>NC_092670.1:27454387-32454387 GCF_964355755.1 Antedon mediterranea | reverse complement strand
TGGGTGTGTGATAAACATTATTTTTAAAAAGGCCACTTATTTCTTTTAACAGACAGCACTTGGCAGCACTTACAGTAACGGTTATCTAACAATGCCTGGTTACATTACTTACTGTATTCCGTCTTTTAATCCAATGCTCGTTAAATCTATCAATCCATCTCTTGTTTTACATTGACATGCTAAGTTTTCGGTATTTGTGCATAGCTGTTCCTGAGCAGCAGTACCAAAATTAATTAGTAGAAGTAAATATACTTGGTGGAAAACATTCATTTTCAAATTCATGGTAGAGCGTATACGTTTACGTATCATAATAATAAACCACATCAATATCTGTATTCGTATGTTCTTGTTTATTGTCTTGTGTAAATATCCAAGGTCCATTTTAGATTGGTTTGAATGTTGTTTTTTCTTTTCTATAATCTCATAAAATATATAATTAAAATCAAAGAGTCGTCATAAAGATTTAGACACTGATAGCAGCGTTGTCATTCTTTTCAGTAATTTGTAATTGGATAGCAAGTGGGAAGAACAATTACTGTCTAATAAGTAGTGTCTAATGATCATGCTCCATGTTACTTATCAACAAAAAATATGTTTTAACGATTGCTTTCAGTCATATTGTACACGAACTCAGAGTAATAATACACTTATTGTTTTATTTATTTATTTATTTATTCTGGTTTATTAAAAACAAAGACATGGCAGTACAAAACTGAATTGCGTCCAGTAACATAAACTTAAAAAATATATCAAAAACGAGCAAAAATTACACAAACATCCAATATAAAAATATATATATATATATACAAAAATGCATTAACAAAAATAAAGAATATACAATTACAAATTTACAAAGATATATATAAAAAACGAGCAAAATTACACAACCATCTAATATAAAAATATATATATACACATAAATTCATAAAAAAAAAAAAAAGAATATACAATTACAAATTTAAAAACTGCGAGTAAAATTATTAATTATCCGTAGGCCTATCTATCAAAATTACGAATTTCATATATATATATTATTGCACTATAAGGTCATTGTTAGTCAGGAATGGGAGTGAGGATTTCTTAAATCTCTCTGTTCTACATTTAATTTGGGATATTTTGTTTGCGTTTCTGAGAGATCTACCTGTCGCTTCAGCACGGGTATTGGGGATAATATTACTAAATTTTTCATGGACACTCCTCCCAAACTTCAGAACAAGCTGGAGACGACGGTCACAGAGCCTATCAAGAGAAAATTTCTTTAGGGCTGCAGTGTACGAATAGTACCTCCTCCCTAGTACAATTTTTAAAAACCTCTTCTGGACCGATTCCATGTCAAAGCTTAATTCGGAAGTCAGGGAGGAGTGCCAGGTTGGACAAGAATATTCAATTATGGGGCGTATGAAAGATTTATAAATCTTGATTAACTGATCTTCTGGTACACCAAACATTTTAAGTACCGATACAATATGCATGGCTTTATTGGCCTTGCTAACGATCTCACCAATGTGTGTATCCCACTTAAGGTTATCTTGGATAGTTACACCTAAAAGCTTCAATTGCTTAACAGTCTCAACTTGGACTCCATTATTAGTCAGTAAATCATAGTAACCAGGAGTTTTGCAAAAGTTAATCTCCACTGATTTACACTTATTAGGGTTAAGGGACATTTTATTTATTTTACACTATTCCTAAAATAATACTAAATTACTAAAGTACGATTGAATAGAGTCCAGCCAGTTATTTTTTTAGATATCAGCGAAGGTTAGATCGTCGACAAATTTCCACCTTGTAATGCAATCTGATTCCGAGTCATTGACCATTACTTGAAAAGGCTTGGGCCAGATGTCGTTCCTTGCGGAACACCGCAAAATATAGATGTCCAACTGGAAATAGCGCTACCATGAGCACTCTTTGTTCTCTACAAGTTAGGAAGCTACAGAACCGCGGGATGATAGATTTCCTGACACCAATTGATATCATCTTACTGATTAGTACCTGGTGACTAATACGGTCGAAAGCTTTGCTGAAATCTACAGCAAGAATTCGTGCTTTGTGACCAGGTTTTTCCAGTCCAGAAAGAAGGTAGTGTAAGAGCCCAATAAGGTAATGACTCGTGCTGATACCTTTGACATTACCAAACTGCTGTTTATCTATAATGGTAGATAGGTCTTCATTTTAACCATTTAGTTAGAAAATGTTCAAAGATTCGGATAAACAGTGGCGTAAGCGAGATCGGTCTAATCTGTTCTATACTGACTGTACCTTTTTTCTTTGGTATCGGTATAACGGTAGCTTGTTTCCAAGCTTTGGGTACAATACCTTCTTTCAAAGAAGAATTAAATATATGCGTTAGAGGTTCTGCTATTTCGGGTGCAAATTCTTTGATGATAACTGGTGGAATTTCTCCAGGTGGAACTGATTTATTAATCTGCACTTTTAATAATTGTTGTTAATAACTTCAAAGCATAAAATTTGTGGCAGTGGACTCTCAGCTGGGAGGTATGTAGGTAATTCGTCAAGTTTGAGAGGATCCAGTTCACGACAAATTTTTGCGAGGTGTTCATTAATTTGTTTAGAGGCAACGGAATCTGGGATCGGTAAAGGATTATCAAATGTAATTCTTGATTTGTCTTTACGTTTACCACAAATCTGCTTCACTTTGTCGTACCATTTACGGGGATTGCTCACCTCAAGCACTTTTACTTCTCCTTAGCTTTCTTTATTTCCCATATTACCTTAAGTGTTTTGTAACGTTCATGTTTTTTCTTCCTAAAAGCAGTTTGTCTATACCTGATAAATGTCTTAATGTATGGAGTGATCCAAGGTCTATCGGTAGAATACACTCGGAAATGTTTGGTAGGAAAAAAACTTGTTGTACGCGGAGGTGAGGGTATCGTTCATTATGTTCACTTTATCATCTACATCTTTTATATTATAGACCTGTGACCAGTCAAATTTGGTAATCGACGAATCAGTACAAGGCTTAAAAATCTTTGTAACCATTTTACCATTACACTTAATTGAGTTCAGCGGTCTCCAAATGACATTGTGATCACTTTTTCCAAGTCGGGCTTGAATTGTAGGAGTCATATAAAAATCTTTAAGGTCCGAAATTATGAGATCAAGAATTTTGTCTCCTCTGGTTTTATCCTTAACAACTTGATGCAAATCAACGACATGTTTAATTAGAGAGGAGATATCAACACTGTTGAAATCCCCAGCAACTTATTGAACCATCATCGAAAATACACAAGGCAAAAGAACTTTTGTATATCGATCAACCAAATTATGGAACAAACTTTCAAATCGGATACAAAAACAAACTATAAATGTATGTAGTTGTGAAAATTAAATCCAAAATATTACTTATTAAGTAGAAGTATCTTTTACCTTTTAAATTTTGTTTTGCCGTTTAATTCCTTATTTATTTATATATAATGTATGTTTTGTAGTAGTTACCGTACCTTATTGTAAATGTTTGTGTATTAATTTAAATTAGGCCTACTGTGTAGCTTAAGTTAGTTAAGATAAAAGGTACCAAGCTTGATTAGCTTCGGCTATAATATCTTGGCTACCTTTTGTATTGAAATTGTTTTTGTTTGATACAATAAAAAGAAGAAGAAGAAGTTGTCTTTGAATTATTTTTGTATTATATTATATAATTTCCGATTCAACTGAGAACCACTTTGGAAATTACTGCTGTATAGCACTGAAAGTATCATTCAGTATAAAGAAAGAAGAAAAATAACATAAATAAAACGCAACGACGGGGGCACAACGCAAACGAGTTGACCAATCAAAAGCGACATTTCGGATGGTCCATCATTATTGGTCAAACTACTTGCGGAATAAGTTATCATTATGTTTGCTTCGAGGAGGCTAATGAGTATTGCCTTATTGCTAAATAACTTAGATTTAAATAACGAGTTTCAGATTGATCATATCCTTATAATAATAACGACCAATATTTATTATTTCTTCGGATAATTATTAAGATTACATTCATCGTTTCTTTATCTTCAAACGTTGTTTTCTTCCGTTCCTTATTGATTTCCTTCACATTCTAATAGATCGCATCCGTTATGCAGGTGTTCAGGGTTTAAAGCTGTTAAGTTACAAGTTACCGAGGCGGACACTATTCTTTCGGTATACAACGTCGAAGATAGAGAAAACGGAGATTATTTTCCACCATTGGCGTTAGTTACCGAAGAGGAGTTTGTTTTATATCTGCAATCGGGTTCAGAGCTATATACCAGCAATTGAAGTGATTGCTCTACAGCTGACAGTAGAAATTTATGTCAACAGCATTAACGTTACCGATGGGGTTGTTTAGACAATACCGACGTTGCTGAAGTTAATGTTGTTTTTCAGCATCGAGGAATATTATTCTTTTTTACCAACAGCAGCAGCGACCTGTGAGTAGTACGATCTATTTAAAGGATGACGTTAGGTCTGAAACAAATTGTTATCGCACTTTCTGTATTTTGGTTTGGATACTCTCAACTTGAACCAGGTAAGAAAAAATAACAACATTAATTTCCATCATTTTACTGTGAAATGAAATAACAAATTCGTAAGTACGCCTATCATCTACAATACATCACAAGCCTATTGAAATATTTATTTTTTATTTATACTGGGCGAACTCTTCAGTCAAAGAGAGCACAGTTGTGATCATTGGTTGTAATGTAGGCCTACTAGTACACCAGAACCCCTACTCGTCTAGAAAGATGTACTCGGTTCTTTAAAGTGCACATGAGCTAGATGTGTACACTGAACCTACGGTTTATAGTCCTCCTTATCGTTATACCACCATGGAGCGAGTGATCCCGAACCCGAACCCTTGCCGATGTTATGGCTACGTAATTACGGTTCTAACACATCTCTATTTAAAAAAATGATTACGGATTCTTTAGGATTGGAAAAAGACATTGGCGTAGGCGGGTCTAGAGGGATAACAAACATCATATCTATTAAATAGGGCACACAATAACACATAAGTAAAGGGCAGTTAAATTAAGAGGGAGGGAGGTGGGGTTCCGATAATCGGTAATGATAACTGTTTTGCTCATGTGATAAATGGCAAAAGCATTGACACAATTAATAATTCTTATTTTCAGAGGAACGTGAGTGCCCAACCTTTTGGTTAACTAACGGAAACTTTTGCTATTTTATTCATCCAAATAGCAGCATTACTTTAGACTCCGACCTCGCAAGTTGGGACGATGCACGTTCGATTTGTAGATCGCAGCACTCTTCTAGACTTCTTTATTTTGACAGCGAGGAAGAACGATTGTAAGTTTTGTAGCTTGTTCATGCCATTTTATCTAAAAAAATACCAAATTTCCTAACCTACCCTAAATGTTTCTGAGTAGACCTTCCAGAATGCCATTTAGTTTTTAAAGATGGGTCAAATAATGTCATGAAAATTTTCATCATCACATTGTAGGCCTAATCCTGTTAATACTAAGTTAATATGTAATTCGAAGACTGGGCGAGTCGAGGTGCCCCGTAATTCCCACAAGTCTCATGAGTTTTTCATTAAAATGTCTAGATTCATCAATGAACAAATAGATCCCCCGTTTGCCAATGGTTACTTATGGATTGGACTACGCCAGTACACACCAACCGGGCCATATTTATGGGAGAATGATGTGCCGTTGGCAGACGAAGATGCACAGTGGGAAGCTGGGCAGCCTGACAAGCGTGACGGTAAGTTGTTACTTATAGATTCCAGAAATATTTGCTGAGTTACAAAAGTATACAATACAACAAAGACGGATCAGGAGGACTTGAGATGCATGTGTGCAAAACTGCACTTGCTCATTTTCACAGGCTTTTAGTTTTCCCGGGAAGGTTTGTTATGAGTTCAGTTATTGCTATCTTTGGTTAGTATGAACAAGGCAATCTAACAACAGGATTCTGGGATCAAAGGGTTTATCTGTGACTGCGACACAAGCAGCTCCACGCCCTAATGTACTGTGCATTACAGTTGATATTTGTCGAAGCCAGACATAAGATCAAAGGACTGTTACGAGTTCATATGTTGACTAGGCGAGCTCAGTGTCATGTTTTTAGATTGCCTTGATAGGAACCAGCTTACAATAAATAACTAAGCATGAACCGGCATTATGGGCCAAATATGAGGCTATACCTAAGAAAATGACATCGTCTAATAATCATATTTTGGTCTTAGTATAATTTTGTGAGATGTGGTAGGACTACAGCATGCCACGTAAGGTAGAGGGTTAGACATTTACATCGTTAATTTTGTTAATATAACTCCACCACAACATCGTTTCTGTCGATTATTTATATTATATGATTATTATTTTATAATTTTATAATTGGTTTGCCTAGATGCTAACAATAGTCACGTGTGTAATGTTACCATGGTGACAGTTCCGATGTTACTTTCAATTTCCTTTATGGCAGGTGATGAATTCTGTATAGATGTGTTGACTGGTGACACCAAGGCTACGGGTATATGGAGAGACAGGACATGCGCAGAGAGAAAAGGCTTTATTTGTAAATTTGAATTAGGTACAAATAATGGTGATTACCCTGATCATGCGCAGTAGCAATAATTGATATATACTTTCGTGGTTTTCCACAATTTTGGCGCAAAGCGTTAATATTATACGTAGGCCTAGGACATTTATAGTGAACTGTTGGAAATCAGTGACAAATACATATCATACATGTAGTTGTTTTCCCAAATACACCTTCTGTTAAATAGACGGTGTAGTTTTTTGACCCATCCCCATCCCCACACACAAAACAACTTGCCTCTAATAATCCGCACTGATCGGGCCACCGATACACTATTAGGCCTACATCAACATGGTAAACAAACTGTTTTTATATTTGAATTAGTATTTAAACACTGCAGTTTACTTTAATTAACTCTGTGTTTCGCAAATACTCGTCAATAGAATATTGAAATAGTGAAATCACACTTAACTAACAATGCAATATGTCTAATTATTAACATCACATAATCAGTGATACACACTATCAACGTCTTAACGCATGCGTCGAATTGTGTGTTTCTTTCTGTATATGTACAACATTTGTATTTGTTATGTTATCACATTTTGTTACTGTCAATGTTTAAATTGTATTTTTATGTTTGTGAAGAAATGTTGTAGAATTTATCACCTTAACAAAACCCATGGCATTCATTCTATTTATCGTCAGGAGTTGAAGTTATATTTCCGGAGGAACCGTCCGTGTCCTCCTCCTCAATCCCTGTGACGTCATCATTTGATGCACTCATTACGTACACAACAGCTTTAGAGGCTTATAGCACTGTTGGTGAAACAGATACAACGCTGTTAACAGGTTTGGAAGAGCAGACCAATTTCTTTTGGCAAAGCTATATAAATAAAGAAATATCCACTCTATGGTATTACTATTCATTCGTAAGCCGGGATGCATGCACAATTGATGCGTTGTCCATTTGTATAGCTTTCGCAAATCAAAAGAATTGCCAAGTATTTTAAGAAGCCAAATACAATTTAGAAACTCACTTTTTAAAACCTTAGCTGTGGTTAATATATTCATAATAATTATGTATTGTAACGTTCACTACTAACATTACTGTATCACTGACGTCACTGACTTACTGCACTAACTTGTTCTTTAAAAGCCACTTTCTGACATAGCTAAATATCGGTATATTCTTGACCTATTCGAAAATATCCGTCTGTTAGAGAGGGGCATCACGTCTTTTCTAATGTTCATATCAGAACTTAGGCCCGTTGATATGGGGGGTACTACGAGATACCAGGGAAGAGTGAAATCGTTATTTCACTCTTCCCTGGAGATACAAATATTTTTTTTTTATTTAGACGGTTCATGTGTTTATTTTACCATTGCTTTAGAAACAATAATAAACAATCATACAACCGAACTTCTGACATCATCACTTCATGACGTCATATCTTCGTCAGATGTCATATCTTCGTCAGATGTCGTATCTTCGTCAGATGTCATATCTTCGTCACAATTAACAATTAAACTTTCATCTACAAACTTACTCGAACTACAAACTCCGTATGTTTCCATTTCATCGCTAACCGAACTTTTCGTTTCATCAAGTTTAATGGAATTAAGCCCATCGCCATCACCTGAGCTATCGAGTATGATTCTAACATCTTCGATACTAAAAATTACATCAACTATTGACATCATCCCTGCTGAAGTGATGACATCATCAACGTTTTTGGTTTCTTCTTCTCAACTGTTTACGTCATCACCACTATACGTCAGAAGTTCTACTGTCACTACATCATCGGTTTCCATTGTCAGTACGCCATCTGTGTCTACTTTCTGGCCTCTACAAACAGTACTACCACATCCCTTATTAAATGAGTCTAAAGGTAGGTTGAAGGGGATATTGAAAAAGTACATTGATAAAGAAAGAATACGGGGCGCAAATAGCAGCACAGAAGTACATTTAGGGAAGGGAAAATAATATGGAGCGAAAAGTATTAAATTCTCTAAAATCTAAATCTTATACTGATTTCTATATTTGTTGTGATTTATATATTTACAACAGAATGGTGCACGCAAGAGGTGTTTAACGGTATAACTTGGTATCCCACTTTACCCGGAGTTGTCGTTTCAATGCTGTGTCCTAATTCCACAGGTATGTCAAGTTGTCGATCAACATGTAGTATGTAAAAGCAGTAGGGCCTAAAATTTAGGTAGTAATCTTTTATTTAAAAAACATTACAATCGCATATAACAGAGATCGTATCTCGTGGTCTCGAGAAAACTTCAAAACTGCCGTAAAAGAAAATTAAGAATTTAGGCGCTTAATATAAAAAGGCATGGCACTACAAGCAAATGTATTGCTTTCCTCTTAAATTGTTATAGCTTGTTTGCATTTATCAGCATTCAAATCTAGAAGTTTTAATCAAATGTGCAGCTATAATAGTATACTCAGGTTATGCGCACATTTACGGCAATGTCACACTCTAAATAACTGATTTCACTCAAATATCTCTTGTTGTCAAAACCAACCTTCCTCACCCAAGAGGGTAATTTACAGGGTAATTTACAGGGTAATGTTTATGTATTTCTAACATTTTTGTTTTTAGACTACCGATTTATGACTCGTTCTTGCGTTGCAGCTGAATCAACTGCAATTTGGATAGCTTCAAACCTTACAAGTTGTGAACCAAGCGTAATAACGGTAACATTTATATGTATCTTTATAATATTTTTAAAAGTCAAAATACTTTAGTAGTCTATCAAGTTGATTAATATGGGTTTACAGTAATTAATAATTATCAACATCGTTGCATTGCAAGATTGAAATGACCACCCAAATTTTGTTCTTTTTCTCGGTTACATAAAAGTATATTACTGTCCTTTAGATACAACACGAAGCTATAGGTTTGTATACATGAACATGTACAGAATTTGTTGTACCATACAAGCAAATATATCCAGTCATAAATATTTAAATTTGACCATAGGTTGATTCGCCATCTTGGCTTATCCTTTCAACGTACATCTGTGCAAGTATCACCGTATTTCTTCTACTTATTGCCGTCCTCGTACTAGTATCTTTAAGGTAATAACAATAACTCTTTTATGCATTACGTAATTCTAATAATTAATCACGCATAACGGATTGTAACTAGCGCCATCACAGCTCAGACAAGAATATACAGAACAGTATACCATTTATGGACGTATGATATAAAAATATTTCTGAAACTACCGTTTTATAAATGGATGACGAAAACATTTTTCTCTTAGATATTTTGACACTTCAACAATGGTTGTACGCTGTTGTTTAGCACTTTCTATGATAGCAAGTGTGATCCTATTTGTTGTTACATTTGAAACAAGAAATCATTTTGTAAGTATAGTAGTTAATTACCATATCATTAGTATAGCTGTCAGTTACACCCATCTAAACAACCGTCACCCCCACACAACAGCTACCATCACTGCCACCACACAGGTTCAAGTCACTCCTCGACTATTGTTTTGGTGGTAGAATAAGTCTTCTCGGACAAGGATTTAAAACTGGAGGTCCAGTGTACACATGTGGCTCGTGTGCACTTCAAAGAACCCAGTACAACTTTCGGAAGAGTAGGGGGTTACCTCGGTGTACTGGTCCATTCAGCCCCTGCCGTTGTGGACAGACGAACGAGCGCCGTTTGGTGGCAGCACTCGACACGAAGGGACCCTTAGGGGAGTGGAAAGTTGTGGTATGTGTCGTCCACACATGTGCGCAATTCAGCCCCGTAGGCAGGTCACAGGTTAATTTCCATTTACATAACCCCTATCAACAGCTGTATTATCACTACCACTATTACAACACAACATTGGTACCTTCATCCCACCCAAGTAATATTTCTAATTTAATTGTTAGACGATTTGCCGTCTGGCTGTTGTCGGCTTTCAATATTGGGTTATAGCTCAGTTTCTTTGGTTGTTTTTGGAATCAGTACGATTGTATATTGGAGCAACGTCACGAAAGAACGCTGTTCGCACATGGGTCTATCACATCACTGGATGGGGTAAGACCAAATTAAACATAATGTTTGATATAGATAAGAGTTGTGTTTACATGGTTTCAGTTGATGTATATAAATGCCTTCTATTCTGTTTTAGTAAATGTTAACATTCAGCCAATGACGACAATTTTTTGTTTAACCTTAAAGTGTAGCTCCGGGTATAATTTTTGTTTAGAATAAAATGTAAACCTTTTTATCAACATTGGTAATAAAACCATTTTATGTTCTTATACTAGTGAAGCAGGACGAATGTCGTGAAATATAAAATAGAAATTTTAAACCTGGAACTAACCTTTAAAAACGCGGGACTGCGGAATTATAACTGTCTTATGATGCATCATTAAGCTTAGTAAAGTTTTAATTACTAACTACGAATGTCACAGAATTTTACTAACAATTGCTATTTTTAATATGTGCTTTACTTAATATTTCTTTTTTATTAGTGTTGCCGTTTGTGTTTGTATTTATATGTGCTGTGATATATTTTGAAGAATACGATGAATTATTACAGTAAGTTAAATCATTCAGAAAGTAGAAACGGCAGATTAATAAGAATTTTTGCTTCTCATAGGTTGCATGTCGTTAGTCAGCATGTGTTTAGCGCATGTAAAACAAATAAACGTTGCTTTCCGAATCAACCTTATTCACAATCTCAGATTAAAGTATACATAAATAATTATATTTTTAGTCGCGTGCAGCGCGAATTTCTAGCTCACTATGTCGGTCGGTTGGTAAACACTATCTCAAATTTGCGCACGCAACTGCAGTCATGTACATGGCCTTGTTTGAATATTGAATACAAAGCACATTATTTAAAGTTGCGAATGGGGTTAGGCCTAAGCTGTAAGCAAAAGCTTTAGATTCTAGAAATATAACTTTTAGGCCTATATTCAATCATGAGTATCACTTTCATCCGATTATTATTCACCTGTCACTAAATAGAGCCTAACTGACTATCGCAAGTCATTTAGAAACGAATATGGGTGTCTAGAAAACTCAGATCTAGAAAACTCAGATCTCAGATATATCTGAGTTTTCTAGATCTAGAAAACTCGACAGATATCTGACTTTTCTAGATCTAGAAAACTCAGATATCAATATCTGGGTTTTCTAGTTCCAAAATGGAACTAGAAAACTCAGATCATCATATGATTGGTTGGTAGGTCATTTAGATCATTCCATTATTAATCAGAAGGTAGGTGATTTGAAATAGGCCTACTAGAGTATTATTTATTATTATTGGAACTGGTTACTGTGTAGGCCTACTTTTTATTACTAATATTGTAACATGTAGAAGCGGTTTACGGTAAATCATAAAGAAAATACAGTACACGTTACTGTTAAAATGTAGGCTTAACAATTAGGTATGTACAAGTTGGTGGGCGTGGGTACGAGTTGGTTGAGGTACGAGTTAGCCAAGTTGGGAATAGGTACGAGTTATTTTGGGTACGAGTTGACCACTTCTAGCCTAGTACCCGGGCCAGGCCTACTCTTCGCGATACATCGCGATAGCGCCCACACGTTGAGCCGTTACTACAAGTTACATTTCAAACAAGCTACCCTCTGATAATAATGGAACGATCCATTTGATGATCTGGGTTTTCTAGTTCCATTTTGGAACTAGAAAACTCAGATAGGGCCTATCTGAGTTTTCTAGATCTAGAAAACTCAGATATATCTGAGATCTGAGTTTTCTAGATCTGAGTTTTCTAGACACCCGGCTGTATTGGATACTTTTGATAGTGATAGCTGCAGAATTAGGAATACTTTCCGAATTTTTTTTAGCGACAATAATAATTACTCATATTACCATTACATGGCAGGCCTACGCTTGTAGCATTTGTTTTAGAGATGTACGTGATTTAGCCATGAATACACATATAAGGAGCTAATTACTATATTGTACATTTTTTTTAAGGTGTTTTAGAAAATGGTACTTATTTCTGTGTTTCCTGATACCAATCGTTGTGATTACAATCGTGAGTATGACGTGATTTGAGAAAATCAAATAATACAATAATAATAAAATGCTAAAATGTGAAAATGAAATGAATGATGAATGAAATATTTAATTTATTCATTTCACGTTAGTTCGGACTTCATATCCATTGAATAAGCAGTACATAATAAGTTAAGTTATTCCACAACCTGACAACAGTTTACAAAGATTGACATAACTATAAATAAAAGCTTTTAGGCCTAATTCCACTATTTCTGAAGTTTTGATTCAGCTAGAAAATGTTCGTTTACAGAAAGCACTAGGCTTAAAGATGTATTGTCCCCAAAAACATAGACAAAAAGATTAACAAAATCAGACTTTTAAAAAGCCATTTTGCAATTTCAACAAAGTTACAGTATTTACTTCTATAGAAAAGAAACAAAGAAAATAATTATCTCACTTATTAAAAGCCAAAATAGGCCTAAACTGTTTATTTTAACCAAAAACTCATTGTCTAACAGACAAATAAAGTTTTTTTAGGTAAATAATTTTTTTTTTCCATTTGGTTTTTGGTCAGAAGGAATAACTATTATGCGACATTAAAATGGCATAGTAAAAAAAAAATGCAGGGGAAAAAATATCATTAAGCTTAAATAATTCTTTAAATGAACTTATAGACCAAATTGTTCATAACCTCTTGAAAATGAATATTATTTTGCATGGCAAATAAAGGCTCGAAAGTCAGGTCTGAGGAACAGCTGTAGAATAACAACATTCATTCATTTGATATACATTTATCTTTCTGTAGCACAATGGTGTACAACAAAGATTCAACCTGACTTTATTTCATCGTTATGTATTATAAAGATGTATTTGTATTATATTTTATAGGTAATTCTTTTTTTCTTGTTGTTTTCTACGGCCCAAGAAGCTGCATTTTTAAATTGTTCGTATAGTCGATCAGATATCAACAAACCAAACTACAAAAGATGTGTAAGGTAAAGTCAGCTAATCTTATTGTTTACCTCCAGTTATAACTACACTGTAAAAATAGTGTTATCTTAAACATGTATTTTATACTAAATACATTCTAAACATGTAGTCTGTATCCAACTCAACAGAGTTCTTTCCTGATCCAAACTACTTGGCAAACAAAGCTACTTTTGAGATGTTTCTTAAAATAAACAAGAACTATTTATTTATTTATTCTGTCTTTATACTGAATTACACTTTCAGTGCTAAAGCATTGATTTCCAAAGTGGTTCAGTAGAGAAATATTAACAATATAATAATAAAAATAACTCAAAAACAATTAACAAAGTAATTTACATTATTACACACACATTTACATAAAGGTAAATGTCTACAAAACATACAGTATATAAACAAGAAATATTTCTTACAAAAAACGCTGCTCGCTTATTGAAAAATATTTTTTATTTCAAATGTTTTTGAATGTTTCATTTTATTGTCACATAATAGTTATTTTACCTGAAAAAATGTAATTTAAAGCAACAAATACTTAAATTGTCTGTCAGACAATGGTTTTTTGGTTTCTTTTCTCTTTTTATATGTGAATAAATATTATTTTTTTGTTACAGAAGTGAATACTCAATTTCTGTCACTTTAGTTAATTTTATTGCTAAAGTCAAGTCTGGGGGTCACTTCATCACCCTAGATATTTCAAGTGTGAAGCATCCTATTACAAACACACACTTTAATGGACTGTTTCGATAATAATTCAATGAATATCTGACAGTGAATTACAGTCAAAAGTCATAAATACCAGAAATGCTTTGAGATTTGTAATTTTAGCATGACATGTCCGAATAGACTCTTTTCCCAGACGTTTTTTGGGTCTACAGTAGCAGCTGGAAATCTATAAATTATAGTGGAGTTTCCATTTTCGCAAAACTGTCCTTAGAACTATAACTGCTGCTTGCTTTAGCTTCTGATTCTGATTGAGTAGTCTTAATGGGACGTAGCGCGCGGGCTAGAGCAGCAGCGTGAAAAAATGGAAGTTTAGTTTTATTTATGCTTTTGTATTTTGTATCATTTAAGGAAAGAGCTACGAGGAACTATGCTTCTGTTTGCTTTACTAACTTCTTGTTGGATTACGTCACTTGTTGCAATTAGACTTCAGAGTCAACGGTTACAGCAAGTATTTGCGATTCTAATGCTTCTTGAGGTAAAATCACACAATAATTGTAGGCCTATAATGTACGGCCGGTCATTCGATTCTCTATTATACTCTAACGTATTTCAAAATATAAAATGTTATGTCCAGTATCATCAATTCTGTAATACAGTGTTACAGTGTGTATCACATATGACACGTGTATTATGTTAAGATTAGACTTATGGCCTATGATGCTCGCGTCACATGTGATGCATTATGATACTGTATTAAAGGATTTGACCATGATACTGCGCTAATTATATAGATACATTAGGCCTACAGGGAATTTAATTAACGATAATGAAATATAAAGTGTAGCACTTTCATTTTGATAGTAACAAAAGTAATGTTACGATAAACTATGCATTGCTATGAACAGAATAAAAATCATGATGTATTTTAGTCAATAGTTAATAATACAAAATCGTTTTATTGTATTAGGGAATAGCTTTTGTTTTAATATATATTGTGTTCAACGAAGCAGTGAGGGAAGCTTTACGGCCTCAAGCAAGCCGGCCCACAGTAATTGAAATGAAGGTACGGTAAATATACTACAGTAGTTATTTCCAGTATATCATGAAGGTCAGGTGGGGAAGAATCTTAGTACCCACGCCCCAGCCTGCAACTCTATTAGTGCATGGTGGTTCTCAACGATACTACACTCGCTATCTTAATGCAATAAGTAATGATACAGAGGCTGTATATTCAAATACCAAATACAAAAAAATGCTAAAATACCGTCCTGATCATTAAACATAGAGTAATAATAGTGTTCTCATCTAGAATATGAATTGACGTAAATAATACTACAGTAGTAGTAACTTACCGGCAGGAATCCATGTGGGATTATATATACGTATATACGTATTTAATGACACCATTATTAAAATCCATCCGTTTAAATACAATTACATAATACAGTAGTACAAGTACGCGGCGGGCACAATTAATTCCATTAAAATGTCAAGTCTGTAATGTCGTGATTGTCAGGTCCATAACGCCAAAAAGTGTAATCGAAAATAGCTTTTCTTCTTTAGCATTAAAAAATTAATGTTCCGATATTGTGTAAATCTAGATTCAATCCTGAAAAGAAGTCTCGTCACTCTTATCTCGAACGCGTAGTACCATTATTAAGTGCATGGTGGTTCTCAACGATACTACTAGGTGGCGGCGTATGACGTCAGAGCCCGGAATGTACGTTTGGGCTGTAACACAAAATCCGATGACAAATCCAAAAAAATTAACCTTAAACTAAATTTATAAAAAAATTAATCTTCTTGAGCTATTTATCATCGAACCATGGTGATCTTTTATTTTTTATATCCATCAATGTTTGAATTTTAAGTAATCTTCTCATTTCAAATTTCATTTCTAATATTAAAGAGAATGATGTATTGTCCCCCAAAAACATGAAAAATAAAGATTAATTAAATCAGACTTTGAATAGGTTATTTTGTAGTTTTAATAAAGTTAATCACTTCCGTAGAAAACAAAAATGTTTTCACTTATAAAATGGCAAAACAAATGGTTAACCATTTATTCTACCAACCTTCAACCAAAAAATCCATTGGCTGGCAGCCAATTTGACTATTTGTTGCTTTAAATTACAGTTTTTTCAGGTAAATACATTTTTTTTCGATCTAATTTTTGATCAAAGTGGATAACTATTATGTGACATTAAAATGGTATATTTAAAAAAAATGTGTAATAATTATTTTTCAGGGGGACAATAAATCTTCAAACTATAAATAATTTTCATTTCTTTTAGTGTGAATCACGGACCAATCGCCTTGGTACTAATCACTTTCTACCTATTACCACCATGACGTCAACTCAGAGGTGTGGTCCCACGGCTTCATCTATGGGACGTCGACTTAGTCATAGCGATACTTTTCGGTCCGCAACATTCTGTTCACACAACAAAATCGGGGTAAATTTTTCGATTTTTCATATTCATAAAAATTGTGTATGTTATCAAACAAACTGCATTCATCTTGAGGGTTTGACATTTATAAACTTTTATATACGCAGCTAAACTTCCGTAGAAATTCCTTCGGTTCATCCACTATATGCACGGGTGACTCTTCAAACACGTCGACCGGCGTAACGACATGCGATGATACCGCTGATAGCGCATGCTATCGACGCGGTGGAAGCATGCGCTCACGGACCAACAGTATCAACTTCACGAGGTCAGAGAAAGCAGGCAAGCTACGAGGTGAGCGAAGTAAAATTCATCCCCGTAAACAGAAGTCACGAAATACAGTGTTAGAACACAAGGTGAGTGTATTTTATCACACTTCTTATATTTTGCAAAACTTAGGCCTTGAAGTAATATAAAATGTAATTTTAAGTAAGCTTGCATACATTATTGGGAGTATCTAAGAATTTTTGCAAATGTTTCAGATTTTGCAACATGTTCGAGTTGAAGAAACGTCGTCACGTAAAAAAAGAAGCAGGCGAAATAAAAAGAGATGTCAAATTTCGAGTGACACGAGTTCTTCGAGTTTTACCAACAGCTCGACTCAGAGTACACGAACGGTGTCTACTAACCTAAAGGTGGGTCAGAATGATTTCGAAGGCCTAATTTTCAAGTAGGCCTAAAACGAAAACTGCTGTAGAATTATTTAAATGCTATACGCGAACGGATTTTTGTGTAAAGTAAATGTCCTTACATTTTTTATGCTGAAATAAAAAAAATAGTATAAAAACAGTATTATGATAGTAGAAATTATAAAATTTACGTAACGGGTAAAATTCGGTAGCAGAGTAAATTCTAGAAATTTTACTCAATGGTATAGAACGTTGATACATACTTTCGATACTGATTTTAACCACATTGTAACCCTGTTTACTAAACAGTTAGATAATTAGTTATTTACGATAACGAATTTAGGTTAAATGATTTGTCCCGAATAAGGTTTTTTTTTCGAATGTGGTTGGTGACGCTGAAACAAACCCGCACACAATAATACGAGGATGCCCCGCTCCGTTTACAATAATTGTTTTGAACTAGATGGTACGCTCGCATTGCCATCTACGTCGTGCCCACAGATGGTTCTCGAATAGACAGTAATTTCAGCGCGATTTTAAATGTACGTACCGCAGGACTATAATACATTCTCGTTTAGGCCTACAGAAACGAATAATTAGACACGATGATTTATGTAGTCAACTAAAATTAGCACCCTGGGAATTACTTCCGAAAGATAAACTTTTCACAAAATGAGTCCAAATTTTTGAGTTGGGCTCATTTAGAAAAACCCTGCTTGTATTTGGTAGGCCCCTATATAACATTAGGGTTGAGGGATGGTGAAGAAGATAGGTACAAAGAGGAACAATTTTTAAATATATTTTTATCTACTTAGTAACGAAATATTGTTTTTATGTTTTATAGGACTATAAATAATATACCACTAAATACAGTAAAATATTTGCGATTGAATGCTTAGTTAAAACAGTCACTGCTTTAGTCGATTGAAATAGTAAAGTACATGTAACGATACATCACTATCGACGTTTATATTTTTTGTAATTAATAATTAATACGTTTAGAAGCAACTGTCTGTAAAAAAGTTTATTTGTATATTATGTGTTTATAATCTAACAGTAGACCTTCCCAAACTCAGTTGCTTTCATGTTTAATGTTGATTCATGTAAAAAATATGTTTTAAAAAAACACGTGCGTCGGCCGGGAATCGAACCCGGGACAATTGCTTGGAAGGCAACTATGTTAACCACTACACCACCGACGCCACATAAATGTGGAAGTAAAAAAGCTAATATTCATACTTGTTTGAATTGAACACGTGGCAGTTTTGTTGTGACGTGTTATTCAAGACTCCCTGTAAAGTTTGTCACCAAAGGGAATTGAAGGCCGTTGTAATATTTGTTCGTTTATCAAATTAAATTCCTGTTAATTAGTTTATTTAGTATTTTATAGGATATAATCAATTACAAAAATATGTTTGATTATTAAATTGATAAATAAATAAAACCAACTTTATATAACGCGCAATTTACCGAATTTTGCCCGTGCATGTTTTTGATTGTCTATGTATTCTAAGCTGTATAATGTTAGAGATAGCTGGACAGAGAAACATAAAATAAAGCACATTTTGCTCTTGATGAGTTACTGTATTTCAAAATGTAGGCCTAAGATACCCTTTTTTCTTCAGACCTTCTAAGTTCTAGTAGGCCTACTCGGTACAACACAAGGGTTACGTATTCGAACGAAGCTTAAATTTCATAATTGCTTTAAAAAGTTCATTCGCAATATTTTATCAATTTACTAATCAAATATATTTTTGTAATTGATTATATCCTATAAAATAATACAACGAAATAAACTAATACACAAATATTACAACGGCCTTCAATTTCCTTTGGTGACAAACTTTACAGGGAGTCTTGAATAACACGTCACAACAAAACTGCCACGTATTCAAACAAGTATAAATATTAGCTTTTTTACTTTCACATTTATGTGGCGTCGGTGGTGTAGTGGTTAACATAGTTGCCTTCCAAGCAATTGTCCCGGGTTCGATTCCCGGCCGACGCACGTCTTTTTAAAAAATATTTTTTACATGGATCAAAATTTAAATATTAAAGCAATTGCCAGTAATAAAGTTTATTTCTATATTAAAATATGCTGTTTGACCGGTTTTTAGCTAATAAAAACAATTAAATGCGAAGCACCCTCGTATTATTGTGTGCGAGTATTTTTGAAGGTGAGCATCCATTAGACCAGGGAGATGTAAATACATCTCCCTGATTAGACAGTGCCAAATCGGAAAACATCCTATTTGTAGCAAATCGTTGTACCTAAATTCGTTTTAATTGTCAATAACTAATTATCTAACTCAACTTAATTAGTAAACAGGGTTACGTTAGGTGGTTAAATCAGTAGCGAACTAACTTATTCCATCGAGTAAAAATTCTAGAAAAGTAACGCGGCGCACTTTACCGAACTTTCCAATACGTAAAATTATGTATAGATTAAATCGTGCATGTTTCTATTTGTCTATCTATTGTATTAGTGTTAGTTAGTGTGTGTTAGAGATAGCTGGACAGAGGAACATAAAATAAAGTACATTTTCCTCTTGATGAGTTACTGTATTGCAAGGTGTAGGCCTAAGATAGGCCTACCCTTTTTTTTCCTCAGACCTTCTAGTAGGCCTATGCCTACTCGGTACAACACAAGGGTAAAATGTTCAAACGAAGTTTAAATTTTATAATTGCTTAAAAAGTTCGAATTTCATTCGCAATATTTTATCAATTTACTAATCAAACATATTTTTGTAATTGATTATATCCTATAAAATAATACAACGAAATAAACTAATTAACAGGAAGTTTATTTGATAAACGAACAAATATTACAACGGCCTTCAATTCTCTTTGGTGACAAACTTTACAGGGAGTCTTGAATAACGCGTCACAACAAAACTGCCACGTGTTTAAACAAGTATAAATATTAGCTTTTTTACTTTATGTGGCGTCGGTGGTGTAGTGGTTATTAACATAGTTGCCTTCCAAGCAATTGTCCCGGGTTCGATTCCCGGCCGACGCACGTGTTTTTTTTTTTAAATATTTTTTACACGAAACAACATTTAAACATTAAAAGCAACTGTCAGTAATAAAGTTTATTTGTATATATGTTTATTATTATATCTAACAGTAGGCCTACCAACACTCACAGAAATTTGCGCTTCAAGTGGCGACCAAAAGTGGTTAATACGTATTTACAGTATTATCAAAGTATTGCAATATCTTATGGTTTTAAGTTTATTTTCCAAGGGCCTATAAAATGTACCTACTTGTGTTAAACCAAATAATATATAATGTTCCATTCATCGCAAATCAATACATTTGTATACACGTATATTAAATCTATCAAAATAGTAATAGATTGCTGTATTTCGGTACACAACTCGATTAAATTATCGTAATGGTATCGTAATGGTAACTATTGATAACATTATTTATAAAAAATACTATTTTACTTTGTAAAACATACGTTTTTGTATTTTAATGTGACGACTTTTATTATGACGCAAATCAAATTTATTGTTTTTAGACGAAGGTCAATCGATTTAGTACAGCTAAGGTGTCGCCCTCATTCGATGACAGTAGAACTGACCAAAAGCGACATGTAAACAGGTGTTTATCCTGGTCAAAAGCTGCAGTCAGCAACACAGATTCTCCTCCGCCTGTACAACAAAGCCTTCGAAGTGAAAGTGGTTTAGCCCAATGTGAACGCATGTCTAAAGCATCATATCAAGCTAAGCTAAATCAAGGTGACAGTGGTATTCCTGAGTGTGAACGCATATCAATTAAACCACCATTCATCAATAAAGGAGGCGATAGTAGATCTTCAAAGTGTGAAAGCTTACCAATCAAACCGGGTCTTCAGACTTTAAATCGACACGGCAGTGGTGTTTCTCAGTGTGAACGGATATCAGTTAAACCTCTAATTCATACTTATAAACAAGGCGAAACTTCCCACTGCGAAAACATATTAGTTAACCCGATTATTAATACTAATCTAAATCAATGCGACAGTGGTAATTCTCAGTGTGAACGCACATTATGTAAACCTCTAATTCACACTATGCGAAGTGAGATTGGATCCCAATCTCAACGAATATCAGTTAAAGACAATATCAAACCAACACCACATAATATGCAAGGCGCGTTACATTTAACAAGCTCTAACAGTAGGCCTAGCAGCAATAATCCACCGTCAACTGGCTCTACCATTAGGATTTCTATGACGCAGGAGACTAACTCAGATTAACTTTGTTAGGCCCTTTCATTCATAAAAACGTTAGTACCAATTCAATTCATCTGTTATTGGTCTAATTTATATAAAAATAAAATACATCTACAATGTTAAAAACAATCTAAAAAAAGTACAGACAATATTTAAAAGATAAAAATAATTTGTATATACAATAACAATTTATTTATATTTCAAAATTTCAAAATTATGATCCAGGTGTTTTCGCCATCAGAGGCAGATTATCTTGAAACATGTTTATTATAAGTAGCAAGGGGTAGCAATCGATTGAGGAACAAAAGATTTGTTATACCGTTTAGTACGACTACAAGGTTGACGGATACGAATATTTGGGAAGAAAGTGTATTCATTATAAAGAGGGTGGTCAGTTTAGGAGAGAATACGTTTAATCATGGAGAGAACACCTGCATCATAATTGAAGTCAAGAACAGAAGTATCAGCTCCAGCTCCAATATAATGCGCCCGGCACTTTTGCTGATCCCCTCTCCGCTCCCATTGTGCTTACGAAGGGAATTATCAGCTAGAATGTTGATAAAACATTTCAATAATAGGCCTAAACAAATTCTACTAATGTTACAGTCGTACTACTACCAATTACCCTAATCATCAAATTTATTTATTTATTCAACTTTGTTTTTACAGAGGTTAGCTCCAACATGTAGGCTTACCGTATTACAGCAGTGGCTGACATGAAAAGACCCTCTTAAAAACAATACAAAAATATACAAAAATAAAAATACAAGATGATTCATAGAGTTAAATAAAAAAATTCCTTAGACCTACTCCTAATAACTGAACCCACCCTCTAAAATACTTCTAAAAAGTGCGCTAACGTGTGGTTTTACGACTATAGTCGTAGTAATGTAATACAAATGTATAGGCCTACATATATATTATTATGGGTCTACATTAATATCAGGAATTGTTTTAAATTGTGCATGCTGATTACGAGGTAAATCTTTTTTTTTTCTAATAAAAAATGTATGGCCTACTTTCGTACTGTATGGATAATAAACTATTGTAGGCCTATATAATTAATTTTAAAACTCCCTTTTTGAAACTTAGGAGCTTTTCACAATTTCGTACTATTTTTTTTCCGCAATGTTATTTCGTAAGTAAAATGTTTATTAAATCTCTACACAGTGTATCTAGTATTATTTTGACTTTATTTTGTGAAGTATATTTCAATGTATTTTGGACTATATTATTATTAGTAGAACTATCTCACTTTCTTATCACTTGAACTTTAAATGAATTTGCGCGTTGTGGAAAAGTTAATCATCTAATATTTAATGTTTAATTTTGTTTAATTCAGTGGTTAGTAGTTTTAGTACGCAAAAAAAGAGAGTCCGATTCTTTAAAAAATCACCCAACTCCATTGGCTAAGTATTGCCTATGAATATTCACTATTACGCGGTGACGTAATGTTTACATTGTAACGTAGTGTGGACTTTAAACTTTGCATGGCGTGAAGATTTGTTTTTCTGTAGCCTTATTAGTATAGAGGCCAATTCCCCGTAGTATTTATTACACTACCATCGATGTTCAATAAAAGGTTTGTATGTACTTAATAATACAGTATATCGCACGAAAACATTTGTACATTTTGTTAAGTTCATAGGACAGATGATGTAGCTAGCCGAAGTATTATTTGTTTGGCCTAAGCCTGTGACTTAGTTGCTAGTAGAAGGACTGGCGGGGTTAGTACACCTGTGGCATATTTCATTATATTATTAGGTCGTTTCGTTCCTTTTGTCTACTATTTTACCCTCATGGACTAAAGTCACCTGTAGGCTATCTCACTATTAACTATGTCATTTTGTGCCTTAATACTCTAGATACTAAGCTTATAGGCCCTACTATTACAATAAATATAGCGTTCTATTATTTTTAATAAAAAGTAATTTGATTTTAATATTTATTTTTCAGAAATGATTTTGTATATTTTTATTGGTGTATGTTTACTAATTTGGTTAGTTGAGTTTCTTTTCCGTATACCAAAAATATCAAACTTAAGCAACAAGTATGTGCTTATAACGGGGTGCGACTCTGGCTTTGGCAACGAGCTGGCAATACAATTAGATGGGAAGGGGATACACGTGATCGCATCGTGTCTGACCGAGAAGGCAAGAAATGAGCTGGGATCATCACTATCGCAACGGTCATCAGCGATATTAATGAATGTTGCAGATCATGGCAGTGTTCAGGAGGCACTGAATAAAGTACGAGAGGTCATTCCAAAGTCAGAAGGCAAGTTTGAATTAAATATAAAAAATTAAATAAAGAAAAGCAATAAATTATAATTAAAGATGTAGGCCTTCTTGTAACCCCGGAAACCAGACGCGAATATACAGTAAGTAGATACTGTACCCCAATAAGGAGAGAACTTCTATATCCAACACATTTTCCCCTAAATAGGGTATCCATAATCAGGGTCACTAACCAAAAACCAAATTTTGCCCTTAATAAGGGTACCCTATTCAGAGTGAACTAACCAAAAACCAAATTTTTCCCTTAATAAGGCTATAACCCCTATTCAAGAGGCACTAACCGAAAACCAAATTGTTTCCTTTATAATAGTGGTTTCGCGTAAAAAAATTGATCTGAATTTACGAAATTTAGAAGAAATGTTAAATCAAAGAAAGTATCATAATTTTTATGATTTCAATTTTTGTATTAATAACGATATAAATGAATATGATTATTTGGTCTTTTTTGTTGTTTTTGAAAAACAAATATTGTCCCCTAATGTAGGTAGGGTTGAATCAACTATTTGGCACACTCAAACCCTTAATAGGGGTGTCCCCTGATATGAATAGGAGTTGACTGTATTGTTCAAGTATTCTTTTTCCCCTCGTTTCACGTGAAAGTGTCCACTTAATATAGGGGTGTCCCCATAGGAGACTGTATATAAACCACTGTTGGTCGCAACAAAGTCCGGTTAATTTCATGTTCAAGAATTTTCTTGTTTTGTTTGGACTTTGAAAATGAAGTTCTGTTACTACAATATTATGAATTGAAATAGTCATAAACTATTTAATTTAGTTAAGTTTTGCAAAATAAACTCATACACATTATGAAAAGTATAATCAGTTTAAACAACTATATTTCAGGTTTGTGGGGGCTTGTAAACAATGCAGGAATCACTGGATATGGTGGAGCTATGGAGTGGTGGAGTAGGGACGAATACAAAAGGGTCCTCGATGTAAACTTATTTGGCTTGATTGACGTAACAAAGGTGTTTACCCCCATGTTGAAGCAGGGAAGAGGCAGAATAGTGAATGTAGCAAGTATCTGCGGCAGGGTTGTTATGCCAGAGGCCGGATACTGTATTTCTAAATTTGGTGTTGAGTGTTTTTCCGACGAAATAAGGTTTGTTAACAACAATAAAGGTGGTAATCTTAAAAGTGAGCTCCGGGCAAAGATGAGTAGGCGTTGAAAAAAAGTAGCAGAAAAGAAGTAATTGCTAGAGGAATTGAAAACAATTAATAATAAAAAATAATTAGATAATTTATACTTTCAGTTAACACTAATAACAGGCTACAAGAAAATTCACTATGCATCTGTATACACAATTCCATAAAGATATATTATAATAACTACCCCATTAAACATGGTAGGTCAAGTAGGCCTACTTACTTGGACTTATCATAAAAGCCAGTTTACACAGAAGAGCGGTAATGGTAATCTATGTTATTCCTTATGACCATTTACACAAAACGCGGAGCGGACGGGCGGTTTCCGCTCAGGATAGATACAATTTCTACGTTGGGTACGCTACGCGGATTTCCTCTTAACGTTACCGCTCGTCCGTGTAAATTGGCCCTACGTCTCAATTTCTGTTATGTACCACCGCTTCGAATCTGCTACAGGATAGCTATGGCAAAATGGTTTTCTTTTTACGAATATTATTGTTTTATTATTTATTTCTAATGAATGCTAATACCCTTTTTTTTCAAGAGTACAGTTGAAAGCATTTGGAATATCGGTTTGCATAATTGAACCAGGCTTTTTTAGGACGTCTCTCACAGATGGCTTTTTTGCTCCAGTGAGGGCTAAGTGGGCCGAGCTAAGTCCAGAAACTAGACAAGAATTTGGTGGCCAGGAAGTTCTAGAAAGTAGTAAGTTTTAAACGTTTTCAATCGCATTCAAGAACCACCAAAGTCTAAATTGTCATTGGTCTGTTTAATTTATTGTAGGCCTATTGAAATATGATGGGTGATAAAGGGAATATATGAGAGCGGGAATATAAGTGTTCCTTTCCATTTAAAATCACGCAGATGTCGCATCGCTAACAAACTTTAAAAAAACATAATGCGAGTATACGAAAAGAACATGTAGTCAGGGTTGCATGTTTAAAGCACTGTCTACACTATAAAATGTGATGATGATGTGCCCATATATGGACATGATCATGTCATATCATTACCTGCATATTTGGGCATATCACTACCATATTTGGGCATATCACTACCATATTTGGGCATGTCACACTTTTTTCTTCGAACTAGTTTGATAGTGTAGGCAGAGCTTTAGAACAAAGAATGGGTTAATGACCAAGATTTGAAATGGATTGCGAGATTCTATAGCATTTTTACAAACGACAGATCAAATAAAACACATACTGTACAGATAACTAACTGCCTAATGCCAACTAGATATGCTCTATCTTTATCTATTTTTTTTTCAGGAATTGCCAGAGTAAGCAAATCTTTGGATTCGTTACCTTCCAGGGACACGGGTAAAGTTGTGAATTCTATGGAACATGCGTTGACGGCAAAATACCCAAAGAAACGTTACAGCGTTGGTTATGACGCAAAGTTATATTTTATACCATTGAGCTATATGCCATCAGTGGTTACAGATTTCTTATTTCGGTTATGAAAAACAAAGAATTGTAGGCCTATGAGTGAAATGCTGAAATGATTTTGTTTAAAGTATAATGTTAATAACGTAATAATTACGTTATTCTAAAAAAAAATCATTTAACTGAAATAAAGACGTTTTTTTGTTCAAAAAATAACTTTGACTTCCAGTAAAGTTTTTGATCAAAACATATTCCATAATGCGATGCGCTTGTTTGGCTACTCTGTATGCATAATCATAAAACTTCCTCGCGATCTGTGTGAAAACACCTTCTGAACCGTGACGAGTTGTAAACAATCCTAATTAGCATATCAGGCATAATGCATACTCGTGGTTTGAAATATTTGTTTACTTTCGCTCGTGACGATTTTCCAGACGAAATGTAATCAAACTAATTTACCTGTTAATTTCGTAAACTTGTTTTTGGCTCGAATTTTCGACTTAAAGTGAATAACTTTAATATTACTCCTTTGATATGGCCAATTTAAATTTAGAATATTTTGACCTTCATTTTTTCTGTTTTAAGGGACAATACATCTTTAAAAAAAATCAAAATTATTTAGAACTGATAATATACAATGTTTATCTGTCTCTTAAATTGTCTTGAATACGAGGTAAATCTTTTTTTTCCCTGTATATGGTCTACTTTCATACTGTATGGAGAATAAACGATTGTATATAATTAATTTTAAAACTCCCTTTTTGAAACTTAGGAGCTTTTCGTCACAATTTCGTACTCATATATTTTTTCCCGCAATGTTATTTCGTAAGTAAAATGTTTATTAAATCTGTACATAGTGTATCTAGTATTATTTTGACTGTATTTTTGTGAAGTATATTTCAATGTATTTTAGTACCTCACTTTCTTATCACCTAAATTCCTACAACACTGCCTTTTGTTTATCACTTAAAGTTGTTTTTGAACATTTGATGACTTTGCGCGTTGTGGAAAAAGTGAATCATCTAATATTAGGTGATTGGTTTTTTGTTTAATTCAGTCAAAACAGAGGGTACGATTCTTTAAAAAATCATCCAACTCCATTGACAAAGTATTGCTTATGAATATTTACTATTTTGCCTAGGTACGCGGTGACGTAATGTTTACATTGTAACGTAGTGTGGACTTTAAACTTTGCATGGCGTGAAGATTTGTTTTTCTGTAGGCCAATTCGCAGTATTTATTACACTACCATCGATGTTCGATAAAAGGTTTGTACAGGGAGTTGTAAAATAATTTTACAACTCCCTGGTTTGTATGTACTTAATAATACAGTATATCGCACGAAAACATTTGTATATTTTGGTAAGCTTGTAGGACAGACGATGTAGCTATAGCTAGTATTAATTTTTAGGCCTAGGCCTGTGACTTTTGTTGGTAGTAGGAGGACTGGCGGGGTTAGTCCACCTGTGGCACATCTCACTCTATTATTAAGTCGTTTCGTTCCCTTTTCCTACTTTAGTATTTGACTATCTTTCCTATCTTTCCAAATAACCGGGAATAAACCACAAATAGTCTATTTCGCTATCACTTATGTCGTTTCGTGCTTTAATAAACTCTAGATAGATACACTAAAGAACTCCGTACCAAGGCTAATAAGGGAATGTACTTTATATACAAAATGAAACGGTTTAATTTATTTATTTTATTTTAATTTTATTCAAACTCATTCAACAGCGGGAAACCCGCCCCTTACAGAATGGAATAAACTATACCATATAAAAATATATATAAATCTTAAAATCTAGCAATACAAATTTATGATGTTAGTTCTCATCTCATTCATATGTTGTATTCCTCTGTTGTTCAATCAATCATTTCTTATTGTATTATTGTTTGGTTTTCTCATATCAATGTAAACAGTAAAAGTCAAATTCAGAGATTAGTAAACAAGGCCAGCAGAGTTATCGGTGTAGAAGTGAAATCTTTAGATGAAATGTTTAATATATTCATACTTAAAAAATTTGACACAATTATGCAAGACCCATCACACCCATTACATTCAGACATCATTATAAGTAGATCAGGAAAGGTTAGACTAACACAGGAAAAAATATCCACAAACCGTTTCAGATTTTCACCAATGTACATAGCATGCAATTTATTTAACACAAACTTTTCAAGATAGTCACTTGTATCATTTGTATTTATTTATATAGTTATCACATCGTATTATTTATTCTACTCAGGTACAAAACATATCTCGAAATTGTAAACAATTTTGACAATAAAGTTATCTTGTATCTTGTAGATAGTAAACATAGGCCTATATATTATACAGTATTAATATTTTTTTTTTATAATAAAGTAGGCCGATGTTATTTTAATATTTATTTTTCAGAAATGATTTTGTATATTTTTATTGGTGTATGTTCACTAATTTGGTTAGTTGAGTTTCTTTTCCGTATACCAAAAATATCAAACTTAAGCAACAAGTATGTGCTTATAACGGGGTGCGACTCTGGCTTTGGCAACGAGCTGGCAATACAATTAGATGGGAAGGGGATGCACGTGATCGCATCGTGTCTGACCGAGAAGGCAAGGCATGAGCTGGGATCATCACTATCGCGACGGTCATCAGCGATATTAATGAATGTTGCAGATCATGGCAGTGTCCAGGAGGCACTGAATAAAGTACGAGAGATCATTCCAAAGTCAGAAGGCAAGTTTGAATTAAATAAAGAAAAGCATGAGTAGGCCTAAATTATAATTAAAGAACGTAAATAGAGCCTAGACTCAAATTCTGATGGTTTAGGCCTAAATAGTGTTGAAAACATCGCGTCGGTCCTTTTGTAAAAACCTCGAAACCTTGGACGCGAATACTGAGTAGAACCCCCATTTAGGGGATACTTTCTGGATTGTCCCCTTAATAGGGTACCCCTATTCGGGAGGCACTAACCACAAACCAAATTGTCCTCGTAATACAGGTTTTCACGTGAAAAAACAATTGATCTGAAAAGAAATATGTCAAGCCAAAGAAATTGATGATTATTTAGTCTTTTTTTTTGTCGAGTTGAATCAACCATTTGGCACACTCAAACCCTTAATAGGGGTGTCCCCTGATATGAATAGGAGTTGACTGTATTGTTCAAGTATTCTTTGTCCCCAGTTTCGCGTGAAAGTATCCCCTTAATAGGGTGTTCCCAAAATACGGGTGTCCCGTATAATAACTGTATATAAACCAATGGTTAATTTTAAGAATGTGCTTTTGGGTGGTTCAGAAAAGCACGTGTTGTGAGTGATCTAAATTTAAAATGAACCTAATATTTATGTTTCTATATTATCATTTTGTATTGTATTGTGTGAAACAATAAACTTGAACTTGAATTGAAATATTCATAAACTAACTACTTTATTTACATTTTGCATAATAAACGCATATTCACAGATACTACACAAAGTAAAATCAGTTTAAACAATATGATGCTAAACTGTTCCAGGTTTGTGGGGGCTTGTAAACAATGCAGGAATCACTGGATATGGCGGAGCTATGGAGTGGTGGAGTAGGGACGAATACAAAAGGGTTCTCGATGTAAACTTATTTGGCTTGATTGACGTAACCAAGGTGTTTACCCCCATGTTGAAGCAGGGAAGAGGCAGAATAGTGAATGTAGCAAGTATCTGCGGCAGGGTTGTTATACCAGAGGCCGGATACTGTATTTCTAAATTTGGTGTTGAGTGTTTTTCCGACGAAATAAGGTTTGTTAACAACAACAAAATGTGATGGTCTTAAAGGTCAGCTCCGAGCAAAGATGAATAGGCGTTGATTAAAATAACAGAAGAGAAGTAATTGCAAGAGGAAAATAAATAATAAAAAAAGATTAGTTTTAAAAGATATAAAAACTACCCCTTTATACATGATGGACCAAGTAGGCCTACTTGGACATACCGTAAAGGCCAATTTACACAGCAAGAGTGGTAAAGGTATAATACAATATAGAATCTATGTTATTTATTGTGACCATTTACACAAAACCTTAAAATAAAACCCGCTCAGGATAGATACGGTACAGATTCTATGTTGAACAAGCTATGTGGTGTTCCACTTAGGCCTACTGTAACCGCTCGTCTGTGTAAATTGGCCTTAAAGTCTCTATTTCTTTTACGTAACGCCGCTCTTAATTCGAATCAGCTAAAGGATAGTTATGACAAAATTGTTTTCTTTTACGAATAGCCGTATAACATTCTAGACTAGTACTTTCTATATCAATATACTTCCTACTATTGAGATCATGAGATCATGTTCCGCATATGAGCACTGTTTCTATAATTTACAGTATGATCTATATATAATTTTCACAGCGCTACGCAACACATTGATTTACATATACACAATATTATTTAAAAAACCGTAGCGTATTAAAGTTGGAATTTATTCTGACTTGTTATGCCGCCACTGATTGTGAGGGCGTTTGTTGTATAAGAGAGTGTATCTGGTGGGTGAAAATCTGTGATAATACCATATATGGCTCTGTGGTCTAGTGGTATGACACTCGCCCTGTAAGCGAGAGGTTGCAGGTTCGAATCCCGCAACATACAACTAAAAATACGGAACTTTCGCCAATGAGATCATGTTCCGAATATGAGCATTGTTTTTATAATTACAGTATGATTTATACTTCCTACTATCTATTTGTTATTATTCTTTTTAATGAATGCTAATACTTTTTTTTGTAAGGGTACAGCTGAAAGCATTTGGATTATCGGTTTGCATAATTGAACCAGGCTTTTTCAAGACGGCTATCGCAGATGATGGTAACGTTTTTGCTCCAGTGAGAGCTAAGTGGGCCGAGCTAAGTCCAGAAACTAGACACGAATTTGGTGGCCAGGAAGCTTTCGAAAGTAGTAAGTTCCAAACATTTTCAAGTAAAAACATTTTTAAATTCCCGTTGGTCTGTTTGATTAATTGCATATTAAAATATGATGGGTGTTAGAGGCGGGATTTTAAGAGCCATTGTCTGTAAAAATCAAAGATTTGGTGGCAGATGTAAAAAAATGGATTTCTCTCAAATTTTTACCATGAATAGACATTTCAATAAAAAGCATATCTACAACATTCATTTTAATTTTTAGCCTCCGTTGCCATGACAACGGTCAATTATCCAAATTTTGATGTTTTTGTCATTTTTCACAGATTTTCTATAGTGAAAAAGTACAAACTTGTATACTTATTTTAACCAAAAATACTTACAGTATACAGTTTTTGTTTATAGCAGTGTAAACAACATGTATTGAGTTCCATTTAATGTAGAAAAAAAAAAATTACAAAATGGAGTTTGGTTGATAACATTATTTTAAAAAGGGGTGTTTTTAAAAAATATTTTTTTTATAAAAGTATACCTCATAAACGTACCTATAACTTCCAAAGTGGTGTTTTTAAATCAATGAGGTTTTTTAATTTGATAGTCAATAGGTTTGTCAACAATAATCACGAAAAAAACACTGGGGTAAATTTCGTACATAGGTTTTGTGTTGCCAGGAAAATACGAAAAATACAAAAAATATAACAAAATATCAACAAACAAAACACATGAAACACAATTTAAATATGGCTAATCCAATAATAAAATGTATATGTGGCTTGTCATAATGCTACTAGAGTCATACGAATAGTTTAGATAAAATAGAAGAATGTGTTGCCAGGTTTATTTCAATTAATTGCCAGAAAAACAGTATTTTGCATTGAAATATTTAGTTGATGGAAAATAATGTTAAACTTGGAAATAATTGCGTCAATGGTTTTTATAAATTTTTAAATCTATTTTGTGTAAAGAGATACAGAAAGACCTCCCAAAAAATCTGACCTTGTAAATAGGTCATTTGAGGTCAAAAGGGGTCAGAATGCAAAACAGGACAGGTCCCCACTTTACTACAACTATTAATGTTTGATCAAAATTTACAAGATAGTTCATAACAATTCTCAACAATTTTCATATTTTACCTATAGTGTTACCTTAGCAACCATTTCTATGTGTAACTAAGGAAAGTAATTTTTAAAAAAACGTTAAAAATGGCGTTTTTATAAATACAAAAAATTGATTGCATTTGTAATTTTTCTCAATTTTACTTCTACTGCATTCCATTAATGACAAACTTGACCTTGTAAATTCATTCATTTTGAGGTCAAAATTTTACCATAGTAACTGTTTCTATGCGAAAATTTCAAAAAAATAAGGGGTTTTCCATAAATACAAAACATTTTTTTTACATTGTTTTACATTTCTACTTTTTGCCAAATTTACTTTAAATACTGAATCCTAATAATCTCAGAAAGAAAGTCTTGACGAATCTGAATAAAGGTAAAAAAATGACCTTTAGTGTTATCTTAAACCTGTTTACGTAACTAATGATATTTAAAAAAAAAAATTAAATATGGAGTTTTCAAGAAAAATTTTTTTTTTACATATTGAGGTCAAATGACATCAACATTTTACCTATAGTGTATTGTAGCAACTGTTTCTATACGTAACGGGGTTTCATGACTACAAACAATTGATAACATAGCTTTACTACCTTTTCCCAAATTTACTTATCTACTGAATCCCAGAAAATGTCTGACCTTGTTAAAGGGTCATTTGTTGGGTCAAGTTATGTCAAAATGTATTATTTATGTTATGTTAGAACCTGTTTCTATGGATAACTAAGGATAATTGTTTTTTTAAATACAGTTGAACCTCCCGTAAGTGGCCACCCTCGGGACCTGGAAAAGTGGCCGCTTATAATTGTAGGCCTATTATTATTTATAATCAGGTGGTTTAGTATAACATTTTCAGACAAAATCTGTGTAGTTTTCTCATCTCTTCACAGTAATGTTTTTAAAACCTCTTCAAAATAAAGCTAATATATAAAGAAATAAAATAAACATGCACCTAATTCATAGGTCCATGCAATAAGTATCACATTTTTCGATTGGCCGCTTACAAAAAATCTCATTTTGTATAAAAAGGTGCCCGCAGCTGCTTATGGTAAGCACTAAATGCACTAATTAGATAGGAAGAACAAACAGGCTTTTCAAAGTGCGTCCGTTAAGGGAGGTGGCCGCTGTAAATAAAATATGGGGTTTTCATGAATAAAAATAATCACAGAAGAACGTGCTTACGAATATGACCTTGTGAAACGGTAATTTGAAAATGCAAATAAGGCATGCCTGCTAATAATCTACAAATTTAAATATGTATAAGATAAATATGCAAAATCTAAAGAATATCTCAATTTTAGTTACCATAGTAACTAACTGTTGCTATGCATAACTAAGGGAAATTAAATAATTATCAGATAATTATTAATTAATAATTAATACTGAATCCAACCATCACAGTAAAAAAGATATAGAATTTAAAACCAATATTTAATAATAAAGTGTGATATTTTAGGCCTACATGCTGACCTTAAATGAAATGAAATTTCAAATCAGGGCTTCAATATTTGTTATGTAGCATTAACATACCTGAGTATATCATTGACTTTTGATTGGTTCTATTTTGGGGAGGGGAAAGTGGTGGATCCAGGACTTTTAAATAGTTAGGGGGTTGAAGGCGAGGGTCTAAAAACTTAACTTTATGTCATATCTTTTGCATTGCAATTTTTAACTTGGGGTTGGTGGGGGCTTGGAGAAAGGGGAGGGGGTGGGATGGAGGAGTTTGAATCCGTCTATTCATTAGAGCGATAGTAGCGACAGTGTGGGTGGTGCTTGAAATGCATGCATTTGACACTCTATAGTGGATGATCGACCAAAGTGTTGCAGTTTATCTTTTTGTGGTTATAGTCGTGGTGGGGGGGGGGGGTCGAAAGTGGTGGTAGATGGGCATGTGGGATCTGCTTAGGTTAGCAAATAAAAGAAGAAAACAAATGAAAGAGGAGCTTCAAAATAAGAGAGGAGTAACCTGTTGCAAAGATTAAAATTCACAACGATATCTGATAATTTATTCAAATTTCCAGAGGATATAACCTATAAAATGACATTAAAACTGGGAATTACAGAATCTATAATTAAAAATTTATTTTTTTTTCTCACAACACAACTAGAACTATATAAAACATTAAGAATTTTTCTGACCAATGGGTTTCAAATCAAATAATCAAAGAAAATAAAATGTTTTTACTAATATATCATGTTTTTTTAAAATAAAAATGCCTATGTTTCTCGCAACACTGCTTGTAGATTTTAAATTTACCCCAGTATTTTATTTTATAAATCAATTATTAAACATTAGAACTACCTATTTGTAATAAATCAGCTAAAAAAATACACCACTTTGGGCGTTATGGTGAAGTAAAGTTTAGTTGCATTGAACAATTTAAAAAAAGTTAAAAACACCCCTTTTTAAATAAATGGTATCTCCCAAGGTATGAAATAAAAAAAAATTAAAAAATTTGAAACAGGTACACAATGCATTGTTATTATGCATAAACTAATTATTTTTTATAATTACATGAACAAAACAAAAATATCGTTCATCAAAGTAGTACCAATATCCATTTTAAAAAACCTTAAAAAAGGACAAAATTTGTCAAAAACACAAATTTGGCCGTTGCCATGGAAATATACGTGTGAAAAAAAAAAAACTTCATATTTGATTTCTCTCAACACATATATAGCCATGTGCAAAATTTGAAAGAAATCCATTTTTTTGAGTCTGCCACTCTTTTTGATATTTCTTTGATTCTTACAGACAATGGCTCTTAAGTGATTTCCCCTTTTAAAACACGGAGATGTTGCATCGCTAACGAAAATTTTTATACCGCCACCTATGTATACCTATAGCAAGTAGTGGGTCGAAGATTGAATCCACGAGTCATTACATGTTTTAGAACATACAATGGGTTAATGATCGAGATGTGTGGGTGAAATGCGATAAAGAGTCAGTGTTTCTTACAACAAACGACAATAATATTAAGAAGAAATGGGTTTATATATCGCATTATCATGTAAAGCCTCAATGCCTTAACAAGGCGGAAAACTAAGAGGAGACGCGTTTTCAGAGCAGCCCTCAAAATAAGCGGATATAAAAACGAATGCTTTGTTGACGGATGACCGACAAATCAAATCCGTACTTCTGAATATGTTAATTATTAATAGACATTCTCTATTTTTGTTTCAGAAATTGCAAAAGTAAGCAAATCTTTGGATTCGTTAGCTTCCAGGAACACGGGTAAAGTTGTGAATGCTATGGAACATGCGTTGACGGCAAAATACCCAAAGAAACGCTACAGTGTTGGTTATGACGCAAAGTTATATTTTATACCATTGAGCTATATGCCATCAGTAGTTACAGATTTCTTATTTCGGGACGATTAGCGGTACTATACAGGACGATTCGGCCCTGAGACGATTCGGCACCCTTAAATGTATCGGCTTTGGTATGCATTTTATAAGCATAAAATAATCTTTTTTCCCCAAACTTTATTTTCAGAGAGACTATGGGGGAGTAATACTAGGGATAAAGATGCAATAAAGCAAACATTTTGAAAACATTGTCGAAAATGATCATTTTTTAGTCACGTGAACGATGTAAACAGGTTACATCCTCTGTTGGCCACTTGGCGAATGCACGAAATAAACAAAGTTTTCGAAGTAATAAATTGAATATAATATTACGTATTTTTAGTAATTTATTTTATATTTATATCAACATTGTTGGTCTAAAGTAAGACGTTTCGGCCCATAAGGGGGGATGTTTCGGCCCAAAAGTGGGCCGAATCGTCTCGGATTCTTCAAAAATCAGGCCAATGAGTGCAACAGGATTTGAATGATATTGTTTAAAGTACTATAGCCTAATAACGTAATAATTAGGTTATTATATAATATATAGGTTATTTAGGCCTAGAACTGATAATACATAATTGTTAAACATTTTAATTTATACTGGTTTACAATTAATGAACTACTGTATCTCAATGAATCAAAACCAGAAGAAAATGTTTTCACTATTTTATCTGTCTTTTCCAAAAATACAGTTTGAAATATTTTATCAGTAGATGGCTTAGTATCTCTCGTGTATCTCTGGACCTAGCTACCGTAAATCGAATTCTGTCTTAAATTCTGTGTGGTGTACGCATAGTAGGCCTACATGTAATTGAAGGTAGCCTATATCCTGTTATTTTATTTCCATCAAAATGGTGCGACCGATTTAGTTGGATGGCGGCCATACACGATGGATAGACCTACCCATGCAGTCACTGAAATAGCTTCCACCATGTTGACAAGGCCTAGCTTTCAATTGTTATTTTATAATAGGTTGTAAAATCATTACCTTAAAAGTCATCTAATACGTCCTTGTTTTCTTCCGCATGTCGATAAACACAAAACACATCATAATCGTATGCGATATTAATTTGTTTGAAATGGGCGGTAGTTTTGAACGGACTCATCTAAATGTGAGAGTTCATCATAAGACCATCTTTACTAAGTCACGTGTTTACCATACAATCGATATATTTCGATTTGCGACGAGATCAGTTCAATCGATGTGTCGTCGGTCGCCGCCTGTATGTCGTCTATTAGACATAATGTCGAGATGTGGGGAGCAAAAAAATGCGTTCCAATATCACCGAATGCGCACAAATCGAAAGCTCCGTAAAAGTGTGCTTTATTTGTCAGGGTGTCTATGTAGATCGGGATGGTGTACGCGGAAATATCACGCGCTGATTCAAAACCACTTTGTAGTTTAGGCCTACTAATATTAATAATAATTATTCATTCGGCAAAAGTTCTTAAAAAGTACAATTTACATTTCATCTTGCCAGGAGCAAGTAATAGGCATGAGCCCAAACAGAAAACTGCTCTTACTCCATCTTTATCATACAAAAAAAAAGCAGAGAAGGGTAATTTAAATTATTTCCTGTTTTTTTTTTAATTTGCGTTGCCTGAGATGAACACTTAAAACTCATGTAACAACTTAACAAAACCAATAACCAAACAATTATCGGATAATAATATAAACTTTATTTTATTTTTCACATTATTACAATATGTACATTTTTTTAAATTTTACATTACCGGTAGACCTATTTTATCACGTAACATTTTATGTAATGTCTTTAAATCGCCTGTGACGTCACTACAATGCGTATGGGCGTATCGTATTTTGTATAGGCCTATCTCATTTATTGTATATTTAAGCATTATATACTGTAGTGCTTTATATATTCGTATACAAGCAACATATAGCACGTAGAAGGAGAATTTCATTACTGGGCCTAGGCCTAAGTTTGAATTTGTACTTTTATGTTCATTAATATCCTGAGAGTGAGACAAGCAATCAATATGTTCGAAATCTGTACACGAAATGGCTATACAAAATCATTTCTTTAGCAGACGAAGGAAGAGACCATGTTGTGCCTACGTATTTGAGATATGCACTAACTTCGGTTGTGAGACGTGTGCGACTATTCTCGCCGATTGAAGAAAACGCGTTATTTCCTAATGCGTTACCACAAAACGCATAAGTAGCGGATATTATAAACGCATAATAAATAAGCACTTGGCAGTGTCATTATAGTTGTCATACTTTTACATGAGTTGGAAGTAGTCTGCTACAGTCTTTGCCGACTTTGCGCAAGTCGAAAAATCTCATGTGTCGGATTTTAGAAAGTCCAGTTTTTTCTCTATACAGTACCGTAGTAGAGAAAATATAAATAAACGTATATTCTGAATATGAAACAAAGACTTGTTTGTGGATAGAGTTCTTTTTATTTGAGAGTGTGTGTGCTAGCCGTACGGCCTGTATCTGCACCCCGTAAAAGTCGAGCGGATTTCCTTGTTCGACATGAATGGTAACAGATAGCACGGGTGACCTCCGAATACCGTTGAGTTGGCTGCGTTTGCCGATCCTTCCATCATCCTAGGATTCGAGTTTGTGAATGAATCCGAGTAGATCTAGAATATAAAACACACACATTTCAGTAAGTCTACAATTTCTTTACATGGAAATCGGCCGTTTTTGGGAGGACGGTATAGATGACATATGGATATAAAAACATAGCAATGACGTTAACAATGACTAACACGATAATAATGATAATTCCAATAACACGATGATTATGACGATATTATTATGAATAGGATAACATAATAATGACGATTAGAAATAACGATTACGGTACACAATGATGATAACAACAGTAATGTAGAATACGGTAGGGCCTACCTCATACACCTCATCTACACATTGCTGCGTGTGGTTGCTGTATGACCATGCATTGGTCAGGTCACTTCTCCATGAATATTCCGTTTTATTTCCGCTTGTGAACACAACTACATTTTCGTGAGTTTTCGATTTTCTTATTTCTTCGGCGAAAATACCCGAATAACTTTGATCCACAATCAGATAGACATGCGAAGCTTTACAATCCGATATGTCCTCCAATATCTCCCTTACGCTGATCATTTCACTGGCTGCCATCTTAAAAAACAAAACAAATAAAAAATGTAATTAATATTTTGAATGTTTACTTCATACGCTCGCATTTATACGAATGTTTACGTCACACGGTGGGATTTATACGAATGTTTACGTTACACGCTGGGATTTATACGAATATTGACGTCATACGCTTGGATTACGAACGTTTACGTCATAGGCTAGGATTTATACGAATATTTACGTCACACGCTTAAATTACGAATGTTTACGTCATACGTTAGGATTTATACGAATGATTACGTCATGCGCTCGGATTTACCGTACCTGTCCATTTTCATCAATGTCCCATAACAGACTTCTTCCATCCGGTAGAGCTGGACTATTCAAGTATAGTATGAGTGTATCCACGTTACAACCTGAGCTACAAAGACCGCTCAAATGGTTACGAATCGCATTCTTCTGCGTCGCTGGGTAACGGTTGTCAACGTGCTGATTGCTCTGTTCATACACTGAAAATAAAATGTAAAATCTGTCATTGTATTGTATCGGCACATACAATATATAAAAAATTAAGTGAAACCTATCAAAATAAATGTGGAAAACGATGTAAAAATGGAATTATGTTGACATGTGCTGCTATTGGACAATGCCCAGACAGACTACTATAATGGAAACAATTGGATAAAACTCGCAGAATTTGTTGCCACAAATAATTTTCCATTCAAGGAATTGGCACTAGGACAGTGATTAGCCTAGGCCTACTCAATTATATTACATGGCCCATTCATGGCAGACGATCTAACCGTGTCTGGGCAGTCTCTCTCCCCATCCTCTTTTTTCTTCTCTTCTTGATACAAGGACGTACTGAAATAATAATTTGCTATATACTACAAAGACTCCCCTCCATCACCCCCCCCCCCCATTCTTGAATTGTTTCAGATTGTTGTCAATGCCTTTTGTATTGTCTTTTGGTAAAGACGAAATATGAACAGTTATTTTTTCACAGTTTAACCCGATCTTTTTACCAAGCCCACTACTGCTAGCTTTCGGGAAGTTCAACATTATTGTAAAACTAGGCCTACTCATATAAAAGAAATACCTACGCTCAATATCTGTATTGTCAGCAAAGAACATCTTAATATTGTGTTTCTTGAAGCCTTGCTCTCGTAACATTGAATACATATTTTTAATGTTTTCTGAATGTCGTTTAATACTAGTCTGCCTGTTCCAGCCGCCAGATATCATCACGCCATAATCGCATGTTTCGTGTAATTTACATCGACGTCCAAACTAGACAGAACAATAAAACAAAATTAAACAATTATTATATATTGACCGCGGTATCTTGACAAAATAACACGTCTTCAGATTTCTTACAATAGGCCTATAGTTCCGCAAATTCGGTAACCGAACGCACGCACTAACCATGTTTTCCACTAGGCAAATTTTTTCACGCGAATCGAAAGCGTTGACTAATGCGCATGCGTAATTAATATTTTCATCTATTTGTGGTGACGTGAGGAAAATCCACAACCAATCAGAACTCATGCCGATTCGCGCGAATATCATTCAACCACTTCATTCGACCAATAGCACTGACAGGCCTACTACTTACATTTGTTCGTTGATTTTGGCACCGTTTCGTGTTAGTTTCCAATTCACAGTTTCTCGTGAAATTGCTAATCCCTGTTCTGTAGTTCGGACACTTTGCATATAATGGAGAATCAATGCATTTTAACTGCTGTTCATGTGACTGTAAATACAAAAAAGTAACTGACTGGTTAACATTGGCTGTATGAGTAAGGTTAGATTTAATGTGCTTCGCATCTTTCAGTTAAGCAATTTGGTTCATTCTATATTTTAACATCCTGGTCCGCAATTGGGTTCGTATGGACCGACTAGAAGTTGGTACAGTACCTCCAGTGTTACAGACATATTTATCACTACAATGTAGCCCTGAGAATGTTGAATGAGTTAATTTTAAACCAAGACTCTCTATAATAAGAAATCCTACCGAACCGGGTTTACAGCTTATTTCGTATGCATATACCCAAGCCATCGAGTATTCTTTCAAATTGGAAATATATAAACAAAGCAATCTAACAACAGGACACGTTTGCCTTGCCATGATAGGAACTTTGATCTTATGTCTGGCTGCGACAAATACCAATAGTACTGTACATAGTACGGTGCGCGGTGTCTGTTAAGGCGTAGAGTGGAAATGACCATGTCGCAGCCACAGACAAACCGCATCCTGTTAGATTGCCTTGATATAAATAGGCACAAACACTTACGCTGTCACCCTCTCTGTATACTAGTGGCAACATGTTGATTTCACAGTGTCGTTTAGATGACGTCTTTAATCGGTTTTTACATCTGCTCTTGACTGCTACTTGTAAACATTCCCTTCCTAAAAAAAGATAAGATTATTAGCTTTTAATTATATATTTAAATTTTAACATTAATATCTAAATATGAAAAATGAATACTGATATACAATGGCCACGTGTAATATTAAGAATATCTGCTGAACGTGTTAAATCTAAAAATGTGTTACGGTACGTCAATATATGAACACATTTAATTCACAGCAGTCCGGAAGATACACTTTTTACTTGGTATATATTATTAGTACAGTGTGCACATGCATTTACTCTAGAGCGTCACTATTTAGTAGGCCTACTTAATTGGACAACGTTCCGGCGCAAAAACGCAGAAGATCGTGTTTAATAACTTTTTCCACACCTTTTTACCACACGTTGATAGGCCTATCTTTTAAATATCTATTTGAACATTCTTTCCGGTGAAAATTCTTTCTTTCCATGGCGGTTCGTGGCAAAAGAAAGGAGAAAAGAATTCCTATAATTGGTACTTTAAATACCTTTTTGGCGTAAGCGCTGGGGAATGTTATTTCTTTCACCCTTCACAGGTAAACTCGGATCGTCATTTATTTGTCACGAACGCTTTTGTGGCGAGGAACAATGGCTGATTTATAAAGTTGTTATTCGAGAAGACATATATTCTTAAGATCGAAGGTGAAGAGAAAAACATAAAGGAACTCAGTACACAACGAATGTTTTGAAGAATTTCTCTCATTGAAATGGGAAAACTTTGAAATCGCGTTTACATAAGCCTAGAAGTACGTTGGTGGAGGAAGAAAAAGAGAATCAGACATAGTAGTGTTAACAAGTAGATTAGCTTGTACCTCTAACGTAATAGTAAGTCTGTACATTTGCTTGATCACCACGCAACGTACATATTTTAATAATAAATGACCTATTTATATTTAGGCTACGTCATAACTATGTCTTGAACAAATTGTGATAAATATTGGGCTAAGAATTTTGTAATTTGCTACAATTATGAGTGTAGGCTTAATGAAAACCAACGGCAAACAACATTGTGTAAAGTTTACGGACATTAGTGGCCTAAATCCTTCACTCCCATTTGGCCAGCAATGTCGTAACATGTAGGCCTATACAAAACGTAAATACGATGATAATTTGAATAAAAAATGTTGTTGACGAGTCGAGTGAATGAATGAATGAAAAATATTAGCTTCCGGATTCTCAAGAACAGATTTATGTGGATTAAGAAAGATCATTTTCAATCGAGCAATTTGTAAACAAACTCGCGCGTGTATTGATCAGACGATAAAAACAAAAATACCATTAATCTAGGTTTTACATCAATAGCTTACGACATTCATCGGATTACAAATAAATGCTCAACAAAAGCGCTTTTGTCCGAAATGTGTGACAAATACTCGTTCGGCGTAAATAATAGGCGCGATGGGTGCTTTGCGTAGGTGTTTTGAGTGACCTGTCTTAAAGGGAAATGAAGGTGTTATTGCCTCTGTCTCGTTTAATAGACCTCTTTTGAATAGGCATCAGCCCATGTATGCAAGTCCGCCGCCAAAGTAAAGCGGGTTACTATTCATCTTGTTCTTAGAAGTAGCCGACAGGAAAAGTCATTGAAATTATAGGAAATGTAACAATTCGTCGGATTGATTACAACCAAGTCGCGCCAGCGTGTGAATACTTTGGCCCTACGCACGAGATCAATTATACTGCTTTATATAAAAATACTCAAGAAAATAAGATATGCAGCCAAGTCCTCCGCGGAAGGCCTTGTCCGTTGGCGGCTTGCCTTTGATCTTGCCGGTACGGGTGGAGATTTAATTCGGCTGACGAGTCAGACAGGTACTCACGTCTGACAAGATAGCTAACGGTTGCTATGATTACGGCTTCGTACTTCAATTCGTTGATGGAATGCAATCAGAACGATAGAAGTGCAATGACAATTTTGCTGTAAATTCTATAGTACGGTTTAGAAAATTTTCAAATACCTAATATTGTTTTGCATTCCATTGACTTTACAATGAAATTGAATTATAAAGCAACAATTTGCATTTAATAACAGTACACGTTGCAACTGTCACGTGGTATTGTTCGTTATAAGAAATTTAAGAGACATAATTAAGTTAATCTCTTTATTAGGTTTTTTTTAAATTCAATATTTCGCCGAAATTTTCCAAAATTTAAAACCAATACAAGGTTTAGATTTAGATGTCTCATAGTACTTTCAATTAGCTTAACCACTAACCATATTTTAAAGTTTAAACATTAACGTTTCCCCCAAGATAGATAGGTATTGAGTTCAATCAAGACCATGAACTTGTATCCACTCCACAAAGTGGTTTTATTTGAGTGGTGCATAGCCAGAGTAATAATAGAAACTGAATTGTGAGTGGCATTTGGTTTACGTTTGGGGTCTTGGTTCAAATCGTATCGTTGCCCTCATCAGAACACACCTTGCGGTTATGTCATTCACGATTCCATTTGCAACGCGTGGAAATGAATTAAGTCAACTCACTTTAAATTAAATTATTATAGAAATGTTGAAAACAATAGGACGCGAACATTGATAAGAAGAATAGTGGGGAGTGGTATGTAACTCGTAATGTATACGGTAGCATAGGCACACCTTCCGAACATTAGGATTTAAAGTGGTCGAAAATGGAAACGTACATTGCATAACACAACGTATACGGCGTATAACAACGTGTAAAATACTAGTACTTATAGTCGTAAGTTTTCCTCATAAAATAGTAGCTTTCTCATAAACGAGTAAACAATACACAGTACTCATAAAACAACCATAAAAGTATACAAGTTAAGTGGCTGACATTGGTAATTCAATAATTCTTAATCTCTTTATGAAGCGAGCAAGTACAAATTACTACCAATTGCCGACCTTCCGATCATGTAATAAATCATAGCAGACGTGCTTCTGGATCAAGTTCAACACCTGTGAAATTCTCAGGTGTGTACTGCGTCAGATAGCTTGTTACACACAATTACCAAAAGCGTCACACGAATAACGCTTGTGTAGACACGTAACGCGTAGGCCTACTACGGTACCTGATGCAGTGCCAAATGTAGACTTTCCCCTAAGTCTGTATTTATTTCGAGGCTTTTCGATGTTTTTCTGAAATACCTGGAAATACAAGCTCAAGAAGTAGACGTATGAAACGACATATGTGCCAACATATTTTTACTAATATTAAGTCAAAACTCCTTCTGGAACCCATGCCAAATGATGTTCTATCCTCTCTGATAGCGTTGCGCAAACGCTATTCTTTTAACTTTATATATATATGATTGCACGAAAGTTATACATGTTTCATAAGTAGACTATACATGCCAGCAATCCTAAACATACGGTACAATAGGCCTACATGTTTAAGTGTCTGTTTATGTTTATAATGCGATGTAATTACGTTTTTATATCCTCATGATTGGTGTTACCTATAAAATACGTTCAATGAATGAGGACCCCAATCACTGAGTAAATTTATTTAGTATTTATTATACAACTTCATAATATTGACTGTAGGCCTACTCAACCAACCTAATTATATACGTCTTAGCTCTGCGTATGCCATATCTAACAACGCTAGTACGTTTATATTTTTGGGTAACATTCAATACTACCAACTTTGAATTTTTTAATTGAACAACATGGGTTATCGTACAACGGATAACACAATGGTTATTTTTATGATTGAACACCTGTCGGGACCACGTGGAACAACCCTTGTTAGTAATTATTGTAGGGCTCTGGTGGTTTATTTTAATGTACAATGTTTTGTGGGCAATATACCGAGTACATTCACGTGCGTGTCAAACGTCGTGTTCCTTGCCTTGTAAGAGACATGACATGACCGCTCAGGCCGCGCCTAGCTATTTGACATTTAGGCCTAAGTTGATTCCAATCCACCAATAGCAACAACTGACATTAAACCAACTTACCCGGGTAAATAACTAAACACGAATGAGCCCATACGTATTAAATAAAAAAATTGAATCTAAAAAAATGGAGTTAACCTAAACGTGACCCAAAAAGGAAAGCAAACACGTGTGTTGGGCATGTAAACATAGCTTTTACTTACCCATTGATTTCTCAAGCTTGCCTCTGCACGATTCGGATTTCCTATCCACATAAAAAACAATAACAAGATGTCCAAAGTTAGCCTCTGGGAAAGGGTCAATTACAATGACCGCCTCATGTGACCCACTCCGCCTTAAAGAACTGTCCGGCAAGACTGTGTTAAATTTTCTGTTGGTTCTCGAACCTGATCTCGTATGAGCCGCTATATAGATATTTATGGAGTCTCTACTAGTTTTTGTTAGCGCCCAACAGGAGGATTTTGTAATAAATTGGCTATTTTGCGTACAGTCTAACTGGTAAATAAAATCAACGGCTTGTGACACCCAATATTCGTGCGTATTCCTTGAAGCTTGGGGAACAAGTTCATTTGACGACTTATCATCTTCCAGCACAACACACAACGCAATGGTTGATAATCCAAGAAACCGGAGTAAAATAAACAATATGCTAATAAATATCGTAAAATATGCCATAATGAAGAGTATTTTTAGTAAGTTTTGTAAGAAATCTTCTTCTTTCGTATCAAGTAATAATATTAATAACACTTTTAAAATACTTCCATTTTTTTTGTTGATGAGAAATAATATAACTTCATCCAAGGAGCAAACTTGACGACGTCAACTAATACAGGACAAGTCGTGTTGATATCAACGCTGAATGTAAAGTACAAAACAAACTTATTGCCTTTTCAACTACCTTCGCATTGCCAAAGCGGCAGATCAAAGAGAAACATACTTAAAACACAAATAAAGCGGTTAAGCTTTTAAAACTAGTCATGCGAGGCTTGCAAATGAGAAGTCAGACGATACACCCATACAGCATATACCCCCAGTGTACAATCTTCATAACCAATCAATGTTCTTAGATTTCTTAGAACGTGTGTGCCGCCCGCCTTTCAGCCAATCAAAATCACCGTTTCATTATATCGATAGTCGATTAAACTGCACCTGTGGTTCGTCACTCAGCACATTATGAAAACATCAATTTAATATAAAAAGCCACCGAACATCACATTCCTACTATCATTTTTATTTATGACAATACGGTGAAACTTATGGCCTATACGACCTATATTGTAATGCAGTAAGCCTGTTTTCGGAGCGTTCGTTAAAAAGTAAAAGGACCGCTCGCAAATTAACTAAAAAAAGTATAGGCATATATATTCATGAAAATGACGACTGGAATATTAGATCAACTGGAACTATGGTGTATTAAATCAACTTCAATTGTATCAATTACTGTACTTTACTTACATAATTCAATTTGAACAACACATTTTTACTTGTTACTCCAGTCGCCGACACTTTTCTATTATGCATGCGGTTCCAAGGTGATTGCGAGGAATGAAACATTATAATGACTGCTTTTACCGATTATGTATAATGTTCAGGTTTATTTCCGCGGTAGCAGTACATTCAATAACAATCCATCATGATCAAACATTTTTCAAACATGTGATAGCTACCTGCCACTCCCTCCTTTGGTTGAAATTCAACGCTGGCCCCACTGAGATACCGAGATGTATCACTATCAGAAAAACTAACATCTGGAAATATATTAATTTACCACAAAATATTAGTGTTTTTCCCTTTTTGTGTTAATTGGATTGATACATCATTGACCGGTTCGGGCTTATAGTTATTATTTAACCAGCTAAGCCATGGTCTAACTTTGATCGCTAGGCCGGCAACAACCTACACGTAACTAAGTCTGAACAACGGGCTTTATGCATCATCATTCAGGAAGATGTAACCCTGATTTATACAGTATCGTTTGACGATTTGCAGGATGAGACGTTTTTTAATAAATAAATGAAAAATCTCGATGTTTTGTGTTGATAAGATTTGTTTAAAGGTAATATAATATAGCCTACTATTTGTTAATTAGGGGGTGTTGGCGACGTCTACTATACTGATGGTTTAACTGAAGGTATAGGCCAACATTTTTTCTTGTCTTTCCCCTTTTTCCTGTAGAAAGCCTTAGCTAAAACTCTTGATATGTTGACGTCCGAAATAAGAGAAACAAATTGAACAGAAAAGTAAGATAAAAACGTGTTTCTGTTTAACCATGGAGAAATCACACAATTTATAAGCAGCACGGCCAAAGCGACGTATCTAGTTGTCATTAATGCACTTTTCAATTTGCTCTTAAAGTAGTATTGACAGTGTAACAGCGTTGGTTCCCTGAAATGCGTTCGGATCTGAAACACCGCGTTACACAACCGCTGTGATAATAGGCAGCGCCCAGCATGCCGGCTATTTACGGCAATCGTGTACCGGTAGGGGTGCATTTGCTACTTAAAAGAGCGACCGAGGAATATACAATGGCCTATGCCCCGGTCCTCAGTCCCGGATAGACCCGACGACGCTTCCTCGGTTACTTAGCTATGATGTGGGCTAGCCAAAATGACCAGAGGATGTCGGCAACATTAAAACCTGTAAATAAACAAGGCTAAACACACAAACATGAAGTTGTTGCAACCGAAAAAGAAACTAATTTAGATGATAAATGAGAAAAACTTGAACGATGATAATGGGGAAAAGATGATGATAATGGGTTCTTAAAGACGGTTGTTATGGAAACACGTCAGCCATTTATTGTTCTTTACGTTGTGTTGATTTAAAGAATCGGCGATTAGGCAACTTACCATCCTGTTTTTATTAATATGAAAATAACAAATCACATTAATTTTGACAGAAGGAAAATAAAGAGTGTTGAGTACGCGTGGATAGTAAGAGTGAACTCCGTACCATAGGTACAGGTGATACAGTTATACACCATTCGTTTTGAACTTTAACTCAGTGAGAAAACATATCAGTGAATGCATTAATATACGCATAGTATAATAGTAGGCCAATGAATCAGGATCCGTAGATGTTGTCATACCTTGTGTATTAGGATGGACCATCCATAATTGTGATGATATAAGAAAAGATAAGGATACTTTTATTGCAAATTGAACTATACTACGAATGAATTATACAAATGAGGAGATGATGAAGAAAACAATAAAAAACAAATGAGTGATTAATGAATACAAATAATGAACTAAACACGATGACTAGGAGAGGGGTATATAAAAGGAGGGGCATTTTGGAAATGTGACATTAGAATATTGCACTCTACGCAGACGGATAGAGCATTATTACACAATGTGAAAAAGATTGTATTTACTAAAGACCCTTTTCGTGGACTGTATACTCCCAAATTAAAATATTAAACGAAGGCTTCGGTGTTTATTTTTTTTCTTCGGTATTACTTCTTGGTTTCAGTCAGGGCATGATCCTTGCAATACCACACAAAGACATAAGTCTAGTTCGAAAGTTGTGATCCGAATTAGCCAAACAGACCAACTAACAAACATGTAATCAGTCAAAGTGTTTAAATTCAATCAATCAAAAAGAGCAAATGGACAAAAAATATATAAGAACGAAACGACTAAGATTGATGACGATCGATGACGAGACGACGACGAAGATCAATAATTGAAAACTACGAAGAAAATTGATGATAATGATGATGATGATGATGACGAAAACATTGATGACGTAAATTGAATGATGACGAATCAAGCATGATACGAAAGACGACGACGAAGAGTTATAAGGACGACGACGATCGATGACGAAGATCAATAATACAAAAATATTTGGGATGACCAGGGCACTCTTGCCTGGGATGATGAAGATTGGATGAGTACAGTAATAGTAATAGACTCCGAATAGTGATAAGGACAACGAAGAAGAAAAATAATATTGGTATTGAAGACGACGCGAATAGTAACTACATTAACAATCAAATATTATGATGACGACAATAATTATTATAAGGGTGACAGCAGTATTGATTATTTTCGTAATTAAAATAATCGTTTCACGATATTTCGATATATAAAAACGTATGATATATTCCAACTTGTCTCCATGCTAAATTTCCTAGCTAGCACGCAACCTAAAAATTGGCGACCGTGGTCAGACTTAATTAACGTCAGGTAACCAATCAAAGACATGCCGAAAAAATTACTGTCATAGTCTATAATACGTGATGCTGTATGAAACTCTAACCCGAAACAAGCCGACGATGTCAGTGTTTTGTTCGCCTGCAATTTGCCACATGTTGGCTGATTGGTAAGGCGTGGGTATCTCGGCTTAGACGGATTTATACTTCTGAGTTTGGCCGTGATTTTCAGACAATTAAACGTAAACCGCGCGTAAGGTGTGAATTAAAATTAAAACTTGAGTTTTCATGTCGAGTGTGAGTGTTTATCGGTACCGATCTGTAGCGGCCCTTTTGTACAATTTCTCATTAATTTCCTTCATTCTTTGTATGCATGTGTTATGAATAGTTACAATTAACAAGAAAAATAAACAATGAGAAGAATTCTTAAAATGTTTTGCTTTTCAAAGACAACTTTGTTTTGTCTGTTAATGATGATGCTAATAAGCGCTATACAGAATAAGAACGAGTATTGTTATTATGGCATTGTTTAAAAAAATGGACTGATTTTAACAAAATGCTTATTGAACATATTTAATTAGCCTCTGTATAGACAGTACTATCATTATGATGTATATTGATATTCAAATAATCTTAGTAGGTGAGAAGATCCACTGCTGATCGTATCTTCAATCCTCCCTAAAACTTCCTCCTTTACCTTTTACATTGATGACATTCGTATTTAAAAGAGTTCATTAACATGACATACACGTCATTCATCTATACTCACATCAATTATATGATGCTTTTTTTTTTTGGTAATTTTACCTAACACACCTAAATATCTTTTCAACCACAATACGTGTACAAGGTGATGTTCCGTATCGGTACATAACCATGTTCAAAGGCGACACCATCAAATGATTTTACTTTCGGCGTGTTTTGTATAGGCCTAATTCTTTTCAATGATGCCGTCTACCAGTTGAAGATCATACCAGTAAACAGAAGAGGTCCTTCCCCCTGCATCATACGTTTAATATTGCTTCAGTATGAACTCTAGAGCCTGGTTCCATTAAACTCTAATGAAATGCTAAGCCCGCGCAGGCTGACCACATAACGGAATTTCTAGCAATGTCTACACACGCATTGTTATTAAATGTTTACCAGTGCACATTTCACTTCGGTAATTACAACACCCCCATGTGAGCCCGTTAATCAAAGTCGGGTTAAGCGGATCCTTTGTACCAACCTGGTAATAATCAGACATCAACACCTTCGTAACCTTATCAAAAGAAATCAACAAATTCAATGCTAAAAACAAAATCTGTATTTTTTTCTACAAATTCTTTAATTCACGTTTTGCATGCAATCATTTAAATAAATCGAACTTCACGTGACTACATTCAAGGCAGGTCGTCTGCCTCATTCACGATGTGAGAAGGGGTTATTAATGGTCATACATGGTCAGTACAGAACCGTAAAATTTTCAGAAAAAACTCTAAAATCTACAACAGGGTGAGTACAGAACCCCGAAGCCCCAAAATGTATTACCAATTCAAATATTAATATTTATTATCTACTCTATAAATAGTGTGCAAGTTAAATACTAACATCATGTTCTAATATACTCAGGATACGAGAGCACGGCAATGAGCATAATAATGAAGAAGAACATTAAGACTAACTTTTTTTTAAATTAAAACTATAGACATTAACTGATCACCAATCCGGCCGCGCAAATGCAACGCTAAGATACATTTTCAAATATCAATATTTTCATTTTAAAGATATACGGTGAAATTATTTTGTTTATTTAATTTGTTTAATACAGTAATATCAAAATTATGTTATCAAATTTGTTTCATCCAAGTTTAAAATTAAACTTAACCTCATTTTAAATTATTTAAAAACATTCATTGAAAAACTAATTTCATTGTTTAACCTTTGACAATTTGTGTGCGCTCTTTTGTTTTTGTTCTCTTTTGTGGAGAGAACTATTTTATCTCATTCGAACATTCAATGTACAAAATCAGTGTTCAAAAATGTAATATAACATACCGTAATCTATAATATATAATTTAACATTTTCTCTATTATAAACAATTAATTTACAATTGAATATTAATGTGATTCAATACTATTTTTTTTCACAACCTTATTGTGCTGCTATTCAATTCTTGTGCGCTCCTGTTAATTAATTTTGTTTGGCCAATTTCAGCAGCCCTCACAATTTCCATTACATTATTATGTTTTATAGGCCTGAGCTGCCGATAGTAGGCCTATTCGAGTGTAAAGCCATTTTGTATTAGGCCTAATCCAATTTTTTTGGCGATTTCTGTCCGAAGAAGTGTGTTGTTATGAATGTTAAAAGACATTTCGGTATAAGATCAAAAACCAATAATTAGACACATTATCACTAACATTGTAAGCCAAGTGCTAACGACTAATACTGATTATTATTACCGCCAATCTATTATGATGCTTAATTGGCATTTCGAAAAGCAAGATCTATTGTTTCGGGAACACGATTAGACCGAAAGAAAGCAAAAATAAACTTGATAAGACGGAGAAATTAAGTTCAGTACAACCTCTGTATTAAGTGGACACACTCCGGACCAAAAAAACCTCTCCTGTTTATAGGAGTGTCTTTTGAAGAGGGAGTAGCCGTACAGTGTTAAAAACATATATTGCTTCTCGTTGTTTCGCGCGGGAAGAGTATGTAGTAATTGTAGGCCTACTGTAATAAACAGAATGTGCAGCATACAACATTGAGAATTGAACATTCACAGTGTTCTCAAATTAATATATTATTATAAAGATTAGAAAATTAACATGTTCTGTAATCTGATTGGATATAGAAGTATTTTAAGCAGACGACTTCTCGTGTTTACTACTAAATTGAGATACAGTTTCCCCGGTGGACTTTCTTTGTCGGCAAATTCAAAGTATGTAAAGTATGCCTCTGTTTTAATTATATCGCATTATGTCTTTCTGCTGAATCAAAATTCTGACGCGGAGGTTCAAAAGAACCGCCTACGAATCGCTCGGGAAGAATTAAAAGAAGATAATGCCAGAGCGAGCTTCTATTGGGATGGAAAAAAGAGAGCGCACTTATTAGAAAAAAAAATCGTCTGCTGCCTATCTGCTGACAACATTCTTCACACGTGTATTGATCATGAGATTTAATACGCGAATTAATCTGATCACGAAAAGATCAAACAATGGTTTAATGTTTATATCTCTAATGAAGTTTACGCATTGATATAAATGTGTCACCTCTAAAATATAAATCTGTGGTATTTCATAAATATGAATAAATAAATTTAGAAATATTAAATGAATGACTTGCTTCACTTATGCTTGGTTACATACGCGACCAATCACAAGCGATGGTGTATTCGAACTGTCACTTGTCATTGGTTAACTCGCCTGCATTAATACGTAAGCTTTTCTATCATCATTATTATTTCTGTGAATGTAACATGGATGTGTAAGAGGACGTTTCCTTAGCTGGAAGAACGTTAATCTATGTATACGCTACTGCTATTTTATACAATATGAGTTAGGCCTACACATTGTAGGCCTAAGAAGACGTTTCCTTAGCTGGAAGAACGTTAATCTATGTATACGCTACTGCTATTTTATACAATATGAGTTAGGCCTACACATTGTAGGCCTAAGAAGACGTTTCCTTAGCTGGAAGAACGTTAATCTATGTATACGCTACTGCTATTTTATACAATATGAGTTAGGCCTACACATTGTAGGCCTAAGAAGACGTTTCCTTAGCTGGAAGAACGTTAATCTATGTATACGCTACTGCTATTTTATACAATATGAGTTAGGCCTACACATTATTAGTAACGACAATAATGATCAATGAGATTAATTACTTATTAACTTAGATTATTACTTATTTACAAGTATACCTATACCTATTATATTGCAGCATTGACACAACACTGTAGGACGCACGCATCACCTGACCTTATTCCAAGCTTAAATCTAACCACCTTTACATTTCAAAATGTGAGATTGTTAACTCAGTACACAAATAGAGGGAAATGGCAAACATGTACGACTGCTTTGCGTATAAATCATAATAAAATGTTGGTTCCCATATTTATACATATTATGTGCTCTATGTTTACGTTGTAAAGCAAACAAATCGTATTTAAAATTTCCAACGTGTTACATGTTCGAAAGCGTTATAAATTTACTCCACATACTAGATGGTATATTAGATTTCAAGAAGAAAATAAAACAGCGGAAAATTGATGTAGGACACGAGATATTCGATTCTGCCCCGTGTCCTCTTACACATTTAAAGATGTATTGTCCCCCTGAAAAATAATTCTTAAATATGCCATTTTAATGTAACATAGTTATCCACTTTGACCAAAAATTGAATCGAAAAAAAATGTATTTACCTGAAAAAACTTTAATTTAAAGCAAAACATGGCCAAATTGAATTTAACCATTTATTTAGTCAATTTATAGGTGAAAACATTATATTTTTTTTCCTTTCTTTTTCTATGGAAGTGATTAACTTTATTAAAACTACAAATAACATATTAAAAATCTTATTTAATTAATCTTAATTTTTCATGTTTTTGGGGGACAATAAATCTTTAATACAGGCCTACACATTTAAATGTGTTCACATTTACCGCAATGGGCGTTATCTGTAAACGTTTGTAAGATGTTTAAGTTCTACCGCATAGAAAAACATAACGGAATCTGCTTTAGTTTTTTACAATCTATAGGTGGTATAGGCCTACCCAAATCGCCATTTTTTAGTGACGTTATTGCCGTTCACAATTTCCCTCAATTTGTAAATGGAAGGTTAACGTATTCAACTGCTTCACAAATATCTATGGATTCTGACGTTTGTAGAGGAAGGACGGCTTCTTGTTTTTGGTGACTTCTCGGAAGTTGAGCGAGATTGGAACGACGTGGTAGAAGATCAACATATTCATCTTCATCATCTTTCTCGCATAGGCCTACGTCACTGGGCTTTGGCATCTGTGAAGGAATGACCACTTCTTCTTTCTGGCGGCTTCTCAGAAGTTCAGCGAGACTGAAACGACGTGATAAAACATCAACGTATTCATCTTCATCATCTTCTTCGCATAGATCACCGGGCTTTGGCGTTTGCGAAGGAATGACCACTTCTTGTTTCTGGTGGCTTCTCATAAGTTCAGCGAGATTGTAACGACGTGATAGAACATTAACGTATTCATCTTTATTATCTGCTTCGCATAGATCACCGGGCTTTGGCGTTTGCATAGGAATGACCACTTCTTGTTTCTGCTGGCTTCTCGGAAGTTCAGCGAGATTGTAACGACGTGATAGAACATTAACGTATTCATCTTTATTATCTGCTTCGCATACATCACCGGGCTTTGGCGTTTGCAAAGGAATGACCACTTCTTGTTTCTGGTGGCTTCTCGGAAGTTCAGCGAGATTGTAACAACGTGATAGAACATTAACGTATTCATCTTTATTATCTGCTTCGCATACATTACCGGGCTTTGGCGTTTGCGAAGGAATGACCACTTCTTGTTTCTGGTGGCTTCTCGGAAGTTCAGCGAGATTGTAACAACGTGATAGAACATTAACGTATTCATCTTTATTATCTGCTTCGCATACATCACCGGGCTTTGGCGTTTGCAAAGGAATGACCACTTCTTGTTTCTGGTGGCTTCTCGGAAGTTCAGCGAGATTGAAACGACGTGATAGAAGATTAACGTATTTATCTTCTTCGCATACATCGCTGGGCTTTGGCGTTTGCAGAGGAATGAACCCTTCTTGTTTCTGGTGGCTTCTCGGAGGTTCTTTAGCAAGACTGAGGCTTGCTACAATATTAACGTATTGTCTGTCATCTGTCTTGTTGTTTGGTGTTTCCAGAAAGGTGTTGAAGGGTTCTTCTGCAACATTGCAATCATATGTTTCATTGATGACCATCTGTGCGGTATCAGCACCATATAACTGTCGACTGCTGTAATTCTGTAATGTTGAATGGTTGATTGTTTGCTGGTGACCATCCACTACAGCTGCCTCAGTTTCATCAATATTATGATGTTCGAATTGCACGTTGGTGTCTGAATCCCTGGTTTGGTTATTCACAGAAACATGTGTATGGTTGTCATTGGGGTGGTAGTCAACAGTGTGTTTAACTTGTTTTCTCATGACGTATAGTAGAAATGTCAGTAAACCAACAATAAACATCAATATCGATATAGTCCCTACCAGGATGAATATCAACTTGCCATTCAACTTCCAGTTGCTACTATCCTGTTCATTAAGTGTTATGGTATCTTCAACAATGAAATCTAACTCATCAGAGGCGTTCTGAGCATCGGTACTCACCAGACACTTGATGTTGTAATCACCAGTTGGTAAGTTGTTCACACATCTTTCAGACATGCGTTCATTCTTGTTTCTATTTAATTCAGCACCTTTTAATGTCCAGTAGTAATCCATCCCAGTACTGGAGCCACCGTTAGCTCTGCATCTAAAGCACCGTTGATCTAGAAATAATACATAAGTGTTGATGTCCACTGTTAATTGAGGACGCACCTGTAATGTCGAACTATAGCAATACGTTTCCACTGCAGAGTTATTTTTAGATCTGAGTGACACACAGACAAAGAATATACCTTCTCCAGAATGGAAGCCTTGAAACGTCTGGTTCAATTGCACTGTATCGTTCTGATTCAAACCATCGAATTTCGTTGTGATATTGTCGCTTCCTTGAAGCCATCCAATCATTATTTCCTGAAGTTCGAATAGTGGTTGTACCGTACATGGGAGCGTTACGACCTCTCCCTCGATGATATCTGTCACGAAATCATCACAAGTAACAATCAATGCATCGTTGTATGGTGGAAAATCTTGGCGAACCCAACCTGAAGGAATTATATAGTATCTATTACCAGCGTCTTGACATGCATAAATGGCATTGTGCGTATCAACAGTTATCACGATTTGGCAGTTGACTTGGAAGGAATGCTCAAAGTATTTGCTGAATCTACTATCATTGTTGTAATTTATTCCAAACGTTTCTGAAGTTAATAACAAGTTTTCTTTTATAGTTGAAGGTAAGATTGTCAAAGAACCGGTATGTGTTTGGCACGTATAATGCGAGTCAAACTTAATAGGGTTCATGACTGCAGAGGCACGCCTGGCAACCAGAAAGCTGATTACTGCAAAGTAACAGCGAATAATAAGAAACAAAGTCATCTTAAGTTCACAGGTTTAAAAAAAAATCGTGACGAAACTTGTCTGTCGATATGTTATATTGTTTACGTCTTCCGTTGCAGTATCATGTACATCATTTTCCAATGCAAGTTTATTAAAGCGGGATTCTTAATATTAGAAGACTCCGTTGATATTTCGACGAAAATTACTGTGCCGTTATTTCTGCAATGCTGTACCTCGAAGTCCTTCGACACCGAGATGAACCGTCCGTGTAATTTTAAATGTCTATCGACACAGTCGATTTTGCATCTATCTGCACAGTAGTTCACTGTTTTCTGTCGGTACGAAAATATCGTAAGGAATGATCTATAACGACTTTCGGATAACATACATCATGTTGTAGCTGTTTGTGTTTTAAGATTTACAATCATAATAAATGTATCTATGCAGTGATTTAGATTTGCATGTACAAATATTGATCGCAACAAGGAAATACAAAAAGTATCGGTAATTCATTTAAAACAAAAACAATGTTTTTTTTTATTACTAGACTTTTGACCGTCCTAGAGTTTCCCGAGTGGACGATGCAAAACTTGAGTAACCTTTGTTACCCGCGTATACTACATGGAACTTTTGCTAAACTAGACATTTGGGCTGACACATAGTTCCCATATTACACAATATAATAAAGTTGGTTTCGTTCTTAAACAATTTATTTATGTACAATTTATCATAATAGTTTGACGGTATCGTAGACCTAGCATGACGTGTTGTCAACAGACAGTAAGAAGCTTTCGGTTTGCGACAGCCGGAGATGAGATCAATCGATGTTTCGTTCGTCGCCTGGACCTAAAAACTATCAAACATGTGTCGAGGTGGGAGCGAGGACATACGTCGCGATATTATCGCATGACGTAGGCCTAGTTTTGAAAATCGAAGGGTCCCTAGTAACTTATTTTCTACACACAACCGGCTACGGTACTGTTTCATGAGAAAAATCAGAAAAGTAGTACTCGATATTTTTATGGCGCGCTTTCTAAACAAATATTATTATTGCGCTGTATTTGCATTTTAAAAACAGTGTAGGCCTATGGGATGAGATTTAAACCACACGATTAGACGGAAATGTCGAACAGTAATCGAGTAAGTTGCGGTCCTAATGTTCCTATGTTTATACCAAGTGGAAATGCGCTGTTCCTTATGTTCATGTTGTAAAGCTAACAATTTCTGCTGTATTTATAATTATAAAGGCAAGTAAAGTTACATTTTTGAAAGTGTACTATACGGTAGATTATATTTTGAGAATGGTAAAGAAAACAACATAACGTCGACGTAGACCAAGTTTATGCGGAAATCTAGATTGTTGGCCTTGTGCCAGTAGGCCTACTATTATTAGGCTTTAATAAGCTATGGTCTACCTTCTCGGCTTTGGTATAGTTTAGTAAGGCGAGATCATTATTTAAGTTTTTAATTATACGAATTTAAATAAATTATATTCAGATTTACCTATATTAAGGATAGTAAGAGTTCTTCTTACAGCTATTTATATTTTTAGTGACGTCATTGTAGCCTACCTAATCATTCCTTTCTACTGCATTAATAATTGATGTATTCCGCTTCATCATCTGCTTCAAATACATTACTAAATTCTGACGTTTGCAGAGAAATGATATCTTGTGAATGTTGGCTGCTCGAAAGTTCTGGTTTGTGAGTGAGATTAAAACTTGATGCAAGGTTAATGTATTCCCCATCATCCGTCCTGTATACCATGCGCCTTGCTGCTTCCACAGGAGTGATCAAATGTTCGTCAGCTGCAGCTTCATCGTAAATAACATGGTGTCGAAGTTCAACTTGCATGTTGACGTCTGGATGTTCACTGGTTTGGCTATTCACAGCAACGTGTGTTTGGGTGTTATTGTGATGGTAGCCACCAGTGTGCCTAAGCTGTTTTCTCATGACGTATATTGTAATTGCAAGTATACCAACAATAAATAACAATATCGATATAGTCCCTACCAGGATGAATATCAACTTGCCATTCAACTTCCAGTTGCTACTATCCTGTTCATTAAGTGTTATGGTATCTTCAACAATGAAATCTAACTCATCAGAAGCGTTCTGAGCATCGGTACTCACCAGACACTTGATGTTGTAATCACCAGTTGGTAAGTTGTTCACGCATCTTTCAGACATGCGTTCATTCTTGTTTCTATTTAATTCAGCACCTTTTAATGTCCAGTAGTAATCCATCTCAGTACTGGAGCCACCGTTAGCTCTGCATCTAAAGCACCGTTGATCTAGAAATAATACGTAAGTGTTGATGTCCACTGTTAATTGAGGACGCACCTGTAATGTCGAACTATAGCAATGCGTTTCCACTGCAGAGTTATTTTTAGATCTGAGTGACACACAGACAAAGAATATACCTTCTCCAGAATGGAAGCCTTGAAACGTCTGGTTCAATTGTACTGTATCGTTCTGATTCAAACCATCGAATTTCGTTGTGATATTGTCGCTTCCTTGAAGCCATCCAATCATTATTTCCTGAGGTTCGAATAGTGGTTGTACCGTACATGGGAGCGTTACGACCTCTCCCTCGATGATATCTGTCACGAAATCATCACAAGTAACAATCAATTCATCGTTGTATGGTGGAAAATCTTGGCGAACCCAATCTGAAGGAATTATATAGTATCTATTACCAGCGTCTTGACATGCATAAATGGCATTGTGCGTATCAACAGTTATCACGATTTGGCAGTTTACTTGGAAGGAATGCTCAAAGTATTTGCTGAATCTACTATCATTGTTGTAATTTATTCCAAACGTTTCTGAAGTTATTAACAAGTTTTCTTTTATAGTTGAAGGTAAGATTGTCAAAGAACCGGTATGTGTTTGGCACGTATAATGAGAGTCAAATTTAATAGGTTTCTTGACTGCAGAGGCACGCCTGGCAACCAGAAAGCTGACTACTACACAGTAAGAGTGAAAAAGGAACGTCATCTTACGTGTATGTTGTCTTCTGTCGGTCGTTGGAAAGGGTTACATCACTTTTTGTAATATGAAGTCTGAAAAACAGTAAAATTCAGTCGAGGCTACGAATGCAATTTTCATTCAATCGTCAAAAAAAGTCACCGTACCGTTATTTCTACGACAATGTACGTCGACGTATTTACGTGTTGCTGAAGAAATGATTCGGCAAGGTCACTGACACCAAACCGTGTGTGCTATTTAAATATTTCTATCCACACACTTGCTTTTAGACTACTGATTTCTACCGCCACGGTTGATCGTATGGGTGCGTCTCGATTGTTTCTATCCGAAGAATATACCGAGCGTCTAGTTTACTGTGGATTGTACAGACGTATTTAGACGTTTTCTATTTTGAGTGTCAATAGTGCGTCTATTTTCTTCGGCACGCCGTCGGCCATGCATAAGGTTCAGTTTTTTATCGGTACGGATGAGTTTGCTGATAGTTGACTGATACAGATTCAATGGCTAAAGACACAGGAACAACGAATTTGTGTAATTTCGCTTTAAATTGCAACACAATGCTCATGTCAATGTTGTAGGAAATCTTGAAACTCTCTAATGTACAAATCTGAACTCTGAAGCGATTATGCAGAATTGTTTGATTAAAGCAATGGATTAAAAACTAGATAGAATTGCGTTGTTATATTGTTAAAGTGTACCCACATTCTGGTATCTAGTACATGGCAACACGAAATAGTTTAAAGAACGTAAGATTCGACTGACACTGGCCTAAAGTTCAGGTTCAAGTAATCTTTAATATGCTTTCACTAACTGGCATAAAAAGTGCATGTTCACGCTGTTTATGTTTCGATATCTTTATGATCATTTGCAAATGTAGCCTACAGTTTAAATACACAGCCAGTAATATCATTAGTCATGTAAAAATATCGATCGCAACAAGGAAATGTAATATTTAGTGTAGGCCTACGCAATTAAAAGCAAAACATATTGTCATAAACTAAACGCGTGCACGATCGAACGCGGAAATTAAGTTTCATAACGAAAACTTTGAACTACTTGCAGTTTCCCTGATTAGGTCATACTCACAAGTATTTGTCAAAACGAAACTTCTGACCATCATACACACGTAATGTAATAAATGTTTGTTTCATTTCCTCGAACAATTATTTTTTCAAATAATTTATTAAAACAGTTTGACGGGTTTTGTTTAGGCATAAATGTAAATGTAAATGGAGGAATAACTGGCGACTTGCAGTCGCTGGGCTGAATTGCACACAGGTGTGGAGGACATATACTATCACAACTTTCTCTACTCACCTAGGGGTCCCTTCTTGTCGAACGTTGCCACCAAACGGTGCTTGTTTGTCTGTCCGACAGGGGCTGAATGGACCAGTAAACCGGGGTTACCCCCTACTCTTTCGAAAGATGTACTGGGTTCTAGTACACACGAGCCAGATGTGTATACTGAACCTCCAGTTTTAAGTCGTTATCTATAAAAAGAAATATGTAAAGGTAGACACTTGTCCTCAAGCTTAACTGGAAACTGAGGAAATTCTGATTAGGCCCTCCATTGCAGCCAGCAGTGAAGCGCGCCTACCTCTTTTCGAATTGTGTACCAAGTTCTTTAGCGTGTGTACTATATGTAGGCCTACACGGGACCAATGGCTTTACGTCTCATCCAAAGGACGGATACAATTAGCCTAGTATGGTGCAGACCCGAACCCATGCCAAATTTAATTAGCTAGTCCGATATAATCATTTCGCTCTCAGTCAAGATAATCTGTATTTTATATGGATCATATCAATCTTATGTTAAATACAGTATGGTAGATAGTTATGAACGTTACCGCTGTAACGTTTGCAATAATACCGTGCTAATAATATAGTAAACAACAGTCATAATTCAGATAGGTCAATCTAGGTCAAGCCATTTAAGTATGTTGAGTGGGATTATAATGGTTAAAAGGAATTAGGCCTGAGAAACACGGCAGTCCTTCTTGCGATCAGTCCCTGCTTAAAAAAAAAAACAAAACTAGGCCTGGCGTAAGCCGTTAATGTGGTAAATAACAAATAAACCACGGCGGAAAACACCGACCTCCTCGCGAAAAGAGAATGTTACATTCGCGTGTTTGCGTTAATCTCGGCTAATACCACGTTCAAAGTGTCCGCTTTAATTAAGAGGTTTATGTGTTTAAAAAGTTTACATATTTTGTTCGTGTGATGACAGAGCTCGCCATACTGACGTTACAATCTCTGGATTTACCAACCTTCAGGAAGACATGAGAAATTAAGAAGTTATACTTCTAAGATACCCGGTATAATGTTACAGTAACTCGTCGGACCAACCAAAAGCCGTAGCATTAATTTCCAATGCAGTTTCTACCGTTTAATTAAAACAGCTCCCTTTCAACAATTGCCGTTCTGGATTTAAACACATACACGACAAACAGCGTCGGTTAGCATGCAGATCTATCGGAATGTTTTACCTAATTACTACAGCGATTTGTCGGATAAGAGAAAATGCCCTTCGATCTGAAATTACTATTCACTAATTAATAAAGATTTCTGATTGCGCGTAAACCGCTGATCATAGAGTTTTACATCGTAGCCGCGGATCATTGACTTTTGCGCAATTGAATCAACTTACCTTAGCATGTTGAAAGTATATTCTTTGATCTTTCCGCTATTTATAAACTTCGTATTTATTTCATTTCAAATACGTTTTAAATACATACGGTAGCTGTCAAAACAATATTATGATACAATAATACCGCAATATACTAACAATATGTACAGTATGCGATTTTCAAAAATATAAAAAAAAAAAAAATGAAAATGTTACCATATATTATAGCATTTGCTATTTTTCATTAACGGCGTGATCGTTGGGAGACGATAGGTAGAGAAGGAAACGGCTGGGACTCAACTACTTTGAGAAATGGGTTTATTACATATAATTAATATAACATAATTTGACAACCTAAGCACATGACCTAACCAATTGTGGCAACAAATAAATAGGATGGAAAGAACGGGTGGGACTCGTCAACTTTGAGGTGGGGGATGTTTTATATTATCTCTTGTTTCACATGAATATAATCATGTAGGACTAAAATAGCATGAGCCTCAAGTCAATAACGACACATTAACAAGTTTTTTATTTGTCTTGTTATAACATTATAAACAGTGAACATTTAAACAATACGATAACTGTTTAAAACAGTTATCTACACACATTTACGCACAATTTATTTAATTTTGAATGTAGTTCAGTGTTAAATTTTCTTTGTGGCTATTAAGATTATCATTTATTATTTTAAACATTAACAATTATTTTTCTTTTTAAAATGACTGCATTTCTGCCTAGTAGACTGTACGTACATTAAATAGGCCTTACGTTGTTAGGTTGGCGTAAAATAGGGTAGGTACGGTAGGTATTTAAAATAAAAAATGCATTTGTTAATTAGCATAACGATGCATCAATAAAGGAAAATTAATTATTGTATGGTACGTTTTCATTTTATGTATCATTTTCATCCATTGAGACGTTAGTATTATATATTTTTTTCCCTTTTTCAATAATTAGGCCTACATAGAATTAGTGGGGAACCTAATGTAATTCCGTGAGATTTTAATGCTCAAGTTGAGTTCTTGGCAGTTTTGGAATCCTTGGGACCAGCAGAATTCATTGCAACTGGGGGCCAATTTTTCCTGACCCTATTTTGGCCGCCATCTTGGATTTCAAAATGGCCCCCATTTTTTACTCAAAACTGATAGTAGCTCCTATTTTAAACCACGTACGAACGTAATTTGTGTGATAAATCTTACAATATTATGATAAATCAGTCCAATGGTAAAATTTATAATCATAGCATATGGCAGCCATATTGAAATCCAAGATAGCCGCCATTAAAAACGTATATAATGTATGCATTTTATAGTCAGGGTCCTCATGTATTTCCGTAGGATTTTAATGCCCAAAGTGAGATTTCACTTCTTTAATATGGTGGTAGGATACCAAAAATGCTAGGTAACCAATTTTCACGATCCCGTTACCATGGTAACAGCCCCAAGATCAAAATGGCTCCCAATTGGCCCTATCTCCGTATCCCTTTGGTCTATCAACAAGATATTGGTATCAAAATACTCGGAGCGTATATATTTATATTCATTGTAATAGAACATTTTGACGAAATGTAATAGGAAATGCTATTTTTCTGCACTATTGACCTTTGACCTTGACTTGCATTGTATCTAAAAAACGACTGGTCATTGAAATTTAAAAATGGTCTCAAATTGCTGAGACCATACATATTCATATTTATTGTAATGCAACATTTTGTTAGAAAATGACCGGAAGTAAAGTTATTGACCTTATAAACATGAACTTGATGTAAACAATAAGCATTTATCTATTTCAGAATGGATCGGTAATTATTTGTGGCAGGTATTAAACAATGGGTTTATACATATTATTATCATTTGAATATCTAATTTCTAATTTTGTTTTTATATATTTTATAAATATTAATCAATACCATGCATTTATTGTGTCAGCATCCTCGTCCCATTCTTTCCATTAAGACAGTCAAAGGAGTGAGAGTGGTTGATTCTTAAACTTTGTACCTTGTTTTTCTTGAAACAATTTCATATATATAGGTTTCTCATACATTGAACTGCTATACATTATTACGTGGTCGTAGATGATAATTTGATTGCTGCGTTCAGTTGCTTGATTAGACGTTCCTTGGGGTTGCTTCTTTGATGTTTCGATATAAGAAGTAATCTTCCAATGCTAACATTGACTGCCATTTTGTAGTTATATCGCCAAGCCAAGGAATCATTTTAGATTAGATAGAGTGAGATTGTTAGAAGTGACCAAGAGGTTTTGGATGTTTACAGCATTTTATGTTCCCTTCAAGCTACTAAATGTGTTTAGTTTTATTTTTTTTCAAAGAGTCCACAACCAGACTTTGCTCACAAACTTCAAAAAGCTTTAACTCTTTTTTTATCATCTCTGTTAAAGATATATTTCTTGACTTCATTTGAAATTATTACTAAGACAATGTTTAAAAAAAGTGTTGATTTTGTTATGAATGTATTTTGATAAAATCTTGAAGGATTTGTGTGTTTTGTGTTAAAGAGTGAGTTCGATGGGAAATCCAGTTCGATTTCCTCATTTTGAGTAATGCCGCCAACAAGACCACCAACCCATTTCAACTATGTTCCTTCTGTTCTTCTAGAGCCTGGTCCGGGAAAAGAGAACTATTTAAATACAGATTTTTTTTCTTTACATTCAAATTAATTACACTTCTTTTATTCTCTGTTACTTAGTCATCTACATCAAGCCAAGCTGGTTCATTATGTGAATTAGAAATTAGCTATTCAAATGATAATAATATGTATAAATCCATTGTTTAATACCTACCACAAATAATTGCCGATTATTGTATACATCAAGTTCATGTTTATTAGGTCAAAGGTCAATAACTTTACTTCCGGTCATTTTCTAACAAAATGTTGCATTACAATAAATATAAATATGTATGGTCTCAGCAATTTGAGACCATTTTTAAATTTCAATGACCAGCCGTTTTTTAGATACAATGCAAGTCAAGGTCAAAGGTCAATAGTGCAGAAAAATACCATTTCCTATTACATTTCGTCAAAATGTTCCATTACAATGAATATAAATATATACGCTCCGAGTATTTTGATACCAATATCTTGTTCATAGACCAAAGGGATACGGAGATAGGGCCAATTGGGCGCCATTTTGATCTTGGGGCTGTTACCATGGTTACGGGATCGTGAAAATTGGTTACCTAGCATTTTTGGTATCCTACCACCATATTAAAGAAGTGAAATCTCACTTTGGGCATTAAAATCCTACGGAAATACACGAGGACCCTGACTATAAAATGCATATATTATATACGTTTTTAATGGCGGCCATCTTGGAATTCAATATGGCTGCCATATGCTATTATTATAAATTGTACCATTGGACTGATTTATCATACTATTGTAAGATTTATCACACAAATTACGTTCGTACGTGGTTTAAAATAGAAGTTTTGAGTAAAAAATGGGGGCCATTTTGAAATCCAAGATGGCGGCCAAAATAGGGTCGGGAAAAATTGGCCCCCAGTTGCAATGAATTATGCTGGTCCCAAGGATTCCAAAACTGCCAAGAACTCAACTTGAGCATTAAAATCTCACGGAACTGATTTTTGGAACATTAGGTTCCCCACTAAATCGGCCAGGGTAGAGTTACACCAATATTACATTATTTTAGGCCTTCTGGTAAGGTAGAAAGCACACGAACAATTTCAATATTTTCAGCAGAAAGGAAAATAACGAACAGCACAATATATCGTACAATTATTATTTTAAGCAAAAAAGGGTATTTTAAGCAAAAAACCTATTTTTTTTGCATAATATATTGTATTTCTGTGACAACATGTTACATTTTCACGTCAATGACCTTTAACAGCTCGGTGTTGAACCACAAAAACCGTTTACACTTCGTTACTCCGGACCGGAAAACATTCAGCTTTGTTTCACCCCGGGGAGAGCACACCGGGGTGGTTGGATTTTCCCATTTACACCAGTCAATAAAAACCACAACACCGGCGTTTAACGGCCCGGTGTACTAACAACTGCGGGGTTACACCGCTGTTACAGTGATAGTGTAACAACTGCGGGGTTACACCGCTGTTACAGTGATAGTGTAAAAGGGGTAGGCCTACTAGGACGTGATTTGCAATATCGTTATACCTGTTCAAACAGAATTCCGGTTGAGTAATTTTTAGATCCACGTATAGACTTTCCCAAAGTCTGTTGTTTTTGTTCCTTTTTAGTCCACCAGTCGGCATGTTGATGTTTGTCTGAAAACTACAGTTTACAAGCTCAAGTAGTATACGTATGAAACGCCACATGTGCCAAAATATTTATCTTTACTATTATTAAGTCTAAACTCCGTTCGTCTAGAACCTAGACTAACCCACGTACTATATTGCTGCATGATTTGTTGTGTGAACATACCTATAGAAATTAAGACAGGCAGTTGGTGATAATTTCCCATGTCATACACAATATAGCACATTTATCAATTAGACTGTACGACACCAGATCCACACTGGCACGCCAGGTCGCGCTGGGGTGTCTTTAAACTTTACCGCCATTTAAACTTCTCGCAGCAGGCTTCAATCGAAAACTATCAAACTCTTTAGCGAAGTTGGTAACGTATGGCTATTATTAAGTCAGATATTGATGACGTTACACCAACTCGTAGAACGACCAAGGTGCAAGGGACTTTTGTTTCCTGTATGTTTTTTTTTTATCAAAATCACACCAAGGCAATCTAAAAACAGGACACTGATCTCGCCTTGCCAAGATAGGAACTCTTAACAGTCACTTGATCTTATGTCTGGCTGCGACCAATACTAAGAGCACTGTACAAATTCTCGGCGGAGCGCGGTGCCTGATCTCCGCGGAGCACGGGTGCCTGATAGGGCATGGAACTGATCATGTCGCAGCCACGGATAAACTCTTTGATCTGCGAAGCTCAGCATCCTGTTGTTCGATTGACGATTGAATTGATCAAACCCAGTTATTTTTCTGTTTTATTATAAGAGTGATTCGTATTGAGCGATAAATATTAATTTATTAACAAAATAGACCACCGATGTAAGTGTCATGACTTCCCGTAGCCATTAGTTAGCAGGTTATTTTTAACTTTCAATGTTATATATAATATCTATATATGTCTCTCTTTTTACTTCCGTCAACCGGGTGGATTTCGTTTGAACAATCGACCACATTTTATTGTGGACAAAACTAAAAGTCACAGAGACTCAAATCGTGTCGGGATAACGCTTAATACTTCGACGAGGTTTAAATTCTTCGAAAGATATGGAGAGCAGCGGAAGTCCAATATTTATTTATATCTTTTAAAAGCACCGATCTGTCAATTTACGTACGTTGACGATTTACAAGATTGGCTTCACGTTTTATTCGATTGAGAAGTAAACATTTAATTAGCAAACATCATGATTAAAGAACATCAAACAATGAAATACAATAACAATAAAGACACCGCCGCGGTTTTAAAACCGACGCAAGACGCCGCGCCGCACGTTAAAACTAATTTTTTTCAAGCTGCTCATGTGACACAAACGCATTACATGCATCTCAAGTGCCACCGCTGAAATAAATAACGCCGCGCGGTCGAATAAGTTCCTGAAACCACGCGGTGTATGATCAATCGTTTTGCAGGGGTCGTTGAACCCGACTAATGCAAACAAGACCGGATTAACACAAATTACCGCTATTGTAATGCTATTGCAATACGTATTGATTTAAAACTCTTAATGTAGATATAAAGACAATTTGTTCAATATATCATAGGCCTATTATTACCACATACGGTCAAGGGTATAAACTTAAATTGTAGTTTACTGAGCCTATTTATTTTTCTTTCATATCATACATTCAAATTATGACCATGGAAGGGGTGCGTGCTACTCGAATGTCATCTTGTCCAGAGTTTTTTCTTTGCGTTGAAAAAAAAGAGTAGATCAACCTCCTGCCAGAATTCACGCGTGGTATCTTTTTATTCGGGTAGCCTATACTACTTATGTGAAGGCGAATATACGTATAGGCCTACAACGTGCAGGTATGCCTAAATACGTATAGGTTGGCTACTAAATATAACACAATATAACACAATTCATAGGCCTACAAACATTAGTGTAGGCATTCCACGTGATTATCTTAATATACTGTACTGTCTGTACGGTCACGAAATAATCTGCGATTCAGTGGCAAACTAATGTGTTTCACAGATCGACTTTTAATTTAATGACATCCAAATGTGTCGCAAATACAGGCCGAATAATTCAGCATAAAATAAAGGTATTTTAAACTGATAAACACACAATCTTATTATACAATAGTCATACACCTTATATACCAGATCTGTAAACAATTGTTAGTTATTATTCATTGACAAATAGAGGAAACAGGAAAGTGGAGTGGGGAAGACCTTATAATAGTAAATCAAATTGAATTCAAATTCTACGTAGTACAAATAGTAGCCCGTCGATACTGGCCATCATTAAAATCTGACATATTTGTTTAAAACTAATCGTATAGTTATATTATGGAGGTATAAATACCTCCATGGTTATATTATTATATTATATTAGAACAAATATATACAAACGTAGCTTTATGCACTAAAATCAAATGACGTCATGATCAATAAGAACAATAAAATCGCTGTATCGTCACGAGATAGAATTGATCTTACTATGTGACGTCATTTGATTGGATTAAAAAAATATATTTTTATCAAAGGCATCATAAATGTTGTTTGTTTGTTTTATGTAGGAAAAAAAGCATATTTTATCTATTTATCGATCGTTATTATCCTAGTGTAAATGGGCTTTTAACTAGCAAGAGCTTTTTAGTATAGTACAGTAGTAGTAAATTACTGAACATATATTTTTTGTCATATCTTTGTCTGTTTCATGGAAACTGCCTCTTGATTCCTGCGATTTCTTAATCCTACAGGGATTTAACAAATACAGTTCAAAAATAAACATCACGGTTTGGAGGGCGACCATCATTTTAAAGTCTTAACTATCCATATTTTAATATAAATTAAGATATATTTCTTAAACATTGTTTCTTTTTATAAACAACCTACAAAAAACATAGCTTTATTTCTAACGAACCTAGTTTGTACATACTTAATATATTAGTTACATGATATATAACTTCACAATTGACCTGGACGGTCATTTCAATATAAATTATCAAATATTTATCATACTTATTTTATTCTATAAATAACTTACAAAAAATCCCCAGCTTTATTTGTAATATTTACGACTGTCAACATTCTCAGGGCTAATGAACCTATTTGTCCATAAACACTTTATATTGTACTTACAGTTTTATGGTATGTATCCACAATTGACCCGGAGATCAGCTGGGTCAATTCTATCAATGGTCAACGTAATAAATAAATTGGCTGGGTAAATATTTCTATTCAAGTTGTACTACTATTTTCTATTGCGATGCAGGTTTAAGAGGTAGTTAGTAGCAGTTTTTAGCGCTAATATTTCCATATTGTTTACACTATGAAAATAACAATATAAAAATATTATTGTGTTGTTGTTGTTGTTCTATGCATGTTATGGTTCCTGACCTAGGGTAGGAAATGTGAAATCTTTTCACGGTTCCTGACCTAGGGAAGGAAATGTGAAATCTTTTCACGGTTCCTGACCTAGGGAAGGAAATGTGAAATCTTTTCACGGTTCCTGACCTAGGGTAGGAAATGTGAAATCTTTTCACGGTTCCTGACCTAGGGAAGGAAATGTGAAATCTTTTCACGGTTCCTGACCTAGGGAAGGAAATGTGAAATATTTTCACGGTTCCTGACCTAGGGAATGAAATGTGAAATCTTTACACGGTTCCTGACCTAGGGTAGGAAATGTGAAATCTTTACACGGTTCCTGACCTAGGGTAGGAAATGTGAAATCTTTTCACGGTTCCTGACCTAGGGTAGGAAATGTGAAATCTTTTCACGGTTCCTGACCTAGGGAAGGAAATGTGAAATCTTTTCACGGTTCCTGACCTAGGGAAGGAAATGTGAAATCTTTTCACGGTTCCTGACCTAGGGAAGGAAATGTGAAATCTTTACACGGTTCCTGACCTAGGGAAGGAAATGTGAAATCTTTTCACGGTTCCTGACCTAGGGAAGGAAATGTGAAATCTTTTGAACCAGTCAACATTTTTGTAGTGTATTGAAACAGATGAAACCAAATTTTTGTTAGCGAGTTACGGGTTTGCTCGAGTTTGGAAACTAAATTTGCTAGTGTAGAATTCCACAAGCTTGGTTTCTGAAGTTTGTTTGTTTGTTTGAACTTAGTCAACTACTGTAGGCTACACTAGCAAACTTTGGGAAAAACCTTTCTTGACAAGCTCGCAGTTTGCTCGAGTTTGCTAGTGTAGAATTCAGCAAACTTGTTTTCTGCAGTTTGCTGAACTTTGTCAACTAATGTAGTCTACAATAGCAAACTCTGGGAAAACTTTTCCTGACAAGCTTCAGCAGTTTGTTCGAGTTTGCAAACCAAAGTTTGCTAGTGTAGAATTCTGCAAAATTGTTTTCTGCAGTTTGCTGAATTGTGTCAACTACTGTAGTTTACAATAGCAAACTTTAGAAAACTTTTCTTGACAAAGCTCGCAATTTGCTCGAGTTTGCTAGTGTAGAATTCAGCAAACTTGTTTTCTGCAGTTTGCTGAACTTTGTCAACTAATGTAGTCTACAATAGCAAACTCTGGGAAAACTTTTCCTGACAAGCTTCAGCAGTTTGTTCGAGTTTGCAAACCAAAGTTTGCTAGTGTAGAATTCTGCAAAATTGTTTTCTGCAGTTTGCTGAATTTTGTCAACTACTGTAGTTTACAATAGCAAATTTTAGAAAACTTTTCTTGACAAAGCTCGCAATTTGCTCGAGTTTGTAAACCAAACTTTGCTAGTGTAGAATTGTAACTGCAAACTTGTTTTCTGCAGTTTGCTGAACTTTGTCAACTACTGTAGTTTACAATAGCAAACTTTGGGAAACCTTTACTTGACAAGCTCGCAGTTTGCTCGAGTTTGCAAACTAAAGTCTACGACTGTAAACTGTTTGCTGAAGATTTTTGATGGCCTACAATAGCAAACTTTGGAAAACTTTTCTTGACAAGCTTAAAGTTTTCAAACTAAAGTTTGCCAGTGTAGTCTAGGTTTACACATTTGTTCAAATCTATATACAACCCTAACCTGAACACCTGGTTCAAGTAATAGTTAAAAGTAAAAGTAACTAGAAAAGTGTACTATAGGCTTATACCAAAATTAATATAATTATAAATACTGTACTAATGTATTTTGTGGGCTCAAAATCACCAATTGTAGCTGAAGCTCTTAAAACCACCAATATTATGATAAACAAAAATAGAATAGAAAATCTTAAGTCATTAAATTAAAATATTTGTAGCAGTTTTTACATATATTTACAGTATTTTCCATTCATATGAATATATATATTTCTTTTCTTAAACTCTGTCTACACTATCATATAAAACTTTGTGGCAAAAAATGTGATGTACACATATATGGACATGGTGATGTCATACCACTACCATATTTTGGCACATCACACCTTTTTGTCAAACTAGTTTGATAGTGTAGACAGATCTTTAGAGCACAAAATCTATATCAAGTTTTTTCCCTAGGATAATGACATGCTACTATTTAGTTAGAACAGTGCCCCTCATTATTTGGAAATTACACTTAGCTTTTCCTATTTCAGTTTTTTACATACAAAATCTATCCCAAGTTCTTCTGTCAAGATAACAATATGTTAGTCTTGTATATACAGACAAGTATTAACGCCTTAAATTACACTCAGCTTTTCCTATTTCAGTTTCTTCCATTACAAAATCTATCCCAAGTTCTTCTGTCAAGATAACAATATGTTAGTCTTGTATATACAGACAAGTATTAACGCCTTAAATTACACTCAGCTTTCCCTATTATATCACAAAATCAATCTCAGGTTTGTTTTCTCCAAAATAAAGGATATGCTAGTCCTGTATACTTAGTAGTAAGACAAGCACTAAATACCTCATAATTGAAATTACACCCAGGCTTCATTATTTCAGTTTCTTAAGCCTTGTCTACACTATCAAACTAGTTTGACAAAAAAGTGTAATGTACCCACATATGGTAGTGATATCATCATGTCCATATATGGGCACATCACATTTTTTTGTCACATAAAGTTTGATATGTAGACATAGCTTTAGTTTAGGCTGTTGGACACCAGAGAAGTGGTCATTTTTTTCTGAAACTTTAAGAGGATATAGTAAGGAATCATCAATGCTCTGGAAAATGTGGTTAGAGCATGTTAGTTGTGTTTAAAGATGTAAAATCTTTACGTCGATTGTCCCTTTCCATTGAAAAGGTATCATACCTTATCAAAGGGACAATCATTTTTTACTTTTAACATTATTCTTGCCTATGTTGCTCTTTATTTGTCTTTCTTATTTGAGCCATTGTCATCTGGGTTCAACTGATCCCCCATTTCATCATCGGCACTAAGTTGTGATAGCCACATACTTTCATAAATTCCACCCATCTCAATCAATTCATCATGTCTGTAAAATAAAGGGGAAATTAATAGTTGAAATATCTAAATAAATAAACAGAATTAATATACTATATTTCTATATAAACATCACAAGCACAGAATAAATTCTAAACCGCCCACTTATTTCTGAAATTTAATTAACTTGAAATGATAAAGAGGAAACAACAAACATCTACCGGTACTCAGTTGCATAACGGCTATGAGCGCTCACTCACTAGAGACCCATGATTTATGGGGGGCCATGAACAGGTCCCAGAGGAAAAAAACAGGCATTACAATATTTTTAAAAAAGGCTAAAAATGTTCTTTAGCCTCCAGTGTTGGAGGACCACTTAAGGTTCCTAAACCAGGAGCCCTAGGCGTCTGTGTTACGCCACTGCATCTACTTCTTAGAGAAAACTTTCACAGTTCAGAGTTGACCACACCATCAGCGCTTGACATAACCATCAAAGGTTAGATTACGATATTTTCAGCTACTTTTGGGAACAATGTTAATGAGGAATAAGAACATCTATCTTCTAAACCAAAGCATATCAAGTTGTAAGCAGCAAATCTTTTTTGGGTGGTATTTCAGATTCATATGAAGGTTTTCCCTCGCTTTATAAATAATTTTTTTTATGTTTGGCCAAAAAATGATGTTTTTAACTTATTATTTCTTTAAATAAAGGTCTGGATTTAAGTTACATACTTAAGCAGTCCCTGCCCAAAATTGTTTATTTTGATGTGTTGTATTGTAAATTATTATTGTATTAATATAATGCTGATTAAATAGATAAAGGAAACAAAACTAGTTCTTGTATCTGTAAAACTAAAACCATCAAATTCTACATTACATTCAAACTGAAAGTGAGAAAGTAAATAAATTAAATAAAATTACTCAATTTCATTACGAATAGGCTTTACATTTAAACAAACCAGTTATCTCATGCAATTACATACTGCTGAATAAAATACATATTATGATACAACCCGAGGATATAATGTATAGAAAGATTAGCACCTTCTCAACAGGTCAAAGAGTTTAATCATACTATCAAACAACCGCAAAATCATGGCTTAACATACATTCAATCCGCAACGGAAATTATTCACAACACCTAAGGCAAAACCTTTTACAAAATAAACACATAATCAATCAGATTAGAAACAATTTCTAAATTTGGCCTTTGTGACTTACCGCCCTCGCTCTACGATCATGCCATCCTGAAGAACTAGGATCGTATCTGCGTTGATGATTGTTGACAAACGATGCGCGACAACAATTGTTGTCCGGTTGTTGCACACGTTGTTTAACGATGCTTGAATGTTTCGTTCTGTCTTTGTATCCAGAGCAGATGTTGCCTATAAACAGATTATTCATTTCATTATAATTTTGCATAATTTGTTAGTATAATTTATAACACACCTAATTGTATTCTTGCAATCTGATTGGTTAAATATCACGTATAAAAAATAAAGCAGTCAATTTTTTAACTTAATGAAATATTCTCAAAATCATAAACATTCATTAATTGTATAATTTATAAAATATGTGTCACAAACAAATCAATCAAATAATTCTAAAAACATAAATTATAAATTATACAAATAATGAATGTTTATGATTTTGAGAATATTTCATGAGTTAAAAAATTGACTGCTTTATTAATATTATCAAATTCAAAAGGATGATAAATATATTGCATGGCTGCCATTAGTCTATTGCATGGGAATAACAAGTTAGATGATTTATACAGATATAAATCTGACATTATAGAAACTGTGTACAGTACAACTCCTATTAAGTGGATACCTATTATTATTATTTGTGGCACTAGACATCATTTATTTTGTATCACTATTATATATATACAGTATTTTTTTTACAAGAATATTTCACTTAGTTTAATCTAAATCAAAATGAACGGAAAACATGGTATTTGATACAAAATGGGCTATGCAACGAGCCAAAGCTCCTAAACACATTACCCTTTAAATAATATCTAATTAGCGAATAAAACAATAAAAATAAAAATATCAAATATAAGTAAAAAGTAACAAAAGTGAACTCTACAAGAGTGAGTATTTATTAAGTAATAGTTTTTGTATTTCTTTTTTTTAAATTTCCAATTTTAGTTTGACACTTTACATAACAGTTCCAAATATTTTCCCCTCAATACTTCTCCTATGAGACCCTACAAACTGTCTCCATAATATATTGCCTGTTGTTACAATTTCAACCAAAGGTTGGCATCTCTCCAGATAGAGGTTTCTTCTCAAGATTATTTATTATATGATGTTATGACTGAATTGCATTTAAATTAAATGTAAACATTAATTTAGACATGTTATAAATATATTATGGACAATCCATACACACAATACACAGACCTTATGTATATATACAATATTAATATGTTGAAAAGCCAGACAGTGTAATTGCTGTAAATTAGCCATATAAGGAGGTAGTAAATAATGGTTGAAGTAGAAAGAGATAGGTTAATTGTCATTAGAGTATTTATTGGCTATTAATGTGATTAATAAGTGTTTATAACAAGTAGCAGAATAAACAAAATGATGACTGTAAAACACACTACTGTATAAAGGTGGTCTAGAGAGATTTGTAGAGATTTATATAAATCATATGTTACATATAATATTAAGGCATGTTGTTGCATAGCGGCATTTGGCTATAATAGTGGCATGACATGCTATATTTTGCAATATCCAGTTTCTGTTACTAGTGACACATACATACTGCTACTACTGTAGAAGGACAGACACAACCACACACCTCCACCCATGTTGCTACAGTGGCATACACAATTTTGGTACTAGTAACACATGCACACTGTTGACACACAGACGTTGCTACTAGGTGGACATACATATGTTGCTACAGTGGCATGCATAATGTTGCTACTAGTGTCACAAACATATTGCTTTAAGTGGCACACAAGTTGCTACTAGTAACACATGCACACTGTTGACACAGACGTTGCTACTAGGTGGACACACACATGTTGCTACAGTGGCATACATAATGTTGCTACTAGTGACAGAAACATATTGCTTCTAGTGGCATAAAAGTTGCTACTAGTAACACATGCACACTGTTGACACACAGACGTTGCTACTAGGTGGACACACACATGTTGCTACAGTGGCATGCATAATGTTGCTACTTGTGTCAGAAACATGTTGCTTCTAGTGGCACACAAGTTGCTACTCGTAAAACATACACACTGTTGACACATAGATGTTGCTACTAGGTGGACACACACACATGTTGCTACAGTTGCATACATAATGTTGCTACTAGTGTCAGACACATATTGCTTCTAGTGGCACACAAGTTGCTACTAGTAACACATGCACACTGTTGACACATAGAGGCAGACACAGACACAAGCTGCTAGTAACACGTGCATACTGCTACTCATGACACAGAAATTGCTACTAAGTCGACACAGTGGCATACATAATGTTGCTACTAGTATTAACACATGCATATAACTGCTCCTAGTCATACACAGACGTTGCTACTAGGTGTACACAGAAAAGTTGCTACAGTGGAATACATTATCTTGGTACAAGTAACACATGTAGACTCCTACTCCACACATGCTATAGTGGAACTCACATACTGCTATAGTATCATACAGACATTTAGTATTACATTTTACACAGACCCATATTGCTACTAGCGGTTCACAATGTTGCTACATAGTAAATATTTTAGTATTTTTACTTGCCTCATCTAGTAGAACTATCTCTGGTGCTTTTAGTACTGTCCTTGCAATAGCTACCCGCTGCTTTTCTCCACCACTTAATTTCAAGCCTCGTTCTCCAACAACTGTTGCATAACCTACAAAAGATAATGAAGAACATTCACAAACCTTTATCCTTTGACCTTTATTTAACTGTTGAAAAGTGGATACAGATGAGTTAGGGGAAAAATACTGTAAAAGCTTATTTGCTTGTAATAATAATAATAATAATAAAATAATATCAAAGATTCAATTGTACCTTCTGGAAAATGTTGAATCTTATGGTGGATATCGGCAGCGACGGCCGCGTCTTCAACATCTTGATCGTTGCTTTTTACAGACCCGTATCGGATGTTGTAACTATTAAAGAAGATGAAAGTAAAGTACATATATTTGCACAAGTATCTAAAATCCAGCAGAACATGCTTCAAAGTGAATAATAACATAGACTACCCTGGATGAAAAATATACTACCCTGGATATGGCTTTTACCTGCATGTCAAAGCAGGTTAAATATAACTACCCTGGATGGGTAGGTTAGTGGATGCAAAGGTTGATCCTAGATTACTCAGGAGGTGACGGTTTACCCTAGGTTACTCTGGATGTCTAAAATTTACTTTGAGCTTTCCGAAAACATTATATAAAAACGTTTATATACATATATGTACACATATTACATATCAATTAATTGGCCTATAACTGAACTTTGTAACTGTACTTACAGTATATCATTGTTAAAAAGGACTGTGTCCTGAGGAACTACTCCAATGACTTTACGTAACGAACTCTGTGTAATCTAAGTGATAAAAAATACATTAGGTGATAAGAGTGTGCAAGGTTTTTAGATCTGGCAACATTGCCAAAAAAGGTTGTAGAAATAATAGGATACAAAAAGATGAGAATCATCGTTACCGCTCGTCTGTGTAAATTGGCATTTAGTATGAGTTTTCAAAAGCAGGGTAAAGCAAACATCTGACTTACTTTAGCGTTATGACGCAAAGCTACTTTTTATTATTTAACTATTGCATTATCAATATGTAATTTAAAAGTTGAATCAACTTACTTTTTTAATATCTTGGCCATCAATAAGAATATCTCCTCCATTTAAATCATAAAAACGGAACAGTAAACGGATGATGGTACTTTTACCTGCTCCAGATGGACCAACCTGGAATTAGCAAAAATCGTTATATTATTCACTATAATATCTCTATACAAAAACCGACAAATGCATAATCTATTGAAATAGTTTTACTCTGTCTACACTATCAAACTTTATGTGACAAAAGAATGCGATGGCCTCTTGTTATTGGCGAATTTTGCTGCTGTTGGTTGGGTTTAGAAATAAAATAAATAAAAATATATGGAAATAATGATGTCATATAACTACCATATTTGGGTACATCACTTTTTTGTCAACCTAGTTTGATAGTGTAGACAGAACTTTAGTTATAATAATAATAATAATACCACATTTATATAGCGCCCTTTTCATGAGTAATCATGCTCAAAGGCGCTTTACAAGCATTATTACCCCAGTATTTTTTGGGGATCAAACACGTATGGAAACATACTCCCATAATGCAGCCGGTAACCAGCGCAAAGTTGTGTCTAGATCTAACTGGGTACCCATTTATACATCTGGGTGGAGAGAGGCAACGTAAGTAATGTATCTTGCCTACGGATACAAGCAATGCGGCGAGAGTTGGATTCGAACCTAGGTCTGACGATCGGTAGTCCAACGTCCAACACACTGCGCCACACGCCCAATACACAGTTACATTAGTAAATACTCACCAAAGCAACTGTTTCTCCTGCATTGACAGTAAATGATATGTTCTTCAAAATTTTTCGCCTGTTGAAATTACAAAATGGTTTTTAGCTTTAAAAAGTAAGATTATACCATATAACCTTAATAAGAAGCCCATGGGCTTAATTTTTTAGGGCTCTTGGGTGGGATTCTTTTCGGGATGGGCTTCTTTTCAAGATTACTTTTGCAAACTGAAGAGGGCACTTCTTTTTCGAAATGAATGCTGTAAATGTTGTGAATTGCTACTACAATAATATGATTTTTGAGACATTCTCTGCCAATTGAACATATTGCCAAGAAGCAGACAAGATGATACAAGATGCAATCAAAGTACCATTTAGAAAACAATAAATTATAGAATAGGCTTGATTTTCCAGATAATTAAGGCTTATAAGGTCATTAATATCAATATTAATTAAACACAATCATACATTTCTATTCCTTTGCCCATTTTCAGGTTATACAGTATTTTATTTTGGCTCTTATATTATTCTAGACTTAGCATTTACTTCTTGCTTTTTTTATTGTTGGCGTTCAATTGACGATAAGTTTCATTAAATTGATTTATCTCAAAACAAGGACAGTAGAAAAGTACAACAATAAAACATACGGGTATAAAAAAACAGAAACATTAGACACTGTGTCGAGTGGGAACGCTTAAAAACATACAAAAATTAAAATACATTAATAAAAGATAATAATACAACTTTTAAAAAGATAACTGGGTTTTTTTTCTTTGTGTTATATTTTTAGGTATATTTATTCATAAAAAAGACATCAAAATACAACGGCAGCCAAAAGGCTGAAAAGTAGCATTTTACAAAATTTGATAAAAATATATAAATACATTATGTATAAAAGGTAAAACTAGTTTTAAAAAAAAAAAAAATAATAATTTACCACATTAAAATTGGTCCACCTGTAAGTTAAAATAGTGCCAGCCTATTCAATATTCATCATTAATGAGTCGGACCAAAAAAGGGACTGGTGAAGATCTAAATCTTTCTGTACGACCAAACGGGATTTTGAGTAGAGGCTTACTTGCAGACCTCAGGGTTCTGCTAATGTCACGAACAGGGGGAAGAATGCTTCTAAATGTATCGGACTTTATTATTCCTTTACCAAATTTCAGTAAGAGTTGGACTCTTCTGTTAACTAGCGATGGAAGGTCTGACAATTTAAGAGCAGACTCGTAGGATACATAGTTCATGCCATAAATGATTCGTAGAGCTCTTTTTTTAACTCTTTCTATTGACTTAGTTTGGTCTTTCGTAATTGAACTGTGCCACACAGGGCATGCATATTCAACTAAAGGACGTATATAGCAAGTATATACTTGTAGTAAATCTTTAGAAGGCGCCTTGGCTTTCTTAAGTATAATCAAAGTGTACAAACGTCGACATGCTTTAGCAACGATGTCATGAATATGCATCTCCCATTTAAGGTTATCCTGCAAGGTGACACCAAGCAGTTTAATGTGATTTACACATTTAAGATCATGGCCATTTAGATTGAAACTGGGAGGAGGACAGTCGGACTTTAGGAAGGAAATACGCATCACATTGCACTTAGATGGCTTGGGGAGGACTCTATTTATCAAACACCAATCATCAAGTTGATTTAAAGTGTCCTGCAACAATTGGCTATCACTACTTCTAACTACTTCACTAAGAGTGAGGTCGTCCACATATTTCCACCGCCTGTCAGTTCCCTCAGCAACATCATTGACTAATACCAAAAAGAGAAGGGGGCCCAACTTTGTGCCCTGGGGCACCCCACAAGTAATATTAGAATTTGAAGAGGTGGCTCCCTTAACTTTGGTATTGCATGTGCGATTTAAGAGGAAACTACAAACGGTAGGAAGAATGGACGGCCTCACTCCTATGGATATTAATTTATTTATGACAACATTATGATCCACACGATCGAAAGCCTTCGTAAAGTCTACAGCACATAAGTTTAAATATTTGCTACCCCCCTCCAGGTCAGATACAACAGAATTTATCAAGTCTACGAGGTAGTGTGAAGTTGACGAGCCTCTACGACAACCAAATTGCTTACTATCTAAAGAATTTTTTATATCATTAGTTACCCACTCCGCTAAAAAGCTTTCAAATATCCGAGAAAAAATGGGTGTTAGGGATATAGGCCGAAGGTCATTACAATTATTAGCATCTGGAACCTTAGGAACTGGTATTATAGTAGCCTTTTTCCATTGTTCAGGAAAATTACCTTCATTTAAAGAAGAATTAAAAATGTCCGCTAATGGATAAGAGAGTTCAAATGAGAATTCCTTAATTAATCTGATCGGTAGATCTTCTGGGTGTCCTGCTTTTTGTATGTTTAACTTATCGATTGCAGATTTCACTTGTCCTGGGTAGATAACGGGTGGGAGTTCCGATGCTGGTAAGTAACTTGGTAGTTTTGTAATGTCAAGCGCTGAAAGTTCACTACAAATCGTGGCAAAATGTTGGTTAATTACTTCAACAGCCGCTTGCGTTGATAGACCAGGGATGTTAAACGTGTCCTTTTTCTTTAGATTGCAGAGATTCACAATTCCTTTGTGCCATCTAGCAGGGCTATTGCTTTTTAGACACTTTAATGAGGTCGCGTAAAACTTCTCCTTCGCGTGCGTAATTGCTCTTTGTATGGAGTTACGTATCCTTCGCCATTGTTGGGTATGGTTACTAGAAAAGGCCAACTGTCGTTCTACAATCAATCTCTTGATTCTCGGCGTCATCCACGGCTTATCGGTTTTCTTATGGCAAATCGATTTCACGGGGAAAAAATCTGCAAATTTCCCATTAAGCACAGTAAGAAATTCATTTGTTTTAACACTTGTTGATTGGCTATCAAGAACATGGCACCAGTCATGGGCAGTGATCCACGATCCAAATGATCTAACCGACGAGTTACGATACGGTTGGATAGTACAAGTGGTGTAGTTAGAGGTAGGTATAACATGGATTGGTTTCAATAGTATACAACAATGGTCGCTACGTCCTAAGGGGGCCAACTTAGGACGATTTTTGCCAAAATTAAAGAAAGAAATAATGATAAAATTTAATAAATCTATGTACAAATTAATATATTGATGTACTTACTTTGCATTGTAATGAAACGATACATCCCTAAATTCAACCTTTCCTTTAGTTAGTATTAATGTTTTAGCATTAGGATCATCACAAACCTGAAGAAAAAAACAAAATTATATTTATACAAATTATAAATTGTATTTGTTGATGAATTAAGACATTTAACTGGTTTATATTCAATATTAAAAAGAGAATGGAGATGGACATTAGATATTAATGTGATAGTGTTACTGGAGATGGAGCTGTGAAAATGGTTCCTTTGCGCCGTATTCAATTTGATTTTGGTATTTTTAGGATATTTCATGAATTTTTATATATTTTTGTATGTAAAACGCTTAGGAATATTTGTATTACGCATTACTATAAGCAACCATTATTATTATATAACAATATCATAATTAAAATTGAGTATACATTAGGTGACTTCCAAGTATATGTTCACATAAAAAGAATAACTTGTTATTTAAATAACAATAAATAACTTACATCTTGCTTAGCTTCCATTAAATCTATCATGTTCTCCATGTCAATAAAAGCCTGTTGAATCATCCTAAATAGAATCAAGAAATTAAATAGTAACTACCACTAATAAAACAGAACATTATTAAATATTAGTAATAAAATAGATGATTACTTTATATAAAGAACTCTGTAAATACAAAAACTGTGAATAGCATTTGATGTATAAGAACCACTAAACAATATAATACATGTTAACATATTGCTACACCATCAGGTATACTACCCTCGCACCAATACTGCCATATCAAAATCATCTGAACTCTCATTTCCAAGCACATAATTGCAAACATCTTATTTATAGCTGACATCTGTCGAAAACGACAATGACAATTTAGTCCTACATGAATCTGTATGATGAATAAGCCAGGACTGTTTAAAGCGCCTTAATGCACCTTGGTTGGTCCTATTGATAAAGGGATTCTCCCGACCAGTATGCCCACCTTGACAGGAGTAAAGCCATGGGCCAATACGTTTGAGGCAGATACTATAGATGCAGGGGCTGCCATGAGAGTCAGCAGGGCTGATTTGAAATGCCTGATGGTACCTCAACTTCGTTTGTCTATAATATAAAGCACCCGATATTGCCAGATGGTCTCCCATCCAAGTTCTAACAGGGCCCAACGTTGCTTAACTTTGGTGATCAGACAACTGGTGTTTCGAAATGTTAAGGCCATACATTGTTTTTATGTTAGTATAAATACCATCCTAGCTCCCCACACTGCTTTCATCACCACCTAATTCACAAAAAACAAACTCATCACTCTTATCAATACCATATCAAAATTATTACCTGTAGTAGGTACCAAAGAAATTTAAAGGTGCGTACAACTGCATTATATATGTTGAAAACAATACATAATCTCCAACCTACAAAATACAGAAATTTTTCCTTATTTGAAAAGCACAGAATTTATAAAGATAAAATGAATTGCCATGCCAGCAAATAACTGTGTCATGTATGTATACATTTACAGTATATATACTTACAATGATTTATAAAGAAATACAGTATTTATTATTTGTGGAAAATCAACAACTTGTGAGGTGGTTTTCCAAATGATCGCAAAATCAAAATGGTACTGGGTATGATCAACTAGCATTCTTGTCACCAACTAGCCATCCATTCATAGTACTGATGTAGTAGTCTATTTGTACAGCAACAGAATGGACCCGAGACATGACTTTCAGCTGATAGAATGTGCAGTCAGCCATCCGCCATAATAGCTCAATATAAATGCCAATAAAAAGGAAGTTTGTGCTATTCAATTTCTAACAAAAACTAACCTTTAATTCATGTGTGCTGACAAGATAGGCACACAAAAGTGATCCCACTAACAATCCGGTGATGATGATAATATTCTGAGACATGTTTAGAACACACAGAGATGATAAGGACTTCCATTCACTACTCTGAAACAAATTAAAAAAATAGTCAGTTTGTGACCATCAAATCTAGACAAAAATCTCATTGATGATTAGAAAACGTCAGTTATACCTTTATTATAACAATAACAATTTGATTGGATAATTATGTATCACATGTCATTTGGAATTAGCTCTACCTAACGGAAAGGTGATATCTATTAATGATAACTAACGCTCTCTAATACGTTTAGGTTTTTTGTAAACATTTTGAGAATTTTTGCCACGCAACATTTTTTACTCATCCACGTACAACAGCTTGTTGTGCACGTTATGTTATACTGACGTCCAAAGTTGGAGCACTGTCTTTTTTAATGTCCTAGCTTCCCGTCCTCGCATTCGTCAATGATTTTAATATGATGGACAAATTGAATAAAAGTATATGTTTTGTAGTTGTTAAATGGCGAGAATATTTATTGATTTTTGACTTATGAAATATTCTCTTAAACATTCATTATCTGTATAATGTGTAATGCTATACACTTACTTGGTATTCTGTAATAGCTACATTGTATCGATCCACTTCAAAGTCTTCGTTACCATAATACTTCACCTAATAAGAAAAGTTTTAAATATATTATCATCATTATTTTTTAAATCAGTACTCGGATAAAAAAAAAAACCTTTTTTATTTAAGGTGACCTTCTGCACAATGGTCAATGTATTTTAAACAAAACTTATAGATGAATAAATATACAATTACAAATGTATGTACAGTAATAGTAAAATATATAGTGCTCAAAACATGTCAGCAGATTCATCATCTGATTTGAAAAAGGGAAAAATAAATAGCCTTATTATACCATTAAAACCACAGAAACTTACTCCCATAATGCAGCTAGTAACCAGCACAAAGTTGTGTCTTGACCTCAAACAAACATATTATCTACAGTACAACTTTCTAACTTACCGTTTCAAAGTTCAGTAGAGAGTCAACAGCTTTCTGTTTGGTCTTGTTGTCCTTTAGGTTCATTTCACGTCTGAATTTAGTCCTCCATTCAGTTATCGCAATTGTAGCAGCTTTAGAAATAAAAAATAAAATAAGGAACACTGTTTTTATCCAATAATAAAACTGAGCATTTACAGTATGACATAGGCCGTATTAATATGAGTTTCGTTAATCATCAATCTTGTAATTGTGTAGGGAAACCGTCTTGTAATTTTGTTTATTTACACCTTGTTTCATTCAGGGCCTATTTTTAAAGATGAACAGCCTATGAAAACCCCTTTAAAGCTAAATTTAATATAATTTAAAATAATTTAAAACATTGCACGCAATATCATTGTGGTAATGGACAATCCAATAGGCCTACTGTTTTATACTCTTTTTCCGCAATTAGAACCATTTTTGCAATTTCTCGTTTCATTCCTTATACTCACCTGAATCTATTAAAACTTAATGTCTATAAATAGATATAATAAACTGCCTTTATAGCGCTTTTTCAGCGCATGTGCCGATTTCATGGCTATGATTTGTGACTATTATTAACAAGTTGTCCCCTTGACACAACATACATTTTTGCCAATGAAACTATTACATTTTAAGATTAACCTTTCACAATCCTACAAATTACACAAAAAAAACTGATATAACATTTCTTCAAGAACTTACCAACATATGCGGTCATGGCAACGAACACAATAAGACCGAACCAAGCATTAAAGCTTGTGACGAAAAACACAATGGCAATCAAAATGTCTGCAATAGTTGGAGCTATATTGAATATTATATAACTGTGGGAAAAAACACAAATCCTTATCATTAAGAATGCATTGTTCTTTAAAACTGTCCTGTGTACAAATACACTGTTACATGGGTATAAAAACAGTTTAGTTTAGATTTTATTATCTTGAATGAGCTTTGGTGATGTTGTTCTAGCTGCGGTGGAAACAAAGTTAGTATGTAGCCAGGAATTGCACCTTTAAAACAAATGTTAGCCACCAAAACAGAACATGCAATTATAAACATCCAAGTAGATCCTTTAATTTGATTGCCAGAATGTAGACCACATGACAACAGGTGACCCATGTCAAAATTATAAATTTAATATATTTTCTGTGCATATACAAAAAATTGCACTCATAGCCCCAAATAACAAATACAGTAGAAATTCTATTATCGATTGTCCCCTAATAGGTTCCACTGGAATAGGGTTTGTTGTAGTGTTAAAACCTATCCTCCTCATTGTTCATGCAAATGTGTCCCTTCCGTAGTGATTTTGCAAAAAGAAGGTTACACTATATACATTGTTATATAACAAATAGGGAATGTTTTTATTCGTGCAAAATAGAAAGGAAATGTTCGAATCTTCCAAAAAACCTTAGAATGCTATTAATACTGGTTGTTCCTCTATCCATAATTCGAAGAACCTCTCCAGTTTTGCGGTTCAGATGCCAATGAAGGGACAATCTACAAGAAAAACAAGATTAACTTATTTGGGAATTTAGCATTGGGTGATGTATAGATACTGTATACACAATCTATAATAATGGAAAGTAGGTGCCTTCTTTAAAGCTCTGTCCACACTAATTTTTATGTGAAAAACAAATGTGATGTGCCCATATATGGACATGATGATGTCATATCACTACCATATTCGAGCATATCACTACCAACTTTGGGTAAATCACACTTTTTTTTGTCAAACCAGTTTGATAGTGTAGACAAAGCTTAACAGTGCCTAGAGTGGGTAAAATTATGTAATTTTAAGTACAGTAAGTATAATTTATTTAAGTATAATAAACTGTAAATTCTTCCCAACATAATTACGTAGCCATAACATTGGTAGGGGTTCGAGGCTCACTCACTCCATGGTTCTGGTGGTAGAATGAGTCTTCTCGGATAAGGACTATAAACCGTAGGTCCAGTGTACACAACTAGCTCGTGTGCACTTTAAAGAACCTATTACATCTTTCGAGACGAGTAGGGGGTTACCCCGGTGTATTAGTACATCACAGCCACTGATCACCAACTGGGCCCTCTTGGAGGTCAATCTTTGACTGAAGAGGTTACCCAGTATAAATATATATATTTCAATCAATCACATCATTTGCCTAGCACTTTATATCAATAGAATGAAAAATGCAGTTTCTCCAGATATTTTGATAAACCAATAAACCCAGATGTGTGTACATTCATAATTTTAACTATTCTAGATTTTAATAAGGAAAAAACTAATACTAAAATCAGTCCGTAAGTTGTTTATAATAAATTAATGGTTAATTATTAAGTGAAATAATGCATTTGGCACACATTTTTGCAATGAAAGATGCCAAAATCTTTAGGTTTTTCATAGCAACCTCTATTATTATTATTATTATTATAGCACCCTCTATAGATTTATAAAGTTGTATACCAATATTTCAGTTTCCCTACAGTAGGTGGGAGCTCTGAATGGTTTATTCAAATTGTGCACATTGTATTGGTATATTGCTCATGTAGGTAAAAAACAGAATTTTGTGCAATGTAGTTGGCCAACTGTAATACATATTAAACTAGGTAAACCCTGCCCATCTTAAACAGAATACCAGGCCTTGTCTTTAGAAAATCGCAGGCCTAATTGCCTTTTGGAAATTGCAGTTGCCCTACAAATTGCACTCCTCAACACATTCAGCAGGTGTGCTTGCTGTTTGTATCTTGGTATATAGAAGTTACTAATAAGTTTTAGAGTGCTGTAAAAATCGCACACCTCAAGGTCATTTTAAGAGTTTTCTAGGCAAGTGATCACACCTTAAAAACAAAGCCTGGAAGCATTATTTTTCTTCCTATGCGGTTAAGGCAGAAATCATTAATAATTCATTAGAATAATTATGACATAATTTGGGACATTACAAAGGGCACTATTTTACCATGAAGAGAGATTAAATAATTTGTGTAAACAGCGTTTGCAACCGAAATGTTTGGTCTAGTGGTATTTTTTAATAGTTGAGAGAGATTATTTAGAGGGTTAGTTTTAGTATATTTAGGAAGTAGATCAGCTATCTGGCAATTCTTTATAATAGAAAATAATTAAGGTAATGAATTATTCATGATTTCTGCCTTAACCTCATAGGAAAAAAAATACAATTGTGGATGAATTATTTTTCTGATTATGGCAATCAGTAATAGATTATTTGTTTACCCATGTAGATGAGCAAAGAGTCGGACCATGATGCTCTTGGCTGTATACTGTTGAACATTGATCCAAAGAAACGATCGCAAGTTGTTTAGTAACCCAAGTCCACCTGAAAACATTTAAAAAAAGAATTTTACAAAACAACTTTGAACAGTCAATTAGAGTATAATATAGAAGAAATGTATGTATGTATCTGAATGTTTTCATGCAAGAGAGAAATACATCTCACATTAATGTGACTAGAAAAAAGGTCCTCAGGATTATTAAAAAGACTAAAAACTTTGATAGGAAGGTGATTATTATTTCAACATTTTTTATATTTCAAATGTTCCGGGTACAGTAAACTTCCTTCTTTGGGATACCCCTATTCAAGGAGTGGAAACCTTATTATGACACTGTTTCTTGTAAAATAATTGACCGAAATATATGTGTTGAAACAATAGCCAAACCATATTGGGACACCTCCACTCTTGTCTCCAAGGTGTCTCATCTACTGTAGTAAATGTATTCATTATGTCATAAACAGAAAAACTTTTGAAATATAATAGACTTACCAAAACCTCCACCTTGCAGGAATTTGATAGCGACGTAAGTGACGATTAACTTCCATGGATTTATGTGTGCACCTTCCTCAGAATCCTCGGTCAATTCATCAACTACAATAAGGAAGAAATTTCATTGTAATTAAACAGAGAAAAGACAAGGAGGCTAAAGTAGAGAGGAGAGGTTTGGTGGGCTAAATTTTATATTCATGTGCCCGGATTAGGCTATCATACCTTTTTTTTAAAGGACAACAAAGGTAGTGTAGTACTAGTAGGAAGATATCACACTTTCTATTCGATCAATGCAAAAAAATGCGAGACACTATAGGCGCCTATTTCGCAGAACTAGGGTGGCAAATAATAAAGTAGGTCAAGGGTCATCGATCTATACCAAAATATTTGTTAAAAATTAAGTAGGTAAAGTGTTAGAACGTTTGTAAAGCTGGTTACTTATTTGCGATAGGGCGTAAATGCTAACAAGTTTGCAGAACTAGGTGGCAAATGGCAGAGTAGGTCAAGGGTCAACAATCCATACCAAAATATTTTGAAAATTAAGTATGTCAAGTGTTATAACATTCGTAAAGCAAAATATTTTGAAAATATTAAATAGGTCAAGTTTTATAACGTTAGTAAAACTATTTAATTATTCACAATAGAGGGCGTAAACGCAAACATTTCGCGGAACTAAGGTGGCAAATGGTAGAGTAGGTCAAGGGTCATCAATCCATATCAAAATATTTTGAAAATTAAGTATGTCAAAAATCATAACATTCGTAAAGCTGGTTACTTATTCGCAGTAGAGGGAATAGATACAATAAAGTTTGCAGAACTAGGGTGACAAATGATAAAGTAGGTCAAGGGTCATCGATCCATACCAAAATATTTTAAAATATTAAGTGGGTCAATTTTTATAACGTTCGGAAAACTAATTATTTATTCGCCGTGGCGGGCGAAAACACAAAAAGTTCACGAAACTAAGGTGGCAAATGGTAGAGTAGGTCAAGGGTCATCAATCCATATCAAAATATTTTGAAAATTAAGTATGTCAAAAATTATAACATTCGTAAAGCTGGTTACTTATTCGCCGTAGAGGGAATAGATACAATCAAGTTTGCAGAACTAGGGTGACAAATGATAAAGTAGGTCAAGGGTCAGCTTTCCCTCGGTGAGTATTGGCCATATTTGTCGCGGATAAAAAAATATGATCATTTCTTTTCTGGTAAAAAATAAAACCATATTAAGTGTACTACTATATATTTTAAGTAACTGCGGCATTCCATTGTTGACGTACGTACGATACACCTTTACTCCATGGATACACTGACAGCGAAGTAAACAGTATGTGGTACGCATTTGTCTGGCGGTATCTCTTTGTACGAATCTTTCATGGCCCGCCCGCCCGGCTCACTGAGGTATACGCGTGGACATATCTGGGCTACATCCAGGGACCAAAATGTGTATTTTTCAGATTCCAGGCGAAAATCGGAAATTCATTTGCAACTACGCATCGACGTACGTTCATACAGGGATAAATGTACGAGTTATGTTCTCGCGGTTGAGTTTACGAATTGTTTCAATTTACCAATAACCATTGGTGTACCGCGTATATTCGCTGTCGATTAAAGGGGTTTGGGTGGGGGTTCGATTGGGAAAAAAGGAAGCGGTTGGCCCTAACCATAAAACAGGGTCTGGTCACGTTTCTTTTCGCGCATAAATCTCGATCTAGGGGAGTGAATAGGGTGGCTAGCCACTCCCCCCCCCCCCTACTTAATTCTAAAGAGAAAAAAAACCAAATCCGCGACCGTCGCTAGACGCGGATTCGACGCACTTGACTCTTTTAATTAAGAAGAGTAGGCTAAAGCTATAGTGGGGTAAATAGGCATACATAGTGAAAGAGCTAAGAGTTTAATTACTATTTATGAATTCAAGAGTTTAAAAAGAAAACGCGATTTAAAATCTTCGGAAAATACCCACAACTGAGTTATTTTCAAAACACATGCATGCTCCCACTACCAGCATCACGTTGTCTTAGCTCGCTCCTCGTGTGAATGCTGACGTCGTCACTCTCCAAAAATACACCATTTTCCGCCATGGTCCGTGTGCAAGCGTTCGCGTGGACCTGTATATTTACACCCCTGTAGAGAGTAGAGTGTAAGATCGTAAACTTTTTTCTCGCCTATGAAGGTTTTTTATATAATGGTATGCAGTATTTAAACGATAAAAAAAACGAGAAACATGATGTTCTTTTTATTATTATTTCATAGGCATAACATAAACATGAAATGTCTTGTTCTATGTACACGGTCGAAAAAATGTGTGTGGCGTATTTGGTATTTTATTGATTTGTGTTATAGACACGGCGATTACGGCAATCATTGTATACCAAATTATATTGAGTTATTCACCCGGCTATAGGGTATATATCTGAGGTTAACAGACCACCAAAGCACATGCACTATCGAGGCATTTTCGGAGTGCCGCATTTACCAAATGTTCATTAAATGTTTATTATTAGTTCGTCGAAAAAGATCCGTATTAGAGTATTTAGGAAGGATTTATTTAAATTTACATTATGTGACATTGTTATTAAATGTAATGGAAACAGTTGCTCCCAAACCGCGCGTACGCCCCCCTCCCCCGGGGAATTCGCCCCCCCCCCCCGGTCGGGCAAATCCTGGCGCCACCACTGAACGGGGTGAGTGGGTAGGGATGGGTGAGTGTGTGTGTTGGGGGAGGTTGCGCTTGTTAGTACTTATTTTTAAACTTACGATAAATTTGATACAGTTTTTTTAATACAATATTAAACAACTTTGCCTCCAATCGTGAGGTCAAAGGTTAACTCACAACTGTAAATAAGACACTCTTCTCTTAGTTTATAAGCACAATGGTTTATCCATTATGTAATTTGTGAGTTACTTGCTGTTGGATGTGATTGTAAATAAAATTCAATAAAAAAATAAAGTTACCAATATCTTTGTAAAGCACAGGAACATAAACATTAGCAACACGTCCAGTAATTAGTATTAACAGACAGATGATGACCTTGATTTGTAGAATATAGTGACCCTTTGGCCAAATGTATGGCCATATCAGCTTAGTCTTGTGCCAGAACCCTGCCCATGCTGACCTTTGGACATTTTCTTTTGGATGTGGCTGTGGAAAATAAATATAAAATGAAGGTGATAAAATGGTGTTAGAACAAACAATATTTCTTACAAAAAACGCCGCTCGACTTTTTGACGTAACAGCTTTTTAAAACAGTGTTATGTCCTTTCTTCATTAAATGCTTTTTAGTCGCGACTCTACAGCTCACTATGTCGGTCGGTTGGTCGGTCGGTCGGTAAACACTAACTTTAGCACGCGACCGCAGCCATGTATATGACCTTGTTTTAATTGTTAGGCCAGCAAGTCAATGACTAATGCATGTATTTATAAAATGGTAAATTCAGAAGCCAAAATAACACACATCCTCTCTATATTACAGTAGAAAAAAACTTAATGTTGATAATGTTTAAACAAAACTACCAATATTTCGTAATAGACGTGCGCCATCGACAATTTATTTTCAAACAACCACAGGTGACGCGTTCAGCAAAGGAATTAGACCCGTTCAATTGACCGTGTAATCTCAGACAACACTATCAGAGATATGCAACGGCTCCTGTGTCGCACTTGCTTTTCTATGTAAATTTGACGAGTCATCAATAATGACCTTAAAGCGTATTGGTCATCGTTAGTGACTCTGCAAATTTGCGCTTGCGCAGTTCTATTGTTTAGTCAAAATCAGTGATGCATGAAGACATTTCGAGAGAGTCTCTTGCGAAATCTCAATACGGCATGCAACCGTGTGACTTCACCGGGCTAAATACATATGATGATGATACGACATTAGGCCTACCCTATGTTAAATGTATTTAGTAAATATAGTGTTATAGGCCTAGTTCCTTTTAAAATAAAAAATAAATACATTTTCAATAAAATTTATATATTTAAAAAAAAATTGGCCTAATATAATATATTTAAGGAATACAATATTAATTATTATCATGACTGACGATTGGCTACTGGCTATTAATCTTTCAAATCTCCGTATCTCTTTATTTCAAGCAGATCTGTTTTGAGTAAGAAGCTTAAAAGATCTAAAGCCCCTTTCTCACAGAGCTGAGTGCCAGGAATATTGCGGGAATATACCATTACCATGCCGGTATGGTTTTCTGTGAGAACGGGTCGTCTTGGCATCATGCCGGCACCATGCCGGCATCGACATGACCTGCTTTAGACCTAGTAATATTCTAGGGATATTCCCCGCAATGCCAGACGGTCATTCTGTGAGAACGTAACGTCGTTATATTCCGGGGTTCCCTGTCGAGGCTTCAGACACCTTGCGCGGTCAAGTGTATCACTTTGGCGCCGATTCAATTCAATTAACAATAATAATGTCAAACTGGAGGGATAATGAGATAAGAGAGCTGCTTAAAATAAGGGGACAAGAAGAAATTTGTAGCATAATCTATAGCAGGCCTGGGCCATATAGGCCTAGCTAGCTCTTTGTTGGTGCCTAACTAGCCTGACCCTTCGTCGCCTTGTAAATTGTACAGCCTCCTAAGGTGTTTTACAGATTGCCGATGACGGCTAATTAATTGCTGTACCTGTATAATATATGCACAATATACTGTACATAGCATGTATTGCATAAATATGCTATAAAGGAAGATAATAATCTGTAACCTAACATTCGCCGCCATATATCCCTAGACAAAAATAATAACAATAAAGGACGCCCTCAATAATTATTTTGTCAGAGACTTTTTATTGGCCGAATATGCCCGACTCCTTTCTCACAGAAAGCCGGTATATACCGGTTATATTTCCGGCACGATAGTCCGATGAGAATGGGTATATGCCGGTAACGATACCGGCACGACGCCAGCACTGTACCGGTATATTGCAGACACATCTGTGAGAAAGGGGCTTAAGAGATATATCTAAGTTACGAATTTCACTGCCGCTTCTCCTCTTACGAAACGGCCAAAGTAGGCTAATTTTCTTTTCATGATCTCCGCCAGTAGTTTTCTTTTCACGCCAAGTTCCTTCCTTGTATGCTTCTGTTTGTTATTTTATATTTCCATGTGATGTTCAGCAATTTTTCTCCAGAACATTTCGGCAACAAGCACCCTGTTCTCGTTTGCTTTCTTAAGAGTCCAGCCCGCTAAGCCGAAAAAAGAAGTACACTCCATACTAGAATTTTGATTAATTTCATCTTCAGTAGTCCTGTTGTAAGCTTGCGATCATTCCACAGATCTTGAAGTTCGGTCATCCTTCTTTTGTCCGTTCTGCAATTGTGCAGTTTGCTTTCGATGCCTTCTACTGTTGTTTTAAGAAGTACTGTGTCATCAGGATAACGGAGAAGAATTTGGTATGCCTCATATTTTGAACCCATAAGGATCCACTTCAGAAACCCGCATTACTCTCTCTGTGTATGTCACAAAGAGATATGATGAGACTATACATCCTTGTACAGTATTACAACTTTTGTTATGCTGAATACCACCGTATTTTCACCATTTCTTCTGATCTTCCCTCTTTGGTTTATGTACAAAGACTGCAACAGTTTGACAACGGATGGGAAACACATTTCTGTCATTACAACAAACAGTTTGACGTGACTGACCGAATCAAACGCTTTTTGAGTAGTCTATGAACATTACAAAGAGCTCTTGTATTTTCCAGTAATCCGGCCAAGTTTATCTATGCTTGTGCAAAGTTGGTGTAATGCTTCTATTCCACGCTGCCCTGCGGATTTTATAAGTTCGGCAAGACCAGGTGATTTTCCAGACTTCAGTTTGCTGACTGCATGCTCAACTTTAGATAAATGTGGAGGTTGTTCAGCTTCTTCAACCATAGTAGCGGCTATATATGGTTTGACCATGAAAAAATTCTAATAAAAGGTCTTTTGGTATTTTCTTGTAGCTTTAGGTGTCAATAATTACCAAAAAATTTTTGCAGCCTTCTAGTTGCTGCGTTAGTGAGATATTGAGGGTCAAAGGTCAGTGACCTTTTTGTGGCATTTGATGGCTCATAACTCCTCAACTCCTGGGTTTAAAAAGACAAATGTGGTTTCTACATCTATGTTTTAGTGGTCAAACAACAAAATAAAGTTTTTGCAAATTTTGGGTTACTTGTGCCATTGGTCAGATAGTCAGGTCAAAGGTCATTGACCTTTATTCATTAATAACTACTGCTAGTGTAGGACCTGAGTAAGATTTGTATGCATTCAATTTATGAGAGAATATCTCAACTGTTATAGGATAATTTGACCCCAAGGAACAATATGGGATATGTGTCAAATTCGTTATCTGGGGCGAAAATGCCCAAAATCGGGGTCAAGGGTTAGAAATGTGTGGTTCTTATATCTCGACAACCACTTGTCATACAGATTTGCTTTTGGTGTCAAATTGTTCAGAATATACATATTTATATTCGGTCTAACACAACTTTTACCCAAAAAAATGACCGGAAATGCTTTTACTGACCTTTGACCAAAAAACACATTTTCGGGTTAAATATTTAAAATGTCAATGGACACACTGTATGGTATCAAATGAAAGCATATACAATATGCTACCCATTGCTACCCAACTTGTATTTAATTATGTGATGTTATTTTTGGAAAATATGCATATTTTATTAAATTTAGACAAAAATGAGTATAAATTAATGTAAGTTTATTTTAGGTGAAATAATTCTAGCGTTGTAATGAAATATTTGGTATAAAAAAGAAAAGACTTAGTTGTAGTTTATTAGGTTCTTTATTTGGTAGACCAAACAAAATGGCATTGCAGTAGTCTAACCGTGATGTTATTAGTGCATGGACAAGTTTAATAAGCGAGGAGTGTGTTTGCGAATTGATCTTATGTTACGAAGGTGGTAGGTATCAGTTACTAATGTTGTTGATATGTCTGGACATAATCGTTGCTGAGTCAAATACAACTCCGATATATCTAACCTCCAACGATGATGTGATTGATGTTTCTAGCAATGGCCAATTTCTTGAAGTGTTTTGAATGAAGAAATAAGATTTCTGTTTTACCAGGTTTAAAAAGAGCATGTTTTTAGTTAGACAATCCTGAACATCAACAACACAAGCTTCGATAACCGATTTCGCCTCATTAAACTCTGCTGGATTAAAGCTGATGTACAGTTGTGTATCATCTGCGTACACATGATATTGGACACAATGTCTCTTAATGATATCACTCATGGGCGAGATGTAAACTAAAAACAATACTGGACCCAGTATTGATCCTTGAGGAACACCGCATTTCAGGTCGATAGAGGTAGATTTGACATTACCAATCCGGACCTGCTGCTTCCTAGAAGACAAATATGACTTGAACCAATTTAGAGCAGATCCACAGATACCAATAGACGAGAGTCTTGCAATAAGAATGGAATAGTCCATGGTATCAGAAGCTGCCGACAGGTCGAGGTACACAGAAAAAAGACAATTACCTTTATTTAGAGTTAAAATAATATCATTATGCACCTTGAGAATGGCTGACTCTGTACTGTGGTGCTTTCTATATGCTGATTGAAGAGGGTCGAACAGATTATTGTCGTCAAGAAAATGTATGAGATCTAAAGCAACGCATTTCTCAAGGATCAATTAGATAAAAAAGCGACATTAGAAATAGATCGAAAATTTGCCATGCAAGTATGATCCAGTGAAGGTTTCTTTAAAATAAATGTAACTAGACCCAACTTCAAATCATCAGGAAAGGTCGTACCAGTTGATAAAGATAAATTAATAATAATTCTAAATACTGAAGTCAATTATGCACATTTTCCATAAAGTTATATTCCTAATTAAAAATTTCAATACAAGTTGGGTAGCAATGGGTAGCATATTGTATATGCTTCCATTTTATACCATACAGTGTGTCCATTGACATTTTAAAGAATAATTTAACCAGAAAATGTGTTTTTTTGGTCATTTTTTTCGATCAACCAGCATCGGCCAACAGCTTAAGATCTGCATGGCAACTTGTCAAACAACTCTCAGGGAAGAGATCTCAAAGTGCCTGCATCATGGGAGAGGATCGTTCTCTAGCATGGAAAACTCTCTTCCACAAACTACTATCGGTGGAGACTTCAGTGGTAGATGACATGGATATCGTCAAAATCTTCAACTTAACCACCAGATAAGCTCCGAGAGGTTCTCCGAGGCTGAGGTGTCAATTGCTTGCAAACAGATGAAATCTGGCAAAGCACCTGGTCTTGACGGTCTTCCCATCAAAATATGGAAATTACCGGGCACCCAGAAAGCTCTCACTTCTTTCTGCAATCAAATTCTTGATGGAAACAGGCCATCAGAATGGGGAATTTCGTTTATATCCCGAAAAAAGGTGATCTTTCAAAACCAGATAACTACAGGGGTATTTCATTATCACAATTGGCTGCAAAGATCTACAATCGCCTGATTTTAAATAGGATACGTCCTGTGATTAATGAAGTTTTACGCCCCAACCAGAATGGCTTTCGTCAGGCACGATCAACAACTACGCACATTCTTGCACTGAGGAGAATTGTTGAAAAGGTTAAGAACCATCACAAAGAGGCAGTCATTATCTTTATTGACTTTCGCAAAGCCTTCGATTCCATCAATCGCAACATCATGATGAAGATCCTCTTAGCATACGGCATCCCTCATAAAATTGTAGAAGCCATCAGAGTAATGTATATCAATACATCAGCAGTTGTCCTGACTCCAGATGGTGAGACTGATTGCTTCAACATCGACTCTGGCGTAGTTCAAGGAGACCCTCTTGCTCCATTCTTGTTTATTGTCTGCCTTGACTATGTAGTGCGATCAGCAACTACATCATCAGACGGTCTCACCCTCCGCCGTAGTAGAAGACATCCAGCTGAAGTACTACCAGACCTGGACTTTGCCGATGACATCGCCATTCTTGAAGATTCCATACATGCTGCCGAAAATCTACTGCACAGAATTCAACAAGCCACACAAGCTATAGGTTTATACTTAAACATCAAGAAGACCCAATTCATACATTTACACCCCTCATCACCTTCTATAACTCTCGCACTGGATGGATCAGCAATAGAACAAGTAGAGGATTTCAAGTACCTCGGAAGCTACTGTTCATCCACTAACCATGATGTCGAAGCAAGACTTGGTCAAGCATGGGGTGCGCTGAACAGTCTTTCAAAAATATGGGCATCTCGTATCAACAAGTCCACAAAAATCCGCCTCTTTAAGTCAACAGTTGAAGCCATTCTTCTTTACGGCTGTGAGACATGGAGTCTATCTTACTTCATCGCTCTCAAAATCATTGGATGGAGCATACACCCGCATGCTGAGGAAAGTCCAAAACATCCCATGGTCCTCACACGCCACCAACAAGACACTATATGCCAACCTTCCCCGTCTTACGACCATCATTCAAAGACGTCGCATGGGCCTTGCCGGTCATGTTATGAGAAGCTCTGAGCCTGCCTTAAGAGTTCTCCTTTGGGAACCAGAAGAGAAAAGGAAAGTGGGAAGACCTCAATTGACTTCGCTCGACATTCTGTTGAAAGATACCAAACTAGACCTGAGTGAACTGAGAAAGAGCATGCTTGATAGAGATGTGTGGAGACAAATTATCATGGCACCCACTTAATAGTGGGATGACATTAAGTAAGTAAGTTTGGTCAAAGGTCAGTAAAAGCATTTCCGGTCATTTTTTGGGGTAAACGTTGTGTTAGACTGAATATAAATATGTATTTTCTGAACAATTTGACACCAAAAGCAAATCTGTATGATTTGGTTGTCGAGATATAAGAACCACACATTTCTAACCTTTGACCCCGATTTTGGGCATGTTCGCCCCCGATAACGAATTTGGCACATATCCCATGTTGTTCCTTGGGGTCTAATTATCCTATAACAGTTGAGATATTCTCTCCTAAATTGAATGCATACAAATCTTACCCAGGTCCTAAACTAGTAGTAGTTATTAATGAATAAAGGTCAATGACCCTTGACCCGACTATCTGACCAATGGCACAAGTAACCCGAAATTTGCAAAAACTTTATTTTGTTGTTTGACCACTAAAACATAGATGTAGACACCACAGTTGTCTTTTTAAACCCAGGAATTGAGGAGTTATGAGCCATCAAATGCCACAAAAAGGTCACTGACCTTTGACCCTCAATATCTCACTAACGCAGCAACTAGAAGGCTGCAAAAATTTTTTGGTATTTATTCACACCTAAAGCTACAAGAAAATACCAAAAGACCTTTTATTAGAATTTTTTCAAGGTTACATAGGATAAATGTCACATATAGCCTGTACTACCAGTGATTTCGGCATGGACAAGATTCTTCTCCATCTGATTTTCAAAACGATTTATGCCATACGCTGTTTATGATATCTACTAATTCATTGAGCACATTTCCATCTGTCTTTGATACATGCTTGCTGTGTGCTGAGGTAGATTTGTTTTAAAGTTTTAATTTGTTCAAACATTTCTTTAGATATGCCATTAGCATCAGAATTACTGATCCACTTTACACGGGCCCAATTACCTTATCTCTCCGGATGTTTCGTTGGATCTTTGCAAACAATTCTTTTTTTGTTGTCTTATGTAGGATCGACCCACTTTTATTTCTTCATCAATAAAATGTTCGTTTACAATGAGTACATTGAGCACATGAGTAATGTAATGATACAATACAATATAATTGACATTAACTAACTTTCAGTACAACTGATATCTCACTCCTACCATTGCATTTTATATATAATAGTATAAGGAAAGAAAAAAAAATTCCTCTATGTTATACACTCTTTACACGTTTTTCAATCCTTAACAATGTACGTATAATTTACCACAGAATTCTTAATTTTATAACTCTTTTTATCTCTTTCAGGCAATCAAAAAAAAAAAAAAAAAAAAAAAAAAAAAAAAAAAAAAAAAACAATTCTTTCTTGGGTTGGTGTGTTTCTTTGATTACGCAACCTGCTCTTTTCCTCAGCAAGATCAAGTACTACTTGACTAATCCACGGCTTCTTATGAGTTCTTTTGATTCTTCCAAGTATTTGCTCGCTGGTCTACTACAATGACTCCGGCTTGATCACCAGGTGATTTTCATGTGTACAGGTTTCTTTTGTGGTGATCTAAACAAGCATTCGTGATTGTTAGGTTGCTGGCACAGCAGACTTCAGCAAGCCTGTCAGCTCTTTCATTTTGGTTTCCTGTGCAGTATCAACTCAAGGTGTCCATCCTGATTCAGAGTTCTTACATTCCGAGTTCCAATTTGGAAAGCCTTTCCCTTCTTCCCATATTAGGTTGACATGATACTGATTGATAAGCGTCAAGCGGTTTCCTTTCCGCGGAGTTTGGGGTACCACTGTCAACACTCCTTTCATTCTCAGAAACCTTCCTCAGTAACATCTAATAGGTACACTAAGGGTCCCTGTTTAACACGTATCCTATGGTATTCCCGGCGGTATTTAATAGTGGGTTCTCGTTACTTTCTGCCTCAGTGCTGTCCGACTTACTGGGATTCCTGTGGTTTTGCAGATGATAGAGGCCTGCGTGAAATTGCATTACACTGGTTATACTGACATTTTGCGATGGCCGTTGGCTTTCTAATGCGAGAGCTCATTCGCAATTATAGATGGATTTTATTTTTTATTTCCATCCAGCCATCCACCTCACTAGCTGGGTTGACGGTTTAGTCGCCGACGACTCGACCCTCATACAGAATATTCCTGTTTTTCCAGTATCAGATTTCTCTGACCTGACTAGGAAGATATGGCGTCTCAAATTTGTCACAATATAGCGAGTGTATTCAGCGAAAATATTGAACAGTAAACTCAAAATAATCATGATAAATTATAAAGAATAACATTTTAAAAGTAATTTTACATTTCAATACAGAGAAATAGAATATTTTATCATATTATGACATTTATCAATAAAGTAGAGCTTTTGATAAACTTATAAATACTGAGGTTTAGTCAGCAGTTACACAATGCTGAGAAAACAATTTACCAGATACTGGAAACAATTAAAATTATTATGATTAAATTTCCCTTTGTGCACACTTGCCGACAGTTTCGACGCTGTGTATCTCTTTGCTATGTAAATTTGCAGAGTCATCAACAACGACCTTAATCCCCTCGTTGACTCAGCAAAATTTGCGAAGTTTTATGGTATTGTTCAATAATGATCGACCCGGACCGCTAATATTTACATATTTTTACGCAATCGTTCATTGTTCATTGTTTCTTGGGTCTTTCGAGCGTTGTTGGGACACGCTGACGTGAAGTGTTAATGTTGCAAAACCGTGTGGAAAAGTTAAGAGTTTTGATGTTTCAAACCAGCCTAACTGCCTTGGATATGTTTTCGCTTATATCTTAATCTATACTTACACTAAAAACAAATATTATAATACTTAAACATTCCTTTTTTTAAAACTATAATTATAACTACTTGTTATTTTGAAATATTCGACCTTAAAAAGTGTACAAAAAAGGTGAAAAACATCGTCGCGTTGCAAATATTCAAGAATGTCAGTGCGTACCTATTTTTTCACAAATTGCAATGACGTAATTTTTTAATCATTTGATTGGTCAGTTTTAACGATCCTAACGTTGAAGTTCGTTCAACGTCAACGATTACAGATTTTAACAATTTTTAACGTTCATTTTTACCCCATTTCCTGTAAAATCGTTGAATTCCGTCAATTCGGTAATTTGCATAACAATACATTCACCAACAAGAGGAAAATTGAAGATCAAAAGAACCGACAGTGGTTAGGATGTCTCTGTTACACATTATAAAAACCTCTTACCTTAAATCACTCTGTATCATCAATATAATATTAAAAAGAAATTTGGAGAAGAACATGATAAAAATGTATGTTGGGAGTCCTAGAAGGACACTTAAATAATATTTAATTCTTTCTAAATAACTGTTTTGAGTATTCATGCTAACATTAAGAAATAAGAAGGAAACAAAATACGCGATATCGTAACCAATTTGAGGACGTTTTATTCAGATTTAGGGGAGGAAAACCTTGTCCTTTTCTATGGTACTGTGTGCTAACACATTGCACGGGGTCCGATGGTAGTATGCGTTACTGTTATTACTGTTACATTCTTTACATTAAAAAAAAAAGTGACATATACACGAACCGCGTACCCAAAATGTGTAAGATGTTAATTTTGTTTAATCGTTAATCGTGCCCTGCAACTTTTTTTGTATGACGTGCAAGCGTGCGCGATATTAGTACACAGTACATTCTAGGCGTTGGTGTAGTAAACAAGGCAACGAAAGTGACCGCGGCAAATGGATGATACCGCCTCTTGACGTAACTACGCTTTTTTTTTATGTGTATAGCATGGACCCGGATGTCAACGTCTGCGCTGTGCCAACTTCTAAATATAGAGTTACTGTATACATTGTTCGTACAAAGGACAGAGACACCGACAGACAAGTGCGTTCTATCACTATAAACTAACTTGATTCACATTTTGTCCCTGTAACTTTGACACAGCCCAGAAAATTATGTTCTTCTAAACAAATCTGAAAACATCACCCATTAATTACAAAACACACTCACGTCACCGGCGAGGTTCGATGGCATGCGTGACCGGCGGAACAAGGCAACAAAAAAAGCGTAGACATACCATTTTCCATCGAAAAAAAAAATCATTTTATTACTTCCCAGGTCAATTATGCGTACCATTTTCGGAACTTTCTTTCTCAAGCACGATGAGGGGTTCATTAACAACGTAGCTATAAGAAGAATTTTGCTAAACGAAAAGTGCATGTTTTTTGTTTAGTAATGTAGGCCTATACAATAGGCATGCAATGAAACATCTAATCTAGGTACCCCATGGTACAGAGGGACATCTAATCTAGGTACCCCATGGTACAGAGGGTTAATCGTACATTTGAAGAAGAAAAAATGATCGTGAACATAATTCGTAACATTTTTCTGTAGCGTACGTCGATACACTTACTGTAAATGACGTACGCGTCGGTAAATTTCGCCTGGAAAGTAATTGCGCATTTTGGACTCTCATGAATGATAGAACATGATATATCGTGCACGCTTAAACCGTAATCAGCTGGGCCCAATGTTGAACGATTCGTACAAAGGGACACCGCCAGACAATTTCGCACCTAGATCGCTTACAATAATAAGTGTAATAGCCCTCCGACGTACTCACGGTCAAAATGAACGTCGCGCGGGTCTCCAAGGCACTGAAGCTACGAAGTAACCGCAAATAAAATGTATTGTATTCCGTGACGAAAATTCTGCGACCATTGTTATGCACATAACGGCTAACTAAAAACACCAGTATTTGAGAGATTCGAAATTTTTACTAAGACGCTTTAGTGTCATATTGATGACATTTATTGAGGGAAAGCAACAATGGGAATGCTTAGTTCTTTGTTTTTTAATCCTGTATTGCTTTGTTATATATTTTTATTTTATATTTTGCACATAATTTACTTTAGGTTTTCTTGTAAATAGGCCTATTGTTAAAACATTTTTTTTCTTTATCTTTTATTTTACCTACCCTGAACGCACCTTCATTCAAGAAGTGTGCCACTGTTTTAAAAGCGTAGCTTTCCAAATAAATTATTTGGACAGTCGGTTAGCCCGTGCAGTCATATAATTATACTGAAAGAGCTCACGGATTTGAGAAATTCACGTGGTACATCACATTCTGTAATTATCCGTGGTGTTTCATTTTCAATTTGCCGTGGTGTTTCATTTTAAGTTGCTTTGTTTTTTTTGTGTTAAATTGTGGTATTTTATTTTTAATTTGCCGTGATTTCTTATTTCAAAATTGCAGTGGAGTTTTATTTTAATCGCCGTGGTTTTTTTGTGTGTAAATTTCCGTGATATTTGTTTTAAGTTGCCCCGGCCGTGACACTTACAGGCAACCGTAGTTCTTTTTTTTTAGGCCAGCATGTGGTCCGAGGGCGCTAGACATTCGGCCAGCCCCCAGAGCCATAATATAATATAAAGAGTTACGACATTGAAAATTAGAAGCCATTTTTGTGTCCAAAAATTCGCACGCTGAGGGCGCGCGCGTCTATTTTGTATAGCGTTTTCCTGTAGTTCATGCATTATTTTTAGATTTTTTTGTGAAATTAACGCTTATATTCCTTTTTTGTTTTAGTAATTAATTTTATTAATGGTATTAATTTGGTAACATATATATATATTGTGTCTATAATAACAAAAGAATAAATGCTAGGGCCTACATGCAAGTCAGGATACATCAAAGCATGAACCCATATAAGGCAATACAAATTCACCCCTCTTTTTATACAGTATGCTCTCCGTGTGTTTTTGATACAAACTTTCAGAGACTCGATCATTATTTCATTTGTAATAATTTGCCTTTATTATTTTAATATTGTTCATACCCTATTCAATACATTAACAAATATATCCACGACACTTTATTATTTTATTTAGTCATCAAAGCATGCATTATGAATTGAAAATATTACATAATTGTTATTAATAGGACGTAGTTATGGGATGTTTCGTTCCAAAATCAATCAATAGAACTTTATAATGTACTAGCGCACGCGCGCGCAATATTCTTTGCCGCAAGTACTTCTCTGTACGCTGTGCACATCGATATTGCACCGTAAAATGTGCAATTACATTTTTTTGAATATAAGAAAAAGTTTAAAGTATTTTCTTGCTCCTATACTTTACATGAATTAACGGAGACAAGTTTGACACAAATTGATCTGCATATCATGTGACTATAATTAATCCCATGTCGTAACTCTTTATATATATGGCTCTGGGCCAGCCCCCGTAATCGCTCGCATGAAACACACACAGTCTGTGGTCCGAGGGCGCTAGACTACTATTTAAGTAACTAAGGGCAGGCCTTCTAAGTAGGCATGAAGTAGGAATTAGTGAAAGTTGTTAGCTTTATAGTAATAATTATATACGATATTTTCCATTAAATTCTTCTTTATAATATATTCTACTGTTTTTTTACTTAATTGTGTTTTTGTTTCTTATTTTACAGTAATTTTAATAAGCTTTTTTTATTAACATTTTTATATATAAACAAGACCATATTGCTGCAGTTGTGTGCTCAAATTTGAGTTACTGTTGACGTCCGACATAATAACCCTTGACATTTTGTATGTTTCCGTAATTTTTTTATAAAGGACAAACTTGAACTTGAATGAACTTACAGTTAATTCTTCATTCCTATCCTCATTCACCATCAAATTATAATTCCTTCTCGGTAACGCTGGTGCTCGGAAACCAATCACGAAGAGAAGAAATATAAGTACGTAACGACACACCCAAAGACCAAACGCGGTCTTTTGATCCTTGTTGCTGAGCTTCCACCACCATTGAGGACTATGCCACGAAACAAACGCTAACGTTTCATTAACCAATGCACATGTCCAAAATATTAATAAAACAATTCCGTGGCCTCTACCGCTGTAACTCATCAAAGTTTTAGAACGTTCCGTCCATAACAACGCAAGAGATATCATCCACGAAAGTATATAGAATATCGTACTTAGTTCGTTGTACCCATGAAGATGGCCTGCGTAATGTGTTGCGAAACCTATACGCATAATATACTGGATAATTATCAGTGAAGAGAGAATAATTTGGATTCTAAACCCTTTTGGTTGAGGTTGAAATTGTTGTTCAAGCCTGATAGCCCACATCCAGTAGACAAGCAACTGAGCACCTCCACCAACAACCATGCCGGCCAGTAGAATCGATGACGTCACCGTGTCAAGGAAACAGATTGAGAAGCCATTTTGTGTCCATGCTGGAAGAACAGACGAGTTGTATGCACAGTATGAAAGCATTTTAAAATCTATAAACAAAAATAGGATTATTATGAGTCAGTACAGTTTCAAGATATCAACCAATTAATACAGATTTTAATTATACATTTTGTCTAGATGCTACAAAATGAATTAGAATGTAGTGCTATGAATCTAACACATCTTCAACACTGAAACATACTGTAGTAGTAGGAGAGTTATTTGAAGTAGATTAAAGGTAATCTTAATTAGAAAACATATTGTTTTTGGACATAATGTTGTCATATCACTACCATGTTTGGCCATATCACTACCATATTTGGGCACATCACATTCTGTAGACAGAGCTTTAGAGTCTGTGAATTATCACCTGTACACTAAGTCTGAGATAAAACTGAGACTATCAGAGATTAACTCTGAGAATGCAGTCACCAAAATTGCAAAAAAAATTATTTAACATTAAAAAAAAAAATAATTCCTAGATACTGGAAATCAAGATTATTATACATCCTGAGAAACAGGTCAGGTCACCAAACAGCAAATTACTCATGTTTTTTAAATGATATAGAAAATAATATAAATAGAAACATTATTTGTTTATACTGTATCATACCAGGGATTCAAATAATGTTGCATGTCAGATATAGAGCTGACCATAGTTACATGGGGAAAAGTCTGGAATCTCATGGGCTTTAAGGACATTTTAAAACAACTTTTATTTATTTTATTTTTTAGCAGTCTCAGCTTATCACAGGCCATAAGAAATGCACTCGCATTGCCTGTTGAGAACGCCTGTTTTATACATTACAGTCAAAGGTCACAAAAACAGGGGTAAAATATAAATAATATATATTATAAATCTAAAATATAAACTAAATAAAATAAATATTGCAAAATGTAAATTTCAACAAAAAAAAAACAGGGTACATATTTATTGGTATTATTGGCTCAAGCACAATAGGAATAAGTTTTACTACTATAAAAAATGCAAGTCAGAGTAGGGTCTAAAGATTATTGACCTTGAAATTAAATATCTAAATATTAGGACTTGAATAGTATTTTAGTCCTGGTACTACTGGTAGTGTTTGATGATATAAAATGATATCAAGTACATGTAATTAAATAACATGCTCTCATGGTAAATGTAACTATATTTTTCTTTCCAGAAACAATTCAAATCAGTTAAAATATTGTTAAATGCTTCAAACAATGTCACAAAACATCACATTACAGAGGGCGGTCTTCAGGTTTGGAATAAACCTATTGTGACTGTGTTTTACATTAAAAATGTATAAAAAAAAGAATCACAACAGCATCAAATATAATGTTGTTGGCATGAACATTTTACATAATAAAACCCATGTCGGGTCCTGCCTGGCGTAGGCCCTAGATTAGTGAAGAACGCCACTTTGCCAACAGACAAGTGGCCGACAGACTATTCGTCGACCGCACCTTCAGCCAACTGGACATTTTGCCGACTGGACATTTGATGATCGTTCATTTCGTCGACATGACATTTCGCCGACAAGACATTTAACCGACAGGAAATTCCCACTGAAAACCATTTGGCCTACAGACAATTGACCTACTGAAGGACATTTTGCGACAGACAATTGGCCAAAAGAATTTCTGTATACTGTATGAGTATTTAACCAACATATGAAAACGTCCAGTCCAGTAGTGCAGTTTATTTCAATATCGTTTTTTTGTTTCATAAATAATTTTTTTAAATCCAACTATGTTTGGGCTCTGAGATGAAGATAAGAATATGACAAAATCGTTAAAATATAAATAGGACTTAGGTTTCAATAATGTTGTTAAAAAATACAACATTGTCTAAAACTGGGGATTGTAAACTGCGAGTGTAGAGTATACCGTCGACGAAATAAAGAAGAATGAATATTAAAGTGCGAAAATACGGCCAATTCTGTCAGCAAAGTGTCCTGTCGGCTAATTGTCTGTAGGCCAGTTGTCTGTAGTGTAGGCCTGTTGTCTGTAGGCCGTAGGCCAATTGTCTGTCGTCCAAATTTGAAGTGTGGAAAAGCCGAAAGTGTAGTAAATGTTTGGAACACACTTCCTGCGCCAACAATAACATTGTAGAAGCTAACACTAACAGTAATCTTGAATTCAAGAAATGTTTTAAGAAGACGAGGGAGGCTACTAAATAAATAATAAAGGGTTCCGTGTCTGATACGTCCCGCCAGCCTCTTTTTTACGCCACTTCATTTTACTCTTGATCTTGGACATCTAAAGCAATGATTGTGTGTCCCTCTGGTATACTATTAGTATTACATGTTCTATCATATCATATGATATGGGGAAAACTTTTACTTTTTAGTGGGTGGTGTTTCCAAAACTTAAATATTAAATTGTAATTTAGGTGGCACAAGCGGCAATATTGAGTTAAATGTAAATGTACAGTATGTTTAATAAGCTAGACCTAGCTAGCCAGCAAGCAAATACAGGCCCAGGCTAGGCGGCCCTAGCTAGGCCTAGCCTAGGCACTATAAGTTAGGCCGGGTGGGTCCCTACCTGGCTGGCTGGACCCGCTAAATCCGGCGATGCTTGTGTTTGAATGTGGTACAGACAATGCACAGAGACGTACTTACCTCTACGTTTTTCAACGAAATGAATAATGACACACAATGACCTTTCTTATTTATTTAGTCACGCACGGTGAAAACATTATTGTGGATTTATTTTTACCACAACCGATAAAGAAAGAAAGAAATCAGCCTAGGCCTAGCGTATTGGGGAACAATCGAGACGGTTATATTATTTTTATTTTTAGTAATGCAGCGCCCCCTAGAAAAGTTCGCGATTAAAATGCTGTGTCTTCTCCTGGTTCCCGTCGGTTTTCGCGCCGCGGCTCTAGCCAGTTATGTCCCAGGAGGACACATTCATTAATAAGCTGTTTCATAGCGGTAGCTTTAGTATCTAAGACTGACAGTTTTGTGAATTTGGAAACTCGACTATAATTTATAGGTAGCTGCTGGACCCAAAAAACGTCTGGGAGAAGAGAGTCTATATGAAAGCCTTTGCTGATAATACAGTATTATTGAGATGTAGACGGAAATCTGTAAAATCTTGATCAATAAATAATAACTTCGTTTTTGCTGTCAACCAGGCCGGTATTATAATAAGTCACTGTCAAATAATCATTCGATAATGGTCAAAACTTTATTTTGGCTCTGTCAACATAAAGGGAGGTATTTACAATGACTTTCTTTGACTTTCAATCTAGGCCAATGTTATAATAATACGCCGTCAGATATTAAATCATTGAAACAGTCCTCGTAAATTTTTTGTTGGTTATCAGATGCCGTGGGGGGTCCAATCAATTATCGTCAGAAGGTGAACAATCAGTCTACAGCAGATTATTAGGAACGCCTGCTCCATTAATTAATCCAGAAAAAGGTTTGAACATTATCTATTTGTTTATTAGCCTTCTCCTAACACAATTATATTTTCTTAAAAAAAAAAGGTTTTATAAGTGGTTTCAACATTTATGATAGTAATGTCACAGTTCTGTGTCTGGACGCAAGTTCATAGACCTACTAGTTATATTATTCATATTAACTGATACTTACTCTTCATTTACCGTAAAGTTCAGTTTTAATGAAATATATAATATAAATTGGCTTCGTAACAATTAATTACTTTTGAAAAGGTTAGTATTTTGGTGATAGGTGAAAATGACATGTAACTTCGTAATCAATTTATTTTTTGTGTATAAAGGCCCAATTACACTATGACGATAACGACAGACGATAAATATATAGCATGCATTTTTTTTACATAAACCAAAAGAAATTAGAAAGGTTTTCGTTCTAAAAATAATGTTTTTCAAATTTCAATCAAATGACGTCATGATAAATAAAAACAATAAAATCGCTGTATTGTCACGATATTATTGGTCTTACTAATCATGACGTCATTTGATTGGACGTGTGAAAATATAATTTTCATCAAAGGAATTGTTTATATTTCTTTTGGTTTATGTATTAAAAATGCACATTTGTCTATTTATCGTCGATCGTTATCGTCCTAGTGTATGGGCCTTATGCTGTAAATGTTCAATTAATTGATCATTCCGATTTTATTAGTTTGACTCTTGCACAGTTGCTGTCTAATCGTTGTTGTGTAATATCATTTCGAACCATATTAAAATCATAAAGAGATTCATATTCCTTAACATGTGGCTGTGCATGGAAGTCTAGTCTACACAAACTCGGCCCCGGGCCTGAAAGTGTTGGTGAATTCATAATTATACTTAATATTATATATATAAACACAACAGGCATAGAAATAAATTCCAAACCGCCCGGTGATACACTGAAAATTATTTAATTAATTTTTGAAACGATAAAGATGAGGAAATCTGGGAGTGTTGAAACATTTCAATATTCATTTAAAAAAGTACATTAATTATGGTATTGATCAGTGCCTATAGAGGCGTAAAAACCCTCGGTCAATATCATGTAAAATGCACTGTGGAAGGGTCATTATTAAGACTGCAAAATTGGGCTTATCAACAAATAAATACTTTCGTTCAAAATGTAAAATCAAGGCTGAAAAATTGGGCTTATCAACAACAAAATATGTTATTATTAGACGCGATAACATCAAGGATAATCAGTATAATTATTAATATAGCCACTGTTACTAGTTTTATTCTACATGCTAAAGTAAATAAAAATCCACTAGAAAACAAGCAAGTCTGAATGTTATGCTTATTAGCCATGTTATGTTTGTTACTGTAGGCCTATGATTGTTTGCAATGTCCACATATTATTTCCGTGGCATATCATCCATAGTGTATCACTCACAAAAAAGACGTGTGAGGTTCTTTCTTTAGATTTTGAAGAATGATTTGTGTTACAGGTTGACACAAGAGTCAAATGCTCAAGATATTGGCTAACGCCATGGGACCCTTGGCTTATCAATGAATAATAAATATAGTACTACTTTCGTTCAATTGAAATCATATCGGAATCTGACCGTTTCATTAAATTGGGTGTGATTAGGCCTAAACATATAATAATTTATTAAAAAGGTACAATAAAAACAAATGCATCAGAGGCGTAAAGAACCCACGGTCAATATCATGTAAAATGTATATGGTATAAGCACTGTGGAAGGGGTCATTATTATTAAACTGGAAAATTCGGCTTATCAACAAATAAATACTTTCGTTTAAAATGTAAAATAAGACTGCAAAATTGGGCTTATCAACAAATAAATACTTTCGTTCAAAATGTAAAATAAGACTGCACAATTGGGCTTATCAACAAATAAAATACTTTTTTTCAAAATGTAAAATTAAGACTGGAAAATTGGGCTTATAAACAAATAAATACTTTTTTTCAAAATGTAAAATTAAGACTGGAAAATTGGGCTTATAAACAAATAAATACTTCCGTTCAAAATGTAAGAAAACATTTTTTAAATATAATCCTTAAGCTCTGTCTATACTATCAAACTAAATATGATGTGCCCATATTATATAGACATGACGATGTCATATCACTACGATAATCGGGCATATCACTACCATATTTGGGCACATCACACTTTTTTTGTTAAACTAGTTGGGACAGTGTAGACACAGAACTATGTGATCGAAACATAAGTCGGAATTGGACTGACGCGATTGATTTAATTGGGTATTTTTATTAATGTAATGATTCATTAAAAACTATAATACCGATACGCGTTTGGTATTGATCAATGGTGCAAAAAACCCTGAGAAATAATGTTATAACGCGATTTGGTGATAGCTTAGCAATAATACATCCCATATACTATTATTATAAATACCTATTACAAATCCATTCATATAACTTTTCATCGCGAACCGAAAATGTATAAATGTTATTCTACAGACAGTAATTATTTATTCAAAAGCCATATTATTATTATTATCAATACCTAAATGCGATAGTAATAACCACATACATTATTCCCAATACAAATTTGTGCGTTTAATTCTACAGTAGAAAGAAACGACTGTGCTGTGACAGGCCAATGACATAAATCACAAGTAAAGTCCCAATTGTTCACTTGCGTTTTGATTGGCCGACCTATTATATTAGATTAATGAAGACTGTTCTTACAACTGTCCAGTCAAAAAGTTACGCGGCGTTTTTTGTAAGAAATATTTCTTGTTATTTATTCGAAATTCCACCACCACTGGAAACCAACCCACATTTTTTGGTGCAAGAGGTTTCGTAGTGTAGTGGTTATCAAGTCTGCTTAACACGCAGAAGGTCCCCGGTTCGAGCCCTGGCGAAACCTGTTTTTCTTTTAAGTTTATGGTGAAATATACTGTATACGTAATATGATATAGAGTAGGCCTATATACAGTATCTCGTTTATTACTCGGGGTGCCCAAGTCTAGGACTCTATCCATCCGGACAGACACTATTGAGTTAAAAGTGCGATTTATAGAGTACTAATCCCCCTTATTCTGTAGTATTGAGCTGGGATTTGGCATGAGTATATTACAGGCTATAGAGCCGGATTTTCTTAATTTCAAACCGGATGCAGCCATATCACCTCGAAGATGGTACCGTATAGCAGTATTTGGTAGCGAGGTTATTGATGTGTATGTAACGTTACATCCGGTCTTATGACGTCATTACAGCTTCTTTTGCTGTACCCTGAGTATGGCACATTCATGCTTGTTAAGCAAAATGATTTGCATATATTCATATCATTTGGAATTGTTGCTGATTATTTAAAGAGTTTATTGTTCTCAATAAAAAGATACGCATAAACAAATTAAATAATAAAATCTGATATTAAATATTTTATTTGTTGAATGATTGAAACAGTAAGTACATTACTGCTGTGAAGCACCTTCAATAAATCATATCTAAATTGTACTGTGGTATCATAATTATGTAACAATAAAGTAACCTGAACATTTTAAAATTGTCCAAATAAGCCTACGTATCTATTATATTAGTGTAATTAAAGCTTGGTTCCCACTAGAACGTAACGCTAGGACGTAAACGCAACGCAAGCGTTTTAACCAATGACAAGCGAAGTTATAGACAGTTAGCAATCACAAGCGAATAAGCCATCGCTTGTGATTGGTCAATTCACTTGCGTTGCGTTACGTCCTTGCGTTGCGTCGCTAGTGGGAACCACGCTTTATAAATAACTGTTATTGTTTCCTCTAAAAAAAACATAGTACTATAGCTAAATTTATTGTTATAATTATAAAAACAAATGTTTGTAAAAAAAACTGTATAAATTAAAACTTATAACAATACTTTGTGCTTTTTAGTTTTACCACTAAACGTGAAAATATATAAAAACTGTGAAATATAAGAAGACCATGTGATAATATGTAAAAATAGGGAGGTTTATGTACATTTTGAATTTTTACAATGAATTGTAACAAATTTAATAAAAAAAGATTTAAATAGTACCACCCCTTCCCTCCTAAAACAACTTCTCTCCTACAACCCCTTCCCTCCTACAACCCTTCCATTACTACAACCCTTCTCTCTTACAACCACCCCCACCCACAAACCCCTGTACATGCCTCTAATAACAGCTATATGCATTCAAGTAAAAACACTGCTTGACTGAAAAATATATACATAATAGAAAACAATTTCACAGAGAATGAGGCTTTCAACTCTGAAATGACAAACAATAATAACAAGAGATATGCAAGAGTGGGATTCACTTAACTGGCAAGATTAACAATGAGTATTTTATTAGACGTCGAACCAGTCAGGTCAGAAGGTCAGCCTTTAAATGCTCACAAAAATAATACAAGCTAAAGATAATAGTGTATGGAATAAGTTTGAGAGAACTGTATTTGTACAGAGATATATTTCCATGGGCATCACCATACTGTTCCAAGGTCAAAATTACAATCAAAATTTAGTTGGAAAAATGCAATTCAAATAACATTGCTATGCATAACAAATATATTATGTTAAGTATTTAATTTTGGAATGAAAAAGTATGTAAATTTGATTGAAAAGAAAATTAGTTACACACCCCCACTTCCCCGCTCACTGGTTGCCTTAGCCATCTATATGAATACAACTATCTATATTAAACATAGAGTTTACAGTTTATAAAATATTGATTAATAAATCTGTTATCAATAAAAAGTTGATTAAGTACAGTAGTTACAATATTCATTTCATCTCTTTTTTTAACTGCTTAAATATATTTTGTAGAAAACACTTGCTATAAAAATATTTTAATAAAATAGAAAATTGATTTACTTTTTCAATTAAATCTAGAGTTGTTCAACTTTTTCCTTTTCACCCTGTGCAAAAACTAGCATGGCAAGTTGTTGTCGTGAGGCTAAGCCATCTGCACGACTTTCTAAACATCGTTGGTAGTGGTCTTCTCGGAGGGTTGGCTGGCAGACTCTTTCGTGATAACGTTCCTTAAGGGCTGGGTCGACAGCCCGGAAGACATGCAGCTTCGTTGCAAGAAACATCTCAAAGAGATCCGTGTCGGACTGGATGTGATCCGTGCTGCTTCCCGGGTGTTTCTCATCCCAGATCTGACGAGCATTTACAAAATCGGAGTTATAAAAGCTTGCATGCTCATACAAAAGATTTTCAAAACGTCCAACATTTTTCGAGACCTCAATTTTTTCAGGATTTGGAGTATCCTTGTAGATAATGGTGGTGTCATATTGTGAGAACGGAATTGGAAAGAAGACTTGGTAACCGAGAATAGAATTCATTCGAACACGGTTTAGATATTCCTGGGATAATTCAGCATTAACAGTGCTTAGGAAAAATAAAGTTTCGGGTGGATGTTTAGCAGATATAACATCCATAATTGCAATTGGAGACGGGATTGTTGTTTTCACGCTGATCCATGATATGCGAGAACCAGCATACTTTCTTACGTAATGTGACACGAGTTGTTTTATGTTACTGTAAATATCATCTTGAGCCATAACACGAGCCTCTGCAGGAGTATAGATAAAAATAAGCATCAAAGCAGAATTGTCGTGCGTTTCTAAGCAAACGGACGCATACGATTCCAGAAAAACTTTCAGTTGTTCACGGTCATTTATCGTGACGGGAACAATGATTGTTACCTGGTTGTACTCTGTCACGTAGGGCATGTTGATGATCTCCGCAGGGCCAAGCGGCCGCAGTAGTTGGACTCTTTTCTGGACAGTCTGTTTATCTATAGTCTGTAACTGTAAATCTAATGTGTATTCCATACCTCTGGTCGGATCAAACCTTCGATAGCCGTTTACGAGTCTACCTCCAGAGGAGAAAGTGTCACTGTAATCCGAGTTTAGCTTACTCATCGCGGTGCCTAGGATTTCATCAATATCTTGCTTGTCCGGACCAACTAATTGGGTTTTCGGGTTTATCTCAGAATGACCGTATATGTGAGTTGTCGTAAAATACTGCCATCCAATCACGTCAAATCGTGTAGTTGGCTTAAATGGTTCGTTAGTACCGGTTGGCCATGTCCACCCATCCTCACCAGCTGGTGTGTAAGGAACAACCTTTTCAATCTCGTTTTTTATTTTCTCTATTTCAAGTTCTGTTTCATTAATGGCTACCTCTGAGAAGAATTTGTGAAGTTGGTAGATAGATCGTCTCTCTGTCACGTGAAAGACTGTGATGGCTTGTCGCATGTGTGCATCATTCATTTCTAACTCGCCGAGTGATTTTCCATCAAAGTTGTAACTGTTATAAACTGAACCCTGCAAAATATAAAAAATACAGTATATTATTATATAAATTAGAGTATAATTCTTGTACAATTTGTATTATTTCCACTTAAGTATTATTTCCACTTAAGTATTATTTCCACTTATTAGTATTTCCACTTAAGTATTATTTCCACTTAAGTATAATTTATTTATTTAATTTTATTTCAAAACCCAAACCAACAGCAACAATAATTCGCCAAACAACAGATACAAATACAATGAACATAGGTCTGCATAAATTTAATAAACAGCATTTAACTATTATAATAAACTTAAAACTATTATTATTAGTGAGGTACAGTAATGGGTTTAATCTGTTTTAATTGGTCAAATGATAACATTAATTTAATTTAACTCTTCCCTGATTTAGTAAAGTATTAATTATTTATTGAACAACTTATCTAAGTAATTTTTAAAGATGTATTGTCCCCCTGAAAACTAATTTTTGTTGTTGAATATGCCATTTTAATGTCACATAATAGTTATTGACTTCAACCAAAAATTGGATCGAAAACAAATTTATTTACCTGAAAAAACTGGAATTTAAAGCAAAAAATGGTCAAATTGGCCAATGGATTTTTGGTTGAATTTAACCATTTATCATGTTATTTTATAAGTGAAAACATTTTATTTTCTACGGAAGTGATTCACTTGATCAAAACTACAAAATAACCTATTCAAAGTCTGATTTAATTAATCTTCATTTTTCATATTTTTAGGGGACAATACATCTTTAACCTTTAGTTTATATTGTTATCTATTATACCTACAGTATGCGTCTGTGTACAGCTCTGTCTACTCTGTCTAGTTATGCTTAAATATGGTAGTGATATAACATCATCATATTATGTAGATAGACCTTTAAAGCATGTACTAATTCCAATATAGTGGGCAGTGGAGGTTTTTTTTTTCATATTACTGATTTTCTGGGCAATTAAATTAATTTTGATCGGTATTAATTTGAATTGAACTTGCATTTAGCTACAAGGTCTTAAGGAACATATTAAGGTCATTAGCATGGCAGTCTTTACCTCATAAAGACTGGTACACTGTTGATTGGCATGCTGATAAACACATCTACCAACTTCAAGATCAGATAGACTACTGGTTGATGTCTTAATACAATCACCGATGTCTGGCCCAAATTTCTTTAGCAAATTCCGAGAAATTATATAACCTGAAATAGAAAAGAATAGAGAATACAATTACAACTTATGTATATTTTTACACTGTGGCTTCATGATGAAATACTATTGTACAGTGATCTACATAAGTTTAATTTATGCTTTGATCAGAACAGTCAGATTTGGCATTTAATATAAAGACAAAACATAAGTATTTATATTGAAAACACAATGAATATTTGTCCAACATTTTGGATCCTGTATGATGTTACAATTCCACATATCAGGTTTTTTTTTTTCATATACTATACTGATTTTCTGGGCAGATTTTACACTTCACAGATTTATTGAATACATTAATTTTGATCAGTATTATTTTAGATTAAAGCTCTGTCTACACAATCAAACTTTATGTGACAACAAAATCTGATGTGCCCATATATATGGACATGATGATGTCATATCACTACCATATTTAAGCACATCACTACCATATTTGAGCACATCACACTTTTTGGTCAAACTAGTTTGATAGTGTAGACAGAGCTTTAAACTTCATAACCTTACGGTAAAAAAGATTGATTGAGACATATCCAAATGAAATCTATAAGCAATCAATGAAAATATGTATAATTTTTTTGTTAGCACCGAATGTTATTAGGCATAGCATAGAGATAATATCTCTATTAGTTTAGGGGCCTACACATGTGTAGATGTGTGTAATTGCAACTGTTTATTTATTATTATGGTGTTGGGACAAATATCCAGTGTAACATCCATACCAGCCTCCTTTCTGCAGTAGGTGAAACCCATATCAATTTCTCTAGTTGGTAGTCCAATGTATGTGTCACGTCCGATGCTCATGTGATTAACAAAATTCATCAATTTATCGCCATTTAAATATATATCATCTTGTATCAACATAAACCAATCAAAATCTTTTGCAAAATGTTCAAATATATAGTTCCACGTTTCAAAAGTGTACATGATTGGTTGTTCGGCTGAAAACTGAACAATCTGCATTCCAGGTGGTAGGGCTGAATCCACTGGTTTATTGGTAAAAAATACTATTTTTGGCACCAAGTGTCCAATTGTTTTATTGATCGCGACACTCATAGATTCTAAATCCATACCATGTGTTGCAGCCACAGCGACAAATATCTTATCTTTTATCTGAAGTTCTGGGGCAACATATCGGAATCGGAGGAGATTGTTGCGTTCAACCGTTTTCTTTTCTGGTGGATTGTGAGCTGTCATTAGTACCGGTTGAAACTCTTCATCATCCATTGGATTACCATTGCCGTCAAGACCATACAGTGAGTATGTCTTCCTGCTTGATCCTAGGCCTATGTGTGCTAAGCCTAACCTCTCCACACCACAAGTTGAGTTCACTAAAGGCGAGCACAGAAAACTAAGTGTCACTCCAACGCTTGCTCCTATCAATATTGAAATGAGTGGTCGCCATCGCCTCATTGTACGGTTTATCGTTGAAGACATTATAATTATTTATCTATTATATGTATTTTAGCAGTACTTTTGTCTGATTCTCTAATTTGTTGAAAGATGACATCCTTTTCGTCGTACTTTACTTCTTTCTGCCAAGTGCCAACTGTACCAATCCCTCTATCTTGTTTTTAAGTTCTACTAATAACTATAGCCTTTAAATAAGACGTTTCCTGACATTATAACTTTTTTTTGTCTTTTTATAAAGTACAATCAACTACAAAAGACGTATGTAAATAAGACTACGGGTATCCCATCATGCTTGAAAAATTTCAAGATGGCGACCACTGAGGTAAGCACTTTTTCGTCATTGTTAAAGATAAAGATGATATTTTTTCTATAATTTCTGCGTATGATTGCTATAGTTTTATATCTATGTAATAATATAAGTCATATATTTCAACTGGGTGCTAATTATAGTTTAATTTAGCAACCAGTCTAAAGTAATTTAATTTCGTAATTTAGTAGGCCAGCACCGAGCGAGCCGACGAGTGAAACTCACTAAGCAGTAGAGGGCCTGAGTAACCTCCTAGGGCTGGGTTGACTAGGCCTAGGCCCTAGACCGGACAGATCAGGCCTAGTTTACGTGCTGGTCTGTTAATTTTACCAAAAGATAGGCCATTACTTTGGCCTAATTAAATCGGCTAGCTAAGGGCCTACTAGTAGGCTAGGCTAGGCTTTTTGTTTTGTTGCATTTCAATAACAAATAAAAAATTGCTTTATTTTAAACCCAATTATTTAAAATTTTTTTAAAATAGACATTTATTTTGACCTGCTGCGTAATGCACTTGTCAATTGTATGACCCACTATACGACCCCAGGGAGAGGTGCGTCATTTGCCCGATGATGGTGCTTACTTATGACGTACCCGTGCGTAAAAAATATGACCATGACGCACCCAAACAATTTAACGCACTGTGACCATGTTGATGGGTGGTAAAGTGACGGACATTAGACACCATTGATAAGACGTACCATTTAGGTTTTTTGACGCAGCCCTCCCCTAATTATTTGTAAATGACGAACCAATGACGCACCTCTCCCGGGGGTCATGTCAAGTCAAGTCAAGTATCATTTATTGTCATTTATTTAAGAAAAAAACATAGAAATGTGGGTCATACAATTGACAAGTGCATAACTGTGAAGTCTTTCTCCGAATACAGGACGATTCGGCCCACTTTGTTTGTGACTATTTTTAAAGGTCATTTTGAAATTGTGTTTTTTTAGATGGAAGTTGATTCAAACAAAGGCGTTGGTATACGCCAGTATTACATGACCAAAATAGAAGAATTACAGGTAAATAAATGTTACTTTTTCAAACATGTTTGTTTTGCAGAAAGCTTACTGTATATATAATATTTAGTGTGTGCTTTTGTTTGTTTAATTTTTTTACACTGTAGTATGTTAAGCCAATTCACATTTTAATTTTCTTAGCTTGTAGTAAATGATAAAACACAAAATCTAAGAAGACTTGAAGCTCAAAGAAATGAACTAAATGCAAAAGGTAATGTTTCATCATCTTTCCTCATCATCTTATACAGATATTGCCTGCTTTTTTTTAGAGGTGTATCTTAAAATTCTCAAAAAAAGTGTGATGTGCCCAAATATGGTAGTGGTGGTAATACCAAAATATGGTAGTGATATGACAGAGCTTTAGAGGTATTATTTTTATAATTTCCTGGGGGTGTAAATGGTGTAATTTCAACCAATCAAATTCTCATATTTACATAGTATATGTAATAATTATCTTTTATTGTGCATCTGTGCAGATATTAGAAATATTTTTAATTGGAATAAATATTGTTTTATATCTCTTATTTTTACAGTACGTATGTTAAGAGAAGAACTACAGTTACTGCAGGAACAAGGGTCATATGTAGGGGAAGTTGTTAAACCAATGGATAAGAAAAAAGTACTTGTTAAGGTTAGAGAAATTAAGTCTTTTCCTTGTCTGATATTCCTATAAGAAATTGTCAGTGGTTGTATTCACCAATCACACTTAAGTAGAAATTTCCCTTAAATATTAAGTATTTTACTTAACTCAATAAATATAAGTATTTCTCTTTTTTTTTAAAATTGTGTTCACATAGATAGGAGAGTTTTTTAATTTTAAGTGTTTTCCTTAGCCTAAGTGTGAATGGTGAATACGGCCATTGGATTATAAAGACAATTATAATTTAAAAACAAAATATTGTACAGTGATAACAAATGCAACTTTTACAGGTACATCCAGAAGGAAAGTTTGTTGTAGATATTGACAAATCTATCGACATAGGAGATGTTACACCCAACTCAAGAGTAGCACTTCGTAATGATAGCTACACACTTCACAAGATACTACCAAATAAGGTAAGCAACATCTAAAGCATTGTCTACACTATCAAACTTTATGTGACAAAAAAATGTGATGTGCCCATAAATGGACATGATGATGTCATTTGACTACCATATTTGGGACGATCACTACCATATTTTGGGTACATTAACTTTTTTTAGTGTTTTAGACAGAGCTTTATGCACTTTTCAATTGTATGATCCACTATATGACCCCTAGGAAAGGTACGTCAAGGGTACATAAAAACATCTTGTGTTTCAATGTCCGTCACTTTACCACCCACCACATAATGATAAACATGGCAATTGTTCTTCAAAATGGGTGCGTCATAGTTACCTAAAGGTAAGTCAATTTTTTGACACACAGGTATTTATAAGGTATGAAGCACATCAGACAAATGACGCACCTCAGTCTCCGGGGGGTCGTATAGTGGTATAGTATACAATTGACAAGTGCATTCTGTCTGTGATATTACAACATACTGTAAACAGTACCTGGTACCAACGAGAGCCTCTTTTACAAAAATTCATCATGTTTTTACTTATTATATTGTTATATAAAAAAATGTATTTTAATAACAGGTTGACCCACTTGTTAGTCTTATGATGGTTGAGAAAGTTCCCGATTCGACTTATGAGATGGTTGGTGGTTTAGACAAACAAATCAAAGAAATTAAAGAGGTGATTGAACTTCCAGTGAAGCATCCTGAGCTGTTTGATGCGCTTGGAATCGCACAACCTAAGGTATTCTAACAATAAAATATATTATTACATGCATTTATTATAAATATTAATATTAATAAAAATGAATGTATATTTGTATTGATTATCCTATTAATCAGCATATAATTTCTATTTCTGCATAGGGTGTTCTTTTATACGGTCCACCGGGTACGGGGAAAACCCTACTAGCTCGGGCTGTTGCCCATCACACAGAGTGCACATTCATCCGGGTGTCCGGCTCAGAACTTGTGCAAAAGTTCATAGGTGAAGGTTCAAGAATGGTGAGGGAATTGTTTGTAATGGCAAGGTTAGTGAAATATTTCCACAAATATGTTTTAGATATATTTGCTTTCTGTTAATACCTGTAAATATTTCAAGAACGAAAAAGTTACTATTAATAACTAAAATAGTAGTGGATAATTTGTGTTTGTTTTACGTAGGGAGCATGCCCCCTCTATCATCTTCATGGATGAGATTGACTCAATCGGTTCGTCGCGTATTGAAGGGAGTTCTGGTGGCGATAGTGAAGTTCAGCGTACAATGTTAGAGTTGTTGAACCAACTTGACGGATTCGAAGCCACAGTTAATATTAAGGTAATAATAATAGTTCATTTTTATATAGTGCATATAAGCAAGCTTTCAATGCGCTGCACATTATTACCCCGGTCATTGGTGGATCAAACAAATTGTTTTGCCTAAAGATACAAGCAGTGTGGCGAGAGTTGGATTCGAACAACGATCTCATGATCCGTAATCCGACTTCCAACAAACTTCGCCACACGCCCTCAGGTAATATTATTATTGGATTGGAATAGGGCATTTGGATTGGAGGCCAAACAGGAGCCTTTTTATCTATTGCTTCATCTTTTAATAGGATGGATGGTTCCCATGGAAACAACTTAAACAATTTAAATAATTATCATTCATTTATTTTCTATCCACAGGTCATTATGGCCACAAATAGGATTGACATTCTGGATTCAGCTTTGCTACGACCAGGACGAATTGACAGAAAAATAGAATTCCCTCCACCAAATGAAGAAGCACGTTCCGATATCTTGAAGATTCATTCTCGCAAGATGAATCTTACACGTGGAATCAACCTTCGCAAGATTGCCGAAACAATGCCAGGAGCATCTGGGGCAGAAGTAAAGGTAAAGGATGATGATATGATAATTACTATATTAAACAATGCCAGGAGCATCTGGGGCAGAAGTAAAGGTAAAGGATGATGATATGATAATTACTATATTAAACAATGCCAGGAGCATCTGGGGCAGAAGTAAAGGTAAAGGATGATGATATGATAATTACTATATTAAACAATGCCAGGAGCATCTGGGGCAGAAGTAAAGGTAAAGGATGATGATATGATAATTACTATATTAAACAATGCCAGGAGCATCTGGGGCAGAAGTAAAGGTAAAGGATGATGATATGATAATTACTATATTAAACAATGCCAGGAGCATCTGGGGCAGAAGTAAAGGTAAAGGATGATGATATGATAATTACTATATTAAACAATGCCAGGAGCATCTGGGGCAGAAGTAAAGGTAAAGGATGATGATATGATAATTACTATATTAAACAATGCCAGGAGCATCTGGGGCAGAAGTAAAGGTAAAGGATGATGATATGATAATTACTATATTAAACAATGCCAGGAGCATCTGGCGCTGTCTAGCTGTTGCCACTTCAACTCAACTCCTCTGTTTCTGAGTTATATTTTTCTTCTTTTTTTAAGTAGTTAATATCAATTCAATATTGTATCTGTTTTCTTTTTTGTCGTTTGTTCTTTCTGGTTGTCTAGTGGTTTTTTGTACTTCTGTTATTGTCAGTTTTGTAAGTGTTTCGTGCTAGGCCTAGCTAGACTTTAGCCTGGTGTGTGGTGATTGTAGAGATCCAGCCCTATGTGAGTGGGTTTTACCAACCCGAAACAGTAGGCCTAGAAACTTGTTTTGATATCAACACTTTTAATTAGATACAAACACAATTTAAATATATAGTTATTTAAATATAACATTTTTAATGTAAATATATATATTGAATTTTTATTTTTATATTTAATAATTAGAAATTTGTAAATAAATTAATTAGTCAATTGTAAATAAATTTTATTCAAAATATTATTAGGCCTAGACCTTTAGATGAACAAATTAGTGTATAATAGACATATATTATTTCAGTTACGGAACAAGCGGGCCAATGGAGATGTTAGTTCTTCGTTAGTATCTTTATTAAAAACCCTTAAAATATGGAAACCAAACCGTAGCCGCCGAGCGGGTAGCCGCATTAAAAGGAAAATAATTTCAATCATATCTGGTAGATTTAAACAATGTAAACAAAAACTTAGAGAAAAGAACCTAATAAATATTCCTTGTAAGTCCATCTCTCATGCTTTACCCAGAATATTATTAACTAATGCGAGGTCACTAAATAACAAAATGGATGAGTTCCATGCTGTATTGAGCACCAATAAAATTAGCATAGCTGCTGTAACTGAAACTTGGCTGAATCCTAATAGCCTTCAAGGTGCGAACTTATCTGATTACACCATGCACGCCAAATGCAGATCTGATAATGGACGTCGAGGTGGTGGTGTAGCCTTTTATACACATAATGAAGTTAATATTAAAGTAAGTGATGTCTCTATGGATATCCATGATAATTGTGAATTTGAATGTTTGTGGAAAAAATTTGACTTCCGTAGTGTTGGTGTAGCAATTAAAACTATGTTCGTTGGCGTCATTTATTACCCTCCCAATTCGGCTAATGCCACTGAGCTTCTCAGTCACATTACGAGTACCGTTGATAGCATTAGAACTAGTGATTTTTCAGCAGGAATTATGGTATGTGGTGATTTCAATGATCTCAATACTTCAGAATTAGAGTCTAAGTTGTTTTTGAAACAGGTGGTTAACTTTCCTACTAGACAAAATGCGCACCTTGATAAGATATTTGTTAACATTCCTAATATCTTTACTGAACCTATGGAACTACCACCAGTTGGTCGAAGTGACCATTGTTGTATTTTGTTGGAACCATCAACCAATCTTGCAGATGTTAATCACAAGCCAGCACATTTGCTGTTTCGTCCACTAAGAGACTCCTCGATCAGATCATTTGGACAATGGATGACTTTGCATGATTGGAATCATCTTAGTGCTTATGAAAACTCTTCAGATTTTTTGGAAATTTTTAATCAGGAGCTCAACAGTGCTTATGAAGAGCATTTTCCTCAAATTTTCACTAACAAGAGATTGAATGACAAGCCCTGGTTTACAACTAAATTAAGAAAATTAATTTTGAAACGCCAGGTGGCTTACCGAAATGGACAGGATATCCAGTGGAAAATCTTACGTTGTAAGGTACAGCAGGAAGTCAAACGAGCGAAGGCTTCATTCTATGAAAAGTCTATTGCTACCTTGAAAGGGAACCAACCTGGAAAATGGCACCGCAGTGTCCAGAAGCTCTGTAATATGAGGAAGAAATCAAGTCGTATTCCTGGCTCTGATGTTGACCCTATAAACACCGTTGAATGCATCAATAGCCATTTTGCACTTGTATGTAATCAGCTTCCGGCTTTGAATATCAACAAGCTACCAGCCTTCCTCCCAGCAAGTGAACCACCAGTTATACATGAATGGGAAGTTCGTAAGGCTTTGACTAAAGTGAACTGTAATAAATCAAGCCACCCAACAGACTTACCAATTAAAATAATTAAGGAATTTGCTATTGAACTTGCTAACCCGCTAACTAAATTATTTAATACGTGTCTCAATGAGGGACACTTTCCACGTCAGTGGAAAACTGCTTCTATAGTTCCAGTTCCAAAACAAAACAAGATCCGCTCTTTTGATGATCTTCGTCCAATATCATTGACGCCGGTCTTTGCTAAGATTTTTGAGGCATTTATTGCCAAATGGATTATTGAGGATATTGACAATAAATTAGACACTAAGCAGTATGGTAATACAAAAGGTTCATCCACTATACATTATCTTGTGGATATGTTAAATTATGTTTATCAAAGTCTTGACAAGCCCAAACAATCAGTTGAACTCTGTACAATTGATTTTACTAAGGCATTTGATAGAGTCAATCATACAATTATTATAGATAAATTAATTAAACTTGGAGTTAGGTCATCCATTGTTTCCATCGTCTGCAGCTTTCTGTGTGAAAGAACTCATACTACCAAACTTGGCACGCACATTTCTTCCACCAAATCAATCTCTTGTGGAGTACCACAGGGAACCAAACTGGGACCTATACTTTTTTTGGTTCTAGTAAATGATGCTGCCATTGAAAGTTGTAGGCGTTGGAAATTTGTGGATGACCTGACTCTAGGGGAAGTAACCAAATGTGGTGCTTCCTCTAACTTACAAAGTGTCCTTAATAGTGTCAGTGAGTGGTGTGCATCTAATGATGTTCTACCAAAACCAGCTAAATGCCAAGTAATTGAATTTAACTTTTTAAAGCAACGGCAGCTTAATTTAGTTTACACTATTGATAACTTTAATCTTCTAATAGTTAGTAAGTTAAAACTGCTTGGTGTAATAATCCAAAATGACCTCAAATGGGGTTCAAATGTTAATGATATAACATCAAGAGCCTCACGTAGACTATTTTCACTATGTATCCTGAAAAGGTCTAGTGCACCAGTCAGTGACCTGGTTACAGTATTTACATCATATATCAGACCTGTGCTGGAATATGCCTGCCAGGTTTGGCATTCATCATTAACTGTTCAGCAATCTAATTTAATAGAAAAAATTCAAAAACGGGCTTTGCGCATAATTTTGAGCCCACATTATGTTAGCTATGAATTAGCCTTAGAGCAAGTAGGTTTGCCTTCTTTAAAGTCCCGTAGAGAACAGATTCTTCTCAAGTTTGGCAAGAGTCTTTTAGAATCTACCAAATTTAGAAATATGTTACCAGCATATAAATCTGATAGGCATTCAAGATCGTTAAGGAGCAATACTAGTTCAAAGTTGGATTCTTGCAGATGTCGCACTGAAAGATATAGGCGGTCTACTATTCCACACTTAGCACGAATCCTTTAAGTTTAATGTTTAGTTTAGATCTTCTTTGATGTATTTTATTTCTCAGTTAAGATTGTTATCCAACCTTTTCAGCTCTTGCTGCTGGTTGGAATTTGATGTTTTTATACCTTAATAAATAAATAAATAAATAAATAAAAGTAAAGGTAAAGGATGATGATATGATAATTACTATATTAAACAATGCCAGAAGCATCTGGGGCAGAAGTAAAGGTAAAGGATGATGATATGATAATTACTATATTAAACAATGCCAGGAGCATCTGGGGCAGAAGTAAAGGTAAAGGATGATGATATGATAATTACTATATTAAACAATGCCAGGAGCATCTGGGGCAGAAGTAAAGGTAAAGGATGATGATATGATAATTACTATATTAAACAATGCCAGGAGCATCTGGGGCAGAAGTAAAGGTAAAGGATGATGATATGATAATTACTATATTAAACAATGCCAGGAGCATCTGGGGCAGAAGTAAAGGTAAAGGATGATGATATGATAATTACTATATTAAACAATGCCAGGAGCATCTGGGGCAGAAGTAAAGGTAAAGGATGATGATATGATAATTACTATATTAAACAATGCCAGGAGCATCTGGGGCAGAAGTAAAGGTAAAGGATGATGATATGATAATTACTATATTAAACAATGCCAGGAGCATCTGGGGCAGAAGTAAAGGTAAAGGATGATGATATGATAATTACTATATTAAACAATGCCAGGAGCATCTGGGGCAGAAGTAAAGGTAAAGGATGATGATATGATAATTACTATATTAAACAATGCCAGGAGCATCTGGGGCAGAAGTAAAGGTAAAGGATGATGATATGATAATTACTATATTCATAGTTCATATATATTTCAGAAAGTTCTTTTATAATGATCATATCTTTCTATTATTTCATACATTTCGCGCAAGATTATTTCCCGAGACAAGACAAAGAAAAACGTTTTTTTTAACACAGTAGAATCTACATTTTACGCATGGGATCTGTAAAATCCAGGTTTACCTTAAATTGACCATAGATCCTAGCTGAAAGTTTCTCTACTTTACTTACAGCTAGCTATGCCTAAAAGTATGTGCACAGAGAGACAGATGACATGACATAACATTGTGCAATGTTTTAAGTGTTATAATTAATAAATAAAACACACCACTTTTTTACAATAAAAATCTGTGTGACTTTTCAGAGCCATGTCTTTAGGTCTGTACATGTGGCTTGTTGTTAAATTGCACCCTTTAGAAAGGATGATCTTTCCTGTTTTAATAAAAATACAAAATGGTTATCTATTATATTTCTTTGTTTAAAACAGGGTGTATGTACGGAGGCAGGAATGTATGCACTGCGAGAAAGAAGGGTACACGTGACTCAGGAGGACTTTGAACTCGCTGTAGCTAAGGTACTTTATCAATCACTTGGGTATTATGTCCTACTAGTAAATAGAAAAGGATATAGTAACTATGAAAAAAAAATACCATGAGGCAATATGGATTTTACTCTTAGTCCTAAATAAATTAGATGGTTGTGTAGTTTTGCTCGTTTTTGATATATATCTTTGTAAGTTTGTAATTGTATATTCTTTATTTTTTTTTAATGCATTTTGTATATATATATATATATTTTTATATTGAATGTTTATGTTACTGGACGCAATTCAGTTTTGTACTGCCATGTCTTTGTTTTTAATAAACCAGAATAAATAAAAAAAAAAAAAAAAATTTGGCCTCACAGTCATAATATTCAATAATGATTTAAAGCATTTTTAAATTTTTACCCCTATATAACCTTATATGACCCCTTCCGGGAGTTATCCAAGGTTTCGGGAGGTGAGCCCAAGCTAAATTTGTTCAGAATTGACCAAAGATCCCAAAACCACTTTCAAACCTTTGTTCTGTTGGGTTGGGTCACGGAACCTATTGGCTGGCCTCTAAGTACATAGTTATTTTTTTATACCCCATAAGCTGCTTGTAATAAGACTTTGTTTATGTAGAGCATCTTGTGTATGTTTGTCTTGTGAACAGGATTGCCACCTTTAATGAATTCACTAGTGGTTATCCTTGGCAATTTGCCTAAATAAAAAAAAATCAGGGTTATACCTTCCGTCTCAAATCGTCCAGTATCCACAAACTTCCCCTAACCTATGAGTATATGTCTTTTCAAATTCAAAGTTCAGTACGCAATCTCGGTACAAATATTGATTTACATTTTATCTTTTTACTCACAGGTTATGTTGAAGGACTCAGAGAAGAATATGTCCATCAAGAAATTCTGGAAATAATTTTTATTATTGAACAACACTGGAGACCACCAGTTAAATAACAAGTTTATATGTCATATGCGATGCATTTCAGTTTCTAGAAGTCTTTTTTTCACAAATCAGCTAATTATAATTGCAAAATACTTTCTTGGTATCTACCAATATTATTCCGAAACAAGATTTGTTAGCGAGAATAAATACAGGCTTATGAAATATTTATTTTGTGTCATTGTTTATTTTTAAATAGAGGGTGTCTAGGAAGCCAAACCTAAGATCAATTTCTACATATAGAAAACTCCAGTATCTTATGCCTTATGTTTTCTAGACACCCATCATAGAATTCTAAAAAAGATATCGTAAGTCTTGGGTTAAAAGACACTCAAAATAATTTTTCTTTATCATGTTATTCTGCCAGTCAGGGTTTCAATTTTCTTCATATGTGCCAAAATATATCTTTTACTAATGTTAAGTTGAAAAACTGTCCAGAACCTAGACTATCAGAACCTCTGCTTATATCCTCTTTCAACAGTTTAAAAACTAGGGACAAGACCTGGTGTAGAGCAGCTTGTGATGATGTACTGTACCTGTAATGGTTCTCACCATTTTAGATCTACCACACTAAAGTATGTGTCCAGCTGGTGAGGATGGGTGGACGTGGCCAACCGGTACTAACGAACCATTTAAACCAACTACATAGGTCTCAACCATGAAAATTTTAGTGGAAACCACCTCTTACGACACTGATCTTTTGTTTGTTACAACACCTCAAGGTACAAGATTAGTGAACGACGCTTATGATATGAAAGTTATGCATCAACGATTTTGACCTCCAACCAATCAAATTTACTCTTGCATACCCAGATGTTCGCCCAAATCGGTGAAACTTCAGTTTCTAACGAAAGCATAACTCCATGGTTAAATAGCAACACAATAAAAAACTAGCACATGTTACTGTAGCTTCATTTAATGTTGTCATGTAAAGTTTCAACTAGCAAAATGTACACATACCATATCTGTGACCAAACACAATTGATATCAATGTAATTGAAACACATTTAGTTTATGCTTGTTTAGTGTAAACTTTTTTTATGCTATCCCCTATTATCAATTATCATTACATCATTGCATAATGATACAAATAGCCAAATAAATACTTACAATATAGTAATTTGCCATCAGGACATGTGACTATACAGAGTCATGTGATTAGAGAAATAATTAATATATTATCTGCCATACGTATACCCATTAATCACGTGGTGCAAAACAATATAAATATTGTGTTTTTTTTCAAAAATTATTTAATACTTGGGATTATACAAATTAATATAAATAGAAAAAATGTAAGAAAGTAACATCACTTTGCAAATAGTCTTGTACATGCCAAACCACACCTTTCTTTTGTGTCATGTATCATGACTGATAACCAAAATACAAATAGTCTTATACATGCCAAACCACACCTTTCTTTTGTGTCATGTATCATGACTGATAACCAAAATAAGTGAGTGATATGTCTATCCACACTTTACATACAAATTACTAAAAATCATTTTGAGTTGCACTTTTTTTCTACAACATATATAAACATTATTCATATTACTTTTGTTGTCCAAGACTGTACAGACCACTCCAAACAGTAGTTTGAAGAAGTTGACCGCATGTCAACGAAACGTCACTAACGTATTTATACCATTTGTGTCTGTATTATTTTGTTCAATAAAAAAGTTTATTATATTATTTGGAACCAGATGAATTTATTTAATAATGTGTAGGCTATAATCAAACAAATACCCCCTAGTTTACATAGGCACCTTAATTTTGCAACCAGTCCATTTTTACTAACATCTCTCAGAGTAAATTAAACCAATCAAAATACATTAATAAAAGCATTATATAAATGAAAACTACAGCAAACAGATATCCTGAAAACTACAGCAAACATAATAATTATTGTCAGTAATTTTGGCATTTTTTGCGATATTTTTATACTGAACAAACTGTACTAAATGGCTTCCTAACATCAGTGAGAATGTATTCAACCTTTTAATTCACTATACAGAAATATGTTCCTAAATGCATGTATTGGATATTTAAAAATTGGATGAGTTGTCATAAATGTGTTATGCATACAATCCCTTCTGAATTAACCACATGTTATAATAAAATGGCAAACCTTAGCTACTTTACATAAACTACTATTAGGCCTAACCTTATATAGAATATATTCTAAAATTTAATAGTTTTAATTTAACGGGGAATCCTGGTACAGTAGTTAAAACAATATAAAATAAATACAAACATAACATAAATAATATTTCATGACTTCAAAATACCAGTAGAATAATAAATGTATAAACAAAATATAAAATCAGTCAACAGCCAAATATAAATCAAATACATAATTTTCATCACAGTTATAGTATTATCCTATTAAATGTAAAAACTGTAAAATATCAATTTTTAAAACTGAAAATATGATTAATAGCAAAGTGCACAAGTGAGGGATATTTATAAAAAATTGTACATATAATAATTAAATATTTTTTTACAACATCACATAATATAATACTTGTTTTATGTACCCTATGTTAATATTTGCATACCCTACATTTATAAATACAGATTTTATTTAAAAAAATCTAATTTAATACCGTAATACTGATGTTTTCTTTCCTAAATAGCAATAATAATGATAGAAGAGGGTGGCCAAAACATGTATTTTAATTCAATATATTTGAAATAATGTTTCGTTTATTTTGTTTTAAATTTTGCATACATAAAGCTTTGTTCCCATTTCAGCAATAATGTGTGGACGAACTGTCACTTGTAATTTCTCAATTCCTGCGCTGCTCTTCTACAGTGTGGTGTTAAAAGTCATAGCACCAAAAGCAATGCCAAATATGGCTAACGGTATGGTATGTTATATTTGATTTCAAATAATGCAGTTTATAATACTAAATTATATAGCGCCCATTTCTATGAAACGCTCATAATCAGCAGAGTTTCACATACCGTCATAATACATGGTCAGTAATTTGTTCTAAATTCAGCCCAAATACAAAAAAGGTGCCATACCGTAGCTGTATTCAATCACTCACTAAAAAATGGTTTTAATCTTGCTTACATATTCTTGTACTATTTTACATAAACATAGCCTACAACTTTACGTCAATTCAGCCTCAACCAATTTTTACGTTGGTGAATCGCAATGTTGGCACCCTTTCTACATAACACCCTATACCCGAACACCCTGTATAATTACAGTATATTTATTGTAGGCCTAAATTGTCTAAGACGTGTTATAGATATTATATTGCATAGTACCATAATTAACTTCTTATCGTTTTCTTGTATTTCTTAATTGCCGCTTCCACCAAACGAGAATCACTCCAAAGCACCATACCATGTTTGGCTGACTTAGATTTGGAAATGCACCATACATTATACCGTATATATGCACCATAGTCCATTATACCGTATATATGCACCATACATTATATCGTATATATGCACCATACATTATATCGTATATATGCACCATAGTACATTATACCGTATATATGCACCATACATTATATCGTATATATGCACCATACATTATACCGTATATATGCACCATAGTACATTATACCGTATATATGCACCATACATTATATCGTATATATGCACCATACATTATACTGTATATATGTACCATAGTACATTATGCCGTACCATACTAATGCAATGTATTATGCACCATGCATTCAATAAGAAACTTTACAATACACGGCTTCCATCGCGCGAGTTTGAGTATAATTAACTATAAAAACAATACATAAACAGGTTCTATCTAATTCTCTTAATTACTGATTAAAAGTAAGTATCAAATGTCACTAATAAATGATATAAATTATGTAAAATCGATATTAATATACACCTTTCAATTTCACATTTTGCCTTATTACTCTTTAAAAGAATAACATTATAAGATTTAATTATTATCAATATTACAGTACATTTAAAAATGACTACACTACACTGATATTAACAGTTTTGGTCTTTGGTTGAAACAAAAAGCAAAAGGCCTAACTGCTTTAAAATATCATACAAATATAAACTTCACATAATATTAATAACAGTAATAATTCTTGTAAAAATAATGACCTTAAAATTATATATTTAATAAAAAAAAAAAAAATTGAGGATTGCAACAAATAAGAGACGGGACTATACTAGCAAACTTTACTAAAGTTTTTCTGGTGTAGACATCTGCAAACTTATTTTCTGCTGTTTTTAAAGCAAACTTTTAAAAACTTTTAAATACAGTTTTGTAGTGTAGACTAGGCTTAACGCTTGGTGGTGGGTTGTGTTGTTGTTAACACAATGGATGTAAAAAATGTAAAACGTTGTTTTTAATGTTGTATAAAGTGAAGTTTTTGTTTTCTTTTCTGAATTTTATTATATCCATTGCCTTACATCATAACTTAATTGTACACAAGGGGAGATGACCTATAAGTTTTTAACTTCTTTCTTCCTCCCTTTCCTGCACTTTGTTGACAAGAAAATATGTACTTTATTATGTTATGTTATATACACTGTTGTTGGAAATTAATGTGCACCTAATGGTGGACTTGATGATGTTTAAAAATGTATATACTTTATACAGATGGGTTGGGATTAGAAAAATCTAAATAATAATCTAAATATTATATTGTTTTAAGGGTTTGCATGGCGAGTAAAAGCCAGTATAAGTACACCATGTGTCTCCAAACAGAATAAAGTAAAGTTGAGAATGTCTCATGTTTTAGGCTAAAAACATTTTCTACTTTACTTATCCTAAATATTACAAGGGCAACCAAAGCATTTTTAGGACCTTGTTGTTTGCAATTTAGGCCATAGGAATTTATTTAATTTGGAGTCAACTTCACCCACCAACCCCTATGGCACACTATTGAAGGGTAATGAAGGAATAGCTGATCAAATCAAGATCATGTAACAAGCACTAGTTTATTGTAAAATAGAAAAACAGCTATAAAAGTTTAGGCAAACATAAATTAGTGATAATGTTGTTAGTTTAAATAAAATCAGACTGGACTACACAGCAAACGTCTTCATTAAAACATATTCCAACTCAGAGTAGCGCATTTCCATGGCAACCTCGCATGCACTTGCTAAAGATCATGCATTTCTCATATCATCTGAATTCATATCTGTATCGAAATAAGAAAGAAAAAACTAAGCGTGAACAAAAACATAAATCTACAGCTTAAAATATTATTTTGAAACATTATGCAAATTAGTAATAAATTAAGTAACTTTCTAATTATAATAAGAATGAAAATCTGGCAAACACAATAATATCCTAGAAAAACACTATTTTCAACTAGTTGAAGTTAATGCGATTAGTTACATGGTGTAAACTCTTTTTATGATTTAAAAATACAAAAGTCTTTTAATTTTCTACTATCTGCTACAGTGCAAACTAGAATGGTGCATTGTTTTTACAATTGTATCGACAGAGAATGCCGTTTCAAAATGAAAGTTAGTATACACACAGGATTAAAGATGAAAAAGTAAAATACCTACAACATAAAACAAGCCATTCCTGGAATTTTGGGAACTCTTTTACAGATGGCGTAGCAACACTGAATCGCGTATAAATCTTACTGGCAGCAGGCAAGACATTTAACATCGAAAATGGTAGCTTCAAAAAGGTTGCAAAACATGCTGTACGAATGTTGGTTAAAGGTCAGTATGTCAAAGGTCAGTAGAACAAAGTGTCAGTTTTGTTAATAGACATTACCATGACAACAAATAACAATAGTTATTTTTGAAAATTGTTTTTTAGTTTAATTTTCAATGAGTGACATGAGCACACACACACACATGCTAAGCTGAACAAATCATTAGTAAATTAAAAGAAAAGATTATCAAGTTATAAGAAAAGAAAACTAACTTAAACTAAAGCTATACAGAATTCCATAATTACATTTAAAGTAAATGCATTCATTGCGTTTAGTAAAACTAGTTTTGTTACTTTTGATGTGACCTTCACAGTTTCTATACCAACAACTATTTTCAAGAAAGCAGTTTTGTAATATGTAATTATTGCAATAAAAACCGAAATAAAACTAATTTAGTAGTCACTATCAAAACCACTTCTAAGGAAACCCATTGTGATGTATATTTCAGATTTTAGGAAAAGCAAAGATTTTTAGAATCTCTCATTAAGAATGGTTTTCCACAACATTCAGTAACTTTCTCAAAATATTGTTTTTAAAAAAAGGAAACATTCACAAGTCAAAATGAATGCTTTTAAAATGAATTACAAGCAAGATAGATGAATATTTATTATTAGAGAAAGCATGGCAAGCGTTAGCGTTAGTTTTTCAGTTGCGAAATGTAAAGAACATGATAACATATAATTTTATAGTTAAACTAAAATGTTATGTTTTTTCTAATCAAATGTATACACTATTTAAAATATTTTATGAATGTTGTTTTATCAATGATATATTATGTATATAAAATACCTTCATCTTAAGATAAACAAAACAATTTCATCAGTTTTTTAATTTAAAATAAAGCCAAAACAACAATTAGTGTATTGATCAACAATATAGTAGCATATTTATTTCTTTCACATGTTTTTCGTTGTAATCGCATAATCTAATGAATTTACTACTCCAGATAATAATTCAGAATCTAAATAACATATATTATTATATTAAATCCGGATTATCATAATCAACATGTTACTAATCCAAATTGTCAGCTTAACATAATCTTACTAATCTTCAATCATGTTTTGGTAAATATCATATATTTCTATTTATACATTATTTTGGTGATAATTACAATTAAAATAATTATTTAAAAATATCATTTGTTGGGCGTCATATTAATCAAACATAATTTTAAATAAATACATTAAAAAAAATTAAAAATAAGTTATTTGGTTTTATGAAATAAAATGAAAAAAATAATAAAAAATAGTTTAAATAATATATTTTAGGTATTAAAACAAATATTAAAGTACACATAAATATTGACTGATCTTAATAAAATACAAGTTCCTGCTTAAAGTATTTGACTAATTGCAAAAGTAAAACAAATATTTAAAATATGGACCCACAAAAGTATGTAACATGCAATTTCACAAGTTGCATGCATTCTCTCTGACAACTATATCTAACGGCCATCAAGATGCTACAGTATATAATTTGGTTATATATTCATATATAAAATATCTTTACAAAAGTTTAATACATATTTTTAATTACACTATTATACTACCTAAACCATATCAAAATAGATAGAGGACTTTGCAAGACCTGGGAATTTGGCACAAATTTTGATATCATATTCAGTGTTTTTTTTTGTTTTTTTTAGGAAAAAAGTAGGGTTGTAGATAGATGAAACTCCATGAATTGCATAAGACTGCAAATTTATTATCTTGTACACTTGTTTTGTACATTTTTGTAACTAGGCCTGTTTTGATTAACCGAGTTTGACTCCTGGATCTATAATATTGTGAATTCAATCATGCGCGAAAGATAGGTCCTAGTGTGTCTAGCGACACGGTGCTCACTTTTGGTTCTAGATGCGACAGAAACTAACATATATATAGGGGCCTATACATTTTTTAACATCACTTAAATCTTCTCATTTTTTCAGAAAAAAAAAAAAAAAATGCGGTTTTGAAAATGTTTTATTTACAGTATTTACATTTTTAAGTAGATATCATAACATGATACAAATAAAATGGTTTCCTATTGGCTCCCTTCAATATTAAAAGCTATATATTTTTCTCATAATTTCTTCAATTTCTACTGTATTCATTTCTTATTGCCATAGTATGCAGCTTTTTTGTTTATCCCAAAGCAGCTCTTAACAATATCAATTTCAATATAATATTAATCAAATTTACTGTTTTACTATGGAATCAACTACTTGATTTCTATTTTGATAAATATTTTTAACTTTCAGTTATAAGCAACAACAAAAATGTTTTTTTGTAAATAAATAATTTAGAAGCTGATTGTCAATGTCATCATACTATGTTTAAAAATAAATAGTAAACTATAAGTGCTCTAATAGAGATTAGTGCACTAATGGAGATTAGTGCACTAATGGAGATTAATACACCAAAGTGACTAATAAACTAAAGAAATGAAGAAACTAATAGTGTATAGTGCACTAATAGTGACTAGCGCAATAATAGTGAATAGTGCACTAATAGTGACTAGTGCACTAATAGTGATTAGTCCACTAATAGTGACTAGTGCACTAATAGTGACTAGTACACTAATAGATATTAGTCAACTTATAGTGACTAGTGCACTAATAGTGACTAGTATACTAATAGTGACTAGTACACTAATAGTGACTAGTCCACTAATATTGACTAGTGCACTAATAGTGACTAGTACACTAATAGTGACTAGTGCACTAATAGTGACTAGTACACTAAAAGTGACTAGTAAACTAATAGTACCTAACTTGTAATCCACTTTACTTTTGCACATCGTAAACTTACTGAAATGGTTGTAACTAGTCCTAACCACTCAGTTATATTCCACTATATTTAGAAACTTAAATACTACCTTAAATCTTTAAATATTATTATTCATTATCAATAAGCATATGATTTAATTAATGCAAAAGCATAATTGATAAGCTCATATGTATGATGAAATGATATTGCAACGCTCAATGTGAAATGGTATAGATGAGAAAAAAGTTAGTAAGTGGGTCAATTGAAAGTTTAAGTTTGGTCTTAGGTTTTTTAGATCACTTGAATCTGATTAGATTACAAGTTGACTCTCAACAAAGTTTCCATATTCTAACTACAGTGTATGCCACTCTACTTTAATCTTTGAGGTGGAGAAGGGGGTATCTTTGGGGTACCAACTGTGGATAGCCGTGTTGAATCACTCCGCCTTGGGGGCAACGGTTTATGTTGTCTGGTGACTACTGTTGGTTTGTTTGATGTTGGTGGAAGATTGGTCGTGGGATTGAGCGGTATAATTTTATTCTCGTTGTTAGTACCTTGTAATGAGTTGTTTAATTGATCTAGAAAAGACGCATTTGTGATGCGAAGAGAGCCCACCTTTGAAGGCTTGGGTGATGTGACTGGTGGAGGTGTCTTTGTTGATGGTGATTGTGGTAGTGATGGTTTAGATGGTGATGGTTTTGGTGGTGATGGTGGGCCTTGCTTTTTGGATTGGGATGTTTGTGGTGGTGGTACAACAGGTTTGGATTTCTGTGGTTTCGATGGTACTGGTAATATATTTTTACTGTTTGGAATAGGTCCATTATGTAACTGGTGATTAGGACTTTTGTTTGGTTTTGGACTGACAAATGGAGGTTGTTTATTTGTTGGACTTACCACAACTGGAGTTGTATTTTGAAAAGGAAAATCATCAGCATCAGTTTCAGGGGGTGGTGGTGGTGGAAGAACGTATGTAGAATCAAACAGATTTTCTTGCGATTTACTATGAAGAAGTGATGCTGGGGGTGGGGGTAGATCATCAACCGGAAATGGGGGAGTTGCGGGTCGAGGAGCTACATTTATCGATAATGGATGGGGTAAACTTATTGAATCTGGTAACTCTAGTGGTGGTGGAGGGGGTGGAATTGGGGGGAGTGGGTCGACTGGTGGTTTGGGTGGAAGTGAAGGAATTTTTGGTGTTGGCCGTACTGTCAGAGGCTTCTGTGGGAGAGGAGGAGTAGGAGGTGTTGATTGTACAGCATGGTTAGGTTGATATGATATTATACGTGAAGGTGGCGGAAGATGTGACCTGGGTACTACCGGGGAAGTAGGTATATGAGATTTTTGTGGAGGTGGTGGAAGTTGATGCCTTGAGTGTACAACTGGTTTTTGCTGTGAAATTACAGCCTTTTCTTTTTTAGGTGGAAGAGGAGGGGTGGATTGAGTTGGAGGTGGAGCATGTTGCACAGAAACTGAAGGAGACTCTGCATGTACAATGTTTGAATCATAGATATTTGCTTGATTCAGTTTGTTTGTTTGTATAGGAGTTGAGACAGTAGGTTTTGGTACTGCTACAGGTATTTGTTGAGAAACATTATTTGTATGAGCTACAGCATGATATGATGTGTTAGTACTAATACTACTAGCCTCACCCGCTACAGACTGCTGTAACCAAGGCGGTGTGTACACTGTGTTAGCCAATGGAAGACTAGGTCGTCTATGAAGTGGACTTTGGTTAGTGGATGAACGAGATATTTTCATGGAGCTACGCTGTGAGTTTGCAGTTATGTGACGATTAGGCGAGTTAGGTAAAACTACACCGCTAGCTGATTTCTGAAGCGCTGCACGAACAGCAGGGGGAGTTGTTATCTCCTCCGTAGCCTCTTTAAACTGCACCCGTTTTGTTTCGTTTGAACTACGACTATCACTAAAAGATGAACTCCGATTTGAGTATGTGCTAAGACGAGTGCTGTCCATGCGTCTAGGAGCGGCAGGAGCACTGGTTTTGTTTTTACCAGGCTGGATGTTTGATACAGCATGAGTGTTATTTGCCTGGGAACCACTTACATTGGAAGATGGGGGCAGGTCCTCCAGGTTCAGATCTAGTTCCATTTCTCGTTCTAGTTGCTGTAGCTGCTGCTGAACATCGTAATCAAATGTTTTATCTGATTTTGTCATTGTTGGCGTCACAAGAGGTGGCCGGCTTGTACCCGTATCATCCTGTTGAAATTACATCAAATTTTAAAATTGAAAAACATTTAATTATAATCTAAACTCTGTCTACACTATCAAACTTTATGTGACAAAAAAGTGTGATGTGCCCATGGATATGATGTCATATCACTACCATATTTGTGAATATCACTACCATATTTGGGCACATCACACTTTTTTGTTAAACTAGTTTGATAGTGTAGACAGAGCTTTAAATCCTGTAATCAGATATCAGGATATTCATTTTCACAATAAAACGATTCCACTTTTGTGTGTATTGTGAATGAATTGTCACCGTGAATTGAGTGAGTGGCCGAGCGGTTAAGACAGTCGAGCGGTTAAGACAGTGGAACCGTAATTACGTAGCCAAAACATCGGCAGGGGTTCGAGGCTCACTCACTCCATGGTTCTGGTGGTAGAACGAGTCTTCTCGGATAAGGACTATAAACCGTAGGTCCAGTGTACACAACTAGCTCGTGTGCACTTTAAAGAACCTAGTACATCTTTCGAGACGAGTAGGGGGTTACCCCGGTGTATTAGTACATCACAGCCACTGATCACCAACTGGGCCCTCTGGGAGACCAGTCTTTGACTGAAGAGGTTACCCAGTATAAATATATATTTCAATCAATCAGAATGTGAAAAAAAAACAAAAAACTCAAAGCAAAAAAATTTTTAAAACATGATAAAGTTAGTATATTCCTTACCTCAATAGACATTGACATTGAGCTTCTTGATAGTCTTTTGGTCTGTAAACAAATAAATTCTTTGATCATTATTCGAATTGGAAGATAACATAGGCCAAATTAGGGGCTGGCCTCTCATTAGAGGTTGTCTCTGAATAGGGATGTCTCAAATTAGGGGCTGGCCTCTCATTAGAGGTTTTCTCTGAATAGGGATGTCTCAAATTAGGGGCTGGCCTCTCATTAGAGGTTGTCTCTGAATAGGGATGTCTCAAATTAGGGGCTGGCCTCTCATTAGAGGTTGTCTCTGAATAGGGATGTCTCAAACAGTGTTCTTCTGTTTATATAATGAAATGATTGTAATAATGTGCTAAAAAGATAATAATAGTTATCATGTAAGAAGCATCATGCTAATTACTAATATTATTTAGTGATGTCGCCACAAGAAATAAAGTGGTGCGGTTTTTGCAAGAAAAGGGAACAATCTTTGTTCAAACCAAGAGGTTGACAAAGGCCTCTGTGAAAAAGTGGTCAGGTTGAAACCTCACCGACAACGTACTGGTGGTTACGGCCCTGTTTTTACAGATATTATCCTCCTTTCTTAACTTTTTTGCACTCACATAATATTTTTCCTTTACCATTGTAAGTAAGGGTGACCTATAGTAATGATTTTTTCAACTCTGTGTGTCTTTATCCTATTATTTAAATCTATTTTTTTTATTTCTTTTTCAATATTAGAAATCTTCCAACCTCAACTTCAACTTCTTTGCCTTTTTTCCAAGCTTGTGAGAAAATATCTCCCATGTGAGATCGTCTGTTAGCATTCCTTGACTGAATTCCAGATCCACCGGATGATGCAGAACCTAATTTAAATTAAAATATAAAACATATGCAAATAATTAAAAGTTATATTTAGGATTTTATTAACCTATTGCATTATGCCAAACAGTTTATATAATAATATATTTTACCTTGTGAGCTAACGGTGGCCACTGATTGGTCACTAGATAAACTTGACGTATCTCCGAGACTCGCTTCTGATGCAGTGTCTTGATTCTTTATAAATTTCAACGCATCTCTCTGGCTTTCTTCAAAGTTCTTTAATAAACCTTTTCCATACTAAACAATGCAAACACAGACATTATTTGTAATTTAATGCAAATAATACATTGTAAAATTTGTAACAAAGCAGCCTTTTACCTGGACTGGAATATAAGGAAAATAGGACAAATAGACTACAATTTTGAATGATCAAGATGTAGATATAGAAGAAGAACCTGTGACTCGCAGTCTACAGGGCTGAATTGCACATAGATTTGGACAAAATATTTCGTCACTTTCAGTTGTGACATAACAGCACTCACCATCTGTCTACAATACCTGGAGACGAGTACTCTTTCGAAAAAATGAACTGGGTTCTTTAATGCGCAAATGAGACAGGTATACCATGGACTTCCAGTTAAGCCCTTTTATCCAAGAAGACGTCGACCAGAACTATGGTTAATGATAGCCCTGCATGTGCCGATTTTATTTGCTATTGTTTGAATTGGAAATCTCTACCCTAATTGAAATCTTTGGGATTGTGTGTGAATGGTGATTTGTTTTAATTACTTTTGTTTTACAGTAAACTTATCTAGGCCTATAGATGGCATAGCCATAGGACTGTTTGGGGTAAATTAAAACAGATAATATCAATAACTACCTTTGCAATTCGAACTCCTGTTATCCACCTCTGACATGTCCTATAGTCCTCGGCACAAATGTACTTTATGTACTTAGATTTTTGCTGTATTTGTGGATGCTGCAAAATAACATATAACAAACATTCAAAATATTAATATTATATTTAAATGAATCTATTGACAATAAAAGCAAATAAAATTACACCAGACTCCTGGGGCTGGGACAAAAGTTCCGATTTGTGTGAGGTTTATTTTAAAAAAACTAAGAATAGGGTATTGTAATATTCTGTTTGACTAACAGTCTATAGAAAAAAAAATACATACAATACAAAACAATACTGTAAAGTAAACAAACTTATGCAACACAAAGCTACTACTATATAAATAAAACTAGTTCATATTTAGTAAAGTCAAATTGGAACAAGTAAATACTTTATGGCAATAACAAGTCATGTTGTTTGATAGCAAACGCACGCCTACAAAACTAATAATACATATTCTAAGTGCTCTCTCAAAACATGCTTATAGTAACACCCACACGTCTTTACTATTCTATAAACATTGGAAGATTCTTTCAAAATCAAAAATACAATACTTCATTATTTTGGGAGATATGAATAATCACTTGTGCCCTTCCCACATATAGAGCTATTTACAAATACATCATTCCTATCCTTTACAGTAGTAAATAAAAAAGTGGTTTATTGACGTCAACACAAGATACACAAGCCAAACCAATACACACCTTTAAAGCAAAACAAAAATCTGTTGGTGCTTTATACTTCTTTTTCCATCCTACTCCATTGTAAACTTCAATATGTTCAAATTGGACAAGACACATAAGATCCTTTGATACCTGATCCAAACAAATTGTTAATTTAAATATTTAAAATTATCAATCAACACAAAAACTAGAATTAACCATTTATTGAATAGATTTAAACTGATAGGAATAATAAACAAGTTACAACAACTTGTGCGATCAGTTAACTCTCTTTTTCTTCTGTGTTTCAGAGTTATATTTTACATGTAATATTTAATCACACACGTTTGTTGTTTTTTAAATATAAAGAAAGCAATTGTTTTTATGTATGTTAATGTAAACCTAAGAGGGTCTAGGCCTGTAGTTTATGAAATTTCAACCTTACGTTGATGCCGTTTGAAAGGTACCGACATTTCGAACCATATAATGTAACAAATATTTACTAGAAAAATGTTCCTTATATAGATATATAATTATTATGATCATAAAATAATTCTCACTTTAGATTTTCCTTTTGGCGAGTAGTACAAACCAGAAGCACGTAAAACAAAGTAGTGTTTTTTCCAAGATTTCTTTCCCTCAGATTTAAGGAATAACGGGCCTTCTAGTTCCGGAACTCGGTTTCCTGATCCTACAAAGAACTCATCTATTAACGTCTTTTTAGATTTTTCAGCAAACTCTGTCGCAAATTGTGACGTGTTTAGAGATAAAAGATAATGCTGAGGAAAAAAAGAAATAAAACAATTATGGTCTAGCGGTATGAGTGCCAGGCTAGTGATCTAAAATTCATGTGTTCGAATATCTCCAAAAATGTTTTTTCACAAAGTGTTCCCAATGTACAGAGCATTCAATAAACTAGAGATAAATATTGACAATGAATAGGGTTATGTTTTATTTCTTTATTAGTTATCTGATACAAATGATTTTAATTCCATTTTGCTTTTCTAATTTGATGTTCAAAGATTTTCATTCCAGTAATATTAAATTACCTGTGGATTTTTAAACAAAGCATATTTTTCTCTTCTTTCTGAAAACAATATCCTATTGTTTGTTTCTCTAGACCAGGTTAACAATACATCTGTCACTACATTTTCATCATCTTCTAATACCCTTTCTGAAATTGGAATAAAATAGAATTATTATAGCAATAAATGAATAAGTATTTGACTACTGCAATAATAAAACATAAACAACCTATTATATCAATTTTTAAAGTATTTTTAGGACAATTTTGTGTGATACAGTATCACAAAGTACCACAAAGGACAATTTTTCACTCCTTGCTGTACTATAGAAATTATATTATAGTTAATGTAAAGAGAATGTCACATGTGATTATGTATTTTAGGAATATGCCTATGATACTACAGTATATACAAATTATCACATTTGCATAGATAAAGTTTGAAAATCATCTAAATTAAGTAACTATATGCTATTTTGATCACATAAATGATTAATTATTTTTCAACCGAAGATGAACTATCTATGACCCGTGTTTCTTAATGGCAAAGAACGTATTTTAAACCGTATATCAATCAATTTACTCAAATTGAAAGTATACAAATTAATTTTTAACAGAGCTATTGTAGAAATGAGTAGTTCTACTTTATTTAGTACTGTAAGATGTAATCCAGTCTGCATAACTAAATGAAGCAATTGCCATAAGAAATGTGGCCCCTTTTTCAGAATGGAATTTCCCTATCAAAATCTATAATCTATTTTCTTTTTTTTCATGACTGTGTGTGTTGATGAATTCTGAAAATAACAGTGATTTTTATTTTTAACCAAACAAGATATATTATTTATTAATTATAATAATTAACTTATATATAATTAAGCATAGGGGTGTGGATACAGCATCACTTATGCCTAGTTGTACTGTATAGATATTAAATATCATGATGTCACTTACCCATATATAAATCTGGCATTTGTTCAATAAGGGCCCAATTAGGTCCACTCTCAAAATGGTTCTTCTCAATCATCATTTGGACAATATTCCGCGTGTTCATAGTTTCATCAACAAAAACAGTTTTTGAGCTTCCATCCTCTGTGTGTACTTTGATTATCAACTAGAATAACAAAAGATAGAAATAAATATCATGAGATGATGTATTTACTGTACTTAACAGACATTTAGAAACTCTATTGTGAATATCACTCTCTTTGGCGACCAAATGACCTAGCCTAGGCCTAGCAAAACAGTTGTGTACCAGAAATGACAATATATACAAGTAGTGTGTGTTTGTTTTTGTTTTGTACTCGTATATCGTGCAGCGTCTAGCATGATCGGTATTCTGCCATACAATTGACACACAGTTTTGTTATGTTTTTTGCTGCACACTTTTTGAACTCCAGTGTATGATAGTGAATAAATAAGCGCACACATGACTTATTTCAGCGCATTTGAGTGGCTACATCCTTGAACCCATGTTATAATATAATTTAAAGAATTATATGTTTACTTTTAATAATTAAAATAATTCTTGATAACTCAAAACAATGTTTCGACTTTCGGTCAATCTCAAGCATTCAAGATTCTAAGAATTCAAACACAATCAATATTCTATTTTCTAATTTATTTTATAATTAAGTTGTATCAACTACATAATAATACTAATAAAGTTTGATTTAAAAAAGCGCAAAATGCAGGGTGCCTCTAAGCGCTGAACATTCAGCAGAAACAACATTTAAAAGAGCAAATGATCACGTGTTATATTTTATAAAAGATATTGTGTGATAAACAACACAAACAAAACTAAAAAGATAAAACATTTATCACGATTTCAAATCTACTGAAGGACGATACAATTAAATAATTTAATGGCACAAAACTCTTGATTCTCCTTGCCATATACAAACCTTCTTAACTCTAGCAGCCTTGAGTTTCTCAAGAGCAATTCGCACTTTTTCAGCTTTGATACGAGCTACTTTTTCTTCTTCGCTCAATGTTTCATCATTGTGAAGGTCAAGTTCGAGATCTTTAAGTTTCACACGAACACTTTTTGAAATCTGTTGTTGAAAATTGTGTTCAATATTACATACAAAAGCATAATGCCTACTCCAAACAAAAATATAAATGACGACAAAACCTTGTATACATATTCTTAGAAGTTGTCTCACTCAATTCATGCATTCAATCCATGCATTCAATCTAATAATCTTACAAATATTTTGGTATTTAATTTAAGAATGCAACAAGTCTAAGTACAATAAAGAGGGGCTTAGAGAAATAATAAACAAAATGTCGTCAACAATATTTGTCACATGATTTGTTTGTCAACAAAATCATCAACAATCATAATCTTAAATTTTAAGGGCTAATATGATCTATTCCTCTGTAAAAGTCCATGTGTTGATTAAATATGGCAAGTGTTTCTATTAAATATGGCAAGTGTTATATTTTAATTGATTTTTCTTATTGTATTTTCCCGTAAATATAGGAAATTGGAAATAGCTTTCACATAATACTTTTTTGGGTTATCAATATGTCATTTTTTTCTTATATATTATATTTTAATTGTAAATAGCACAATTGGAAATAGCTTTCACATTTTTTTGGGATATCTATTTGTTTTGTTTTTTGATCTTATAGATTTTAATTGTTTTTGCTATGTTAAATGTTTTTATTTGTAATTGTATATAGATATCTATAACGTTTGTATGCATTTCTAATGAAAATAAAATAAAAACCCATTGAAATGCTGAGTGGCAAATTTAGAACTGCGAGTCAAATTCATATGCACCTTATATGTGTGTATGGTTCATAGGAAGGCGAGTATTATCCTCTCACATCCGCTAATCCCAACTTGAACTGCGGTACAAGTTTAATCCATCCAGCTTGATGATCCAATTTTTTAAGATGTAGAATGACCCAATATTTTAGGCCTTGCCCCTTAACATGCAATTCATGCATACTGGCTTGTTTTTCTCGATAGCAATAAAGTCCCACTTCCCCCACATGTTCTTATTTTTAATTTTGTCAAATCATGTACAACCTACCAAATAACATCTGGGTCATGACCCACAGTTGTTCTAGACAATTTTCCATATCATAAAAAAAATTTGTATAATTTTAGACAAATATTAAGATTGTATCATTATTGTAACATAACAATACTATAATACTTTTGGCACCTTTGGCCCTTCATAGCACTCACATGGATGAGGCACACATGAAGCTTTGTTAGTTAATTTTGTCTTATTTGTGACTTAATTATACAAAGATCACTTACATTAGCTGGCGGTGGTGAGAAATTTGGCGAGGTAGAAATGGAAGACAACGATTGCTGCGAATTACTAACATCAAGATTTAGGTTCAGATGATTTGGGGGTACTGAACCGTTCAACCGCGTATTATTCGTAACTTCTTGCGTAGGAGGTGAAGGAACCTCAAAAAGTCTTGGGGAAGCTGGTTCTGTTATGATTTCCACCGGTGTATGATGTGGAACATTAGCTGGTTGTAATTCCTCAGGTAGCATGTCTGAGGGAGGTGGTGGAAGATCTTCAATAAAGCCATCTGAATTTTCTGGAGGTGGAGGAGGGGGAGGAGTGGGAATGTCAGTACCAATGTCTGTAATTGAACCAGTGTTTATACTGTGCGGTGGCATTGGTGGTGTATCAAAATGTAATGATGACATCATCAAATTGTCAGTGTTTGTGTTGCCTGGGGACTCATTCATTTGTTTATCCATGTCCATTTGTAAGGACTGTTCCATTTCGCAAAGGTCACCAAGAAGTGCATCAAGGTCAATATCTTGTGTTTCTACAAAAGAACAAAAGAAACATTTAATGGTGTTTGATTGATCAAAATAATTATTTAATGTGCCCAAATATGGTAGTGGTATGCCCAAATATGGTAGTGATATGACATCATCATGTCCATATATGGGCACATCACATATTTTTGACACATAAAGTTTGATAGTATACACATAAACCAGTTTACTATTTTTCTCCACAAACAATAAACAATAGTGTTTTATAACAATAGTACTGTATTACATTTAGCCATCAAACGCAACATAATACCTCTATGCTTATGTCTGTGTTGGAACGGCTAATACTGTATCCTAATAACATGGTGTGAACTAGAAATGAAGTTTATAATACATATGTCATAAAAACAAACATGTAACAATTAAACATTGTGCAAAACTAATTGATACAGAAAAACAAGTTTGGCCCCAAGAAATCTACAAGAAATTACACAAATGTATACTGTGAACAAATAATTGGAGAAATTTTCAATGGAGTTATCAAAATGAAACACCAAATGTGGGTAATAATATGCTGATTTTATGGATTGTTGTACCACCCAGGACTGTTAACACCAGTAAATGGTTGGTAAGGTTTTAACCACACCATTTTTTCCCAAAGGCCTTTGATATCCCAGTGGCTTGAACAGAGATTGTTCCCTTTCCTTGTAAAACCAGACCATTTTATTTCTTGTGGCAACATCACTGGACACATAAAATTGTTTATTTGGAGTCATTCAGCAGAACCCAACAATTGTTTATAATAGTAGGCTAATATTAATACTATTTGTTTACAATTTATTTAAAATTAATAAGGAAATACTTTAAAAATACAAACTGAAACTGTAATCATTATTACAAGAAAAACAATACATCATTGTAAACCAGGAAAACAATGACATTATTATTCTTAATTGATTCCAGGATTTTATTATTTGAACGTTAAAGAAAAAGACAGAGTGAGCCAATCAAAAGCTAACTTATTTAGGGAAAGCCATGATCTCTCATTTGCTAGGAGTAATGGTCATTAACCATTGTTTATAAGGGCTCTCAATACTATATAATCGTCTAATTACGCATTATACAGAAATATAAATTGAAACAATTGAAAAATTTAAACTGCGAGAAATGTGTAATATATATATAATATGTAATTTAATGTACTATACAATACACAAAAATAAAATTCTCAAATATAGAATTTAACAAGTATAAATCATTAAAAAATTATTTGACTGGAAACTTCGGGAAACGCATCAACAAAATACACAAATTGGGTTGGAAGTCAATTATTGCTGCTGACCTGGATAAACCAACAATAGCCCATGCTCTCAAGAAGGAGATCTATGATACGAACTGATACCAATTTAAGAAGTTTTGTAGGAATAAACTTGATGGAAAACCATACATTGTTAGACATATTCACTTGGCATTTGGAAACATTTCAATAAATCCTACTAACTAAAATCGAGTAACTGTAAGATACATTGATCACATGCACGGTCAGATCACCTAGCATTCACCAATGACAAATACAGATCTAGTTACATTATTACTATGGACATTTTTCATTCAATTATGTATTATAATGTATTGCGAAAAAGAGAATTATAATAGATTAGTATGGACAATACTTGAACATACAAGATATGTCAGGAGGATGATATAGATTGCTTTCCAGATATAATATTCCTTCTTCAAGAATATCACAGATACGACTATATGAGTTGTTGATTTTAGAAGTACTTTTTGTGCTGAACACATAATTTGATTTTTTTTTTATCCTTTGGAAATTGCCGAAAATACATTTAATATTTTTTTAAGCCACTTTCACTGATCACTCTAAATGTTTATTTAAGGATATTCATTTGCTTATCATAGAAAACCAACTTTATATTATTGCATCAAGGTATATCCGTCACAATTTCTATGAGCCAGGCAAAAATGTTAAGCAAGGTAGTTAAATTTCCACACTCAAAGATTTCCTTAAAGTACTACCCTATTTATCTTTCCATCCACTGGTACAGTATTTGTTGGCACCCACCCTAATGTTTCTTCTTGTACAATTTTCTATCATTATTGTTACAAACTTTCGCTTTCAATACAACCGTAGGCCTGGATAGGAAGACATTTTAGACTAATTTAAATTCAATTAGTGCCAGAGTTTTAATCTTGCAATTGTAATTGATTGATCGTGCAATTGACAGATGTGAGCCTACACAGTGGGTTTCACTTCGCATAGCACTAGGCCTGTAAGCCCCAATAATCCAAGCATACCAAGAAATGTTAAACTTGATTACAGGCAGGTTGACAAGCCTTTTAAATAAGATATTATTTGTTATCAAAAATATCAGAACAATTTTAATCTTCCTGCTAAAGTAACAACAATAATATCCTATTTTTGCGGATGTTTATTAGGTTTTAATTGCATTAGGCGATTGTAGTAGGTTGTTGATGCACAACAATTTTGAATGCGTTAATTATTTACAGTATAAATTAAAAACCTTTAAACTGAATTGACTACCTGCTGTTAAGTAGTGTATAGGTATGCATCAGTGGTACTAGCAGCATTGACCATTGACGTTTAGGATAAAGGGATGGGAAAAAAGTTACAAAACCGAGGAAGGGTGAAAATTAAAGGTGCTTGACAAGCTATTTATTAACACTGGTTGTTTTAAAGGCCTATTAAAGTGAGTTATGGATGAAAAGTCAGATGAAGACTTAAAAATATACTTTAATGTACTCTTTACTACATTATGTACATTGTGCATCACCATGATTTTGAATTAAGGGTAACCAAGCCCTAAAAATGCATTTTTTTTATTAAGGGGATTGTGAGCAGAGGAACGACTGGGCCTCTAATATATCTGTCTCTATGACTGCTGACTGTATTTTTCTAGATGTGTAGATTATGTTAGCTAAGTTAATCAAACCTGGGAATTAGGAATTAACTGATCAAGACAACCAGAAAAATGTTATGGGCTCTGAAATAGCAGGAAATGGCAAAACAGGTATGATCCATCAACCCAGGAATCCAGACTTCCTCTTCATCCTTTTACAGGCTGAAGGCATTAACATTTAAATTCTAATTCATTCCAAGCATACTTTTGACAGCAGTTGAAATAGCAAGGTTTATTGTGAAAACACTAAAACATTTTGTAACATGTTAAAATATTTAAATTAATCAATGGACACTTCTATGGAAATATACAAAACCATAAATTCATTCTTTTTATAGATCACTCAAGAAAGTTTGTGTGAACATGAAGGAATTATTCCTCCATGGTGTGAGTGAGTGGGAATAACAACTAATGTGGGCAGCAAATTCAATGTGCACAGTCTTTTACGTTGGGAAATGAAGTTTGAATTAAGAGGGGTATAAAGAGTGTTTAATGTTTTTAACTAGAATTGGAAAGATTGTACAAAAAGCATAAAGCTCTGTATACACTATAGAGAATAGTGTATACTATCAAAGTTTGACCAAAAAAGAGTGCATGAACACAAATTTGGTAGTGATATGCCCAAATATGGTAGTCAGTGATACAGTATGACATCATGTCCATATATGGGCACATCACATTTCAAATAAAGTTTGATATTGTAGACAGAGCTTAAGCCACATAATATATTCAGTACTATAATACATGAGATATCTATCTTGTTCATACTAGAGATTGACGTTTAATATAGGTTTTAAATATATTCAGACAATCAACACCCTTATTTCACTAAAATGCTCAATTCCAGATGATACACTAATGTGTTTGTCTTTTGAAAGAAAAATTAATTAAATGCAGCATACACAACTTTGAAGTATGATACAAAATCGCTTTTCAGTTTCTTTCCCTAACCTCTGGAGAATGAGAAAAATTGCGTTTATCTTCTGACTGTTAAGTACACATAAGTGCACTTGGCTCTACATAATGAAAATATTATATTTGAAAATTGGATGAGAAACTATCTTGGACAACTAAAAGAAAAACATGTTTATATATGAAAGATTGACTCTCAACATTTTGTGTAGGATAATATATATTGAAGATGACAAAACAAATCAGAAGAAATACAATAACTGTAATATGAAAAACTGGGGTTGTATCTTAATTACACAAACCAGAAATGGTGTTGGTAGTCTATAAGTGCTGCTTACCTGGATAAACCCGACAATAGCCCTTTTCCACGAAGGGCGAAACTAATACGAAAAGAAGAATTCTACCCGAATTCACCTCATAAAAAATGGTACATTCCGCTCTAGCGCCCTCTCGTGGGACCACTCCCACGTGTTACCGTCATCATTTCTTTTCGTACGGTAACACGTGGGAGTGGTCCCACGAGAGGGCGCTAGAGCGGAACGTACCATTCTTTATGATGTGAATTCGGGTAGAATTCTTTTCGTATTAGTTTCGCACTTCGTGGAAAAGGGCTATTGTCGGGTTTATCCAGGTAAGCAGGCACGTAATAGACTTTAATTTTTGCCTAATGAAAAAAAATTAACTGACATACAGTACACTACATGATCCAATCATGTTTATGTTGGATCGATGAGGTTTGGTTTGTTTTTTTAAGCTTTGCAGGGTTTACAGTAGCAATACCTTGCTTTCAGTACAGTACTGATAGTATCAGTCACAAACAAATTATTAATGCCTTATGATATTACAATAACTCTAATATTCAAGTAGAGTAATTAAAAACAACTTTTTTTAGTAGTTTTGGTTGTTTTCACTGTGTTTAACCACTTTTGTTTGTCTGTTTACAGCAGGCACCAAACAACCTTTAGTCCAAATCTTCATTTCTCTTTTTCGTATAACAGTAGGTCTGCTACAGTAGGCTAGGACCATCTAAGGGACTTAGGTGTGGGTAAAAGCATGCCTTCTCGAAGCAATATCTTGTTTATTTTGAAATTATTTAGTACCATGAAAAAATTTTTCCCATAACCAATGACAGCATGAGCAGTTTTTACGGTCATTTTATATTACTTTCTGGCACAAGATTAACTTATTTGGCGCCATACGGGGACTGCAGCCTCAACGCTTCTCACCTTTTCTACCTGAAAGCAATTATAAAACATACCAGGCTAAAAGCTTCCTTCGTATTAAACATAATATTTTTTTTCTAATATGTATCCCATGTAATTATTATCAATGTTAAAAACAATCAGAACGCTTTTAGTACAATCCCAATCCAAATACTGTATCACAAAAATCATGAAAATAAATAAAATGAAACAAAAAATAACAAACAAATATAAAATTCATAGCAAAACATAAAGCAAGCAAGATGTCAAGTGTAAGCAAAGCTATAAAGAAAAGAAAAACATTATTCCAGAAACATACTCCAAATCTTTCATAATTTAAATAACAAACAACAAAAAATGTTAAATTGTCATAATTTTGAAAATATAAATTAACTCACAGTACAATATTTTGGAAAATTTTTATTTTTTATTAAATGTTTCATTTCCCATGCTAAAAAATTTCAAAAAAATGGCAGCTAACCTGCCAATAATATCTACATCATTTTATTCTTAAATATAAAAATAGTATATTATAGAATGATAACTTTAACTCTGAAAAATGTTCATTTGGCCAGCTACAATTTATGTAAACATGTGTACATAAATGTACATAAATGTACATAAATAATTTAGTTTCACCAATATTTTCAACCAATCAAAACAATTTTGTCAAAATAAGACTTTAAATTTTAGAAAAAAAATAAATTTGAAGAAAACAAGGTTAGTGAAATGAAACAGGCAATTAAAGGAATGTAAATTAAAAGAGAAAACAAGGAAAAAATAGGAAAAAAAGCATGAAAATATAATATAAGCAAACGTGCATATTACAAAAGAAATGCGTGACGATGCGTAAGCAGGCAACTAACGAGACAATTAGCACAACATGCGGTGCTTGGTTACCTTCTAATCTTGACGATGTGCATAAAAACTGTCCTGTGGCTGTTTCGCATATCAAATACAAAAAGAAATTATGTTGTGGTGATCCAATAAATATAAAATGCATTAAAATTAAAAACTTAAAAAGCATGCAAATGATAAAAATAATATAGAGCGCTGTGTTTTATCCAGCACATGCCAGCGTGCTACTGTAGATGTTTAGCATCCCCATAGCAACCACAATCAGTACTGGTAAAGTAAATCAAAGCTTGAAATCGGTGCAAAAATAAATTCATTGGCTTTATGTAAAAAAAAATTGGTATCAGTACTGTTTATTACTCTTTAAATGAAAATATGGATGTTGGATGATCTTTTAAATTATAAAAAGTTTATTGTACACTAATTAAGCCCATAGCCAGGAGGTTTGAAAGTTTGAGCAACCTCCTTTTCCTGAAGTGCCCTTTCCAAACTAGGAATTTGAGCAGCAGATGTGATGGTAAATAGGTCTGAATAGCCTCATGCTCATGGCAATTTGTTTCCCTCTTTTGTTGAAAAAAAAAAACGCCCCACCCCTGCAATTTTCCTGGCTACAGTACATGATGCTTGAATATGCAGTATACTAAACTTATGATCGCTATTAATGAATACCTTTTCCCCTTTGCAATCACTTTAATGTGGGAGGTTGCCAGTTGGCAAAAGTGGAGTTCTTAAAGTAAAGGGGGATTTTCCCCCAAAACTCTCTTGTCTACTACCAATACCTTAGTGTGTTTAGCATTGCCATAGAAACCATAATCAGCAAATAAAATATACATTATATTGTAAGTTGCCTTGTTTCTCTTTGTAAAAAACTTTGTTTAATAATCCAATTCACACCTCTGATAAATTAGAGTGATGTTAGCCTTGATATCTAGGCTAGCAGATCAATATTTGAAGGCCTTTTAGCCTATTCTCTCATCCTGAAAGCATTCTACCAAGGAAGGCTGCTACTCAACTAGCCACAACATTGCCTACAGTAGAAGAGACCCAATTCTATCATGGCCATGTCATGTTAAACTGAATTTTATATTCTGAGATTTAAACAATTGACAGGAACAATTAAACTAGCTGAATTAGCATCAAATGATATATCCTTGTGTCGCATGGCCTTTTTCTGCTGCATGACGAATAGCCTTTATTTGAAAATAGATTAAAACATTTTTTTGTAAAGTGGGTGGTCGAAAGAAAATGTATCTAAAATACAATGCATAGATGGTCAATGCCAAACAATTATTTGAGTTGCAGCTAAAAGTCCCACAGTGATAACTAGTTAAATGGCATTCTTTTGGGTGTTTTTTTCTATTATTTAAAAAAATGCTATCTGAATGGCCAAGATAGTTTATTTAGTTATTATCAGTTATTATTCCGCAATAGAAACAGGTCCTCAGTTGACATAGTATATATTCAATGAAAAATACTGTAATTATAAATTATTTTTTAATCTAATAATTTCATTTACAAAACAGAAATTAAAATCTTTAAAAATAAAACTGGTACAGTATTTTAAAAACTATTATAATAAAGATTTTGTTGATGGCAAAATTTTAAATGTAAAAAAAACAAATGGATATTATTAAAATTTAAAATATAGCTGGAAAATAATATTTCCAAAAAGAATAAAAATCATTTGAATTAATTTCTGGTAAAATGTTATTTTTGCCACATAAAAATGAATTACAGTAAGAAATATTAATATAGCGAGTGTTATAAAATAGTACTTTCTACTAAAGAGAAGGTACAATTATGTAAAAGCCAGGTGTCCCTTTGCAGGTGTCCAGAGACATGCAAAATCACAGTTATATGAAGCAGCAGGTCAGCAAATCAGTATACTTCAAAGCTGCTGAATACTAAATACACATCAAATATTAACAGTTTGTTAAAATTAAATTAAAATTGTGTTAGTTGTTGTTAAAACTCACCTTCTAGATTGGAATAAGACAATTGGAAAAGATCCAGGTTGTCTTTTCGTGGAGCAGGAGCTTGTGGGACCTCTGTTTTGACCTGTATCAGGTCACTATCTAAGCTCTGTGGAGAAAAAATAGGCTAATTGTGAATATTCTACGTTAAACTATGCAAAAAACGATAACATTGTTGAATTACAGTATTAAGCTGGAAATCACCACTGGATAAATTTTAATTATATTTAATTTATATTATAAAAACTGTATATCAAGCTATTCATGTTCTCTGATGTGCATGATGTAAATGTAACTTTATTTGTTATCATTGATTTGATCTATGATATTTTTATATCAAATTACTTTACTGCAGTAATACTGTACACTGCAGTACTACACTTTGTTTACTCTTTAACTTGTTTGCAATTATTTTAGCAAGAATGATTATGGTAAAATTGTACACTTTGTTTATTGCAGTGACTGATAAACTCAACTACATTTAAATAAGCTAAAATTATACATTTATTGCAGTAACAAAATATATTACTGCAGCAATTGCAGTAGAATAATTTTGATATAGTGTATTCCCTAATCTTAACTTTTTCAACTGACATACAGTACATATCGTTAACCGTAACAATTTCAACAGCTACTGTACTGTATGTTCCAGTGGCTGGCTCATCACTTTTTTGAACAATGTGGGTGGTACCATTCAGTTACACTACAGTACAGCCTAATACTTTATTTACCTTTTACTTATTAAAAATATTGAACTTATTGTAAAGTTGGTCAACAAGACTTAGTAAAATGTGAGTCAGCCACCTGAGGGGCTCTGTGGACGCCACGATGCTGTATCTGTACGGGTTATTCATCAAGCAACACATTTAAAATTTAAATCAAATGCACTGGCCACTGTAAAGTAGCACCAGATTTGACTGTGTGCACAGGTAGAAAACGTGATGTATGATTTTGACGAAGCAAGGTTGTAAAGAAAGGTACGCCTACATCAAACCACGGTGGAAATATTTCCTCCATGATCAAACAAATAGTATTCTGTACGGTTAAAAAAAAATGGAGAACAAATTTTATAGAGATTTAAAGGGCAAAGTTTGTGTGTACAGACATCTGCTTGGAGAGTCGAAGGAGTGGTTATTTATGAAATTTATTACCGTAATTGTCTTTACAATGCATTTATTATTGTTATAACGAGGACTTAATGTATATTCTGTGCTTTAGCCAGGGAATGCTTATTCTACAATCAGTATTTCTAAAAGTTATACAGTTTACAGTACAAGCAACTCATATGGTGATGATGTTCAGAACTGTACTGTACCGTCGTCTGCTACAGTATACAGTACAAGCAACTCATATGGTGATGATGTTCAGAACTGTACTGTACCGTCGTCTGCTACAGTATACAGTACAAGCAACTCATATGGTGATGATGTTCAGAACTGTACTGTACCGTCGTCTGCTACAGTATACAGTACAAGCAACTCATATGGTGATGATGTTCAGAACTGTACTGTACCGTCGTCTGCTACAGTATACAGTACAAGCAACTCATATGGTAATGATGTTCAGAACTGTACTGTACCGTCGTCTGCTACAGTATACAGTACAAGCAACCCATATGGTGATGATGTTCAGAACTGTACTGTACCGTCGTCTGCTACAGTATACAGTACAAGCAACCCATATGGTGATGATGTTCAGAACTGTACTGTACCGTCGTCTGCTACAGTATACAGTACAAGCAACTCATATGGTGATGATGTTCAGAACTGTACTGTACCGTCGTCTGCTACAGTATACAGTACAAGCAACTCATATGGTGATGATGTTCAGAACTGTACTGTACCGTCGTCTGCTACAGTGTAGTAGTCTTTTTATCCATCACCCTTAAAACTTTTCCTTACAGCATGCAACATAAAACAAATTGTGGAAAGCCTCTTGACTGTTATTTACTGAATATTATAACATTTACTGTAGGTGATCCTGCCTCATTGATTTGTTCTTTATACTTGTTATTGTTTTATTTTTGGCCAAATTAATGATATACCTGTATATGTTTTTGAATTGGCCTGTACTGAGCAACTGTAAACTTAAGTGCAAAGAGGAGTTGACTAATCGGAAGTTGGATTGAAATGTACAGGTTTCTGATCCCACAAGGACCTGTAACCGCTGATTACTAATTCATAATGATCTATTTATATCCACAATAGGAAGTAGAAATCTTCCTAACAGTTGGTCGGGGAAGGTGGTTTGGTTCCTTGGCAGCAACTTCAGTTAATCTTGTGGTCTGTGAAAGAAATTCCAACTGACCATTTCCTACAGTAACTGTTCGTGCTTACTAATTTGGCTTCATTTATGAAATAGGCAGACATATCCGACTGATAGCTGGGACAGCATGTTAACACTGATAATATCAGGATGTTCGATAAAAGTTTAAAAATAGCTTTTTCAAGCAAAATTTTAAACCGGTACTGTGTATTAATAGTGTTCATGTTATTTATAAGACAGTGCTTAATGATTAGCATTATCCATATAGAAAATGTATAACATCATGGACCGATAGTAATATCAGTATATAACAAAGTATGTTGTAAGTATCCTATCAACTTGTAAGTTACAGTAGTTAAGTATCCTACCTATCCACTTGTTTACAATTTGAAAGTTAGTTTATTTAGGAATATAATAACATCTTTCGTTTGCTCAATATTCAATTGTCATCCATTTCCTGCCATGTCATATTTACTTTTAATAGTTTATTTTGTTGATGTCAATCAAATAGTTTATCATACTGTACTGTTGAATGTACATTGTATTGTTGGGGTCTTGGAGAGACACATTTAGCTTCCAGTGCGCATTTTTCACTCCAAAGGCCTAACATGTTTTTGTTGCCTGGATTTAGTTTCAATTTTTTTTTGTGGCCGAAACATATTATTGCTGAAAGTATCTGATCGAGACTGGACTATTCAAATATTCAACATTGTTGCAATCTTTTAATTTCAGAACTGACCATTTAAACTTTTAGTTCCCTTACAGTATGTAAATATTTGGTTTCCCCGAGACTGAGAGCAACTTATTCTGCGAGCCTACAGTATATACAGTATAGCTTCATGATAGATGTGAAATCTTGAAATTGTAAAAAGAAAGACAGTAGTTTTTTTGGCCGCAGACAGAATTTTCTACAGTACAACACCGTTGCTTCTCCTAAAGTTACTGTACAAAAGTACCATAGCATATAAAATACTACAGTACTTTTACTGTCTGTACTGTAGTGTTTTATACAGTATACATTTCAGTTCATTTCCATTACTGTACTTCATTCGACATTGACATTAAAATCTGTCACTGAGCTTTTCACTCACCTGTGTAACACTTTCAAGCTCCCCGAGCCAAGAATGGAGCATCTTGTCCAAGTCTTGCTCCTGGTCACTGTCCACCTCCACATCCATCTCGTCTGCTGAGTAGTCGTACGGCGTATCCGTAAAATCTTGATTCTCAGCCCTAATAAAAAAATAAAACATGACATGAATCTGTCAGAAAGTGATTTACATGACATGTGACGATGACTGTACATACAAGAGAACTACAAATAGCTGTAGTGTGCTTGTCGTCAAATATATGATTCAACAGCCAATTGAAACAATAGATTTAAAAGTAGAAATTGCAAAGTAAGTGCTGCTAGATCATGTGTCTCCTTTATACTGTAGTATGTGGAAATATTTGGTTCTTTTATAGCAAGTTTAAGTATATTGCATTAAGTCTGTCTACAGCCATAAATGGTAATGACATAAATGTGATTTAATGATATAGACATTGTACCTATTGTACAACTGTACTGTATAATAACCTAGATTTATTAGTCTACAGTTGAAGAATTAACAATTTATTTAAACCAGACCCCTGCAGGGACTGAGGTTCCTACAGGGTGTTGAATGCTTGTTTTTATCAGTGTGAACAAGTTGTACTATGTATTGGTTAGTGAGTTTTAGCAAATAAATTTGGAAGATTGAAACAAGTACCCCTGTACTGCAGTAGCCTGTGAGAAGGGGTATTGCTAAACACCGCAAACCCTGCAAACCTCCAAAAAAACATAGCAAACCCCAATATAGATAGATAGAATAATTTTTATAAAATTTGAAAACATCTGATACAGTAAATAACATGGGTTTTTTATGGATGGATTTTAGGAATTACTTAATGTATAAAAAAACAATTGAGGAATGACCTTTACTGCACTCTACTGGATATGTATTATATTATTAACTAAAGACAAACTTTGAACTAGTAAAGTTTACTGGTATGAACATATGTTACATCAATTCTTATAGCACTTGCTACCAATGAAAGTGAAAGTAGTACAATACACAACTACAATAAAATAAAAACTATAGAATGGGCCAGACAGCGAGGCATGGCCAATTCATTCTCATGTATTTAGGGCCTTAAATATTATTGTCAATATTTGGCTTAACATCTGGGAATCCATACTTGCAGGAGAGTTTTCACATTGTAACGTAGAAAATATTTTACTATTGGAAACGTTACCATGTTCTCGGTAAAATCTTTCTATAATTTAGTCCAGTGCGAATGAGGCTTAATAAGATGTTGCCTATTCACTATAATAATAATAATAATAATATTTATTCGGTCATCAATCAATGTAAAAAATAACCAGGAATGAGAATAGGCTAAAGCCCAAACAGATTCTGCACTCACTCCATACAATACAAACAGTTAAGATAAAACCATATACAAGAAAAATACAAATTAAAATACATAACATGAAATATAGTGTTTTGTTAAATGTACAGTTAGTATTACAGCAAATGAACAGTGCATCAAAGCCTGTTGCTCACAGTAGTTTTGTCATCTGAATTCAATATCTACAGTACTGTATGTACTTTACCACCAGTACTGTAGAGTTAATAATAGTTTATTATAATGTGGTTACTGCCAAGCCATACCAGGGCTTTCCTCGTTTGCATGACTCATTCTTAATTAGTGTTATCTATTTATTATTCATTTATTCAAACCAATACTGATTAAATTCTCTAAATACTATACAGTACTGAATTGTTGAGTTTGAATATTGAACTACTCATAACAGTGTGTTTACACTACATGTACTGTAGAGTAACAGGACAGAGTTATTGGTTTATATTTGGAGATCATGTAATTAGCTTTAAAAAAACATACAGTACACACTTTATGCAGTATGCACACAGTACAATTACTGCATCCAAACATTGCTTTGTGAACAAGAATACCATATCTAACCACTGTACTATACATACAGTAATGATCAGCATGAATCTCCTGTATAATTGGTTAATGTCAATGTCATATTACAGTAGGCCTACAGTAACACAGTTATAAACTTTTCTTGTTTATCATACTTTTAATGATATGGTAACCATTAACCTCGTTCCTAAAGTACTGTAAGCCGGAATATTTCCAAAATAACTGTATCTAAAATTAAAAATAAATTCTAAAAACTAGAGCTTAATCAAGAATACCTAGGCATTTAGTACCTCTTGTCATTGGAATTCTAAACTGTTTTAAAGGGGAAAGTCTAATTTGAATGTTAACATTTATCTTGCACTCTTTTACATTACAATATAGGCCCTACGTATATATACTGTGCAAACAAAAAAATGATAATCATCATAATCAACGACAGTAGTTTAACAAAAGGGCATTTTAAAATACCTGCTAAATACTCTTTCATTGCTTGTCATAAATCTTGTAAGAAAATCATAAAAATTAATGTTGACAAAGGAGGCATCAATCTAGTATGCCTACTGTACACAGGGAGAGGCTCTGATAAAGTAATAATATCTCCCTATTGACAGTGTAGGCTATTGTCTGTATGTATTAGTATAGACTTTAAATAAGTAAAATGTGCAAACTTTGTTTCATACCTATTACAGCCACAATATAATATTACATAGAAAAATACCAGGTTACATAACAACCTTCTTGTACATATTGTATTGAATAGAAAAATAAATATCACAGCATACAATAAAGGTAAAGTTCCAGTTGAATAATTTTAGCAGATTTCTTCAGTAATATTGATCAAGTTAAATCCAAAGGTAAATCCTTTTTAATAATCCACAATTCTGTCAGGTAAACAATGTAATCCCATTGATGACAGGCAACATATAGTAACCATACCTCAGTCTATGGATAGTGAGAACTGATTGAATTTACAGTGTTAAGGACGAAACTGTTGAGCAATATGTACAATGCTAAGAATTTCTACAATGTATTAAAAGGACTTTAGTCACAGGATCGTTCCATTCACCAATAGGGGTGTTTGGTTTGGCCAAGGGCTGTACATTGTGAAATCATTTGGAAACAATGGCAACATTGTACCTATAATTATGTTAATTAAATGCAGGTGATAGGGACAACTTTGAACAAAAGATTTAATTTATCACAGTGACTCATGGAGGAGATTCACATCATTCTATAAATGATTATGTTGTTATAAACGAAATGTACACATTTTTTTTAATGTACAGTATACAGAAATGAACTTTATATTTATAATGAGCTTTCCTACCACAATATTAATGAGTAGTAACAGTTGACATTATGTATATTATGGAAAAAGCAAAATATATAATAATTTAAAGTTGTGAAAAACACTAAAGAAGAAGAAAGAATATCTACTGTTCTATAAAAAGAAATTAAAGAAGTTATGAATTCACAAGCAGAATTGGTTTATAAATACGTGGAAACGTATGCCTAATAAACTTATTGCAAGGAGTTGGAACCCATTATAGTATAATATGTATAATGATTTTGTTCACTATTAACACCATGGACCTTTTTATAGGTTCATGGTAACACCATGGAGCACCACATTTTTTGGTAACCCAATAAAGTTTACTGTTATTATTAATGTGTTACAGCATGGAGAAATCTTATTTCTCCATGGTTATAGAAACATTTCATAACATTACCTCATCAACACCTCATAAATAAAAAATCTATCTGGTAAAATTCGCACCTGCAAACTCCTGCTTGCAGGGTATGTACCAGACCACAGAACCATATGTAATTAATATAATTTTAAAATATGTAATTAGTTTATTTTATATTAGTTCCTAAATAATGCAGGTGAAAAAACACTCAAAATCATGCATGATTTAGTACACAAACAATAATAATAGCCAGTAAACCTATTATTGAACTGTTTTTCTTTATCTTTATTAATTAACCATTTTACTTTGCATATATATAATGAGCACAGATAGAGTACCAGGTATTAATTGAAAAAGGATTAAGTTACAAACATGGCATGCGAATGACCATGAATACTGTCATTTTGAATTAATAATTAATAAGATTGTCAATTTTGTTGAATTTCATAAAAATATTAATTGCAATATATATAATATATACATAAAATTCAAATATTTATTTTATTTTATATCCCTTTCAGCAAATCACAGGAACAAACAGGCAACCAACACAATTAAATAAAATAGCAGCAGAGTACTGAGGAGGGTGAAAAGCAGAAAAACCACTATCACCAGGAATGGCTTGACTCGTCAACTCTGACTTTCATAAACAGAAAAAATTACAGTAAAACAAGTTATTGCACAAAATATTTGTAAAAATGGAGAATTATTAACGATATTTAAATTTACTATTAGATTAAGATTCTTCTTCCAGTAAAATAATTTTTTTTAAATTTAAATGTTTTTTTAAAAGCTCGTTAAAAGTTCTTACTAGAAAGTGTGCAACACAAGTAATTTGACCAATAGCAAGACACCGTTCGGTTAATTTTAACATGGAGGTATAAAAAAGAACCTCCATGATTTTAAGAAATGAAAACTGACACTGAGGGCCCGTTTCTGCTGCCAACCCAAAATATACCGTATAAATATACCGTATATGAAATTCGTGCACCGTTTCCGCTGCACATACTTCGTGGGTGGGTTGTAAAAAAGTTGGCTTTCATTACCCAAAATGCATTTCGTGAGACGGAAGTATGGATTGACCTCGTGTAGTGAGGTTTTTACCTACCGGTACATGCTGACAAAAACAAAACAATGATGGTTTCTCAAAACGTCGTAGCATTGCTTTCTATTTTAAATCTAATGAGCAGAAGTGGCAACGAATTTACACCGCACATACAAGCACAATCTAGAAATTTCACTATAAATCAACTCTGTTATTCAAATTGAGTTTATATTATGCTATATTATCCTATATTGCCGTTTTAATTTCCATTTTCTATTATACAGTATTTTACCATGATTTTACATCACGTTGTTGTGTAAGAACATTCGATTTATTGTAATTAAAATCTCGGTATCTCTTCTGTTGCCATGCAGTCTCCCCCCAACTTTCGCTTCCCCCCACAATTGAATTACAAAAATAGTGATTTGTTCGGTCCACAGTGACATTTTGATCTGTTGCTTGCTTTTACACGTGTGTTTCAACTTTCAGTGCAGCAGAAAAACCAAAACAAACGTGTCGCGCTCTGTTAGTTTTTGACCTCGTGTCATGAGTCGGGTCACATTTACGGTATATTTTGAGTGCAGCAGAAACGGGGAACGAAATATACGGTATATTTTGGAATATACCGTATAATATCCACAAACGATGGGGATATTTATGCAGTATATATACCGCAAATATATACGGTATATTTTTTATGAGACCCATTTCTGCTGCCAAAAAATATACCGTATATATACGGTATATTTTTGGCAGCAGAAACGGGGCCTGAGTTGAACACATGACCCTGGGATAATAAGCTGGCATCAAGCTTAAATACCAGTAGTATTTATTCACAGTTTATTATTCTAAATCTTATCTCTTTTAAAAATGTTGTGAAAAAGCTAGGCATAATTATTATTGACTGTAGAAATACACTATCAGTATCAGTCAGCCATTACTAAAATTATATAATTTATGTTTATTTGCATAATTTATAGTTTGTGAAAGATTGGATAAACATCCCAGCTGAAATAAACATCTCAATTAATTAATCAGTTATCATTATTCATTCATGAAACGATTCAACTTCTCTTCCTGATTGTTTATTGTACAGTATGAACACTTTGTACAAAACAATTGATAGTGATACTATTTTTTTAAATTTTATTCCTTTCATTTCATATACAGTACGCATCCAACAGCGAGTAACTCGCCAATTATAGGATAGATTATGGACGCACCATCTACGCATGTGTGCCACTGTAAAGAAAATGTTGTTCCAAATAAATATTATATTATTATAAAGTATTTAAAAATTTATCATGCTTATAAACTAAGTCTCATTTGAGATTCATGAAGTGGAGTTGAAAGAGTCATGAGTTACAACCCTAGCACTTGGTCAGGATTGAACCCTAGACCTTGGAGATTGGACAGCAAGCATGTTAACCACAAAGCTACAACTCCACTACAATATGATGTACAGTATATTCGACATCACTTCCAGAATTTTCATGCTTAATAAAATAATTAATTTTTCTTGAAGGAACTGTCACATTTATTTTGAGGGCATTTTTACATAAAATAAGGCCAAGGAAAAATCATAATACTTCATTAATGGCTTGTCTTTTGAATGTATTTTCACCTTTGACAACAGTGATTACATTCTCTAGTGACAAGATATGCTTACTGTTTAAATAATATATATATATATTTATTTGGAATATATTAATTATTATCGCATTATTCGGGATCTCAGCAACAAATAGAAAGCTGTAAGAAATGTTTAGGCATGATTTTATTGATATCAATCGTAAAATGTCATAAAAAATAATGTAAATAACTAAATAACTATTAATTTTCCATTTAAATCAGCACATTTGGTTCACTGTCATTCAATCTTTGTTTTTTTAAATATTGATATAAAAAAAAAAATAGAAAGCAACTTAAGAAATATTTCATATTTAATTATTATATGTTTAGTAATAAAATAATTGATTCTTTCAATAAAGCCAACATTATCTATCCACTATTAATAGATATAATGATGATTACATGGAAAGAGTTCATAGAAACTGTTAATTAAACTTGTATAATTTCTTATTAATTACAATTTTGTCTAGCACTACAAACCGAAAGGGTTCGGTCTGTCTACAAACTTTATGTATAAAATTATAATACATATTCAAAGCCATATTTTAACATTAATTATGTCATCATGTGAAATGATTACTTTACAGTTCAAGGCCGTAGCAAAAAAGGTTAAACAAAAAACAAGGCAATGTTTTAAATATAATTATTCATATAAAATATGATGAGCAGGGGGATTGGGGTGGGTGGTGAAAATTGAAAATTTCAGACGAGGCAAGCTCCTTGTCTGCCTCATGTCAGCTACATCCTTGCTGTTAAAATTAAACTTTTAATTTTCTATCTATAGGTTCATAACATTACTGTATTGCCGTCAAATCGACTGAAAGTTTGGCGCATTGAATGAGCAATCTTGAAATATTTTCCCCATGGCGAAGCTAAGGGTATGTTCAGACCTACGGAGTTATGCTTTCGTATCACAGCCAAGGTCATATTTTAATGAGCGTCGTAAGAGCAAAGTGTTCAGATTCATTGCAACGAAGTTGCGTTACAAACGGATATGATGTCACTCGCTGGCGATTAACCAAACTCTAACGCACGTATAGACCTAGGCCTACCTTCGTTGTTATTAAAAGTAGTAGTGGTTGGAGTAAGAGTTACAGGCCTAGACCGAACACTTGGTCTCGGCATTATCGATGGGTTGTCAGGCATACCAACCAGCCGATCGTTTTGGGGTTTGTTTTTATATTTGGTCTAGGCCTAAAATATCATTTATGGCAGAAAAATGTTCAAATCCCGTACTTGCACCGGCTCCAGACTTATTTACTCGGTCTTTCGCCGCTTTATACGACGACCCCTTCAATTTCGTTTGGATATAATTTAAATCCTTCTTTATTATGAGGATGGCCCATCTGCTATCTAACGTGTCCGCCATCTCGTTGAACACAGACATCTTGTTGCCGGTGCTTTTACGCCAGTTTTTCACTTCCAACCGATCTCTAAACTCAGGGCTTCCCACCAATGAAATAAGGTATTTTACTTCGGTTTCTCGCCAATGCGCACGCTTCGATGACATTTTAAATTAATTAATATAATAATATTAATAATAATAATACTGTATACCTAGTGTAACAACAAACAAAAGGTATGATTTTTTCGCACGTTCACCGATCACAACAACAAATGGATCAGCTTGGCTGTACGATGAGGAGCACATGTCACGATGTGATGTGGCGAATATTGTAATTTGATTGGCTAGATATCTAACCTAGGTCATATTCATCGATGCGTGACTTTCGTATTGTAAGCGACGTCCACTAAACTCATACCTTGAGCTTTCGTAGCGTACGAAATATCAGTGTCGTACGAGGTGGCTTCCACTAATCTTTTCCTGGTTCAGACCTATGGACTTGTACGCCGCGTACAATACGAAAGCATAACTCCGTAGGTCTGAACAGGCCCTAAGTGAAAATACATGAACACACTATGTTTTATTGTAACAGCCTTGGCCTACATCTTCTTTTGTAAGAGCAACGCCCATTATTATACGATTCAATGTGTTGCATAACAATAGAAGTCAGTCTGCAGTTGCTAAGGTGGAGTCAATAAAAAGAATTAAAATGCTGTATTTATGGAGAATTTTAATCAATTACTGTAAATGGAAAAGGAAATTGATTGAATCATGACATTCTGTATTAACACCATGTCTCCTGGAGACCTTCAATGAGGAGGTAATGCAGCTGGAGGGATGGGTCTGTTCTGCTGCATAGAAGGGCTGTATAAACAGTTCACTAAAAATAATTGGCTGCATTTTGCTAAATTTGTGCTCCCAAAAAACTGTTCAAATCAATGGGTGGTCAACAATTAACAAACATTAACCATTGACCTATTACCAAAAAGGTAGTAAAACATGCTACAGTAGTTGACTCAAGGTCAATTGAGGTCAGTTTTTTTGCACTGCAGAGAAAAGTATTTTGAATTTCCATTATTTTCAGCCTGCCATTTATAACCGGTTGTTGAAAATTTGTCCTGTTTCTGCTGCCAAGAAATTCACCCAGAACATTATTTTTGTTATTATTTATTTTTTTAGTAGCATGAAACAGGCTCTATCTAAGTGGTATTTGCTAGACATGCCTCGTCTCTAACTATATTAAATATTATAATCATATACTGTAATTTCTATGGTTGTTATATACTGTAGATTTGACTATGGGAACAACTTGCCAGTTTATAAAGAAAAGAGGATCAAGAGTTCTTGACCATGGTGTGGTTGACATTCTACTAAAGATATCATTACATCATGTGACACTAGTCATTTGTAAAGTGGTCATTGATATACTTCAAAGAAATACGGAATGTTTAGTGTCACACTCTTTATAAGAATACTGTAGCAACTCTTGAAACCGACATTGTACTCTGCACTACTTATTATGGTGCAAAATAAAAATAGAAAGTATTAATTGATTTCAGTAAACTAGTCTTTCATATTAAATAGAAACAACCAGGCAAATATATAGGCTACACACTGCGTTCATTCGGGATACTGTATTACTGTACAAACTATATTCTTTAAAAATGATGGTACAGTACTTTTTTTCTCTAACTGATCAGCATATTCATGCTTAAAAATTGTGTAAATACGTATAGCCATAAAGGCTCTTATCAATTCAATTCAATCTTTATTTCATTAATAACAATAAAAATACTGTTAAAATGACTGACCAAAAATGGAATGTACTATTATGTGATAGGGGTGTTTAATAAAATTGTATATATTGGAGTTGTAGCCCTTTTCTCGGAGAGAATAGGCTAATGCTGGTTTATCCAGATAAGCTAGGCACGAAATAGACACCTTAAAATAGTTTTTAAAGTAATATGAGTACATTGACAGTAAATGTTGAAAAATGAAATATTTATATAAAATGGTAAAATTACATATTTAAAAAAGGCAGAACATTAAAACTAGAAACTTGTAAAATGAAAGATAAAACTTTTAAAATTGTATAATAAGTTAGATAATGCATAGGCCTAATACCTCAGGCATGGTAAAGTAAGAAACATACGTATTAGAACCATAACATAACATTTGTGTGAATATTCTATTAAACTTCTATTGAACTTCGCACACTGTAGTAAAAAGTTTTTTTTATCAGTAGCAACTGACTCAATGCGTGACGCATATGAACAAAGTTTTTTAGAAGTGAAAAACAAACATGATACGGATCAAATTATCAAAAAGCAAACAACAGAAAAGAATAACAAAAATATACTGCATTATTTTCAATCAAAACTTATACAACTACAAAATAAAAAATGCTTTTATTTAACCTATTTTTTACCTGCTCCAGCCAATTAACTAATTAACAAAATAGTTTCCAAAGCATACAAATCGTTTGAATACGCCAAACAGCGTACACGACCTATTTAGAAATCTTAAATTCTGTCACTCAATTAATGGCTGACCCTTTTAAGTGCGTTTAACCTCAGCTGGTCAATGATAATTATTACGCCATCTAGCTTTTATAATAGCATAGTGTAATAATGAGAGGTTAATTAGTGTGTCCTTTGAGAGTGCATCGTTTGAATTTTAATGTAGTTGGATCACGAGAGATAACTTTGAAATGAGTAACGATGTTTTGTATTAAATCAGTGTGGCCTACTATAAAGTATGTAGGAACATTGTTCAGTGGCATAACGCAGGGGGCAAAGGGGAATTCTTACGCTGGTAATTGAATTGGAGCTGATCATGCTCTGGGACCCTCTTAAGCCCTGGGAGCCCTGGGTTTAGCCAGAAAGCACTCATAATCGTTACGCCAGTAATATAGTTGAGGAGTACAGAGATTCATCAACAGTTTAGTTGACCTCCTTCCTACTCTTAATTTTCCAACCACCCCACCCAAGAAGTTTTATAATCGTCATGACATATTATTATCTGAAATAAAATTACCATGCCATATTGTTAATGCTTCATCAATAAATAATCTTGAAGCACAATGGAAACCATCACATGAATTTTGCATTACATAATCTGGAAAAAGGGTCTCACAAACTGTAACTTGTTTTAAAGGATAAAAGGTAAATTATTTCTATCACAAAAAAATGGAAAAATAACCAGGCAAAATAAATAAATAATAACATTTTGAATTTTTACAATGTTTACTTTCTATATTGTGTGGTTTTTCTCAAGTTCTTTTTGCATAGCACTATCGGATTATAAGATGCATTGAAAAAATAATCTACAGTAAAAAAATACCGCAAAATAAGTAAGTTAAGCAACATAAGTAATGTTATGGAAAACAACAATAATGATCAACATTTATTATAAATGGCCATCAACCGGGTCTAACAATTGGAAGATGAGTCAGATGAAGGTCGACGACCACACAATATTGCATAATAACAAACACAGATAACCTATAAACGCACATATCTGGTTAAACAATATGTGGCTATAAAGTATCAGGAAATCCTATGCCAAACAATGGTGTAATTGTACATACTTACATAATATCCAAATTGACTTTAGGATGCTGTTGACAAAATGATTATTAAATTAACTGTTTACATAGAGAATTGAGCAAAGAATCATTACTTACTGAAAGTGAAAGAAATAAGGAAATCTAATGGTTTAGTAGACAAACTGCTCTTTGTTTTTCTTTTCAACAAAGCAGCAAGTAGGAGTAAAGTGTTTTTATTTTACTTTTTTGTAGTGGGGCATTTGCCTGAGGTGATTATATCATAGAGCTATAAAAAACTTCCATCCAAAAAATAAGTTTGGTTGTTTTTGTTACGAAACGTTTTATTTCAAGGTGGTGAAACAAAACTGAAGAACAGAAGAGAGAGAAGAGGAACAGATAAAAGAGAAGAGGAACAAATAAAAGAGAATAGGAACAGAAAGAAGGATAAGAGGAACAGATACAAGAGAAGAGGAACAAATACAAAAAGAGGAGGAACAGAAAGAAGAAGAGGAACAGATACTAGAGAAGAGGAACAGAAAGAAAGAAAAGAGGAACAGATAAAAGAAAAGAGGAACAGAAGAGAGAGAAGAGGAACAGATAAAAGAAAAGAGGAACAGAAAGAAAGAGAAGAGGAACAGATAAAAGAGAAGAGGAACAGAAGAGAGAGAAGTGGAACAGATAAAAGAGAAGAGGAACAGAAAGAAAGAGAAGAGGAACAGATAAAAGAGAAGAGGAACAGAAGGAAAGAGAAGAGGAACAGATAAAAGAGAAGAGGAACAGATAAAGAGAAGAGGAACAGATAAAAGAGAAGAATAACAGAAAGAAAGAGAAGAGGAACAGATAAAAGAGAAAAGGAACAGAAGGAAAGAGGAACAGATGAGGGAAGAAACCCTGGTAAAGGGTACAGTAAGACACAACTTTTTGCTTATTACTAGCTGCATTATGGGAGTACTGTATGTTTCCATACATGTTTGATCTAAAAATGAGCAGAGTAATAATATGTACAGCACTTATAGGTTTCACAACATTAGGTGCTTTACAAATTCCAGAATATTATCAAAATTATTATAAAGTAAAATAAAAGGGAAGGCAGGAAAAAGTAAAAGAAAAAAACGTGATATGCATTTATAAATACATCTGAAAGTTGTACAGTATAACTGTATTGGGTTGGCATAGTATAAATATGAGAATTTGTACATAAAGAAAAATGAAGTAAAAGTATGCCGGCCTGGTTGCATAACATCCAACAAAATTAAATTTTTTACATGATCTCTATTGAAGCCTTTAAATTCATCAAAAAACACATGAAAACCATAACATACTGTACAGTATTAATAATTAGTATTTTCCAGAACATCCCCAGACATACATCAATAATCTAATTATTGCAGTGAAGGTGAGTCATCAATTTGCCTCCAAGCAAAATTACAGATTTATCAGTTTCGTCTATCGGGATAATTTTATTCTTTCCTCCGTAGTTACTTTAATGAATGAATTACGTCCTCTATAAATCTGTGTGTGCTAGTTTTTCAATCGACACTTCCCCTTATCTCGTTTTTTACTGCTGCACAAGATGATATGATAATAAACGAGAAGTGGATATTCATGATTAGGACAACATGATGGATGGCCAGTGTTGATATTTTATGGAGAATATGGTCTTTGCATATAAAACATAAATATACAATATGTATTTAAATCTGAATGCGACATTAAATGTATTTATTAGTTTTATTTATTTATGATTTATTGTATGTTAAACTTTAAATGACTGTACATCACATGGAAATCAGTCTTCGCCACATTTTAATAAAATGATATTTTTAAAATGTTTATTTATTTATAATTATTTCTTTTATTTATTTATATACGCATCTAACAGCAGTAACTCACCAATTACAAAATGGATTAAACTATTTTATAATTTATCATGCTTATATTAACTAAGTCTCATTTTGATTAGGGAGTGAAGTGAAGCTGTAAAAGTCATGAGTTACAACGCTGGCATTAGGTCAGGATTGGATTGGAAGGCAACCATTACCAAAAAGCTACAGCTCCACTAATTGAAAATTAAAATGAATGTATTTGATAATGATACAATGACATTTATCAAGTAACTTAAAAATGCAAAAATTTAACCTCTATTTTTATAATTTCTGCCATTTCAAAAGTTCTGAGCCTGTATTACAATTTTTACAATTTTACAAACTATGTGTTAACAATTTTACTACGACTCAAAACAAAATCTTAGTATTACAGTAGTACTTTTTCTTCGAAAATGAAATGAAATAATGCTAAACTAAATGATAAACTTTATTAGGCTGATGACCTGGAGGTTGTGGGTTCTAGTCCGACTTGAAAAACAACATGCAAATCCTTTTACGTACTAAATATTTAATACAATTATGACAAAGTTTGGAAAACTTCTTCCTAATAATATTACCACATAAGTGAGTTTAAGTAGGTTTTGTTCAGAATTAAAGAGTAATATTGTGGTAGTTAACAATTTTTATTATGACATTCTTGGGTAATTGCTAATAAAAAAAACCACAATTCACAAAACTAAATATGATATATTAAAGAAAACTTATTCACAAAATTACAGGAAGATCATTGGTTTAGGTTGTTGACTACTACTGTATATAATTAAATGAAAGATTAAACCTTTTTTACTACGCATTAAAAGTTATATAAAAAGTCATGCAATAAAATTGAATTGAATGTATTCATTAAAAAAACCAACACAATCAAAAAATGACTATTGTATTCAGCATTCAAATAAACAGTTTCTTAATCATCAAATATTCCTAGATACAATCTCTTTTATAAATGTGATAGGTGAACACAACCAATGCCTAAAAATATATGAAGGAATGGACAGTCAACAAAATTGTAGATACTTAATTCTTTATACATTACCTTATCAAGTTCATTGTTGATGGGTAAACTCTACCAAAAAACTCAAACCTCACTCAATCACAAACAAAAGTATATAAAATAATATTAACACAAAAAACAACATTGAAAGTAGAAAATCACCCTGACCTAAATAAAGCAAACAAAGCCTTAACACAAGGTTTTGGTAATGATAACAATAAAAATGAATTCAAAACCTTGAACTTAATTCAGTATTTTATATAATTTAACTACACTACTTTAAATCGACAATAAATAAAACTAACAATAACATTCCATTGTATTGTCATCTTGTTATCTATTTTCATGGTAATTTTCAAAGCGTGTCGTCCTACAAACGCAACTGAAAAGCTACCGTAATTGTTTTCTCATAATAGACACGAGTTAAGCTGTATCTACTGTATGCCAGCGGTAATGAATGAATGAATAGGTTCATTCAAACTAATTGGATTTGAATGAAACAACAATTATTGTAAATAACACAAAGTATAAATAAGAAAAAAAAAAAAATGCAAACTGTCTCTATGGTATGTAATGTAGAATGGCAAAATAGAGATGGTGCGACTTTCCCCAAATAAACACTTTATTTGCCAGATATACTTCGACCCTTTCTTAATGGAAGTCTATATACTGGTTACGTTCCTGGCACGATAGCCCTATGTGAATAGATATGCATTGCCGGTAATCATACAGTACCTGCATCAGCTGTGAGAAAGGAGTTATCAAACCAGAAAAAGAATTTTAGATGACCTAAAATATTGAGGTCTACAATTGCGTGTTATACCCTTCTATTATTGGAGAATTTCTTTTGCTGTTGGTTGGGGTTGGAAATAAAATAAATAAAATAAGTCCGAAGGTCTGTAATATACTAACACAATTTAGTGTAAAAATTGAAAAAAAAAAACCTGTAGACTATAATGACCAAACACAACATCTGCAGAGGGCGCACTTTCGAAAATTAATATTGACATACTGTATGTACTGTATCATATCACAATATTTTTGTTCTAGATTATATAGTCTAGGCAAAAAATGTGAAAAAAATTAGTTAGGGGGAGTGGAATGTTAGAGGCTGTCAACATAGCCAGATATCCTAATTAAACCCTTCTGATCACTCTAAGCCCTGTTGACACTTAATTTTTTGCCTCGTCTTGAAATGGCGGCCATTTTTCAAAATGGCCACCATTTTTTTATAAAATGTAGATAAAATCAGATCTAAATAAGGTAGATACACAATCTTGGTGTCTAAACACATGTACTTCAGACACGGAATCCATTAGGCCTTGTTGACACAATCTCTTGTTTTCAACATGTAATTTAAAGTTGAATTAAGTAAATTCATGTTCTTTCAAATAATATTGTTTAGAGTTGTTTATTACATCGATATGATTATAATTACGTGACAATAATTTACTGAATAAAGTTGTAAAAAAAGTATTTGGAAAAACACTTTTTTTTTTATGGTATAGAGCAAAGGAAACAATTGAAATAACTACAGAATTATTATCTCTCTTACTTCCCCTCTTGTGTATAAACTAAGAGGCAACTTCCTTCCTACTATTACACTATAGAATCTTAAAAAAAAAGCAAAAGAAACTTTGTATTGAAAAAAAGAACAGAGAACATGAAAATACAGCAAAGGTCTCCAGGTGGCCAGATGACTCCAGGTGGCCAGATGATAGTCTATCGCCATATGTTAAATAATGTTATTAACAGTTATTACATTTTTCGTCATTAAAAAGAAATAACGTTACTCATGATTACTGTAGAATGGGTTGATAACGACAGCAAACTGCGAATAAAGATTGCATAATGTGAAAATATAATAGTATGTTTCCTAAAATAGGATATTTTTGCAGTAATATGTGGAGCACAAAATTGATGTATTTCCCAAATGGTAAAATATCTTCTATAATTGTTGTATGTACAGTAACTGCAAAATTGCTAATTACGACAATATATTCTTAGTCTAGCTTACAATATAATACATTTATAATGTAATAACAGTATGAGAAAATCAGCTTTTATGGGGGATTGGGAGGTGGGGAGTGGTGTAATTGAGCATTAACAAAATTAATTTATAACATGCAATAAACTAACTTAAACACTGCTTGGGCTGTGTGAACACATGCTTTTTTTTTAATCTGATTTTAAAATTTGCAAAAAAAAAAAGGTTTTAAAACTACAATTAATAAAACTACTGTAAATGTGTATAGTAATACCAAATGATGCCAACATATTTATAGTGTCAAAGTTATTAAAAGTACCAAAAAAGTATCTAATAATAGTAGGCCTAGATTTGGTCACACTGTTTAACACTGTAGTGAGGGCTACAGAACAAAGTAAAAATAATACCCTGAGATACTTCCAATATGACACTGGGATTTGGAATCCAAAAAGTATTATGGAATCACACTTTTCATAGGCTTGTTGAATACTGAGCTACATACAGTAATTGTGTGTAGTAGTAGCATGTTTTAAAAACGCTCCAGTGGGGGAACATCTTTTAAATGCATCTGGGTGATTTTCACTCTATTTTTATTTAAGGTTTGGCTCAGTATAATGTTTTTTATATCATAATTCATAATCATCTAAAAAAAGGATTATCTGACTCATTTCTTGACCGTACCGACAAATTTTCAGGGCTAATGGTGTTCTGTAATGATGTTGTTCTCATCCCACCACAGTCCTATGTCTATAGTAGTCAGTTTGAGGTGGGGATGCAAATGAAATCTTAAAATTTATGTTAATGCAAGCTATACGGAGGTAGACGATTACATGGCTCGTTAATTAAGAGTAAATTACCTAAACACTATATCCTGTATCTGTCTTCCTCCACACTATTATTGACCTACTATACATTCATATTTTAAGAGGTCGCATATTGCGAGCAAACCAATTAATCTTAATCATACTGTATATTAACTTTGTGAAAGTTTTCAAAAGTACTGTAGTGTATAATAATTGTTGGTTCATAAATAAAAGTATACGTCTAAAACTATATTTTTTTATATAAAATCTATATCAAATTGTTCATATTTTTTACTAGCTATTTATTAGTTCATTATTAATACTGTACAGTTTAAGAAATACGCGCTGTAAACATTATGACCCTGACATTTTGGGTCAAACATGAATGGAAACATACAGTTACAGTAATACTTCCAACCATATGCAATGACATTGGTTTAAACAGGGAGGGTATAAAAATATTTATACTCGCTGGTTTCAAGTTAGCTGAACACAGTACACACTAGCACTGTAGCACAATGTCCATATTCAACTACTGTATACAACTCATTCAGAAAAAGGTCACCCAAAGACAAATCCACAGAACGAGGGTTTGACAGTATTGAAGTTGTGAACAAAATCATTGTAATTACTGTAATGATAAATGTAACTTCAGTAATGATGTAATCGCATAGAGGGCTGTTCACACATTATATATTTTACTCTACTGTCTAAGCACTGATAGAATCAGAGAATATGAAAGTAACTTTTTTGAGTCAGATCATATGAATTGCTTTTAATATTTCCACTTGTCTTCGATTTAGTTGGTTATTGTAACTAAGATTAGCAATTCTATAAGTCAAATCCCTTGAAGATAAACCAATGCAGAACGGAAGAACAAAACAGCTGTAAAAAAACAATTTTATTTCAATTTTTTTTTTATTCTTTTCCGTTGCTGTATAACAATTGCAAAATGTGTTGGATTAAACTGATATTTTGACTCCTTTAACCAACATTTTATGTTTTCTATAATAGATAGTTTTTTTTTTTTCAAAATGTATTGTATAATGGCTATGTTATGCGCGATTTGAACGATTTGCGCAATTTGAAATTGCGCAAAAAAAATCCTTGCGCAATTTGAATTGAAACATGTGTTTCAAATTGCGCAAGCAACGTATTAAATTGCGCAAGTAATCTGCAAATTGCGCAAGGTTTTTCGACAGATTGTGAAATCATGCACACCCATATTTTTATAGTAATTTCTAAGAATGATTCAAAATTAAAGATAAATATCGCATTTCCTTATTTTAGTAGTGCAAATATTGTTATAAGTTAGCATACCGTCGAAGAACCGACGAAGGAAAACGAAGCGGTGGTGTTCCACCAGGCGGGCGCGGCGCGGGCGGCCGGCTATACTACTCTAGCCTAGCTAGGGTCTGGACTACTGATACTGACTAGGTTACATGGCCTAGCTTAAACTAATATTAAAAACTTAAAAAGTGAGTATTAAACATTATCTTCATTGAAATAGTCTTATTTATATAATAAAATACTAAATTTTAAACTCCTCTGCCTAGGCCTAGCCTAGCCATGTATGGGAAAATTTACAGTTCGTTTTCAAATTGCGCAAAGGTGTCATATTGCGCAAGAACTATCTTGCGCAATTTACAAATTGTGCAGCGCAATTTAAAATTGCGCAAAGATTTTCTTGCGCAATTTGAAATTGCGCAAGTTGATTGCGCAATTTGAAATTGCGCAAAAAAATCCTTGCGCAATTTAAAATTGCGCAAGGATTTTTTTGCGCAATTTCAAATTGCGCAAATCGTTCAAATCGCGCATAACAGCTATATCAAATAAAAGATTGATCATACAATATAGCCCGTGTTTTAGTATGTCAGTAAAGATACAAATTCGTTTTCTTTTTTAAACCATTCATTAACTTTATTATAATTATGATTCAAAAGATAAGACATTGAGGTTAAAGGACAACTGTACCGAGGACCATATTTTAAAAACGTATTAGGGGTATACATATGATTTCAGAACCATCGCGAAATCGAGGATATCGCCGCACGCGCTCGCCGTACAGCCGTCGCCGTAAATTGCTGTGACGTCACAGGTGCATCGCATAATCTACTTAATGAGTTTTCGCTGTTGTTACCATACAATAGATAGGTACCGTCACTTCAATTGCTTATTTAACCTTTTAAATTACTTAAATTTGCCAAAATGTTTTCCTGGTATTTTGAAGAAACACTTCAATATCCAGATAGACAAAACAAACAATAAAACAATTCAACTTTTATATTTTTTACGATTTATTTAAAAAGTGTGTTTACTAGAAATGTTCGCGCTTTGCGAGACTTGTCTATGGGACCCGAAGAGTAGCTAGTAGAAACATGACGTATGACGTTCTGGAATCATTCAACCATATCGGACTCAAAACACGCCGGCATTTTCAGTTCCCTCTCTCTACTATACTACTCTACACAATGTTGATCACACCACCGTCACACACACGAGGAGGAGGAAGCTCGCACACGGCCCAAAAATCGCTAGCTAGCAGAGAAAAAGTTTTGAGTCCGATATGGTTGAATGATTCCAGAACGTCATACGTCATGTTTCTACTAGCTACTCTTCGGGTCCCATAGACAAGTCTCGCAAAGCGCGAACATTTCTAGTAAACACACTTTTTAAATAAATCGTAAAAAATATAAAAGTTGAATTGTTTTATTGTTTGTTTTGTCTATATGGATATTGAAGTGTTTCTTCAAAATACCAGGAAAACATTTTGGCAAATTTAAGTAATTTAAAAGGTTAAATAAGCAATTGAAGTGACGGTACCTATCTATTGTATGGTAACAACAGCGAAAACTCATTAAGTAGATTATGCGATGCACCTGTGACGTCACAGCAATTTACGGCGACGGCTGTACGGCGAGCGCGTGCGGCGATATCCTCGATTTCGCGATGGTTCTGAAATCATATGTATACCCCTAATACGTTTTTAAAATATGGTCCTCGGTACAGTTGTCCTTTAAGATATATTGTCCACCTGAAAAAATGGTTTTTTTTTTCAAATTTTGTTGTTGAATATGCCATTTTGATGTTCCATAATAATAGTCATTCACTTTGACCAAAAATTGGATAAAAAAAAAATATTTCCCATAAAACTGTAATTTGAAGCAAGAAATTGTCAATTGTCTGCCACCTAATGGGTTGGTTGAATTTAACCGTTTTTTGTCTTTTTGTAAAGTGAAAACATAATTTTGGAGACGTACCCCTCTATTATAATGAAGAGGACACTCTATAGGCTAGAGTGGACACCTTTATTTAGGATATACCATCCTGTAGGTGGATCCTTTATGATATATTATATTTATAAGCATGGAGGTAATTACCTCTCAGTGATTTTTTGTTGAAAGTTTTTTTTTTTTTTTTGAAGATGTGCAAAATATAGAATTCAGCTCATCATTTCAATATTTAAATTTGGGTAAAAACAATCTCAATCACAGAAAATGTTTACATCAATCAACCTAACAAACACAATTCTATTGTCAGTTTTACGTTTTTGTTTAAATCGTAAGTCTAGCCACAACCACTGTATGCATGGTTTGTTTTGACCGCTCCAGTGAAATCTTCCTTTCTTCTTGCTTATTCACTCACGAAAGTACGTAAACCCATGCTTAGCTAGGCCTGATGTTATGATTGAAAATAATTGTTATCAAAAGGTGTTTTCCTTTCCGAATTAAAAAGAAAAAAAAGTATTATACTTACATTTTTATTCTGTAGTTAGTATATATCTTACACTATTATCGGACACACTGAGGAATGAAACTAAAATTAATATTGTGCTTTCATAAACATTTCACGCACAAGAAATCCCCACCCACATTACGTTTTGTGGTAACCGCTTGTTCTTCCGGTATCGTTCGTACACGACGTCATTTCCTCTGATTCTCACCTATGTACGTACACTTGTGCGATATAAGACGAGTTAAATTTATGAATTTTAATCCCTAATTACCAGCTCCAATATGAGCAATACAATTTGATTTACTTCCAATATTATATCAACATTGTTATGTTTTCTCGTAACCAAAAATAAATTCAAATAGATAAGTTTGTATACATTCGCCTTCATGAGTGTTATAGCTCGCCTATATAGGATATCGCATTAATATGTTTGTTTACAGAGACTGTCGAAGAGGAAAGTGTCTGGAGTGAGAGTATACATGCTGTGTAAAGAAACATTGTAAGTTATCCGATTTCTATGACGAATTTCCATTTATTATTTCCTAAATTTAGAGCTATAGGTAATACAACGAAAACCACGAAATTATAGAGGATTATGAATCATTTTAAATGGTCAAACACTGGGCTGGGCATCATCATGCATGGCAAGCAAGGATGGTGGCAGACACACATCCATTCCTCTGTCTGGGTGATATTGTGACACCACCAGTGTTATGAGAGTTCTCTTATTTTAATCTGCATGGATGTACTGTGACTGGGTATTAAATAAAAATAGAACCTCTGATTCTTTCTACACTTCACAATGCTGTTTTGAATTTGAATTGCACTTATTATAATGTTTGTTACTACTGTGGCAAATATTCATTAATTTCTCTAATTTCTCTTACTATAATCAATGATAATAATATAGCCTAGATAAACATGCAGTGGTCACGACAAGCTGTTCTGAGCCTCTACCGGCAGTTGATGCGCCAGAGTAGCAGTCTCCAGTACACGGACCAAGAGTTCTACAGACGGTACATCAGGAATGAGTTCAAAAAGAATATGATGCTACGATCAGAGGAAGAGAAACTGCAACAGTTGCAGGTTAATAATGGGGGAAGGGGTGATAGTGTGTGTGTGCTCACTCTTTTGACAGCAGCCACAATAAATAAAAACATTTTCATTTCACATTGTATTAACTAGAGTAGTGTATTATTCACTTGGGATAAGTGAACGTACTACACTATTACATAATACATATGATATATGAACCCCTTCCAAATCTATTATTAGAGCTCCCAGCTTAAAAGATCCTACAGTATATCTGCCTCAGTTCTAACCCACTTTTTAGAGAAAAGTTCATTGAATGAGAAACTCCTGCCCATTTTATATTTCACCCTGCTTCCGGCCAATTTGATTAGAACATAGTATGGACAGACAAATAGATGTATTACATAATTCAGTGTTTAGTTTTAGTCTGAATCGCTATCTACAGGATGATACTAAATTACTTCTTCTATTTTTTTTTCACAGAAGGGAAGACACTATTTGAAGAAGGCTCACGGTGTTCTTGTGTAAAGTTACTATATAAACCAGTGATTATGATGGTAAGAAAAGATGCTATTTTAATACTTTACATTTTCTGACCTATATTGAATACTGAATACTGAATATTTTCTATAGCCCCTTGCGGTAGAATTTACCAGGCCTACTAACTAGAGTCTGCACACATTAAAATGTTTTTACTTTTCACAATGGAGAACAACATATTCAGTGAAATCATCATCATCATCAGGCTGTGTTCCATCATACATTGTTGGGTACCTAGGTGAAGCCCTCCTCTAGCAATTCCCATTTTCTTCTCTGTAATATGCAATTCTTGTCCAAGTTGCTGACATTGGTATTTTTTTGTCAATCAGGTCCTTCATTAGTGCAATGAATAAGTCCAAATACAAACAAAAATTGTTAGTTTCATGTCCCCCTTCAAGAACCACATTACTTCTTTTACTTGTATTACACACATCTGTGATTATTTTTTTAAATGATAGTATTCATGAAAAATTTAAAATAATAATTAAATTTTCCATTGAAATTACGCGGTCTAACAAGTGTTTGAAGGTGTGTAATGGCAACTTTTAGATACTGTATATATATATTTGGTACATCATATACTGTAGCCTAAAATAGCCCTTACAAAAGCAAATTTTTAAACCATGGTTGAAATAACAAAAACTGTATGATGATCTATAACCTTTGATCTGTAGCAATCAGAACAAACTTTTAGTGATGTCATCTTCTATAAATAGAATGTGTTAAAATAAAAGTGATATACAAAAGGTATGTTGAATGCATGATAAATTGGATGTATTGTTATTCAAATAAATTGATTGTCAGAGAGCGTGAAAAATGTAAGTATATGAGGAGACGCCTTGTCACCTATGGACATCTAATTAAAATTGGTCACATTTCATTCGTTAACCTGGCAATTAATTAAGCTGAAAAAATTTAAAGCAAGGCATGTAGAAAGGAAATATTTGTGTTGTGAGATAATCAGAAATAGTATATCCAGTGTGAAATATCGTCACGATGTTCGTTTTGACTCATTTGCCTGTCACTAATGTATACAAGCTGTGGTCAGCTATATGAATGAAACAACCCATACAATGTGTTCACAATATCATCTGGTAACTAACTACCATAAATAACAAATATAGATTAAATGTATTAAAAATTCTGAAAAAAGATTGTACAATAATTTGCTTCATTCAAATAATTTTCTCTTTTGTTTTACTTATCAACATCCAGCATTATAACACACCTGAGTATATCCCTGCCATTTGATTGGTCCATTTTGTATCACATGCCATTCATTAGTTATACTGCACTATAGGTATATTTAATGGTTCTATTTCACATTCAACTTTTTGTGAAGATTTTGGGAATAAAGAAACAAGCCTTTTTAACCAAAATCAAAACAGAACCTTGTTTTATTGGCAATAATGATTAGATTGTGTTGTATTTCAGGAAATTGTTGAAGGTCATATGAAAGTCAAAGGAACCTTGGAGACAATTCGCAGCTTGTTGTGTTTGTTTTGTGCGTATTATTGTGAAAGCTGTGATGCCTAACGTATTGCAATCTGCGCCACTAGTTTTACAGTGATTACTCATTTCACTTTCTAGGCTCATCTGTCTTTTGTGAGGTTAGTTTCGGCAAGCAAATGATGTGTGATATCAAAATCTAAAACTCTGTCTACACTATTAAACTAAAATGTGTGATGTGCCCAAATATGGTAGTGATATGACATCCATATTTGGGCACATCACATTTTTTAGTCACATAAAGTTTGATAGACAGAGTTAAGGATAACTAATCCAGCATGGAGCTACTGTAAGTTAATGTTATAGCTCCATGTCTAGAGTTAAACAAAACTCTAAATTAAGCGAGTGTAAATCATCTGGTCAGTAACAATAGGGCAAATGTCTCTAGATCATCAAATGGCTAAAACCATGGTCAGTTTATAATGACCCTTACACATACGCTATAAGTAATTAATACAGGTGCTTAATATGATACTGAGCCATTGTTATATTAGTGGAAAATGTTATCTATATGTTAAGGTAACTTTATGTATTACTATTACTATTATCTTCAAATTTTACTTAAAATGCTGCTAAAAGTTGTTTTTTTACAGAATGGTATTTGTGATATACAGAACACTCAGGGGTTTTTGTATTATAATTTTGTTTACATTTTGTACAAGAATTGATGTTGGTAAAAAAGTATTTAAAATGCGTAAGTTTTTGTGGCATTTGTATGACAACATAAATAGGTGGTGCTCTGGCAATTCTTTTATACAGTAGTATGTTACAGGATTTTAGCAGTATTTATCTATGTGGTTGGGTGGGTATACTAAGGTAAAAGAACCATCACAACAGCCTTCCCCTCACCGTTTTAATTGACCACTGAAGTCAACCATTCACTTTAACACATAATTAACGCAATATATACAGTATATATAAATAAAATGAATGTTTATTGTCAATGGTAGCATACACATTAAATCGATGTTAAATTGTAAATGGTGCTAATTATGATTTTAGCTTTGAATAAATTTACTCAACAACAATAACTGGTTAAATCGTTCTTTCGTTGTGCATATAACTGTAGATGGAAGAATCATAGTTTCGTATTTTCTATATTGATTCTGAAACGAAAAATGAGAAAGGAATGGAATAGTCAACTCTAAAGCTCTGTCTACACTATTGAACTAGTTTCACAAGTGCCAAAATATGGCAGTGATATGACGTAATCGTGTCCTTAAGTTATTTGCTTATGCACTTCTTAAATATTTAAGCAAATATTGATAAAAGCCAACCCTCTTCTTTATATATATTTTGTTTTATCCCCTGACACTGACACTGACGTGATATTTTTCATAAACTCTTGTGACGTCGTCGGTTAAAGTTAAGGTTAAAGTCGTGGATTGAATAGTCCCTATTCAAGGAAATTGTGCAGCAGTTATATTTACTTTAAAGAACTAAGATACTGCACTGTATTAAACTCTATACTTCGCGATAAAATTTAAAAAAAGTTTATACATACGACTTTGTTCAGATGAATCTTTGTTTTTAGAAAGACGTTCATTTGCAACTTGTGTCATTAGAGAACTGATCGCTGGATGGTCAGACAACGCTAAAAGAAGCATGTGTAAAAATGACACAATATCACGTAATTATTAAAAGTTAAAATTTAAATAAATTTAATTAAAATTTTCAAACAATCTTTCCTATAAATCCTTTTATATGCAATAGATCTCATTGAAAATCATAATGTCTTGATTGTACTAGAGTAAGGTAGATAAGGTCTGGAAAGGCAGACCAATGGGTATACTAGCAAAGCCGAGTAGGGTTTCTTAATGGGTTTCTTATGTAGGAAAAGATTCAGCAATACTTTTCCATCTTTGCCGGGAATAGTGCATTTAACGTACCTTCATTAAAATTATCTCTGCTTAAACTGTAAAGATCACAAGTGGCAGACGCTACTACTGTTGCCACTCTCTTGATATCGGTTAAAAGAGCAATTTCTGCAAACAATAAAACACGATAAGAAATACAGTAATCTTGATTTTTCAAATTGAGGATATTTTTTTAATTGAATGCAATGAAACTTGCAATATCACCACCACCATTGCGATCATTTCACTCACTACTGGAGATTTGTGATGGGTCAAGAACTCTATGGCGGTGATTGTAATTCTTATGTGCATGCTATGCACAATGAAGTGTTGTTCCATCAATTACCACCACACTACATTGTTAAGTCTGATTATGTGGTTCAAATAGGCCTGGTAATCATTGGTGGGTGTAATACCTCCAAAATGATCTCCGTCGGAAAGTTTACCAATTACTTGGCCATCCACAATGATGTCTACAGACCCGTGCTCTATGAAGTACATAGCCGTGCCTCGAGTGTTTGCTTGTATAATTTCGTCGCGTTCTAAATAGACTTCAAACTCCAATTTTTGGATTAAGTCAGAGACAAAGTCTTGATCAGCGTTTGCCAGGAAATCAACCTTGTTGATCAACGATTTGCACTGGTGCTGGACTAAAGCCTGTCAAAGAGCAGTTGGAAGTTATAAATTGAGATGGTAAAAGACAATAAACATATAGAATATCTGGAATTTAAATGCAAAACACTGGGTCTATTTATCCAAAGGACCATCGAATAAGTGCAGAGGATTCGGACGGTGTCACAGATCAATTTATAACATTTAGGATATCATCCTCTAATAGTTCGTAGTTGAAATAAACTTGTGTTTTTGTATTTCAAACTGATGAAAGCTTCCCTAATTTCAAAGACTAACATCCTGTCTCTAGCTCAGAAAACACACCGATATACTTCACTTTTACTGCCGTGGACTGTCAAGATTGACAGCCTGGTCGTATTTTTGTTCGTTCATAAAGCTTGGTTCCCACTAGGACGCAACGCAATGACGTAGACGCAAAGCAAGCGAGTTTACCAATCACACGCGATTGTTCGAATAATCTATCCCTTGTGATTAGTCAAATCACTTTGCGTTGCGCTACGACCTTACGTTGCGTCCTAATGGGAACCAAGCTTAATTAAAGTAACGCACGTTATATTTGTTTACGGAGTGAATCTGGTATCCGATATTAGGTGAAGAGAAGGGTCTACGACGTCTGTGTTGCAGATTACAGCTAACAATTAACTTACAAGTCTGATAGGTCTGTTTTGCTCACTCATAATTGCGTGATCATTGAAGTACTTCCGTTGATATCGATGCTCGTAATAATCCAAAATCCTTTTCTGTATATTGAATGGAACTTTGTGGAACTTCATGTATTCCTTAACTTGGTTAATCTAAAATGAAAATGATAGAGTAATGTAACTATAGTTGTAGCCTTTTTTATGCAAGGTGTTCTCACATCCACGTCAAATAGTGATAATGGGAAATTAAGTGTTCCGAGAGCCTTTTTAATTTAAAAGTTAGCCAGAGCCTTTTTCGATAGGCTATAAATAGAAAGTTACCGAACATTTCGAGCGACGCGAGTTCTGACTTCCGTATTTTATAGGCTGTCTAAATTTCCTTTTTAACTCGTTTATATTAAATTATATTGCTGTTTAATTGATTTCTGTGTATTAGGAATATTTATATTAAACAAAAACCACAACAGTACCAATTTTTGTTGATTATGGATTCATTTATTCGAATTCTAAGATAAACGTCTAAGCCAAGTGTAAGCGTAAACAAAGCGAGTCATACGACGAAAACAAGAAAGTGAAAACTAACTAGTTTGTTAAAATAGTTAATGTTGGCTCCAATATTTAAACAAACTTCAAAATACACCATACAATATAAAGCCAACGGTTTCAATGCGTGATTTAAGTTTATTCTGTTCCTCAATATAATCAGATTCCAAATCCCATAAAGTATCACGATTGACTACAAACAAAGGATATAAAAAACGTGTAACTACAAATGTTTATAATAAACTATCTATAATTATCTACTGTAGTAAGCTATAGTAACATCAAACTACAAATTATACTATTAAATCAAAGCATTATATAATTTCATATAAAATGTGAATACTGTGGTACTATAGATAGCATACAAATACTTGACCACAGATCTAAAACAAAGATTCCCTTGGTATATCTTATTACAGCAGGCTATGCACTCAAGGTTGTTACAGCAGGCTATGCACTCAAGGTTGTGTAGCAATGTAAAACAGTAGCCTATATACTAGATACAGTAACATTAATATTTGCCTATTTCATATCATGTAAAAGTATTATCATCCTACAAACTATTTCAAACTAAACTACTAAATATAAACTTATAACTCATAACACTATGGGTACTTACAAGACGTTGTGCTATCTTAAATTTGATGATTTTGTCCACTATTAAAGGTTTGTCTATCCATGAAGTTTCTCAGTTAGCATATGAGATGTAGATGAAATTAGATACTTTAAAGATTCTTTGTACTATTGACCTTTGACTTAAAGGGTCAAAGTGGCACTAACATCCCGGCCCCTTAATTGTCTAATAACAATTATCTAAAAGCTTAAAATACGAAACGCCACACTAAATCTAAATGGTAATGCAACTCCTTCTAGTTATCATTTTCCAATAAAATTACTAATTTCGATATTGGACGTTCCAATACAGAATTCTTTGTCTGTACTTCAACGATTCTAACTACTCCGTTGCTGTCTGGTTTAACTTTCGTTATCTTTCCTAATAGCCATACATTCCTAGGTGCTGCATTGTCGACTACAAGTACGACATCACCAGGTTCAACATTTCTCTTTGATCTCATCCATTTCTGTCTCTCTTGTAAGGCTGGCAAATACTCTTTCAGCCATCTTCTCCAAAACACGTCTGCCATGTACTGAGCTTGCTTCCAACGGCGACGAGCATAGATGTCGTTCTTTTCGAATATTCCTGGAGGTAAACTTGTTTTCTTGTTAAGTAGGAGTAGATGATTTGGCGTGAGAGGTTCCAGATCATTATGTTCACCTGAGACGGATGTTAATGGTCTGCTATTTATAATAGCCTCTACTTCACACAAATAAGTATGCAAACATTCATCATTAATGTTCTGCTCCTTCAGCAGTGAAGATAGGATGTTTCTTATGGAGCGAATCAGTCGTTCCCATATTCCGCCGTGGTGTGAAGCTCCTGGGGCGTTAAATGACCAATTTATACACCTTTGCAGCATTGCATTGTGAATTTTGTTTTGGTTCCATTCAGCTATAGCTTCCTTTAAGCACTTGTTAGCTCCGACGAAGTTGGTGCCATTGTCGGAACGAATTTGTTTCACTTGACCTCTTCTTGCAACAAATCTACGGAGAGCGTTGATGCAAGAGTCAGTGTCCATAGAATGTGCCACTTCGATGTGTATAGCGCGAGTTGCCAGACATGTGAAGATAACACCGTAGCGCTTCTCTAAGGATCGTCCCCGTTTAACCTCAAAGGGTCCAAAGTAATCTGTGCCGACTCGAGTAAACGGAGGTTCATCGGGTGTGATGCGATCGACTGGTAAGTCAGCCATCTTTTGTTCACATGTTTTACCTCGTAATTTCCGGCAGATAACACATTTACTTATAATTTTGCGAACGGCTGAGTTTGCATTGATGACCCAATATTTCTGTCGCAGTTTCGAAATGACGTGATTTCTACCACTGTGTCCTACTACGGCATGCAAATGGCGAATGATTATTTCAGACACGTGTGATTTGTTTGGTAGGATGATGGGCTGCTTGCTTTCTTCTGGCATGCTAGCTCTACATAACCTCCCTCCGACTCTTAGTAGCCCGTCGGATAATTTCGGGTCTAACTTGGTTATTGGGCTCTTTCTCTTTATTGGTTTGGTCGCATTAGTGTTTAAATGCTCAATCTCTTCTTTAAACGCACTTCTTTGAACAAATATTAACACTTCCTTTTCAGCCTCCTCGATTTCGGCTAAATCTAGAGGCTCAAGAACAGCTCTGGCTGTTTCGTTCTTTATCTTTGCGTGTAGGACTCGTTTACATCTTAGCAACCAAGCAACAGCTTTCGTTAACTTGGTCCAGTCGGAAAATGTGTTAATTAGTTGATTAATGGTACCTTCTGCTTCTTTTGTTAGAATAACATTCGCTAAGATTGGTGTCTTCACCTCTGGATCATTATCCTTTAGTTCAAGCAAAACTCTGTCTTTTGGCCAATTTTCTTCAATGGTCCACAGGAAATCTGGCCCATTAATCCATCGTTTAGAATTTAAGAATTCCTCAGCGGTCTGACCTCTGGAGGCATCATCAGCCGGATTCAAGTCGGTAGGTACATATTTCCATTGTGATGGTACTGATCGTTCATGAATGGTAGCAAGACGATTAGCTACAAATGTTTGATATCTAGCTGTGGTATTGTTTATGTAACCGAGGACCGCAGTACTATCTGTCCAAAAGACGCTTGGCTCAACTTCAATTTGTAATTCTTCTTTTAGAAGTGCATCAAGTCTTACAGCTACTGTGGCAGCATTCAATTCAAGTCTGGGAATTGTAACATTCTTCAAAGGGGTTACTCTTGCTTTACCCATTAGGAAACTGCAATGAATATCACCAGATTGGTTAACTGACCGAAGGTAGGCAACAGAACCATAACCTCCTTCGCTGGCATCTGCGAAATGGTGAATTTGTGAATGTTTTACCATTCCAAAGTTGGTTGGCTTGTAACAACGATAAACCGAAAGCTTTTCAAGTTTCGCAAGGTCACTTTTCCATACCGACCAGCGGTCCCTAATAGACGTTGGTATCTCTTCATCCCATCCAAGATTCAGTCTGCATAGATCCTGCAACAAGTTTTTTGCAGGAAGGACGAATGGTGCCGCGAAGCCAAGAGGGTCATATACAGAAGAAACGCTTGACAGTATTCCTCGTCTGGATACAGGTTTTTCTCTGGCAGCTACCTTAAAGCTGAAACTGTCCGTGTCTATCATCCAGTGAACTCCGAGTACACGTTCTATCGGAAGGGCATCTCGGTCTAAGTCGAGACCACTTAATTCCTTGGCACGATCTGTTTCAGGTATCGATGATATGACATTACGTCGGTTGCTGCTCCACTTGGTAATATTGAACCCCCCTTGAGCGCAAAGTGATCGCACTTCCTTTATCATAGCAATCGCTTTTTCTTCTGTAGCAACTGATTTGAGGTAGTCGTCAACGTAGAAGTTTTTCTCTACAGACTCTGCTACTTCAGCGTCAACCATGTTGTCTTTGGCCGTCTTCAGCAGAGCGTAATTGGCACAACTTGGTGATGATTTTGCCCCGAACAAATGAACAGCCATTCTGTACTCCTCCGGTTCTTTAGTAAGATCTCCATTTGTCCACCACAGGAATCTTAATAAATCTCTATGCTCATTCGGCACTCTAACTTGGTGGAACATAGACTCTATGTCACCAGTAATAGCGACTTGCTCTTCACGGAACCTCAGGAGTACACCTACTAAAGAATTGGTTAGGTCTGGTCCTTGCAGTAGTTGATCGTTGAGCGAAGTACCATGATAACGGGCAGCGCAGTCAAACACTACGCGTATTTTTCCAGGTTTATTTGGGTGGTAGATCCCATGATGTGGTAGATACCACACCATACCATCGTTACGGATAATATTGTCCTTCACTCTTTCTGCATAACCAGCTTCAATAACTTTGGTTATAAAACGTTTATAGTCTTCATAAAAGGTTTGGGACTTATCAAATTTTCTCTTGAGCTGACTTGCTCGTTGTTGTGCTTGAGCTCGGTTATTCGGCATAAGAACGTGGTCCTTCAGAGGCAAACCAATTTGATAATGACCATCGATCAAGGAAGCACTGCCATCTACCTTACGCATAAACTCTTTGTCTTCTCGTGAGTGGGACAATTTCTCTCCGTAGCTTCGTTCGTTGAAATCTTGATTGGCATAGATTTGAAATTGCTCTTCAAGATTTGACTTCACAGCAATGCGATTGACACGTTCGTCGTTTGTCAGTTCTGAACGTCTTATTGGTCCGTTTATAGCCCAGCCAAGGCGGGTTTTGGTTGCGTAAGGACCATCACCTTGACTATTTATCACTTCCCAGGGTTCCATCGCTTTCGGAACATCATTTCCTATAAGAAGTCCAATTTCAGCGTCCAATTCTGGGATCTTAAGGTCTTGTAAATATGGCCAGGTTCTAATATCTTTCTGCAAGGGTATTTCTTCCTTTGTTACTGGAATCTCCTTTACGGTGTACAACCTTGGTAACTTTATAGGAGTACCACCCACGAGGTTGCTAACTTCCAGCGATGATACAATGTGACTATTAACTGGCTGATCCCTGTGATTTATAGTCGAGAGTATTAACCGAGTTTGTCTTTTTTCTGCGCTCAGCTGCTCCATAAGACTCTCAGTACAAAATGTAGCTGAGCTTCCATTATCCAAAAATGCATATGTCTTAATGGTCTTTCCAGATGTGTTTGCCCGTACCAGTACAGGTATGATAGCCATGCAGCTTCGCAGGTTGCTGCCGGCCCCTATGGCTCCATTGGCCACTCTGTTTGGCTGTTGACCAGTTTGAGTTGAATTTGGCTCGTGAGCAACAGAGGCATCCTTTTCGGAGATGGATTGAGTGGTTTGTGGGTTTTCTTCACGATGTAGGATAGTTGCATGTTCCTTATTGCACGTTTCGCATACAATCTTTCTTTTGCAATCACTGCTTCTATGGCCGGGTATCAGGCACTTAAAACAGAGACCCATAGACATAAGGAAAGCTATCTTTTCACTGTGAGTTTTCTTCTGCAAGGCACGGCAAAATTCCATGGTATGATCACCTTTGCAGAACAAGCAAGGATTGCAATGAGCACTTATCGGTCGTCGCCCTGCTGTTTCCTTCACATCAACGGCAAAGGATTGTGTGTGTTTTCGATCTGGTTTTGTTTCAGGTTTTACTTTATCTCGTTTTGTCTGTCTTCCGAAAACCGGATCAGTAGCCACTCTAACCTCTTGTGTGATAAAGTTGACGAGATTTGCGAAGGTTATTTGGTTATGTTTGTCTCGTATCTCAAGCGATTTTCGACTCCATCTGTCTTGAATGTAATATGGGAGCTTTCTCACGATGGTTTGCAGATTCTTGGGGTGCTCCATTTCCCTCATTGATTTTAAATCATCCATTGCATTTTTACATGTGGTTAAATATATTGAAAACTTTTCCAGTCCTTCAACGTCATCTGGTTTGATGATGTTCCAGTTTGTAAGTTGCTCAATGTATTCCTGAGTAATTTTATACTCATTTCCGTATTTCTCCTTTAATAAACGCCAAGCCTCTTTGTACCCAGTTTCGGCGTCTAGGTGCATACAGCTTCGAACTAGGGAGTTTGCATCTCCCATTGTATATTGTTCTAGGTAATGCAATTTCTCACTTGTGCGCTGAGTACGGGTAGAAACCCTACTCTCAAAGGCCTTCACAAAGGACCGAAACTCTACCAGATTACCTTTGAACTTGGGGATATTGGTAGGTGGCAAGAGATTTCTTTGTTGCTGATCAACTATTAACTGGGTTAGTTGCTGTTGCGTTTGCTGAGATGCAGTCATCTGATTGATGATCTCGTATAGAGCTTGATGTGGTAGTGGATCATATGTTGGTGCATATATTGGTGCATATGTTGGTGCATATGGGTTTGTCCCTACAGGGTGTTGAAACTCAGGAGGTCCATTAACAATATCATGAGTATATATTCTCTCGTCCGGAATGTTTCCTTGATGATTATTATTGTTGTTACTCACTTGGGGTAACATCACTGGCACGTTCTGCAACTGTTCATTATCTGGTTGTTCATAACCGTCTGTATTTACATTTGTTTCGCCGATCCCGCATTCATTTTCTAATTCTTTAATTTCGGCGATCTCTGCTTCTGTATAAATTCGTTCCCGAGCACTAGAGATCTCAATCTGAGTTTTCAACGCAAGTTCTTCCATTTCCAATTGTAGGGCTAATGCCTTTTGTTGCAGTTCGCGTTTTCTTTTGAGTGCCTCCTGTTTTGCTAAAAGTCCGGCTAAATTTGCTGACTCTTTCACTCGATTGCTCGATGCTGCTGACACACGACTTACTCGTGATCCTGTCTGCGATATGCTATCTTCGGGATGGACATCCGTCTCCTTTCTCATACTATGAATTCTATTATTTATACTCCATGGGTTCTGATTTTGGTTTTCTTGGCCGCCCATACTTTGTAGCTCCATAGCTACATGCGAGGTTGCATTTTCAGAGAACATGCTGTTATATTGCTGACCTTCGCCAACTGCGGGCCTTCCATAGTCCATCGCGTCCTATGATTAACTTTCGATAAGTTGGATAAGTTCAAAATTGTATCGTCTTTCAATGATGTTGGCTCCAATATTTAAACAAACTTCAAAATACACCATACAATATAAAGCCAACGGTTTCAATGCGTGATTTAAGTTTATTCTGTTCCTCAATATAATCAGATTCCAAATCCCATAAAGTATCACGATTGACTACAAACAAAGGATATAAAAAACGTGTAACTACAAATGTTTATAATAAACTATCTATAATTATCTACTGTAGTAAGCTATAGTAACATCAAACTACAAATTATACTATTAAATCAAAGCATTATATAATTTCATATAAAATGTGAATACTGTGGTACTATAGATAGCATACAAATACTTGACCACAGATCTAAAACAAAGATTCCCTTGGTATATCTTATTACAGCAGGCTATGCACTCAAGGTTGTTACAGCAGGCTATGCACTCAAGGTTGTGTAGCAATGTAAAACAGTAGCCTATATACTAGATACAGTAACATTAATATTTGCCTATTTCATATCATGTAAAAGTATTATCATCCTACAAACTATTTCAAACTAAACTACTAAATATAAACTTATAACTCATAACACTATGGGTACTTACAAGACGTTGTGCTATCTTAAATTTGATGATTTTGTCCACTATTAAAGGTTTGTCTATCCATGAAGTTTCTCAGTTAGCATATGAGATGTAGATGAAATTAGATACTTTAAAGATTCTTTGTACTATTGACCTTTGACTTAAAGGGTCAAAGTGGCACTAACAGTTAACATTAATTTGGAATTTTTAAATGAAATTCTGAAAACGGTATAATATAGTCTTATATGTATTTTCTAAGATTTCCAAAAATAAGCTTGGTGTTATTTTTCAAACAAATTCTATAAGGAGTTGAATATAGGTCTGTTTTAAGCGAAAGCACGGTGCGCGTAGGCCTAGGGGGAGACGCGGCAGGGCTGGAATAATCGTTTTCTTAGGCGCGGCGAAGAGAATGAGGAAAGATGCGCTTCATCATTGGCCCCTCGATTGTTATTCTTGTTAAGTGGCTGATTCATAATCTTAAAATATGAGGACAAAGGGCTTATAAATTTTGAAATAAAGTGTTGAACTTTCATTTTTCTTAAAATTATTAAGAAGTGGGTGGTGGGGCTGTCTGCAAGCTAGGCCTGGACTGTTTAAATTTGTAAAATACTATAAAATCAATACATTCTTGGGGCTAAATAATTAATGAAATTTCACGATTCCCTTCTTTTTATTATAATAATGGAGCAATAAATGAAATACACACCATTTAACATAAAACCTTTAATATTATCACAAATTAGACAACAAGTTTTGTACATCAAATTAACATCTTTTGTACTAGGCCTTTTTCTATTTATATTTATAATGATTATTTATTGCCGATTTGGAAATCACATTTAAACTTTATAAGAATTACCGCACAACAACCAACCTCCGCTTGAACCTTTAAATAAGTAAATTAAGAAAATATCAAGTTTTTAAAAATTAAATGTCCTTTGGCAATAAAAATCTGTAGATATCCATAAAATTACTGTATGTGTTGTTTCACATATGCCGGTAAATTAATGAGAAATTGTTGTTGATTAATGCTATTTCTATTGTATTGAAGTATGCAGACAGCTTAATAAGAACATCCCTCTGTGATCTGTAAAAAAAAAAACATTAAATTAATAATAATCATTATTTAGTTATATTTGTAATCATTTATTTTTATTTCCTTAGGCCTAGGCCTATAAATACGCGCGCCTGACAATGAACACGCGCCAACAATACACGCACTACTCCACTATAATAACAGGCTAAAGCCTAGCTCTCTTACCTGTAAACTAGGCCTAGACTATATTGATTTTTAAATAAAATAAAAGAGGCTTTGTAAAGTTTTATGATTAAAAACAACTTTCCTATATATTATATAATGTTCTTATTATTTTAAAAAGCAACATTTTTAATCTTATGGTGTAAAAAAATGATATTAGCTACAACCATGTGTTCCATTTTCAGCAGTAAAATAACCAAAAAGGCACATGTTTAAGCAGCCATTAAAAAAAAATAAAAAATAACACCAACGAGATTTTTTTATTAACTACTATTGAAAAATTAAATATCCAGAAAATATAAAACCCACCTTCTCAAAAAATTAGATTGTTTTATTACAGCCTCAACAAGTTAGACGAAATTTTAACATTCGAATACCCTAAAATTGTTTAAAAAACATCGGTGTAATTCACCCTTGTTTGACACAGATATAATGGCTTTGTCGATAAAAAAAACAATATCACGTGGTTCGTAGATGCTGTGTCAAAGGTTTTCATGAATTATTCATTAGTAAATAAAACCAAAAGTTCCAATTGGCCAGTTTGCAAAAACTTAATATTTATTTTTAAAAACAAAGTTGCTTCCGGGTAATTGTTCACGCTGTCTCGTGTGCAAAAACGATTCGCTGCCGATAGAGGGCTCACTACTTTTTTTCCCTGGTGAATTGAATGTGTTCTCTCATTCCAAAAGCACTAGGAGTGGTTTTCAGACGATTTATAAAGTCTCACTTGCGAGGAGAGTCCGACGTCCACATGAGTTTCGTGATTACATTTGGTTGCATCTGCGCAACCCAGTAGCTCCCATTTCGTCAATGTTTAGGCCTACAATATGTGTAAGTCGAGCCATAGCTTCAAATATTATCTCAGCAGAATCATGCTTAATTTTGTTCTGATGCACTGCCAGTTTTTTGGATTTCTAGACTTCATTCTGTCTATAAATCTTTCTTTAACTACATATGTTTAAAGGTGGAATCTACCGTAAAACACAAAGAAACTCCAACATTACCCTTTCGTTGTACAGTCTTGCGGATGCGTCAATAGATAACAATAAGGTAGACATATGACCGATGAATAATGCGTAGAATGTGGCTCCAAAGCACACACTTATGACCGTTAACCACATCTCTGTGATGTTGGCAGGCGGATACCTGCCAAAGCCAAGGCCCAGCATGTGGCATATAGATTTAAAAAACGACCAAGAGTACTGTTCCCATTTTGAAGCATTCTAGAGGGGAAAACATGTCAATTAGATTAGGCTATTTTGTTCAAGTGGATGTGGAAAGAGCATAATAACGCTGCTTGGCGCTACGGGTACGGTACGAATTAACAGGTGCTTAGACTGTCTCTGAGAACCACATGAATTCGACCTACTGTAGTAAGTGTGATCCTCAGATGGACACTGCCTCCAGCAACTCAATCTTCACCAACAGTGGCAAACTCGGAGTTTGTATTTACAAACAAAACTTTGCAAAACTACTCAAAATACACCTATCATGTGTCATAACCTACCTGCAGATTGTTAATAGAAACCCATGAGTCTACAGGGAAGTCCATGAAGAATGGAACAAGGAATTGAAGGCAACAGTTCCAGTGCGTCACGACTAGCGCAAAAATAACCAGGTTGACTATACTGATAATCGCTCCGTCAATATTTAGCAACTATAAAACAAAATAGGATAAAACAACATAAAAACTCTGATGCGTTTGAGTATACTAGGTTATACACCTAAAAAGAAGTCAACGTGAAACTTGCCTCCTCCAATCGTTGTGCATATCTCATAAGACGAGACAACCGCAGCAGACGAAGTAAACTTAACACTTTTATTAATCTATTTTGAAAAAGAAAAATAATTTCACTTCAAGATTTTTCAAAGAGCACTTTTCTAAAAAAGTGAGAACGGTTTTTTCTTTTATGAAAAGGACGCGATATCTTCATGCTGTTTTGACACATAATCTGGTCTACTACCAAACTAATGTTAATAGCAATATAGCTCGTATCCACAGTTTTGATCATCGTGTCTAGGTCCTTTTCAATACTGCTATATTCCCCATGCTGAATTTACACTTAATTCGGTTATGAAGAACGCCCGGCAAGAATACTGTGCATTTTGATATTTTCGAAATGCTCAAAATGGTCGAAAACGATGACAACATCAAAAATCGTGATACCAAACCTCTCAATATTACCTTAATATACGAAGTTTTAGTAGCATCTCATCCGATATCGCCCCTTCTTCTCCGAAATTTTCTTGAGTGAAATAAATATAGTCAAACGGGAAAGAAGAGATAAAATCCAGTGGAAACCATCCTTTTAAATAACACCAAGCAATTCGACGTTTTTGTAGAATTACCTTTTTGAAAATAAAAATACGCTCTGTCTACATTATCAAACTTTATGTGACAAAAAAGTGATATGCCCATATAATGGACATGATGATATCATATATTTGGGCAAATCACTACCATACTTTGGCACACCACATTTGTTTGTCAACCTAGTTTTATAGCGTAGACAGATCTTAAAGGATATTGCTTGTTTTATTTTTAAAATTGCTATTTATTTTAAGATTGAATTATGAAACTATGAAAGTGATGGGGATGATTGTAATGTTGTTAATTAATCGGATTCCTTAGTTTCACGTAATGCTTTTGAAAAAGAGGCAATGTATTGTTATAAAGAGTAAAACCTTTCTCCCACATGGTTAATCATGTGGGAGAAAGGTTTGTCAGCAGACAAGAACCTACGGCTGCTGTTTATTATACATGTATACCATCTGAGAATAAGGTGGACTATGGTGATGATGTGTGTATTCTTTTTTAGAATGTACCAATGTCTTTATCATGCACATGAACAGTGTATGTTTCCGCGACCAACGGCTTTACGTATCATCCTATGATCAGCATTGGTACAGACAGCTCTCCCGATGCCGCATCCTCAGCTCCCTTCGTACCATTACGCCACACCATTGCTCTGAGACTTCTAATTTCAATTACTATAGAGAACCACCCATTCCAATAACTTACTTCTCCATGTTGTCTGGCAATTCCGGTACAAAAATTAAGTACAATATCAATCATGAAAAGGCCGTCTGCGATACAGTTAATCGTCACCCATTCCCGCCTAATTTCATCACTGAAAAACGCTATGTTTACAGGAAGAAGAATCAAAGTCATGAACATCAGAAATACCATTAAAATATCCCAGTACCATCTGCAAAAGTAAACACACATTGATAGTTTCAAGTTGTTGATATTGGATTTATTTCTACTTTTGACAAATAATTAAAAAAACAAAAACTAAAAGTGTTTCTTTAAATAAGATATCTTTAATGTTCCTGGAAAAAAAGAAAAGGACAAGACAGTCTATTAAAGAAACTTGATTTTTAAAGAACTATAATGATTACCAGTAATTTTACATAAATCAAACGATAGAAGAAATTACATTCAGAGAGAGAATCGTCTTGTCCAAATGGTCAGAACTTGACGTCATAAGTTTAGTGTTAGAAAATGTATGTAGACTCAGTTGGCCTATATCTCTGTGAATACTCAAATGTATTACCTAAAATCACTAAACGGATGAATGGTGAATGTTTGAGCTTCTCGCTGCCTTCTTTGCTCATTCTTAAGCGCGTTTTCGCTGCGATAAATTTTCTTGACGAATTTGCTGTTCGACGCGTGGAAAAACGACTTGTTGTGCAGTTGATGGAAAAAAGACCGAGTTTGAGGCGGTGAAGTGGAAGATGGTTTATCATCGTTACCATCACCATGCATTTCAACGGCGACGCCTACACCTTTGAAATATGGAAAAACTTTTGCTGTTTAATTTTCCTTGTGATTTTTATATGAGAAAGAAAAAATATTCTAGGCCTAGTGGCTAGGCTAGGCAGACCTAGCCAACCTGGTCGATCCTAGATATTTATGAGTTTCATAACTTGATAATAGGCCTACTGTAGGCTTATAAATTAATAGGTCTAGGCCTATGTAGGCTCTAGGATAGAGTACGGTGGGCCTAAGCCTATCTTGTTTTAAGTAGGCTAAATACTAATTATTCTAACCTGGTAAATCTTTATGAATTTCTTCTACTGTTGACTTCATTTCGATTTTTTCTTTGTCAAGTGGTCTTACTTTCACATGCATACAAAGTTAAATATGCCTGCACAATGGTCACATCACATTTGCCATTATTTCCTTGTTTTAAATGTTTTTAAATTACGCGTATTTATAATCGAAACTATTTAACTCCAATCGAACGCAACCGCCGCATAAATACACAGACACTGGAACTACGCGCGCGTTTTCCACGAAGAAACTGATGTGGCTGTGTAGCATGTTTTTGCTATAAAAACATTTTACATCACAATTTTTGGTCTAGAAAATAAATGTGGTCTCTTTAAAGTCACTATTCAGATGTATTTTACCGAAAATGAATTATTTTAAGTTCTTTTAAAATGTAATAAGATAATGTTTAGACAAAACGATATACGCGTGAGACGAGTCCATTTCTCTCACAGGGGTTTCTGGTTTACTCTTCTTTCGATTATGTTTATGAGTAAGGCGAGTTCATTGATATCGTTGATTAGCATTTTACCACACAACACAATATCTACATGTGACACAAGTCTATTTGTCTACAACTTATAATTATGACCATACCAGCGATACTGTAGTGTAATGGAGATATGCGCGTGAGGCGAGTCCATTTCTCTCAAGGGGTTTAGAGTGATAGGCGAGTTAATAAATGGATACAGTTGATATTAGCATTGCTGCTACACGTGGCACAAGTCTACTTATCTACAACTTACTAAGTCATAAATTATCGGAATTTCGGGGAAATTGTAAAATCTGTATATAAAATCGGGTAAAAATTGCATTAGGCCTACATCGAAAGAACTGATGATTGATAGCCAGATATTTTCAGGTTAAAGCCCGATAGGTAGCCGAGTTGTTGAGCTGGCAGGTTTGTAACGGGTTGAGTACTATCCGTGTACCGCCGTTTTTAGACCCGGGAATTTGGGATATTCAACCCGCACCTTCTAATAAACACCCGCCACATATACACACTATATTGTATTGTAACACAATTCACCATTCTATTTGTAGTAATCTATTGAGTTCTATATCTACACTTTAATAAATTATAATGATTTTGTTTACTAATTACTTCTGGATTACCGTACTGTATATCAATTACGGTATTGTATTTGTTCATATCTAAGGGAATTTATTTTATTCTGAAATGTTACCATAATTACAAATACCAAATTAAACGCCTCTTCCTCGATCGAATATGCGCCTCCCCCGACCTAACTTTCATTCGAATAAACACGGTACTTTAACATGTTATATTCATCATCTAAGTCTAAGACACCGATAAACAGATTAGGTCTATTTTTACGAATAGCACGCATTTCAATAATTACATGCGGTAACCGACATCCGAAAATTGGCAAAAACTTTCAAAGACCAGAATGTCCTGTGAGGTTTATAACCGAGACGTTATTCAACATTCCGAGGTCCATCGTCTACACTTACTAGAGGGCTAGAGGGTGAGCGAGTGAAGCGAGAGCTCATCTTTTAGTAATTTGAATTACTGGTCTAAAAGAATATTTTTCAGAAATATTGTTAAACGCATTGAAATTGGAGGAAATGAGCAATGATAGAATAAATTGACGTGTAATTTGCATCAGTAGGCCTATGTGATATTTAGATTGATGGCAACAAATGCAATTAACAGAAACATATCTTTCACAATGATACAGGATACTAAAAAAACGATTACTTTAATTTAAAATATACGATTTGTAAACTGTAGGCCGTCCCCCCTTTTTAGGAACATGTAAAACAAACTTTACTTTTATTTGCAAAGCAAAACACAAAACGATATAATAACCATTATGTCGTAAGAAATAAAACACATTTTTTGTGTTTATTGCTTTTTAACAAATGTTGCTTCCCATCCACATTCTAACCACAGTTTACTTCCATATCCTTCCTGTGGAGCACTTATGTTTTTAAGAAAATCAACGAATTCCGAATAGGTTGATTCGTCTACACTCTCGCGTAGATTGACCACGTGACTCAAGAAATCTATCATATATTTTCCTTCTGTAGATTCTTGGTTGAAACATTGAGTAACATCAATGTCGTTTCTGGTTCTCTCTAATTCATAATCAATATTAAGAGCTTTTAAGCCATTAATTACTTCTCGTGATGATATTTGATTAAAAGAAACACTTTGATACAGAGAAGGGAAATTCTTCCACAATCGATAGCACCCTGTTGTTTCTGTAAAAAAGACCAAATATATATTTAAAGAGTCGGTATCCAATCGAGATTAAACAAAACCCAAGTGGTATAATGGTTAGGACATCTGCATATCAAGTATAAAGGTTCCGGGTTCCAATCTCGATTTGGGCGACATTTTCTCATTCTCACAGATTTCCTCATCTTTATCATTTCAAATTTCAGTATATCACCGGGCGGTTTAGAATTTATTCTGTGTCTGTGATGTTTACATTTATAAACATTACCATATTTGTTACACTGGCAATAATACATGTTTACATACGTTTAATAGTAATTAATACGCCAATTCTTTAGGTAATTATAATTACTAACCGGTTACTACAATGACGACATATTTCCCACCGTGCTCTAGTATTTCATATAGATACTTTAAAGACTCTTTAAGATCATCAACGTAGTACAGCGAGCTAACAGACAAGATTATATCATATTTGATACTCGCTCCAACATCAGCACGATATTCATCCAACGTTTGCTGTCGCCACTGATATGTTAGCCCTTTCAGATTACTCTTCTCTAGGGATTCCTTGTAGATGTCTGTGTACTGTTTGGAAGGTTCTAAAACAGTAACCTCTATCGATGGAAAAACCTCTAGCAGTTTCGAGAGGTTGCCAAGTTCAACCTCACCTTGTGGAAAAAGAAAACAACATTAAATAGGTGTATCTTATATAACTTTAGAAGACTGCCTAGTATAGTACAATACTATAGTGGCAGTTGTAATTAATAATATTTTATAAAAAAAATAATGAGGAAAAAAAATTATTAAAAATATTATTTAACAAATTAAAAAATAACTGAAAAATTGATAACTGACAAATATTAAAAACATCTGAAAGCAGATAAAGCAAGTGTATTGCATATCCCTTAGAGGTAAAGTTCACAGATAAAATTGATACTCACTCAAAAAATAATTAATATATCCCATATGTTTGTATAGCTAGGGAGGCTCAGTTTATTTAGAGGTTACGTTGAGCCAGGTCTATCTATGGGTAGGCTATAATATATAACATTTGGCACCGGATTTCCTTGACTGTCGTTTTTACTGAATGTAATGCAATTGTAATCTCTAGTAGGCCTACCCGGGAGGCCTACCAGATTTTAAAAAGAACATGTTCACTAAAAAAGCTGGTATCATTCATATTAAGTTTGCGATTAATAAAATAGTCCTACTGTATTATTTTATACCCGCCTTTCAATATCCGACCATTGATAAATGAACAACTTTCTTTGGTTATAACATTTCACAGTTCATCCAGGGTCCTTTTATTGTGTGAAGGCTGACTGACCTTGGGAATAAACTTACCCGAACCGCTACCAACACCAAGTACTTTTAATGGCCGTTTACCAATCGTTACAGCTCCAATAAGTTGGTTTTCTACCAGTTGGTTTGTCCAATCAACTAGTGCATTCTTTCGTTGTTGACGTTTTGTTCGTTCTTCGAATGCTTTCACGTAGTAATCAGGATCGGTAGATAGAGCTTTCGAAGATGCCATAACGACTGTGCTGCTGTTGCACGTGTCACGTATTGAATTCTGAGTTTAATAGTGAATATGAAAACTGCTAATATGAATATTCATGAGGTTAATTCTATGAAGCGGGATGGACTATCATGTCAACATCCCAAATTGCAAAAGGTTAACATTTTATTTAAAAAAAATGATCTACTCTAGTTTTGTTGCTCATTATTATTGATAAGAAATGATAGTCGATCATTCAGTGAGGTCGGGGTGCGTACACCTAGTTCCCACAAACTGTATTTGTCTAGTGAAAAATAGTCCGACTAATCAAACAGACTGGCAGTCTGTCAAAAGTAGGATCGGACTAGTCAATAACCAATTATTTATTATGACAATGGGTCGAAATAAATATATAATGTATTATAATATTTCACAAGAACAACCCCAACAGGATGAATGGTGTCCGGAGTTTATTTACCTTAGTTCACAACATTTGTATATCTATCTATTCCATATTCTACGGCAGTGGATAGTTATTACGATGATTTTAAATTCACTCACTCTTTCAATCAAAAACCGTCGATATAGAATGTCTTAAAACAATAACTTATTTTATTTCATTTTTATTGTTTACCATTTTTACGTCCGAAATAAAATCCTGCGTACGGCTCTGCTTTACATCCCCATAAATGAAATCATTTCTAATCCACTACATTGTAACATTACCTATAATGCTGCCATTCCTGCTTTAGAATGTATAAAATTAGCATATCAAATAGTAAAGATGTTTGTGTAGTTCAATATAAACGGCGACTGAGGGAAACAGATGCAATTGACAAAAACAGAAACACTCAAATAATGTGATAAGTTAGTTTATTATTTCTAATGATACCAACTTATTGTTATATGTACCTTTGAAATTTCCCATCCCTGACTCTAAGCACAGTTTGCCTAAAAAATTGTGAACAAGATTTGGAACTGACTTATGGAAATCAAATAACTTAGTTACGTAAAGTACTACTTAACACATGCGCAAAATTGAACATTTAAATTAGGCAGTAAGCTTCCCTTATACATATTATTCAGGAATTTTAAATAGTTTGTTTAGTTAGTCTTTAACAAAGGTATATTTTATTGAGAAACTTATTTTAACAAAACGAAAAAATATGAAGAACCAATACAGGCCTAGCTGTACTAGAACAAATTACAGTATCTGTAGGCCTATGCATGTGCACTGTAGTAGGTTATCATAATGGTATTCCATAATAAATATTATAAAAAAAAACAAATTCCTGTCATTTGATTGGACAATTGTGGGTCACATGGCGTGCAATAGTACACACTATTGAACTATGAAAAAAAATAATTGTTGAAATATAACCTTTCATCATTCACCTAATGCCATTATTTGTACCATTACACTTATAAACATTTATTACTTTGTATAATATCCCTTACAGAAGAAGTAATACCCATTTGAAATTATTTTTAATATTCGAAATATAAATATATAATTTTAATCTTATATTTATCAGCCTTCTGCTCTATTTGCGATGGCTTCGTAAATGTCGTCAACAACACGAACAGCAGCAACAGGTATCCTAGTTCCAGGGCCAAATATGCTCTTGACACCAAACTCGTACAATAAGTCGTAGTCTTGGGGTGGTATTACGCCACCAACAACAACGATTATATCACTGAAAGATAATTTAATTGTTTGATTACAGACGGTAACTTTACCTTTAAAACAATTAATAGAAATAAAATCAATTAAATTTTAATCTTGATTCTTGCTATTTAAAATTGTACATATTGTATGTTTTACCGCTAATCCTTTTAATATTACCGCTAATCCTTTTAATGTTACCGCTAATCCTTTTAATATTACCGCTAATCCTTTTAATATGTGTATATAATTGTTTGCTTTTTTATACTTTTTTTACGATTTTAATGTTTGTATTGATCCAAGCTAATGAGATCAATACATTTTTTAGTGATTACAGAAATAAAAAGAAGTTAAAGTCTGTCTACACTATCAAACTTTGACAAAAAAAATGTGATGTTCCGAAATATGGTAGTGATATGACATCATCATGTCCATATATGGGCACATCACAAAGTTTGATAGTGTAGACAAACCTTAATACTACTGGCAGATCAAGAGGAATCTATATAAGTTTGTAAAGTATCAATTTAATCCATCATGAGGTTTGAAAGCCATTTAGAACAAAACAATGACTTTGACACACATCTACACTAATGTAATCAGACACTGTATACTCTCTCTAACCAATATTTAAATCTTCTATCGACTAAAGCCGAAGTATAGTCGTTATCTCGGGACCGTTCTATAGTCACCTTCAGGTATGCTTACTTCATCAAGGCTTCTATGAATGGATGACGAGTTGGGAGCAGGAACGCTAGTAGACCAAACCCAGTACCGTTTTGATTACGATCAATCGGAAAATGACCTCACGATATTCTACTCACCCTCTATCTAATGCTTTTAACTCTTTAATAAGTTCAGGTACTAATGTTTTATGGCCTGCTGCTAATGTGCTTACACCAACAACATGTACATCAGCATCAATGGCCTGTTGCGCTACTTCCTTGGGTGTCTATTAAAAAAGTATGTTAGACAATATAAAACTATTTTAGTAATCACCCTCATATTGTATGTGATGTCTGTATGAATTTCTAAGCCTATTTTGTTATGCATATGCACACAAAGGAACAATAGAAATGTATCAATTCACTGTAAGAATATGAATCATTTTTTATATACATATTTTAAAGCCCTGTCTACACTAGTTTGACAAAAAAATTGTTATGTGCCCAAATATGGTAGTGATATGCCCAAATATGGTAGTGATATGACATCATCAAGTCTATATATGGTCACATCACATTTTTTTTGTCACATAAAGTTTGAAAGTGTAGATAGAGCTTAAGAATGATGGGTTGCCTATTGGCACAGTAGGTTGTCATGATGTCTAGGTAAATTCTGTAATACGTCGTTGTTCTAGGTTAGGTTTATGTGTCAAATGTGATACATATGTGACACTGTATTACAGAATGTGCCTATGATACTGGGAACATTATAGACACAGTAGGCTACCAAGAAGTGTCTAGATAATAGGTGACATCAGCAAAATGTTGACCTAATGGTAACATAAATTACATACAATTTCATTGGGAATTGCAACAATCTGTCTGTGAACACTATCTTGCTAAGTGGAGCTTGTTGGAAAGGTTTCTGAAGTCATAACAGTACCTGAAATAGTGGCCCAATGTCCACATCAAAGCCAATATCAGCAAAGCTAGTGGCAACAATCTTGGCACCTCTGTCATGGCCATCCTGACCCATCTTTGCAACAAGAAGTCTTGGCCGTCGACCTTCTGCTTCTTTAAACTCCTAATTAAAAGTATATTTTATTTTTATTTTATGTCTTTAGGCAATGTGGCCAAGGATTACCAATAGTGAATTAATCACTGTCCTATCAGATAGGTGGTAATCCCCCTGATACAGGGGCTATTGTGTGAACCAGTTCACCGGGGTAACCCCCTACTCTTTTTCGAATAATGAACTGGGTTTCTTTAAAGTACACACAGGTTATAACTGTGTACACTGGACCTACGGTTTATAGTCCTTATCCGAGAAGACTTGTTCCACCACCAGAACTAGGAGCGAGTCGGCCTCGAACCCTTGCCGATGTTGTTGTTGGCTCTTTAGGTACGGTAAACGGCGCCCCTGCCTTAACCGCTCGGCCATATGACTCACTCATACATGACATTGGCAAACTGTAAAAATCTTGACACTTATTTGTACAATTGAACATCATCATATTGACAATGAATGTCATGAGTATATATTAAAAATGACAGTAAATTAAATGCCTGAAAGGGTCCTTCTTATCGAATCCACGAACTTGATATTGTGTTTCAGACACAGCAGCACACAATATGATATCCAGTTGCAGTGATGTTTGTTGGCTACAAATAATGTACTACAGTAGCTTATCCGGGATCGCATGTATGTAGGAATATGAACGCTCCTAACCTGACCCACGATAGTGACTGTGTGTGGACTAGTATACCGGGGTAACACCCTACTTGTCTCGAAAGGTGTACTAGGTTCTTTAAAGTGCACACGATCAATGTGTGTCCACTGGGCCTACGGTTTATAATCCTTATCCTTACCAGAACCATGGAGCGAGTGAGCCTCAAACCCTTGCCGATGTTATGGCTATGGATTAAAGTTCCACTGCTAGGATCATTCACCAAAGGTTATATACCTTGATAGCCAAGCCTCTTAACCACCAAGATACAACACTAATTCAATCAAGAAATGCTAAAACCTCTCAATCTAAGAAAATAACTGCAATGCATTAAACATACCTCTACTTTTTCAAGACACATTTGTAGTTCTGAGTCTTCTCCATACTCTGTTTTGTACGCTCCACTAACCATCCTGTCAGTAGCAACGTGACGGTCGAACACGGTCTCCATTGCCATAGAGATCTCACCTAAGGTACATCGTGCCTTTGAAGCCTTATATAGAGTAAATATAGGAGACAGTAAAAGCATGAAAAAGGTTTAGCATTTTTACACAGTACAAAATGCGTATGGTAGATTGGATTGAATTAAGAGTGATTGGATATTCTCTGTCTACACTAGTAGTGATATGACATCATCATGTCCATATATGGGCACTTCACATTTTCTGTCACATAAAGTTTGATAGTGTAGACAAGGCTTTAGAGGTCCTTTACTTCTATTTACAAAGTATCACTAATTCATTCGCTTTCAATCTGTAGAAATAGGATTAACTTTTTTAAAGTTTTCTCAAGAATCCTGATTGGACATTCAAACTTGAATGATGTCGCTGTCAATGACTTAAATTGTGCTATTGTATTGTTTGAAGGTTTGAATGGCAAAATCAAATGTTAATATATAAAGTTTGCGGTACACCATGTGTATTAGTTCTGAAAAGAACTGTTGAGTTGAGAACTAATACACGTGGTGTACTGCAAACTTTATATCAACATTAACTGTGCTACTTTTGAGAAGTGGTTTGTATAATAATGAACCGTTTCTTACCTCTACAGCAAGATGCAGTAGATTACCCTGTCCTGTCCTGCAGCATTCTGTAATATCGTCTAAAGCCTTTGTAGCCTGAGTTAGATAAATACATAATAGTGTAGTTGTAAATTGTAGTAGCACTTTAGGCTTTACCATGCCTGGCCAAGATTACTCTTTATGGCTTAGTATAAAGCTCTGTTTACACCATCAAATTTTATGTGACAAAAAATGTAATATGTCCATATATGGACATGATGTCAAATCACTACCATATTTAGGCATATCACCACCATATTTGGCCACTTTTTTGTCAAACAAGTTTGATAGTGTAGACAGAGCTTTAGTAAAAGACTACTGGATATCTTGCGTATAACAGAAGGCTTAAACTTGATGTCAAAAGTTGGAGGGATTATGACTGCTGCACATGGATTGCTAGTAGCTATAATACTAATGCTATATCTTACTTGTTCAGGATTCCTGGTAGCTTTAACTTTCTTCAATTTAGCTATCTGTGTTTCTCTAACTTGTGTGTTGTCGATTGATCGTACTTCAATATTATCTTCTTGGTCAGATGGCAACTGGTGTTTATTGACCCCAACAATGACCTCTAAAGTTAAAAAGTGAATCCATTCAGCATATTTGTATGTACAGTATTGTATGTCCATGCTGCTTTTTAAGATATGATCTTTTTCAGTGTTTAAATAATGTAAAATTGCCAAGAACGTTGTTCATATATATTGCTCGGTAAACTTATCTATTTAAAATCAGACTACTGTATTGATATTGTTTTGGCCTACCATCTCAATGTTCCTCTTTCCTCTAAATGTAATTGTATGCCTACCTTGACCAGAGTAATTGTCTTCTTCCTCTATGATGAAATGATTTAATGCCTACCTTGAGCAGAGTCTATCCTGGCTTGTCTCTTTGCAGCAACCTCTTCTATCTTTAGTTTAGGATAACCACTTGCAACAGCCTTAGCCATTCCTCCCATCACTTCAACCTAAAATAGAAGAACATTGCTTTAAATACACTGTCGTGAGGTAATTTCACGATTGATCGTAATCAAAACGGTACTGGGTTTGGTCTACTAGCTTTTCTGCTCCCAACCAGTACATCCATTCATAGAAGCCTTGATGAAGCAAGCCTACCTGGTGGTAACCATAGAACGGTTCCGAGATAACGACTATACTTCAGCTTTAGTCGATAGAAGATTGAAAAATTGTTAGAGATAGAGTATACGATGTTTGATTATGTGTAGATGTGTGATTTGTTCTATTATCCAAATGATGTTCCGCATATAGGAGATGAAGATAGAAGGCGTAGTTGGGTGTAATGATTTTGTATATCAAATAATTATCCTAGACTGTATATTGTGCGATAAATAATATTTTATATATTGTTAAAAATATTTATTGTTATGATTATAATATTAATAAAAATATATTTGTTAGTATAAATTTAAAAAATAAAATATAGATATAAAGAAGAAAAGCAAAGAGATTATGGATCGGCTATTCCTGAATATACAATAATAAGTATCGTAAGTTTAATTTATAAATTTTAGGCGATCTTGTCAAAGGTCAAGCGCCTATAGCCTGCCACGTTTCGATATTCAATATTGAACTTGACCTGTCAAGAGAAACTCTAATCTGCAATGATGCTTAAAAATCAATACATTTGAAAGAGTAATGATGAAAACCGTGAAGATGAAGAATGCTATCTTAACCAAGAATAAAATTAATAATCATAAATAATTATGATGGTTCAGGTGCCTTGCACGACATCACTGTATAATTACCTCTTCTATAATCTTTTCTGCGGCTTCATAAATTTCATCAGTTAGACATTCCATCATATGTGATCCACCCCACGGATCAGCAATCTAAAAAAAATATACGAAAGATCAAATAACATGTGACTGCGGAAAAACAGACATTACTATTAGTATTACATTTTATTAAAAACCTAATACATGTTTTTTAATACTTTAAAACATGGAAAGCCTGAGGTCAATACAAGGGGATTCGATTTTACAAAAGGATAAAAAATTGTCATGAGCTTTAGGTCTATTTACCATAACTTCTGCTGCTAGTCTTTAGAAAGGGCACTTCAAGAAACAGTGCCCATTCAAACCATTAAACCCCTTAACTACAGGCTTGAAGAGGTAAATCACCAAGCCCTTAAAACATTCAAAATTCATCTATAAATACCTTTGGAATACCGCTTTCTTCTTGTAGAATAATTTGAGTATTTCTTGCTATTCGTGCGCTTGTTACAGTTGGTAGGCCGAGGGCTTCATCGAAGGAGTTTGTGTGCAGTGACTGTGTACCTCCAAACACTGCCGCCATGGCTTCTACTGTAGTTCGTATTACATTGTTATAAGGGTCCTAGACAAAAGAGATATTTAAATAGTATATAAGTAGATATACTAAAATTATTCTGGATTTTTCACTGCATTTTGAAAGCAGTCATAAATTTTGTTTTTGCCAAAACCAGCACATTATCTTAAAGATATTTGTCTGCTTGTTTTATGTTATAAGGCATCCTGTAATTGGCTTCTCGCTGTTGGGTTTGTTTTGAAAAAAATGCTGTAGTCTGTCGGTCTAGCGTTATTATCATTTATAGTGGAGTTGTGGCTTGGTGGTTATGATGCTTGGCTACCACTGCAAGGGTCCTGGGTTCAAGTCCCGTCACATGTCAGGATTTTTTCTAAGGACAAAATTACAACTCCACTCCCAAAGACTTGTAATAAGACTTTGTTTATGTAGAGCATCTTGTGTATATGTTTGTCCTGTAAACCTCTGAGAGTCCCTGATGGATAACCCTCATTAAATATGGTTAAAAAAAAAAATCATTTGCTCTGGTTTTTTTTACAAAGAATTCCCGAGATCAGATTTAGGTTATGTATAACAAATTAAAACCCATCAACATTAATTCAATTATGTAATGCATGAGGACATTGGCCCTGGACTTACTTGTTCAGTAAGTGACCAGCCTGATGTTTGGCAGTGACATCTAAGAATCATGGACTTCGCATTCTTGGGGTCAAAATGTTTTTTCATAAGATGTGCCCATAGCCTTCGTGCAGCCCTCAGCTTAGCAATCTCCATGTAAAAGTTCATGCCAATGCCCCAGAAGAAAGATAATCGAGGAGCAAAAGCATCAATGTCTAAACCTGCTTCAATGCCTATGAACAAAATTACAAAGTTAATTTCTGTGAATTAAAACAGGTCTTGGCCATTCTTCAAATCGGCAAAACAATGCTTATATTTGTTTTAGGATCTTGGGAGAATCCAACATTTTTGGGAGAAGAAAAAGGGCCTGTGGTTTAAAAATTAGGAAAATATAATGTTAAACAAAATGTTGGGAAATATAAATGTTGAAAGGCCCTTGGTATACTGTAACTTACAATTACAAGCAAATATATTTTCTAGAAAAGGCTGATTAGATTAAAAATTAATATAAGGGAAAGGTCAAAATAATGAACAGGAAGTTTGAAGGGAAGTCAATTGGGTGAGAACTGACAGACCAGTCTGCCAATCTCAAGGCGTTTGTTTTGTGGGAAAGAAAAAGATGCGGATACATAAAAAACAAGACGTTATTGGAATAGTTACCCGTTCTACAGTATTGTAGGCCATCAGCAATTGTAAAAGCCAGTTCTAAGACGGCATCAGCACCTGCCTCTTGCATATGGTAACCAGATATTGAGATCGAGTTGAACTTTGGCATGTGCTACGCAAATTGAAAAAGAATATGTATGTCATAAAATAAATCCAGTTTTTCAAAACGTTGGGCAATTACAGGATGTCTTAAACATTAAAATATAATCACAGTAACAAAAAAGATATGTCAATTCATTCTGCCATTGGAATGTGCTTCCTCACACAATTCCTGGACATATTTGTGGTGGTTTCTTGTCAAGAAGATGACCACTGACATGTATCTCATAGGTCATAGGTGCAAATCAGTTTTAATTATTGATTATCAATTTAAAATCCTCCCTTCAAAGGAGTCAATACTTTAAAAAAACTTACCTTTGATGTGTATGCAAATATATCTGAAATTATTTTCATTGATGGCTCTGGTGGGTAGATGTATGTGTTTCGTACCATAAATTCTTTTAATATGTCATTTTGTATTGTACCTGTTAGGAGTTCTTGAGCCACACCCTGTCATTAAAAAACATACAGAAAGTAGTGGAGCTGTAGCTTGGTGGTTAACATGCTTGTCTTTCCAATCCCAAGGTCCAGGGTTCAATCCTGACCTAGTGTCAGTGTAACTCCATTCACTAAGCCACACATAAAACTTTATTATAACATAATATTCATCATAATATTGCGAACTAAAAGAAGAAGCACTAAATAGAGAAGTATGGCAGATAACAAGGTCGGTATACGAGTTCCTCACTGTAGGATGCGTATGAAATAAAAAAGCAAAAACAGTTTTAGATTTAGTGAATAGTAGATTGTATAGGTTTTAATATTTAAAATTTTGTAATCTGTACCTGTTCTTCTGCTGCAGCAATAAACATGGCCATGACGGGTAAAACAGCTCCATTCATCGTCATGGAAACTGACATTTTATCCAATGGGATGCCATCAAACAATACCTATGTATAAAATATAAATACAAATATATTGACACAATCTTATTCCTCTCCTAAAGCTCTGTCTACACTATCAAACTTACTTGACAAAAAAAATGATGTCTCATATATAGACATGATGTCATATCACTACCATATTTGGGCACATCACACTTTTTTATCATAGTGTAGACAGAGCTTAAACCATGGAAAATGTTTCATAAACCACAAATACTTTGTAGGTTAACTGATTGTACCTTCATATCTTCCACTGTATCAATACAAACACCAGCCATACCAACATCACCATGAACACGAGGATTATCAGAGTCATACCTTAAAGAGAGAAAGACCTTTTATCAAATACCCCTTTTACATCACCTAGACAAATTCACAGTTTACAAACCCTGGGTGCACACCATGGAAAGAACTGGCGTCACCTCAGTTTGTGTATCTGATGTGAAAGAGGTACTAAACATCATTACAATAGTAAATAAGTTTCCAACATATGTAATAGACAATGGATTCAGATTTATAATGTTCCATCTACAGCGATAACAGTCTCCAAAACGCAGTTGACTAAACGTTGCACACTGCTCTGTACACAATGACAAGTTTCAAGATGGAAAAGTAACACCCATAACCTTAGAGTGCAAATTAGGCAAAGCAAGTGGGAAGATAAAATGATAGAACTATTTTCTAAGATACACAATATTTGTGTTTCATACCCACGATGTGTAGCAAGGTCAAAGGCCACGCTCAGTCCTTGCTGTCCAGCTTTGATGTTTTGTTTGTAGAATTTATTGCTTTCCTCCACTGTACTGAAACCAGCATACTGAAAAGAACAAAAAATAGATAAAACAGGTAAAGAGAAAATTAAGACACTCTTATTTAGTGATTATACTGTAGTCTTTGAGTACTGTATTGGGTTGAAATAGCATTCAATAGCTGACAATCTTTCAAACATGTGAAATTGGAGTTGTTATGCTGCGAGACCAAATTCTGACATAACCAAGTGATTGTCTCTGAGGATCTTCATGCCTTGTGTGTCCTCGGCTGAGTATGGTTTGGTTCAGATAATGCAGTACAGTATACTTACTGACTTACAGTAGGCTTACAGTATCTGTCTGATTGTTCAGAGTTTCTGTGAAAACATGGGTTAAAGTCCTTGTGTGTGTAGTTGTTGTAATGGGTTCAAGTAGTAAAATTGGTAGCCTAGGTGTACCTATCTTTCTGATTGTCCATGGTCTTTGTGTGTACATAGTGGGGTAAGGTCCTTGTGTATGGTTGTTGTAATGGGTCTAGGTAATATACTGGTAGCCTAGGGGTACCTACCTGTCTGATTGTCCATGGTCTTTGTGTATACATAGTGGGGTAAGGTCCTCGTGTGTAAGGGTATTTACCAGGAAGTTCATCTTCATGTTCAGCAGTATCTTGTCTTGTGTATAATGGCTTTAAACTGATTCCCTGAGAGTATAACAATAACATGAGTAAAATACCATTTTTCCCAAAAATTGGACATATCTATAAAAGTATTGCAAAATATATAATGTACAGTAATCAATTGCATAGTAGTAAGTAAAACATTTGACTAAATGAAACACCAGAATTAAAATGTTTTGTTATACCATTCACACTACCGTGGTTACTGTACCTCAGGTGTTTTCCATGTCAGATTTTCTTTTGGATCCTGTCCACGGATTTGTTTCTTTGCCAGCTCATTCCATTCCGGATGTAATGGCTTTCTGTGCAGGTTCCTAGCTCCTAGTGGAGACGCCAACTGAAACTAAACAACATTTTGTACTATGCTATAGTAGTAGGCCTATCTTGGTCAATAAAATGTATATGTAGGGGCCTATAGAATAAGTGTACATTTTGTATGTGCTTCAAATTGAAGAACTCAAAATAAAAGATTTGGACCAATTTTATTCCGTCTTTTTTTTGTAATAGACATACAAAGCTGTCTGATCATATTTAATTATACTAATGGTTCTGAGAAAAATAGATAAACTTCAGTAAAATCCAAATCAAATTTAAGCGATACTGCACTTTCACACCTTAGGTAAAATTGCCGTGACCGAACCATACATTAAAGATGACCTCTGTATGTGTGAAAGTCCAGTAGCGCCCAGATCTGTACTGTAATATTATGCACTTGTCAATTGTATGACCCACTATACGACCCCCGGGAGAGGTGCGTCATGGGTGCGTCATTTACAAATAATTACTGTCGCAGGGGTGCGTCAAAAAACCTAGATGGTACGTCACATCAATGAACAAGGTGTGTAAATGTCCGTCACTTTACCACCCATCATATCATAAACAACATGGTCACAGTGCGTCAAAATGGGTGCGTCATGGTCACCTAAAGGTAAGTCACATTTTTTACGCACCGGTGCGTCATGGTATTCAAAGGTATGACGCACATCGGACAAATGACGCACCTCTCCCGGGGGTCGTATAGTGGGTCATACAATTGACAAGTGCATTATAGGTGCATGATGCCTACAAAAAATAAAGATTGAAATATAAAGACAAGATTAAAACTAAGAGAACTTACATTTTTTATAAATTTTCTTAGATGTCTATATTTCATCGAAACTTGCAACATTTTGGTGCCATTCAGCCTGAACTGAAGAAATACAATACCTAGCTAGGTATTTATAATTGAATTCAAATTGAAATAAAACTTTACTCCATCATGATTTTATTTATTTAAAATTGATAATTATTTAGAATAGCCTAATAATTAAATTAGTATTGAATTAAAATAAATACTGAATTGTGATAGACTTTAGTTTAGGCCTACTAGCCTAGCTAGGCTAGTAGACTTTAGTTTAGGCCTACTAAGAGGCCTAGCCTAGTTAGTACTACTCAGACTGTACATGTCATCGATTCCTCAATTTCCAGGCATTTAAACAGTCCCGGCCAACAACAACCCAATAATAATAATTATAAAAAATATTAATAAGCAGTCTAGGCTAGGCCTCTAGGCCTAGCTAGGCCTTACCCTTCTTGTCTTGGTCTGGCCTAGCCTGGCGGCCTAACATAACTAGACATTGCAGTAATTAATATTTATTGCTAATATCAACGAGTAATTACAATGCATAATGAAATTACTGCTTACTATTTTCCAGTATAATCTACAGAATCAGAGATTTTGATTTAATGTTTTGCACGTTTTTAAGCTAAAAACTGGCTCCGTCGTGTGACATGAGAAAAACAACAATCACACACGATTGAATTAACGCCTGTACTTCGAGGCTAACTGGCTAACATAACAATACGCCACCAATTTCTGCTCTATTATAATTATATGCAACAACCAAAGACTAAGTTTCCGCTATCTTTTACTATACTAGTGCAATAGGCCTTTGTACACCAACCATCTCCGAACCACCATCATTTTATTTGGTATTTGATCATTTCATCATTATTAGCCTGTATAGCGATTAAATACAACAATATATTTCACTAGAATTTAAAATTTGGTTTAGCTTCTTAGATTGAAAGCATCAGCCGAATGGTGGAGACACAATTTAACAAGAAGATTTTATTTATGTGTTGTCAAAGAAAATTCATTTTTCACCACGAAATAAAAGAAATACTAGCAGCCCAGGTTTTATAATAATATATTTTATATTCTAAAACAACGGACTGTGAATACAAACTTATAATATATATAAAAATGCCATTAGGCACGAATTAGTGAATTTCAAGAATATCGATGTCTTAAACATAATAATCTAAAAAACTCACTATTACATAAATTGAATAAGTTGAAGTTTTAATAATACTGAGACAAACTAGACTAGTTTTATACCTCTATGAACGGCTTAAACTGTGAATAGGCCTATGTTGTTATATGTATATCAAGTGTAGCCCTAATTATTTTGGACAAGATATCGAAATTAATTAGCCCCTTTACTGTAAATAATAGGCTACGTACTATTATATAAACTTATTTATGGTTTTTTTTTATATTTATTTAATTTATTTCTTATTTTGCAAATAGATTTGATGGTATATTCATTTTGTTGTGTAATTTCCCGGATTGGTTGATGGGGTATAACGGGGTTTTTAAAAATGTTTTTTTTGTTATGTATGTTAGGCCTATTTGTTTTTGGCGGCTAAAATAAAAGATAAGATTTTTTCCATGATGATTTAAAAATATGGCTTAATTCGTATTGCCCTAACTAATATAATCTGAAATGTATGATCCACTAATTCATCCTGGTTAAATCCACCTGGTACTATACCATCAATAACAATATTAGAATGAATAAAAGGGGATAACAGCGGAGTAGGTTTTGAATTGAATATCACAGGCATTAATTTTTATATGCAAACAATTAATAAAAATAATACTGCATGCTGCCGTCTTGAAAACCGATAAAAGTTTTATTCAGAAAAAAAAAAGTCCGTAGGCCTAGTATTAGGTTATAAACACTTTTGGATGCAAATCGTCTGACTATTTGGGCATAAAATCATTGAGTTTGAATACAAGAAAGTATAATTATTGTGTTCTGTTTCCATTCATGATATCTGATTACATAAATGTTTTAATAATACAGTATAGTACGGTATTAGTATACGACTTACGACAGCGCTCTTGTTCAGTAGCCAATCAAATGTACTTAATATCGAACCTTATTTGGAATATAAAGGTTATTGCGTCATGAAAACGCATGCGTATAATGTTCTTATAAACGCGATTTGTACAATTTGTAAGAACTATTCGCCGGTTCAGCTTCCGTTTGTACTATATTTTAAAATAAATTCTTCATAAAACATGTAAGTACGTTTTATTATTTTAAATTTTTCTTCTCTTTAGAATATTTATATAGTTTATTTTGATAATATGTACTAAAATATACATAGTTGGTTGATTTATACGGTTTTTGAGACAGAAATGTGTAGGCAGTTCAACTGAAGGGTAATCAGGCTGCATGTTACGTCAGAATTTATAATCCACTTGATTGCTTGACGCGGCACGTACACACACGTCCACCAGCAGTGTAGTTAGCGATTTTTCTAGCCTAGGCCTAACCATTGATCAAGGTATACACTGACTGTTTAAGTCATTATTGATGATTTATTTGTAGGCTACTATCAGATCATTGTTAATTTGTTGAAATATTGTTTTTTAAGTTTTTAAAAAGTATGTTTGGCAACATGAAGCAAATAAAATATAACTTTTGTTTCTTATTTATTATATTAAATTAAGAATAATAATAATTATTAATAATAATAATTTTTTCGGAAAACGCTTTTTGAACAGCGGCACACATAATAATGGTGCATCTTTAAAACAATTAACGCCGTGGTTAGGATTCCGGCACCGGAACTCAACTGCCCAGTGTTAGGGATTCCCTAACACGCTATTGCGCATGCCCAGAGCGAGGTAATCGGCGACTCTATACTATCATCATCTACAGACTACAGCAAAGATACTACACTATCTTTGCTAACAGCGATGGATCTATTAATAGCTGCGCCACGGCAAACTAGCCTAGCCCATTCATATATAAACTTCATATAATTATGAATTATAATTACATGACTAGTTTTATGATTTTCAAGTACAAAATAAAAGATAACGCATTATACTGTAATAACATGCACTCGTATACTACAAGTTGATTTGTTGACGGCAGCCGCCGCGCGGATATGATGTGAAAAAAACAGAACTGTTTGGGAAGTCGGGGTCGCAACGCTAAGCTATATTCACTTTCGTACATTTCTTGAAATATGCAAGCGTTATGCTACTGGGTAGGCCTGTGTTTTTCTCCCGTTCCGAACTTCATACTTCCTCTGTCTAATAAAATTACAGCATTACGATTCTTAGATACTGTAGATACTGATTCTTATCAATATCAAAATAATTATTTTTAACGCTTGGCGTAGTCGTATTTTGATTGATTGATTTTATTCGATATTCATACAATGTACAAAAAGAATACCAGGATAACCCATTAAGTCGACAAATAAAAATTAAACTTATTGCCAATGGGGTCCAATCCGTATTAACTGAAAAAGTGAGTGGTTGGGCCTAGTACAATATATCATTAAGTTGGACGCAAATTTTAATTATTTAATTCATGTATGGCCTAGGCCAAGTTTCATCCATCGCTCTCTCCCCGCGCAACGACTAAAGGCTACAGTAAATACCTATAACAGCGTTCGACTCTCGGTGGTGTGTGGGTGCGCGGTCTGCAGCTGACGTGCATGCAAGCTATAATTACTTCGCTCTGGGCATGCGCAATAGCGTGTCGGATTCCCTAACGGTGGGCAGTTGAATTCCGGTGCCGGAATCCTAACCACGGCGAGCAATTAAACATGCAATATAAAAATATATGAGTATAAAAAATAAAGGTAGACTAGATTAAAACAGATAATATTCTGATAAACGGAAGTTCGATAAAACCAAGTTAAAAATAACCTGTAATACTAATACCAATTAAATGCAACCCACATACATAACCTTGGACACTAAATTAATAAGGTTAATGAATATTAATGATCACTAATTTGCAAGATTGAAAATACTACTGTGACTTATTTTCAGTCCTTCAATGTTAAAATAGTTGAAATCTCTTTATTTTCCCTTAATAAATAGAAAGTGTATGGGCTTTTGGTAGTGAATATACTATTACTGTCATTAAATTAAAACTTTTATTATTGGTACATTCTTTAATCCTACTTAAGTTAAACTGTAGTTTTCAAATATATTTAGTTAATAATAATGTTTAGTAAAAATACATCGGCCTAGTTTAATAACTTTTTTTGAATTACTGTATTATGTAATTTAATTGCCTGTTTAATAACCTTGATCATATCCATATATATATACAGTACGTTTCTAATTTAAGCTCCTTTTATGAATCACTCAGTGATTGTCATACTGTACAATCATTCCTAAAGTACAGTAAAGTGGATTGAGTTTATGTACAGTTTTGTAGTGTAACATAACAGCAAGTTTATTCTAACTGTTACAAATATTGAAAAATACAGTAACTTGTTTATATATTTAAATTTATAAATTAAGAATATTTTTCTATGCTAAATACTGTATTTTATCTCATCGACAGAATTGTAATAAAATGGCTGAAAAAGTTCCAGCAGGTGGCGTCCCAAAAGGTGACCCAACAAAAGGAGCAGCAATTTTCAAACAAAAGTGCACACAGTGCCATGTAATTGATAATAGTGGTAAACACAAGCAAGGGCCTAACCTGAAGGGAATGTATGGAAGGAAGACGGGGCAAGCAGCTGGATTTAGTTACACTGATGCCAATAAAAATAAAGGTAATTATTCTAAAGCTCTGTCTACACTATCAAGTACAGTCAACTCTCCCAATACCGGACTCTCCCAAAACCGGAATTCACGAAAAACCGGACTTTTTTGGAGGGCCCAATTTGTCCCTATTCTAAATGTACTGTAATTTATTATGAAAACCGGAATACCCAATTCCGGAATCCGGACAAATTATGAAGTACAAAACACGAAAAGTAGCGTCTGAAAACCGGACTGACAGTTAAAAAACTCCAAATATTTACGAAAACAACGTAACATCGTCGTCGCTGACTCGGATTCAATACATTCACAATGTACAAAAGCTTTTAACCATACCCTCACCGGCCATGCATGAAGTGCGCGACGTTTCGCGGTACGATCAAATAATGTTGCCATGGAGCGCTACACTGTGATTGACAGGTCAGTTCATTGTTAACCCACGAGGCGGCAATTGCTTTGTTGCGTATCGAACTGCGGTGGGCTTTTTCACATCGAAGCGCTATGTCTTAATTAATGTCTATTGTTTTTAGCAGGGAGTTGTTAAGAACTCCCTGTTTTTTAGCGTATGAATTGTTTTTTAATAAAGTTCAATTTACATTCCACTTTGTGTCTTTGTTTTGTTTAAATTATTGTTAAATTCACAATGGCAATAGGACTTTAAAAAGGAATGTTTCACTAAAAATGTGCATCATTATAAATTTGGAAATCATTATGGCAAAACGTAAACGGAATGAACTTGACTTAACTAGTGTTAATAAACTTTGAAATGTTACCAATTAATTATTGTGTCATTATTGCTTGGCTCGTTTACCTGTACAATTTTCATCATTGCTATCAAATTACGTTAAAATAAAGGAGCTTAAAAAACATGTGGTCTAGGTGTGGGCGTTTTTATTTGATTATGACACCTATGCACATGCGCATCAATCAAAGCCCTTATCACCCATGCAGCTGCTGCTCACGAAAAAAAATAAACAGACCGAAATTATGTTCACCGTACGTACATACGTAGGCCTTTTTGCCGTTAAAAACACATTGAGAAACAATAATTTACTATTGTAACATGTTTTATTGGTACAGTAAATAATGTAACTTTTAAAAAAGGTAAACTGAATTAGCTTAATATTAATAAAGTAGGCCTAGGCCTATCAGTATTTATTTAATTAAAACTAGATTGACACAATCATAGCCTAGCCTAGGCCTTCCCTACGCTAGGAGACCGTACCGGGCAGCATTCGGACCGGTGATTCAAAGCATTTTCAGTGACAACGTGATGACTTTAAAAATATGTTTTCAGGAAACCGGACTTTCGAAAAACCGGAAAATATATGCCCGCCCAAGGGTGTCCGGTATTGGGAGAGTTGTTTACAAAAAAGTGTGATGTGCCCAAATTAGGGTAGTAATATGCCTTAATACAGAAGTGATATGACATCATCATGTCCATATATGGGCACATCATATTTGTTGTCACATAAAGTTTGATAGTGTATTAGACAGAGCTGGGGTGGGCACAACCCTTTTCACATACTTTTAATAAAGTACATTTTCTCTAATCTTCCAATAGGTTATTTTACTACACTGTAGTAGATGCTGCCCAGTTCATCTTTTCTATTCCTCTGTCTACAATATCAAACTAGTATCAAAAAAGTGTAATGTGCCCATATATGGACATGATGATGTCATATCACTACCATATTTGGGTATATCACTACCATATTTGGTCACATCACACTTTTTTCAACCTATTCCTTTCGTATTGCCCTTTCTTAACATAATAAATAATAATAACTCAATTGTAACTTACTTTCTATTCGTTTAGGTATTACATGGAGTGAAGAAACATTATGGGAATATCTATACAACCCTAAGAAATATATACCTGGAACCAAAATGGTGTTTGCTGGATTAAAAAAGAAAACTGAAAGAGCTGATCTCATAGCTTTCTTGAAGGAGGAAACTCAAAAATAATGATCACACTTCTTGCCGGTGAAATGAAAGGAAAAACAATAATTCATAGACAATTGTAATTAAATTGAATATCATTTTACAGAAACACTTATGGATAGAAAATAAAATGTGTAATTTTAACAATTCATATATTTTGTTTACTGCGGTCCCCATGGCGATCACATACAGTATATAATAAATCTCGATGTTCACTACTACAGTATCTTAATTTCTTTTGCTGCTGTTTAAATGGTAAACTTGTTTGATATGGATATAATAAAATGCAATAAGATTTAAATATAACTATTAGGTTTTATTAGTACCATTGTTTTGACTGGCATTGATTGTGTTATGGGTGCTGTGTATTGTATATTGATAATTTTATTGTTTGAATATGATGTAATAAGGAATTACGTTATCAAATGTATTTATGGTAGTGCTGCACCGATTGAATTTACTGGTAAACCATTGTGGCGAATATTTAAATCTAAATTGTAGATTCCTCAAATTTCACCTCTTTGATTCTTGTTATGACTCATTAAAGTTTAAATAAATATGTTTTTCGTGTGTACCAATTTATTTGTTAATTTGGAACATAAAACAGCAGAAAACACAGATTCCTAATTATTCCACTTGAAAAATATAGAAGATATAATGTATCCATTGTATGTATGTACCCATAGTAATTTATATAATGTATCCATTGTATGTACCCATAGTAATTTATATAATGTATCCATTGTATCCATTGTATGTACCCATAGTAATTTTATAATTCATTGTAGTGTGTTATGTGAAGGTTTGGCAGTGGTGCTCATAGTGAACAATGTCATGAGTCTGCAAACAAAGGATCCATTCTTGTTTGCTATATTTAAATTTGTTTTAATTGAAAAAAAATAATTACAACTGTATAATAGTTTTGCTTGCATTAGGAATAAGGAATGTTTGAGTTGAATGAAAAAAATATTTTCATGTGTTGAAATATTGACAGGTACTGTGTAAATTCAGTTGAAACAAAGTTATACCATGGACTAAATAGGTTCATGCTTTATACACTGGGATTCTAAAAAAATATATTCTTTGGTACAGCTGAATCTTGATAGAAACAGCAAGCCTCAGTCAATCAGGCTTTCAAGTAATGAAATTGTTTGACATTCAAGCCAATATTTGTAACACATAAACATAAGGATTTTGGTCGCAGAGGAGAGCAGTTACAGGCTATGGCTTTGGTGTATTCTACACATGGGTTTCATATCATGCAATAGTCCGGTCTATAGCAGCATTACACAATTTAATTTACTGGGCATGCAATAGATCATTAATAGTTGAAATTTGAGTAAGTAATACAATCAACCATGGAGGTATACCTCCATGAATCATTTCATTCATTTCATTTATTTATTTGACCAACAAAACCGTTAATATACAATGTACAAAGATGAATTGGTCAGGGACTGCTAAAGTAATACGATTACTGTAACTACAAGAGTCAGCAGTCCCATGATCTTAACTAAAATAAATATATAATTTTATAAACAAATAAAGCTGTGAGTAAACAGAAAAAAAAAAGAACAGATATGATAAACAAAAAAATTTGAATAAAATATACAAAAAAAAAGATCGCGAATTAACGATAATTATCAAGAAGGAAAGAGTCATGTTGATTACACACAATATGCCAACATGGGTCAAGTATTATGGGAGAAAAAATAATGGAAGCCTTTGTTTGTTGAAGTTTTTTTAATATTCAGTATCATATTATTATGTAGGTATCATATTTTGCCCAGTATATATCTCTATACATGGTCGACATGTCGAATACTGTATTAAAAATATAGGTCACCACGTGACGTCTGTACTCGGAAACTAATCAAACAAACTGTTGACCGCACGGAACGCACATGTTTGTGAAATTCGAAGAAATTAACAGTAAAAAGGTGCAGTAAATAACGTTTATTTGTTCAATTAGTTATATATAATACTTTAATTTAAGTTTAATTTTTGTCGTAGGGATGTTTATATCGTTAAAACAGCTGCTGGTGCAACTATATAGTCTAGGCCTCTCTAGTCTAGGTTATATCACGGTCATTCAATTTTCATGCTCTGCCTGTAGTCGGAGCAAAGCATACCTGGAATTTAAGGAATACTGTAATAGTTAGGCCTAGACCATCACGAATTCCTACTAGCGTTTATTAGAATCAAAGATAATATCTATCCACATTGGTTAATGGTATGTTGGCCTGAGGTGTTTTATTTTTCATTTTATCTATTCTTGTTAATTGTCTGATTTGATTTTTAAAATTTTTCAGAAATATTATTTGAAAATATGGCGGAGACAGAACCGCCAAAATCTCGTATTGGTAACAATCGTCATCTTACTGTTCTTAACTATGGAAAATCTAGTGCTCATCAGAATAAAGTAAGAAATAAAAAAAAACAGCCTCTTGCAGTTTAATCCATTTATTTCAATAATACTGCTGCTCCCCACCCCAGCCCCTTTTTCTTTGCCAAGACATTTTAGTGTGGAAAATTGCGGCAAAGACATTGATACATGTGAAGCATTAGTCGGATGATAACTTCTTTTACTCTCACATAATCCGTCTCACATTGCGGGTAACAGTCCTATCTAGGTCTCGGGGAGCAGGTCTGGCTTATTCTAATCTCATGATTTCAGAATGCCTTGTTGCCACAACAATGATTTACGTTTTGATACCGTATCTGTAAATCATGTTGATGTTTCGTTTGTTTTAGGTATTGCAGAAGCTGACAGAACCTCATATTCAATCTTTTAACTACATGTTGGAGGAAGGCTTAATGCTTGCAGTACAGAATATGCAGCCTGTGCAGTTTTCTCTGCCATCAGGAGCTCAAGTGACCCTTTCTTTTCGGGTAATAGTTTACTATAACTAGTGAGAAGACTGAATAAGAATAAGATGGTTGTTGTTATTTGATTTAATACTTAAAACGCGTTCAATTGGTTGTCTTTCATGATCGATAATGCGCGCGTATAAGCAACAAAAAGAGAGGTTTACGACTCTCTTTAATTTTAAAGGCTGCTTACAGTTTAGGCCGTGGTATAGCAATGGTCTATAATAAAGGTTACTTGCTATGTCACGTATTATAGCCGGCTAAGACTGTCTATAGACCGCTTATAGCAATCTGCCCCAGATGTTTTTCTGACAACCTTGTATAGGTTGCGAAATAGTTTGAATATTGTAAAATCATTTACGCTCGCAAAAAAATGAACTACAAACTATTTAAGAATGTGTTAGTAGGGTAGTACACAATCCACAACCTCAAGGTGAGTGTCTTAACCAGATCGTTTTAAACATTTAATTTGCAAAGTTATTAGTTAGAAGCAGTACAATTATTTAAATAAATTACAATTATTATTTTTCACCCGTTAGAGCGCCTCAATAGGAAATCCAACAGTTGCTAAAGATAACAAGTTTGCTTCAACACTGAAGGTGTTTCCAGCTGAAGTAAGTTGTGCCATCTTTACCTTATCCTTAGCCCTGTCATTGCTTATCCTTAGCCCTATCATTGCTTATCCTTAGCCCTGTCGTTGCTTATCCTTAGCCCTGTCATTGCTTATCCTTAGCCCTGTCATTGCTTATCCTTAGCCCTGTCGTTGCTTATCATTAGCCCTGTCGTTGCTTATCCTTAGCCCTGTCGTTGCTTATCCTTAGCCCTGTCGTTGCTTATCGTTAGCCCTGTCGTTGCTTATCCTTAGCCCTGTCGTTGCTTATCCTTAGCCCTGTCGTTCCTTATCCTTAGCCCTGTCGTTCCTTATCCTTAGACCTGTCGTTGCTTATCCTTAGCCCTGTCGTTGCTTATCCTTAGCCCTGTCATTAGGTAGATTTCGCATTCGTTCCTTTGTATTTTGTATATACACCACTGTACATTCATAATTTCAATTATATTCATACATTTGAATATTTTATAATTGCAGTGCCGCCAAAGAGGTACAACATACTGTGGAAAGATACAAGGTGTAGTTCAGTGGAGTTGCAGCGATGGAATGCAGGGAGCAACCAACCAACACCTGGGAGAAATTCCTATCATGGTTAAAGTAGTGTACTAAATTCATATTCATAAAAATAATAACAATGACAATAAGGTATTTAACAATGATAATAAGGTATTACAATGAGTATAAGGTGTTACAATGAGAATAATGTATTACAATGTGAATAAGGTATTACAATGAGTATAAGGTATGACAATGAGAATAAGGTATGGCAATGAGAATAAGGTATGGCAATGAGAATAAGGTATGGCAATGAGAATAAGGTATTACAATGAGTATAAGGTATGACAATGAGAATAAGGTATTACAATGAGAATAAGGTATTACAATGTGAATAAGGTATTACAATGAGTATAAGGTATTACAGTGAGAATAAGGTATTACAATGAGAATAAGGTATGACAATGAGAATACGGTATTACAATGAGAATAAGGTATTACAATGAGTATAAGGTATGACAATGAGAATAAGGTATGGCAATGAGAATAAGGTATGGCAATGAGAATAAGCTATGACAATGAGAATACGGTATTACAATGAGAATAAGGTATTACAATGAGTATAAGCTATGACAATGAGAATACGGTATTACAATGAGAATAAGGTATTACAATGAGTATAAGGGATGACAATGAGAATAAGGTATGGCAATGAGAATAAGGTATGGCAATGAGAATAAGCTATGACAATGAGAATAAGCTACTGTATTACAGTGAGAATAAGGTATTACAATGAGAATAAGGTATTACAATGAGAATAAGGTATTACAGTGAGAATAAAAGGTATGGCAATGAGAATAATGTATTACAATGAGAATAATGTATTACAATGAGAATAAGGTATTACAATGAGAATAAGGTATTACAATGAGAATAAGGTATTACAGTGAGAATAAGGTATTACAATGAGTATAAGGTATTACAATGAGAATAATGTATTACAATGAGAATAAGGTATTACAATGAGAATAAGGTATTACAGTGAGAATACGGTATTACAATGAGAATAAGGTATTACAATGAGAATATAAGGTATTACAGTGAGAATACGGTATTACAATGAGAATAACGTATTACAATGAGAATATAAGGTATTACAATAAGAATAAGGTATGAAAATGAGAATAAGGTATGACAATGAGAATAAGCTATAACAATGAGAATAAGCTACTGTATTACAGTGAGAATAAGGTATTACAATGAGAATAAGGTATTACAATGAGAATAAGGCTAACTTTGTTTTAACCAAAATATGATTCCATGATTATTACATTGGCTGATATTTTTTGAAAGGTGTCAGATTTGTAAAACAGTATATTTTAACACTTAATTATTTATGCATTTCTTATGTCTCAATTTTACCAGAGCAAGGCATGTAATTTACATGGTCTAAGCCCAGCCCAACTGATTAAGAGGAAAGAAGAGGAGGACGAGATGGGTGGATACTACATTGTAAACGGCATTGAGAAGGTCATGAGAATGCTGATTATGACCAGAAGAAATATGGTAAATATTTTGTCGGGCCACAAGACCTTGTTTTGATAGGAAATTCACCAAAGTCGACTAATACAAATTGGGGTTACGTTTTCCGAAAGCAATATGACGTATTGCTAAGGGAATCGAACTAGCATATAAGAGGCATGAGTTTTCAAGTCTTTCTCGGAATAAATTGTGCCTATGCATTAAAAAACGCATAATTCATTTATGCTGTCATTGCCTCAACCTTCAGATGTGATATGAATATGTTGGTCCCTTGCACATACAATACACATGCACGATCAGGAACTTGGTACATGATTTAAGACAGTAGAAATCTCTTGGTTTGCTAATTATACTGCTGCTGTGGGTCTATTAGCATCCAAATTACCTAAAATGATTTGTTTTGGTTAAATATAGTGGATTTTCATATTTTTTTGACTGGTCTTCTAATTACAGTATTGTCATTTATTTACCCACTTGTTTGTAATTTGTAGCCAATGACAATTAAACGACCACAGTGGAAAATGAGAGGGAAAGGCTTTACAGAGTTTGGTGTTGTCATGCGCAGTGTAAGAAGTGACCAAACAACCACAGTAAGTTTTTTCTAATCTAATGGCCGATTTAGACGAGTGGTAGCAGTAAATGGTAAGCAGAAAAAAAAAATATAGAACCTATGTCATTTCTTATGACCATTACACAAAATGTGGAGCGGACGGGCAGTTGAGCAGAAACCATGATCAGGATATGAATTCTATGTGGGACAAGCACACATTTTTTTTTTACCTTTACCGATTGTCTGTAAATTTGCTTTAAAGTTTCATTAAAGTAATAAAAGCCCTTTAGAATTGAACTATTCTGCTCATGTGGTTGTAAAAATAAACTACTTTAATATAATTATATCAAATATTCCATATTGCAAAAAAGCCTTGAGCTCTATCTACACTATCAAACGTTATGTGATGTGCCCATATATGGACATAATGCTGTCATATCAACCTGCCATATTTAGGCATATCACTACCATTTGGGCACATCACATTTGTTTGTCACATAAAGTTTGATAATGTACAGGTAGACGGAGCTTTAGTACATGGGAAAAGATGTAAAATTTAAAGATGTATGGGAAGTGTTATGCTTTGTTACTTTACTTAATTACTTTCATTGTTGTATATTAGTTATTATATTTATTGATTTAATTACTTCTTCATCTTAGAATTTGATCCTTCATTATTTGAGTAATGGAAATGCTGTGTTGAGTTTCATATATCGTAAAGAGCAGTTTTTTGTGCCGCTACTACTCATTCTCAAGGTAAAACTATTGAAGATTGAAGGCTTTTTAGAATTCAAGTAGGCATATAAAAAGATGCCTTAGAATAGTATACAAATAATGAATGACGAGGGTAATTGTACAAACAATGGCATGAGGTGAATTATGAAAAGGTTATATATCAACGAGGCGACAGCCGAGTTGATATATAACCTTTCATCATGTTTTTTGGTTCCAAGTTGCTGTGCGCTCAGGTAATCAAAAAACCAATCATAGTAATCAATCAGTGCGCAATTATGCTTTCTCCCGAGAGTTTTCACGGTTTGCCTATGCATGTATGAAAACTTTTAATAAATCGAAAGATCAAACATGGTTACAAGTTTGTACAAATTTATGCAGATGTGAAAATTGTACACATTTTATTGTCACTATTAGCACTTCTTCAGAAAACTGATATTTGTTTGCAAATTAATTTACTCTGAGCTTAGGGGTGGATTCAAGAGGGCCCAGCCAACCCGGGCCGGGGCCCCCTCTAAATTCACAAATTGTAATACAATTTTCACATTTCACAACCCCCACCCCTATTTCAAAATCCTGGATGTGCCACTGGCAGCTTCTTGATTGGTTTTATTGTTTATTTTTTGTTTTTGTAGGCATTGGTGAATACAACTGATCAAAACATTTTTAACCAAATACTGATGGGGCAAAAAGAGAACACATTTCTTATTGGGTATGTATCAAGTTGTGCATCAGCAAATTCACTATAATAAATAGGCATATAGATTAGTCTGTTTCAAAGAAAAAGTTTCTCTAGAGGTCTATTGTAAGGTTTTTGGGAGCTCCAGAAACTGGTTAAATATTTGTTCATTAATAATAATACTGGTAGTCTTAAGCAGTGCCTAATAAAACGTTTCTAAGCTCTTTACACACAAAAATTATCCATAAAATATCCTAAGATAACCAACAAATGAAGGGGAAGCAGAGGAACCATTTACACCGCTTCGTTCTCCAGCACTTTGATGTTCCCATATGCGAGCTCGCCGGAACAGAATTCACTGGAGTTAAAGTGAAAAAGGCATCTGTCTATCCTATCTTACCAAAATAAGAAGAAAAAAGATGTCGCTTAAGACAAAAAAAAAATATTGATTGATGTTGCCTCTTTAATAACTTATGGCAGATCATTACAAATATGGACAGATGAAAAGATAAATGGTCTGTTGACATAGAAAACATTACTAAAGTAGCCTTACTCACAAACCCAGGCATTTTCACAATTTGTCCACTTTTTGTATATGCAATTTATATTTATTACATTTTTTAATTAAAATTTGCAGATGTGTGAACAGTATGCTACGACAAGCACAGGACCAGTCACTAACAACAAGATCAGCCATATTGAAGTACATTGGCGAGAGGTTTCGCTTCAAGTTAAACATACCTGAGTGGTATACAGACACGGAGGTGACAACGTTTCTACTACATCACTGTATATGCGTACATGCGCCAACTGACCAAGATAAGTTCAACGCACTCATGTAAGTGTTACTGTAATAGACTAGGTGTTTTTGTTATCTCAGCCTTGAAGAACGTGAATTTAGTTTTCTTGAACAATCGTCATCAGAAACCAACTTTCCAATACTGTATCACCACAAATAACAAATTATATCCAGTATCATAGTCGAAGTTTGCGATACATTGTCACATATGTATCACATGTGACACCTGTGTTATGATAAGGTTATGGTTAGGCCTTAGGATCTATAATACATGGCAGGCATCACATGTTAAAGTCATGTTTTACTTGATCACTGAATTTACTAAATTATAGAATATACCATACCGACATTCAACAATTGGCCTACTCCTGTCTTCTCTTCTCTCCGGTTGCCAAATTAGACATTTTCCTTTTTTCTTTTCTATTGCAGATTCATGGCAAGGAAGCTCTACGCTTTTGCAAAAGGTGAATGTTGTCAGGAAAGTACAGATAGCACCATGAACCACGAAGTACTTCTTGCAGGTCATCTCTACCTCATGGTACTCAAGGTAATTGTAAATTCCAGGTTCAACCATAAATCTGTCAGTAATTATTTTATCTACCAAATGTAGTCTGTACTATCATGGATGCCACCTTATCACAGCCCTTTTTCTACTAGGCAATTTTTTTTTTGCCGAATCGAAAAAGAGTTGATGCATAGTAATATTTTAATCTACTTCTTTTGAAGTGAATAAATGCGCAACCAATCCGAACTCAGGAATATTTGTGCAGGCTTTAAGTTGGCTTAAAATTAAAAAAATTTACAAATACTATAGCGTACTGTTTATTTAATGAAGATAACATTTACAGAAAGTAAAATGGACAGAAAGAAAGACAAAAATATATTCATTATATTATATTCAGTTTATACTGTAAATAGTAATATTCATTCAGTCAGTGGGAATGTTTTTTTTGTGTGACATAATTGTAAGATAATAAAAAAAAAACATAATTTAGAATTTTGTGTTAATAATTTTTCTATTTTATTAGGAAAAAATGGAGAATTGGTTGGTAGGTGTTAGGATGAATTTGGAGAAAGCGGCAAAAAGTAAAGGCCAGACATTTAAGGTTGAACTGAGTAAGTTTTGGTTTAATGAAATCTACCCTAACATTAATATGTCCATTCTACTTGATCATCAATTACTTGTTGTATTATTCTTTCTATTTTGCTTTTTTCAGAGACAATGTCCGATGCTATGTGTCATGTAAGTGACCTCTCGCGACCTATGGAGTATCTACTCGCCACTGGCAATCTTAACTCTAAAACAGGACTTGGACTAATGCAGGTATGAGTTTATAATTATGGAAATGATGTCATATCACTACCATATTTGCATGGGAACATCACATTTTTTTTGTCAAACTCGTTTGATAGTGTAGACAGAGCTCAATTAAATCTAACTGATTGCTTAATGTTTGTCTGTAGGCTGCTGGTTTAACAGTTGTGGCAGACAAGCTTAACTTTATGAGGTATATCTCACATTTTCGGTGCATTCATCGTGGAGCATTTTTCTCAGAAATGAGGACGACAAGTGTGAGGAAATTACTACCTGAGGCCTGGGGTAAGATTACATTGAAAAGTATTTTTTTCCAAAAATGCATTCAACTTGCATGAGTGACTCCAAGGTCACCAATGGTTTGGAATAGGCTTTTTGAAGTAGTCATTTTAAAACTTAATAATTTTCAATAAAAACAAACTAAAATTTCCAAAGATCACTAAATATTTGTTTTTAATAATCTATTTATTCTTCAACTACAGTTTAAGTTAAAAAAAATCAAGCTAAGATACATAATTTGATAGAAATACAGATCTTTACAGTTTATCAACATAGTAGCGTTAAGCGCATTTTTTGGTTAGCTAGCAACCATGCAGTGCCCTCTATCATTGTGACGTCACACCGTGATACTCTATACAGTGCACACATAGAATAGACAGCAGCCAAAGACATTTATTCAAACATTGAAAATACTGTATGACAGCAGCCTTATTTTTTAAGGCCAATTTACACAGACGAGTGGTAACAATAAAAATATGATCATTTACACACAATGCAGAGCGAACGTACGGTTTCCACTCAGGATAGGTACAGATTCTACGTGGAACAAGCGACGTGGTTTTACGCTTAATGTTGTCACTCGTCTGTGGCCTTACTACTGCTAAACATGATAACATTCTTAACAATTGCTTTAAAGGGTTCCTGTGTCCTGTTCACACTCCTGATGGAGCGCCATGTGGCCTGATGAACCATTTGGCAGCCAACTGTGTTGTAAGTATTCTGGACATCCAAATTTTTAAAACTTACCAACAGAGAAATACGTTCACATTTACTATTTAAAAGCCACATTCCACGTCCTTTGGTACAGCCGGATGCAAGAACTTGACTAAACCCATTAAAGAGTATAGTTTTTAATTTGTAATTGGGCAGCTGTTGATTTTGGATAACTTAGTACTTTACCTACACATATTATCATTTTGTCAAAGCCTGAACCTTGAATACGCCACTACTAAGAAGCACATTCCACTGTCCCTGCATGCGTACAATGAATAAAAATGACTTATTGTTCATAGGTTCTTTGAAATAGGTTTCATATTTTTTTAGAAAGAAAAGTAGAGTAATTCTATGAGTCACTAATCTGTTTTTGTTGGGGGTGCATCAGCCAAGTTTGTTATCTTTCATAGAAAACATCAGAAAATCTATTTATGGTTTCTCACTAAGAGTCAACCACTCTAACAATATCCTGGTTATGTGCATTATGAGAAAGGCCTTTTACGGCTCATCAATGGATGCAAACTGGGTATTTTTACTCCGAGAGATTTAATTTAATGTCCAGTTTGTGGTCCATGGGCTTTTGTATTTTTATTGTATTGTTTTATGTATAGTGTATTAGTTAAGAGCTTTGTATTTGTTTATGCACATTTGATTACGGATTAAAGAATGAATGAATAAACATTAACCAATGACATTATCACATTATCCGTTAGGTTGTGAATGAACAGCCAATAACAGCTTCTCTACCTCGCTTACTGTGCAGTTTGGGAATGATTCCTTACGATAGCCTGTCAGGGGTGGAGACTAGCAATTGTCTTATTGTGGTGCTTGATGGACGAGTTCTTGGAATCATCTATGAAGAGGATGCTAAAAATATTGCTAACAAATTAAGAATGATGAAAGTCAATGGTTTGAAAAATGTAAGTCTAATTTATAATAGAACCCTATTAAAGGGATACCTTCGGTACCCACAATTGTATCGCATATTAGGGTGTCTCCTGAATAGGGTTTGGCTGTAGTTTTAATACATATATTTTCCCTTGGTTATTTCACAGAAAGGTGTCCCCTTAATAGGAGTGTTCCCTAAATAAGGTTGTCCCAAAGGAGGGGTTATACAAATTCATCATCATTGGCTTAGCATCGAGGACATCGATGATTGCTTCCAACATCTGTCTCGCTATGAAAGAGGTTTTGTTTTGCAAAAGTTTTTGTACACTGTTTGAATATGTTTTTCAGTTGTGCAGATTTTCACAGGAAGTGATTGGAATCTGGAAAGAAGCTAAGAAAAACTCTAAACCACCCAGTGATAAACAGAAATATTTAAAATTTTTTTGGTGAATTCATACTTCTTTTTAGGTCCCTTCTTCAATGGAAATTGCACTTGTGTTGAAAACATCCAAAGCGTCCCAGTACCCTGGTCTGTTTCTCTTCACTACCCCTGCTCGGATGATGAGGCCTGTTGTTAATTTAGCTGGGGGCAAACAAGAACTGATTGGAACTTTTGAACAAGTGTACATGGATATTGCTGTCACGCCCAGCGAAGCACATCCAGGTGTAAGTATCGATTTTATGAAAGATACTTCAAAATGTATGATCTAATGTGTGGTAAGGTACCTCTAAGTGAGTGCGAGGGGCCTAAATTTACACTACACTAATTCTAATTTACAATGGGTCACAACCCATGTACTATTCCGTTCCAATCCAAGCCATAAATTCCTTATATTATATTTTTGTAGTCATTTACATGAAAGGGTGCAACTAAAAAGGCCGCTTTATGTGTTTTATATTGACGTTTTTAAATTTTAATCGTTTTATATATATAATATTTTGTAGATAACCACTCACATGGAAGAAAGTGCAACTAGTATTTTAAGTGCAGTAGCAAGTTTAACTCCATTTTCTGATTTCAACCAGAGTCCAAGGAACATGTACCAGTGTCAGGTATAGTATAGTATAATATTTGTTGGGTCCCACAGATGTAGATAGCTTGTTTTCTGCTGTTATCCCAATATATTTTGGTTTACATATCTGGGTGCTATTTGGAAATTAAAACCTGTGAGGCCACTTGAGGGATACAAGAGCTGGTAGGCATTCTGTTGCCATGTAATAGATTGTTTACATTATCATCACATACAGTATTGGTTAATCTTTGTTTTTGTTATCAATCAATAAAAATAATTATTTCCAAATAAGGGTGGCATCACCAAGAAAGCAAATGCTTGTGTCAGGGATGGCAAAACAAACAGACAAAAGCAAACAATTTATATATATGAATCACAGAAATGGAAATAACAATAAAAACTGGGTTGTGCAGGAGGTTGTTTTTTGTTTATGGAAAGGAAAAAAATAAAAGTGTTGAAAAGAAAAAAAAACACATACAGGTAGTGTTAAAAACATTTATTGTTATGATCAGTTGGCCATTGTTATATATATATGATTTTTTAATGCTTTGCTCTACTTTCAGATGGGTAAACAAACGATGGGATTTCCATCTTACTTAATCCCTTATCGGAGTGACCACAAGATGTACAAGTTACAGACACCTCAAAGCCCCCTTGTTCGCCCAGCTGTCTATTTAGACTATGAGTTTGATAAATACCCTCTTGGAACCAATGCCATCGTTGCAGTTATATCATACACTGTAAGTCACCTTTGTTAATCACTTTATTATTATGTTATATAGTTATTGAACATTTTTGATATATAGTGCCCTCTATCCAATATTATTGGTTTGTAATTTGCTTTATTTCATGATTGCGCCCTCTAACACAAGCTTTTACTCAGTGGAAAAACTATACTCAATATTAATGTCGCCAGTGTTGAATGAAACGTAACTGCTTCATATTATATTTGATTAATAACAACACAAATAATCTTTTTTCAACAAATTAACAGTAAATAAATAAAATATAAAAAGTATTGCATTAAGGAAGAAATAAAAAAAAAATGAAAATACATTATTATAGTGTAATTCATAAATGGGTATACATGTTGGTGGTGAAATAATTTTGGTAAAACCAAACGTTCCCACAGAATATTTAAGTATGATAATGTGAAAACGATATAGCAAAACCGAAGAACATTTTTTATACATTTTTCTCATATTCTTGATTGTTTTTGCATAAAACTATGTAGATATTATTAGATTGTTAGATTGTAACTAGTATAATATAGTAATTATTACTAGGTATTAATTCCAAGTATTTTAAAAAGTTCATTGTTATATGGTTTTCAAATTCATTATCAATTTCCTTGTTATTGCAATTGATAATGCTTTGGTAACCACACTTTAAAGAAGTAACCAGCACATCAGCTCTGCATCTTCAATAAAAACAAATGTATATTATTAAATTGAGTTTATTTATCATAACAGTTTATTTCCTGAATGTAAATTGTAGAAGAAAACACATTAATTCACAATCAAACATTGGAAGAATTCAATTTCTCCCAAGAATGTTGTTATACAAAAAAAAAGTCCCAATAATAAATTTACCTTTTAATTCTAGGTCATATTTGGTTAACCAATTAAAACAAATACTGGGGTTGCAAACAACTATAGTATATATATATCAGTGGCCGGATCTCAATGGAGATACAAAGAAAGCGAAAAGCTAAATCAAAACGATAAAGTAAAACAGCCAGAAAAGTTAGCAGAGCTTTTGGGCAACACTAGCCCTTCATCAGTGCAAGTGAAGGAATTTGGATAACGTCATAGTATAATTTGGTAAAGTTATCCAAAGTACCCTCCAGGATTACAGCAAAATCAGATCAAAATTGATACAAACAGTAGAAAATATATATAAATCCAAAGGCAAATTACTGACAAAATGACAATGCTGTGGGTATCTGCCAATGTATCAATTATCCAAGATGAGACCTCTGCATTTGTGTGATAAAAAATTTAAACATTGCATCATCTCCAGTTACAGCTATCAGCAATATATAAACATTATTCTAAAACAGTACAGTACTTCAATACATTAGTTCGTTTTATATTATGTGTATTTATACTTTTGCTAATTTATTCATTTTTTCACCTTGTACCTTTAAAACCTTTTTTTTCATGTTTTTTTTTCTTTGTGATAATATTTGGGTTTTTTTTCTAAAGGGTCTTACGACTACAGACAATTACTTGTCTTTGTAAAATCCCTGTAATGTAAATAGTTGTATTCTGAATAAATGTGAATTGAATTGAATTGACATTGAAACAAACTAAACTCAATATTACAGTAAAACTAAAAGTTATTGTAGTTGGCTATTTTTGACTTACCTTAATTTCTTCATTGTAAATTATTATACAAATATTATGAAAAGAATAAAATATAATATTTTACAATCTAAGTATAAATATGGACATAACAATTTTTTTACATACAATAACATCTTATTTACCCTATGATTTTACATTCTAGGGTTATGACATGGAAGATGCTATGATTTTAAATAAAGGATCATTTGAACGTGGGTTCGCACATGCAACGGTTTATAAAACAGAAGAAATAAATCTGAAAAAGAAGAGCCAAGACAATAGCAATAGAATTTCACTTATATTTGGTAAGAAAACAAGCATGGATTTGTACGTTTAGTTTTATTTTGTTATCATTTTTTATGGTTTAGTTTCTTTTTCTAGCAAAGAAATTAACTTTTTTTTCTGCCTTTCTAGGCACTGATGAAACGGATAATCGTGTATCTGGTAAGCTTGACCCAGACGGCTTACCAGCAGTGGGGGCAGTAATAGAATCTGGAGAGCCATTGTATAGGTAAGGAAAATACAGTTTGGGTACTTTATTTATCCTTGCCGTTTGGTTGGTTGATTTTGTATCACATGTCATGTATTATTTGTATCCACCATCAATCCATAAATTGCATGGTCAGGGGTTATATAAGGGGTTAAGAAGCTTTTTTTTTTTACCATGTTTAATGAGAGTGATCCACCCAGCAATTGCTGATCATTAGGGACCCTCACAGGCAAACATAGATGCTCTACATAAACAAAGTCTTATTACAATTCTTTGGGAGTGGAGTTGTAATTTTGTCCTTAGAAAAAATCTTGACATGTGACAGGACTTGAACCCAGTGGTAGCCAGGCATCATAACACCAAGCAACAACTCCAAACCAAAGCTTGTGACTGATGTGCATTCGAAAACCAACTTGTAGTGTGAAATGGCTCTACTCCATGGCCTAATTGTGACTGCCTTTTTTCTATGAGCCTAGGACTAGTCTGTACTCATCCAATTCATCTTTCAACTCATGAAAAAATTCTACTCATCATTCATTATTTGTATAATATTGTTTTTTCATCAATACATTTCTACTTACAGTTATCGAGATCTTGAAACTGGAATGTATCGTGTTGAACGATACAAAGGGATGGAAACAGTCATGGTGGAGAAGGTCAAAAAGTCAGGAAATGATTTAGGAAACTTAGAATGTCAAAGGGCATTCCTTACATTAAGAATAGAGGTAAGTTGTGTCAGGGGTCATAAAGATGGGGAAAAGGTCATATCAACTAATAATCATATTTTGATTAATATGAAACCAACGTAAAGATTATCCCTTTTCAAATATTTTTTTGAAAAATTTGCTATGTGGAAATTTTTTTTTTTCAGAGAAATCCAATTATAGGTGATAAGTTTTCAAGTCGACATGGACAGAAAGGAGTTTGTAGCCAGAAATGGCCTCAAGAAAATATGCCTTTCACAGAAAGTGGGATGACGCCTGATATTATCTTCAATCCGCATGGATTTCCCTCCCGTATGACAATAGGTAATAAGTACTGGTTGATAGGATTTGAAGATGTAAGGAAATAGAAGGTGCTGCAACATTTTCATTTCTATGGCATATATAATGGTACTACTACTACCCTCAAAGAGTAGAGGTTGCCATATAGATATTTATGACATTTCTCACAGTTAGCCATAAAGCAATTCAAGTTCCTCCAAAATGAAGGAAATATGTATTTTTATGTTATCAGTTTTATCCCTTAATTTTCAAGTTCATTTCTGAAATGAAAAAAATAAATAAAATAGTAGATTACTTATAACTTCTATTTTAGGGATGATGATTGAGAGTATGGCAGGCAAGTCTGGATGTCTCCATGGCATGTGCCACGATGCCACCCCCTTCACCTTCTCAGAGGACACCCCTGCTATTGATTATTTTGGCAGGATGCTAACCGCAGGTAGTATGGTTTACATGTAATCTGTACCTACAACACATTACTACTACATACTTGCTATGCCTATTGTGCTAGGGCCTTGGCAAGTTAGGTCTAGGCAAGTTAGGTCTAGGCAAATTAGGCCTAGGCAAGTTAGGTCTAGGCAAGTTAGGTCTAGGCAAGTTAGGTCTAGGCAAGTTAGGCCTAGGCAAGTTAGGTCTTGGCAAGTTAGGCCTAGGCAAGTTAGGCTTAGGCCGATTCTGGCTAGAATTTTGGTAATCAAAAGTAAGGATATATTATAACATTTTCTTTGTATTCCTCAGCTGGCTACAATTACTATGGGACTGAACGCATGTACAGTGGAGCAAGTGGGGTAGAACTTGAAGCTGATATCTTTATAGGCATTGTATATTATCAACGACTTAGGCATATGGTATCAGATAAATTCCAGGTACGATATGTACAATTTTACTTTAACATTATTTTACTTACATTATATCTATCTCAATTGTGTTAAGATTTCATTTTAATTGTTTGTTTGTTTATGATTTGGTGTGTCCCCCATATGCTTACGAGGGCGACATTGTAACACAAAAAATAACATTTTTGTAGAAGACATTAACTAAAAACCTTCAAACAAAACAGGCATTCCAGGTTGTTGAACTGAACTTGCAAACAAAAAGTACAAAACAGAAAGTATGTTTTTGTTTAACTCATTTAGTTATAATTGCAAGCAATGACCACGCCACGTGATGTTATACAGTAGTTGGATTGGCGTATACTGTACACTACATGAAACGATTATAAATAAATTTGGGAAAAAGGTGTCATAAAGTACAAAACAAACAGAAAGTCACTAGTTTTTGTTAGTTAGTCATTTAGTTATGATTGCGTGACTATGCCATTGTTTCTACTTTTCAAGGTTCGTTCAACTGGACCTATTGATACTGTCACACATCAACCAGTCAAAGGGCGTAAACGTGGCGGCGGTATTCGATTTGGTGAAATGGAACGTGATTCATTATTAGCTCATGGGACATCTTTCCTACTTCAAGATCGTCTTCTTAGTTGTTCAGATAAAAGCATTGTAAGTCTTCAGTTTGCCCATAAATTTTTTTTTTTTTCCTGAAAGTAATCTGAGGTCAAAAGTAAAAACAAGCAATCATTTAGTTTCCATTGAATATTTCAACATTGTTGGCGGTATGACATATTTCACTTTCACGTGTTATAATAACAAACTTCAATTCAAACATTTCATTTTAGCATGCCTTTTTCAATATATATTTTATTACATCCATAATATTTTAAACCAGCTATTAATTTTAGCATTTTCATATTCTTACCATTGATATTTTCCAACAGTTCCTGGTAAAATTCTAACTACACACGTTCAATGAACTTGTTAAGCGTGTGAAGCCTAGTTTACGACATTGGCGGCTTATTAGTTTATCTGTTTTGACTAAAACATATGGCAACAAATTGTGAAGTGAAGTACTTGACAACTATGCCAGAGGCCTGCTATTTAATATTTTGACCCATATTGTTAGAGATACAGATAACTCAAGATAGATGCACTGATTATGTTTAAATAACAAAGCAGTTGGAGGAAAAATGGCATAATCAGCACTGTGGTCATGTTACAAGAGTTGTTAAAACTATATAGATTATCTGATATTTTATCTGATGACCTATCAGTCATTTTTCCCCTGACTGATAGTATAAAATTGACTCCAAATAACGAGAGGCAAGCCATGATTCAACATTTCAATCTATTAAGCCGATTTTCCACTAGGCGAATTTGTTCGCGCGAATTGAAAGCGTCATGCTATGCGCATGCGTATTCAAGTTTTTTTCTGTCATACTCCCTTCTGCGACGAATTCTAGTTCCTTTGATTTTTTGTTTCAGCGAAAATTTCTAATTCAAATTATTTCTACTTTTTGCAAAGCGAAATATTGCGCAACCAATCAGAGCTCAGGAAATGAGCTATGATGCTTTCATGAGCACTCATGAGAATCGAAAAGCTCAGCAACCACGCGAGGAACATAACGTCGCAGCTATTCGCTCATTTAGTGGAAAAAGAGTAGGCAATTTTTTTTCCTTCGAAAAACGTGGGATTCGCGCGAACAAATTCGCCTAGTGAAAAATCGGCTTTATCATCTTCGTTGAATCATGGCTTGCCTCTCGTTTATTTGGAGTCAGTTTTATATTATGTTATTTAAACTAAAGATATATGTATATATCTATATCCATTAAAAAAATATATATTTTATAATTGCTATATATTTTAAATTTACAGGCGAGAGTTTGTGGTAAATGTGGATCAATGTTGGGAGTTAGCTTAGAAAGATCGAAAGGAGAAGATTCAATATCCAATCGAAAATGGGTGTGTAGTAGCTGTCAATCAAACAAAGATATCGACATTATCGCAGTTCCTTATGTATTCCAGTATCTTGTTGCTGAACTGGGAGCAATGAACATAAAAACTACATTTACAGTGGCTTGAGAGACTTATAATGAACACCATTGATATTTGAAACATAATATTAGGTTGCAGATGAATGTAAACATAATACTTGACTTTGCTTTTACACTATACAACAGGATGCTGAGCTCTGGAGGGTTTAACTGTGGCTACAACACAATGAGTTCCACGCTCCCTAACAGATACGGTGCCACGGATAATGTGCACATAGTACAGTACTGCTGGTATTTGTTGCAGCCAGACATAAGATCAAAGCACTCTTACAAGTTCCTATCTTGGCAAGGCGAGTTCAGTGTCCTGTTAATAGATTGCCTTAGACTATGTACCAGAAAATGAAACTAAATACATTTCTATTATAAACTTTGTTTATTGATTGTTGTAAAAGTACAATGTACGAATGTTACATTTCTCATGGTGTATTATATAAAATAAATATATATATACTGAATATATATACTGTGAAATATGTTATAGTTGGATTAGTATGTACACTACCCGAAAGAATTGTAGGTAAAGGTTCACACAGTATAATGCATAGGCCTAAATATTTAAATTTAAAGTCAGATTTGATATTATTATCAGCATGTATTATTTTCACTATTACATATTTACTTGATAAAGCAGATATAGAATATAAAAAAATCAGCATTTATTATGTAAATATCAGTATTACTTGAGGAAGAAGATATAGAATGTTATTATTCTTTTACACACAAATATCTGATATACAGTAGTTATTAATTGAAATTATTTAGTTATTAAATTACGATTTATTAATGATAATGAAGTAAGAAAACAGTTTGTATTCCAGGAACTAATTCAATTTTTTTACAGATTTTTTTTTATTGCAATTAAAATATTTATATTATCATGGAAAGGAAACAATGGTAATAAAATAGTCCTTTAATAACAAGGAAATTGTATTATGTTTCACTGAAAATGATTAGACAACATTTTTGTTTTCACCCGATTCTTCGTGCTGTATCTAGATTTCTAGTGTCATAGGAATATTCGGTAATATATCATCGTAACCTAACCCTGTAACCCTGTAACCTGTAACCTGTAACCAAACCTTACATGATACAGGCACCACATGTGTTATACATGACAGGAGATTTACCAAATTTTCGTAAACTGTGCAAATTGTCGTTATGGAGGAGATACTGCACTGACAATCGAGTATTTTTTGTATATTCTTGTAGTGGTCTCATGACACCTCGCTTTCGTTTCTAATGCTAGTGTTCGTATTATATATTTAAAAGCTCTGAAACTTAGTAGCCTAGTTTAGGGTATGAAAGCTGTATCTAATCCGTGACGTACAACCATTGCTGGTTAACGTGTACGTTGGTCATAGGTCAAGTTTTAAAAAAGATTTTTCAATGTCAAAAGGCGTTTAATTTAAATGTAGCTAGGTCTAGTGCCGTTTTTGTTTGTTTGCTCTAGTTGATTCCATTCAGGCTGTGAAACTAACGTCATCGATTTAAGTTCGTCCCTTTTTTCATGTAGGAACGGGCACCTTGCACTGTGTTATCCCCATGAAAAACACGATAGTGTTTCCACAACTGTAGTCCCTACGGTACCTTATAATTTTATATCCTTTTGTCATCGTCTGCTAAATTGGACGGCAAAGAAATGGTGGCAATTGGACTTCCTTTAAAAGACATGGAGGAGTGAATAGTTTGATTAAATTTTGATTATGATTCCAAAACAAAGTAATGTGGTGCTACTTCATCGCCATTAATGTTGCCATCTTCTTTCTTGCTTGTTTTATAATAATTCCCAGCATTCTCTACTGTATCATCAATCGTATAGTGTGCATCTTCTCTATTTCTGGTCTGTGGAACATTAGAAGTGTAGAAGACGTTCATATTGGTAATTCTCTGATTACTTCCTGAAGGTTGAGGAGTCTTACCAGACTTCTTCTTGAGTAGACAGATGAGAACAAAAACCACTATCAACAGAAAGACTGTTGATGCTGCTAGTACGAGTGTTACTGGTTGTTTGAATTGGTCTACTGTTGTAGCTGATGATTTGTAATGATCTGTACTGTGGTGTTGATCCGTTGTCGTGGTAGTAGGCCTACTTGTGGGAAGAGTTGTTGCATCAATATTGCAATCAGCTTCATTTTTGTAGGTTTCCGTTATATCGTCTGCAATGGGCTCTATTTCATCAGAATTGTCTTGCGTACTCACCAGACACTCGATTACGTAATCATCAGCTATTAAATTTATAAAACATTTTTCGTTGTCTTTTTCCCCATTGTACTCTGTCTCTGAGAGAAGTCGACCATTTAAAGTCCAGTAGTAATTCTTCTGGCCAGATCCACCTGTAGCTTGGCATTTAAAGCAATATTCACCAACAGTATGTTCATGCTTTTTATTGGTGGTGTCGGTAAATAATGGACGAGGGTAAACCGTTATAATCACTGTGTAACACCGATTTATAAATTCGTTATATTTTTGAAGTTGGATTACTTTTGAAATACAATAAAAGAATATGCCGTTTCCCAATTGGTATCCCTTTAACGTTTGTTTGAATCTTACTGCAGTATTAAAATGATACGACTGTGTAATGTTATTACTTCCTTGGATCCATCCGATTGTTATTTTATAATTGTCATTTTTCAGTGGTGATATACGCTTTACCTTGCATGCGATTACTACTTCCTCACCTTCTGTGATGTTATTTACTAATTCTTCACACGCAATTCTCCAAGCATAATATACAGGTGGCAAATCCTGTATGACGTTACCTGCAGGAATCGCAAATTGTTGATTGTCATCATCTTGGCATGTGTATATTCCGTCATCTTGTTCATTGAAAGATAGAAAATAATTACAGTTTACTGTTTTTAACGTGTCTGTCAGATTAGCCTTGTAGTCTACCGTCTGTTCATCATCCTTAGTAAACGTTAATACTTGTTGAGTTATTTTGTAAGTTTCACTCGATGATATGACGTTTACAGCCTGCCGGGGGTTAGATTGATATTTCAACCAATAATAAGAATCAAACTCTACAAATTGTTCTTCTGCAGTAGCATTTTGAGCAATAATAAGCAAAGTGATTCCGATAAGCTGAAACAGCATTTTTGTTTCTTTATCTTTTGAGTAACGAATACACAATCTAGATGGTGTTGCTACAAATAGTTGAATATAACTGAATGTACAGTTTCGCAAAACAAGGAAGTAATGCTTTTCGGATGAACTTTCGAATAATATAATAACTATGTTTAAAGATGTATTATCTCTTTGACTAATAAAAACAATTTTTTTTTTATATTTCGAAAAAAGTGGGTCATTTTGAATTATCATAATAGTTATTAACTTTCACCAAAAATTAGTTGAACAAAAAAAATAATTTAACCGAAATACGGACGTTTTTTTTTGTTCAAAAAATAACTTTGACTTCCAGTGCAGTCAAAGTTGGCTACTCTGTATACATAATCACATAGAATAATATCGCTATGATAATCATAAGACTTCCTCAAGATCTGCGTGAAAACACCTTCTCAACCGCGACGAGTTGTAAACAATTTTAATTAGCATCATGCATTAATGCATACTTGTGGTTTGAAATCTTTGTTTACTTTCAATCGTGACGATTTTCTAGACGAAATGTAATCAAATTAATTTACCTGTTAATTACGTAAACTTGTTGTTTTTGCCTCAAATGTTCGACTTGAAGTGAATAACTTTAATATTACCTTGAAATGGCCAATTTAAATTTAGAATATTTTTTTTTTATTTTTTGTGTTTCAAGGGACAATACATCTTTAAATTGAGGAAGAGTTATAGATTCATATAAGATAAGATTCTCTAACTACGAATTAAGGAATTTGCATATAAAATTAGCAAACCTCTGGCTGCAATCATAAATTAATCCTTTGGTAACGGTGTTGTCCCGTGGTTATCCCTATTCTTAAAACTAATCCTGCGACTTGGGATAAACTTAGACCAATTTCCCTCACTGACCACTTTGCAAAAATTGCAGAAAGTTTCATGTCTAAAGTTTGTTGTTAAATGACATGAATCCCAACCTTGACCACAACCAGTATGGTATCGTAAAGGGATATCTACTAATCATTATCTTGTTAAGCTTATGGATGTTCTCTATAGAAATGCTGATAAGAAACAAAGTGAAAGTACTGTAGTGGTTACTGATTTTATAAAAGCTTTTTACTATGTTGACCACAATGTATTAATCTGTAAGTTGATTACATTTCAAGTCCGTCCATCTGTAATTACATGGATTATGAGTTTTCTAAGTGATAGAACACAATGTGTTAGATATCTAGACACCATTAGTGAATGGAAATACATTCATGGAGGTGTCCCTCAAGGTACCAGCTTAGGACCCCTCTGCTTCCTTGCCATGGTTAATGATGTTTTTTACGATAAGACGATTGACGTATTTAAGTATGTTGATGATATTACCATTGTCGAACCTCGTCTTAGCAAACAACCTAGCTTTATGCAAAATCACTTAAACGATCTATCGCAATGGGCGACAGTTAATAATATGAAACTTAATCCTAGCAAATGTTTAGTTATGAGTGTAAATTTTTCTAGAAAAAATGTTAATCATGTTGTCAACATTGATGGACAGCCGTTGAACATTGTGAATAATACTACAATCTTAGGCGTTAACATTAGTTCTGATCTTAAATGGAGCTCTCATATCACTAAATTGCTTAGCAAAGCTAATGGTAGATTATATATGTTGAAAGTACTTAAGCGATTCAAAATGCCAATTGTTGACTTATTAACTATTTATACTGGGTATGTCAGACCCTTAACTGAATACGCTGCTCCTGTGTGGCATTCTGGTCTTACCCAACTTGAATGATATAATGTTAGAGCGAATCCAGAAGCGAGCTTGTAAAATTATTCTAGGGCCTCTGTTTTCACACTATAATCTAGCTCTTGATCAGTGTAACTTAATACAGTTAAATGTATGTCGTAATGAAATTTGTAGCAATTTTTTTGCCTCGGTAATTTCAAGCCAAGATGAGTGTATTCCACTCAGTAGGTTTGAGTCTCATATGGCAGAGACCTATGAAGCGCAAACAAACTTACTGTCCCTGTTTGCCGGACTGTCAGATATCGTAACAGCTCCATTCCATACACGATTAGGCAGTGGAACCGCAACTGATTTTACTTCTGTATTGAAAATAATTTTATCCCTCTGTATAATATAATGTTGAAGTAATAAGAATCAAATATAATATGTTAGGTAATTTTTTTTCAATTCACTTGGCCAGTCATTTAGATTTTTACTTGTTTTGATGTTGTGCTCGTTTATTTTAATGTTTTTATATGATGTATTGTGTGGTTCTCAATGTTTGATGTTATTTTATGCTATCTTTTTAAAACATTTTAAATATTTTAAGTACCTTTTAATAATGTAAAAAAGGGTCACAATTCAGTTTTTCTGTGAAGGTGATTTTAATAAATATACCATTATGAATGAATGAATGAATGAATTGAACGATTAATTTTAATTGATTAAGTTTCAAGATATTATTTCTAAGTAACTTATTGGTTGCATATAATCGTCCACCGATCCGCTTGTTTCTTTTCCTGAAACACGCAAATGGCCTATTTCATGCTCTAAATTGATCAAAACTTAATTTTGAGCTTTTTAAATTTTTAACGCGCAATTTCCCGCGCATGACCTTGAAACGCGCAAGTTTTTATTTGCTAATATTTTTACCTTTGACCTGACGTTTATGTGTAGTGAATTTTATTCACATGTGATAATGAATTATGGAGATATTATTGATAATGTGATTTCACAAAATGGCGTATAAATGACGTCACGGATGAGTGATCACTCTGAAAACTTAACTATAACTAAACTAAATTATTTTAAATATATTTTGAAATTTTGGTGATTATTGACAATTAAATTTTTGAGATAATTGACACACAAAATCTGTACAGAAAGAAATAAATAAAAAGAATACAGATTTCATACAATAACAATAGGTGATCATTTTATTCTAAATGATCACCTAATAAGAATTTTTACAAGTAAACAACTTATCACCATTATATACACATAACACATCATTTTGTATAACACACAAATATAATCATCTACGTCATCAGTTTTGTGATTTATTGATACTGTATAACAAACGATGTTAATGTCAAACAATAAAAGGTTTTTTTCTAATATTATTTTTATAGAAATATTGTATTCAAATTTATTTTTCTAAAACACAATTTAAAACTTACAAATTATTTTATTTCCCTTTCAGTCATAATTCTTCACACGCAATATATATTAACCTTTTAAAATAACTAAAACAAAAAGTATATAGAGTACGAGAACTTTTATTATTACAATTTTCTGTTTATATAAAGTACGAATTATTCATATTTCAACCGATAAACAACTATAACAATAATACAGAATGGAAACATAACATGTTATGTAAGAGTACGTGGCCTTCATAAATATGTTTACAATGAACTTTGAACAGTTGAGATAAAACTGTAATACTTAATAGTAGCAGTATCATTCATTACTTTTAGTAGAAGTAATTTTAGTTGTATATTAATTATTATTTTGTTTACACAAGTGATATACACTGAAAAAGTAATTATTTGATTGGCTGCGCAATTTACGTTTGAAGATGAGATTAATCCCAGTTCCGTAATATATCGTAAGCCAATCACAACTAATTAACGAATGTTTTTTATAGTTTAAGTAAAATAATACATTGGTAATTATATTTCGTATGCCTACAATAGCTAATATTAATAACTTGATTAATCTTTCTATTAAAACATAATTTTATAGACATTTATAAGGCCGCCTTGATAATGTTTATGATAAATAATACTGTACTCATGCGAGTTCATTATTATTTGTTACAGTATTATGAGTTTCATCACAATTCTAATACTGTACACGGTTTAATGGCAAAAGTAAATGCCTACAATAGGGAATAACTTTCATCTTGCAACACCATACACAGATAATGAAAAAAAAAAATCAATCAATACATACTTTTTTTTGTTGATAAATTCAGTTAGGAATAATACATTTATAAGACAACCTTGGTTATATTATATGGTAAATGATACTAATGTATAATGCGAGCAAATATATTATATATAATAAAGTTTTAAAAATCTTGTAAAATTTTTATAAATATCTTTTTTTTTTATTCTTATAGTAAATGATTATTGTATAATTGGAGTAAAATGTATATAGTAAAGTTTTTAAAATCTTGTAACACTAAAGCTGGTTAAATATACATTTAAAAAGTAGCATGCGTTAATGTCTGTAGGCCTATAACATAATAATAAATCATCTCACAATTACAGAACTTTGTATTATTGCTCTAAATGATCACTTAAGATATTATTTCTAAGTAACCGTCATCACTGGCATTGTTACTGTATTGTATTGCTGTATAACTGTGTGATCGCCTGCATGTAGTCATCCGCTGTGTCTTCTAGTTTCTTGTTTTCGTTTGTTTTAAATGCCATCTTGAACTGTGTCTTCTTGTTCCCTTTATTCGTATATTGTTTAGGTTCATTAGTGACACTTTCATAACATTCGTTTGTAAAGACTTCAACGTGTTTACTTTTAATTGTTACCTTTTGTGTTGATTTATGAGATTCATTGTCTGGTTTGTTTGTTAAATGTTGATCGTCATCATCTCTAATGCTATAATATACATCTTCATCTTGTTCTACATTTCTATCTGTTTTCCTAGATTTACAGGGTTCATTTTCTGGTTTTCTAGATATCACTTGTTTGCTTGTTGATGGTTTCTCATCAGCATCTTTTATGCTAAAAATATCCAACTCTTCTGGTTGTTCTAGTTGTGTCTTTTCTAAAGGTTCTTCACAGTCTTTGATGTTAAAGACGCGTTCGTAGTCTGTATATTGATTTCTTGTGATTTTGATAATATCATCATATCTCCTCTTTTTGAATTTCAATGGCAGCTTTTGCCTGTTTAAGTAAATAGATGAGAATAAAAACCACTATCAACATAATAGATGTTGATGCTGCTAGAATTAAAGTTGACTGTTGGTAATGATCTATCAATTGCCTGTCTGTTGATTTCACTATTGATTTGTAATGATATGTACTTTGATATTGATCTGCTGTCATGGTAGTAGGCCTACTTGTTAATGTATCATTATTGTAACCAGCTTCAGTTTTGTAGGTTTCCATTATATCGTCAGCAATAGGCTCTATTTCATCAGAATTGTCTTGCGTACTCACCAGACACTCGACTACGTAATCACCAGCTATTACATTTCTGAAACATTTTTCGTTGCCATCTTCCCCATTGTACTCTGTCCCCGACAGCAGTTGTCCATTTAATGTCCAGTAAATATTCTGGTCAGATCCACTTGCAGCTTGACATTTAAAGCAATGTTCACTAACAGTATTCTGCTTGCTATTGGTGTCGGTAAATAATTGAGGGGGATAAACTGTTAAAATCAATGTGTAGCACCGATTTATAAATTCGTTATAGTTTTGAAGTTGGATTACTTTTGAAATGCAATAAAAGAATATGCCGTTTCCCAATTGGTAACCTTTAAACGTTTTTTTGAATCTTACTGGTTCAGTAAAATAATACGACTGTGTAATGTTATTACTTCCTTGGATCCATCCTATTGTTATTTTATAATTGTCGTTTTTCAATGGTGATAATATACGCTTTACCTTGCATACGATTACTACTTCCTCACCTTCTGTGATGTTATGTATTAAATCTTCACAAGTAATTCTCCAAGCATAATATACAGGTGACAAAGCCTGTATGACGTCACCTGCATGAATCGCAAAGTGATGATTATCATCATCTTGGCACGTGTATATTCCGTCATCTTGCATATTGTAAGATAGAAAATAGTTACAGTTGACTGTGTTTAACTTGTCTTTCAGAATAGCCTTGTAGTCTACCGTCTGTTCACCATCCTGAGTAAACGTTAATAGGCCTACTTGTTTAGTTATTTTGTAAGTTTCACTCGATGGTACGACGTTCACAGCCTGCCGGGGGTTCGATTGACTAGCTTTCAAATAATAGTAAGAATCAAACTCTACAAACTGTTCTTCTGCTTTAACATTTTGGGCAATAATGAGCAAACTGATTCCAATAAGATACAGATGAAACAGCATTTTTGGTTCTTTATCTTTTGGGTAATGTGTACACAATCTAGGTGTTGTTGCTACGAATAGCTACATCTAACTGAATGTACAGTTTCACAAAACAAGGAAGTAATGCTTTTTGGATAAACTTTCGAATAACAAAAACAATCATGTTTAAATCGAGGAAGAGTTATAGATTAGGCTACAGCCTCAAACATCCATTCAAACGCTAATCTGCGAGATAAGATTCGTTAAGTTTCGAACGCATTTTAAAACTTTTAACATCACATGATGTGTTATTATTGGGTTATACATGTTTTAAGATATTATTTCTAAGTAACCATCTTCATTTTTGTCCATGTTTTTAGTGTCGCTATATAGATGTGTTGTTATAATGGGTTGCATATAATCTTCCACTGCATCCGCTGGTTTCTTTGAATTGAAGCTACAGACATAACATTCATTTATGAAAGGCTCAGCACGTCGTAAGCCAATCACAACTAATTAACGAATGTTTGTTATAGTGAAGTAAAATAATACATTAGTAATACTTATTATATGCCTACAATAAGGAATAACTTAATCTAAAAAATCAAAACGTAACTTACATATCCTTAAATAAGGCCACCTTTGTAATGTTTATGATAAATAATACTGTACTAATGCGAGTTCGTTATTATTTGTTACAGTATTATAAAAAGTTTCATCTTGTAACACCATACATAGATAAAGAAATAAATCAATCAATACATACTTTTTTCTTTGATAAATTCAGTTAGGAATAATTCATTTATAAGAACACCTTGGTTATAATATATGGTAAATGATACTAATGTATAATGCGAGCAAATATATATAATAAAGTTGTAACATTTTAATAAATATCTTTTTTTTATTCTTATAGTAAATGATTAATGTATAATTCGAGTAAAATGTATATAGTCAAAAGTTAATAAAATCTTGTAACACTTAAGCTGGTTAAATATACATTTAAAAAGTAGCATGCGTTAATGTCTGTAGGCCTATAACATAATAATAAATCATCTCACAATTACAGAACTTCGTATTATTGCTCTAAAATGATCATTTAAGATTTTATTTCTAAGTAACCGTCATCACTGTCATTGGTACTGTATATTTTATTGCTGTATAACTGTGTGATCGGCTGCATGTAGTCATCCGCTGTGTCTTCTAGTTTCTTGTTTTTGATTGTTTCAGATACCATCTTGAACTGTATCTTATGGCTCACTTTTTTTCGTATTTTGTTTAGGTTCATTAGTGAAACTTCCATAACATTCGTTTGTAAAGACTTCAACGTGTTTACTTTTAATTTTTACCTTTTGTGATGATTTATGAGATTCATTGTCTGGTTTGTTTGTTAAATGTTGATCGTCATCATCTCTAATGCTATAATATACATCTTCATCTTGTTCTACATTTCTATCTGTTTTCCTAGATTTACAGGGTTCGTTTTCTGCTTTTGTAGATATCACTTGTTTGCTTGTTGATGGTTTCTCATCAGCATCTTTTATGCTAAAAATATCCAACTCTTCTGGTTGTTCTAGTTGTGTCTTTTCTAAAGGTTCTTCACATTCTTTGATGTTAAAGACGCGTTCGTAGTCTGTACATTGGTTTCTTGTGATTTTGATAATATCATCATATCTCCTCTTTTGAATTTCAATGGCAGCTTTTGCCTGTTTAAGTAAATAGATGAGAATAAAAACCACTATCAACATAATAGACGTTGATGCTGCTAGAATTAAAGTTGACTGTTTGTAATGATCTATCAATTGCCTGTCTGTTGATTTAACTATTGATTTGTAATTATATGTACTTTTATATTGATCTGCTGTCATGGTAGTAGGCCTACCTGTTGATGCATCAATATTGTAACCAGCTTCAGTTTTGTAGGTTTCCGTTATATCGTCTGCAATGGGCTCTATTTCATCAGAATTGTCTTGCGTACTCACCAGACACTCGATTACGTAATCATCAGCTGTTAAATTTATAAAACATTTTTCGTTGTCTTTTTCCCCATCGTACTCTGTCTCTGAGAGAAGTCGACCATTTAAAGTCCAGTAGTAATTCTTCTGGCCAGATCCACCTGTAGCTTGGCATTTAAAGCAATATTCACCAACAGTATGTTCATGCTTTTTATTGGTGGTGTCGGTAAATAATGGACGAGGGTAAACCGTTATAATCACTGTGTAACACCGATTTATAAATTCGTTATATTTTTGAAGTTGGATTACTTTTGAATAACAATAAAAGAATATGCCGTTTCCCAATTGGTATCCCTTTAACGTTTGTTTGAATCTTACTGCAGTATTAAAATGATACGACTGTGTAATGTTATTACTTCCTTGGATCCATCCGATTGTTATTTTATAATTGTCATTTTTCAGTGGTGATATACGCTTTACCTTGCATGCGATTGCTACTTCCTCACCTTCTGTGATGTTATTTACTAATTCTTCACACGCAATTCTCCAAGCATAATATACAGGTGGCAAATCCTGTATGACGTTACCTGCAGGAATCGCAAATTGTTGATTGTCATCATCTTGGCATGTGTATATTCCGTCATCTTGTTCATTGAAAGATAGAAAATAATTACAGTTGACTGTTTTTAACGTGTCTGTCAGATTAGCCTTGTAGTCTACCGTCTGTTCATCATCCTGAGTAAACGTTAATACTTGTTGAGTTATTTTGTAAGTTTCACTCGATGATATGACGTTTACAGCCTGCCGGGGGTTAGATTGATCTTTCAACCAATAATAAGAATCAAACTCTACAAATTGTTCTTCTGCAGTAGCATTTTGAGCAATAATAAGCAAAGTGATTCCGATAAGCTGAAACAGCATTTTTGTTTCTTTATCTTTTGAGTAACGAATACACAATCTAGATGGTGTTGCTACAAATAGTTGAATATAACTGAATGTACAGTTTCGCAAAACAAGGAAGTAATGCTTTTCGGATGAACTTTCGAATAATATAATAACTATGTTTAAAGATGTATTATCTCTTTGACTAATAAAAACAATTTTTTTTTTATATTTCGAAAAAAGTGGGTCATTTTGAATTATCATAATAGTTATTAACTTTCACCAAAAATTAGTTGAAAAAAAAAAATAATTTAACCGAAATACGGACGTTTTTTTTGTTCAAAAAATAACTTTGACTTCCAGTGCAGTCAAAGTTGGCTACTCTGTATACATAATCACATAGAATAATATCTCTATGATAATCATAAGACTTCCTCAAGATCTGCGTGAAAACACCTTCTCAACCGCGACGAGTTGTAAACAATTTTAATTAGCATCATGCATTAATGCATACTTGTGGTTTGAAATCTTTGTTTACTTTCAATCGTGACGATTTTCTAGACGAAATGTAATCAAATTAATTTACCTGTTAATTACGTAAACTTGTTGTTTTTGCCTCAAATGTTCGACTTGAAGTGAATAACTTTAATATTACCTTGAAATGGCCAATTTAAATTTAGAATATTTTTTTTTTATTTTTTGTGTTTCAAGGGACAATACATCTTTAAATTGAGGAAGAGTTATAGATTCATATAAGATAAGATTCTCTAACTACGAATTAAGGAATTTGCATATGAAATTAGCAAACCTCTGGCTGCAATCATAAATTAATCCTTTGGTAACGGTGTTGTCCCGTGGTTATCCCTATTCTTAAAACTAATCCTGCGACTTGGGATAAACTTAGACCAATTTCCCTCACTGACCACTTTGCAAAAATTGCAGAAAGTTTCATGTCTAAAGTTTGTTGTTAAATGACATGAATCCCAACCTTGACCACAACCAGTATGGTATCGTAAAGGGATATCTACTAATCATTATCTTGTTAAGCTTATGGATGTTCTCTATAGAAATGCTGATAAGAAACAAAGTGAAAGTACTGTAGTGGTTACTGATTTTATAAAAGCTTTTTACTATGTTGACCACAATGTATTAATCTGTAAGTTGATTACATTTCAAGTCCGTCCATCTGTAATTACATGGATTATGAGTTTTCTAAGTGATAGAACACAATGTGTTAGATATCTAGACACCATTAGTGAATGGAAATACATTCATGGAGGTGTCCCTCAAGGTACCAGCTTAGGACCCCTCTGCTTCCTTGCCATGGTTAATGATGTTTTTTACGATAAGACGATTGACGTATTTAAGTATGTTGATGATATTACCATTGTCGAACCTCGTCTTAGCAAACAACCTAGCTTTATGCAAAATCACTTAAACGATCTATCGCAATGGGCGACAGTTAATAATATGAAACTTAATCCTAGCAAATGTTTAGTTATGAGTGTAAATTTCTCTAGAAAAAATGTTAATCATGTTGTCAACATTGATGGACAGCCGTTGAACATTGTGAATAATACTACAATCTTAGGCGTTAACATTAGTTCTGATCTTAAATGGAGCTCTCATATCACTAAAATGCTTAGCAAAGCTAATGGTAGATTATATATGTTGAAAGTACTTAAGCGATTCAAAATGCCAATTGTTGACTTATTAACTATTTATACTGGGTATGTCAGACCCTTAACTGAATACGCTGCTCCTGTGTGGCATTCTGGTCTTACCCAACTTGAATGAAATAATGTTAGAGCGAATCCAGAAGTGAGCTTGTAAAATTATTCTAGGGCCTCTGTTTTCACACTATAATCTAGCTCTTGATCAGTGTAACTTAATACAGTTAAATGTATGTCATAATGAAATTTGTAGCAATTTTTTTGCCTCGGTAATTTCAAGCCAAGATGAGTGTATTCCACTCAGTAGGTTTGAGTCTCATATGGCAGAGAATACGAAGCGCAAACAAACTTACTGTCCCTGTTTGCCGGACTGTCAAATATCGTAACAGCTCCATTCCATACACGACAGTGGAACCGCAACTGATTTTACTTCTGTATTGAAAATAATTTTATCCCTCTCTATAATATAATGTTGAAGTAATAAGAATCAAATATAATATGTTAGGTAATTTTTTTTCAATTCACTTGGCCAGTCATTTAGATTTTTACTTGTTTTGATGTTGTGCTCGTTTATTTTAATGTTTTTATATGATGTATTGTGTGGTTCTCAATGTTTGATGTTATTTTATGCTATCTTTTTAAAACATTTTAAATATTTTAAGTACCTTTTAATAATGTAAAAAAGGGTCACAATTCAGTTTTTCTGTGAAGGTGATTTTAATAAATATACCATTATGAATGAATGAATGAATGAATTGAACGATTAATTTTAATTGATTAAGTTTCAAGATATTATTTCTAAGTAACTTATTGGTTGCATATAATCGTCCACCGATCCGCTTGTTTCTTTTCCTGAAACACGCAAATGGCCTATTTCATGCTCTAAATTGATCAAAACTTAATTTTGAGCTTTTTAAATTTTTAACGCGCAATTTCCCGCGCATGACCTTGAAACGCGCAAGTTTTTATTTGCTAATATTTTTACCTTTGACCTGACGTTTATGTGTAGTGAATTTTATTCACATGTGATAATGAATTATGGAGATATTATTGATAATGTGATTTCACAAAATGGCGTATAAATGACGTCACGGATGAGTGATCACTCTGAAAACTTAACTATAACTAAACTAAATTATTTTAAATATATTTTGAAATTTTGGTGATTATTGACAATTAAATTTTTGAGATAATTGACACACAAAATCTGTACAGAAAGAAATAAATAAAAAGAATACAGATTTCATACAATAACAATAGGTGATCATTTTATTCTAAATGATCACCTAATAAGAATTTTTACAAGTAAACAACTTATCACCATTATATACACATAACACATCATTTTGTATAACACACAAATATAATCATCTACGTCATCAGTTTTGTGATTTATTGATACTGTATAACAAACGATGTTAATGTCAAACAATAAAAGGTTTTTTTCTAATATTATTTTTATAGAAATATTGTATTCAAATTTATTTTTCTAAAACACAATTTAAAACTTACAAATTGTTTTATTTCCCTTTCAGTCATAATTCTTCACACGCAATATATATTAACCTTTTAAAATAACTAAAACAAAAAGTATATAGAGTACGAGAACTTTTATTATTACAATTTTCTGTTTATATAAAGTACGAATTATTCATATTTCAACCGATAAACAACTATAACAATAATACAGAATGGAAACATAACATGTTATGTAAGAGTACGTGGCCTTCATAAATATGTTTACAAACTTTGAACAGTTGAGATAAAACTGTAATACTTAATAGTAGCAGTATCATTCATTACTTTTAGTAGAAGTAATTTTAGTTGTACAGTATATTAATTATTATTTTTTTTACACAAGTGATATACACTAAAAAAGTAATTATTTGATTGGCTGCGCAATTTACGTTTGAAGCTGAGATTAATCCCAGTTTCGTAATATATCGTAAGCCAATCACAACTAATTAAATAATGTTTTTTTTATAGTTTAAGTAAAATAATACATTGGTAATTATATTTCGTATGCCTACAATAGCTAATATTAATAACTTGATTAATCTTTCTATTAAAACATAATTTTATAGACATTTATAAGGCCGCCTTGATAATGTTTATGATAAATAATACTGTACTCATGCGAGTTCATTATGATTTGTTGCAGTATTATGAGTTTCATCACAATTCTAATACTGTACCCGGTTTAATGGCAAAAGTAAATGCCTACAATAGGGAATAACTTTCATCTTGCAACACCATACATAGATAATGAAAAAAATCAATCAATACATACTTTTTTCTTTGATAAATTCAGTTAGGAATAATACATTTATAAGACAACCTTGGTTATATTATATGGTAAATGATACTAATGTATAATGCGAGCAAATATATTATATATAATAAAGTTTTTAAAATCTTGTGACATTTTTATAAATATCTTTTTTTTTATTCTTATAGTAAATGATTAATGTTTAATTCGAGTAAAATGTATTATAGTAAAGTTTTTAAAATCTTGTAACACTTAAGCTGGTTAATTATACATTTAAAATGTAGCATGCGTTAATGTCTGTATAATGTAATAATAAATCATTCCACAATTACTGAACTTTTTTTCACGCTGCTGCTCTAGCCCGCTACGTCCCATTAGGACTACTCAATCAGAAGCTAAAGCAAGCAGCAGTTATAGTTCTAAGGACAGACAGTTTTGTGAAAATGGAAACTCCACTATGATTTATTGATTCCAGCTGCTACAGTAGACCCAAAAAACGTCTGGGAAAGAGTCTATTAGGACATGTCATGCTAAAATTACAAATCCCTAAGCATTTCTGGTATATTCACTGTCAGATATTCATTGAATTATTATCGAAACAGTCCATTAAAGTTTGTGTTTGTAATAGGATACTTCACAATTGAAATATCTAGGGTGATGAAGTGACCCCCAGATTTGACCTTAGCAATAAAATTAACTAAAGTGACAGAAATTGAGTATTCACTTCTGTAACAAAAAAATAATATTTATTCACGTATAAAAAAAGAAAAGAAACCCAAAAACCATTTTCTGACAGACAATTTAAGTATTTGTTGCTTTAAATTACATTTTTTTCAGGTAAAATAACTATTATGTGACAATAAAATGACACATTCAAAAACATTTGAAATAAAAAATGTTTTTCAATAAGCGAGCAGCGTTTTTTGTAAGAAATATTTCTTGTCTATTATTGCTCTAAATGATCACTTAAGATATTATTTCTAAGTAACCGTCATCACTGTCATTGGTACTGTATATTTTATTGCTGTATAACTGTGTGATCGGCTGCATGTAGTCATCTACTGTGTCTTCTAGTTCCTTGTTTTTGCTTGTTTCAGTTGCCATCTTGAACTGTATCTTATGGCTCACTTTTTTCGTATATTGTTTAGGTTCATTGTGACACTTATAACATTCGTTTGTAAAGACTTCAACGTGTTTATTTGTATTTGTTAACTTTTGTGTTGATTTATGATGTTTCTTGTCTGTTTTGTTTGTTAAATGTTGATCGTCATCATCTACAATGCTATAATATATATCTTCAGGTTGGTCTTTTTTAATCTTCATCGTAGATTTTAACGGATTATTATCTCTTTGCTTTTCGTCTACAAGGCTTATTTCCGTCTGTCTACTAGTTGAATGTTCATTGTCATCATCATTATAAACATCATCTCTAATGCTATAATATACATCTTCTACATTTCCGTCTGTTTTTCTAGATTTACAGGGTTCGTTTTCTTCTATCGTAGATATCACTTGCTTGCTTGTTGACGGTTTCTCATCAGCATCTGTTATTCTAAAGAAAGTCATTTCTTCTGGTTGCACTGCCTGTGGTTTCTCTGAAGGTTCTTGAAGGTCTGTATTATTGATGTCTTCGTTTTCTTTTTGTTGACTTCTTGTGATTTTGATAATGTCACATTTCTTTTGAATTTCCATAGCAGTTCTCGACTGTTTGAGTAGATAGACGAGAATAAAAACTACTATCGATAGACTGACTGTTGTTGATGCCAGTATTATAATTATAAATGTATGATAATCTTCTTTACTTTGACTTGGCCCTGTATGTATGCTACTTGTTGCTTCAGGTTTGTCGGTTGGCACTACATTATCGATAGTGAACTCTATCGCATCAGATTTGTCCTGAGTACTCACCAGACACTTGACAACGTAATCACCAGATTTTAAATACTTGAAGCATTGTGCATGGTCAACATTTCCATCGTATTCTGTCAGTGACAGTAGTTTTCCATTTAATGTCCAGTAGTAATTCTTCTGACCAGATCCCCCTTTAGCTTGACATTCAAAACAATGTTCACCAACAGCGTGTTCGTTCATAGGCTTGATTTCCACTAGTAAAGGACTACTATGATAAACTCGTATGAGTAACGTGTGACATGAAATTACAAACCTGTTAATTGTGTTTTCTATTGAAATACAATAAAAGAATATACCGTCTCCCCGTTTGTAACCTTTAAATATTTGATCAAAATGTACTGTTTCAGTATTCAAATCATACGACTGTGTAATGCTATGTTTTCCTTGGATCCATCCTATTGTTAGTTTATAGTTTTTGTTGTTCAATGATGTATTTGTCACTTTGCAAGTAATTACTACTTCATCACCTTCTGTCATATATTGAACGAAATCTTCACAGGAAATTCTCCAATAATAATATTCAGGGGGCTGATATTTTTTGACATCACCTGAAGAAATCACATATTGTTTATTGTCATCATCATGGCATGTGTATATTCCGTCGTATTGTCCATTGTAAGATAGAAAGTAGTGACAGTTGACTGTTTTAGACTTTCCTGGCAGATGAGCTATGTTGTCTACCGGCTGCTCATCATCTGTTTTTATATGTAACACTTGTTCAGTTATATTACCACTGTAGAATTTATTTAATGATATGACCATCACAGGCTGCGATTGTAACCAAACATTCGTATAATAACAAGAATCAAACTCAACGAACCGTTCTTCTGCAATAGCATTTCTTACATTGAGCAAACTTATTATCATAAGACATATATGGAGCAGCATTTTTGTTGAGTAAATTAGTACATGCTGAGTAATGTGTATCAATAGTTAGGTATTGTTTTTACGAATGATAAAATCTAAAAACTTAATTTACAAGTTTCGATACACAAGGAAGTAATATAGGCGGGAGAAAATTAATACATAATGTGTACATAATGATTTAATCTGTCACTAGTATAGTGAACAATATTTTATTGTCATTTAATATAATTATAGTGAAGCATAACAATCTTTTTCTTTAAACTGTTCATTTATCAAATGTATGTATGCCTATTGAATAGTTTTTATTTGCCCGAACATGCATACTTTTATTATGTAACTCTGAACAAGTAGTATTTAAAATAATGCTGCTGAGTCTGTGTCGTATGACAATCAGTTTTCTCAGTGTAAGAAAGGTTATTGCAGAAGAACGATTGATTGAATTTGATTCCACAATGGAAAAAATTCCGGACAAATCTCCGCCATGGTTACTTACCTTATCTATCTCAGATGTACTGCGAAACGTAGATTGATAACATTAGTTTTCATTATTACGCAAAGGGTTTTAACACCAAATTTCTGATTTCATCGGTAGATTTTCATTCAATTCCAATTGTACGCGGTCCAAGTATTTTCCGGGTTCACGATGAGTTCACCGATCACGGGTTCAGCTTGCAACTTCCTGGTTTCAACTAAATTGGTCGTTAGTGGCTATAGCCATTTTAGTTTTTTGTTTACTTTCGGATCGGACCGCGCGTGTGAAGGTACAGTAGTTAAAACATATAAAAATTATACTGCAGATTAATAAAGATCAAATTGAATATACGCCATAAAGCATCGGAGTATATTGTGGGGAATAGTATTATAAAATTACATAGGGAGATATGATGACATTTTGTTTAAAATCGAGTGAAATCCCGATAGCCGTGTTTTATTGAGTAAGCTGGCAGAAATAACTGTGTGGGCTATCTGTGTCCCGTTCGTACCGGGATACGTCTGCCCATTTTTCAAGCCATCTTAAACGTCTTCCTTCTTGTGCAGAAACGGCCCACTCGGTCGCGGAAGTTTCAAAACATGTTTAAATTAAATAATGTATTAATTATTAGGATGGTATTTATTTGAATAAACGCCCAAAACCTCCACAATAAAAAATCACTTTGAATAATAATTCCCCCACCCCCACAACCCTAATCTAATCTAATCTAATAAACGCTCATCCACATTTATACACACAATGTTGTATTATATTGATAATAACATAATTATACTATTTGTAGTAGAATTCATCGCACTGTTATCTACAATTTACCAAGCATTTGTTATTCTTTTTTACAACTTTTAATATCTATTAGAGGATTTTAGTTGATTATAAATGTTACCATAATAATAAAACTAAAAAAATTAACATATCCCTCGAATAAGCACCTCCCTTAAATTAACTCCGCCTCCTCACCTCCGCCCTATAAGGGCCCTACCAAACAATAAACACTATACTTTAAAATGTTATCAATTGAGAGTTCACCAATTGAATTTGTGGGTGCTTATCCCGTACCATCACTAGTCCACTCAATTTTGCAAAGGTTTAGATCTTCCACAAATGAGTTGATACCGGGGATGAGTAGGCATTGCGTCTTTAACTGATTGGACGATTTTAAATATACTCTTACGACTACAGTACTGTTCGGTACTCTATAGACGACTCCCACAAGTGTTTCAGTCCATAGTAATTTCGCATTCAGTTTTTAATACTTCTAATGTTCTGATAGTAGAGCTTAGTGTTGTTATTCTTTTGGTAATTGGACGTGCAAGAAGGAGTGGAAATCAAAAAATTTTGGCCAATCGTTGATCCGGGTTGCCTTCAATGGCTCCACACTTGATATGAGTACAGTTGGTTGAAAAGTTGATACACAATATCTAGTTGAAAATATGGAACTCTGCCACCACTGTAGTTGAAATGACCTGAAATAATACCATTGTGCCTACAACTTCTGAAATCGAACAGGGCGGAAATGCAGGCCGAACTGAGCTGGAATCTAATACGAGAATTCTTTCAATAAAATATTGTATATATTGTATAATTAAATTTTAATTATCTAAAGCACTGACTACATGCATACGCATATATGATATTTTCTTTCGTTGTAACAGTTTTATATTTTCAGATACTGTTACTGGTTTATATGTTATTTTTAGAAAACAAACAGTAATCGTTGACATTTTTAATTAGGCATTTTCATTTTCATTGTATAACTGTAATCATTTCAGAATAGTAACATTTAGTTTCGTACTATGATAGATAATTTCATTTTCTCGACACGCGACAAAGCGACTGTCAATAAAACTCATTCTAAGCATGATCTTGCGCTTGCGCAAAACAAAACGGCACAAAATCACTCCAACTCAAGATGAACGAAAGAGTAATAGAATCTTCATTAGTAAACAATGCAGTCATAAATGTAGTTGATGTGCGTAATGTATTCGCCAAAGTAAAGCCTGGTAAAAGTACTGACCCTGATGGAATTGGAAATCGTGTTATTAAATACTGCAACCAAGAGTTGGCACCGATATATACCAAACTTTTTAATGAGAGTTTAGCAAGTGGTACAGTGCCCAATCAATGGAAAACGGCCTGTATCTCACCTATTCCTAAGATAAAAAATCCCAAGGAACTTAATGACTATAGGCCAATAGCTATCACATCCAATGTTGGTAAGTGCCTAGAAAAGATTGTACTTAGGCAGTTGCTTGATCAGACCAAATTGTTTCTCGATCCTCTCCAATTTGCCTATCAGAGTAATAGAAGTGTTGAAGATGCTGTGCTCTTCCACTTACATAATATTTACCAACATTTAGATGTGCCTAAATCATATGTAAGATGTTTGTATATAGATTTTTCTAGTGCTTTTAATACCGTTGAACCTGGTTCATTAGTACGCAAACTTAAAGAAATGAACGTAAACGACACATTGACTTCATGGATATATAATTTCTTAACAAAAAGGTTCCAGTATGTTAAACTAAACGGTATTTTATCTGATAAAAGAACTGTTAGCATTGGCACGCCACAAGGGTCTGTTATCTCCCCAATGTTGTTTTCACTGTTCACCAGCAGTTTCAGAGCCAATTCAAATGAATGTTGTATAGTAAAATATGCAGATGACACAGTCATCACTGGATACATTACTGGCAATGATGAAACAAGCTATAGACAACTAGGATGTGATTTTTATCACTGGTGCTGCAATAACAACCTGAAACTAAACATAAAGAAAACAAAAGAAATGCAAATTGATTTTAGGAAAATTAAAGAACCCTTAGAACCTCTGATTATAAATGAAAATGAGATTGAAGTAGTAAATGAGTACAAATATCTGGGTTGTATAATTGACAATAAGCTAAATTGGATAAATAATGTAAATAAAGCCACATGCAAAGCCAACCAAAGGATGTTTATTTTAAGAAAAATGAAGTACCTACAAATTGACAAAACTATACTTAAATTGTTTTATAACTCTGTAATTCTCAGTGTAATACTTTTTTGTAATGTTTGTTTTTATGGTAATACAATGCAAAAAGATAAAATTAAACTTAATCGAATAGGAAATAGAGCAATTAGACTAGTAGGACAGCACTTACCTGATGTTGAATCCTTGTATAAAGAAAATGTGTTAAAAAAAGTAAAAAGTATCATTGATGATGAAACACATCCTCTTCACAAACAATTTGCTCTCATGAATTCTGGCATAAGACTACGTGCACTTAATACCAAAACAAAACGGTTTAGGTGCTCGTTTGTACCTAATGCTATACACTTATATAACTCCAGAGTACAAAGGTAAAATGTAACCTATAATTTTTATCTAATTTTAACAATTTTTAGCCTCTTAACTTTTTGTGTGTGTTTTTGTAAATTGTATTTTATATTTTTGTATTTTGCCAGTTTTCAAATCACATTTCTGTTTTTTAAATGGACAATAAAGTATATATGACTATGACTATGACTATCTAAATCTCTGTTATTGTGTTGAAATGTATAGTTATCATGCCGTACACTATATTTACATGCATACATATTTACATATGTCTATAACAACAAATTAACTTTTTGTTCAGCCCATATTTGTCGTAGTATTACTAATAGTCCTATTCTGAGATAATAGAAAGCAGTGGTAACTGATACTGATATTATTTTATTGTTCATAGGAATATAAAATCGAAATACATTTGAAACTGGCATGAAATATTAAAAAAAGATATACTATACAAATTCAAAAGATTACAACAAAAATACACAAATATACATTAAAAGCCAGGTTATGTATAATACATACAGATTAAAAGCTTTTATCATAAAATTATTAAAACTATTAAAAATACAATATTAAAAAGGAAGAATTGCAAAATGATACGTTAACTCTACAGTTTCCTATCTTTTTTTGCCGTGAGTTTATCAAATGTATATATGACGTTGGCTATAAAGGCGTAATGTGATCGGTTTGTTCTTGTCTTAAGGACACAGAGACTACCACTTCGGGTTCGAATAAATTGATCATTTAGGGGATGACTGACATCACCCATTATACGCAAAGCAGCCTGTATTGATCTATAATTATATAATTCATAATGTTTTCCCCTTTGAATAAATCTTGTTTACGGGCGTACGCAAATCTTGGGCATCTCTTATCTTATCAAACGATGCCACGGTAGTGTTCCAAAAAATTGTTTTATAGTGCCAAGTCATCCATCAAATCAGAATGCCATGTTCTGTGTCTTGATACTGTATATTGTTCATTATTATTTACACTTTTTATTATGACTCCAAAACAAAATAGTGTGGTGCTCCAGCAACATTCGTGACCCCACCTTCTCTGTTGTTGGTTGTTGTAAGTTTACATCTTTTGTTCTGATTTAAAATATTAGTAATAACTGTATCATCAATTGTATAATATACATCTTCTTCGGTGCAGGTCTCTGGAGAAGTATAGAAGACACTCATTTTAGTGTTTATCTGACTATTTTCAGCGGACTGCTGTGAAATGTCGCCTGCAGACTTTCTTTTTAGTAGATATGTAAGAATAAATACAACTATTAATAGACTCAGTGTTGTTAATGTCAGTATTATTGTTGGTAATTTGTTGCAATCTTTACTGTGACATTGTCCTGCTGGTGGCATAGTACTGACATAGAGATGGCCGTTGCTATTTGTCGCTTCAGTCGTGTAAGTGGGCAACACATTATCGACAGTGAACTCTATCGCATCAGATTTGTCATGAGTACTCACCAAGCACTTGACAACGTAATCACCAGATTTTAAATTCTTGAAGCATTGTGTATGGTCATCATTTCCATCGTATTCTGTCCGTGACAGCAGTTGTCCATTTAATGTCCAGTAGTAATTATTCTGACCAGATCCCCCTTTAGCTTGACATTTAAAACAATGTTCACCAACAGCGTGTTTGTTCATAGGCTTGATTTCCACTACAAAAGGACTACTATGATAAACTGTTACTGTTACTGTGTAACACGAATTTACAAACCTGCTAATTGTGTTTTCTTTTGAAATACAATAAAAGAATATACCGTCTCCTTGTTTGTGACCTTTAAATATTTGATCAAAAACTGTTTCAGTATTCAAATGATACGACTGTGTAATGCTATGTTTTCCTTGGATCCATCCTATTGTTATTTTATAGTTTTCGTTGTTCAGTGATGTATTTGTCACTTTGCAAGTAATTACTACTTCATCACCTTCTGTCATATATTGAACGAAATCTTCACAGGAAATTCTCCAATAATAATATTCAGGGGGCTGATATTTTTTGACGTCACCTGAAGAAATCACATATTGCTTATTGTCATCGTCTTGGCATGTGTATATTCCGTCGTATTGTTCGTTGTAAGATAGAAAGTAGTGACAGTTGACTGTTTTAGACTTTCCTGGCAGATGAGCTATGTTGTCTACCGGCTGCTCATCATCTTTTGTTATATGTAACACTTCTTCAGTTATATTACCACTGTAGAATTTATTTAATGATATGACGTTCACAGGCTGCGATTGTACCCAAACATTTGTATAATAACAAGAATCAAACTCAACCAACCGTTCTTCTGCAATAGCATTTCTTACATTGAGCACACTGATTATAAGACACACATGGAGCAGCATTTTTGTTGAGTAATTCAGTAAATGCTGAGTAATGTGTATCAATATCTATCATTTGTTATTTATATTACTGATTTCGCAACACAAGGAAGTAGTATACGCGGTAGAAAATTAAACAATTTTAAAGTTTTAACCTCTGTACATACAGTGGTTTAATCAGTTCTGTAACAAGCTGACTTGCTGAAAAGTGAGGATATTTTATATTATTCTCTTTGCTTTATCATTTCAAAAAATTAAATGGAGGAAAATGTAATTTACTTCAAACAATCCTTGTTAGGATATCAGCAGGCAATGCTTCGCTCTCGTACCATCTAGGTCGTACCCACAGATGGTTCTCGAATACACAGTAATCTTGTTAGGATATCAGCGGGCAATGCTTCGCTCACGTACCATCTAGGTCGTACCCACAGATGGTTCTCGAATACACAGTAATCTTGTTAGGATATCAGCGGGCAATGCTTCGCTCACGTACCATCTAGGTCGTACCCACAGATGGTTCTCGAATACACAGTAATTTAAGCCATTTAAAATGTACGTACTGCAAGAATATAATACATTGGCGATTACAGAATAAATAGACACGATGATTTATCAACTAAAATTAGCACCTGGGAATTAATTCCGAAAGAGAAACTTGTCACAAAATGAGTTTAACTTTCGGATTTGGACTCATTTAAACAAACCTAATTTGTGTTTTGTATGTAAAATTAGGGTTGAGAGATGAGGAACAGGATGGGTACAAAGAAGAAAATTTTTTTAATATATTCTTTATCTACTCAGTAACGAAATATTTGTTCATTTTTTATATGCCTATTAATAACATACCACTAAATAAAGTAAAACATTTGCAATTTAATACTTTGTTAAAACTGTCACTGTCATAGTCGATTGAAATAGTAAAGTACATGTAACGATACACCACTACGACCTTTGTATTTGTTGTAATTATTAATTAATACAAACGTTGAGAAGTAACTGTCAGTAAGTTTATTTGTGTAATATGTGTCTTACTCATATATCTAACTGTACCCACGTACGATTAAATGGTTAATACGTATTTACAGTATTGTTGTCAAAGTATTGCAATACTATATGTAAAGTTTTTAAGTTTATCCCCTAATGGCCCATAAATTTACCTACTTGTGTTAAACCAAATAATTTTACTGAGAGATACTGAGAGATTGGAATGTTCTCTTCATCGCAAATCAATACATTTGTATAAACGTATATTAAATCTATCAAAATAGTATATTTTAAGAAGATCGGCCTGTCTTCAACATTATGATGCTGCATTCTGGCTGTTCAACCGACCTAACCCGATTTACCGAATTTTGCCCTTACGTAAATTTATATACAGATTGTAAAGATATTCCACTTTATATAACTATATTTTTTAATTAGTATAAATAGGGTATACAATAATATGAAAACAAAACCGACGCAGCGGTGACATGAGAAAAAAGGAAGAAGTTCCACGTTATATTGTTCCTTTGCGGATTTTAAAAGTCATGAGCGTTGAACAAATTTAAAATTGAGTTTCAGTGGTAAAGACAGCGCCACCTTTGATCTCATTAATTAATTTTCCAAAACAATACTTTCTGTGTGTCTGTAATGAAACAATTACTGTACCATTCAGTGTAAACGGAACTTGATAAAGGTGGGGTGGGATAGTCAGCAGTAGATTTATATAATAGTTGGTACCGTAGTGTAAATGGAATCGAGGGTTTGTGTAAGTGGTTCTGTATAATTATGTGAGGCCTATAAAGCATACTGGTATCACATATCTAAATCTAAACTCATAAAAAAGGTGGAGCTTGGCTAAAAAAAAATAGGCATAAGTCCTTCGTAAGGACTATAAACGATGATCAGTAATGGTGAATCCAATAATACATATAATGGCATATCATTTTTGTATCTCTTTCAAACTACACAGAAATCAGAAATGGCACGTGATTATTATTTAGGATCACATGAAAAAAAATGTTAAGGCGTGCTAGAGTGCTATCCTGTTATTTTTTTGTACTAAAAAATGTAAAATGTGTTTAGTTGTGTGGTAAGTATATTGAGTGTTATGCGAGATATGCATTAATATGAGATACATTTCCTCCACTGAGTTTATAGCCTCTCTACTCGAACACAAATAAGATCACAAATAAGATAGTTTACAAAAAAATTTTAATCATGTATTTTACCGCCATTTTTCATTTTTACATTTTAATTAACATCGTATCTAAAATTTGAATGAAAACAAATATGGTTAATACTGAATTCAAGCATCTTTTTATGTAAATATACCTGTATTTTACCTACTTTAAACACTTACTTTTAATTGCAAATGTACTTATACGTATATAATATATTCACCAATGAGAATTTAAATAAACGTGAGATGAACTCACACAAGACAAAAAAAAATATGAGATAGGGAAATCAGTTTGTAACGGAAGTATTCGTACTGAATTAAAAACGTTTGAAAATTCCACGGCGTATTCTCATAATTTTACCTGTTTTTTTTTTCAATTATTGATACGCCAGCGATGAGTAACCGGTAAACAATGAAATAATTCATAACGTGCCCTTATTTGGATGCCATTCTTGTAATTGACTTCACACTCGAAACATTATATTTTTTAAACAGAGCCAAAAACAGATAAAGAAACAACATTTTGGCGTAAATGTAATATTGAATGACCAGTGATATTTCCCTTCCCTCCATTTGTAGCTCCGGGTGACGTGTCAGACAAGAGATGCAGAGAGTTTTCATAAATTCCCAGGATTTTCTTTACATAAGAGAATTTAATTTATTTTTCAGACCCCGCCTTTGTTTGCTGCGCATGCGTCGATTGAAGTGATACAGTATCAAAAAACGTTTCGTCAAGACTTAGCCGAGTTGATCAACAGATGAAAATAGCCACCATTCACCAAAAACAAAACTTTCATTATAGTTGACACACTTATACTCTCATTAAAAGAAAATTTTAATTTCAATTAAAATTGAACAATATTATTTGGCTTGAAAAAATCACGTAAAAACATAAATTCACAACACTACTAAGTCTAAAGCTAGTTGAATTATTAAGATAGATTATTATTAAAAAAATTATTAATATTATATTATTATAAATATTATTATTATTAAAAAGATTATTTTTATTCATATCTAAAATAATTGTGTCTAATCTAATTATTCAAATTCAAATTCAAATTCAAATTCAAATAAACATTTATTTCTTTCATTCATATTTGAGTAAAAAAACATTATAATTTCTGATATTTTATAAATAAATATTTTTTTTTTTTTTTTTCAATGAAAGAAAACATTAAATATTTCAAAATGTGTTATGTCTTTATCACTATTTTTAATCGTTTTAACTTTTATAATAATTATTATTAATTATTACTATTATTAGTATACTGATGTACTGGGCCTGGCCGATTCCATTGGACATACGGTACATTATTATGGAACATTATAATGCTTTAGTATTATAATTATCACAATAACAATAATATATATAATATAAATATTGGCCTACAGTCTCACGTGTAAAAAAAAACACATACAATATCTATTAAGCCTGCTATATTATTTGTTGCTACGGTTACATACATTTTGATATTTACTATGCAATCATCGGTAGTTACTAGATGAAAAAATATTTGATTATAAAAAATAAGAATGTAAAATATTTACACAAGTATTTCGGCATTTGTTCATTGATATTTACTTGACCAAGAATATGACTTATATAATTTCTTTCATATATATTATCATCTTTCACGATACAAATTGTATTAATAATTGGTTTATGAAAGAAGGAATTAAGGAAGGGTGTGTATTTTTCAGGATATGTATAATTTGGTTTTTATGTTTTTAATACGCAACATGGCATTATTATGAAAAGGAAATGATTAAACAATATTAAAATGTCTGTTTGTTACTAACATCTACTCTAATTATATAATAATTTATTATTTATTAATTCATATTATAATTTCATTATATATTTGTAATTAATGCTTTCTGTAAGGGTTTATTTTCATACAGCTGAACAACTTATTTTTACTTTATTTACATCAGTCGCTACAACGACTTTATACATTCTACCTAAAAAAAAAACAAGAAACATAATTATTAATTTCTATCGTAGCTATCGCCTGTTTCTGGAAATAAAGATCAGAACATTGTGAAACTTACTCTTAAACTAATTTTAGCCACTCACCGTTTTTTTACCATACAAGACTAGCTACCTGCCCCGTATTTAATTGTGAAATTGAATGAGGTAGTTTGATTTCTCCCTAAGATAATATAACTGCATAGTGGATATTCGGTATTTAGCAATGCAAGTCATGATTTGTGGTGTCTCAGAATTGAGTTGATTAGTACTTAAGCAAGAGCATTATAATTATGGTTTTTCTTAATACTTAAAAATAAAATTACAATAATAACATTTATAACATTATAACATTATTTGGCATAATAAGTACACTCTTTCCATGAGCAAGCAATATACATAGGCCTGAACAGATTAACCTGCTCTCGTTAGAACATTAGCAAAACAATACTATTTGTGATTTAAAGTGAGCAATTAGTTAAAAATTACATAAACACAAATAGCAAATAAGTATGTAATTCTTATATAGCACTTCATTCACCATATAGATTAATACAAAGAATATAAATGATTTAAATTTAAATTCAAATGGATATATTGTCAGAAAGTCAATATAGGTCTAGTTAATATGATGAATGTTTATAATTATTCGTTCTAATCAGTAATGTCAGTGACAATCAAATACTCATTCTCCATATTGTCTGATCTCCTTCTCCGGTAATTTTCTGTGGGACCTTGAATTACTTCCAACAGATTTTGGATTATTACCATGCTTTTTGTGAGTAGACCGATGAGAATAGCAACCACTATCAAAAGGATGACTGTTGTAGAGCCCAGTATTATGGTTGGTAATTTGTAAAGGTCTTCTCTAGTGTCGACTGACAATGTTTTGTTAACAGAAAATTCTGTCACATCAGAATTCTCCCGAGTGCTCACCAGACATTTAGCAACGTAATGTCCAGTTACTAAATCCTTAAAGCATTTTTTGTTGCCATCCTCACTGTCGTAACCCGACTCTGGTTGCAATTTTCCATTCAAAGACCAGTAGTAATTCTTGCGACCAGATCCACCTCTAAGCTTACATTTAAAGCAATGTTCCCCATCAATGTTCAAATCCGTGATTTCCACAGGAGGGTAAACTGTTATATTCATTGTGTAGCAAACATTTATAAAATTTTTAGAATTAACATTATGTTCTGTTGAAGTACAATAAAAGAATATACCGTCTCCCTGCTTGTATCCTATAAATGTTTGATTAAAATAATGTACTGTGTCATTCAGATACAACGACTGTGAATTGACACGGTTTCCTTGGATCCACCCAACTATTAGTTTCCTTGTTTTGTTTTCCAGTCTTGATGTAGTTGTCACCTTGCATGGAATTAACATTTGTTCGTGTGCAAAGATGTAATCAACTAAATTGGCACAAGAAATTCTCCAGTCTTCATAATAAGCAAATGTCTTATTCAGTACGATTTCCCCTGACGGCATCAGACGCTGTTGATCGTCGTGACTTTGGCATATGCATATTCCGTCCTTCGTTCCGTAGTAAGATAGGAAGTAGTGACAGTTGGCATTTTCTGACGACTTAGCTGTTAAATGAGCTTCGTGTTGTACATTACATATGTTGTTATCTATTTCCATAACTTTCACAATCTGAAACTGAACCCAATTCGACATTCTATAGCGATAATCAAAATCAACCTTCTTGTATGCCTTAGCACTACTGGCAATGATCAAACTGACCACCATAAGATATAGCATTTTTATTTTATTCAATCAGTTCTGTGTTGAAAAATGTTTATCAATAATATCAGTGGAGATTCCCTGATATAAACCAACTGAATTGTAAATCTAACTGCACAATTTCGCTAAACAGGGAAGTATTTAAAATTATATTGTAATTAATAATATATAGTATGCTCTATTGAACAAAAGCCACGTAGGCCTACTTTTAGAAAATAAAACAATTGAAGCATAACAATATTTTAGACGAATCTATTTAAGGATTATACATTTAATTTGGTCAGATTTAAAAAAAATCTTTTTTCGCAACTCAAAAGAACTGATTCAGTTTACCAAATGAATTAGTATGGTTTCATATTCATCAACATCATTATCTTTATTTTTGTTATTTCATCTTTTTATTATCTATCTTCATTTTTACCATTCTTTACCTTTGTTGAGATGACCGTATTAACAGTATCTTGTTATTATCATATTATGACATTAAATAAGGCAGGGAAAAACTTAGAGGAACCAAAAAGGCACAAATAAGTCAATCGGGGGGGGGGGGGGGGAGAGGGGAATCCCACAACCTCGGAAAAGAAATAAAAGTAGAGTGGTAAAATGCATTGGTACGAGAACCCATATGCCTAAAAACCAATTCATAATTTCTACAAGAAACTGGTGTGGGCAACAATGCACCATCAACCAAACAATCTAAGTAGAGACATTTAATTACAAATTTAAATTGAAGAAATTGAAGTCTATGATATAACCGGGGTAGTTTGAGGAAGGTAAGCGGGCTTCGTGAGACGAACGGAGGAAATATATAGTTTAGAAATAGCCTGGAAAACATGACCTAGTGAAACGTCGTTGGATAGATTCGATTTGGTCGATGGTACATTGTTGATGTGGTAACCACGCGGGAGCTGCATATTCAATGATTGGCCTTACTATTGTTGTGAAAAGTTTTAAAAGAACAAGGTGGTCACTGGTCTTAACACAACGTTTAATAAAACCCACAAGTCTGTTACATTTAATAACATATTGGGATATAAGCTGGTTCCATTTTAAATCAGAAGTTAAAGTAACTCCAAGGTAAATTTAGTGGGACACAGTTTGGATTTGATTATTAAAGATGAAATATTGGAAAGACTTTACATTTATCAGGATTGAGGGGCATACGATTTGTTTCACCCATTTAATGATAGAGTTGAGGTCAGCCTGTAAAAAGTCACAATCAACTGGGGATTTGATTACTCTATAGAGAACAGTGTCGTCAGCATATTGTGGCATGTGGGATGAGATCAAGGTAGAAAGATCAGCAATATACATATTAAAAAGAATAGGGCCAAGCACCGAGCCCTGAGGCACTCCAGATGTAACGTGAACCGAAGAGGAAAGAGAACCTTTGTAAGAAACAGCTTGTTCATAATTCGACAGGAAAGAACTGAACCAATTCAGTAAGTTCCCACAAAAGCCATAGGCCTACTTGTGCAATTTATCCATAAAGATAGGGTGGCTAACTCTGTCAAATACCTTTGACCAGTCACGGAAAATTGCATCGATACGGTGTGGATTGCGACTATCCAAGCATTCTTTCGGTTAAAACAGGAATAACAGAAAAAGAAGAAAGTTTAAGGAATGAAGCAGAAATTCCATCAGGTCCAGGGGATTTAGAAGCAGCCAGAGAAGCAATTACTGATTTTCACCTCATCCTCACGAACCTGTAATTGTTTCATGATATCAACACCAGGATGACAGCAGAACTCAGAAACAGGAGGAACAAAAGGTGGTTGAGATTAGGAGAGAAATTGCTCTGGAAAACAGATTTGAATTTATTACCAATATTGGATGAGTCATCAACAGTGACGTTATCAACAATAAACAAAGATGGGATATTGCTTGATTATTTAGAATTAACAAAAGGCCAGAACGGTTTCTGATCTTTAGACTTGGCTAAATTTTTAACATACTCATGACAACTTGTTCTACAAGCATATTTCACAGCATTTTGAACTTTTTTATATTTAACCCAAAAGTAGGTATATTGATGTGTTCTAGCCTGTTTGAAGGCACGTTTCTTTCTTCTACTTAATTTAACTATCTCTTGAGTAATCCAAGGGGATCTTTTCTTACATCGCCCTTTACCTTTCGGAATAACCTTATCAAAAATATCAGTAAGAATTCTTTTAAAATTTGTCCAGGTGTAAATAATATCGTTATCGACAAAACAAGATTCCCAATAAGCACTTTCAAGTTCTTCATGTAAAATGCTGGGATTTAATCTAGAGAAAAGTATTTATCTCTACTATTATTTTTAGATTTGATACTGATATTTGAGGCATAGATAACAAAGGAAATTCCAACATGGTCACTATTTGCCAAACCAGGGGTTGACTCTACATACATTAACTCTTGTCTGTTTGTAAAAACAAGATCAAGAGGATGACTATCACAATGTGTTGAGTAAATATTAACCCTTCTAGTTGGAAAATTAACTAATTGTGTACAGTCCAAGGAGTTCATAGAGTCAGGAATTAAACGTTCAAAGTTATTGGTTAGCAATTGCCGTTGATTCTTCATATTAAAGTCTCCACAAAGTATAATAGCTTGATAGTAGTGGCTGATGTCCAGTGCGTCTTCCATAGCTGATGTAAAATCATTAGTGTAAGAGATAGAAGCACTGGGTGGACGATAAAAACAGCCAAGCAAGATCTTTCCCAGATATGACGAGATCAACATTTTAGACCTTTGTAACACACCCTGATGATATTCAAATTCAAAACAGATGGGTTGGGCTGTTTGTTTAGCTAGATTGCCTAGCCTAAATTGTTTGATTATGAAATTTGATTGAAGAGAATATGTTAAGTAAATAGTTCCAGGAATTATACGATTTGTTATAAATAATAAATCATTATCAATCAATTCGGAAAAAACAACAACCAAAAACCACTGAATATTCGAAGAAATAATACAATTAATATGTTGTTGCCAAAGTAAGAATTGAAATTTCATGAAAAACAATAAACCGATTAACCGATAAAAGTTCTGTGAAAATTGGATTTAAATAAGGACAAATTGTTGTCATGCGCAATTAATTTTTTTATTAAATGATCTGATTAATTAAAACATATCCTTATGAAGAAGCATATTTATCATCAGGGAGTTGTTATTAGATAACAACTCCCTGATATCATCGTGGTCATCGTCATCGCCATAGTCATAATGACCTAATCATAATCCTTATCATCATCATAATCCGATGTCTCTGACCGGAGGTGTTCAATGGGTACTAAATTCACTGATTATATTGATGAGTACTGTATCCGTTATATGAAGAGACCGCAAATGACAGGTGAATAACTGTATCGTCATCATCGTGTTATATTATTTTATGTTTTTATCATTGTTAACCCACAATAAATGAATCTAAAGTACATTAGAAATAAAGCGTTTTGACATTTATTGTGTAGCTATATCATAAAATACAATTTCAAAAGGAAAAAAGTGTTTTTTCTAATGTTACAGAAATATTTAGGTTTTTATTATAATGGGAAATACTATAATTAAAATATTTGACAACAATAATGGTAATGATTTTATAGTCCTGCGATACAAATTAATTTTTTTGCTGAAAAAAAAAGAAATTATGTTAAAAACTAATAGTCATTTATAGTAGGCTTATTAATTACCGAATATAGTATAAATTGCAAATTTATGTAAAAATAGGCCATTTGCGGCCGTGATAAATCATGATATGTAACATCTCGGAATTAAAATATTGTTTGTACGTGTGGTTATCACGAGATAATGTAAAATAGTTCCTGATATTACTTTATGATATTATATTGTATTCATAGTTGTTTTTATCAAAACTGAATTCCAAATATACAAATACTTTGCTTCTCTTTCTGTCAAAATTCTTTACACTCTTTATATATAAATAGAAAGTAGTATAGATTACTGTACGTACATTAAACTAACTGTTATTATTACGAGTCAATATCTATAAAAAGTACGCATTATTTACATTTCAACGATAACTAGATGTATAACACGGAATAGAAATTTAAAATGTCGAGATAATACTGCAAACGGATATTTAGGAGTAACAATAATATTCTCTAATTTAGTAGAATTAGCCTACAAGTAAGTAGAAATACGTATAAGAGAAATATAATTATAAAAGAAAGAATTAAAGATATCTTAATATATATTACTTGCTTCTTTTCTTCTTAAAATTAAATACCATTATACTACTTGGATTTATTTAAGTGATTTTCAAAAAAAAAGTAATTATATTTTTGGTCATTTAAAATGCCTTTTTATATTTTTTTCATTGACAATTAACAACGTAACCAGTACACACATTGTTTGCAAAAGCAGCATAGAGGTACGTATATCCACACATATTGTATAAAAAATAAGAGATATGAATATAATAATAATTAAAATACGATTAAATACAAAAATCAACACTTTTAACATTTTTTAAAATTAATCTTCTTTATAATGAAACACATTGATTTATTGGATTGGTTACATTAATCTAAGAGAGGTATTTAAACTAAATCTTCAATTTAACTAGAAATTTAACGAAGAGCACATATACCTAAGAATAGGAATCATATTAGGTAAGACATATTATTAACAAGGCCAACAGCCATAAGTCGCGTGCTAAAACCCATAGTGATACCGGACCGACAGCCAGACCGACCGACCGACATAGTGAACTATAGAGTCGCGTCCACGCGACTAAAAAACTCAAGAATAGTGTCCATTACATTTGAACGGTTGGGAACAAAATAAAGTTATAAGCTGGATAGTTATACTAATAGATTAAAAACATAAAAAAAAAAAGTAGCATGCGTTTAATTTCAGTGTAAACAGTAATTCATCGAATAATTACTAAACTGCATATTAATGTTCAGTAGTTCTGTATTCTCACTTAAGATCTAAGTAGTCGTCAACACTAGTAGTACCGTACATTCTATTCATGTATATCTGTGTTGTTTCAACCTGCTGCATGTAGTCATCTACTGTGTCTTCTAGTTTTTGGTTAAATTCACTTGTTTCATGTTCCATCTCGAACTGCATCCTCTGGTTTTGGTCAATCACTTGTTTTTAGATTCATTGGTGAAATTGCCAAAACATTTCACTTTTCGGGTTGGTTTGGGAGGTGAAATGTCATCATATATAATGGTATAATATTCGTCTTCATCTTGTTCTACATTTCTATCTGTGTTCATAGATTTACACATTACACACACTTCCAATTGTTTGCTTGTTAAAGCTTTCTCGTCAGCATCTTTTATGCTAAATGTATCTACCTCTTCTGATTGCTTTTTAATATTGGAAGGTTCTTCGCTATCTTTGATATTGATGTCGTCGTGTTCTGTTTGTTGATTTCCCGAGGTTGAATGTTGAATTGTCATGGCAATTTTTGACTGCTTGAATAGATAGATGATAATCAAAACGACTACCAATAGGCTGACCGTTGTTGACGTCATTATTATAGTTAGTAATTTGTAATAATCATCTTTACTGTTACTTGTTTCAGTTGGCAATACATTATGGACAGTAAACTCTATCTATTTAGACATGTTTTGAGTACTCACCGCCAGACACTTGACCACGTAATCACCAGCTGATAAATTCTTGAAGCCTTTCTCATGGTCATTATACCCATCGTGTAGTTGTTCATTTAAACTCCAGGAGCGGATTGCTATAAGCGGTCTATAGCCGGTCTTAGCGCTTAGCCGGCTATAATTCGTGACGTAGCAAGTAGTCTTACATTATAGACAATTGCTATACCGCGGTCTAACCTGTAAACGGTCTTTAAAATTAAAGCCTACTCGAAGGAGTCTTAAAACAGTCTTAAACCTCTCTTTTTGTTGCTTTTACGTATTATTTATCGTCAAAGACAACCAATAGAACGAGTTTTAAGTGTTAAATCAAATAATAACGGTGATTTTATTCTTATATAGCCCTAGAATAGATTTTCTTGCGTAGAAATGTACGTACTGTTATGATTGTGAATTGAACAAGCGTGACGAACATTACCTTATTTGGTATTCTACGCGCAAAGTACGCCCTCAATTTGTTACTTTACGCGGTCTTATCTAACGCCCGTATTCTTAAACCGGACTTTAGTCGTAGTTCAAGCTAAAACTAAAAAAATGACGTCATTTTAATTCATAAACCGAACTTCAACTAAATCACCGACTAAATCAGGCCAACCTTGACTAAATCGAGACGGATTTTGATCGATTTTTTTAGTCCTGGAGGGGGCGGACTAAATGGTCGACTAAATGGTTTTTAAACGATGTTTATAAAAAACGTAACAGTCATTGAGTTGTTATATTGGCCAGATATTGAAGAATGAAATATCTATATTTATATTAGCTTAATTAAATATACATTGGTATAAATTATAATAATGAAAATCATCTTTATTTACAACTGTATACAAATTACATTATTTTCTTCGCGCAAGTCCGACTTGAGCTACGTCACGCCATAGCGACAATGGGAGATGCGGCAATTCACCACGCGATGGAAGGTTTAGGGGGCCTAGCGCTTTCTTGTCACGCTATGAAGTGCGTGGTTCGTCGCGATCATACTTTGTTGGGGGCCTAGAAAATATAAAAGTTACCGTACCGCCATGGTTCCTAAATATATTTTGTAGATTTTGTTTGTTGTTAACCAAAAGTACTTCACTGTTAAATTAATACTGATCTTGTTCTAATAATTAACGATTAAAATTATTTTTCTTGTGTATAGTCCTGATGCGTAAAAAGTTTTGTAAGAAAATGGAAAGTGATATCAATGCGCAAAATTTCGTCTGCTCCACAAATACTCTCTTGTCATTGGCCAATGTATAGCCTTTAGTACCCAGACGTGTGAAACTCGACTAAAAGCTCGACTTCATTAAGTCGAACTGCAAACTTCGACTACTTCGTTTTTGAATCGAATTTGAAGTAATAGCTCGAACTACGACTTTTCCAAGTCGAACTTCGAACTACGACTAAAGTCCGGTTTAAGAATACGGGCGTCAGACTGTTTTATAGCAATGGTCTAACAGGGGTGGCTTTAGTAAGACCGTCTATCAGATAAAGCCGGCTTTAATCGGGGAGTTAAGACCATTAGTTAAGACTGTTTTATAGCAATCCGCCCCAGTATTAATTTTCCTTAATATCAGATTTACAGCTACCTTGACATATAAAACAATGTTCACCATTGACGTATCTGTGCATAGAATTGATTTCCACTAGTAATAATTATAGTAGGGTCATCTTTTATGATCTTTGTGTAACAGGTATTTAAAAATAAGTAACTATTAAAGACTCTTTATTCTGAAATACAATAAAAAAGCATACCGTTTCCCTGCTTGTAACCTTTAATTACAATATCAAAATATAATGGTAAAGATCTTGTAATTACTTTTTGAGTAATCCTGCTAACAAACAAACAAACAAACAAACAAACAAACACACAAACCAAACAGATCAACATACTTGGCCAATTTTCAATTTGGCCAAGTAACAAACACACGCTACCGATTACATATACCTCCTTGGCGGAGGTAAATAAATTATATGGATAAAGTTTTTTTTTTAAAGTATGATGCATAATAGATTCAAAATTTGAAATATGATTTAAGAATTAAATGTATTAAGTTATCATCACTATTACCTCAGTAATAAAGATAACAATTAAAAGATTATTATCGTTACATCTGAAAAAATACATATACATATTTGTGTACATCGATTTAATGAATTATGAGTTATTATGTCATACAGTAATTAGTATAATGCCTATAATATTTCACAAGAAAACCGTTTGTTATACAACATAAAGCATTATCAATCTTATGAACAAAACCACTAATTTATATAAAATTGATATTTTGTTACAAAAGAAAGTATTTTCGGGAAAAAGAAATACTTATTTAATAGGCCATGTTTCCGCAACAAAAAATAACCGATAATTATCCGATAAATTAACCGACATGTACAAAATAAAAAATTAACCAATAAAAGTTCTGTGGAAAGTGATTGGAATCAATTAATTGATTCCAACATTAATTTTGTAAAGTAATTGCTAATTTTAAAATCGAAGACAAAGATAAATTAAAAACAATAAACTCAAACTAAATAAATTGATAAATTTAAAACAATGTACAGTATTCATTCGTTACTTAAATAGCTCAGAGAAGTATTGTTATTCATGATATTTAAATTAGCATATCTTCACCACGTGTAATCAGAATTTGCATACGGCACGTTTGTTAGAGAATAGACAGCCTGTTAGAAACCTGATTACATTAGATCTACGGCTTACAGCAGGAAGGTCTGGAAAAAGTACTTGTCGAGTCACAGTTGTACAAAAGGTAGGGTAACTAATCTAGGTTTTGTCTACGCTTTCATTTCTTTGTAAAATGAGGAAAAAGATATTAAGTAGGTTAGTATTAGTAGTAGTGGGAGTTTGTGTACTGTATTCAGACCTATATTTTGCTACCTAGTATTTGAAATACAAACACGGAGGAAGACTGGCGAATATGCAATATATTATTATAGAGCAAATCCTAATGTAGAAACATTCCATGCAGTTCTACTATTTAACCGGTAAACTTCCGTTGTAAAATGGCGGTTTACAATATTGTTCCGTTTATAAAAAAAAAGACAAATAGTGTCGGTTTTTAGCAATTAATGGTTTTTTTTATTATATGATATATATTCAATTAAAGCACCTAACCACCATCGTGCGGAAAATCGTAAAAAGAATAGAACATTGGTTTTTACAAATTATTTTTCAGAGATACAGTATGAATGGGAATATCGAAACAAACAAGACTAACAGTCCTAATACTGTGTCTAGACGACGGTTAGGATCTCTTACTACAATCAACAAAATGCGTCAAAATACAGAATTATGTGACGTGACAATCTTAGTACAAAACGAGACATTTCACGTACACAGACTCGTAATGTCGGCATGTAGCGAGTTTTTTCGTGTCATGTTTAATTCTACAATGACTGAATCGTCATCCAAAACTATTCAGCTTTCGAACTATGTAACTCCGGCCGCCGTAGGTATCATAATCAATTTTGCATATACTGGTGAATTGGATATTCACCCGTCGAACGTTCAAGAAGTACTGACCGCTGCCCACTACTTTCAAATAGATGATGTCATACAAAGTTGTGTTTGTATACTTTCCAATGAACTTTCTATATCGAACTGCCTTGGAATCTGGAAACTTTCCAGTTTTCTAAACTGTGAAAGTCTTAGAACTGAATCTGAAACAATGATATGTGAATCTTTCATCGATGTGTCCAAAACTGAGGAGTTTATGCAGCTGTCACTTGAAGTGTTGCTTGAGTTGTTGGGAAAAGATGGCATTATGGTCCGCAACGAAGATGAGGTAATGTTTAATGTCAAAAGTGTTTGTTTAGAAAGTTATCCAATGCAAAAATAGATTAAAAGTAATACAATAATAACGGCCTTTACTAAATTCAAGGAAATCTATTGTAATTATGCCTCTTGTTACTTCAGTAATATTTTGTTTAAATACGCTGATAATTGCTTATGTTTCACCAATTATTACGTTTTTTCTTTGTAGTTTCTACATAATTCAAGTGAAATACCAAGTGTATTGAATCTTTCAGGTGTATAGAGCAGCAGAAAGGTGGTGGCTTCAGGATTCAGCAGTTCGCGATGTTGATAAACCATCCGTATTCTTGGCTTTAAGAACTCCGTATCTTTCAAGCGCCACTCTCCACAATGTTTGTCAAGACGAAGACATAATTGTTGAAAAAAATTGCGTCAAAAAGATATTCGGTAGGCTCAACTTGTATTTTTTTTTTAATAAACCCAAAACATTTAGTCTTTCATAAGTCACAGACACTGCACCGATAACAAGCAGCAGCAGAGCGTAACGATCAATGCCTACAAATCGATATACCCGGCGATTTGGATTGGTACTGATGCCAAAAAGGTTACCGTACTATCAACTTTTTTGTTTTTGTAAGTCTAAATGAAATATCCAAATATTAAACGCATTCAAAAGGAGAGAAAAGTCAACGAGTCATTAGTAATTAGTAATTGTATTGTATTTTTTATAACTTTAGAGGCAATTTGGTACCAAACGCTTGGTCCAAACAGAGATACCGCAAGTAACATTCCACTTAAGGACCCTGTAAAGCCTCGCATCAAGAAGTCGAACATTCAAGTGGCCTTTTTATCTGGACATCAAAACTTTAAACACAAGTTGTTCGATCCCGTGAAACTTATCTGGGCCGATGCAAAACTTAAAAAGTTGGAACGAGTTCGATTCACGGCGACAAGTGTCTCAAGTCGTGTGTACATTTTTGGAGATGTTTCATCAAGTTCTAGGCCTACAGATATAGATATGTTTGATTTCTCTACTATGCGATTGACCACTGGTCTCTTAAAGCTAAGCCCACCAAGAGATTCTGTAGCAGCATGCACAGTGGAGGAACAGTTAGTTGTCTCCGGAGGATCCAGAGACGAAGGTAACCATTTCATAGTGTTATTCAAATGAATTCAATTTGTTTACAGAAATGTTATGTAGTTTAATGAAATGTTAACATCCATCAAACCGTAATAAACTGGTTTAATTTTTTACAGGTAGAAAAACAATTCGTAATTGCGAGTATTATGATCTAAGAACAAATACTAGATTGGAAATTGCACAGATGAATAAATCACGCCATCGTCACGGACTAGTGTATACCAATGGGTTTGTGATGGCATGTGGTGGCTACATCTCAACCAATCATGAACACGGTCCACTATATGAGTGTGAAGTAATGGTGGCAAACCCAGTACCAACTGGCAGGTAAAAACATATGTTTTTCAAGTAAATTAAAGAGCTCTGAATTTCTCATTTCAAATAGTTCCTGTAATTTGGAAGAGGGCTACCCATTATTAAATATTATAGTTTTAATGAAAGTGCTTATGCTTATGCTATGGTTGGGTGTATTGTGTACACCCTGTTGCTAAGGCAGCAAAATGGATCCGTTTCTAAAAGAGTAAAATGGAGTAAATTACAATTATTAGTCTTACAGTATAATAATATCAGTTCGATTTTCTAAAACAGTCGATTAGGCTACATAGTTTCCTTACTAACAATGGCCTGAATAAAAAATGACGTACGTTTTGGCTTTACTGTATAGTCTTACAAAGTTTCACATTGAACATTCGTGTATAGGCCTAGTAATACTTATGTACGCATAAGGTATTATTATTGTAGTGCTGGCCAAAGTTTTCTAACGCGTGTAAGAATAGCAATTCCAGCGATTTGTAATTTCACAAATAGTGTTAGTTTATATTCAAGAATCAACTATTCAACTATTTTACGCTAATTATCGATTTCATAGTATGCGCTTAAGTATGATTCGGGTTGTGAAAGTACATTTTCTCTACTCAAATATTTTAGATGGCATTTGTTGTCCGGATTACATTTTGGTAGAATAGATCTAGGACTTGCAGCTGTAGATGGAAAGGTATTTGCTATTGGTGGACAAGATAGAGATGGTAAGTTCAATATATGTAGACTTAATCTCTATCTACTATTGTAAAATGATAAAGCTGATGGCGCATCTGCTGCCACCTACCAAACTATCTACACACTTAAAACTAAAGGTGCAATAAAAGGTGCAAACCTATAAAAGGGTGCTAATTTGCGCCTTTTTCTCATAAAATGGTGCAGAGTTCATAAAAGGTTTATTTTTGCACCTTTTATATCGAAAAATGCAGACAAGTATAAAAAGGTGCAGAACTGCACCGCAAAGGCCCAAGTAGGCCATGGTGACTGTGTGACAAATAAGACCTATTAGATTAATGAACGCTTCTTGATATGTTTAACTTAGGGCTTCTAAAAGCTTAAAAGGTGATGATAAGAACATTTTTTTTAGAATGACATTATTGTGGTAAGTTAAAACAAAAATAAGAAAGATTAATAATAATATAGATAGGTTTGTGGTGGGGACAGCTATCGGAATTCGAACAAATCTTTTTTTTACGGAACATTAGAAAGTCGCTGGCTTGTAACTGAAAATTAAATACCTTTAACATGATAAATTCAAAGGTTCAACTGGGCACCCTATAAGGTTTAACATCAGTTAAAAGGTGCATAATAGCACCTTTTTGTACAATTTTTGTACAAGTTTCGTACCGTATGCGCACGCAAGATGTCTGTAAACAATTGTTAAAATATTGAATTTCAGAGGTTATTTACTCTGGTTTGCTTAAGTCTAGAATAAGTAAACTTTTCTTTCATATTTAACAATATTATTAGAATATCTAATATCATAATGTAGGCATCTGTTCTAAATTTATTTGAAACAGGAATTGAACAATAATTTTAAGCGCGTGCGGTTGTTAAACATGCAGTTTGAATTGAGGAGTTTGCGCCCAAAAAAATCAGGCTATAAAATTAAACTAGGCCTAGGCCTAGCTCCCACACCTCTCCAGTGTAGGATAGCTGTTAAAAGTAAGTAACGAAGCTTTATAGGAATGTAGTTTGGTTGTTTTTATTAGATTAATTATTGTATAGGGCCTAGGCTAGTAGGGCCAGGCCTATAAGCCTAGGCTAGGCCTAGGCCTAAATAAAACTTAAAAATGATAGGCCTAGCTAAATAAATAAATAAATAAGGCTAGCTAGAGGCCTCCGATCCTACCTAGCCTATCTATGCGGCCTCTATTAGGCCTAGCTAGGCTAGGTTAAGCCTAAAGTAGGCAGTCTAGAGGCCTACTTAGCCTACAGTAGCCTTTCGGGCGGGGGCTAGACCAGGCCTAGCCTACTTACCTGGGTCTAGCTAGTAGGTTAGGCATAATAGGCTAGCTATGCCTAGGTTATTTACTAGGTAGGCGGCGGCCTACTAGGCCCAGGCCTAGACCTTAAACTTAATTAAAAGCAGTCCTAGGCCTAGCTAGCCGGCTAGGCCTATAATTAATAATAGGCCTAGCTAGGCAGGCCAGGGGCCTAATTATTAATATTAGTTATTACAGTAGCTGGGTATTATTAGGCCTAGGCCTATATTAAATTCTTATACACATTATCATTATTTTTAATTATAGTTACAGCCTACATGATGTCATGGAGGGATAAAATAAGTTTAAAACATGAAAGAGCACCTCTGCTCTAATCAGCAGCAATAAAGATGTTCAGAAAAGGAGAAAGAAATGTGACCACATGTACTGTAATACTCTAGTATACAGGGCCTACTATACTACGAGCTGAGGAAAGGGAGAGGAACATACTTTAAAGTATGTGAAGCATGTGGTCAAGGTAATTTGACTTTAAAAATCAGAACAATGTCAATAATGTATTGTATGATGTTGTCATATTAATGATAATATTAATATAATAGTTTCCCTTCCTATTTCATGCTTTTTAGGAAAGTACATAATCAGGTGAAAATGTTCGGAAAAGGTGAACCAGACATCAAGAACACTGTTTCAGATATATGGGGATAAGAAGAGAATACTGCCAAAGATGTCATCATTAGATAATTTTAACAATAGGCCTATTGTTGGTTTGAGAAGAGATGGCCACACTCTATTTAAGGTGCAGAGACTGGTAATTGCCATCCATTAATTCAGCAGTTGAATTGAATAATGTAATGTTTTAAAGTTGAATAAAATTATACAAAGCTTAATCAATATTTTTTGTATTTTAGTGATTTTTATTTGTGCACCTTTTTAACAGAAATTTGAATCTTAGAGGAGCATTATTGAACCTTTTATTAGGGTGTAAAGTTGCACCTTTATTTAGAGGTTGAATTTTGCTCCTTTGGGGAGCTGCTATTGTTGCATTTAGTTTGCACCTTTTAGGGTAGAAAATTACACCTTATATGGTGCAAATGTGAACTCCAAAGGAGCATTATAGCACCCTTTATCAGGGTTCAAAATTGCACCTTCCGTCAAAGGTGCAGTTGTGCACCTTAAAGGGAGCTGCTATTGTTGCATCGGTTTGCACCTTTTTAGGTAGAGATTTGCACCTTTTTTTTTTAGTGTGTATAATCAACTGTCTTGTTGGGCTCATGGGTAAATTATAGGCCACACGGTCATGTCATTGTATGGTTTTTGTTATTGATTTTAATTTGTTAAATCCACATTCATTGAGTTTGTCCAATTTTTGAAAGCAGCTTCCTCAATGGAAAGTGTTCTGGACGAAAAGGTGTACGAATACATTTTCTTATTAAACTTCTTAAAATGTTTTTTGGCATAATGTATTGCCCCACAAAAACATGAAAAATGAAGATTAATTAAATCAGACTTTAAATATTATTTTGTAGTTTTAATAAACATAATCACTTTCGTTGAAAAAAACGAAAACAAATGTTTTCATTTCTAAAATGACAAAATAAATTGTTAAATTCAACCAAAAACCCGGTGTCTGGCAGTTAATTAGACTTTTTTTTCTTTAAATTACCCTTTTTCAGGTAAATAATTTTGTTTCCATCCAATTTTTGGTCAAAATGAATAACTATTATGTGTAAATGGCATATTACAATTTTTTAGGGGAACAATACATCTTTAAGATCGCAAATAAAAATAAAATAAAACTACGACGAAATAGAGATTGATACACTGCAGATAAACAAAAATATAGATGCTCTTATTTTAATTTTGTTTAGGAGCCATACTAAACAGTGTAGAATATCTGGATATTTCAAAGTGCTCTACAACTGAAGATGTCAAGAACTGTAATTGGAAATTTGCTACGTCACTTCCTGTTCCTCTTACCAAAGTCAAGTGTACAGTTGTTGGAACTTCCATTTTCGTGATAGGGGGTACTGTAAAGTTTACACCTTATCAAGATAGACTAATGTACGTTTTGGAATATCAAGTGCCAGATAATTGTTGGAGACTCCATAAATCAACCCCTGCGTGTGGAAGTACTTGGGGAGCCGTAGTAACTGTAGATCTCTGTGCATAATTATAATATATGAATTTAAAATTCAAAGTTTGCTAGTTTGATTGAAATATTATAGTAACGTATTAGTAACTAGTTTTATCGTTTGTAAACAGTCGTTTCTTGAACATTTCACATTTTGTAATTGCACATATTATAGTTATTTTATTTTGAATATTTGTATAGTTATATTTTTATGTGAAATTCTTATATAAGTAAATGTATTTTAGTATTTTAATTGATATCAATAAAGTTTATGAGATAATTATATGATTGATAATTTTGTATTTCTATTATTTAATATTTACTTACTGTGATGGCGCTAGTTAGAATGACACAATTGTCTACTGGGTCCCGTTACGTGTACAGGAGAACGGATGATACATGACGTCATGCTATTGTAACAACCAAATTGTAAATACTAAATGATATATGAATCACTGACCAACATCGTTACTAAACACGAATTTCACTGACTCTTGGAGTTTCGCCCCACACTCAATAATTATTTTAGAATGTAATTTTTTTCTCCAAAATAACTGCTTGGAAGCTGTCTAGAGGTCGCTAGGTTGATAACATGATGTTGATATCTAAGGTTTACGGAGTGTTTTTATAATTGTTGCATAATTGCATAAATTGCTTGATTATTGATAAAACAGAGTTGGCAAATTGACATTCATTTGTCATTTCTTGATTTTCATAAATGATTCACTATAAATGATTAGTCACGGTTTTTTTAAACAAGTTTTGCTGAAAAAATTAGAAAGCAATCGGTCATTTATTGAGTAGGCCGATTAACGTCACTACATCGTTTTCATCGAATGATTCTCTGTATTCAAAATTTAGATTAATACGTTAAAATAACAATCTGATTATAGTAGAGATTGTTACCAAATTGGAATCTCGGAATTATGTTTTGTTTATCCCATTTCAGGGCGATATCATTTAGAATAATCTTTGAAGCGCCGACATTATTAGTAATAATTATAATTGTTCAGATACATGGAAAAAATCACGATTCTGATGTTAAGCATTTTGAATGTTTATTTGGTAGCTAAAAAATAAAAGAAGTAGTTTTGATCGTAAAACTATTGTAATGTGACAAGCTTGAATAAACAACAATGCAGTTAAAAAGTTCAATTGTAGGCCTAGGCTCAGTTAACATAAAGCAGTTGATGTTATAAAACATAGCCTACATTTCGAATCGTGTTGTTCACAGAAATTGGATAGGTTACAATGCTGACTCGACAGCAGACGGAAATCCAATTTATTGTCATCGAATCTTATAAAAATAGATTATAAATGTATGACAGCCATATATTCGATTTGAATGTAGTTTGGATATAAACCGGATATTCTATTTTAAAATTCAAATCCAGAGATACTTTACAGAGATTACGTTGGAAATCAACTACAGACCGTGAATAGAACCTTGGTGATAATAATTATAGGATGCGTACGTTTATCTATATCTGTTCTACATACAACTCGTTATAATCGTGTTCAGTAGTAGACTATTCGTGTATTTGAAACGCCAACTCAACCGCAAAATTCCAGAAATACAGAGATGCATCATTGTTAGCGTAAACGTCACATGAATTGTCTTTCTTTGTACGCGATTTCATTTCTAAGGCCGACGGGCTCCTAGACCGGTAATTGGGTTGAAATCATGGACGGTCCCAGACGTCTTCTACATTGGATATACATGTTTTTTACAGTGTAAAGTCAGCCAATTCATATGCAGTATTATAGGTGTCTTTTCTATTGTGTCGAATAATAATTGGAGTTATAAAAAATGATCAAATTTAACGAAAGTTATATAGAAGAAGAACCTGATTGGGAATTTGATATATTTGTTTATTGCCGCATTGTGTACATAATGTGCGCTGTTATTGATGTCATTGGATTCTGTGCGAATTTATTTACTATAGTTGTGCTGATTAGTCAACGAAAATTACGCAAAAAACATAATACTTTTGTTATTAACTTAGCGGTTGCTGATTGTATGGCGGGGTTTTGGGGATTTCTCTGGAACGCGTTTTTTGGCTATCAACACATTTTGAACGATAGAGAGTTGGGGATCATTGGAATTGCTGTCTGGTGTATGTTTGATTATGTTATCATGGCATCCATTTTAAGTATATTTGCTGTTTCTTTGGAAAGATTTTCAGCTGTGGTGACTCCATTAAAACATGCCCGATACACAAGCCAACGAACTTTAATATTTTATATTATTTTGATATGGATTTTTTCAATAATAAATGCTTTTGATCATTATGCTCGACCGAAGTTTTGCTATCTTGAACGGTCGGTGATACTGGTAATTGTGGCTTTAATTTGCTTTATGTACATACCTATATTTCTAATCGCTAAAAAGACTGTTGTCATTAGCAGAACTGTTCGCAATAAAGACAACATTCACACTGCCATGCGTATGTTAAAAGTGTTTGGACCAATAGTAGCAGTTTTGTGGTTAAACATGTTTCTCCAAATTGGAAATGTTATATCATGTGAACATAAATATGTTTCGAACGATTTTATATCGTATTATGTTTACACATTCTGGGCATCTTATGCCATAAACACAGCTGTAAACCCTTTCATATATTGGGGGCGCCAAACAGAGTTCAGAGAGGGCGCTTGTGACATGTTGCGGGATTTTAAACTTATGTTTCGAACTTTACCAAATAATAATAATAATCAACATACCACCACTGTTACAATAAGAGATATTTAAACTCTAGGATTTCAACGTGTTTTTGAAACTGCAAAATTTGTAATAAAATATTTGTGAAGTGTCTAATCTTGGTAGAAAATTACAAATCAAGTTTCTGTGATTTGTTTATTATCATTCATTAAGGGGTAGCTCCAGGTATATTATTTATTATAAAATGTCAACGTTTGCCACAAATATTTAATATAACCCCACTTTTTTTACAGCAGTAAAACAGAATAAGTCATTTTAAAAAGTGGGTAACTATTTTTACTGAAAAAATGTTACTGTAAATGTATGGTTGATTGATATTCTTGTTAACCTTTAACCTTTAACATGTATAGCATAAATGAAGGTCAATCTTTGTCTATCTTATAACATTACGAAACAGTCATGCACCACCACTCATGCCAAACACTTATTATGAACACTTGATCTGCTTCACCATCGTCGACAAAATAAATAGTGTTATATTATCAATGTTACAAACATTATATTTATCTTTTTTTAAAACACCTCGTATAGTAGTTACCCTTTAAGCGTTCCATCTAGAAAACCCCTTCCAATAATTGTGTTTTCCCCCGCCTGTGTGATATAAAACCTGCTTATGGTTGGTTGAAAGTTAATTGCCACCGTAGATATAAACTCCCGCTTTCTTATTTTGATTTTACCGCGTAGCGATGTTTGGAGCGCTTTGCGTCGGTTTAATCAATTTAAAGTACAGTTTATGAAATATGAATCATATTTTTGATGCAGTTATTGTGAGATAATGTGGCAAAATAGATACAAAGCCCATTACATCTGTGAACTTAGGATTAGGCAATTTAATATATGTTTTACGTTTAAACCCCCAAAACATAAAAACAGTTTGTACGACTTAATGTAGGCCTACCTTTGTATGTAACCTTATATTAATGCACTTAAGTCAGCCTTTATTTCATCGAAGGTGAAAAGGACACATATACGTAGGCGCGCCTACGAGTTCTTTAGTTTGCTCTTGTTAAAAAATCTCAATTTTTAAGTGAAACCCAATTCTTTTGTTGAAAATAGCGTACTTTAAAAATGTCTCTTTGTAAAGTGTTTTACTTCTTTAGGATTAGCCCATCTGGCATATTTCTCACATTTCTTAATCTATCTAACATGTTTGATAGACTTTGATTTCAGTATGATAATTCCGTCTAATTGTGGCTAGTAAACTTATCTCAGACAAAAAATACAATGGTTTATGATGATGGTTACATTAGAGCAACGTGATATAAATACGATCCAAGCAACGTAAACCAATATCAATTGAAATTTACAGCTCATTTTAAATTTATCTTATACAGCTTATTTAGGATGTACATTGGGTCTTATATACTGTTGAAATCCTATATCCGTGTACACACTGAATTATACGAGGACCGGAAACGAGATATTCGAATACACCATTTGAGCGCACGAGATATTTGAGCACATGAGATAGTCGAGAACACGAGATATTCGAGCACACGAGATATTCTCATGTACACGAGATATTCTAGCATACGAGATATTCTCATGCACACGAGATAACCATGCACACAAGTTGGCACACGAAATATTCATGCACATGGGATATTCGAGTGCACGAGTTATTCAGTTGTAGGTCTAGTACAACTTTAGTAGATAGTTTTATTCGCGGCAGTTTTAAATAAAACTGAAAGAGTGGTGAAAGATCATATAATGGTATGAAGTGTAACGTTGAATGCCATTCATGTGTCACTTGCGAATAGATCTACCGACACCACTCCACGTCGGTGTTGCATATTTACTATGGAACATTTTACTTCCTATAGCCGAAAAACGATCATACGGGTATAATCAAAACGAATTGGTTCATTTAATGTATATAGTTGAATATGTACATATACTATTAACAATAATAGTCCTTAGCTTGTCCCATTTCATTAGTATGTATCTATATCGTTTAAAACATGTATGTAAGGAGATGCCACGCTGTCTGTCGTTATTACGAATAAAATAAATCAGCATTATGTTTTGTAATGTAATCAATTCAGGTAATTAAAAAACCTTTAGGGCACAATTATTTGGAAACTTTGCATTATAATGACAGTCTTATATTTTCTTTGGACATAAATTGTACAATAATGTAAACATAAAAATGAAACGCAAGAAGACACGAATTTAGCAATATAACCAAACATTTTAAGCGTATATACAGTGAGAATAATATACTTAAGGGTAGGGCCGTGTTGAAAGCAAAACGCAAAAGCCTCGGACCGTATAAAGGCGTTTAACATATACCAGTACAACTAATAATTTATTCACATGTTGGTGGGTTCTATCATAGTACTATTCTGCTGGTATGTGATTTATATGTTATTTACACTTGTGAATTAACTGAAGACAATCGGAACGAAATTAGTATATCAAGACGTCACATAGACTATCACAGTGATGACATCAAGAGGGAAGGTTATTCTGATTACAGGTATATTATAGGCTTATTGTCATATCATTTTCTTTAATTATAACACTAAGCTTTGAATGATGTTATGGTTTGCAGGCTTGTTGTAGAATTTAATATTAAAGGCCAATTTACATAGAATTTGTATCTATCTTGAAAGGAAACCAATCGTTTGCGTTGTGTGTAGCCTAAATAGTAATAAAGAATAACACAGATTCTATATTGTTATTACCGTTACCGCTCGTCTGTGTAAATTGACCTTTAAAGCGTGGTTCCCACTAGCGACGCAACACAAGGACGTAACGCAACGCAAGTGATTTGACCAATCACAAGCGATGGCTTATTCGCTTGTGATTGCTAACTGTCTTAGTCTGGGCTCCAGACGGAGTTTTTTCTTAATATTAGTAAAAATATAAATATTTTTGCACATATGGCGTTTCATACGTGTATTACTTGAGTTTGGATAACAAAAATCGCGGTCGAAATAAAAACAAATAAATAAAAAAAAAAACAATACAGACTTGGGGCAAGTCTACTAACTGTCTATAACTTGCTAATTGTCATTGGTTAAAACGCTTGCGTTGCGTTTACGTCCTTGCGTTACGTTCTAGTGAGAACCAAGCTTAACGGTATTATAATCACATACAACATTTTAAAATCTAGATTAAAGAAAAAAACCTAACATCCACAGAAGTGTTGCCTGCTTAGTATGCTAATTATCACTGTTAGGCCTATTCTACCAGTCACCCGAATCGTTTCTCCATCACTATCCATTTAGGCGATATATACTGATGTGTCAGTACGTCAATGTATTCCCGCCCTTTTCGTCTGTCGGGTCTGGCTGGATACACTTATTCTCATTGTAAGACACTGCACTCGTTTTATGATGAATCGTTTAATTATTTCTATTTTTTAGGTGCCAGTTCTGGCATAGGAGAGGGAACTGCAAGTGAGCTTGCTTCACGTGGTTATCAACTGTCCCTTACTGGAAGAAACCTAGAAAGACTTAATGGAGTGAAAGACAAATGTATTCAAGAGGGACTGAAAGAAGACCAAGTTGGTTCCCTTAATTTCTGATATAATAATGTTAATCATTAAGTGGTTTAATTTAACGTTTAGCTTTAGTCTTACTGAAATTGTACAGAAGTGGTATTTATTAGAAGCAGTTTGTTGTTGATTCTTAGCCGACTAGTAAAGTATCATTACGGTCATTCATTATTCTACTGACTGATATTTAATTTTGTTTTAATGTTGATGAGTACCCAAATACCTGCTAATTATTTGCATAAAGAAAGAGTAAGCAAAATGGCGTAACCACAGTAGTAGAATAGTAGAATTATGGTGACCTCTAAGCATGTTTTTATGTGTGTAATTCATTTTAGGTAAGCATTTCTCTGTGGAGAGCCTCTCGACGGTTATTTTTTATTAATAACTTTTAGGTGATCGTGCCTCATTAATTTACTGTTGTAGTGTTTTATGTCTTACTTTGTACTTTGTTTGGCGAAATAAATGATATGATATGATAAGAACACGTACTGAAGGCAAAACAGCCAAGATAGTTTAGGTACCAGCTATAAACAAAAAGAGATTCATTCTTCTTTTAATTACGAACGAATTTTGGAATTACAGATATTGATAGGCAATTATTGATAATTTTCTGAAAGCCATAAAAAGTCCATAATGCTAATTAAAAACTAAACCTTGTCTTCATTATCTTAATTGCAAATGACATTCCATCTTTAATTATCTTTATTTTCGATTAGGATTATGTTTTAATCTTTTCTGTTGTATACTTGTATACATAGATTCTTGTTGTTCAAGGCGACATGTGTAGTGATGAAGACGTCGAAAGGATTGTGAAACAAACGGTTGACTTCTTCGGATCTATCTATGGATTGGTAACCATATTTTTAAACATTTGAATTCAATGAGTTCTACTCTATACAGACTACAAAATATAGGCCTAAAGATCTTTCAAATAACCGAGTGGTGGAGCCCAAATGTTTAAACTCTATTGTTGTTGATTCACCAGCTTAAAATCTTGATCTAAAATTTGAAATGTTTAATATACTTTTATAACCTTTCTTTCAATAGTAGGCCTAAACTTACTGTTTTAATGATTCGTTTGGGGTTAGCTTTCATTTTGAGTTTGATTATCAAATATAAAAAATAAAAATATATACAGGCTGTTACTTTGGATGTAACATTTGGACGTGGATTTTGAATTTGTATCCTTCACTATTATTAATTATAGTAACAATCCTTATCAACTTTCATAACAAATATATTGATTATATGTTTCTTATATAATAAACCAAAAGGCAAATTACTGAAAATGCTGTGGGTAGCAGTGGTTGCATTTCAATAGAGACACAAAATAAAATAAGCAAAAAGATAAAAAGAAATTGAAGAGCTTTCATGTAACATTACCTTTTCATCAGTACAAGTGAGAGAACTTATAGGGAACATGGAAAGAAATATAGAGAACGTGGAGAGAAATAGAGATACAGATAGACATATGTACATAATATTATAATAGTTACTTATATTTTCTAAATTAAATAAATCTTGACTGTTGTATCATGATCTGTTTGTAATTCATAGGTAAACAATGCTGGTATTCCGTGTCCTGGAAATATGCAAACGTTAAAAATGTCCACTTTTGACAAAGTGATGAATTTAAATCTTCGTTCTGTGATCTACATCACCAAGCTTCTGATACCATATTTAATCGAAACTAAAGGTATTTGATCTTATTACTTAATGAACACATGATACTATGTTTATGTTATATAAATATTTTATTCAAGAATTTCTAAGAATTGCTTGTTGTATTATATTTTACATTGAAACACTTTCATTAAAAATAGTGGTTTTGAAATTACGTCAGAATTGTACTCCACACATAGCAAAAATGTAGATGTTTCAGTAAATGCAACAATATTCAATCTTTACTGATTATTCACTAGGTATATATTGACAGTCTTCTGTTGAATATACAAACGTTTCAAGATAAATATATTTTTCAATGTTCTTGTTGAATATTCCATATTAATGTCAAATAACAGTTAGTAATTTTGACCAAAATTTGATTTAAATGTAATTAAAATAATAAAATAATAATTATCTGGAAAAGTCAAATTGACAGGAAGTCAATGGGGTTTTGGTTTACTTGATTTAACTGTGAAATGGCCTATTCGAAGTCTTTTTATTATTAATCTTCATTTTTGTATGTTTTATGGGGAGGGGGGAGGGGAGGGGACACTACATCGTTAATACTCGATTGCTGGGCTCGCATATTACTTTATTTAAATTACGTTTTTATTCTACAGGTTGCATTGTCAATGTTTCTAGTGTGGCTAGTTTAGTATCGGTAAGATTTTAGCAACATTACAATAAACTATTTTATTATGACCGCGATCTCTCTCGTTACGTTAAAATGTACATGAAATAAATATGTTATCGCTTGTATGTTATTGTAGCATGTGCTACAGTTAAATACTATGTAGATTCCTTCCAACCATTCTAGAAAAGATAATGCTTAGCATCATGTAATGATCCATAATAATTATTCTTACAGACCGATTACAACCCTATCTACAGCATGGCTAAGGCGGGTTTGGATAAGTTTACTTCGAACTTAGCAGCCGGTGAGTTATTTTGAATTTTTTGTATATTTTCAAGATTTAAGATTCAAGAAATGTTATCGGTCCATTTAAAATGGAAATTCATTTTGCTTGGCGTAATTAAGACAATAAAACTACAAGACAAATACATCAAATTGCCATTTTAAATACAGTTAAAATGATTAAAATTTAAAACAAAAATTATTGTATTACAGTATTGAGTTATCGTCGAACATTTGAATTATACATATGAATGCTATTTACAACTAATTACTTCCTAGTTCACATATATTAGCTGTTTTATGGTCGTATAGTCTAATGCCACATTTATTAAAATAATTGTAACAGTAATGTAATGGATTTCCTGCTCTGGTGCCCCAGAGGTTCTGGTGCCCCAGAGGCTCTGGTGCCCCAGAGGCTCTGGTGCCCCAGAGGCTCTGGTGCCCCAGAGGCTCTGGTGCCCCTGAGGCTCTGGTGCCTCTGAGGCTCTGGTGCCCCTGAGGCTCTGGGGCCCCAGAGGCTCTGGGGCCCCAGAGGCTCAGGGGCCCCAGAGGCTCTGGTGCCCCTGGGTTTAGCCAGTGAGCCGTTTACGCCACTGCAGCAATATCTAAATTTCCTTTTATATATTTAATTAAAAATATTTTGTTATGATATAATTTTAATAGTACGTTTCAGTACGTTACATTGCATTCATTTATAGTTAAACAACTTAAATACTTTTATATTCAACATACTCGTACATCCTCTCTCAACATAAAGACTTTTTAAAATACTTCTACCAAACAACCCTCTTTAACTATTCGCAGGCCGGTGATAGTGTATTTAGTATTTGTCTTTTGTCTTTGTATTTCCAATTGAAGATTAATAAGAATTATTTTAAAAATACGACCTTGAGTTAACGATATTACTACATTTTAATTATGCATACAGTATATTTTCCATAACTAATTCAAGTCGGCAACAAAACACAATCCTAAATATCTGGTCTTGTTATTATTCCAAGGTATCATTAATTAAGTTAAGACTTTCTCGGAGTATCACACAAATCTATGTTTATTTACTGAGCACAATACAGCAAAACATATTATTTATCGTAATATGACTTATTAATTTGGAAATATTATGACTGCCATGCAAAATGACGTACATCCTGGTCATACACTGACTATACCTAGTATAGTTTTCAGATCAGATTCAGATTCGAGTTATTAAGTCATTCATATAATAATATAGTACAAATATAATTGTTTTCTTGGCAGAAAAACGCACAAATACACACATAATATTTAGATTCATGATCAACATGGAACTTAACAACTGATCAAGCAATATAAAATACAACAGACCTAATGACCTATCCTTAGAACTCATTGTTGTATAGACTAATAGCGCTAGGTAAGAATGAAAATTTATGTCTATTTGTTTTAGCTGCAGAACTGTTGTTAATCTTCCAGATCTGGTAACTACTAACTTATTGTAGAGACTGAGATTCATCAGCTAAAATACTATTTAATTTTAGATATTTATGTCATCTGTACCCGATATAGGCCTACATTTCAATCACGAAAGTTGTTATGATAATGTTCAAACATTTTAAACCAGTAGTAAAAAGTGTCAGTACAATTTCGTCAGTTTATGAACATTACCTTATATAGGCCTATACTACATGTAGGCCTACACGTCAGGGAAGAGTGAACACTCTTCCCTGATGTACATTGAATTCAGATAAAGTTTTCAAATTAGTTTTAGTCGTGTCGGTCGGTCAGTCGGTAAACACTAACTCAACTTTGCGCACGCGACTGCAGCCATGTATATGACCTTGTTATAGTTCGTTTTTAGTCGCGTGCAACGCGACTTTACAGCTCACTATGTCGGTTGGTTGGTCGGTTGGTCGGTTGGTAAACAATAACTTCTATATGACCTTATCTTGATATCAGTTTAATCTAGCTAAGTCAATTTTTTACAGTATATTCCTTATGGCCAGGAATCAACGTGGTTGTGTTTTCACGGTGCGCAATAAAAAATTACGCGGTCTACGCACGATTTAACGAAATCACGTTTGTAATCAAGCATGAATCACAAATAAAATTGGGTACTTATAAATTTCAGGGCATAAATCATCATAATGGCAATACAATTACGTGCGTAGCGCATGTAACGCATGCGTACGCGCGCTTAAAATTTTCCAAATTGTCAACATTTATTTTCGATGAAATAAGAGTACGTTTCAGGCAATTTTAAGCGTTTAAAAAATTGCCATGAGTGCGCAGTTTTTGCACGCGTACTGAGCGTTAAATGTTAATACGCACTCTTTTTGACCGATTTCTGTTTTCTTGACTTACTTTTCAAATCGAAATTACGTTATACGACCACGTGAAAAGTGAAAAATATAAATGTTTTTAAACATTTTTAAACATGTTCAGCAATTTCGGTCGGTTGATCGATCGGTTGGTAGGTTGATAGGTCGGTTGGTCGGTCGGTTGGTTGGTAAACACTAACTTGAGCACGTCACGCGCCTGCAGCCATCTATATGGCCTTGTTCCTTTACATCGAAATATGTATAAATTAATAATAAATAATTTTGAATTTAACGTCATTTTTAAACGATTTACACCTTTAGCTGTCAATATTACACATTATACATATTATTTGTCTGTCATAGCAATTAGTCAATTTCCGGATGTCAAAATATAGATTTTTATGAATAATATTGTAAGCAGGCCATTTTCAGTGGCTGAAATGCGGCCTTAGGTAAAGGAAAATGTCAAACAGCATAACCCACGTCTTGCGGCCTAGTAGTAATTAGTAGTTATCTATATAAGAGTATTCAATCATAGCCAATGGTCATTCTCGCGTCTTAAGCCTAAAGGTCAGTTCCTGGGGAAAATGGTTTAACGTCGGTTCTCATACTGAGACCAACTATTTTCTATAATTCTGTGTAATGATGTGGTTAGTTTACACAATTACAGTGGAATTTGTGTCTTTTTAAACAAAAGATAAAATAATGGGTAGGCCTATAGAAACAAAACAGAGAAACACCATGTCGTCGTCGTTATTAAGATATGCGTATAAAACTCTGCATGTTTAAAAATATGCAAACATTTCACAAATACAATTGACATATTTTATTTTGAAATCGTCGCAACATTAAGATAACCATACATACAATGCTCTCTCTGCTGAGACCCTTTCTTCCGATTCGGAAACCGATGATAGAAAAACACCAATGGAACTCTAACAATCCCACATTATTAGTGTTGTATAATGTTAGGCCTATATAATAGAGCAAGCATTTCACTATAATAGAAAAATACTCTTTAATCAATGTTGTTTATTTTTAGATTTGGCGAAACATCAAATACGTGTAAACGCTGTCAAGTAAGTTGATTTTCTTCTTCTTTAAGGCCATTACATTTTGATTTCGTTGCCATTGAACTTACAATTGGTACTGTAAAAGTTCGACTTATGCATTGATAGACATCACACTTATGACACTCATTCCCAAAAATCAGATAGGAAGACTGGGTCAAACTTTTGCTCCTGTAGGACACGTTTAAAAACATTTGCCACCACCAGGAACAAATCTAATACTATACAACAATATAATGGGGAATGGGATTGTCTGTTCTATTGGTTTTTTTCTATCATCGGTTTAAAAAGGGTCAATATCTCAGCAGAGAGCATTCGATTTGCAACGACGACACCTAATACACAATGTTAGGTCAAGTTAATTCATTGTGCCCACTATATATACTCGACACAGTTTTGGTAGTTTTGTTAAGACGACGACAAGTGACAACAGAATGCGTAAGTCGTCGCAAATCGAAAGCTCCATAATATTTAACTTTTCTATGAATATGAATTGAATATGAATTGAACATTTTCAAGGAAATTTCTATACTAATTCCAGTCTGTGTTATTTATAGCTAGCATAGCATATTTAATCAAACCTGTAGCCTGTACATTGATCTAAAAACGTTGCGTCACTGCATTCCTAATGGTATTTAATCAAGACATATTAATTGTCTCCGTTTAATTCAAGTTATTGTTCACATTATTGCGAGCGGCTTCTTTTATGGCCTGTTGTTTCTACATTCACAGCCCTGGAGTGATAATTACTCCGCTATATGATACACTCGGCTATACTTTGGAACAGGTAAGTTAGAGAATGACAAACCATAACACACTTTTAAAAATGGATTTATTAACCCGTAAAACATTAGTAATAAAGTGTATCACAGTGCATTTCAAAGTGATTTCTCATTTGCTAATTTGAGACTTTGCCATTATTATCAAATAGCATTGCGAATGTATTCACCGCATTGCTTTCGCAAAATATCCAATGTTACAAGTTGCCATATAAGGAATTGACAGACTGGTCACGTCAATGTGACTGAAGAACTTTCAAAACTGTCAAAATACACCTTCGGGAACTACAAAAAGTAGTGTCCCTTGACATGATGTGAGTAGTGGCTTTAAAACATATACCGCTTGTTCAGTGTCCGCCTTAATTGAGTTTTCCCTTATGCTTGGTTCCCACAAGAGACGCAATACAAGGACGTAACGCAACGTAAGTGAATTGACCAATCACAAGCAATGGATTATTCGAACTGTTGCTTGTCATTGGTTAACACGCTTGCGTTGCGTTTACGTCCTTGCGTTACATTCTAGTGGGAACCAAGCTCAAGTATTCAAATGGTGAGGGCTTCTTATCCTGAGTAGGGGTGGGAGCTGTTCTAATTATTAAAACAAAACAATTATCGTTAAAACATTGTGGAGTTTACTACGAAAACTCATTACCCTAATCATTTTCGGGAAAATGATCGTACGAATAAAAAAAATTATATGGTTATGACGTAGCACGCTTAGCCTATTCTAATTTGTAATTTGATGTTCTACATTCACTTTCGAATCTGGTTTTTCGTTTTGATGAATAATGATAATATTGATATTACTGTTAAAAGTAATGAATTGTGTCTCTCTGCAAGCTGCTATTAATATTTAGAAACAATAATAATGACTCTACTGAAATATCTAATGAAAGCCCATTAATGAAACACTGACTGGGGAATACGAGTCTCCTCTGTCAACCCTTAAATGACGTCAGATATAAAACAACGTTTTACAGTAAATCTTATTAATGGCAATTCTACGAATCCCTTATTATCGCAATTATTAAAGCTCTGTCTACACTATCAAACTACTTTGACAAAAAAAAGTGTAATGTGCACTAATATGGTAGTGATACACCCAAATATGATAGTGATATGACGTCATCAAGTCCATATATGGACAAATCACATGTTTGCCACATAAAGTGTGATATTGTGGACAGAACATAAGAATATTTATCCGTATTGTTTTTCCACGTCCTCAGTTAAAATTTAATTTTTATATTAGTGGCATCCGTCAGATCTTTGTTTTAAAGAATTATTTTGAACAATAATTACAACTTACGCGCAAAGAAGTGTGAATACATGATCTTTAATAATCTTGTATAATATAGCAGCTAGCTTTCATTTCGGGGCGGCAGCGGGCGAAAATCGATAATGAACGAAAACGATGCGGCTTATGCATGCGCAGACTACTAACATTAATACCTGTAATACTAATATAGTAGGCCTAATACTGTACTCTCTGTCTGCCTCTTTCCGTCAACATTCTCGCGCTATTTTTATAGGAATCATAGTAATGTATTTATTTTCAAATAACTCTCGGTGTATCTTTCTGTTCAATATCCAGGTGGAGAATGCTAGTAGAATTGGTCATGCGATGTGTCGACACGGAGAAATGGCAGAAGTAACCAAAGCAATTGCATTCCTTATATCAGATGATTCGTCATTTATTACTGGTGTGCGTTTACCGATTGATGGCGGCAGGCATATCATGGTTAAAAGTGAAATACTGTAACACTTATTATTATTTGTTTTATATTAATTATAAAGATAAGTGGCCCGAAAGGGCTTCCGTACATTAGGTTTTCAAAGGAGCGTATATTCAATCAATACACCCACCCTGTTTCACATCATAAGAAAACGGAATTTTATACCATACTCTTATTTGCGTTGGTTAGTAATGTATGTGTTAGCTTACGGGGCGCCGAATAAGACAACAATTATAAATTAAAGATTCTGTTAAAATATAGTATGTATACAAAAACAAATATTGTATTAATTTATTCAATACAATCGGACTAAATAACATTTAAGAAATAATAACTTATAATATCGAAATAATTACACAGTACTTTAATTAATTTACTAAATTTTATATTTCAGCAGTAGAAATACAATACAGTAGCCTACTACATAAACCATTTTGTTTTTAATACAATACATAAGAAAGAGTAAAGTAAATATATTTATATAAATGTTAATTATTAATATAAGTAGAATATACTTTAATACTGAATACATATAAAAAGTATGACGTTATAACCTTTTGTAAAACAAGCTTCATAGTTTTTGTTGGGCAGTCGGTTTGTAATGTACTGTAATTAATTTATTACACGCCATAACTAAACAAGTTGAAATAAAGATGTACTTCACGTTTTTCCCATTGAAGAAAATTGTATATTTAAACCAGTTGTAAAATACTGAATACATACTGAATAAAATATTTGACTTAAAAAACGATGTTCGGTTGGTTATTTGAAAGCTGTGCATTAACTGTCTGTTATGCTAAATACACTACATTACTCATTTCTTGTAGATGACGAGTACTGTCAAAACCAGGTATGGCATGCTACAGTCTACAGTTATACCTCAGTATAGGTTCTTGACCGTGTTTCGAATTAATATTTCTTTTTATAAGTGGCCAAGGATTACCAATAGTAAATTAATCACTGTCCTATCAGATAGGTGGCAATCCCCCTGATATGGGTTGCGGACACTCGCACGTTATGGCACATTGTCGCTGTCCCTATTTTGTGAACCAGTTCACCTGGGTAACACCCTACTCATCTCGTATGATGAACTGGGTTCTGTGCACACAGGTTCTAACTGACACACTGGGCCTACAGTTTATAGTCCTTATCCGAGAAGACTTGTTCCACCACCAGAATTATCAAAAAGATAAATATTTTGGCACATATGGCGTTTCATACGCATAATACTTGCGCTTACAATCACAATGTATTTTCCAGGCAAAAATCAGAAAGCCGACTGGTGGACTAACAACACATAACAAAGACAATAAATACAGACTTGGGGCAAGTCTACCCATCCCCCCCCCCCCCAATAGTATTTCAAGAATCAAACGAGTTGTTTTAAAATATAAACAATTTAAAATCATACTAAATCCAGCTGCTACCCTTGTACAGGTATATGCAATGATCATAGAAAATTTATTTATTTTGAGTTCTATTTTACCAGTATTTGTTCAGTTCAATTATTTATCCTAAATGTTCTTAGATTTGGTTAAATCTGCTTTTTGGTGCTTACACGTGTAGTAACCAACACCAAACGGTTTCATATGATACACTAGGTATTCCATTAAGTACATACTCTGTGGACTGATATAATGGAATGATATACTGTTGTCTGAGCAGCAATCAAGGCCCTAAAAAAAAAAAAAAACATTCTATATTAATAAAAATATACAGTAAAGCTACATTCACAATTAGTTCTATTTCATGGAATGGAAGACAGCGCAAGTATGTAAGTGCAATGATGCGACATTTTGGATAATCATCCACCACTTTTGATTGGTCAAAATACTAGTGTTGCTTTTTACGTTGCGTCATAGTGGGAACCAAGTTAAGCATTGTACTGTCGGTGTCACTGCAGTAATTCGTCATCTTCCTATACTGTGCAAAACCTCATTTGAGTATAGTCACACATATATTCCTTAATTCCTGTAATATATTTGTTTCATGTCAAGCACATTTGATAGGTGTAGAGCAAGCAATTACGATTGAGATTGTTAGTCACATCACCAAGCTAGTTAATTTTGTTTAAGACTTAAATAGATTTACGTATAAAACCCAAGACAATTTACCTCAGTGGACGGATAGAAAATATACTTCCAGTACCAGAAACCTTTCTGGACAGATCCTGGAATCAGATGGTGCTCTGGAACAAAGGGATGGAATCGATCCTGACCCAGTTCATCCCTAGAATCGCCAGCAACAACTTCAACTGCTTGAAGACATCGTCCAATGTCAACATCTTCAGCTCCACCAACAGCAGTAGCTGGACGACATTTTTTCGAATCTTTAAAAGCGACTTCTACAAGTTTCTTAACTGCGGCTTTACTCAAGACATACCCCGCCCCACCGCTCATGTACCCTTGCTTAACATACGGCTTAAATTTACGACCGTAATACAATGGTTCATTTGTGTTTTTATCGGAAAGAAAATATCTTAAATTTTCTACTATTATAAAAGTATCGTCGTCGCCTTTCAGAAACCAATCTGCTTTATCCAAATAATTTTCATAAATGTATTGAAATGCTCCTCTCGTTTTCTGCCATAAATACTCGCGTCCCTCTTTGGTCTCTATCTTGACTGTGGGAAAGTCTGGATTATTTTCTGAACTTATAAAGAGTGCAACGTTGCATCGTTTTGCCCATGTTTCTTTTACATTTGAAGCTTTCAAATCCAAAGTCTGAGGAGAGGTCATTATCCAGCACAAAACTCTAACTTTGTCATATAATTCTTTTGCAACTTGATTTGCATCTGAAAATAAAAAAGTAATTATACTGTAATTAACATAAATCAGCATACACATTTAAATAATGGTTTTTATTTTGCAATGTTTGTTTATTAAAAAATAAACATGTTTTTTTCTCACCTTTATAGTGAAGATCCTTATGTTGTTTGAACTTTAACTTTTCATGTGGATCAACCTTGTTTCCATCATTGACCTCAATATGACCATGGGGGTCAGAAATATTTACATGCGCCAGTGAATTTAATTGGTCCAGATTGGCTTGAGTCTTCAATTTTACTATATTTGCGAAGTAAGGTTGTCTCCGGTAAAATGTAGTGTAGACGGACATCATGCAGCAACCTAAAATAACTCCTACTATGAATAGCATAAAATTAGGCCGACTGGCCTTGCTAGAAACACCAGACACATCACCCTTCTTCATTATTGTTGGAAGTTGTTAAAAACCTGAAAATAAATAGTCACTAAAGTTAATTCATTTGCATTTGCTAGGTACTGTCATTGTCAATCAAATAAATCAAGGAGATAAAGGATATGCTAAGGGAGTAAATGAATATTAGTACTGTACGTACACGGTAGTTCATTAAGGACGAACCGACCAAGTGTGGAACCACTTCACAGCAAAACACCCGCAACTTCGGGCTGACACTACACTTTTACAGTAGCTAGCTAGAGTTCTACTAGGCATAGGGTAGGCCCTCCTTTGTCTAGTCTAAAAATTATAGTTGTGAAAATAATTTAACACTGTAATTCATAAAATTATTGCTTACAGACAATTAGATTATATTGTACGTGTACATAATTAAATCGAAGTAACAATTCTATCATAAAATCTGAATTTCCTTTACTCTTTTTTAGGCCTAAACATAGGACCTGTTTTGTCTGTTAAATCAGTCAAGCGTACAAGAAAGAAGGTCAACGTTGAATGGTATGACACGCTTCATGTTTTAATGACAAAAATACAAATAAATAATATAGGCCTATTAATAGTTAAAGACATGATGAATGAAGCTAAAATTTCGATAAGTAATCAATAAATTAAAATCAAATCTAAAGAATCAAAATGTCAATAAGGAATTATATTTATTATTACGGTTAGATAATTTAATTTTACTTTTGGCTCACACACTCATGCATGGCGCGCTCCATGTTTCAGTTATTGACTTTACACTTTGAGCATGCGTAGAGCGCTAAACTTAAATTGTAAAAAACTGTTTATCTGCTGTGAGAGGGATGGCTGAAATAACAAACGGAGGAGTTGTTTCTAATGAAAAACTCGATATTATTCGTGGGTAAGGATTGTTATGTCATTTTTCATGCCCTATGAATTAAGTAATTAAACTGAAAATGAAGTTATGATCCAAATGTCCAGCTTTTTTTAAGCAGCATATGATCTCACACTCCCCAGCCAACCAGTCTCATACATACTCCGGCAGGCTCACTACTCACGCACTCACTCTAGGCCTAGGCCCTAGGCTAGGCATAGTCAGTCAAACAACAATAAATAGGCAGGCATGGTAAGCCTAGCCTAGGTAGTACCTGTCCTAGTATTCGGGCTTGTTCAGTCTAGGTCCTACGGGCGGGGCCTTGTTACTAGGCTAGTATAGTAGGCTTACTATCTAGCTAGTAGTAGGTAGCATAGTGGCCAAATCTGGCATAATTATGCCGTCTGGCATAATTTTGACCCATCTGGCATCTAGCATTTATGCTAGGCATAATCTTAGAAAATCTGGCATAATTTGAAAAACGCATTTTTTACAGTGAATTGGCATATTATCTGGCATATTGTAGAAAAAATCTGGCATAATTTGGTAAAAATCTGGCATAATTTAGCCAAAAATATGAAGACCTTTTTTTTTTTTTTTTTGGTTTCCGACCTTTGTGGTACATAAAACATAACCATACACCGCCCTCTAATACATTGATTTTGTGCTATTTTGGCCTTAATTGTGTCTGGCATAATCTGGCATAATTTTGTGCTGCCATCTAGCATAATTTGATTTTGATCGCTGGCCACACTGGTAGGTAGGTCTAAATATTATAAATAAATAGATATAGGCCCTAGACTTTAATAGAGGCTCCCTACTGTACAGTATGTAGCCTTCATTCATCATGCTTGTAATTCTACTTTTTTTCTACCACTTTTATCAATTTTAGATCAGTTGAAGAAGGATTTCAAAGGCATAAAATCCTTTCAGATTTTGGTGGTGAAGACGATGGAAAAAATGATTGTACTACAAGAAAAGCAAAGTTGGCGCTGTCTAAGGTACAATGGACCCCGCCCCATGGTAGATACTTTGTGTGGTCACATACATAGATATTCACCTGCCGTATGACATTTATTCATAGTGTTTAGTTTTCAATATATTTATTTCTACAAACATACAATAATAATATATATCAACATTTTGTTCAATATAAAACAAAAGTAATGTATTGTACAGACTTTTATTATCAATCATAGTCCAAAGACTGGACCTTGAAGAAAAGAATAGACAGTAGTCAGTGAGTATAGGGGAAAATGACAATATGCTTCCTACATTCCCTTGTAACATGACCACAGCCATTTTTCCTCTAACTGTAGTAAGTAGTATCATAAAATATATTAAATTTCATATGTATTTTTGTAAATGCAATTAATTTTGTTTTTTGTTGTTGTAATACATACTGTATATAGGCCTAATAATTACCGGTAATACTATTTTGAAAAATAGCTGAGTGACCCAAAAATGTTTTAATTTTATTTAGCAAGAATATCGCAAGTTGAAACAAGACTCTCAAGCATTACAGACCAGGTTGCAGATTTTAGACTACCTGGTGAATGTGAATGAAGAAAACTGGCCAACAATCTCATCGAAAGGTAATACTGTACAGTATTCACAGTTTTAGCTCAATTCCCAGGTGTCTTGCTCAATTCCCAGGTGTCTTGCTCAATTCCCAGGTGTCTTGCTCAATTCCCAGGTCTCTTGATTGCAGAAGTTCCCTATTTTTCATTGTTTTTAGTCGTGTGCAACGCGACTCACAGCTCACTATGTTGGTCGGTTGGTTGGTCGGTAAACACTAATTCAAATTTGAGCACGTGACTGCAGCCATGTATATGGCCTTGTTGTTGTCTCCTGTCTCAATTCAGTGTAATTTCTAGTGTTGGGTAGGAAAAACAAATATTTCTAGTCTTCTAGTTTGTTAATAAAGGCAAAAAATGAAAAAAAATTCCTGGCATGCTCATTTTAATAATATGATTTTTAAAATAGCATCCGCTGTTGTTTGATATATTTTAAAATAATAATACTGTCCTTTATGATTGACAATGCTAGATAATGATCATGTCATTAGGGTGGTTTGGAAAATCAAATTAAACTAAATTGTAGTAATTATTTTAAATGTTGTATTAACATATTTCTTGCCTGATTATTTTAAAAGATGATGAATACAAAAAGGTGTATGAAGAGAAGAAGAAAGTAAGTAATGACTTACTCGACTTAGAAGATGAGATTCAGGAATTTGTTGAAAAAGCCCAAGAAGGTAATATTAAGTTAAAAGGCAATGAAAAATACGATATTCTACCATTAAAAAAATAATGATAATGGTAGCCTATTAAAGTTTTGGCCTAAAAAGAATGAAACAAAAAATTGTTAATATATAATTTCTCACATTGGTTTCATAGGAAAGGGGTGTTCCACAGAAGGGGTTCCACTACATTATGTACAGTATAAAGATTGCACTGATGAAGGGCTAGTGTTGCCCGAAAGCTCTGCTAACTTTTCTGGCTGTTTTACTTATCGTTTTGATTTAGCTTTTTGCTTTTTTTTTTGTATCTCCATTGAGATCCTGCCACTGATACCCACAGCATTGTCATTTTGTATCTGCATTGAGATCCTGCCACTGATACCCACAGCATTGTCATTTTGTATCTCCATTGAGATCCTGCCACTGATACCCACAGCATTGTCATTTTGTATCTCCATTGAGATCCTGCCACTGATACCCACAGCATTGTCATTTTGTATCTCTTGAGATCCTGCCACTGATACCCACAGCATTGTCATTTTGTATCTCCATTGAGATCCAGCCACTGATACCCACAGCATTGTCATTTTGTATCTCCATTGAGATCCTGCCACTGATACCCACAGCATTGTCATTTTGTATCTCCGTTGAGATCCTGCCACTGATACCCACAGCATTGTCATTTTGTATCTCCATTGAGATCCTGCCACTGATACCCACAGCATTGTCATTTTGTATCTCCATTGAGATCCTGCCACTGATACCCACAGCATTGTCATTTTTTCAGTAATTTGCCTTTGGATCAGTATAAAGATTAAATGTATGTTAGTACTGTTACTTATTTTTAAATGATTTTAAAATGGTACAAGCTTGCACAGCTTCAATGAAAAAAAGTTTTATACACTTTATTGATTTATTTTGTTTGACATAATGTTATTGTTACAGAGAGTTCTTTGTTACAAGATAAAATATCAACATTGAAGCAAAAACTAGAATCAGTTTCATCCAAGGTAATAAAGCAATTAATGTATTAGTTTATTTATTAATTAAATGTATGAGGCATAACCTACCTGTACCACATTGGTTGAACAAAGGATGGGTTTATTATATTATTTATTATGTACGGTATAATTTCTAATAAGGGACACCTTCAGGTCTCAATAGAGCCTCTGAATAGGGGTTGGCTGTAGTGTTAACATATAATATATCCTCTCTCGTTCAACATGAAAGTGTCCCTTGAATAGGGGTTGACTGTAGTGTTAACATATAATATATCCTCTCTCGTTCAACATGAAAGTGTCCCTTGAATAGGGGTTGACTGTAGTGTTAACATACAGTATATATCCTCCCTCATTCAACAGGAAAGTGTCCCTTGAATAGGGGTTGACTGTAGTGTTAACATACAGTATATATCCTCCCTCATTCAACAGGAAAGTGTCCCTTGAATAGGGGTTGACTGTAGTGTTAACATACAGTATATATCCTCCCTCATTCAACAGGAAAGTGTCCCTTGAATAGGGATTGACTGTAGTATTAACATACAGTATATATCCTCCCTCGTTCCACAGGAAAGTGTCCTCTGAATAGGGGGTTCCCAAAGGAAGGATTCTACAGGATATATTATTTAATCTTTAAGAATACTTTCCACATACTGTCAACTGCCAAACAGAACGCAATACAGGTGGCTCATTATTCTTGTAGCAAATGATATCTGCAGAAAACATATACTGTAGTGTAGTATGATTATTTCATATGTATTGTTTGTATTATTAAATATTGTTGCAGAAGCAAAAATATGAAGAGCTATACAAACAACACACAGAATGCCTAGCTAAGTGTCAACTAGAGCTATTGAATAAAGAAGAAAACTTCTCCGACATTCTAGAACAGCAGGTATGAACATTGTCTATAAACAGTCTTAGCAAGCAAGTAGTCTTTATTGTAGACCATTGCTATACCGCGGTCTAACCTGTAAACGGTCTTTAAAATTAAAGCCTACTTGAAGGAGTCTTAAAACAGTCTTAAACCTGTCTTTTTGTTGGTTATACATGTTATGCGCGATTTGAACGATTTGCGCAATCTGCAAATTGCGCAAGGTTTTTCGACAGATTGTGAAATCATGCACACCCATATTTTGTTAGTAATTTCTAAGAATGATTCAAAATTAAAGATTATATCGCATTTCCTTACCCTCCCGGGAGGCTCCCTCCTGAAATTTTTTTCCGAATAAAAAAAATCTCGAATTCCCAATGGTTCTATAAAATACTATATTCACACATAATATGAGGAGAAGGCATAAATAAATACCAATAGTAATATAATAATTTCAATTCAAATATCAGTACTAATGACGATTAATAAGACTAATTTTTTAGTTTTTAGCAAGAATTCTTTGCGCAATTTTAAATTGCGCAAATCGTTCAAATCGCGCATAACATACATATTATTGATTGTGAAAGACAACCAATAACGAGTTTTAAGTGTTAAATCAAATAATAGTGATTTTATTTTTATATAGGCCTAGAATAGATTTATTTGCGTATAAATGTACGTACTGTTTAGTGTTATTACTGTGAATTTACCTTATTTGGTATTCTACGAGTAAAGTATGCCCTCAATTTGTTACTGTACACAGTCTTAGCTAAGACTGTTTTATAGAAATGGTCTAATAGGCGTGGCTTTAGTAAGACCGTCTATCTGATAAAGCCAGCTTTAATCAAGGATTTAAGACCATCAGTTAAGACTGTTTTATAGCAATCCTCCCCTGGTCTAAATTAAAAAATTTCTTATAAGGGTTATTCCATGCCAACTAAAAAAATGTAATGGCTGTGTACCCCCTCAGATTTCCTTGAAGCTCACATATAATATGCAACTATATGTCTCACGAAGACACCAAAAATTTCAGTTGCCAACTTCATTAAGTCGTTTAAATGTTATGGCCATCTGTAGCATTTTTAGTCTTAAAAAATTACTTTTTTGTAAAGTTGCATTTTTTATTAGCCATATTTTAAAAACTATTAAAGCTAATAATATGACAATAAATATTGAATATTGATACACTGACATAATTTTGGTCATACAGATACAGATCTTTGTCATACAAACTAAAGTAGTAGTAAAGTATGAAATTTGTCTTCTTGTTGCGAAAAAGAATACAACACATGATTAAAAATATGAAAAAACAATTGCTGTATCTCAATTAATTGTCGAGATTTTGGTCCCTAGAGACTCCAAATTTATTTTGTCGCAAATAGCTTCGGCAATTTTCACCCCTTATTTAAATATGAAAATACATTTTTAAATTTATTTTGTCCTATACATTTTTAATATGGTGTTAAAAATGTATCCATACAAAAAAAAGTTCATCATTTTAAAAATTCATCTTAGTGGTACACTGTGCGTCAAAAAGACACAAAATACAAAAAAATCATTACTTTTTTGTTTTGAACTTTGACCATGTGGGCAATTATTCCCAAACTTGAAACTAATCAATGCATGTTTCAGCTATGTTCCAAATACCAGTTTGGTGTCTTTATTCCTTCATGTCCAAATATGACTATGAAATGAAGGCGTTTTGTGTATATTTGTAGCACTTTCAATGTAAAACTGTGCTATCGTAAATTTTCGGAAGATCATAATTTCAGCATTTTATCTCCTAGAGCTTTGAGTTCAATTTTAGACAATTTTTGGCCCTGAATCCATTTCTGCAACATTCAAAGTAAAAAAAATGAATAGTTTAAAGGGGGATTCTGGGTTTAAAATTGCTTTTAAATATCGTTTATTTATTAAATAAAAAACATTATAACAATATAGACATGTCAGAATGAAGAAGTAATAACGAGAAATTAAAAAAATTAAATTTCATATACATTTTAGGGTAAATTCATGGAAAGTCTGTTTTTCAGCAGCTTAGGGAAGCTCATTAATATTCATGAGATATTCACAAAATCACGTCATCAGTGGATTCCAAACTCGCGACGTCAAGCTTGTACGTTATGTTCTCTCTCCTCTGTCAAACGATGACCACCCGATCATTGTGAAATACATTTTTTTGTAGATTTGCTAAGCTAGGCCTAAAGTGTAATAATAACAGTAGTAGCATATATTTATTTGACATTTAATGAAATACAAAATTTAGTACAGATTACGGAGTCATAAATTATACTATTTTTATACCTCGAATTAATAGTACAGATCGTATATCGGCTTCACGTACTAGTAGGCTAGGCCTAGCCTAAATCATTTTATTCATGCCGGGGTGAGAGCCATTTCTGACTAGGGATTCCATGCCACGATGGCTACGTTAAAACATTGCATTGGGGCCATCATTCATGGGCCTAGCTAGCCTATTACTAAACGATTGGCCCATAAATAACAAAACTCAGTGGATTCCAAACCCATCCTATCAAAACCAAACTCCTAAACAATCTAGGCCTAAACCTAAAACGTTCTACAAAAATCGGCTGTAAATATTGAGGCAAAACAAGGTCCGATCGCCGTCCGCACGTCTAACTTTACTCCATGCTAATAAGTAGGCCTAGTTAGTTTACTCACCAAAAAAGCGGATACTGCATCAAGCAAGTAGACCGGTAGTAGGAAGGAGACCTAGCTAGCCTAGCCTAGCCGATCCGGCCCAGTTAAAAATTGAGCTAGCTAGTGTAGTAGACCCTATGCGAATTGATACTACCAGGCCTTTTACTATAGGCTACACTTGTTAAAATTAGCAATACTGTACTTATGTTTACAAATATTCCAACTCTCTCATTCGAGCTATATTATCTATACCATTCCGGTAGGTTGAGTCGACCTTCAATCAAATACTGTACATCGTTCATGTTGTGATATAGACGGGGTATACTCGACCCGACCAGTTTGGTATTGTATACTGTATCTGCTTATCACGTGACGATGCCAGGCATGGGCAGAGAGAGCACGTGTATCGTCGTCTCGCTCTCCTCGCTCAGCAGGTGGTGCAGGATTGTATACGTTACGCTTCATTGATTTTGAAGGCTTTCCCTAAGTCAGTGCGAAAATCGGCAAACGTAAAGTGCAAACTTATCTAATTTTTCACTGTTTTGATGGATTTTCATAGAAAATTGATTTTATAAATGGGAAGACCGACTAAAATTACATAAGATAAGTATAATTTTACAAAAGTAATTGATATGGTTAATGATAACGAGTCGTCGGAAGATTGACCATTTCATGAATTTCGTATTCTGTAACCACAGTGTGATTTTGCCGTAGCTGCACTTGTAATCTGGCCTCATTTCACAGCCTTCGTTCTGTTTCACTGGACGCTTATATAAATTGAAACTTTTACCGTTCAAGAGACAAACAAATATATTTTACATTTTTTACTATTCATTTTAAACCCGGAACCCCCCTTTAAGAGATATACATAGGCAAAAATGGCTCAAGTGCACATATTGCTAGAATTGCGATATTTAAATGGACATAAGTTTTAAACCGAAACCCCTAGAACATCACAACTTGTTATCCTGGCAAAACTTTTGATCCTGAATCCATTTTTGCAATCAATGAAGTAACAAAATAAATAGTTTTACAGATACATGTGCTAAAAAGTGACCCTAGAGTGAATTCACACAGCAACAATTGCAAATATGTATTAGTGTACACCTAAGATGAATTTTTAAAATGATGGACTTTTTTTTAATGGATACATTTAGCACCATATATTGATATTGTATAGCAAATAATCAATTTAAAAATGTATTTTCATATTTAAATAAGGGGTAAAAATTCCCGAAACTGTTTGCGACAACATAAATGGCCATAACTTTTTAACGACTTGGAGTTGGCAACTGAAATTTTTTGTTGTGTTCCTGAGACATATAGTTGCATATTATATGAAAATTTCAAGAAAATCCGAGGGGTTACCCAGCCATGATTTTCAGAAAATTTGTTGAGTTGGAATGGAATGAGCCATAATTATTTTGATATAATCTGTACAACTTTTTTTTTTCACAGAAACAAAAGGTAGAACTAACAAATGCAGCACTACAGAAATGTAACTCAATGATGTCAATGTTAACATCAAGTATTTCTGAAAATGAAGAGAATCTGCAACAGCTTATTAAAATAGGACTGGAAAAGCTACAGATTATGGTGGAGAAAAAGAAAAAGAAAATACTTGTAATGAAAGAAGATAGAGAATGGTTCGAGGCGTATACTAAACTTAACAGCAAATTATTTGGGGTCGGTGAGAATTACCTTTCAGAAAATGAATGGTGCGTTGATCTGGCTTCCAGCAATGAAGGTAGTGACATGGTTACTTTGGAGCTGAGTAGAGATCCCTTGAAACAACGTCAATGTTCAGATGTAAAGGTAAATCATTGTGATAGGATGAAATAGGTTTGGTGACCCTGGCACTAGGTCAGTTTCATCTCTGGACCTTAGTGCAAATAATAACTGTATTACATCTCTTTTTAACTTCTGGCCTATAGACCTAGAATTACTTGAACCAGCGCAGTGCACATTGTCTTGTCACAATCCATGAGCTCTTGCCCAGTTCCCAGCAACATAGTGACTACTTTTTTTATTAGTTAGACTAATTTAAATCCACACCTTAATTAGTCCATTTGCTGAAATATCTATGACTAAGGCAACATCTACACTATCAAACTGTATGTGACAAAAAATGTGATGAGCCTCTATATGGACATGATGATGTCATATCACTACCATATTTGATCATATCACTACCATATTTGGGCACATCACAATTTTTTGTCATAGTTTAGACAGAGTTTAAGTAGACATTACTGGTATTTTGTGTTTTTAGATTGCTGGTGATGAAGTCAGCATAAATAATGCAGCCCAAGAAGCCATGGATTCCAATGATGTCTGTTATGCTATTCAAGAAATCCGTAAACAGTTCACAGCACACGCACCACTGGCTAAGGAGATTAATAGTCTCAGACAAAGGTAAAATATTTTGTGTTTGTGATTTTCTCTACTAATACAAACTTCTAAAGATCAGCTTAGTAATATACAGTATACAAATGATGGATGTTTATGCAATGGTACAAATAATGTCATGCAGTGAAAGATGAAGAGTTCATAACTCATGAAATTATTTGTTCTATTGCACAAATATAAAACATTCATTGTTTGTTTTTTACACACCTACTTTTAACAAGAGACTAGGGCGCATAAGTTGATCAGACAGCCTAGCTTTGTGTCGCGCATGGTTGCTCACAGTGCCTTATATAACAAAATTGATCTCACATTAACGAAATTGCACTTTTGTTGATGTAATGACGAGTGACGTTCAATAGGGGTAGTTATTGAATATCATGTGACCCACAATCTTCCAATCAAATGACAAGAATCTACTCAGTCAGGTGTCTTATAATAGTCCCAATATAATTAACTAACAGTTAATTATGTTCTTCTTGCTAGATTTGCCATTGATTTTCTGCAAGATGAGAATGTGTTAATTTGTATGTTTGGTAGTTGTGGTAACATTGTCTGCAGGCTTAAGATTAAGCCAGGTTACCCATCAAGTGGTCAAATCAATCTGGAAAAGGTCACAGGTCACACTGAGGATACTATTTGTAATGTAAGTACTGTATCAACTTTGAATTGCACAAAGTACTACTGCTGTCAAGAATTAGACCTAGGCATGTTCACTTGCTCTGTCTACACTATCATACTAGTTTGACAAAAAAGTGTTATGTGCCCAGATATGGTAGTGATATGACATCATCGTGGTCATATATCGGTGTATCACATTTTTTTGTTACATAAAGTTTGATAGTGTAGACAGCTTTTGAGAAAAAGGATGTGGTAGATGGACAAGTGAGAGGTGGATCTAGAGTGTAGCACAATGTGCGCTTGCTCCCCTTTTGACAGCTAAAATGAAATCATGGACTATTTTTTGCTATCTAATTTTAACATACAGTACTACTAATTATATGTTAGTGCACTGCTTTGTCGTTTAAAATATCCTGAATCCGCCCCTTCTTCTTTTCAACCTTAAAAATTCTTGCCCTGTGTACAAAACAGTATAGTATTAATCATTATTATTATTTATTTTTGTTTTTAGCCACCAATGCCAAATCCAACATTGACTGATTGGCTGATTCATCTTCAGCAAATCCTTGTGTGAGATCAAAATTTCATTTCAACCAGTCGTGCGCCTTCTATATGTACATTGAATTGTGGACATTTTACAGAAATGAATGTAAAACTGTTTATTCTGATTTTGTAATATCTTTTTATTGACTTTTGATTTTCTCACTGTATGTATGTAAAATCATCAGGATGCGAACATGCTACTAGGTATACAAGTATGCCATTGTCTATAGAGTACTACAAAAACTGTGTTTGTCTTATCATTTTAGATTAGGTTTGAAGCTTGGTTCCCACTAGGACGCACCTCAAGCTGTAAGTAAGCCGCAAGGCAAGCCAATTGACCAATCAAAAGCGACAGTTCTTTCGCTTTTTATTGGTCAATTCGCTCCTTTTGCGACTTGCGTTGCGTCCTAGTTGGAACCAAGCATAAGAAACGAATGACTAAATTGTAATTTATTGTACAGTATTAAACTATGTTTTAACATTAACATTAAAAGCAACTATCTTGATGCACTATAATATACATTACCCTATATTAGCATTCGTTAATATTGAGTTACAGTATAGATTTCATGCTTTTTTTTCTGATTTAATACCACCATTGTGCTACGTCATGCTCAAAAGCGAAACTTCAATAAAATTAGTAGTGTTGATAATTTAAGTTCTTTTTCGAATTTATAATGTTAATAGACAATCGTGTAAAACGCAATGTTGTGACGTTTTCTCGGTAATGTAATGGACCGAAAAAGACCAATGGTCAATTTTGTATTGGGCAACAAGATACATTTAAAGAAAAATGACCTAAAATAAAGTCATTTATGATCAAGGTCAAAGATTAAACAAGTACTACTGTATCTAGTACTACTGTATCTAGTACTACTGTATCTAGTACTACTGTATCTAGTACTACTGTATCTAGTACTACTGTATCTAGTACTACTGTATCTAGAATTTTAGATAATTATAGAAGAAATAAAATATACCATGTGTGAGTTTAGAGATTTATATAACAATGTTTTGCAAAATATTCGAATGAGACGTATTCATCACATTTGTGTGATTAAAGCTGCTTATTTACCTCCACCAAGGAGGTATATGTAATCGATCGCGTGTGTTTGTCTGTTTGTTTGTTAGCAGGATTACTAAAAAAGTAATTACAAGGTCTTTACCAAAATGAATGTACAGATAGATATCTGGTCAAGGACCATTCCATTAAACCATTTCGGACCACGGTCCCAATTCTGGACCACTTTTTAGTATACTTTTCAGACCTGCTAGGGTTAAAAAGATAGGACAGAATTTTTCAAAAGCCGGCGAGCAGTCTTAAAGTAACAAGTAAACTCAAATTGAATTTTTTCGAGAACTACTTGTCCAAAAAACTTCATTTTTGTACAAGAGGCAAGAGTTATAATTTGTGATTTGTAATTTTAAAACATAATTTGATTTAATGTGCACGTTTTTTTATGCGAGTAGTTTACAAAACCTATTTATTTTCAAATTCACTCGTTTGATTTTCGCGTTGCTGTTCTATTGTTAATCAACTGAAGCTATTGTTAATTGAAAGGCTTGTTACATAAACCATTACACCAAACTCGCATACACATGCTTTTAGTGAAATTAGCGTAAATCACAAACAGCATTAAGACACACAAATATATATATATAATTTTTTTTTAACCGGAGAAATCTTATGTAGGAGAATTTTACAGTAGGCGGAGGTATGCACTCTCGGAGTGGCTTTCTAGTTGTATCAGGTGTTTGGTATTTTCATCACAGTGGTTTATAATATTCAATAATGAAATGGTCAACTACTGTACAATGGACACAATTTGTTTGTTTACTTAACAAAATACAATGGGGCATTTATTGGCCAAATGAGTAAGCCAGAATCAATACATCAAGTACTCTTTACATGTCATCAATATTGATTTCGGTTGTAAGATTCGGCCACATCGATCAAACAATTCAACGTACAGTTTTTTGGTAAAGTGGTCAGCGGCATGAACAATGAGGAATACACTATAATGGTCTGATCTGCAAAGCATAATGCGTCTGTGTACCATGATGGATTGGATTAAGCCTGGGTCGTTTATACGTATTCTATTTTCCAATTCATCTGTATAATTCATATCTTTCCCGCAGTAGGCCCTACTGCTTTCCCGTTCAATTTTTACTTTTAATTCGGAACACATTTCCGTCACAACTTAGAAATGGGATCCGCTACGTGGCGTAGTGTGACCCACTGCTTGGTTCACACAGCCAAAGTCGTACGCTAAACCAGTCTCACGCCACATAATTACACCAATCATATATAACAATAGTAGCTTTTCTTCACTCTTCCCTGCTTTAACAGAACTTATTTCCCCATTTTTAACAGAATCGAATTAATAATCAAAACATAGTTATTCGTCTGAATAAATACATTTATTAATTTCATTTCTATTTATTCGGACTTATCCATAGAAAACAGTATAGAATAATTATATTTAAAATCTACAAATAAATCTACGCAATCTAATCACATTTACTTCCGTTTTGATAGAACACTCTGTCGATTGTTAAAGTAAACACTGTATTGTATTCGTCACCTACTGGTCATCTATAGACATTAAATTACGTGATTACATTTATTTAAATCTTAGTAGGCCAGTATCTATATTGTCCTAAAAAGACTCTAGGCCTATTAGTTCACACTTGAACTTAACAGACTGACGCCCATCTTCCTCTCTCTAGGTGTCGAATCCTCTGGACAGAATCGTTCTTATTTTTTTCAGTACAGTTTGGTTACAGTACACTTTTTAAATATGAAATATGACTACTGTGGATCTTTGAGGTGTATTCAAATTGTTTTAGCTGTTTGTAATTAAAAAAAAGTTTTACATGACTATGGTTTTTTTCTTATATTAAACTTATTAAAAATTGTTTTACTTTGTTCAAGTCAGCATATTTTATTGTAGTATTAAAAAAACATAACATTTTAATCGGCATACTAATTAAAATAAAAGAATGGTTATGTACTGTTTTAGATAGCTGGCCACAAGTTGTCCCTGTCGGAAAGTTGAATTTGAACTTTTCTGTTGACCAGTGTGAGTCCATACAAGTTTAGGCGTCTGAAAGAGTTAAGCTAGTTGTGTTGATTGTTTCTAAGCAACGATGTAATTGTTAACTCTGGCTTCAGAACTCTGCATGTGTATTGTGTCTTACTGATTGAAAACCTTTCAAGGAATGTGTACATTTCGGAAAGGATACCCGCGACGTGTTTGAATAAAGCAACCCTTATGCCCGTCGTAAAATCGCCTGGTTACACATTGCGAAGATTCCATGCCTTCTGGTTATTATTACCAAAAATCTAAAGTCGATGTTATATAAACTTGAACATTAAGACATTTGATTCCTTTACTTGCTCAGTTGACTGACGATGCGTAGCAATGCGACCAATGAGAATTTAAGAAGTGTTAACAACAGCGTGATTCTAAGACGTGAAAACCCCACAACAAATAGTTAGTTGCATACCTTTTATGAAAAGGTGAAAACAACAGCGATCTCACCTAGCGTACATGATTGTAGCCAAACAATGCAATCGGATCTACGGGAATTACTTTACAATTAATCCTTATGGTATGTATACAGTTTTCACTTAATTATTTTGTCGATGTTGAGGTTGGGACAAATGTTGTTGTAGATATTCAATTAATTAGACGTATGTTTCGGAATCTTTTGATGATTAATGTTTTAGTAGGCTTACACATGGTTAAAAACGTAATGTTTCTCTTATGATATTGGCACTAAAAGAATGTTTACCAAATAAGCCTAAACGTGTTGGTACCCTATTTTCACCAAAATGAAATAACACTGAAAATTAAACAATTGACTTATTTTATTATTGTATTATAACACCTATAAAACTAATTATGAGTAACTATGAGTAACTATGGGTAAAGAGGGAGGTCGGTCTCAGCCTTCGCACGCAGATATGGTGGTAGAGAGGTCGTGTGTCGTTTTATACTAAAATTAAATAGCAATAAACATTATAAAATCATATTTAAATATAGGCCTACATTATAAAGTGCGTAGATTCAACCAACAGCAGCCTGCTTAATTATATTACGGGGTTTTTTTTTTTATTAGGGAGTGTAGGTTTTTATTTATTGAGGAAAAAAATAAATTAATAAACCTAATAAAGTAAAGTAATTTAGGCCTAATGCTATGTTAAAAAATTAGTTTAAATGCCCTTTTTAATCAATCATTTTCGTTTAAATAAAACATTTGTTTTTAATAAGCTAATTGCGGTATAGCTAATTATATTATTAATTACGGTACTCATAATTCATGCTGTGTACTAAATGCCTTTGGAAAAAGAAACAGAATTTTCTCACTGTTTTATTAATTCGTTTTACCGACTGTTTACTTATTCCAGTGTTCGTCAGTGCAATTATTAAAATTGTTTTGTGTTTGATGTCAATTAGTCTTACATTCATCCAGGAGTGTTTAAAACATCTTTGGCTGGTCCTAACATTGATCACTTAACCAGAGGAGAGGCATAAGCCAATACGTACGTCTTAGGCAGATACTAGATGCAGGGGCTACCATAAGAGTCAGCAGTGCTGATTTCAATGCCTTATGGGACCCCAGCCCCATACAGCACTCAATATTCCCAAATGGTCTCCCATTCAAGCTCTAACCGGGCCCAAAGTTACTTAATAACTTCGGTGATTAATATAGACTCGCTACTTGATCATCGTACTTATCGATTATCGTTATCTTCTTTGCATCAATAAGCATGCAAATGTGTCTTTTTTACATCACTTTCTGTTCTCAATAATCGATGAAAGGGTAATTTTTCGGAAACCATTTTCCTCTTCATTTATAATATTCTAGCCAATCTGTAAACCTTTTGCGAATTATATTGCAGTAAATTTTGAACACTAATAGTAGTGTTATCCCTCATAGTTCATGAACTCATTATAGGGTCCTTATTACCAGTTTTTGGTACATAGGCCTATCGATTATCGTGCTTATTGATTATCATATTATAATATAAAATGTTATGACCATCTTTACTGATCTATTTTCGTTCAATCTGATGTTTCAACAACATAATAATCATTTATTTAGAAACAGTTCATGAAATAAAAACAGCATACCTTAATTACAATAACTTAAAATGGTAACATAAAATAAGAACTGTTTCAAGGATCAGAAAAGAAGTAAAAGAACTTGTCAAATACCAACCCCTAAACAAAAACAACAAAAAGCAACCGCATGACAAATCATTAGCTAATAATAGTAGATCTATAAATTATAATCCTAAAAAAAATCATAAATTAATGTTTTAGATATTTAATTTCGTTCTGTACGTATGGATTATTTAGTATTGAAAATCTTAAATCTAGTGATCTAGTGTATTATCGATAGGCCTACAGTAGGATGGCGTACTTTTGACTCATTAAAACTTATCTATTATCGTACCTATCAATTTAATTAACTGATTACTTCCTTATAAGATCCTGTATCAGACTGAATAAGTGGTTTAGTGTTAGATTGCCTTGGGTCAGTCATTAATAACTGAACTCTATAACAAAGGATGTGGGTATGGTAATGTTTACTCGAATGAACATTGTCTTTCGTTTCATTATTAATGACCTTTTCGCCTCATAAACTCGTCCTTCATATCCGGCACTATTCTTATGAACACTGTAATGGTTTCTCTTTAGGTCTAATAATGGAAAATTATCTTGTCTTTATGGTCAAATTATATCCAAATATATATATATATATTTTTTTAAATACCAGGATTATGTAATGTTGACTAAAGTAGGTTTCCTATTTAAGTTTATGTTTAAAATTTTATAACTTTACGCATGCGGGCTATGAGGATCATGTAAAACGTTATTAAGAGACAAAATAAATAATTTAGCGTACAATTATTTTAGAAAAGGTATTTGTGTCTATATATTAAGATTGATTTATCCAACTAGATAACTTTACATTTAATGTTCACCAGATTATGCAGCTGTCATTAGATAGATTCTAACTGACTATCGCAAGTATTTAACACTGATAGACTCGTTTTTAGATGAATGCGATAGTCATTTAGTTAGTCTATCTAGTGACCGTTGCAAGTTTAAAGTTGTATATAACTTATATTCTTCGTTTTATAATGATTCAGTTTAGCTAAAGACATCGACAGAAATGGGAGGAAAATATTCGAAAACGGTCGCGGTCAGTCCAAAGTCACAAAAGAAAACGACTCCATTCAGTGACGATGATTTCAACGACCCAACATTCTTCCTTGGTCAGGCGATCCCTGAAAACTACCAAGAAATCGACAATCTCAATATGTTCAAAGATTCCTCAAGGAGTTCGTTACGTTCTGAAGTCTCTGCAGTCAGCTGGTTCAGTGATAACAGTTCTATTATGGACATCAATTATACAGACTACCAGTACCCATTCGAAAACATTGTATTTGAAGGTGGAGGAAATAAAGGCATCGCTTACGCAGGTGCTATACGGGTTAGTTTTGTCGCCACTAGAACGACATGATATTCTTTGTAAATTGTGCTACTTCGAATTCTTTTAAGACCCAGAAGTTAGAACTTCACAATACACTTCAAGCAAGCAAGTCAAATTTAATTTATTTAATTACTAGATATATTAGTACATTTTTGCTCAATCTTAAAATTACGTATTGCTAAGAATACATTAATATCTCAACATATTTACAAAGGTTCTAGAAGACGTGGGCATATGGCAGAACATTATACGTTTAGCTGGAGCTAGCGCTGGGGCCATGACTGCAGCTCTACTTGCTGTCGGCTTCACGTCCAACGAGATTGAAAACTTTCTACGAATGGACCTACGCAAGATATTTCTTGGTAATAACATTTTTAACGAACTAAATTCATTTAAAATTAATGTATTTCGGTTGACTGTATTGTTTGTTGAATTATGGTCAATACAAATCATTAGTGGATTTTACGTACTGGTACCGTCTACAATAGTGTCTATTATAACGTGGCAAATTCTATAATACAGTATCACACGTATCATAAGTCTAACCAATGCGTTCTACGTGTGATAAATGTGTCACTATCTATATATAAATTTACGTAAGGGCAAAATTCGGTAAATCGCGCCTTACTTCTAGAATTTTTACACGGTGGTATATAAAGTTGGTTGGTACTTTCGGTACTGATTTTAACCACCTGATGTAACCCTGTTTACTAATTAAATTAAGTTAGATAATTAGTTATTGACGATTAAAACGAATTTAGGTTCAACGATTTGCCCCAAATAGGGGTGTTTTCCGATCGTGGTATACACTGTCTAATGGATGTCCGTCTTGAAAAATACCCGCCACAAAAATGCGAGGAGGCTTCGCATTTTCCTATCTCCTCCTACGATAATTGTTTTTAATAGCTGAAAACCGGTTGAACAGTTCGAGTACAGCATCATAATGTTGAAGACAGGCCGATTTTCTTTAAAAAATACTATTTTGATACATTTAATATACGTTTTTACAAATGTATTGATTTGTGATGAATGGAACATTCCAAATTATTTGGTTTAACCATACAGGTATAGATTTAGATTTATGGGCCCCCTTGGAGAATAAACATAAATAGTATTGCAATGCTGTACAATACTGTTAAGGTATTAACCACTTTTGATCGCAATTTGAATCGCAAATTTCTTACTGTGAGTGTTGGTACTGTTAGATGTAATATAAAAATATATACAAATAAACTTTATTACTGTGAGTGTGGGTAGGCCCTACTGTTAGATTATAAACATATAATATAGAAATAAACATTCCAAATTATTTGGTTTAACCATAGAGGTATAGATTTAGATTTATGGGCCCCCTTGGAGAATAAACATAAATAGTATTGCAATGCTGTACAATACTGTTAAGGTATTAACCACTTTTGATCACAATTTGAATCGCAAATTTCTTACTGTGAGTGTTGGTACTGTTAGATGTAATATAAAAATATATACAAATAAACTTTATTACTGTGAGTGTGGGTAGGCCCTACTGTTAGATTATAAACATATAATATACAAATAAATAAATGTTATTACTGACAGTTGCTTCTCAACGTTTGTATTAATTAATAATTTAAAAATATATAAACGTCGTAGTGGTGTACTTTACTATTTCAATCGACTATGACAGTGAGAGTTTTAACAAAGTACCGTATTAAATCGTAAATGTTTTACTGTATTTAGTGGTATATTATTTATAGGCCTATAAAACATTAAAAACAATATTTCGTTACTGAGTGGATAAGAATATATTTTAAAATGTTTCCTCTTTGTACCCATCTTCTCCCCCATCCCTCAACCCTTAATGTTACATACAAAACACAAATTGGGTTTGTTTAAATGAGTCCAAATAAAAAAATTTGACTCATTTTGTTTTTCTCTCGGAAGTAATTCCCAGGGTGCTAATTTTGGTTGACTACATAAATCATTGTGTATATTTATTCGTTTCTGTAAACGACAATATGTATTATAGTCCTGCGGTACGTACACTGTTTGAAATCTCCATTTTTTTCTCGCTGGAAATACTGTGTATTCGAGAACCATCTGTGGGCACGACCTAGATGGTACGCGAGCGAAGCGAGCGTGCCATCTAGTACTTAATAATTTGCCATAATACTGGACAGATAATGCCATATTTGGAATTACAGTTACAGAGAATCTGGTGGAAATTATAAGAGCTTTAGTAAGACTAATATTCCAAATACATTAATTAATAATTTATTTTTTACAGTAGAACAACATTTTTGGACTAATCAAATTTAATTATTATTTTAAAAACCGTGTACTGTACATTTTAAAGAAGAACATTTATAATCGTCAAAAGTATATTTATTCAATATTTTTCTTGGATTTATAACTAATGCAACAATACAAACAATGGACTATAGTTACACTATAAATAAGTAGTATTGTACAGTATTTTTCTTTCTTAGATGCTCGCTGTGGTGTCTTCAGCTTATTGCCTAACTTAAACCGTTATTACGGTTGGCATCCAGGTAAGAGATTGTTTAACTGGTTCGGAGATCAACTTTACGAAGTTACACAGAACAGGGATATCACATTTTTGGAGGTATATGTTACATTTCTAACAGAAAATAGTCTACGATATGCACAATATGTTAAAGTTCCTACTTACGCCTACAACATTTCTGAATCCATCATTGATTAGAATATATTAAATACATTTATCAAAAATTTAAATTCTATAATTAAGCCAATTATGAATGCAAAATGGAGTTTTAAGTTGGTATATTGTTTCTGGGTGTTACAGTTTATTATAATTCTCCCTAGTTGAAAATAACATGTATTTCTACTTGATTGCTCTTTCATGTCTGATATATGTCAAATGTCAAAGCGTGGATTTCAACGCGATTTAGAATACACTTATGAGTTATTTTGGTTACCACTAAAAAAATTGTATAGGCCTACAATTAATATTTGAAATTACTATTAGGCTTAACGCTATTCAAACTATTGTATCACGATTTAAGATTCGTATTTATTTATACATTTTATTAATTTTAAATTCCATTATGCTATAAGTGATTTCATTCACTGTTTTTCTCATGTGGCAACCCTGTCCACACGACAGACATATAATATGCTCTACATAAACCAAGTCCTATAACAAATCTTTGGGTGGGATCATAAAAATTGTAAATAGGTAGAGAGTTAAACAAAAACAGAATCTTCTAACAAACATACATGCGCAGTGACTGACAACTTATCTAAATTTGTTTAATGAACGTTTCAGCTTTATACAAAGTTTGGTAAGGAGCTCTGCATTGTTGTTACTAATATCAATCGAATGGATGTCGAATATTGTCACGTGAAAACAACTCCTAATCTACCAATCAGGATTGCTGTAAGAATGTCTATGGCTATACCAGGTAAGTTAGATTAGATGGCCTAAATAAAATGTTTAAATCGGATCATCGTTATTAAAATCTACTCATTTTACAGTCCAGTTACAATAACCATATCACCGAATTCCTGACACGTGCTGTCAAGATGCTCGTAGCAATTGTCATCATCATCAAACTCTTCGGACACATCTGTAGCATTGTCATCGTTCAGTTGCATTTCACGAGCACTCGGTTTTGGAGGAAAGTTAGTCAATTTTTGAATTCGAGGCACTTGATAGTGTGGCTCTTCCTCCCATGGTTCGTTAGCAATTTCAGACATGAGCCCTGGATTGGTGTTTACATAAACTTGTCGACAATCGCTCACCGTCGCCGCGTCAATTATTTGCTCATGGTGCTGATTTACCACGCTGGTGGTTGTATGAACGGCAGCTGTATCGTCTTCTGCAAAGAATGTTTGAACCCCATTTCTTTGCCTGTCGTTAAGGAAGCGAACACTCGCTGCGTTTTGCTGTAGCCCAAGATTCTTGTACTTTGATCCACTAATAAATCCATACACAGACGCCCTAAAGCTACTTGTACGACGGGCACTTTTTGATGAATTTCTCCTGGGTATATTTCCTGCAGTCTCGTCCGGGTCTGTTGTCTTACAGCACTTTCTCTTACACAAGTAGTAGACGATTGCAATTGTTAGGCTTAAAAACACAAATGCACCTATACCTATAAATATGTATTCTATGGTATCAAAGGAAATGTCATCAGCATCGTTGCTGTCGGTGGTTTCAATATATATCCTGGTTGACATCAATGTAGACTTTTCAGAAGGTGAAGGGCCCCTACTGTTTATTTCAGTCCATATACCGTTATTGATTTCAGTCAGTTCACCAACTGTGGTAGTATATTCCATTTTTAAGGTAATTACAATGTATTCCAAAGACTTCTTGTAAATAAGTTGGACCACAATTCAGTGGTCATTGTTCGAGAATGCTAATATATAAACGTTTATAGTTTGTTTTCAACCTTTTGTCGAAGAGCCTACTTATTGAAGCTGCTATCTGTTGAAGCTCCTACCTGTCAAAGTTCCTATCTCTTGAAGCTCCTATCCGCTGAAATTCCTATCTGTTGTAGCTCCTATCTGTTGAAGCTTCTCTATTGTAGTTCCTATCTGTTGAAGCTCCTATCTATTTTAGTTAATATCTGTTAAAGCTTCTTTCCGCTAAAAATCCTAACTGTTGAAGCTCCAATCTGTTGTAGCTTCTATCTGTTGAAGCTTCTATCTGTTGAAGCTCCTCCTGTTAAAACTTCTATCTGTTGAAAATCATATCTTCTAGAGCCCCTATTTTCTAGAGCTCCTATCTGCTTAAGTTTTTTTTTGCTGGAACTCCTGTCTGTTGAAACTACTATTTTCTAGATTGGAGCTCCTATTTTCTAAAGCTCCTATTTGCTGTAGCTTCTATATGCTGAAGCTCATATGCTAAAGCTTATATTTTCTGAAGCTCCTATCTGCTGAGTCTCATCTTCTTGAACGCCTTATTTGCTTGTCTTTGTACTGGATTATGTCCAACTTATGTGTTTAAAACAATTTACAATTACAGTAGATGAATTGTTGGTTTCATTTTCTATCAATTATGTATTCTTCGAATGTAGATCCGCGAAACCGAAACATACATAATGTTTTCTTTTAAATAATGATTATTTCCTGTTTACACTAGTCGCGTAGCTTATAATTTTGAAAAGGTTTGATAGTTTCCCAATATTTTCAACGTACAGAATTTAGTAAGGAAATTTGTACAGTAAGCCTACTGTGTACAGGCTGAGAGGAAATCGGTTCTAACTTGTCTTAAACACAACATTTAAATTTCTTAATAGCCACAAAAAAAGTTGTGATGTTCTGTGTTTGTTTTATGGATGTTGTGATTTATTACTTACTGCCCTAAACAGGAAGCTTAAAAGTGCTACCTTAATATTAAGATTCTCGTTAATGACTTCATCATTTTTAATATAATCTAAACACATGGATGACACTTTAAGCTTCAACATGTGAGTGAGTGAGTGGCCGAGCGGTTAAGACAGTGGAACAGTAATTACGTAGCCATAACATCGCAAGGGGTTTGAGGCTCACTCACTCCATGGTTCTGGTGGTAGAACGAGTCTTCTCAGATAAGGACTATAAACCGTAGGTCCAGTGTACACAACTAGCTCGTGTGCATTTTAAAGAACCTAGTACATCTTTCGAGACGAGTAGGGGGTTACCCCGGTGTATTAGTACTGATCACCAACTGGGCCCTCTGGGAGACCAGTCTTTGACTGAAGAGGTTACCCAGTATAAATATATATTTCAATCAATCAATTTCAATCAATTATTAAAACTATTTAATTTTAAATAAATTATAAAATATATATTCTTGTAGGTTTATTTGGTTCCGTAAAATATTTCAACTATGGAACAACTGATATTTACGTAGATGGCGGTTTACTCTGCAATTATCCAGTCCACTGTTTCGACGGTAAAAAGTTTTTTTAACTTAGTAAATTAAACAATAATAATAATATATATTACTATAATATGTAACTATCATTTATACACAATTAAGTGTGATTTGTGTATATGAAAAGGGAGAGAGAATGATGTTTATATTAGTACATGTTGATGTTGAAAGAAGATGGTCATTTTACACTAGGACTATTTAGATGGAATAAGAAGATGATGATAATAGTGATGATGATGACATTTACCAACTCATGCTACTTTGTATTATAATATATATAAATGTTCACCACGACGATGAAGGTAAAGACGACGCCGAATGACAATGGAAAGAAAATTATAACAATCATGATATACTAATAATAACAGTTTAAATTATTAAAACGGGATGTTGATGACAATGAAGATAAATATGACGAAGAAAAATAAGAATCATTTGTTACTTCTCCTGATTTGACATTTTTTAGGCTGGTGGTTATCGCTGAATGAACAGGACAGCTTTTTACGGCGGTTACAACCTCTAGAAGACATAGGTCGTCTTTGGGACAAGAAAGAACGTTTTGGGACGCCTACAAATAAAACCATTGGTTTACTGTTGGTAAGTGATATATTTACATTATTGTTGATATTGTGACGATGACATGCGGTGACACAGTTAGTTCTGCGTAAAACGAAACCGATTTATGTCATAATGTACAATTGAAAATAATTACATATTGATAGATATCTCATGACGTTTAGCTGCACCAATTGTTGGTTTCAATTATTGTTGTAATTAATATATTTTTTTCGGTTTCAATAGTATGCTAGTGATGAGTCAGATCTTATGATGTCCAAACTAAATCGTCGTGTTGGAATCGGTGACCCACCCGATCGGCCTGACACTAAGTTGTCTAGGTAAGAGAAACTGCTCATCGCAAAATTTCACCAAATGTTTGGTCCATTTAAGAAATTGGAGTTTTGATCGCCATGCTTCCTGTACTCTCGACAAATTGTTAAAATCATAAAACCATTTATGAGGTCATAATCATCAATGTAATCAATCAATGGATACTTCAGCTTCCATTTCATTTGGAATCTTTCTACTCCCCAAATTGTTTCAGAGTTCCCTGTTCTTCCTGCCCTTCTATGCTTTATTACTGCTCAAAACAAGTTGCTATCTGCTACTAAACAGCCTACCCTATATATATATATATATATATACTTTGTCTGCTGTGTTTATATATATATATATATATAAACACAGTAGGCAAAGAACATTAATTCTAAACCGCCCGGTGATATACTGAAATTTAATTAATTAATTTGAACCGATAAAGATGAGGAAATCTGTGAGAATGAGAAAAAGTCGCCCCAACCGAGTCTCGAACTCGGACCGTCTGCTTGATATGCAGTTGCCCTAACCATTAGACCACTGGGGCTTTCATGGTATTGTTCAAACTCGATTGGATAGTGACTCTTTAACACTCTCGGCGTGGTACGGCGGAACAGCACTAGTCCTCAGTTGTACACACGCGCAACAGAGATCAAATTGATACGCCCTCATCTTACAGTATTTTATTCACGAGGCGGGATCTCCGAAGAGATAATTTTATATATATAAACACAGTAGGCAAAGAACATTAATTCTAAACCGCCCGGTGATATACTGAAATTTAATTAATTAATTTGAAACGATAAAGATGAGGAAATCTGTGAGAATGAGAAAAAGTCGCCCCAACCGAGACTCGAACTCGGACCGTCTGCTTGATATGCAGTTGCCCTAACCATTAGACCACTGGGGCTTTCATGGTATTGTTCAAACTCGATTGGATAGCAACTCTTTAACACTCTCGGCGTGGTACGGCGGAACAGCACTATATATATATATATATATATATATATATATATATTAAATACAGTACCGGATTTATTACTGACTATATCTGTCATTTATCGCTCTAAACGATACGCCACCCCACATCCCAACTTACTATATCCGCCCCTGTATAACGAGACGCCACCCCACATCCTAACTTACTAAATCCGCCCCTGTATAACGAGACGCCACCCCACATCCTAACTTACTATATCCGCCCCTATATAACGAGACGCCACCCCACATCCCAACTTACTATATCCGCCCCTGTATAACGAGACGCCACCCCACATCCCAACTTACTATATCCGCCCCTGTATAACGAGACGCCATCCCACATCCCAATATAAACTGCCAAATAGAGCCAAACAATAATGATAATAATATTGAGAGAATTCACGTTCTTTATCACATCAACACACTTATTTTCTTAATTAAGCTTGGTTCCCACTAGAATGTAACGCAAGGACGTAAACGCAACGCAAGCAATGACAAGCGAAGTTATAGACAGTTAACAATCACAAGCGAATAAGCCATCGCTTGTGATTGGTCAATTCACTTGCGTTGCGTTACGTCCTTGTGTTGCGTCGCTAGTGGGAACCACGCTTTAAGCCGATTTTCCACTAGGCGAATTTGTTCGCGCGAATGGAAAGCGTCATGCTCTGCGCATGCGTATTCGAGTTTCTGTCTGTCATACTCCCTTCTGCGACAAATTCTAGTTCCTTTATTTTTCGCTTCAGCGAAATTTACTAGTTCGAATTGTTTCTACTTTTTGCGAAGCGAAATATTGCGCAACCAATCAGAGCTCATGAAATGAGCTATGACGCTTTCATGAGCACTCATGCGAATCGAAATGCTCAGCAACCACTATTCGCTCATGTAGTGGAAAGAGAGTAGGCGATTTTGTTCTCTTCGAAACGTTGGATTCGCGCGAACAAATTCGCCTAGTGGAAAATCGGCTTTAGGTTACAGTAAATTATTTGTTGCGTATTGCGTATTATGGCTCTGTTTTATGTGTAGGGAAAGGGCTGAAACCAAATGCCAGAAGTTAACGGCGAGTCGAGAGCACGCTGTAATTACAGAAGCCATGTCCATGTTTATGAAGGTGCTGGCTGAAAACGATATTACTGACTCGTACACAGTTTCCAAAGAAGAACTTGCAATCGCATTTAATAAGGTATATTATATTGCAATGTATTTGTATAAAAAAGGAAAAAGAAGAGAAAAATATTCAAATTGAGTCATAAATAGTTGCTACGTATTTGTGGAAATTCGTATTTGTTTTAATTAATAATGTGGATTATGCATGGTTGGTGTGTGTGACTACATCCTATGAAATTCAAGAACTTAAAGCCCGGCGCACACTAGAGCTTCCGGCTGAGCCAACTGGCACGAGTAACACTTGGCTCACTAAAAAAATTGCCGCAAATTGTGATCGCGTTCTATCAGACGCACACTAAACGCCTTCAGTACGCGATTTTCTGATTGGATAGTTACGAATTCCCCGGCGCACACTGTGAGTCAAGTGTTACTCGTGCCAGTTGGCTCAGCCGAAAGCTCTAGTGTGCGCCGGGCTTAAGCACCACAATATAAACATTCGTTACCCTTTTAGCCATACAAATCGTATATCCGTGCATTTAGTTTTATTTGTTTTTTTAACTATTATAGGTTGGAGACCAGTTCACTGAAGCTCATGCGAAGAAACTGTTTGGAAAAAATTACAAATTACAAGATGTGTTCGATAGTTTAGATACCAACAAGGATGGAAAGGTAGAAATAATATTCTTCAAAATATAACTATATAATTATCACATATAATCAATCTGTCATAAGAAAACTATAATACTTATAGTCGTCATCTCAATCGCTAAAACATTTTCAAGACCAACCTGCTTCGAAGACGTCGCTTCGCTGATGCACTCGCACGTTCTTAATGCACAAAGCGCCATGAACTCCACATGGGTTGGGGAGACCGGCGCTATACAAGTTTTCATTTATTATTATTTCTTCATCTATTAACGGTGGTGTTAACGAACACCGATTCAAGATTCAAGACATTTTATTGGTCCACTTAAAATGGAAATTTATTTTGCTTGGCATAATTTAAGAAAGTATAAGACAATAAAGCTACAAGAAAAATACATCAAATTGCGCCAACGCTAATGAAATACGATTAATAGGCCAATGTTAAAATATTGTTAACACGATTAAAAATGATTAAAATTCAAAACAAAAAATACAGTATAGAGTTATTGTTGAACATTTTAATTAATACATATGAATGCTATTCACAACAAAAGACTTTCTAATTCTACACCAGGGAAGAGTGATCCCTGGTTCTACATAGATTGGCCGTTAACCACTCAGTCAAAAGACAAAGTCATAAGATGATTTGGTCTTTTAATTATTTTCAACCGACTTAGCCTTCAACGTGATATTGTACGACTTTATACTAACATTTATATTTTTCATTTTTGTAGATTAACTTCCAGGAGTTGATGGCATTTATCGAGAGGCGAGGTATCGGTGTTCAATCTCACTTCCTTGGTTACAATCGACGGAACGTTACAAATTTTAGAGAGTTCTTGTCAACAGTCCAGGAATCATTACTTGTTAATGTCAAACGGGTATTTGTTGAAGTACGTCTTTGAAAAAACCCCTCTTTTTATCTGTATGTATTCGTTTAGATAGTGATTAACAGTCGTTGACATTTTAAGCCCATGTCTCACATTTGACGACGGTGCCAATAGTATTCAAATTAACATTACGACGTATTATGTATTTATGGCATCATACAGTTAGATATGGCGTCATAAAGTAGATATGACGTCATGTATTATTTGAAACAAAGTTCATGTTTTCCTGCATTACAGTATCATCATCAGAATCGTCAACGTATTTACCACATGACTGAGTTTAAGTTGATGCAAGTGAGAAAAGTCTCGAAATTTGGTCAATGTACTTCTGAATTCCAATCTAGTAAATATGTATAAATAAAACAGGTATTGTAATAAGTACGATATCTTGAAGTAACTTTATACTTATTCTATTTTTTACATGGTACTATGAAGAAAGATGATATCGAACGAACCATTGGGATTGATACAGTATATTTGAATACAACTGATTTTAACATGGAAACTGCAGACAAAGATTTCCTTGTTGCGGTAGGTTATAATGTATAATATTTTCACTTAAAATAAAAATAACAAAATAAATGGTTAAATTCAACCAAATATCCATTGGCTGCCAGTCAAATTGACTATTTTTTGCTTTACATCACAGTTTTTTCAGGTAGGCCTAAATACATTTTTTTTTTTCGATAACATTTTGGTAAAAGTGGATAGGCCTAATGATTATGTGACATTAAAATGACATATTCAACAGAAACATTTTAAATAATTATTTTTGCAAGGGGACAATACATCTCTAATAAAACACTTCCACTTCCAACTACCAGCTACGCATGTTACAAACGTGTAGGCCTACAAGTAAACGTGTAATAAAACTCTAGTCCCGAATTTCTCTAAAAATTAATGAAAGTTTTTAATATATATTTGTCGAATCTATAGAAAGTGTAATAATTATGTTTCCTAATTTCTGATTGAAAAGAGTGGGATTTAAACCTAAATCTGGGACGCTTAGCAAGTTGGTTCAACGCAAGTAGGTTCAACGCCAGTGAGTTGACAAATACAGTGACATTGCTTGTGATTTTGGTCCGGAATTACTTTGTGTGCGTTCAATTGGAAATCAAGCTTAAAGCTAGGTTCCCACTAGGACGCAACGCAAGGACGTAGACGCAACGTAAAGCTAGGTTCCCACTAGGACGCAACGCAAGGACGTAGACGCAACGTAAAGCTAGGTTCCCACTAGAACGTAACGCAAGGACGTAAACCCAACGCAAGCGTTTTAACCAGTGACAAGCGAAGTTATAGACAGTTAAGCTTGGTTCCCACTAGAACGTAACGCAAGGACGTAAACGCAACGCAAGCGTTTTAACCAATGACAAGCGAAGTTATAGAAAGTTAAGTTTGGTTCCCACTAGAACGTAACGCAAGGACGTAAACGCAACGCAAGCGTTTTAACCAATGACAAGCGAAGTTATACTTAGACAGTTAGCAATCACAAGCGATTAAGCCATCGCTTGTGAAGCGTGGTTCCCACTAGCGACGCAACACAAGGACGTAACGCAACGCAAGTGAATTGACCAATCACAAGCGATGGCTTATTCGCTTGTGATTGCGAACTGTCTATAACTTCGCTTGTCATTGGTTAAAACGCTTGCGTTGCGTTTACGTCCTTGCGTTACGTTCTAGTGGGAACCAAGCTTAATTGGTCAATTCACTTGCGTTGCGTTACGTCCTTGTGTTGCGTCGCTAGTGGGAACCACGCTTTAGCAATCACAAGCGAATAAACCATCGCTTGTGATTGGTCAATTCACTTGCGTTGCGTTACGTCCTTGTGTTGCGTCGCTAGTGGGAACCACGCTTCAGTGAGTTTACCAATCATAAGCGCGGCGATGGATTATTCGAACTGTCGCTTGTCATTGGTCAACACGCTTGCGTTGCGTGTACGTCCTTGCGTTGTCTTCTAGTGAGAACCAAGTTTTAAAAATGATGTATGAATAATGATATTCATTACAGCGGGCCGGGCATTCACTCAATTTGCAAAGAATTCATTCATCAAACTTTCAAATTTTAATTTATTGTTTTTCTTTATAATAAACAGCAAGGAGCAAGAGCCACGAGATCATTCCTTCGTCACTGGATTCGTAATAACAATCCAATCCGCCAAGGAGTACAAGCAGACGACAACAAAGAGGATGTGTTGTTTCACGAATCGCCAAAAGAGACAAAAACAGTGGAGACAGAGCCTAAGGTTAAAGGTGTTTTACCGTTGTTAACCGATAAAACGAAGAAGTTACCAGTAACGAAGAAGAAAAAGATCGTAAAGCCAATTAAGTAAAAAAAAAAACACACCACAAAACGACACTGTGTCATTAACTATTATTAATATGTTGCAAACCTGGCATACAGTAATTTGAATGTAGGAATGAGCTTTGTAAGATTAATGCTACATTGAATGTATAATTAATTTTTGACATTTAAAAAAAATACTGATTCGTAGGCTATTGGATCATCGCTTTACCAGCAGAACTGAATCAAACATTTCGTTAGGGGTTGAGTTCGTAGGTACTAAAACGAATGTACAAACACAACCATTTTTACTTGTTTAGGCCTACTTGTTTCCGGAGCAAGATTATTATTTTGGTTTCTACCGGTAATAAAGTGTAACCAAATGTAAATGCATAAATCAGTATTAAAACTGTGCCTTAAGCTAGCTCTGTCCACACCATCAAACTTTATGTGACAACAAAATGTGATGTGCCCATATATGGACATATTATCAATACAATATTTAAGCATATCACTACCATATTTGGGCTATCATCGGTTTTTAACGAAAATTGTGTGACTAAAATTTAGATGAGTTAGATTTAGATGATTTGATTTGATTTATTTGCATCTCTAAACATAAATATTAACACAATGAATAATCACAATACAATAAAAAAAAAAAAAACAATGTACATTAGAATGTAAAAAAAAATCTGAAAAAAAAAAAGAATAAGAGATGCAGCTGGATAGCCCATGATGAAAGTCCTGTTAAACGTATCCAATGGGGTCCATTACAAAAGCGCCGGCTGTATTTTTGTCATATAAGGTTGAGAGGCAGAAATGAATAATGCACGAGTCTAATTATTTCTATGATACAGGTACGGTAATCTCTGCTAATCTAAACACGGAGTGGGCGTCAAACAGCCCGGTACTGTAACTATAGCCTGGGTGCAGTACAAATTTTTCGGGAAAAAAGTATAGGAAATTTTTTTTTCTGATAGAGTATACCATATAGAATGTCACAAAAAAAATCCCCATCCCAGGGTCTTGGGGAAAATTATTTACGGCACTTTTAAATTTTGGCCTATATAACACACACAAATACCTATATATAGGGGATAGGGAAAACCAATTCAGGTTTTTTTTTACTTGGAGTTGTGTTATGATGATTAAAATTAGCTGAGGATTACTTTAATAACTACTTCTCATAGTAGTTGATACATCGAGTCGATAACAATGACATCATCATGCCAGAATCCAATATGGCGTCCAATTTGGGCGGCAAAAACAGGGTATTGCTAAACCCCGCAAACCCCCGAAAACCTCCAAAAAAACATAGCAAACCCCACCGAACCAACATAAAAGTGATTGAATCATGTAGTGTAGAACTCACTCACTGGGTATATCAATGTAAAACAAATATTAAATGTCTGCTGTTAACTACTTATTTTGGGGTAAAACATCATTTTTTGGTAAAAAATGATTGCTAAATCCTGAAAACCTTCAAAAAAATATAGCAAACCCCACTAAACCAACATAATAACTTTAATAACTAATAATTTTTTGGTAAAAAATGATTGCTAATTTTTAACCAAAATGATGTTTTATCCCAAAATAAGTAGTTAACAGTAGAAATGTAATATTTTATATACCCAGTGGGTCGTACACTCCATGATTCAATCACTTTTATGTTGGTTCGATGGAGTTTGCTATGTTTTTTGGGAGGTTTGCGGGGTTTAGCAATACCATGTTTTTCTCACCAAATTGGACGCCATATTGGATTCTGGCATAATGATGTCATCGTATCGACTTGATTCATCAACTACTATGTGAAGTATAGTAGTAGTAGTACTAATTTTAATCCTTAAAACACAACTGCAAGTAACAAAAACCGTTAATTTATTTTCCCTATTCCCTATATATAGGTATTTGTGTGTGTTAATAGGAATTTGTGTGTGTTATATAGGCCAAAATTTAAAAGTGCCGTAAAAAATTTTCCCCAAGACCCTGGGATAAGGATTTTTTTTTCTGACATTCCATATGGTATACTCTATCAGAAAAAAAAAAAAAAATTGTCCTATACTTTTTCCCGCAAATGTGTATATTAACTGTTCTGCACCCAGGCTACTACTCGACCAAACATGGTCGTGACAAAACACGTTAACACTACCTTATGTCTTTATTTATGCCATAATTAATCTCATGAATTATTCATGATTTCTGCCTTAACCTGATAGGAGAAAAAATGATCCGCGTCGGCCTAATGTATAGGACTAGTAGAATTCATTGCAACTGGTGGTCATTTTTACCGACCCTATTTTGGCCGCCATCTTGGATTGTTATTTTAAACCACGTATGAACGTACAGTAATTTGTTTGCCAAATATTACAATATCATGACAAATCAGTCCAATGGTACAATTTATAATAATATCATATAATAGGCCTATGGCAGGCATATTGGATTCCATTAAAAATAGGGTCGGGAAAAATTGGCCCCCAGTGGCAATGAATTCTACTAGTCCTAAGGATTCCAAAACTGCCAAGAACTCAACTTGAGCATTAAAATCTCACGTATTTGATTTTGGAACATTAGGTTCCCCACTATTTTGACGGTGTTCGCTTTCCATAAGACTTGTTCTTGTGGAATCTAAACATTGAGGGCGACGTATATTAGCAACCGAAACGCGCAACCAAGTTACAGTGAGTACATGCTTTGCTCCTACCCGAACTAAGAAACCGCACAAATAATCATACAAACAATCATTGAAACACTTTTAGTAGTATTTTAGTAGTGATCAAATTCTAAATAAAGAGTTAAACAACCACCAATTATAAGAATAATATTGATCTATTAGTTTCTAGTGTATGTACGGTTTATAACTTTGTTTTGAATGTGAGTGGGGGGTACTGACCAAAAAAAGAATGTCGTAAATAAATCATATACCACACACCTTGCCTACTACCTCTACGCGTTGGGAAATTCCGGCAGAAGGACCGTCGGAAATCTTTAAATATTGTTTCTTTTGATCGAAAATCGTAAAGAAAATGGACGAAAACGTCAAAGTTGCTGTTAGAGTTCGGCCATTCATATCCTTTTAATTGAAAAATACCTAGGCCTAGCTAGCGGGGATAACCTATTACGGCCCTGCTGGGTGGGCCTAGCTAGTAATTAGGCTAGCTAGCTAGCTAGGCCTAGGCCTACTAGGGCCTAGGCTAGTCCTCTACTAGTTAGCCTAGCTAAAGGAAAGTAGTAATATTTAATAATGTAATTGTTTTTAATCTTTCGAGGAAAAAATTCAGTGCACTCATAATTTTTACGCCGTGGTTAGGATTCCGGCACCGGAACTCAACTGCCCAGCGTTAGGGATTCCGACACGCTATTGCGCATGCCCAGAGCGAGGTAATCGGCGACTCTATACTTATCAACAGCGATGGATTATTTCATAGCTGGAAGCTGCGCCACACCACACGGCGAACTAGCCTAGATGCCTTCTAATATGGGATCCACTAATACAGTGGTGGCGCCAGCGGGGGGGCTACGGGGGCTCTAGCCCCCCTCGTCGGGGAGCCTAGCCCCCCCGTCGGGGAACACGGGTACTTTTTGTCGGGGAATATAATATACAGTAAAAAATGTTCGCGTTCACTTCATATAGCTTCAGCGCCTAGAAAACCACGACGTTCCATTGACCGTGAGAGTACGTCAGAGGGCTATTATGCACTTTTATGCATTCATTTATTGCCAGCGATCTAACTTACTACTAAACATTAGCTAGGTACGCACTTGTCTGGCGGTATCCCTTTGTACGAATCGTTCAACGTTGGGTCGACACGCGTGATATCAAGTTCCATCCCGGGACCAAAATGTGTAATGTAGTTATTTTCCAGGCGAAGTTTACCGGCGGTTACCGAAGGGAACACGGGTACTTTTTGTCGGGGAATATAATATACAGTAAAAAGCGTTCGCGTTCACTTCGTAGCTAGCTTCAGCGCCTAGAAAACCGCGACGTTTCATTGACCGTGAGAGTACGTCTCAGAGTGATATTATGCACTTTATATGCATTCATTATTGCCAGCGATCTAACTTACTACTAAACAATAGCTAGGTTCGCACTTGTCTGTCGGTATCTCTTTGTACGAATCGTTCAACGTTGGGTCGAGACGCGTGATATCATGTTCCATCCAGGGACCAAAATGTGTACTGTAGTTATTTTCCAGGCGGAGTTTACTGACGACGGTTACGTCGTGTACTGCGTCGACGTACGCTACACTACAGCAGCAAAAACGAATTATGTTAATTGTTCGTATGTTCACCAATTTTTTAATTTACAAGTAACCTTCTCTGTACCGTGGGGCACCTAAAATAAATTTTTCATCCATTACTAAACAAAAAAACATGCCATTTTCGCTTAGCCAACAACTTATTATAGCTAAGTTATTACATTTTCAATGTCCTGTATGTCATTAATTTCTCACCACTCGGAAGTCCAGATGGTACGCACGCATACACTTGGGAGGAATAAACTTATTTCCCCGACTGAAAAAGGTCTACGCTTGCGTTTTTTAAGCCTCTAGGCCTGATGTTTCCAAAGTATAAAATGCAATTTTTTGAAGACCTGCAGCTCTAGTTTTAAACAGTTTCTTAGCTCAGCCCCAACAATAAAGCTGGTTATATTTCGAAGTACAAGAAGTGCATTTTCCGGGACCTAACATCTCTTAGCTCAGTCACAACCATGATAGGGACTTATATATTTTGTTTCATGTTTTAAAGTATAATAAGTCCAATTTCCGGGACCTCCAACTCTATTTTTCTAAATTTTCTTTGAAATTTTATTTTTTAAATTGAAAAATATGGATTGAAACAGTCATCGCGCATCGTTTTTTTGCACGCAGTATTTTATTTATGCATTATAAAAAATGGAAAAAATGGCTACCCTAAATCTGATTAAAATGACCTCAAATGACGCTAGAACGCGTTGCTTCCGGGGGCTTCGCCCCCTGGACCCCCACCGGGGGCCCTTGGCGGCCCCCCTGGTGATGCTCGCTTCGCTTGCATAGCCCCCTCGTCGGGGAATGTAGCCCCCGTGTCGGCAAGATCCTGGCGCCACCCCTGCACTAATATAATCTAGGCTAGGGCTACCAGTTAGACTACGTGACCAGTGGGCCTATAGTATTTATTTTGTAATTAAAAAGTGCTTGCTTCATTCATATATAAAATTCATATCATATGAATTATATAATTAGCCTACATGACTAGTTTTATGATTTTTCATAACGCATTATAATATACTGTACATACAACATGCAATCACAAGTTGATTTTGTTGACGGCAGCCACCGCGTGGATGTGAAAAAACTGTTCGGGAAGACAGTCAGGGTCGCAACGCTAAAAACTGCATTACGATTCTTAGATAGATAAATACTGATACTTATTAATATCATTATAATTATTTTAACGCGTGGCGTAGTCATATTTTAATTATTAATTCATGTATGGCATTGGCCAAGTTTCATCCATCGCTCTCTCGCTCGCGCAACGACTATCTAGGCTACAGTAAATCCCTATAACACTCCGACTCTCCGTGGTGTGGCACTTTGGTGCAAGCTATAATTCACTTCCCAGAGCTCTGGGCATGCGCAATAGCGTGTCGGATTCCCTAACGGTGGGCAGTTGAGTTCCGGTGCCGGAATCCTAACCACGGCGTAATTTTTATCGCCGCGTGTAGGCCTATTACGTAAAGTCACGTTGTCCTCTCTCAGGACTAATTAATAGAGTATTAACATTCTTCGAATGAGGTTAAATAAATATTATTTTTTATTTACTAATCTTTTAATATCATATTTTATTGAATTTTACAATGTTAATACACAAAATATTTTACTAAAAAACGTGATTTTATGTAATTATTTTACCGAAAAATGGAGTAAGCCTACCTAGTTGTTTACGTCATTTTTGGCTAAAAACGATCACTTTCGGTGATGTTTTATATTTTGGAATCTACAAGCCAGACTTTCATAATTATTTCTTTAATTATAATATTTAATAATATATATACTAAAAACCATGATATATAAACTTTTGAATGTACATCGATCCCTAATATAAATTGAACGAGCACCGGCGAAAGTTAGCATTTGGCGTTCCATAAAAAATAACGTTTTTCTGGTGGCGGCTCAACTTGGCCTAATCCCTAGAGACTAGGCTAGTCCATTATTATTTTATCCTAGGCCTAAACTAGGCCAGGCCTAGCTAGCTTTAAAAAAAGGGCCGTTACTTAGAAGTAGGCCTACTATTCTCGGACCTCTAGTATACTATATAAGTATAAAGTAGGCTAGGCCTAATACTAGTAATCAATAGCCTAACTATACTAGGCCTAGCTAGTACTAGTAGCTGGCCTTGACTATCTAGGCCTAGCCCTGGGCCTAGCCTCTAGGTAGGCCAGACCTTATTAACTTATATTATAATTATTGTCTAGGCCTAGTACTATAGTAGTGGCTAGTTTTTAGTTAGTTAGAAGAATATTATTACAGTATAGGCCTAAAATAAATAGAATTTGAAGACGGCCCTGTAATCTTGTATACTTGCACCATATACTAGCTAAGTTTATTTATTTTGATCAATATTTTATTTGTTTACCTTTGTTTTTATTTTTTCTCATAAATCTTAGGGTATTAAGGTCATTTCGAGTTTTATGTGTTTTCTTTATCATCTCTTTATCGACCTATTTTCTGATTTCTTGAAAATGAAAATATTATTCCATTTTTAATCATTTAAAAACTATATTCATGTCATTTAAAAACTATATTTATTCATCTTGTAAAAGATTCAAGCAAAATTTGAAAAAAAAAAAATATATGACAAAATGATGATTATTTTTTAGTTACGGTAGTGTAGAGGGTATATTGATGGTGTAATAAAGAAAGTTCTTTCAGGGACTGTTATAATACTGCTAAGTCAATTTGTTAGAGTTAAGATGCAATCATTCCTTGACAAAACAAAATCACAATGATCGAGAAAAGAATCGTAAAGCAACATGTATCATCGATATGAACGGCAATTCCACCATGATCAAGGACCCTCACAATCCAACTCAGGAACCAAGACGATTCACCTTTGATTATTCATACTGGTCACATGATGGCTTTAAAACTTTAGAGAATGGCTATTTGGCAGCTGAAGACAAGAAATATGCTGATCAGGTGAGGTTAGGAGAATCTGATTGAGTATATGTCAGTGATATACTAGTAGTAGTAGTATTACAAAATGTAAGCTAAAAAATCCACTTTCAGTGAGCAATTTAAAAACAGCATTTTTCAATATATAATTTAATACAGTATACAGTATAACATTATTTGTATTTATTTTGTCAGTCTCAGGGGTGGCGCCAGGATCTTCCCGACGCGGGGGCTACATTCCCCGACGAGGGGGCTATGCGAGCATCACTAGGCTGGGGGCCAGGGGGCCGCCAAGGGCCCCCGGTGGGGGAAGCAACGCGTTCTAGCGTCATTTGAGGTCATTTTAATCAGATTTAGGGTAGCCATTTTTTCCATTTTTTATAATGCATAAATAAAATACTGCGTGCAAAAAAACGATGCGCGATGACTGTTTCAATCCATATTTTTCAATTTAAAAAATAAAAGTTCAAAGAAAATTTAGAAAAATAGAGTTGGAGGTCCCGGAAATTGGACTTAATATACTTCAAAACATGAAACAAAATAGTCCCTATCATGGTTGTGACTGAGCTAAGAAATTTTTGAAAAATAGAGATGTTAGGTCGCGGAAAATGCACTTCTTGTACTTCGAAATATGACCAGCTTTATTGTTGGGGCTGAGCTAAGAAACTGTTTAAAACTAGAGCTGCAGGTCTTCAAAAAATTGCATTTTATACTTTGGAAACATCAGGCCTAGAGGCTTAAAAAACGCAAGCGTAGAGCTTTTTCAGTCGGGGAAATAAGTTTATTCCTCCCAAGTGTATGCGTGCGTACTATCTGGACTTCCGAGTGGTGAGAAATTCATGACATACAGGACATTGAAAATGTAATAACTTTAGCTATAATATGAAAATGGCATGTTTTTTTGTTTAGTAATGGATGAAAAATTTATTTTAGGTGCCCCACGGTACAGAAGGTTACTTGTAAATTAAAAAATTGGTGAACATACGAACAATTAACATAATTCGTTTTTGCTGTAGTAGTGTAGCGTACGTCGACGCAGTACACGACGTAACCGTCAGTAAACTTCGCCTGGAAAATAACTACAGTACACATTTTGGTCCCTGGATGGAACATGATATTACGCGTCTCGACCCAACGTTGAACGATTCGTACAAAGGGATACCGCCAGACAAGTGCGAACCTAGCTATTGTTTAGTAGTAAGTTAGGTCGCTGGCAATAATGAATGCATATAAAGTGCATAATATCACTCTGACGTACTGTACTCTCACGGTCAATGAAACGTCGCGGTTTTCTAGGCGCTGAAGCTAGCTACGAAGTGAACGCGAACGCTTTTTACTGTATATTATATTCCCCGACAAAAAGTACCCGTGTTCCCTTCGGTAACCGTCGGTAAACTTCGCCTGGAAAATAACTACATTACACATTTTGGTCCCTGTATGGAACTTGATATCACGCGTCTCGACCCAACGTTGAACGATTCGTACAAAGGGATACCGCCAGAAAAAAGTGCGTACCTAGCTAATGTTTAGTAGTAAGTTAGATCGCTGGCAATAAATGAATGCATAAAAGTGCATAATAGCCATCTGACGTACTCTCACGGTCAATGGAACGTCGTGGTTTTCTAGGCGCTGAAGCATGAAGTGAACGCGAACGTTTTTTACTGTATATTATATTCCCCGACAAAAAGTACCCGTGTTCCCCGACGGGGGGGCTAGGCTCCCCGACGAGGGGGCTAGAGCCCCCGTAGCCCCCCCGCTGGCGCCACCACTGGTCAGTCTACTGAGGGGTGTCTAGAAAACTCAGATCTCAGAGACAACCACTGCTGAGTGCTCTGTATTCATGTGTGTGCCTTACTGTGGGTCCTACTAGCCACCACACAGTGCTACATAATACTATAGTACCAAAACTTAAGTGCCATGCTAATGCATTTAATATGCCATAATAATATATATTTCCACAACATAACCCTCCTAATCAACGTTTCTCCTAATAACTGAACCAAACTACTAAAGTGCATTAGTGTGGTACTACAGTAATGTATTTGTGTGGTGCGTTTCTTAGGAGGACTGTATATAGTTTATACTGTGTTTACATTTATAAATTGTGTAGTGCAATTTTAATTGCCCTGCAAATTGCATAAAATCTGAGCAGCCCATATGTTACTGTATACTATTATTAGTTAAATTCACAAATATAAATCTATATCTACTACTTCAATTTGACACTGGACTACCATTTATCAATCTCAATCCGTGCATCTTGGCTGCTCTAAGCTATATTTTAATTGCAATTATTTTCAATGTTGCAATTACTTTTTGAGTTAATGAAGCAATCCCAACTAATTTCATCAATGGAAAGCTTGACTGATGTACATGTCAGAGAAATGTCATTTCGAAATTCTGTTTAGCAATATTGCCAATCAAACTGATTTTTGATTCGAGAAACATAGTTTTGTATTGTATTTTTTGCTACACAAATGTACAAATGTGTTGCAAAAAGGTTGTTTTGTATAGCTTTTTGCTATGCTACACTGGCGAAATTATTCCCTGCATGTGTAACCATGCTTTAATTGAGCTCGTTATTAAATTGGCTAGTCCAAATTATTAGATACTAGAGGGTGAGCTCGCTTCCCTTCCCTCGCTCCCCCTCTAGGAAGTGTAGACGATGTTTCTCGGGATAATAAAAATGTTCTCCTTGTACGTTTTCTGTCGGTTATCATTATTGAAAATGCTTGACATTCGTAAAGTAAACTACTCTGTTTCACAGTGTTTTAGATGATTAATAACATTTTAAAGTATTGTTTGGTAGGGCCCTTTGGGAAGGCGGAGTTCATTTGAGGGAGGTGTTTATTCGAGGGATATATGTTAATTTTTTTAGTTTTAATAATATGGTAACATTTATAATCAAATGAAATCCTCTAATAGATATTAAAAGTGGTAAAAAAGAATAACAAATGCTTGGTAAATTGTAGATAACAGTGCGATGAATTCTACTACAAATAGTATAATGATTATTATTCAAAGTGATGTTTTATTGGAGAGGCGTTTATTCAAATAAATACCATCCTAATAATTATTAATACATTATTTAATTTAAACATCTTTTGAAACTAACTGCCGTGACAGAGTGGGCCCAAGAAAGAAAACATTACGGCTTGCAACATGGGCAGACATCTCGGTCCTAACGGGACACAGATAGCCTACAGTTATTCCTGCCAGCTTACTTTACTCGGGATTTCACTCGATTTTAAACAATATGTCTTATCATCAAATCTCCCTATGTAATTTTATAATACTATTTCCCACAATATATTCCGATTCTTTATGGCGTATATTTAATTTGATCTTTTATTAATTTGCAGTATAATTTTTATTTTTTAACTACTGTACCTTCACACACGCGCGGTCCGTTCCTAAAATAAACAAAAAACTGAAATGGCTATGCAACTTAAGCTCCAGTCCTACTATCGGTTTTTTCTTCCTTCTTCCAAAGGGACACTGTATTGATTGATGGAAAGTGCCTGTTTCCAGTCACCTTTAGGTCAAATCTATTTTTTTAACTGCTCCCTTGTGTATAAAAGAGAGAAAATAGTTGAAACCAGGTTGTTGCAAGGTAAACCCGGAAATTACTTTGACCCGCGAAGAATTGAAATTGAGTTGAAAATCTAATGTTGAAATCATAAATTTTGATAAAAAACTCTTTCTAATATCTTCCTAAGATATAAATATGGAAAAATAGCGTCTACGTTTTGCGGTACATCTGAGATAGATAAGGTAGGCATCCAAGGCGGAGATTTGTACCGAAGTTTTTGCATTGTGCTCGCCTATGTCAGAATTAACCATAATTTATATATAGATTGTCAAACACCATCATTATTAATTGACTAGGAGAATACTTGCTACAGGGCAGGTTTTATTTGTATTTAGTAACTTTCCAGTCAATTCCGGTCTTTTGATATATCATGTGTATGGGTGTATGCAATAGCTGGAACTTAAAACAAAAATACAAATTGCACTCTCTCTCTCAAATCTAAAATACAATACAGTAGAACCCTTTCTTGGGGACACTCCTATTAAGGGGACACCCCTATTAAGGGGACACCCCTATTAAGGGACACCCCTATTAAGGGGACACCCCTATTAAGGGGACACCCCTATTAAGGGGACACCCCCATTCAGGGGACACCCCTATTCAGGGGACACCCCTATTAAGGGGACACCCCTATTAAGGGGACACCCCCATTCAGGGGACACCCCTATTAAGGGGACACCCCTATTAAGGGGACACCCCCATTCAGGGGACACCCCTATTAAGGGGACACCCCTATTAAGGGGACACCCCCATTCAGGGGACACCCCTATTCAGGGGACACCCCTATTCAGGGGACACCCCTATTAAGGGGACACCCCTTTTAAGGGGACACCCCCATTCAGGGGACACCCCTATTAAGGGGACACCCCTATTAAGGGGACACCCCTATTAAGGGGACACCCCCATTCAGGGGACACCCCTATTAAGGGGACACCCCTATCAAGGGGATATACCTATTAATGGACTGGCAGGTCTGATCACCTTAAATTGCCGGTAAACAGAAGCAGTGATATGGGTTCGATTGGTCTCCTTTTTTCTGTTTTTTTTTCTTTTTGCAAAATGTTTTGTTGTTTTTAGTTTCATGGTTGCATTTCTCATGATTTTCACAAACGTCTTGAGCACTTTGTGGATATGTGCGCTCTATAAATCTTATTATTATTATTTTTTTTTTTTAATTTCATTTATTGGACTTGATAATGACCCCATGATGGAGTCGAAACGTCGTTCTTTTTTAAGCGTTATTTTTCTATTATGTATTATTATTATTATTAAGGGGACACTTTCCTGTGAAATGAAGGAGGGGAAATATATATTCAAACTATGGCAAACCACTATTAAGGGAATATCTCTATTAAAGGGACACTTTGTTGGGTCCCAAAGCTGCCTTACCTTGAGAATTAATATCCATCTAATAACCTAATGAAGATGAAGTGTTTGAGAAAACAGGGAGACATCTCACTGGAGAAAGCAAATATATATTATATATAAATATTCTTTCTCATTTCTTAGCAAATTGTGTTTGACAATCTTGGCCAGGGAGTACTTGATAATGCATGGAAGGGTTATAATTGCTGTTTGTTTGCATATGGCCAGACTGGCAGTGGAAAGTCATACTCCATTGTGGGATATGGCGCAAATAAAGGTAATTATAAAAGAAAGCTTGTTTCAGCTAACTAAAATGTCATCTGGTTTGTGGATACAGGCTCAAATTAACACATATGGTTAATGAGGAAACCACTTTGCTGATGAAGATCTGAATGAATTGAATGAAATGAAATACTGTGGACTATTTCCGTTTTATAAAAGCAATAAACAGAATTCCGTTTAATGAAACATTTGTAAATGGTTATATTATAAGATCATTTAAAAGCACACAAAAGGATAATTAAGAAGTAACAACTGTCTCACCTCATATGATTATCTTGTTATCTTTAATTATAATTTAGGAATTGTTCCTATTGTCTGTGAGGAATTATTCAAAGGTATAGAGTCGAAAAAGAAAACAGCTGATAAGTCTAAAGAAGAGGAATATCAGGTAATTTTGTATATATTAAAACATTTTGTATCAATAAGCCCATGCTTCTATACTTTATTATGTGAAAAATACCAGAATAATTTTTAGGTGAGTGACAATTTCCAGAATTAATGAAAATATAATAAGTAATGAAATTAAAAATTCTAGACCTTTAATACTATTCGGGATTGACCACTGCTTGATTGACCAATTGACCAGTGTCCAACCAATTTAATTTGCAATATCAACTTCTTTAATTTAACCTTGATTGTCACAAATCAGAAGCGTTGTTTTCTATGTGTTTAAATAAGCTGTTTTGTTTCAGGTTTCTTTAAGTATGATGGAGATTTACAATGAGCAAGTACGAGATCTGCTGAACGCCAAAGCATTCAAGGTCAAAGGTGGTATAAAAATTAGACAGCATCCAGATAAAGGATTTTATGGTAAAGATACAGTTTATACACTGTCCTCATGCCTTTCTCTCATAGACATATATTCATATCAAACCAGTTTTCTTGAATTGATACTCCATTTTATTTATTGCTGCAGTAGTCTTAATGCAGGTGACAAAGCCTGGTTTAGCACTTTTAAGGGCCTTACAACGCTGGGTAGTTGCATTGGACTGCTCATGCTCTGGGGCCCTTTAAACTCTAGAGCCCTGGGTTTAGCCAGTGAGCAATCATAGCTGTTACGCCACTGTGTTGCAGGCTCTATGAGCTCGCCACTTACCAGACTAGACCATACTGTTGCTTGGCAATCATATTAAATCATTTTTTTTTATCAACCCTCTTCTTCTAGCTGAAGGCCTTCTTAAAGTTCCTGTAAAGAGTTATGAAGATATAAATAGCAGAATCAATGAAGGAACAAGGAATAGAACCATAGCATCTACCAGAATGAATGCCACAAGCAGGTATGTGTTTCTCCAATTTAAACATTTTTTTAAAATATAAGTCAAAAGAAAAGAATTTCCAACCACATTTTTAAATTACTTTATAGTGGAGCAGATCGAGTCATGTTTACAGGGAGAGTTCTTTTTCCAAAATTCGGCAAAAAATCATCATGATCTAGACAAGCCTATTTATCACTACTTCTGCTACTGGTCTTTGGGATTGTTTCCTCCATGTTTATAGTGTAGATCCTTGGATTCCATCCAATCAATTTGCTTGAATGAATAGTGCTCACAATGTTCCCCTGTTATTTGAATAATGGTTTCAACAAAATAATGAATTTGTTAGTATTAAAACAATTTTTTTTTCGTAATTATTATAAAGTTGCTTTTTTCTCTTTTAGTCGAGCTCATACCATTGTGTCCATCAGCTTTGCTCAGAAAGGCTTGAATGATGTTGGAAAAAACATGACAAAAACATCTATCATTAATCTTGTGGATTTAGCTGGCAGGTAAATATCATTCCACTATTTATATTAAATGCTGCCCTGTGGTATAAAACCACAATATAATCCCACCATGGGACAGGCCACACTGTGTTATATGTTCACACTGGAGTTTAAGCTTTTCTGCCATTTAAGGCCACCCTTGTATATAAGGCTGTCATGATATATATTGGCACTTGTGTTATAACCCACAAAAGAGGGGAGGGGAGATATATAAGATTTTAGGCCCACCTGTGTGAAATTTGTTGTAATGATTATGCAAAATTTATCTTTAGGATTTAACTAGAAGGTAGATACCTCCTTAATCACTGCAGTGCTTTACACACACTCAACAAGTTGGTATTTATTGCTTAAGTGTTTATGTATTCATACTGTTTATTTGTATGTGTTTACTTTACAGTGAAAGGGTTGATAGTACTGGTGCAACTGGGGATAGGTTGAAGGAAGGAGCAATGATCAACCAGTCCCTCTCATCACTTGGAAATTGCATCAAGGCATTAGCAGATATGAGCGCCAAGAAGAAAGGAATTATAGGTAACTAACCTTGAGGATATTATCTTTCTATAGTGCTCAGAAAACTACTACATTCGACACTCTTCAAACCCATACAAACTCCTTTATATTGAATACAAAATGTAACACATCTGTTAAGCTTGGTTCTCACGTAAGCAAATGCTCTTCCAATAATTGTGTTTTCCCCCACCTGTGTGAAATCAAACCTGCTTGTTGCGCGTCAACGCTAGCATGCCGTAGACTTTGACCTAGTTCACCTCGCGTACTTTTGAGTATGCGCTGTACTATGTTTCATGTGTTCTTTTGCCTTGCGTTGTTTCCGTGGCGATGTTTGCAGCACTTTTGTGTCATGGTTCCCACTTGTGTTTTCACAATACAGCACTTTGCGTCGATGCGTCTCTGCGTTATGTTGCATTGCGTTCTAGTGGGAACCACACTTAAAGGAAGATTAATCTACCAAACACAATCTATAATTTCCAACCAAACATATCTCAATTTTGATTGACTTCAGTGAAACTCACGCCTACATGATGTCACAAGTGCGTTAGTAAGTCAATGTTAATACAGTACCTTGATTTGCTTATAATGAGACTAATAATTTTTCATTCACAGTTCCGTACAGGGATTCTAAGCTTACAATGCTGTTGAAAAATGCTTTAGGAGGCAACAGTAAAACTATTATGGTAAGTGAACATTCAATAGAAAGAAGAAGTAGAATAGTTATTCTCTTTAATTTAATAACTGAAAATGGTATGTTATTATGTTTTTTATGATTAATTTATTTTTTTCATTTTATGATTCAATTTAATATTTTGTATTATATTGATTGTCTATGTTTTAAGAAATGAGACACACTTTTAACCATTGCTTTGTATTTTTTTAATAGATTGCTGCTATTAGTCCTGCTGACATTAATTTTGAGGAAACCATGTCTACACTGCGTTATGGTATTATAAACAATTCATACTATTTCATGTATTTATTATTTATATTTTAAAAAAATGTTGTGGTTTTTGGGGAGTTTTAGTACAGTAGAAAAACATGCATCCAACAGCGAGTAACTCACCAATTACAGGATGGATAAACTATTTAATAACTTACAGGTATCGTGCTTTTAAACTAAGTCTCATTTGAGGCTTGGGAAGTGGAGTTGAAAGAGTCGTCAGTTACAACCCTGCACTAGGGCAGGATTGAACCCGGGATTTTAGGGATAGGAAAGCAAGCATATTAACCACCAATCTACAGCCCCACTTTTTCCCAATCATCTAAAATTTGCAATATTATATATTTTCTACCAGCTATGTGTAACATTTTTTAAAATAATGTACTAATTAAATTATTTTTTCTAATAGCGGACCGAGCAAAAGCAATTAAAACGAAGGCTATAGTGAATGAAAGCCCTACAGATAAATTGATAAGAGAATTGAAAGAGGAGAATGCCAGATTGATAGAAGCACTTGAAAAGAGCAAGCAAGGCGGAGGGGGTACGACAGAAACAATACAGCAAGGATTCACTGAAGCAGGTATAAGAAAATGTTTATTTTTATTCCTCTCAGTTCTTATTCATTGGTTGTATTTTTATGCACATGATCATTAATAATAATAATAAACTTTTATAAAGCGCTTTTTACTGATGTCTCACAGCGTTGAAAGACCAACAAGAATTATTGAAAAGGATAAGATTTTAGAAGTGACGTAAAAGATATTTACACAGACGGACATAAAGCTCTGTCTACACTATCAAACTAGTTTGACAAAAAAATGTGATGTGTCCAAATATGGTAGTGATATGCCCAAATATAGTAGTGATATCACATCATCATGTCCATATATGGGCACATCACATTTTTTTGTCACATAAAGTTTGATAGTGTAGACAGAGATTAATTTAAATAACGTAAAATGAATGTAGATGATGATAATATGTGGCAACACCAAGGAAGTACATGAACTGGTCATTAAAAAAAAAATTATTGTTTATATCATTATTATTTATGAAATATTTATTGCAAAATCCCCTAAAATCTGTTTTTAAATGAGCATGTTCAATCAGTTTAGCCTAAAATGTTGAAATTTATTGCAGCAATACTAATAAAAATGGTCTAAAAATGTATTCACTTTTATTGCAAATTATAGAGGTTGATCAGATGAAACAGGATCTGTTGATGCAGCTAAAACAGAATGAAGAAGAAATGGAAGTTGCTAAAAAGACATGGGAACAGAGACTCTCAGAAGTAAATGCTGCAAATATGGTAAGTTAAAAAAAATCATAGGAACAGAACATCTTTCAGAAGTCAATGCTGTAAATATGGTAATAAAAAAATCCATAGAAACAGAAATTAGCAGAAGTTAATGCTGTATTTTTTCCTGTGAGATGATTTTGAAAAACAAAGGAATTTTCTCAGAAGTCAATGCTACTGCACTACTGTATATCATATTCTAAAGGCTAATATACACATATTTTATGAGCAAAAAAAACATTATATAGTCGATCATAGAATACTGAATGGCAAGTTGTGTTCAATTGTAGGAAAAACTCCAGCAAGAGCGACAAAAACAAGAAGAGATGAAAGTAATACCACATTTTTGGAACTTGAATGAGGATCCGGCACTTACTGGTATTGTAATACACTTTGCAAAAGAGGGTGTTTCCAAGATTGGCAATGACAAGGCTAAGGCAATGCCTGATATTGTACTCTCTGGGCTTAGGTGAGGAGGATAATATCATAATTGTGAAATGTAATATATGTGAAATCGTTATCTATGTATCATTGTAATTGTGATCATAATCTGTATGTCTGTATCCATTTCTCATCCATAATCAAGCCGTTGTTTCCACATCTACATAAGAATAAGTGTATACAAATACAAAATGCATTATTTTTTTTTAAACACACCTACTTTTTTAAATGTTATCCATCATGAATCATTGACGAATGCTAGGCCGACAAGCTAAGCCAATAAAAAGGCAGTGCTCCAAATTTAGATGCGGAGTAGAGCAACAAAAAGCGTACAACAAGTTATTTCTGAATGCGATCAGTCAACAACGTCAAATGGTTACAGGAACCTGTACATTCGAGCGCTTAATTATCACTTTTAGATATCAGTTTTTTGTTAGATAGGGCTAATTTCAAATGACACGTGATGCGTAATTGAACAATCAAATTGCAATAATACAATCAGGTGTGTTATAAAGGTGATGATCAATGATGGAATCATCCTACATATCAATAGTGTTATTTATATCTGAATTAAACAATATTTATTCAACATTTAACAGTTTTATGGGTTAGATACACAGAAGCCAAAGTGGCTTGTCTTTGTAGTCTAAACATAAAACATAGACGGACGCATTACATAACAAAAAAAATGACATTGCTTATATAGTATCCAGCCAGAACATGCTGTTGTGGTTAATGAGAAGAATTGTGTCAAGCTAAAGGTTCTACCTGCTGCAAAAACACTTGTCAATGGAAAGGATGTTGATGGAGAAATTGAGCTTCACCACAATGATCGGTAATTTATTTTTCATCAAATAAAACGGTAACATGCTTTAAAAAACCATGAAAAGATGACTGTAAATGCACCCTATCATCAAAATTCTGTTTACTTTGATCATCAGCAACAACACAGATATTTCTTGCATCCAAATAGTAGTTTCATCTGAGATTCATAATTTTTTATTTAATAGTAAAGTTACTGATAAACTTCTAAGTATTGGTACTAGCAATGCTGCTTAAAGGGGATTTTTAATGATCAGAATTCAAGCGAGGGCCTGGGCCTCTCTAAATTTCAGAAATTGCAATTTAAAAGATTCATTCTTCATTTCACTTCTTTTAGGCCCTGGTCCCCACCTATTTCAAAATGGGTATTCTTTGATCCGCCACTTATGATACCCTTAGCATACTTTGTGAGGCCACTTCATAATCATTATAACTCTCAAATGTCTTTCGTTTGTTTGCTGTTCATAGGATGCCTTATTATGTAGTTTTGTAAGTAAGAATATATTTATTATATTTTATATGTTTTTACAGTATTATGTTTGGGTCAAAACATCTTTTCATATTCCACCATCCACAAGATCTTGCCAAAAATAAACAAAAACAGGAAGTAATTGCTCCAGTTACATATGATCAGGCTCAGAAAGAAATTGCAGCAAATTCAGGTTTTGACGTGCAACAGGGTCCAGGGAAGTCAAAAGGTATGTAACAAGATTTTATTTGTGCTCCTTCAATTATGAATGAAGATTTCGACTTCTTTATTCAACCCAGCCTTAGTTATTAGTTGAGTTATGATGTTTTGTTCCATCATATTTTAAGCTCTGTCTACACTATCAAAATAGTTTGACAAAAACAAGTATGATGTGCCCAAATATGGTAGTGATATACCCAAATATGGTAGTGATATGACATCATCATATCCATATATAGGCACATCACATTGTTTTGTCACATAGACAAGGCTTACACTTAATATTAATACTAGAAATATACAACTGAGCCAGAAATGAATTTACTACTTAGATCGAAATACTGTAAAATTTGTTAGGTGTAATATAATAAAGTTAATATTGGTGAAAACAGACTCTAAACTAAAGCTCTGTCTACACTATCAAATTTTATGTGACAAAAAAAATGTGATATGCCCATATATAGACATGATGATGTAATATCACTACCATATTTGGGCAAATCACTACCGTATTTGGAAACAACACACTTTTTTTGTCAAACTAGTTTGATAGTGTAGATAGAGCTTTTCACTTTACCTACCTCTTTACAGCACAGATATATTCAAGAGGGTCTTAAAAAAAGAAAAGAAGCCATACAGTAGTTATTATTGAATGAGTTTTTCTTTTTTAGAGGATCTGTTACTCCAGGAAGACTTGATTGAGATGGTGCCAATGGTAAATGAAGTAAATGCCATGAGTGATGAGCTTAAGAAGAATGTAAGATTCCAAATTGCTCTTGTTTCCCCAAAAGCAAGAGGTCTCAAGACTGGTCGTACAGAGGTAACTGTATTCTGTTTTTTTCTTTTCCATATTGGTCATGGCAGAAGATATTTTTACTCAATTTGAAGCAACCTCCCTCCTGACGGACTTCCTATGTCCTGTTTTCTCTTTACCTTCTGTCTGTCTCTGTCATCCTTATTATGTAGCTTTAATCTTTATTCTGTATTTTTGTCTTTTGTCTCATATTAACAGAAATAATGTTTGATCACACCAGATTGTTATTATAGGTTATTATTACACTTAATTAAAAACCATTGTTTTCTATGATATATTAAATTTGATTACAGTACATTTTACAGTACCTTTTATAATCATGACATTGTTCCTAAATCCTGTCAAGTATAATATGAATGAAAATACAAAGTTTTTCTGTAGTTTTCTGTATTAAAGTTGTATTGTAAATCTATCCAGGTAAGTATTTAAATCATGGAATACCAACACCAATGTTACTTGTGTATTTTGTAGGTAATGGTGATTATGAAGAATGTCAAGAATGAAAATGAGTTTTTATGGAACAAAGATAAGTTCTTAAACAGAAGATACCTTATGCAAGAGATGTACCAGTATTTTGTTGAAGGTGACAAAGACTGGGACAGAGAAAAGGTGAGATTTTGTTTGTCTTCCTTAACTTCTCATAGTTGTAGATAACACCACCACCAACATCTCTAGCTGCCTCTTGTCAGTATCATGTCTGTAAAATGGTTTCTTTTTACAACAATAATTCAGAGATTCTTACATGGTATACAGAGACTTTAAACAATTCAATGATACCATAGTTACATATAGTTTAATAATTTGATTATTGTTTGTATTATCTGTGGTTCTTATAGTTGTCATTACTTCTTCTTCTTAGAATTTTGCCAATTTATAGTACTTGCTTTTTTTGATTGTTAGCACAATCTTCCTGAATATTTTGGTGTTAAATTAGTATATCCTTACAGAACATGCCTATTTATTTTGAGGAAAATTGATATATTGGTCACATCACAAAAGCTTATTAAAAATTAAAATCTGACTTACAGGTTTTTTGATACGAGTAGTTTTAAAAATTCACACGTTTGTTTTTGGCATTGCTGTTCTATTGTTTCAACTGAAACTATTGTTAGTTGAAAGGCTGGTTATATATAACCATTACACCAAACTTGCATACACGAGGTTGTAGTGAATTAGCCCAATCACACACATCATTAAGACACAAACATTGGGGGTTTTTTTTCGGAGAAATCTTATATAGAAGAATTTTAGAGTAGGCGGAGAGGAGTGCCGTTTTTGTTTTTATTGTCATTTTGTATTGTTATATTATTAACTTCTTATCACCATATTGCTCTTTAAAGGTCTCGGCTTAGAAGCTTTGTTTATTTTTAGTTCCCTTTTCCATAAAAGTTTTGATGTGCATATCTTTAGTTTTATGGAATAAATTGATTTTGATTGATCTATGTTATCCTACAGGAAAATGACCCATTCTGGGAACCAGCAGACACAGAGATCATTGTAGGAAATGCTCACATCTACCTGCAGCCTCTGGCCTATCAGATTGAATTGGAAGAGACTGTCTGGATAACAGACTACAGGGGAAATGAGCAAGGTCATCTAAGGGTCGAGGTAAACCCTTGTAAAGAAGATGGTTCCGACCTGCCTGATGAAGAATTTGTGGATGATCCAAAAGATTTGGTAATCATCAATGGTGTTAGGAGTTTATTTTGGTTTTTTCCACTTTATTTAGCGAGGGTAACCCTTCCAGCTGGGCCCTCTTTAAAATAATATAATATAAACACTCCTTAAAATATAAAATACAATATTAACCCTTTGAAGAATTTACTGTCCCAGGCTGCGAGGCCCGTGTATGTACACAGGGCCACTAAATTGCACTTTTTGGGCATTTGATCGTTGACCTTTGACCTAGTTAAAAAATAAAATGCAATTTTTCGGAAGGCCAAAACATTTCATATAACAATAAAACAATTGCAGAAAGTTACAGTCATAAAAATGTATTTTGCATTTTTCCTAAACCTATTAAAAATACCTTATTTAGCCTCAGTCACTTGGGATAGAAGGGTTAAAATACCTTATTTAGCCTCAGTCACTAGAAATAAATAAATACTACATTACTTTTTACAAACTATGATAGAATAAGGTTTTTAAACTTTAATTTAAATGAATTAATAGTGAAAGTCATTAGAGGCATGTCCAGAATATGCTCATCATAAAATTAATTTCTCTAAATTGTCCGTTTAGTTTATATAGATGATTATTGATGGTTTGTTAATGTCATGACAACCTTATCAATGGTAGCAGGTGTTGAAGTTTGTATTGACTTTTTCTAAAATTGTTTTCTTTCAATGCTTGCATTTTTAAATATTTTTCTCTTTCATTAGATTGGAAAATCAGCTCATTACAAGTTTCAAATTCTGTATGGAAGAGGATTACCGACTCGGATTGCCAAGGTACGTTAGCTCCTCCTTTCTAGATCATTTGAAACATAATATTGCAAAACGCTTTTTTAAAATGATGATGTGAGGATACTTTGCTTTGACATACAAAATTGAACCTTAATTTCAAATTGGTAGAATTAAGCCCTTACATTTAAAAAAAAATGTTTTCCTTAAAAGTAATAGCAAATTTTAAACAAGTGAAAACAAAATTAATAAATGGAAAACTGAATTAACAGGTTATCGTAACAAAACCAAAGACAAAGAAAATACAAGAAGGAGCAATAAATACTGTCCCTACATGTGGACTTTAGTTGGAGGGCCACCTGTATTTTAAGTCATAATCAGAAATTAGCGCACGGTTTTAATAACAACTAATGATAATTTTCTCATTTTAGAGTTGTTGTAAATTTCAATTTTATGTTGAAAAAAACGCATCAATAACAAAGGAAATTGGTGGTACACGAAATCCAGAATACTGCTATGAACGTATATTACATTTCAGTCCAGTCACTAAAAATGTAAGTTTCCATTTGTCATCTGAATTAATGTCATAGAGATATTATTAAACTACTAAAGAGTACTCCTACACAACCACAGCTCAAATAGCATTCCACCATGGAGAGGGACCATCAAATATAGCTTCATCATATCAGCCAATCAGGTTCGCTGAATACTCCATCACTCACTCACCACCATAATGGATATGAATGGATATGAATGGATATGGATATGCCGATATTTAGATGCTTACAATACAACGTGTTGAGCATATCATAGCATATTCTTATACTTAAACAGTATTTATTTTATTGCTATTAACTACTAACTTTCACATCCTAACACGATATTTCATTTTATGTCAACAGCTATTAGATTATTTATCAGAGGAAATGTTAGTGATAAACATTATGGGGCGACAAAAAGAAGGCGGTACACCTCAACGAGTTTCACGTGGAAAGCAGTCGTCAGCAGTGAGCCGCAGTTTTTCTCAAGTATGGATTGCAAAATTGTACTAATCTCTTTAAATTTAAGGCTATATTCAACTTACAGATTAAGATCTTACAGATTAAAGAAAATGTGATGTGCCCATATATGGACACGATGACATTATATCACTACCATATTTGGGCACATCACACTTTTTTTGCCAAACTAGTTTGATAGTGTAGACAGAGCTTAAGGCAGTTACAAAAAATGGAAACTGGTTGTTTTTACAGGTTAGATCTGGGAATATATACTGTATCTGGTTATTTTCATGTTATTTGCTGTTTGTTGTCTTTGTGTTATATTTTGCCAAAATAAAAGACACCTTGAATGTAGAGTTTATTAAAAGCAAGCAGTAGAGGCTAGATTCACCATAGCTTAACAAACATACACGACCGCTATCAGTGATTGCAAATGCTTGATACATCAGTGATTTCAACAACAGCCAATTAACAATTTTAGGTGACCAACTTGATCGAGCTCTACTCTTGGTCTTCCTTTTGTTGACTTTGTCCCTCCTTATACTGAAATTGTTAATTCTAATGAAATGAAATATGACCATAATCAGTGAACATCTTTTAAGCTCTGTCTACACTATCAAACTTTATGTGATGTGCCTGGCACATATGGAAATAATGATGTCATATCACTACCATATTTAAGCATATCACTACCATATTTGGGCACATCACATTTTTTTTGTCAAACTATTGCGATAGTGTAGAGCTTTACTCTTGTTAAATTGAATTCTTAACATACACAGTATCTGTGAGGTTTTTTTATCGTTTACCATGTTATCTACTACGCTCAGGTTGATGAAGAAAAATATAAATTAATGGTGGATTTAAATACAGAGAAAAAGAAAGTAGAAAAGTTACAACAAAGAATGGTGAGTATAAAGATACAGTCTTTTTATTAACTTGATCCTGTGCCAATTGTATGGAAATGGTTTTACGGCGCCCCAGCCTTAACCGCCAATGCAACAAATAGGTTTTTCATAAGACTTTGGTTTTCTTTTGCAGCAAAAACTTCACAATGTTGTACAGACAGCTAAACAACAGAAACGAGATACATTAACACTAGAAGAAGTTGAGAACACCTTATACTATGGTGAACTGGCTAAATTCCGTTCAGTGGGGAGGATTGTGGGAATGAGTGAAGTCGCCAAGAAAAATAATGATGGTAAAACGACAAGTGCGGCATGCCTAATGCAATGATACTGTTTTATTTCATTTTTTTCATTTATTGTGTGATTTTATCATTTTATAGCATTTTATATAGATGTAGTTATAATTATCCAGAGAGACTAAAATGTTCTACTTTTACTTTCAAAAATTAAAATCTTTACATTCTCGGTGTATCTAGATTTATCCAGGTTTTATATGTAGATATACACACCACCCAGCCCATCACCCCCCGCCCCTGGAGCCGTGCCTATGTGATTACTCCGTTGTACTAGTTCACACCGAGGCTATCTGACCGGACACTGACCTCACCTTTCCAAGATAGGAACTCGTAACAGTCCTTTGATCTTATGTCTGGCTGCGACAAATACCTACAGTACTATATATACATATTCTTCGTGGTGAGCGGTGTCTGTTAAGGGGCATGCAACTGATCGTGTTGCAGCCACATGTAAACCCTTTGATCTCCGGAGCTCAGCATTCTGTTGTTATATTGCCTTGTAGTGGATACAAAATAGGTCCCGTTAGGCTGCCATGGGCATGTTATTGAAAAGTTTTGACTTTCTTGCCAGTGTTCATCTGTGCCATATAGGGCTAAAGGTGAACAATTTTATATTAAGAACTATATGTCACATCTTCAAGTTCAATCAATCATTTGTTGTTTTAGCAATGCAACCCAGGTAGATTGTTTCCACATATAAATAATTCAATGTGTATTTATTACCACTAAGTGGAGTGGAGTTGTGGCTTGGTGGTTATGATGCTTGGCTACCACTCCCAGGGTCCTGGGTTTAAGTCCCCTCACATGTCAGGATTTTTTCTAAGGACCAAATTACTCCACTCCCAAAGACTTGTAATAAGAATTTGTTTATGTAGAGCATCTTGTGTATATGTTTGTCTTGTGAACCTCTGAGGGTCCCTAATGATCAGCAATAGCTGGATGGATCACCCTCATTAAATATGGTTTTAAAAAAACACAAAAAAAAACTATGACTCGGATGTCATTGTCAAGTCATGGCTTTAAAAATGAAATGTTGTGGTAGGCCTATCCATGTTTTGGGAGTTTCTTTCTGGTTGCAAGAGAAGATCCAAGATTTCTGAAACGGGGATTTTGGATGTACTAATACAAAAACTTGATCGATCAATCTAAAGCTCTGTCTACACTAGTGGGATGTGTCCAAATATGATGACATCATCGTGTCCATATATGGGCACATCCAATTTTTTTTTAATGGGGGTTTTGGATGTGCTAATAAAAAAACTTGATCATTTTAAAGCTCTGTTTTCACTAGTGTGATGTATCCAAATATGATGACATCATCATGTCCATGGGCACATCACATTTTTTTTTAATGGGGGGTTTTGGATGTGCTAATAAAAAAACTTGATCATTTTAAAGCTCTGTTTACACTAGTATGATGTGTACAAATATGATGACATCATCATGTCCATGGGCACATCACATTTTTTTTAATGGGGGTTTTGGATGTGCTAATAAAAAAACTTGATCAATCAATCTAAAGCTCTGTCTACACTAGTGGCATGTGTCCAAATATGATGACATCATCGTGTCCATATATAGGCACATCGCATTATTTTTGGCACATAGTTTGGTAGTGTAAACAGAGCTTAAGGCCCGATGCTTTTCTGTTCTTGAACTTGACTGCCAACAGTGGAACGCGCGGCGTTGGCACTCTCTCTCTGGTTCTTAAAAAACGTGTACGCTATATGGCTACTGCTTGCAATGTAAATACTGAAAAAAATCTTGATTAATTGTACAAAAAAAGACTATAAAATATTTAATAAATGTAATAGTCTTAAAGAGTAGAATGTAATAGATTATTTAAAATAATTTAGCCTGTTAGATGTAGATAGGGCGTTTTCGATGATGTCAAAGTTTACGAGCATCTGCTTCTAAAGCGAGTATAGCATTGTAATGGTCCGTGACTCGGCCAATTTATGAATTTCGTCGGTCACGGGTGCTATCACAACATTTATTGGTGTGTAAGCATGACTCCAAACATTAATCACGAATAAACAACGCCCATCATGTAATAAAAAAGAAGCAATATTTACTTCCGTCTACCAGCTTGAATAAACAATGTGATATTTAAAATTAGTTATTAAGTATGTCAAACATTCATATCAGCAATTATACCTCTTATTTATTTTTTTGTTTGTAATTAGTCTTTCATTTCTTAATAAGTAAAACTTAGTCGATTTTAAAATGTAATAATGATGTGTAAGCATAATTTTTACAAACCACGCTCAAAACGCCCATATAGGCCTAAACGGCCATACTGCGTTGAAACACCGGTTCTCGTCAGATCACCGAAGTTAAGCAACGTTGGGCCCGGTTGCGTTCTGGATGGGAGACCGTCTAGAAATCGCGGCGGGTGCTGTATATACTGGAGAGTGATGGGGTAATGGTAATATCGGACTAGCATGTGATAGGCATGGGTTCGAGGTTATCTGTACCATACTAATTGCATCCTTAGGCAAGATGCTTTACTCTCATTGCCTAATCTGGTAGGCGCTGCACTGCTGGCTGCCGTGGGTCCGTTGAGGGCCTAATCCGAATTACCTCACTGAGGACAAATATTAATACAAAATACAAAATACAAAAAAAAAAAATAAATAAACAATATTTACTTTGGTCTACCACCTTGAATTACCGTAAGTCATGTGATATTTAAAATTATTTATAAAGTATGTCAAACATTCATATAAGCAATTTTATAACTCTCATTTGTAATTAGTCTTTCATTTATTAATAAGTAAAACTTACATTTGTTTGAATGTAAGTTTTGAATGTAATGGTGTGTAAACATAATGTTCACAATTCACGCTCAAAACGCCCATCATGTAATCGAAAGTCAATAAACAATATCTACTTTTGTCTACCACCTTGAATAAAATAATGCGATATTTAAAATTATTAAGTATTATTTGTTTGTAATAGTCTGTGATCATTATTAAGTAAGTGGATTTTTAAATTTAATAATATAAATTAAATAAATTAGTAAATATAAATTCAGGCGTACTTGAAGAAATGATTATTTCTTCTTAAATAGCCGAGGGGAAGTTTTTTTTAATGAAAATAGAATAGCTATATAATAATATTTTATATTATAAAACACTAAAATCACCTTTGTATTCATAACCGTCCAAAGCCCGCAATAGTATTTTCATTCAATAAATATTTTTTTATCAAGAAGCACTGAATATGTATTAATAATATATTCAATATAGACATCTTCAGTGGATAAAATTACGTATTGTTGATATACAATAACTTATATAAAATGGTTCTAAAATGAAATATTAAAATGATTATTTATCGTTATGGAACTCGTTATAAATGTGTTTACCGACAACATAAATATAATTGTATATTATTATCAATGTGTATGTGTTTTGTTAGTACCTAAAAAGAAATGTAATTATTGTTAAAAGTATAAACGAATGACAATAAATAAGTTGCTATAGTAAGTATTCAAGTTCAATATTTTACAATTAGGCCCTTATACGTTAATGTCAATCAATGTTATTTGTACTAATCAAGTCACAATACTAGCCAAGATGCCCCTAGACCGTACTATACTTTTTGGCATAAAGGTGCAAACATCAGAGTGAAGGGGTAGTTACATTTACATTCATTATACTGTATTATATTTTTACTGTGTGCGCAATAAAATAAAGTTTATACCCTAATACGTACACTAAAAATGTCTATATCATAATTGTTCCTGTTGTGGTCTTGTTTTTAATTAGTTATTTTTATTGGTCCATAATGTGTGTTTATTTAACAGTATCTGTTCTATTAGTTTCATTTATATTTTCTGTTGATAACCGTTATAACATTGAATACAATGTTAGGCCTACTGGAGTGACTTGAACGTCACCAAGGGGGATTTATATTGTATCGTGTACAGTTACACTTGAATAATAACGTTTATTTATGGTTTCGTTTCGCATTATATAATTTGCATATGAACGACATTGACCCTTTTTTCAAAACACCGTTATTCATGGTCTATTGCCCTAAAATCACAATCAACACCTATCGTAAAGGAAAGTTAGGCGAGTCTTCTTGTCCATTGGAATTGCCTTTATGTTAACCCTCTGTTGCCATGGGTTTCCGATAGGAATGACCTCATTTTAAGAGCCTGGTATTTGTACTCATTGCGAGTAACATTTCAGGAAGTAAATCGCGTCCGGTCGATACGACGTTCACCACCAATTTATAATTGTTGTCTCTTTTATGTTGTTCCTGCTAGCTACTGTTAATAACCAGATTAGAATTGCTCTTGGCGGTCAAGTGGTACAGACATGGGAAACTCTTCGTCAAACACTACAGAAAACTACGAGGTCATTGTCAAAACATCTGATCGCAAAGGAGCCGGTACAGACGGGAATATTTTCATAGCGTTTTTGAACAATACTGGTAAACGATCCAAAGATTACAAACTCGACGTTCGGTTTAGAGATGATTTTGAACCAGGCCATAATGATCGATTCCCGATTAAGAATCTCCGTGACTTTGGTGAAATCGTGAAGATTGAACTTTGGCGAGACAGGTGGCTGTTTTGGGATAACTGGCTCGTCGAGTTCATTATCGTTACGGATCATGTAAACGGAAAATTTTATGAATTCCCCATCAACAGGTGGATTAAAGGCGGAACTAAAACAAGGTGAGAATTCAGTAGGCCTAACGTATATAGTACAGTCAAGGTTTACGCTACTGTTCTGTGGTAGATAAGCAAGTAAACCGCACCCGTGTCTGCTACGGTAATACAATACAATAACAGACGGTAATAAAACGTCAGAGACCAATTATACAATAGAGTAGGAATCTTACGATACGTTAGGAATGTATGTCGATCCTTTGTCAAATGTAAACATCCCTGTTTTATAGTAAAAGTTCATAAACTGTTATTATTTGATAACTTAAACAAACAATAACCACCATATAATGGATTATATAATAGTCTAATAAGGCACAGTGGGAAAAATAAGTACGGCGACCCATTTTTCAACTCTACAAAGTTTGATTAGCACTCCAGGCAACGCGTACTTGGCCCACTTTGGAACGTGCTCCCTCTTCTAAATTACAGATTTTATCTAAACATTTACTAAAAGATCACAAAGACTGACATTTTTAACCAATTGTATTCAAGTTTTAAAATACTAGTAATCATTTTGTTTATAACAAAAACAGTCAATTCTGGCTTATGAGTGAACAAATATATTATATAGCAATTAAAATAAACACAGATAAAAACATCAAACAAAACACGTTTTAATAGTCTTACAATATTTCAAATTTTTCTTTTTTTTTTGTCGTATTTTTGTTGATTTTTTTTGTAATATCACGAACTTGTGTAAAAACAATCAATATTGATTAAACAAGTTGTACTCCACATCAGTCTCGTGAATACAATTTATATATATACAGTATATACAACACCAAATAAATAACGATTAAACAAGCAATATGTCTTAATTAGCTCTTGTACCGGTATATTATAGTCTTACTTTCACTAGGCATATTCTTTCTTTCTTCTTTTTTTTGGAGACACCTTGCAAAAGGTAAAGCTACAACATATCCTAATACTTTCACAATAAAGTTAGTTCATTTAGTCGTAAGAATTGAATTGAACATTAATTAAACTATCTGGAGAGGCTTACTTCATAAAAGTTGCAACATAGAAATCGGTATGGAAAAATACAATTCTAAAATTTGACCTTGAATCAATGAACATTTATAATTTCCTTGGTAACATGTTTTTTTTTTCTGAAAAATGCAGTGATCTTCAATTTACCTCCGGTCTCTTTTATTCATTATAATTTTTATTCTTTTCACGCCGCTCCTTCTTTAGGCAGTTATATACAAGAGAACAGAATCATTAGGAAACAGTTACCGTACGGTAGCTTACTGTTTACTACGGCTGAAAAATGGGTATTTAGAAACTCGGACTATGCATGCTCAAACACCATAGCGTTATTATTATTATCTGTGATTATTTTTCAGATGGAGTCGATATGACTGTCAATTACCTCAGCTTGACTCCGAGCATAGACAGCGTAAAGAGGAACTCTTGGGAAAACGAAACGTTTACAAATATTGGCAGAAGATTCCTGGTTTACCTGTACAGGTAGGCCTATATGAACATATACATTCTGTATCGATCTTGTCTCCATGGTAATGAAATTTCCGATAATCGGTAATCAGTAAAATTTATTGATTTCGGAAATTGAGAAAATCTGTTTAGAATATTAAAAATGTAATAATTAAAACATTAAAAGCGTTACCTATTTAAAAACATAACATTCAAATGAATAATTGTACACATGCATGTACATGTATTTAAAAATAGCAAAAAGTATTATTATTCATTGACGTAATTAAACATTTAAATAAATACTTTTACTTTATAATGTTATGTATAGGCCTAATTTACCGATACTCCAACAAGTAATGAAATAATTAATTAAGTAATTATTATGCATTTAATTTAGATTAATTTGCATTTGCAATTGATGCGGATTAGTGGCTAATTCAATTGAATTGAATTAGTAATGTAAATTATTTTTCAGGTACGAACACTTCCCAGTGACGAAAAGTTTCGGTCGGATCAACTGGTAAATATTTATAATTCTTGAAAATGTATCCCCTTTCAGAAACTGTTTTTATAGAGCATTATACATAATATGTAGACCAAAAAAAGAAACCCATCAATTTGGTTTGCAAAAGTAATCTTTAAAAAATGTAATATTGAAATCAATTTAAGATAAAGAAGCCCACCAAAGAGTCCTATTTAGAAGAACGCCTCAATTGAAACCAATTAAAGCCTTAATTAATCTTATCTGTCAATTCAGTGAATTTAGGATTTCATTAAATTTTTAACCAGACAACATCAGGATGTTGATATGTTGATTTAAAGTTCGCGGTACACTACCTTACTTCTGAAAAGAACTGTTGAGTATCTCTTGTATATCAAATTAAATAGTGTGTGTATTTGTTTGTTTCTGTTAGAAATCGTTTACATCAACCGCCCGTAAACTTCGAATCAACTCTGAATTAATCGCAATAGCTACTGCTAGAAACTTCAAATCTCTTGCTGACTTTGAAACAATTTATAAGTACACTTTTCATCGGCCATCGGTAAGTTGTATGTCTCCCGTTCCTTTTTGTCAGAAACGTATTAGTATATACCAAAATCACCATCAAGAGCAGTCGTCAGAATATCTAGCTTCTCTTTGTATGTTTCGTATAATCACCAACAATCCTACATAATGTTTTTCTTTTTGGAGAGCTCTGCGCACTTTTTCGGACAGAATACGTTTTTTACCAAGGTTTTCAATTAAGAACGAATTGTCTTATTTAGATCAAAAGAGAATGAAATTAGGCCTACTGGTTTTTTACATACTTTATTGTCAAAATGTAAAATAATAATAATAGTTACATTTATTTACTTATTTGACAAGAAGACCAACTAAAATCTTTGTCTTGTTTGGATTTGCATTGTAAATGAAATATAAGGTAACGACCATCTTGTTATTAATTTGTTCTATCATTCCTGTCCTTTCTTGTTATGATGTGCACTGCATCTATATAAAAAAATTCTAAAACAATGTTGTTAAAATGGATAAGCCTATATATTGATCGCCAAAGATTATTTCTAATTTCATGATTGTACAAATTGATTGCAGTCATTTATATTTTGATATTTATTTATCTGGTAAAAAAAATGTTATTTTATGAAATAAATTACTCCCTGATTGCCATGTATATTGTATTGTAATTGCTTGTAAATATTTTGAATCGTTAAATATTACATATAGCCTACTGACATGTTGTGTTTGCCAGTGTCATCGATTGAAAGGTGAATGGTGCAGCTAGATAAATAAATATGCCTAGCCTTGGTGTTATTCGGTATAAACAACAGGAATAAAGTAAATGAACCAAATCTAGAGTATACAATATGGACTGTATGGTGATTATTCAGTGGCACTAATTTGTGGTCAATCTAGTTTATATTCTTTTTGGAATTTTCGTGAACGAAGAGGCCAAGATTGTTATATACAATGTTATGTTATTTCAACAGTCTATCGACACGTGGGACAGCGATGAAGTATTTGGAAACAATGCCCTCAATGGATGTAACCCAACTCAAATTAAACTCTGTGAAAAATTACCAGAAGGGTATGTACATTTTATGATATTGCTTCATAATAGCTTGTCACATTTGATGTATTAATCTACACTAGTTAGTTTTCACGTTCTCTCTATTTCTTACGATTTGTTATTTATTTTTAGTCGCGTGTAACGCGAGTCCACAGTCCACAGTCACTATGTCGGTCGGTTGGTTGGTAAACACTAACTCAAATTTGCGCACGCGACTGCGCTGCAGCCATGTATATGGCCTTGTTAACTATGTAAACGCATACAGGATTGCAATTGATCACTGTCTTAATACAACGTACTAACAAATAACGTAATTGGTCAAATATTGATGATGCCCTACCCTGACGTAATTTGTACTTTATAACAAGTACATACTTCTCAATGACCATCCTGACGCAAAGTTCAAACATTTACAACAAATAACGTAACAAAATGATGGTCAAATATCACCGTTTTTAGTTTGTCGAAAATTTGGGCCTAGTTAATATTAAAGCTTCTTTAAAAAACATGTCAAATCCTGAACGTGAACGTTTTTGTTTGAGATTAGCGGCATTAATTGTAGATTTATCTTTTAAAAAATAGATTTCGAGTGGTTCGTTAGTAAACAAATTCTACTTACACGGCTTTTAAGAAATTGTTTCAGTAGCAGTTAACTTAATCCGAAGCTTATATGCCCAGTTGAAATTAAAAAGCTGGTTAATATTTCATAAGTTTGTATGCGTAACTTTTGTCAATACGTTAATCCATGGATAAATAAGCGAACAATTCTAATATTATACACCATACAATCATTCCTTGATCTTAGTCCTTTCTTTTGTTATGTTTTTTGCAGGTTTTACGTCACAGAAGATATGGTTGAGCCGTTTCTTGAAGGGTTAAAATTTGAAGAAGCTTTAACAAAAAAACGTATTTTTGTTATAGACTATCACGTGATGGTTGATATTAAATATGTGAGTAAATACATGTTTTTTTAGATCTAGTAAATTACACTCTGCATTCATTCACATATAATTCTAATACAACAATAAAACCTCTGTACTGCTGTAGCGGATCTCCATGTACAATAGGAATATATACAAAGCCATATGTTCCAACTAAATTATAAGAATTATTTTGAGGTTAGATTAAGGTTTGGGTAAAAATAATCTCGTACATAATAATGTGCTTAGCTACACTAGAATAATTTAGCTACTGTGTATAAAGTCTAATTAAAGCTCTGTTTACACTACCAAACTTGTATGTAACAAATATATATATATATATATATATATATATATGGACACGATGACGTCATATCACTATACTATAATAGTATTACTAGATGAGAGTGTAAGCAGAGCTTAAGGTTTAGGTAAAAACAAGGTCACATTTATCATAAATGTGCCTAGATACACAGAATTTAGCTACTGTGTATAAAGTCTAATTTACATCTACCATAAAAATAGACAATACTGTACCAGCATTTTGAATTTATTATCTTTCAGTTACCATGTCCGTTTGCATTATATTTCCTTGGAGGCGATAAAAAACTTCGACCAATCGCAATTCAACTAACGAGGGCGCCTCCGCATGCTGCTGTTAAACCTCCGGTACATTTCAACATTTTGGTTTTGGTAGTGTTTAAGAAAATAACTTTATTCGTCCACAACTATGGAAATTATAATTAGTCTAGTGAAACAAAATGTAATATTTTCCACAGGAAGATAAAGACAATTATGATCAAAACGTGAAATATAGGAAGAAATTCTAACATTTCTAACTATTTGTCATACCACAGTAATTCACCAGACTGGTTTTCCATTGTTTTCAATTTCAGAAACTTAGATAAAAATAGAAAAAAAGTCCGGGAAATTTTACAAAATAAAGCGAAAAGAAATGAAAAAAAATTTGTTAGTCAAACTATTTTGGTTATAAAAAATAAAAAATAGTAACAAAATAAATAGAATATTAATACATTATTCTATCGAATTGACAGGTTTTCTTGCCGAATGACCCGGAATACACATGGAAGTTAGCCAAGATGTGGTTCAATTTAGCAGACGTTTCTTACCACCAGTCTTCGACTTACTGCTTTATCTACTTCATCTTGGAGTCAGTGGCTGTTACGATGCACAGACATCTTTCTCTTTCTCATCCTCTCCACAGGTTGCTTGCTCCTCATTTACAGGATGTAATGGCTACCAATAGGTATGTAGGCCTACGGGTGTTTGATACAAACATCTTACTGGTGTTTGACACAAACATCTTTTTTGTTATTGTTATAAAATTGACAGCCAAGAAAGACGAACGAGATGGTGTATTTTCTCATACGAAAGATATCTTGTCCTTATAATGGAAACTTTCTTCTTGCCGCGGCGCTAAATAAATAACACAATAGACAATATTGTTCATCTATTGTCTTTTAAAAGAGGTTTTATTTTGACATGGGAACTAAAGTTGATTTCTGAATTCGTGTGGCTCTACAGTGCTGACAAGAAAAAGTGAAGTTAAATCACTCTTTCATGGTGTTATCCGCTCATTATTTAAGCCACAATTTGGAAAACACGTACTTTAAGAATCTAATGTTGCATGATGAGCAATGTTATAATATTAAATCCGGGTTTGCGGTACACACACATACTGTGACTTCCTTTTTGAAAAGAGTGTACTGCAAATTTGGCTTTATGGCCTAGGCCTACTAGTTATTTATTTTACATGTCGTATAACCATTCGTAAAGCCAGGTTTGCGGTATACCATGTGTGTGCCTTTACTCTTCGTGGTTATGTAATTAATATCAACGGAAACGTCGAAACATTCCAAACTTCCTTTTGGAAACACATGGTGTGAACCTATACACCGCAAACCTGACTTTATAGTTTTTACTCAAAAGATAAGTTCCTGTAACAAATTGTTTGAGATTTATTTTGTATCTTTACATTCAGCCAAGTTATTAACAAACTGATTGGAAGTAATGGTACATTCGATTCCTTCTTCAAGATGGGCTGCGAAGGCTCCTTCAAAATTGTCCGAAACGATTGTAAAACTCGAACAGTTCAAACCACAGAAGTACTCCCTACAAACTTGAAAGCACGCGGAGTGTTTGATGAGGACGTCCTGCCAAATTTTCACTACAGGGACGACGGTCTACTCATATGGAACGCCATTAAGAAATATGTAGCGACTGTTGTCAACGCGTATTACAGTAAGCCTTGATTTAGTCCACCTCTATTAGTAGGCTATATCATGACCGGCCGTTCACACTATTCTTGAGCGTAGCTGTTTTTTATATCTGGCAAAACGTAAAGGCCAATAGTAATTGACAACCTTAAGCCTGTTTTCCACTGGCAATTTATTCGCGCAAATCGACAGCATTGGTTTGTGCGTATTCTTATAGTATTTCCATTGTTTGGTAATTCAATTAATTTTAAATATGTTTAAAAGCCTATATACCATTAACATTTGGGAGTGATAAACATTGTACCGGTAGCTTAAAGGAAAAGAAAAGAATGTCGTTAGAGTTTTAAAAGTTCTTTAGGTTTTATTTAAGGATTTCTTACTTACATTTTCTTCTTGAAAAGTTGTTCAAAACAGTTTCGTGCACGTTGAGAACAATTTCGTAAAACTTGTTTTTCAAATATGTTTTTGATCATCAAAAAGTAATTCTTAACGAATATTAAGCCTATATACGTGATTTTATCATATTTTAGAGACAGACGATCAGGTTGAAAATGACTTTGAATTGCATGGCTTTCGAAGCACTCTGTCGAAGAACGTAGATGCTGGTGGATGTGCGATACCGGTAAAGAAAATAATGTTATTGTAGGCCTAAATGATATATTCCTTTATAAATCTGAATGGTTTGTTGCTTCTAAAGCTTGGTTTCCATTAGAACGTAACGCAAAGACGTAAACGCAACGCAAGCGTTTTAACCAATGACAAGCGAAGTTATAGACAGTTAGCTATCGCAAGCGAATAAGCCATCGCTTGTGATTGGTCAATTCACTTGCGTTGCGTTACGTCTTTGTGTTGCGTCGCTAGTGGGAACCACACTTTACTAAATACAGTATTTGTTATTTATTATACACGGGACAATGCGTAAACATGGGTACGTATGTCAGACGTGCGAACCCGGAGAATATGGTGCCAACTTATTCACTTATGAAACCTGGGCAAGTGTACAAGCGTAATTTTACTCTTCTCTGATTAAACAATGCATGAATTGATTATAAATATCTTAGGGACTGATACGTGTATTCTGTTTCTCTATCTAGAGTACAGTAGTTACAATTATAATCTGAAGTTTTGTTTTATTTTTTATTTTTCCATTGGGAGAATCTGAATTTTAGCGGTAGAGCGTGAGATGACTCTCCTCGAACAATCTGACTTTTTTCTATTATCGGGAGGGTTGAGAGGTGGTCCTCATCAATGGTATTAACCCGTTCAAGCTAGATGACGAGGATATCGTTTTGTAGTAAATTCACTCATTGTACTAAAACGGTAATATTTTCTTAACAGGGTTTACCAGGAAATGATGGGTTCGAATCTCGTGAACAGGTTATTGAAATGTTCACAGTGATAATCTACATAGCTAGTGCTGGATATGCATCATCACAACATAACATTTACGAATCATACGCCTATCCACCAGCCTACCCAACCCTGCTGAGGGGAGATCCGCCTATGGACAAGGTAGGCTTACTGTATAAATATCCTTGTTTTGAAGTTATAAAATGGATGATGACGAGTAGGCCTAGACGTCACAAAGAGAGATTTATTTCAAACATCCAAATTTCAATGTTCAATTGTAACCGTTTTTAGATCTAAAATGGTAAAAGCTGTTTGGTGTCAACAGTTTTGTACAGGGTAGGCTTACTCTCTGCCTGTCGGAAGTTGTTTGTATATCTTGGCTGTGTATTGAATAAAATAAAATAGGCCTACGTCTGCCGACGATTCACTCAAATAAATAATTATTATTTTCATCTATAGTCTGAACGGACAGAATCTGATTTAATGGCGGCATTACCAGAAAAGAACAAGATGCTTGGAATGCTTGCTGTTGTCAAACTATGGAGTTTAATAAGTAAAAGTAAACTTGGTGAATTTGAAAGCACGTGGTTATACAGTGAAGAATGTTGCGAAGCTTTACAACAGTAAGAACAGCAATTTAATTCATCCTAAACATTTATCTAAATAACAACATTACTAATATTTCTGGTTTCTATTCTAATTTTCTTGCAATAAAAACTGAAGAATAAATAAGCCTAAGCTAAGAAAAAAATGCTTATAAAGCTAAATTCATACTTGATCCGTTTCATGGAACGGCGGAAGACGGCGCTGTATAAAATAGAACATCAAAGAATTGAACGGTACCATCTTTCGTCTGTAAAACAAATAAAATGAATGTAGCTTTATGCTTGATTCCGCCGCTTTGACTCAACGAAGGGACGTCGTAGGCACACACATACGTAATTTGACCATTGACAGTAATCCATCGCTTGTGATTGGTCAACAAATCACTTGCGTTGCGCTTACGCAATGTGTTAACGTTGAGCAGGTCTACAATGAGGGCTCATTATACCATTTTATAGTGAATCGAGCAGTGGTGGCGCCAGCGGGGGGGCTACGGGGGCTCTAGCCCCCTCGTCGGGGAGCCTAGCCCCCCCGTCGGGGAACACGGGTACTTTTTGTCGGGGAATATAACATACAGTAAAAAACGTTCGCGTTCACTTCATATAGCTTCAGCGCCTAGAAAACCACGACGTTCCATTGACCGTGAGAGTACGTCAGAGGGAACTTTTATGCATTCATTATTGCCAGAGATCTAACTACTAAACAATAGCTAGTACGCACTTGTTTGGCGGTATCCCTTTGTACGAATCGTTCACCGTTGGGTCGAGACGCGTGATATCATGTTCCATCCAGGGACCAAAATGTGTAATGTAGTTATTTTCCAGGCGAAGTTTACCGACGGTTACCGAAGGGAACACGGGTACTTTTTGTCGGGGAATATAATATACAGTAAAAAACGTTCGCGTTCACTTGGTAGCTTCAGCGCCTAGAAAACCGCGACGTCTCATTGACCGTGAGAGTACGTCAGAGTGCTATTATGCAATTTATATGCATTCATTATTGCCAGCGATCTAACTTACTACTAAACATTAGCTAGGTACGCACTTGTCTGGCGGTATCCCTTTGTACGAATCGTTCAACGTTGGGTCGAGACGCGTGATATCAAGTTCCATCCAGGGACCAAAATGTGTAATGTAGTTATTTTCCAGGCGAAGTTTACCGACGGTTCGGGTACTTTTTGTCGGGGAATATAATTCGTTCGCGTTCACTTCGTAGCTTTCAGCGCCTAGAAAACCTCGACGTTTCATTGACCGTGAGAGTACGTCAGAGTGATATTATGAACTTTATATGCATTCATTATTGCCAGCGATCTAACTTACTACTAAACAATAGCTATAGGTACGCACTTGTCTGGCGGTATCCCTTTGTACGAATCGTTCAACGTTGGGTCGTGATATCAGGGAGTTGTTATTAGAACAACTCCCTGGTGATATCATGTTCCATCCAGGGACCAAAATGTGTACTGTAGTTATTTTCCAGGCGAAGTTTACCGACGGTTACGTCGTGTACTGTGTCGACGTATACACTACTACAGCAATAAACGAATTATGTTAATTGTTCGTATGTTCACCAATTTTTTAATTTACAAGTAACCTTCTGTACCGTGGGGCACCTAGAATAAATATTTCATCCATTACTAAACAAAAAAACATAACATTTTCGCTTAGCCAACATCTTATTATAGCTAAGTTATTAAATTTTCAATGTGCTGTATGTCATGAATTTCTCACCACTCGGAAGTCCAGATGGTACGCAGGCATACACTTGGGAGGAATACACTTATTTCCCCGACTGAAAAAGGTCTACGCTTGCGTTTTTTTAAGCCTCTGGGCCTGATGTTTCCAAAGTATAAAATGCAATTTTTTGAAGACCTGCAGCTCTAGTTTTAAACATTTTCTTAGCTCAGCCCCAACAATAAAGCTGGTCATATTTCGAAGTACAAGAAGTGCATTTTCCGGGACCTAACATCTCTATTTTTCAAACATTTCTTAGCTCAGTCACAACCATGATAGGGACTTATATATTTTGTTTCATGTTTTGAAGTATAATAAGTCCAATTTCCAGGACCTCCAACTCTATTTTTCTAAATTTTCTTTGAACTTTTATTTTTTAAATTGAAAAAATATGGATTGAAACAGTCATCGCGCATCGTTTTTTTGCACGCAGTATTTTATTTATGCATTATAAAAAATGGAAAAAATGGCTACACTAAATCTGGTTAAAATGACCTCAAATGACGCTAGAACGCGTTGCTCCCGGGGCTTCTCCCCCTGGACCCCCACCGGGGGCCCTTGGCGGCCCCCTGTCCCCCAGCCTTGTGATGCTCGCTTCGCTCGCATAGCCCCCTCGTCGGGGAATGTAGCCCCCGCGTCGGGAAGATCCTGGCGCCACCCCTGGAATCGAGCTCATGTACGCTATCTTTACTCAACAATCAAAGCCCATACACTTTAAACAAAAATGTTTCAGCTCTCCATACTATAACCTCAATTCCGTGCGTAATAAAATAGTCTTGAATGGAACCATTTCTGTTTTCTTAGATTCAGGCTTCGATTGCATGGCGTGTGATATCAAATGTGAGGGCATACTTAAAAGAGAAATGATCGTTCCCCACTTCTAAAGTAGCGAAACCTATCACAATTTCGATTGGTAATTACCCATGCGTGAGCAATGTTCTTGCCATGGTGCCATGTCGAAAAGTTTCCATAATGGTAAACACCTTTTGTTCTTTTAGATTCCGAAGGGACCTCAGAAGTGCAGCAACTACGATTGATAAAAGAAATGCTACCAGAGAATTTCCCTACAACAATCTCCATCCCGATAACATACCAAATGGAATTTCAATATAAGGAAGTAGGCATAGAACCGACGGTGCATACATCTGTATTGGTCTGTCTCACGCTGCAAAGACTTAATTTTGCTTCAGTGTATTTTTAACTATTGAATAAGAGAACGGAAATCGCACCGGCAAACAAGGCGAAAAGTATTTAAAAAGTCAACACGCAGACATTATTATATACATGAAAGGGCAAACCTCTCAACCAATTTATAACCCGACAACGATAGAATAAGAGGCCTGTTATACGATGATTTATATAGACCTATTCTAGTCTAATAATAGCCAATTCATATGGAATATTAATTTTATCTTATTGTATAATTGATAGTATATTTACTAAAATATATATTGTTTAATATAAACGATCATCTTGTGTAGGTGTCCCGAAAAAAACAAGCCACTACTTTTAAGGCCAAAGTATGTTAACTGCTAATTATTTAGCCCCGTGACAGAAAAGTAAAACAAATAAACATTAGAAGTAGTAATTTAGTTTTGTCACGTCAATTTGCTATTTGTTTGTCAAAAGAAATTATGCACGTCACATTTACTTACTAAAAAATATCGGCAAGTCCGTGGGGTGGGGAAGCAATCTCAGATGATCAGATCAAATCAAAAACAAAAACCACATATCGGTATGTGGAATATAGTATAATAACCATCTCAATAACGGCGAGTACATACAATTGCGTCACTAGTTTTTGTATTATTAAAAACAAATTATTTTTTTTTAATGGTAAAGGAGATTTCGTCATCAAAAACTAACCTATCCAAGTGGAAGCATTTTTAGTCTCTCTCTAACTCAAGTTTTAACTTTTTTATCCAGCGTCCCTTCTGTCCTCGTGTTGCCATGTCCTTTATGTATTTATTCATTATTATTTATTTTGTTGACTACTCTTGAAATTATTCAAATAATTTTTTCCTTTGGATGATCCAAAAGAAAAAAATATTTGAATACTATACAGAGATCCAGATGAACCTTTTTACTAATACTCTTTAAATATTTTGTTTTTTTTTTTCTGGTGGAACTACTAGCCTTATCGCCATGCCAGTAGTGTGATAGTGAAAAATGTCACGTTATCACACTCCAAGCATACTAGAAAAACCCCAGTTGATTCTATTGGTTACGCAACATTGCATCGCAACAATCTTTATTTTGTCGTTTTATGAGTGAAAACATTGTTGTTTTCTTTGGATGGAAGTGGTCATTAACAATAAAAAGGCTGACTTCATTTATCTTCATGTTTTTTTATGGACAATACATCTTTATTATAAAAAAGAGTAAATTATTATTAATATTATTTAATTATTAAAACACATGAAAGTTTAAAAAAAAAAAAAATGGTGCCCCCTGTGAGGCTCGAACTCACGACCTTCAGATTATGAGACTGACGCGCTGCCGACTGCGCCAAGGAGGCTACCTGAAAGGAGTTGGTTGTAATTACCATTAGTATGATTCACACACAAAAAAATAAACTAGAAGGGAGCCCTCAATGTTTTTCTTAAAATACGCATGCGCGCAGAGAGCAACGATATCCCGGATTTAAACACATGTTATGCATCTTTTGCGATCATCGTCGGCGTCTTTTTTGTATGATTCATAATTATCTTTCTTCAATCAAGAAAACTAACTGTATATTATGTGTAGTCACGATTAGACTTTGGCTTAGTATCTGTGTAACAGGTAAAACACATTTAGTATTATTTAAAACATAAATGCAGAAACAATATAATTGGTGGTGCGCATCGTGTGTGATGAGTCAGAGGATTGTCCTAGCCTGGTGGGTGGATGGAGTAAGATTAGAGAATAAGGCCTAGACTACTACTATCTAGGCCCAGGCTAGCTTACTAGACCTAGAGGAAGAGCGGCCTAGCCGGTCAAGCTACAGGTCTACATAGTCACAGGGAACATTTTCGCCAGTGTAGCATAGCAAAAAGCTATACAAAACAACCTTATTGCTACACATTTTGAAAATTGTGTAGCAAAAAATACTATACAAAACTATGTTTCTCGACTTAAAAATCAGTTTGATTAGCAATATTGCTAAACAAAATGTTTAAATGAAAATTTTCCCTGAGTCACAGTAGAGGCGCCAACAAGGGAAGATTGCTTACTATTAGTACAGGCCTAGCCTCCTCTCTCTACTAGTAGTTAGTAGGGCGCTACTGCAGTTTCGCACCACACTGTTATTATCTTCGATTTCTCACCTAATTTTGTTCACACACCCACATCATACAATTTTGGGCCATTAATTAACATGTTCCCATGATTTAACCACCTTTAAATTACCTTATCACAATAAAAAATGCCTTTCAAAACAGCTCCTTTTCCTCGAATACTTCGATATAACTGTGGCCATTTTAGAATCAGAAAATTGCCAGAAATCAATGTATGTTTTATTTTCTGTTTTTATTTTTAAACTGCAGAGAGTGGTTTTTATAAAGAACCAGCTGTACATATCAAAACGGCGACGATATATGAATCCGTACAAAAAACATTTTATTTTTTAAAAAACAATTCATAGTTTTAAAAATCATAAACCGTATTTCAATTTCAATATGTAAAACACAGTGTACACAGCATGGATTAATCCATGATCATAGCAAATATTGCTATCTCACTATTAAACAAGAAATATTTCTTACAAAAAACGCTGCTCGCTTATTGAAAAATATTTTTTATTTCAACTGTTTTTGAATGTGTCATTTTATTGTCACATAATAGTTATTTTACCTGAAAAAAATGTAATTTAAAGCAACAAACAAATACTTAAAGGGGGTTCCGGGTTTAAAATGAATAGTAAAAAATGTAAAATATATTTGTTTGTCTCTTGAACGGTAAAAGTTTCAATTTATATAAGCGCCCAGTGAAGCAGAACGAAGGCTGTGAAATGAGGCCAGATTACAAGTGCAGCTACGGCGATATGACACTGTGTTACAGAATAGGAAATTCGTGAAATGGTCAATCTTCCGACGACTCGTTATCATTAACCATATCAATTACTTTTGTAAAATTATACTTATCTGATGTAATTTTAGTCGGTCTTCCCATTTATAAAGTAAATGTTCTATGAAAATTCATCAAAACAGTGAAAAATTAGATATGTTTGCACTTTACGTTTGCCGATTTTCGCACTGACTTAGGGAAAGCCTTCAAAATCAATGAAGCGTAACGTATACATTCCTGCTGAGAGAGCGAGGAGAGCGAGACGACGATACACGTGCTCTACCTGCCCATGCCTGGCATCGTCACGTGATAAGCAGATACAGTATACAATACCAAACTGGTCGGGTCGAGTATACCCCGTCTATAATTACAACATGAACGATGTACAGTATTTGATTGAAGGTCGACTCGACCTACCGGAATGGTATAGATAATATAGCTCGAATGAGAGAGTGGAATATTTGTAAACATAAGTATTGCTAATTTTAAGAAGTGTAGCCTAGTAAAAGGCCTGGTAGTATCAATTCGCATAGGGTCTACTACACACTAGCTAGCTCAATTTTTAACTGGGCCGGGTCTCCTTCCTACTACCTGGTCTACTTGCTTGATGCAGTAGTATATCCGCTTTTTTGGAGAGTAAACTAGGCCTATTTTAGGCCTACTTAGACGATCGGGACACCATACGTGCGGACGGCGATATTTACAGCCGATTTTGTAGAATGTTTTAGGTTTAGATTGTTTAGGAGTATGGTTGATAGGATGGGTTTGGAATCCACTGAGTTTTGTTATTTATGGGCCAATCGTTTAGTAGTACGCTAGCTAGGCCCATGATGGGTCCCAATGTTTTAGCGTTTTAATCCCTAGTCAAAATGATTTAGGCTAGGCCTAGCCTAGTACGTGAAGCCGATAATACTAATAATAATAATTTATGACTCCGTAATCTGTACTAAATTTTGTATTTTATTAAATGTCAAATAAATATATGCTGCTACTACTGTTATTATTACGCTTTAGGCCTAGCTTAGAAAATCTACAAATAATGTATTTCACAATGATCGGGTGGTCCTCGTTTGACAGGGAAGATTGAAAGATGTAAATTAGTTGACAAACACAACGTACAGTACATGACGTCGCGAGTTTGGAATCCACTGATGACGTGATTTTGTGAATATCTCATGAATATTAATGAGCTTCCCTAAGCTGCTGAAAAACAGACTTTCCATGAATTTACCCTAAAATGTATATGAAATTTTATTTTTTTAATTTCTCGTTATTATTTCTTCATTCTGACATGTCTATATTGTTATAATATTTTTTATTTAAAGATGTATTGTCCCTTGAAACACAAAAAAATTAAGGTCAAAATATTCTAAATTTAAAGTGGCCATATCAAAGTAATATTAAAGTTATTCACTTTAAGTCGAAATTTGAGCCAAAAACAACAAGTTTACGTAATTAACAGATAAATTAGTTTGATTACATTTCATCTGGAAAATCGTCACGAGCGAAAGTAAACAAAGATTTCAAACCATGAGTACGCATTATGCATATGCTAAATTAGGATTGTTTACAACTCGTCACGGTTAAGAAGGTATTTTCACACAGATCATGAGGAAGTTTTATGATTATGCATACAGAGTAGCCAAACAAGCGCGTTTCATTATGGGATATGTTTTGATTGAAAACTTTGACTGGAAGTCAACGTTATTTTTTTTAACAAAAAAACGTCTGTATTTCACTTAAATGTTTTTTTTTTCGAAAAATTTTTGGTGATAGTTAATAACTATTATGATACTTCAAAATGACCCACCTTTTTTCGAAATCTTTTATTTTTTATTTTTTTGGAATTAGTCAAAGGGACAATACATCTTTAATAAATAAACGATATTTAAAAGCAATTTTAAACCCAGAATCCCCCTTTAAATTGTCTGTCAGACAATGGTTTTTGGGTTTCTTTTCTTTTTTTATATGTGAATAAATATTATTTTTTTGTTACAGAAGTGAATACTCAATTTCTGTCACTTTAGTTAATTTTATTGCTAAGGTCAAATCTGGAGGTCACTTCATCACCCTAGATATTTCAATTGTGAAGTATCCTATTACAAACACAAACTTTAATGGACTGTTTCGATAATAATTCAATGAATATCTGACAGTGAATATACCAGAAATGCTTAGGGATTTGTAATTTTAGCATGGCATGTCCTAATAATATAATAGACTCTTTCCCAGACGTTTTTTGGGTCTACTGTAGCAGCTGGAATCAATAAATCATAGTGGAGTTTCCATTTTCACAAAACTGTCTGTCCTTAGAACTATAACTGCTGCTTGCTTTAGCTTCTGATTGAGTATTTCTAATGGGACGTAGCGGGCTAGAACAGCAGCGTGAAAATAGTTTTAGTGAATGTATTGATTAGTGACCGAGAAAATTTTCTTTGATAGGACCTATTAATATGAATAATACTAATAATGGAATATTAATTTAACCTCTATTTCGCCAGCTGAAAACATTTCTTGCCTTTCAAAACTAAATAGGCCTATATGTGTAATCCGATTTTATAACATTGCCCTCTATAGTTTCTACATTTTTTGGGGAAAATGAAGCATACATTCTGTCAAGTGATAAGTATAAGTGATAAATATAAGATGGCGAACATTTCGCAGTGTGTTGACAGCGAGTTCAGTATCGTTTAAAATGTTTTGAAAAGTATTGTTATTTAAAAAAAATTTCTTCGTAAGTGGTCGAATCGTATAAACATTTTACATAAATATTATGTTGTGAGTGTGAAAAAGGAAACTTTAGGTGAGAAATCAAAGATATAACGGTGTGGTGCGAAACTGCAGCCGCCGCGTTGGCAGGGCTACACTACAGTACTTTTTATACTAAAAAAAGAATACCGAATCTTATCTAGACTAGTAGGCCTCCTAAGTAAGGAAGGTCAAATTTGTTTTTGCAAAAGGTCGCCGATTTGTTTTCACCAAATAAATAGCAAATTAAAAAAAAAAATGAAAATTGCCAAATAGAAGTTAGGTAAATAAATACATGTTAAATGTGTAGGTGGTAGGTTGTTGTCTAATTTGTTGTGCTAATTTGTATGGGGTGCGTTTTGAACCGTTTTAACATTTTTAATTAAAAAGAATCAGGGTAGAAGATGTACCAATTAGCGGTTAATTTATTTATTAATGTAATTTATTATTATTTATATTATTTATTTTTTATGTTAGTAGTAGAGTACCTTTAATTTAATATTTTCTTTCAAAGTTACAATCGTTTATTTTATAGCCATGGCTAAAGATACGGTACGGTAAAATTGCATTACGTCATAATCAGACGTCATCGTATAAGACTTTGAATTTTTTTTCACATCGCGTCTGTAGAGAATGCCTATCGCCAGGCTGCATGGATGTGTGCGCTGGTGATTCTGTAACTCAGCCTCGGGGCTAGACCTAGCAATGTTGAATCGTCGATGCGGTAATAGAGCAAGATCATGTGGTTGGTGGACGTTACATAAAGCGTTTAAAACATGTACTCAATCTCAAATATTATTTCATTATACAACATTATACACTGTAGTAGAAATATGTTGATAGCCAAATTAGAAGTAAAGGAATTATAATTCAATATTAGAAATTGTGTTGCGTCTAGTTCTGAATTTGTCCATACTATGAGGGTTTTATTTCGCTACGGTGATCATTCGAGATCACATGAGATCCTGTTGCGCACGCGCACGTCAGTTCGTTGCATACACACAAAATCAGAAGTCTTCGACATCGAATATCTAAAGAAAAATTGATTATTTTGTAAGAAATACACGTCATAAATTATCTATCAAGCATTGTTTCGTTATGGACAACTTATATTCCAAATGGCCTATTTAGGCATATATTTCTTAATAAACTTTGTTTACAGATGGTGACCATAAACCAAAGCAAATGCGGACAATAAAGGGGCCCTCAAATATTATGATTTAGACAATAGGCCTAGCCCAAGGTCTTAGTCACAGAAATCAGCGCACACATGCAGCTGTCCCCAGCCTGGCAAACAAACTCATATAGGCCTACCGAGACTAGGCTATAGGATATACTGTAGCATGGTTATAGTACGTAGTAGGCCTCTTTTGAAACGGTAAATTTCTGTAATTCTAGAATCAGAATCAACATGTTTTGGCCTATCAATAATAACAGACGTACTGTAGGCCTAAGCTACATTTAGTTTTTGTCACACGACGGGGATAATAGCAATAAATGAAGCATAAAGAAAATGTTAAGCCGCCGGTTGATCACTGTTTTTGCGATATGAAAAAAAATCCCAAGCCCTTATACGATGACGTCACACACGTACCAGCACCCCATTGGCTGATTATGACGTAATGCAATTTTACCGTACCTTTAGCAAGTTAGGATACGGTACCGTATCTTTAGCCACGGCGTTATTTTATAATCCCTAAGCTATTTCATCGCTAGCCATCAAAACAATGAATGACCTCTTGACCCCATGTGGACAATTTCATGTCTTTAGCGCGAACTGAAGAAAGGGGGTACCCTCCACTTACTGTACATGTAGGTAAGTCACATGTGACGTGATATACCTACAAACTGCATTTCACAATAACTCAATAAATAAAATACCCCATGGACTATTCTATTGTACGATTGTCTTACTATTATGGGATGTAGAAGAAAAACCCGCTAATTGGACCAGCCATGTGGCCTAATCCAATTAGTGGTACAGTAGGTTGGTTTTTAATTAATATTTTTTTATTATTATCACATTAAATATGTAAATGCAAAGATATTTTCAATTAATTTTAAACATAATAAACAAGAATTAATATTAAATATGAATTGTTTGCGTTTTATTTATGCTTTTAAACACTACGATCTTGTTTTAAAGTTTAAAAGTTGAACATTCTCAGTCATGTGACCAAACTCTAGCGGCATATCAATTAAAAGCATTACTGCAAATTGGGTACCGCAAACTGGTGCACAGTTACCGCTGTTTGGTACATCAGCCGTCCTTTGTATTTAACGAATTATTATTAATTAAGTGGCCATTGTTTATTTTATGTATTTTAATAAAGGATACATTATTAATAACTGACAATTGTTGTATTCACTTGCAACTATATAACACATTTAACGTAATGATTTGACCTTTACCTAACCTCAAATTGGTATATCTGACCCCATAATGATTTAGTTAATTATAACTTTAATTCCTCTAAATATAGAAATTCAAATAATACAATTTTAATCATTTGTTTAAATCTCAATCGGTATTATTTAAAAATGTATTACATGGTATGAATATTTTTGTCCCATATCATAGGATAATTTGTGTACTAGATTTTTATTCATCCGCGATCGTTTAATAGTGCGTACTATTGCACGCCATGTGACCCACAATCGTCCAATCAAATGACAGGAATTTATTTAGGTGTTATATAATATAAAATAGCAGTAACTTGTGCCCCACATGGCATCTTTGTGCCTTATGTGGGAGGTGGTTATATACTGCATCAGCAAGTATAATGTACAGTACAACCCAAAGTGCATTGCGCATTCTAATTGGATGTAATTATGTATTTAAAACAGGATAACATACCAAGATGTACAATAAAAAAAATAAAAAATTTAATTTGAGCAATTATATATATTCCTTGACCAAATAATAAATATCCACAAGGAAAATAAATAAAATTAAACCTTCATTCATATTTGTATTTTTGTCTGAAAACATGAATGATCAGGCCCAGATAATCAGGCCTTGTATGTAAAGCTTGTTTACAACTTTGTTCAACGGCCAAAATCGTAAAAAAGTTTTATAACCTTTGCAACTGTTTTAAAGCAAATACAATTCTCTTTTTTTCTTACAATAGATCGGTTTATAAAACATACTGTAGTTTCACACTAATATTTATATTACACTAACCATCAGTATTCCTAAGTGATATTACTGTAGGATTAATGATATGTTATTGATATGTTACTAAAGTGTGCATCAAGGTCGGTCTCTAATCTCATTTTATATGTATTTATTTGTAGATTTATCACAATGGATTATGAATCAGAGATACAGAAACTAATGCAGGAGGCTGCACAGTATGCATCAAATAGGAATGAAGCACTGCAATATTCCTACCAAGATTCATACCAGGCTGATTATTATGGAACCTCTTATCAAGGATACAGCCAGTCCAGCTATGATGGGTATCGGGATCCATATAGTCAAGTAAAACCATCTACTGTATATTTATCATGCCATGCCATTAATATTTTTACCAACTACTGAATATCACTGGGCCTTTTTCCCAACATCATGACCTACAATACAATAGGCTAGTTAAACGTCCAAAGTTCTTCTTCCTGCAGTGTTTGCCCGAATGAGTAGCAAAACATCTACTGTAGGTCTGTAGGGCATTGCTATTAATTCCTGGTTCAATGAATTGTAACAGTTAAATTTCAGATCTAGTCTCACTCTCTGACAACAAAATAAATGCAAAATCATCAATATTCCATGCTTTATATTCCTAAGAATACTCAATGGTCAGTTTAATTTGTAATTCTCTCCGGTAGATACTAATCTTTCCAAACCTTGGTTGTTCAGAAAGAACATCATGTTGAGTTGTTTTGAGGTTACAAACTTTAGAACATAGCCCATTTGAAATTTATTATTGATATTGTGATCACCTACAGTACAATACCACCATTCTTCACATGCTGCCAAGAATCCTGTTCTATGATACAGTACTAACAGGATAATTGTTTTGATAATTATTAGTGCAGTTTTTGTAGTTTAAAATCACTTTATTCTATTTAACAGCGGTCTTATTCATCTTATGGACAAAGAGATCAAGGCTCAAACCGGTGGAATTTTGGTGGTCAAGAAAGTTCTTGGGGAAGGCAGGGTAGTAGAGGCAAAGGAGCTCCTCGTGGAAGAGAAAATCAAGGTGGAATTCGAGGCAGAGGCGGAAATCGAGGCAGAGGTGCTGGAAGTTACACCAGTGTTGTAGGCCAAGGTCGTGGGCGAACAATTGGAGACCAAACTTCTGGCACTGTGGCAGAAAGTAACCAATACATGGTTGGTGATGTTGGAGCTGTAGCTGACATTCCACCACCACTTCCTGAAACTGCTGTACCTGAAGCTTCACAGCCCCCACCTCCTCCACCAGATGCAGAAGAGCCTCTTCCACCACCCCTGCCACCATCACCACCTCCAGCACAGCCTCCTTCACTTTTGATGATGGACCCATTTAAAATTAAAAAAGTTGGTCAAAAAGTTAAAAATCTACAGACAGGAAAGAAACCTAACACTAATACGTATGGAGGACAACAGCAACAAACCAAACAGGAAAATAAAACTCAACAGCATAATACTCCACCTGTACCCAAGAATTACCTGCAAGCTCCAACATCACAGCAGCATTACCAACAACCTCCACCAATACAAAACGCTGACCAACAACCTCCACAGCAGAGTTACCAACAACCTCCACAGCAGAGTTACCAACAACCTCCACAGCAGAGTTACCAACAACCTCCACCATCACAACAGAGTTACCAACAACCTCCACCATCACAACAGAGTTACCAACAACCTCCACCAACAACAAAAAATGTTGTTCAACAACCTCCACAGCAGCATTACCAACAACCTCTACTATCTCAACAGAGTTGCCAACAAGCTCCAACATCACAGCAAAGTTATCAACAACCTCCAACGACACAAAAGGTTGTTCAACAACCTCCACAACAGAGTTACCAACACACTCTACAATCACAACAGAGTTACCAACAACCTCCAACATCAAAGCAGAGTTACCAAGAAGCTCCGACATCACAACAGAGTTACCAACAAGCTCCAACATCACAACAGAGTTACCAACAAGCTCCAGGATCACAACATAGTTACCAGCAAGCTCCAACATCACAACATAGTTACCAGCAAGCTCCAACATCACAACCAAGTTACCAACAAACTCCAACATCACAACAGAATTACCAACAAACTCCAACATCTCAACAGAGTTACCAACAGGCTCCAACATCAGAACAAAGTCACCAACAACCTCCAACATCACAACAGAGTTACCAACAACCTCTACCAACAGAAAAGAGTGATCAGCAACCGCCAACATCACAACAGAGTTACCAACAATCTCCACCAACACAAAAGGTTGTTCCACAACAGAGTTACCAACAAACTCCAACATCACAACAGAGTTACCAACAACCTCCAACATCACAACAGAGTTACCAACAACCTCCACCAACACAAAAGGTTGTTCCACAACAGAGTTACCAACAAACTCCAACATCACAACAGAGTTACCAACAAACTCTAACATCACAACAGAGTTACCAACAACCTCCACCAACACAAAAGGTTGTTCAACAACCTCCACAACAGAGTTACCAACAAACTCCAACATCACAACAGAGTTACCAACAACCTCTACCAGCAGAAAAAGTTGTTCAAAAACCTCCACAACAGAGTTACCAACAAACTCCAACACAACAACACAGTTATCAGCAACCTCAAGTATCACAACAGAGGTACCAAACACCTCCATCACACAAACAACCTACGCCATCACAACAATTTAACCAACAATCCCCATTATCACAACAGAGTAACAAACAAACTCCAAAACCGCAACAGAGTTATCAGCAACCTCAAATATCACAACAGAGTTATCAGCAATCTCAAGTACCACAACAGAGGTACCAAACACCTCTATCATCACAGAAACCACCTACGCCATCACAACAATTTAACCAGCAACCTCAAGTACCACAACAGAGGTACCAAACACCTCCATCATCGCAGAAACCACAAACTCCATCACAACAATTTGACCAACAACCTCAATTATCACAACAGAGTAAAAATCAAGCTCCAACACCACAGCAGAGTTACCAACAACCTCAAGTATCACAACAGAGTTATCAGCAAACTCAAGTACCACAACAGAGGTACCAAACACCTCCATCATCAAACAAACAACCTATGCCATCACAAAAATTTAAACAGCAGCCTCAAGTATCACAACAGAGGTATCAAACACCTCCATCATCGAACAAACAACCTACGCCATCACAAAAATTTAATCAACAACCTCAAGTATCACAACAGAGTAAAAAACAAACTCCAACACCACAGCAGAGTTACCAGCAACCTCAAGTATCACAACAGAGGTACCAAACACCTCCATCACACAAACAACCTACACCATCAAAACAATTTAACCAACAACCTCAAGTATCACAACAGAGGTACCAAACACCTCCATCATCAAACAAACAACCTACACCATCACAACAAATTAGCCAACAACCTACACCATCACAACAAATTAACCAACAACATACAATATCACAAAACAAACAATCCTTGCATCAGGAGTCAATTATGGTACAGCAACCAAAGCCTCAGATAACAGACAGAACTCAACAACACAGTGAAACAAAAATACAATCACAGAAATTAAATGATAAGTCAAATGACAAACAACAGCCTACTCCAGCATTTATTGGACCTAAAGTTCCTGAAAAATTGATTGGACCAAAGCTCCCCCAAACAAAGCAGACAGGATCAGAACAGTCAGTTGGACAACAAACCACTTCAAAACAGGAAGCTGTTAAAGAACCAACAACCAAACAAAACCCTAAAGAGAAACCTGAACAAGTTTATTTCTACCAACCTCCATTATCATTACCACAACAACCATTACAGACAGTGCCACAACTTCAAAACAAGAATTTGCAACATGAATTTGATGGAAATGCTTCTCATCAAAGATCTGATAGTAATGCAAATAAACAGCAATCTCCAGCATCTGTTTTGCAACAACCAAAGTCTTCATGGCAAACAGGTAATCATTCAGACCAAATAGATATTACAATGTCTTATTAAAGTACTCATTTCAGGCTGATGCATTATCACAGCAGGAGAAGTCTAACGCAAGAGCACAAGCTCAAAATATTTATAATTTTGCAGATCCTCAAACCTTAGACAACATTTTAAAGAAACCTCCACCTCCTCCACCACCACATCAGATAATGGAGCAACCAAATCCTGTGAAAACGGGGGACCTTGATCAATCAACATCTGAAGAAGTCACAGAAGATGATGTAAAAAATTTTTTCTGTACGGTAGGTTCAATATCAATATTTGTTACCACTGCTACTTCTTTACAGCTATGAAAGAAGCAATAACAATATTTAGAATGTGGTACCTGCTAGCACCCCTGTAATAACCTCTAGCTATCTCAGAAGGGAAATACTCATCTTGTTATTGTTCATGGGCCAATCCAGGCTTAGTTATTTACCCCAAAAAAGGGTTGTAATTGCCTATGAAACTGGGTGTTTAATTTTCATTATCCCAGTATTTCTTCCGTTTACATCTGAGTAAAAAAATTAATGTTTTTATCCTTTGTATTCAAGGATTGCGGCCATTGTCAAAATGCATATTTAAACCCGATGGAGCATGAAATGTCATCAAGACATATAAAGGTAAGAATTCTTTATATTGTGCCTTGGTTATTGAAATTAGTTTTTAAGTGTATAATGTTCCGCTTATGTTTCTATCAGTATCTATGAGATTTGCCTTACTACAGATCTTCATAAGCTTAAGGCGACTTAAGTTTGGTGCTAGAGCTACACATCAAATATTCCTATGATAACCATTTGTAGGATTAATTATATTTAAAGTAATTACTTATTTAAGTAGCAGCAGTGCTGTAACCAACTGGATTAAACTGTATCCAATCGGATTGAACTGCATCCAACTGGATTAAACTACATCTTGCACTTCTATGTCTATTTCTGCATTCAAAAGCGCAATCTTACAAATAATCATTGACTTTTAAATGTGATATTCATTGTTTACAACAGATATCCCTTGTGATGGGTTCCTTTTTTAATCTTTTCTTTGTGCCATTTTGATCGAGACTTTTCTCTAAAATAAATAGTAAAGATTAATTTCATAACTTAGTCATCATGTTATATAGAATGTAAATTTATTTGACGTTGTGCATATGACTTTTGTTAATGACATTAGTGGAGAGTTAGATTTTATGACTTTTTATATTTGATCATAAATAACTACTAGTATAACATATAATATATACTTGATATTTTATGTTATGTTCCGGACTCCAATAATAATGAAAATACACACTTCAAATATGTATAGTGGTTTTGGATGTTTTATTCTCACTCCTTTGTATCTACACATGTGCTCCGTCTTATTTATCTTCCTTTTTCTGCCGCCCTCTATCAGACGTTATGTCTTGTATATTTGGAGGGTTACATTATTCCCCCTCTCACTGAGAAGTGTCCCACTTCTTCAAATGATAAAATAATTATTATTCGGAACATTAAATTAGTATTTAGAAATCCATATTATGAATAGTTTGATATAGGTTATTGTAGCCATTGTATATTAAATAACATCAAGTGGTATTCTCGTCAAAGGATTGGTAATTGGTAAACGTGTTTGGTAGGTGTGGTGATTGGTAACTTGCTAACTTGATTGGTAGGTTACTTTGTAACATCTGATTGGTCTCAATCTAAAATAAAATTCTCCACCAATTCTACATTCTCCAAAAAAAAATCTTTCACTCTCTGCAACAATAGAAATAAAACTCCAATCATATAATATACGAAAAGCGTACATCAGCACCTGTACCTGCAACATATGAACTGCATACGAAACAAAACATTCATTCAAACTCATTCTCTGTCTAAATACCATACGAACAGCGTACCCTATAAACTGACAATCAATAAAACATACACATACATACTGTATGAATAGCATACAGTACAGGCCATCTTCAAACATAATCAATAAAAACACAATAAACAATCTCAAAATATTCTGGAATAATCAGGCTGATGAAAACATATTTTGACTGTAAATGTAGATCGATGACTGAACAGGAACAGGAGGAGGCCCCCAACCACTAACTAAAAACCTGGATAAAACAAATCTATTCTACTTTAACAAACACTTGTGCAAAAAAAAATTATGCGCGCGCACGGCAAAATCATAGCCTCTGCGTATATCTTGTCCTTATCTGTATCCGCGCAAAAAAAAAATGAATAAAGAAATAAAGAAATAAATAAATGAAACTGTAGAGTAACCGTTACTCTAAAAAACGTTTCGGTAATTTAACAACTCTACCACATCTTGTAGATTCAGGAACAGAGCGATGCGTTTGTTTGGTATCCTGTTGAATATTATTAGGTAAATTCTCTTCTTTTGATGTAGCCATTGCTAACAATTAAAAATGCAACGTGTGTCGATGTACAGTATAACTATAAATGAACAGGATCTTACACACGTGGTTATGGCTGGGCAAGTACAAACACGTCAATCGTTTTAATCTTACACAGTACTCGAATAATTAATGTCTGTATGTAACTGCAGTAACAAGATGATCGAAGTATGAATGAAATCATATACTGTACCGTTAATTGTAGACAATCGGAAATAAATAAAATGAAATTCTGACAAGAGTATACCCGTATCGGAACGGCTCCACAGACGGCGAACGTGCGGCGTAGTCCGTGTTGTGTGGTGTGAATGTTTTGAGTCAGGCTACAGCGATTCGATGTAGTCTTGCCGATGTAATACAAGAATCCTGGTTACGGCACCAATATAACATATAATATATACTTGATATTTTATGTTATGTTCCGGACTCCAATAATAATGAAAATACACACTTCAAATATGTATACAGTAGTGGTTTTGGATGTTTTATTCTCACTCCTTTATATCTACACATGTGCTCCGTCTTATTTATTTTCCTTTCTCTGCCGCCCTCTATCGGACGTTATGTCTTGTATATTTGGAGGGTTACACTAGGAACAATTTTCAATGAATACTTAAACAAGTATGCTCCAAGTCAAAGAGAAACTTTTTAGAATAGTTAACAGTTTAGGTGCGCTTCAACATAAAAAATGCTCATCAGGTCATTTTGAGCATTTTCAAAATTGTTGACATTGTTCACGTTGCGAGCATGTTTTTGCAGACAAAGCATGAAGCAAATATATAGGAAAACCGTTTTAAAGGTACTTGATTTTTGTTCTTTATACCTTTTGTGAAAAATTCCATTTAATTTTATAAACTTTAAAGTCCTTTTCTCTGGCAACAAGCCATTTTCATACGGCATCCGTTTCTGCCAACATAAACATTATTAATTGTTTGTTTGCGGATATCTCCTTGCGATTGTCCTGTTTCATCTTCATCATCTTTTTTTTTACCCCATATTATTCTTTCTTCATTTTTGTGTCTTTATCTCATAGTCTAAACCTTGTAATCGAAACATTTCATAACTTTGTCAACATATGGACTTTGTGCACTCCTATTTTTCAATGATGTCAGAGAACTGCACAACATGACTTCATGCGCGATCTCATGAATTTCAATGTTTGATCATAGATTAAAAACTAACAATAATTTGTATTGACACGTAAAAGTTTAATTCAAGAGCAAACATTCTCTGGATTAAAAATGCCGTGTTTCACAAAAAGTTATGTGCGCACTTGCATTTAACATTTGATAATCTACAAAATTAGTTTCTAATTAACTTATCTTCATTTCATAATGGCATAATCGTTTTTTGTGCGCATTTTCTAACCTTGTGTGCATGGTGTTTACTGTGCGGATAGCTAAACAAAAGTGACAAACTCAAAATCTAGTTGCTGCTTGTTTTATACAATCGTAGTACAGTATGAAAGGCTACCAAGCAATAAATAATCTTGTACGTCTACTGTTTACTTTTGTCTATCCATATCTATTTGACAAAATATAGCCTCTTGGTCTATGTTTTTAATGGCTAGGCCAAACCTACCACTACTAGAAGTGATTATTTTATGTGTAATTTTCTTTAAAGACCCATTCCCTACAATTTGACATTTTGTAAAAAGAATACATAATGTACTTTTAAAACATTAAACCAGGTCAATCCTTGTCTTGTACGTTTTATGTTAAATTATGATAAAAAGATAGAAACAATGTACTGCCTATAGCTCGCTGTGAATGTCCTCTAGCTAGGCTTAGTTTTTAGGCCTAGCTGGTAAACATGGGTAACGTACGAACATCGTACTCTAGCTATAGGCCTAGTCTGACGTTGAATAGTTGCTGCATTAATTGTCTTTCTGTTTTTGTCAAAATCTGTTGATACAATTTGAGGGAACTCTGTATTTTCGCCGATAATTTAAGAGTCTTCCATTTGTTTTGGCCGCACGATCGATCAAAAAGTGGGTGAATTACAGAACAAAAACAAAAATGTCAATCTGGTGCAGTCATATTTCTTAGCCCTGCACCCGCATTAGGCTACATTCAGACTCGCTTACACAAGGTGTATGGTTTAAATGTGTCTAGTCACGAATTGTTAAGCTTGGTTCCCACTAGAACGTAACGCAAGGACGTAAACGCAATGCAAGCGAATAAGCCATCGCTTGTGATTGGTCAATTCACTTGCATTGCGTTACGTCCTTGCGTTGCGTCGCTAGTGGGAACCACGCTTTAGTGTTTAGAATGGAAGATTCATCATCACTCATTCCGACACTAAGTACTTGAGTCACCGCCCCACCATGGTTGGGGCTGTGGCAAAGCGATTTTTGGTAATTTACACCCTAGATGGCCGGAAATGGTACTCTCGCACATAACATTTATGTTGAATGACACCTCTGGTTTGGCCGGAAATAACACTTATAGCGTGCTAGCAAACAACAAAACGATCGTAGCCAACTTTTTCCGCCGGTAAACATACGCGAAGAAACATTTTTTGCGTTCATTACGAACGTCAGGGGGAAGCCCCAATGAAAAAATAGGCCTAATCTAAGCCTACTCATCAGTAGGACAACTCTAGTTGGCCGGAAACGAAACTTTATAGCGCACTAGCAAACAGTAAACCATCGTAGCATACTTTTTCCGCCAGTAAACATACGCGATAAAAAAATGTTTTTGCGTTCAATACGAACGTCAAGGGGAATTCACCGATGAAATAAAACTAGGCCTACTCATGAGTAGCAAGTCTGTAGTTGGCCGGAAAGACACTTCATAGCGCGCGCTAGCAAACCGCACGATTGTAGCCTACTTTTTCCGCCGGTAAACATACGCGATAAGAAACATTTTTTGCGTTCATTACGAACGTCAAGGGGAATTCCCCGATGAAATAAAAAATGCCTACTCATCAGTAGGACAACTCTGTAGTTGGCCGGAAAGGACACTTCATAGCGCGCTAGCAAACAGGCCGATTGTAGCCAACTTTCCCGCAGGTAAACATACGCGATAAATGAAAAAAAAAAAATGCCTACTCATCAGTAGGCAACTGTAGTTAGCCGGAAACGACACCTCATAGCGTGTTAGCAAACATTAAAACGATCATAGCCTACTTTTTCCGCCTGCGGGTAAACATATGCGATAAAAAAACATTTTTTTGCGCTCAAATACAAACATTGGGGGGAAAGCCCCGATGAAATAAAACTAGGCCTACTCATTAGTAAGACACCTCTAGTTGCCCAGAAATAAGACTTCATAGCGCACTAGTAAATAGGAAAACGATCGTAGCCTTCTTGAATGTATTATACAATCAAAGCAGCTAGCATTGAATTGCGCCTAGAAAATCAATCGCGCCTTTGTCATTTGATGATGTGCGTATGTTACCGACGAAAGAGTAAATCCCACCGATCCATAGATCCATAACATTTTTACAAGAAAAATAATACAATCAATCATTGTTTTAACTGAAAACTTTATTTACAATATACAAGTTACCACATTTTAGACGATTCAAACAACAGCCAATACTAGAGATCGAAAGAGAGACATGGCAGTAACCAAAACACGTGCTTACATCTCTCGGCGGCGGCCGGTGAAAGCACCATGTGACATACAGTATGCAGTACTGATATCACAATACCATGTGACATCCCTTGTCACTCGACTTTCTCACGAAGTAGGGCCTAAAACATTCTAGCACCGATGTACAATTGTACCTTAAGTTAAGTGAAATAAGACTGTAGCGCACTAGCAAATAGGAAAACGATTGTAGCCTTTTTGAATGTATTATACGATCAAAGCAGCTAGCATTGAATTGCGCCTAGACATCATTTGATGACGTGCGTATGTTACCGACGAAAGAGTAAATCCCACCGATAGAGTCGATTAATTCAGTGTGATATTGAAAATAATAATATCATTGATATTTATTTTTAATAATACCGTACTGACGCGGGTATAAGCCCATACTCGGGTATAAGCCCACCCCCGACTTTTGACTAATTTTCATGAAAAATTAGGCACTCGGGTATAAGCCCACCCATTAATTCGAAGATCTACAGTGTGTGTCGTAATACATTATTTTGTATTTGCCGACGTCCATACACCGAATACACCTACCTTTGATCATAACCAAGCTAGGCTAATATACGCTAGGCCATATGAGGCCTAGCGGTCCTGTTTTGATTACACTCCATCTCGGTCGAAGATCGCTTCACACACGACGCTACAAGTCGCCAAAACGGAAAACCACTATTTGGTATCGGCTGCCATAAACAAGCTTATTAAATTTCTTTGGTACATTTCTATTTAACGAACATTGTATACTTGCTTTTCTGCTTGATAAATTCTTGTTCAATTGATGTTTAAAATAAGATATTCTACGATAAATTACACGAACTATAAGCTTAATTTTCTGACACTCTACACCTCGTGTATTAGAGAGGCAACGTCGTACACGTGAGGGCGCTCGCTCGCATGGTGGAATACACAGTGTACATCATGTGCTGTTTTTGACGATCTGCATTTTTGGATCCTCGGGTATAAGCCCACCCCCCAAACTTGACGTGATTTCATGTTCAAGGGGGGTGGGCTTATACCCGCGTCAGTACGGTAATAAAATAATAATAAAAACAATACAATCAATCATTTACTTTATTTACAATATACAAGTTACCACATTTTAGACAACAGCCAATACTAGAGATCGAAAGAGAGACATGGCAGTAACAAAACACGTGTTTACATCTCTCGGCGGCCGGTGAAAGCGAGTCTCAGTTCTTTAACACTTTGTTACGCAGAAAGTACCGTACCTGCCTGTTAATCTATTTTTAGATTGTTGTGGTTGATATTTTTAAGTGTCACGGATAAGGTTTTAAGCGTCACGGCCGACCGTAAAGCGTCACGGTAGAGAACCCAAGCGTCACGGTTCTGTGACGCTTCAAAGGTCTGGGGAGAACACTGATGTAGTTATAACAACAAGTGGAGTGGAGCTCCAACCAGAACATTTTTCTTTCGCATATTGTACATTTCAACTGTACAGTGTTATTGAAATATTTATTATTACTCCTAATTCATATTTTGATTTTTTTGCATCATGCCTTTTCGTGATCTGTGTGGAGGGATACCTTGTATTTTTGACATTTTAACAAAGCAATTAATTTCAAACATTTAAACATAAATTAGGTGGTTCAAATTTGAAGATGTTTTAACCACTGACCTGCTGACTACTACTATTTTTGTCAGATACAGACAAATATATCTTGCTAGAAATTATATCTGCCCCAGGGCAGGTTTCAAGTTTTTGTAGTTTAAAACAGTACAATTCCGTTCATTTTGATACCTCATTACTCTCAGAAGCCAGTATCTTCCTCATACGCACTTGAAAAAGTCTAAAACCTTCCCAGTACAAATTCCTTAACCTTGATGGGGTTCATTCAAGTATTACCATAACCCACAGCGGTGCAATACTATAAGGTTTGAGCTTGCTGTTGCCTTGACATTTCCCAATCATGACCCCGTACCAGAAGCCTCTGTCCCCAACCTGCATTGTTTCGGCCTAAATGTGAGGGATACGTCTCAGCCGGGTCGATGTATCCCGGACTGAAGCATTATCCTTTATTCATTAACATATTCCTATCAAGTTAATAATTATATTTATTTTGTTGTGGCCTAGGATCTGTAGTTCTAGGCTGCGCATGATAACAGTCAGAATTTAGAAGAACGTTTGAGATTGGTGGAAAAGTGTAAGATTTTAGGTGCCTGGTGTGAGAGCTTGAGGTTGGGTCAAAAAGCGTTAGCCTCACACCAGAAAAAGTAAACACCAAACTCAACTTAACAAAATTGCATTACTTTACAGTTGAGATCTGGTTTTTTTTTTCAGATGCTCAGAGCGCTTATTTACTTGTAATCCCTCATAGTCGTATGAATAGAGGGAAATAGAGGGAAGCATATTGCTTATAGGCCCTGGCTCGCAGTAATATCATGTCATATTGTACAAACGGTGTGAACTTTAATGGATTGTTTAATACCCAAGCCTCCTTTAGCCTATTTTTAAACAAATAGACACAGTTGTCTGCGTTGCATTAAGTTAGCCCACCATGATGTTAATTAACTTGCTGTATGCAATTTTGTTGATGAATTGAAATTGTTAAAATCATAGTACTTGTACAGTATGTATTACTTTGTGAAATATTATACAAATAATGAATGTTTATGAGTGCAATGGTACAAATAATGGCACGAGGTGAATGATGAAAGGTTATATCAACGAGGCAAAGCCGAGTTGATATAACTTTTCATCATTCACCAAGTGCCATTATTTGTACCATTACACGAATACAAAACATTCATTATTTGTTTTATATAACATCTAGACGTTTTTTTTTCGTACACAAAAATGTTTCAAAAAGTACTATTTAACGATCGTTGAATAGTGCGTACTATTGCACGCCATGTGACCCACATTCGTCCAATCAAATGACAGGAATTTATTTAGGTGTTATATAAAAATGATTTCTGTATACCAATACAAACATCAAACGGTAGTATGGTATCATTTTTCCAATATTCATTGAATTATGTATGCAATAATACTAATACAGTAGGACTACTGTATATTTTTAAAATAATATTCTTCTGGGCCACATGTCAATTGTCATTCAATACCTGTACTCTTTAATACTACCTCGTCAAGCCTTAAAATGTTATTTAATCAGTTAAAAACTATTGCAATTCATGTTTCCGAGAATCATATGTGTACAGAGCTAGGGTGAGTCTACAGTGAGTAATTACCTTTTTCCAATATTTAACAGTTATCTAACTAATGGTAGTTAAAAACTAATGTATGACTGAGGACGCCTATTTTAAAATTAGTTGAGTGATTGCCAGTTCATGGCCTCAGTTTCTTTACTTTAGGAGCTGAGGCCGATCCCCATGGACTGGGTAGACACCTGATCATATCCACTGAATCTTGTCTAAGCTACTGTGCACAGTATACCATTACCAATACCACACCATCTAAGTGTATGTATATACATATACCATACATAGCATAAATAGCATTAACTGTAAATTTACATTTAGTATACACACTGATTGTGTATACGATACCAAGGCACTACTGTAGTGTGTGTATTTTGGTTTTTGTTGTCTGCATAGCAGGAAAAAAAATCATAGTGAATGTTATGCAAGTAAATCTTTCTATGACAGAAATTGTAGAAAGCTTCTTCAATGTTTTCAATACATAATCCCTAAACTATGTATTTATTTTTATATGTGGTACATTCTACAGAATCAAGGAAGTACTACTTCACACACTTCGCACACTACACTTGCTCATTCTGTAATTATTGCTACCCCTTCTTCAACTAGTTTTAAGGAACTGCTTTAACACAATTGTTAAGGCACCATTGCTTCATCTAACTGTAGCTTGATATTAGGAGCTTTTATTTGTGACAAACTTTGACCTATCCATATTGTGAATCTACCAAAACTGAATTGAGTGAGGAAGCATTCCTTAAATGCATGCAATGAATTAGTTTAGTATGGCGCTGCAAAACAAAACGGATTCAATTTTATACGTTGGCATTATAAGCTTTCTAGCCACTGTATTATATGGTTACAGTATGATACAGTCTGTTGTGTGGCCACAGATCGTAAAGTAGAAGGCACAATCGGAAATGTCCATCCTTTAATAATCCGGTATTCATTCGTGTTTAGTCGCTTAAAAGTACATACAGCGTTTCCATCGTCAGAGACGCTACACTAACTGGAACTGGCGGCAGAACATTGAAATAACTATGTTCTGTTTATGGCACAGGTTGCTTGGTGGCAATAGAGCATTTTTATTTCAACTGGCCTTTATAGTACAGTAAGTCATATTGGCAAGATGCAGAGTATAGAAAGATTTCTCATTTTTAGGAACTGGTCGACAGAAGTTCCATTTTTTGTTCACTATATACACTATCAAACTAGTTTTACAGAAAAAATGTGATGAGCCTAAATAGGGTAGTGATATGATGTCATCATGTCCATGTATAGGCACATCACATTTTTTGTCACATAAAGTTTGATAGTGTAGACAGAGGTTTAGACAAATACTCCAGTTCCATAGGCACAGTTGGAGGATGCTGATTTTTGTCAGAAAGCTGAGATACTGTAATGTTGTTAATAACTTGTTAGTTGTTAACAATGTATATTACTGTCTTTATTTTATTTTCTTTAAAAAAAAATATTTATAACATTAGTAGTAGTAGAACTTGTTCACACTATCAATGCTAACCACTTTTTTGCACATCGTTGTGAACTGGTAAGCATGCACAATTCATTTTTTCACCCGCATTTTATGTGAGGATAATGCTGTTTAAATAAGCCATTTAATACTAAGTGACAGTGTGCCTAGCAACAATGGACACTTCTAAGAGGACAACACATGGATTTGAACCTAACTGCACGGTCATGCGACCCAGGACATCACTACGTCACTAAATAAATTATTACTTTCATATTTGTATGTAATGTAAGAACCAAATGTAGTAAGTGATAGTGTAGTGAACTAATATATGAAAAAAAAAAAACAGTCTCTAATGTTATTTTAACAATTTTGTTGTTGATAAAAGAGCAAGAAAAAGAAATATTTTATTATTTTGATATTTATAATTTGTGAATTTGGTTTTCTTTTTTGCAGAAACTAGAACACTATCAGAAAAGTAAGTACTGGTTTGGAGAAGATCGTTGTTTTTACAAATCACACTCAACCAAGACATTGACATTGTTTCCAAATATTCAGAAGATGCATTGTTCCATTCCAGAGTATCTGTCTGCCCTCAGAATATTTTAATATTAAGATTAGTATAACAAAAATAAATGTTTATGAGTGTGATGTCGGATAGTATTTTCTTGAGTTGAAAAATGGTGGAGTCTAGTTGGATAGACCAGTACATCTTTCAACAAATGAAAATATTACCTATATTCACAAATATCAAATATTTGTTAATTGTTTTATATTTTATAACACATCTACTGTGAATATCAAAGGCTATAAACATTACAAATTATAGCTCACGGAGTAGAGCAGTTATTGATTGCTAACACTATAGGATGATTGCCTAACAAGCAAATGTCTTGTGTTGCTTAAAATTTATGCACAGCTCTTATGTATCATCCAATCAAATGGCAGAGATAAATGTAGGTGTGTTATATTTTAAAATATAGGTTATAAAAAGCTAGGTTTGAGTAAGTGTTAACTAAATGTTTTTTTTAAATATAAATAATTTCTACAAAAAAATAAATGAATCCCCCAACAGAAATGAAAAAAAAAAAAATCCCATAGAATTTTATACAGTATTTTACTGTAGGTATTTTGATATTTTTGTGCATTGTGTTTATGAGCAATACTTATGTATTGTGTTTATATCCAATCAGAGGCTTTAAAACTTACACCGGTACCAAAGAATATGTAACATACGCGTGTGAATTGTAAATCATTTTTACTGCGACTGCGAGCAAGTCTTAATTGAGGCTTAGGAAGTAGAGTTGAAATAGTCGTGCATTACAACCCTGGCCCTAGGTCAGGATTGAACCCTAGGAAGTTACTGGGTTAAACCTGTCATGAAGCTAAAAACCCATGTCAGGAATTAATGTTGCGAAACTAGCAAGGAGCATGCCTTAAACCTAGTCTACACTACCAAACTTTTGTTTGCTAATGTTTGTCAAGAAGATGCACAACCTAAAGGCCCATTTACACTAGGACAATAATGATGATACCTAGATAAACATGCTTTTTTCTTACAGAAAACAAAAGAGATAAAAGTATTTCTTTCTAAGACTATAAAATAAGCGTTTTTTTTATTATCAAACTACGTCATGATCAGTAGGAGCAATTATATCGCGAAGATACAACAATTCTATTGATTATGAAGTCATTTGATTTGATTTGAAAGACAAAATGGTTATTCTATAATAGTTATAGAATGAAAACTTGTTTGTTTTCTGTAAGAAAAATGCATGTTCATCTATTATCATTATACTCCTAGTGTAAATGATCCTTAAACAAGTTTCCTACAGTTTGCTGGAGTTGATCAAGTGGTCCACAAAATTTAGAAACTCTTCTTTGTTGGGCTAAACTCTGCATTTGCCAACTGAAGTTTCTTAGTGTAGTCTAGGCTTTAAAAATGCGTCATGGCAAACAAAAATGCATTTTTTTGCAGCATATTTTCGCGAAATAATATTGATCATCTGCAGTACATTGTTTTACTGCAGTTTATGCGTATAAGGCTATTTGCACAGTGAACTGTGCAAGTAATGTAATATTTTTCTATCGGCATAGTGAACTCTACGTGGCATTTAGTATTTGCTATCGGTATGAAGACTATCGACACATTGGGACAAGAATTTATCACATTGTTTTCTATCTGCATGGTTAATCATGCATATAGTACCTCTGTACCATGTGTATAGTCTCACAGTAGAATGTGCATGATCAACCGTGCGGATAGAAAGTAGTTACATTATTGGATGTGTCATTAGCAGTACGTGCTAATGTTAGTCTCTTCCATTTTGACTCAAGTCCTGCATTTACTACAGTACAATTTTTTATCTGTATGCATTATTACAACAAATATTTTAAAAAATGAATCGGGTCTGGTGATATCTAGAATGACCTGTTAAATCCTATATGGATTTATTACCAAAGAATATGTATTTTACTGCAGTAACTACATTGTTTACTGTCAGTATGTTATTAATACGGTACTATGATATTTTACTGCAGTATACATAATTGCACATCTATATTTAGATATGCATTACTGCAGTAAACTATTTTCTACTACTGTACAGTATGTAGAAATAAATTTATCTGGTTTCTAAGGATATTTTTTTAGAAACAGACAAATTTTACCAAAGAAAATGCTCTAAAAAATGTACTGTATATAAACTACAGTATTTCTTTAGTGTGTACAAAGTACTATACTATATTGATTTATCTTTTACATCCCAAGCAATAGTTGACTCAAACTGCATGTTTCTATTGAACTCGAAGTTGTATGTGTATTTCTGTAGTAAATCTATTAACTACAAATAATATATGTGCAGGAAACTGCCTGCCCTCCCCCCTCCCCCTCCCCCCTCCCCCTCCCCGATCGAGGATAGAACAATAGTAACATGCAGGTAGATGTCTATAAATTTGTTGTAAATTAATCTTCATTTTCCTTTTTATTACTATATTTATTGTAATCCTTGATTTGATTTGTCAAATCATATGTAAATGATCCAATCATGGTTTTCCCATGATGCCTGTAAGGTTAAATTTAGTTACAGTACACTATAAAACAAGATAGAATATCAACAACTCATGTTGTTTAAAGCCCAATTCAGCCAGTGTCGTCACAAGATGTGTAAGCAAATTGCCAATGCAAATAGTCGTCAGTACTGCTTTGGTGTTTACAAGATCATGATAAAACATTTTACCACCATGACTGTAAGGTTAAAATTTACTTAGAAGGTAGAATATTAGAGAAAATTCAAATGTAACATGCGTTGTTTAAAGCACCATTGCGCAACATTTTTATTTCACCGGATCCAACCTGCGGCCCAACTACCCAGGTAGACTAACATCAAGAAGGTAATGCGAGTCCATCACACCTCAGCCCCACTATGGTTGTGGCTGAACATTTAAAGAATATATGGACTTCAGGTCTTCGGAAATGACATTGTAAGTGCACCACACATGCATAATTACATTTCGGCAATCAAAGAGTCTGTCACCTCGGCCCCATCCATGGTTGGAGCTGGGTAAGACAATTTTAGGAATATGGACATGTAGGTCCATGGACATTGCATTGTATTTTTTGGAGGGTAAAAATTTACCTGATCCACCGAAACAATTCAGCGCAGCAGCCCGGAGTTTCCCCTTTATAACGTACACGATACATGACACTGTTGTGTTGCGTTGTCACAGTTCACAAAAGATTTTCATTACATTGCGATAAAAAAAATCTGCACAACAAACATTTTCATCAATTTTTTTTTAATAAAGCGCTAACAACGCTAGAATATCGTTATTTTTAAAAATCTCTTAGCCACCCTGCAGCATTTAAAAAATGTTCGCATCCTATATTTTGCAGGAAATTCAGCCAGCGACGTCCGTTTGCGGATTGCTACTGAAGTAGTAGCAGGGTGGGGTGTGCGCATGCCTACTTTAATAGTTAAACAATACAAAGTATTAATGTTTGTGTTTATTAGCGTACCAGATGTACCTTCACTGTGACGGTCGCAATAAAAAAGTTGCGTAAAAATATGTTATAAACATTTTTCTGATTGCTAGCGCGCTTAAACTTTAGGTACGTGCGTCGAACGTTATACGAAGGGTATCAAAAAATGGAAGAATCATTCAATTTCTCCAAAATAATTAAGAAAAAAAAAGTTACGTTTTTAATTAAGCCAAATACAGTAATAAGAATTGTTCATCGCAATATATTTTATCACCAAATATGCATGATTAAACATGCTAATAGCTAGGCCTAGTACTAGGCCCAAGGTATTCCGTTTTCTTTGAAATACAAGCGGCGTATGTTTGCGCAGGTTACGAGACAAAATAGTTAAACAAAACAAAGTAATGTTTGCATTTATTACCGTACCTTCGTCAGGGACTTACCCTGACTTTCGCATTGAAAAAGTTGTGTGTGCGACACATGCATTCTGCACATCCGGTTGAAGCGTAAAATCAAAACAAAACAAGTACGTTAACTGTTCGCTGTTAAAGTTAACATTTACCTGCTCCTGCGAAAGCTCCCTACTATGTAATTAAGCGCTGCTGTACGCCATATAACCAACAGCAAAATTTATGGAAGAAATTATTAATGTGTTGCTCTTTTGAATCATTTTAATGCGTCAATTTTGTAAAAACAATGGTTTCCTTATGAAAATGAAAATTAAAACGGGATAGGTTTTAGCTTTACTGGCGTTTAGCAGAAACCCACTGAGAGTTACATTCTTAAATGTTTGGTTGTGACACCAAACTTCACTGTAAGTAAACTTAGGTGTCTTCAAATGGTAGGGTTAACAGGAGCTTTTGATTTGTGACTACCGACAACAAAAGCATTCATGTGTCATCGGTCATTTGAAAAGAGTATGGAAGCATGTCCTGAACTTCCCTGCATGCGTACAATTACTTTTGTTCTAGTTTCAGTTGGTAAAAGATTCCATTCTTTTGTTGCTCTGTATTTGAAGGTTCTTTTATCTTCAAATACATGACCTAGCTAATGTCTAGGTTGTTTGTCTTCACAAATTGAAAGCTCCTCATTGTATTGTTATACTGTATGGTAATTACTGTATATCTTTTTGGTTTCATTCCTTATGTTAACTCGATCATTACTAACTGTTATCCAAAGTTATATCATACTAAAGAGACAGAAACATCTGTGTGTTAAAAATTAAGTTAAGTTAATCCAATTTTAATACTGATAAATGTTTACAATATAACATTTGACCCTTTTTAAATTTGGTTCATTTTTTTCTTCTCTTTTAGACAAAGAATGGATAGCGGATATTACTACAAAAGATGTAGAAACAGATTTGCCGTGTTCTATCCAATATTCCATAGATGAATGTAAACAACCTTTGGTTGGTATGTATGCAAGACATTCCATAAAAATAAAATCATTGTCATTGCTAGCCATTCTGAACGCAGTGCAGGCCTCTCCTAGTCTAGGTTTTCAGAATGCATGTTGACAGCCATTTTGCAAAATAATCTCCTTCCAACGGGAAATTTATGAGAATTGGGGAGATAAACAGTTATCTCTAAATGTACCATATCGCCAATGTACAGTATAGACTGATTTCCTAGATGTATTTTTAACCAATTTTTTTGTGTTCTTTCCACCAGGAATGGAGCATGTGATAGAGAGAAGAATGAATGTACCTGATACACCATTTGTTTGTTTGCTATGTACCATAGTCGTGTCATCAGGTTCAGTGACAGCACATTTACTTGGCAACAGACATCGTTTTATCTATTTAGTAAGTATGAAGCTATTGTTGTTACATGTCATGGCCCACACAGGAGACTTAGAAATAAATGTAAAAGCTATGAACGATGAATGGTTCCAACTTTTCTTTTCACCGTTCTGTTTCTCCTGCATACAACAAACATATCCTTTCAAATCAAATATTCACTAGTTCAGCAATATAAGAATATAATAATAATAAATAATAATAATAAGATTTATAGAGCGCACATATCCACAAAATGCTCAAGGCGCTTGTGAAAACCATGAGAAATGCAACCATGAAACTAAAAACAAAAAGAAGAACAAAAAAAAAAGGGGACCATCGAACCCACCTTACTGTTTCTGTTTACCGGCAATTTAAGGTGCACAGACCTGCCAGTTCATTACTCACAGGTGTTCTCAGTAATGTGGGTATCTGCAAAATATTACTTAAAAAAATCATTCCTCTAAATATAGTGAAAACGTATTGGTCCTATTATTCTATTCTGTACACATGTATTATGTACGTGCATGTAGTGTTTGCGCTTTTAAAATTAAATACAGGTAACATTATCTTAATTCATACATACGGCTATCCTGCGTTGAAACACCGGTTCTCATCAGATCACCGAACTTAAGCAACGTTGGGCCCGGTCGCGTTCTGGATGGGAGACCGCCTAGAAATAGCGGCGGGTGCTGTATATATACCGGAGAGTGATGGTGTATTGATAATATCGGACTAGGCATGATAGGCATGGATTCGAGGTTATCTGTACCATACTAATTGCATCATTAGGCAAGATGCTTTACTCTCATTGCCTGTACCTGAGGGTCCTAAATGATCAACAATTTTGCTGGATGGTATTAAATCATTAAATATGGTTAAAAAAAAACAATTCACAAAGAACACCTATATATATATCGTCAAAATGTCATTACATTCTAGTTTCTAATTCTTTCTGTACTGATGGTGTCCAAGCGTAGCCCATACTAGCAAACTTTAGCTTTCAAACTCAAGTTATATCAAGTTCCTAGTGTAGACTAAGCTGACTAGAATACTTTATCAAACTTTTGTTTGCAAATGTAGGCTAGAGTTTAGAATCACTAACATAAGGGATCTTATCACTAACATAAGTGGTCTCATCTAAATATAAAATACAGTAGTACAGTAATTATTTTATTTCACTACAGACCAAAACTAAGAAGGATTTTTCCAAGAACTTTGTGAAAATGTGCAAAGAAAGTGATCAAAAACCTAAGGAACTGATATCAAATTATCTTACTGAATTGGTCGGAGAAATGGAAAGGCTCCATGGACGAGGAAGGATTAGAGTAATTGTACCAAAGGAACATCGGTTGCAACAAGGTTAGTTTCTAGCTGTCATTGATTATGATAATTAGTGGTTTGTTGAGGAGTGTAAAGCTTTGTCTACACTATCTACTAGTTTGACAAAACAAGTTGGATGTGCCCAAATATGGTAGTGATATGCTTAAATATGGTAGTGATATGACATCATCATGTCCGTATATGATCACATTTTTTGTCATAAAGTATTAGAATATAATTAAGTTTTTGTAGTCTATAGGACTTTTGTAGCATAACAACCAAAAACATTGCAAAATGTTCAAACTTACTTTACTTCCTTTTTGTAAGGCAAACCTGACTTTATCATCATTTCAGCCATTTTCGGACTGCTGCATGGCGAAGGCCTCCCCAAGCTGAACCCATACATTATTTCTGTCCTGTGCAGCTCTCATGGAGGATATGCCAGCAAAAGCTACAATCTTATCTCTCCATTTAATTTTTTTCTTCCTTGGCCTTGTGTGCCTATTCTTGTAGTCCATTCCATGATGAGTTGTCACTTGTACATGTCTTACCTGCAGTATTGATCTCTTATCTGGTTAAGGCAGAAATTTTATTTATAGATTGTTTATTCTGCCTTAACCTGATAGGAGAAAAACATTATGTGCCCTGCCCATCTCTAGTTCTAGATTTTTACTTGTGCATGAAGTTGTAAATCCTGGTTTATTTCCTAAGAATACAATTTTGCAAATCATAGTCAGATACTAAAATATCCAGGCCACATATTGCTACCAATACTAAAGTACTTTATCAATTGTCTGTGGTATGGTAGAAATAATTTACCAAAAAACATCTGTTTGCTTATTTCAGGTATTCAGATGTATAGAAAACCACCCCCAGCACTGATGGATCTTGAAAGGTAGTGTAGAACAAAGCCTTCTTTTATACTCTGTAAACTTCCATTTTACATTTTATAACAATTCTTGTTCAATTCAAAGCATGGCTTCAAACTCATCTCATCATATTAAGGCGGGAGGGAGTTTTCGGCGTAACATCTAAATCTTATGTTAGAATTCAAATAAGCATCAAAGCAAAGGAATCGAGATATTAAAGAATTCATTAAATTTGTGTGGAATCAAGACAGAAAAGCAATGTCATAAAAATTAATAGAATGATTACTTCAGTCATTTAAATTATGGTTTAAAAATTATGAAAATAATTCTCAACAAAGATGTGTTTATTTTCGTTTTTTTTATTTCAGTGAGGATTCTGGAAATATGGGAAACATACCCCAAAGAAGTTTACCATATCCTGAGGCAAGTGAAATAGGTCAAGGTGACGTTAATCCCCCTAGAGGGCATTTCACAGAAGAATTCATACCCAAAGATCAAAGAGATTATTACAGAGAGAGACTAGAATATGAACGAGAAAAAGCGTTATATTACGCTAAGAAAGGTCTCCCCCAGCTACAAAATCCAAAGAGTGATCTTTATGTTAGAGATGACTATCTTCAGCAAGAAGACTTGCTTCATCCATCACATGATTTGGAAGATCCACAAGATTTAAGAGATTATCCACCAGATGTGAGTGATTATCCACCTGATGTAAGAGATTATCCAAGAGATGTAAGAGATTATCCAAGAGATGTAAGAGATTATCCAAGAGATTTTGATGATTATCCATCAGATTTGCCTGATCATCCTATAAATTTGCGTGGTGAACCTAGAGATTTGCATGGTGATCCTAGATATTTGCGTGAATATCCTATGGATTTGCGTGACTATCCTAGAGATTTGCATGACCATCCTAGGGTTTTGCGTGACCGTCCTAGGGAATTACGTGACCATCCTCTGGCTTTTCATGAATATCCTAGCGAATTGCACGAGCGTGGCCGTCCTAGGAACATGCATGAAGATCCAATAGATCCTTACTTGCGTGAGAAGCCAAGGAGTTTGCCTGAACATCCGGAAAATTGGAGAGAATCCCGATATCCTGAACCTCCTCGAGATTTATTGAATGATCGCATCAGAGATCGACATAGTTTATACCGAGATGATCCAAGGGATATACATGAGGATCCTATAGATGCCAGATCAAGATATCGGGATTATCCAGTGAGAGATTCTTATCCAGAAGATTTAATACGAGATAGTCCTCGAACCAGGTACATAGAAGATAGGTACAAAGATCCTGCACTTGATATGTACGAAAGAGACCGCCCTCCTGTGAGAGGCCGATATCCAAGCGATTACAGTCCAGGGAGGCTACCACCTGCCCGTCCTTTGAATGCGAGATCTTTGATAGCACGTCATCGGTATCGTCCAGGGCCTGATGCTTTTGAGCCGGTAAGATTTTTATGAATCCAAAATAATAAGCTGTATTTTTTAAAAATTGCATATAAGGGCTTAGTTATATACCTAGGTAATTGCTGTTATGGACTTAGCTATTATTAAACTTTGGTCAGTAGGAACCATTTTAACTGGGTAAAATATTCATACTCATATACACATGGAATAAATATGAAAAAAAATATTTTTATTTTAATTAACATTATTTTCATTTTGCTTCATTTTTTTTCTAGCCTAGAAAGAGGATCGCTACAAAAGACCCGGTAAGTTGCAATTCACTGCAGTTTGCTCGCCAGAAATTTAAATTTGTTCTAGAATAATGTTATACCGTATTTATTCAATGCTTCTTGTGGGTTTTTTTTAGAAGGGGACGTTTATTCGGTGGAGGCGTTTATTTTTTTGGGTGTAATATGGTAACATGTATAATAAAATAAATACCCCCAAAAGTGAACAAGTACAATTATGTCGAAATGTGATAAAATACAGAAAAAATATGTTAAAATATGTTTGGTAAATTGTTGATCATGGCAGTGAATGAATTCTACTACAATCTATCTACAAAACAAAATTGTGTACGTAATGCACAAAATAAATAAACTCCCCCCCCTCCCCCTCATGTTTAATTGAGGGGGTGGGCGTTTATTCCAACTAATGTTCTGTAGGAAGAGTTTATAAAAGGGGTGCCTTTATTCAATACAGTAATATTATAGAAAGATACGTCAATTCAAATACAAGCGATTGTCTATAAAAACTGGAATTCAAAATATTTCTTAAAAGTGTTTCAGATATTGTTCTTTTACATAAAAAGAACAATATACCTGTGTATCAATTCAAATAGACAAACGATTGTCTAATATATTAAATATTGTTTTTTGTTTGCTTATACAGATAGCGGATGAGGTTTCACATGCCTTAGCACTAGCACTGGCTAAGCGCAAGAGATGAAGACGATGCAGAAAATGTAACGCAGAGAATAAAATAACTGTAATATTTTAATCACTTTTTGTCTTGTATAAGTTGTATCGTATAAGAAAAACTTGGCATTGGATTTTAAAAAGATTTATCAGTGGAAAAGTAAATAATTTGCTTTATTAAGCAGTGTTTATGATGCTTGTGATTTTTTTAATTTTTTGGGAGCTATTAAAAATTTTCTGAACTATCATCTGAAATAAACATTTCAGATAGAATGATTACGGCAGTTGGTCATATAGATACAGTGTTTTGCAATGCGCAGTAGTTATGTCTATATTATACAAAGTTATGTGACAGAAATGACAGATTCTGATTCTGATTCTCACCATTCGCAAATGTATTTGCTATACCTTAGAAAAATGAAAGATGACACAAACTTTCTGCACGATAGTCTAGTATCTACTTGGCTACCATGATTCATCCTAACATGAGTTATATACTGTAAATAAAAATGTTTTGCTTAGATACTTTTTGAAAAGCCCAGAATTGCTTTTTCTCTTGACTGTGTCGAGATTACTTTTGAAAATCATGACATGTTGGCAAATGTTTATATTTAACATTTTTTTTGTTAGGATAGGATTATGATATCTTATGCTCATTTCTACCTACTGCATGTTCAGTTTTCTGTTGGTGCTAGGAAAAAATGGCACTAAACAGATTGAGAAGAATTGAAAATTAGTGTTAACTGTTATGATTAGTTTGGTAATAATATTAAGTAAGATGTGAACAAATTTGATGGTATACATTTTAATTTTTATATATGTTCTACTGATCCATGTATTTTTTAAGTTGATCTTGTTTGTTAAGGACTGTGGCTTTTTCCATTGTCAGGTAAAAATGATTTTACAACAAAAAAAATACAAAAAAAAATTGTAATTCAGTGTTATATTACACAAGCTGATATCCAAATCTTACCCCGATTGTTTCTTATATACATGCACAGAACCTGGTAGACACACCAAGAACCAAGTTGGAGAGACACACCTTACCGGTGACAGCGTTTGTTTAATGCTTTTGTCTTTCCTCGGCCTCGTGTCTTGTTTTTCATATATATATATATATATTTTTATGTTTTTTTTTGTAATTATTATTTTATGTTTATTGCCGAAATGAATAAAATAAAATAAAATAGGTAGACACGACTAGAACCCAATACACGCGCCAGAACCAGGTAGACATGCCCCTTACAAATAGTATGCAAATGGGATGTTTTCCTCACTATTTGACGGCAACACAGAGTTACCTAAAAAATATAAATGGAAATTGGTCCAGAAAATGTCTGGTTATTTTAGCACCCCCAACGTCTTTAATAAACCAATCAAAAATGTTGCTTACATGAAAAATGTTCTTCTAATGTTATTGTTCTAATTTTTATTACCCATATCATGATTTATTAGATTAGTTATGCTTTGCTTTTTAAAATTGCAAGATATTTTAGCAATTAAAACATTTGTTTTCCAATTTTGTTGATCATTTTCTTTTAATTTTAATATACAAGTGATAGGATAGTGTGATAGAAACGTGAATTATCACCAGCATTTGAATTTATCATGCATTACAAAGTATATGGAAAAATGGTGAATTTTAAGCTGGTAGCCAGGATGTTACAGGGGGTTTGTTTTTCCACAAAAGAAGGCAAAAATCATCATGAGCTAGCCTGCGAATATTTATTTTTAAAAGGGAACTTCAAGAAAAGTTCAAACCCTTGTTTCCTTCCCCATCCTTGGCTACAGGCTTGAATCATAGTATGCTACAATAAACTTGTTCTTTCCTGTAAAGGATAATCAAATGTGTCGTACTCCGGCTTGTAAATCGGGTTATATATCAAATATATTAATCATTTAATAATAATAATAATAGTTCATTCTTATGTAGCGCATATTAGCAAGCTCTGAATGCGCTGCACATTATTACCCTGGTCATTTTTTGAATCAAACACTTATGGAAACATACTCCCATATAATAATGCAGCTAGTAATCAGCCCAAAGTTGTCTTGATATAACCGGTACCCATTTTATACACCTGGGTGTATTTGCCTAAGGATACACGCAATGCAACAAGAGTTGGATTTGAACCACAATCAGTAGTCCAATGTCCAACACACTGCGCCACACGCCACTGTTCAGATCTTAATTGAAGTTATTTCAAAAGACAGTAAAGATGTATTCTCTACTTATACTTTTAAACGATAACTTAAAGACATTTGAAAAATTAAAATTTTGTCTGGTCATCTGCACACAAGCGAACATGGCAGTGGTTTATGCATGCAATTATCGTGTACACACTCCCTCTGTGTTACTAACAGCAGCTCATATATTTACATTTGTACGTAATTTATGGTTTGTTTCTTTTCGAATGGAAACTAGCCTGTAGAACACGTAACGTTGCATTTCAATACAATTGTAGTAACCAATCACTAATGGGTAGGTGGTTCTCTGTAGGCAAAGTCTAAACTTACAGGTGCCACATATTATACATATGTGACACTTCTACAGAATGTGCCTATGATACTGGTCACATACAGTAATGCCATATATGGAGACTCAGTACAGTATGGGTACATCTGAGCTTTTTCACACTCATTTGTATATTTCGAATGAGTGTGATTAAGTGTTGCTAAAACTTGCAATGCATTGTTAGGACACAATAGCAATTCCAAGATTTTCTGCCTGGAATATAATTAATTCAAGAAAATCAGACTAGTTATGTTGTGTTTTAACAATTTTATTACCAAAATATAACCTTTTTACCTATGTTGAATGTTATACCATGCTTATGGATGTACTGTAAATACATCCCTCTGTGAAATAATATAATTTAAAGTACCTTACATAAATCCTAATCTAGTTCCTGCACCCAAATAATTAAATGTCCCCAAGTATTGTGTAAATATGTATAGACAGCGTGAAAACAACAACTTGATATGGAAAACTGTGATTTTAACCACAATGTGATATATTTAGTTTACCATAGTGAGACAAAATGAAAAAGGGCGTTTATCATTGTCACTACAGTGTTATCTATTGTATACCTTAATATATTAAGGTATACAATAGATAACACTGTAGTGACAGCTGCATTCAACTTGTACTGTATAATAAAACTGCAATGTAGTGTTTGAAGGTTTGGTGGAAATCAATGTGATTCGCATGCATATTGAGAGAACTTCAAAAGTTCTTTTCAGAACTACATACATGGTACATGGTGTACCGCTAACTTAATATAACTACAATTGTACAGTATGTTTACATACCTCAACAATTTTAAAAAATCTGTAAAATATAAAGATAACAAATATTAAATCTACCAGTTGATATAAATACAATAAATATTCGGCACACTTTAATACAGAAGTGACACTACTGTATATAGATTGCTATGACAACATTTTAACCTTAATCTTAATGCATTGTGTTGTCTAATGCTATTGTTTGTGGGTATATTAATAACATTTAAATTTCATTTATTAACAGTTTTTTGGTCCGTGATAGCACACATTGTTGTTCAGCAACCTGCCTAGAAAGTCTAGGGGTGGGAAATTAATCTAGGTAGAAGACTTTAAAATTAGCCTTATAGCATGATACATCCACATATAAAGAAATAAGCAATTGCATTCTACATAATCAGAAATATTATGGTTGACTGTAATATCACTATGCTACTATTTAGGGTAGGTTGTACTGTATTTCTATTGTAGGCTTAGAAGTTGCATGTTACTTTTACTACTATTATTTAGAAAATGGGCTTTGGTTTATGTTCGTATACAGTACTGAATAACAAAGAAATATTCAGTTAGCACATGTGATATACAATTTGGTATTTAGGTTAAATAAATACAATTTTAGAAGAATAAGTACATTCTATTTAAAAAATAATATTACTGGGCTGTTTGGATTTTCTCTCGTGCCTGACAAATTCAGTATATAAATTTGATATAGGCAAAGAGAAATTCCAATCCGCCTACATTGATATTCTGAACATTATATACAATTGAAAATTATTAAGGGAAAACTAACAAGAAAATTTACAGTGACTACACTGCTGTAAAGCAGTTCTTACTACCATAATATATTAGCATCATGCAATTTGAGCACTTAAATATATGTACAATTTTTTGTATTATCGAATTTGAACTTTGAAAATAATTTTATCAACACTCGGAAAAATATTCTTACAGTATATTGATCATACCATGCAGCATGCTCCATGATCATACTGTATAGTCTGACAGCTTGACCTTTACCCTTCGATTGTAGACCTCAAATGTGCTACAGACTGTAACAAGAATATGAAAAATGATCATCCAAAGTTCTCGCATGTGGTGTACGTACAGGTACATATTGCTACTGCTGAGAATAAAGAAGGCCAGGATGTTCTTGAATCCTCTCCACCTCACAAACCAGATCAACAGTGATGAATGGTAGACGTTGGCAACAGCTGCGAGGCAGAATGTCATTATGTACGGTGCCATGATTCTGGGATCATCCTGGAAAACAGTAGAAAATTATTCATTTAGTGGTGTGGAAAAAGGGTGGGAGAGCTGTACCTAAAGTTTGAAACAAAAATGGTTGTGTGCATAATGTTGCTAATTAGCATACATTGATTTAAATTATTTGAAACACCTGGAGTAATCTTTTGTATGCCGAAGAAAGTAAGGTTTGCAGTACATCATACATTACACATGGCGTACCATGAACCTTAAATTTTCTTCATTAATATATAGATAAATGGGGCTTATAGCCAAACCTCAATGTGCTTAACAAAAGAATTAGATTTCCCCTATATTTTTGATGTAGTTTTTATCAGGAGATTTAAAACTCTCTTTTTATTGTCAATTGTCATTCCCTGTATCTCATGCAGACCCGACTCTGGTATCCAGAGGCTGTATTCACCAATCACACCTAAGTGAGATATTTCCCTTAAATAATAAGTACTGTAGTTCACTTAACTCAATAAATATTTAAGTATTTCCCTTAAATTGTATTCATTTAGATTTGTTTAATTTTAAGGGTGTTTCCCTCAGCCTAAGTGTGAATGGTGAATATATGGCCACTGCCTCCTTCCTTTTTATTATCTCTACCTTCTGTACAGTATATATATTTATTTTATTTTTCTATTATTGTTTCAATAATCTTAAAGGAAGAAAATAAATGAATTGAATATAAAATGTAAAAACAAAAAGAGAGATCCATATTTAGAACCATCATGGAACTCACCCTGTTCAATATCAATTAAATAAAAAAATAAAACATGAACATTTTGTATTGAAATATATAATAGATTTATAAGTCACAATTATTTTTCTTTTGATCATTTTGGATGACCAATTCTTTTTCTTAAATTTGTTCCAAGGTCAATTATAATTGACAATGATAATCAGTTTACAGATAATTGACCTTTAAGGAACAAATGAAGCATGACATCATTAGCACATTCCAGTGTTGAAATCTGATAATTCATGGTAACACAAAAATAAAAAATAGTATTACTTGCTGCCAGCGGTAGATTGGCTTTATTGATTTGTTTCTATGGCCTAAATCAACAGCGCAGTAGGAAATGGGCCCAGATCACATGCCCTCCCCCTCCCCACACTTTATGACTCCTAAAATGTGAATATATTGAAGCGGTAAAAAATTAACATGTCCTGTAGCAAAAAAAAAAGCATACATACATCTAGCATTGTTGGTAAATAGTTGATTAAAGCGACAAGCCGTGCAAAGTTGATCAGAGCACAGAATAAACTTAAGAATATACACAGCATTCCAGTCCACTCCAACTTCATAAGCTGTTTGTTATGGCCTGAAATGATTAACATAAATGTATTTGTCTGAACTAATTGAAATTCAATAATGAGGAAGTCAATAGCTAAGAGGTTAGAGCAGAGACACCATAATCCATAGCTGCTTCGTTGGCACCCAGTACATCTTTTTGGACGAGTACTGTAAAATAATATTCGTTCTTACATAGCACTTTATTGCTCATGCTTCTAAGCGATTCACAAAACATTTTTTTGGATCAAAACGTATAGAAACATCATTCATCAATGAATGTTAAACTAATTGACATTGTTGTTCGCGATAGTTTTGATTTCCCAGAATACACTACCTTGATTTGGTTTGTATGAATCGACTGGAAAATTGTTTTCTTGTGGTGCAAATCCATTACTACTTTTGAGATTGTGAAACCCGAGATCATCTAGGGTCAGTTGAAACGGTGGTCTTAGTTTGACCTCTAGGTTCATCTCCGTCAGATTAATCTTGGCAGATAATGTTCGTGTGTTGTTAAACCTTGTTTTTGTCTTCTGTATAAAATTATCTGCAAATTCAACAGTTCATTTAAATATTATTGACAACACTCTTGTTTGTACAATTAGGCAATCAACGCTCCAATTTTTTTTCATGGAGTAGAACAATTATAGACTGCAAATACTACGGGTAGATTGAATGTTATAAGTTACATCAGCCTAGGCTCTTATCGCATTGTATGGTTACTCACTAATTTAAAAAATGAACGCCCAAGACAATCGCAGTACTTGCATAATGTACTCTCGATGATATAAATGAAGAGTGCAATAGAACATTTAGTTAATATGTGACCCACATATCCTAAAAAAGACAAGCATCTTCTTAGATGTGTTGTTAGATGTCTAACAAAAAATGATTCTCCTAATTCCTTTTTTGTCTTGTTGAATGTCTTAATTGGTTGGTAATGTGATTCATTACTCCATTTCACTATATATTCATCAATTCCTATAAAGTAGCATTTTTAGATTAAAGAAAGTTCAATTCTTACCAAACTCAATTAATGCATAAGGTCGAAGGGCATTCGCAACTCTCTTTCCGTCATAAGTTGTAATGAACTCATTTTGTAACTCTTTGAGAAAACAAAATGCAAGCACCGTAGGATAACTCTCTTCACACATTGTGGTAAAGCAGACACCGAGAGCTGATATGAAACTGTTGAATCAAAAGTACAAACTTATGTGTCAAAATATGGTAGTGATATGGCCAAATATGGTAGTGATATGGCCAAATATGGTAGTGATATGACATCATCAAGTTTGATAGTGTTGACAGAGTTTTAAGAGGGGTTCTACTGCAACATAAAACAAAAACAAACAAAATAGCAGGCCGGTAGGTGTGGAGTGTAATATTGTAAATTACGTTGTTTTTCTGTTTTTGAGTTTTAATATTATTTACATTTTTAGCAGAGATATTACACTTAAAAAAACATGTAAATGTTTTACAGAGTAGAGTATTTTGTATCCAAAGTAAAGCAGATGGCTTATACTGGAAGCTGGTTAATTGATAACGTTTGATTGTTCACATTCAATATTTATAATATGGAGGTATAAATGAATAAGTTATACCACCAACTAATCATAGCTGATGATGTTTTTTTGGGAATTCATTGACGCAAAAGTCTAAAGATAAGGGATTCTATCGACCTCAACATGAATGATAGCCGCCAATGGGCGACTTGTGTTGGGGGTGACTTGACTGGATCCCAATTCACTCACTATCATCTTGATTGGGACGAGTATTAAAATATTTAGTATTTTGAGTGTGGAGTTTAGTACGAAAAACCTTATAGTGTAGTAAATTAACGTTTCTTCAAGAAAAACAATACTCAAAGTTAAAGTCCCAATAATCGAATACGTCAATTAATAATATTTCAATGGAAGTCGCCCTTTGAGTGAAACTCAATAGAAAATTAAGGTTAATTAATATTGCATTATGGTAATATTGTAGGTAATAAAAGGTTTGCAATATGCCTTTATTTGACAAAGTACATGTAACATTATTTTGATTATTGAATGAAATGATTTGCACTTACTGCAACCAGTGGCTTCCCGTAAAGAGGGAGCATCTGTCTGGATATTGTGAAGCTCTTTTAGACAGAATTTTTGCAAATTTTTTGCTCTCTAAAACACTCCTGTTTGGTTCATGATCAGTTGTTGCAGAGAGTGGCAGACCATCACTCAGTCTGGATATCATTGCATATAGAACCATATTTTATTTTACCTGTTTGCTAAGAAATTGTTTCGTTTTAAAATAAAGTCTGAGAAAAGATCCACTTTTGTTATACAGACAGTAACAACATGGTTAGGAATATTATGTCTCAGTGAGCTACGCATACGATTGTGTTTTAAAAGTTCAGTACTACTAGGCCTAGTAGAACTGTTGTTGCATTACAGTAATTAATTGGCGAGTAGTAGTAGTAGTAGTAGTAGTAGTATGAAACGTGGAGATTCATTCCTCTACAAGTTCAATAACCTTGCTTTGCTTCCGCCGTCAAAACAAAATCTCGCTGCTGGGAGGTGTCTCACTCCCCGTCTGCTGCCCTAGCGCTAGCCTAGTCTCTTTAGGCCTGGCCTAGTTACCGTTAACTATGTATATAAATATTGTAAAGGTAAACAAACAACAATAATACATTTAGTAATACCATCGGTATGAATCACGTTACGACGTACCCATTATCGACATCTTAATTATTAAATTAACTCTTGCAACCTGTTTTTTGTTTACATTTTTTCCCCTGGTGGTCTGTTTACAAAGACTAAAAATAATCAATGCTGTTTGAGGGCGTTGTCTAATGTTTTGTTAAATTCTGTTAATGAAAAAAAAATTTTCGGTTCAGCAGAAAAAAAACGAAAACATGTATCTAACCTAGGCCTAGGCTTGACTGGTAATTGGTAAACTATGAATATTGTTACTCTGGAATGTCTTAAATGTAGCACTTAATGCATTAACTTATGTTTCTGTAACTTAGCAGTACACCAAAAATATACCAACTTTAAAAAAGGTAGGCCTAGCCTAGGCTACTACGACGTACCGCGCGCGATGTTTAGGCTTTTTGTGGTGTGGCGATGGGCAGTTTTACCTAGTCGTTTCGTCCGGCTAAATAATATAACTGGGACTACTAATAACTAATCAACCCAAGTGAATTAAATTATAACCAAGCCCTACCGGCCATCTCCCCTCTGCCAGCAGCCAGGTAATAATATAAAGTGTAATTTGTAAATTATACTTTTTAGAGCAATCTTTTTTCTCAAAAAAATGTTGAAAATTTATGTTTTAATAATCGCATCAACATTTGCCGTCATGTATCAACGCAATCATACTACCTAGGCTAGTTGACGTGCATTTATTGACACATTGTGCTGATTGTTTATTTAACATTTTTTTTAAATCCTCAAAAGTATGATTTAGTGATGAAAATGAAATATATAAGTTTCAATACATAAAATTAAACGCTGTGGCTATCCTTATTTTATGAGTCGTAAATGTAACTTTGAAGACTGCTATCCTTATGAGGATTAATATTAATAACACCTGAGATAACGATCTATTGAGGAAGAGCATGCGCTGTTGGTCATCATACTATTGATTGACATAAGGAAATAGCTACTGTATAAATTGTTTTAGAACAAATTTCTTTGCGAATGCCAAATGTTATTTTCAGTAATACTCTACATTTTCCAAACATTATGTCATCTAGGTAAGATGGTAGCCATTCATATTGCACAGGTAAAACTAAGTGTATACTTTTAATCTCAGGTTGATCTGATTGTCATAGAGATTGATCTGAAATGGATTTTAATCATGGAGGATATGGGGTGGAGCAGTATCAGCAACAGTATCTAGCTACTGTCGACGGAACAATTCCAGTGGAATACCCTGGACAAGAAGTTGAATATGTCAATGGTAGGTACAGAAGGCACAATGCTACAGACAGCACTCCACTACCTGAGAACACTCCACTTGCACCTAGCAGATTTTTTGCACCTAGATAAGGTTATCTTATAGAGCATTAGGTTAAGATTCTCACTAATTATCAATAACATGATTCAACCTGACTCTAACTCTAAAGGTAGTAGGCCTAGATTAGCAGTCTTGAAAACTTTGAAAGTGCATTGACACTTATACATATTCCATCCACGAATGATCTTTTCGTATGTAGCAGAAGCAACAAATAAATTATTTTACACGGTTGTAATAAATATTACTCGCAAAAAAGGTTTTTGATCATTTTGGCCGCATATTAGCAAATTTGAGGCAGAATACTACCATGATCTTTTTCATTGCCACACTAAATTTAATTTATTAACTATCTTTAATTTATTAACTATCTTTAGAGAAGATCACCTTTGCAGTTCATTTAAAAAAGGACTGATATTAAGAGATCAATTCAAATAAAATACATATGAAACAATTGAAAAACATGACAAAACAAAATATAAAGAATTACCAAAACTTATATAATAAAAGCATTATTTACAATAGCATCTCTAAATGCTAGGTTTGGTATCTGCTTCACATACAGTATATCTGTTTTGTAGAACCTATTTCAACACATGGGGAATACCATGAGGTGCACAGTGTGCTTGGTGATAGCTGTGAACATTATGGCATATCTACTGTTCATTTTGATATGAAGGAAGAGCTGTTATGGATGGGAACGCATCAGGTATTTTGAGATAACAATCTTCATTTTTCTAAAAAACTTTAAGCTCTGTCTACACTATCAAACTCAAACTAATTTGACAAAAAATGTGTGATGTGCCAAATATAGTAGTGAAATGACATCATCATGTCAATATATGGGGAAATCACATTTTTTATAGTGAAGGCAGAGCTTTACCCCATATTTTATGTTGGACTTTCAGTGTCTATCATACGCATCCTCTCCCAGGTGTTGTATAGTGGGTCATTCAATTGGCAAGTGCATTACCCTTATTAAAAAGTAAATTCATTAAATTTTCAAATTATGTCCATTTAGTAAACTTGTTATTGTTATGCTAATTAAAAAAAGTGTCGATAATGTTTTATTTAATAGGGACATGTGACGTCTTACTATGGGTCACACTTGCAGAAGTACACATCATTCCAAACACATGCTACGCAACCTGTTGTTGCAATGGCTACCTTTGATGGCGGTGTACTTTCTCTTACTGCAGACAGTTTGAGATGCAATTCACGACAGGGAATGCGTATATTTGATTACAAGTAAGAGACAATTTCAACCAACTACAATGTAGAGGTTGGAGAAGAGGAATTGTGGGAAGGGTTGGGGTAGGAGTCGGCTTAAATACCAAAAAACTGTACAGGGTCATGTATCCACATTTTGGTGGGTTGTCTCACCATTGATAATCCTGTCTCTTTTACACTTTCTGGACACACCCTGTGTATTGGGAAACAGCTCTAAGTTCATAGCCATAGAAGGTTCACGAAACGAAAGCCCTGAAGTGCTCTTTTCAAACTAGAAATGAGAAGTCATGGTAAATAGGTTATAACAGCTCAACGATTTTTACCCTTTTGCAAAGAATATCCTGCTAAAAAAAACATGGCTGAAAGTTTAAGAATCATTTTGGGATTGGACCGTTCTAGAGGTGTCTACCACCCGTCTTTTTCTTTTTTGTTTGTACATTTCAGTGAGAATTTGAATAAATAAAATGAAAATCATCATTAGTTTATATTATTTTATTTCTCAGACATGCGACAATGGACAATATGCAGTCAATGTTGCTGTTTGACCCCTTTAGTCTTGTCATGGCTGGACAAAACAAAAAACTAATCAAGTTGGACCTGACAACAGGAGAGAATGAAACAGTGTATGATATTGAGGAAGAAATGGTTTCAGTCTTAAGAACAAGTCAACGTTTCCTATGCTGTGGAGATAGCAGTGGAAAGGTAGGTATACAGTAGAACTGAGTACAGTACACCCCTATTTAGTGAATGTCCCGATTAAGGGGACACTTTCATGCGAGGGACCATACATGAAAAAAACACTGTATCCAGTGTTCTGTTCTGCCTTCATTTATTATATATTTCTGTTTTCTGCAGGTTAACCTCCGTGATCCAGCCACTATGAAGATACAACATTCTCTTGATGCGCAGTCGGGTGGACTCACTGACTTTGATGTCCATGGCAACCAGCTAGTCACATGTGGTTTAACTGACAGGTACACTGCCTATATATTTTCTCATATTCTGTAAAAAAACAGTTATGTGTTTGATAGGGTCACTGTAAAATCATAGAGATATAGTACATTTGTTTCAGTGTTAACTGTAATATCTCTTTGGTGTCACTGTAAATCCATAGAGATATTACAGTTATTTGTTTTATAGTTAACTGTATCTCTGTGGTTTTATGGTCACTGTAAAACCATCTAGATATGACAGTTATTTGTTTTAAGGTTAACTTTATCTCTATGGTTTTATGGTCACTGTAAAACCATCTAGATATGACAGTTATTTGTTTTAGGGTTACATGTAATATCTCTATGGTTTTATGGTCACTGTAAAACCATCTAGATATGACAGTTATTTGTTTTAGGGTTACATGTAATATCTCTATTCATATTATTCATATTCATATTCATTTATTATCCAGAAAAAAAAATATATAAAGCAAAAACAATACAAAAAGCAAAAATTACATAGAACAACAAGAAGCAGAGAAAAAGCGCAGAACACTATCCTGGCGGATTGTCAAAAAGCAAAAAATATCGCTATCAAAGACTCTCCTGATAGCACTGGTGGCAAAATAACATTAACAAGGATAAACATTTAACAACCCGGTAACATAGAATTAACTCTATGGTTTTATGGTCACTGTAAAACCATCTAGATATGACAGTTATTTGTTTTAGGGTTACATGTAATATCTCTATGGTTTTATGGTCACTGTAAAACCATCTAGATATGACAGTTATTTGTTTTAGGGTTACATGTAATGACTCTATGGTTTTATGGTCACTGTAAAACCATCTAGATATGACAGTTATTTGTTTTAGGGTTACATGTAATATCTCTATGGTTTTATGGTCACTGTAAAACCATCTAGATATGACAGTTATTTGTTTTAGGGTTACATGTAATATCTCTATGGTTTTATGGTCACTGTAAAACCATCTAGATATGACAGTTATTTGTTTTAAGGTTAACTTTATCTCTGTGGTTTTATGGTCACTGTAAAACCATCTAGATATGACAGTTATTTGTTTTAGGGTTACATGTAATATCGCTATGGTATACAGTCACTGCAAAACCATAGAGATATTACAGTTATTTGTTTTTAGGTTACTTTAATATCTCTATGTTATTAGGGACTGGTCAATGTAAAATCATATTTATTTGTGTAAGAAAAATGAAATCATAGAGATATTACAGTTACAATATTAAATGAATCACCAATTGAATATTTTCAGACTGGGTACAATGGCGTTGGATCGTCTGCTTATCGTTTACGATCTGCGTGTCATGCGTCCAATCACACCTCTTCAGATTCCAATTGAACCTGTCTTTCTAAGATATGTGCCGACTTATTCAAACAGATTGGCAGTCATTTCACAGGTAAAACTTCTTGTTTATTTAAAAATTAAACTTGTTTTAATCAATTTATCAGGTTATACCATTATTTTGGTGATAATATTTCCAGATTAAATAAAAAATAAAAATTGCAATTAGTACACAAAATAAATAATTAAGATATTATTTGATAATGCTTAAAAAAATGTAATTTCTCATGCCTGAGTGATTTTCCTCTATTTCTATTAATATTTTGGTGCAGTAGTAGTATTAATAGCAAGATTGTTTATTGTCATTTAAACACAAACTATTGTAGATACATTTTTAAAATTTGACGGACTCTGTTTCTCAATTTAGGTCTAATTAAAAACATATGTTTAAAAAATATTAAAATAAAACAATTTTATGGATGCCAAATGTTTTTTTTTTATTGCTTTAGAGTGGTCAATTCCAGTTGCTTGATCCTGGTGGCTTAGTAACAGCTGAGAGCATGTTTCTATATCAAATCAATACTGGAGGTCACATGATCAGTGCAGTTGATGTATCAACCAATTTCCAGGGCATTGCTTTTGGGGAATCAGGAGGTAGGTACTATCACGTCTATATCTTCTGCCTGTCAGAGTCAAATAGGCCCTGTTCAAACTGACGTTTTTAAGCATCATCATCATTTGCTTAGCATCGAAGAAATCGATGATTATTTCTTACATCTGTTCACTATGACGAAGGTATAACTGTTAGGAAGTCATTTTGCTGACTAATATATTCCTGAAACATAATAGTGGACAATGTTTTATCATAAGTAATGCTAATGTAATATACTTTTCAACTGGTTTAATCATTACATTATCATTGTGGTGTGTATAACTGCATCTATACTATACTTTATTTAAATCAATTTTTTTGTCAGGTTATGTCCATTTATGGAGCGAGACTGATGATGTGGTATTTAACGATTATTCTCAAGAAACAGAGTTTGCTCCACAGGTAATTTGTGCTTGGTTGCAACTCTACATTTTATTTTGTATCATTTGTTTACTTTGTATTAAATAATATTTCTTTATGACAGTTCATTTATTATACATTTAAATTATAATACATAAATGTCTTATTATAAGCTAAGCCATGTGGTCACATTTCAATTTTGAATTAGGCATTACCTTTTAGTTTTTCGTTTGTTATGTCCATAGGGTCCTCACAAGAGAAGGCTCCGCCCTATCAACAGTTTATTATGTCCATAGGGTCCTCACAAGAGAAGGCTCCGCCCTATCAACAGTTTATTATGTCCATAGGGTCCTCACAAGAGAAGGCTCCGCCCTATCAACAGTTTATTATGTCCATAGGGTCCTCACAAGAGAAGGCTCCGCCCTATCAACAGTTTATTATGTCCATAGGGTCCTCACAAGAGAAGGCTCCGCCCTATCAACAGTTTATTATGTCCATAGGGTCCTCACAAGAGAAGGCTCCGCCCTATCAACAGTTTATTATGTCCATAGGGTCCTCACAAGAGAAGGCTCCGCCCTATCAACAGTTTGTTATGTCCATAGGATCCTCACAAGAGAAGGCTCCGCCCTATCAACAGTTTATTTATTTTGTTGTTCTGATTAATCAATTTATGTTTAAATTATCTTAAAACTGATGGATAAATGTAGATATGAATGAATGAATAATGGAATTTTTTATTTTGTATACTAGGTGGACCATTTGAACCCTATTGGAATAATGGATGAATTCACTCCTTTATCAACCATACCCACTCCTAATAGTGAATCAACGTTGCTCTCAGACTGGCCAAGTGACTTGTTAACTCCAGTGTCAAGGTGAGAGAAATTTCTAGTACAAGAATATTTTCAAATGCTTCAAATTTTTAAACACATGACATTTTTAAGATTGTCTTTATCGCTATCCTGCCTATTCTTTTCATAGTTGTTTTATCGCATTATATAAATTGTTTAATTAAAAAATGCAAAAACTTTTATAAATATTTTTTGTTTGTAGAAAAGCAGTGCCTGTCGATCCTGATATCTTACGCAGTATGCGTGTCGTGCAGTTCATCGGATACGCCCCCAATACACGCAAACTAAAACGAAATCAGTGTCAGTATAAGGAAGTTGTTTCAAGTATCAAACCGAGTACCGGAAGGAATATGCCGGTACCGGATTCACCGATTGGAAGAGGTACAGTACTGTATTTATAGGCATATCAAAGTCTAATCTGGTTGTAGCTTGATGGATAACGTGTTTTCCTTCTACAGTAATCCCAAGCTCCAGAGTTCAATCCTGACCTAATGCCAGGGTTGTAACTCATGACTCTTTCAACTCCACTCCCTAAGCCTCAAATGAAACTTAGTTTATAAGCCCGATTATTAATATAAATTATAAAATAGTTTATCCATCCTGTTATTGACAAGTTACTCACTGTTTGATTCTTATGGGGAAAAAAACCATTTAATAGGAACATATTTTTGATATTTTTTTTCAGACGTGGATCCTAATATGTTCATGATACCAAAACATTACCGCAAGGTTGAGATTAAATATTCTAAGCTTGGCGTGGAAGATTTTGACTTTCGTCACTACAACAAGACAAACTTTGCTGGCCTGGAAACGCACATTCCAAATGCCTATTGTAATGCTATGCTACAGGTGAGAATTAAAAACTACCTTTAGAATTCTTTAGTAAGTAATAATAATATTATTTTTGTTCAAAAGTAAAGAGACATACATAATAAAAGGAAATAGCAAATGCAAAAAATTGCATTTTGAGAAGCAGAAAATTGGTTTAGGATAGGCCTAGTGTGTGCAAGATGTTAGATTTTGGGCTTGTGCCCAACAGCATGTTGTCTCCATACGTAGTAGTTTAAAAGCAATGGGCTCTTTTTATGAAATGTGTTAGGCAACAATGATTGTAGAGGCATTGTAAACATTTTCCTAATGCTGTTTGTTGTTTTTACTCATTACTTTTTCAAGTTTACAGCATTCAAACACATCGATTGTTTACAATTTTTAGTGAAATCCTCATTGTTCACCATTGTTCTCAATTGTTTTCCATTTTTGCAAGGCAAAACAAGAATTCATTAAAAAAGACACCTTCCCTACAATTTGTGACATTTTTTAAAAATAATACATATATATTACTTTTAAAACATTAAACCAGGTCATTCCTTGTCCTAAATGTACGTTTTATTGTAAATTATGATAAAAATTGAGAAACAATGCACTACCTAAGTAGCTCGCGGCGAGTGACCTCTCTTGGACGGTCTTTAGGCCTAGCCTAGCTAGGCTTAGTTTTGTAGGCCTAGCTGGTAAACATCGGTAACGTACGAACATTGTACGCTAGCTATATACCTAGCCTGATGTTGTATAGTTGCTGCATTAATTGTCTTTCTATTTTTGTCAGACTCCGTTGATACAAATTGGGGAAAACCTGGTATTTTCGCTGAAAAGTTTGGAGTCTTCCATTTGTTTTGGTCTCACGATCGATCAGAACGTGGGTGAATTACAGAAGAAAAACAAAAATAACAATCTGCGCGCAATGCATTTTGGGATTTATGGCGGGCCGCTATAATTATTAGAATCGACTTATTTTTCACATTTTTAACCATTTAAAGACGAAAAAAGTTATCGCAATAGGACCATATAGTATTATTTTTACATTAAATATAGTTTGTGATCTTAAATTAGATCTAAAAACGTAGGGAAGGTGTCTTTAAGCTTAAACTCTGTCTACACTATCAAACTTTATGTGACAAACAAGATGGTATTTGCCCATATATGGACATGATGATGTCATATCGCTACCATATTTGGGTATATCACTACTAAATTTGGGCACACACTTTTTATGTCAAACTAGTTTGATAGTGTAGACAGAGCTTAAGATCACATCAGAAGAATATTAACCAAATATTTTATATTTTTGTTATTCAGGTGTTATATTTCATAGAGCCACTACGCTGTGCAATGGAAAGCCATATCTGTTCCAAGGAGTTCTGTCTTGCTTGTGAGCTGGGCTTCTTGTTTCATATGTTGGACCAGACTAAAGGCAAAACATGTCAGGTACAGTGGAGGGTGTTCACTTTAATTGTACCCCGTCCTACCCTAACTTGGGAAGTAAAAGTGCACAGTGTTAAAATAATATTTACTCCTTTGCTGTGCTTATACTGTTATAAAGCTCTGTCTACACTATCAAAGTAGTTTGAAAAAAATGTGTGATGTGCCCAAATATAGTAGTACTATGCCCAAATATTGTACTGATGTGACATCATCACATAAAGTTTGATAGTGTAGACAGAGCTTTAGAGAATACATTGTAGTTTTGCCTAGAACTTACTCTATTACCCCTTTCACACCAAAACTCCGGAGTGTCTCCGGAGACACCCCGGGGTTTATGACCATTCAAAACGTCGAGAAACTCCGGAGATACCCCTTTCACACCAACCTAGCAACTCCGGGGTTTATAAAATAAAATTGTAAATGTCGCCCTCTATTTTGTTTGTTTACATAGCGACGATCATTAGAATCATTTTAATTAATAATATGTTTAATTTAATAATTACTTTCAAAAGTCTCAGAAGTAATATAATGTTTTATTGATACTACTTATTATTTTTGAACCCGCTATATATGTTGTACAAATATTTAAAGTATTTTGAAATAAAACTAAAGCAATGAGTGATCGTGTGAGGATGACCTTTTGACCCGAAACACTCCGGAGTTTGATGTTGGTACCTTTCACACCAAAACACTGGGGTGTCCCCGCAGTTCGCTCTCCGGAGAATGTTCAGCTGTTCAACCCCGCAGTTTTAAACTCCGGAGTTGCTTGAATTTGCCTTTCACACCAAACAGCGGGACGTCAACTCCGGAGTGTCTCCGGAGTTTTGCTTTTGGTGTGAAAGGGGTATATGAGTGGCTATGCATGTTCCTTTCTTTCCATTTTGGGTCAAATATCCATTATATACTGTCACTGGTCTTGTAGCCGTCTTCTACTCAAGACACATGGCTGTCATTGACGAATACAAAGTATCCATTGACTTTACTGATGGTCTTTATAACATACTATACACTTTTATTTTTATTTTGTTTTTAACTTTCACCAGTTAAATTATTTTGCCCATTGTAAACCTATTAAAAAATAATAATCTGTTTTTGTTTAATAGGCTAGTAATTTCCTGCGTGCCTTCCGTACAATCCCAGAAGCCTCAGCTCTAGGTTTGATAATCGGTGATGCAGAGGAAGCAGCGGGAAGGACGAACCTGCCACGGTTAATTCAAAGTTGGAACCGGTTTGTTTTACCACAATTAATGCAGGTACGCTGTTTTTAGTCTCTGACCCTTTTCATTTCAGGTTACATTAGTCTATAAACTTGAAATTATATAAACTATTATTTAAAAAAATTTATATTAAAACATTGTTTTATTTTGATATAGGATACACAAGAAATTAAGGAAGGGTCCTCAAATTCAGAGGTTGAAGAAAGTTCAGAAGAGGTCGTTGTAACTCCATCGACAGTTCAAAGGTTGTTTGAGTCGGAAATGGATATTGTCAACCGATGCAAGTGCAGTACAGAAACGAAGCGGTTTACGTCAACCATGCTTGTAACACTTACATACCCAGACATGAATCCAACTGGTTAGTTAGACAATTTTATTTTTCTGTATTTTTCCTTTACCATTTCAGGTTCAATTAACTGCATTTGTTTGATATCCTTTCGTAAGCAATCGTGAAGGAAAATGCTTGCCTGTTGTACTGAATTTTAGATCTATGTTTTCTATGACTAAATGTTGCCATTATGAGAAAGAAAGAAACTGTGAAAAATAAATTCCTAAATAGTGAAGGCAGGCAGGAAATTAGCTCAACACTAACTTCGGTCTTGATAACCCTTTTGCAGCTCAAATGAAGCTATACTGGGATTGGTTGCAGATGGACTTAGATAGAAAGAGCTGGACCTTAACAGCTGTAACACGCTTCTCTTCACAAAAGACACCCTAGTCTCCAAAAATCTAAATGAGCAATATGTGTACACCGTACCTCTATTATCCAAAGATAAGGAGAGCCTCAAGCCTTTTTTTTGTATTTTTCAGTACCCCTGCCTTAACCGCTCATGCACTTAACTTGCCTGAGTGGTTAAGGATCTGTAGCCTAGCCCTTGCTTGATTATATCAGTGGCCTTTTGATAGGTTCCAAGTATGTTTATATCTAAAGTTATTATTATTTGATCTTTTATTTGAATAGGTGCTAATCAACCTCCAAAAGTATTTAGCTTTGCTTCAGTTTTACAAAGAAGTTTATCATTGGAGCAGATGACTCAAGCCTGGTGTAAAGAGTGCAAGAAATATCAACCAACAGTAAGTGTGCAAACTTTTATTATAGTAGCTACCCCTGTAAAATAAATGGAACAGTCCAGGCTTATAATGTTGAATAGTCAGTTAGTAAGAGATCTCTGATAAAGATCGAAATGTTTGAGTAAGTACTCTCGGGTTTTTTTTTAATAGACAATGTTATCTTAATTTATAAACATAGAAGCTTCAATCATATTTTAAATATTTTAACACAGGTGCAGACTCGTACAATAAAACGTCTTCCTGACGTGATAGCTATTAATTGTCAACTGGAAACCAACAGTGACATGCAGTTCTGGAAAACACAAGAAGAGGTACTGTATATAACAATTATTATTATAATTTTTTTTGTGTGCAGTAAATGAATAAAAAGCAAAGAAATAAAAGAAATTTATTGAGACATACTCCTGTATTAAGCTCTTATTCTACAAACTCTGAATTTTATATTAAAAAAACATTACCTTACATAATTTGAAATGTATGTCTACCTAACTTATTTCTAATTTGCTTTAATTTGACAATTTTTAATTAAAGAACCAGAAACCTGGGAGCCTATTTTATACAATCTAATTATTTATCTTTCTGAATCTGTCTTTAATATTAATAATAATAATAATAATAAGATTTTTATAGCGCACATACCACTCCAGAGTGCTCAAGGCGCATTTAAAAATAAAAAGAAATAAATCATACAAATTCCTGACAAATAAAATGCAATTTCTTTGGAGGGTCCCCATCCGTTGTCGTTCTGTCGCGGTCCCGGACCCCTACCTAGGTGACCAAACAAAGGAGCAGGATACACATATTAATGTTATTGAATATATATATATATCAATTGGTCACTCTCAAACACCTCACTGTCATCTGCAGTAGTCACACTACGTGTATGGGCCTATAAATAACTGACCATTGTTATAATATTATTTTATTCGTCATTATTTTCTCACTTCCATCCAGATTGCCAAACAAAATGGAGACGAGGTTGCGGATACGATAGTGCCAACAACCAAGATGTGTAGATACGGGAAAGCTTGCACAAGAAAAGATTGCAAGTTCAGGCATTCTGAAGATGAGGAATCAATTAATGTGTTAGTGTATACTCTGTCTACACTATCAAACTAGTTTGACAATAAATGTGTGATGTGCCCAAATATGGTAGTGATATGATGTCATCGTTTCCATATATAGGCACATCACATTTTTTTGTCACACAAAGTGTGGTAGTGTAGACAGCGAGCTTTATATTTTACATGATTTATCCATCATTTATTATACTTTTTAGAAAACAATAAACAGAGATTTTTTTAAATTTATTTATTAAATGTCAAAAAACATAATAGCAGTATTATACAGATATTGCCTGCTTAAAGGTAAAATATTAGATTTGACATCCCCGAGGGAATGATATTTTTCTCAAGGGAATATATATTTCCCGAAGCGCCAGCTGGGTGAAATATGATTCTTGAGAGAATAATATCATTTCCCAAGGGGACATGCAACATAGTACATGCGAGGAATAGATAAGACCTTCTGACCCTGTGAGCTATTTTCTTATATTTTGATTATTCCAGAATTAAGATCAATACCTCTTCATGGGTGCCATGTGGAATTAAGATGCGGTTATCAGAGGAAGGAACCTTAGAAATACATGACATCGATAAAGAGGTGAGAGAAAAACGGAATACAGTCCATGAAAAATTTGCTAGGATTTACAGAATATTCAACCTTACTTTCTTATTGTCATTTCAAATCAAACAAATGAATTCCTGATAATAGCTAGCTTCCATTTCGGGAATGTACACCGTTCTGTTATCTGAATTGTATTTGGTCGATTTACCCTTCGTCCTTCATGTATCATCCTGGTAAAAAAGCTGGCAAATGTCTTCTTGAGAGGCATACACAGACATATACTTATTTTATTTCATAATAGAATATTTCATTTAAATTTCAATTTGCTTTTCAAATGCTATGTTTTATTCTATTTTTGTTTTTAGGAGGAGCTTTTCAAATCCAGTGATGATGGCTTTCAGAAGTACCTTCTACACACATCACTAGCACACATTCGTGATTTGAGATCTGGTGGAAACCTTGTGGCCCACATCAACGTTGGGAAGATGTACCATAAACGAAAAGAGGTACTGTACAAAAATGATATATTGAGAAGAGAATAAAAAAATTCAACAAACGAATAATCACGAAAGTTGATATACCTTTCTCCCTAAACTTCTTAAAAAACCAGGGGCGGATCCAATATTATTAGTGGGGTGGGAGGATAAAAATTTCATAAATGATAAAATGAACCGTCAGGTTGCAGAAAGATAAAAAAATAGTCACTATTTTATTTTTAAAAGACATGGCTGTTAAATGTTAGTGGGGGCTAAAGCCAGTTTAGCCCTGCATTTATCTGCGCCTGAAAACATACTTTAGACATTTCAGTCAGACACAGGGTTATCCAGTTGCAGGGGCGGATCTAGGATATTGAATTAGGGGGGTGTAGCTTTGCGAGCGAAGCGAGCAAACATTGGCTGGGGGCAGGGGTGGCGCCAGGATCTTCCCGACGCGGGGGCTACATTCCCCAACGAGGGGGCTATGCGAGCATCACAAGGCTGGGGGCCAGGGGCCGCCAAGGGGCCCCCGGTGGGGGTCCAGGGGGCGAAGCCCCCGGAAGCAACGCGTTCTAGCGTCATTTGAGGTCATTTTAATCAGATTTAGGGTAGCCATTTTTTTCCATTTTTTATAATGCATAAATAAAATACTGCGTGCAAAAAAACGGTGCGCGATGACTGTTTCAATCCATATTTTTCAATTTAAAAAATAAAAGTTCAAAGAAAATTTAGAAAAATAGAGTTGGAGGTCCTGGAAATTGGACTTATTATACTTCAAAACATGAAACAAAATATATAAGTCCCTATCATGGTTGTGACTGAGCTAAGAACTGTTTGAAAAATAGAGATGTTAGGTCCCGGAAAATGCACTTCTTGTACTTCAAAATATGACCAGCTTTATTGTTGGGGCTGAGCTAAGAAAATGTTTAAAACTAGAGCTGCAGGTCTTCAAAAAATTGCATTTTATGCTTTGGAAACATCAGGCCCAGAGGCTTAAAAAACGCAAGCGTAGACCTTTTCAGTCGGGGAAATAAGTTTATTCCTCCCAAGTGTATGCCTGCGTACCATCTGGACTTCCGAGTGGTGAGAAATTCATGACATACAGGACATTGAAAATTTAATAACTTAGCTATAATAAGATGTTGGCTAAGCGAAAATGGCATGTTTCTTTGTTTAGTAATGGATGAAATATTTATTTTAGGTGCCCCACGGTACAGAAGGTTACTTGTAAATTAAAAATTGGTGAACATACGAACAATTAACATAATTCGTTTTTGCTGTAGTGTAGCGTACGTCGACACAGTACACGACGTAACCGTCGGTAAACTTCGCCTGGAAAATAACTACAGTACACATTTTGGTCCCTGGATGGAACATGATATCACGACCCAACGTTGAACGATTCGTACAAAGGGATACCGCCAGACAAGTGCGTACCTATAGCTATTGTTTAGTAGTAAGTTAGATTGCTGGCAATAATGAATGCATATAAAGTGCATAATATCACTCTGACGTACTCTCACGGTCAATGAAACGTCGAGGTTTTCTAGGCGCTGAAGCTACGAAGTGAACGCGAACGAATTATATTCCCCGACAAAAAGTACCCGAACCGTCGGTAAACTTCGCCTGGAAAATAACTACATTACACATTTTGGTCCCTGGATGGAACTTGATATCACCCGTCTCGACCCAACGTTGAACGATTCTTACAAAGGGATACCGCCAGACAAGTGCGTACCTAGCTAATGTTTAGTAGTAAGTTAGATCGCTGGCAATAATGAATGCATATAAATTGCATAATAGCACTCTGACGTACTCTCACGGTCAATGAGACGTCGCGGTTTTCTAGGCGCTGAAGCTACCAAGTGAACGCGAACGTTTTTTACTGTATATTATATTCCCCGACAAAAAGTACCCGAACCGTCGGTAAACTTCGCCTGGAAAATAACTACATTACACATTTTGGTCCCTGGATGGAACTTGATATCACCCGTCTCGACCCAACGTTGAACGATTCTTACAAAGGGATACCGCCAGACAAGTGCGTACCTAGCTAATGTTTAGTAGTAAGTTAGATCGCTGGCAATAATGAATGCATATAAATTGCATAATAGCACTCTGACGTACTCTCACGGTCAATGAGACGTCGCGGTTTTCTAGGCGCTGAAGCTACCAAGTGAACGCGAACGTTTTTTACTGTATATTATATTCCCCGACAAAAAGTACCCGTGTTCCCTTCGGTAACCGTCGGTAAACTTCGCCTGGAAAATAACTACATTACACATTTTGGTCCCTGGATGGAACATGATATCACGCGTCTCGACCCAACGGTGAACGATTCGTACAAAGGGATACCGCCAAACAAGTGCGTACTAGCTATTGTTTAGTAGTTAGATCTCTGGCAATAATGAATGCATAAAAGTGCATAATAGCCCTCTGACGTACTCTCACGGTCAATGGAACGTCGTGGTTTTCTAGGCGCTGAAGCTATATGAAGTGAACGCGAACGTTTTTTACTGTATATATATTCCCCGACAAAAAGTACCCGTGTTCCCCGACGGGGGGGCTAGGCTCCCCGACGAGGGGGCTAGAGCCCCCGTAGCCCCCCCGCTGGCGCCACCACTGGCTGGGGGGCCAGTGGCACTATACAGTCCTACCCTTTGTTTTTATTGTACTTAATACATGGGCGCGTAGTATAGTAGCACTGACCATGTGATTCATCAACTCTATTCATTGACTGTGTATTGATCGTCAGAGGTACCGCTACTCTGCAATACGGGAGTGATGATCACAAGAGATGCCGACCTTCTTAGTGGAACGCGACCAAGCTCACCACGTGGCTTTTATGAACTTTGTGAACTGTGATTGATCGTTGGTAACGCTAGAGATTGATAGTACACAAAGGATGTCGACGTACATGCTTGGTGGAATGCGAACAAGCTGACGATGTGCTCCGACGTAGTACTATTTTTTCACTATAAAAATGTGCAAACCATCGGTGATGGATGACTGTCGAAACGATACATGTTTTTAAAATCTATTTAATTTTTTAAAAAAATAAAAAAATATTTACAAAATAAGGGCGCGTACGCCCCCCTATGACCCCCACTAGATCCGCCACTGAGTTTTAGTAAAGGCTGCACAGAGAATAAGGAATTTACATCCATTTTTTATATTCTTTTAGGGAGTAACTCATACAAACTGGTATGTGTTTAACGATTTTGCTATTACACCAATTGAGCGATATGAAGCCAGGCAGTTCAATCTGGACTGGAAGATGCCTTGTGTTCTGTATTTCACTCGGACAGATTTATCTGATCGGTACAACACCACTGGTAAGAACGACTATTTATTACCCTGAAACATTTTCCAATTATTGCTAAAAAGTCTGCCAACCTTAGAAAAATTTTGAGTAAGTTTGAAAATAAGTATATTTGGTTGAATACCGTAGTTTGGTAGTAAGCTCTGTCTACAGTATCAAACTTTATGTGACAAAAAGTATATGATGTGCCCATATATGAACATGATGTCATATTACTACCATATTTTGGCACATTACACTTTTTTTTCTAACAAGTTTGATAGTGTAGACAGCTTAAAATATGTTCCTTTAGAAATATGAAGACTGTGAGGTGGATCAAGTCAAGAAATTAATTAATTTCAAAATAGACGATCCAACACTGAGAAATATATAATTTAGGCATCCTTACAAACAAGATAGATATACTGTTATTTCTTTTTATTAATTTACAAACCACATTTTAAAACAGAGCTTTATTTTTCATATGGTTTTTTTTAAATATCTATATATATAAAATATCATTATTTTATTCTTTAGTGCAAAATCCTATAGATGAAAGTGTACTACTACCTAAGGCTTCACTGGCTCAAGGCTCTGAGAACCAGCATAGGACATTCACACCGTTACAGCCTAATGAACTTTCATTTGAGGAAGGATTCCCTGTTGCTATTGATGCTGAGTTTGTATCACTAAACCAGGTAATAATAAGAAAATAATTACATGGTTTTCTCAAAAAGTGATCTCCTGTCCTCCGCTGCAGGCGCAGTTTCTCTTGATTGTTTTTAATATACATTCAAATCATCCTGATTGATTAAAGAAATATCACCCTAAAAATTGGGTTTTTTCAAATCAAAGAATTGCATAAAAAAAAAAATTATTTACTGAAAAACTGTAATTTAAAGCAAATAATAGTCAAGTTGGCTGCCAGCCAATGAGTTTTTCGTTAAATTTAACCGTTTTATTTATCAGTGAAAAAATTATTTTTTCAAGGTTTTTTTTTCTTCAGAAGTGATTCACTTGGTTAAAACTACAAAATGGCATATTCAAAGTCTGATTTTATTAATCTTCATTTTTCATGTTTTTGGGGACAATACATCTTTAACCTTTCAGGCCCTACTACTAGGCTACTTTTGTTTAAATGTATTGCACACACAATGCATATTTTATGCTTGCCTGCCATACCCATTTTTAACTATAGGAAATAGCCCTACCTGGAATATGTACAGTACTATAGTTTAGTTTAAGATTATATAGTTGTTCTGTACAGCAGGCCAGACTATATTTACTTTACACAGAATTATATAGTTGTTCTGTACAGTAGGCCAGACTATATTTACTTTACACAGAATGTTTACTACTTACTGTTGAACAAAAATAATTGATAATAGATCATTATTTCTAAAAAAAAGAACAATAATTAAAACTATTACGTCAAGGGGCGTTTTTTGTGAGAAATATTTCTTCGTTTAATAGTGCCCTTTACGGTTTGGCCATGCTTTTGTAAAGTTTCCCTATATTTCAAAATTGGGATTACTGTGGTCTAAAATATTGACACCAAAGAAAGTAATGTGAATAAAGATTTTTTTTATATTTTTTAAGGAAGAGGCTGAGATACGTAGTGATGGTACAAGAACTACTGTTAAGCCAAGCCAAATGTCAGTTGCTAGGACAACATGTATACGAGGCACTGGACCGATGCAAGGAATACCGTTCATTGATGATTACATCTCAACTCAGGAACAGGTAGAAACTTCATCAAAATGTTTTACTAAACCTATGTTAGTCAGGATAACTTTTACCCCTTTAGGACCAGCTTTCAGATGCCAGGACAAGTTTAGAGGATGTGAAAGAATAAGTTTTCAAAAAGATAATTCGAATTTTCTTGTTTTGCAAATTAGAACCTCTTCTTTAGGACACATCTATTAAGGGGACACTTTCCCATGAAACAAATAATTGGAACTATATGTTTTAACACTATGGCCAACCCCTATTCAAGGAAACTATGTTGGGTCCTGAAGGTGTCCCTTAATAGAGGTTCGACTTATACTAAATGTTAAATCTTTGTTCACTAGGTTGTTGATTACTTAACAAAATTTTCCGGAATCAAGCCAGGTGATCTGGATGTTATGATTTCTTCAAAACATATCACAACTTTAAAAACAACGTACTTGAAACTTAAGTATCTTGTTAATAGAGGAGTGATATTCATTGGTCATGGACTAAAAAAAGATTTCAGAGTCATCAACCTGCAGGTAAAAGGGTTTCTTAAGCTCTGGCTTACACTATCAAACTAGTTTGACAAGAAAGTGTGATGTAACTAAGCTAAGAAGGAAGGACTGATCAATTTATTATTTGAAAATATTGTTTTTCAGGTACCATCAAACCAAATAATGGACACAGCCATATTATTCAGTCTGCCTAAGCAACGTCTTGCTTCACTCAAATTTCTTGCCTGGTACTTTTTAAGTAAGTCAACTGTCAACTAATTTAATTTCAATTCATAGTCTTTCTACGTATATTTGAAATTCTAGACACGCACAAAATAATTAGGATGTTTACACGGACAGCACCAGGACTGGTGTTTGGTAGGCTTTTGCGTGTGAACTAGGCAGTGGCATTGCAAAACTTTTGTTATCCAATATATTCAACTTTTTCTTTCAGAGCTGAACATCCAATCAGAAACTCATGACAGTATAGAGGATGCACGTACTGCGTTGATGCTCTACGAGAAATACCTTGAACTCAGCGACAATGGAAACGACAAAACATTATGGAAATCAACTCTCAAAGAACTTTATGAACAGGGTCGAAAATTGAACTGGAAAATACCCGAAACAGAACCCAACCAATAATTAACTTTAGTCTGTGAAAGAATTGTGAATTATTTATGGTACTGTATATCCATTATGCGTACAGTTTAGTCCTGAAAACCAGACATCTTGGGCTGGCCCACAAAGAAAGTCTGATTTCTTATTAAAATGTATTGTGAAGAATTTAGGGAGTTTATGGGCAATTGTACTTACTGTGAGCTAATTGCATGCACAGAGCACCATGTGACTGCATCTATTGAGTCTAATTGTCATTCTGTGAACACCCATTGTGGGCTGAATGACTTGCGCATAGTTGTGTGGCTATTCCTTATTGCTTTAAACAAAAGCTCTGTTATGTCAGCATTTTCAATCCATATTGCAACACCCTTTTGGTAAAAGATTCTAAATTTTAATACAACTAAAGGTGTGGTTTGAGAGTTTTAAAACTATATAGACTGAACATTTAATTGACAGTGTTAACACAGCTGGTAGCATAATACAGTGATGTATATTTTAACTGCATTCACCTTTGTGTGGGGCAGCATATTGAGCAAGACAATGTTTATGTGCAGTTAACAGTGACATTTCCTCCAAGATGCTCTCACAAACTTTAACGTTTGGTGCTTCAGGAATGACAACAAAGTTTTACATTTTTTAACTTGAAATTAAATCAGCCTATTTTGCTAAATTTGTTTTAAATACAGTATTAACTAATTTCAACTTTGTTATACGTCTTATTTGTTTGCATTTGTCTGACAATGAATATTGAATGCAGATTGAATGTGTGTTTGTTGTCAGTGAACAGCCTGAAGGTGACCGTAGCATCTGAATCTTGCTAATTAAGGCCACAAATATCTATATATTACTACCATTGCCTTCAGACTACCATTGCCTTCAGACTACACTTTATCAACCATACATTACAAAAACATTACATTCATTTGTTGTGCACTACAAGCAAGTGCAACAAATTTATTCCAAATGGCAAAAAAGTTAAACATTTTTGGAAATTATAAGACAATTCTTAATTACAATTTACAGTAATATTTTTCTTATTTTATTTCCTATTATATAATAATTTAGAGGGCGTATTTCAGGATTACGTAGCTCGGCGATTTACTCTCTACACTAGACATTGTGCACTAGCTAAATAGATCTGAAAAGTACCTAATTCCTTGATTTTAGCATTGGATATTGCATACTTAGCCAAGTAATTGAAGTGATATTAAAAGACAATAAATCTAATTTCATAATTATCAGAAATAATCAACAATTATTGGTGGTGTAAATTGAAATAATTTACTATTGAAAATTATCGGTAATATGACGTAGTTCCGGTTAATATTTTTTTATATTGATTAACCAATGGTAGTTGATTTAAATGACGTCACCATTTCAATTTGTACCATGTGACGTTGGCAAACCAAGCAAACTTTGCCCTTTCCATCAACTCTGCCACGTCGGCGGAAGAATTTTAGCAAGAAAGATGATCGCGATAAGGTCGTTGTTGTTTGTAAGCTGTGACGATTTTCGTGTACTTTGACGTTGTGCTACGTAGTAAAGAAGGTGGCCACTCCGATCGCTGAACAGCTGTGACGAGAAAATACGTAACTGGTAAGTTGTTCATCAGCGCATCAAAACATAAATTCGTGATTCTTGTTGTCGTTGAGCCCAGCATGACACATGGGTACACATTGGAGTAGTAAATTCCCGAAGGATTTGTTTATTTATAAGTAATACTGCACCCCTGTACTCATGTTAAGTTAGTGTGCGTATTCGCCATTTGTGTCCCTTCCGCTTTTTCCAGTTTGACCTAAAAAACAGGGAGACCACACGACTGCAGATTTCTTCACACAGCCAGATAGTCTATCCGCTCGCACACCACACACTCTGGGCTGAATGAATGGACTGTCTGTGGGCTTCTTAACCAAAAACCGTCCTTATTTTTCAAGGTTCGGACTAGCCTAGGCTATACTAAGATGCGTAACTTTTACGCATCCAGCCTATGCGAGGCATGTTTATTTTTAATACGCTTTTATTTTTAAATTAATAAAAAATCCACCAACTCTGCTGCCCTGTTTGCACTGTATGAAATAGAAGAGAGAGAAGAACCCCACATAATCCTTTTTTGCTATAAAATAGGCCTAGGTAGGGCCTAACAACAATCAAAACCTTTGTCAGGGTGTTGCGGTCACTTGTCGTGAGAATGAATGTTAGGTAGGCAGATGTGAAATGTGAGAAGAGAGGCGCAGAGAAATCGCAGAGAGGTGTGATAAAATAAATTTACTATACAAATGCACAATTTGAACAATTTTCATGCAATATTTGTCAATGTTTATAAACATGCGTAATAAATTTAAGAGAATAATTAAAATACTATTATGCCTAGGCCTACGTTTTTATTAAATTGAGACTACCAAAGTCGGACAAAAAGCCTACCTCAACTACTCGTAATCCTTTAATGGCCATTCACACTGCGACTACCTTACTTTTTGTGTGCAAGGGGTTTTTATAGAAATTATAGAGGCATCTCAACGCTCCATGGGATCAGGTGCATTGATTGGGGTACATTTACTTCCAAAAGACAAATTTATGTTGCTGAGTTACAGTAAAGTAGTAGGCAAATTGCACAACGGAATCAACATTTAACGAAACAGTAATGAGAAAGATAATCATGTCGAAAGATAAAATAAAAGTCTTCAGTCTATACAAAGGTTGTGTGTAATTATTATTATTTAAGTGTATTTTAATTGTTTTGTTTGTACTGTACATCTTTCTGTATGTTACCTACCAGAGTACTACATCGCTTAAACACAAGAAAAATCATGAATTGAACTCGGGTCCTCTGTTTGAAAAGAATGCGTAACTGTTTACTGCCAGTACAGTATGCCACATTTGTAGTGTTCTTTCTGTAAATATCAATTATCAGTAACATAAATGATGATGCAGCCATCCATACTAATATTATTTGTTTAAAGAATATTATACTATAGTATATTGATTAATTTCAGAATTATCTTGTTAAACAAAAAATGTATATATTTTGAGTCGCATGTATATAAATGGAAAATATTTTATCAAGATTAAAATTCTGTTTTTTAATGTAAATCCGGTAATAATTAATTAACAATTGTCAAGATTTATTAAAATGTGTTGTATGTTTTCTGATCATACTGGCGCCATTTCTTTATTGTTTGACCAGCAGCGTTTCTAATCATTTTACCAACGTCATGCAGTGCCCTTTGACCTTTTGTCTGAGTTAGAAAGTAGTATGTACTGATTCCTTGGGGACTGAAGTTGTAATATGTAAATTGGTTTCTAATTGGTCTCTATAGGCATGTGAGTTGAAATATACTATAGAAAACCAATACCCTCGGTACAGTGATGATTACTAGATCTCAAATCCAAATAAAACAACAGAATATGCTTGTTATTAATTGTCAGTTTTTGTGTATTGAATATATAAGAATTTGACATTTAGTGTAACTAACACTACTGTACATTAGATCATCAGTAAAGCAATAATTGTACATATTTTAGTAAAATATAGATTTGTTATACTCTAAAGTATGTTTGAGTCTTATTTGACTGTTAAGCTTGGTTCCCACTAGAACATAACGCAAGGACGTAAACGCAACGCAAGCGTTTTAACCAATGACAAGCGCAGTTATAGACAGTTAGCAATCACAAGCGAATAAGCCATCGCTTGTGATTGGTCAATTCACTTGCATTGCGTTACGTCCTTGTGTTGCGTCGCTAGTGGGAACCATGCTTTAGGACCTATGTACACTACTGTAGCATCATCACTGGAAGAGAATGAATTCATAGAGTGTTCTACTAGTCGTAGTATATTTATTTGTTCATTTAAAATTAATAGAAATTTTTTTAAAAACTGGCATATCATCAGTAAGTCTACAGTACAGTATGTACACAGTGGCTTGCTGTGTGCTTTTTCAACATTTTATTGGCTGGTTTTGGCATCCAATTTTCAAAACAAACATAGGAAAAAGATAGTGTTAATATAATCAAACATAAGTGACATTGCAGTTTTTTTATTCTTTCTGAAATATTTATCATTGCAATTGAATGAAGAAGTCAGTACAGTGTTTTAACCAGTGTACCATGTACTCTACAACCATCCCATTATTCTATACCTGGCCCACAGAGATAAAATAAATCTGAAAAAACATTAATGTGTTTTGTTGACTGTTTTGTGAATGAACATAGAGCCAGTTATAACACTCTGATCATTTAAATTTATGTCTGTATTAAAAAGGATTTCTAGACAATGAATAATGATCTTGTATAAATTAATAGAGGGTGTGCGCTATCATTATGATGATAGATGCTGTACCAGATGTAATCGAATGGTGCAATGTTCATGGACAAGTAATTTTACAGTTTTTAAAAATGATTGAAATTGAAGAAGTAATTTATTAATTTGATAGCAATTTTTTTTTGCAATACTAAAGTTACAGTTAGTTAGTGTAGCCAGTGGAAAATTGGTTTTTAACTGCGTGTAGCTTGGTAATGCAATGATAGAATTGAAATTGAAAAAATGCATACCAATATTTCATTTAACAATGACTATTTATTCAACTGTAGAACACAGAAATAAATTCATAGAAGGATACAGTACATTGATTTTGACTTCTCGGAAAGAATTTGAATTAAATAGCTTCCTGAGCGATGAAGCGTAGCTGTCGTTTAAGACAGACTTAACACAGTGTACATGCTATAACCATAAATGTCAAGTCACATACTGTACGACATCATCATACAAGCTCATGCTTTTTTACCCTACCTTAGCCTCCCACTCCATGCTCATTTAATCGCTTAAGCGCTTTTTCATAAATCTCAATTTTTGTTTTATTTTGCCGTTAATCACTGATCCTATTTACATAAAAATCAGTTTTTGAGATTTTCAGGATAGGTACGATTTGACCTACTCGGCCGGGATATTTTGTATTACTTTACGCTGAAAAATGATTATTTTTAAGGTGGGGTCATAATTGAGAAATTTCAGTTAAGTTTGCTTGATTGTACAGTACTATGGGAAAATACCCAGTGTTTGGTTAACATAACTATTCTCACTGTTATCTTAGCATAAATTACATCATTCTGTGGGGTAGAAAATTTAAAAATCAATGCAAATCATTATAAAAATCAGCACAGATTCAGGGATCTCCTCAACCATAAGTCGAATAGTACAGTACTTCTATAGGTCTACTCGGATTTCATACATCTGGCTCGTGTGCGATTATTTTAAAAACCCAGTCCATCTTTCGTCAGGTAGCGAGTTACCCGTTTTTTTTATTATCCATCTCAGCCACTGTCTCTATACAGATGAAGTGCCTTTGATGCCAGTGACAGCTTAACACAAAGGGACCCTTGGGGTAGACGAAAGTCCACCTGTAAAGTAAAAGTGCTTTCCCAGTATATCTGAATAGGCCACCCTCATTAAACATAACAAAATACAAATCCATTTTAAAAACAGATCAAATCCAACCTAACATAATTAAAAAATTGGAAAATTAAGTTTTTTTTTTCTGCTTGGTATTTTTTAAACAGGCACGCACTGTAGCTTATTCTCAAAATCTTAATTGTAAATATGGAAGCAAAATCCGAAGCAGAAACGGTTCCAAGGTCCCAAGAAACGGATGCCACTGCTACATTACAGGTTTGTAAACAAACCATTCATATCCATTTATAATTTCTCAAATCTGTTTTAAAAACCAGCGAGTTATGAAATTGATACCCAAAGTATAAGTGTGTAATGCACAAACATCAATTCATTGAGACTAGAGGAAAATTATATCTTGATAATTATTTTCTAACATATTTGATTTATTCTGAAAAGGGTTTTTCCCCTAAATATAATTTAAAATCCCAAAATTTATTTGTTGTTATAACTCTTTCCTTTTGGATTCAGAAATAATTGTCTCGATATTATTTTAATAAACAAGGTCTCGGTTTTAAGTTTTAGAATTGTTAATATTTTAAGCAGTACTGTAGACTAGTAGAATAAATTACAGTAGAACATTGTCATTTTTATTTAGTCTGTATATTCAAACATGTTGATAACTTCTGCAATATGTTTTAGTACTATACAGTAGCTCTTGTGTGGGAGATTATGAATAATATATTATGATTTATTCTGTATCATAGAGAACCCCTTATTTATTTTAAACAAGGATAGTAAAGTTAAGAACATTCTCAAACTATGATTTGCTACAGTTATCATTTATGTCATTATATTCAATGATTAATTTCAATTGATCTCTTATATAATTAGGGTATAACGACCGTGAGCCAACCTGTACCAGTGTCCGTGGTAATGTCGGCTATGCATAATGCTCCCGTTCAGGTTCAATCTGTACAACAGCAACAGCAGGGTAACCAGCCCTCTGTAATCCAAGCAACTCCACTTCCAACAGTTCAAGTACAGGTAACTAAAGAACTGTGTTGACATTATTTGACTGCGGCATTAACATTTATTGAATATTATAGCATTAGTAGATTATTAGTAGTTTGATTTTTTAGATTCAATACTCTAGGAATTTCTATAATGTACTTTTCACCTACCATACAGACCATCTAAACAAACTTAACATGTCAAGCACATTTTCCAATTTGTGAATTACCTCACACAATCATACTAGCCTTCACTTCTCTCTTAACACTTTCACCGCCAGGCATTCAATAAAGGAAGTACCCCTCACCGCCAGCCATTTTAGATACCTGTTTTTCAAAGCTCATAGCAAAGGTGTTTGTAATCAGAATAACATGCAATATACACTCAATGAGATAGAAATAAACTTTCCAATGGTACCAAACACTTTATTGAAATAAAACTGTAATACCACATAATTGTACAAAGAACTTGGCTCACTTTTAGCACTTTAGGCTCAATCGGAGAACAAAGCAGAGATAATGAGGTTTTTAACCTGGCTGCACCGTCTGTCAGTGTCACGATTCTCAACCTATTCTACAAACTAGCCTAGGCCAGACTAGCTAAATTATCTCCAATTATTTATTACATTTTATAAACCAGATTTAGGTACAAATATACCTTCATCATCTGGGGATAATAAATACTCATTTTCAGAGTCAGAGTCGGCAAATATTTCTGCAATTGCTTCGTCCGCAGTAAGCACATTATGTTGTTTACGGATTGGACGTGATGTAGGCCAGCTGGGTCAATGGCACTAGGGGTTAATAAAGTATCAAAATATTTGCGGTCCAGATCGATTTGGATGTTGAAATTTCTACATGCGGTCCATATATACCTGATCTAACAAATTGTGCAATAAAAAGCCAAAGACGAAAACTGGCGCTGGGCATCGAAAGACGGAGATTTCCGTCTTTGGCAGTGAAAGTGTTAAGAAGCTTTGCTTTGCTTTCTACAGTAGCCTCGTCTCTGCCGTCATATTTCTTCTCTTGCAATAACCTTCACTTACACCTCCCATGGCATTTTCTGCCATAGCTTTCTCTTATCTCAAATTATATTTTCTCGCTCCCACAGCCTTCACTTCTGACATCTGTTGACACTATCCATTACTTCTCTCACGTTACATTCTCTTCTACCATTTATTTCGCACCTATTACAAAACTTTTCTCTGCCACACCTCCTCTTCTCTCCCACCACACATCCTCTTCTCTAAAAGTGAAACTAGCCTTCTTTCCAATGACATTATGTTTTCTTCTTCCATCATTCATTTCTTGCTCATGACATTACTATAATTCTATTCCACCTTCTCTCCTACGGCATTCTCTCTTCTGATTCTCATTCTCTTCTTCTTTCTCATGACATTCTCTTCTCTTCCACCTTCTTTCCCATGGTGTTCTGCCACTGCCTTCACTTCTTGTATAATTCTTTATTATATTAATAATAAAAAAAAACACATTCATATGAAAACAAATTAAACTATTATTAAATCCAGTATGTGTACTGTTATTTAATGTCTAGACACTATGATCTTTTAAAACTTCAATAAATTTTACAGATTCTCTAATTACAGCTTCACAAAAATCAATTACGTGTTTGTTCTGGTTTCACCGAATCTATCTAAAAATATGAATTATTTATGGAATCAAAAATTGTAGGAATATATGATTATTGTATAAATTAACTATCAATATTATTTTTATTTTTTTAATTTACTAAATGCAATAATTTATTACTTTCACCTAAGTGGTACATTTTAGTTTATTATATGAATTTGTAAATTGTAATGTGTATTCCTTTGTCTATGAATGGGGAATGCACCCACTGGAATAAAACAAATGTTTGAAGAAAACAAATCTTTCTATTTATTTTGTATTTCAACAAAAAATTCAGCATAAAAAGGCAATTACAGAATAATGATATACCTATAATAAAAGGTGACATCAATGAACTATAAACAATTTATATAATAATGAGATCCATAGTAACATCAAAGCATTTATACTATATTGCAGATCACCCATCCGCATAGAAAATATCTATACCTTATATTGTAGCATGCACAATATAATTAGCTATTTCAACTGGCTTCTTCTCTGGCGATCATACAGTTACATGTAGTGTTACATGGGCATAGTAAAGTTGCTTCATTTAATTGTACTAAATTTTAGATTCAATATTTCAATATTATTTTATTAAATCTTGATAAAATAATCTTGTGGTAAATATAATATATTTAAAGTATCCATGTTGTAGACTTACTAAACACCTGGATATCACTTATTATGGGTTTTTTCTTGCTTGTTGATGTGTGGAAAAAACTATTTCTGTAAAATTGTCTAACATTTTTTTTTCTCGGCATGATTTGGAAAAACCTAATTTAATTTACTAATATTTTAGATTCATATTTTATAATTTTATTTAAATTTATATTTGCAATATTTTGAAAATATAATATCCTACAGTTACAGTAGTATACTAGCACTCAATCAACTAAGTTATTAACCTCTTACATTACTTATGGGTTTTTTCCTGGCCTGTGTCAAAATACTTCAAAATTGTCAATCAATATTTTTTATTTTTTTTTTTTTTTTTTTTTGGTGTGAAAATAGTTTAAATATTACATTTTTTCAGGAAGGAAACTCTGTATTACACAGAAGTATTATCTGTTGAATTTATGAACTATTGTTTGAACACTGTACAGTTCAACACACATTTCTGAACTAAACAATATCTACAACAGTACAGTCATTGTGCAACCTTTGTTTAGCATGAACGTAATTGTACTGGTACAGTCAACTCCTCATAACATCCCTGGGCTACTATTCGGGTTAGCCCATATATGTTGTCTAACCTCACACTAAGGTCAAAATTTGGGAAAGGTCGCCGATTTTTTTTCGCAATATTGTAAATTCTTTAGCAAATTTTAAAACCACGGAAATTGCTTATCGTCAAATACATCAAATGAATATCAATTATTGTTTTTATTTTTTATTTATTCAAAATTTGTGATTAAAATACAAATAAAAACATGTCTACTGCAGCCTCACCGACTTGACGCGATACTAGACGCCATGTCCGAGTCATGTGGCGTCAGGCCTCTATTATCACAAAGATAATGAAATAATAAATAGTTTGTTTGTGTTTTATTTGCTTCTTAATCACTCACATGTTGAATGTTTTGCAAAATCTAAATATTTATGCGCAGTATAAACTTGGGATAATAGGGTGTCACTTGTAGTATTGAAAATAACTTTATGGTAATGTTCACATTATGCTTAAACAAGTCCAGTTATTTAATTATCTTTTTATAGCATTTTATTATAAAAAATTTTGCAAAATCTAAATCTATAAATTTACGTATAAACCTTAGGATGATTAAAACTGAAAAGTGACAATGTTCAACTCTAGAGTTAGTGTACCATATGAGTCACAACCTATTGCATCCAGTCATTTCCTGAACAAGTTATTTTTATAGGCCTAGTTTTGCCACAACTCTCAACATTCATTGTCATTACAAATATTTAAGTACTATTTAAACTTAATGCCAAATCAAAGTTAATTAATTAGTAGCTTGTTAATGAACTTAATTTTTATAAGGAAGCATTATCTTGTAATCCAATTGACGTAACTACTTTATTGTATTGTTTTCAATGAGTTAAGTTAATTGATTCTTCTGGTTTTATTTCTAGAATTTCATTAATATTGATACATTTTTTTACTGCAACTCAAAATGTTACCATAATTCCTAGCTACAGTAGACACAATTTTATACAATTGGGCAACCAAAATGTTATGTAGAGCAATTGAAAATAAAATCTAAAATATTTTGCATTGGAAGTATACTGTCTAGTCCAGTTTCGATCAGATGCAAAAATTAAAATAACAGTATTTGGTTGGATTCAGGTCATTTGATTGCTTAATCATTTGAATACAAGCATATCTATCACCGGTCCTATTCATTAGCTATTCATAATAATACAGAATTAAACATGTTTAAATTATAATATTTTTCTTAATTCTTAATAGGTTACACAAGTTGATGAAGAAAGTGGTCTACCCGCAATACAATCAGAGGTAGAAAGGCGAAAACGACAAGAGATTTTGTCTCGTAGACCCTCATACAGGTAGAATATTTTTAAGCTAAAGTAATGAATTGATTTAAAGTTATTGAAAACAGTTTTAAAACAAAATTATTTCCTTCACTGGTACCAACATACCCTTGAAGGGTGGGCACCTAGAAATCAGTTTTGTGAATACACCCACCTCTTGTCTACACAGCTAGCCCCACACCCGTACAAAAGCCCAATCCTTTGTTTGAATCATGGAACCTCTCCCTATTGTTATTCCATAAATAAAGACAATTTAGTACATGATTTCTACCACTTGACTACACTCTACTTGTTGGATACAGTCTGTGTGCAGGTTACACTCATGGGTTTATGGTAATTATGTGTTGCTAGCAAAAGTAACTAACTTTAAGGTATGTATAATAATGCATGTTTATCACATGTGATGGTACAAATAATTGTATGAACTGAAAAAACAACCTTTTAGCTTTCACGAAATATAATTATTTATTACTTATTATGAAATGTGTTTGCAGGAAAATTCTGAACGATTTGTCATCAGACGCACCAGGTGTTGCAAAGATAGAAGAGGAACCTGAAGACACGGAGGGAACCACACTAACAGCAGCTTCACTACAAAACTTCACAGCTGGTAAATGAAATGCCACTTATAAGCCCAATTAAGCTCTGTCTACACTATCAAACTAGTTTGACAAAAAAATGTGATATACCCAAATATGGTAATAGTATGACATCATCGGTCCATATATAGGCACATCACATTTTTTTGTGTGAAAACGATAAATAAACATATTTTTTTCTTGCATAAAACAACATAAATTGGAAAAGTTTTCATTTTAGAACTATAGAATAAACATTATGCTACCTTTAATGAAAATAATATTTAAAAACGTCCAATCAAATGACTAGGAATAGTAAATATTAATTATGACAATTTTATTGGTCTTTCTTCAAAAATATCAAAGAGAGAATAAATGGTTACCCATAGTTCCAGAATGAACACTTCTAATTTCTTTCTGTATTGATATTCTTGTTTTGTGCCGTTTATTTGCCGATTAATAAACTCAAACATTTTTTGAATTAGTGAAAATATCAGTAGAACTTTCTGTTCCATAATTTTATTTCTGTACCTTAAATTTTTAAAATGTATAAATTGGTTACAATGACGCTCTGTATGGAAAATTTAAATAAATATTTTTGACATGTTCTCTTTTGTAGGGTCTGGTGTCACGACTATACAGATAGCCAACCATCCGGACAACATGCAGGGCTTACAGACATTAACTATGACAAATGCAAATGGCACCCCCGCTGGAACAATAGTACAGTCCATACAAACTCAAGATGGACAACAGTTTTTTGTACCTACAGCTACAGGTATTTTGTTTGTCTACTTTGCAGTTAAATTGCCTATTATCCAGGTGCGGGCAAAAAATTTCTATTGATCATACATTCCAATAATTATCGATCTATAGTTTTCCCTATGTTTCATAATTTTTGGGATTTTATTTGTGTTACACAAGCTTGTTGAAAATCAGCACTTTCTTATCAGTGGGGGGATAGTTCAAATTACACAGTAAAATCTCTATTCTTTGTACACAAATTTTGTAAATAGAGAGACATTTTAAAAGGCTATGAAAAATAAACAGTGTGGTAAAAAATGTTATCAGATGACTAAATATAGGTAATATAATTTGAATATTACATTTCTGGTATTTTTATTCAACTTCAGATTTTTATTTTCATGCTATAGCAAAAATTATCCACCGTATATCCACCATCTTTTTTCACCTTCTAGGGAGTCACCAGACATGTTATTACATTAGGTTAACTACCTAACTACTGAAAAAAGGTCTTCTTGGTTTTTATGGAAGAATTTTGCCAAATTTTGTATTTGACCATATTAAGGGAAATTCATGTTTTTTCGTCATGATTTCTGTTACACATATTTGATTTATGTACAATTAACCAAATATTATATTTAAAATTCATGCCTGTACCTGAGCTTTAAGGAATGATTACGTTTGGCCTATTTCTACAGACACAATTAATTATCACATTCTATTTGTCAGTGTTGCTATTGACAGTCTGTGGGAAATCTGTGTTACTGTGCTTCACTATAACTCAAAATGAGGTCATTGATCTGGATTTGAATGTCAGTCAAATATCAATAACATAATAAACTAAAGCTCTGTCTACACTAAACTTTATGTGACAAAAAAATGTGATGTGCCCATATATGGACATGATGATGCCATAACACTACCATATTTAAGCATATCACTACCATATTCGGGCACATCACATTTTTTTTGTCAAACTATATTTTGATAGTGTAGACAGAGCTTTAATCAACAATTATATAATGCATTATAAACATTTACAGACATTAGGGAAAAAAACTGCCTAGTAAGTAATGAGTATTAATTCATTTGAAATTATGATGAGGAAATCTGTGAGAATGAGAAAAAGTTGCCCAACCAAGATTTGAGGTAGAAACCTTCTGTGTGATATGCAGATGTCCTAACTATTACTATATACCACTGGGGGATTTCATGACAATGTTAAAATTAGGTGACTTTTTAATACCCCAGTGTGTGGTACAGTGAAACAGCACTAGTCCCTCAATTGTACGCACGCTTACCAGAGATCAAATTAATACGCCTTCTTCTTTCAGTATATTAATTCACAAAGCGCGATTTCCGAAAATACACTTTATATATAAACATTTACATGCATTAGAAGACATTCTAAACCATCCGGTAATATATACTGAAAATTAATAAATTTGATACGATAAATGATACGATGAAGATGAGAAAATGTCTCCCCAACCTAGATTGAAACGGGCCTTCTGCTTGATATGCAGATGTCCTAACCTTTATTACACTTGAATGTTGTATAGTAGGTAGATGTGATATTCCTTCATCAGACCTGTGTCACCTGTTCATCTTGAATAATCTAGGGTCATGTGCTAAGCCTCAAAATTCTGAACTAGGCCTAAGTATTTATGGTTGCATTACAGTTAAATTAACAGCTTAGCTTTTGATAGTTGTAGTTAGGTAACAGCGGAAATAATATTGTATTTTTAAATACAATATTAAATCATTAAAATACGCAAGCACACACTGTTTCCACATTTTTATACTAAATTAATTTTGATCCTTAAATTATGCATTGCTTGTGTTGCCTTGAGTAGTACTAGTACGATTGATCTACTATTATGGTAAATATGACCTTAAAAGTTTAACCGGTTTAATAGTAAATATCCTCTATTTCGATTCATATAAAAACATAGTTATGATAAAAAGTTTAGTTCAAGTGTAGTTAAGTGTAAAATGTTTTAATATTAATGATGGTTCTTTTATTTTGTTGGGCAAATTTGCTTACTTAATAATCTAGGGTATTGAAGAAGAGGTGCTCATCTTAAGCTCTGTCTACACTATCAAACTATTTTGACAAATAAAGTGTGATATGCTCAAATATGGAAGTGATATGACATCATCATGTCCATGTATATGAGTACATCACATTTTTAATGTCACATAAAGTTTGATAGTGTAGACAGACCTTTTAATTAATACTCTTTCATCAAAGATCATTGATCTACTTTCATTGTAGAGATGTCATTAGTCTGTTCCAGATTTAACAGATATCAATTTCACCCCTATTCAATTAGGAGACGTCCAAACCTACCAGATCAGACCTGCAACCAGCTTACCCCAAAGTGTTGTAATGGCAACCCAAGGCGGCCTAAATAACTCTCAGCAGACTCTGGTGGAGGAGGCCGGCAGGAAACGAGAGCTGAGGCTTTTCAAAAACAGGTACATGAAACTAAGATCATTTTCGCTTTGAATAATTGAAACTCTTTTCTGTGTTCGTTTCTAGGGGATGTGCAAGCTTACCAAATACGGCCAGCCACTGCTTCTAGCCTGCCTGCGGGAGTAGTAACATGTGTGGCTGGCCAGGGGTCCCTACCAACCCCCCAGCATATTATTGAGGCTGCTTCTAGGAAGAGACAACAAAGGCTTCTCAATAACAGGTACAGAAAGTGCCAGGACCTCATCAAAATTATTCTACTGCAGAGACTGCAGTAATTTGCTTAGTTTGGTAATCTATGCAGTAACGTGCATGTATTGTTACTGCAGTAACGTACAGTAGAATAAATTTGGCATGGTCCCTCAATGTGTTTAAATTGTAGAGCTAGCTTCACAATTATGATTTATACAGTAGACTCCCTCCTTTGAGGCATCTTTATTCAGGGGACACCACTATTAAGGGGACTTTTCTCCATAAAATGAACAAGGGCAATATATTTTATAATATAATGGCCAACATCTATTCACTGGTTACCCCTATTAAAGGGACACTTTGTTGGGTCATGAAGGTGTCCCCTTAATAGGGGTTCGACTGTACCTACCTAGCTACTCAGCTTATCTGCTTTGTGGTGTTAGCATTAGGTCATTACAGTTTCAGGTTGATACGTTGTTGTTAGTTTCTTGAGTTGCCTTTCCTATAATCTGCACAGCTGTAATGTTACATAAATTGTTGGATTCAGAGAACACTTTTCTGTATCCCTATACAGGAACACTATTGTATATGTGGTGACTTGTTAGAAACACACTGACACATTATTGTTGGAAAACCTTCACATTTCAACAATATTAAAGGAGATTTCATTAAAAAATTGTGTATGTTTGTTTTCCTTAATTATTTTGTTGTAAAATGTAACTCTTTGTATTTCTATCTTGCAGAGAGGCAGCAAGGGAGTGTAGGCGGAAAAAGAAAGAGTATATTAAATGTCTGGAAAGTCGTGTTGCTGTTCTTGAAAACCAAAATAAAACATTGATAGAGGAATTGAAATCATTAAAAGAACTTTACTGTCATAAAGCAGATGATGCATAAAATATTACATCTATTGAATGATTTATTGAAGGTTTGTCTTAAGCTATATCTACACTATCAAACTAGTTTGACAAAAAAAGATGTTATGTGCCCAAATATGGTAGTGATATACTAAAAAATTCTAGTGATATGACATCATCATGTCCATATATGATCACATTTTTGTCACATAAAGTTTAATAGTGTAGACAAGGCTTTAGAAACATTTTAAGTGCCACTATTTTAATCCAAATAAGTTTTCAGCATCAACTGGTGGTGTCATTAATCCATCCAGGAATCAGACTAAAGTTGACTTACAGTTAATTATTTAACTTTCCAACCTTTTCCAACTTCACTGGCTTTCCATTTATTTCAAGCATTTCCACAACTATTCCCCTTCCTTTATGCAAGACCTTATATGTACTTTTTAACCTAGCTGTTGTCTCCAGTTATAAGCTCCATTCCAGTGATAATGTATTATCCCTCTAAATACACCCAAATAAAATACCTAAATACATTTGGAAAGGAAGCATCTTTCTACTGAATTCCAAACCCTTTCCAGACCCTTTTTTCTACATGTATGTACTCCAGTCAGAGCTAATTATTTTTACATAAACATTACTATCTCACAGTAGAATCATTATTAACAATGTGTTTTCTTAATTAGGTATTGATAGTAGTTAAAACAATATTGTCGCTTGCTAAATTCACAGAAAAATATCTCCTTAGAAGGCATGTTCCCTTAATGTGTAAAATAACATTGCGTTATCACTGTTTATTTTTAATATCCTTGTTTAGTTTGTTTGAGTACTACAGTAACCTCTATTAAGGGTGTCACCTAAATAGCAGTCGACCATAGTGTTAAAACATATATTTTCCCTCATTCTTTTAACAGAACTTGTGTCCCCTTAATAGGAATAGATGTTTATCTTCCCCTTTGAATGCAGGTTTTTTTTTTTTTTTTTAGATGCATTTTACACTCTATATTTAAAATAAAAACCTTTATGTTTTTATAGATTATTAGAATGCTGCTGGAGATGGCTGAGGTAACAACAGTACATAACCAGAAACAATATATATCAAATGCTTTACAGATGAAACGAAAATGAAAACAACTTCAGAAAGTATCAAGTGAGCAACTAAATGATCTAGTCAGCTTATTCTTGTTTAAAGGGTTGCAGACGAGTTCACATTGTAAATTTCGCGTGAACACTTGGAATTATGTACAAAGCGCAAAGGAAAATTATACAGATTTCTTGTACAGAATATTTTTGTTGGTGGTATCGATGTAAAATACGATTTTCGACTGTAAGCTGCAGAGGTTTTTTATTTGTCTTCAGGTGTAATAAGAATAATGTTGAGGTTTTATTGTTGCCTAAGTTTGTGTGTGAATGTATTTGTTGCTCATACTGCCAGGCATCTTGCGTTAATTTCATATCACTATAAAATTATCATCATATACTCTATTACTTTCATAATACTGTATAGACATAAAATTATAGATGGTTTTTGTCTTTTTCCCCCATTATGTATGACTTATTTTCTTAAATAAACTAGATCGATAAATCAATTGAAAACCGAGAGCCTTCAAAATATCTGTGTATTACTAACTATCCCAAATTAACTAAGGGTGTGTTTACACTTGCAGCGTACGCCTGGCATGGCTTATGTAAGTTGTAAAGCTACTCCAAGAGAAAGAAAGACCAAGATGTTTGTTTTATAATAATTACTGAGCAGGTTAGGTCAAGAGCAGCCCAAGGTCCCTATTTAATGTATGAACCCTGTGTTTCCAATTGTTTTATATTGTCAATTAATTTCATTTTGTAAAAAAAATTTATAATTTAGGATAGTTAAATTAATTTCAACACTGTATTTTAGAATGTTTAATATTTTATTTATTGTCAACTAATGAAGTTGAATGGGGAGAATATTTCAGTGAGTTGGAGCCTTTCAGTAAATGAAATATTTTCTATAATGTAAAAGGCATTAATTATTTAGTTTATTACACACGTACTGTTTAAAGTAAACTTATATTCATTTAATCTGGTACTTCCATATTTAATCAGTGTGAAAGGCCTGGAATCTAAGCCATGTAAAAAGGCAACACTCAGTTAGGGACAGCACACTCTTTAGGTTGATTTTCAAGTCCGGATCAGTCAGCAATCCCTAGAATATTCAAATATGTTTGTAACCAAAAAACTACATTTATTGAACATCATTTATTCTGTTAAATTTCACTTTTCCCTTCAATAGAACTTTACTGAATGGCTAGTGATACGTTGTTAACTAATCAGATGTTGTACTATATTATGTAATTAAGCAATGTAAAGTATCTCAGTAATTGTCAATGTTTGTGTGCTGATTTAAAGTGCCCTTTCACTTTTATTTATATGAGATATTGTTTGTAATTTAAATTAATGGAATCTTGGGTACCAGGGCCAAACTAGTTTCTTATTGGTTGAAAAAGATTAATCATTTTAATGTAGTTAATATTTGATATTAACTAAACTGACAGTTCTTTAGTTTAAGTAAACAATTAGCGCTGGGTTTCAATTTATTGTATCCTCCTGAAGGATACAATATTGTGTACTGTGCTTTGTGTTTGAAGCTAAACAGTGAATCTTTCTGTATATGATGTAAATAATCTAGTTTATTGGACTTGTTTGTCTTAGCGTTGACCAACCATTTTGCCTTCCCATCCAGGATATACTGTAACTGGATACAAGTGCTAACACTAATATAGTTGAACCCCTATTAAGGGGACACCTTTTACCCCACATATTTTGCCCCTAATATATTGCTCATTGGTTTTTTTCATGGGAAGCTGTGGCCATATTTACCTTAAATAATAAGTATTTCCCTTAAATTGTATTAAATAAGATTTTTAAAATTTTAAGGTTTTTTAGCTAAAGTGTGAATATGGCCATTGGTCCCTAACAATGGTCTTAATGTTAATGTATATTCCTCTTGATTCATTTCATGTGTTCCTTTAATAGGAGGTGCCCTTTAATAGGGATTCTACTGTAAAATAATCAAAACCACAATTAAAGCTGATTGATAGTTTGTTTGCACCCAACATTTAATTCTCAAGTGCATTTCAGTTGTTTAATTTTATAAAGCATTTAAAGAAATTAAAATAAAGATATACAATCTTGAATTTATCAATGTAAATATGAATTCAGCATTTGAGATTTGATTAAGCTATACTTAAAAGTTAAGCTGTATGACCGAAGCAAAAGTATAACTCCTTTAAAAAAAAGGGAAAAATAGAAGTTTAAGTGTCCTTAATATATGCGTACACACACTACACACAGCCAGTATAAATGTGTTATGATGTAATACAGTTTACTGTTTTCATTAGTGATGTTTAATGCTACTGTGTTATCAAAGAAAATCACTCTGAAAAGAAAAGATTGGAATGTTTTATGAGTATGATTAACATCTGAACTGGATTAGTGTAGATTGACTAGATTAAACTAACAATACAATACATAACCAGAATATATGGTTAACAACATCTGAACATGTGGAATTGAACTGAACTGGATTAGTGTAGTTTGACTAGATTAAACTAACAATACAATACATAACCAGAATATATGGTTAACAACATCTGAACATGTGCAATGGAACTGAACTGGATTAGTGTAGAGTGATGAGATTAAACCAGGTGACAATGACCAACATTAATCTCAGTAAAATTTATGCTGGTTAGCCAACATATCTGGAATCCATATTAATTGATCCAATTTCTTTTCATTTTAGTTTAATTTACTAATTGTCTGAGCAAGAATTATATTACATTTTCGCAGAAAATTGGGCACATATAGAAACGATATTGCCGCTCTTTTGAATGCAATAAACATTACAGTATGTGGAATCTGTGCATGTCATGAAATAAAAGGGTCGAAATTTGGCCATTTTTGAAAATTTCGCTGTACTGTACAGGCACCTGTTCAAAGAATGGCCAAATATTGACCGTTTAAAAAATGTATTGAGGTAACTTGCGCAGACCACATTATGTGATTCTACACACGCCATTATGTCAAAAAATAAAATGGTCGAAATGTGGCCACTTTTCGAAAATTTTCCTGTACTATAGTACAGGGACTTCTTAAAAAAAAATGGTCAAACATTAACTGTTTAAAAAAATGTATTGAGTTAACATGCGCAAATAACATTATGTGATTCTGCATATCCACTATGTCAAAAAATAAAATATTTAGGAAGTAGAAATAGCAATAATAACATCAATGATGACAACGGCGAACAATAGGCTAATAATACCAATAATAAACCATAACAATAATAATATATATTTTCTTTATTTCAAAATACTGAATAATTTACATATCTTGGTCAAATGGTTATATTGCATGTAATAACATGTCAAAAAATACATTAAAAAGTGTAAGAATAAAAATAGCATTAAAAAGGGAAAAAACAATCAAGCAAAAACACATAAAAAGTTAAAAAATGCCAGTGCATTGTTGGAAGTTGGCATTGAGGATAAAATGGGTAAAATTAAGAATTTAATAATTTGATAAAAAAAGGTATAGGACTAAAAGCAAATCTGATTAATTTTGTAAAGACCCTCAGCGAACTTCCAACAATGCTCTACGCCAATGTTTTAAGTTTTAACAAGCAGGAAGAGTTACCAAAAATAATTTGGCAACCCACTTTTGCACATTTTCAATACAATCAGTTAATCTATTAGTCACGCCAGAATGCCATACTACATCAGCATACTCCATAACTGGCCTGATATACCCACAAAAAGTAATTTTAAGCTCTACAATGTTAAAACCGAATCATTTTAAAAGATTGTAAAAGAAAGAGTTTCCTAGTAGCTTTAGTGATTGTATTATCAATATGGAAATCCCATTTAAGGTTGTCTTGAAATAACCCACCTAGGATCTTGGCTTTATTAACATACTGACATTTTTTAGGATCATATGGATTCCTTTGGTGCACTAATCCAAAAAAGTGTATACAAAAATTTCGCATCGGCCATTGTCTAACATAGGCTAGGCTAGGCTGGATTGGCAGCGGGTTATTCCATTTTATCAAAGGGAAATATAATGAACATAAGTAGGCAATAATTATGTTTCTTCTTAGTAAAGTTAGAATTAATATATCTAAGGGACTATTTAACAGTGATTATACATATATACACACCGTAATAGTATTAATTTGAATGCTCATTATATATCTAGTATTGGCTATATACGTACAAATAAAAAATTAACTATAGGCCTCTTCTATAGTTAAACAAGTATTATTTGGTCTTACTGTAGTAGTGGTTTTTTATTTCATATAGAAATGAATCTCCGACAGAAGAAAACCATCAACTACCTTCGGCTACACGAGGGATCACAAAGTAAATCAACATCTTCTAAATCAACAACAAAAAGGTGGTCTACATCAAAGCTATGGCGATATGAAGTGATCGAAGAAAGTGGTGATCAAGTTAAAGTCCATTGGATAGGCTGGCCAATAAATTCCTATGACCAGTGGATTTCAAATGAAAGTGTTGTGGACGTGCCAGATGCAGTAGAAAATGCTGATGCATTTAGTCATTTTACTAGACAGTTGTACATTCAGGTACTGTAGATACTATTATAATTAAATAATGGAGAATTTATTTTAATAATTGATATTCTACAGACTGTATTATTATTTAATTGCATTCTGTATATTTATTATGAAAAAATAATGGAAATTAAAAAAACGTTCATTAAATTATTGTTCCTCAGATTCAGGAGCAGTTGAGTATTGCAAGAAGAACCGATTCCCAAATCAATTTTGCAATTCCGACACAAAAAGAAGTTTTTGAAGATTTCTGTCACAAAGCTGCATTAGAAGAAACATCATCTTGTTTCCGAATTTCTAACAAAGAGCTCATTACTGAACTTCTCGGCCAAGATTGGAATTTTCGAATTTCAAATGAGGCAGGCGATCATGCCAAAATTAACTTAGAAACTTTAACATTCAGTTTATATGAACGTAACCCCTTAGTTACATACACTAGGTCTTTCAAGAAGCGACTAGTTCACCGGGGTTACAACCTTGTTGTTAAATTTGTTAAAGACTATGGGAACATTTTGGATTTGTAAGTTGTAGCTCTGATTTTTTTTATAATTTAAATTTTTATTTTTATTTTAATTGTATCTCATTCTCCGTTAATTATAACATTCATAATGAATTCTTCTACAAGTTCAGACGACTTGGTTCTTTCCCTTAACAGGACGTGGATTTTGGACCAAATCAGTGAATTGCGGATAAACAAATATACCAGGTGTGGTAAAAGAGGCACTTTCTAAGGCAAATACGCCTATAAACATCACAAATAGTTTCTGCAAGTGTGGAATATTTCCTTTTAACAGAAACACCTACTGATAAATGAACCAGAGGCAGAAGATACACTGAAGAAAATAAGATAGTCCTCTAGGAAATATAATCATTATTATTCAGTTTTAGATTGTTCATACATTGCATTGCATGCTGTTTTAATTATTGATATAGTGATATTGTTTGAAGAGTTTGCAGTACTACACCACATTAAAGCTGATTACTGGAAAAGGCCAACCTACCAAAAGGATATGTTTCCACATTTGTGAGATGAGACATACCAGGATGACTTTTTCACCCAACAACAAAAGTATTGGCAGTGCCCAATTAATTAATGCACTTGCTCATGATTTTGGTTCTTCTGTAGCAAAAAAAGGAAATAAAAGTATTTGGCTTCATCGAAAAGTTGTAGACGGGTTCATGGATGACTTTGTGTTATGTTGGTAGCAACAACCATGTCAACCTCCTCGATGCTACATTGCAGCGTGATAAGAGACACTGGCAACCAAAGAAGACTTCTTCGCTTCTCAAAATTCAACTCGACAACCCTCTAATTAACAGTCTCCAACATCGTCCAGTTCAGTTGTTCAAAGAAATGATGAAAAGCTACATAAATAGACCAAATGATGTTTTACAACGTCAATACTAGAGATACTTTGAGTTTGATGTTGTCGACAAGCTCAAAGCAGATACCCAGTCAGCCTTAAAACACAACATTGATGCGGAACTAATTGTTAGCATGTTCTCTGCCCGTCACCATAGTAAATCAAATGCCACAATGGATTACCTATCATGTGGTATCAGAGCCAGCAAGAAGTGTCTTGAAAACGTACCTTGAAAACATGGCTTTTGACCAAAAGAACAAATATGATCAGTACATCCATCAGTATAGCTAGGGCTCAACGTTAAATTCAAAGAAAGTCAACAAAGAAAGAAATACAGAGGCGCTTGATGCTGAAACAGTAAGCTCGAAATAAAAAAAAAAATGAGAAAGATGGAGTTAGCTTTTAAGACTTTAAACCTAAAGACTATGCGAACATCTCGTGGGAACTTGATTCACCCCTCAGTGGGCAACAGACTTTGAAAATTGGTAGTTAGCTGCCTGGCAACAGTGAGGATGATCATAGAGATATTATAGTTCACTATAGTTCAGCTTTAGTAAATTTTGCTGGGCCAAAAAAGAAGGTTGTAAAACAAAAAAAGCAAAGAAAAACTTAATAGCTGCGAGTCGACTGACAAAAGTTCAACCTTTTAGAAATTTTGCTGGGCCAAACAAGAAGGTGGGAAACAAAAAAACAAAATAACAAAAGAAACGATTTGAAACATAAGACATTTGCAGGGCCAACTTATCCAGATATTGTGGATGTTAATACGCCATATGCATATTATAGACGGTTCTTTACTCCAGCTATGGTTCATATGATTATTGATATTTACAGCGTGGGTAAGACCGGGAAATTTGTCAACACAAATAAAAAACAAGACATATGTGAAATGTTAGTTACAAATAATCCAATAAATTCCATTACCACAATTCAGTGTATTAATAGTTATTTTCTCATTTTCCCAACGGCCTCCGTTTTTGCCATAAGACTGCCTGCTGAAGTGGCGGAAATTGCTGGCATCTCTGCCAGTTCCCGAATTTATCTCTTTCAGAACAGCATCGAGGAGTTGATCAACATAGGCTGAAAAAAAGACTTTAACTACAGATAGGATTTAAACAATTGGTTCGAATTCGCGAATAACTTTAATGGGAAAGCCATGATACTGGAAGAAATTTGATTACCTTCAACAACCCTTACATTATTTACTGCTGCCGCGGCCTAAATTGGATGCGCAGGAGTTCTCAAATGGTTCGCGATACGTTGGCCAATTCATATGGAACATCTCATTCAATTGCCGCGAAAGAAATGTTCCCAGGTGTTAGCACTCGAATTGTGGGGACACCTATCAAATAAATATATTTTATTCCAGTTCGATAATATAGCAGCTAAGGATAGTATTCTCCTCAGGCGATTAATTCTCTGCTGTCTCAACCATAACATTAATTTCAGAGAGCAACATATTCAGGGGGTAAAAAATGTCCTGACAGATTGACTATCGCGTTTTAAAATCGATAAAGCCTTGAGGACTTTTAAACATGTAGAAAAATGTCCAACTATTGTACCCTCCTCGTATGTTTATATTTAGTTTAGCCCTTTATAGATGTTTTTTACCTCTTTTCCATTTATAGGACCTTCAACATTGAAGGATGATAATATATTTTGACCTGTCACAGAGAGCCAGTAATTTAATCAAATCGTCCTTGTCAACTTTATCTCGTAAAGTTTAAGCTCGAAGTCGGGAATTGTTAAATAGGTGGTCAGTAGGTAAAAATAATCTACCGCTTCTCCCTACCCGTCTTTGTAATTTTATCGCATTCTTATTTGAAAATGACTATGCCCCATGATACACTATAAATTCACATGATTCGGCTATCTGTTTGTTATGCATTAGGCTTTGCACAGAACAAGCAAAATTGCTATCGAAAGGTTAACATGCTGAGGATGATTGGCTAAACCTGTCAAAGGCATTGGTAAAAGAGACCAGAAAATACTCAAAGGGTCCAATTGGATAAATGATGCTATAATAAGTGGCAATCTCCAAGCAATATGGAATGTTTTTCTGCTGCAATATACAGTTCTGGTGCTGCACTTTTGGGGTTTTGTGGATTGGACAGTTTGGCCAATTTGTAGGCCTAGAGAAAACCAATGGTCTATATACTATATAAACTATATGGTCATAAGCGTTTCATTCTTTAAAATTCCAGTAAGTTGACACATTGACTCATCACAAATATGGAGGTCCATTACAGGCTCCTTTTACAGGAAACTTGACGCAAGCTCAAGTTGATTACAACAGATGTATGAGCCAGGTTAGAGTATCTGTTGAATGGCCGTTCAGAGATATTGTAAGAAAACTGGAAATGAGTAGATTTTAAGAAAACTTAAAAACTTCAAAGAAAATAGACCCGAGTGCAGTTGGGAAGATTTATTTACTTTGTTGTCTGTTGACAAATGTCCACACTTGGCTTTATGGCAATATTACATCAAAAACCTTTCAACTATATACACCTGCTCTTGAGGAATAATTATACAGGAAATAAAAAATTTTTAATTTTAATAAAATAAATTTAATAAAAACTGAAATTACACCTTTTTTAAAAGTTAATAATGTTGATAGAGTAAGACATTGGATATCATTTGTGTTTGTACAATCTGTATGTTATACTCGTAAGTAGCAGAATTGCATGCTGTACATCACATGGCAAGTTATAGTAGTACAGTAGTAATGTCAAGCTGACGCTGAATTAGAGGTACCTAGTAAAGTCACAGTATCTGAGGTGACTGTAAAGAAGGGGCTTGCAACAGCAACAATCTGAAATTGTGTTTAATTGCAACAAACCAAGTCATTTTTGTAGGAACTGTCCAGAACTTGGTCAAACAATAAAACTAATGCGTCCTAAAGTAATTTAAAGCCTAATACTAGCAAGCATTTAAATGAAAACCCTCCACAATGGCAATTTCATTTATAGTAGTAGTAATGTTGTATGATCCCATGGTGTTGGAAAGCATGGGTTGCTCACTTCGACATGTCTTCGACAAAATTTGAAAAAGAGCAAAACAAGCAACCACAAAAATAATGCATGAACTATCAAGAAGTGATAATAAATTTGAAAATATCAGTAAGGAAAGAAAAATAAAATCAAATAAGAAATTTGTTTTAAAGGGCAGAGTTTAAACAAAATACTTCAAAATGGAAAATACAAATTACTATGTACATCCAACAACGTATAAAATTGTTGAAGAGTGGATTTCCATAGAAAACATTGCCACAAAGGAACGAGAAGGAAAATGAGGAAAAAACTGAAGATGCTTTTGTCCAAGGTAGTGGCAGAACAACTTGCCACTGTTCATAACCTGCCAACTGAAGCACAAACAACCAACTAAAGCACAACAACCAACTGAAGCACAGCGGCCAACTGAAGCATACATAATATTTATGAAACACTGTTTTTCTTTTATAATTTTGCAGAACAATGTTGAGAAATTTAGAATGAAGGAATATTCTCACAAATTGCAGCAGCTATTCATGGGTCAGATATAAAATGAAAGGACCGATGCATGATGCATTCACTATATCAATATCATTGTAAAACTCTCAATGAATTAAATTGTCACAGATTCAGTAACCAGGAATACACTCAAACTAGAACAAGCCAAATTTTTTGGGAATGATTGCATAGCTGCAAATATTATTGTTCAAGTGAGTAAACCTTGTTATAAAAATGGCAACGGTGAAAGGGTTTAACGCTTTCTTAGAGAGAAATAATGTTTCTAGAATCCTACCCAGGTATAGAAGCAATCTCCTACACATTATTTCATAAAGTAGGAATTCTCATCCACTTCCACAAACTCTTCACAGAAATGTTGCGAACCAATACATCAATCTGAAATTGTTAAGTGTTTGAATGACCAAGTCATTTTCAGAGGAACTGTCCAGACTTCAATCGGTCAAAAATACAACTAATGCGTCCAAAAGTAATTCAAAGCCTAATAGCAAGCATTTAAGAAAATCCTCCACAATGGCAATTTCATTTATAGTAGTAGTAATGTTGTATGATCGCATGGTGTTGGGAAAGCAAGGTATAAACTGGGTTGCTCACTTACCAGATTACAACAGAATTTTAAATGAAGAGTGTAAAGAAGAGTTGGGTTTAAAAAAGACCCTTTGAAATGTATTAGGATGGAAATCAAATATTTTAAGCAAAGCATTGAGACCGATTAGAAGTTGCTTTTTACTAAATCAACAGACCAAAAGACATATGGCGATATGCAAAGCGTGTCAACAAAATTTGAAAAAGAGCAAAACAAACAACCACAAAAATAACGCATGAACGATATACTATCAAGAAGTGATAATAACATTTTAAAATATCAGTAAGAAAAGAAAAATAAATCAAAAAAGAAATTTTTTTTAAAGGGCAGAGTTTAAACAAAATACTTCAAAATAGAAAATACAAATACAAAGTACTATTTGTACACTCAATTACGTATAAAATTGTTGAAGAGTGGATTTCCATAGAAAACATTGCCACAAAGGAACGAGAAGGAACAAAGCAATTGAGCAAATGAAAGTACAGGTAAATGAGGAAAAAACTGTACATTCTGAAAAGAGGTAATGAAAAATTAATTGAGAGGGATTTCTCTGAACAGGGTATCTCCTTACGTTATAACCAATCTGGTAATGGGAACTGCCAGTTTTATTCAGTAAAGGTAATTTGGCATTTTTTTTAAAACTATTTGTCGGAATGCCGTGGTTTAATTATACTGACAAAATGGCGAGGACCACATTATATTACAAAAACTGGTATGTGGTATACAAAAAGTAATTCTTTCTTCTCTGGGTGCTGAAGCAAAAACTGCAATTAACCCAACTACATTAAGTTTTCCGGCACAATCCATCTTGGATCCTGAACAATCAGCAAAGGGATGCATCCAATTTGTAGGCCTGGAGAAAACCAAAGATGCCATGATAAGAAGTTTTATTCAAATAAAAAATATAAAGTTGGTTACTGGAATCAAGCAGAAGAACTTGATGATGCTACTGATTACATTTCAATGTTTGAATTTGCCTCATATCTTTTGCAAGATGATCTGGATTTTGCAGATTAGTGGAAATATAAGAAAGGCAGCATTAAAAACTGCAATTAAGTTTAGTACGGAAGACAATTGCAAAAAAAGGAGCAGATAATGTTTGTTCGATGCTGAATAACTTTGTACAAAATTATCTTCCAGACACTGTGACAGAAATTTCTTTTTTCTGCGATGGTTGTCCAGGCCAAAACAAGAATTTCACCGTGTATAGGTTTTTTAATTATCTTGTAAATGATTTGAAACGATTATATGCCGTAAAGTGTTCATTCCCAATTAGGGGCATTCATAACATGGAATGCGATAGGGATATGGGAAACATTAACTCTAAGGCCGATGTGGAACTACCACAGGAATGGAGAGATGTGTTTCTTTCCGCGAGGAAAAAATCATCGCCATTCAATGCAATAGCAATGGGCCAGGATTCATTCTTTGCTTTCACAACTTTCTTAAAGGAAACTTTAGGGGAGCATGCCCTGTCCCAACACGGCCAATAAGGGAGCTTAAATTTGAAAACGCCAATCCACAGGTCATTAAGTTCCGCAACAATTGGAACGGGCCATTTGAATCGGCAATTGCAGCGGCTTTAAATGGAACAGATATAAAATGAAAGCACCGAATATTGAGCCTCAGGATTATTTGAATCATACATCATCATATTCAATTGTGCTACAACTAAGCTCTGATTGATGCTATATGGTTGGTCTAGATGCATGTGTTGGTATGCCAGGTAGTGCGCATGATGCATGTGTTGGTATGCCAGGTAGTGCGCATGATGCATGTGTTGGTATGCCAGGTAGTGCGCATGATGCATGTGTTGGTATGCCAGGTAGTGCGCATGATGCATGTGTTGGTATGCCAGGTAGTGCGCATGATGCATGTGTTGGTATGCCAGGTAGTGCGCATGATGCATGTGTTGGTATGCCAGGTAGTGCGCATGATGCATGTGTTGGTATGCCAGGTAGTGCGCATGATGCATGTGTTGGTATGCCAGGTAGTGCGCATGACGCATGTGTTGGTATGCCAGGTAGTACGCATGATGCATGTGTTGGTATGCCAGGTAGTACGCATGATGCAAGTGTTTTCACTATATCAATATCATTGTAAAACTCTCAATAAATTAAATTGTCACAGATTCAGTAACCAGGAATACATTCAAACTAGAACAAGCCAAATTTTTTGGGAATTATTGCATAGCTGCAAATATTATTGTTCAAGTGAGTAAACCTTGTTATAAAAATGGCAACGGTGAAAGGGTTCAACAGAGATAGAATAATGTTTCTAGAAATATCCTACCCAGGTATAGAAGCAATCCCCTACACATATTATTTCATAAAGTAGGAATTCTCATCCACTTCCACAAACTTTTCACAGAAATGTTGCGAACCAGTACATCAATCTGAAATTGTTAAGTGTTTGAATGACCAAGTCATTTTCAGAGGAACTGTCCAGACTTCAATCGGTCAAAAAATACAACTAATGCGTCCAAAAGTAATTCAAAGCCTAATAGCAAGCATTTAAAACAAAAACCTGGTAATGGGAAGTGCCATTTTTATTCGGTATAGGTAATTTGGCAATTTTTTGGAACTATTTGTCGGAATACCGTGGTTTAATTATACTGACAAAATGGCGAGGACCACATTATATTACAAACACTGGTGCATATATATAGTATACAAAAAGTAATTTTTTCTTCTCTGGGTGCTGAAGCAAAAACTGCAATTAACCCAACTACATTAAGTTTTCCGGCACAATCCATCTTGGATCCTGAACAATCAGCAAAGGGATGCATCCAATTTGTAGGCCTGGAGAAAACCAAAGATGCCATGATAAGAAGTTTTATTCAAATAAAAAATATAAAGTTGGTTACTGGAATCAAGCAGAAGAACTTGATGATGCTACTGAATACATTTCAATGTTGAATTTGCCTCATACCTTTTGCGAGATGATCTGGATTTTGCAGATTAGTGGAAATATAAGAAAGGCAGCATTAAAAACTGCAATTAAGTTAGTACGGAAGCAACGACAACAAATGCAGATGAAGTAGCACAACAGAAGAAGGATATGGTCGACAGAATTAACCAAATCAGGAGTGGAAAGAAAGAATTTGTATTATTAAATTATTCAGAAATTCAAATTGAGACACTTGATGCTATATTGAAAATTGGAAGAAGGTAATGGAAAGGTATTTTATAAGACTATGCAGATTACATTTGGGCTGCCATTAATGACAATATAACACATTAATGAATGAAATGTGTGCAGCTAATTATGCTGATTGATTAAGAGCAAGCAGAGCATTTAAATTGTCACCTTCACCCACTCTACCGTTTTAACAACCAGAAATGTTCTCAAACTAAAACCAGCGAAAGGCAATTTTTTGGAAATGATTGCATAGCTACAAATATTATTTTTATTATTATTTTTTCAACAAATTAATACAACATGTAAAAATAGAATACCAGGTGGTCTACAACTGGTAGGTATATTACTTTTTTCCAACAAATTAATACAACATGAATATCTGGCAACAAGTGTTGTTGGAGATGCTTTATCCAAGGAGTGACAGAAAATCATGCCACCGTTCATAGCAACCTGCCAACTGAAGCACAACAACCAACTAAAGCACAACAACCAACTGAAGAACAGTGGCCAACTGAAGCATAATACATAATATTTATGAAACATTTTTTTTTGTTTAAATTTTGCAGAACAATGTTGAGAAATTTAGAATGAAGGAAGATTCCCACAAATTGCAGCGGCTATACATGGGACAGATATAAAAATTAAAGCACCGAATTGAGCCTCAGGATTATTTCACTCATACATACATACATCATATTCAATTGTGCTACAACTATGTATTTATGGAGGTCCATTACAGGCTCCTTTTACAGGAAACTTGACGCAAGCTCAAGTTGATTACAACAGATCTATGAGCCAGGTTAGAGTATCTGTTGAATGTCTGTTCAGAGATATTGTAAGAAAACTGGAAATGAGTAGATTTTAAGAAAACTTAAAAATTTCAAAGAAAATAGACCCGAGTGCAGTTGGGAAGATTTAGTTACTTTGTTATCTGTTGACAATGCCCACATTTGTCTTTATGGCAATATTACATCAAGAACCTTTCAACTATATACACCTGCCCTTGAGGAATAATTATACAGGAAATAAAAAGTTTTTAATAAAATAAATTTAATATTAAATTACACCTTTTTTAAAAGTTAATAATGTTGATAGAGTAAGACATTGGATATCATTTGTGTTTGTACAATCTGTATGTTATACTCGTAAGTAGCAGAATTGCATGCTGTACATCACATGGCAAGTTATAGTAGTAGTAATGTCAAGCTAATGCTAAATTAGAGGTACCTGTTAGTAAAGTCACCAATCTGAAATTGTTAAGAGCCATTGTCTGTAAGAATCAAAGAAATGTCAAAAAGAGTGTCAGACTCAAAATCTATTTATAAAAACGGCATTTTTTACGTTTAAAAAAAAATGTATACCTTGATGTAGAGCTTACCAGTTATAGTTATGATTTTCCTCAAGTTTCCAAAAGAAAGAAAAATTGTCACATTTAACTGTTCGCCGTTTCCATCCGCACTACATTTTACTTTTTCAGTTTAAATAATGAAATAAAACATCGACACTATTCATCGAGTCCACCCAGTGACGAGTCACAACATGAAGGAACAGCGGTTATTAAGGCTACGTTTTTGGCCAAAGAACATAAATTACCAAAAGAGAAAGTTGTAGTATGTATATTTGTATTCTTTATATTTTTTTTTTCCTTTAAAATTATTGTATTTGGTAAGTATTAATGGTTGAAATAAGTATTAATGGTTAAAATAAGTATACAATTTGTACTTTTTCACTATAGAAAATCTGTGAAAAATGGCAAAAACATCAAAATTTGGATAATTGACCGTTGTCATGGCAACGGAGGCTAAAAATTAAAATTAACAAAAAATACTTACATTATACAGTTTTTGTTTATAGCAGTGTAAACAACCTGTATTGAGTTCCATTTAATGTAGAAAAAAAATAAATTACAAAATGGAGTTTGGTTGATACAATTATTTAAAAAATATTTTTTTTATAAAAGTATACCTCATAAACGTACCTATAACTTCCAAAGTGGTGTTTTTAAATCAATGAGGTTTTTTAATTTGATAGTCAATAGGTTTTTCAACAATAATCACGAAAAAAACACTGGGGTAAATTTCGTACATAGGTTTTGTGTTGGTGGGGATGGGAGGGGGGGGGGGAGGGGGTACGGGGGGCTCTAGCCCCCTCGTCGGGGAGCCTAGACCCCCATCGGGTAACACGGGTACTTTTTGTCGGGGAATATAATATAAAGTAAAAAAAACGTTCGAGTTCACTTGGTAGCTTCAGCGCCTAGAAAACCGCGACGTTTCATTGACCGTGAGAGTACGTCAGAGTGCTATTATGTAATTATGCATTCATTATTGCCAGCGATCTAACTTACTACTAAATATTAGCTAGGTACGCACTTGTCTGGCGGTATCCCTTTGTACGAATCGTTCAATGTTGGGTCGAGACGCGTGATATCAAGTTCCATCCAGGGACCAAAATGTGTAATGTAGTTATTTTCCAGGCGAAGTTTACCGAAGGGAACACAGGTACTTTTTGTTGGGGAATATAATATACAGTTAAAAGCGTTCGCGTTCACTTCATAGCTTCAGCGCCTAGAAAACCGCGACGTTTCATTGACCGTGAGAGTACGTCAGAGTGATATTATGCACTTTATATGCATTCATTATTGCCAGCGATCTAACTTACTACTAAACAATAGCTAGGTACGCACTTGTCTGGCGGCATCCCTTTGTACGAATCGTTCAACGTTGGGTCGAAACGCATGATATCATGTTCCATCCAGGGACCAAAATGTGTACTGTAGTTATTTTCCAGGCGAAGTTTATCGACGGTTGGTTACGTTGTGTACTGTGTCGACGTACGCTACACTACAGCAAAAACGAATTATGTTAATTGTTCGTGTGTTCACCAATTTTTTAATTTACAAGTAACCTTCTGTACTGTGGGGCACCTAAAATAAATATTTCATCCATTACTAAACAAAAAAACATGCCATTTTCACTTAGGCAACATCTTATTATAGCTAAGTTATTAAATTTTCAATGTCCTGTATGTCATGAACTTCTCACCACTCGGAAGTCCAGATGGTACGCACGCATACACTTAGGAGGAATAAACTTATTTCCCCGACTGAAAAAGGTCTACGCTTGCGTTTTTTAAGCCTCTAGGCCTGATGTTTCCAAAGTATAAAATGCAATTTTTTGAAGACCTGCAGCTCTAGTTTTAAACATTTTCTTAGCTCAGCCCCAACAATAAAGCTGGTCATATTTCGAAGTACAAGAAGTGCATTTTCCGGGACCTAACATCTCTATTTTTCAAACATTTCTTAGCTCAGTCACAACCATGATAGGGACTTATATATTTTGTTTCATGTTTTGAAGTATAATAAGTCCAATTTCCGGGACCTCCAACTCTATTTTTCTAAATTTTCTTTGAACTTTTATTTTTTAAATTGAAAAATATGGATTGAAACAGTCATCGCGCATCGCTTTTTTGCACGCAATATTTTATTTATGCATTATAAAAACTGGAAAAAATGGCTACCCTAAATCTGATTAAAATGACCTCAAATGACTCTAGAACGCGTTGCTTCCGGGGGTTTCGCCCCCTGGACCCCCACTGGGGGCCCTTGGCGGCCCCCTGGCCCCCAGCCTAGTGATGCTCGCTTCGCTCGCATAGGCCCCTTGTCGGGGAATGTAGCCCCCGCATCGGGAAGATCCTGGCGCCACCGCTGTTTGTGTTGCCAGGAAAATACAAAAAATACAACAACAAAAAAACAAAATATCAACAAACAAAACACATGAAACACAATTTAAATATGGCTAATCCAATAATAAAATGTAATGTGGCTTGTCATAATGCTACTAGAGTTATACGAATAGTTTAGATAAAATCGGAGAATGTGTTGCCAGGTTTATTTCAATTAATTGCCAGAAAAACAGTATTTTGCATTGAAATATTGATTGAAAATAATGTTAAACTTTGAAACAATTGCGTGAATGGTTTTTATAATTTACAAAAAGTAATTTTTTCTTCTCTGGGTGCTGAAGCAAAAACTGCAATTAACCCAACTACATTAAGTTTTCCGGCACAATCCATCTTGGATCCTTAACAATCAGCAAAGGGATGCATCCAATTTGTAGGCCTGGAGAAAACCAAAGATGCCATGATCAGAAGTTTTATTCAAATAAAAAATATAAAGTTGGTTACTGGAATCAAGCAGAAGAACTTGATGATGCTACTGATTACATTTCAATGTTTGAATTTGCCTCATATCTTTTGCGAGATGATCTGGATTTTGCAGATTAGTGGAAATATAAGAAAGGCAGCATTAAAAACTGCAATTAAGTTAGTACGGAAGCAACGACAAGAAATGCAAATGAAGTAGCACAACAGAAGAAGGATATGGTCGACAGAAGGAAATTCGAGCCAATATTTAACCAAATCAGGAGTGGAAAGAAAGAGTTTGTATTATTAAATTATTCAGAAATTCAAATTGAGACACTTGCAGCGAAAGGCCATTTTTTGGAAATGATTGCATAGCTACAAATATTAATTTTATTATTATTATTATTTTTTTCAACAAATTAATACAACATGTAAAAATAGAATACCAGGTGATCAGGAACAACTGGTACAGTAGGTATATTAATTTTTTTAAACAAATTAATACAACATGAATATCTGGCAACAAGTGTTATTAGAGATGCTTTATCCAAGGTAGTGGCAGAAAATCATGACACCGTTCACAACAACTGAAGCACAACAACCAACTGAAGCACAACAACCAACTGAAGCACAACAACCAACTGAAGTACAACAACCAACTGAAGCACAACAACCAACTGAAGTACAACAACCAACTGAAGCACAACAACCAACTGAAGCACAACAACCAACTGAAGCACAACAACCAACTGAAGCACAACAACCAACTGAAGCACAACAACCAACTGAAGCACAGCGGCCAACTGAAGCACAACAACCAACTAAAGCACAACAACCAACTGAAGCACAGCGGCCAACTGAAGCACAGCGGCCAACTGAAGCACAGCGGCCAACTGAAGCACAGCGGCCAACTGAAGCACAGCGGCCAACTGAAGCACAGCGGCCAACTGAAGCACAGCGGCCAACTGAAGCACAGCGGCCAACTGAAGCACAGCGGCCAACTGAAGCACAACAACCAACTGAAGCACAACAACCAACTGAAGCACAACAACCAACTGAAGCACAACAACCAACTGAAGCACAGCAACCAACTGAAGCACAGCGGCCAACTGAAGCACAGCGGCCAACTGAAGCACAGCGGCCAACTGAAGCACAGCGGCCAACTGAAGCACAGCGGCCAACTGAAGCACAGCGGCCAACTGAAGCACAGCAACCAACTGAAGCACAGCGGCCAACTGAAGCACAGCGGCCAACTGAAGCACAACAACCAACTGAAGCACAACAACCAACTAAAGCACAACAACCAACTGAAGCACAACAACAAACTGAAGCACAACAACCAACTGAAGCACAACAACCAACTGAAGCACAGCGGCCAACTGAAGCACAGCGGCCAACTGAAGCATATTACATAATATTTATGAAACACTGTTTTTCTTTTATAATTTTGCAGAACAATGTTGAGAAATTTAGAATGAAGGAATATTCCCACAAATTTCAGCAGCTATACATGGAACAGATATAAAATGAAATCATTGAATGTTGAGCCTCAGGATTATTTCAATCATACATCATCATATTCAATTATGCTACAACTAAGCTCTGATTGATGCTAATGGTCTGTTTATATGCATGTGTTGGTATGCCGGGTAGTTGTATGAACTTTTTAAACCTAACCCTGTAGAGGTTGTGGAAGGGTAAAATATTCCACTCCTGATTACAGGAAATCCAGCTTACCCTCTCCCTGCCTAATTTAATGCGACCAATTTCTGGCAAAGGAGATTAACTTGTCTGCAATATATAGGTTTAATTATGTCATCTGCCAGAATAATGGCAGAACATGCATTCGGAAAGCTAAAAGGTCGTTGACGTCTTCTGCTCAAAGTAAATGAACACTAGTTGGCAAACATGAGACATGATGTGCAAGCCTTTTGCTTGTCGGATTCAGAAACATCAACACTTGCATTGAAGTATTGTATATTCTTTCACAGATCATTTTGTACCCGGATAACACATATATTAGGGTAAAATATTATATGATTTAAAGCTTCTTGGTTGAGCCATGTATTTTTTTTTCTATGATACGTAATAATGCTGTCTGTGCCTATGGGGTTGAGTGGTTGAATCAGGTGATGCAACCAACGCTAAGATAGTAATGTGTTAATTTATGTAGTTTTAAACTTTGTAAACTCAATATTAATATAGAAATGTTATTATGCAGAATAGAATTTTAAAAATGTCTTTTGTTTGCATTTTATTTTTCATGCCTAGAACTAGCCCATAACCAGAAAAAAAAATCAAAAAAAAAATCATCATATTCAATTATGCTACAACTAAAGCTCTGATTGATGCTAATGGTTGGTCTATCATGTGTTGGTATGCCAGGTAGTGCGCATGATGCATGTGTTTTTATTAAAAGCTCATTTTTTTGGGAATTATTGCATAGCTGCAAATATTATTGTTCAAATGAGTAAACTGTTATAAAATTGGAAACGGTGAAAGGGTTTAACACATTCTTAGAGAGAAATAATGTTTCTAGAAATATCCTACCCAGGTATAGAAGCAATCCCCATCACATATTATTTCATAAAGTAGGAATTCTCATCCACTTCCACAAACTCTCCACAGAAATGTTGCGAATCAGTAAATCACTAGATGGAATACAAGCCTCACTAATGAAAGACTTTGAGAACATGGTAACAATTGCTGAGCTGCAAGTGGTAGCTCCTATTGGCAAACAGCTGACAGGACCATGGATGAAGAAGTTAGCAATTGTTGAACTGCAAGTGGTAGGTCGTATTGGCAAACAGCTGACAGGACCGTGGATGAAGAAGTTAGCAATTGCTGAGCTGCAAGTGGTAGGTCTTATTGGAAAACAGCTGACAGGACCATGGATGAAGAAGTTAGCAATTGCTGAGCTGCAAGTGGTAGGTCTTATTGGAAAACAGCGGACAGGACCATGGATGAAGAAGTTAGCAATTGCTGAGCTGCAAGTGGTAGGTCTTATTGGAAAACAGCTGACAGGACCATGGATGAAGAAGTTAGCAATTGCTGAGCTGCAAGTGGTAGGTCTTATTGGAAAACAGCGGGCAGAACCATGGATGAAGAAGTTAGCAATTGCTGAGCTGCAAGTGTTAGGTCTTATTGGCAAACAGCTGACAGGACCATGGATGAAGAAGTTAGCAATTGTTGAACTGCAAGTGGTAGGTCTTATTGGGAAAACAGCTGACAGGACCATGGATGAAGAAGTTAGCAATTGCTGAGCTGCAAGTGGTAGGTCTTATTGGCAAACAGCGGACAGGACCATGGATGAAGAAGTTAGCAATTGCTGAGCTGCAAGTGGTAGGTCTTATTGGAAAACAGCGGAAAGGACCATGGATGAAGAAGTTAGCAATTGCTGAGCTGCATGTGGTAGGTCTTATTGGCAAACAGCTGACAGGACCATGGATGAAGAAGTTAGAAAACAAAACATGTCTGTGACATTTTTATCAAAGGCACGGGAAAAGGGCATGTAATGTGATAAGGGACGATCCTAAGTCTGCATTACCACGCACTGAATGAAATACTTGGAGGGAAACATTCTGTTAAACCACCTATTGGAATGTTGGGCTAGGCCTAGAGACTGTTAGTAGTTCTGCTGCTTCAGATAGGCCCAGGTCTGATGAAAATGAAGGAAAATTTCAAATTATAGGCCTAGCTAGTGTTTACTGGAAGACAAGGAAGTGGGGTTGACATTGATGACTGGGTAAAAAACATTAATTACTTATTAATAAATGTTACCCAGATGCCAACAACTCTTAGGTGACAGGCCACTCGAACCATCAATTATGAAACAACTACAGTATTCTTAAGTCGCCTCCCAACTATATGTACAGCTTATCCTAGCTTCAACCAAGGATGAGTTGAACCTGGAATGCTTAACACCATTGGCTGACAAATTAGTGAAGTCTCTGTAACTGCAACTGGGCCAACAAGTGAATCGGCAGTACTCATGGACAATACACCCTCCTTGTCTGCCACCCATGAAAACCTGCAAAAACAGATTCAACAACTGTCAACACAAGTTAATTCCTTGTAATCTGACCGACGGCACATCAGATATCAAAGTCACAGCACAAGTCAACATTGAAATCGATCGAGTAGTAGGCATTCATCTCCTGCTCAACCTAACAGTTCCAATCGCTTTGCTCAACATCACAACAACACTCCGCAACTCTGTTGGTACCATGAAAAAATTGGAGTCAATGCTCGAAAATGCAATCCGCTGTGTTCGGAAAACTCCAACGCCGACAACTAAATGCAATGAATGTTGCTGGCCGTCAAATCGTAAGTAGTCTTTTCTTTATTGTAAATCAATTATCAAAACGTTTCCTCATAGACACTGGGGCAGAAGTGAGTGTTGTTCCACCTACTCGCCATGAGGGTCCACATAGGCGACAAAAATCTACTGCCGCAAATAATACTTCTATCAATACTTATGGACATCGCTCTATAGACTTCACCTCTCAGACTCATGTTTACCACTCTTGAGGCTAAGTCAAATTCATTGTATTTCTCACTTGATTAGTCACTTTGTATTATATGTTTAGACAACGTTTATTTTAACTTATAATTAAATGGACTGTGTGCTTACCACACTATAGTTAGCAAACCTTTTGACCAACATTGAATTCCGCTTATAGAACTGTCCTGTTGCTATGGCAACAGATGCCTGCTAAAGTAATTAGGCTTTGGTTTATCAGGAAGCAGATAGGAATTCGAGTATAGCTAAAAGAATGATATACTAATCCTATGTACTTATGTGTTATACAATTCATCTTAGTGATTTAGATATATAAAGATTGTTAATATGTGACCTGCTACCACGAAAGGGCTGTAAACTTGCACCTTTGAACTAGAATAGGCCGACATATAATTTTTTCAAAATGAGTTTTGTGTAATAAAGAAAATATAATCATTAATTTTACTATCCATTGAAGTTTGGGTTTGAAATTCCATATGTAAGTTGTCAAAAAAATCGGTCATTTTCTGAAGGGATTCTGTATAAATTTAATAAAAATGTGTAGAAAATGCGACCACAATCGCCGAAAACCATTACCCCGAACAGCCCGGACCAGTTTTTTTCTTGACCGAGGGGGAAGTGTGGCGTCTTTGGGATCCACTGTGAGGGATTCTCCAATCAAGTCAATTTTTTGATCGATGAGGGGATGGACGTTGGCAAAGGAGCAAATGCCATCATTTCATATCTTCATTATTATTTTGCCCACTACAGTTTAGGTGTAGAAGTTCTTCACCTTCATTGTGATACCTTCATTGTGACAACTGTAGTGGACAATATAAGAATAAGTATGTAATGTGGTATTTACTCTGGAGGACACTACATGGCCTGCATAAGGAAATCAGGGTACGCTTTTTGGTGGCTGGACACACAAAGTTTGCCCCTGACTGGTGCTTTGGTCTGTTTAAACAAAGAGACAATGTATGCTACAGGTCATATTTAAATGATATTGCGGACTCTTGCCGTTCCAGCACCAATGCTGTAGTGAATATTCCACAGCTTGTTGGAACAGAAGATGGAGAATTTGAACTTGAACCCCTGGGGACAGGGTTCAGTGCCGCCATACGGTAAAAAATATGGAACGATACGTTCATTGAACTACGTTCGCTTCTTCCCAGTTACAAGGAACAATCCACGGTAACAGGCATGTCAGTGGGTAATGGTGGTAACATACAACTTCACCATGAGTCAACCCCACAACAACCACTGGATTTCCTGGATTGGTTAAAAGCTATGCACATTTATATAGCGATATATATTGAGAAGAATAAGAAGGCAAGTAAGCCAATGCTGAAATATATTGCCAACATTTTAGATTTATATACGTCAGGTCCAGTAGGGGCTTGGAGACGATATGACATAAATTTTAGGAAAGCTCGACAATCCCGCACACTCGAATGGGGCCTCTTAAATACCGAACTTCTCGTAAAATGTTACAATTACTTACGTTCTGACACGTCACAGACAAAACGTTTTCCAACCAAATTTCAGAGTTTGTTTCGGAATGCCCGACAACGAGGCACATGTTGGAACTGGAACGACGGAAAAGTTTGCAGGAAGAAACCATGCACTCTCAAACATGCATGCGAACTCAAAGTGGAACCACCCAAAATCCTGTTGTCAAAAAATTAACAAAACTAGGCAGTCACTATTCTTTATGTCTACCAACCCCAATTAAACTCACTAATCTAGAGTCATACTTAACAGGTTCCCCACAAGATATGTTTACATCCATTTTAGCGGGTTTTAAGAAGGGTTTCACTTTGGGGTCTATAACTCCACCTAAGCCGATGAAAGCCAAAAACCATAGGAGCTGCTTTACATACGTAAAGGCTGTAGAGGGGTTTATAGAAAAGGGAGTACTCTTAGGTAGGATCGCAGGTCCGTTCTCATCGCGGTATACATGCTTCGTCACAATCTAGGGACACGCGCTTGCCGATTACAATTGACACTCAGAAAATTAATCAGAGCCCTAGACTCCACAGTTCTGTCTTTGAAAATGAGAAATCTTTTGTCAGCCTTTTTCTTGACCGCGTTCCAGGGTTTCATGCGAGTTGGCGAATTAGCCGCCCGAACAGGCATGGAAGCTAAGGTACTACAGCGCGAAGACGTACATTTTTCCCCCAAGGGGATGAATTTAACTTTGCGCCATTCCAAAATTTTGACATGAAAACCACCTATTACTATCTATATTACTTCCCAAAACGATCAGGCCTTTTGCCCGGTGCACCATCTCCGTACGTACTTGGGCATGTTCAGCCATACCAACGGCCCCCCTGTTCCAACACATAGATGGTAAACCGGTAACTCCACAATTCATATCAACATGTCTTAAGACAGCAATTTCATTTATTGGGTTATATCCCACTTTATATAAAGGTCACAGTTTCAGAATAGGGGCAGCTACACATGCCGCGGGTCTTGGGCTGTCAGAACATATAATTCAAAAAATGGGTCGTTGGTCCTCTGATGCCTCGAAAACTTCACCTCTCGGACTCATGTTTACCACTCTTGAGGCTAAGTCAAATTCATTGTATTTCTCACTTGATTAGTCACTTTGTATATGTTTAGACAACGTTTATTTTAACTTATAATTAAATGGACTGTGTGCTTACCACACTATAGTTAGCAAACCTTTTGACCAACATTGAATTCCGCTTATAGAACTGTCCTGTTGCTATGGCAACAGATGCCTGCTAAAGTAATTAGGCTTTGGTTTATGGTCCCAGGAAGCAGATAGGAATTTGAGTATAGCTAAAAGAATGATATACTAATCCTATGTACTATGTGTTATACAATTCATCTTAGTGATTTAGATATATAAAGATTGTGAATATGTGACCTGCTACCACGAAAGGGCTGTAAACTTGCACCTTTGAACTAAAATAGGCCGTAATACATATAATTTTTTTCAAAATGAGTTTTTTGTAATAAAGAAAATATAATCATTAATTTTACTATTACTTGAAGTTTGGGTTTGAAATTCCATCTGTAAGTTGTCAAACTGTAAATTGAATAAAAATGTGTAGAAAATGCGACCACAATCGCCGAAAACCATGACACCGAACAGCCTGGACCAGTTTTTTTTTTCTTTACCGATAGGAAGTGTGGCGTCTTTGGGATCCACTGTGAGGGATTCACCAATCAAGTCAATTTTTTGATCGATGAGGGGATGGACGTTGGCAAAGGAGCAAATGCTACAGTTTAGGTGAAGAAGTTCTTCACCTTCATTGTGACAACTGTAGTGGACAATATAAGAATAAGTATGTAATGTGGTATTTACTCTGGAGGACACTACATGGCCTGCATAAGGAAATCAGGGTACGCTTTTTGGTGGCTGGACACACTAAGTTTTCCCCTGACTGGTGCTTTGGTCTGTTTAAACAAAGAGACAATGTATATGCTACAGTTCATATTTAAATGATATTGCGGACTCTTGCCGTTCCAGCACCAATGCTGTAGTGAATATTCCACAGCTTGTTGGAACAGAAGATAGAGAATCCATGGTATCAACGTATAATTGGAAATCATTTTATGCCAGTTACTTTAAACCAGTAGTTGGGATTAAAGCCTTCGACCATCTCAGTGTTTCTTCTAAAAACCCTGGTGTCGTCACATGCCCAGACTTTGCTGATTCAGAGGAGAAGATTTTAAAACTATTGAAGGTAGATGATGTAGTTCTACCACTGGAACTCAACTCAACCATTCAAACCACCCGGCCATGCAAATAAACGACAGTAGTACTTATATAAGAACATTAGGCAGTACTGCGCACAGGAATAGAGCTGACTTAACATGTCCTATTCCAGGTGGAGAAGAACCTACCGAAGATGAATAAATTCTATAAGTGTACCCTGTAAATAAAAGTTTATGATGACAATAAATGGGCATTCACGGAACCAGAAAAAGAAACCAGAATAATTGAACAAATGCATATAGGAACTACTGTATATTCAAAAGACCTCCAAATGGAGCTTCTAACAATAAAGCAGGAATAAAGATTAATGGAGGAATAAAGACTAATGGAGGCTATCACTCTAGCTAGAGGAGCTACCATAACCAACTAGATGATTTTGAGGCACCACACACAAAAATCAGCTATATGTCAAATTCACTCTACTAGAGAATGTCCGGCGAACGGCTCAACTTGCCATAAATGTAATAAGCTAAATCATTGGGCTAAAATGTGCAGGTTATCTAGAAAAAAATATACATTGTGAAGATAAAATTACATACAATCATCAGCATTCAAGTCATAGCAAAAAAAATCCCTTTAGGTACAGAAATTGGGATAAATCAATTAGTAATCAATTTTATTGGTGTGCAATGTCAACAAAAACTGATAAAAAAGATTTGGTTGAAGCAAAGAGGAAATCAGTGATTTTTATAAGACTGTTTTACTACAGATGATGTTACTGAAATGTAGGACAAATTTAAAACCAAATTCCTTTATGCTACTGACAAAGTTGTCCCCAAATGTAAAACAAACCGTAGAGTAAAACAGCCATGGATAATCATAACATTTCAGTACTGTAGTATATTGAGGGCAGCATTGGCCATGATTGTTCATGTAGGCACTTAATAAAGTGCCATCCACCATGACAGTTATTGAATAAATAGTTGAGTTAGAAAAATAAACACCTTGTTAGTGTAGTCTTTTGTCAAGTCACCCACGCACATCCACAAGTAAAGTATTAAGAATACAACAAGCACCAGTTTCCAACCAAGATATATAACCTTGTATATGAATACAGTACATTCTGTTAATTTGCTCACCCAGAGCACCACAAGGACCATTCCATCAAATCCAATTGACTGATTTGAATTTGTAACAACATATAAGTTGATGCATTTTGGAAGAAGCGATGGACGAGTCAACAAACATTGTTAGTGTGGGCAGGTGTTGAATATACGCAATGCAGTGTATTTAAAAAAAATAAATATGGTAATATCTGATTTTTTTTTTATAAATGTAATAGAATGATTTAAATGATTATTATTTATTATTTTTTTTATTGATTTTTTAAATGCTTTTGTTTTCTTAACAGAATTTGTATTTTTATTGCATTTAATGTGATATTCAACAGTCAGCCGGTTGTCAACACATTTTCTCCAATGCATACCAAAAAACAAACCATGATTTTATTGTTGACGATTAAAACCAAAGTGAATCAAATAATTAATATTTACTTCAGGGCAGTAGGTGTTATATCATTGAAATGATAATACCTCAGCTACCATCCGTCTTAGCTGTTATTGTTCTGTAGCATAGGCTGTGTAGGCTGTTGTGTGTCTATCTGCTTTGTTGTTGTTTGTGCTGCTATGCTGACATTCTTTAGCCTAGCTAGCTACTCTTCACCATTATTTATTTATTTGGTTCAATGCACAACTACACATCAAAAGTATTATACAGCATATCTAGCTGTTTGAAATCTATTCAATTGGATTCATCTACTTAGAGTTACATATGCAGGCTTGGACTTAACATTAAAAAACGAACGAGACTAAAATATCTCTCAGAATTGTTGACAGTCAAGAAGGGAAAGCGAGAACTAAGATCTAGTCATCAGGTGCTACAGGACATTCCGAGGAGCAAACATAGTTGGGGAGATCGGACTTTCAGTATTGCTGGACTTAGGCTCTGGAACCACATACCCTTATACATTAAACACACATCACTATTGAGTCACTTTAAGTCAGTACTCAAAACTCACCTTTTCTGATTTTTTTCTACAGCGCCATGAGCAATGAATGTTGGAATGGTGCTATATAAATCGAACGATTGATTGAAAAGTTGATCTTTCATCTCATGAAAATATTCAAAATTCAATAATATTAAATAATAATAATCACATTACATTTTTCACTCATGTAGCTAGTACAGCTTGAAATGATATTTGTCATACTTAATAAGGTTTCATCAATTACCATAACATCAATGTCAAGACACAATGTTGCTAATATCTAAACAGATAGGTGTTGCATTAAAGTGTGTACCAAAGGAGAAGCAATTTCCACCGCCACCGAACACTACAAGTTTGTTTTCATCCTTTAAAAACTCACTTGTGAACTTAAAAAGCATAATAGGTTTTTCAGGACTCGCATCAGTCTGTAAGAAAGAACATTTTACCACGATATGAGTACAATTGTCTAGATTTTGCAATTCTTTTACTATCAAAGTCAAACAAAATGTAGTTACTGCAGTAAAATTGCAGTAACTACATTTTGTTTATCATTTTAAGATGTATTGTCCCTCAAAAACATGAAAAATTAAAATTAAATTAAACTTTGAATAGGTTATTTTGTAGTTTTAAAAAGTTTATTAATTCTGTAGAAAAAAAAACAAAAAAATAATGTTTTCATTTCTAAAATGACAAAATAAATGGTTAAATTCAACCGAAAATCCATTGGCTGGCAGGGAATTTGACTATTTTTTTCTTAAAATTACAATTTTGTCAGGTAAATACCTTTTTTTTTATCTCATTTTTGGTCAAAGTGAATATCTATTATGTTACATTAAAATGGCATATTTCAATAATTTCTTTTGTCAGGGGACAATACATCTTTAACCTGTCTATGCATTTATTATATAAGGTTGTTTTGTGTATTAATTATTATTGCAATGATTGCTTTTTACTTTGAAGGAAACGAACTAAATTGCAGTGAAAAAATGTATGTATAGCCTTATTACAGTCGAATAGTGTTGACATGATACCTTAAACTCTTTTATAATGAATTGACAAGCTCCTTTTTAGGGTTTTAAAGTTATGTGTGTAGCTGCACCTGAACGCATAAAGGAAATATGAAGAACAGAAATTAACTTGCTATATTGTCCATAGATTTCAGTTACAATGTAAAACACTTACCGATAATGAGTAGTTAAGGACTAATCCATTTAGAAGATTTATTGAGGTTACACCAAACGTTACTGGAGATAAGCCCACACCACCAACAAGTAGTAACTGGTCATTGACAACATGACTGGTATGTGAATACCTAGGAAGTAATTATAACAAATCAGAAATAATCCAAACAGTTGGCATTTCAGCATCAAATATATACGAGGTTACACTATAAACAAGATGGAAACAATTGTGGAAAATCTAAAGCAAAATGTACACGACACCAAACATTTGTTTAAATTAATTCAATATAAAAAAGGCAAAAAATTATAGTATAAACATTACAGTATATGCTTAAAATTATAAAAAATAAATAAAACCAGAAAAAAAAGCAGGAAAAAAGAGAATCCAGTTGGATGAATTTTGTGACCTTCACCCAAAAACTTAGCTACTTTTACTATTGACCAAGTTATCTTGATCTTTGACCCCAAGTTATAACACCACATAAATGGGAAGGGTATATACTTAACAACTTTAAAGGCCAGGTGCGGGCAAAAAATTTCTATTGATCATACATTCCAATAATTATCGATCTATAGTTTCCCCTATGTTTCATAATTTTTGGGATTTTATTTGTGTTACACGAGCTTGTTGAAAATAAGCACTTTCTTATCAGTGGGGGGATAGTTCAAATTACACAGTAAAATCTCTATTCTTTTGTACACAAATTTTGTAAATAGAGAGGCATTTTAAAAAGCTATGAAAAATAAATGGTGTGGTAAAAAATGTTATCAGATGACTAAATATAGGTAATATAACTTGAATATTACATTTCTGATATTTTTATTCAACTTCAGATTTTTATTTTCATGCTATAGCAAAAATTATCCACCGTATATCCACCATCTTTTTTCACCGTCTAGGGAGTCACCAGACATGTTATTACATTAGGTTAACTACCTAACTACTGAAAAAAAGTCTTCCTGGTTTTTATGGAAGAATTTTGCCAAATTTTGTATTTGACCATATTAAGGGAAATTCATGTTTTTTCGTCTCGATTTCTGTTACAAATACTTGATTTATGTACAATTAACCAAATATTATATTTAAAATTCATGCCTGTACCTGAGCTTTAAAGGAAATCAAAGTTGTCGTCTGAAACTAGTAGCATTTTAGATTGTTGCCAGAAAGAAAAAACAGGCTGAATAGAAAAACAGAACTCAATTGGCTAATGCTGACTGGGTAATTACCTTGGTTGAATCACCTGAGATGTCTTCAATGTACTCCAAGTCCAATCAACAGTGTTGACCAATGCTATAACACCAACTGGATCTTCATTACTATCTAAACCCCCAGTTATTAAGAGTTGACTACCCCACACACAGCATGATTGCGAGTGCCTTGGAGTTGGCCTAGGCTGGGGTAATACCACCTACAAAATGCAAAGACTAAAATAGTTAGGCCAATGCAGGTTTCACACTATTTGATGCCATATGACCCTAACTACAAGCCCGTAGCCATCATTTTTGCTGAAGTAGGCTTTTAAAACAAGAGACTAACAAGGCCTAGCTTTTGCGATTCTTATGGGCACCCAAACTGATCGGCAGGCAAATTTCACCACTAATAGTAATACTAAAACAATCTTTTCTAAAATAGCTAATAATAGATTTTTAGCATCCAGTTTCCAGTGTAGGCTATGTTAAATTGCATGTTACTTTTTCTGCAGTGCATAGAAAGGTGGTCTTGTAAACAATTACTCTTGTGAAATGTGGATAGCTTACTTCAGACCACTTTTTGCTTTCAACATCCATTAACCACAAATCACCAAATACTATTTTTGTTGACTTCCCGCCATAAACAACAACCTGTTTACTTCCAGATATATTCATCAGTGTTGACGAGTGCCTCCAGCGTGCTTCTGGTTCTACAGAACACTGAAGGGGTTTACATGAGTAGCGTTTGCCGTCCGGTAATATACTAAAGAGGCAGGAGTTATTTAAAGGTTTCGCAGGAGACTTTCTACCACCGAAAATAAGCAGTTGGTTGTCGGTTAGTCTGGTTAAGGTGTGATGCATTCGACAATCTAAGAAAAAAAAACAATATTGATTATAATATATAAAAATAATTTCGATATGAAATTTTGATTCACTTAAAAAAGTATTGAATTGAGTATTTCTGTGAATCAATAAAATTATAGAAGTATTTTCTAAGTATAGGTATAAACACGATCATGTAGGTGCTCATAAGATTGAAGTAGAGCTTTATTATTCACGCACGCGCGTTTAAAATTTCAAAATACGAAAAATCAACTTCTAATCAATTTTCTAAGCGTTTCATGTCATTCTAAACATTAAAAAAATTCCCACGCGTGCGCAATTTTTTTGGGCGCGCGTGCGCACGTAGGTCAAAAACATCCTTTTTTTGCTTGATTTTTGTTTTTTCAGCTTTCTCTAGTAATTTTGCCAACTTTCAAACAATTTTGACTTAAAATCATGTCATACGAGCACGTAGAATTTGAAAATTTGCGCACGTTTTTTATGAAAAAGTTCAAAAATTCGTCAAAATTATGCCTTTTTTTAAACAGTCATAGATTGTAAACTACGTGGTGAACTTTTTTAAAATTACATATTCTGGAAGTCGATGAGTTGTAGATATCGAATCATGCATCGATATGGCTAACCGGACATTGTGACGTCATCGTATGGCCACTCGAATATGAAATATAGGATTTTTGACTCTTTCGTCATAGCTCGTCACATTTAATAGAGCGCATCTCCTTTATCCGTGTTCCAATTCCCTCAATTTTTTTTATTGTTGTCTAGGTCAATCAATTATCTTTCGCATAATTCACCATTTTTTAAATTGTGATGACGTCATCATGTTCAAAAGCGTCAATAACTTTGGTCACTTATTTTCACCTATTCTGCACTGTATGTAGTACGTATACAATATAGTGTTATACCGTATATACTTAGACGTGACGCAAAATAGAGAGCGCACAAACATTTTTCCAATGCCATAATCGTTTTTTTAGATGAGTGGAAATAGACTTTTCAGTCAAACAAATTGCAACAGTTTGTTTTTTTGCTGAAACATGCTCAACTATATGTAGATATTATCATATCCAAAATCTACCCTGATCTGCCCATTATAAATTACCTAATTTGCATAAAATCAAAATGGCTGCCATTTTACAACTTTGATCCCAATTATCTCTTAAACCATAAAGAATTTGGTATAAGAATGTATTGAACACAAATATAAACATGACCCCAAAGATTCAGAATAATATATTTGATTTGTCTTTGGGGTCAAGGTCAAAGGTCATTCCAGTTTGACATCTAAATTATGCTAATTATCTCTTAATCCATTAGGTATTTTGAATAAGAATGTATAAGTACAAATATAAATGTTACCCTAAAGATTTAAAATAATATATTTGATTTGTCTTTGGGGTCAAGGTCAAAGGTCATTCCAGTATGGCCTCTAAAATATGCTAATTATCTCTTAATCCATTAGGTATTTAGAATAAGAATGTTTAACTATAGTACAAATAGGCCTAAATATGACCCTAACGGTTTAAAATAATGTACAGTAATTGAGTTGTATTAGGGTTCAAGATTCAAAAGGTTATCTAATTACACTATATAAAATTTGAAAATAACTCTCAAAACATCAGGTATTTTTAACAAGAATGTATTTAATATAAATATGACCCAAAATATTCAGAATGATGCAATTGAGTTGTATATGGGGTCAAAGTCAAATGTCATCTAATTATGCCATATAAAATATGCTAATTATCTCTCAAAACATCAGGTATTTTTAACAAGAATGTATTTAATATAAATATGACCCAAAATATTCAGAAAGATGCAATTGAGTTGTATGGGGTCAAAGTCAAATGTCATCTAGTTATGCAATATGAAATATGCTAATTATCTCTCAAAACATCAGGTATTTTGAACAAGAATGTATTTAATAGAAATATACATAATATGTTCTTATGATTTGCATTTGATTTGTATTGGGTCAAGATAAATGTCATTATCTTACCATATAAAATACTCCAATTATGAAGTGAATTCATTTCAATTTGGATGATGTACCTATGAACAAATCATATCTATTTTGAAAAGCTCATTTGAGTTAACTTCAAGGATCAGACTATTAGGAAAGGTGTTTTAATTGTAAGGAATTACATTTATTATATTTGGTTTATTTTTTAGATTATAGTACACTATGCTAAAATATGTCACACAAAAACTGTCAATCCTGGCTGGTTGTGTGAAGTGTTTAAACTTAAATTATGGGAAAGTGTCGAAACACCTTTACCCTTACAAAATTTGTAACTGTGAAAATGGAGGTCATGTGGTTCAAACAGTAACCGACCACTTGAAACAGTAAAATCTGACCCTTTTAAGTTGTACTAACCAAAGTGGGTGCAGTAGTGAAAGATGACATATTCTGTGTATTAAGAATACAGAGACTTTGTGAACTAAAAATCTTTCGAAGTGTCTATAGTTTACTTTAGTATAAGAACGAGTCCTCTGCTCTCAAATGACACAAATACAGAAAATAATATAAAGATACATTAAAAAAAATAGAATCTTTCGTAACACCCTAAAGTTTGAGATGGATGAAAATTAAAAAAAATCCAGCCATTAAAAACAAGTGTAGTTTGTATTCATATTTAAATACCCTTTGTGTATGTTAAAATTTATCTAAACAAACATTTTAAAGTATCAGTATATATTAGGATTAAGTAACAGTATTTACTAATACTTTTATTAGCAAAATGATGCTTCAATCGAGAATGTAATGAATACAGTAAGACAGTAATGAATACAGTAAGACAGTAATGAATACAGTAAGACAGTAATGAATACAGTAAGACAGTAATGAATACAGTAAGACAGTAATGAATACAGTAAGACAGTAATGAATACAGTAAGACAGTAATGAATACAGTAAGACAGTAATGAATACAGTAAGACAGTAATGAATACAGTAAGACAGTAATGAATACAGTAAGACAGTAATGAATACAGTAAGACAGTAATGAATACAGTAAGACAGTAATGAATACAGTAAGACAGTAATGAATACAGTAAGACAGTAATGAATACAGTAAGACAGTAATGAATACAGTAAGACAGTAATGAATACAGTAAGACAGTAAGTCATTGTGATACTTACTAAAGTATACTTTAACAAAACTAGTTCTTTGCAACTGTTGTTGCTTAGTTTAATTGTAGATAATTTGATTTAAAAAAAAATTATAGATGATAATTTAAATTACTAAATCAGAAAGCTAAGTTTATTGGTCTACTCTGACGTAATTTTACTGAATTCTCAGTGAAGCGAGAATTGTCCAGAGTATGGCAAAAACATCTTAAAAAGTAACTCCATTGACGATCGAGTCCGACCCAAGAATTATTTAGACATTTTTGTGACCAATGTTTCAGAAATGTAAGGTTATAAAGCTTCGTAGGTCTACTAAAGTAGGTATGCCTAAATGTAAAAGTAAATGTCAAAATAAGCTATACTGTATGGTATAAAGTAAATGACCTACTGATACTATGTAAATTTAGTAGTTATAATATTTATAAATAAACAATTTTTTCAAAATTGACCTAGTAATCTCTGGGTGGGAGGGGTGTGGGCGCAGTGTGCAGACATCAATCTGCTGCAATGTCTGTACTGTATATGCTATGCTTTTAGTAGTAGTAAGACTACTGTGCAAATTGATTTAAAGGATAATTTGAATTTTTTTATATTGTGACCTTTGACCCAGTGACCCCAGGGTAAGATGAAAAATCAAATGTGCTATTCTGAATCTTAAGGGTCATGTTTATATTTGTACTTATACATTCTTATTCAAAATACCAAATGGATTAAGAGATAATTAGCATAATTTAGATGTCAAACTGGAATGACCTTTGACCTTGACCCCAAAGACAAATCAAATATATTATTCTGAATCTTTGGGGTCATGTTTATATTTGTGTTCAATACATTCTTATACCAAATTCTTTATGGTTTAAGAGATAATTGGGATCAAAGTTGTAAAATGGCAGCCATTTTGATTTTATGCAAATTAGGTAATTTATAATGGGCAGATCAGGGTAGATTTTGGATATGATAATATCTACATATAGTTGAGCATATTTCAGCAAAAAAACAAACTGTTGCAATTTGTTTGACTCAACGCCTATTTTTCATCTATTTCCACTCATCTATTTTGCGCGCAATATTCTAACGTATGACGTGCACGTGGCTTTTGCGCTGCGGATAACCTAACTCGTCCGTAGTGACGAGTTCAAATTTAGTTAATCTTCATTTTTCATGTTTTTTTTTTTTTTTGGGGGGGGAGGGGCAATACATCATTAACTTATTGTTAGTCACGGGTTAGGATAACTGCAAGCTAGTTTCATATTTTCATAGTATGCAACTGATTAGATAACCACAAATAATTGCATGTCTTGCAAACAAAAATAAACATACAAACCTATTGCATCTGCATCTTCACATTCAATCTCTGTAAGGTTTCTGGATTCAGTGTCCAAGACATGGACTTGTGATACCTTTGTATGACCGCTAGATGTAACTCCAAACCCACCAGAAATGACAATTTTAGTTGCATCTACAAATGAACTTGTGTGGCCATATCGTTTGACTGCTCCCTCTGGAGTACACGGATAGATTGAACTAGGTATGGACGGTGTTTCATAATTTACTTCTTCTTTATTGCTTAATGAATTTTCTTTGAAAAAATAATATAATTTTAATTTTAAAAATTGACACGTTTGAAAAATAAATAATAACTATTTTTTATACAGTACTGTACAGTCAACCTTCTTATTTACACATTTCTTAATTACGAACCTTCTATTTTATGCCTCATAAAATGGGAATATCTCAGGTAATATAATAACCGATTCATTTTGGGTTTTACATTTTTGAAGAACAGAATACAAAAGGTACAAACCTGATTTAATTTGTGACTTGAGCTCCTGACAAGATCCATTGAATGCACAACATATCATGTAATGGGAACACTTAGCATGAAACTCCTGTAAATAAAAATGTTACATGTTAAACTTTCCAACCAATCATATTCTCCCAAAAAACTGTAAACACACGCAGATTTTGAAACATGTAGACATATTTTTTACTTATGCAAGTTAGAGGGACAAATGTAGATAAATTTTCTTTTCCAAATGTTTTTCCAAATAAAGGTGAGTCCTGTATTCATTCATATAGTGTAATGAGTTGACCACTTAGTATTATGTGGTGTTGTGGCCATTTGATTTCCAAGCCGGCTTATCCCCCTTAGTACTTCGCAGACAAAATTGAACTCTTTTTTTTGTTTGATAGTCAAGTGTCCTAACCACTAAGCTACCCTAACTCCATACTTTAAATTAATTAAATTACTTGCCTCATATTCATCAAATAATTCTAAATCTTCAATTCTATTTTTTTCTTCTAGAGATAAAATATTGCAGTAAAGTTCATTCATATCAATACATACACTGCTAGCCCATCCCTATGAAGAAAAAAAAGAATTAGCAACGCTGGGAAAATGTGCCTGGCTTAGCACTCCTAAATAAAGAAAACGAATGCATGAATTATTAATAGCCATAATGCTGGAATTAGCATGGTAAATACCATACTCAATTCACAGCATTAATGTTTCTATTTGAATACAAGGTGTATGCTAATCCACGGCATTGAAAATCAAGGATGATGCGACAAATTAAAATCTATCACATAATAAATTTTCTATTTATAAGTCACAAATGTATAAAAAACATTATAGCCATACTGTGCTGTTAAATGTTATATATGTTGGTAATCAATAACAGCCTACTATACACCCATATACAAAAGACATTTCTCTCTGTAAATTTAATTTGTAAGTTTAATTTTAGCTATTTGTTATTTAATAATTGTTGTATATCTTTACACCAGCCACTGGTAGGCTTTATTAGATAGGCAATTGCTTTCGGATATGAACACAATTTAGTGAATTCATATTAAATCAGAACTTAATGTTCCGACAATTAACATCTTGATTTCAAACTGAACAAGAAATACTGGCATTCTTTAGCAGTTTATCTTACCAATGTACAATACCTCTGTTTGTGGTGTTCTGGTGTTGGATACCTTTCTATACTTTTCAATGGCGAACCAATCTTTTTGAAATGGCTACACCTATGAAAAAACAACTATATGCTATCAGTAAAACAACATAATATAAAAAACACGTTATGTATCTGTTCTGTATTCTTCACTTCATCGCCTAGCAAAACTAGAGTTTACATACATCAGGGAATCTGGTATTTTTGTATGTATTGATGTGTGTAAATTCCGGAGTTGAGGGTCTTTCACATCTGTTCCGGAATGGTTCCTGTCCAGCATCGGCAAATCAAATTGAAAGTCACAGTTTCATATACTCAACGATCCACACGGCTATTAGCCAATCTATATGTGCATAGCTGGTTGTAAAGGAAACATTGACGTTCGATTTGATTTGCTGGTGACTGACCGGAAAGACCCTTAATACTAGGCGATATGTAAGAGGTATAGGTGAATTACCAAATCATTTTATTTACAGTAGTAATACAGGGTGAAATGTCATAGTTACCATGACCATATTAGGAGTGTACTTACATTACTTTACCAAATGCATTATGGGGATAGATCTGCTCATATGTTACAAACATAGCATGAGGAAATGATTCTGCAATCCATTGAATAGCTGGATTTGAACTATAAAAAGTAAAACAATTCAGGGTTTATACAAAATTAATGATTTTCTATTGACAATGGAATCTCCCAAAACGAACCAGCCTTGCGACAACCATTTTGATAATAAATATTGGTCTTCTTAATCAGCCAGTAGGCATTGAAACTTTCATTTATTATTAAACTTTACCCTTTCCATCGAAAATACCATGCCTTTCCTTAGTGGTGAATGCTACCATCAATTGGTATTTGTGATATGGACTTAAAACAGGAGGTCCAATATGCATATTATTTGGCTTGGGTACACTATAAAACAACCCATGCATCCTTCAAAAAACCTAAGAGATTACCCTAGTGTACTGGTTCATTTCAGCCCTTGCTATTGTGTACAGATGTGTCCTTATCATAAGTTGTAATACGATATTAAGAAAACTCACCTTTTTGCACCCATGTAAGTGATGACACATTCTGATAATACTAAAGTTGGAAGTTGACAATCTATGCCACAATGCTCCAGACAAGATGTCAACTTGGCTACTTGTTTTAAGTCACAACCAATGATGTGATAGTCTGGTGAGCAATATAAAGGGCACACATCTAGAAAAAAGGTAATATTTTTCAGTAAGCAAGACAACTTTATCAATCTCATTTTTGCATATTTATGACTGCCCCTGGGTAGGCAATTGAGTAATAATTCTCCAGTAGTCTTAGGCCTGCTCTGGGCTGTGGTGATTGCCTTGATAAGGTTTGATTACACAGTCTAGAGAGTAACAGTATCATGGTCAAACATGAGTAAGTTAAATGGGGTGTTAGAAACCCAAAAAAATAAATTAACAATGCGAATTCTGAGAGGAGAGGTGGTAATGCCCCATGGTTTAAGAATGCATTGGTAGCAGTATAAATACCTTTATACTGTGTCAAAGATTTCCATAAGAGGGATCTAAATCTGATATGATTCCAGGGCATCACGTATGCAAAACCCAGGAGAGCAACAAATCGCTCTCCTCAAATCACCGAGGAGAGCAATTCGCTCTCCTTGCAAAAATTTTAAATCGCTCTCCTCAAATATTTATGTTGAAGTTGAAAGATGGTCGCCCTTATTAAAAATGGCTGGCCCTTATTAATTTTTTGTACACATTTTTTTGCCCGACAGGGGATACCCCCCCCCCCCCGGGCACAACAAATGTATACTGTACCTCTCCCCTAAAATCCCCCACACCCACCTTTACACACAATATTTTCCGTGGGGATCGTATTATTCTACAGTACAAAAAACTCAAGCCAATTTTTTTTTTATGGCCTGCCTGGGTAGATTGGGTTTCAGGAGCCTGGAGAATCCTGTCCTGGCCAACTATATGCCTTTAGCCTAGCTTTTCTAGCCTAGCTTGTTGGCCTAGAAATCAGACAGAAAACCTGAAAAGTATTTACCTGCAATTCATAAATTATACAATTCTAACATGCAACAGCCATTAAAATATTGATAATAAGTTACAAAGTGTCATTTTAAAATAATTAAGAAAGATATTTGATCGTGTTTACATGTGTCACACATGGGCGCACGCACAATAGGGGAGGGCCAGCTGAGAGAGCTTCTAGAAGATGCTGACGTCACACATCAGCACGTGTTTTGATGAGGATTTGAGTGACCAAAATTGGTTAGAACTTTCGAAGAAATAATCCATCTTCAAAATGCCATAATTAAAGCAACCAGCAGCTAAGCTTTTTTAAATAATAAACATTATATTTAGGCCTCCTATATTAATGTTTCCTTTTAAAATTAAATATATTTTATTAACTCGTTCCATAAAAACATAAAGGGAAAAATTATTGGTTGGGACATGATCTTCCTGTAAAGGAGGTGTTTCTATGACACCGTACTGGTTGCACTATGAGGCGATGAAGTAAACTCGCCCTTGAATGCGCGCAGGCAGGGGAATCCCCTTTGTTGGTACCTCGCACTGTGAGATGGAGCGCGATGAATTGCTCTCCTTTTCGAAGGTTGTTGATTGCGATCGCGCTCGCGATCCTTAAAAACGAGGGACTGCCATTAGGCTTGTAGCTTTATAACTTAGCTTATATATTATTAGCCTAGGCCTAGATTGGTTTTAACTTTTAAAAATCCACGTGTTTTTAGGCCTCTTGACAGAAAAATCAACACTGTCTAAAGCTAGGCTCTATTTTGAAAATTAAGGAGCGCGATAAATTGCTCTCCTCGAAGCCTGTTGAGGAGCGCGGTCGCGCAGGCGCTCCTTATAAATGATGCCCTGTGATTCGGTACCATAGTTTAAATTCTAAATTTTAAATGCAAGTCTTTATTTACACTAAGAATAACTCTGAAATTACCTTTTAGTTTCTCAATTTTATCTGGAATCTTCAACTCATCTTCAAGAAGTCCATTTAATTTGGGATTGTTGTGTATGAGTGCGACCTTTCTGCGAACAAGGTCTGGAAAGTCAACCTCGACAAACTGGGTGTCCTTCAAAAGTCCTTCCGATTTCAATCTGAAGTATGCAGAGTCAAATCCAGCACCTAGAGAAATAACCTGAACATAAACAATGTGGTTAAAAATTAGGGGTTATATTGAGTGTTAGTAGTGAGGTAATCTCATTAAACCAAGAGTGTATATGGGCACTACTAAAGGCTAAGCATATGTATTCTGTATTCGGTAATACAGCACCTAAATTGTATAACATGCGATGCCTGTATAATGTAAGGTTAGGTTAAATGAGTAGTTTATGATACAAGGAGATACATGTGAAACACATGCGATATTGATTTACCAAATATTCCTATGATACTTGGGAGATCTAGATACAGTAACGAAAATCAGTTGCATCAACCACAGTGGGAAAAGAGGAGCATGAATAATTGTTTATTTTGTACAATTGAATCATGCTACATTCCGGCCAAATCAAAATTTTCACTTATACAAATTGTATAATAATTAATTGAAATAATGAAAGGGAAGCCATGATTCAACATTTTTTCTTTATTGGATCATCATGGTTTCCCTTTCATTACTTGCGTTATACTCTACTATTTAAACATAATCAGTGATCATCTATCTAAAGCTTTGTCTACACTATCACACTTTATGTGAGAAAAAAATGCGATGTGCCCATATATGGACACGATGAAGTCACATCACTGCCATATTTGGGCACACCACACTTTTTTTGTCAAACTAATCTTTCGGTCAATTGGCAATGGTAGAATTTTATGATAACTTTGCAAATTTATGACCATGATTATGCTATGATCAAATTATGAATAGTTACCTATTTGTCGCTTACCTGATTCTCTTTTCCTTTGCACCAGATGAAGAAAGACTTGAATACATGCTCTAGGGCCTTGGCTCTAACATAGTAGCCCCTATTAATTAAAGATGACCTTCTGGATTGCTTAGCAACAAAGTGACCCACAAACTCATCCTGGAAATAACCTCTGCTCACCATTGAACATTTGCTTACAATGCTACTGTCATTTGTACCTTGAACCTGTATAAAAAAATGTTTACAGTTATATAATATAATGCGACATTTATATAGTATTATTTTGTGGACCAAAGGGTCATGTCGTGTCACGGGCAGCCAACTACGGCGCCAGTACTGTACAACGCCACGACAGTGGCTCAGTGTGTGAACTTGTACAATGGGGTAACCCCCTACACGTTTCGAAAGATGTACTACTGTAGGTTCTTTAAAGTGCACATGAGCAATATGTGTACACTGGACCTATAGTTTATAATCCGTCAGAAAAGACTTGTTCTACCACCAGAACCATGGAGCGAGTGAGCCTCAAACCCTTGCTGATGTTATGGCTATGAATTACAGTTCCACTGTCATAACCGCTCAGCTACTCACAATTATGTCCTGGTTCTAAGTCTATCAATGATCAAAAGTCAACTCAAAGTGGAGTTGACGAGCGGTTAAAGCAGGGCACCACAAACCAAGTAGACATAATACTGGAAGTGGCACAGATTCAAGACTCTGCCCACCTATAGTTCTGGCGGTAGAACTGGACGTCCAGTGTACACATTAGAACCCAGTGCATCTTTTGGAAGTGTAGGGTACGTAGAGTAGTTCTACTGGTCCATTTCGTTCTTGGTAGGCGTGGGCCTAATTCAAATTTTTTCAATATTGAGTATATGAATAATATGTAACTACAAACAAACATGCTCTTAGAAATACTATTGACCAAAGCAAGAGCAAGAAAAAGTAGCAAAAACAAAACAAAATTGAACTTTCTTCAAAATATTTGAGAAAGAGAATTTAAAAAACATATGGTGTGATGACATACTGCAGTATCGCTTCTTGATTTTGATGTCTTTTGAGCAACTTGAGGCATTGTGAATCTTGTTTCCCTTACTGTTTACTTTTTTAATTCTTTTGGAGGCAATATTCTCTAGACCTATTCACAGGTTCTGAAAAAAAAAACACACATTAGAGTCTGATGGCTACACTGTAGGTCTAGGAGACATACTACTGAAATGGAATTAAAGAGGATATGAAAGGGTTCCAAAAAGTTTCATTTTATGTTTTCTACACGTATAGTATAGTAATCTGTTACATACTGTTGACTGTAATACAGTAGTACATTTCGGAGATGATGATAAAGTATAGAAAATAGCCCTAAGAAATGGAAAACAAATCTGCCTATAACGTCACAAGTGTAAACTTTTGTACAGAAGAGAATTTTTGGGTTAATCTAAAACTATTTCGATATTTACTTATCCGCTTGACAGTTTGTTTTACTTTTTTTTAAATTGATTTTTAATTTTGTTTTTCACACTCATTTTCTGCAAAACATTCAGCCACAAGCTATGTACACAAACCGATAATACGCATGCGTGAGATACACTTTCTCGACATCTTTTCGTTGTTGTATGGACACCATTTAACATTTTCAATCGGTAGATAGATTCAGCACAATAGGCCTTATTTCTACTATAACTATCCAATATCCATTAAATGGATAGCGATATTTTGTCTTAACATCCTCGACATTATCCCAAGATGAGCATGATCTTGTTACCGTTGCCTGGAGAGGAGTATTTGAAGACGACCCAAGGATGCCTAATGGTGCAGCAGACGGAGAAGGTGGCCTACTTGGCGATGCCGCAGACCACCAGGATCAGGATAAAGCACAGGGATTTGCAGCCTACCACAAAATTTACATGTGAGAAAAGGACGAGATTGGTAGGTATATTCATGTGTTGTTGGTTTTTATTCCTACAGTAGGAGGAGTTAAAGTTGTAGCCTATATTTAGGTAGCTGTATAATATTACTAGGTCTAGGCTAGTTAATTGATAATACAATATAAATATGCCTGTAACCAACCTGGTGTAGCCTTCTGTATCTATTGGCTACCTTGTGTTTTAAAGTTAAACTGAGTCTTATTAATATTAGGATATTCATACCATTTTATTTTTACAGCTTAATTAAAAGTTTACCAACTTTTTATCAATTATTTACAACATTACTTTTAATTTTATTTAATAATTAGTATTTATTAGGTTTGTATGGCAGCTTTGTATTTAAAAAAGTGACATAATCATTTCCCTTCATTTTTCTACTACAGGTGTAGAAACTGTATTATTAGAAGAGATGCAAGAAAATTGATATCGTTCTCAAGAAGTAAGCAAGGTGTTAAATTATGAATTAATTAGAATAAAAATGCTCCATGTTAAAACTCATTAGCATATATATTTGTATAATGATAGCAAATAGATTCTGTGAAAATATCACATCACAATCACATCAATGTAGTGAATGATCGTTGTGGTTTTTTTTTTAAACGCAGCAACACTACTATTATGGCGATCCAAGACCAGATGCTTGATAATAACACCATAGCCTTGTAGAACAAATGGTTTTTGCTTCAGCTGGTAAATTAGTTGGGGCATTCGTCTTTCTATAATTAAAAAATGATAAATTAAGATATTTATTTTCAAAGCATGTCTAGTTTTTGGTGTAGGACTAAAATTGTATTATAAAAATATAGAATTGTATATAAATATGAGTTTAAAATGTGTAAGAAATTGCTGAAAAACTAATGGGTCAAAACTTTGAATAAAAACAAAAAAATGACATAGATTCTACATTTAAATACTGCACCTGCTGACTGTAGACACTGTCCTTGGGCCCAAATTAAATGTACAACATTTATTTTCCTTACCAACATCTGTATTCAATTAGTTTATAAGGGTATGTTCAGACTCACAGAGTTACGGTGGAGTTATCTATGCAAGGCGTACGGTAATCCGTGGCGTTAAAAGCCAAAGTGTTCAGACACAACGATAAACATTCCAATGCCTTGAAAGTTAACATCGTTTACATTGTTTTTTTTTTATTTATATAATGTTTACCTTCAAATATAGGCCTACTGATTTGTTCTTACTACTTGTAGAATTGCATTTTAATTCAAATCAATTTAAATTGTAATTGTTACACGGACAATTATCTGATTAATTGATTTAATTTATGAAAATATCATATCAATGACGCCAACTTTACTGTTCTTTAAAATCTGAACCTGAAAATACATTTGACATAGCTATTTCGCTGTCGTATTTATAGGGTACGGGTATGTATAGTTGCTGTCTGCTAATCGTGGTCGTGTATTTTCATTGGTTAAGGTTAAAATCACTGATGCATCACTGGATTAGCGTTATGAAATCTACCCTCTCCCGCTGGAGTTACTAACGCCACTGGCGCGGAGTAACAGACATGGTTCAGACACAAAAATATGTACGCCGCTTACATAACTCTACCGTAACTCTGTGAGTCTGAAAATACCCTTAATGGCTTTAACAAAAACAGATAAACTAGGTAAACTATTCAAAATATTTCATCATCCATAATTAAAGGATAGGCTACACCAACCTTGCCTGAGGCATTCAATGTGTTACCAAAATTGTTGCTGGTCAGGAGAAAATATTTCAATTTAAATATTGTATTATTTTCATAAACTAAACCAAATGTTTGGTCAATGAATACATATGGGCCAACTATAGACCTAGGCACATGGCCCCACTATCAAGCTAGTTTTTACCACAACGTACGTACTGTAGCCAACTGTCCAGGGGCTTATAAAAATGAATAAAATCTTACCCTTTCAACCTGGCGTCTTCGATATGCTGCTGTCCGAGGCCGCACATTCTGTTTTTCTGAATTTCAGAAACATGACAATAATTTTCGATGTCACTGTTTAAAAAATGCTTGTTGCATATCCTGTTCGTTCGCTTCTATAAATACTTTCTAGTCAACTTTACAAAGTTATTCCATTTATTAAAAATTTCGCTATGTTTTAACCCGATTGGAAACAACAACAAAAAACATTTGGGTGCGTTGACTCAGTCCGATTGCATCCACCGATACCGAAAACAATGATGAATGGTATTTTTCTAGTTGTTTTGTAAGTGTGATGCGTCATGCTATAGTTTAGTTTAGTTTAGTTATAATGGGAAAGTTTAGGCGAATGCCTTTTTAACCCCATATCAACTACATTATGTCGATGCGATTCTTGAAGGTGTTAGTGGTCTCAGAATTAACAACGTCAGCTGGTAAACTGTTCCAATGGTTTATTACTATGTCTGACATAGTAATAAACCATTGGAACAATAAGTTTTATTAGAAATTAAGTATTTAAAGCAATTTTTTTGTGTTTTGGTTATTTACATTAGACAGATTCATATGATAGTAATACACACTCTAGGCCTAGGCCTAGTTTATTTAATTTTTCAAAATCCTTTCATATCAATTTTACTTTCACTATTCATTTTTAACTGTAGATTACTGTCTGTAGACTGTAGGCATCACATTTTAAAATAAACAAAACATTTTTATTTTAGTTTATAATATGTGCATTCGCACAAGAAAACAGAATAATGCATGCTAGATTATCTAGGCCTACTTTCATTCATTACATATGACTATTATTAGTATTATAATTATGGGGTCTAGACTAGGCAGGCTAGGCCTATAACTATATATGTGTTATGCGCGATTTGAACGATTTGCGCAATTTGAAATTGCGCAAAAAAAATCCTTGCGCAATTTGAATTGAAACATGTGTTTCAAATTGCGCAAGCAACGTATTAAATTGCGCAAGTAATCTGCAAATTGCGCAAGGTTTTTCGACAGATTGTGAAATCATGCACACCCATATTTTTATAGTAATTTCTAAGAATGATTCAAAATTAAAGATAAATATCGCATTTCCTTATTTTAGTAGTGCAAATATTGTTATAAGTTAGCATACCGTCGAAGAACCGACGAAGGAAAACGAAGCGGTGGTGTTCCACCAGGCGGGCGCGGCGCGGGCGGCCGGCTATACTACTCTAGCCTAGCTAGGGTCTGGACTACTGATACTGACTAGGTTACATGGCCTAGCTTAAACTAATATTAAAAACTTAAAAAGTGAGTACTGTATTAACATTATCTTCATTGAAATGGTCTTATTTACCCTATATAATAAAATACTAAATTTTAAACTCCTCTGCCTAGGCCTAGCCTAGCCATGTATGGGAAAATTTACAGTTCGTTTTCAAATTGCGCAAAGGTGTCATATTGCGCAAGAACTATCTTGCGCAATTTACAAATTGTGCAGCGCAATTTAAAATTGCGCAAAGATTTCTTGCGCAATTTGAAATTGCGCAAGTTGATTGCGCAATTTGAAATTGCGCAAAAAAATCCTTGCGCAATTTTAAATTGCGCAAGAATTCTTTGCGCAATTTCAAATTGCGCAAGGATTTTTTTGCGCAATTTCAAATTGCGCAAATCGTTCAAATCGCGCATAACATATGTATCACGTAATCAAGTGAGAGTACACCCCACCAGGGCCAGGTCCTCCTGTATCCCCCAGAAGTATGTCAACCTCACGAACACGTCTTCGGTGGTGAATGAAAAAAAGGCCTTTTGCTGTCTCTGCTAAAATAAGGCTTAGCCTAGTAGGCCTAGCTTGGCCTACTTCCCCTAGCCTAGCTAGCTAGACTAGCCTAGGCCTAGCCTAGCTAGTAGGAGGCCTCTATTATATAGAGAGGATGGGTGCCATAATTTACAAATTAACGAAAGAAATACAGCATTGATGAGTTAAATTACAACTAATAACCTATGATACATATATATATATACTATAGTGTTTTTTAGATTTTACACCAATAATTTTACAGTATATTTATTTACCAAACCAATTCACAGAAAACAGCATGCTCTCGGGGCACGGACGGCAAGCAAAAAACCAATAAACAGCTTGTCACGTCTTCTGTTAGTTGTTTGACATGGTTGACATACAGAGGATATGACGTAAAGATCGTGAATACTCGATTTTCATTGGTTGTTAAACTATTTCATTTGAATGGAATGTGTTACAATTATTAAAATAGTAATTATTGTTTACATGCATGTGGCGCTTATTAATCATTTTATTTATTCGAATAATTACATAAGGATACAGAGGATATGACATAAATTCACTAAATTTTGATCTATCGCAGGCTGATTGGTCAAGTGTTTATAATGCTGATTATAAATCTGCTATTGATACATTTAATGATATATTTTTTAGTATTTATCAACGACACTTGGTCACTAAAGAAATTAAAATAAATAAATATAAAAAATGCAAACAGCCTTGGATGACCCCTACTCTTCTTAAAAGCAGTCAACGAAAACACTACCTTTATAAAAAATATATTAAATCTCAAAGCCCAAACGACAAAACAACATACACAAGTTATAATAATTTGTTTATTGCTCTTTGTCGTACTGCTAAAAAACAATATTATGAAAGAAAATTCAATCAAGTCAAAACAAATATTAAGAAAGTTTGGGGTGTGATCAATTCTGTATTAAATCCAGCTAGAAAAATTAATAAAAATCCCTCAGTCTTGAAAATTGGGGATGAATATATTTATGATACTAACTCTATATGTGATCACTTTAACAAATATTTTTCAGAAATCGGTTTAAAAACGCTCAACTCCATCCCAGATAATAATATTGATCCAATGTCGAATTTACCACCCCCACCCATTAATTCATTTGTTATTAACCCAGTCACTGAAAATGAAGTGTTGAACATAATCAACAGTCTAGACTCTAATAAAGGATCAGGACACGACTCCCTTACACCTTCTGTTCTTAAAAAAGTTACTCCTTTTATTTTAATTCCTTTTACTTATGTTATCAATTTATCTTTTACTACAGGAATCGTACCTGATCATATAAAATTAGCTAAAGTGGTCCCAGTTTTTAAAAAGGGAAATGCAAACTTACTTAACAATTATAGACCGATTTCCGTTCTCTCCATTCTCTCAAAAATAATAGAAAAATTAATGCATACTCGTCTTTATACATATTTAACTAAACATAACATCCTAAATAATCATCAATATGGTTTTCGTAAAAAACACTCTACCTGTCACGCTATGCTTGAACTTATACATTCAATTAATAATGCATTTGAAAATAAAGAATTTTTGTTAAGCACTTTTCTTGATCTATCCAAAGCTTTTGATGTTGTTAATCATGATATTTTACTTTCAAAACTGTTACGTTATGGCATTAGAGGTGTTTCGTTAAAATTGTTTATTAGTTATCTTAGTAATCGTAAACAATATGTACAGATTGGTAACTGTAAATCATCGGCAAAGAACGTTCCATGTGGTGTACCACAGGGGTCGGTCCTTGGACCCTTATTATTTCTTATTTACGTAAATGACATAACCTTTGTTAGTGATACACTGAATATTGTTTCCTTTGCCGATGATACAACTTTATTTTATTCAAACAAAAATATTGATTTATTAGTAAATACCTTTAATTTAGAATTAAATAAGATTGAAAATTGGTTTTCTTCTAATAAATTATTGATTAATACTTCAAAAACAAATTTCATTATATTTCACTCCCATCGAAACAGGCATAAATTAAGTAACAAAAACATTCAAGTTGTTCTAAATGGTAAAAATCTGGACCGAAAAAGCGAAACTTTATTTCTTGGAATTTTAATTAATGAAAACTTAAATTGGACCGGTCATCAGAAAAATATTTCAATCAAAATGTCTAAATGCATTGGTGTTATAAACCAGATAAAATATTTTTTTCCTCAACACATTTTACTTTCTTTGTATAATTCGCTGATATTACCACATTTACTTTATTGCAATATTATATGGGCAGCTGATTATCCTTCAAATTTACATAGAATTTTCATTTTACAAAAACGTATTGTTCGATTATTAAACTTTGAAAAATCTACATCTGCATCAGAACCTTTGTTTAAAAAACTTAAAATTTTAAAAATATATGACCTTCATAAACTTCAAGTTACTTCTTTTATGTTTGAATATGTTACTGGTTTACTACCAAATTCTGTTTCAATGTTATTTTCAAATCGTTTATTAGATCATACCTATAACATAAGAAATCCACATAAATTGTATGTTCCATTTGTTAAACTTAGAAAAAGCCAGTTTTTTATTACTTATTTAGGACCAACGTATTGGAATAATCTAGATTCAACTGCCATAAATCATTTATATACTGTAAATTCATTTAGAAAGCATATAAAAACCCTTTATTTATCTTGTTACCAAACCTACTAAATATGTTGCGCATTGTATAATTTATTTAATTGTATGCGTTGTATTTGTATATTTATACGGTACCGTTCTTATTTTTGTTTGAATTATTATTATTATTTTAGGGGTCAATGTGAGACAAGTTCTACTTCTAATTTTGATCCCTAAGATGGTCTTATATTAATTGTTTATTATTGTTTATTGTAATATTGTTTGTTATATATTGTGACCATCTTAAATAAATGTATTATTGAATTGAATTGAATTGAATTACGGTAATTGAGAAAATTAAGCCTACAGTATATAGTTCAATAGTACTCCGAACACACAATCATGAAGAACTGCTGTATCCAGGATAAAAAGGAAAGCAAATTACAGATTATTTTAAATAATATTAATATTGTTAGCTCACGTGCTGCACAGTAAGAGGACCTAGTCGAGCGTGATACGGACCACGCAAAGTTAATTTTGCAATTTCACTCAAATTTGGCGTTACACCCGTGTGATATTTTAATTTAGGGTCTTCAACTTTACAACATTTTCCCAAAACGTACTAGGCCTACTAAATATGACATTGTAACATAATCGAAGGCATTTTTTTATAGCCAGAAAAATCAAATCGCCGAAGTTTGCCAAAAGCACAGGTGTTTTACCTCAGGGAGAGACGGCTAATATTATTGATTAAGTTTTGCTTTCTCATGAGATGCAATTTATATGACTTGCAAAAGGTAACTAATATTTAACTTGGAACAAAACGTTTCTTCACAATAAACGAATTCTTCCTCCTTTGTTTAATAATGTAAACCGTATGGAACCGCACGTCAGGAAAAACTAGCTAGCTTTATTCACGGATAAAGGCCTAGATTGAAAATAATAGTACTGTATATATAACGTGAATATGGCTAGATAATTAGGCCTATACAATCAGTAGAACACACGGTCGTAGTGATGCACACACAAGAAAAAAATAACACAAATAAGGAAAATAAAGAAAGCAAAACATAACTTTGGCCTAAGCACAGACATTGTGTAAATAAAGCTCAAATAAAATATTTATCAATCAAATGATAAAATAAAGAGCACTCAAATGCAAAAGGAAATATAGTACGGTATGCAAACTAAAATACACTATTCAATCCATCGTTTTTTCTCCTTAACGCTTCACTTTCATGTTTTTTATGTCACCTTTATTATTTCTAAAACCTGTTATCTTTTTGAAAATGGATTACTGTACCATAAATGTAATTCGCATTCAATTAATTTCGAAAGAAAGTTTTCGAATGAGATTAAGTACTAATATTATACCGATAACCCGGATCTGCGTGTCACGCGCAAATTAGGCCTACGTCGTACGTACATGCGAGACAATGTTAGTTTTTTATCGGCAACATTTTCTTGAGGCTGCGTGCGGACTAAACTTACCTGGAAACAGTGTCACAATTTCATTAGATAAAAACAGCGGTGGTGATTCTCAAAATATGTTGTGGGTTCCAGGTCTAGACCCATCTTACTTATTTTAGTCCCCAATCCCCTAATGGTCACCATTTTTTTAAACAAGATTTCCAGTAAATTAGGAACACAAAACAATCCAGCCTTGTCATAAAGGTGGAATTGAACTCTGCCAAAACCCACAAATTCCTCACCGTCTGCTGAATAAGATCAACTGTAGACATTACAAAATATTGATCAAAATAAAACAGTTTACAGGCCTAGTATATTGGCAAATGGTTCGTCAATCTAGGCCGATAACAGATATGTTAATGACACCTGTCATATCCGTCAGAATTTATCTAACACGATTAGAGGCGTGTCCAGACGTACTTCACCTTATTTAACCTTAAGTTTCGTATGAATAGTAACAAATAGAAAAATATAAAACCTTCAAGATTAATCTATGCTAAAACCACTCATAACTCACTTACCCGTATCAAAGCCTTATTTTGTTTATTGTCTGTATGATTTTCAAGAACTGGGATTATCTGAAGTGCGTAGTAATAATAGGCCTACTGTCTGATCTGAGATGATCGTATGTTGATATCCGATAAGACAGGACAAAACATATCAAATGACAATTGTTTAGAAACTATTCGTTACATGCTCATGTGCTTTCTTGTCAGACAAATATAATATAATATATTGAATATCGTAAGAGATAGTTGGGATAGTAGTAGCCTACGTCATTATACCTATATTAACTTATAATAACCAGTTTAGGCAATATAATATACTAGACTACCATAATATTCGGAAGTCGGAAAACAACACATTATAAAAAGTCTTAAAAGAGAGGACTTTGCTTGGTATTGGGAAACATTTAATCATATTTTAGGCTGATAGTCACGAAATGGATGTCCTGGTTATGAACAAATAACGGATGAATTAATAGAGTAAAACCGTAAATGAAATCAAACCTGTTTGAAATGAGGTCCCTAATGAATTCACATGTCTACACATGTTTTAAACCGACACCCGCCTACCCACCAATATACAGCCTGGCTGATATTTGTTTCGATTCAAAGTTAAATCAAATTTGCCGTGATGTAATTAATAGAGAGGGTAAACTTTAAAGCTGCCATGACTTATCAACAGTTTACAATACGTACTGTTTTTTTTTGCATATCAAAACACTACAACAAAACAGTTACTTAAATGATTTTAGTTTAGACTAGTGAGTGCTCAGAGATAATTATAACAATGTTAAAAAAATTAGATAAATGACGATAAATATAATGGGTGAAGATAAAACAAGCATTGAGACTGGTTGTTCGAATACATTCTTGAAAGAAAACTGTTTCAAGTTTATCGCCCTCCAAATAGAAAACATCTGATTTTAGTTATGGCCCGAGAGAGAATAAAACTATTTAACATCAAAACTATCTTGTTAATTCATTATTACAAACATGAAAAGATGACATTAATTAGTCCGACTGGCAACAAATGGTATAATCCAATATTGTCTTTTATCGACTTGTGGAAAAAAATATTTTTCTTTCAATTCCAAGTTGAAATCACCTTTTTCAAAAGTTGTTTTGACTGACAGACTTCTTGAAATGGTTCCCAAAAGATTATTCCATTCTTTCTATTTGTGCCTACTCATTTCTTATTGTCTAGAAATGTTTGACACATTGGTAAAATAGGTTTTGAACTGCTTTTCATAAATTGTACAGAATTGTCGTTTCCTTTGTTTAAAATGAACACCTTTGACAATGTTTGCATACATCCCATATGTTTCTAAAATCCTAGTTTTTGTGACTCACGTGGTTTTTGTTGCAGACTATCATCTCCCAAAATATCTCAGACAAACCAAGGTAAGTCTACCTAAATAGAAATACATGATTTCAGAAAGGAAAATTTCTCTTTAAAGTAAAATTAAATTTGCCGTGACATAATCTAATAATGATCAGTGATCAAAGCATGGATAGTGGCCTAGTCAGAATGTTACTCATTGAATCTTATCTTGAAAATCGGCAATAAAGATAGAAAACGTTTATAGATTCCATGCACTAGAGACTACGTGGTAGGCTATAGATTATTCGTTAACATAAATTGTATTTTGCGGAAGACACAATGTTTAGGATACTGCGTTACAAAATGCATTGTCTCTATTCATTATTAGAAATGTTGAAGAAATATTAGCATAATCAAGTCTGTTAAATCTTACAAAATGTAGGCCTATTCTCTATTTTAGGAAAAAGGTGTCGGTTGATACTTTTTGTTATCAAAACATAATTTGTAAACATTCGCAAAATAATAGTAGGTAATAATACTTCTATAATTGTCTACTGACTAAACTTACTTTCAAAGTTCAACGTTGCTTTCTTCTTTCTATGATTTATTTATTTATTGAATCCACGCCTGTTCCTTTATTATCTTCTCGAAACATCAAAATGATTTCCATTTATGGAATTTGCTAGCTATTATTTTGACAAATTAATAGATAGGGCCTATAGGAAATATAGGAGCGTTTTCCTTTTGTTCTTTTGTCATGCGCCTCTGCGTCGGTTTTGTTTCACTTTATTGTATACCGTATTTATACAGAATCAAAAAAATATAGGAGTTAGTAATAGTTTATTGAGAAGGAAAGAATGATTAAAATTGGTAAGTAATGTTGTTTGATTAAAACTCAATGTACAACAGCGCCCACATTCTAATACTACGATTAAAAAATTAAATAAGCGCTTACAAACTGAGCGGCGAAATGTAAAATATGAGGGAAGTCACACCAATACATCGATTGTCATGGAAACCATAGGAATGGCATACAGTAGTGTTGGTATAGCTATATTCACTATAAATAAAACAAGAACAACTTTTGAAATTGTAAACGTTGTCGTAATTATGATATGTTTTCAATATTTAATAACCCATAACGTAAAATGGATTGAACTTCTGTATACATAATTTCATGTATACTTTTACGTATGTTTACGTATGTTTAACTTGTATCAGTATATCCATTATAATGTTATTTTACTCATGCAGTTGAAAACCGACGGTTTTCCGACGGCATTATTATGTGCGACATGTGGTATAGATTTTTTACTTACATTTATTTATTAGAATATTGTTATGTGTTATGATATGGACTTTGTTCTGAAATAAAAGTGAATTGATAGATTGATTATTGATAATTCTCATACTATTGTTTTTAGAGTTGACCAACTAATATAGGTGTTTTTGGTCTTTCCTTGCGATTAAAAAAGTTTTGTTATAGATGGAAATTTGAATGAATACAAATAAGAATGAATAAAAATACATATATGCATCATACAACATGCAAAGCAAGCAGGGATAGATGTTTGCAAGCATTATTTTAAATAACAAAACATCATATCGTCGACAAAACTATACTATAGCCTCAGATACAAAGCACATTTGTAATATATCGGTATTGAATATATTCATATCCTGAACCCTGACCTTATTATAGCCTATTATTATATTTCATTTCTCACTATCGTATTAAAGAAAAGGAATTTGGATTAAAGATATACTGACCGTGTTAATTAAAATTAAATCTTTCTTTCTAAGTCTGCGGTTTCTTAGAAACGTTTCACTCTCTTACGGGACGGAAGTCTATTTTCGTTCGAAATGACACTCAGACAGGAACTATAGACATGTGATTCTAAAAGAGTTTCTAGTAATATTCCCAATTATTCCAAGGTTAGATATGTTATGATTATAACTAAATATAGATTCATACCTAAATTCCTAATGATTGCAACTACAAACATCATATCATTTTGGATCTCTGATTTAAAATCTAACAGACTGAACAAATCATGACCTAACCATTTCATGAGATCAAATCAGTTTATTTCTATCTATATTAAAAACTAAGCTAAAACTAAACACGAAAAAAAACACACGATTGTTTGCATATTATCCTTCTATTGTACATTGAATGCAATAATTTATACTTAGGCCTACATTAATGTTATTATACCTAGATTTCTATAAGCAAAAACACATTTAAATAGACCAATTAGTTATATATTAGTTTGTGTATCAATATTATCAATAACATCAATACTGTACTATCAATAACATCAATACTATCAATACTGTCGACATTATCAATATATCAATACTGTCTATAACACCACTAATACTATACAGTCAATACTATCGGTAATATATATAAAAAAAACCAATGTAATTAAAGTAAATGTATAGAGCTTAATGACCCCAAAATCCAGAAGAAAAAAATCAACACGCAACAGAAAATAGAAAAAACGGATTTGTTTGTAGCAATAAATTCAAACTTTCACTTTCAATATTGTTATCTAAAAGTTTTAATTAATTATGAGAAATATGTAATAATTATAAAATTACAGAATGGCACCAGTGGCGTAACCATGTGAAACTGGCGAGTCATTGTAGCTTTGTCATCGGCCATTGAGGGTGAGTGGGTATAATTTATACAGTATTCGAATAAACACCCCTCTCGAATAAACGCCGGCCACATATAGACCTACACAATATACATATTCCTATTTGTAGTAGAATTCATTGATTGACATGATCTACAATTTACCTATCATTTTGATACATTTTTATCGATATTAATTGTGTATTCATTCATATCTAGTGGGTATTTATTTGACTTACATGTTCCCATTATTACACCAACAACAAAAAACGCCTCTCAAGAATAAACGCTTCCACCCTAAAAACCCTTCTGAACAATAAACGCCCTGGGACCTATATTTATTTCCTCCAATAAACACCTCGCCACAGTGCATTATACACAATATAGTACTATAACGTTATTTCTCGATTCTCGATATTAATTGTGTATCTAGGGGATATTTATTTGATTTATACATAACGTTACCATACTACAACTCTCTCCTAAGAACCCTCCAGAAAAATAAATGTTCCGAGGCGATTATTCGAATAAATACAGTAATCTTAATATGTGTCTCGTTTGTCATCTTTCTCACCTGGATGACTTTCCTGATTTACTAATAAATTGCCAATAATAGAATGGTAATTTGTGTGGCATTTTTTGATGATGATGACAAGAATTTTGACACCATTTAAATTTAGAAATTCCTTTTTCATGTCACTCGCAGTTGTTTGACGGGATGAAATAATTTGTTCTAAGAATTTTGGATTAAGACGATGGTTGGATGACAACAAAAGCCGACTTTGTGGTCAAGAATTTTTGACAACATTTAATATTTGGAAATGGTTATTTCCTTTTCTGTATGTCAGTGGAAGCTGCTTGAGGGGGATGGATATAGTGTGGTGTCACAGGTGACAAAACAAGACGACATTGATGGTGAAAATGATTTGAACAACTTAAAATTTTGAAATGGTAGTCATAGTCGTTAGAATGCATGATATTCTATTACTGTAAAGTGGCAGGTCGTGACACAGAGAACATCAAATATAAATCTATACAAACGTTAATGAAAGACTGATTTCCTTGCAACCATAGAAGCTAGATAGGCGACTGTCAGCTCAATGAAGCAAACTCTAGCAAACAAAGCCATATACTATTAGCCTATTTTACTGAGTTACACCAACTAAAGTTTAGCAGAGGAAGGTCACATACGACCCTACCAATAACTCTAAATCTGACATCCATTCACATTTAAATTACATATACAAGTTACGTTTCAGGTACACCATGTAGGCCTAGACGTTCCATAAACGAAATACTGTATTGCTAAGAATGTTTCAAGGTATATTAGTTGGTAGGCCTATGCTACAATCCCAGAAGATTGCCTAGCGTAAAGGCATTTAAATAATAATAATAAACAATATGCCCCAAATCACGACAGTGATTGTCTGTCTAATGATAACAGTATTGATGATGAAAATGATGACGATTAAGATAATGATTACTGTTTCCATGTTTATACCATGTTTGTTTTAATTAAAACAAAAGTTATAGTTGCAATAATGACGACGGTGAAGATAATTGGTTTTAAAGATGAAAATGGCGGTGACGATAATGGTGATGACGGTTAAAACTAATGCTCATCCAATTAGTGTTAAAAGCAATTGATCTATGTGTTCTAGAAAATGTGATCTTTTTAGTCTTGCGTTACAATGGCGTCTATCGTACACTAATTACTCCCTGTTATAAAACTTTGCTTATTTACTGGATTAAAATAAACCTATCATTAAAACAGGAATTATCATTATAATACTAGCGTTTTAATTTCCATTACATTCGATGATATGGGAATAGTATAGGTATTTTAGATTTATACATCCATTAAAAAAATAGTCCCTAATGGTTAAACAAGTTACAGGTTTATTTGATATACTATGTTTGATTTATAGTATGTATGGAGCAAACGTCATTCGCGTATCACTTTGGTAACGAGTATTTGTTGACCTTTTAATTTTGATTGACATTCTTATTTTGAATAATTAGCATATTATGTAAATGTGGTTTAACTGTTTAGATATGTGAGAAAAGTGGTGATTTAAAGCCTGTCTACTCTATCAAACTTCATGTAAAAAAAGAGAGATGTGCCCATATGGACAGGATATCACTACCATATTTAGGCACATACCAATTTGTTTTGTAAAACTAGTTTGATAATGTAGTAAACAGAGCTTAACAGTTTGATGTTTTCAAATTACTTCGTTATTCATTCATAACTAGAGTCTGAGTACAATATTTTTAATGTAAGTTAACTCAGTTTAAAATTTTACCACCCTGCTCGATTTGTTTCAAACATAACGTAATTATGTATTTCTAAATGTAAGACGTTTCATTACCGTATCCAATTTCAAATATTATATATTAAAGAATTATTAATTAGGGAAGAACGGAAGACGTTGTCTGACAGGTCTAAAAATAGAAACCACTTTAAAAATCACAATTTCGATACAGAAGATTAAATTAATTTGAATATTGAGGTTGAACCTCCCAACAAATTTCTAAAAAAATGGAACTATAGACTATGCCATCATTTTGGATTCTTAATATTGCCGCCATAACATTCATATTTTTGCGCAATTTTTTTCACAGATTTCGCCTTTCGTAAGACAAAACATTAATACATAAAACTAGAACAGTATCGTCAAGAAGAAGGTGAATCTGTGCAGGAATTACTTAATGAACAGTAGCAGATGTAAACGGGAAGTTATCATTTAACCTGTGATGTTTGTGAAACCTTAATAGGGTCTATACTTTAGTTTTTAATTTATTCTTCAAAAATTTGTTTTGGCAATATTACTAAAAAAATATAGATTAAATGGAATTCACCTTTACTAGTTTACTAAAGAATCGTATTTAATCGCAGAGTTAAAAAGCTGCGCTCATCCAACTATCAATATTTGTCAATCTACAGTATTATTTGCTGCTACAACAAAGTGATTATCTCGAGGAGGTACATTATATCCAGAACAGGGCAATTGTTTTTGACAGCTAATAGCAAGGCAAGTTAAAATGTAGAAAGAAAACCATGATAGTAAAAGGTAACAAATTGCACGAACGTCTCGAATTTAAATTATTCAAAAGCAGAGAAAATCACGTGGTGGTTAGTTTATTATGTTTCCCTATTTGTAAGCGGTTCTATTTTTATATAAAATTAACATGAGCTTTATTGCTTAATCCATATCAACCTTGGAGTGGAATTTTTTTTAACATTAATAGATTACGTTTGTTTTTAATTTTTTTTTTCAAATTGTTATGATCGCCTAGGCTGCACGGAGCCATGCTAATGTAACTTTGATTATAGTGAATAAGCAAAAAAATGATCTGTACATTTTCACACAAAACAACAATCAGACGTGAACTATCACTTTTATTAGAACTTTTATTTAATTAGACTCTTGCACAAGATATAAGCTAAATTCTCCATCTTACATGTAAATAGCATGCTCATTATCATACGATGCAGCAATATTTTTAGCAGCAACATTATCAGCAACAGCACATTAGCAATAGTAACAGCAACACCGTCATCAGAAATAGTAACAGCAATATCCAGCAATAGTAACAGCAACATCGTCATCAGAAACAGCACATTAGCAATAGTAACAGCAACAACGTCATCAGAAATAGTAACAGCAAAATCCAGCAATAGTAACAGCAACATCGTCATCAGAAATAGTAACAGCAACATCGTCATCAGCAATAGTAACAGCAACATCGTCATCAGCAATGGTAACAGCAACATTGTCATCAGCAGCAATAGTAACAGCAACATCGTCATCAGCAATATTAACAGTAACATTGTCATCAGCAATAGTAACAGCAACTTTGTCATCAGCAATAGTAACAGCAACATCGTCATCAGCAATAGTAACTGCAACATAGTCATCAGCAATAGTAACAGCAACATCGTCATCAGCAATAGTAACTGCAACATCGTCATCAGCAATGACAGCAACACTGTCATCAGTAATAGTAACAGTGACATCGTCATCAGCAATAGTAACAGTAACATCGTCATCAGCAATAGTAACAGCAACATCGTCATCATCAATAGTACAGTAATATTGTCAGCAGCAATGACACTAACATTCTGTCATCAGTAATAGTAACAGTGACATCGTCATCAGCAGCAATAGTAACAGCAACATCGTCATCATCAATATTAACAGTAACATTGTCATCAGCCATAGTAACAGCAACATTTTCATCAGCAATGGTAACATCATCATCATCATCAGCAATAGTAACAGCAACATCATCATCAGCAATAGTACAGTAATATTGTCAGCAGCAATGACACTAACATTCTGTCATCAGTAATAGTAACAGTGACATCGTCATCAGCAATGACAGCAACATTCTGTCATCAGTAATAGTAACAGCAACATCGTCATCAGCAATAGTAACAGCAACATCGTCATCAGCAATATTAACAGTAACATTTTCATCAGCAATAGTAATAGCAACATTGTCATCAGAAAATAATAACAGTAACATCGTCATCAGCAATAGTAACAGCAACATCGTCATCAGCAGCAATAGTAACAGCAACATCGTCATCACCATTGTAACAGCAACATCGTCAGCAGCAATAATAATAGCAACATCGTCATCAGCAGCAATAGTAACAGCAACATCGTCATCAGCAATAGTAACAGCAAAATAGTCATCAATAGTAATATAAGCAGATCAAATTAACATATTCTTCATTCCTACCGGCAACTGCAACAGCATCTAAAACAGAACAAATTTTTTCTATACGAAACTATAAAATCTCTACACTATTATATATATTAGATTAAATTAAATTATTAAATGTAATTCATATTGATCCGGGAAAAGCGTGACAACTTGATATTGATACATAGCATCCATAGGCCTTACATTTAATTGAGTTGTTATAGATAGGAAATGAAAGGAAGTACAGGCTAATTTCACATCACAAAACATGTCAAAAAATATAATTTGCTTAACAATACAACAAACTTATCTTTTGTATGAGTACAATACAGGAAATCTTAATTTTGCTTCTAATTCTAAATTTAAGAATAATTTTCGCGGTTTTGTTTTAAATAATAATGTTCAATTTTTTTATATTTTCAAACATGATATTTTAAAGAATAATGACAGAAATGATTAAATGAAGAGATAATGTTGTAGATTTAAATATGATGTTATTTTTTGTATACAGTATTCATAATGTAATTGGTATATATTCGTTTCATAAATTAGCTTTTTAATTCTATTCATCATTAAAGGGTTTCATAGTGTAAATATTGACTTTTTATACTTGAGTGTTTTATTTTTGAAACTTCAAAATAAATGATTTTGTAAACAAAATTGACCTGTGGTGCTGGACAAAAATATTAAAAATCTAATAAACCCAACACAGAAGAATTAAGGAAATATTGATTGACATGGCAATGGATTGGACATTGATTTAAGAAATTAAGACATTGAAATTCGTGATAGAAAGAAGATATGAAGGTACAACAAGAAGAGGAAGAAAAGGGATAGCTATGCTTGATAGATTAAAAAAATAAATATATAAAAATACATATTCTGAACTAAAAGATGGAAAAAAATAAACTGCCAATTGACAGGTGACGTGTCAAGGTACTGAAGGTATCTAAATATAGCAAAAAGAAAAAAAATGTACTAGGTACGTGGCAAACATTAAAGATGTATTGTCTCACAAAAATAAAGATTAATAAAATCAGACTTTGAATAGATCATTATGTAGGTTTAACAAACTTCCATAGAAATAAATGATTACAATTACAAAATAAACGGTTAAATTCAACCAAATCCTCTTAACTTCCAGTCAATTTTGACTATTTTTTGCTTTCAATTACATTTTTTTTAGATAAAATGTTTTTTTTTTATGTGATCGAATTTTTGGTGAAGGTGAATAACTATTTTGTGACAATAATATTAAAAAAAAACATGTAAAAATATTCTGGGGGAAAATATATCTTTAATTAATAACTTATGTACAAACAAAACTATTTATACTAGTACAGTATTCTTTTATATTATTATTCCTTAACAAAATAATACATCGTATGAATTTAATCTTGGTGATCGTATGAAATGCCACAAATAACATACATAATTTAAAGTTGTATTTCTTCCAAAAACATGAACAATAAGATTAGTAACACTTTCTAGTTTTAATAAATTTACTTTTTACTTTTCCGGAAAAAACAAAACATTAATGATTTCACTTATAAAAAAGACAAACAAAATTACATGTAATTAAAATCCTGAATGTGGTTCCGGAAATTATGCATGCAGAGGACAATTGCTGAACTTAGAAATTAAGATATACTAACATATTATTGTAAAATAATGTTGTGTTTCTAACCGTGTAGGCCTAAATCATTTGCATATCAGTACGCGTTAATCTGCAGTGTACAGATGTCTAATTATTATGTAAGCCACGTTTTCGTTTGTATTTTATCCCGTATATTCAGTAATACTGACACTACTGCAAGTATAACAGGTTGAGAAAGTTTGTCTTTTTTTGTTTCCTTAGAATAACAATAAGGTTAAAATCATTATTATGTCAGCACTAATTAAACAAATTATTATTCAAATTATAAGTTAGGAATACATACATTTCATATAGCCCTTAAAGGGGGAGTGGCGTGATGTTTGCTGTTAATGAATGCAGGGGATTTGTTGAATTTCTTCTTGTCTTGTAGAGATAAATACGAGTATCGAGTGAACAAAGTGAGTTGGTTATTACAAAATCTTATCTCGAATAACTGATTTTGTTCTAGGATTAAAATGTCTGACACATCGTTTATTTAATATAATTTAAAAGAGTAAAGGTCTAAAAATAATGTAAATTGAGTGAAAATAGACAGGCTCAAATCTATCGGGAAAATGGTACTTTTTGATATCAACTTTGATTGCATGTTGTCACTACTTACAAAACTTTTCAAATGTTTAGTGTAACTTTCCGGAAATTTAAAATGTCATTACATTCATCATCGTGTTTTGAAGTTGGCAAAAAAACATTTGGAAAATCACCATTGACATTTCAAAAAAGACATTTGGCAAAAACACTATCCAATACGGGACTGTTTTGTACTACATCGCATCCTCTTTATTCCCAATGGTTCAGAGGCAATCTGTGTGATTGTTTTTAATGGAAATCCATTAAATAAATCCCTCTGATTTTGTTACGTTTAATGGACGTGGCTTGAAACCGACCGCAGGTGGAGAGATTTAACAACTCTTGATATAAAAGCGATAGGGCTGATTTTTATGTCATTCCATCCTTATCGTTGGAGAGGGGAAATCATTCTAATTAGAGGTAAGTTTACATTTATGATTCTAATATTTCATTCGATTACAAAAAGATACTTTAATCGCATTGATTTTCGGTTTAATTTAATTAATAGTAATTACGACAACAATTAAGTGCTATTATTAACTTAACTTTAACATAAATTTAGAAACATTTAAATTGTTCATTGACAGACAAAACAATATTCTTAGTATATGTATAAAAACAATATCTATCTATTATAGGCCTACTTCAAAGAACCATGAATTAATCAGATATTATCAGGCCTATTAGAAAAGCAAGTCAAACCGACTAATACTATACTATTAATTAGAACAGAAATCGAATTATCAACTAACAACATGCCATGCAAGAGATAGTTCATTCCAACTCCAATTTCATTTTATTAGGCGATATTGCGTTGATCACGGTTTAATATTAAATTTCTAAATTCATTTTACCGCTGTAGTTTATATTCGAGCGCCAATGTCTGCTAATTCATAAAGCTTTAACAACTTCCGATATTAATGAAAAGGATTGTAGAGTATAGTGTGGCAAGGTTTCCGCTGACAGTCTCGACAAGATCACTTACCCGAATCTTAAAATGAATCCCATTCGCTAGCTTAATTTGAAAGAATCATTTCCACAACACTACCACGCCCCCAACGCATTTTGATATATAAGTCATAAATACACAGACTTTTTAAAATATGAATTCGTTTACTTGTTAGATCACAACTCAACAAAAGTCAATCGTGTATTTAGAAACAAGATGCGAAAGTATACTTTCTAAACTATTTAGTGTTATCTTAGTACGGGTGAATAGCACTACGAAATTGTTCAATTTATATTATACTTATCTATTTAAACATTCTGTTTGATAGGAGATTTAATATCAACAAAATGAGGTTGATAACTTTAGTAAGCGCGGTGGTGTTGCTTCAGGTGGTAGCCGCTACTCATTACCGAGGTGGAACGTTTTACTGGGAGAAAATTGATGAATCAAAGGTAAGAATTCGTTGATATTTTAATACATTTTTACTCAAACATATGCTAAATGAATATTATCGTATGTGTAAACGCTTGTATGCAGTAACATTTGAATTTTACTCGGATAGATATTTGCTATTATTAAATTCATATGTCAATACCAGGTCGTACCATGTGTCATATCGTATTTAATTGTCTGTGGCAGCATTTAGCACTGCAGCCAATGTGTAAACTCGCGCATCCAGTATAATACACAATACCTCCTTTAGGGAACCCCATTCAAAGACACTTTAGTATAAAACGAACCCGGAGACATGCTTTACAACTGCAGCCAATTCCTATATAGGGACACATTGTATAACTTTATGTTACAGTACATCTAACTGGCATTAACGTCCGCTGTACTAGAGATATTACAAAGTCTATTTCATGAGAACTTACACGAACAAAATGGACATTGGATTATTGGTTTAGTTTATTATTTATGGCATAAGATCTCATATTGAGATTTTACTTATAATAATATTACAACATTTTATCAACTAAACAGATCAAGGTTTACTGGCGAATGGCCTTCCAATTGATCGGTTACTATCCAGAATACTACTGTACACAAATTGGCCAAGACTTGATTGCTGAGACCTTATTGGCTCTCGAATGCAATGACTGTCAACGAAACACCACCATCATGACTCCGCTCGACATGGAGTGCGCCTCCATCAGTCAGGAGATGCATTGGAGTATCCTAAAGGGTTCTATTGTCTACGAAGCAGATAGCCCAATCTTTCAAATGATGTAAGTTAAATTCACAATCATTTCCGCCAATGAATCAAACATGAATACGAGTTAAGTTAATTTAAATCCAACAAGCCGATTAGACCATAGTCAACTTTACTGTAATCCTGAAATATGATTTTATATTATTAATACAGGTATTTATATGAACTTTGCAATGTTGACACATTTGGAAAAAATGTTGTTTTCTTTCGTCTCATTTGTATTTATTAAATGCACTTCACTTTAATCAACAGCTACCACACGACAGCACATTGCTCCGACAGTAGTTGGGTAAAATTAGAAAACTATGGACCAGGTCGCTGTTGGTCTCTCCTTACAGATGTTGATACATCAATTGAAAACAATTCACCTAGAATAACAGCTGGTCTTCCAGTCTACAGAGTTCGACAAGGTTGCAGGCGACTCATTGATCTAAGTCGTAAGTATTAACATACAAATATTTTTTATTAAAGACTACAAAAAACAAAATGCAGTCAACTCTCAGAAAACACATTGAATAATAAGTATACAAATAAGCAAATCTACATAAACTCTGGTGCTTAGAAAGGCAACTGCCAGTTGGCAAACTTAAACAAAACATCAGTGTGCGGAAGTTGAAAAACTAGTTTGCTGAAGTTTTTAAACTCAGCGAATCAAATAACAGTCTTTTAATCATGTGATCCTGGAGATGGCCAAAATGACAGCATCGAATAATTACTATAGACAGGTACCAAATACTTATCTAAAAAGTGGCGAACTCGCAGTTTGCAAACAAAAGTTAGATAAAGTTTCATGTGGATCAGGCTTTCTTGTAACCGTTTATGACAATTGGTAATCTGTGTATTCAATATTGTTGAATTACAAATACATGTTGTGTCTTTCTACTTCATAGCAACTGATCCTGACATCACAGATACAATCAGATGTCGATGGGCTTCAACTAGACTGAATGAGTGTCCATCTCCACGTGATGGTAATGATAACACTCCAGTCTGCGATCAGCCAACAGAAATCACATTTTTAGATGAGGTAAAGTCAATATATTATTGCACATAAAATAAAAACATGGATAAAATGAAATATAGAATTCTTTATGATAAAATCGTGTATTATGAGACAACATTTTTGTATAAAAGGAAAAATGTACCATCCAATTTGAAACTGGTGAAGATGACCTTCCAGGCTGGTACGGTGCTTCCGTCATGATTGAAGATTTCTCAACACCAAAGAGCAAAGTTGCCAAGAGTACAGTCCCATACCAATTCCTTTTGGACGTTACACAACGTAAGTAGTGTTAACTGTCATACCGTACCATTACTCTAACGAACGCGAATTTCTCAACCAAAATTCAGATTTCAATTTTAGTAGAACATCTTCCTTCTTCTTCTTTTCTTCTGAAGTATAAATATTATTCTTGTTTACATGTATACATACACTTAAATGTTCGTTTTATTTAATGATAAATGCGCAAACCATCAGAATAATATGGGATTGTTGGCGAATCTGTGAAAAGTATAAAATGGGCTTCAGTGACTAAAAAAAAAACAAATAAAGTAGTAATTACATTAATATAATGTCGTGTTTCTTCATCCATTCAGTAAAACACTAACATCTAATAAGTAATGTTATTTTTTACAGCTGGATCTTGTGTTGGTCCTCATATTGAAGTTGACGAGTGCACCGTTATTGCACCAGGTGAAAAATACAGAGGAAAGGTAATTGCCACAATTCCACCAGAAAGCGATGGAAACATGTAAGTTAACATATCATTCATATTCTTTAAAGACAGTATGTGAAAAAAAAAAAATAGGCGATACGGTACCGAAAATTACCAGGCAATAGATGGCACTAAACTGATTTCCATTACTATAGTAGTATAATTTATACATTAATGAGTTACAATGTACCATAAAAATAACGCCATGGTCACTGAAAGGAAACTATTTATCATTGAATAAAAAGACATTAATAATATGCTGCGTGATACAAAATCAACCAAACAAAATGACAAGAATTAAATGTGATATGTTTTGTATCTTTAAGTATTACTGAAATCCAAGGGAGCTGGCCCGATGAAATGACGTTCGAATACATCAAATATCCACCATCAACCAGAGTAGAAGCCATCGTCACATTCTCTGCAAATGTATTAGGAACATACGCTTTCAGTTTCACAGCTACGGATGACAATGGGTAAGTCTAACTTTAATAAATCACTGCGTCACTTCCGCAAACTAACTCCTCAATGGGTTGACTCAGTCACGCACGCCTATGTTTATTTACTTTGTTCCTTACTTTTTAGCCAGCTTAGTATACTAGACAAACCTACTGATCCATTGGCTCTCTCTAGGTTTCTAAGAATTTCCGATTGCAATAGTATAACAAGTATTAACATAAAAAAACTGTTTATACAGCGTACAGAACGATCCAAAGACTGGGCGTATTGTTGTTACTGTGGAAGAGAAAAAAACACTAGAGGACCTCCAAACACCAAAAGTAATGCCAGAGTTGTCTTACCCCAATGTGATGGAACCATTGGATGAAGAAAGAGAAGAATGGCAAATAACATTTGATAATCCGGTAGGACACAATTTAAATTACCGTACATTTTTAAGAGTAACTAGGCCTACATCTCCTGGAAATTAGAGTGACAAAGATTATTTTATGATGCTTTCTAGCTGAACTTGTTTTTAACCCCAAAAAATATATAATATATAATCTTGTCAAATGATTTTTAGGTTTCTAGACCAAAGAAGGCAAAGAGGATTAATGTCATAGACGTGCAAACCCGAAAAAACATCGCTTCATACGATGCCTCTAAAACAAAACAAGTTAGATTTGAGAAGAAAAAAACAAACACTGTATACTTCCAAGCACCACATAACTTGAAGCCAGGACAAATGTACTACATGGAAGTAGAGAGGGGTTTCGGAGAAGTTAGTGTGAACGACGCTTGCTTCAAGAGTGCTACCAAAGATAGTGATGAAGCGGCATTGTTCTTTTCAACTCGTAAGTTCTCTTTTTCTAAACTTAAAAATGGTTATCGAGAGAATGTTAATGTCAGAGGTTAGCTGTTATATAACTAAAGCGAGACAATGGGGTTACGTATCACTACTTGGAAATTATTAAATAACCGAATGTTTAATATTATAAATTTTAATTTCAGCTAAAGCACCAGAGCCATATGTTGATTGTGGAGACCACGAGATCACTTTTTACATGCCAACACATTTGGTTGAGGACATGCCAGCATCCAAATTCCACCTTCATGATCCACGATGCAAGGCTAAACCTCTTAACGATACATACATGGTAATCAACTTCGGATATCACGAATGTGGTACTCTTATCAAGGTATATTTACAAAATTTCATTTCGACTATCCAACATTACTGTACGTGCAATAATACTAGAAAGCTTTCGCATCGGGACGGTATACTTTTTACTAAACGTTAAACTGCGCATGCGTATACGCTAAGTATACTTCGTTCAGGAAACATAACAGTAGAACTTATGTGTTAAAGTAATGAATAAAAGAGTTTATATTTTTGTTTAGAACAAAGGAACAAAACAAACAAGGTTCTACAACACACTTAGAGACGATCCAGAACCATACAAACCAGACTTGCCAATCTCAAGAAAGAAGCGACGATTTGAGATGAAGATCAAATGCATTATTACTGGAATTGGTGTTGCTGATATCTTCTACGATCCAGACACCGTCATTAAGCCAACAAAGCACAGGGGTATTGGACGAATGAAGTCTAAACTGACACTCTATAAAGACCGGCTATACAGCTCCGCTTATCCTACAAGGGCCAATACACAAGTCGCTCTTAACGACTCCCTCTATTTTTCTGTCAAGAGTGTCGATAGTTCAAAGGAGCTTCGGATTCTGAAGTGTTTTGCATTTGCTAGGCAAAGAACCTGCAGCAAATATGATGCCAAATATGAGTTTATTACAGACGGGTATGTTGCAATTATATATATATATATATATCATATAATGCTATGTCAAGCACAATCTTGCCAGGAGCAAGCAATAGGCATTGGCCTGAACATAATTAACTGCACTTTCTCCAATGTAAACACAACAATATTTTTTAAACTAAGTTAGCAAATTAGTTAGTAAAACAATACATAAATTAAATATAAAAAATATTATGAAATGAGTTACATTAAAAATCAAATGAAAATAAAAATTAATATATTATTATTATATACATAATATTACATATTGTCAGTCATTATGATGAGTACAGTAGTATCATAATAACATTATAAATCAATCACATAATACAATATTGCATATTGATAAGCAGTGATCCAAATAGAAAAAGATATATAACAATATAAGAATCGTGTCTATTCAAAGTTGTTTTATTTATTAAAATTATCTATATGTTTTTAGAAATCTTTTAAAAGGAATTGTATGTATTTCTTTAAATAGACCATTAAGGACCAAATCATTGTTTCTCCTTACGCAGTAACACTTTTTTTGTTTCCAAACCTAACATTTTTTCTATGCTTTTCATACTAAACCAGAGTACGAACAAAATATTCTGATAGTTGCTAGTTAATATTCATCAATTTCTTTCTTTCAGATGCCCAGTTGATGATACGATCAATATGGAGTACAGCCCGGACGCCAACGAGGAACGATTCAAAATCTCAGCCTTCGCCTTCCTTAACTTTGGATACGATGACCATGTAAGAAGAAAGTTTAATACTAAAATAAATATCTTTATTAAAATCGTATCTTACTGATAATGTACATGCGGATTATTATTATTTTAATAAAAATAGAACATTTCTTTCTTATATATCTTATACATAGACGCTTTCTACTTTGTACTAACATGATACATTTACCTGATTTAAATTATTAAATTAAACTAGTAATATTGATTTTGCATCTGCCATTGAATACTATGAATTATAGCAACCTACAATGTTAATGATTACTGTTCTAATGTTTACTAATTATCAGGTTATTGTGAAATGCAATGCAGTGACTTGCAAGAGAAACAGTGCAAACTCCGCATGTCGCCAACTAGATGATGCATGTTCTTCCCGGAGACGTAGATCGGAGGACATCATAAAGCAGGCAACAGATGAATACGTGGAGACGATGCTGCCTGTCAATTTCGTCTAAAGATCAAACACAACATTTCCAGAAGTATATCAAAGTTGCTAGAACGATTTCGTTCATTTAATCAGCAATGAGTATAAAATAAAACAGTACATCAAATCAAAGGTTTATTTCAAAAGAAAAAATATAACAAAATTTATACCAGACAGTATAACTGTAGAAATGTTCTACAATCTGTAAAGCTATTTAAGCTTAAAATAGGTTGCTCTCTGATTGAATGTCAAAAATAAACTGGTCACAAACAATACGGCACATCATGAATGCACTACTTATTTATTTCAAATGTATGAATAAAATATTGATATCGCAAGCCAGTAATGTTCTACTGTTCTTCTGTTATCATGTAAAAACAATCATAGTAAGACTTGGAATTAAATCCCACGTGCAATCATTTGACTCTTGACTTATGACTTATACGGACTAAAAGTGTGAAGTTTTTCATGCTTTGACCAAGGCAATCTAAAGCTCTGTCTACACTATCAAACTAGACAAAAAAGTGTCTGAATTCCTTAGATTGTCACCGTGCTTTGACAAACAATTAAATTACAGAATTACAGCTTGAGAACAGAAAGAAAATTGATATTTCATGGAAATCATTCAACATTGTTCAACGATGCTATAAAATAATAATATAATATAATTAAGACAGCAATTTATGACAATGACTACGCCTAGCTATTTGTAAATGGGTGACAACATTTTAAATTTGCTAAAGTATGATGATGATAATATGGTGATCAAAATGACGATGATGATGGTGATGATAATGATGATTATGATTTAGGAAGAAAATACTGTTTACATTGTTTATCGCGTCGGCATAGAGCTGGGTATCGATTACATCTGGTAGCAGAAGAATAAGTTATGATAAAAACTTATCTCAACGTATTAGAACCACGTAGCCGATTCTCTGTACTATATCTACTATATATATATTGTCCTGTATGATAAACATATTTCGTGCAATGGCATACATGTATTACGTATAAATCCTATATCGTAGTATTATCAATTAAACTGATATGAAAATAATTCAGAAATTTGTGATACAGGACGAATAATTCCATATTTGAAGAGCTGATATGCAAAAAGACTTATTTCCACTTTTAGTAATTATGTGAAAACATACAAAAATACTTACAATGCACTTTAATAGTATTAAATTTAGTAATAAATTGTAGATATATATTATGTTGTTAAAAATATCATGTAAATTCAAATAAATATAATTGGTACAATATTATGGTTTTAATTTGTTTTATAAACAAATGTAAGTGCTTTCGCTATTTGTAGATATACAGAAGCAATACACGAGTGCCTCACGACAGATCAGTAACATTGTGACGACACCAAACAATTGAAATTACTAATAACCAATAATGGTGCAGGATTTACTTCTTACAATAAATGGAATATGTAAAAATGATTATCATAATGAAGTAAAATATACAAAAATTATTACACATTAAACCAGTATGACTTATGGAATAGAATTGTACATAAAAAAGGCCAGGTAATGGTATATTATACATTTACTATCATACTGTAGATATAGCTGCTACGTACCATAGCCCGAGTATATTGTAGATCAGATCCTTTTTACCACAATCATCTCGTTATACAGATGAGTTAAACACTTACACTTTACAATGTAATATTGTATGATATTGTGTAGCCTGCTTATCGGTACTGAAATCTGTACATAATAGGAGCTTCATTAGTCCATGGGGTAGGGCGTTTTAGTGTCCATAATAGGGGCTTTTTTAGTGTGTCCAAAAATACATCCGTCTGCTAGCTTCTGTTATTAGATAGGCCAAAGAACATAAAAGATAAAATAAATCCTTATTGTCATGAACACAACAAGGCGAACATGAAATTTGTTTTCCTTGATGCTTAAAAACACATACAATATATAAAACATTAAAAATATCAATAAAATACATTAAAACTATATTAGTAAAAAAGTTATGTTTACAGGAATAAAAAACAAACTATCTTTGAGATGTTGAGTTGGAAACATGTATAGAGTTGTGGAAAAATGATTTCCTACATCGAGTGGTATATTGCACATTAAAGGACGAATTATACCTGATTTATTAACAAAATATTATCATTCAACGGGTGAGTTATATTCCATTATTGTCTTAACGTGACTAATAACATCGCGCCTGTAAACTGAGTCAATAACATTACTTCCTATTATTTTACTAGCAGTTTTCATAGTACGCTTAAGTTTCTTTTTATTATTAGCGCTCAGACTATTGTACCAAACAACACAGTTGAAAGTTACAACACTAAGAATAACACTCTGGTGAAACAAAAAAAAGTACATCAATATTCACTTTGAAAGAGTTTAGCTTTCTGATAAGGTACAGTCGTTGATTAGATTTTTAAACAATATTTACAGACTGTATTTGCATTCAAATTTAATTCACAATCTACCGTTGTTCCTTAATATTTATGTTCTTTTACACTTTCTATCTTTTGGTCGTTTAATACAATATTATTAATAACACTTATCTTCTTTCTAAAACAAAAAATTAATTTGTTGGTCTTATCCGCGTTTAATATAAGAAAATATTTCTTACACCACGACTCAAATATATGTTATACGGTACTTAAATGTTTTTTGATTGTCAGATTTCATAAATTGGTATGAACATTTAAGATGAACTAAATAATATTTGGAATACATATTTAACTTATTATAATACAAATCCCTTGTTGTTTTTGAAAATAATAACAACATTGCCAGAAATATAAATGTTAAGCAATCTGGGATTATACAATGAGTTATTAGTACATATTCGCATTTAAATGTCAATTTTATTGTCAGCTTTATTTTTTGCTGACGAAATCTGTAAACCATGAATAAAAAATACGCCATGCGTGCATAAAAAAATTAGTGATAAAGACAGAAATTGAAAGTACAGGAGATGGACTTTAGTTCTGTCTTTAGAGATGATATGATAAATGTAACTAGGTCTATTTTGTAAATACCAGTGTCCTTAATAGATAAATTATTTTTATTATAAAATCATACTGAAAAAATGAATAATAAACAGGAGTTCCTCGATTCGGTTCATCGGGTTACTCGGTTTAAATATTATATTTAATAATTTAAGAAAAAATTATTTATTATCAATTATTTTTGTTTAACAATCAGTAGTAAACATTTTGTGTAACGTAAATATAGTCAGAAATGAACAACGTATTAGGCCTACTGTACAGAACAAAAACGTAGATCTAGTAGGCCCTCATATTCCGAGGTAGGGGCGTTATAAAGGTCGTAGTGACTTACATGACCCAAAGATTCCCTAAACAAAATGTCTACTAATTTCCCCAGCCGCCGACAAACGTACGCGCTAATCAAACAATTCTTCATATATACACACCAACACATATTTACCACAGAGGAAGGATTGTTTTGACCATTACTCAATGATGGTATTAATTATACCCCACGTTGACAGCGAAACCGAAAACAATGTTTATTTAACATGTCTTACAGACTATACTGTCTGCACAGACTGTCTCATAGACTCTCTTCTCCTATTTGTTCAGCCTCCGCGTGATGCAGTTTCCTAATGCTTCCGTCCTCGTGAATATAACTGCCTAAAGGCGCGGAGCGAAAAATCGCGCTGCGCATGTAATCGATCGATCGATAAGAACCGATTTTGGAAACGTGATGTACGAAAAAATATTACAACCTGTGTTGTAGTGATACTGTAGCTCTGGCTTCGCTTCAGGATTGTTTTCATCGCCAAAACGTACGAACGGACAAGCAAACGAAATACTGACTAACGAATAAAGACAAGAACAAAAAACGACGAACAATAATGGGTTTTTCGGCAAACAAACATTAATAAACGAAACGCAACGAATAATAAGGTCGTGTTGGTGCAGCCTATAATTAATATTAAACTATAAAAATTAACCGATAAATAACTGAATTCCTGTAGAAACGGTGGTTAACCGATTCCGCTCGAGAAAAATTAACCGATAATTATCTCATTCAAATCAGAAAATTATCGATAAATGCGATCATGTTTAACTTTTGACCTGAAGGAAAATCGTTGCGTTGTGATTGGGCACTTGATTGTTCGATAATGTCTCCGAATGCGCACTTTATTTTTCAAATAATTATGATTGGTTAAAAAATATAATTAATTATAAATTTTGTTAGGGCTGCGGAAACACAATTAATTGATAAACAAAAGAAGATATTGTGGACAAATATAAAAAAAAGTGGGATATGAACAGACGGATGCAAAAAACTGAAGCCGAAGTAAAATGAAAATGATTAAAAATATACAAAGGAAAAAACATAAACATGAACAAACAAATGATTTATATACACAACACATGGTAAATACTGTACTTAAATTCATTAAAAAGTGGATAAAAACCTATTAAACAAAAAATGTATACGTTTTAATAGTCACTTAGCAGGATTTACAGATTTCTGTTTACCAGACAACGCAACTGTTGTCTGTAAAAAAAATCAGTCATAATGAATAAAATAATAATGACCAGATATTAAATTGACATTTAAAAATGCATACATTGCAAGTTGTCACAAATCTCTGATGGTTTATCTAAAATCGCTAACCTCGAACCATAATTTGCCTAAAAGTCAGACATTTTGCGGCAGATATAGATACAAATCCCCTTAGAGACGTTGTCTAACTTTCGGATGTACGTGGTCAATTAAACAGGATCCATGTGTAAACGGAAGCTTTGAGTAGAGATTTTAAAAGGTAAAATAGGCGGGGCTAAAATTGCGACAGAATTATAAAAGGATGTAATCGCAGTCACCTTGTATTCGGCCAAACTTTCCTGCCGAGCATAGTGATTTGTAGATAATTGTGGTAAGTTCTTATCATTTTCATAATTATTTCAATTACATGTTTAATTAAATAGGCCTATTAATAATTAACAAATATGTTCGTCATTGAATAATAATATATGTATTATAAAGTTATATATTTCATACATTGTATTTTAATAGTAACAATAATAATACCATCAACGTAAACTCGAAAAGAATACCATTTTTATGACTCTTACTTTACGGTATAATCACCTTTATAAGCTTATCAGTATAAATAAACGTAAACTGTATGAATGCATAACATTAAATAATATTTAGAAGAAATGTTCTAATATATGGAGCGTAACACTTTGTTATGTTACTTATTAGGTAGTTGTCTAAACAAAAATGAAAAAGTTACATGGTATGAATACACATGATAGGATATGTTGATGAAATATTAAGTTATTAGTGATATTATTTGAAAACGATATCATGTTGTGTTTATATTTATAAAAAATAGATTAAAAGACTCAATGATTTGGTGATTATTTTATATTGTTGAAACACTATATTAAATTACGTTACATTATTTTTTTCTAAAGGTCTGTCTACACTATCAAACTATATTGACAACAAAATGTGATGTGCCCAGATATGGTAGTGATATGCCTAAAAATGGTAGTGATATGACATCATGATGTCCATTATGGGCACATTACATCACATTTGTTGTCACATAAAGTTTGATAGCGTATAGAGCTTTATGGATACAAACTGTATACATCAAAATCATGATAAAAAAGCCAAATAAGAAAAAAATATTGACGGTTTTTTTTTTTGTCATCATTGACGGTATCTGGTTTGTTTTTAGAGACCCTGAAGAAATCATGCGTGCAGTCGTATTATTAGGGTTGTTTGCTTTTGTGCAACTGGCAGTAGCCACTCATTACCGTGGTGGTACCTTCTATTGGGAGCGACTTGGCAGATCAAAGGTAACCGCCTATCATTTATTTCTACTCATACTAATACTCAAACCTAGATTTACATTCATAATTTTAAAACTAAGTTGTAAAATTAAAAAATATATACACTAATATAGAAATTTCCACAACTACAAATACTCGGACTTATACTCTCTATGAGAATAGCAAGACGGATGGATAGCTCAGCTCGAGTTTAAAATTGTTTATAAAATGTAACCTATGCAACAGCATTTGATATGAAATACTGTACCGGTTATTTATTGAAACATCGTTATTTTTCCTTATAACATTACGAAAAAGCCTTGTATCATAACTTCTTGAAAAAGGGGCGTATTTAACAACGTTAATTCTGTCGAAAACTAAATGGAGTTAATTTAAAAAAAAAAACAGAACTTTAAAACCATTTAAACGTTGTTCTTGCGTTGCTACATCGTTGTCTGTTTTCAATATTGATCACAATATTGTTATCGTACTGACAACACTGTTTGTTGTAGATATCGTTAGACAATTGTAACTTTAGCTGTCCTCATATCTAAACGATGTTTGATTACAATACTTAGATCCGTGTATACTGGCGTTTGGCTTTCCAACTAACATCTTCCTACCCCGAGTACTACTGTCAACAAGCAGGTGATATCCTCCAGGCCGAGACAGCCTTGGTCCTGGATTGTCAAGACTGTATGACCAACCAAACCATCCTTTCTCCACTACACATGGAATGTGTATCTATCTCAAGAGAAATGGGATGGAGTATCCTGCAAGGGCACATTGATTACCATTCAGAGAAAGACATCTTCAGAATGAAGTAAGAGTGCTTTCATTTTTATAAAAACCATAGTTATACTTATTGACCACCTCCACTGGTCATTGTTAACAAAGAAGGCGACGTGTTGTGGAAAGTTCATCAGGGATGTATTCATGGATGATTTCGGAGCAGCAATGCCATTATAGACAAATTACTAATTAGAGGATAAAGTAAAGATATGCGACACACAAATCAGACATAATGAAATAAAAAAAAAAGTAACAAATAATTGGTGTACCGGCGATGAAATTATAAAAAAGGCATGTTTTTATAATTCTATCAGTTTGTTATATACATACAAATTAATTAATAATAATACAATTTATCTTTCTCAAGCTACCACACAGGTGGACGCTGCACAGACAGTAGCTGGATCTACCTCCAGAACTACGAAGGTGGTAAATGCTGGTCTCTCCTTACAGACGTCGATACTTCTATCAATAACAACTCACCAAGAGTAACAACTGGTTTACCAGTATACAGAGTACGGCAGGGCTGCAGTCGTTTGATTGACTTGATGCGTACGTTGTTTTAAATTTTCAGAAAAACAATAATTGTATATCTGTTCATTTTAAATGACAATGAACATACACACCGTAACCAGTATCATAATTAGCATGGTATGATCCTTATGAGATACATCACATTCTCATGCCAATACACTTACACTTACACTGATCTCTTGAAAAGTGACATACGTTACGTACACCGTTTCCTTAACTTGGAAAGTGACAATATTTTACGTACACTGGTTCCTTAACTTAGAAAGTGACATTATCTTACGCACACTGGTTCCGTAACTTAGAAAGTGACACTATTTGACGTACACCTGTTATTAACTTGAAAAATAACATTACCTTACGTACATCGGTTCTTTAACTTAGAAAGTTACACTACCTTACGTACCTCTGTTTAACTTTGAAAGTTACATGACCATATTCTTAACCTAGTATTAGTATTACTATGCAATTATTACAAAAATGTTAATTCAATAATACATTTATAATGGTACGGGTGGTATTTATCGCTTTATTTGAAAGTAAAATAATTCGAATGTTATGTTTGTTATTTTAGCAACTGATCCCGATAACGACTTCATTAGATGCCGATGGGCAGATCCAGCAAAGAACGAGTGCCCACCAGCAAGAGGCTATGATGATAAGAAACCGGTCTGTGGACAACCAACTCCTATTACATATTTATACGAGGTAAGAATTATTCTTGAAAAGCATACAACACACACGACTTGGTGAATCGGTCATTTCACCAACAATGATAACCGAAATCAGTTCGGACTGGTCCCAAACCAACCAATCCCGTTTAGCATAGTAACTGTCAAGACGTTGTGTTACCGTAGCTGTTTACGATATCCAGATTCTGAGACACATTACCTCTATCATACAAAGTATAATAATATTTGTAACTAAGTGATCTTAACTGCCGATATACATACATTTTACCAATATTATTTATCTAACAGGATAAATGCCTTATTCAATTTGACACCGATGATAACAGTGGTCTTGGATGGTATGGTGCCTCTGTCATGGTAGAAGATTTTAAGAACAAAAAGAGCTTTGAGGCTAAAAGTACAGTTCCATATCAGTTCCTCCTTGACGTAACAGAACGTAAGCTGAGGTTATTTTATTTATTTAAGAATCAATTTCAATATCTTTAAAGGCTTCGTAGTATTGACCAATTCCATGATTCTGCACCATGTAAATTCTGGGCATGCGCACCGAAACAATGTAAATAACCTTTCTCTGGGATATTATTGTGTCGAACTTAGGTAGAAGTAGAAACTAACTTGTAAATTCTATAGTAGGTTATACTTTTATTTAAGTTTCATAATATTCGTATCTTAGCCGGTTCTTGTATTGGACCAACAATTGACATTGCTGAGTGTACATCGATTCGAGTCGGTGAAGTGTTTACCACAACTCTTAGAGCTTACTTGCCAGAAGACTCTGATGGTAGCGTGTAAGTTCATTGCATTCTTCTTATACTTGTACACTGTCGTCGGGCGTGTCATCATTTTCATTTCACAATACTATCTATGTGCTATATATTTATAATCGATATAAAAAATGTTACTGTTGTGTACCGATTGGCCACTATTTTCAACGAATTAACAGTATGTTCTCAGTGTAAAAGATCTAATAATTGTGATTAAAACTATTAAAATTATGTTTATACCACAGTGTCCAAGAGGTACAAGGAAGTTGGCCAGATGGTTTCACATTCGAATACACTAAACCACCACCAGCTAAAGTGGTTGAAGCAGTGATCACCTTCAGAAGTATGAAGGCCGGAATGAATGCTTTTAGTTTCACTGCCATCGATGACAACGGGTAAATAGATGTATAATTAAATTAAAAGTGCTTTAGATTTGTGATGACTTAGTACCTCCACATACTGTGTCATCAGTCGTCGGAGGTCCTTCAGTAGGCCTAAGCTAGGCTATTCAATCTTTTAACTTGGAAACGATTGATTTTTGTTTATCTGTATTAATTATTTTTAGTGTTCAGAACGATCCTAAAGTAGGAAAGATTTCTGTTACAACTGAAGAAGTAACAGAACCACCTAAAACACTACCACAAGTTGAACCACAAAAATCCTACCCACTTATGGGCCAACCACTTGACTTAGAAGCTGAATACTGGTGGGTTGCCTTCGACCAAGGGGTAAGAGATCAATCGTCATCTATTGTATAATAGTTTATCGACTTAGGCTCAAACGATTACATATTTTGAGATTGCGGCCGCCTTAGAGCTATCTACACTAGGACAATAACGATAAATTCCTACATAAAACAAAGAAATATTATAACAGTTAGTTTTCATCATAGAACAGGATAACCATTATAGGCTGCCTTTGATGAAAATAATATGTTCACACATCCAATCATCCAATTATTATTAGTAAGAGCAATAATATCGTGACGATAAAATAATGATCACGACGTCATTTAATTTGACTTTACAGCATAAATGGTTATCCTATTATGTTCTATTATGAAAACTGTCCTAATTGCTTTTGTTTTATGTAAGAAAATGTATGTTTATCTATTTATCGCCTTTACCTTTAACATTAGTAATATTGTAAAGATTATTTATGTTTTATAACACGCCCACTGTTCTCCTAAAGTAAACTTTCATTCAATTAAACCGTTGCTTTCATCTGGAATATGTCTGGAAGAAGGCTAGTAGGCCATTACAAGGGCAGTTATAGATGGCGGCGCACACTTTTAAAAGGCGGCATTGCTTGCTCTAAAGGTGCAATAGTACCACTGTTTCAAATGGCAGAGATAAACTCAGGGGTGTTTATTATTAAACAATTTGATTTTTACTTCAGATCACACGACCAAAAAAGAAGAAGTTTATCTATATCAGCAACATCATGACTGGAGAGATCATTGCCAAATACGATGCTTCAAAAGAGAACCAAGTTATATTTGATGGCGAAAAGTCTAAAAAGATAAAATACAGACCTCCACAGCATCTAGCACCAAACACTATCTTCAGTGTTAGTGTTGACGACGGCTTTGGTGAAGTTTCCTACAATGACGCCTGTGGTCGAAGTGCAACCAACCCAAGTGACGCAGGAGCATTTGTTTTCCAGACACGTAAGTGTTGTATCAATGTTGCGTTATAACCAATACATTTATGTTGTTCACTTTCTTCTATCATTTATCCCCAATTGAGAAAATTCGGACCATGGTAGCAACAGTGTAACACAAAGCAAAAAATGACATGGGCTGAGATAAACTGGTGTGACCCATTCTTCCACAGGATGCCCTGGGCTCTTTAAAGTGCACATGAGCCAGTTAAGTTTGGACCTCCAGTTGCAAGTTCTCCGAGTAGACTTTTTCTACCGCCACAACAATGGTCAAGCAGAGCTCTGCGCCAATTGTATGGTTATGGTTTTCGGTGGTCCAGCCTTAACCAATTGACCACTTTTGAGCTACCCATTTCCTTTTAATGAGTTTAAAAACAAAAACACCTTATTTCTTACAGCAAAACCACTTGAACCAGCTGTTGACTGCGGTGATAATGAAATTACATTCTACATTCCAAGGACCTACGTAAATGATATTTCACCAAAAAAACTTCATCTTCACGATCCAACTTGTGTTGCTAAGCCTCTTAACGACACATTTATGATGGTCCGATTCGGATACGATGAATGTGAGACCAGAATCCTCGTAAGTGTATTGGTAATCTCAAATTAACCTTAAACAATAACAGTAGCCATATTAGTAAATTATTAGTATGTAATTTGTAATATTAGTATTTATCACTAGTGTTCATATAATTAAAACTGTTTATGGTGGTACAAAGCACATTGACATACATACACACCATCATTGGCATCAAGGGAACAATTTTACACAAGACTCTGATCATCATCTATTAGATCTGTTTCCATAAAGTTTCAAAAGCATCAGCTCTCTTATCAGAAATATTTGATTACTAACACAATTAATGATTAGTTATTGAAAAATATCCTATTTTTATTTGAAGAATCCTAAGAAAGGATTGACCAGATTCCTCAACACCCTCCGTGACGATCCAGAACCAGCAGGTCCAGGATTACCAATTTCCCGACATAAGCGTCAGTTTGAAATGAAGGTGTTCTGTGACATCAAAGGCATGGACACTGCTGACGTCTTTTACGACCCAGATACAACTGTTACGACAACCAAACACGCCGGTAAGGGATCTTTCAGAACCTACTTGACTTTGTTCGATGAGAACATGAAACAAGTCCCTGCTGGACTTTCACCATCGGTTTTCCTCAACGACACCCTAACATTTTCTGCAAAACCAGTCAAAAAGGGAATGGATGTGGAAATTGAATCCTGTAAAGCAACCCCTCTTGATAGAACTTGTACCAAGTACGATGCTGATTATGAATTCATTAAAAATGGGTACGTAAACAACAACTTTCGATACAATATAAAACCCAATTTGTCAACTGATTTCTTGCGGGGTTTGTAACCTAAAGAAAACATTAAATTCCCTGAATTAAGTAAAAATACGTTTGTTAAAACCTTTTATGTTTTTATAATTTATAAGCTCAGATTGGTCAATCCTACATTGTATTTTACTAAATCACAAAAATACACTTATATTAATGGAGCTGTGGCTTGGTGGTTATGATGCTTGGCTACCAATCTAAGGGTCCTGGGTTCAAGTCCTGCCAGGGTTTTTTTCTCATGACAATTTACAACTCCACTCCCAAAGACTTAATATTAAGTCTTTGTTTATGTAGAGCATCTTGTGTATATGTTTGTCTTATATGTTCTAGTGCAGTATATGGAGAGCCATCTCGATAGTGCTTTGCACTCATGGCAATCCTCAGGGTGCTGCACCGCTGTATTGTCATGTATTGTTGTGCCTGAAAATTGAATAAAATAAAATAAAATATTTATGTCTAATAGATGCCCAGTAGACAACACTGTTCAATATACAGATTTATCAGCATCTGAGAAGAGATTTGCTGTCTCTGCTTTCTCCTTCCTTCACTACGCCTCAAATGATCAAGTAAGTATTGTTCAAATACAACAATCACATTAGACAATAGACGAATGTGGTGTAATGTAAAAGAACACGCTGGTTTAAATGGAGGCCGAAAATAATATCATATAAAACAGTAATAGAGAAACAAAAATAGATACTTCACAATTACAATACTCGATTCGGAGTTTAAAAAGGTAACTGGTTCTCTTATAGCCTACTGAAGAACCCCAGTATTAAGAGGACACCGTTGGGACCCCATAACGTGTCCCCATAATAGGGATGTCTCCTCAATATATTGTCTCTCACCGTTGGGACCCCATAACGTGTCCCCATAATAGGGATGTCTCCTCAATATATTGTCTCTCACCGTTGGGACCCCATAACGTGTCCCCATAATAGGGATGTCTCCTCAATATATTGCCTAACACCGTTGGGACCCCATAACGTGTCCCCATAATAGGGATGTCTCCTCAATATATTGCCTCTCATCGTTGGGACCCCATAACGTGTCCCCATAATAGGGATGTCTCCTCAATATATTGTCTCTCACCGTTGGGACCCCATAACGTGTCCCCATAATAGGGATGTCTCCTCAATATATTGTCTCTCACCGTTGGGACCCCATAACGTGTCCCCATAATAGGGATGTCTCCTCAATATATTGCCTAACACCGTTGGGACCCCATAACGTGTCCCCATAATAGGGATGTCTCCTCAATATATTGCCTCTCACCGTTGGGACCCCATAACGTGTCCCCATAATAGGGATGTCTCCTCAATATATTGCCTCTCACCGTTGGGACCCCATAACGTGTCCCCATAATAGGGATGTCTCCTCAATATATTGCCTCTCACCGTTGGGACCCCATAACGTGTCCCCATAATAGGGATGTCTCCTCAATATATTGCCTCTCATCGTTGGGACCCCATAACGTGTCCCCATAATAGGGATGTCTCCTCAATATATTGCCTTTCACCGTTGGGACCCCATAACGTGTCCCCATAATAGGGATGTCTCCTCAATATATTGCCTCTCATCGTTGGGACCCCATAACGTGTCCCCATAATAGGGATGTCTCCTCAATATATTGCCTCTCATCGTTGGGACCCCATAACGTGTCCCCATAATAGGGATTTCTCCTCCTCAATATATTGCCTCTCACCGTTGGGACCCCATAACGTGTCCCCATAATAGGGATGTCTCCTCCTCAATATATTGCCTCTCACCGTTGGGACCCCATAACGTGTCCCCATAATAGGGATGTCTCCTCAATATATTGCCTCTCATCGTTGGGACCCCATAACGTGTCCCCATAATAGGGATGTCTCCTCCTCAATATATTGCCTAACACCGTTGGGACCCCATAACGTGTCCCCATAATAGGGATGTCTCCTCCTCAATATATTGCCTCTCATCGTTGGGACCCCATAACGTGTCCCCATAATAGGGATGTCTCCTCAATATATTGCCTCTCATCGTTGGGACCCCATAACGTGTCCCCATAATAGGGATGTCTCCTCAATATATTGCCTCTCATCGTTGGGACCCCATAACGTGTCCCCATAATAGGGATGTCTCCTCAATATATTGCCTCTCATCGTTGGGACCCCATAACGTGTCCCCATAATAGGGATGTCTCCTCAATATATTGCCTCTCATCGTTGGGACCCCATAACGTGTCCCCATAATAGGGATGTCTCCTCAATATATTGCCTCTCATCGTTGGGACCCCATAACGTGTCCCCATAATAGGGATGTCTCCTCAATATATTGCCTCTCACCGTTGGGACCCCATAACGTGTCCCCATAATAGGGATGTCTCCTCAATATATTGCCTCTCATCGTTGGGACCCCATAACGTGTCCCCATAATAGGGATGTCTCCTCAATATATTGCCTCTCACCGTTGGGACCCCATAACGTGTCCCCATAATAGGGATGTCTCCTCAATATATTGCCTCCCATCGTTGTGATTTCCCAAAGGAGGGTTCTATTGTACAAATGAATAAAAGTGTAAAACCTTTGTTTAACAATGAATATCTCCTTTAAAGCATTTTGAGTACCTTCTAAAATTATATATTTGTTTAAATAATTCTCTTGAACGTTGTTTAGTTATACTGTACTTTCTAAGTCTAATATAGTAGTATAATGTATATTTGTTAAGGTAATGGTAAAATGCAAGATGTTCGCATGTAAGCCAGGCAAGTCCAGCTCAGCTTGTAAAGATCTAAAAGATAATAGAAACCTTTGCAGCAGCACCAATCGAGGACGACGAAGCTCTGAGAAGATCGCAGCTGATGTTGATGATGTCGCATTCGAGGCATTCGTTCCACTAAGATTTAGACACTAAATCAAATATCCAAAACGAGAATACACAAACCTTAAAACTATAGTAAATTATTTATATCCATTACCTTCTCTTGTCAAATCATGGATGCGTGGGCACAACTGAAATTAATCACTTAAGTTCAACTTTAAATCGTAATAAAATAGAATATTTGCAATTAAAAATATGTGCAATTTTTAATGTTGACTGACTAAAAATCTAACATCAGCAATTGATTCATCTAATAAACTGATTTGATGTGCAATTTGTTGTCTTCTTTATTTCTTTTGTTGTTATAATATATAACGCTGCACTTTATACGGTGTGTATATGAAAGGCATGGATTGAATCTAGGCAATCTAACAGGACACTGAGCCTCGTCTTAAGATATTGATCTTATGACTGGCTGCGACAAATACCAACAGTACTGTATTATAAAATATTCTCTGCGTGGACTGATCAATTCAAAATTTCATGAAAAAAGTCACCAAAGTAATTAAAATATTTTATTTTAATTTGAAGCGAAATACGGATACTAACTGAAGACCAATGCCGTATCGAGATGTTAAAAACAGACGAGAAAAGGGTGCTTTAAGTATAATTATTAATATAAAATATGACGATCTGTTTTGGGGGACTGGGATGGGTAGTGAAAAAGTGATGACAATTGACTATATTAATCTAATTTACTTCTAACAATGTACAAACAACCCCTTACTGTATATTAATAATAATAATAATATTCAAAATATTATGACCAACACAACAGATTAACTTTAAGAAACCACCTCGTTTATTGCTCAAAGTTTGATACACCTTTTATATATAATCGTAATTATATATTGCATAGGAATATAATATAATTACTAGCATAAAACAAGAAATTATATAAATGAAATATTGTCATTTCAATCCAGACCTCTTTGACTTGTTAAAAAAGTAAATTGTATTATGAATTATTGTCACAAAAGTTGACTTGTATGAAAAGAAATAAGGTGGAAAAATTATATTTTATAAATATAATGACATTTTAGTAAAAGTTGTGAAATACCAGGTCGAAAAAAAAACATATTCCAAAACTCTTATTTTGTTCCGCTTTACTAAGCATCGCCAATACGTTCTCAAACCGTTTTATATTATTGCTAATATATATTTGATTCCCATGTATATAGGTATGTTAAAATCATTTTAAAGTGTTTTTTTCTTAGTAAATTGACAGATCCATTCCATTAAGGGGAACATATTAGTTTGAGGTGTTCAGAATGAATTCCAAGTTAAAAAATAAATGCAGTGAATATTTTAAATCAAATCTATTTTTAGTTTAATGCTATAAGTGTATCCTTAATTTCAATTTAAAAAAGATATTTACATTGCATACAATTCTAAATTGTTTTTAATATATACAACATGGGTCTTCTAAAATGTGTTAGTATTTCTACATACAGAATAAAATCTAAAAATGATTGATAGTATAATAATAGGACCATAACCAACTATCAAGAATTATTATATCTTTTATTCTATTGCTATTTAAAATATAATGTATGTATTCATCGGAAAGTTCGACAAAGGGAATTTACTCTATTGTCTATCGGGACAGAGAATTAGGCAATGCTAATAGTAATTAAATAACTAATAATTACTTGACCGTGCCGATAGCCATATATATATAACCAGTATATATTCTAGTACTTTTCTAGAATATTTTGAGGTACATCGCACAACAAGTAATCGTCTAAAGGCTGAATGGCTGAGGGCGCTATACTATCCAAAATCCATTCTCTTGAAATTACCGGTACCCTGAATTTTCTAAAGAGACCTGAAGATAAAACAAAGACAATCAATAAATATCAAGACAAATTTAGCATATAAATAAAAGCTCAAGCAACTATGACAAGGCATGTAAAGATTGTGCATATCTTCAATGTTCATGCTTAGTTTGAAAAAAATTGATATCATAATAAGTTGTATTATTAATACTTACTTTTGAAGTTGATTGGTTCTTGATCAACATCTGATTGAGCGATAATAAGTGCTTTGCAATCGGGATTGAATGAGAACATTGTAGGATGTGAAACTTTAGTAACGCCAGTCAATTCCAGTAACTGCGCAAGTTGTTCTAAAGGACAGAAACAATCTCATAGTTAACCTCAATCGGGATTGAATGAGAACATGGTAGGATGCGAAACTTTAGTAACGCCGGTCAATTCCCTCTTACACATCCATTTTTAAGAAGGTACTAATGAAAGAAAAAGTCAATCCCTTACCCTTTGTCAACATAGTGAATTCTCCAATGCAACAAATGTCATATCCTTCGAGTAAAGATGTTTTCTGCATCCTTGAACGCTTTGGTCCCATGTGATTGGTACCAGATGCAACATCACCAATCACCTCATACTCATCTTCTGGCAGCAGAAATCCCATATCTAAACTGTCAAGTATCCCTAATGAGTAAAAAAAAGCGTCTTCTGTGATGATTGGCCGCTTGTTATAGTGAAGTATAACCTTGCGTACAATCGTATATGTAAAGCAGCGTATTGTAATTCAAGCGTATAATGCTTGGCTTGCACAGGACCTCCGGTTAGAGTGAAATGAGATACTTATATTTGTGCACGTAATTATGCAAATTTTATATTTTTGCAACTTTTCTTATTGTGTACGCCGCATTTGAAAAAAAAGATCTCATGTATAGAAATAAATAATGCATAAAAGGAGAAATTAAAAATATTAGCAAATAAACCCAGTTTCCCGTATAAATATAATAAAACAAAGATAAACATTCTTACATTTATAACTGACAATCCATTTTTTCCCAGCAATTCCTAGAAAATATTTCAAAGTCCTTTCACATACAAGATTTAAATCTAGAAAAAAAAAATTGTTGAAGACACCATGAGTTAATGTACATTCAATTTGTTTTGAATGAACTGACTGTAGATGATCTGTGCAGTATGCTTTTGAAATTATGATTTATAATTAGTTACCTAGTTGTTAACAGGCTCGTTTGATGCTAGATTTTTGACAGTTATCTTTTCATCTAGTCAAAATCAGCTTATAATGCATTTGTAAAATCAGGAAAGAGTGGAAATTTCACTCTTCCCTGGTAAAATAATGAAATATCAATTTGAAAAAAATATGATATCCCTTACCTGTTTTAACAATAACATGTGTTGTGTTGTTGTTGAATTTGCTTGCAAATGGGAATCCACATTTGTTGGCAAGTTGCTCAACTTGTTTCTATAAGATCAATAATAAAGCAAGATTTTCTATGAATTATCTTTCTTCAGACTACTTTGTTTATACGAAGCTTGTGAGAAAAGTGAAATACAGATTTCTGCCACTAGAATACATTTTGAACCAACAATGAATTGTTTATCTGGATATTACTGTATCCCAATGTCAGTATCTTACAAGAAACTAAACTTCTACGGAACAAATGTCATCTTCCTATCAAGGAGAATTTTGCTTAGCAAAATATGATTTAGTTCATATACTGTACCAAACCCATCTATGCTTTGAAATGCACTCTGAATAGCAAGATTAAAAAATGTTATAAAATCTCACCAATTCAGCTCTTGTGAGACCGGTGGCAACAAAAGAGTAGTTCTTTTTCATTTTAACAGGAGTATGTTCTATTATTGATCCAGCATTGTCTGAAGGAGCTGTTACTGGATTGTCTGTCTCCATTGCTCTTGGACGCTTTGGGGTTGTTTGTGGTTGACTAAAGGCATCTCCAATAACTTTTCTTTTCCGCTGACTACCTTTGTACTCCTGGACAATTGAATGACTACTGCTTAACTTCTCTTGTAGCTCTAATGGTGACTTCTCCAGAAGTAATTCTGCTGAGATCGGAGGTGGTGGTGAAGGAGATCTTGGAGAGTGAAATAGTGACTGCGATAAAGACTTCAAGCAAGAGTTAGAGCTTTGTGGTGTTGCTTTGCAACCACTTATCAAGTTGTCATCTTCTATGATATCAGCATCCAAATTGATAAAAACACTTTCTTTTTCTTTCTTTGTTTCTATTTCTAATCTTTCAATATCCTCATCATCAGTGTCTGAATCAACAGTAGGTCTTAAAATTCGAGATCTTCCTTTGGCAAGTTTTTGCTTCTTCTGTGATACCTTTTTATATTCTACTTGCTTAACACCACCGGCAGACACACCAGTTTCAACAATTTCACAATCTGAATCACTGAGACCCTCTGGATTAAAATCTTCATCAATCAATGTGATTTCTGTGACATCCTCAATGCCAGTGTCTTCTGCCAACTTCTTTTCTGCCATTTCGGTTTCCATTTCTTTAATCTGCTTGGCAATCCTCTCCATCTCCTCTTTTGCTGTCTCACGTTGCTACAAAACAAGAGAAGGAGAATCAAAACAACCATTAATACATCCTTGTACAGTATTCATTTATTTATGCACAATGATTTTAAAAATTTGGAAAATTTGGTAGTGTACTGTGAATTGGCTCCTAATAAAGCTACTGCACAGTGTCACATTCAGTTTGAAAATAAAAAGGAATTGAAAAAGTAGTATTAGAGGAATATACAATTTGCTTGATATTAAAATGCTTTACCTGCGTATTTAGTATTTCAGCTTGACTTGACAGAAGGGATGAGACACTGTTGGCATTTTGAAGTGGAAAACATTCATCCTCACTGCAGTTTTCATTATCTGCATTAAATCATAGATGATTAAATATACTGCTACAGTAAAACTCCATATTTGCTAAGCCATCAAAACAATATTTCACTTATTATTGGTAAGGTTTCATAAGTCCACATTACATTTGTTTGGTCCACTTCATGGACCATGACAAATCATTACAAAACATACATTATTATAAAGCAATACACATTTTCTGTTTTCCACGGACAGTAACATTTGAAAAGCTGGGTTGGGGTTAGACTAACAAAGTTTTTTTGGAAATGAATGAATAAATGGATAAATTATCCTTTGGTATAGAAAAATGATTTATAAATCATAAAATAGACCTGTTTTGCTCAACACTGAGATTATTAAATCATCAAATATTAAGTCTATTAGAATGATTTTGTTGGACAATAAATGGAAATGATAGCCTACACATAAATTGCATTTTACAATACAAGTTTATGAATAAATGAATCATTTAACATACCACTGTACAGGTATCCTTCAACCAGAGTTTCTGATAAATGACTGGATTGTGTTGGGACATCTGATTCCAGTAACTCTGGTGTTAATATGTCTTCTTGATATTCATCAACCTTCATGTTCTTATCAATTTCTTCCACTAACATATCATGATTTCTTTTCTCTGAAAACTCTTGACTGTCCTTAACTCTAGTAACTTGTGACTTCCTTTGGACATTTTTTTTTGCTGAAACTTTCTCTTTTTCTAAAGGAGAGATTAGCTGAACTTTTTGTTGATCAATGACCTGAAAGACACTTAAACTGTTGGATTCACTCTCTTGTGATGTACAATTTCCTCCAGTCAACGAATAGTCTTCTTTTAAACTGCTTTCAATCCTTAAATTCTTATTGTTTCCTTCTACAGTTTCAACAGCAATTTTTTTTACAGGAAAAATATTTTTGGAGAATTTAGTTACTTTAGTTGTATTTGCTACAGAATGGTTCTGATTAGGTGTTGGTGGAATAACACTATCATCATCCTCTCCATCACTACTACAATCTGATACTATTTTTTCTACTTCTTGGAATCGTGCTGTCTCCTTAAATGAACCTAGATCATCATTAACTTCCTTGTCCATTTGAAATTCTGAATTGTCGTTATCATTATTCTTAGTATCACTATGCATCGTTTTGGTATCAGAATTCTCAAAATGTTTTGGGGTAGAATTGTTGGGAGGATTTCTTTCTTTTGCTTCCTTAAGTTGAGTGGATGTCTCTTTAATTTCTTCTTGTGCTTTCTTGTTGTGATCAATATCTATTGTCTTTATCCCACAGTTATCATTATGGGTCTTTTCAGCAACTGTTCTTGACTTCAATGCCAATCTTTTTTTCTTCATTACTGGACGGTAATCAATAATGGGAGGTGTTATGTTACTACTTGTTTGAGATTCACCCTTGCTTCCAGGAATTACCTCATCAGTTCCTGGTTGTGTAGTTTCCACTGTTTCTTTTCTGCTTTTTTTATTTCTTGTACCAGACATTTTGTTGTTGGAAGAATCTATTTTAGATGAAATGTTGCTACCTAGGAAACTTTCAGTTGATATTTGTGTCATTTTAACGGGACTCAACTGATCACTGTTTGACATCATGACTTCGTTGCAAACCGCATCTTTTACAACCTGTTTAAAATCTCTTTCGTTTAAAATTGTTTTGCTTTGTTCATTTAAAGAAAAGGATGATGAATGTCCAGATAATCTTTGGCTTCTACGACTAGATTGGCTCCCACGACTTTTTCTACTTTTTCGTTTAGTACTGATTGAAGACAATTCATCTGAACCAGAAAAGACATCAGAATTTGTCTTCAAGTCTATACTTGATGGTATAATACAGTCTTGAGACTGAATAGTTTCAGTTGTCTTCTTAGAAGCAAGATTACTACATTCTTTTGAAGCCTCATTCAGATCTAAATGTTCTACTTCCAATGGTGATCTACTGTCAAATAATTCTGATGCTGATTTATACATACTTTTCTCTGAATCAAAACCTATGTCTGAATGTCTCAAATTATCAGAAATTGGATCTTTCAAGTTAATTGATGTATTCATACTAGTTGATGCATCTTCTATCTTTTCAGGCGTATTTCCAAGTGCAAAAGTTTTTCTTTTTGATCTTCTTGTTTTCTTTTGAGGTTCAGGGTTCATGGAAATAGGAGTTTTGTTTTGCGAATAATCTGGACATGGCAGCACTCTATCTTGTGTGTTTTTTTCAGCAGGTAATTTCTGGCGTGTTAAAATATTGTTAGATGCTGGAGATTTTTTGCAATTGTTTTTTCTACTATTTGGAATCGTTTTTACACCATCTTCAGAGATTTCTAATGGGATCTTATTTATGTCAAGTACTTCCTGTCGAACACCATCTTGCAATTGCTCATTAGTATCACTTCCATTCTTAATCGTAGTTTGTTCCAATTTTTTAGTTTGTTCCTTCTTTGCATTCTCTTTATTCGCTGAAAGATTTCCACATTGTCTTTTTACAGACCTTAATGATCGTTTAACTTTCTTTTTTGAATCTTCCAAACTTTGACTCACCAAAACAGCTTCGGGCAAGTTTGAAGAATCTTGATCTATTTTAAGACACTCTGCATCACTGACGATTGCAGCTATATGGTTTGTAGTTTGATGACATACTTCATAAGATGTTTCTTTCTGAGGAATGTTTTCAACACAACTTTCATCAACATTTTCAAAATCTTTTGCCGCTTTTATGGATGGTTCTTCATATTCAATATCGCTCACACTTAATTCAATTGAATCTGTGGTGTCACCCTGAGCACCAGTTTCATCTTGACATCTATCAACAATCTTCTTATCCTCTTGCATAGTTTCTAAGTTTGCCTCTTTCACTGCTAATATATGCTTGCTGCTTTCATTGTTCAAATCCTGTATACACGATGTTGACAATTCATTATCAGAAGTTCCACTTTCTAATGTATCCACTACCTTCATTTGTGAACGCTTCTCACTTAAACTGCAATGTTGAATTTTATCCTCAGCAACAGGACAATTTGCATTAGTTGAACATTTATCATTTCCTAGATTGCTTGATTGATCACTTAAATTCTCCATACTTTGACTGTAATTTAGGTCAGAATTACTTCTTTTACTTCTACTGCTTCTTCGTCCTGACTTGTTATTCTTACGATCTGAATTGATACAATTGTTTTGTCGAGGACTATTGACAAGTGACTGCCTTTTAGATCTTCTTTTCACTTCTGTGGTTGTATGAATGTTTGGATTTTCAACTTCAGGATGTGTATCTCTAGCAAGTTTTGAAGATTTTTCGTTTGCAATAACTGGTGTTTCTGGCACAACCTTCGGTTGTGTTTGAACTTGAGGACTAGCTTCAGTTGCTTCACAGTTTGTTCCTCTAGTTATTGTCTTCCCAGCTTCTGTAATTAAACTTGCCTTTAATTCACTATCACGTTTACTTACATGATTACTGGTTGGTGGAAATGTTTTCCTTTCAGCATAACTATCCGAATATTCTTGAATTTGCTGTTCATCACTAGCCAAACTATCCTCGGAAAGAAGTGTCTTTCTCCCTCTTGATTTTCTAGGTTTTGACTTTTCAGTTGATGAGCATTTTGCAACTCCTTGGATATTAACCTCAGGTTTCAATTTCCTTAAACTATGTCTCTTACTTGTCAACTCTTTCGGTAATGTACCAAACTCTTGAGCGAGCTCCAGAGCAATTTCCCAATCTGTTTTGTCAAGCTTCTTGACACTTCTACGAGTATGTTTCAAAATGCTTTCCTCAGATTTGCCAAACTTCTTAAGAGATTCTTGCATTTTCTTTCGTCGTGTTACAATATCATTTTTGCCAACAGCTACGTCATCTTCATCCTCAGAATTGGACATAGCACTACTTTCACTTTTCTTATTTTCGGGAGAATTAGATTTTCTGCGTTTGATGGTATAAACTTTTCTAAACACACTTTTATTTTCATTAACAGCTACAGATTTTGTTCTTTGCCAATCTTCACTATCATCATCAAGTACATCAGAAATGTCTTTTTCTTTGTTACCACATTGGTCATTTCCATCTATTAAGACATCAGTTACAATGCTATGGTTATCATTACCATTGCATTTATGTATGTCTCCTTCATTATCAGTAATCTGATCTGTGATCGGTTTAGGATCTTTTATATACACAATGTTAGCATCACCTTCCTGTATTTTGGATTCAGTGCAAACAGTTTCTGCAGTCTTTTTGCAAACTTGATTAGAAGTTCTGCTATCTAATTGGTTTTTAACTTCATTAGCCATATTTAAATTAAGTTCTGTATCATTCCAATGTTCCAACTCATTCTCATCATTCGTATGAACATCAATGTCATCGACAACCATCATCATTCCCGCTTTCCTTGACTCGTTCCGTTGTTTTGTAATAGTTATACTCTGCTTTGTCGCTTTCTTTTTCTCTTTCCTTTTAGGTTTCTTTCTTGGGGTCCGTTGACTTGGAATGAATTCATATGGATCCACCTGATTATTATTCACTAAAATATAAAAAGGATATTTGTTAGGAAGGTTGATTAAGGTTAGTTATTACATAACTATTTTTGTGGCCTGATGTTGCATAACACACATAATGCTTGCGATTTCACATAGTGCAAATTAGCACCAATGCAAAATTTTATAAAGCAGGAAATTATTGAATGATAATTTAAAAAAAAGAATGTTTACCTTGAGATGAAGGACGCAGTGATGCCACTCTCAAGGCAACAAGAAGGCCGTCTTGTTTTTCATTGTTCTTGATACTCTTTATTGATTTAGAAGTTGGTGCTCGAAAGCTTGTGCTGGAGGTAAATAAGACAACATTTACAACAGCTGGTACAGAACTATGGATCCAAATTATATCACAACATTATTGTCAAACTGTATTACAGTACAAATTGTAATACAGTACTGTAGACCTTTGTTTTACATACCCTAATTTTACGTTCCCTGGATTTTACGTACGCATAAAATGACTAATGACGTCATCCTTTTTAGGTTATATGCATTATGACGTCATCCTTTTTAGGTTATATGCATTATCATGCATATAACCTTTGATTCTGTCAAAATCTTTATTTATTTATTTCTATATTTATTCTTTCCTTAGCACTATTTTGTCCGTCAATTATCTTGATATCAGTTTCATCTTGTTAAGTAAATTTTTCAGGGTATATTCCTTATGGCCAGCGTGGTTATGTTTTCATGGTGCGCAATCAAAAATTATGCGGTATATGCATGATTTAATGAAATCACGTTTGTAATCATATCTTCACAAGCATGAATCACAATTAAACAAAATTTAGTACTCATAAATGATTGTCAGCTCATATTTCATCATATGGCAATACAATTACGTGCGTAGCGCATATAACGCTTGCGTACGCGCGCTTTAAATTTTCAAAATTTATTTTCAATGAAATTAGAGTACGTTTCAGGCAATTTTAATTGCCATGAGTGCGCAGATTTTTGCACGCGCACTGCGCGTTAAACGTTGTTGATGCGCAATCTTATTGCCCGATTTCTGTTTTACAACCTTTCTTTAATAATATCATCACATTTGATTCACTTTCGAACTCGAAATTGCGTTATCGAGCACATCAAATGTGACAGGCTATGCACGTATAAGTTAACAAAATGGTGAAAATATGCTAAATTTTAAAATTCATTCATTCATTTATTAAATAGATCGTCAGAATGCTGGGGAACACCTATTTTTTATTTTAACTTTTTGAAGTGAATGTATCATATGTATGATTTATTATCAAATTAAGAGAACAAAAGTTGATTAAGTCATCATTAATTGCATATTAAATTTAAAAAAATTAAACCTTTCGACAATCAAACAAATTATGACATTTTTCTAAGGCTGAAAAAAAAAACTTAACATTAACTTTCTTTCTTAAGAAGTTCATATATTAAAGTTAAAAGTATGTAGTACAGTACAGTGCATCATTTTTAAAGATGTCATCATAGTAACAAATTTTAATTCATTGCGTTATGTAATAATCTATCTGCACCAAAGTGTCTACTGAATAGTAAATACACGGAGGAATATTTCTACAACTTTTAGTCAGTTGTTTATAGCCCGGTGGTCTGTGCTCGTGTCTATGGAATTCAAGGTACTGAGATCGAGCCTCACCTTGAGTAACGAAATGAAATACATCTTTTTTATTTATTATTTATGATGATTTAGAATGAAATCTAGATAAAAAGTAACTTATGTCTTTATTATTATGTAACAAATGTGGTTTATGACATTATACGCAGGGGGATTTTTGATCGGATTATGATACCGGCTATTGTATTTGCGTTAGCAAGATCCTATCATATATTATAAATAATTAAAGATTCTGAGAAAATCAATCAATATATCTTTTACAAATCAATTACATATATTTTAATCAATGTACTGTATATAACCTATAATTCGTGATAGTTATGAATTAAATCTAGTTAGTAATTTATTATGTTAGTGTTATTTTCTTAAATTGAGGGCACAATTTAACAACAAGAAACCCAAAACCATAGCTGTGAAAAAAATGTCACAAATGTGCATTCCCCCTACAGCATTTATTGATAAAAAATACAAGAATATTGACTTTTATTTATAACACTGGCCTCTAGATTTTGATACAATTATTAATGTATTTCATCACTTCTCGATATTAATTGTGCTGTATTTTTTCATATCTAGGTGGTATTTATTAGATTATACATGTTATCATATTACACCCAATAAAATAAACACCTTTCCTGAATAAATGTCTACCTCGAATACTGTAGTGTAGCCACTATGGATATATAGGAAATAAATACCTGATGTTTGTATTGCTTTTACGAGGTTCTTGAATCTGACTGTCGTCAACATCCTCATTGGCATCAATGAAAATCTCCAAAGAGTCTGTACATTTGGATTTGCTTTTTCTGAGATTCTTTTTCACAGTAGTTTTCTATAAAACAAAGTGAACATTTTAAAATATCAGATAAATACTACAATAACATTAACAATGATGTTGTTTCAGTACTTGAATGTGATCAATAGGACTGACAAAGTAAAATGATGGAATTCTTATACAAAATCCCAACTTCAAATTTTCTATTTTTTAGGAAACATACAGTGTATTTAGAACCGATCTGATACTATATAAATGTTGTTATCATGTTACATTTGTAGTTACTGAAAACTTTGGAAAACATTTTAGTGAAAAATGTCATTTAAAAGAAAGAATATATTTTTCTTAAAATATGTAAGTGAATTTCAACTAGTTGAAACTAGTGATTCAAATTTTACTTTCAAATGCTTTGCATGCTGTACTTACACTTACACATAAATAAGAATATAAGAATCTGCAGTAAGAATAGGAATTTTTTTTCCCACATATATAATTATAGTTAAGACAAAAAGTGTTGTTGTTTAAATGCACATCTCTGCAGAGAGTGCAGACACTTTAAAATTTCTAAAAAGTAATGCGTTCTTCTCATTACTATATATCTACTACCTTTTGTTTCTTCTTTGGAGGTATAGGTCGATGTGGAGATGCTGTGGGCTGGGAGACCTGGGATAGTATGACTGCACCCCTTGGTGGCGTACCTGTTTAGCAAACAACATTGAAATGAATAATTCCTATATAATAACCTATATCAGGTAGGCATGATCAATTGGCAACAAAATTTGATGAAAACTATTAGATAAAACTGTCCAGTCTGGAGGTCTTCCACAAACCAAAAGCCTTCAATACAGGGTTTTCCTCAGGGATGCTGGTCAAAAGTGAGTGGACTGAATGTATTTATACACTGTTACATTATTTTTTATACTGTTGTTACAGCCATTTCATTTTTAGGCTAAATGTATTAATATTTTGTTTTGGCTGAGTGCTCTATAATTTTTTTTTACGTGGTGATATTTACTCAACACATCCATTTTAAAAGCAAAATAGTATTTGATGAAAAATAAAGAGTGCTTACATTTTGTTCCACTGTCCTCTTCGATAGCTGTTGTTACATTATTGACGGCAGCTACAATCTGTTTTAAGCGCTCATTTTCCGTTAGGCCTCTGCAAAACAACAATTTTATCCAGAAGCGATTAACGCCTCTCTCGAATACATTCCCCACTAGAACATCATTTCTAATAAACATCCCCCTTGAATTAACGCCACTTTATTTATTTCTGCCCCATACATACTGTAAACTATATATACACAATATTGTATTACACATTTCTATTTGTAGTAGAATTCATTGATTGACATGATCTATAATTTACCAAGAATTCTGATTTTTACTGTATTTTATCACTTCTCGATATTAATTGTGTGCCTCAGGTGTTTATTGAAATAAATATGGTAGGTGTATTGAGTGTAACCATCAGTGTTGTAGATGTATTTAGTAGTCTTACCTTTTCGTTATTAATTTTTTACACAAAGGACAAGGAGCACTAGGTTTCGTCTGTAACACAGCCAGTATGCAGAATCTCCAAAGAAGAAAAAAAAAAAATATTTTAGTCAAGAGCTTGGAAAACTGAAATATTGGGAGAATTTGTAAAATCATAACAAACACAAATTATGTTTATTCATCAAATCTTGATAAAAATAATGTTCCAAAAAAAGAAATGAAATGGGGTCTTAGGAAACCTGAAGGTTTGTATGAAATTGAGAGTGCAATATTACGCATCTACATTTATTGTATCATGAAGCACATGTCAAAAAACTGTGTTGGGCAGGGAAATGAACTCAATTAGTACTGGGGCCTATAATAAATTTATATATTTATCGGGAGAAAAGATGACTCAAAATCTGAAATTTCCTGTGATTAGCAACCGACTTACCTACAAAACTGGTGCCCGCACTTGGTAGAAACAGGATCTTGTAAAATTTCTAAGCTAAAAAGACAATATGATACGCATGTTCAATCTGTATTATGATTATACATATTAAACTAAAAACACTCATCAAACTAGTTTGACAAAAAGTGTGATGTGCCCAAATATAGTAGTGATATGACATCATTGCATCCATATATGGGCACATTTTGTCACATAGTTTGATAGCGTAGACAGAGCTTAAGGGCTAAAAGTCACCGTCATTGGCCAGGATGTTAACTGACATATTTTTTCTATATCAGCGATTTAGCAGAGCATACATGACTACTTCAGTTGTGACAACTTTATAAATTTAATGTAAAGGTGATTATAAACAAACAGTGAATTTTTCATCTATGTACAGTATTTTTATTTTACAATTAATTTGACAGGAATTTTCTTACCAAACAGAGCATTCTAAATTCTTATGTATTAATCCTATGCTTTCATGAATTTTATTTATCTGGACATCAGTCATCTTTGCAGTAGAAGTTAAAAATCTAGGAGAAAAAGAAACACAAACATGAATAATTAATTGAAATATATGACTAATAATAACATGTTTTTTATCACCGTCAGTCATTCTCAGGTCATACTAATCAACGCTGTAAGGTTTTATGACATAAAATGATATTTTTTAAGTAGATTTACAACGAAGCCAAGAGAAAGTCAAGGACTCATTTTTAATGGATAATTTCCCAACATTTTTGTTTAACCTCAAAATGAATTTCTATTCGGAGAAAAGTGTTTTTATTTCTCTGCTTGTTTTTGTATTTTTATGAATAGGCCTAGGCCTAGTTTTTTGATATTTTTTGTGTGGATATTTTCCGAATTATTTATTACAATGCTATATTATAGTTCCCTAGTTCCCTTTTGTTTGTGTTTCCTGCCACTTACTTTATTTGTTTTGTAGTTATTAGTTTGTTGTTTTATAATTGGCAATCAATAAAGAATAAGAAACTCCCTTTTACAAAAACGCTGTGGCTGCATATACTACTGTAAACCTACCTAGCCTCCTCTTCCCACCTAACGGCTGCTACACAGTCAAAGATTGTATTAATGTTATGCCGCCGCTACTACGCTGTCCTCTCTACACACAATCTTTGCTACAGCAGCAGCAAAGCAGTTAGGTCTGGCTGGCTGGGGCCTAGAAATCTATTTAAAAAAACTTACCTTTAAAAATAAATGTTTAACTATATACAAGTATTTATAAATTTAAAAAACATTACGCATGCTAATTTTGCTGCAATAGCTAATCACAAAAGTTAATTTCGGTAGTTATTAAAGCTTCTTTTTATAGCCTCTTTAGGCCTAGCCTCAACAATTCTTAATTTTTTGGACGTTCCCGCCGCCGCCGCGCGCAATAGATAAACAATTATAGAGGGCGCTAATTAAGTTGGATCTCTCCACTCGCACAGTAAATTTGAAAGGTTTCCGGATTCAGGGGTCTACTTCACTTTTATAGTAGCCTTGGATCACTCTAATTAAAGACCGGCCCAAGAAGTGGTCTTTCAATAAACTGTCATTCAACTGCGAGGAAAAATACAAAAGACAAACAACCTGAAGAAATAATTTGTTATGACATTTAGACCTACACACGGTACGAAGATATGAACCTCCTCTCAGAGGAAGAGCCTTTTTACAATAATGGAACATAGGTTTCACAAATAAATTAGCTTCAATATCACCAATGCTCTGACAAATGACAAATGATCAGATACAGTGCAAGATTACTCATAGTATAACAACAACAAAAAGCAAGAACATCATCAATAAAAGTGATAAATAATAAAATAATAGAATTCATTTGGAGCATAGGCCTAATGTAAACTAGGCCTATAGGCCTATGTCACAAATATTTAACTTACAATATCTAACACTTTGATATCTGTCGCTTAAAGACTAGACCTACACGGTTAAAGTAAAATATATACAGATATTGTAAAATATAACGATTATATCCCTTTTGACTGTTATGCTCAATAGTATTACCGCCGTAAATCTTCTAATAGTAACCCACACTCTAATAGTAACCCCCCACCCCTTCTAACAGTAACCCACCTTTTATGAGTCAATCTATAATAATAACTCACTACTCTAATAGTAACCTAGGTGTTATAGTAAGGTAGGGAGGAGGGGTTACCGTGCACCCCCATGATGTATTTTTTTAATGTACATTTTTGTAATCCTGAATATATGTAATTAACATTTTTTGATGTTCCCAAGACGAAATATTGTCCCATGGGGTTTTTTGGGGGCCATTTTGGTGGCCATCTTGGATTTATCAAAATCATAAATATAGACGGTACTTGACAAAGACTGATCATAGAGGTCTGATTTTGGTCTTAAATTGTTCAGAATATGCACATTTCTATGTAGACTTGCCCCAAGTCTGTATTTATTGTCTTTTTTTTATATTTATTTGTTTTTATTTCGACCGCGATTTTTCTCTGAAAATACAGACTTGTGAAACACGTATCGAAATCGATTTGGAGACCGCAAACATCCGATAAGAATGACGTAGGTTATCATACCGTATTTGGCTATATGGGGCGGGCGGTATGTAAATATGGATTTCGAATCAACCAATGATCATTTTGTTTCAAAATGAAAAAGATAGAGTACGTACAGTGCTGAATGTACGATCGAGACTGAACAACTGTTGAAATATAAAATCGTGTTGCCAAGTTGTTTTGTTTATTAATTGTTTAGTCCTGGCCTAGGCCTCCTTCGTAGGGATACTCAACTCGTACGTATGACCTGCCAAATAGAACGCCAATAAAGTACATACCACCACCGACCGGCACACAACAGGGCTACACCACCACACAGAACAGGACAGGGTATGGCTGGGTGGGAAATAAATTAAATTATCTCCGCATAATAAATGATCCATTCAATGTTTGATTTGCGGAGAAGCTAGCCTATCATATCAAGACGAGTTTTCATGTTCTTGGGAAAAATCCCATCAAATGTTTACCAGACTACTAGGCATATAAAATCGTTTCTAGCTTTCAGAAACTGTCATCAATGTACCCAAAGTGCACATTGTCTAAACGTAATATAGCGCATGCTTAGATGTTGAGTCTTTGAAATTCTGAAATATGAATATTAAAACAGTGTACGAGTGAGTAGCCAATCACATGCAGCTGAAACTAGTCAACCGGATAATCGTATGCACCAAGAATTCTTGGTGTCAAACCACGTGACTTGTGCGTGTTTCCCCAGACGGAGTATCCAAACTCAAGTAATACACGTATGAAACGCCATATGTGCAAAAATATTTATATTTTTCCTAATATTAAGACAAAACTCCGTCTGGAGCCCAGACTAATTTCTATGTACTATAATGAAAAGTTTTCGTTCAAAATGGCCGTAAATGCCACTTTTGACCTTTGACCTTGTTTTTACATAAGGGTCATATCTTGGTAACCCCTGGTCATAAAGATTTTATTTTTATCTTAAATTGGTCAGAATATCCATATTTATATTAGCTTTAATGGAACATATTTTTGAAATTTGACGGGAAATATCATTTTTGACCTTTGACATTATTGCATAATGATTTTCGCAATAATTTAGACTATTTTTGTATTCGATCTATATTTTGACAACGAGTGATCGTAGAGGTTTGATTTTGGTCTTATATTGTTCAGAATATGCACTTTCCTATGTACTATAATAAAACATTTTCATACAAAATGACCGGAAATACAACTTTTGACCTTTGACCTTGTTTTTACATAAGGGTCATATCTCGGTAACCAATGGTCATAACGATTTTATTTTTGTTTTAAATTGTTCGGAGTATCCATATTTATATTAGCTTTAATGGAACATATTTTTGGAATTTAGCGGGAAATATCACTTTTGACCCTTGACATTATTTCAACCCGAGGGTCATATCTCGGTAACCCCTGGTCATAAAGACTTTATTTTTGTCATAAATTGTTCAGAATATCCATATTTATATAAGATTTAATGAAACATATTTTTGAAAGTTGGCAGGAAATACAACTTTTGACCTTTTACCTAGTTTCCACCCGAGGGTCATATCTCGGTAACCCCTGGTCATAAAGACTTTATTTTTGTCATAAATTGTTCAGAATATCCATATTTATATAACATTTAATGAAATACAAATTTTGACCTTATTTTCACCTGAGGGTCATATCTCGGTAACAAATTTTGTCTTAGATTGTTCAAAACATACATATTTCTATCCACTCTAATGAATATTTATTTAAAACAATGATTTATAGATGAGGGCGTATCAATTGTCACATTTAACACATTCCACAGAATTCTCATACAGTAAGAATTTTTTCTGTTTTAAAGTAAAAATAAATTTAAAAGATGTATTAAAATAAAATAACAACATGCTGAGAAAAAGGGAAAATTACAGACTTTATAAAAAACTGTTGAATATACATGCTATCCACTCTAATGATGATTTATCCTCAAAAACTGAGAATAAATGTCCCTTTTTTACCTTTGACCCCTATCTAATTATAATTTACATATAATGCGAGAATTCTTAACAATTCTCAAATTAGAAAAAAGTCAAACAAAAAGGTAAAATGTAAAGTATCTGATAAATAATTAAAAAAAAGTGTCTGATAACACGTTTCATTACATAATTATTCATAATTAAAGGTGGCTACTTTTAGGCCTGCAAACAACTTTTATCCAATAGAATGTGTTTATTGTCCAATTGGAAGAGACAATAACAAAATTAATGTCAACATCTTCATAATCTTAATTTATTTTGGAAACAGTTCTGATAGACGGCTACAAAAATACATTCTAATCAAATTCTATTCTTCATTAAATAATGGAAAATTTAGGGAAAGAAAAGGGGATAATTGTATTTTACACGTGGATGGTATTCTTGACTTGACTTGACACTCGATCTGAGGACAGGTACCTTCCACCCATATACACCAAACCAAACAATACGCCATTATATGTACACCGTGAAAGTAATCATCGGCCATCAATTACGCAATATACCACTAGCAATAAATAAACGACTCTCAAACATCTCATCCGATGAAAATTCGTTTAATGCAGCAATACCTCAGTACCAACAAGCACTTAGAAATAATGGATATGAACATGAGCTACACCTGAACAAGCAACCAAAAAGAAAACCCGAAACAGAACAGAAACATCATTTGGTTCAATCCTCTGTACAGCAAGAACATAAAGACCAATATCGGACCCAAATTTTTACATTTAGTGGATGAGTGTTTCACAAGGCCATAAGCTCCGAAAGACTTTTAATGTTGGCATTGATGATTGCTGGTGGTCTACAATATCTAAGGTTACGTATGGTATACTAAGGGGGGTCTCTAGTCGAACTTTAGAGGGTCTGCCAGGGCCAAGGCGGGGTACAGATAGTTTGTAATAGGTCATTTGGTATTCCTTACAATGTGCTAAATCATATAACATTGGTTGCTGGTGATATCTACAATATCTAAGCTAGGCTAATTGGAAGAAGGGGGTCGTTAGTCGAACTTTAGAGGGGTCTGCCAGGGCCAAGGCAGTGTACAGATAGTCTGTAATAGGTCATTTGGTATTTCTTACAATGTGCTAAATTATAACATTGGCTGCTGGTGGTATCTACAATATCTAATCTAGGCCAGTTGTGGGAAGGGGGTCTCTAGTCGAACTTTAGGGTGTCTGGCACTTGCGGTGCAGCAGACAATTAGTCTGTCGTTACCCATTTAGTATTGTATGAACACAACTTGTTCATTTGGCATTAATTTTGAGTGGTACCTCACTCAGCTATGCTATCCCCATTTGTAGGCCCTCCCTCGATTTATATAGCGCCATTCCAACAGTCATTGCTCATGGTGCTACCAAAAATATCAGAAAATGTGAGTTTTGAGTAGTGCCTTAAAGGTGCTCAATAATGATGTTTGTTTAATGTTCAAAGATAGGTTGTTCCAGAACCTACTGTAGGTCCAGCAATACTGAAAGTCCGATCTCCCCAACTATGTTTGCGCCTCTGAATGTCCAGTAGCACCTGATGACTAGATCTTAGTTCCCGCTTTCTCTTATTGATTGTCGATCATTCTGAGAGGTATTTGAGGGCGCAACTAGTTATGCATCGGAGCACCAGCAGTATCTTAAATTGAACACGCAACTCCACTCCAAATACGATCGCCTCGGTCTTTTCATTAAGCTTGAGGAAGTTTAAGGCCATCCATGTCCTAATCTCAGCAGTGCATGCTTCTAAACGTTTTACGGCGGTCAGAATCTCAGTCTGACGGGGCTTGACAGAAACATAAATTTGTATATCATGAAGTTGACCAGGAATATGTCCTCTATACATTTGACCTTAGAGGGTTAGATGAAGGCACTTCCTCTTATTTGGAAATGTCCTGATGTATGGCGTGCCAAACTGTCATTTAATCATTAAAACAAGATCACACTAGTATGAATGAACTACAAGGGCATGGTGACAGGATAGTCTGGTCATGCGGTCCTATTCTTTCAGCCCATCTTATTGATCTAGTTGAGAAAACGGCCATGGAGTTGAAAGAGTATGAAGATGAGGAACAAGAAATTGAATTTGAGGTGGACGATGACTGAACATCTATTGTAGTAACTTGATAAATGGGTTTTGAATGAGTAGTTTATGTAGACCTACATATACATAGTTTTATTTTGAAAACAGACAAATTCTTACTATATAAGAATTCTGTGAAAATTGAGGTCCTCACTCCTGAGGACGATCAAAGCATATTGATCGAAACGTCGGCGTGGTACGGTTGGAACACAACTAGTCCTCAGTTGTACGCACGCCCACCAGAGATCAAATTGATACGCCCTCATCTATAAATCATTGTTTTAAATAAATATTCATTAGAGTGGATAGAAATATGTATGTTTTGAACAATCTAAGACAAAATTTGTTACCGAGATATGACCCTCAGGTGAAAATAAGGTCAAAATTTGTATTTCATTAAATCTTATATAAATATGGATATTCTGAACAATTTATGACAAAAATAAAGTCTTTATGACCAGGGGTAACCGAGATATGACCCTCGGGTTGAAATAATGTCAAAAGTCAAAAGTGATATTTCCCGCTAAATTCCAAAAATATGTTCCATTAAAGCTAATATAAATATGGATACTCCGAACAATTTAAAACAAAAATAAAATCGTTATGACCATTGGTTACCGAGATATGACCCTTATGTAAAAACAAGGTCAAAGGTCAAAAGTTGTATTTCCGGTCATTTTGTATGAAAATGCTTTATTATAGTACATAGGAAAGTGCATATTCTGAACAATATAAGACCAAAATCAAACCTCTACGATCACTCGTTGTCAAGATATAGATCAAATACAAGAATAGTCTAAATTATTGCGAAAATCGTTATGCAATAATGTCAAAGGTCAAACATGATATTTCTCGTCAAATTTCAAAAATATGTTCCATTAAAGCTAATATAAATATGGATATTCTGAACAATTTAAGATAAAAATAAAATCTTTATGACCAGGGGTTACCAAGATATGACCCTTATGTAAAAACAAGGTCAAAGGTCAAAAGTGGCATTTACGGCCATTTTGAATGAAAACTTTTCATTATAGTACATAGAAATGTGCATATTCTGAACAATTTAAGACCAAAATCAGACCTCTATGACCAGTCTTTGTCAAGTACCGTCTATATTTATGATTTTGATAAATCCAAGATGGCCACCAAAATGGCCCCAAAAAAACCCCATGGGACAATATTTCGTCTTGGGAACATCAAAAAATGTTAATTACATATATTCAGGATTACAAAAATGTACATTAAAAAAATACATCATGGGGGTGCACGGTAACCCCTCCTTCCTACTAGACTATTACTATTACAGTCACAAAAACTATTGATCGTTTATGATGCGGCCGTATTTTGAATAATAATGCATATTGATCTCGAGAGTGGGGGGAAGGGGTGTTTAAAGTATAGTTAGAGTTCAAACAAATTTGTTTATTCGTACTTTTATTATTTTGCTATGAGTTGCTAACCGGAAAAGTTGGGGGTGGGTTACTATTTCCAGGTGCCTAAATTAGTAATAGTAACCCACTACTCTAATAGTAACCCCTCTCCTAATAGTAACCCACCCTAAAAAACAATCAAAGAATAATAACCCAGGGTTACAATTAGAAGATTTACGGTATTTACTCGCAATTACACTCCCCGACGCAATACAGTAATACAAATAAAAGTATCTCGTGTTTGATATAAAATAAAAAGTAACTTGTACAAAATTGAAAAAAAAAAAAAAAAAAAAAAAACAACAAGCTAATTAATTTTAATTAATAATTTAATATCAGACAACAAAATGTTAGTCTTCAAAATATATAATAAATTTAATCTTCAAAATATACTAGGGCCTATACTATATGGGATCTTTCTTTTTATCTTCCTTTACCTTTAATTTAGGAATTTTGTATTAACAACTAATACTATAATAACAAGTTGAAATAATTGACTTATATATAAATATATATAAGAAACGAATGACACCCTAACAAGTTTAAACAAAATGACATTGATCCTGTCCAAAGTCGATTCGCAGAAAGAAACATTAGTGCTCTCGTAATAACAACAGAAGTAAAGTTTGTTTTACATAACCTTTTGTCTCTTGGCTTGTAGGCTACGTACATTTAAAGTTGAATATCATAACGTAACTGAAAAATGAAGTGAATTTAGTTCTATTGAAAGCTTATAATTATAGTGGTTAAATAATGTTGCAGTCCAAAATTAGTTTAAAAAAAAAACAAACCTAAATTGAATTGTGCTAAGAACAAGGTCATATAGATGGCTGCATTCGCGTGTTCAAGTTAGTGTTTACCGACCGACCAACCGACTGAAATTGCTGAACATGTTTAAAAATGTTGAAAATGTTTAAAAACATTTATTTTTTTTTTTATTTACACGTGCGTAGCCTGTCACTTTTTACGTGCTCGTATAACGTAATTTCGAGTTGAAAAGTAAGTCAAGAAAACAGAAATCGGGCAAAAAGAGTGCGTGTTACATTTAACGCGCAGTGTGCGTGCAAAAATCAGGGCACTCATGACAATTTCTTAAACGCTTAAAATTGCCTGAAACGTACTGTTATTTCATCGAAACAAAATTACATGCGCTACGCACGTAATTGTATTGCCATATGATTATTTATGCCCTGAAATTTATGAGTACCAAATTTTATTTAATTGTGAATCATGCTTGTGAAGATATGATACAAACGTGATTTCGTTAAATCGTGCGTAGACCGCGTAAAGGGGCATTCACACCTGTTCCGTTTCGCGCAACGGAAGACGGCACCGTTCCGTTTTAAACATTTTTATTTTTTATTGTGCACCGTGAAAACATAACCACATCGATTCCTGGCCATAATATACTGTGAAAAATTGACTTAGCTAGATTAAACTGATATCAAAATAAGGTCATATACAAGTATAGTGTTTACCGACCAACCAACCAACCGACCAACACAGTGAGCTGTAAAGTAATGGTACATGCATCTTACGATCAGTTTAAAGTACTATAACTTAGATAATAAATTCAATTAATATAAAATAATATAAGATAAAATAAATATTTTGAGAGAAAAATCAACACGCTGACAAAATCAAAACTGCATTATTTCTTTACTGTGTATAAGCAAGACAATCTAACAACAAATATTAACCTCCTTAACAGACATCGCCCGGTGTGGAGAATATGTACAGTATATATTAGTAGTACTGTTGGTATTAGTCGCAGCCTGGCGTAAGATCAAAGGACTGTTATGAGTTCCTATTTTGGCAAGGCGAGCTCAATGTGTCCTCTCCTAGATTTCTAAATGTAAAGCTCCATGGTAGTAAACTTAATTATCAAACGATATTTTTTCTGCGTAATTTGTGTATAATTGCTTTTGTTGTAACATTGTCTTCATATAGTTTCATTATAATGATTATAGTAACATCCTTACAGAAAGGTTACAACACCTGAATAGGGGTTGTAGAGGTTTTGTATAATTATGGCAGGTCTCTATCAGATTAGAAAGTGATTTTCAAAACAAACAAAAAGACTTTTGGCATTATTATTGCATGATATTATGATGAGCAGATATAATTAATCACAAACTAACTTACTTCTAAAATATTTGCAACATTAGATCAGGTTTTTAATGGCCATGCAATTCTATAAATACTATAAAAACAAGTATTCATAAATTTACAAAACATTACGCAAAACAATTCTAATAGTTTTTTGGACGTTCTCGCCGATCTCGTGTTTGATATATAAAATAAAAAGAAACTTGTACAATTAAAATTACACAAGAAACAAGCTAATCTAATTAATAATTTAATATCATACATTGCGTTTGCGGATAACATTGAATTAAGTATAATATTTTTACATTATTAAATCAACGTTGGTAATTTATATGTCGAAGCAACGTTGAAAGTTACGTTGATGCAAACTTTCATATTCAACTAAATTATGAAGTTATTTCATCGTTTATAATTTTAATGTTAAAACAACATTAATAATTTCAACGTTGAAATTTACGTTGATGCAAACTTTCATATTCAACTAAATTATTACGTAGTTTCAACGGTAATAATTTCAACATTGAATCAATGACAGGTATAAAACAACAAGTTATAGTTGTAGAAGGTCAGTCAAAGCGGTTGGATGTAACGAGTGGAGTGCCGCAGGGCTCAGTAATTGGCCCATTGTTATTTCTGATCTATATCAATGATTTACTGGATGATGTTGATACACTTGTTTGCAGATGACACTACGCTAATCTATACTTTCAATCATATACAAATAGCCTTATCTTTAATAAATTGCAAGATGATCTTACAAAAATTTCATAAATGGTCTGAAAAAAGGAAGAAAAATATCTTGGAGTTTGGATTTCAGACGACGGTAAAGTTTCCACCCAATGTACAAAAGCAGCATGAAAGCAATGACTCACCTACGCATTATTAGAAGAACCTTTGAATTGATTGATTGCGAATCATTTCACATTTTATTTAGATCCTATGTTAGACCTCATTTGGAAAATTGTGTGCTCATACTAAAAGAAAGATATCCAATTGTTGGAAAATGTACAACGAAGAGCCACCAAGCTTGTACGTGGTATCAAAGATCTACCATACGAATTGAGGCTTCAAGAATTAAATATCTACCCACTAGTAGTCAGAAGGTTAAGAGGAGACCTAATTGAAACGTACAAAATACTTACAGGAAAAGTCGATATAAGTTCTTCAATATGTTTTACCTTAGGCCTACATACGGATAGCATTACCCGTGGACATAATCTAAAATTATATAAGCCTGTAATGAAGAAGGGTTTGGAACTGAAAAAACACTTTTTTTAGCTTGAGAATAATAAATCACTGGAACGCATTGCCATATGACTTAGTAAACGCACCATCTGTAAACGTTTTTGAAGGAAAATTGGTTAAAAAAAGAACCTTAGTACCACTCTGTGTTTTGCAGCATAACTGACTGTTAGTCACAAGAGGAAAATTAGCCTGTAATTTGTACCCACACACTATAAGTTTCAAGTTTCAATGTTGATAATTTCAACGTTAAATTTAACGTTGACATTTATGTTGATGCAAACTTTCATTTTCAACAATTTTCTGATGTTATTTCAACGTTTTACTTATTTTTACGTTGTTTCAACATTGATAATTTCTACGTTGAATCAACGTTGACATTTATGTTGATGCAAACTTTCAATTTCATAAATAGAATCACCACGAACAAAATACAAAAAGGTTTAAAATATGAACGCGTTTTACTTTGGTTTTAGTTTCCTGTTATGGAATGAAACATTCAGTTTAATTAATCATTCTTAACAACAAGGCGCACATTTAAAAATCAGCTTACTGAAAACATTACAATCATGACGCCGTTTCTAAATACGTGTCTTATGGTTGTCAGTTTCATGATTGTCAAAGATATTGGTGCAGAAGAAAAAATTATTGAGTTTGATTTTTATTTTACTTCAAGTCGACACTGGTCACAATCTTTGAGCATCATATCATCAAGTAAAGAATATGATTTTCGCGTTTCATATTATGGTAATTTTACTGTTAACGACAAAGTTTTACAAAAACGTTCGGGATCAAAGTTTACAAAAGTCAAATGCGAAGTATTTATTTCTTATAATACACAGTCAGAAGAAGGGATATACACGTGTCAAGACGATGATAACCAATACTTTGTGATTCCTTCATACAGCGTCAGCCTAAAAACTACAGGCATACAGAACTATTTCGATTGGAGAATTTCCTGTAAAGATTTAGTGGAGTACCTCATAGAAGGAGAGGAAGTAACAATCGCATGCAAACTTATATCATTCTCAACCAAACATTACCGCAATTATGAAATGACCATAGGATGGATTGAAGGGAACAACAGCATTACACAGTCGTTTAAATGTAATACGGACACTGAGACTGTAAGTTTTAATCAAACACTCAGGGGTTTTCAAAGGGGAGAAGGTTTATTCTTTTATTGTCTTTCCTTATTCCTAACCCCCGATAGTCTAATCCATCGGTGTTACACATTGACTTTTAAGATTCATCCACAATTAATGGTGGCAATCAACAATGTTGATAAAAATTGCTTTAAATGTCTAGCTTTACATGGATATGGCAAACAAGTGTTTAATTGGAGATTAAATAGTGACAAGGTGACTGATAGTGATTGCGGAAACAAAATCTGTTTCAATAATTTAACAGCTGGGAATTACAATGTCAAATGTTTGGTGAGTACAGATGATCAGTACAACTTTGGTGAGACAGATTTCATAGTTAAAGATGATACATCACAACAAACGGAGATTGTAAGTACAAACGCCTTAACCGGTTATACACCTTCACAAACATCATTTTTGCATACAACTAGTACTTCTCAACTCAGCAACCAAGTGAAGAACAGTAAAGATATAGCCAACAAAGAGTTAGTAATTATAATACTAGCAACTACATCTGGAATACTAATTATTGTTGTACTTGTATTGCTTTTCATACGAAAACATGAGAAACAGCCAAACAATATAATGCATATTCAAAGAAGTAGTATTGTTAAAACCTCCAGAAGCCTAACAACTGAAGAAACCGATAGCATAACAGAGATTGTACAACCTTCACACATTATAAAAACGATTAAACTAGAGCAACGCCCAGAAGAAGAAAAACTTTATTATGACATCGACGATGACGAGAAAAGTTCAACAAATTTGCTAAAGAAGGCTAAGAAGACACAAAATAAAACGTTCACATCTACAAGGAAAAATACGATAGACAAAAAACAAGCTGAAGAGGTATATTATAGCATTAGCAACGATGATGAACCTTCAACCAGTAAGCAGGTAGAAGTAGTAAGAGATACACACGAAGATATGGAAATTCCCTTCCAAAATGTAAACAGGGCTGGTAAAAACAAAACGGAACATATTGAGGTTTTCACAAATGAATGTTATGGTGGTAGCTTCAATGTCATTAATGAATCATTGGATACTCTGCAAGACTACTTACAGCCTATAACAACAACACATCTATACAGCAATGAAATCATCAATGATGATAATAATGACAGTGACAATTTATACTTAGAAATAATAGAATAAGAGATAAGTCATTTTTATCCATATTTGAATATATTGAAAATGTCTAAAAAGATTCAACTGCACTTACATAATTATCTTCCACTGGGAGACTATGCTGAAATAATAAGAAATAATTGAATATAGCAATTACATTATTTACAATAGCTGAAAAAATAACTTTATTAGTCTAGGTTCAGGACCGGAATATTAGTAAGAACATACATATTTTGGTATATATAGCGTTTCATACTTATACTACAATTATATAAGTTTATAAAGTTATGAAAATTGTTGCATTGTAAAAGAATTACTACTGTATATCTCTTGTTAAGTAGTTTTCTCTTAACTGTTCCATATTATTGTTTTTTGTTTGACACAAAATATACTATACTAAAATACAACTAAGCATCAAGTTTAAATAAAAACGCGTGTATACATGCATACCTGACAAGTACAACTTGAGTTTTATGTAGGTTAAATTGTCAATAAACGACAAGTTTACAACAGGACACTGACGATTCGCTATTATGCTGTCGTAATAATAGAAGTGAAAATGTGTGTTTAAATAGAAAGTTGAAAAGTAAAACAACATTATGACGAATGAAGTACAAATTATTTGAAAGTTAATTGGATAGAAAATAACACAACACACCGATACTATTGCTCTGACCTTTTGTATGAAATAGTTTATTTTGTTATGGTTCCGATTCTGTACTATTATTTTCATAACCATTTCATTTCACACTACACATTAACTGTTTATTATTATTATTAATTCTCTATCTGTATTTAAAATGTAATTGTACTTGTATGTATTTCTATAATCTAAAACAACAACAAAAATGTTTGTAACTTATGACTATTCACAGACTATTATGCATGCATTTCTTTAATCATGGACCATTTGTAAGAACATAAATTTTAATGAAAATGTCATCTATGTAAAATAAGTTTATAAATAAATAAATAAAAGAAATTACTTTCTTTCTTTCTTTAATGAATCTTTTGAAAAATATTTAGGATAAAATCACCACATCAGTTTAGAAATGAGGTTGGAATAAAAAATAACAGTTTTTTAATATTAATAATTATAATAAAAGATCTAATTCTAAGCTAAGACAAGAATATTTTGTTCTCATTTCTATTGGACTATAAACTAGAATTAGCTATTCACATTGTGATCATCACCATATCGCGTGGACATGACGTCCGCAAAACTGTGTCAAACAAGGCCATAATTATAGATGGCTGCAGTCGCGTGCTCATTAGTGTTTACCGACCGACCGACCAACCGACCGACCAACCTATCAACTGACCGAATTGCTGAACATGTTTAAAAATGTTGAAATTTTTAAACACATTTATATTTTTTTAATTTACACGTGCGTAGCCTGTCACTTTTGACGTGCTCGTATAACGTAATTTCGAGTTGAAAATAAGTCAAGAAAACAGAAATCGGGCAAAAAGAGTGCGCAATAACATTTAACGCGCTCATGGCAATTTTGTAAACGCTTAAAATTGCCTGAAACGTACTCTTATTTCATCGAAAATAAATTTTGAAAATTTTAAGCGCGCGTACTCATGCGTTACATGCGCTACGCACGTAATTGTATTGCCATATGATGATTTATGCCCTGAAATTTATGAGTACCACATTATATTTAATTGTGATTCATGGTTGAGAAAGATATGATTACAAACGTGATTTCGTTAAATTGTGCGTAGACCGCGTAATTCTTTATTGGGCACCGTGAAAACAAAACCACATCGATTCCTGGCCATAATAGTCCAAGAGCATTAGGGTTTGACCCGGACATTTCTGGTAACAAGCTAATTTTTTCAGGAAAGGTCCAGAACTATGATAGGAACATCATACTAAAAGTCCTGAAAAATCCTCCTTGTGCTCTCCGAGAAATTCAAGATGGCGTCCAAAATGGCTGCCATTTTAATTAGTTTATAACTTTGTAACCGCTTGTCGTAGAGTATTGATTTTCGTGTCAAATAGTTCACGATATATACATTCCTATTTACTCTAACAGAACATTTTGTCAAAAAATGGTCGCTACTGCAGTTTCTGGCAGTTTGACCTTTGACCTGGTCTTATCATATCTCGGTCATGGCTTATCATAGAAAATTGGGATTAGGCCCAAATTGTTCAGAGCATGCATATTTTTATTTGGTGTAATGAAATATTTTATCCCAAAATGACCGGAAGTGAGGTTATTGACCTCTTATTGACCTATTCATATATCTTTACCGTATCTCAAGAACTATTTATCGTATAGCGTTACTTTTGGTGTCAAATTGTTTGGAACATATACATTTCTATTTAGTCTAATACAAAAGTTTGCCCTAAAATGCTCGGAAGTAAGTTAAATTATTGAACATTTTAAAAATCAAAGAGCTGCATAGGCAGAGTATATGAATACTGTAGATAAAATCAAAAACAAAATTTTAACTCTGCCTTAAAACATGTTTTTGGCGTAGCACATCATCAGGTAAAGTGAATTGTTACAAAAAGAAAATATGAAATTATGATTATCAAATATGATTAAAGTATTCAGTAATTGTATTGATCTATCGTAGCATCATGATCGGTTAAGTAATTTGGATCATCATCCAGCTGTCATGTCAGTCTATTGGTCGGCAATTTGTTTCCTCATCATTGTCGACGTCTAGTAGCTCGTGTTGGTCTAAACATTAAAATGAATGAATATTTTTAGTACTCATGAGGCCCAACTAATAGGGAAGAATTTGTAAAGCATAAACGACAAATCAGCTTTTAAAAATAAAAATAAACTTACCAGGGGTAATATTCGATGATTTCATAGCAGCCTGAGCTGTCAATCTTTGGGTGATAGCTCTCTGTCTCACCCAGGCATCTGGTTCTTCATCGCTTGGGTCTGAAGGTCCTATGTCTATCCAGTCATAGCCACTTTCCACTCCATACTTATAAAATGCTTCATCAAATTTTGCTGAATGAGTTTTTAAAATTAGGGGTTTTTAAAAATATTTGTACAAATATTACATTTTATTGACAATATTATAATAATTTAAAATTAGCATGTGTGCTCCAAAGCACTTTCTCTCCTAATCTCGACCCACCTTTTGTTCCTCCTGTTTCTGAGTTCTGTTGTCATCCTGGTGTTGATATCATGAAACAATTACATAACATAACAGGTTCGTGAGGATGAGGTGAAATCAGTAATTGCTTCTCTGGCTGCTTCTAAATCCCCTGGACCTGATTGAATTTCTGCTCGTTTGCTTAAACTTTCTTCTTTCTCTGTTATTCCTGTTTTAACCAAAATCTTTAACATATTTTTGACTCTGGGTGAAGTTCCTTCTGATTGGAAACATGCACATATTATCCCTATCCATAAGTCTGGCCCGCTAACTGATATCCTCAACTATAGACCCATATCCCTTACATCCGTTGTTAAAGTGCTTGAGCGACTTATTGCGAAACATCTGCTAGCTCACACTGATAAACATGGTATCATACCCCAATCCCAACACGGTTTCCTGCATTACCCAACTTGTCTCTATTTTTCATAATTGGGCAGAATGCTTGGATAGTCGCAATCCACCCCGTATCGATGCAATTTTTCTTGACTGGTCAAAGGCTTTTGACTTGCTTGGTGCTTGGCTGCCTAGGCCTAGCGTAACATCAAAGCGAGTGAGGACTTTAAAAACTGCTATTTATCAAAATTGACCTGACATTTTAGTAAATTACTTTATTTATGCTGTCTTTGATAAAAACAATATTTTTGAAATTCCAATCAAATGACGTGATGATAAATGTCACGATATTATTGCTCTCACTTAATTATATCATGACGTCATTTGATTGGACGTGTGAAAATATAATTTTCATAAAAGGAAGCATATATGGTTATTCTATAGTTCTGGAATGAACAGTTTTTATATTTCTTTTATTTTATGTATGATAAATGCATATGTGTATATTTATCGTCGATTGTTATCGTCCTAGTGTAAATGGGTCTTAAGAGCGGGAAGCTATGCACACTGTGATGCTGGTCATCGCCTTGTCATAGCGTCCGTATGTGTCGATGAATCGAGTAAGGAAGCGCAATCGTCCAGATATCTCAGCATGCGCACAATAAATTAACATAGCTAGTTCATAGGTCTTAGGTCATCACAAGTCGAAATCTTCATTAACGAACGATTTTGGTTGTTTTGCTTCATTAAGTTTATATTATGCGAATATTTTCGGAAAAAAGGGAACTGGACTGGACTTTTAACACACATTTGAATTGAAACTACATTCTCAACGCCTTGGTTTTGAAATTATGTCAGATAAAAAGTTATGTTGAAAAGACACAACCAATGTTTAAACATTGTTTCATTTTGTCGCGCACTCTTTAATTGTCTACAATTTTCTTTAAACTTGAGGTTTCACTCTCACAGAACATGTTTAAAATCAGTACGTTGTACAGTAAACAGTTTTGCGAATTTAAACAGTTTACACTTCCTTCTTTTAAAAATAAACATTCAGTTTTATTCAACTACTCTTCACAGCAACAAGTACTTTTAAATTCGCTTACTCAAAACATTAAAGTTAAGCCTATAATATCATTATATATTATAATATTATTATATACTATAATATTACTATATAATTCTAATTGAAATTTTAGAAAGATGTCGTTTCTTAATACGTGTCTTCTGGTAATTTCTTGTCTATTGAAGATTGTCAGAAATGTTGAGGCAGAAGACAAAATAATTGAGTTTCATTACTATTATTCTTCCTATTTTGTCTCCAAATAAATTTCCTTACAAATTTATTTAGTATAGTTATCCTAAATATAAAATGTAGTCAGTACACTATTGAATTTATTGCAACTTTAATTGTTACCATGGTTACTCCTAGTTTTGACCTGGAGTACCACACTGTATTATCATTAAGGGCCTGTTCAGACCTACGGAGTTATGCTTTCGTATTGTACGCGGCGTACAAGTCCATAGGTCTGAACCAGGAAAAGATTAGTGGAAGCCACCTCGTACGACACTGATATTTCGTACGCTACGAAAGCTCAAGGTATGAGTTTAGTGGACGTCGCTTACAATACGAAAGTCACGCATCGATAAATATGACCTAGGTTAGATATCTAGCCAATCAAATTACAATATTCGCCACATCACATCGTGACATGTGCTCCTCATCGTATAGCCAAGCTGATCCGTAGGTCTGAACATACCCTAAGGCACTTGTTTGGATTTGGACATTCCAATGCATTGACTTAATTTGTACATTGTACAGTATAAAGTATTAGTAATACAGTAGCATTCACTGAGAGAAGTCCACAAGCTTTTTAGACAGCAGGCCATAGGCATTTTATATGCAATTAGTTTTTCGATTTCGTGACCACCACCTAGGGATTTCGTAATTTTTTGTATGATGGAGCAGTAGGATCATACGAACAACATATTATTTTTCACAAGCTCAAAACTTGTTCGTTAGCGAGATTTTAAGGTCAATTAAGGTCAAATATGAAAAATAGTCCATTTATGGCAAATTATATATCAAAATACTCGGCTGGATGCAAAGAATCCAAAAATATATAGTTTGGTATGCATCAAATCGTACATGAGGGTGTTATCACCAAAAATGTTCAAAGGTCAACGAACTTTTATCTTTATCATATGCAAAATATACAGAAAACATTATTAGATTTCAGTGATTTTGATGTCTAATTATATGTTTTCTTGCATCAGAAATACAATTAATGAACTTTAAAAGCTATAAAATAAACCAATTACCCTGTAATTACAGCATGAACCATCAAAAACACATATTATAATGAAGCTGTCTATGTAAGTATATCTATACATACATAGCAGACATGGGCCAGACATTTTTTCAGTATCAAATTGGTGGCAAACGCTATCATACATTTTTGGAAAGCTTAGCATGTCTACTTTTCAGAAATCCATGATAGCAATGCCAATTGTACAGCTTAATAGTCATTTTTTAAGATTATATAACACCGCCTACGGAAAATATGCAACACAAAATTTTGGGGTAGGGGGTAACATTTTTGCTAATAACTTGGGATTGAGTGAACAGATTTACATTTTCTTGGTATCAGAATGTAGTGTATAGAACGCTTAAGCCTAATATATTTTTCTAAATAAATCCAACAAATATTGACAACATTAGAGGTCAGAAGGTCATTGAACTTTAATAAAAAAATGAATTTTTTTCTAACTTTAACAAAAAAAAATACAATAGATAATATGGAAACTGATGTTTTCATAAACATATAGACCCAATAAACAAGAAAATTGAAATTAAAGATTAACAAAAAATGAATATGCTATGTATTATGAAGAAATTTGTTGTTTTTAGTAATTTGTAATCATTTACAATTATGGGGTAGGGGGTAACATTTTTGTGAATAACTTACAATTTTAACAGATTTGCATTTTTCTGTATGTAGTGTATAGATTGCCTAATTGTAATATACCTTTTAAAAAATGAATCCAACATTTATTGACATCTTCAGAGGTCAAACGGTCACTGACCTTTAATAAAAAATGCAATTTCTTCGAAATTAGCTTATAAATTTCAATTTTAAACACAAAAATACAAGATATCTTATGCAAACTAATGTTTTCTTAAACCTATAGACACAATAAATAAGAAAACTGAATTTAACATTTTTTCAAAATTGAATATGCTGTGCATTATAAATAAACTTGTTCGTCATTAGTAATCGTTGACAATAATGGGGTAGGGGGTAAACAATGTCTTGGGAAATTTCTAGAATCTTCAGATGCGTCTCTGGAGGTACTGTCATTACATTCTTTCATGGTGTAAGGTGTATTATGTCTGTGATGATCTTCAACATTGGGCACATTTGTGTCTGTTCCTGTATCAGTTACAGTATATTGTACATTTCTTCATGAAGCAATTGTTTATCTAGGAAGTCTTTATCTGTTTGATTGATTGAGTTTTGTCAGCCTGTAAAATTCCTTTTTGTCAATAATATTTGTTTTTACTGTGGTACAAAATACATCATACGCTTCAGAATATTTTGTGTCCAGAGAAGTACTTGCTTCATTGGGCTTACCCAAATACCGAGTAAAGTTCTTATAACAAGTAGGGTGGTATTGCACTTCGATAGCAACACAGTCTTTACCTTGAATTTTAAGAAGTAGTTCAGTGTTGTTGTTGTCTTTGGCTGCCTGAACTAGATTACGTGCTTCTATTATCGAACACTTTTTCTTGTTATTCGACAAGTGATGCTTTTGTCTTTTTTACACAGAATAATACAGAACACAGATGCTTGGCAATACACAGTGCGACCTGGCTTTGCCTTTACTTTTGAATAAATCTGTGCTTGAACGTAGACATCGTGTTTTGATTGGTGGTGGTCGAGAAATACCATCATCTGTCTCTTCCATGTTGATAGCAGATTCATTAGTTGATGTTGATGCTAAAGCATACAATAAAAAATAGAGATATCACTATAATAACTGCTTATTATGCTTTAGATTTTCAGTAATTTAATTATAAGTTATCAAAAGCATAAACATATTTATATACTATGAACAAATGGCCAGGAGTCAAAATAGCAAGTATACATTTTTGCACAATTACCATCGGTTTAATTTAAAATCATCTTAAGTGGATTGGCAAGCTAAAACATCTAACAATTTTTTTTTTTTAATTGGCCAGGGGTCTACTTAAAGGAAAGCACTTTTAATATGAAACGTAATAAAATATAACAATCCAAGCTAGGCCTCTCTCTAGCCTAGGCTAGGTATATTACAGACAGTAGTACTACTAGTAGGCCTTAATAGTAATATAGTAGCTTAGTTAGGCTAGGCCTATACTCCTACTACTACTAGCCCACTACTACTAGTACTGGTAGGGCATGCTATATTATTAATTAATATAGGCTAGCCTAGGCCTATAATAATATTATAATAATAATTTAATATTTTAATTTTTATATTTATCAACTTACCAATGCTAGCTTCAAATTGTACTTTCTTTTGCACTCTCTCAACTCTCTGCTTGTCAGTAAACCTAGAATAACAAACTTGATGAAAGCCAGCACATATAGAAATTCCACACACAGCAGGCCTACTACTAGTACTAGCCTAGGCCTAGATTGAACCTTGTTCGTCTTGCATGATGGTTGTTGGCACTTGCAGGCCTTCTTGACATTTCGCGATGTAATTTCTGGCAATTTCTGCTTGTTTTCCTTCTAAATTTTTCCATTTGGTGACATATTCTAAAAATGTTGGCCATGTCTTGTCATTAAATTTTACTACTGAAGACTTTTTGCTTGGAAAAATGCACATAAAACATCGCAAATGGTGATCCCCATCTGACATGTAAGCTGCCATCTTTACTCTGCACTATGCCCAAACAGTGATAATACATCATCTCTGATTGGTCAATACAAGAAGTAACCAAGCAGGTGCTTATACGATGTTTCTGATTGGTTGTAGTGTACGAGGTTGTAAAAAACTATTTTATCAGTTTTAAAAATGAGATTGTAAACTAATGTGCAAGCAATATGTTTGTGAAAACTCACAATACTTTTATTATATATATTTAGTAATAATCATGTCAATTTGGTCAAATCCCTTTCTGGTGGTCACGAAATGAAACAAAAATCCACCTCAGCTTCATGCCTATTTATATGCTTTTCGTTTACAAGTTTCATTTCTTTTTATATCTTTGACGTGCCTCTATTTGAGAATCACAGTGTGTGAGTACATGTTAATTTATGATTGTTATTTTAACTTTTAATTAGGCCATATATAGGTCCATATATACTATTTAATCAAGTTACTACTTTATATAGTACTGGCTATATATGTACAGTATCTATTTTAATAATTACAGTCTACAATCTACAATCTAGGACGATGATTTATTGTTAATTCATTCCTAGTCTTAATGCATATAAGGCATAATTTTACCATTAATGCCTAAACCGTTGTTGAAATGTTATAGCAAATAAAGATATTAATTAATTTAGGTTAGTATAGCAGTTATATATGATTAGCATTTACGTTACCTTTTTTGCTTAAACAGCTAAATACAATGTTTGTACGCTGTATTGCTATTTTTAATGTAGTCTAGATAATGTTTTTCTTTGTAATCCTCCACAGTTTTACCAATATAATATACTACGATACGACGCATAATAAACGTTAGTAACGAAACTCTAACTATATGTACATCTAGTGTCTTATTTGGTTATCTGGCTGTCTAGAAGACGCGACCGTTATCGAGGGCAGCACAGTAAAAACACTACTCAACCTACAACATGTCTACAAGATCCGGAAGAAACTACAACTTAGGTAGTCAAGAAGATCGTCGATTGGACAGAATAAATCGACTATCAGCATTGGAACCAAGGCTTGCATCTATCGTGACAAGTCACCAACAGCATCCATTGCTACATGCACAACGACAGTCTCCAGAAGATGATCATGTCAATACTCAATCATCAACAACCAGCTCTGCACGAGCACGTGCAAGAGCTGAAATTACTAAAGCCAAACTCCAGTTTGCCCGAAGAGAAGCAGAAATTATGCGCAAAGAAGCCGAACTGGAAAGGCAAAAGGCTTAACAACAAGCAGACTTCTATCTTCTTCAAGCTGAAAAAGAAGCCGCCATGGCAACAGCAGAAGCGGCAGCCTACGAAGATAATGAAATTGAATTTAGGCCTCCGAGCCACAACACAAGTTTATCTGACCGGCTAGGCCTGCCGCCTCCTCAGAATTCAGCTCAACGCATGGAAAACTATGTGACCAGACATTTCACACCCATCCCTCAGGAAGAACCACAACGGCAATCAATGCAGTTACCAACATCTCAACCTGTCGACCATTCCAGTTTTCCAGCAGTTGATGCATTGACAAATCATCTTATGCGGAAAGAGCTTGTAGCGTCAGGTCTTCTTAAATTCGATGACAAGACAGCCAACTATAGACCTTGGAAGGCATCGTTTAAGAGAGTCACCAATGACCTGCGCTTGTCATCGTCTCAAGAACTCGATCTAATTACAAAGTGGTTAGGGGAGCAGTCGTTACAACTTGTGATGCCTCTTAGAGCCATCAATGTAAATAATCCCGAAAAAGGTTTACACATGGTATGGGAAAATCTGGACAAAACGTATGGTGCTCCAGAAGTCATTGAAAGGGACCTACTTCAACGACTTGAAGAATTTCCAAAGTTCCAACTCAGGGACCACCTGAAGCTTCGTGAGCTTAAACACCTTCTTCTTGAAGTAAACTGTGCAAAAGAAGAAGGACTGTACTCCGGATTACTGTCACTGGACTCAGCACATGGTGTAAATCCGATAGTTACAAAATTGCCTTATAACCTTCAAGAAAGGTGGATGTCAAGGGAACACAGTATAAGACGGAAAAGAAGGTCACCTTCCCTCCATTCAAAGTTTTTGTGGATTTTGTAACCAATCAGGCGGATATGCGAAATGACCCCAGTTTCCAATCACCTGTGTCAGAGAAGCCTGCACGCAACAACAAACCACCCCCAAGATCACTTGCCGTGAATAGAACAAATGTTGGCCCAATGCCACATGGCAAAAAAGAGACTGCAGAGAGACTGAATAATTGGTGTCCGATACACAAAGCTAGACACACTTTGGCAAAGTGCCGTTCCTTCAAGCAGAAACCAATAGAAGAGAGGAAAGCTCTGCTGAAGGAGTGTAACCTTTGTTACAAATGCTGCGCATCAAACACACATCAAGCCCGTGACTGCAAAGAAGCGATTGAGTGTGTAGTTTGTAAAAGCAAGAGGCATATCACCGCCATGCATCCAGACGCCACTTCAAACAACACTGCAGTCCAAGAATCACCTCCACAGCAAGATGCTCTTGCTTCAACCTCACAACAAGACGGCGAGGAGAGAGAAGATGGTGTCAAACCTTCACTCTCACCGCTTTGCACTCAAGTGTGCAAAAACATTCCTGGCGGACGTTCGTGTTCCAAAATTTGCAAGTTACTGATTTTCCCAGAAAACCGTGAAGCTGAAGCGCTTGTGGTTTATGCAGTCATTGACGATCAGAGTAATGGGACACTGGCAAAACCACAATTATTCGACCACTTCCGGAACACATCAAAACCTACTTCCTTTACCTTACGTACCTGCTCAGGAAGTGTTCAAACGTTGGGAAGATCAACCAACAAGATGTGTATTCGATCTATGGACGGCAAAACATTGATAAAGATACCGTACATAAGAGAATGTGAAATGATTCCCGGTAACATGGAAGAAATACCATCCCCTGATATTGCTCTTCATCACCCTCATCTAAACGAAATCGCAAATCAAATGGAAGAGGTTGATCACCAAATACCAATCTTGCTCTTGATTGGCAGAGATGTAGTACAAGCGCACAAAGTCAGAGAGCAGATAAATGGCCCAGACAATGCTCCTTACGCTCAACGACTCGATCTAGGTTGGGTAATTGTCGGCGAAACATGTTTAGACGAAGTTCAGCTGCCGCTGGAGCAAACCAATGTATATAAGGCAAACGTCACACAGTTTCCAACCTGCCCTAATGCAATCCACTTGAGCGAGCAAAACGACAACGAGCCTGAAATAGGACGAACAGTATTTAATGTCGGAGAAAACGATGATAAGCCTGCAATGTCTGTTGAGGATCATCAGTTCATGAACATAATGGACAATAATGCATTCAGGGATGACAAGGGTAGTTGGGTAGCTCCTCTACCATTCAAGCCGTTAAGACAACCTCTACCAGACAATCGTGATCTGGCTCAACGAAGATTCAATAGTTTGTGCAAAACCTTAAATAAAAAACCGGAACAGAAGAAACAATTCATTGCTCTTGATTGGCAGAGATGTAGTACAAGCGCAAAAAGTCAGAGAGCAGATAAATGGCCCAGACAATGCTCCTTACGCTCAACGACTCGATCTAGGTTTGGTAATTGTCGGCCAAACATGTTTAGACGAAGTTCAGTTGCCGCTGGAGCAAACCAATGTATATAAGGCGAACGTCACACAGTTTCCAACCTGCCCTAATGCAATCCACTTGATCGAGCAAAACGACAACGAGCCTGAAATAGGACGAACAGTATTTAATGTTGGAGAAAACGATGATAAGCCTGCAATGTCTGTTGAGGATCATCAGTTCATGAACATAATGGACAATAATGCATTCAGGGATGACAAGGGTAGTTGGGTAGCTCCTCTACCATTCAAGCCGTTAAAACAACCTCTACCAGACAATCGTGATCTGGCTCAACGAAGATTCAATAGTTTGTGCAAAACCTTAAATAAAAAACCGGAACAGAAGAAACAATTCATTGAATTTATTGGAAACATGGTAAAAAACAAACATGCAGAAGCAGCACCGCCTATGGAAGAAGGAAAAGAACGATGGTACCTCCCCATGTTTGGAGTTTATCACCCACAGAAACCAGGCAAAATAAGGGTGGTGTTTGATTCAAGTGCAGAGTGGAAAGGTGTATCTCTCAACAAAGTTCTGTTGAGTGGTCCTGACCTCAACAACTCCTTTCTGGGTGTCCTCTTGAGATTCAGGAAAGAACCAATTGCAGTGACAGCTGATGTTGAACAGATGTTCTACTGCTTCAATGTTCGAGAAGATCATTGTGACTATCTTAGATACATGTGGTTCAAGGACAACAACATGGATAACGAAGTAATTGATTACCGAATGAAAGTCCACGTTTTTGGTAACACCCCATCACCATCAATGTCTATCTATTGTATGGGCAGAACAGCAAAAGAATACGAACAAAAATATGGTTCGGAAGCAAGTCAATATATTTTGCGTAATTTTTACGTTGATGACGGACTAACATCATTACCTACTGCAGTAGAAGCAATTGCCTTAATACAAAAATCGAAGGCAATGCTTGCAGAAAGCAACTTACACCTTCACAAAATAGCGTCCAACAGTGAACAAGTAATGGCTGCTTTGGACGAAGCAGACAAGGCCAAAGACTTACAAAACATCAATCTGAAAAGCGAAATTCCACCATGCCAACGAAGTCTCGGGGTATCATGGGACTTGGAAACAGACAGCTTCAACTTCAAGATATCAGCACAAAAGAATGATGAATACACTAGAAGGGGAGTTTTGTCTGTGGTCAACAGCCTATTTGACCCATTAGGTCTTGTATCACTAATCACTCTACAAGGGAAAATCCTTGTGAGAAAGTTAAGCTCCGGAACTGTCGATTGGGACGCTCCTCTTAATCCAGAATACAAAGAAGAGTGGGACAGTTGGAAACAGTCACTAGTCCACATGGAAAATCTTAAGGTACCAAGATGTTATGTACAAACTTCGGTAAAACTGGCAGCTTCGTTCAAGTTGAAAAAGAACAACGGATGGGGGAATGTTTACTTCCCAGATAACACTAGAGGAGATTAGCGCAGCCAGAATCGTTGTGGTGCAGGCGGTCCAAGAAGAGACGTACCTAGATGAAATTGCATGTCTAAAAAGGAGACGTCCATTACCAAAGACCGGCACTCTTCGAAACTTAGATCCTATTTTGGGAGACGACGGGCTACTTAGAATCGGAGGGCGCTCTGAAAATCTAGAGATAGATTACAACCAAAAACATCCAATAATTCTACCAGCGGATAACCATGTGGCAACCTTGATTGCTAGGTATCATCACCGCAGAGTGGCCCATCAAGGTCGTCACATAACTGAAGGAGCAATACGATCCGGTGGATATTGGGTTATTGGAAGAAAACGGCTTGTTTCAACAATGATATACAAGTGTGTGACCTGCAGAAAATTAAGAGGCAAAACTGCGACACAGAAGATGGCAGACTTACCACTAGACCGCATCACACCATCACCTCCGTTTACCAGTGTGGGCATAGACGTCTTTGGACCCTGGAATGTGACTTCTAGACGTACCAGGGGTGGAAGTGCCAATAGCAAACGATGGGCGGTAATCTTCTCGTGCATGTCGACTCGTGCCGTGCACATTGAAGTTCTAGAGACAATGACAGCTTCAAGCTTAATCAACGCCCTTCGCAGATTCTTTGCACTTCGGGGACCAGCAAGAATTATTCAATCCGATAGAGGAACTAATTTTGTTGGAGCGGTAAGGGAACTCAACCTTCAGATAGGAACGCATGATGTTAAGAACTTTCTTCAGTCTAAAGGATGCAAATGGATCTTCAACCCACCTCATTCGTCCCACATGGGAGGAGCCTGGGAGAGGATGATTTGAATTGCACGCCGCATTCTCGACTCCATGTTGAATCAACATCAACAAGCAAGACTGACCCATGACATTCTTACAACGTTGATGGCAGAAGTCGTGGACATTATTAATTCCAGACCATTGGTACCGGTTTCAACTGATCCTGATGCACCAACAATCCTAACACCTTCTATGTTGCTTACGCAAAAACCAAATACAAATTGTGCACCCCTAGGACATTTTGACGCAAATACATCTTACACTTCCCAGTGGAGACATGTCCAGAGTTTGGCGAATTCTTTCTGGAAACGTTGGAAGCAAGACTACATTTCAAACTTGCAACGTCGACCTAAATGGCAAGACACCAAGCAATCAATTAAGAAAGGGGATATTGTGTTGCTTAAAGACAAGCAAGCACATCGAAACGAATGGCAGATTGCAAGAGTGGTGAAAGCTTTTCTTGGTACAGATGGCCTAGTGAGGCACGTTGAACTGACAACGCAGAAGGGAGATGGAATGAAAAAATATTCAAGACCAATTTCAGATCTGGTGGTTCTTGTATCCGAATAGTTAGTTATGACATGAGTTATGCCAGACGAGGAGTATTTTGTCTCCAAATAAATTTCCTTACAAATTTATTTAGTATAGTTATCCTAAATATAAAATGTAGTCAGTACACTATTGAATTTATTGCAACTTTAATTGTTACCATGGTTACTCCTAGTTTTGACCTGGAGTTTAGTTTAGTTTAGTTATAATGGGAAAGTTTAGGCGATGTGCCTTTTTAAACCCCATATCAACTACATTGTGTCGATGCGATTCTTGAAGGTATTAGCGGTCTCAGAATTGACAACGTCGGCTGGTAAACTGTTCCAATGGTTAATTACTCGTTGCGAGAAGGTATGTCTTCTACAGTTCAATCCTTTATGGAAAGTCGGCTTGAAAAATCTCAGGTGATGCCCTCGAGTAATTCTGCTAATGTTACTTCTCATTTGGAAAAAGTCATCCTTGGCTACACCCTCGAAACCTTTAACAATTTTATATGCTTCAATCAGGTCACCTCGAATTCTTCTGTCATACAAGGTTGTTAGGCCAAGAAACTTTAAACGATCTTCATATGAATATGAACGGATACATGGAACTAATTTAGTCGCACGACGTTGTACTCTTTCAATTACATTTATGTCCTTTTGAAGATACGGATTCCATACTTGAACACAAAATTCGAGATGTGGGCGTACATAATGCTTGTAGATGACGTTAAAACAATCCTTATCCATATATACGAAAGTCCTTCTGATGCTTCTTAAACAGTTCATGGCCCGCTGAGATACTTTGGCGCAGTGTTGGCTTGGTTTACAGTCATTAGTAATTAGTACTCCTAGGTCCTTTATTTTCTCAACTGTTTCCAGTTCAACTTCATCTATTTGGTATTTAAAATGAACATTTGAATGCCCGAAGTGCATCACCATGCATTTGCTTTTATTAAAACCCAACATCCATTCTTTACTCCACTGCAGTGCATTGTTTAAAGATTCTTGTAATAATTGCCCATCATTTCTGTTGTTAACTACTGAGTAGATCTTTGTATCATCAGCAAATAGCTTTATATGACTAGACACATACTTTGGTAGGTCATTTATATATAATGCAAACAATGTAGGGCCCAACACCGCCTTGTGGAACTCCACTAATTACATCAGCCCAACTGGAAGAAGCATGACGCACTTTGACTCTTTGTTGTCTGTTATCAAGAAAATCTTTAATCCATAATAACAATTGACCTTTGATTCCATAGCTCTCCAATTTCATGAGTAATCTCCTATGAGGAACGCTGTCGAAAGCTTTACTATAGTCCAAAAATATGACATCAACATTATTGTTGTCATCCAAGGCCTTAGTAACATCTTCCATAAATTCTAAAAGATTTGTCAGACATGATTTCTTCTCAACAAAACCATGTTGCTCTGTTGTTAGTATTGCATTGTTCTTAACATGTCGTAGTATGTTGTTACGAATAATATGTTCAAAGATCTTGCAAATAATACATGTTAGGCTTATCGGTCGATAATTGGACGCTTGTGATTTGCTGCCTTTCTTAAAGATCGGAGAGACATCAGCTCGTTTCCATATTTTTGGTAGTTTACCTTCCTCTGTAGACTTCTTGAATAAAAGGTACAAGGGTTCTGATAACTCCTCAGCACACTTGTTAAGTAGACATGGATGGATGTTGTCTGGACCAGGACTTTTATCGATTTTCAAACCTCGGAGTTGCTTAAAAACATCTTCTTGGGAGAACTCAATATTTTCAACTGATTTGTCACAAGTATCATAATTAAAATTGGTTATGTCTTCGTCAGGATCTTCTTTGGTGAAAAATGTTTGGAAGCATTTGTTGAGTTCCTCACTAATTTCGTAGTCAGTTTCCAAGGTTAGCCCATCATTATTTACTAATTTTGTTATTCCAGTCTTTACTTTCTGTTTCGATCTAACATACTTATGAAAGTTCTCTGGTTTGTTTTTGAATTCCATCAAGATTTTTTTTTCGAAGGTAGCTTGAGCGTTCCTTACAGCTTGCCTAGTACGATTGTTCTGTTTCTTGTAAGCCATATGATCTCTCTCGTTTTGTGTTTCTCTGAAGCTTTTGTACAGTTGATATTTCTTTTTTACTGATTTTTTAACAGCTGATGTCATCCAGGGTTTATTCTGACCTTTACTACGAGTACTTCCAAATGTAGGAATATATAACTCAGTCATATTACACAATACTTCATTAATACTGTTGTACATTTCATCGGTAGTTTGATTATCAAATTCATCGGACCAATTGATATTACTCAGTTCACGCTTTATGCTTATATAATCGCCTTTGTTGTAGTTGTGAAATGACTTGGTTTCCTTACTGGGAATATCAAGTTTATAGACGTACTGCCAAAACAAACAATCGTGGTCACTTTTCCCTAAAGGGGGTAAATGTAGTAGGTTAGATACCTTAAAATCATCATCAGTAATAATAAGGTCCAATTGGGATGATCTTTGTCCATCTCTGTGTCGCGTATTACTCTTGACATGTTGCACCAAGTATAAATCGTTGATTATTTCAAAAAAAGTGTTTGATGGATGTGTAACGCTAGCATTAACCAACATATCCTTCCAATTAATTTCTTTAAGGTTAAAATCTCCAATTATCAACACGTGGTCAGATTGTACCGATTCAATAAAACGTAGTTGGTAAAACAATTGCTCATTTTCATCAGGTGTGTTGTACATACTCCTATAGCAAAGACCTATCAGAACTTTATTATGTTTATCAACTTCCACAGTACACCATAGCGATTCAGGATTTAATTGACACAATTCATTACAAATGGTAACATGTAGTTTCTCATTAACATATAATAACAATCCACCATGCGCTTTATTCGCTCTTTCCTTGCGAAACAAATTATAACCTTTCATTGCTATTTCAGCGTCTAGCACATTATCGCTCAACCATGTTTCAGTAATACCAATTATGTGCGGTTTCCTTTCTTCTATCAAAACAAAAAATTCGCTTCGTTTGTTCAAAAACCCTTCTGCGTTGGTATAAAAACAACTTAAATATTCTTCTTGGGCTGCAAGTTCAAAATCGTGTTCAACAAAAGTATTGTCTCTGAACGAAATATCTTCTTCTAAGTCAAAATCTTCTTGTAAAAATAAAGGTGCTGTGCGATTAGGTTCATTTATATTCTTAGTGGTCACGAAAGGATTGCACTGATACAATCTTCCTCTTCCTTATAATAACGTTCTCACCTTTATCTCTACGTAGCCTTAACTGAGCTCTCAATTTACTACTTTCTTCTCTTTGAGATGGTGTGAGATCCGGTGTGAGGAATATTCTATCGTAGCCTTTATTTACCGCTTGCTTTAAGCCCTTAGCTTTTTTCAGAATTTCTCTCTTGACTTCAACTCCATCTACAGTTATTCGAAGCAATCGTGGTTTCTCATCATTTCGCTTAGTTCCAAGTCTAATCGGTTTTGATATTGTCGTATTTACATTCAGAAAATTAAGTACTTCAGTAGCCTTTACTCTATCTTGTTCCTTCCTCGCACACTGTATTATCATTAAGGCACTTGTTTGGATTTGGACATTCCAATGCATTGACTTAATTTGTACATTGTACAGTATAAAGTATTAGTAATACAGTAGCATTCACCGAGAGAAGTCCACAAGCTTTTATATGCTTTTCGTTTACAAGTTTCATTTCTTTTTATACCTTTTACGTGCCTCTATTTGAGAATCACAGTGTGTGAGTACATGTTAATTTATGATTGTTATTTTAACTTTTAATTAGGCCATATATAGGTCCATATATACTATTTAATCAAGTTACTACTTTATATAGTACTGGCTATATATGTACAGTATCTATTTTAATAATTACAGTCTACAATCTAGGACGATGATTTATTGTTAATTCATTCCTAGTCTTAATGCATATAAGGCATAATTTTACCATTGATGCCTAAACCTTTGTTGAAATGTTATAGCAATTAAAGATATTAATTAATTTAGGTTAGTATAGCAGTTATATATGATTATCATTTACGTTACCTTTTTTGCTTAAACAGCTAAATACAATGTTTGTACGCTGTATTGCTATTTTTAATGTAGTCTAGATAATGTTTTTCTTTGTAATCCTCCACAGTTTTACCAATATAATATACTACGATACGACGCATAATAAACGTTAGTAACGAAACTCTACCTATATGTACATCTAGTGTCTTATTTGGTTATCTGGCTGTCTAGAAGACGCGACCGTTATCGAGGGCAGCACACTTCCAGTAGAGATTGGTCAGAGTCTATAAACATCATATCGGTAAGTAAAGAGTATGATCTTACGTTAATGTACGGTAAATTGACTGTTGAGCACACTTTCAAACAATATTCTGCATCAAAATTGGCGGTTAAATGCGAACAATTCATTTCTTTTGATACACAAGAAGAAGAAGGGATATACACATGTCAAAATAACGACAATAAATACTTTGTAGTTCTTTCGGACCGTGTCAGCCGTAGAAATAATATAATATACTCTGATTGGAAAATTGCATGTGAGGATTTAGTAGAGTACATCATAGAAGGAGAAGAAGTAATAATGTCATGCAAGGTGAAACGAATGTTAAAAACGAACAATATTTATAGAAAAACAAATTTTATCTCAATAGAAAGTTTATCTACAACGAATCATTGTTATACACTAGTTTTAAAGGTTCATCCTCAATTCATGGTGAAGATAAAATTAATGACCGCAGATGTTGGTGAAAATTGTTATAAATGTGTAGCTACAGGTGGATTTTGTGATGACAAATTTTATAATTGGACACTAAATAATAAAAAACTGATAGAAAATAATAAGGATTGTGACAACGAAAGATGTTTCAAGAATTTAACAGCTGGTAATTACGTGGCCAAGTGTCTGGTGAGTAAGAATGATCAACACAGCTTTGATGAGATAGAGTTCATCGTAAAAGATAATACAAATGAAAAATATGGAGAAGGTGGCAATGGTTCAGTATACACTGTGCCAATTACTGAAGCAGGAATTTCAAATACAATAGCCAATGGCAGGCCTTCTCAAATTACAAACCAAGTGAATGACTGTAAATATCTAATACCGGTAAGTATAATATTGGCAACTACATCCGGAATTCTAATAATTATTGTACTATTGTTGATTAAACGAAAACATGATAAACAGCCAAACAATACAATGCCAATTGAAAGCAGCAGACAAGATAGTACTTTTGAAACCTCCAGAAGTCGACAAACAGGACCCAATGAGACAGATAACGTCAAAGATATTATACACTCTTCTCAGATCAAAATGATGAAATTAGAAAAAACAGAAGCAAAAATGCAGTTTGAAATCGAAGAGAAAAGTTCAACAAAGTGGTTATTGAACAGTATTGTGAGTGTTAAGCAAAAATGCAATAAACCGTTCACTTCTACGAGGAAAAATACAAAAGAAGAGATATATTATAACATTAGCAATGATGATCAACCTTCAACAAGTACGCAAATGAATGTGGTACACGCAGATATGGAATTTCCATCGCATAAAGTAAATAGACCTAGTGCAAATAAAAGAGAACATGTTGAGGTTTTTACAAATGAATGTTACGGATTTAGCTTTAAGGTCAGCAATGCTCCAATAAATGACAAATCATTGGGTACAGTAGAAGATTACTTACAGCCTATCACAAGACATCCACACAGTAAGGATATCATCGATATTGACAGTAATAATGAATACTTGGAAATAATAGAGTAAATTAAGGTCATCCTTAAAGATGTGTTGTTCCCAAACAAGGCCATATAGATGACTGCAGTTGCGTGCTGCAGTTAGTGTTTACCGACCCACCAACCAACCGACATAAGTGAGCTGTAGACTAAAAACATGAAAAATGAAGATGAATAAAATCAGACTTTTAAAATATCATTTTGTAGTTTTAATAAAGTGAATCACTTTCGTTGAAAAAACGGAACAAATTAATGTTTTCACTTATAAAATGAAAAAATAAATGGTTTAATTCAACCAACGACCCAATTCAATGGGTGGATTGGCAGCAAATTTGATTAATTTTTGCTTTAAATTAAAGTTTTTTTAGGTAAATACATTTTTTTTTATCCAATTTTTGGTCAAAGTATTAGGCGACATTAAATTGGCATATTCAACAACAAAAACAATTTTTTCAGGGAGACAATACATCTTTAAGCGTTTTAAACTCAAAGAACTTTGAAGAAAGACTAAACTACACTCAAAGATCTAACGCTGGAAAAATGTGTCGAAATGATAAGAAATAATTGAATCAATTCATTATTCAAAATACAATAGCTGACAAAATATATAACTTTAGTATTGTTTAATTTTTGTAATATAATTACTACTATCTTTTTTAAAGTTGTGTAATCTCATCTGCTATGATTGTTATTTGTTTCCATAAACTTTAAAACATTAACAAAAAATTCTAAACACTAAAATAAATATCAAAATTGAAATATGCATTAAGTGTGCAATATTTATTTTGTATCTTACATCACCTATTGTAAAAACCAATAATTTTATCAACATTATTATCATCACTATTTCATTAAGAATCAGTTGAAATAAATGCGAGTATAACTCAAAATAACAAGATTTTTATTTTGATTAGATTATCAATAAAAATACAATCGATTTGTTACAGAAACAACAGTGCTCCCGTAAAAACAAGAGTGAAGTTTGTTTTAAATATCCTACTGTCTCCTTGTATTGATATAGAAAGTTGCATAATGTCAACAGAAATGACGAACAAAGTACAGTTTATTTTAATGTAATTGGATAACAAAAATGAAACAGTTTATTTTTGCTGTACTATCATTATCATATCATTTCATGTCACATTGTACTTTGTCATAGTAAAAAGGACAAAGGACATTTAGGACAAAATCACCATATACAGTAGTTTGGAAACGAGGTTAAAATAAACAAGGCCAACAGCCATTAAGTCGCGTGCTACAATGCATAGTGATACCAGACCGACAGACAAACAGACCGACAGACAGACAGACCGACAGACAGACGGACCGACCGATATAGTGAACTATACTGACCGAAATTACTGAACATGTTTAAAAATGTTGAAATGTTTAAAAACATTTATATTTTTTTAATTTACACGTGCGTAGCCTGTCACTTTTGACGTGCTCGTATAACGTAATTTCGAGTTGAAAAGTAAGTCAAGAAAACAGAAATCGGGCAAAAAGAGTGCGCAATAACATTTAACGCGCAGTGCGCGCGCAAAAATCTGCGCACTTATGGCAATTTTGTAAACGCTTCAAATTGCCTGAAACGTACTCTTATTTCATCGAAAATAAATTTTGAAAATTTTAAGCGCGCGTACGCATGCGTTACATGCGCTACGCACGTAATTGTATTGCCATATGATGATTTATGCCCTGAAATTTATGAGTACCAAATTTTATTTAATTGTGATTCATGGTTGTTAAGATATGATTACAAACGTGATTTCGTTAAATCGTGCGTAGACCGCGTAATTTTTTATTGCGCACCGTGAAAACATAACCACATCGATTCCTGGCCATAAGGAATATTCTGTGAAAAATTGACTTAGCTAGATTAAACTGATATCAAGATAAGGTCATAAAGCCATAAAACGCATAGTGATACCGGACTGACAGACAGACAGACAGACAGACAGACAGACAGACCGACAGACAGACCGACAGACAGACAGACCAACCAACCGACCGACATAGTGAACTATAGAGTCGCTTCCACGCGACTAAAAATAACTAGGCCTATAATTAGTTTAATTTGTTAAATTATGAATTGTAATAAAACCTAATCTGAGAGGGAGGTTTCTATTTGCAACAACTATCATATTGTGTTTTTGGCCATTCTCTTGACACAGAGATCATGTTGAACCCACAAATGTAAAAACGCCCACAAATGTGAAAACAACCACAAATGTGAAAACGCATCACCCACAAATGTGAAAACAACCACAAATGTGAAAACGCATCACCCACAAATGTGAAAACAACCACAAATGTGAAAACGCATCAACCACAAATGTAATAAACAGCGCCCACAAATGTGAAAACGATCATCGCCCACAAATGTGATAACGCCCACAAATGTAAAAAAAATGAGAATTTTTCGGCCACAAATGTAAAAAAAAAATCAGATCAAATTTAATGCTAGACTCAAACAATTTTGATCGAGGTACTACATTATATCATGATTGTATTGAGTTGTTTCAATAATTGTTTGTTCACGATGCGTCTGTTAGGGTCGTGGTTAACGCGTTGGATTATTATAATTTGCTGCTCATGCGCGCGATATTTGCACGTTAACTCGTTTGTTTAATGAACGTAATAGTTCAAGACAATATTTGTTATTTGCTGCGCGCGTATAGGACGTATAGTTATAAGTCGATGTTCGATGTTTTTTTGCGCGTGCACACGATACTAAAAGGTCAAGGTTAAATTGCTACTTGTATGTAGTGTGTGGTTATTAACTCGTTGGCTTAATACTGTTATGTACGTATAGTTCAAGTCGATGCTCGCTTCGATGTTTTTGTGCGCGTACACGATACCACAAGGTCAAGTTCATAATATACTATTGCTACTTGTGGAGTTAATTCGTTGGCTTATTGTTATGTTCGTGTAGTTCCAAGTCGATGTTCGATTCGATGTTTTTTGTTCGCGTGCACGATACTACAAAGGTCATGACTTGTATACCATTGCTACTTGTGGTGTGTGGTTGTTAACGTATAGTTTCAAGTCGAAGTTTGATGTTTTGCGGGCGTGCACGATACTACAAGGTCAATAACTGCACGATACTACAAGGTCAATAACTGAACGACGAGTATAGCATTGATCTTGTAGTATCGTGTACACCGAGCATCGACTTGGAGCTATAATACGTACATAATACTAATATAGTAAACCCAACTGCACTTCAAGCAGCAATGATATATGACCTTGTAGTATCGTGCACGCGCACAAAAAACATCGAATCGACCATCGACTTGGAATTATACGTACATAACAATAAGCCAACGAGTTAACACTTACAAGTAGCAATAGTATATATGACTTTGACCTTGTGGTATCGTGTACGCGCCCAAAAACATCGAATCGAGCATCGACTTGAAACTATACGTTCATAACAGAAAGCCAACGAGTTAATAACCACACACTACATACAAGTAGCAATTTAACCTTGACCTTGTTGTATCGTGTGAGCGCGCAAAAAAAATAACGAACATCGACTTATAACTATACGTACATAATAGTAAGCCAACAACCACACACTAGAAGCAACAATGATATAACATGGCCTTGACCTTGAAGTATGGTGCACGCGCGCAGCAAATAACAAATATTTTCTTGAACTATTACGTTCATTAAACAAACGAGTTAACGTGCAAATATCGCGCGCATGAGCAGCAAATGATAATAATCCAACGTGTTAACGACGACCCTTACAGACGTATCGTGAACAAACAACTCAATACAATCATGATATAATGTTTGTCTGAATCTAGCATTAAATTTGATCTGATTTTTTTTACATTTGTGGGCGAAAAAGTCTCTCTTTTCTTTACATTTGTGGGCGTTATCACATTTGTGGGCGATGATCGTTTTCACATTTGTGGGCGCTGTTTTCACATTTGTGGTTGATGCGTTTTCACATTTGTGGTTGTTTTCACATTTGTGGGTGATGCGTTTTCACATTTGTGGTTGTTTTCACATTTGTGGGTGATGCGTTTTCACATTTGTGGTTGTTTTCACATTTGTGGGCGTTTTCACATTTGTGGGTTCAACAGATCACCACAACTCTTTCTATGAATCGAGAGTGAGGACGCGCAATCCCGATATCTCCGCATGCGCACAATGAATTTACAGGACGTAACTATAGGTCTTAGCTCATCGCTAATTAAAATGTACAAACGAAAGACGATTGGTTGTTTTTTGATTCATCACGTTTGAGAATATTTGCCAAACTTGAGCTACATTAAACTTCTAAACAAATTTGAAATTTAAAATAACAATTCTCAGGGTTGGAGTCACATAGGGTTTGAAATCATCTGGAATATTAATAATTGTTGTACTTGTATTGCTTTACATACGAAAACACGAGAAACAGCCAAACAATGTAAAACAAGCCCAAAGCAGCAGAAATGATAGTATTGTTAAAACCTCAAGAAGCCAACAAACAGAAACTGAAGACACCATCAAAGAGGGTTTACACAATTCACCGATCAAAGATATGAAAGTAGAAAGACCAGAAGAAAAACTGTATTATGATATCCAAAATGACGAGAAATGTTCAAAAATACTTAGAAATAATAGAATAAGAGATTCTTATTCATTTTAAACACAGCCATACATATTTGAATATATAATGTAAAGGACAAAGATCCAACTGCTTTAAAAGATCTGACGCTGTAAAAATATGCTGAATAATTATAAACAATTGAATAAAATAAACACATAAATTTGAATAGCTAAACAACTGATTTATTATAACTTTATGTACATTGCTGCATACTACTGTCTATTGTTTAAAGTAATATTATATAAGTGTGCGATTTTTTTTGTCATATTTACTTTTACCTTTTAATTGTGTATGTAATTATTAAACATTATTATTATAACTATTTCACTAAGCATCAAATTGAAATAAATACGTGTGTATACCATAACTAAATATACTAGATTTTTAATCGCGTGCAACGCGACTCTACAGCTCACTATGTCGGTCGGTCGGTAAACACTAACTTATAGTCATAGTCATAGTCATAGTCATATTATATACTTTATTGTCCATTTAAAAAACAGAAATGTGATTTGAAAACTGGCAAAATACAAAAATATAAAATACAATTTACAAAAACACACACAAAAAGTTAATTTTATATGTAGTATAAGTCATATATATGTATATGGCATTGTCTTGATATCAGTTTCATCTAGCTAATTCAATTTTTCAGAGTATATTCCTTATGGCCAGGACTCGATGTTTTTCACGGTGCGCAATCAAAAATGACGCGGTCTACGCACCATTTAACGAAATCACGTTTGTAATCATATTTTCACAAGCATGAATCACAATTAAATAAAATTTGGTACTCATAAATTTCAGGTAATATTTCATCTTATGGCAATACAATAACGTGCGTAGCGCATATAACGCATGCGTACGCGCGCTTAAAATTTTCAAAATTGTCAAATTTAATTTCGATGAAATTAGAGTACGTTTCAGGCATTTGTAAGCGTTTAGAAATTGCAATGAGTGCGCAAATTTTTGCACGCGCACTGCACGTTAAACATTAATACGCACTCTTTTTACAGGATTTCTGTTTTAAAACCTTTCTTTAATAATGTCATCATATTTGATTCACTTTCCAACTCGAAATTACGTTATACGAGCACGTCAAAAGTGACAGGCTATGCACGTGTAAATTAACAAATATAAATGTTTTTAAACATTTTCAACAATCTTAAACATGTTCAGCAGATTTTTGTCGGTAGGTCGGTCGGTCGGTTGGTTGGTTGGTCGGTCGGTAAACACTAACTTGACCACGCGACTGCAGCCATGTATATGGCCTTGTTTAAGTTTAAACAGAACGACACTGATCCTGTTCAAAATCGATTCGCGACATTTTGTAAAGTTTGTCTTTACATATCCTACTGTCTTGCTGAAAGTAAAAACACAAATACTATTCTATGAAATAGTTTATTTTGTTAGGGTTCCGATAAACTGTAGGCCTACCATTGTTTTCATCATAACCATTTCATGTCACACTACACTTTGTAATAAGAAGATAAAATCAACAGACCAAGTTTAGAAATAAGGTTCGTATAAAAATAAATGTGTTTTTTTATTATAATATTATGAATTGTAAATTGTTATTTTTTTCTAAATAGAAAATGATGTCATAAGCACACAACTATGACACAGAACAGTCTGGAAATCAATGTTGTTGCTATTTCATCTTAAAACGTTAATAACTTGTTTTATTTCCTTGATTCCGCAACCACACCCTGACAAAACCACATAATAATTGTTTCTTTATTGTTTTAACGAGTATAAGGAAACTTATCAAATAATATTTTCTAGGAAAAAGAACCAAACTTAGAAAAAATAAAGAATATTTGTGAATAGTTAAGTTAATAGTATTGATAGTTATTTTAACAGTTTTCTTTTAGAAGCTTGTATGTTGTTGATAGGCCTAATAATAAGTCTATCAGTTTTGATTGTACGACTATTACTAAATTGATTTTCGAATTAAAAAAATCTTTTTTCTTAGATATGATGAACAAATATAAACACAGTTTAATTTACTGCTGTTTATAACAATCGTCTGTAATATCAAGATGTAACTGATCATTTTAGAGATTTGTGTGATACTGTATTTGAACGTGCTAAAAACAAAAACAAAGAATTCATTTTCTGTGGAAGGTAATAACTTACATTAATAATATTCTAATGAATAGAATCACCACGAACAAGTTAAAAAGATTTCAACAAATTAATACGTTAATATTTAGTTATTTACTGTAGTTCCTGTTCTCATTCTTAACAACAAAGCATATTGTTTAATTATAAGCTTACTCAAAACAATGGGAAACAATTAGTTGCCTAATGTTGTCATAAATCAAAAGCTAACGAACGACAATGCAATTGGTTGTTTTGCTTCATTACGTTTGAGAATACTTCACTAAACTAAAACAAATTTGATTCCCAGGGGCTTTGGTTTGATATCATCAGATGAAAAGTTATTTTATAATGACTTTCACAATCTATGGAAAACTCAAAACGAGAATTCTGTTTACAGCCTAAAAGTTTACATCATTATCTTGGCTTGCAAATTAACTAATAACAATTATAATTAATTATAATCATATAAAGCTTTGGAAGGTTGAGAGAGGTTTGTAAAAAGTCTATCTTAAAAATGTTCTCTACTACTTAGCAAGGAAAATTACTTATTGTTTAGTATCTAGAACACTTTATAGAACTTACTAAGATAACAAACGCTATCATATACTTCATTCGACAGAAAATGAACTGTTTTTAAACAGACGATAAGGTCCTAAGCACGTGACTATGTCACGTAACAGGTTGGAAACAATACTTTTGTTGTTGTTTAAATTTAAAACGCAAATAATTGTTTTACTTCCGTGTAGCGAATAATAAAACATTCATCTTTATTTTAACAACACTTATACAAATTCGCTTATTATTTGGAGCATTACTGATTCAATTAAGGAAAATGATACCGTTTCTTAATAATTGTCTTCTTTTGATCAGTTTATTGATGATTTTCAGAGATGGTGGGGCAGAAGAAAAGGTTGTCAGTTTTCACTATTACTATTCCACTAGTAGACATTGGTCACAACCTATTGATATCATACCGTCAAGTAAGGAGTATATTAAGCTTGAGATAGGCAACAAAGTAGGATATACTGTATCACAGACGTTAATAGTAAAATGCAAACTTTTCATATCTTTTAATACACAACAACAAATAGGAATATACACATGCCAATATGATGATAGTAAATACTTCTCGATTCCTTCGGATAGAGTCTATCGGGATACGGTAGAAGAATTCATTTACCAAATTGCATGTGAAGATATGGTGGATTACATCATTGAAGGAGAAGAAGTAACGATTGCGTGCAAGGTGAAACGTATATCAAACACAGAACATCAATTATAAAATAACGGTAGGATGGATACAAAGAAAATATAACATTACGCAATCATATGATTTGAATTCTGACACAGAGGTAGTAAGTTTCAACCAAACATTTAAAGGTTACAGCTCTGGGGAAGGCATTTTTTTCTATTGCATTACATACAGTACCACAGGCTGTTATATGTTAATTCTTAAGGTTCACCCTCAATTAATGGTGGCAGTCAAAACAATGCATCTAAATATTGGTGATCACTGTTTTAGATGTGTGGCTACATCTGGAGTTGGTAAAGAAAACATTTATAATTGGACATTAAATAGTCAGGAAGTGACCGAGAATGATAGTGATCATGGTAACACAATGTGTTTCAACAATTTAACAGCTGGTAATTACGTCGTCAAATGTCTGGTGAGTGCTTATTATCAATATAGCTCTGATGAAATAGAGTTCATCGTCAATGATGATAAACCAACTAAGGTTGATGTTGTAGATAGCAACGATGGGTGTACATATACTGTGCCAACACAAGCAAGTACCGATATGTATAAATGTCCAACTGAAGAAGATCATTACAAAGAGTTACTGGCAGCATCAACATTCTGTATGTTGATAGTGGTTTTTATTTTCTTATATCTACTTAAGAGAAAGTCCGGCAAGAATCCAAGGCCTACTGCAAGTAATCAGAGAAACACCCATATGAATGTGTCTAATGTTCCACAGACCGCTGCTGAAGAAGATGCTTACTATACAATTGGCAATACAGATAGGAATGATGAGAATGTCTATGTTAAAACAGACAATACGGATGATAACAAGTTAAGAACAAATCCAATAATTAATGCGAATAGATTAGAAGGTGACAGCAATGACACTGAAGCACCTCATTATTTTGTGTTGGAGACATAGTACAGTTAAGCTTTGTCTACCTATCAAACGTTATGTGAAAAAATGTGATGTGCCCATATATAGACACGATAATGTCATATCACTACCATATTTGGGCATATCACTACCATATTTTGGAACATCACACTTTTTCTTCAGTGCTAAGAAAAATAATTTATAAATATATTATGCATTTTATAACAATAAGTTTAAATCATGTTTAGTAAATAGATGGTTTAACAAAAAAAATGGAAAGTAAAACAAGTTTTGTAATAATTGAATTAACAGAATGTATGTTATACTGCTTATGCTAAACACAAAACAATATAATTATATGAATACGATTTAACAAAATATGTATATTAGTAATGGGTAGATGATATTTATAGTCCAAGTATAATACTATTTATACAGTTAAAACTATAAATAATATTATAAAGAGGATAAAAAGCATAAATCAACGAAAAGGGTAGGATACGGTATGTACATACATTCTGCAATTATTATTTATGAAATATTGAGTGAAAAAAGGCGATGGTTAACCACAACAGATTTTTAAGTCTACTTATAGATTATAAAAAAATTGTTACGTCCGACAAATGTTAAGTTGGGCAGTCTAAGGTTTAAAAAGTATAAATCTACAAAATGATAATGAAGTACATTGTTTTTAAAGTGATAATTGAGGTGAAGCACAATTTTTATTAAAGCAATTGTTTTCCATAAGAACAATTTAATGTCTGCTGTGCGAACCCAACATAAATATTCGTTATCTTTGTATCATTGTCCATTACAAGAATAAAAGCTGAGCTTTTTATTTTATTTCGCATGGTTGATTACGAATGTGGGATACATTTTATATTGGTTGTGAAATTGTTTTTTTCACAAACAAAATATATATTCGTTGAAATACGAATTTCGAAACACTGAAAACTTCGTCGCCGAATGGGATATAGACGATGAAAAACTGAATAGTATGGAAAACAAATAGTCAACCACACCCCGACAAAGCATTAGACTTAATACTTGTTACATAAGGAAGTTTGTAAAATAATATCCTTTCTAGGAAAAATAACTAAAAATTAAGAATATTTTTTGTACTTATATGGTAATAATTTTTATAACAGTACAGTCATTTAAAATACTTTTTGTCGAATTTGATTGATTGTATCAGTTTAGATTGTGTAGACTACGAAACTGAAACCGAAATTTTTTTGTAATCCTTCTTTATTTTAACATTTGTTATACCGGTAAATTATGATAAGAGATTTTACTAGGTAATTGATGTATCCCCCTTAACCACTACACAATACTACAAAACACCGATAAAAACAACATTAATTTGTTGTTGTTATTAATTAATTAATATCAATAAGCCGAATTTTAATGGAAAATGAATACTGATATTAATTTAGTGAGATGGGTGGGAATAGACTGTGTACTTTAACGACTTTTATTCACACTCTATACCAGTGACTATTTATGTGAAGAGCCAAAAGTTGATGAAGTTAACCGGTTTGCAAAATGGTGTAGAGTTAATCTTTTAGAATTCAACTTTACGAAAACTAAAGAACTAATTTTCGACTTTGTCTTTCATGCTTATTAATCGAACTGGATGTAGACTTAGAATAAGAACTACACGATACCAATTATCATTTGTCTCACAATGCATTTTCGAGTATAATGATATATGTTAACAATAATCGATCTAATGCAGCGTATTTTTGAAACTATCTTTGTAAATTATATTTTTTAATGATTACTGATCTATATTTCATGAATTTTGCTGTTTTACCTTTTTATATAAATATATATTTATATATTTGTAGTTTTTACATGAATTTAAATTAAACATATTTACTGTATATTTTTTACTTAATTGTTAATGTCTTATTTACTTTTGTTGAGGAAAACTTATATTCGTCATTCATCCACCACTTCGCCTCGACTATTTCAACCAAGAACACGCAGATATACTTTTGCTGACCAGTCATTCTCTTGCGTAGCTCCATCCTATAGAATACTCTTCCACAATCAATCAAGAATGCCAATTCTATTGACATCTTCAAACAATTGGCTGAAAACCCATCTCTTTCGCATAGCATATGAAATGACGTAATTTCCACCTTGTTTCGAGCCTTGTGGTCGTAGCGATTTAGAGAAAATTTATTTTGGTTAAGCGCTATAAAAAAAAAAGACAATTATTGATCAATTGAATGAAAAAATAGAAAGAAGAGAAAGATAATAATGATGAAGAAACCAACTTAACTTTTTAAAATTGGAAAACATTAATAACGCCCATAAAGGAATTATAAGTTTTCTAAGTAGCATTTCGCAGTCCATATGGAAAATAAACTTATTTTATTATAAACGTACAATATCCGTATCAACAAAAGAAAACACAAATGAAAATCATTATTAGGAAATACCACGTAGCCTATGGTAAATATCAGATTTATTCGATCGGAAACGCCTATTCGAGAGAAAATCCAGGAAATTTGTCACTGGATTTTTTCCTTAATGAGATTGGCCTACAGAACATAATTTGAAATCAGAATGTTATCTAAAAAATGGATTTTGTTTTTACTTCCTTCTTCTCGATCTAACCGTTAATGTTATTCAATCATTCTTAGCAGCAACACGTTTTTAATTCTCTCAATAAAACATTTGAAGAATTACTTTATCTTATGAAGAACTATGACGAAAATAATGTTGTATCTCATCGTAATATTTTTCTTAATGATTGTCAAAGATTGTCGGGCTGAAGAAAACAATGTTGATTTTGAAGTGTATTATTATTCAATGAAAAGCTGGTCACAACCTCTTAACATTGTACCGTTAAGTAAGGAGTATACAGTTTCATATAAATCTGATTATACATTTACTCATAACTGTACTGATTTTGCAAAACATTCTGCACCAAATCTGATAAAAGTCAAATGTGAACTATTCATTTCTTACGATAGGCTTACTCAAGAAGAAGAAGAAGATGGAATATACACCTGCCAAGACATCAACAATCAATACTTTGTGATTCCTTCAGGCAGCGTTAAGCAGAATGATATAATATATTTCGGTTGGAGAATTGCGTGTGAAGATTTAGTAAATTATATCATAGAAGGGGAAGAAGTAACCATTACATGCACAGTGAAACGTTTATTATCAAAAACACAAATTTCGAAAATAAAAACTGGATGGATCCAAGGAAAAAATAGTACTACACAGACTTACGATTTAGATGCTAACGGAGAGACTGTGCGTTTTAATCAAATTTTCAACGGTTACCAATGGGGAGAAGGTCTATTCTTTTATTGTCTTTCAAGAGAAGATCAGAAAGCCGGTATTATGAATTGGTGCTATACAAAAATACTAAATGTTCATCCACGATTAACAGTGAGAATCAAGACAATGCAGCATCGTTTTGGTGAGCATTGCTTTAAATGTGTAGCTACTGGTGGAGTTATAAGTGATAAGTTATATAACTGGACAGTAGATAGTCATGACATGACTGAGATAAAGAGTTACAATGATGACAATGAAATATGTTTCTCCAATATAGCAGCCTGTAATTACACCATCAAATGCCTGGTGAGTTCTGTTGGTCAACGCAGCTTTGATGAAATATATGTCAACGGAGAAATTGAAGAAGCACCCACACAAGCATCTCTTTGCACAATCTGTACTTCTGAAACTACTAACGAAGGGAAGTACAATAAATATATAACGAAAAAAGATTTAATCATTATAATTTTTGTATCTACATCTGGAATATTGTTAATCATTGTACTTGTATTGATTCACTTACTTATAAGAAAACACGGTAAACAGTCTAACAATGTAGTACAAGTTCGAAGTAGCAGGCAAGACAGTAATGTTGAAACCTCAAGAAGCCAGCAAGATCAAACAAACGAACACGACAATGAAGCTAAACTTGTACAGATTGCAGTAGAACGACCAGAAGAAAACGTCTATCATGACATAGGAAACAATGAGAAACATTCAAGAGCTCGAGAAGCGAAACTTACAGCGAAAGCTACAAAAGTAAAAAATAAACCGCCAATACCTAAAAAGAGAAATACAAAAGCTAAACAACCTGCAGATGAAAACATACCTTCAACAAGCGGGCAGATAGTGAGAGCTGAAAACGCAAATATGCCACCCTCACAAACTTTAAACAGCACAAGTAAAACCGAACAGTTGTTTACAAATAAAGGTTATTGCTATAGATTGAATGTCAACAGTGAATCTCCGACAACCTTCAAACCACTGGATGGACACGCGGTACAAAACCACTTACAGCCCGCGAAAACAACCCATGTATACAGCACAACAATCACCAGTACCGATAACAATGACAGTAATGTCGAATACTTAGAAATTATAGAATAAGACAACGATAGATAAAATAAACAAAAGCAACAGATATTGCAACTGTACACATACTAATAATAGAGAGTTTCGCAAGTAATATTTTGAAATAATGTAAGTATTTTAAAGCTGCCGTACAGAATGTATTTTACAATTTTAAAATATTGTTGAACGTTGAATAGGTTATTTTAATGTAACATACTATTAGTATTAGCGTCGTAAAATATTTACTTTTTCTTAAATATTTACTTTGTCTTGTTTTGGCACCTTTTTTTTTCTAAAACTACGAAATGGTCTATTCAAAGTTATTCATCTTTATTTTGTCATGTGTAGGCCTAATATGTTGGGGGAAAATACATCTTTAATACAATAGGCCTATGCCTATTTGAAAATATTTTTTTATCTTAACGCCTAGGCATATACAATTTCTATTTTTCTCCATGCTTAATAATAAGTCTTTGTCTATGTAGAGCATCTTGTGTATATGTTTGTCTTATATGTTCTAGTGCAGTATATGGAGAGCCATCTCGATAGTGCTTTGCACTCATGGCAATCCTCAGGGTGCTGCACCGCTGTGTTGTCATGTATGTTTGCCTGAAAATTAAATAAAATAAAAATAAATAAAAATAAATAAAAATAATTTTATAAAGTAACTTAATTTAATTTTTCATTAAAATGAAGTAAAGTATGTCTAAGTATTATAATATATTACAATTAAGAAACATAAACAAATTAATGTTAATACGTTTATTATAGATTATTATTTGTCCACTTTTGTTTATTGACCTACATTTAGCATCAATGATTATTTACTGAAATCAATCAATCGTTTCTGAAAAGCTTTGTTAGACCATCCATTGTTATTCTTGTTATTATTATTAACAACAATAGCTGGTTTGAAATATGCTAAGTTAAATGCTTATTAAGATTGAAAATAACTACATTTTTAAAAAGAACTTAAGGAAAACAATGTACAAATATTGGAATTTTGCTCATGTTAATAACAAGTACCAAAGTATAGGCCTAGCCTATAATTTTTAAGAAAAACCAGATTCATGTTTTCATATTATCATATTGGTACTTCTTCTGACATTACTTCTATAATATGGCTATAAAATTAAATGTACATAATTAATAAACTAAACCAGCGCTAGTTAAATTCTTTAAATATAATACATGTTTTAAAATATCCTAATTCTATATAATATAAAATTGTATATAATATAACAATTCCGTAAAATGTATTTTTTCGACTAAATAGCTAACTATAAAAAAAACTCACAGGTTAATTTTAATTCTCTATTGGCTCGATTGGATTGCGCCTCTTCCTCGAAGGAACCATTATGGTCTGGATTATACGCACGCGCAAAGGAGATCAAACTGACACGTCCTTGTAAAAAATATTCTTCTTATTCATCGTTGTTTATGGAAACTTGCTTTTTTCTAAAAAAGGAAGTTAATAAAAATATTCTGCAAAAATGTGTTTTATTATTTTTTTCTAATCATAATTGTTATAAGTAATACGAATTAGAAAATGGTTTAATACTCATAATCGATCAAGCTATTCCATTTTCTCGAATTACAATATCTATTGTTACTAATTTTAGTTAATAAATTGTTTCGTTTTTCAATATTTTCCATAAATTACTTCCTTGAAATTCAAACCACAAAAACAAATTGCGAAATAGTGGGCGTAAATTTTCTAATTATAATTACAATTAAATGTTTCCTTGTTTTCAAATTACAAGACGATAATTAAACAATTCTGAAATACTGGGCGTGTTCCTCACGTGCCCGCACTTGGTGCAGTATTTTTGGTAACACGAGGGAAGAGCAAAATGTCACTTATTTAAGTCAATATTTATATATTTATTAAATGTAATAGTCCCTAAAGGAGATACTACGTTTTTTATACACGCTGACGATTTTTAAGAACATAAACGTTTACGTCATATAAATAAAACACATGCACACAGTAGAATAGATGCTGTATTATCTAATAATAACAACAAATAATATTTCTTCCTCGAATTACAAGACGATTTATATCGGTAGGCCTATTGAACTTTTTGTAACAAATAAGTTGTTTCTCTTCATTAATATTAGTAGGAGGAGGAACTATTTAGAAATAAATAATTCATCCTACAACGTAATTGTTATTGCGCAAGTGGGAACCGACGATGCACCAGTGCTGAAAACATCGCAGGTTTGATATCACGCAGGCGGGGTCAAACACAATTATTGGCATTTTCTTACGTTGCGTCGCTAGTGGGAACCAAGCTTTAAGGAAGATGGCAAGGAACAAATGGTTAAATCAAATACAGTACTGATAATCATGGAGCTATAATGATCTTAATCTGTTATACTCTACAAACCAACGTATTTGATGAAACTATAGGACTTAGTGGATAGAGCTGAGGAAAAAAGATGACGTCACGATTGTTGATGCCCAGCTATCCCCTGAACACAATACAGAAACATGACGGTAGTAATGACATACCGTAACTATCACCAACAAAATGTAAAATATCTCCCCGGCCTATCAATTATTTCTCTGTATATGAAGGCCCTACTGTGCATTTTGACTATTGTTATGTGTTTTGTATATAAACCAGTAAAGTAATAATTCATTACTAACAATTTCATTTTTTGTATTGGTTACTATTGAATAGTATCAGCAGGAACAAATATGATCAAAATAGGCTAATAAAAAAGGAAAACATCCTGCTATAAAAACAGAATTACCAGAAAATAAGGTCAAAATAACTAAACTAAATGTATAATTGGAATAATTTGAAAGAGTTTAGTAGAGAAATACATTTATTAGGAAAAATTATCACTTTATTTCAATTACTATTTCATAAATAATCATGGAATAATAATGATATATTAAAATGATATTATATATACAGTAAGAATAGGCTTAATAATAAGTTATTATGGTATAGCTATACTATAAATTAAAAACAGTCCTACAGATATTTGGTTATAATAATATAACAAATATCGTCTTTTATATCGGTGAATGATAACATTTGACATCCCAGAGCGAAACTTCAGGCAATATGTGTATAATATTATATCGAATCGATACATAAGCTTTAACCACTGTCATTCGTTAACAACGAGAAAAAAACGCCAGTCGCAAAAAAAATACATACGTGTGGCACGCATCAAATTGTTTTCCACCACAACAAAAAAAAACACTTGGAAGTATTTAAATTTAAACTTTTACAGATTCGGAAGAGCCCGCAAGTTTCAACACTTGAAAAACATAATAAATGTAACTCTACCAATATTAAAGTCTCAGGCCTAAAGGAGAGTGGGAAATCCTCGTGATACCATAATCGAATATCGATCAATTTTACTTTAACATATTTAATAAGAGCATATTGTAATGTAGCAGTATTTGTGATACTGTACCACCATATTATAACATTTTAAATATCGTGCCATCTGATTGGTGATTAGCTGAGCCAATCATAACAGCTGTTCTATCATACTTTATTTTCTCTAATACACAGTCAACATTTGTATTAGCCAGTATTGCCTTAAACTGTTCTTCCACTTCAATTCAAGAAAGACATTATTTTGTTTTTAATTATCTAAATAGTTTATAATGTTTTAAATTATCTTAATTAAAATATTATTAGCACTTTCCTAAGGATTGACGAGGTTCTTGGGCGTGGCCTTTAAACGTTCGCCCAGCCAACCACCACTGCAAATAAAGTTCTTCAAAATCTGTAGGCCTATGGCCTGATTTAAATATAATGAATACATGAGGTAGTGTATGTGGCATATAGAATTGTTAAATACAATACACTACACTAATAAAACTCTGCATACTCTTTTGTCTCTAGTGAATTTCTTACATGAAAAAAAAACTGTACCAAGACAAAAACTGAGCTGCTAACGTGATAGGAGCTGATCACTATGGCCACTTTGTTAAGTTTTTTTATGTAGCACGGCCGAAATTAAATTCGCTTTCCCATGGAAGTGAGCCGTTTTTAGATAGTTTTTATAGAATTTACTTTTATCAATAAATATCTTGATTTGCAATAAACCTTTTGTTTCAACAGTTTCGTCTACTAACGATTGGACGTATGCAACAGATATTACATGCAAAAGTAACATGATGATTTTCGACTTTTATGTGTAAAACATTTATACACATATGGTTTTTCTGTGTAATATCTCTTGTTTAGTATTATTCTAGATATACTAATAACAATATTTTATTGCAAAATTATTTTACAGAACAACCCTTAATAAAATATCTACTATTTGCACATATATTTAATGCAATTTCAAATTCATAATTATTATATAAATATATCCTAAATTATTGAGCAGAAACGTCAAGAACTGTGTATATGTATTATTTGTGACTTGCTAATTGCTTGAGGACCGTGAACTTTTTCAGCTCTCTTCTCAAAAGCTTTTACCATTTTCTTCACTACCTCGTCAAAAAATAAAGTTGATAAATTTGAATGTAATGCTGATCGGAACTCAAATGAAATCTGAAAAGAATTAAGAAAAAGGGAATTTTAGTTAATATGTATTCAATCAATTCAAGTGGCTAAAAATAATTGTTAGTTTGATATCAAGGAAATAGGGAAGTACACGTACACTATTGTATTATAGGCAGTATTCGAATATGCTAAATGAGGGCGCTGTACATCCATAGAGATACTATAATATCTCTATGGTACATCTTAATTGCTCTGTGACACATAATAGTTATCCACTTTGACCAAAAATTGGATCTAAACAAAATTTACATGAAAATAATGGTTTTTGGTTTAATTTAACCATTTATTATCTTATTATAAGTGAAAACATTTTTTTTTTTTTTTTCCACAGATGTTTATTTAAACTAAAGTTTTATTAAAACTAGAAAATAATCTATTCAAAGTCTGATTTAATTAATCTTAATTTGTCTATTTTTGAGGGACAATACATCTTTAAACATTCAATCTTGTTGAAGCAAGCTGTGACCACTAATGTATGTAATGTATTTACCTGAAAGTCTAGTGTACAAGTATCCGCCTTTCCTTTAATGCCAGGACTAAATCTCCAAGATGTCATTAAATGATTAAACAGCATACCATTAGTACAAACAGCCTAATAATACAATAAATGATAAGAACATCATTATCAAATTATGCATGTTCTAATTTGTCTGTATTTTATATGTAATATGTTATGTATGTTTTTATTTATAACTTTAAATACTTTAAACCTTGTAAACGTAGAACAAATTAAAAAACACAGTACTACTGTACATTACTGAAAATACAATCCAGTCAAAAGAAAGAGTAGATAAACGCAGGGTATCAAAGCATAAACACTTCATTAATTTTCTGCAGAATAATTAAATATTCTATAATAAATTAACAAAAAAAAAAAATGGTCAAATTAAAGTTTTATTTTTATATAATACAAACAATAAAAAGAATAATTCATCACTTATTTTTTAATGAGCACGATCCTCTACTCTTTTTGAAGAGTGTACTGTGCTCACAGGATCAACAGCTTAATGTCTCATCTGAAAAATGGTGCGCGCTGTTTATATATTCCAATCCACCATTTGAAACACACGGAGAGCAACATGGAATTCAAACCGACCAAAGAAACCCTACGGTCTTCGAACAACACAGTGACTACCACTCATATACAGTATGCTTTGCATATGCTTTGTTCTAAACTTTTCTTTCATCGAATCAAAATCAAGATGAATATATTAATGCAATGTGTTTGCAAAGGTAAGCTGTCGTGCAAATGAATATAATAATGATGTCATCAGTCGTTAAAAATAGGATTTATATGAAAACTCCTTAAAAACAATTACCTTTACTAAATGTGGCCTAGTAACAGTAACTAACGACATGTAACGTTCACATAAAGGAGGGAATCCAACTTCCAGCTGCGCTTTAAAGTGTCCCGGTTTTTGTGCAACAATCTCCGACTTGGTACACCACGGAACAAAATGTTTGTAATTTTCAACATCTGCAACAACTTCATACATTTCCTCCATAGAATACCTAAGAAATCAAAGATAACAAAATCTGAATTAGAATTCATAAATTTTTTAGAGCATGCATTGGGCAGTGAGTGGTCTTGATACAGTAGATAACAACAATCTAAACTAATGCTTTCTAAACTAAGTACAGCAGACTCTCCCAAATTCTTTTTTTACTATTAAAGATACATTCCGAATACCAGACTTTCCCGATAACCAGAAATAATAGGCCAGCCCAAAGGTGTCCGATATTGGAAGAGTTGACTGTAGTTACTGTACAACAACACACATAAATAAAAAAAAAAGTTGAATGAAATTAAAAATGATGTTGTACAATACAATACTCGATTTCTGATTTGTATCTCCACATATGGCATACAGTAAATATGCCCAGTTAAATACATTGTCACATGTGTCACATATGTACGGTGCCTGTATTATGTTAGGTTTAATGGCCTATGATACTGTATTAAAGAATGTGCCATATACTAGATAAAAGATACATTTATTAACTACAATTACAGTATTAATAATAAAACAGTTAGTTAATTTGTTAAGATCTAAACCTAGTAAGTATAACTGCAGAAAGGAATCCAAAAGTGCATTCTCTGCATGCTTCCGCTAACAAGGCAGACCTAAATTTACCTAATATTTATCCCAATTCAATATAAATTCTTACTTATATACTTTTCTGTTGAAACTTACCCTAATATTCTTCTTTCCGAGTACTCTTTTCGTTTGTTCAGTGATGGGATATAATCTGTAAGGAAGCTTCTTTGTGGTATAAGGACTGTACCCGCAGACGGAATTCTATTGAGTATTGCATAATGGTTTGAATCTCTTGCTTGATGGTAGAATGAAACCGATAAACTGCAAAAATTATAAGATGATTTTACATGATTTTGTCAACGGAACTCAGGCAAATAGAAGACATGGGAAAGTCATGTGAAAAAAAGTAATTGAATTAGAAATTAAAATAAAAGAACAGATGAAAGACAAAGGAGTACTGTACTATAGGACTTTACAGTTTCAATTTAAGGAAAATAACTAATGGTACAGACATAGTAGGGGTTGTAATGTATCAGTGGTTAAAATACTGGACTACCAATTTATTAAGAAATTTTAGTATAACGTGGCTAATGGCGGCTTATTTACACAAGAAGCGGAATTTATGCATCCGGCAAGCTTAATATTGCTCCAAACTACTATGGTAAATGGTAGTCAGAGTTATGGACTACCATAAATATGGCTTATTCCAAGTAAGGTCTAGTGTGCACTTTTAGCCCTTATTCGTAAGTTAGGGTACAGTTAGGCCTGGGCCTATACTTGCTTGATGTTCAGATCAACACATTCAGCTTATTATTACGAACTGGCTGCCTCTACGACTAGTCGTAAATCCAATCCTGATTCTATATTTACGCCGATATCGCACCCCCTATAGTTTTTGATAAAATACTACATAATAGGTTATGATATCGGTGGATTGTAAGTCAGCTGGATGGCTAGTGCTTGGGTCTTGCAATGTAATGATGTAGCGTTAGGTTAGGGTTTGAAACTCATTTTTGGTATTTTTTTTTTTTACATTTTTGTTTTACTCACCATCTTCTTTATTGATTATCTTTTCTCATCATTTTCCTAGAAGGATTTTTTTTTTAGGTTACAAGGGCCGGAGGCCTGAGAAAGAGGGGCCCGATTGGGTCAATAGGCGTAGATATAGACTCTACTAGCTTGGATCTACGCCTAGGCGTAGATGCAGCCAAGTCTGCGTTATTATTATGTGAACCCATCCATCACATGTCGTTTACAATTTGTATTTTCATATCTGACTGAACGTTGTCGTTGGGGAATCCAATAAACAATGTGTATGTACTGTAAATGTAAATCTAGACCTAACTAAGAAAAGGCCTAGCCTATATAATAGTAATTAGGGATCTAATTAGTATAGGCCTAGGCTTTTCTATAGTATACTATAAAATCTAGTATATACTACAGTAGTGTAGTAGGCTTAGTTAGTTAGGCCTACACGTACTACTACTACTACAGAGACAGTTTACTAGGATAGGCCTATATATAGCCAAGTCAATGGCTGGGAAAAAATAACTGAAATTAAACAAATTAACTGATTCAATGTCCAGACCTCCTACAAAATAATTTAGTTGCAAATCCCAACTCAACTATCATCAGTCCAACTAGGCTAGGCCTATGCAGTGCCACCTCACTTCTCCCTCGCGGGCATTGTACCCGAATCGAAGTGCTTCAAAATTGTCAATTGGCTATGACGTGATTGACAATCCGGCCTAGCCTATAGGTAAAACTTTCAAACTACCTAGCCTATGATTATTTTCGGATTTAAATTGACAACAAACCTTCTTGGATTTATAATTTGAGTCTCTTTGAGTAATCTACCATAATAACTATGATAAATTCGTTGCAGAACTTTGACATTTTTCGCCATAACAAAAACAGCCGCTGATGTTTTTTTGCGCTACCGGTTTCTGTTACAGTATGATGACGTCACACATCCAATGTCGTCATTCCTCCGCCAGGCCATCCACCACCGCCAATAAATTTATGTCCTCTAAAAAATGCAGGTCAAAGAGTGACGTCATTTAAAACGTCATTAAATCACTTTTCTTCCAAAGTCCCACCCTCCTTAATCATTTCCCACAACATAATTTAAGTACACAGTAATGTGGTCAGGTACAAAACTAAAAAATTATTTCTATTCATCATGATGATGATTTCATTTGTATATCTTAGACTTCTGGAATAAAATCTGGGTAGGCCTAATAATCAAAAGACATAAAAGCTCGAACCAAAATACTAAAACTATTAGTATAACAAAGACAATTTTTCTGGCAATTGGTTTATTGCAGACAGATAAGAAAACAACTTCATTTCAATTTTCCCTAGTCTATTTCATATAACAATTTGTTTAATACAAGCGGAAACATTTCATATGTTGCTGGTTGCCATGGCATTAATACATGTAAATAAAAACTACCATTACCTCTGAAAATATAATTTTACAAAAATTATAAAATTAAAATATATATTTATACAGTTCATCTGATATCTTTAACGTCAATAAAAAAAAAAGATGAATAATGGTCATTACATATTTAATTTCAAAATATAAATTATGAACAATGCAAATAATATTATTTAAGTTGTCTTATGTCGCATTATTTAATAAAGTAGGCCTAATATAATTGTTCAGTGACGGATTCATTCGTTTTTTGGCTGATTATAGTGTGGTAAGAGGTAAAACATGGGTAGCGCTAGTGGTGTGCTCTTCCCCTTTTGACAGCTAAAATGAAATTATTAACTACTTTTTGATATCTATTTTTGACAGAATATTAATATATATAGAGATTCATGGTTTAAAAATATTGGATCCGCCCGGCCCTCGTAAAGTTAATAGTGTGAAAATTATGGGGAATGGCGTAAAATTTGTGTAAATTGTTTTGTAGGGCTAGCCAAGGGTGATGAAAAACCCCGATCATTGACCATAACAAAACCCACAACTAAAATTACATTTAATGCAGTGTCATACCAAACCATAACAAAATATTTTAACCTAAATAAAAAAATACCAAGCAATGTATAAAATATTGGCAGTTAATTTGAAAATCTTATAAACAATTGTGTGTTGTTATTAGTATTATGGTTCAACAATAGATTTATTATAAGAAATTTACTAAAATATGATTACAAATTTTTAATCAGAATAAAAGTATTAACTATTTCAGTACAATAGAAAATAGAAGACAGGTTAACTGGTATAGTATGCAAAATTTGGTTCATTATTCAGGCTCAAATATAAATAAAAAAAGTTTGTTTATGAACAACATATTTACCGTTTCTTTAAGTTTAAATTTTTGAGACATAATGGGTTAAACCCAACCCACCAATGATTTGTAATATTTTTGTAGATTTTTCCCTTTTTAAAATAAACTGGAGATTTCACATATGTAAGAAAAACTATAATAACACATAAAACTATGCATACTGTATATTTAAGTTCACAAAAAAAATTATGAAAATTGTTTTTTTTAATTTGGTATGGTTGTGGAGGGCAATTGAAACATTTTTTTTATATATTTATTTAATTCGTATATATATAGAGTATGATGTGGAAACTATAAATATATGTTTATGAAATGAATGATATATATAGCAATTACCATTTAATTCTTAATAATTTGTGACAGCTTTGATATTTATATTTAATATTTAAGTTGATGCAAAGTACCACTTTTATTTGTAAAGAACTATTTTGTACATTAAACAAAAACAATTTTTGCATTATGGTCAATGTTTTTCCCAAGCCACAGCCAGAATACATTGCTTTTAGTATGTAACCAATTTGAATTATGTGTTTCACAGATGGGAAAAAAGGTTAAAGCTCATATAAAAAACTTTTTTTTTCATTTCATATTCTTGAAAAAACACTTCAGACTATAAAAAACCCACCAAATTTAATGATTCAAAAAACAGAATTTTTAAAAAATATTTTAAAGATGTATTGTCCTCCAAAAACATGAACAATTAAGATTAATTAAATCAGACTTTGAATATGTTATTTTGTAGTTTTAATAAAGTTAATCACTTCCATAGAAAAAAAAAAATGTTTTCACTTACAAAATGACAAAATAAATGGTTAAATTTCACCAAAAAAACATTGGCTGGCAGCCAATTTGACCATTTTTTTGCTTTAAATTACATTTTTTAAGGTAAATACCTTTTTTTTTTCGATCGAAATTTTGGTTGGATAATTATTATGTGACATTAAAATGGCATATTAAAAAAAAAAAAATTTCAGGGGGACAATACATCTTTAAGTTAGGTTTGTATATAACCATAACTAGTATGGTATGAATTGTATAAGTCATGTCTTATTCGTGTGTATACTGTATGTTAAAAAAACAAGTATCAATGTATCTAACGAAAAAAACTGGGACATTACACCTGCATTCCTACAACAAATTATTATACTGTACTTATTTTTAGTCTTAGTGTCTCTGTGAATAAGAGAGATAAATAAATATATATATGACAATTGATAGTATCTATGCTAACATCTTAAACCATTTCAAAAAAAGAAAGAAAAAACTTAAATAGCATTTTAAATTACAAAAAAATCTACCTTTTGTTCTTTATACAATCTAAAATCATTGTTTTCATACACATTTTTTCACCACAAACCAATCTTATTATTAGACTTGTTTATTTTTTTTATTAGTGAATTTTTTTATCATCAAAAACATTCAAATACAGTAAAAAAAAACTTACGAATCACAGTCGTACGTAAATAAATAAGTCTGTACATTAATGTGTTTGCATGGCAAAGAAACATTTGCTGAAATGTTGAAGTAACATTTGCAGTACACCATGCGATTCGTTAAAAGTTGAAAATGTTTGGTTGTTATCTAGAAGTTATATTTGTTACTTACGTAATATCCTAATGTTTACATTTGAATTATGAAATAGAAGAAAACTACAAATTATTAGTACTACACACAACTACAATAATTTTTCATTCATGTTGCTTTTTATGTATTACACTACAGAATTGCTGTACAAAGAAGCCTATTCCTTACTCCATGACCTGCACTTAAGGTGGCAGCATACACCACGATCTACATTTGCCTTTATAAAGGACAACATATGACCTGTGACATTTGGTCATGTTGCTTTTTTATACAAATAAAAATACTGATACAATTGGCCAAGAAGTGGATGAAACTAATCAAGCATGAAGCCAGAGGAGGTTCGTGGGCTTCTAACAAATCCCCTTTGTCCTGAAGTTCCCTTAAAAACTAGAGATCAACAGTGGAAGAAATGTTAATATGTTTAGCTCATGAGTATTTTTTTTTACCAATTCTACATAAGTAAATTTCCTTTTGTCCCTCTAACAATCCTGTGCCTACAGGCATAATAAATTCATATTATGATTGTGGGGATCAAATTTTATACTTGTAAGACAAACAATTATACGAAATTAACAGTGTGAAACATGTTTAAAGAAAGAAAGTTTCCATTGGGAAGAGGATTGGGTAGAATAGGGGGAAGAATTCTTGTATTATCCATGCATCTTATATCAGTAAAAATTTGGCAGTTGCCGCCAAAATTCCGCTCTGATTGTTGCATTATGGGAGATTGGTCGACAAGTGCAAGCATGGTCCTCTCTTGTCAAGATGTACAGTATTATTCTAATCTCCATAGTAAATGTGCCTCTTGCATTAATGATAAGTAGACACAGTGTATATTGAAAAAAGTTTAAGAGATTTTGACTATATTTCACTCCCATCTTCTTGCACAATGTGCTATATTACTTACACCAAAAAGTGCATGTTCTCAGGGCAATTCAATCCTTTGGCTCCTATGGCTGTTGATTAGCAACTGTTTAGAATGGCATTATCTTTAAGTACCACTTTAAACAATATTCCGCATACAATGACAATATTACTAAACCTCTGCTACGGCTGTGGTAATCCGCACTTGGCGAAGTTTTTCTAACCGTTTTTTTAGATGGCCTTTTTCTGTTTCCAATTCTTCAACTTGATCTCTAAGGGTACGGTTCTAGAAGAAAATCAATGAGACCATAATATTAATATAAATAATAACATAAATATCATTGTACTGTGTATATATCATATATATATATTTGGGTATTGTACTACAGTATAATACAGTTGCATTTCAAAAAAGGCTTACAAGCTGTGTGATAAATTGAAATGCCATTTTTCATTCAGTTAGGTTTCTACTCTAAAGGGTATATTAGATAATGTGCCCAAATTGCGTACCATATTCTAATGTCCAATTATGCTAACCATGTATGTATATGTATAAATGATATATTTTTCATTTAGAATAGAAGCAAAGAAAAATGCATGTTACTCCCAGAAGTGGGTGGATGGGGGAGGGTATAAAGGTTAATCGGTTGTGTAGTTTTTTTTTATTACTACTTACCTCTCTGTTCAGTTTCCTTTTGTCTGATTTTAATTCTTCTTCTGTTTGTTCTGCCAATTCTTGGGATTGTTTATATCGTTTCACCTGACCTTCTAACCGTGAATTCTGAAACAATAATAAAAAGCAAACAAAAGTTGATGAAAAATAAACCACCATAAATTATTCTTCAATTACAGGATGGAAAACACATGCTTTCTAAACCAAGTGTCATACATGAAAAACCATGGAGTACAAACTACAGGGTAATATGTGTACTTACAGTGCTTTCAAGGTTTGTGAGTTCCTGCTCTGCCTTTTGAAGTTTATATTTTATATCATTAACCTGTTTTGTGGCTTCTCCTAGAAAGTAAAAAAAAAGTTTATGATGAATATGATGCCCTATTAAACATAGAGTATATCCTGTTGGAAGTAGTACCAAGGACCAATACATATATAATTTGTATTTTAAGACTTTCATTGGGCATGTTGCCCGATTATTCTAGTTCATCTGCGTATTATAGTATGTCCATTTCCAGACAGTAAACAGTACAGCAGACATTTTTAATATTTCCTAACACTATATACATATAAATCTACATTGCAATGACGAGGTGTCATATTGGCTAAATTAATAATTTGATACATTTCTAAAATGACAATATGAAATTTTTTCATTGCTAAAATGTCAAAAAAACAGGAGAAAACAGGATCACTATACTTTTTTTTATAGTCAGTTAATTCCATTCACTACACATTCAGACGTACCCATAACAAAGTATCTGGTAGTGACTATAGAATGGACCTGTGATAACAACAAGCCTTTTTCCAAAATGGTTATGCATGTTTTTTCCTTTGGGCCCTGCTTAGGGACCCCAGTAACCGCTGGGGCCCTTAGGATAAGCCGTTATGGCACTGGATTGATGACTGATTGATTGAACTTACTTTGTATATCATATGCATTTATATCAGGTCCATTTGATAAGGGTGCTTGTGCGGTTCTCCTTCTTTCAGCCACCGCTACTTTGTCCCTTTCATTTTCTAAATCAATTTTAAGTAATCTAATCTATGAAATCAAAGAAAGCAAAAAATAAAATTAATTATACAGTTATATTGAATTTAGTTTTTACAATATACAATCACAAATTAAATGACCATAACTATTTAACATACACAAATTTAAGGTAAATAAACAAAATTTATTACATTTTTTTAATATAGTAAAAAGTGTCATTCTGCAAAAGTAAAATGAAATTTATAAAAAAAAAAACAAGTATATTGCAGTTAAATTTAAAATGAATGATGAATCTCAAACATCAAACAAACTTTGTTCATGATACAAAATAACTTGAATATTTAAATTTAAAGAATCAATACAAAAACTATTTAGAATGTTAATACAGTAGGTATTTTATGACGACATAAAACTACTAAACATACACAGTACAAAATTACTGTAATCTGATACAGTATGCGTCTTTTATATTGCCACATTCTTTAATTTTGTTTACACAAATTCCAGGAATATCCATGCTTTTCAAACAAAATCTCATAATGAAGTCAGTAAACACACATTCACACTGCATTCTCTCAAAATAATGCCTTTTCAATGTGCCATTAACCTCAGATAAAAAAAAATTGCATATAGCTAAAAATAACTTTATAACAATAACAAAATAAAACATCTACCTTCAAAAGCATTTTTTATCTTTAACAAATTATCAAAACAAATGATCAAAGGTCAGCACTAAATTGTTGATTGAATTGGTAACATGGGATAAACAACAAAGGCTGTGTTCGGACGTAAAATCAGTTACATGTGTAACTTTACATGTGTAATCAGTGATCGTTCGGACAATAAACAATTTACACGTGTAAACTAACAAACAGGTCATATTTCATGCATCTCTTAACACTATTAAGGTCAAATTGCTCCTTATCTTGCGGTTAATCAGCTTGCGGTTTAAGGTGTAATTGAAAAATCCACCTCATGAGGTGGTTTTTTAAACAGCAAGTTTATCTCAAAATTTACACCACACGCGACCATCACACGTGTAAATTTGTTCCGTCCGAACGGGCTCAGAGTACTGTTTCTTGTTAGCTCTTCTTTTACGCAAAGTTCATACTATAATCAACCTGCCCATGCCTTGATTGCAAATGTATGTTGTTAAGTGATTGTTATGTTTTACTGCATGTAAGCACAGTATATTTTCAAATTACCTCTTCTAGTAGTTGTTTCTTTTCTTCCACAAACTTTTTAAGTCGCACATCCAGAGGACCTTCGCCAACCATTTCCAGCATCTCAGCAGCTTCTGGTGAAACCACAACTATTGCTCCTACTTTGTCTTTTAATTCTTTTTCATTTCCTTCACCGTTCTCTCCAACCAATATTAGACCATGTTCCTGAATAAATTATAAATATAGGTTATTATGTTTTGCACAGAAATGGTGGTACAAAAATGTAAAAATACTTCAATTGTAAAAGACTATATACAGATAAATGATTAGGAGCTGTAAGAAATTAATAAATGAAAAAAAAGTGTCTGAGGGATGCCATTTATAAGAAGGAGGGCTGACATGTGTCCAAAGAGTTCTGCTATGGGCCTGAGGAGGGCTACCATGTTTCTGAGGGGGATGCCATGTGTCAGATGAGGGCTGCCATGTGTTAGAGGAGGGCTGTCATGTGTCTGACGAGTCCTGCCATGTATCAGAAAAGGGCTGCCATGTATCAGAGGAGTCGTGCCATGTATCAGAGGAGGGCTGCCATGTGTCTGACGAGTGCGGCCATGTGTCTGAGTGGCTCTGCCATATATCAGAGGAGGGCTGCCATGTGTTTGACGAGTGCCGCCATGTGTTTGAGGGGGGCATGCAATGTATCAGAGGAGGGCTGCCATGTGTCTGATGAGTCCTGCCATGTATCAGAGGAGCGCTGCCATGTGTCTGACGAGTGCCGCCATGTGTCTGAGTGGCGCTGCCATGTGTCAGATGAGTGTTGCCATGTGTCTGCGGAGGGCTGCCATGTGTCTGCGGAGGGCTGCCATGTGTCTGCGTAGGGCTGCCATGTATCAGAGGATGGCTGCAATGTGTCTGAGGTGCGCTGCCATGTGTCTGATGAGTGCTGTCATGTATCAGAGGAGGGCCACCTTGCATCTGCCGAGTGTTGCCATGTGTCTGCCGAGTGTTGCCATGTGTCTGCGTAGGGCTGCCATGTGTCTGCGTAGAGCTGCCATGTGTCTGCGTAGGGCTGCCATGTGTCTGCGTAGGGCTGCCATGTGTCTGCGTAGGGCTGCCATGTGTCTGCGTAGGGCTGCCATGTGTCTGCGTAGGGCTGCCATGTGTCTGCGTAGGGCTACTATAGGTAAGGATTTATGGAAATTGTGACATGAAAATGATTACCTCTATTAGTTTGTCTCTCTGTTCTAACATTTCTCTAAGAATTGAAACTTCATTATGTAATCCTGCTGCTTCTCGTTTTTTAAACTCTAAATCCTGTGAATAAAATGACAAAACACAGTGATATTAAAAATCATTACGGAAATGCCAAATAAAATAAAAGTTTATATCATATCAATGTACAAAGGTTAAATTTCGATTCATATCAACATTTTTAAATTTGTAGGAATGCAGTATGGTTACCAGATACATTGACTCTCTGACTATCTATTAACTATTTCAATTATGGTAATATTATAGTGGAAATAATATTCCAGTCATTAAGCTTTTGGTATTGGTATTTAATAATTGTAACCTTTGATGATACAGATTTTTCAAAATTGTATTCACTGTGTTGTCTACATGGTAAATTCACATTATAGCGGTGTGTGGCCAAGCGGTTAAAAACAGTGGAACTGTATACCTTGCCATATTAACATCGGCAAGGGTTCGAGCCTCACTCGCTCCATGGTTGTGGTGGTAGAGCGAGTCTTTTCGGATATGGACTATAATCCGTAGGTCCAGTGTACACATGGCTCATGTGCATGTGAACCTAGTACATCTTTCGAGACGAGTAGGAAATTACCCCGGTGTACTAGTATACACACAGCCACTGTCACTCATCAAGAGGGTGATTGTCAGCATATGCTGTTTAGTTTCACCCTTTATAAATAAGGTGTAATAAAATAAAATAGCAAAGGTGTGGGGAAAAAGTGAGTTTTACATGTTTCTATTTTGTTATAGTGAAAAACAGCAGTCTGTCAAAGGTGCAGCAGGGCACTAATACATTCAGCTAATAATAACTAATACAAACCCTATGTTTATCTCTGGCTTCTCTTTGAATTTCATACATCATCTCCTCTTGCTCCTCTAGGGTATCTTTTAATATATCAACCTCTGCAACCAAGGCGGCTTTCTCATTGTCCATTTGTGCATTTGTCATCATAGCCTTTTTGTACTTTTCCTCTAATTCTGATATTGTTATCTGTATAGTAAAATTAGAAATTTTGTATTACTGCAGTAATGCAGTTTGCTGCAGCACAGTTACTGCATAAATGATTCAGGTGCATGGTCAGTGTATCGTATAGAGACACGGAATGGCTAAACAAATAATAGCAAGCTTTCGTTTCAGAGGGTAGATAAAGGGCGAAGGTTAAATTGACAAAACACAGTTCGAAACAGGATGTCTTCTGTCATCTAATGTACCAAAATGAAAACCAGCTATTGAGTCATACTGGCACCAAAAGTTTCCTATTAATATAGGGTAAGCATGTCATCTATCAAAACTACTACAGTATACTGTAAATAAACTACATGTTGGAAAGTAAACAAAATCAGCACTAACTAAGCCAGCTTGGAGACAACTTAGAGAATCTAAGAATGTGAGGCTAGTTTACCTACAGTAGGCTAGGACAACACTCCATAGGCACAACTATGGGCATTTTTTATTTTTACTTTCCAAAAACAATTACAGTATATTGAAATTTCCAGGGCCTAGAGGTAGATATTCCTAAAAAATTACTCTTTTATTAGCTTCATTATGTTGGTCCAGCTGTGTGGTTATGTCCAAGAACCGGATTTTAGACTGCAAATTAAAAACACTGGGCTAGGGCAACAGGCTTTGTTTTAAGCCTGATTTTTGTGTAGTTAGACTAAAGGCTTAGGTTTATGACCTTTATTACAACAAGTCACCCCTAGTCTTCACAGCCAGATTAGTTAGAATATGACTTCTAAATCTGGCAATACCACATACCTTCATTGTACTCTGATCCTGGTCGGTGGAGTCTATACTCCCTCGTCTTGACGATGACGGACTAGCTGATGATGCATACGACGACACAGAAACTGCATGTTTGACAACAGGCTGTAAACAGCAAACAACAAACAAAATCAACAGATGGTTATAAACACAGTAAATCACAATTGAAAACTGAATATAATTTGCATTATAATAATAATAATAAATATGATAAGCCATCTGGTTTGAGAACTGTATGGGTCATAGGTCAATTTTTCTTGGTAATCATGTTTGTGATTCCTTTATTGAAAAATCAGTACTATCAGCATAATTGATCATAAATGTTGATAAATATTGATTAATGTTAAGCTCTGTCTACACTATCAAACTTTACGAGAAAAAAAAAATATATGATGTGCCCATATGGAAATGATGATATCATATCACTGCCATATTTGGGCATATCACTACCATATTTGGGATCACACTTTTTTTGTCAAATGTAGTTTAATAGTGTAGACAGAGCTTTAAACTAGGCCTAGGTAAAATTCACAAGACAATTTCTGTTAAAAATTAATAAAAAGTTGAGTGGGTGGAATACCAGAGATAACACATTCTAAGTATTTTAACCCTGATAGGAACAGGATAACATAAAAAAAGTGGTAAGCAATACCATATTCCATTCCCCAGAAGCCCTATTTTACAGTTCAAAATATACACTGTGTTAATCTTACATTTTTTTAAACAAAATTATCTTAACACCATGCATCAAATAAAAAGTTAAGTGCAAATCTATTCTTAAATTTAACCCATTCTAAAATTATTAATTGTTAATAAGCCATTCTAATGTATAAATTATTTAGCATTTTGTGTAAAGTTTACGTTAAATGTAAATTATTCAAATGAATAAACAGACTTTAATGTTTAAATCAGTCATGCAAATTTGATTGAGAGCTTCTTATTTAAATTGTAATTTAGAGTTAATTTAAATGTACAGTAGTATTGTACGTTTTATGAGATACCAGTTTGTGGCTGTTTGTGACAAGGTCAAAGGTCATTTATATGGTTTTTGAGGAGCTCTTCTGAGGCCTGTTTTTACCCTAAGCTTATTTCTTTGGGATTCTATAGAAACAGGTACAGTACCAGTGAATGTCATCATTAATAAATATTAATAATATCATATTAAAAAAATAAATGTTGAAATACAGTAAATAGCATTATTATGTCAGTATTCAAGCCAACCTAGGTAGTTTAAGCAAGTAATTGTTTTAATTGAAAGCTATTGTATTAATAAATGTGAAAAGTGTAAAAAATGCATAAGACTATAATAAGTAAGTGAGCATCAATTAAAAAACTAAAGCTGAAAGTTAAAAGGATTATTTAAAAACTTGCAACAGTTTTATAATATAAATGATCTATTTTCATTTTAGATTCCTGAAATACATAGTAGTCTTCTAGCAATGAACAAGAAATACAATCATAATTGTTAGGAGTTTATATTGATCAGTTACCATAGCAACACTGCAGGAATAATATAAACGGAGTATAGTGTTGTCTATTCTGTACCTTTGACAATAATAGTTTAATACAATCTGTATTGCATGAGTACTATTTAGTAAGTGCTGTATATCCTTTAGCTATCAAGGCTTCCCAACTCAACATCTCTCAACCCACCCACTTCTAAAGTCCAGCCTTTCATCCCACTCCCTCCTACCATACTTCATTCCATACAGTATATTCATCATGGCTTGCACCCCAAAATAACAATTCACAAAACTAAAGTAGTAAGAACCTTTCTCAATTACTTTCTGTTTACTACTGCTTGAGCACACGATTCTAAGTTCTGTATCTCTGCATGACATACATACAGTATGTCCAGTATCAAAGAAAAATTCTGTGAACAGAATCTCATGTGTATCACATGTGGTGCCTGTATCATCATCATGGAAGGTTAGGTTAAAGGTTAGGTTCGATGAGAAAGACATGAAACACATGAGAGTGAGGTGACTATATAACAATAATATTGAACATTTATAAAGCGCTCTACCGGAGTCTCACAGCGCAACATGAAAAGAAACAGGTGAGTTTTCAGGAGTATGATACTGGGCAAATTTAGATACAGTACAGAGAATCGGGTGGGTGGCTTGAGTTAAGTTAGACATTTGACATGCGACAAGTTCAACCAACAATATCTAACTGCTTTTTGCAGCATTTATCTTTTATTTTAAAATCTGCATTTAACAGTGGTTTAATATTGTTAATAAGGCGTTTATCCACATCCGTTAGTTCAGCATACCAAGTTCATTGAAAATTCAACTCCATCCAATTTTCTAAATTGTACACATTTCAGAATGATTTTAACTATTGAGAGATACAGTATGTAAAGGTGTCTATCATACTGTATCACTACCAAATTTAGGCATCCATACCAAATTACCATATAGGCACATTACTTTTTTTGTCAAACTAGTCTGATAGTGTAGACAGAGTTTAGAGAGTTCAAATGAGAAAAGCCATATTTGTGGGATGGCAATAATATTATACTTTACTATAGTATGATAATAATTGCTTAAAAAGTGGTTATTTAAAGTACCAAAAAAAAGATGCAGTTAAAATATTCAAGGGCGAATTTACACATGAAATGAACAAGAGGCAATATTATATGTTGAATGAAATTGGATTAAGGTGGTGCATGCCACAAAAAAAAAAATATGAATGCAAATGTTCATGTAATGTAAAGGAAAAGTAAGAGAAATGATGAATACTACAGCCAACTCCTTTTCAGGTAACATCCCTATTAAAGGGACACTTTAGATCTCTTAATAGAAGTTATACTGTAATTGGTTTGGGCAATTGTACAAAAAAATTTTTTTATATAAAATCATAATGACTTTGCAAAAATTAGTCTCCAATATCAGTTTAGAAAAGATGCTATAAAAGAGTATGCTACTGCTATAGAAAAATAAAAAAAAAAGATTTAGAACTAATAATCAGTCATGGAATGTGAATTAGTTAGTCACTTAAACTGTAATCATTTAAGAAACATGTAAAGAATTTGGATGGAGTTTAATTTGCATAATATATGAACTTTGACCAGTTGATAAACTCACTATTTCTTGGGGACCATCTGGTTCTGCAACTCCTGTTTTATCAAAAGCCTTCAAAGAAAATTAATTCTTACATAATCTACTTTGGAAAATGTTAAATAAAGTAAAATGAATTTAAATTAAATTGTTAATGAATCAAATATTTCAGTTATTAAAAAAAAAGTAAATATAATGATAAAACTACGTACGGGTTCATGTCAAATGTATTCTATTGCAGTTACTGCAGGAAGCTATATTTTGTTAATTAACTGTTTATTACCAGTAACTGCCTCAAAAATAAAATCATCTGCCAAAAAAAATGTATTTACTGCAGTAACTGCAGCAGACTGATTTTCACATGATCCCTAATTGTGTATAAAACAAAAAATAATGACAATACAGTTTATATAATGAAACAAACAAATGCATGTGTATGAGGAATTATTATGTTTTTAATTACATCATCTGTTTACTTACAATTCTTTTTTCTCCCTTGGCCTTCTCAAATTCTTTATCCATTGCATCTTCAGCCTGTTAATAAAGATAATAATAATAATAAATAATTTGATCAGTTATATTTGTGGATATGATGAAAGAGAGTACAGTATAAAACCAACATGAGGCATTCCCATACTATAAAGAAGTCTTATGATCAACAATAGGAGTGATTTATTTCACAAAGATAAAAAGTGAAACTACAGTAGATTGAGAACAACAATCAATTTTTCTGAAGATACAGTACAGTATGTCTGCTTTAAAAAATGCCTGCTTAGCTGTGCATCAATATTACGGTGTATAGTAAATTAAAACGATCATTGTATATTTTAAGAATTTTACAAAGATGTCTTTCTTTGCCATCAAAACTTAAATTGTCACTGTTATATTGTTACAATTACATTGTTTTATTTTATACAGAAGCTCTGTCTACACTATCAAACTTTATGTTACAAAAAAAATGTGATGTGCCCATGTAATGTAACGATGATATCATATCACTGCTATATTTGAGCATATCAATACCATTTGGGAACATAACACTTGTTTTTGTCAAACTAGTAGACAGAGCTTTACATACCAACATCAAATGGCGATCATCAGACTCAATCTTCATGTTAGTGTTGTAGGATTCCACTCTCTAATGTTAATATATCATTATTACTCATGATATTGATAAATTAACCCAATATCCTCTTTGCAAATGAAGTGGGAAAACCCAAGAAAGCTAGCAATAACACCCAGTGTTGATGAAATGGTAGAATTTGATCTATGTATTATTTCATCATGCCAACTATTAATGTAAAGCTAATCACATGCTTCACTTCATGTCATAATGTTATCAAGACAGTCTCATGTTTATCTCACTTACTATATTATTAGTATTAATTATTATATTATTAAAGTAGTCCTTGTTTTGTTGGTACCATTTTTTGTCAACACTGATGATTTATTATACTTTCTTGTGTAACTAAATATTTCTAATATATACAAATGCAACATATGATTATGATCCAACTATCAGTATGAACCGAACCTTTAAGGCCAATTAAGTACATACGAATTCCTATGAAATCAGATTTTTAGAAATGACTAATATTGAGAATGTGACATCAATTATTATGTTTTAATAAATAAAGTCATAAACAGTTACCATGTTTACTTATTTATATGACTAATTAGTAATATAATATTTGTTTATTGTAGGTCAAGGACAATTAATAATTAGAAAATATTATAGTGCAAATGTGTTACTGTTAATTAATAGAGTATCATTTCTCTAGTATTTAGTCTATATTTTAAAAAAAGGACATGATCATGAGATGAGCCAGAGATCGTACCTTCTATTCTACTTTACAAAAACCTGCCGAGAGACAGGCATTCAACTGAAGACACGGAGAACTACCAACCTCAGACTTCACAGTAAATGCATTTCGATCTTTTGTAAATTTAGTAAACAGTTAAAATTATTGTGTTACAAGACATATTAGAGGAGGATGTTAAAAAATTGTTAATTTCCTGGTGAAATTTGTTCTTATTTTTGTGTTTTGTGATTTACTATCCAAAATAAAAGAAATGAATGAATAGGTCTACAAACGTCAACCACACGTCTAGAAGCGTGTGATTACCGATATTTTCTACAGGGGGCTGGTGAAAAGTGGGCCTGATGATGATGTACTGTAGTTTACAGTACAGTGATGATTATTTGGTCCCTGTTTTTAACTGGACATTAATGCCTACAGTAGTATAACAAATTACATTTGTATACTAAAATAATCTACAATGTCTACAACAATCAATTAAACATTGTGAACAAACCAGTCAATTCTATGAGACACGGCAGCCAACCTGCTATTGTTATGCTGTGTGGCTATCAGTGATGATATCACAAAATAATAATATGCGTACTTATACCAACCTCTTTTTGTTGCCGTTCTAGCTCTCGCATTCTAATATCCCGAGCCTCAGCTCTGGCTTGTCTTCTTGCAGCCAAGCGAGCCTCCGCCTAGAGTAAAGAAAAATCAACAATCAAACAAAAGTTTATAGATCAGGAAATAATACATTAAAAAAAAACAATCCTGACTTAAATATTCCCTATTGACTTCAAATTCAAATAGTAGCATCATTAACATATCACTCGGCGGCAATATAAACAATGAATTTACATTATAAAGTGAAACTAGGCAATCAATTCTATACAATACAATACAATGTAAAAACAGACAGGTATTAAAAAAGAAAAACCTGTTTATTTTCAACGTACCTTTGACCCGAATAGGTAGCTGAGTAAAAAGTCTTTGAGAAAACACATACTGTACTTACTACTACTACTACTACTACAGTACTACTAGATAGTAGTAGTAGCAACTTATAAAATCATTTTATGATAGAATCATACTACAAGCTGATATCAATCATACTTTAGTTCCTGGTTCCAACAGGAAACATGTAATCCAAAACAGAAACCGATTCCAAGCTATATCTAGCAAGTATCGTTCATTTTTAGATAGCCAATCAACATACATCAAGTCCTATACAACTGTGTAGTGTAATCGGGTAATGTTTCTTTAAGGAAATTAATTTATTTAGAAGCTGTTTTTTTTTTTAAATTCTCATGTTGATCGCTGCTAATTGTACTGGTAGTGGATTTGTGAGGTTGTGCTAATTACAACCATGAGTCAACAGGTTCATAGATATGTCTCGGTGTTGACATGGTATCAAATGGTAAGGATTTGGTAACTTGTTGAATTAAACTACAGGCATTGAATGAGCCAATCAATGGTTGAGCAGTTTAAAGGCAGAGGGCATATAAGTAATAGGCTTTTACATGTGTACTGTATACTGCAAATTAGCATCATAGGTCAAACAGGTTTATGTCCCTGTGTTGACATATCGAATGGTAATGATGTTGGTTACTTGTTGATTACACACACACACATGGATATAGTTGTACAGGCATTACAGTATCAATCAATGGTCAGCACAGTCTGAAAGCAGAGGAAGTATTCTGTGATACAGTAGGCATGACCTCATGTCTTTCTTTCCATGGTTCTGGTATTTGTATAGTAGGGGCCCTCTCATGAGACAAGCTATTGCTTCTAGTGCGGGCCCCAGTTATTATTGTCAAATAACTGAATAAATGTATGAATGAATGACATGAATAATAAAGTAAAACTTGGGGTACAATGTACATCAATGCCTTTTTACATGTGCGAACTTTACGTTAACACTTCTTCTGAGGGACTTCTGTAGAGGGACTGACTGTATTTCAAACTAAAGTAACTTGGTTTTGGTATCCCCGTATCAACATAGGCACACTTGTATTGTATCCACTATCATCATTTCCCTAGTATAAGGACCTCTGTTGAGGACCTGTTTGGCTGCTAAGACCATGATAACATGACCACGAGAAGCATACTGTACAAAGATTAAAGTATAATCCAAGCATTCATATCTTTACAAAAATCACTATAAATGCTTCATAATCTAAGCCCCTAATTTTGTTTAAAACAAATATGTATTTTCAAGAGAAAAATTTTTTTTATAAGGTTTAAAATGTGGAGTATAGTATTACAGATTTTGTGTAGCCTCACAATAACATTTTTTGTTTGAAAAATGGTACAATGAAGCACAGTCCACAGTGACTTCAATTTCACATTTTCTATTTTACTTTTTAAACATACCAAAGTGTCCTATCTCAAATATCAAACTCACAAGCTGTGCCCTCACCTGTGCATGAAAAGTTTGAACATTGCTTTGAACTTAGCACATTTTCCACTCAAAATAAACTGATGTTTTATAGATTTATTGAAAACCTACATACAGTATTACTATTACACTGTACACTGTTTAAAGTTAATATTTTAATTAATGCATTTTTAACTACTGCAGGCCTTGTCTTTTAAGGTGAGTGAGTGCGATCACTCACCTAACACAACTGCTAAACTGCCCTTGAGGAGTGCGATTTACAACACGTTTAAATTTGGTAAACTTCTTCACACCAAAATACAAACAGCACACCTACAGCATCCCTGAATGTATTGAGGAGTGCAATTTGTAGCACCTTATCATTTTCAAAAGACAAGGCCTGCTACTATACAACCGATTACAAGATTACAAGATTTATCTTTTTTAAAACAAATTTAATGTATATTCTTTTTCTTTAAAAATTGCATTACTTTAAATTATATAAAATAAAAACTCGAACCTTGGAGACTCATTTAGCTCTGTAATTTTTAAACACATGTGTTTTTCTAGCAATAGTGACTGTGTAACTCAAAGAAATTCCCACTCACCTTCCTTTGTGTTTTTTTAAAGAAATAAATACTTTACACTTCAGGAAAAAAAGAAAGTCTGAGGAAATTTTGTTTTCTCTTTTGAAGGATGCAATTACAACTCATGCCACTAAAGTGATACTTATAGAAAAAATTAAAATTAACAAAATCCTGAAGAAAATTGCCCTTGAGGAGTGCGATTTACAACACATTTAAATTTGGTAAACTTCTTCACACCAAAATACAAACAGCACACCTACAGCATCCCTGAATGTATTGAGGAGTGCAATTTGTAGCACCTTATAATTTTCAAAAGACAAGGCCTGCTACTATACAACCGATTACAAGATTACAAGATTTATCTTTTTTAAAACAAATTTAATGTATATTCTTTTTCTTTAAAAATTGCATTACTTTAAATTATATAAAATAAAAACTCGAACCTTGGAGACTCATTTACAGTAGCTCTGTAATTTTTAAACACATGTGTTTTTCTAGCAATAGTGACTGTGTAACTCAAAGAAATTCCCACTCACCTTCCTTTGTGTTTTTTTAAAGAAATAAATACTTTACACTTCAGGAAAAAAAGAAAGTCTGGGGAAATTTTGTTTTCTCTTTTGAAGGATGCAATTACAACTCATGCCACTAAAGTGATACTTATAGAAAAAATTAAAATTACCAAAATCCTGAAGAAAATTATGGGAAGCACTATTGCTAAGCAGTAAAATTAATATCAGAATTACAGTAATTGTACAGACCAAAAACTTAAAAATGTAATTTGGCAGTGTCTTTCACATTCAATGAGCAGTTTCTAACATTAACTAGATAATGTTTAACATAATGTGTCCCCAGACGTCTTTATTTAATGTCTTCTCTAGATGAACATTAATGACGACATGTGCAAAAGCTTACATTCTTAATAATTGATTTCGAAATGTGCATGGTGTTGAGAATGTAATGGTATACAGTAGTATACAAGCTATCTATACCATCTGTCGTAGAATTATCTGTTCCGCATCAGCGGCCACTTATCTTCCACACAAATCCTTTGATATTTATTTCTAGGCAGTTCTATAAAAATCTATGGTAAAAATATTTCAATTGATATTTTATCTTTCTTTGAACTTGTTTTTTTAAATACTAATAACTACGAGAGAGCATACACATACATTTGTCCCTAATACTCATTTTGTACTGTACTGTATTTTTTAATAATAGTGATGAAAGTGATGTGGTTATTTTTATTGTAAAAATCCAAACAAAATGGTACATCTAACAGATTATAGTTAACTCTGACAGTTGATTTGATGAATGATTGTATAATTGTATGTATTTTTTAAGTAACACTTAATAACAGCCAACAAAAACTATTTTACAGGATAAGGCCTCGAATTTGGGGATTTTAGGGGCAAGGCCAGTTGGCCTCTGCTTTTCATTCATTTGAGGGACAGCCAACAACAACAATTTGACAGGATCAGGCCTCGAATTTGGGGATTTTAGGAGCAAGGCCAGTTGGCCTTCGGTTTTTTATTCATTTAAAACTCTGGTTTCAAGATAGAATGTTTACATCTTTAAGTAAAACTTTTTAAAATCAAAAAGAAAAAACAAACCTCTTTTGCTATAGAATCTAATGCTTGATCTTCTGCTGTATAAGCTCTAGATGTTCCACGTTCCCGTCTCCGACCTCCTGACCCCGGCTGACCTGGTGGAGGCGCTGTCGTGGTCGGAGATGTGGCTGACATATTGCGTGTCAGACTAGTGTACTAGAAAAAAACAGTTTGTAACACAATACATCTTTCCTTTTTGATTTTTTTGGTGTACAGTAATTAGTATTTGTAAAGTATTGACCAGGGAGATTACTAATGTAAACCTAAAAACTACGGCCGACGCTATCTCAAGACGACGTAATTGTCTGGATTGAACTCAGAAAGTACCAACGAGACAAGAAATTTTGTCGAGCCTTGTACGATGCTGTCTGAGTTTACCTCTATATTAAAATTGTTCATTATTGGGATTTTTTGTTAATGATTTCTACTGATAAGCGAATAAATATTAGGGCTACTGAATCTTGTGAAAACATATTATTATGTCTCTGTGTGCCAAAATATGGTCCTCCATAAAAAAAAGTTTTGGTAATATTACAGTTTTATTAGGTAAAAATAGATTAATACTAAACAGTGCAAAAATGTGCAGCATTCTGTCGATACGTTTTTATTTTAATACTCTGTATTTGTAATAATCAACATGATGATTGTGGGAACTAATAACGATCATTATACAGTGCATTATTGTATGGAAATGAGACTGAATTAGTCTCTATTATTGTATTATTACTAGTACTAGAGCAAGACTATGCTTATACAGTAGCCTGCCCTTGCTAGCATACCCTACTACTACGGTTCCAGGACGATTCGGCCCTGAGACAATTCGGCCAAGGACTATTTGGCCCACTTTTGGTGGGACAATTCGGCCCATTTTTGGGCCGAAACATCCCACTTTGTGGGGTGAAACGTCTGACTTTAGACCAAATTTATATTCTTTTTTTTTTGGTATTTATCAAGTTTTCAAAGATGTTTAACAATCCGTATTTTATTGATATTGACAATATTGATGTAATATATAATAAATTACTAAAAAATGTAATTTTATATTTATATTCAATTTATTATTTCGAAACCTTGTTTATTTCGTGCATTCGCCAAGCGGCCAACAGAGGGCGTAACTTGTTTACATCTTTCGCGTGTATAAAAATTGATCATTTTCGACAATGTTTTCAAAATGTTTGCTTTATTGCATCTTTATCCCTAGTAGTACTACCCACACAGTCTCTCTGAAAATAAAGTTTGGGAAAAAAACATTTTATTATGCTTATAAAATGCATATCAATCAAAGCTGATAAATTTAAGTCTGCCGCATCGTCTCAGGGCCGAATCGTCCCGTTACCACTACTACTACTATTCTACTAGGCCTAAGAGTACAAGGCCTAGGCCTAGCTATATTATCAACATGCAGCTACCAATCTGTGAATTTTTTGTTTTCGAATTAAAAAAACACTACCTAGGCCTAGGCCTAGGTAGGCTAGGCCTACAACTACAGCACGACGTACGTAGTTAGGGTAGGCCTAGTTAGGGTAGGCCTAGCTAGGCTATAAATAGCAATAATATTGTTTATTATGGTTTTCATTGTCGGAATCAATAGCAAAGTGACAGAGTGTATTGACTGTCATTACAATGATCCTAGCTAGGCCTAGGCCCAGTCAATGAAAATCAAAAGGAGGATAAGGCCTTCGATGTTATCGGTCTCGAACGCCTTTTTAACGGCGAGAGCACTCATCTTCAATGATCATCACTCTCACCAGTCACAGCATGAACTAAAAAACTCATGTCTTTCGACATAATTGAATGTATTGATGTTAACTCATCCTAGTGTAATTAAGCATATTAACAAATTATAAATATATATTAACCTTAGTTATTTCTTCAAATCTTATTTCACAAAACAAAAACCATGTAAAGAATTATAATAACAAACTTTAGATACCACTTCAGAATATTTCATACGCACATTCCGGATTTTGCAACCAAAAACACCCTAATAAAAATAGCGGAAGTAAGTCACGCGCCCTCTATTTTATATTACTCTGGTTCCCGTCGTCGTCGGTTTATAGGTACGAGAGGTCCGGAGACGTGATTGTACAACTTTACAATTGTATAATAATGTATACTCTGGTATGATCTTTAATTTTGTTCGTATTGTAATGAGTTTAAGTTAATAATATTAGATTTGAAAAAAAGCTTTTTCTTATCTAGTTATTTTGTCACCTTTCCCCTTGGACCAAACGCATATCTAACAGAAGAGCGATTCACATTGGTTATCCGAGGTTTTCTTGATAGAATCGGTGAAAGTCGACTAAATTCCTTACTTCCTTCAACACCCATTATACTTTCTGTATAAATACAAGATATAACTAGTCATTTATTATTTATTATTTAAGTATGTGTATTGTGTGTCGATCGGTCGGTATACTCAATCCCAGGCTGCAACCCGTCCGTCAGGAATCCGGCCGGACCACGGATTCGCCCGCTACCTTTGTCAGTAGTCGACGTGTATTATAAGTGAGTCAGCCTGTCAGTTATAGTCAACCATTGAGAGTCAGAGAGACTTCCAGTTTAAAGTTAGACTCCCGGTAGACTGTATAGAATGTCGTTAATATCCGCCAGTCAGTCAATTGTCACAATTTAAAAGCATTATATACGTCTCGGCCCAATTGAACAAAGATGGTTTTTCTACTACCGTATCTTAGAAGTACGCCTAATATATAGTTGAATAGATTCCCCGTATTTTACCTACCGTTAGATATTATGTGTAACTTGTTGTAGGCCTACCAACCGCCGCTTCGTCACTGAAAAGTGGTTTCGAATCTGAAAGTCGGATCACATTTTTTCCAATAATATCAGAATTGAAACCATGACTGGTGATCGGTGATTATCGGATGTCCGACAAGGCACTCCAAGGCAGTCCCTCATAACGTCACTTGGTGAAAAAAACAATAGGATGGTCTTACTGTATACCAGTATTGTGGCCAGTATCAAATCCATGGCTAGGTAAATATTGCCAATAAAAAAACGTTAATGACAATCTATTTGTGTACGTTGTTATACGAATATTATTGTTAAATTGTTATTATTAATTTTATTCATTTATATAAAAAAATCATTCCATGAAGTGAATATAAGCCTTCAATAATAACACGACAGAGACCAACCAACAATTGAGTTATATTGTTACCTCCATGAACCAACATTTAGGCATATCAGTGTGGTATGTGGTTTGAATGTTATAGAATTATAGACGATGGATGATTTAGCCTACATACCTGGAAAAGGGGAAAGAGAGAGAATGCGAGTGGGGTGTATGTGTGAGTTGCGAATTTTGACCATAAATACATTTCATCTTCACTTTTTAATTAATAAAATAAAGTAAATTCATTTCATTTTTCTCTGATACATATCATAATAGGTCTAATGTCTTTACATTAGACCTATTATGATATGTATCAGAGAAAAATGAAATGAATTTACTTTATTTTATTAATTAAAAAGTGATAATAGAGGGGTCAGTGATCCATTAGGCGCTATATTATACTGTTTATTATTATTATTATTTATAATCTTTAGAAAATCAGTTCTGCCATTTTTTTAAAAATTGGCAACAAATGTTTTTCAAGAAATTAAAAATGGTAGACCTACCGTTGTAAGACCTAGCGTTGTAAGAATTACAGATGTAGCAGCATGCCTATTCTTGTAAGCCTGCTACTGCATGCTGCTTAACCATGGTATAGGTTACGCAACTTGTGGCTGTTTATTCTTTCAAACAACCGCTCTGAGTACACAAGAAACACTGCAGTTTAATAGGGTACCGTACTTCTACCTAGTACCGCACTGAAGTGTCAATATGCACAGTTTTAGTAAGCTTATTTATATACAGAAATTATTTAAATCACATGGTAACAGTGTCATAATGTCATTTCGGATACAATATTTTAGTTTATTTTGTTTGTATTGAAGTGCCGCCTATCTCTTAATATTGTACCGAAATTAAAATAAACCTTTATAATGCGGAAATAATTTTTTTTTTTAATTAGGAAGAAAAAAGAAGATTCACATTAATTTTTATGATGATAACTTCCTGAAGGATATTCAGCAACGTGATCTAAAAAAATAATATAGTATACATACAATAGTCCACCGTAATATGATCCGTAATGATATGAGGGATTATTTACTATGTATCATATATTTATTATTTCTTGATGCTTGATCTGTTTTCCTCTTTTAATTCTGGCGGAAGTTGCAACTCTCTAGCCATTTTTAAAGTAAATTAAAGATATACCGACAAATATTTTTTTACGATTTTTTTGTTGTTGATTTTAATGTCACATAATAGTTATTCACTTTGACCAATAATTGAATTGAAAAAAATCATTATTTACCTGAAAAAAATTTTAAACTAAAGCAAAAAATAGTCAATTGGCTGTCAGCCAATGGTTTTTTGGTTGAATTTTTTTGAATTTTGAAATATTCATTTATTTTGTGATTTTATAAGTGAAAATATTAATTTGTTTTCGAAAGTGATTAACTTTATTAAAACTACAAAATAACATCAGTCTGATTTATTTAATCTTTATTTTTCATGTTTTTGGGGGACGATACATAAACAAGGATTAGGGGTACAGTAGTCAAATCTATCGAAAAGCTTGCTAGCTAAAAATGTTCACAGCATTTTAGGCCTACTTCTGATTCGAAAAACGTTGGCTGTATCAATTAGGCCTAGAACCAAAGAAAAATGGCTTTTGCCTTTTTAAAAGAGAAAGTTCATCATTGACTAGATTTATTAATTGATCATTCCTTAAACAGGCATGAAATGACTAACGATCTCGTATTGTTTAGGCTTACTGATATTTTTATTTCATTTGCTATAATGAAAATATAATGAAAGGACATTCTTTATTAAATTGATGCATTCTATTTTCATTGTTGCCGTTTAAATATTAATTCAAATATCATTATCTATCACCTATATAACTACACTGAGAAATGCATACATTAATTAAAATACAGGTATATTGTCTCGTGTATGTTGCATCTTTATCGTTTCATTAATTATTTTCAATAGGCCTATATCACCGGTAGTTTTAGACTGAAAGTAGAATAATAGGCCTACTAATTAAAATGGAAATTCGTTTATCCTGTTAACATCATCCTTATAAGTAAAAAACAGGGTTTTTTGTTTCGTTTTTATTACCTAACACTCCAATGGGGTACCAATGTTTTACCAAGAATACCGCACCAAAGTGCCAGGCAGTTCTAAATACTTAGAGTATTTGTATTTATCCACAATTAATGTTAAATTTACATGAATTTGGTGTCATATTGTTTTTCAATATACGAATAACTTGGTTTAAAATTAAAGATAGGCGTTTTTTGTTAGGCATGTGTTAAACCTTATAATATAAACATTAGGTTTAATGTTTAGAAAAATGTAAAGTATACTATTGATTTTATTCCATAAACATTTTTAAAAAGAACATAAATATTAATGAGATTTGTATTATTACTCAACAAACGTCATAAATGAAAATAAAATTCTGTAAATTCCCAAATCGCCGGATGTTATGCCTTGAAAAGCCAAAACGATTAATTTGTATGTTCGTGTAGTAGACTTCCAAACAGTCGTACTGTGGCTTAAAAGTCAGTCATACTCAACGATACATTTAGGGAGAAAGACAAATCATTTAAAATTACACCTTTTCAATAGTCCCTCGCCGACTCTTATTCTTATTCGCTGTGTTGATAAATGAAATAAAGTGAGAATGTACGGACGGAAGAACCGATTCAAATTATAGAACTTCTGCTTGGAAAAAATTATTGATCCACCCAAGAAAAAATCTGTATTCATTTGTTTTTGTAAGATAACAATAAGAGAGTTGAACCTTCATTTGTGTTTTAATCCAACCGAACACGTATAAATGGGATAAATGGGGTACCACTGTTTTACCAAGAGTACCGCATCGATGTGTCAAGCAAGAACAACAACAAAATCTGAAATAAAAGTTCATCAGATGGCATTTGTCATCTGATTTTGTCCTTCAGTGTCACCTTTCAGGTTTTTATAGCAGAATTTTGTCAAATTTTTGAGAAATTCATGTATTTTCGATCGTCATGATTTCTGTAGTACACACATTTGATGTATGTACAATTAACCAGATATTAAATTTAAAATTCATGCCTGTACCTGAACATAAAACTAAATAATATTCGTTTCCCTTGGAACATTATCCTTTAAAAAAGAAAGAAAAAAACGAGAGTTTATTGTTTCGTTTTACCCACACTCCAATGGGGTACCAATGTTTTACCAAGAGTACGGCACCAGAGTGCGGGCAATTCTATGAAGTTTTAATGATTGTATTTATCCAGAGCAAATGTTTCATTTGTATGCATTTGGTGTCATCTGATAAAATATATTTCAATAGGCCTACATTCACTTTGTTTTAAAGATGTGTATAAGTGGTCTGGCTTATTATTCTCTAAAATTATGTGCAGTGCATGTTAAGAAAATAATATAGTTGGTATTATTGCATGAGAATATAAAAAAAGAATATAAATATTAATGAGATTTGTATCATTACTCATGATAAGAAATTTAAAATAAAATTCTGTAAATTCCAAGATCGGCGGATGTTACGCCTTGGAAATCCAAATCCATACAGTCGTACTGTCGCTTAAAAGTCGACAATACTCAACGATATATAGATAGAAATTGCTCCTTATTTCACGGTTGCTCTCTATGCTTCGACATACTACCTCAAAGACATTTTAATAACTGAGGATGTATACGACCCTACTATTACTAAATTGTCTGACTCCAACATACTAGCTTGACTAAGACTTAATGGATGGTGCTAAAATCTAATGTCTTTTTACTCGGGGTAGGCCTACCCGAGTCTAGGACTCGCTCATCTTCTCTTCCATTTCCTCCATATGGACACTATTGAGCCAACTTTCAAGTCTTACCAGTTCCTTACGCGTCGTCTGACGGCTCTGAAACATGGCGTGCATATATTAGGGTAATAAGTGAACAATTGCTATAGAGAGAAAATGCGCGTACTTCAACCGGATGCAGAATTATGACGTCATAAACAGGGTAACAATCGAAAAAATTGCGATTTATAAAGTACTACTCCTCCCTTATTTGTTGTAGTATTGAGCTGGGATTGGGCATGGGTATACTACAGGGACACGTCCTCAAAGCTATAGAGCCGGATTTTTTAAATTTCAAACCGGATGCAGCCATATGACGTCTCGAAGATGGTACCTTGGTGCCAAACGATTTTCGTCGTAATATAGCCGTGTTTGGTGTCATTTCAAAGGTCGTGACTTGGAGAATAAGAATAATATGATATTGTGACGTCACTTCTGCTCCCGGAAATAGCAAAAAATCACTTTGAGATTTCATAATTTACCGTAATTATGCCATTTCCGGTTATGTGACGTAATTTTTCGGAATATAGCCGTATTTTGTAGCGAGGTTATTGATGTGTATGTGACGTTACATCCCGTCTTACAGCTTCTTTTGCTGTACCCCGGGTATCGCACATTCGTGCTTGTTTGTTTTGTTTTTTAGCCGCTGTTTGGAGCAAGAAGACTAAAAGATGATTGTGGAGACAGAGAGGCGGTTAGCTCAGCAAAAAACAGGAAAACACAAAATATGCATTCGTCTGAACAAATTCTTTCTAATAGGCCTATTCCCTATTACTTAATACATACTAAAACAGCTCAATAATAATAATAAGAAATGTTAAGTAGGCCTCTGTTTGATTTGTATTTATTTATTCTATAGTTTTTTCAGAATAAACTATTTAACTTATGTTAAGCATATGTCTTTATTAAGGTGTCAATTTTAATTAGAGCTCATAACCCGTATAGGTACTTTAAGGACTGAGCTCCTACAATCCAATATGGGCTAATGATAGAATTCTCCATTGCCCATTTGTCCACACAGGGCTCGCATAGATCCCACAAGGAACCCAGAACAAGCCCATATGGGTACCTATAAGAACCAGAGGTATATTATTTCACATTTCAAACTTTCTTGGGTTACCTCAGTTCATTCAGTTAATATTGATTTCTTGTACTTGTTTTGTTTTCATTTTTGTCTGTTGTTTGTAAAATTGAATGAAACTGGCCGTGCATTGGCCATATCAACATGAAAATATTAATCCGCGCGCGATGCCTTGTGGGATTTATAGCGGGCTGATTAAATTATTAGAATCAACTTATTTTTCACATTTTTAACAGTTTAAAGACGAAAAAAGTTATCGAAATAGGATCATATAGTATTTATTTTAACATAAAATGTAGTTTGTGACCTTATATTAGGTCGAAAAAAACGTAGGTCGTAGGGCTTTAACACATCGTTACAGTAATAAACTCACTTATTTTAAACTTGAAATAATGTGTTAGCTATATTATTTATAGACAAAATTTAAAATTTCTAGAAAATGGTCTGATGAATGTAGAAACTATATGTACAGCTGTACTAAGTATAAAAAAAGCTCTCCGTCGATACCAAACACAATGGTATTTATAGGTTGTCGAAATTTGACATTTGACCTCATTTTGATCACATGACATATGTAATTGCGATTATCTCTGTTGCTATGCATTTTGGGGTATTGGTGTAAATGGAAATAAATGATTAAATTATCATTTTTGTTAAATGGCGGTCACTTGCCATGGTCGAGAAAATGGCACCAAAGTTTTTCTAGTTCAGCGGAAAATTCTGAGTCAGAAAAACAGTAATAGATATCAGTTGTAATATTGATAAAATCAGGGAATAGTGAAATTCACTTTCCCTTATAAAATTCAGTTAAAACAGTGATAAAATTCAGTTAAAACAGTGATAAAATTCAGTTAAAACAGTGATAAAATTCAGTTAAAACAGTGATAAAATTCAGTTAAAACAGTGATAAAATTCAGTTGAAACAGTGATAAAATTCAGTTAAAACAGTGATAAAATTCATTTAAAACAGTGATAGAATTCAGTTAAAACAGTGATAAAATTCAGTTAAAACAGTGATAAAATTCAGTTGAAACAGTGATAAAATTCAGTTAAAACAGTGATAAAATTCAGTTAAAACAGTGATAAAATTCAGTTAAAACAGTGATAGAATTCAGTTAAAACAGTGATAAAATTCAGTTGAAACAGTGATAAAATTCAGTTAAAACAGTGATAAAATTCAGTTGAAACAGTGCTGGAAATATAAATCCATTTGATAACATTGCAAAAAATGATCTAAGGTAGGTTAGCGATTCTGTTTAATAGTGAAAACCACTAGTTCTGATCAAAAGTGATTTGAACGTAATATTAATAAAGGCATTCCGACATAAAACCACACTTGTCTTTATAATGAGGAGAAAACGTTTTAGATTATATACATATTATTTACATTGATAAATAGTATCCATAATCATGATATCATTATCATTATAGAGTGTAAAACCAAGTTTCTTATTCTTCTTTGAAAATACGAACATACTGTATGTTTAGTCTATTAGGCCTATCTATCTATCTATCTATCTATCTATCTATCTATCTATCTATCTATCTATCTATCTATCTATCTATCTATCTATCTATCTATCTATCTATCTATCTATCTATCTATCTATCTATCTATCTATCTATCTATCTATCTATCTATCTATCTATCTATCTATCTATCTATCTATCTATCTATCTATCTATCTATCTATCTATCTATCTATCTATCTATCTATGTAGTTAAATTACTAAAGATTTAAACAAGATTGTTATCATGGTAAACGGTTATTCTTTCCATCTTCCATGAGAAATATCTATCTAAATCTAAAAACATCGCTGTCATGTATATTGAACCACGTGTGTCGATTACTAAGATATAAATTAAAGGAAATGAAAGAATGGAAAAAGAAGAGAAAGAAAGAAATAAATGAAAGAAAACAAATAAATTGAAATAATGAAAGAAAGAAAAAGGGAAAGAATAAAGAAAGAAAACAGAAAGAAAGAAAATAATGAAAGAAAAAAAATAATGAAAGAAAGCAAAATGATGAAAAAAAATAATGAAAGAAAACAAAATAATGAAAGAAAAGAATGAAGGAACAACAAAATAAAAATTTGGAAGAAAGAGAAAGAAAGATCTTGTCTCATCCAAAGTGATTTGTCTCGTTATTCAGATGAGGGATTAAGCACAAACTTACAGAATGCAAACTTTCTTTCGATTTTATTCTCACACCACAGCCTAATTATCTTTTGTTTGGATATACAATACTCTATACTTCACTGAAAACATCGCAAAAAAAGTAAAACAGAATAAACACATTTGTTTTGGTTTTCTGTGCTTCCATGGTAATAATCATCTTGTCACTATGTCGGTCGGTTGGTCGGTCGGTTGGTCGGTAAATACTAACTTGAGCAGGCGTCTGCAGCCATGTATATGGCCTTTTTGTGCTTTACTGTTTTCTTTTGTTTCTGTGTGTTAAAACAAATATCAATATCTTAGCTTGTTTGCCGTCACATTTATTTTTTTTTAGGGAGACCTTCACATTTTGTTACTTCTTGAGTTTTGCCTCTTTATTATTTATATTTAAATTTGTATTTTTGCTTACATTGAAAGAGAAAAAAAAAGAAAAAAGAAAATAAATGTATTTATTTATTCTATTTTTATTTATTTATTTATTCAAAATCTAATATTTTCAAGGAGTCGATTTTTGCTTGCTAGATAAATCAGCGTCGAATCAACCAGTGGCGTAACAGGCGGGGGCAGGGGGGCGGAATACCCCCCTGGCGGATTTTACCGGGTTGAGAAGCGTTCGATCGGGCTGGGTAACTGTCAGGTAAAACGTTCCAAAAACATAATAATACAAAAAGCATAGGTCTAAAAACTCACATCTTGCGTTGAAGATCTTGCAGGTTCTTTGATGGATCATCGTGGATCGAAACTTCCATCTTAGTGAATCTGCTTGTAACAGTTGATATTCGACACTGGGATTCCTTTTGTATATATGTCTTGGCTACCGTTAATAAAATAAAATGTCAGGCGTGAATAAACTTTATCTATATTTGTTGTCAGTGAGGAAGATTATTTCTAGGTTTGCCTTTAGATGTTATGCTTTAGATCTATCTATCTTGTGATTTTTGCATAGAAAATAAGTATGTTCTTTCATTATTCCATTTCTGAACCATGGTTTGTCTTTCGATAAGGTTCTTGGACACTTTGTTGTCAGTTTCTTGGATATGGATTTTTCATGAGAGGATGTTGTCAATGGTAACGCCAAGAAATCTAATAGTCTTTACTGGTGGCATTTCATGATTGCCAATAAAGATTTTAAGTGGTGAATTGTGGGGTTCCAAAAAGTAGCTATACATTTGTTATGTTTGTTAGCAGCAAAGTACTGGTACAAGGTGATAACATTGGTATTAAAGGTGTCAAAAAGAGTTTTAATATTTTTGTTAGCATGAACAACTGTAGTATCATCTGCATAAATAAAATGTTAAGCAAGTTTGGGGCTCGGTGGACATCATTGTGTAAATGGTGGACAGAAGTAGGCCAAGTAAGGAGCCTTGGGGGTCACCACAGGTGATAGGACAAACATTGGAAATAGAGTTATATCTAGTGCATTGGGAGCGGTTAGTGAGATGGCTTTTAAAAAGGTTTAATGCGGGTCCTCGAATTACATGAGACAATTTAAAAATGAATGAACAAACAAAAGCCTCGTGGACATTATCTTGCACACAAAATATGTATACAAGAAAAACATATTAAATGTCGTAATAGATGGATTTATAGTTGTAACGTAGTAACAAGAAAGGTCACAATATTATTTGGAAATAAATACATCATATGAAATGGTAATCAACTTGCATCAATATTTAATTATGTTCCAATTGTCTATTTTCAAAAATAGTGATGATTGGTTAAGTATTGTCTGATTGTACATGTATATGTCCATTATCATCCCACAATACATGCACTTTATATTCTTACTCTCATAATGATAACAAATATTAATTTCAAACAAGAATACACATCCAACATCGTACGCGTATTATAATACAGTACATTATAAGTACCGTACGGTATTATTCGTTTGGTAGGCTTATGCGTTTTCAATGACTTTTTATTTTAGCCTTGGAGAGTATTACCTTTTTATTATATTGTATTATTAAACTTAATATATTAATTAGGCCTATTATAAATTGTACCGCATTATATGAAATATTGTATCTATTTCAGGGTCGAGTGTTGGTTACAATTGTTTACAAAGTCTAAAGCACATATATTTTACGGAATACAAGGTACTATGTAAATGTAATTATATTTGTGCTAATTCATTACATTCAATATTTACATTGATTAACTACGTATGGTACAAAACATAAGTTCATAGCATTGTCGTATGATCATTGTTTATGGTTCAATTTGATATTGCTATCGTTAATTACTAATTAATCAAAAAGAAATACCCTAAAATGTTACACGTGTAGGAATGTACAATTTATATTAAAGAAACAATAGTTCTTGTTAAGACTTATAGCCTATTATATTCGTATTACAAAGTACATTATATTCAGAGCGTATTTGCAATTACAGAGACATAATGTTCAACCAATATAATTTGAAAATTGACTTTAATAATGTTACGATAAATAAATTCACACATTTTTGTATGTGCACTAAGATACGTCTACCCTCAAATATTAATTGTTAACGTAATTAAAGTTTATAATTTAAAGAATTAATTGAATAATAAGGAAACAAATTGAATGCATAATTAAAAGACGTTATATAATTATCGTAATGATCGTAAACATCAAAATGAAAATGATGTTTTCCAATATCTAGAACACCAGGAAATATGTTGACAGGGTTCGGTACAATTGTAACAAAGTTAACAAAGGCCTTCGCTACCGTCACTGAATAATTTACATTCACAGACGCCGTGCCTAAATCAATGTCTATGGTCTCATTAGACGGACACATCATATTTGGTTTGTCAATATCTTGAGAAAATTATTGATAATATCATAGTTAGCAAAACTGATATAAAATATTGTTTTATCAATGTGATGTGAATCTACTAAATGCAATATATTATCACTTACACTTTTCACATATAGCTACAAACATCTTACTTGCACACCGTTTATCACCCCAAGTACCTTTCGGAGGTTTAATCAGTATAGCACAATCTTCATTTCCGTTGTTGTTGGGTTCAACAGGATCCCAATCTAAACAAAACGAATTAGAACAGGGCCAAATATTTTCTATCGGTATTATGAACATCTAAGGAATTACAGATAGATACATAAATACCACAGACTAATGTAAGGGGTTCTGGTGATGGTTAGCGCCTCTCTATGGGGTTATAGTGTTGGTATGATTTGTTTTCTTTATCCGCGGTTAAAAGTACGTTCTATCAATCACCGAAATAACGTACATTTAATATTGATCCAAAAATTATAGAATTGTATTATAACTCGATGATATCCAGTGTGATTTTGATTTATAGTCTTGAGCGGTAGCCTTACAGCTAATTACATGGGCTTCTTAGTGAGAATCCGTAAACAAATCTAATAAATATAGCAAAGTTAAACGTGTGCGACATAATGTCTAAATATGAATAGTTGCGATCCTTAAAATGGTAGAGCGATACTCGCATAACCGTCTCATCCATTATTATTGGAATACGAATTTCTCAAATCATTAGTCCGTATTAAATCCCTTTACATACAAACAGGTAGGTATAAAAAGTTATTTATTCCGAAATCTATAACATCAAAACATATATAAGATTTAGTAAAATGATAAACTGTGTCTCTGTTTCTATTCGACAGAGAAAATTGTATAATAGTTTACTTACGTACAGTGTTATAAAACATTAAAAAAGATTCCACTCTCGAACATGATTCATTAGCAATAACACATTTAGTATCGTTATCGATACAGTCGTATATTCTATCATTTACTGGGTAATCAATCTACTAAAATATCTTCGTATTTACAAAATGTAGAAGTATCAAAGCATTTAGGCCTACTTGTGTAGTTTGCATTCCTCCCTGACACCCACTGAAACTGGTTTTCTATGTCTTTATCATGGTAGCCAATCCAAGCTCCATATGATGTGATATCTTCTATAAATCGGTTAAGTATCCACGAGTTTTCTTCTTCACTATAAATTTCAACCAAATCACCAACATTCTGGCGGCATATATCTCTTGCAGAATCCCAGCTACCCAATGTGTCGGTGACCCAGTAGCATTTTGAAAATACAGCATTGTAATGCCATCCAGTTGGACACCCTGAAAAGAAATGCACCGTCGCCTCGAATTGTTCTAGGTTATATCTACTTTTTGCAACCCGAACCCAGCATCACACACAAATATTTTTTTTTGGGACTAAGTATACTAACATTTTCTGTAGTGTATAACATTAAATTAGTGGAAGATTTTTGAAGTTTACATTAATTTAAAACGATAAAATACGAGTATATTTAAAGTGAAATAATCACGACAAAAATGTAAATTGTTTAATAACATGCCACCGGAAATGCATGGACGTTCGGTTTTATGTGTAAAGGTAGGAAACAGAGGCTTAGTATTAAAGCATGCAGCAACATGTACATTAACATCATAAACAAAAGTAATACTGTTTACCTAATTAAAATGTAACATATACCTACCTGAATGAATATAAAAAAATGATCCTGATCAAACGACAGCACGTTTTACCTCTGTCAACAAATTGTATTGAATGGCATCTAAAATAGTCTCGTACTTAGTAAAATAACCAAATACTTGTACGATGATTCTCCGCATGTTACCATAGTTTCTCGTTTACACGTCAAGAGAAGCATTTATTAAAACTAAATAATAATCTACAAGGCAGTAATATCCTATGATAATAATAATATTAATTGTACTTGTATTGCTTGTATTAAAATCGTTTGAACTGTACATCAAATTAAATTAAAATAAATGAATAGCTGATACTTGATAGGCATAATTAGTGCTGGAAATGAACACATGATTACACTGCACGCATGATGTATAGTAAGATTAGGTAGTGAATCTATTTTAGAGAAAACCACAGGAACGAATCTAAAGAAATTTAACACAATTATTGGAAAGCAACGATATTTAAAGAATGCAGACATAGAATCTAAAACATCGTTTTAGATGTCAAGTGTGCGTTCGATAGAACGCGATCACAATTTGCGGCCAATTTTTTAGTGAGCCAAGTGTTACTCTTGCCAGTTGGCTCAGACGATAGCTCTAGTATACGCCGGGCTTTAGTATGTTTTATTCCGTTTACGTCCGGGCTTATTATCCTTAATTGATTTAAAATGGGAAATATGCATTTTCTGCTTTTAATGTCTGGGTTTAGTAATGCATTAAACAGACAGTTTGACAGCAACAATGATTTATAAAACAGGTTTGATCACACCTCTACCAGCTTATTGATTCATCGATCACAACATTTTGTGATTTAAAAACACACGATTGAGCAACATCAAATTTTAGTAGAATGTAATGATTTGATTTTAGTAATACTGGTGCTTTTTAACCATCTAATGTCTTATGGACTTATGGACTAATTAAATGTGTATTTCATTGTCACGTTTACATAGTTGTGTGTTGTGTGGTGTGGTGCCTCGCACTTTTACAGAGTTGTGTGCTGTGTGGTGCCTCGAACTGTTGATACAATAGTGCAGTTACACTGAACTCGCATGAATTGCAAGTAACATGGTCACGTGGGTTGATGAATTAAATGAATCTCATGCCACAATTGGCTTATAGTTTGTCAATACAGATACCATAAAAGTATGTCATTGTTGACGTAGTAATTCGGTCCCTCTTAAACCTCTTCTTAAAGCATTCGTTGGTCTATACAAATTAAGAAAAACATATCGGTATCACACGTAGGTAATTGTAGTAAAGTAAAAATAAATATCGTAACTATATGTAGTCTTATAGTTGGTCTAATGCAAAGTTAGGCTACACAATACAGTTCTAAGTAGATTCAATCTCAGTAAACCTACTATAATCGTCGCTACAACAATTGTGGTGTTGGTGGTTGTGATAATAGGTGATTAAGATTATTGGCTATACCAACTAAAATGTTATGAGTTCATATGCTTCAACACTGTAAAAATAATTCCACTATTAGTCCAGTAAAAATATGGTTGAACCTAGAACAAATTGCAACAGAATTTTTTTTTGTTTTATTTGGTTGATATGGTGAACATGAACATCATATCCAAAGTTTACCAAAATCGGACATCGGGAAGTGGGTTAATTAGCATAAATTTAAAATGGCCGCCATTTGCTATTTTAAAGCCCCATATCTCCTTAACCGTTGGATTTAGACCACCTATATGCATTACAAGTAGATATAAATGTGATATTAAACATTCTAACTGGCATATTTAAATTTCCATAGGACGTAACTATGACGTCATATGGTAGTTGTGACGTCATAAATTATGTTATAAATGCTTAAATGACATTATACTATGCGAACAATTTAGAAACTGCAGAAAAACAAGTTTCCTAACATTCTCCTTGTTGAAATGAACATAATTTCCAAAGTTTACCAAAATCGGACGTCAGGAAGTGTGTTAATTAGCATAAATTAAAAATGGCCGCTATTTACTATATCATTTTGAAGCCCTATATCTCCTTAATGGTGGTTTTAGACCACCAAAGTGCATTGCGAGTAGATATAAATGTGACATTAAACTTCCCAATTAGCACATTTAAATTACCATATGACGTAAATATGACGTCATAAGGTAGTTGTGACGTCATATATTATGTTATAACTGCTTAAATGGCATTATCCCATGCTAAAAATTTCCTGTTGAAATGAACATGATATCCTAAGTTCACCAAAATCAGACTTCAAGAGGGTCAATTAGCATAAATTCAAAATACCATTTTGAAGCCCTGTATCTCCTTAGCGGTTGGGTTTAGACAGCCTATGTGCATTACGAGTAGATTATATATGTAAAAACCATTGAAATTTATCATTAAGTTTCCATTTACAAAATCTTATGAAAATAAATATTCTACAGAACCGTATGAAAGGTGATCATCAACTGTATTTCCGAAACTGATTTGTACTCAAGCGCACATCTTGTTTTGTGTTTTCTAAAACTACATCTTTTAGAACTTTATCTCTTTAAATTGGTAAAGGAATAAAAAAAATATTGTAATGAGGTGATTGATTGTGGGTCAGGCTATTCAAACCCATCATTCCCACAAACTCATCTCAATTGAAATGAAAATGATAATTGTCATACTGTAGTTTTCTGTATAGTCAGCATCTCCATTCTGCTCTTTCAAATTTGCTATTTCATTGCATCTGTTTGGTGTCGATCATTTATGAGACAACAACTTTTTATGATGTTTTATATAATGTTTATCTTTTGAATGCTGTTTCCAAGATGCAATGAGCATATAACAAGGACACTTCATCCTAGTGTTAACTAGGATGAAGAACCATCAGTTAAAAGATACACATCAACGGAATCCAAAAAGGGGTTGTTAAGGTAATACACTAATTTTCAAACTTGCCACTACTAATTACAGTATTTTATTTTTCGACAAGACAGTATTCAACTTCCTTGACAAAAAATGGCAGAAAAATGGAATAGAAACTTTGAATGCAGATGGGGATCTATTAAATATCTTACTTTGCCATAATTAAAAAAAGCGATTGCGTTTTAAGACAGAAGAAGCAAAAAATAGTGGAATAATTGGTACTTAAAGAAAACATCTTAATGAGCAAATTTGCAACATCTTTGTAATGCTCTGCACTTGCAAAGAAACAGGGGGATGCATTCTATTCTAAGCAAGAACTGTTTGGTCCAAAATTTAAAAAGACATCAGAAAAGCCAATGAAGTAGACTTGCTGTGCCTACATGTATGGTGGAAGTGTTTTGACGGCGCCAACATTACATTTTCTATGTATGTACTTTGGATTGGAAACTTACTGTGATCCAACTCCATATTTAGGATGGGGTCGAATTATTAAATCCCAGACTCATTACTTAATTAAGAATCCTATTTCTTTAAATATATATGAGATATATGAGATATATATGCAGTTATAAAAAGTTGCAGTTGCAGAAAATTAACTGGAATGTTCTATTGCATGTTGTGAAGGGTGGCCGAATAACTTCTGATACCCATGATCTTAACCTGGATGTGGTAAATGTTCTACTATTTTCATGAGATTAAAAACATTTTTTCCTTTCGGTTTCTATATTTTCCCCTTAGAATAATGCCAATTGAGCATTATTGTGACAAAATACATGACGTCATATGTCTTATGACATCATAGGTACGTTATATGGCAATTTAAATATGCTAACTATAAAGTTTAATATCACATTTATATCTACTCTCAATGCACTTAGGTGGTCTAAAACCAAGCGTTAAGGAGATATGGAGCTTCAAAATGGTATGATAAATAGCGGCCATTTTGAATGTATGCTAATTAACCCACTTCCTGACGTCCGATTTTGGTAAACTTTGGAAATAATGTTCATTTTAACAAGGAAAATGTCAAGAAACATGTTTTCTTGCAGTCCCTAAATTTTTCGAATAGTATAATGTCATTTAAACAGTTATAACATAATATATGACGTCACAACTACCATATGACGTCATAAGTACGTCATATGAAAATTTAAATATGCTAATTAGAATGTTTAATATCACATTTATATCTACTCGTAATGCACTTAGGTGGTCTAAATCCAACCGTTAGAGAGATATGAGGCTTCAAAATAGCAAAAGGCGGCCATTTTGAATTTATGCTAATTAACCCACTTCCCGATGTCCGATTTTGGTAAACTTTGGATATGATATTCATTTGAACCATATTTACCAGACAAAACAAAAAAAAATTCTGTTGCAATTTGTTCTAGGTTCACCCTATTTTTGACTTATCTTTACTGGACTATATCCAAAGACTTAAGAGCAGTTGTCTATAAATATCGACCTTTAGGTGGCCAGGTCAAAAATATAGATTTTCTTTAAAATTTGCACAATGAAAGAGGTTTGGTTGAAACATGCACTAATAAAATTGTTTTTAATATATGTATCTTGTGCCCATAGTAACGGCCATTTTAAAAATTACAGCATTTTATTGTAATATTTCACTTTCAAATAAGGTAAACGTTTCAATAACTCTTACACGGATTGTTGAAATTTAATTTAATTTTTAATACAAGATGATGAAAGACACGGGCATGTGAATGAATTTAGATATAATAGTCATATCTTTAAAATAATATTTACATGTTTTAGATACGGAAATGTTCATTATTTAAAGATGTATTGTTCCCCTGAAAAAATATTTTACATCTTTTTGTTGATTAGGCCATTTTAATATCATATAATAGTTATCCACTTGGATCGAAAAAAAAAATTATTTACCTGAAAAACTGTAATTTAAAGCAAACAAGTCAAATTGGCTGCCAGCCAATGGATTTTTGGTTGAATTTAACCATTTATTTTGTCATTTTAGTAAAAAATATGGTTTTTTCTTGGTTTTGTTTCTACGCAATTGATTAACTATATTGAAACTACAAATAATCAAAGTCTGCTGTAATTAATCTTCATTTTACATCTTTAAAAAAACATAACCTTATATCCTTATGTGACGACATTATTTATTTAATTACATCAAAATAAAGAGACATTGCTTTATACATTGATACCAAAAATTATGAGCACGGAAAACTGCACTTACAGATATTTGTGTTACCTACTCCAAAATTGTCCAAAACTGTGGAACTGATTGGTATAATTAGAAATGCGTTAAAATCCCACCTTAGGAATGAGAATATTTAATGTTAACATCGATTTTTTTGTTCACTGGATATAGGTAAGCATACATAAAGATACCAACAAAAATGTACGTAGTGCAGACCACTCATATCCCATGTACTGTATTTTGTTGCTTGTAAAATGTTTTTCCCGTCACTACTTCAATGCTCAAACTTGTGGCCATGTCAAGAACTTAATCACAAGATGTTGAGTTGTCTTCTGATTTTTGGTAATCTTCCCCAACAGAACCGACCACTTTCATTAGTCTAGTGTGCAAGGCTATCAAACAACTTGATAACCTTGGTCTGTATCTCTTCTAGTTGTCTTTTCTATAAATATATTGGGTTGGGTTGAACAACTCAGTCACCATGTTCTTCATCTGAGTGAAAATCAAACTTCTTGAACTATGATCTAATCGGATACTAAAGGATATTACGTTACGTTTTTTATGCAAAAATAAAGAATACTAAAATCAAACATTGAAATGTCATTTTGTAGTCAGGATATTAAACAAATAATGATTTAGCTTATAAAAAAATAAAAAACAGTAAATCAGATACAAACCCATTGGATTTCAAACTTTAAAAAAAAAGGCCATCAGGGTTATATCTGGCGCCCCACCCCTGTCTCATTCATCTCATCTTTTTTCCAATCTTCATCTTCTCTAAGTCTCTGATATCAATCTAACACAACAAGGCTCTTTCATCTTTTCTTCTATTAATTCTAACCTTCCTAAACATCTTTGCTCCTAATTCTTTAATTTATTATCATCATACCCGTATTAGTTCAAAACTACATATTCCAACCCATAAAACCAACCACTTTCAACACAACATTAGGTATTCCGGATCCACTTTTTGGAACGATCTGTCACTCTCCATCTTAAACTCTGTTTCTAGTAAATCATTTTTATCTAAATTTAAAATTCACCTTATTTCCAAATATTAACTATTCTTCGGTCAATTTTTTATTTATTTATTATTAATTTATTTTGTTGTTGTTATTGTCTGTGTCAGTTATAGGTACGCCCTGGGCTTGTGCCTGCTTTGAATTGAATTGAATTGACTATGTTAAGATTGTTGACTGTAGAGCATTAGTGAATGTTTGTCAAGATTTAAATACAAGTAATACATTTATTGTTTTTTATTCTTCATAGCTTCATTCAGCAACTTACAGCAGAATTAAATTCACTGACTAACATAACAAATTTGGATGCAATTTACCGACCAAAGAAGATCATCACTTCCAACATCGGAGATATATTGTTGCCGCGAATACAAAACTATAAGCAATCGGGAGCCATTACAAACACATTTGAAAGGAACATGACGTAAGTCTGCAATAACAAAACTAAACCTTAAGTACTATTACTATTGATAGAACAGTATTATGACTCCACTATACGGTACTTCATTTTTTTTAAACCCCAAAACGCCTACTATATTATTTGATGTAAAACATACACCTAACAACAGCCAAACTACTAATTTTAAGTCATAGCCTGACATATTAATTTAGTTCCTATAGAATCATGTAAACACATTATTTTGTATTTTATATCTTTTCAGATGATGGGATGATGATGTATTGACTAATCATGTAAATACAATTGTTTTTAAAAATAAAAAATTACCATTAACTGTATACAAATAATTGAATGCGATATATTTTATTATACAAAATAAATTAATAAATGTATGAACTTTTATAAAATACGGATATCTTGGTGTTTATATTGTGTGTTATTTTCCAACCATTACGGGTCATTTCTAAGATGCCCGCTTGTCGTCTTATGGGATAACTAATCTTTCGCTGCTTGATTGTGGTTGTTTAATCATGGACCTGTAATTCAATGCTAAAAATTACAACATGATAGTAGACGTTGACTCGAATGTGCTGTACCAATTTCGACGACGCATTAGGCCGATGTGTGATAGTGTACGCGGGCTTTTATAGAATGTTCACACACGCCCACATTCGACTGAAAATGATATATGAATATTTTCGGTTGTAGTAACGTTGTGACGTGACATGACATCGGTAGGTGTATAAAGACACGTTCTATCTCAAACGTAGGCATACGTCATGAATATTTCAAAGTCCTAACACAATTTAAACATCTTATATATCATTATACCTGTTTAACACTAGGCGATTTTTTTTTTGAAACACAGAAAAATAGCAACGAATATTATTTTACTAAAAACTTTTTTCACATGATATCCAGTTAAAACAGTAATAAATTTCAGTTATAATATTGATAAAATCAGGAAATAGTGAAATTTACTTTTCTATTATAAAATTCAGTTAAAACAATGATAAAATTCAGTTAAACATTGATAAAAATTCAGTTAAACCAGTTATACAATTTAGTTAATCCAGTTAAAACAGTAATAGATTTCAGTTGTAATATTGATAAAATCTGGGAATAGTGAAATTCACTTTTCCCTTATAAAATTCAGTTAAAACAGTGATAAAATTCAGTTAAAACAGTGATAAAATTCAGCTAAAACAGTGATAAAATTCACTTAAAACAGTGATAGAATTCAGTTAAAACAGTGATAAAATTAAGTTGAAAAAGTGATAAAATTCATTTAAAACAGTGATAAAATTCAGTTAAAACAGTGATAAAATTCAGTTAAGAAAGTGATAAAATTCAGTTAAAACAGTGATAAAATTCAGTTAAAACAGTGATAACATTCAGTTGAAACAGTGCTGGAAATATAAATCCATTTGATAACATTGCAAAAAATGATCTAAGGTAGGTTAGCGATTCTGTTTAATAGTGAAAACCACTAGTTCTGATCAAAAGTGATTTGAACGTAATATTAATAAAAGCATTCCGACATAAAACCACACTTGTCTTTATAATGAGGAGAAAACGTTTTAGATTATATACATATTATTTACATTGATAAATAGTATCCATAATCATGATATCATAATGAGAAATATCTATCTAAATCTAAAAGCATCGCTGTCATGTATATGTCATATATAATTGAACCACGTGCGTTGATTACTAAGATATAAATTAAAGGAAATGAAAGAATGGAAAAAGAAGAGAAAGAAAGAAATAAATGAAAGAAAACAAATAAATTGAAATAATGAAAGAAGAGAAAGTAATGAAAGAAAGAAAAAGGGAAAGAATAAAGAGTATAAAAAAGAAGGAAAACAGAAAGAAAGAAAATAATGAAAGAAAAAAAAATAATGAAAGAAAGCAAAATGATGAAAAAAAAATAATGAAAGAAAACAAAATGATGAAAAAAAATAATGAAAGAAAAACAAAATGATGAAAAAAAATAATGAAAGAAAAACAAAATAATGAAAGAAAAGAATGAAAGGAACAACAAAATAAAAATATGGAAGAAAGAGAAATAAAGATCTTGTCTCATCCAAAGTGATTTGTCTCGTTATTCAGATGAGGGATTAAGCACAAACTTACAGAATGCAAACTTTCTTTCGATTCTATTCTCAGACCACAGCCTAATTATCTTTTGTTTGGATATACAATACTCTAGATATACTTCACTGAAAACATCGCAAAAAAAGTACAACAGAATAAACACATTTGTTTTGGTTTTCTGTGCTTCCATGGTAATAATCATCTTGTCTTTTGTAGTCGCGTGCAACGCGACTCTACAGCTCACTATGTCGGTCGGTTGGTCGGTTGGTCGGTCGGTTGGTCGGTGAACACTAACTTGAGTAGGCGTCTGCAGCCATGTATATGGCCTTGTTGTGCTTTACTGTTTTCTTTTGTTTCTGTGTGTTAAATCAAATATCAATATGATTACAATTTATTTGTATTTCTTAGCTTGTTTGCCGTCACATTTATTTTTTTTTAGGGAGACCTTCACATTTTGTTACTTCTTGAGTTTTGCCTCTTTATTATTTTTTTTAATTTTTTTATTTTATTTCATCATCACCCTACAGTGACCAAACGTCACCATTAACAGGGCTGAAAGTCGTAAAATATAACATATAATATACAAGCAAAAATCAACAGATAACAAGACAACATTTAAATATTACTGACATTAGACAAAACCTTGTGACGGAAACAAGCAAGGGAATCAAAAAAAATATCAACAGATCCATCAATTTTACATAGTGAGTGGTATAACTTAGGCAAACGATTAACAAAACCATTTTTAGTAATATTTACCCTCCCTCTTGATATAGAAAATAAAGCAGGATAACGCAATTGATATTGTGGAACAGAAATAGGAAAGTACACTTCAAAATTACCATGAAAAATTGAGTTCACAGCCTTAAAAAGAAAAATTAAATCAAATAACTTACGCCTACCCGCTAAATTAATAAGAACGTCTTTGCTAATAGAACCAAATTTACGCACATAAAATCGACAAAACTTGTTCTGTACACTTTGTAATCTAGAAGACTGGGCAAGAGAAATAGAGTTAAAAATAACACTGCAGAATTCAAGATTCGACCTAACTAAAGATTTGTATAAAATAACTAATGCCTTTTTATCGTTGATATGTCTGCAATGTCTCCAAAGAAAACCCAAAAGTCTATTGCATTTAGAGACTATAAAATCAATATGTTTACAGAAGGTTAATGAACTATCTAAAAAAACACCAAGGTCTTTGTGAACAGAGACTCTTTCAAGTATAATATTCTTAATATAAAAGTCAAAATAGATGGGTTTTTTTTTAAAAGACATTGATTTGCATTTAGAGGCATTGACTGACATATTCCAAGTGTCGCACCAGTGAATGAGTCTGTCAACGTCTTCTTGTAACAACAACATATCATTTAAAGTTAGTATAGACTTAAATAATTTAATATCGTCAGCAAACATAAGAACATTAGAATGACGAGGAACAAAGGAAAAATCGTTAATAAACATAATGAAAAAAAGAGGCCCCAAAATAGACCCCTGAGGCACGCCAGATAAAACAGGAAGCCATTCAGACGCGTTACCATCAAAAGTGACTCTCTGAAACCTGTCCGATAAATAACTTGTAAAAAATAAAATTAAATCGTGATTTAGACCAAATTGTTGAAGTTTAAACAAGAGCAATTTATGGGAGACCCTGTCAAAGGCTTTAGCCATGTCTGTATATACAACTTCGCATTGCCCTTTTGCATTTATTGCGTCATACGCATGTGACAACAGAACAGACAAATTTGTTTCACAAGACCTTCCTGGGTAAAATCCGTGTTGATGGTCACTAATAACTGGTGATATATGTTTAAAAATTTGGTCGTGAACAATTTTTTCAAAAACTTTAGAAATAGTTGGCAACAATGAAACCGGTCTATAATTATTTATATTTAAATTTGTATTTTTGCTTACATTGAAAGAGAAAAAAAAAGAAAAAAGAAAATAAATTTATTTATTTATTCTATTTTTATTTATTTATTTATTCAAAATCTAATATTTTCAAGGAGTCGATTTTTGCTTGCTAGATAAATCAGCGTCGAATCAACTTTTTTTAACCTTTGTAACTGTCATTTCAGGAATGAAATCAGACATTTGATGATTAGATGGCAAAATCAGCTAATCGTCTGGAAACAGTGTACTTCTATTACATTGAATCTTAAATTATATTATACAGTTGTTATGGATGGTACGCTCGCTTCGCTCGCGTACCATCTAGGTCGTGCCCACAGTTGGTTCTCGAATACATAATAATTTCAGCGTTAAAAAACTGGCGATTTCAAATGTACGTACCGCAGGACAATACATGTCGTGTACAGGAACGAATAAATAGACACTGTGATTTATGTACTCAACTAAAATTAGCACCCTATTACTTCCGAAAAAGAAACTTGTCACAAAATAAGACCAATTGTTTAAGTCAAATTTAAACAAACTTAATTTGTGTTTTGTATGTAACATTAGGGTTGAGGGATGGGGAAGAGGATGGGTGCAAAGAGGAACAATGTTAAAATATATTCTTTATCCATTTAGTAACGAAATATTAATTGCTTTCATGTTTTACAAATAGTATACCACTAAACACAGTAAAACATTGCGATGTAATACTTTGTTGAAACTATCACCGTCCTAGTCGATTGAAATAGTACAGCACATGTAACGATACATCACTACGACGTGTATATGTTTATAATATAATGTAAAACAATTTGTGAAAACCACCTCTATTCGGAGAAAATCATAAATTCGATTTAATCTTCAATAAATATTAAATTATCTAACTCAACTTAATTAGTAGGCCTAATGGTTTTCAATTGTTTCTTAGAGCCAATTTATACTTAAGTTGGTTCCTACCCTACCCACCAAAGTTGTTCTGCGTTTAGGGCATGTGATGTACCGTAGGCCTATTCTCTACTGGTTTTACAACGCTACTCATGCCAGTGAGGGAAAGGTGATGATGTGGGTGGTTTAACTGCAATAATAAAGATTTGTACATAATATACGGCGAGTGAAAACGCTAGCTCATTATCCGTTAAAAAAAAAATTATATCCAACCTCTGCAGCACAGATTGAAAACAAAAATGGATCGAATTTCGAGTATACAGTGCTGTACTTGCCTTTACGACGACGCCTGAGGGAATAGACACTTGTGAAACAGAGATTGGAATGTTCCATTCATCGCAAATCAATACATTAGTATAATCGTATATTAAATCTATCAAAATAGTATTTTTTTAAAGAAAATCGGCCTGTCTTCAACATTATGATGCTGTACTCTAGCTGTTCAACCAGTTTTCAGCTATTAAAAACAATTATCGTAGGAGGAGATAGGAAAATGCGAAGCCTCCTCGTATTTTTGTGGCGGGTATTTTTCAAGATGGACATCCATTAGACAGTGTATACCACGATCGGAAAACACCCCTATTTGGGGAAAATCGTTGAACCTAAATTCGTTTTAATCGTCAATAACTAATTACCTAACTCAATTTAATTAGTAAACAGGGTTACATCAGATGGTTAAAATCAATACCGAAAGTATGAACCAACTTTATATACCATCGAGTAGAAATTCTAGAAATAAACCGAGATTTACCGAATTTTGCCCTTACGTAAGTTTATATATAGATTATCTACGTTAAAATGACTTTCCTAGAAATTGTCAGGTAAAACGTTCCAAAAACATAATAATACAAAAAGCATAGGTCTGAAAACTCACCTCTTGCATTGAAGATCTTGCAGGTTCTTTGATGGATCATCGTGGATCGAAACTTCCATCTTAGTGAATCTGCTTGTAACAGTTGATATTCGACACTGGGATTCCTTTTGTATATATGTCTTGGCTACCGTTAATAAAATAAAATGACAGGCGTGAATAAACTTTATCTATATTTGTTGTCAGTGATGAAAAATTTTTCTCGGTTTGCCTTTAGATGTTATGCTTTAGATCTATCTATCTTGTGATTTTTGCATAGAAAATAAGTATGTTCTTTCATTATTCCATTTCTGAACCATGGTTTGTCTTTCGATAAGGTTCTTGGACACTTTGTTGTCAGTTTCTTGGATATGGGTTTTTCATGAGAGGATGTTGCCAATGGTAACGCCAAGAAATCTAATAGTCTTTACTGGTGGCATTTCATGATTGCCAATAAAGATTTTAAGTGGTGAATTGTGGGGTTCCAAAAAGTAGCTATACATTTGTTATGTTTGTTAGCAGCAAAGTACTGGGACAAGGTGATAACATTGGTATTAAAGGTGTCAAAAAGTGTTTTAATATTTTTTAACAACTGTAGTATCATCTGCATAAATAAAATATTAAGCAAGTTTGGGGTTCGGTGGACATCATTGTGTAAATGGTGGACAGAAGTAGGCCAAGTAAGGAGCCTTGGGGGTCGCCACAGGTGATAGGACAAACATTGGAAATAGAGTTATATCTAGTGCATTGGGAGCGGTTAGTGAGATGGCTTTTAAAAAGGTTTAATGCGGGTCCTCGAATTACATTACTCTGTGAATGCAATTATATTTGTGCTAATTCCTTAAACTAGATGGCACGCTCGCTTCGCTCGCGTACCATCTAGGTTGTGCCCACAGATGGTTCTCGAATACACAGTATTTTCCAGCGAGAAAAAAATGGAGATTTCAAATGTACGTACTGCAGGACTATAATACATTGTCGTTTACAGAAACGAATAAATATACACGGTGATTTATGTAGTCAGCTAAAATTAGCACCCTGGGAATTACTTCCGAGAGAGAAACAAAATGAGTCAATTTTTTTTATTTGGACTCATTTAAACAAACCCAATTTTTGTTTTGTATGTAACATTAAGGGTTGAGGTATGGGGGAAGAAGATAGGTACAAAGAGGAAACATTTTAAAATATATTCTTATCCACTCAGTAACGAAATATTGTTTTTAATGTTTTATAGGCCTATAAATAATATACCACTAAATACAGTAAAACATTTACGATTTAATACTTTGTTAAAACTCTCACTGTCATAGTCGATTGAAATAGTAAAGTACATGTAACGATACACCACTACGTACGTTTATATATTTTTAAATTATTAATTAATACAAACGTTGAGAAGCAACTGTCAGTAATAACGTTTATTTATTTGTATATTATATGTTTATAATCTAACAGTAGGGCCTACCCACACTCACAGTAATAAAGTTTATTTGTATATTTGTTTATATTATATCTAACAGTACCAACACTAACAGTAAGAAATTTGCGATTCAAATTGCGATCAAAAGTGGTTAATACCTTAACAGTATTGTACCGCATTGCAATACTATTTATGTTTATTCTCCAAGGGGGGGCCCATAAATCTAAATCTATACCTCTATGGTTAAACCAAATAATTTGGAATGTTCCATTCATCACAAATCAATTCATTTGTAAAAACGTATATTACATGTATCAAAATAGCATTTTTTAAAGAAAATCGGCCTGTCTTCAACATTATGATGCTGTACTCGAACTGTTCAACCGGTTTTCAGCTATTAAAAACAATTATCGTAGGAGGAGATAGGAAAATGCGAAGTGTCCTCGTATTATTGTGTGCGGGTATTTTTCAAATTGACATCCATTAGACAGTGTATACCACGATCGGAAAACACCCCTATTTGGGGCAAATCGTTGAACCTAAATTCGTTTTAATCGTCAATAACTAATAATCGAACTCAATTTAATTAGTAAACAGGGTTACATCAGGTGGTTAAAATCAGTACCGAAAGTACGAACCAACTTTATATACCATCGAGTAAACATTCTAGAAATAACGCGCGATTTACCGATTTTTGCCCTTACGTAAATTTATATATAGATTCAATATTTACATTGATTAACTACGTATGGTACAACACATAAGTTCATAGCATTGTCGTATCATCATTGTCTATGGTTCAATTTGATATTGTTATCGTTAATTACTTTAAGAAATATTAATCAAAGAGAAATACCCAAAATGTTACACGTGTAGGAATGTACAATTTATATTAAAGAAACACGAGTTCTTGTTAAGACTTATAGCCTATTATGACCATAATTTTGTGTTAGCAATATTCGTATTACAAAGTACATTATATTCAGAGCGTATTTGCAATTATAGAGACATAATTTCCAATCAATATAATTTGAAAATTGACTTTAATAATGTTACGATAAATAAATTCACTCATTTTTGCATACGAATTAAATGAATAATAAGGAAACAAACAGAATGCATAATTAAAAGTGACCATTCTGACCTTCGACATTGATTTCAAAGGAACAATTTCCATTTTTTTCAAATTCATCAGTATAGTTGAACTTGAATTCATGTTTTCCAATGCCGAGTTTCACAGGAAATTCTTCAGAAGGAATCGGTAAGATGTCCATTCCGTCTATTGTCAGTACGCTTCCATTTACAAATACTGAGTCGGAGTAGTCAACAGATGCAGTTGGATATCCGGCGTCAGTATGTATGGTATTGTCAGATGGACAAATCAATACCGGCGTGTGAAGATGAAGAAGACTTGCTGTAGTGAGATAACAGTGCGTTTATATTATACAATGGAGGTAATTAATAAATCCTATTAATTTTTGTTCATGACACAAAATATGTAATAATAACTAATTGATGCACAAACTGGCTTCTGATATCTAGTGTGATATTCATATGTGAAATAGGATAAGTCGTTAATATTAACGTTGTCTATACATTTACTGAAAAAAGCTACTTTAAGTAGAAAAGGAGCAATGTTGCCAAACTATTTGAAATCGCAGCTACAGTAAGACTGTAGTATTTTATAAATTTTATGTTAAACAAATTTACCAAAAAAGGTGAAGCCACCACTAGTTTATTAATTCAATGAGATAATAATATGCAATTAATAAGTCATTCCTGACCTCTTTATCAGGCGCCCTGTATTTAAGATAGTAACCACAAAGTACCACTTGTTACGTAAGTAGTATGTGTTTTTAATTGTTTTGTAGATATCTAAGAATAGAAATCAACTTACGTTCAACGTTTATTGTAAACGTACAACTGTTTGAATTGTTGGATGAGTCTTTAACTGTAAACGTATACACATGTACTCCTACTCCAATATTAGATGGGAATATTGAATTAGGAACTGGTGATACAACAAAGTCGTTTGAGTTGTCATTTGCTGCTGCAGTTATATCGGTGGAGTAGTCAACTGATATGGAGACTGTGGTCGTTTCTATAGTTACATTTGCAGGACATTCCACTGTAGGGGATTCCGTATCTGTCAAACAATTAGCAAAACATTATGGACATTTCAAAGTGCGCATTAGTCAGTATCAATCTGTATTTTTAAACGGAAGTGGCTGTCACAATGATGTATTGTATTTCACAAACCTTCAACCGTTACGGTAAAATTGCAGCTTCCTCTATTGTTATAAGCATCTGTAACATTGAACACAAACAGGTGACTTCCAATCGCAAGAAAAACGGGAAATACATCTACTGGATTCGGGGAGATTTCCAATGGTTCGTCTGAGTTGTCAGTTGCATTGATGTCCGCTGAATAGTCAACGGTGGCCGTTGGTATACCAAAATCAGTCACTACAGTCAAATTGTCAGCCGGGCAGGTCAAAACGGGCTTTTCGGTATCTAAGAAACAGACAAATTGCTCGATTTAAATATACGTACATCCTCACAAATGATAAATATATTATTATTAAATAACAAAATATTGCGCGCTCGCCATACTTGCGCATTTTAATCAGTGTCCTATTGATTAATGCATTGCCTTTTTATCATGATGCTTAAAGTCATGTTCAATAACTTAAATAATTTCGTTATTACCTACAAAAACCTTTAAATAAATTGATTGTTTTGACATTAAATTTGATAGTTAGGCCTTGTGAACTATATACGCATTGTTATAACAAATGATTAACTCCACACTCTACATTGGAATAGTTGGGCACAAAGATGGCCGGTAGTATACCACGTGACTTTCTAGAATTCCAAAACGGAATGCCGTAACTCTTTATATTGCTCTTAGCACAGGGACTGTTCGTAATATTCAATTGGGGTTTCCAATGTACGCATGCGCAGGTCACATTCTAATAAGCATAACATTCATTTTAATATCATATACACTAACCTTTAACAATTATTGTAAACGTACAAGACGTTATATAATCAATATTGTAATGATCGTAAACTTCAAAGTAAAAATGATGTTTCCCAATATTTAGATCACCAGGAAATATGTTGACAGGGTTCGGTATAATTGTAACAAAGTCAACAAAGAACTCCTCTACCGTCACTGAATAATTTACATTCACAGACGCCTTGCCTAAATCAGTGTCTATGGTCTCATTAGACGGACACCTCATATTTGGTTTGTCAATATCTGGAGAAAATTATTGATAATATCATAGTTGGCAAAACTGATATAAAATATTGTTTTATCAATGTGATGTGAATCTACTAAATGCAATATATTATCACTTACACTTTTCACATATAGCAGCTACCCACATCTTTGCTGCACACGTGTTATCATACCAATTACCATTCGTAGGTTTATACAGTGTAGCACAATCTTCTCCTCCTTTTGGTCCGCCGTCGTTGGGTTCAACAGGATCCCAGTCTAAAAAACGAATTAGAACAGGGATAAATGTTTTCTATCGGTATTATGAACATCTAAGGAATTATAATAAGTGTAGACATGAATTGTTGATGTTCCAATTGTAAAAATATACAATATATTTATTATATTATATTATATTTGTTGGTAGTTACTCAGGTCTTTTTTTATGATTCAAAAGTGAGTTTTACTTATATTCTCATGTAGATACATAAATACAATAAACTAATTTAAGGGTTCTGGTGATGGTTAGCGCCTCTGGGGTTATAGTGTTGGTATGATTTGTTTTGTTCATCCATGGTTAATAGTACGTTCTATCAATCACCGAAACTTAGCTTATCATAACAATACTAGTGTATAGAGTGTACTGTATACAATTAATAGGCTGTACAATACTTAAAGATGTATTGTCCCCCTGAAAAAATAATTCTTTAAAAAAATTGTGTTGAATATTCTATTTTAATGTAACATAATAGTCATCCACTTTACCGGAAAATTTGATCGGAAAAAAAATGCATTTTACCTGAAAAAATGTAATTTAAAGCAAAGAAATGGTCAAAAGTGAAAACATTTTTTTTTTCTATAGAAGTGATTACCTTTATTAAAACTACAAAATAACATATTCGAAGTTTGATTTTACTAATCTTCATTTTTCATGTTTTGGGGGGACAATACATCTTTAAATACATCTACAATATCGTGCACATGCATGTTTTTATTTTATTTTCGAATCGTGCGCAACGCGAGACTGATAACTGTAAATAAATAACTAAAACGAATGACAGAACATCATGTCAACGTCATTTGCGTGACCAAGGCTACTGAAAGTAGCTGAAACGTAGCAAGTAAGTACTTGTCAACTGGTTTAACCAAAAATATTTAGGTACTGTCTTGGACGTTAAACCTAATTGGACCCCAATAAACTTTACCTATATAAAAAAGGACAATTACGTAAATTTAATATTGATCCAAAAAATTATAGAATTGTATTATAACTCGATGATATCCAGTGTGATTTTGTTTTATAATCTTGGGCGATAGTCTTACAGCTAATTACATGGGTCTCTTAAGCCTGTTTTCCTGTCGACGTTATTCGACGCTATCGTCGTTGATCGTTAATAGTTCAACGACGATCGTTTGAAAACGATCAAGTTGAAATGATAACGGTAGCGAGTACCTTTTCCTGTAAATCATTAACATTTCAAGAAGATCGCCGATTATTGTTAACGATAGCGTCGACTAACGTCGACAGGAAAACAGGCTTAAGGGAGAATCCATAAAAAATCTAATAAATATAGCAAAGTTAAACGTGTGCGACATCAAGTCTAAATATGTAGCTGCGATCCTTAAAATGGTAGAGCGTATACTCGTACAACCGTCTCATCCCTTATTGGAATACGAATTTCTCCAATCATTAGTCCGTATTAGATCCCTTTACATCCGAACTGGTAGATATAAAAAGTTATGTATTCCGAAATATATAACAGCAAAACATAACTAGATTTAATTCGTCACTATGACGAATTATAGGTTATATGCATTGATTTAAATAAAGATAATTGATTTTTAAAAGATATATTGATTTATTGATTTTCTCAGAATCTTTAATTATATGATAGGACCTTGCTAACGCGAACACCATAGCCGGTATCACAATCCGATCCATATGCGTATAATGTCATAAACCACATTTGTTGTTACATAATAATAAAGACATAAGTTAATTTTTATCTAGATTTCATTATACATCATGTGTATAATCTATACACTAAGAAATAAATTTGAACAAACAATACGGATAATAAAAAAAAATCTTATTTCGTTTCCCAAGGTGAGACTCGATCTCGGTACCTTGAATGCCATAGACACGAGCACAGACCATCGAGCCATACACAACTGACTAAAAGTTGTAGAAAAATTCCTCCGTGTATTTACTATGCAGTAACCACTTTGATGCAAATAGATTATTACATATCGAAATGAATTATAATTTTTTACTATGATGACATCTTTAAAATGTAAACAAATGATGCACTGTCAAACTACATACTTTTAACTTTAATATATGAACTTTTGAAGGAAGAAAGTTAATGTTAAGTTTGTTATTTTGGCCTAAGAAAATGTCATAATTTGTTTGATTGTCGAAATTATTTTTTTTAAATTTAATATGCAATTAATGATGACTTAATCAACTTTTGTTCTCTTAATTTGATAATAAATCATACATATGATACATACACTTCAAGAAAATGAAATAAAAAATAGGTGTTCCCCTGCATTCTGACGATATATATTAATTTTAAAATTTAGCATATTTTCACCATTTTGTTAACTTACACGTGCGTAGCCTGTCACTTTTGACGTGCTCGTATAAGGCAATTACGTGTTGAAAAGTGAATAAAATATGATGATATTATTAAAGAAAGGTTGTACAACCGAAATCGGACAAAAAGAGTGCGCATTAACGTATAACGCGCAGTGCGCGTGCAAAAATCTGCGCACTCATGGCAATTTTTTAAACGCTTAAAATTGCCTGAAACGTACTCTAATTTCATCGAAAATAAATTTTGACAATTTTGAACATTTTAAGCGCGCGTACGCAAGCGTTATATGCGCTACGCACGTAATTGTATTGCCATATGATGAAATATGACCTGAAATTTATGAGTACCAAATTTTGTTTAATTGTGATTCATGCTTGTGAAGATATGATTACAAACGTGATTTCGTAAAATCGCGCGTAGACCGCGTAATTTTTGATTACGCATCGTGAAAATATAACCACATCGATTCCTGGCCATAAGGAATATACTCTGAAAAATTGACTTAGATAGATGAAACTGATATCAAGATAATTCACGGACAAAATAGTGCTAAGGAAAGAATAAATAAACTAGATTTAATTCGTCACTATGACGAATTATAGGTTATATGCATTGATAATTAAAATAAAGATAATTTATTTTTAAAAGATATTTTGATTCATTGATTTTTTCAGATTCTTTAAATAATATATAATATATGATAGGACCTTGCTAACGCGAATACAATAGCCGGTATCACAATCCGATCAAAGATCCCTCTGCGTATAATGTCATAAACCACATTTGCTGTTACATAATAATAAAGACATAAGTTATTTTTTATCTAGATTTCATTATAAATCATGTGTATAATATATACACTAAGAAATAAATTTGAACAAACAATACGGATAATAAAAAAAAAAATTTATTTCGTTTCCCAAGGTGAGACTCGATCTCGGTACCTTGAGTGCCATAGACACGAGCACACACCACCGAGCCATACACAACTGACTAAAAATTGTAGAAAAATTCCTCCGTGTATTTACTATGCAGTAACCACTTTGGTGCAGATAGATTATTACATACCGCAATGAATTATAATTTTTTACTATGATGACATCTCTAAAAATGTACAAAAATGATGCACTGTCAAACTATATACTTTTAACTTTAATATATGAACTTTTGAAGGAAGAAAGTTAATGTTAAGTTTGTTATTTTGGCCTAAGAAAATGTCATAATTTGTTTGATTGTCGAAATGAATTTTTTTTAATTTAATATGCAATTAATTATGGCTTAATCAACTTTTGTTCCCTTAGTTTAATAATAAATCATACATAAGATACATACACTTCAAGAAAATTAAATAAAAAATATGTGTTCCCGAGCATTCTGACGATCTATATTAATTTTAAAATTTAGCATATTTTCACCATTTTGTTAACTTACACGTGCGTAGCCTGTCACTTTTGACGTGCTCGTATAAGGCAATTACGCGTTGAAAAGTGAATAAAATATGATGATATTATTAAAGAAAGGTTGTACAACCGAAATCGGACAAAAAGAGTGCGCATTACCGTATAACGCGCAGTGCGCGTGCAAAAATCTGCGCACTCATGGCAATTTTTTAAACGCTTAAAATTGCCTGAAACGTACTCTAATTTCATCGAAAATAAATTTTGACAATTTTGAACATTTTAAGCGCGCGTACGCAAGCGTTATATGCGCTACGCACGTAATTGTATTGCCATATGATGAAATATGACCTGAAATTTATGAGTACCAAATTTTGTTTAATTGTGATTCATGCTTGTGAAGATATGATTACAAACGTGATTTCGTAAAATCGCGCGTAGACCTCGTAATTTTTGATTACGCATCGTGAAAATATAACCACATCGATTCCTGGCAATGAGGAATATACTCTGAAAACTTGACTTAGCTAGATTAAACTGATGCCAAGATAATGCACGGACAAAATAGTGCTAAGGAAAGAATAAATAAATAAATAAATAAACTAGATTTAATTCGTCACTATGACGAATTATAGGTTATATGCATTGATTTAAATAAAGATAATTGATTTTTTAAAGATATATTGATTGATTGATTTTCTCAGAATCTTTAATTATTTATAATATATGATAGGACCTAGTACCTTGCTAACGCGAACACCATAGCCGGTATCACAATCCGATCAAAGATCCATATGCGTATAATGTCATAAACCACATTTGTTGTTACATAATAATAAAGACATAAGTTAATTTTTATCTAGATTTCATTATAAATCATGTGTATAATCTATACACTAAGAAATAAATTTGAACAAACAATACGGATAATAAAAAAAAAATCTTATTTCGTTTCCCAAGGTGAGACTCGATCTCGGTACCTTGAATGCCATAGACACGAGCACAGACCACCGAGCCATACACAACTGACTAAAATTTGTAGAAAGATTCCTCCGTGTATTTACTATGCAGTAACCACTTTGATGCAAATAGATTATTACATACCGAAATGAATTATAATTTTTTACTATGATGACATCTTTAAAATGTAAACAAATGATGCACTGTCAAACTACATACTTTTAACTTTAATATATGAACTTTTGAAGGAAGAAAGTTAATGTTAAGTTTGTTATTTTGGCCTAAGAAAATGTCATAATTTGTTTGATTGTCGAAATTATTTTTTTTAAATTTAATATGCAATTAATGATGACTTAATCAACTTTGGTTCTCTTAATTTGATAATAAATCATACATATGATACATACACTTCAAGAAAATGAAATAAAAAATAGGTGTTCCCCTGCATTCTGACGATATATATTAATTTAAAAATTTAGCATATTTTCACCATTTTGTTAACTTATACGTGCGTAGCCAATCACTTTTGACGTGCTCGTATAACGCAATTCCGAGTTGAAACCTGAATCAAATATGATGATATTATTAAAGAAAGATTGTAAAACAGAAATCGGGCAAAAAGAGTGCGCATTAACGTTTAACGCGCAGTGCGCGTGCAAAAATTTGCGCACTCATGGCAATTTTTTAAACGCTTAAAATTGCCTGAAACGTACTCTAATTTCATCGAAAATAAATTTTGACAATTTTGAACATTTTAAGCGCGCGTACGCAAGCGTTATATGCGCTACGCACGTAATTGTATTGCCATATGATGAAATATGACCTGAAATTTATGAGTACCAAATTTTGTTTAATTGTGATTCATGCTTGTGAAGATATGATTACAAACGTGATTTCGTAAAATCGCGCGTAGACCGCGTAATTTTTGATTACGCATCGTGAAAATATAACCACATCGATTCCTGGCCATAAGGAATATACTCTGAAAACTTGACTTAGCTAGATTAAACTGATGCCAAGATAATGCACGGACAAAATAGTGCTAAGGAAAGAATAAATAAATAAATAAATAAATAAATAAAGATTTTGACAGAATCAAGAGGTTATATGCATATCATGCATATAACCTAATAAAGATTTTGACAGAATCAAGAGGTTATATGCATATCATGCATATAACCTAATAAAGATTTTGACAGAATCAAGAGGTTATATGCATGATAATGCATATAACCTAATTATATAAGATTAGTAAAATGATAAACTGTCTCATAGTAGGCCTCATGACAATTTTCATTATAGGATTTTGCCTGTATGCTTTTGAATATTTTGATATTTTCTCATTATCGTGTTTTTTGATGTTTTTATGATTTTTTTTTATAATTAATCTTAAAAGCTTTGTCTGTGTACGAATATTTTTATATATTTGACAACAAAGCTGTGCAAGCAGCGCATTCATTCATTCATTCAAAACCAACCTGTGGGCGCCGTTTCTATTCGACAGAGAAAATTGTATAATAGTTTACTTACGGACAGTGTTATAAAAATGTGTTATAAACGTTCAAAAACATTCCACTCTCGAACATTCATTAGCAACATCACGTTTAGTATCGTTATCGACCCAGTCGTATATTCTATCATTTACTGGTAATCAATCTACTGTTCACAAATATCTTCCTATTTACAAAATTTAGAAGTATCAAAGAATTTAGGCCTACTTGTGTAGTTTGCATTCCTCCCTGACACCCACTGAAATTGGTTTTCTATGTCTTTATCATGGTAGCCAATCCAAGCTCCATCTGATGTGGAATCTTTTCTAAGTCGGTTAAGTATCCACGAGTTTTCTTCTTCACTATAAATTTCAACCAAATCACCAAAATTCTGGCGGCATATATCTCTTGCAGAATCCCAGCTTATACCCAATGTGTCGATGACCCAGTAGCATTTTGAAAATACAGCATTGTAATGCCATCCAGTTGGACACCCTGAAAAGAAATGCAGCGTCGCCTCGAAATGTTCTAGGTTATATCTACTTTTTGCAACCCGAACCCAGCATCACACACAAATATTTTTTTTTTTGGACTAAGTATACTAACATTTTCTGTAGTGTATAACATTAAATTAGTGGAAGATTTTTGAAGTTTACATTAATTTAAAACGATACAATACGAGTATATTTAAAGTGAAATAATCACGACAAAAAATGTAAATTGTCTAATAACATGCCACCGGAAATGCATGGACGTTCGGTTTTATGTGTAAAGGTAGGAAACAGAGGCTTAGTATTAAAGCATGCAGCAACATTAGCATTTATCTCTCGACTTGACTATGGCTTAATCACAGCAATGTTGTTGGTCACAAAACATAATCCTCGTCTTTAGATACTCTACTCACCAGCATCACAGATGATGTAATGTGTAACAACCAAAATTGAAAGTAATGCAAGTCCTCTTGGTGGTCCCATTTTTACACACATTCAACAAACTATATATTAAAAAGTACGGCTGGTTTAAATGACGGGACTCTTAGGAGAGATTAATGTTGAAGAGTGTAACATCTACTGTAAGTCCACAACGCATTGTTGAGACAACATTCTTTGGCAAATGCGCTATATAAATACGTTAACATCATAAACAAAAGTAATACTGTTTACCTAATTAAAATGTAACATATACCTACCTGAATGAATATAAAAAATGATCCTGATCAAACGACAGCACGTTTTACCTCTGTCAACAAATTGTATTGAATGGCATCTAAAATAGTCTCGTAATTAGTAAAATAACCAAATACTTGTACGATGATTCTCCGCATGTTACCATAGTTTCTCGTTTACACGTCAGGAGAAGCATTTATTAAAACTAAATAATACTCTACAAGGCAGTAATATCCTATGATAATAATAATAATTAATATTAATTGTACTTGTATTGCTTGTATTAAAATTCAGTACGCCATTTGCTGATTGGATAGTTACTTAATACGCTATACGACACGCGCTGACATATTATTATAATAAATTTGAACATGCCATGCGCAGTGGAATTTTTTAGTGAGATATCTGCTGCTTACGTTCGGCGCACACTTGAGGAAAATGGCACGCGTGCCAAATTCCCCGGCGCACACTGTGAGCAAAGTGTTTCTCGTGCCAGTTGGCTCAGCCGGAGCTCTAGTGTGCGCCGGGCTTAAAACATCGTTTTAGATGTCAAGTGTGCGTTCGATAGAACGCGATCACAGTTTGCGGCAAATTTTTTAGTGAGCCAAGTGTTACTCTTGCCAGTTGGCTCAGACGATAGCTCTAGTATACTTTAGTATGTTTTATTCCGTTTAAGTCCGGGCTTATTATCCTTAATTGATTTAAAATGGGAAATATGCATTTTCTGCTTTTAATGTCTGGGTTTAGTAATGCATTAAACAGACAGTTTGACAGCAACAATGATTTATAAAACAGGTTTGATCATATCACACCTCGCATGAATTGCAAGTAACATGGTCACGTGGGTTGATGAATTAAATGAATCTCATGCCACAATTGGCCTACAGTTTGTCAATACAGATACCATAAAATTATGTCATTGTTGACGTAGTAATTCGGTTCCTCTTAAACCTCTTCTTAAAGCATTCGTTTCTCTATACAAATTAAGAAAAACACATCGGTATCACACGTACGTAATTGTAGTAAAGTAAAAATAAATATCGTAACTATATGTAGTCTTATAGTTGGTCTAATGCAAAGTTAGGCTACACAATACAGTTCTAAGTAGATTCAATCTCAGTAAACCTACTATAATCGTCGCTACAACAATTATGGTGTTGGTGGTTGTGATAATAGGTGATAAAGATTATTGGCTATACCAACTAAAATGTTATGAGTTCATATGCTTAATTCAACACTGTAAAAATAATTCCACTATCCAAAGACTTAAGAGCAGTTGTCTATAAATATCGACCTTTAGGTGGCCAAGTCACAAAAATAGATTTTCTTTAAAATTTGCACAATGAAAGAGGTTTGGTTGAAACATGCACTCATCATAAAATTGTTTTTAATATATGTATCTTGTGCCCATAGTAACGGCCATTTTAAAAATTACAGCATTTTATTGTAATATTTCACTGTCAAATAAGGTAAACATTTCAATAACTCTTACACGGATTGTTGAAATTTAATTTAATTTTTAATACAAGATGATGAAAGACACGGGCATGTGAATGAATTTAGATATAATAGTCATATCTTTAAAATAATATTTACATGTTTTAGATACGGAAATGTTCATTATTTAAAGATGTATTGTTCCCCTGAACAAATATTTTACATCTTTTTGTTGATTAGGCCATTTTAATATCATATAATAGTTATCCACTTGGATCGAAAAAAAAAATTATTTACCTGAAAAACTGTAATTTAAAGCAAACAAGTCAAATTGGCTGCCAGCCAATGGATTTTTGGTTGAATTTAACCATTTATTTTGTCATTTTAGTAAAAAACATAGTTTTTTCTTGGTTTTGTTTCTACGCAATTGATTAACTTGATTGGAACTACAAATAATCAAAGTCTGCTGTAATTAATCTTCATTTTACATCTTTAAAAAAACATAACCTTATATCCTTATGTGACGTCATTGTTTATTTAATTACATCAAAATAAAGAGACATTGATTTATACATTGATACCAAAAATTATGAGCACGGAAAACTGCACTTACAGATATTTGTGTTACCTACTCCAATATTGTCCAAAACTGTGGAACTGATTGGTATAATTAGAAATGCGTTAAAATCCCACCTTAGGAATGAGAATATTTAATGTTAACATCGATTTTTGTGTTCACTGGATATAGGTAAGCATACATAAAGATACCAACAAAAATGTACGTAGTGCAGACCACTCATATCCCATGTACTTTATTTTGTTGCTTGTAAAATGTTTTTCTCGTCACTACTTCAATGCTCAAACTTGTGGCCATGTCAAGAACTTAATCACAAGATGTTGAGTTGTCTTCTGATTTTTGGTAATCTTCCCCAACAGAATAGACCACTTTCATTAGTCTAGTGTGCAAGGCTATCAAACAACTTGATAACCTTGGTCTGTATCTCTTCTTTGAAGTTGTCTTTTCTATAAATATATTGGGTTGGGTTGAACAACTCAGTCACCATGTTTTTCATCTGAGTGAAAATCAAAATTCTTGAACTATGATCTAATCGGATACTAAAGGATATTACGTTACGTTTTTTATGCAAAAATAAAGAATACTAAAATCAAACATTGAAATGTCATTTTGTAGTCAGGATATTAAACAAATAATGATTTAGCTTATAAAAAAATAAAAAACAGTAAATCAGATACAAACCCATTGAATTTCAAACTCTTAAAAAAAGGCCATCAGGGTTATATCTGGCGCCCCACCCCTGTCTCATTCATCTCATATTTTTTCCAATCTTCATCTTCTCTAAGTCTTTGATACCAATCTAACACAACAAGGCTCTTTCATCTTTTCTTCTATTAATTCTAACCTTCCCAAACATCTTTGCTCCTAATTCTTTAATTTATTATCATCATACCCGTATTAGTTCAAAACTACATATTCCAACCCATAAAACCAACCACTTTCAACACATTAGGTATTCCGGATCCACTTTTTGGAACGATCTGTCACTCTCCATCTTAAACTCTGTTTCTAGTAAATCATTTTTATCTAAATTTAAAATTCAACTGATTTCCAAATATTAACTATTCTTCGGTCAATTTTTTTATTATTTATTATTAATTTATTTTGTTGTTGTTATTGTCTGTGTCAGTTATAGGTACGCCATGGGCTTGTGCCTGCTTTGAATTGAATTGAATTGACTATGTTAAGATTGTTGACTGTAGAGCATTAGTGAATGTTTGTCAAGATTTAAATACAAGTAATACATTTATTGTTTTTTATTCTTCATAGCTTCATTCAGCAACTTACAGCAGAATTAAATTCTCTAACTAACGTAACAAATTTGGATGCAATTTACCGACCAAAGAAGATCATCACTTCCACCATCGGAGATATTGTTGCCGCGAAGACAAAACTATAAGCAATCGGTAGCCATTACAAACACATTTGAAAGGAACATGACGTAAGTCTGCAATAACAAAACTAAACCTTAAGTACTATTACTATTGATAGAACAGTATTATGACTACACTATACGGTACTTCATTTTTTTTAAACCCTAAAACGCCTACTATATTAATTGATGTAAAACATACACCTAACACCAGCCAAACTACTAATTTTAAGTCATAGCCTGACATATTAATTTAGTTCCTATAGAATCATGTAAACACATTATTTTGTATTTTATATCTTTTCAGATGATGGGATGATTATGTATTGACTAATCATGTAAATACAATTGTTTTTAAAAATAAAAAATTACCATTAACTGTACACAAATAATAATAATACAAAATAAATTAATAAATGTATGAACTTTTATAAAATACGGATATCTTGGTGTTTATATTGTCTGTTATTTTCCAACCATTACGGGTCATGTCTAAGATGCCCGCTTGTCGTCTTATGGGATAACTAATCTTTCGCTGTTTGATTTTGGTTGTTTAATCATGGACCTGTAATTCTATGCTAAAAATTACAACATGATAGTAGACGTTGACTCCAATGCGCTATACCAATTTCGACGCATATGATTAGGCCGATGTGTGATAGTGTACGCGGGCTTATATAGAATGTTCACACACGCCCACATTCGACTGAAAATGATATATGAATCTTTTCGGTTGTAGTAACGTTGTGACGTGACATGACATCGGTAGGTGTATAAAGACACGTTCTATCTCAAACGTAGGCATACGTCATGAATATTTCAAAGACCTAACACAATTTAAACATCTTACATATCATTATACCTGTTTAACACTAGGCGAATATTATTTTGCTAAAAACTTTTTTCACATGATATCCAGTTAACACAGTAATACATTTCAGTTATAATATTGATAAAATCAGGGAATAGTGAAATTTACTTTTCTATTATAAAATTCAGTTAAAACAATTATAAAATTCAGTTAAACACTGATAAAAATTCAGTTAAACCAGTAATACAATTTAGTTAATCCAGTTAAAACAGTAATAGATTTCAGTTGTAATATTGATAAAATCAGGGAATAGTGAAATTCACTTTTCCCTTATAAAATTCAGTTAAAACAGTGATAAAATTCAGTTAAAACAGTGATAAAATTCAGTTAAAACAGTGATTAAATTCAGTTAAAACAGTGATAAAATTCAGTTGGAACAGTGATAAAATTCATTTAAAACAGTGATAAAATTCAGTTAAAACAGTGATAAAATTCAGTTAAAACAGTGATAAAATTCAGTTAAAACAGTGATAACATTCAGTTGAAACAGTGCTGGAAATATAAATCCATTTGATAACATTGCAAAAAATGATCTAAGGTAGGTTAGCGATTCTGTTTAATAGTGAAAACCACTAGTTCTGATCAAAAGTGATTTGAACGTAATATTAATAAAAGCATTCCGACATAAAACCACACTTGTCTTTATAATGAGGAGAAAACGTTTTAGATTATATACATATTATTTACATTGATAAATATTATCCATAATCATGATATCATAATCATTATAGAGTGTAAAACCAAGTTTCTTATTCTTCTTTGAAAACACGAACATACTGTATGTTTAGTCTATTAGGCCTATATCTATCTATCTATCTACTATCTTTGTTGTTAAATTACTAAAGATTTAAACAAGATTGTTATCATGGTAAACGGTTATTCTTTCCATCTTCCATGAGAAATATCTATCTAAATCTAAAAACATCGCTGTCATGTATATGTCATATATAATTGAACCACGTGCGTTGATTACTAAGATATAAATTAAAGGAAATGAAAGAATGGAAAAAGAAAAGAAAGAAAGAAATAAATGAAAGAAAACAAATAAATTATGAAAGAAGAGAAAGTAATGAAAGAAAGAAAAAGGGAAAGAATAAAGAGTATAAAAAAAGAAAGAAAACAGAAAGAAAGAAAATAATGAAAGAAAAAAAAATAATGAAAGAAAGCAAAATGATGAAAAAAAAATAATGAAAGAAAACAAAATGATGAAAAAAAATAATGAAAGAAAAACAGAATAATGAAAGAAAAGAAAGAAAGGAACAACAACATAAAAATTTGGAAGAAAGAGAAAGAAAGATCTTGTCTCATCCAAAGTGATTTGTCTCGTTATTCAGATGAGGGATTAAGCACAAACTTAAAGAATGCAAACTTTCTTTCGATTCTATTCTCAGACCACAGCCTAATTATCTTTTGTTTGGATATACAATACTCTATACTTCACTGAAAACATCGCAAAAAAAGTACAACAGAATAAACACATTTGTTTTGGTTTTCTGTGCTTCCATGGTAATAATCATCTTGTCTTTTGTAGTCGCGTGCAACGCGACTCTACAGCTCACTATGTCGGTCGGTTGGTCGGTGAACACTAACTTGAGCAGGCCTCTGCAGTCATGTATATGGCCTTGTTGTGCTTTACTGTTTTCTTTTGTTTCTGTGTGTTAAATCAAATATCAATATGATTACAATTTATTTGTATTTCTTAGCTTGTTTGCCGTCACATTTATTTTTTTAGGGAGACCTTCACATTTTGTTACTTCTTGAGTTTTGCCTCTTTATTATTTATATTTAAATTTGTATTTTTGCTTACATTGAAAGAGAAAAAAAAAGAAAAAAGAAAATAAATTTATTTATTTATTCTATTTTTATTTATTTATTTATTCAAAATCTAATATTTTCAAGGAGTCGATTTTTGCTTGCTAGATAAATCAGCGTCGAATCAACTTTTTTTAACCTTTGTAACTGTCATTTCAGGAATGAAATCAGACATTTGATGATTAGATGGCAAAATCAGCTAATCGTCTGGAAACAGTGTACTTCTATTACATTGAATCTTACAATTATATTATACAGTTGTTATCAGTAATTATTCAAATTATCTACGTTAAAATGACTTTCCTAGAAATTGTCAGGTAAAACGTTCCAAAAACATAATAATACAAAAAGCATAGGTCTGAAAACTCACCTCTTGCGTTGAAGATCTTGCAGGTTCTTTGATGGATCATCGTGGATCGAAACTTCCATCTTAGTGAATCTACTTGTAACAGTTGATATTCGACACTGGGATTCCTTTTGTATATATGTCTTGGCTACCGTTAATAAAATAAAATGTCAGGCGTGAATAAACTTTATTTGTTGTCAGTGATGAAGATTATTTCTAGGTTTGCCTTCAGATGTTATGCTTTAGATATATCTATCTTGTGATTTTTGCATAGAAAATAAGTATGTTCTTTCATTATTCCATTTCTGAACCGTGGTTTGTCTTTCGATAAGGTTCTTGGACACTTTGTTGTCAGTTTCTTGGATATGGGGTTTTCATGAGAGGATGTTGCCAATGGTAACGCCAAGAAATCTAATAGTCTTTACTGGTGGCATTTCATGATTGCCAATAAAGGTTTTAAGTAGTGAATTGTGGGGTTCCAACAAGTAGCTATACATTTGTTATGTTTGTTAGCAGCAAAGTACTGGGACAAGGTGATAACATTGGTATTAAAGGTGTCAAAAAGTGTTTTAATATTTTTTAACAACTGTAGTATCATCTGCATAAATAAAATATTAAGCAAGTTTGGGGTTCGGTGGACATCATTGTGTAAATGGTGGACAGAAGTAGGCCAAATAAGGAGCCTTGGGGGTCGCCACAGGTGATAGGACAAACATTGGAAATAGAGTTATATCTAGTGCATTGGGAGCGGTTAGTGAGATGGCCTTTGAAAAGGTTTAATGCGGGTCCTCGAATTACATGAGACAATTTAAAAATGAATGAACAAACAAAAGCCTCGTGGACATTATCTTGCACACAAAATATGTATACAAGAAAAACATATTAAATGTCGTAATAGATGGATTTATAGTTGTAACGTATAGTAACAAGAAAGGTCACAATATTATTGGGAAATAAATACATCATATGAAATGGTAATCAACTTGCATCAATATTTAATTATGTTCCAATTGTCTATTTTCAAAAATAGTGATGATTGGTTAAGTATTGTCTGATTGTACAAAAATGTACATGTATATGTCCATTATCATCCCACAATACATGCACTTTATATTCTTACTCTCATAATGATAACAAATATTAATTTCAAACAAGAATACACATCCAACATCGTACGCGTATTATAATACAGTACATTATAAGTACGGTATTATTCGTTTGGTAGGCTTATGCGTTTTCAATGACTTTTTATTTTTGGAGAGTATTACCTTTTTATTATATTGTATTATTAAACTTAATATATTAATTAGGCCTATTATAAATTGTACCGCATTATATGAAATATTGTATCTATTTCAGGGTCGAGTGTTGGTTACAATTGTTTACAAAGTCTAAAGCACATATATTTTACGGAATACAAGGTACTATGTGAATGTAATTATATTTGTGCTAATTCATTACATTCAATATTTACATTGATTAACTACGTATGGTACAAAACATAAGTTCATAGCATTGTCGTATGATCATTGTTTATGGTTCAATTTGATATTGCTATCGTTAATTACTAATTAATCAAAAAGAAATACCCTAAAATGTTACACGTGTAGGAATGTACAATTTATATTAAAGAAACACTAGTTCTTGTTAAGACTTATAGCCTATTATATTCGTATTACAAAGTACATTATATTCAGAGCGTATTTGCAATTACAGAGACATAATGTTCAACCAATATAATTTGAAAATTGACTTTAATAATGCTACGATAAATAAATTCACTCATTTTTGTATGTGCACTAAGTTACGTCCACCCTCAAATATTAATTGTTAACGTAATTAAAGTTTATAATTTAAAGAATTAATTGAATAATAAGGAAATAAACAATGCATAATTAAAAGACGTTATATAATTATCGTAATGATCGTAAACATCAAAATGAAAATGATGTTTTCCAATATCTAGAACACCAGGAAATATGTTGACAGGGTTCGGTACAATTGTAACAAAGTTAACAAAGGCCTTCGCTACCGTCACTGAATAATTTACATTCACAGACGCCGTGCCTAAATCAATGTCTATGGTCTCATTAGACGGACACATCATATTTGGTTTGTCAATATCTTGAGAAAATTATTGATAATATCATAGTTAGCAAAACTGATATAAAATATTGTTTTATCAATGTGATGTGAATCTACTAAATGCAATATATTATCACTTACACTTTTCACATATTGTTACAAACATCTTACTTGCACACTGTTTATCACCCCAAGTACCTTTCGGAGGTTTAATCAGTATAGCACAATCTTCATTTCCGTTGTTGTTGGGTTCAACAGGATCCCAATCTAAACAAAACGAATTAGAACAGGGCCAAATATTTTCTATCGGTATTATGAACATCTAAGGAATTACAATAAGTGAAGACATGAATTATTGAGGTTCAGATTACAAAAATATACAATATATTTATTATTATATTTGTTGGTAGTTTCTCAGGGCTTTTTTTATGATTCAAATGTGAGTTTTACTAATATTCTCATGTAGATACATAAATACCACAGACTAATGTAAGGGGTTCTGGTGATGGTTAGCGCTTCTCTATGGGGTTATAGTGTTGGTATGATTTGTTTTCTTTATCCGCGGTTAAAAGTACGTTCTATCAATCACCGAAATTACGTAAATTTAATATTGATCCAAAAATTATAGAAATGTATTATAACTCGATGATATCCAGTGTGATTTTGATTTATAGTCTTGAGCGGTAGCCTTACAGCTAATTACATGGGATTCTTAGTGAGAATCCGTAAACAAATCTAATAAATATAGCAAAGTTAAACGTGTGCGACATAATGTCTAAATATGAATAGTTGCGATCCTTAAAATGGTAGAGCGTATACTCGCATAACCGTCTCATCCATTATTATTGGAATACGAATTTCTCCAATCATTAGTCCGTATTAAATCCCTTTACATACGAACAGGTAGGTATAAAAAGTTATTTATTCCGAAATCTATAACATCAAAACATATATAAGATTTAGTAAAATGATAAACTGTGTCTCATAGTAGGCCTCATGACAATTTTTATTATAGGATTTTTTTTTGCCTGTATGCTTTTGAATATTTTGATGTTTTTTCATTATCGTGTTTTTTTATTTTTTTTATGATTTTTTTTATAATTAATCTTAAAAGCTTTGTCTGTGTACGAACAACACGGTTTAAATATTTTTATATATTTGACCACAAATGTTGTGCAAGCAGCGCATTCATTCATTCAAAACCAACCTGTGGGCGCCGTTTCTATTCGACAGAGAAAATTGTATAATAGTTTACTTACGGACAGTGTTATAAAACATTAAAAAAGATTCCACTCTCGAATATTCATTAGCAATAACACATTTAGTATCGTTATTGATACAGTCGTATATTCTATCATTTACTGGGTAATCAATCTACTAAAATATGTTCGTATTTACAAAATTTAGAAGTATCAAAGAATTTAGGCCTACTTGTGTAGTTTGCATTCCTCCCTGACACCCACTGAAATTGGTTTTCTATGTCTTTATCATTGTAGCCAATCCAAGCTCCATATGATGTGGAATCTTCTATAAATCGGTTAAGTATCCAAGAGTTTTCCTCTTCACTATAAATTTCAACCAAATCACCAACATTCTGGCGGCATATATCTCTTGCAGAATCCCAGCTACCCAATGGTGACCCAGTAGCATTTTGAAAATACAGCATTGTAATGCCATCCAGTTGGACACCCTGAAAAGAAATGCACCGTCGCCTCGAATTGTTCTAGGTTATATCTACTTTTTGCAACACGAACCCAGCATCACACACAAATATTATTTTTTTTTGGACTAAGTATACTAACATTTTCTGTAGTGTATAACATTAAATTAGTGGAAGATTTTTGAAGTTTACATTAATTTAAAACGATACAATACGAGTATATTTAAAGTGAAATAATCACGACAAAAAATGTAAATTGTTTAATAACATGCCACCGGAAATGCATGGACGTTCGGTTTTATGTGTAAAGGTAGGAAAAAGAGGCTTAGTATTAAAGCATGCAGCAACATTAGCATTTATCTCTCGACTTGACTATGGCTTAATCACAGCAATGTTGTTGGTCACAAAACATAATCCTCGTCTTTAGATACTCTACTCACCAGCATCACAGATGATGTAATGTGTAACAACCAAAATTGAAAGTAATACAAGTCCTCTTGGTGGTCCCATTTTTACACACATTCAGCAAACTATATATTAAAAAGTACGGCTGGTTTAAATGACGGGACTCTTAGGAGAGAATAATGTTGAAGAGTGTAACATCTACTGTAAGTCCAAAACGCATTGAGACGACATTCTTTGGGAAATGCGCTATATAAATACATTAACATCATAAACAAAAGTAATACTGTTTACCTAATTAAAATGTAACATATACCTACCTGAATGAATATAAAAAATGATCGTGATCAAACGACAGCACGTTTTATCTCTGTCAACAAATTCTATTGAATGGCATCTAAAATAGTCTCGTACTTAGTAAAATAACCAAATACTTGTACGATGATTCTCCGCATGTTACCATAGTTTCTCGTTTACAAGTCAGGAGAAGCATTATTAAAACTAAATAATAATCTACAAGGCAGTAATATCCTATGATAGTAATAATATTAATTGTACTTGTATTGCTTGTATTAAAATCGTTTGCACTGTACATCAAATTAAATTATAATGAATAGCTGATACGCATGATGTGTAGTAAGGTTAGGTAGTGAATCTATTTTAGAGAAAACCACAGGAACGAATCTAAAGAAATTTTAACGCAATTATTGGAAAGCAACGATATTTAAAGAATGCAGACATAGAATCTAAAACATCGTTTTAGATGTCAAGTGTGCGTTCGATAGAACGCGATCACAGTTTGCGGCCAATTTTTTAGTGAGCCAAGTGTTACTCTTGCCAGTTGGCTCAGACGATAGCTCTAGTATACGCCGGGCTTTAGTATGTTTTATTCCGTTCAAGTCCGGGCTTATTATCCTTAACTGATTTAAAATGGGAAATATGCATTTTCTGCTTTTAATGTCTGGGTTTAGTAATGCATTAAACAGACAGTTTGATAGCAACAATGATTTATAAAACAGGTTTGATCACACCTCTACCAGCTTATTGATTCATCGATCACAGAATTTTGTGATTTAAAAACACACGATTGAGCAACATCAAATTTTAGTAGAATGTAATGATTTTATTTTAGTAATACTGGTGCTTTTCAACCATATCTAATGTCTTATGGACATACTAATTAAATGTGTATTTGATTGTCACGTTTACATAGTTGTGTGTTGTGTGGTGTGGTGCCTCGCACTTTTACAGAGTTGTGTGTTGTGTGGTGCCTCGAACTGTTGATACAATAGTGCAGTTACACTGAACTCGCATGAATTGCAAGTAACATGGTCAGTTATTTACCTGAAAAACTGTAATTTAAAGCAAACAAGTCAAATTGGCTGCCAGCCAATGGATTTTTGGTTGAATTTAACCATTTATTTTGTCATTTTAGTAAAAAACATGGTTTTTCTTGGTTTTGTTTCTATGCAATTGATTAACTTGATTGAAACTACAAATAATCAAAGTCTGCTGTAATTAATCTTCATTTTACATCTTTAAAAAAACATAACCTTATATCCTTATGTGACGTCATTATTTATTTAATTACATAAAAATAAAGAGACATTGCTTTATACATTGATACCAAAAATTATGAGCATGGAAAACTGCACTTACAGATATTTTGTGTTACCTACTCCAAAATTGTCCAAAACTGTGGAACTGATTGGTATAATTAGAAATGCGTTAAAATACCATCTTAGGAATGAGAATATTTAATGTTAACATCGATTTGTGTGTGTTCACTGGATATAGGTAAGCATTTTGTTGCTTGTAAAATGTTTTTCCCGTCACTACTTCAATGCTCAAACTTGTGGCCATGTCAAGAACTTAATCACAAGATGTTGAGTTGTCTTCTGATTTTTGGTAATCTTCCCCAACAGAATAGACCACTTTCATTAGTCTAGTGTGCAAGGCTATCAAACAACTTGATAACCTTGGTCTGTGTCTCTTCTTTGAAGTTGTCTTTTCTATAAATATATTGGGTTGGGTTGAACAACTCAGTCACCGTGTTCTTCATCTGAGTGAAAATCAAAATTCTTGAACTATGATCTAATCGGATACTAAAGGATATTACGTTACGTTTATAATTTACAGTCCCTTTCTTTTTTATGCAAAAAATAAAGAATACTAAAATCAAACATTGAAATGTCATTTTGTAGTTTTTTCAGGATATTAAACAAATAATGATTTAGCTTATAAAAAAATAAAAAACAGTAAATCAGACACAAACCCATTGAATTTCAAACTCTTCAAAAAAAGGCCATCAGGGTTATATCTGGCGCCCCGCCCCTGTCTCATTCATCTCATCGTTTTTCCAATCTTCATCTTCTCCAAGTCTCTGATATCAATCTAACACAACAAGGCTCTTTCATCTTTTCTTCTATTAATTCTAACCTTCCCAAACATCTTTGCTCCTAATTCTTTAATTTATTATCATCATACCCGTATTAGTTCAAAACTACATATTCCAACCCATAAAACCAACCACTTTCAACACAACATTAGGTATTCCGGATCCACTTTTTGGAACGATCTGTCACTCTCCATCTTAAACTCTGTTTCTAGTAAATCATTTTTATCTAAATTTAAAATTCACCTTATTTCCAAATTTTAAATATTCTTCGGTCAATTTTTTATTTATTTATTATTAATTTATTTTGTTGTTGTTATTGTCTGTGTCAGTTATAGGTACGCCCTGGGCTAGTGCCTGCTTTGAATTGAATTGAATTGACTATGTTAAGATTGTTGACTGTAGAGCATTAGTGAATGTTTGTCAAGATTTAAATACAAGTAATACATTTATTGTTTTTTATTCTTCATAGCTTCATTCAGCAACTTACAGCAGAATTAAATTTACTGACTAACGTAAAAAATTTGGATGCAATTTACCGACCAAAGAAGATCATCACTTCCAACATCGGAGATATATTGTTGCCGCGAAGACAAAACTATAAGCAATCGGGAGCCATTACAAACACATTTGAAAGGAACATGACGTAAGTCTGCAATAACAAAACTAAACCTTAAGTACTATTACTATTGATAGAACAGTATTATGACTCCACTGTACGGTACTTCATTTTTTTTAAACCCCAAAACGCCTACTATATTATTTGATGTAAAACATACACCTAACACCAGCCAAACTACTAATTTTAAGTCATAGCCTGACATATTAATTTAGTTCCTATAGAATCATGTAAACACATTATTTTGTATTTTATATCTTTTCAGATGATGGGATGATGTATTGACTAATCATGTAAATACAATTGTTTTTAAAAATAAAAAATTACCATTAACTGTACACAAATAATTGAATGCGATATATTTTATTATACAAAATAAATTAATAAATGTATGAACTTTTATAAAATACGGATATCTTGGTGTTTATATTGTGTGTTATTTTCCAACCATTACGGGTCATGTCTAAAATGCCCGCTTGTCGTCTTATGGGATAACTAATCTTTCGCTGCTTGATTGTGGTTGTTTAATCATGGACCTGTAATTCAATGCTAAAAATTACAACATGATAGTAGACGTTGACTCCAATGTGCTGTACCAATTTCGACGACGCATTAGGCCGATGTGTGATAGTGTACGCGAGCTTATATAGAATGTTCACACACGCCCACATTCGACTGAAAATGATATATGAATCTTTTCGGTTGTAGTAACGTTGTGACGTGACATGACATCGGTAGGTGTATAAAGACACGTTCTATCTCAAACGTAGGCATACGTCATGAATATTTCAAAGTCCTAACACAATTTAAACATCTTATATATCATTATACCTGTTTAACACTAGGCGATTTTTTTTTTGAAACACAGAAAAATAGCAACGAATATTATTTTACTAAAAACTTTTTTCACATGATATCCAGTTAAAACAGTAATAAATTTCAGTTATAATATTGATAAAATCAGGAAATAGTGAAATTTACTTTTCTATTATAAAATTCAGTTAAAACAATGATAAAATTCAGTTAAACATTGATAAAAATTCAGTTAAACCAGTTATACAATATAGTTAATTCAGTTAAAACAGTAATAGATTTCAGTTGTAATATTGATAAAATCAGGGAATAGTGAAATTCACTTTTCCCTTATAAAATTCAGTTAAAACAGTGATAAAATTCAGTTAAAACAGTGATAAAATTCAGTTAAAACAGTGATAAAATTCACTTAAAACAGTGATAGAATTCAGTTAAAACAGTGATAAAATTAAGTTGAAAAAGTGATAAAATTCATTTAAAACAGTGATAAAATTCAGTTAAAACAGTGATAAAATTCAGTTAAAACAGTGATAAAATTCAGTTAAACAGTGATAAAATTCAGTTGAAACAGTGCTGGAAATATAAATCCATTTGATAACATTGCAAAAAAATGATCTAAGGTAGGTTAGCGATTCTGTTTAATAGTGAAAACCACTAGTTCTGATCAAAAGTGATTTGAACGTAATATTAATAAAAGCATTCCGACATAAAACCACACTTGTCTTTATAATGAGGAGAAAACGTTTTAGATTATATACATATTATTTACATTGATAAATAGTATCCATAATCATGATATCATAATGAGAAATATCTATCTAAATCTAAAAGCATCGCTGTCATGTATATGTCATATATAATTGAACCACGTGCGTTGATTACTAAGATATAAATTAAAGGAAATGAAAGAATGGAAAAAGAAGAGAAAGAAAGAAATAAATGAAAGAAAACAAATAAATTGAAATAATGAAAGAAAGAAAAAGGGAAAGAATAAAGAAAAAAAACAGAAAGAAAGAAAATAATGAAAGAAAAAAATAATTAAAGAAGAGAAAGTAATGAAAGAAAGAAAAAGGGAAAGAATAAAGAGTATAAAAAAGAAAGAAAACAGAAAGAAAGAAAATAATGAAAGAAAAAAAAATAATGAAAGAAAGCAAAATGATGAAAAAAAAATAATGAAAGAAAACAAAATGATGAAAAAAAATAATGAAAGAAAAACAAATAATGAAAGAAAAGAATGAAAGGAACAACAAAATAAAAATATGGAAGAAAGAGAAAGAAAGATCTTGTCTCATCCAAAGTGATTTGTCTCGTTATTCAGATGAGGGATTAAGCACAAACTTACAGAATGCAAACTTTCTTTCGATTCTATTCTCAGACCACATCCTAATTATCTTTTGTTTGGATATACAATACTCTATACTTCACTGAAAACATCGCAAAAATAGTACAACAGAATAAACACATTTGTTTTGGTTTTCTGTGCTTCCATGGTAATAATCATCTTGTCTTTTGTAGTCGCGTGCAACGCGACTCTACAGCTCACTATGTCGGTCGGTTGGTCGGTTGGTCGGTCGGTTGGTCGGTAAACACTAACTTGAGCAGGCGTCTGCAGTCATGTATATGGCCTTGTTGTGCTTTACTGTTTTCTTTTGTTTCTGTGTGTTAAATCAAATATCAATATGATTACAATTTATTTGTATTTCTTAGCTTGTTTGCCGTCACATTTATTTTTTTTTAGGGAGACCTTCACATTTTGTTACTTCTTGAGTTTTGCCTCTTTATTATTTATATTTAAATTTGTATTTTTGCTTACATTGAAAGAGAAAAAAAAAGAAAAAAGAAAATAAATTTATTTATTTATTCTATTTTTATTTATTTATTTATTCAAAATCTAATATTTTTTGCTTGCTAGATAAATCAGCGTCGAATCCACTTTTTTTAACCTTTGTAACTGTCATTTCAGGAATGAAATCAGACATTTGATGATTAGATGGCAAAATCAGCTAATCGTCTGGAAACAGTGTACTTCTATTACATTGAATCTTACAATTATATTATACAGTTGTTATCAGTAATTATTCAAATTATCTATGTTAAAATGACTTTTCTAGAAATTGTCAGGTAAAACGTTCCAAAAACATAATAATACAAAAAGCATAGATCTGAAAACTCACCTCTTGCGTTGACGATCTTGCAGGTTCTTTGATGGATCATAGTGGATCGAAACTTCCATCTTAGTGAATCTGCTTGTAACAGTTGATATTCGACACTGGGATTCCTTTTGTATATATGTCTTGGCTACCGTTAATAAAATAAAATGACAGGCATGAATAAACTTTATCTATATTTGTTGTCAGTGATGAAGATTATTTCTCGGTTTGCCTTTAGATATTATGCTTTAGATCTATCTATCTTGTGATTTTTGAATAGAAAATAAGTATGTTCTTTCATTATTCCATTTCTGAACCATGGTTTGTCTTTCGATAAGGTTCTTGGACACTTTGTTGTCAGTTTCTTGGATATGGGTTTTTCATGAGAGGATGTTGCCAATGGTAACGCCAAGAAATCTAATAGTCTTTACTGGTGGCATTTCATGATTGCCAATAAAGATAAGTGGTGAATTGTGGGGTTCCAAAAAGTAGCTATACATTTGTTATGTTTGTTAGCAGCAAAGTACTGGGACAAGGTGATAACATTGGTATTAAAGGTGTCAAAAAGTGTTTTAATATTTTTTAACAACTGTAGTATCATCTGCATAAATAAAATATTAAGCAAGTTTGGGGTTCGGTGGACATCATTGTGTAAATGGTGGACAGAAGTAGGCCAAGTAAGGAGCCTTGGGGGTCGCCACAGGTGATAGGACAAACATTGGAAATAGAGTTATATCTAGTGCATTGGGAGCGGTTAGTGAGATGGCCTTTGAAAAGGTTTAATGCGGGTCCTCGAATTACATGAGACAATTTAAAAATGAATGAACAAACAAAAGCCTCGTGGACATTATCTTGCACACAAAATATGTATACAAGAAAAACATATTAAATGTCGTAATAGATGGATTTTATAGTTGACGTAGTAACAAGAAAGGTCACAATATTATTTGGAAATAAATACATCATAATCAACTTGCACCAATATTTAATTATGTTCCAATTGTCTATTTTCAAAAATAATGATGATTGGTTAAGTATTGTCTGATTGTACATGTATATATTCATTACTAGAAGACATTCTATAATCCCAGTACAATACATGCACTTTATATTCTTACTCTCATAATGTTAACAAATATTAATTTCAAACAAGAATACACATCCAACATACGCGTATTATAATACAGTACATTATAAGTACGGTATTATTCGTTTGGTAGGCTTATGCGTTTTCAATGACTTTTTATTTTAGCCTTGGAGAGTATTACCTTTTTTATTATATTGTATTATTAAACTTTATATATTAATTAGGCCTATTATAAATTGTACCGCATTATATGAAATATATTGTATCTATTTCAGGATCGAGTGTTGGTTACAATTGTTTACGAAGTCTAAAGAACATATTTTTTACGGAATACAAGGTACTCTGTGAATGCAATTATATTTGTGCTAATTCCTTAAATTCAATATTTACATTGATTAACTACGTATGGTACAACACATAAGTTCATAGCATTGTCGTATCATCATTGTTTATGGTTCAATTTGATATTGTTATCGTTAATTACTTTAAGAAATATTAATCAAAAAGAAATACCCAAAAATGTTACACGTGTAGGAATGTACAATTTATATTAAAGAAACACGAGTTCTTGTTAAGACTTATAGCCTATTATGACCATAATTTTGTTTTAGCAATATTCGTATTACAAAGTACATTATATTCAGAGCGTATTTGCAATTATAGAGACATAATTTCCAATCAATATAATTTGAAAATTGACTTTAATAATGCTACGATAAATAAATTCACTCATTTTTGCATACGAATTAAATGAATAATAAGGAAACTAGACTTGCCCCAAGTCTGTATTTATTGTCTTTTTAAAAATATTTATTTGTTTTTTTTTCGACCGCGATTTTTCTCTGAAAATACACCCAAGTCTGTATTTATTGTCTTTTTTAAAATATTTATTTGGTTTTTTTTCGACCGCGATTTTTCTCTGAAAATACACCCAAGTCTGTATTTATTGTCTTTTTTAAAATATTTATTTGTTTTTTTTTCGACCGCGATTTTTCTCTGAAAATACAGACTTGTGAAACACGTATAGAAATCGATTTGCAGACCGCAAACATCCGATAAGAATGACGTAGGTTATCATACCGTATTTGGCTATATGGGGCGGGCGGTATGTAAATATGGATTTCGAATCAACCAATGATCATTTTGTTTCAGCACTGTACGTACAGTGCTGAATGTACGATCGAGACTGAACAACTGTTGAAATATAAAATCGTGTTGCCAAGTTGTTTTGTTTATTAATTGTTTAGTCCTGGCCTAGGCCTCCTTCGTAGGGATACTCAACTCGTACGTATGACCTGCCAAATAGAACGCCAATAAAGTGCATACCACCACCGACCGGCACACAACAGGGCTACACCGGCACACAACAGGGCTACACCACCACACAGAACAGGACAGGGTATGGCTGGGTGGGAAATAAATTAAATTATCTCCGAATAATAAATGATCCATTCAATGTTTTATTTGCGGAGAAGCTAGCCTATCATATCTAGACGAGTTTTCATGTTCTTGGGAAAAATCCCATCAAATGTTTACCAGACTACTAGGCATATAAAATCATTTCTAGCTTTCAGAAACTGTCATCAATGTACCCAAGTGCACATTGTCTAAACGTAATATAGCGCATGCGCATCGTCTTAGATGTTGAGTCTTTGAAATTCTAAAATATGAATATTAAAACAGTGTACGAGTGAGTAGCCAATCACATGCAGCTGAAACTAGTCAACCGGATAATCGTATGCACCAAGAATTCTTGGTGTCAAACCACGTGACTTGTGCGTGTTTCCCCAGGTGACTACTTCTTCGCATGCAGCTAAAGTAAAATGACGTCACGTTAAAGTGTGTCGTCACAGAGTCTCATGCATATTAATGAAGCAAACTTGCTGAGAGTGTTTTCCACCACACCCACACACGCGACGCGAGATTTATCGAAACTCCCGAGCCCATCATCGACTGACGATCATGTTTTTGACAATTAAAATCAGTATGGCATATACAACAAAATATAATTGTTTTCACTGCTGAGGATAATAAATAATATATTGAATTTTAACGCCTAGATACTTCCAGTGCGAATACAAAATAATACTAATAATGTGCAGTATTATTAGTATGTATTTTCAAATGCTGCAAGACATGAGACCCGAAATAGGCTAGGCCTAGGTGGCAGCGCACGTGCATACCTAGCTATAGAGCTAGGGTGGGTGGGAAGTGTAGCTAGTATGCTAGGTTAGTGTACATCTGCACGATGCCTCGCGGAACGATGAATGAGGATATGGAGGCCTGATAAGTGATAGTAGTGGGTATAGTACTACTCTAAACTGTATTTTACGTTAGTTAAGCCGCTAGTGAGGAGGTAGGCCTAGTACTACTAGGCCTAGTATCATAGAAAGTCTTTTAGCCTATAGGCCTAGCTAGGCATCTAAGCCAAATGGGTCAAATAAAAAACTATATTTAATCTGCTTCTTTGTTATCAGGAACAATATCGGAATTATTGAAAACATTTTGTAAAATCATCATCGCGCAATCAAGAAGCAGAGAGAAAACATTTCTTTTGCATATGCATGAGACTCTGTGACGACACGCTTTAACGTGACGTCATTTTACTTTAGCTGCATGCGAAGAAGTAGTCACCGTTTCCCCAGACGGAGTATCCAAACTCAAGTAATACACGTATGAAACGCCATATGTGCAAAAATATTTATATTTTTACTAATATTAAGACAAAACTCCGTCTGGAGCCCAGACTATAAGGAAACAAACAGAATGCATAATTAAAAGTGACCATTCTGACCTTCGACATTGATTTCAAAGGAACAATTTCCATTTTTTTCAAATTCATCAGTATAGTTGAACTTGAAGTCATGTTTTCCAATGCCGAGTTTCACAGGAAATTCTTCAGAAGGAATCGGTAAGATGTCCATTCCGTCTATTGTCAGTACGCTTCCATTTACAAATACTGAGTCGGAGTAGTCAACAGATGCAGTTGGATATCCGGCGTCAGTATGTATGGTATTGTCAGATGGACAAATCAATACCGGCGTGTGAAGATGACTTGCTGTAGTGAGATAACAGTGCGTTTATATTATACAATGGAGGTAATTAATAAATCCTATTAATTTTTGTTCATGACACAAAATATGTAATAATAACTAATTGATGCACAAACTGGCTTCTGATATCTAGTGTGATATTCATAATGTGAAATAGGATAAGTCGTTAATATTAACGTTGTCTATACATTTACTGAAAAAAGCTACTTTAAGTAGAAAAGGAGCAATGTTGCCAAACTATTTGAAATCGCAGCTACAGTAAGACTGTAGTATTTTATAAATTTTATGTTAAACAAATTTACCAACAAAGGTGAAGCCACCACTAGTTTATTAATTCAATGAGATAATAATATGCAATTAATAAGTCATTCCTGACCTCTTTATCAGGCGCCCTGTATTTAAGATAATAACCACAAAGTACCACTTGTTACGTAAGTAGTATGTGTTTTTAATTGTTTTGTAGATATCTAAGAATAGAAATCAACTTACGTTCAACGTTTATTGTAAACGTACAACTGTTTGAATTGTTGGATGAGTCTTTAACTGTAAACGTATACACATGTACTCCTACTCCAATATTAGATGGGAATATTGAATTAGGAACTGGTGATACAACAAAGTCGTTCGAGTTGTCATTTGCTGCTGCAGTTATATCGGTGGAGTAGTCAACTGATATGGAGACTGTGGTCGTTTCTATAGTTACATTTGCAGGACATTCCACTGTAGGGGATTCCGTATCTGTCAAACAATTAGCAAAACATTATGGACATTTCAAAGTGCGCATTAGTCAGTATCAATCTGTATTTTTAAACGGAAGTGGCTGTCACAATGATGTATTGTATTTCACAAACCTTCAACCGTTACGGTAAAATTGCAGCTTCCTCTATTGTTATAAGCATCTGTAACATTGAACACAAACAGGTGACTTCCAATCGCAAGAAAAACGGGAAATACATCTACTGGATTCGGGGAGATTTCCAATGGTTCGTCTGAGTTGTCAGTTGCATTGATGTCCGCTGAATAGTCAACGGTGGCCGTTGGTATACCAAAATCAGTCACTACAGTCAAATTGTCAGCCGGGCAGGTCAAAACGGGCTTTTCGGTATCTAAGAAACAGACAAATTGCTCGATTTAAATATACGTACATCCTCACAAATGATAAATATATTATTATTAAATAACAAAATATTGCGCGCTCGCCATACTTGCGCATTTTAATCAGTGTCCTATTGATTAATGCATTGCCTTTTTATCATGATGCTTAAAGTCATGTTCAATAACTTAAATAATTTCGTTATTACCTACAAAAACCTTTAAATAAATTGATTGTTTTGACATTAAATTTGATAGTTAGGCCTTGTGAACTATATACGCATTGTTATAACAAATGATTAACTCCACACTCTACATTGGAATAGTTGGGCACAAAGATGGCCGGTAGTATACCACGTGACTTTCTAGAATTCCAAAACGGAATGCCGTAACTCTTTATATTGCTCTTAGCACAGGGACTGTTCGTAATATTCAATTGGGGTTTCCAATGTACGCATGCGCAGGTCACATTCTAATAAGCATAACATTCATTTTAATATCATATACACTAACCTTTAACAATTATTGTAAACGTACAAGACGTTATATAATCAATATTGTAATGATCGTAAACTTCAAAGTAAAAATGATGTTTCCCAATATTTAGATCACCAGGAAATATGTTGACAGGGTTCGGTATAATTGTAACAAAGTCAACAAAGAACTCCTCTACCGTCACTGAATAATTTACATTCACAGACGCCTTGCCTAAATCAGTGTCTATGGTCTCATTAGACGGACACCTCATATTTGGTTTGTCAATATCTGGAGAAAATTATTGATAATATCATAGTTGGCAAAACTGATATAAAATATTGTTTTATCAATGTGATGTGAATCTACTAAATGCAATATATTATCACTTACACTTTTCACATATAGCAGCTACCCACATCTTTGCTGCACACGTGTTATCATACCAATTACCATTCGTAGGTTTATACAGTGTAGCACAATCTTCTCCTCCTTTTGGTCCGCCGTCGTTGGGTTCAACAGGATCCCAGTCTAAAAAACGAATTAGAACAGGGATAAATGTTTTCTATCGGTATTATGAACATCTAAGGAATTATAATAAGTGTAGACATGAATTGTTGATGTTCCAATTGTAAAAATATACAATATATTTATTATATTATATTATATTTGTTGGTAGTTACTCAGGTCTTTTTTATGATTCAAAAGTGAGTTTTACTAATATTCTCATGTAGATACATAAATACAATAAACTAATTTAAGGGTTCTGGTGATGGTTAGCGCCTCTGGGGTTATAGTGTTGGTATGATTTGTTTTGTTCATCCAAGGTTAATAGTACGTTCTATCAATCACCGAAACTTAGCTTATCATAACAATACCAGTGTATAGACTGTACTGTATACAATTAATAGGCTGTACAATACTTAAAGATGTATTGTCCCCCTGAAAAAATAATTCTTTAAAAAAATTGTGTTGAATAATCTATTTTAATGTAACATAATAGTCATCCACTTTACCGGAAAATTTGATCGAAAAAAAAATGCATTTTACCTGAAAAAATGTAATTTAAAGCAAAGAAATGGTCAAAAGTGAAAACATTTTTTTTTTCTATAGAAGTGATTACCTTTATTAAAACTACAAAATAACATATTCGAAGTTTGATTTTACTAATCTTCATTTTTCATGTTTTGGGGGGACAATACATCTTTAAATACATCTACAATATCGTGCACATGCATGTTTTTATTTTATTTTCGAATTGTGCGCAACGCGAGACTGATAACTGTAAATAAATAACTAAAACGAATGACAGAACATCATGTCAACGTCATTTGCGTGACCAAGGCTACTGAAAGTAGCTGAAACGTAGCAAGTAAGTACTTGTCAACTGGTTTAACCAAAAATATTTAGGTACGTTAAACCTAATTGGACCCCAATAAACTTTACCTATATAAAAAAGGACAATTACGTAAATTTAATATTGATCCAAAAAATTATAGAATTGTATTATAACTCGATGATATCCAGTGTGATTTTGTTTTATAGTCTTGGGCGATAGTCTTACAGCTAATTACATGGGTCTCTTAAGCCTGTTTTCCTGTCGACGTTATTCGACGCTATCGTCGTTGATCGTTAATAGTTCAACGACGATCGTTTGAAAACGATCAAGTTGAAATGATAACGGTAGCGAGTACCTTTTCCTGTAAATCATTAACATTTCAAGAAGATCGCCGATTATTGTTAACGATAGCGTCGACTAACGTCGACAGGAAAACAGGCTTAAGGGAGAATCCATAAAAAATCTAATAAATATAGCAAAGTTAAACGTGTGCGACATCAAGTCTAAATATGTAGCTGCGATCCTTAAAATGGTAGAGCGTATACTCGTACAACCGTCTCATCCCTTATTGGAATACGAATTTCTCCAATCATTAGTCCGTATTAGATCCCTTTACATCCGAACTGGTAGATATAAAAAGTTATGTATTCCGAAATATATAACAGCAAAACATATATAAGATTAGTAAAGTGATAAACTGTCTCATAGTAGGCCTCATGACAATTTTCATTATAGGATTTTGCCTGTATGCTTTTGAATATTTTGATATTTTTTCATTATCGTGTTTTTTGATGTTTTTATGATTTTTTTTTATAATTAATCTTAAAAGCTTTGTCTGTGTACGAATATGTTTATATATTTGACAACAAATGCTGTGCAAGCAGCGCATTTATTCATTCATTCAAAACCAACCTGTGGGCGCCGTTTCTATTCGACAGAGAAAATTGTATAATAGTTTAATTACGGACAGTGTTATAAAAATGTGTTATAAACGTTCAAAAACATTCCACTCTCGAACATTCATTAGCAACATCACGTTTAGTATCGTTATCGACCCGGTCGTATATTCTATCATTTACTGGTAATCAATCTACTGTTCACAAATATCTTTCTATTTACAAAATGTAGAAGTATCAAAGAATTTAGGCCTACTTGTATAGGTCGCATTCCTCCCTGACACCCACTGAAATTGGTTTTCTATGTCTTTATCATGGTAGCCAATCCAAGCTCCATATGATGTGGAATCTTCTATAAATCGGTTAAGTATCCACGAGTTTTCTTCTTCACTATAAATTTCAACCAAATCACCAAAATTCTGGCGGCATATATCTCTTGCAGAATCCCAGCTTATACCCACTGTGTCGATGACCCAGTAGCATTTTGAAAATACAGCATTGTAATGCCATCCAGTTGGACACCCTGAAAAGAAATGCACCGTCGCCTCGAAATGTTCTAGGTTATATCTACTTTTTGCAACCCGAACTCAGCATCACACACAAATATTTTTTTTTGGACTAAGTATACTAACATTTTCTGTAGTGTATAACATTAAATTAGTGGAAGATTTTTGAAGTTTACATTAATTTAAAACGATACAATACGAGTATATTTAAAGTGAAATAATCACGACAAAAAATGTAAATTGTTTAATAACATGCCACCGGAAATGCATGGACGTTCGGTTTTATGTGTAAAGGTAGGAAACAGAGGCTTAGTATTAAAGCATGCAGCAACATTAGCATTTATCTCTCGACTTGACTATGGCTTAATCACAGCAATGTTGTTGCACAAAACATAATCCTCGTCTTTAGATACTCTACTCACCAGCATCACAGATGATGTAATGTGTAACAACCAAAATTGAAAGTAATGCAAGTCCTCTTGGTGGTCCCATTTTTACACACATTCAGCAAACTATATTAAAAAGTACGGCTGGTTTAAATGACGGGACTCTTAGGAGAGAATAATGTTGAAGAGTGTAACATCTACTGTAAGTCCAAAACGCATTGAGACGACATTCTTTGGGAAATGCGCTATATAAATACATTAACATCATAAACAAAAGTAATACTGTTTACCTAATTAAAATGTAACATATACCTACCTGAATGAATATAAAAAATGATCCTGATCAAACGACAGCACGTTTTACCTCTGTCAACAAATTGTATTGAATGGCATCTAAAATAGTCTCGTACTTAGTAAAATAACCAAATACTTGTACGATGATTCTCCGCATGTTACCATAGTTTCTCGTTTACACGTCAGGAGAAGCATTTATTAAAACTAAATAATAATCTACAAGGCAGTAATATCCTATGATAATAATAATATTAATTGTACTCGTATTGCTTGTATTAAAATCGTTTGCACTGTACATCAAATTAAATTATAATAAATAGCTGATACTTGGTAGGCATAATTAGTGCTGGAAGTGAACACATGATTACACTGCACGCATGATGTATAGTAAGGTTAGGTAGTGAATCTATTTTAGAGAAAACCACAGGAGCGGATCTAAAGAAATTTAACGCAATTATTGGAAAGCAACGATATTTAAAGGATGTAGACATAGAATCTAAAACATCGTTTTAGATGTCAAGTGTGCGTTCGATAGAACGCGATCACAGTTTGCGGCCAATTTTTTAGTGAGCCAAGTGTTACTCGTGCCAGTTGGCTCAGACGATAGCTCTAGTATACGCCGGGCTTTAGTATGTTTTATTCCGTTTAAGTCCGGGCTTATTATCCTTAATTGATTTAAAATTGGAAATATGCATTTTCTGCTTTTAATGTCTGGGTTTAGTAATGCATTAAACAGACAGTTTGACAGCAACAATGATTTATAAAACAGGTTTGATCACACCTCTACCAGCTTATTGATTCATCGATCACAGAATTTTGTGATTTAAAAACACACGATTGAGCAACATCAAATTTTAGTAGAATGTAATGATTTGATTTTAGTAATACTGGTGCTTTTTAACCATATCTAATGTCTTATGGACATACTAAATAAATGTGTATTTCATTGTCACGTTTACATAGTTGTGTGTTGTGTGGTGTGGTGCCTCGCACTTTTACAGAGTTGTGTGTTGTGTGGTGCCTCGAACTGTTGATACAATAGTGCAGTTACACTGAACTCGCATGAATTGCAAGTAACATGGTCACGTGGGTTGATGAATTAAATTAATCTCATGCCACAATTGGCCTACAGTTTGTCAATACAGATACCATAAAATTATGTAATTGTTGACGTAGTAATTCGGTTCCTCTTAAACCTCTTCTTAAAGCATTCGTTTGTCTATACAAATTAAGAAAAACATATCGGTATCACACGTACGTAATTGTAGTAAAGTAAAAATAAATATCGTAACTATGTAGTCTTATAGTTGGTCTAATGCAAAGTTAGGCTACACAATACAGTTCTAAGTAGATTCAATCTCAGTAAACCTACTATAATCGTCGCTACAACAAGTGTGGTGTTGGTGGTTGTGATAATAGGTGATTATGATTATTGGCTATACCAACTAAAATGTTATGAGTTCATATGCTTCAACACTGTAAAAATAATTCCACTATCCAAAGACTTAAGAGCAGTTGTCTATAAATATCGACCTTTAGGTGGCCAGGTCAAAAAAATAGATTTTCTTTAAAATTTGCACAATGAAAGAGGTTTGGTTGAAACATGCACTCATAAAATTGTTTTTGATATATGTATCTTGTGCCCATAGTAACGGCCATTTTAAAAATTACAGCATTTTATTGTAATATTTCACTGTCAAATAAGATAAACGTTTCAATAACTCTTACACGGATTGTTGAAATTTAATTTAATTTTTAATACAAGATGATGAAAGACACGGGCATGTGAATGAATTTAGATATAATAGTCTTATCTTTAAAATAATATTTACATGTTTTAGATACGGAAATGTTCATTATTTAAAGATGTATTGTTCCTCTGAAAAAATATTTTTTTGTTGATTAGGCCATTTTAATATCATATAATAGTTATCCACTTGGATCGAAAAAAACATTATTTACCTGAAAAACTGTAATTTAAACAAGTCAAATTGGCTGGCAGCCATTGGATTTTTGGTTGAATTTAACCATTTATTTTGTCATTTTAGTAAAAAACATGGTTTTTCTGGATTTTGTTTCTACGCAATTGATTAACTTGATTGAAACTACAAATAATCAAAATCTGCTGTAATTAATCTTCATTTTACATCTTTAAAAAAACATAACCTTATATCCTTATGTGACGTCATTATTTATTTAATTACATCAGGGAGTTGTTCAACTCCCTGCTCCATCTAATAACAACTCCCTGATTACATCAAAATAAAGAGACATTGCTTTATACATTGATACCAAAAATTATGAGCACGGAAAACTGCACTTACAGATATTTTGTGTTACCTACTCCAAAATTGTCCAAAACTGTGGAACTGATTGGATAATTAGAAATGCGTTAAAATCCCACCTTTGGAATGAGAATATTTAATGTTAACATCGATTTTTGTGTTCACTGGATATAGGTAAGCATATATAAAGATACCAACAAAAATGTACGTAGTGCAAACCACTCATATCCCATGTACTGTATTTTGTTGCTTGTAAAATGTTTTTCCCGTCACTACTTCAATGCTCAAACTTGTGGCCATGTCAAGAACTTAATCACAAGATGTTGAGTTGTCTTCTGATTTTTGGTAATCTTCCCCAACAGAATAGACCACTTTCATTAGTCTAGTGTGCAAGGCTATCAAACAACTTGATAACCTTGGTCTGTGTCTCTTCTTTGAAGTTGTCTTTTCTATAAATATATTGGGTTGGGTTGAACAACTCAGTCACCATGTTCTTCATCTGAGTGAAAATCAAAATTCTTGAACTATGATCTAATCGGATACTAAAGGATATTACGTTACCTTTATAATTTACAGTCCCTTTCTTTTTTATGAAAAAAATAAAGAATACTAAAATCAAACATTGAAATGTCATTTTGTAGTTTTTTTTCAGGATATTAAACAAATAATGATTGAGCTTATAAAAAAATAAAAAACAGTAAATCAGACACAAACCCATTGAATTTCAAACTCTTCAAAAAAGGCCATCAGGGTTATATCTGGATTTTTTCGCGCGCCTCGCAAAATTTAGAAACTACCAATTTTGTGTAAAACTGCTTGCATACCTGAATGAATGGATAAAATGATTAACATCACGATTTAAACGCCGAAGAATTTGATCGATGGCCACTTTCCGACACAATATTTTTCGTGACTTTTTAATCTTGGAATACACATTTAATTTGGATGATGTATTTGGCAATACATTCGAAGTTATAATGGCAAGTAACTAACTTGGTTGAAGATAACGTCTAAGTAAAAATGACAACATTGTAGTTCACATAAATAATAACACATTTTTTTATTTGTATAAACACCTTGTATCATTGTATATATTACATACATATTATACTGTAAGTAAACGAACTTAAAAGTGTTTGTGTTATGTAAAACACCAACACATTTTTAATAAAATCAATAAATGCTATTAGTATTTGACATTTATGTATAATTTTTGCAGTCAAACAAATGTTGTTTTTTTTTCAAGTTAAGGTACAAGGTCGATAAAATATTATAAAAGAAAAAACAAATTTAAGTTTCAACGTTATTTAAAATGTGTTAAAATGATTAAATGTTTAAAAAAGTACTAGTAAAAACCTTAAAGGGAAAAACGGTAACCTAAAGATTAAAACTGATCATTTATAAAACATAACCATGAGACTATATGCATTTATCTTCAAATTCTGAAAAAGAAGAGTGTCTGATTAAATTCCTTTGTAACGTACATTGATTGAGTTTTGTGAGTTTATCATCGATAATTGTAACAATTGTCTCTGTTAACCTATCTCTACCGTTTCATTCTTAACAACTGGCCGTGGGTGTTTTTTAAATTCAATTATGATTTCATTAGTTTTATTAACATAATATATTGAAATAATTTGTAATGCAAACTGAAATAAAAGTGGGACGAGCCCATAAAATACAAAATTTTTTTTATTAACATTGATTGATTGATTCTTTTATTTTTCACACAACATTCATAAAAATATAAATATAAAATTAAGTACAATAAAGTGTGAAAAACAGGGTAACCACAAGCAAGCAAAGCTTTTAATCTGTGGCACCCTAACTTAAAATATAAATTTACAAATATATTACAAAAATGTTTTCATGTAGTAAATAAATGAACGAAAATACAACGTACTATAATATAATATATATATATATATATATATACTTCACAGTCTCAGAATATATACGAAAATGTAATTAATTAAGTTAATGTTAGACATATTTTACAAATGTTGTTTTCGCAAAGATATATTGTTTCTTTATAACTATTAATGCATTTATTTAGTAATAGTTTTTTAAATATTGATATATTTTCACTCTCTCTTATATTTCTTATAAGTTAATTCCATAGCTTAGGTCCTCTATATGCTATACTTTGCTGACCCATATTAGTTGATTTTAATTTTATACAATAATTGTCTTTATTTCGAGTGTTATATGTATGATAATTATCAAATAAACTGAATAAAGAATTAAAACATTTTGGAAGTTGTCCTTTTTGGTATTTAAACATAAAATTTAAAACACTGTTTTTATACAAATCAAATATATTAAATGTGCCCGTTTTCACAAAGAGCTGAGAAGAGGGATGATGAAAGTCTACCTTACAAATAATCCTAAGAGCTCTTTTCTGAAGCAAAAGAAGGCGATCCAAATTGTCTTTGTTTCCCGCACCCCATACAATAATACCATATATCAACACTGGTAATATAAGTGTCTTGTATATGGTAAGTAACACTTGAGTAGATACTAAATTTTTTATATGACACATGGCACCAATTATTGAGGATGAAGAAGAAACTGCATTTGTATGGTGTCTAAAGTTCAGTTTCTCATCAATGATGACACCGAGAAATTTAGTATATGGTACTCTATCTATTGAAACTCTATTTATTGAAAGTACAAATTGGGATGTGTCAATGTTGGTATTCTTTCCACTAAATAACATATACGTAGTCTTGGTTGTATTAATATTTAATCTATTAGTTTTACACCATTTCTCAATTTTATTTAGTTCATTTGTCATTATTGTAAAGGCAGTGACGATATCATTGTGTTGTAAAAACATATTCGTATCATCTGCAAACATTATTAAATCAACGACATTACTTACAGAAAACATGTCATTTATGAATATCAAAAACAGCAGGGGTCCAAGGATTGACCCTTGTGGAACGCCTTGTTTTATTATTTTGGTTACAGACTGACACTTCCCAATTTGTACGAATTGTTGTCTTTCTCTAAGGTAGCTACGGTATCAATCAAGAACCACGCCTCTTATTCCATAATGGGGCAATTTTGTGAGCAATAATTCATGATCTATCGAATCGAACGCCTTGGATAAATCCAAAAATACGCCAATCATAAATTGCTTGTTGTCAACGGCTGTTGTTATTATCAAGGACTTGTAGGAGGGCGTGGTTAGTTGAATGACCTGCCCTGAATCCATATTGAGATTCATGTAACATTTCATATTTACACAAAAAAGCGATTGTTTGGTCATATACGACCCTTTCAAATACCTTAGATATACATGGTAATATCGATATCGGTCTATAATTTTCTATGTTCTCCCTTGCTCCTTTTTTATACACAGGAATTGTTTTAGCAATTTTTAGTTGAAAAGGAAATACACCCGATTGAAGGGATACATTGATTATATGAGATAACGGTTTAGCCAGTATATCCGAGTTATTTTTTATATAAAAGGTACCAATGTCATCACAACCACTTGACTTATTTACATTTAAGTCATTAATGTATTTAATGATATCGGACTCGGATACAGCTCTAAAAAACATTGAATTCAAAATGTCATGTTGTATTTTATATTCGGTGTTAATATTACGGTTATCATCACCTGTCATTTGGTCACCTATATTTATAAAGTATGTGTTAAACGCATTGGCTATGGATGTTGGGTCATTAAGTTGATGGGAGTTGATTTTCATTTTTTGAGGCATGTCTTGATGTTTCTTCCTACCTAATAATGAGTTTATGACACCCCATGTTTTCTTTATATTACTCTTGTGCTTTTCAAATTCATTTTTGTAATAAAGTAGTTTTTCTTTCTCTTATTATTGATGTTAACTTATTTTTGTATTTCTTATATTTAGATTTATTTATATCTGTTGGTTTCTGTTTATATTTGATGTATAATTTATTTTTGGTACAAAGAGATTTTTGAATTCCATATGTTATCCACGGGGATTTAATTGTATCTACTTTTAACCTAACTCTTTTTAGTGGGAAATGCTTATCTATCATTGTTTTTAAAGGATCTGAGAAACGTTTATATGATTCATTTGCATTTTCAATGTTAGTTACATATTGCCAATCATAGCCCTGTAATTCAAGTCTAAATTGCCGTTTTTGTTGATCAGTATAGCTTCTTTTTATTATAAATTTTTCTGATCGTGGTAATGAATAATTTTCTGAATCATCCATGCAGAAAACTGCAAAGTGGTCAGATATGTCGTTAACTAATATCCCTGTGTTAATATTTTGGAATTCCTGATAATTTGTATTAATATTGTCAATTACTGTTGCGGTATCTTTTGTGATTCGAGTGGGTTTATTGACTAGTGGAATGAAAGATTCTGTTAGCATGTTGTCTACGTGAGTTTGAACATTATTGTCACAGTTATATTTTTGTAGATCTAGGTTAAAGTCACCCATTAGGTATGCCTTTTTATTTTCATTGTTTATCATGTGCATTAATTCACTAAGTTGATGATTAAATGTTGGAATATGGGCTTTAGGAGGCCTGTAGATTATTCCACATATAATTGATTTATCATTATTTTTTAATTCAATTATAATGCACTCTCCCTCGTTTATCATAGCAGACAAGTCATTTCTTATTTGATATGATATATTTGAGTGTATGTACAATGCTACACATCCCCCTGTCTGGGTTTCTCTGTTTTTAAAGATAGGTGTATAGTTTGGAAGTGTATATAAACCAAGGTGATGTTTGCTTGAAAGCCAAGTTTCAGTAAGTCCTATTACATTAAATTCAAAATCGAGAGAGGATACATAATTTTTAAATTCTTCAAATTTGTTAACAATACTTCTACAATTTAATGCAAACATAGAAAAACTATTAGTTGACGTTTGACTGAACGTGGATTTAAATGTATCAATACTAAAGTAATAGTTTTCCTTATAGTTAAATGCGGTTGTATTTTCGTCTTCGTAATTAAAATTATCAATATTTAGAATTGAAAACATATAATTTCGTTAATATAAATAAATATCAGTTAATTATAGGGCCTAATGACAAAAGAAATATTTTATAATAAATATAACCTTATTTGCTATATCTGTACATTAGCTACCCGTCATAAAGTATTTTATTTATTTTACCGTGACCCCTTATTAATGAATGTAGTAATACAAAATATACAATTTTATAAACAACCCCAACTTATATGAATGCACTGTATGCAACAGTTCACAGCAATGTGGGGCTGTGTATAATAACATGACATGGATAGTATTTTGTCCAAATTACATAAATACCATCTCATGTTAAATAAGTGTGTTTCTTACTAACAGAGTGTGGTCTGGTCACTTTGTAGGTTCACGGTATAGTCTCCCATCTATATATAATGATCCATTTCTAAATACAGGATGTCTTCCTTCATTGTATGCTTTCAACATTATGTCTCCATCTTCGATTTTTTTTATTAATATCAACAAACATCTCTTTTAGATCTTTTCGCAGGGCCTTAATTTCAGAAGATGACGTGTCAGTCGGTAGTCGCGGGAACTTTAAGCTGACGTGGCATAGGCGTTGCCTCAGTAGTTTCAGATATTTGTTTAGATTTCGCTCTAGTAGCACTCATTTTTTACAATCGACTTCTTATTTTACTTTTATTTGATTGTAGAAGCTGTTTAAAACTTACGTTCAGTTTATTTCATCCTTTAACTTACTTTTGGGAGTTTGATAAGATTTAGCTTTGACGGAGCTCAGTAAATATATGTCTTCATTTACATAGCGCCCTCTATATATATAGAGTCATTCAATTCAACTTTAAGTGATTTTGTAAACGATCGACATTATCAAAGTAGATCTGAGTAGGATTTTACAAGCCCAACTATATAAGTATACAAGCAAAATAAAAATGTGTACTTGTATATAAAACATTCGTAGTTTTTATAATGACGCTCAGCAGTTGCGCATGCGTATACGCAGAAATAACTAGAACTTGAAATCCTATTGAAACACAGACAAATAGCAACAAATGTTATTTTACTAAAAACAACTTTTTTTCACATGAAATCCAGTTAAAACAGTAATAAATTTCAGTTATAATATTGATAAAATCAGGGAATAGTGAAATTTACTTTTTCCTTATAAAATTCATTTAAAACAGTGATAACATTCACTTAGACAGTGATAAAAATTAAGTTGAAACAGTGATAAAATTTAGTTGAAACATTTCTTAAATAACAGTGGTGAAATCCAGTTAAAACAGTAATAGATTTCAGTTATAATATTGATAAAATCAGGGAATAATGAAATTCACTTTTCCCTTATAAAATTCAGTTAAACAGTGATAACATTCAGTTAAGACAGTGATAAAATTCAGTTAGAACAGTGATAAAATTCAGTTAAAACAGTGCTGGAAATATAAATCCATTTGATAACATTGCAAAAAATGATCTAAGGTATGTTATTGATTCTGTTAGCGAAAACCACTAGTTCTGATCAAAAGTGACTTGAACGTAATATTAACTAGAAAGCCATTCCGAGAGTGCATACCTCCGCCTACTGTAAAATTCTCCTACATAAATATATATATATATATATATATATATAAACAACTCTGGTAAATTAACATTAATTCTAAACCGCCCGGTGATATACTGAAATTTAATTAATTAATTATCGTAAACTTACAACGGATCCCACCCCGAAAATTGCGGATAAGGTGGCCAAATCTGTTTCTATGATGGTAAAAAAAACACTCCATCGATCCCAAGATTGGACCTCATTTGGCACAGGTCAATCCAGTTTCAGGCAGATTTATTTCCTACCTAAAATCCACAACGCAGGCAATCCTGGTAGACCCATTATTTCGGGCAATGGCACTGCTACAGAGAAAATTTCTGAATATGTGGATGATTTACTTAAACCATATGTGACTGATGTCCCTTCATACATTCAGGACTCCACGGACTTTATCCGCAAAATTAACCAAATTCAAAATTTACCTAATAATTCTGTTCTGGACTAGTGCTGTTCCGCCGTACCACGACGAGAATGTTAAAGAGTCGCTATCCAATCGAGTTCGAACAATACCATGAAAGCCCCAGTGGTCTAATGGTTAGGACATCTGCATATCAAGCAGGCGGTCCGAGTTCGATTCTCGGTTGGGGCGGTTTCTCATTCTCACAGATTTCCTCATCTTTGTCGTTTCAAATTAATTAATTAAATTTCAGTATATCACCGGGCGGTTTAGAATTAATGTTCTTTGCCTCTTGTGTTTATATATATATATATATATATATATATATATATATATATATATATATATATATATATATAAACAATTTCAATTAATCAAACAGGTTATGCAGGCTGTTCAAGAAGTGAACACATAATCGTCCTCTTAAAATAACCAAGTCTATCATTAAAAATATCGATATGATTGCTATTTAGATTATTAATGTATAAGGTAGTCTATGAAAAAGTCCCCTCTTGGTACAGTCGACACGGCTAAAAGGAATATGCAATAATAATAATAATACCACATTTATATAGCGCCCTTTTCATGAGTAATCATGCTCAAAGGCGCTTTACAAGCATTATTACCCCCGTATTTTTTTTGGGGATCAAACACGTATGGAAACATACTCCCATAATGCAGCCGGTAACCAGCGCAAAGTTGTGTCTAGATCTAACTGGGTACCCATTTATACACCTGGGTGGAGAGAGGCAACGTAAGTAAAGTATCTTGCCTACGGATACAAGCAATGCGGCGAGAGTTGGATTCGAACCTAGGTCTGACGATCGGTAGTCGAACGTCCAACACACTGCGCCACACGCAATAAATGTCTATTTCGTGTACGACCAGGAACATTTAAACTAAATAGTGAAATTAATGAACAGTCATATTTAGAATTTAAAATATTATATAAAAAAACCATATCAGATATCGTTCGACGATTGCTGACAGAATCAATGGAAAAGGCAAAATTAACAGAGTTATAAGACAGGAATCGAACAAACTTCCGTTGAACAGTGTCGATTCGACGGGCCTGACATGGAGAAATTGAATTGAAAATTACGGAACAATATTCAAGGTGAGGACGTATAATAGATTTGTATAAACATAAAAGTGCCCTGCCGTCGTTCATAAACCTACAATTTCTCCATATTAAGCCCATCATTCTATTAGCTTTTGACAACACATGATTAATATGTGAACACAAATTTAATTTACTATCAATAAAAATACCTAAATCTTTCCATACATAAACCATCTCAAGATCATGTCCATTCAGATTATAATTGAAGAGCACAGGCCTTTTTTTAAGTGTTATAGATAAATATTTGCATTTATTAGCATTAAGTTTTATCCCCCACTTCTCCGTCCATTCCACGAGACCATCCAGATCCTCCTTAAGTGAAAAAGCATCCTGTGGAGTGGTAATCACTTTAAACAATTTCAGATCGTCAGCAAATAAAAGAGACTCGGAATGATTAAATTTTAAAGGAAGATCGTTGATAAATAAATTAAACAAAAGCGGGCCCAAGATCGAGCCCTGCGGAACGCCCGATAACACAGGGAGCCAATCAGATGTCTCTCCCCCAATGACAACACGCTGTTGTCTATTAGTTAAATAGCTTTTAAACCAACTTAAAAGTGAACCGGATAAACCAAATTTTGAAAGTTTAAAAATAAGCAAATCATGGGAAACGGAATCAAAAGCCTTAGAGAAATCAGTGTAAATCACATCGCACTTCTTCTTGCTGTTAATTGCATCGTATGATGTAGCAAGAAGCAGTGCGAGGTTGGTTTGACATGATCTCCCAGAGACAAAACCATGCTGCCTAGGACTTAAAGCATTAGCAACATGTGATGACAAACCATCATGCACAATGCGCTCAAAAATCTTAGACATAGTAGGCAATAACGAAATAGGACGATAGTTACAGATTAGTTTTTCTTGGACCACTCTTGTGAATTAAGAAAATATTAGCGTGTTTCCAAGATGAAGGAAAAACCCCAGAATTATTAGATAGCTGAAACAATTTGCAAAGCGGATAAGAGAGTGAGGAGGAGGCACCCTTTAAGACAACGTTACTAATCTGATCAATGCCAGTAGCTTTATTGATATCAATGTTACTAAGTGCCTTTTCCACAGAATGCTGATTCACAGACAGAAAACTCAAGTTATCCACCGCATAGTCAGGAAGACCTGGATAGTCCCGGGGAACGTCCGGAGAAGGCTCACTGAAAAAAGAATGAAAATAAGAATTAAATGTGGTAGCTTTATCATAATTAGACTGGAATGAAATGTTATCGTGACTCATGACAGAAGGAAGATTATTTGACTTGTATTTAGTTTTCATCCAGCTCCAGAATCTTTTACTGTTAGTGACAATTTGCTTATCCAAAGCGTCCAAGTAATCTTTGTACTTTTTATTGCACATTTTTTTAAAAGACGCGCGAGCAGATTTGAAATTACTTTGGGCTAACCGATTATTATTTTTTTTCAGATATCTGTAATACTTTTCTTTGAGTTGAAGCGCACTTCTCAACTCATTGTCAAACCACGGAGGAAGCTTTCTGCGCTTTCTAATTTTAGGCACTGTGTCATTGACGGCAGCATTTAACAAATTATAAAACATATCCAAAGCTTCATTTAAATCACCTTCAAAATCAATTAAGACACTCCATGGAACACAGTTAAGAGTATTACATAGATTATTGACATCAAGTGCTTTAAAATTGTAAATTATACTTTTACGATTCAAATTATCATTACTACAATTAACATCAAAATTTAAACGGAAATCAATTCTCAAAGATGAGTGGTCAGATAAAAAAATATCGTTAGCAGTATAGACTTTGTCGGAAATGTTTTTACTACAAATAACAAGATCAAGCATTTTATCCATTCTTGTACAATACGTATTGCATTGAAATAGGCCACAGCTAGAAAGCAATACATCAAGTAAGTGTTCTCCCATGGACTGAGCTGGAGCAGAATAAGGGTTGCTACTCCAATTAATTTCGGGCAGGTTGAAATCTCCAAGAATGAGGAATTCACTGTTTTTGTAGTAGAGCATAGCGATTTCCACAGACGAAGTATAACGACGGAGGACATCGAGTGTAGCATTCGGTGGTCTATAGAATAATCCAACAAGTAGGCTAATACGCAGCTTTAGCTGAATCTCTATCCACATGAACTCCGTTGAATCACTTTCTAGGCGTTCCACTCGGTTACAGGTAAATTTGTTATTCACTAGCATCAGGATACCACCACCGCGTTTATCAGTATCTCTATCGCGTCGAAATAAAGTGTAATTAGAAACGGAAAGTTCAGAATCGAGCACGTTGCAGTTTAACCATGTTTCCGTAAGTGCGACAATATCCAAATTGCTCTGAATTAGGTGTGCATTCAGATCTGAGTTGTATACGTCCATTTTATTCTTCAGGCTACGTACGATTTGATAGTATACCTTAACTGAAGATGTATGAGTATTACCTGGACCTGGATTCGATTCAACATCGCCACTTAAAAGAATACAGAATGTAACAGTGGAATTAGAATAGAGCAAACGTGGTGCACTGTAGATCTTCCTTGACGGTCTGCTGCTACGTTGGAATGCAACAACACTCGTAGTCGTACTTCTTTGACCGCATAGATACAAATTCCAACATTTACATACAACGGTGCTAGGAATGTTGCAGCTTACCGGCTCAGAGTATCCATCGACTGGCCTTAGCCATTGATTTCTGGATGAAAATCCCATATTAAAACTTGAAAAATAGAGGCCAAGAAATAAGTTCAAAATAAGTAGCGGCACACGTAGCCCGGTCGAACACATCATGTTGACTACAGTATGCCTACGTTGACTGGCCTAGTATCCACACAATGGGTAGCCTAGCGGAGCTCAAAATGAACACGTCCGCTCACAACGAGAGCCGATTAGTACAACTTAACAATTTAACTAGTGTTAGGATATGTTTTACTGAAGTTGTACTTTAAGAAGTGGTCGGTTACTGTTTGAAAAACCAAATGGCCGCCATTTTCACAGTTACACATTTTTTTTGAAGAGGTATTTTCCAAACCTTCCTATAATTTCAGTTTAAACACTTCATGGTCACATTTATATTTGTATACTTATACATTCTTATTCAAAATACCTAATGGATTGAGAGATAATTAGCATATTTTAGATGTAACAACAACATTAAACAATAAACTATAATTTTTTGATAGATTTATAATTATTATTAACCATAGCTGTTAAATCGTTAGTTTTAATGGCAATTGTAATACATCAGTGCTCTTTCACAATCAACAATTTACTTATTATCTTAACAAAACAGTTCATTAACATACTAAATATTTCTAGATTTGCAGATTACAACTCGTTGACAGACATATCGATTGCTTTTAATGATCTTCAAAATCTGCGTAGGCCCTACAGTGTAAGTTACATTTAAAACCAGTTGTATGGTCTTTAGTCCTAAGGGTTTCTAAAATAATATAGTTTAATGCATGCTTAGCAAATGTTTTGACTACTGAATTATGCATGTTTACTTTGTGAAGTTACATGAAGGATTCACAACCAAATTTACAACAACACAATTATTGCGACCCAGGTAATTATAGCGATTGTGATTATTTTAGGGTTGCAGGGTTTAAGTTGGTAACAGAAATGCGATTTAGGACCGTTAGTCCCATTTACGTCTTTATGAGGTACTGTAGTAGGAATGATAAAATAACAAGTAGTTCAGAGGGATTTCTATGTTAACAGAACTCCACTTTATTTACTTGCGTGTATTTCGGTAGAAGACATTGAACCAAAACGTGTACATAATATAATTAGCGATATTACAGAAGGTAGTATTAATAGGGGGAAATAACTCTACTGTTTTGACTTCTGCCCACTGTTGTTATATGAGATTTGAACCACAGAAATGAGACTGTACTGAGAATGAGTGTGATAATACGCAAATTAATTAATGATTGATTATGTCCAATGTCAACAGTAAGAGATATTTGACAACACTCCGTAAAATGTGACGTGTGTTTTACATTGTGTCTACCTATTCCATTACAAAATTACCTTAGGTTTGGAATTTTATATATTCGTAATCTATATTCAATAAGTTTAAAATGAGCTGCTGTTTTTAAAATTGGTTTATTATATAAATAGTTATTAATGAAAACAGACGAGTCACCTTCTAACTCAGGGCATTTTGATTTTGAGAAAATCAACCAAAATTCCTTCGTAAAATATTTTTTTCTGAAGACGCATAAGTCCTTCAATAAAGAATATTTTAAAACTATTACGTGTTACATAATTGTTTCAATCATAATTATTGCATTATTTGTTTTATAATAGACACGTTGATCACAACAATATATCAGTACTGAGAAATACCACTTTTGAAGGTTCCAAATCAGTAGATCATTTGTAAGTTTTAGGTTTACTTTTTAATTTTGTACTGTTCTACAACAATGGTCACAGCTGCCAACACTACTACTTCCATTAGGACCATAGTGAAAACAACTGCTCTTATCATCACCACAACTACTACCTCTACCACCAACACTGCTAACAGTAACCGCCATAATACTATTTATTACTACTGGCGAAAATAAATTTGATGATTTGTTTTTAGTCGCGTGGAAGCGACTCTATAGTTCACTATGTCGGTCTGTCGGTCTGTCGGTCTGTCGGTCCGGTATCACTATGCGTTTTATCGCTTTCTGACCTTATCTTTTATCCTCCTCACAATGCAGTTATAGCTTTCTGTTTCTTGCTCGTATTGCATTACTGTAACATAAATATAATTATTGTATATTTATTATTAGCGTTCCAATGCAAGACATGATTCAATATCGTTGTTACAAATATTTTAATTATACTTAGGTACCGTACCACATTAACATATAAAGACAAGTTAATGCTACTTTTTTAATTTTACATTTATCTGGAAGTCAATCAATATATTCAAGATAAATTAAAAATCATCTTGAAGATATCTTTTTAAATCAACAAGGCCATATAATACATGGCTGCAGTCGCGCATGCAAAACGTTGAGTTAGTTTTTATCGACCGACAGACCAAAATCCTTGTTATTATTCTGTAATGTAGGCTAATCTTTTAAGAACATTTCACAATAATTTTGTTTCTCATACGACCCTACGTTCAGAAATTAATATGTTGTATTTAACATGGTGTCCTGAAATCCATGAAAACGCTATGTTATTTTTGTCGGTTACGCTTCCCAGTACAGCATTGTTTGACCTCAACCGAATGTTTCTTCGGTTTCTTAAAACAAAAATTGTCATTTAGCTGATGAAAATCCGATTATACAATAATAATTATATCGAGAACAATGGTAAAAAAAAATATTTCAATAATTTCAAAAGTAATCGCCAAAAATCTACATTTTGTTACAGGGAGTTATATGAATATATTCGCAAAATGAGGTCATCCGCGAATTGTTGGGATTTAAAATAGGGCTTACCCCTAAGGGACGAATTTGTATTTTGTTAGAATATTCCTCTGTGTAACCTTTAGCACATCATTGTAAAAGAAAAAAAATACATTTCAGTTCCATTTTAAGGAGAGATGTAATTAATGAACTAATGATTTTAATATCAATATCCAAGGAAGATTCAGTTTAACGATATTCAAGAGCTCTGTGAAAATTCATTTGCATTGGCTACAAATAAAACTGTTGAAGTGTAAGTAAAGATTATTTATTTATATTGTTTTTTTTTTATTATTTATTTCATTCCACTTTTTTTTTAAAGTATTTAATAAACAACATTATTATATTTTTACCCAAAATTAAAACAAAACATAAAGTTCCGTGTGTTTTCAAGTAGAAATGATTTTATTTTTTAGATAATGGAAATATATTGATAATATTACTGTTTATTGACACAATGTCGTAGAAAGAATAGGAACAGCTTACTAGCTATACAAAACTTTTATTCCAATAGGTTTGTTAGACACAACCAATATTTGGTAAACATTTCTACTGGAACTTTCAAAAATATAACAATAGGAAGCATGTAGGTATACTTATTTAAATACATAAGAACTAGCATGGTACATTATATTATATAAAGTGCAACATGTTCTAGAAATGGATATACCCTATGTATATATGACATACACAATTTTATTTTATTAATTGAAGTGGTGATGGTATCATCAAAGAGATGTCATGGCTACCTTTAGAAGAGAAATGAGATCTATCCCTAGCTTATATAATGTATGTGTTTACGACCTTGCAACTAACGAGATTATTAAACAAAATTGAGCTGATTGGCGATATTCATGCTCACCTAAGACGTAGAGTACAACCCTAAATATAACAATACCCTACTATACCATTATTAAGATAAACTCGTTGTTCTAAGTTGCAGGCGTTAAAATATGGAATAGCCTGTCAAATTTGATATTCCCCAACAATTGCTCCATTCAGAGTTAGATTTCGAGATATTGATCACATTTTTTTTCTTCATAAAACTCATTTTTATTCCTGATTTTCTGTATTTAAGACACGATCGCAATGCAAAACAGGTTTTCTTTTACCTGATTGTGTAATCCTGTATAAAGATGTTAAATAAGACCATTGGAAAACAGCTTGAGTCTCGAAACATGTTAGTCTAAATAGTAGCAGACATTTTTTTATAATGCCCTAGATATTTATCTGATAACAGTTTAAAAAGTATACCTTCAAGAGCGTTTCAAGGCGACACCTTGATCTTTCTGTAAGTATTACAGTTTTGTTATTTGTTTGAGCCATATAACCAATTTGTTTATATATAGCGTTCGCTTAGTGTTAAAAATATAACGATTTAATGTTAAAATTGATAGTGAACATACATATTCAATCATATCTATACGTTTTATTATTATAATTTTGATATATATATAGATATTTCTTCTATTTTATTCAGTGCACTTAATAACAACTCAATTAGTTTTATACACAAGGATGCATTTGTGGCATTGAGCAGAGTTAATAATCTGTGAGTATTGTACTATTACCGTATTGCTATATGTTTATTCCTAGACTAAAAAGCTTGTTTTATCAGTATGTAAAAGTAAATAAATTAATTAACTGCATAACACTTAATTAAAGCCATATTTTGGAAGAAAACTACAATATATAAATTAAAAACTGCATAGGCAAGGACGATGAACTAATGTGCGAAGTTTCATTGAGATAAAACAATTAGAATAGAAATAAACATAAATGTTAAGTTGGCCTTTCAATAAATAGTTGGATTGCAAATTAAGGAATTGCACCTTTGGAAGATTTGGTTTGTCATAATTATTTAATCTGAAATAATGCTATCTTGCTATTTTCAGATAAACTACCGTGGAATTCTGTCTTTCCGGGATAATGTAGGCTATCTCTTTCTGAGATAAATTATTTTAGAAAGATGTGTTAAGTTCTTTATTCCGTGTTTTCGAAATACTTTTATCACACAGTAACCAATTCGGCGCAAATCGTTTACACTAAATGTGTAATTATCTAACTGAACTGGATTAGTAAAAAAGTATGGACAAACTTGTACCTTTGAATAAAGTTGTTCGAAGTTACGCACGATTTTCCAACTTTTTCTCTTATGTAAATTTATTATTATAATATCTTTAATTACTTTATTATTTTCAGAATTGACTCTAAATTAGTTTTAACGGTCATCTTTAGTAAGGTAATTCTCCACTAATTTTGGTTTAATTATAGCATTTAACATTACATCGGGACTGATATTTTTTTCTTAATTATCCCAAATCCTCGAGAAAATAACTCGTAGATGTAAAATGTTATATTTCATAGGCTCAGCAAGATCAGGAGAAAAATCTCTATATAATTTAATAGCGGGTTCATCAGGATGGCCAGAGATTAAGATTACAAAGGGCTTTTAGGACTTGACCAGCATAGATTAAAGGTGGTCCTGCCAAGGCGCTGGGAGATAAGCAGGCAAATCATTTAAATTAAGAGGAGGGATGGGATTACAAACACTAGAGAAATGGGCATTAATCCCAGAGGCAGTTTCATCTTTGGACAGCCCAGACAAGGTGAAATTAGTATTTTTAGTCTTACGATTACATAGTTGTTTAATACCTTTATGCCACTTACGTTTCAGACTTAATAAGGAATTACAATAGTATTTGTTATTTTAATACAAGCTTGAACTAAGTTGCGAAGTAAACGCCACTTATCCGTTCTACCAAACCTACGAAACAAAGTTTGTCTAGAGTCAATTAATCTTCGAATCTTGTCGGACATCTAGGGCTTGTCAGCAGTGCGCTTGTTCCTAATCAGCAAAGGAAAGATCTTGTTAAAAGCACCATTCAAAATTGAAGAGAACATTTTGGTTTTTCGATTGACGTCCTTAATATTCAGCACATCATTCCACTTATGGTTTGTAACCCATTGACCAAAGGACAAAACAGAGGAGTCACGATATGGCTGAAAACGTACTGATAGGCGCTTGTGCTGAGGTAATTCAATCGGTGGTTACAATAGGATGGCATTATGGTCACTCCGACTCAGTGGCGCTAAGCGTTTCGGAAGATGGTAAAGATCAGCACGACAATCAACAAATCCGCATTAGCGGCACACGGTGGATAATAAATAGCTCCAATATAAAGTACCTTGATTTGACTTGCCTGGAATAGTTGTCTTTATCCTAAAGCATTCGAAATTACAGCTACCATGTGCATTGCAAGATTCACACCAACAAAAATCATTTAGCCAAGTTTCTGTTAACACAGCTATATCGACTTTGAATTTTGAAATGGTGGTTTCAAATTTATCAATCTTATTTTTCACAGAGCGGGCATTATCAAGGTAAAGTCTAGGACAGGAAACTCTTGATCTACGTAGTTTAATTGTGACCAGATTATTTCGAGAAGAGCCACTTTTGTTGAGGGCTGCCATGGTAGGCCTATGCCTATGCCCATTACCAATAACGACTTTAATCTTACAATTTTATTTCTGCCACCACGAGAACTTCTCGGTTTCTCAATATCAGGAGCTCCTTAGTAATGTTGAAGAAACATGGATTATCATAGAAACATTTACCTGTTTGAAAGACTTTAGGTTAGCAGTAGCAGTAGCAGTAGCCGGTACCGAGACGGGCTAGCTGTGTGTACTGCGCACAAAAAGGTACACCTGCTCCTACAACTGACTTGGTGATCAGGACTAACTCCAAAGTTCTGTTAATACAGGCAAAACTAGCAAAATACCATCAAATGACAAATAATAATAGACACCAAACAACCAACTTGCACAATACTCAGCACGATACGAAAAAAAAGACATTAAAAATGATAAAATGTTAGGTGAAAAGGAGAGCCAATTTAAATTTCAAACGGCATCAGTGAAGCGCCCTTGCATATGTTGCACTTGTTGGTACACACTAGAGTGTACACATGATTTTTGTTTCTACAAGATCAGAATTCCTCGCAAAGTTTATCTTAAAGATGTATTGTCCCTTGAAACACAACAAATGAAGGTCAAAATATTCTAAATTTAAATTGGCCATATCAAAGTAATATTAAAGTTAATCACTTTAAGTCGAAAATTCGAGCCAAAAACCACAATTTACGGTAAATTAATTTGATTACATTTCGTCTGGAAAGTCGTCGCGAGCAAAAGTAAACAAAGATTTCAAACCACGAGTATGCATTATGCATGATGCTAATTAGGATTGTTTACAACTCGTCACTGTTGATAAGGTGTTTTCACATAGATCGCAAGAAAGTTTTATGATTATGCATACAGAGTAGCCAACAAGCTCATTATGAGATATGTTTTTATCGAAAACTTTTACTGGAAGTCAAAGTTATTTTTTGAACAAAAATGTCTGTATTTCAGTTAAATTATTTTTTTCGACTAATTTGGTGAAAGTTAATAACTATTAGGCCTATGTTACCTCAAAAGGATCCACATTTTTTTGAATTCTGTTTTTTTTATATAATTTTTTTTTTGGAATTAGAGTCAAAGAGAAACTCCAATCCCACTATCATTTTTGATTATGCATACAGAGTAGCCAACAAGCTCATTATGAGATATGTTTTGATCGTTTTTGGAAGTCAAAGTTATTTTTGAACAAATACGTCTGTATTTCAGTTAAATTATTTTTTCGACTAATTTGGTGAAAGTTAATAACTATTATGTTACCTCAAAATGATCCACTTTTTTTCGAAATCTGTTTTTTTTTTATATATATTTTTTTTGGAATTAGTCAAAGGGACAATAGGCCTACATCTTTAAGTTAAACTCCAATCCCACTATCATTTTTGTTTCATCTTCCAAAGTGACTTGTATTTATTGATAGGATGACAGGAAAATGACCTTCTTTTAAATAGAAAATTTAGGGAATTGTCCAGAAAATGTACACTATTATCAACCAATAGCAATGTTCAATTCTATATACACTCGTGTAAATATTCCATTATACTTCTTTTTTCGATAAAAATCAATTATGTATAACTAGAGGGTTCCCTTTAGGAAGTGTAGACGATGGTTCTTGGAATGATAATGACTCGGGTAAAAAGGTTTTAGAAGGACGTTCTCCTTGTAATTGTACGTTTTCTGTCGATTACCATTATTGAAAATAATACAATATTGTGTGTATAAATGTGGATGGGCGTTTATTATTCAAAGGGATGTTTTATTGGGGAGGCGTTTATTCAAATAAATACCATCCTAATAATTAATACATTATTTAATTTAAACATCTTTTGAAACTAACTTTCGCGACAAAGTGGGCCGTTTCGGGCAGAGATCCCGGTCCTAACGGGACACAGATAGCCTACAGTTATTCCTGCCAGCTTACTCAATAAATCTCGGCTATCGGGATTTCACTCAATTTTAAACAAAATGTCTTGTAATTTTATAATAATATTCCTCACAATATACCCCGATGCTTTATGGCGTATATTTAATTTGATCTTTATTTATTTGCAGTATAATTTTTATTTCTTTACTACTGTATCTTCACACGTGCGGTCCGATCCGAAAATAGACAAAAAACTAAATGTCTTGTAATTTTATAATAATATTCCCCACAATATACTCCGATGCTTTATGGCGTATATTTAATTAGATCTTTATTTATTTGCAGTATAATTTTTATTTCTTTACTACTGTACCTTCACACGCGCGGTCCGATCCGAAAATAGACAAAAAACTAAAATGGCTATAGCCACTAACGGCCAACTTAGTTAGTTGCAAGGTGAACTCGTGAACTCATCGTGAACCCGGAAATTACTTTGACGGCGTACAATTGCCATTGAATGGAAAATCTACCGGTGTTGTAAAACTCTTTATAATATCTTTCTAAGATAGAAATATGGGACAATATCGAAATAGTGAAAACTAATGTTATCAAATTTACATTTCGCAGACATATGAGGTAGATCAGGTAGGTATTCAATGCAGAGATTTGTCTAGAAGTTGTTCTATTGTGCTCGCCTATGTCAGAATTAACCATAATTTATATATAGATGTTAGTTTTACCATTTTTCCTGTATATTCAGACTTTTGATATTGTAACTTGTTGTAACTAAATCAAGTGTATTTGGTCACCAAAATCAAGAATGGTAATTACTAATTGTCCTGCTGTGGTGATTAGCACCAATGGGATTAACAATAACAAATACAAAATATGTTTTTAAATTCTGGATCATCTCAATTAGTGTATTGGTGCTTAATTAATTAAATTAATTATAAACTGTTAACTAACACTGTATATAGTACAATGTTTGTATTCCATTCAACTGCAAATTAAAGTTGTTTAAAGTATCTATATTCATAGATATGGTATAGTGAATTTAATAGCATATCTATAGGCTTATGCTACGATAGTCTGAGGTTGATCCATACCTAGCCTAATTTCTGCCCATCTGATTGACTGTTGATGTAAAGACATTGTGTCAGATTCCTTAAATAGAACATTCAGTAAAATCTCTTCAGTCATTTATTTTCGCTTTTTTTATACACAAGGGGAAAGTTAAAATTAAGCTAGAAAAAAAAGGTGAATGAAAACAGGCAGATGAAAAATAATAGTGGAACCTGAGCTTTTATATTAGAAAAATAACGATTATGATTGTAAATTATGCTATCAAATTATTACTCTTAAATCAATACTTTAACTTCAGGTGGCTTTCTCACAACAAACTTACAAAACTACCGACCTTTGGTAAATTACGCCTACATTATATACTGTGAGTACATATTTAGTTATCTCATTATCCCAACACATACAAACATTCTAACTAAAAACACGTACGTACAGCTTGCGCTCGTGTTCTAAAAGTTCGAACTTCGACTTTATATGACATTTGTTGGAGTTTGCAGCTCGACTTAATGAAGTCGGGCTTTAAGTCGAGTTTAAACGACTGGCTATACATTGATATAGATATCAAATTAACCTAATATAAAAATAGATTAATCATTCTTAAATATCTGACTAAATTGTAACTCCATAACTGTTGCATTAAAAACTCAACCATGAAGGTCGTTTATTTTGTTAATTATCATAATACAGCACCCGGTATTTTGTTTTTGTTGTTGTTATTTTTATATATTTTCAGCTTATAAAATAAACACAATGTTTAGGTTTTTTATGTTTTAATTTCTTCTTGGACAATGTTTAGCATACATAATTTATAAAATATAGCATGTTTTTGATTTTATATATTTAGAGATTTAAGCTGGAACAACCTGACATCATTAGAAAATGCCCGGATACCTTCTGTTGAGAATTTAGTGTTGGACAAAAATAATATTCAGCACATCTCAAAAGATATCTTTACTAATATGTCATCACTTGAGATGTTGTGAGTATAAAAAGAAATGCCTAAATAAAATTAAATGAATTCAAATTCAATGTATTTTCTTCTTCTTCATAATTTATAGGATAGGACCCTTAGGAACAATGTGCATGTGTTCGAAATTACTATCTGGGACGAACATGTCCAAAAGATTAAACGGTTTTGTTCTTATATTGACAACCACTTGTCATAAAGAATTAATTTTGGTGTCAAATTGAAATAAATATTTACATTTGGTTCAACACAGCAATTACGGAAAACCATCTGAAATGCTCTTACTGACATTTGACCACAAAAATATAAGATACATTTTCTGGTTAAATTTCCTTAAGTCAATAGACAACCTGTATGGTATCAAATAAAAGCCTATGTAATATACTGATACCAAACTTGTATTGAAATAAAATGTTTATTTTATTAAGCTAATTTCTTGGAAAATGTGCATAATTTTATTATGTTTATAAACAAAAATGAATATTCTGGTAATTTAATTATATTTCATTTGCATTCATTTGATACCAAGGTGTTCTTTCTTGTTGGTTATCCGCAACGAAGTTGCAGGATAACCTCTTGTGATTGTACGAAATCATCATCATCATCATCTTTTTATTCTTCTTCTTTCTTTCTGTATGATTTTTGTGTAACGCTTTTCTCTGAAACTTGCAAACATAACATTTTGTTAACTATGTTAACATTTTGACATTTATGTAACGTCGTCAAGCGAAGCTTTTCATGATGTTTACAATTGCGCAACGTGACGTACGCGCGATTTAACGATTTTCTCGTATTTAACATATGTCGAAAACCAAATAACATTTCAACTTGAAACTTTGCAAAAGTTTAATTTATATCATGCGCTAACTTTCTGTTGAAAAAAAATTGCGTGTTTTACACAAAGTTACGCGCGCACGCGCATTTAAAATTTCAAAATGCGCGAAATTAATTTATAATCAACTTTCTACGCGTTTCATGTCGTTTTAAGCATGTCAAAAATTCCCACGCGTGCGCACCTTTTTACGTGTGCGGTGCGCACGTAGCATTGAAAACGTATTTTTTTCGCGTGATTTATGTTTTTCCAGCCTTTTCATGTAATTTTACCAAATTTTTAACAATTTCGACTTAAAGATACGTCATACGAGCACGTCGAATTGGACAATTTGCGCGCGTTTTTTATGAAAAGGTTAAAAAATTCGTTTAAAATATGCCTTTTTTTAAACAGTCGTAATTTCTAAACTAGACGGTCAAATTTTTGTGGATGACATATTCTGGAAGTAGATGAGTTGTAGATATCGGATCAGGTATTAATATGGCTAACCGGACATTGTGACGTCATCGTATGGCCACGCGAATATAAAATTTAGGATTTTTGTATCTTTCGTCATAGCTCATCACATTGAATAGAGCGCATCTCCACTTATCCGTTTTCCATTTTCATCCCGATTTTGATATTGTCTAGATCAATCAACTATCTTTCGCATGAGTTAAAAATATTTTAATTTTTTTGACGTCATCATGCCTAAAAATTTAAATCACGTATGGCATCAATTTCATCTTTACAGTAAATTTTAATCTGTTATAGCTCGTAAGAATAAAATGTGATAATCACGATTACAACTTTTTCTGGAAGCTATTGGATTGCAGATATGAAATTATGTAAAAATGTTGCCAATCGGATGTTGTGACGTCATCATATGGCCAGTTAAATAAAAAAGGTCGTATTTTCATCTTTTGCGTCATAATTCATTACATTTAAAAGAGCGCGCATCAATATTTAACGTATTCAAATTTCTTCTACACGCTAATACGTTGTTGCTGAGATAATTTCCTTTCGGAATTGCTACCTTCGCGTTTCATTTTAAAACCGTCAACATGTTAAAAATTGCAATAAATAGCGGGTCCCGTAATTTCACCTATTCTACACTGTATGTGATATGGATACAGATTATACTGTGTATACTGTATATGAATTTAAATAATAAAATTCAGCAATAACAACAGATCATATTCTTCAGTTCAGGTCATAATGCCAACGTGAACACTTCCTTTTGTCCTCAACCTATCCCCTTAATGTTAATGTTGCACCACTTGCGCGGCGGATAACCAAACTCGTCAAAGTGACGAGTTACATGTCTAGTTTATTGTTTAACATTATATAATTTAATGGTGACTGTAGTGTAGTCGAAGAACAAAATAAAAACAATTGTTTATTGGCTTACACGGCATTTGTAACTAAATTAAAAAACGACACGTTTCCTATTACCAACCCAAATCAACTGAAAGATGCTGTATACAAAGGTCTGTTACCAAAAGTATATCGGTGACACCGATATACTTTTGGTAACAGACCTTTGTGTCCATTAGGAAACAAAAGTTGTAATATTGGAAGAAAATTGAACGACACCTGTGCAGAAGGATACACTGGTTGGCTTTGTACGGCATGTTCTAATGGACATTATGAGCTATTTAACGAATGTTATAAATGTCATGAGCCCGCTGTAACTGTAATTATATCGGTTAGTGTTGCCTTGGCAATAGTTGGAGTGCTTTTCTTTTTATGGAGGATGCAGCAAAGACACACGGAAAACCGACACATCAAGGTAGATTCATTTCTGACGTATTTGAAAATTGCTATTAATTTGTATCAGGTCTTAGGAATTCTATCAGAAGTAACGGAAATTCATTGGCCTAAAAATTTAGAGTATGCCGGCCAAATAATTCAATATTTTGACGTCATAAAATACATAAATATGTTAAGTTCAAGATGTTTACACGAAACTTGGATGGAACGCATATTCCTCGCTTCATATTGCAATGGTTACGCCACTTGTTATAGTGACAACCATGTCAATCGTTTATGTTAGTTTATACATCTGGAATAAGTATCATGGAATAGTAACTGAGAGCCGCGTACGTGAAAAATGTATCATTTTATCAATGTTGCTTCTTTACCTTACGTATGCAAACACATGTGCTGGCATCATGGCGGTTGGGCCATGGTCAATCCGTTCATATTATGTAACAGAAGATGGTAATGTCAGTAAAAAAATACTAACCTCAGACTATTCAATTGACCTGGATGAAAATGATTGATATACGTATCAAATTAACAAAACATTTGTTTACGTTGCTTTAACATATATCATTGGCTTTCCAGTGGCCACAGTTTGTATTCTATACTGTATACATGTACGTTGTTATCAGCATAACGAACCCCAGGAAAACGGATGGATGATGGGTGTACATTTTGGTTTTGGGAATCATTTGAGCTGTACAACAAGGCTCTGTTGGCATTAATTGCAAACTTGAGAGACGACGTGTCTTCAAGCCTGTCTTACTCTCTGTTTTTTTACGGTAATTTCTATTGTATTACATTTATACCTTGAACCAATGAAGGAGAAATCTGAACAGAGATTCCAAAAATTGACACTTACCTTCATAGTTGTAAACTTATCTATTGGAGCGATTGTAAACTTGGACCAGACTGGCAATAGAGATGATGTCATCGAATTACTTCACAAGATTACTCCAATCATTCTACTTATGCTGAATGTGTCGATCATGTTTGTCGTAATCGGTAAGATATATTATATAATAATATTTCTATTTCAATTTATTCAAAATAATCTCCATAAATAGAGAGATGCATTGAAATCACAATAACCCCCAAAAATAATATACACACAAAACGCCTTCACTAAGAGTTTTAGATAACTTTGATGGTTTTAATTTAAAGTGTAGGTTCTTTTTCGAGTACAATTCTAACTGTGTCACAGATTCCGTGGTGATTACAATCATTACATTTTACTTGTCTATTCACATCTTTACAGGCCCGTAGCCAGGGGGGGTTTTTATGGTTCGGGCGAACCCCCCTTTACAGCGACCCCCCCCCCCCCCCCCCTCCCCCCCCCCTTAACCGACTGCGAACCCCTATCCCCGACATCCACAATACCTCACCACACCCTCATCTCTGAAAATCCTCCAAATACGTGCCCCACAATACAAAAGGTTGTTTGTAAATTGAAAAATTTGTAAACTCGTTCGTGAATAAATCATACCTTATTGTTAAACAAATGAATTGGTTGCCGATTTTCACCTGAAAAATAATACGAATTTTTGGTCCCAGGATGTAACATGATATTGACGCGAGCTTGGCCACGAACGAATCGTACAAAGAACACCGCTAGACAACCGCGTACCTATTGTTTCGATCACTGGCAGTCAGCATGCATAAAGTATATAGCCTTCCGACGTACATCAAAAAATGGAACGCTGCGGTTACCTACAATATTTATGTGTGGCTATGAAGTATAGTGTATCATCATCATAGAGGATTATAGTGAATTTAATATATTACACTATAATATCTATGGTATCATGTACTGTAGTTTACATTAGGCCTATGGCATTCGATTATTTTTGTCTAGACCACCAGCCGATACGTAGGCCTACTCAACTGTATCAATACCACCTATTTACATTGATATATTTAGTTTCCTCAACAAATTGCTGTAAATAAATATAGATAGAGCTATCAGGGGCGGTCGCAGGACTATTTTAAGAAGAGGGTTGCCCAAAGACTCCAGGGCTGTAGACACTGAGTATTTGAGCAAGCAAATTGTTAAATGACACCCCCCTAAATGGCCGCAAATAGTACTCTCGCACGTAAATTTATGATAATTTTTTTTCGTTCAATGCAAACGTCGCGGGGAAGTCTCCGATTAAGGTACTTTTGGTACGGTAATACATTCTAATAACTGTACTCAATTAATGTAAATTAATTATCAATTAATAATTTTAAAAAGTTGTACAAAAAATATGAAGCAGTTGCTATAAATATATTGAGCAAAAGGTTAAATTGTATAATTTGGAATTTTAATTCAATTAAAAATGCTAAATAAAGTCAGATGTTAAAACCACATTTTCCAAAAATTCATTTTCATTTATCCACTATAAACTTTACAAAAGTGTTGTTTTAAACCACACTCCAAATAAAACAAAGAAAATAATGATAGGAAATTTGCAGAAAGAAGCAAACTTTGCTCTGTTACCGGTATAACACGGTTCAAATTTTGGAACGTCTATAAATTACTACGGAAATTCGGCCTATTTACGACGAACGTACGGAAATGAAGATAAATAGGGTACTACACGCATCGGAAATACAACACTATACGCACAATTATGATTTGGCCTAAAAATTGGCCTTAGATTATGGAAAACCCCCGGCAAAACGCAATAATTATGGACAAATCGATTATTAGCCTTGGCAATATGCCTAATATTTAAAAGGAATGAATATAGGCTATATTTCGTTTGTCGATGAATTTTTTAAATCATGTGTGAATGATTGATCCATTAGAGGTAATCTGTGATGGTTCTAGTAACACTGCTATGCGTGTGTAATTTGTGAATAACGTAGTAGTATTCTACATACACGAGCCTAGATAGGGAGGATCTGTACTGTCGTTCATTGCGAGAGGAGGGGGAAGTCCGGTAATGTGTCATGAAAAATGTAACAAGCCAGAGATGAAATAAAATTACTAACATTTAGCTGATTGTCGTTGTTTTATTCGTCGTCAGAAGTTTATCGACCGACATCTATTTCTCATGTGTAGTAGAGCGTTTCTTTGATTGAATAATTTTTTTTGTATTATAACACAAGTTCATTTTGGATTTTCAGTAAATTACCAATTGTTTATTCAAAGTCAAACTGTACCTAATCCCTCACTATTCAATCAAAATGTTATTATACTACTATATTGTTGAAAAATGGATTGCGTGACTTGAAAATAGATTGATAGTAAAATGTAATAAAGACACGTTCTTGTCTGGTTATTAGGTATGCATGCTCTGATAAAGCAGAGGATTATTTTTGTAGCGTTCCATTTAAAATAGATTTTATTACAAAGAAATATTTTGGTTGTGAAGGTCGTTTTAACAATTAGGCTAATATCAAAACATTCAACAATGATAAAATGCCCTGCAACTCTGTAACTACTTTATGACTAAGCCTATCAAGTTACGTGTCCGGATGGTATACGATGAAATGGAACTCAATTTCAATTTAGTGGCAGAAACAACATTTAGTATGAAATTAAGGCTGTTGCCCGGGCCACAAGGGAAACACAGTGACAGTGGGACAGTGACCCAAATACTTAGTGTCCGAACCCCCCTTGACAGATCCTGGCTACGGCCCTGCTTTACGATATTGATTATCAATTTTATAAGTTGACAGGCAGACATTTTGTAAAACTTGCACTAATCTAAAGATTAAGTTTCATTGTTGTTTAGATGCTCGTTAGTATTTTAATTTTACATTTACACATTGAAAAATGTTATGCGTGTACATACAGATTAAAATCCAAACTTTTGCTTGATAATCAATTGTATATTGAAAAGCGGTAGTTAATATTGCATCAAAAATCAATCAAATTGAGTACTGTTTATCAACTAATACATTTCTTAATTTTAGTTGATTTTGTGAAGAAAGTTAAAAATGAATGTTATCGCCACGAAGAACCCGTAAGAATCCTTCAAATTAATAATGCAGACTCGGATGAAGACGCGGATTGGTAAAATGTAGGCCTTTTTCTATTTTATACACTTTACAAAAATTAATTATAAATAACGGGTATCTGAAATTAAACATAGTAGTAGGAATAAAATATTAAAACTTACCAGTTGTTTTTTATGTTACTGTTAATTTTAAAGTTTCTACTCTGCTGTCTCTTTTTTTTTATAAAACTTATATATAAAATATATATTTTAACAAAATCAAATTAAATTAAGTCACGTATTTTTTATGTTTTTATTAGTTCATTTTTAACGCTGAGTGTCTCCCAGCAACGTTTGAGGTTTGAGAGAACTAAGAAAACCATAAACGATAGCTTTAAAATGTATAACTATTAGCGGTCCGATTAAGTCTACCATCTTCATCGTTATGTAAATTCAACGCAACTCAACGTCAACTGGAACACAGGCTCTGTGAAGTTTAACTATCTGAAACCTCGAGAAATCATGGGTGATTTTAATCTTTGAGTTTGTGAATGTATAGAACACGTAAATTGTATAAACTAAATACTCACTAGATGGTTGTTGGAATTACAGTAAACAAGAATGTTATCTGTAAAACCTTTGTGAAATACTATTATTACTAGTAAAATTACTAAATATTGAACCCTTAATGGTTAAGTAAATAGGTATATACAAATTAAAAAAACATTATTTATGTTATACAAATTTTCATAAATATGGGATTTTAAAGTTATTGGTATATGATACATTGTAACTGTATATATGTGTATGTCTAAATTGTATATATCCGAGGTATTACCTCTAGAAATGTTGTAAAACATCAACCTAATTTGATTCAAAAATAATCGGTTTATCTTAAATATTTAATTCTACATTATATCAAGTAATTATTAACATATTTATCACATAACTACATCGAGATAAGGAAGGTATTACTTATTATAGAACACCCAATTAAATTCCTGTCATTTGATTGGACGATTGTTGGTCAATTGGCGTGCAATAGTACGCACTTTTGAACGATCGTACAACAGTACTTTTTTTTCGTGTACGCAAAGAAAAATCTTATCGAGTTTTGAAAATATTTATTTTAAACTATTGCTTTTGAAATACAACAGCACCGCCTATTTTGTACTTCCCCGCGAATATTCAGTTTGTTGACATACCGCAACGGAGAGATATGTACTAATTTATACCAAATAAAGCATTTAGATCTTTTTTATATTTTGATTATTTAATGGGAACATTTCTACAAGATTTGGAATCGATAAAAAAAACCAGAATTAGCCTAGATGAATTCCAGTTGCTTGCCTGTCGAAGTTTCGTAATCTATCTCTGCCTTTCTTCTTAGGTGTGTTTATAAAATCCAAATAAATATTATATTACAAATACATTTTACTGTTTCAAATTGAATTAGTAGGCCTTGTACCTTGTATTCAATTTGATTAAAATGACATGAATCTATTTAGATGTTATATAAAACAAATGATAAATGTTTTATTCGTATAATGGTACAAATAATGGCATTAGGTGAATGATGAAAGGTTATACTTCAACTCCTAAACATTCATTATCTGTATATTATCTAACCATAGACCTATTTTATAATTGAATCCCCTTCTCCCATAACTGAATAGTATTGATGAATACTTCAAGTGTTTTTGCACCTCTGAAGGAACTTTCACTTTGTTTGCCATTGTCATTGTAAAGTACGTTGTATTTGAGTTGGTTTAGATAGCCATTACTAATTACTACTGAAACTTTAACCGATTATACTTAATATTTCTTAACTATCGATTACAAATTACCTTTAAATAATTGTATTAAAATGAATAAATTTACGTAAGGGCAAAATTCGGTAAATCGCGCCTTACTTCTAGAATTTTCACTCGATGGTATGTAAAGTTGGTTCGTACTTTCGGTACTGATTTTAACCGCCTGATGTAACCCTGTTTACTAATTAAATTGAGTTAGATAATTAGTTATTGACGATTAAAACGAATTTAGGTTCAACGATTTGCCCCAAATAGGGGTGTTTTCCGATCGTGGTATACACTGTCTAATGGATGTCCATCTTGAAAAATACCCGCCAAAAAAATGCGAGGAGGCTTCGCATTTTTCTATCTCCTCCTACGATAATTGTTTTTAATAGCTGAAAACCGGTTGAACAGCTAGAGTACACCATCATAATGTTGAAGACAGGCCGATTTTCTTTAAAAAATACTATTTTGATAGATTTAATATACGATTATACAAATGTATTGATTTGCGATGAATGGAACATCCCAATCTCTCAGTCTGCCAGAGTTTGGTTTAACACAAGTACTGTAGGTAAATTTATGAGCCCTTGGTTTAACACATACGGTAGGTAAATATATGGGCCCTTTGAGAATAAACTTGCAATAGGTTCGGAAAATGTTAAAAACCAATTTATATTATTTGAATCGGTAAACAGTTTCCATTTATTATACATTGATAATGAAACATGAAATATTCATATTTATGTCCCTCGAGGTTCATTACAATTTATATTTAGTAGTCCCACGGACTTCATCTTAGCCACTCCCCCGAGTGCTAAGGCCAAATTTATGATACCCTACTTTCTATGTAAGTTTAGTTACAGTTAGTTCTTGACGATAATACAACGAATTTAGGTTACACCCTTCGGCCGCGAAAACGTTTCTGTACAAATATGATACCGATTGGCTTTATTTCATTCAACAGCGACCATAATCTCGCCAATTACAGGATAGATAAACTATTTTATTATTGATGTGCTTATAAATTAAGACTCATGTAAACAGCTTGATTACATCATTTTACAGACAAACGAAACTTTTTTAAACCTACTGTTTCAATAACTGAGTATAATACTGTATACGTTTTCATAAGTAAGTGCATATACATTTTCGTGTTTTCATTGACGAGATTGTAATAGTAACTTCAGTAACTATTACAGTACTTATTTATTATACGACACAAGACAATTGTATCTGACAGGTACGTACATTATTCTAAAAAATAAGTCTAGATAGATCCCTTAGGCGTCATAAATCACAGGCCAACAAATCAGTACTCATGACAGAAATTCGACCCAGTTTGGTTCACACAAATGTTTACAGGAATTTCAACCACCACAACCGATGATTTGCCCTAAATATTTAGGTAGACTACAGTTTAATTTTTCACTGAATAGGAGCTTGAATTTCCGATTTCCATTTCGCAGAATGTCTAGGTCTATTTATTTAGTTTGGTTCTTATAATATATAAATACAATCAACTTTATTACTGCGGTTCCATCACCACCACCACGTGCCGCCCAATTCCCCGGTACATACATTTCCATTTCTCCCTAATTTCTTTAGTCCACATACATTAATTGTCCTTTATGGAATCCAGTATTGGTTTTGTTGTCTCTATTCTATTCTACTGTATTCGAGAACCATCTGTGAGCACCCCTAGATGGTACGCGAGCGAAGCGAGCGTGCCATCTAGTTAAAATGAATTATAATTGTTTATTTACGGTTGTTATTCCAAATGCAAACAAAGTACATCAATTATTTTGTCATTGGGAATTCCCCACTCGGCTCCCCATCTAGTCAGCGGCGTCGTGTATTTTAGCCTGAAGTTCGATATAATAATGGTAAATACAATACATAACAAACTGATTGGTTTATGATAACAAGATATTCTAGTAAAGATGAGGAAGTAGTAAATAGCGTCTCAACCCCAGATCTTCTTTTGTGAGTATCAATTGGGCTGGAAAACAATCATATTGTTTATCTAACATATTATCATATCGTAGATATTATCTATAATTATACCCTAAATCGTACGTGATTGGTCTAGTTCCGACCACACTAACTAGAATATATTTCTGTTTTTTGTACAGTGGCTATTTTTCGATGCTTTCTCGTTTAAAATGGATAAACTTTGACGACTAAAATTAGTATTAGGCTTAATAATAAAAATGTACTGTTTACACTTCGTTGTTATTAGAGTACTTTTTATACCTGATAGTGGTATTCAAAATATTAGACAATACCATTAGCTAATCATTCCTATAATTTAAAGGACATTATATTTGCTAAACAAACGTCAATTCGCTAAAACAGATGTAAACCGTTTTATTTTCCTTTTGAGCGATGATCATTTACACGAAACTGTAACCGTGATTCTACATGTGTGTAGGGCCTATTTCTAAATTCAATAGTTCATTTTATACATCAATTTAAAAATGTTTAGAATATAATTCCAATGTTTAACTAAAGTCGATGTATGACTGGTTGGGTGTAGAAGCTTATCTACCAAGTACCCTCAGTACCGTACTGATTTGATTCACGAAATTACCTCGTCATATCCACAGTAGCAGTTTGATATTATGAATTTATATATATATATATATAATATTTTTGTATTTGTTATAAACAAAAATCGATTATCATAGTTATTCTTAATTCGCCTGGTACAACTAATTAAATATAGTATACATTGAAATCCTTAAACATTGAGAAATGTGTTTTTTTTTAATGGTTAAACGTTGTTAAAGCTGAAAACTACACTGACTATTCCTCTGATACTGGATCGGTAGGAAGCGGACACCAAGAGAGTATTATTATGTGTTTTTATTCTGTAATACCTCATATTTGATTAAATCAAGGAGAAATAAGTATCAGCTATACTTTCCATTTTAAACAATGAGTGTGAGTACAATACCAGAATTGAATACAGTTTAATTGCAATGTTTACAATGATTATTCACCTGAGAAATATAAACGGTGTTTCCTTATTCTGTAACATATATGAACCTTGATAATGATCACCTTAACCAGTCAAGACGGTTAAACAGTGTAAATCGTATGTAACTACTCTGTACCTTTTGTTACAATGATGTCTTATAACTTCTTGATGGTATTTTTGTTTTTATATGTGAATTGGTCAATTGGTGTTAAGGTTGCATGTAGAACAAGTAACGATGCCAGTTTTGAGACAGTTTGTGAATGTACAGAAAGAACACGAACCGTGAATTGTAGCAACCGAGGACTAAATGAATGGCCAGTTGGAATTCCAATAAATACGTACTATCTGTAAGTTATTGAAGTTACTAGTTTGCTTAATATTTGTGTTTTAATAATTCATGACAAAGCAGTTACTTATCTTAATCAATTATTACATAAAATATTCATGAAATCAAGTGGAATGTGGGACTAAGGTTAGAAGGACTGTAGGATTGTTACTTTATACCGATGTAGTTTTCATGTGTCGTACAATGAGACCTAAAGGTGGAGACCGTGGTGTAAAGTTAATTACTAACAACTTTATAATCTTTAAAAATCTAAATTGTATATGACGCAAAGAAGAGTTGTTTCATTCTCTTTAATTTTAATTTATATAGATACATGAGTGACAACAATCTGAGAGCAATTAATGACGATACGTTGTTAAAATTACCGGAGCTTAGAGTTATGTAAGTTTCATAACAATTTAATTAGCATTCACTGCAATTGTAATATTAATTAGTAGGTATTGTTGCATGATTTTAAAACATTTTCGGCGGTTATTTATCAATATATAATCTGTTTTTAAAACATTGTATCATAACATGTTATTTTCAGAGGAATTAATAACAATTCACTTAGAAGACTACCCTCGTTTCCGAAGTCAATCCAAAGTGTGTAAGTATTATTTTTGAAAAAGATATTCTGTAGCCTAAGTATTATGATATTAATTTTAAAGTCATCAGTAATTATTGTTGAGTGCCCTCGTCATTTGATTGGTTTAATTTGTATCACGTTCTGTTAAAATGTTTTTTGCATCCTCAGATTATTTTTAAATATTGAGACTTGCGACTCTTTTGTCAAAATCTGAGAACTGCCTTGGTTCCGCCTTGTTAAATAGAACAGTCAACCATTCAAACCAAGCCGTATCTTTATTCAGCTTATAAACATTATTGTGTATAACTTAATTCCATTGTAATATTTTATTGTCTATAATGTCATAATCTGACCATACAATTTTAATTTTTCTATCATGGTTTTTAAGCATGCATCGATGTTAGTACTTAAATATATAGGCCTATTTTCCTTTAAAAAAATTGTTTGATGAATATGCCATTTTTAATGTCACATTCAGACAGTTATTCACTTTGACCCAAAATATATATTTACCTGGAAAAACTGTAATTTAAAGCAAAACAAAGTCAAAGTCGGATTTTAATAATCTTAATTGTTTAAGTTTTTTGGGGCAATACATTTTACTAATTCGATTTACATAACATTTACATAATAATTGATTTTATTAGAGTATAGATGTTAATCAATCTAAACATTAATAATCTTTCAGATATGCAGCATACAACTTGCTGACAGACATTTCAACAGCATTTAATGATCTTCCAAAACTTTCTAATGTGTACGTTACAATGATATTATTTCAATGTTTAATGTTATTGATGTTATATATTACAATAGATAGTGAAATAATCTCAGATCAGAAGCATTATTTTTTTCATTCCTGTTTAATAGTCATACTTTAATTTTCTATTTAAAATGTGTTTGATTCATTGAACTAAACAATACGTTTGTAGTTCCTAACTACTATAGCAGCTACATTTATTGTCTTTACTTTTACCTAATAGATTAGAACGTATGTTTGTAATATATGTCATCGTATTTGGTAACAAACTTGTCATATTATTTCATTATTGATTCATTGAACTAAACAATACGTTAACAGTGTAGTTCCTAAATACTATAGCAGCTACATTTATTGTCTTTACTTTTACCTAATAGATTAGAACGTATGTTTGTAATATATGTCATCGTATTTGGTAACGAACTTTTCATATTATTCATTATTGATTCATTGAACTAAACAATACGTAACAGTGTAGTTCCTAACTACTATAGCAGCTACATTTATTGCCTTTACTTTTACCTAATAGATTAGAACGTATATTTGTAATATGTCATCGTATTTGGTAACAAACTTGTCATATTATTATAGAAACCGGACCCTGAAAAAACACACTTTACATAGTAAAGTCATTCGCCCTCGATGTTATCGGATGGCATGTCCCATTGTTGTCAGTACACACTTTGCGCGTGTCACGGGCTCACTGAGCCCTTGATTTTTAAATGAAATAAACAACTCCCGCGTTCACTGACTCATTCTTTGCCTTTATTTTACCTGAAAATACGTCAGGTAAAAATCAATTATAATGAAAATCAATTTATCTTAGCTTTCTTTTGACTTGCTTGTTAAATATTTTGTAAAATTCAAAAGTTTAAACACCTCGATTTGGTACGAACGCGCCAGAGAGCGGCATTTCCTGGAATGGCTGTATTGGGTGCGCCCAATACTAGCCACTGATGCCTAGTCCTAATAATTAATCTCAGTTCTAAATGAATGAATGTCTGTTTATAAATATGTGGTTTTTTTTCAGTATCAACAACAATAATATTAATCTTTTTTTCAAAGAGGCACTTTTTGACATAGGGAACTGGACTAGTGGAGTAAATTTTCATTTCAGTCGTTGTCGTCGCTTTTTAACGATTTTGTCTTATTAAATGCATATTACTTTCGTTTATTTGTTTTAATAGATATATTCAACATAACAGCATCACATCGCTAGACAATACTCTCTTTAAGGATTCACCGTCCATAAATAAATTGTAAGTATGTTATTACAATTGATATGAGTGTTACTGTATGACCTCCGACGACACAACACCACTAACCAAAAACTATACAATTGACATTGTTTAATTCTAGAGAGGATAACGGCTAAACGCAATCCAATACTTACATTACTAAAGATCACTACAATATTTTATTTTTCAGAGACATATCGTTCAACCAAATACATACTATTGAACCTTTTACTTTTGCAAAGCTCCAATTATCAGTAATGTAAGTATTCTGGTACAATAATTGTAGATTTCTAAAATGAATGTTGGTAAACTAAGTCAATCAATTGAAGTGTGCTGATTCGATCAAATACCCTTATTTAGGTACTGGGTTTATAATATAAATGGCATAATTGAGTATGGTATCTAGGTATACTATGTATTTGCTGATGGTACTTGTATATATGTTACGGGAAAAAAGGTAATTAGGCCTATATATAAATAATGATCTACCAAAAATAGTAAACTCTATTACCGAATGGTATAAACAAAATCATCTTACTATTAATGCTGATAAAACAAAAGTAATGATTATTAAAAATAGAGGAAACTAATATAACAACTCTAAATATAAATATTAATGGTATCAAATTTAACAACACAAGTTAACAATGTGCGATATCTTGGATTGCAAATCGATGATAACCTAAGCTGGAACAACATGTACGGTACTTAATATAAACCAAATATCCGTTGGTTACAAGATAACAATGTTGGGGAAAATGAGTACATTTTTATTTAAACCACTAATTGAAATACTGTACAAAACTACTATTGAACCTTGTATTGATTATGGAATTACAGTATGGGGAAATACCTCATATTGTTTCATTGATATTGCAAAGAAACAACAAAGACGTGCTGCTAGAATCACGTCAGGAAACTATGATTTTATAAAATTCAGAGGGGATGACATTATCAATGACCTGGGTTGGAAGTCCTTTGAACAGAGGCGTGAATTTTCAATATCTTGTATGATGTACAAATGCATTCATGGCCTAGCCCCTCAACGTTTGGTAGATTAAGTTGAATTAATCATTGATAGACATGGTTATAATACTCGATTGGCAAAACCCTTACATGTAGTTATACTCAAGATAAATGTTAGCAAATTGAATATGTCACTTCAAGTGACTGGTGGGAAAGTATGGAATAACCTTCCTATATCATTGCAAGAAGCGACCTCTTACAATGCATTTAAATATAAGTACAAAACACAACAAAAATGATGTATTTAAATACAAACTTCAACTTGAGAACCTGTGTAATTGCGATGTACTTACTTAACTGTTTATTATTATTAATTCTGTATCTGTATTTAAAATGTAATTGTACTTGTATGTTTTTCGATAATCTATAATCTTTTTGTAAATTTTGTAACTTATGACTATTCACTATTATGCATGCATTTCTTTAGTCTGGGTTCCAGACGGAGTTTTGTCTTAATATTAGTTAAAAGATAAATATTTTGGCACATATGGCGTTTCATACGTATACTACTTGATTTTGGATACTCCGTCTGGGGAAACACGCACAAGTCACGTGGTTTGACACCAAGAATTCTTGGTGCATACGATTATCCGGTTGACTAGTTTCAGCTGCATGCGATTGGCTACTCTCTCGTACACTGTTTAAATATTCATATTTCAGAATTTCAAAGACTCAACAACTAAGATGATGCGCATGCGCTATGTTACGTTTAGACAATGTGTACTTGGGTACATTTATGAAAGTTCTGAAGGCTAGAAATTATTTTATATGCCTAGTAGTCTGGTAAACATTTGATGGGATCTTTGAAACATGAAAACTCGTCTTGATATATGATAGGCTAGCTTCTCCGCAAATCAAACATTGAATGGATCATTTATTATTACGCGGAGATAATTTTGATTTAATTCCCACCCAGACCCTGTCCTGTTCTGTGTGGTGGTGTAGCCCTGTTGTGTGCCGGTGGTATGTAGGCCTACTTCATTGGCGTTTTATTTGGCAGGTCATACGTGCGAGTTGAGTAGGACCTACGAAAGAGGCCAAGGACTAAACAATTAATAAACAAAACAACTTGGCATTACTATTTTATATTTCAACAGTCTCGATTGTACATTAAGCACTGGTAGGCCTACGTACTCGATCTCTTTCATTTTGAAACAAAATGATCATTGGTTGATTCGAAATCCATATTTACATACCGCCCGCCCCATATAGCCAAATACGGTATGATAACCTACGTCATTCTTATCGTATGTTTGCGGTCTGCAAATCGATTTCTATACGTGTTTCACAAGTCTGTATTTTCAGACAAAAATCGCGGTCGAAATAAAAACAAATAAATAAAAAAAAAAGATAATACAGACTTGGGGCAAGTCTAGCATTTCTTTAATCATGGACCATTTGTAAGAACATTATTTTCTAATGAAAATGTCATCCATATAAAAAAAAAGTTTATAAATAAATAAATAAATCTAACTTACCATTGAGTTTATAATCGCAGAAATGTGTTTTAATCGTTATTAATAGTCAATGTCGACCTCTCTTTATCTTTTTTGGTTTATATATTTAGAGATATTCAGTATAACCACAACCTTCAAAGGCTTTGTGAAAATTCATTTGCATTGACTACAAGGCTTAACTATGGAATGTAAGTAATCAGAAAGCTACTGATGGAAAATATACTAACATACTTTATTAGACATACATTGTACCAGATAATACATTGTGTGTTGATTGAGCTGTATTTTGTAATGCGTGCCTCTCTAGTAGAACTACATTTAACAAGAATAATGAGATACCAAAAAAGTCCATTAAATGATAAGCTTCTGTTCTATCATTATTATGATATCTTCTTCTTTCAATAGAGTTATTGCAAACAATAACATTGTACACATTTCTACTGGAACTTTCAAAAACGTTACAGGCGCAAGTGTAATGTAAGTAAAAGAGTCGATGTATGACAATTAGTAAGTTACTAGGGGGTTTGCTTGCTCACCCTCTAGTGAGTGTACATGGATGGTTCTCAAAAAGAAGACCACGCCCCTGGAGACCCGGGTGAGACCTATGCATGAATTATGCATGCTGAGGGGTCCTCAACCTATGTACTGAGACATAAATATCCGAGTAATTATAGCTAGTGTGATTATTTAGAGGTAACGGAGTTGAAGTTGGTAGCTGAAATGATGTTTGCAACCCGGAAATCGCAAAGTAATGATGCTAGGCTTGATAGCAATCAAACTATAGAGTTTAAAATTGCATGCATCAATTAATGTGTGCATCATATTTTCATATAAAACTAATGTATATATACATAATCTAAATAGAATCTTCGTTCCTTTTCATGGGGTCGATCTTGCTTAATTCTACTTCGTTCCTTTTCATGGGGTTTTGCTTTCTACTTTCATTTTAGAAGCCTTTTGAGTTTTTATGTGACATTATTTTAGACTACCTTAATTAGTATTGTTCCAAATGTACTAGATTTTTAAGCGGAAACAGCTTACGAAACATACCATCAAGAGCATTTCAGGGTGGAAATACACACCTAATGTAAGTATTGTTTGCCTTGATCATGTCAGTAAATAAAAAATCTGACAATTTACATTAATACAACTTATATAGATAATTATGTATGTTGTCTTTAAAAAAAGTTATCATATATATCGTCAGTTTCCGAGTATAAATTGAAAATAATTTATAACCATGATCTGAAAACATAAGACATTTGTTTTGGTCGAAATATACGTAAACGTTTATTTACTATCCGTAGCCTATTATTTTTGTTAACTTTTTTTTTTAAATACCAATATATTTATAACGCTATAAACGAATTCGTTACCTTACAAACGTGTGTCCTGTCTTTTTAGCAATCTTGAAGAAAACAAGATTAGTTTTATACACAAGGACGCCTTCGTTGCACTGGACAGTATTCATATTCTGTGAGTATGTAATTGGTACACTATAAGCATAAAGCCTATAAATACGTGTGTGTTAATTCTTAAAGTCCCATTCCCTATAATTTTCGATTTTAAAAATAATGAATAGTACTTTTAAAACATCAAACCAGTTCATTCCTTTTTTTAAATGTACGTGTTATGGTAAATTATGATTTAAAAAAACGCCGTGGCTAAAGATACGGTACCGTATCCATACTTCTTAAAACTAGGTACGGTATACCTATCCTAGCTAGGCTTAGTTTTGTAGGTCTAGCTGGTAAATAGCAGTAACGTACGAACACCGTGCGTTAGCTATAGACGTAGCCTGACGTCGTCTAGTTGCTGCATTAATTGTCTTTCTGTTTTTGCCAGAATCTGTTTGAAAACATTGGGGAAACCTCGGTATTTCCGTGAAAAGTTACGACTCTTGCATTTGTTTTTGGGCTTCACGATCTATGGAAAAGTGCGTGAATGAATCACAGAAGAACAACGAAACGCTAAATCCACGCGCAATGCAAGTTGGGACTTATATCGGGCTGTTTAAATTATTAGAATCGACTTATTTTAAACCGTTTAAAGACGAAAATGTTATTTCAATAGAATCATATAGTATTTATGTTTACATTAAATGTAATTTGTGTAAATTAGATATAAAAATCGTAAGGAATTTAACTTAAAAATTACCAAAAATAAAAAAGTAAAGAAGTGTTTGAAGTATCATTGTAAATTATTTCTCTTTGCACATTTTGAAAGTATTTGTTTATTTAAATTTAAAAATGTACTCCTACGAATTTGGATGCCTAAAGTAGCGGTGGTGGCGCCGTCGGGGGGAGTGCTTTCCTCTGATAAAATACCCTACTGAGTGTGCCCAATCAAGGATTTTCATCTTTAAAAGTGACTAAAACTATCCATAAGTGTCTAATATCTCTCCCCGGCTGGCCCCTATCTACGGATGCTATCTTCCTGCGTAGGCAAATCTTGGTGCCACCACTTAATATCATGAAGACAGTTTACATAACGTCATATTGTAAGTCATTGGCGTTGTTTCAAATGAAATTTGTTTTTCGTGGCCAAATGAACTAAATCTTGTAATTAAAAATATGTTATGATTGGACATTTTTGTTAGTGATATATTTATTTAAATATTCTATTACCTTTTAACAATGAAGACGACTTGCTAATAATCGTTTTACTGAAGTACCAATCTTGAACAACAACTTGGATATAATGTGAGTGTAATAAATATAATTATATATATATATATACAAGCGTTTACCAAATGCATACATGGCATCAACAAATGAAAGATACAGCAAAAAATAGTACAATTGTATTATTTACTGCAATTAATATATAATGTTACATACATTATTTGTGTTGGCTGTGTGACGTGTGTAAATTCAATAAATTTTATTGCGCAAAAAGTTAAGAAATAAAAATGACATTAAAACTGATTTAAATTGTATAAATAAAGTTTAAAAAAAAAACCCAAATCTAATTACAAAAAATCAATTTTCTTAAAAATACTTTTGAATATGATAAATAACAACAAATTATCCCTTTGATTTACCTGCAAATTCTATCTTCTAATCTGAATTTCCTCAGTTTCAAGATGCTTGAGGGCGATAATACAATTACCATTATCCTTATTATCAGTATAATTGTCAGTCTTTGAATTGTGAGTTCTATAAAAACAATTACACATTTACATAATGTATTGATATTTCTGTTTCTTTAAAGTCCTTTTTTCACAAGAATTAAATAATATTCTAATGCGTGTTCTTATAGTCAGGGTCCTCGTGTATTTCGGTAGGATTTTAATGCCCAAAGTGAGATTTCACTTGATTTCACTTTGTTATGGTGCTAGGATACCAAAAATGCTAGGTAACAAATTTTCACGATCCCGTAACCATGGTAACAGCCCCAAATTCAAAATGGCGACCAAATGACCATAACTCCATAACCCTTTGGTCTATTGACAAGATATTGGCATCAAAATACTCGGAATATATATATTTATATTCGTTGTAATAGAACATTTTTACTAAATGCAACCGGAAATGCTATTTTCTGTACTATTGACCCTTGACCTTGACTCGCACTGTATCTAAAAAACGGCTGGTCATGGAAATTTAAAAATGGTCTCAAATTGTTCAGACTATACATATTTATATTTATTGTAATGCAATATTTTGTAAGAAAATGACCAGAAGTAAAGTTATTCACCATTGACATAGAGAATAGCTATTTACATTACAAGGATGGATAAATATTGGTCAGATATGTTGGCCCTACTCTGACGTAATTTTCACTTTTACCAAGAATACATCATTACATCATACTTCAATAATACAGAAAAAAGCATTTCCGGTTGCATTTAGTAAAAATGTTCTATTACAACGAATATAAATATATATATATATTCCGAGTATTTTGATACTAATACCTTGTCAATAGACCAAAGGGTTATGGAGATATGGCCATTTGGTCGCCATTTTGAATTTGGGGCTGTTACCATGGTTACGGGATCGTGAAAATTTGTTACCTAGCATTTTTGGTATCGTAGCACCATGATAAAGTAAAATCAAGTGAAATCTCACTTTGGGCATTAAAATCCTACGGAACCCCTATTTCCATACATGAGGAACCTGACTATTATGTGTTTTCTATTTAAACAATTAATTTTAGTGATTTGAGTTGGAACTATATAACATCACTAGAAGGCGGTCAACTACCTTCAGTTAAGACATTGATAGTCAACAAAAATAATATACAACGTATCTCAAAGATTGTCTTCGCTAATATGTCATCCCTTGAAATGTTGTAAGTATAAACTAGTATAAATAGTAAATAGTGACGTAAAAAATGACACTCAGGCCTACTTTGGTCTTGTGTGTTTTTTTATGTTTGTGTTAATAGAATGATACATAATTACTATACCAGATCTAAATGTTTCCATTTCAAGCTCATGTTTATGTCATTGTAAAAGGATCTCTCATAAACCATTAACATATGTAAGGATCATACTAATAACTCTTACTTGCCTCGTCGAATCGATGTTATATATCAATTTCTTTTTAGTCTGTTAGTTTGCAATACAATTTAACCCATAGTACTGTATATTATCTTTTCACATCAACCTAAAAGCATAATATTATGTTTCCAGAATGCTCGTACGTAACAACATTACAGTTATCGAAAATGGAGCATTTAATGGAACGAATCTTCATTTTCTGTAAGTTATAGATTGTTTGTTTTGTATAATGTTGCTGACTGTAATATTCAATGAACATAGCAAAATATATATCAAGCTAAACAGCGATGTCGATATATTTAATGAATTAAATGATGATAATACAATTTATGATTTCATTTTAGCTAGCAGACATTTTCTGCAACAATGAAAAGACAGATTTTATTAAATACTCCTCAAAAGACGGGAATCCATTATTAACTAACATATTACTAGCACTGCCGCCTGCCGTGTCTAGGCAATCTTAACAATAATCGAAGCGCATTGTTGTAACATACCCTTAAGGCATTAATTGCACTTTTGGTGTGATTAGACCACAGAGAAGAGCAATACATACACTCCTAATAAGAACAGTTTGGTATTTAACACCAACAGAGCATTTGCTGAATTTTCGTGCTAGTGTATTTGCTCGAATATAACAATTTGTATTGGCGTGTGATGTCACCATCATCCTTAAGATTAATAAAAATTATGGGGCCAAAATATGTCACAGATGTAGATTACTTCAAAGAAATTAAAAGTCCTAGTATTACCCTGTAGCTTCCGGAACAATCAACATACACGGTATTTGTTTATATTAAAAAGAATATAATTAGTATGCAATTACTTGGTATGAACCCATGTGAGTCTGTAAACCAGAAGCTATAGGCAGTTTAACTTAAAGTTATTAAGCTAAAATTCAGCTTTAAAATTTGGTTTTGAATAATATTCAGGTCGTCAATGTTGACCTCATGCATTGCCTAAAAAAAGAGCGAACCTCGGGAAATCACTGTCCCACCAGAAAAAGAAAAGCTTCCCGAGCAATATTATGCAACTCATTGCACTTCTCATTCTATCCAGGAACAATCTTAACATTACTGTGCTTTTATTACTCTAAAAACAATTCAGAACTTTCTTTCAAACTGTTTTATTTTATTATAAATTCATCAATACCTGCAGCCAAATTGTCCGGATCATCACAATTATCTTTAAAACAAATTAAGAATTATATCTAATCCGACTATGAATCATGGATAATTATCATGTTTGTATAATGCTATCGCATCAGTAGTCTTTAGGCCTACTCCAATTGACAGAGTGCTTGTTAACAATAACTCTAAACTCTCAAATATTAGATTCTATGAAATAAATAAATGAGTATGAAAATAAAAAAGAAAGTCGTTGGATTCAGTATTATGTCATTTATTATTAGAACTAAGGGTTGCAATATGGTGTCTAACCAGCTAGTTGAACCATGAGCTTCACTAAAAAATGTATAAGAATTTATGCCTAATTTGTCTACTCTATCTGAAACATAGAAGTTATATTCCCTGCAGAAATATGCTTTTTAAAAGAGTCAGCATTAAAATCACCAACAAAAAGAACATTATGCCCATAATAGTTCAATAATATTTTGAAATTAATCAAGGTATTGTAAATACTCTTCAAAATGATCAACATAAATTGATGGTATAGATAACAATTCACTAATAACGTTTTCTGACATTCATTGCCAATTTCAAAAGCTACCAGTCGGTTATCATTAACTTAACATTACTATAATACATTGTCAGGTTTTCTAAAACATGATAGCAATTCTGCCAAAGTGTCTTCAAAAAGGCAAACTGGTAGTATCCACAAAGAGGTAGGCATAGCAATACAAACTGTCATAACAAGATGTGAACATACACAGCTCTTCTTTACGTAACCAGTGCTTCTGCCTGTCATGACTGGACAAGTATTACACAAATCAAACTATTTCTTTACCCTAGACTTAAACTTGTTTACAGTTTTAAGATATGTAATGATCAACCATGATTACAATACAATATAATCATCTTTATCATTTCTCTCATTATGCTTTGGTTTCTTCTTAAAGATCCAAAATCTAGGAATAATAGCCGTCTGTCGCCAGATAGTAAGGTCATTTATAATACTGTAGTTAAATAGAAAAAAACACGATAAGCCAAAAAACGGAACCATCTACATAAATAATGATTTTCTTTCTCCTCATTGTTTTGCAGCTTCTTGTATGGTAATGGAATTACAAACATTACGTATGAGACGTTTAAAACCATTGGATCAACACTTGAATACATGTAAGACTTGTTATTAGTACATGAATAGAAGCTAAAGTAATTCATAACATTTATTTTGTCAAACTAATCGATAAATTATTTATACCCTTTTTATTTCAGATACTTGTTTGACAATAAGTTGGAACAGATAGGAACAAATGCTCTGTCACACATGGTAGAAAACGGAACAATGTACGTAAACATGACTAGTACATTTACTTTATATTTTTAATTCGATGTAATAATAATAATAATAATAATAATAATAGTCTCATGCATTTATGTTTTATTCATTATTTTAGATATCTTAACTGTGGTGGACTCCGGTCAATTCTTACTGATATAGGAAAACCTATTAAAACGTAAGTAAATCTTCGTAGAGTGAGTTTGAGGTACCAATTTCATTACGTTACTTAGCAACACATAATTGATTTTGTATTCTAGATTTAATTGTTCACTAGCTTTACAAAATATTAGGTATCTTCATTGCTTGACCTATCTTACCAATAATGAACAATTATTAACGATATACAGCATTACAATACAAGAAACGAAGAATACCAAATAAAATCATGTAAAACCACATGAGGATAAATGATGCATTTTTAGATAAAGCTGTAACCGGATTGTGAAGGCATTTAAATTAGAAGTAACATAGAGACATTTATAATTAATGAACTATATAAAGGACATGAGCTTTGCATCAATGAAGGCACGCATGTAACCAACATGAGACAACTTAATCATTTTAACCATTGCAAGATCAGAAGAATTTTGATTACGTTATTTTACTCATTTTTAAAATTATAACAACAACCAAGTCCATGACCTAGACAGTATCAATCCACTGGATGTAAAGTTTAGCTGTATCATCCTACAATAATTAATAATAGAGAAGTTTTCTTTACAGCATTTGTGTAAGAGAAAATACCGAAATCGATATAGACATTGAAGGGGATTTGTTAAAATTTATTCGTGGAGAAACTGGATTGACGTGCAATTCCAAAACTAGGAAGTGTAGTCCTTGTAAGGAAGGGACATACCAGATATTCAATAAGTATAAAAACAAATGTGAAATGTGCCCTCCAGGTAAATCATTGTATTATTTAAATTGTGTTTAATCCTTGCTATTGCTATTAACCTTTCATATGCTGAGGATTTAAACGTGCGGTAGCTTAACGTATATAAAGTAATGGCGCAACTTAAATTGATAATTACTAGATGGTACGCTCGCGTACCATCTAGGTCGTGCCCACAGATGGTTCTCGAATACATAATAATTTCAGCGTTAAAAAACTGGCGATTTCAAATGTACGTACCGCAGGACAATAATACATGTCGTTTACAGCCTACAGGAACGAATAAATAGACACTGTAATTTATGTACTCAACTAAAATTAGCACCATGGGAATTACTTCCGAAAGAGAAACTTGTCACAAAATGAGACCAATTGTTTAAGTCAAATTTAAACAAACTTGATTTGTGTTTTGTATGTAACATTAGGGTTGAGGGATGGGGAAGAGGATGGATGCAAAGAAGAACAATTTTAAAATAATATTCTTTATCCATTTAGTAACGAAATATTAATTGAACTTATTCAACCTTATGTTCCTAAGCGGTCTCTGAGATCTAGATCTGAGTCTCTTCTTGCCCATATATTTCATCCTTCCACTAAGTTTTATGGAAATCGTTCATTTTCTTCGGCATCCGTTTCTCTATGGAATGCGTTGCCTATTGAAATCCGTCAGGCTACTTCCACCAGCGTCTTCAAATCTCTCCTCAAAACCCACTTTTTAATTTGTAAATTTCTAAATTGTTCTGTCTTTGTAAAGCGCATTGAGGCTTTCAGCATAATGCGCTATATCAAGTACCAGTTATTATTATTATTATTATTATTATTGTTTTCATGTTTTACAACAAATAATATACCACTAAACACAGTAAAACATTGCGATGTAATACTTTGTTGAAACTATCACCGTCCTAGTCGATTGAAATAGTACAGTAGCCCCTACATGTAACGATACATCACTACGACGTGTATATGTTTATATAATGTAAAACAATTTGTGAAAACCACCTCTATTCGGGGAAAATCATAAATTCGATTTAATCGTCAATAAATATTAAATTATCTAACTCAACTTAATTAGTAGGCCTAATGGTTTTCAATTGTTTCCTAGAGCCAATTCATACTTAAGTTGGTTCCTACCCTACCCACCAAAGTTGTTCTGCGTTTAGGGCATGTGATGTACCGTAGGCCTATCCTCTACTGGTTTTACAACGCTACTCATGCCAGTAAGGGAAGGGTTATGATGTGGGTGGTTCAACTGCAATAATAAAGATTTATACATAATATACGGCGAGTGAAAACGCTAGCTCTTTATCCGTTTAAAAAAAATTTATATCCAACCTCTGCAGCACAGATTGAAAAAAAAATGGATCGAATTTCTGTTATGAGTATACAGAACTTGCCTTTACGACGCCTGAGGGAATAGACACTTGTGGAACAGAGATTGGAATGTTCCATTCATCGCAAATCTATACATTTGTATAAACGTATATTAAATCTATCAAAATAGTATTTTTTTAAGAAAATCGGCCTGTCTTCAGCTGTACTCGAGCTGTTCAACCGGTTTTCAGCCATTAAAAACAATTATCGTAGGAGGAGATAGGAAAATGCGAAGCATCCTCGTATTATCGTCTGCGGGTATTTTTCAAGACGGACATCCATTAGACAGTGTATACCACGATCGAAAAACACCCCTATTTGGGGCAAATCGTTGAACCTAAATTCGTTTTAATCGTCAATAACTAATTATCAAACTCAATTTAATTAGTAAACAGGGTTACATCAGGCGGTTAAAATCAGTACCGAAAGTACGAACCAACTTTATATACCATCGAGTAAACATTCTAGAAATAACGCGCGATTTACCGAATTTTGCCCTTACGTAAATTTATATATAGACTAGATGGTACGCTCGCTTCGCTCGCGTATCATCTAGGTCGTGCCCACAGATAGTTCTCGAATACATTATAATTTCAGCGTTAAAAAACTGGTGATTTCAAATGTACAATAATGCAGGACAATAATACATGTCGTTTACAGGAACGAATAAATAAATAGACACTGTGATTTATGTGCTCAACTAAAATTAGCACCCTGGGAATTACTTCCGAAAGAGAAAAATTGTCACAAAATGAAACCAATTGTTTAAGTCAAATTTAAACAAACTTAATTTGTGTTTTGTATGTAACATTATGGGTTGAGGGATGGGGAAGAGAATGGGTGCAAAGAGGAACAATTTTTAAATATATTCTTTTATCCATTTAGTAACGAAATATTAATTGTTTTCATGTTTTACAAATAATATACCACTAAACACAGTAAAACATTGCGATGTAATTACTTTGTTGAAACTATCACCGTCCTAGTCGATTGAAATAGTACAGTAATGTAACGATACACTACGACGTATATATGTTTATATAATGTTAAACAATTTGTGAAAACCACCTCTATTCGGGGCAAATCATAAATTTGATTTAATCGTTAATAAATATTAAATTATCTAACTCAACTTAATTAGTAGGCCTAATGGTTTTCAATTGTTTCTAGAGCCAATTCATACTTAAGTTGGTTCCTACCCTACCCACCAAAGTTGTTGTTGCTCCTTCGTACCACCGTAGGCCTATCCTCTACTGGCTTTACAACAACGCTACTCATGCCAGTGAGGGAAGGGTGATGATGTGGGTGGTTCCCGGGGTGGTTTAACTGCAATAATAAAGATCTGTACATAATATACGGCGACTGAAAACGCTAGCTCATTATCCGTTAAAAAAATCTATATCCAACCTCTGCAGCAGCACAGATTGAAAAAAAAATTGATCGAATTTCTGTTATGAGAATACAGTACTTGCCGTTACGACGCCTGAGGGAATAGACACTTGTGGAACAGAGATTGGAATGTTCCATTCATCGCAAATCAATACATTTGTATAAACCTATATTAAATCTATCAAAATAGCATTTTTTAAGAAAAATCAACAACATTATGATACTGTACTCGAACTGTTCAACCGGTTTTCAGCTATTAAAAACAATTATCGTAGGAGGAGATAGGAAAATGCGAAGTGTCCTCGTATTATCGTGTGCAGGTATTTTTCAAATTGACATCCATTAGACAGTGTATACCACGATCAGAAAACACCCCTATTTAGGGCAAATCGTTGAACCTAAATTCGTTTTAATCGTCAATAACTAATTATCGAACTCAATTTAATTAGTAAACAGGGTTACATCAGCTGGTTAAAATCAGTACCGAAAGTATGAACCAACTGTATATACCATCGAGTAAACATTCTAGAAATAACGCGCGATTTACCGATTTTTGCCCTTACGTAAATTTATATATAGATTACTAGATGGTTCTCGAATACATAGTAATTTCAGCGTAAAAAAACTTGCGATTTCCAATGTACGTACGGCAGGACTATAAAACATTGTCGTTTACAGAAACAAATAAATAGACACAATGATTTATGTAGTCAACCAAAATTAGCACCTACAAACTTGTCACAAAATGTGTTCAAATTTGTTATTTGGACTCATTTTAAACAAACCCAATTTTGTATCTATTAGAGTTTAGGGTTTTGTATCTAACATTAGAGTTGAGCGTTGGGGATGAGGATAAGTACAAAGAGGAACAATTTTTTAATATATTCTTTATATTAAATTATTCTGTATATTTCTTAATTATCCACTCAGTAACAAAATACATTTTTTTATAGGCCTATAAATAATATACCACTAAATAGAGTAAAACATTTCCGATTTAATGCTTTATTAAAACTGTCACTGTCTCATTGTCGATTGAATTAATAGTAAAGTAGATTTAAAGACCACTGCCACGTTTATATTTTTGTAATTATTAATTAATACAAACGTTGAGAAGCAACTGTCAGTAATAAAGTATTATATTATTATGTGTTTATAATCTAAAAGTAAGGGCTACCCACACTCACAGTGATAAAGTTTATTAGTATATTTGTTTATATTATATCAACAGTACCAAAACACTTTTGATTCAAATGGAGATCAAAAGTGGTTAATACCTATTTGCAGTATTGTATAGCATTACAATACTATTTCTGTTTATTCTCCAAGGGTCTATAAATGTACCTACTTGTGTTAAACCATGGAGGTATGCAAGTATTGTTAAACCAAATAATTTGGAATGTTCCATTCATTGCAAATCAATACATTTGTATAAACGTATATTAAATCTATCAAAATAGTATTTTTTAAAGAAAATCGGCCTGTCTTCAACATTATGATGCTGTACTCGAGCTGTTCAACCGGTTTTCAGCCATTAAAAACAGTTATCGTAGGGAGACAGGAGGAGATAGGAAAATGCGAAGCATCCTCGTATTATTGTATGCGGGTATTTTTCACGATGGACATGCATTAGACAGTGTATACCACGATCGGAAAACACCCCTATTTGGGGCAAATCGTTGAACCTAAATTCGTTTTAATCGTCAATAACTAATTACCTAACTGTAAAGAAGACCCGTGTCACACGTTAACGTTTCCAAACAACTTTAATTCAACAATGATCAGATGTTCGAAATCTGCAACAACAATAACAAATTACATAAACACATGCATAAAGCTAGGCCTAGACCACTGTATAAAGCTCCCAAAAGCAAACTAGACAAAAAACTCATTAGAGCTACAGTATATAATAATATCAAAGTACAATACAGTGAATGCACTACTCAAAGAACTTACACTATTACGTCTACATTAAGGTTATATTTCACGGGAATTCTCATAAGATGTGCGTATCAATCACCAATTCAAAGATTCACATGGTCAACATGACCTCTGACCCACTCTTATTATCTAGAACTAGAGAGGGCGCTAAACCATTAAACAAGATATAAAGTCAAACTTTACATTCCGCCCCACGAAACAAACTATTCATTAATGCCGTCTGCACGAGTTACAGTCTGCTTCGCATTTCTATCTTCATTTCTTAATTCAACTTGCACCGTTCTCACTTTTCCGTTTATGTCTGGATACACACTGGAACCCAATCCCATCCTCCATTTCCCACGGGCGGTGTTGCTATCCTGCACCAACACGACATCTCCGATCTGCATATTTCTCTTCTCATGATGCCATTTTTGTCTAACTATTAATGATGGGAAGTAATCTCTGTTCCATTTAACCCAGAAAGACTTTATTAAGCTTTGTACAAATTCGATACGGTTTCTAATGTTATTGGTAGCTCTCCATGGTCCACTCGGTACTCTGGTTGTAGCACGTCCCAATAAAATCGTATTTGGACATAAGTATGCCCCATCTTCGGGATCGGTTGGATGTCTCCCAATTGGCCTTTCGTTAACCAAGTTGGCTACCTCAAATAGCACGGTTTGTAATTCGTTAAATGGAAGAACTTGTCCACCAATGGCATGATGTATACCTTTCTTTATACCTTTGTTCAGTATCTCTGTTACTCCATTTTGCCAGGGAAAATCCGCGGCTGAAAACTTCCAAGTAGTACCTTTGGTGATGCCGAAATCATGAAGATCACTCTCCTGCCATCCGTCAATTACCCCTTTTAACTCCTTCGAAGCAGAAACTAATTGATTGTATATCTCAGTGGGGTATCCTCTTATGGACACAAATCTACGAAATGCTTGTAGAAATCCAGTTGTGCTGTAGTCCGTGGCAAGGTCTAGATATACGGCTTGAGTAACAAAACAGGTGAATATGATTCCATAAGCTTTTCCTCTTGCTCTCTTGTTTACTTCGCCACGAGTTATAAATGGACCAAACAAGTCAACACCGATGAATGACCATGGTGGAGAGGGCTTCAATCGCTCAATAGGTAATTGTCCCATCTGTTGTCCGGACATGTCTTTCTCTCTCTTCCTACAAGGAACACAATGGTGTCTGATGCTTTTGGCTAATCTCTGTAAATTCAGAATCCAATACCTCAAACGAACAAGGGATACGGTAGACTGTACACCACAATGACTCCTATTATGTGCATGTGTAACATATAGTTTCGAAAATCGATGGTTTGCTGTCAATAGCGGTACTTCTTGGTTGTTGTAGCTAAAGTTAATATGCCTCTGCGCACGAGCTCCTACTACAATCACACCATCATCTTGTACTCTAGGTGATAGTTTAGCATACTGGTCATCGAATCGTTTTTCATTGTTTATGAGCATGTCCATTATTGGTTTTTGGCACTCGATAATCCACAAGAGTTCGGCTTCATTGATGTCATTTGCTGTTAGAACATTTAAAGCGCCGGCAATTTTTTTCATTTTATACATGTTTTTCATTTTCGTGTTGTATGCAACAGCCTTCTCTGGATCCTTTTTTAACCTATTCTCAAGAGATTTTAGAGCGAAAAGTGCGGCGTTTCGATTATTTGGCAATTCAGCTGGGTCTTTAATCCAGGGATATTCTGCAATCCCATGAGAACCACAAAATTTGAGATTTTTCTCGATCAACGCCAATTCCCTTTCTTCCTTCAGTGTGTATTCCTTTGCGCCAACGGGACATCTCCCACAACGACAGCTACCACATTGAGGGTTGCACTGAACACCCATTCCTGCCATCTTAATAAATGAATCCAAACTGCAAGTTGTAACATGATGTATTAATGCTGCAGTCTTTACAAGCGTTGTTGTATTTTCTTTTAGGGTTGGATGTGAACCGCCCAAGCATTTTCCAAATCGGTTCTCGAGCAAAAGTAGATGTTCCGCAGCTTCCATTCTTATTGGGTGATAACCTGCGTACTCGTATCCTACAAGCAAGTCAACTTGGCCAGTTGGTCGCTTGATCTCTTCAAATCGGACTTTACTGAATAGTCCCACTACATGCTGCACTGCTATGCATTCTATATTTGACGTAATCTGGTCAATACCGTATGCAGATATGTTGATCACGGATCCCTGTTTGTCGATTAGAGGTACAATATAATGGAAACTGTCTATTTCCTCTGTTAGTCCTCCAATCTTCGTAATGGCAATTTTCAGAGGCTGACCCTTAAGCTTGGCTGCCCTTGCCGATTTGTTTGTTACGAGAGATGCCGTTGCACAGCCATCAAACAAGACATTCATATGCCCAGCTCCCACCTTTATGCTCATCAACTGCAAAAGGCAGGCTCCAGTTTGTTTAGAAGTGGCGACCCCCGTGTGGTGATTTAATGTTGTTTTGGGTTGACTATTGTCTCCAACAGTATCGTCATGTAGGCTTGAGTGGTGTAAGCGTGAACATTCAGATACACCACATTGTCGTTTGTTTTTGCATTCAGCTATACGATGCCCTCTTACTAGGCAGCCAAAACATGCACCCTTGGCCCTAACAAGTTGTGTTTTGTCAGATAGGTTCATTGCAATGTAAGCCCGGCATTCAGGCGTGGTATGCTGGCCCATGTCATGGACTAAGCAGTTCTTGTTGTTTTCAGATTTGGGTGCGTCGTTTCTCTCTTCAATGTTTGTGGTGTTAATGGTAAAGCACGAAGACGGCTTCGATCTCACTCCCGACACTTCGTATTCTACACTTTTCTTTTCCCTCACTAAAAATTTAAGAAGCGCAGGAAATCTGTCAGTTCTATCAATTACTGCTTTTTCATCATATAATGACCGTGACCATTCTCTTCGAATAGCAGGTGGCAATCTCCTCTCAATGTCACTAACCACTCTGGTGTTGGACATTTCCTTCTCCATTCCTAATTTCCGTAGGTCATTATGACCTCTCTCGATGATGTCGACAAACTCAACAAATCTTTTGTCGTCTCCGTCTTTGAGTGAGTCGATACTTTCAAAGTCATGCATAACGGCATCTGCTAATTTTATTGGGTCGCCATACCGCTCATCCAATCGCTTCCATATTTCGTTGATATCATCATCTACGGCGCCTACAACTTGTAGAGGTTTCTCTCCAAGAGATTTCCGCAAAACGAATGCTGCTTGATCCCTTGTGGTCTCAGGCAAAATGAATTTTAGAAAGTCTGTTTTGAATCTAGGGTAGGCCCTTACATCTCCGTCAAAGGTTGGCAATCGCATTTTTTCCAATTGTATACCGCCTTTTCTCTTTTCATCTACTGTCTTCTGAGTTTTGCTTTTGTCGAGGTGCTCCAAAAATATAGCAACAGCACTACTGGTCTCGCCGTACTTATCACGTACTGACTGGAGCCACAGATTTTCATTTATTGCCTCTTCATTGGGAAGCATGGAAACGTATTGCATATGTGCAGTTTTTACGTCTTCCATCAATTTTACAAGGTCAGCCCTTGCAGCTTTAACACCCTCAACAGAATTCTTGTTAATCAATTGGATTATCTGATCGCAAAGTTGTTGAAAATCATCATGTTGTATGCTACGAACGTTTTTCGCTCTCATTGCTGATATTTGGACTTCTTCCTCCTGCAGATGCCTTCTGTCAATTGCCTCAGAATCTATGTGCTGTTCATTAATGCGTGTTTTGTGTCTAAGTATCATTTCTCTTACTTCATCATATGTCTTCTCTAGTTGGCCAATCCAATTCTCATTCTCCTCTTCGTCCTTTGCAGACTGTAAAACTACTGATTCATGTCGATCGTTTACTGATTTCCAGGCTTCCTTCAAGTCAGCATTCAGCATATGTACATATTCTATTGTTTTATTCTGGTCAATTGCGGCGACGATAGAATTACAAATTCTTGTAAAACGTCCCTTGGCAATACGTCTCAATTTCTTATAATCGGGGTCAGCCATGTTTTATAGAATAAAATTAAAGTCGGTGATTCAAGTGAATACAGTTCTGTGTATACAGTAATGCAAGGATGTAGCTCCTGGCGCAGTCAAATATTGGTATCACACCGAAAGAACGGTAACTTGAGTGCGTGATGAGCAGGTTCATAAACAGGTCAGCAGAGTGCTGTCACTTCTCACTGTGCACGTAGAACACAGTATTTCGAATGTAAAGAAGACCCGTGTCACACGTTAACGTTTCCAAACAACTTTAATTCAACAATGATCAGATGTTCGAAATCTGCAACAACAATAACAAATTACATAAACACATGCATAAAGCTAGGCCTAGACCACTGTATAAAGCTCCCAAAAGCAAACTAGACAAAAAACTCATTAGAGCTACAGTATATAATAATATCAAAGTACAATACAGTGAATGCACTACTCAAAGAACTTACACTATTACGTCTACATTAAGGTTATATTTCACGGGAATTCTCATAAGATGTGCGTATCAATCACCAATTCAAAGATTCACATGGTCAACATGACCTCTGACCCACTCTTATTATCTAGAACTAGAGAGGGCGCTAAACCATTAAACAAGATATAAAGTCAAACTTTACACTAACTAAATTTAATTAGTAAACAGGGTTACATCAGGTGGTTACAACTTTATATACCATCGAGTAAACATTCTAGAAATAACGCGCGATTTACCGAATGTTGCCCTTACGTAAATTTATATATAGATTATAAAATATCAAAAAGAACGAATAAATAGACACGGTGGTTTATGTAGTCAACTAAAATTAGTACACTTGTCACAAAATGAATCAAATGTAAACAAACCCATTATGTGTTTTGTATGTAACATTTGGGTTGATGGTGAGTACAAAGAGGAACCATAATTTTTTTATTTTATTTAATCGAAACCAACAGCGATAATTACCGCCACCGCCACACCAATTTTATACTAGTATCATTAGACCAATATAAGAATATGCGGCCCCAGTTTGGGGATCAAATATTACGAAGCAACAGAGTCAACAACTTGAACAAATTCAGAGAAGGGCCTTTAAATGTATTTTTCCGCATGCTACTTATCTCGATGCCCGCAGCTTCCTTGGGTTTTCTACCTTAGAAGACCGCCGTGTTCGACTGTGCAAGGATTTTTTCGTTAAAATCAAAGACCCCAGTCACAGATGAAATCATTTGTTACCGGAGGCTCCTTCTGCTGCTTATAATCTTAGAAGACTCCGTGAGTTCTGCATCCCTAGAGTTAAAACTAACCGTTCAAAAACGTTTATTATTAATCACGGACTATTCCAAAATTGGTAAACATTTAGTGTTCTGTTTCCGCGACCTTCCGTACCATTGTGTGTAAATATTATTGAAAATTTTTGAAATTTTTGAAATTTATAAGAATTTTTTAAAATTTTTAAATTTTTATACTACAGGCCTATAACATTTTTCTGATGTTTTCAGTTAAACTTGTTTTTAACATTAATTAATTAATTAATATTTAATTGAAATTTTGTTTTAATTTTTTGATTGTTTGTACTACCTTTTTTAATGTTTTTTATATTTTTATTTTGCATGTTATTTTTCTGAGTGAAACGCTTTTGTTAAACTTCAATCTTTCGATTGCAATAAAGTTCTATTCGTATTCGTATTCGTACTAACAGGTTTGATACAAACAAAGCCAGGACTGTTCAAAGCACCTTGATTGGTCCTAACATTGATCAAGCGCTTCTCTCGTCCAGTGCCCATCTTGACCACAGGTCTGAGGCAGATACTAGATGCAGGGGCTGCCATTAGAGTCAGCAGTGCTGATTTCAAATGCCCAACGGGACCCCAGCTCCGTATACAGCACCCGTTATTCCCAGATGGTCTCTCATCCAAGCTCTAATCAGGCCCAACGTCGCTTAACTTCGGTGATCTGACGAGAACCGGTGTTTCAACGTGGTAAAGCCGGAATATAGGCATACACATTGTATTGCTATTAATACTAGAATATATTTATTTACTCTGATGAAGAAAAAGTGTTTCTAAAGATAGGTATTAAATTCTCTATCCCTGTCCAACAATTCAATGTAAATAATAATGATACAAAAAGTTCAGTTGATTTGCAAGCAAAAACATTAAAATAAAAGAAATAAAATATGGTAAATATTCCAGTAACTAAACAATTCCATGTAATTGAAACACACATTTTTATTCCAAAGCCTAAAAATATGATTCATTTGCACTTTCTATAAAGATAACATTACATTTTATATGTTAATTCATATTAAATCTTAATTTTACAGTCATATTATTCTGCTGTTATAGCCTATTTCTTCTTTCTTACTTTTCGTATCCCTACTCGACGTGCGAGGCGCCCTTGAAATATGCGCCCATAGTGTCTCGCGTTTATTTGCATTGATCGAATAGAATGTGTGATATCTTCCTACTACACTATCTTTGCTGTGCGTTATGTACGTTAGAGAGGAACACGAGTTGAACTCGGAGGCAATTTCCATTTACATTAGCCAAAAAAACTGCGAGATGAACTCGAGTTGCGCCCATTTACACTACATAGATCACCTCGGTGCTGTCAATCAAATTACTATTGCAAGCGCACACGTGGAACTTAACTGACTATATGGTTTAAACGTTTAAAAACTGAAACATATCGACAAATCTCATATAAAAACATAATAATCCGAATTTACACAAAATTTATTTAATTTTGAATATAGTCCAGTGTTATATTTTCTTTGTGGCTATTAAGGTTATTATTTATTATTTTAAAAATTAGGGCCTAACAATTATTTTTCTTTTTAAAATGACTGCATTTCCGCCTTGTAGACTGTACGTACATTAAATAGGCCCTAAATTGTTAGGTTGCCGTAAAAATAGGGTAGTTGCGGTACCGTAAGTATTTAAAATAAAAAATGTATTTGTTAATTAGCATAACAATGTATCAATGAAGGAAAATTATTATATAGTACTTTTTCAGTTCCTAAAAAAGATATCATTTTTATCCATTGAGACGTCAGTATTATATATATTTTTCCCTTTTTCAATAATTCTAGGCCTACATAGAATCGGCCACCAGGGTAGAGTTACACCAATATTACATTATTTTAGGCTTTCTAGTAAGGTAGAATGCACACGAACATTTCAATATTTTCAGCAGAAAAGAAAAGTCATAAATTTGTTTGTGCCTTTAAAAGAAAATAACGAACAGCACAACATATCGTACAATTATTGTTTTAAGCAAAAAAGTGTATTTTAAGCAAAAAGAAACTATTTTGTTTGCATAATATATTGTATTTCTGTGACAACATGTTAAATTTTCACGTCAATGCCCTTTAAAAGCTCGGTGTTGAACCACAAAAACCGTTTACACTTCGTGTCTCCGGTGTAGATTCGACTACACCGGAAAACATTCAGCTTCGTTTCACCCCGGAGAGAGCACACCGGGGTGGTTGGATTTTCCCATTTACACCAGTCAATAAAAACCACAACACCGGAGTTTAACGGCCTGGTGTACTAACAACTGCGGGGTTACACCGCTGTTACGGTGATAGTGTGTAGTCGTATGCACCCATGAACCCGAGTTGTTAATTTTTGCTATCAACTCCTTTGGATTTATTTATTTGAACTCATGGGTTGTAAGCTTGTATCGGAATACACAACTGGGTCGTCTCGTAGCGTAGGAGGTCTTTCTCTCGTAGCTTGTATCGGAATACACAACTGGGTCGTCTCGTAGCGTAGGAGGTCTTTCTCTCGTAGCTTGTATCGGAATACACAACTGGGTCGTCTCGTAGCGTAGGAGGTCTTTCTCTCGTAGCTTGTATCGGAATACACAACTGGGTTGTCTCGTAGCGTAGGAGGTCTTTCTCTCGTAGCTTGTATCGGAATACACAACTTGGTCGTCTCGTAGCGTAGGAGGTCTTTCTCTCGTAGCTTGTATCGGAATACACAACTGGGTCGTCTCGTAGCGTAGAAGGTCTTTCTCTCGTAGCTTGTATCGGAATACACAACTGGGTCGTCTCGTAGCGTAGGAGGTCTTTCTCTCGTAGCTTGTATCGGAATACACAACTTGGTCGTCTCGTAGCGTAGGAGGTCTTTCTCTCGTAGCTTGTATCGGAATACACAACTGGGTCGTCTCGTAGCGTAGGAGGTCTTTCTCTCGTAGCTTGTATCGGAATACACAACTGGGTCGTCTCGTAGCGTAGGAGGTCTTTCTCTCGTAGCTTTTTTCTCTGCATCTGTACATACGTAGAAACATAATCGGAAATAAATATTTGAGATTTCTTGAATGTATTGTTTTTGCGGCATTTCTGGAGTTGATGAAATGAAAGTTGATGAACCGTACGGTGTGTTCAAAAGCGAAACGTGATGGGACTTGTAAATACAATATGAAAAGTCATTTTTTTTTTTTTTGTAATGTGATGTTTTCTTTTATAATATTGAAATAATCTTTGGAAGTTTACCGTGGTTTTCAAATTGAATTTCTCTAAGTAAAGCAATACCATTTTACCATTTAAAGTAAATCAACTAAATGGTATTAAAACTATGCAATAATTTTAATATTTAAATCATTTAACTAAGTAATTTATGTTTTATTGTAAACTCTGTGCAGGGAGTTGTAATTAGAGTTGATAAAATCGATGTGACTCCATCTAATTACAACTCCCTGCTCTGTGTTTTATGTATTTTTTTAAAACTTGTACTGTATTGCAACTCAGTTTATCTTCGGCTCCAAACTTGCAATATTTTGTTTTTTATACTTGAATAAATGAATAATTAAATGTTGATATATCTAACTATTTTAGAAATGATTTTATCTTATTATCGAAATAATGGCTTCTTATAGGTGGCTTCTATCAAGATAGAAGAGGAGTTATTGAAAGAAATAATTATACAGAAACCTGTCAGAAATGTCCTATTGGAAGTTTTTCAGATAATGCAGGAGCAGTGTCTATTGCCGATTGCCAGACATGTCCATCCGGAACTAATACTAGCACATTTGCCAATTTAAATGCTTGCTATTGTCTTGACAATTTCTATCGAACGAATCGGTATGGTCAATGCTTTCCCTGCCCGGAAGGTGTTAACTGTGAAGGAGGATACCAAAATCTAACAAAGGGTTATTGGTGGTCATGGGAGTTCAAAGAAAATTGTAGTGTAGTTGAAGAACAAAACGAAACCCCATGTTTATCTGAATACACAGCATTTATAACTAAACTACAAACTGACACATTTCCAATTGATAACCCAAACGAACTAAAAGATGCTGTATACAAAGGTCCGTTACCAAAAGTATATCCGTGTCCATTTGGAGAAAAGAGTTGTAATATTGGACGGAATTTGAATGACACCTGTGCCGAAGGATATACAGGCTGGTTCTGTGCAGCATGTTCAAGTGGATATTATGACTTATTCAATGAATGTCACAAATGCCAAGGGCCAGCTGTAACTGTAATCATATTTGTTAGTGTTTGCTTTGCAGTGATTGGAGTGATTTTTCTTATATGGAGAACGCAGCAACGAAATGTAGATAACCGAAACATCAACCTAGATTCATTTGTAACATATTTAAAAATTGCTATTAATTTCTATCAGGTTTTAGGTATACTATCAGAAGTAACCGAAATCCATTGGCCTAAAAACTTTGAGTATGCTGGACGAATACTTCAATATTTTGACGTCATAAGATATATTAGTATGTTAAGTCCAAGATGCTTGCATGAAACTTGGAATGCTTATTACTCACTTCGCATTGCTATGGCTACACCCCTTTTCATAGTTTTAACAATGTTTACAGTTTACTTTATTCGTTGTATCTGGAATAAATGTCATGGAGCAATAACTCAGAGCTGGATACGTGACAGATGTATTGTTATGTCAATGTTACTTCTTTATCTTACGTATGCAAATACATGTGCTGATATCATGGCAGTGGGGCCGTGGTCAATTCGGGTATTTAACGTCACATCAGACGGCAAGATCAATAAACCAGTACTAACGTCAGACTACTCAATTGATATGGACCAACATGGTGGATCTACATATCAAACTAACAAAACACTTGTTTACGTTGCTTTAACATACATCATTGGCTTCCCATTGGTCATAGTGATTATGCTATACTGTCAACATGTACGTTGTACTCAGCGTGAACAAAACAATGGTCAAGGATGGATGATTGGAGTGCGATTCTTTTGTGGACAATATAAACAAGCATATTGGTTTTGGGAATCATTTGAACTGTACAGCAAGGCTCTGTTGGCACTTATTGCAAACTTAAAAGATGACGTGTCCTCAAGCATGTCATACTCTCTGTTTTCTACCGTCATCTTTATTGTATTGCATTTGTACCTTCAACCAATGAAAGAGAAGTCAGAGCAGAGATTCCAATTGTTGACTCTTGTTTTCATCGTTGTCAATTTATCCATTGGGGCGATCGTAAATATGGATGAAAGTTCCAGTGAAGATGACGTCATTGGTTTACTTCACAAGATTACCCCTGTCATTCTAATAATGTTGAACGTGTCTATCATGCTCGCTGTAATTGGTAAGAATAATGTAATTATTGTATATTATATATACTGCTCTATTTAATGTATGTCCAGGGTGCAGTATTTTTTTATTAATATATTATTATTACATTACCTTAATTATTTTCTATTATAAAGAATTGGAAGATAGCTGATCTACTTCCTAACTATTCTAAGCCTAACCCTCTAAATAATTTCTCTCAACTATTAAAAAAAATAATATGTTCTTGAAAGACCTCGAACCGAGTGCTTCAGTGTAATAGGTTAAAGCTTTTTACCACTAGACCAAACATTTCGGTTGGCAAACGGTGTTTACACAATTTATTTAATCTCTCTGCATGCTTATATAGCGCCCTCTATAATGTCCCATATTATGTCATAATTATTCTAATGAATTATTCATGATTTCTACCTTAATTGCATTGGAAAAAAATAATGCGTCCAGGGTAAAAAGCATAGTTAAAAAACGTGCGTACGTACTGTATTATCTTTGTTTTTCTTTTTAGTTGATTTTGTTAAGAAACTTAAAACCGACTTCTGTCTTCAAGAGAGTGGGATAAGGTTCCTTCGAATCGATGATGATGATGACCCAGAAGAATCCCAGATTGATGAAAATAATATTATATAATATCAGTTTATTTATCGCTCCCTTTTTGTGGGTTTCTTTTTACCTGCTTGGTAACAAGTGAAAGTCTTTCAACTTATATAAGAGTTGTTTTTGTCATTCGTTGGTTATTATTTTTTTCCATTGGATAGCGACTCTTTAACACCCCCAGTGTGATACGGCGGAACAGTATTGTTTCTCAATTGTACACACGCGCAACAGAGATTTATCACCTTTTTCCACTTTCAGTTATTAGTTCACAAATCGAGATCTCCGAAGAGATACTGTAGGCTATGCATTAACAGGCACGGAATGCATTTTAAACTACAAAAAAATGTAATTAATCAAAAACAATTTAGAGGAAAAATCTGTGAGTATAAGAAAAACCCACAAGTTCCAATTCGATTGGGTAGCAAATAGTCTGAATTCAAATATTGTTGTATTGAGTAGCAACGATCTTGACGACCAGAAGACGTTTGCTCACATTCAAAAAAGTTTGAAATAAAATCATACTATAGGTTTAAATGTAATCAGCTAAATAAATAGCCAACATAATATTTGATGAATGTTCATCTGGTTTCGCTAATCTTTGTTTCTTTTTAAACTCATTAACTATTTGTTTAGGTTTTTGAATACTAATTTCCTTGTTGTATTCGCATTGTTACTGCTTATGTATTAATATTTTAGATATAACATTACTCAGTTTATTTTGTTTTTACAATTCTATTATAATCTTATAACTTAAATAATAATAAATAATAAATAAATAAATTGTTTTAAAGATAAGTTTACTAGCTTCTTCTTTTCTTCACATTTCTATTAAAATAAAGAAACATACATAAGCACAAATACTAAATACTTTTGACTTAAATATTAAGTAAGTCTGAATTATCGTTCTCATTGAATATTATTAGAAAATCAGTGATGTTTTCAGTGTAATAATTATTATGTATAAAATTCAAATTGCGATCTAATACATCAAACATTTTCATGTCCTGCGTTCCAGAATAGTAGACTGGATGAATTGCAAAGTCTATCGAATGCAATTCATGTTTGGAACCAATTTAATTTAATAATGGAACAATAGACCAAAAATTAATGTATGTTCTTGGTTAGCCTGTGCATTCGATTATTTTGTAAAGGTTTCACCAAACGGGTATAGAAAAAGAGAATTGAAAGAAACAATGAAAATGCCCTGTTTTATAAAATCTTGAATTACTTTGTTAATGCTTAAAAAACAATATATTTTGTACATAATTTAGTTCAACTAGAAGTATTTTTCGGGTTCACGGTGAGTCCACGTTTTTACCTTGCAACTTCCTGGTTTCAACTAAGTTGGTCGTTGGTGGCGACAGCCATTTAAGTTTATTGTTTATTTTCGGACCACGCGTGTGAAAGGTGCAGTGGCAAAATAATAATTATACTGCAAATTAATAAAGATCAAATTAAATATACACCATAAAGAATCGGAGTATATTGTGGGGAATAGTATATATAAATTACATAGGGAGAACTGATGATGAAACCCCGATAGCCGAGTTATTGAGTAGGCTGGCAGGAATAACTGTGGCCTATCTGTGTTCCGTTAGGACCATGAGATACTTCTGCCAATGTTCCAAGCCGTCTAACGCGTCTTCTTTCTTGAGCTGAAACGGCCCACTCTGTCGCGGAAGTTAAAAGATGTTTAAACTAAATAATGTATTAATCATACCAATTAGAATGGTATTTATTTCTATGAACGCCGAACACCATCCCAATAAAATATCACTTAGAATAATTATTATACTATTTGTAGTAGATTTTATCGGACTGTTATCTACAATTTACCAAGCATTTTGTTATTCTTACAACTTTTCATATCTATTAGAGGATTTTATTTGATTGTAAATTCTCTTGAATAAGCTCCTCCCTCAAATGAACTCCGCCTTACAAGGGCTCTACCAACCCATAAACACTATATTTTAAAATGTTATTACTCATCTAAGACACTGTGAAACAGAGTAGGTTTAGTTTTACGAATATCAAGAGTTTCAATAACTAGCATTCCATTATTAATCAGAAGGTAGGTCATTTGTATACAGTATTATTAAAACTGATTACCGGTACTGTGTACTAATATTGTAACACGTAGAAGCGGCCTACGGCTTAAATCATAAAGAAAATACAGTGCACGTTACCGTTAAAATGTAGGCTTAAAAATTAGGTATGTACGAGTTGGTGTGGGTACGAGTTGGTTGAGGTACGAGTTAGCCAAGTTGGGAATAGGTATATATATACACCCTGGGAATTACTTCCGAAGGAGAAACTTATCACAAAATGAGTCCAAATTTTTGATTTGGACTCATTTAAAGAAACACAATTTGTGTTTTGTATGTAACATTAGGGTTGAGGGATGGGAAAGCAGATAGGTACAAAGAGGAACAATTTTTAAATATAGGCCTATTCTTTATCCACTCAGTAACAAAATATCATTTTCATGGCCTATAAATAATATACCTCTAAGAACAGTAAAACATTTGCGATTTAATACTTTGTTATAAAACTATCACTGTCATAATCGATTGAAATATTAAAGTACATGGGTCACGATACACCACTACGACGTTTATATTTTTGGTAATTATTAATTAATACAAACGTTGATAAAGAACTGTCAGTATAAAGTTTATTTGTATATAATAATGTGTTTATATATCTAACAGTAGAGCCTATCCGCAATCTCAGTAATAAAGTTTATTTGTATATATTTCTATATTACATCTAACAGTACGAACATTCACAGTAAGAAATGTTCGATTCAAATGAGGACCAACAATAGTTAATAGGTATTTACAGTATTGTCAAAGTATTGCAAGTTTATTCTCAAAGGGCCCATATATTTACCTACCGTATGAGTTAAACCAAGGGCTCATAAATTTACCTACTTGTGTTAAACCAAACTCTGACAGACTGAGAGATTGGGATGTTCCATTCATCGCAAATCAATACATTTGTATAATATATATTAAATCTATCAAAATAGTTTTTTTTTAAAGAAAATCGGCCTGTCTTCAACATTATGATGCTGTACTCTAGCTGTTCAACCGGTTTTCGGCTATTAAAAACAATTATCGTAGGAGGAGATAGGGAAATGCGAAGCCTCCTCGCATTTTTGTGGCGGGTAATTTTCAAGATGGACATCCATTAGACAGTGTATACCACGATCGGAAAACACCCCTATTTGGGGCAAATCGTTGAACCTAAATTCGTTTTAATCGTCAATAACTAATTATCTAACGGTGAGCTCGCTTTGCTTGCTCCCCATCTAGGAAGTGTAGACGATGGTTCTCGGAATGTTAAAAATGTTCTCCTTGTACGTTTTCTGTCAGTTACCCTTATTAAAAATGCTTGACATTCGTAAAACTAAACTACTCTGTTTCACAGTGTTTTAGATGATTAAAACATTTTAAAGTATAGTGTTTATTGTTTTGTAGGGCCCTTTGGGGAGGCGGAATTCATTTGAGGGAGCTGCTTATTCAAGGGATATATGTTAATTTGTTTAGTTTTAATAATATGGTAACATTTATAATAAAATTAAATCCTCTAATAGATATGAAAAGTAGTAAAAAAGAATTACAAATGCTTGGTAAATTGTAGATAACAGTGCGATGAATTCTACTACAAATTCTTTATTCTTTATATCAAACCAACAGTGTAAAACACCAATAACAGGTTGAAAATAAAAACTAAACTATAAAACATGAGCCAATATAAATATATACAAATGAAAAAGAAAATTTAAATAATTTCATTAATAATACATTTAAATTGAGAAAAATTACAGTTAAAAATATCTAAAGAATTATTTTTTAAAAGACATGAATTGTACAATGACGAGAGTCTACAGTCTACAAACATTGACACGAGAATATTTAACATGAAGAAAGGGTTTACTACGAAGATTACGAACAGGAACATTAAAATAAAACAACGAAACAAGATCACAATCAAACTTAGAAGTAAGACATTTATACAGGAAGTGCAAGTCCTGACTTGCTCTCCTAGATGTTGGGGAAACAATAGGAGGAGTGTTGACAAAGTGCGAGGCAGCGAGGCACGCGAGGCATGCCAAATATTTGTGCGAGGCATCATTTTATCATTTCCAAAAGTGCGAGGCATGCGGGGCATATAGTTTACAATTTCAAAAAGGTGCGAGGCATATCTTAACGTGCTATTATGCTATATTATAGGCCTAATAATCAATCGATACAAGCGTATCTAAATAGATTCGTGTATACACTCATCATGTTGTTTATTTTTATGTAACGATTGTTTTTTCATTCAAGTCATATCGTGTCAAATTTTACTTTTACAAAAGTGCCCAAACTACGGTTCAAAAATCTGAACGACAGTCTTCAACTTTCGATAAACAATAATTGTTATAGCGACACACTCATCAAATGACTGCAATGTTTGTTGGCATTTCGAGCGTGTTCACTCACATGTCTCTCGAACATAGCAGAGTGAAAATAATATTTTGTCACACCCCTGCGCCTAGATCCGGTTGACCCGAGAGATGGAAAATTCCTCTTTACTATTTAGCAGGTAGCGGAATGATTCAGCCCTCAGCTCAGAGGATTGTGGTGCATTCCCCTCCTATAGCACGTGGTTTCAGCAGCAACGCACAGACTTCTCTCTGAGCGGCGTGCCAAAGACATTTTTGACATTCCATTCTCTAGGAACAACACGTGTACCTCTCTCGCAAATAAGGTGAACAGCGATTGCCAGGACAAGTTCAATAACTGGCGGTGAATAAAAGGTAACTGATATGCCGATCCAATAACATGCCGCAAAGAAAAAAATTGTGACAGAATTCTGGAGCGCGTGTGAAAAAAGACTTACGTCCGACAATTGTAATACTAGGCCTAAAATTAAACTTTAGCTAATATGCTTAGCCCTAACCTAGATAAGAGGCCTATGTAGAAAATAATTTAATCAATTTTGATATAATAATAATTGGTGTAATATTTAATAATGATACACTATTCCTGTTTTAGTAAGCTAGGTATATTACGAACGATTTTTATTTATTGTTGTCCGTACTAATAAACCTGGCGCTAGTTTCCTTCGCTTGTATTTTTACTCCAAATTTGATAACTAACTTTATCGTGTGAATACCACACCTTAGAAGTATACCTCATGAGTACTTTAATGAAAGAATCACATAAAAAGTAACAAATAAATCCTTAAATTAATGATTTTACAGGCGTGTTTCTCGCACACTGTTCGCGAATTTCACTTATTCAATGTTCAATATTTTTGTTTCTATGGAGCGCCAAAAGAGCAACGATAATAGAGGACTAAAACTCAGTGGAATGCGTCAATTTCTCATGCATTTATTGGTGAAAAACACGTTTCATTTCAATATATTTGTTAATTTGTCAATAAAAATGTTGTAATATGTTACTGCTGATACTGTTCTGTTTTCAAAGAATAATAATCGATCCTAAATCAACATCACTACCTAGTCTAGACCTAGGACATCCTACTAAGGATATTATGATGAATTTTTCTATTTTATTCTTTAAAAGGTTAACGAAACCGTGTACATTATCAACAGTAACATTTTTCCTTACTGACAGTGACAAAATCTATTGAAATTGTACTTGATTTTTACCAAATAATGCGTTAAATATAAATGGATTCCACAGAGTTTTTAGTTCCGGAATCCGGAAGTGCTGGGTGACGCCGCACTACATAACATCAGGGAAAATAACATCAAATAGTCTTTTTCCACACTTTATTTGTTTCCAAATATTTATGTGAAGGTTTTAAGGATGTGTTTGGGAAGGTGTAGAAAGTCTTTAAACACAGGAAGTTTAAATGTTCGCGGTATTAGAAGCGATTTTCAGAAACGAGAACTAGCCAGCGATGCAGCTAAATACAAGCTTGACATTCTCGGGGTCCAATCGCACCACCTGGCGGGTAGCGATGTCATTCAAATCAGGCCTGACGATAACAAAGGCAGATATGATTTCTTCTACACTGGACCCGCAAACAACACAAGACATGGCGTTGGAATTCTAGTTGAGAGCAGTTTTAAAGCAGAATTTAAAGGAAATATCGGAGAGAGTAATTACAGCCCGAATTAACATAGAAAGTAGAGGAGGTAAGCCTGGGTCGAGGCGTAGGCCAAAACCCAGGAATGTACTTTTCGTATGCGCATATGCACCTACTTTAGAACATAGTAAACAACAACCTTGGGATAGAGATAGGTTCTATGACGAAGTACAAGAAGCATTAAATGAAGCAAAAAACAGAGATATCCTAATATTAGCTGGAGATATGAATGCAAAAACGGGGGACAGCCATCATGATTACCCACAATGTGTAGGAAGATATGGTAAAGGAAAAACGAACAATAATGGAACTCAGCTAGTTGAATGTGCACTAAGAAATAATCTAGTACTAACAAATACCATGTTTAAACATAAGATGTCACATAGGACTACGTGGGAATGCCCGCAGAGACGCGATCAGCATAACGATCAGAAGAGTGGAGAGATCAGACGCAACCCCTACAGAAACCAGATCGATTACATTCTAGTTAAGAATTCACACATGAAGCTAGTCACTAACGCAAGAGCATACAGTGGTACGAGAACATACACTGATCATAGATTAGTCAAGACAACTTTAACACTACAATGGTATAAATTAAATAGTAACGCTAAGAAAACCAAACAAATAGATGTGTCAAAACTTCAAGCACAACAAAACAGACAAACATATCAAAGAGAGGTATCGAGATGTATACAATCTGTAAACATCCAGGACCTGGAACCACAAGAGAAATGGACCAAATTAACGACAGTCTTTCAGAATGTAGCATTGGAAGTGGTTGGTTACATTGTGGAAAGCGTAATGTCGGAATACGGAAAACCTTAGCAACAACAACAGAGTTTTTAGCCCTCTAATTAATTTTGCTCTTTTGGCGTTCCATAGAAACCAAAATATTGAACATTGAGTGTGCGAAATGCGAGAAAAACAACGTCTGTAAAATCACCAATTTAATGGATTTATTGTTACTTTTATGTGATTTTTCTTCATTAAAGTAGGCCTACTAATTCTAAGCTGTGGTATTCAGGATAAAGTTGGTTAAAATACAAGGCAGGTGCAAAAGGAAACTAGCCTAGCGGGCCTAGGCCTAGGCTACTTCAATTTCGGTGATTTCCTGCCTTGCAATTTTGAGAAATGATAAAATGATGCCTCGCATTTTTTGATGATGGTAAAACGATGCCTCGCATAAATTTCTGACTTGCCTCGCATGCCTTCCCTGCCACGCGTGCCTCGCTGCCTCGCACTTTGTTACTACCCGCCAGAATGCATCAGAGGGGGGTTTTCTTGACACCAAGTATTTTGCGAGCAACTGTAGGCTGGGGGCCAGGGGGCCGCCAAGGGCCCCCGGTCGGGGTCGAGGAGGAGAAGGCCCCTGGAAGCTTTGGCTCTCAGAGCAATTTCGGTTGTTTTAATAAGCTTACAGAGACATTTTTTACCTACTAAAATCTGAGTTATCTGGGGCGGATACAGACATTTTTTGAGAGGGGGAGGGGGGGGGGGTCCGCAGATAAAAAGGGCACATCAGATATTGAGTATTTGAGCCACAGCCCCCCCCATGGTTGGGGGTTGTGGCGAAGCGAATTTTGTTACAGGACACACTTAGATGGCCGGAAATGGCACTCTCGCACGCAAAATCCATGATAAATGGCACCTTTCTAGTTCGCCGGAAATGACACTTTATTAGCAGGGATAACGATGCAAAATTAAAAGTTGTTATTTTTCAACCAATTTAAACATTATCTGTTGGTATTTTGTTTCAATATTCCAATAAAGAAAGAATTACGAAAATCTGACTTGTGGTTTTCGAAATATAGGGTCTAAAACATTTCCGAAAATGATCGTTTTTAGTCACGAACGTTGTAAACAAATTGCGCCATTTTTCGCTAAAATAATTACATATAATTACGTTTTATAGTAATTTCTTTTATATATCAACATTGGAAATATCAATAAAATATGTTATTAAATGTTTATAAAATATATAGAGTTGTTTATTTAACGGAATTCGTACAAATTCATTGCTCTAAATTTGTGTAGTACCGTTCAGTACAGAGAGATCACGTGACTTCTTGGTACACGCGAGAGAAAACATTCCGCTGTGGGTGATTCGCGTCCACCAATCAAATAGCCAGAATCCAAAATCATTCAACCGTGAGCTCTGCCGATCGCGGGAAAGTTCAGCTTTGATTAGCTTACGATGACATCATATCACAAAATGGTGGTTTTGAAGTTGAGCCTCACGTAATTTTCACAAATATTGATTCAAAAATTAACCTTCTTTATGGTATGTGTGATTTTTCATTAAAAGATTTGAATAATAAAGGCTTCATATCGAAAAAAAAACATTTTTTTGGCACTTATAATAAATATTTCTCAGAGAAAAAAGCACATGGCTTGTAGAACTATATTATCTTGGCGTAGGAAGACAAACAAATCCCAGGTCATGAGAGGCTCAACTACAACAAGGCCAACAGCCATTAAGTCGCGTGCTACAATGCATAGTGATACCGGACCGACAGACAGACCGACAGACCAACAGACAGACCGACAGACAGAGAGACCGACCGACCGACATAGTGAACTATACTGACCGAAATTACTGAACATGTTTAAAAATGTTGAAGTGTTTAAAAACATTTATTTTTTTTTAATTTACACGTGCGTAGCCTGTCACTTTCGACGTGCTCGTATAACGTAATTTCGAGTTGAAAAGTAAGTCAAGAAAACAGAAATCGGGCAAAAAGAGTGCGCAATAACATTTAACGCGCAGTGCGCGCGCAAAAATATGCGCACTCATGGCAATTTTGTAAACGCTTAAAATTGCCTGAAATGTACTCTTATTTCATCGAAAATAAATTTTGAAAATGTTAAGCGCGCGTACGCATGCGTTACATGCGCTACGCACGTAATTGTATTGCCATATGATGATTTATGCCCTAAAATTTATGAGTACCAAATTTTATTTAATTGTGATTCATGGTTGTGAAGATATGATTACAAACGTGATTTCGTTAAATCGTGCGTAGACCGAGTAATTTTTTATTGCGCACCGTGAAAACATAACCACATTGATTCCTGGCCATAAGGAATATACTGTGAAAAATTGACCTAGCTAGATTAAACTGATATCAAGATAAGGTCAGAAAGCGATAAAACGCATAGTGATACCGGACCGACAGACAGACAGACCGACAGACAGACCGACAGACAGACCGACCGACCGACCGACATAGTGAACTATAGAGTCGCTTCCACGCGACTAAAAACAAGGTTGAATAGTGTAAGGATGAACAAATACTCAAAAGAATTATGTTTACAGTCCAATTATTTTCAGAATAATAATACATAAAAATGTGTTTACCAATAGACAAATAATCGCGTCAATGACATAGCGCGCATGGTAACGTACGCGGAGTTGAATCGTAAAAAGTTTACATGCGCCCTCTGTAGTATGTGAAACGATCTATTTTTAGAAGTTTAAGTAGAGATCATCACGCGTCACCACCTCTCACGAAGCTCTTTGATCGGCCGCCGTAACTTAACATCGCGCTCATTGTGATAAATTTCTGTTTTTATTTTTGGGGTTAGTGTAGCCTACTCTGTGCATACTAATATACACACAAATATGTCACACGAATAAATATTTGAACCTCTAAAAAAGGGCACCATTAAAATTTAGGGGGGTCCGGACCCCGTGGACCCCCCCCCCCCCTCTGGATCCGCCCCAGGTTATGCAGATAAATTATATAGTACAGTATTATGGAAGTTAGTAGTACTGATCATGAAATACAGCTTTATTGTTGCAAAAAAGTATATTATATTAGGCCCTTAAATAATTTCTTATCCTATAAACATAAAAAACAAATAGTACCGTATATTTCGGTGTACAAGTTGCACCTGTGTATAAGACGCACCCATAACGGAGACTGAAATATTAGTATTTTTTATGTAGTCGATGCATAAGACGCACTTATTCTAGGCCGAAATTTAAACATTTTACAATCAAAACAATGGTATTTTAATAATAAAACAACGATATTTGAGACATATTTATTAGAATCAAATGATATAATTTTGTTTGATTGCCTTTATTACATCGTAACAGTCTCTACTTCAACTGAACGTTCAATGAAAAGGGAAATCCCCATATTGTTTCAGTTACGATGCACTGTGTGGGTAGGGCTAGCCTATGTCTATTTAAGTAACTTTAATTTCATATTATTTAAATATATACCTTCTTATTGTGTGTATGACCATTAAAATGATGTTCAGTTTTTTGGGCTGATAATGAACCAGGAATATCAGGATGGGTAGGCCTATATGAAAATTTTTCCTATTTCCATGCATGCATTACAGCAATATGAGGAGAGGAGAGCACTAACCATGTGCTCCTTGTGATCAGCACTGTTGGCCATATACACTATGAGATTAGGGGAAGCTACTTAACACAATAACAACACACTCTTTTAGATATCGCTTGACATACGAACTATTGCCTACATGATTATAACATTATGTGACTGTTGACATAGAGATGTAATAAAAATAAACCACCGTGATCAAGGGAAATAGTTATTGTGTAATTAAAATGTGACACCACCGTAATTAATGGACTCTTCCATAAATGTGTTGCGCTGTGATGCTGCATGCTGCTAGAATACACACCCGCGAGTTCAGAGAGTATTACTAGGCCTGGCTAGAATATCTAATGCGTACTGTAATATTAATTAATACAGTCGAGGATGACAATTTACCTTAACTAAAAATTCAATAAACTTGTTACCACACTGTGGTTAGACAGGAGTGAGTAACTAGCTAGGCCTACATTGCAGAGTAGTACACTATTTTTAATTAATTTAAGTATTAGTAGGTAATTAAATTAATTAGGGTAACATTTAGAGGTCAAATTTGCGTGTCAAAAGTGCGTCTTATATACCGAAATATACGGTAGGCCTACGTACACATACCAATTTAACTCAGCACCATTTTTATTCAAGTTTACACAGTGAAATTCTTTGGTTTAATGAAAAATATTTCCAGGAAAAAAATAAAAATCCCCAAAAAGATTGAACTGAACTGAACGTGATCTTGTGCGTTCCGAAAAGCCCGGCCGAAGCACGCGATTGGTCAGTCCATTTTTCATATTTATAACCATCATCTCTCAACAATCTCTCGATCTCACGCTCAGCAGTGACTTTGACATCGGACAATCTGTATATTCGATCGATTTAAACATAGTCAATAGAAGTAAAATGACCAAAAAATCTGCTATAATTGATAATTAATTGCACGATTTTGGAAGTGGGGCCTTTGTTTTTCAAGGGGGGTTCGCTGGTAAAAGGGGGGTTCGCGCAAAAGTGGGGTTCGCCCGAACCCCAAAAAAACCCCCTGGCTACGGGCCTGATCATTGTAAATTGTCAACAGACACTGTGCTACAGACAGTGTACCGTGTGTTAAAAGTACAGCATTTATAGCAGACAACAACGTGTATAACTTGCTATAGTTTTACAGATAGCACCTATGGACAGTAGCAGAATCGGGTGAGTAGGCAGTATTAGTGCTGCGATAAACACAATATACAGCATCTTCTTCATTATGTCGATATGTATGCCTATAAATTTCACAATATTTACGATAAATTATAGAAAAAATATTTGCTTCTCTATAAATGAGAATACCTGTAGGCCTACTCACTTTTAACTTTACAGATACATCACCGTATATGTAAATTTAGATTTTTCTCATCCCATCCGCCGGGGAAACGAAAACAGATAACTCGAAATAAGAGACCTCAACTGAAAATTATGGTGAAAGCGGTTTATAAAGGGGTCTCAGAGACCCCATCACAAATTCTGAACAGCACTTTATAATGTATATAAGTTCTACGTTTTAGCGGGAGTTTCTATTTCGGGTTTTCGAAAACAGAAAACGTATATTGAGAACCTGAAAAACTTAAATTGGGTTAAAAACCAATAGCATTTTCCCACTGTTTTTATTTTAAAAAAATAATTCAGGGTTGATTAAAATCTATGACATAATCAACTTTAACAAATTGAAAACTTCTAATAACGTTGTGCAAAAACTCTTTGATACTATATACGTCACTTATTATTGACAATTTAGCATTTAAGGCATAGCATGCAATGTAGTAAACAAATACGATGAAGATGTTAGATTACATTATAATTTATTAGTGGCCCAAGTTCTGTATACGAAACCCGTTCGGGAACTACAATTTAAAGGTAATAATAAGTGGCAAAACTATAGAAAATCATATAAGAATTGAACCATGGACCTTCGAATGTATAGGTCAATGATTATGTTACGTCAGGACAAAACAGTACGGTAAAGGTAAAAGAATAAATGTTTAAACCAATCGGTAAAATAAAAAACAGTAAAAAATGATTGCAATTATTGAATACTCACTGCTTCTTCAAAGAAAATGTTGCTGATGAGTTGAGCAAAATGTTACTACTGAAATAATTCATTAATAATTAATTACTTATATATCTTCTCATTACAATGAGGGCATTGTTATTTTATTTTATATTTAATATTACTGTTTGGATTAATTTAATGCCATGTGCAAATTACATGAATAATGGAATAGAAGAATATTGCATGTAATAATTTATTTCAGTTGTCGTGTACTGATAAAATAACCTAACCACGAAAAAGGCGTCTAAGTGCCATCCACGTGGCGGCTTGTGAAGATAATAATAATATCTAGTCAAGTCGACATAATATTCATGTTTTTGTCGACATAATATATTTAAATTACAGTTTTCAGGTAAAATATATATTTATTCGATCCAATTTTTGATCGATGTGGATAACTATTATGTGTTTGTCTATGGTGTACTTGCTACCCGAAATATAATATGAAACAAGAGAATATAAATTTCGATTTTCTGATGATGATATTGGTGAGGTAAAACGTAATTACAGTACGGATCTGCTCTCCGGTGTTTGCTGCTGAACTTCCTGAACTCATTGGAAATGATATTGATAATTAATAATACCATGCTAAATTCTTTTGATGAAAGTACACAACTGTTAGTTCAATTTGGACGTGGATTTTATATGGTATATTTCTGTTTTCATTGCGGTACAAAATCAGAATATGATAAAAAGTTACTTCTATATGATCCAATATAGTGTCAAGTTTGTAAGATGATATCGGTACTTACATTTCCAGAGAACTTGACTTCGCCTACTAACAGCAAGGCATAATCATAAGTGAATACGTTCTGGTGACGTAGCGGTGACGGTGACACGGTTGAAAGGAGCCATTGTGAAGTTTACCGCTTGGAGTTATCCAAGCGATGTGCGGGGGTCGGTATCTTTACGTTTTAGAATGTGCGATAGTTCATATGCTCCTTCATCTCTATTCATATTATTAGGGTGTAATCTTATATGTATCGCTTCTTTTATTTTTCTTGTGTTCCATTCAGTTTCTTTTGCTAAGATTTTGATGTTGTTCCAATTGGGTGTGTGACCAAGAGTCGCCATATGATCCGTGATAGCCGGGCTGTGAAACTTTTCTGACGCCGACTTTCTGCTTGATCTGGTTGAAACACCTTTGCATTGTTCTACAACTTCTGTTTTGTGTTCTTTAATCCTGGTCTCCAGCGCTCGTCCTGTTTCTCCAACATACATGCTATCGCAGTTATGACAGTTCACTTGATATACAACACCACACGTGTCTTCTTTTTTAATTTTGTCTTTTGGGTGTACTAACTGGTTTCTTAACTTGTTTTCAGGAATAAATTATGTGTTAATGTTATGTTCTTTTAGGCATCTTCGTATTCTTTCCGACATATTTGGGATATATGGAATTCCAATACTTTTTGTTTTTCTATGTTTTCATTCTTTTCTGCTTTGTCGTTCTGTTTTTTGTTTTTTAAATTTTTGTTAACACACCACTTGGGATATTCACATGTAGATAGAGCAGTTCTTATGATTTTAACTTCATTCTCTTGCTCTTTCTGCGTGGAAACAACACTCAATTTATGTTGTAATGGGTGACATGAATGAAAGTGTAAATATTGGTTGGTATGAGTAGGTTTTCTGTAAACTGATGAGTGAAATGGAGACGTCTAAGAAAGGTATAGTGTTATTAGTCATATGTTCTGTTGTGAAAGTAATGTTGTGTGTGGGATCAATTGAGTTAAGATGATAATTAAGGTTGTCAGCAGCTTCTTCTGGAACAACTGCTAACACGTCATCTACGTATCTTTTCCATATCAATGGCTTAATTTCTGTATTAGCTGTTTTGAGTGCTTCCTCTTCTAGCCATTCTAAAAACAGGTTTACCACAATAGGGCTCACTGGGCTTCCCATCGCAACACCTTCTATTTGTTTATAGAAGTATCCGTTGAAGCTGAAATAGGTGGTATTTATCAGAAGGGACAGAAATTCTAAAATGTCATCGACGGAGAGATTTGTACGTTCTTTTAAGTCATCAACATTTTCTAGTTTTATTCGTATGATTTTTAATGCTAATTCTGTGGGTGTCTTGGTGAATAGGGATACAACATCGTACGAGACAAATGTGTAGTTCTGTGGGACATTTAACGTCGCAAGTTTAACTTTACTAAGTCTTTGGAGTTCTTTACATGATGTATAGTGTTTCCAACTAGAGGCTCTAAAATATCGGCAAGGCTTTTTCCTAAGTCATAGTATATGGAGTTGATGCAGTCAACAATAAGACGAAGCGGTACATTCATTTTGTGTACTGTTGGAAGGCAGTAAATGCGTGGTGTTACTTCTGCTGTAGGGAATAATATTCTTTTTTGCTTTGGTGTTATTTTCTCTTCTTGTTTTAGTCTATTTAGGATGGCAACGAGTTTCCTTTTATACTTTTGTGTAGGATTATTGTGTAGTTTTTCATATACTGTTATATCATTCAGCATTGTGTTCGTTTTATCTTCGTATTCTTTCTTATCTAAAATTACAGTTGCTCTTCCTTTGTCGGCAGGCAATATTATTATGTCTTTATCTTCCTTTAGTGATTTCAAAGCTATTCGTTCATGTCTGTTAATGTTACTAGGTGGACGTTATTATTGACGTCATCTTCCCTCATATTATATCTTTTTCGACATTAGGAACTAGTTTAGCAGCTTGTAACGGAAAAATTCAAACCCTTTTCGAGTAGGGAGATCTCCAAGTTCTCTGGAAATGTAAGTACCGATATCATCTTACAAACTTGACACTATTATTGGATCATATAGAAGTAACTTTTTATCACATTACATTATCAGATCCAAATGAACTTATTTAATAAAATCAGAATATTTGTTTAAATTAAATAATTATTTAACAGACACTAGATTAATTAAAATTAAATGAATATAGTATATAAATAAATACAAATAATATAATAATTAAAACACATCAAATACAAAATAAATACAAATAAAAGATATCACTGAATAGCGATAGAAATTTTTGCCGCAATGAATGAAGCATATGTACGAAATAGGTCTATAATTATTTAGAATCCATCCATTATTTATTTATTTATCCATAATTTATAATCTGTTATTTTTAGCAGATGCTAGATAGTTATTAAATAAATATAGCATATAAATAAATACAAATAATAATTAAAACAAATAAAATACAAAAAAAGATGTCATTGAAAAGCAATATAACTTTTCGCCACACCTGGCCTTGAATTCGAATGAGGCCTATAATTATTTAGAATCCATCTATTATTTATAAACACGGCATCTTGTCGATTTTCTTTCAAGTTATAGTATTGCTAATGCTTTCTAGTGAGCTTTGTAGCGTTTAAATAAATACAAATCCTAATAATTAAATTAAATACAAATAAAAGACACTGTCACAGTCACTGAGAAGCAATAGAACTTTTTGCCACACCTGGCTTTTAAAATTCAATTCAATGAAACAAATGCTAATGTCCTACGGAAACTGTTGAATATTGTTATAAGTTGAATAGAAACAAAATGGATGAAATTTTTAGTGAAGTGAACTTGGCAAGATAATCTATCTCTTCATGTCGACATGTAAGCAATCGAACTTAGCAACAAAACGTTCTTAAAACTAGTTTAGACATTTGCCTCTCTGTTTTCTATTTATAGTTTGTTGAAGAAGTACGATGACAGGAGAACAATTGGCGGTGAAAAACGTTGGCTAAATCGATCCAAAGCGACATTTAGAAAAGCAAGTACTGATGACCGCAAATATTGTACAATGCTAAGAGTCTATGTTAAATACTGTAGTCTACAAATAACCGTTAAAAGGTAACTATATAAAATAGACTGTACAAAATAGAAGTAAGCTTTAAATTTCATTATGGTAGAATCAATCATCGTGTCTCCCAAAAAAGAAGGCAGTCATAGTTCCCTTCACACTGATCTGATGCGTTGGGTATTTACATAAACGCTACAGTATACAGTATACAGTATAATATACTACATGATTACTGTCTCCATCGAGTAAATATAAATAGTTTATTTAAATGAACTAATTGAAAAATGAAACAGAGAAGTTACAGTTCACCTGTAGTAAATCATCGTTCTCCATCATGCCGTCCTTTTACATATAGTAGCATTTTAAAGTTCTGTCTACACTATCAAACTAGTTAGACAAAAATTGTGCGATGTGCCCAAATATGGTAGCGATATATCTAAATATGGTAGTAATATGACATAATCATCATCATATGGGAACATCACATTTTTTTGTCAAATAAAATGTGATGGCTCTAGACAGAGCCTTGTACAAGTTAAATTTTTTTTTCACAGATTACTTTTTTAAACTTAACGGAAATATTTTTAATAAGTATGGCCTGGACACACGGGATTAATTCAGAGACCCTGGAAAATCTTATAAACGTACTACAAAAGAAAGCATTAGTTTTGGATCTTTGGTCTATGCATTCCATACGAGTACACGAGTTTTAGTTCAAATGAATTTAATGTGCAAACAGACCTTTAGGCCAATTAAACCTATGACTAGGTTCATATTCACACAATTCCATCTGAAACCCACTGAAAAGAATACAAACACGAACAAAAATATATGATAGTACAGTTATCATGCAATCGTATCCATTTATTACTTTTTATTTTTTAGGTGAAATTCACTGAATATTTGTAAAAATCATGAACTACAATCTAATTTTATATTCATGTTCTAATAATTATTCTGTGGAAGTTTGCAAACATAACCTTGTACAGCGTTACATTGTTTATCATCCCATATCGTCTGTAAACCACTTCGGTTCCATACTGTAACGCAGTCTTGGTTGCCACTATGATTGTCAGGTTGATTTCGATCCCAGTTTGTATAAGTTGCCAACTGATTAGTGTCGCTCCATCTCCATGTACCCTCGTATCTTGCATCGGTCAAACCAATCCAGTAGGTGGCATACGGTTCACGTGTTACCAATCCGTCAGTAGCTGAATTCCAAAGTCTTGAAACAAATTCGTTTTCTTCCTTACTCCGAATGGACACAAGATGTCCCTTTGCAATCCTTTGATTAAAAAGGTAATTTTACTTTATTTGTAGACATTAATACAAATTAAACCTTATTCCGTTTGGACTTCGATCATCATCCTGAAAATGGTCCATTAAAGATCGAAACGTTGAATCAGGACTTTCCTACTGTATTTAAAGTATGTTTATACTATTTTATTAAACATTAATATTCACTTTTTTTTTGTCTTGTGTGAGTTTACGTTTATATAAATTCTCAGTTAGGAATATATTGTATACAGTAGATATGTACATTTGTGACAATTAAAGTAAGTGTTTAAAGTAGTTAAAATACAGGTATATTTACATAATAAGATTCTTGAATTAAGTATTAAACATATTTGTTTTCATTTAAAACTTTAGATACGATGTTAATTAAAATGTAAAAATGAAAGATGGCGGTAAAATAAATACATTAATATTCACTAGTCAAAATTGAGCAAAGCTTTGTATTCATCCACCTTATTTATAAGATTGAATTTAAGAACAACTATGTAATTGTTAAAAAGTAAAGTATAATAATAAAGAACTTCAAAAATAACTGAGATTATTGGTGTTTTGTGACACTCACGAGCAAAGTTATTTCCATTGATAAAGTATATTTATAAATAAATATTAAATCATGTATTATTAGTCTATTTCCATCTAAAGTTGCGTCCAAGATATTACCATTTTAAACAAAATTATTTAAGAAGCCTTTGTTGGTCGAGGCATAATTGTAGGCCTGATTTTATCGAAATAATTTTGTTATACTAACCAGGTTGTGAAACTTTGGCATTTGTTCTCAGCTGCTGTCCAAGTTAATGTTTCCGCAAAGATTCGGTAGCAATTGCCTAGGTAAGGAACCCAAAAGATAGGACATGGTTGACATGACTCTGCAGTAGGCAGTGCTGCAGCGATGAGCAGAAACATAGCAACAATCGTTACCTTCATTTTAAGTTTGTGAAAGCCTATACATAAAAAAAAAATCCAGATATAATTATTTGATAAGCAAACATAGAGCCTATACTACTCATTCTTTATTTTTTATTTTATTTTTTTTTTTATTTTATTCAATTTCCAGGTAACATACAAAAATCATAAACAAGGCACGGCATCATTCAACAAAACAGAACAAAAGTACTATCAGCACCTGCGGGTAACCAAAAGTGGATCAGTTCAAAAGAACTGCACTGTCGAGTGGCTTTCCCAACTAATAGTATGAAAAACGCAATAGACATAAAAACACAGTGATAGTCTAGATGAATTCGATATCAGTAATACATTTTTTCAAATCCCTTCTAAACCCCCCAAAGTTAAACAGGACTTTGTTACGAACTTCATGCGGGATACATTCCCATATTCGAGGGAAATTAACAAACAGGGAGTATTTAAATGCATTAGTTCTAGCATACATGTGTTTAAAGGTGAGGGACTCTGGATACCGAGAATTAATTGTAAGGTATTCAAATATATCAAAATCAATTAAATTATGCAAACACTTAACTACAAAAATTATACTATGAAATTTCATTCTTTGAACCATATCTGGTAAATTTAGAATCTTAAGCCTGTCAGTGAAATCGCCTTCAACACACAATTTAGTAACCCGTCTTAATGACTTGTTAATAGCTATATTATGTTGTTTTTGATGTGGATCCCACACAGGAGCACCATATTCAATAACAGGTCGACATAGTGCATTAAAAAGTCGTAGTAAAATTTCGGTGTCATTGAAACCTACAAACCGTTTGATAAACCCAAGCATTCTCATAGATTTCATCGATACATCATTAACGTGAGCAGACCATGTTAAATCACGTGAGAAGTTAATACCAAGATATTTATGTGAATTAACAGCTTCAACGGGATTGGATTCGATTGTATAAATAAAATGAGGGATATAATTACGTTTCCTAGTTATGTGCATGACTTTACACTTCTTTGCATTTAATTTCATTTTATTATCCTCACACCATTTGGAAATTTTACAAAGATCCTGTTGTAAGGTAAGTGCATCATGACGACTGAATACAGGTTTATAAATTACTGTATCGTCTGCATACTGCTTCATAACAGAAGAGGTATTTAGAGGTAGGTCATAAACAAAGAGATTAAATAGAAGCGGGCCTAACACGGATCCCTGAGGAACACCCGAGCCCACTCTATCCCAATCAGAATGCTCCTTATTAAGAACAACACGTTGGAATCTGTCACTGAGAAAGGAGTGAAGACACTTTAGGAGAGATCCACATACTCCCATGTTGTGCAGTTTCTTGATTACTAAATCATGGGGAACACGGTCAAAGGCCTTCTCCCAATCAAGGAATATTGCATCAATTACATGAGGTTGTCTAACATCCATTGTTTGTGACCAATCATGATATAACGCTGAGGCCTGTGTAATACACGATCTACCTGGATAAAACCCGTGTTGCGTGGGACTTATAAATCCAAAAAATTGAAGATGAAAAAGAATGTTATCTGCTATAATACGTTCAAAAACCTTACCTATAATAGAACATAGCGATATGGGTCGATAATTATTAACATCGTTCCGATTACCTGACTTAAAAATAGGAGTGACATTCGCGAGTTTCCAATCTTTTGGTACAAAGCCATCCGTTAAGAACTTGTTAAACATTTTGCACAACACTGGGGCAATAATTGGAGCTGACATGGATAACATTTTAGGTGTAATCCCGTCTGGTCCAGGGGATTTGTTGGGTTTCAATGACAATAGAGCCTCGAAAATAGTTTTTTCAGTAATATTAATGTTATTAAGGGGAACAATATCTGGGTGAACACAATTACAGATCTCATGGTTAACATTGAAATTACGATTAGGTTCGTTAAAGTTTGACGCAAAGAATGTGGAAAATGCATTTACCGCATCAATATCGGAAACCAAGGGTATACCGTTAAAAACAAAGTTTTTGACTTGTCCAGTCTTACGCCTAGTCTTAACATAACTAAAAAAACGTTTGGAGTCACCATTTACACAGGCGGCACTTAATTTCCTAATATATTGTATATGAGCTTTTTTTGTTAGGTTTCTTAATTTATTACTAAACTTTCTATATTTGTCCATCTTACTTGGGTTATGAAGATGACGATAAGCCTCTTTTAGCATTCGTTTCTTTTTACGAGCCATGATAACCATTTCTTGAGTTATCCAAGCTGGCCTGTTTCTTTTTTTACTTTTGACTTTAGGGATACAATCGTTGATAGTGGCGAGAAAGAGGTCTTTAAAATTTTCCCACATTTCCTCACAGTTTGATTATTCCAGGCACAGTCCCCAATGAACCGCCCCCAACGTTGTAAAAAGATCGTCATGGTCACATTTACTATATTGATAATAATATCTATCTACAGGTTTAACTTTACTGCATCTAGCGTTAATATTAAAATAAACCCCAAGGTGGTCACTTGTACTGAGACCGGGATGACTTCTGAAATTACATACAATGTCAGGGTTATTGCACAAGACCAGATCAATAATGCTACTTTTGGTGTTAGATACACGAGTAAAAAAATCAACAAATTGTATAGTATCAAGTGGAGCAATAATTTCTTTAAATTTCTTATAAACTAAGGGACTATCAACACCGTAATCATAATTAAAATCACCAGTTAAAATTATACCACAGTACTTATGTAAAATAGATAGGATAAAATCAACGACATCGTGGAATTGATTGAGCCAATCGTCATTTGAACTCGGTGGCCTATAAACAGCACATATTAAAACGTTAAAATTGTTATTTACAGTTATTTCAATAATTTTGACCTCAATGTTAGTAGGAAAGTCAACAATAGAGGATTTAAATGCGTTCTTCAAAGCTAATAGAACACCACCACCGTGTCTTGAACGGTCTTTTCTGTACACAACGAATGAGTCTGGAAACAGTTCCGTACTATCAATAGAGGAGTCCAGCCACGTTTCTGTGACAATCAAGATGTCCAATTCATCAATTGCGATACGCGCATGGAATTCTTCGATCTTATTCACCACACTTCTGGCGTTAAATAAAGCAACTTGAATAAGGTTAGTTTCAAAGATGGAAGAATCAGTTGATGTATTGCTGGATGCAAGTGACAATATACTGTTGTTGATCAATGAGTTATTAAAGCAACATGTATTAATTTTCAGGTTTTAGGCAAAATAGAATATTGCATTCAACACTCAAAACATAAAATTGGAGTGATGTTGGATTAAAGAAGGTGAAAATAAATAAAATTGTTAAAAATGTTGAAAAATGTGAAAAATAATTAAAAAAACAAAAAAAAAACAGTTACATTGATAGATGTTAAAAATTGCTGAAAATGTTGAAAAATTTGTAAAAACCTTTATTTTGCATCCAAGTATTAATATCTACTGTCAAAATAACGAAAAACTATGAATATGAGTTAGTGTTTACCGACCGACCAACCGACCGAAATTGCTGAAAATGTTAACAATTGTTGAAACAATGTTAAAAACATTTATATTTGCCTATAAGTATTAATATCCACTGTCAAAATTACGATAAAAATATTAATTTAAGTTATTGTTTACCGAAATTTAATGTTTACCGACCGACCGACATAGTGATAGAATCTAACTTGAAATTTATGAGTACCAAATTTTATAATCATGAAGTATGTTATACTGTAGAACACTACGTTATGTAAATACCCAACGCATCAGTATGACTATTTCTTTTTCATACTTTACATTATCAAAGGTTATCAAAAGTTTATAAACAAAACTAAAAATCTAAAATGTCTGTGTTTGAAAATAATATTTCTTCAAAACTACGTAAGTTGTCAGAATGTTGCCTGGTCAATGCTGTTATGAACTTAACACCGGAATTATGCCTGAATAATAAAAAAACAAGGCCAACAGCCATTAAGTCGCGTGCTACAATGCATAGTGATACCGGAACGACAGACAGACCGACAGACCGACAGACAGACCGACAGACAGACCGACAGACCGACAGACAGACCGACCCACCGACATAGTGAACTATACAGAGATAGAGTATAAATTTAAAAATATAGATATAAGGAAGAAAAGCAAAGAGATTATGGAGCAGCTGTACCAGAATATACAACACTAAGTACAGCCGCTCCATAATCTCTTTGCTTTTCTTCTTTATATCTATATTTTTAAATTTATACTAACAAATATCTTTTTATTAATATTATAATAATAATAATATATCAAAAAAAATGTATTAAATAATATTTATCGCATAATAGGCCTAAGCAATCTACGATAATTTAATTAATTGATATAACAAATTTATTAAATACATAACATCATTTGAATAAAAAGAACAAATCACATATCTACACATAATCATAACATCGTATACTCTATCTCTAACAATTTATTCAATCTTCTATCGACTAAAGCCGAAGTATAGTCGTTATCTCGGGACCGTTCTATGGCCACCACCAGGTAAGGCTTCTATGAATGGATGTACTGGTTGGGAGCAGGAACGCTAGTAGACCAGACCAAACCCAGTACCGTTTTGATTACGATCAATCGGGAAATTACCTCACGACGTTATATCTATATTTTTAAATTTATATACTAACATATATCTTTTTATTAATATAATAATAATAATATATCAAACATGTATTAAATAATATTTATCGCATAATATGCAATCTACGACAATTGAATTAATATTGATATAACACATTTATTATAACATCATTTGAATAAAAAGAACAAATCACATATCTACACATAATCATAACATCGTATACTCTATCTCTAACAATTCATTCAATCTTCTATCGGCTAAAGCCGAAGTATAGTCGTTATCTCGGGACCATTCTATGGCCACCACCAGGTAGGCTTACTCCATCAAAGCTTCTATGAATGGATGTACTGGTTGGGAGCAGAAAACTAGTAGACCATACCCAGTACCGTTTTGATTACGATCAATCAGGAAATTACCTCACAACGTTATATAGGCCTAGGTGCCGACATAGGACTCTAGTTGGACTGTACCATCAAGTCATTTCTCGCATTCAAAATCTACACTTTTGCACTAACAAACTTTTCCTATTTCTACATCCTAAACTACTTTTTATTTTTCTACCATATACCTTCTATATTTTCATCCTTTATCTGTTATACGATATAAACAACATTACACTCGTACATCGTAACGCGAGCATTTCATTCTATACGCATACGCACTTTATCGAACATAATTTTAAACCAAACCTAATCATACATCATACAACGATAAGACATCAACCGCTTCAGTTCAAAACCAGTTATTAAGGTAAACTTTTTAAATTTAAATTAATTTTTGTTTCTATCCACTCTACCATATTCATATAAAGATATTGTGGAACCACGTCAGGTCAAGTTCAATATTGAATATCGAAACGTGGCAGGCTGAAGGCGCTTGACCTTTGACAAGATCGCCTAAATTTTTAATATAATATTAACTTTACAATACTTAGTGTTGTATATTCTGGTACAGCCGCTCCATAATCTCTTTGCTTTTCTTCCTTATATCTATATTTTTAATTTAAACTAACAAATATCTTTTTATTAATATAATAATAATAATATATCAAACATTTATTAAATAATTATTTATCGCATAATATGCAATCTACGATAATTGAATTAATTGATATAACAAATTTATTAAATACATAACATCATTTGAATAAAAAGAACAAATCACATATCTACACATAATCATAACATCGTATACTGCTCTATCTCTAACAATTCATTCAATCTTCTATCGACTAAAGCCGAAGTATAGTCGTTATCTAGGGACCGTTCTATGGCCACCACCAGGTAGGCTTACTTCATCAAAGCTTCTATGAATGGATGTACTGGTTGGGAGCAGAAAAACTAGTAGACCATACCCAGTACCGTTTTGATTACGATCAATCGGGAAATTACCTCACAACGTTATATAGGCCTAGGTGCCGACATAGGACTCTAGTTGGACTGTACCATCAAGTCATTTCTCGCATTCAAAATCTACACTTTTGCACTAACAAACTTTTCCTATTTCTACATCCTAAACTACTTTTTATTTTTCTACCATACCTTCTATATTTTCATCCTTTATCTGTTATACGATATAAACAACATTACACGCGTACATCGTAACGCGAGCATTTCATTCTATACGCATACGCACTTTATCGAACATAATTTTAAACCAAACCTAATCATACATCATACAACGATAAGACATCAACCGATTCAGCTCAAAACCAGTTATTAAGGTACACTTTTTAAATTTAAATTAATTTTTGTTTCTATCCACTCTACCATATTCATAATATAAAGATATTGTGGAACCACGTCAGGTGAAGTTCAATATTGAATATCGAAACGTGGCAGGCTGAAGGCGCTTGACCTTTGACAAGATCGCCTAAATTTTTAATATAATATTAACTTTACAATACTTAGTGTTGTATATTCTGGTACAGCCGCTCCATAATCTCTTTGCTTTTCTTCCTTATATCTATATTTTTAATTTAAACTAACAAATATCTTTTTATTAATATAATAATAATAATATATCAAACATTTATTAAATAATATTTATCGCATAATATGCAATCTACGATAATTGAATTAATTGATATAACAAATTTATTAAATACATAACATCATTTGAATAAAAAGAACAAATCACATATCTACACATAATCATAACATCGTATACTCTATCTCTAACAATTCATTCAATCTTCTATCGACTAAAGCCGAAGTATAGTCGTTATCTCGGGACCGTTCTATGGCCACCACCAGGTAGGCTTACCTCATCAAAGCTTCTATGAATGGATGTACTGGTTGGGAGCAGAAAAACTAGTAGACCATACCCAGTACCGTTTTGATTACGATCAATCGGGAAATTACCTCACAACGTTATATAGGCCTAGGTGCCGACATATGACTCTAGTTGGACTGTACCATCAAGTCATTTCTCGCATTCAAAATCTACACTTTTGCACTAACAAACTTTTCCTATTTCTACATCCTAAACTACTTTTTATTTTTCTACCATTTATACCTTCTATATTTTCATCCTTTATCTGTTATACGATATAAACAACATTACACGCGTACATCGTAACGCGAGCATTTCATTCTATACGCATACGCACTTTATCGAACATAATTTTAAACCAAACCTAATCATACATCATACAACGATAAGACATCAACCGATTCAGTTCAAAACCAGTTATTAAGGTAAACTTTTTAAATTTAATGATTATGCATACAGAGTAGCCAAACAAGCGCGTTGCATTATGAGATATGTTTTGATTGAAAACTTTGACTGGAAGTCAAAGTTATTTTTGGAACAAAAAAACATCTGTATTTCGGTTAAAATATTTTTTTCCCGACTAATTTTTGGTGAAAGTTAATAACTATTATGATACTTCAAAATGACCCCCTTTTTTTCAAATAAATTAAACTAATTTGGAATTAGTCAAAGGGACAATACATCTTTAAATTGGGTTAAAAACCAATTAAATTTTTTCAGTGTTTTTATTTAAAAAAAAAGGATTCAGGCTTGATTAAAATCTATGACATAATCAACTTTAACAAATTATATATAATATGTATTATTGACAAGCATTGACGAGCATTTAAGACATAGCAATGGATTAAAAAAATACGATGAAGATATTAGATTAAATTATAACTTACTAGTAGTTCTGTATACGAAACCCGTTTGGGTCAATTGTGAACTACAATTTAAAGGTAATAAGTGAAAAAACTGTAGAAAATCATACAAGAATTGAACCATGAACTTTCGAATGTATAGGTCCATGATTATGTTACGTCAGTACAAAACAGTACGGTAAAAGTAAAATACATGTTTAAAATAATCGGTAAAATTAAAAACAATAAAAAATGATTGCAATTATAGAATACTCACTGTTTCTTCAAGAAAATGTTGCTGATGAGTTTAAGCTAAATGTTTCTAATGAAATTAATCAGTAATGAATTACTTATATATCTTATCATTGGAGGTCATTGTTAATCTCTTTAGGGGTGAGGTGTGTATTAGCCGCATGCCCATTACATAATGGATTAGCACTGTATTGCATGCAATAATTTAGTTCGAGTGTTGTGTACTGATAAAATAACCTAGCCCCGGAAAAGGCAGGGTAGGTACCAAGAAATCGAATTTAGCAAGAATACGTTCTTAACATTATTTTAGAAATTTTTCACTCTTTTTTATTTGAGTTTGTTGAAGAAGAAGAATTGGTGGAGTGAAAACGTTTACAAACTGGATCCAAAGCGACATTTAGAAGATGGAGCAACCTATATTGAACATTTATACCAAGTATCAAATGTTTTTGAATACGAAAAATATTTGTTATCGATGTTTTTTGTATATGTTTTAAGCAGAATTCTATCCATAACCCTAATTTTTAATGTTCAATGTGATATTTATTGAAGTGCTTTGAATACGTTGATGAAATTTGGAGGTATGAAACTTTGTTTGGAGTAGAATCAGCTTCCAGCATGAAATGTTAAAAATATGTTTATATTACTCATTAATTAATAATAATTATTAATAAATTAATAAAAAACTAGAGAGGGCGCTTTTCGACAAGGAAATGAATGTTTTTTTATGTGTGTTATTTTTCCGCTCGAGTTCATTCAATGTACTTTAATATACACTGTTACATACTGTTTTATTGGGAAGTAATTATTTTTGTGTGAATCTTCTTGGGGTTGTTTGAAAGCCTATTCGCTTCTTTTCTTCAGAAAACATCTAATTTAGGTCTTAAAGTCACAAAAATACACCTCACATCACCAACCTCAAACACACCAGATTCTACCAACACACACTTCATCTCCTGAACTAACATAGTACAGTATAAGTCAAATTAAATGTTTTAAATTTTTTTATTGAAATCAATCTTCTGCAAAAAATATTATAATAGTAACAATAACAGAAAGGTTGATAGGTATTTTAATATTTTTTAAACGTAAAAAGGTAAAAAAAAACCGAAATAAATGTTTATATATACATTATAAATGAAATAAAATAACTACTATTTTAGTAATGCATACACAAGTACAGAATATCAGAAATCAATTAATTATGTGTCTAAATATGGCATTATTAGGCTAATTTGCTTTGAGAAAAACATTAATGCCATTGGCCTATACAAAAAATCAATGCAATTAGACAAAATAGTTACATAAACAATTAATACTAATATTGGTAGGCATAAAATAATAGTGTATATACACTTTCCTTAAATATAAACAGTATAGGGCCTTACCATTTTATTTAATACATAATATATGAACTATATTACACAAAAGAAATATAAATGAATTTATAAGGACATGATGATTATCAAAAATAGTCAATATAATTTAATATTATATTCATTTTATTATATTATATCATAGAGATTTTCAAAAACATAGTTTGGTAACATTTAGTTTCTGTTTCAGACCTTTAATATTTGGAAATAACCTATAATAATTATAAAACATTCTTCTTTTCAATGCCATTATGCGGTTAAAAACAAGTACAGCAGCATGCATGTAGATACAAATACACCTATATATTGTGAGAACACAATTTCAATAATTTCTTTGTTAGTTAGTTATCAACCTAGGGGTTAAATTATTAGGAAAACTTTGGTTTATTTTTAAAATAAATTATGTGTACAGAAATTCGTTCTTCTAGCCTCAGATCATTCCTGAAGTTAGACATAAATCACCCAAATTAGTTTTAAGTAATGGATATTAGATGAAGTACAGTACAAATACATGTTTCAGGAGGATACTTTATGTTAAAGGTGATAATTAGTTTAAATGTTACCCCAATGAAATTTATTCAATTACCAGGTTGAAGTAGTATGGTGGAAACACTACTATATGTACTCATGTAGAACACAGTCAGTTCTACCAAGGTTAGAGGTGGGTGCCAAAATTTGAGATAAGTGGAAACATGACTTTTTCAATAGTAAATTCATTACCAGCATTATAAATAACATTTTAAAAAGATGAGAATGCAAGTAAATATTAGATTCATAGTCTTCATTATGCACAATGATTTTCTACTATCACATATTAAAATATAAAACAATCATATAGCCTTTAATGAATTTATATGGAGGTCTATCCAAATAAATTTAAATAAAAGGGTCGTAATATGTCTTCGTCTCCAGTTCGTGGAAAATGAAAAAAAAAATATTCAAAATATCCTGCCAGTTTGCGTTCAGTACAACCTGCTTAGTTTTTAATACGAATACTGCTTTCTATACACATAACTTTGATTTCTGCAAAAAAAAAATCTCTGTAATAATGTACTTTTTAATTACTGTAATAATCTAGGCGTAGATTATGTTGACCGGGCCAGTGAGAGGACGATCGACTGTACAGTACTACCATAAGTCCTTTAGGTGGATACAACTAATTATTTCTTGTCTACAAAGTGTACAGTAGTATGCTAATAGTACTATTATTAGATTAGGTAGTTGGAGTAGTTTGGAGAGATACATCTATTTATAAGAGAGGACTTTATATTTACAGATATAATACCAATAGGTACCATGTATTGGGATGCAATTCAACAGTTATGAATAAAACAACCCAACCCAGATTTGAACCCAGCTATCAATAAAGCTATAAACAGAATAGACCATTATTGTAGCCGGAATTTAGAGTAGACCTACTCGAGGCCTAGTAAGATTACCTAGAAGAATACAGGTCAACCCGTACCAATTCCAACTCGTACCCAAATTTTGGTTTACTCGTACCCAAAATGTTGGCTCACTCGCACGTTCATCAATAGACTTGCCCCAAGTCTGTATTTATTGTCTTTTTTTTAATTTATTTGTTTTTATTTCGACCGCGATTTTTGTCTGAAAATACAGACTTGTGAAACACGTATATAAATCGATTTGCAGACCGCAAACATCCGATAAGAATGACGTATGTTATCATACCGTATTTGGCTATATGGGGCGGGCGGTATGTAAATATGGATTTCGAATCAACCAATGACCATTTTGTTTAAAAATGAAAAAAGATCGAGTACGTACGTACAGTGCTGAATGTACGATCGAGACAGAACATATGTTGAAATATAAAATCGTGTTGCCAAGTTGTTTTGTTTATTAATTGTTTGCCTAGGCCTCCTTCGTAGGGCTACTCAACTCGTACGTATGACCTGCCAAATAAAACGCCAATAAGGTACATACCACCACCGACAGGCACACAACAGGGCTACACCACCACCACACATAACAGGACAGGGTCTGGATGGGAACTGAATCAAATTATCTCCGCATAATAAATGATCCATTCAATGTTTGATTTGGCAGAGAAGCTAGCCTATCATATCAGACGATGGGAAAAATCCCATCAAATGTTTACCAGACTACTTGGCATATAAAATCATTTCTAGTCTTCAGAAACTTTCATCAATGTACCCAAGTACACATTGTCTAAAGGGTAACATAGCGCATGCGCATCGTCTTAGATGTTGAGTCTTTGGAATTCTGAAATATGAATATTAAAACTGCGTACGAATGAGTAGCCAATGGCATGCGGATTAAACTAGTCAACTGGATAATTTATGCACCAAGAATTCTTGGTGTCAAACCACATGACTTGTGCGTGTTGCCCCCCCAGACCAGGTATATAAAATATACCAAATTGGCCTGTTGAGAATTCTCAAATATTACCGCAGTACGCCTGTACGACGAAGCCTACCGGTATGGGATAGGCTGATTTCCTTGTTAACTTAAGGGGTCATTTAATTACTGAAATATGATTGGTAGTAAACGAAATTTACTGGAATCCTATTGGATGGTAAGGTGGTAGTAGGACCATGTCCATCCCATTGCAGTAATAAAGTTGAGCCACCTGCGACCATTACAATGTCCTACCATGCTAATGTAGGAGTGGGGAAATGTTATGCTTACTACTGTTTCTTTAAATAATTTAGTACAATTATTAAGAATAAAGAATACACTTAACAATATACAACAAATAACATTAATGTACGATCCAGTTTACCACTGTTCTCAACTATAGTCATTTTGGTATACTTGAGCACATTGATAAAGAATAGGATAAACTTAACAATATACAACAAATAACATTAATGTACGATCCCGTTTAACACTGTTCTCAACTATAGCCATTTTTTTCCAAGAAATCGAATTTAGGGAGGATATTTTGAATATTTATTTTTCATTTTCCACGAACTGGAGACGAAGACATATTACGACCCTTTTATTTAAATTTATTTGGATAGACCTCCATATAAATTCATTAAAGGCTATTATTATGATTGTTTTATATTTTAATATGTGATAGTAGAAAATCATTGTGCATAATGAAGACTATGAATCTAATATTTACTTGCATTCTCATCTTTTTAAAATGTTATTTATAATGCTGGTAATGAATTTACTATTGAAAAAGTCATGTTTCCACTTATCTCAAATTTTGGCACCCACCTCTAACCTTGGTAGAACTGACTGTGTTCTACATGAGTACATATAGTAGTGTTTCCACCATACTACTTCAACCTGGTAATTGAATAAATTTCATTGGGGTAACATTTAAACTAATTATCACCTTTAACATAAAGTATCCTCCTGAAACATGTATTTGTACTGTACTTCATCTAATATCCATTACTTAAAACTAATTTGGGTGATTTATGTCTAACTTCAGGAATGATCTGAGGCTAGAAGAACGAATTTCTGTACACATAATTTATTTTAAAAATAAACCAAAGTTTTCCTAATAATTTAACCCCTAGGTTGATAACTAACTAACAAAGAAATTATTGAAATTGTGTTCTCACAATATATAGGTGTATTTGTATCTACATGCATGCTGCTGTACTTGTTTTTAACCGCATAATGGCATTGAAAAGAAGAATGTTTTATAATTATTATAGGTTATTTCCAAATATTAAAGGTCTGAAACAGAAACTAAATGTTACCAAACTATGTTTTTGAAAATCTCTATGATATAATATAATAAAATGAATATAATATTAAATTATATTGACTATTTTTGATAATCATCATGTCCTTATAAATTCATTTATATTTCTTTTGTGTAATATAGTTCATATATTATGTATTAAATAAAATGGTAAGGCCCTATACTGTTTATATTTAAGGAAAGTGTATATACACTATTATTTTATGCCTACCAATATTAGTATTAATTGTTTATGTAACTATTTTGTCTAATTGCATTGATTTTTTGTATAGGCCAATGGCATTAATGTTTTTCTCAAAGCAAATTAGCCTAATAATGCCATATTTAGACACATAATTAATTGATTTCTGATATTCTGTACTTGTGTATGCATTACTAAAATAGTAGTTATTTTATTTCATTTATAATGTATATATAAACATTTATTTCGGTTTTTTTTTACCTTTTTACGTTTAAAAAATATTAAAATACCTATCAACCTTTCTGTTATTGTTACTATTATAATATTTTTTGCAGAAGATTGATTTCAATAAAAAAATTTAAAACATTTAATTTGACTTATACTGTACTATGTTAGTTCAGGAGATGAAGTGTGTGTTGGTAGAATCTGGTGTGTTTGAGGTTGGTGATGTGAGGTGTATTTTTGTGACTTTAAGACCTAAATTAGATGTTTTCTGAAGAAAAGAAGCGAATAGGCTTTCAAACAACCCCAAGAAGATTCACACAAAAATAATTACTTCCCAATAAAATAGTATGTAACAGTGTATATTAAAGTACATTGAATGAACTCGAGCGGAAAAATAACACACATAAAAAAACATTCATTTCCTTGTCGAAAAGCGCCCTCTCTAGTTTTTTATTAATTTATTAATAATTATTATTAATTAATGAGTAATATAAACATATTTTTAACATTTCATGCTGGAAGCTGATTCTACTCCAAACAAAGTTTCATACCTCCAAATTTCATCAACGTATTCAAAGCACTTCAATAAATATCACATTGAACATTAAAAATTAGGGTTATGGATAGAATTCTGCTTAAAACATATACAAAAAACATCGATAACAAATATTTTTCGTATTCAAAAACATTTGATACTTGGTATAAATGTTCAATATAGGTTGCTCCATCTTCTAAATGTCGCTTTGGATCCAGTTTGTAAACGTTTTCACTCCACCAATTCTTCTTCTTCAACAAACTCAAATAAAAAAGAGTGAAAAATTTCTAAAATAATGTTAAGAACGTATTCTTGCTAAATTCGATTTCTTGGTACCTACCCTGCCTTTTCCGGGGCTAGGTTATTTTATCAGTACACAACACTCGAACTAAATTATTGCATGCAATACAGTGCTAATCCATTATGTAATGGGCATGCGGCTAATACACACCTCACCCCTAAAGAGATTAACAATGACCTCCAATGATAAGATATATAAGTAATTCATTACTGATTAATTTCATTAGAAACATTTAGCTTAAACTCATCAGCAACATTTTCTTGAAGAAACAGTGAGTATTCTATAATTGCAATCATTTTTTATTGTTTTTAATTTTACCGATTATTTTAAACATGTATTTTACTTTTACCGTACTGTTTTGTACTGACGTAACATAATCATGGACCTATACATTCGAAAGTTCATGGTTCAATTCTTGTATGATTTTCTACAGTTTTTTCACTTATTACCTTTAAATTGTAGTTCACAATTGACCCAAACGGGTTTCGTATACAGAACTACTAGTAAGTTATAATTTAATCTAATATCTTCATCGTATTTTTTTAATCCATTGCTATGTCTTAAATGCTCGTCAATGCTTGTCAATAATACATATTATATATAATTTGTTAAAGTTGATTATGTCATAGATTTTAATCAAGCCTGAATCCTTTTTTTTTAAATAAAAACACTGAAAAAATTTAATTGGTTTTTAACCCAATTTAAAGATGTATTGTCCCTTTGACTAATTCCAAATTAGTTTAATTTATTTGAAAAAAAGGGGGTCATTTTGAAGTATCATAATAGTTATTAACTTTCACCAAAAATTAGTCGGGAAAAAAATATTTTAACCGAAATACAGATGTTTTTTTGTTCCAAAAATAACTTTGACTTCCAGTCAAAGTTTTCAATCAAAACATATCTCATAATGCAACGCGCTTGTTTGGCTACTCTGTATGCATAATCATTAAATTTAAAAAGTTTACCTTAATAACTGGTTTTGAACTGAATCGGTTGATGTCTTATCGTTGTATGATGTATGATTAGGTTTGGTTTAAAATTATGTTCGATAAAGTGCGTATGCGTATAGAATGAAATGCTCGCGTTACGATGTACGCGTGTAATGTTGTTTATATCGTATAACAGATAAAGGATGAAAATATAGAAGGTATAAATGGTAGAAAAATAAAAAGTAGTTTAGGATGTAGAAATAGGAAAAGTTTGTTAGTGCAAAAGTGTAGATTTTGAATGCGAGAAATGACTTGATGGTACAGTACAACTAGAGTCATATGTCGGCACCTAGGCCTATATAACGTTGTGAGGTAATTTCCCGATTGATCGTAATCAAAACGGTACTGGGTATGGTCTACTAGTTTTTCTGCTCCCAACCAGTACATCCATTCATAGAAGCTTTGATGAGGTAAGCCTACCTGGTGGTGGCCATAGAACGGTCCCGAGATAACGACTATACTTCGGCTTTAGTCGATAGAAGATTGAATGAATTGTTAGAGATAGAGTATACGATGTTATGATTATGTGTAGATATGTGATTTGTTCTTTTTATTCAAATGATGTTATGTATTTAATAAATTTGTTATATCAATTAATTCAATTATCGTAGATTGCATATTATGCGATAAATATTATTTAATAAATGTTTGATATATTATTATTATTATATTAATAAAAAGATATTTGTTAGTTTAAATTAAAAATATAGATATAAGGAAGAAAAGCAAAGAGATTATGGAGCGGCTGTACCAGAATATACAACACTAAGTATTGTAAAGTTAATATTATATTAAAAATTTAGGCGATCTTGTCAAAGGTCAAGCGCCTTCAGCCTGCCACGTTTCGATATTCAATATTGAACTTCACCTGACGTGGTTCCACAATATCTTTATATTATGAATATGGTAGAGTGGATAGAAACAAAAATTAATTTAAATTTAAAAAGTGTACCTTAATAACTGGTTTTGAGCTGAATCGGTTGATGTCTTATCGTTGTATGATGTATGATTAGGTTTGGTTTAAAATTATGTTCGATAAAGTGCGTATGCGTATAGAATGAAATGCTCGCGTTACGATGTACGCGTGTAATGTTGTTTATATCGTATAACAGATAAAGGATGAAAATATAGAAGGTATGGTAGAAAAATAAAAAGTAGTTTAGGATGTAGAAATAGGAAAAGTTTGTTAGTGCAAAAGTGTAGATTTTGAATGCGAGAAATGACTTGATGGTACAGTCCAACTAGAGTCCTATGTCGGCACCTAGGCCTATATAACGTTGTGAGGTAATTTCCCGATTGATCGTAATCAAAACGGTACTGGGTATGGTCTACTAGTTTTTCTGCTCCCAACCAGTACATCCATTCATAGAAGCTTTGATGAAGTAAGCCTACCTGGTGGTGGCCATAGAACGGTCCCTAGATAACGACTATACTTCGGCTTTAGTCGATAGAAGATTGAATGAATTGTTAGAGATAGAGCAGTATACGATGTTATGATTATGTGTAGATATGTGATTTGTTCTTTTTATTCAAATGATGTTATGTATCTATATATAAATTTACGTAAGGGCAAAATTCGGTAAATCGCGCCTTACTTTTAGAATTTTTACTCGATGGTATGTAAAGTTGGTTCGTACTTTCGGTACTGATTTTAACCACCTGATTTAACCCTGTTTACTAATTAAATTAAATTAGATAATTAGTTATTGACGATTAAAACGAATTTAGGTTCAACGATTTGCCCCAGATAGGGGTGTTTTCCGATCGTGGTATACACTGTCTAATGGATGTCCATCTTGAAAAATACCGGCCACAAAAATGCGAGGAGGCTTCGCATTTTCCTATCTCCTCCTACGATAATTGTTTCTAATAGCTGAAAACCGGTTGAACAGCTCGAGTACAGTATCATAATGTTGAAGACAGGCCCATTTTCTTAAAAAAATACTATTTTGATAGATTTAATATACGTTTATGCAAATGTATTGATTTGCGATGAATGGAACATTCCAATCTCTGTGTCGTTCCACAAGTGTCTATTCCCTCAGGCGTCGTAAAGGCAAGTACTGTATACTCATAACAGAAATTCGATCCATTTTGTTTTTCAATCTGTGCTGCAGAGGTTGGATATAATTTTTTTTTAAACGGATAATGAGCTAGCGTTTTCAGTCGCCGTAATTTAATATTTATTACCGATTAAATCGAATTTATGATTTGCCCCGAATAGAGGTGGTTTTCACAAATTGTTTAACATTATATATAAACATACGTCGTAGTGTATCGTTACATGTACTGTACTATTTCAATCGACTACGACGGTGATAGTTTCAACAAAGTATTACATCACAATGTTTTACTGTGTTTAGTGGTATATTATTTGTAAAACATGTTAATTAATATTTCGTTACAAAATAAAGAATATATTTAAAAATTGTTTCTCTTTGCACCCATCCTCTTCCCCATCTCTCAACCATAATGTTACATACAAAACACAAATTAAGTTTGTTTAAATTTGACTTAAACAATTGGTCTCATTTTGTGACAACTTTCTCTTTCGGAAGTAATTCCCAGTGTGCTAATTTTAGTTGAGTACATAAATCAGAGTGTCTATTTAATCGTTCCTGTAAACGACATATATTATTGTCCTGCATTATTGTACATTTGAAATCGCCAGTTTTTTAACGCTGAAATTACTGTGTATTCGAGAACCATCTGTGGGCACGACCTAGATGGTACGCGAGCAAAGCGAGCGTACCATCTAGTTTAATAAATTTGTTATATCAATTAATTCAATTATCGTAGATTGCATATTATGCGATAAATAATTATTTAATAAATGTTTGATATATTATTATTATTATATTAATAAAAAGATATTTGTTAGTTTAAATTAAAAATATAGATATAAGGAAGAAAAGCAAAGAGATTATGGAGCGGCTGTACCAGAATATACAACACTAAGTATTGTAAAGTTAATATTATATTAAAAATTTAGGCGATCTTGTCAAAGGTCAAGCGCCTTCAGCCTGCCACGTTTCGATATTCAATATTGAACTTGACCTGACGTGGTTCCACAATATCTTTATATGAATATGGTAGAGTGGATAGAAACAAAAATTAATTTAAATTTAAAAAGTTTACCTTAATAGCTGGTTTTGAACTGAAGCGGTTGATGTCTTATCGTTGTATGATGTATGATTAGGTTTGGTTTAAAATTATGTTCGATAAAGTGCGTATGCGTATAGAATGAAATGCTCGCGTTACGATGTACGAGTGTAATGTTGTTTATATCGTATAACAGATAAAGGATGAAAATATAGAAGGTAATGGTAGAAAAATAAAAAGTAGTTTAGGATGTAGAAATAGGAAAAGTTTGTTAGTGCAAAAGTGTAGATTTTGAATGCGAGAAATGACTTGATGGTACAGTCCAACTAGAGTCCTATGTCGGCACCTAGGCCTATATAACGTTGTGAGGTAATTTCCCGATTGATCGTAATCAAAACGGTACTGGGTATGGTCTACTAGTTTTCTGCTCCCAACCAGTACATCCATTCATAGAAGCTTTGATGGAGTAAGCCTACCTGGTGGTGGCCATAGAATGGTCCCGAGATAACGACTATACTTCGGCTTTAGCCGATAGAAGATTGAATGAATTGTTAGAGATAGAGTATACGATGTTATGATTATGGGTAGATATGTGATTTGTTCTTTTTATTCAAATGATGTTATATATTTAATAAATGTGTTATATCAATATTAATTCAATTGTCGTAGATTGCATATTATGCGATAAATATTATTTAATACATGTTTGATATATTATTATTATTATATTAATAAAAAGATATATGTTAGTATAAATTTAAAAATATAGATATAACGTCGTGAGGTAATTTCCCGATTGATCGTAATCAAAACGGTACTGGGTTTGGTCTACTAGCGTTCCTGCTCCCAACCAGTACATCCATTCATAGAAGCCTTAATGAAGTAAGCCTACCTGGTGGTGGCCATAGAACGGTCCCGAGATAACGACTATACTTCGGCTTTAGTCGATAGAAGATTGAATAAATTGTTAGAGATAGAGTATACGATGTTATGATTATGTGTAGATATGTGATTTGTTCTTTTTATTCAAATGATGTTATGTATTTAATAAATTTGTTATATCAATCTATATATAAATTTACGTAAGGGCAAAATTCGGTAAATCGCGCGTTATTTCTAGAATGCTTACTCGATGGTATATAAAGTTGGTTAGAATCTCGGTACTGATTTTAACCACCTGATGTAACCCTGTTTACTAATTAAATTGAGTTAGATAATTAGTTATTGACAATTAAAACGAATTTAGGTTCAACGATTTGCCCCAAATAGGGGTGTTTTTCGATCGTGGTATACACTGTCTAATGGATGTCCGTCTTGAAAAATACCCACAGACAATAATACGAGGATGCTTCGCATTTTCCTATCTCCTCCTACGATAATTGTTTTTAATGGCTGAAAACCGGTTGAACAGCTCGAGTACAGCATCATAATGTTGAAGACAGGCCGCTTTTCTTTAAAAAATACTATTTTGATAGATTTAATATACGTTTATACAAATGTATTGATTTGCGATGAATGGAACATTCCAATCTCTGTTCCACAAGTGTCTATTCCCTCAGGCGTCGTAAAGGCAAGTGCTGTATACTCATAACAGAAATTTGATCCATTTTTTTTTTCAATCTGTGCTGCAGAGGTTGGATATAATTTTTTTTAAACGGATAATGAGCTAGCGTTTTCAGTCGCAGTATATTATGTAAACATCTTTATTATTGCATTTAAACCACCCACATCATCACCCTTCCCTCACTGGCACGAGTAGCGTTGTAAAGCCAGTACAGGATAGGCCTACGGTGCATCACATCCCCTAAACGCAGAACAACTTTGGTGGGTAGGGTAAGAACCAACTTAAGTATGAATTGGCTCTAAGAAACAATTGAAAACCATTAGGCCTACTAATTAAGTTGAGTTAGATAATTTAATATTTATTGACGATTAAATCGAATTTATGATTTTCCTCGAATGGAGGTGGTTTTCACAAATTGTTTTACATTATATAAACATACACGTCGTAGTGATGTATCGTTACATGTACTGTACTATTTCAATCGACTAGGACGGTGATAGTTTCAACAAAGTATTACATAGCAATGTTTTACTGTGTTTAGTGGTATATTATTTGTAAAACATGAAAACAATTAATATTTCGTTACTAAATGGATAAAGAATATATTTAATATATTTAAAAATTGTTCCTCTTTGCACCCATCCTCTTCCCCATCCCTCACCCCTAATGTTACATACAAAACACAAATTAAGTTTGTTTAAATTTGACTTAAACAATTGGTCTCATTTTGTGACAAGTTTCTCTTTCGGAAGTAATTCTCAGGGTGCTAATTTTAATTGAGTACATAAATCATTGTCTATTTATTCTTTCCTGTAAACGACATGTATTATTGTACATACATTTGAAATCGCCAGTTTTTTAACGCTGAAATTATTATGTATTCGAGAACCATCTGTGGGCACGACCTAGATGGTACGCGAGCGAAGCGAGCGTACCATCTAGTTAATTAAATTATCGTAGATTGCTTAGGCCTATTATGCGATAAATATTATTTAATACATTTTTTTTTGATATATCATTATTATTATAATATTAATAAAAAGATATTTGTTAGTATAAATTTAAAAATATAGATATAAAGAAGAAAAGCAAAGAGATTATGGAGCGGCTGTACTTAGTGTTGTATATTCTGGTACAGCTGCTCCATAATCTCTTTGCTTTTCTTCCTTATATCTATATTTTTAAATTTATACTCTATCTCTGTATAGTTCACTATGTCGGTGGGTCGGTCTGTCTGTCGGTCTGTCTGTCGGTCTGTCGGTCTGTCTGTCGGTCCGGTATCACTATGCATTGTAGCACGCGACTTAATGGCTGTTGGCCTTGTTTTTTTATTATTCAGGCATAATTCCGGTGTTAAGTTCATAACAGCATTGACCAGGCAACATTCTGACAACTTACGTAGTTTTGAAGAAATATTATTTTAAAACACAGACATTTTAGATTTTTAGTTTTGTTTATAAACTTTTGATAACCTTTGATAATGTAAAGTATGAAAAAGAAATAGTCATACTGATGCGTTGGGTATTTACATAACGTAGTGTTCTACAGTATAACATACTTCATGATTATAAAATTTGGTACTCATAAATTTCAAGTTAGATTCTATCACTATGTCGGTCGGTCGGTAAACATTAAATTTCGGTAAACAATAACTTAAATTAATATTTTTATCGTAATTTTGACAGTGGATATTAATACTTATAGGCAAATATAAATGTTTTTAACATTGTTTCAACAATTGTTAACATTTTCAGCAATTTCGGTCGGTTGGTCGGTCGGTAAACACTAACTCATATTCATAGTTTTTCGTTATTTTGACAGTAGATATTAATACTTGGATGCAAAATAAAGGTTTTTACAAATTTTTCAACATTTTCAGCAATTTTTAACATCTATCAATGTAACTGTTTTTTTTTGTTTTTTTTAATTATTTTTCACATTTTTCAACATTTTTAACAATTTTATTTATTTTCACCTTCTTTAATCCAACATCACTCCAATTTTATGTTTTGAGTGTTGAATGCAATATTCTATTTTGCCTAAAACCTGAAAATTAATACATGTTGCTTTAATAAAGAATGAGTAGTATAGGCTCTATGTTTGCTTATCAAATAATTATATCTGGATTTTTTTTTTATGTATAGGCTTTCACAAACTTAAAATGAAGGTAACGATTGTTGCTATGTTTCTGCTCATCGCTGCAGCACTGCCTACTGCAGAGTCATGTCAACCATGTCCTATCTTTTGGGTTCCTTACCTAGGCAATTGCTACCGAATCTTTGCGGAAACATTAACTTGGACAGCAGCTGAGAACAAATGCCAAAGTTTCACAACCTGGTTAGTATAACAAAATTATTTCGATAAAATCAGGCCTACAATTATGCCTCGACCAACAAATGCTTCTTAAATAATTTTGTTTAAAATGGTAATATCTTGGACGCAACTTTAGATGGAAATAGACTAATAATACATGATTTAATATTTATTTATAAATATACTTTATCAATGGAAATAACTTTGCTCGTGAGTGTCACAAAACACCAATAATCTCAGTTATTTTTGAAGTTCTTTATTATTATACTTTACTTTTTAACAATTACATAGTTGTTCTTAAATTCAATCTTATAAATAAGGTGGATGAATACAAAGCTTTGCTCAATTTTGACTAGTGAATATTAATGTATTTATTTTACCGCCATCTTTCATTTTTACATTTTAATTAACATCGTATCTAAAGTTTTAAATGAAAACAAATATGTTTAATACTTAATTCAAGAATCTTATTATGTAAATATACCTGTATTTTAACTACTTTAAACACTTACTTTAATTGTCACAAATGTACATATCTACTGTATACAATATATTCCTAACTGAGAATTTATATAAACGTAAACTCACACAAGACAAAAAAAAGTGAATATTAATGTTTAATAAAATAGTATAAACATACTTTAAATACAGTAGGAAAGTCCTGATTCAACGTTTCGATCTTTAATGGACCATTTTCAGGATGATGATCGAAGTCCAAACGGAATAAGGTTTAATTTGTATTAATGTCTACAAATAAAGTAAAATAACCTTTTTATTCAAAGGATTGCAAAGGGACATCTTGTGTCCATTCGGAGTAAGGAAGAAAACGAATTTGTTTCAAGACTTTGGAATTCAGCTACTGACGGATTGGTAACACGTGAACCGTATGCCACCTACTGGATTGGTTTGACCGATGCAAGATACGAGGGTACATGGAGATGGAGCGACACTAATCAGTTGGCAACTTATACAAACTGGGATCGAAATCAACCTGACAATCATAGTGGCAACCAAGACTGCGTTACAGTATGGAACCGAAGTGGTTTACAGACGATATGGGATGATAAACAATGTAACGCTGTACAAGGTTATGTTTGCAAACTTCCACAGAATAATTATTAGAACATGAATATAAAATTAGATTGTAGTTCATGATTTTTACAAATATTCAGTGAATTTCACCTAAAAAATAAAAAGTAATAAATGGATACGATTGCATGATAACTGTACTATCATATATTTTTGTTCGTGTTTGTATTCTTTTCAGTGGGTTTCAGATGGAATTGTGTGAATATGAACCTAGTCATAGGTTTAATTGGCCTAAAGGTCTGTTTGCACATTAAATTCATTTGAACTAAAACTCGTGTACTCGTATGGAATGCATAGACCAAAGATCCAAAACTAATGCTTTCTTTTGTAGTACGTTTATAAGATTTTCCAGGGTCTCTGAATTAATACCGTGTGTCCAGGCCATACTTATTAAAAATATTTCCGTTAAGTTTAAAAAAGTAATCTGTGAAAAAAAAATTTAACTTGTACAAGGCTCTGTCTAGAGCCATCACATTTTATTTGACAAAAGAATGTGATGTTCCCATATGATGATGATTATGTCATATTACTACCATATTTAGATATATCGCTACCATATTTGGGCACATCGCACAATTTTTGTCTAACTAGTTTGATAGTGTAGACAGAACTTTAAAATGCTACTATATGTAAAAGGACGGCATGATGGAGAACGATGATTTACTACAGGTGAACTGTAACTTCTCTGTTTCATTTTTCAATTAGTTCATTTAAATAAACTATTTATATTTACTCGATGGAGACAGTAATCATGTAGTATATTATACTGTATACTGTATACTGTAGCGTTTATGTAAATACCCAACGCATCAGATCAGTGTGAAGGGAACTATGACTGCCTTCTTTTTTGGGAGACACGATGATTGATTCTACCATAATGAAATTTAAAGCTTACTTCTATTTTGTACAGTCTATTTTATATAGTTACCTTTTAACGGTTATTTGTAGACTACAGTATTTAACATAGACTCTTAGCATTGTACAATATTTGCGGTCATCAGTACTTGCTTTTCTAAATGTCGCTTTGGATCGATTTAGCCAACGTTTTTCACCGCCAATTGTTCTCCTGTCATCGTACTTCTTCAACAAACTATACATAGAAAACAGAGAGGCAAATTAATGTCTAAACTAGTTTTAAGAACGTTTTGTTGCTAAGTTCGATTGCTTACATGTCGACATGAAGAGATAGATTATCTTGCCAAGTTCACTTCACTAAAAATTTCATCCATTTTGTTTCTATTCAACTTATAACAATATTCAACAGTTTCCGTAGGACATTAGCATTTGTTTCATTGAATTGAATTTTAAAAGCCAGGTGTGGCAAAAAGTTCTATTGCTTCTCAGTGACTGTGACAGTGTCTTTTATTTGTATTTAATTAAATTATTAGGATTTGTATTTATTTAAACGCTACAAAGCTCACTAGAAAGCATTAGCAATACTATAACTTGAAAGAAAATCGACAAGATGCCGTGTTTATAAATAATAGATGGATTCTAAATAATTATAGGCCTCATTCGAATTCAAGGCCAGGTGTGGCGAAAAGTTATATTGCTTTTCAATGACATCTTTTTTTGTATTTTATTTGTTTTAATTATTATTTGTATTTATTTATATGCTATATTTATTTAATAACTATCTAGCATCTGCTAAAAATAACAGATTATAAATTATGGATAAATAAATAAATAATGGATGGATTCTAAATAATTATAGACCTATTTCGTACATATGCTTCATTCATTGCGGCAAAAATTTCTATCGCTATTCAGTGATATCTTTTATTTGTATTTATTTTGTATTTGATGTGTTTTAATTATTATATTATTTGTATTTATTTATATACTATATTCATTTAATTTTAATTAATCTAGTGTCTGTTAAATTATTATTTAATTTAAACAAATATTCTGATTTTATTAAATAAGTTCATTTGGATCTGATAATGTAATGTGATAAAAAGTTATTTCTATATGATCCAATAATAGTGTCAAGTTTGTAAGATGATATCGGTACTTACATTTCCAGAGAACTTGGAGATCTCCCTACTCGAAAAGGGTTTGAATTTTTCCGTTACAAGCTGCTAAACTAGTTCCTAATGTCGAAAAAGATAGAATAAGAGGGAAGATGACGTCAATAATAACGTCTACCTAGTAACATTAACAGACATGAACGAATAGCTTTGAAATCACTAAAGGAAGATAAAGACATAATAATATTGCCTGCCGACAAAGGAAGAGCAACTGTAATTTTAGATAAGAAAGAATACGAAGATAAAACGAAAACAATGCTGAATGATATAACAGTATATGAAAAACTACACAATAATCCTACACAAAAGTATAAAAGGAAACTCGTTGCCATCCTAAATAGACTAAAACAAGAAGAGAAAATAACACCAAAGCAAAAAAGAATATTATTCCCTACAGCAGAAGTAACACCACGAATTTACTGCCTTCCAACAGTACACAAAATGAATGTACCGCTTCGTCCTATTGTTGACTGCATCAACTCCATATACTATGACTTAGGAAAAAGCCTTGCCGATATTTTAGAGCCTCTAGTTGGAAACACTATACATCATGTAAAAAACTCCAAAGACTTAGTAAAGTTAAACTTGCGACGTTAAATGTCCCACAGAACTACACATTTGTCTCGTACGATGTTGTATCCCTATTCACCAAGACACCCACAGAATTAGCATTAAAAATCATACGAATAAAACTAGAAAATGTTGATGACTTAAAAGAACGTACAAATCTCTCCGTCGTTGACATTTTAGAATTTCTGTCCCTTCTGATAAATACCACCTATTTCAGCTTCAACGGATACTTCTATAAACAAATAGAAGGTGTTGCGATGGGAAGCCCAGTGAGCCCTATTGTGGTAAACCTGTTTTTAGAATGGCTAGAAGAGGAAGCACTCAAAACAGCTAATACAGAAATTAAGCCATTGATATGGAAAAGATACGTAGATGACGTGTTAGCAGTTGTTCCAGAAGAAGCTGCTGACAACCTTAATTATCATCTTAACTCAATTGATCCCACACACAACATTACTTTCACAACAGAACATATGACTAATAACACTATACCTTTCTTAGACGTCTCCATTTCACTCATCAGTTTACAGAAAACCTACTCATACCAACCAATATTTACACTTTCATTCATGTCACCCATTACAACATAAATTGAGTGTTGTTTCCACGCAGAAAGAGCAAGAGAATGAAGTTAAAATCATAAGAACTGCTCTATCTACATGTGAATATCCCAAGTGGTGTGTTAACAAAAATTTAAAAAACAAAAAACAGAACGACAAAGCAGAAAAGAATGAAAACATAGAAAAACAAAAAGTATTGGAATTCCATATATCCCAAATATGTCGGAAAGAATACGAAGATGCCTAAAAGAACATAACATTAACACATAATTTATTCCTGAAAACAAGTTAAGACCAGACCAGTTAGTACACCCAAAAGACAAAATTAAAAAAGAAGACACGTGTGGTGTTGTATATCAAGTGAACTGTCATAACTGCGATAGCATGTATGTTGGAGAAACAGGACGAGCGCTGGAGACCAGGATTAAAGAACACAAAACAGAAGTTGTAGAACAATGCAAAGGTGTTTCAACCAGATCAAGCAGAAAGTCGGCGTCAGAAAAGTTTCACAGCCCGGCTATCACGGATCATATGGCGACTCTTGGTCACACACCCAATTGGAACAACATCAAAATCTTAGCAAAAGAAACTGAATGGAACACAAGAAAAATAAAAGAAGCGATACATATAAGATTACACCCTAATAATATGAATAGAGATGAAGGAGCATATGAACTATCGCACATTCTAAAACGTAAAGATACCGACCCCCGCACATCGCTTGGATAACTCCAAGCGGTAAACTTCACAATGGCTCCTTTCAACCGTGTCACCGTCACCGCTACGTCACCAGAACGTATTCACTTATGATTATGCCTTGCTGTTAGTAGGCGAAGTCAAGTTCTCTGGAAATGTAAGTACCGATATCATCTTACAAACTTGACACTATATTGGATCATATAGAAGTAACTTTTTATCATATTCTGATTTTGTACCGCAATGAAAACAGAAATATACCATATAAAATCCACGTCCAAATTGAACTAACAGTTGTGTACTTTCATCAAAAGAATTTAGCATGGTATTATTAATTATCAATATCATTTCCAATGAGTTCAGGAAGTTCAGCAGCAAACACCGGAGAGCAGATCCGTACTGTAATTACGTTTTACCTCACCAATATCATCATCAGAAAATCGAAATTTATATTCTCTTGTTTCATATTATATTTCGGGTAGCAAGTACACCATAGACAAACACATAATAGTTATCCACATCGATCAAAAATTGGATCGAATAAATATATATTTTACCACCTGAAAACTGTAATTTAAATATATTATGTCGACAAAAACATGAATATTATGTCGACTTGACTAGATATTATTATTATCTTCACAAGCCGCCACGTGGATGGCACTTAGACGCCTTTTTCGTGGTTAGGTTATTTTATCAGTACACGACAACTGAAATAAATTATTACATGCAATATTCTTCTATTCCATTATTCATGTAATTTGCACATAGCATTAAATTAATCCAAACAGTAATATTAAATATAAAATAAAATAACAATGCCCTCATTGTAATGAGAAGATATATAAGTAATTAATTATTAATGAATTATTTCAGTAGCAACATTTTGCTCAACTCATCAGCAACATTTTCTTTGAAGAAGCAGTGAGTATTCAATAATTGCAATAATTTTTTACTGTTTTTTATTTTACCGATTGGTTTAAACATTTATTCTTTTACCTTTACCGTACTGTTTTGTCCTGACGTAACATAATCATTGACCTATACATTCGAAGGTCCATGGTTCAATTCTTATATGATTTTTATTTTAATATTTTAAGCTAAACTTTTTGAATGTTCCTGTATTGTATTTCTTGTGTAAATTTCCTCCTTTTTTATATTTTTTTATCATTGGTTTTATACTTTTTTACAAATTTTAATATTGAACAAATGTAAATATCTTTGTAATTCAGCTAAGGCTGCGATAATGATATTGAAATAAATGAAATGAAATGAAATGAAATGAATGATTTTCTATAGTTTTGCCACTTATTATTACCTTTAAATTGTAGTTCCCGAACGGGTTTCGTATACAGAACTTGGGCCACTAATAAATTATAATGTAATCTAACATCTTCATCGTATTTGTTTACTACATTGCATGCTATGCCTTAAATGCTAAATTGTCAATAATAAGTGACGTATATAGTATCAAAGAGTTTTTGCACAACGTTATTAGAAGTTTTCAATTTGTTAAAGTTGATTATGTCATAGATTTTAATCAACCCTGAATTATTTTTTTTAAATAAAAACAGTGGGAAAATGCTATTGGTTTTTAACCCAATTTAAGTTTTTCAGGTTCTCAATATACGTTTTCTGTTTTCGAAAACCCGAAATAGAAACTCCCGCTAAAACGTAGAACTTATATACATTATAAAGTGCTGTTCAGAATTTGTGATGGGGTCTCTGAGACCCCTTTATAAACCGCTTTCACCATAATTTTCAGTTGAGGTCTCTTATTTCGAGTTATCTGTTTTCGTTTCCCCGGCGGATGGGATGAGAAAAATCTAAATTTACATATACGGTGATGTATCTGTAAAGTTAAAAGTGAGTAGGCCTACAGGTATTCTCATTTATAGAGAAGCAAATATTTTTTCTATAATTTATCGTCAATATTGTGAAATTTATAGGCATACATATCGACATAATGAAGAAGATGCTGTATATTGTGTTTATCGCAGCACTAATACTGCCTACTCACCCGATTCTGCTACTGTCCATAGGTGCTATCTGTAAAACTATAGCAAGTTATACACGTTGTTGTCTGCTATAAATGCTGTACTTTTAACACACGGTACACTGTCTGTAGCACAGTGTCTGTTGACAATTTACAATGATCAGGCCCGTAGCCAAGGGGTTTTTTTGGGGTTCGGGCGAACCCCACTTTTGCGCGAACCCCCCTTTTACCAGCGAACCCCCCTTGAAAAACAAAGGCCCCACTTCCAAAATCGTGCAATTAATTATCAATTATAGCAGATTTTTTGGTCATTTTACTTCTATTGACTATGTTTAAATCGATCGAATATACAGATTGTCCGATGTCAAAGTCACTGCTGAGCGTGAGATCGAGAGATTGTTGAGAGATGATGGTTATAAATATGAAAAATGGACTGACCAATCGCGTGCTTCGGCCGGGCTTTTCGGAACGCACAAGATCACGTTCAGTTCAGTTCAATCTTTTTGGGGATTTTTATTTTTTTCCTGGAAATATTTTTCATTAAACCAAAGAATTTCACTGTGTAAACTTGAATAAAAATGGTGCTGAGTTAAATTGGTATGTGTACGTAGGCCTACCGTATATTTCGGTATATAAGACGCACTTTTGACACGCAAATTTGACCTCTAAATGTTACCCTAATTAATTTAATTACCTACTAATACTTAAATTAATTAAAAATAGTGTACTACTCTGCAATGTAGGCCTAGCTAGTTACTCACTCCTGTCTAACCACAGTGTGGTAACAAGTTTATTGAATTTTTAGTTAAGGTAAATTGTCATCCTCGACTGTATTAATTAATATTACAGTACGCATTAGATATTCTAGCCAGGCCTAGTAATACTCTCTGAACTCGCGGGTGTGTATTCTAGCAGCATGCAGCATCACAGCGCAACACATTTATGGAAGAGTCCATTAATTACGGTGGTGTCACATTTTAATTACACAATAACTATTTCCCTTGATCACGGTGGTTTATTTTTATTACATCTCTATGTCAACAGTCACATAATGTTATAATCATGTAGGCAATAGTTCGTATGTCAAGCGATATCTAAAAGAGTGTGTTGTTATTGTGTTAAGTAGCTTCCCCTAATCTCATAGTGTATATGGCCAACAGTGCTGATCACAAGGAGCACATGGTTAGTGTTCTCCTCTCCTCATATTGCTGTAATGCATGCATGGAAATAGGAAAGATTTTCATATAGGCCTACCCATCCTGATATTCCTGGTTCATTATCAGCCCAAAAAACTGAACATCATTTTAATGGTCATACACACAATAAGAAGGTATATATTTAAATAATATGAAATTAAAGTTACTTAAATAGACATAGGCTAGCCCTACCCACACAGTGCATCGTAACTGAAACAATATGGGGATTTCCCTTTTCATTGAACGTTCAGTTGAAGTAGAGACTGTTACGATGTAATAAAGGCAATCAAACAAAATTATATCATTTGATTCTAATAAATATGTCTCAAATATCGTTGTTTTATTATTAAAATACCATTGTTTTGATTGTAAAATGTTTAAATTTCGGCCTAGAATAAGTGCGTCTTATGCATCGACTACATAAAAAATACTAATATTTCAGTCTCCGTTATGGGTGCGTCTTATACACAGGTGCAACTTGTACACCGAAATATACGGTACTATTTGTTTTTTATGTTTATAGGATAAGAAATTATTTAAGGGCCTAATATAATATACTTTTTTGCAACAATAAAGCTGTATTTCATGATCAGTACTACTAACTTCCATAATACTGTACTATATAATTTATCTGCATAACCTGGGGCGGATCCAGAGGGGGGGTCCACGGGGTCCGTACCCCCCTAAATTTTAAGGGTGCCCTTTTTTAGAGGTTCAAATATTTATTCGTGTGACATATTTGTGTGTATATTAGTATGCACAGAGTAGGCTACACTAACCCCAAAAATAAAAACAGAAATTTATCACAATGAGCGCGATGTTAAGTTACGGCGGCCGATCAAAGAGCATCGTGAGAGGTGGTGACGCGTGATGATCTCTACTTAAACTTCTAAAAATAGATCGTTTCACATACTACCGAGGGCGCATGTAAACTTTTTACGATTCAACTCCGCGTACGTTACCATGCGCGCTATGTCATTGACGCGATTATTTGTCTATTGGTAAACACATTTTTATGTATTATTATTCTGAAAATAATTGGACTGTAAACATAATTCTTTTGAGTATTTGTTCATCCTTACACTATTCAACCTTGTTTTTGTAGTTGAGCCTCTCATGACCTGGGATTTGTTTGTCTTCCTACGCCAAGATAATATAGTTCTACAAGCCATGTGCTTTTTTCTCTGAGAAATATTTATTATAAGTGCCAAAAAAATGTTTTTTTTCTCGATATGAAGCCTTTATTATTCAAATCTTTTAAAGAAAAATCACACATACCATAAAGAAGGTTAATTTTTGAATCAATATTTGTGAAAATTACGTGAGGCTCAACTTCAAAACCACCATTTTGTGATATGATGTCATCGTAAGCCAATCAAAGCTGAACTTTCCCGCGATCGGCAGAGCTCACGGTTGAATGATTTTGGATTCTGGCTATTTGATTGGTGGACGCGAATCACCCACAGCGGAATGTTTTCTCTCGCGTGTACCAAGAAGTCACGTGATCTCTCTGTACTGAACGGTACTACACAAATTTAGAGCAATGAATTTGTACGAATTCCGTTAAATAAACAACTCTATATATTTTATAAACATTTAATAACATATTTTATTGATATTTCCAATGTTGATATATAAAAGAAATTACTATAAAACGTAATTATATGTAATTATTTTAGCGAAAAATGGCGCAATTTGTTCACAACGTTCGTGACTAAAAACGATCATTTTCGGAAATGTTTTAGACCCTATATTTCGAAAACCACAAGTCAGATTTTCGTAATTCTTTCTTTATTGGAATATTGAAACAAAATACCAACAGATAATGTTTAAATTGGTTGAAAAATAACAACTTTTAATTTTGCATCGTTATCCCTGCTAATAAAGTGTCATTTCCGGCGAACTAGAAAGGTGCCATTTATCATGGATTTTGCGTGCGAGAGTGCCATTTCCGGCCATCTAAGTGTGTCCTGTAACAAAATTCGCTTCGCCACAACCCCCAACCATGGGGGGGCTGTGGCTCAAATACTCAATATCTGATGTGCCCTTTTTATCGGCGGACCCCCCCCCCCCTCACCCCTCTCAAAAAATGTCTGGATCCGCCCCAGATAACTCAGATTTTAGTAGGTAAAAAATGTCTCTGTAAGCTTATTAAAACAACCGAAATTGCTCTGAGAGCCAAAGCTTCCAGGGGCCTTCGCCCCCTCGACCCCGACCGGGGGCCCTTGGCGGCCCCCTGGCCCCCAGCCTACAGTTGCTCGCTGCGCTCGCAAAATACTTGGTGTCAAGAAAACCCCCCTCTGATGCATTCTGGCGGGTAGTAACAAAGTGCGAGGCAGCGAGGCACGCGTGGCAGGGAAGGCATGCGAGGCAAGTCAGAAATTTATGCGAGGCATCGTTTTACCATCATCAAAAAATGCGAGGCATCATTTTATCATTTCTCAAAATTGCAAGGCAGGAAATCACCGAAATTGAAGTAGCCTAGGCCTAGGCCCGCTAGGCTAGTTTCCTTTTGCACCTGCCTTGTATTTTAACCAACTTTATCCTGAATACCACAGCTTAGAATTAGTAGGCCTACTTTAATGAAGAAAAATCACATAAAAGTAACAATAAATCCATTAAATTGGTGATTTTACAGACGTTATTTTTCTCGCATTTCGCACACTCAATGTTCAATATTTTGGTTTCTATGGAACGCCAAAAGAGCAAAATTAATTAGAGGGCTAAAAACTCTGTTGTTGTTGCTAAGGTTTTCCATATTCCGACATTACGCTTTCCACAATGTAACCAACCACTTCCAATGCTACATTCTGAAAGACTGTCGTTAATTTGGTCCATTTCTCTTGTGGTTCCAGGTCCTGGATGTTTAAAGATTGTATACATCTCGATACCTCTCTTTGATATGTTTGTCTGTTTTGTTGTGCTTGAAGTTTTGACACATCTATTTGTTTGGTTTTCTTAGCGTTACTATTTAATTTATACCATTGTAGTGTTAAAGTTGTCTTGACTAATCTATGATCAGGGTATGTTCTCGTACCACTGTATGCTCTTGCGTTAGTGACTAGCTTCATGTGTGAATTCTTAACTAGAATGTAATCGATCTGGTTTCTGTAGGGGTTGCGTCTGATCTCTCCACTCTTCTGATCGTTATGCTGATCGCGTCTCTGCGGGCATTCCCACGTAGTCCTATGTGACATCTTATGTTTAAACATGGTATTTGTTAGTACTAGATTATTTCTTAGTGCACATTCAACTAGCTGAGTTCCATTATTGTTCGTTTTTCCTTTACCATATCTTCCTACACATTGTGGGTAATCATGATGGCTGTCCCCCGTTTTTGCATTCATATCTCCAGCTAATATTAGGATATCTCTGTTTTTTGCTTCATTTAATGCTTCTTGTACTTCGTCATAGAACCTATCTCTATCCCAAGGTTGTTGTTCACTATGTTCTAAAGTAGGTGCATATGCGCATACGAAAAGTACATTCCTGGGTTTTGGCCTATACGCCTCGACCCAGGCTTACCTCCTCTACTTTCTATGTTAATTCGGGCTGTAATTACTCTCTCCGATATTTCCTTAAATTCTGCTTTAAAACTGCTCTCAACTAGAATTCCAACGCCATGTCTTGTGTTGTTTGCGGGTCCAGTATAGAAGAAATCATATCTGCCTTTGTTATCGTCAGGCCTGATTTGAATGACATCGCTACCCGCCAGGTGGTGCGATTGGACCCCGAGAATGTCAAGCTTGTATTTAGCTGCATCGCTGGCTAGTTCTCGTTTCTGAAAATCGCTTCTAATACTGCGAACATTTAAACTTCCTGTGTTTAAAGACTTTCTACACCTTCCCAAACACATCCTTAAAACCTTCACATAAATATTTGGAAACAAATAAAGTGTGGAAAAAGACTATTTGATGTTATTTTCCCTGATGTTATGTAGTGCGGCGTCACCCAGCACTTCCGGATTCCGGAACTAAAAACTCTGTGGAATCCATTTATATTTAACGCATTATTTGGTAAAAATCAAGTACAATTTCAATAGATTTTGTCACTGTCAGTAAGGAAAAATGTTACTGTTGATAATGTACACGGTTTCGTTAACCTTTTAAAGAATAAAATAGAAAAATTCATCATAATATCCTTAGTAGGATGTCCTAGGTCTAGACTAGGTAGTGATGTTGATTTAGGATCGATTATTATTCTTTGAAAACAGAACAGTATCAGCAGTAACATATTACAACATTTTTATTGACAAATTAACAAATATATTGAAATGAAACGTGTTTTTCACCAATAAATGCATGAGAAATTGACGCATTCCACTGAGTTTTAGTCCTCTATTATCGTTGCTCTTTTGGCGCTCCATAGAAACAAAAATATTGAACATTGAATAAGTGAAATTCGCGAACAGTGTGCGAGAAACACGCCTGTAAAATCATTAATTTAAGGATTTATTTGTTACTTTTTATGTGATTCTTTCATTAAAGTACTCATGAGGTATACTTCTAAGGTGTGGTATTCACACGATAAAGTTAGTTATCAAATTTGGAGTAAAAATACAAGCGAAGGAAACTAGCGCCAGGTTTATTAGTACGGACAACAATAAATAAAAATCGTTCGTAATATACCTAGCTTACTAAAACAGGAATAGTGTATCATTATTAAATATTACACCAATTATTATTATATCAAAATTGATTAAATTATTTTCTACATAGGCCTCTTATCTAGGTTAGGGCTAAGCATATTAGCTAAAGTTTAATTTTAGGCCTAGTATTACAATTGTCGGACGTAAGTCTTTTTTCACACGCGCTCCAGAATTCTGTCGCAATTTTTTTCTTTGCGGCATGTTATTGGATCGGCATATCAGTTACCTTTTATTCACCGCCAGTTATTGAACTTGTCCTGGCAATCGCTGTTCACCTTATTTGCGAGAGAGGTACACGTGTTGTTCCTAGAGAATGGAATGTCAAAAATGTCTTTGGCACGCCGCTCAGAGAGAAGTCTGTGCGTTGCTGCTGAAACCACGTGCTATAGGAGGGGAATGCACCACAATCCTCTGAGCTGAGGGCTGAATCATTCCGCTACCTGCTAAATAGTAAAGAGGAATTTTCCATCTCTCGGGTCAACCGGATCTAGGCGCAGGGGTGTGACAAAATATTATTTTCACTCTGCTATGTTCGAGAGACATGTGAGTGAACACGCTCGAAATGCCAACAAACATTGCAGTCATTTGATGAGTGTGTCGCTATAACAATTATTGTTTATCGAAAGTTGAAGACTGTAGTTCAGATTTTTGAACCGTAGTTTGGGCACTTTTGTAAAAGTAAAATTTGACACGATATGACTTGAATGAAAAAACAATCGTTACATAAAAATAAACAACATGATGAGTGTATACACGAATCTATTTAGATACGCTTGTATCGATTGATTATTAGGCCTATAATATAGCATAATAGCACGTTAAGATATGCCTCGCACCTTTTTGAAATTGTAAACTATATGCCCCGCATGCCTCGCACTTTTGGAAATGATAAAATGATGCCTCGCACAAATATTTGGCATGCCTCGCGTGCCTCGCACTTTGTCAACACTCCAATAGGAGGCATGTTGGCTGCTGGGCCGACGAAGCGCAAGAAATTGTTATGGGTCCGATCAATTCTGGAGGCTTGAGAAGCAGAGAGTGAATTGTAAATAATTGAACAGAAATTAAAAGATGGTTGGACGAGGGAAAGATAAAGCGCACGTTTGGTGTATGGAGAAAAATGTTTGCAATTGCGCCACATCAGCCCAAGCAGCCTATTGGCCTTTCTGACAACATGATCAACGTGTGAAATAAATGTCAGTTTACGGTCGATGAAAATGCCGAGGTCCCGGTAAGAGTTTACACTTTAAAGGACTTCTTCTTGAACTGAGTAAGCGAAAATAATAGGTTTTTTCTTAAGAGAGCAAGACAGGACTTTGCATTTCTCGGACTTCAGGGACATTTTCCAGTCGGAAACCCACGTACCGAGTCTTTCCAGATCTGCCTGAAGTGCAACGGAGTCCTCAGTAGTGGTAATAATTTTGTAAATCTTGAGGTCGTCAGCGAACATAAGACAGTTGGAATTTTGAAAGAGATTTGGTATTTCATTAACAAATATATTGAACAGCAGGGGGGCAAGAATGGAACCTTGAGGCACGCCTGAGATGACTGGGAGAGAATTGAAAGTGGCACCATCAATTACTACTCTCTGCATCCTACCGCCAAGATAACTTTTAAACCATGAAAATAAAGTACCATTGATGCCAAACTGATGAAGTTTTAATAATAATAGGTTGTGGGACAATTTATCAAAAGCTTTACTAAAGTCGGTGTAGATTATGTCACATTGCTTTTTAGTTTCGATGGCTTCATACACGGTAGACAGAAGAGTAGCAAGGTTTGTTTCACAAGATCTACCAGGCATGAAGCCATGTTGATCTTGGGAAATAATGGGCGAAACATGACATAAAAGTTGAGTGTTGATAAGCCTTTCAAGAATTTTGGAGATAGTGGGGAGGAGGGAGATGGGTCTATAATTTTGGACTTTAGATTTTGAACCATTTTTATGTATTGGGACAACGTTTGTTGTCTTCCACTGGTCAGGGAAAGTGCCAGATGAAATTGAATGTTTAAAAATATTGGTAATGGGTAAAGATAAGGTAGAAGAGCAGAGTTTAAGAGTATGATTACTGATAGGATCATTGCCAACTGCCTTATCCACACTGACTGACCTCAAGAGGTATTCGACATTATCTTGATAAATACTGATGTTATTGAGGACATCGACGTTGAGTTCAGGCAGATCTAAATGCTCGGCAATAGGGGATATCCCTGGAGTCCGAGAAAGCTGAAACAAAAAAGTCGTTAAAAAGTGTGGCTTTTGCTTGCGGGCTGTCAGCAACCTTAACCCCATCAGAGATACTATTGGCATTAGATGTAGTTTTTCGTTTACACTTGATCCAAGTCCAAAATCGCTTAGGACTTGCAACAAGGTCAGGAGATGCATTTCAGGTAAGCCTTATATTTACAATTTGATAATTTTTTGAAATTAGTTCTGGCAACACAGAAGTTTTGACGTGAAATGATGGATGGAAATTGTTTCCATATACGATGGTAATGTTCTTTAGATTTTAAGGCTTTCACAAGCTCGGCATTAAACCATTTAGGACTTTTTTTGCGAATTTTAATGGTGGGTACAAGGTCCCTGACAGCCGCATCAACAAGATCGTAAAACATTCCAACACGTTCATTGATGTCTGTTGCAAAATCTAGGATATGCCATGGAATTTTTTCAAACGTGTTGTTTAATTCACCAAAATTGGCTCGTCTATAATTATAAAATATCTAGATTTATTATTATTAATTAAATTATATTTACAAATTGAAATGAAATTGAAATTGAATTATGTTAAAGAATTGAGTTAAAGATATTCTGGCCTGCAGAAATATCAGAAATAATATTATTATTATTGCACAGTACAAGGTCTAGAATTCTATTATTACATGTTGGAAATTTATTGCACTGAGAAATATTGTGACCATGAATTACGGAGTCCATGACAAGTTCTGAAAAGGAGTTAGCTGGTACTGAGTAAGTACCGTTGTTATTCCAAGTAATATCTGGTAGGTTGAAGTCTCCAATAACCAGAAGGTTATGATCAGGATAACGTTCAACGGCAGTGTCAAGTGCAGTAATCAGGTTATTAATGGTTTCTCTACCGGAGCTCGGAGGTCTGTAATAAATAGCAGCGATGATCCGTTGGGTTCTGGATACTGTGATCTCCACCCAAAGGAGTTCATTGCTATCATTTTCCAAGTCTTCAATTTTGCGACTTTTTAGTTGATCCGATATGTAGACCGCAACTCCACCACCTCTGCGATTTCCTGGTCTGTCTCGTCTGTAGAGATTGAAGTTTTCAATTTCTAGTTCCGAGTCGAGAACAAATTCCTTGAGCCAGGTCTCAGTAAAGGCAACTATAATTATCGTATGTTCCATTTATCATATGTGCCGTCATGTCGGAATGTAGAGTTTCCCCCGAATGGTCAGACATAGTTTTAGGAACTCAGAACACGCTTGTTAATGAACTCATCTCTTTATTTACATTTAGTATTTACAAATCGTGCATTATTTATAAAACAAGCAAACGGATTATCACTTGGAATTTATTTAAGATAGAACTAAAAAATTTAATTTCAAACGAATACTTATGTAATCTAAACAAAGCAGAAAGAAAATGGAACGACGTAAAGAAAAACTCCTTGAATCAATTATCTAAAAATTTAATTAAGAAATACACAAGAATAAACATAAACGTACGGTATACAGTATATTTTCTTGATTTAGATCAATTGTTAGTTTACCATCATTATTATATTATTGTTTTCTAGGAGGCGCCCGAGTCCGGGATGACCGAGACGCAACTGGTGCTAGCCAGGATTTAAACTAGAACTATTAAAATAAACCTGGCTAGCGACGAGGGCGTATCCCCATACTTCGGTTTGGGTTTAGCTTTGCAATATTTATTAGTTTGTTATTTTATCATATAAATAATAAAAGCAATATTATGTTCAAAATGTAAAACTATACAATTTTATAAAAGTATTCAAACAAAACATAATCTTATAATGCAATATACCATTTTATCATATATATTTATATTATATCAAATCTCTTTTTAATACTGAATATCAATCTTTATATCGTTTTAGCTCTGTAATATAAATTGTCTCTGTATACATGTTTGTTTTATCTAGATTTCAACACAATATAAAAATATTTTATATAATCTTTTAACCCCTGTCTGTGTAGGCCTAATATCACTTAAATATTCATTGATAAATAGAGAGATAGACATATACTGTAACCTTCACCATATTGTTTATCATTGCAATAAAAGTGAGTTGCCCCCACAAAAGAGAAAAAAAATGTAGAGTTTCAAATTTATTTTTTAAGCTACGCACGTTTTGGTAGTAAACACCAAGTTGTCGTGGCGAATGCCTAGCTAAACCATCTGCTTCTGCTGTATCTGGGCCTGGGTTGAGTTCAACATCGCCATATTTGGTAACCAACGGTTGAAACGTGGCGGTAGTAGCATAGTGAGTATTGTACAAAAGCGGCTTACCTCTCATGCTGTGTGATGACTTTGATGTTATTACAAGAGCATTACGAATTATGATTGAAGACTTTCCCGCAGACACACGCAGGTCCAGGCCTAGTATACCTAGGCCCAATCCATTGGTGTTATGTTGATGTCCACTGCCGCAGCATACAGGGGCTTCCAGCCCTGTTGGAAACTGATAAGTTCTGCTTGGTTGTACCTGATATGGGTCTAGAATATAGCCTAATTTTGGTGCGTTTGAAGACGACTCTCTAAATAAAATATTGCACAGTCCATTGTAGTTAGTGTTATTAATTGAATAATTGCAGATTGTGTTAGGTGAATTATACGGTGGCTGATTTCCGCCAAAGAAAATTTTTTTTTATAATAATACGGCGTTATAACGCCCTAATTATACAATCCGTTCACACGTACATGCGCATGCGTAGTACGCCTCCACAGCGTCACGTGTAAGAAACACAGAAATCAAAAGTAAGTATAGGCCAAGTAGGCCTAGTTATTATTATTGTATTATAAGAAACATGTTTATACCTTGGACAATATAATTATTTGATTGAAAATTGGCCTTGTAAAATTTTACACTATAAGTGCAAGTGACGATAGATAATTAATTAAATTAATGGGCTGGTAGGCTGAGCCTAATAATAATTACTAATAATAGTTACTAGCTAGGCCTGTAGGCCTACAGTATTCTATAATAAATGGTGGGCCGAAGGGGTTGCGTGCGTGTGTGATGCGCTTCATGTTAATTGTTATGTTATCAAAATGTATGCTTCCTGTTAGCGCTGGACATAGCTGAAAGATGCCTATAAGTATAATTATCACAATCAGGAATTTAATCGATCCCGCTCTCAGAACTAGGACCGGTTATAGTATTATTATGCAATTTTTTTAAATTTGGAAAATAGTTTCTCAACTCAAGGCATACTGTTACACGAAATAGCGCCCCCTATAATTAACACTAGAACTGTGCATATTGCTTACTTAAATCATAGACCTATAAATTAGGTCCATGCTTAAATAGTACTTATTTAGTAATAATGTTGCTAATACCTATTATAAGGCTAGGCCTAATCGTGATGGAGGCCCTCCATGGTTTAATGTATAACCATTATAAACGGAGACAAACATAATTAGACTTCTTCAATGGAGATCATACGTTTATTTGGAATTATTAATATAGGCATTAGTTGAAAATCATTGTGAGTGTGGCATTTCACAATTTTATGACATTGTAACATTATACTGTATGTGTTGTTGTTCTGACATAGGCCTACAGGTTGGAACAGTGAGCTGTCTTTTGTGAAAGATATTCAGTATATCTTTGTAAATTTGGTGTTAATTGTACTTTTTTTTTTCTTATAATTTAATCTTCATGGAAGTGGCATTGAATGAAACGGATGAACTTATCAAGTATTATTTCAAGTCTGGGTATACACATGTTGAAATAGCAGCCACATTGAGTTGCTGTTATGACGTTAACATAAGCATTTGTCAGCTGCAAAGGGAACTACAGCGCCTAGAACTGTACCGTCACAGACAACAAACTGACATTGATCAAGTTAAAAGATTTATACTAAATCTATTGCAAAGAGGTGGTGAGTTACATGGTTATCGCTGGATGCATCTGAGGTTGTTAAAGGCAGGTATGGTTGTTAGTAGAGAAAACGTTAGAAAGATTCTACTTGAACTAGATCCAGAAGGGGTGAAGCTTCGGAAAAGGCGAAGATTAGTACGTCGACGATATTCAGCCAGAGGGCCGAATTTTGTATGGCATGTCGATTCAATGGACAAACTCAAACCGTATATGGCATTGGTATTAATGGATGCATTGATGGGTTTTCAAGAAAACTAATTTGGCTTGAGGCGAACAGCACAACAAATGATCCAGCTTATATTGGAGGTTTCTTCTTGAAAGCAGTCGAAAGGATAGGAGGATGTCCTACTCTTGTCAGAACAGACAAAGGAACAGAAAATGGGCATATTGCGGCATTTCAGATGTTTCTCAGAAATCATGATGACACGTTTGCTGGCAAAAAGAGTTACTTGAGTGGCCAAAGTACGGCAAACCAAAGGATAGAATCTTGGTGGGGACAATTAAGGAAGCAGTGCACAGAGTTTTGGATTTTGATTTTTAAATATCTTATTCATGAAGGCCACTTCTCTGGTGACTTATTGGACAAAGAACTTGTTAGATTTGTGTTCATGAGGCTTATTCAGGTTAGTAACTTCTGTCATGAATCTGTGCGTTAACCAACCAGTATCCAATGTAAGGAAGGCATATTCCACTCATAATGCCTGTTGATCATCTGGCATCTTCATGTAAATGTAGAATATCAATTATAAGCATTAAAATGGAAGGCATATCAATTTTGGTTGTCTGTTAATTTATGGGTTTTTTTTCCTAATAAAGGAACGCTTTCAAATTTTAACAGATGCAGTAGTTTAATTAAATAGGCTACATTAGATTTTTTTTACCTCAATGTCAATCTAGCTAATGTACATAGTATTTCATGATCACAACACAAATTTCAACACATCTTCATATGCCATACCTACTGTACAGCTCCTGGTTAAAAAGATATTGCATTTTTTAAATAATGTTAGCTATAAATACATGGATGCCATTTCTGAGAAACAATCACTCGAAACTCGCTTATTCGTTTTCAAGCTTGTAATACGTTGGATTTAGATTATGAATTATGTATTTATGATTATCATTGTCTACATTTATGCAGGATGATCTTGATAGAACAGCGGAGTTATGGGACACTCATTTGATAAGAAGGTCTAAGCAAGACCATGTTACCCTCTAGTGATGTTTCAGCTGCCACAGGTTTATCACAGCAGGGATCACATCAAGCAGGTAGATCAGAGGAGAATAGACCTTTGTAAAGAATACAGTAAATTCAAAGACCAATACCCATGTGACCGTGATCTATTTGAATACTGTTTGAATACAATCATATTCAATGAATGGGAGATCCCAACTACTCCAGAAGGTTCTATGCTCTTTTACATCAACCTAAGGGATTGTGTTAGAAGAGAAATTGGATTTTTTTAGCAACAAGAAATATTCTTGTATTATACAGAGTTCGCAAGTTCAATGTTAAATTTTATTTTCTACCAACAAAAATAAATTACAATAATTATGGTAATATAGATACAACATTTGCAAATGAGGCTACATTAGGTAACTGTACATTGTATGTTTCTTTATGCATAGCTGCCTTGGTTTAAATTACATTTTAATATAATATAATACAATGAAAATGATAAAGATGTATTGTCCCTTTGACTAATTTAAAAAAAAGTTAAACAAAAAGATTTCGAAAAAAAGTGGGTGATTTTGAAGTATCATAGAATAGTTATTAACTTTCACTGAAAATGAGTCGAAAAAAAAATTCATTTAACTGAAATATAGACGTGTTTTTTTTTCAAAAAATAACTTTGACTTCGAGTCAAAGTTTTCGATCAAAACATATCCCATAATGCAACGCGCTTGTTTGGCTACTCTGTATGCATAATCATAAAACTTTTTCGCGATCTGTGTGAGAACACCTTCACCCGTGACGAATCCTAATTAGCATCATGCATAATGCATACTCATTGTTTGAAATCTTTGTTTACTTTCGCTCACGACGATTTTCCAGACGAAATGTAATCAAATTAATTTACCTGTTAATTACGTAAACTTTTTGTTTTTGGCTCGAATTTTCAACTTAAAGTGAATAACTTTAATATTACTTTGATATGGCCAATTTAAATTTAGAATATTTTGACCTTCATTTTTTGTGTTTCAAGGGACAATACATCTTTAATAAATAAAACGTACATCATGGTACATTTTAGAGGTCAGAAAAAGAGCTTTAATAAGTTGAAAAGGCATATTTTATATAATTATATCATATTTTATAGTTTATGTAGAAATGTGTCGAATGCGTTTGGCAAGCCTAGAAGACACCGACACTAGTTTAGAAATGCTGCTGTTCGTAGATACCAATAGCAATTAGGAAAATAATCTTACAAAAAAGTTAATCCACTTTCCTGGCAATAATGTTCATGTGTATCTTATTTATTTGTTATTCTGATGGGTTCAGTTGCTAGAGAGCGTAAACATTTCAATTATTGGTAGTAATTAATTGTTTAATTATCTGTGCAAATTAAAAGGTTGATATTGAAGTCTCTGTCAAGATTATTTTGTTTTTCCTGTTTGCATTTGATGTTTCCAGCTTAAATAAGAGTCAATACTGGATGTTGTTGCCCTTTCGGAAACGCGGCTTAAACCAGAAGACACATCAGTTATAGGAAATATTACACCCAACGGATACTCTCTCAAACATGCTCCCCGTGCTGGTACTAAAAGAGGTGGTGGAGTTGCACTTCTTTACAAGGAAAGCATAGCGGTTAAATGTTATGACACGGGATTATTACCAAAATCATTTGAACTGCTAAATGTGGAAATAGTCAGCAATGCATCCTCAGTTTTCCTCGTAGCAGTATATCGTCCTCAAAGCAAATCAACGGGTTGCAGTCTAAATGTTTTCACTGAAGAATTCTCAACTTTGGTTGATCACTATGTATTGAAGCCGGCTCCCATACTATTCGTTGGAGACTTTAACATCCATGTGGATATGCCAAATGATGCAGATGCAATTCATTTTCAGAATCTACTTGTAGCAAGCAGTCTTCAACAGCATGTGTCTACACCTACACACCGACATGGTCATACATTAGACTTGCTGATCACTCGTTCATCTGATCCTCCTGTTTTCTCAAACCTTAATGTCATTGATGGTATATCAGATCACTATGCAATCACATGTAATCTCCTTATCAAGAAGCCACCCGTAATCACTAAATCCATCGAAACTCGTCATTGGAATGCTATAAATTTTGAGACATTATGTAAAGATATCACACAGTCTGATCTCGGAACTTCGCTCTCAAATCTTGATTTATCAAGTAAAGTACGACTATATGTCACCACTTTGAGTGAACTTCTTGACAAACACGCACCACCGAAAAAGAGAACAGTAAAGGTCCGACCAAACACTAGTTGGTATAACAGTGACATCTATGCTGAGAAAAGAACAAAGCGTAAGCTTGAAAAGAAATGGAGAATCTCTCATCTGGAAATAGATCGTCAAGCTTACATTGCACAGAAGAGGAATGTAAATTCCATGGTAAGAAAGGCAAAGGCCAACTACTACATTGGCTTGTGTGAAGAACATGCAGCAGATCAGAAAGGACTTTTTAAAATTGTTAACCAACTCCTTCATCATCGCCAGGTATCACCTCTCCCAGATAGTCATTCTGACTTAGATCTTGCGAACAGGTTCTGTCAGTTTTTCACAGACAAGATCAAGATTATCAGAGACGACTTCAAGATTGATGACATGTCATTTAATGAGCCTGCAGGCCCGTAGCCAGGGGGGGTTTTTATGGTTCGGGCGAACCCCCCCTTTACAGCGAACCCCCCTTAACCGACTGCGAACCCCCATCTCCGACATGCCCAATACCTCACCCTCATCTCCGAAAATCGTCCAAATACGTGCCCCACAGTACAAAAAGTTGTTCGTAAATTAAAAAATTCGTAAACTCGTTCGGAATAACTCATACAGTACCTTCTTCCCTGTATGAGCGTACTTCGAGCGATATAGTCTGTAAAGAGTTGCAAATGAATTGCCGATTTTAACCTGAAAAATAAATTTGGTTTGGTCCCTGCATGTAACATGATATTGACGCGTCTCACAGCGAGCAGCTGGGGGACGAACGATTCGTACAATTCGTACAAAGGACACCGACAGACAACTGCGTACCAATTGTTTAGATCACTGGCAGTCAGGCAGCATGCATAAAGTATAGCCTTCCGACATACATCAGTATTTATGTGTGGCTATGAAGTATAATGTATCATAGAGGATAGTGAATATTAATATTTTACACTATAATATCTATGGTATCATGTACTGTAGTTCAAATTATGGCATCCGATTATTTTTTTCTAGACCACCAGCCGATACGTACTCAAATGTATCAATATCACCTATTTACATTGGCATATTTAATTTCCTCAACAAATTGCTGTAAATAAATATTATAGATAGAGCTATAATAAGAATTGCATTTGCCTTCACCCAGTGTGCTTTTTTCGGGGCTTCTCCTAGACGTACGTTCGCATTGAACTTGAACGCAAAACAAAATATCGAGTCGAGCGGTTCCGCACAGAGCACGCGCATCTAACATACGGCAACAAATGTTATCGTTTAAATAGTCCACGAGTCCAAGTACGATCGTTTTGCTCATTGGTAGCATGCTGCATGAGAGTGTCTTTTCCGGCCATCTAGGGGTGTCATTTAACAAAATTTGCTTCGCCTCAGGCCCCACCCCAGGGGGGGGGGGAAATACTTAGTGTGCGAACCCCCCCTTGACAGATCCTGGCTACGGCCCTGGCCTGTGACAGCTGTTCATCAGCATCTCACAACATTTACACCAGCATCTCAAGATGAGATCCGCAACATTCTGATGAAATCACCAACAAAATCATGCAGGTTAGATCCAGTTCCTACTTCTATACTGAAGAAGTGTATAGACGCAGTCGTTCCAATAATAACGGAAATCATTAACCATTCTCTTTAATACCGGCATAGTGCCAGATGAACTGAAAATTGCTCACGTTCGTCCTTTAATAAAAAAGCAAAACTTGGATCATAACACGCTGAAAAATTATCGCCCGGTGTCGAATCTTTCTTTTCTTGGAAAGACTCTGGAGCGTGTAGTGACATCACGCATTACTCCATATCTTCAAAAGCATAATTTAAATGAGAATTACCAGTCGGCATATCGTGCATGTCATAGCACGGAGAGTTCCCTTTTAAAGGTACAGAATGATTTGTTACAAGGAATGAATGATGGGAAAATAACGCTATTGGTGTTGTTGGATTTGTCAGCAGCGTTTGATACTGTTGATCACCAAAGACTGATAACCCGTCTGAGAAATCGCATTGGCATTAATGGTGTTGCTCTTAACTGGTTCCAGTCATATCTTACAGGAAGACGTCAGCTAGTCTGTATCAATGATGCATTCTCAGATGAAGCTTGCCTGGAATATGGTGTACCACAGGGGTCAGTAATTGGGCCTGGCCAGTTTTCCATTTATACGCTTCCCCTTGGTGACATTATTCGCAAACACAGTCTACATTTCCATTTCTATGCAGATGATACACAGATTTATGTGTCAGTAAATCCAGTGCAAAGGGATGTTGCTGCAGCAATCAGTAAGATGGAAGCCTGTATAGAAGATGTTCGCAATTGGATGACAACAAATTACCTAAAGTTGAATGATGGAAAGACAGAGTTTATTATCGTCGGGTCTAAATGTAACATCTCCAAAATCAACATCACACATATCAGAATCGGAAACTCTAACATCGCTCCCTCATCGGTGGTCCGGAATCTGGGAATCATGCTGGATAGTAATCTCACTATGGAAGCACAAATAACAACTGTATCCAAAGCAGCATGCATATCGATTAGGAACCTTGGTCGTATTCGCGGTAATCTCAACAAGAAAACAGCTGAATTGATTGTACACTCATTTGTCACTTCTAAAATTGACATTGGTAATGCCTTGTTGTTTGGCATACCAAAATCTCAAATACAACGTTTGCAGCGCTTGCAAAATATGGCAGCTAGAATTGTAACTTATACAAAATCAAACGCTCACATAACTCCTGTTCTGATGGATTTGCATTGGTTGCCTGTTCAACAACGTATTAAGTACAAACTTGCGTTGTTTGTATTTAAGATCCTAAATGACAGTGCTCCTGCTTATTTATCTGACCTTGTGGATCGTTACGAATCATCCCGCAGAGGCCTACGATCATTGTCACAAAACCTTCTTCAAGAGCGTAGAGCGAAAAATCAATGGGGTCAGAGATCTTTTTACGTTGCGGCCGCAAGTGTATGGAACAGCTTACCAGCAACAGTTAAATGCTCAACTAGTCTAAACAGTTTCAAGACCAACCTAAAGACGTCGCTATTCGCTGATGTTCTCGCACGTTGTTAATGCACAAAGCGCCATGAGCGCCACATGGGTGGAGGATACCGGCGCTATATAAGTTTTCATTTATTATCATTTATTAATACACCAAGAAACTTAACGAGGTCTACCAGTTGAATCTCAATGTCATTAAAGATTTGGAGATTTTATAAGATTGTTTCATCCATAAAGCATTTGATTTATTGAAATTATTAGAAAGTTTATTGCCGGAAAAATAACGTATTTAATTTACTATTTTATTAATTTAGGTTCTTCATACAGATAGTTAAAATGTTTTATTGAAAATAACATAGATGTGTCATCGGCATATCATTGATATACAGGATGAACAATAGAGAACCAAGGATATATAATAATCGTGACATGAAAGAATCGATATTTTTTGTTTCCGTTATGTATGATGTATTGATTAGATTAAAACAAATGGTAGTATATAAGATCTCTACAGAAAATAAAAGTACAAATGATTATCGACAATGAGTGTTTATTCTTCAATTGGTGTGTTCATTTAGTGGAGGTGGAGTTTTCATTTTTTAATCTTCTTTTTTAAAATTACCTAGTTTACGTTATCGCAGTTGTTGTTTTGGGTTTATCACTGTCATAACAAACATACAATATATATCATTCATTGACGCTTTTTACCGTTTGTTTGTATATCAAACATAAAATCAAAGAAATATAGGCCTAGGGTATATGCTATCTATTAAGGTGTTGCAATTCGTTATTAATACATTGCACAATAAATGGTATGAAATGGTGACGGCATTTTTAAAAAGAGAGAGAGGAAATAAAGAATGAGAATAAGAATAAAGAATGGCGGGAAGCAACTGCCAAAATGTTTGCGGACGATATTAAAATATTAAAAGAAATTATAAGCTATATATGATGATTGTGACCTGCTACAGTAGGACTTAGGTATGTTGTCATCCTGGTCAAAGCAATGGTTCCTAATTTTAAGGTTCCACGCTTCTCTTCAATATGTAAAAAAGTTGTTAACCAGAAAGATCTTGGTTTTAATATCGAAAGATTTGAAATTACTCGTCATAAAGAAGTTTGCATGAAGGCTTATCAGAGGATAGGCATCATTAAAAGATGTTTTAGAGGATTTCTGAAGCAAAATTGATTACTCTTTTCAAGTCAATCATAAGACAAATTTTAGAACATGCATCGGTTGTTTGGTATCCAAAAAGTAAAGATATAAACCGCTTAGAAAAGGTACTGAGAAATTGATATGATGGACACATACAAATATAAGTCTTCTCCAGAAGAGATATTTTTCCCTTCCTTAACCTGAAGGTTTGAGCGGTCAATCCGAAAAGTTATACAAGAACAAGGACAAACACAACATATTGATCGAAACGTCGACAAACTCAACAGTTTTTAGTCGCGTGGAAGCGACTCTATAGTTCACTATGTCGGTCGGTCGGTCTGTCTGTCTGTCTGTCGGTCTGTCTGTCGGTCTGTCTGTCGGTCTGTCTGTCGGTCTGTCTGTCTGTCTGTCTGTCGGTCCGGTATCACTATGCGTTTTATCGCTTTATGACCTTATCTTGATATCAGTTTAATCTAGCTAAGTCAATTTTTCACAGAATATTCCTTATGGCCAGGAATCGATGTGGTTATGTTTTCACGGTGCGCAATAAAAAATTACGTGGTCTACGCACGATTTAACGAAATCACGTTTGTAATCATATCTTCACAACCATGAATCACAATTAAATAAAATTTGGTACTCATAAATTTCAGGGCATAAATCATCATATGGCAATACAATTACGTGCGTAGCGCATGTAACGCATGCGTAAGCGCGCTTAAAATTTTCAAAATTTATTTTCGATGAAATAAGAGTACGTTTCAGGCAATTTTAAGCGTTTACAAAATTGCCATGAGTGCGCAGATTTTTGCGCGCGCACTGCGCGTTAAATGTTATTGCGCACTCTTCTTGCCCGATTTCTGTTTTCTTGACTTACTTTTCAACTCGAAATTACGTTATAAGAGCACGTCAAAAGTGACAGGCTACGCACGTGTAAATTAAAAAAATATAAATGTTTTTAAACATTTCAACATTTTTAAACATGTTCAGTAATTTCGGTCAGTATAGTTCACTATGTCGGTCGGTCCGTCTGTCTGTCGGTCTGTCTGTCTGTCGGTCTGCTTGTCTGTCGGTCCGGTATCACTATGCATTGTAGCACGCGACTTAATGGCTGTTGGCCTTGTTTTTAGAACAATATACGTAGTGTACCGAAAACTTTATATATCAACGATAGAAGGTCAATAAGTACCAACGTGGCCATATTTGGAACTCCTAAATCCAAAATAAAAAAGTATTGAATGAATAAACAATTCGGATTTGGTACCAGAAATTTAATTATGAGGAAAAAAATAGAGCATACTCAAAAGTCCTCTAGAAAAAATTTTTGGAGGATTTTTTGGTTAATAGCAGGCAACCATGTTGGATGGATCCTTTGTGGGTTGACAAAAATGATAGGGGTGGATGCAATCCTCAGTTTTGGGGTTTAAGGTCAGTTTATAGGGTCAAACAAGGTCAAAATATAGGATTTTTACGTTTTTTCATGGAAAATAATCTACATATACAGATCTATTCACACAAAAAAAATATTTTTGAAGATCATCTAGTCATTTCATATTATAGTAATTATATACAGATAAACATTTTATTCTACACATAAAAACATAGGAAATTAAATACAAAAGTGTCATTTTCTCAAAAAGTTGTTGTAACATAATTTAGATAGAAAATTGGTTAATTACACAAACTGTTATAGACTTTTCCCAGTCTGTTGGTAATTTGTCTTTTTTTATGTTGTCCACCAGTAAGCGTTTCGATTTTTGTCCGGAAAATAGGTACAGTATTATAGGTATGAAACGCCATATAGCCTACTATAATATTATTACTACCTATATATAACGTAATATTGAGAATTTTTTAGTCACGTTCAGCTCACTATGTCGGTCGGTTGGTTGGTCGATAAACACTAACTTGAGCACGCGACTGCAGCCATGTATATGACCTTGCTTTTGGGGGTTTATGTTTTCGAGAAATCTCAAAAACAGAGACTCCCTATACGACCTAAAGTTGAAAAATTGTGTTGGGGTCTCGGTTTTTGAGAAATGTCAAAAACAGAGACCCTGGCCCCTATAACAAGAGTTGTAGATGATAAGAGTTGTAGATGATTGGAACTCATTACCCAGTCATGTAGTAGGCACAATCGGTCAATGAGTTCAAATCGGGCATTGCTAAATATTAGTCTGACCACCACATCAAGTTTCGCCCGTACGTTACTGAAGAGTTTGCAGTTATGACGATGGTCAAGGTAAATTCAAGGTAAATAACATAATTATTGAAGTTGTTTTGTTCAATCTTTGAATGATACAATACAATAACAAAAGTTTTTGCTGATGTTTCTGTTTCGAAAAATCTTGAAAGAGAAACCTGGGTCAATTGATTCTATGTTTTTGAACACCCGAATTAATTGGACTCTATCAAAGTTAGAAGGTTCTCCATCTTGAGACTTGCATCTATGCTATCTTGGTTTTTGCTTTTATGACTATACTATTTATGCTCGTCGGTGATAAAAGATCAAACTCCATAAGCAATCAGCACCAAATATTTTAAAAACTGAGTGGATCATTTATGATTCAAAATAGAATTATATGGTACAAGAAGAAACAATTCATTCAGTGATAGGTTCTGCATGACATGGTACATAAACATAATACACAATATCTTTTCGACCTGACGGATGATGAGGAAGAGGTCACATTTAAAGTAACAACTTATTGAAAGAGAAAAAAAGTAGAATTTTATAAGCCACTGAGATAGCATTGCTCAAAATCTTGCGGATTTCTATAAGGCAACCATTTCTAATAGTGCATATCAAAACAAAATTTACGAAAAAAAAGCGGACAGCAAATCTGTTGACCAACCATTGAAGTTGGTGAATATCATAAAGTAGAGCATGATCATAGACCAATTTCAATTTCTTCAGCCAAATCTGACTTTATACATATCTTATTGGATGGCGTTGACATACTCACAGATGTTCCAGAAGCTGAAAACTTAAAAACATGATAGTCATTCACTACCAGTTTAAGGATTAAGTAAACATTGCTGTCAGGCATTTTAGTTACCTATAAATAATGAATACAGAGAGAACAGTACAAGAATGATACGAGTTGGTAACAGTGAGTAGACTTTCAAGATGCAAGGTAAACAATGAGAAATGATCTGCTATGGCAATCACGAAGAAGCTTATGTGCTTATACATGACAGTTGATGTGTAATGATGTGCACTTTTTAACTCGTATAGCAAAAACATACTAAAGAACGATATCTGGTATAGTGAACAACAAAGTGGCTGAAAAATCAAATCACCTTTCGTGTCTTTGCAGGTTGCAAGACATCATCATTTGCTGGTTATGGGAAGGCGAGTCATACTGGAAATCATTCGTAGCGCATCCACTCCTTGTAATGGAATTTGCAAATCAGTATTATGGTTAAAATGAATTGTGTCGTTTGGAAGCCCCTATCCCAGTTGTCAGTTACATAATGTATGTAAACGAAAGAGCCAGATATATTTGTTGCCGTAAACATGCATGTGTGAATGCTGAATACCCAGCTGGCTAATATGCATTTGTCATTATGTAATAGAAGAAATACCCACACCAGTAGTTTAAAACCTTCAAAGTTCAAATTCCGGTCATGTTGATATCCAATGGTCATTTCCAATACACAACCCCTCTGTGATGTTTTTAAAATTTCAGTAGCCTTAAATTTCAGTTATTTTGATACTCCATGGCTCCCCTGAACTTTCAAGTTACCTTAATACCTGGAATAAGCTAATGAAACATGTTTTTGCATGAATAATAAAACTCTTTATTCAAATGCTTATATTATATATAAATGTCATCAATAGACTAGTTACAATTCAACGCCAACACATAAAACTGCCAAGATAAGGTTGTGAATTAAGACTTTTACTACAGTATTACATTATGAATGAGATTTTCTTTTACCTGGAATGTATATGGGGATGCGGCAAGTTTTTACATAATGCATACATTTTTAAGAAATATTTATAGAAACCACTAACCATGTTATGCGTTAGAATATGCTTAGTAAAGTGCATTTTGTGCAAAGTAAATTATGAATAAAACAGTATTATTCTTCCAGTTAACTGTTTTTTACATATTATAATCAACTTATCTATTTTTACAAACAAACAATATGTATGGCAACGGATTTAAGAAATCTTATCAATAACATCGTTAGGCCTAATACTGTACTTAATTTTTCATTATTTCACTAAGATGTTTCGTACAATACAAAAACTATGGAACTATATTCTTGGAACACATGATTACCTTTTAAAGTAATCATTTACCACTCTCAAAATAACACAAATGTTTTTTTCAATAAACAAAAATTACCTTTTACATAACTTAAAATAAAATGATGTTTCATTTATCATATCATAGTATATCAAAACTCTTGGATACATCTCAGAGGTTTACACCTCGACTACAGTGATCACAATATTGACATTTGCTGCTGAATATTGTGAACATAATATCAAATAAAAATATAACATAATCATGATGGTATTATTGTTTGGTAACGATTTGAACTTTTCTTTTGAAAAATATTTTTTTCACTCCATAGTGCACACTGACTTGATTCGAATATATATATGAACACATGTAAATAAACATGATTCCATAATTATTATAAAACAACAAATATTTTAAATCATTTACTTTTTAAAGAAGTGGTCAATATCATTTACAAACAACACTTTCAAAATATCACAAATGGAAACATATTTAAAAAAAAAAACAACAAACAAAACTTCCCTTATATATCATTTTAGATTTAAAATGTTTAAGAAGAGGTTTCATTTATCATATACTGTATTACAGTATATCACAACACTTGGATACATCTCCGAGCTTTACAACTTGACTGCAGTGATCACAATATTGACATTTGCTGCTCAATATTGTGAACATAATATCAAATAAAAAAAATAAGCATAATCGTGATTGTCTATATCATGCTAAAATCACATATTATCATTTTTTTAGCTACTTGTTTAGTTTTCTACACAATGTCCATTACCCAACACAGCACTGAACTCTGATCGAAATTCAATGTAGTCCATGAAGCTGGAAGCCAATTCAAGGATGCACCCATATGTATGCGCAACTGGACGTCTCTCAAAGTCAGACTGTTGAACATAACGCACTGTTATTTTCTTTCCCAACATTTGATTAGCTCCTTTAAATAAAGAAATAAAAAGATAAATACATATAATGATATTTAATAAAATATTATTAATAATTTAAGGCTAGCCTCTACTACTAGTAGTACTGAGTGAAAAAAACTGAAAACATATGGGATAGGGTTCATCTTTATCAATCATAGTGAAACATTTTTTTTTTTCCTATTTGAGGTCAAACCTCATTTAAAGTGATCATTGATTAGATCACAACTAGAACTATAAAAGGTGATAATTTATGCGGAAAAAAAATTGAAATGATGTAAAGTTTGCCAGTTTTTGAGTAAAAAAATCATTTTTTCATTAAAGATTTCACAGCGCAAATCTAAAAAAAACTCAAACCTCCTGCAAACCACTTATATTATATTGATTATAACAATAACATGATTAGATCTAAAAAGAAGACAATATAAAACAAAATTATTAAAATTTTTGGTTGAAAAACATACATTTTTCTGGCAAAAATACTGGTTTCAAAGTGCAAATCCCTAAAAAATAAATATCATTCAAACCAATTATTAATCAGATCATATAGAACTATAAAAGGAGATAATCTAAAAAAAACCTTCGAGAAACCTCCTTCCAACTAATTAATAATAATAATAATATTAATTAGTATTACTATTAGTTGTTGTCATCTAATCAATAGTAATTGGTTAAAATTTTTTGTTGTTGCACAGTTAGTAATACCCTTTAAAATATATAAAAATCTTTTTTTTCAGTAATTTAGAAAAAAGTATTTATGTCTAGGGATAGAGGCTAGCCTTAACATCGGTTAAAAACCTTATTTTCAAATGAACTTACCTGTAGTGTATCTCATAAATGTCATTAACTTGTCCACAGACAGACTCTTTATAAATTTGAGAAGAAGTTTATTAGTATTTCTTTGTTCTTCTAATGCATCTTGTGGCAGATTTAACGCAGCTATGACGCGCTTGGTTGTTGGTATAGCTGTTTGACAGATATCTTCAATGTTCATCGTATATAGGGCGGGTTTCATGTGTTCTACAAACACGCTGTGCCAGCATCTACTTATGTATGATGTTCCCTGTATCAAGGTACGGTGGGCAGCATCCTGTAGAATTGCTCTAATATTTTCACTCGTAGCATTTCTTTTTACCTTGTAATTGTCGAGGATATCAAATAGGTCCTCTTCATCCACATCTGAGAAGTTGTTCAGTGCCGTTTCTAAAACAATTTTTTCACTGTCTGCAACTAATTCTAAAAAAGTGGGTATCATTGATGGATGGTTTTGATTGATAATGGTGTCATCTCCAGCCATCACATATTGTAAAAATGGTACTGCTAATTTGAACGGGAAGAAACTTTCCTGTTTATATCCGATAACCAGAACTTTTGCTGTGGCTTGCCACTTTTCTTTGCTCATATTATCCCATATACAGGGTACCTTCAGATGTTCTCCCACAGTATACAAATTGTAGAAATCCTCCCAAAATTCGCTAAGAACATCTCTTAATACACCACCAAAGTCTTCACCAAGTTCAAGTTGGCCATTAGGCATAACCATTTCAACCTCAATAGGACAATCAAGGTCAGTATTGATAAAGAAATCTGTAAGTTCTTTCAAAACATGACCCCGGTGCAGCCTTACTTTAGTATACTTGGGAATGACAGGATTTTCACTCTCAACCTCAACCTCATAATTTAACAAGTCATTCATTATAGACAGACCTTCATTCGTATCGTAATTCAATAAATCATTTGATATGGGAAGATTATTGGCTACTACTTTTGCTTGCACAGTTGGTGTGCCTAGATCCACAAAAGTATTAGCATCACTATCAGTTGAAGTAATATCAGACATATCTATCGGAAGTAAATCTTCTCCCATTTCACTTTCCATCCATGCTTTGCTGGTTGATGGTTTATCTATTCCAATCAAACCTCTTGAAGTAGCAATTAAGTAGAACCTTAATAGAGGGAGGCCTGTTGATTCATAAAGCTCTCCTATTGTTTCGCTTTCGCTCATTGCTTTTTCCTCAAAATTTTGAAGGTCAAATGTATATTGTTCCACTGGTCCAAATTTATTTCCAGTTGCAAAAAAGAATCCTTTAGCCTTTGCCACTATATCTTTCTTCAAAGATCTCTTCTCCATTCTAGCTTCTCTTCGCCCTCCGCCAGTGGATTCCTTTCTAATGTGTTTCCATCCACCTTAAGTCCAATCTGGATCTTTCTTAGAGTTTTCGTTGCATTTGAATTTCCGGGGCGTGAAAATGATTTGGACTTTTTCTTCTTTGTTTCTGTTTCACTTTCATCTCGTAAGAATTTTTTTCTTAATCTTGTTAAGAGTGTTGCATTTTTTGACTCCGAATCATTTGAATCTGACGAATCCGACATCTGAAAAACCAAAACAAAGTGAAACACTTCTCCTTTTTAAATAAAAACATATTTCCAACCCAAAATAATTAAACACCACTTATAATAATACTAAATTTATATATAAAAAGTAGTAAACAAAATTTTCTTTATTGTATTAGCCTTTATCTAAAGAAACAAATCAGTGATGTTTTTTTAAGAAAATTTGTGTTGAATATGTTATTTTAATGTCACATAATAGTTATTCACTCTCACAAAAAATTGGGTCTGACAAAAATTTATTTACCTGAGAAAAATGTAATTTAAAGCAAAAAAATTGTCAAATTGTCTGGAAGACAATGAGTTTTTGGGTAATTTAACTGTTTATTTTGTCTTTTTATAGGTGAAATAATTTTTTTTCCCGGTGAACAACTTCATTAAAACTGTAAAATGGCCTATTCAAAGTCCGATTTTAAAAATCTTTATTTTTCATGATTTTGGGGGACAATACATCTTTAAGTAAATGTATATAATAGCTATTATGCCCGCCGGCAGGTCTAACGAAATCACGCACTTCCTCCTCTGTGCGGCCACCATAAAGAAATAGGCCTAGGCCCAGTACAGTAGGAGGCTAAGTGCAAGCCTAGGGCCTAGCCTAGTGTAAATATTTATTATTAGGAGGCCTAGGCTAGTCTGGCCCATTGATTGACTCATTATCTGTCGCCACTTGCACTACTTCACATAGTGTAACATTTTACAAGGCCAATTTTCAATCAAATAATTATATTGTCCAAGGTATAAACATGTTTCTTATAATACAATAATAATAACTACTTGGCCTATACTTACTTTTGATTTCTGTGTTTCTTCTTACACGTGACGCTGTGGAGGCGTACTACGCATGCGCATGTACGTGTGAACGGATTGTATAATTAGGGCGTTATAACGCCGTATTTACGGCGTTATAACGCCCTAAATTAGGGCGTTATAACGCCCTAATTAGGGCGTTATAACGCCCTAATACGGCGTTATAACGCCCTAATACGGCGTTAACGCCCTAATACGGCGTTATAACGCCGTAATACGGCGTTATAACGCCCTAATTATGGCGTTATAACGCCGTATTATTATAAAAAAAAATTTTCTTTGGCGGAAATCAGCCACCGTAGAATTAACACAGCTTGGTAAATATAAGTAAAAATTGCACACAACGAGGAACAACAACATTAACCCTTCAGCCATCTTTAAATATCTGAAATAGTATAATGATTATTATTCAAAGTGATGTTTTATTGGAGAGTCGTTTATTCAAATAAATACTATCCTAATAATTATTAATACATTATTTAATTTAAACATCTTTTGAAACTAACTGCCGTGACAGAGTGGCCCAAGAAAGAAGACATCACGGCTTGCAACATGGGCAGACATCTCGGTCCTAACGGGACACAGATAGCCTACAGTAAAAATGTCTTATCATCAAATCTCCCTATGTAATTTTATAATACTATTTCCCACAATATATTCCGATTCTTTATGGCGTATATTTAATTTGATCTTTATTAATTTGCAGTATAATTTTTTATTTTTTAACTACTGCAGGCCTACCTTCACACACGTGCTGTCCGTTCCTAAAATAAACAAAAAAAACTGAAAGTTCCAGTCCTACTATCGGTTTTTTCCTTCCTTCTTCCAAAGGGACACTGTATTGATTGATGGAAAGTGCCAGTTTCCAGTTACCTTTAGGGTCAAATCTATTATTTTAACTGCTCCCTTGTGTATAAAAGAGAGAAAATAGTTGAAACCAGGTTGTTGCAAGATGAACCCGGAAATTACTTTGACCCGGGAAGAATTGAAATTGGGTTGAAAATCTACGTTGAGATCATAAATTGTGTTAAAGGCCAGGTGCGGGCAAAACATTTCTATTGATCATACATTCCAATATAATTATCGATCTATAGTTTCCCCTATGTTTCATAATTTTTGGGATTTTATTTGTGTTACACGAGTTTTTGAAAATAACCACTTTCTTATCAGTGGGGGGATAGTTCAAATTACACAGTAAAATCTCTATTCTTGTGTACACAAATTTTGTAAATAGAGAGGAATTTAAAAAAGCTATGAAAAATAAACGGTGTGGTAAAAAAATGTTATCAGATGACTAAATATAGGTAATATAACTTGAATATTACATTTCTGATATTTTTATTCAACTTCAGATTTTTATTTTCATGCTATAGCAAAAATTATCCACCGTATATCCACCATCTTTTTTCACCGTCTAGGGAGTCACCAGACATGTTATTACATTAGGTTAACTACCTAACTACTGAAAAAAAGTCTTCCTGGTTTTTATTGAAGAATTTTGCCAAATTTTGTATTTGACCATATTAAGGGAAATTCATGTTTTTCGTCTCGATTTCTGTTACAAATATTTGCTTTATGTACATTTAACCAAATATTATATTTAAAATTCATGCCTGTACCTGAGCTTTAAAAAACTCATTATAATATCTTCCTAAGATAGAAATATGGAAAAATAGCGTCGATGTGAAAACTAATGTTATCAAATCTACGTTTCGCGGTACTAAGGTAGGTATCCAAGGCGGAGATTTGTAACAAAGTTTTTGCATTGTGCTCGCCTATGTCAGAATTAACCATAATTTATATATAGATTGGTAAGAAAACGTATAATACTGTAGTATTTCAAACAATAATGGAACGATCTATTTGATGATCTGGGTTTTCTAGTTCCATTTTGGAACTAGAAAACTCAGATCTTGATATCTGAGTTTTCTAGATCTAGAAAAGTCAGATATCTGAGTTTTCTAGATCTAGAAAACTCAGATATAGGCCTATCTGAGATCTGAGTTTTCTAGATTTGAGTTTTCTCGACACCCCGATTTAATACCTTTTGAAACTGTCCCTGTTATAGTCGATTGAAATAGTAAAGTACATGTAACGATACACCACTACGACGTTTATATTTTTATAATGATTAATTAATACAAACGTTGAGAAGCAACTGTTAGTAATAAAGCTTTTATTTGTATATTATGTGTTTATATATCCAGCAGTAGAGCCTACCCACAGTCACAGTAATAAATTTTCTTTGTATATGTGTTTATATAAACAGTAACCACATTCACAGTAAGAACATTTCGATTCAAATGGCGACCAAAAATGGTTAATACGTACAGTATTTACAATATTATCAAAAGTATTGCAATACTGTATCACATAAGTTTATTCTCCAAGGGCCCATACATTTACCTACTTGTGTTAAACCAAGGGCTCATAAATTTACCAAACAAACTCGGAGTCTGAGAGATTGGAATGTTCCATTCATCGCAAATAAATACATTTGTATAAACGAATATTAAATCTATCAAAATAGTATTTTTTAAAGAAAATCGGCCTGTCTTCAACATTATGATACTGTACTCGAGCTGTTCAACCGGTTTTCAGCTATTAAAAACAATTATCGTAGGAGGAGATAGGAAAATGCGAAGCATCCTCGTATTATTGTGTGCAGGTATTTTTCAAGAGGACATCCATTAGACAGTGTATACCACGATCGGAAAACACCCCTATTTGGGCCAAATCGTTGAACCTAAATTCATTTTAATTGTCAATAACTAATTATCTAACTCAATTTAATTAGTAAACAGGGTTACATCAGGTGGTTAAAATCAGTACCGAAAGTACGAACCAACTCTATATACCATCGAGTAAAAATTCTAAAAGTAAGGCGCGATTTACCGAATTTTACCCTTACGTAAATTTATATATAGATGGTAACCGACAGAAAATGTCGAAGCCAGAACGTCATTCTAAACACTTTTTACCCGAGTCATTATCATTCCGAGAACCATCATCTTCACTTCCTAGACACGCATGTAAACACAAACAGCATTTACTTCTCTAACGTCAAGAAACTCGACAATGTAATGGTTTTATAATTCATTCTCTACTATGACACACATGTAAACACAAACAACATTTACTTCTCTAACGTCAAGCAACTCGACAATTTAATTGTTTTATATGCCTAATTATTTAAAGAATACCGATTTACCCTTTATGACATTCTAACTGTAATTATAGCAGTGAAGGTGTAAACATCTAGTTAGTCACCATTGTGTTATTTACTAACATCGAAAACATCCAATGTATAAGTATAGCCTTCTTATAACTTATGTTAGATGTTGCAGTAGTAAAGTAGTTCCGTAAACTAAGTTTGTTTGATATTCGCCATAACACTATGTAATATCATCAAACGACTTGTCAAAGTAATTATTCTCTAAAAGATTGTTAACAAATACCGATTTACAGGAGGAAAGCGGTCCGCTAATCACACTAAACGCCCAGTCATTGTCATTCCGTTCTTAACTTGAATTTTCATATAAGTAATGAACAAAAAAAGAAAAAATTGTAACAAGAATCATGAAACAACTATTTTTTATGTAACAAATTTAATGACAAAATAAATTTTATAACAAATTTAATGATAAAATTAAATTTAGGCCTATGTAAAAAAAGATTCTTGATAATTTTTTGTGTAACGAATATCATGACAATTTTTTGTTTTCTTGTGTAACATGTTTCTGAATCTGAAATTAATCGACATACTAAATAAAGAAGAAATCTATAATCACAATTAAATTTATAAACAAATATTGATTCCCATACAAAAAGTATAAATAAATTCAATTATTTACGAAAAAAAAAATGCATAAATGATATTTACAAAATAATTACAAAGGTTAAAAATAAATTTTTTTATTTACAAGAATATTACACAAACCAGACTTAACAACTTAAACAAACTACTGAGCAAATGGACTGAATTACAAAATATTTTTTTCAACAACATAATTTTTTATTTACATACGTTTGATAAACTGATAAAAAACTGATAAAAATACTTTTATTGCAACTTTTGGGTTGAATTATACAAAAATATATACTTAGACTTAAATGAAAAAATATATCAAATCCATCAACGATATAAATCAAAAAACACAAAAACATCGAACAACAGACAAAATGAAGTCAAGTCAGGGAACGATGGTGGGTGGCTAGAATTCCCAGCTCTTTAAGAGAAACGAATACATCCTTGCTTAGTTTAGCGTCGGAATACTTATAGCCTGCGATACGCTCTCTACTGAAACACATTGTTATGCAAATGAGGATCACTGGAATGTTCCGTCAGGACAAGCCTCTCCACCACTGCAACGTTTCCGGCGAATCCGAGATGTTATATGTACCAACAATGGGCCTAGCTTTAGTACAGTTCCAACTGTAAAAAAATAAAATCAATTGATGCAACTAATTCTTTGCAAAATAATTTTCTGTTACAAACTTCTTGTAAAAAATATATTTATGTAACAAATTTCTTTACAAAATTATTTTTATGTAACAAATTTATCTATACACATATGTTTATGAAACAAACTTCTTAACAAATTTATCTTATGTAACAAATATCTTTACAAATTTATTTTTTATGTAACAAATGTCCTTGAAATATATCTAACATGATATAAATTAAATTTAGAATATGTTTTATTAACATAATGACAGGTAAATAAAATTATAACACTGAATCATTACTTTTTTTTTAATTTTTTATTTTTATATAGCTGTTTTATTCGTATGTATTTTTTTTTTTCACAATCATAAATAAACTGTCACACCAAAATCAGTCCGGGCCAAAATCGGTCCGGCGGACCAGTTTTGGCTGCCAAAATCAGTCCGAGGGACCATTTATGGCTGCCAAAACCTGTCCGGCCGGACCAATTTTGGCCGCCAAAACTGGTCCGGCCTGGATAAAATCGGTCCGGGCAGTAGGACTGTTTTTGGCCGCCAAATATGGTCCGGTCTTACAAATATATGGTGCGCAAAATGAGTCATAATGTATATATCATTAAAAAAAGGCCATGATTAGTCATTATATTGAAAACTACGGGGTTTTATTTGTTATTTTAATATTATAAATTAAGCCTGTTTTTTTTATTATCATTATTATAGTAGTAACTCATCAATAATTAGTACTAATATTTAGGCTTTTTGTATACAATATGTATCTCTGCCTGTTTTTAATCCATTTTTTAACATCTTCGTTTCCCCATGATGTTAAAAATAATTTAATTTATTAATTATTTATGGTTAATCAATCAATATATCAATTCAATACAATTATTATAAAACAATTATCCAATATTGATTAGGCTGAGGAAGGAAAAAGGCCTCAATCATAAATAAAATCTAGCTGGCAATATCAGCGTCTCATACCCGTTCATGTGAGTGTGTGGCAGGCCGAAATATGAGTGAACACCTAAGTCATGTTTTTAGATAAAATACATTTATTTATAGTATTTATCCGACAAGATAACTTACTAATATATATCATGGGATATTTTTCTAGCCATAAACAACTTAAAACAGCATCATAGGCCTAGTAATTCAATTAAAATCGACAGAAGAAAAGCCCGAACCGATTTTGGCAGTGGCGGACTGCTTTTGGCCACAATTTTAGAGCCAAAACTGGTCCGGCCGGACCAATTTTGGCCCCGGACCATATTTATCGTGACAGAACAACAAACCTAATTACGGCCTAAATTAAATAAATGTACAAAGTAAATTCAGTATAATATATTTTATTTATTTTTGACAACTATCTTGACAAAATTTTATTATGTTATACGGTATTTACTCTATTCAAACTGTGTCATCCTTTGTAATTGTCATTAGCTTCTGTCGGAACAATGGGTTTCTTTTCTTTGATCATATGGATTTCCAATTTCAATCCATTTCTATATGTCTAATCTGCAATCATTAATTTCCGTTCGCTCTTTTTTTGTTTATAAATTCTCTCACTATACTAAGGATTAAAAATTACATTCGGCTCCGTATATTCACATTTTTTGACCAAATTAAATGTTAATGTTGTAACTTTCTAAACACAATTAAATCACATAAATATTAAAAACACATTTTCTGACAAAATTAGTTTCTATGTTACAACTTCTTTTTAAAAACAAAAATAAATGTTTTAAGTTGTAACTTTCTTGGTAATTACATCCATTATCATTTGTTTTGTCGAGCGTTATGGTTGATTTAGAGGAAGTAGTTTGAGCATACATTGAATATAAATTGACGGGGTTAGTTGTTTTGGATTCACCCATCCTCCAGAGTACTATTCGTGCTTGTAAAGAGTTGGAAAACAATTTTAATGTGCTAGAATTGTGTAAAGATATTTCTTCGGAAGCGCTGTATTATGTATTAGAACAAATGATGAGCGATAGAAAAATAAATGTCGGCAGATTTGTGACAGGACTCGTTGTATGTACATGTGTTGCGACACAATGTGACACTGAATTGCAGTTAGAAAATGTAAAGCGTGTCTCCTGTGGATTTTTCAAGGAAAAGTTTTCGTTATTTGAACTTCGTAATGACGATGAATCGGTTAGTATGTTTCGTTTTTTTGTTCGTGGGTAGTTTAACAAATATTCTTAAATTATTCATTTTATTTATAATGCGCGTGTTTCGTTTACTAATTATTTTTATTTTTTAATTTTTTATTTTCATTCAGAATTTGTTTCTGTCTAGGAAGGGAGATGGTTTTTTTCTCAGAGTAGTAGCATTCTTAGTGACTGGTATGGTGTTAACGCTTGTTTTTCGTTGAATGTCTTCAGATGTTTCCTCTAGTCATCAAAACAAATTATTATGAACACCATATTGTATTGATCTCTCTAATTAATTTTAGATGTGTTATCATTTATCTAAAATGAATATTTCTCAATAATAACCATTTACTTTATAAATTTGGTAAAAAATACATTTATAACATGCCTTTTTATTGAAAGTGTCGTTGCATACCGTGCGTCTCAAATTTATTTTCTTTTGTGTGCGTTTTTTTAGCAGTACGTATTGTGTTTTTTCTTAAAAGATTTAAAAATGAAAATTTTGAAATAAAGAAATTGTATTTAAATTTAATAAGTCTATCCTTTATACATTTAGTATGTTTATTTTTGTAATATTATTTATTATTATATATAAAATATAAATAACTACTGTTAAAAACACTACTGTTTAAAATTTAAAAAAAACAAAAAAAACCAGAATATTTTTAATCACAATCACAATGTATGTTTGCCATTACATTTAACAAATTCAAAAAACTTCATGCACGAGTTAAACAACACGCAAAGATCCAATTTCATTTTTGTTGTTGATGTTAAAAACATAATGTATTTCAATACACATTCTATTGTAATACACTTTACAAAATACAATAATAATAAAACTTTAACAGAAAAGAAAAAATTAAATTAAGTCAAGAAATAAATTTATCATGAATTAAAATAGGAAAACTACTTTTACAAATTACACTGACATAAATTAAGTCAAAACATAATTAATTTATTTCATTAAACAAATCTATTGCAATACACTTCACAAACATAATAATAATTTAACAGAAAAGAAAACAAATTATTTTTCGGGCCAATTCCTTGTACCATAACAACTAACCTTTCATGCTCAGGTACAATTTTTTGATCAAAATACATCGGGTGAATAACGAGAGAAGGCATATGTAATAATACGCATGGAATCTAACACACGGTTACGAATTCTAGTTATATCATTATTACTATGATCGGGAAGCTCTAAAATACTACAAACATAACGATAAAATGGAGTTTGAGCAAATATTGATCATGCCAACATGAACGGGTAAAACTAAATACAATACAACAGTAATTGAAATTAAAATTAAACACTTGACAAATCATTGACAATAAAACTATTTTCTTTTCAATACGTTCATGACAATACCACTTGAAAAAATCGCTACATCAAAAATGTTGTATTGAAAGCGTCGTTACATATCGTGCCTCTAAAATTTGCTTTCTTTTGTGTGCGTTTTTTTTTTAGCAGTACGTATTGTGTCTTTCTTAAAAGATTTAAAATTGAAAACACGTAGAAAATGAAATTCATTTTGAAATAAAGAAATTGTATTTAAATTTGATAAATCTATGCTTCCATTTCCCTCAATCACACAAATGAAAATAAAATACTAATTCAAATACTTAAATAACCGCAAAGAAAAAAAAGTTTCATTTTCGCTGTTAAAAACATAAAATTAAGTCAAACACAACAATAAAATATTTACATTAAATAAAAAAGGAAGATACAACTACAGTCTACAACTACAGTTAACAAGAAACGAATTGTTAAAAGTAGTTTTTGACAGCCGCCAATAATAATGTATAGGTAACCACACAGATACATGTAATAACTATTACATTTTAGAACAATTGTTCATGAATTGTTGTTATTACGATTTGCGTTCTAAAGTAATCCTTACCTTTTCTCATCTTTTAATATCTCTAAATGTAAGATTTATTCTTGGTAGTTTGATGGATGGTTTTTTAGGCAGTGAATGGTACCAATACTCGTTAGTTGGATAATTCATCATTAGTAAGCTACCGTGTTTAAGATCAACATTTACTGGTTCAATACTTCTTTTGTGTCTCTTTCCACGTGTAGCACCATGGCGAAATCTAAACAATCGTGTTTGACCTAATGAAATGGACGCGATTGAACTAAATTTGTTGATATCTTTCTCATCGTCTTTATGTTCACCAATAGAATCATTACCGTCTGCATATCAAGTAAAGAAACATACATTAAAATAAAAAAAATTGTACTGTAATTTAAGCTAGAAAATAAATATCCTTTTTAGCATAAAAACAATAAACCGTACAACGTAATTAAACACAGTTTTGTGCTGTTAAAAAAGTGAGAGATTCTAAGTTGAACAAAAGTGAACGTCGTTTTGATCGTTCTAAACCGCAGGCTCACGAGCCGATAACGACCCTTACGTAAAGTTGACTTTTTAGTCGCGTGGAAGCGACTTTATAGTTCACTATGTCGGTCGGTCGGTCTGTCTGTCTGTCTGTCTGTCTGTCGGTCTGTCTGTCGGTCTGTCTGTCGGTCTGTCTGTCTGTCTGTCTGTCGGTCCGGTATCACTATGCGTTTTATCGCTTTCTGACCTTATCTTGATATCAGTTTAATCTAGCTAGGTCAATTTTTCACAGTATATTCCTTATGGCCAAGAATCAATGTGGTTATGTTTTGACGGTGCGCAATAAAAAATTACGTGGTCTACGCACGATTTAACGAAATCACGTTTGTAATCATATCTTCACAACCATGAATCACAATTAAATAAAATTTGGTACTCATAAATTTCAGGGCATAAATCATCATATGGCAATACAATTATGTGCGTAGCGCATGTAACGCATGCGTACGCGCGCTTAACATTTTCAAAATTTATTTTCGATGAAATAAGAGTACATTTCAGGCAATTTTAAGCGTTTACAAAATTGCCATGAGTGCGCATATTTTTGCGCGCGCACTGCGCGTTAAATGTTATTGCGCACTCTTTTTGGCCGATTTCTGTTTTCTTGACTTACTTTTCAACTCGAAATTACGTTATACGAGCAGTCGAAAGTGACAGGCTACGCACGTGTAAATTAAAAAAAAATAAATGTTTTTAAACATTTCAACATTTTTAAACATGTTCAGTAATTTCGGTCAGTATAGTTCACTATGTCGGTCTTTCGGTCTCTCTGTCTGTCTTTCTGTCGGTCTGTCTGTCGGTCTGTCTGTCGGTCTGTCTGTCGGTCTGTCTGTCGGTCTGTCGGTCTGTCGGTCTGTCTGTCGGTCCGGTATCACTATGCATTGTAGCACGCGACTTAATGGCTGTTGGCCTTGTTTAACTTCAAGCGCTTACGGTCGTCTTATGATCGTTACGTAAAGTTGAAATTTTTTCTTACGCTTCTGTGTTTGCTCGATCGATGGTTGCCCATGTCAGGCAATTGTTTTTCAGGTAGGCAGCCTAGGCTTAGAAAGGCATACATGCTGTGTGGCATATACTGTACATAGGCCTAGCTACATAAAACGGAACATGCCTAGGCCCAGGCCCAGTCCTACATCATAACCACTACTATTTTACTGTAATATAGGCAAGAGGCCTGTACTAAAAATGTCCTAGACCGTAGCCTTCTTGTAGGCCTAGCCTAGGCCTACTTAGTAATACTAGGCCTAGGCTAGTCTACTACTAAAAGCCTTTTTAGGCCTACCTACTATATAGCCTAGGCCCCTAGTACTTAGTAGTAGTAGGCCTCCTATACTAGCCTACTAGGCTAGGCCCTACAAACAAGTACTAGGCCTATCCCAAGTGGACCACCATCTGTAGGCCTACAGTAGCTAGGCTAGCTTTGGAATTAGGCATAAATCTCTCTTTTTTTTTTAGTGTGACTTTATTTTATATGATAGGCCAAATTAAAAAAAAAACATTTTAACATTTTAATGTATTGGATCTACACACTCTACACAATAATTCCAACTTCTAAACTGCAACAAAAATGATCTACAGTGAAACTCTTCTTTTACATGCCCTTTGGTTGGAATGTGTTTAAAAACTAAATGTTTGTAACTAAAAATGTTATCATACTGTACACATAATTATAACGAATAACAGTAGTTCAGCTGCTTAACAGGAAAATGCTATAAAATTAAAATTTGTAGTCATTAACTTAAGAAAAACAAGTGAAAAACACTTTAAATATGTTTAATTATTTTTCTTTGATTTAAAATAATTATTGAAAAGCTTCAACACACTAGTTTTAAAATGTTAAATATTTTACAGAGCAAATTTTAAACACAAAATGAGGCCTATAATGATTCCAAAGTAAATACTGCCCAGTACATAGGAAATATCACACTTATTTATTATTAACATTTTTACATGTGAACAGAAAGTCTGCTTCTAGTACCACTGAAAATTAAACAAAACATTGATATTAACATTGATAATGTATCAACATTGAAAGTGTATGTGTTGCATTTACAAATTGTTTTGCTTTATTAAATAGATATACAAGAATGACACCAGAAAGATTGAATCAACTTGTGTCCTTACTTCAGCCCCATCTGAAAGAGAGAAATTACAGTACAGTGTACCACAGTTTCAGAGTTTAAAAATATGTTTATAGTTTTAGTACTCAACTTTTTAGATTTATTTAAAGGTTTAATTTCCTGTATCATATATATTGTGTGACACAGTGTGCAAAGAAAGTTACTGTATATCACTTAAGGTAATCAGTAAAAGTGTTTGTGTTTGCTTTTTAAAAATGTATTTAGTTAATAAGTAAGTAATTATAGTATTTAGTTAAAGGTTTGATTGTCGGTATTATATATTCTTTATGCCATGGTGTATGCATCTATTACTTTTGAGAATTTATATAAATGGCCTAATCCATAAAATAGTATTGAACTTATTGTGCAGAATGTATTTGTAAATAAATTTATTTAACAAGTATTTACTGTATGCTTCTTATTATTAAGTGTGGAGGGATATTGAATGGCAATATTATTTAATAACTTTATTATTATTACTATTATTATCATTATTATTAATTGTAATTAAATATCTTACCTTCTGTATTTAATATTACATCTACTGCATCAGAGTCTAATAGCATGCTTCTTATAACAACACAAACAACAAAAACATTGATTAGAAAAACTCAGATGGAGCAAATAGTGCCGGTTTAAATTGTTTAAAAACATCGAATCATTTCTCCTAATAAAAGAATAGTTAATGAACTTAATTACCGGAAGGAGAAGATAGCAATAAAATAAAGAAAAGTGTGAATAGAAAGAACTTGAATATAATTGTACGTTTTTAATACCGGTATAGGGCTAATTTTTATCCTTTTTTGGTAAAGAGGTGTTGTAAAAAAGCTGCTTTTATTAATGAAATTCGTATTTTCGTATCTATTAAAAATAGGCCTATCCTTTTCCATTGTATATCTTGCGCTTACGACTCTTACGCTTACGTAAAGTTGACTCCAAGTCAACTTTACGTAAGAATCGTTAATAACGCAACGCAAGTGATCGCAAGCAATAAAATCCCGGTTTCCTGTAAATTCGCGATAAATCGACGTATCAGACGGAGATTCGATACCCCGGTTTCCTGTCGATCGTCTAATTTTTCTTGCGTTTACGTCGATTTCACCAAAATATTGTCGTAATCGGTTTCCTATCAAATGTTGGTTTCTTACGTAAAATCGACGTAACAATCGTAACTGACGTTAGAAAAACTGACTCTTACGTCGACAGGAAACCAGCCTTAATAGTTGACGAAAAGACTGATTACTGATATTGTTCAATTATACAATCTTGAGAGTAAAATTGAGAATAAATCATTATCAATGTTAAACAATGTTGCCATAAGAAAGCTTTGCATTATTTAATTATAACAAATATAAACATATATAGATATATAATAAATATGTACCTGTTAACCAAAACAAAATTGAAGTAGAACCCTGTGACTTCTTTCAAATAATCTCGAAGATCTTTCAGGAACGGTGGCCATGGCAAGGCAGGCACTATATTGCCTGAATATTTGTATGTTAAACCCGTATCACCATAAGAAACCTGTCAGAGTTGAAACATACTATTAAAAAATGTTTCTCTATACAATTATAATCAGTTGGATTCTGGTTAACTGTTAATATTCTGTTGCATAAAACGAAAATAGTGCGGCAGGCCTGGTTAACTGTTATTCTGTTGCATAAAACGAAAACAGTGCGGTAGGCCGGTAATTAAAATGTAAAAATGCATCTTTTTAAACGTAATAGTATGTAGCCTACATTAACGTCATGAAACCATGAAGAAAAATAAAGAGAAACTAACCTGTTTTCTAGGTATATTAAACCATCTACCAAACACTTTCACCTTTGCAAGATCACCTGTAAAATAATCAATCTCTTCCTCACATTGTTTATACAAAGTATCAACTGAGCTTTTATCTAGAAGTTGAATGTAATCACAATCTAAATTTTCTCTCGATATTTTGTGCACTGGAAACTTAAAATATTGGGAAATCATCTGCTGCTGATCTGATTTGATTAGCTTCCGAGTGAAATCTATTTCATTACTTTTACGTGCCTCTGTTGTTTCCTTTGTGTAGTCATCCTTTTCCTTTTCAGAAGGTACGTTGCATTCTGTGGATTTTCCTTTGGAATGAGTGAAACCAACTGTTGGTTTATAGGCATTCATTCTGGTAGAGATCTACTGAAATGTCTATTTTGACTACAACCTTATACACAGAATATTGTATATAAAATAATTTATGCATGATGTCAGTAGCGTCTCTCTTTACCCCCTTTTTGTTTTATTTTAAAAGAAATGTCAGTAGCGTCCCTCTTTACCCTCTTTTTGTTTTATTTTTAAAAGGAAACAAAGAAATCTTTTCGTAAAACGTAAACCATTTAAATGAAAATGAAAGATAATGACATCATGACGTGTACGTTGTAAGCTGGTACTGATGAGTTCACTATAAATTTACCCATATATTTATACACACTAAAATAATTTATGCATGATGTCAGTAGCGTCCCTCTTTACCCCTCTTTTTGTTTTATTTTAAAAGGAAACAAAGAAATCTCTATGTAAAACGTAAACAATTTAAATGAAAATGAAACTAAACATTGGAAAAAAAGAGTGAAACTAACAACATGACGTCACACATTAAACTTTAGTATGTCAGTATTTCGGCATAGATCAAGCAAAAACTTTTAATTAACCAGGTGCATCTTAACTGTACTCCTTTTTAAAATTACCACTATAGTACATAGACTATTCATGACGACACCATTCAATGAATCCGAATGTTAACAATTCCGGAAGGAAGGACATGTCGGCCTTTAACAACTGTATTATTTAATTTTAATTAACTCCTGCACGTGGTTCTATTGATATCTTATCTCTCTGTCATTGTTATAATTAATTGTATACCCCGAAACACAATACCTATTGTTTCATACTTAACGCCCTATAAACGCCATTTAACTACTCGGACACTTTTCTGTAAAACGAGGGGAAAAGTAAAACACTATACGGTCAACCTATTAATGAGGAAATCCATATTAAGAGGACGTGGAAATTTTTTATTGTGCCAACTGTGGTTGATTCAACCCATTAGGGAAAACATGTTTTGCATCATAAAACAAAAGGACCAACATAATTATACTCATTTAGATTGTTATTACATGGATCTTCATCATTATTAATTATGATACTTTATCTGGCTTTGTTCAATGCATGCCCATTGATGATAGGACACTCCGCTATCAGTTTCACCTTTCAGGTTTTGTATGTAGCAGAATTGACCATTTGAAGAGAAATTCATGTATTTTCGATCGTCATGATGATTTGTTTAGTACACATTGATTTATGTACAATTAACCAAATATTATATTGAAAATGCATGCCTGTACCTGTAAGCATTAAAACAAAATAATAGGCATATTCATTAAATATTCGTTTCCCTTGGAACATTATCCTTTAAAAAAACAAAAAAAGTGTTTTATTGTTTCGTTTTACCCACACTCCAATGGGGTACCAATGTTTTACCAAGAGTACGGCACCAGAGTGCAGGCAATTCTATGAATGTTTAATGATTGTATTTATCCAGAGCAAATGTTTCATTTGCATGCATTTGGTGTCATCTGATAAAATATATTTCAATAGGCCTACATTCACTTTGTTTTAAAGATGTATATAAGTCGTCTGGGTTATTATTCTCTAACATTATGTGCAGTGCATGTTAAGAAAATATAGTTGTTGTTATTATTGCATGAGAATATTAAAAAAGAACATAAATATTAATGAGATTTGTATCATTACTCATGATAAGACGACGTCGGAAAGTTAAAATAAAATTCTGTAAATTCCAAGATCGGCGGATGTTACGTCTTGGAAATCCAAATCCGTGAATAGTAGACTTTCCATACAGTCGTCCTGTGGCTTAAAAGTCGACAATACTCAACGATATATAGATAGAAATTGCTCCTTATTTCACGATTGCTATGCTTCGACCCATACTAGCTCAAAGATATTTATAACTGAGGATATATACGACCCTACTATTACTAAATTGTCTGACTCCAACATACTAGCTTGACTTAATGGATGGTGCTAAAATTTAATGTCTTTTTTGTTTTGTTTTTTAGCCGCTGTTTGGAACAAGAAGACTAAAAGATGAATGTGGAGACAGAGAGGCGGTTAGCCCAGCAAAAACAGGAAAACTCAAAATATATATGCATTCGTTTGAACAAATTCTTTCTAATAGTTCCATATTATTTAGTACATACTAACACAGCTCAATAATAATAAGAAATGTTAAGGACTGAGCTCCTACAATCCCAAATTGGCCAATGATGGAATTCACCATTTGTCCATTTGTCCACACAGGGCCCGCATAGACCCCACAAGGAACCCAGAACTGTTCCCTGAGTTCTTTGGACAAGCCCATATGGGTACCTTAAGGACGAGAGAGGTATATACTATTTCACATATAAAACTTTCTTGGGTTACCGTATCCTCAGTTCATTCAGTTAATATAGTTTTCTTGTACATTGCTTTATACATTGATACCAATATTATGAGCAAGGAAAACTGCACTTACAGATATTTGTGTTCCCTACCCCATGAGAACAAACCGGAAAAGAAATTCGTTTTTGCCAGTGACCATCCGACTCTTAAATTCTTGAACTTTGACTCTTGTTATTATTGTACTGTGTATTGTGATATTTTGTATATTTTGTAAGATCATTTTATTTAAATTGCCCCATGTGGGATGATTAAAGAATTTTGAATTGAATTGAATTAAATTAGAAATGCGTAAAAATCCCACCTTAGGGATGAGAATATTTAATGTTAACATCGATTTTTATATATATAAAGATACCAAAAATGTACGTAGTGTAGACCTCTTATATCCCATGTACTGTATTTTATTGCTTGTAACCCGTTTTTCCCTTCACTACTTCAATGCTCAAACTTGTGGCCATGTCAAGAACTTAATCACAAGATATTGAGGTGTCTTCTGATTTTTGTTAATCTTCCTCTGGCCAATAGAATAGACCACTTTCATTAGTCTAGTGTGCAAGGCTTTCACACAACTTGATAGCCTTAGTCTGTGTCCCTTCTAGTGACATTTTCTTTGAAGTTGTATAATATTAATATATTGGGTTGGATGGAACAACTCAGTCACACCATGTACTTCATCGGAATGAAAATCTAAATGCTTGAACTAAGATCTAATCGGATACTTTAAAAGATATTACGTTTATAATCTATTTCCTTTATTTATGGAAAAAATAAAGAATACTAAAATCAAACATTGAAAATTCATTTTGTAGTTTTAATCAGGTTATTCAAAAAAATAATGATTTAGCTTATAAAAAATAAAAAAGAGTAAATCAAAATACAAACCCATTGAATTTCAGACAAAGGGTTTCCAGTTTACTACTCTTTTTTTACCTCCGCCAAGAAGGTATTATGTAGTCGATCGCGCTTGTCTGTTTGTTAGCAGGATTACTCAAACAGTAATTAGAAGATCTTTACCAAAATGCATATAGATATGTGGTCAAGAACCACTATATTTTGGAGGCAATCCGGACCACAGTCTCAATTCTGGACCACTTTTAAGTATAATTTTCAGACTTGCTAGTGTTAAAAGATAGGACAGAATTTTCAAAAGCCGGCGAGCAGTCTTAACGTAACAAGTAAACTGAAATTGCATTTTCTCTAGAACTACTTGTCCAAAAAACTTCATTTTTATACAAGAGGCAAGAGTTATAATTTGTTATACATTCCAATAATTATCGATCTGAGCTACATGAGTTAAATTTTTTTTTATCAGTAGGGGGATAGTTCAAATTACACAGTAAAATCTTTATTCTTTTGTACACACATGTTGTAAATAGAGAAAAATAAACTGTGTAGTAAAAAATATTATCAGATGACTAAATATAGGTAATATAACCTAAATCTTACATTTCTAGTATTTTTATTCAACTTCAGAGTTTTATTTTCATGCTATATCAAAAATTATCCACCGTATATCCACCATCTTTTTTTTTCTTCTAGGAAGTCACCAGACATGTTATTACATTAGGCTAACTAGAAAAAAGGTCTTCCTGTTTTTATAGCAGAATTTGGCCAAAGGATAATGTTGGTATGTGTTTAAAACAACAACAAAAAAACATTTTGGACTGAAAAAAGCTATACCACCTATTTCTATATTACAAATATCATGAGAAAATGCAAATTTCAACCATTTATCTATAAACACTACACAGAAATGACATGATTGCCCACGATAATTGTAATGGAAACAACAAAAGCAACCATTCAACCAACCAACCATGCCTGCACCATGGTTGCTTTTGAAGCGTTACAATCAGAGTTATAGCTCTTTGAAAGAGATGAACAGATAAACGAATGAATGTAGATCAATCAGAAAAAAAACCCGGAGAATTGAACATTTCATATTTTCATATTAACATCCAACTTTTGTAAAAGTTTTACCCGAATACTGCGATGGGGTACCGTAGCACCGCACTGGAGCAACCGGTAAAAATGTTGGGTTGAGTGATTTCATTTTATACACAGAAAACATTAAATGTGTACCCTATCAGTGTCATCATATATTAATATCTTACAATGTATTTTAGATTACCGATAAAGTGTTAATTTTGATTGAAACATGTTTTAGAAATTCTCACATAAAGCATTAGCCTACTACGGTATCTTTTTAATATTGAAATAAACATTCTTGTACGAAACAAAATGAAGATATGAATATTCATATGTGCGTCACAATTATGATAACAAGTGATATAAATGAACTATACACATTTCCGGGATTGTTATTTGAACACGCATGCGTACATAATGCATTTTTGATTCAATTACAATCGTTTGTGTTGAGAGTGCTTTTTAGTTATTCGCACCTTGGCGGATAACTCCTTGTGATTGATGGAATAATCTTTTTTGGTTATCCGTAACTTTTGTGTTTTTTGTTATGTAGGCCTACGGACCTTCTGTGATAAATTTCATTCATTTTATAAACTTTAATTGCAAAATAAAGACGCACGTGCACGTTAAACTTTAACAATCGTGGCTTAAAAATGCAAATTTGTGTTACGTCATCAATAAGAAATTGCTTTTGCGTTTATCGAGAGAATCGGCATAACAATGTCGTCTGATTTGTTCGTGGTTTTTTTTTACAATTAATTCATTCCTTAATCTGAATGATGAAGTAGAAGCGAATGGAGGACTAAACCCATTTTCATATCGCCAGCAAAACTCATTTTCATATCACACAACCAACAGTTAGCAGGTACACATGACCTATAATCAATATCAAAATATTAATTGTTTTATTATAATATCATAACACTTGCATTGTAGACCTACTAAATGGATTTTTGTTTACCCTTGGAACATTACGTTTTCAAACAAACAGAAAAACAAAACAAAAACAGTGGTTCTTGTTTCGTTTTTCTCCCAACACTCCACTGGGGTACCCGTGGTTTACCAAGAGTGCCGCACCAAAGTATCAGGCAATCTTATTTTATTTGATGATTGTTTTTATCTAGAATAAATGTTTAATTTACATGCATTGGTGTCATCATGATATATTATGTATTTTAATGTAGGCATTTAACTGGGTTTGAAAATTTAGTCTAAGCAGTTTTTTTTTATATAGCCTATGACATTTTAGGCTTACAAATGAAGTTTATGTTAACTGATTTTACTCGATACGATTTTTTTTAAGAACATAAATATTAATGACCTTTTATATCAACGTATTGTCCGACAAGGAGACGTCATAAGTTAAATTAAGTTCTGTAAATTCCAAGATCGATGGATGTTACCCCAAAAAGAGCAATTTATAATTCCGCATGTTAACTCTCATACAGGCGTACTGTGGCTTAAAAGTCGACCATACTCAACCTACCAATATGGAGCTATATATCCAATACCAAATTGGCGAGTAAATCATGTTTTACTTTAAATTAAATTCATACGCTCTTCCACAAGGTCAATTGTTAGTTATACATACAGACTATATTAAAACAATGATCTTAAACACGTAGGGCATTTCTTTGAATTCTTTCCTATCGTCGTTTTGTGGTAATTTACAGCTTTTTGGATGTTTAACAAACGTACATAATCAATTGCGTCTGCATCATGCTAGACTACAACTTCCGGTAGTGACGTAATCAGCATATTTTTGGTAATAAAACTTTTCACTAAGCTAGGGAATCTTCTGATATCAATATTCATTAGACTGTACTTTAGTTAGCCAATCAAAATAAACGTATAAACAATTTTGCGGCGATGTACATGTTGCTGAGTTAAAATATACTGTGTTTACAATAACCAATTTGGTTAGAGTAAAACACAATGATAAAGAATAGGAAACATTTAATAATATGATAAATGACATTTACATAGCAATTTAGCACTGTGTTTTACTATAACCAATTTGGTTATAGTAAAACACAATGAAATAGAATAGGAAACATTTAATAATATGATAAATTACATTACATATCAATGTATCACTGTGTTTTACTATAACCAATTTGGTTATGGTAAAGCACAATGATATAGAATAGGAAACGTTTAATAATTTGATAAATTACATTACATATCAATGTATCACTGTGTTTTACTATAACCAATGTGGTTATGGTAAAGCACAATGATATAGAATAGGAAACGTTTAATAATTTGATAAATTACATTTACATAGCAATTTAGCACTGTGTTTTACTATAACCAATTTGGTTAAAGTAAAACACAATGATAAAGAATAGGAAACATTTAATAATTTGATAAATGACATTCACATAGCAATTTTGCACTGTGTTTTTATATAACCAATTTGGTTATGGTAAAGCACAATGATAAAGAATAGGAAACATTTAATAATATGATAAATGACATTTACATAACAATTTAGCACTGTGTTTTACTATAACCAATTTGGTTAAAGTAAAACACAATGATAAAGAATAGGAAACATTTAATAATTTGATAAATGACATTTACATAACAATTTATCACTGTGTTTTACTATAACCAATTTGGTTATGGTAAAGCACAATGATAAAGAATAGGAAACATTTAATAATATGATAAATGACATTTACATAGCAATTTAGCACTGTGTTTTACTATAACCAATTTGGTTATAGTAAAACACAATGATATAGAATAGGAAACATTTAATAATATGATAAATTACATTACATATCAATGTATCACTGTGTTTTACTATAACCAATTTGGTTAGAGTAAAGCACAATGATAAAGAATAGGAAACATTTAATAATATGATAAATGACATTTACATAGTAATTTATCACTGTGTTTTACTATAACCAATTTGGTTAGAGTAAAACACAATGATAAAGAATAGGAAACATTTAACTATGATAAATGATATTTAGCACTGTGTTGGATACAGTAAAATACAATGATAAAGAATAGGAAACATATAATAATATGATACATTTACATACAAATTTAGTATTGTGTTTTACTATAACCAATTTGGTTACAGTAAAACACAATGATAATGAAACATTTATTATATGATGTTATTTGCATAGCAAAATATTATATTAAGTATATCTTATTATCTAAACGTTATGATAAAGAATAGGATACATATAATGTAATATAATAAATACAAGTTACATAGTTTATCATCTTGTTTTACAGAACCAATTTGGTTACACAGTTAAACACAGTGATAAAGAATAGATACTGTTTTAGGTTATATAACCCTAACCCTAGTTTGAAGCGACATAATAAATTCATCGCGAAAAAATATGTATCGTATTCAGAAACGTTTGAAATTTGTTAAATATGTTTAATAGGTTCTTACGTCTATAAAACAAACAAAAAATATAAGTTTCACGAAAAATTCGTGATTTTAATAATTTGCATTTCTAAAAATGTACACTTATGAATTACCATACATTTTCCAACACATTTTTACTTCATTGATGATTCCCAGAAATCAAAATAAAACAAATATGATATTTCTTTTACATTATAGATGTAAGAACCTATATTGATTGAACATATCTACCAAATTTCAAACGTTTTTCAAGACCATACGTATTTTTAGCGATGAATTAAGTATGTGATCGCTTCAAACTAGGGTTAGGGTTAAATAACCTAACAGTTCCATTCTTTAACACTGTGTTTAACTTTTAACCAAATTGGTTAAAGTACAACACAATGATAAACTATGTACATTTTATTTTCCATATTACATTAAAGGATACATATAATGTAATATAATAAATACAAGTTACATAGTTTATCATCTTGTTTTACAGAACCAATTTGGTTACACAGTTAAACACAGTGATAAAGAATAGATACTGTTTTAGGTTATATAACCCTAACCCTAGTTTGAAGCGATATAATAAATTCATCGCGAAAAAGTACGTATCGTATTCAGAAACTTTTGAAATTTGGTAGATATGTTCAATAGGGACTTACGTCTATAGAACAAACAAAAAATATAAGTTTCAAGACAAATTCGTGATTTTAATAATTTGTATATGAAAGACCATACATTTCCAACACATGTTTACTTCATTGATGATTCCCAGAAATCAAAATAAAACTATTAGGATATTTCTTTTGCATTATAGATGTAAGAACCTATATTGAACATATCTACCAAATATCAAACTTTTTTTTAAGACGATACGTATTTTTACGTTAGTAATTTATAGGTCCATGATTGAACATATCGTCACTCACCACACATTTTTGTTTTGTATTTTGAAAGTATTTATTCTGAAGAACAATTGATGCAAACATCAACTGCGTATCGTATTTCATTAATTAATTATATTAATTATAATTTGGCGATCATTCGTCACACGAAGCGTCGAATATCGATTCGTCTCGTCATGGGAAGAAAACGTGCATTGCGCACACTGTTTTTAGCGTCGATGATGAAAATTGCGTCGATGATGAAATTGCGTCGATGAAAATTGCATCGACGCAATCTACATTGCGTCGATGCAATGTAGATTGCGTCGATGCAATATAAATTGCGTCGATGCAATGTAAATTGCGTCGATGAAAATTGTGTCGATGATGAAAATTGCGTCGATGAAAATTGCGTCGATGAAAACTGCATCGATAAAAATTGCGTCGATGAAATTGCGTCGATGAAAACTGCATCGATGAAAATTGATGTGATGAATTGAATTGATTATGAAAATTCCAAATGGTTTTAATTCAATCAATGATGAAAATTACTACTAGTAAAGTAAATGATGATGTTAATAATGATGTTAATAATGTTATTATGTTGCTAAAAATTGACGGTTTCTGAATATTTTTGATATGATAAACATGTTTACAGCTTGCGCCAGCGCGCGTTATAGACAAGCGCACAGTGAGCGCGCACTAAAACAATGTTGAAAAATATGCACTGATTAACATTTTAGTGATTTATTGTCAACACATTTTAGCAATGGATCCATTATTGTCCTTTCGGACACATTATATCTTCTAGCTAATTGCTTCCGTTAATCCACCAGTACAGTACATAAAATTCAGATGTCCAGCATTCATGACATCATATTCAAATCATACCGGCAGGGAGATCGCAATTTTCATCGATGAAAACTGCATCGATGAAAATTGTTTTTTTTTTCATCGATGCAGTTTTCATCGATGCAGTTTTCATCGACGCAATTTTCATCGACGCAATTTTCATCACATTAACGCAATTTTCATTACATCGACGCAATTTTCATCGACGCAATGTTCATCACATCGACGTTAATTTTCATTATATAAATATTATATTCATCGACGCAATTTTCATCACATCGACGCAATTTTCATTGCATCATCGACGCGATTTTATCATCGCCTAAACTGGCATTCCATACTAATTTCGTGTGATCTGATTGGTGTATTATAAATAAATTCATCGCGATGAATTTTTTTCAGTAGATTTAATGAGACAGTTCAGTAGATGTAATGACAGTTAATTTAATTGTTCTGCTCTTTTTGTACAAATCTATACTACTTTATATTATGGATGTTGTAGTACTGTTAAAATTATTAAATCTCTGGAAGTGTGTTTTACGAGTATGTCCGCAAATGTATGCGTTTACGGTTTTAAAATGTGAGTTTTAAATAGCAAACATGATCTTGTTAGGTGCACTACGCACGCAGTATCCCAAAATGTCTTACTAATTGGGAGAAAATCATATTGTATCATATCATATTGTATCCATTCTTTAAATTCATATTCTTTATCCGTAACTAAATTGGTATAGTAAAACACAGTGCTAAATTGCTATGTAAATGTAATTTATCAAATGTTTCCTATTCTATATCATTGTGTTTTACTATAACCAAATTGGTTATAGTAAAACACAGTGATAAATTGCTATGTGAATGTCATTTATCATATTTTTAAATGTTTCCTATTCTTTATCATTGTGTTTAACTCTAACCAAATTGGTTATAGTAAAACACAGTGATAAATTGCTATTTAAATGTCATATATCATATTATTAAATTCCTATTCTTTATCATTGTGTTTTACTCTAACCAAATTGGTTATAGTAAAACACAGTGATACATTGATATGTAATGTAATTTATCAAATTATTAAATGTTTCCTATTCTTTATCATTGTGTTTTACTATAACCAAATTGGTTATAGTAAAACACAGTGATAAATTGCTATTTAAATGTCATATATCATATTATTAAATTCCTATTCTTTATCATTGTGTTTTACTCTAACCAAATTGGTTATAGTAAAACACAGTGATACATTGATATGTAATGTAATTTATCAAATTATTAAATGTTTCCTATTCTTTATCATTATGTTTTACCATAACCAAATTGGTTATAGTAAAACACAGTGATAAATTGTTATGTAAATGTAATTTATCAAATTATTAAATGTTTCCTATTCTTTATCATTGTGTTTTACTTTAACCAAATTGGTTATAGTAAAACACAGTGCTAAATTGCTTTGTAAATGTAATTTATCATATTATTAAATGTTTCCTATTCTATATCGTTGTGTTTTACTATAACCAAATTGACTATAGTAAAACACAGTGCTAAATTGTTATGTAAATGTCATTTATCAAATTATTAAATGTTTCCTATTCTTTATCATTGTGTTTTACTTTAACCAAATTGGCTATAGTAAAACACAGTGCTAAATTGTTATGTAAATGTCATTTATCATATTATTAAATGTTTCCTATTCTTTATCATTGTGCTTTACCATAACCAAATTGGTTATATAAAAACACAGTGATAAATTGCTATGTAAATGTAATTTATCAAATTATTAAATGTTTCCTATTCTATATCATTGTGTTTTACTATAACCAAATTGACTATAGTAGTAAAACACAGTGCTAAATTGTTATGTAAATGTCATTTATCATATTATTAAATGTTTCCTATTCTTTATCATTGTGCTTTACCATAACCAAATTGGTTATATAAAAACACAGTGATAAATTGCTATGTAAATGTAATTTATCAAATTATTAAATGTTTCCTATTCTATATCATTGTGTTTTACTATAACCAAATTGGTTATAGTAAAACACAGTGATAAATTGCTATGTAAATGTAATTTATCATATTATTAAATGTTTCCTATTCTTTATCATTGTGTTTTACTCTGAACCAAATTAGTTATAGTAAAACACAGTGATAAATTGCTATGTAAATGTAATTTATCATTTTATTAAATGTTTCCTATTCTTTATCATTGTGTTTTACTCTAATCAAATTGGTTATACTAAAACACAGTGCAAAATTGCTATGTAAATGTCATTTATCAAATTATTAAATGTTTCCTATTCTTTATCATTGTGTTTTACTTTAACCAAATTGGTTATAGTAAAACACAGTGATAAATTACTATGTAAATGTCATTTATCAAATTATTAAATGTTTCCTATTCTTTATCATTGTGTTTTACTTTAACCAAATTGGTTATACTAAAACACAGTGCTAAATTACTATGTAAATGTCATTTATCATAATTATTATTAAATGTTTCCTATTCTTTATCATTGTGCTTTACTCTAATCTGATTGGTTATAGTAAAACACAGTGATAAATTGCTATGTGAATGTCATTTATCATGTTATTAAATGTTTCCTATTCTATATCGTTGTGTTTTACTATAACCAAATTGGCTATAGTAAAACACAGTGCTAAATTGTTATGTAAATGTCATTTATCATATTATTAAAGGTTTCCTATTCTTTATCATTGTGCTTTACCATAACCAAATTGGTTATATAAAAACACAGTGATAAATTGCTATGTAAATGTAATTTATCAAATTATTAAATGTTTCCTATTCTATATCATTGTGTTTTACTATAACCAAATTGGTTATAGTAAAACACAGTGATAAATTGCTATGTAAATTTAATTTATCATATTATTAAATGTTTCCTATTCTTTATCATTGTGTTTTACTCTAACCAAATTAGTTATAGTAAAACACAGTGATAAATTGCTATGTAAATGTAATTTATCATTTTATTAAATGTTTCCTATTCTTTATCATTGTGTTTTACTCTAATCAAATTGGTTATACTAAAACACAGTGCTAAATTGCTATGTAAATGTCATTTATCAAATTATTAAATGTTTCCTATTCTTTATCATTGTGTTTTACTTTAACCAAATTGGTTATAGTAAAACACAGTGATAAATTACTATGTAAATGTCATTTATCAAATTATTAAATGTTTCCTATTCTTTATCATTGTGTTTTACTTTAACCAAATTGGTTATACTAAAACACAGTGCTAAATTACTATGTAAATGTCATTTATCATAATTATTAAATGTTTCCTATTATCATTGTGCTTTACTCTAATCTGATTGGTTATAGTAAAACACAGTGATAAATTGCTATGTGAATGTCATTTATCATGTTATTAAATGTTTCCTATTCTTTATCATTGTGCTTTACTCTAACCAAATTGGTTATAGTAAAACACAGTGATAAATTGCTATGTAAATGTAATTTATCATATTATTAAATGTAATTTATCATATTATTAAATGTTTCCTATTCTTTATCATTGTGTTTTACTCTAATCAAATTTATTTAATTTCATTTTAAAAAGACATTTAGTTAAATTGCTATGTAAATGTCATTTATCAAATTATTAAATGTTTCCTATTATTTATCTGGTTATATAGTAAAACACTGTGCTAAATTGCTATTGTATTAAGGATGAGTTCCGAGAAGTATTCAAAGCTACAACCAATCAGAACAGTGTTAATCAATGTAGTCCATGGCTACAACCAATCAGAAACGTCCAAATCGCAATAACCCCTAGGCTAATAGAAATTATTGGTCCGAGTAGCCTTTTCAACCAGACGTTGCGAGGTTTAAAAAGTAAAACATGATTTACTCGCCAGTTTGGTATAGTTTATATACCTGCAATATGGTATTGGTCTGAAATCATTCAAGCGTTTTACCATCTGCCTGAGCTGCTACTGCTGCTTCGATCGTAAACACTAATTAAATTATTATAAATTTACAAAATACATACTTGAATCCCACTTTTAAGGTGAGTAGTTTGATACGTATCAATGAAATAAATATTAGGCGGCGGGTCTAAGTCCTAGGCCTAGATACTTAGATAGAGTAGACTTGGCTACTACAGACAAGACAGTTTAGGTAGGCCAAGCCCATTTTGTGGCCGTTTTGAACATGCCGGAGTTAGAAAATTAATCTTAATTTTATACCTCCATGGTTTTGAAGGTTAAACCCACGAATAACCCACCCGACCCCTACTACTTTACGCTTAGATAGTAGAAGTCCCCGCCCTTTCTGACTGGGGACGGGGGTTGTTGATTATTTAGAGACGTTTTAACTTTTAAGTTCACCTGGTCTAGATGGATTTTAGGATTTGGCTACATTTACATTTTGACAGACACCCAAAGACGGTTGCCTGCTGTTCATTTTATTGATTCATTTGTTTAACATTTAAAGTATATTTAAATCCAGTACAGTAGGAATGGCATTGTCTCCTCATCCATGTGACGCATTTGTGGCCTTACCGCCTGCATCAGTTGATGCCGTTATCCTGTTCGCCAAAAATGCTGGTAACGCAAAAGAAGTTATACACGAAGTAATATATTGTCCACCAACTGATCATGCATCAGGGTCAAAAGTTAAGGCAAGTATAATGCAATCAATTAAATACACATGCCCAATGGCTTTAAGTCTCATCTGGAGGACGAGGCAGAGAGAATGAGAATTTGTGCCTTCTCCGTACCACCACACCATGACTCCCTACCACCGACCGCACCATGACTCCCTACCACCCACCGCACCATGACTCCCTACCACCCACCGCACCATGACTCCCTACCACCCACCGCACCATGACTACCTACCACCCACCGCACCGTGACTCCCTACCACCCACCGCACCGTGACTCCCTACCACCCACCGCACCGTGACTCCCTACCACCCACCGCACCATGACTCCCTACCACCCACCGCACCATGACTCCCTACCACCCACCGCACCATGACTCCCTACCACCCACCGCACCATGACTCCCTACCACCCACCGCACCATGACTCCCTACCACCCACCGCACCATGACTCCCTACCACCCACCGCACCATGACTACCTACCACCCACCGCAGCATGACTACCTATCACCCACTGCACCATGACTCCCTACCACCCACCGCACCATGACTCCCTACCACCCACCGCACCATGACTCCCTACCACCCACCGCACCATGACTCCCTACAACCCACCGCACCATGACTCCCTACCACCCACCGCACCATGATTCCCTACCACCCACCGCACCATGATTCCCTACCACCCACCGCACCATGACTCCCTACCACACCCACCGCACCATGACTCCCTACCACCCACCGCACCATGACTCCCTACCACCCACCGCACCATGACTCCCTACCACCCACCGCACCATGACTCCCTACCACCCACCGCACCATGACTCCCTACCACCCACCGCACCATGACTCCCTACCACCCACCGCACCATGACTCCCTACCACCCACCGCACCATGACTCCCTACCACCCACCGCACCATGACTCCCTACCACTTACTGCACCATGACTCCCTACCACTTACTGCACCATGACTCCCTACCACCGACTGCACCATGACTCTCTACGACCCACCGCACTTATGCTTAAATTTTTATTACATTTTTCAGTGTACATATATTGAGGTTGAACAAGTAGGTCACTGCAATGCTGTACTTCTCTGTAAAACACCTTGGATGTGGGGTGCTGATATGGGAGCAAACGATAAGGGAGTTTGCATAGGAAACACACCTGTAGTCTCAAAGGCCCTAGGAGATGCTGACAAAGAAGGCAAACTGACTGGACCAGACCTTGTCAGGTTTGATATAAATTTAATGACTGCTTAGTAGTTGATGTTTACAATCTAGGAATCAGAAGTAGCACGGCCAAAACCTACATAGTGACATAATTATGTGAAAACCACACTGGTAGATTTAAATGACAACACCAGTTTAGAAATGAATTGCACACAATTTAAGCACTGATTCTGAGAGGATGAATATTTTATTTATATACAGAAAAAGCTTATTGTTGGGACAATCTAATTGATCAAGCCTAGTAGCCTACAATTATTCTTTGTTAAAATGCTTCTGCTTCTCTACTCAAAAGATTGGATCTGTTTGTTGATATATAAAATAATGTGTATTTGTTTTCTAAAAACAATCTAGGCTTGGGTTAGAACGTGCCAATAGTGCAAAAGAAGCACTTGATATCATAACCAGTTTACACAAGAGACACGGTACTGGTGGTAGCTGCTGTGAAGAGGAAAGTTCTGTGTTTCATGATATTTATATGATTGCAGACAGGAAGGAGGCCTGGGTTCTGGAAACGGCAGGCAAAGACTGGGTTGCTGAACAGGTTAAAGGTAGGTACAGGTATAGAGGTGAGGTGGAGGTGAACATTTGCACTTCTCAGGGCTATAACCACTAGTACAGTTGGTAAGGTTTCAACCTGACCACACAGAGATGCCTTTGACAACCATCGACAGTGGCGTGCTACACTCTGGGAGGGTGCAAAGGGTATTATTGTTGATTGTCCATCCAAATGGTCAGTAAAATCCTATCTTTGATTTCATATGAGAACCCTCTAATAAGCTAAATGAACTGATAATGGTGGATGGCTGGTCAGCAATTTTCCATGAGATTGGCCGGAGTTAGATAGGGAAGGTCACTGTGGTGTGACAATTATTAACATATTAAAAGAGTTGAGCCTAAACTATTTGAGATTCATCATACTAGTGTGAATTACAAAGGTACGAATAGCATTCCTTGATTCTGTGCATTATTGTATGCTTACAATGAAAACACTGTTTTTTTACAGAGGGTATAAGGAACATATCAAATAGTTATACTATACACACCAAAAGAAATGCTGAGTCTGAGAGTGTGAAAGCCAATGGAGATTTTGACTTTGCTGGGACATATCAAGCTGGCACAAGCAGCAGTAGATACGAAGCAGCAAAGGAACTATTGAACAAATCATCAGGTATGTACTGTATGCTTTGTGAAGAGATAAAGAAAAAATTAGAAGAGGTTAAACAATGGGTTGTTGATGTCCATATAAGCCATGAGCTTTCGGGAATTCGACCAACTGAATCCTACTAGTGATGCTACACTCTATATCTGACCTGCAAGATAATTATTTGGAATCAGCCCCACTAGAAGGCTGTGGTGAATTGTTCTATCCTACCTTAAAGGAGAACTCCACTCAGATTAGATTAATGTACAATATGTTCTTTTATATTTGATAAAATGATGTTGGTTTAAACAAAAATTACACTTTTCAAGTAGCCTGTGGCTTTAATTTGATCGTAAAGTTACGTCATGTTATTAGTACCTATATGGTCCTGAAACACGTTCAACTGGTCAGTAGTGAACGCTATTAACTACTACTTAACTACTATAAACTAATAAATAAATATAAATAACAAAGTAATGATTAAGAAATATAAAATATTATAGACATATTAAATAAAAGATTATGAAACGTTTTATGCAAATTACACAGTCAAAAAAATAAAACTGTAAGACTACAAATATTGTACTCCTCATTGGCTGCTTGCTATACAAGACAGAACTGTCCCTACAATAACAAAATATACCATAATAGTGTATTTTCCATAGAATTCAGTGAACACAGTATTTATATCAAAACAAGTTACAAATATACGTATTGAATATATGTAGCAAGACCAGTGCTATTAACATGGATTTAAATTTGTTTAAAGTGAGAATTAATTTGCTTAAAAGGTCAAACTGTCATTTGATGATGAAGATTATGATGGTTTTATTGTAGGCCTAAAGTATTAAAAGAAATGTTAAAGGTCATATTTTACTTTACAGCTATTTTCTCGTATGTATACACTATTTTTTTAAACATTAAATGTACTAAAAAAAAACCCATATATTATTGTTCTTGAAATCTTAGTGGGTGCAATTAACCAAATGTCTTTTAAACATGATTTCTGGTCGATTTTTAAATTGTGATAGATCTATACAGTATCTTATTGATTGATTGAAATATATATATCCAGTCAAGTCACCCCAACACAAGTCGCCCATTGGCGGCTATCATTCATGTTGAGGTCGATAGAATCCCTTATCTTTAGACTTTTGCATCAATGAATTTCCCAAAAAACATCAACTATGATTACTGTATGGTGGTATAACGTATTCATTTATACCTCCATATTATAAATATTGAATGTGAACAATCAAACGTTATCAATTAACCAGCTTCCAGTATAAGCCATCTGCTTTACTTTGGATACAAAATACTCTACTCTGTAAAACATTTACATGTTTTTTTAAGTGTAATATCTCTGCATAAAATTTAAATAATTAAAACTCTAAAACAGAAAAACAACGTATTAAATTTACAATATTACACTCCACACCTACCGGCCTGATAATTTGTTTGTTTTTGTTTTATGTTTCAGTAGAACCCCTCTTAAAGCTCTGTCAAACTTGATGATGTCATATCACTACCATATTTGGCCATATTGATTGATTGAAATATATATTTATACTGGGTAACCTCTTCAGTCAAAGACTGGTCTCCCAGAAGGCCCAGTTATGATCAGTGGCTGTGATGTACTAATACACCTGGGTAACCCCCTACTCGTCTCGAAAGATGTACTAGGTTCTTTAAAGTGCACACAAGCTAGATGTGTACACTGGACCTACGGTTTATATTCCTTATCCGAGAAGACTCGTTCTACCACCAGAACCATGGAGTGAGTGAGCCTCGAACCCCTGCCGATGTTATGGATATGTAATTACGGTTCCACTGTCTTAACCGCTCGGCCACTCACTTGCTGTTTTTTATAAGATCTTTTGGTGGAACTAATGATACAACTTATGGTGTTTGTGTATATATACAGTACAGAAGAGGAAAAGTGTCCGTAGCGTTAAAATAATACTTTCTCTTCGTTTCACAGGAAATTGACCTCAAAGAAGCAGTTTACAATACTGTATATTTACTATAACTGAAATCATTTGTACAATAATTTAATGCCATTGTTAGTTTGCTTGTTTACAACCTTTGAATTTTTTCTATAGGTTCTTTAGATGTCAAAGGAATGATTAATATTCTGCGTGACCAATCAAGCGGTGTGTGCCAGTCAGGACCAGATCATGTGACTGTTGGTAGCATGGTCTCCATCTTGACTCCAGAAAGCTCTAATGCGCCATGTGTCCACCTTGTTACAGCTACTCCAGACCCATGCCAGTCCGTTTATAAGCCATTTGTGTTTACAAAAGAAACCAGTTTTGGGAATTACACCGTTTCCCCTTCGAAAACAGATGCGAAGCATGAGCTGTACAAACATCATGAAAAGGCGAGAGACCAATCAAATGAGCTGAAAGAAATGATGCGGGACCTGGAACAAATGGGATTAGATGGTGTGAAAGAGGTCATCCAGGGTGAAGAGGTTACAGTATCAGAGTTAAATGCCCTTTTTGAAGACTGTGTGGAATCAGAGATGAAGTTTTATTGATGTGTGGTAAGGCATATTAATGCCATTTTAGACATGGGGAGCAGCTAGAATATTTTGTGACATATACTAATGTCCTCTCTACATTCTAATCCATCCATCTCCTTTGTTCTTAATTAAATATTTCCCAAATTGGCAGTGGTCATTCATAAAAAAACCATATCGAAACTTCACAAATACCATGAACAATAAAGCATATCCGAAATACACCAGCAGGTGGGACCAGTATGCCTGGAAAAAAAGCTCAATCTTTATTAGATTTGTGGAATGTGTGGGGAAGGGCGGAGTTTCACTCTCACATCCGCTAAATCAGTCTTCTCCACTGGCTTGCGTATTCAACTTATGCATATGTTGCATAAAAGGATATACCAAACAAAAGTAAAATATAAGTATAAAAAGAGAGGGAGAAAAAAAAATGCTACCACAACATGATTAATTTAAACATGGCTAGATGTTGAATATCTTGATAATGATATACTATTTGGTGTTAGAGCAAATAGTTTCTACAGAATAAAAATTGTATGTAATATAATGCTGCAACATATAACACATCCCTTGCTGTTCATGTCTATATTTCTCTTGTTTTTTTAAATTGATGGTACCAGTGGTATGGGCTTACCCAGTGTAAGAGGTCACGCAAATTAATGGAATGTGGGATGACATTGGGACTTGTTTCTGGTTCGGTATAAACATTTGTTTTTATTACAATACATATGTAACAAGCATGAGTAGACTAGCATTGTATATAGTGGAATACAGGGCCAAATAAAAGCAAACAGTACCGTATCATTGTAACTAATGGTTTTAAAATAAATGATTATTTTATTCACATTTTAAACAAATTCTTTTCACATTCCAAATACGTTAACCAAATATTATCAACATTGTCTATGAATGAATATTAATGCAAGTTTCTTTTAGGAAGTTAGGTGAATTTATTATTAAATATTATAATAATTGTTGTATGGTTATATTTGTCAATTAGTCAATAGATTTATAAAGCTCTGTCTACACTATCAACAACTAAAATGTGATGTGCCTAAATATGGTAGTGATATGACATCATGTCCAAATATGGGCACATCACATTTTGTTGTCGCATAGATACAAAGAGCGTTAGCGCAGAAATATTGATAGAATTATATTAACAATATAATTTAAGATTTAATTGGAAAAAAAGTTTAATATAAATTGTAAATTATTTAGCTTTGGTTATTCTCGCATTAATCATGGTTCTTTTGGTGAATTTTCCGAAATGTCTGCTTGTGACGTTGTTTGATTGCGTGTTTTGTTGTTGTTTACAACAAACGGTTAGTAATGACAAGTTTGTGCGTTCAGTGCAAGGATAGTCACAGTGACTTCATGTACCAAAGGCAGTGTAAAAAGGCCTGCTAATATAAATCCATGTTATTTTGCCATTGGCACATTCAAACAATAGCATGTACTAAGTATAGGAATGAAGAATTTATAAAAATGTGACAATTTAAACATTTTTGGCAATATTATTGGTCGACCAGGTTTAGTGGCAATTAAAAAAGTACTTATACAATGCATTCAAATATATATATTATATAAATATATAGATAGTTAGTTATAGTGTGTATTTTGGGTTGGCTGTAAGCAAGCCCTATTTTACATTAATATATTTTTTATATTTATTTATCCTTAAAGTTGTGTCTTATTTACATACAATGTAATGTCCTTTTAATTTAACAGTAATAAGAATATATCCCACTGCTTGCCATGTGCACGATTATTTTCTTTATATAACCTTAAATATGGTATTATATAATTTATATTACAATAGTACAAATATAATAGGACACAGTAGTATATATGTGCAAATTTGAGTTTATTTGATTTACTATGAGGCTATTAAAGAGTTGGACAGGACAAGGAAATGAAAAATTAAAACACAATGATAAATGCTCCTTAATTTAAGTTCTGAAAAGTATGTTTGTAAAGCAATTATTATGAGGGTGAACATTTTTGCTGTTAAACCTTTGTGAATGGAGAAAAATCCTTAAATATATATTACAGTAGTAAACTTGAAATAAATGTTACTGGTCATTGTATTTATCATTGACTGAGTTAGACCATTCTGAATAAATATGTACACAAATCTATATATAAATTTACGTAAGGGCAAAATTCGATAAATCGCGGTTTATTTCTAGAATTTTTACTCGATGGTATATAAAGTTGGTTCGTACTTTCGGTACTGATATTAACCACCTGATGTAACCCTATTTACTAATTAAATTGAGTTAGATAATTAGTTATTGACGATTAAAACGAATTTAGGTTCAACGATTTGCCCCAAATAGGGGTGTTTTCCGATCGTGGTATACACTGTCTAATGGATGTCCAACTTGAAAAATACCCGCACACAATAATACTAGGACGCTTCGCATTTTCCTATCTCCTCCTATGATAATTGTTTTTAATAGCTGAAAACCGGTTGAACTGCCCGAGTACAGCATCATAATGTTGAAGACAGGCCGATTTTCTTTAAAAAATACTATTTTGATAGATTTAATTTACGTTTTTACAAATGTATTGATTTGCGATGAATGGAACATTCCAATCTCTCAGTCTGCCAGTTTGGTTTAACACAAGTAGGTAAATTTATGAGCCCTTGGAGAATAAACTTGCAATACTTTGACAATACAGTACTGCAAATACCTATTAACCATTTTTGGTCGTCATTTGAATCGAACATTTCTTACTGTGAATACTGTTAGATGTAAAAAAATATATACAAACATTTCTTACTGTGAATACTGTTAGATGTAAAAAAATATATACAAATAAACTTTATTACTGTGATTATGGGTAGGCTCTACTGTTAGATATATAAACACGTAATATACAAATAAACTTTATTACTGACAGTTGCTTCTCAACGTTTGCATTAATTAATAATTACAAAAAATATAAACGTCGTAGTGGTGTATCGTTACATGTACTTTACTATTTCAATCGACTATGACAGTGACAGTTTTAACAAAGTATTAAATCGCAAATGTTTTACTATATTTAGTCACCGTTAGTGGTATATTATTTATAGGCCTATAAAAAATGAAAACAATATTTCGTTACTGACGTGGATAAAGAATATATTTAAAAATTGTTCCTCTTTGTACCTATCCTCTTTCCCATACCTCAACCCTAATTGGGTTTCTTTAAATGAATAAACAAGTTGGACTCATTTTGTGGTAAGTTTCTCTTTCGGAAGTAATTCCCAGGGTGCTAATTTTGGTTGACTACATAAATCATTGTGTCTACTTATTCGTTTCTGTAAACGGCAATGTATTATAGTCCTACGGTACGTGCATTTAAAATCGCCAGATTTTTTATTCTGAAATTACTGTGTATTCGAGAACCATCTGTGGGCACGACCTAGATGGTACGCGAGCGAAGCGAGCGTACCATCTAGTTAAAACAATAAAACTAAGGTCACAGTGACAAAACTATCTATACATTACATCAATATTTATTATAAAATTTTACAAATTTCATTATTTAGTCTGTACATACTATACGGTATACTTTTTATTTATCATATAGAAAAGCATATTGTAACCAATTTCATTTTTTAAATAAAACAAAGATTCTTGTATTTGTACTGCATGCGACTATTCTATAGTCTCATCTAACACCCTCCATAGTAGTGCCATGCAATTTCTAACCCTCATTGCTACATTCATTGGCAATAGATTTTCTCTATCCTTCCATCACATATGGTTCCTTTGTATGATAACCAGTTCCATCAGGTCACTAGACCTCTCCAGATATTTGTAACAGTAGTTGGCATATGTAACACAATAAGTGTCATACCAGGTTATCGATAGTCCCTTCTTCTTCCTCTACTATCACTTTGCCTTCTATGATCCCTTTCATCTCTATGATGATCTCTTCTTTGATCCCCTTCTCTTCTACTATTTTCTCCAGACCTTCTTGTATCCCTCTTTCTATCAAAATCTCTCTGTCTGTCGACATCCTTTTGCCTGTCGACGTCCCTCTGTCTATCGACATCCCTCTGTCTATTATCATACCCATTTTGTCTGTCTGAATGTCTACCATCTCTTTCAGATCGGTGATTTCTTTCCTCTTTTACATGAACTTCATGCCGCCTTCTGCCATCAGAGGAATTGTACAATTGCTTCTTTTCATGCTGTCCCTCACTACGTCTCCTTCCTCCATTAACCTCGCTTTCCTCATTAGAACTTGATTCCTGCTGTTTTCTTTGTCTTCGCTTCTTCCTGGTATCAACTTCGCTTTCTGAACTACTACTGCTACTAGATTCACTGGAATCGCTTGATTCCGTTTCTTGCTTCTTTTTCTTTCGTGACTTTCGTCTGTTCTTTACGTCATCTGAATCACTACTTTCTGGTTCTTTCTTAATTTGTCTTGATACATGTTCTTTTGAATGCTTTCGCACTCTGTCATTATGTTCACTTGAATTTCTTTTTTTCTGTGACTTTCTTTTTCCAGATCTGCTTTCATCTTCAGAGTCACTTTCAAAATCATACTTCTGTTTCTGCAACTTTTTCTTTCGGGAATCAGTATCAGAAAGAGATTTTCTTTTCTTTAATTTTTTCTTTCTTGATTTCTTTTTCTCTTCTTCTGCAGAAGAGTCGCTATCACTATCACTTTCTGAACTAGAATACTTTCTTTTTCTAGATTTCTTTCGTTTCTTCTTGTCATCACCGTCTTTTAACTGAGCTTGTTTTTTCTCCAGTTTGTCAAGTTTTCTGAAAAATAAAATAATCAAAATGATAAATTCGGTGAATTTTCAAAGTGTATATTGGTGGTGGTCACAAAAGCTAAAAAATAGACACCCTATTAAAATTAATAACTACATACATTAACTGCTGTGGTTTATTAGGTTTATACTATCCTAATGTATAACAGTGATCAATATGTACAGAAACACTGCAAAAAATAACAAAATCTAATACCTTACTATGGGCCTGTTTCGATAACATTTTTAAATAATTTTGTTGAGGTAAATTAACTACCTTGTCCATACTTTTTTAAATTGTATAAATCATTTGCCTATGCAGTATCATCAATTTTGTTTTCAATTTTTTAAATTTTATTTTGATTGAAACATATTTCGGTACTTGCATATATATTAATTTTAGTCCAGTCAATCTATGACAAAAAAGGGCGTAACCCAAAACAAATTGCAATAGTTTCCAAACCTTTTTTATTTGCTTTTATAAGCATCTGGGAAGATCATTTCCAAAATCTACCAAAATCGGTTCAGTGGAACATACTTTTTAAGGGGTTTTAAGGTCATAGGGGTCAAATTACACATTTTTCTATTTTGAAAACTACTAGGCGTAGCATGTTAATTTTGGTGTCAAACTATTCAGAAGACCCATATTTATATGTACTCTAATGAAACCTTTTTACCAAAAATTACAGGAAAACATGTTTTTGACATTTCACCTATTTTATTGTATATTTTCGTATATTCGTATCTTAGTAACCAGTGGGCGTAGATGAGCGTTATTTGCGTCAAACTACTCAGAAGGTCAATGTTTATATTAGTTCTAATGGAAAAGATTCGTGTAAAATGACTGGAAGTCATTATTTTGACCTTTGACACATATTCATTATTTTAGATTTCTCAGTAAATACATTTCTTATATCTCAGTAACCACTAAGCACAACTTCGTCAATTTTGTGTCAAAAGATTCAGAAGACTCATATTTATATTCACTATAATGAAAAAGTTTTTTAAAAAATGGATAGAAACTATGTTTTTGACCTTTGACCTATTATACCAGTATATTTGTTTATATTTACTCTAATGAAAACAAATGCAAATGTACAATATAACCGAAAATCATTATTTTGACCGTTAACATTTTCTAGTCGTGTCATGAATAAATCTCGAGTCTCGAGTATAACATTTTAAATTTGACCAAATAATAAGTGCGGCGATCTGACAGACGTTGGGCTGGAATATCAACTGATCTTGCCACAGAACAGTGTCTTATGCGTACTGTAGCATAAAAACAAGAGGAGGTCTAACAAGAGGGCGAGGATTAACAGAAATTCAACGACTTGTCTGGGTCCTTTCAACTCCAGTCTGCGCCAAGATCAATCATTCAATGCAAGAGTTCACTAACGTGTCGTATACTACCAGTGAACAACATAAAGAAACAACATATGCCAGAAAGATGAAGGACCTCAGTGATGTACAAGACATATCAAGGTATCTGACACAGCGAAATCCATTCAATACAGACAGTACAAAATCACTGACAAACATTGCAACTGGAGTGACGGCACATATCAATGTAGACTGTGACAATGCCAAGCATGTAGGTCAACAAATTGTGCAATCAATGACAAACCAAAAGGTCGCCGACTACACATTTCTGAAAAAGAGCCAATCCATTAATGAACTCTAAAAGCGCATTGAAGATAAAAGGTCAATGTAGATCCTTTACTTCTATTTCAACGACTTGTAACTGCCGGCACAAGATGCGATAATGCATCAGATATATTTAGATTGTTTGAATCACCAGATATGATGAGGTCTGCAAATAAAGCTAGTTTAGCTGATAGTTTGTGGTCAACAGCAATCGAGGTTGCTCCAGAACCTCCTGATCAAATTCAGTACGTCTTAGATGGAGGAGCACTACTTCATAAAATTCCATGGACAAGAGGGGCTTCATGGGGTGACATTATGAGAGTATACACTAAATATGTTTCTCACAAATATGGAAAACCCATTGTTGGTTTTGATGGGTACGATAACTCACTATAAAGTACAAAAGACTGTACACATACAAAGAGAAGTGGTGGTGGTGGTGTAGCTGTACACTTTGACCAATCTATGACCTTACAAACCAAAAAAGAAGAATTTCTGTCAAACGTTCAAAACAAACAAAGATTCATTAAGATTTTGGGAAATAGTCTTGAAAAAGAAGGTTGTACTGTTCACCACGCAGAAGCTGACGCTGACTATCTTGTGTCGAAGATGGCTCTGTCCTGTGCAGAACAAATAGGCACGGTTGTCATCGCAGATGATACAGATATCCTAGTCCTCCTTATCCACCATGGTGGTCACACCAAACTTAATGTATGGTTGGTTCAAGCCAAACCAAAGGAAAGAAACTAAAAAGGTGCAACGATGTTGGAACATTGCGGCAACAAGACTTGACCTTGGCAGCGATGTTTGTAAATATATCCTATGTTGTCACGCGTTCCTTGGATGTGACACGACATCGCGATTTTTTGGTATTGGGAAAATCAAAGCAGTAACTAAAGTAAGAAGTGACTGTTTCTTTTCTGAACAAGCCAAAGTGTTTATGACTTGTAAGGAGGTAATTGCAGCGGGTAATAACGCCATTTTGTCTTTGTATGGTAGCAGCGATAATGAAAACCTAGATGAGTTGAGGTTTCGTAAATTTCATGAAAAGACTACATGCAGTACTAAAGAAGTTCATCCACGTTCTACCCCCAACGGCATCAGCGGCCAAGTATCATAGTCTAAGGGTGTACCAACAAGTTCAAGTTTGGCTTGGAAATGAAGAAAATGTACCTCCAGATAAATATGGATGCAAGATCAGCCAAGGCAGGATGATACCATATTTGGCGGACAACCCCCCAGCACCACAATCGCTCCTACAAATCATAAGATGCAAATGCAAAACAGGCTGCTATAATATGAAATGCAGCTGTAGGAACAATGGATTAGATTGCTCCATGGCATGTAGTGAGTGTCGAGGTGTATGCGCATTTCACTAGATAATAATGAAGATACCGATTCTGAAGATTCAACAATGGGTTTGTAAAATCAGACGATTGGTAAATATTCTCAACCAGGCCTATTTGGATATTTTTCTGTTTTGTGTGTTTTTAGAGAGTAAATATAAACAGAATAATGAATAGTTAAATGTTATCTTGGGTGCTGATCTATGAAGAAATATAACACCAATATATTGCCCCAATTACTAAACGTTTTCTGGATAGATATCAAAGGTCAAAATAATTACTTTCGCATTGACTATATACACAGACATTTTTTATTAGAGTGGATATCCTTCTGAGTTGTTTGATACAAAAAATGCTCATCTAAACCCATAGCTCACAAAGATACAAATATATAAATATAATAGTTGAAAGCTTCCGGTCATTTTCTGTAAAAATAGTTTCATTAGAGTAAATAAATATGGTTCTTCTGAATTGTTTAACACAAAAGTTACGCTTATTGGTCACCGAGATACAAAAAATATATTTAGTGAGATATGAAATAAAGAATATATGTTAATACCACACAACACTTTTTCATTAGAGTGAATATAAACATAGACCTTTTGAATATTTTGACACAAAAAATGTGTTGGTTACAAAGATATGAATATACCAATATAATAGGTCAAAGGTCAAAAGAGTAGTTTCCGTTCATTTTTTTGTAAAAAGTTTTATTAGAGTGAATATAAATAAGGGTCTTCTGAATTGATTAACACAAAAATTACGAAGTTACGCCTATTGGTCACCGAAATTTAATTAGTGAAATAATATAAAATAATGAATATATGTCAAAGGTCAAAATGATGTCGTCTAGTCATAATACACAAAACGTTTTCATTAGAGTGAATATAAACATAGACCTTCTGGGTATTTTGACACCAAAAACGCTTGTTTACGCCCAGTGGTTACCGAGATATGAATATGCCAAAATAATAGGTCAAAGGTCAAAAACATGGATTCCGGTCATTTTTGATAAAAAACTTTCATTAGAGTGAATATAAATATGGGTCTTCTGAATTGTTTGACACCAAAATTACCAAGTTCGGCCAAGCGGTTAATGAGATATACAAATATATAATTTGACCCTCATGACCTCTTGACCCCTTAAAAAAGTATGTTCCACTGAACCGATTTTGGTAGATTTTGGAAATGTTTCTTCCAGGAACATATAGAATCAAATAAAAAAGGTTCGGAAACTATTGCAATTTGTTTTGGGTCTATCGGTAGATTGACTGGACTATTTTTACTATACTAAAATCTGTTCCATCAGGTAGCATTTGCTATGAAATGACGACGATGGAATTATTATTATCTACAATAAAGTTGGTTAGGCGAAATGTGACAGTAGATAAAAATGTTAGCGCTGTGAGAGTTGACCTTATCTTGACCTAGGGTTAAGTTGAGGTCGATTTGAAACCATGGTTTGCGTTTCAGCTAAAATTGCTCAGTTTGGGGACAGTTCTCTGGGCGATTGAGACTGCAATTAATTTGGGGGATTTGTAATCATTATTTTTGTGTGTACTGAGTGGGTCCTATGAGTGATGGAATGCAAATATGGTTTTCAATTTTACATACAAAATTATACTTTCTGAAAGGATAATAACACAAATGTAACAGATATGGATTTACTTACTTGAGCAACTTCTTCTTTTGTTCACTTGATAAAGACTTCAAGAAAGCAATCTCATCACCCTCATCATCATCACTATCAACAAGTTGCTTAAAAAGATTTTATTTTTTATTAGTAACACAACATACATTATCAAGTTTTTGATTTGCGTTGTCTTTGACAGCTCTTATCTCTCCTCAGTGCTTCTTTTTATGTATCACTGAAAGGAATAAATAATTAGACTTGGTCTTACCTGGTTATATGCAGCTGTATTGACTTGACGCCCAAGCACACTGGTTTTCAATGCGAGGCCATCCTCTCTCATACCATCCATTAATTCTTGTTTCTTCATGCTTGGCCCTGTTTGCTCATCGACTGAGGATTTGTTAAATAATGGGCACTAAACAAAATAAAATGGTACTATTATTTAGCAATATCAAAAAATAATAAATGATGTGCAATATGTACTATAGTTGTTTTTATTTATGAATTTATTTGAAAAACACAAACACAGATAAGGACACAGTTTATATTTGGTAGAATTTGAAATATTAAACCATATTTTCACTAATTGGTATCATAAAAGAAAAAATGTCGGATTTGAATTAAAGAATATCCTTACCTCTTTGTCAGTGTTGATATGACCCCAATTGTGGCATTTGATGCATTTAACATTTCTGACAGCGATTCCGAATGGCTGGTCACGAATTTCCATATCCTTGGCATACGACTCGCGTGGCGCAGTTCTCTGCCACTCAAACTTCACTTCTTCACCTTTCTCGCTATCACGCTCCATTCCTTTCGGTGCTTCGTACATGAAGGTCAATCCATGTTTAACCTTTTCATCTCCCATCATCAACCTGTTGAAAATATAAGAAATTAAACAAAAATGTAGTACTACAGAACCACTGATATTTAAGTATTAAAATCGTTTCAACTCAAAAATATTATTTGTACATTAATTACTGTACAGTATACCATCACCATTGTTCAATACACCTTGAATTATTATTACAAATTAAACACAAATTAAAACCAGAAAACCACTATACAATACAAACCTGTTGTTTAAGGTATCTTGTTCCTTTTCATATTCTGCACGAAGTTGTTCTTGTGCCTCTCTCTCCTTTGAGTTTTTCTGTTCGGCCATCCATACCTGCAAGTGGGAAGATTGTTTGTATATTTATTAATCTTAAATTATAAAGTAGGAAGTAGCAGCATAATTAGCCTACCTACCCTTAGGCTAATTACTTAGGCTTGGCCTACTACTAGCCTACTAGGCTAGGCCCTAGTTACTATTTTAGTACGTTAAAACAGAGGTTGCGCCCGATATCTAGGCCTCTGCGATTTGGTACGAATCGATCCGCAATGTGAAAGGTATGTTCTTTGCCAGAAACCAACACAACCACCAGCCCACTAACTAGCCTAGGCGGCTAGGTAGGCCTACTACTAGCCTAGCTAGCTAGGTAGGCTAGTACTAGGCTAGGCCTAGCCTGGCCTCTAGAGTAGTAGGCCTAGCCCACACTAGGTCCTAGGCCTAGGCCTAGAAAGAAGTCGCCCGGAATTCAGTATCCTATTTATAAAGTTAGAAATATGATTTTTAAATATTACCTACCCTTTTTATGTTATCATATGATGATGGATGAAACCACTTTTTACACATGTAATTAGCAAAAGATTTCCCCATGTTTATTTCTGCCTAGCTAGGCCACTGAAGAATGGGAATGACCGAAGACGACTCGACACGACGAACGCGATAAAAACGACGATTTTTAAGGTCCGACGCCACCAACGCCAATTACAAAGTATACTATGACGCGCAAACGATGCCTTAAACAGAGAATACAGGAAGTCATCTTATGAGCGAAAAACTTTATTTTCACGAAATACGTAAATCAACAAACACAAGTTGTTTTTAATTATATGGTCATGCTAAAAGAGAATATTCGAAGGAATCACCTTTAAATTTAGATCAAGAGAGAAAATGGCAAACCAAATATATCTTTATGAAAGGCTATAAACTAGTGGGTGTTGGTGAATCCACAAGTATATGAAGGTTCAAACTTGTGTGAAAATGAATCGAAAAAATTTAGTATGGTCTACCATATACTTAACTACTATTGCACAAAACAGGGCTGAGGAATGATCGCAATGATAGGCCTTACACACGCTGAATAATGAACATTTTCTCATACCATAGAGATATCATGCAATTCTATAATACATTATAATTATATTATATTATTCCTAATAAACTTATATGATAGTAATAATTATAATAATCACAGATTAAACATAAGTGAATAGAAGCTGTTATGTTTAAGTGAAAAAATGGAATGTTTTTTTTATTCATGAATAAATTGATGGGTATTCCAATATTTCAAATACAATTAGAATTTTTTTAAATAATTTGTTTACATGTGAATTAAGTGCATTTTAAGTGGTAATAAAAAAGCAACATGTAAAACAAGTTTGTACAAATTATTTTATCTTAATGGAGAAAAAGTGGTAACATGCCAAGTATGATTAAATATACAGTAAAAATATACGATACATCTTTACAAGATGCATAGACAATTCTCAATATAACCAATAAAACGTTTGCATTTTTATGAATTTTTCATTTCAATAAAAATATAATTTCAGGGGGAAATTGTAAATGGGAGTTAAAAAACCAATATGATACCAATAAAATGAATCAATATAAAATTATAAACTTAATGAAAATGTCCAAAAACCACAGAAATAAAAATAATTATCCTTATCATATTATTTTAATTATGTTTCTAGTTTTTGTGTTTAAAAATTATTTTATTTGTTTTTCTATACAGTGATTTTGCAAGATAACAGTGTACGTTTTAGCCCAATGTCAGGCCGATAAAAATCAGTATGACTTCAGGGAATACTGTAGCCAATATCTTTCTATTATTTCTATTTCATATTGTTCTCATGATATTATATATTTGTTTAATGTTTCATTTTAACAATTTACATGAGTTATTTAATACATTGTTTAGAATTATAATATATTGTTGCAATAAAACATGTACAAATTAAAACTGTTAAAAAATAAAAAATGTTTCATTTATTTATAGATCATCAAAATACATATATACACTAAAATATTACAGAGCTTGATGGCAATTACATTATATGGTATGTGATGATGCTGTCCTCTATGCAAGAGTAAATTGTAATGTGTTTGTGACAAAAAAAAATGTGATGTGCCCATGGACATAATGGTGTCATATCACTACCATATTTGGGAATATCACTAACATACTTGGGCACATCACAAATTAGTTTAGTGTAAAAAATACAGCTTTACTTGTGGCTTTAAAGAGTCACTATCGAATTTGAACAATACCATAAAATGATAGTGTTGAAATGGTTAGGACATCTTCTGCATATCAAACAGAAGGTACCAGGTTTGAATCTCCATTGGGTCAGCATTTTCCCTATTTTCATCATTCATAATTAATTTATCTAAGCTGATTGGTGACAGTAGCTTAGGCTGCTTCTGTGCTTTCATGGCAGTTTGTGAATATGACTTTATATTTTCTTCTTGCATCTTGATTGTTTAATTTGTTAATTTGCATTATATTTTGTAAAATGTATCTTTTGCCTTAAACAATACTAATAATAACTAGATTTAATTCGTCACTATGACGAATTATAGGTTATATGCATTGATAATTAAAATAAAGATAATTGATTTTTAAAAGATATTTTGATTCATTGATTTTCTCAGATTCTTTAATTATTTATAATATATGATAGGACCTTGCTAACGCGAATACAATAGCCGGTATCACAATCCGATCAAAGATCCCTCTGCGTATAATGTCATAAACCACATTTGCTGTTACATAATAATAAAGACATAAGTTATTTTTTATCTAGATTTCATTATAAATCATGTGTATAATATATACACTAAGAAATAAATTTGAACAAACAATACGGTTAATAAAAAAAAAATCTTATTTCGTTTCCCAAGGTGAGACTCGATCTCGGCACCTGGAGTGCCATAGACACGAGCACACACCACCGAGCCATACACAACTGACTAAAAATTGTAGAAAAACTTCCTCCGTGTATTTACTATGCAGTAACCACTTTGATGCAGATAGATTATTACATACCGCAATGAATTATAATTTTTTACTATGATGACATCTCTAAAAATGTACAAAAATGATGCACTGTCAAACTATATACTTTTAACTTTAATATATGAACTTTTGAAGGATGAAAGTTAATGTTAAGTTTGTTATTTTGGCCTAAGAAAATGTCATAATTTGTTTGATTGTCGAAATTATTTTTTTTAATTTAATATGCAATTAATCATGGCTTAATCAACTTTTGTTCCCTTAGTTTAATAATAAATCATACATAAGATACATACACTTCAAGAAAATGAAATAAAAAATATGTGTTCCCGAGCATTCTGACGATCTATATTAATTTTAAAATTTAGCATATTTTCACCATTTTGTTAACTTACACGTGCGTAGCCTGTCACTTTTGACGTGCTCGTATAAGGCAATTACGCGTTGAAAAGTGAATAAAATATGATGATATTATTAAAGAAAGGTTGTACAACCGAAATCGGACAAAAAGAGTGCGCATTAACGTATAACGCGCAGTGCGCGTGCAAAAATCTGCGCACTCATGGCAATTTTTTAAACGCTTAAAATTGCCTGAAACGTACTCTAATTTCATCGAAAATAAATTTTGACAATTTTGAACATTTTAAGCGCGCGTACGCAAGCGTTATATGCGCTACGCACGTAACTGTATTGCCATATGATGAAATATGACCTGAAATTTATGAGTACCAAATTTTGTTTAATTGTGATTCATGCTTGTGAAGATATGATTACAAACGTGATTTCGTAAAATCGCGCGTAGACCGCGTAATTTTTGATTACGCATCGTGAAAATATAACCACATCGATTCCTGGCCATAAGGAATATACTCTGAAAAATTGACTTAGATAGATGAAACTGATATCAAGATAATTCACGGACAAAATAGTGCTAAGGAAAGAATAAATAAATAAATAAATAAATAAAGATTTTGACAGAATCAAGAGGTTATATGCATGATAATGCATATAACCTAATAATGCATTACATGAGATGACTAAAAAAGTAACTGGTTTTTACAAACTAGTAGAATAGAGTTTGCGATTCAAGGTTATAATTTCATGGAATTCGCTGGTTGTTTTTAAAATCATGTGCACATTATCTTCTAATTCATGTCATGCAATAGTAAACCCTCTGATATTTTAGGGGATGGAACAGGAATAATTATTACTGTATGTAGGAAGTATTATTATTATATTAAATAATTACGATATTATACATCAAATACATATGACCACTACTCTGTACAGTGTACATGTATCTATTTAGGACGTTGCCTCTCTAACTCTTCAATTATCATTAACAGACGCTGGCGTCCTCTTTTGGAACTCACGGCACAGTTGACCAAACTTGTTAACTGCTTTCCAGAATACTCCTAAATTTAATATAAATAAAATAAAAATAATATATAAGTAAACTGTTTGACAAAATACAAAGTGATAGAGGGTGCGGAATTGAATATTTTTGCCCATATTGAAGATAAAATAACTTGATTTCAAATGTCAGTGTCACAAAATTTGTAGGTATGCATATTTACAAAATTAAACTCATGATTAACTTAACAATGTGTACATCATCATTCAAACAAACAAAACACTTGTATTATACAATAGGTTTTGGATTATTTTGAACTATTTAACATAGCAAACAGGTGTAATAGAATATTATAATACTTGGGAACCATGCAGAAACAATCATAAAAAAAAAACACGGTCTGTCTCTGGTGTAGATTCATACAGAGATTTTGCACAAATGTCCTGTTGTTGTTGCTTGGAAAATCATGAGTATGTGAAAAGGACATTAATAGACACAATTACAACCAAAGAAACTTAACATTGGAGGATCCTTGATTTTGTAAAGCCCTGTGTAGGATGAACTGAACCTAATGTCATATTGTTTGCATTGGGCCCTTAAATCCGCCTATGAACTTACCCTTCGTTCTTTTATCCAGGATTCAATGTCAGATTCCGAGAGATAGAATGCTTTAATATAAGTTTCCACAAACTCCTTTGCTGGGATTGGTTTGATGTCTGTTAACTGTTCAAGCTTCATCAGGAATTGTTGGTAATCCAACTGCATCAGTGCTCGTCCTTCGTTACTGCACTTCTTAGCACCGGCAAGGCTAAACAAAAACCATGGGTCACTTGAGACTATTGCAATAAATGTTTGCTCTGGTTTTTAATTCCCTTGTGTAAAGGTAAGGTAACTACACGCTCTTTCATTTATAAACTCTCTGTGCTTAATTATATTAAGCAGTGCTTATTATTCATATAACATGCACAAATATTTGCTTAGGGTATTTTGAAATTCAAATGATAGTTAAGATTTTTATAAGCAAGTATAAAAAACTTTAAACTACATAGTCTTTCATTTCCAAACTCTTTTTTTGCTTAATTATATTAAGCAGTGCTTAAGTCCTGAAGTGTTATTCATATAACATGCACAAATTTTTGTTTAGGGTATTTTGAAAATGAACTTAAATGATAGTTAAGTTTTTTATAAGCAAGTATAAAAAAGTTTTAACTACATAGTCTGTTATTTCTAAACTCTTTTTTTGCTTAATTATATTCAGTTCTAAAGCATTATTCGTATAACATGCACAAATATTTGTTCAAGGTTTTTTGCTAATTGACTTTAAGTCTTAGTTAAGTTTTTTTAGGGTTAGAGTTAGGGCTAGTATAATAAATTTACTTCTGTTTTTTTGAAAGAAAGTTGGTGGGATAAATTAGAATGTCCAATAAAACAGTTGAACTTACCCTTCAACTATTGTTCTGTTCACTAATAGTATCAAATGGTTCCATAACACTACGTATACAACATGAGGTATACGGACTTGTCTATAGACCAAAAAATAAAATATATGGTGAATATCAATCAATATAATAATTAGTAAATTTTATTCTAAAACCATCAATTTGGCTTTTGTACACAATTTGTATAAACTGTACATTATAAAGTATATCGTGAGTGAAAACCTCCTAAAGATAAGCTCTGTCTACACTATCAAACTTTGTGACAAAAAAATGTGATGTGATCATACATTATATGGGCATATCACTACCATATTTGGGCACATCCCACTTTTTTTAAAAACTAGTTTGATAGTGTAGACAGAACTTTAGTAGACAATAATTGTGTTGCTACATTTAGGCCATATTGATGCTAAAGTGAAGCAGAGTCTCCTTCAAACTCCGTACAGGAAATAGGCCATCCACTAAATGGTTATCAGTCTTTTATTTCAACATTCAACATCTTTTCGAAGAACCACCAACATCTATCTCTCCCAAAATAAAACTTATAAGACATGATTTTTGCATTTTTGTAAGGACCATGCTGTTGTCTTGTGTGATATGTTTACAACAAATAGAACGTAGTCTCACCATCCCTACACAATTAACTAGTTATATTGTCAGTATAAAGTTGAATTCTTACCTCCCAACATCTTGTAATCTGTCTCGGAACACTTGTAAGTCCTAAATAAGTAGTAATTTAATACATTTTTAATCATCGAAAACAAATATTTATTAGACAAAGACGTAAAATCCACTTTTGAAAAATAATTGATAAAGAACAAAATTTGAGTCATGTTTTTTTGTATTTAGATTTAAAGAAGAAAAGTGTTTTATTTTTTTTGTAGAATGTACACTTATTTGCAGGAAAATTTGATTGGTATTATAAAACAATAATTTTAAACAAATTGACATTGTAGTTAAGCAAGTTACAGCAGTCTGGCCTTGTGAATGAGGGTTAGGTTTGAAATCACACACTTGTTAATTGTATCCACTGACCATCTCATTTTCCATGAGTGTTTAACTAGGTATAGAATCCATGGAGGTAATAGTCAAATGAGAGCTACTTTATGTTGCACAAGATAAAACATAACTTCATACCTGTAAAAGAGCATCTACATAGGGACTATGCTGTGACATGATATCCTTAATATTCCAGTTGACAGTACTCATTAGGTTCAGAATCCTCTCAGTTGATAAACAGTAAGAAGATACGCCAAGGTATACAGCATTACGTAATTCACTAGAGACGCCAACAGTCTGTGGACAAAGAAATATAATGTGAAGGCAAGAAAAAAATGATAGTGTGTATACAATAGCAGCACTGTAGTAAGGTGACTAGCCTACAAATCCCAGGGTTATGGGTTCAAATCATGGGTCTTTCAAAATAATAGGATTCTTATCTTAAAGGTATATTGTCCCCTGAAAAAATAATTTTTTTAAATGTTTTTGTTGCATATGCTATTTTAATGTTGTATAATAGTTATTAAAATTCTTTAACTGCAAAAAAACTGTAATTTAAAGCAAAAAATAGTCAAATTGACTGAAGGTCAATTGTTGAATTTAATTGTTTATTTTGTCTTTTTATACGTGAACACATAGTTTTTTTTTTAGGGAAGTGATTAACTTTATTAAAACAGAAAATTAAAAGTAATTCATAGTAGTTCAAAATTCTAAGAACACTGTGTACTGAAGAGGCTACTCGGTATAATGAAGGAAGAAATAATATAAACATCTGATCACTTTTTTTTAGTGTAACTTTTCCAAATCTTTGTATGTTTTGAAGGCAATGAATTAAAACAAAATGTATGGTGTTTACCTGGGAATAGAACTGTTGTAGGAATGGTTTCTTGGTGGCAGGGATAACAGACTCAAGATGAGATTGTAGTGATTCAAACTGCTCTGCTAAAAATGCTCTGAAATCAAGAAAAATATAAAATTTGTTAAAACAGAGAAGAGTAAAATACCTAGTTAAAATATAATGGTTAAGAAAGAATATGAAAATGATATATATATACTGGCTGGGAAGAGTGGTGAGGCATTCCAAATTTATTCCATTGCATTATACTGAATTGGTATTTTTTTTCAATGTAAAAGTCTGAAATTTAAAGTTAACTAGAACCAATTCGTTCAATCAATATCAAACCCAGAGAAAATATTATCAACAAAGCAATAAACAATAAAATCATAAGTGGAGAGAGATGACATAATAGAAAATCATAAGCGAACAATAGCCATAGAAAGAACAAGGTTGTCGCATGGTTAGATCTCTAGTCAAACAACTGATTCTTATAATTGTTGCATCTAAAAACAGTAAGCATGTTGTTATATTAAAACCAGCGAGTGATCAGTCTTGGCATTGCCATACATCAATCAAATATAAACAAATGTATACTTACAATGACTCAGTTGCAACAATTCTTTCTGATAGACCATACAGAGTGTTTCGGTTTTCTAGCTCAACAATTGGGGATAAATATGGAAATGGCACTTTCACCTGAGATAAAAACAATGTATATATTTGGGTATACATAAAATAACACACAGAAGCACAGATTAAATTCTAAACCGTTCAGTGATCCGCTGAAAATTCATTAATTTGTAACAATGATTTACATAAAAACATTAAGATGATCCAATAATGACAATGGTAAACCAATTATAACAATGAAGATAACAATAAAATATTCTTGTAGATAAAATGAAGATAATATTAATTGAAATTATAACATACAGTACAGTACTTTTGATTAAGTATAAAATGTCTGATACCTTATTATTGGGAGATTCAGAATTGAGTGGACCGCTGCGTGATTTGTCAATGATCTCATTTGATATTCGTCTTAGTGTGTTGAGTAGCTTACTATTTAGTACCTTCTCAACATCGGCCTGTAATCAAAACAGAACTATTGCATGTTTACCTATCTAACAAGTGTATACATGCATTTGGTCAAGGGGTGGGCTTAAACCAGAGGACCAAAAAGTAGTGTTTCAGTTAGAAAAATAAATTTGCACGAAAATAGAATGATATTATGGTTGGAAATTATCTTTATACAGTATATAGAGTAAATAGTGTTACACACTATTCCAATAGTATAGTGTTATACATTCCAATAGTATAGTGTTATACATTCCAATAGTATAGTGTTATACATTTTAGGTTTGCTTAAAATTATGCACTCGCATCTGCTTTGGCTGTTTATTGATCTTTAACAATACAAACATATTTCACAGATTATTCCCAAAATGGACTCTCCTCGAAAGGATAATGGAACGGTCCAAGTGCTGTACTGGGCTATATAAAACATCTCTCACGCATGACATCCCTACGGGAATAGTGGTGTTTGTAGTGTCTATATAGGTAGGAATCTTTGATTGTTAAAAACTGACAGCCCCCTAATTGGCTTGTACTATACAACATACCATATCTGATGTAAAGAATGAGTACACAGCGTACAAATAATAGTCAAATAGCTGAGACATACACAAGACCACATCGTATGCAATAGGAGTCAACACCGACATCATCTGCATATACTTCCCTAAAATAAAAATACAGTAACAACATTTTTTTAAATTAAATAGCTGTGTACAGATGGTTAATTTACCCATGGATTAAAAATGAAGAAATACTGCCAACTAAAAACCCCTGGTTACCGATAAGTGTAAATACTCCATAAAGTTAGGCCGGCCCTCTCGAGGGTAAGTTCAGGAGCGGATTTTACCATTTTACCTTTGGGCAGAGAACTGTGACCAATGGTTTGTGAAAATGAATTACAGTATATAAATTGGTGAAGCTATCGTATAGAATGGCCGAGGACCTAACATAAGTGTAAATGGGTTCTAAGCAATAAAAAAGGTAAATATTTGTGTCCTGTACTTACCTACTAATCGCAATACATTAAGTGTAGTATTAGCAAGAATTGGACTTAGTTCTCTACTTGAAACACGTTCTGGTCTCCTCTTGGTCTTAGCATGACCTCTATAAATATTTAAAACATACACACATTTTTACTTTAGTCTCATAGAATGAGTGCTCTTTTCACTATAATAATCTTAGTACTAGACAAATACAAATGGTGTATGTGACCAGTTCACAAGGTCTGCTCTCTGCACTAAAATAAAGTGGTTCATGTGCAGAGAAGGGCTGTACAAAGTTCTTTATTGTACATACATGCATATGCAAATAGGACTGATGGCAATGAGAGTAAAGCATCTCACAAGTAATATGGCACAGACGGGTGTCACGAAACCTAAGACCACGAAAGCGAAGACCCCCTAAGACCTAAGATCACGAAAGCTAAGACCCAAGATTACAAATATTTATCTTTTGCACCTGCCTTGTATTTTAACTCCCAACATTTATTCTGAATACCACACCTTAGAATTGGCACTTTCATGAAAAAGAATCACATAAAAAGTAACAAATACATTTTTAAATTGATGATTTTACAGACGTTTTTCTCGAACACATAATGACTAGCCTACTACAGTACAGTAGGCCTACCCCATGGGCCATGTTCAATGTTTTTGTTTCTATGGAACGTCAAAAGAGCAAAAATTATATAGAGGGCTGAAAACTCTGTGGAGTCCATCTACAGTGTGGATGGAACAATGTAAAATTAAAATTGTAATGATAATAGTATAATCATGCAAGTACGAAGAAATAAATACTGGCAAATAAATTTTAATTTAAAAATCATGATAAGTTATTTTGTTTCGTTTTCTTTCTGTTTTTATACTTGTACTATTATTGTTGCTCTTTTGGCGCTCCATAGAAACAAAAACATTGAGCATGGGGAGCTCGAGGAGTTACATTACAGTATACAAAGAAACACATCTGTAAAATCATCAATTTAAAGGATTTATTTATTTGTTATTATGTGTTTCTCCTTCTGAAAGTACTTATAAGTCCTAATTTTAAAGTGTGGTGTTCAGGATAAAGTTATTCAAAAAATTTGGAGTCAAAATACAAGAAAGGCAGGTGCGTAAGAAAAACATCCTCTGAACCAACACAATGGAGTAAATATATACCAACAAACAACCCGTCAAGTTTGTTTGTTGTAAAGAAAAAATATACATTTACTCAACGGGCAAAAATAATGTGAGTTTATCTATGTTTTGCGGTAGTATTAAATTATATTTATGGTAATAAATGAAACCTACTGTGTTTAAAATTATGTATGGATAAACAAGTATTGTTTTTAAGCTGTAGTATATCTTAGTATTTGTAATCTTAGGTGTTGGGTCTTAGCTTTCGTGATCTTAGGTCTTAGGGGGTCTGAGCTTTCGTGGTCTTAGGTTTCGTGACACCCTGGCACAGACAGGTCTTGAAACCCATGACTCTCACATGCTAGTCCAGTATCTCAATTACCAATATGCCATAACACTCTCTCATTGATTGCTTAACAAGTTACTGCTGGATGTGTATGAAACAACAATAACATTGTGTACCTTTTAGTAGGGTTCTCTCCTGTTTGTTCATCAATATAATCCTGCTTTAGCTCATCAGGTATATCACTATCTGAATCATCATCATTGGAGTTGCTATCTTTGCCATTGCTCATCTGTAAATTAAATCATAAAGAAATAATCAGTAACAGTATATAATTTATGTTCATTTGAATATACCTTTTTACAGTAAAACTAATTACATTAGAAAACGTCTTTAAAATATTTAAACGTCATCAATAATATCATACATTAACATCCAATTTGGGTAAATTACAGGATCTAAACTAACCCTATGCTTTCTAAACTCAGACTTTTCATGTATCTTACATAGTTGGCGAGAATAAATTTGAGATTGGTAAACAAGCATAAAAATATTGCTTATTCTGAATTTTGATGATACTGTATGGGCTGTTCCTTCAGGTACAAAACTTACTAGGGACTGTGTCCTTTGACATTTGGCCTAATGGCCTAGACCTAAACCTATACCTCCAATTTGATGATATTCATAAATAAATAAGGTTAAGTGAAGATTTATTTGACATCAATCCTATATACAATCTTACATTAGGAGCTTGAATGACATCTTCTGTGTCATCCAACGTCTGTCGATCAAAAGGACTTCCGGTCTCAAAGCGTTTGAACACATTTGTTTGCTTCATCTCGTTCTCTAGAATGTCGTCTTCGTTTCTTTGTGCATTCAGCAAATGCATGAATTTAAACTCTTGAAGATGATGGATAGAAAAGTTTACTTTCACAGGACATAATTCCCAGCCTTCGTTCTCAAGGAATATGCACAGTTCATCCATTCTAGCCCTGAAGACAAAACAAACATATAGTCATATTAGTCTAAAGCCTGATTTCCACTACAAAATCTTTTAGTGAGAAAGCATAAGCTTATATGCATACATCATATCTCCACCTTCCAAATCCATTTGTGACACAATTTAAACATTTTTTTTACTTCAGCAATTTAGTAGCATGAACAGTTTCTACTTTGAAAAATTGTGCAACAAATCCGAGTATGAAACATTCATACTTTGTTTCACAATTTTATATGGCCTTGAGGAACCTTTCCAGTGAATGAGTTTCTTCCATTGCCAAAAAAAATTGTATTATTAACATCGGCAAGGGTTTGAGCCTCACTTACTTCATAGTTCTGGTGGTAGAATGAGTCTTCTCGAATAAGGGCTATAAACCATAGGTCCAGTGTACACATCTGGCTCATGAGAACTTAGTACATCATTATTTCGAGACGAGTAGGGGGTTACCTTGGTTTTCTAGTATACAGACAGCCACTGTCACACACATACATACAACACATCAAAAGGGCCCTTTGGTTGCCAGCATACGCTGGATCGCATAGGATCACCCTCTAATAATAAAAATGACCTCTCGTAAACATAACTGCTTAGGAGACACCATATCAGATAAATAATGTTGTGTTTACCTGTGGTAGTTTTTAAAGTAGTTTATTGACTGGGTTCGAATCGATTTCTGCAAGTCTTCTGACTTACTTCCACAGAATTCTTTGCCAATCGATATAAGTCTAAGATAATAAAAGAAAAGTTAGTTTGTTTAAAGAAATTTTAACCGTATCAAATTTTTCATCAATCAAATTTTGTGTCAATATTTATCTCTTATTGGTGTAAGGAGTAATATAGAGTTTGGTGATGTATTACCAAAAAGGGAAAATAAAATTATATACAATAAATAAATAATAACAAATTTAAATCCTTACCTGTTAATAATATCAAGAACAAATATGAAGTCATCATACTTGAAAAACGAGAGATCTGTACCAAGCAAAAAGAATTTGACCTTCTGTTGTACATCCTAAAAAAAAGCAAACAAAATTAACAACAATTATGTAGTTTGAAATATTATATTCAAGCAAGGGAATTTTTACTCGATACTCATTTTGAAGGTGCACATGTGAAATGGTGCACAAACAGGACCACAGCTAGAATGTATCATCAGAAAAAAGATTCTGTGCTATTTCTATGCATTCTGACATGCATGCGTGTACTCCCGAAATTTGAATGTGACTGTATTTTGAACTGAACTAAAATTAACCTGAAAAATAAATTATTAATGACTTACCTGCCAGATTCTAGAAAGACCATGAGCTAGTTTCTTCTGAATATACTTCCTGTTAAAGCTGGCCTCAACATTTGAACTTAGTGAACCAGTATCTAAAAGAGAGATTCAGCAATCAATATTACACATTACAATACAATAATCTATATTAATTCAAATGTTAGCTTATATACACTGTTCAAGCATTGGAGTATGTACAGACGGATCTTAAAACCTTTATTTGACTTTGAATAAATTTAGAGCCCATTCATAACCATTACTTAATCTATAGAATACCTCACAATTGTTATTGGAATTTATGTATTAAGTAACATGCTTGACTATTACTATTCTAAAGAAGTTTCTGGTGCATTTATTGCAAATTGTAAGTTATTGTTTATACTGGGTAGCCTCTTCAATCAAAGACTGTGTGTGACAGAGATTGTGTGTAGACTAGTACAACTAGTAACCCCCCTATTCGTCTTGAAATATGTATAAGGTTCTATAAAGTGCACATGAGCTAGATGTGTACACTGGTCCTACGGTTTATAGTCCTTATCGTTCTACCATCGAAACAATGGAGTGAGTGAGCCTCGAACCCTTGCCGATGTATTGTTATGGCTACATAATTACAATCTTAACCACTCGGCCACTCAATTGCTCAGTTGTTGTTTCAATTACAAATACCTGTACAGTATATAATAGTGCTTACCGGTTTCTGCTTCAGGGACCTCCTCAGAATCCTCATGCCATTCCATGGTCTTATAATAGCTTCTCATCACATCCCATAATGCTTTGCACAGATCAACCATGCATGGAATGAAGGTATCACCTGTGACATACTAAAATAAAATTTGATATGATATTTAATGTAATGCGACACTTTTCTAAGAACGGTAAAATTAATAAATCTAATTTGGGAGTTCTTTAAAAGAAAGCATACTTGAGGAATATGAGTAACACTATACTACCTACATGATTGATTGCAACAGTGACATACATAAACAATCTATACACAATACAGACTAAAATATTAAATATAACTTGGACTAAGGAAGGGTTTGTGTTATCAGAAAGCTCACCAATTCCGTGGATGTTTTTTCGTATTATTTTGAATTATTTTATTTATATCTCCATTCGGATCCAGCCACTGATACCCATAATTTTAGTAATTTTTCTTTTGATCAAAGATTTCCTCATCTTATCACATTTTCAGTATCACCGGGCGGTTTAGAATTTGTGCGTGTGGTGTTTATATATAAAACAAAAATATACACTTACACTGCACAGATCTTTGTATTGCATCTTCTGAAACCTTGTATCTGATGAACCAGACACAAGTTCTACGTAGCCCAGTACAATGGTGAAGGCTGTGTTGTGAATTGCACTAGTGAAATGCATATGAAGTTGGTCCATTGCAGTCTATAATATATTAACAATTTTCGAAAATTAATTTAATAATTTTAAATATAAAAATATACTAAGATGTATTGTCCCTTTGACAAATTCCAAAAAAAAAAAAATAAAAAAAAAAAAAAAAAAAGTGGGTCATTTTGAAGTATCATAATAGTTATTAACTTTCACCAAAAATTAGTCGAAAAAAAAAACAATTTAACTGAAATACAGGCATTTTTTTGTTCACTAAAATAACTTTGACTTCCAGTCAAAGTTTACAATCAAAACATATCTCATAATGCAACGCGCTTGTTTAGCTACTCTGTATGCATAATCATAAAACTTTCTCGCGACCTATGTGAGAACACATTCTCAACCGTGACGAGTTGTAAACAATCCTAATTAGCATCATGCATAATAATATAATAATAATGCATACTCGTGGTTTAAAATCTTTGTTTACTTTTGCTCGCGACGATTTTCTTGACGAAATGTAATCAAATTAATTTACCTGTTAATTTACGTAAACTTATTGTTTTTGGCTCGAATTTTAAAATTAAAGTGAATAACTTTAATATTACTTTGATATGGCCATTTTAAATTTAGAATATTTTGACCTTCATTTTTTTGTTTCAAGGGACAATACATCTTTAATATTATAAATACTACATTACAATCAAGTATGATTTGCACAAATTTGGTCCCATTATTTTATATAACACAAAATAGTATTAGTAATAGTAAGGATTTCATCGAACATTGGGGTATAGAGGTTCTTTCTCCAAAAAGGTAGGCTTTCATCTATTTTTTTTCAATTTTCCAAAAGAGGAGCTGAAATAATGCCTCTCTTAATCTGCCAACTGTTATTACTGTTGTCAATTACCTGTAGTACTACTGTAATCAATTAGTTTTACATAATGAGAGTCTAAATAATTTATTAAACTTAAGTCATTAATTTGCTGACATCTTTTGCACCTCATACTTACCTGTGTTTTTCCTAGAAGTCTGTAGGCCCGTTGTACCTTCTGGTAATGACCAATATCAAAAGAGTTACAAGTTTTTGCTAAAGCCTGATCTAGTTGCTCCTAAAGATAAACAACAAACAACCAAATGTCAAAGATGATGTAAATGGTTAAATAAAATGTTCAATAACTATATACAATTTTATTGAAAAATAAGTAAAATTTCATTCTTTGTTTAGCTTCTTTTATAACCTTACCTCAATCATTTCAAGAGTGTCCTGTAACTTAGAACTTAACTCACTGAAATTAAAAAGCATAAGATAAGAAATTATGCAGTATTCATTTATCATTTCATTTCAAACACGCTTGTTTATTCATATTTGTATGAATACATTTTTATTGTTTATGTCAAAGTATAACCCCTTGCTTGAGAATCCCCTAATTTACTTTAAATTTACAAGACTAAAATGTAAAATTTCTAATGCAAAATTCAAGTGTAATCACACTCTACTTCTGACAAATTTCACACCCATGCCATCTGGAAGTATACTCTGTAAAATATTGTAATTATTAATACTAGATGGTACGCTCGCTTCGCTCGCGTACCATCTAGGTCGTGCCCACAGATGGTTCTCGAATACATAATAATTTCAGCGTTAAAAAATTGGCGATTTCAAATGCACGTACCGCAAGACAATAATACATGTCGTTTACAGGAACGAATAAATAGACACTGTGATTTATGTACTGAACTAAAATTAGCACCCTGGGAATTACTTCCGAAAGAGAAACTTGTCACAAAATGAGACCAATTGTTTAAGTCAAATTTAAACAAACTTAATTTGTGTTTTGTATGCAACATTAGGGTTGAGGGATGGGAAAGAGGATGGGTGCAAAGAGGAACAATTTTTAAATATATTCTTTATCCATGTAGTAACGAAATATTAATTGTTTTCATATAATATACCACTAAACACAGTAAAACACTGCGATGTAATACTTTGTTGAAACTATCACCGTCCTAGTCGATTGAAATAGTACAGTACATGTAACGATACATCACTACGACGTGTATAATATGTTTATATAATGTAAAACAATTTGTGAAAACCACCCCTATTCGTGGCAAATCATAAATTCGATTTAATCGTCAATAAATATTAAATTATCTAACTCAACTTAATTAGTAGGCCTAATGGTTTTCAATTGTTTCTTAGAGCCAATTCATACTTAAGTTGGTTCCTAACCCTACCCACCAAAGTTGTTCTGCGTTTAGGGCATGTGATGCACCGTAGGCCTATCCTCTACTGGCTTTACAACGCTACTCATGCCAGTGAGGGAAGGGTGATGATGTCACGTGGGTGGTTTAACTGCAATAATAAAGATTTGTACATAATATACGGCGAATGAAAACGCTAGCTCATTATCCGTTAAAAAAAATCTATATCCAACCTCTGCAGCACAGATTGAAAAAAAATGGATCGAATTTCTGTTATGAGTATACAGTACTTGCCTTTACGACGCCTGAGGGAATAGACACTTGTGGAACAGAGATTGGAATGTTCCATTCATTTCAAAACAATACATTTGCATAAACGTATATTAAATCTATCAAAATAGTATTTTTTAAGAAAATCGGCCTGTCTTCAACATTATGATACTGTACTCGAGCTGTTCAACCGGTTTTCAGCCATTATAAACAATTATTGTAGGAGGAGATAGGAAAATGCGAAGCATCCTTGTATTATTGTCTGCGGGTATTTTTCAAGACGGACATCCATTAGACAGTGTATACCACGATCGAAAAACACCCCTATTTGGGGCAAATCGTTGAACCTAAATTCGTTTTAATCGTCAATAACTAATTATCGAACTCAATTTAATTAGTAAACAGGGTTACATCTGGTGGTTAAAATCAGTACCGAAAGTACGAACCAACTTTATATACCATCGAGTAAACATTCTAGAAATAACGTGCGATTTACCGAATTTTGCCCTTACGTAAATTTATATATTAGATTATTAAATATGTTGAAATAAAGTTTGGTGCACTACATGTACAGTATATAGTTCTGAAAATAACTGTTGAAGTATCTCGTCATTTTGAACACTATACTTCGATCATCCTCAGGCGTGAGACTTTTTAAATTATTTTTTAATCTTTATTCCTTTTTAATCTAAATTAATTCTTAATTAAAGATGTATTGTCCCTTTGACTAATTCCAAAAAAATAAAAAATAATAGATTTCGAAAAAATGTGGGTCATTTTGAAGTATCATAATAGTTATTAACTATCACCAAAAATTTTTCAAAAAAAAAAAAAATTTAACTGAAATACAGACGTTTTTTTGTTAAAAAAATAACTTTGACTTCCAGTCAAAGTCTTCAACCAAAACATATCCCATAATGAAACGCGCTTGTTTGGCTACTCTGTATGCATAATCATAAAACTTCCTCATGATCTGTGTGAAAATACCTTCTTAACCGTGACGAGTTGTAAACAATCCTAATTTAGCATATGCATAATGCGTACTCATGGTTTGAAATCTTTGTTTACTTTCGCTCGTGACGATTTTCCAGATGAAATGTAATCAAACTAATTTACCTGTTAATTATGTAAACTTCGTTGTTTTTGGCTCAAATTTTCGACTTAAAGTGAATAACTTTAATATTACTTTCAGGCCACTTTAAATTTAGAATATTTTGACCTTCATTTTTTTGTGTTTCAAGGGACAATACATCTTTAAATGTTTTTTAATTGTTAATAAATATTAAGGTAAAATACCTTATACATGTGTAGTGTCTAAAGGTACTGGCTGCTTTTTGACATTCTAGACATAGCTGTATTGCACCTGGGTAGTCTTCCTCCTGGTATTCAAATTCAAACCAAAATTTAAATAAATTTATGTAGGTTAGTGTATGAATTCCTGTACAGAAGTCAGTCAGTCAGTAATTGATGAACAAATTGCATGCGCAAAAAGAGAGCAAAAAAATACTATTAACATACTGTACCTCAAGCATCTCCCGTAACCGAATATCTGTTCTTTGCTATGAATAAAAAAATAAAAGAAGAAAAACATTCAAATAGAGAATTATAAATTAAATAGATAATAAGTAAAAGGTAAAGGGTGAGTTTCGTGTTCCTTTTAAACGTAGAGTAATGAGCTGTTAGGAGCTCATTGTACTAAGCCTCTGCATTATGTGGTAGGGTACTGGCCAGTTCCTTTCCACACCGCCTTATCCTCCTTAGTATTTTCAACCAGGTACTCATTTACAGCTGAGTGGATTGGGAGTTGTCAGGAATTGAACCCACAGTAACTCTATCCTAACCACTTTGTACTGGACTATATTATGCATTAGTTTGATTTACAATTTAAAAACTATTGTAGAGCACTGTGTGGTGGGTAACACTGGAATTTATCTCCTTGTTTGGGTGAAGTGGACAAGCATGTGGGACATCACAACACTTTTGGTATTAATCTATTCTATCTATTCGGATACAGACAATATCAGTCACACAACAAATGTCTTTAGTATAAGCATTAACCCCTTCTCCCCCCACCCCCTTGCCCCCTCGATCCAGCATCTTGAAGCAATGAAGCAGGTACCACAAGAGAATACAAACTTACTAAAGTCTTGATAGTGTATAGCGATTTCATTAGTGATAGTAACTGTTGTTTCTTGCGATAATTAGCCATTATTCCTAGGCTAGATATAGTAAAACCCTGCTTTGAGATCTGAAGTTGTCTAGAATAAAACAGAAACGTCATTTCAATACTCCATGTGTATGGATGTGTGCAATAGTACAAAGAAACATAGCTTTAGTGGGCAAAACTGGAGAATTTAGACACCACTTTAACCACTTGAATCCAAGATGGTGGATATCTACCAAATGTAGTGTAAATATTCCCAGTACAATTGCGGTCATTTGTATACGTCATGTGGATGGATGCGTGTAGATGCAGTAGGAACAATGTATACTGTATAACCATAGTAAAACAAAAACGCAAATATTGTATCTCCTACAGCACTTAAGGCAAACATAAGGTTTTATTTGTCAGTGGTGCATTTAAAAGGGTGTGGGGGCATGGCATCTCATGTTATACTTACCTTCTTCCATTTGTACATATAACATTTGCTGTTTGAAGACTTGCTTGTAAATCAGTCACACGTTGTAATTCCTACAGTTAAAAAAACTGTATTGTTTAAGCAATTAGGTAGGAAACACTTAAGTCTTTTTGAATCAGATATGTGCTGGCCAAAAATACCTAAGAATGCATATTTTAATATTATTGTATTTTGTATGTGCACGGCCTGTGAAATTTACTCTGCATCTCCGGAAGAAATCGTGAATAATTTATGAGATTAATTATGGCTTCAGCAAAGAGCAACATCTGGACCTCCGTCGTGGATAAGTAAAGTTAAACTTTGTGTAACAAAATGTGATGTGCCCATATAGACATGATGATATCATATCACTACCATATTTGGGTACATCACACTTTTGCTGTCAAACTAGTTTGATAGTGTAGACAGAGCTTTATATATAGTTGATAACTTACTTTGGTATAAGCAGAGTGGTTTTCCAACACAACATCTGAAACTTTCTTTGACACCTAAAATAAACCAAATGAATAAATTATAGTTTATGTCAATGTACTGCACCTAGTAATAGGTAGATAGACACAATGTACTGCACCTAGTAATAGGTAGATAGACACAATGTACTGCAACTAGTAATAGGTAGATAGACACAATGTACTGCACCTAGTAATAGGTAGATAGACACAATGTACTGCACCTAGTAATAGGTAGATAGACACAATGTACTGCACCTAGTAATAGGTAGATAGACACAATGTACTGCACCTAGTAATAGGTAGATAGACACAATGTACTGCACCTAGTAATAGGTAGATAGACACAATGTACTGCACCTAGTAATAGGTAGATAGACACAATGTACTGCACCTAGTAATAGGTAGATAGACACAATGTACTGCAACTAGTAATAGGTAGATAGACACAATGTACTGCACCTAGTAATAGGTAGATAGACACAATGTACTGCACCTAGTAATAGGTAGATAGACACAATGTACTGCACCTAGTAATAGGTAGATAGACACAATGTACTGCACCTAGTAATAGGTAGATAGACACAATGTACTGCACCTAGTAATAGGTAGATAGACAAAATGTACTGCACCTAGTAATAGGTAGATAGACACAATGTACTGCACCTAGTAATAGGTAGATAGACACAATGTACTGCACCTAGTAATAGGTAGATAGACACAATGTACTGCACCTAGTAATAGGTAGATAGACACAATGTACTGCAACTAGTAATAGGTAGATAGACACAATGTACTGCACCTAGTAATAGGTAGATAGACACAATGTACTGCACCTAGTAATAGGTAGATAGACACAATGTACTGCACCTAGTAATAGGTAGATAGACACAATGTACTGCACCTAGTAATAGGTAGATAGACACAATGTACTGCACCTAGTAATAGGTAGATAGACACAATGTACTGCACCTAGTAATAGGTAGATAGACACAATGTACTGCACCTAGTAATAGGTAGATAGACACAATGTACTGCACCTAGTAATAGGTAGATAGACACAATGTACTGCACCTAGTAATAGGTAGATAGACACAATGTACTGCACCTAGTAATAGGTAGATAGACACAATGTACTGCACCTAGTAATAGGTAGATAGACACAATTCATCAACAGTACTACTTCATACAGTACTGAACATTCGCCACACTACTAACAGGAATAAAATCACTTTTTTTAGTATAAATTGTAAAAGAAAAATCCTTTATATTCCTCTTTCATTTTTTGGTCATTTCTATATATATTCATTTGATCAAGATAATAATTATATTAATATTAGAGTACTTACCGATTGAAGTTGTGAACGGAGTCTAGTCCGATCCTCATTAATATCATATAGACTTGGTTTTTCATCATCTTTAAGTTTCTAAAAATAGAATTGTTATTCATGTATCAAATTGGACAAATATTTAATATAAAACAATATAATTACCATAATAAAGATGCATGTGTTTTTTTTAAAGCATAAAAATAAATTTGCTTTGTCAAGAATGTACTGATTAGACAAATAGAAATCTAGAATAATAAAATTATATTTTCACTGGGAAGATAAACATATGCAAAACTTTATGTGACAAAAAAATGTGATGTACCCATATATGGACATAATGATGTCATATCACTACCATGTTTGGGGATATCACTACCATGTTTGGGGATATCACTACCATATTTGGACACATCACACATATTTTGTCAAAAGTTTGATAGTGTAGACAGAGCTTAAGATTTGGTTGCTTACCTCTAACTCATATAAACTGGAATCAAATGTGTCATCGTTGAAATATACATCCTCTATACTATTTATAACCTGAAAGTGGTAAAATAAATGAAGCAATTACAACTGTTGAACTGTGTATACTGTACATGTTTGCTAAATGGAAAGAGTTAGATTCCAAGCCTTTCCATAAATCATTACTGAATATCAAAATAAATTTATTTCTTATTACAATTTTGTCATAAGAAACACAAATCCACGACATTGCTAGCTATGAAGTTCTGGTTTCTATATATAAATGGTTGCATTGTTTGTAGAGAACATTAGTAGCCCCCCTCTGTCTACCTACCTCTGCTTCTGCTAGGGGGTCCGAAGCAATCTCCCTAGTATCCTGAAATAGATATAGAATATGTTATAAAATGTTCATTAATAATTTGAACACTTGGGAATTGTTTATTTTTTAATTTCCACACTTTCTTATAAGTATGGTACTGTATATCTTTATATTACTCTGCTATAATGTTGAACGAAGCGTGGAGAAACAAATAAAACAACAACAAAAATATGTAAACAACATTCAAAGATTATGTATTGTTTTGGACAAACCTTATATGTATAGACAGGCTCTGATTGGTCAGAACTTAAATCTTTATCTTCAGTTGAACTATACTCTTCACGACTTCTGTTAGTCTGTAGGTTAAAAAAATGATTATCAATTGCAATATGCAATACCAGATAACTTCTGGGGAATGCTAATGATGCCTCGCATAAACGGCTTGCCTCTCTGCTGCTTTGAACTATTCTGTTGGAATAATTCACAGTTTTTGGGGGTCTGATTTTAAATTGGGAGAATTTACTGTAAAATTCCATTGAATAAAATAAAAGTTCCCAGATGAATTCTACATCCTAATTGTTACCCGTTTCATGTTGCTGATTATGTTTTGAGTTTATTATTAGCACAGGACTAGATCTCTAAAAATCTCTTTCTAAAAAAAAAGACACCAACATCAATTATGACACAAACAATGCAAGCCGGATCTTGGCCTATTTTACTCCCTGCTTTACTCATCAAGTGAGTGCAACTGATCAAGTGTAAATCTATTTAAAATTAACCAATTTTACAAATATATATGAGTAGGTATAGAAATCTAGCTAATAATACTAGCCTACTAACTAGCCTACTAGGCTTGACCTTATCATCACAATTCATGATGGTAATAACAGGCCTAGCCTAAATATTAGAAACAATTAATTAAACAGGCCTGGGCCTAGGCCTAGAGGCCCGGCCTACCGGATTAGGCCAACTTCGGCCACAGACAATTTCGGCCACAGACAATATTACTACCATATCTATGGAACGCCCACAGTGCCATTGCTAGGGGAACAATGAGACACGACAATGTAATACAGGATTATCGATTTCATTGCGTTTTACTTTTGTTTTTTGTTTTTACACAGGAAAACACGGACACAGACAAACTTGGCAATTAATTAGTTAATAAAATAATGAAAATAAAATACGAACACGTATTTTGTAGCTAGGTGGCATGATGAGATAAGAAACGAAGAATTACGTAGATACCGATATTTCAGAGTACAAAAAATACAATACGGTTGAAATTAAAATGTATAGTTTTTACAAAAAAAAGAAATGAATTGAATGAGGCCTAAGTGATACTAATTGTATGTACATTTTTCTATAAATATAAAACGAATTGAAGTACGTAGGGATATATACTAATTTTATTGTGTACAATAAATATAACTTTGAATGGGTAGCTTTAAGAAATAAGATTATGATAATATAATTTCTAATTTGATACGATTAACTGAAAAAGAATTACAGTGATACTGGTAACTGGTGGTACTGAGCTATTATTGTTTTTTTTATGATGTATATAAATATATTGTATAATCCGGGTTGTAAAATGAAAACAAACAAATGAAAATGTGTGAACTATTTTAAAACGGGATAGATGATAATGATGATCCTGTCAAGTGTATAACAAAATATAAGAAAATTAATGAAAAAAGGAGTAATACAGATCGGCAAAGTTGAACATGGTTGAACTTTGTCGATTTGACTGCGATGAATCGGGGAGCCTTCCCGATTGCGTCGGCGACATCTGCGCGTGTAGCGATTTTAATGGAAACGCTGTAGCAATTTTAATGGAAACCAGGCTTTAGGTCACCTAAGCAATGGAAGGAAAAACGTTTTAATTAAATTTTTTTTTTTTTCTTAGCATTTCTTTTTTCATAGCCAAACTATTAATACGTCTGTACTAAGAGAGTGTTTAACTGTGTCACTGACAGTTGAATTTGTCTTTCGCCAAGACTCCATTATACAACTAAACTGGAATGGAAACAACAAATCTAATAAATGCAAATTGTAGTGTACAGTAGTAATAGTCATAAAAGATACTATACAACAAAGCATGAGATGCGATAACTAATAGCAAAAACAATAGCACGGTCTAATATATGCGTGAATGGCGCGCCATAGAAATCTGTTGTGGCCGAAACTGTCTGTGGCCGAAACGGTCATATGCCGGCCTACCTACCAGCCACCAGTTACCCAGTACGTATTCAGTAACTAACATTATTATTCGAAGAGACTTCAATTTTATAGCCTAGTTAGGTTAGGCTAGCTAGCCAAGGTAGCTAGACCACTATTTCCTTCTATATTTATACCTAGCCCAGGCCATAGATTTCGGCCTGTCTATTGACATATCATACACCTCTAGCAGGCTAGTATAGCAGCCAAGACCAGCCGGCGTAGCTAGCTAGCTAGGCCTAGCAAATGAACTTTTATTAATATCGATTTTCTGATTATTGAATCACTTTATACAATTTTTATCAAAACCTGTAATACCCCCTACACAATAAATCGTATTATATTTAATTAAAACTCACTTGTCTTGAAATCAAGGTCTTTATCTTCTTCATGTTTGCATTTGATAAAACAAACTGCGTAGCCTAAATTTAGAACAAACGCACTGATTTATTTCTCTATACCGTTTTGGGCGGATTTCTCCGCGCAGTGAGTACTTGAGCTTCAGTCAATTTTATGTGGCCTAGCCTAGCGATCGGAGAAGTTTAATTATATGGAGCGCCACAGTTGCATTTTGCATAACATGATTGGTATATGGAACGCCCAAAGTACCTTGTTCTTTGATATTCAATGTTGTTGTATTACGGTATATTTTTTTTTTCGGTATTTCTAATAGACCGTATTACTACACAATCACATTATTTCCATAAAGGTTAGTTATATTTAAATGCTTTTAAATCAACAGCAACAACAAACTTGAAAATAGAGAACATTTCGTAGAATTAAATAAACAAAATACACACGTTTATCCTCCATTTATGATAAAATTTATTACAATTTTTTTATATTCAACCATATATTTTTCAATTCAATGATATTAAATAATAAAATAAGAAATTCGTCACGATCATTATTGCTATAAAAAATATATCCGGTAACTGAAAATTTGGTTTAGTTTGAACAAAGGTTACTTTTTAATTAATTTTTATTTTTTTAAATTTTTGTATATTATCTTTATTTTCTTCTACTTTTCTTTATTCATTGTTATCGTCCAGGAAATTCAAACACAGCAGCGGCACCCATTCCAGTTCCTATACACATAGACACAACACCGTAGCCTCTGAAAACAGAAATTTAATCAAATTAACGTTTAGTAATTTTTATAGAGAGATTGATATGGTAAGGGAATCAAGTTAGCATATGAATGTATGTGTCATACTGCTTGTATACTTAAAGAAGATCTCATTGCCTTGTCCTTCACATGGGATGTAAAGCTGTTGGTCCAGTGTACATACATTGCATATGTCCACAAACTAATTTGTACACTATTAAAAAAAAGTAGGGGTTTCCCACTAGAACGCGAAGTGTTGTATTGTGTAATCACAAGTGGGAACTGACAACACAACAGGCTGCAAACATTGGTACGGGAAATCAAATCAGCTTTATTTCGCACAACAACTCAAAGGAAGAAGAGTAGAAAACATTTTACAGCGCGTAATCAAATACGTGGGGTGAACCAAGTCAAAGTCTCACGGCAACTAACGTTGACGCGCAACAAGCAGGTTTGATTACACAGGTGGAGGCAAACACACTTTATTGAAAAGGCATTTTCTTATGCTGCATAGACTGTGTTGTGTGGCATGGCCAGTGAGAACCATGCCTTAGTGTGCTGATCATGGTGGGCACTTCACTGTATCTGCCGCATGTCCGCAGGGCTTAATCCAAATTTCCTCAATTTAGAACGAATTATACAAATTTTTACTGTGTTCTTGGAGGGCTCTAGGAGTGCTAAACCAGGGGCCTTTGCCCTCTATGCTATGCCACTGTTGGTTACAAGATGGCATGATATGCATGCTCTGTTTATTCTTAGTTCAGTCCTGAAAATACTCCCTACCTTTTGCCTCTTCTCTTTAATTCATATAGAAGCGTTGATATCTGCCTTGCTCCTGTACACCCCAGTGGATGGCCAAGTGCAATAGCACCTCCTAGTGGATTCAGTTTTTCTTTTGGAATGCCCAATTTTTTTATACAATATGTTGCCTGTAAAAAAAATATTACTCTTGAAACTAAATTTGAACACTAATTACACAAGATGTAGGGTGGTAAACAAATTGTATTGTAAACATGTCAGATCTTCTCTAATTTAGTTTAAAACTAAAAAAGAGGTTCCAAATTATCTCCTATTTTTAAAAGTCTAGACTCCTGCCTAGACTTAGGCATTGATAAAAGATGGAAGAAGAATTCAATAGTGACTGTTCTATTCCATATGCCTTGTTAAATAGAACAGTTAATTTTTAAACTGATGAAATATTCTCCCATTTCAACTCAAAACAAATAAGATGAATGCATTATAATTTACTAAAAACCTTAATTTAAATACCTGACTAGCAAATGCCTCATTAATTTCAAAAACATCTATATCATCAACTGTTAGGCCAGCTTTTTTCAGAGCTTCAGGAATGGCAAAGGCTGGGCCGATGCCCATGACGTGAGGAGGTACACCTACTACAGCAAATGATATGAAGCGGCCTAGGATTGGTAAACCATATCTTTGTGCAGCAGAACGTTTAGCAACAACAACAGCTGCAGCGCCATCACTCACTTGACTTGAATTACCTGTTTAAGATTTAGAATAGCTTAAATTAAAAAGCCTGGTTCATATTATTATTTGCGGTTTCTAATTCAGATCGGACCCAAACTGAGCCTAAGCCTAGCCGATCAAAGTCTGTGTGGGAACTCTTAATCAGGAAAGGCTATAAAGATCAGGACTGCTAACTGTTAGCAATTAGATTTCTATTTTTATTAGTAGCGAATCAGCTTCTAGTCTTCCTTTGGTATCAAATGAGGGTTACAATTACTTATTCAACAGCGGCATCACAGAAGTCATTGTTTAATACCCGTGTGCACAGTCTAAACTCAAGTATTATTATCAGTGGCATAACAGATACGAGTTCTCACTGGCTAAACCCAGGGGCCCCAGAACTTAAGGGTTTGCACCTACCCAGTATTGGAAGACCATTAAGAGTGCTAAACCAGGGGCCATTGTGCTCCCTCTGTTACCCCACTGGTAGTTTATATTGTAATTGTTTTATGAGCTTTGCTATTCTGATGACGCATTTAGATTATTTAATTATCAATTTACCTGCTGTGGTGGTACCTCCTGGCTTAAATGCTGGTCTAAGCTTTGCTAGACCTTCTTTGCTTGTTTTTTCTCTTACACCATCATCTTTTGTAACCTATGAAAAGAAACGGTTACTCAGACCTTAATACAGAAAAACTATAATATATGCCAGGATCTGTTTAAAAGGACAATAATTAAATGGCGAACCAAGAAAACCAGGTGGTAATGTTAGAGAATGTGGCATAACACAAAGGTCTGAGGCCTCTGGTTTAAGGACCCTAAGTGGCCCTCCCACGCAGGAGGCCTCGGACATGTTTAGCCTTTTTCGACATATTTTAATACCCTTTTTTTTTCTCTGGGCGCTGCTCAATATAAGCTCCCCAGGGCTCATGGGTTAAGCCACACTGTACATTATAGTATGTGCAAGAAATTACTGGTTTCCATTCCAACTCATTAAAATTTGTTAGGATTTGTTAGGGCATATAATTATAGTAAAAATAAAAGCAATTGAAAGGTCTACATGTTTTTTATACAAAATTATAAACGTACCGTAATTTCAATTTCATCTCCATTCTTGTCAACAACTTTTGTCTTCACAGGCACTATTTCATCATCAAATAGTCCTAACTTCTGAGCCCTTGCGGCCCTGTTGAAGATAAAGTCACAAGGTATTACAAAAAAGCAATTTTGTTACTCTTTGTTATTCAAAGTGCACACAAGTCAGATGTGTACACCGACTAGACCCCCAGTTTAAGTCCTTATCCGAGAAGGTGTTAGTGCAGTTGTCACAGTAGAAGCTACTTCAGGGCTGATGTTGCCAGGGAGTGGTTGAAAGGTTGGTCAGGTGGCTGTCAAAGGCTATACAGACATTTTAATGATATTCTTCTTGTGGAATCTCATATATAATCTATATAATATTGTATTCCATTAGGGTAAGTACCGTAGATCAATTGAAACACAAGTTGGTACAGTGAGTTTGAGAGCAACCTACTTCATTTGTGATTCATATCCCATTAGATCTTGTTCTTCTCTTGAAATTCCAAACTCTTCTGCAACATTTTCTGAAGTAATTCTACCAAAATAATAACCCAAATACTTTAAGACAAATAAATTCAACTGTTTATTTTTCTAAAAATCAAATAGAACTATTTGTCTTTTATTGAATAATGGATGTTCTTTTAAAAAGATTCCCAAGCAATCAGATTTTAGAATGGTTTACAAAAGAATGATAAAACTAGATCCTCAGTTTTGTACCGTAGTACCATGCCAGGTCACAAAATATATAGTATTTATAACTGAGATTTAGCATAGTATCAATGCCAAGCATGTACTAATTACTCTTACCCCATTGGTATTAGAAGGTCTTGTTCTGCACTGCTTTCAAATATCTTGGGGTTTAACTCGCTTGGATCAGAAGGCTGTCTGTATTTTGACATAGACTCTAGGCTAACAAAAATAGAACAAAAAAATCATCAGCAAAATTAGTGGTAATTTCTGCGCCTACATTTAATCATCCAGTGAAAGCTTTTTTGTGATGTGGTATCTGTTTCTTTTTACCTCTCTTTCCTAAATTCTTACACTTGCCCTTTGCAATCTAAATCTAGAAACTCAGAGTAATTAACCACCCTCACCTAACAACTACTTATTTTATTCTTTTAACTTGCTTATGGAAGCTGATCACCCAACAGCATTAGCAATAGCATACACTTCACTCGTAATCCCATGGATACTTACCCACCAGCAATAGCAATATCATACACTCCACTTGTTATCCCACCAACAGCATTCATAAATGCCTGCAGTCCTGAAGAACATTGTCGGTTTACTGTTGTCAAAGGAACATTATATGGTATACCACTGTAGTAAACAAAAACAAACAAAATGTTAAAAGTCACTACAAAGTACAATATTGATGATAATTTTTCTTCAGCATTTACAAATATATAAACCATAACTATAACTCCGTGTAAAACAACACTTTCTAGACCTATATTTATATGAAATATTTAAAGTTTGGCAATATTATTCACGATCTCACCTTAAACACTTTGGTGTCAATCAAGGACTTACAAAAGTTGGAAAAGCTCTCAAAAAAATCCGTAAAAACAGAGGCTGATATAAACTACTTAAAAAATATATGAGACTGATTTTTGCTGTGAGATACTGGTACTGTAACACAAATCCAACATGTGAAACTGGGGCACTGGGTGGGATTGATAAACATGATGCATGTAAACCAGCAAGTTCACCATTGCTTATTCCCATAAATATTCATTATCATTTATAATGAATTATATTTTCCAGATAGTCTTATTCATTGTCATTATTCGCACACACCATTTCTCTGCAAAAATTATTAAGGTTGCTATTTCACAATTAAAAACGTCAGGCATAAAAAAAATTTACAAAGTATAATATAATTTGTCACGTTTCCATTAACACCATCGATACTATTTATTAGTACTGTAGAGGGAAAAAAGTGCAAGTCATGCATTTGTACTATCTTTTATAGTTAGTATATTTATTTAAGTACAAGGCCGATAGTGTTGACAATCATGTTTGTTTTCGTTAAGACCTGGAATGCTAAATGACTGCTTCTGATTAAGATTACAAAGTTTTCCAACATTCCTGTGCCATTTGGAGGAGTCCGAATTGTGAAGGCCAGAAATCGCGTCTTGGTAGTAAGATTTTTTCGCGTCCATAATCGCTTTTTGTACACCATTTCAAAGTTTTTTCCACTTGCTAGATTTTCCAAATTTAACATATGCTTTTTGTCGTTGCTTTATGAGTTGTTTCACTCTTTTCGTAAGCCATGGGCGATCAGTACTCCTCATTTTCAGCAACTGTCGGGAAATTACTATAATAGGCATTTTGTAGAGTAGTAGCTAGCATCGCAGTTTTATCATTTTGTATCCATAAGGTCGTAGACATTATTCCATTCATAATCAACTAACCACTGGCCAAATTGCCTCATGGACGAGTCCTTCATAGGTCTAATCTTTACCGCGACATGATCATTTTAGGTAAACAAGTTATAGGCTTCATTAACACCGAGACATGAAGGTAATGTTGAGTATTATGAATACATTTTTCACTTTTGAATGATTAAAACATTTTATGTTATTAATATACAACCATACATTATAGCTAGGAGTTTTTGAGGCTAGTTTTTTCAATTTTATTAATGATTCAAACAATTCATTTATAAGGTAATTACCTTCTAAACTGTGCTATACGTGCTTGGTGAGCACCAGCTCCTGGCATAAGTACATTACCAATGATAATATCACCAACCAACTCAGGTTTTAATTTAGCATCAGCAAGTACTGCTTCTAACACTGCAACTAATAAGTCATCTGGGTATGTGTCCTAAAACATAATGTTTACAAATAAAAATTTATGAATTTTCATATTTTAATTAACCACTCAACGTTTCGGCCCATGGATGATTCAGAATCAATCCACAACTTTCCAAAAACCGTTTTAAATATTATAAAAAATTGTAAAAATATGAAAATTAATATTTTTACTTTTATTGTTGTGTTGAGATTTGTTATCTGCTGTCATGCCAGGGGCAGACTAACTAAATAGACTAATATTAAATAATTACTAATTAGCAATAAATAATACATTAATAAATAATACAATAAAAAAGGAAATTAATTTACCTTAAATGAACCTCTGTTTGCTTTTCCAATAGGTGTTCTTCTTGCTGCGACAACTACAACATCTTCTGGATTGTTGGCTCTCCATCGTGTAGCCGTAGGATTCATGCAAATGTTTTTCTCCCTAGGCCCATGCCTTTCACCGACATCATCCCTATTCACGTGCTGTTCTCCACAACCAAACACAGTCGACGAAGGCGTCACCACTGTCCTGAGTTGAGGCCTAAGCCCAGTTGCAACTGCTGGGGAATTCAAATGCCTAGTAATGGAAGCTAACCTTTCCATTGTTTGTTATTTTTAAGCCCTGTCAAAAAAAAAAGTTTTACTTTTTATAGGATGATGTTGTACTCAACTAGTAGATTGATTTCGGGGGACGGGGCGGCGGGGAGTTCGTGAAATGTGTGTGATGATATGTAAACGACGATAACAATAAACATGACCTTTAAACCCAAAAAGGGGCGTGATTTAGGTGACTACTTCTTCGCATGCAGCTAAAGTAAAATGACGTCACGTTAAAGCGTGTCGTCACAGAGTCTCATGCATATGCAAAAGGACGTTTTGTCTCTGCTTCTTGTGCGCTCCTGCTCATGATTTTACAAAATGTTTTCAGAGTGATTAATTAATGATGGTGCGATCGGTGGTACAGAAAATAATCCGATATTGTTCCAGATAACAAAGAAGCAGATTAAATATAGTTGTTTATTCGACCCATTTGGCTTAGAAGCAGATTAAATATAGTTGTTTAATTTATTCGACCCATTTGGCTTGCTTAGATGCCTAGCCCTATATAGACAGACTTTCTATGATACCTACTCACTAGCGGCCTAACTAAAGACAAGTAAAATACAGTATACACTACCCACTATCAGGCCATCCATATCCTCCCCTTCATCGTTACCGCGTGGCATTGTGCAGATACTAACCCAGCATACTAGCTAACTTCCCACCCACCCTAGCTCTCAGGTATGCACTGCGCTGCCACTACTACAGACAGTAGGAGGCCTAGCCTAATTCGGGCCTCATGTCTTGCAGCATTTGAAAATACATACTAATATTGTACATTATTATTATTTTGTATTCGCACTGGAAGTATCTAGGCTCTCCTGTCATGTTAAAATTAAAGTATATTATTTATTATCCTCAGCAGTGAAAACAATTATATTTTGTTTGTTGTATATTTTCGATAAATCTCGCGGCGGCGTGTGTGTGGTGGTGGAAAAAACTCTCAGCAAGTTTGCTTCATTTATATGCATGAGACTCTGTGACGACCCACTTTAACATGACGTCATTTTACTTTAGCTGCATGCGAAGAAGTAGTCACCGTTTTCTAATTGTAATTAAAAGAGCGCCGCATACGCCCGTAGGAGGCCTATAACTTTTTCCATGCATCATCGACGATCACACAAACAATGTGCACATGTTTTGTTTGGATGGTTTTTGAAAAAGTTCAAATAATAGCTGTGTTCTATTATTAATATTGTTATTTAGGTCTTGCCTAGTAGTAGCCTATATCATTCTTATATATGTATTATTAGTATAAACTTCAACATCATTTTAACCTACAATTCGGTAGGCGTAGGCCTAGCTAGCTAGGCTATAGGCCCTAGCTAGCTATGTAAACAAGTAAAATTAAACAAAGGCAAAGACTCAGCAGGTCAGTCAGGAACCCTGGCGGGCCCAGCTAGCCTAGAGATACAATACAATTGGATAGGCCTACTAAACTAGGCTATATTAGCCAAGACCTAATAAGGTCTATATACTATACTATAGAGCTAGGCTATTTACGAGGACCTCTTGACACGCCTACTAGGCCTAGTAAAAGTAGGGATATGTTGGCGGCTTATTAAAAGAGTAGGCAATTCTTACCTTTATTTAGGCAATGTGTGTAGGTCATCAGAGGCTAATTAATTAAGTTGAGGCGCTTCATAATATAATTGCTAGCTGATGAAAACAAGCAAAGGCTAATTAAAGGCCAGCAGTACCAAGAGTTAATTAGGTCTAGCTCCACTACTATGCATAGTTAGTAAAATGTGCCTAGGCCTAGATGTCATTGATTTAATTGTTGGTTAGTTAATTTCATAGCTCAGTGGTTTAGTTGTAAACAAACTCAAACCCTACAGTTATGACTAGGCATAACAATAAACTTCTTTTTTTTTCTATAGCATCAAAAATATTCTGAGCCCTAGAAGTTAGGACCATGTCAGACCCCAATAATGAGTCAACATTATACTACCAACAACCATTTAAAAGTTTATGTGGGTAAGTTGTACAAACTAAACTATATTAACTTTTTTCGAAAGTAGTGTTGAAGAAGAGTTTCAGTCAAGAGGTCACAGAGTCATATAGTATAAAGTTTTGATGCTTGGAATTTGCCAAGAACACATTAAAATGCTAAAACCCCTCTTTGTTAGGACAATGTAACCGAACCACTATATTAAAAGGGCATCCCTTTCCCCTGAAAGGTGTCCCCTTACGGGCCCCGTAATAGGGGTTAGTAATTATGACTGCAATTAACACAGATCTACTGCAGTAGAATTTACAAAATTGTTATTCTAAAGCTTTGTCTACACTATCAAACTTTATGGCGCGCCAACTTTATTTGACAACAAAATGTGATGTGCCCATATATGGACATGATGATGTCATATCAATACCATATTTTGGCATATCACTACTATATTTGGGCACATCACACTTTTTTTTGTCAAACTAGTTTGATAGTGTAGACAGGGGAGTTTGCTTGAACATCAAAAGCTCATTTCGTTTGTATCCTGTTCAGTTGTCATTGGCAACATAACTATATATATTTATTTACCTTTTATTTCATTAGGCCACCACAGTATGCTGGTGGGGGATATTATACCAAAATTCCTGCCTCAAGCCAAGCTTTAAGACTGCCTACAGAGCCTTCAAAAGCCTATCAGTATATCAATGAAAGACAAACACCAATTGGTAAAGGCATCAATGTCAATTCACAGGAAAGATTCATTTGGGAGGCGAGAGTACATATCCAGACTGGTCTCCTGAATTTCAGACAAATTTTAAATAAAATTGGAATAGTATATAATGTTTGGTTAATTTCAGAAAGTCATTTAATATTTTAAGCCCTCTTCTCCCTAGATCCACTAATTTGAGATGGTTATGTTTTCTTACAGATGAACTTGGTAACTCAAGACTCAAGTTAATTGGTCTTGGTAGAGGGTTCCTTATGAAAAAACAGAATGTGATGTTTAACCAATTAGAAAGTGATATCAAAATGTTGAATAGTTGTATTGAAAAAATGCAAGCCAACTCGCAAAGTAAAACTGAAAATTTGGTAGAAGAACAGTATGATAAAATGAGTAGGATGGTTAAACATCTAGAAAATGAAACTACTAAATCAGCTACTGATGGCACCAAAACACTATCAAAACAAGGTAAAAATTTGGGAGGGGCTTGTTTTCCTGTGAAGAGATTTTCAGTGGATTCTACTGTTTCACACAAAACATACAAAAACATACATAACACATTTGGGAGTTATGGGCTTGTTTTCCCTCTTCAATGGATTTATATTTGTATTACTATTCATCCTCAATTCAGATTAGGTCCCTTGGTTACCACAATACAGCGGCTGAGCTGGACCAGTACACCAGGGTAATCCCCCTACTCTTCCACTCTTGCATGTTTAGATTGGAAATTTAGTCCTTATCCAAGAAGGAGCCTTGAACATGTGCCAATTGTATTGCTAATATTGGCCACATAACTTAATAATAATAATATTTATTCGGCAAAAGTTCTTAAAAGTAGGTTTTACATTTTCATCTTGATAGGAGCAAGTAATAGGCATGAGCCCAAACAGAAATCTGCTCTTACTCCATCATTATTATACAAAAAGTAGTACAAATTAATTAAAAACAAAACAAACAAAATAAAATATACACCAATTAAGAATATTAGTTGCATTGAATAAACAATATATGTGTATTTTATGTTTCTTAGAAGATCTGTCCAAAGTTAACCCTAAATCTTTAATTATTTTTAGATTTAAATCACAATAATATTGAGTTGGCTAAAAAGGTTGAGAACAAACAATCTAAAATCACTCTTGTAAGTACTTGTATGTTTTAACAAAAATCAATCTCACAGTTATTTAATAGCTGCTTGTATCAAGCCCATAGCCAGGGGGTTAAAAAGTTTCCCTTGTGACCCACAGTGAAAGTGCTGGTAAAGAGTCCTAACTTGTTTTAATTTTATGACGCATTATATTCATCTGGTAGGCTAGGCTTTAATCTATCTTTTCTTCAGTTACTTACGCTTGCACTTTCCCCTTTTTATGGAAAGAACCCCCTGTAAAAATCCTGACTATGGGCTTGTGTACTGCATGCATTATGATCATTCTAGTATTGCAACCTTTTCATTTAGGCTGGGAGTGTTGGTCTTGGCAGAGGAGGAAACCCACAGAGCAGGCAACGGGAACGCAGTTTATCAGGACAAAATGTTGGAGGTCTTGCTTGTCAAAATACAGTCAAAGCTAACATTGTTTCACCTGAAATTGCAAATGAAAAGAAGGGTAAAATAAATGCAAATTTAACAGTGAAAACCTTCCTCTGGCTTCGATTAGTTTTTAATATAGATCATAAATTGTAAACCATTAAAATAATTTATGTGTCAAGACAGTTTCGTCAAGCTGTCAGTTAGACTTTGTCAGTTGTGTGTTATGATGCCGATTGGACCCCAAAAAAAAAAAAAAAAACGAAAATAAAACTCATAATGTAGTGGAGAAAGTCAAGGTGGTTGCTGAGGGTTTAGAGTGATGGATAATTCTTGGCTTTAAGATTAAAAAGAATCTGCTGATGATTTCTATAGGCCTAACATATGGAAATAGTAAACTCACTGATATATATTTCTTGGTATTATTGTACAATTAGGCCTACATCACAGCAGGAAAAACATCTAACCAAATGCTAAATATAACAGTGCAATTGAGGTATTCAAATGTTATTTTGTAAAAAATTTATGTTGTAAATTGAAAAACAACACTAGACATGAAACTCGTCACTTTGACGAGTTAGTTATCCGCACGACAAACGCCACGAGCACGTCATACGTTGGAATATTACACACGGAAAAAGATTATGGCATTATGACCTGGACTGAAGAATATGATTATGTTGTTATTGCTGAATTCTGTTATTTTGTGTCATATAGTATACACAGTAAAATCTGTATACATATCACAATCACATACAGTGTAGAATAGGGGAAAATACGGGACCCGCTATTTATTCCAATTTTTAACATGCTGACGGTTTCAAAATGAAACGCGAAGGTAGCAATTTCGGAAGGAAATTATCTCAGCAACAACATATTAGCGTGTACAAGAAATTTGAATACGTAAAATATTGATGCGCGCTCTTTTAAATGTAATGAATTATAACGCAAAAGATGAAAATACGACTTTTTTTATATAACTGGCCATATGATGACGTCACAACGTCTGATTAGCAAAATGCTCACATGATTTCGTATCTACAATTCAATAGCTTCGAGAAAACGTTTTAATCATGATTATCACATTTCATTCTTACGAGCTATAACAGATTAAATTTTACTGTAAATATGAAATTTATGCCACACGTAATTTAAATTTTTAGGCATGATGACGTCATAAAAATAAAAATATTTTTAACTCATGCGAAAGATAGTTGATTGACCTAGACAATATCAAAATCGGGGTGAAAATGGAAAACGGATAAGTGTAGATGCGCTCTATTAAATGTGATGAGCTATGAAGAAAGATACAAAAATCCTAAATTTTATATTCGCGTGGACTTACGATGACATCACAATGTCCTGTTAGCCATATTAATGCATGATCCGATATCTACAACTCATCAACTTCCAGAATATGTAACAAAAATAACTTTCATTGTTTGGTATAGAAACTACGACTGTTTAAAAAAAGGCTTAATTTTTGACGAATTTTTGATTTTTTTCATCAAAAACCCGTGCAAATTGTTAAATTCTACGTGCTCGTATAACGTCATTTTAAGTCAAAATTGTTTAAAAGTTTGTAAAATTACTAGAAAAGGCTGAAAAAACATAAATCACTCGAAAAAGCGATGTTTTTAACGCTACGTGCGTACCGCGCGCGTAAAAAATATTGGGCGCGTGGGAATTTTTGACATGCTCAAAATGACATGAAACGCGTAGAAAGTCGATTAGAAATTGTTTTTTCGCATTTTCAAATTTTAAATGCGCGTGCGCGCGTAAATTTGTGTAAACCTCGCAATTTTTTTTCCACAGAAAGTTAGCGCACGATATAAATTAAACTTCTGCAAAGTTTCAATTCAAAATGTTATTTGGTTTTTGACCTATGTTAAATACGCGAAATTCATAAAATCGCGCGTAAGTCACGTTGCGCACCTCTGACGTCATTCAAAAATAGGAGGTGCACAACTTCACATAAATGCCCACATGTTGTCAAAGTTATGGAATGTTACGTTTACACATGTTAGAGAAACGCTCTACACAAAAATGGAAGGAAAGAAATAAGAACTAGACATGAAACTCGTCACTTTGACGAGTTAGTTATCCGCACGACAAACGCCACGTGCACGTCATACGTTGGAATATTGCACACCGAAAAAGATTATGTCATTATGACCTGAACTGAAGAATATGATGTGTTGTTAGTACTGAATGCTGTATATTTTCTGTCATATAGTATACACAGTATAATCTGTATACATGTCACAAACAGTGTAAAATAGGTGAAATTACGGGACCCGTATTTTATTTTAATTTTCAAAAGGAAACGCGAAGGTACTGTAGTAATTTCGGAAGGAAATTATCTCAGCAACAACATATTAACGTTTAGAAGAAATTTGAATACGTGAAATATTAATGCGCGCTTTTTTAAATGTAATGAACTATGACGCAAAAGATGAAAACATGACTTTGTTTATTTAACTGGCCATATGATGACGTCACAACATCTGATTGGTGAAAAGTTCACATGATTTCGTATCTACAATCCCATAGCTTCCTGAAAACGTTTTAATCGTGATTATCACATTTTATTCTTACGAGCTATAACAGATTAAAATTTACTGTAAAGATGAAATTAATGACGCTGTTAATTAAAATTTTTAGGCATGGTGACATCATAAAAATTAAAATATTTTTAACTCATGCGTAAGATAGTTGATTGACCTAGACAATATTAAAATCTCAGAGAAAAAGGAATACAGATAGGCGTGATGCGCTCCATTGAATATGATGAGCAATAATGAAAGAGACAAAAATCCTATATTTTACATTCGTGTGGCCATACCATGACGTCACAATGTCCGGTTAGCCATATTGATTCATGATCCGATTTCTACAACTCATCAACTTCCAGAATATGTAATTAAAAAAAAGTTCACCTCGTTGTTTAGAATCTATGACTGTTTAAAAAAAGGCATAATTTTGACAAATTTTTGAACTTTTTCATCAAAAACGCACGTAAAGTATCCAATTCAACGTGCCCGTATGACGTAATTGTAAGGTGAAATTGTTTTAGAATTGGTAAAATTACTATAAAAGGCTGGAAAAACATAATTCAATAAAAAAAAAATCTTTTAGCGCTACGTGCGCACCACGCGCATAAAATTGTTTGCGCGCGTGGGAAATTTTGACATGGTCAAAATGTCATGATCAGCGTAGAAAGTTGATTAAAAATTAATTTTGCGCATTTTGAATTTTAAATGCGCGTGCGCGCGTAACTTTGTGTAAAACACGCAATTTTTTTTCCACAGAAAGTTAGCGCATGAAATAAATTAAACTTTTGCTAAGTTTCAATTTAAATTGTTATATGGTTTAAAATCTATGTTAAATACGCGAAATTCATAAAATCGTGCGTAAGTCACGTTGCGCATTTCTGACGTCATTCACAATAGGAGGTGCACAACTTCACGTGAATGCCCATATGTTGACAAAGTTATGAAATGTTATGTTTACACGTTTTTGAGATACGCGAGATACAAAAATAGAGGAGAAATGCGCGTGCGCGCGTAACGTCTTGTAAAACATGGCATTTTTAATCCACAAAAAGTTTGCCCTTGATATGACTTAAATTTTCACAAAGTGTCAAAACAAATTTATGCTTGGTTTTTAGTCTATGATCAATCATAAAAAATCATAAAATCGCACGTAAGTCACGTTGCGCAACTCTGACGTCATTCAAAAATAGGAGGTGCACAACTTCACGTAAATGCCCATATGTTGACAAAGTTATGAAATGTTATGTTTACAAGTTTTTGAGATACGTGAGGCACAAAAATGGAGGAGAAAGAAATAAGAAAAAAAAAAAAAAAAAAAAGTAACAGGACGATTACAAGAAGTTATCCGCTACTAAGCGGATAACTAATAATACAGAAAAAAAAAAAAAAAATGATGATCCCATACAATCACAAGGAGTTATCCGCCAAGTGCGGATAACTAATTACAAACACTCTCTCAACAGCGACCATGTTATCTTTCAAAAACAATACCTATTTTTTTAATTTTATTTTTTAAGGTTTTAGCCCCAAGAAACAATCAGACATTATTCAAAGCAGTATTGAGCATGACCAGGTACAGAGAAAACCTACTAAAAGCCCTCCTGTAAGTGTATCTAAACTAACATGTTATGGTTCAATAAATGCATATTACAGTATGCTATTTCAAGTGTTGTACTATTATTATATGATTTACTTGCATTGATCCATTTGCAGCTCTTAACAAAGCTATTGGATTGGGTGTAGGTAAAATGTCAGAGCCAAGCTAAAACCTCCCGCTTCTTTCACTCCACCCTTCATATTTTGACCAGACTATACCCCATTCTATCTCACCTATAAGGTCAATATTAAACCATTTTATGCCCTCCTGGATGAACAAATTGCAATGAATTGTAAACATTACAACAAGTAATATTGTAATTTTTTTTTCTTTCATGTATTTATATTGTTTCGTCCTTAAATGCAGATATTTACCCTTGATGACATCAGTAGCGAATACAATTGAATTTTAATTGAATATACAATTTAAAGTAGAACTGAGGATAAACTAGGGTGCATTACTAGTGTGGTAAACTTTATTTTCAGGCTAGATGTGTGGGTTATGGTAGAGGAGGAAATCCACAAACCAGGCAACGTGAACGCAGTCTGATGATAACACCTGCAGGACGCCTTGTTTGTCAAAGTGCACAAGTCAGAGGTTCTAACAATGTGTTAAGCTCTGTCTACACTATCAAACTTTTTGTGACAAACAAATGTGATGTGCCCATTGGACATGATGATTTCATATCACTACCCTATTTAGGCATATCACTACCATACTTGAGCACATCATCACGTCAAAATAGTTTGATAATGCAGACAGAGAAGAAAAATGATGTGGTGAATTATTACAGGGATTTACCATTAGTGGTACATGATTGGGAGACAATTGTGTTATGATTAGCCAATAAATATCTAGACACATTATATTTGGTACTATGTTCGTCTGTGCATTCAACGACAAAGCAGGACCTAACCTTCACAAACACATTCCTTCTTATTTAAACATTTTCACAGGTGATCAATTATGCAAATCAGTGTGCGTCACAATAGACCACACATCACATTAACAGTTAGTCTAGTAATGGATCCTTGGATAAAATATCAATAGAAAATGATTCAACATTGGATATTTGTTTAGGTAAACATGTTGAAATTACAGTAATAGGTTTTTTTTCCCGTTTAAATATTCATACTTAAATTCTACTAATTAATTAATTTTACTGTTTATTTAGCTCAAGTGACAGTTAAAAGTGAAATGCCAGATAAAGCATGCTACCAAGAAGTAAGTAATAGTATTGTTTCATGTAGTAATTAAATACTAACTATTTCTTTGCCTAATTTTATTTTTAAATTTATGTTTATAACTTTTTGATGCTGATAGAGTTATTCCATACAACATTATATTATTATTATTATTTATAGGTGGATTATATAGATCTGAAAAATTGTTGAAACTTGCATTCTTGTAGACAAACATGATAAGCTTAGAAACTAAATTCCATTATTTATGGAAAGTTTATGTAGATCTTAAATTCTATATGTAGTAACCATATTGTCCTTTTAAGGAATCTAAAGAAGATGCTAAAAAGAAACTGTTCAGAAAACTCACCAAGAAACTAAACGCAGTAAGTTGGTAGATAAATAAAATATTACTTTAGTTCAATAGAAGTCTACTAAAATATGATTGATATTGTAAAGCTCTGTCTACACTATCAAACAACAACAAAGTTGTTGTTGTAGTTTGACAAAAAGGTGTGATGTGCCAAAATACGGTAGTTAAGTTTGGTAGTGTAGACAGAGATTTATGTATTGGAATTGTTGTCATCATGCAGATTGAGAAACTAAAGCTCTATCTACACTATCAAACTAGTTTGATAAAAAAGGTGTGATGTGGCCAAATACGGTAGTAATACGACGTCATTGTGTCAATATGGGCACATCACATTTTTTTTTCACATCAAGTTTGGTAGTGTAGACAGAGATTTATGTATTGGAATTTTTTTCTTCATGCAGATTGAGGTGCTAAAGCTCTGTCTACACTATCAAACTAGTTTGACAAAAAAGTGTGATGTGCCGAATATGGTAGTGATATGACATTATCATGTCCATATATAGGAACATCACATTTGGTAGTGTAGACAAAGCTTTATGTATTGGAATTGTTATGTTCACACAGATTGAGAGACTTAGAATGAAAAGAAAACAGGGAGAAAAACTTACAAAAGAGGAGGTACATATATATAGATAAGAGAATTTATATTTTGTTAAATGCATTTTCGAAATGATATATAATTAAAATAATTTAAATATTTCATTGTTAGTATGATTCATATAAATTTATAATAGCATGCTATAGGCTAAAGGAGGCTATTGTTTAGTACTAGTAGAGGGAGTGCTCAGTAAACTTTTTTTCTCTTTTTATTACCTCATTCCTTTCAAAATCAAATTTCAACTACATATTAATAAAAGGAAATTAAATGGTTAATACTAATAGGATGTAGAATAATAGCATTGCTAATCGTGTCTAGGCCCTGACCTAAACTAGATATGTAGGTTTTTTCCTGCTTTTAATATTACACACATTATACCATTGTTTAAATGTTGAGTCTTCCGCCATATTGAATATAACAAGACTAGCAGTTTGTTTTATGTCAAAAAAAAAAAAGATTGAATTGATTTAATAGAAAGAAATAAAATCTTATCATTTGATTGAATTATTGCTCCATTGATCGTCTTCTGGAGAATTTTAACAAAACTATTCAAATTATCAATTCATATTTCATATAAAATTATATTCTTACAGGAACAGAAGATAAAGTTGAGAGCCTTAATTAAGGGAGAGCTAGCATGTTTAACCTAATCTGTTGGATGGAGGAACAATGATCTTTCGCCCTGTGCTTTGATCCAATATAGGCCTACAATTACTGTAGGCCTAAGTTTAGGTCGGGTGCTTGTTGAAATCATCTGATTCTCTGTTACTACCAACATATACCATTAGTATTGATTGTTTAAAACAAAAATTAAAGAAGAAAATGCTATTATTTATATAAAAGATTTTTAAGTTCTAGTTTATAAAAGATTTAATTATTTTAAAGAACTTTTTATATGTAAGAAAAAAAGGATATGAATCATGTGTAGATGTGCTTGATTATTATACTGATTAAAAATTTTTGTTTTAATTCTATAATTCCTTTAATAATTATATAATTCTTTAAAAAAAATGTATATAATTGTTAAAAACTGGTTGACAAGATATTGTTCTTATTTCTTGCCACCAATTTGTTACAATGTTTTTGCACAGTAGGATATTTAGGGTATACACAGTAGGGTATTTAGGGTATACACAGTAGGATATTTAGGGTATACACAGTAGGATATTTAGGGTATACACAGTAGGATATTTAGGGTATACACAGTAGGATATTTAGGGTATACACAGTAGGATATTTAGGGTATACACAGTAGGATATTTAGGGTATACACAGTAGGATATTTAGGGTATACACAGTAGGGTATTTAGGGTATACACAGTAGGATATTTAGGGTATACACAGTAGGATATTTAGGGTATACACGGTAGGATATTTAGGGTATACACGGTAGGATATTTAGGGTATACACAGTAGGATATTTAGGGTATACACACTTGGTTGTTCGTGCACAGTAGGATATTTAGGGTATACACAGTAGGATATTTAGGGTATACACAGTAGGATATTTGGGGTATACACAGTAGGATATTTAGGGTATACACAGTTGAATATTTAGGGTATACACACTTGGTTTATGTTCGTGCACAGTAGGATATTTAGGGTATACACAGTAGGATATTTGGGGTATACACAGTAGGATATTTAGGGTATACACAGTAGGATATTTAGGGTATACACAGTAGGGTATTTAGGGTATACACAGTAGGGTATTTAGGGTATACACAGTAGGATATTTAGGGTATACACAGTAGGGTATTTAGGGTATACACAGTAGGATATTTAGGGTATACACAGTAGGGTATTTAGGGTATACACAGTAGGGTATTTAGGGTATACACAGTAGGATATTTAGGGTATACACAGTAGGATATTTAGGGTATACACAGTAGGGTATTTCGGGTATACACAGTAGGATATTTAGGGTATACACTGTAGGATATTTAGGGTATACACAGTAGGATATTTAGGGTATACACAGTAGGGTATTTAGGGTATACACAGTAGAATATTTAGGGTATACACAGTAGGATATTTAGGGTATACACAGTAGGGTATTTAGGGTATACACAGTAGGGTATTTAGGGTATACACAGTAGGGTATTTAGGGTATACACGGTAGGATATTTAGGGTATACACAGTAGGATATTTAGGGTATACACTGTAGGGTATTTAGGGTATACACAGTAGGGTATTTAGGGTATACACAGTAGGGTATTTAGGGTATACACTGTAGGGTATTTAGGGTATACACAGTAGGGTATTTAGGGTATACACAGTAGGGTATTTAGGGTATACACAGTAGGATATTTAGGGTATACACAGTAGGGTATTTAGGGTATACACAGTAGGATATTTAGGGTATACACAGTAGGGTATTTAGGGTATACACAGTAGGATATTTAGAGTATACACAGTAGGATATTTAGGGTATACACAGTAGGGTATTTAGGGTATACACAGTAGGATATTTAGGGTATACACAGTAGGGTATTTAGGGTATACACGGTAGGGTATTTAGGGTATACACGGTAGGGTATTTAGGGTATACACAGTAGGATATTTAGGGTATACACAGTAGGGTATTTAGGGTATACACAGTAGGGTATTTAGAGTATACACAGTAGGATATTTAGGTTATACACAGTAGGGTATTTAGGGTATACACAGTAGGATATTTAGGGTATACACAGTAGGGTATTTAGGGTATACACAGTAGGGTATTTAGGGTGTCCACACTTGGTTTATGTTCGTGAGGTATTTAGGGTATACACGTTTGGTTTTGCATATTCATTTGCCGAACCCTCTTTCTATTACGTAGGCCCACCTTTAGTGTTACAATAATTGAGGAAATAAAGTATCGCTCCTTTTTGATTGGCATGGCAATCACATGTTCGAAAAACCACAACTATTCACTGTTAACAAAAACAAAAGGGTAGTGTAAAGTTTGTTTATTGTTCGATTCCCGCCAAAAAAGGTAACTAATGGAAATCAACTTTTCGCCAGCGAAATTGGTAGTTCGAACATTTCCTCCTCGTTTGGCGAAACAATAGTCGTATACCTCTCTTTTTTATTATGCAATCATACTTTTGGATTATCTACAGAAATAAGATTAATATTATTATAAGTTATTATCATTGTTTATATTATACTATATTAAACAATGTTTGTTTATATTTTCCGTGCATGTTCCTTCTTTACTGTTTTATGTATTTTTTCAAAATAAAATTTGTTCAAAAGATGGTATTTTAATCGTTTTTAATTTGTATTGAAAAACGAAACCTAAGACCACGAAAGCTAAGACCCCATAAGACCTAAGATCACGAAAGCTAAGACCCAAGACCTAAGATTACAAATTCTAAGATATACTACAGCTTAAAAACAATACTTGTTTATCCATACATAATTTTAAACCCTTCAGGTTTCATTTATTACCATAAATATAATTTAATACTACCGCAAAACATAGATAAACTCACATTATTTTCGCCCGTTGAGTAAATGTATATTTTTTCTTTACAACAAACAAACTTGACGGGTTGTTTGTGGGTATATATTTACTCCAATGTGTTGGTTCAGAGCATGTTTTTCTTACGCACCTGCCTTTCTTGTATTTTGACTCCAAATTTGTTGACTAACTTTATCCTGAATACCACACTTTAAAATTAGGATTTATAAGTACTTTCAGACGGAGAAACACATAAAAACAAATAAATAAATCCTTTAAATTGATGATTTTACAGACATGTTTCTTTGTACATTGTAACTCCTCGAGTTCCCCCCCCCCCCCTGGCTCAATGTTTTTGTTTCTATGGAGCGCCAAAAGAGCAACAATAATAGTACAAGTATAAAAACAGAAATAAAACGAAAAAAATCATGATTTTTAAATTAAAATTTATTTGCCAGTATTTATTTCTTCGTACTTGCATGATTATACTATTATCATTACAATTTTAATTTTACATTGTTCCATCCACACTGTAGATGGACTCCATAGAGTTTTCAGCCCTCTATATAATTGTTGCTCTTTTGACGTTCCATAGAAACAAAAACATTGAACATGTAGGCCTACAACTGCTACTGTACTGTAGGCTAGTCATGCGAAATTCGCAAACAGTTTGTGTGCGAGAAAAACGTCTGTAAAATCATTAATTTAAAAATGTATTTGTTACTTTTTATGTGATTCTTTTTCATAAAAGTGCCAATTCTAAGGTGTGGTATTCAGAATAAATGTTGGGAGTTAAAATACAAGGCAGGTGCGAATGATAAATATTTGTAATCTTAGGTCTTGGGTCTTAGCTTTCGTGATCTTAGGTCTTAGGGGGTCTTAGCTTTCGTGGTCTTAGGTTTCGTGACACCCCCATTATTATATTGCTAATGGCTTGCCTCCCCGTCCAACCTTGTTTTTAATGCAATTCATAACATACTGTATGTTTAAATTTCACAGCGAAGACACATTTTACTCCATTTTACGTTTTACCCAATTACCCTGAATATGTATAATTGTTTTTATAATCATACACGATGAATTGCCTTTACCGTAGATCTACCCAACTGAGGGAGTGCCTCAATATCTCTTTTCCGCTGTCTTTCCCTCTTTCAAAAAAAATGTTGACACATGCTGTTTTTCCTTATGGTTCTTTCAGTAACTAGCTACTATTATCTACGAATATATGAATCAAGTATTCATTGGGTAAAATAGGCCCAACCTTCTTTGTACTTAGGTCTATATAAACGAATACACGCCTTATTGTCAACACTTCTTCCTTGCTGCTGAATTACAATATCATATCTACAACATGGCACGATTCATTTTGTTGGTGTTGGCCTGCCTAACGTTCGGTGCAACTCTGGTTGAAGGAGGTAGTCAGTTTTTAATATTATTGTAGACATGTATTTAAATCTGTGTTGTTTAAGTTGTTATTGTACCGCTACCTTTCTATTCCACAGGTGTATCCATTTAAAAACATAGGCCTATAAAACGTTAGTTAAGTGAACCATGTTGCGGTATTACTATTAAACATCTCCAGTAAGGACAGCTGGCAAAAAAGTCATCATCCATATTAAACTATATCAAAATAAAAACACGAAAGAATCCAAAAGCATTTTTCTTTCGAATGGATGAAATTAACAAATGTACCATCTTCGCATGGCACTTTAACAATTAGTATGAAAATGAATTGTCAGTGTGGTTAAAGCTGTTCAATGGCTCAATATTTGTAAAAATATAGGCATACAGTTATGTTTGTCGAACTGAAGTGGATTGGGTGAATCTGCCTATGTATTCATCTAACTACTGTAGATTAATGAATAAATGCTCAATTCTATATTGTTTGTATTTTAGGTTGCGTTTATGGTTGGCATCAATATGGTTCAAAGTGTTATAAATACTTTGCCAAATCTTTGACTTGGGAACAAGCTCAATCTGATTGCAATGCACTCAACTCAGATCTTGTTGTCATCAATAATAAACAAGAAAACAGCTTCGTTCGTAAACTTATTGTTGCAAAAAGTGCGTGGATTGGAATGAAAAAATTAAGTAAAGACAGTTATTTTAGTTGGGTCGGAGTTCCTAATTCATGTTCATCATACGAGTGTAAGTACTATTTCCTTATTTTGTGATTGTATTACACAAATATAATTTGTGATTTGGTACATTGACTGAATTATTTTTAAAAAAGTGATGGAAGCTATGCTATAAATGAGTTTATAATGTAATTTACTGAGGGCAGAGCAACATTACCCTGGCTGTGGTGGGTAATTTTGTGAGGTGTCTAAGACGAAGACGATGGTACGATTTTCATAAAATTATCTCCCATAATTATATTGTAGTGTTCCTATTTCATTTGATTGCGCCGTCTCAAATATTTCAGACATCTCAGTCAATCAATTAACCGATATTCATACCGGAATCGTTTCCTGCATATTGCTAATACTTTGTATACTCTTCAATGTACACTAACGAATACGGTCCAATTATTATTATTTATATAGATTATAAATTTATTTTTAGATTTTCAAAGTGGTCAACCAAACAATTATGGTGGTAACCAAAATTGTGTTGAAATGTTGAAATCCAGCTCATGCTGGACTGATCGGGAATGTAGTACAAGATTATGTCATGTCTGTGAAAAAAGGCAAAATTGTAAGTACTGTATCAGTTTAGTTTACAGAGTTTAAAAAAATAGAACAATATCCCATCACTCGTTTCCTACCTTTTCATTTCTTCAATTTGTTCAAAAGTTTCTTTCAATTCGGTTATTTTCGTTCCGTTATGAAATCTAAAAAAATATGTTTTTCTCTAAAAAGTTTTCTAATTACGAACGTCTATTCTAATCAGGTTGTCACGCGTTTAGGTTATATTGTTACTTCCCTATTATGTTATCGATTTAATTGTATGCAATTATGCAGTTATGCAAATAACGAAAGTTTATGAATTACAATGAGGAGAATATAATAGTGTACTTCATCACGTGATACACAATCAACCAACGAACTGGAAATGTTACACACGTGTAGGCTTGTTGGAAACAGCAACATAAATCATACGACAAACTCATCTTAAAATCGTCAATTCGGTTAAATTCGGTCTCAAGATTCATGTACGGAAGCTTATAGTTTATTCGTTTGTATTTTAATTTTCAGAGTCGTACCCGTAATTGCTCTTTTACTGGTGACAAGAAGGAACACGAAGTAATACAAGAGTATAAAGATGTTATGATTAATCAAACAAATATTTGTTGAAAAAAATCATTGTTTTTGGATATTTTTTTAATACTATTTCCAAATAAAATACACGTTAATTGGATATCAATAAAGTTTTGTGTTTATTTTAGTGTGTAGGTATTGTAGAGATTGAAACACTATTGATAATATATTCTTCCTTAAAATAAATGAATTAAACCGTAAATAAAATAATGAGCAAAAAAATAGAAAACAGAAAAAATGAAAAACAGAAAAAGAAAGAAAGAAAAAAAAGAAAAAGCAGACAGAAAGGAAACAAACCAAAAAAATACAGAACGAGAAAAGACAGAAAACATAATGAAAGAAAGACAGATAAAATCAGAGAGACAAGGAGAAAAAAAAAAGAAAAAAGGCAATAGGCAAAATACGAAAGGTGTTTCAAAATACGACATGTGTTCCAAAATACGACATGTGTTCCAAAATACGACAAGTGTTACAAAATAGGACAGGTGTTATGAAATACGATATGTGTTACGAAATACGACAGGTGTTACGAAATACGACAGGTATACAAAATACGAAAGGTGTTACAAAATACGACAAGTGTTACAAAATACGACAGGTGTTACAAAATACGAAAGGTGTTACAACATACGACAGGTGTTACAAAATACGACAAGTGTTACAAAATACGACAAGTGTTACGAAATACGACAAGTGTTACAAAATACGACAGGTGCATGCACAATACGACAAGTGTTAAAAAATATGACAGGTATACAAAAAACGACATGTATACAAAAAACGACAGTTGTTACAAAATACGACACGATAGACAAAAAAGATGAACTTTAAAAATAACAATAAAGCTGATAACATTTCCATCAATAGCAAGACTTTGATCTTGAACGATTTTGCCTTTGAAATTCACGAGGATCAGAAGAGGTTTGTAGCTGGACACGTGAGATTTGAGATCGACTTCTTGAAATCTAAGTTTGAATTTCGGGATAATTCTTGAAAGTTTTACCAAACAATATTTTATTTTTACCAAACAATATTTTTAATTGGTCTAATTTGTGCTCAGTAAATTTTCTTTCTCTTTTTTTATTACCTCATTCATTTCAAAATCAAATTTCAACTACATATTAATAAAAGGAAATTAAAATGGTTAATACTAATAGGATGTAGAATAATAGCAATACACGGTGAATTGTCTTTACCGTAGACCTACCCAACTGAGGGAGTGCCTCAATATCTCTTTTCCGCTGTCTTTCCCTTTTTAAAAAAGGTGTTGACACGTGCTTTTTCCCTGTTGGTTCTTGTATTACAAGTTGTTTTAGCTATGTATGAATCAATTATTCATTGGGTAAAATAGGCCCAACCTTCTTTGTACTTAGGTCTATATAAGCGAATACACGCCTTATTGTCAACACTTCTTCCTTGCTGCAGAATTACAATATCATATCTACAAAATGGCGCGATTCATTTTTTTGGTGCTGGCCTGCCTAACGTTCGGTGCAACTCTGGTTGAAGGAGGAGGTAGTAAGTTTTTAATAATATTGTAGACATGTATTTGAATCTGGGTTGTACTTAATCTTTACCTTGTTATTGTACCGTTACGTTTCTATTTCTTCGTTTTTGTAAGTAGGCCTACTACTGTATCTATAGTTCATGGGTCTATCAAAAAACCGTCACAGGTGTATCCATTTAAAAACATAGGCCTATAAAACGTTAGTTGAGTAAACCATCTTGCGCTATTACTAACATCTTCAGTAAGGACAGCTGGAAAAAATTCATCATCGATATTAAACATAAATGATGATAAAAAAGGATAAAAATCAAAATAAAAACACGAAAGAATCCAAAAGCATTTTTTAAACTACATCCAAGAACTTATAACACAAGAATCTCCTGTTCGTCAGAAGCACGTAACAATTTCGAAAGGCATTGTGGGATAGAATAGAGCTAATGGGTGGCGCCATTGTGAGCCATGGAGTAGGGCGTCCGCATCAAATTAGAAAGTCAAAATCATAGAGGGGATCTGCTAATACTCTAGGGGGATAGAGTAATTGACTTCCTAGTTTGGAGGGGGCGCTGCTCCATGCTGTGAAATGGCGTCGCCCAGTTTGACCTTGAACACGAAGTAATACAAGAGTATAAAGATGTTATGATTAATCAAACAAATATTTTTTGAAACAATCATTGTTTTGGATATTTTTTTGTTTTAATACTATTTCCAAATAAAATACACGTCAATTGGATAGCAATAAAGTTGTGTGTTTATTTTAGTGTGTAGGTATTGTAGATACTGACACATTATTGATAATATATTCTTCCTTAAAATAAATGAATTAAACCGTAAATAAATTAATGAGTAAAAAATTGAAAAGAAAAACAAAGAAAAAAAAAGAAAACAGAGAAAAATGAAAAAACAGAAAAATACAGAAAGAAAGACAGAAAGTAAACAGAACAAAAAAATGTTCCAAAATACGACAGGTGTTCCAAAATACGATAGGTGTTACAAAATACGACAGCTGTTACAAAATACGACGACATGTGTTAAAAAATACGACAAGCGTTACAAAATACTACAGGTGTTACAAAATACGACAGGTGTTACAAAATACGACAATTGTTACAAAATACGACGACAGGTGTTCAAACATACGACAGGTGTTACAAAATACGACAGGTGTTACAAAATACGACAAGTGTTCAAAAATACGACAAGTGTTTCAAAATACGACAAGTGTTTCAAAATATGACAAGTGTTACAGAATACGACAAGTGTTACAAAATGCGACAGGTGTTACAATATACGACAGGTGTTACAAAATACGACAGGTGTTACAAAATACGACAAGTGTTACAAAATACGACAAGTGTTACGAAATACGACAGGTGCATGCACAATACGACAGGTGTTACAAAACATGACAGGTATACAAAAAACGACATGTATACAAAAAACGACAGTTGTTACAAAATACGACACGATAGACAAAAAAGATGAACTTTAAAAATAACAATAAAGCAGCTGATAACATTTCCATCAATAGCAAGACTTTGATCTTTAACGATTTTGCCTTTGAAATTCACGAGGATCAGAAGAGGTTTGTAGCTGGACACGTGAGATTTGAGATCGACTTCTTGAAATCTAATAATAGGATGTAATATAATAGCATTGCTAATCGTGTCTAGGCCCTGACCTAAACTAGATATGTAGGCTTTTTCCTGCTTTTAATATTACACACATTATACCATTGTTTAAATGTTGAGTCTTCCGCCATATTGAATATAACAAGACTAGCAGTTTGTTTTATGTCAAAAAAAAAGATTGAATTGATTTAATAGAAAGAAATAAATCTTATCATTTGATTGAATTATTGCTCCATTGATCGTCTTCTGGAGAATTTTAACAAAACTATTCAAATTATCAATTCATATTTCATATAAAATTATATTCTTACAGGAACAGAAGATAAAGTTGAGAGCCTTAATTAAGGGAGAGCTAGCATGTTTAACCTAATCTGTTGGATGGAGGAACAATGATCTTTCGCCCTGTGCTTTGATCCAATATAGGCCTACAATTACTGTAGGCCTAAGTTTAGGTCGGGTGCTTGTTGAAATCATCTGATTCTCTGTTACTACCAACATATACCATTAGTATTGATTGTTTAAAACAAAAATTAAAGAAGAAAATGCTATTATTTATATAAAAGATTTTTAAGTTCTAGTTTATAAAAGATTTAATTATTTTAAAGAACTTTTTATATGTAAGAAAAAAAGGATATGAATCATGTGTAGATGTGCTTGATTATTATACTGATTAAAAATTTTTGTTTTAATTCTATAATTCCTTTAATAATTATATAATTCTTTAAAAAAAATGTATATAATTGTTAAAAACTGGTTGACAAGATATTGTTCTTATTTCTTGCCACCAATTTGTTACAATGTTTTTGCACAGTAGGATATTTAGGGTATACACAGTAGGGTATTTAGGGTATACACAGTAGGATATTTAGGGTATACACAGTAGGATATTTAGGGTATACACAGTAGGATATTTAGGGTATACACAGTAGGATATTTAGGGTATACACAGTAGGATATTTAGGGTATACACAGTAGGATATTTAGGGTATACACAGTAGGATATTTAGGGTATACACAGTAGGGTATTTAGGGTATACACAGTAGGATATTTAGGGTATACACAGTAGGATATTTAGGGTATACACGGTAGGATATTTAGGGTATACACGGTAGGATATTTAGGGTATACACAGTAGGATATTTAGGGTATACACACTTGGTTGTTCGTGCACAGTAGGATATTTAGGGTATACACAGTAGGATATTTAGGGTATACACAGTAGGATATTTGGGGTATACACAGTAGGATATTTAGGGTATACACAGTTGAATATTTAGGGTATACACACTTGGTTTATGTTCGTGCACAGTAGGATATTTAGGGTATACACAGTAGGATATTTGGGGTATACACAGTAGGATATTTAGGGTATACACAGTAGGATATTTAGGGTATACACAGTAGGGTATTTAGGGTATACACAGTAGGGTATTTAGGGTATACACAGTAGGATATTTAGGGTATACACAGTAGGGTATTTAGGGTATACACAGTAGGATATTTAGGGTATACACAGTAGGGTATTTAGGGTATACACAGTAGGGTATTTAGGGTATACACAGTAGGATATTTAGGGTATACACAGTAGGATATTTAGGGTATACACAGTAGGGTATTTCGGGTATACACAGTAGGATATTTAGGGTATACACTGTAGGATATTTAGGGTATACACAGTAGGATATTTAGGGTATACACAGTAGGGTATTTAGGGTATACACAGTAGAATATTTAGGGTATACACAGTAGGATATTTAGGGTATACACAGTAGGGTATTTAGGGTATACACAGTAGGGTATTTAGGGTATACACAGTAGGGTATTTAGGGTATACACGGTAGGATATTTAGGGTATACACAGTAGGATATTTAGGGTATACACTGTAGGGTATTTAGGGTATACACAGTAGGGTATTTAGGGTATACACAGTAGGGTATTTAGGGTATACACTGTAGGGTATTTAGGGTATACACAGTAGGGTATTTAGGGTATACACAGTAGGGTATTTAGGGTATACACAGTAGGATATTTAGGGTATACACAGTAGGGTATTTAGGGTATACACAGTAGGATATTTAGGGTATACACAGTAGGGTATTTAGGGTATACACAGTAGGATATTTAGAGTATACACAGTAGGATATTTAGGGTATACACAGTAGGGTATTTAGGGTATACACAGTAGGATATTTAGGGTATACACAGTAGGGTATTTAGGGTATACACGGTAGGGTATTTAGGGTATACACGGTAGGGTATTTAGGGTATACACAGTAGGATATTTAGGGTATACACAGTAGGGTATTTAGGGTATACACAGTAGGGTATTTAGAGTATACACAGTAGGATATTTAGGTTATACACAGTAGGGTATTTAGGGTATACACAGTAGGATATTTAGGGTATACACAGTAGGGTATTTAGGGTATACACAGTAGGGTATTTAGGGTGTCCACACTTGGTTTATGTTCGTGAGGTATTTAGGGTATACACGTTTGGTTTTGCATATTCATTTGCCGAACCCTCTTTCTATTACGTAGGCCCACCTTTAGTGTTACAATAATTGAGGAAATAAAGTATCGCTCCTTTTTGATTGGCATGGCAATCACATGTTCGAAAAACCACAACTATTCACTGTTAACAAAAACAAAAGGGTAGTGTAAAGTTTGTTTATTGTTCGATTCCCGCCAAAAAAGGTAACTAATGGAAATCAACTTTTCGCCAGCGAAATTGGTAGTTCGAACATTTCCTCCTCGTTTGGCGAAACAATAGTCGTATACCTCTCTTTTTTATTATGCAATCATACTTTTGGATTATCTACAGAAATAAGATTAATATTATTATAAGTTATTATCATTGTTTATATTTTACTATATTAAACAATGTTTGTTTATATTTTCCGTGCATGTTCCTTCTTTACTGTTTTATGTATTTTTTCAAAATAAAATTTGTTCAAAAGATGGTATTTTAATCGTTTTTAATTTGTATTGAAAAACGAAACCTAAGACCACGAAAGCTAAGACCCCATAAGACCTAAGATCACGAAAGCTAAGACCCAAGACCTAAGATTACAAATTCTAAGATATACTACAGCTTAAAAACAATACTTGTTTATCCATACATAATTTTAAACCCTTCAGGTTTCATTTATTACCATAAATATAATTTAATACTACCGCAAAACATAGATAAACTCACATTATTTTCGCCCGTTGAGTAAATGTATATTTTTTCTTTACAACAAACAAACTTGACGGGTTGTTTGTGGGTATATATTTACTCCAATGTGTTGGTTCAGAGCATGTTTTTCTTACGCACCTGCCTTTCTTGTATTTTGACTCCAAATTTGTTGACTAACTTTATCCTGAATACCACACTTTAAAATTAGGATTTATAAGTACTTTCAGACGGAGAAACACATAAAAACAAATAAATAAATCCTTTAAATTGATGATTTTACAGACATGTTTCTTTGTACATTGTAACTCCTCGAGTTCCCCCCCCCCTGGCTCAATGTTTTTGTTTCTATGGAGCGCCAAAAGAGCAACAATAATAGTACAAGTATAAAAACAGAAATAAAACGAAAAAAATCATGATTTTTAAATTAAAATTTATTTGCCAGTATTTATTTCTTCGTACTTGCATGATTATACTATTATCATTACAATTTTAATTTTACATTGTTCCATCCACACTGTAGATGGACTCCATAGAGTTTTCAGCCCTCTATATAATTGTTGCTCTTTTGACGTTCCATAGAAACAAAAACATTGAACATGTAGGCCTACAACTGCTACTGTACTGTAGGCTAGTCATGCGAAATTCGCAAACAGTTTGTGTGCGAGAAAAACGTCTGTAAAATCATTAATTTAAAAATGTATTTGTTACTTTTTATGTGATTCTTTTTCATAAAAGTGCCAATTCTAAGGTGTGGTATTCAGAATAAATGTTGGGAGTTAAAATACAAGGCAGGTGCGAATGATAAATATTTGTAATCTTAGGTCTTGGGTCTTAGCTTTCGTGATCTTAGGTCTTAGGGGGTCTTAGCTTTCGTGGTCTTAGGTTTCGTGACACCCCCATTATTATATTGCTAATGGCTTGCCTCCCCGTCCAACCTTGTTTTTAATGCAATTCATAACATACTGTATGTTTAAATTTCACAGCGAAGACACATTTTACTCCATTTTACGTTTTACCCAATTACCCTGAATATGTATAATTGTTTTTATAATCATACACGATGAATTGCCTTTACCGTAGATCTACCCAACTGAGGGAGTGCCTCAATATCTCTTTTCCGCTGTCTTTCCCTTTTTAAAAAAGGTGTTGACACGTGCTTTTTTTCCTTATGGTTCTTTCAGTAACTAGCTACTATTATCTACGAATATATGAATCAAGTATTCATTGGGTAAAATAGGCCCAACCTTCTTTGTACTTAGGTCTATATAAACGAATACACGCCTTATTGTCAACACTTCTTCCTTGCTGCTGAATTACAATATCATATCTACAACATGGCACGATTCATTTTGTTGGTGTTGGCCTGCCTAACGTTCGGTGCAACTCTGGTTGAAGGAGGTAGTCAGTTTTTAATATTATTGTAGACATGTATTTAAATCTGTGTTGTTTAAGTTGTTATTGTACCGCTACCTTTCTATTCCACAGGTGTATCCATTTAAAAACATAGGCCTATAAAACGTTAGTTAAGTGAACCATGTTGCGGTATTACTATTAAACATCTCCAGTAAGGACAGCTGGCAAAAAAGTCATCATCCATATTAAACTATATCAAAATAAAAACACGAAAGAATCCAAAAGCATTTTTCTTTCGAATGGATGAAATTAACAAATGTACCATCTTCGCATGGCACTTTAACAATTAGTATGAAAATGAATTGTCAGTGTGGTTAAAGCTGTTCAATGGCTCAATATTTGTAAAAATATAGGCATACAGTTATGTTTGTCGAACTGAAGTGGATTGGGTGAATCTGCCTATGTATTCATCTAACTACTGTAGATTAATGAATAAATGCTCAATTCTATATTGTTTGTATTTTAGGTTGCGTTTATGGTTGGCATCAATATGGTTCAAAGTGTTATAAATACTTTGCCAAATCTTTGACTTGGGAACAAGCTCAATCTGATTGCAATGCACTCAACTCAGATCTTGTTGTCATCAATAATAAACAAGAAAACAGCTTCGTTCGTAAACTTATTGTTGCAAAAAGTGCGTGGATTGGAATGAAAAAATTAAGTAAAGACAGTTATTTTAGTTGGGTCGGAGTTCCTAATTCATGTTCATCATACGAGTGTAAGTACTATTTCCTTATTTTGTGATTGTATTACACAAATATAATTTGTGATTTGGTACATTGACTGAATTATTTTTAAAAAAGTGATGGAAGCTATGCTATAAATGAGTTTATAATGTAATTTACTGAGGGCAGAGCAACATTACCCTGGCTGTGGTGGGTAATTTTGTGAGGTGTCTAAGACGAAGACGATGGTACGATTTTCATAAAATTATCTCCCATAATTATATTGTAGTGTTCCTATTTCATTTGATTGCGCCGTCTCAAATATTTCAGACATCTCAGTCAATCAATTAACCGATATTCATACCGGAATCGTTTCCTGCATATTGCTAATACTTTGTATACTCTTCAATGTACACTAACGAATACGGTCCAATTATTATTATTTATATAGATTATAAATTTATTTTTAGATTTTCAAAGTGGTCAACCAAACAATTATGGTGGTAACCAAAATTGTGTTGAAATGTTGAAATCCAGCTCATGCTGGACTGATCGGGAATGTAGTACAAGATTATGTCATGTCTGTGAAAAAAGGCAAAATTGTAAGTACTGTATCAGTTTAGTTTACAGAGTTTAAAAAAATAGAACAATATCCCATCACTCGTTTCCTACCTTTTCATTTCTTCAATTTGTTCAAAAGTTTCTTTCAATTCGGTTATTTTCGTTCCGTTATGAAATCTAAAAAAATATGTTTTTCTCTAAAAAGTTTTCTAATTACGAACGTCTATTCTAATCAGGTTGTCACGCGTTTAGGTTATATTGTTACTTCCCTATTATGTTATCGATTTAATTGTATGCAATTATGCAGTTATGCAAATAACGAAAGTTTATGAATTACAATGAGGAGAATATAATAGTGTACTTCATCACGTGATACACAATCAACCAACGAACTGGAAATGTTACACACGTGTAGGCTTGTTGGAAACAGCAACATAAATCATACGACAAACTCATCTTAAAATCGTCAATTCGGTTAAATTCGGTCTCAAGATTCATGTACGGAAGCTTATAGTTTATTCGTTTGTATTTTAATTTTCAGAGTCGTACCCGTAATTGCTCTTTTACTGGTGACAAGAAGGAACACGAAGTAATACAAGAGTATAAAGATGTTATGATTAATCAAACAAATATTTGTTGAAAAAAATCATTGTTTTTGGATATTTTTTTAATACTATTTCCAAATAAAATACACGTTAATTGGATATCAATAAAGTTTTGTGTTTATTTTAGTGTGTAGGTATTGTAGAGATTGAAACACTATTGATAATATATTCTTCCTTAAAATAAATGAATTAAACCGTAAATAAAATAATGAGCAAAAAAATAGAAAACAGAAAAAATGAAAAACAGAAAAAGAAAGAAAGAAAAAAAAGAAAAAGCAGACAGAAAGGAAACAAACCAAAAAAATACAGAACGAGAAAAGACAGAAAACATAATGAAAGAAAGACAGATAAAATCAGAGAGACAAGGAGAAAAAAAAAAGAAAAAAGGCAATAGGCAAAATACGAAAGGTGTTTCAAAATACGACATGTGTTCCAAAATACGACATGTGTTCCAAAATACGACAAGTGTTACAAAATAGGACAGGTGTTATGAAATACGATATGTGTTACGAAATACGACAGGTGTTACGAAATACGACAGGTATACAAAATACGAAAGGTGTTACAAAATACGACAAGTGTTACAAAATACGACAGGTGTTACAAAATACGAAAGGTGTTACAACATACGACAGGTGTTACAAAATACGACAAGTGTTACAAAATACGACAAGTGTTACGAAATACGACAAGTGTTACAAAATACGACAGGTGCATGCACAATACGACAAGTGTTAAAAAATATGACAGGTATACAAAAAACGACATGTATACAAAAAACGACAGTTGTTACAAAATACGACACGATAGACAAAAAAGATGAACTTTAAAAATAACAATAAAGCTGATAACATTTCCATCAATAGCAAGACTTTGATCTTGAACGATTTTGCCTTTGAAATTCACGAGGATCAGAAGAGGTTTGTAGCTGGACACGTGAGATTTGAGATCGACTTCTTGAAATCTAAGTTTGAATTTCGGGATAATTCTTGAAAGTTTTACCAAACAATATTTTATTTTTACCAAACAATATTTTTAATTGGTCTAATTTGTGCTCAGTAAATTTTCTTTCTCTTTTTTTATTACCTCATTCATTTCAAAATCAAATTTCAACTACATATTAATAAAAGGAAATTAAAATGGTTAATACTAATAGGATGTAGAATAATAGCAATACACGGTGAATTGTCTTTACCGTAGACCTACCCAACTGAGGGAGTGCCTCAATATCTCTTTTCCGCTGTCTTTCCCTTTTTAAAAAAGGTGTTGACACGTGCTTTTTCCCTGTTGGTTCTTGTATTACAAGTTGTTTTAGCTATGTATGAATCAATTATTCATTGGGTAAAATAGGCCCAACCTTCTTTGTACTTAGGTCTATATAAGCGAATACACGCCTTATTGTCAACACTTCTTCCTTGCTGCAGAATTACAATATCATATCTACAAAATGGCGCGATTCATTTTTTTGGTGCTGGCCTGCCTAACGTTCGGTGCAACTCTGGTTGAAGGAGGAGGTAGTAAGTTTTTAATAATATTGTAGACATGTATTTGAATCTGGGTTGTACTTAATCTTTACCTTGTTATTGTACCGTTACGTTTCTATTTCTTCGTTTTTGTAAGTAGGCCTACTACTGTATCTATAGTTCATGGGTCTATCAAAAAACCGTCACAGGTGTATCCATTTAAAAACATAGGCCTATAAAACGTTAGTTGAGTAAACCATCTTGCGCTATTACTAACATCTTCAGTAAGGACAGCTGGAAAAAATTCATCATCGATATTAAACATAAATGATGATAAAAAAGGATAAAAATCAAAATAAAAACACGAAAGAATCCAAAAGCATATTTTAAACTACATCCAAGAACTTATAACACAAGAATCTCCTGTTCGTCAGAAGCACGTAACAATTTCGAAAGGCATTGTGGGATAGAATAGAGCTAATGGGTGGCGCCATTGTGAGCCATGGAGTAGGGCGTCCGCATCAAATTAGAAAGTCAAAATCATAGAGGGGATCTGCTAATACTCTAGGGGGATAGAGTAATTGACTTCCTAGTTTGGAGGGGGCGCTGCTCCATGCTGTGAAATGGCGTCGCCCAGTTTGACCTTGAACACGAAGTAATACAAGAGTATAAAGATGTTATGATTAATCAAACAAATATTTTTTGAAACAATCATTGTTTTGGATATTTTTTTGTTTTAATACTATTTCCAAATAAAATACACGTCAATTGGATAGCAATAAAGTTGTGTGTTTATTTTAGTGTGTAGGTATTGTAGATACTGACACATTATTGATAATATATTCTTCCTTAAAATAAATGAATTAAACCGTAAATAAATTATTGAGTAAAAAATTGAAAAGAAAAACAAAGAAAAAAAAAGAAAACAGAGAAAAATGAAAAAACAGAAAAATACAGAAAGAAAGACAGAAAGTAAACAGAACAAAAAAATGTTCCAAAATACGACAGGTGTTCCAAAATACGATAGGTGTTACAAAATACGACAGCTGTTACAAAATACGACGACATGTGTTAAAAAATACGACAAGCGTTACAAAATACTACAGGTGTTACAAAATACGACAGGTGTTACAAAATACGACAATTGTTACAAAATACGACGACAGGTGTTCAAACATACGACAGGTGTTACAAAATACGACAGGTGTTACAAAATACGACAAGTGTTCAAAAATACGACAAGTGTTTCAAAATACGACAAGTGTTTCAAAATATGACAAGTGTTACAGAATACGACAAGTGTTACAAAATGCGACAGGTGTTACAATATACGACAGGTGTTACAAAATACGACAGGTGTTACAAAATACGACAAGTGTTACAAAATACGACAAGTGTTACGAAATACGACAGGTGCATGCACAATACGACAGGTGTTACAAAACATGACAGGTATACAAAAAACGACATGTATACAAAAAACGACAGTTGTTACAAAATACGACACGATAGACAAAAAAGATGAACTTTAAAAATAACAATAAAGCAGCTGATAACATTTCCATCAATAGCAAGACTTTGATCTTTAACGATTTTGCCTTTGAAATTCACGAGGATCAGAAGAGGTTTGTAGCTGGACACGTGAGATTTGAGATCGACTTCTTGAAATCTAATAATAGGATGTAATATAATAGCATTGCTAATCGTGTCTAGGCCCTGACCTAAACTAGATATGTAGGCTTTTTCCTGCTTTTAATATTACACACATTATACCATTGTTTAAATGTTGAGTCTTCCGCCATATTGAATATAACAAGACTAGCAGTTTGTTTTATGTCAAAAAAAAAGATTGAATTGATTTAATAGAAAGAAATAAATCTTATCATTTGATTGAATTATTGCTCCATTGATCGTCTTCTGGAGAATTTTAACAAAACTATTCAAATTATCAATTCATATTTTATATAAAATTATATTCTTACAGGAACAGAAGATAAAGTTTAGAGCCTTAATTAAGGGAGAGCTAGCATGTTTAACCTAATCTGTAGGATGGAGGAACAGTGATCTTTCGCCCTGCACTTAGATCCAATCAGGCCTAAGTTTAGGTCGGGTGCTTGTTGAAATCATCTGATTCTCTGTTACTACCAACATATACCATTAGTATTGATTGTTTAAAACAAAAATTAAAGAAGAAAATGCTATTATTTATATTACTCTAGTAGCTAGATCAACTTTCGTATGCACTTTGAGGTCCAGAGAATTTGACTTCAGAAATTGGTTTAGGATGGTCAAACAATCATTTTTGGCTTGGTTACACATTTTGAAAATGTGGCGAAAGGTCAAAAGGTCAGGGTGAAATGTTATAATACCAAACACCAATAGGTCCTTAAATCTCGACAACCACTGGTCACAGCAAAGTAATGTTGGTCTCAAATTGATCGGAAGGTATACATTTATATTCAGTCTAATGGGAAAATTTAGTCAAAAATGACCGGAAATGCCATTTCTGACCTTTGACCCACTACAGAGGGCATGTATGTATCTCCGTAAGTACTGGTCGTAGACACTTGAATTAGGTCCTAAAATGTTCGCAATATACATTTATTTATTTGTTGCACATTTTGAAAAATGTTACAAAAGGTCAAAGGGTCAGGGTCAAGGGTTTAATGAACAAACAAAAATAGGCACTTGTATCTTGGCAACCACTGGTCGCAGCAAGTCAATTTTAGTCTCAAAATGTTGAGAAGGCATGTATTCATATTAAGTTTAATGAGACATTTTAGTGAAAAATGATCAGAAATGCCATTTCTGACCTTTGACCCACATACCAGGGCATCGTAATATCTCTGTAAGTACTGGTCGTAGAAACTTAAATTTGGTATCAAATTGTTGGAAATATACATATTTACATTCATTCTAACAGAAAATTTGGTGAAAAGATGATCAGAAATACTATTAATTACTAATGTTTCAAACAAAAAACATACCTCTACACAACTTATTCTTATATGAATGGTATGCAATAACTGATGCTTTAAATGGTTTCATCTATATATAAATTTACGTAAGGGCAAAATTCGGTAAATCGCGCCTTACTTTTAGAATTTTTACTCGATGGTATGTAAAGTTGGTTCGTACTTTCGGTACTGATTTTAAACACCTGATGTAACCCTGTTTACTAATTAAATTAAGTTAGATAATTAGTTATTGACGATTAAAACGAATTTAGGTTCAACGATTTGCCCCAAATAGGGGTGTTTTCCGATCGTGGTATACACTGTCTAATGGATGTCCATCTTGAAAAATACCCGCCACAAAAATGCGAGGAGGCTTCGCATTTTCCTATCTCCTCCTACGATAATTGTTTTTAATAGCTGAAAACCGGTTGAACAGTTCGAGTACAGCATCATAATGTTGAAGACAGGCCGATTTTCTTTAAAAAATACTATTTTGATACATTTAATATACGTTTTTACAAATGTATTGATTTGTGATGAATGGAACATTTCAAATTATTTGGTTTAACCATACAGGTATAGATTTAGATTTATGGGCCCCCTTGGAGAATAAACATAAATAGTATTGCAATGCTGTACCAGGGAGTTCCCTGGCTGTACAATACTGTTAAGGTATTTTAATGGTTAAAACCACTTTTGATCGCAATTTGAATCGCAAATTTCTTACTGTGAGTGTTGGTACTGTTAGATGTAATATAAAAATATATACAAATAAACTTTATTACTGTGAGTGTGGGTAGGCCCTACTGTTAGATTATAAACATATAATATACAAATAAACATTCCAAATTATTTGGTTTAACCATAGAGGTATAGATTTAGATTTATGGGCCCCCTTGGAGAATAAACATAAATAGTATTGCAATGCTGTACAATACTGTTAAGGTATTAACCACTTTTGATCGCAATTTGAATCGCAAATTTCTTACTGTGAGTGTTGGTACTGTTAGATGTAATATAAAAATATATACAAATAAACTTTATTACTGTGAGTGTGGGTAGGCCCTACTGTTAGATTATAAACATATAATATACAAATAAATAAACGTTATTACTGACAGTTGCTTCTCAACGTTTGTATTAATTAATAATTTAAAAATATATAAACGTCGTAGTGGTGTATCGTTACATGTACTTTACTATTTCAATCGACTATGACAGTGAGAGTTTTAACAAAGTACCGTATTAAATCGTAAATGTTTTACTGTATTTAGTGGTATATTATTTATAGGCCTATAAAACATTAAAAACAATATTTCGTTACTGAGTGGATAAGAATATATTTTAAAATGTTTCCTCTTTGTACCTATCTTCTTCCCCCATCCCTCAACCCTTAATGTTACATACAAAACACAAATTGGGTTTGTTTAAATGAGTCCAAATAAAAAAATTTGACTCATTTTGTTTCTCTCTCGGAAGTAATTCCCAGGGTGCTAATTTTGGTTGACTACATAAATCATTGTGTATATTTATTCGTTTCTGTAAACGACAATGTATTATAGTCCTGCGGTACGTACATTTGAAATCTCCATTTTTTTTCTCGCTGGAAATACTGTGTATTCGAGAACCATCTGTGGGCACGACCTAGATGGTACGCGAGCGAAGCGAGCGTGCCATCTAGTTATAGGAATTACAACAAATCCTTTACTGTTTGTAATTGTACTTTTGCTTATAATAATGCTAGAAAATATTGTTGACCCCTCCCGAGGACGATCAAGCATTGATAGAAACGTCGAACTCAACAGTTCTTTTCAGAATGCTAGAAGTAACTTACCGTATTTATCCTAATAAACGCCCCGGACATTTATTGTTCAGAGGGGTGTTTAGGGGGAGGGATGTTTATTCGGTGGAGGCGTTTTTGTTTGTTTTTGGTGTAATATGGTAAAAATATAGGTATATCAAATAAATACACCGTCCTAGATATAAAACAAGGCCATATAGATGGCTGCAGTCGCGTGCTCAAGTGAGTGTTTACCGACCGACCAACCGACCGACATATTGAGCTGTAGAGTCGCGACACGACTAAAAGTACAAGACAATTAATATTGTAATAAGAATAACTGGATTAAACCTCCTCATCCGGGTGCAACTACAATCATGATATTGAAAAGGTATCGGAGACAACTATATTAGACCAATTCATTGTCATCATTCTGTATATAACACTGTTGTATAATATTTTTGAATGTCACCGACAAATTATACATAATTTATACACGTCTGTTCCCAGTGTACATAATAAAACAATATTTCTGGAGATTTATTATCAATACCACTAGAAACTTAGGTTTTTTTTTATTTTTTAAGTACTAAATGCATTGACAATAAAAGCATCAGAAGTGTATTTTAAAATCATTATAAAATCATACTACAACACACTACAGTACACAAGGGTGTTTTCAGGAAAGCTGGACATATTGAAACTATGTATTGGCATATATGCAAAAGACAGTGTTGATTGTTGACAAATTGTAGTTACAAACAAACAGATGACAAATTGTGTAATCGTGTCTCATATAGTGTCTCAGGATAATGATGTGTCATTGTTTTATTATACTGGAACCTGGAGAGGATTCGATAAATGGAACCTGTGACAGTGTCACTTTTATTCTAAAAGACAGAAACATTTTAAATAAACGCTCACCCCTCCCTTCGATTTAAACGCCCCGCCACATGCATATACACAACAAGGCCATATACATGGCTGCAGTCGCGTGCTCAAATTTTAGTTAGTGTTTACCGACCAACCGACCGACATAGTGAGCTGTAGAGTTGCGTTGCACGCGACTAATAATTGTATCACAACACATTTCAATGACTACCATAATCTACAATTTACCAAGTATTTTTGTATCACTTTTTGATAATAATTGTGCTGTATTTTTTTTTTCTGCTGTAGGTAGTATTTATTTGATTATACATACCATATTATGCCAATAAAAAACGAAAAAACCCTTCTGAACAATAAATTCCCGGGGCGTTTATTAGGATGAATTCGGTAAGTTACTTTAGCATTCTGAAAAGAATTCTGTTGGGCTCGACGTTTCTATCAAAATGTTTGATCATCCTCGGGGGTCAAAAATACTTTCTAGCATTATTATAAGCAAAAATACAATTACAAACAGTAAAGGATTTGTTTTAAATCGTATAATGAAACAATTTAAAGCATAAGTTATAACATTAACATTACATTACTGTCCAAGGATAAGTTGTGTAGAGATATGTTATTTGTTTGAAACAATAACATTACAGTAGTAATTAATAGTATTTCTGGTCATCTTTTAACCAAATTTTCTATTAGAATGAATTTAAATATCTATATTTCCAACAATTTGATACCAAATTTAAGTTCAGAAATGGCATAGGATATTTAGGGTATACACAGTAGGGTATTTAGGGTATACACAGTAGGATATTTAGGGTATACACAGTAGGATATTTAGGGTATACACAGTAGGATATTTAGGGTATACACAGTAGGATATTTAGGGTATACACGTAGGATATTTAGGGTATACACAGTAGGGTATTTAAGGTATACACAGTAGGATATTTAGGGTATACACAGTAGGATATTTAGGGTATACACACTTGGTTTATGTTCGTGTACAGTAGGATATTTAGGGTATACACAGTAGGGTATTTAGGGTATAGGCCTACACAGTAGGATATTTAGGGTATACACAGTAGGATATTAGGGTATACACAGCAGGATATTTAGGGTATACACAGTAGGATATTTAGGGTATACACAGTAGGATATTTAGGGTATACACAGTAGGGTATTTAGGGTATACACAGTAGGATATTAGGGTATACACAGCAGGATATTTAGGGTATACACAGTAGGATATTTAGGGTATACACAGTAGGATATTTAGGGTATACACAGTAGGGTATTTAGGGTATACACAGTAGGATATTTAGGGTATACACAGTAGGATATTTAGGGTATACACAGTAGGATATTTAGGGTATACACAGTAGGATATTTAGGGTATACACAGTAGGATATTTAGGGTATACACAGTAGGATATTTAGGGTATACACAGTAGGATATTTAGGGTATACACAGTAGGATATTTAGGGTATACACAGTAGGATATTTAGGGTATACACAGTAGGATATTTAGGGTATACACACTTGGTTTATGTTCGTGTACAGTAGGGTATTTAGGGTATACACGTTTGGTTTTGCATATTCATTTGCCGAACCCTCTTTCTATTACGTAGGCCCACCTTTAGTGTTACAATAATTGAGGAAATAAAGTATCGCTCCTTTTTGATTGGCATGGCAATCACATGTTCGAAAAACCACAACTATTCACTGTTAACAAAAACAAAAGGGTAGTGTAAAGTTTTTTTATTGTTCGATTCCCGCCAAAAAAGTAACTAATGGAAATCAACTTTTCGATGAGTTTTCTCCAGCGAAATTGGTAGTTCGAACATTTCCTCCTCGTTTGGCGTATACCTCTCTTTTTTATGATGCAATCATACTTGTGGATTATCTACAGAAATAAGATTAATATTATTATAAGTTATCATCATTGTTTATATTATACTATATTAAACAATGTTTGTTTATATTTTCCGTGCATGTTCCTTCTTTACTGTTTTATGTATTTTTTCCAATTAAAATTTGTTTAAAAGATGGTATTTTAATCGTTTTTAATTTGTATTGAAAAACATACATTAATAAAAATGGCAGCAGAAGCCGTTTCATAAGCCTATTTAGGCCTAAAAATACACAAAATCGTGCAAATCTGTTGCATAATTTTTCTCCTTAACTATATATTTCACTTCGTCTTTTATTATTGCCAACCTAGCCAATGTGCATCTGTCTAATACCAACGCAACATTATCCTTTGAATATTAGATTTACCTCACCATTATTATATTGCTAATGGCTTGCCTCCCCGTCCAACCTTGTTTAATGCAATTCATAACATACTGTATGTTTAAATTTCACTGCGAAGACACATTTTACTCCATTTTACGTTTTACCCAATTACCCTGAATATGTATAATTGTTTTTATAATCATACACGATGAATTGCCTTTACCGTAGATCTACCCAACTGAGGGAGTGCCTCAATATCTCTTTTCCGCTGTCTTTCCCTTTCAAAAAAAATGTTGACACATGCTGTTTTTCCTTTATGGTTCTTTCAGTAACTAGCTACTATCATCTACGAATATATGAATCAAGTATTCATTGGGTAAAATAGGCCCAACCTTCTTTGTACTTAGGTCTATATAAACGAATACACGCCTTATTGTCAACACTTCTTCCTTGCTGCTGAATTACAATATCATATCTACAACATGGCACGATTCATTTTGTTGGTGTTGGCCTGCCTAACGTTCGGTGCAACTCTGGTTGAAGGAGGTAGTCAATTTTTAATATTATTGTAGACATGTATTTAAATCTGTGTTGTTTAAGTTGTTATTGTACCGCTACCTTTATATTCCACAGGAGTATCCATTTAAAAACATAGGCCTATAAAACGTTAGTTAAGTGAACCATGTTGCGGTATTACTATTAAACATCTCCAGTAAGGACAGCTGGCAAAAAAGTCATCATCCATATTAAACTATATCAAAATAAAAACACGAAAGAATCAAAAAGCATTTTTCTTTCGAATGGATGAAATTAACAAATGTACCATCTTCGCATGGCACTTTAACAATTAGTATGAAAATGAATTGTCAGTGTGGTTAAAGCTGTTCAATGGCTCAATATTTGTAAAAATATAGGCATACAGTTATGTTTGTCAAACTGAAGTGGATTGGGTGAATCTGCCTATGTATTCATCTAACTACTGTAGATTAATGAATAAATGCTCAATTCTATATTGTTTGTATTTTAGGTTGCGGTTATGGTTGGCATCAATATGGTTCAAAGTGTTATAAATACTTTGCCAAATCTTTGACTTGGGAACAAGCTCAATCTCATTGCAATGCACTCAACTCAGATCTTGTTGTCATCAATAATAAACAAGAAAACAGTTTCGTTCGTAAACTTATTGTTGCAAAAAGTGCGTGGATTGGAATGAAAAAATTAAGTAAAGACAGTTATTTTAGTTGGGTCGGAGTTCCTAATTCATGTTCATCATACGAGTGTAAGTACTATTTCCTTATTTTGTGATTGTATTACACAAATATAATTTGTGATTTGGTACATTGACTGAATTATTTTTAAAAAAGTGATGGAAGCTATGCTATAAAATGAGTTTATAATGTAATTTACTGTGTCATTATGCAGTGAGAGGGCAGAGCAACATTACCCTGGCTGTGGTGGGTAATTTTGTGAGGTGTCTAAGACGAAGACGATGGTACGATTTTCATAAAATTATCTCCCATAATTATATTGTAGTGTTCCTATTTCATTTGATTGCGCCGTCTCAAATATTTCAGACATCAGTCAATCAATTAACCGATATTCATACCGGAATCGTTTCCTGCATATTGCTAATACTTTGTATACTCTTCAATGTACACTAACGAATACGGTCCAATTATTATTATTTATATAGATTATAAATTTATTTTTAGATTTTCAAAGTGGTCAACCAAACAATTATGGTGGTAACCAAAATTGTGTTGAAATGTTGAAATCCAGCTCATGCTGGACTGATCGGGAATGTAGTACAAGATTATGTCATGTCTGTGAAAAAAGGCAAAATTGTAAGTACTGTATCAGTTTAGTTTACAGAGTTTTAAAAAATAGAACAATATCCCATCACTCGTTTCCTACCTTTTCATTTCTTCAATTTGTTCAAAAGTTTCTTTCAATTCGGTTATTTTCGTTCCGTTATGAAATCTAAAAAAATATGTTTTTCTCTAAAAAGTTTTCTAATTACGAACGTCTATTCTAATCAGGTTGTCACGCGTTTAGGTTATATTGTTACTTCCCTATTATGTTATCGATTTAATTGTATGCAATTATGCAGTTATGCAAATAACGAAAGTTTATGAATTACAATGAGGAGAATATAATAGTGTACTTCATCACGTGATACACAATCAACCAACGAACTGGAAATGTTACACACGTGTAGGCTTGTTGGAAACAGCAACATAAATCATACGACAAAACTCATCTTAAAATCGTCAATTCGGTTAAATTCGGTCTCAAGATTCATGTACGGAAGCTTATAGTTTATTCGTTTGTATTTTAATTTTCAGAGTCGTACCCGTAATTGCTCTTTTACTGGTGACAAGAAGGAACACGAAGTAATACAAGAGTATAATGATGTTATGATTAATCAAACCAATATTTGTTGAAAAAATCATTGTTTTTGGATATTTTTTTGTTTTAATACTATTTCCAAATAAAATACACGTTAATTGGATAGCAATAAAGTTTTGTGTTTATTTTAGTGTGTAGGTATTGTAGAGATTGAAACACTATTGATAATATATTCTTCCTTAAAATAAATGAATTAAACCGTAAATAAAATAATGAGCAAAAAAATAGAAAACAGAAAAAATGAAAAACAGAAAAAGAAAGAAAGAAAAAAAAGAAAAAGCAGACAGAAAGGAAACAAACCCAAAAAATACAGAACGAGAAAAGACAGAAAACATAATGAAAGAAAGACAGATAAAATCAGAGAGACAAGGAGAAAAACAAAAGAAAAAAGGCAATAGGCAAAATACGAAAGGTGTTTCAAAATACGACATGTGTTCCAAAATACGACAAGTGTTCCAAAATACGACAAGTGTTACAAAATAGGACAGGTGTTATGAAATACGATATGTGTTACGAAATACGACAGGTGTTACGAAATACGACAGGTATACAAAATACGAAAGGTGTTACAAAATACGACAAGTGTTACAAAATACGACAGGTGTTACAAAATACGATAGGTGTTACGAAATACGATAGGTGTTACAAAATACGACAGGTGTTACACAATACGACAGGTGTTACAAAATACGACAGGTGTTACACAATACGACAGGTGTTACAACATACGACAGGTGTTACAAAATACGACAGGTGTTACAAAATACGACAAGTGTTACAAAATACGGCAAGTGTTACGAAATACGACAGGTGTTGCACAATACGACACGATAGACAAAAAAGATGAACTTTAAAAATAACAATAAAGCTGATAACTTTTCCATCAATAGCAAGACTTTGATCTTGAACGATTTTGCCTTTGAAATTCACGAAGATCAGAAGAGGTTTGTAGCTGGACACGTGAGATTTGAGATCGACTTCTTGAAATCTAAGTTTGAATTTCGGGATAATTCTTGAAAGTTTTACCAAACAATATTTTATTTTTACCAAACAATATTTTTAATTGGTCTAATTTGTGCTCAGTAAATTTTCTTTCTCTTTTTTTATTACCTCATTCATTTCAAAATCAAATTTCAACTACATATTAATAAAAGGAAATTAAAATGGTTAATACTAATAGGATGTAGAATAATAGCAATACACGGTGAATTGTCTTTACCGTAGACCTACCCAACTGAGGGAGTGCCTCAATATCTCTTTTCCGCTGTCTTTCCCTTTTTAAAAAAGGTGTTGACACGTGCTTTTTCCCTGTTGGTTCTTGTATTACAAGTTGTTTTAGCTATGTATGAATCAATTATTCATTGGGTAAAATAGGCCCAACCTTCTTTGTACTTAGGTCTATATAAGCGAATACACGCCTTATTGTCAACACTTCTTCCTTGCTGCAGAATTACAATATCATATCTACAAAATGGCGCGATTCATTTTTTTGGTGCTGGCCTGCCTAACGTTCGGTGCAACTCTGGTTGAAGGAGGAGGTAGTAAGTTTTTAATATTATTGTAGACATGTATTTGAATCTGGGTTGTACTTAATCTTTACCTTGTTATTGTACCGTTACGTTTCTATTTCTTCGTTTTTGTAAGTAGGCCTACTACTGTATCTATAGTTCATGGGTCTATCAAAAAACCATTTAAAAACATAGGCCTATAAAACGTTAGTTGAGTAAACCATCTTGCGCTATTACTAACATCTTCAGTAAGGACAGCTGGAAAAAAGTCATCATCGATATTAAACATAAATGATGATAAAAAAGGATAAAAATCAAAATAAAAACACAAAAGAATCCAAAGGCATTTTTCTTTCGAATGAATGAAATTAACAAAACAAATGTACCATCATTACATGGCATTTAACAATTAGTATGAAATCTAGAATTGTCAGAGTGGTTGAGCTCAGCTGTTCAATGGCTCAATATTAGGTGAATCTGCCTATGTATTCACCTAAACATTGTAGATTAATGAATAAATGCTCACTTTTATAATGTGTATTTTAGGTTGCGGTTATGGTTGGCGTCAATATGGTTCAAAGTGTTATAAATACTTTGCCAAATCATTGACTTGGGAGCAAGCTCAATCTAATTGCAAGGCACTCTCAACGCAGATCTTGTTGTCATCTATATTATAAGTGAGAGAGTTTGTACGTCTGTCTGTCTGTGTGTTTGTTTGTTCGTTATACAAATTTTTGTTACTGCACGTAATCTTACATATGGGGTATCAAAATGACCGCAATTGTACCGGCAATGTTCTAAGCTATATTTCAACATCATCTGCCACCTAGGATCCAAGTTAGGGACCAAAATGTGGTCAAAACCCCCACTTTCGATGTTTGTTCGTTATACATATTTCTGTTTGTGCACGTAACCATACATATGGGGTATCAAAATGATGGCAATTGTACCCGGAAGGTTTTAAACTACATTTTAAAAATTCCCCCGACTCCTGGGGTTTTTGTGGGAGGGGGGCGGGTGTGGTGGTTTGTGATGTCATTTTTTCTAGGGCTCGGGATTGTAGGCTATCGAATTGTAAAATTATACTACAAAAGTTTTACAGTATTTGAATTATCCTCAGCAAAGCGTTTGGGGAAATAATTATAGATATAGATATACATATTTTATTCATTAACCAATATGACACCTATTCATTTACACATTTATCAAAGTACTTTACCCATATCCAGCTATGTATCGGTCTCTTGGATTGTCTCATTACAGACATCCATTACTGTGTAAACATATACACGTTCTTTACTGTTATTGTGTTCAACTACATCACCATGCCTCCAAGAAAAAAACGCCTATTGTTCAGGGGGATAGTGGGGATTTTGCTTAGGCTAGGAGTAGTGTGTTGGGTTTAGGGGATAGTGGGGATTTTGCTTAGACTAGGAATAGTAGGCTATCAAATTGACCAGAATTGTGGATGGAGAATGTTACAGTATTTTATTATAACTGGGAAACAGCTGGGATTTTGGGGTGGGGATGTAGGCCTATCACCATTACCGAAACTGGGAATGTTTTAAACTACATCAAAGAACTTATAACACAAGAATCTCCTGTTCGTCCGAAGCACGTAACAATTTCGAAAGGCATTGTGGGATAGAATAGAGCGCCATTGTGAGCCATGGAGTAGGGCGCCCGCATCAAATTAGAAAGTCAAAATCATAGAGGGGATCTGCTAATACTCTAGGGGGGGATAGAGTAATTGACTGAGGAGTAGGGCGCCCGCATCAAATTAGAAAGTCAAAATCATAGAGGGGATCTGCTAATACTCTAGGGGGGTAGAGTAATTGACTTCCATGCTCCTGTGAAATGGCGTCGCCCAGTTTGACCTTGAACACGAAGTAATACAAGAGTATAAAGATGTTATGATTAATCAAACAAATATTTTTTGAAACAATCATTGTTTTGGATATTTTTTTGTTTTAATACTATTTCCAAATAAAATACACGTTATTTAAATAGCAATAAAGTTGTGTGTTTATTTTAGTGTGTAGGTATTGTAGATACTGAAACATTATTGATAATATATTCTTCCTTAAAATAAATGAATTAAACCGTAAATAAATTAATGAGTAAAAAATTGAAAAAAAAAAAAACAAAGAAAAAAAAGGAAACAGAGAAAAATGAAAAACAGAAAAATACAGAAAGAAAGACAGAAAGTTAACAGAACAAAAAAATGTTCCAAAATACGACAGGTGTTCCAAAATACGATAGGTGTTACAAAATACGACAGCTGTTACAAAATACGACGACATGTGTTAAAAAATACAACAAGTGTTACAAAATACGACAGGTGTTACAAAATACGACAGGTGTTACAAAATACGACAAGTGTTACAAAATACGACAAGTGTTCAAAAATACGACGACAGGTGTTCAAAAATACGACAGGTGTTACAAAATACGACAGGTGTTACAAAATACGACAAGTGTTAACAAATACGACAAGTGTTTCAAAATACGACAAGTGTTTCAAAATATGACAAGTGTTACAGAATACGACAAGTGTTACAAAATACGACAAGTGTTACAAAATACGACAAGTGTTACACAATACGACAAGTGTTACGAAATACGACAGGTGCATGCACAATACGACAGGTGTTACAAAATACGACAGGTATACAAAAAACGACATGTATACAAAAAACGACAGTTGTTACAAAAAACGACACGATAGACAAAAAAGATGAACTTTAAAAATAACAATAAAGCTGATAACATTTCCATCAATAGCAAGACTTTGATCTTGAACGATTTTGCCTTTGAAATTCACGAGGATCAGAAGAGGTTTGTAGCTGGACACGTGAGATTTGAGATCGACTTCTTGAAATCTAAGTTTGAATTTTGGGATAATTCTTGAAAGTTTTCAAATAACAAAATGTATATTCAAGTGTCTATTACGGAGATATGTCATGGGTTGTGAGTCAGAAATTGCATTTCCGTCATTTTTGACTAAAATTTCCCATTAGACTGAACATAAGTATGCCTTCTGATCAATTTGTGAACATTGGTTGTCGAGATTTAAGGACCTATTGATATTTGGTCTTATAACCTTTCACCACATTTTCAAAATGTGTAACCAAGCCAAAAATGATTGTTTAACTACGCTAAAAAATTTCTGAAATCAAATTCTCTGGACCTCAAAGTGCATACGAAAGTTGATCTAGCTACTAGAGTATAATAAATAAAATGAAAGTGGTGAAAGACAAGCAGAAAGTGATAGAGCAACGACATATTAAAACTGGAAAGACACTCAAGAGGATATTCAATAACCTTGGCGGAGTAACTGAAAAAGAAGGTGAGGATTCCATTGTTAAAGTATAAAAATGATGAAGATTAATTTTTTTTAAAGACTTACAATATGCCATTTTGCATGTATTACAAAATACGACTTTACACACGTGTTGTGCAATGTTTTCAAAATATCTTTGAATATGATATAATGTCACATGACCTTTACATTGATTTGACCAAATATAGGCAAAAATAATCATATTTTCATATCTGTACTTTTGGATTACCATTAGGCCTACCATTCATTTAAGACAATAGATTTCTGTATTGCAATATATAACATATGTTTAGATTTCACTGTTAACAAAGAAATACATTATTCCAAAAACTATTTCTTAGAAATTTGGTTTACCCGACCTTTTCCTTTTATTGTTTAAAGTGCACAAATAACCGGGAATTATGCCTATTTATATACATAGCCTACCATGAAAGAGAACATTGTCTTTACGATAGTCCTAAACAAAGTGGGGTTCAATTGAACTAGAGATGCATTCAAAATAAATCAATTTCCCTTTTCTAGCTCAAGTTGTGTAGGCCTACTTTAGTTTTTGAGAAAATAAAAGAAATTTATCCCGAAAGGTATAGGCCTAAAGAACAGGTATCAAGTGCAAAAACGGTTTTCCTTTATAAACGATTTTTTATGTTGCAACAAATATAGATAAGATAAATGAAAACCATAGACCTATTATACATTATTAGTTTACTTAGTTTATTTTAGTGTTCAGATTTGTTTTCTTTTGCATTAGAGCTTCTTTTAATAGTTGGATACAAACAATGCATTTGTAGTACGTACGTATAGATTATATTTCTAAAAAGTTGGATAAATATGTATATTTATACAGTAAATAGCTGTGTGTCAAGGCTCCTCCCATTTGCTAAAATAAGCCCAACCTCCTTTGTACATAAACGATTTCACACCTTATTGTCACCACTTCTTTCATTGATGCTGTACAACAAATCATCATCTATACTGAATGGCGCGAATTACTTTGTTGGTGCTGGCCTGTTTAACAGTCGCTGCAACGCTGGTTGAAGGACGTAAGATTATAACTATTTTTTAAACTAATACTAACACTAAAAATGTCCTTAATCATTCACTCTTTAATTTTTGAAATAATAATATTTGACGAAGCTTTTTGTTGGAATGAGCGTATTCTTCCCCAAGCCCCATCCCATTTGATCCGGCTGTTACGGGGCGCCGTCTGACACAATAATTCTGTCCAACAAACTATGGCTATAACTTTCGAACTAATAATAATGTATACATAGTTTTGGTAAAATTGTATTTTTGTTATCATATGTTTACATACATGATTTTGTTGTTGTAATCATTTCTCTATCCAGTATCATTATTTACCAACATTTTTATTTTTTTTATACATATCATCTTTTAATATATTTCCAAAATCTGTTACACTGTTTGTTTGTACTTTAGGGTGTTATCATGGTTGGAGACCGTTTGGAACTAAATGTTATCGCTACTTTTTCTCCCGATCTACTTGGCATGAAGCTAGACCTTTGTGCAGAAGATATAAACGTGGTGATCTTGTTGTGATCAATAATTATGCAGAAAATAACTTCGTCGGTAACCTTGCTACTTCAGGGAAAGCATGGATTGGAATGAGAAAAACAAGTGCATCCACTCCATTTGTTTGGGTCGATAATGTATACTCACCTTTTAAGTGTAAGAAATAACCGATTGCTAATTAGGTGATCCTATTGTAGGCTACAAACATCTTATCTTCTACTTTCTTTCTGTACGATTATCTCGCAGAAATTCAATCTTTAATCAAGGTTTAATCAAGGTTTACTTATTTAAATTGTTCTTGCAGTTTAAAAAAATGAATTACAACAATCGTGACAATTTATAAAAATTGGATAAATAATATAATAAAATTTAAAATCTCATTGGTTTTTTAATTTTCACAACATCTTTCCCCTAATAAAATCAGATTTTGATGACGTCATCATACCAACAACTTTGTATGGGTCCCATAATTTCACCTATGCTACACTATATACAGTATACTGTATGTTATTCTCTGATGGACCTATTGTAATACTTTTTGCGTTCGTATTTTAACGTGCCGCCTACGTGCATGTTTCGTCACTTCCAAATTTTAAAATTTAGGCGGCCTAAATGTCGGGAAAATGATCACCTATAAGAAGATCATCTATAATTCGTAAAAGTTACGAATTTAAATCTAGTCTAGCTATGGTATAAATTATGCTTTAAAAGCATACGTGTCAATAGAACACCGGACTGAATATAATAATGGCGGAGATAAGAGTGTCATATAAAATAGGCCTACATTACCTGATTTGCTTTGTATATTCATTTGCAGATTTTGCAGAGAACGAACAAAACAATTCAGGGAACAGTTGTGGTGAGATGTATATGTATAGTAAACTCTGGGCTGGTCAAACTTGTAGTGAGACACAATCTTATATCTGTGAAATGCCGGAAGTGCGTTAATACTCCTGAAACCTAAGACGGCGCCGTTTTGTTTTCATGTACCTTTTTTATATACGAGGGCGCGTATTTTACAAACACTACTTTTTTCTTTCTCTATCCCCCTCCCGTTTTTCCATTTTTCTTGGTTTCTTTCTTTTATTCTTTATCCTTTTTTTTCTTGTATCCATGGAATTATGATTAAAGTTCAGAAAGGTGGTAATTTGTTAGTTTTTTAGCCAAATAGCGAGGGCACTTAACAGCAAGATCAATAGGTATATTACCGATTGCCCTCCAGTTAACTAAATGAGATACTGAGGCTTGTATAGAATATAAGCCTAATTAAGTTTACTTACAACTGTTGTATTGAGCAAGTTATTGTACCTGAATAGTTTAGTGATAATTACAGTATACTGTACTTATGATAGTCTTATTATTTTGTTTTAGCTGAATTTGATATAACTAGATGGCACGCTCGCTTCGCTCGCGTACCATCTAGGGGTGCTCACAGATGGTTCTCGAATACAGTAGAATCCACGGACGGGGACTTTTTTGGGACACTAAACAAAAACGGAAGTGTCCCCCTAATTGGGGTATTCAGAAATAGAGACAACAAAACCAATACTGGATTCCATAAAGGACAATTAATTTATGTGGATTAAAGAAATTAGGGAGAAATGGAAATGTATGTACGGGAATTGGGCGGCAGCACGTGGTGGTGGTGATGGAACCGCAGTAATAAAGTTGATTGTATTTATATATTATAAGAACCAAACTAAATAAATAGACCTAGACATTCTGCGAAATGGAAATCGGAAATTCAAGCTCCTATTCAGTGAAAAATTAAACTGTAGTCTACCTAAATATTTAGGGCAAATCATCGGTTGTGGTGTTGAACTTCCTGTAAACATTTGTGTGAACCAAACTGGGTCGAATTTCTGTCATGAGTACTGATTTGTTGGCCTGTGATTTATGACGCCTAAGGGATCTATCTAGACTTATTTTTTAGAATAATGTACGTACCTGTCAGATACAATTGTCTTGTATCGTATAATAAATAAGTACTGTAATAGTTACTGAAGTTACTATTACAATCTCGTCAATGAAAACACGAAAATGTATATGCACTTACTTATGAAAACGTATACAGTATTATACTCAGTTATTGAAACAGTAGGTTTAAAAAAGTTTCGTTTGTCTGTAAAATGATGTAATCAAGCTGTTTACATGAGTCTTAATTTATAAGCACATCAATAATAAAATAGTTTATCTATCCTGTAATTGCCGAGATTATGGTCGCTGTTGAATGAAATAAAGCCAATCGGTATCATATTTGTACAGAAACGTTTTCGCGGCCGAAGGGTGTAACCTAAATTCGTTGTATTATTATTATCGTCAAGAACTAACTGTAACTACATAGAAAGTAGGGTATCATAAATTTGGCCTTAGCACACTCGGGGGAGTGGCTAAGATGAAGTCCGTGGGACTACTAAATATAAATTGTAATGAACCTCGAGGGACATAAATAGGAATATTTCATGTTTCATTATCAATGTATAATAAATGGAAACTGTTTACCGATTCAAATAATAGAAATTGGTTTTTAACATTTTCCGAACCTATTGCAAGTTTATTCTCAAAGGGCCCATATATTTACCTACCGTATGTGTTAAACCAAGGGCTCATAAATTTACCTACAGTACTTGTGTTAAACCAAACTACTGGATGTTCCATTCATCGCAAATCAATACATTTGTATAATCGTATATTAAATCTATCAAAATAGTATTTTTTAAAGAAAATCGGCCTGTCTTCAACATTATGATGGTGTACTCTAGCAATCTATCAAAATAGTATTTTTTTAAAGAAAATCGGCCTGTCTTCAACATTATGATGGTGTACTCTAGCTGTTCAACCGGTTTTCAGCTATTAAAAACAATTATCGTAGGAGGAGATAGGAAAATGCGAAGCCTCCTCGCTATGTAACATTAGGGTTGAGGGATGGGAAAGCGGATAGGTACAAAGAGGAACAATTTTTAAATATATTCTTTATCCACTGAGTAACGAAATATTTTGTTCGTGTTTTATAGGCCTATAAATAATATACCTCTAAATACAGTAGGCCTAAAACATTTGCGATTTAATACTTTGTTAAAATTGTCACTGTCATAATCGATTGAAATATTAAAGTACATGTCACGATACACCACTACGACGTTTATATTTTTGGTAATTATTAATTAATACAAACGTTGAGAAGGAACTGTCAGTATAAAGTTTATTTGTATATCTAACAGTAGAGCCTATCCACAGTCTCAGTAATAAAGTTTATTTGTATATATTTTTATATTACATCTAACAGTACGAACATTCACAGTAAGAAATGTTCGATTCAAATGAAAAATAGTTAATAGGTATTTACAGTATTGTCAAAGTATTGCAAGTTTATTCTCAAAGGGCCCATATATTTACCTACCGTATGTGTTAAACCAAGGGCTCATAAATTTACCTACAGTACTTGTGTTAAACCAACTCTGGCAGACTGAGAGATTGGGATGTTCCATTCATCGCAAATCAATACATTTGTATAATCGTATATTAAATCTATCAAAATAGTATTTTTTAAAGAAAATCGGCCTGTCTTCAACATTATGATGGTGTACTCTAGCTGTTCAACCGGTTTTCAGCTATTAAAAACAATTATCGTAGGAGGAGATAGAAAAATGCGAAGCCTCCTCGCATTTTTTGGCGGGTATTTTTCAAGATGGACATCCATTAGACAGTGTATACAACGATCGGAAAACACCCCTATTTGGGGCAAATCTTTGAACCTAAATTCGTTTTAATCGTCAATAACTAATTATCTAACTCAATTTAATTAGTAAACAGGGTTACATCAGGCGGTTAAAATAAGTACCGAAAGTACGAATCAACTTTACATACCATCGAGTGAAAATTCTAGAAGTAAGGCGCGATTTACCGAATTTTGCCCTTACGTAAATTTATATATAGATTATTACAAAGAGTATTAATACAAACGGCTACCGCCTTGTTACAGTGATCCGTCTTGTTATGACATTTTATTATTGCATACCGCGCATATATATCGGTATATTTATTCAAAATTCACATACAAATTACATACATGGCAGCACATGGCTGAATTGCATATGTATTACATTATAAAAACTATTTAAACTAAAATCACTATCAACAATACATACATATATAAAAACGAATAAATTAGACTGCAGTTACCTCAAATAATACAAGCAAAAAATAAATAAAAAAGTTACAGTTTGTTCAAAAGTTCAACCATAAAAATACCATATGCAACAAACATCAAAACGGCTAACGGAAATAGAATCAGTACAACAATATCCACAGAAATCATACAAAACGGAATAGACCAGACAAAGTTAGAACAACATCAAGAATTTAACTCAAGAAATCTCACTAGATTCAGAGAAAGGCCACAGCTGTAAAGCGCCCTCTGCATCGGCAGGGAAAAGAAGACAAAATTACATAAGGAAAAATTTATGATCAATTTCAACAAACCAAAAATTAAAATTGATGACAGAGAAATTTAAAGAGTCAACAAATATAAATACTTACCCTCTTGGACTGGTCATGTATGTTCGTTGTTGCTGTGATTCCTATAGGATAACTTGATAATAATGTTATCCAAAATAGATTATGTATTTTTTATTTGAAAATTCAATAAATGCAACAAAAGTTTTACACTTATAGAATTAAAAATACATTTTGTCAATTTCTATATATAATATTTAAATATAAATGCACAGAATGCATTTTCAATGTACCGGTATACCATTTTAGCCATATGTTTGCTTATTATAGGCCTAAAGTAAATTTGTTTTAATTGAAAAAAAAATGTGATTTGGTGATTTATTTAAATGTCTACGTATTGTTTTTGATTTTTTCGTTGTCTATCATCTTCCATGTACCAAATATTAAAAGTTCCATTCAACATTTATTTAGCATCATAACGTCCTGCAGTATCGCGTATCAACTTCCTTTATCCCATATGATAATTTAATAGCCTACCAGATGATATTGTACGATATGTTGCCGTTAGTAGACTTGATATGGAAGATGTTTAACTACGGCACGTCAGGACAGACATAATTATGTTAAGTAGACATCGCTCGAGTTGAGTTTACACACAACCGATTCTGCTACTGTCCCTAGGTGATATCTGTATAACTATAGAAAGTTATCCACGTTGCTACAAACGGTGTTTGTATTTACTCTATATAGCACCCTCTATAATACTCTATAATATATGTATGTGTTAAAAGTACAGCATTTATGCAGACAGCATACACTTGCTGATAGTTATACAGATACATACCTATTGACAGTAGCAGAATCGGGTGTTACACATCGCTCGTGTTATAGTATCCAAATTCACTTTCAATTTGAGTAATTGTGGCACTTCGCCATATTTAAATTTTGTGCATATTTTAAAAATAAATATAACCCGCTTTATTATTATTTGTTAGTGTAACGCTTTATAATTCATGTACTATTTACGGTATGATGGAACTATAATTGCCCTTTGTTTGAGTACAGTATATTGTTTATGTCTACTCCCTTAGCAATTATGTCGGTTGGTCTGTCTGTCAATCTACAGTTCTGTCATATGTCAAACAAAAGCTTAGTTAGTATAGTAGGCTGTGGTACACCTAACACTAATGAAATACGGACACTTCAAATATAGTATAATATAATAATTTATTCAATGACGTGTGGCTTAAAAATATATAAATAAGGCGGCAAGTAAAGTGGGGTTTTAAAACTCATTTCATTGTAGCTCGACAAATTATCGATTAATCTTCCTCCGACTATATCCGAGACAAGAAGTTTGGAAATGAAATTCACATACATGACATTAAATGAATGGAGTAGGCCGATGGACTTAATGGCCAGTTATCGACAAACCTTGGTTTCGTAGGGGTGCGAAACAAAGCAATGAATGGAGCAGGCCAATGGGCTTAATGGCCAATTATCGACAAACCTTGGTTTAGTAGGGGTGCGGAACAAACAATGAATGGAGCAGGCCAATGGGCTTAATGTCCAGTTATCGACAAACCTTGGTTTAGTAGGGGTGCGAAACAAAGCAGTGAATGGAGCAGGCCAATGGGCTTAATGTCCAGTTATCGACAAACCTTGGTTTAGTAGGGGTGCGAAACAAAGCAATAAATGGAGCAGGCCAATGGGCTTAATGTCCAGTTATCGACAAACACAGACAGACAGACCGACCAACCGACCGACATAGTGAACTATAGAGTCGCGTCCACGCGACTAAAAACTTACTGTATACTGTTTGCTATTGTTTTTAGTCGCGTGGAAGCGACTCTATAGTTCACTATGTCGGTCGGTCGGTCTGTCGGTCTGTCGGTCTGTCGATCTGTCTGTCGGTCCGGTATCACTATGCGTTTTATCGCTTTCTGACCTTACCTTGATATCAGTTTAATCTAGCTAAGTCAATTTTTCACAGTATATTCCTTATGGCCAGGAATCGATGTGGTTATGTTTTCACGGTGCGCAATAAAAAATTACGCTGTCTACGCACGATTTAACGAAATCACGTTTGTGATCATATCTTCACAATTCAATTCAATTCAATTCAAATAAACATTTATTTCTTTCATTCATATTTGAGTAAAAAAACATTATAATTTCTGATATTTTATAAATAAATATATATTTCTTTTTTTTTTTAGAGATATAATACAGTAAATCATAATGTATAAAAAGATGATTCAGTTATATACAAAATGAAAGAGGCAAAAAAAACCAAGAAAGTATCGATCAATTGGAAACAAAAATCCAATTGAAACTTGTATGTTGGGAAGCCATGTAAGAAGATTATATACTTATATATATAAATGTAAACATATAACTACACATACACATAAAGATCAACAGACACACACACACACACACCAACAGAAAAGGAAGCAATTTCGAAAAAGTTTCTAAAGTTAAAAAAATATTACAAAATAGAGAAAACAATTAGTTATAATTTGAAATAAGATATTCTTTAAGTTTAAAAGAGAACATTTTGCTAGAAGACGATGATGAAATTTCGGGAGGTAGATTATTGAATAGTTTAGAACCACTATAGCGAATGTTATGTTTCATTTTAGTTAGTTTAGGTTGAGGAAGATGAAGGTCCCGTGATGCTCTTGTGTTATACGAATGGATTTCAGAGTTAGTTAAAAAATTACAGGAAAAGTTAGAAGGCAGTTTGGAATTAATATGTTCATAAACGGAAATGCATTGTTGGAGTTTATTAATATCGTGCACAGTTAAGAGTTTAAGGTTATAAAAAAGGATATTAGTATGAGCAAGACGTGAGTTACCCGAGATAAGACGAACAGCTTTCTTTTGAAGGACATGTATTTTATTTAGATTTGAAGGGTAATTATTGGCCCATACAATGTTACAGTAACTAATAAAAGGCAGAATAAGGGAACAGTAAATATTGCGTAAAATTTGAGACGGTAAAAAGGAAGAAAGACGATAAAGTATGCCAATGTTTTTAGAAATTTTTAATTCAATTTCTTTTATATGATTTTTAAAATTTAGCTCTTGGTCAATTAAAACACCTAAAAATTTGGTTTGCTTAACATGGGGAATTACTTGATCACCAATCATTATTTTATGAGACTCGTCGGTTAGTTTTTGATGACGTATTCCAAACAACATAAAGTTGCATTTACTTAGGTTTATTGAAAGTTTATTCACATTAAAATAATCATTAATATTAATTAATTCTTGGTTAAAAGTATGAAAAATTGATTGAAAGTTAACAATTTTATAAAATAAAGTCGTGTCATCTGCATAAAGATAAAAGGTAAGGATATCTGAGGCGTTTGATAAATCATTGATGTAAATTAGAAATAAAAGAAGGCCAAGCAAGGACCCTTGGGGAACACCACAGGTAATGGGCTTAAGATCAGAGGTATGATTGTTAACAGAAGTACATTGAAATCTATTTGATAAGTAATTGTTTAAAAGTTTAAGAGCAACACCACGGATACCATAATTTGAAAGTTTAGTAATCAGAATATGATGGTCAATAGTATCAAAAGCTTTCGACAGGTCAATAAACAAGCCAGAGGGAAAAGAATTGTTTTGAATTGCATCAATAATGTTGTTGGTTAAATCAATTAGCGCAAAAGACGTAGAATAGTTTTTTCCTAAATCCGAATTGTTTATTATAAAGAATATTGTGCTTGCTTATAAAATTATAGACGCGGTTATAAATAATCTTTTCAAGAATCTTTGAAAAAAAGGGAATGATGGAGATTGGACGATAGTTATTTGGATCGGACTTGCTACCTTTCTTGAAAATTGGAATAACTTTACCAATTTTTAGGGAGTTGGGAAAAACACCAGATGTACGTAAGAGATAAATTAAAAATGTAAGTGAGAGGAGAGAGAATAGTGTCAATGGATTTTTTGATAACTTTAGCACAAATGTCATCGATGCCAGAGGCCTTGTTGCTTTTAAATGAATTTGTGATTTTGTGCACTTCTTGTTCGGTTACAGGTGAAAGAAAAATTGAGTTAGGAATAGGGGGATGTAAGAAGTGATGAAAAGTTTTATCAGAGTCATTATTTATTTTTCCAGCAAGGTTGGGTCCAATATTTGTGAAGTGGTCATTGAATATATTTGCTACTATTAAAGGTTCTTTTATTAATTTTCCATCAGCTAAAAGTTCAATATCGGCAGGTGCATTTTTATTTGACTTAAGAAGAGAATTGATGACACGCCAGGTGGCCTTGATATTGAACTTAAGCTTAGTAAAAGTTTCACAAAAGTAATCCAATTTAGCAGTTTTTAAAAGGTTGTTTAATTTATTTCGATAACGCTTATATTTGGATATATTAGAAAGTGTTGGATGGCGTAGACTTTTAGAATAAAGTCTCTGTTTGTACAAAATCGAAGTCAAAAGTCCATCGGTCATCCATGGTTTAAGTTTAACTTTAGCTTTGAATGGTTCAATTAAAGGAAAGTGTTTATTATATAAGGTTGTAAAATTATTAATAAATGTGTCATATGCCAGATTTGTGTCTTGCGTACTCACGACATCATTCCATGGAAAATTTGATAAATCATTACGAAAATTAAGGATATTGTGTTCACTAGTATTTCTAAATTTAAGATTGGTATTGATTACTCGCTTACTCGGTTTATTTGAACTGATGTTAAAAACAGGAAGATGATCTGTAGCATCATTAATAATGATACCACTAACAGACGATTCAAGATCATTAGTGAAAATGTTGTCAATTAGGGTAGCGGAATGTTCGGTGATGCGTGTCGGTCTATGAATAAGCGAAATGAGAGAATTGTTGAAAAGACAATGAACAAAATCATTAATATTGTTATCAGATTCAAATTTGAGTAAGTCAATGTTAAAATCACCAAGGAGAAATATTTTTTTATTTTCTTTCGTTAAGTTTTTAATAAGGAGTTCAAAGTTCTGTGTAAAGAAAGGAATAGAAATTTTATGAGGTCTATATAGTTCCGGTTTTAACTTCAATAAACTGAGATTCACAAAAATAGGTTAAAGGAGTTAAGTCATCTCTAATTTTATAATGACACTTATTATTGATAAAAATATTGATATGAATCACAATTAAATAAAATTTGGTACTCATAAATTTCAGGGCATAAATCATCATATGGCAATACAATTACGTGCGTAGCGCATGTAACGCATGCGTACGCGCGTTTAAAATTTTAAAAATTTATTTTCGATGAAATAAGAGTACGTTTCAGGCAATTTTAAGCGTTTACAAAATTGCCATGAGTGCGCAGATTTTTGCGCGCGCACTGCACGTTAAATGTTATTGCGCACTCTTTTTGCCCGATTTCTGTTTTCTTGACTTACTTTTCAACTCGAAATTACGTTATATGAGCACGTCAAAAGTGACAGGCTACGCACGTGTAAATTAAAAAAATATAACTGTTTTTAAACATTTCAACATTTTTAAACATGTTCAGTAATTTCGGTCTGTTGGTAGGTTGGTCGGTCGGTCGGTAAACACTAAGCACGCGACTGCAGCCATCTATATGGCCTTGTTTAATCTTAGTTTTCCTTTAGTACATCAAAGAAACTAGTTTTAGGAAATTCAATCTCCTTCTCAACACCAGATGCGCAGATAGCTAGTCCTTCACCAGTGGAAGATGATTGTTCATCTGACTCTTGTTTAGAATCTGAATAGCATAGATAATTGTATAGTTATTATTAGAAATTAGTTGTAATTCATGTCATTTCCATTAATTATTGCTTATTCACTAGAAAACCATAACGATAATTTATTTAAGAGATGAATGTTATTATTAATACCCTTTCCCTCATTTTTCTTATCCTCCTTCTGGTTCTTGATTGATTGATTGATTGATTGATTTTATTCGATATTCATACATAAAAAGTTAAAATATACAATGTATTAAAAGAATACCTGGATAACCCATTAAGTCGACAAAAAAGTAAACTTATTTACAATGGGGTCCAATCCGTAATGACTGAAAAGTGAGTGATTGGGCCTAGCACAATTATCATTAAGTATGACTCAGTAAAAATGAAAAAACAAGAAAATACATACAAGACAAGATAACATCAAAAAAACAATATTAAAAATAACTTAATTAAACTGAAATTCCAAGCTGTTCATTATTAAAATATTTTTTTAGTTTTATTTTGAAGGTTGCATTATTTTGTATTGATTTGAGTGAATTGGGGAGCCTGTTCCAGTCACGGATACCTAAGAAATAAAAAGTCATATCATTAACGCCAGTAGCCTTAGGAGTGACAAAATTAAATGTTGTGCCCCTGGTGAAATGGTTATGATGATCAGAAATTAACAAAAAGTTATCCTTAAGGAAAGGCGTATTAAAGTTATAACGAATTTTGTGAACATAATTTAATCTTAAAAACTTATTTCTGAGGCTGACATTAAGAAACCCAAGATCGGAAAGCTCTTTGGCACCTATGTGAGACCTCGGACCAACATTTAAAATGAAACGTGCCATCTTGTTTTGGGCAGTTTGTAATTTATGTTTAAGATTCTTATTGACACCGCCGTACCATGCCGAGGCAGAATAGTCAAATGTACATTGTATTAAAGCAGTGCTTAATAGTTTACGACATTTTTTATTCAAGCACGAACTTTGCCTATGTAAAAACTTCAACCTTGACTTAACTTTACTGATAACACTAGTTGCAATAATATCACATGATACATATTGGTCTAAATCAATACCCAAATATTTAACTTGCTTAGTACTTTTGATTCTACGGCCCATTAATTCTACAGAAAACTCTTTAACTTTGTTAAGCTTCACTCTGCTACCAAAGATAATACTTTCGGTTTTGCCAACATGTAAAGATAATTTGTTTTCAGTTAACCAGTCCTGGCACTTAGCTAGGACAGTACTTAATTTATGAGCGATTTTGGTGGCATCGTGATGAGAATACAGAATCGTAGAATCATCAGCATAAAGCAATAATTGAACATCAGAATCAATACAAGAAGCAATATCATTTAAATAACATAGAAAAAGAATAGGGCCCAAGATGCTACCTTGCGGTACACCATGAGTAACTATAAGAGGTTCAGAGCAGGTACCATTCACACTGACAACTTGTGTGCGGTTAGCGAGATAAGATTGAAACCAGTCAGTACACTTAAAACCCATGCATTTTAGCTTGTTAATTAAAATCACATGGTCGACGGTATCGAAAGCTTTTTGTAAGTCAATTAGAACCATTCCAGTAAGAAGGCCTTTGGACTTATTGTTTTTTAAACCGTCGATGAGATTTATGAGGTTGCTTTCAGTTGAATGGGCCTGCCGAAAACCGGATTGATAGGCATAAAGTATATTATTTTTGGAAAGATACCTTTCAACTTGTATAGCTACAGATTTTTCAAGAATCTTAGATACCGTATGCAGAATACTAATCGGCCGATAATTCTCAACACTTGTTCTAGTATTTTTCTTAAATAGTGGGGTAACTTTAGCAGTTTTAAGATCATGAGGAAAACAATTAGTTTTAAACGAAAGGTTAATGATATGAGCTATCGGTTCAGCCAAGAATTATCGCACCGTCACGTAAAAATCTTGAGGGAATATTATCTAGACCGACGCTTTTGTTTACATCTAGGCTTTCGAGTTGAGTTTTAACAAATTCTATGGTAACAGGCTCCAGCTTAAACATTTTTCCTTTTAATTTAACGTAGTATTTATGAAGATCGTTACTGGACATGGTGAAAATAACCTATGCATTTTGGGAGTTTTTTTTACGAGTGTTGACGCAACATTCGTGAAAAACTCATTAAAACGAGAGGCAACGCCTTTTGGACAGAAAGTTTGTTTACCATTGTCATCGAGAACGATGTTAGTGTTTGTTTTACATTTCTTCTCGTATCCGAGCTGTATGAGGGTTTTCCATAATTTTTTAGGGTTGTCTTTATTTTCATCAATCTTATTGAGAAAATAATTAGATTTAGCTTTTTTGATCAGCCGCTGAGCTTTGTTCCTAGAGGCACAATAATATTTGTATATATCTAGATTAGTTTTATCTTTCTTGAATTTTTTTAAAGTGTGTCTCTTACTTTGATTTCATTAGCAATTTCGGAGGTAAACCAGGGTGCTATGTTTTGTTTAAGTCTAACTTTTTTTTATTGGCGCTATTGAGTCGATCACCTTAATGATGATATCTTTAAGAGTTAACCACGCGATATTTACATCGTCATTATTAGTGACAACAGACCAATCGATATCATTAAGTGTTTCAAGATAGTTATTTACATTATAGTTTTTTAAAGATGGTAATTTAGCGGATTTGTGTTCATTTTTATGAACATGAGACTTAGGTATTTTTCTAGTGCAATAAATAAGAAAATGGTCACTAAGGCCAATATTAATTACTCCAGATTGCTTCACATTATTTTGTATATTAGTAACAATGTGGTCCAAACATGAGCTTTTTTCTTTTCCTATTCTAGTTATATCCTTAATAACATTACTAAAACCATTTCTTATAAGAAAATCATTATATCTTTGCGATACTGGATTGATATTTAAAGTGCATATGTTAAAGTCACCAAGAACATAAATTTCACTACTCTCTTTGATTTTTGATACAGATTCTTCAAAGTTGTTCAGAAATAAAGATACATTCTGTTTTGGTGGGCGGTAGCATGTACCAATCACAATTTCCTTTGAACGAGGCAGATATATATTTATCCAAATTGCTTCAAAACCGTCGATTTCCAGATCATTTCTACGTGTGAAGGCGCGATCATTTTTTACGTAGATACAAACTCCACCACCAGACCGGTTTCTGTCCTTCCTGAGCGCTGTATATCCATCAATTTTGATCTCGTTATCGGTGATGGATTCGTCCAGCCACGACTCACTGATGGATATAACAGTAGCTTTGGTCTTTGATGCGATGTTCCTTAGTTCAGACATTTTATGAACTAATGACCGCGCATTGAGGTGAACAAAATGTAGGCCTTTGTTAAACACGTTGAATTCCTCGCTTAAATGCTCGTAAATGTCTTCTGTATATGTATGTCCATCTTGTCGGGTTTCATTCACATTATTTGCGTCGGCAATAAGTTCGTCCTGAATATTAATGTCACTGATGCATTCATCATTCGGAAGCTGATCGAAGAGGCATTCTTGACATAACCAATTTTCTTTCGTGTTCCGTTGCTTATCATATAGGCCTACAATTTTAGTTATTCTTCCGCACTTGATATGGTAGTTACATTTGCATTCAGTGCATTTCATTGCCTTGTGCGTTTTCGCAATCGGTTTTTTACAAAATGAACATGGGTTTCTGATTGGTCCTGGGTTCGGAGAAACGTCTCCAGCGATAATAATAAGTACCATCAGGAAACTTGGGTTTTTAAGGTTAAGCGGCAAACTGGATACGGTTTAGAAGATCCGTATATTGTCCATAAGGTAGACATTATATTCAGGTTATCCGTATGTATCTTCGGTTGAATTGCCCAGCTATCATATATGCTGGGGTTTAACGTAGAAAAAATGTCCGAGTTTAACGTTGGGCGGCATGTAAAGTTAATTCTCACTAGAAGGCATAAAAAATAAGAACATTTGTAGTAATCGCTGCCATTATTAAGAGTGATTTAATTACCTTATCAGTGGTTGAATGTCATCCAGGAGCTTAGCAATGTCAATCAAACAGGTAAACAGGTGTTGGTCAGCTGATTAAAACTTCCCGCCAAACGCAACGAAGCAAATCAAATGAAAACTGGGTAAAAACGGAATAAAAATACACCAAAATACACCGGAAAACTGTACATATCTATATAAAACTTCTTTAAAGAGTGTTAATGATGTCGTTGATACTCAGATCGAGGTGATCAATATTGCACTTGGGCTCAAAAACAGCAAAAAGTTGAGCTAGGCTCAGGATGTAATCACCGCCCAGACTGGGCACCGCCTTTGATCGTTACCTGGGTCCGTCTCGTTGAGTCTTAATTTCTTTCTTTTTATTCTTTCCTTCATTTTCTTCTCCTTTTTTCCCCTTTTCTTTTCTTCCTTTCTCTTTGTTTCTTCCTTTTTCTTTTCCTTCCTATCCTCTTTCGTTTGTTCTTTTCCTTCGTATCTTCCATGTCTTCCCCCTTCTTCTCTAAAACAAATAGTAATTTCCATCTTTATTAAGTTAATAAATCTATAATAAATTAATACGTCAGAATATTATTATTAGTAATTACCATGTTCTTCTGCCTTTTCTCTCTTTCTTTTTTTTTCTTTCTTTTCCTCCTTCTCCTCATCTTTCATTTCCTTCTTTTTTTTCTTTCTTTCCTTTTTATTCTCGTTCTTTTATTTTTCTCCTCCTTTTTGTTTTTTCTCTTCGTCACCTTCTCCTCGTCTTCCTCCACTTCCTCCTTCTCATCAAATCGTTTGATTCATGGTATCACCTTAAAGCGCGTGAGAGCACTAGACTATAATATAAAGAAAATATAAAGTTATTGATAATAGTTAATACTTACCAAGCATGGTAAGTGTTTAAAAAAGACAGACAGTTGTTATATGTTATTAGTTTATTACAACAACAATAGAAATAGAAACTATACTACAGGATATAGTGAATATTATTCAATGAAAAATAATAATAAATATTAGTTTTTCTTTATTTCCAGCCTATTGCTTTTTCAAGATATAGCACGGAACACGCAGCGGTAAAGTACAATATAATTTTTATTTCATGATTAATAATTAAATGATTGAGTGTTATTTGTTAACAATGGAACAACCGTGAGCTGTGTCCACACCTGTAGTACACATAATTGTTAGTGCACCTGAAAAGTAATGCATTATAACATAATAACGCATAGTAATGCATGTATAAATAAAAATACATTATAAAAGTATTTAGTTGTAGGCCCAATGGTTTAGCTTGTTTAGGTGGTATTATGTGATGCTTATATTATCGTCTTTATCATCGGACCGTCTGAGTCATTTCACGCGTTTCGAGCCAATTTTGCTACACGATGACGGTATGGTGAATTGCGTTATTTAATGGTAACAAATGGGAGTTTACTTTTACATTTAAACGTAGAAAATGTCTATTATAAGATTTAGTTAAGATACATAACTCTTGTATAATCTATTTATTTACAACGAATATAACATTATATACCTACTGTATCCGCTTTCCGTCTATGTCCTACACTAAGTATATGGAGAGAGAGAGTGACGTCATTTTTGGTATGCCTGCTTTCAAATTTAATGAATATTTAAATTGTGAACACACCTGATTGTATTGACTTTTTTAAAGTTAAAACTACGAGCGATTATTGTATTTGAAATTGGAATATATATTAATCATTTTAAGATAGGCCTATGTCGATAACACTTTTTTATTATTACTATACGACATTAATTGATACTGTTGTAACCTTAATGCACCTGCGTTGATGCAAACGATATGCAAATTAGCTTATGTAGACAATAGCCAATCAGAATACTGTAATATTAACGTTATATTTTTTTGTAAACTTATTTACACAGACCAGCCTACGTTCATATTGAATTTGGCTACCGTTTACAACATGGACCATAAACAATGTATCTGCATTTCCCTTGTTCTAGGCCTGATGGTGTCTGGTGTGGAGCCAAGATTGTCGGCTCTTTTTACTTACCAATTCACGGAACCTCCCATGCCTCCTATGAGGAATTGCCCCTGCAGGTAACGTAACGTAGCCTACACAATTAGTGTAAGAATTCCTAGAGTAGAACGTCACTATTCACAATGGTATCACTATTATTATCACTATATAGCTTGGACGACGCCAACCGTTCCAAATTGGTTACCGTAATATCCTAAATGTCAACATTATACGGCGTAGGAGATTTTTCATTTTATGCCAGAATGTTTGTCTTAACATAAATAAGTTGTAGAACAAAAGCGTTATACCTTGTTTTGTCTCTATTTTGTTTTTATCTATAATTATATCTTAGTAGGTTTAAGTATAACACATGTTCATGCCTCGTAATTGTGTGCTTTTTAAAACAGCTCTAACCCGTGTGACAATATGGGAGTATGTGTAAATGAACCAACAAATTCGTTTAGATGCGCCTGTCAAGGGAAATGGCATGGTCCTACTTGTGATGACTGTGAACCAGTGGCAACATGTAAGTTACAGTACACCTATTAAAGGGGACACCGAGGACCAACAGAGTGTGTCTTTAATAGCGTTAGTCGTTGTATTAAAACATAATATAAAGCCTCTTATTCATCTCCCGAGAAAGTTTTTATAACCAAGGCAATCTAATTCAAAAGTACACTGAGCTCGTAACAGTCCTTTGCTCTGGCTGCGACAAATACCGTCTGTAGTGTGTAAATAACCCTGCGACCGTGTCGCAGAGACAGATAAACCCTTTAGTCTCCGGAGCTTAGCATCCTGCTGGTAATTTTCTTGCTATAACCCTATTCCAGCTGATAATATATCCAAATTGTTTTTAATTTTTAATAAATGTACTTTTATTTGCAGTGGTCTGTAAAAACAACTGTGCATACAAACACAGTGGTGTGTGCAACGACGGTGGTATAGCATCGGAGACGTCATTATGTCAAGTTGGTACGGACTGTAATAATTGTGGTGCACGGTGTCTGTAAATGGATGATCTACGACAATGTTGGATTGTGTAACAAAAAACACATAATACAAGTAATCTCATGTAGACAAAAACCATATGCTATAAGCAAGAAGTTTTTGTTGTCACCATTTACGATACCAACGATAACAAACGAGCCTTGAGTTACGGTTACTGTTTATATTAAATGCAGACTTTATACAACTCATATACATTGGTTTTGATGCAGACATTTTATTTGAAAATGTCTTAAAAACAATAGATAAACCAGACTCGACAAATTGAACTGTAGCCAGATTGGTGAAAGCATATATAATTATAAATAACACATAATTATTCTGAAAAAGGAAATAAAAATATTAGTAAACCCACTGTGTTTCTTGAATTATTAAATTGCGTAAATATATAAAAATACAATGTACATTAAATAATTTTGGAAAAGATATCAAAGTTCTGCATGGCAGCAAAGGTTTGACTGGTTACTTATACATATTTCGTTTGGACTGCCATCATTCAATACCAATTTTTTGTTGAATTGAATTAGTTGTTCATAAAACGTATAAAATGATTGACTCCCCCCCCCCCCTCATATGTAGAGCTGTGAAAAAAATATACAAATAATTTCATAAGAGATGCAAGGTTATATTAAAATAACAAATTATCCTTCTCATAGAATTATTTATTTTTTAACACATCTACTTTTAACGAGAGGCTAAACCATTTGTAAAAGCAGCGCTTGAATTTTGGACTCCGAGTAGAACAATTACAGATGACACGCACTACAGGTTGATCGAACATGATTCGTCAACAGCCTCTTGTCTTGGCTTAATTCACGTGTACGAAAGATAAACGAGCTAAAGAAACTGCAGTCGAGAGAGCGAAAACTACATTTATTTTATATCATGTGACCTGCAATCGTCCAATCAAATGACTTTGGTGTGTTACAATACATCATAATGTTCGGGTCCTGCAACTACATTTAGTTAAGCCATAGACTAGAGTGGTTCTTCCGTGCTTGTTGAGGTCCACATGACAGACTGGCTTTCAATTCTACATCTTTCACCATCCTATCAAACGATCTGAAAGTACATTTAAAGAAAGAGAGAAGTGTACATAATATAAGAAATAGAGGTTGGCTGTAGTGTTAAAACATATATTGCTTCTTATTCTTTTCATGGAATTAGGTACCCTTAATAAGGGTCTACTGTATTGGCATTGTCTATGTCAATTATACTACAGTATATATTATAAGACTCGTATCCCACCCATTACATTCAGACATTATTATTAGACGATCAGGTTTTAAATTCTCAACACTGTACATGGCATGCAATTTATAAAATCAAAACTTTGAAAGATAGAAACTATGGTACAAAACATATCTGAAAGATTTCGACAGTAAAGTTTCTTTTCAATCAACATTTATAACATATTATAGAGTAAATTTTTCCTCTAGATAAAGCAGATCAAATAATAATAATAATAGTTCATTTCTTATAAAGCGACATAAGCAGGCTCTCAATTACCCAACCATTTGTGGATCAAATACGTATGGAAATATACTCCCACAATAACGCAGCTAGTAACCAGCGCAAAGTTGTGTCTTGATCTAATTGGTATTCATTTATATACCTGGGTGGATAGAGGCAAATGTAAATAAAGCGTCTTGCCTAAGGATACAAGCAATGCAGTGAGAGTTGGATTCAAATCATGATCTCTTGATCAGTAATTCAACACACTGTTCCACACTCCCTTACACAATAATTAACTTTTTTAAATGATTAACTACCACAGTTATGCTTTCCATAAAATTCAAATACTAACTGATTAATCTTTGATATTCCACGATCTCCTGAGGATGATCTCCTTGCGGCATTCCGCAGAATCTGTTTAGTCTCTTCTCTTTGTTTACTGAAAACTTTACTGCGGGCATCTTTTGCAGAGATCTGATGCCATAAATACTCTCTGTGGAGGTTGTCTTCTTCTTGTACCCTAAACAGTAAAAGATTTTGAATTTATTTAATTTTTACAATTTTATTGTCATTCTCTCAAACTGCCTATGTACCAATACGAAATAAAGAAAGTATATAAATACAAAAAAGATATTGTTTAACCTTATAAATTGTTTAATTAATTTAATATCATCTTTAATAAGCCTAAACAGTTCCAATTAAGGATTAATGAAAATACATAAAAATACATACAAAAATTGGATATTCAGAACAAAAGTTCAGAGTATGATGATATGAATAATGATTATGATGATATGAATAATGATTATGATGATATGAATAATGATTATGCTTATAATTCTAATTTTCTATTTTTCTACTATTTTCATGCATGAATTTTGCATTTTCACATTTTATTGTATGCTACCTATTTTTGGAATAAATGTGATATAGTGTGCACTCGAAATACTGCACAATTATAGTAGTTTGTAGGTTGTCTGAAAAGTTATACTGCATGTTACATAATAAGCAATGTCTTGGCCATTAAGTCACATAAAAGCAGGTGAAAAATAACCTCACCTAAAAGATATTTCTTTTATATAAATCCAACATTATTATTACTACTTTATATTATTATTACACTTGTTACCTTTTCATAAGCTGTTGGTGCGTCTTTTCTCTCTCTACTCTCTTTTCATGAGCTCTTAAAGCCTTCTGCTCTGCCGTCCACTGACTTTTAACTGATGCCCTCACTTGGCCCTACAATTGAAACATATATTAAATACAAAAATAATAAGTCTTATATCAAAACTATCTCTTACTACAAAATTCTAATATAATAGAACACCTATTAAAGGACACTTTTGGGACCCAAAAAGTATCCCCTTAATAAGGATGTTGATAGAGTTGGCTATAATGTTCAAATATTACTTGTGGATGGTTTCACAAGAAAGTATCCCTTTAATAAGGATGTTGATAGAGTTGGCTATAGTGTTCAAATATTACTTGTGGATGGTTTCACAAGAGAGTATTCCCTTAATAAGGATGTTGATAGAGTTGGCTATAATGTTCAAATATTACTTGTGGATGGTTTCACAAGAAAGTCTCCCCTTAATAAGGATGTTGATAGAGTCGGCTATAATGTTCAAATATTACTTGTGGATGGTTTCACAAGAAAGTCTCTCCTTAATAAGGATGTTGATAGAGTTGGCTATAATGTTCAAATATTACTTGTGGATGGTTTCACAAGAAAGTATCCCCTTAATAAGGATGTTGATAGAGTTGGCTATAATGTTCAAATATTACTTGTGGATGGTTTCACAAGAAAGTCTCCCCTTAATAAGGATGTTGATAGAGTCGGCTATAATGTTCAAATATTACTTGTGGATGGTTTCACAAGAAAGTCTCTCCTTAATAAGGATGTTGATAGAGTTGGCTATAATGTTCAAATATTACTTGTGGATGGTTTCACAAGAAAGTATCCCCTTAATAAGGATGTTGATAGAGTTGGCTATAATGTTCAAATATTACTTGTGGATGGTTTCACAAGAAAGTCTCCCCTTAATAAGGATGTTGATAGAGTTGGCTATAATGTTCAAATATTACTTGTGGATGGTTTCACAAGAAAGTCTCCTCTTAATAAGGATGTTGATAGAGTTGGCTATAATGTTAAAATATTACTTGTGGATGGTTTCACAAGAAAGTCTCCCCTTAATAAGGATGTTGATAGAGTCGGCTATAATGTTCAAATATTACTTGTGGATGGTTTCACAAGAAAGTCTCCCCTTAATAAGGATGTTGATAGAGTTGGCTATAATGTTCAAATATTACTTGTGGATGGTTTCACAAGAAAGTATCCCCTTAATAAGGATGTTGATAGAGTTGGCTATAATGTTCAAATATTACTTGTGGATGGTTTCACAAGAAAGTCTCCCCTTAATAAGGATGTTGATAGAGTTGGCTATAATGTTCAAATATTACTTGTGGATGGTTTCACAAGAAAGTCTCCCCTTAATAAGGATGTTGATAGAGTTGGCTATAATGTTCAAATATTACTTGTGGATGGTTTCACAAGAAAGTATCCCCTTAATAAGGATGTTGATAGAGTCGGCTATAATGTTCAAATATTACTTGTGGATGGTTTCACAAGAAAGTATCCCTTTAATAAGGATGTTGATAGAGTCGGCTATAATGTTCAAATATTACTTGTGGATGGTTTCACAAGAAAGTATCCCCTTAATAAGGATGTTGATAGAGTCGGCTATAATGTTCAAATATTACTTGTGGATGGTTTCACAATAAAGTATCCCCTTAATAAGGATGTTGATAGAGTTGGCTATAATGTTCAAATATTACTTGTGGATGGTTTCACAAGAAAGTGTCCCCTTAATAAGGATGTTGATAGAGTTGGCTATAATGTTCAAATATTACTTGTGGATGGTTTCACAAGAAAGTCTCCCCTTAATAAGGATGTTGATAGAGTTGGCTATAATGTTCAAATATTACTTGTGGATGGTTTCACAAGAAAGTCTCCCCTTAATAAGGATGTTGATAGAGTTGGCTATAATGTTCAAATATTACTTGTGGATGGTTTCACAAGAAAGTGCCCCCTTAATAAGGATGTTGATAGAGTTGGCTATAATGTTCAAATATTACTTGTGGATGGTTTCACAATAAAGTATCCCCTTAATAAGGATGTTGATAGAGTTGGCTATAATGTTCAAATATTACTTGTGGATGGTTTCACAATAAAGTATCCCCTTAATAAGGATGTTGATAGAGTCGGCTATAATGTTCAAATATTACTTGTGGATGGTTTCACAAGAAAGTATCCCCTTAATAAGGATGTTGATAGAGTTGGCTATAATGTTCAAATATTACTTGTGGATGGTTTCACAAGAAAGTATCCCCTTAATAAGGATGTTGATAGAGTGGGCTATAATGTTCAAATATTACTTGTGGATGGTTTCACAAGAAAGTATCCCCTTAACAAGGATGTTGATAGAGTCGGCTATAATGTTCAAATATTACTTGTGGATGGTTTCACAAGAAAGTATCCCCTTAATAAGGATGTTGATAGAGTCGGCTATAATGTTCAAATATTACTTGTGGATGGTTTCACAAGAAAGTATCCCCTTAATAAGGATGTTGATAGAGTTGGCTATAATGTTCAAATATTACTTGTGGATGGTTTCACAAGAAAGTATCCCCTTAATAAGGATGTTGATAGAGTTGGCTATAATGTTCAAATATTACTTGTGGATGGTTTCACAAGAAAGTATCCCCTTAATAAGGATGTTGATAGAGTCGGCTATAATGTTCAAATATTACTTGTGGATGGTTTCACAAGAAAGTATCCCCTTAATAAGGATGTTGATAGAGTTGGCTATAATGTTCAAATATTACTTGTGGATGGTTTCACAAGAAAGTGTCCCCTTAATAAGGATGTTGATAGAGTCGGCTATAATGTTCAAATATTACTTGTGGATGGTTTCACAAGAAAGTCTCCCCTTAATAAGGATGTTGATAGAGTTGGCTATAATGTTCAAATATTACTTGTGGATGGTTTCACAAGAAAGTGTCTATTTAATAAGGATGTTGATAGAGTTGGCTATAATGTTCAAATATTACTTGTGGATGGTTTCACAAGAAAGTCTCCCCCTTAATAAGGATGTTGATAGAGTTGGCTATAATGTTCAAATATTACTTGTGGATGGTTTCACAAGAAAGTATCCCCTTAATAGGGGCGTTCTAGGGCAATGCTTTTATAGAAACCAGGATTTATCCAAGTAGGTAAAGGTAGTAGGAGAGAGATTGTCAGAATCTTTACCCTATTAACATAATTATTCAGCTCTTTCTGCCAATCATCCAAATCATTCTGGTACTGCTTTTGAGTCTGTTGATTTTTTAATTTCCTTTTAGCTTCTTTCTGCCTAAAAATGTATACAAATATAACATGAATTATGATATTGACAAGATGGTGGCTCATCAAACAAGAAACACATAATGATCATGGAGGAATTACTATACAAATAATGAATGTTTAAAAGTGCGATGGTACAAATGATTTCATGAGGCGAAAGATGAAATGTTTTATTTTCACAAAATGAAATTATTTATTCCATTGCATGAATATAAACACTTATTTGTTTAATAACATACTTTTAGCAAGAGACTAGGCCAAAGCCTAAACCATTCGAAATGGCAGCACTCCAATTATTTATTGTAAAGGTTCATGCAGAAAACCTTTCATATCAAGGCAACATAGGGAATACATACAATGAATTTCAATGAAACTTACTTTCTTTCCAGTAATTGCTGCATGTTCTGCCAACTCTGATTGCTAGATAGCCTCTCCATATTGATTTGCCTTAATTGAATATTTTCTTCTAATAATTTCTGCTCTTCACTGTAAAAAACATGTAACAATTTAGTTAAATGTTTTCGTCTTATAATACATATTTAAGCTTGGGAAAAATAATACATCATCAAATGGTTTCAATCACTGTGTAAGCATATCGGCTTTGCTATTCTATTAATAGTCAGACCAAAGAGATAATATTCGCTATAATATCTCTATGGTCAGTGGATGATAAAAGGTACTTGTATTTAAGAATTGATAGATCACTGACCATTTCCCGTCAGTCAGTGGTCAGCAATTTTAATATAGATTGACCACTTAATCTTTGACAGTTTGTGATGTCAATAAATTATAAATTTAATATATTTCTTTCCCCATCAAATCTATCGCTTGTTTTTTTATTTGGACAGAAAAAAGGTTAATTGATTTTAGGTCATGTTTTAGAAGTGGGCAGCGCAACTTGTAATACAAAAAGCTTTAAATTCTTGCCTTATTTGGTCATCCAGACACTTTTTTCTTGCTTTGTGGCAAACAGTCTTCTTGTGGTTTTTTTCCTGAACGTCCTGTAAAAATATTGGTTATTTCTATCTATCACTTTCTTTCTACAGTGTATGTCTACAGTACTTTAGTTTCCTGAGGACTTGATTCATTCATTTTATTTGGTCAAAATCAATGTCAAAAATATGTATACAAGTACACAAAAAACCAATAAACATGAAATGGAGTCTAGTATAAAACTATAATAAAAAAAATGGAAAAACATGAGTTAAATTATAATAAATTATGTTTAATAGGGTACAAAAATACATTAAAAATGAAATGTATAGATAAATTTAAAAATGGTTTGAAAATGTATAAATTATTTGGCAATATAAGATGTTGACCAGAATAGCCAACAGAATCCACAATTACTTTATTTCTGTTGGGGCTTGAAATATTTCTCTAGCCTCGCATATAAATTCCAAAAAACAGCATCACTATCTAATCGTAATAACAAGATCAGTCTTTTATTGTGCAAGTGTGATTGTGAGTTTTAAAACTATTAGTTAATTTTGTATGCACCGCATACTGTATGCATACGCAATTGCAACAGTGGAGCAGTAGCATTCAACTATGAAGTTTGCTCCTAAATGGAAGAAATCATCAAAAGGTAATTTAACATTTAGCTTCTTACAGTTTGCTTGGCCTTTATTTCTTTGAATCTCTGTTGCTCTGCTTTGTTTAACCTTCTCTGCTGATGCTTCTCTATAGCCTGTTGGTAATCTTCTATTTCTTTTTCATACTGCTTCAGAGCGAGTTCCTATTTTTGGGGAAATAAAAAAATCAGTTGGTGAGAAAGTCATGGATACATATTTTTAAGATTAATGCTACTTTACTAAACAATGTCAACACATCACTTGATTCATTAAAGAAAAATAGTTCATTGGGGTATAATTGGGATATAGTACACATTTTTACTAGTTATGTTATTTACTAGCCCATCCTAGCATTTAATGTAATAGCTTATAAATGATAGGCACAGATGTTTTATCCTTAAACTAATGAAGTCTAGCTAACAAAACTGTACTGGTTTACAATCAATGAACTACATATCAAGATACTTAAACTAAATTTATTCCATCAATTTATCCCCTTACCTGTTTCCTCTTTCTCCGTCTTTGGTCTTCAAGTTTTGATAGTAGTTGATGTCGCTGTAAGAATTAATTAATTAATTTACACACAGTTAATGGTTGGTACTAGAAATGAATGGAACTGTGTGGTTTTTAAATTTAGTGTGTGTACCTTCTGTTGTTTGGAAAACAGGTGTAGAAAAGATAGGGAAGTTAACAAATATATATTTTTGAGGTTCTCAGAATTTCATTATACAGTAGAATACCTCCATTAGGACACTCCCCTTAAAGGGACACTTTCCTGTGAAATGGTCGAGAGGAAACGCAGTCAAATACCGGATACTTTAGGCTGGCCAAATATGTCTGGTTTTATGGAAAGTCTGATATTCAGAATGTGTGTTTAATGATAAAAAGGAGTTAATGACATTTTGGTCCTAAAGAAAAGTCCGCTATTGAGAGAGTTGACTGTATATGTTTTAATACTACAGCTAGCCCCTATTTAGAGGACACTCCTATTTAGTAGACATCCCTATCAAGGGTTACACTATTGGGTGGTGAAGGTGTCCTCTTAATAGCGGTTCTACTGTATATTTACCCTCATTTTTTCTTGCTCCTCAATCATGCTTTGTGAATGCAGACTCCGCTGTTCCATTTCTTTTAAAGCATTTTTAAGGCGAGCTTTTTCTTCTTTTTTAATAAATTCTTGAGATGCTTTCTGGAAAAAAATTGAATTGACTAGAATTTAAAAATTACATGTAGCTACTACTGTAGTACTCAAATAAATAAAATACACTGAAGAATATATGAAATTTAAAGTACTTAACATTATTACATTATCTTTATTGCATTTAATGTATTACTCAATAGACCTACTGCAAAAGTGCAAGTACAAGATATGCTAACCAAAAATGCCAGCTTACTATTCGTTTCTGTTTCATGCGTTCTTTATGTATAAGTTCATTCCTCATTGCTAACTTTTCTTGAAACTTTCTTTCTCGTATTCTCAGCTTTTTTTCATCTTCTTCCCAAGCTATCTTGACCTCATCTCTCCAAGTTTCTTCTGGTTCTTTGTGGCTAAGCTTCTCTTCTAAAGTTTAAAATGTAAAAGTTAAATACACTAATGTACCCATGTCAAAAACTAAAGCTCTGTCTACACTATAAAACTAGTTTGAAAAGAAAAGTGTGATGTGCCCAAATATGATAGTAATATGACATAATCGTGTCCATACTTCACATAAAGTTTGATAGTGTAGACAGAACTTATGGCTATTAAACCAAGTGATAAATTGAAGTTAACATTTACACACAGATCCTTAACAAATGCTCATTTTTATGATGGTTGATTTCTTCTATTCTATCCTAATTCCATACACTTGAACACAGTTGTTTAATATACAGTACTACACTTGATAGATAGCTTGATCAGTAAACAATAGCATAGTTATTAGACTTCTCAAGGTACTGATAATGAGTTTCCTGAAATTTTTCTTTATAATAATAATAATAATGCGCTGCTCTCACAGAATTTATTTGGTCCAATAAAACATATCAAGTTCGTTTTTTGTAAACTATTTAAAGATGTATTGTCCCTTTGACTAATTCCAAAAAAAAATGTCGAAAAAAAGTGGGTCATCTTGAAGTATTAAAATAGTTATTAACTTTCACCAAAAATTAGTTGAAAAAAAAAATAATTTAACAGAAATACAGAGGTTTTTTTGTTCAAAAAATAAATTAATTAACCTGTTAATTACGGAAACTTGTTGTTTTTGGCTCGAATTTTCGACTTAAAGTGAATAACTTTAATATAACTTTGATATGGCCAATTTAAATTTAGAATATTTGACCTTCATTTTTTGTGTTTTAAGGGACAATACATCTTTCAAAAACGAATAAATATATAAGAACATTATACACACTATAAAAAATTACACATAAACGTTATACACAATAAATTACTTAAACGGAACCAAATTATCTAGTAAACTGTAATAATTGACTTAGGGATAAATGATTTGGAATAAAAGGTTGTTTGCACATGGTGGGATTGAAGTCGGATTAATGATGGAAGAAAATATTATTCTTGGAAAACAAATAACACCTCAATACTGCATAAATCTACCAGAAGTGGGAGTGTCCACTGTAGAAAAAATGATTTTGAGATCTTATAGCCCATACATTTTTTTAAATAGTGTCCTCTATGTTTGGATATTGTTTTATATAGCAACCTCTATGGATTTGGCAAACTTGAATACAGTCTCCTGATATTTAATTTTTCCTCTGAGTTACCTGTAGGCATACTGTATAAATAATCCCCATACATATCAGGAGCAGGCAATCGTTTTGAGCTATCCAATCTTGCTTTTTCCTCAATAATAATTTTCTCGCGTACCTGGCGACATTTCCTTAGCAGATCTAAAAAATTAGAAAAATATTATTTTAACTAGTTCGTCTATATTAAAATTGGAATATACAGTATTACTGTATGTTGTACTAATGAAGGATTACACAAAGAATCACTTTCTAATATTTGAGCAAACTCAAGTTTGTTATAGGCACTGGTAAAAAAGCAAATTAAATGTAGATTATGGCACTGGCACACATATGTATGATACATGTAAAATGCTCTATAATCACCCATACCAAAACAAATTAAAGCTGATTATACAAAACAAGCCCTAGCCTCCCAGGTCCCTTTACTACTGTAGATATGTGGTAACATATATATGTAACAACCAAATACAGTACGCTCGATCAAGCTGGTAGATAAAGTAGGTACATGATATAGGTCTGCACTAATGTACTACTGTATAGTCAATTGTGTAGGTCTAGTAACATATACCAAGTCTCTGTCTTTCTCTGCATTCATATAAATTCTGAAGATGTCTCACTGATGAAACTCCTTCATCATCTTCAATATAATCCTGAAGTGGTTTATGCAACAGTTCCATAGGCTAAGCCAAAAGAAAAGATTGCATACTATTACTAATACATCAATAATCTTGTACTGTAGGATATTAAAACTTTCCAATTACAATGTGTCTGAAATGGCACAATGATTTAACTATACATTTAGACAGATCCTACTGTAGTTGTGCTGTACAACACAGTATTCCAAATTGGCATAACCATATGTCAATCTCTGTAAATAAACATTCAATTTTGAGTATTATCCATGGTGTGGGTTAGTCTTTTCAATCTGATTTTGAGTGAAAATGACTCAAATGAAAGGTTCAACAGGGTTAATTTATGGGGTCAGTCACATCAATGAAGAATGGCTTTATTTAATATTATCCAAAAACCGACAGTAGGTTTTGCTAGTATTGCAAAATACTGTAATATATGTGAGAAATTCACACAAGAAAAGTACAGTATTAAATGTGCCAATAACTGTATTCTAATTTAGTGATGTTATGCGCGATTTGCGCAATTTTAAATTGCGCAAGTAATTTCTTGCGCAATTTTAAATTGCGCAAAAAATTCCTTGCGCAATTTGAATTGCAACATGTGTTTCAAATTGCGCAAGCAACGTATTAAATTGCGCAAGTAATCTGCAAATTGCGCAAGGTTTTTCGACAGATTGTGAAATCATGCACGCCCATATTTTTATAGTAATTTCTAAGAATGATTCAAAATTAAAGATAATATCGCATTTCCTTATCCTCCCGGGAGCCTCCCTCTCGAATTTTCATTCAATTTTCCGAATAAAAAAAAATCTCGAATTCCCAATGGTTCTATAAAATACCATATTCACACATAATATGAGGAGAAGGCATAATAAATACCAATAGTAATATAATAATTTCAATTCAAGTATCAGTACTAATGACGATTAATAATACTAATAACGATTGGATTTTTTTAGAAACAATAATTATTACGAATTATTAGACGTTTAGTATTTAACTTAAAAATTAAATTTAATAACAAAGAAGACCGACCTTTCGGAACCATTCCCAACAACAAATGAGTACAATAATAAAAATAAACAAACAGTTCGTTTTTCAAATTGCGCAAAGGTGTCATATTGCGCAAGAACTATCTTGCGCAATTTACAAATTGTGCAGCGCAATTTGAAATTGCGCAAGGATTTTTGTGCGCAATTTGAAATTGCGCAAGTTAATATTGTGCAAGAAAATTCTTGCGCAATTTCAAATTGCGCAAGAATTCTTTGCGCAATTTCAAATTGCGCAAATCGTCCATAACAGTGATATGCAAATTGCATATTTAAACATCTTCCTAATCTTACCTTGATAGCTAGTCTTGTACATGCTTCAAGAGATCGTGGACTAGTGAGGATGTAGTGCGAATTCTCAGCTTCAGCACTCTCAAAGTTATACAGGTCTAATTTCAACATTTTTTTTGGAGGAATGTTTTGTTAAATGGGTCCTTTACTGTAAACAAATTACAATGTTTGGTTTGAGTAGGCTAGGTATAAAGATATGGGTCCTAAAGATATATACAAGGCTGCATAGCAAGCCTCTATTAAAAATGTCATGAGTGTCTTAATTTTATTTAGCCTAGGCCTAGTCTTAATACATTTTGAGCTACATCATTTACTAATACTATTATTACTGTATTATTTAATATACTATAAATAATATAAACGGTATGGCCGGTGACTAGCTAAAGCCCTAGTTAGGTGGAAGCTTAGTTAGGTTACCTCTTTAGCTAGCGCGACCACAGCATAATTTCCGACCTTGACTGATACCATCATGTTCCTTAGGCCCAGAGTAGGATAGCCATAATAGGGCCAGCTGGCTACAAAAGCCCGAACAGCACTTTCTTCTAGGTAGTCTAGAGGCTAGGCCTAGCCTAGGCCTAACCTACTTGTTTTAGGCCTAGCCATACGTGCGGCTATTTTAGGGTATTTCTAGCATATTTATGTGGTATTTGATTTATATCGATATAACCATAAAGCATATAATAATATATGGCCTATAGCCTACTATATAAATGTTTGTTTATTTAAATCAACTTACACAACAAAATAACACAACAGCTTTTCTTTTGTTTTTCAATCTTCCCGCTGACGCGCCACCAACGGCAACGCGTTGCAAATATACTATTATGACGCGCCCATAGTGCATTTTAATATTGCATTGGATTTCACAGTTTCACAATTAAAATGACACAAAAAGATATATTACCCAATATTATAAGTATATAGTAAAGCCAAAAGAGTTGTAATCAGTTCCCTAGTTTTAGCATAATATCACGTAATTATTCTGCACATCCTGTATTCCATTATATGAATCAAGTTGGTTGAGCAATTTTCACGTCGCAGGAGATAAAAATATCAATACGCTGTGCATGTGCATCAATACGCATGCCTATTGCAAAACAGTCTTAACGTTGCCCATCCAGTAAGCCAGAGCCATTACTGAATAATAAAATGCCTTATTTGTCCATTCTAATAAAATAACAATACAAATTCGTCTTAAACATTGGTAAATATATGTAGACGAATATAAACAAAAATATGCTGTGCCCATCCAACAAATATGTACTTTTTTGAATACTTCTTTGGCTGGTAACTGCAATCACATATGAAACACAAACGATATTCTATAATTATTAGATTGTTTTATTTAATCATATTCTTCACACTATAAAGTATGTAAATAATAATTTACTTAATAATCAAACATACATTTCATATAAATAACATAGCTTTAGAATAAAACACACTTACATACAATTTTATAATTCTGCATATAGAAAACTAATGCTATATAGAAAAACAATGGATCATGAATGCACTACATTGTGACTAAGGAAGCATAGACTTAATTAACAACTTACATGTAAAAAAAAATATATTTACTATTTGAAGATAGTATATGACAAAACCTCTATTGATTTTAGCATTAATAGTTCATTTAAACATTATAATCTTGTAATTAATAGTTCATTTAAACATTATAATCTTGTAACTGAGTACCATACCTAGGTATGGTCATCCTATGAATCGAACAAAAGTATTGATCAAGTTTGCGTGATGATGCGCTTAAGTATATTATTAAATATAGCATTGGCTCATTAAAGCTACATTAGAAGGCCTGTTTCTGGGAAAAGACCATGAGTATGTGAAGATAGTTTGTGGACATCTTTCAGAGAAGAAAACGAGTATAACAAGTTTAAAAGCAATCTTTGGTGATGATGTGCTTAAAAGTATATTATCAAATATAGCAGTGGCTCCTATTAAAGCTACAATAACAGGCATGTTCTGGGAAAAGACCATGAGCATGTGAGGAAGACAGTCTGTTTGGTGCATTTTAAGTGAGGTCCAGTGCCATTGTTAATAATATCTCACCAAGAAACAAAGTAATCTATCAACATAAAAAAAGGTGTACAACATGTGTTTCATAGACTGAAGGGAGCCATCTCACAACACTTAAAATAGCAGCAACACAACTAGTAACAACAACAATCATACTGTGAATTTATATAGGCCAATTGTAACCATTTTTCTACAAAGTGATCATGCCTCTCTCAAACTGAATTTAAAACTGTGATTGTAACATGGATAAAAGTATGTTTGATACAACATGTACTATAAGTTATCGTCATATGCTCATTCCTCCGGTACCACCAACACATAGATTAGTTTGTAGCAGAGCCATATAGACAAATTTAGGTCAATTTTTTGCACTGTTTTATGGATGTTTTATAACATTAACAATAATTTTCCAAGACAACTTAATTATTCAGTTTGTAATGAATGAATGTTTTTATTTGTTGCTTAAATGTTGCATTCTCTGCTATGTTTCAGTGTATATTCTTTTTACCATCATATTGGTAACAAAATTCACTGCTAAAAAACAAGCATACATCACCATGTAAAAAGAGTTGTCCAGATTTGTCTATAAACAGCTCTGGCCTGTAGCATATTGTAAGCATAGTAATAAACATAATTGAGGACAAAAAATATAGAATCTTTTTAACACTGAATGAACTACTCAAAGTTTGAAAGACAACCATAACAGAACTATTAATAATTTTGGAAGCCTTCAATAGATTTCATATTAGAATGGTAAATAGGAAATTTAAATAGGAAGCAGCATCAATGCTGGTATAAATAATGTCATGACTTTAAAATATATTGTCCATTAAAACATGAATAAATAAAATAAACATGAATAGGCCGTTTGTAGTTTTAATATAGTTATTCACTCATTTTTTGCATATAAAATAATAGACAAATAAACTGTTAAATTAAACCAGAAAACTACTGACTACCAGACAACTGGATTCTGGTTGACAATTTGATTCTTTAAATTATTAGTCACTAAAAAAAAATCTAAATTTTGGTCTTTATTATAGGACATTAAAATGGCCTATTCAACAAAATATGTTTCATCAATTAATTCAACATTTTTTTTTATTTATTAACTTGTGTTATACATAAGTAGTAGAAGCCCAATTTGAATTATACAAACTTTTGACCTATTTGACTTTGCTATATTTGATAAGTAGTTCTGTAATACAATTATTATGAAACTTATGAGTGGTTACACAAACGGTGGTAATACACCCACCTCGATTCCGAATGTTACTGTGCAATATGTTAATGAGTTAAATGAATTTTATAACCGTTTTAATGTTCATGATTTTAAAAAAGAAAGAGAGGCTCTATTTAGCTTGTGTCGGGTGACTGAAGATGACCCCAAATTTAGTATAAGCATTTCTGATGTACATAACGAATTCATGAAACTCAATTCTTCGAAGGCTGCTGGGCCGGATAGAATCCCACCACGAGTACTTAAGGTCTGCTCTCCTCACCTTGATGGTATATTTACATTTATTTTCAATATGTGTCTTTCTTATCATGCGTTCCCGGATATTTGGAAACTTTCATGCATAATACCGGTACCTAAGAAACCTAAGATTAACAGCATGAATGATTTGAGACCCGTTGCACTCACGTCTGTCGCGATGAAAATATTGGAACGTATTATTAAAAAAATTATGCAACCTTATTCTGAAAAAGTGTTAGACTCGTTGCAATTTGCTTACCAATCACTTCGTAGTACCAGTGATGCGATTTATTTTAAATTACATAAATTGTATTCACATCTAGATAATGTAAAGAAAGGCCACTCGGCACGTATTATGTATTTTGATTTTCAATCTGCGTTTAATACCATACAACCCCATATCTTGGCAGACAAAATGTTGAATATGGAGTTTCCCCGTCCGATTGTTCGTTTAGTTTTAAATTTCATTTGTGATAGAAAACAATTTGTTAATATTAATGGTGTTAAGTCAGAAATCGTAACCTCTGACACCGGTGTTCCTCAGGGTACTGTCAACGCACCTAAATTATATTCCTTGTATACGGCGGATTACAGATCTTTAAATGATGAGCTTTGCCCCGTTGTTAAATTCGCTGATGACACTAGTACTATTGGTCTCATAGTTTCAAACAATGATGAAAATTATCGTAGCGAAATACAAAGATTTGTTAAATTTTGTGACGATAATTATCTCCAAATAAATGCATCAAAAACAAAGGAGATGATCATTGATTTTAGGACTAAACATAAATTTAATTTTCAACCAATCACTATCAAAGGTAAAGAAATTGTTGACCAGTACAAGTATCTAGGAATTGTTTTCAATGATAAACTGAGTTGGGGAGACCATATAGACTTCAGCAAAAAATTAAGTCCCAGAATGTATTGTATGAGAACTTTATATAAATTTAACTCCTGTGATTTGATGTTACTTTCGTTCTATATAGATCCGTTATATGTAGTGTTTGGACGTATTGCCTCTCCTGTTGGGCTGGTAATGTTACCGGAGGGAAAGGACGCCTTGAAACTTTCATCCGTCGGGCTGGTAAAATGATTGGTCTGGAACTGCCTTCCTTTACCGATGTGCACCTAGAACACCTCCAGAAAGATTTCGAACACATTGAGTCGGATGCCTCTCATCCTCTCCACAAAGTGATCATAGACCAACTTAATCCAAGTGGTAGATTGAGGCTCCTCAGTGTGAAAACAAATCGATTTGCTAAATCCTTTATTCCCTCCGGTATCATCCAGTACAACAGGAAGTCAAGAAGATAATTTTATATTGTAATTTTTTAGATGTTTTTATATGAATGGTTTTATGCTATATTTGTTTTTATTGTGTTTTCTTTGTTATTATGACGAGCAATGAATTTCCTTTTTGAGGATCAATAAAAGTTATCTTATCTTATCTTATTCATATTCCTGACAGGGGATTTTTTTTAATGATCTAGATTAATAATACACAAAACAGTTTTTAGATAAAAGAAAATGTACAAACTCTTTGCATAATTTGGCCCTCTAAAATATGATTTTATAACAAAATATGAAGAAAGACATCATTAAATTGAATCAAGATTAAAATATTGATAGATTTGTCTAGGAGGTTTATAAAAACAAATGCCAAAGTTTTATTTTGGAGTTTTTGTTTCTTTGGAATGATTTTGATTGAAATTTAGTTACATAATATTTTATCATACTATATTAATGAATATTCATAAATATTAATTATAAACAAATATAACACAATGTAAAAATAAATAAAGATTCATAAATATTGTAATAGTTAATATTCATTAGGAAATAATGAAATTCATTGGAATATTAATAAATATTCATTATGAAAATAGTGAAAATTCATTGAGGTAATAATGAATATTCATTATGACAATAGTGAAAATTCATTGAGGTAATAATGAATATTCATTATGAAAATAGTGAAAATTCATTGAGGTAATAATGAATATTCATTAAGAAAATAATGAATATTCATTAGAGTAATAATGAATATTCATGATGAAGTAATAATAGTTTATTCTTTAGGTAATACATTAAAAAGTTATGCAATTGATTCTATAAACATTATCTACATCAAGGAATGGATTTCAGTTTTTGAAAGTCAAATTTTGTAATTGGTAATAATACAGCTAAAATTGCAATACAATAACATTTGGTTAAATACTTCATGTAGTTAGTTAAAGAAATAAAGATAATTTCATATTCCAGTGTCAGTCACACAAAAACAAAACAAAATGGGATAATTGTTGGTTATTAAGGCTGTTACAATGCCAAACTGTCCTAATTCTTGAGGTGCCTAGATGCTAACACTTTTTTTTTATTCATTTACCTTGTGATGCACCTATATGTCAAATATTGAATAAAAATAAATAAAGAAACAATTTTTGATATAAAAAAACAATTTTGTTTGTGCTTTTTATAGATTGTCATTTTGTGAAAAGGATTTTTTGTGCTACATTCTTATCCTGAGTATTCAAATTTGGTTTATTACTCATTCATTAAAATTCAAAAGTTTACTTGCATACTCATTCAATTCATATTCATTTACATATTTCTATAAATATTTAAAAAAAAACTACTTTATTTTAAAATCATGCAAGAAAATTAAAAATAATAAAAATGCATCATATATTCATTTAAATATAAAATTAATACAGTAATACTAAACATTATAAAACATATGCAATTATCAAGGTGGGAGATCTACTTTACAAAAAACTATATTCCTAAACTATATGCATATATATGGACATTTTAAAAAAATTACTAGAAATAAAACATTCACACACTCTATTATTTACATGTCACGCTAAATACACTAGTATTCCCTTCCCTATAAACCCACCCACCCACTCTCTCAACCAAAACACATTCTTACCAATATTTATATCATTTAAAAAAATGAGCAATACACCATACACACCATTGTACCATGGAGCTGTACAATTACAGAGCTTCATGCTTGTACCAAGGATTCTTTTAATTAGTTTTGGTGCAGCCTAGTGTACAATATTAAACTTTAGTTTGCAAACTCAAGCTTTTAAGTTTGGTGGAAAACCTCAGAAAATAGTTTGCAGAAGTTAAACCATGCACCTTTTCGACAAAATAGTTTGAAGAGGTTTTATGAACTCAGGTAACAGGCTTTGTGATCCATTCTGCATATGGACAAAATTACTCCAGTTTTTACTCATGCACAACAGTGAAATGAAAGTTTGCTAGTGTAGACTAGGCCTAGGCAATTGTTATTATTTTAGTGAGACATATGTTTTGTTGTAGAGTTTATTTACCGTTAATTAATACATACAATTTAATATCACATAATATTTGTGATATTTTACTGATGAAAATACAATTATTCTCACAATTTTATCAATAAATATTTTTTTTTACAATTTAAAATCTATAAACAAATAGGATAATTCATATTTCATAATAATAATAATATGGTTTGTCAAACATATCTATAAATTACTTATTCCTGCAATAAACAGCAAAGCAATAAAAATATACAATGCAAGCAGGTATAATTGTCAAAAGTTTTTGGTATTTGCTAAAGTTTCCAATAATTATTTAAATTTCATACATATAAAACAGCATTGGACATAAAATACACCAATTTTTGGCTCTACACTGCTCTAAAATAATAGTATTTCATTAAAACTTTTAATTTAGCCTTCACATTTATAGAAATATAAATTTATAGAAAGCACCGACACTATTACAAATCACACATCTTTCACAAAGTTTGATGCAGCTTGGCATGTACATAGATCCTTTGGAACACATCTTCGTTGAAGCACAACAGACGATTTTATCGTCTGCGGTTGCAGCATTAAATGACGTTTGGAAGTACATCATTGTGACACGCTTTAAAAACGTTGAATCAATCACGTTTATACTACTGGTTCTCAATCATTCTCAACTTATTCCAGATGACTCTTTGATCATAATAATTTCTATCTCAAATCAAGTCTTCCATTAAACTTTTGGTAGATCAGGGAGATTACATCTCCCATGAAAGAAACAAAATGAAATTTAAACTTGGTGAGACTTTACTAAAGTTGGCCTTCCATACTTGTTAACTAGACCATAGTGTAGATGCAGGATAAATCTATAAATAGGTCTCTTATCAGGAGAGGTCTCTTAGTAGGTCTCTTATCAGTTATCAGGAGCGGTCTCTCTTAGCAGGTCTCTTACCAGGAGAAGTCTCTTATTCGCTGATCTCCTGTAAAGCTTTGGTTACCATTCAAGACTCCAGTAGGCCAATGTATGGAACTAAATTTCATTCTGTTCATTTACAATTTAACAAATTTCATCTGACGTTCCAGATCAATACATAACAATTTATGCAAAACATACATCTTGTTCAATTTCTTCTCTAGAATCTAAATTTTTTTTTAAAAACCTAACTTAAGTTACAATACGTATTTGGCACAATATTTCATCTGATTCTGATTGGATTTACGTTTTGTAGAATTCATTATTTGGTAAATAAGTCTTTTCTGTCCTTCCATTTTTCCCAGGTTTTTGTTCTACTGACGCATACTTGTAGTTCATAGTTCTTCGTTCAAAGAAACCACACTGTAAAAAGAAAAAAGAATAAGTGATCGTTACAAACACAGAAAAAAAATACTGTAGGTTATTTATTGAAAGTGTTAGTATTGAAAATTAGTTTCCATAAACAGTCTAATAGTGTGGTAAAAAGTATTTCAAATTCATATGATGATTGCAAATATGTCTTTTTAACTCTTGCTGAATTTAGGATTGACATTTTTTAAAGTTAAAAACTGAACAGAGTACTGCTGCAATATCATGGTCTTAAGTTGCTTTCACATGGAGCCCAGATTTGGTCCAGTGCCCCGAGAAAATTATAGTAAAAAAATAGGTCAGTGGTAAAGCATAGGATTGTTCACACCAAAATAGTACAATTTGAATCAATATCTAATTCAGGCTCCGAATTTGGAGCAATAGATCAAGCAATTTGTTTCTTTTTGTGAGCTTGAATGACCTTGCGCGATATTTTACTGAGGGTGCCGGACACCCAATCTGAACATGATGTGAAAGCAGCTTAACCAGGGAAAGGATTTGTTACATCTCTTTGGTTTTAACGAGACAGATTTATGGAAACTGTGGATTATTGTTGTTACACATAAAGCATTTGTATAGTATCATTTCAATGAAATACCATCCCAAAAAAAAGCTACCATTACATGACAGTACCACAGGCTAACCGGGTGGATCCAGGGGAAGCACTAACTCTGATAAAAATAGATATTAAAAGTAGTTCATTTCATATTAGCTCTCAAGAAGGGTGTGGAAGAGTGGCCCCCAGCGCTACCCCTGGATCTGTCCCTGACTCAAACAATGTGTTCTTTATTGGGATGGTTTCAGTATGGTAGTTATTCCTGTTTATGTACTAGTGTTCTCTGTATTCAGAATACCAGTTCATGCATCATGCATGGTTTGCATTGCTTAATTAAATAATTATTACTTAGTAATTATAACCAATTCAAAATAGAATAAAAAGCAAATTTAAATACAACTTAATAAAATAAAATAAATAATAATAAATAAATTAATGTGTTGGTATTGGTTGCAATAGATATGTTGGTATTGTATTTTGGTATTGGTGACAGGAATTGGTTGGTTGGTATTGGTGGCAGTATTGGTATTTCTGGCAGTAGGTATGTATTGTATTTTGGTATTGGTACAGGAATTAGTCGGTTGGTATTGGTGGCAGTATTGGTATTGCTGGCAGTAGGTATGTTGGTATATATTGTATTTTGGTATTGGTGACAGGAATTAGTCGGTTGGTATTGGTGGCAGTATTGGTATTGCTGGCAGTAGGTATGTTGGTATGTATTGTATTTTGGTATTGGTGACAGGAATTAGTCGGTTGGTATTGGTTGCAGTATTGGTATTGCTGGCAGTAGGTATGTTGGTATGTATTGTATTTTGGTATTGGTGACAGGAATTAGTCGGTTGGTATTGGTTGCAGTATTGGTATTGCTGGCAGTAGGTATTTGGCAGGGATAATATTTTATTAATGGATGGATTTGATAATAAAAAAAAAATAATGTACTGTAAATTTTATGTAAAACAATTGTTCATTTTAGGTCCATAAATTAGAAAAATAAAATCCAAAAATAAATCAAACCGAACTAAAAATATAGTTTAGTAGCATAAACATAATTCAAGATGCAATAACTTAAAATGGTTTGTTTAATTAATATTCAAAGATATCAGCCAATAGAAGCATTATAACCAAGTAGCTGATTTGCATTCACAAATTTACAATACAGATGTAAACAACAAATGAAACCCACTAATGAGGCATCACGACGGAAAAATCCGAGCTGAAGTGCAAAATTATGAAAAGAAGAAAGAATAAAAATTACAATTAATAATTCATACATTGTAATAATTAATTCAAGAAATATCTTTAAATTATTTACAGGAATATATGACCAGTCATGGAAAATCCATTAGATATTTATTGGTATAATGAGCAGAAGGGAAACATCTACTGTAGGACTACTGTACATGAAAGTTTATATATTTGGGCACCATTATATGTTTTAATCAATTTGAGATTTTATCCCATTTTGGGCTTATTCTAGAGTCAGTATTATAAACAAATTCTGTCTGAATTTGTTTTCCTTTGTATAACTAAAACGTTTTGTTCTTCTTGTTTTTTTTTAAAACAAAAAATGTTTTTTTCAGTTTTGCTTTTTTTCAAAACCAACAAAGGTAGGTTCAGTATTTATACATAACATTTGAAACAGAGTGCACATATCAATTATCAGAATTTATGGTCAAAAAGTAGCAATACACAATTATAATTAAAAAAAAACCAATATATTTAAAATGAAGGTAATTATAAAAAAAAATATTTCTTATTCGCTTATTCATAATGAGAAATCCACTTTAAAAAAATGCATGCTTTTATAAAAATTATCATAATTTCATTATCATATTAAACCTACCTTCCATAGTAATAGTATAATAACTATAAGTAATATAATGCCGCCTATTACGGCACATAGAATGATCCACCACGCTATCGGCTTACTTTGTATTACCTCATCAAAATCACGCTTTACTTCCATACGTAACTGAGGGAACAAATGAAAAGAGATGATGATGTTACTAAACCATAAAAGTTTAAACAAAAATACAATATAATTTTAATATATTTTTGTTACATTTGTTATAAAGGACAAATTGAACTTATTTAATATCTATTTATCTAAACAGCCTAAACATAGAAGTATATATTATTGTTAAAATCCAACAAAGTAGATAAAAAATAATGCAAAGAACATTGATTAGCTTTACAAAAAAAATATGTTTACGCTTCATATTCAAAAATTTAACATCACACTTGCAATCATCAATATTAAGAGCCTATAAAAATGTTATTAATAGCAACTCATTTTTTTTATTGGATATTGTTTTAGGTGGAAGTTAACTTTACCAATAAATGACAATATTAGAAAATCCAAATTACATTGTTTATAGTCATGGTTTACCAAGTAAACTGACAAGGATAACCATCAGTGAATTCATTCACTATTCTTCTTATTAGAATCTTGTTCACATGGGGAAACCATTTTATAGGCATATACACAAGATGCTCTTGGGAGTGCCGTTATTTTTTGTCATGAGAAAAAAATCCTGACATCTAACAGGACTTGAACCCAGAACCCTGGTAGCCTAGCATCTGAACCACGAAGCTACAACTCATAACATTAATAATTTGGAACAGACAATAAACTTATTAAATCCGTATTGTCAAAGAAAACATTATTTAACCTTTCTAGTAAACATACAACATTGCGCTTACAACAGTGTGTTTATATTGCAACAGCACATCTAAATTTTCATTTTCTTGAAATTATAAATTAGCAGGCAGCGTTCTACGATGAAATTAATCGAAACCACTAAACTAATTTGCAATAACTCTGCCAGATGTTTTTCAAAACATGATAACATCATTTAGAGGACATGAACTGATTAATGAGCATCAGAGATTAAAATTAATAACCATGTGTCTGTTTGGTCCGACTAGATAGATGAGGCAAAGAAGATTTAACTTAAAACGCCTACAACACAGACAAAATAGCAGTGAATTCTACATGAGAGTGGGTAGGGATACATCTCTAGGCCATATAACATTGTAATTAAGAAACTTAAATGGTATCAAACTATATAAAATAAGAACAAACAAGACAAGACTTCTTATTACCCTGGGCCTATTGTTTTTTAAGGGTCTGTGCTTTAAAGCTTTGGTTTGAGTTCCCTTTCCCATAACTTTTTTATGACATATTTGTACATATATCTTTAGTTGTATGGAATAAATTAGTTGTGATTGATAGAAGTATTAGACAAAATGTTGCTGAATAATTAAAATGGATGAAGGAGGCAGAGAAAACATTACACAATATTGTGATTATGAACAGAAGTAGGGGTTAATATCAAATTATGTGTCGTTATCAATTATGCATCTGACCTTTCTTCACCCCAATTTATAAGAAACCGATTTAAACAAGAAGCATTGGAAAACCACTCTAGAGAAAACAGCAGAAGAATAAGTTAAAAAAAAATATTACAGTAAACTCCGACAGGCTACTATACTATGAGTTGAAAGTAATTGTGCACGAATGACTGTTGGACTCAATAGCTGAGTGGTTGAGTTATGCATTTTAACTAATGTGTGCATTGCATTCAACCGGATGGATAGAGAGGAAAGTAACTACATTAATGAACTGCCGTGACAACTATCAAGGAAGTAAGCCTATTATGGAGCAAATTGATAACTTAGAACACGCCCATGACAATACATAAATATTGCACCATACTGGCAGACTTAACAGCTAAAGGAAAAGGTATTAAAAACAATATATAAGGACTAGTACATAATATGTACCATTAATTAATGTCACTAGCCATTGAACTGGATGAATGAAGATGAGTTTTATTAATATGAATTCTAGCAAATGGTGAATTTGGTATTTTTTTCATATTTCATATGCGAGGAACTAGCTTAATTTATCATTTTGAGGCTTATGGAGTTGAGTTGAAAGAGTGGTGAGAACCCTGGCACTAGGTCAGGATTGAACCCTGGACCTTGGGATTGGAAGGCAAGCATGTTAACCACCAAGATACAGCTCCACTACAATTCAGAACAATAAAACCAGTTCCTACAAAAGTTAGTATTTAATTATTTATAAAAACAATCAACATCAAGTATTTACCACACCATTTACATACATAAATTAAAAATGTTATAATAATTTGCAGTGACCACAAAGTACTTTAGTACATACTTACCGTATGTTTATCATTTCTTTCTGTTTTTTGGGTTATATATGTACCATTTTTAATTGATACCATCCCCTTGTATTTTATAAGGACAGTGTCAACATTTTTATAATCCTAAAAAACAACAAGAAAGATTATTGTTTCTCTATTGCTACAAAGGTAATTATTAAATTTATCATTAATTAATGAAAACAACAAATTTAAATACTTTCACATTTATAATATAATAATTTCTGAATAATTTTTGCAGAGAAGATACGAAGAAAGTGTCCTGGCTAAACATTGTGTATTGAGATCTCACCCTCTCAAAAAATTCCCGGTTGGAGAAATGGTCATTATTCTCGGCGAGATAAAAAAGAAAATCAAGTCTTATACCGTTATAGCATGCAGACTGACATATTAGACAAAGGTCAAAACTCTATAGTGCATAAATTTCTCATTTTACTTGTACTTTACTCTACTAATAAGCCACTAAATGCGAGAAATACATCCTTCAAGGGGGCAGGGGTCTGCTTCCCCAGAACATTTGATTCTCAAAGTCTCGATAGCATCTGATGTGTTTTGGGCGATTATTGTCATATAATTGTCTGAATAAAGTGGGTTTTATAAAGCATAAATATCATGAAATCTGTTATTATTATACTTTACAATACGCCCCTGGAAACAGTGCCTGGCATTTTACCACTATAGAATGAAATGAAATGACTTACTTCTATAAATGTACTATTCCATAATCTTGAATTAAGTATAACATTGGTTTTAGAAGCACCTTTTAATGGTCCTATAAAACACGTTATAGTGAAACACCTAGCTGTTGCCTCATCAGATCCACATTCCTAAAATTGATAAACATAATTTATAACGGTCAATTATTTAATGTCTGAGAAAGATAAGGCAAAAATGATACAATACTACAACTTGATCAAGTTTTAAGCTTTGGAACTAAATTCACTGCACTTTAATCATAAATAAGCTATCAAAATGTAATTATTATTTTGTCATCAGAATTACAGGGTCTAATCTCAGGGAATCTTCTAGAATCTATGGAATTTAAGTTTCACAATTGACCAAAGGTGTTTTCACACAGACAATGTGAAGAAGGATACTGAATACAGATTTATACAAAATGCACTGTCTGAACAAGGCAGTGACATTTTCATTTCAGATCTGAATTCAGATGTAAATGGTAAGAAGCTCATCATTTAAATCACTAAAATACAATATTCTAAAGGTGTAAAGCTCTGTTTACATTTATCAAACTAATATGACAAAAAAATTGTGATGTGCTCAAATAATGAAGATAAAAAATTTGGTGGTAATTAGACAACATTCTTTCCATACTATGGGCACATCACATTTTTATGTCATTGAAATTCGATAGTAAAGACAGAACTTAAAACTATTAAACTTTATGTGACAAAAAAGTGTGATATGCCCAAATACGGTAGTGATATGACATCAGTATGTTTAATGTTTTATAGTGTTGTCTTAAGGGTTGTTCTAAAAAATGAATGGAATCAACTGAGTGCCTTACAAGGACCATTGTGGCAGATGACGCCGACTGCTGTAGATTGATGGGACTCTCCTGAATATTTGTATCTTGAATGGCATCTCTTTTACTACGCCTTTCCTTTAAAGGTAAACTACCATCTTCTGGAAGGGTTGACACCTTGAGATTTTAGAAAGAAATTTGTTAAGAAAGTTTGTTAGTTTGAAATAACAATTTGAATTCTTTTGATTCTTTGTTTTTAGGCAGAAGAAGTGGGAAAAATCTATAAAAGATAAACACAAGCGATTGGCAGATTGAACCATAATCATGATTATTAAAACATACATATTATTGACCTCATAACAATGGTTACAGTACATTTTAATAGCTAATGAGTTAAGGATGTACACATTTATCTCTTTATTCCAGAATTTATATCCATAGAAAACAGTATAGGCCACATAACAATTAATGATCTTTAAAACTAATCTAAACAAACTGTATATACTGTACATGACAACCTTGTGTTTTCCAATTTGAAAAATTAGCCCTCTAGTTTATAAAATATTATAGGTAACTGTAAACCATACAAAGTAATGTAAAATTTCTTTCCAATGAAAAAATTGTGCGACTCATTACCGTAAGATTAAGTTCATCGACACTGTTTGGGGGCAGCAGACATGTGCCATTTGCTGCCCCGATAATGATAGGGGCATGTGTCAAGTACAGCAGCCATTTGCCATTCTTTGTTTCATATGGAAACTGTATATCCAATTGAATTTCAGGAACTATTCCAGGACCTTCATTAAATATCTGGGAAAAAAACACAGAACAAATTGTATTCGAAGATTGTGATAAAACAAACTTATATGAAACAGAATGCGTCATAGCAATCGGAGAGAGTCTGTTTAAAATGTTCCTAACCGTCCAATTTTGCTGTACGTAAGTTCCAATCATTGATACGTTTTTCATGGCACTTTCACCGATAACTTGACCACCAACTTGGTATTGTGGAACATTGTTTTTTCTGTTGAGGGAAAAAATGAAAATAATCATATGCTCTAGGCTTAAAAGACACAAAAAGTTCAATCCAATGTCAATTGCAATCCATAATCCCATCCCCAATCCTAAATTTAATATCTATGCCCCTTGGGAATACACTTGTTCACATACTGTATTGCACTCTAATATAACAATTATTTGCTGATAACAATAACATTTTATAATCATATACCAAATTAAATATTCTAGATGATGTAATTGTTGCATGTTAAAAATTACATGAACTTACGCTGACAGAACCACATCTGTTAGGCTTTCAACTCGTGCCACCAACATCTGAAAGTTGTCTGCCGGCATTGTCTCATTACTAGTACTGAAAGATAAGTAAACACACAATGTGTGTTAATCAATATTAATCTTAATAAAGTTGGTGTCACTTTAAAAGGACAGATTTTAAGTCTTTGACAACGGGTGGGAGAAACACACAATTAGGGCCTTTCTAATTCTCTCTTTATGGCATCCTTTTAATGATTCTCTAATGAACGTAATGAGATACATAATTTTACATTTTTTTGTCACTTGTTCTGTTTTTGGCTTTTTAAACCTTATTATTACGTTTTGTTGTTGTTATAGATTATGCTTCTATCTTTACTGCAATTGTAGGAAATAAATGTTTATTTTGATTTGATTGATTTTGATTTTGATTTGTGGTGTATTTAACAGAAGCTAAATAAAAAACTCATAAAAAGTAGATAGGCCAACCTAAAAAGCAGGGTTATACACTATACATATAAATTATATGTACTCAAAAGCAAGTACAGTATTTTTTTTTTTAAAGAAGGGGAAAGCTTTTTCTCTCCCTTGGTGCAAAACAAACGCTCAGTTAATTGAAATCATTTAATATTTTGTAAATGTGTTGCATAAATCAAACTGTACAATACAATTTTGTTGATATACAGTAATATATCATAACTGTAATTCATGTGGGTGGAAACAAATGAAGAGAAATGTGTTCAACTGAGTTGCAACCTCCCTTTTTGAATTGGAACTTTTTTCAAACCTGCACTAACTACCAAAATAAATTAAAATATATCATCTACTCCATATCAAGGCAGATTTAGTAGTAAAAAGCTTAATTCCAATGATAACTTACGTCATGGCAGACACATTAAATACCAACATTGCTTGATCCAATTGTACTTGGTTGCCAAGGAAACTAATACGTCTTGAAATCTGTAATGAGTGAAACATGTAACAATTTAAAGACAAATAATATCTATAATATACATATAATATAACATATATTACATTGTATATTAATTGTCCCCAATTGATTCAAATAGGTGTACTTTATGTTACTCTATCTGATATAATTTCAGTAATATTCATTTTCTCAATGCCAATTTCAAAATGCTGCATTCTGGGAAGTTTTTGATAATGTTTTTGATAATATGATGCATAGTTATTTGCAGGCTGGTTGTGGATTCAACTTCTACATGAACACAGCTATTTTATCAAGTGTAGGGACTCAATTCCTCTTTCCCAATACATGACTATTTTAGACTAATATTCACAAACTGTACTGTACAGTATTTTGTTTTCCTGTCATTTTCGTAGGCGTAAGTGTCTAGACTGTGATAACCTCAAAACTCACAACTTTCATCCCATCCATTGTCTGGTCTAAACAAATGACAGGTGTACTGTAAGCAACCACAGATACTTCTTCAAATATTTGTTTCCGCAGACATACACATAATAGGTCATATTATTCAGTTCATTATACAGCCAAGCTACACTTTCATGTTTTCATTAAAATAATATAATCAGACAAAATAATGTTTTTAATTATCAATTAAAAAAGGTTTCTTTTTGATGCTAAGTTTGTTCATAATTAGTATTTAAATGTAATTTAAGTAGTTCAACTTTATTTATCCACAGAGGCCCAATCTCAACACAGGATGGTTCTTGCCTGGGGTTGTGCACATAAAAAATATAAATTAACAAAATACTGCTAAAATTCACGTTTTTGAACAAAGTTTGGTGAAAATTGTTGTCACAATTGGCATTGCATCCATATTCACTCCAAAACACTTCGTGATCATCATTAATGGGATATTGTGTTAGGGTAATCGAGAAGGTAAATGAAATAAACGAGACACAACAGAGCAAAAATACAGCGATGTTCATGGTATGACCCATAGTATCGAATGATACAAATGATCATAGGAATGTTAGACAAATAAGTCTGAATAGGGTAAGTTGTAATTTAGTATCCTTCCTTTGGGATACTGTACCTCTATTGATGGGACACATTTACATGAAAGAATGAGGGGCAACACTATGGCCAATCCATAATTTAAGGACATCCCTATTAAGGAGAAATTTTGTTTGGTCCTGATGGTGTCCTAAGTTCTACTAAATTGTTGATTGCCAATAGAAAAAAATGCTAGGATAGATAATCATGCAGACTCACTTCACCCTTTCCAAATGGATTTCCAATGTCGCAAATTATTGATCCTCTCTCAGTTTCTGTTGTTTTGCATATGCCCAGTGAATCCTGAAATGTTTAAAATAATTTTTTTGTTATTGTAATATCAGATTGGCGTCACTGTAAGTATATTACTGTATATACAGTCAACTCTCCCAACAGCGAACTCTTTGAAAACCAGAAAAATCTCACAATACCAAGCAGTCCTAAATTCATTTTGAATTTAGCAAAAGCTATCTTGTTTGCTCATATTTGCTGTTGGTGAATAAAGGATGAATAAATATTTTTTCCACTAAAAACACATTCTGAATACCAGATTTTTCTGAAAAACCAGACATATTTGGCCACTCAAAGGTGTCTGGCATTGAGAGAGTTGACTGTATTAGTATATTATTATCCAAGATAAAACACACCGAATCATCATTCCAAAGTGTTTGTGGATCTTTTCTTCCCAAAGATGCTTACAAGCATGTTTCAAATGTAATTTAAAAACCGTTTACAATCCAGTTTATTTTGAAGACATACAAGAAATGGCTCAATTTTATAATACTCACACTGTCAAATTCTAATACAGGTGTAAATGAAATCTTAACCATGGCTTCATATGCATCTTCCAACATGTTCTTGATTTGTAGATCTAAGTTTATTTTAAAGTTCTCACCAACTCTGAACACAGAAATGCCGTCATCACCCCTGATACACACATTTAAAAAAAGAGTTAGTATATCCATTTTATTTTCAAGATCAATTGTATTGTTAATCTACAGATGTAAATTCCGAAACAAAAATAAAATGAAAATAAAAAGTACAAAATGGAGACACACCTTGGAAGAGCTAATGTTGCATTTACTTGTAAATTGGCTGTGCATATCCCATCATCCTTTGTACAATCCTTTTTGAAATCTGCCTGGAATTAGAAAACAATTGTACTGTTCAATTAAATGGCCATTTAATCTAGTTAGATACCAACAAGTATCAACTTTCACTCAAAATATACTGAAGTAAGATTTTTCTTTTAATAAAAAAAAAAATACAAAGAACAAAACAAAAGGGACAAAATGAAAAGGATTGAAAGAACCAAAAACAAAAGAAAAAACATAAAGAAAAAAATAGGACACCCTCCCTCCCCTCCCCGCCCACCCAAAAAAAACCCCCACTTTCCAAGGAAAAAATATATTACATAACGATACACTTGCACTGATGATAGCGTTGACTAAAAGCTCTTTATGTTTCTGCCTGTTTTACTTAGCCACTGATACAAATAGCATTGTTATTCAAAATTTATAACATAAATAAAAATATAAATTGTACATACTTTCTTCATAGAATGAGTGACTGTGTTGATATCCAAAATTGGAAAGGAAGCGAGTGATGGAACAGGATCTCCAACTTCTGGCATTATTGGTACAATTTCTGGCAACCACACATTAAGTTCCACAGGTACCGGTCTCAAAATATCAATTAAGTTATCCTTTAATAAAATAAAGCCAAATATCATATTATGTTTATTACAAAATTTTTTTGCTTTTACAAAAGTACTTTTTCTTGCAAATTATCAAGTATTAGACAGACCCACCAAATTCTTGGTCCATAGACATAGTGTTACACTGTATTTGACTAGTGCAGTTTTAGACACATTGTGTGAAACAGCATCACATATACATCATATGTGAATTTATGTATCAATCATGAAATTATTTTTAAGGTTAGGTTAAAATGTTAAATACAGAATCATGTGACAATGTTCCTATGACACAGCTGATGTTATCTGACGTTGATACACATGTGTGATACTTGGAATTTGTCTATGATACTCAATACGATACAGTACCAAGAATCTATTGACAGACTGGCTACCAAATACATTTCTAATCGTCCTTTATGTGACACACAGGAACAGCAGCTTAACATCCACTCTGAAGGACAATGTGATTGAACTTTTTAGGTTTAGTTGTTAATTTTAGCACACAAATCCATAAGACATTACATCCTTAGGTTTAGCTATCTGTCGGGTCTAAATGTCAATATTAGATGGATGGTTTCCTCTTCCTGTGTTCAGTTTGTACAAGATTTTAAGATTTTTCTTATTTTTTCTGTCTTCTGATTAAAATGTTTTTTTTTAAATTAGTTATCTGCACAACGCAAACATTACATTACAAGAAATGTCATACCAAACTTAAATCAAATCTCAACTGCATAAGTTTTAATTTCGTGAAATGAAATAAACTCACATTGAATTAAAAATCATAATGTACTATACCATATGTGGATACATTTAATTCATTTGATGATGATGTCATACCACTACCATATTTGGGTATATCACTACCCTATTTGGGCATGTTGCACTTTTTTATATCAAACTAGGTTGGACAGAGCTTAACAACAACTACATAAAGCATTACTAAACTAGATTCTATCAATTATAAGGCCAATTTTATTCGAACTTCATCTTACCTTAAAAACAAGAGTGTACGATTTGGTTACGACATCCATGCGGCCTCCAAGACGAACAGATTTTGTTATAGAATCACTATCAGTGCTTATACCATTTTTCTTGTAGAAGCTTACTCTGGAGGTAAGACCTAGATCTAATCTTGTTTTTTCTGCATGTAAACTGAATTTAATATCTATAAATAGAAATGTTCCTTCAGCATGATTTACAGACTAATGAAAATTTGAGGAAAATGAAATGATCTAGGCATTTCATTTTAAAAGCAACGAAACATGTTTTTTAGGGTAATTTCTGGGTGCTGAATTCAAATCTACTGTTAACCCGGCTAAAATTTTATATCTTCACCCAAAATAAATGACCGCTTAATTCAATATTATTACTGTAGGCTGTATCAAGATAAATTGGTTTTGGCTGAATTACAAAAATATTTAATATCAACATTCATAAAGTGTTTATTGTTGTAGCTAGTATAAATTAAAATAGGAATAATTCAGATTTTTATTCTATTCATGATCTATAGTAAAGGATATAGACAACAAATGAACAATCAATTTTTTTTGTTAATTTATATGTAATTTTGACTTTCTATAAAAGATTTAATGAATGAATAAATACTGCATTTGAAAAAGTTGTTATTCTTATTAGTAGGCCCCTACATGTTAACAGAGGGGTGAGAGTTACTCACCGACTGGTTCATCATACTCCCCATCACATTCGTACCAGAATGTTACTTCAACAGTAAAGCTGAAAAAAAATGGAATGTTATAAAAGTAAAGGTCGTGGGTTTGTGTCCTACCATTATATGACAACAGGTCCTTAGCCACCAGTACGTTTGGTAAGGTTTTAACCCGACCACTTTTTCACAGAGGTCTTTGACAACCCTATGGCCTGCACAAGGGATAATTCCCTTTTCTTGTGACAATGGTACCACTTTATTTCTTGTGGTCACATCACTGGATAACCTATCATGAGTCTCTAATACTTTAATGTTAATATTCTCAATTTGTATGTTGTAATATAAAAATATTCGTATATATTTATATAGTATAATTATTGTTTTTACATACTATTTATTTATGTATTTTGGTGGAAATATATAGATTTGAATTTCATAATTTTGTTCAATTTAAAACTACAGCTAAAGCATAATTTACGCAGTAAGCAAGTTAAAACATCACTTGAAATATGTTTTTAAAGACAATTATTGATAGACCACTTTATTTCATTTTGTATTTGACATGGGCCAACCAATTAAACACTTATCGAAAAAACAAAAATTACATTTATTAATATTATAATATTGTACATACGATTGTTTAAAATTTGTTGGTAGAATAAAATAGAATTTGAATTTACAATACAAAAAACCAGTCTAAAACTCTAGTTGAACTATAATTTACGATGCTAAATCTGCAAGTGAGCAAACTTCCCACAGTGAGCTAAACAGCAAGTGATAACATCATTTGAAATATGTTTTTACAGACAATTAATGATGGACCACTTTGGATTTGTTTTCATTTTGTATTTCCCATGGGCCTAAAATGGAATTGCATTTGAAATGGTTTAAAAGATATGTAATTATACGATGGGAAAACTGCTATGAAATAAATCAATAAGATGATTAGGTTGTAAAAACAATACTGATGATAGAATTTGATGAATTTATATTATTTATTGATTAAATTATTCATTATTTTAAATCTTTAATCATTCTACTCCATGTTTCAAATCGTTTAAGCCTTGACCTCTCGCAAAAAAAAGATGAGTTATAAACCAAACAATGAATGTTTTATATCCGTGCAATGGAACAAACTATTTCATTCAGTGAAAGATAAAAATTTCTTATATTTTCACTAATTTTCATCTCATGAAATGATTTGCTCCATTGCACTTATAAACTTTGATTATAAATAATATCATTTATTCATTCAAAAATAGAGTCTATTAATCTGAATGTTTACAATATACTCACCAAAGTTGATCTAATTGAAGTGCATTACAAACACTATTTTCTCTCACCAATGTGTCTGGATTTAAATTTAGTTTGTGTTTTAGCAATATGACCGGCCTCATCCTAGAAGCACAAAGATGATCAAATTAATAGAAAAAAAAAATCAATTAATTAATGCTTTTAAGCTTTATATAATGTAGTATTATGGTAAGATTATGTATGAAACGGAAAATGTGCAATTCAGTACAATTCTGACATAAATTATTGTTCGGTATATTTTGTTATGAGTTGCTCCTCCGTATCCAACCAAAGTTGAATTGCATGCAGTACCATATCATGCCTTTGACAAAAAATACACCTTTAAAGAAGTTGAAAATCTCATGGCTCCTTGATATGGTGTATGTACACAGAATAGTTAAGCAAGGTGCAGTATAGGTCCTTTTGTTGAGTGCAAAATTAGCTAAAGATATAAATGCTATATTGTGTTTATTTTATGCTTTTTGGTGCTAGACTAATGCTGCGCTTTTGTGGAATGATCAAGGATTGTGGAACTGTTTTCAGTGAAAATCTTTTGTTTCGTGTCAACACGAAACAACGCATCTGCTTGTAAAAGTTTATGTTTGGATTGAAGCACCATTTCACTAATTATTTAGTCGTAGTAGTGTCAAAAAGCTCACTGTAAAAAGTTGTATAAAAGAAATTTGCTAACCGTAATAAAATAACTTCATTTGATTCAAAAGCACCAATCAGCAAATCTGGAAATGAATTGTTATCCATGTCCATCCCTCCTGACAACGAATATCCGAATGTATTATTAGGGAAGGGCGCCCCCTTCAGGTCTACGTTTAAACTTTGAGGCGTGATTTTCTGTACAGGATTACCCACAGTTCCATCCTTGCTTCCCATGTAAATATATACTGCTCCTTCCCCATAATTTTCATATGGTGCACCAACCGCAACATCTAAAGGTTAATAAAGTTAATTTCAAAAGTCAGCATGAAACATATTCAAAACTGAAATAATAACTAATTTAAAATAGGCACTTATGGTGAAAGTATTTTCTTCTTTTTTCCTTTTTTTTTCTGACTCTAAAATGAAACATTTTGAGCAAGACCAAGGATGTTTGGTGTGTTTATTTATCAATAATAATCATTTAAATGATTGTAATTATTTGTAAATACTGTGGAGTAGCTTGTGAGTAATTGGTCAGATGGTTGCCTTACTCTGACAGAAAAAAAAACAAATTTGCGGAAGTCCCACCAAAGTACTCTCAATGTACTTAGTATAAGGTACAAATCATGTTAGAGTAGGGCATCTTCAAAAAATGTATTTATTTATTTTCGTGTTCCTTTTTCTCAACAAATTTGAAAGAATTGTTAAATCTTTTAAGAAATTTTAACACCTCACAAAAGAAAAATCAAATCCTAAATGCATAACTACACAATTATTTTATTTGCCTTTTTCATAACCCAGAATTTCTTCTGGTTCAGAATATAGTTACAATAAACTGATACAAATATTTTTTTTCTGTTCAATCTATAAACAATATTATGGTAAAAACATGATTTAAATGCATAACATACTCTTTACCTTGAAATGTATCATAGTTTAAATCCCCAAGGTTCGCTATGGAGATGCCATACATAGAATCCAATGGTCCATTAATAGCTTCCTGATACTTGTTGTTTGCACCACCTAACAAACCCTGTTGGTGAAATCAGTTAATAGGTGGGATTAACTTTCTCTTTTTAAAAAAAGACTGTAAATGTTGGTTTTGACTGTCTAAGGGAGTTTAAATCAATGACAATTTTTAGTAAATTTAAAGAATAAACTAAAAGAGGACATTATGAATGCTATATATTATCACTGTGTATAATCTCATGCTCTAGAATAATCCCATGGGACAGATTAACTTTCCTTTTTTATAAATTACTGTCAATGTTGGTTCTGACTGGCTGCCTGAAGATCTCTCTGCACTATCAAGTTAGTTTAACAAAAAAACTGTGATACGTGCACAAATATGGTAGTGATATACCCAAATATGGTAGTGATATATCCAAATATGGTAGTGATACTCTATCTTCACGTCTATATATGGGCATAAAGTTTGATAGTGTAGACAGAGCTTAGTGCTTAAATCAATGACAATCTGTTTTGAATGAATACATTAAAAGAGGATATTAATTATCACTGAGATTAGTTCCATGTCTGAGAATAATCCTATCCCCTAAAGTTAGGCTACATTCAGAAACAAAACTTTGGTAAATTTGTTTTTAATACAATATAGGGATAATCCCATACCATATATTTGCAAAAGTTTTGAGATAATACTTGTATATACTACTCATTGATAGATGAACAAAAAGAATTACTGAAAGAAGCATAAAGTGAATGAATGGATATTGTACACAATTGAATAAAGAAACAAATACATAAGTAAATAAGTTTACTGTATATGATTTGAATATCATACAAAAAAATATATATATATAAAGACAGTAAAGATCTACCAAAAGATAAAAAAAATGATTTGAATTTTAAAAGCGGTATGTTTTAACTACAGTATTAGTTTTGTAGGCTGGCTTTGTAAAAAAAAACAATTTTAAATATTACAGAAAACTGAAAATATTGTCAAAAGTTTGTGGAAATTTGTTTATCTATATTTAATATCTTTTCATCTCTATTACCAAGTATTACTAACTATATGATATATGAGTTGCAATAAAGATTTTCTATTTTGAGAGTACTGTACTTCAAATCCCTGTTACAGTTAAGCAGAATATTTTACTTAATATCTCCCAGAATATTTTTTAATTATCTCAAATAGCTGCGGTAATTGTCTGTGACATTCGTTACTATATTTTACTATGCTTATATTACTTTAAATTGGTAAATAAATCTAAATTAAACTGATTTGAATTTCATTTAAAGTTTTTGAAGTGAATGTTGATGTTCTGTTGTAAGAAAAACTGCTAGTTTTATTGTATGAGATAGTATTGTCATAAAAAATATCTTATTTCATATAATGTAGCTATCAAAACAGAACTCTTGCATTTCATAACATTATTGTGGTAAAGATCCTTAACAATTACCGTATACCCTAAAAAGGAAGGCTCTGTTATATGTTTGCTGTGTTTTTGATATAAATAGCTTTAAATGATTTTCTGGGGTGGTGGGGGAGGGGGTCAGGGGAGGCAGGAGGTGGATTAAACAAATAAAATAACTATGTGTGAATAAACTTGATTTTATTGAAGCCAAATTTTGATTTTATAATCTTTGATAATGTAAACTATGTTAATTGTTGAGATGTTATGTAATTGTAATTTTATGCTACTGTAAGCTAATTCATACTGTAGTAAGTATTCAATTGTCAGTCTGTTGGTGGTCTAAAGGTATGATCTGACGCTTGTGGGTACGAGTCGCACCAGATTCATATTTTTGTGCTATTGTTTAAAGTGTAATTATATCAGAATAGGGCAAACATATGACCAAATAATATGTACCTTCATTGCATGAAATTCAACATATTAAATAATTTACTAAATTCTCGAAGATTTATTACATAAGCTGTTATTGTTTCTAAATTAGCTGGAGGTTTTACTACATTAGCAGTGGATTGTTTTACATTAACGGTTGTTTCAACATTAGCTGGCGTTTTCTACATTAGCAGTTGAAATGTACTAGTTTCCTCCAAATATGGCAACCAATATACAGTAGTAGCTGAACTTTACAAAAATACTATATAAATATAAAGTACCATAATAGTATTACTAGAGTCTGACACAACATTGTTCAGAATCCTTTCCAGTTCAATAGAAATGCTACCTTATCATGTAAACTAATCAAAATATTTATGAAGGCAGTGACTTATGTTTTCTATACCACATAGATGAAACTTTGTTGTGAATTATACATTCCAAGGCTGTTGAAATATTAGACACATGAGTAGCATTTATTATTTTGTAAAGGTATAATATTGAAATCAGAATTAGAAACACACTAATGATGTTGGCAACAAGAAGTAGAAATGCTCAATGACCACAAATCATTGAGGGCGTGATGCTGAGTGGATGAACAATGATGATCGATCTTTGTCAACAGCAGGGGAGGATTGGGGCCTGGGAACATTTTCTATGTTTTTGAAAATTAAAAAATTCTAGGTACATTTATAAGTCTACAACGTAATACTTTTGGTTTATCAATCTACTGAAGGAGAACAAAAATTTTTTATTTTTTTTTTGCATTTGGATCACCAGTCAGGGCATTTGACACCTCATAGCACCACAATTTAAATCTTGATGTCCATGAATAACTGAAATATCTGCTGATACATGATGGTGACATCTATCTGCAAAGCATCTTCTATTCTATTAGATTCATGTCTATCTTATGCACTTAATGTTACCTACGGGCAAATCTTCTGTAGACATATTTAATATTCGGATGCTTTTAGCAAAATCAATCTTTCGGTTCTGTCGACTACACAATCCGACCGTATTATACACAGGATCTGTGTTATTGCAATTAACTAACTGTACTAATAATGATTGATACTGGACCATCAAATATGTATGCCTACACAGAACATGTAACTCAACACAACATCGGCCATTCATCTTATTTTAGAACAAACTAACAGAGGATTAAAACGTATGAGAGTCTGAATTGATATCAACAGACGAACGACTATATAAGTATATACTTAATGTCCACACTTAAGTGATAAAGTCAAGGGTTAAGTGAACATGTTTCAATGTCTCGGACTTCCCTTCGCGTACACACGGCTAGAAGATCACTAACGTATTAAAATGTCAGCGAAAGGCCAAACAGTCATTTGAGTTTATGTATGGACATTGAACAACATTCTGTAACAGGGGGAGGAGAATATTTTTAAAAACCATTCAGTATTGAATTGATGATTAAAGATTTGTCCTCCCTTCCAGTCTACATCAGATTGTGACATCTCAACAAAAGAATCTGGATCTGTGCGCAGGAATTTAGGCCAAATAAAAAAAAATTAACTATCAGATTTTAGAGATACGCAACATTAAAAACAAAATAGAAATAATTGTTTTAGTTTCTTCAAACTGAAATCTTTGTAATTGTCAAAAGTGTGTGTGTATAAAGGGCAACTGGACTCATCATCTAAATGTCAAATGTGAACATCACATTTTTGAATTTTGTTTACATAATTCTATTTGGTTCGAACAACACAAACTTGCAATTCATTAATTGACTATATAGAAAGGGTAGCGAGAAATTAAAGGCGCGTATAATTCCTCAACCAGGCTTTCGATTTTGTGATCACCTATAAATACTTCTTATGGAGGTACTATTTGGATATGTATTGAGTATGGTTTGGATTATTTGTCAAGTCCTTGGAACCAATTGGATTCTGTTACACAATTATGTCAATTTTGTTTTAAATTCATGTCACATATTTGAACTTTTTGGGTGAACAACTGAATGATGTATATATAATAACTTTCACAAGTTGTCGTCTTTTATTAGGCATTTTGTTAATTATTTTATATATTTAAATTACTTTTTTAAAATGTAAAATAATGAATGCAACGTTTTTATTACAATTACTTTTAACATTGTAAGATATAAACGAGAGGAAAAAATATGTTTAAAAAATATAATTTTTATAACAGAGTATGATAATAAAAGTGGGACGAACCTACACAAGACAAAAAAAAAACTTTCACAAGTTGTGTCAAATCTAGAAATCGATTTGTAAAAATGTTTGCAATAATATAATTTATTTCTTCAACTTTCAATTTCACATTTTTTTTCTCTTAATATAAAAACCACATGTTCAAATCTATGGAATATTAAGTAGGTCCAGTTTAATTTGAAAAGAGGAAGGGGGGATGTTGAACAGATGCATGTAATCATGGGAACATTTTAAATGATTGGCAGATGGCAACATTCGATCTTGATTTTGCAGTAAGTCTCCAATTATGATGTAATAATATTGTATCTTATCATGCACTAAGTGAAATGTTACCAAAGTCGATAAATCTAAATATATATTTAGAAAAACTTTGACAAGTGATTGATTGATTGGTTGACTTATATTGCATACTAATCATACTGTTTTTAAATTCACCAAATTTATGTAATCTGTCTGTCTGTATTCAGAGACTAGGGATGGCACGGTCGGTCGTCAATTTCAAAGGTCTTAATAAGCCCTCCCCCTTCCCAATTTGAATCCTCTTGTTTCTATAATTTGTGGTTTCGCAGGTGTTTTTGTTGACTTTCTTTCTATATCCTAAGTTTACTTAAATGAATTTCTATTTTTAGTCGCGTGGAAGCGACTCTATAGTTCACTATGTCGGTCGGTCGGTCTGTCGGTCCGGTATCACTATGCGTTTTATCGCTTTCTGACCTTATCTTGATATCAGTTTAATCTAGCTAAGTCAATTTTTCACAGTATATTCCTTATGGCCAGGAATCGATGTGGTTATGTTTTCACGGTGCGCAATAAAAAATTACGAGGTCTACGCACGATTTAACGAAATCACGTTTGTAATCATATCACAATTAAATAAAATTTGGTACTCATAAATTTCAGGGCATAAATCATCATATGGCAATACAATTACGTGCGTAGCGCATGTAACGCATGCGTGCGCGCGCTTAACATTTTTTAAATTTATTTTCGATGAAATAAGAGTACGTTTCAGCCAATTTTAAGCGTTTACAAAATTGCCATGAGTGCACAGATTTTTGCGCGCGCACTGCGCGTTAAATGTTATTGCGCACTCTTTTTGCCCGATTTCTGTTTTCTTGACTTACTTTTCAACTCGAAATTACGTTATACGAGCACGTCAAAAGTGATGTTTAAACATTTCAACATTTTTAAACATGTTCAGTAATTTCGGTCAGTTAGTAGGTTGGTTGGTCGGTCGGTAAACACTAAGCACGCGACTGCAGCCATCTATATGGCCTTGTTAAAGTTATGGTTCTATTTATATTATTAGTATAATATATAGTTTACCTTTTGAATGTGCTGCTCCTAAACATGGTCTTTTATTAGGAATGGCAAGAGCCTCGACTGTTTTAAATATCTTTTAAAAATACATTTTTACATTTTCTGTTTATATTTGAATTTTTTTTTTTTTTTTTCTTTTATTAGTTCAAATTTAATATTGTAATTGGTAATTTCAACTTTTAAGTATTTTATTGATAATCTTTATATCAATTGTGTGTTATGTTAAACATATTTTTTTGGAATTTGCACAAATAAACACCAATAATTATTAGATATAAAGATGTCTTTTATTGACTGTCTGTCTTCTATATTTTTTTTTAGTAAATAAGGTTTTTTTTTTAAATTTAAATTTTATTATTTTATTTTCATTAGTATAATTTGATGTTTGCTTACCAAGGAATGATTTTGTTTATAAAAAATTGTAAATGTTTTATTTAAATTTAGAGACTCATCTTAGGTGATTTAGGTGGTAACTTTTTGATATATTTTATTGTTTTGGCTTCCATTAAAAAAATGTTTTTTCTAGTAAATATTTCATCATAAATGAGATTTATGATTTATGTTCTTGTTATTCAATATTATGAAATAAACCATTTATGAAATAATTGAATCTTACCGATAACAACACACCAATATGACTCACCCTTGCGGCCAGTGGAGAACATAATATAAATCGGTTTAAATTGAGCCTACGCACCGTGCATGACGGAAGACTGCCTTGGGGAAAAATCATTTCCCGTCTTCTTTTTCGCTTTTAAGATTAATAGGAGTTGAACTATGTGATGTTGACTGATGCCTTAGGGAAGATTTAATTATCTATTTTTTTGCTTCCTTATTTACGAGTGTCAGCCCAGTTTTTTTTTAAACAAGATTGATGATAACATTATAATAAGTTGTGTGACTTACTTCTCCGTCATTTATGTAGATGTATATTCTGCCCCCGATCTGTTCTTTACGGTTGTAATGAAGTGGAGCGCCAACAACTAAGTCATCAAGTCTGCAAAAAAATAAATATATAATATAAACATCAAAGGCACAGAATAAATTCTAAACGTCCAGTGATACTGAGAATTAATTTCAAACGATAACGATGAGAAAAGAAAAGTTTCCCTTGAGATTCGAACCCGGAACCTTTTGCGGTCCTAACCATTAGACCACTGGAGCTTTCATGGTATTATAGCATATATATACAATTGAGTTACAAGGAAATGTTTACATTATACATGATCAGTTTACTTATTAATCTGTTTTTAATAGTGTACTTTTGCTACCTTAATATCTACTTAGGGTAAATTTGTGTGTCACTTTATAGCTTCATTCTTAATCTTACAAGATAGGTTTTTCTTATGAATTACAATTTTTAATGTAAAAAGAAGTATGACATTATAAAACAGGATGGTAATATGGTGGATTTTGTTCAGTAGCATAAATTATGAACTATATAGAAATGGGAAATTTTCCTAGAATGAAAACAAGTTGTTGCCAAATGATACACAGACACTATTTCATTAAGAAAGGAACAAGGTGGGGGTAGGGTTGAATTTAGAATGTACTAAGAGCTTATAGAAAATGCTGTGCAGAATAAAACAATTGGCAATTGATACACTTTTAATCACTATGATGGCTATACAGCCATCAGAAATATCACTATCTGTCTCATGTAAAACTTTATGGCTTAGAAAGAAAAATAATAGAACCTTCATTTTACGATCATTAGACCTACATAAAAAAAAACCATTTGAGTTTGATTAAAACTAGATAATATAGTTTGTTAAAAAAAGGAGTCTCAAAATGTTCTATGGTAAAGAAAAGAGTCTAAGGAATAGATGTTTTAGGGTAGTTTGTAAGCACTAATAATTGGAAATGTTTACGGTTAGTACATAAGACTGATGAAAACATCTAATCTGGACTGTTCCATGCACCAGTAACTTCCTAAGGCACTATGTATACTATGTGTATGCTAGCTTAATTGCTTAATAAGCATTTAATCAGCTTTAAATATGGTTAAATATTATAATGAGATGTCTTACTTAACAAATTGATTATTTTTTATTAATCTAGATACCATTGTTTACATAACGTAGTAAGGCGACCAATTTCTCAATTTTCTTAATTTCAAATAAGGCTGGGATTCATAAATTCAACCATAAATCATTTGTCTGTAATTAGGCATTAAATTCTTTACAATAAAAATAAACAAAGACACCAACAATGTGAAAACAAAAGAAAATCTCTGTATTGTACTAGTTGTACTTTTGTAATGCACTTAAATTTGTTATTGATATATATGATATGATATTATGTATTTAAAAAGAATAGAAGCAACACAACAATGTTTTATATGGGAAGTTTATGTGTTTGTTATATTTATTATATATTTATTATTAGTATAGCTTCCCAAAATACAAGTTTTTCAATTGGATTTTTTTCCAATTGATTCATAATTTAATCACCATCTTATACATTATGATTTAATATAATATTCTTTTAATAATGTATTAATTTTAATTTTAAAATGAAAGAAATAAATGCTTATTTGTTTAAATGTTATTGTCCATAAAATATTAATAATAACAACAGTTATCATTTACATAAACTAACTAAATTCTGCTTTTTTTGATATATTAATATTATTCTTTCAAAAAGATTAATTAGACTAGTCAAAATATTGGTAAGATAAAAAATATCCGAATATGACTTCACATCTGATAGAATCGCAATGGCAGTTGAGTCGTTTTCAATGAAGTTTCAAAAAGAACAAATCTATAACAAGACAGATATTTGCTAGTCCCACTGGGAACTACTCATCCGCGAGTTCCTACACCTGGAATGCACTAATGAAGTTTAATCTAGACAGTTTCAATTTAACACCTCTTCGATTTCATTAAGGTTTATTAATGATTTCTGCGTAAGTGCTCATTGTATTGATCTATGTGACGCTTTACTAATCAAAACATTGTCAGCTCAAATCTTAACACAAACAGTACTAGAGTGTACTGTAGACTAAAACTCATATTGCCTTGGATTTGACCTTTTAACTAAGTATCTACAAGAAGTGAGGGGGTGTTGTGTATGGGGTGTAAGGATAACATGAATGACCAGGGGAATTTGACTTCCTTACACTTTGATGAACACTACATGCTTATTGGTCAGGTTCCAGCTGATTCTTGGTATTATATCTATTTCCGAAGTATCATAGCAATATATTTTGAAATACAACATCACATGTGTTTCACATGTACTGTATCTAGTAGTAACCTAACCCTTAACCTAACCTTACATGATACAGGCACCACATGTGATATAAATGAGATGCTGTATTACCAATAATTCCTCTAATACTTTCGGAAATAGATTGTATGTGGAGATACAGCACTGGGAATCGGGTGCCAATACAGCACATATTTTACTGAGGCACATATTCAATGGTTTCCTCCATTGTACAGGTGCAGTAACAGTCACGTTATCGCCATTGTACACAATTTACAATGTTTAATTGTAAACCAATATGAAATATGCGAATAAAATAGAACTTCTCTAATTTTTATTCTTCTTCTGATAATTTCTGGCGACCTACTTTATAACTTGACATTAATGCCTTTATTGGCTTTAATGTAATACCCAATTATTCTCTTTAACACGAGTTTGAATGGACTAGTGAATTTACTCTGAAAAAAACTCAGCATAGAGAGATGTGTATTAATTAAAATCTACCCCTACAATTATATGGTACTACAACATATTCCAGAAACACCAAACCATTTTGAATTGTAGCAGATTAACATATACATAAACCATAGTAATTTAATGCAAAAAATGCATAACTAGACCAATATGGCAAGACTAGTGTTATATCCCAACACAGAATATATCAATACATTAAACTTGATTCTGTTTTAAATCACCTTGGCTGATAAAACATCAATATTAATTCCTCAATAATGAAAGCCATAATCATTAATATTCATTTTCTGTAAGTAAATAAATAAATTCATATTTTAATATTTAAATATTTAGTATCTTACTTAATATCCTTTTGAGAATACACGAAGTACAAAGTTACAATATTTCTAATTTTTAATACATATGGCAAACTAAATAATAAATGTGCATAAATTACGGTTACTCTATATTATGGAGATAAAAATTTATGATATAAATATAAGTTAATATTAAGCAGCAAATTTGTGTGTAAAAGTTATTTAATATTTAAGTTTATTAATGTTTTTCATTAACAATGTGATGATTTTATAATTTATAAATGAGGACACTAATGCATAAAAATAGTAAACACTTATTTACGATAAAAACTACTGTACTAAAAAAAATAGTAATAATATTATTAATAAAGCCTCGCAGTTCAGGTTTAGACATTTTAAGTAAAAGAAATAATTTGAACGAAAAGTCAAGGTGATATATTTCTATACATTCTATTGTGGTAATAATTTATTACACTACATTTCTTATTGATTTCAATGATAGGGATTACAATTAATCCCTATCATTGAAATATAGAAGTTAAATATATTTTTTTTGTGATGTGATGTCCTGACCTTCACTTGGTTTAGTTTTCTGTATGAAATGAAAGATGCAATCAAATCACAATTGAAGGAAACTGATTTATGAGATCTCAAAACTTTTGTTATCTTTTTAATTTTAGGTGTGTTATTATTTACAATTATCAAGGTGCAATACTATTATTATGGAATATTTTAATAAGATCCCACCTTCATTATTTATGTCAATTGTAAGGACTGGACAATGCAACTGACTAGCCAGAGAGCTGGAACAGAACATCCTCAAATCTAGTCAGTCATTCACAAACCAAATGACAATTGAAAATGGAATGTTTGTGGGATAGCATGCTTTTTATCTAATTCTTCTCATAAAATCCTTCAGATGAATTTAGGCAGAACTTTCTTTTAAAAATAAAAAGATAAATTATACATCCTTTAGTAGCAAAGCAATATTGTTATTTTACAAAAACTTATAGACTACTGTCTACATCACATAGACTCTTGCTCATACCTAGTCCGAGTTCATAAATTCCCATTGTTATAGCCTTTGTAAACTATAAGTCCGCGTATTATAGTTTCCTAATGTTTCCATCCTCTTGAATAACTGCCTGAAAACGCGGCGTAAAAAAACCAAATAGAAACAAATAGTGAAACTCCCTCTTACTGCCAGACTAAATCCTCTGATGTAAACTGAATAGTATACCATACCATTGTACATTTTCAGATGTTTGTCTGCAATATGGTTCATGAGAACCAGTTCAAATTAACATATTTTTCCAACAGATGTACTTTTTCATTCACATTCAGCAGATAGATAGCAGCATGTTGACAACAAGGGGGATTGATTCCACTGATGCATCAACAGAGGTGATGATGATGGAATTGTTTACATAATGTTGTCTCCAATGTATCTACCATTAAAAATAGCATTGTTTGCTGTAAACAAGTTTAGAATAATAACTAAGGAGGTACAGCTGTAAACATTTTATCTTGTAATTTGTACTTTAGTAGATTTTTGTTTACGAAAAAAAAAAAATGTTCTTCTCAAATTTTTTTGTTTCAAGTGACTCTATACATTAGATTAAATGTTTGTTTTAACTTTTGGAGTCCAGTATGAATTTACTTTAATTGTTGAATTTACGCAAAAATGTACTTTATTCTCGAGGTTTTCTCCCCTAAATAAATGAATTATTATTGAATAAACTAAAGACAATACAGTAGAACAATGGGACACTTTTGGGACCCAGGGGTGTCTGTAGTTGACTTTAGTGTTAAAAACATATATTGCCCCGAAAAAATGGTACAGATTCTTGTTCTGTTGAACTCACTCCTGAGGACGATCAAAGTATATTGATTGAAACGTCGAGAAACTCAACAGTTCTTTTTCAGAACTAATACACGTGGTGTACCGCAAACTTTATATCAACATTTGATTTCGTCATGCAAACCTTCAAACAATTCTTGTTCTAATATGTATTCCACACTTTAGGTGAAATGGAGTCACTGATACAGTTTGACAATAATGAATTCAACTACAATGACTAATAGGTAGAATGTATACAAAGTAGCTTCAATCACCTACAAATAAATAAAACATAGACAAAGTATTTAAACTTGATCTCTCAACATAAACATGACTTTGAAATTCAATTCTTTGTATGTTTTATCAGATTAAATAAAGCTTTTAATTCATCTTCAATTACTGCCTTTGAGATTTGTGATTTTTAGAATTTTAGCCATGCTTTCATCAGAATATTAGGAGTTTTCAACAAAGCTTAGTAAATCTAAACATATCATTTTCATAACATTAAAAGAGAAGCCCATCAAATAGATGCAAAGTTTAAAATGTGACATACATCATAAGATGAACTTATAAATATAATCTTATTATGTCAATAATTATTTATGTTGATTCATAAAACATTAACAAACTTTCATTGAGTCGTTCAAAAAAACATGCTACCAGCAGGCAGGCACATGAACTGAATAAGTACTATGTACATAAACTCATGGATATAATTCAATTTAAAAAGCTAAAATATGTAGTGTATAAACTATGCCTAAACATTTTTGTTATGTCTTGTCTTGTTTTAGGTCTCAGTTTTTGATGAGAGTTAAATTTATCGGGAGGTGTACACTTAGGCCAATTAGGCCTACACAAGAAAATATTCTACAATGATGTTTTATTCTACAAATTTACAGATTTACATAAGAGAATATGCCCACATAACCAAGTAAACATGAAATTAAGTTTTAATGATTATCACAATTAAAACAACTAAACTGGGCTCATTACAGCAAGGTGTTTTTATGTCACATACAATTTCCTAATTGTTAAAAACAACTAATATGCATTTCGATCAATTTAGTAAAATGTCCACTTATAGCCATAGCTTAATAAAAGATCCCCTACTAAGAGTTCCTCTATCCATTTCCATTGAGTAAAGTGTTATTGCACATTTAAATATATAATCATCTATTTGAACTACAAAATCCAGTTTACTCCCAAACATTGCTTCCTCAGACATTGATTACCGGGACCATTATCGTCTTAGGTATTCTATCCACGTTTTAGCAGACAGCTCACAACATGTCGCTATATGAATCAAATGTCTGGTACATTGGCGCCGCGTTATTGTCTATATTTCAGTCCCCTGCTGCCCACCTCCATAAAAAGATGACCAAATATGATCATCAAAATATATTTAAACCATTCATAGTTTTATATTTGTAATTAATAAGATTACATTAAATAAGTACTATAAAACACCATCGGGACCAAAATAGACCAAACAGGCTTGTTTGTTTGTTCACACCAGTAATTAATTAATTCCTAGCAGTTCAATAAGAACAGTTACTCTGTTAGGGCTCGTGCTTAAGTAAATTATTTCATTATAAAATGTTTTTAACTTGCCGAATACGTTATAATTTAGTGGTTTATTATTATTTTTAGAACACTATTTTCAACTTCAGATCATGAATTTGTCTAAAGTACTACATGAAAAGTGAGCAAACTATATAATAAGAAAGCAGCAATATCCTTAATACTGTTTCTCTAATCCCTGGTTAAATGAAGCTAATGTATTTTCCCATAATCCTCAGACAATTCTCTTTACAGCTAGGCCATCTGGTTTGTTACACATCAACACTTCTGTGTTTACTCAAATTAATATAATCTTTATAATTTCTTATCAGATATATTTTGTAATAAATACCTTTCTCTAAATATTGTTTGAAGCTGTGTTATATGAAGTATCAAATAATAAGCTTAGGGAATAGCTCAAATTGATATAACAAGAACAGTTGTTAATGCTAGTATACAATAACAATTACATTTCTTTTTGATGTCAAGCAATATCTTTTTAAATATAGGGAACTTGAAACAAATATTAATTATTATAATGCCAGAGTGATATTACTGTCTGATTGGTTAACTTCATATTACATGTCATTTATTATTAGTTCTATGCACTGGAACAGTTCTATTTCATAGTTCTATTAAATGCTAGATCTATTGTATGTAGATGGGTACTGTCTATATCTGTTCTATTCTGCATTCAAAATTTGTAGGCGGCGTACTGTATATTTTCCTAGGATAGTAAGCAGTGGAATAAATGTATTAAACAAAAGCTAGCACTCCTTTGTTAAATAAACTCAACTCATGAAGATATTTTCTTCTTTAACTATAAACATTAATTATTTTTATATGATAGGCAGCAATGGTAGTTTGAACTTTAACATTCTAAACACTTTCTTATGAGAAAGGGGAATTTATTCATGTTGTCATTAGGCCTATTTACCCACAAGCGATAATGGTGCCTGGAAATACTGATGTTGTCAATGTATTGATTAGACGTTAGAGAGGTGGATATGTGATTTAATAACCAGCCAAATAAACCCCTAACAACATACATCAAAATACCGAAGTGTCTCAAAGCAAGAGAAGTCTCATACCGTATATTTCGGTGTATAAGTCGCACTTTTGACACGCAAATTTGACCTCTAAATTAAGGGTGCGTCTTATACACCGAACATAAATGCCTCACCACACAGATTGTACATAGGCCTATGCTATCGTCACCTCGTTTGCTACTGCTAGGCTAGGCCTAGCTACAGTAACTAACGTCTAACGTAACGGCAACCTGCTTCTGCCTAGTGTTCAAGGCATTTTAGCATGATGTTATACTAAATATGATGAAAAGATTTGTTCATTATGGCGCTCCCATAAAATTTCATTTGTAAACGTTTACGTACGATTGGAATAGTATTTATTTATACAGTAGTTATACGCACGATCGCCGTACCCCCAGCGCAAGCCCTTTCTTGGTGGCCACATGGTGTATTTATAGTTATACGCACGACCGCCGTACCCCTAGCCTAGCGCAAGCCCTTCTTGGCGGCCACATGGTGTACGGTATTCGACTAGTATATTCTCCACTTGATTATAGCATGGACCTAGCGTATACACTTCTCGGATACATAGATACTAATCGAATACGATTGTCCGTGAAAACGTGCGCCCTCTCGAAATGATCGAGCGAGGCTAGCCCACACACGTACGTGTTACACACACGGTCATGCACTCGATGTTGCGGCGAAACTCATGAATAACAAGTTAGAAAGAACTTGTTGAGGCTGGGCGCGGCCGAGCCTAGGTATGAAAAAACCTAAATAAAGGACGCCGTTGTAGATATAACAAAATATATTATTACAATAATATTGATTACAATTTAAAAAAACATTGTTTTGATGAAAAATAAGGTGCGTCTTATACATCGACGATATAAAAAATACCGATATTTTACTCTCAGATAGGGGGTGCGTCTTATACACAGGTGCGACTTATACACCGAAATATACGGTATTCAATTTTAATATTAATAATTTGGAATTGAAAAACCATCCTTATCCTAGGTCAGATATAATAGCAACAAATATTTAGCAAAACAATCCTCTTAACATCATTTTTCAATAATTTTGCATTGAATAGATTTCAAAATAACTTAAGTTGTGTTAAGAGACAAACACAATAAAGTATATATTTGTACTGTAATGTTAACAGATCTAAATTTAATGTGAAATATATAAGAAAAAAGCTTTAACTAATAATATCATGATACTTTGCTGTTATTTACACTATAAAAAGATAAAGTGATTAACTTGATTAAAACTACAAAACAACCTATTCAAAGTCTGATTTTAATGAATCCTCATTTTTTCATTTTTTTGGACAATACATCTTTAATTAAAATACAATTTTTATTTATCCTATCATTTGATGTTAGACATTCAAACTCTCCTTCTAATAACAATAGTGTTTGTTTTATCTTTATACTGGGTGACCTCTTCAGTCAAAGACTGATCTCCCAGAGGGCCCAGTAGGTGATCAGTGGCTGTGATGTACTAATACACCGGGGTAAACCCCTACTCGTCTCGAAAGATGTACTAGGTTCTTTAAAGTGCACACGAGCAAGTTGTGTACACTGGACCTACGGTTTATAGTCCTTATCTGAGAAGACTCGTTCTACCACCAGAACCATGGAGTGAGTGAGCCTCGAACTCGAACCCCTGCCGATGTTATGGCTACGTGATTACGGTTCCACTGTCTTAACCGCTCGGCCACTCACTCACTCACTCACTTATAAGTGTTTATACCAGGATACAAATTTATATTACAAAATTACAATTGTTGTTTTATATAAACAGAACATGATCAGAGATGAAGAGAACAATTCGGAACTAAACGTTGTTATCAATAAAGCCTCATATTGTTTTAAACATAATAATTTTGTAAAATTTTACCAAAATTGTTACATCTCTTTAATAAAAAGGTGAGCATCAATGATGCAATATCTCACTATAGCTCTGTCCACACTATCAAACTAGTTTAAGAAAAAAAGTGTGATGTGGCCAAGTATGGTTGTGATATGACTCATCATTGTCCATATACAGTATGGCCACATCACACGTTTTTTGTCACTAAAGTTTGATAGTGTAGACAGAGCTTGAACTGTGTAGATATTTTAAAATGAAAACTAAATAGCTTACCCGTCTCCATTTAGGTCAACTGTACATGTTTCATAGCCAAATGATTCTGTAAGACTCTCACCATGAAGGACTTGGTGGACAACTAGGACTTGCTCTACGATGTAGAATATCGTCACAGCACCTTTTGTTTCACTTCTTGGTGCACCAGCCACGAAGAAGTTAGGATCCTCACCAGCTGATGTATTCTTAAATTTACCAATCGACATAGATAACCCTAAAAAAATATTTATATCATTTGTTTGGAGAATCATAAAAGATGGATAACTTTAACAAGGATTAATTGTGATGAATAACTATTTACTGTGAGAGATCATACTCTGCAGTAGTTAATTATAAACCTCTTCTTACCTACCATAATAAATAAAGCTCTGTCTGCATATCAAACTTGTTTGACAAAAACAGTGTGATTTGGCCAAATATGGTAGTGATGACATCATAGTGTACATATGTGGGCACATCACATTTTTTGTCACATAAAATTTGATAGTGTAAACAGAGCTTAAAACCCAGTAATCCTATCATTTTTTGCATACAAACATTTTAATTTGACTTTAATATAAATCAACAGCATTATCATTCGATAAATACATTTCTTGGACAATTTACATATATATATCATCGTTGTGCTTTTTTAAAGGAAGCTGTAATTTAATATGTAACTGGAAAATGATTCATATATTAAATAAAATACAATTTAACACTATTGTTTATAATTGAGAATTGATATTTTAATTAAAATGTTTTATTGAAAAAAAAATAAATAAACAATTGAAACTTTAGAAATGAACATTTTGACTTTCAAATAATTTATAACTATATCATATAAATACTATTCATAATAAGGAATTGATAGTTGACAAAAAGAATATAGTTGTTTATAAAAAGATACATTTTTTCAGATCCAGTTAAAGATTTAACCCCAAATACTCTACCAATACATCTCACTTAATCATAGCATTCACCTCTATTAAATCAACCTATATATTGTAATTAGGATTGTGAAAACAGATTGTAGGTTTCAACTCTTGTAACTCAAAGATACAAAATCAGTCACAAGGATCATAAACGCCAGGTGTCTTGCACAGAAAAAACAAGAATGGCTTGAAGGGATAGCTTTATGTAAAATAGCATTCAATGTGTCATCTCCATACCAAGTAACATTGTTGCATTTTTGTCAAAGCTAGGACATAAAGTATTTCTTTTATATTTATCTTTAGTATGATGGCCTGAAGGAAAACAATAGATATTGAATATTTCTTCTGAAAAGCATATGTTCCAAATTCCATATTGCTCCGATTACGGAACTGCCTGCATTTTGTAAAATACAGAGATTTGGCGACAATGATATGGATAATTTGAAAATTGCACATTCATAGTTAACTCGGATTACATAAGCAATTATTTCCTTAATTGTGTCAATATCTAGAAATGTTTCTTTTGTACATAAATGTTTATTTTGTTGCAATTTTTTGTGTGCCAATAAATTTCAAACATCAATATTTATTCATTTGATATAAAATGTAATATTCACAAATGAAGACAGTTTGTCTGATTTGTCATGCCAATGAGTGTTTGTTGGCATAATTGACGTGAATTTCACACATTATTGTTTATTACACCTAGCAATCAAATTTTTTAAAACCTTCAGTACCATTCAGATTAACTTGATCTAATAATCCCCGGACTCACCAACCTCCACCCCTCTTCGATCACACCCCACATAGCTATGAAAGGCCTACAGTTAAAAGTACTTTGCAAACTGTGTAACTGAATATGTGGCATATTGGCTAATGATTAAAATACGTCTCCATTCCAGCCACAATCAACAAACCTTAACTCCTCTTCAGGTTTGCACTTAAATCATGAACTATTTGTCTAGTTCCATTCCCAGAAGGCAACAATATTGTATCATAATATTGCAATTTATACAAATTGTGATGTCATTCATGTTATAAATTATCAGAATAGTGTGCATGTTTTTGGCTCACCTGAATAACTTTGTTGACTCACGCCTACTTTCGTTAATTCACTAAATATATTCACAGTAATAGAAAAGAAATTGTCAGTGATATCAAGAGCTATCATGCCACCACGGAACTGATTAACTCCTGGAACTCCAACTGCCATGTATTTAAAATTCTCTTGCAATTCCTGAATAAAGAAAATAATTTTAGTGACTGTTCACACATGCTTTCATATCATACAAGAGTACAACTCATTGGTCTGAAAAAATAGTAAAAAATATTAATAAAATCAGCTTGTAATGACCATGTTAATTAATCAAGTCTGAACAATTTTATGTAACCATGCTTTTACAATACGAAAGCATTACTCCATAGATCAGAACACACTAAGCCAAGAGCTAAAACCCTTAGGAAAATCTGATACAATACAATTTTTACTAAAACATAATATTTATGACCACTAATAGACCGAGTGATATTCTTGATTTGATTTGAGGATGACCACAGTAAATTTTCAACAGTAGGCCTACACCTCTGACTATTATTAGCTATATGCTATTGAGTTTTTAGTTATAGCTGCTATATGCTATATAATTTCTGCTATATATGCTATGAATTTGTAGAGAGGTGGCAATGGGACACCTTAATGAAGCCTTGTTTTGGCACCTCTTATACTCTTATCACACTCAGCTGTTAAAGTGATCAGGTAATAGATAATTTAAAAGTGTTGACAAGTACATCTACTTCAACAAGTCAACTAATATATTTATAATAGGAAAGATTTCATTTATCCATGGAGGTATACACTAAATCGCATTTTGTTTTTGTTTTGAGTTATTTATATTTATAGTATATTCAATGTTTGTATTTCACTGCTCATTTTGTGTAGTGTATTAGAGGGTCTAGATTGTCAACACTGTATGCTACTGTAGTGTGGACAGAGCTTAACACTTTCACCGCCAGGCATTCAATAAAGGAAGTACCCCTCACCGCCAGCCATTTTAGATAAATTTACCTGTTTTTCAAAGCTCATAGCAAAGGTGTTTGTAATCAGAATATCATGCAATATACACTCAAATAATGAGATAGAAATAAACTTTCCAATGGTACCAAACACTTTATTGAAATAAAACTGTAATACCACATAATTGTACAAAGAACTTGGCTCACTTTTAGCACTTTAGGCTCAATCGGAGAACAAAGCAGAGATAATGAGGTTTTTAGCCTGGCTGCATCGTCTGTCAGTGTCACGTTTCTCAACCTATTCTACAAACTAGTTTAAGCCAGGCTAGCTAAATTATCTCCAATTATTTATTACATTTTATAAACCAGATTTAGGTACAAATATACCTTCATCATCTGGGGATAATAAATACTCATTTTCAGAGTCAGAGTCGGCAAATATTTCTGCAATTGCTTCGTCTGCAGTAAGCACATTATGTTGTTTACGGATAGGACGCGATGTAGGCCAGCTGGGTCATTGGCACTAGGGGTTAATAAAGTATCAAAATATTTGCGGTCCAGGTCGATTTGGATGTTGAAATTTCTATATGCGGTCCATATATACATGATCTAACAAATTGTGCAATAAAAAGCCAAAGACGGAAATTTCCGTCTTTGGCGGTCTGGCGCTGGGCATCGAAAGACGGAGATTTCCGTCTTTGGCGGTGAAAGTGTTAATGAGGTTATTAATACAGATTTTTTTACCAATCTATCAGTAAACACTTAAAAAATACATGCAAGCCATATGGCAATTGACAATATTCTACTTCTAAAGGCACATGGTAGTACTTTGAAAGCCATCTTGATGTTTTAATAATATTCAACAACTATTTAATTTATTTAAATGCATTGGTAACACCTCACTGCTGACAACAGTAGCTACAGACGGTATCACCAACATGTGGTAATACTTTTTATATTAATATCAGTTACTTTCAATGTGTTAGAAATAATTGTGTTGACATATTATTCATGGCTGAAAACAATTAATAACCTGTTTAGTATGATCTTCTGAATTTTGAGTCTAGGGCCGATTGAGATGCTGAGAGTCTCAGTGAGACTAATTGAGAATATTCTAACCAAAGCTACAAAAGACATTTAAATCTTTCCCACTAAAATATATACAGTAAGCAGATAAAAGAAACAAAATTAAGGGACAAGGCAGGAAGGGGTTGGCCTTGCTCCATAAATCTGCAATCAATATAAGAATTTTGAAATTATGATAAAATGGCACCTCCCATAAAAGGCATCTTCATCCTCTGCCTAAATCATTGCCTGGTCCTTATAGTTTGTTGACATTATGTCTATTTTACTACTTGTAAAAATGAGGAGAAAAATAAGAATATAAAAAGATCTGATAAAAATAACCTGGGATAATAACTTACTGATTGGTCTTTTATTTTTGTTAAAGCAAGTCCGGTTCCAGCCTGACAGTACCCATAGTCTTGTTTCCTGCTGCCTGAACAGAACTTTATTCCGTCTGGTTCATCTTTAATGTTTACATCATAGACATTCTGGTTTATCTGGTAACACTTTCCAAAACCCAACAATTCATACTTATACCGATGAGCACATATCTGTAAAAATAAATAAATACAAAAAAATATATTTAATATAAAATAGATAATTTTAACCGATAACACTCAACATTAATGCTATTACAAATGTTCGCATAATTTGGCCAAATTTAGCATAATTTTATCCTTTTTACCCTCTACACGGCAAAAATTTAAAAAGTGTTCCAATATTGTATAAACACAGGCTATGATCGAGTGCTGATTACCTGGAAACCGACATTAGCCCTTGCCCCACAACGTGGGGACACATTTTGTGGAAAGGGTCAAAGTTAGGTTATCCAATAACCTGCTAAGGTAGGCGAGATAGACTGAACATTTTTCCAAAATCTTAAACAAACTTTGTTAAATAACAACTGTCATAGTTTGTCAACTGTCACAAATTTTTAGTTTATACTGTTATATAAATTGTTGGAGTATAAAATGTTGGTTTAAATGCAAAATATAACCTTCAATTTTAAGCCTTATCATTAAAATTACAATAACCTTGAAAATATAATTTAATATCAATAATAATAATTGTATTGTTGTGTCAATCAGCAAACAGATAAGCCTTTAAATACCAAAGGGACTAATTTATTCTCCAGTCGATTTGTATTCTCCAGTCAATTTGTTAAAATTATCTGAAAACACAGATGGAAAAAATATTGTATATCATAACTATCCTCAGTATTAATCAATATTATTGTGCTAAAGGAGTTTCCACTAAAAAGACAGCAAAGAAACTGTTTTACACTGCCTTATTTAACTCCATTTGTTGTTAAACCTTTTTTTTTCCAGTAATTGTTCTGCACCAGAAGGAGTCTAATTTAAAAGCGGATTTCAAACATTTTTCAAAAATTCTCTTTTTAAAAAAAATATATAGGCCTATTCTGGAATGTACAGTAAATGAATTGAAAATAATTTTTTTAATATAAAGTACTATATAGATTTAATGTTTGGTATGGTGGTCATTGTTTAAACCTCTAGCAATATCCTTAAACATTGTCACATTTTTGCAATTGCATCAGATGAACCAACATCAAACCAAAATGGAAATGTTTGTATGCAATTTAAAAATAATTCAGAACAAACAATATCATTTTCATTATCGATAATCTCTGTTAGCTTATAGGGGCATCACATACAGTAGTAGCAAATATCTGATAGCTTCCATGCGGCGGATAATAACTCCAATGATGAACGACTTTAAATCTGAGTTCATCTACATTCTCACGCCCATCTGAACCATAATGAAGCCATCTTAAATGCCAAGGGGTTCCATCGCTATTAGGGAGCATGATGAAACTAAACACACTGGGCTTAGGGCAACATAGATCAGTGAAGATAACATACTTTATAATAATCTTCTGATTCATATTTTGATTCTAATGATGAAAGATATGATCTCTTAATTTATTGGGTTGATAACAGGTTGTTGTGGAGCCAGTTATACTGTCTGTGGTTTTAAAGTGGAGGAAAAAACATTAAAAAAATTACCAAGGCTGTGGTTCTTTTAACTTTACAGAATACATTTTAATATTGGTTCTTAGATAGTCTATACTTTTTATATAAAGATTTCAGTGTAACCTAATTCTACTAACTCATGCATTTGATTAATGATGTTCGTTCTGTTGTTTTACAAAGCTTAACTACAGTAATTTTGCGAAGTCAAAGAAAACATCAATCGATAACAAAAACTTAAAAATTACTCTGCAAGATTGTCATTCGGTGTACACAGTGTCCTTGTACCATGAGGGCACAGTTGTATTAGTCTGCTTTTAAAGAAATTGCATTGGTAGTCAGTTGATCACAAAGAGTAAAGTTCAACATTTTGAAATTTGGGTTAAAGTTATGTCTGTGGTCACAAAAAAATATCTGAATTGTAGACCAAGGTGGTGGTTTTCCTGCCTTATTTTATTTCTTTCATTTAACTCCTAAGGAATTCTTACAAAGCATAAAAATATTTTAAAATTAATGAAATTAAAATATTTTTATACAGTAAGTAGATAAATGTTTAAATTAAAATACTGTACTTGATAACACCATATTAAACCACACATTCTTTACATTACATTTCTTAAGTATCTATTCATACTTTAGAATACTAGCAATTAGTAGTATAGTGTATCTAAAAAACAGAAAATGTGATCCAAACATGTAAAAACAAGAAGCCACAAACCCATGCAATATTTTGGTAATTGCAGATCTCTCTTGTCTTTATTTTAGTTTTAATAAATCATATTTTATTATTAAATTAAATTAAATTAATAAATTATTAATTAAAATTAAGATTTTACTATTAGGCCCAGAGCTAAAATTCAAATCTAAATTATCATTCATTCTTTTAAATAAAATGTTCCTTTTTAAGCTAGATCAGAAGTGAAAGTGTTTCAAATATTTAGGTAGATAGCTCATGACAACTTTTTTGACAATTTTTTAATAGCCAGGATCAGTAAATTTTTGTCCTCGCACATCTTTTTCTCCTTTTGTGAAGAAAGACCCACCCTATAATTACTGTACAGTACATACACATCTTGTAAAAAATAATGATTTCAAAGGGAGACACCATGCTAAAGATCAACTAATAATATTAATATAACTAATGAACCAAATTAATATTTGTAATCCATTGGCCATAATTGATTTACATTTCTTAATAACTCATCGAACTAGAAAAAACTTGATTCACATACATCAAAATCAATGATATTTGTTAAATGACTGTTATAAATAACACACTAATATTTAGCTCTACTTACAAGTACATATGCAATATTGATTTGAAACCGACAAAGGAAAACCAACAATAGAAGATATTTACTTTATGAGTATAGGCATTTGTCAAGTATTTTATAATCACCTCCCTACTCAATTTCAGTTATGTAAACAATTTGACAGCAATACAGAAAATCAATAATGAATTGCAAATATGTTTTTTACTACATCAAGTTATTAAGGCAATGAATAATCTGTGTGATTAACTTAATACATTTTCTTTGATTATAGTCAAAGATTCCATTTAAGAGTTATTTACAGTTATATTAATACAGTATGACTTGAAATTTAAATTTCGATTTCTTGTATGTAAAGCAGCCTGATATTTTATCAGATGATGAGAACATATAATGTTGATAGCTTATACTGATGAAAAGCTAGGAATGCAGGAAAGCTCTGCTCTGGATTTTTTACTCTTATTGGTTTGAATTTAGCTTTTTGCTTTATTATTTTGTATCTCAATTGAGATCCATCCACTGATACCCACAGCATTGTAATTTTTTCATAAATTTGCCTTTGGATTTATATATTATGTATATGTATATATTTTATGAGAAATTTTAAATAAAGTTTATTTGTTGTTAATTTATAAATTGTTGACGATTCCCTCAAATTTGAAATTGTAACTAAAGAAACCCACTGTTCTCACTGTAATGATAATAATTGTAATGACAATTCAATCTTGAATACAGTTGCAAGTTTACAATGGTGAATATTTATGCTGCTGCTAAACTTTGCAATGCTCTTCCTGTGCACATTAGGAAAGCCAAGAGCCTCAATTGTTTTAAAACTTTTTTATAATTCTTTATTTCTTTTATGAATTGTATTACGGTAAGCTTCATTTTAATTTTGTACGTAAAAATGTAATATATTATGGTGTCATTTGAATATACAGTATATTTTATAGAAATGCGCACTTTTTAATTAATAAATTATTTTTCATTAATGCTTTAATCTGTCATTTACAAGGGATAATCTACTCAAGGATTTTTGCTCCTGTTTTAACTTTGCTTCAATGAAGACACTATATACCTTGTACAGGTAAGAATAACAAAAACAAGTCTTGTAATACTTGTTAAAGTTAATTAGCCGCCTTAGGGATAATTAGCGCATTGTTAGATTTAATTAAGTTATTATTACAGCTCCTTCCTATATGCCAGAGAAATTTAAATTGTTTATATCAAATTAGCTGTCTACCTAGCTAAAGGCCAACGTACAATGACATGGTATTCAATAAATTAAGTCTGCATTAAGTTGGATCCAATGTTGATACCGTTTTATTTAGCTGGTGAGAATTGCGCATTTAGTAACAATGTTAAGGACATAACACAACAGTAGGTCTAAATGTAGAAATTACTGTAAAACCTTTCTCAAGATCATTCATGATTAAATCCTTTTAACATTAACAAAAACCATGGAGCTAACAATTTATATCACTGTTGTGCGGACAACATAAATATATATGTAGTATAATGGAAGTTTTCAGAGTGCCAAGGTAACAAGACAACTTAGGAAATAAAGGAGGTGTTTTTGCATAATATGCATTTTAATGAAAAAACATTTGCATATCAGATGTCCAATAGAATATGAATTATTTTTTTATTTGATAACCAATATCTATCTGAGGAGCAATATCAAGTAACCAGTTATATAAGCAGAACCAGCATGCCTCCCTCTCCCACTCCTTCCACTCCCAAGCACAATCATCCTCCTCTACCCAACATCCTCTTAAAAGTATTTAGCAAAACAATACATAATATTTCTACTTTAGCCTAGGATAATGCTGATACCTTGTAAATATTATAACTTGCTTGCATTTTCAGATAGGACTGGGACCCACAACCTCACTAGCCTGGGGTACACAACAAATTTCGCTGATGGCTATATATTCAAGCCCAGGTTAATAGCAGGCACAGTACTGCACCCACATGTTGATAATTTTAGATAGCTTTGCGTCAGGACACCGGAGTAGGACAAACTATCTGACTTTAACTTAGATTCCTGAAAATGCAAAGTCATACGTTGTAGTAGGCCTAGTTAAAAGTATCATTTTTATCAAACACAGTAAAATAAACATCTTCGTTGATTGTAGATTTCTTGATACTCATGTTATTGTTAATCTCAGCTAAAAGTAAGTAACTGTAGAGTTTTTCTTGCTAAGCATATCATCTATCTAGTAGGTACTTAAGTGATTGTGAGATCATATGAAATCGAACATTAATACTACCTGTTCTAAATACAAACAAACAACCAATCTTGATTTTGCTAGATATACAACACAATGTGATAATCAAAAAACATGAAAGCAACAAAGGAAATATAATTACTCTTTATTTGTTATGTTGAGAAAAAAGATGAAGGATTTATAAAAGGAGACACAATTTCTTTCTGCGATTACTAGAACAACTTATAATGAGATATTAAATTGTTAAGTTTAAAAACATATAATTTATAGACCTATCATTAATAAAAAGGGCACATCATTTCTATACAAAGAAAAAAGAGTTGGATAAAGGGCTTAATCCAGAAAAAATGGCTTAATCCAGAAAAAATGGCTTAATCCAGAAAAAAGGGCTTAATTCAGCAAAAAGGGCTTAATCCAGCAAAAAGGCCTGAAATTAATTATTGTTGCTGACCAAATGAACTAATGCTTTTGTGTTACTAAATATAAATACAATTGGTTATTAATTAGCAATCAAGATATCCTGTGGAATATACTCAACACACTATTAACTGAAGTCATTTTCAAAAATAAGAATAAGTAAGTAGGCCTCACGATGACCCATTTTGTCAAACATTTTCAAAACTGAAATAAGTTCTTTGAATCTGTTTGAGTCGGTACACTACTATGACGTTATAAAAATTGTAGGCATGTCGACAGTATGTGCACATGTATTTAATTTTAAAATTGTTGTGCTTCGCAAGATTAATTTGACAGTTTTAATTGATTGAAAAGATGGGAGACAGATTGTGGTGTCTATTTTTCTTTATACCTTGATATTTTTTTATGTGCATGATTTTTATTTAACATTGTTTCGTATAAGCTTGGAGTCATGATTCTTAAAACTGATTGTAAACTTATTAAAAATAAAATTGTTACAATATTCACAAATAATTCAATCAATTTAAACTATTTTAAGGATGCTACGGTTATACAAATCTTGGCAGAGTTATGAAGTTTTCGTGCAATGTCAAATTACAATTTTAATTACCTTTTCCCAAATATGATAAATCAATCAATCTTTCGTGCAAAATACAAAAGTTATTCCTCTACGGCATCAAACTTTGTCATTTAATGCGAGACTAGATCACACAAAAATGTATCTGTCAACAAAATACTATTTTACCCCTATAATACTCATTTTCAGATAAGAATCTATGATTTGGCAGTTGTATTGTTATATTAATAAGCAATGTCAGATGCAATCTTTCAATTATGATAATAATTATTTTTAGATAAAATCTTTGGGTATAAAGTTACAAAGTATGAATAAGGATTAAAAACTATTCTTAGATAGAATCTTTGAATATATGAAGTGAAATCTATTTTGTAATACTGCTGAACTTTATTGATCCATTTTTATTCTGCAGGGTATTGCAGAACAAAAACATTAAAGTGCCTTGTCTTGTCTGCATCTGTATTTACTTCTGTCTTTGGTATTACATAATATATCAATATTTGAATATCATTGCAACCATTTAAATAGTAGTTTCTTGGACGTCGCCTTTTCTATCGATAATAAACAAAACAAACAATATACACATATTTTCCAGTAAGTTATACATAACCCTGATAGCTGTTATCGTCTTTTTTGTATACTGTTTATTAACAGCCTTGTTTCAGATCTTTGCTAAACCATGAAACTTGCCAATTTAACAGCATTGTGAAAAAAAGAAACCTACAGTAAAGCACATAATGTGTGGCAAATCAAACACAAATAAAACTATTCTAAATCAAATTGTACCACATGTATAAGACTTACTGTTTTATGAAAACCTGTTAGTATTAGTATTTAGTATTAAGACAGTGGAACCGTAATTACGTAGCCATATTATCGGCAGGGGTTCGAGGCTCACTCACTCCCTGGTTCTGGTGGTAGAACGAGTCTTTTCGGATAAGGACTATAAACTGTAGGTCCAGTGTACACATTTAGCTCATGTGCACTTTAAAGAACCTAGTACATCTTTCGAGACGAGTAGGGGGTTACCCCGGTGTACTAGTAGGCCTACATCACAGCCACTGATCATAACTTGGCCCACTGGGAGACCAGTCTTTGACTGAAGAGGTTACCCAGTATAAATATATATTTCAATCAATTCAATCAATCAATTAATATTACATTTACTTAAATAAGTGCAATTGATTGGACACTATGGCCATGGTTCATTTACAGTACATACATACAAAGACAGTGTCTAACACCTGTGTGAGGCTAAATGTTGTATGAATGTTTTACTTTTGTTCATGAGAAAAATACTCTGATACTGTGAGAGAGCATGGATTGATTAAAAGACCCCAGGATAAAGAACGTTATACTCAAAGCGTTTGTAAAAAGCATGCTATGAAGAAAGAAATTAATGCATCTAATATTATACCATAATATATCTCAATTAAACATAATTGGTATGTATTGCTGGTATTGGCTACAAACACCTCCAGGAATAAGACTGAAATGTATACTACACTTCTTTTGTTCTCTGAAAATTGAGATGTACAACAATAGCATGATATTAATATGAATGTATAAAATTCTGTTAACATTTCTTGTAATAATGTATGGTCACTTAATACGGCAATGACAATTCTTTTGTATTTTTAATTTGCTCTTAGTGTTGAGTAAATTCAAATTCAAAGTTATACTCTTAGAAGAGCGTATAACCTATTTTTGTTTTGTATATAGTGAACCTAGTCAAACGGACAACTTCATCTTTTTTATATTACTGGAGCACGTAACCAATTTGTGTTATTATCAGCACAATGGTGCTTCTTGCTTCACCGACGTCGTAAAATTTGCAAATAATTTGTCTTGATTTGTAAATGACAAGTGTTGAAATGGAAGGGATTATCAAACATGCACAATTTGTTATTGTTAAAATGGGTTAACTTTACTGTACTTTTATAATACAGTCAACTCTCCCAATACCGGACTCTCTCTCACAAAACAAAACTTTTCTTGAGGTCCAAAAGGTCCCAAATTTTGTTTTTACCACCAAAAACACATTACCAATACTTTGCAGAAAACCAGAAATATTAGACAAGCCCAAAGGTGTCCGGTATTGGGGGAGTTACCTGTATAAAAAAACTGTTTAAGGGTATTTTAAATACAGAAATTTTATATTTATTATTTAATATATTGACCTGTGTATTTTTGTCTATGTCAAATAAAGAAATGTTAATTTCAAAACATTATAATATTAATATTATTATTATTGTACCATCTGGCCCAACATTTATTTTTCTAACACGACATAAAAATAATAAATATTTATTACCTATCGTCGATCAGTTATATCATATTAATTACTTCCGATTTATTTGATGTTTATAAAAACAGAAATTATGCTGCTTTTGTATTTATGTTTTTTTATGGTCTATTTTAAAATGTATATTAAATATCTGATAAGATAGAAAAAAATACAGGCACCTGCATTTAGTACAGAATTGTGTCTGATTATTTTTTTAAAATGTATCCCAATACAAATTATGCAGGTAGTAATGATAGTGGATACTTATGTTCTATTTAATTAACTGTCTTAACCACAAATGTCATGAGCACTAAGCCTCCTTTTGTGTATAAAAAGTTTACACCTAATGGACTATTACACAGGGGTAACCCCAAACCTCTACTATTTTAAAGGATGCACTGGACTGGGTTGTTTAAAGTGTGTATAAGCATGAGGGCCATGTGTACAATCCAGTGCAAAGTTCTTATAAAAGAACACTTTTTAAACTGCAAGAACTATGTTCGGCCACTCGACTCCATATGGAGTACTGTCATTTGTATGCAAAATCATGCCTGTCTAAATCAAGCTCACCTATGGGCAGTAAATTAATGTTGTTCATGTTAATTGTTCATGGAGTGGAATAGGAAGCAGTTATTATAGTAATTAACATAAAATTTCCTTATAATATTTCAAATTCTAATAACTTTAAGTTAAAATTGAAGTCAATTTATACTAAAATCAAACAAATAATGATTCTATCACTATAGATGAACAAAGGATATATTTCATAAATAAATTGTTGAAATTATTTCCTTGAGGAACAATCAATTGTACACATTGACTCATCACATACTGATACGCATGAATAAACGTCAATCATTTGTATGTGATTTATATATCTGTTATTCACAGTAAGCAGGTTAGAATAGCAACACCTGAATAGTTACTATATTTTGCAATAACTATATTTATGGCATATTATATTAAAATAACAAGAATAATCTAATCTTCATTTATTTATTTAATTTATTCCTGTTTTACATACCACTGTATTAATATTTTTATTTTATACAAACAAATATAGAGGTCCAGAAGGTGCCCCCCCCCCCCCTACCTAAAATAAAAAAATACAATTTTAAAACTAGGTCATAGTTCAGTACTTCATTTACAATTCAACAGCCCCCCCCCCCCCCACCTTCATTAATTCAAAATCCTTGGATATGTGTTTTTCAGGTTCTTATTCATATTCTAAAGTATTCATTACTCCCTCTCTCATTTAAATTATGGATGCACATTATTTTTTAAATTTGGTCCGAGCTTTGTAAACAATTAGGTAAAAATAGTTCACCCTCATCAAAAACTTCTTTTTTTTATTTGATCTAACTATTTCTGTATATCATACTATATTTTATATCATAGGCTGTCAATCATCAATAAAACTGTTTTAAAATATATTTTCGACATTTTTCATAAATTATTAATCATATAAAATAACAATTTTTTATTGAAAAAATTCTGGTTCTATATGAATAATTCTGAAATATTAATGACTACAATCATTCTATAGGTACAACAATGGTTAGAATTTGGATCATTGTGTGGTTGATCGGTTCTGACGTTTTACTTCACGTTGGACATGTGTGTGGGAGGATGCAGCGAATGACTACCTATTATCTTTCTCATCTTCAATTTATTCCTTTCTTTTGTGACCAATCATTTAAAATATATGGAAACTCCCACCAATGTAACCACACAATATAACCACACAATAAGTAACACACCATAAGATAAAGGAAGTATTTAACACAAACTTAAAATAACAATATAGTATTATTATTATAGATACAGTAAAATAAAATAGGGGATTTTTATACAAGTTATAGGATGTACGCCAGTTTACCATTTTTTTCTTATTTAAATTGATGTTAAATGAAAAAAGAATTTTAATCTATTAAAATGATTTACATTCTACTGTACTGCCAATTTGAATAGATAATATTGTAGTAAAATTGCGTGCTGTGTAAGTAAATATGTGTAAGTAAATATGTGTAAAAAGTAAATATGTGTAAGTAGGCCTAAATATGTGTAAGTAGGCCTAAATATGTGTAAGTAGGCCTAAATATGTGTAAGTAAATATGTGTAAGTAAATATGTTTAAGTAGGCCTAAATATGTGTAAGTAAATATGTGTAAGTAGGCCTAAATATGTGTAAGTGGGCCTAAATATGTGTAAGTAGGCCTAAATATGTGTAAGTAGGCCTAAATATGTGTAAGTGGGCCTAAATATGTGTAAGTGGGCCTAAATATGTATAAGTAGGCCTAAATATGTGTAAGTGGGCCTAAATATGTGTAAGTGGGCCTAAATATGTGTAAGTGGGCCTAAATATGTGTAAGTAGGCCTAAATATGTGTAAGTGGGCCTAAATATGTATAAGTGGGCCTAAATATGTGTAAGTAAAAATGTGTAAGTAGGCCTAAATATGTTTAAGTAGGCCTAAATATGATTGTGTAAGTAGGCCTAAATATGTGTAAGTAGGCCTAAATAATTGTGTAAGTAGGCCTAAATATGTGTAAGTAGGCCTAATATGTGTAAGTAGGCCTAAATATGTATAAGTAGGCCTAAATATGTGTAAGTAAAAATGTGTAAGTATAGGCCTAAATATGTTTAAGTAGGCCTAAATATGTGTAAGTAGGCCTAAATATGTGTAAGTAGGCCTAAATAATTGTGTAAGTAGGCCTAAATATGTGTAAGTAGGCCTAATATGTGTAAGTAGGCCTAAATATGTGTAAGTAGGCCTAAATATGTGTAAGTAGGCCTAAATATGTGTAAGTAAAATTTTGAGATTTAAAATATAATATCTATTCTAAGTTGGAACTTCTATTGAGTAAAGATAAAATGTGTACAGCCACATCAAAACCAGGCGCTTGTCGCTAGATAGGGATTTGTGTAAAATGCATTTGAATGTGTGAAACTCATATTTTGACCATTTTGTTTTTTTACCATTATCTGATAGGAAATTTACCGTAGATTTCAAAAATATATATCTTATTAACTAATTCAAATGGAAAGGTGGTAAAAATTACATAAATCTGAGCCTCTATCCTCGTGTTTTGATTGAAAGAACGTGGTAATTCGTTATAAAAAAGCAGTTATTTTCGTCATTCCTACGCCGTAATTTTGTAGATAACCCCTGAAAGCTTGGTATCATTCGATAGGTATTTTGTTCATGAATCTAAAAATAAATGAGTGATGTCACAGATTGTACGATATAGACCAATAAAAACCGATTTTATAGAACCCTTTAGTGTAAACAAAAACGGCCTATTTGCTACGAACACGCTGAAAGAAGCGATGTGATTGGTTTAATGTTGTCACATGACCCATCCAGCATGGAAAATTCCAGGTCAACAAAATCTTATCGCTAGTACACGCTTGTCGAGAAAAATATATTTTTTATAGTTCATCTAAGTACTGTACACAGTAATACTAAAGTGACGTGTACTGACTCAGACTTGATAACAATAAGTTATAACATACTAAAGTAAAGGGCCTAGCTAAGTTATTTATCGTAAGAGTTGATATTAGCAATGTAACTCTCAATCCACTGGCACTAGGCCTAGGCCTAGCTAGGCTAGGTACAGTAGGCTAGACCTGGTGGCTCTACTAGGCCTAGTACTATAAGCCTAGACTAGGCGGAGATCCGCCTAGGCCTACTACTACGCTGGGCTACTAGCCTAGATAGGCTGCATGGCATAGTAGGCCTAGCTAGCTAGTAATAATAATAGTAATAACAACAACAAGGCCTAGCCCAATTAAAATAAGATAGAGTTTTCCTCTCTATAGTATAAGCCTCCTGGAAGGCTTTACTTACTAGGCCTACTGCTGGGCTATTTTATTTATTTCAATTTGGTTAAATTTCATTATGCTTAAAAATTGCCAATGATGGGTTGGGTGTGTGGGGAGTGTGTGCAAAACATAAACCGTAAAAACCAGTACAATACAAATCCCTCACAAATAAAATACTGGTACCTTGGCTAAATTTCACGTTATTCATCATGCTTAAAAACATTGTTCAAGCTAACAGGTGTGTCTATCTGTCATGATCAGGCCAGGTGCTGGTTCAACAATAGACGTATTACATAACATTAACAACAGTAAAATCCAGTACAATACAAATCCCTCACAAATAAAATACTGGTACCTTGGCTAAATTTCACGTTATTCATCATGCTTAAAAACATTGTTCAAGCTAACGGGTGTGGCTATCTGTTATGGTGCTGGTTCAACAATAGAATACATAACATTGTTTGAAGGTTTGCATGGCGAAATCAAATGTTGATATAAAGTTTGCGGTACACCACGTATATTAAGTCTGAAAAGAACTGTTGAGTTTCTCTTACATACATAACATTAACACTAAAAACCAGTACAATACAAATCACTCACAAATAAAATACTGGTAATTGAATTTTGCCGACCAGAAACGAGGGACATTGTGTGCCCTGCGCCATTTTGAACAAAAAGCAGATAAAATAAAGTAAAAAGAGAAATAAAATTGAATAAAGTTCATTAATAAAATGTTTGCTGTTTTTTAAAAATTTGTTTAGAACTAATAATAAGCTAAGGCAATCTTCCTGAATACCTACTAGTAGGCCTACTGTATTATTCTTACACTACACTATTATAAATGAATTTGACAGATTTTACGTAAATTAGTGGTACTTTGTAATCGTCATAATTAACTATGATAACCAGCTCGGATTTTGATGAAATTTTCATGAATATTAGAAAACACTATATTGAATAAGTGTGCCAAATTTCAGAATGATTGTTTATCTAGAAGGTAGTGTTGCTAAGGTGTTAATTGTTCAATCTGTAACAGCATGGGGCAACTTCCTGTCTGATTTGTCATTAAACTTTGACTGTTAATTACTCAGTAATTACAAATAAATTTTGTATAAATGCTATATACATTTATTGCCATAACTCTGGGAATATTTGCTTGATTTAAATGATCCAAACACCATTTTGAAGGATATATTGTGAGGAATACCATTATAGTATCAACTAAAAAAATATATATTTCACCAAGTGCCTGGTTTTGATGTGGCTGTACACAAATATACAATTTGATCAATTTGGTCAATTAGATGCATAAATATTTAATATTTATATAATCTGATTTTGGTAATCCTTACTGTCAAAATCTACACTGCAATGTGAATGTGTGTATCTGTTCAACTAAGGGGGCAAAATCAGGAAGATGCAGTTTTTAATGGCTTAGCCTTCGACATTTATTAAACATCAAAGCAACAGAATAATTGAATAAAGGTTTACTTTAGAAAGGTAGGTGTGTTGTGATTCTTTTGTATTCTTTGAACAATTTCATGAATAGAACTTTCAACTCATAAAATTCATTATTTGAATATCATATTTGAGTGAATATTGAGATATGGTAATTAGCTATAGGCCCTGAGGATGACAACATTACAATACCAGATAGTATCTGTGACCCTGAAACATATCATAATATTTAATTGAGGTTCTGTATTCCAGGATGAGAGGTACAATAACCTAAGGTTATCGGTCAGTTGAGGTCTAATTAATGTCATTTAAGAACATTCATGTATATACTGTACCACTACCATATCTATCCAGTACTGCTGCTGAAAAAGCCACTAACATAGTACTAGTTTATACCAGGGAGTAACAACTCCTTGGTTATACTCTATGGCAAGTAACTATAATTTCTGCTACATACAGTCAAATATTAAATGATTATTAATTAGTTTTTGGAACACTAATTAAACTTATAATACAATTTTTAGCTGTATAAACATACACACATCTCTGCCCACACAAAATATATTCCCAATGCAGTATCTTATTTTTAGTTACATTATCTTAAGGAAATGCAGCAAAACAGGCCTAATAAACCTGCTGTTATTGGGAAAAGTTGTATGGTATTCAAATATTCACAATATTAAAGTGTATTCATAATAAAACATTTCCTTGCGAAATTGATAAAAAAGTAAGTATAGCAACTGAGCCTGTGGTAAAATTGCTTGGTTGTTTCTCTACAAAATATCTGTATAATCATTCTCTATGCATATATCACATGTAAATATAACTTACCACAACATATCCTCCTGGACCTTGACTTTTCACTGTTACCCCCAGCCATTGATCCGTCTTATTCTCTTTTTCTCCATTTCCTGTAAAGGAAAGGGAAAACAGTGTTAACCTAGTAAATAATGTTAACTTAGTAAACAATGTTAACCTAGTAAAAATGTTAGTAAACAATGTTAACCTAGTAAACAATGTTAACTTAGTAAACAATGTTAGTAAACAATCGAAATGTGTTCTTTCTATGTTTGGTTTGCTTATTTCAGACCCAGGCTTCTGGGCATATGGCGGTTTCTAGAAATATGCCAATTAAAAGGATAAAAACAGTGCTAAGAAATGTCTTGCTGTGAGCAGGGTTATTTCAGTGTATGGCCTGTGTTATTATTTAATTTTATTGTATTAATTGTAGTGTGAGAACTAAAATAGGAAAAGTTTTTTAAATCTAGCGCACTATATATTGGGTTAATGTCTTGTAATTCTGCCTACTGTAAATACTTTTAAGTTAATTTAATAGAGATGTATTAGTGGTATATATCTTCAAAGTATACTCATTATGCAGATCTCTAAAATAAATAAAATCACCGAAAGAAAAAAAACCAAATATATTATATAAAAAAATTGCAGTTATTTAAACATTCATCTAATAAAGAAAACACAATGCAAATTCCCAAAAAGTTATAAATAGTACAAACTGGAAAATTTAAATTGAATTTTAAGTAAATCTTAAACATGTTTATTTTGTGTCGTAATTGATACGATTAAACAACACTGCGTGCGAAGGAAAGTTATACTTGCAAAGAACAAACAGAAGAACAGTGGCCAGCATTCAACAAAATCATAACAGTGTAAAATATGATTTAAGTGAATTCTGTTATAAATGATTTGTATGACTGGCACAGATATTGATATGTGCTCAGCACAAAAACAATCTAACATGCTTGGTAAGCAGTGAGACAAAACTATTGATAGAGATAACCTAACAAGTAGAAGAGTCAAACAATTAGGCCAAACAGGTTGGATTTGAAAATGGTTCAGTAATAAATATAAAAGATTCAAATGATATGAAATCAAGCATGTCTAGAAACCTAGACTTAGCTTGTTAACATTTTCAAAGCTTAATTGACTGAAAAATGCATTGGTAGCCTTTAGTGGTGTTTTTGATAAATAATACAAAGGGAAAAACCAGTAAACTTCATGCAAGATTTCCTCGCTGCATTGATTCACCTTTGTAGCTGATTTCATGAAGAGGCATACAATTGAACAGATAGGAATAAACACAAAATGTATGTGTATGCTCACAGTGTTTATTCTTTTCAACTTTATTTATGAAATTGTTAATAAAAAATATGTTCCGCCTAACTACCGTATGTTGAGAGTTGAACAATATCATAAAAGCCCCAGTGTTCTAATAGTTATGAATCTGCATATCAAAAGTAGAATGTTTTGTGTTTCAATTTTGGTTGGTATGGCATTTCTTAATCTTCATGTTTTCTAAATTAATAATTAATACATCTGGCGGATTAGAATTTGTTTTTGATATAATGCATTTTTGTGTCCTATGTTCTGTGTTAGAAAATAAATTATTTAAATGTGCATGCATTAAACAAACATTTGTTTTGATATAAAAATGATGAAAAGTGAAATAAAGTTCAATTCAATGTCAACTGGTTCAAATTGAGGTGAAGAATTTTGATACAAAATCATTTCAGTTTAAACTACAATATATTATACATGAGAATGGAATTAATGTTTAATATATTTAGTTATATTAAGTCCTGAATCAATATTTTCCTAATATGTGTAGACAAGTGTACTAAATAAATATGGGATAGAATAATCAAATACTGGCTTAAAAAATCAAATATTCATTAATCATTATAAGCCTACTGGATTGTTTTTATAGGAAAAGATTTTATTTGCTAACACAGGTCATGACCTGTCATGTAATTTACATACTTGGTAATTATCATTTGCTGTACTAATAAATTTACATACAGTTGAGTTGTTATGAGTTTGTGAAATAAATTGAGGAAAATGTTGAGGGGCCATCTGACTAGTACACTGCAGACAATATCCATCTATCACCAAAACTTAATTTTCCAAAATCTGTGGTGTCTACTTAATAAAAATAGATGACACCTGGTATTTGATTACTATTCACAGCTAATTTGAATACTTGGCACACAGCCTAGTAATTTGCATATAAGTCTTCACAACATCAGGTTGTTACTTACTACATTTTATTCATAGATGTCCAAAAACAATGACTGACTGTTTAAATGAAAAGGAAACCTTGGCTTAATCGCTTTTTTATGTTAATCCAACAACTATCAACTATTATAAAGTTGAGATTTTCATTATACAATTTCTAACAGTATTGTTTTATATGAATATTATTGTAAAGTTTAGTGACTGCGTGACTTGGCGTACTCCCCTGAGAGTATGATAAACTAAACATTTGTGAATGATTATTCCAGTGACATTGAAATTGTAATAAGTAAATGAATGAATGAATCAATAGTGGAACACTCTCTGATTATAAAATTTAAAATGATAATCAGAATTTATTAATAGCTATATTTTATTATATTGTAAAAGGAAATAATTGAGAAGGAAATATATGTCAACAACCATGTATCATTTTCAGCAATTTTAATGATGTTTTTACCAAAATCAGCATATTTCATACAATATGAATAAGACATGTTTATAATAGGATGAAAGCTAAGCTAAATAGATAAATATACATTTTTTCTAAGGAAACAATTGGAAATGCCTTCTTCTTCAAACTATAGGATAAACATTTATAAACTGTCTAAAATAATATGTTTTGATGTCATAATCAATAAGATAATCAAATTATAGTTATCCTCTATAAAACAGGCCATAGGCCTATGTACTGCATAACTACAAAGAGCCAATATGTGATTTAAAAAATTAAAACTGACTGACTCAATTAACAGCAAATAATATCCAAGTTTAGAGCAAATTGGCTTTTAATGCTTTCACTTTACAAAAAGAGGGGTCTCATGAGAGGCAGCTTAACAGCTGCTAAAGTTATGGGTGAAAAATTAAGCTTGTAAAGAAAAGAGAAGTAATTCCTTGAAACTCAAGAGGAGAGCTCTATAAATTGTATTGCCTGTCACTTTCTACCTGAAGTTACATTGTTTAATTGTTTTACACACCTGTTGTGTTGTAACTCTCTCTTCTCCTCTACAGTTATAATCATACTACATTAGTTGGTTTATTATTGCAGGCATAATCTATACTACATAGTTTGATCATAATTCCGTATAATATTAATAGGGAGTTTTCGATTTGCCAACAACCGAGGACCGATGAACAACATAGGTCAGGTCAATGGAGGCAATCTAACAACGGGACACTGAGCTCGCCTTGCCAAGCTTATAACGGTCCTACGACAAATACCAACAGTACTGTACTCCACTGTACATATTCTCAACGGCGTACACTGTCTATTAGCGGCATGGAACTGATTGTGTCGCAGCCACACATAAACCCTTTGAAATTGATCTTTGAAGATTTGCATCCTGTTGTTAGATTGCCTTGAGTCAATCAATGTGTCAATGGTCGTCGTGTGGACCTCTAGAAACCATCAAACCTGTATCGCAAATCGAAAGCTCCCTAATATTTCTATGATTGGATTGTTGTGTAGTATATCAACATACTACTGTTTGTACTATCAAGAAAAAACAAATTGTATGATGCTGATTTATAATTTAATATATCAAAGGTTTAGTAGGAAAAAATTATGCCGGAAATGGCAGAGCCTATTTGTACCTTTTTCCTGCCAAAACTTATCAGACAGGATTTACAATTTAGGGTGAATGACCTTCTTTAACATTGAAACTATTTATTGGGAGAAACTAAATAATTGTTTTCATTTAATTTATTAAATAGTTATGTTGGTATTTTTGAAATAAAATGTTCGTTTATCATGAAGGTTTACCTTCATGAAAAACGAAAATTTGATTTCAAAAATATTTTGGGAAGGTATGTTGGTATGTTGAAATCTCAACATCACATTAAACCTAAATAAAGTTTTAGAAAATTGGTATGATTATAAAAATGCACTGAATATTTGCCATCAAATAAGAGAAGGTGGAACATAAAAGAAAGGATCAAAATGAAATGGCAACCAGAAGTAAAAATGGAAACATATGGAGCAACAAACAGATTAATAATGGAATTACAAAGAAAGGAACATATTGAAAGACAACCAAATAAAAAGAGAATTATAGAGATGGAACATATGGAAAGACAACCAAATAAAAAGAGAATTACAGAGAAAGGAACATATGGAATGATAAACAAAAATAATAGTCAATGTATGGGAAAATTATTAATTAGGAAGCTTTTTAATGCGTAATTTAGAAAAGATAATCATCGACCATCTTTGATATAATATAGGTATAAATTGTCCAAACTCTATAGTAGGAAATTGAACTTAATTTATACATTTTATCTTTATTACAATACTGTATTACTTTAAAATTATGATACATTTATAGAGAAGTAAAACAGATATTTTAGTATTCTCATTAACATATATTTCACTGGGTGTCATTTGGTTTAAATTAGATTTAAAAAAAAGAAAGAAAAATGTATACCTACAAATAACTTTAGTTACAGTGAAAATGAAATAATATTTACTTTGCATACTTTTGCATTTAGAAAAATGACTAAAAGAAACAACTTTCTAGAGATCTATGGTAATTAAATCAAAGTAAGTGTTTGAAGTAACTAAAGATATTGTAAAAGATAAAGTAAATTGTGCAATCTAAGGACATCTTTACAATGTAGCACTGTTCTGAATAGCAAGTCGAGACAGAAAAACATTATCTTTAACTTCAGAGGCATTCCTAATTAAAGTGGTCCAAACCGGAGGCTCTTGGAGACAGACCTGTTCCAAGACCTTCACATTCTACATGGATCAAGTTTAAAGCTATTGTAGTCTATGTAAACTCTAGTAATGTGAAACAACACATACACAGTTTGAAATGTTTTCCAGTACATTGCCATAAGCTATGTGGCATTTACCATTTCTGTTAGTAGTTCAACTTTGGTTCAATACTGTGGCAGTGTACTGCAATGATGGTTCAAATGCATTCTGAATACCAATGTGTTCATCCCACCATCTCTAATTGATAGTCCATATCTGTCAACCCTTCCCTGTATGCCAACAATTTCTTTAAATTTTCTATTGCTTAACAATGTTAAGGAGATGTTTTCTATAGTGGATTGAATGTTAGAATTAATTGGATATTGCTGTCTGTCACAATATGAATAAACTCCTCCCTAAAATAAACTTCTCCCCATAGAACATCATTTGGAATGCATATACACATTTTGTATTATTACACATTTCTATTTGTAGTAGAATTCATTGATTGACATGATCTACAATTTACCTAGTATTTTGATATATTTTTACTATATTTTATCACTTCTTAGGTATTAATTTTGTTGTATTTTTTCATATCTAGGTGGTATTTATTTGATTATACATGTTACCATATTATTAATACACCAACAAAAAATGCCTCTCCAAATAAACACCTTCCTCAAATAAACGTCCACTAAAAACCCTCCTGAACAATAAACGCCATGGAGCATTTATTCAAATAAATACGATATTTATACCTCTATTGTCAAACTATACAAGCATTGAACAACATTTAAAGGTCACAACATTAAATTTTACTATATAAAGATAAATATTGGCTGGATTGTCATACAAAATATTATAAGAATAACAGGCTAAAATAGTAGAAAATCGATTTGAAAATAAATGTTGTGTGATATGGGAGTTGATGAAAGCCAGAATAGGCTTGGCTCATTAGGACAGCAAATCAAAGTGGAAGAAATAAGATATTAATTTTATTAAAAATTTATATCAGAAAAATTAATTTACATAAGCCAAGTTGAAGGAGCCATCAGCAAATGTCATAATCTTACAGCAAATTAAACAACATCTTGTATGGACTGATGAAAAAATATGCCTCAGAGAAGACTGTCAAGTGGGATCAGGTAGTTTGTTGTTTTAAGGCTCCAAGAGAAGGTAGGAACTGAGTGTACATACAAATACAGCACGATCAAACATGCATAGGGTAGAGAAAACAATAGCACACTATCTACAATTACTAACAAATTAATGTATTGTGAGGATAGATATCAGGAGGTTGGATTGAACACACTAATCCAATGAAGCATTGGTAATGTAATTAGTCTTATCACTGTATACACAGTGAGTATATTATACAAGAGATCTGATCAGTATGCTTGATTAAATCCATGTTGATTGCCTTTTTTTAATTGGAGCCAGTACGGATATTGGGTCACTCGGGGGTCAATTCACTTGGGAATTGCAGTCTGTAACTATAGAAAGAAACTTTTTTGCTACTTCTTTCGACTTTTCTGAATAAAACTTAGTTTTTTCAAAACATACATTTTTAAGTAATGGCACTGATTTCAACATGGAGGGCATAAACCCTACCGTATCAACACATGTAATGGTATCTTGTATAGAATTTGTACAATTCAAGCCAATAGCCAGGATTTTTGTGCTATTTAGGCTAATTTATCAACACTTTTGCTGCTAATTTCTGGTATGCCTGTTTCTCCAAAATACTTTTCAGTTGTTGATTAAATGTATCATGTTTGACAAATTAATTTGATTTGACTAATGAATCTCACCTAATCAGGAATAAAACTATGTAACATAATTCATTTCCTTCCTTCAGGGAAGATTCGGCCCTGAGACGATTCGGCCCGGGACTATTCGGCCCACTTTTGGTGGGATGATTCGGCCCACTTTGTGGGCCGAAACGTCTCATTTTAGACCAAATTCATATTCATTTTTTTGGGTATTTATCAAGTTTTTAAAGGTGTTTAACAATCTGTATTTTATTGATATTGACAATTTTGATATAATATATATAATAAATTACTAAAAAAACGTAATTTTATATTCAATTTATTACTTCGAAAACCTTGTTTATTTCGTGCACTCGCCAAGCGGCCAACAGAGGGCGTAACTTGTTTACATCGTTCGCGCATGGAGGTTTATACCTCCATGGTCCGCGTGACTAAAAATTGATCATTTTCGACAATGTTTTCAAAATGTTTGCTTTATTGCATCTTTATCCCTAGTAGTACTACCCCATAGTCTCTCTGGAAATAAAGTTTAGGGAAAAAGCTTATTTTATGCTTATAAAATGCATATCAAAGCCGATAAATTTAAGTGTGCCGAATCGTCTCAGGGCCGAATCGTCCCGGGCCGAATAGTCCCGGGCCGAATCGTCCCGGGCCGAATTGTCTCAGGGCCGAATCGTCCCATTACCTAACAAAAGTGTCCATCAACTGTGTTTCTACTAGTGTCTATTTGTTTCCTGTCACTGTCAACAGTGTACAACTACCAATTACTATGCAACAGCTTCACTTAATAGACCTGATTGACAACTATCTGCCTTCTGTACAACACAGGAAGAAACTGGGTAATGTTGAAGGAAACTTGAGTTGTTCTTAAAGTTAAACTATTTATTAGTCATGTATGGTAATTAAAGACTTCAAATTTTAACACATTTGATGTTAAATAAATGAAAGTCATCGTTATTAGTATAAAAGGTTTAATACAATTTATTTGGGAATTCATAGTTGCGATTAAAGAACAAATTTGTCTTCCTATTCCTGTCTTCTCAGTTTATGTAGGATGATAAGGATTTAACTTTCATATACTTTAGGAGAAAAGAAGTCGATTACATAACACTCTTTGTTCTTGTGAATTGTAATTTCGCAAACTGAAAGACAAGTAATATTGTCCAAAACTGCCATTTACAACAACAATATGCTAGAGTCTGATTGTTTAGAATAATGAGTCTCAACCTTAGAATATTTATTTAGAAACAATTCGAAAACTCATGATCAAAAGTAAAAGCATTCTATCTTTCTTCATGCTGCTGCTAGCTGGTCTAACCATATATTATATGCCTATAAGGATATCTAAAGGAGACTAACAGATAGTCTATAAATAACATTCTTGTAAATAAGAAATTTTAAATCAATTAAAGTTTAACTATTTCTTAGAAATGCAAATATCAAACTTAAGTGTTTATGCATATTTGATTTAATCTAAAAATAGGCCACCACACAATAAGTGATGGTCTAGAGGTGTGGCACCAGGCGACTTAAACAAAGGTCACAGGTTTGAATCCCATCAAAGAACAACTTTCTGCCATCTTTCTGTATATCATCAGTACAGTAATGTGATTAATTTCTTCCTGTTTTCATTTTCCTTTGAGAATAATGCCTACATGTTTTCTTAAGTTAGAGATATAGCAGCTATAACTCCATCCCATGGTGACCTATGACCAGGACAAGACAGGTGATATGCTTTATTTATTTTGGGGCTTGCCTATAGTTCTTTAGATAAATAAACAACCAACCCTATCACAGGTTAGTTTGTTTTTTACTTATAAACAATCATTTTCATATAAAATACAAGAGGAAAAACAGACATAAAATGCAGCAAAAGGAATGATTTTAATTCGTTGCCATTCTGGTGGAAAATTCCCCTTCCCAATTCATTGGTTTATGTATTGATTGATTTAGTCACTTCATTCACTTTAATGTGCTTGGTACTTTATAGGCTGATTAAATGTTAAACACTTTCCAATAAACATACTTTTTACCTATTAGTATTAAGGGTCATGTCTAGTGGTGGCTGGAGGACTAGGCAAGGCTTACACCCCTGTCATGAAAGGTGAAGTATATGATTTACTTTGTTTTGTAACTTAAGTTTAAGTTGGTTGCTTCTTGCATCAGACAATATGGACACAGGGATGCTAACTGGCCCTCCAACGCTGGAGGACTTGGGCGTTTTTTAATATTCTGTTCAGAGTTAAGCCAGTGAGCGCTGATAGCCGCTACGCCACGATTTGGACATCCAGTTGGGGCTTTAAGGCCTTTTTAGGGAAGGCTCTGGCGCCACAACTGGTCACCAGTTGTCTTAATGGTTCATGACAAAATAAGGTGATGACAAATCAGATCAGTAGGTCCATCTAGCAAATTTGATTTTGTGATACCAGGACCTGGTATTTCAATTTCTTCACCCACATAACACAAACTTTATCAACATGACCATAACCAACACAGTGGGTAAACAGAAACCTTTTAAAACATACAATTACAATTCTGAAGGTGATTATAATAAATAAATAAATAAATAGGTAGATAGATATGAAATCAGATTTGACAAAAAAACTTCACGTTCATGACATCACAGTTCAACATCTAGGTTATGATGACCTCACCTAGACCATTTATATTCAACTCACTTTTACTGGCATTCTCCAGAAGGGGCGTCAGAATATATAGGCTAGTCTTGTTATGATTATTTACTATCATGTCATATCATCATATTAAAATTTATTTTCAATATCACACACACTAGTCAAAATTGTCAAACATGATAAATTTAAACTACCTATATGAAATAAATTGAAAGATGAAATATTGTCTGTATCCCTAGGGCATATCAATGACATTGCTTGGAATTCACGATATCTGAAAGAGATATACTCCCGAAAATTAAATGACAGTTTTAGAGCATAACGATCTTAATACCGTACATCGTCATGGAAACAAGCACACTAACAAACTACTTAAGTTTAAAGACATGATCAGACTATATAAAAATCGGATGTCATCAAAGAACATGAAACATGTTTAATTATTCTCGTGCAAGTTGATAAAACATTAAATATCTCATTTCAAAGTAACACAGATTTAAATTAAGAAGAAGAAAGTGATTATATCATTTATAAGTACATTTAAATAAAGTGACCAAAGTTATTATGTATTTTGTTACAATAGTGTATATCATTTTTTAGAGTTAAACATGACAAATGTACCATTTTAGTGATTGTGATATTATTAATATTCAGAAGCTTAAATATATGGCCTACAGAAAATGAAACTAAAAACACATTTTTTTAATTTCATTTCAGTTATTAGTCCTCAGATTACAAACAATATGATCGTATTACAAATTTATTTTGAAAATGAAACAAAAACACATTTTTCTAGAAACATTTTGTGTTTTTTTTAAATTAAAAACCACAAAGGAGGAAAATTGATTTATAAGTTCTAAATATTTGTATGTATCTGTGCTAGACATTTCCAAACATACTAATTTCCTTGAGGTTTAATCTGAAATTTAACAATTTAAAATATGCAACTTTGTACACCTAGAAATCAGATATTATAATTTGTCCTATATGCCCTAGCCATTAAAAAACCCACAAAAACTGGCAATTAATATTGAAGACAAATTTTATTTCTTTTCTATTTTAGTTGTTTAGCAGCAAATGCTAGTTAACTGAGAGTATCATTTAGAGTGCATGCATGCACAGAACAGACTATGCTGTCTTCAGGTTGAAGTCAAAGTCATTTTTTAGTTATTGTTTTTTTATTAATAAACAAATTTCAGAGAAATTAGAAACTAGAGAATTATTGTATTGTTTGTAACTCTCAGAATGGTAAACAGTCATTATAGTAGTACCTATCAGTTACATTATTAAAAATTGGCTGATATATGTTCTTGATTTTTAATTATGCCAAATTAATGTTATACAGAGAACACATTTTTATTAAATACAAATTGAGAAATGTATCATAATATTAATAATTAATCTGAACAATATGTTAAAACCTGGGAAGAAAAAAAATAATTCAATTTTGCTTTTTCAGAATTAGGTTAATAAATCAGAGCAACACATTTTAACAATAAAAATTAGGTAATTTATGAATATTTCCTTGACATTGCTAATACAGGTGATGATAGTGGTACATCTACAGATGGTGATGATAGAAATGATTGACCCTGGACTAGGAGTTATCACCCAATCATCTGTCATAAGGCTCAGGCTTATGGAATCTTACAATCAAATCATCCACAAGCAGCTTATCTAGTTTTTGTCACATTCCATCTATACTTGTGTATCCCTCTCAGCAACATTTCTAGTCATTTGCCAGTGGGAATGTTTCAATCAAAGGTTTTTTTTTCTAGTTTTTTTTAAAATACTTGAGAATTACTTACATTTTCTCACAGACTTATTTTTACATTATGCTTGTTATTATCTCAAGAGAGATTACATTGAAGGCAAAACTACAGGCCTAGTAAGATCTAGAAAATATCATAAGTTTATTAGGTTAAATTTAGCCCTTCATTTTACAATCTATAGGCCCTTCTATTTAAAAATCATAGGTCTGACGATAGGTCATAATAGATCATTTAGATAAATGTGCAATCAGATTTTCTCACAACACAGAAGGAAGTTATGATTTCTAAATCTTAAATTTAGCTCTGTTTTTCGGAAAAGAAAACCTATTTTATTTAAATTAACTACCGTATACTGAATGCAAACATAGTTTTTAGAATAATAATAATAATAATAATAGTTCATTCTTATATAGCGCATATAAGCAAGCTCTCAATGCGCAGAACATTATTACCCCAGTCATATTAAACATTTTTCTTCCATTCCTCTTCCATTCCTCTTACAATTCATCCACAGTAGAACCCCTTATTTAAGGGTATGTTCAGACTCACAAAGTTACGGTGGAGTTATGTAAGTGGCGTACATATTTTTGTGTCTGAACCATGCCGCTTTAGCGTTAGGGAGCTGTTACTCCGCGCCAGTGGCGTTAACAACTCTAGCGGGAGAGGGTAGATTTCATAACGCTAATCCAGTGATGCATCAGTGATTTTAGCCTTAACCAATGAAAATACACGACCACGATTAGCAGACAGCAACAACATACCCGTACCCTATGATACGACAGCGAAATAGCCATGTCAAATGTATTTTCAGGTTCAGATTTTAAAGTTTTTTTTTAAATTTTTACAGTAAAGTTGGCATCAGTGATATGATATTTTTATAAATTAAATCAATTAATCAGATAATTGTCCGTGTAACAATTACGTTTTAAATTATTTTGAATTAAAATGCAATTCTATTCTACAAGTAGTAAGAACAAATCAGTATATTTGAAGGTAAACATTATATAAATAGAAAAAAACAAAAAACAATGTAAACGATGTTAACTTTCATGCATTGTCATGAATTTATACATATATCAGAGTGTTTTAAACGCAAGGCATTGGAATGTTGGTCGTTGTGTCTGAACACCTTGGCTTTTAACGCCACGGATTACCGTACGCCTTGAGTAGATAACTCCACCGTAACTCCGTGAGTTTGAACATACCCTTAGTAAGGGGACACTTTCATGTAAAATGAATGAGTGGCACTAGGGCTCAATCCCTATTCTGACAACAGTAGGTACTATTTTTTTAGTGTTGTCCTGTTAATACAGGTCCTACTGTATCTAAAAATCCACGTTTATCTGTTTTACAGGTACACTCATAATTAAGGACCCCACTATGTAACCATGTGTTATAGAAATAGTAATAACAACTTATTTCTCCATGGTTGTAGTAAACATAGAAAAAGCACAATACATATCTTGATCACAATAGATCATGGTCCTGAAAAAATCCAGTTAAGATTACTATTTGAAATTCATTTAAATGGTTTGAAATTTGTTGATAATGTATTGCATTTAGTACAGATCACATACTTCACCAGGTTTTAAACCAATTGTTCATGTTGGATATTTTGATACGTTGTTTGAACTAAACTAAAACCATTCACAAAGTACAATACCGTAGTTCTTTTATAACTAAGATTCGTCATGATGGGTTCAGCTTCCGGTATTCCCAAGGAATCTATTCATAGTCCTAATCCCTTTATAGTACATTATTCTTCTGAAATCAACACTAATTACAGAGTTTTAATCCACATAATTCTATTCAGTGTTGAGATCTTTTATATCATCCACTATTCTACCATTTCGCTACTGTGTGGTGTATCATCGCTTGGTTTTATTCACATTTTTAGCACTGTTAAGTACAGTACTATACATGGTCAACACTGCTACATAGGTTCATATCATTGATTATGATCAAATCTAAATATAAACCTACAGTAATACATATCTATTTACACATTATCATGAGTAAGTTGATCATGATCAAATATGAAATATAAACCTACATACTATCTACACAACATCATGAGTAAGTTGATCATGATCAAATATGAAATATAAACCTACATACTATCTACACAACATCATGAGTAAGTTTATCATGATAAAATCTGAATATAAACCTAATACAGTACATCTATCTACACAACATCATGAGTAAGTTTATCATGATCAAATCTGAATATAAAGCTAATACAGTACATCTATCTACACAACATCATGAGTAAGTTTATCATGATAAAATCTGAATATAAACCTAATACAGTACATCTATCTACACAACATCATGAGTAAGTTTATCGGATCATGATAAAATCTGAATATAAACCTAATACATCTACACAACATCATGAGTAAATTTATCATGATCAAATCAGAATATAAGTAAAAACTAATACATCTATCTACACAAAATCATGATTAAGTTGATCATGATCAAATTGGAATATAACCCTAAAGCACGTCTATCTACACAACATTATGAGTAAGTTGATCATGATCAAATCTGAATGTAAACTATCAATTCATTAGAAAACATGCTACTGTACATATAAAACATTGGTTGAGATCAAACCTAAATGATTGTAAATTTAACTATTACAAACACATCCTACAGTTGTTATTACCTCATCCTGATTGTTTGCTTTTGTTGTCATTAAGTGAGCAAGTGAAGGACAGGCCTTTCAACAGACTTGTACCTGATGATTGATTACATTTACTGAACAATTTACAGATCTACCTCCCATGGGAGGCCACCATCCAAAGCAATTCTTTCATCATAAGTCAAAAAAAGGGAGAAAGTGATTTTTATTTCAGGTATCTACTATTAATAGAAGCATTCCTTTTTAAATTTTTCATAGGGCACTTCTACTTTGAGCAAACAACGAAAATCAAAATACTAACAGGGCCTCTGGGTTTAGCAATTGAGCGCTCATAGCTGTTACGTTACTGGTTGGGTGGTGTTGGGATATGGGTTAAAACGGAACAGCAATAGATAGGACAATTAAGAGATTGCAGTCATTGTATTTCTATGTTAAACTATTTTTCCTGAACCTTGATCATGGACTAATTAATCCCAATTTTAGGCTCGCTGAAGGACTGGAAACCAACAATACACAACAGTAGAAACACAAAATGAACAGTTAGATCAATGAGGTACAGTATAATTAACATCCATGAAAACAGGCACTACTATTGCAGGACCTCCATGGTTCAATGCACACAAGTCGTTAACAGTGGCTATTCTTAAAAATGATCCTTGCAATTATCATAATTATAGCAAGCAATCATTGTAAGTGTAAAATGTTGTCTCTTTTGCAGTTTTGTTTACAGCACATTTATATGAACTATCTGGATGATTTAATTCCTTTCCTCATTCTCAGTTTATACTGAGAAAAATATTTGGTATTACATGTATATTTATAGCTGCTTCACATTGAACTTTGAGAAAGTAATAAATTAAGGTAATTTTCAAACGTTTCTTTAGCCTGTTTACCTGTCTACGTTATTCGACGATATCGTCGTTGATCGTTAACAGTTTAACGGCGATTGTTTGAAAACGATCAAGTTGAAATGATAACGATAGCGAGTACCTTTTCCTGTAAATCGTTAACATTTCAATGTTTACGTAGAAGATCATCGGTTATTGTTAACGATAGCGTTGAATAACGTCGACAGGAAAACAGGCTTTATGCATGAAACGTCACAATATTATGTTCTGTGTAAAAAGGCTATTGAATTTGAAGGATAATGAATAAACTGGTACCATAAACATTATCATCTATATATCATCATATAGCAAATCCCAACTATGTATGCTAAATAAATAAGAACTACTGTACCAATATTTGCAGCATTCAAGCTCTCTCTGTGTGTGGTTTTATATATAAAACCTTCATGATATATCACTATCACTACAACCCATTTTAGATACAGTACATACATGTACATAGGCCACAACTGTACCATATTTGTCGACTTTTTTTATACAAAAAACTTATTAACTAATGTACTATAGATGGTGTCCACCCATTGGATGGGTGGTGCGCATCCATCCATTAGACAAGCTAAGGGCCAGTTATTTTAATGTACTATAGATGGTGTCCACCCATTGGATGGGTGGTGCGCATCCATCCATTAGACAAGGTAAAGGCCAGTTATTTTTAATGATTATATTATTTGTAATTAATTAATTAATAACTCTATTGGGAATATATATGACTTTTACTCTGATAATCCAACATGCAATGTATTTGTAATTTGATATAAGACAACAGAGAAAGAATCAATATCTAAGGCAAACATTACAGCAAAACCACTTTGCAATACGATATGAGTACTCAACCTGTAATATCAATTTCCATTGGTTCGCAGTCACTATAGTTTGTTGATAACGGACAACGGAAGACTTCTCCAGGTCGTTTGACGTCGTTGGCTTGTAGACTGTCATGAATTGGAGCACCGACGAGAAGGCTGTGGTTCAATAAAAGAAAAAAAATTATAATTTTAATAAATTTGTTATATTTTTCAAAAATAGTTAGCGGATACAAGGGAAATGACAATGGAAAAAAATAGGACATTATTGTAGTTGGGCACTTAATTTTTACAATTTTAAGGCCCTTTGCTTCCCCCTCCCCTCCTCCAATTTCAAAATCCTGGATCTGACACTGGATTTACTGTACTGTATATAATGTAAGCTAATTAAACCATGGCTGAATTCGACAGTCTTGGATAATACTCTAGGTTATTGTGTAAATAACAAATGAAAATATAATGATTTAGCTGAAAGATGAGAGTTGATTTGAGAGGTATAAAAGTTTAAGTAAACGTATCTAACATAAACTTCAAAATCTGACAGCTCAGTAAATTGCTTTATGGCATTCTAAAATAATGTGCTCACTCAGGACCAGGACAAAATACTAGTGTACAGTACAAACACTGGTTTATAAACCCATTGTTTTTTATCATTACAATTGAAATGTGGATAGATAACTAAATAAATATTCACGTTTCTAATGCTAAAAATTGGAGGTAAATTAACACATTAATTAATCAGTTGTTTGCTCTAAGCAAAAACAGTGTCCTAACAAGTCCTTGGTCATTTATATGTGTGTTCTGCTGTTCTACTTGTTCATTGGTAGGCTGCCTCCACTAATTATTTCCTCTGCATAGTCACCCCTGCCCTATTTATAAGTCCTCCCAAACACAGCATCTCAAGGATACTTGCATAATTAAGGGGATATGCTCAATCACCCAATCAATCAATGTAATTGTGTTTACCTGCATTGGCATACAGTACAATATCTAGGATTGTATATTACAACAGAATGAATGAATGACTGTGGGATGCAGTAGCAGTATTCATAAACACACTTTAAGTCAGATATTTCCCTTAAATATTAAGTATTTCAGTTACTGTAATTCCGTAATTCAATACATATTTAAGTATTTCCATTAAAGTATTCATTTAGATAGGAGATTTTTTTTTTAATTTAAAGGATGTTTCCCTTAGACTAAGTGTGATTGGTGAATACGGCCACTGAGAAATATATTGACAGTATTTTTTTAGTGCAGCCTCTGTTTTTGTTTTGTTTTTAATGACAAAATAACAAACTAAAATCCGTTAAAATTGTAATATTCAATTATCGCAAACATACAGGAATAATTTTATTTCATTAATAAATGGTTTTCTTGAAGTTGAAAATGCAGTGATTCATTTGTTCATTGAGTTGGTGTCACTTTATTTAAAATTGTACCAGAAATCAATGTCGACCTATTAAAATATTGAGAAACAATAAAACATTGCTTTCAATCTGCCCTCCCTCCCCTGAAATTTATTCTGAGGTTAAAACTTAGCAAGTATATTTATTTGTTTTTGACCTATAAAGGAAAAAAAAAACAGAATTTATTTAGTGCTTGAGCAAATATACCACCCCTGGAAATGTCACTATTTAAACAAGCTTGAAACAGTAGGCCTAGTAAATTGTGACCACATTATAAACACTAGTGTGTGTTTGCAGTATACCATGTAATACCAAATAAGGAAAGTTGATGATGTCTTGGCATTTTAGTTGTTGTCTAGAATAAGTAATAATAATATACAGTAGATTCTAGAATCAATCAATTCTTTCCTTTTATTTGTCTTCATTTATATTAGCATAGTATATTATCGCAAACCTTACTATACTATAATGTTTATTATTCGGCATCAAACCTTACAACAATATCACAATTATAGTATAGTAAAACAAATTTATTACAATTCATAATGATAGCTTAAGACATTGAACAAATTCAATGGTACCATCTGAATAAACAAAATGATTGCAATTACTTTTATATGACTTACCATTTTTGAAATCATAAATATTTATATTGCCACCTACAGCAGTACATCACACATATTGGCATGAATACTAGAAAGTTGAATGTATCAAATGTGTTTGCAATTGGGATTATCCAAACACCTATTTACACTTGTAGGTAAATACTAGCCTATGCAATACCAGGGTCAGAACACAGGGGTTAATTCTAGGTAATGAAATAGGACATTGAACCCTTTTATTATGCCCTTGTGATTGGCATTGATTTAGCTCATAGGCCTAGCTTTGAATAAATAGAAGCATCAATCAATAAAGAGGCATTTAACTAATTTTTGTAAGATTTCAACACCATTTAGTGAAATTTATAACCTTTTCTTTAAAGGTTAGGGTTCATTGAATTCTCAACATGTTGTCTTTATTATCTTTAATTCATGAATTTATTTGGTTATAAATAAAGTATGGGATATCCAGGAAGCAGTAATCTGAAATACACATTAAAATAGCAATTTTAATCAATTGATTTGCAAAAGAAAATGTTGGTATATACATTTAATTTTTTTTATGAGGAAATATTGCAGGACTTCATTCATTCAATCTTTTATTTCGGAATCTCTGGTTCATAGAAATTAAAATTACATATAAAATAATTTAAAACAAACAAGACTGTACTAATTACTACTATGGTACTCATCTCAGGATGGCGTTCCACCTGGAGAGCATCTTTGACTTTTATATAAAAGATATTGTCTATAAATGTTGAGATTAAAACATTTGCACTTGAATTGAGTCTACACATCAGGCCATATATATTAATTTTCTTAAAAATGTGTGTTATTAATATTTCTATTTAGTAAAATAAGAAAACAAACTTTATTTTATACTGTTTATGTATAATTTAAAAAGCTCAAAAGCGTTTGATTTGCTATGTTTATTTATACAAAGCACAGTACAGATGTTGGCTAAATACACATGTACAGTTCATATTCTTGTCTATTTTGAGAATATAACAACACTTGTGTGTACTTTCTATTTGTACAACTTTACAGTTCAAATTCAATCAGGCTATGCTAAAGACCAGTGTGTATTTTAACCCTAATCTTACAGAGTCATTAAAGCACCTCTGGAGACATAGTAAATAGAACTAGAAAGAGCTTTAATAGGAAACTGCTAAGCCTTTACCTTAATTGGTCATGATAATATTAGATTTGTAAGGTAGTGTGAACTAGATTACTAATGTACACATATCATTAATAAGTGTCTGCTTACTTAGTATGAGATGACCTATTTCTATATGATTTTTATCAGCAAATATAAAGATTTACTTGGTTTTTTATTTATTTTTTTTACTCAATCAATACACTATTTCACTCAAAGAATATGACCTTTTATCTTTATAATTGTATATTACAGTATAATAATTCAATCAGTTTTATGTAACTCTATATTCTTGTTCTAATTTTATGTTTCGAAGATCGTTAGTGATCAGCTCTAACTGGAGGGAAACACAAAATATTTTTGGCATGTAATAAAATTAAAATACTGATTCATTAAACACCATCGGTGGGCATATATACAAACTTGGTACTATTGTAAACAATTCAATGTTAGTATGTGTTATAAACACTAATATCAGTAGGTAGGGATGCTTTAGCATTCTTCAGCATTTAACAAGTTTTTAATGTTGAATTTCTGGGCTTAGAAGGCTGTAGTTTACCCAGCATATTGCAGCAGAGTAGGCCTACACACACCAATCCTTTGGGACTGTAATGACCTTTCAGATATGAACACAGGATTTTATAAATTCTAGGCAAACATTATGAGTTATTTCATGGATCTATTGGGTGCGGTTATCATGTCTAGATACAAAGAAATTTGAGTTTTTCTAGTGCCTACAAAAATGCATTAAACACACCCAAAATGGTATAGTTTGAAAACAAGATAAACTCTAAAACTTCAAAGAAGGAGAATTCACAACATTAAAAAAATAAATTTCAAATAATAAATTGTTTTTTTTAATAAATTATTGCAATTCATAAACATTTTAAACAATATCCATCAAGTAATCTACAAATGTGAACCTCTTATTCATGTCATTTTTTCTCCTGTTTGTTTGACAACCTAAATCTTTGTTTCTGGGAGTATCATTGTTAAATTAAGTAAATCATTTCGAAGTTTACGTGTCTTCATCGAAAATATAAACATTAACATAATGATGGTAGTATCAAATACTAGTGAAGTGGGTGTATAACAAAACAAAAAGACAAGATGTTTATAAAAGTTTATATAATATCATACAAATACAATGGCTGTACTGTACTAATACTAAAAAGTGATCATCCATAAAATTAAGTGATTAACAAGCACGAATGTGCGATACTCGAGGTACACCAAAAGAAGCTGTAATGACGTCATAAGACCGGATGTGACGTCACATACACAATAATCTCGCTACCAAATAAGGCTATACGGTACCATCTTCGAGACATCATATGGCTGCATCCGGTTTGAAATTTAAAAATCCGGCTCTATAGATTTGAGGAAATGTCCCTGTAGTATATTCATGCTAAATCCGAGCTCAATACTACAACGAATAAGGGAGGAGTAGCACTTTATAAATTGCACTTTTTACTCAATAGTGTTCAGATGGAAGAAGAAGAGGAGAAGATTAGAGAGTACTATACTCAGGTACCCCGAGTAAAAAACTTGAAATGTCAGTCCTATTTCCTGAAAGTCCTTGCAATAAAAGGAAAAAAAGTGACAGTTGTGTTTTTCCCCACTATGGTGGCATACATGTTCTCTACCAAATTTGTATCAGTCCAATTAAGCATCCGATCCCGTACAAAAAGGTGGAGACGAAAAAAGGAACATGAGGAAATATTTCCTTTTTCCAATTTGTTCATCTTTTGGAAATGTGGGCCGCAGTCAACTAGACACACCTCTGAAAGCTCACTGGTTAGATCCTGGGGCTGCCCCAGAACAATTAAATTCAAAGGGATAGGTCACGTTCTATATTATAAATACTTTAATTGCTTTGAAAACTGTACAATCAATATTTACTTACTTTATGAATACAAAAGTTACAGTATAAAAATCATGTGTAGGCAATTTAACGAGTGATTTTATATCTACTGTTAACCTAAGATTTGCTGCAATATAATATAATGAAAGAATTTTTACAAACAGGTCATTACACAATAACAAATTGATTAAATTTGAAGACTCTACTTGTGGTGGTAAATCTAGTTCTGTGTAAATTATATAATAATACTTTATAGAAACGTTAGTCAATAAATGCTGGATTTATAATAATGTTACCACAAGCAAGGGAATAAAAATATAGATAAACAATTTTGAAATAAGGGTCACTGAACTATAGAAGAGAAGTTAGAAAATGATTTCAGAATGTCATGCACAATTTGACATCAATATAAATAGTAGAACACTTACTGTGTAGTGTTTATTGAATTGGATTGGGAATTTCTACAGGTTAATATTTGTATACAGTAGCACCATGGGTGTAATAAGTTATATTTATACTATTTAAGGGGTATACTGTAGGTGATAACTTTATTATTTAGGTGATTTGTTCAGTTATTAGATATTCAGATATAATTCAAATTAGAGACATCTACACATCTGTGTAAGTATCAACCAATTATTATTATGTTTTAAATGTGTCTATGACAAATATCGGACAAATAAAATTCAAAGCAATTATATATGCCATAACATGTTAAAGTATGCTCTCTAAAGCCACATTTACACTGGAATTAATATGGTCAAATGAACCGAGTTGCTAGCTAAATTGACCAAGAAAAGTCTAATCCGAATGCTGTTTACCAACCCTCAGAGTTAAATTAACCAAGACCAATGGTTACCTTTACTGACCACTGCCTGCCCAGTAGAACTGACAGTACCATAATCTCGGTACAAAATAACCATGCTGGCTAAAAATTTCAATCCGATTGAGCGAGACTTGGGAAAACTCATGAAATTCATAATCTTCTTTACACGTTTAATTGTAGTTTTAATGTCATGGTTGTAAATGTTGCTAAAGCCATGGTAAAACTAACCGGTAAGTTATCGAAGCTCGACCAAAATGGTCAAATTTACCGATGGCCTTTAGTAAAGTTACCTTGGTTAGATGTGCAAATTATATAAAGTCTACTGTAGCGAATTAGTATATAGTGGGCTCTAAATTCTTTCTTATTGTCATAGATTTTTTAATAGAGCTTTACATATTTTCTTGTCTTTAAAGTGTATCACTAACATTTTTATATTAAAATTCTCATTTCAATAATTCAGACACGATTACAAGTACAATATAGAAGCATACACTTTTTATTACTAATAGGATAGGTATCCATAAAAAGGATAGGCACTATCATGTTTATGGGATGCTTATTTGCACAATGATATTGAAACTGCTGATAAAGGACATATATACAGTACATGAAGCTACTCCATAACAGTTATCTGATAGAACAAATAAATGCCTGAATACTAATCTAATTTGTAGATATTTTAATGTGGCACTTATTGACTTCAGTGCTTATTTCACTGTGCCGAAGGACTCAAGAGGGACACTGAAGTTTATGTAAATAAATGTAAATGGGGGAATAACCTGCGACTTGCAGCCTACTGGACTGAATTGTGCACAGGTGTGGGCGACACAACTTTGAACTCTCCTACTGTAAGGGTCCCTTCGTGTCGAGTGCTGCCACCAAACAGCGCCTGTTCTTCTGTTCACAACGATATGACAATCTCAAATGGAATTTATTAAGGCGGAATTCGGGATGTACTTTCCCCAAAACCAGTTAACAGCAAACTAAAGAATAGTGTCAATAAGTACTACTATTCAAAAAGAAAAGATAGGTCAAACAAACTTTCAGTTCTCTTAGAGGGAATAAACCTCCACTAAACACCCTAAACTATTTGTTTCATTGAATGAATAACCACATTCATATACAGTACACATATTATATAGTATTACTATTATTATAAAATATTTCTATTTGTAGTAGAATTTATTGAATTGCTGATGATCTACAATTTACACAGCATTTTAATACAAAATACTGAATTTTATCATTGGGCAAATAAACCCTTAAATTGCACATTTTGCATAACATAAACTTGACATTCCTCAACCGACAATACATAGCCTAGGCCTACTGTACACTTGGATAACAAATCAAGTATTATTATTATTCAACAAATCTATGGACATTTTGAAATTACTTACACATTGTCACTGGCTCCTTTGGGCTTCTCACCCTCATTAAAAATAACACGATGTTCCGCTACTGAAAAACCAAAAAAACTACCTGCTGGGCCTACTTTAACCATAGGTAATCGAACTTCAAAAAGGTCTAAACGGTTTGTTGACAAACCGTCTGCTAACGTACAAAGGATAAAACTTGCACAAATATAAATTGTCCATAATATTGCACTGATATGCCTCATGTTGAATGTTAAAATACAAAAAAAAATCAATTGGTAGAAGAGAAAATCATTTGTTGATTTTATATCGGTATCACCACAGTATCCTTATCTGTCAAAATTACCACACAACGGTAAACCACACACACTTCCCGTGCCGGTAAGTCTTGCTTACAAACAATCCGAGTCTAGAGCATGCACTGCACACGCTTCTCAAAGTAAGGTAAAATAACAGCTATGCACAATATTGAAAGTAAATCAGATCATTTAATTCAATTAAACAATATGAAGCGGTTTATTGTCTATGGCGACTTGATCGAGAAAAGTTAATGCATCAATGAATGAAGACCATAGTACACGGCGTCGTCGACAACGTTTTGCTACTGAATGAAGTTTATACAACAAACACACGTTTACCAAGTTCATTACTCTACAAAAGTAAGCCGGAAGTTGTTTTACCTTGTGTGTTCACGGTTTACTGAGCAGCCGCAGCCGCATCAAGTACGTACTTTGCAACTGTGGTTCTTTTTAGAGGAATTGCGCCCTCATATTTTGAAAAACAATAAACTTTTTTTTAGAAAGAAAATGATATAGGCCTATTCTTTAATTAAATAATGTACGCCTTATAGTTTAAGGGATATCCCTGCAACCACTAGACATTTTCAATTATACCTCACCAAAAAATGTATTAACACAAAATGCATATTTAACTTCAGATGCACATCAGGTTGACTGCTAAAATGAAATTATGAACTACTTTTTGGAAGGCTATTAAAATTTATGTTAGATCTGTCTAACTTCACAATTTTATTTTATGTCTTTAGGCAATGTGGCCAAGTATTACCAATAGCAAATTAGTCACTGTCCTATCAGATAGATGGTAATTTCATGGATACATAGGCTATTTTGTGAACCAGTTCTCCAGTGTAACCCCCTACTCGTCTTGAATAATGAATTGAACTGGGTTCTTAAAGTACACACGGCTTATAACTGGACCGACGGTTTATAATCCTTATCCAAGAAGACTAGTTCCTCCACCAGAACAGGAGTGAGTCAGCCACACACCCATGCCGATAATTGTTGGCTCTTAAGATACGGTAAACGGCGCCCGTTAGGACATTTGACTAGCTATTTTGAATACATTCATTACTATTTCAGAATTGGATATCATGTATTCTTGTCTTCTTTATTTTATTTAGCAATCATCAAAGTAACTACCAATGTTATAGGCTGCTGAAATCAAAAGACAACAAAGTATTTGCATGTGTACTTTTTTATTTGTTTATTTAAACCAAGTTTAAGAGGATCAGCCACCAAGGGAACTTTACTGGTGACCCTCAGGTACAGTTATATAACACAAAATCCACAAATTAAAAATTCAGCACCTAATAAATAAAAGATAAATAATAAAAATCAACATAAGTAAAGGATTTAATTAATAATGTATTGTCCCCCTGAAAATATAGTTCTAATATGCCATTTTAATGTAACATAATAGTTATCCACTTTCACCAAAAATAGGAAAAATGTATTTACCTGAAAAAAACTGTAATTTAAAGCAAAAATGGTCAAATTGGCTGTCAGTCAATGGGTTTTTGGTTGAGTTTAACCATTTATTTTGTCACTTTTATAAGTAAAAACATTTTTGTCGTTATTTTTCTTCGGAAGTGATTAACTTTATTAAAACAAAAAAATAACATATTCAAAGTCTGATTTAAATAATTTTCATTGTTCATGTTTTTGGGGGAACAATACATCTTTAAATACATAAATATATTTTAGCAAAGCACCTACAAATCGAGGAAAGCATAACAACATGAAACTGTCTGTAGCACACAATAAACACATCATGTTTTGAATTATTAAGAGCCGTATCTACTGCATAATATATAATAAACATCTATTTAAAAATAGATTAAAATATTAAATGTACTGTATATACCAATTGAATTGTGCTGGTCCCAAAAAATTGTTATACCAGTGAGTAGTTGTCAACAAAAAACCGTGAACATTAACCAAAACGCAATGTGGTCAAATGGTCAAGATTTATGGCAGACAACTCAAGTCAATACTGGTCAGTCAAAAGAGGAATTTATTTTGTGTTGCAGCTAAAAGATGCACGGCAAAAAACGGTTAAATGGCCTTCTAACACACAATTAACGGGATGTTTTTAACTGATATCTTAAGATGTATTGTCCCCCTGAAAAAAAATTATGCCATTTTATTGTCACATATTATTTATTCACATTGATAACAAATTGGATGCAAATTTAATGCAAAATATAGGCAAATTGCCTGGAAGTCAATGGGTTTTTGGTTGAATTTAACCGTTTAATTTGTCTTCAAAGTGGCCTAATCAATGTTTTTGGGAAACAATACATCTTTAGATGGTTATTTAAAATGTGTCCAGTAAATTATTCACACATTTTTTGAAGGAGAAACATGCCCTTAATCATTTAAATTGTTATAGGCCTGTAGTGAGACATTTCATACTTCATGATCAGCTTTAAACATGAAGATTATATGAATAAATACATTATTTCATTTAAAAGTCTGTGGATGGAATCCGGTTACTTATACAGTATTAGGTCTATGTACTGTTTCCTGCTGCATATCTGAGTTAAACCTATCACACATAATACATGAATAAATAAATGTAGCAAACTAGATAAACATATAACATTATAGTTAATTCTACCAAATCCTGGTTTGCAGATAAATAAGGCATATTTTTAAATAGTGACTGGATAATAATATACCAATATTATAACATAACAAGAAATAAACAATAAAACAATATAATGTTTGTTAAGGAATATTAACATCTTAAAACAATAAGTGTACACATTATTTTCTTTTCAATAATGGTAAATTGATCATTTTAAAATAAAAATAATGGTACATACTGAGTAAATAAATTATTTAAAAATAAAAATAGCATATATACATGTTAAAATAAACTTGAAATGAAATACAAAATGGCTTTCAACAAATATAGCAGAATGTTCACACACCTTTTAAACTCTACATTAAATAGTTTCTTTAAACTTAATAATAGTTGGAATATGTACTTTTTTAATCGTTCTATTAATAGCAGAATAACACAAAAACTACTGGAAACGCCAGTAGCGGAAACCTGCATAGCTTGTCCCTCGTAGAATCTTTATCTTTATTTATCAACCACCCATCCACTCGGCATTTTGTGTAAATGGTCATAAGAAATAACAGAGTTTTATATTTTGGTTTTCCACTAACTGCTTACTGTTACCGCTCGTCTGTGTAAATTGGCCTTAAGCCCATCATACTGATCTAATAATACTGTTATACAGAAAATAAGATGTTTACATTCAATAAAATTTGTTACATAATCATATTATACATATTTATCATTATATTCACTTATGACAATCTAAATTCATTACACTCAAGGTATATCAAAAAAATAATTTTCATCTATCATCATACTATAATGCACAGTTTACAAAACTTTGTGCTAAAATGGTTTTCAACTGTGCACATTGAAATGACAAATTACACATTCCAATTTAGTTTATAACTGTTGAAAATAAAAAAAATTGTATCTTCTATACCTATTATCACCCATAGGTATAAAATTAGCTCCATTGTTCAGAAATAAAGATTTTAGCCTTGTTAGCACTACCTCCAATTAAATGCATGATGGCAGAAATCATGCATGGCAACTTATGGAAACAGGAGGTGTAAAGCATAAAATATGTGCGAACATTTCAACAAGTTGAACATGTGTGTCTGGGTTCAAAATTTGTGCAAAATATATGCGCACTATGGTGTGCGTCATTGTGGGAAATTGCAATAATTTCATGACCAGTTCACGACATAGGTGATTATAATTTGTGCTTATAGGTTGCCCATGCCGATGAAGGTCGAAGTGTTCAGGCAAGGCATAAACTTAGAATTCATAATAAAATGTTTTTCTGAATCTTAATATTAATCAACTTTTTAAAGTTGACTGAAACTGACTTTTGTAGAAATGTAATCCTAGCACATAAACAATTTCAAAGGAACTTAGCACTATTTGTACAAGTGCTATGCATTTGGAGGAATATGAAACAATGTTAGGAATGAAAAAATAAAATTTAGGCCTGATTTGACCTTTGACATATAACTCAGCTGTTCCTACGAAAACTTCATATTATTTTCTTTTTCAATAGCTGCTTAATTTTACACAAATTGCACCAATTTTACATTTTATTTACTGTGGGTTTGATTTCTTCATGGATAGGAACATTAAAAAATCTAGATGAACTGAATTTAAAGTTAAGACAATAGGCGGCCCGTTTAGACCTACAGCGTTCTTATGGTATATAATTTAAAATAACTTGTGTAAACTATAAAAAGATAAGTGGAAGCCATAACTTCATGGGTCTGAACACACCAAATATGCTTATGTTTATATTTTCCGTAATAATTTGAATAAACCACAGGTCGTTTATTGTTCATGACGGTTTATAAATATGGTACCGTAAATCTTCTAATAGTAACCCACACTCTAATAGTAACCCACACTCTAATAGTAGCCCCCTTATAATAGTAACCCTAACCACCTTATAAGTCAATCTATAATAATAACCCACTACTCTAATAGAGTCACACAAACTTGTGATGCAGCCATATTTTGAAAATAAGGAGATAATGCATGTTGATCTCGAGAGTGGGGGAGGATTGAGTGCTTTTGAGTTTATAAAATAAAGTTAGAGTTCAACCAAATTTGTTTATTTTGCTATGAGTTGCTGACCGGAAAAGTTGGGGGTGGGTTACTATTTTCAGGTGCCTAATTTAAAATTAGTACTAGTAATTCACAAATCTAATAGTAACCCCTCTTCTAATAGTAACCCACCTTAAAAAACAATCAAAGAATAATAACCCATAGTTACAATTAGAAGATTTACTGTATACGTAATTGAGGTGTCATTACATGTACCTTTATGTAAAGCGCCCAACTATCATCATTCACATTAAACCAATCGAGGGAATGGTGAATGGTTACAAAATGCGTGAATCATTCACCATTATTCCAAGTCACTTTCAATAGATTCAGTAGTATCAGAATCAGCACTTGAGGGCGACGATATAAACTCGTACAAATAATTGCAGTCCTCAAAATCGTGTTCTTGCATTACATGCTGAATAATACGGCCTTGTATAAGACGCTTTCCGTAATCCACAGCATCAGAACGTTCTGCCGTGAGTCCAACATCAACTAGCCAATCAACAAATCTGCAACCTTTAAATACATTGGTATATGTCTTGAAATGATATCTAAAATAAATGAAATAAAAAAATTACTTAATTTTATTGAAAATATTCACTGGAAATCAATTAGGTATACAAAACATGTTCATATAAATAATTATATTTCAATAATCACAGAGACAACCGAGAACTGAAACACTCAAATCTTGCTCACAAAATACAAGATGAAAACAATTTATATTTTTGTAGTAAAGTATAGAACTGCATTTGTTCATAGCATTATCAAATCCTTTGTTTATACTGTATCTGAAAGGGGAACTACATAGTACCAAATGACCAGTGCCTACCCTGTCGTGTATTTTAAACTTGAACTCTGACCTCTTAACCCCCACACTAAATGGACAGCCATTAAAAAACATGTTAATGAGTATTGAGTGAGTTACATAGGGATATCCTCTGAATTTCTTTCCTAAACCCAGCCTATTCACCAGCAGTTAGAGAATATTGTGACCTTTCAAATGTTGTATGTTGTCCTTACAAATCCCTGGTTCCTTTAATGCAGAATCAATGGTTAACATCCTATGTTATTGTTTACACAAAACAAAGCAATAAAGTAACCTGCTTTATTTTATTAGCCTGTTAAACTGTCAACACCTGTTAATTGATTTTGAAAAGGTGTGATGGTGTGAGGTTATGTTTGTTTACTTGTTTTTATGGTTTTGATTAAATCTTTTTATTTGTTTTAGGAACATGTTTATTGTGAAAAGTAAGCCTTAAATAACAAGAATGATGAATGTGTTTTAAAGTGTGATATGAATGGGAGATCATACTATTGGGCCATGGTCAAATTGAAAACATAACAGTAATGGATGCCAAGTATAAACATAGGCTGTGTTTATACAACACATTTCTTATTTACATGCATGTTCCTATGATGCGTGTTATCACAGATCAAGGTTAATCCCCTAATCTGCATTGTTCATACATAAAAAATGAACTACCGTTGAACGTTCGTGTGCTTTGTGAACAGGAAGTTTCGTCAGATACAACAAAAAATTAATTGTGTTGGCCACGCCCGACCGACCCCTAAAAAAGTGATGAAAATGAAGGTTAGCTTTTTTTTTGTGAGCCAAACGGCAATCGTGAAACCAAATAGTGAAAATATATTGTCTTATTCGCCGAATTGGCGAATATATTTCACCTCTGCCGTCGGACGTGTAAAAAAGAAGTGTGCAACCAACCGTGACTCAATCATGTGATAAACGGAATACGTGATTATCAATTTTGGGGGATCAAAGTTTTAACTAAATAAACGCTTTGATTACACAGTGGTTGAGGCAGGTTTTTAATAGTTATCACATTTTTAAACACCCTGATAATTAATGGACTCTACCAATGTTGATCTGTAAAGAACAACAGATCGTACATCGCACGAGGTTGTTGAGGCGGTGTTTTTTGGTTTTACTGTACAGAGTACTACAATCCGATTACGAACTTGTTAAATGAGTCGCCAAGCAAGTAGCCTATACATTTAATAAAAATTTACCTAAGATTGTCGTAAGCTCTTTTGTTCAAACTTGTTATTTATATAGAGATATAATCCACCCGTTCCGGCATGCACGTTAGGCCTCTAGCCTAGGCTTACTCCTCGCGATCGATCGATGTCTCTCCTGGTGGGGAATTACTTTAAAAACGATAAGATATCAGTCCTTCCTGAATACTGTAGGCATAGGCTAGGCTGTTGATTATTACCATGGAGATGACATAATAATTAATATCCGACGAAAGCTGGTTAGTAATATTTTATTACATTGGAGAGGTCAACTTGTCCCCCGAGGCTACTTAAAAGGCTACTTCAGCAGCTCCAATTGGCCAAATTTGGCCGGTCGTCAAGTAGCCTTTTCAAGTAGCCTTTCCAGATGGTATACCGGTACTAATTACACGGAATCCATTTCTGTTTATACAACGCGCCAACGTCAATGAGTGTAAATTTAGCGTGTTGTATAAACGGGCCTATAGAGACTGTAGTAGTATTCCTGGTCTACTGTTGTTCTTTGGAACGCCATTCCATACTCAATCAGGAATGCTTAATCACTCGCCACATTCAAACAACTCCTCAAATCCCACCTTTTTAATTTGCACATTCAACATTAATTTTTGTACTTTTTACATTGATTTAATGGGAAAACAAACAATTCAGCCAAACATTTTAAAGTGTGTAAATGCAAAAAAATGTGGTAATTTTTGCAATTGTTTTTATAATATAATTGCATTTTATGAATTTGAATAAAGATACTTTGATTTACCAACCTTAAATTTTGAACAATTTCACTTTTACATTTGTCTACATGGTGAACAAGGAATTGATCACAGGTGTGGAGTACATCTGAGCTTAGGTTAGACGGATCTTGTAGATGAACTGCTTGTACACCATACAACAATTTACGAAAGCTGAAAAACAAAATTGACAATTATCAATACACCCCTCCATAAACTGGTATAAGGCTGTAAAAATTATTGTAGATCTAATCAAAGATCACTTCATCTGCAAAATTAATTAAAAATTTAGTCCAAATTATTTTTAATAATAATAATAAATTGATTGCTAACAGATAGCAGATAAACATGGTATGTATTTTATGCTGTGTACATTTACTCCTTTATAGTTTTTTATTTTGGGAAGTTGGGCGTGGAAGAACTGGGTATGAAATGCAAGGTAGGATAGGGGGTAGGATAATGAGAAGTGCATTATATCATACCATGTGCTAATAGGTTTAATTTATCATTTCAGATGCAAAATTGAGCATCATTTAAATCTGTAGGACATTTTCTTAGTTTAAGTTTGTTATTTATTTTCCATCGATATATTTTTATAGTATTCCGAAAAAAATGATGAATTATAATAATTTGTATAAAATGATTTTTACCTTAAAATGCTCACAGAAATATGAAACATTTCATGAAAAGACAAGATGGTGAATTGAAAATAATTGAAAGTAGAATTTTTGTAACAGACTATCAGGTCAATGTAACAAAGGTATAATGAAACTGTGAATGTTAAAAATGTAGCATGAATCTCTCACTATGAAAAATGGCACAATGTATTAATTCAATGATTTAAATTTCAGAATTATTTTGGGAGGAAAAAACTTAGCAGAATATATATATATATTAAATATCTATCATTTATTTTTAATAATCTATTTTTAGAAACAGGTATGAGATACTTGTGAAGCAGGAGCAGGCTTGGATTGGGAAAATCTTTTTCTATTAACAGGGCAAGAATAATGTTTACAATACAAAACTGACGACAGGAAAACAGGTGTAAGAGAGTGTGAATAAAGGCCAGTAGTTGAAACAGACAACCCCAAGCAATTAAAACAATACCACCTCACACTTTGTGTTTACAATACAAAATAAACAGACAGAGAATTTACCATAAACAAGTACATCACAGCCATTAAAAGGTAATAAATATGTGGAAAGATGGGAGAGGATTTACAAACAAAATAATTTGTTTATGGCACTATGGATGACCCTGTGTGGATGCAGTTGAACAGGGCAAGGAAAATGATATGTTGAACATTAATTCATTAAAAATATTTTAAAAATTTAATAAATTATAATTATTAATAGCTGAATACTGTACCTACATAATTTTATTATTGAGTTTCAAAGTCTATTGGAAATGGAAAAAATATCTAATTTGTCTTTTATTTATTGTATACTCAAATTCAATATCTACAGTAATTATTACAAGAGCTTCTTGTTATGCTTTGTAGGTCATTTTATTAAAAAGAATGTTAACCCTTACAACGCGAGCGGCAACTATACTATAATTGCCAAGATCTATGTACGTTGAATCGCGAATGGCTACTATAGTCAGCCACAAAATATACAAGAATTAAATTAATTAAACACAAACATAATTGCTTATTAAAATAAGCATTTTTTTAATATCATAAAGTATTCTATATTATTATTCTTATACTATTAGTCTTTTTGTTTTGTACTAATTTTTACAAATATATTAAAAATAATTAATCATCAATTATCACCATCGTTATTTAACTTTAACACCATTTTCCTTTGTTACCACAATGTCGGTGGAATTTTGATTTCATGTTTATGGAAAAAATAGTGGTGGATGCTTTTGCATTATTAGTTTAACCCACAATACCATAATGTTATAGATGATGTAAATGAATTCAAATCCACAATAGGGTGTACAAATGTATAGTTGTATGTTGTACCTAGTACCTGTGACAAATTCAGTGTTTGAAAAAGTGCGTACCATTTTGCGAAATGACCATTGAATACAACTACAACCCAACAACAATGTGATAACTGACAATGGCAAAGCGTTTACATAAATAATACATGCACATATAGACTACAAACCCGCTAACGAAATCCCCAGAACGTTGCAAGAATATTCCACTGAATTCCATCCTTGAGGAGTAAAGTATGTGTTAGGTTTGAAAATTCACAAAAGAAAATATATATTATAGAGATTTTAATAGGCAGTGTCAGTACCTTTGTCCTTTGTAAGTCAAAAATAATAGTTACTATTGTCCGACAATGGATATTACAAAATGTTGGCTGGAGCGTTGTTGCTAAATTAACCATTAAATACAGGGTGGAATTGACCATCACTACATTGTTTCTGATTTGTGTGAAGTGTAAACAGAAAGAAATTCTTAACTAACGACACACATTTTCTGAATGTTTCTATTTCTATAAACAAAAAAACTATGCAATGCAAGAATTGTACTACTCTATGACTACTAAAAACGAAATGATTTAAAAAACTTACGTTTTAATGAAGGGTATTATAACATACTGCTTATCAAAAGCAAATACTGCTAAAACAAAAAATCCTTGTCCATAGTTAAAGACACTGTCTAGAAATTCCAGTTCTATGTAGATACCAGACTCAGTGTTGTTAAATAGCTTCCACATACAAAGAAACAAACCCTGAAAGTTGAAAGGAAAAGACAATTATTTATAATTTATTTACATATGATGAAAACAAATCAAGATTTTTGTATAACAGTTCTGCATAAAAATACTCTGTAGCTACTATGTTTCACAGCCAAAATCCAAGCACTGCTTTTTTAAATGAATAGCATTCGATTAAATATGGAAGTGGGGAATTATTGAATAATATGTGTTCTAAATATACTATAATAATCAATGTTTGTATTCCTTGAAAATGGATAATGTTCTATTCAATCTGAGCTTTGCCTTTTTTTTTATTAGAGCACCCTTTGAATTCTTTCTCTTTCAAGTATTCTCCGCCTTTAACTTAGAAGATTCCATAATTGTATACTCTCAGATATAAGCTGTATTTATGTTGATCTTGAACACTAGTGCACTCTTTTCCAGGGGTACTAATTTCAACATTGTTTAAAGTGAAGAAAGGAAGTAGAATGCTAAGTTTATGTTAACTTGCAAGTGACCTATAGCATAGCAAAGTGCACAGTTATGATCAGGCCTTCATTCACAGACTATCACCAGGGTTTGGAATCTTTATCATGAAACTGTTCCATTGTACAAAATTTGGCCTACAAAAAAAAACTTGTCATACTGCTGGAAAATGTTATTTGCACCTATTATGTGAATGAGGGATTTTAAGAATTGTTTAGTAAATAGGTACTCGGTTACTTACCAAAACCATGGAGAGAATAAGCAAGAGAAGGAGCACCAGATGTCGACCCATCTGGTGAGTGGCAGACTCTGACATGCTCATGAATAGGTTAAGGTGTTGCCAGTATCTTTTTCGCTTTTGCAAGATACTACGGCATTGATCCCGTTGTTGTGGTGAGCATTGCGTAGCCCCTGAACACATCTGGATATTCAGGTTCTTTTTGTGGTCTTTGCCAATATCTTCTATGTCAATGACTCCTTTTGTTTGGTATGAACTGGTGATCTTTTCTTGACTTGAATCACTATCATCTAAAAGATTACATGTGTCTTATTTATTACTTTAAAGGATCAATGAATGGAAGCTGAAAAATAAGATACTGTAGATTCAACCTTATACAGCCATCAATGGTTATAGTATAGAGAATAGACTTCTTGTGTGCTATCTTTGCTGGCTGCAATGGGTTCAAATTATTTCAGCTTTAATCATTATTATTTTTATTATAATAATAATATTTACATTTTTAGGTAATGCCTCTTAAGCTCTGTCTACACTATTAAACTGTATGAGACAAAAAAATGTGATGTACCCATATATGGACATGATGATATCATATCATTACCATATTTTTGTCAATTTAGTTTTATATTGTAAAAAGAGCTTTACAAAACAACAAGTATAAGTACCTTCATCTTCTGAAGACTCAAGTAAATTATCTGATTCAGGATTTCGCACATATGACTCGCCACGTAGTTCTTCATATTTAGAATGTTGGAATCTATCACGTCGTTGTAGCACCACCAACGGGATAATCGTCAGCGCAATATTCAGTATCAAAAACACTGATGATGTTATTAACTGTATTAAAACAAAAAAGTATTCAAAATAATTTCTTCAGTGAAATTTCTTTTCATTTAAACACTGTATTATTATTATTTTTGATAGATTTTAATGCCTGCATGTTAAAACCGCTAATGTCTGAACAATCGTTAATGTAGAACAATCCATCGCTAATGTAGTAAAACCTCCAGCTTATGTAGAAACACTCAGTGGCATATTCAGGATTTTGAAGTTGGGAGGGGGACGGGAATTTGCAACTTTGCCGACAAAATTATTGTCATTATCTGTACATATACCTGATCAATATATGTTCTAGGATTGCATAGTCATGAGTCATGTTGTCTTATAGGGATAACGCTGCAAAATTAAAACCAAACCAACATTATCTGTTAGTATAAAGAAAGAATTAGGAAAATCTGACTTGTAGTTTTCGAAATATAGGGTCTAAAACATCGCGGCCTCAGTCGACAATTCTATTAACTACGCCATTTTTGGTTAAAATAATTACATATAATTACGTTTTTTAGTAATTTATTCTATATATCACCATTGGAAATATCAATAAAACATGTTATTAAATGCTTATAAAATATATAAAGTTGTTTACCAGAATTAACAGAATTCGGGCAAATTCATTGCTCTAACTTTGTGTAGTAACGATCAGAGAGATTCATGGTACACGCGCGAGAGAAAACATTCCGCTGCGGGTGATTCGCATCCACCAATCAAATCAGCTAGAATCCAAAATCATTCAACCGTGAGCAATGCCAATCGCGAGAAAGCTCAGTTTTGATTGGCTTACGATGACATCATATCACAAAATGGTGGTTTTGTAGTTGAGCCTCACGGAATATTCTGTTCCAAAAATGAAATACATGGATATTTTTTATGGTATGTGTGCTTTTTCTTTAAAAATTTTGAATAATGAAGGCCTCATATCGAGAAAAAAATTGGGTTTTTGGCACTTATAATAAATATATCTTAGACAAAAAAGCACATGGCATGTGGAAATATATAATCTTAGCGTAGGAAGACATACAAAAAAAACAAGGTTGAATATGGTAAGGTCACCGGTCCGTTCAAAGACTTTTGAGTAAACAATCTAGTGCGTACGGCCGTATAGATGCTACTGTAGATGATAAGATATTTTAACCACATTTTTTACGTGTTTGGTTAGATGTAATGAAAATAAAAAATAGTTGATCTGAAGGGAATGATATGATATGTAAATAAACAAACACTCAAAAGAATTATGTTTACAGTTCTCAATTATTGTCAGAATAATAGTTTATTCTTATTTTCCTAACTTAATTTTTTTCCCCGGCACCTTTATTTGCTGACGGACGCGATGATGTGCCGACTGACACAAAATCAGGGGGGGGGGGGGGATACGCCACTGGAAACACTACAGATTATGTAGTAAATAAAAATCAACACCAGCTAATGTAGAACGGTCAACAGTTAATGCAGTTACTATTGCCAGCAAAAGTAGAAAATGTTATATATTTTACAAAACCTATGTCTAAATTTGTTAGCTATCAGTCTATCCACCGGGTAGTAACAAAGTGCGAGGCAGCGAGGCACGCGAGGCAGGGAAGGCATGCGAGGCAAGTCAGAAATTTATGCGAGGCATCGTTTTACCATCATCAAAAAATGCGAGGCATCATTTTATCATTTCTCAAAATTGCAAGGCAGGAAATCACCGAAATTGAAGTAGCCTAGGCCTAGGCCCGCTAGGCTAGTTTCCTTTTGCACCTGCCTTGTAATTTAACCAAGGCTTTATCCTGAATACCACAGCTTAGAATTAGTAGGCCTACTTTAATGAAGAAAAATCACATAAAAGTAACAATAAATCCATTAAATTGGTGATTTTACAGACGTTGTTTTTCTCGCATTTCGCACACTCAATGTTCAATATTTTGGTTTCTATGGAACGCCAAAAGAGCAAAATTAATTAGAGGGCTAAAAACTCTGTGGAATCCATTTATATTTAACGCATTATTTGGTGAAAATCAAGTACAATTTCAATAGATTTTGTCACTGTCAGTAAGGAAAAATGTTACTGTTGATAATGTACACGGTTTCGTTAACCTTTTAAAGAATAAAATAGAAAAATTCATCATAATATCCTTAGTAGGATGTCCTAGGTCTAGACTAGGTAGTGATGTTGATTTAGGATCGATTATTATTCTTTGAAAACAGAACAGTATCAGCAGTAACATATTACAACATTTTTATTGACAAATTAACAAATATATTGAAATAAAACGTGTTTTTCACCAATAAATGCATGAGAAATTGACGCATTCCACTGAGTTTTAGTCCTCTATTATCGTTGCTCTTTTGGCGCTCCATAGAAACAAAAATATTGAACATTGAATAAGTGAAATTCGCGAACAGTGTGCGAGAAACACGCCTGTAAAATCATTAATTTAAGGATTTATTTGTTACTTTTTATGTGATTCTTTCATTAAAGTACTCATGAGGTATACTGCTAAGGTGTGGTATTCACACGATAAAGTTAGTTATCAAATTTGGAGTAAAAATACAAGCGAAGGAAACTAGCGCCAGGTTTATTAGTACGTACATGGACAACAATAAATAAAAATCGTTCGTAATATACCTAGCTTACTAAAACAGGAATAGTGTATCATTATTAAATATTACACCAATTATTATTTTATCAAAATTGATTAAATTATTTTCTACATAGGCCTCTTATCTAGGTTAGGGCTAAGCATATTAGCTAAAGTTTAATTTTAGGCCTAGTATTACAATTGTCGAACGTAAGTCTTTTTTCACACGCGCTCCAGAATTCTGTCGCAATTTTTTTCTTTGCGGCATGTTATTGGATCGGCATATCAGTTACCTTTTATTCACCGCCAGTTATTGAACTTGTCCTGGCAATCGCTGTTCACCTTATTTGCGAGAGAGGTACACGTGTTGTTCCTAGAGAATGGAATGTCAAAAATGTCTTTGGCACGCCGCTCAGAGAGAAGTCTGTGCGTTGCTGCTGAAACCACGTGCTATAGGAGGGGAATGCACCACAATCCTCTGAGCTGAGGGCTGAATCATTCCGCTACCTGCTAAATAGTAAAGAGGGATTGTCCATCTCTCGGGTCTACCGGATCTAGGCGCAGTGGTGTGACAAAATATTATTTTCACTCTGCTATGTTCGAGAGACATGTGAGTGAACACGCTCAAAATGCCAACAAACATTGCAATCATTTGATGAGTGTGTCGCTATAACAATTATTGTTTATCGAAAGTTGAAGACTGTCGTTCAGATTTTTGAACCGTAGTTTGGGCACTTTTGTAAAAGTAAAATTTGACACGATATGACTTGAATGAAAAAACAATCGTTACATAAAAATAAACAACATGATGAGTGTATACACGAATCTATTTAGATACGCTTGTATCGATTGATTATTAGGCCTATAATATATCATAATAGCATGTTAAGATATGCCTCGCACCTTTTTGAAATTGTAAACTATATGCCTCGCATGCCTCGGACTTTTGGAAATGATAAAATGATGCCTCGCACAAATATTTGGCATGCCTCGCTGCCTCGCACTTTGTCAACACTCCTATCCACCTATCACAAGCTACCGACTTTCAAAAAGTGGCCATTTCATCACACGCCAGCCGCGTAACAAGGGGGTCTTGTCAGGCGGGGGCAAAGAGGGGAAAATCCTTGAGCCACAGCCCCCCCATGGTGGGGGCTGTGGCGAAGCGAATTTTGGTAAATGACACCCCTAGATCGTCGGAAATGGTACTCTCGCACATAAAATTCATGATAAATGGCGCCTAACTAGTAGTAGTTGGCCTGGAAATAACACTCCCATTTATTGCACAGCAATCAGCAAAATGATCGTACATTTTCCACCGTTAAAAACTCAGGTGACATAACATTTGAACATGTGAAAACCCAATCTAACATTGGATCCGCACCTGGCAAAGGTAGTAATTTTTCCGGTTAGAAGACTGAAACAGGGCCGTAACCAGGTTTGACGGCGGGGTGGATCGTTAAATTGTTTAGTGGAACCATACCCTCGAATTTTTTTTTCTCTATAGGCCTATGTATGGCCGCAAATCGCATTTCCGGCTAAACTCTTTTGTTTATGAACTATATAATTTGGTGAAATTTCCAGCCCACGAATTTCAATTGCCGACCTTAAATTGTCAGAGGAAGGCATTCTCTTGCCGACCGAAACTAGGCTAGATCCCTCCTCCCTTTAAGCCTCCTAACAACAACATGGTACATTAAGGGATCGTATCATTGAGACTTTAACAGGCATATTCACCATCATGTGGTGTTTAGGTAACAAACCATGGAATTAAGGTGATCCCTGAATTCACTCAACCATTGCACCTTGCACTTGCGTGAGCTGCATGCTTTCTCTCTATACTATCAAGCAGCTGGCTGGGCACGTCACACGCACGCAGAGACCTGTGTAGGGGAATACCCTTTTATGTCAAGCAAACAACTATGCTCTGTGCCACGATGTTCAGCAGTTATCAAATAGAATTTATCTTGTAAATTTAGTGTTAGGTTTTTATATTTTAGTTAAAATATACTTTATTATTCTTATGTCGATTTATATTAATTAAATTTATTAAGGCTTGACTAGACCTGTAGTAAACAATCGTAGTGTTGTGTTAGTATGCCTGTGAAAGATTGAGTATTGGAGTGACAGCCAGCCACGAAAGTACGTTCATTTTGCTGATCGCTAGCGCGTTACATACGATTAGTAGGAGTGTATTTTTTTAAGGTGGCCTCACACGCACAGCGTCACAATTGTGTATGAGATGCCCGCGATGGCGGCTTAGATAAAAGACGCCAAAAACCACAGTCAACTGACCGCATGTTAATGTACTGATAAGCAGTGCGTCTTCCCACGAGTTGTCAGTCAGGATTTTGTGTATTTCATATCATCTTACTTGAATATCATACTGTACTGTGACTCATTTGAAGCCATATCATATATCGTATATATTATTCTTATCTTATATTTTCTTTCTTCTATCCCTTCTTTGTATTTTATTTTATTTTTTTTAAATTTTTTAAGTTCTTTAAATTTGACCAATTGACGTTTGATTAACGCTCGAGGGAGGAGTAGAGCCAATTACGAGCTATATATATAAACAACCGGATGGGCAGACTATAAATAAGTCGCACGAGCGTATCAAATATACAGTATTTACTGTCGAATTATAAGTTAATTTACTTTTGTGAGATTGTTATAATAGTTGAACTTAAAATTTTATTGTTTGAGTTTTATATCGTTTATTTAGTTTAATATTGTTTATTTTAAATACATTTTAATTTTATTTATCGTAATTTTAGTCAATTCCAAATTTCCCCCTAAAATGGAATCCGAAAAGCTTGACGTTACACAGTTATGCTTAAAACACAAAATTCAAATGACGCCCCTGTCCACAGAATGTGCCCTTATAAAGAAGATAATCCTTTACCAAAGCGAACAAAACGTAATTCTCCATATTACCAAAACGATGCCATTTACTTTAGATTCCTTGAAAAGAGTTTTATTATTCCTTTGCGACATCCGTCCAGCAGACCAACTGACAAACCTCAAATTAAATACCCTTTTACACATTGGCAGTTATTTATGTTGTTTCGACAAAATGTCCTCCCCCATTATAGATTACATTTGGAAGCATAAGAGTGAACCAGCCCTACTTGACTTTTCCACAATCGACCTTTCCATTAATCTAGACGGCATCGCCACTTGTATACCAAACACACATGAATTTCACAGACAACATATTTATTCTATGACCCTCCTGCTCTTAGCAATTACAAAAGACATCAAAGCCCCACAATGCACAGCATTTTTTTCAAGAGTCCGACAACAAACAGGCATCATACCCCAAGACGAATTAAAACCTAGCGAACACTCACCATTTGGATATGTTGTAACTAAATATAAGAAAAAACTATATTCGCACATTCGTAACATGCAGTACCTGGAAAATAAATACCAAGATACCCCCTGCCAAATTTGTCAATGTAACCCCGAAATTAAAAACTTTCATACTGACTGTACAATCAACAAATGCTGCGGAACATTTTTTCACAAAAATTGCCAACAAATATCCCTCAACAAGAAATACCAATGCTTGAATTGCGGTATGGTATATTTGAATGAGATCCCTTACACAACTACCTACATGTTGGACATACCGTGGAGTGCATTCCGTTTTTATCGATTATTATATAAACCCACCGATTGATTTCAATTTATCCTTTATAAAATTTTTTTTTCTATTTCAAATAATTAACGGGAGTCGACTTCTTGACCGATGTTTTTTAGGGAAACCCAACCGTTGTGATGTTTATATTTCGGTAATCCGAGTGTAGCATGCCTCCAAAGCAACGGACCCACAATTATGTCGATCTTGAAGAACACTTTTGTTTTTTTTATATACATTTTTTGTTTTAAAATTTTATATAAATTCCGGAATTTTTATACCAAATTCAATTTTAATTTCATTTTTTAAAGAGAGAGAAGAGAGAGAGTGAAAGTGATAAGGTTACACTTCAGAGTCAATGGTTTTGGCTAACTCAATTTTTGCTTATATGTATAATAATGTTTTTTTCTTTTATATAACTTTAATTTTGCATGCCACTATTATAACCATTTTTATATGTTAAATAGATTAGAAAAAAAAAAGGGAAACAGAGGGATGTGATATAAAGATATACTTTTATATTTAAGAAATTGACCTTTGTATCGGAATTCAGATAGGTTCACAAACTTGACCCAGAAAGTCCAAAGGAGAGTTTGTCCAGATGTTTTAACGACCATTTAGTTTATAATAGAGTCCCTAAAGAAAACACTTAGCTTAATTTTGTGACTTTCCCATCGTTAAAACCAGGAGTGATCGACACTATTTAAGTACAGATTTGACAGTGTCATCCATCACAGAAATACCTTATGACACCGTTAATCACTCCCACTTAAACACCCCTGGATCAACTTAGGACCAATCGTTACCCTCACAGATGATGTAATGACATTATGCAAATGAACTGAGCCAATATACCCCCAGGTTTCAGAAGGGCCCAGACACACCTTACAACCACTTCTCCAGAAGCAGACCTACACACACCACACCTCACTGACAGCATCATTGATCGTCCGTTCCTTATGTATACTTATAGTTGTATATTGTACTGAAGTATTATACTGAATAAACAATATAGTGTTACGACAGTCAAGCGAGTTAGAGTCTTTCATTAGTACCTCAACAACGCAACATTATATTACACTTGTTACCCAGCCCGATCGAACGCTTCTCAACCCGGTAAAATCCGCCAGGGGGGTATTCCGCCCCCCCTGCCCCCCCGCCTGTTACGCCACTGTCACACGCATCACCATCTCATACTCTCTAAAATGACTATACATCGTAGGCAATCTCCCTAAGTTTGTATTTACTACATAAGATGTTGTTAACTACATTAACTGGAGGTTTCACTACATTAGAAGTTGATTGTTCTACATTAACGGTTGTTTCAACATTAGCTGGTGTTTTCTACAATAGCGATTGTAACATTGCACACAATTATCAAGATCATACTCTGACCACAATCTGGTTTGCACCTATAGCGTGGTTCCCACTTGGATGCAACAATGTAGGTGAGTGAGTTGACCAATCACATTTGCAGTTCAGATGATTCATCACATCGTGATTGGTTATGCCCTCATGTTGCGTTAAGTGGGAATCAAGCTTGAGGTATCATCATCATCCTATAGTTTACCTGTGACCTGCCATAACCAAACACAGGTGACAGCATATCATCGTTTAAATTACTGACACTAATTAAAACTCCAACTACAACCATAGGTACTCTGAAAAAGAAAACACAATAATACCCTTTTTATTTAAATTCATACTATTATATATTTTATTCACTTTATGAATTTTTGCCTTTGATGCTTTAAATATGTAGTAATTTTCAACCACAGTTTGAACTTTGGAGAGAAGTGATTGAATCTGCCAAAATAGCTGGGAGATCTATCTGTTGGACCTAGGCTCTGAAACTGCCTTTACATATTAGACACTCTTCATCATTGAAGTCCCTCACCTGGTCTGATCCTTTTTTACAGTGCCATGAATGAGAATGGCGCTAAAAAAATCATTAATCAGATCATCAACAAAGTTAAATTAAGCTTTGACCATACTGAACTTTGGACAAATTAACCTAGTTGCCAGCTAAAATGACAAAGGAAAATCCAATCCGAACACTGGCTACAATTCCCTCAGGGTTAAATAACCAAGTCCAATGGTAACTTTTACCAACAGCTGACTGCATAGTAGAACTTGATCTCTGTAAAACTAACCACGCTGCCTAAAAAGTCCAATTCAAACATGCAAATAAAGTTAACACATGACCTTCACCAGGTTAATTGCATGAAAATATCCAGATGCGAACAATAGTCAAATTTGTTGTTGTCATTGGTTAAAGTTACCATGGTTAAATTTCAAGTCCAGTGCGAACAAGGCTTTAGTTTACTAACGCTTTCCTTACCCCCATCCATAGAAGTAAATCCAGAACTTGTTCTGTAGAACAAAGCAGGTACTACGGCATCGCAACATACACAGAGACACAGCTACCATTGCTGTCCAGCACCGAGAGCTGAAGACACCCACAAGGAACACAGTGTGTTGAATGAGATGTTGCCAATATACACAGTTTTCCCATGACATCATTAGGATATAACCAATACACATCAACATCTATAAAGTAACAGATTAGAAAGTTTTAATTATAATAATCTCTTCATGAACAGCTTCAGCTTTAAAATACTAGAGATTAGAGAAGGCAGCAAAAAACCCAGAAGTCGCAAAGTGATGACCCGAAACTATCTTTACCGCTGGCGGTTAAAAATTTAACGATGATATCAGAAATGTTGTTTTAAACCCAAGACAGAAATATGAAACAATATTGTATAGGCCTTCTAAACTGTCGTGGTACACATGGAACAAACAGCTAGGGTGAGTAAGAGACAAGGAGTTAGTGCATTTTACATTGTGTCTGTATTCCTGAAATAAGCATAATTTATATATAGAGAACCTTGTATACAAGAAATTTAAACAATTGGAAATACAAATAAACTATACATAACAAGAAACAAAGTGTTTTGTTAGCGCAACCTTAAATATTGAAATTGATGGTGAATTTGGTATTAATTTGCTTCCATAGTAATTAACTGTATGATGATGATAATGGACTATTACTTTAAATCCTACAAGATATTGACGAATTGTTTAATTTTTGTACACTAAAAATGTATCTATTGCGCATTAATAGTGTAACAAACACTACTTTTTTTTCAAAGATAAGGACTCCAAATTGAATAAATATATAATTTTGGATAAGATACTAGTTATGTAATTCAAATTATGAAACAAATAAAACACTCTACAGATATTATAATATTCAGATAAAAAGACTACTTCCTTGTTATATAAATAACTTCTGTGTGTTTATCAATATATATGGAATACAGCTGCATAAGATAGTGAGAAAGAGTTTAACAATTAGACTAAGGCCCTGTTTCTGCTGCCAACTAAATACCGTATATTATACGGTATTTTTTGAATACCGTATATATACGGTATATTTTTGGCAGCAGAAACTGCGCTCATAAAAAATATACCGTATTTTGTATACCGCATTTTCCCCACAAAATTTGTGGATAAAATACGGTATTTACAAATTTATACCGTATTTTTTGTACCCGTTTCTGCTGCCAATAAAAAATACCGTATTTTTTTTTTACATGACAAAAGGTCACCATTCGTGTTTTTATTTTCTGTCGCTGTTAGCTGCTTTACACACATGTATAGATATATTCGGCGAAAATGTGGAGCAAAGACGTCACAGTTTTACTAAATAAATGTGTGTGGGGAAACTAAAATGTCTGACCAACTAAAAGGTAATAAAAGGGACAACCACATTTATAAAGACATTTCTAAAAAAATAAAGCAGGAGTATGGAATAAACTTGTCTCCAAAGCAAGTAAACTCAAAGCTGAAGAGCCTGCGAAAGCAGTACAACATTGCAAAATACAATAACTCGGGGAGGGAACGAATTAATTGTCCCCATTACGATGTTTTCTGTGCTCTCACAACATCTCTATCACTAGGGCTAGGCTGTTGAAAGTGAGACGTAAAACTTCCTTTATTGCGACTTTTAATTATCGATCAAATTAATGAATGGCAATTTGGGTAAAAAAGATGAAATTTAACACGACCACCCAAGAAGTATTGTTAGCAGAAACGGGGTACTAAAAAATACGGTATAAAAAATACCGTATTTTATACCGTATTTTGATACCGTATTTTGAGCAGTTGCAGCAGAAACAGGCCCTAAAACTATTTGTCTGTTATTTCAGACAAACGTTTGCCGATACTATTATGCTAACCGATTTTTCTAGATAAACGGCAAACAGGCTAGGGGTATTGACACAAGTGGGTAAAAAAAGGTCAGCTTATGCAGGTTGAACTCTATTGTTAGTTTTCTTCATATAAATATTCCAATCGGTGTGAATACTCTTTTTGTATGCAAAGTGAGTGATATCAAATTTGTATCTAGTTCAAATATACTTTACAAAATGCTGTACAGTATATCCAAAATACCAAGACTAATAAAGTTGTTGTATATTTGTTAGACTATGTTAAAGACTGTATTTAAATGTGATTATTAATAAAGGAGTTTGGGACCATTTTAACTTACCTGTGCAAAAACTAGATTTGTAGTAAATTGATGGGGAAGCAACAGATATCGCTTTCCAAGTATATAAATTAAAAGTATCCAACACTATAAAAGACAAAAAAAAAGTTTAATTTGTTAAATTAAAATTTGAAATATTACTTTTATTACTGTTTATTAGTGGTGCTGCTCTATCTATCTTCTTCAACGTGACATTATTTCTTTTACATCAAATAATTTTTCCCTATTTACACTACTTTATGCTACTACTACATTTTGGCCAAATATTGAAAATAGTGAATGAAAAATTAAAATCATCATCATCATGTTATCTAAGTTTAACATTATTAATCATCATCCACATGATTATTACAATGACAATTGAAATAATATTTTAATTATCATAACAAAATTAATACGATCTTCAAATTTCTTCACTAAATTCCATTTGTATTATTTGTTGTATAATATGTATAATATATATTTTTATTCTGAAATAAAGTGATCAATCAAAACCATTATGACCAAATGATGATCAATATTTATCATCATAATTCAGATTATTACAATAAAACTAAATTTGGATGGACATTAAATTCATTGCTATATTATGGAAGAATAACCTACGCAGGATCCAAAACCAATCCAACATATATCATATGAAACAGTCTCCAGGATCATGTTATACATAGTTGGATCCACTACAGGTAGTGTTACCACGGTTGCAGTTATAAACATCAGTGGAGCAGACACAAAAGTACCTAACACCATAGTTGTTGCGATCTATTATTATAACATAAAAAAAAAAGATTTTTTTAATTATTATTATTATTATTAAAATTATATACATTGGATTGAATTGAGCAAAACATAATATGATAAAGGTCTAAAAAATATTTCATGCCAACATTACAAATATTAATTTTATAAATCATTACAACAGGGCCACTAAAGTAGTTTAGAAATCAAAATTAAGATTTTAAAACGAGGAAAAAATGATGACCTTTTATTTTCCCAGTCTATTATGCCAATACAAGTTTTAAATGTTTTTTTTTTTTTTTATATTTACTTGACTATTCATAATGTTGAATGGTTTGTGTGTTAACTTAATATAATTTTTAATTTATATTATATTTATCCTTTCCGTATTTTGGGAGTATTTAAAAAAAATAAATCGAAATTATTTTGAGTTTCCCTTGTGTCAAGTAAATATAATACAAGTAATATCATCATACGATATGTTAATAATTATGTATTTAAAATGATTTATTCCTTTCAATGAAACATAAAAATGTAGCACTGGGGAGAGACAAGAGCTATTATTATGGTTTGATGATTATTTATGTTTTATGATTTTTCATATTCAATTATTACAGCAACTGTTATCATACTCACAACAGCTGTTGCTACCCCATAATAAGAAGAAAAGATAAAAACAGTTGGGGCTGCTGGAATGGTGGCGTACAGAAAACCATATGTACTGAAATCAGTTGTAAGATTTGCATCATCTCCTCCTGGCTTCATGGCATATACCACCTGCCTCGTTACCAAAGGTAACAAAATTCTAAAATGAAACAAACATTGTTTGATTATAATAAAATTAAAAATAAATCAAATCTATTTTAATTACCATATTTAACAAAATATTTATGACAAATAAAAAGGATATTTATATTGCAAACTATTCTATCTCTATCTTCGCTATCTCGATCAGGAAACGGTACGCCAAGAAAAACTTGACTTATTTTGTATGACATCACTGGGCTGTTCGATTGACCGTGTTCTCTCAGGGCGCGTGTGAATAAAACGCTGGTTCTCGTCGGATGAATCGTGAACAGAATTTAACCACCATAGTTTTTCTGCCCAGATTTTCAATGACATGAATGAAATTCAGTACTGTCATACAGATATAACTAAATAATTTATTATAACTTACAATTTAGCTGCAATTAATAAAGTTGGCGTAACAAAGAAAAAGCCAGTATCCTGTCGAATCTTTCCCACCATGTTTAGGCCGAGGAAAAAGAGAGCTGTCGCCGAAAAGGATGCACTTAACGTCTCCAGTATAGGCTTAATCAAACTCGGAACAGTTTGGCTAAAGACGTAGTTGCAGATGAGTCCTATCAACACCATTAGTACTACTGGATTGGATACAATGCCTTTGATCACTTTCAATATGACAGAACCACATGCCGTTGATGTGCCTCTGTTTTTCTGGATCTCTAGGCAAATGAAGCCGATTGGGTTGAGAAGAACGAGTGAAATCGGAGCGAACAGGTACAAGTATGGAATGAATTCAGGATGACAATTTTGATACAAGGCAACAACTGAAAAAAGAATAGGAATAATGAAGAAATTTCAATTATTGTTATTTCACAACACAGTGAATTTAAAAAACTTAAATGGTACTACAACAACTATATGGTGCATCCAGGGCATCATCAAATCATATAACAATTTCTATAATTATTATTATAGTTTTATTACCTCTTTAATATTATACTGTCAAAATGTCAACATACTAATATAATTATATTCAAAGTTTACACAAAAGCAAACATTAACGCATACTGTACATGAAAATCAAGCAAATACAATCACATGACATGTTTCTATACAATATTTGATTGAAAGAAAGACATAAACCACACTTTTTTAACATTTACTGAATTATTTCTTGGCTTTAATATAATTTAATCAATATAGTCGAAGATGTCCTAACTTTTACAATACTTCATTTTTGCTGACACAACACATTTAGAGAGTTTACTTTATTGACAAACCAGCCTATAAGGTAGGTACACAAAATACAGAACAAGCACTTTGTTTGGTTAAGTTATGTCTACAAAAGATATGCTTTGTCATACCATCAATATATTGCAGGTTCAAATCCCCATGTAATGCCTTTACTTTTTTTATTTAAAACATTTTCACATACCATCCAACAGCAAACAAATGACTAACCAATTACAGAATGGGAAATGCATGCTTTTTAAACCGAGTCTCATTTGAGGGCCAATTTACACAGACGATCAGAAATGGTAAACGGAAAACAACATATAGAATTTCTTGACCATTTACAAAAAGCAGAGCAGTTGAGCGGCAACACAATCAGGATACTGTAGATACAGATTCTATGTGGGATAAGCTACGTGGTTTTCTAATACCATTGCTGCTCGTCTGTATAAATTTGCCTTTATAGTGACATATTATTGTTCATAAAAAAAACTGTTTGGTAAAGCTTGGTTCCTACTTGGAATGTAACACAATGTGACTTGACCAAACACAACTAACATTTTGGCTGATTAATGACATCTGTGTGCATTCAAGTGGAAACCAAGCTTAACCAAACATAGCAGCAGCATAACAACCACCTAGCACAGTGATTATTAATAAAAAAAAATGTACTTACTAATTGGATAGCCGAGTGCAAAGTCATTACTCTGTGTACTAGCAATCGCATATATTCCAGCCAAACCAATATCATGTTTACGTCCAAGAATCACAGTAAATATAAACACTAATAAATACACTATAATTTTCGATACAAATATGGCTGTCCAGAAAAGCCAGTTAACTTTGGCAAAGTCCAGCTCCACCATAGATTTGAGTAGTAACGCTGGCAAGGCGAAATACGTGACAAAAGTGCCGAGGCCATTAGCGTGTGTATTGTTTAACAGTTTAACACGGCCAGACACGTAGCCGAACAGAATAATAGAAAAGCATTGAACAATGGCAGGATACAGGTTTTTAAATGTCTGTCCTAAAGGGTTGTCAGCATGTTGAACACTTCTGTTGAACATTTTAGCAAAATGTTACCTCTGAAGGAAAAAATATATAACTGTATAACATTTTATAAAAAAGATACAAGTCTAGCTGGTTAGCAAGTTTTACCACTGGTTTATATAACGAAACATTACCTACTGTATATCAGGTAACTACTGTATTATTTCTGTAAATGATAATATGGTTTAATATGTTTTAAAATAAATTGAGAAATTAGTCAGATGTTTTGCCCTACTCTGACATATTGTTTGTACTTTATTATACTACTATACTGATATTGAAAGAATTCACAAGTAATTCTTGGGTGGTACTCAAACACACAATGTACAGATCACTAGCATGGTGCTCATACTGTACAACCTCTAGACCAAAACATCTGACCAATTACTCAACACCCTGACACAAAGTTACTCCATAATACTGTTACAAACAATTACAAAATAAATTGAAACATTTAATACCCTATTCTGACATGGTCAGGACATTGAAAACACTTACCAGTAGACATTGTTATTATGGTACAATTCTCTTACAAGCTCAGCTCAACAGTATTGACACAAAAGAATTACTGTACAAATAAAGCCAACATTTGTGGCGATTTACAGGCACCCAGTCAAAATAAAAACTGGCGGCGCCATACATACACTTCCCATTTTTACATTTTAAAGCTGACTACAATACTCATATATTCAGACTAACACTTTGTCTACACTACTATCCAACTAGTTTGACAAACAAAGTGCGATGTGCCCAAATATGGTAGTGATATGCCCAAATATGATAGTGATATGACATCATCATGTCTATATATGGGCACATCACATTTTTTTTTGTGTCACGTAATGTTTGATGATAGTGTAGATAAAGCTTAATGTCGTTTAAATATCGTTGCAATAAAAGTTGGCTGTCCCCAAAGACAAAAAAAAATATAACCATTGGCAACAAAATTGGGCAGGGCAGCGAAAGGATGATGCATGAAATTTGTGGATATAAATATAAATAAATAAATACAAAATAAAAACATCTGATGCCAAGGCATTACCTATAATTAAAGAAAAGATAACGTACAAACTTACAATTCCGTCATGTATAGTAGTTTTTGGCAGTGGTCTGGTTAGCACGATTAGAAATCTGAAAAATATTTAAAAATATGTAAATTTTGCTAAAATAGTTTTTGATGAAATTTGAGACTGTACACTGTAGTTTTTATTTTTTTAAACATTTTAATGTATGGACATTTTTAATATGGTGATATTCTCATAAACAATTGCTTATCAAAATTCACATTAACAATAACAAAAGTATCTAAAACATGTAAATCAAGGTTAATCACACAAAATATGAATACAGCTGGTTATACACTATAATAATATACTATAATAACTATACGTCTATGTAAAATTATGTCAGTTTTATAAAAAAACATCTTTGTTTATAGACCTTTATAAATAATTAAACTTAAACAATTACTAATAATGTTGGTATTTGTCGCAGGCAGACATACTGTAAGATCAAGGACTGTCACAAGTGCTACTATCTTGGCAAGTCCAGCTCAGTGTCATGTTGTTAGATTGCCTTGTTTTAACATTAATGATTGTGTTTTAAATAATATGATTCAGATTGATAAATTAATCTTCTTATAGTATTAATTAAGAACACATTGGTTTTACAGCTAACTTACTAACTCAACTACTTACATAGAAACTTGTACAGTACAACAGTAATTTCATTGAAAACAAATTAATTATCAATAATATTCTACAACGTATTCTCAAGATAGATTACCTTCCTATAATAAACATGTGACGTCATAAGTGTGACGCAACACAAACATCTTAAAGCAATTTAAACAGTAAAAACATAAATAAAAATTAAATGCATGGGAAGAATTGATTGCGTATCATCAGCATTAAATGTATTAGTTTTTACATTTCAGCTGCAATTCTCTACTACTGTGATATAACATGAACGAAGCAACAGTCATAACAATATACTGTATATTAAAGTACTGCAAAGTACTAAACAGAAGATTTCCTACTATAATGCCATGGTTTAAAAAGATTTCAAATTATGCTGACTTTTTAATTTTCACAATTCAAAAATATCTATGTAATCTCTTTGCCCCTCTACGTCAGCTTCATTCATCCTCTAAACATTATTTGACAGTTCCATCTTCAGCACAAAACCAAAACATATGGTCAACAAGCCTTTATTTTCTAGCCCCTTTTATTTGGAACTTGTTACCATTTTGTGTTCGTAATTCACCAAATCTATTTAAATCCTTTTTAAGAATTGTTATGCATTTGATACATTTTTGAACTGGCACTATATAAATTAGTGATTATTAATTAATAAATTCTCAGTATTTCAATATAGCCTATGCAATATTACTACTACTTTAATACTGTGCTACTGTTGTTGGGGGAGGGTATCGTATTTTCTGTAAATTCTAATATTAACATTGGATATTACAAAAGCATAAAAGTGGATAAAATACATTCAATTTTATGGTGGCCCACAAATGTCACGCACACTAAAACACAGAATCACACAATTAAAGAAGGAATTACACAATTAAAGAAGGAATCACACAATTTTAAAGAAGAAATCGCACAATTAAAAAAGAAATCGCATATAAACAAAAGAAAGCATGAAAATATAAAACGAAATGCACAAATAAAAAAGAAACTCGCAATTAAAGAAGAGCTAAGCACAATTAAAGAAGTCCGCAACAAATTCGAAAGCTCCTCCCACAATTAAAGAAGTCCGCAACAAATTCGAAAGCTCCTCGCACAATTAAAGAAGTCCGCAACAAATTCGAAAGCTCCTAAGGATGTACAGTACACGATAGGCCTAACTGTTTTAGAGCATTGTTTTTCTCTTTTTATCATTAAATTGATTACCATACAAGACCTGGCTGGGCCTAGCCTAGGCCTAGGCTAGAAGCTAGTAGTATAAGAAGGAGGGTATTTCTTATATTCTAATATCTTTATGCTCTCTAGTAGGCCCATAATAAAGCAAAAACTTGGATTTTCCATAATAATAGTATCCCAAGGCCTATATACAGAATACGGAAATCAATGGATAACAAATAAGTATAAATATAAAAGAAAAACTCACATTGTATCCTTTTTTTTCTTCTCGCGGATGAATGAAAACAACCAAACCACCAGAGAGATCACAGGCTAGGCGAGCATAGAGCAGCAGCCAGGAAAAACAAACTACGCCCTCTACATTTCTTTAAAGTACATACAACCACTGATGAGACAACAAAATATTGTCTCAGCTATTACTTTTACACACACTGTCTTGTTTCTTGTTATCATCATGCAAGTTCATTTTTGTTGTTGACAAAAAGAAAAGTTGTTGGAAATATTATAGGGTATTGCTAAACACCGCAAACCCCTCAAACACCCGCAAACCTCCAAAAAAACATAGCAAACCCCACCGAACCAACATAAAAGTGATTGAATCATAGTGTACAACCCACTCCACTGGGTATATCCATGTAAAAAAAAATACTACATTTTTACTGTTAACTACTTATTTTTGGGGTAAAACATCATTTTTTGGTCAAAAATGATTGTTAAACCCAGCAAACCTGCAAAAAAAATTTAGCAAACCCCACCGAACCAACATAAAAGTGATTGAATCATGTAGTGTACTATATCCATTTAAAAAAATATAAAATTTCTACTGTTAACCACTTATTTTGGGGGTAAAAACACCATTTTTTGGTCAAAAATGATTGCTAATTTTTAACCAAAGAATGCATGATTTTATCCCCAAAATAAGTAGTGAAATGTAGAAATTTAATATTTTATATACCCAGTGGGTCGTACACTACATGATTCAATCACTTTTATGTTGGTTCGGTGGGGTTTGCTATGGTTTTTTGGAGGTTGTCAAAAATGATGTTTTACCCCAAAAATAAGTTGAACAGTAGAAATTTAATTTTTTTTTTTACATTGATATACCGAGTGGGTCGTACACTACATGATTCAATCACTATGTTGGTTTGGTGGGGTTTGCTATGTTTTTTTGGAGGTTTGCGGGGTTTAGCAATTAATACCCATCATTTGGTCGAAAAGCTATTATATTATGGAATTCGTTATCGGAGGATGTAGTAGCTTCAAGATCAACCAATCAATTTAAGTCCGGTCTTGAACGGGCATGGTCCAACCACCCTCTTAAATTTGCGCCATATTCAAGAGTTGATGTAATTATCAAGAGGGGCTTATAGGCATAGCCTAGGCTAGCCTCGACTCCGGACCCAGCATTGCTGAGTGCCGGAAACAAGTAAACAAGTAAGTAATAATATTATATAGACTAAGGTAAAACAAACAACCAACGTAAAATAATTTAAAAATACACATCGGGATCGGTTAACCGTTGGTTATACAAATTAAGCCTGTTTTTTGTGACGACGTGAGTGAACGACAGTATTCATATTGGTGACACACCCATCATCACACGGTAGAGGGAGGACTCGACTCGAGTACTACTGAACAAAGATACTATAGCGCCACGAAGTGGCGCTATACGATCTTTGCTACTGAATACTCGACCCTGGATATTATGTAGGTCATGTTTTCTCACGTGTGTAGTGATACGCCCACTACCGAGTCGAGTGGTCACGTAGGCTAAAAAAAGATCATTGGTGGCGGACGGAGGAGGTGTGCGTTTGTTGTACACAGTTTCGTCGTCGTGCAAGGTTGTTCAAGTGTTTTCAGTGATAAATCACTCAGAAATTCAATTCAGTGAGAATTCCTTAGAAGTCCTTATTATTATTAAACAGTCTCCTACCTAGCCTAGGCCGGCGCTAGTTCCGTTTCGCACCTGTCATTTATTTCGACTCAAAATTTGTTAAGAAACTTTATCGTGAGTACCAAACCTTAGAATTAGGCCTCAAGAATACTTTTACGAAGGAGATCGCACAAAAAGTAACAAATAAATGTTTTAAATTGATGAATTTACAGAGGTATTTCTCGCACATCGGTTCCATACGCCATGTTCAATGTTGTTGTTTCTATGGAGCGCCAAAAGGGCAATCATAATAGAGGGCTAAAAACTCAATATAATGCGTATATTTAATGCATTTATTGGTGAAAATTACGTTCAATTTTAATATATTTTGTCAATGTCAATGCAACACATGTTACTGTTGATACTGTACATGGTTTTTGCAGTTTTCGTTAACTTTTAAGAATGAAAATCGACAAATTCATCGTCATATTATTACATGTACTGTAGTTTTTACATCTCAATGATCTAAATAATATTCCTCTTGGTCTTAGGCCTAGGCTAGGTAGTGATGCTGATTTAGGCCTAGGGTTTTGTTGCATTGACATTGACAAAATATATTAAAATTGAACATAATTTTCACCAATAAATGCATTAAATATATGCATTATATTAAGTTTTTAGCCCTCTATTATGATTGCTCTTTTGGCGCTCCATAGAAACAACAACATTGAACATGGCGTATGCGAAATTGACGAACTGATGTGCGAGAAACACGTCTGTAAATTCATCAATTTAAAGGATTTATTTGTCACTTTTTGTGTGATCTCCTTCGTAAAAGTATTTTTGAGGTCTAATTCTAAGGTCTGGTACTCACGATAAAGTTTCTTAACAAATGTTGAGTCGAAATAAATGACAGGTGCGAAACGGAACTAGCGCCGCCTAGGCCTATCTACTAGCTAGAGTAGTAGTAGTATGCATAGGCTAGTAGGGCCTGGTATGGTAGGCCCTTTTTGGCCTAGCTAGTTAGGGCGTTAGGGCTAGGCCCTAGGCCTACTAGTAGGAAAAGTAGGCCTAGCCTAGGCCTAGGCCTAGTAAGTAGTCTAGGCTATCTAGCCTAGCTAGGAGTAGGTAGATGTAGGCAAGGCGTAGGCCTAGTTAGTAGTAGTAATAAATAGGGTGTCAGATGAAATCGGTCGCGCTTGAAATCGGTCGCGTTTGAAATCGGTCGCGATAAAATCAACTTCCGGTATTTTGTATGGCGCGCCGCTAGAGCTATACTTTTGATTATATCGGTCGCGTTTGAAATCGGTCGCGCTATTTTGTATGGATCGAGCGGGATGCATGCTAGAGCGGGATATACATTTTTCGTTTATATAGATTTAATTGATATTTTTAAGGAACTAGATTATTTATGTGGATATTTGTTACTTGGTTAATAAATATTTATTATTAATCATTAATTAATTTTTTTTTTGTATTTCACAGGTCTCGGAGAAGGACGGTGTCTTTTCAAAATGGCCATTTCTAAACACGTTTAAATATTATATTAGGCATAATGTTATATTATGCATATAATAATTTACCTCTATTTATATGTACTGTAATTAATATATTATATAGAGAATATACGTTTGTCGTGTCTTTTATTATGCAAACAATTACGTATGGTTTTAGGATATTAATAAAATATATAGATAATATGCCGATGATAGATGTGAGAATAATAATGTATGGATAATAAAGGTGGACACAATTCTCAAAGAGGTAATCTGCACTGATATTTAAACGTTTAGATTTACGAACGGCGTATGAATGCGAGACACTGAGTTGCACTTACTTAATTATTTACATTAAATGATTATTATAAATGAAGAAAAAAATAAAAAATATTCAAATTAAAATCTATAGTATCGCCGACGTATATACGTATAAATCATACTGTCAAATTATAGAAAAAGTGCTTTATTCGGAATTATTATGGATAAGCAAGCCTGTGAGCTACAGCGATTTAATTGCTTTTGCTTATCCTTGCCTCCTTACATTTCCACGTGTCTTGATTTGGTTACCTATGTTTTAAATGTATTTCGATTTTAAAGGCTAAATAAACTTAATGAATGAACATGATCTCATAATCGCGTCGAGCATCTATAGCTTATTGGATCGTTTCACAAAAACACGTGCAGGAGGCCTATAGACCTTTCAAATGTATGGTTATTAGTAATAGACGTCATCTTTACCTCGCCATGGACAACGATCGTACGTGTTTTCTCCATGATTTGACACACTACTAGTGCGTGTTTTTTAAAAAGGGGAATCCCCGTCAGCAAAATAACGTATTGTTAGAGGAAACAGCTGCACGATCATAGAAGGCGCATCTCCAATATGGCTTATTCGGGGGTTTATTTCAGTAACTCGCCTGTTAACCATCCGCATATAATGATCATTTTACTAAAAACTATTTTAAACATTAGAAATAAAAACATACACGTGATTTGCCTCAACAATAATCATTATACACTTAGAAAATAGAAAATAAAATAAGGTGATCGAATAGTATGTTGTTAACGACATGATATAATCAGTCACAGTATGCATAAGTATAAAAATGGATACGCTGGCTTTACGGGCTATATTGTAAAAATTCTTGTTTTTAAATAAATTGTTCTCTTTTACGTAATTGTTTGCGTAATAAAAGACACGACAGACGTATATTCTCTATATAATATATTAATTACAGTACATATTAATAGAGGTAAATTATTATATGCCTAATAAATATAACATTATGCCTAATATAATATTTAAACGTGTTTAGAAATGGCCATTTTGAAAAGATACAGTCCTTCTCCGAGACCTGTGAAATACAAAAAAAAAATTAATTTAATGATTGATAATAAATATTTATTAACCAAGTAAAAAATATCCACATAAATAATCTAGTTCCTAAAAAATATCAATTAAATATATATAAACGAAAAATGTATATCCCGTTCTAGCATGCATCCCGCTCGATCCATACAAAATAGCGCGACCGATTTCAAACGCGACCGATTTCAAACGCGACCGATATCATCAAAAGGATTATAGCTCTAGCGGCGCGCCATACAAAATACCGGCAGTTGATTTTATCGCGACCGATTTCAAACGCGACCGATTTCAGACGCGACCGATTTCATCGTAAACCATAAATAGGCCTTATTTAGTTATTATAAAATATGTTTAGCTGCAAACTAGCTAATAAATAACTATTTCAATATATTTATTTCAATTTGACGCACACTGTACTACTTTATGTAGTATAAAGTATGATTTATGATGACGTTTGAAATTGATTGGTGATCATGGTTATGCACTTTTCAATTGTATTACCCACTAGCTAGGCTCACGACCCCTGGGAGAGGTGCGTCATGGGTGCGTCATTTACAAATAGTTATTGCGTTATTAATAATTAATATCATTGCGTCAAAAAACCTACAGTAGATGTTATGTCACATCAATAATTTTTCAAAATCAAAATTCAAAATTCAAAAAAACGTTTATTGTCCAATTACATACACAATACATACAATTGGAAATGTGTCGTTTAATACACTACATACATAACAAGTAAAACATTATATAGATTATACTGTACATCATTCACACCAAACTTGTTACAACAAAAAAATAAAAGAGAACACGTAACTTAAACTAAAACTTCGTGTATTGTGTTGAGGAAAGACTAGGCGTATTGCAGATTATTGAAAATTATTGAAGTAAATATATGTACCATATTAAAATACAGTATCATAAAAAAAATACTCTATTTAAAAAATGTAAAATATCGCAAAATCAGTCCATACATAACTGTATATTGCACTGCTTATTAAAAGTTTTAATTGAACTTTGTACAAACAATTTACTATATCTTGTAGTTCGTTAGAGAATACTCCGTAAACGGCACCCTGACCATAAAAAGTTATACTCGACATATAATGGATGGTTTGTATTTGCCATTATTCGTTTTACAAGTGCATAATACTGACTCATCAAATCTTATATTGAGATCGATTTCAGGGATATTGAGCCTTTTACTAGATCTTCGTACGATTCTATGTAGTTTTCCCTTATCTTTTACATTGAGACTATTTCCCAACACAGCATATTACAGAAAGATATCACGCTAAGTACCATCGATTTGTAAAACATAGTTAGAATTTGGTTATCTACTTTAAATTTCTTAAGTGCACTAGGTGCAGTCGTTGCTGAACCCTTTTTATAAAATGTTTGTATTTTGCTCCATTTTAATTTATCATCTATGATTGTTCCTAAGTACTTGTATTCTTTGACATCACGCGGCCTAGAAAGATTTTATACATATTGCTTCCGGGACTGCGCGATGTACATGTATTTACATACAGGATTATAACTTTTTTTTAGCATAAAACGATGTTTTTTTACTTTAAAACCAAAAAGGTGGCAGCTTCCAAAAAGCGGGCGCTAACATTTTTATTTTGCCCAAAATGTTGTATAGTAGGCCTATGTGTGAGGGCGTGATCTAGTACATTTTGTCGTATGAATGAAAAAACAAATTATTTGGGTAAACCAATACAATATTGTTAGATTGCCTTCAATAAACATTCTTATTTTACTTCTTGAGGTTTAAAAATTCTCAAACGTATGATTTGAAGTTCTATATTCAAATAAATGATCATTTGCATAATTGACTTAAGTAAAAATATAGAAACAACAAAAATATAACTACAGCGCACCATATAAATTAGCAACCGATATGATAACCGATAATTTTTATCTAATTTTAACAATTTTTAGCCTCTTAACTTTTTGTGTGTGTTATTGTAAATTGTATTTTATATTTTTGTATTTTGCCAGTTTTCAAATCACATTTCTGTTTTTTAAATGGACAATAAAGTATATATGACTATGACTATGACTATGACTATGATAAAAAATCATCTACAATAATGTCACATTATACAAAATACCAGATGTTGATTTTATCGTGACCAAAATAAAACGTAACCGATTTCAAACGCGACTCATTTCATCTGTCACCAGCTAGTTCGGCCTTTTTGTACTTCTATGGTTCCACATGTTTTTAAAGGATTTTATTTTTTCCATAAAAGAAGGGGTGCATTGTAGATGCATATTATATTCATGCTGGTATTGGTGATACTAAATATATTGTGATTCGTTTCCGTCCGATATTTATATTTAATTTACCGCGTTTTTTTAATATCCATATGTGTTAAGCCTTTTACATTTTTATTCTGCATTTTTATTCAATTAAATATAATTCTATGCTTTTTTTAAATGGTTTTATTATTTTGATGTTATCATTTTTTATGCCTTTGAAATATAAATTTATAAATTGATCTTTTTTTTATCTTCAAAATAAAGTATATATCCATTGTTAATTGAGCCTGTTGTTTTTATTCTACTTTTTTAGTCTATTATATGTTATGTTTTAATGGTATCCATTTTTATCATTATCATTTGATTGTTTTTATGTTTTTGAAATATAAATTCATTCATTAATTTGTTAATAATAATATCCCATTACTTTTATTCAATATTCTATGTTTAAATTATATTTTGTTATCTGTCCTAATATTTTATATTACTTTTTATGTTTGTGAAATATAAATCCTGTTTATCTTAAAGACCCCTTCCCTACAATTTGTGACGTTTTGTAAAAATAATACATATATATATTACTTTAAAAACATTTAACCAGGTCATTTCTTGTCTAAAATGTATGTTTTATGGTAAATTATGATAATATTGAGAAACAATGCACTACCTAAATAGCTTGCGGCGAATGACCTCTCGTGGACAGTCTTTAGGCCTAGGCTTAGTTTTGTAGGGTAGGTAAATATCGGTAACGTACGAACATCGTACACTAGCTATATACCTAGTCTGACGTTGTATAGTTGCTGCATTAATTGTCTTTCTATTTTTGCCAGACTCCGTTGATACAAATTAGGGAAAACCCGGTATTTTTTAGGATAGGAGTCTTCCATTTGTTTTGGCCTCACGATCGATCAAAAAGTGGGTCAAGAAAAACAAAAATATCAATCCGCGCGCAATGCATTTTGGGATTGGGCCGCTATAATTATTAGAATCAACTTATTTTTCACATTTTTAACCGTTTAAAAACGGAAAAAATTATCGCAATAGGACCATGTAGTATTATTTTTATATCATATAGTTTGTGATCTTAAATTAGATATAAAAAACGTAGGGAAGGGGTCTTTAAACATATAGGATAGCTCTACTTCATGTATGACTGGTAGCATGTGGATGATACAAAACAGTTCTAAAGACTATTATTGGCCTAAGTCTAGGTACCCTTACCATACAGTTTTTAGCTTGAATTACCTGGTAGGGCTTCACCTTATTTCTTGCTTTTTTGGTGACCTAATAGGCTTTACTATTTTCTATTTTTCCTCTTTATTTAGGTTTCATTCTCAAGTAATGACAAGACGGTGTAACTGGAGAGATTGCCAGGTATACTGTAAATAAAATAATGGCTGCTGTAGTGTGTTTTAATAGTAAATTTATAACACTATGTCTAGATATACCATACCGCATCTTTGTTTCTGACTGCTGGTATTATGCTGTATTGTGCTGATTAAATATTTTTATATTTTTTATGCTCTGTTAGGCATGGAAAGATGAAGGACTTGCATTCTCTACAACCAGCAATGAGGCCTGTAAGCTCTATGATGCTGCCCTCACGCAGGTATTGTGTATTTACGTTATTATTTGTATAGCAATGGTAGATTAATGAATTATTTCGCCTGTTATCAATTATGTTAACTCTAGAAGACATTGTTTTTGAAAGTTCTGATGTTGTTTATTTGTTTTGTTGCTTTCCTTCTTGATGTTAATAATTTTATCAAATTTGTTTTGATGTATTAATAAAGAATTGAATTGAATTATTTTTATTTTTGAAAACCTGTATTCAATCTGTGCTCATATGTTTGTGCTACTCATTATTGTAATTATATATTAGGGAAAAAAAATTGGAATTTATCAGGTGGGTATTGCATTCATACCTCAAGACCATCTTAGCCTAAGCAGCATGTACTTGACATACAGGATAATATTAAGAATTGTTTTAACTATTGCAAAGTAACTAATTTTAACTTAAATAGGGAAAATTTCTCTAATTTCTGAAATCACCTGAGCAATTACTTTGCTCTCTGAGGCAAAACATTTTAAATTTTCACAATCATCATTAATTCTTTGCTGCTGAGATATAACAATTCATCGCTTAGAGGCGACCTGCATTTTGTGCAATATTAAATTTAACTTTATTATGCATCATGAATTAAATGGTCTTTTAATGAATAATTTTGAGAGGTGCATACTTGGATTGATGCCAGCCAGTCGTACTAATCTACACCCAGTATTGCCTGGTAAGGTTTTATGATAAAAATGATATCAACAAGTACATGTTATTAACATACTCTAGTGGTAAATTTAACATATGTATTGACTTCTAATTCTAAAATGCTTCAAAAAATGTCACTTAACAGAGGGTGTTCATTCTCAGGAGTATATCTGACCTAATCAGTATTTTAAAAAAGTTTGAAAACATACAATTAAATATCACAATAACATTAAATGTTAGCATGTACTTTTTTTTCATGAAACCCTACCTGGCAATACCATGTATAGATTAGTATGACCCATGCCAGCCCATGTTATTCATGTCATTGTTCAAAAGTATTTATATAACAACTCTATCTACTACAGATTGTTGGATTTTATCAGGACAAGAGTATGGGTGGCATGGATCAAACATTTAAAGGTTTAAAGGAAGCAGATCCAGAATTTGGTAAATTAAGTCAATTTTATTGGACGCTCTTAACTTAGAATTTGTTACCATTTTGTACACTTGGGAAGAGGTATTTAAATATTTTTTTTAAACAATTTATTTTGTTTTATTTCATACTCATCCCATAGCAATTACAGGATGGATAAACTATTTTATGATTTATCCTTCTTATTTATTAATAATTAAGTCTCACTTGATGAGGCTAAAGACCACTTTACACAAGCAGTAAATGGAAAACAAGAATGTAGAATATATGTTATTTCTTATGACAATTTACGGACGGGTGGTTGAGCGGAATAGATAGATACAGATTCTATGTGCTACACAACCTACGTGGTTTTCTGCTTACTGCTACAGCTCCACTACAGGACAGTTTAGATAAACAAGATGTGATAATAAATGGTGTGATATTTGTTTACTTCTAATGAACTTTATATCACAAAGCCCTGGTATACAACATGAATACTGTATATATAATATCCAATATAATATGTGTAAACTGGAATAGGCTTTTTGAAGGCCATAAAATGACTTTAGTAAAATTGCAAGGATTCAGATGTGTTTAAATGCTGAACTATTACTTATTTGTTTGGTACAATTTCTATTATTTAGCTATAAAATAGATAACATGTATGCAATGAATATTTTATATGATTTGTACAATTTTGATATTTTATAGTAATGGGTCATGTCCTTACAACTGGTTTGACCCTGTGTTCAATGTCAATTGATATTAAAAAGGATGAACAACTGCAGAAAAGCCTTGATTACTTGGTTACTTTAAAAGAGAAACCAACAACAACACATAGAGAGACAAAGCATATAGAAGCTGTACAAGTTTTAGCAGATGGGTTGGTATAATAGAGAGGTTTCGCAATCTTACGAATACGAAAACGGATACGTCACGCACACGTATTCGTTTTCGTAAGCCATAAAAAAATCTGTTTCGCATGGCAACGAAATATTGAGGCGCGTCCAAAATATGACTGCGGTAAATTTGAGCGAAGCGCAGGTACGTGTTGCTTGGTGCTTGGCTGCCTAGGCCTAGCGTAACATCAAAGCGAGTGAGGACTTTAAAAACTGCTATTTATCTAAATTGACCTGGCATTTTAGTAAATTACTTTAGTAAATTACTTTCAATAAATCTATAATTATATTATAATCATGAATCATTCCTAATTCAAATGCAAAATGTACAAAATAGATCAAAAACTATACTCGTTTTGTAGTCAACACGAATACGCTTTACGAATATGAAATGGGGATCAGCTCAAAAGTTTCACAAATGTATGACGTATCCGTTTTCGTTATCGTATTCGTAAGGTTGTGAAACCTCCCTATTGTAAAGAACTCACAAACTTTATGTGACAAAAAAAATGTGATGTGCCCACATATGGACATGATGATGTCATATCACTACCATATTTGGGCACATCACACTTTTGTTTTCAAACTAGACAGAGCTTAAGAGAGAAAAAAGAATTTCAAATAGTGATAGTACTCAACAATTTAAAATTTATAATTATAGTCCTTATGTGTTTGTAAATAGTCATACTAATACTATAGTGTTTTAAGGCCAGTCTCCTTTTATTTCAAACTACAATGTACCAAACAGACTTTGACAGATTCACTATCTGCATCACTGATTTTCAAAGTGTTCAGTTCAAAATATAACCCTTGAAAAGACAGCAAAAGAAATTTAAAGCACTGTCCACACTATCAAACTGGTTTGACAAAAAAGTGTAATGTGCCCAAATATGGTAGTGATATGACATACTCATGTCCATATATGGGCACGTCATCACAGTTTGATAGTGTAGACAGAGCTTTAGGAAAGTAAAAAATAATTTTCTTTCTTCATTGATATATACAATTTTTTGCCATAGACAATAACATAATAGGCTCATAATTCTTTACCAACTTTAACACTTATTCATCAAGTTCAGAGTCTCTATTTGCTTGTTCACCCAATTTTTTCTGGGCAATCTGTCTTCCTCTGGAGCAGGGATGAGTAATTTTACTCTTTCCTGCTTTGGAATGGTTTACCCATCCCTCTGTCAGCCAGCACTTTAGTTTTCTGGCATTTAATTTTTTGGTAAAGACTATTGAAGATTTTGTATATGCACTAATTATAAATGAATTATTATTAATTAGGGCCTTTAGTTTCTGACTAACCTGGTATATTGCTTAGCACGCACTAATATTAACTAAACTACAGTAAATGTGTAAATATATTAATTTTCTTACAGTTATATGTCCAAGGCTGCTAATATATGGGAAGATCTTCTTGTGGACTATCCAACGGACCTCCTAGCCCTCAAATTAGCCCAGGTAAACTATTATTACCTGGGCAAAAGTATTCCTATGAGAGATTCAATAGCAAGAGTATTTCCACATTGGAAACCATCTACACCTTTATACGGGTAAATATCAATATTTAATAAATCCATGTCTCAAAAAGAAATGATAATGGTTGTGTGTTGGGATGCTTGAGGGCAGGCTTCAGGGAATGTACCATTATCTGATAGGGATGTATATCAAATTGTATATATTCGAGGTGTAGCTTTCTTCTCTGAAAGAATAGGCCAATGTCGGTTTATCCAGGTAAGCCAGAACTTATAGTATAGACTACCAACACCACTTTTGGTTTGTGTAATTTAAAAAAATACCTATTAGGCCTAATGTTTAAAAGCAAACCTAGAAACGACCCAAAAAGAATAAGGCTAAAAGTATTAGATATGAAATGCTAAAGATGACAAAAATAAGTGGAGAAAGTTTTTCTGCTTAGTATGACTAAAGCTACATATGTAAATTAAAGTATTTTAGGTTGACTCTTAATTATAATTTAGTCATTGCAGTGGTGTGTAGTGAAAGACATACATTGTATTAATGTACTAACTATTTAATTTGCAGTAGTTCGTAGTGAAAATTGCCTAACTATTAAAATTATGCTTAATTCAGCTACCTTTATGGAATGTATGCATTTGGTCTAGAAGAGAGTGGGATGTACGCAAAAGCAGAGATAGCAGCAAATAAGGTTAATAACTCACAACACAATCAATTGAATGCTTGCACATAGAAACCTAGGCTCATCACTGCCATTACACAAGCAAAATGTGCGTTTCCACTGTGTGAATTTTAATGCACTTTAACAAACAATGTTTATCAAAGTAGCGTATGACAATTTTGTTAATTCCCTTCCTATTGTAACATATAGGCTACTCTTGTGGTTTCTGTAACATAGTGATTAAAGTTGTAGAGAGTGGTTTAAAGCTGCTTTCACATCGCACCCAGATTCGGTCCTGAAACATGATGTCACTTTAATTGCAGTATCTTATTTTTATTTGTACAGGGACTGGCCATTAACCCAAATGATTGCTGGTCAAGTCATGCTCATGCCCATTGTTTTGAGATGACCGGTAGACATGATAATGGTATTCAGTTTATGACAGAAACTGAGAATGACTGGAAGGTCTGTTGCAAGCTTTTCTATGGATTTAGTGGTTTACAAACAAAAATGGGGGTTGGGTTACAAAGTGCTATGCATATCTATTTCTGTAAATACAATATTGTTATTGTTGAACTACTGATAATAATAGTGTTAAAGTACTTTGTGAAGTAGTTTTGCATTAGAGAGCTAATTGATTGTTTGCCCTACTCTACACTTTGGCTGAAGGTCGAGTTCCACCTTAGACATTTTTCCGAAAGTGTACTTGGCATAAAGTACAGTTACATCAGGGTAGGGCAAACATCTGACCATTTACATTTAATTTTGTGATGAAATATTTGTCAAAATCCTGTTGGATCATATTATGCTAATTATAGGTAAATATCTATTAAAAAAATTTACAGGCATTAGAAGAAATGGTCAAACGCTCGGTGGTATGCCGAATATTAATTAATTTGAAACAATAAAGAGGAAACAAATATTGTCTATGTTTTTTATCAATGAAGTTTATCATTTGGTTTGTAGATTTGTGATGGTTTAGCTGATCATATTTACTGGCATCTTGCTCTCTATTATGTAGAGATAGGTAATTACAACAAAGCACTGGATATATACGATTCAGAGGTAAAATGTTTCAATATTCTTACTGGTTACTGCCTAAAGGGTCTTTCACACCTGTTCCGACACGTTTCAGGTCCGGCGCCTGCCAATAAAATCGAACTTCATTATTTCGTTTTCATTTGGCTACACGCATATCGATTGCGCGTAGCCGCATGGAACGTCTTGTAATAGAAACATTGGTGTTCAATTTTATTTCTTGCCAGACCGGAACCGTGCTAGAACAGATGTGCAAGACCATTTAAGCCACTAGGTGAATTTGTTCAATAATCAAAAGCATTGGCTTATACGCATTCATATTTTCATTTTCAAAATCCCCTAATGCGACGTATTTTAGCTCCTTGAGTTGTTTTGTTTCAGCAAAATTAGTTGTTCAAATAGTTTCTACTTTTTGCGAAAAGAAATTGCTCAAAATCAGAGCTCAGGAAATGATTAATGAGCACTTGTGCGAATCAAAAAGCTCAGTAGACAAACATACGATGGAAATGAAAATCTTAGTGGAAAGGGTAGCACAATTATTTGAGAGCAAACAACTTTGACTAGTGGAAAACAGGCTTAAGTATTAAACATATTTTCATTAAATGGTAGCTTTTATATGGTTATACAATTATTACTATGTCCAGCATAAGTTTTACTGTTGAACTTATATTACGATTTTTAAACATATTTGTTTTTATAAGATATTACCAAGATGTCTTAATTCCACCTATACAGTACATGCTGCATCACTCCTGTATAGACTTGAATTTGAAGGTAAGTCGGGGAGATTTAACAAATTTTATTGATCTCTTACCACTTTCTATACACGATGAAGGTGACATAACTATCATACAGAAAGACCCGAGTTCAACTCCCGACAGGATTGAACCCATAATCTCGACAAGATTGACCCCATACTCTCGACAGGATTAACCCCATACTCTCGACAGGATCGACCCCAAACTCTCGACAGGATTGACCCCATACTCTCAACAGGATTGACCCCATACTCTCGACAGGATTGACCCCATACTCTCGACAGGATTGACCCCATACTCTTGACAGGATTGACCCCATACTCGGTTGTAAATTAGTACCTGGTGAAAACTACTACTACTAGGGAGAACAACTTTGTAAGTTTCTATCCTATAAAAAAACTCCTACTAGCTACTTTCCCATGTTTCATCTTTTTTGAGCCACCTTTTCCATTTCCATGATTCTGCATTGATAAGTTTGTTAAGTTGTGTACAAAAAACAAATAGCTATAGGTATATTTTTTTTATTGGACAATACATTGTGAGGTAACAGTGCATTCTTGTATTCATTTGTTTGTTCATTCATTCATTGCAGTTTATCAACTTATATTGTTACAGGTTTAAAGGTAGGAAAAGAACGTTGGCAACAACTGTATGAAACAGGAGAACCTTCACATTTCAAACATCTGCTTGTCTACAATGACTTGCACTATGTGATGGCAGCGTTACGATCCGAACATCAAGATGTTGCAAAAGCGCAGATAAACTCTATACGAGAATTCATTAGGTAACGTAAAAAAAACAATATTAGCGCCGTGTCACAACACGTATATGATTAAATTTATAGCTTTTTTAATTTTGGAAAAAGTGACCACATTTGTTACTCTTCTGTCGTTTCTTGAAACATTTTTATGCAAAAACTCTGTCTGAATAAACAACTTAATTTTTGACGAATAAATCTTAAACTTGTGAAATGCATTCCGCGTGTCAAAACGCATAAAAAATCATTATCACATACGGTATTTCTGTCACGCTACATAGTATGCAAGTTTTACCCATACCCTTATGGAGGTTGCACAAACTGCCTATTAATTTTATAATATAAAAATAAATCGGAGGAAAAGGTATATTTAGTTGGTTTGAGATAAGGTTGAAAAATGGGCTTGTGAAAGAATTTTCCCAAGATACAGTTGGCAGCTTTAGCCAGAGAAGTTATCTGCAACTAAGCCTCTCTCCCTACAAGCGTAGACTCCTAGAGAAGTTATCTGCAACTAAGCCTCTCTCCCTACAAGCGTAGATTCCCAGAGAAGTTATCTGCAACTAAGCCTCTCTCCCTACAAGCGTAGACTCCCAGAGAAGTTATCTGCAACTAAGCCTCTCTCCCTACAAGCGTATACTCCCAGAGAAGTTATCTGCAACTAAGCCTCTCTCCCTACAAGCGTATACTCCCAGAGAAGTTATCTGCAACTAAGCCTCTCTCCCTACAAGCGTAGACTCCCAGAGAAGTTATCTGCAACTAAGCCTCTCTCCCTACAAGCGTATACGCCCAGATGGCTGAAGTACATACATAATGCAACGTAAATTGTGTTATATGTTCATAACTTAATACTAGAAACAAACGTGTAATTTGTTTGTACTATGTGATCTAAAGCTTTGTCTAGTTTGACAAAAAAATGTGCCCAAATATGGTAGTGATATGCCCAAATATGGTTGTGATGTGACACCATCATATATTCATTTATAGGCACATCACATTTTTTTGTCACATTAAATTTGATAGTGTAGACTATCTTTTTCATGGACCTATAATCTAACCAAAGTGCTTTGTGTTTCACTGCATTTAGGGATCGCTGTGGAGATCAATGTGACGTGATGAAGAAAGTTGGCTTACCAGTGTGTGAAGCACTCGTAGCATACGAGAATGGGGAATATGCACAAGCTGTTGATTTACTGAATCCAGTGCGATACAAGTTTGTGAATATGGGAGCAAGCAATGCACAGGTACAAAGAACTGTTTTCCTTTTAAAAAACAATTGGAAAGTCTGTCGTATCACTACCATATGGGAACATCACACTTTTTTTGTCCAACTTTGATAGTGCAGACAGCTTTAGAAGTGTTAAAAACAAGGATGACTTAAAGGTTTTTTAGACATTCACCCAGGCTTGCACAAGTGGCTTAATCCGAACTTCCTCAGTTTCCAGTTAATATTGAGGACCAGAGTAAATAGTACATTTACATTTTAAAGCACACTCTAATAGTATTTAAAATATATCAATGTATGGATTATGATGGCTACCTTCTAATTCCAGAGTGATTGGTTAAAATCTTGTCCAATTTTAGTTGTTTGCACTGTTATAGTTCCATTTCCAATTTAGTACAGGCCATGAAAATAGGCCTATTTTAAAGAGCATTTGATTTTATGGTGACTAGAACATTATGCAAATGAAGCCAGGTCAAATTAGATAAATTTACTGATTTACTGACTGATAGGAAATCCACATAATGTTATTGCCAAGATATGGCATACAAATGGTAACTCGTACAATTATTGATCAGGATTGTTTACTCCACCGAATCCAAGTTCCACTTGTCAAGCTTTCTATTGCAGATACAAAAAAAATACCTATACCATATTAGTTATTGTGACAATATTTGTATTTCTCAGAGAGATGAGTTTCAGCAACTTTTTATTCATGCTGCCATCAATTCTCCTGAGAAGCACCATAAAAGACTTGCCAGGTAAAATATACAAAATATTACCAAAAAACAATTACAGAACCCCTATTTTTAAATTTCATATGCATCCAACAGTGAGTAACTCACCAATTATAGGATGGATAATAAACTATTTTATAATTTATTGTGCTTACAAACTGAGGCTTAAAAAGTGGAGTTGAAAGAGTTGTGAGTTGCAGGCCTGGCACTAGGTCAGGATTGAACCCTGGACCTGGAAATAGGAAAGCAAGCTACGGCTGTACTAATATGGTAGGTATGTTGTATGGTCCAGTATTGTACATACAGTAAAATCTGAAATATAAACTATATTTTCTATCTTATGTTTTATTATTTATTATAAAATTATGTATATAAACAAATGTTATATAAAGACTGTTGTTACACAAGGTGTATTTCATGTTTGTGGCCATTGTTCGGTGTTACTTGAAGTCTTTCTGATCCTTTCACCAGTGGTGGCACTAGTGGGGGGCTACGGGGTCTCTAGCCCCCTCGTCGGAGAGCCTAGCGCCCCCCCCCCCATTGGGGAACACGGGTACTTTTTGTCGGGGAATATAATATACAGTAAAAATCGTTCGCGTTCACTTCGTAGCTTCAGCGCCTAGAAAACCGCGACGTTCCATTGACCGTGAGTACATCAGATGGCTGTTACGCACTATGCATTCATTATTGCCAGTGATCTTTGCTATTAAACAGTAGCTAGGTACGCACTTGTCTGGCGGTATCCCTTTGTACGAATCGTTATGTTCCATCCAGGGACCAAAATATGTATTGTAGTTACTTTCCAGGCGAAGTTTACCGACGGTTACGTCGTGTACTGTGTGTCGACGTACGCTACACCAAAAATGAATTATGTTAATTGTTCGTATGTTCACAAATTTTTTGATTTACAAGTAACCCTGTACCATGGGGCACTTAAAATATATATTTCATACATTACTAAACAAAAAAAACATGCTATTTTCACTTAGCCAACATCTTATTATAGCTAAGTTATTAAATGTTCAATGTCCTGTATGAACTTCTCATCACTCGGAAGTTCAGATGGACGTACGCACGCATACACTTGGGAAGTAGGCTATAAACTGATTTCCCCGACTAAAAGGTTTTACGCTTGCGGACGCACCCCACATTCCCCTCTAAAATAAAGGCAAAAGGGACCACTTATTTTAAGCCTCTAGGCCCGATGTTTCCATAGTATAAGATGCAATTTTTGAAGACCTGTTGCTCTAGTTTTAAACAATTTCTTAGCTCAGCCCCAACTATAAAGCTGGTCATATTTCGAAGAACAATAAGTGCATTTTCCGGGACCTAACAGCTCTATTTTTCAAAAATGTCTTAGCTCAGTCACAACCATGATAGGGACTATATTTATATTTTGTGTTGAAGTATAATAAGTCTATTTTTCTAAATTTTCTTAGCTCCATCCCAACCACGGTTGTCTGTTTCTGTAGACTTGTAATTTCATTTCAAAGTATCATTAATATGTATATAAATTAATTGCAACTTCCGGGGACCTAGCAGCTCTATTTTTCAGATCAGCCCAAGGCATGCATTTACCAGTTTTGCACCCCCAGACAGCAACCAGCATACGCCTCTGCGATAAACAATATAGGCACACCTCTTCGCCTGTGGGTAGCCTACGTTTTACGTTCGCGTATATTAATTGTTCTAAGCTACAATTTACCCGATAAATATAGGCATATTTTGAACTTTTTTTTTTTAAATTGAAAAATATGGATTGAAACAGTCATCATCGCCCATCGTGTTTTTGCATGCAGTATTTTATTTATGCATTATAAAAAATGGAAAAGTGGCTACCCTAAATCTTATTAAAATGGCCTCAAATGACGCTAGAACGCGTTGCTTCCGGGGGCATCGCCCCCTGGACCCCCACCGGGAGCCCTTGCCGGCCCCCTGGCCCCCAGCCTAGTGATGCTCGCTTCGCTCACATAGCCCCCTCGTTGGGGAATGTAGCCCCTGCGTCTGGAAAATCCTGGTGCCACCGCTGCCTTTCACATTTTTTTACACTACAGTGATAATATTTGTATTTCTAAATTCTAAAGCCTTGTCTACAATCAAACTTTATGTGATAACAAAAATGTGATGTGACCATATATGGACATGATGATGTAATATCACTACCATATTTGGGCACATCACACTTTTTTTGTCAAACTAGTTTGATAGTCCAGTGCTCAGGCTTGTGTAGGATGGTTTTAGGCCTATTTACAAGCCAGTGCTCAGGCTTGTGTAGGATGGTTTTAGGCCTATTTACCATCACTTCTGCAGCACTTCAGCAAAAAGTAGGGTTCGTAACAACCCTCAAACCCCCTTGAATTAAGAACGTTTTGTTATCTCCGCTTCATTATGTATCTACCAGTCATTCTACAATAATCAAAATATATTTTAAAATCCAATAGAAGTCTGCTGTTGGAAAGAAAAGCATTGCGAGAAAACACTCCCCTCACAGATCGTTTGACAGATAGACTTCTTGCTATGAATATAGATGATTAAAAGTATGTATTTCAAGGTATATACATATCAGTTAATTTCAAGTAACATGTTCAGGGGCGGATCCAGGATTTTTTTTAATGGTGCCAACATAGTACATTGATACCGATAGTACTTTTCCCTACTTTTATAAAGCTGTTACAACTAAGAATACATTTGATTTTTTATATAATAGTCTTCATCCATTGGCTAATAATTGACTATACATAAATACTGTGCATGTTTCAGTTTGTTTACAAAATATTTATACAAGTTTTGTTTTTATATTTCAGATGAAACAAATGAATAAATATAACAGATTATTATTTAGATTTTGTTTATTACCAATATATAGTCTTTCTACAATAATTCCATGTATAGCAGTGTGATCAAGATTACAGTATGTTGGAAGAAATAGAAAAATATGGTTTTAATTCATATAAATAGGTATATTAAAAGATGATATAATATGAAGATTGGTATAGAAAGTGATAAATAACAATAATGTGTGCCTTTATATTGGTCAGTATACAAAAAATGAATTTTTATGAGTTGCATTGTGTTTTTTAAAACAATTTCACTTCTTGTATCGTCGTTAATTAGTACCATATCGGTCTGTAAAAATGTTCCGATATCGAGTGACATTTTTAAAAATTCCGAAAAATAGCTGCAATAATAGAGAGAGTGGATTTTTATTCCGTACGCAAGAACATTTTTTTCTTACAAAAAATGCTGAATTCATTAGATATCACTTTTCGATTAGAATAACACAGCATGATGAATAATTGACTATCCAAATGGTATGGATACACTCACGAAATATACTCTACATATTATAAATTAGTGATTATTATAAATTAGTGATTATTAAATATAGAAAAGCCAAATAAATGTATTTTTTTACATTAAAGTAATTTTGCTACATCACATTTGTGTATATTGCATTGATTTATATCATATATAGTACTGTTGTTATGAACGATTACCTGTCACTGATATCCCAATATTAATTTAAAGCTGCACCATTGCCATTCAAGGATTGTTTTTTTGTTGTTGACAGACACAAAGTATTACTGGACATTTCTGCTTAACAGTTTCTAGATGAATACAATAGTTTTACTTAATAGTTTTTCTGGAACTCTATCCTTTTTTCAATGTCAAGAATGATAGACTGTTCCTACCATCCATTACATTTTAAATCTTAAACTACTAATTTCACCCTGTCATTTCCCACACTTGTGCTACCAACTCTCCATAATTTCCCACACTTGTGCTACCAGGCCCTCGAAAATATACCCGTAAATGCGGCACCTCCCCGTTTGGAAATATTTAAGAGTGACCCCCCCCCCCCACCCCCCCCCCCCCCCCCCCCCAGGGTGTTAGTCCATGTAAAGAGTGTTAGCCTATATGAAAAGAGTGAGAGTGTTAGTCCATGTGAATAGTGTTAGTCCAGTGTTAAGTGACTTCATGTAAAGAGTGTAATTGCTGGAGTCCATCATTTCAAAATGAGAAACAAACATTACCCTTCCTTGTCAAGAAATATTCACATAATGCAAGTAGGTGTAAATGGTGCCCACTCTTTGATAGCATCTGCAGAGAAAGCTCTTGAATTTATAGAGTCTGGAACAGTCTGTAGAGATCTAATGGAATGGCTAGCTGCAAGAAGTCCTCCTTTAATACAAACATCTGGATCATGCCCTTGAAGAATTCCCGATATCACACCAGAAGCAAGACTGAAATAGGAAAAAGGGACTACTTAATTTAATCCCTATCACTGTTCTTCTATTTATTATTACATAAAATGATCTTTTCTTACCAATCACCAGCACCAGAAACACTAACAACTTTTCTTACCAATCACCAGCACCAGAAACACTAACAACTTCACAAGGAATACATGATCTTTTCTTACCAATCACCAGCACCAGAAACACTAACAACTTCACAAGGAATACATGATCTTTTCTTACCAATCACCAGCACCAGAAACACTAACAACTTCAGAAGGAATATGAACCTCACTGCATGCTGGGTAATGTTGGATTGACACCATGCTATTATCATCCTGAAATAAGATTTTTGTGTACAGTTTGTATACGTGAAGTTATACAAGTTCTCAAACTTTTAAGACAAAAAAGATGTCTTCTCAAAATTTGCACAATCTCCTGTACTTTATAATAACTGTTATTACAGTGAAATAAATCTGGAAATAAGGAATGGGTCACAGGGCCATAGACGCCACAAGAGCAGCAGCTGGCCTGGCTGAGATAGGATCTGTTGAACCTAGGACCAATGGATTGGAAGTGAAGCATCCAACCCACCAACTACAGCTTCACACAAACTGTAGGTTTGCACGCAACACCATCGAAGATAACAAAAGTATACATTGTCATAACATAACTTACAATCCTATTCAAATGGCCACAAGGAAACAACTCTTCTGGCTCCGTATTCCGGCAAACAAGTACGCCATCTGGACCTAAGGTTAGTATAATGCAATGTAGACCATTCTTGATCAAAACACTGCAAAGGTGACGGCATTCCCGTATAATATCTGTTAACGACATTTCTTCATCTGAAAAAAAACCACCAGTTTTTTACAGCACAATTAATATGTTGGACCAATTGCAGGTTGAGACATAAACATTTGCTTTCTAATGTAAAACTTAGTCTACACTAGCAAATTTAGTGTACAAAGTTGTTTTGGGAAAAACAGGTTGCAAAAGTTTTAGTGTAAACCAGTTAAAAAAACTGCAGAAAACTAGTTGCTGTCTTGAACGAGATTTCTGAAGTTTGTTGTCTGAATTCTCTAAAAAGTGGCAGAGTTTTCAAATATAGGTTTTGTAATGTGTGCTAGTGTAGATTAGGCTTTTAAAGACTTATTTTGAGGTTGGTGTTGCACTATGAAAGAGTTCAGTTTTCAACACCTTGGTGGTGCAGTGGTATTTCTAATTTGAAATATGTATGTGTATAAAGTAGACAGTGGGTGGTTTCAAACATATTTTTGCAAACTGTACCAATGCTTACCATGTATAGATTGTGGTTCAAAGCCATCGACAGCTGAATACATCTGACGTAGCTCCCTGAGGTTAGGTGAAGCGAATGTTAAGGACTTTCCAGCATTGGTTTCATAAGGTTTGATAGCTTTGAGTGCACACGTAGGCTCGTACCAAACTGAAAGCAGAAGTGGTATAACTTTTATTTCTAATAATCGTTAATTCTTTTTGGGTAGAGTTTAATCAAACATGACCATCAACAGCGCTGTGGTTGCTCAATCACTGTGTAACAAAAATGAACTTGCAGTACTCGCGTGCATATAATGACATTGCACTTTCGATGACATCATTAAGAGTGCAATAGATCATTTATTTAATATCATGTGACCACAATCCTACAATCAAGTGACAACAATCTACTAAGGTGTGCTATAATACCTGGTATATGATGCTCACTGCAGATGTCACAAACATACTGAATAGTTTCTGTTGGAATATTACCATCTACACAAACAAGAGGTGCTTCCACAATGGCTTCCTTGAAATTGCTAACCTAATTAAAGAAAATTCCAACAAAAATAAACTACACAAACATTATTCAGATTACTGAAGAATAAGACATTTTGAAAGCATTATCTTGAAGTATTTTGAACAGCATTTGAGGCAAAACTGCTATTCTAATACAGTCAAAAGCTTTCAGATTCAACAAAGTTTCTCCTTTGCAGTGGTTGCAGCAGTACTGACATTTTTAGCATTACTACTAGGTGAAAATATGTTGGTAGGAAGGCATAAAGACTAGGATGCTGTGGCCGTATTCACCATTCACACTTAGGCTAAAGGAAACACCCTTAAAATTAAAATCTAAGTGAATACAATTAAATTTAAATAGTTATTGAGTTAATGTAAGTGAAATACTTAATATTTAAGGGAAATATTTTACTTAAGTATAATTTTGTTTTATTTCCTTACAAGCTGAGGTGTTAGTTTATCACAAATCTTTGCATCTCCAACTCCCAGGAACACATTGCCGCTGCCATCCAGTCCAGCACAGTATGAAGCTGTCCTCTCATTTTGTAAAACAGTAATACAACTAGTATCCTAGTAAAATACAATGTAATAATACTACTGTCTTATACATATACTTTGTAAGCCTTTCATTGGTCAAAAAGTAGATGGTACTGTAGTTTCCATTATCATTTATCACTGGGAAAATAAGTACTAGCAAAGCTTTTATTCACATTGATATTAATTTTACCCTATCACATGTAAATTCCTAGACTTTGAAAACAGTAACCACAATCTCCAATGATGACTGTGATTATGGTTGAATATGGTGGGCAAACATAGCTGAAATAAGCCTAGGTCGCTTTGAGTTAATTGATGAAGAAGGTAACTGCCTTGACTAACTATTATCTAGGTACACTGACCTTGGAAAGATAGTAGTAGGCTCACGTTTCGCACTACCAGGCTATTCCACCTACGACCAGTCAATATTTGTGTATACTATTAGGTACTGAAATGATACTGTATGCAGGGAATACATAAACTTTTCATTAGGATGGGAAACAAATTTAAATGCAATAATTAAAGTAAATACCATGGAATCGGATTGGCTTAACAAACTTTTTCCCTCAAGATCATCTCCTACAACAGATATAAATAACGGATCAGCCCCAAGCCTTGACAAGCAATCTGAAAGAGAATGATTTGCAGAAGTTATCAAGATAGCTCTACATTCAAATATAGTACTAGTGTGCAGAAATTAGATTTGATATTTATTTATACTGGGTAACCTCTTCAGTCAAAGACTGATCTCCCAGAGGGCCTAGTTATGATCAGTAGTACACTGGGGTCACCCCCTAATCGTCTCGAAAGATGTACTAGGTTTATAAAGTACATATAAGCTAGATTTGTACACTTGGCCTATGGTTTATAGACCTTATCCGAGATGATTTGTTCTACCACCAGATGTGATTGCCACCTTGAGAAGGATAGTGAATGAATTCACTTGTGGTTATCATTGGCAATTTGCCTAAAATGAGAATAAAAAATAAAATAAAAAAACCATGCAGCGAGTGAGCCTCGAACTCTTGCCAATGTTATGGCTACGTAAATTACAGTTCCAATGTCTTAACCGCTTGGCCACTCACTACCATTACAATTATTCATAAATATGGTAGTGCAGTCAACTAGACTCCAAATACAACACACCTTTAAGCAGATCCTTAATGTCCTTTTTTCAGAATGTACTTTAAAATAATAATTAATACGAAATTAGTTTTGTTGGTGTTTTTATTATTTATGGAGACCAGACCCTATGAAATAATCTAGTTTGATTCAGTATTAAAAAAAGTACCTGCTACATTTCTACCAACTCCACCAACACCTTGCTGTATTGAACCAACGTTTGTCGTCCCACCATACTGAAAAAGCATTTTGCTATTATATAGATTATTTCTTATCATATGATTGACAATTGCCATCAGTATTTTTGAACAAATTGGAACTGATCACTTGCATCCGATACTTCCATAATTTCAGAATTTGCTACAAGAATGGGAAGTTTTATTTTCACCTTTCAGAATTAATCTATGGCATTGGCAGCATAATATCATTAATAATTGGGTAAAATAAATATAGTGTTCAGATTAAATTATAGCCGTTTTTTTTATATATATTATAATTATATTCTGCTTGTTAAATCATGTTTCATCACCAACACTCCCTTTTAAGCTTAATTAACTGCACCATTTGCGGATGAGTGCAATGGGGCAAATAATTTATAAACAAATAATAATAAACATTTGTGTTGATCTGTTTGCAAATTGCAGTACTCGATTGTACATAACGACACTGCACTCTGGAGAGTGCTACATAACATTTATTTCATATCATGTGACCCACAATCGTCCAATAAAATAACAATTTAAGTGTGTTATAACACTTCTTACTTACAATAATATCAGTTGAATGTGTCATTACATTCAAATCATAAATACTAGCACCAACAACAACAGGCTTTGCAATTGAGTTTCGTTCTGTATAGCTATTTGCCTTATGCATTGTCTTTGAGCCAACACTGTAGGATTTGTTAGCACTTAATTTACTGTATTCCACTGCAATTTCTGTACCTACTTTTGCATTGTTCTTGACCAATGCTATATCTAGACACTATTGGTTAAAAAAAGTATGCAGATACAACTGGTAGAGTAGGGGTTGGAAGGTTATATTCCAATACACAACAATTAAATGTAAGATAACTCGTTAAATTAACAGTAAACGATGTTTTGTATTAAATGTGGAGAATAACCTGTGAGGTGAAGTATTACTGGGCTGAATTGCGCACAGGTGTGAATGACACACTTGATCTGTTGACGACTAAGTCGGAAGTAGCGCACTATAGTGTACTGAATTCTTCACACAAGCCAAATGTGTACACTTGATCTCCAACCTTACGTAATAAGCACTATGGTTGAGGAGAGCCCAGACCTGTGCCGATTTTATGACTACACAACTTCTATGAATGTCCACACTTGTTTTATAATGTTACACTACAATCACTAATACCAATCAATTAAGCATTAAGTTCTTAGCAATACGATTTGGGGATGAGGACAGCCTCAAAACTTTAATCTACAATATATATTGAAATGACCCTGCCTCAATTACTCAAACACTTGACTTTCCAAGTTCAACTCATGCACCACATTTAAGGATACTAGCTTGCAGAGCTGTTCCTCCAGTAATTTCATTTACTCTTTTTAAGATGTATGGTGTAACATCTTTTCCTATTTGCACCGTGTGCCTTAAAAACAAAAATAGAGAGTTTAAAAAATGACTGTACAAAAAGAAAAATAGATAGTTTAAAAAAATGACCGTACAATTTTTCATTGCAACTTATTTTTTACCTCCATGATTGGAGGGAGACATAAACTAAATAAAACAAATGAGATTGTTTATGTTTTGTGCATGTAATTTAAAGTATTCTATGGCTGACCATGTGTGTAAATTCAATATTTTCTATCGGCATGATCAACTGTGTGTCTAATACTTTGCTTCTAAGATCTAACATATCTGGCAATAGAAAAATTCACACAAGATGCACTTTTAACCATGCCGATAGAAAAATAATAAATTGCATGCATGGTTGAACAATAGCCACTTCCAAATGTTCACTCACTTTGCTTCTTCTAAAGATGTCTGTATTGCAGACTCAACTTGTGAACTATCTTTGGCACTGCATTCTGGGATAGGAACAGCAATTAAAATGCCACTGTTCAGTTCAAGTGCTTTGTTTGTTGCTAAAAATGCAAAAACAGAATAAAAAGATTTCTAAATATAAAATGAACTTTCTTCTTATCACATTTTTAAAATTGTTATTACTCATATATTGAAATACCATACCAATATACATAGAAAAATTTTTTGGATAAATGTCTCAGGACCTTTATTTTTGTTTCACTAATAAACTCTCCGCCACATGCATTACACACAATTATTGTATTATAACACATTTCTATTTGTTGTAGAAGTCATTGACTTACTGTACATAATCTACAATTGACCAAGCATTTTGACAGTATTGTTTTTATTCAACTTGATCGTTAGATAGAAACATGATATTCTTGAGGCGTTGCCTCAACTTTACCTCATGAAATTATTTATACTATTCCACTCATAAACATTGATTATTTGTATATTATTATTACACACACTGTTTTTTAGGCCTGAGCTGCCAGTGCACACCATAGCATACAGTGAATAATTCGTTGAAATTCATAAGCCTCAATTTTCACAAATGCCGATACTATATATAATTTAAAAACTCACCAACGATCTGAGCAGCCTCAGTTGCATTTGATACATTACAGGGAGACAGGTACTCACTGGCTGGTGAAAAGAATGCTGGGAAATATTTAGAATCACCGTATGTTGCTACAGTTACTCCTTGGGTTTCCTGATCAAAGTGTTTGAAAAACAAACTTGAATTTTTATTTGCAAAACAAACACAAATATTCATTACTTGTATAATATTTTATGTATACATACTTTACATACAAACTTTTATTTTGTTTGTATAACTAATTATATTTCTAATATTCTTCAATAAGCAACTCAGTTAAAATTGGTGCAGTTAAAATATGCAGCTTATAAGAACGAAAGACACAATTGAATACAGCAATCGTCGCAGTTAAATGAGGGCCCGATATGAATAAGCACCACAGTTGAAGAAGACACTAATGTATTTTAATTATCTCACCAGGATTCTAATAACTCGGCCTCAACAGAAATTTCCGATAATTACAATTTCTGATAATGATTAAGACACTCCTAAATAAATGCGCAAGATCTTTATAATTCTTTCTGTATTGTTTGATAATAATAACCCCCTGCACATTCAGTGTCTCTTGACTACCAATTTTGACATGATGCTCAGTCTACGCTTTGTTTGTTTTTTTTTTGTTTTGTTTTTTGTTTTGTTTTTTTTTTGTTTTGTTTTTGTTTTTTAAATATTTATGTCAACTTCATCACTGTTTACTTGATGCAATAAAGGAAATAAATAAATAAATAAATGCTATCAAACTAGTTTGAAAAAAAAGTGTGATGTGTCCAAATATGGTAGTGATATGCTTAAATATACATCACATTTTTTTGTCACATAAAGTTTGATATTGTAGACAGAGCTTTAGTCTCACATTAAACCGCAACTTTTCTTTTTTACAGCACTTACTAAATATTCCAGTGTTCTTCCAATATCTAATATTGACTTGGCTCCAGCACAAACAACAGTAACAGGTGTCTTTCCGAGTTCAGTGAGATCTGAGCTGATGTCCATACCTATAGTGAAGCATATTGTTAAAAGATTTTGTTGTTACAGGTTCTTTGTTCTTGTTTATTTAGCTGTTCTCAGGCCGTCATTGACTGACGTTGACATACTGTATGCATTGCCTTTGCCTGAGGCAACTTAAATGTACTAGTAGGCATAAGGTGCATATTTTAGGCAAATCCTTCAAATTGTGATAATATTTTGAAACTTTGCACAGTTATTCATTAGGGTGTCAAAAACATGAAATGGAAGGGTTGCACAAAATTTGGTCAGGGGAAAGCCGCCATTTTGGATTTCAAAATGGCGGACCCCAAATTTTCACTTTTCAGGTATATCTCTGCTTAAAAGGCACCTAGAGTTCTGATTTTAGGTGCAAATTATATGGTAGTGGGGTCACCAAAAATATTGGTATATCTAACATTTTGAATGCATGGCGGCCATGTTGGATTTCAAAATGGCGGACCCAAATTTTCACTTTTCAGGTATATCTCTGCTAAAAAGGTACCTAGAGTTCTGATTTTAGGTGCAAATTATATGGTAATGGGGTCACCAAACATATTGGTATAACTAACATTTTGATTGAATGGTGGCCATTTTAGATTTCAAAATGGCGGACCCCAAATTTTCACTTTTCAGGTATATCTCTGCTAAAAAGGTACAGAGAGTTCTGATTTTAGGTGCAAATTATATGGTAATGGGTCACCAAACATTGGTATTTAACTATAACATTTTGATTGCATTGTGGCCATTTTGAATCTCAAAATGGCGAACTCAAAATGTTTCAGTACGGTACCTACAGTTATAATTTTAGGTACAGAGTATAAAATGGTATTGAGGTCAACAAACATATTGGTATAACGTCTTTGATTGCATGGCGTCAAAATGTGGTCCAATTGTTGGGCATGCTCCCGCTGTCTTTGACGACCCTCCTTACATCAACCATTAGTTGATGCCAAGGTGTTAGATGGACCAGCAATAATCAATATGCTCAGGCCCAATGGTTCGAAGACATTCATTAAGATATACCTGAAAAGTGAAAATTTAAAGTCCGCCATTTTGAAATCCAAAATGGCCGCCATGCAATCAAAATGTTAGTTATACCAATATGTTTGGTGACCCTATTATCATATAATTTGCAACTAAAATCAGAACTCTAGGTGCCTCTTTAGAATAGCAGAGATATACCTGAAAAGTGAACATTTGGGGTCCGCCATTTTGAAATCCAAAATGGCGGCTTTCCCCTGACCAATATCTGTGCAACCCTTCCATTTCATATTTTTAACACCCTAATGAATAACTGTGCAAAGTTTTAGAATGTTATCACAATTTGAAGGATTGGTTCACTTAACAGGCCTACTATACAGTATATCTATTTATTTATTTTAAACAAAATTTTATTTATTTGTTTATTATTTAAATAATAGGCGGTCCTGTAAACCAAGGTGGGGCCCTTTATTATGCTCTCCTCCCAGGCCAGGGGGATCATTATGGGCAGGGTCACTCAAGTCCCTGATTGGATCACTGCATCTAATCATGGTGAAATAAGGTCTCCATGGTCTAATGTACAGCATATCCAATGATTACCTTTGGCCACTACAAACATCAGTACAATTACGATGAAAAAGAAATAGGAAGGCAGTAAAAGAATTCTTCAATACCAACAGGGAAAGTACTGAACTGTGTGCAGGGGGTTCTCATGCATTTAAATTAGCCTTTTTGGTTTTTTTTTAGTAGAATTGACATCTCTTTAAATTCTATGAAATTTATCCTCTATATGACATCAAATAACTCACTGTTTTCTGCACCTCGATGTACACCACCAATACCACCCGTTACAAATATCTGTATACCAGCCAAGTGAGCTGCGATCATTGTGCCAGCTACTGTGGTTCCACCAACTTTACCCTAAAAAAAACAAAAAATTATGAAACATCTATTTACATAACAACTCTATTTACATAACAACTGTATTAAACACAATATAATTATTTAAATCCTCATGTTATTTTGTTATGGCTGGCTTATCAGATTTATTTTTCAAAGCTCTGTCTACATATCAAACTAGTTTGACCAAAAAAGTGTGATGTGGCCAAATACGGTAGTGATATATCATCATGTCCATATATGGGCACATCCCATTCTGTTGTCACATAAAGTTTGATCAGGGAGTTGTAAATTTTACAACTCCCTGGTTTGATAGTGTAGACAAAGTTTTAAATATTGTTAATCAATTTCTTTTCATCTTCCATATTTTTTTTTTATGAATTTTAATTAGTAAATAAGTCAATTTAATATTTAATTTCTAAACATGTTAGGCCAGTAATTGACAAACTACAGGTTACATATATTTACCTTTTACATTTACCTAAACCAATAATATATACTAACTTGACTGAGTGACCATGCTAAATCTCTCCTAGATACTTTGATAGCATCCATGCATGATGCTAGTTGTTCTAGTTGGTCAGAAGTCAAGCCAACATGGAGATTGCCATTTATTACACCAACTGTTGCTGGAATGGCGCCACCGTCACGTACAATCTGCTCCACTTCACATGCAGTCCTGAAAACATTTATTTTTTTATATCAGATTAAGGCTTATTTATATCAATACGGAACTCACCTCAACTTGAGCAACTGAATGCAACTGACAGGCGGAACAGGAATTAAACGCGACCAGTAGCGATACATTTGATTTAAGCCACTGCGCATACTGGTTCGTCTACAACTAAAAATTGATAAGGTAACCACGACTAGTTTAGTTAGTCAGTTCCAGTGTTGACAGGGTTTAATCTTAAACTAATATATAGTGTCAAATGAGACTGTTTATAAGCATGACAATATATCTATCCTGTTACTGGCTGGCTAGCTTCTGGATGTGAAATAGAAAAGAAAAGAACATACCTGACATTGTGTGGGTATGGCATTCCATGTGTTATAATTGTGCTTTCAAGGGCCACCAATGGTAAGCCATGCTTTAAGGCATGCTGTACTTCATTCCCCAGTTGGAGGATACCTTTAATAAAAAAAAACAAATTAATAAAGATGAAGATAATGATGAATGATGATGACATATCATACAACAAAAATGCAAGTTGGCCTGAACGATAACTGGAAAATTGTGGATGATTTATTGTACAAACATAAGACCAGAAATATACTTGTAATACAAGTAAAAATAGTCATTTTTAACCAACAACTAAAAAACTCACCAGTGTTTAAATGACGGTTACTAACATCTACAGTAGTTAACACTTTTCTTGGTAAAAACCTTGTGACTTGTAAACATCTTTTTAGGTTCAGCATTATTTTAAATCTCAAAGAAATAAAATGGAATGTGTAATCTATAGGCTACATTGTTTACTACATATAGTAGGTTTGATAACTTAAGACTTTAAACTTTAGGCTAGGCTAGGCCCTAACTATAAAAGGCTAGTACTTAGGCCCTCTAGCCTAGTCTAGTAGTACTCGATCGCCTAGCTAGGCCCTACTTAGACTAGGCCTAGAGTAGGCTAGGCATGGCCCTACCTAGATACCTTTTAACTAGACTAGTAGGCCGAGGCGGGACTAGACTAGGCCTAGAGGTCTTAGGCTAGTAGTAAGCCTCCTGTGTATTCGTATTTCTAATAATAATTTACTAGGCCAGGGGCCTAGGCTAGGCGCGCCCTACTCTACTACTACTAGGCCTAGGCCTATCCTATAGGCCTAGGTAGGCTAGGCCTAGCCTACTACTCTAGCTTAGAATAGGGCAATCATTTTTTTTAATTAGGCATCATCAACCTACTAGCCTAGGCCTAGATAAAGTCTCATATCCTGCACTTACCGCTCGTTTATCACGTATGCCTAGGCCTACATCTTTTACTAAAACAACAACCAAGAAAGGCCTAATTAATACACTAATAAAACACGTGTATTGTATAATTTACACAGTGTAAACACCACTACAAACCAAAAAATGTTTTAAATAAACCCGCCCTCTTTAGAGTGGTGAAACTCTCTTCGTCGCAGTGTGAACAGCCCCAATCACACACACAGACCGGGAAGCGATCGAACATTGGGATTAAAAACAATTAAAATGACATCAGTGTGCCAAAAATGTTACTAATTCGTTCAATTACTTGACAGATTATTAATCCGTTCAAACGAATTACTAATTCGTTGGAACGGATTACGTTCGAAAATCATATACTTAAAATGGCATTATGGGCTTTTGTACACAACTTTCACTTCTATCTATAGGTACTTTAATTATATTTTGGGCGCCCACGGTTTAATTTTACTTATTGAATGATTTCCACACTTTATGACTCCTCAAATTCAAAGACAATATGTATATTGCCAATTGGGCATACTCAGCGCGGCTTATTTACGAATCCATGTTCTATTTGTAATAAAATGGAAGACCTTCAGGTAACACTCGAACATAATAACATCCAAGTTTGTACACTTGCGGAAACATGGTTTAATGGAGACTATATTTGCAAGGTCAGTAACTATAACATTTTCTATAAGAGCCGCACAAATACCAGAGGAGGAGGTGTAGCAACCTACGTCCACAACAGCATTCCTTCTGATCACGTTGATTTTATTACTGTTCCAGACGAACTAGAATGTGTTTGGGTCAAATTACAGCCTTATAAGCTTCCCCGTGAAGTTTCTGAAATATATGTGTGTACCATTTATTGTAGCCCCAGCCAAAACAAAGACCATCAACGTGACCTCTTAAACCATCTTAGAAATTCGATTGACACTATCCGTTCAAGAAGAAATTTAGCAAAAGTCATTATTGCTGCGGATTTCAACAGTGTTGATATCTCCTCTCTATTAAACATGTCGTTGATTTGCACCAAGTTGTTAAAGATAAAACCAGAGGAGACAAAATGCTTGATCTCATAATTTCGGACCTTAAAGATTTTTATATGACTCCTACAATTCAAGCCCCACTTGGAAAAAGTGATCACAATGTCATTATTTGGAAACCGCTGAACTCAATTAAGTGTAATGGTAAAATGGTTACAAAGATTTTTAAGCCTTGTACTGATTCATCGATGAGAAGTTTCGGAAACTGGATTACCAAATTTGACTGGTCACAGGTCTATAATATAAAAGATGTAGATGATAAAGTGAACATAATGAACGATACCCTCACCTCCGCGTACAAGAAGTTTTTTCCTACCAAACATTTGCGAGTGTATTCTACCGATAGACCTTGGATCACTCCATACATTAAAAAAACTTATCAGGTATAGACAAACTGCTTTTAGGAAGAAAAAACATGAACGTTACAAAACACTTAGAAATAAGGTAATATGGGAAATAAAGAAAGCTAAGGAGAAGTACTATCGTTATAAAGTAAAAATGCTTGAGGTGAGCAATCTCCGTAAATGGTACGACAAAGTGAAGCAGATTTGTGGTAAACGTAAAGACAAACCAAGAATTACATTTGATAATCCTTTACCGATCCCAGATTCCGTTGCCTCTAAACAAATTAATGAACACCTCGCAAAAATTTGTCGTGAACTGGATCCTCTCAAACTTGACGAATTGCCTACATACCTCCCAGCTGAGAGTCCACCGCCACAAATGTTATGCTTTGAAGTTAAACAACAATTATTAAAAGTGCAGATTAATAAATCAGTTCCACCTGGAGAAATTCCACCAGTTATCATCAAAGAATTTGCACCCGAAATAGCAGAACCCCTAACGCATATATTTAATTCTTCTTTGAAAGAAGGTATTGTACCCAAAGCTTGGAAACAAGCTACCGTTATACCGATACCAAAGAAAAAAGGTACAGTCAGTATAGAACAGATTAGACCGATCTCGCTTACGCCACTGTTTATCCGAATCTTTGAACATTTTCTAACTAAATGGTTAAATGAAGACCTATCTACCATTATAGATAAACAGCAGTTTGGTAATGTCAAAGGTATCAGCACGAGTCATTACCTTATTGGGCTCTTACACTACCTTCTTTCTGGACTGGAAAAACCTGGTCACAAAGCACGAATTCTTGCTGTAGATTTCAGCAAAGCTTTCGACCGTATTAGTCACCAGGTACTAATCAGTAAGATGATATCAATGGTGTCAGGAAATCTATCATCCCGTGATTCTGTAGCTTCCTAACTTGTAGAAAACAAAGAGTGCTCTATGGTAGCGCTATTTCCAGTTGGACATCTATATTTTGCGGTGTTCCGGAAGGAACGAAATCTGGCCCAAGCCTTTTTCAAGTAATGGTCAATGACTCGGCATCAGATTGCATTACAAGGTGGAAATTTGTCGACGATCTAACCTTCGCTGATATCTCACTGTCTGGACTCTATTCAATCGTACTTTAGTAATTTAGAGGAATGGTGTAAAATAAATAAAATGTCCCTTAACCCTAATAAGTGTAAATCAGTGGAGATTAACTTTTGCAAAACTCCTGGTTACTATGATTTACTGACTAATAATGGAGTCCAAGTTGAGACTGTTAAGCAATTGAAGCTTTTAGGTGTAACTATCCAAGATAACCTTAAGTGGGATGCACACATTGGTGAGATCGTTAGCAAGGCCAATAAAGCCATGCATATTGTGTCGGTACTTAAAAGGTTTGGTGCACCAGAAGATCAGTTAATTAAGATTTATAAATCTTTCATACGCCCCATAATTGAATATGCTTGTCCAACCTGGCACTCCTCCCTGACTTCCGAATTAAGCTTTGACCTGGAATCGGTCCAGAAGAGGTTTTTAAGAATTGTACTAGGGAGGAGGTACTATTCGTACACTGCAGCCCTAAAGAAATTTTCTCTTGATAGGCTCTGTGACCGCCGTCTCCAGCTTGTTCTGAAGTTTGGGAGGAGTGTCCATGAAAAATTTAATAATATTATCCCCAATACCCGTGCCGAAGCGACAGGTAGATCTCTCAGAAACGGAAACAAAATATCCCAAATTAAATGTAGAACAGAGAGATTTAAGAAATCCACACTCCCATTCCTGATTAACAATGACCTTATAGTGCAATAATATATATATATATGAAATTTTTAATGTTGATAGGCCTACGGATAATTAATAATTTTACTCGCAGTTTTTTAAATTGTAATTGTATATTCTTTATTTTTTTGTTATGAATTTATGTGTATATATATATTTTTATATTGGATGGTTGTGTAATTTTGCTCGTTTTTAATATATATCTTTGTAAATTTGTAATTGTATATTCTTTATATTTTTTTTTAATGCAGTTTTGTATATATATATATACAGTATATATATTTATATTGGATGTTTGTGTAAATTTTGCTCGTTTTTGATATATTTTTTATGTTTATGTTACTGGACGCAATTCAGTTTTGTACTAATAAAAAAAAAATGTAGGCCGGCCTGCGATTTTTCGTACATAAGTTGGCACCCCATGTGAAAGATTGCCGAACTACTTCCTAAATATAACTAAACCTAACCGGTCCCTCTAAATAATCAATCTCTCACTATAAAGTAAAAGAAGTAGTCGAATCTCATACATTGACATGTAAAGTCCAACGCATAGGCTAAGGCCTTTAATATCCACTCGACTACACAGACGGCTCGACGAAAAGAGTTTGCATAGCGAAAGTAGTTAGCTCGAAATTCTTACGTCACACCTTATGGATATGACTAATAAAATTAATATTCATGTTTATTTTGTGACGTTTCACGGTTATGAAATATCGCGGCCGGCCGGCCTACTCAGGTGCATCAATTTCATTTTTCCCAACCAGGATACTAGCAGCGTCGACCGCAGCGTCAATAACAACCGCGACCTTGAAATAGTAATTGATGTATGACATCATATTGTATTGTAGGACCTATCACAATATCAAATCCTGGTTAACAGTGATTCTAGCACGCAAGCAGTAAACAGCGAACCAGTATCTGTATCATATCATTTACTGATAAGACGTCTTAATATTTTCGTCTTCGTGGATTCTCCGTTAAGGTAGGCTTTGTTATTCAAGGTTGTTTTACATGACAGACCGTTATAATTATTATCATAATTCCAATGTTGAAAGCAATATTCCATAACATCCACGCTGTATGAATGGGTTCGTACACTATTATTAGGCCTACTATAGTACTAGAAATGGGCAAGAAAATCCCCCGTAGGCCTCCTAGTCATGGTACGCATAGTTCTAACACTAAGCACATTATAGCTCACAATCAGTATACCAGCTTAATAACGCAAGGATAATTCACTGCCATTTACATGCATAGGGCATATGAAGCTGACTGAGGCCATGAAAAGCGATGGAGTATTATGTTCCGACACATTAGTAGACTATGCTTAATTCATTTTGCCAACCATGAGACGTAGACCCAGTTGATAAATGAAAAGCGTTGCGTCTTACGGAACAAGCTTAATCAATATATCGTTGTATATATTATAGATTCCATTGTTTTTTTTTTCTAGAATGTGCGGGGAAAATAATTGTTTCTTGACGGTCGTCAAGATAAGTTCATTACTCCTAATGATACTTGGCGCAGCAATCATTGCTCTTTCAAGTATTACTATGTTGGATGACAATCACGTGTACGCCGGTATTCCTGGCGTAATCATTGGACTAATCGTAAGTGTCTGAAATAAGTTAAATCAAAATGGGAATGAGGGAAAGAGACGTGGAAAGGAGAGAGGGAAGAGAATCCGTGTCGGGTGATTCCACTACCTCACACTGCCTAAAGCTTGAGAAAATGATAATCACGTCAGGGCATTATAAAGCCTATATTATTTCCAATGACCAATGGCCGTCATTTCCAGCTAGCGTTACCAATACATTAAGGTTCTGAGACTCCGCAGCAGTTTAATTTTTCATTTTTGGCTTAATATCATGTTTTTGTATCACTTTGTGTGTCATCATACCGTTCGTGACTAATGATTAATAAACACGTTATTGCTTATCACAGCTCATTTGTGAAATTATATTTTTAATACTTTTTTGATAAGCACTTAAATTTGTGTTCTTAAACACCAAGTGTTCTCGCTTTCGAATATGCGCGGTAACATTTATTTTGAAATTAATTACACGGAGTCGGGCATGGAGTACCGATCACACATTTTACTATGTTATTGTTATATCTATACGGTACATTTTCAGGTTGTTTTAGAGGGCGTCTTTGGCCTGATGTTTACTTTTAATCGACAGAATAGATGTCGGGTAAGTACAAACAAATACGATTATTAGTGTTTATAGTTCATCGATATGAAACTGTCGTGGGTAAATAATATATAAAACAACAGTGCAAGTTGACCATAATATGCGCGTAAAAAACTAGGTATAAATTCCAATTAATTACTATCAAATATTGAGAATGATCAAGTATTGGATAAAATAAATAAAATGGAAAATAATAAATTACCAAATATATGCGACGACCAAACACAAACATCTTGGCGAAAAATGGCCAAAACTGTTGGGTGTTCTGGATAATTTCGGTTGTGGTTAGTGGAATAGTTTATTTAATGAAACATTTCATCTATTATTTCACAAAGAAATGAAACAGTTTTAGCAATAATATACGTTTCAATTTTTACAAAAATATTAAACTTGACAATCTTTACGAACCTTATGTTTACGATTTAAGTTGTTAAGTATAGAACATTTATATCATGCTTTAGATTAAGTTGTTAAGTATAGAACATTTATATCATGCTTTAGATTATCTTTTCATAATCTGTTGATTGAAAAGGGGCGACATTTAAAAATTAGAATAGAATATATATGTTTTGTGATCGATTAAGATTTAAAAAAAAGAAAATCCTGTGTGACCGAAAATAATATAGATTTTATTATATGAAATGGGCCGCCGGGAGGCCATTGTTTAATGAAATAAAAGAAAGAAAGAATAAGTACACGTGTCATAATCATTCATTTTCTTTCGATTATAAATCTGTTTTTTCGTTGATAATGTATTAATTGTTGATTAATACAGTATAATAAATCTCAAATTAAAACAGCGTATACTATGGTTCTCGATTGAATGTTTTTTTTAGGATTGTGTTGTACATATTTATATCTGTGTTAAACTTCAAAGTAAAATGTTCATTATACAAGTTAGGCTAGTCCTAATAGTCATATTTCCACTCTAATAACATGCTGTAGGCACTTCGTGTTAAAAGCGAATAAACATGTGTTTTAGGGTAATTTTTAACATGGCGGCTGAAATAGAATATTTGCAACTTTAATAACAATATATTTGGAATCTTCACTATCACAAACATAGGTATAGACACCAGTTTTTACTATTAACTAAGTTATAAGCCAAAATAAGTCGTCTAAAATGGGGGCCATTTTGTTTTTCCCATTTTAAGGGTGAAGATCTAAAAATTGAGCCGGGTAAACAGGAAATCTGATCTGAAAATTACCCTAAAGCACATGTTTATTCGCTTTTAACACGAAATGCCTACAGAATTTCATTTTTCTAAAATCTGGAATAGTCTATTAAATAATGAATAATATGCACCCGATTCCCCTGCAGCTGTCACTAGATAGAGTCTAACTGACTATCGCAATGATTCAGTAGTACTGTTAAAACTGAAATATTTGGTAGTAATACATGTATTATTCTATTAATTGATAACACGTGTAAATAAATAATAATGAATGGTTTGAATTTTACTGTCACTGACATGGATATTATTGTTGTTCTATGCCTACTTTGTGTTTATAAATAGACCAAATTAATTGGCGACAATGGTACAGCATTAATTCCGACCAAGATGCTATTTTTGTGTATATTAATTTTGTTCTTTTCAGAAAATAACTGCTTTCGTGTTTTCAATTGTGACTATTATTCTGTTGCCATTTTGGATATTTGCATTCTTTCTTTACTGGGCGGTTAATAGTGCTAACATATCAGAGTGTGGAGAAGGATGTGTAAGTATAAACCACCTTTCTGGTACCGTATATTTCTCCAATTTTAAAATAAAAATAACAAATGTCCCTGTAAGCCGATAAGACACTGATATGGCATTTATTTTTTAAGTTGAGACGTCTTGATAAAAATCACATAATTATTATTTTAAGTGAAATTTGTCGAAAAAATAAGTATAGGACTATCATTGTTTTTAAAATTTCGTCATATCCAATATGCACAAAGTATGCCTAATTAGTTATCCGCTTGGTAGAGCGGATAACTCCTTGTTATTGTATGAGATCAATATTGTTGGTTACCGCAACTTGTAAAGTTGTTGGTTACCGCAACTTGTAAAGTTGCGGATAACCCTTGTGATTGTAAATATCTTTTTCATCTTCTTTGTTATTCTTCTTTCTTTCCCGGATTTTTGTGACCAGCATATCCCCTATTACTTGTGAACATAAGATTGTATAACTTTGTCAAAAGATTGACCTGTAGCTGTAGATGTGCAAGAAACTTCGTTATATGACGCTAGAGTCGCGCAGCGTAAGTTACGCGCGATTTTATGAATTTCATTGATTGATCATAGGTTATAAGTTATTTTGTATTAACACTTTGACAAAATTTAAGTCATATCAGGGGCAAACTTTCTACGGATTAAAAATGGCATGTTTCACAAGAAGTTACGCGCGCACGCGCATTTAAAATTTCAAAATGCGCAAAATTAATTTCTAATCAACTTTTGCGTTTCTTGTCATTTTGAGCATGTCAAAAATTCCCACGGGCGCGCAATTTTTTACGAGCGCGGTGCGCACGTAGCGTTAAAAACATATTTTTTTCTCTTGAATTTTATTTTTCAAGCCTTTCCTAGTAATTTTAAAAACAATTTAGACCTTTTCCAGTTTAAATAACGCCACACGAACACGTTGAATTAGACATTTCGTGCGCGTTTTTTATGAAAAAGCTTTAAAAATCGTCAAAATAATGTCTTTTTTAAAACAGTCATAGTTTCTAAAGTAAACCGTGAACCGTTTATTTTTATTACAAAATCTAGAAGTTGATGAGTTGTAGATATCGGATCATGCATCGATAAGGCTAAAAAAACCATTTTGACGTCATCGTATGGCCACACGAATGTAAAATATAGGATTTTTGTCTCTTTCGTTATTGCTCATCACATTCAATGGAGCGCATCACGCTTAACAGTATTCCTTTTTCTCCTACATTTATATATTGTCTAGGTCAATCAACTTTCTTTAGCATGAGATAAAATATTTTAATTTTTATAACGTCATCATGCCTAAAAATTTTAATTACGTGGGTCATAAATTTCATCTTTACAGTAAATTTTAATCTGTAATAGCTCGTAAAAATAAAATGTGATAATTACGATTAAAACGTTTCCTGAAAGCTATTGGATTGTAGATACAAAATCATGTGAAGTTTTCGCCAATCAGATGTTTTGACGTCGTCATATGACAAGTTTAATTAAAAAGGTCAAATTTTCATCGTCTGCGTCAAAGTTCATCACATTTAAATGTGCGCGCACAAAAATTTTACGTATTCAAATTTCTTTTACACGTTAAGAGCCATTGTCTGTAAAAATCAAAGATTTGGTGGCAGATGTAAAAAAATGGATTTCTCTCAAATTTTTACCATGAATAGACATTTCAATAAAAAGCATATCTACAACATTCATTTTAATTTTTAGCCTCCGTTTCCATGACAACGGTCAATTATCCAAATTTTGATGTTTTTGCCATTTTTCACAGATTTTCTATAGTGAAAAAGTACAAACTTGTATACTTATTTTAACCAAAAATACTTACAGTATACAGTTTTTGTTTATAGCAGTGTAAACAACAAGTATTAAGTTCCATTTAATGTAGAAAAAAAATAAATTACAAAATGGAGTTTGGTTGATACCATTATTTTAAAAAGGGGTGTTTTTTAAAAATATTTTTTTTTATAAAAGTATACCTCATAAACGTACCTATAACTTCCAAAGTGGTGTTTTTAAATCAATGAGGTTTTTTAATTTGATAGTAAATAGGTGTCTAAACAATAATCACGAAAAAAACACTGGGGTAAATTTCGTACATAGGTTTTGTGTTGCCAAGAAAATACGAAAAATACAAAAAATATAACAAAATATCAACAAACAAAACACATGAAACACAATTTAAATATGGCTAATCCAATAATAAAATGTATATGTGGCTTGTCATAATGCTACTAGAGTCATACGAATAGTTTAGATAAAATAGGAGAATGTGTTGCCAGGTTTATTTCAATTAATTGCCAGAAAAACAGTATTTTGCATTGAAATATTTAGTTGATGGCAAATAATGTTAAACTTGGAAATAATTGCGTCAATGGTTTTTATAAATTTTTAAATCTATTTTGTGTAAAGAGATACAGAAAGACCTCCAAAAAAATCTGACCTTGTAAATAGGTCATTTGAGGTCAAAAGGGGTCAGAATGCAAAACAGGACAGGTCCCCACTTTACTACAACTATTAATGTTTGATCAAAATTTACAGGATAGTTTATAACAATTCTCAACAATTTTCATATTTTACCTATAGTGTTACCTTAGCAACCATTTCTATGTGTAACTAAGGAAAGTAATTTTTTTTTTTAAACGTAAAAAATGGCGTTTTTATAAATACAAAGAATTGATTGCATTTGTAATTTTTCTCAATTTTACTTCTACTGCATTCCATTAATGACAAACTTGACCTTGTAAATTCATTCATTTTGAGGTCAACATTTTACCATAGTAACTGTTTCTATGTGAAAATTTCAAAAAAATAAGGGGTTTTTCATAAATACAAAACATTTTTTCTACATAGTTTTACATTTCTACTTTTTGCCAAATTTACTTTAAATACTGAATCCTAATAATCTCAGAAAGAAAGTCTTGACGAATCTGAATAAAGGTAAAAAAATGACCTTTAGTGTTATCTTAAACCTGTTTACGTAACTAATGATATTTAAAAAAAAATTAAATATGGAGTTTTCATGAAAAAAAATAATTTACATATTGAGGTCAAATGACATCAACATTTTACCTATAGTGTATTGTAGCAATCTTTGGTACTACGGTAGCTGCTCCAGTGGACCAAATTTAGCACTAGTGGAGCGCAGTGATATAAAATAGAAATAAGTTACTAATTTTAATATTCTTTTCTTATGTTAATACACTGTGCTCAAGTGGACACAATTTGGCGCCAGTGAGGAGCACAATAATATAAAATAGAAATAAATCACTGAATTTTAATATCTTTTCGTATGTTAATACACTGTGCTCAAGTGGACCCAATTTGGAGCCAGTGGAGCACAGTGATATAAAATAGAAAAAAGTCACTGAATTTTAATATCTTTTCGTATGTTAATACACTGTGCTCAAGTGGACCCAATTTGGAGCCAGTGGAGCACAGTGATATAAAATAGAAACAAGTCACTGAATTTGAATATATTTTCGTATGTTAATACACTGTGCTCAAGTGGACCCAATTTGGAGGCAGGGGAGCACAGGAAGAGTGATATGAAATAGAAATAAGTCACTGAATTTTAATATCTTTTCGTATGTTAATACACTGTGCTCAAGTGGACCCAATTTGGTGCGCGCGCCAGTGAGCACACAGTGATATAAAATAGAAAAAAATCACTAAATTATAATATTATTTTTTCGTATTTTAATACACTGTGCTCAAGTGGACCCAATTTGGCACCACAGGGAAATAGTCACATACAAAAACATCGAGAAAAAATACTTCTGGAATTTAAAAATATTTATATATTATACAGTAGAATGTAACCAGCATAGGCTCTGATGTGAGCAAATTGTTGTTTGCCGCCCTCTGTATCATGTAGAATTATTGTCTCCTTGTATACACAGTATACTGTATAATTATAATACAATTACAAGGCGAAAATACAGGACCACCTCTTATTATAGTTTTTAACATATGACGTGCACGTGGCGTCTGTCGTGCGGATAACTAACTCGTCAAAGTGACGAGTTTCATGTCTAGTTGTACATTAACATACTTTAACGTTATCATTTTTACAGACTACTTCTGATACGTATATCACTGGCGGGTTGACCCCGTTGTTACTTGGACTCATTGGTATTGTGCTGTCAATTCTGCTTCTTATCAGGTCTGCTCCATGTGCCTGCTGTGGTGATAATATGGTAAATGATGCACATTTAATAAACCCCTAATAAATCTAAAATAACCTAAAAAATACAACGTTGGACATGGAGGGTAAGAGTGGCAGGGAATGGTGTGTGGAGATGTGGGTTTCGTGTTTGTTTTCCACTACTAGAATGGCAGCGCAAGGACGTAAGCGCACTGCAATTAATTTGACCAATCACGACACGTGGATCATTCGAAACGTCCCTTCTGATTGGTCAACTTACGTGTGTTACGCCTACATTGTTACGTTATGTCCAAGCCCAACGATTGTATCTGTCCAAAAATATTGAGTTGTTTGTTCCTCCATCGATTCGATTGACCTTCTGTTTAAAGTGCCTCGCATTAGTTTTTATGACTCGGCATTCCCTCAAACTTTCCCTACTATCTATTATTATTTTTCTTTTCGTTTTTTTTTACAGGATTCTATTGATCAGCCTCATATTGTATTTACCAAAGCATGAACACGAGACAGCTTCAATCATCAAATGTGTTTTACTTAGCCTAAACTACTTTGTATATAATAATAGATAAAATATATCCAGCGGAAGATGAGATCAAATCAAATCAAATCAAAATAATAGCCCTTTTCTGTGTTTTGGTATCTTCAATGTTGAAGTGTAGTAGAGTAGGCCTGAGGAAAATTTGTAACATTTAGCCTCAATAGTACAATTATGATTACCGTATTCGTGAAATCGATCAACGCCGGCTCTGGGAAAAGTCCCTCATAATAAAGTTATGTTGTTTATTTATATTTATTATATAATTATGAAACATGACATGTGCTGCTAGCTATAGTTTATATTTGATCAGTCTAGAGCCTTGCGTAAATAAGGACAGCCTCGGATACAAGTCGTAGATTGTGCCAAATTACGCGAGTACAGTAAGCCTCATACTAAGCAATTAAAGTTCAATAAATCACATAGAATGTTACATCTTTATATATATATTTCATATTGTGGTATACTAATGATGCCGCTGCCATAGTTTTAGGCTATTTATTTTTTTCTTGATGTAAGCCTATATATTATTTTTGTTTATATTTTATTAAAGTAAAAATGTACCTTTTTACAATAGGTTGGTATATCTTTTAGTGAATTGGTTATTATTAAATATCATAACAAACATTGTAATATTGCTATTGAATTGTTGTTGGTTATTGAGCATACCTTTTGAAATAAAATTACACACTCATAAAGCCTTTATGGCATGTTTTTTTTAATGAACCATGCATTTTTAAAAGTTTCGAGATGATAGACCTACATTACATTGAAAACAGATTTGAACATTATTGTGTTCACAATTTGTTTATTTACACAGTGACAGTTTTTGTTTACAACAAAATACAATATTTGTATCTACCTACCTGTTCTTTATTTTGATAATTGTCGAATCGAATACTGTATATTTTTATGAATAATTTAAAGAGGTGTGACAGTAGAATTACAGTGTGTGACAGAAGTATTACAAAGTGTGACAGAAGTTATTACAGAGGTGTGTCGTAGTATTACAGTGTGTGGCAGTAGTATTACAAAGTGCGACAGCAGTATTATCGAATGTGACAGCAGTATTGCAAAGTGTGACAGCAGTGATGCAAAGTGACAGTAGTATTACAAGATTGGTGTGACAGGAGTTATTACAGAATGTAACAGCAGTATTACAAAGTGCGACAGCAGTAGCCTACAATATTACAAATAGTGACTTTTTTTACAGTGTGAGTCCAGTTAGTAGATATTTACCACAACTTGTATTGACGTCATGCCTCCTGAAAAAGAATTTCTTTAGATTATTAAAAAGGATTATTGCCAACCACACCAAGTTTAAATAAACTCAGTTCAATAAATACATAAATAAAATACGATATGAGTATGTGTGTAGTCATTTTATTTGCTTATAGGCTACGTAAGGATAATTAGGTAAACTAAAATAGCAACCTAATGTTTAGTTTACTACTATACTACTAAGGTTTAACGAATGTTACTTTGAATGACCTCCAGAAATGTGATTACCCCATCAAATCTTCATAGACGTTGTTGAGTCAAGATATATATATATATATATATATATATATATATATATATATATATATATATATATATATATATATATATATATATATATATATATATATATATATATATATTACTGAGGACTAGTGCTGTTCCGCCGTACCACGCCGAGAATGTTAAAGAGTCGCTATCCAATCGAGTTCGAACAATACCATGAAAGCCCCAGTGGTCTAATGGTTAGGACATCTGCATATCAAGCAGGCGGTCCGAGTTCGAGTCTCGGTTGGGGCGACTTTTTCTCATTCTCACAGATTTCCTCATCTTTATCGTTTCAAATTAATTAATTAAATTTCAGTATATCACCGGGCGGTTTGGAATTAGTGTTCTTTGCCTACTGTGTTTATATATATATTATATATATATATTTCAAATAGGCCTACAGATCTCTTATGTCTTCAGATGTTCCATCTGAATGCAATTAATTAGTGAGTAGTGTTGAAATTATTGAAAGTACACTACACTAGTTGGCTAATTCGTTCACAGTGTTTTCAACCAGGATACAAGCAGTGACAATAATAACCGCGACCTTGAAATAGTATTGATGTATGACATCGCAATATCAAATCCTGGTTATAAACTTTAGCCGCGTTGAAAGTTATTCATTAATTCATCGGTATACTAGTGGTTCTTCACACACAAGCGTTAAACAGCGTAGCAGTTACATTTGTGTAGGCAGGCCTATTATTCCGTTACTTTTAAGATTTTTTTTTAGAAGTCTTTATATTAACGTTAAGGTTGTTTTTTTTAAATCAAGATTTTACCATTCCAATTTTATAAATAGTACCCATAACATATTCACGCCTACCTACGCCTCATATGCAGTTCGTCGTCATCCCCCAACCCTAATGTTACATACAAAACACAAATTGGTTTTGTTTAAATTTGACTCAAACATTTGGACTCATTTTGTGACTTTCTCTATCGGAGGTAATTCCAAGGGTGCTAATTTTAGTTAACTATATAATTCAATGTGTCTATTTATCGTTGCTGTAAACGACATGTATTATTGTCCTGCGGTACGTACATTTTGAAATCGCCAGTTTTTATTATACTGAAATTATATTGTGTATTCGAGAACCGACCAAGATCGTACGTGTGCGAAGAGAGCGTACCATCTTGGCCTATAAGAGGCGATGGTGTAGAGTAAGCCTATTCCGACATAGGCCTAACTGATGTTTGTTTATGCTAATTTATTATACCAACCTTAAGTTTGCTTTCCACAGGACCCACGCAAGAACGTAGACTCACTGCGTAAGCGTGTTATGGAACGCCTCCTCTGCCTTCAGTTGACATTTATCATGCAGTACACACCAATCTTCATGCAGTACATGCCAATGGTCATGCAGTACACACCAATCGTCATGCAGTACACACCAAACATCATGCAGTACACACCAATGGTCATGCATGACGATTGGTGTGTACTGCATGACCATTGGTGTGTACTGCATGACCATTGGTGTGTACTGCATGCACGACTGCATGACCATTGGTGTGTACTGCATGATGTTTGGTGTGTACTGCATGACGATTGGTGTGTACTGCATGATGTTTGGTGTGTACTGCATGACGTTTGGTGTGTAATGCATGACGATTGGTGTGTGCTGCATGACGATTGGTGTGTACTGCATTACCATTGGTGTGTACTGCATGACGATTGGTGTGTACTGCATTACCATTGGTGTGTACTGCATGATAAATGTGAACTGAAGGCAGAGGAGGCGTTCCATAGCGTGTTGGCCAATGCAAAGAGTCCTTCCAATAATAAAATAAAATAATAAAAGCCATCGCTTGTGATTGGTCAATGTATCGTTTGTATATTATAGAATCCATGGTTTTTTTTCTAGAATGTGTGGGGGAAATAATTGCTTCTTGACGGTCGTCAAGATAAGTTCATTACTTTTAATGATACTTGGCGCAGCAATCATTGCTCTTTCAAGTATTACTATGTTGGATGACAGTCACGTGTACGCCAGTATTCCTGGCTTAGTCATTGGACTAATCGTAAGTGTCTGAAAAAAGTTAAATCAAATTGGGAATGAGGGAAAGAGACGTGGAAAGGAGAGTGGGAGAGGAGAGATGGAAGAGAAACCGTGTCGGGTGATTCCACTACGTTGCACTGCCTCAGAAGGTCCACAAGCTTGAGAAAATGATAATCACGTCAGAGCCTTATAAGGCCTATATTTCCAATGGCCGTCATTTACAGCTAGCGTTACGAATACAATAAGGTTATGAAACTCCGTGGCAATTTTTCATTTTTCTCACAATGTAGACCGAGTTGGCCTAATATCATGTTTTTGTATCACCTTGTGTGTCATAATACCGACGTTGTTGTGACTAATGATTGATAAACACGTTATTGGTTAGCACACAGCACAGTATTTTTTTAATACTTTTTGATAAGCACTAACTATTTGTGTTCTTATAAAAATGTGTTCTGCTTTCGAATATGCGCGGTAACATTTATTTCGGAGTTAATTACACGGAGTACCGATCACACATTTTATTATAGTTTCATTATTATATCTATACATTTTCAGGTTGTTTTAGAGGGCGTTTTTGGTCTGAGGTTTACTTTTAATCGACAAAATAGATGTCGGGTAAGTACAAACAAATACGATTAGTAGTTTTTATCGTTCACCGATATTAAACTGTCGTGAGCAAATAATATATAAAACAACAGTGCAAGTTTACCATAATATTCGCGTAACAAACATGTATAGAATTCCAATTAATTACTATCAAATATTGAGAATGATCAAGTATTGGATAAAATAAATAAAATGGAAAATAATAGATTACCAAATAATGCGACCAAACTCAAAGATCGTGGGTGGAAAAGGGCAAAAACTGTTCTGGATAATTTCGGTTGTGGTTATATGTGTAATAGTTTATTCAATGAAAACATTTCATCTATTATTTTACAAAGAAATTGTTTCGTGTGAAACAGATATTTATTTAGTTAACATTGAGGGCGTCCTTTATTGTCTCTAATAAACAAGCGTAGATCCAGCATGGCGAGCAGCTGACTCGCATCGATGTTTTTATAAGTATTTTAATTCTGTTTATTTACCAGTTTTTAGTAAATTTCATTAAGATATTGATACTGTGATGTTTAGGGATCTACCAACTGTTAATCTGCTTAAGATACTGAACTGAAGTTAATCAGAGACTTGTTTAAATGTTAATTACATCCGGTCAAAGTAGTAAGTTTCCATTGATTATGCTTTATAATTATGTTTGAATTAATGAATCAGAATGGAATATGAAAAGAATAATGTTAACTATTAATTGATGATTAAGGATTATGGATGCATTAATCTAATATTGAAATAATGTTTTATGTATGTTTCATCTTTATATTTACATGAGCTTTTTAGTCAGGTTGACTTTTACTGTAACCTTTGTTTTTTATTCAATCTTTACAGAATTGAATGGTGTTCAATAAACACTCATACATTAAGATCGGTTGTGATATTGTACTTTCCTTCTGTCCGCCTTGCCAGAAATGAATCAATTTTAGAAATAATACACGTCTCAATGTTTGACAATTTGACAATTTTTACGAACATTATGTCTATGCTTTAAGTTGTAAGTATGAGAACTTAATTTAGTAATAATTTAGATTATTGGTCATAATCTGTTGATTGAAAAAGGGCGACATTTGAAAATTAGAATATTTATTATATGTTTTGTGATCAATTAAGATTAAAAGAAGAAAATCCTGTGTAAAAATAATATAGATTTTATTATGAGCCGCCGGGAGGCCATTGTTCACTGAAATAAAAGAAAGAAAGAATAAAATATACACGTATCATAATCATTCATTTTCTCACGAGTATAAATCTGTTTTATTGTTGATAATGTATTAATTGATTAATACAATATAATATATCTAAAATACAGCGTATAATATGTTTCTCGATTTAATGTTTTGTAGGATTGTGTTGTACATATTTAAATCTTTGTTAAACTTCAATGTAAAATATCCATTAAATAATGAATAATATGCACCTAATTCCCCTGCAGCTGTCACTGTCACTAGATAGAGTCTAACTGACTATCGCAATGATTAGTACTGTTGAAACTTTTAAAACTGAAATATTTGGTAGGCATACAACATACATGTATTATTCTATTAATTGATAACACATATAATGTAAACAACAACAATAAATACATAAATAAAATGATAACAATAATAGGAATTGTAAAAGTTTCACAGTGGTTTAAAGTTTACTGTCACTGACATGGATATTAATGTTGTTCTATGTCTACTTTGTGTTTATCAATATGCCCAAATTCATTGGCGACACTGGTACAGAATTAATTTCGACCAAGATGCTATTTTTGTGTATTTTAATTTTGTTCTTTTTAGAAAAAAACTGCTCTCGTGTTTTCAATTGTGACAATTGTTCTGTTGTTTTTTTGGATAAATGGATTCTGGATTTACTGGTTAGCTAACTATGCTCGTATATCAGAGTGTAGAGAAGGATGTGTAAGTATACGCACTGTCTGTAATCACCTGTAATCACCTGTCTTGTTGGGCTCGTAAGTAGACCATACATTTCTGTATGGTACATGTCATGCCCTCCCAATTTCATCAAGTCATCACTGCATGGTTTTTTTGTGTTTTTTTTTGTTTTGTTTTTTTTATTCGTTTCCTTGATATAAATTCTTCTGCAATACACTTTATCCCATAAAAGTAAATTTGTTGTATTTTCTTTCAATGAATTTATCAAGTTTATTTTTAAAGGCGTTTAAGAAAAATTGTACTTGCGGATATCCAGTTTAGGTCGTCGCTTATATATGGTGTATCTATGTCTTCTTAGGTTTCTCTCGTATGTTTTCATAGGGAAGAAGTTACGCATTCCACTACCACTTAGGCCTGTCAACATTCAAAAAACATGAATCATAATTATCTCCTCGTAATTTTCTAAAGGCCAATGTTGATAGATTTAGTCGTTTTAGGCGTTCTGTATAATCCAGGTCTTTTAATGATGGAATTGCTTTTGTTGCTGCCCTCTTTTGAACTTTTTTCAATGCATGTTATATCTTTACGAAGAAACGGAGACCATACACAGTTAGCATATTCAAGGTGAGGTCTCACTAATGATTTAAAAAGTGGAACAAACATTTCCTCTTCAAGGTAGTTAAATGTATGTCTGATCAGACCAACAACTTTATTGGCTCTATTACTGACGATTCCAACGTGTTTGCTGAACTGGTATATTTCCCATTTTGAAAAAAAAACAACAAATTTTCAGATAATACGATAAGATACCGATATTGCATTTCTTTTTCACGCTGCTGCTCTAGCCCGCTACGTCACACGAGTTGACTCATTCATTAGATGAAATCAAGCAGCTTTATAGTACTACACTTTGACATTTTTGTTAAAATGGAAACTCCACTATAATTTATTGGTACCACCTGTTGAATCCAAAAACGGCTGGGAAAAGAGTCTAACGACAAATCCCAAAGCATTCTGGTATTTATGAGTCCCATGATGATATTACTATAATTCGCTGTCAGATAATCATTGAATTATTATCAAAACAGTCCATTGAAGTTTTTGTTTGTAATAGGATACTTGAAGTATCTAGGCGTGATGAAGTGACCCCCAGACTTGACCTTAGCCATAACAATAAGCGAGCAGCGTTTTTTGTAAGAAATATTCTTGTTTAAGTTGAGAAGTCTTGCTAAAAATCACACAATTATTGTTATAATTACAACTTGGAAGCTATGTGAAATTTGTCAAAAAAATAAGTATAGGCGCGCCTATAATTGTTTTTAAAATGTCGTCATATCCAATATGCACAAGGTATGTGTAATTGTATATTAACATGCTTTAACTTTGTCATTTTTAACAGACTACTTCTGATACTTATATCACCGGCGGGTTGACCCCGTTGATCCTTGGACTCGTTGGTATTGTGCTGTCAATTCTGCTTCGTATCCGGTCTGCTCCATGTGCCTGCTGTGGTGATATGGTAAATGATGGACATTTAATAAACTCCTAATAAATCCAAAAGACGTTCATGGGCATGGGAGGTAGTAGTGGCAGTTATGATGACAGGAGATGTTGTACTGTAAACTGGAGAGTGGGTTTAGGGTTTGGTTTCCACTACTAGGATGCCACGCAAGGACGTAAGCGCACTGAAATTGATTTGACCAATCACGACACGTGGATCATCCGAAACGTCCCCTGTGATTGGTCAACTCGACACTTGCGTTACGCGTCGTTACGTTATGTCCAATTGGGAACGATTGTTAAGTTTTTATCTGCTCAAAAATATTAGTCTGTCTGTTCCTCCATCCGAGTGGAATTGTCTCAAAAACATCTTAAATCGCCTCACATTAGTTTTTTGTTATCAAGTGCCCTTCAAACCTTTCCCACCATCAACTATTATTTTTCTGTTCGTTTTTTTACAGGATTCTATTGATCAGCCTCATATTGTATTTACCAAAGCATGAACACGAGACAGCTTCAATAATCAAATGTGTTTTACTGTTTAAACTACATTGTAAATAATAATAGATAAAGTATATCCAGCGGAAGATGGGATCAAGACAACATTTTTAAAGAATAGCCTTTTTCTGTGTTTTGGATATTCAATGTTGTAGTGTAGTAGAGTAGGCATAAGGAAAATGTGTAACATTATAGCCGGCCTCAATAGTACAATTATGATTACCGTATTTGTGCAATCGATCAACGCCGGCTCTCGGAAAAGTCCCTCATAAAGTTATGTTGTTATTATATAATTATGAAACATGACATGTGCTGCTAGCTATAGTTTTTATATTTGATCAGAGGCTTACGTAAATAAAGACAGCCTCGGATACAAATTGTAGATTGTGCCAAATTACGCGAGTACAGTAAGCCTCAATTAAAGTTCAATAAATCACATAGAATGTTACATCTTTATACATATATTTCATATTGTGGTATACTAATGATGCCGCTGCCATAGTTTTAGGCTATTTATTTTTATATTGATGTACGCCTATATAGTATTTTTGTTTATATTTTATTTAAGTAAAAATGTACCTTTTTACAATAGATTGTTATATTATTTAGTGAATTGGTTTATAAGGTGCAATTTGGTAACTTCATATGTCCCTATTCAGTCTAGGGACCAATTTGGCTACTCTTTGAGGTTATAAGGAATAAATATTGAGGTCAGTCGTAGCCAGAAAAAGCTAGGTGGATGTGTCCTCACAAGAAGAATAGTAGTATTAGTATAGCTATGTTCAACTATATAGTAGATGGCAATATAGGCATGTATGTTCTGGTACAAAGTGGTTAGCACAATCTTTGGTGAGTTTTAAGTTTATTACCTTTATTGATAGATTTATATTGTATTTATGTTTGTTATGATGGTTGAGCCATTTGGGCAACACCTTAATTTGCTATAGCCTATGTATACTTACCTGTTTATTTAAAGTGTATTTAGTTATGATCTAGCCTGAATTATGAGGCATTATTATTATTTAGTTTGTATAACTTTACCATTATTTTTTGCTATTGTCTTATTACTGAGAGATATTTTTGTTGTTTCAGTTAATCGGTTTATGAATGGACATTAAAGATTCGCATTAACAGTGTGCTTAAAATTATTGATTTGGCCAGAACATGGTTATTATTCAATATCATAACAAACATTGTAATATCGCTGTTCAATTGTTGTTGGTTATTGATCCTACCTAAATTACACACTCAGAAAGCCTTTATGGCATGTTTTTTAAGAACCGTGCATTTTTTGTTGGAGATAATAGACCTACATTACATTGAAAAAAAAGATTTGAATACATTATTGTGTCCACAATTTGTTTATTTACACAGTGACAGGACTTATAGCGATTTTGTTTACAAAAAAATAAAAATATTTGTATCGACCTGTTCTATATTTGATAATTGTCGAATCGACTACTGTATATTTTTATGAATAATTTAATTGCAAATATGGTTTTAATATCCACATTACGCTCAAGTAAGCGACTTTTTATTTTTTTACACCTGGTAGTTGTAGGCCGTACAGGTATCTTTATATATATTTTGTGTGTATAAAATGTGGAAATGCACGACGTCTACTTCACGAATCACGAGTAGTTCAAAATGTTACAAAGTGCGACAGCACTTATTACAGAGTGTGACAGAAGTTATTACAAAGTGTAACAGTAGTAATACAAAGTGTGACAAAAGTTATTACAGAGTGTGGCAGTAGTATTACAGTGTGTGACAGCAGTTATTACAAAGTATGACAGCAGTTATTACAAAGTGTGACAGAAGTTATTACAGTGTGTGACAGTAGTATTACAGTGTGTGACAGTAGTATTACAGTGTGTGACAGTAGTATTACAGTGTGTGACAGTAGTATTACAAAGTGTGACAGCAGTATTGCAAAGTGACAGTAGTACAAGATTGGTACGACAGGAGATACTTACCACAACAAAGAAAACAAAAAATAGCCACCTAATTTTGACTATAGTAGTTTACTACTATAATAATAATAATAATAAATAATATATTTATACAGGATAAAACAATCAGATAACAGTGTATCTGTTTTACATTGTGGTCCTGTCAAATACTACTATACTACTAGGTTTAATGAATTTTACTTTGAATGACCTCCAGAAATGTGATTACCACATCAAATCTTCATAGATGTTGTTGAGTCAAGATATATTATATTATATTATATATATATTTCAAATATTCTTACAGATCTCTCATGTCTTCAGATGTTCCATCTGAATGCAATTAATTAGTGAGTAGTGTTGAAATTATTGAAAGTACACTACACTAGTTGGCTAATTCGATTTCAACCAGGATACAAGCAGCAACAATAACAACCGCGACCTTGAAATAGTATTGATGTATGACATCGCAATATCAAATCCTGGTTATAAACTTTAGCTGCGTTGAAAGTTATTCATTAATTCATCGGTATACTAGTGGTTCTTCACACACAAGCGTTAAACAGCATAGCAGTTACATTTGTGTAGGCAGGCCTATTATTCCGTTACTTATAAGATTTTTTTAGAAGTCTTTATATTTCTGTCTTTGTGGATCTTCCGTTAAGGTTGGTTTTGATTATCAAGGTTTGACCATTTTAATTGTATGCATAATTCCCATAACATATTCACGCTGTGTTAATGGGGTAGTAAGCCTATACTAATTACGCCTCATATGCCAGAAATGAGCAAATAAATCTGGATACGTATGCCTTGTAATACGCATAAGCTACAAGATCTATAGGCCTATATAAATCTAATTACCTAAGGGCAAAATTCAGTAAATCGAATTCTATAATTTTTACTCGTTTGGTATTGATAACATAACCCTGCTTACTAATTAAGTTGAGTTATAATTAGTTATTGAAGATTAAAACGAAAGTTATTCATTAATTCATCGGTATACTAGTGGTTCTTCACACACAAGCGTTAAACAGCGTAGCAGTTACATTGTGTAGGCAGGCCTATTATTCCGTTACTTTTAAGATTTTTTTTAGAAGTCTTTATATTAACGTTAAGGTTGTTTTTTTTAAATCAAGATTTTACCATTCTAATTTTATAAATAGTACCCATAACATATTCACGCCTACCTACGCCTCATATGCAGTTCGTCATCCCCCAACCCTAATGTTACATACAAAACACAAATTGGTTTTGTTTAAATTTGACTCAAACATTTGGACTCATTTTGTGACTTTCTCTATCGGAGGTAATGGATGTACTGGTTGGGAGCAGGAACGCTAGTAGACCAAACCCAGTACCGTTTTGATTACGATCAATCGGGAAATTACCTCATGACATTTTGAAATCGCCAGTTTTTATTATACTGAAATTATATTATGTATTCGAGAACCGACCAAGATCGTACGTGAGCGAAGAAAGCGTACCATCATGGCCTATAAGAGGCGATGGTGTAGAGTAAGCCTATTCCGACATAGGCCTAACTGATATTTGTTTATGCTAATTTATTATACCAACCTTAAGTTTGCTTTCCACAGGACCCACGCAAGAACGTAGACTCACTGCGTAAGCGTGTTGACCAATGCAAAGAGTCCTTCCAATAAGCCATCCTCTTGTGATTGGTTAAATCAAGTTTATTCAATGTATCGTTTGTATATTATAGATTCCATTGTTTTTTTTCTAGAATGTGTGGGGGAAATAATTGCTTCTTGACGGTCGTCAAGATAAGTTCATTACTTTTAATGATACTTGGCGCAGCAATCATTGCTCTTTCAAGTATTACTATGTTGGATGACAATCACGTGTACGCCAGTATTCCTGGCTTAGTCATTGGACTAATCGTAAGTGTCTGAAATAAGTTAAATCAAAATGGGAATGAGGGAAAGAGACGTGGAAAGGAGAGAGGGAAGAGAAACCGTGTCGGGTGATTCCACTACGTCGCACTGCCTCAGAAGGTCCACAAGCTTGAGAAAATGATAATCACGTCAGAGCCTTATAAGGCCTATATTTCCAATGACCAATGGCCGTCATTTACAGCTAGCGTTACGAATACAATAAGGTTATGAAACTCCGTGGCAATTTTTCATTTTTCTCACAATGTAGACCGAGTTGGCCTAATATCATGTTTTTGTATCACCTTGTGTGTCATAATACCGACGTTGTTGTGACTAATGATTGATAAACACGTTATTGGTTAGCACACAGCACAGTATTTTTTTAATACTTTTTGATAAGCACTAACTATTTGTGTTCTGCTTTCGAATATGCGCGGTAACATTTATTTCGGAGTTAATTACACGGAGTACCGATCACACATTTTATTATATTTTCATTATTATATCTATACATTTTCAGGTTGTTTTAGAGGGCGTTTTTGGTCTGAGGTTTACTTTTAATCGACAAAATAGATGTCGGGTAAGTACAAACAAATACGATTAGTAGTTTTTATCGTTCACCGATATTAAACTGTCGTGAGCAAATAATATATAAAACAACAGTGCAAGTTTACCATAATATTCGCGTAACAAACAGGTATATAATTCCAATTAATTACTATCAAATATTGAGAATGATAAAGTATTGGATAAAATAAATAAAATGGAAAATAATAGATTACCAAATATATGCGACCAAACTCAAAGATCGTGGGCGGAAAATGGCAAAAACTGTTCTGGATAATTTCGGTTGTGGTTATAATATGTGGAATAGTTTATTCAATGAAAACATTTCATCTATTATTTCACAAAGAAATGAATCAATTTTAGAAATAATAGACGTCTCAATTTTTCAAAAATGTTAAATTTGACAATTTTTACGAACATTAGTAGAAAGAAAGGTACTTCAGCCCAAAGTTAACCTTGAGGTATTTCCTGATTACGTAATATCCGACAGGTGTTTCTAATGTGAGGATACTGTTGTTGTTCCAGGCAGTGATATAGATGATCGTTACACGGATAGTCAGTCGCGGTTATAACAATGGTTAACAATGGGGATAGTATAAGACAATAGAGTATATCATTTCACTAGAATTGTTATATAGATTTAATATTTATTAATTTTATTTCCTGATTACGTAATATCCGCCAGGTGTTTCTAATGTGAGGATACTGTTGTTGTTCCAGGCAGTGATATAGATGATCGTTACACGGATAGTCAGTCGTGGTTATAACAATGGTTAACAATGGGGATAGTATAAGACAATAGAGTATATCATTTCACTAGAATTGTTATATAGATTTGTTATATATTAATATACATTATAATATAAAATTAATAAATATTAAATAAAAAATGATATGGTAATTTAGTTGCTTGTGATGAGAACAAAATGGTTTACAATGGTTGAAGTCAATAGGTGTTATGTTTCGGATTATAATACAATGGTTAACATAGGGTAAGGAAGTGAGACAATATAGTTTTTGTAAGATTTGAATTAGTCAGAGTCAATAAAGATGCACCTGGTTAATTAAAACTAGTTAATTGAGGTTTTTGCTTGATGTATGCCGACATAATCCAAAGACATAAGTTATTTGATCCGGATATTATAACAATGACTAAAACAAAAAGATAAGAATGAATGAAGTTAAATAATAAGTATGTCTTGATTGAACTATACCGACAGGTAATTAACCATCTTCCGGATTTGTTAACAAAGGGTATAAATCGAAAGCAGTGACACGGGGTGTTTGACATACTAAAGTTTAATGTGTGACGTCATGATGTTAGTTTCACTATTTTTCATGATTTTTGTTTTCCAATGTTTAGTTTTATTTTCATTTAAATTGGCTACGTTTACGAAAAGATTTCTTTGTTTCTTTTTAAAATAAAACAAAAAGTGGGTAAAGAGGGACGCTACTGACATCATGCATAAATTATTTTATATACAATATTCTGTGTATAAGGTTGTAGTCAAAATAGACATTTCAGTAGATCTCTACCAGAATGAATGCCTATAAACCAACAGTTGGTTTCACTCATTCCAAAGGAAAATCCACAGAATGCAACGTACCTTCTGAAAAGGTAAAGGATGACTACACAAAGGAACCAACAGAGGCACGTAAAAGTAATGAAATAGATTTCACTCGGAAGCTAATCAAATCAGATCAGCAGCAGATGATTTCCCCATATTTTAAGTTTCCAGTGCACAAAATATCGAGAGAAAATTTAGATTGTGATTACATTCAACTTCTTGATAAAAGCTCAGCTGATACTTTGTATAAACAATGTGAGGAAGAGATTGATTATTTTACAGGTGATCTTGCAAAGGTGAAAGTGTTTGGTAGATGGTTTAATATACCTAGAAAACAGGTTAGTTTCTCTTTATTTTTCTTCATGGTTTCATGACGTTAATGTAGGCTACATACTATTACGTTTAAAAAGATGCATTTTTACATTTTAATTACAGGCCTACCGCACTGTTTTCGTTTTATGCAACAGAATAACAGTTAACCAGGCCTACCGCACTGTTTTCGTTTTATGCAACAGAATATTAACAGTTAACCAGAATCCAACTGATCATATAATTGTATATACATAAGAGAAACATTTTTAATAGTATGTTTCAACTCTGACAGGTTTCTTGTGGTGATATGGGTTTAACATACAAATATTCAGGCAATATAGTGCCAGCCTTGCCATGGCCACCGTTCCTGAAAGATCTTCGAGATTATTTGAAAGAAGTCACAGGGTTCTACTTCAATTTTGTTTTGGTTAACAGGTACATATTTATTATATATATGTTTATATTTGTTATAATTAAATAATGCAAAGCTTTCTTATGGCTACATTGTTTTAACATTGATAATGATTTATTCTCAATTTTACTCTCAAGATTGTATAATTGAACAATATCAGTAAATCAGTCTTTTCGTCAACTATTAGAATCTCTCACTTTTTAACCGCACAAAACTATGTTTAATTATGTTGTACGGTTTATTGTTTTTATGCTAAAAAGTTAAGTGCAAAATGGATATTTATGTAAATATTTTCTAGCTTTAAATTACAGTACAATTTTTTATTTTAATTTATGTTTCTTTATTAGATATGCAGACGGTAATGATTCTATTGGTGAACATAAAGACGATGAGAAAGATATCAACAAATTTAGTTCAATCGCGTCCATTTCATTAGGTCAAACACGAATGTTTAGATTTCGCCATGGGGCTACACGCGGAAAGAGACACAAAAGAAGTATTGAACCAGTAAATGTTGATCTTAAACATGGTAGCTTACTAATGATGAATTATCCAACTAACGAGTATTGGTACCATTCACTGCCTAAAAAACCATCCATCAAACTACCAAGAATAAATCTTACATTTAGAGATATTAAAAGATGAGAAAGGTAAGGATTACTTTAGAACGCAAATCTTATTAACAACAATTCATGAACAATTGTTCTAAAATGTAATAGTTATTACATGTATCTGTGTGGTTTCCTATACATTATTATTGGCGGCTGTCAAAACTATTTTTAACAATTCGTTTCTTGTTAACTGTAGTTGTAGACTGTAGTTGTATCTTCCTTTTTTTTTTTATTGAATTTAAATATTTTATTATTGTGTTTGACTTAATTTTATGTTTTTAACAACGAAAATGAAACTTTTTTTCTTTGCGGTTATTTAAGTATTTGAATTAGTATTTTATTTTTATTTGTGTGATTGAGGAAAATGGAAGCATAGATTTATCAAATTTAAATACAATTTCTTTATTTCAAAATGAATTTCATTTTCTACGTGTTTTCAATTTTAAATCTTTTAAGAAAGACACAATACGTACTGCTAAATAAAAACGCACACAAAAGAAAACAAATTTGAGAGGCACGATATGTAACGACGCTTTCATTACAACATTTTTGATGTAGCGATTTCTTCAAGTGGTATTGTCATGAACGTATTGAAAAGAAATTAGTTTTATTGTCAATGATTTGTCAAGTGTTTTATTTTAATTTCAATTACTGTTGTTTTGTATTTAGTTTTACCCGTTCATGTTGGAATGATCAATATTTGCTCAAACTCCATTTTATCGTTATGTTTGTAGTATTTTAGAGATTTCCGATCATCGTAATAATGATATAACTAGAATTCGTAACCGTGTGTTAGATTCCATGCATATTATGACATATGCCTTCTCTCGTTATTCACCCGATGTATTTTGATCAAAAAATTGTACCTGAGCATGAAAGGTTAGTTGTTATGGTACAAGGAATCGGCCCGGAAAATAATTTTTTTTCTTTTCTGTTAAATAATTATTATATGTTTGTGAAGTGTATTGCAATAGATTTGTTTAATGAAATAAAATAATTATGTTTTGACTTAATATATGTCAGTGTAAATTTGTAAGAATACGGTAGTTTTCCTATTTTAATTCATCATAAATTTATTTCTTGACTTTATTTTTTTTCTCTTTTCTGTTAAAGGTTTATTATTATTTTGTTTTGTAAAGTGTATTACAATATAATGTGTATGAAATACATTTTGTTTTTAACATCAACAACAAAAATGAAATTTGATCTTTGCGTGTTGTTTAACTCGTGTATGAAGTTTATGAATTTGTTAAATGTAATTGCAAACATACATAATAAATGATTGTGATTAAAAATATTCTGTTTACTTTATTTTTATTTTAAACAGTAGTATTTTTAACAGTAGTTATATTTTATATATAATAAGTAATATTAGAAAAATAAACATACAAAATGTATAAAGTATAGACTTATTAAATTTAATTACAATTTCTTTATTTCAAAATGAATTTCATTTTCTACGTGTTTTCAATTTTAAATCTTTTAAGAAAGACACAATACGTACTGCTAAAAAAACGCACACAAAAGAAAACAAATTTGAGACGCACGATATGTAACGACACTTTCAATAAGAAGGCATATTATAAATGTATTTTTTACCAAATTTATAAAGTAAATGGTTATTATTGAGAAATATACATTTTAGATAAATGATAACACATCTAAAATTAATTAGAGAGATCAATACATTATGGTGTTCATAATAATTTGTTTTGATGACTAGAGGAAACATCTGAAGACATTCAACGAAAAACAAGCGTTAACACCATACCAGTCACTAAGAATGCTACTACTCTGAAAAAAAAAACCATCTCCCTTCCTACACAGAAACAAATTCTGTACGAAAATAAAAAATTAAAAAATTAAAATAATTAGTAAACGAAATACACGCATTATAAATAAAATGAATAATTTAAGAATATTTGTTAAACTATCCACGAACAAAAAAACGAAACATACTAACCGATTCATCGTCATTACGAAGTTCAAATAACGAAAACTTTTCCTTGAAAAATCCACAGGAGACACATTTTACATTTTCTAACTACAATTCAGTGTCACATTGTGTCGCAACACATGTACATACAACGAGACCTGTCACAAGTCTGCCGACATTTATTTTTCTATCGCTCATCATTTGTTCTAATACATAATACAACGCTTCCGAAGAAATATCTTTACACAATTCTAACACATTAAAATTGTTTTCCAACTCTTTACAAGCACAAATAGTACTCTGGAGGATGGGTGAATCCAAAACAACTAACCCCGTCAATTTATATTCAATGTATGCTAAAACTAATTCCTCTAAATCAACCATAACGCTCGACAGAACAAATGATAATGGATGTAATTACCAAGAAAGTTACAACTTAAAACCTTTATTTTTGTTTTTAAAAAGAAGTTGTAACATAGAAACTAATTTTGTCAGGAAATGTGTTTTTATTATTTATGTGATTTATTTGTGTTTAGAAGGTTACAACATTAACATTTAATTTGGTCAAAAAATGTGAATATACGGAGCCGATTGTAATTTTTAATCCTTAGTATAGTGAGAGATTTTATAAACAAAAAAGAGCGAACGCAAATTAATGATTGCAGATTAGACATATAGAAATGGATTGAAATTGGAAATCTACATGATCAAAGAAAAGAAAGCCATTGTTCCGACAGAAGCTAATGACATTTACAAAGGAGGACACAGTTTGAATAGAGTAATTACCGTATAACATAATTAAATTTTGTCAAGATAGTTGTCAAAAATAAATAAAATATATTATACTGAATTTACTTTGTACATTTATTTAATTTAGACCGTAATTAGGTTTGTTGGTCATTTATAATTGTGAAAAAAAAAAAATACATACTAATAAAACAGCTATATAAAAAGTTTTTTTTTTTTAAATAATGATTCAGTGTTATAATTTTATTTACCTGTCATTATGTTAATAAACCATATTCTAAATTTAATTTATATCATGTTAGATATATTTTCAAGGACCTTTGTTACATAAAAATAAATTTGTAAAGAAATTTGTTACATAAGATAAATTTTGTTAAGAAGTTTGTTTCATAAACATATTTGTGTAGATAAATTTGTTACATAAAAATAATTTTGTAAAGAAATTCGTTACATAAATTTATTTTTTACAAGAAGTTTGTAACAGAAAATTATTTTGCAAAGAATTAGTTGCATCAATTGATTTTATCAAACGTATGTAACATAAAAAATTATGTTGTTGAAAAAAAAAAAAACATTTTGTAATTCAGTCCATTTGCTCAGTAGTTTGTTTAAGTTGTTAAGTCTTGTTTGTGTAATATTCTTGTAAATAAAAGAATTCATTTTTAACCTTTGTAATTATTTTGTAAATATCATTTATGCATTTTTTTTTTTGGTAAATAATTGAATTTATTTATACTTTTTGTATGGAAATAATTATACTAATTTTAAATATCATTATTTGTTTATAAATTTAATTGTGATTTTAGATTTCTTCTTTATTTAGTATGTCGATTAATTTCAGATTCAGAAACATGTTACACAAGAAACAAAAATCGTCATGAAATTCGTTACATAAAAAATAATTTATCAAGAATCTTTTTTAACATAAATTTAATTTTATCATTAAATTTGTTATAAAATTTATTTTGTCATTAAATTTGTTACATAAAAAAATAATTGTTTCATGATTCTTGTTACAATTTTTCCTTTTGTTCAACTACTTACATGAAAATTCAAGTTAAGAACGCAATGACAATAGTTGGGCGTTTAGTGTGATTAGCGGACCGCTTTCCTCCGGTAAATCGGTATTTGTTAACAATCTTTTAGAGAATAATTACTTTGACAAGTCGTTTGATGATATGATATAGTGTTATGGCAAATATCAAACTTAGTTTACGGAACTAATTACTGCAACATATGACATAAGTTTTACGAAGGGTATACTTATACATTGGATGTTTTCGATGTTAGTAAAAAACACAATAGTGAATAACTAGTTGTTTATTTACACATTCACTGCTATAATTACAGTTAGAAGGTCATAAAGGGTAAATCGGTATTCTTTAAAGAATTAGGCCTATAAATATTTAAATTGTCGAGTTACTTGACGTTAGAGAAGTAAATGTTGTTTGTGTTTACATGTGTGTCATAGTAGATAACGAATTATAAAACCATTACATTGTCGAGTTTCTTGACGTTAGAGAAGTAAATGCTGTTTGTGTTTACATGCATGTAATAGTAGAGTTTGTAATTACGGTTTTTTTTTTTTACACAACTATCGACAACATATAATACATTTATATTGAAAAAAAAAAAACCGTAATTACAAACTCTACTATTACATGCATGTAAACACAAACAGCATTTACTTCTCTAACGTCAAGAAACTCGACAATGTAATGGTTTTATAATTCGTTATCTACTATGACACACATGTAAACACAAACAACATTTACTTCTCTAACGTCAAGTAACTCGACAATTTAAATATTTATAGGCCTAATTCTTTAAAGAATACCGATTTACCCTTTATGACCTTCTAATTGTAATTATAGCAGTGAATGTGTAAATAAACAACTAGTTATTCACTATTGTGTTTTTTACTAACATCGAAAACATCCAATGTATAAGTATACCCTTCGTAAAACTTATGTCATATGTTGCAGTAATTAGTTCCGTAAACTAAGTTTGATATTTGCCATAACACTATATCATATCATCAAACGACTTGTCAAAGTAATTATTCTCTAAAAGATTGTTAACAAATACCGATTTACCGGAGGAAAGCGGTCCGCTAATCACACTAAACGCCCAACTATTGTCATTGCGTTCTTAACTTGAATTTTCATGTAAGTAGTTGAACAAAAGGAAAAATTGTAACAAGAATCATGAAACAATTATTTTTTTATGTAACAAATTTAATGACAAAATAAATTTTATAACAAATTTAATGATAAAATTAAATTTATGTTAAAAAAGATTCTTGATAAATTATTTTTTATGTAACGAATTTCATGACGATTTTTGTTTCTTGTGTAACATGTTTCTGAATCTGAAATTAATCGACATACTAAATAAAGAAGAAATCTAAAATCACAATTAAATTTATAAACAAATAATGATATTTAAAATTAGTATAATTATTTCCATACAAAAAGTATAAATAAATTCAATTATTTACCAAAAAAAAAAATGCATAAATGATATTTACAAAATAATTACAAAGGTTAAAAATGAATTCTTTTATTTACAAGAATATTACACAAACAAGACTTAACAACTTAAACAAACTACTGAGCAAATGGACTGAATTACAAAATGTTTTTTTTTTTTTCAACAACATAATTTTTTATGTTACATACGTTTGATAAAATCAATTGATGCAACTAATTCTTTGCAAAATAATTTTCTGTTACAAACTTCTTGTAAAAAATAAATTTATGTAACGAATTTCTTTACAAAATTATTTTTATGTAACAAATTTATCTACACAAATATGTTTATGAAACAAACTTCTTAACAAAATTTATCTTATGTAACAAATTTCTTTACAAATTTATTTTTATGTAACAAAGGTCCTTGAAAATATATCTAACATGATATAAATTAAATTTAGAATATGGTTTATTAACATAATGACAGGTAAATAAAATTATAACACTGAATCATTATTTAAAAAAAAAAACTTTTTATATAGCTGTTTTATTAGTATGTATTTTTTTTTTTCACAATTATAAATGAACAACAAACCTAATTACGGTCTAAATTAAATAAATGTACAAAGTAAATTCAGTATAATATATTTTATTTATTTTTGACAACTATCTTGACAAAATTTAATTATGTTATACGGTAATTACTCTATTCAAACTGTGTCCTCCTTTGTAAATGTCATTAGCTTCTGTCGGAACAATGGCTTTCTTTTCTTTGATCATGTAGATTTCCAATTTCAATCCATTTCTATATGTCTAATCTGCAATCATTAATTTGCGTTCGCTCTTTTTTGTTTATAAAATCTCTCACTATACTAAGGATTAAAAATTACAATCGGCTCCGTATATTCACATTTTTTGACCAAATTAAATGTTAATGTTGTAACCTTCTAAACACAAATAAATCACATAAATAATAAAAACACATTTCCTGACAAAATTAGTTTCTATGTTACAACTTCTTTTTAAAAACAAAAATAAAGGTTTTAAGTTGTAACTTTCTTGGTAATTACATCCATTATCATTTGTTTTGTCGAGCGTTATGGTTGATTTAGAGGAATTAGTTTTAGCATACATTGAATATAAATTGACGGGGTTAGTTGTTTTGGATTCACCCATCCTCCAGAGTACTATTCGTGCTTGTAAAGAGTTGGAAAACAATTTTAATGTGTTAGAATTGTGTAAAGATATTTCTTCAGAAGCGTTGTATTATGTATTAGAACAAATGATGAGCGATAGAAAAATAAATGTCGGCAGACTTGTGACAGGTCTCGTTGTATGTACATGTGTTGCGACACAATGTGACACTGAATTGTAGTTAGAAAATGTAAAATGTGTCTCCTGTGGATTTTTCAAGGAAAAGTTTTCGTTATTTGAACTTCGTAATGACGATGAATCGGTTAGTATGTTTCGTTTTTTTGTTCGTGGATAGTTTAACAAATATTCTTAAATTATTCATTTTATTTATAATGCGTGTATTTTGTTTACTAATTATTTTAATTTTTTAATTTTTTATTTTCGTACAGAATTTGTTTCTGTGTAGGAAGGGAGATGGTTTTTTTTTTCAGAGTAGTAGCATTCTTAGTGACTGGTATGGTGTTAACGCTTGTTTTTCGTTGAATGTCTTCAGATGTTTCCTCTAGTCATCAAAACAAATTATTATGAACACCATAATGTATTGATCTCTCTAATTAATTTTAGATGTGTTATCATTTATCTAAAATGTATATTTCTCAATAATAACCATTTACTTTATAAATTTGGTAAAAAATACATTTATAATATGCCTTCTTATTGAAAGTGTCGTTACATATCGTGCGTCTCAAATTTGTTTTCTTTTGTGTGCGTTTTTTTAGCAGTACGTATTGTGTCTTTCTTAAAAGATTTAAAATTGAAAACACGTAGAAAATGAAATTCATTTTGAAATAAAGAAATTGTAATTAAATTTAATAAGTCTATACTTTATACATTTTGTATGTTTATTTTTCTAATATTACTTATTATATATAAAATATAACTACTGTTAAAAATACTACTGTTTAAAATAAAAATAAAGTAAACAGAATATTTTTAATCACAATCATTTATTATGTATGTTTGCAATTACATTTAACAAATTCATAAACTTCATACACGAGTTAAACAACACGCAAAGATCAAATTTCATTTTTGTTGTTGATGTTAAAAACAAAATGTATTTCATACACATTATATTGTAATACACTTTACAAAACAAAATAATAATAAACCTTTAACAGAAAAGAGAAAAAAAATAAAGTCAAGAAATAAATTTATGATGAATTAAAATAGGAAAACTACCGTATTCTTACAAATTTACACTGACATATATTAAGTCAAAACATAATTATTTTATTTCATTAAACAAATCTATTGCAATACACTTCACAAACATATAATAATTATTTAACAGAAAAAAAAACAAATTATTTTCCGGGCCGATTCCTTGTACCATAACAACTAACCTTTCATGCTCAGGTACAATTTTTTGATCAAAATACATCGGGTGAATAACGAGAGAAGGCATATGTCATAATACGCATGGAATCTAACACACGGTTACGAATTCTAGTTATATCATTATTACGATGATCGGAAATCTCTAAAATACTACAAACATAACGATAAAATGGAGTTTGAGCAAATATTGATCATTCCAACATGAACGGGTAAAACTAAATACAATACAACAGTAATTGAAATTAAAATAAAACACTTGACAAATCATTGACAATAAAACTAATTTCTTTTCAATACGTTCATGACAATACCACTTGAAGAAATCGCTACATCAAAAATGTTGTAATGAAAGCGTCGTTACATATCGTGCCTCTCAAATTTGTTTTCTTTTGTGTGCGTTTTTATTTAGCAGTACGTATTGTGTCTTTCTTAAAAGATTTAAAATTGAAAACACGTAGAAAATGAAATTCATTTTGAAATAAAGAAATTGTATTTAAATTTGATAAATCTATGCTTCCATTTTCCTCACTCACACAAATGAAAATAAAATACTAATTCAAATACTTAAATAACCGCAAAGAAAAAAAGTTTCATTTTCGTTGTTAAAAACATAAAATTAAGTCAAACACAATAATAAAATATTTAAATTCAATAAAAAAAAAAAGGAAGATACAACTACAGTCTACAACTACAGTCTACAACTACAGTTAACAAGAAACGAATTGTTAAAAATAGTTTTGACAGCCGCCAATAATAATGTATAGGAAACCACACAGATACATGTAATAACTATTACATTTTAGAACAATTGTTCATGAATTGTTGTTAATAAGATTTGCGTTCTAAAGTAATCCTTACCTTTCTCATCTTTTAATATCTCTAAATGTAAGATTTATTCTTGGTAGTTTGATGGATGGTTTTTTAGGCAGTGAATGGTACCAATACTCGTTAGTTGGATAATTCATCATTAGTAAGCTACCATGTTTAAGATCAACATTTACTGGTTCAATACTTCTTTTGTGTCTCTTTCCGCGTGTAGCCCCATGGCGAAATCTAAACATTCGTGTTTGACCTAATGAAATGGACGCGATTGAACTAAATTTGTTGATATCTTTCTCATCGTCTTTATGTTCACCAATAGAATCATTACCGTCTGCATATCTAATAAAGAAACATAAATTAAAATAAAAAATTGTACTGTAATTTAAAGCTAGAAAATATTTACATAAATATCCATTTTGCACTTAACTTTTTAGCATAAAAACAATAAACCGTACAACATAATTAAACATAGTTTTGTGCGGTTAAAAAGTGAGAGATTCTAATAGTTGACGAAAAGACTGATTTACTGATATTGTTCAATTATACAATCTTGAGAGTAAAATTGAGAATAAATCATTATCAATGTTAAAACAATGTAGCCATAAGAAAGCTTTGCATTATTTAATTATAACAAATATAAACATATATATAATAAATATGTACCTGTTAACCAAAACAAAATTGAAGTAGAACCCTGTGACTTCTTTCAAATAATCTCGAAGATCTTTCAGGAACGGTGGCCATGGCAAGGCTGGCACTATATTGCCTGAATATTTGTATGTTAAACCCATATCACCATAAGAAACCTGTCAGAGTTGAAACATACTATTAAAAATGTTTCTCTTATGTATATACAATTATATGATCAGTTGGATTCTGGTTAACTGTTAATATTCTGTTGCATAAAACGAAAACAGTGCGGTAGGCCTGGTTAACTGTTATTCTGTTGCATAAAACGAAAACAGTGCGGTAGGCCTGTAATTAAAATGTAAAAATGCATCTTTTTAAACGTAATAGTATGTAGCCTACATTAACGTCATGAAACCATGAAGAAAAATAAAGAGAAACTAACCTGTTTTCTAGGTATATTAAACCATCTACCAAACACTTTCACCTTTGCAAGATCACCTGTAAAATAATCAATCTCTTCCTCACATTGTTTATACAAAGTATCAGCTGAGCTTTTATCAAGAAGTTGAATGTAATCACAATCTAAATTTTCTCTCGATATTTTGTGCACTGGAAACTTAAAATATGGGGAAATCATCTGCTGCTGATCTGATTTGATTAGCTTCCGAGTGAAATCTATTTCATTACTTTTACGTGCCTCTGTTGGTTCCTTTGTGTAGTCATCCTTTACTTTTTCAGAAGGTACGTTGCATTCTGTGGATTTTCCTTTGGAATGAGTGAAACCAACTGTTGGTTTATAGGCATTCATTCTGGTAGAGATCTACTGAAATGTCTATTTTGACTACAACCTTATACACAGAATATTGTATATAAAATAATTTATGCATGATGTCAGTAGCGTCCTTCTTTACCCACTTTTTGTTTTATTTTAAAAGGAAACAAAGAAATCTTTTCGTAAACGTAGCCAATTTAAATGAAAATAAAACTAAACATTGGAAAACAAAAATCATGAAAAATAGTGAAACTAACATCATGACGTCACACATTAAACTTTAGTATGTCAAACACCCCGTGTCACTGCTTTCGATTTATACCCTTTGTTAACAAATCCGGAAGATGGTTAATTACCTGTCGGTATAGTTCAATCAAGACATACTTATTATTTAACTTCATTCATTCTTATCTTTTTGTTTTAGTCATTGTTATAATATCCGGATCAAATAACTTATGTCTTTGGATTATGTCGGCATACATCAAGCAAAAACCTCAATTAACTAGTTTTAATTAACCAGGTGCATCTTTATTGACTCTGACTAATTCAAATCTTACAAAAACTATATTGTCTCACTTCCTTACCCTATGTTAACCATTGTATTATAATCCGAAACATAATACCTATTGACTTCAACCATTGTAAACCATTTTGTTCTCATCACAAGCAACTAAATTACCATATCATTTTTTATTTAATATTTATTAATTTTATATTATAATGTATATTAATATATAACAAATCTATATAACAATTCTAGTGAAATGATATACTCTATTGTCTTATACTATCCCCATTGTTAACCATTGTTATAACCACGACTGACTATCCGTGTAACGATCATCTATATCACTGCCTGGAACAACAACAGTATCCTCACATTAGAAACACCTGGCGGATATTACGTAATCAGGAAATAAAATAAATAAATATTAAATCTATATAACAATTCTAGTGAAATGATATACTCTATTGTCTTATACTATCCCCATTGTTAACCATTGTTATAACCGCGACTGACTATCCGTGTAACGATCATCTATATCACTGCCTGGAACAACAACAGTATCCTCACATTAGAAACACCTGTCGGATATTACGTAATCAGGAAATACCTCAAGGTTAACTTTGGGCTGAAGTACCTTTCTTTCTACTAACATTATGTCTATGCTTTAAGTTGTAAGTATAGAACATTAATTTAGTAATAATTTAGATTATCTTGTCATAATCTGTTGATTGAAAAAGGGCGACATTTAAAAATTAGAATATTATTATATGTTTTGTGATCAATTAAGATAAAAAAAAAAAATCCTGTGTGAAAATAATATAGATTTTATTATGAGCCGCCGGGAGGCCATTGTTCACTGAAATAAAAGACAGAAAGAATAAAATATACACGTATCATAATCATTCATTTTCTCACGAGTATAGATCTGTTTTATTGTTGATAATGTATTAATTGATTAATACAGTATAATATATCTAAAAAACAACGTATAATATGTTTCTCGATTTAATGTTTTGTAGGATTGTGTTGTACATATTTAAATCTTTGTTAAACTTCAATGTAAAATGCGCACAATTCCCCTGCAGCTGTCACTAGATAGATTCTAACTGGCTATCGCAATGATTAGTATTGTTGAAACTTTTAAAACTGAAATATTTGGTAGGCATACAACATACATGTATTATTCTATTAATTGATAACACATATAATGTAAACAACAACAATAAATACATAAATAAAATGATAACAATAATAGGAATTGTAAAAGTTTCACAGTGGTTTAAAGTTTACTGTCACTGACATGGATATTAATGTTGTTCTATATCTACTTTGTGTTTATTAATATGCCCAAATTCATTGGCGACACTGGTACAGAATTAATTTCGACCAAGATGCTATTTTTGTGTATTTTAATTTTGTTCTTTTTAGAAAAAAACTGCTCGTGGGTTTTCAATTGTGACAATTGTTCTGTTGTTTTTTTGGATAAATGGATTCTGGATTTACTGGTTAGCTAACTATGCTCGTTTATCAGAGTGTAGAGAAGGATGTGTAAGTATACGCACTGTCTGTAATCACCTGTAATCACCTGTCTTGTCGGGCTCGTAAGTAGACCATACATTTCTGTATGGTACATGTCATGCCCTCCCAATTTCATCAAGTCATCACTGCATGGTTTTTTGTGTTTTTTTTTGTTTTGTTTTTTTCATTCGTTTCCTTGATATAAATTCTTCTGCAATACACTTTATGCCATAAAAGTAAATTTGTTGTATTTTCTTTCAATGAATTTATCAAGTTTATTTTTAAAGGCGTTTACTGTGGTAGTGTTAATGGCTTCTTCCTCTGGTAGACTATTCCATAGGTTAACAATTCTGTAAGAAAAATTGTATGGTGTATCTATGTCTCTTAGGTTTCTCTCGTATGTTTTCATAGGGAAGAAGTTACGCATTCCACTACCACTTAGGCCTGTCACCATTTTAAAAACTTGAATCATATCTCCTCGTAATCTTCTAAAGGCCAATGTTGGTAGATTTAGTCGTTTTAGGCGTTCTGTATAATCCAGGTCTTTTAATGATGGAATTGCTTTTATTGCCCTCCTTTGAACTTTTTCAATGCATGTTATATCTTTACGAAGAAACGTAGACCATACACAGTTAGCATATTCAAGGTGAGGTCTCACTAATGATTTAAAAAGTGGAACAAACATTTTCTCATCAAGGTAGTTAAATGTATGTCTGATCAGACCAACAACTCTATTGGCTCTATTACTGACGATTCCAACGTGTTTGCTGAACTGGTATATTTCTCCCATTTTGAAAAAAAAAAACACAAATTTTCAGATAATACGATAAGATACCGATATTGCATTTCTTTTTTTAAGTTGAGAAGTCTTGCTAAAAATCACACAATTATTGTTATAATTACAACTTGGAAGCTATGTGAAATTTGTCGAAAAAATAAGTATAGGCCTATAATTGTTTTTAAAATGTCGTCATATCCAATATGCACAAGGTATGTGTAATTGTATATTAACATGCTTTAACTTTGTCATTTTTAATAGACTACTTCTGATACTTATATCACCGGCGGGTTGACCCCGTTGATCCTTGGACTCGTTGGTATTGTGCTGTCAATTCTGCTTCGTATCCGGTCTGCTCCATGTGCCTGCTGTGGTGATATGGTAAATGATGGACATTTAATAAACTCCTAATAAATCCAAAAGACGTTCATGGGCATGGGAGGTAGCAGTGGCAGTTGTGTGTGGAGATGTTGTACTGTAAACTGGAGAGTGGGTTTAGTGGGTTTAGGGTTTGGTTTCCACTACTAGGATGCCACGCAAGGACGTAAGCGCACTGAAATTGATTTGATCAATCACGACACGTGGATCATCCGAAACGTCCCCTGTGATTGGTCAACTCGACACTTGCGTTACGCGTCGTTACGTTATGTCCAATTGGGAACGATTGTTAAGTTTTTATCTGCTCAAAAATATTAGTCTGTCTGTTTCTCCATCCGAGTGAAATTGTCTCAAAAACATCTTAAATCGCCTCACATTAGTTTTTTGTTATCAAGTGCCCTCAAACCTTTCCCCACCATCAACTATTATTTTTCTGTTCGTTTTTTTACAGGATTCTATTGATCAGCCTCATATTGTATTTACCAAAGCATGAACACGAGACAGCTTCAATAATCAAATGTGTTTTACTGTTTAAACTACATTGTAAATAATAATAGATAAAGTATATCCAGCGGAAGATGGGATCAAGACAACATTTTTTAAAGAATAGCCCTTTTCTGTGTTTTGAATATTCAATGTTGTAGTGTAGTAGAGTAGGCATAAGAAAAATGTGTAACATATAGCCGGCCTCAATAGTACAATTATGATTACCGTATTTGTGCAATCGATCAACGCCGGCTCTCGGAAAAGTCCCTCATAAAGTTATGTTGTTATTATATAATTATGAAACATGACATGTGCTGCTAGCTATAGTTTTTATATTTGATCAGAGGCTTACGTAAATAAAGACAGCCTCGGATACAAATTGTAGATTGTGCCAAATTACGCGAGTACAGTAAGCCTAAATTAAAGTTCAATAAATCACATAGAATGTTACATCTTTATACATATATTTCATATTGTGGTATACTAATGATGCCGCTGCCATAGTTTTAGGCTATTTATTGTTATCTTGATGTAGGCCTATATAGTATTTTTGTTTATATTTTATTTAAGTAAAAATGTACCTTTTTACAATAGATTGTTATATTATTATTTATTGAATTGGTTTATAAGGTCCAATTTGGTAACTTCATATGTCCCTTTTCAGTCTAGGGACCAATTTGGCTACTCTTTGAGGTTATAAGGAATAAATATTTCAGGTGGCTCACTTTGGAGCTTGACCTTGGCCTTGAGGTCAGTCGTAGCCAGTAGAAAGCTAGGTGGATGTGTCCTCACAAGAAGAATAGTAGTATTAGTATAGCTATGTTCAACTATATAGTAGATGGCAATATAGGCATGTATGTTTTGGTACAAAGTGGTTAGCACAATCTTTGGTGAGTTTTAAGTTTATTACTTTTATTGATGGATTTATACTGTATTTATGTTTGTTATGGTTGTTGAGCCATTTGGGCGACACCTTAATTTGCTATAGCCTATATAATTATGTATACTCACCTGTTTAAGTGTATTTAGTTATGATCTAGCCTGAATTATGAGGCATTATCATTAATTAGTTTGTATAACTTTACCATTATTGTTTGCTATTGTCTTATTACTGAGAGATATTTTTGTTGTTTCAATTAATCGGTTTATGAATGGACATTAAAGATTCGCATTAACAGTGTGCTTAAAATTATTGATTTGGCCAGAACATGGTTATTATTCAATATCATAACAAACATTGTAATATCGCTGTTCAATTGTTGTTGGTTATTGATCCTACCTAAATTACACACTCAGAAAGCCTTTATGGCATGTTTTTTAAGAACCGTGCAGTTTTTGTTGGAGATAATAGACCTACATTACATTGAAAAAAAAGATTTGAATACATTATTGTGTCCACAATTTGTTTATTTACACAGTGACAGGACTTATAGCGATTTTGTTTACAAAAAAATAAAAATATTTGTATCGACCTGTTCTTTATTTGATAATTGTCGAATCGACTACTGTATATTTTTATGAATAATTTAATTGCAAATATGGTTTTAATATCCACATTACGCTCAAGTAAGCGACTTTTTATTTTTTTACACCTGGTAGTTGTAGGCCATACAGATATCTTTATAGGCCTATATGTTTTGTGTGTAAAAAATGTGGAAATGCACGACGTCTACTTCACGAGAAGTTCAAAATATTACGACTGCGACAGCAGTTTTATACAGAGTGACAGAAGTTATTACAGAAGAAGAATTCGAGGTGACCTGATTGAACCATATAAAATTGTTAAAGATTTCGAGGGTGTAGCCAAGGATGACTTTTTCCAAATGAGAAGTAACATTAACAGAATTACTCGTGGGCATCACCTGAGATTTTTCAAGCCTATTTTCCATAAAGGATTGAACTGTAGAAGACATACCTTCTCGCAACGAGTAAAACCACTGGAACAGTTTACCAGCCGACGTTGTCAATTCTGAGACCACTAACACCTTCAAGAATCCCATCGACACAATGTAGTTGATATGGGGTTAAAAAAGCATCGCCTAAACTTTCCCATTATAACTAAACTAAACTATTACAGAGTGTGACAGTAGTAGTACAAAGTGAACAAAAGTTACCACAACAAAGAAAACAAACAAAGAATTTCTTTAGATTGTTAACAAGGATTATTGCCAATCACACCAGGTTTAAATAAACTCAGTCCAATAAATATATAAATCAAGTACGATGAGAATGTGTGTAGTCATTTATTTTTAATTGCTTATAGACTGCGTAAGGATAATTAGGTAAACTAAAATAGCCACCTAATTTGGACTATAGTAGTTTACTACTATACTACTAAGGTTTAATGAATTTTACTTTGAATGACCTCCAGAAATGTGATTACCACATCAAATCTTCATAGACGTTGTTGAGTCAAGATATATATATTATATATATTGCAAATAGGCCTACAGATCTCTTATGTCTTCAGATGTTCCATCTGAATGCAATTAATTAGTGAGTAGTGTTGAAATTATTGAAAGTACACTACACTAGTTGGCTCAATTCGTTTTCAACCAGGATACAAGCAGCGACAATAACAACCGCGACCTTGAAATAGTATTGATGTATGACATCGCAATATCAAATCCTGGTTATAAACTTTAGCTGCGTTGAAAGTTATTCATTAATTCATCGGTATACTAGTGGTTCTTCACACACAAGCGTTAAACAGCGTAGCAGTTACATTTGTGTAGGCAGGCCTATTATTCCGTTACTTATAAGATTTTTTTAGAAGTCTTTATATTTCTGTCTTTGTGGATCTTCCGTTAAGGTTGGTTTTGATTATCAAGGTTTGACCATTTTAATTGTATGCATAATTCCCATAACATATTCACGCTGTGTTAATGGGGTAGTAAGCCTATACTAATTACGCCTCATATGCCAGAAATGAGCAAATAAATCTGGATACGTATGCCTTGTAATACGCATAAGCTACAAGATCTATAGGCCTATATAAATCTAATTACCTAAGGGCAAAATTCAGTAAATCGAATTCTATAATTTTTACTCGTTTGGTATTGATAACATAACCCTGCTTACTAATTAAGTTGAGTTATAATTAGTTATTGAAAATTAAAACGAACTTAGGTTCAACGACTTGCCTCAAATTGTGGTGTTTTAGTATACACTCCTGTCTAATGGATGTCGATGCCGAAAAATACCCGCAAAACTAATACGAGGATGCTTCGCATTTACCTATCCTCCTACGATAATTTATTTTAAGAGCTGAAAATTGGTTAAACAGCTCGAGTACAGCATCATAATGTTAAAGACAAGCTGATATATTTGGCTACAAATTACATCGTGTTTGGCTGTATTCACCTCCGCCAAGGAGGTATATGTAATCGGTAGCGTGTGTTTGTTACTTGGCCAAATTGAAAATTGGCCAAGTATGTTGATCTGTTTGGTTTGTGTGTTTGTTACTTGGCCAAATTGAAAATTGGCCAAGTATGTTGATCTGTTTGGTTTGTGTGTGTGTTTGTTTGTTACTTGGCCAAATTGAAAATTGGCCAAGTATGTTGATTGGTGCGGTTTGTGTGTGTGTGCGTGTGTGTGTGTGTGTGTCAGTATGTGTGTGTTTGTTTGTTTGTCATCACTCTAGCGCTCACAATGTTGATTCGAATGACTCCAAATTACCATACATGTCAACTGGTGCAAGGACGACACTGCCTAATTTTGGTTAAAATCTGGACCACGGTCCCAATTCTGGACCACTTTTAAAAATTATTTTCAGACCTGCTAGTGTTAAAAGATAGGACAGAATTATCAAAAGCCGGTGAGCAGTCTTAAATTAACAAGTAAACTAAAATTGCATTTTCTCGAGAACTACTTGTCCAAAAAACTTCATTTTTGTACAAGAGGCAAGAGGTATAATTTGTGATTTGTAAATTTAAAACATAATTCGATTTAATTTGCACGTTTTTTTTATGCGAGTAGTTTAAAAAACCTATTTCTTTTCAAATTCACTCGTTTGATTTTCGCTTTGCTGTTCTATTGTTAGTCAACTGAAGCTATTGTTAATTGAAAGGCTTGTTACATAACCATTACACCAAACTTGCATACACATGCTTGTAGTGAAATTAGCCTAAATCACAAACAGCATTAAGACACAGACAAATATACCGGAGAAATCTTATGTAGGAGAATTTTACAGTAGGCGGAGGTATGCACTCTTTCTAGTTAGCTCTGTTTTCATCTATATATACGTTTACGTAAGGGCAAAATTCGGTAAATCGTACGTTACTTTATAGGCCTTAATGATTTCCTGTTATTAACGCCAAAGTTCCTGTATTCGAGAGCCAATTGCAAGCGAACAGTTATGTATACATTTACGTAAGGACGTAGGTTTTTATAGGACGTATTTAGAGTTTTATTCGTATTCGAATTTCAGTAAATTGCGCGTAACCCTTTTCTCAATGCTTTAGAAAGTGGGTTGATACTTTCCGTGCTAAATTGTACCAGCAATTGAAAACCATTATGCCTACTAATTAAGTTGAGTCAGATAATTATTTATTGATGATTGAAGTGAATTTAGGTTAAAAGATTGTCCCGAATAGAGGTGCTTTTACCAAAACCGCTGTATCACATAACTTTCTAAGGGCCCGTTTAGGCATTAGTTATTTACCCATGTTAGCAGGGTAACTTAGCACTTTTTTTGTGCACTTTGTGACAAAAGCACCAAATTTGGCACAAACCTTCTTTAGGGTATATCTAACAATCCTAGAAGGGGTGCCCAAAAATTGGAACAATTTAACGACGTCATTTGGACCACGCCCTTTTTTTAGTATTACGTAATTAGGTGAAAACTTAAATCTTCGTATATACATACCAAGTTTGGTATCAAATTAAAACTCATGACATTTACATTGCAATACACACATAAAAAACATATGATTTCTCTTCAGACGGAATATATAGGTCAAATAATGTCATTTTCTGTCATATTGAAAGGGATTTCAATCAAAACGCGCCAATATTGGGCTATGTTATGAACATTGTAGTTATAAGGACAACAACATTCATTTTTGTAATAGAACTACTACTAATATATATTTATCCTGTATCAGTTACTTTCCTTTAACATAATATTAGGAACCACTGAAAAAAAGTATATAAAACATATACTGTATCAAACTTGGCTCAATAATCATTGGACTAAGTAAACAGACAAAAGACCATTTGACTGACAATTATGGCGTTAGCATCCATAGCAATACATGGAGGTGATTATCAACTTTACTTTTATGAAATTATTTATCTGGAAAAAAACACTTATAATGGTAGAGTTGCTACTGTAGATGACGAACAGGTTCCACGGCATGGATAACAAAGACCAGTGCAAGAAAGACCTGCTGAACACAAACCTTCTTTAGGGTATATCTAACAATCCTAGAAGTGGTGCCCAAAAATCGGAACAATTTAACGACATCATTTGGACCACGCCCTTTTTTTAGTATTACGTAATTAGGTGAAAACTTAAATCTTCGTATATACATACCAAGTTTGGTATCAAATTAAAACTCATGACATGTACATTGCAATACACAAATAAAAAATATATGATTTCTTTTCAGACGGAATATATAGGTCAAATAATGTAATTTTCTGTCATATTGAAGGGTATTTCAATCAAAACGTGCCAATATTGTGCTATGTTATGAACATTGTAGTTATAAGAACAACAACATTCATTTTTGTAATAGTACGAATATATATTTATCCTGTACCAGTTACTTTCCTTTAAAATAATATTAGGAACCACTGAAAAAAAGTATATAAAACATATACTGTATCAAACTTGGGCTCAATAACCACTGGACTATTAGTAAACCGACAAAAGACCATTTGACTGACAATTATGGCGTTAGCATCCATAGCAATACATGGAGGTGATTATCAACTTTACTTTTATGAAATTATTTATCTGGAAACAAACACTTATAATGGTACAGAGTTGCTAGATGACGAACAAGTTCCACGGCATGGGTAACAAGACCAGTGCACTGCTGAGCAAAAAAACACACTTTAGCAATTCCCTACATGCCTTGGATGCTTCAGGTAGTATTGTCCAGACTGGTGTCCATGTACTGCCGGTTTTAGTCCAACCAAAGTCTTCTGGTGATGGAGCATTCTGCTGTGGCTGTAGACTGGTGGTCCAAATGCTTGCTTGGTATATGGATCTGTTGGAATGCTGTAAAAGTGCATCCTGCAATAAACAATTTAAAGATTGGTGTTACCTTTTAATGAAAGAAAAACATGAACCTGATAATAAATTATTAAATGACAATTGACAATTATATGGAAGCTCCCCTTACCTGTGTAGGAGGAATGTTGTCCATTGTCCGTGCCTTTCTTGAAAAAAGATCTTGTCTTAGCTTAGTAACACTTCTTAAAGTACTTGTCTTGTCGTATAGATGACATATAAGCTCCTCTAGCAACTGGAATTGAGATGAGTTGACTCCTAGAGATTTGAAAGGGTGATGTGCCATGAAAAGAAAGGCTTCTGTGACTGCTGGAAATGAGTTTCACGTCTCCCATGCGGAGTGTTTTGCTTTTCCGAAGAACTGGGATGTAGTATCGGACCCAGTAAATGCATGAAAAACTGGCAGCCCTCTTGACTTATCCTCTCCTAGGTTATGACAGATGGTATTTATATTAAAATATTGGAAGTGCTTACCCATGCCAAATGCGACCCAGATACACGTACCAGGATAACAGGCTATTAGATTGCAGAAAATACCAACCAGGATAACAATGACATCAGTATCAACTGTACGCACCAAAATAACCCTGCTACCTTTCTTTAAGGCATCATCAATGTGAATGCACATCTTGGAGTCGGCCTCTTCATGGTCGCAGATTGACATAGGTTGAGTAGATGTCAACATACAAAAAACTCGCCTACAGGACATATATCAAGAATTACTTACTATTTAATATGCCTTTTTAATTAATTATTAGTATGAAACTGTATAAGTAAATTAATCGTTTGGTTACAAACAAAATAAATTAGTATGTATCATAATAAAACTTACCTGATGCAGTCAGAGTAATCATGGGTAGACACCTTTGTAGTTAAAAAGTTAAATAACTCCTCTTTATTTACTGGATCTTTCAGAAAGTCTGGAAAAATCCCTGGAATCTTTGTTTGTCCCCCAACTTTCCTCCTGACCCCTTTTCCTCTTTTTTCTCCTGTAGACTGCTTAAGACTATCTGTTCTGTAAGTGTCCCACACTATATCAATTCTGTTAATATTCTGCAGCTGCTGTCTGGTCCACGGTAGAAAGACCTGTCATACAAATGATACAAGAATAACGATCCGCATATAGAAGTGACCAATTATGTGGTGGTTAAACAATAGATACAATCCTGAATGCAAAGAAATGTACTCACCTTATCACCGTAGTCATCAAATGTAAATGCATGGTTGCTGGAAAGAGCATGGACAATAGCAGCTCCGTCAAACACCTTTACATCAAAATATGTAGAAGGTTCAGGCTGGCCTTCAGTCTCCAAATGCTGTAGCAACTCAGACTTCTTAGTTGGTAGTCGAAGCTTTCCATTTACTGCCAAAGAGGGTGGCCATGGCTGGTTTTCGTGCATGAAGAAGTCTTCCAAATCTCCATCACGAGATTGACTTGCAATATACAGTCGACTGAATAGGCTGCAGTCACTTTTTAAACTCTTAACTTGTTGCTTTGTTTTGGACACTGATTTTGACCATGGTGTTTGATGGCTTGTTGAATAATTGCAACACTTCTGTCGAGAATAACTTCCTTGAAATATTTTTGGTACTGGGTAGTACCTACATCCTGAATTGTACGAACTGTCACTACTGCACTTTCATTGGCACAATCTCGAGCATCCAAGACCAGAAGTTCTGAACAATTATCGAGGAATGGGTTGCCTGCATTGCTCAGGGAACTGCAAGTGCCGTTCAGCAGGTCTTTCTTGCACTGGTCTTTGTTATCCATGCCGTGGAACCTGTTCGTCATCTAGCAACTCTGTACCATTATAAGTGTTTGTTTTCAGATAAATAATTTCATAAAAGTAAAGTTGATAATCACCTCCATGTATTGCTATGGATGCTAACGCCATAATTGTCAGTCAATGGTCTTTTGTCTGTTTACTTAGTCCAGTGATTATTGAGCCAAGTTTGATACAGTATATGTTTTATATACTTTTTTTCAGTGGTTCCTAATATTATGTTAAAGGAAAGTAACTGATACAGGATAAATATATATTAGTAGTTCTATTACAAAAATGAATGTTGTTGTTCTTATAACTACAATGTTCATAACATAGCCCAATATTGGCGCGTTTTGATTGAAATCCCTTTCAATATGACAGAAAATGACATTATTTGACCTATATATTCCGTTTGAAGAGAAATCATATGTTTTTTATGTGTGTATTGCAATTTACATGTCATGAGTTTTAATTTGATACCAAACTTGGTATGTATATACGAAGATTTAAGTTTTCACCTAATTACGTAATACTAAAAAAAAGGCGTGGTCCAAATGACGTCGTTAAATTGTTCCGATTTTTGGGCACCCCTTCTAGTATTGTTAGATATACCCTAAGAAAGGTTTGTGCCAAATTTGGTGCTTTTGTCACAAAATGCACAATCTTCATAAAAAATGGAAGTTAGCAACCCTGCTATGTTAGTTGCTTTCTTGAGCACAGTTAGGCTACCGCAAACTTTGATGGGTAGGAACCAACTTACCCGTGTAAATAAATTACCATATGAACTGGCTCTAAGATACTAAACAAATTAGAATAGGCATATACAGTACGAAGGATCACATGCCCTAACGCAGAACAACTTTGGTGGGTAGGAACCAACTTAAGTATAAATTGGCTTTAATAAACAATTGAAAACCAGTAGGTCTACTAATTAATTTGAGTTTGATAATTATTTTATTGCTGATTAAAATGATTTGCTCTGAATCGAGGTGTTTTTCACAAAGTGTTGTACATTATATAACATATATAAAAATAAACTTGCTTCTCAACGTTTGTATTATTTAATAATTTAAAAAATATATATGTCGTAGTGGTGTATCGTTACCTGTACTTTACTATTTCAATCGACTATTTGTATAAATTTGACTCAAACATTTGGACTGATTTTGTGACAAGTTTCTCTTTCGGAAGCAATTCCACAGTTTCAACAAAGTATTAAATCGCAATGTTTTACTGTGTTCAGTGGTATACTATTTGTAAAACATGAAAACAATTAATATTTCGTTACTGCATTAAAAAATTGTTCCTCTTTGCACCCATCCTTTTCGTCATCCCACAACCCTAACTTAAATTTGATTCAAACATTTGGACTCATTTTGTGACTTTCTCTTTCGGAGGTAATTCCCAGGGTGCTAATTTTAGTTGACTACATAAATCAATGTGTCTATTTATTGTTCCTGTATAATTGTCCTGCGGTACGTACATTTTGAAATCGCCAGTTTTTTTTTATGCTAAAATTATATCATGTATTCGAGAACCATCTTGGCCTAAAGAGGCGATGGTGTAGAGTAAGCCTATTCCGACATAGGCCTAACTGATGTTTGTTTATACTAAATTATTATGCCAACCTTAAGTTTGATTTCCACAAGACGCACGCAAGGACGTAGAGCCACTGCATAAGCGAGTTGACCAATGCAAAAAGTCCTTCCAATAAGCCATCGCTTGTGACTGGTCAAATCAAGTTTATTCAATGTATCGTTGTATATTATAGCTTCCATTGGTTTTTTTTCTAGAATGTGTGGGGGAAATAATTGCTTCTTGACAGTCGTCAAGGTAAGTTCATTACTCTTGATGCTACTTGGCGCAGCAATCATTGCTCTTTCAAGTATTACTATGTTGGATGACAAACGGGAATTAAGAGGGAAAGAGACGTGGAAAGGAGAGTGGGAGAGAGGAAAGGAGAGAAGGAAGAGAAACCGTGTCGGGTGATTCCACTACGTCGCACTGCCTAAAGCTTGAAAAAATGATAATCACGTCAGAGATTTATAAGGCCTAGGCCTATATTTCCAATGACCAATGGCCCTCATTTTCAGCTAGCGTTACGAATACAATATGGTTCTGAGACTCCGCAGCAGTTTAATTTGTATTATTTTTTGGCCTAATATCATGTTATTGTATCACCTTGTTGTGTGTCATCATAACCGACGTTGTCGTGACTAATGATTAATAAACACGTTATTGCTTAGCACAGATCATTTGTGAAATTATAGTTTTAATACTTTTTGATAAGCACTATTTGTGTTCTTAAAAAAACCAAAATGTGTTCTGCTTTCGAATATGCGCGGTAACATTTATTTCGGAGTTAATTACACGGGGTACCGATCACACATTTTATTATATTTATATTATTATATCTATACGGTACATTTTCAGGTTGTTTTAGAGGGCGTCTTTGGCCTGATGTTTACTTTTAATCGACAAAATGGATGTCGGGTAAGTAAAAACAAATACGATTATTAGTTTTTATAGTTCACCGATATTAAACTGTCGTGAGCAAATAATATATAAAACAACAGTGCAAATTTACCATAATATTCGCCTATATGTGGAATAGTTTATTCAATGAAAATTGTTACCTATTATTCACAAAGAATTAACAACAATAAATAAATAAAATGATAAAAGTAATAGGAATGGTAAAAGTTTCACAGTGGTTTGAATTTTACTGTCACTGACATGGATATTATTGTTGTTCTATGCCTACTTTGTGTTTATAAATAGACCAAATTCATTGGGGACGCTGGTACAGCATTAATTCCCACCAATATGATATTTTTGTATATTTTTATGTTGTTCTTTTTAGAAAATAACTGCTTTCGTGTTTTCAATTGTGACTATTATTCTGTTGCCATTTTGGATAATTGCATTCGGTTTTTACTGGGCGCTTAACATTGCTAACATATCAGAGTGTGGAGAAGGATGTGTAAGTATAAACCACCTTTCTGGTATATTTCTCCCATTTTGAAATAAAAATAACCAATTTGCAAATAATACGATAAAACACTGATATGGCATTTCTTTTTTAAGTTGAGAAGTTTTGATAAAAATCACACAATTATTATTTTAAGTGAAATTTGTCGGAAAAAATAAGTATAGGCTTAGCATTGTTTTAAAATATCGTCATATCCAATATGCACAAGGTATGCATTATTTTTCACTAACATGCTTTAACGTTATCATTTTTACAGACTACTTCTGATACGTATATCACCGGCGGGTTGACCCCGTCGTTACTTGGAATCATTGGTATTGTGTTGTCGATTCTGCTTCTTATCAGGTCTGCTCCATGTGCTTGCTGTGGTGATAATATGGTAAATGATGCACATTCAACAACCCCCTAATAAATCTAAAAGAACCTAAAAAATACAACGTTGGACATGGAGGGTAAGAGAGATGTACTGTAATGGAGAGTGGGTTTAGGGTTTGTTTTCCACTATTGGGATGCAGCGCAAGGACGTAAGCGCACTGCAATTAATTTGACCAATCACGACACGTGGATTATCCGAAACGTCCCTTCTGATTGGTCAACTTACGTGTGTTACGCCTAAATCGTTACGTTATGTACGTCCAAGCTTAACGGTTGTATCTGCCCAATAGACCTTCTGACGGAAGTATCTTAAATCGAAAAGTGCCTCGCATTAGTTTTTATGATTCGGCATTCCCTCAAACTTTCCCTACTATCTATTATTATTTTTCTTTTCGTTTTTTATAGGTTCCTATTGATCAGCCTCATATTGTATTTACCAAAGCATGAACACGAGACAGCTTGAATCATCAAATGTGTTTTACTGTTTAAACTACATTGTAAATAATAATAGATAAAATATATCCAGCAAAGGATGGGATCAAGACAACATTTTTAAAGAATAGCTTTTTCTGTGTTTTGGTATATTCAATATTGTAGTTTAGTAGAGTAGGCCTGAGAAAAATGTGTAACATATAGCCAGCCTCAATAGTACAATTATGATTACCGTATTCGTGCAATCAATCAACGCCGGTGGCTCTCGGAAAAGTTCCTCATAAAGTTATGTTGTTTCAGTTCAGTTTAGCTGTATCATCCCCTGTCAGATGTAGCCCTCCTCATGCTTCTGCCAATCCCATCTGTTCTGTGCTATCCTCATCCACGTGGTGCCTGCATACTTTGTAATGTCGTCCCTCCATCGCCGTTTCTGCCTTCCTCTTTTTCTTGTGCCGGTTCTTGGTTGCCAGTCTGTCATACGTTTTGTCCACCTGTTGTCATCCCTTCTTGCAAGGCGCCATTTTGCTTCTTTTATTTTGGTCATTATATCTTTGACTTTAGTCAATTTCCTTATTACTGTGTTTCTGAATTTGTCCCTAATTGTCACTCCAAGCATCTGCCTTTCCATAGCTCTTTGTGCAGTGGTTAGTTTTTGTTCCAAAAATGTTGTTGTCCAAGTTTCACAACCATAATTCATTGTAGGGAGCACACACTGGTTGAAAACTCTTCTCCTGTGAACTATTGGGATTTTCTTGTCGCAAATGATTTCTCTATATCTGTCAAAGCAGCTCCATCCCGCCTTAATTCTGATGATAATTTCGTCTCTTGTGTTGTTAGCCATTTTCACTGTTTGGCCCAGGTACTTGCAGCTATCAACTTGTTCGATCCTATCATTTTCAATTTCTATGGACTCGTCGTTATGGAAGTTTATCCTTTGTGTATTTTCAAACCAATCTTCTTGCTCTCTTTGTTCAGATCATTTAACTGTTCCTCCATGTCCTTGACTTTTTCGGTTGTCAAAGCAACGTCATCTGCAAATCTAAGGTCAGTTAAACTCTCTCCATCAATGTTGACGCCATGTCTTTCCAGGTTCAAATGTTTGAAAATTTCTTCCTCTGTGGCTGTGGTGAATATTTTTGGTGATATTGTGTCCCCTTGTCTGACACCTCTGTTTATGTGGATGGGTTTAGATACATCTTTTTCAAGGTGTATTGTTGCAGTGGCATCTTTATAAATGTCTTCAATTATCTGAACATAGCCTTCATTTACTCCAGTTTTCCTCCGGGCTCTAAACAGATCAGCATGTTCTACTGAGTCGAATGCCTTCTCGTACTGTAGTCTATGAAGCCTACGCATAGATGCAGTTGGTATTCATTTGACTTCTCTATTAGTTGGTTTAGAGAATGTAGATGGTCTGTTGTTGAGAATCCCTGCCTGAATCCAGCCTGCTCTCTTGGTTGGTTTTCATCGAGGATTTGTTTTAGTCTGTTTTGAATTATCCTTGTGAATATCTTGTATGCATGTGATAAAAGACTGATTGGTCTATAGTTTCTTGATATCGGCTTTGTCTGCCTTCTTGTGTAATATTATGATTTTTGCCTCTTTCCATTTCATTGGTATTTTCTTTTCTCTCAGGATATGATTGTACATTTGACAAGGTTTATGCTTATCTCATCCCCTCCTATCTTAAATATATTGCTGGCTAAGTCATCTTAGCCTGGTGCTTTATTATCTTTCATCTGTTTGATGGCCATTGCCACTTCCCTAGCTGTTATTTTTGGAAGTTCTGTTTCATCTACAGATTTATTCTTGATCTCCATTGTGGTTTCTGTCTTGGTTGAGTTGTACAGATCTTGATAAAAGTCTGCGCATTATTATGTTTAGGATTTCCTTTCTATCTGTGGTTAAGTTACCATCTTTCTTCCTCATTTGGTTAATTCTAGTTTTCTTACTGTTCAGTTTTGTGATATGTTTTAGTCCTTTTCCACTTTCCAGGATGGTTTCAATTTGCTCTCTCCTCCTTTTCCTGCTTAGAGTTCTTCTCATCTTTCTCACTGTTTCTACTAACTCTGTATATTATATTTGTTGTGATGTTGATTTGTTTTCAATTTCTCTAAGTTCTTTTCGTTTTTTATCAAGCTCCTCAACAATCAGTCTGTCCTCCTCAGATGTCAGATTTGTCTCTCTGTTCAAAGGTGCTATTCCTTCAGCTGCCTCAATCAATGTTGAAGATTTCAGACCAAATTTGGTGTCTATATCTGCATCTTCAATGTCTATACTTGCAAATCGATTTTTAAGTTCCAACTGGAACTCCTCCTTTCTGTTTTTCAGTTTCAATATGTTCAGTTTTGGTTTCTTTTAGTTTTTGATGATCTTTAGTCTTTTAAGCTTCCTTTCCAGGTGTATTTTGGCTCTGACCATCCTGTGGTCGCTACCAATGTCAACATTTGTTATTACACTGCAGTCCTCTACAATTCCCCGTTGGCTGGTTAGAATAAAGTCTATTTGATTCCTTATTCTTCCATTTGGGCTCTCCCAGGTCCAATATCTATTCTTATTTTTCTTAAATAGTGTGTATCAAGTTATGCTGTGCAGCAAATTCAAGTAACATGTCTCCTCTCCAGTTCCGTTCTCCTACTCCAAATGTGCCCATTATAGGTTCTTCTCCTTGTTGACGTTCTCCTACCTTGGCGTTGAAGTTTCCCAATACTATGGTGTAATCCGCTTTGCTTTCTCCTTTCGCCTTGTTTATTTCTTCATACACTTCTTCAACTACTTCATCACTAGTTGGTGCATAACCTTGAATTATGCATACATTTTCTTTTCTGAAAGCTGTATGTTAAGAGTTACTACTCTATTTGAGTAGTGCTTGATTCCTTTTACAAATTCTTTGAATTTTGGGTGAATTAGAAACCCAATCCCCTTAGCTTCAGTGTTGTCTTTGGTTTTCCCATGATTGAATTGTATAACCAAGCTCCTCCTTTTAATTCTTTGATCCCCTCTCCTTCTCGTTTGGTTTCACAAAGTCCTATCACATCCCATTTGAAGTTTCTTAGTTCATCCATTAGCGATTCTAAAGATTCTTCTGTTCTTAAAGTTCTGGTATTGTACGTACATATTATGTTGATTTGTGATTGTCCACTCTTAATGTGATGTTCATCAGTCGCACAGCTTCCATTCGGCTTTATTTGACTGTGAAACGCCATATAAAGATTTGATAAATCTTACATCACGACTGGGCAACTTGCATTCACCAGATCCTTGATTACTGCGCCCTTTTTACGACCTCTCTTTTCCTTGTCTTCCCTTTTTATACTTGAGGGTTTTCTGCCATATACTGACGCGCTGGCAGGGCGTAGTTTCAGCAGGTTTTTCTTAGGGTTTTCCTCCCAAACACAGCGCTTCGTCAGTTTCTTGAGCCACAAAACGGACTCAAGTTATCCAGCTTGCACCGCTTGGAGGTAGAAGATGAGTTGCAAGTATAGAGGCGATTATGGACAAGTGGGCTTACAGCAGATGGTAATGCCACAACAAGTACATACAGTAACAAGTACTGAAGTTGCGCATATACAAGCCTTACCACCCGCATATACAAGCCAAATTACGCGAGTACTGTAAGACTCATACTAATCAATATTATAGTTCAATAAATCACATAGAATGTTATATCTTTATATATATTTCATATTGTAGTATACTAATGATGCCGCTGCCATATTTTTATGCTATTTATTTTTATATTGATGTAGGCCTATATAGTTTTTTTTGTTTACGTTTTATAAAGTAAAAATGCTTTTAGTTAATTGGTTATTATTCATAACCAACAAAGTTTGGAGATAATAGACCTACATTACATTGAAAAAAGATTTGAACATTATTGTGTTCACAATTTATTTGTTTACACAGTGACAGTACTTATAGCGATTTTGTTTACCCCAAAATAAAAATATTTGCATCTACCTGTTTTTTATTTGACAATTGTCGAATCGACTACTGTATATTTTTAGGAATAATTTAATTGCTAAATTATGGTTCATCACCAAAGATATGGTTTTAATATCTACATTACGCTCAAGTAAGTGATATTTTATTTCTTTACACCTGGTAGTTGTAGGCCATACAGATATCTTTATATGTTATTGTGTGTATAAAATGTGGATATGCACTTCGACTACTTCAGGAGTAGGTCTAGTTCAAAATGTTGCAAAGTACGACATCAGTTATTACTACTTGTACAACAGTTATTACAAAGTGGGACATGAGTTATTACTAAAAACAACAGTTATTACAAAGTGAGACATCAGTTATTACAAAGTGCGACTGCAGTTATTACTAAGTACAACCGTTATTACAAAGTGCGACAGCAGTTATTACAAAATGCGACAAGATTTATTTCAGAGTATGACAGATTATTACACAGTGTGACAGAAAGTGACAGTAGTATCATGGAGTGCGACAGGAGTTATTACAGAGTGTTACAGTAGTTATTACAGTGTGACAGTAGTAGGCTGACTACAATGTATTAAACATAGTGACATTTACACAGTCCTGCATTTACAGGGTCAGGATACATACTTAGTACCTGTACTGACGTGCCTCTTGATAAAGTGTTTCTTTAGATTGTTAACAAGGATTATTGCCAACAACCGCACCAAGTACGATGCGTCTGTGTGTAGTCAATTCTTTTGATTTGCTTACGTAGGCCTACGGATAATTAGGTGAATTACGTAGCAACCTAATTGTGAGTGAATTTTACTTTGAATGCCCTCCACACATGTGATTACCACGTCAAATCTTCATAGGCGTTGTTCAGTCAAGATATATTTATTCAAATAGGCCTACAGATCTCTCTCATGTCCCATTATCTAAATACAATTAAAAGTGATTAGTGTTTAAATTATTGAATGTACAGTTGACTCAATTTGTATTACTTTATATTTATAGTTTTCAACCAGGATGACAAGCAGCGTCAATAACAACCGCGACCTTGAATTAGTATTGATGTATTGTATGACATCACAACTATCGCAAATCCTTATTGTAAACAACCGCGGTCTGAGACAACTCAGCGCGGTGAATGTTATTCATTTTCGGTATTCTAGTGATTCCTCGCACGCAAGCAGTTAACAGCGTACCAGTAGGCCCCTATCATTAAGCTTTTATATTTTTGTCTTCGTGGATCTTCCGTTAAGGTAGGTTTTTTTTATTATAAATGTTTGACCATTTTAATTTTATGCATAATTCCCATAACGTATCCACGCAGTGTGAATGGGGTAGTATACATACGCCTCATATACCAGAAATTAGCAAATAAATCATCTGGATACATATATGCCTGCATAATACGCATAGGCTACAAGTATAGCTAACAATTACAGTCTACCAGCGTAATCTATTAGCCATTTACAGGTCTATAAGAGGCAATGGTGTAGAGTAGGCCTAAGCCTATTCCGACATAGGCCTAACTGATGTTTGTTTATGCTTATTATGCCAGCCTTAAGTTTGCTTCCCCACAGGACGCACGCAAGTACGTAAACCCACTACGCAACAAGCGAATTGACCAATGCCCAGTGACCATTCGAATAATCCATCGCTTGTGATTGGTCAAATGTCCCTGCGTTGCGTCCTACTCGGAATCAAGCTTGTTCAATGTATCGTATGTATTATAGATTCCATTTGGTTTTTTTTAAAATCTAGAATGTGTGGGGAAAATAATTGCTTCTTGACGGTCGTCAAGATAAGTTCATTACTCTTAATGATACTTGGCGCAGCAATCATTGCTCTTTCAAGTGTTACTATGTTGGATGACAATCACGTGAAGGCCGGTATTCCTGGCTTAGTCATAGGACTCATCGTAAGTGTCCGACAACAATTTATTCAACAGGGGAAATAAGGAAGGAAACAGAAGTGATGAAAAAATTAGAGTTGTTGAGGAGAATGGGGAGCTGGTGGGGGAACCGTTGTAATTTCCACCATAAGTGTTTCAGAAGGAAAGGAGATGTAGTTTGGTGGTTAAGGTGCTTGCCTTCCAATTCCAAGGAGGTCAAGCGTTCAATCCTAACCTATAGCATAAAGGTTGTTACCCCTTTAACTCACTTTCCTAGGCCTCATTTCAGACTATAAGCACGATAAAATATGATATAGTTTATCCATCCTGTAATTGGCGAGTTACTCATTGTTCGTATGAAAAATTGGCCACTTCAGAGTATCAGACATATTATTTCCGAGTATTAAACAGACCCTTCATCCTCATTTCCAACTTGCGTACAAATGGTCTATGCAAAGGTTTTGAAAATCATTAAACCAACATTGTCATAATTATTCAAATTTAGTGACTAGCATTAATGATTAATAATGGTTAATGATTTTAAATTTATAGGCCTATAGCGCAAAATACAAATAGTCTCTGTGCGCTGTTTAGCACAAGTTTAAAAATGAAAAAGTTGAAGTAAAATAAACCAGGAAAAAGCTTAATAAACTGTATTATTTGTATATATTATATATATTGCAGCACCTATCACGAACTTGTGGAAGAACACCTTTATTTTATTGTGAACAAGCTTTATATTTTTTACTATTGTATTTTATAATTTCGTGAATAAATAAAGATTTTGATTGATTGAATACATTGACCAAGACAACAGAAAAAAAGTCCGAAAACAGCTCATTTGTGAACTAAACTGTTATAATTTTGTTAGAGGCACCATTTTATGTTCTTATAAACCAAAACTTATTCTTCGTTCGAACACGTTACTTAGGTAACATTAGGTCCACATGGAGTTATATCGGAGAGGTTACTGTATTTTCACTGATGTATAGGGAGTATAACCAAATCACACGAGCATTAGTTTGGATCTATTTGTGCTTAGAGTGTGTAAACCACAGCTGTATATGTTTCCATTGTATCTCTTTCCTACGCAAGCTGTTTTATTGTATAGGCCTATTATTCATTATTATATCTCTACATTTTTCAGGTTGTTTTGGAGGGCGTTTTTGGTCTGATGTTTACTTTTAATCGACAAAACAGGCGTCGAGTAAGTATGAGAAACAAAAATAATAACTATCATTGGTTTAGAGTTCACCAATATTAAACCATTGGCAAATCATTATGAACAAAAACAATAGTGCAAATTAAGTTTACAATGAATAGGCCTAAACCTAATAAAAAAAAAGATTTTTCATTATTTATGAGCACTCTTCTAAAGCACCAACTTTATTTCGTGGATAGCCTATATTAGTTATTTTTTAACTCAAAGATAATGCAAACGTAGGCCTAATCAAAGTATAAGGTTTTTGTTATGCGTTTAATTTAATTATGAATATCTTTGTTTCACATTAATTTCATACATTGATACAATATATAGTTTTTATTGCTGATAATGTAAAAATAATTCAAAACAGTATAGGCCTAATATTCATTTTAAGACATATCTTACATGAAAACACTGTGTTTTTCAATGTATTGATGGATTACTTGGTAGGCCTACATACATTATTGACATATTGTAAGCCTAGGTCTACTTACATAGATTTGTCAATACAGCAGGTTGAAATAAAGATGAATTCAGCACCCAATTCTGTAGCTGTCACAGATAGATTCTAACTGATTATCGCAAAAATTAATTAAGAAATAGATTGTTGGTAGGCATGTGTGTATATTCTCATTAATTTGAATTGTCAGACTCTGCATAGGGAAGTTTCGCAACCTATTCGAAATACGATAACGACAACAGATTTTGCGCACATTTTACATTGAATCAATAATGATTATTGCTTAGGCCTATAATCAATCAATAGACAATTTATTGAAGGTATTTAATAAACATGCAAGATCAATTTTGATAATAGCAGTTTTTAAAGTCCTCACTGATCTCACTCGCCAAGCAACATGTACCTGCACTTCGTTCAAATTTACCGCAGTCATATTTCGTTGCTATGCAAAACTTTTACTTGCTTACGAAAACGAATACGTTTGTGTGACGTATCCGTTTTTGTTATCGTATTAGTAGCATTGCGAAAACTCCCCTAGTGTTGGAGTTAAACTAAGCGACAATGAGATAAGTATTTGACCAAGATGTTATTTTGGTGTATTTTAATATACAGTATATATATTTTTTTATTTTTAGAAAATAACAGCACACGTGTTTTCAATCGTGACAATTGTTCTGTTGCCAATTTGGATGTTTGGATTCTTTATTTATTGGGGGCTTAACAGTAGTAGTATATCAGATACTTCGTGTGAAATAGGATGTGTAAGTATTATATATATAGTACTGTTTAATTTAAACTTTCAGATCTGTTCAGATAATACGTTAAGACACAGATATGGAATTTCTTTATAAATAAATATATATATATATATATAATTTGAATTAAAATGTTCGGCTACAGGTTGATCAAGCTTTAATGTTTTGATAGCAAAAATATTAAATATTATTATTATTATTATTATGATATAAATGACGTTTTTGGTTAGACAATTAATTGATTGTCTTATCCGAAAAACACATTAGGCAATGAACATTAATTCGAAACCGCCCGGTGATATACTGAAATTTAATTAATTAATTTGAAACGATTAAGATGAGGAAATCTGTGAGAATGAGAAAAAGTCGCCCCAACCGAACTCGAACTCGGACCGCCTGCTTGATATATGCAGATGTCCTAACCATTAGACCACTGGGGCTTTCATGGTTGGGGCGACTTTTTCTCATTCTCACAGATTTCCTCATCTTTATCGTTTCAAATTAATTAATTAAATTTCAGTATATCACCGGGCGGTTTCGAATTAATGTTCATTGCCTAATGTGTTTATATATATAAAAGTATCTCTTCGGAGATCCCGCCTCGTGAATAAAAATACTGAAAGATGAGGGCGTATCAATTTGATCTCTGGTGCGCGTGCGTACAACTGAGGACTAGTGCTGTTCCACCGTACCACGCCGAGAATGTTAAAGAGTCGCTATCCAATCGAGTTTGAACAATACCATGAAAGCCCCAATGGTCTAATGGTTAGGACATCTGCATATCAAGCAGGCGGTCCGAGTTCGAGTCTCGGTTGGGGCGACTTTTTCTCATTCTCACAGATTTCCTCATCTTTATCGTTTCAAATTAATTAATTAAATTTCAGTATATCACCTGGCGGTTTCGAATTAATGTTCATTGCCTAATGTGTTTATTATAATATATATATAGAAAATTCTGGACGTTTATAATTTTTTTTTTTAAATGTCGTCATATCCAATATGCAAACACCTCTCCTACAAATTGAAAATCATATCAACAAGACAAACTTGAATGCTGTGTTATACAGTATTTATGTTACGTTAATTTGTACTAGATTTGAACATACAACCATGGGAGAATATGGAGTTGGTTATCAACCGTATTAATAAAATACACCACAGTTACAAACCTGAATTGAACTGTTTTAGAATTAGTATATCACTCTTTATATAAAGTTTAAATAAATAATTGTACATTGACATTATTTAATCATTTTTACAGACTACTTCTTATACGTATATCACCGGCGGGTTTACCCCGTTGATACTTGGACTCGTTGGTATTGTGCTGTCGATTCTGCTACTTATCAGGTCTGCTCCATGTGCTTGCTGTGGTGATAATATGGTAATGATGAACTCCTAATAATAAACTATCATTTAAGAATACTGTAACTGGGTAGGCCTACTGGAGAAGGTTAAACTAACAATATTGTTATAACGAGAGTGTATAGCTTCCAAACATTGTCTGGTCTTACTTTCGATTGACGTTCTATTACATTGTGTTTATGAATCGAGCGTCTCCAACTTTATCAATTTTTTTTCTTGTTTTTTTTTTACAGGATTCTACTGATCAACCTCATATTGTTTTTACCAAGTCATGAGTACGACAAGGAATATCTCAAAGAATAGCCTTACATATTAATTGTCGTAGTACAGTAAAGTAGATTAGGTCTAGTTGATAAAGATAAATGTGTAATATAGGCCTAATAAGCGCCTCATTTATTATAGGCAATTATAATTACCATCCGTGCAATCAACCAGAAAGGAAAGTCGCTCATAAAGTGTTGTTATTTATGCCAATGAGAATGATAACTTATTTTATTTTTTATTTGTACATAAAACATTTCAAAGTGACAATAGCAAATCAAATATTGATCTAAAAAGGAGACATCTTGAAGCAAAATGTTTATGAAAGAAAGAACCAATTTCAAATATAAATTTTATTAAATAAACGAATATCAGCCCTTAGGCCAAATAATAATTGTAAAAGATTTTCCAGCAAAATACAACACTAATAATACAATCAAATTTGTTAAAATACCTACTTCAATTCAATAAAGAATGGTTTTACAAATTCCTTTGTATATAATTATCATGGAGGCTTTTGTATACGGTAGGCCTATTATAAATGCAGTGACTAAAGTATACAAATATTGAGTGTTTTGATACAGAGGCATGGCGACGATATAACGTTTTGAAATCAGGGCGGAGCGGTTAGGTTGGAGTGCACTCGGGGCTAAAAAAATGATGGATGGCTGACTCAACGTTCTGTTATATCTCTTGCATTGTTTTAGTTTGAATGTATAGCCAATGGTTATTGAATCCTACTGTAATTAGGTAGATAAAACATTTATTTTCAGGTCCAATTGTCCGTTCTCTTAGTATTCTTACAATGCCAATAGTTTTAAAATATTATAAGTGTATTATTTTAAACCAATCAACAATCAATAAATCATTTGGTATAATATTTACTGTACTACTGTTAAACACTTCTTACGCTGAATTGTCAGAATGAATCTTCATTCTCGTTTATAATACCGTTTACCAACAACCCCTTCAACCTCGTAAGTCTAAAATATAAATAAAATGATTAAATTAATTATTATAATGTTCTTACATGATATGTTAAAATGTCAGTGGGAAAGAGAAAAAATAATAAATAAAGGTGTAAAAAGTAGAAGGAAGAAGAAAAAAAAGTCAAAATGAAATGAGGTAATCAAACCCAACATGCTTCCTATTTTGACTACAGGTCTACTGTGTTCACGGTACCCCACATAATTAAAAAGTCAAGTCCCAAATCATGAAAGTTGGACCTATATCAGAATACGTTTCACTCTAAATCACGAATTTAAATTCAATCTACTTCTCTCTTAAACAACTTACCACTATCAAATCACCATCACCAGTTAACTCTCTCGTTACAACCGTTCCTTTGCTTTTTCCATCCGTTCCAACCTGTGTTTCAACTAATTTCTCGCCTTCCCATTTATGGATCACCTATACAAAGAGAATGAAGAGACATCATTCATTATTGGTATTAAGTAATTTGTCAATAATCACAGACTAAAAGTTAAGTTAAAATCAAACTAGTCATATCTGGTCGTTTGGGATTTGTACAATTTTGGCTACAGCTCTCTATTTTGAAGGAATTATTGTTCTTATACTTTTCAACCTCCGTAGTTTCGAATGAACCTTGTGGCTTTTTTAAACAAAAGAGTATAACAACATGACATAGGCCAGCCTTTGGCTAGTGAAGATTTTCATTTCATTTTTTCTCCACAAAACAGTGGTTTAAGGATTGTTTTGAATAGGTACAGTATTACGAAATATGAAGTAAAAAGGTTATTTAAATTTCGCTTTGTTTGTTTTGTTATAATTTGAAGCTAAATAGGCTAATGATAGGTAACGTCCTGTATGTTTAGGCTTATTATTGACCGTCGTGCTTTAAAAAATGTATCGATTGTTGTTAAAAAGGGCTACCTACCCTAACCTTTCTACCATCTATTGTAGAAGTCTCATATGGCTCACCAATGGTGAATTCCTAAATATCGGTCTTAAACGTCGTCTTCGATGTACATTTCATGTGATTTCCATCGACTTCAATTGTCTCTGTTGGTTTTGAGTTGGTACCCAGTTTACGAAGAACCATACCAACTCCTTAAAGTAAAAATGAATATATCATGTGAGGGGAAGGACAATTAGCTGAGGACTGTTTGAGAGAGGGTAGCGTTTAGGTCAGATTCCTTCATTATTGGCTTAGGCTAGATATGAGCTGCGACAAACACGTGACTATTCAATGTAGACTTCGAGGATCGATGCTTAGACACATTGGTTTGTTTATATATATAAATATGTATATTTATATATGTGTGTAACTAAAAATAGTCTATATAGGCTATATATTTATATTATATTTCCTCATCTTTATCGTTTCAAATTAATTAATTAAAATTTCAGTATATCACAGGGCGGTTTAGAACTAATGTTCTTTGCCTGTCGTGTTTATATATTATATTCATGAAATGTATTATTTGAAACTCGTACTTTTTTTTAATACCTTATTCATTTGTTTTATTATTGATTGAAAGAAAGAAAATAAATGTTTACGTTGAATTGAATTGAATTGAATAATTTACCACATGTTGGTGGTACGCGAAATCCACGCGCAGTAGGCCTACTGTGATTACTAAACATTATTTTGGTATATATATGCCATGTGCATAAAATAACAGAAAAATAGCAAACATTCAAATGTTCAGCTCAACACTACTGTGATACGACCTCGAGAAGTAGCATGTTTTACCGTAAAAAAATGTCGATTTCTCTCACGCATCTTACCTAGCTTTGTCATGTAATCTTCAAAATTGTCATTGCGATCAAACTTATATTTTCCTTTAAATTGTACAGCACTCATCTTAAATGGTGTTTTTAGAGAAGACTTTAATAATGTGTTTTCTGAATTGATAGGCCGTGGATACAAGGTCCTAAGGGGGTGTGGCGTACTTTGGTCACCATAAAAATGGGTTATCAATTCACTACATAATATTGTATTTGTCTATTGATACCATAATCATACCTGACTACCAAGACATTTCGTATATTGTTCGAGTGTCGAGCAGTGTAACTGGTCCACAGTAGGGGTGCACATGCCACGTCTCACATACAGTGTATAATCTATGATTATCAGATATCTACTAACTGATTTATTTATTTGTTGATCATAACACCTTTGAATCGGAGGAACTCACAATATGCGGTGCGATTCAAGAAATAAATACACAACAGAATATATTGAAAAATAAAAAGACATTGATAAATAAACTATAACTAAAGTATAAAAAAATAAATTAATAAAAAAAAAATACAAAAAAAAAACAAAACAGAAAACTGTATTTTAATTATTTGTTTTTTATTTTTATTTTATTTATTTAGTTGACAACCAACAGCGATGAAACCGCCACTAACAGGTTGAATCTAAACACAATAAACTATAACAATACATTCAAATAAGCAACAATAACATAAACAAAGATCGGAACATAATAGAGATTAACAATTTTACCCTTAAATACATTTCAACTATCAAAAAATATCTAAATTCATTTGCTGGCAGCCAATTTGACTATTTTTTGCTTTAAATCACATTTTTTCAGGTAAATACATTTTTTTTTCGATCAAATTTTTGGTCAAAGTGGATAACTATTAGGCCTATGTTACATTAAAATGAAATATTCAACAACATTTTTTTTAAGAATTATTTTTTCAGGGGTACAATACATCTTTAAATGTGTTAGGTAACCGCTAAAAAATACCTCGTTTTGTGCATTCAGCACGACCACAAGGAACGTGAAGCAAACACTTGTTGCGAGTACGAGTTGGTATATTTAACTTAAACAAAGCAACAAGGGGACAATCATAAACAGAATTAAAAGAGTTGTATAAAAAACCATATCAAAAACAAGAAAAGACATGTAGGCCTACATTGAATTAAAAATGACTAAACAATATTCAAGGCGTAGGCCTACTTTTGGTCACCATAAAATGGGTTATCAATTTGATAATATATTTTTACAAATTTTTCCAAAATATACCGTATTTTAAAATGTATTATATCATGTACAAAATGAAGTGTAGATTGTTTATGGTTTTTGTATGCATATAAATCAAAACACTAGCCTTATAAAGGTTAAAAGTGTAAAAATCAGAAAATAACGAAAAAAATAGAAAACGGAAATTTAATGAACGAAAATGAAATGTGAACGAAATATGTATGAAAGATTGAATGAATAAAGGTGGTGATAAACCAGAAAAGAGAAAAAATATATTTATATTGAATCAAGGTCAATTTATTTGGGAAACACCATTTTTACGTAATCAATTCCAACAAAAAGTACTACAAAATGTATACGACAATAAATGATTTGGTGAAAACGGTAATGTTTTCTGGCAACTATTTCTGTACATTTTTTGTTTTGATCGATTTTGAAAACGCGAAAACTCTGTCAAAACATTAGTATGTTTTCCTTTTGAACATCTTTGTAAGCCTGTAATTGAAGTAGATAAGTATACGATTTAAAGAATGTATGACGAAGAATATGAAGGTAGGTTATTATTAGTTTGAAATTAATGTATTATTCAGATACTGGATATTAAGAAGCAGGGGAATGTGTGGATAGCAACCGTAAACAAATGGTTACATTCGCTCGCTACTGGGCCGGCTGATCGCGTCGGTGGCGGATAGGCCTAGGCCTAGTAGGCTAGGCTTCCTTCCGTACCACAGACACCCCACAGACATAGCCTAGGCCTAGCAATATTGGTAATAGGACATTTAATTTATTAGGATCGATCCATATGATTACCAGGGCCAGTTTATTAAGCGTCGTATCGTTTTATATTTATTATTATTATATATTTAGAATCGAAATAATAATATAGTTATACTTATAGTATAATATTATATGAATGGCTAGGCCTAGTACCTAGGCCTATATAATATACTTATACTAGGCCTAAGCCTAGCCTACTGATACTAAGATAGCCTAGGCTACTTCTACTAGGCCTAGCAAGGCCGAGTAGAGCTAAGACTAGCCTAGCCGGCCCTCTAGCTAGCCCTTGGTAGTAGGCTAGGCTAGGCCTCTATCTAGTACGCTAATAATATAATTAATATTACTAGGCCTACTGTAAACTATATTAATAGAGCCTACAGTAGCTAGCTAGTAGGCTAGGCTAGGTAAGGCATGCTTGCATGTTAATCAGAAAAACATATATTTTTGCTTTCACAGATGAACCTTATGCACCAGCAGCAGATGTGCAACCATGTGCATGCTGTGGTAGAACCTTTGTACCTGAAACGTTGGTGAGTGAAAAAAAGACTAATACTGTATACCATTATGCTAACTGTATGTTTTTATTCAATTCGATAACAATCTTTTTACACTTAAGCGCAGTATGATATAGCAGCACCAGACCTATATCCTTGGCAAGCAGGTCAGAATGCACACAAAGGGACAAGCTTACTGCTGCTAATTTTAACAAAGCCAGAGAAACTGTAAATGAATAAATTCCAAATGCTGTAAAGGGTAAAAATAGTTGAAAAAATGGAGCTACTGCACTTTTGCACCTACCAAATTATCTTTATGGTTAGATTCAGGTTACGGCAACGTTATTCAGTGTCTGAACCAAAACTTAAGAACCTACTAGCCTATGTATGAAAGAGCAGTAGTACAGTAGTAGCAATAACATAATTTTCAACTCAATACACTTACACACTTACACTTAATGTTTGATGGAAATAGTTTAGGCTAGTGCCTATTAGATTCCATTTCTAGCCGAAAATAGTTGTCAAGTCTAGACTTAAATAATAATGCACTATTTATATTTGATTGAAAATGTTTATCTAGTTTTAAATTGTAGTAATAAGTTATTAGAAATGTTCTGTTTTCAAACCAACAATTAGTATGTAAACTAACCTTGACAGTTTCGCTGTCCTGATCGGACAGCTTCTTCAGAAATAATGACAATCTATCACCAAACAGATTGAGCTCTAGAGGGCCAATTCTGTCTAATGATTTAGATTATATTTATACTAATAGTAATAGTTTATTTTAACTTTACTTTCCTTTAATTTCAGATGAAACATGAGCCAATATGCTTTAAATCTAACACTAAGAAGAGAAAAGTTTTTAATTCTGCAAAACAAAGGGCAGATGGAACAGATCTAATAGTGTCTAAAAAGACACCAAGCAAACTACCTCCTTCTGTAAGTACAATAGTTAGTAGATTCTTTGTTATTAGATTGGATGATTGTGAGGCACATTTTTGTTACACAGTAAGCATCTACAAGTATAGGCTAGATCAATCTGTAGTGTGCATGTTATCTACTTTCCGTCTAAAATTGGAGCGCTGCCTCTCTGAATGGTTTAGGCCTTAGCCTAGCCTTTTGTACAGCAGGTGTGTTATAATTTAAACAAATGATGAATGTTTTATTCGTACAATACTGTAGAACAAATCATTTTATTAGGTGTTTGGTTTCACCTTCTGAAAATATAACCATAGATAGTGTGTCTATGTCATGTCAGAGTATCTCTTTTTCCTATTAAAAAAAGAAAATTTCTTTGGAAACTATTTCCTAAAGAAATTTCTAAAATTAAATTAAATACCAATTATGAACATTTTTGCCAAATAAAAATTCTGGAATATCATTGGAAAAAAGAAATACCTGCTTCATATTTGCCGGAAAACAAAATAAGTGGAGAATTGGACAAGTCTAGGAATGTATTTTCAAACTATATTAAAATAAATATTACTTTAAACCTTTTCACCAAGTAACTAGAACACAAGAATATAAATAAATAAATAAAAGTTTATTCTTAATTTCTAGAAATCAAAGTCTAATTGGCGAGCTAAGCATGAAGAGTTCATATCTACAATGAAGGCAGCAAAGAAAGTTTCTCATGCTATCAAGACTGGAGGAGAACTACCACCACCACCAAAACCAACTTACAATCCAGGTAATGTTTAGGGACTATGTTTAATATAATAATACACATTTCTTTGTATCAAATGTTTTCTATTGCAAATCCATAAATGAACACCCTCCTAGACAATTACTATTAGGGACTTCACAGAACGGGAAGCCACAGGACGGTGCTCATGAATAATTTATGCATGAGCTTTAACAAAGTGGGTGCAGCTTGTGTGAAGTTCTGTCATATTAACTTTTTCAGGACGATAAAGTTGGCATTTTCCTGACAAGAAATGATGTACATATAACCTTAAATATACAGTTCAAATGAAACTTAAAAGTGAAATTTCGAAACTCTAAATAACATTTATTTATATATTACTGATGATTTTACTCTCTACACAGAATCTATGTCGTCCTCTTCCCCTAACAACTGCTGTGTCAACTATAGCCTGGTAGCTGTTGGTTAGACCACTAAGATCATAGCCAGCTAAAGTCCTAAGACCATTTAGGAATAATATGAACACACTATCCTGGTTGCTGTTGGTTAGACCACCAGCAGTAGCTAGATCTAGCCAGCTAAAGTCCTAAGTTCTTTTAAGAGTAATATGAACACACTATCCTGGTAGCTGTTGGTTATACCATTATTGCCAAATAATGTCCTAAAGCAGTTTATGATTCTTCCTAATGGAATGCACAAATAGCTTTATAGCAGTTGTTTAGGTTAAAACAGTAGCTAGATCATAGTTCGTTAATAGACCATTTAGAAATTATTTCTGTTTATAGCCTGGTAGTTAGACGAGTATTTAAATTACACCGACCAATAATGGATGAATCGATAAAGCGATAATAGCCCCTTTTCTCCAAAAGAGTATACATTTAAGAAATTTATGACACTCGGAAAATACATGGTAGTGAAGAAAATGATTTGTTCTTCTTTATGACTGCCATTATTACAGATTATGTAGAATGTCCATGTTGTGCCCGTCGCTTCAATAGTAGTGCAGCTGAGAGGCATATACCATGGTGTCAAGAGAAACAGAAACGTATTGTACATAAAAGCCCAGTAGTGAAGAAAGAAAATGTTGCAATAAGAACTAAGGTATTATAACAATTTAAATAATGATATCACCACCATTAACAATTTTGTTGTCTTTTCTTTTGTGTTTCTTTTGTTTTTTTAAAAAACCATATTTAATGAGGGTAATCCATTCAGCAATTGCTAATAGGAGCCCTCAGAGGTTCAAAAGAGAAATATATACACAAGATGCTCTACATAAACAAAGTCTTTGGAAGTGGAGTTGTAATTTTGTCGTTAGACTTAAACCCAGGACCCTTCGAATGGTAGCCAAGCATCGTAACCACCAAGCCACAACTCCACTCGAGTGAAGTCAATATTAGATACAGATCCAGAACTACTAATATATGTAATATAAATAAATAATAACTTAATAATATTATACTACTAAGATTATTAACATTAAATATTACAAATTTTAATTTAAATGCAAACAAATCGAATTTCCCTTTCAAACTTTAAATCAATGAGAGAAAGATATAAATGGATGCCTCCCATTTATAATTTCTTTGTTAATATCCCTACTACATATAAAATCAAATTTTTAAATGTAATTTAATATAATAATATAAATAAATAACAAATACAATTTCAGTACAAGCCGCCATTACCAGGAGTGAAGAAAGGGTCAGCAAGCGGTCAGAAAGGATCACCAAGTGGACAAAAGGGATCACCAAGTGGATCAAGATCGGGGTCAGGAGTAAAGGGTTCAAAATCATCACATGAGGTGTCATCACTTTATGATGAAATTGACCATATGCAAATATCTAGAAAACCTGGTACATTATTATTATTTTCAACTAAAATAGCGAACATTAATTATGACGTATACCTATTTGAACGCGCGATAACTTTTTTCTTGATTTCTGATTGGACGCACAATTTTTCATTAAGCATAATAAAGTTTAGACATACTAATATCATTGAACCAAAAATATCAAGAAGCTGTGATCTCCCGCAGAAATGGAAATATGACTTCTGTATGCATGCGCATAAGCTGGGCTTTCGGTTTGCACGTAATACTGACCTACTGTGGAAAAAAAGATCTACTGGACATAGTAATAGTATTCAGTATCTGCATCAGGAAAATTATTGTGTGTATTCCATTTGTGTGTAATTCAATTCAATGTAATTCAACAACTTTACCTGCATTGAAGTGTAAACAAACCAGTCATTTTAAGCTCTTTCTATTCTATCAAACTTTATGTGATGTACCCATATATGAACATAATGACATCATTATTATCACTACCATATTTGGGCAAATCACACTTTTTTTTGTCAAACTAGTTTGATAGCGTAGACAGAGCTTTATAGTATTTTTATTGGATATTCTTAATGTACTGTATTTGTATTATTATTGAATATAATACAGTTATATTACAATAGTTTTTTTTTAATATTTCCATTATTTCCATTATTTAATAGTTTCAATGAATGGTATAAATTTAAGGAAGCGGAGTAATAGTCTAGATCGCAAGAAACCCAAACCGAGGGAACCAGTAATAAACCAGAGGAGATCAAACAGTGGTGACAGCAGATTTAGGTAAATATTTGTAGTTAAATCAATTCTCCAAATTTGATTTTATTACTTTTTCTTCTTTATTGTATATAACGAATCAAATCAAAATCTTTATTGACCGCATACAGTAACAAATAGTAACAATGGCGTACTTTACGCGTAGAATACCAAATAAGACCGCTTACAGATAAAACCGCAGTACAGCAATAGTCTATAATAAAGAATACTTTTGCTACATAACAAATTATAGCCGGCCGTTTATCGACTGCTTATAGCAATTCGCCCCTATTAAAACAAGGAAATCGATAATTTGATTTCAATTAATTAACCAATTAATTTCATAAATTATAGCAGTAACAGATATGATGATTTAGATGACAACAATGATGATGATGATGCAGATTACCATAATAGAACGTATAACTCATATCGTAGAGACAGTGGAAGTGGTGGCAATAGGATTTCTTCTGCTGATAGGTAAGATCACATAGACAATATATATTATAAACATTTACAGTATTTTTTTGGCGATACTTTAAATCGGCTCACACCATAGCTATTGGTTTGGCCAACTGGTACGAATAACACTTTGCTGTGCGCCGGAAAATTCCTGAAGAATCGGCCACACGTGCTGTAAGGAAAATATTTTTTGTCATGTGTGTAATTTTTTTGTGTGCACCAAACGTGAGCTAACAGCTCACTAAAAAATTCCTCTGCGCATGCCATTTTCTAATTTATCATAATATGTCAGCGCGCGCCATATAGCGTAGTAAGTAATTATCCAATCAGAAACTCGCGTACTGAAGGTGTTTAGTATGCGTCCAATAGAATGCGATGACAATTTGCGGCAAATTTTTTTGTGAGCAAAGTGTTATTCGTGCCAGTTGGCTCAGCCGATAGCTACAGTGTGCGCCGGGATTTATGCATATGTATATATTAATTATTATGTATATTTTAAGCTTGCTATCATTTTGGTTTCAAAATTGTTACTTTTTGAAAAATATATTTGGGCAATGACACTACTTGTGTGTTTCAAGGGTGTCCATTAATAAACACAAACATGTTAATAATGGATACACAGACAATGTTTTTAATTTTTAGACTTTACTTATTTGTTTATTTTTAAAAGAAATAGTTTCAATGTATAGTTTCCTTATTGGCAACGCCATATAGTTTGTTATACTGTATGCATTATTTTTATTTCCAATATGTTAAGGCACAAATCATAAATTAAGATTTGATTTATTTGATACCATTATCATACAAAAAAAGCATAATAAATAAAAAAAAATATGTTCATGCATAATATTCATGATTTCTGCCTTAACATGTTGAAGAAACAATGCATACTGTATGTGGTATTATAAAATTGATTTTGTCCACCGTAGCAGTAGCAGTAACCCATTTTCAAAAGCCTCAGCTCTACCATCAATATCCAAAGAAGCTGGGTATGTTAATTATGTGTACTGTACTCGCTTGAATAAACGCCATTTTGATTATAGTCATCTGTTAAGCTCTATTTAACAAAAAATGTGATGTGCCCATATATGAACATGAATTTCATATCACTACCATATTAGATATATCACTACCATATTAGATATATCACTACCATATTAGATATATCACTACCATATTAGATATATCACTACCATATTAGATATATCACTACCATATTAGATATATCACTACCATATTAGATATATCACTACCATATTAGATATATCACTACCATATTAGATATATCACTACCATATTAGATATATCACTACCATATTAGATATATCACTACCATTTTAGATATATCACTACCATATTAGATATATCACTACCATATTAGATATATCACTACCATATTAGATATATCACTACCATTGGGCACATTACATTTTTGTTGTCATACTACAGTAGTTTGATAGTGTCGACAGAGCTTAAGATGAGGAAATTATCTTCACAGTTCATTGGTTGCTATGAGTTCCCCCTGAACTTGATATTTTGAACTGATGTTTACTCAAAGTAACCCTACATTATATTTTGTATGATAACTTGAACTTACCAATTCAAATATCTATCCCTCTGTAAACTCTACAGATATGCCCCGCTTTTGTGGATCTATGATGTTGAAATAGTCAAGCTCAGGGCCTAACAATTCTAAAATGAATTGCTGAACTTTGGCTAATATATTTATTGTATTTTAAACACTTGTTTGATTGGCCCTTCCAATCTGAAAGGGCCGGTCTAGGGTTGGTGGCGATTATTTGAGCGTGTACAGTATTTGACGTGTGCATCCTCCAACAATTATTTTTATTTTACTCTGTATCTATAGGCCTTTTATCAATCTCAATGGTCACATCATAGTCAATAGAAAATACCTTATTAATAGAAAGTAACTTTCTCTTGACTATGCTCACTTACAGCTCCCGTTTGTCTTTAAACATTACTAACAATTTTTTTCTCTTCATTTGACTTCATTAACATTTTGTATAACTAACCAGTCAATTATGTTTGTAAATACAGAATAAAAAAAAATAACCATACATGCAAGATAAAGGCATACTATAATAATTATAATATTCAACTATATTTCCAAAATAACTAATTAATATTGAAATGTTTAATTGTTGTGAGTAAATAACATGCATACTGTATTTATGTTATGTTAAGTTAAATAATTTTTTACAACAATTATTTTATTAGTTTTTTTGAAATTTAATCAATTACTGACTGCACTATTTTTATAAATGTCATCCTCATACTAACAATGCTTCCATTGTATTTTATGATGCGTCATGCATTGCCAAAAAAAAAAATCTTAGATGACAAACGAGTTAAGGCTTATTTATTTTAGTACTATAACGATTGACCATAAGTGAATAAATTCAGTACGCAGTTTTCCTACAAAACACAAACTATTATTATTATATTATTATTATTATATATAAACTATTTATGACATTTTTGAGTCGTATCTGATGATGTCATAATCCTGATGATTTTATTGTTCTTATTGATCATGATGTCATTTGATTGGTTTAAAAAATATTGTCATCAAACACAGCACGTAAATGCTTATCTATAGTTCTAGGATGAAAACGTTTATAATTTCTTATTAGCAATTTAATTACAATACATTATACAGTATCTGTATAATATAATTTTATACATTTTGTATAAAATATGTAATATATTTAATAATGCAAATCCAGTATAAATTACATATGAGTTTGGGATGGGTACAGATTTAAAAAATGTTAAGGCTATAAGAATTATATTTTCTAAGCGCTTTTAAGCAAAATAATTGATAATCTGTAACAGTAACAGCAAAAATAACAATTATAATTTCTGTTTTTTGTTATTGAAATTATTGAAAACACAAAACAGAATGATAATTGTTACTGTTAGAGATTATCAATTATTTTGTAGAATTGATTTTAATACAAGTATTGTAAAACCTCTGTTCTGATACCACTATTAGGGAGAGGTTATTGTAAAACGAACGCGGAGCAATATATTAGGCTTATTTTATATTGCAGTACAAACAAATGATGCTTTTGGTAGGCTCTGAAAGTGTCCCCTTAATACGTTCTACTGTAATTGTAATGTAATTAAGTAGTCGAGATTAAAGGAATGACATATAACATCTTTAATAAGTCACTTTAATATTTTATATTTTGATTTATTCTATTGACAGTCTTTAATGTTTTATTTTAGATCAAACTCATCGCGAACTTCAACCCCATCATCTAGGAACAGTTCTGGAAGTGCAAAGCGAGCGTCAAGATTCTGTCACGAATGTGGTACACGTTATCCTGTTTCAAACGCTAAATTCTGTTGCGAATGTGGAAGTAAACGTATGTGGATTGAGGCATGAAATCGTTTTCAGTGCGATTCAAACAGCTTACTGTATTGTGTGTTTCCATTTAAACACCATTTCGAATATGTATAAGCAGTTGTCATGTAGGCCTAGCTTTTAATGGAAGATTAGAAAATAATTTTAGATACATGTGGTAGCTTTCGATTTGAGACGACCAAAGACCTATGAAGAAGTTACAGGCACATTGAGATGCGCTTCATTAACTCAGTTTCGACGGATGAAAATATCACGTGTAGGTCTTATGTAATTGCAAATCAACAGCACCAAATGCGTCCAAATATTTCAAATATCACTGTATTTTGAGGCTGATAATAGATTTCTGCTACATTCCGTCTCCCACCCAATTCATCCAAATCGAATATTTTAGAATAGTTTTATCCAAACCATATTAATAATTTTAATGTCCCAAGATAAGTTGGTTCAGTGGTTGTATCGATAATTCCAGTAATTTGGCCTGTTTGTGTTTAGGTTAATATAACTGTTGGGGTTTTTGTATTTCAGAACGAATGCTCAGTCGACATTAGTACACACTGTTAAGGCAAGACCTTAACTAATAAAACATTCCATTCCGAATTTCCTGTACTCCCAATTGTACGATCGTGGAAGAAGTTAACAAAACAAAAATGTATACAAAATATTTTCAGTAGGTCTTTTTTTAACTCATCAAAATCAAGTGTGTGTACATTCCTAGCAACAGGGCCATGGTTTAAATAAACGTAGCTAGTTACAGAGTTATATAAATATATAGGATTATACGGAATCTTAATTTTTAGAAACAACAATACTGTATAATGAAGTTGCTCGTATTAATTCTAAGATCGTATGAATCTTAATTATTGCTTGTTAAGTTAGTTCATCCACAGAGGATAGGCCTACGAGTTTGACTATTCCTTAACCCATGGAGAAATTATTTCTCCATGCTTTACCGTAGTCTACATCGTAATATAAGTTGTTTCAATTATAGACCCCTCCCTCTATAATTAAAAAACACTTTTTGCAGACGTCAATTCTGTTTCCAAGATAATATTTGGCATGTAATACGAAAATAAGCTGCAATAACATAAAACCTTTTAAGAAATGTAGTTATTAACTACTGAGCCACAATGTATTTCGTAACCGTGTGTTACATTTCAACACCAATACTGTTTTATACCTTGACTGTGCAATAAACAGACATTGTTCAGACCTAGTTTTATTTATTATTGTTTAAATCGATGTTAAATAATGTTGTCTTGTACTTATGTACTGTCGAACTAATAACTGTTGTCGTACTTTGTAATACTGCTGTCTCGTACTTTGTAATAACTGTTGTTGCACTTTGTAATAACTGTTGTTGCACTTCGTAATAACTGCTGTCGTACTTTGTAATACTGCTGTCGCACTTTGTAATACTGCTGTCGCACTTTGTAATACTGCTGTCGCACTTTGTAATAACTGTTGTCGCACTTTGTAAAAACTGTTGTCGTACTTTGTAATAACTGTTGTCGTACTTTGTAATAACTGCTGTCGCACTTTGTAATACTGCTGTTGTACTTTGTAATACTGCTGTCGCACTTTGTAATACTGCTGTCACACTTTGTAATACTGCTGTCTTACTTTGTAATACTGCTGTCGCACTTTGTAATACTAACTACTGTCGCACTTTGTAATACTGCTGTCGCACATTGTAATAACTGCTGTCGCACTTTGTAATACTGCTGTCGCACTTTGTAATACTGCTGTCGTACTTTGTAATACTGCTGTCGCACTTTGTAATAACTGCTGTCACACTTTGTAATACTGCTGTCACACTTTGTAATACTGCTGTCGCACTTTGTAATACTGCTGTCGCACTTTGTAATACTGCTGTCGCACATTGTAATAACTGCTGTCGCACTTTGTAATAATCTGTAGCACTTTTTAATAATCTGTTGCAGCACTTTGTAATACTGCTGTCGCACTTTGTAATACTGCTGTCACACTTTGTAATAATCTGTAGCACTTTGTAATAATCTGTCGTTAAATAGTATCGTTCGCCAACAATGCATTTACTTTAATTTACCTTTGTCCACGGTTTCCTCTCCTTTCGGGTTGAACGGGTGCTCTTCCGAGGGAACTCTTACGAATGTACTATATGAATAAATTATATATAGATATATATATGAATCGAATAAATAAACAAAAATGTAATGTCAAGAGAATAAAAAATACTTACTGCAGTATTGGTATTCTTGTTACTGAAATTATAAAAAAAAAAGAAGAAAAACTGGTTTTATTATACAACTAATAATACGTGGTGCTGGTGCTAGTTTGCAACCAATTAAAACATATACAAGGCTTCTCGGAGAAGGACTTAATACTGGATATGTTCAGGGTACACATCTGACTCGTGCCCTCTTTGAATATTTATTTATCCAAATGAGCATCAAGTTTTTCAGTATGAATCATATCTATCTAAATATCTATATTATAAGTGAGAGACAAACAAACAGACAGACGTACAAACTCTCTCACTTATGATATAGATATATAATGTTAGTATTGTATTTACCTTTAACATTATCTTTCCATTGTGGAACATTCTGAACTGATGTTCGTTGTACTAAAACCAAATTAAAAAAAAAAAAAAAAGTTGACAAACCACAATCATTGTCATTATGCGCTGCATAACACGGTAAAAAAGGTTACTACTTGGATACATGCAAACAAGCTATCACTAAATATGCTAAAAAACTATTTTATGTTGTTTAGTAACAAATATAGTATGTTACCAAAAGATATTATTTTCAACAATGTTCCTCCTATTAATCAAATAACCAACACAAAATTTCTTGGTATATTTATTGACGACAGACTTGACTGGAAAGCCCATGTTAATTACCTTTGCAAATTATTATCAAAAAAATGTTGGCATGATGTATAAATTGAAATCAATATTTCCTCAAAAAGTATTAAATATTTTATATTCTACTCTTATTTTATCGTACTTAAATTATGGTGTTCTTGCTTGGGTTAATGCTTCAAAATCAATTATTACTAAAATTTTATTAATCCAGAAACGAGCTGTCAGAATTATCTCAGGGGTAACTTTTCGTGCTCACACCCAAGATCTCTTTCAAAAAAATAAAATATTAAAAATTGAGGATCTCTATAGATTTAATGTTGGTGTCATCATGTTTCAATTAACCGCCGGACACCTATAATATCCAGTAAATTCATTAAAAATAAACAATACCACACTCACCAAACATAACAAAAAGATTAGTATCACCTGCCATTTACTCGAACTAGTCTTAAAATGAATACCCTTGTATACACTGGACCTAAACTCTGGAATTCTCTTCCTTTATCTCTTAAAAAAATCTCATAACTGTGCTTTATTTAAACGTCAATTTAAACTATTATTGATTGAAGGTTCTTTGTAAATTCTTTTATTATTGATATATTTGATATTTCTTAAATAATTTATATAATCTATTTTTTACTTGTTTTTTTAGTTTTAAACATGTTAAACTTATGTGTTAGAGAAAAGATATTAGTTTAATTGTTGTCTTTTTTTTTTGAGTTTCTAATTGTGTTATAATATTATTTATATTTTATTTGTTTTGTTTTGAGGAGCCTATTCACAACAAGCTCCTCCACTTTATATTTATATATTTGTAAAGTGAAATAAATGAAATGAAATGAAAAGATATATTACAATATTCTTGATAATATCGAATCATGCCCTTGTAAAACTATGGTAACATTATTTCTTCTTGATAAAACAAAAACAACAAAACTAGTGACACTATAGAAATAATATTACGTTGCTAAATCAAACAATACACATTTATGAATTACCTTCAACATCGTCAGTCCACCACGGAGTCGTCCACAATGTATGTTCTTGCACTTCACACTTAGCTGTTTGCTGAGACATTATTAGTTAGTATATACTGCTTCACTGAAGTGTGTGTAGGATACTGCTTCACTGAAGTGTGTGTAGGCTATATATACTGCTTCACTGCTAGCAAAGTAAATTATGTGTGTATACAATTGAATTGTTGGCATTGAACGTTTCTAAATAAAAGACTTCCTTACGAATTGAAAAGACGATGACCTTCAAAAGTTTATGCATAATTAATAGGCATGAGTATTATCTCCTGGTAAGTTGTACACTGTCTAATCGATGTCCACCTTGGAAAATATCAACGTATGTGATTGTGAATATATAAGAGGCGAGATTGTGTATTTTTAATGTTTAGTTAAAGTCGCGCGGTTGTTGAAAATGAGTAATTCTGAGAGTACAGCCGATGATCTACTGCCATGTGAATTATGGCCGGGCAGTCGAATTACGGACGATATTGTGTTTGGTGAACCCATGCACATCATGTGCGTCGAGTTGAAATCGTTTGAAATACCGACAAACTCGCTGCGCAATTGCTCCCCGCATACGTACATAATGATGATGGTGTTGTTGAGAAAAGCGTTACATTCATTCTTTCTTGGAGATCCAAGAAACATTTATTATATATGGCCTTTGGCCCAAATAATATACAATGTAATACAATATTAAATAAATATCAGTTGAGTGCGTTTAAAAATTCTGTTCTACGTTTAAATGAAAAAAATTAATATTTTCCAAGTTTAACAATCAGATCAGTATTTGTGGCAGACATAAGATAAATATATTTTAATTTAGTTGGTTTGTTTGTATAAAAGGAAAACATATATTTAGTTCTAATATCTGAATAAAATGGACAAACTAAAGTGAAATGATATTCATCTTCAATTGATTGTAAAGCACATAATTTGCATAATCTTTCATTTCTATTTATACAATTCCATCTTCCTTTTTCAATTTCTAATTCTAAAATTCCTAGTCGTATCTTAGTCATAATTTGTCTATGTTTGTAATTTGTTACTTTTGTTAGATATTCTTCAATTCCAAACTTATATTTAATGTGCTTGTAATATTGGAGCTTAGAGTGTAGCCTAGTATCTTCGTAGAATTTCTGTCGTTCAATGTCTGTAAGCCTTTGTTTAAAATTTGAAATAAAAGTATATATATTATTAACCTGTTGTGAGTACCATATGTTACCAAATCCATTTATGCATAGTATTTGTTTTACGTCATTGGCCCAACATTGCTCATTTCTTTGAGCTTTTCTATATTGAAAATCATAACATTGTTTAATAAATTTGTCATTATCCATTTGGATTACTCTTAGCCAATAACGAATTATATTAATGATAATTTGAATTTGGATAGTGAATCTTCCACATTCTCCTCTCACTGCCACACTTGGTGCAGAATTACCTATTCCTAGAATGTATTTACAGAATCTTAGATGAACTTTCTCTAATACTGATATATCATTTAAACCCCATATTTCGCTACCATAAAGTAAGATTGGCATAATCTTAACATCAAATATATGGTTCCATATATTAACTTGGAGGTTACCAAAACGCCTATGGGTCAATCCTTTAAATGTGAACAAAGCCTTATTAGCTTGTTGACAATTGTATTCTTTGGCTTTATTCCAATTACCATTTGAGTTGATAACAACTCCTAAATATTTAAAGGATTTGACAATGTTAACTGTATTTCCATTGTAATTCAATTTTTCAAATTTGTTAAGATTACCACCATTCTTAAACACCATAATATTACTCTTGTTAACATTGACAGTTACATCCCATCTTGTACAATAGGTAGATAACTACTTCGCTCGCGTACCATCTAGGTCGTGCCCACAGATGGTTCTCGAATACACAGTATTTTCCAGCGAGAAAAAAATGGAGATTTCAAATGTACGTACTGCAGGACTATAATACATTGTCGTTTTACAGAAACGAATAAATATACACGATGATTTATGTAGTCAGCTAAAATTAGCACCCTGGGAATTACTTCCGAGAGAGAAACAAAATGAGTCAAATTTTTTTATTTGGACTCATTTAAACAAACCCAATTTGTGTTTTGTATGTAACATTAAGGGTTGAGGGATGGGGGAAGAAGATAGGTACAAAGAGGAAACATTTTAAAATATATTCTTATCCACTCAGTAACGAAATATTGTTTTTAATGTTTTATAGGCCTATAAATAATATACCACAAATACAGTAAAACATTTACGATTTAATACTTTGTTAAAACTCTCACTGTCATAGTCGATTGAAATAGTAAAGTACATGTAACGATACGTTTATATATTTTTAAATTATTAATTAATACAAACGTTGAGAAGCAACTGTCAGTAATAACGTTTATTTATTTGTATATTATATGTTTATAATCTAACAGTAGGGCCTACCCACACTCACAGTAATAAAGTTTATTTGTATATTTGTTTATACACAGTAAGAAATTTGCGATTCAAATTGCGATCAAAAGTGCATTGCAATACTATTTATGTTTATTCTCTAAGGGGGCCCATAAATCTAAATCTATACCTCTATGGTTAAACCACATAATTTGGAATGTTCCATTCATCACAAATCAATACATTTGTAAAAACGTATATTACATGTATCAAAATAGCATTTTTTAAAGAAAATCGGCCTGTCTTCAACATTATGATGCAGTACTCGAACTGTTCAACCGGTTTTCAGCTATTAAAAACAATTATCGTAGGAGGAGATAGGAAAATGCGAAGTGTCCTCGTATTATTGTGTGCGGGTATTTTTCAAATTGACATCCATTAGACAGTGTATACCACGATCGGAAAACACCCCTATTTGGGGCAAATCGTTGAACCTAAATTCGTTCTAATCGTCAATAACTAATTATCGAACTCAATTTAATTAGTAAACAGGGTTACATCAGGTGGTTAAAATTAGTACCGAAAGTGTGGCGGGTATTTTTCAAGATGGACATCCATTAGACAGTGTATACCACGATCGGAAAACACCCCTATTTGGGGCAAATCGTTAAACCTAAATTCGTTTTAATCGTCAATAACTAATTATCTAACTTAATTTAATTAGTAAACAGGGTTACATCAGGTGGTTAAAATCAGTACCGAAAGTACGAACCAACTTTATATACCATCGAGTACAAATTCTAGAAGTAAGGCGCAATTTACCGAATTTTGCCCTTACGTAAATTTATATATAGATAATATTGTAGACCATAAACGGTATCACCAAATAACATAAGGTCATCTGCATAGAGTAAATGATAAATTTTTAGATTTCCTATTTGGATTCTATGCTCGTCGCCTTCCTCATTTAATGTTTCACTCAAATCATTAATAAAAACATTAAATAAAAAGGACGAGAGTGGCGAACCCTGTTGTATACCTATTAGACATTTGAAAGAGTTACTAATATTGCCGTCGACCTTAACATGTGCTGATAACTTATTGTACATTGAATTAATAACGTTTAACATTTTTCCTTTTACTCCTGAATTTTTTAGTTTTATGTGAAGATATTGATGTCCTACGGAGTCAAAGGCTCGTTTAAAATCAATGAAAGCAACATATACTTTCCCACGTTTTTTTCCTAGGTATTTATTAATGATTGTGTTAAGAATAAATACATTATCCGATGTTCTGAACCCCTTTCTAAAACCGGCTTGTTCCTGATGTAGAATGTTATTATCTTCTGCCCAAAATTGTAATCTTTTATTAATAATATGTTAGAAAATTTTAGCAAAAACAGGAATAAGTGATATTCCTCTATAATTCTCTGGTTGTTCTTTGTCACCTTTTTTAAATATTGGGACAATAAGGCTTGAATTACCTCATCTACTGTAATGTCATTATTTAGGTTAGGTTCGTTTTCATTTACAGCATTAATGATACTTTCTACATTTTGATTATCTCTATTTTCATTATTATGAAATAAGGATTCGAAGTGAGTACGCCATGTATTAATACATATGTTACTTGGAAAATTTGGTTTTGTTTGTTTTAGTTTAATCCAGAATGATTTGGAGTTTTTTTCTCCTAATGATCTAATCAATTCTGTACGTGATCTTTTAATATAGCTGTATTTCTTATTTTTTATTAATGTTTTATATTTTTTTTTTATTTCCAGGTATGCATTAAGCAATGTTTGTGTACGATTGTGTCGGAATCTATTTAAACTTCTTCGAACTTTGTTTTTAAGTGCAAGACATTGATTGTCATACCATGTGTCTTTAGCTTTAGTTGTTTTATTGTTGGATTTCCTATGGATAATTCCTTTACATGCATATTCATACAATCTACCTACAGTTGAAACAGCTTCATCAATTAGGTTATCATTAATCAAGTTAGTTATTTCATTTTTAAGTTCATCGATTTTATTATGCTGTAATCTTAATTTAAATGTTTCAGTATATGTTTCTGACCAATTGAATTTAGTTTGTTTAGGACAATTTTCAATATTTAATTTTTTTATTTTATATTATCTTTAGTTAGTAGGCCTAATTGAAACGTAATTGGCATATGATCAGATTCTATTCTATTTTCTACTTTCAAATCTGCTATGTATGTATGTTGCACTGCAACGATGAACAGCACGCACTGGTGTGCTCTCTTATTGAACCTAGTCGCATCGTGGATGAAACGGTTCGGGGTAAGGTGTCGTGCGGTTACGTGTTCTGGTTGATCTTCCCACGACGTTTGCACAAAATGTTACAGTACGTTGTCAAGTCCATACTGTTGATAAACAACGGATACCTGCCAGCATGGGACACAATATTCTTGACAGACGTCCGATGCGAAATATTTTCCGACAACGATCTTGATGATGATGATGATGATGATGACGATGATGACGATGATGATGATAATGAACCGAAACGTAAAAAGACAAAACGTAAACGAGACGATTTAGCAACGGCGACAATAAAATATGCATTTAAACATTTCGATTCCCGATTGGGTCGTGGAACGTCGCAAATGAAACGAACCAAGATAAATAGCTATGTTCCACACGTGACAGTGCTCGGGGATTTTGAAAGAAGCATTGAAAAATATTTCTGTTTAGACATACCGAAAATCGAAGGCAATCGATTTCCCCCGACTGTTAGAGAACAAGATACAGCAGAGGCGTGGCAAAAGCGCGCAGATCTGTTTACACCAAAGACTCTTTTTTCGTCATCTAGACGTGCAACTCATCGACGTGAGCTGACACGTTTGATTGCAAATGAATCGAGTAATGCGCTAACTCTCGATCAGTTGAGGACAATTGCCGACAAAGAATTGAATCTATCTCCGACTCTTAAACTGTCTTTGCAACAGATTGATCCGAGAGTTATAATGAACGAAGGCGATAGTCGTTGTGTAAGCTTCCAACATATGAAAGCGTGGATATTGGAACCTCACATGTACGAGGCGAATTATTTTTTGAAAAGACACTTTCCTGCACTTGAAAGTGATACGAACATTGGTAATACAAAATTGTTTGTTCACGCCATGCGCGATGATGCAGCGCAATTGGACGAAGACAAAATTTCGGCAATCGCAAAACTGTATGTAACCAACCAGAATCAGAACGAAGTGACCATAGACTCGAGGTACGTATTTTATCATCATCATCATCATCATCATCATCATCATCATCATTACCACAACACAAATTGTAGTGTGCATGTTTTACTTTTGATTTATAATTGTTTTTGTTTTGTTTTGTTTTTTTTTCTTAATAGGCATTTATACGGTGAAAAATACACGGCAAAGAATCCGGGCATAGTGATGATGAGAAAGATTTTTCACAACTTGCAATTGACTCCGGAAAGATACCGTGACAAGACTGGCGGCAAAAATTTCTTTGACATGTACACGCAAGTGCATATGGGAAGACACGTGCAGATGAGCAAAGTAATAACGCAATCGTATGCCAATATGTGGGATACCGAGATGAAGGGTTGGTGTATGAACGCGTCTAGACACAGTGACGGCAGTTTTGTTCCATTCGTATACGAAGAGGAAGCTGACGTGAAAATATCGATAGGTTATCGATATCTTTTGAACATGGTGGCTCTGATAGGTAATGTGGCCGGTGTGTCTAACGCTAAAGGTGAACTTTTGTACATTTTACTGTCGGCTATACGTATCGTATGCCCACACGATGCGATGGCCATGCACGCCATTCTGGTAGGACCTCCCGGTACGGGTAAAACGTCTGTGATGGTAGCCGCTAAATCTGTAATCGGTAACGCTTACTCAGACGACGTTACTTACCGAACACAGAAAGCCGTGCTCGTCGGTAATGAGCGAAAGTACAAAAATTAAAAAAAAATACGCTTCATGAACGAATTTGTGCCACCGTCGTCTGGATCTAAAAGCGATAAGAATCCGTTGTCAATTGAAAGCAGTCAAGAAGCGGCAATAATGAAAGAGGAACTCGATTCCGGCTGTACGCGCACCGAACGAACAGAGAAGGTAACGGATCCGAACACGGGAACCACTCAACACGGTGTTCGAACCGTAATCAACGTTTGCGATAATACCACCATAATGGCCATGAACAAAAAAAACTTGTGTAACTCGTTAAACGAACGAGTTGTCACCTTTGACGTGGCACCCAGTGGTGTTGTCAACGTGCCCAAGAAAATGGAGGTATACGAGAAGGAATTGGATCGTTTAAAAATTCGAACGCAATTCGGCGCTCTGCGCCACAAAGTAATGGAACATGTACGGTTGGCAGAGTGCGGTCTGTATCCACGTCGATCGGAAGGGGATTCGTACAAAGATGATCGTATGCTACTGTTGACTTGCGATAGAATATCTGTCGAATTGGAAAGGCAAGGAGTCCGATTCGGATTCGCCACAGAAACTAGAACCATCAATAAACTCATCGACCTGGCACGTTTGTGCGCCTTTCACAATGCAGTGATTCAAGTGAACGGCTGTCCGTTACAAAGTCTGCACGCCAATACACCTCGATTACCGAACGAGAACACTTGTTGTCTCAATTCAAGAATCATAGCCAAACATCAACGGTGGCTGATGCAACAGGACATGAAGCGACTACACGACATGGTAATGTCTGAGGCGCAACCGGATCCTGCTGATATTTTGTTTGCATTTTCGTTAATGTGTCCGATGACACAGAACGAACTGATCATCATGAGAACGATAGCGGATCAGTTGATTGATCCTTCTCATGATCCCGTACATCGAGATGGTGAAACTTATTTGAATTGACGTGCAGGAGCGAAGAGGCGCTTCTTTCCATTTTAGAGCGCAAAACGGGTGTTGCTCGCAAACAATGTAAGGAAATATTGTTGGCTATGCACAGTGGACGGAGTAAGTTGTTTCGAAAAATGGACGATAACGGACAAAAACAGCTTCTGTTTAAATGTAGCGAGGCAACGGAAGCTCATCTTTCGTCACATGCGAACGAGTACCGTGAAATATCGGACGTATTGATGGCAGGAATGTGCAATGCAAAACAGTACAGGGGAAAACATTACATATACGTTATGCTCAATGGAAAACTTACACAAGCCGCACGCTTCTTGTCTCATTTGCCCGTCTTCGCTCGACATACGTATTGGGGCCAGTCAAACTCTCAAGATCCCAAATCCAGGAACAATTATCTAGGATCGGTGCCGAAAAAGTTTACCAACGAAGAAAGATACTGGATAAAAATAAATTTAGATTTTCACGAGACCCGACTGGCGTACGTTAGGAAACTCGCAATCCAATCGTGTGTGACTGGAGACTGCTACGAAAACGGATCAATTGCGGTCGGTGTTGACGTGAAAGAGATTGCCGACAGTTTAAGGGTGTTGAAATGCAGATCATATGACGGTAGCAGAGATAGACTACCGATGCCATCGCCGGTGATGAACAACGATCACACGTGCAGATTGGTATTGGAAACGTCGAACGCTCGAGCCTTTATGGTACACGTTAGCGTCTTTTTGCCACAACATAGACGCTTGAAAAAAATACTCGAATTGTGCACAAAGGTTGTGCTCGAAGATAAAAACGCGTGCCGAGGTAATCGAATACGCGTTCTGGTAAATGACGAGTTCGAAGCGGATGAGCTGAGAAACGGTGTGAATTTGCTAACAAACGACTTGAGACACTTGATCAATTCTTTTTCGATCGTCTCGGAAACACCACCACCGAACGTATTCTTTCACGTAAATCTGTTGACGTTGAATTCATTGGAAGACGCGTGTAAGCATTACAAAGTGAAAGCCGGCGAATCGATGATCTAGAGTGTATTGGAAAAGTGCGTGTTTAAAAATATGACTGAACGTAAAACCATCATGAACGTGGATCGTAGTACAAGAGATGTGTTTCAGACGTTAGACATTCAGCAATTGGCCGAAAAGAACGGCGGTAGTCTACCGGTACACAAGTGTAAAAATCCGTATCTGACACAAACGCTTCGAAATCCAACAACCGAGGTAGTAGATCGTGATAGATTAAGATTCAAGTTAGAAGAACCGCAATTTCTTGAAGCCGAACCGTCGCACGTTCAACGACGAAAAGCGTGGATTAGAATGTTGTTCGATGGTACGGAGATTAAACTGAGAGAACGATTTGGACACGACGTGGACACTTATTTACGCCATATAAGACCGGTAGAAGATGCAATTATAGAAAAGGACAAACTGCACGCATTCAGACCACTGGTTTACAAGACTGGTGAAAAGAAACTTTCACCGTGTACGTGCTCAAAACAAACGTTATGAACTTTTAATACATATTTAAAAAAAAATGATTTCATACCATACCTCCGTGCATTCATATTATGTTTAAGGTCTTATATAAATTACATTGTATACATGTGAGTTTTTTTATATATGTTTTGTGTGTGTGTTGCCAATAAAACGAATGAAATTTAGCCGTCTCGTTCTCTGTTTTAATCATTACACATGCAAGAATACCATTGATAAACGCGCACTTTATAATGATTATGTACAGATAGTATGTTTACTGTAAGAAATAACATCGCGTAATTATTATACATTTCTCATCGAATAAAATAAAAATGTATACTACCGATTCTAGTAAAAATTTTCCGATAAAGCGCCGCGCTGTTATCATGATGGTCTTCCTGAATGCTTAACAATGAAGCGCGCTGTTATCATTGACCTGAAGTTATATTTTCATTAAAAAAACAAACGAAAAAAAAACATTCCTCTAAGAAAATGATGAGAAAAGATGAAGGTCAATAAAGAAGATGGTGAGTAAAACAAATATTAAAAATATATATATATATGTATCAAATCAATTCTCGAACCCTAGCCTAATGCTACAGCGTTACATTACGAGACTCAAGAACTAACCATTCAGCTGGCTTACAATCTATCGATACCATAACAGTATTAGTAATTTATCAAAAACTATATAGGAGCGCAATATCGGTAAATATAGAATCTAGGATTGGATTTACGACTAGGCGCGTAGAGGCAGCTGGTTCAAATTGTTAGTATACCAAAATGATTATATATGGAAACGAATTACTCTATCACACATATTCGGGATAACAATTAAAAATATTTCTTTAAAGCTATGTGACCGGTTCCGGTGACCGGTGTATACACTGACCGACGGTGATAGGCCTACAGACACACGACTAGGCGCGTAGAGGCAGCTGGTTCAAATTGTTAGTATACCAAATGATTATATATCGAAGCGAATTACTATAACACACATATTCGGGATAACAATTAAAAATATTTCTTTATTAGCTTTGTGACCTGGTGTGTACACTGACCGGCGGTGATACACACGCCCTGCCCATTTCTATTGTAATCATCGATTAAAGCAAAGCAGACCGATTATAATATTGTTACAATGCAGTGTTTTAATTTGGAAATTAAATTCCGTTTCTACATAGTCGAATCCAAATTAATAAGGAGAGAAGGAGAGAGAGAGGGGGGGGGGGGGGAGAGAGAAAACTAAATAGAATTTAAAACATAGCACTTTGATTTTAAAATATGATGATAGAATCGATGGAGATGAAATTTATAAAATACGCTTATATTAAACTATAATAATAATACACATTATAAACATATTTCTTAAAAAAAGTAATCGACCCTGACTCTTTGGGACCGGTGTATACATTTACCGACAGTGACGCTTATTTCCATCATATTGCCGAGACGGTTTTATTGTAACACTACAGTAACTAACGATAGAATTACACCCGTTTGTGTGTTTCATGATCATCATTCGAAAACCATACGCAAATTAAGCCGGGTAGGAGGAAGAGGAGGCACGATATATTCAATACGAATGTAAAAGCGCGCACCACACATACACATCAGTGTAATCGACAACCATTCATCGGTTTCGTTGTTTGTTGACAAATCGCGTGTAGTTAACCTTAACTATGTTCAATAAAGAAGATGGTGAGTAAAACAAATATTAAATATATATATATATATGTATCAAATCAATTCTCGAACCCTAGCCTAAGGCTACAGCGTTACATTACGAGACTCAAGAACTAACCATTCAGCTGGCTTACAATCTATCGATACCATAACAGTATTAGTAATTTATCAAAAACTATATAGGAGCGCAATATCGGTAAATATAGAATCTAGGATTGGATTTACGACTAGGCGCGTAGAGGCAGCTGGTTCAAATTGTTAGTATACCAAAATGATTATATATGGAAACGAATTACTCTATCACACATATTCGGGATAACAATTAAAAATATTTCTTTAAAGCTTTGTGACCGGTTCCGGTGACCGGTGTATACACTGACCGACGGTGATAGGCCTACAGACACACGACTAGGCGCGTAGAGGCAGCTGGTTCAAATTGTTAGTACAGTATACCAAATGATTATATATCGAAACGAATTACTATAACACACATATTCGGGATAACAATTAAAAATATTTCTTTAAAGCTTTGTGACCTGGTGTGTACACTGACCGGCGGTGATACACACGCCCTACCCGCATTTCTATTGTAATCATCGATAAAAGCAAAGCAGACCGATTATAATATTGTTACAATGCAGTGTTTTAATTTGGAAATTAAATTCCGTTTCGAATCCAAATTAATAAGGAGAGAAGGAGAGAGGGGAGGGGGGGGGGGGGAGAAAACTAAATAGAATTTAAAACATAGCACTTTGATTTTAAAATATGATGATAGAATCGATGGAGATGAAATTTATAAAATACGCTTATATTATTAAACTATAATAATAATAATACACATTAAACATATTTCTTAAAAAAGTAATTGACCCTGATAGTGGAGCGAGTCTGTTAGGGCTGAAATGAGGGTGTTTGGTTCAGTTTCTTCCAAAAGCACCAAATTTGGTATACAGGTTGCCCACCCTATACAAATTCAATTTTTGATGGGCGCCAAGCAAAATGACCCCTTGGGTCACCTAATTTGCATAATTTAAAATGGCGGACATTTTCGCTTAAACAGTCTATATCTCTAAAAATATTGGTCATAGGGAGTTGTAGGGAGCCCAAAATGTTCAGAACATAAACATTCCTATTTACTCTAATGAAGTATTTTTTTTTAAAATGACCGGAAGTACCAGTTTTAACCTTTGACCCATATTTTAAGGCATTGCCATATCTCAGTAAATAGTTGTTACAGACAGTTTATTTAAGTGTCAAATTGTTCAGAATATATATGTTACTATTTAATTTAATGAAACATTTTATCCAAAAATGACCGGAAGTACTCAGTTTTGCTTTTGACCGTTACGGTGTAAATTACCAACCTTGTTACGGTTAATACATTTTGATATCCATAAAACTACTTGTCATAGAGAGTTAATTTTGGTGTCAAAATGTTCAAAACATAAACATTTCTATTTACTATAATAAAGTCTTTTCTCAAATAATGACCAGAAATACCATATTTGACCTTTGACCTGTTTTTTCAGGCAAATTGCCATATCTCATTATTGAGTTGGAGTGGAAAGTTCATTTTGGTGTCAGATTGTTCAGAATATATATGTTTCTATTCTGCTTAATAGAAGATTTTTCAAAAAAATGTCAGGAAGTATAGTTATTGACTTGTTAAATACATAAAATTTATAAATTTGTTCAGTTAATTGTATAGTTAACTGTATATTTATGATATTATTTTGCAACCCACTTTTGAGCACTTGTCGAAGATGGCTGCTTGCATGTGCAATTGAACAAAGTATACTGAACAAAGTTGAATAGATTGTCCTATTTGTAGTGAGTCTAGAGTAATGTAAATGAGAAATGAGAAAATTGTATATATACAAAAAACACCCAATCTCATCTAATCGAGTACTTAAATGAAGTCTTCCACATATTTAGCAATAATGTGTAGGCCTACTGATGAAATCCAGAAAAAGTTTTGTTTTGGAAAGTTCGTGTTTCCGTCACTTGTCCTTGCTGTTGCATAACAATTTCATGTTGCTACATTTCTCTTTGTTGCCATAACACGAACAACCACTGAATGGGGAAAAGACACCGAAGATTTCTGTCCTCCAGACCTAAGTCATCCAAGGACCGTCCAGCTTGGTGGTTCTCAAAGATTTTCAAATTAAAAAAAAGAAAGAAATCGACCATATACAGTTCTAATCTAGAAGATATTGGATGAATAGGAACAGTTTTGTTATTAATTTGACATGTTACGCTCTAGTATCCTCTTTTTCATATATTGTCCTTTTTTTCAAACTTAAAATGAACTCTATATTGCATGTCCTTGACTATGTGAACAATGCAAATTTTATGAATGGAAATGTTGTGCAAAAATCAACAAAAAGGTTTAGCCTCATTTCTAAGAAACAATATCATACTCAAGCTCAGAACATGATGGGGCATTTCGTCTTTACGAGAACACTGAAAATATTACAATTACCATACATGTGCTTATGGTGACTTAGTCTGGGTTCCAGACGGAGTTTTGTCTTAATATTAGTTAAAAGATAAATATTTTGGCACATATGGCGTTTCATACGTATACTACTTGATTTTGGATACTCCGTCTGGGGAAACACGCACAAGTCACGTGGTTTGACACCAAGAATTCTTGGTGCATACGATTATCCGGTTGACTAGTTTCAGCTGCATGCGATTGGCTACTCTCTCGTACACCGTTTAAATATTCATATTTAAGAATTTCAAAGACTCAACAACTAAGATGATGCGCATGCGCTATGTTACGTTTAGACAATGTGTACTTGGGTACATTTATGAAAGTTCTGAAGGCTAGAAATTATTTTATATGCCTAGTAGTCTGGTAAACATTTGATGGGATCTTTGAAACATGAAAACTCGTCTTGATATATGATAGGCTAGCTTCTCCGCAAATCAAACATTGAATGGATCATTTATTACGCGGAGATAATTTTTATAAGATTTAATTCCTACCCAGACCCTGTCCTGTTCTGTGTGGTGGTGTAGCCCTGTTGTGTGCCGGTGGTATGTAGGCCTACTTCATTGGCGTTTTATTTGGCAGGTCATACGTGCGAGTTGAGTAGGACCTACGAAAGAGGCCTAGGCCAAGGACTAAACAATTAATAAACAAAACAACTTGGCATTACTATTTTATATTTCAACAGTCTCGATCGTACATTAAGCACTGGTAGGCCTACGTACTCGATCTCTTTCATTTTGAAACAAAATGATCATTGGTTGATTCGAAATCCATATTTACATACCGCCCGCCCCATATAGCCAAATACGGTAAGATAACCTACGTCATTCTTATCGTATGTTTGCGGTCTGCAAATCGATTTCTATACGTGTTTCACAAGTCTGTATTTTCAGACAAAAATCGCGGTCGAAATAAAAACAAATAAATAAAAAAAAAAGATAATACAGACTTGGGGAAAGTCTAATGGTGACTGAACCAACCAGACTGTTCAAGTATTGCTAAAGAAGTTTGAATAAGCCATTATTTTTCAAATACTCGATATGAGAAAGGACACATCATTCAATACTTTGAAAATGTACATAAAAGAAATGAAAGTAATAAAAGTAAATCTGTTAATGAGGTTAAAACAGCTCATCAATACATTATGTTACACAAGCCAAGAGTTGTTACCAATTCCAATATAACAACAATTTAACATTTACTAATCAACCAAAAATCAAGTAAATAGGCAATAATGAAAAAGATGATACTAAGGCGTAATGTCATAAGTAACAAAACTGTAATACCCAAATCGTGTCCAGATGATGGCCAAATTTAAAAAAATTAAAATTCGAGAATTCTGCCAAGTTTGGCGGACCAAGGATTACTTTAGGTCTGGTGGAAAAAAATATATTTTTTAGTTGTGGTTCGTGATATGGCAACAGTAGTCTAGTTTTTATATTGTGCATCCCGAAAATGTCCATCCTTTTTATTAGTAGGTTATACCCCAGTTTCAAGGCCCTTTAAAGAAAGATACTCAGCGAAGCAATGCAATATAGGACAATTACCCTGAATGTAACAACCAAACAAACACAAGTGATGGAAACACTAACTTTCCAAAACAAAACTTGAATAGATTTCATCAGTAAACATTATTGCTAAATGTGTAGAAGACTTCATTTAAGTACTCGATTAGATGAGAATGAGATTGGGTATTTTTTGTCTATACAATTTTCTCTCATTTGCGTTACTCTAGACTCACTACAAATAGGACTATATTCCACTTCATTCAGTATACTTCGTTCAATTGCACATGCAAGTAGCCATCTTCGACAAGTGCTCAAAAGTGGATTGCAAAATAATATAAATATACAGTTAACTTGAACAAATTTATAATTTTATGTATGTAACAGGTCAACTGTACTTCCTGACATTTTTTGGAAAAATCTTCTATTAAACATTATAGTAACATATATATTCTGAACAATCTGACACCAAAATGAACTTTCCACGCCAACCCAATAATGAGATATAGCAATTTGCCTGAAAAAACAGGTCAAAGGTCAAATATGGTATTTCTGGTCATTATTTTAGAAAAAACTTTATTATAGTAAATAGAAATGTTTATGTTCTGAACATTTTGACACCAACATTAACTCTCTATGACAAGTAGTTTTATGGATATCAAAATATATTAACCGTAACAAGGTTGGTAATTACACCGTAACGGTCAAAGGCAAAACTGAGTACTTCCGGTCATTTTTGGATAAAATGTTTCATTAAACTAAATAGTAACATATATATTCTGAACAATTTGACACTTAAATAAACTGTCTGTGACAACTATTTACTGAGATATGGCAATTCCTTAAAATATGGGTCAAAGGTTAAAACTGGTACTTCCGGTATTTTTTTTCAAAAATACTTCATTAGAGTAAATAGGAATGCTTATGTTCTGAACATTGTGAGCTAAAAATCAACTCTCTATGACCAGTAGTTTCAGAGATATAGACTGTTTAAGCGAAAGTGTCCGCCAAGTTTAAAATTATGCAAATTAGGTGACCCAAGGGGTCATTTTGCTTGGCGCCCATCAAGAATTTAATTTGTATAGGGTGGGCAACCTGTATACCAAATTTGATGCTTTTGGAAAAAAGTGAACCAAAATATCCCTAACAGACTCCACTGACTCTTTGGGACCGGTGTATACATTTACCGACAGTGACGTTTATTTCCATCATATTGCCGAGACGGTTTTATTGTAACACTAACGTAACTAACGATGGAATTACACCCGTTTGTGTGTTTCATGATCATCATTCGAAACCATACGCAAATTAACCAGGGTAGGAGGAAGAGGAGGCACGATATATTCAATAGGAATTTAAAAGCGCGCACCACACATACACATCAGTAATCGACAATCATTCATCGGTTTTGTTGTTTGTTGACAACGCGTGTAGTTAACCTTCATCGCAAAGTATAAAAATCGACAGTATGGAGTTTTAGTTTCAAGTTGTAGTGAATTCTTGTAGCAATAAAGTAATCATGAACGTCAGCCAGTCAGAAGATGAGTTTTATTTCAACTTTCATTCACACACCGTATGCAGACCGGAAGATAACATGAAATGCGTTCGTGTACATCTGCTACATAGACTGATAGCAGACACTATTTTAAAACAATGTAGGAAAACACATTTATTCGATTCTCTATATAAGTTACGCGATGTGATCACTGAAGTAGATCACATTAGATGTGAAGCGTACGATGATTTGGAGTTGTCATTCCAAATAGGAGTTCAGACAAACATCGACGACACAGCGAGAAGTCCTCTGTGTTTCTGGCCAAAGTTTCTACTTGAAATGCGTGAATGGATACACATTGCGACTGGTCATTTTTACAATATGGTAACTTTGGCAAGAGCGGAGGATTCAGCGGAATGCTATCTTAATGATGTACAAAGGAGCGAAACAAGTCCTGTATGCATTATGTCTCTGGGACCTACTAGAATCTGTAGATTCGAACACCGCACCAACACCAACATTAAACCGGTGAACATAAAAATGGAGCACGGTTCGATGCTGGTAATAAATTCTGAAACAATCAATGAATGGTCAAGAACTGTACTAAAGATAGATGGAATAGGAAGCACCAGCATATTGACATTTATGAACATTGAAAGGTATAGCAACATCAATATTACAACAAACAATGTATTGTAGTGAATTCTTGGAGCGGTAACGTTAACTCGTGAACGTCAGCCAGTCAGTAGAAGACACACACACACATCCCGTATGCAGAGCAGAACGAAACATGAAAATATATCTGCTATATAGACAGATAGCAGACATTATTTTAATACAAATGCTAGGAAACTAGTATTTGGACGTTTATGAACATTACTTAATTTATTAATGCATCATGTAGGCCTAACAATTTGAATTTCCTTTATTTTATTACAAAATACTAATACATTTTTCGAGTGTAAAACAATCAATCATAGATTCTCTTTATTACTCTCAGTGTTTTATGTGTTTGAATAATGCAGTCCTGATCCTGATAGAGCAGTAACACTCATCCGTATCCAATGATTACTTCGACCTCAATGACAGTGTGCGTCAATGTTTAAGCATTCAGTTTACACACACAAGAGAGAACATACAGGGTGTCACGAAACCTCAGACCACGAAAGCTCAGACCCCCTAAGACCTAAGATCACGAAAGCTAAGACCCAACACCTAAGATTACAAATACTAAGATATACTACAGCTTAAAAACAATACTTGTTTATCCATACATAATTTTAAACACAGTAGGTTTCATTTATTACCATAAATATAATTTAATACTACCGCAAAACATAGATAAACTCACATTATTTTCGCCCGTTGAGTAAATGTATATTTTTTCTTTACAACAAACAAACTTGACGGGTTGTTTGTTGGTATATATTTACTCCATTGTGTTGGTTCAGAGGATGTTTTTCTTACGCACCTGCCTTTCTTGTATTTTGACTCCAAATTTGTTGACTAACTTTATCCTGAACACCACACTTTAAAATTAGGACTTATAAGTACTTTCAGAAGGAGAAACACATAATAACAAATAAATAAATCCTTTAAATTGATGATTTTACAGATGTGTTTCTTTGTATACTGTATACTGTAATGACAATGTAACTCCTCGAGCTGCTCAATGTTTTTGTTTCTATGGAGCGCCAAAAGAGCAACAATAATAGTACAAGTATAAAAACAGAAAGAAAACGAAACAAAAAAACTTATCATGATTTTTAAATTAAAATTTATTTGCCAGTATTTATTTCTTCGTACTTGCATGATTATACTATTATCATTACAATTTTAATTTTACATTGTTCCATCCACACTGTAGATGGACTCCACAGAGTTTTCAGCCCTCTATATAATTTTTGCTCTTTTGACGTTCCATAGAAACAAAAACATTGAACATGGCCCATGGGGTAGGCCTACTGTACTGTAGGCTAGTCATTTTGTGTGCGAGAAAAACGTCTGTAAAATCATCAATTTAAAAATGTATTTGTTACTTTTTATGTGATTCTTTTTCATGAAAGTGCCAATTCTAAGGTGTGGTATTCAGAATAAATGTTGGGAGTTAAAATACAAGGCAGGTGCGAAAGATAAATATTTGTAATCTTAGGTGTTGGGTCTTAGCTTTCGTGATCTTAGGTCTTAGGGGGTCTGAGCTTTCGTGGTCTGAGCTTTCGTGACACCCAGAACATACATCCCCTTATACAAAATTATGTTCATAACCTTCTAGATCATTCCTTATACTTCTCACTTAATTATCAATCCATTATCCTTTTATCAATTCATTATCTCTTTATCAATTCATTATCCCTTTATCAATTCATTATCCCTTTATCGACAACATCGCGTTACAGAATTTCTATAATAAAACTAAAATATACCCATTTAGAAACACAGTATAATTATTGTCTGTCACGCGGCGTATAACGAAGGTATATTATCTGCCAATAGAGGGCGCACTACTTATTGTATTCGTTATCAGGACTACAAAATACTATACACGCCGTTTAAATTATAATAATATCAATTCATTATCCCTTCATCGATAACAAACACTTTGTCTTCTATTAATATACCGTTTAGTATAACTTCGAATACACTTTTGTTTGTTTTTTTAATCAGGGTTCATTATCGAATACATCGTGTTAGAGAAAAACTATAACTAAAAGAATGTATACCGTTTAGGGTGAGGTGACACGTTATGGTCAATTTTTTTTTTTTTTTTTCGAGAACATCGTGTTAGGGATAATAAAAGAAAATTATCATACCCGTTTAGAAATACATTATATTTCTAAAAACCGTATGTTTCTTAAATCTAAACACACATTTATTCTAGAATGTTCATGTAGATACATACACCGTCTGTTTGAATTGCCGAACGAGCTGATCCCGGGCGCGCAATCAAATGAAGAGGCATAACATGTCGTGCATTCGTCGCATGTTGTATGATGAGTAACTCAATTAAAATCTTTTTTTACTTCGGTAAGAAGTCAATGCATTTGATTGTTTAACTTTTCAATGGGTATTCGTTCGATGTACATAATGCATTGGGACATTAAACATTTATGAAAAACTCATCTTCAAGACTTTCTTCACCAAGGGCAGTACACGTTTATACTCTCTAAGCTTTCCAAAAATATGTAGGGGAGGATGGGGTAAGTGGTCCAATTAGTGAGTTATCATAAAATAAATACAGCCAGTGGTAGTAAAACTTAATATAAATACCATGATTAGATGGTCTATATACTTGGTTACTTATATCCAAAAGTTATTTTGGATTAATTATTTTGAATTAATTAATTTGAATTAATTTGTGACGACTGCTCTGCTGGACCACTTGCCCCGTCAGTGGGGTAACTGGACCAATATACAAAATACATAAAGAAACAATTTTTGATGACAGAATATTGTTTTTTATTTATCATAACATATTTACAAAAGCAAGTCATGAACTGTACATGACATTTAATAAAATAATTACATATTTAAACTTCAATTTTTCATGTTTAAAACATAGCTTATCATACGCAAAAGTTTTTCACAGTATTATTCATGGGTTTTGACAATTGCAAGTTCATTCGATATCATCATCATACCCATATTCATTTATACAGTTTGTGCAAATAAATGTATGCATCTGTCCTCTCCATGGAGTACATTCATCATGATACCATGCACTACATGAGCGACATGATGTCCACGATCCATTGTCAAAATATGTTGCATTTTGCGCAAGTGTAGTGTCATCATCATTGCTATATTCACTCAGTGGTAATACAGGTCTGTTTTGTCTGGTACACCGTAGCGCTTTGCTGCTTCACAACTCAGTTCCCCATTCTTTACTGCCTCCACTGCATTCACATTTTGACTCTATGTCCTTGTATGTTCTAACCATACTGAAATATGTATAGACATTTTTTTAAATAATTAAAATTAATACATAAAACAAACAAAAAGATCATAATTAAATAATAATAATAATTCATAATTGCATATGACACCATAACTAACTGTTTTAGAGTGTTTAATAAAGTTAAAGCCAAAATGGTTGGACCACTTACCCCAATAATTTTAACATTATTAAAATATGACATTACAAATTCAATTTTTGGTATACACTAAAAATGTATTTTCTATAGATGACTAACATATATATTTTAGTAATTATTCATAATTAAACCTATTTAACTAATTAGATGGCAAGAATGACCGTTTTTATAGTTTGGCCTATATGTTTTAATAGGCTGGCAGCCATTTTGAAATTCACGCTTTAGGGGTACATTAAACGGAGTATGGTCGAAGCGGCCGCCAACCAAAGCCGCCGCCAGTTTAATATCGTCATTTGTATGGAACGCCATGTGCGCTTTAATATTTGATTGTCGTTGTCAACGCCGCCTATGGCGAGTTGAGTTACAGCTGTATGATGTTTTGCCAAATCATGTACTATCGAATCTTTATATTTCTATAATAATTAAGTTTGCCTGCCGATAAATCAATGTATATTTTATTTGTATTTTAATATTAACTAACTAAATATATTTACATACTATCGAATCATTAATAATTTACGTTTGCATCATAATCTACATACTATTGAACCTTTATGTCTCATTTACGTACTATTTATTTGTTTATTTATATCTCTTTTTAAAAAAAAATACATTGGCAGTGAAGGGAAAAAATAACGTTGAACTGACCCGACGTTTCTTGAACACTCTCCTATCGAATCTTCATACAGTATTGCATTAATAATTTACGTACGGTATTGCCGAATATTTATATCTCATTTACATACTATCGAATCTTTATACAGTATGGCATTAATAATTTACGTAAGTTATTGCCGAATCTTTATATCTCATTTACATCGAATCTTTATACAGTATTGCAATAATAAGTTACGTACGGTATTGCCGAATCTTACAGTATTGCATTAATAATTTACGTACGGTATTTCCGAATCTTTATATCTCATTTATATACTATCGAATCTTCATACAGTAGCGCATTAATAATTTACGTACGATATTGCCGAATCTTTATAGGCCTATCTCATTTACATACTATCGAATCTTTATACAGTATTACATTAATAATTTACGTACGGTATTGCCGAATCTTTATATCTCATTTACATCGAATCTTTATACAGTATTGCAATAATAATTTACGTACGGTATTGCCGAATCTTTATATCTCATTTACATACTATCGAATCTTGGTTTTTATTATTAGTAATAGGGTGTGTTATACATTTAAGTTTTATTCCATTGTAATACATTGTTTGTGTTTTCAATAAAGCAACGTGGAGACGAAAACGCGACCTTCTACAGCACTATTATTCCTGACCGGCCGCCAGTCGAGTTATTAGCAGAATTTCGCGTAATTTTACCGTACCGTACAGACACTAGCATCTTATGTTAGTATTTAAAACTCATTTTAAATTGATCAATATTTATATATCTGAAGGTATAAAACAATTTAGGATATTAAATAAATAAATTGATGTCATCATGTTATTGTAATTAAATTATGTTTGCGAACACGTACTATTTACAGTAGTTACTTTACTAATAATATATTAATATACAATAACAAATATATATATATTTTGATATACTTTATGGAAAAAATATATATATTATTCTTAATAATTGGCTTATTATATATTATATAATACAATACAAACACCACAATGTATTTTATTGACTTTATTAAACATATAATATTATTTAGAACAGTTAAAGTAAGTAATCATCGATTCGCCATTTCGTATAAAAGAACGTATCACATTCAATCTGTAAAAAAAAGAGAATAAATTACATAATATTAATAATGTAGATTGTTATTTACGTCCGAGGAAAAGAAAACCTGTCGAAACAATGACAATCAAAAATTACAAAACAACGACAATCAAAGCGTACACGGCGTTTCATACAAATTACCGTTATTGAACTAGCGGCCGCTTTGGTTGGCGGTCGCTTCGACCGTAATCCCATTAAACAGGGTACAAATCAAGCCTAAAATATGGAATTTTTAATACCAATTAAAACAACAAGATCCACTCATATTAATTCTAACTAATTTATATTTTCTATTTCTATAAAAATATTAACAATAGAACAACAAATTAGGCCATTTAAGCGATATTAATAATGCCTATTGCACATAGATGTTGTTTTTGTACTGCCAGTTTTAAAAAATGAGGTCGTAAAAAAAATGATTCTGAACTATTTGGTCCAGTCACTTAATTAAACAAAGCGCCATTGATACAGGCACAACGCACACTGCCAGCTTTCATTTTTTTCAAGCTACAAAATGTACTACTAGCTAGGTCTAGGATGATTTTTTAATCTTCAAAGTAGTTAAAAATCACTTTAAACTTACCTTCTTGAAACAATCCTTCTAAGAGTGTATTTTTCAATAGATAACTGATAGACGAAAGTTGAAAAATTGCGATTTTGATAGGTAAACTAATGAGACAGCGTGCTAATTCATGTATAAAACAATAGAGAAGTAATTTATGTCAAAGTTAATAATAAAAAATAAGGTCTATAGAGGGTAGTATAGCAGCAATTGAAGAAAAACTTAGCAATTGGACCAGTTACCCCATGAACCACTTACCCCATCCTCCCCTAACTTGCTTTATATTTCTTTCAAGGCAATTAAGATATGACCCGATTTCAACAAATCACTTCCGAATTCAATAGATTACTTCCGAATTCAATAGATTATCAACAATTAGAAAATAGCCTTTGATTACTTCGACCTCAATGACAGTGTGCGTCAATGTTTAAGCATTCAGTTTACACACACAAGAGAGAACATAGGCCTACATCCCCTTATACAAAATTATGTTCATAACCTTCTAGATCATTCCTTATACTTCTCACTTAATATTATCAATTCATTATCTCTTTATCAATTCATTATCCCTTTATCGACAACATCGCGTTACAGAACTTCTATAATAAAACTAAAATATACCCATTTAGAAACACAGTATAATTATTGTCTGTCACGCGGCGTATAACGCAGTCATATTATCTATCAATAGAGGGCGCAATACTTATTTTCTTCGTTATCAGGACTACAATTAGTACTACACGCCGTTTAATTCTTTATCGAGAACAAACACGCCGTCTTCTACGTTTATTATAACTTTGAATACACTTTTAATTCTGTATACTGTTTAGTTTACAAAATACACACTTTATTATCAATTCATTATCCTTTTATCGAGAACATCGTGTTAGAGAACAACACGCCATCATTTATATTAAAAGCATACATACCCGTTTAGATTACCAAATGCACTTTATTGTTATCGAATAGATCGTATAGATTCTGTTAATTTCTTTTATTATTGATTAATGATTGTTAGCAAGAAACAAAAGAAACAAAAACAGCACAGATTTTATAAGATAGGATTATTTTATTCATCAACATCACATGTATCTAAATGATCAACTAACTGAACATGTTCTATGATATTAAACTCTTTCAGACAACGAGGACATTGTAATAATTCATCCAAATTACCGTCTTCTACAGCTGCATAATCATCATCATCACAAACTAATTCAGGAATATCGGGAGTATTAGAAGAAGGTAAGTAAGATTGTTGAAGTTACGCATACGTCTCTTGATATTGACCAATTATTTCATCAAGTCTGTTATTGTGTTTAGTCAATTCAATTCGCATGTCTTTCCCAAATCTGTTGCCAAACTAAGAACAGCAGCATCGATTTCTTTTTTTCGTTTCTCTGTTTCCATCCGCTCAAGTTCAGCAATAAGGCAATGATTCTTGAAAACTTTGTTTTCAGATACGTTCAATTGTTGTTTCAACTGCACAATGTGTTCAGAGTACTTTTGCCAGCGAGTGTTCATAACAATTATCTCTTTTAATTGCCTACATAAATCTGTATTTTCACGACTTAAATTTCGAACCTGTTCTTGCAACGTTTTACATTCATCTTCGAACTTTGATTCTGAATGTAAAATTCTAGCGTGAGCAAAACACATATTTCTTTCCTGTACCCATACCTTCTCTCTTTGCGCATATGCTTTTAGTTCATTTGTTATTTTCTTTTTCTCTTCAACAAACTGTTCAGTATTTGATTTTAATGTTCTTATTTCGGAGCGCAACGTGTCACGAACAGCGTCATAATTGCTACGCTGTGTAAAATAATCTCGTAGCTGACATTTTAAATTACTAATTACTACATCTTTCTCGTTGTCTGAGGATCTCATTTCAGTTAAAACAACGATGAGTTCGTTCTCTTTCCGTTTCAGCTGTACACACAGCTTACTAACTTCTTTCTCAAGAACAGAAATGGTTTCTTTTGCTTCGGCAACCTGAACATTAAAAAATAATAATAATAAATCACACACTCACACCACTATGATAATTTTACTGCAATGTTATTACGCTTTTCACTAATATTGTTGCTGCTCGGCTTACCACCGCGTTGCGCTATGTGTACGTACATGATACTCCGAGCTAAATACGCTCCATGAATTGTGACAGTTTTATTACAAAGTGCGACAGTTAATTTATGTGCGTGTATATTGCCATGTCTCGTAGGAATGGTGGTGATAGTGTTTGTGATTATGGTGGTGGTGATAGTGTTAATGTTTGTGGTAGTGATGGTGGTCGCTGTGGTAATGATGGGGGTTGGAGGTAGTGGTGGTCATGGTCGAAGTTGTCGTCCTTCGTCGTGTCTGTCGTGGTAGTCAGAGTGCTCGCAATGGTCGTGGTAGTCTTGGTGATCGTGGTAGTTCGTAGTGGTCGTTATCGAATCGGTAATTACCACAGACGATAACTACTCAGTGTGTAACTGTAGAATGTATGTTTTTTCGTTTCTTAAATTTATAATAATCATAATATAATAACAATAATGTCTAGGATAACTGTTGTATAGATATTTTGTACTTTTTAATCTTCACGTTGTTTTTAATGTTGGATGTTTTGCTTTGGAGACCCACTTGATAGTTTTATTTAGTTCGCTTTTGGGATTCCTGTCTCTCTCTATTGTTTGTTATTTTTTGTTATAATTATGTGAAACGAAATAAATGAAATGAAATGAAATGAAATGAAATACATGATACAAAATATTGACCTAAACTAAATGTATTAAAAAGAATACTTTGCAATGTAACGTCGTTTATTCTATTTATACTTCAATTTATTTATAGTTTTAAAGAATACTTTTACTGCTTACCCGTAGTAAGTTGAGTTAATTGGTTCGTCGTTTCTGGTCTCAATGCTGTCAATATTGTATGATATGGGACATCATGTTCATTACAATGGTCAGTAGAGCAACAGTAGATGCATACAGACGGCGTTGTTGTATTGCAAGTTCTGGAATTATTTAATTGATCCGAATGGCATGAATCAGAGCATTCTTTTGTTATATAGTGTTTAGAATCAGCATCATTCTTTATTATGTTTTTACATATCTATTGTTACAAAGAAAAATAACAGTAGTAATGTATAATACATTATTATTATATGCATTATTTTTACAAAACTTCAACGTATATGACAATATTGATGTTATAGAAATATACTATGAAACTATGTGCTTCTTTTTTAGTACTCTCACTCTACTCGCCAATTTTACATAATGTATGATCAAAATACCATTTTAAACTGTTAAATCAATGTACGATATAAACTCGATAATACATTATACATGCATCTCAAGTTATCCGACATATAAATCACCATGTTTCTTTGATATTCAAAGATTCTCTCTCTAAAAGAAGCCCATGTTATCTTGAAAAGAAGCCCATACTATCGTGTAAAGAAGCCAAATAGGCTTGATTTCAAGATGGGCTTCATTAAAATTAAAAAATTTTACGTTACGGTGTTTCATTTGCTGACGACGTCCGAGCAAATCGTTTCAGATTGAAAAGGATAAAACAAGTCGAAACTCGGTGAAATACTATATAAAGATTATGATAAAACAATTAAGGTGGGGATCGTATATGTATTGTAGAAGGAAAGATTATTGAGACACAAATATTGTTATTGTTTTGTTTTCTATGTCTGTATATACTATATAACAAGAAATTAGAATACGTATTGTTTTTTTGAAATGTTGTTGGAGGAAAGTGGGAAAAGGAAGAGGGGAAGAAGGAAGGGGAGAATTTAAGGAAGAGTGGGAGTGAGAAGAAGTGGAGAGGAGGAGGGTGAGAAGGAAGAGGGGGAGAAAGAAAGAGGGGAAGAAGGAAGAGGTGAAGAAGGAAGAGGGGAGTGAGAGGAAGTGAAGAGGAGGAGGATGAGAAGAAAGAGGGGAGAAAAGAAGAGGGGAAGAAGGAAGAGGTGAAGAAGGAAGAGAGGAGAAGAAAGAGGGGGAGTGAGAAGAAGTGGAGAGGAGGAGGGTGAGAAAGAAAGAAGAAGGGAGAAAGAAGAGGAGAAGAAGGAAGAGGGGTAGATGATTTTCCAAGCCAACTAATATTTTAAATAATTTCATTTCCCCATTTAGAAATGGTATAATAATAGGAGAAACATTAGAATATACCTTTTTTTTTAAACTTAAATATCTTGCTATGAATATTATCATATTCAACACCATTTTGATAATTTCGTTATAATATTTTATTAAAACAAGCCTATGTTCAGGAATAAAAAGTGTAGACTATTACTAACAGTTATTTTCATAGATTAATTCTTACTATACCATTGATTAAAACTTTCCTTATTACTCCATCAATTTTCTTGCATAAATCATTATATGATTTTACGTTGTGATTTTTATTTGCATTAGGCCTACATTCTGCATAGCATTTTACTCACAAAAGGGGAAGTGGCTTCATTTACAGTAGGTTATTAAATTATATAAAATTCAACCACATTAGTAATCATGTTTGCATCAACACATTTATACAATTCATTCTTTATTGTGATGACACGGCGCAACCGAATTCGGAGTAAAGTTACCAAATAAGAAAGTTACACACACATGTTTACAATTGTTATTTAATCCATCACGCGAAATGAGTAGGCCTACATGGTTTGTGGGTAATACACTTTATAGTAAAGGTATTATTTAAATAGTTTATGTTACAAATCTGTCTACAGTAAAGTAAACATCTACTGACTAATATTATATTAATATTTATATATATTTAGGCCTAGTTTGATATTTTTACAATATATCTAGGCCTATCTAGCAAATATGTGTGTGTTGTAATTTGAAAACAGGAACATGACCTTACCTTGTGTTCCACGATGGAATTCTGTACTCAACAAGATAACTACAAAGAGTAGTGAAACGTTTGCCATTCTTTCGTGTCTCAAACACAGCAATAAACTAATGTTACTATCCACAATTCTACTAAACCCCTGGAATAAAGTAGGCCTACGAATAGCATGATGGATTTATAATGATTTAATTATTATCATCTTTGTTAATTGCACAAGCAAAATGTATGTTGATTGTTATCCAACAATGAGTTTCAAACCTTAACCACGAATATACCGTATTTAAGCAATTATCGTTTATTGAAAATTACTGCATTAACGGAATAGGTAGTAACTGATTACTGTATAATGATTTTGTTTACAATATCAAAAACGGAAAACAAATTCAGCGACGAGACGGTAAACAATTATTCTATCGTTTATTATAAATTATGAACGCAAACTAATTATATTGATCAATAATATTCATGCGGATATCACGTAAGCAACGTGATGAAAATAATATAAAGTAAAAGAAAAACATAGAAATATAAATTATACTCTTTATGCACGTTAATAATAGGATCGTTAAATTGTTAAATAACAATATGCTACACTATATGCAGTGAATACAGCAATGTGATCTAACAACAAGATTCTGAGCTCACCTTTCCAAGATAGGATCTTACAACAGTCCTTTGATCTTATGATCGGGTGCGATTAATTATGTTAACTAAACATTTTACGAAAATTAGGTAAATTGAACGTATAGCAACCACACATACCACCTCTGATCTAACGAAGCTCTACATCTTGTTGTTATATTGCCTTCAATACAGTAACATCAGTACTCGCGTTTGTTTTTCTGCTCCAATTCCAAGAAGACCGTTATTGTAGCAGCAAGCATAAATAGGTTTTATTCAGGGATTCGGCTTAATTTGTAAAAAGATAAAAATGTATGCACACACTCCGTATCATAATGTACGTTCCAAGCAACGACATAAAGAATATAGACTTGGGAAAGTCTACTCGAATCTTAAAGGCGATGACTTTATAATCACTGGCGGATCCATCTTCCACTTTACCCAAATCTGACATATCTAATTTAATACAATTGTTCACCTTCAGCATGCTAAAAAAATAATGATTTTGCTTATACAAAAAGACAAAATGAACATTTAAATTTAAGCTTTATCTTTATTTCAGAAAATGGGCTTCCGGCTGAAAGTAGGCCTATTTCTTTAAAGTTTTTTTTCTAGTAAATAATGTTGTTTTATGTGAGTAACTATATGACATTAATGGTCTTTTATTCAACTGAAGACAGAAACATTGCTTTCAGGGGAAAAATTTATATCTAAACAAAATGTATTTAAAAGATTTTTTCTTTATTCTTTTCAACTTATTTTTCTGATTCTCTTATACAATAAGTTGAAAGAAAAATTATTTTCACTAATAGTATTGGTGTTTATTAAAATGGCTAGTGGACCAACATTATACAGATAAATACATACGAATTTACAGCAGTTTATATATGAAACGTTCACTTTTCCATGTTAATTCGTTAAAAAAAATCTTTGTTGTTAACCATCACCTTTTTTCATTCAATGTCATAATGTTTATTTTATACATCTTCTTCTTTATTTTCTGTATTTTTTCAACCTCTTTAATATTATATTATTATTTTTATTCCTTTGGCTCACAATACAATAACCTAGTTATTTGGTTTCTATAGCACGTTTTTAAATTTAACTTTGATAATTACTTTTCGATCATAGGATACATGCTTGTTATTAATGATTAGCTCTATCCATATCTTTGGTATCGCACCTGGGATTTGTTTTGTTTGTACAATCCAATTGAGGGCGCTTCATGGTGGTTGGACGTGTTTCTGAAGTTGTAAAAGTTTTGAATCTTGTTTGCTGGTTTTGTATAGTTTATTCACGATTTTTACTTACATAAAGTCTCCATTACTCTTCTTATTGCTACAAATGTAGCTTAAGCCCTTGTATTATTCGATTTATCTTTTGATTGGAGAGATTGTTTTAGATTGTCGTTGCTAGGCCTGGGTTTGTGGTTGGACGAATATCTGTTATCGGAAAGTCTTTGAATCTTGTTTGCTAGTTTACTTTCATATCATTATCATTCCTATTCTTATTGCTTCAAATTTCTGCTTGAGCTCTTAGTGTATTCTAAGGACTGGTGAGATTTTTCTTTTTTAGATTGTCTTTCGCTAGGCCTAGGGTTGTGTAAGCAGTTAGGGCATGGCTTCCAAAAGCAAAGATCAAGGTGCCAGGCCAAAGCCTAGATCACGTAATGCAGGAGGCACAGTTGATAAAACGGTAGTAGATATCGAGGGGGAAGACGAATGTGGTTCATGTGGTGGCCATTTTATGTCTGGTGGCAAATCGGTTTTATGCGGTCTTTGTAAGCTATGGTTCCACATAGATTGTCAGAAAATTAATGAAGCCAAATATAAGTGGCTATCCAAAGATGACTCATCCATTTTTTGGTACTGTAGGAGCTGCTCAGTCCCAGTAGCCAATTTCATGGGTCTTATTGATAATGTTAATGAGACACAAAAAACCATGATTAAAACAATTGAAGCAATTAAATCTGAGGTAGAGATCAATAAAGAGGATATTAAAAAGTTATCCCGGTCATCTAGTGTTGTTAATAATGAGGAGGTTAAGACAATAATTGAAAATAGACTTAAGGATGAAAATGAGAGATTGAAAAGAAAATCTAATTTGATGCTATATAGAATAGATGAGTCCAAGAGTAATGACTCGGATACAAGAAAAAATGATGACCTCAGTAAATTGACAGGTATTTTTTAGGATATTGACCTAGAGGTCGAAATGAGAACATTTTTCCGGGGTGGGTAAACACAGAGAAGATGGGTGCCGCCCTATAAAGGTAGTTTTCAAGGAGGAATGTATCAACAGAGATGCCTTTGAAATTGCTATACAAAAAAAGTGCGCAGTAAGTAATGATAGAACAATAAAGGAACGTGATGAGTATAATAAACTTAGGGACATATTGAGGGATAGGCAAAGCAAAGGGGAAAAAGACTTGGTAATTAGAAGGGGGAAAATAACTCGGTTTCGTTCCCAAAGCACTACCCAATCGGAAGAGAACACTGCCTAACAATGCAAGTTCTACGCAGTCAGAAGATGTTAATGATTTTTTAAATGTGTTTTATACAAATTGTGATTCCCTTCTAAATAGGAAGAATGAGCTTCTTTTGCGTTTATCTTCAGAGAAAGTTGATATCATTGCTTTGACTGAGATTCTACCAAAGAAGTACTTTTTTGAATTGTCTATAGAAGAGTTTCATATCCCTGGTTTTCAGATGTTTTTGCCAAATGAAAAGCTTTCATCTGGTAGAGGAGTTGTTATTTATGTTCGAAATGGGATGTCTGCCACTCCGGTTTTGTTTAAAGATATTTTGTTTGAGGAATCCATGTTTGTTGAGATTAAAGTCAAGGATCGCACCTTTTTAATTGGATGTGTGTATAGAAGTGACGCCGGATCTAGTGTCAATAATTCTGCTTTGTGTTCTCTGTTTAGAAAAGTGGCATCCTTTTCTTGTTCTGATTTTATTATAGTTGGAGATTTCAATTATAGGAGTATTAATTGGGAGCTAGGATATGTGACTGGTGAAGATGGTAAAAATAGTCATAATTTTTTCGACACCATTAATGACTTATTTTTAGCTCAGCATGTACGAGACCCAACCCGTTACAGAAAGAGGAGAACAGGCCAATGTTCTGGACCTGGTACTTACATCTAATGAGGATTCTATTAGTGAGGTCCTTCAAGCTCCACCATTAGGTAAGAGTGATCATATGGTACTTCGATTTAAAATTACAGTTAATTTAATCAAAGAAGAGGTGGTAGAGGTCAGAAATTATTTCCATGCTGATTATGATAAGTTTCGTGGTTTTCTTGATGGTGTCGATTGGGACACTGAGTTATTGGATAAGGACGGGTTACACTCGCACGGTTCTTTTGATGAGATCTTATCTAGAGGTATGGAACAGTTTGTTCCAAAGTGTAAGAAACACTTGTCTGGAAATGTTAAGAGACCTTTGTGGTATACTAAGGAGGTTGATAAGTCTATTAAACAGAAGAATAAATGCTGGAAACAGTATATCAAAGCAAAACGTAAAGGGCATGACTGTGCTAGTGTCAAATGGAACACGTTTATTAGAGTAAGGAATGATACTGTCAATTTGATTAAGAGTTCTAAAAGCATCTTCGAAAATAAGATTGCAAATGAGGTTAAAGTCAATAAAAAGTCTTTTTGGCGCTATGTAAATTCTCAGTTAAACACCAGATCTGGTATTCCTACTCTTAGAAATGTTGAAGGTAAACTTGTTGTAAATGACCAAGATAAAGCCGAGTCTTTTAATTCTTTTTTTAGCAGTGTCTTTTGTAAGGAGAACTTATCGAATGTTCCGAATCTTGATAAAAAGATTGAGGCTTCTTTGTCAGATATTGAGTTTAATGTAGAAGATATTCATAAGCTGTTGTCTAACTTAGTTATAGATAAGTCAGCTGGCCCTGATGGCTTTCACCCACGGGTTTTGATTGAATTAAAGGATCAAATTGCTTACCCTCTCAGTCTAATATTCACTAGATTATTCAATGATCAGAAGGTCCCTCTATCGTGGAAGGAGGCAATTGTAATACCTATATTTAAGAAAGGCAAAAAGGAGGACCCGGCTAACTACAGACCGGTTAGTTTAACGTCGGTCATAGGGAAAATGATGGAAAGGATTATTAGGGATAAACTTGTAATGTATCTTGAGAGTAATGGTCTTTTGTTCAATGAGCATTTTGGATTCAGACAAGGTAGATCATGTGCATTACAACTACTTGATGTCCTGGAGAGTTGGACTACTAACCTGGATAACCATGATAGCTTTGATTGTGTCTATTTAGACTATAAAAAGGCCTTTGATAGTGTGCCACACCAAAGGCTTCTAGTCAAATTGAAAGGTTTTGGTATTACGGGAAATCTACTAGGATGGTTCTCTAATTATTTGTCAAATAGAACACAACGAGTTAGTGTCAATGGTCAATTGTCATCACAGGCTCCAGTATTAAGTGGAATTCCACAGGGTAGCGTTGTGGGCCCAATCTTATTTTCAATCTTCATTAACGATTTACCTGATGTTGTCGAATCTAGTATACGTTTATTTGCAGACGACACCAAGTTGTATAGAGTGGTCAATAACATTGATGATGCGGATTTATTTCAAAGAGACATTGACAGTGCTTCCCATTGGTCTAATGTTTGGCAATTGCCTTTTAATGACACTAAGTGTAAGGTATTTCATTATGGTTGTGATAATCCCAATTTCTTGTATTCAATGGCTGGTAATTTACTACATGAGGTAAAGCAGGAGAAAGATCTAGGTGTTACCTTTGATCCTAGTTTAATCTTTAATTTGCATGTAGCAGATATTTGTAAAAGAGCTAATAAGAAACTAGGAATGATTTATAGATCTTTTAAATTCTTGAATAAAGATGGATTTTTGAAGCTGTATAAGTCTATTGTCAGGCCAACGCTTGAATATTGTAACACTGTTTATAATCCTATTAGAAACGAGATCAGGATGAAATAGAGAAGGTCCAGCAAAGAGCAACAAGATTGATTCCTAGGTACCGTAATATTCCTTATGAACAACGTTTGAGAATTCTTGGTCTTCCTACCATGAGATATCGAAGGCAGAGAGCGGATATTATCCAAGTTTTTAGGATTGTTAAAGGTTTCGATCGTGTTTCGATCAACACATTTTTTTGAATTTGATCTAGAATCTCGGACCCGGGGACACCCATATAAACTCAAGTTTAAAAGCTCTCGTCTTAATATTAGGAGGGACACGTTCTCCAGGAGAGTTATTCTCTTATGGAATGCTCTGCCTACGGATGTAGTTTCATGTGCTACGGTGAACTTGTTCAAAGCAAAACTTAACGTCGCATGGTCTAACCACCCGCTGAAGTTTTCACCCTATATAGAATATGATTTTATTGCTAAGAGGGGCTTTTAAGCACTGAGTGCTTCGCCTCGATCCCGTAGACGAAAGTGTACGGGAAACAAGTAAACAAGTAAGTAAGTAAATTGAAAAAAAAATAGCATACCTTTCATATAATTTCTAGTGATTTATTTACTTCCTTCACATTATCACTTACAGTTAGTATGTTTGATTTAATACATTCCTTAACAAATAATGATTTATCTTTATATTTGATACAATTAGTTTCCCATAATGTTTGTTTTTTTATCGACACAATGTCTGAGTTGTTTAGTTCTTGTAGAATATTAGTTCTATTTTGTAGTATAATTGACATAAGAACACTATATCTGCCATAAAACTGTCCATTCTTCTTCACCTAGCAACAACCTTTTTATTCATTGGAATCCGAGTGCCACACACTGACTATACTGCCATGATTTACGAAAAGGTATTATATCAACAAATGTAGTTTTTAGTAAATGAGCTAAACGCGTCTGATTGTATTCTAAAAAAATAGAAAGTATTTGTTTTTAGCTAAAATATGTATACGTACGAAATTATGCAACATAAATTGTATTTAATAATTTTTTAGGGGGTCAAAATCGAGATAATTCCTTGTTGTAGATTATTCATCCTAATTAATAACAACAATGATTTAACAAAAGGAATTATTTCTATTTCTTGTTTTGAATGTACAGTACAAAACATAATAACACATAACAATGTATTGTAAGTAGTGATAAAGAAATTAGGAATATTATTTGACTTAGAAGTGTTGGGTGTTGTATACTATATGTTTTTTCTAGACTAAATGAGTAAACAAATAAACATTCGGTTTAATTTTAACTGCAATTACAAAACAAGGATTGGTAAGTTTGCTCTGTATTATTTCTGGTCGATTGTGTATGGCCCCAGGAATTAGAACTACCATAAGTTGATCTGGGAATCCGTGAAAGTAAAGTTGAATTTGATTGAATAGTATATCATATTGCAATTAGATAACGAATATCGACGAAATGTAGGCCTACAGCATTAATATTATCATCGATGATGTTCAATTGTTCTGATCTATTTGCGTCTGAAATATCGTAAAGCAAAGGTAACGTGAACGTTATAAGTGAATTATTTGTAATAAATATTATCATGTAACGTCAATAGATTCTTACCCAGCATGAAACAACTGTTTTTTTTTAGGTTATAACAATACCACTAATCAAATTGTATTTATTTCAATGCGAAGCGAAGATCTTTTAACTGCTTATCATTTATATAATTACTGTAAGAATTAAACAGAAATAATTGTTAATAATCATCGTGTTTATAATATCAAAAACGTGCGCGCCCGAGACGGTGAAGGGGGGTCGAAAGTATTGTGAAAGGGGATTTGGTAAAAAAAAAAATTTAAATCACCATTCATTCAATCTGATTAGTAATAGTAGCACACTCATTTAGACAATGAAGTAAATGTACAATTAAGGAGTTGCTTGGAGTTGTTACTTATTTTTGTCGCAATCTGAATGGGTAATTTCAACGAAAAAACACCCCCCCCCCCTTCCCTAATATAATTTTTTATACCTTTTCAAAGAAAGGAGTTTTTATTTAACTATTGATTCTAAGATCATAATAATCCCAGATAAAACGTGCAAACTATTCATGTGTACAATAGAAATCAGGTTTCTATTCAATATAGCATACACAATATACATAATTCCTAAATTTGATGATTCTAACGACATGATATGCAATTTAACTACAAAGAAATTGTCAATATTGTTTTGTTATTCGCTATATATAATATCGGGATACTGTTTGACGAAGCATTTGTGCGGCACGTCAGTTGAATGAAACAGGTTACAATGAAACAGGTTAGTACTGATAGCATTATATAATATAATAAGAAGAATTCTTAATTAAAAAAAGAGAATTGTTAATTTAGTGACAGTTTAGGCAGGTAATCTAATTAAAAAAAGAGCTTTTGCATTGTCTATACTAGATGGCAATTATCCGTAACCGTAAAGGTGCCCTTATGTCGACATGGAACTCAACTCAACTCAACTGGCTGTGTCGACAAAAGCGCTCCGAGCGACTGAACGCAACTGACAGCAACTGATATGCACGCAAAAATGTTGACATAAGTTTAGTTCCTCTCAGTTCTTTTCAGTTGGTTTCAGTTGCCCATGTTCTATTTTTCTGGAACTTAAAGAAACTTTTTACGACTCAAGCACGTTCAGTTCCATGTCGACATAAGCGCTCCGTTCCGTTTAGTTCCTTTCAGTTGCTCAAAATGTACTTCTGTTATTTTAATATTGATCAGAGAGTTAAAAAAAAAAAACCAAAAAAATACTAATACACTTCAGTAGATGTAGGTCTATATTCCTTAATCGAGAAACGGGGTTGTAACGAATGTTATATTTATGAAGATCTCTCTGGGGCGCACGAGCAACACTCATTGCTAAAGTCCAGAAACTTCAAAATATAGCTAAAAGAGTTATCTTGAAAGTTCACCCTCATACCCCATCCCACCTTATTGATAACACCCTTTCCATCTCATCCGTTTCTCAACGTTATCAGTTTCAACTTGGCTGTCTCGCCTATCGGGCTTCCATCAATACCGTTCCGGATTACATCAGTCGCATGTTAACCAGGACTCAGCCCGGCGGTCGACCAACTACCAGATCCATCTCTATTTGTAATTATATTGTTCCTCGACCTTCATTAGAGATTTTTAAACAATGTTTCAGTTATAAAGCGCCTATGTATTTTACTATGATTCCTAAAATCATTCGACAATCTGAAAATATTATTTCCTTTAAACGTGAACTTACAGAATTTATTTCCAGCTAATATTGTTTGTATTATATATATATATATATATATATATATATATATATATATATAAATCATACTGTAAATTATAGAAACAGTGCTCATATTCGGAACATGATCTCATAATCGCGTCGAGCATAGCTCATTGGCGAAAGTTCCGTATTTTTTAGTTGTATGAAAAAATGTCTCTGGCTGGATTCGAACCTGCAACCTCTCGCTTACAGGGCGAGTATCATACCACTAGACCACAGAGCCATGTATGGTATTATCACAGATTTTCACCCACCAGATACATTCTCTCATACAACAAACGCCCTCACAATCAGTGGAGGCTTGACAAGTCAGAATAAATTCCAACTTTAATTCGCAACGGTTTTTTAAATAATATTGTGTATATGTAAATCAATGATGTTTTTTTTCATACAACTAAAAAATACGGAACTTTCGCCAATGAGCTATGCTCGACGCGATTATGAGATCATGTTCCGAATATGAGCACTGTTTCTATAATTTACAGTATGATTTATATATAATTTACACAGTGCTACGCAACATCATTGATTTATATATATATATATATATATATATATATATATATATATATATATATATAATATATCTCATGGCGCATCTTGACATCTACTAAAGCATATAGTAGCGCAAACAAAAAATGCAATCTCTCCCTCAAAGAGAAATTATTTATCATCCGCCACCCTGAATTATCGACATTAAACAAACGTAACGAACTTGTGTCCGCCTGCCGGCACAGAAAGAAAGCATTGTTACATAACAGCTGACATTCCATATTATTATGATATTATATGATATTGCGTAGCACTGTGTAAATTATATATAAATCATACTGTAAATTATAGAAACAGTGCTCATATTCGGAACATGATCTCATAATCGCGTCGAGCATAGCTCATTGGCGAAAGTTCCGTATTTTTTTAGTTGTATGAAAAAGTGCTACGCAACATCATTGATTTACATATACACAATATTATTTAAAAAACCGTTGCGAATTAAAGTTGGAATTTATTCTGACTTGTTAAGCCTCCACTGATTGTGAGGGCGTTTTTTGTATGAGAGAATGTATCTGGTGGGTGAAAATCTGTGATAATACCATACATGGCTCTGTGGTCTAGTGGTATGATACTCGCCCTGTAAGCGAGAGGTTGCAGGTTCAAATCCCGCCAGAGACATTTTTTCATACAACTAAAAAAATACGGAACTTTCGCCAATGAGCTATGCTCGACGCGATTATGAGATCATGTTCCGAATATGAGCACTGTTTCTATAATTTACAGTATGATTTATATATATATATATATATATATATAATATATATATATATATATAATATATATATATATATACTCGACGCGATTATGAGATCATGTTCCGAATATGAGCACTGTTTCTGAAATTTACAGTATGATTTATATATATATATATATATATATATATATATATATATATATATATATATCTGTCAACGATTTTAACTTTTATATGAATTTTATAACCATTGTAAATTTTTAGGTCTATTTTATGTCATTTGAATATTCAATATTTTATGTGTTTTACTGTATGTATGTTTTATCGAGGGCCCTAAATGATCAATTCCATTAGGAACTGGATAGGCTACCCTCAGTAAAGATGGTAATAAATAAATAAATAAATAAATAAGATACCACTCCATCGTCAAATTTACTAAGACAGAAATTTGGTAGGCCGATACTTGCAGTAACAAAATTGCAGGTCTATAGTTACATTTTCTTTTTATTTGAAATCTTTTTTTAATTCACATGGTGACAATTATTTTCACAAAAAAATCCATTTGTATTCATTCGCTTGGTGTATACCTACATTTTAAAAATCAAAGTTCATTTATTCGAGAATCTGGGAAATTACGTAAAGGACAAATTCCAGTAAATCGCTAGTATCTTTCGCTCAATAGTTGAAATAAGCCTATATTCCATACTAAATTGTACCAGCAATGGAAAACTAGTATTTAGGCCTACTTTATTTTGGCTTGGATTTTATATATTATATGCATCCATTCACACCAGGACGATAATGATCGACGATAAATAGAGATAAGCATACATTTTTCTTACATATAAAAAAAGAAATTATTAAAGATTTCGTTCTAGAACTATATAGCATAATCATTTAGACTGTCTTTGATAAAAACAATTATTTTAAATCACCAATCAAAAAACGTTATCCTATAGTTATAGAATGAAAACTTCTTAGATTTCTTTTGATTTATAATATGAAAATGCATATTTATCTATTATCTTCGATCGTTATCATCCTAGTGTAAATGAGCCCTTAGGTTATAAATGCAATGTGTACATATGAGGCGCCTTTTTTCAATATCTTTTTTTTTATTTGTATTGGTTATCAAAGCTACAGTAGGCTGCAGCAAGGCTCATCGTTTTCGATGGCACATTATTTTGAGATCTATTTTGCATTGCTAAAAAATCTGAACATTTTGAAAACGAGTTGGCAGTAAACACAAAGGTAGAAATGTTAAGTAATAATCATTACTATTTTTTTTGATTTGTCAACAGGCTTTTTAAACAGACATTATGATCAACAAACAAAAAGTGATATTGTTTGTATTGCTGATATCAATCAAAGGTATGTTTAGAAAATACGCCTATATACGCTGCAATAAGAATTATTATAATATTATTATAGAGACTGGTGACATTGTCGAAAATAAACAGATTTGTCCACAAAATACGTGACGTCGAGGGTGCTATTGCAAGTCTAGTTATTTTTTTAACTTTGTCTACTTATGCGATGGATTAGTTTAGCGCCATCAAGTTGACAATAACAAAAAAACAAAAAAAAACTATCTGTGTACAGTTTTCTTATTGCGGCCTGTGTAATTTCTATTCAAATTCGAATATTTACTAAAATAACATAATTAAATAAACTAAACTACTACACATTTAGCATTGGGTTTTTCTTAATTTAAAAAAAAAAACCTTCATACACAGAACAGAAAGTTTAAAAAGGAACTGCACATGTTTTTCATAACATTTATGGTAGCCTATACTATTGACCTGTCACGATAAATATGGTCCAGGGCCAAAACCGGTGCGGCCGGACCAGTTTTAGCTCTAAAATTGTGGCCAAAAGCAGTCCGCCACTGCCAAAATCGGTCCGGGCTTTTCTTCTGTCGATTTTAATTGAATTACTAAGCCTATGATGCTGTTTTAAGTTGTTTATGGCTAGAAAAATATCCCATGATATATATTAGTAAGTTATCTTGTCGGATAAATACTCTAAATAAATGTATTTTATCTAAAAACATGACTTAGGTGTTCACTCATATTTCGGCCTGACACACACTCACATGAACGGGTATGATACGCTGATATTGCCTTCCTCAGCCTAATCAATATTGGATAATTGTTTTATAATAATTGTATTGAATTGATATATTGATTGATTAACCATAAATAATTAATAAATTAAATTGTTTTTAACATCATGGGGAAACGAAGATGTTAAAAAAGAAAAAATGGATTAAAAACAGGCAGAGATACATATTATATACAAAAAGCTTAACAATTAGTATTAATTATTGATGAGTTACTACTAATAATGATAATAAAAAAAAACAGGCTTAATTTATAATATTAACATAACAAATAAATCCCCGTAGTTTTCAATAATGACTAATCATGGCCTTTTTTTAATGATATATACATTATGACTCATTTTGCGCACCATATATTTGTAAGACCGGACCATATTTGGCGGCCAAAAACAGTCCTACTGCCCGGACCGATTTTATCCAGGCCGGACCAGTTTTGGCGGCCAAAATTGGTCCGGCCGGACAGGTTTTGGCAGCCATAAATGGTCCCCCGGACTGATTTTGGCAGCCAAAACTGGTCCGACGGACCGATTTTGGCCCGGACTGATTTTGGTGTGACAGACCTATACAGTGTTTAGATACTTATTTTTATTTTACAGAATCGCTAGCTGATTGTACAAAGAAAGATATACTCAGAGTGGGTACAGTATTAGATAACATCAGAAATGCGGTAATGATAAACCTAGACAATCCTATCAATTGTCCTGGGTACATCAAGGCATGGAAGTGGATTCCATCTGTATCTGTGAATTTCACGGGGTTGGTATGGCGGCCTACATATACAGTGAATGAATATGAACTGATAGGCCTCACAATGCTATCGGCCGTCGATGAACTCAATCAAATTTATACACATTCTCTTTCTCGTTCCGACTGGATTCCTGTAGAAGCTGGTGATGTGATTGGCTTTTATTTTGATCAGGCACTTTTGATTTATGAACAGGATGAGAATCTACAAACAGTATATGCCAACGATATTGTTAAAGAACATCTCAGAATTGGTTCCTTTCATACCGTATCACAACCTGCAGATGGAAGAAGATATCCAATTATGGCTATATCTGAAGGTAATTGCATGATGCACTGATTCTTTCTTTCTTTATTCGTAATTTTGGCCTTCGGCCCATATTACATAATAACATGAATCAATATTTAGGCGATCGTTTCTTAAACTTAAGCATTTTCTAAAACATTAAAATAAAATTATTTCTCTTGATTTGGACATTTCTTAAGTTAAAACTAACATTAGCACAAACAGTCTATTAGTTTGATCGCGTTTGTAATTTTTTTCTGGCATTAATTATCATATATTTTATTCTAGAATTTATTGACCGTCGGTCAGTTGTTGAAAGAAAACACCAACGATCCAGCATAATGAAGACAACCGAAATTGGTGTTACATTACCCGGCCACATAATACACAGTTTCAAGATGCCTGTAGTCCAATGCATTGTTTCCTGCCAGAAGGATCAGTTGTGCGACTCAGTTTCTTATGACACGCTGCGCGGTGTATGTTATTTGAATTGCGCTAAAAACGAAGATACAAACAATATCGAGGTAGTAGACGATGTAGTTTATTATGAGTTCATTGATAAGGTAAGCATATAAAGCTTTCAATTTTACAGTTTGAAATTATATAACCAACAGCGCCTTGTTTATTTGTAGACCGTACGATATTCAAATAATACATGCTTATGAGTTAAATAGGAAGAACAGTATTTACAATTTACTTTATTTGATATATCAAATAATCAGGTATATTGTAATTAAAATATTCTTCCTATTTAACTAATAAGCATGATGCATTATTTGCATACAATCGCATGGTCTATAGCATTGCCGTACTTAACGGTGATGTAATGTTTCTAATGCATGTTGAATTGAATTGAATTGAAATATATATTTATACTGGGTAACCTCTTCAGTCAATGACTGGTCTCCCAGAGGGCCCAGTTGGTGATCAGTGGCTGTGATGTACTAATACACCGGGGTAACCCCCTACTCGTCTCGAAAGATGTACTAGGTTCTTTAAAGTGCACACGAGCTAGATGTGTACACTGGACCTACGGTTTATAGTCCTTATCCGAGAAGACTCGTTCTACCACCAGAACCATGGAGTGAGTGAGCCTCGAACCCCTGCCGTTGTTATGGCTAGGTAATTACGGTTCCACTGTCTTAACCGCTCGGCCACTCACTCACATGTTCAGTTCAGTGTATGGAAAAAAAACATAGGCCTACGATGGTAGATTCGTATTTAGTCTATATCATTTTATCTCGCTATAAAGGAAAGCACAGGACAAATTGTAAAAACAATTAATAATGATTGTTTTGTATTCGTTGAATGGAGACAATATTTCATTTGTTGCAAGATTACCTGTTTAACTCGGCTCCGTCTCATCTCCGTTATTCTTTCAACTGATGAAATATTCTCAATATTCAACTGATAAACAGTTATTATTTATACTAACGAACTGAATACCATGGCTACAGTCAGATTAATCTGCCTATCATTATATTTGTACAAACATATATACAAATTTAATATTTGCTGTTGCCGCTTATTTGATTTAACAACTAATGTTGCCGTTACGACATATTGTACTTTTCACAGTATAATAATGATTTTTCTTTTCATCAAAATAAGATAACGTTATTTTGTTGTTGTAAAGGAATACTACGGAAATTGTGAAGACGATTCTGGTTTGGATACTCACGTGTGTTCCTGTGATAATGAAGATTGTCATTCAGGTAATGGTAAAAATTACTTTTTTTATGCAGGAATTTCACTGTCTATTCAGAAGCGTAGACTGGTTGCTGCCGTGGTTGCTGGCTCTTGGTTAAGTTAATTGTTTTAACTTTGCTTAAGAACATTTTGAAATGTAGTGCTGCAAAGTCCCCAGAAACTGGACTTAAACATTGAAGTATGAAACGAAATTAAAAGTTCACATGACCAACCCACCATGGTTAGAGCTGCTAAGTCTTCATAAATTACACTCATACTTTGTCAAATGCCAGGACTAGGAACCTAAAAAACTGAACATATTCGCATAACTCGCACCCCTCGCCTACGCACCGGTAGGCTAGCCACCACATGTGATATAAATGAGATGCTTTATTACCAAATATTCCTATGATACTTCGGAAATAGATAGTATGTGGAGATAGAGCATTGGGAATCGGGCGATATTATTACAATTACTATACTATACTATCATATTTCAATATTACTACTGACAACTACAGTAATGTTGGTAAAAGTTACAAATATAAGTAGAGGCTACACCAACAAAATTGTTGGTCAAACTAAATTATAATAAAAGGCAGTTTAATTAAAGACTTTAATGTAAGCCTAGATTAGAACAAGCACGAATGTGCAATACTCGGGGTACAGCGAAAGAAGCTGTATACAGACGTATACAGTTAGAAAGTAAAGAAAATAGGTTTCGCCAGGGCTCGAACCGGGACCTTCTGCGTGTTAAGCAGACTTGACAACCACTACACTACGAAACCTCTTACATTAAAAATGTGGGTTACAGAAAGTTTTTTAATCCATTTAAATTACAAATAAATGGTAATAAGCACAAAGCAAAATAAACATGTGTAAAAGTGATAATTACCGATTACACAAAATAAGTATTTTAAAAAATAATAAAAATAAGATATACTCTGTATAATTATCATATTGCGTATACAGTACTTTTCACCATAAATTTAAAAAAAAAAGGTTTCGTCCGGGCTCGAACCAGGTACCTTCTGCGTTTTAAGCAAACGTGATAACCACTACGCCAAGAATCCGCATATAACCATATAACTACATAACGCTGTGGTGTGTGTCACACATTGTGGCTTCTTAATTAAACAAATTAATTAACAAAAAATTAAAAATCCGGCTCTATAGCTTTGAGGACTGTAACATGGTGGGACCAAACCCTATTAGTCACACAGGCTATTCACCCCTTACTCTCCCCGATGTCTACTTAACTTGGAACACTACATTCCTGAGGTGGGTCTTCCAAGGAAAGTCAATCAGGATGTGGTACCATTTAATTAGTCATCCTTCCTGTCCCCTTAATATAAATATATGTTTTGTAGTTAAGTTAGTTAGTTCGGGTATTGATTCTTGAGACTATAACATCAGTCAGAATCACTACGTATCACATTGTTTTATAATATTACTTTTTGATTGAATAAATATTATATTTTGTACATTGAATAATTGTGTGCCATCGTTATTGTCTTGGCCCTCGACACGACTACCGTTACATGGTGGCAGCGGTTTTTACGAACTCACGAAGAAAAAGTAAATTTATACAGTCGACCAAGCTGTAGAATTTGAAAAGAAGCTGATTTTTATTTCCGAAACGGATTTTGTTTTTCAACACAAGTAAAGAGTGAGTAGTAACCAATCTACACTCTTGGACACAACAACAAGAAATACAAAGGAACACAGAGAGCAACACAAGTAAAGAGTGAGTAGTAACCATTCTACACTCTTGGAAACAACAAACACAAGAAACACAAAGGAACAGAGACGTACAAAGAGCAACCCAAGTAAAGGGTGAGTAACCAATCTACACTCTAATTAGCATATACTTTCATACTGACAGTGGCATTTATTTTATACTTTAATAATTCTTGTTGATAATTGTATTATAATTCTCAATATTACTTATATTGTAGTTAAGGTACATTCTGTTATTAGCCTAATTGATTCCAAACTTATCGTACATTCTCACTTAAAATGGCAACTCCGCGACTTACTCGGTCCCAAACCCGTACAACTCTTATTAGTACCCCTGGGTTGGCTCCTAACTTTGAGAGTCCACCTAGCCCTCCCCCACCATCTCAATCCGAAACAGCTATGCAAATGCGCATGCTTGAGTTAGAACTTGAACTCCAACGTCTTCGAATGCGTCAACAACCGCCCCAGGATACTCATAGCCCCATTAATAAGATCCCTAAAATCACAGATAAGGATGACATTGACATCTACTTGTCATGCTTTGAGCGTATTGCAGCACAGTGCCAAATTTCCCCCGAAAATTGGACCCTACACCTTCTCCCAAAATTAACTGGTAAAGCCAGGGAGGCCTACAACGATATGCCTTTACAGAACTTCACATATAACGACCTTAAAGATGCTATCCTCTTGAAGTACCACCTCACAGCCGAAACATATCGGAAACAATTTAGACAAACTCCCAAACCCCTTTCAATGTCCACTAGAGAGTGGGTTGGAAAACTTGATCGAGACATGACGAGGTGGCTCCGAAGTGCAAAAGTTAACCTACAAGACCCCAAGGAAATTCTTGACTTTTTTGTTTTAGATCAGGCAATCCAAAAACTCCCCTTCCCACTTGCTTCCCTAATCAAAGAAAGAGAGCCCAAAACGTCCAATGAATTTTCTCGAATTGCCGATACCTTGATTGAAATTAAAGGTAAACCCTGGATGGAATCTATTTCTAAACCCAACACCAGACCTTCCCCGAGAATATCCGCCCCTCCATCAACAGCCCCGTCGTTTTCTAGTTTCAGTCCCGCATCCCAAGGCCCTCCCCAACCTACATCGAGTTATTCCCCAAAACCTTTGCTCTCGATCCCTTTTGATAATTATTCAGCCCCTAGCGGTACCTACACAACTCGCCAATACACAACACAAAACATTACATGCTATAAATGTAATAAACCAGGCCACATTAGTCGACAATGCCCACTTAACAACAACCCTGCAAAAGATCAATGACTAGGCCTGTATATTAAACACAATTGTGGGACCAGCCCATGGTTACTGTCTGGTACAATTAACAACAGACAGGCCGAAATACTTAGAGACACTGGGTGCTCCCAAAGCATTGTAAAAAGTACTTTTGTTAAACCCAAGGATTATACCAGTGAAACTGTTACCATACAAGGCTTTACTGGTCAATACGTAACCCTCCCAGTTGTACACGTACATATTGATTGTAAGGCTTATAAAGGAAAATTAAAGGCAGCCGTGAGTAATGACACTCCTAAAGACTTATTACTTGGCAACGAAGTTATGACCGGTAACCCCAACGACGTCACTTGGCCCCCTTCTATATTAGCTATTACCAGAAAAGAAGCCCATAACCAAGAAAGACAAGAGGCTATTAATTTAGCTGCTGCTCTTAATGTTAAAACGTCCCCAATCACTGATTGTCCCCCAAGATTGTACCACATTGTCAAGAAAAATGACATTGCTAGGACCAACGTTAAACAAGCCCAAGCGAAACAGAAACATTATTATGATAAGAAAACATTGCCTCGAAAATTTAAGGTTGGTCAGAAAGTATTAATTCTCCTCCCAGATGACACATCGAAAGTTAAATCTAAATGGCAAGGTCCCTATCCTATCTCTAAAGTTTTCAGTGATGTTAATTATGAAATACTAGTTGGTAACAAACACAAAACATACCACATTAATTTACTACGGTTATATAATGAACGTCCACAGAAACAAAACAATGATTATATGTACAGTACAGTAGTTAAGAGTGCCTTTTTTCAGTAATTTTGTAAAATCAATTTCATCTTGTATGGATAATCTTAAATATAATACGCTTATTTACTTATCAGATTGGATTTAGTTAAATGTAGTATTAAGTTTACTGCCACTGTCATGATGATGTGTATGTTGAATTGTGTTTTATTGGTTCTCCCCTCCTGTCCATTGGGTACAAGAAGCTTTTCACAACTATGTTCCCTGAATGAAGTTAATTATAATGGATCACAAGAAACTTTTAACACTTACATGAGAATTACTTATTGATAAACTATTTCACTTTATTCCTCGGATTGATGAGAAACTTGAATCCAGAAATGTACACTTTTTAAAGATTTTCTTCAAGATATAGTGGCCGTCAACTGCAATTATGTCGTTCTCAAATTTTTTTGTTATGAACTGAATTTTGGGAAGCAGGTCAACTTGTTTCTAGGCAACAGCTGATTGATGGATCCATCAGGAGTAAATACAGGATCGAGTTACTACATTTATGACCTGCTGACTTTCATTTTCAACTGAACATGTTTGCTGAACTATATATTATTTATGAACGCTTTATATTTTTATTATGACTTTTAATTTCAGAACTTTTACCAATTTTACTTTTACTTTTGTATGTTTTGCCACGTTTGCCGATTTATTGATTGGTGATGATTTGCGTTACGTTTTCTTTTGTTTAGATTTAAGATGTTCGTCGTTAAGTTTGTTTCTCAATACATTTTTGCCTCAGTGACTCGTTGGTTTCGAAGACACGGCTTCGAATTGACGAGCGGGGGAATGTAACATGGTGGGACCAAACCCTATTAGTCACACAGGCTATTCACCCCTTACTCTCCCCGATGTCTACTTAACTTGGAACACTAGATTCCTGAGGTGGGTCTTCCAAGGAAAGTCAATCAGGATGTGGTACCATTTAATTAGTCATCCTTCCTGTCCCCTTAATATAAATATATGTTTTGTAGTTAAGTTAGTTAGTTCGGGTATTGATTCTTGAGACTATAACATCAGTCAGAATCACTACGTTTCACATTGTTTTATAATATTACTTTTTGATTGAATAAATATTATATTTTGTACATTGAATAATTGGGTGCCATCGTTATTGTCTTGGCCCTCGACACGACTACCGTTACAAGGACATGTCCCTGTAGTATGTTCATGCCAAATCCCAGCTCAATACTATAACGAATAAGGGAGGAGTAGTACTTTAAAAATCGCACTTTTTACTCAATAGTGTCCAGATGGAGGAAGAGAAGGAGAAAATGAGTAAGTACTAGACTCGGGTACCCCGAGTAAAAAGGGCATATACATGCCCTAGACTAGGTTGCATCATTAAGAACCTTATTAATTTTCACGCGGGCCAGTTTGCTCGTTGCCGACATTCGGTTTATAACCACTTCATATTAGTGTCATAGAAATACTCGACTCGAGAGAATTAAAATGCCGTAACCATAAAAGATTGCTTAAAAATGTGTAAATTATATTACCGGTACGGGTCGATCATCATCATTCTGAAAACTCAGCGCAAAAAAACATAACTCAACTGAACATTGACTTGAAAAATGGTTTAATTGAAACCACATTTTTGTTGTGATACATTTCATGAATTTTGGGTGATACAAAATAAATGGTCACAAATTCAACGAAAAATCCTAATTGGCTGGCACCCAATTTGCTTTAAATTACAGTTTTTCATGTAATTAATAGTTTTTTTTTTCGGTTGAATTTTTGCTCAAAGTGGAGAACTATTATGTGAAATTAAAATGGCATATTCAACAACAACAATTAAAAAAATTATTTTTTTTTCATGTGGACATACATCTTTCAACATTAATTAGATGTTGTACTCGAGCTGTTAACCGGTTTCTAGCAATAAAAACATGTATTGTTATTGTTGTATTGTGGGGGTATGTTTCAGCATATTGACAAGCAGTTTGTAAAGTTTAACCTAAATTCGTTTTAAAGGTCAATAACTAATTACCTAACTAATTAGTAAACATGGTTAAATCGGGTGGGTAAAATCAGTACCGAAAGTATTTACCAACATTGTATAGCATAGCAAATTATAAAAGTATCGTGCGATTTACAGAATTTGCTCTTACGTAAATCTATGCAAATGTATTCTATAACCAGGGATGAGTGAAATTGTAATTTGTAATTTCACTCTTCTCTGGTATAACATACAGAATAGAGAAACTTACTCATTCATGCTAATTCTTTTTTAGAATGGAACTTGATATTCAAAGGCATGTCGGGTACTGGAGTTTCCATTTATGAGTCTTTTGTCAATGGAACTCAAACATCAGAATCATGCTTTGCTAAATCATTTGATTCTTCAGAAAACTTCAGATTGAACAAACTTTTTGAAAACTGGACGTGTTCGAACATTATTGAGGTAAGTAGCTACACATTACTTACTTACTCTACTCTACTATTATACTATAATGTCGTATTTTTCTAAATACAAGAGCGATCATTCAATTAGCTCTTAAACATCCTCTTATTCCTTCTCTGTTGTCATTAACGTATTTGTTAAAACTCTGTATTAGTTCTACTGAAAAAATATCCAACAAACTTCTTTAATCTACCTTTATCACCCTTTTTTAACGTGTGTTCATAGTATAATTTGTACATAATTATACTAGTCACTATTAACGAAATATAATGTACATATTAACAATCGCTAATAATGTATGTATAGGTGAAGTTAACGCTGTATTCTAAATTGTATGTTGAGCTTATACATTTGACATTCAACGGAAGAACAACGACTAAAACATCTTGGTTTTCAATGGAAAATCTTCTTGATTCACCTTGGGATGATTTAAAGCATGGTGTAGAGAATAATCACTTCAGCATAGCAGGTGAACAGTAAGTATTAAATCTGTTTTTCTTTTCGTATGCATATGAACATTTTGGAATTAGGCCCACAAGAGAAGAGTAATTTCACTCTTCCCTTGACCTAATATAAATTTTGTTTTCACACCGGGAAAATTTAAATGCAAAACAATGGTAAATAGTAATTAATTCAATTTCATTATATATTTGTTTTTCAATTTATAGAAGCTAAATTAATAGCATGTTACAATATGTATGTTTATGTGAAATAATTACCAACTCTATAGCTTATAGCTTTAAGTGTAAGAACCTGTTATTGCACATGATAAGCAAAATATAAAACATAACAAGTAGAACTATACACATCTTATACTACACTGACAATCCCTTATTATTGTAATAACAATTAAAAGAAAAATTAAAATTTGCTTAAAATCATTGAATTACATTTATAAATAAGTAACAAAACTATATTAGTTTAGAAATATTAAATTAAAGATAACATTATATTATATTTATTTTAATTTACTACAGGATAAAACGAGTGTTCTATGTTAATAAACATTATGGTGGATGCGAAGTTGATAAAGGATGGCTAGTTGTTATTGATACACCGTTATCATGTGAATGGGAACAAAATCTTCCCACACCAGCATTCTTATTCAGCTTATCTGACGAGGCAGAGACATTTCGTAATGGCTGTAAGTAAAATAAAGATGATCATGGCCTTTATTTAATTCTTAATATCAGTGGTCGTGTTCGTACGGTGGTTAAAATAAGCGCTTAATTTCACCCATGCCTCGGGTTATAAATTTTGTTTCACCTGGGATTTACATTTCCCTTACATAATAAAAAAAAAATAAACTTGTGGTCTATTAAAAACAAGGTTAAAAATACAAGGATATTTCACACACTATATTACTCTCCAATGTAAAATTGATTTCATCTGGTTTCAGTGTATGTATACTATAGGTTACTAAGCCAAATTCATAAAAAATAAACCAATACGAACTTACGTCTGATAAGTTTCGTAGATCTACATAGCTACTCTTGTAATTGCTAGACGCACGGTGACTGCGGTGGAGTACGTCGTCAAGATAACACACAGTAACTGTCAAGCTGAGTAGCTCGACGAAAGACTCTAGAAGTAGATTATTATTGGTTTTTGTTGTTTTATGAATCTGTCTTACATACCCCTACATAATACGGGTGTCACGAAACATAAGATCACGAAATGTTAGACCCAAGACCTTAGATTACAAATTATAAGGTGGCGATATTGAAGATGAGATCCACTTCATGCTATATTGCCCCATTTATGATGACATCAGAACGGCATTATTCTCGGATCTAGATTTTAATCTAAACTTAAAAAATATGTCACAAAATGATAAGTTTATATTTATTATGGGTGCAATTGATCCTGATATCATCAAGCCAGTGATGAAGTATGTATGTTCGGCGTTTGAAAGGCGCTCGACTATTCAGGCCTCCACCTGATACTGAGCGACCTTTATGCAACATACATGCTCATTGAATGCTTTTATTATTATTGCTTTTTCTTTTATATCTTTGTTTATTTTTTTTAATGTTGTTGTTAACCATACCTTGATGTTAAGGTGAATGTTAATACAATTTTGAATTTGAATTTTGAATATACGACAGCTTAAAAACAATAATTGTGAATCTATACATACTTTTAAACATAGTAGGTTTCATTTATTAATGCTTTTTACCATAAATTTAATTAAATATTTACTAGATGGTACGCTCGCTTCGCTCGCGTACCATCTAGGTCGTGCCTACAGATGGTTCTCGAATACTAATAATATCAGCGTTTAAAAAACTGGCGATTTCAAATGTACGTACCGCAGGACAATAATACATGTCGTTTACAGGAACGAATAAATAGACACTGTGATTTATGTACTCAACTAAAATTAGCACCCTGGGAATTACTTCCGAAAAAGAAACTTGTCACAAAATGAGACCAATTGTTTAAGTCAAATTTAAACAAACTTAATTTGTGTTTTATATGTAACATTAGGGTTGAGGGATGGGGAAGAGGATGGTGCAAAGAGGAACAGTTTTTAAATATATTCTTTATCTATTTATTCTTTATTTATTTAGTAACGAAATATTAATTGTTTTCATGTTTTACAAATAATATACCACTAAACACAGTAAAACATTGCGATGTAATACTTTTTTGAAACTATCACCGTTCTAGTCGATTGAAAAGTACAGTACGTGTATAACGACACATCACTACGACGTGTATATGTTTATATAATGTATAACAATTTGTGAAAACCACCTCTATTCGGGGCAAATCATAAATTCGATTTAATCTTCAATAAATATTAAATTATCTAACTCAACTTAATTAGTAGGCCTAATGGTTTTCAATTGTTTCTTAGAGCTAATTCATACTTAAGTTGGTTCCTACCCTACCCACCAAAGTTGTTCTGCGTTTGGGGCATGTGATGCACTGTAGGCCTATCCTCTACTGGCTTTACAACGCTACTCATGCCAGTGAGGGAAGGGTGATGATGTGGGTGGTTTAACTGCAATAATAAAGATTTGTACATAAATATACTGCGACTGAAAACGCTAGCTCATTATCCGTTTAAAAAAAATTATATCCAACCTCTGCAGCACAGATTGAAAAAAAAAATGGATCGAATTTCTGTTATGAGTATACAATGTACAGTACTTTCCTTTACGACGCCTGGGGGAATAGAAACTTGTGGAACGACACAGAGATTGGAATGTTTCATTCTTCGCAAATCAATACATTTGTATAAATGTATATTAAATCTATCAAAATAATATTTTTTAAAGAAAATCGGCCTGTCTTCAACATTATGATACTGTACTCGAGCTGTTCAACCGGTTTTCAGCTATTAAAAACAATTATCGTAGGAGGAGATAGGAAAATGCGAAGCCTCTTCGCATTTTTGTGGCGGGTATTTTTCAAGATGGACATCCATTAGACAGTGTATACCACGATCGGAAAACACCCCTATTTGGGGCAAATCTTTGAACCTAAATTCGTTTTAATCGTCAATAACTAATTATCTAACTTAATTTAATTAGTAAACAGGGTTACATCAGGTGGTTAAAATCAGTACCGAAAGTACGAACCAACTTTACATACCATCGAGTAGAAATTCTAAAAGTAAGGCGCGATTTACCGAATTTTGCCCTTACGTAAATTTATATATAGATTACAGACAGAAATAAACTCACATTATTTTCACCGGTTGAGTAAATATATACCTTTGTTTCACAACAAACAAACTCGACTGTTTGTTTGTTGATATATATTTACTCCATTGCATTGGTTTCAGGGGTGTTTCCTTTTCGCACCTGCCTTGTATTTTGACTCCAAATGGAGTGGAATGCGTCTACTTTTAATGCATTTGTTGGTGAAATGCACGTTTAATTTAAATATATTTTGTAAATAAAAATTCTGTAATATGTTACTGCTGATACTTTTCTGTTTTCAAAGAATATTAATCGGTCTTAAAATCAGCATCACTACTTACCTTAGGCCTAGTTATAAGGGCGACCTAAGAGGGATATATGAATTTGTCGATTTTTTTCTTAAATTTAACAAAACCATGTAAAGTATCAACAGTAATATTTTATTTGTATTGACAGTGACAAAATATATTAAATTGAACATGATTTTCACCAACAAAAATCCGTTAAATAGATGGATTCCACATAGTTTTTAGCTCTCCATTAATGTTGCTCTTTTGGCGTTCCATAGAAACGAAAATATTGATCATATTTGGAGTATGCGGAATTCGCATGAAAAAACGTCTGTAAAATGTTATTTATTCTTTGTTATTTTATTGATTCTTCTTCATAAAAGTAGTAATTCTAAAGTGTGGTATTCAGGATAAAGCATGGTTAACAAATTTAGAGTTAAAGTACAAGATAGGTGCGATAGAGATCTATTGGCAATGTAAGGTCTTGGGTCTTAGGTTTCGTGATATATAAGGTCTTAGTGGGTCTTAATTTTCGTGATCTTAGGTTTCGTGACACCTAGTACAATATTTATAATATAAATAAGTATAAATATATATAAGTATAATATTTCGAGTATTCATTTACAATCTGTAATCACTTTAATATTATGGATCATAACATCCAAACATGCTTATTACAACAAATGATATCAATGGAATTATTTTTATCTTTATACTGCCGTACTTTGAGAAAAGGGCTTATCTACAAAAAGCTACTTATGAGTAAATTAACCAAAACATTTTTTTTATTACAAAAGTTGATGTAGTATTTTATTTTTAAATGAATATATTTCAAAAGTACATTATTAAAAAATATAATAATAATTTTAAATTATTATTATTATTTTTTATTTTTGGGGTTCAAATTGCAGATAAAGCATTTTCTCAAATTATTTGTACATAAAAATGGCGGGATATACTTCGAAAACAGGGCACTTTTGCAGTTATTTTGTTTGATTTTTTATGAAAATTTACCGAAACACTAAGTAACTTTAGTTAAAATAAATTATAACTGTAATTTAGATCAGGTAATTTGTAAACAATTTACAAAAATGTATTTTTAAAAATGTATATGAATGTAAATGTGGTTACTTTTTAACATCAAAATCTTAGTCTTATGTATATACTGTTCAAAAGATATGTATTTTTTTAACAATGTACCTTATAAATAAGAGAACTATATAAATGTGCATATATACATATATTATTATATTTATAGAACTATAATAAAAGTGTCACAAACCCACACAAGACAAAAAAAAAAAAACAATTTACAAAATATATGAAAAAGGCTTTTCTCCTAAAAGCATTAATCTGCCTAATTATATATTCCTTATACTGCTATCTGGTTGGTCAATTACTGTAGTTGAGGCCTTTTTGTCAAATTATTTCTATTGGTGTTTGAAGATAAGCTCCAATAATAATAATTATTATCATAAATTTCATATTTATAGACATATTTTGGGACAACTGGTCAATTTAAGTGATAGAGTATACCCCTAAGTCAAAAAAGACAAGAATCTGAATTTAAAAAAAATGTTGTTTTTACTTAAGAAGCCCTTTTCTCAAAGTACGGCAGTATAGTATACTATACAAGCGACGGTTGTGTAAATTATGAGAGTGAGTGAACTATTTCCATATTTTTATATAGTTCAGCCATGATAATATTATTTATTTTATTTGTATTTTCAGCTGTGAGTAAGGAAGCTTACATTATGACTGTGCATGTTAAGTACGGCTAATAATATTTACTCTTAGAATTTCTTATCATCATGCAATTACAGAAGCACGAGACCCACGTTTGCTGACTTCTACTGATGCACTATTATCACATTCAACTTTTAGCACTGACAATTTTATCACGTTTATTAACAAAAACAATATACTTTTAATGAGTAATAGGCTAGTCAATCTAGCATTTTGAGTGAAACAAATTGCAAACAGAGATTTTTTTTTTAAATGGTTACATATTATGATAAGGTGATTATTTTTTGAGCATCACACCTCTGACACTCATCCCGAAGGTATGCAAATTAGCTTAAATATGCAAATTAGGGTGAAATTACAGGGTTACCATATCTTAAAAACTACTAATCGTAGAGAGTTCATTTATGCACAGTCTGGTTCAGAATATATATATTTATATTTGCTCTAATGAGACATTTTACATAAAAATGTCCGGAAGTACCAAATTTTGACCCTTGACCCCATTTCTCAATATTTACATAAATATGTGATTAAAATGTCTGTAGAGACTTTATTTTGGACTCAATGACTTGGATATTGTTTTTCAATACCCACCATAGAACTGTATTATAATTCCTAAAATCACAACTTCGTCATGCACCTCGAAAGTATGCAAATTAGTAGTACAAGTAATATTAAATATGCAAATTAGGGAGTGAAATTACAGCGTTGCCATATCTCGAAAACCGCTAATGCTAGAGTGTTGATTTTTTCACTAAAATATTTAAAATGTATATATTTATATTTGCTGTAATGAGACATTTTACAAAAAAATGCCCGGAACTATGACATTTGACCCTCGACCCCATTTCTCAATATTGCATATATAATGAAAACTAAAATGTCTGTAGAGACTTTGTTTTGCCCTCAAATGACTCGGATACAGGTTTCTAATAGCCAACATAGGAATGTTTAGTAAATCTCAAAATCACACCTGTATCACTCACCTTCAAAGTATGCAAATTATTAGTACAAGTTACATGAAATATGCAAATTAGGGGGTGAAATTACAGGTTCTTATATGTATCGAAAACCGCTAAGGTAGAGAGTTGATTTTTTCAAAAACTTGTTCAGAATGTACATATTTATATTTGATCTAATGAAACATGAAAAAATGACCGGAAATACAACAATTGACCCTTGACCCTATTTATCAATGTTTGCATACATAATGCGACTAAAATATCTGTAGATAATTTTTTTGGACTCAAATGACTCGGATGCAGTTTTCCTATTGTCAGCATAGGACCGCTTTGTAATTCCCAAAATCACATCTTTGTCACATACCTTGACAGTATACAAATTATTAGTACAAGTTACATGAAATATGCAAATTAGGGGTGAAATTACAGTCTTCCCATATCTCGAAAACCATTAATGCTGGAGAGTTGATTTGAATTCAGAGTTGATTCAGAATGTACATATTATTTAGATTCGCTGTAATGAAACATTTTACGCAAAAATTGCCATGATTGAATTATGACATTTGACCCTTGACCCTATTTCTCAATATTTTCATATAATTCAACTAAAATATCTGTACAGACTGTTTTGGCCTCAAATGACTCAGATACAGGTTTTCTATAGCCAGCATAGAACTGTCAAAAGAATTCTCAAAATCACACCTTTGTTACTTCCCTAGAAAATATGCAAATTAGTAGTACAAGAGGTGAAAGTTGCCATATCTCTATCGGTCATTAGCGTTTTTCGAGATACATAAGGCTGTAATTTGCATATTTCATATAACTTGTTGTACTAATAATTTGCATACTTTCGAGTTGCTTGACTTTTTGGAATTACTAAACGATCCTATACTGGCTATATAAAACCTGTATCCAAGTCATTTGAGGCCAAAACAAAGTCTGTACATACATTTTAGTTACATTATATGCAAATATTGAGAAATAGGTTCGAGGGGGTCAAATGTCATACTTTCGATAATTTTTTTTCAATAATGACCCAGATACAGGTTTTCTATAGCCAGCATAGAACTGTTTAGTAATTCTCAAAATTTGCATCCTTTCGAGGTGCTTGACTTATACTGGCTATATAAAACCTGTATCCGAGTCATTTGAGGCTAAAACAATGTCTGTACATACATTTTAGTTGCATTATGCAAATATTGAGAAATAATAATAATAATATCCTGGATTTATATAGCGCCTAATGTTGTGAAACCTCTAAGCGCTGTACATAAACTAATACGAAGAAAGGGAATTCCAACCATGCCAAAATGAAGGCGTGATTTTGGGAATTACAAAGCGGTCCTATGCTGACTATAGGAAACATGTATCCGAGTTATTTGAGTCCAAAACAAAGTCTCTACAGACATTTTAGTCGCATTATGTATGCAAACATTGATAAATGGGGTCGAGGGTCAATTGTTGTATTTCCGATCATTTTTTCGTAAAATGTTTCATTAGAGTAAATATAAATATGTACATTCTGAACAAGTTATTGAAAAAATCAACTCTCTAGCCTTAGTGGTTTTTGATATATAGGAACCTTTAATTTCACCCTCTAATTTGCATATTTCATGTAACTTGTACTAATAATTTGCATACTTTGGAGGTGAGTGATACAGGTGTGATTTTGAGATCTACTAAACAGTCCTATGTTGGCTATTAGAAACCTGTATCGGAGTCATTTGAGGGCAAAACAAAGTCTCTACAGACATTTTAGTTTCATTTATATATGCAATATTGAGAAATGGGGTCGAGGGTCAAATGTCATACTTCCGGTCTATTTTTTGTAAAATGTTTCATTGGAGCAAATAGAAATATGTACATTTTGAATACGGCTGTGAAAAAATCAGCTCTCTAGCATTAGTGGTTTTCGAGATATAGGACAACTGTAATTTTTTCCCCTTATTTGCATATTTTATTTAAATTGTACTACTAATTTGCATACTTTTGAGGTGTGTGACAAAGGTGTGATTTTGGGAATTACAAAGTGATCCTATGCTGGTTATTAGGAATCTATGTCTGGGTCATTTGAGGGCAAAATAAAGTCTCTACAGACATTTTAGTCACATTGTATATGCAAACATTGGGAAATGGGGTCGAAGGTCAAATGTTGTACTTCCGGTCATTTTTTCGTAAAATGTTTCATTAGAGTAAATATAAATATATACATTTTGAATAGATCAGTGAAAATATCAACTCTCTGGGACTAGTAGTTTTTGAGATATGGTAACCCTGTAATTTCACCCTAATTTGCATATTTAAGCTAATTTGCATATCATCGGGATGAGTGACAGAGGTGTGATACTCAAATTTTGATCTCCTCATTATATATGACCATTTAAAAAAGAAAAATCTCTGTTTGCAATTTGTTTCACTTTGGGCTGTTTTTTTTGCTAGATTGACTAGCCTATAAAGTTGATTAACAGTTTCTTTTAAAGAAAAGAAACATTTTATTTGTATTTAAGAGAGGACCACAAGGTTAAATAGGTTTTATTATACTTTTTATTTTTTATTTTATTCAATTGACAACCAACAGCGATGAAACCGCCACTGACAGGTTGAATACCTGACTGTGAAATCATTTATAAATAAATAACAGTGTTTTGTACTACTCAATAGCAGATGAATATTATCTTAGGAATGAGCTATTGTAAAGACCATCATTACAGCAGCTTCACATTGAAACGTACAACTGAAAGGTGAAGCAATTCCTGGCCACTTTTGTACAGTGGATATGAATGTATCTACTAAACATTTTCTCATACTGTAAGTAGGCAAAATATCTTTCCTGAGATATGTAAATTTCATGTTTATAATTGTATCTAGTTTTGTATTATCATCATTTAATGTTAAAATATCTATAGCTGTATATACAGTATTATAACTTGTCTCAATACAATTTGAATTGCTAAATTATTTAGGCTTTTTAAAATATAAACGTATTTTACAAATTTAAATATAATACGATACGGTGCGTGACACGACTATTTGTTTTGTGTCGACTTCGAAATATCTACCCCAAACTAGTCACTACACCGGACATGATAGAGAAGAGGTCAGAATATGCAGGGAAAGGTGATTGTTTATCAAATTAATATTAAACTATTATATTATTATTGTCATAATTATTAATTTAAAAAAGAATAAAACTTATATTCTACACTTACACACTTAGTTGTTGTCGTCTGTTGTACAGAAATGAACGATTTGATAACGACCATCAATACAATCACGATCACGGCCACCACACTAACTACCACGACAACCAAGACCACGAAGACAACCTCAACCATGAGACTACCTCCACCACCATCATCATCAACACCATCACAAAGACCACCATCGGCACCACAAACACTATCACCACAAACATCATTACCACCACAACTACTACAAATAATATCACCACCATCATCATTACCACCACAAACACTAACACCACCACCATCATGAATACCACAAATACTATTATTAACACCATCAACACCACCACAAACACTATCACCACCACCACCATCATCACCACCGCAAACACTATCACCACCACAAACACTATCACCACCACAAACACTATCACCACCACCATCATGAATACCACAAACACTATCACCACCACCATCATCACCACCACAAACACTATCACCACCACCATCATGAATACCAAAATACTATTATAACCACGCATCAAGGCTTCTCGAAATATTTAACATATCTGTAATTATCCAATCAGTTAATAAACAATGTTAATGGTTAAAAGTAATTGTTATGTGACTGTGAATTACCGCAGTGTAAGGAAAGTAATCTAACGTATCGCTGCTATTATTTATTCGCTGGGAAATAGTCGAGTTTTTTTATCATTATGTTACGCTAATAAAACTGTGCTATAATATCGCATTTAATTGAATAACTCAATTTTAATATCGAAGCTTAACGAAATAAAAAACCTAATAAAACTACGGAATGCGCTATTGCTAACTTAAGAAAAATTCTGCTAGACAATTATTAATGCGCATGTTTAGAACATTATCAATTTGTAAATGAAGGGTCGATAAAGAAATAAAGAATCATTGTCATTGTCATTGTCAGTGTACGGAAATTAATCTAGCCGTGTGATGGTATTGTACTTTATACTAAAGTATATTAAAAAAAAGAAAGTATTAATAAAATAAGAAAGGGGAACAAAAATTATATAAGAAACTCAGGGGGACTCAGTGTATACATTAAAAACAATATGATCGTAGCAGAAATTAAGGGAGAATGCGAATACATTATTTGGTTAACATTAGAAAAAAAATATAACGGAATGGTTTATTTTTAGCAGTTGTATATGCACCTCCAGCAGTTTCAAACTTTAAATTCGACATATAGGCCTACCAACAACTAGAATTAGATCGTATTCAATTTAAACTTAAATATGGTAAAAGCAGTTTTATCTTTTCTGGAGATTTTAACTCGAGGACGGCTGAACTCGATGATTTTAATAGCAAAATGCAATCCGAAAACATTGACATTAATGACCCTCCAGATCTATACACATCTAAACGAATATCTATGGATAAAATTACAAACTCTTATGGAATGATACTACTGTACTGGACTTCTGTAAAAATTTTAAAATGCGAATTCTAAATAGTCGGGTTGGAAATGACAATGGAATCGGATTCTTCACGTTTCTAGGTCATCAAGGCAAAAGTGTAAACGATTATGTAATTGCAAGTGAAAACCTATTACTGGACAATTTCTTTAAACACTTTAATATTAGCAATAGATGTGGATCAGACCACCTTCCAATATAATTCAGCTTTAAACATGAGCTAACAAGGCCAACAGCCATTAACTCGCGTGCTACAATGCATAATGATACCGGACCGACAGACAGACCGACAGACAGACCGACCGACATAGTGAACTATAGTCGCGTCCACGCGACTAAAAAGGCATAATTTTGACGATTTTTTTAACATTTTCATCAAAAACGTGCACAAATTATCCAATTCGACGTGCTCGTATGACGTAATTTTAATTCGAAATTGTTTAAAAGATGGTAAAATTATTAGAAAAGAAAAGAGTATGTATTTAACGCTACGTGCGCACCACGCGCGTAAAAATTTGCGCGCGTATGGGAATTTTTGACATGCTCAAAATGACAAGAAACGCGTAGAAAGTTGATTAAAAATGAATTTTGCGCATTTTAAAATTTTAAATGCGCGTGCGCGCGTAACTTTGTGGCTTTGTGACTCATGGCAATTTTGTAAACGCTTAAAATTGCCTGAAACGTACTCTTATTTCATCGAAAATAAATTTTGAAAATTTTAAGCGCGCGTACGCATGCGTTACATGCGCTACGCACGTAATTGTATTGCCATATGATGATTTATGCCCTGAAATTTTATTTAATTGTGATTCATGGTTGTGAAGATATGATTAATAATAATAATAATAATAATAATAATAAGATTTTTATAGCGCACATACCACTCCAGAGTGCTCAAGGCGCATTTAAAAATAAAAAAGAAAATAAATCATACAAATTCCTGAAAAATAAAATGCAATTTCTTTGGAGGGTCCCCATCCGTTGTCGTTCTGTCGCGGTCCCGGACCCCTACCTAGGTGACCAAACAAAGGAGCAGGATACACATTTGCCTTGCCACAAATGTGATTTCGTTAAATCGTGCGTAGACCGCGTAATTTTTTATTGCCCACCGTGAAAACATAACCACATCGATTCCTGGCCATAAGGAATGTACTGTGAAAAATTGACTTAGCTAGATTAAACTGATATCAAGATAATGTCAGAAAGCGATAAAACGCATAGTGATACCGGACCGACAGACCGACAGACCGACAGACCGACCGACCGACATAGTGAACTATAGAGTCGCTTCCACGCGACTAAAAACTAATATAGTAAATACAACATGCAAAATATGCCAAACATGTCCTTTTATCTGGGATGAGAAGATAACAATAGACGATGATTCCATTAAGAGTAAAGAAATTGATAAACAAATAAATGATGTAATTAAAAGTTCAGAAACAGACGACAGTAATACTCTAATAAACAAAATTACTGAAATAATATACATCCAAGGAAAGATTAAAACAATTAGAAATATATACACGGATACAAAACATAATAATCAATGGTTTGATAACGAATGTAAAACGTTACGTACACAATTACGACAGGCACTTAAATCGTCTATATATAAATTTACGTAAGGGCAAAATTTGGTAAATCGCGCGTTATTTCTAGAATGTTTACTCGATGGTATATAAAGTTGGTTCGTACTTTCGGTACTGATTTTAACCACCTGATGTAACCCTGTTTACTAATTAAATTGAGTTCGATAATTAGTTATTGACGATTAAAACGAATTTAGGTTCAACTGTCTAATGGATGTCCGTCTTGAAAAATACCCGCAGACGATAATACGAGGATGCTTCGCATTTTCCTATCTCCTCCTACGATAATTGTTTTTAATGGCTGAAAACCGGTTGAACAGCTCGAGTACAGCATCATAATGTTGAAGACAGTCCGATTTTCTTTAAAAAATACTATTTTGATAGATTTAATATACGTTTATACAAATGTATTGATTTGCGATGAATGGAACATTCCAATCTCTGTTCCACAAGTGTCTATTCCCTCAGGCGTCGTAAAGGCAAGTGCTGTATACTCATAACAGAAATTCGATCCATTTTTTTCTTCAATCTGTGCTGCAGAGGTTGGATATAGATTTTTTTTAACGGATAATAATGAGCTACCATTTTCTGTCGCCGCGGGCGTATATTATGTACAAATCTTTATTATTGCAGTTAAACCACCCCGGGAACCACCCACATCATCACCCTTCTCTCACTGGCATGAGTAGCGTTGTAAAGCCAGTAGAAGATAGGCCTACGGTGGTACGAAGGATCAACAACAACTTCGGGTGGGTAGGGTAGGAACCAACTTAAAGTGCTAGTGCCACACTTTCGACAAATACGACATTTACTATTATCAGTATCAAGAATAATATATGTAGATACTGTGTTAAATTGAGTTTCAATAATAAATTGTTATATATATGGAAAAAAAAGCAATATGTGTGTCGTTATTTGGTCACGAAATGTTACCTTTCGACATTTGTATGTGACGTCACAGCCAGAACACCGACGATCGCGAGGAGGAACTAACCTGCATCTTGCGCCTTATAACACACCCCGCGGCGATCACAACAAGCTTACTGAATATTTGTTATGGATTCCGAAAGCGATTTAGAAAGTGTTTCATCAGATAGACCTAGTAGTAGTAGTTCATCATCAAGTGATGAGGAAAATGGTACTGGCCTTATAATACCATATAATTTCGAACCACGTTTTGAGGAACATGAATTACAAGACATTGATGAAGAAGCCCAAGGTGAAGATGTTGACATGATGGCTGCACGCCTGGATAATTTAGAATGGTAGGTGTTCCCCTTGTGGTTGTTGTAGTGAAGCGTCTGCTTGATTGGGCTAGGCCTAATTAATCAATCAAAGCTAGAGCTACCTCAGTGTTTCTAAATTCTAAATATACAATCGGTTTTTTTTTTTTTCAAATTTTGTGAGATGCCATACGTTAATATAAAGTCCCCATCGTAATTTGTTTGATGATTATTAGATGGGTCGGATTTGGGACGGTGGTTTAATAATAGGCTACTCCTTGGGCTTGGGTTTGGTTATAATAATAGATAGACTAGGCCTAAAGTATTAATATTCTGGTCATAGTTCAAATGGGCATTTGAATTTCACTTGCTTGAGTGACTGCTGATATGATCAACTAATTATAATCATAATAATTAGTTTTATAATGACTAAATACATGTTTTCATCTTGTTCAGGTGTTCCTGTGAACATTGCCAAATCATGGGCTCAGGGGAAGAGTGCATCTGCTGCAAGGAGTGCGAAAACACAAGTGCTAAACTTGAAGACAATGTCAATCTGTTCAACTATGATGCTCCATTCTCCTGCATCACAAATCATCCAGGTTTCAAGTCTGTTGCTCTTGACCCTTGGGTGCTGGAAGTAGCATGGCTTTCGTATAAGCAACACTATGATAAGAAAGTTATCTATAACGGACCAAAAAACAAAAAGTACCGTCACATATCGTACAGACAGTATGCCCGATGGATACATGGATATGTCGGAAAAAATATCCGTATAGTGCTTCCGTCTTGTGTTGTCTCTTGCATAAGAGCACATTTCCCACCACCTGGAGATGACCCGGTGTTTACAGGATTTAAATTACCCGACCTAAATTAAAACAGCCATAGCAGCATTTTAATTTTCTTATACTATTTAGGTTATATGCATTATCATGCATATAACCTCTTGATTCTGTCAAAATCTTTATTAGGTTATATGCATTCATGCATATAACCTCTTGATTCTGTCAAAATCTTTATTTATTAGGTTATATGCATGATATGCATATAACCTCTTGATTCTGTCAGAATCTTTATTTATTTATTTATTTATTTATTTATTTATTTATTTATTTATTAGGTTATATGCATTATCATGCATATAACCTCTTGATTCTGTCAAAATCTTTATTTATTTATTTATTCTTTCCTTAGCACTATTTTGTCCGTGAATTATCTTGATATCAGTTTCATCTATCTAAGTCAATTTTTCAGAGTATATTCCTTATGGCCAGGAATCGATGTGGTTATATTTTCACGATGCGTAATCAAAAATTACGCGGTCTACGCGCGATTTTACGAAATCACGTTTGTAATCACATCTTCACAAGCATGAATCACAATTAAACAAAATTTGGTACTCATAAATTTCAGGTCATATTTCATCATATGGCAATACAATTACGTGCGTAGCGCATATAACGCTTGCGTACGCGCGCTTAAAATGTTCAAAATTGTCAAAATTTATTTTCGATGAAATTAGAGTACGTTTCAGGCAATTTTAAGCGTTTAAAAAATTGCCATGAGTGCGCAGATTTTTGCACGCGCACTGCGCGTTATACGTTAATACGCACTCTTTTTGTCCGATTTCGGTTGTACAACCTTTCTTTAATAATATCATCATATTTTATTCACTTTTCAACGCGTAATTGCCTTATACGAGCACGTCAAAAGTGACAGGCTACGCACGTGTAAGTTAACAAAATGGTGAAAATATGCTAAATTTTAAAATTAATATAGATCGTCAGAATGCTCGGGAACACATATTTTTTATTTCATTTTCTTGAACTGTATGTATCTTATGTATGATTTATTATTAAACTAAGGGAACAAAAGTTGATTAAGCCATAATTAATTGCATATTAAATTTAAAAAAATTCATTTCGACAATCAAACAAATTATGACATTTTCTTAGGCCAAAATAACAAACTTAACATTAACTTTCTTCCTTCAAAAGTTCATATATTAAAGTTAAAAGTATATAGTTTGACAGTGCATCCTTTTTGTACATTTTTAGAGATGTCATCATAGTAAAAAATTATAATTCATTGCGGTATGTAATAATCTATCTGCACCAAAGTGGTTACTGCATAGTAAATACACGGAGGAATTTTTCTACAATTTTTAGTCAGTTGTGTATGGCTCGGTAGTGTGTGCTCGTGTCTATGGCACTCAAGGTACCGAGATCGAGTCTCACCTTGGGAAACGAAATAAGATTTTTTTTTTATTATCCGTATTGTTTGTTCAAATTTATTTCTTAGTGTATATATTATACACATGATTTATAATGAAATCTAGATAAAAAATAACTTATGTCTTTATTATTATGTAACAGCAAATGTGGTTTATGACATTATACGCAGAGGGATCTTTGATCGGATTGTGATACCGGCTATGGTATTCGCGTTAGCAAGGTCCTATCATATATTATAAATAATTAAAGAATCTGAGAAAATCAATGAATCAAAATATCTTTTAAAAATCAATTATCTTTATTTAAATCAATGCATATAACCTATAATTCGTCATAGTGACGAATTAAATCTAGTTTATTTATTTATTCTTTCCTTAGCACTATTTGTCCGTCAATTATCTTGGTATCAGTTTCATCTAACTAAGTCAATTTTTCAGAGTATATTCCTTATGGCCAGGAATCGATGTGGTTATGTTTTCACGGTGCGCAATCAAACATTACGCGGTCTACGCGCGATTTAACGAAATCACGTTTGTAATCATATCTTCACAAGCATGAATCACTTTTAAACAAAATTTGGTACTCATAAATTTCAGGTCATATTTTATCATATGGCAATACAATTACGTGCGTAGCGCATATAACGCATGCGTACGCGCGCTTAAAATGTTCAAAATTGTCAGAATTTATTTTCGATGAAATTAGAGTACGTTTCAGGCAATTTTAAGCGTTTAAAAATTGCCATAAGTGCGCAGATTTTTGCACGCGCACTGCGCGTCAAACGTAATTGCGCACTGTTTTTGTCCGATTACTGTTGTATAACCTTTCTTTAACAATATCATCATATTGTATTAACTTTTCAACGCCAAACAGCGTTATACGAGTACGTCAAAAGTGACAGGCTACGCACGTGTAAGTTAACAAAATGGTGAAAATATGCTAAATTTTAAAATTAATATATATCGTTAGAATTCTCGGGAACCCCCGTTTTTTATTTCATTTTCTTGAAGTGTATGTATCATATGTATGATTTATTATGAAATCAAGAGAACAAAAGTTGATTAAGTCATCATTAATGGCAAATTAAATTTACAAAAATTAATTTCGACAATCAAACAAATTATAAAATTTTCTTAGGCCGAAATAACAAACTTAACATTAACTTTCTTCCTTAAGAAGTTCATATATTAAAGTTAAAAGTATATAGTTTGACAGTGCATCATCTTTTTAAATTTTTAAAGATGTCATCATAGTAAAACATTATAATTCATTGCGGTATGTAATAATCTATCTGCACCAAAGTGGTTACTGCATAGTAAATACACGGAGGAATTTTTCTCCAACTTTTAGTCAGTTGTGTATGGCTCGATGGTCTGTGCTCGTGTCTATAGCATTCAAGGTACCGAGTTCGAGTCTCACCTTGGGAAACGAAACGAAATAAGATTTTTTTTTATTATCCGTATTGTTTGTTCAATTGTATTTCTTAGTGTATTGATTATACAGATGATTTATAATGAAATTTATTTAAAAACACAAAATGTGGTTTATGACATTATATACGCAGAAGGATCTTTGATCGGATTATGATACCGGCTATTGTATTTGCGTTAGCAAGATCCTATCACATATTATAAATAACTAAAGATTCTGAGAAAATCAATCAATCAAAATATCTTAAATCAATCAATTATCTTTATTTAAATCAATGCATATAACCAATAATTCGTCATAGTGACGAATTAAATCTAGTTTCTTTATTTATTCTTTCCTTAGCACTATTTTGTCCGTGAATTATCTTGGCATCAGTTTCATCTATCTAAGTCAATTTTTCAGAGTGTATTCCTTATAGCCAGGAATCGATGTGGTTATATTTTCACGATGCGTAATCAAAAATTACGCGGTCTACGCGCGATTTTACGAAATCACGTTTGTAATCATATCTTCACAAGCATGAATCACAATTAAACAAAATTTGGTACTCATAAATTTCAGGTCATATTTCATCACATGGCAATACACTTACGTGCGTAGCGCATATAACGCTTGCGTACGCGTGCTTAAAATGTTCAAAATTGTCAAAATTTATTTTCGATGAAATTAGAGTACGTTTCAGGCAATTTTAAGCGTTTAAAAAATTGCCATGAGTGCGCAGATTTCTGCACGCGCACTGCGCGTTATACGTTAATGCGCACTCTTTTTGTCCGATTTCGGTTGTACAACCTTTCTTTAATAATATCATCATATTTTATTCACTTTTCAACGCGAAATTGCCTTATACGAGCACGTCAAAAGTGACAGGCTACGCACGTGTAAGTTAACAAAATGGTGAAAATATGCTAAATTTTAAAATTAATATAGATCGTCAGAATGCTCGGGAACACATATTTTTTATTTCATTTTCTTGAAGTGTATGTATCTTATGTATGATTTATTATTAAACTAAGGGAACAAAAGTTGATTAAGCCATAATTAATTGCATATTAAATTAAAAAAAATTCATTTCGACAATCAAACAAATTATGACATTTTCTTAGGCCAAAATAACAAACTTAACATTAACTTTCTTCCTTCAAAAGTTCATATATTAAAGTTAAAAGTATATAGTTTGACAATGCATCATTGTTGTACATTTTTAGAGATGTCATCATAGTAAAAAATTATAATTCATTGCGGTATGTAATAATCTATCTGGTGGTTACTGCATAGTAAATAGACGGAGGAATTTTTCTACAATTTTTAGTCAGTTGTGTATGGCTCGGTGGTGTGTGCTCGTGTCTATGGCACTCAAGGTACCGAGATCGAGTCTCACCTTGGGAAACGAAATAAGATTTTTTTTTTTATTATCCGTATTGTTTGTTCAAATTTATTTCTTAGTGTATATATTATACACATGATTTATAATGAAATCTAGATAAAAAATAACTTATGTCTTTATTATTATGTAACAGCAAATGTGGTTTATGACATTATACCAGTAGGAAAGCCAGTCGTCAAATCGTGTCAAATTTCGACTCGGAGAGGGCGCCCTACTTTTCGAAATTAGTTCAAAATTACCAAATTTTGGGGTATTAGAAAAACACATTATTTGTTAATTTAGTAGTTTATGAATCAAATGTTATCAGTGGAATACTTTTATATATAGTTGTTATATATTGTGATGTAAAATTTAACGACTTTGACCAAACCTATAATGTGTACTTTAATGGCAAAAACGACCGATGTCTTTTTTACGAATTTGTACCCTAAAAACATGTAAAAATAAAATATAAAAAAAAATTGAACAGTCTTGCATTTAAAATCCCTATTAGAGAATTTTATAATCTACAAAATGCGATAATAAGCTAAAGAATTGGATTGTTGGGACGCAGCTCCGACTATTCAAACTAAAGGTGTCTCTATTCTTATACATCGAAATCAGCGAAACCGCCATTTTGAAAACGCATTTATGATCGTATTTATAAACTTACGTAGCGAAAAATAATACTCGATATTGATATTGCCTCAGACAAGTATTCATATAAATAAAAATACTCGGTTACAACTTGTATTATTACTTGTTCATCTCCGACAATACAATATTTATTAAGGTTATTTATAATCGCTATTATTAAACTTGTATACGAGGCCGCGGCCTAGGCCCATTTAGCGAGTGATTGTTCCAGCGGCGAAAAGTCGGTCTATTGACCTCACGATAAGTCGCATCGGGGCTAGCCAATTGTATGACAGTTAAAAAAGAAAAGCACCGAAAGATTGCCTATTTACATTACACGTTTGAAAATACAGACAAATAAACACATCATATATTGATTAGTAGATACTTTTGACGAAGGAAAGGGGAAAAAAACCTTTTTTTTGTAAACAAAATACTGTATTTTCCATCAATAATAATAAATACTGTACTTTTATTTTTATTTTTTTATATATAATATTTATTGAAATGACAGACAAAAGAACTACAATCATGCAGCACACTATATATATATATATATATATGATGTACAAAGAACTACAATGCATGCAGAATGAAAGACTTTTAGTATGATTGTTATATTACTGTATTATACAGTGATAACTGTATGGTATAGTGAAAAATGCATTAAAATGAGCCTACAGAAAGACTTATTGTTCTAATTGCAAAATCTACATAAATATACTATATTTTATATACAAAACAATACAATGCATGCACACATTTAATAATACTGTATTTGAAAAATCAAACCTGAAACTAACCGTTTATAGGACTACAAAAATGTATATACATATAATATGTAGGCTAAGTACTATTATATACAAAAACATTACAAGTCATGCAAACATTTAAACTTCTTTGGTATAATAATATCAAGGATGGAATAAACTGATAAATGGATACTGTATTTTATATACAAAACACTACAATAGTACTGTAACATTGAAACTTCAAACTGGAAACTAACATGGCTCGAAAATATATATTGTATATAGGCTATGCATTATATACAACACAATTACAAGGCATGCAAACATTTAAACTTCTTTGGTATAATAATATCAAGGATGGAATAAACTGATAAATGGATACTGTATTTTATATACAAAACACTACAATAATACTGTAACATTGAAACTTCAAACTGGAAACTAACATTGCTCGAAAATATATATTGTATATAGGCTATGCATTATATACAACAAAATTACAAGGCATGCAAACATTTAAACTTCTTTGGTATAATAATATCAAGGATGGAATAAACTGATAAATGGATACTGTATTTTATATACAAAACACTACAATAATACTGTAACATTGAAACTTCAAACTGGAAACTAACATTGCTCGAAAATATATATTGTATATAGGCTATGCATTATATACAACAAAATTACAAGGCATGCAAACATTTAAACTTCTTTGGTATAATAATATCATGGATGGAATAAACTGATAAATGGATTTAACTAATATGAGGTAGTTAATGTATCCTGTTAAATTATTATTGCATAAATAACAAGATGTTTACATTGATAACATGCAGTATTGAAATATATATTTGATTATAGGAGTATAGGACTTGATTATATACATGCAGCATTCAAATAATACTCAACAACAAAAAATAATGAAAGAACAATGTTAAAAAGATCATGGTAATATTGTACTATCAACAAGTAAAAAGTGTTTTTGTGAAAAAAAAAGTATTATTCTGTTACAAGAGATTTCACTGCATTTATTTGAAAGTAACATATATACATAATAAAAAAAGAAGTTACAATGTCTAAGTGATTAAAAATTGAAAAGTATCATCGGCATCTTCATCCATGCCATCATGTGAGGAGATAGCAGAACCATCACTTGAAGTACTACAAGTAGACTCTGTATCCGAGTCACTGCTGGTAAGATTTTCATCTTCAAAATCTTGTGTGTTCTTGCATCTTAAACAAGAGCAACCAGGTCCACAATGTTTTTTGCGTTTATGGCACGCACATCTGCCAGTTATACATCCAGTCTTGCATTTGCAGCCATTCTTTAAATATCTAACTGATTCACTTACCTTTAATTTATTTTCCTCAGAGTCCCAGATAACAGTAATCTTGCCTTGGTCTGTCTGGCTCCATCCATACTTTATACAGTCAGGAATTACAACTAAATTTGTACTTGCCTGAGACCATACTAAAGCAATCCAACATGTCCTTAACCAGTGATACTTCAAAGCATCAACTGTTGGCATCCACTGGTCCTCACTTGTGATGCGGTGGAATATACTTTCCCTGATTACAGTAAGAAATTTAACATGTATGTCTAGGTCACTCAAATCAGATGTACTTGTACTCACATTATCAAAAAGTTCTTCTGCTGTATCTACGCTAAATGCAGACATGTGCTGCTGAAAATAAACACAACCAACCAATCTATAAAATGCTAATAGTCCAAGTTCTTGAACACCAGAACCAACCTGATTCAGGTAACCTGAATAAACCCCTCCAGTAACAAACCTGCAATGTCTAAAAAACACTTCCATGAATTTCTTTTTTGAATGTCCTTTGAAAAATGAAACATAATCACAACCGCTACAAATAAACAACACCTGAAGATACTCTGGAACATCAGATACCGCATCACCAAGAGCCTGCAAAGAAAGGTCATCAGACAATGATGACAACAATGAATTAACACAGAGATACAAATTATCTCCTCTTGAAGCTCTCAACTGGACAACAGCTTTCTTGTCTGCTTTCTTTACAACTGGAAGACCTACATGAAAAGTATCTCGATCTGGGCTATAAATAACAACAGATTTGCAGGATGTTTTAGCAAAATGTAGCCACACTCTTGAATCCCCTTCCTCGTGTGAAGATGTATATTCTGAAACCAAATTGGTTTCATTAGGTCGAGCACAAAAAGCTTTGTCAGTGTCTTGACCATCAAAACCTCCTGACGTTATAAAAGTCTGGCCATCATGTAATTTCTGTGAAGCAAGAGAGACAAAGAAACTTGATATTAGATTGACGAGAAGACGTTTCTGGCTCCGCACTCCAAGAAATGCACGCCACTTGCGTGGTAACTTGTCATCTACATCTATGGAAGAAAATTGAGTGTCAGCTGTACTATCCTGTTTTGAATCACGCCGTGTTCTCTCAACATCCTTTGGACTTAAACCATGTTTACTGGGATGGTCAAACACCACATGAACTTCACTGGCATGGTATTCACGGAATGGTCTTAAAACCCATTGCCTGAAAAGAAAGGACATGTAATCTCTGAATGTCTCATGTGATTGTAATGGGGTAGTGTTGATTAAAAACATTCCCTCTGCTTTATATGCTGTTGCTTCCTTGGTGGGAGTATAGATATCTGTGAAAGCATTAGGATACCTTGAATTAAAAAAAGTAGATGAAACAGCCTTACTAGCTTTGTACGGTATGCCATCTGCTGAACATAAAGCCCTAGGAAGAGAAAGAACTTGGTGAAAGTCAGATACAGCCTGATTTTGTGATTTTGACCAAGCAACCTGTTTTCGTAAACAGGATATCTGTAATTTCTGATCTTGGATTTCCTTTCTCGGTTTTGCAACAGTCTTCTTTGGCGTAGTGAAAGTGGTGATATTTCTTCTCTTTCGCTGTGGTCGCTTTGCACCTGGAACATTAAGAACTATACATTTAAGGTAAGAGTTGAAATCTTGCTGGCCATATTCAAAGAAATTCAGCAAATCGGTGGAGGCTTTTGGTGCTGCAACCTGTTCTGTGAATAAATGGTATAAAAGATCAGAAGGACCTGTATCCAATATTGCAGCACTCTGCAGTTCTGTGAAAAAAACAAGTATATTCTCTTCTTCATATTTAATTAGAGAAGGAGACAGAAATTGAGGTGATGAATATCCAATTTTACGACTCATCTGTAAGGATAAATTGCATACAGATCGTGTGCGGTGTGGAAGATAGTGTACTAGCTTTGATAATCCTTCTGTTCCTGTTGTTGTCAAAGCCATCTTTACATTCTTGTTGATTACCATCTCATGTGCCTCATCAAGGGCTACACATGACCAATTATCGCCAGTGATACCAACTGTGAATGCACCCTGTGAAAAGCATTCAAGAATGTGTGCAGGATATTTCTTTAGATCAGCTATATGAAAAGGAATTATTTTTAGATGCATGTGCCTATCTAATGCATGGAATAATGGAGTTAGCTGGAGAACACATGCATTCCTGAGATCAAAATTTCGACTGCGAATAGCAAGATAAAGATTAATGTAGTGGAACATATCACGATGAACAAAGTGATGCCAGAACCTGAAAGTTGCATTTTTGAGACATAATTCACTACAAAACTTTTCAAATCTTTCCTTGTATACTGGGTGAGCTGATAACATTGAACTAGTATCCATATATGGAAAATGTTCACTATTCAAAGAAGCAGAAATACAATCATTAATATTAGATGTGATCTCATCTCGCAATTCCGTACTATCAAAAAATGCTTTAACCTGAAATTGATAAAAAGCCTCCCAAACCTGCAAAAGAAAATGATGTGTTGTGTCAAAAACAGTGGCATTAGCAACAGATGTAAGTTTAGCACCACGATATCCTCCTTTCAGCAATAAGTCTTTGAGACCTGCATCTAGGTACACTTTCATAATAGGGCCCTGACAGTTCTTTAAAAGATGCCAATCACCTATGTAGGGTAACATCCAGTCAAGGTCTGTACCATACTCCCTTTTCAAATTCATTAGAATGTCATATGTTTTTCCATCACCTACCACAACCAATTGATCTCTGGAATTACCAATATCATATTTAGTATACAGCATTGACAACGAGTGTTTCATGGTCTCCTTGCTGTCAGCTGGTTTTGGAAGAACTGCAACAAACTGAATTTCGGATTTCTCTGTGTTGGGAAAGCCAACACTATGATGTGCAGCTTTCAAACCTGGTAAAGAGAGTTCTGGTTTTGTTAGTTTTGCCGAAGTCTTTGTCAGGATATACTGAAAAAGAAAATGTTCCTGTGTAGATAAAGCAGCAGACTCATCATTTGACAGCTGGAAGTCTTCTATATTCAGATTGGAACATCGACCTCTCTGTGGATTAAGTGGATTAAACATTTGATTAGAACCGCTGTGATAACTTGACACTGTTGACGGACAAATTCTCCTTTCTCTTCCAATTTCCACCTGCTGTACCATGCTGCTCTGAGTTACCTGGGGAACCTGAGAAAGATTAGTTAAATGTGTCTTACATGCTGTAGGCAAGGATTGAACAGCCTGAATTGAGGTACCGTGGAATCCACGCGAGTGCTCCGATGATCGGACAGCTGCATATTGTGAGTTTTTGTCAATGTTATCTATAGAAACAACTGTGAATGAATTAGTTAAAAACTGTTTATTGACCATCTCCTGTTCTGCAACATGTTTCTGGTACCTAAGTAAAGTGTCTTTTGATACACATATCCCAAACTGTGACAAGATACTTACACATTTCCCGGAGGAGTGTGTAAATGCTAAATCTTTACAAAGCACTAATACTACCTGTTGTGACTTACTGTTGTTGTATGTGGGCACCTACTGAAATATCTCATATGTATAGACTTGAAAGGGTTCAGAGAAAGGCCACTAGAATAATTATGTACAGAAAAGAAGGAAATTGGGACACTTCATATTTATATAGGTTAAAGAACCTAAATATTTTAAGTATTGAAGATATATTTAAAGTGTATAGACTCACATTAGGTTTTAAAATAATGCATGGCCTCTGTCCATCATCCTTTAATGAGTTTGTGAGATCAAGTGAGAGGTGTGAAGGGCGGTTAATACATTGGAAGGCAAAGACCAATACATTTTTAAATTCATCGTTTGTTATTTTCCCTAGATTATGGGAGCAACTTCCCAATGAAATTAAACAATGTGCTACAATTTCAGACTTTAAAGCCCAACTTATCAAACATTTGCTCTCAAAATATTAAGTTGTAATTGTTTATATTGTTTATTTAATGCAGCTTATTTTTAATTGGTGTATCTCATTATTACTTTGTTTTGTTTTATTTTGACTTAATTTGTGCTACTTAGTTTTGTTATTTTTGTATTTTATAAGTAATGATGGAGTAAGAGCAGTTTTCTGTTTGGGCTCATGCCTATTACTTGCTCCTGGCAAGATGAATTGTAAAATGTACTTTATGAACTTTTGCCGAATAAATATTATTATTATTATTATTATTATAATATTATTAAACTTGTCAACAATATCAGTGATTAGCATATGGAAAGGAAGATAAGCCTGGTCATTTTGCAAAAACAGAAGGCAACATATTAGATTGAGTCTCTTCAATTGCTTACTATGACTCAGTGTTGTTGACTTGTGTGTACTCATGTAATGAGTATCCCATCTAAATGTCATCTTATTATAAAAAGACTTAACTTCTTGTTTATTTAGACTTATTCGTACAAGAAAGTTCCAAACAACAGGATCTACAGACCTAATGAGTGAAATGAAATCAAATGTATCAATAGGTAACTTATTATCGGAAAACACCTTAGCCTGAGTGGCCACTCTAGACTGTAAATCATCAGCTGCAGCTGTCAAATGACACTTACCTTGAGTCTCTAAACCTTTTAGTTTTCTCTCCATTTCCTCAACATGCCTTTTAAGTCGCTCATTCTCCTTATTGCACTCGTACAGGGATTTCAACAAGCAATTCTGGATATCGGTACCAAACCTTCTAAAAACAATTCCTAAACGTTCGTTTCCAGGGACACTGTAGCTTGTTACACATTCACCTAATGACGCCCTTATACGTTTAAGCAATAGTTTCTTCATCTGCTTTTCAGTTAATTTGTGTAACTCATGATTCCTGCATTGTGATACATCAAACAACAAACAACTTTCTGAAAAATGCTGATAGAGTTTATCTAGTAAAATTGCTTTATCAGAAAGCAGAACCTCCCCTAAGTGAATTACAGACTTGTAGATGCTTACATCAATGCAGCTCTGACGATCAACATTTTCTTGAAGTGCATCGATGAGACTCTGAAAGAAATGTTTGGAACATCGCTGTTCTCTGATGAATGACTCACCTTTACAGTACCTATGGTATGATGCAAAACATGATAAACATAAATACATGTTTGCCAAGTCCATATCTTCAGCATACAAATTAAGTGCAATCAAATACGATTTAAATTTGTCAACATCATTGCCACATGATCTATTGCTGCCACCCGGTGTACGATGATCACATACACTACAATTTTCAGACGGTGAGAGAAAACGGTTATAGATATTATAATGCAAATGACAAATAAAAAACTTACCATCCAATTGTGGTACCTGCTTAACATGGGCTTCTGGAAGCTGGAAACATTGCCTTAATTTACATTCATCCCCTTTGTCAGTTTGGTGGATTTGGTGAAGATTTGTACAATTTGGAACAAGGCATGATCTAGAGTCTACCTTTGGTTTCTTTGCTATTGGTTGTTCAGTAGTATTCCACTTCCTATGGCAATTCCAACAAATACAATCCATCTCACTTACCTTAAAATGTTGCTGCAAGTTTTCTACTGCTAATGCATGGTTTGGTAGAGCATTTGCAATATGCCAATATCTGTTTTCAGTTGCATCACAGATCTTGCATGGACCACCTTCCCTGGATGAATGAGTCCGTTGACAGTTACTACCACGAGGCATTCTAAGTATTAATTAATGTGTACCTACCTTTACTTACCTTACTGTAGCAATAAATATTTAAAACTTACATTTAAACTAGGCCGATTATCAACCACACCTGAAAAATAACAATTAATCAAATATGAATTAATAATTGTCCAACACACAGCAGTTGAGTACACTACCAGGCATACTATTATTACTTAATAAAATATGGCCTACTCTAATGAAGGCTAATTAATAATAAAAATAGGCTACAACAATACTATATTATATATATAGTACCGTAAAAATGAATAAATAATAACATGGTTTTATATTGTACTAGGTATTATTAGGCATAGATAGTATATGCCTAGTAATATTTTGTACTAAAAATACTAATGAAAACAAAATTAATAATAAAAAATAAAAGCCTACTACATACTACTCTTGTCTAGCTACAGTAGGTCCTACCTAGCCTACTACACTAATTTAGTAATAGAGGCTAGGCTTATATTATGATGGATTTATATTGTACTATCCCATTATTATTATTAAATATTATAAAAAACTCATAGGCTAGCTAGGCCTCGTACGTAGGCCTAGGTCCAGACAGATATGGTATGTCGTACGTTAACGACCTAATAAACCCCCACACGCGACACATAGAACACGCGTTCCCATCTCATCCTATACCAACACACGTGGCTCGCGTCGCCATAACCATTATAACAGCTAGAAAAGATACCTACCTTTTACGGCCTAGGAGTTCACCAAAAAAAATTTGAACAGGCTAGAAATATCTCATAATCGATGAAACTAATATTACTCTTTATACAACAATTGATTAAAATTGTTTTTATTTGTTGGGATGCACCTCCGACTATTCAGAAAAATGACAACAAAACAGAAGACAAGTCGTACCACATTTGTGCATTTTACGAGTCTCGACTTTTACCGCCAAATGCTTTGATAAGCTTCGGTTTTTTCCGAAAGAAAGCGATTGGTTATCAAACTATACTTATTAGGAAATTGTTTTACCATAATAGGAAATGTGGGGTGGGTCTTAAATATTCATGAGAGCTTTAAATAAAACAGCAAATATTTGCTAGGCGACGCAAATTCCTGGTTTCAGTTTTCAACGACAGAGGGCGCTTCAAAATTGCTAATGCGGAAGTAAGTCGATTTTACACGATTTAACGGTCAAATCGCGAAGTGGCTTTCCCACTGATACGCAGAGGGATCTTTGATCGGATTGTGATACCGGCTATTGTATTCGCATTAGCCAGGTCCTATCATATATTATAAATAATTAAAGAATCTGAGAAAATCAATGAATCAAAATATCTTTTAAAAATCAATTATCTTTATTTAAATCAATGCATATAACCTATAATTCGTCATAGTGACGAATTAAATCTAGTTTGTTTATTTATTCTTTCCTTAGCACTATTTTGTCCGTGAATTATCTTGATATCAGTTTCATCTAGCTAAGTAAATTTTTCAGAGTATATTCCTTATGGCCAGGAATCGATGTGGTTATGTTTTCACGGTGCGCAATCAAACATTACGTGGTCTACGCGCGATTTAATGAAATCATGTTTGTAATCATATCTTCACAAGCATGAATCATTTTAAAACAAAATTTGGTACTCATAAATTTCAGGTCATATTTCATCATATGGCAATACAATTACGTGCGTAGCGCATATAACGCATGCGTACGCGCGCTTAAAATGTTCAAAATTGTCAGAATTTATTTTCGATGAAATTAGAGTACGTTTCAGGCAATTTTAAGCGTTTAAAAAATTAGCATGAGTGCGTCGATTTTTGCACGCGCACTGCGCGTCAAACGTTAATGCGCACTTTTTTTGTCCGATTACTGTTGTATAACCTTTCTTTAATAATATCATCATATTTTATTCACTTTTCAACGCGAAACAGCCTTATACGAGCACGTCTAAAGTGACAGTCTACGCACGTGTAAGTTAACAAAATGGTGAAAATATGCTAAATTTAAAAATTAATATATATCGTTAGAATGCTCGGGAACACCTATTTTTTATTTAATTTTCTTGAAGTGTATGTATCATATTTATGATTTATTATGAAATTAGGAGAAAAAAAGTTGTTTAAGTCATCATTAATGGCATATTAAATTTAAAAAATTAATTATGACAATCAATCAAATTATAAAATTTTCTTAGGCCGAAATAACAAACTTAACATTAACTTTCTTCCTTAAGAAGTTCATATATTAAAGATAAAAGTATATAGTTTGACAGTGCATCATTTTTAAAAATTTTTAAAGATGTCATCATAGTAAAACATTATAATTCATTGCGGTATGTAATAATCTATCTGCACCAAAGTGGTTACTGCATAGTAAATACACGGAGGAATCTTTCCATAACTTTAGTCAGTTGTGTATGGCTCGATGGTCTTGGCTCGTGTCTATGGCATTCAAGGTACCGAGATCGAGTCTCACCTTGGGAAACGAAATAAGATTTTTTTTTTATTATCTGTATTGTTTGTTCAAATTTATTTCTTAGTGTATAGATTATACACATGATTTATAATGAAATCTAGATAAAAAGTAACTTATGTCTTTATTAATATATGTGTAGCAGACCTACCACATAGCTTTTAAACAATTCAACATTTACTTTTAATTTGATTATTTATACATCCTCTATATATCTCTTTATTTAACCTCACATTGACAGGTTACCTTCCTGTTACCTTCACTTTTCTAGCTAATGGATTTTAAGAATGTTAATGACTCTAACAGATGAGATGGGCCAAGCCCAATATTACCATGCACTGACCACATTATTAACACACTCTTTTCTCAACCAGCATCTTAGCTACACCGTTTATTGCTCTGTCTTATCAAATATTGTATATTGTATATTTTATCTATTTATTGAGAATCCTCACTTGATTCACTTGGAATAAATTGCATAGTTTACTGTATACATTTAGTAGTTGTTTTGTTTTACCGTTGCGCCGACAATTACTAAAGTGGTGACCCCGACTAAGGAAGCATGGAACTAAAGTGGTGACACCCGACTAAAGAAGCATGGAACTGAGAGTGTCATTCATCCATACTAAAGTGGTGTCCCTCGACTTTCTTATACCGTCGTTTAGATGGAAGGACAACAGCAACAACGACAGCTACCGCAACCTCCAGCACAACCCCAGCACCAGGAACAACCTGTGGTGCCCGCTTCTGACGCAGCAACCGTCAACAGGCCAATTTCTTCTCTAGCATTGAAACTGCTTCCATACTGGCCCAATGATACGATATTGTGGTTCACCCAAGTCGAAGCACAGTTTACAATGCGTGGGATCACAGCAGATGCTACTAAATATGCTTACTTAGTAGGATCATCGCAACCTGAAATTGCGCAGGGAGTTCGGGATCTATGTCTCACCCCGCCTACTGATAACAGGTATGTGAACTTCAAAGATACTTTAATACGTCGGACAACTGCTTCCGACCAACAGCGCCTCCGCCAACTCTTCTCACCCATCCGCAGCCAGATGCACCTTTAAGTATCATGGTTGACGCTTCGGATGTGGCCATAGGGGGTATACTACAACAAACGCATTGACAACAATTGTCAACCTATTTCATTTTTCTCACAGAAGTTGAAACCAGCGCAGACGCGATACAGCACATTTGGTCTTGAACTTTTGGCGGCATACCTTTCAGTTAAACATTTTCGCCATTCACTTGAAGGACGCTCATTTCATATTTTTACTGACCATAAGCCACTTGTGTATGCTTTACTCGCCAAACCAAATCGTCACTCGCCACGCGAAATCCGTCATCTCGATTTCATATCTCAATTCACAACGGACATACGCCATGTGAGTGGAAAAACTAATGCAGCAGCTGATGCATTGTCGCGAATCGAACTGAATACCTTCAGTCACAACACAACTAACATTGTTGATTTTAGTCTTATTGCTGCTGCACAAAAGAATGACGATGAATTGCACAAGCTACTTGAATCACCGTTTTCACTACAATTTCAAAACTTTCCAATTCCAACTTCTGACTCTACAATTCTTTGTGATATTTCCAAAGGCAATCCACGTCCATATATCCCACAAGAATTCAGACGCATAATATTTGACACTCTACATTCGCTATCACATCCTGGTATACGAGCAACACAACGTTTAATTACTGACCGTTTCGTATGGCCAGCAATCAATCGTGATGTACGACGATGGTCTCAAACATGCATTCAATGTCAACGTTCCAAAGTACACCGGCACACCGTTTCGCCACTCTCTACTTTTTCTACACCTGACGCCCGTTTTGACCATGTACATATAGATATTGTTGGACCTCTCCCTCCGTCAAATGGTTTTTCTTATTTACTCACTTTTATCGATCGTTTTACTCGATGGCCCGAAGCCGTACCTATTCTGGATATCACAGCCGATACTGTCGCACACGCATTTGTCAATCGATGGATCGCTTCATTCGGAATACCTTCAACCATTACAACAGATCGAGGAAGACAATTTGAATCTGCATTATTTCATTCACTCGCCAACTTACTAGGAACTAAGCACATTCATACAACTGCCTACCATCCTATTGCGAACGGACTTGTAGAACGTTTTCATCGACATTTGAAGGGTTCTCTCAAAGCACATAATGATCACACTAAATGGACAGAACATTTACCTATAGTACTTTTAGGCATTCGTACAGCCCTTAAGGCTGATCTAGGTCATAGTGCAGCTGAACTTGTTTATGGCACTACTTTAAGATTACCTGGACAATTCTTTAATTCAAACTCTGAACATTGTGATTATTCTAATTATATTGATAGATTGCGTGATAATATGAGTAAACTACGTCCCACACCTACCCGCACCAACTCTAACCGTAAATCCTATATCAATCAAGAAATATTTAATTGTACCCATGTTTTTGTTCGAAGGGACTCTGTTCGAAAACCCTTACAACGTCCATATGATGGTCCATTTAAGGTATTAAGTCGAACAGACAAACACTTTGTTCTCGATCTAAATGGTCGACAGGACACAGTCAGTATTGATCGCTTAAAAGTAGCTCATTTGGATACTGATATATTTAAAAGCCAAGAGCAAACCCTCACTCCCAAGCTACAAGCATCACCCCTAGTCAAACCAACCAACCCGTCACCCATTTTGGCAACCCCTCCCCGTACTACTCGTTCTGGTAGACATGTTCATTTCCCTCAACGTTTTGTCTCGTTCTATCATTAATTCTTTCACTGGAAGGGGGCTCCTGTAGCAGACCTACCACATAGCTTTTAAACAATTCAACATTTACTTTTAATTTGATTATTTATACATCCTCTATATATCTCTTTATTTAACCTCACATTGACAGGTTACCTTCCTGTTACCTTCACTTTTCTAGCTAATGGATTTTAAGAATGTTAATGACTCTAACAGAAAACCACATTAATTCTCTTAATCCTAATTGGTCAGATGAGATGGGCCAAGCCCAATATTACCATGCACTGACCACATTATTAACACACTCTTTTCTCAACCAGCATCTTAGCTACACCGTTTATTGCTCTGTCTTATCAAATATTGTATATTGTATATTTTATCTATTTATTGAGAATCCTCACTTGATTCACTTGGAATAAATTGCATAGTTTACTGTATACATTTAGTAGTTGTTTTGTTTTACCGTTGCGCCGACAATTACTAAATATGTAACAACAAATGTGGTTTATGACATTATACGCAGAGGGATCTTTGATCGGATTGTGATACCGACTATTGTATTCGCGTTAGCAAGGTCCTATCATATATTATAAATAATTAAAGATTCTGAGAAAATCAATCAATCAATATATCTTTTAAAAATCAATTATCTTTATTTAAATCAATGCATATAACCTATAATTCGTCATAGTGACGAATTAAATCTAGTTAGTATTAGTTTAGTAATTTTTTGAAATTAAATAAAGTAATAATTTATACAATTTGAAACTCATTTTGATTTTATTGCTTCTCTCATTCATATACATTGTTATTGGGGAAAAAATGAATGAAAATACAGTACATTGTGAATATTTCAAAAATTTTATTATGTCTACAATAATATGCTGTGTTCAATTCATTTATATGATTAATAAACATGGTGTCAAGTTATTACTGGTTTTTAAACCGGCTTGTATGTTGGGCAACTGCAGCACTTTTTTCAGGTCTTTCAAATGCTGCGCACAATGATGGTGGTATGGTCTCTGTAAATGCATCTAGATTTGGTTCCATAACAACCTCAAGAAGACTCTTGAATAACTCATCAACATAATTATATGTGCATTCTGTTAAAAGTTTTTTAACAATGTAACCCCCTTTCTTGTACTTGGGAAATGATATTACGTATTGCTTTTCTCCAGCCTTATTTACCATTTGTTCTCTGGTACTGTTCTCATTATAGTGAAGAGCAGCTATGAAAAGTCGACTCTTCATTCCACTATATGAAAAGTATAACATTTTAGGAGCGAAACGATTAATAAGGCTATGGTACCCTTCCATTGATGACGTTTGCCCATGAGGTGAAGAATTGCGAATGTCCTTCACCAACCTTTTGGTTTCAACAAATTTTTGTAAGGCATCACAAGCTTCAGTATCAGCAGTCAACCACTTTGTTAACCGTTGGTCTGAAGGAGACATTACCGGATGGGCACATTCCGTATATGGTTCAGGATGTCCAGTATGAAGATTTTGTACATGTCTTACCACAGACTTCCACTTTGCTTCAATGATATCTTTTTCATCAATGTTGGTGGACATTACACACCAGTAATAATGGTTAGAAATAGATTTTTGCCAATTACCTAAAAGGTTACACGATTTTTTTGTTGATATGGCCTGGATCTTTTTCTTAATACTTTTTGCAATGTTCCAGCAGTCAAAATAATGCTTAATGTCTGGAAAATTATCCCTTAAATATTTTTGTAGTTGTCTATGTCTATCGGAAACAATTGTACTTATATTTACTTTGAAATCTTTAAAGACATCCAATGTTTTTTGTAGACCCTTAAGTTCCATATGATAAGATGATTTAACATCACTACTCTGAACTAATTCAACATTCAAAATCTTATTTTCGGTCAAGTCAACTGATGTGTATGAACCATATTTTGCACTGTGGCCCATACTGTCACAGCGTCCATCTACTCCAATAGAAATATCCTTGCCCTGTAATTCAGCAAAGTGCTTATCCCTTTTAGAAAACCAATTATTCCTTACAACTCTGTGTAAGAAATGTTGTTGGTGACGGAAAAAAGTACGTTTACTAATGGCGCTCACATTTATACTTTTTAGCGCTCTTAAAAATTGTGTGGGTGTTGAGCCAGAAAAAAGAATAGCCCCACTTAGTAGAATGTTACCCATTGGGGTACCTCTAGCTTCTGGCTGACTTTTCCACTCGCGGTTAGTGTGGCAACATAAGCATCTTATGTTTGCAATAAGCACGCTTCCCTTGTTACGACAACATACTTGAACTTTACTGGAAAAACAGGAAAGGCATATAGAAAGTAGCATCAGTAGGTGATTGTGAAAAACAATGTATTTTGGCTGTCTATGTGCATCCCCATTAAATCCTTTCATCTCATCATCTTCCATCTCTGTATCCTCACCATCTGAAACCGATACATCCTCTTCCGGTCGATAATCTGAATCGCTATCATCTTCTGTCGACTCATCAAAATCTTCATCATCTTCATCAGACGATTGTTCTTTGTATGTTGGTTTGGCTTTTTTGGGTGCCACGACTTTAGCTTTGCTCATTTTTCTTCGCCGAACACGTTTTCTTTGCTTTCGTGTCTGTGTGCCTCTGGACACCATAAGAGGCTTATCGTATACACTTGCCAGCTCCTGTTCATCCTCTTCCTCATCCTCTGTTCCAGTAATAAGCTCCCTGATCACTCCCGCCTTTTCTCTTTTAACAAATGCTGACCTGTTGGAATGAATATTAATACTATTAATAAATAAATATCAGACAAACCTAAACATTTTTTCTTTTATTTATTGAATCTATTACACTAACCTCTGTGCTGTACACTCTTTGGCCACCTGACCACCATCGTCGGATGTCTCCCTCACAACATGTATTGTTGGTACCGCTGTTTTGGCATTCAGTAAAAGCCTAAAAGTAGTGAGGAAACCGTTGTCTAGTTAATATTAAGGGCAAAATAACGTAAGCAATATAATTATAATATAGTTGTTAGTTCCCACTTACACCGACAGGACATTCTCCTACTGAGCATAACAGTGTAGGCATTGACTAACCTCCATCATGTTTGTACAGCATTCAGTAGTACTAATTAGGCCTGGCTAGGCTAGCCCTTATCCCATTATTATTAATGTAATAAGCCAAATACATAACAACTAGGTTAGGCCTAGTTGAGTTATCTGTGTGGTGTAGGCAAAACGGTTACTATTACTTATTAATTATGTTAAGTTTATTTAAAGATAAACCAACATAAAGTAAATACTATACATATATATCAGGCGGAGCAACTGTACTGTATGTATGTACAGTAGTTTTAATGTTACTGCAAATTATGTGCCGGCGCGCCTAGAAGCTAGGCTTGGCCCAGCGGGCCCAGCAGGCCTAACAATAGCGACGGCGAACGTATTTTATGCAGTTTTTGTTGAAGGTAAAATATTAAAAGTAAATTCATCTAATTAACAAATACTTACTTTGTAGCTAGACCAGCTTTGAATTGACCCATGTTTGTAAATGAATCGTCTGAAAAATGCTTAAAACAGAGCACTGATCGAGCTGTGGGTTTCCATTTATCGCGTTTTGTACGTAAAAATCTTGTCCATTGCCTGGCGATGAAACTGTCCTTTGGCCACCGAAACAATAAGTTATTTTCATGATCACAATTCGCAGCAACACAGCGAGAAGGCATATTGATTTATTATAATAGATAAATAAAAAAGTAGCTGACAATAATAATAGTTGAAAATAACAATTAGTACCAGTAGAAAGCAGTATACAGTATATATTATTAGTAGTAAACCAGCGTCTCATGCATGCACGTGTGTTGTTTTAAAAGGCGGAAGTAGAATGTCTTCTGCCTGTGACGTCACGCTTATAAAGTACGAGGGCATATTAACGTTCCTAATTAAGAGGCGATTACGGCCATACCGTTAAAAGTAGGTCAATGCAAATTTCGGTCAAGATTTATAGACATTAAGTCTACCCAAAAAATCATTAATATCTTAATTTAAAGTCTGTGGCACTAGCACTTTAAGTATGAATTGACTCTAGAAACAATTGAAAACCATTAGGCCTACTAATTAAGTTGAGTTAGATAATTTAATATTTATTAACGATTAAATCGAATTTATGATTTGCCCCGAATAGAGAGGTGGTTTTCACAAATTGTTAAACATTATATAAACATATATATGTCGTAGTGTATCGTTACATGTACTGTACTATTTCAATCGACTAGGACGGTGAAAGTTTCAATTATATCGCAATGTTTTACTGTGTTTAGTGGTATATTATTTGTAAAACATGAAAACAATTAATAATTCGTTACTAAATGGATAAAGAATATATTTAAAAATTGTTGCTATTTGCACCCATCCTCTTCCCCATCCCTCAACCATAATGTTACATACAAAACACAAATTAAGTTTGTTTAAATTTGACTTAAACAATTGGTCTCATTTTGCGACAAGTTTCTCTTTCGGAAGTAATTCCCAGGGTGCTAATTTTAGTTGAGTACATAAATCACAGTGTCTTATTGTCCTGCATTATTGTACATATGAAATCGTCAGTTTTTTAACGCTGAAATTATTATGTATTCGAGAACCATCTGTGGGCACGACCATCTAGTTTAGACAATTTAGAGAAGATGCAAAGTTCCAAATTTATGCCGAACATAGAAAAACATATAAAAGAATTACTTAGAAAAAAAACACGACAATACGAAAAACAAAAAGAAAAGATTGTTATAGACAACATACATAACAATGGAAAGAAATCTCAAGACGACTCGCACGTCACCGACGCGTCGCTACTAGACGTTTCGTCGTACGCTGTCTGAGATGGCCTTAAAGATGTATTGTCCCCCTGAAAAATTTTTTTTTTCAATATTTTTGTTGAATAGGCCATTTTAATTGCACATAAAAGTTATTCACTTTGACCTCAATTTGGATTGAAAAAAATAATTTTTTACACGGGAAAATCGCAATTTAATGCAAAAATTAACCAACCGGAAGCAATTTGTCTGGAAGACAAATGTGTTCCGGTTTAATTTAACCCTTGACCTGAGTTAGCTCATAAATATTCATATTGTATGGATACATCGTGTGGATGATGACGCTTTCCAAATCAACACAGCCAACAACGATAGCAATGCCATGCGTGCGAGAGAGTCGAGTAGTGATGCGAGACGAATCTTGAAGAAAACACGAAAACTATAGCTAGCAGAATGCTAAGTTAGAATTACAGTTGGTGACTTTGATGTTGAATCTTATTTATTTAGGTGAGTTTTTGTTTCGCTAACAGGAGAGGCCTAGCTAGGCCTAGGCCCGAATTTGCTGCTACTGTACTACTAGTCTACTACTACTACTAGGCTAGGCCTAGTACTACTAGCACTGACAGTCTCGAGTAGCCTAACTGCTGCCTACTTCTGTCTCTAGAAGTAGAGTGTAGTAGGCCTAGGCAGTACACTGCTAGCTAGGGCTACAGTAGACCACCACCAGAAGGGATGTATTTTTGTTTTAATCATGATGAATTGGTTTAATTTTTAAAGATTTCAACTATCTATTCGGCAGTGAAAATTAAAAAAAAAAGAAAATCTAAATATTGTTTTGGATGTTTTACTGATGCAATATTTAAAAAATATTTTCTGTATCAAATGCAATAGGTTCAAATTAACATTCCGCAAATAAACATTTTATGCAGATATTTTGACACAAATTTCTTTTTTTTTTAGGTTGATTGATTGAACAATATACTCTAGTAGCTAGATCAACTTTCGTATGCACTTTGAGGTCCAGAGAATTTGACTTCAGAAATTGGTTTAGGGTGGCCAAACAATCATATTTGGCTTGGTTACACATTTTGAAAATGTGGCGAAAGGTCAAAAGGTCAAGGTGAAAGGTCATAAGACCAAACATAAATATGTCCTTAAATCTCAACAACCACTGGTCACAACGAGGTAATTCTGGTCTTAAATTAATCGGAAGGTATACATTTATATTCAGTCTAATGGGACATTTTAGTAAAAAATGACCGGAAATGCCATTTCTGACCTTTGACCCACAACCCAGGGCATGTATGTATCTCCGTAACTACTGGTCGTAGACACTTGAATTTGGTTTTAAATTCTTCGAAATATATATTGTGTTATTTGTTACACATTTTGAAAAATGTTACAAAAGGTCAAAGGGTCAAGGTCAAGGGTTATTTGAACAAATAAAAAAAGGTACTTGTATCTCTGCAACCACTGGTCGCAGCAAGTCAATTTTGGTCTCAAAATGTTCAGAAGGCATGCGTTTATATTCCATCTAATGGGGCATTTTAGTCAAAAATGATCAGAAATGCCATTTCTGACCTTTGACCCACATACCAGGGCATCTTCATATCTCTGTATGTACTGGTCGTAGAAACTTAAATTTGGTATCAAATTGTTCGAAATATACATATTTACATTCATTGTAATAGAAAATGTGGTTAAAAGATGAACAGAAATACTATTACTAATGTTTCAAACAAAAAACACAACTTATCCTTAGACAGTAATGTTATGCAATAACTGATACTTTAAATTGTTTTAATTTCAAGTACTAGTTATTGCTGTCCCCGAGGACATTTTGATAGAAACGTTAAGCTCAACAGTTCTTTTCAGAATGCTAGAAGTAACTTGCCATATGTATCCGATTAAACGCCCCAGGCATTTATTGTTCAAAAGGGTTTTTAGGGGGAAAGGAGGCATCTTTATTTGGGGTATAATATGGTAACATGTATAATCAAATAAATACCACCTAGATGTAAAAAAATACTGCACAATTAATATAAAAAAGTGATAAAATTATGTCAAAATGCTTGGTAAATTGTAGATTATGGTAGTTAATGAAATGTGTTGACGTGATACAATTATTGTGTAAATGCATGTGGCGGGGCGTTTATTCCACATGGTGTTCTATTGGAGGGAATGGTGGCGTTTATTTGAAGGAATACTCTAATTTTAATAATTGTATTTCGTTTCTCAACTGATAAAAGGTACTTAATACATGATTCGTTTTCCTCTTTATGCTTTTTAACGAAATGTTTCTGTCTTTTAAAATAAAAGTGATAGATTTCATTAAATGAATCTTCTCCTCCAGGTGCCAGTATAATGATATAAAACAATGACACATCATTATCCTGACACGATTGCACTCATAATGGATCTTCATTCTATCATCTATTTGTTTGTAACTTTTAAATGCCAATACATAGTTTCATTAATATTGTACAATATGTCCAGCTTTCCTGAAAACACCCTTGTGTACTGTAGTACAGTGTTGTAGTATGATTTTATCATGATAAACTTCTGATGCTTTTATTGTCAATGCATTCAGTACCTAAAACATGTCAAAGTTTCTAGTGGTATTGATAATAAATATCCAGAAATATATATTGTTTTATTATCTACACTGGGAACAGACGTGTATATGTATAAGTTTTGTCGTTGACATTCAAAACTATTATGCAACAGTGTTACGTAATAATGACAATGACTTGGTCTATTATTGTGGTCTCCGATAGCTTTTATTACATGATTGTACAAAATGTGTAACAAATAACTAAATGTATATTTCGAACAATTTGAGCCCAAATTCAAGTCTCTACGGCCAATAGTTACGGTCGAGATACAGACATGCCCTGGTTTATGGGTCAAAGGTCAGAAATGGCATTTCCGGTCATTTTCGACTAAAATGTTTCATTAGACTGAATATGAATGTATACCTTCTGATCAATTTGAGACCAAAATTACCTCGCTGTGACCAGTGGTTGTCGAGATTTAAGGACATAATGGTGTTTGATCTCATAACCTTTGACCCTGACCTTTTGACCTTTCGCCACATTTTCAAAATGTGTAACCAAGCCAAAAATGATTGTTTGACCACCCTAAACCAATTTCTGAAGTCAAATTCTCTAGACCTCAAAGTGCATACGAAAGTTGATCTAGCTACTAGAGTAATAAGACTCTTAAGAGCAAGTAGTGAGAAACATAAAATGTATCGTACAGTGGCAACATTCACAATTTATTGAAACGTTTCTTACTATTAAAATGACACTTTGTAATGGATGTGAGCGATCTTAGAAGACAATAGCTGTCGTAATTACTGCCACAATCAACACATTGATAATTAGTAGAAAAATTGACACAAAAAACAATACAGGAATTCAATAAGATATACTGTATATATATATTTTATTAACTCCTTTTGCACTGTAATATTTACAGTAAAATTATGAAGTGTAAGTAAATTTGAAGAATTTATCCTGTGTACTGTTGTAGTAGTTTTTTTTTATTTATTGAATGTTATGTTTACAAAATAATATACTGTACATATAATACAAAAAAATTATACAATATTTTACAAGCTGGACAAGAACATATTGGCCGAATGCAGCAGGAGAGTCAGAAATATTTTTCCTGCAATATCCAATCATATTCCAATACCGAGTCTATCATTGTTGTCTTTGGGTGACCTCTGTTCCAGTCTTCATCAGCTCAACGTCTTTAAAAAAAGTAAAAGCAAAGTATGAAAATCTGGAAAAAATAGATCATGCATATTTAGTGCAAAATTGGGCTAGTGAAATTGCTTACTTTGACATAGTCAAATAAGTATACTACCTTCTATGGTAATTAAAACACATTACTTATAATGTTATAACTTATAAAAATAGAAAATAAATATTTGACTTACTACAGTACAGAGAACATTTGTTTGTGTTGTAAAATGGCTAAGCTGGCTTTTCCCCTCTGTCTACTTGTACAGTGCTGCTGGAAGGTTCTCAATTTCAGGCTTGTATTGCAACCATTTTCCCTGAAAAATGTTTGTTTTATTTTTATCATAAAAATTAGTTAAACAAGCTTCAACTGTAAATATATATGGTACAGCAAGCTGGCTGTATTTTCGGAATGTAGCTAAGATTGATGGCATATAGCCTAGGCCAGTCTATGAAGAGTACAATGTATAGGGCCTAGCTGGGCATCTTCTGCAGGGACCCGATTGTCACAGTCTGCTTGCTACTAGCCTAGTTATGCAGCAGCATGTATTAATTATTCTAGGCCTAGCCCTGAACTGAAAAAATCCCAGGCTAAGTTAATTAATTTACCTTCCTGTTATTATTGCGTTATATATATTATTATATTTAAAATAACCGTCTAGGCCTACATACCGACAAATTACCAGCTCAGCTTTACATATTTATACGATCAGCCATCCCAGGGAAACCCACAGTCGAGTCGCGTCGATCTTCTCTGGTGGTGTTGTTGTACCATACAACGTGCATCGTCCATTGTTAGATCAGATCTCTGCTGTGTGGATGCTCATTAACATATCATGCATATGTATGAGTTAGCTCTACCGGCCTAATTTCTGAGCCAATGAGTTCGAAAAAATGGTAAACTTATTTTGATTTTTTTATAAGCGAAATCAATATTTTTTTCGAATTTTTTTTCGGTGGAAGTGAATAACTTTATGTTAACTACAAAACGGTCTATTCTAAATTTGATTTTTTTCGTCTTTATTTTTCATTTTTTGGGGGACAATACATCTTTAAAGATGTATTGTCCCCCTGAAAAAAAAATTTTTTTCAATATTTTTGTTGAATAGGCCATTTTAATTGCACATAAAAGTTATTCACTTTGACCTCAATTTGGATTGAAAAAAATATTTTTTTACACGGGAAAATCGCAATTTAATGCAAACATTAACCAACCGGAAGCTATTTGTCTGGAAGACAAATGTGTTCCGGTTTAATTTAACCCTTGACCTGAGTTAGCTCATAAATATTCATATTGTATGGATACATCGTGTGGATGGTGATGCTTTCCAAATCAACAGCCAACAACGATAGCAATGCATGCGTGCGAGAGAGTCGAGTAGTGATGCGAGACGAATCTTGAAGAAAACACGAAAACTATAGCTAGCAGAATGCTAAGTTAGAATTACAGTTGGTAACTTTGATGTTGAATCTTATTCATTTAGGTGAGTTTTTGTTTCGCTAACAGGAGAGGCCTAGCTACTGTACTACTAGTCTACTACTACTGCTAGTACTAGCACTGACAGTCTCGAGTAGCCTAACTGCTGCCTACTTCTGTCTCTAGAAGTAGAGTGTAGTAGGCCTAGGCAGTACACTGCTAGCTAGGGCTACAGTAGACCACCACCAGAAGGGACGTATTTTTGTTTTAATCATGATGAATTGGTTTAATTTTTAAAGATTTCAACTATCTATTCGGCAGTGAAAATTAAAAAAAAAAGAAAATCTAAATAATTGTTTTGGATGTTTTACTGATGCAATATTTTAAAAATATTTTCTGTATCAAATGCAATAGGTTCAAATTAACATTCCGCAAATAAACATTTTATGCAGATATTTTGACACAAATTTCTTTTTTTTTTTAGGTTGATTGATTGAACAATAAGAGCAAGTAGTGAGAAACATAAAATGTATCGTACAGTGGCAACATTCACAATTTATTGAAACGTTTCTTACTATTAAAATGACACTTTGTAATGGATGTGAGCGATCTTAGAAGACTATAGCTGTCGTAATTACTGCCACACACATTGATAATTAGTAGACAAATTGACACAAAAAACAATACAGGAATTCAATAAGATATACTGTATATATATATTTTATTAACTCCTTTTGCACTGTAATATTTACAGTAAAATTATGAAGTGTAAGTAAATTTGAAGAATTTATCCTGTGTACTGTTGTAGTAGTTTTTTTTTTATTTATTGAATGTTATGTTTACAAAATAATATACTGTACATATAATAAAAAAAAAATTATACAATATTTTACAAGCTGGACAAGAACATATTGGCCGAATGCAGCAGGAGAGTCAGAAATATTTTTCCTGCAATATCCAATCATATTCCAATACCGAGTCTATCATTGTTGTCTTTGGGTGACCTCTGTTCCAGTCATCAGCTCAACGTCTTTAAAAAAAGTAAAAGCAAAGTATGAAAATCTGGAAAAAATAGATCATGCATATTTAGTGCAAAATTGGGCTAGTGAAATTGCTTACTTTGACATAGTCAAATAAGTATACTACCTTTCTATGGTAATTAAAACACATTACTTATAATATTATAACTTATAAAAAAAGAAAATAAATATTTGACTTACTACAGTACAGAGAACATTTGTTTGTGTTGTAAAATGGCTAAGCTGGCTTTTCCCCTCTGTCTACTTGTACAGACAGTGCTGCTGGAAGGTTCTCAATTTCAGGCTTGTATTGCAACCATTTTCCCTGAAAAATGTTTGTTTTATTTTTATCATAAAAATTAGTTAAACAAGCTTCAACTGTAAATATATATGGTACAGCAAGCTGGCTGTATTTTCGGAATTTAGCTAAGATTGATGGCATATAGCCTAGGCCAGTCTATGAAGAGTACAATGTATAGGGCCTAGCTGGTCATCTTCTGCAGGGACCCGATTGGGCGCTAGTTCCGTTTCGCACCTGTCGTTTATTTCGACTCAAAATTGGTTAAGTAACTTTATCGTGAGTACCACACCTTAGAATTAGGCCTCAAAAATACTTTTACGAAGGAGATCACACAATAAGTAAAAAACAAATCCTTTAAATTGATGAATTTACAGACGTGTTTCTCGCACATCGGTTCGTGAATTTCGCATACTCCATGTTCAATGTTGTTGTTTCTATGGAGCGCCAAAAGAGCAATCATAATAAAGGGCTAAAAACTCAGTAAATTGCGTATATTTAATGCATTTATTGGTCAAAATTACGTTCAATTTTATCCTATTTTGTCAATGTTAATGCAACAAAAATATTACTGTTGATACTGTACATGGTTTTTGCAGGAACTTTTAGGAATGAAAATCGACAAATTCATCATCATATTACATGTCTTATACTCTTAGGCCTAGGGTTGGTTGCTATTTGAAAACAGCAAATTATTAGCAGTAAAATGTTACAGCATTTTTATTGACAAAATATATTAAAATTAAACGTGTATTTCAATAATAATGCATTAAAAGAAGACGCATTCCACTGAGGTTTTAACCATCTATTGTTGTTGCTCTTTTGGCGCTCCATAGAAACGAAAATATTGAACTTCGAGTATGCTAAATTCGCGAACGGTATGCGAGAAACATGTCTGTAAAATCATCAATTTAAGGATTTATTTGTTACTTGTTATGTGATTCTTCTTCATAAAAGTACTTATGAGGCCCAGTGTTAAGGTGTAGTATTCACAATAAGCTGCTTAACAATTTGGAGTCAAAAGGAAGTCGAAATAAAAACAGGTGCGAAACGGAACTAGCGCTCCCGATTGTCACAGTCTGCTTACTACTAGCCTAGTAATATGCAGCAGCATGTATTAATTATTCTAGGCCTAGCCCTGAACGGAAAAAATCCCAGGCTAAGTTAATTAATTTACCTTCCTGTTATTATTGCGTTATATATATTATTATATTTAAAATAACCGTCTAGGCCTACTTACCGACAAATTAACAGCTCAGCTTTACATATTTATACGATCAGGCCAGGGAAACCCTCAGTCGAGTCGCGTCGATCTCTGGTGGTGTTGTACATACAACGTGCATCGTCCATTGTTAGATCAGATCTCTGCTGTGTGGATGCTCATTAACATATCATGCATATGTATGAGTTAGCTCTACCGGCCTAATTTCTGAGCCGATGAGTTCGAAAAAATGGTAAACTTATTTTGATTTTTTTATAAGCGAAATCAATATTTTTTCGGATTTTTTTTCGGTGGAAGTGAATAACTTTATGTTAACTACAAAACGGTCTATTCAAAATTTGATTTTTTTCATCTTTATTTTTCATTTTTTGGGGGAAAATACATCTTTAAAGTGCACACGAGCTAGTTGTGTGCACTGGACCTACGGTTTATAGTCCTTATCCGAGAAGACTTGTTCTACCACCAGAACCATGGAGTGAGTGAGCCTCGAACCCTTGCCGATGTTACGGCTACGTAATTACGTACGTTTCCACTGTCTCACTCGGCCACTTACTCACTTATTGGTTCTTTTTGCTGGGAAATAGCCAGGTGTTTTATCTTCAACACTGAACGTTTTTAATTATTAATAATTTACACTTTACTATTATATAATTTTGTTTATGATACTAAATTACATTTTTATGACATCTCATATAATGTAATGAACTTGAATTGCATTATCAAAGCACGTTAAAAACAATATAGTATATACATATTATAACTATGAAATTAACTCTTCAACATTGTTAGCTATGAAGCATATTATCATCTATGTGTGCACGATCGCGAAATTATTAATTTCAGAACTAGTGAACGGAAATTACTAATAGTATGCGTTCAGGTCTGTTATTCAATATGGTTGGTCTCTAGTGAAGAATTTTATCGAAGTACAATAATGTATACGTTCTATTATTAATGAATATTACACACAATATTTTATAACATCTCTTGACTTAACTGACTTTCAATTTTATTATTTTTTAATAATAATAAAATAATTTATATATAATTTTTATCACAAATATCACAATTATGAGGGTCATCATGTTTTTAGATACCATCATAAAGGGAAAGGAGCTCAAATCAATAGTACAGTAGTATATTATAATGCATATTATAATAGTATTATTCCTAACACTATTGGAAAGCTGAACTGATATTGGATATAGTTATGAAAGTTTCATTGGATATTTTGAGGTAATTTGAGAGACTAGATGGTACGCTCGCTTCGCTCGCGTACCATCTAGGTCGTGCCCACAGATGGTTCTCGAATACACAGTAATTTCAGGGTAAAAAATCTGGCGATTTTAAATGCACGTACCGTAGGACTATAATACATTGCCGTTTACAGAAACGAATAAGTAGACACAATGATTTATGTAGTCAACCAAAATTAGCACCCTGGGAATTACTTCCGAAAGAGAAACTTACCACAAAATGAGTCCAACTTGTTTATTCATTTAAAGAAACCCAATTAGGGTTGAGGTATGGGAAAGAGGATAGGTACAAAGAGGAACAATTTTTAAATATATTCTTTATCCACGTCAGTAACGAAATATTGTTTTCATTTTTTATAGGCTTATAAATAATATACCACTAACGGTGACTAAATATAGTAAAACATTTGCGATTTAATACTTTGTTAAAACTGTCACTGTCATAGTCGATTGAAATAGTAAAGTACATGTAACGATACACCACTACGACGTTTATATTTTTTGTAATTATTAATTAATGCAAACGTTGAGAAGCAACTGTCAGTAATAAAGTTTATTTGTATATTACGTGTTTATATATCTAACAGTAGAGCCTACCCATAATCACAGTAATAAAGTTTATTTGTATATATTTTTTTACATCTAACAGTATTCACAGTAAGAAATGTTTGTATATATTTTTTTACATCTAACAGTATTCACAGTAAGAAATGTTCGATTCAAATGACGACCAAAAATGGTTAATAGGTATTTGCAGTACTGTATTGTCAAAGTATTGCAAGTTTATTCTCCAAGGGCTCATAAATTTACCTACTTGTGTTAAACCAAACTGGCAGACTGAGAGATTGGAATGTTCCATTCATCGCAAATCAATACATTTGTAAAAACGTAAATTAAATCTATCAAAATAGTATTTTTTAAAGAAAATCGGCCTGTCTTCAACATTATGATGCTGTACTCGGGCAGTTCAACCGGTTTTCAGCTATTAAAAACAATTATCATAGGAGGAGATAGGAAAATGCGAAGCGTCCTAGTATTATTGTGTGCGGGTATTTTTCAAGTTGGACATCCATTAGACAGTGTATACCACGATCGGAAAACACCCCTATTTGGGGCAAATCGTTGAACCTAAATTCGTTTTAATCGTCAATAACTAATTATCTAACTCAATTTAATTAGTAAATAGGGTTACATCAGGTGGTTAATATCAGTACCGAAAGTACGAACCAACTTTATATACCATCGAGTAAAAATTCTAGAAATAAACCGCGATTTATCGAATTTTGCCCTTACGTAAATTTATATATAGATATAGCAGTTTTTAACTGTGCTTTTTCTAGCCCTAGTGCTAAAGATATCAAGCTTTGTTTTAAGCTTTTCATTGTCTTCCTGGACTGGCTTGTTCCTCATTGTCGAAGATGTCAATGGTTGATTTCAGTTTCAGCCTAGCTGATGATAGCTGTGATGAAGTTTCAACCTGTTATAGTTTTCTAGATAAATAATATCTAAAATCTGATAGTGAAGTTTCTCTAGTGGTACCAACTGTTTGTTCTACTCCTATTACTATTGGATGTGGTTCAAAAGCAAGACTTACAACAACAAAAACAGATTCTATTTCATGTCAAACTGTTGAATCTGTTGCTGATGCTGTAACGCAGACTGGTGAAACATGGGAACAGTCTTCTACTCTAAGCAGAAAGTTAAGGAGCTGTGAGGATAAAATTGCAGATCTAAAGAAACAACTAAGTGAATATCGTGATGTTCGTGCAAATTTTGCCCATCTCTCATCCTCGTCGTATAAGGAAATTATTGATAGGAATGCTGTATTAGAGGAACAAGTCAAGACGTTACAGGTTCTAGTAAGTGAACAGGATTTCAAACAACCAAGATGTTCAGCAAAGAGATCAGTTGTAAAATCAAATACTCAAACATCTATTAATTTGAATAACCCTTGCCTCAGTATCACTAGGAGGGAAGAAGGCAAAGTCTGTGAAGAAAATTTGCAAAATATTACTTATAATAATGTATCACCGAAGCCTGCAAAGAAAGCCGAACAAATTCCAGCAAAACAACTTCCAGCTAAACAAATTCCAGCTAAACAAATTCCAGCTAAACAGATTCCAGCCAAACAAATTCCAGCTAAACAACAAAGAAATCTAATAATAGGTGACTCTATGCTGAAGCATATTAAGACAAATGGTCTATGTGAAACATCTGTGAGAACATTAAGAGGAGCAACTGTGGAACAAGTTAACTATACATTATGTGAGATCGATCTGACCAATGTAGAAAATGTTGTCATTCATGCTGGAACAAATGACTGTTGCGATATCAACTTTGACTTGGATAGGCTAAAGAACGACTACACTGATATGATATCAAGGCTTAAAATGAGGATAACAGGTGAGGTTTTCATCTCAGTGATTTGCCCGAGACTTGATGATCTTTCATTAAACAGACGCGTATTTGACGTAAATGAAATGCTCAAATATTCTTTCGGTAACATTGTTATTGATCACAGCCGAGCTTTCACTACACGATATGGAGTGGATTCATCAAAGTTTACAAGTCATGGTTTACATCTTAACTTGAGGGGTGCATCAGCCTTGGTTAAGAGTATTAATAATGTACTGTCAATAATATCACCAAAGAAAAATAGAAGAACTGGAAGCACGCACACTAGAGATCATCAAAGCATGCCTGTAGCAAATTGTCATTTCTGTGGCGAGAGTGGACATGTACGACGAGTTTGCAAACATGGAAAAGCAGTTGTGTGTTGGGTTTGTAAACAAGTAGGACACAAAGCGAAATTTTGCCAAGTTGAAGACTGAAAAAATGGCAAAGTAGATGAAGCCGTAATAAATGTAGCTAAGATGAAGTGTGCTGATGATAATCACATAACATTAAATGAAATTAATATAAACAATGATTCTAGTAATAATAGCAGTAATATAGTAAATTCAGGTAACACAAAATCAAGTAAAATGTTAAGTTTATTCTATTGTAATAAGAAGTGTGAAAAACAAATTATTAGATTTCAATGTTAGATTTTCTTCTTCGTCTCATGACGTCATTGCTATATCAGAGACATGGCTCGATAGCACAGTATATGATAGTCAGCTTTTAAACAATGATTATACCATTTTTAGAAAGGATAAAAATTCTCATGGAGGAGGGGTTTTAATTGCTTGTAAAACATGTTTAAATCCATCTTTATGCACAGATCTCAATAATGTTGATACACTTGAACTGATTTGGATAGAATGTCATAGTAATATAGGTAAAATTTTATTAGGAGTGTTTTATAGGCCGCCTTCTTCAAATGTTCAATATTTAAATTCCGTTATTGATAATCTAGATAAAGTTCAAGCAAAAGTTGTTGATTACAAACAGGTACAGTATTACTCATAGGCGACTTTAATATTCATGTTGATTGGAATTGTTTGAATGTGAACAATGGTTTATCCGCCCAAGCAGGAAGCTTGGTAGAAGGAACAATGGCAACTGGACTAGTGCAAATAATAGATCAGCCTTCTTATGTAACACGAAATGGGGATGGGCACTTTTTGGACTTGGCTTTTGTTAGTAATCCACTTTTAATTGATAAATGTCAAATTATTAACAATTTTGACTCATGTGATCATGAGGCAATTGAGATATGTCTAAGGATATCAAAACAACGTGACAAAGTTATAACAAAAACTGTATATGCACTAAAAAATGCAGATTTTGAAAAGATGAAAAGCATATTAATTAATTTTAATTGGGAAAATTGTTTTATGTTTGAAAATATTAATAATATTTGGGATAGTATAATGAACAATATAAACAAGGCTATTTCTGAATCTGTGCCTATTAAGAAAAGAAATAAGACTAAATCATTTCCATGGATTACTACAGAAATTAAGAAACTTTGTACAAAGAAAAGAAAATTATATAGGAAGGCTAAGATTTTAAAAACAAATGAAGCTACAGATAGATTTAAGTGTTGTAGTAAGGAACTGAAAAAAGCCATATATTATAGTCACAGAAATTATGTTCTAGACATCTCAAATAAGGCTACTTCAAATATAAAGCAATTTTAGGCATATATTAGGGCAATTAGACAAGATTCACAAGTTATAAGTTTTAAGATTAATGATGCTATAGTAACAGATGCTAGAGAGATAGCAAATTTGTTTAATGATCAATTTTCTAGTAATTTCAGTAATAATGATGATGGTGGTAATGATGACTTGCTCTGCAACTCTGATATTATCCCTCAGCATTATATGGAACTTGAGAAATTTAATGTGATGGAAGTTTATCAGGCATTAAACTATTTAATTGTTTCAAAATCTCCAGGACCTGATAATTTACTTCCCATATTTCTAAAGGTTTGTAGGGCAGAACTAGCACGATTGTTGTGCGACTTTTTTAACTTATCTTTAGAAAAAGGCATTTTACCAAAACAGTGGAAAACTGCTAATGTTGTACCTGTTTTCAAAAAGCATGGAAAACCTAAAGGTGATTTTAAGAGTTACAGACCTGTGTCTTTAACACCAATTGTTTGTAAAATTATGGAGAAACTTGTGTGTACCCGAATCAATAATTTCTTAGAGGCTAATAGTATATTATCAGATAATCAGTTTGGTTTTAGACATGCTTATAGTACTGAATTGTTACTCACTAAGGCGTTTCATTCATGGGCTCAAAGTTTAGATGCAAAAAATTGTAAGCAAGTAGATGTAATTTTCTTAGATTTTTCATCTGCTTTTGATAAAGTACCCCATAATCGTCTGATTAAGAAACTTAACAATATTGGCTTAAACAAAGGTTTAAATAAATGGATCCAGGATTTTCTTTTAAATAGAAAACAAAGAGTTATCTATAGAGGTGAAATATCGCATTGGAAGAATGTAATATCAGGGGTACCCCAGGGGTCAGTTCTTGGCCCTCTTTTGTTTCTATTGTATGTGAGTGATCTTGAATATGGTATAGAATCTTCAATTTTTCAATTTGCAGGTGACAATACCATTTCAAGACCTATTCATGAATTAGAAGACTGTATAAAGTTACAGAGTGATTTAATAAGATTTATGAATGGTCAGTTTTAAATAAACTACCATTAAATGCATCAAAATGTGCAGCAATGAGTTTATCCAGGTGTAAAGATCCCATCATATTTGCTTACGATATCAATTCCGATTCAACGGAAAGAGTCCATGAATTCAAACTACTTGGTGTATATATCAACAGTAAATTACCATGCCACTCTCATGTAGATTATGTTTGTAGTAAGGCAAGCAAACTTCTTGGTTTTGTTTCAAGATGTAGTAAAGCAATGTCTTGGATGGCAATGCTAAATCTTTACAAAGCACTAATACTACCTGTTGTGACTTACTGTTGTTGTATGTGGGCACCTACTGAAATATCTCATATGTATAGACTTGAAAGGGTTCAGAGAAAGGCCACTGAATAATTATGTACAGAAAAGAAGGAAATTGGGACACCTCATATTTATATAGGTTAAAGACCCTAAATATTTTAAGTATTGAAGATATATTTAAAGTGTATAGACTCACATTAGGTTTTAAAATAATGCATGGCCTCTGTCCATCATCCTTTAATGAGTTTGTGAGATCAAGTGAGAGGTGTGAAGGGCGGTTAATACATTGGAAGGCAAAGACCAATACATTTTTAAATTCATCGTTTGTTATTTTCCCTAGATTATGGGAGCAACTTCCCAATGAAATTAAACAATGTGCTACAATTTCAGACTTTAAAGCCCAACTCATCAAACATTTGATCTCAAAATATTAAGTTGTAATTGTTTATATTGTTTATTCAATGCAGCTTATTTTTAATTGGTGTATCTCATTATAACTATGTTTTTGTTTTATTTTGACTTAATTTGTGCTACTTAGTTTTGTTATTTTTGTATTTATAAGTAATGATGGAGTAAGAGCAGTTTTCTGTTTGGGCTCATGCCTATTACTTGCTCCTGGCAAGATGAATTGTAAAATGTACTTTATGAACTTTTGCCGAATAAATATTATTATTATTATTACTTGTTTGGTTGATTTACCGTACTCTTTTAATGTAAAAGAGTGAAAACCAATTGCTTCACTCTTTAATACCAATCTTTAAAAGGATGACATTCACTCTAAAAAAGTGAATTTTGTTTCTTTGTAATTTTGAATATGCTGGTTCAATTGAAGTTTAGCACTGTAACATTAGAATAGATATGGATAATTAGGGTATGGGTCTTTAAGTATTTAAAAAGACACATTCCCCATTCCTTACCATTTTTGACGTTTTGTAAAAATAATGCATAATATACTTTAAAAACATTCAACCAGGTCATGCATTGTCTTAAATGTACGTTTAATGTTAAATTATGACAAAAGGGAGGGTATAATATATTCCTCCCCTGAGTTTAGCCTCTCTACCCGAACACGAACACGGGATTTATAGAATAATGACAACTGTCAAAAGTACGTTTTTAATCAATTTTTATCGTTTTTTATTGGAATTTTGTTACATATTTAAATTACTTTTTTTTAATGTAAAATAACGAATGCAATATTTTTATTACAATTACTTTTAACATTGTAACATATAAATATGCTTAAAAAATATAATATTTATAACAGAGTATGATAATACATACGAACCCACACAAGACAACAACAAATTATGACAACACTGTATACACATATATTATGAACCAAAGCTGTGGAAGGAATTCACTGGCGGTAATAAACTGAATAATTTGAAAGAAAAAATAACATGTTAAAAAACACTATTTATTGCTTTAATGCTGATGAAAAACACTAAAATGAATATAGTAAATGTCGTTTCTTTAACTTTTATTTAATTTATGTTGTGTTTTATTGTTTTATGCTTTTATGTAAAAGTTCCTGCAAAAACAGAATCGTAAACTTCTTTATGCAGGATCCTTGCCGTCAATTATATACTGAAATTGTAATTATAAACGATAACTAAATAAATGTGAATTGATTTGAATTGATATTAAAGAGAGAAACAATCCACTCGATCGTAGATGGTCTAGCTAGGCTTATTTTTGTAGGCCTAACTGGTAAACCGCAATAACTTACGAACATCGTACGCTAGCTATAGGCCTAGTTGCTGCATTAATTGTCTGTTTTTGCCAGAATTCGTTAATAAAAATTGGAGGAAACCCGGTATTTTTACTAAAAAGTTACGATTCTTCACATGTGTTTTGGCCTTCGCGATGGATAAAGTGGGTGAATCACAGAAAAAAAAACGAAAATATCAATCTGCGTGCAATGCATGTCAAGATTTATAGTGGGCCGCTTACATTATTAGAATCGTCTTTACATTGTTTACCATTCAGAAAAGGTATTTCATTAACTTTTTAATCGTAAAAGTACTATTTATTTTTAAATTAAATGTATGTTTGATATTCAATGTATATTGCTATTTAAGATTGTATGTAATAGAATAAGATTAATAAGAAATCAAGTAATGATTGATGAAGTAATGAAGTTAGTGTAAATGTATCTATCTAGTATTAATCTCACAGTTTGAAATTCTTAAGACACAAGCTTTTCGTTTTCAGTTTTACATCTAAAAAATAATCTACTATCTTCTAATATAAACGTACTAAAATAATAATCTTTTATAAAAATTATCATTCTACAGGCATTGCTATGCTTAATAGAAAGACCTATAATAAAACGATATTTTTTTAAAGCTTATGCGACTGCGCACAATTCAGAAACAGTGCCTACTTATAGGAACGTTTTAGAGCACGATGTAACACTTTTCTCTTGCCTTTAAACTGGGTATGGTTAAATAGGTGCGCATCCAATAAGGTAAGTGTTTACAATATCTAGGGTGTGAGTTAGGAAGGGTTAATCTGTAGTGTTAAATTCTGTTCCAATTAATTATACATTATCTGTCTAGGCATCCATGCAGCTGAATTACTAATACTACTTCTAAAATAGTTATAATATTGCTATACAATTCGCTTTCTTTAAAATTTGAAATGAACTTTAACTTGATTATCAAACAGTAGTAGATAATTATCTTAAGGTAAACAAATGTATAATTATTTTAAAACACTCATCGTAAATTATATGGACTATATTGACAAAGGAAATTTAAACAAAAATTTTAATTATTAACATTAACATTCTTTAAAAAGATATAGGAAAACGCTTTCATATAAAAAAAAAAAGTGAAATGGCATGTTTATGGATGGTAATTGGCCACAAGTAAGCTTACCCTAGAGAATACACTTTTATCGCACATTTACCTACAACAAGGGCAGGCCAGCAGAACCATAATGCAATTCTGTAAAGCCAATTTGAAATGTTTTAGTTGTGTATTGTGTCAGATGAAATAGTGTCCGGCGGGGGATAGTTTCACCATGTAGTTTAAGTTCTTTTTATTTGTTGTTATCCGAAACAATTCTATTCATTTCAATTTAAATGTTTTTTATATATTGTTTACAAATGATCATACATCTAGTTACTTGGGTGCAGAACATTTGAATATACACATTTGTCGGAAAAGAAAAGGTTTTGTTTTTTCTGATAGAGTATAGAATGTCATATAAAAATCCCCATTGTTTTTTTCTTCTTTTGCTTAACTGAACTCTAGGACCTAGATTTTGCAGGGTTTTAATTTGTTCAGATTTTGTCTATTTTGTGTCATACAGTATTTGCAGAGTACACTGTATAAGTTATGTACAGTTTAGCATTGAAGAAAGTACAAGATCCATTTTTATTCAAATTTTAACATGATGAAGATAACAGTTTTAGAAATTAATAACATTTTGAAGAATTTTGGGCACGTAAAACGATAGGCGCTATCTTTTAAACGCGATGAACTTTTACTAAAGAGATGAAAATCCGACTTTTTTAATTCAACTGAGACCACATATGACGACGTCAGATACATACAGTTTTTATTATCCATCCATATCTACGATTCAACATCTTCCAAAATAAGTTTTAATCACGTGGGTCATATTTTATTCCGATGAGCTATAACATATTAACATATGCTGTATAGATGAAATTAAGTAGTTCACATTATTTTAATATTTTGATATGATGACTAATGAAAATTAAAATGTTTGTAACTCATGTGAAAGAGAAGTGATTAAGAAAAAACATAATTATCATTCACTTTATTTATTCAATCAAAATTATATTACAAATAGTGGCTCAAAGGGCCAAATTGCTTTTAATTTTACAGTTAAAAAGAAGTATATAAAATTGAATATAAACATACCAAATATCAAATACAACATAAAAAAATTAAAAATAAATAAATAAATAAGACTGTAGCAGCACCATCAGAGAGAAGAGTGTTACACATGTCACCAGGTGAAATTTTAAATAACTACAACAAGTTATGATTCATTAAGTTATCGAATATAGTATGGAAATGACTACTAAACAAGGCCAACAGCCATTAAGTCGCGTGCTACAATGCATAATGATACCGGACCGACAGACAGACCGACAGACAGACCGACCGACCGACAGACCGACCGACATAGTGAACTATAGTCGCGTCCACGCGACTAAAAAGGCATAATTTTGACGAATTTTTTAACTTTTTCATCAAAAACGTGCGCAAATTATCCAATTCGACGTGCTCGTATGACGTAATTTTAAGTCGAAATTGTTTAAAAGATGGTAAAATTATTAGAAAAGAAAAAAGTATGTATTTAACGCTACGTGCGCACCACGCGCGTAAACATTTGCGCGCGTATGGGAATTTTTGACATGCTCAAAATGACAAGAAATGCGTAGAAAGTTGATTAAAAATGAATTTTGCGCATTTTAAAATTTAAATGCGCGTGCGCGCGTAACTTTGTGGCTTTGTGACTCATGGCAATTTTGTAAACGCTTAAAATTGCCTGAAACGTACTCTTATTTCGTCGAAAATAAATTTTGAAAATTTTAAGCGCGCGTACGCATGCGTTACATGCGCTACGCACGTAATTGTATTGCCATATGATGATTTATGCCCTGAAATTTATGAGTACCAAATTTTATTTAATTGTGATTCATGGTTGTGAAGATATGATTACAAACGTGATTTCGTTAAATCGTGCGTAGACCGCGTAATTTTTTATTGCGCACCGTGAAAACATAACCACATCGATTCCTGGCCATAAGAGGAATATACTGTGAAAAATTGACTTAGCTAGATTAAACTGATATCAAGATAAGGTCAGAAAGCGATAAAACGCATAGTGATACCGGACCGACAGACAGACCGACAGACCGACAGACCGACAGACAGACAGACATAGTGAACTATAGAGTCGCTTCCACGCGACTAAAAACCTATTGGTTTTTGCATATATCAGCTAGGGGTTCACTCAAATCAAGAGAGAATTTGCGCAAGATTCTAGGGGAACATAATCAGGGCCTCCTGATTTCTTTGGGTTAATTTTTCGCGCCGCGGCTCTAGCCAGCTATGTCCCAGGAGGACACATTCATTAATAAGCTGTTTCATAGCGGTAGCTTTAGTATCTAAGGCTGACAGTTTTGTGAATTTGGAAACTCGACTATAATTTATAGGTAGCTGCTGGACCCAAAAAACGTCTGGGAGAAGAGAGTCTATATGAAAGCCTTTGCTGATAATACAGTATTATTGAGATGTAGACGGAAATCTGTAAAATCTTGTTCAATAAATAATAACTTCGTTTTTGCTGTCAACCAGGCCGGTATTATAATAAGTCACTGTCAAACAATCATTCGATAATGGTCAAAACTTTATTTTGGCTCTGTCAATATAAAGGGAGGTATTTACAATGACTTTCTTTTGACTGTCAATCTAGGCCAATGGTATAATAATACGCCGTCAGATATTAAATCATTGAAACAGTCCTGGTAAATTTTGTTTGGTTATCAGATGCCGTGGGGGGCCCAATCAATTATCGTCAGAAGGTGAACAATCAGTCTAGGTAGCAGCAGCAGATTATTAGTATAGGAACGCCTGCTCCATTAATTAATCCAGAAAAGGGTTTGTACATTATCTATTTGTTTATTAGCCTTCTCCTAACACAATTATATTTTCTTTAAAAAAAGGTTTTATAAGTGGTTTCAACATTTATGATAGTAATGTCACAGTTCTGTGTCTGGACGCAAGTTCATAGACCTACTAGTTATATTATTCATATTAACTGATACTTACTCTTCATTTACCGTAAAGTTCAGTTTTAATGAAATATATAATATAAATTGGCTTCGTAACAATTAATTAGTGTTGAAAAGGTTAGTTTTTTGGTGATAGGTGAAAATGACATGTAACTTCGTAATCATTTTATTTCTTTTTGTATAAAGGCCCAATTACACTATGACGATAACGACGGACGATAAATATATAGCATGCATTTTTTTTACATAAACCAAAAGAAATTAGAAAGGTTTTCGTCCTAGACCTATAGGATAATCATTTATGCTGACTTTGATAAAAAATAATAATGTTTTTCAAATTCCAATCAAATGACGTCATGATAAATAAAAACAATAAAATCGCTGTATTGTCACGATATTATTGGTCTTACTAATCATGACGTCATTTGATTGGACGTGTGAAAATATAATTTTCATCAAAGGAATTGTTTATATTTCTTTTGGTTTATGTATTAAAAATGCACATTTGTCTATTTATCGTCGATCGTTATCGTCCTAGTGTATGGGCCTTATGCTGTAAATGTTCAATTAATTGATCATTCCGATTTTATTAGTTGGACTCTTGCACAGTTGCTGTCTAATCGTTGTTGTGTAATATCATTTCGAACCATATTAAAATCATAAAGAGATTCATATTCCTTAACATGTGGCTGTGCATGGAAGTCCGGTCTACAAAAACTCGGGCCCGGGATCATTGTTATTGGGCCTGAAAGTGTTGGTGAATTCATAATTATACTTAATATTATATTTATATATATATATATATATAATTATATTATTATACAAATGAAAGCAAAACCCGTTGAATCTCAAATCATTAGGACTAGAAATTTGGTTTATCAATCAAATAAATACTTTCGTTCAAAATGAAACTCCAACCTCTCTAATCAAAAGATTGAACTCGAAAACGGACCGTTTTTTTGAATTGGGTATGTTGAAACATTTCAATATTCATTTAAAAAAGTACATTAATTGTGGTATTGATCAGTGGCTATAGAGGCGTAAAAACCCTCGATCAATATCTTGTAAAATGCACTGTGGAAGGGTCATTATTAAGACTGCAAAATTGGGCTTATCAACAAATAAATACTTTCGTTCAAAATGTAAAATCAAGGCTGAAAAATTGGGCTTATCAACAACAAAATAATTTATTATTAGACGCGATAACATCAAGGATAATCAGTATAATAATTATTAATATAGCCACTGTTACTAGTTTTATTCTACATGCTAAAGTAAATAAAAATCCACTAGAAAACAAACAAGTCTGAATGTTATGCTTATTAGCCATGTTATGTTTGTTACTGTAGGCCTATGATTGTTTGCAATGTCCACATATTATTTCCGTGGGCATATCCATAGTGTATCACTCACAAAAAAGACGTGTGAGGTTCTTTCTTTAGATTTTGACGAATGATTTGTGTTACAGGTTGACACATGAGTCAAATACTCAAGATATCGGCTAACGCCATGGGACCCTTGGCTTATCAATGAATAATAAATACAGTACTACTTTCGTTCAATTGAAATCGGAATCTGACCGTTTCATTAAATTGGGTGTGGTTAGGCCTAAACATATAATAATTTATTAAAAAGGTACAATAAAAACAAATGCATCAGAGGCGTAAAGAACCCACGGTCAATATCATGTAAAATTTATATGGTATAAGCACTGTGGAAGGGGTCATTATTATTAAACTGGAAATTCGGCTTATCAACAAATAAATACTTTCGTTTAAAATATAAATAAGACTGCAAAAGTGGGCTTATCAACAAATAAATACTTTCGTTCAAAATGTAAAATAAGACTGCACAATTGGGCTTATCAACAAATAAAATACTTTTTTTCAAAATGTAAGAAAACATTTTTTAAATATAATCCTTAAGCTCTGTCTATACTATCAAACTAAATATGATGTGCCCATATTATATAGACATGACGATGTCCCCCCGATGTTCACTACGATATTCGGGCATATCACTACCATATTTGGGCACATCACACTTTTTTTGTTAAACTAGTTGGGACAGTGTAGACACAGAACTATGTGATCGAAACATAAGTCGGAATTGGACTGACGCGATTGATTTAATTGGGTATTTTTTATTAATGTAATGATTCATTAAAAACTATAATACCGATAAGCGTTTGGTATTGATCAATGGTGCAACAAACCCTGAGAAATAATGGTATAACGCGATTTGGTGATAGCTTAGCAATAATACAACCCATATAGGCCTACTATTATTATAAATACCTATTACAAATCCATTCATATAACTTTTCATCGCGAACCGAAAATGTATAAATGTTATTCTACAGACAGTAATTTTATATTCAAAAGCCATATTATTATCATTATCAATACCTAAATGCGATAGTAATAACCACATAAACATAAATTGTTCCCAATACAAGTTTGTGCGTTTAATTCTAGAAAGAAACGACTGTGCTGACAGGCCAATGACATAAATCACAAGTAAAGTCCCAATTGTTCACTTGCGTTTTGATTGGCCGACCTATTATATTAAATTAATGAAGACTGTTCTTACAACTGTCCAGTCAAAAAGTTACGCGGCGTTTTTTGTAAGAAATATTTCTTGTTTTAGTTTGTTATACACATCCCTGGGTTGTACTTGAGGTACTGACTTATCTGATGGCAAAAATGCAGGAAGTTTACTGCAATCTAACAAGAGCAGTTGAGCGCTAACACTGGTAAAATGTTCATTGATCATGATTGCATTGGCAATGCCGTAGCAATCGGATGAAGGGATGCCAGGTGTTAAAAGATTAAGGATAGACGAACTGCCAGTATTGGTGTCACAAATGATTTTATTTTTGTTCCATTGTACCGTATGAGGGGGGTCATTCATGCGTAGCGGCCTCTTATTGGATGATGGGTTGGTATATTGGAGGGAGGTTGGAAACAAGGAGTTGGGATTAAGCTGAGTGTTGCATTTCTTGATTGGGTGTGGCAAACTACTATTGTTGTATTGATAAGTTGCTAAGCGGAGAAAATAAAGAAAACCACAAAGTAAGAGATATAGATATTTGATGCACACTTCAGCGATATTGTAGTCGTGTAATAAATAACTCCTTAATTTCTAATCTGAGGTCTCCTTTTACGACTGTTAATTGAGTGGTAGGCTACATTGAAGAACGGATTGACTAATTAAATTTATAACTAAAGGACTCTGGCAACCAGAACACTTGTGAGTATTAGGAAAGGGGTAAAGGCCATCTCTAGAGATAATTGAGGGAGTAAAGGGAACTTGTAAGATATTTATTTATGTGTTTATTGTTAACGGGTATTTATTTATTAGATGTTATTGAATGGTTAAATGTGAAACTTCATATGAATGCTCGTTTGAGCCTGAGGTATAAATGTTTAAAAGAAAAGGAAAAAAAATAATTAAAATAACGATAGAAGCTCTTGAAGTAATTTGTAATTGTTTTCTGTATAACTAAATTGGCAAGGTTTCGTGACAGAATAGTAACGATATTGGAAACATCGAGACGGAAAGGAAAAACTTACTACTAGTACGACACGCCATTGAATTGGAGACATTAAAGAAAGACGTTAAAGAAAAGAAGGATGGTTACAGAAATAATGCGTGGAATGTTATATACAACGGCTACTGGTGTGTGAAATAGCCACCTGATTGGAACTTACATGGCATTATCAACGTGTAAACTTATTGTAATTATATATATGGAATAGATAGATGAATTATGAAATAACAAATATTATATGTGTGGAAAAGAATAGAATAGTATATGAATTTACAAATATTGTGAAACAACTTATTGTAATTATATATATGGAATAGATAGATGAATTATGAAATAACGAATATTATATGTGTGGAAAAGAATAGAATAATGTACGAATTTAAGAAATAGTGTGAAACAAAGTTTTGTTATTATAAATATGGAATGGATACTGAATTATGAAATAACGAGTATTATATAATTATGTGAAAAAGAAACGAACATAAATAAGACAAATTGATAAAATTAGTGGCTAAAATATATTAGAAGATGAATGATTTATAATCAAAGTATATAAGACGAGATAGAGAAATTGTTGTATTAATTGGATCATAGAGAATGGGAATAGTAATTTAAGAGGGTAATTCGAGATTTATATGATGAAATTAATTGAATAATATTGTAAAGTGTAACGATAATGCAAGTATACGTATAAAGGAATTAGGGTAGAGTGTATTTTGAATAGAAGTAATTATTTATTTATTGTTGTATTCATTTATTTGTTTATTGTATTTAATTGGGTTTTGAGTATTAGGAAAGGGGTAAAGGCCATCTCTAGAGATACTTGAGGGAGTAAAGGGAACTTGTAAGATATTTATTTATGTGTTTATTGTTAACGGGTATTTATTTATTAGATGTTATTGAATGGTTAAATGTGAAACTTCATATGAATGCTCGTTTGAGCCTGAGGTATAAATGTCTAAAAGAAAAGGAAAAAAAAATAATTAAAATAACGATAGAAGCTCTTGAAGTAATTTGTAATTGTTTTCTGTATAACTAAATTGGCAAGGTTTTGTGACAATTGGTCATATTCTTAATTTGCGCATGCCATGATCACTATGCTGGAAGTGTTTAACACGTTCAACATAGTATATAATATGCTTAGCTTTTTTCAATTCTATTCAATTTTATTTTCACAAGATACCGTAAATCTTCTAATAGTAACCCACATTCTAAAAGTTTTTTTCCAAACTCGATGCCAAAGCTGGTTATTGGTCTGTAAAATTAGATCACGACAGCCAGAAACTTACCACTTTTCAAACACCCTTTGGACGCTATTGCTTCCAGCGTTTGCCTTTCGGATTGTCTGTGAGCCAGGATATATTTCAGCTTGAGATGGATCGAATCATTGGAAAATGCAAAGGTGTTTGTGGAATTGCAGACGACATAGCAGTATTTGGTTCCACTGAACAAGAACATGATGCTAACCTGATTAACTTCATGAAAGTTGCAGAACAAACCGGCTTCGTTTTAAACTCGACCAAATTTCACATCAAACAAGATAATATAACATTCTTTGGTAACGTTTATAACAACCAGACCCCAAGAAAGTTCAAGACTTAAGAGCTATGCCTGAGCCTACAAACAAAACAGAACTTCAACAATTTCTTGGAACTATGACTTACCTCTCGTGTTTCATTAAAGACTTCAGCACAAAAACAACAGTGTTGAGAGATCTATTAAAGAAGGACGTTGAGTTCCTTTGGGAACACATCATGCAAAAGCATTTGAAGCTTTAAAACGCGAAGTTTCCGAAACAACGTTACTACAATATAATGATGTAAACAAACATGTCATCCTTCAATGCGACGCAAGCATACGTGGATTAGGGGCAACACTGTTACAATATGATTGTAACGATCAACTCAAACCAATTACTTATGCAAGTAAAAGCCTTACAGACACTGAACAACGTTATGCATGTATCGAGCGAGAACTATTATCCATTGTATTTGGAGTACAACGATTTCACACCTTTTTATTTGGACGAAGTTTCCACGTTATTACGGATCATAAGCCATTGATAATGATAACAAATAAACCACTAACATCTGCACCTCCTAGATTACAACGGATGCTGATCAAATTACAAGGATATCATTTTACTATTGAACATTTACCAGGAGTCAAAAATCAACTTGCCGATGGCTTATCACGTTTGCCTAATATGAATAATAATCAAATCATTGATTTGGATGTACGTGTTGATCTTGTTCGTTTCTCCACAGAAAAAGTAACTCAACTTCAACAACAAACCACCAAAGACCCAATCCTAAACCAACTTAAAGGCATCATCACCAATGGTTGGCCGAAAAACATCAAACAGTTACCAACAGATATGCGACCATATTGGAGTTACAGAGACGAGACGACAACGGCCTTGTGCTTAAAGCTCAACGCATCGTAATACCCTCAACTATGCAACGTGATATACTGCTACAATTACATACCGCTCACCTTGGTCAAGAAAAAACAAAACTACTTGCTAAGGACACTGTATGTTGGCCGAACATCAATAAAGACATTGACCAATTAGTTCAATCATGCTCTAGATGTCAACAGCACCAACCACCACAAATGTCCGAGCCTCTCCTGCAACATGACATACCAACTAAACCATGGAGCGTACTTGGAGCTGATTTGTTTACATTCGACGATCATCAATGGCTAATTATATCTGACTATTACTCGAAGTATCCGATCATTCGCAAACTACCTGATTCTAGTCCAAGCAGAGTCGTCATCGATGTTTTCAAGCAAGTATTCGGCGAACATGGCGTTCCATCTAAAGTTGTAAGCGATAATGGCCCGCATTTTTCCAGTTTCGTGTTCAAAGAATTTGCTAAAGCCTGGAGTTTCGATCATACAACTTCTTCACCCAGACGACCCCAAGGTAATGGGTACATCGAATGTTAAATATGGACGGTAAAATCAATATTAAAGAAAGCTAAACAATCGTCAACCGATTATGAACTTGCACTTCTTCATTGGAGATCTACACCAGTTAGTCAATCTCTTCCCAGTCCAGCTCAATTATTAATGGGAAGAAAATTGAAATGCAGTCTACCAACAAAGATAAGCCTAACCAACACCAATGACTCTGACAAAATATACGACGAATTGAAGAAAAGGCAAGAAGTTCAAAAGCATTATTATGACTTGCATGCTCGTACAAATGAACTAACCCCATTAATTCCAGGTCAACAGGTCAGAATCCAGGACCAGAGTTCTAAATGCTGGGATCCTGCCACTATCCATCGGATAGCTGACGAACCAAGATCATTCTTCGTACAGAGTCCTAATGGTAAAATCACCAGACGAAATCGACAACACATCCGAGAAATACCAGTCAGTACGCCTGTACTACAAGAAGCAACCGTACCTAACAAACCTCTCAACCCAGACCCACAGGATAAACCAGATGTGAGCAGAACTGAGATCGAACCAGAACAACCTATAATTCGTACAAGGTCCGGACGGGAAGTGAAAATCCCTGATCGATATAAACCATGATACGAACTACGACTACCTCAACATTGTTGTTGTTGATATTGCGAACATTTATAACTTATTATTTTTTTTTTGGGCTCGATATTATTATTATTATTATTTTTTGTGTTTATTCCAAATGTGACTGTATGATATTATGCTAGTATGTTGTTTCAAGTTTGCTGTGAAGGGGATGTTGTTATATATTCTAAATGTTTATATTCTAAAAATCTAAAAAAAAAACTTTCTGTTTTTGTCGATAAGGGGGATGTAATATGGTGGCGCTAGAGCCCAATTTGCATACACACCTGAGTGGTGGCGTGCTAGGTATTACTGTATATAAAGGACGTGTTGTTTTGCCATTAAACACTTGTACTTATCGTAACTTACGTGGTTGTCTCTCTGTCTCATTTCTTTCGTTTAACACCAGACTTTACAACCCACACTCTCTAATAGTAACCCACATTCTAATAGTAACCCATAAACTAATAGTAACCAACACTCTAATAGTAACCCACACTCTAATAGTAACCCACAACGTAATAGTAACCCACAACCTAATTGTAACCCACATTATAATAGTAACTCACACTCTAATAGTAACCCACAACCTAATAGTAACCCACATTCTAATAGTAACTCACACTCTAATAGTAACCCACAACCTAATAGTAACCCACACTCTAATAGTAACCCACAACCTAATAGGAACCCACACTCTAATAGTAACCCCCACTCTAATAGTAACCCACAACCTAATAGTAACCCACACTCTAATAGTAACCACAACCTAATAGTTAGTCTGGGTTCCAGACGGAGTTTTGTCTTAATATTAGTTAAAAGATAAATATTTTGGCACATATGGCGTTTCATACGTATACTACTTGATTTTGGATACTCCATCTGGGGAAACACGCACAAGTCACGTGGTTTGACACCAATAATTCTTGGTGCATACGATTATCCGGTTGACTAGTTTCAGCTGCATGCGATTGGCTACTCTCTCGTACACGGTTTAAATATTCATATTTCAGAATTTCAAAGACTCAACAACTAAGATGATGCGCATGCGCTATGTTACGTTTAGACAATGTGTACTTGGGTACATTTATGAAAGTTCTGAAGGCTAGAAATTATTTTATATGCCTAGTAGTCTGGTAAACATTTGATGGGATCTTTGAAACATGAAAACTCGTCTTGATATATGATAGGCTAGCTTCTCCGCAAATCAAACATTGAATGGATCATTTATTACGCGGAGATAATTTTGATTTAATTCCCACCCAGACTCTGTCCTGTTCTGTGTAGTGGTGTAGCCCTGTTGTGTGCCGGTGGTATGTAGGCCTACTTCATTGGCGTTTTATTTGGCAGGTCATACGTGCGAGTTGAGTAGGACCTACGAAAGAGGCCTAGGCCAAGGACTAAACAATTAATAAACAAAACAACTTGGCATTACTATTTTATATTTCAACAGTCTCGATCGTACATTAAGCACTGGTAGGCCTACTACGTACTCGATCTCTTTCATTTTGAAACAAAATGATCATTGGTTGATTCGAAATCCATATTTACATACCGCCCGCCCCATATAGCCAAATACGGTATGATAACCTACGTCATTCTTATCGTATGTTTGCGGTCTGCAAATCGATTTCTATACGTGTTTCACAAGTCTGTATTTTCAGACAAAAATCGCGGTCGAAATAAAAACAAATAAATAAAAAAAAAGATAATACAGACTTGGGGCAAGTCTACCTAATAGTAACCCACACTCTAATAGTGACCTACACTCTAATAGTAACCCACACTCTAATAGTAACCCACACTCTAATAGTAACCCACATTATAATAGTAACCAACATTATAATAATAACCCACACTCTAATAGTAACCCACACTCTAATAGTAACCCACACTCTAATAGTAACCACACTCTAATAGTAACCCACACTCTAATAGTAACCCACATTCTAATAGTAACCCACATTCTAATAGTAACCCACACTCTAACAGTAACCCACACTCTAATAGTAACCCACACTCTAATATTAACCCACACTCTAATAGTAACCCACACTCTAATATTAACCCACACTCTAATAGTAACCCACACTCTAATAGTAACCCACAATCTAATAGTAACCCACAACCTAATAGTAACCCACACTCTAATAGTAACCTACAAACTAATAGTAACCCGCAACCTAATAGTAACCCACACTCTAATAGTAACCCACAACCTAATAGTAACCACACTCTAATAGTAACCCATACTCTAATAGTAACCCACACTTTAATAGTAACCCACACTCTAATAGTAACCCACACTCTAATAGTAACCCACACTCTAATAGTAACCCACATTTTAATAGTAACCCACATTCTAATAGTAACCCACAACCTAATAGTAACCCATACCCTAACAGTAACCCACAACATAATAGTAACCCAAAAACCTAATAGTAACCCACATACTAATAGTTACCCACACTCTAATAGTATCCCACAACCTAATAGTAACCCACAACCTAATAGTAACCCACACTCTAATGGTAACCCACAACCTAATAGTAACCCACATTCTAACAGTAACCCCCACTTCTAATAGTAACCCACCTTATAAGTCAATACATAATAATAACCCACTACTCTAATAGTAACCTATGGAGGTTAATATTAGAGTCACAACAACTATTGACAAAATGACACTAAAATCAGCATTTGTTTATATTATATTTTTTGTTTTTGATGTAGCCGTATTTTGAAAATGCATGTTGATCTCGGGAGTGGGGGAGAATGGAGTGTTTTTTGAGTTTGTATATATATATAATAAAGTTAGGAGTTCAACCAAATTTGTTTATTATTCGTAATGTTTTAATATTTTGCTATGAGTTGCTGATCGGAAAAGTTGGGATGGGTTACTATTTACAGGTGCCTAATTTAAGATTAGTAATAGTAACCCACTACTCTAATAGTAACCCCCCTTTTAATAGTAACCCACCATAACAAACAATCAAGGGAATAATAACCCAGGGTAACAATTAGAAGATTTACTGTACATCATTGTGTAATGACATGACAGTTTTTAAAGTAGAATGCATTTATGCTGGAGAAAAATAAATAAGCCCAAATGGCTCTAAAGCCAGAAAAAAATAATTCAAAAAGTATATATAATAAATGTTTCAAATGTAGTCAATAAATACATAAACAAAAAATAAAATATGAATAAATAAATAAAGAACAAGAATAAAGAAAAATAAAAAAAATAAGGTACATACACAAGCACAAGACACAGGACAAAAACACATGACAAAACGAGGACAGAAGGGACAAAGGCGCTGGACAAGAGTTAAAAAACTGGGTTAGAGGAGAGCAGCTAAATTCGTAGGGGCGATCGATTGAATACTTTGATACAAACGATGATTTGTTTGCTATACTTGAAGGATTCGAACAAGCAGTTAGTTAGGGAGGTGTTAAAAGTGTTCCATAAAATGAAGCCAATAGATTTAATTGAGTTCTTGCTGTGGAATGGTTATTGGTAGTGATATATTTTGTAGAGTTGAAGGTGTTATAATTGTGAACTTCGTTGTTTTTTGTAAAGAATCGATTAAATGTGATAGGAAGTTTATGATTACTAAATGTGTGCATGAACAAAGCAGTCTGAATTTATTCATGTGGAAGATTTTAAGAGTTTATACTTAGTTAAAAAGGGGTTTGGAATTAGTGAGGTGTTGGGGAATGGGTACAGATGCGGATCGCCTTTTTTTTGTTATTTAACTAGTTTGTCAAGTCTTGTTGTTTTTGTCCTAGTCCATTGATAGAGTGTATGGAATGTGTGACAGCCCAAGCAATGTTACAATAATTAAGATGTGACAGGATAAAGGTATTATAAAGGAAAAATAAGATGTTTTGTGGGAAAGTGAATTTGAGTTTGTTTATTATACATATAGATCAAGAGATTGTGTTGGAGATTATATTATGTGACGCTTCCAATTAAGTTTGTCGTCAATTGTCACTCCAATTAATTGAGTATGATCAACTTGTTTAATTAAAACATCGTCTATGAATATTTCAATGGGGTTTTCTTTAGATTTGTTACTATTTGAAAAGTGAATAAAGTTAGTTTTATCAAAATTTATTAAGAGACTTTGTTAGTTTTGAATCAGTTTGAGACATGGTGAATTTCGGAATTCAAATGTGAAATTAATGTATTAAGGTCGGAATAAGAGAGGAAAATATTATTGGAGTCGTCGACAAAAATAACCAAAGGAAATTGAATTTGAGGCTTGTTGGATATCATTGATGTAGATGAGGAAAATAAGCCGATTGTGTTGAGAGGGCAGAAGAGATTTTGTTAAAGATAAGCAGAACGGCAAGATCAGTGGAGTAGTTTGGTCTGAAGCCATATTGGTTGTCTTGAAGAATATTGTGATAAGAAAAACAGTTTAAAAATCTGTTGTACATAAGACCTTCGATTATTTTTTTAAAACACGATAGTAGAGAGATGAGATGATAGTTTGAAAAAGAGTGAGGGTTTTCTTTGTTATAAATTGGGGTAATTTTAGTTTTAAGGTTGTAGGGAATGTTAAGGTGTCTTTAACAACTGTTGGAGCAATATCGTCAAGGCCCGAACTTTTACCGTTTTTGAATTTTGAGGTTATGTAAATAATTTCTTTTCTAGAAGTTCCTTTTAGGACCTCGCGCTTAACAATATTTCAAAATGTTCTCCATTTTATTGGGTCACTTTTAACGTAAGCGGCTTGCCGTTTATGAATTAGTATATGCACATGTTGTGTAATCCATGGTCTGTCTGTATTGTGGACATTAACCCCTTTGGTGGGGAATTAATATAATCTAGGATATAATAGGATGCGCATTAGCGCGACGCGGGTCCATTAAATGGGATTAACAACTACAAAAGAGACACAAATCATATTTGTTATATTCGAGTGACCATGTAGTGACGTCAGTCAGAAAATCGGGTAGGTATGGGCGGCCATTAGGGGCAAAATAGACAAATGTTGCCGTTCGAACAATACCGCTTCCGTTAGCCAAACAAGTGGCGTTAAAGACATAACTCTTCGAGTTACAAACAAATATTGCTGTACAAACACACACATTACACATTGCCGTATGAACAAATCATGGTGATAGAACAAATTGTCGTTTGGTTTAATTGCCGTGTTGTTAAATTGACGGCAATCGGCAATTTTGTCCTTACGCCTATTTGTTTCCTTTCGGCAATTTAACCATATGTAAATTTAACAATACGGCAATTTGTTCTTTCACCAATTTGTTCATCATCATTTGTTTTGTGTGTGCCCGTACGGCAATACGTGTTTGTTCCTCGAAGAATTGTCTTTAACGCCATTTGTGTTTGCTTACGGGAGCGGATTATGTTTTTATAGTAGGCCTATGTAAGAATACAATTTGATCTATCATTTTTAGTATAGACAGAATTTGTTTTACCAATCCATCCTTTCTTAATCATTAGGGCTGTTAAAACGACATCATGGTGGACAGACATAAAAGGGTGACATTACTTATATTTCTGATCTTAATCAAAGGTATGCTTCGAGAACATTTTACAAATACATAACCATCGCAGTTGAATTGGTGCACAATCGTAGTGAATCTCGAACATGTTTGAAGCTGCGAGGCGCGGTTAATATGTTTATGAGAGACACTGGTCCCACTCATAGACTCACACTAAAACAATGAAACTAGAATTGTACAACATTTAATTGCTTTAAACATTATGTTAGCGTTTTAATACACCACATACATAGATATATACAGCAGTGTTACAACTGCTAATGTAGAAAACGCCAGATAATGTCGAAACAACCGTTAATGTAGATCAATCCACCGTGAATGTAGTAAAACCTAAGTCTAAAGCATGTGCAAATGCATCTCGCAGCTATCAGTCTATCCACCTCCCGTAAGCAACTATCAAAAAGTGGTAATCGGTAACGATCACATTTCTTAAGGGACCGCATCTTTTAATCGACAACCTCTCGTAACGACCACATCTTCCCTTACGAGAGGTGGTGGTCCTTATGAGGTGGTTGTATAGAGAGGTGGTCGTCCAGAAGCGGTTCCTTAAGTGAGATGTAGTAGATGGTAGTTTAGGAGAGGTGGTTATTTACGAGAGTTTGTCTTTACGAAAGGTGGTCGATTTTGAGAACTTGTTACTTATTTATAAGAGTGGTAGTAGCTACCGAGGGTTGTTGCTTTTTCAAATTCGGGTGCTTCCGATACTGATAGCTAAGTACAGAGAGATGCATTTAAACATAGCTTTGTTATAAATATATATACTTTTGCTAGCGATAGTAATTAGGTACATTAGCCGTGAGGAAATTTTTGTTACATAGCTGTTGAACTTTCTATATTAGCTGGTGTTGATTTGTTTTACTACAAAAGTTGTTGTTGTTTCTACATAAAACTGGATGTTTGACTACATTAGCGGTGGATTGTTCTACATTATCGGTTGTAACAAGCATATAATGTATATTATGTAAAGCCATACTCACATTTGGTGAACACGTTCACAACTATGGAAAAACAATGTCGCGATAATCTTGACCGGTCTATCAAATGCGCTAGGTTGTCACCAAGCAACCTAATCTGGACTCCATAATTTCGTTATCAAATGTTAATATTACTAAATACCGTAACTGAATAAACTAATTTACTATAATTTTAGTATTGAGCCTGTTTTTGTGGTAGTATACACTTTTAGATGGCCTATTTTTTTAATTTCTTTTTTATAGAATCGCAAGCTGATTGTACAAAGAAAGATACACTCAGAATGGGTACAGTATTAGATAACATCAGAAATATGGTCATGATAAATCCAGACAACCCTATCAATTGTCCTGGGTACATCAAGGCATGGAAGTGGATTCCATCTGTATCTGTGAATTTCACGGGGTTGGTGTGGCGGCCTACAGATACAGTGAAGGAATATAAACTGATAGGCCACACAATGCTATCGGCCGTCGATAAAATCGATCAAACTTATACACATTCTCTTTCTCGTTCCGACTGGATTCCTGTAGAAGCTGGTGATGTGATTGGCTTTTATTTTGATCAGGCACTTTTGATGTTTGAAAACGATACGAATGTCCAAATTTTATATGCCAACGATATTTTTAAAGAAGATCTGAGAATTGATTCCTTTCATACCGTATCAACACCTGCAGGTGTCACTTTTTAAAACGTATAACATTAGCACAAACAGTCTACTAGTTTGATCACGTTTGTATTATAATTTGTTTCTGGAATTGTTTATTATATATTTCATTCTAGAATTTATTGACCGTCGGTCAGTTGTTGAAAGAAAACATCAACGATCCAGCATAATGAAGACAACCGAAATTGGTGTTACGTTACCAGGCCACATAATACACAGTTTCAAGAGTCCTTCCGTAGTCCAATGCATTGTTTCCTGCCAGAAGGATCAGTTGTGCCAGTCAGTTTCTTATGACACGCTGCGCAGTGTATGTTACTTGAATTGCGCTAAACACGAAGATACAAACAATATTGAGGTAGTAGACGATGTAGTTTATTATGAGTTCATTGATAAGGTAAGAATATAAAGCATTCAATTTCACAGTTTGAAATTATATAACCAACAGCGCCTTGTTAATTTGTTTGTTAATTTGTTTGTTTCATATAATCAAATGACAATAATCAGGTATATTATAAATAAAATATTCTTCCTATTTAACTCATAAGCATTTATTTGCATACAGTATATCCTATCGGTGATATAATGTTTCTAATGCATGTTCAGTTCAGTATATGGAAAAAACAACAACATAGGCCTACGATGGTAGATTCGTATTTAGTCTATATCCTTTTTCTCTCGCTATGAGAAAGGCAAATTGTAAAAACAAATAATAATGATTGTTTTGTATTCGTGGAATTGAGATAATATTTCGTTTGTTGAAAGATTACCTGTTTAACTTGGCTCCGTCGCATCTCCGTTAATCTTTCACAACTGATGAAATATTATCAATATTCAACTGATAAACAGTTATTATTTATACAAACGCACTGAATACCATGGCTACAGTCAGATTAATCTGCCTATCACCATAGTGATGTTGCAAACATTTTGTATTTATACAATAATCTATATAAATTTAATATTTGCTGTTGCCGCTTATTTGATTTAACAACTACTGTTGCCGTTACGACACACTGTACTTTTCATGGTATAGTAATGATTTTTCTTTTCATCAAAATAAGATAACGTTATTTTGTTGTTGTAAAGGAATACTACGGAAATTGTAAAGACGAAACGTATCACCATGGTCATTCTGGTTTGGATACTCACGTGTGTTTCTGTGATAATGGACATTGCAAATCAGGTAATGGTAAAAGTACCTTTATGCAGGAATTTCACTATCTATTCAGAAGCGTAGACTGGTTGCTTCCGTGGTTGCTGTCTCTAGGTTAAGTTAATTGTTTTAACTTTGCCTAAGAACATTTGAAATGTAGTGCTGCAAAGTCCCCAGAAATTGGACATTGAAGTGAAACAAAATTAAAAGCCCACATTACCAACCCACCATGGCTAGAGCTACTAAGTCTTCATAAATTGCACTCATACTTTGAAAATGTCAGGAGTAGAAACTTAAAAAAAACTGAACTTTTCCGCACCCCTCGCACCCCCAGCCTACACCTCCGTTATTCAGCCGATTCTCGGTACTGTATCTATTTCCGAAGTATCATAGGAATGTTTGGTAATACAACATCCCATGTTTTTCACATGTATGTAGTAGTAAATGAGATGCTGTATTACCAAATATTCCTATGATATTTCGGAAATAGATATTATGTGGAGATACAATACAATCACATGCAGTTTTATTTAAGACTTAATGTAAGCCTAGATTAGAAAAGGGCATATACATGCCCTATGCTAGGTTGCATCATAAAGAAAAATTTTCACGCGGGCCAGTTTGCTCGTTGCCGGCATTCGGTTTACACCTACATCACAAGAGTTTGACAGGCTCAAGATAATTAAAATACCGTAACCAAGAAATCATCATCATTCTGAAAACTCAGCGCAACTCAACATAACTCAACTGAACATTGACCGGAAACAAGGTTTAATCGAAACCACATTTTTGTTGTAATACATTTGAAGAATTTTGAATGATACAAAATAAATGATCACAAATTTAACCAAAAACCCCATTGGCTGGCAGCCTATTTGCTTTAAATTACTGTTTTTCAGGTAAAAATAGTTTTTTTTCGGTTCAATTTTTGATCAAAGTGGATAACTATTAAGTGAAATTAAAATGGCATATTCAAAAACAACAATTAAAACAAAAATTCAGGGGGACATACATCTTTAAAATAAATGTTCAACATTTAGATGTTGTACTCGAGCTGTTTAACCGGTTTCTAGCAATTAAAAACATGTATTGTTATTGTTGTATTGTGGGAGTATGTTTCAGCATATTGACAAGCAGTTTGTAAATAGTTTAACCTAAATTCGTTTTACATGTCAATAACTAATTACCTAATCAGTAAACATGGTTGAATTGGATGGGTGAAATCAGTACCGAAGGTATGTACCAACCTTGTATATAGCATAGCAAATTATAAAAGTTACGCGGAATTTACGAATTTGCTCTTACGTAAATTTATGCAAATGTACTCTAAGAAATAAATAATTTCTTAGAGGCTAATAGTATATTATCAGATAATCAGTTTGGTTTTAGACATGCTTATAGTACTGAATTGTTACTCACTAAGGCGTTTCATTCATGGGCTCAAAGTTTAGATGCAAAAAATTGTAAGCAAGTAGATGTAATTTTCTTAGATTTTTCATCTGCTTTTGATAAAGTACCCCATAATCGTCTGATTAAGAAACTTAACAATATTGGCTTAAACAAAGGTTTAAATAAATGGATTCAGGATTTTCTTTTAAATAGAAAACAAAGAGTTATCTATAGAGGTGAAATATCGCATTGGAAGAATGTAATATCAGGGGTACCCCAGGGGTCAGTTCTTGGCCCTCTTTTGTTTCTATTGTATGTGAGTGATCTTGAATATGGTATAGAATCTTCAATTTTTCAATTTGCTGATGACAATACCATTTCAAGACCTATTCATGAATTAGAAGACTGTATAAAGTTACAGAGTGATTTAAATAAGATTTATGAATGGTCAGTTTTAAATAAACTACCATTAAAGGCATCAAAATGTGCAGAAATGAGTTTATCCAGGTGTAAAGATCCCATCATATTTGCTTACGATATCAATTCCGATTCAACGGAAAGAGTCCATGAATTCAAACTACTTGGTGTATATATCAACAGTAAATTAACATGCCACTCTCATGTAGATTATGTTTGTAGTAAGGCAAGCAAACTTCTTGGTTTTGTTTCAAGATGTAGTAAAGCAATGTCTTGGATGACAATGCTAAATCTTTACAAAGCACTAATACTACCTGTTTTGACTTACTATTGTTGTATGTGGGCACCTACTGAAATATCTCATATGTATAGACTTGAAAGGGTTCAGAGAAAGGCCACTAGAATAATTATGTACAGAAAAGAAGGAAATTGGGACACTTCATATTTATATAGGTTAAAGACCCTAAATATTTTAAGTATTGAAGATATATTTAAAGTGTATAGACTCATATTAGGTTTTAAAATAATGCATGGCCTCTGTCCATCATCCTTTAATGAGTTTGTGAGATCAAGTGAGAGGTGTGAAGGGCGGTTAATACATTGGAAGGCAAAGACCAATACATTTTTAAATTCATCGTTTGTTATTTTCCCTAGATTATGGGAGCAACTTCCCAATGAAATTAAACAATGTGCTACAATTTCAGACTTTAAAGCCCAACTCATCAAACATTTGATCTCAAAATATTAAGTTGTAATTGTTTATATTGTTTATTCAATGCAGCTTATTTTTAATTGGTGTATCTCATTATAACTTTGTTTTGTTTTGTTTTATTTTGACTTAATTTGTGCTACTTAGTTTTGTTATTTTTGTATTTTATAAGTAATGATGGAGTAAGAGCAGTTTTTTGTTTGGGCTCATGCCTATTACTTGCTCCTGGCAAGATGAATTGTAAAATGTACTTTATGAACTTTTGCCGAATAAATATTATTAACCAGGGATGAGTGAAATTATAATTTCACTCTTCTCTGGTATAACATACAGAATAGAGAAACTTATTCGTTCATGCCGATTCTTTTTTAGAATGGAACTTGATATTCAAGGGCATGTCGGGTACTGGAGTTTCCATTTATGAGTCATTTGTCGATGGAACTCAAACATCAGAATCGGAGGCTGCTAAATCATTTGGTTCTTCAGAAAACTTCAGATTGAACAAACTGTTGGAAAACTGGACTAGTTCGAACATTATTCAGGTTTGTAGCGTAATGATCTATACTAATCTACCATTGAACACATTGCTACTGATATACTATAATGTCCTATTGTATACATACAGTAGCCAGCATTTAAATTGCTCTTAAACATCCTTTTTCTCTCTCTGTTTTCATATACTTATTTTTAAAACTCTGTATTAGCTCTATTGAATACATGTCCATTCTTATTTTTAAACTCTTATTTGATCAACTTTTGTTTATAGTATAATTTGCATAATACTAGTCACTATTAAAGAAATATACCTACATACTCATTAATAATCGCTAATAATGTATGCATAGGTGAAGTTAACATTGTATTCAAAAAGTTATGACGAGCTTATACATTTGACATTTAACGGAATAACAACGACTAAAACATCTTGGTTTTCAATTGAACATCTTCTTGATTCACCTTGGGATGATTTAAAGCCTGGTGTAGAGATGAATTACTTCAGCATAGCAGGTCATGAGTAAGTTTTAAATCTGTTTTTTCGTAGCCAAATGAAAATTAGGAATTATGCCTTCAATGTTGTATTCACATTGGGAAGATTTAAAAGCAAAAAAATAATGAAATAATTACATATTGTAAGGTTATAGCTTTTCTTGTTGCTGCACATCATAATCAAAATATAAAACATACCACGTGGGATTATGCAAATCCTATACTACACTAACAATGTCCATTATTGTAATAACAATTAAAAGAAAAATTAAACAGTGATGGTTGGTGAAATTATGCTTAAAATCCTTGAAAAAAATCCTTTGAAAAAAGGAAAAAAAAACAAACTATAATTATGAGAAGTTTTGGAATATTACATAAAAGAGGACATTATATATTTATTTTAAATTACTACAGCAAGGCACGGGTGTTCTTTGTTAATAAATATTATGGCGGATGCGAAGTTGATAAAGGATGGCTACTTATTATTGATACACCGCTGTCAACATGTGAATGGGAACATGAGTTTCCGACCCCAGTCTTCTTATTCAGCTCTTCTAACGAGGCAGAGATATTTCGTAATGGTTGTAAGTAAAATTAATATAAAGATGATCATGGCATTTATTGAATTCTTAATATCAGTGTTTCACCCGGGATTTACATCTCCCTGGTTTCACAGAAAATATATTTGTGGTCTATTAAAAAAGTTGCAAATACAAAGATATTTCAAGACAAACAAACACTTTCTGGGTTCAGTGTATGTGCTAGGTAACTAAGCCAAATTCATAAAATGAACCAACGAACTTTCGTCTGATGAGAGTTGTCGATTTAATCAGCAACTCCTGCAGTTGTTCAGTATAGGCCTACTATGCAGGCAAACCGCATGGTGACTGAAATTGAGGAAGTCAAGCTAAGTAGCTCAACAAAACTCTCTCGAGACGTAGATTAATTAGTCTTATCTACCTACTCGTGTTCCATGTCTATAGAGGGTTTCGAGTGTTAATTTACAATCTGAAATAAACAGCAATAATTATTTATTATTATTATTATTAACACTTACTCTTAAAGATGTATTATCTCCTGACGAATATGCCATTTTATTGTCACATATTATTAGTTATTCACTTTGACCAAAAATTGGATACAAACTCAAAATATCAGGCGAAATCAAACATAAGTAGAAATTGTCAAAATTTAGATTTTCAAAAATACAGAAACTACATAATCTAAGATTTAAACTGAAAATAGTGATACCATGTTTACACAGAGACATCACAGTCTAACGTTTTGGTTGTAACAATAAAAAAAATGCTGTTAAAGTTAAGTAAAAGGCAATGACAAGTACAAAGCAAATGGGTATTCTAATTGTTGTATTTCAATGAAACTTCATACCTTCGTTCATTAATTAAATATTGTTCTATATATTATATTGTTATATAAATGTTTTATTAAAAACAACCTATAGGAACACATTTAATTTAAACATAATACACAAAAGGATTCATGAAAACCATGCACAATTTATTATGCATTATTATTTTATTTTATTTTAACTAACAGACAACACAAAATGTTAAAATTCCTGCATTTTATTTGTCTCATCTCAAAATAGAAAAACATAAATAATACTGTTTCAAATATCGTTTTCCGTAAACTAATTTTCAGCCTTTTATTATTTTAGCTGTCTATACAAATCTATCCATGCAACTTATGTCTGGTTTCGTTTGAGTGTGCCACAATTAAAAGCAAAAATTATTCAAAAAAATTGACTAGAAATCAATGGGGTTTTGATTGAATTTAACCGTCTATTTTGTCTTTTTATAAGTGAAAACCTTATTTTAAAAGTGTTTTTATCTACAAAACTGATCTTAGTTAAATAAACTGCGACATGACCTATTTTTGTAAAAAAAATATTCATTTTTTATATTTCAAAGTCAAGATAAAATTATCTATTGTTTTTTGTATATTTAGTGAAAGAGGAAGCTTATATTATGACTGTGCATGTGAAGTACGGCTAATAATATTTACTCTTAGAAGGTATCATCATTATGCAATTACAGAATCATGAGACCGATGTTTGCTTATTCTACGTCTGATGCACTATTATCGCATTGCATTTTGGGCACTGAAATATTTGAGAAGAAGGACAGCATTATCATGTTTATTAACAAAATGTATATACTTTTAATGAGTAAAGTGAACTAAGTGTTTGGTAGTCGTTTGTACTATTAACTATATAGTATATAAAGCACGATTGTAGGACAATTACAAGAAATTTGTATTGTCCAGGACCTTTAATATTGTTTCAATAACATCCAGTTTTTTCACCTACACATTGTTAATTGTATATCAGAATATCAAGGTGAAACGTATAACTGAAAGATAAAGCCATTCCGGCCACGTTTGTACAGTGGATATGAATGTATCTACTAAACATTTTCTCATAATACTGTAAGTTCAAAATCTCGGTCTTGAGATATGTAGATTTCATGTTTATAATTGTATCTAGTTTTGTATCATCAGTTCATGTTACATATATTTACAGTAACTGTTATATCATAACTTGTCTCATAAAAATGTAAATTGCTTAATTATTAGGGTTTTTATTAGAAAATAAAAACATGTTTTACATTTTAAATATAATAGGATACAGTGCTTGAATGTAAACACATTTGTCTTGTGCAACTTGGTTTTGTTCACCTCGTCTAAACTAGGACGAGGTGACTATACACCCTTGAAGAAGGGGCTCATAGAACATATCGGGATGGATTATTGTTTATGAAATTAATGTTATTAAATTATCATTATTATTAATTTAAGAAAAGAATAAAACATACATTCTACAATTACACACTTAGTAGTTATCGTCTGTGGTAATTAACAATTCGATAACGACCACTACGAACACCACGATCACCAAGACTACCACGACCAAGGTGAGCACACTGACTACCACGACACGACGGAGACAAACTCTACCACACGACCACCACCACGCTGACCACTACTACGTCCACCACCGTAATTACCACAACAACCACCACCCCACAAACTATCACTACCGCCATCGTCTTGAATAGAGAGCAGATGAGAACGCTGCAGTTTCACCAAGGAGATACTGTTGCTAGCTCTTTAAAATTGTTGCTTTATACACACCTTTGTGGTCAATCTATATATAAAATATGGTAATTTCTGACATAGGCAAGCACAATGGAAAAACTTCGGTACAAATCTCTGCCTTGGGTACCTACCTGATCTATCTCAGATGTACCGTGAAATGTAAATTAGTTAACATTAGTTTTCACTATTACGATATTGTTCCATATTTCTATCTTTTTAGGAAGATATTATAAAGAGTTTTTTTAAACCAAATTTATGATTTCAACGATTGATTTTCAACTCAATTTCAATTCTACGCAACGTTCAAACTAATTTCCGGGTTCACGATGAGTTCACCTGGTTTAAACTAAGTTGGCCGTTAGAGTGGCTAGCTATAGCCATTTTAGTTTTTGTTTATTTTAGGAACGACCCGCGCGTGTGAAGGTACAGTAGTTAAAAAATTAAATTAAATATACGCCATAAAGCATCTGAATATATTGTGGAGAATAGTATTATAAAATTACATAGGGAGATTTGATGATAAGACATTTTGTTTAAAATCGATCGAGTAAAATCTCGATAACCGAGTTTTATTTAGTAAGCTGGCAGGAATAACAGTGTAGGCTATCTGTTTCCCGTTAGGACCGGGATGTCTGCCCATGCTGCAAGTCGTAATGTCTTCTTTCTTGGGCCGAAACGGCCCACTCTGTCGCGGAAGTTAGATTCAAAAGATGTTTAAATTAAATAATGTATTAATTATTAGGATTGTATATATTTGAATAAACGCCTCTCCAATAAAACATCACTTTGAATAATAATCCCCACCTCCAACCCAACTATCTAATAAACGTCCATCCACATAATTATTTATAATAACACAATCATACTATTTGTAGTATAATTCATCGCACTGTTATCTACAATTTACCAAGCATTTGTTCTTCTTTTTTACCACTTTTCATATCTATTAGAGGATTTCATTTGATTATAAATGTTTCCATATTATTAAAACTAAAAAAATTAACATATCCCTTGAATAAGCATCTTCCACAAATTAAATCCGCCTCCCCACCTCGCCCTATAAGGGCCCTACCAAACAATAAACACTATACTTTAAAATGTTAATCATCTAAAACACTGTGAAACAGAGTAGGTTTAGTTTACGAATGTCAGGCATTTTCAATAATGGTAACCGACAGAAAACGTACAAGGAAAACGTTCTAATAAAACCTTTTTACCCGAGTAATTATCGTTCCGAGAACCATCGTCTACACTTCCTCGCTTCCTTCGCTTCCCCTCTAGTATTTTAAATTTCTCTAAAAATATGCTGTAATATTGAGCATCAAGGAACTGTCTGATATAGAGATTTTTAGTTTAGATATCTTAAAAGTCGCTAAAGTCAGGTTTAAAACTTAGCCTGAGCTTCGCTGTCCCGGTTCACTGTGCAGGAAGGACAACGTGATTTGTAGTCAACGCTATGGCAGAAGTTAATATAAAAAACTACCCTGGACAAACACAGCAGGTTGAAATGCCTAACTCGTACAACGTAGCTCTCAAAACACCAAGCTATTGTTCTTATGTGAAGAAAAAGAAAGTACCATGGAATGGCGAAAGCATTTTCATTGTGTTAAGCTAGTTAATCGATCCAGGATACATTTTTAGGACTGCAAAAATACGCAGCCTTTGGCGAATCTCTACATAGATCACAGTGAAAGCCTTTTCTCGTTATTATCCTCTGGAATAAGTATTGGAGGTAAGCACTATGATTTTCACACTGTAAATCCATTCACTAAACAACCGAATAAAGATGAGGTTAGAGTATCCATCAAAGACATTCCGCTATCCTACAGTGATGACTCAATTTGCAATACCTTAAAGTACAATATGAAAGTATTTTTGTGAACAAAATGACAAGAACTAAACTAAGAGTTAATGGAAAACTAACTAACTGTGAAACAGGTGATAGATCAGTTATAATCAAATTGCTAAGTAACCGGTTACCAAGAAAATGTCAAATTGGAAGTTTTACTAGCAGAATTTATCATGATGGTCAACTAAAACCAAAAATTGCATGTAGTTAATGCCTCCAACAGGGACACACTGTATATTCTTGTACTATTGAGTTCGTAAAATTCCAGGGCATAAGAAAGTTGATTGTCAACTTCCGCTTGTACCACACAATGTCCACGCAAATCCAGCATCAGAAAGATCTTGTATCTGATGTCATGTTATTGTCCATCATCGATCGAAAAATCAAGAGCAAAAAGAAAGAAAAAGCAAAGCACTCGCTGTTTCAAATTAACCATCTTCAAATAGTGACTCCAAAACTGATGATCAGCCTAGACACCCGAAACACTGTGATAGCTTCAGCCAGCATAGAATCTTCAGGACCTTCTCTGGCAGTTACACACGTTCAAAGCGCAATAATAAGAAGAAAAAATGAAAGTAAGTTTACAACTTAATAATATTATCACATGTCTAAGTGTGCTCTTCATGTTATAACACTTAATTGTCGTGGTTTAAGAGAAAGATTAAAAAGACTTGCTATTTACGAATGGTTTGAGAGTCAAAAAGCTGACATTATATTCATCCAAGAAAGTCACTTTTGCAAAAAAGTCAATGTGTATCAAGACTGGAAAGGACGTCTTTTTCCATTCTATTGACTTTCTAATAGTAGAGAAGTATTATTATTAGGCCTATTATTATTTAAAAATGTGTTAATCTAAGTGATGTAAAACACCATAGTGATGAATGTGGCAGAATGTTAATTGTTAACTGTAAAATTAATCAGAAACATTTATGCCCCGAATGATATCCGAGAAAGAATTTCATTTATGGAAAAAATTGGAAAATGGAAAAAAATGGAAAATGGACAGATACAAAAACTGTAGATAACAGTAAAATTACCTTGGGAGGTGATTTTAATTATATACCTAATGTTAAATTAGATAAAGAGGGGTGACCCTCGGGAAAAAATGACACCAGAGCTTTAAACTCTTCTATAATAGATTTGAGTTTATAGATATATAGAGAGTATTAAACAAAGATAAAAGAAAATTTACTTATAGAAGACCAAATGTCAAAACAAGGTTAGATTATTTTTTAATCAATGATGATCAAAATGTAATATCATGTGATATCCGTCCAAGCATTTTAACAGACCACCTCGCTGTGTCAATAAAAATAGCTTTAAGTTGTAACATTAGGGGTCCAGGAACATGGAAATTACGTACCTCACTCTGCAAGATAATACGTACATCAAACAAATTAAAGATTTGATATACAACATTAAAAATGAATTTTCTACCGAAAATACGAAAGTTGATAAAATATTAATTTTGGAATATTGTAAAATTAAAGTGAAAGAATTCTCCATTAATAAATTCATCTCTTAGAATTATCAACTCAATTAAAAAATCTTCAAGATCTATCAACAATTAACCAAAATCAATTTAATGAAATAGAGAATTTGCAAAAGAACCTAAATAAATTCTATATTGATAAAATAAAGGGTCAGCAAATTCGTGCACGCTTAAAATGGTGTAAAGAAGGGGAAAAACAGTAAATATTTTCATGGTCTGGAAACAAAAAATGAAACTAAAAAAACAATTGTAAAGCTTGAGACGGAAGCAGGTGATATTATTACAGATCAAGAAGAAATTCTAAAACAAAAGGTTAACTTCTTTAAGAAAATCTATACCTCAATAAACCCGAGAAAAAAAAAGATGATTAAATATTTAGACTATGTCAAGTTTGATCACTGTTAATATGAGAATGACAAAAAGAGCTGTGAAGGAATGCTTACATTGAATGAATTTTGGCAACTCATTCATTCAATGGGTTGAAACTTTACATAAGAATGTACAAAGTGCCGTTTGCAATAACGGTTGGGTATCAGAATTTTTCTCTCTGCAGAGAGGTTTAAGGCAGGGATGTTCATTATCCTCGTTACTTTTTATTATTATTTCAGAGGTATTAGCCAATAATGTCAGGCAAGATCCAACAAACAATGGTATTCCTATAGAACTAAAAAAAAAACACATTTGATATAAAAATCAGTCAATACGCATATTATACAACACTGTTTGTATCTAATAAAAAGTCCTTAAATAGTGCAATATAATGATATACTTTTATAATTAAGAAACTGACCTTTGTATCAGAATTCAAATAAGTTCATAAACTTGACCCAGAAAGTCCAGAGGAGAGTTTGTCCAGATGTTTTAATGACCATTTAGTTTACAATCGAATCCCTAAAGAATAACTTTGTGACTGTTCCTATCGTAAAACAATTAGATATTGACAGTTTTTAGCAGAGATTCGACAGGGCCAATTCATCATTGTAACCTCCCAGATAAGATCAATCACTCCCACTCAAACACCCCTGGATCAACTAGAGGACCAATCGTTACCCTCACAGATTACGTAGTGACATATGCAAATGAACCGAAGCCAATATACACACTTCACACCTCACCGACAGCATCACTGATCCTCCGTTCCTTATCTATACTTATAGTTGTATATTGTACTGAAGTATTATACTGAATAAACAATATGTGTTACGACAGTTAAGCGAGTAAGAGTTTTCATTAGTACCTCAACACAACACCATATTACAATAGAGTACTAGAATTATTAAATAAGTTTGGTAATACAGCTGGTCCTGAAGTTAATATTAAAATAACTTGTGGAATTTCATTTGGTGATATAGAATATGATGAAATTACATAAACTGATATACCTGTGAAGACGCTAGGAATCCATTTTAGTAAAAATATGAAACTATGCTATGATAAAATATGGAAAGAAAAAATTGAAAAGTTAAACAACACCTTAAATAGTTGAAGCCGCAGGAATCTAACGCTCTTTGAGAAAGCAACTGTAATTACTACACTCGTGGTCTCTCTAGTCTTACCTTTCTTGATTCTACTATACCCAGTAGTGCAGATGTCATAACAAATGTAAATTACTTAATGTTTAGCTTTTTATGGAAAAAAAAAGAAAGACAAGATATCAAGAAAGGTAGTAATTCGGAAAATAACCCAAGGTGGTTTAAACATTTGTGATTTTGGAAGCAAGTGCCACTCGCTTAAAGCCATTTAGGCAACAAGAATTTTGTCAGGGTCTGCAACATGGATACAGCTTGCAACATCCTTTCTTGATAAGTTTGGACCTAATAAGTTAATCCTAAAAATACATAGATAATATTAAGAATATTCCTAATTTGGAATCTATTCCATTATTTTACCAACAAATTGTTCTTGCCTTATGTTTATGTACTAAAAATGCCCAGTCTCCAAAATCTTCATTTGATATTAAAAAAGAAATGATTTGGGGAAATAGATTTTTATATCGAAATAACAACAATGCCACACTCTACTTTAAACATTAGATAGCCTGTTAAATGAATATGGTTTGTTATGTCAATACCATATAAACAAACTTAAATCATCAATAAACTGGATAGTTGAAATTAAATCAATTATATATTATATAATGTGAATAACTATTGTGAGATATATTAGAATGGCATATTCAACAAAAGACATTTAAACATTTTTGTCAGGGGACATTATAATATCTTGAATGCATGACTATTATTATAAATAGTGTGCTTTCTAATCTCTATTTATAGCCTAGAGGTCGTAGATATTATAAATTGGTATACATTATTGGGATATTTTCTACCTTTATCAATATAAAAAAGAAATCGGTAGCATTTTTAATTTAGCGGGAGAGTGGAAAATGACACAAAACACCGCTATTATTTGGAGACAGACTTTGAAAGTCTGCTGCGAATGCGCATAATTCAGAACCATATTTATCTATACGCATGGTCACTGTACGACAATTATTTCATTAGTAGTTCTCTCTATTTCTATTTCCATCTTCCTATGTCCCTCCTCTGATGTTGACTTTGCTACCAAGGTAAGTAAAAGTTTCCACTGGTTCTGCTTCCCCTTTCCTTAGCTGGATTTCCTGATTATCTCTTGTGTTGACCATCATTACTTTAGTTTTCGCTATGTTTACATTTAAGCCAAGCATACTTGATGTTTCTTCAAGAAGTCTGGTTTTGGTTTGCATTTGCTGATGTATTTGTGATAACAGAACAATGTCGTCAGCATAGTACAGGTCTTATAATTGTTCCCATAAAGTCCATTGACTCCCATTTCTTGTGCTGTTTCTTTCATTATCCAGTCTATTGAAATATTGAACTGTACTGGTATATGGCGGATATATTACTGTAATTCCATTGGGAATTTATAGCCTCTCTTTTTTCAAGTCCTATTCCAAAACCTTCCTGTTGGTACCTGCCCTGACTAACTAGTTTTGCGACTGGTGAAACTGATGTTGAAAGGGCTACGGAGGAACAGGAACTCCATAGAAGGTATCTGGCGCATGGCCCACCGGTGTGTGGATATGCCCTGGCCTAACTAATTTCTGTCCCACCTATGGGTAAATAGGCCAACATATGGGTTAATAGTACATGTCAGTTCGGCAGCAGGTGTTTATAGCTGTAACTAAGCTAAGCTACTTTGTTATTCTCTGGCTTGTACAGCAAATCGGCAGGCGGATGATCTCATTCGGACAACGGCTGGCGGTTATCAGACAAACTTGTTACTGCGGGGCAACCTCTAATTATCCCAACTGTCACGTTTCTACGTTCCATTGGAACAGGTTGATATGAGGTCCAGAGGTGTGTGTCTGTCCTAGGCAAGCATTCACTCACGTTTCAATGCCTAGGCGCTCAGCGTCTAGATGATTATTATGACAAATATTAATATTTCTCAGGCACTGGTAATTCGGGGATGGGAATTCTAGTTGAAACATGATTATGGTATAGTACAAGCTGATCAATTTGGAAATGTTTACGATATTAAAGTGTAATTTGGTATTTGGGCTACAATAGTCTATAGATTATAGCATGGAATAGTTAGTCTAAACTAATCGATACATGATTATGGTATAATACAAGCTGATCAATTTGAAAATGTTTACAATATTAAAGTGTAATTTGGTATTTAGGCTTCAATAGTCTATAGATTATAGCATGGATTAATTAGTTTAAACTAATTGATACATGATTATGGTGTAATACAAGCTGATCAATTTGGAAATTTTTACGATATTGAAGTGTAATTTGGTATTGGGCTAGAATAGTTTATAGATTATAGAATTAATGACGTCAACTAAGAACAATATAGCCATAGAAATTGAGAAAACTTCAACCAGCTTCCCGAGAACATTTACTCTATCAACAACCTAGGCCTATATAAAAAAGAAACAGACATTAATGTTAACACAACTACTATTATAACAACAAATATAACTGTCAGACTATTAGAAAACACAACAAGTACCAGACAACATAACTGTTTTGGGTGTCTGATAATTTCTGCCGCCAGTTAGTTCGTCCGCCAATACATTAAAAACAAAATGATTTTACAGGTGTACAGTACGTATGCTTTTTGAAAATATAGTGGTTTTGTTTCGGCTTTCGTTTTATTTTACAAATTGTGTTATTTAAATATCGGAAATTAGTTTTTTATATAATTAGTTACCGTTACCAGTATTAATAATTAATAATCATTTTTATATATCGATAACAAGAATATTGTTTCTGTGCCGCGCCTATCAAGCTAATTGTTTTATCTTTCAGATACAGATACATTTTAATACGTTTGGGATCACATTATTGTTATAAACTCAAGTGCATAAGAAATGAAGAAGTCCAGTTTAAAAACATTGCGCGACTGATTTCTCTTGTTTAAATGGCCGTTAGTTCTCTGTAGCGTTTCATAGACTGGGTAAAGAAAATATTGTATACACTTATTTCTGGCTATTTGGGGCGCCATAACTGACGGCCGAAATGAACATAGCATATTATGTCCTTTTTTTGCGTTTCATGAATTTGGTCGTTCCATAACCAAAATGACTGAGGGCCGAAATCCACTGTGACCTCGATTGCTATGTTGTCATTTGACCATTATAATTGTTTATAAACTGATTGGATGATTACGTATAATTTATTTTAAATATTTAGAGAAACCTTTAGTGGTGGTGATTGTATTAGTATTTTTTACCGTCATGGTAATAGTATTTGTGGTGGCGATGATGGATGATGGGGTGGTAATACTATTTGTTTTATTGAAGGTGGTGATAGTGTTTGTGATATTGATGGTGGTGATAGTGTGTGTGGTGTTGAAAGTGGTGATAGTGTGTGTGGTGGTGATTATGGTTGTGGTGATAATGTTTGCGGTGGTTTTGATGGGGTGGTAATACTATTTGTTGTATTTAGAGTGATGATAGTGTTTGTGGTGTTGATGGTGGTGATAGTATTTGTGATGATGGTGGTGATAGTGTTTGTGATGATGGTGGTGGTGGTGATAGTGTTTGTGGTGGTTATGATGGGGTGGTAATACTATTTGTTGTATTTATGGTGGTGATAGTGTTTATGGTGTTGATGGTGGTGATAGTGTGTGTGGTGGTGATTATGGTTGTGGTGATAGTGTTTGTGGTGGTGATGATATGACTGTGGCGATGAAAGTGTTTTGGTGGTGATAATGATGGTGGTGATGTGTTTGTGGTGTTGATGGTGGTGATAGTGTTTGTGATGATGGTAATACTATGTTGTAATGATGGCGGTGACAGAGTTTGTGGTTTTGATGGTGGTGATAGTGTGTGTGGTGGCATGGTGATGGTGGTGATATTGTTTGTGATATGGTGGTGGTGATAGAGTTTGTGGTGGGGATGATATGATTGTGGCGATGAAAGTGTTTTGGTGGTGATGATGATGGTGGTGATGTGTTTGTGGTGTTGATGGTGGTGATAGTGTTTGTGATGATGGTAGTGGTGATAGTGTTTGTGGTGGTGATGGTGGTCCCTGTGGTAATGACGGGGGTTGGAGGTAGCGTTGGTTATTGTGGTGGTGGTCATGGTCGAGGTTGTCGTCCTTCGTTGTGTGTGTCGTGTTAGTTATAGTACTCGCCGTGGTCGTGGTAGTTTTGGTGATTGTGGTGTTCGTAGTGGTCGTTATCGAATCGTTAATTAACACAGACGATAACTACTCAGTGTGTTACTGTAGAATGTATGTTTTTTCGTTTCTTAAATTTATAATAATATAATAATATGATTGTTTAACACTAATTTTATAAACAATAATCATTCACTGTATGTTCCCTGACCTCTCTTCAAGGGTATATTACCTCGTCCTAATTTAGACGAGGCGAACGAAACTAAGTTGACTCAAAACAAATGTTTTACCAGTCACGTAATGTATCGTATTATATTTAAAATTTAAAATATGTTTTTATTTTTCATTATAAACCCTAATAACCCTATCAATAATAACAATAACAATAAAGTACATTAATAGTTGCCTTAAAAGGAATCAACCAATCTTTAACCACTCTGGCTTACTTATGGTAAGGTCGAAACCTAAGCTAATGCTTACGGCCGTGGTGCCCATCTCCATTTCTTTAGCGTTTGGGCCAGACTCCACTACGTGTGTATGTTTGTGGGGGGTACGCCACTCCTCCCGCACAAACGAGTCTGATTTACCTTCCCAGTACTTTTTACATACCGGTACCCATTTCTATCACCTGGGGAGGAACAATGTGGATAAAGAATCTTGCTCAAGGACCCAACACTGCAGTGCCCGGGCCGCAATTTTTTTTTTCGTACATAAGTTGGGGACCCCCTCATGAAACGTCACAATATAAACATGAATAATTCATCAGTTAAATTTGTTGTTCCGTGTGCACCCAAGCGTATAGCAACAAGAAGTGATTACACGCACAACTAAACTGCGATACGATTCTTTCTACAGTAGGCCTAGGATTCTAGTTTAATTCACGTGATTGCCTTCGCGCACTCTTCTTAATCTTCACACACACACCACTATGCAAAATGTGTCGAGGCTAATCGACAGCTAGGCAAGATATTAAACTAAGTACTGTAGTTAATTGGACATAGCCCAAAGAGAGCTTAGATCCACAAGAATAAAAAATGTGTATAATTTGTGTACTGTAATTTTTTAATTCTGCTATTTTATTATCAAACAATATGCATGTACTCAAAGGAACTTTAAAAATGCGCGTATATGAACACATGAGATGGGAAGATTAGACCCACGAGAATAAAAAATGTAATTTTTTACACATTTTGTGTAATGTTTATTGTTTAATGTTGTCATACCTAACACACACGTCACACACACCCACACAGCTACTACTAGAATAGACATGGGTTTAGAGACTAATAATTAAGCCTAATAGTATTAATAGAAACTATAATTTTAACACGTAATTCTTTAGTAATAAATTATATTAAAAACACCATAAACTAAAGGCTGATTATTTCGACAATCCACACAAAACGACGCTATTCTTCTATAAAATCGCACGCCGCAACCACAGCGGAGATAGGCCTAGAATCGTATCGCAGTTGTATTGTCTAATCACTTCTTGTTGCTATACGCTTGGGTGCACACGGAACAAGAAAATTTAACTGATGAATTATTCATGTTTATTTTGTGACGTTTCATGAGGGGTCCCCCAACTTATGTACGAAAAAAAAAATCGCGCCCGGGCCGGGGCTTGAACCGGCAACCTATTAATTGCAAGTCCAATGCTCTAACCACTGCATACTTATGAATGACGCACTATTTTTGAACTAAATAGGCCTAAGCATTTTTCACTTCATAATTAAGACGGCTTCCAAACTAATAGGCCTATATAGTAGCAATCTTCTTGTGAAGGATGATAATGTGTATTTTGCTCTCATTTGAAATGAATTTACTATTTATGTAGTATTTAGACTTGCGCTAATTATTTAATATGATATTTATGCAAATTTATACATTTAATAAACTTACTGTAAGCTTAGTGGGAATTATTTAGGAAAATTGCCAGAAACTTCAACTTTATTCAATTACACGTCATAATTAATTTCTGATATCAGAAAATCAATGTCAAAAGTCAAATTGAAAAATGACGCTTATGTATCTTTCGAAAATTGTTCTCAGTTTAACATGTTGTTGTTTAGATATATCGATTTAATGTTAATATATATCCCTTTTTGTAACCTAATTTTCTATTAGGAATAAAACGATTTATATGCTATGATGGCTAGATTAATTAATGTTAAAATACACTTGTATTCCTTTCCTGTATAACTTGTTTTCATTGAAACATATTTTACACAGTACGATGCAATGACTGATTAACTAAGATAAGAAAACAACTTGAATAAAACATATATTTCACAATTACATACTTGGTAGTTGTCATTATTAATTCTTGGTTACCACTAGGACGCAAGTAATTTGACCATTCACAAACGATGGATTATTCAAACTGTGGCTTGACATTCATCAACTCGCTTGCGCTTCGGAAGTTCTCCACGCTTTCCTTTCTTCACTACTCCGAGGTTATAATGTGAACCGGTTAGAAGCTTTGATCATTAATAATATTAGATTTGCATATTGCCCACCACGACTACAACGACCACTGCCATAGCCACTATCAACACAAAATCATAGACAACACAATTTAAACATACGATCGCATTTTTATACGTTTGAACCTTTAAATCAAAAGGAATTTTAATTTTAATAATTAGTCTCTTCTTAGACTAGATATTAATATGTAATAAACAAGTTATATATTTATTAGTCTCACAACTTAAAAAAAAAATTAAATATTGTGAAATTTTTCTATAGAAGGTGCTATAAGATTTTTGAAAATGACATTAAACTATTATATAGGGCGCTATTAAAAATAAAAAGATAAAGTATCTGTATCAATAATATTAAACGTGTCATGTTAAATGTCGTGCCAAAAACTGAAAAAGCGATACCAACTCAATATTTCACCATTAAGGAATGCATGAAACTATTATAAATAGTATGCGTTCTAATTTCTTATCTCAATTTAGAGCCTAGAGTTCGTAGATTATAAATTGTTTTACATTATCAGGATGATATTTTCTATGTTTATCGGGGAGAAATTTCATTTTAGCGGGAGAAGACGGGAAATATCGGAATACTCTCCCCATTTTCGAGAAAGTTGAGGGTATGTAAGGATTTACAAAATATATTTTCAACTAAAATTTTGGTTGACTAATAGTTATTTGACCCCGAACACAAGATATGACTTGTATGTCACGCGTATAATGGATTGTTTTAATGGTCATGATAATAATAATAATAATAACACCAACAATACTAATAATAATAATAATAATAAACAGTATTTATATAGCGCCTAATGGATCACTGACCCCTCTAGGTGCTTTACATTAGAACTTAATTAATTTAATATTAATTTATTTTTAATTCAACATCTTTTAAGAAACACACAAATAAAATGTTATTCGTGATTCTAGAAAGTTAAAAATTTGTGAAGTTTTTAGTGATACGGTACCTCTATACCAATTGGCAGTTACCAACTAAACATTACTACGGATCACATTGATAAGCCTAAGGACATGCCATTGTCCTATGACTGCCAGACCTCTCAAGTTGAAAATAAAATGAAATTTTTAAAAGCGTGTCTAAATAATAGAGGTCACTATATTATTTTTGAAAATGACATCAATCCATAGAGGGAGCTATTAAGATAGAAATAATATATTGGTATCTATAAAAGTAAAAATAGGTATATCATGGAGTTCCAAATGCGGAAAATGCGATACTAACTCTAACTATTTTACTATTTATGTATTGTCCTCCATGAAACATTACAATTAATTCCAATAACAAACTTTTTAACAACTTTATTCACACTTCCATAGCAAAAAACAATAGTAAAAATAACGTTTTCACTTATAAAAAGACAAAATAAACGGTTAAATTCAACCAAAAACAAATTGACTTCCTGTCAATTGATTATTTTTTGCTTTAAACTACCGGGTTTTTTAAAATAATGTTTTGTTTTTTGTTTTTGTTTTTTTTTGTCGAAGAATTATTATCTTGAATGACTGTATTATAAATAGTGTGCTTTCTAATTTCTATTTAGCCTAGAGGTCGTAGATATTATCAATTGGTATACATTATTGAGATATTTTTTCTCTTTATAAAAAAAAAAGAAATCGGTAGCATTTGTAATTTAGAGGGAGAGTGGAAAATGACACAAAATACCGCTTTTATCCGGAGACGACTTTAAAGGTCTGTGAATGCGCAGAATTCAGAACTACGCATGGTCACGGTACGATCAGGGAATTGTAAATACAACTCCTTGGTACGACAATCTGTGTGCAGCCTTTATCGCCTGTAGTTCAATCATCACAGACTGTGTATGTAGGCCTACTGAATAGGTTAGTATTCGATTATTTATATTAATTAAATAAGATTTAGACCTAACTTCTATATAGCATTTAAGTTTACTAAGTATAAGATTATATTTTTCTAAAAATAAGAAATTCGACAAAAAATATATATAATATATATAAAATAGTTCTTTGCCTGATTTGTTTAATATATAAAATAAATCTAGATGTAGCCTACTATTGAAATGTACTATTTTATTGAATTAATTAAATTTATTTATTTATTCGTATAGAACGCATTACAGTGACGTGAATATAGATTAGTCTTTTTAGATCTATATCCATCTATCTATCTAGGACCTTAAAACAATACATACAATCTTGAATCTAAATCGTATGTCAGACTGAGTCGTCTTGTCGGGAGAAAATTAAACATGTTTAATGCTCTTAGGACGACCTAAAAACTACGCCCGACGCTATGGCAAGGCGATTGATAATAATAGCGTTAAACTTTGAATAAACCTAGTCATCATTTTGAACATCACAAGTAGAATAATATATTTTGACCATATTGTATAACTTTATCGTAAATTAAAAAATATTTCCTTACATTACATGTTTGTTATAACGAATTAGTTTTACAAACACTAATGTAATTTCTTCTAACAATGTTAATCGTTTGAGTGTTTAAAAATAAATTGTCAACATGTTAGTTGTTAGTTTTTGAGTTGTATTATAATTATTTAGTTGATTAGGCCTATTAATTATCAAATATAAATATTTAGCCATGTAGATAATTTTTTTATTGATTGCTATTACCATCGATTGAGTTGTATGTCTATTATGTAGTGGATTAAATTACGAAGAATTAAGGTCCTCAATTTGATATTAAAAAAAAAGTATTGTTACCATTTTATCGATTGAGTTGTACACTTATTAAATAGAGGATTATGTTACCTAGTTTTTTTTCCTTATTTAACTAATTTTGAAAGAATTGTTGTTGCCGTTTATCGATTGAGTTGTATTGCATAATTATGAATCATTATTATTACGTAGAATATTTGTCTTAATATGTTCGTAGTTGTAACGCAGATACAAATAATAGAACAATTCACAAAGACTTCGACTTTACAAGATAATTTGGAAAAGGTCAGAAATAAAGGTGGTTTATGATATTCTTGTAATTATATAAGAAACAAAATACTTACATGATTATCGTATTATGTATGCAATGTCAAATTACCATTAGCTGTTTACCAGGTACAACAAGTTGTTGTTGCTAACGTTTTCCGTCTTCCGACATTACGCTTTCCACAATTTGTTTCCATTTTTTCTGTTTATGGCAGGATGGTTTGTTATTGTGTTAGTGTCTACTAGTCCTTGTAAATCTTTCTTTATTTGATTCATCCAGTTATTTCTTGGTCTTCCTACGGGTCGTTTTACTTTCCTGTTAGTTTCCTAATCATCCGGTAATCTAATTATGTTTCCATACCATTTTAGTCTCCTTCGTTTAATTCTTTTACTCCATTCTTCTTGTTTTGTTATCTCGTACAACAAGTATAGCATTGTAATTATTATTAACTACGGTACTGTGGAGTAGATTTGATGTTGAATAATTGGTGAGATGTTTTGCCCTACTCTGACGTAATTTGTACTTTATACGGTACTAAATACTGAGAATACTTGCGAAAAAATGAACAGGTAGTTGTCGGGTGGGCTCGAACCCACAACCCACATACCACTAGCCTGTCATTCATACCTCTAGACCACTGAGCTTGCGCTGATATCCAGGGGCTAAATTTTAACGGTAACGCGTACTGTATTTTCATTATGATTTAGGTCGTAGGCCGCTACTACAAATTACAATATTAGTAACACGTATAATACTGTAGTATTTCAAACAATTTCTTTTTCTTCTGATTAATACTGGAGCGATCCATTTCAAGATCTGAGTTTTCTAGTTGAAGAATGAAAACTCAGATATCAAGATCTGAGTTTTCCAGATATATCTGAAATCCAATTGACAGATTTGATACTCTCAGTATAAAATAATTGCAAACTTACTTGTTTTTTAGTCGTGGTAATATTCCAAAAAGACTAAATTTGAAAAAAAAATTATTTTTGACAATAATTCTTTTTTAATTAATTCATTTACAATTTCTTTCATCAATTGTATTTAAAATATTTAATTATGCAAAGTGGAGCCTAAAGCACACGGCGGGGTAAGTTCTACCGGGATACGGGCCTGAATTCTTGTAATATTTTGTAAGAAAGATAAACAAAAATCTTGAATTCAAATTCTATAATTTTTGTTTGTCTAAAAACAAAAGAAGATACAAAAGACGTTTTATATTATGGATCCATCTATAAAATCAATCAAATATCATAACGTATAAAGATCAATGGAATTAATGTTTATCAACAAACAGCGGGTGTTTACGACCTGCCGTTGTCATCGTTTTTGTCAAATTGTTCAATAATTTAAAACTATTGCTTCTTTACGTTTTTCGATTACACGCCAATGATAAAGCCTTGTTATAATAATTCATCTTTATATTTATAGTATTGATATTTCAATATATGCCTATCATCCACATTTTATGTGTGCCAATGAAGGACAAATTTCAAATTATTTATTGCTAAATTTCTTTTTTATTTTGCTGAAAACAATTTCTTGGTTATACAGTTACAGTCCTCCCACCAATTAAAGATTGCAATGATGATGATGATGATGACGATACTCTATTATTTGACCAAATACAACGGTTTGGGTTGAACCAAATTTGTCCTTCAAATTATTTCCTCCAAATAAAGATCAATTTAAATTGTATTTGTTTGCATTTGATAGATTCTAATTAGAGACATAAATAAAACATGTTTCAAAAATTATTCCCTCCAATTAAAGACCACTTTAATTTAATTAGATTGAATATCAAAATCGCAGCCAAAGGCTTACAAATATAAAACTATTTCAAACAGGCATAAAACAATGTACATACAAATCGCAAGAACAAGAAAAAAAGGAATCAAACCTATTGCACAATACATAAATATACAAATTTAGCTAAAATGTATCTAAAAATTAAAAAATTTAAATAAATAAGTAAGGAAGGTAAGAAAATTGGTAATTTATTTACAAGATGATCAATTATAATTAGAGTGTGGGGAAATTATGGAGTTGTTAAAATGATTGACAGTAATATTTTATTTATTTATACATATTCGCATATTATGTTTAATTTATTTATAGGCCTACATATTCACATAATTTCTTTAGTTTTACTTTAGTAAAGTCTATCTCTCATTAAGGAGGCGTGAAAGATAAAGCATAGGGCTATTATAGTATCGGTTTGTTTTACATAGGAACTAAACAAATTCTTTTCCTAATAGTAACAGAAAGCTCAGTGTTTCTACTAAACCATTCATTAAATGTATTAGCTATAATACAATTTGGAGTAAATTTACGACATATTGTTTCACGGTGTTCATCTAGTCGTTTACTATTCAACATTTCAAGGTAAGTGTTAAAGTCTTTGTAATTTTTAAATGTTATTTACTTGAATGCGATGGTATAAAATAGATCTGTCTCACAAAAGAGGTCTTTAATTTAAGGGAATAAAGCACTTCTAAACAAATCTAAAGATGTCATTGCGTAGACTATACTAGAAGTATTTCATAATATTCAACTATGGTATTAAGTAATATCATAAGCCCGAACACATAATAATTAAGACTAATGATTATGACTGGGAACTACGTAAAGTGCAATAAAAATGCGATAGGAGCTAAACTGGATTACATTTTCAGCTAGTTAGAAAACTGGTACGTATTACAAATTCAAAGCAAATAAATATAATTTATTATTATAATTCTAAAGTAAAATTTTCAAATGAATTACTGATAAATACATTAATAAAAAAATAGCAGTGTATAATTGTTTACAAAGTATAAATAACTGGTTATGACAATAGCCACCTGGCCCAACGGTTTGTAAGCATCACTTACAATCATCAACTTAGATTGAGTACCTAATTTAGTATGACACAGTTCTTATTGGCAGAAATTTAATAACAGATATCATTTTTCCCCATCAAACAGAATTTTGAATAGATCACTAGATCTATAGGTCTAAACCGACATAATGGTGGACAAAGTTATATTGTTTATAATGATGATATCAATCAAAGGTATGATTATAAAACTATTTACGTAATGTAATAATGTATCCAGTCGTAAGCTTATCATGGTTTTATGAGTTGATGCGATTGAAATATTTTATGAGTTAAGTGGAGCTGGATTGAATAAATATATGTTCCTCCATCTGAGGAGTACAAAACATTCATTAATTGTTTTATATTAAATATACTTCTGTTATAAACTTATCTGAGCAAAATTGTGAAGTTCTGGGCATAAAAAGCATGGTGAATGTCTGGGTCCCAAAACTACCTGTGTAAGTCGGGATCTCTCTGTGTTTGTAATGCAAAATGCCCGGCGTATGTTTAACATTTATTTACTAATGCAATGATTAAACCATACATTGATTTCGTTTTGTTTTATGCAGTTATATAAAGAAAACATTGATTTACAAAAGAATTCCTTGCTATGTATTTTTAAAGTTTGATCAACCTGGCCTAATCTGTTTATAACCTATATATTTATTCTAGAATTCACTAACAGTCAATCAGTCATTGAAACAAAATGTAAACGACCAATTAGCATAATGCATACAATTGGACCTGGTGGTAGGTTACCTGTTACTGATCAGATAATACAACGTTTTAGAAGTGAGTCAATGGTTCGATGTATTATCTCATGCCAGAAGGACCAAGTGTGCCTGTCAGTTTCTTACGACAAAGAGAAAAAAGTATGTTATTTAAATTCCATTAAAAACGACGATATGGAGACATCCAAGATGATAAACGATGTAGTTTACTACGAGTTTATTTTGGAGGTGAGCATGTAACTGCTTTAGTTTAATTATTTCCAAAAACAAATGCACTTTTAAATGTTAATATTACTAGCCTATGTAAAAATGTTACCTGTCGTTGCAAAACATAACTACTACTTATTATTTCGCCGCGTCTAACGTTATTATATAAATAAAACTCCAGTGATAAAGCTGAGGCTCAAACTATTGAGCCAATTAAACATTTCGCTTGTCGAAATAAATTAGTATTATTATATTACGTATTTATGTATTGCTATGCGCCCTCTATAAAATTATATTATTGGTCAAATTTACCGAATGTTTCTTTCGATGTAGAATAATCCCTCTAGAATTTTTTTTTCTGGGAATGTTATATTTCACCTATTATGATATATTTAAATAATAATAATAATACGCATATATAAACATTTCTTATTTTATTCCACTAATTATTTGTTTGTTTATAAAGAAATTGTATGTTCATTGTCAAGAAGACGAAGTCTTTCGCCATGAAGTCCAGTATTGTTTGGAAACCCGTGCTAATGGTAAGTTGAGTTTCTATGGTTAACTATGAAATTCAGGCCTGTTACCTTTCTGTTGTAGCTTCTTTTATCTCTGCTTCTTTAACTACTGTACTGTTATGCAACTAATATCTTTGTTACAGTATGTTGCCACTAGTCCTAACTACTAATACTACTACTGCTTCTGCCGCTATCGCTGCCTCCGCTGCTGCTGCTGCCGATGCCAATGTCGGCGCCACCACCGCAAAAAACTGCCTTAACTTAGGAAGTAGTTTTACTGCTATGTTTCACTACAACACAATGGGTGCAATATACCGATTAGATAGACAGTGTAGTAAACGTTCATTATTCATCTTGTGATTTTAGAATGGAACTTGATATTCAAGGGCATGTCGGGAACTGGAGTTTCTATTTATGATTCTTTTGTCGATGGAACTCAAACATCAGAATCATCTGCTGCTAAATCATTTGATTCTTCAGAAAACTTTAGATTAAGCAAAGCTTTTGAAGACTGGACTGTAGCGAACATTATTGAAGTAAGCTACATAACATAATAACTTATGTAACGCTTTAGAATTTGAATTTTCCGGCTTTGTCATATATTTTTTTCTATTTTGTCTTTATAATTTATAATGGTTTACATAACATAGCCAAGAAACATGGATATGTATGCATTGTAATGTTTACTATAATTATTGTATAGGTGAAGTTAACACTGTATTCTAAATGTCAGGATGAACTTATACATTTGATATTTAACGGAAGTACAACAACTAAAACATCTTGGTTTTCAATTGAATATCTTCTTGATTCACCTTGGGATGATTTAAATCCTGGTGTACAGATGAATTACTTTAGCATAGCAGGTTATTCGTAAGTTGTAAGCTTGTTTTGTATTAGGAAAATGGAGATTGTAGAATTATGAATTTCATGTTTTACATATTATAAACAAAGTAGTAGTGTAACATATTTCAATAATTATAATTATTTACAAAATGCATATTATATATGATATATTTCATTTTATGCATAAAATGTTGTTTGCATAATAGAAAACATCGGATATTCTATATTAATAAGCACTTCGGCGGATGCACAATAGATAAGGGATGGTTAATGTTTAACGACATACTGATGAACTGTGATTATGACGGAACACGTCTTCCAACCTTCTTATTCAGCTCTTCGGAAAATGTGGAGACCTGGCATTCTGGCTGTAAGTACAATTAATAATATGTAAAAGTGGACTATTATGCGCCAACGCATACATTCCGATAATCCTAAATAATTAGACTTTACCTGTACGTTTTTGTACGTATCAAATTAGCATCCTTTATTCCAAATATGTACCTGTTATGATATTTTGTCCTATCTTGTTTGATTACTATTATCGAAATAATATGCAATTTCAAAATTGTTATTTTTAAATTTAAAGGGCAAATCACAAATCACATTTCAACCAAAATACAATTATGGATGCGTTAGTAAAATTTAGGATGTTTTCTTACTCAAACTATTACGTAAACTGTAATTTAATTTTCACATAATGATGGTACGATACGAGAAGGATTTATTGTCATCTTTCATTCATCCCATACAATGATGATCAAAATTGAAATTTGTACAAAGAGATAACAAAACACTGTATATTATAATATACATATAGTTTGCAGATTTCTTGTGGTCATTGGCCAACGACACGCAATGCATTGGTCAATATAGGCCCTGGTATTTCATTATATATAACATATTTTTAAGGTTTGTCATGATTTTGTTAATCATGGTTGAGTGGACATTCTAATGGTGAAATCAACCTTTATTTTGTATTTTCAGCGATTGGGGAAGCTTATATTATGACAGTTCACGTGAAGTACTCCTGAAAATTAGTTTACAGTTGAAGGACAGGGTGTCTAGAAAACTCAGATCTAGAAAACTCAGATCTCAGATATATCTGAGTTTTATAGATCTAGAAAACTCAGATATATGACTTTTCTAGAACTAGAAAACTCAGATATCTGACTTTTCTAGATCCAAAAATCGAAAATGGAACTAGAAAACCCAGATTATCAAATGGATTGTTCCATTATTATTAGATGGTAGCATATTTGAAATACTACACAGTATTATACGTTTTCTTACTAATAATAATAATAATTATTGTAACTTGTAGTAGCAGCCTACGACTTAAATCATAAATAAATACAGTTTACACCTTTTAAAATGTAGGAGGCTTAGCATTTAGGCCTAGCTAAGCAAACTCAATTCCAGGTTCAACGTGTGGGCGCTATCGCGATGTATCGCGAAGAGTAGGCCTGGTCTTACAATACTAGACTAGAAGTGGTCAACTCGTATCCAAAATAACTCGTACCTATTCCCAACTTGGCTAACTCGTACCTCAACCAACTCATACCCACACCAACTCATACATGCCTCATTTTTAAGCCTATATTTTAACGGTAACATGCACTGTATTTTCTTTATGATTTAAGCCGTAGGCCGCTTCTACATGTTACAATATTAGTAAGAAAACGTACACAGTAATCAGTTTTAATAATACTCTAGTATTTCAAATGACTTACCTGCTGATTAATAATGGAACGATCGAAATGACCTACCAACCAATCAAATGATGATCTGAGTTTTCTAGTTCCATTTTGGAACTAGAAAAGTCAGATATTGATATCTGAGTTTTCTAGATCTAGAAAAGTCAGATATCTGCATTTTCTAGATCTAGAAAACTCAGATCTAGAAAACTCAGATATATCTGAGATCTGAGTTTTCTAGATCTTAGTTTTCTAGACACCCTGAAGGACATGTACCTCTTAAAGTCATTCATTCTTTTATTTGAGATATTAACTATATAAATAATAAATTCCAATACAGTATACAGAACAAACAAAAAACAACTATTATTAATCAAGAAGCTGATTTTTTTTTATGAGGAGCTGTTTGAGTAACAAAGGCTTGATGGCTCTATGCAATAATCTATCTGGAGTTGAATCATTTAGAAAATGTAAACAAATTATGAATAAATGTGCAGCTTACTTTGGTTTAAAACCGACAAGAAACAATGTATGAACAACGAAGTTAATGTCTTTATTAAGGTAAAACATCGCAATTGAAACAGGACAAAAATGTTAAAAATGAATATGATCATACATGGAATGATTACATCACAAGGATGATTTGCTACTGCTACTGTAAGAATGACAAATACATTGCTAGAGAAATAAAGGTTATTTCCAAACAATTATTTTTAAAGTAAAACACAAACTAGACCAGATATATCAAATCTAAAGAATATAGATGGCGATAGGTGTCAAAAGATAAACAACTATCACTGCTACAAAATTGGAGGCCTATTTCCCTTTTAAATACTGATTACAAAATTGCTACAAAAGCGATAGCTACAAGGCTTTAAAAAGCTCTCCCCTTAATAATAGATCCCGATCAGACCGGCTTTATGGAGGGGAGATACATCGGTGAAAACATCCGATTAGTTTTGGATATTATACATTACACAGATTGTGAAAAAATACCATGTATGATTCTTGCTTTGGATTTTGAAAAAGCCTTCGATAAAATAGAATGGAAATATTTAGATAAGGTTTTATCTTATTATAATTGTGGGAAGGATTTTAGAAAATGGATAAATGTGTTTTATACCGGCGCTTGTAGCTGTGTGATTAATAATTGTTATTCGTCTAATTTTGTAAATCTATCAAGAGGTCTCCGACAAGGATGACCTCTCTCTCCATACTTATTTAGGCTATATGTGTGCCGAAATATTGTCTTCTCATATTCGCCACAATCCAACAATTAAAGGTGTTACAATTAATAATCAAGAAATTAAATTAAAGCAATATGCCGACGATACAGTTATCAATCTCGATGGTTCTAAAGAGTCTATTTTGGGTACTATTACATTTCTTGAAAATGTTGCCAATATTTCTGGATTAAAAATAAATCAAGATAAAACACAAGTGATCTGTATAGGATCAGATAAACATATACTAAATACATTTGAAGAGGATAACAAACTAAAAAAACTTACTTTGACAAAAGGTCCGATATGGTTACTTGGAGTCAAATTTACACTTGATCCTTCAGATCTGTTTACTCTGAACCTATTACCTCAGCTTGACAAAATTAAAACGCTTACTAACATTTGGTCCGCAAGAAAACTAATTATAAATACAATTGAAAAGGGGGGACTTAAAATGGTCCATGTAGAGTCGTTTTGCTACGCACAGAAAGTATCATGGGTAAAACGATTTCTAGATGAAGACAACCGGGGTCGTTGGAAAGGCATATGGCGGGAGTTTTTACACCCGGCTAGGGGTAATTTGATTTGGTATTGTAATATATATATAAATTATGGTTAATTCTGACATAGGCGAGCACAATGCAAAAACTTTGGTACAAATCTCCGCCTTGGATACCTACCTTATCTATCTCAGATGTACCGCGAAACGTAGATTTGATATCATTAGTTTTCACATCGACGCTATTGTTCCATTTTTGCCTTTTACAACGACAGAATTTAGCGTTACCTATCAAAATTTGTGGATATCATTCAATATTAAATACAAAAATATTTTAATGGTTCAACGTATCGTGAACTACTGAAATTAATTTGTTTTAGATATTCAACTAATCAGTTACATTGATTAAAGGCATATACTTTACGTGAAGTACAATTTGTTTTAGTAATTTAACTTTTATTGAAGGCCTTAATTTTACGTGAACTATAATGTGATTTTAGTGATTCAACTGAATCGTTACAATTTATTTGTTTTAGCCTAGATATTCAACTAATCAATTATAAAGGACTTTACTTTACGTGAAATTAAATTTGTTTCGGTAGTTGAACTAATTATTTATTAATCATTTTATCAAATTTAGGTGCGATTCAATGTTACTGTAGGAGGCTAATTGAACTAATTATTTATTCTATTTATTAATCTTTTAATCAAATTTAGGTGCAAAACATCACAAAATAAACATGCATCACTCATCAGTCATATGCATAGGTGTCACCCGGGCTTCAATTTCCAGAGGCGTTGGTCATGTTTTCGAGAACCATTCGGGTACACCCACTAGAGGGTGCGCGAGCGAAGCGAGCGAACCCTCTAGTATATCAAATAATGACTCAATTCTCAATAGAATAAGTGATAATTTGTTTTTATCTCAAGTAATTAAATGTTGGCACTATGTTAATTGTAAGCAAATTAATGAGGCTGTAACGTTCCACAATGAAATATTATGGTATAACAGTCATATTACAATACAAGGTGAACCGTTATTTTAATAAAATGCTAACAGTAGTTAAAGATTTGCTTAATGATAACGGAAGTATGCTGTCTTATGAACAGTTTCATATTAAATATGATCACGTGTGGATTTTTTGACATTCCATAGTTTAATTGTAGCTATTCCTAAAAATATGGAGAGATGCCATGCAATCTAAGAAATATGATATAATGTTTAAAAAAAAGTGAAGTAATTATAGCATCGAATTTAAAATTAACAACAAAACTTGCATATAGCTTAATAATTAATCGCATTAGTGCTCTTCCGCATACCTGTATCAAATGGGAAAACGATTTTGGACATATTATAGCCGCCGACATGGAAAAAAAAAATGATAAAATAGATATGCACTTGAACAAGTGGTTACATATCGGACAAAATAGGTAGTTAGAAAACAAATGTTAGGCAATTCTGATCAAAATAGGATCGCTTATATTTTTTATACATATTCACATGTGTATGTAATGTATTGAATCATGAAAGTTGTGTATATATTATGGTGTTTTTTTGTGAAATCAAACTTATTAAAGATGTGTTTACCCCCCCCCCCCCCAAAAAAAAACATGAAAAATGAAGATTTATGCAATTTATAGCCTTCTTGTATTTGTTATGTAGGTTAATCACCAAATAGTTCAGGGGGACAATTTAATATATCTTTATTTATCTTTATTATCTTTATTTACCATAAATTGTTTACCGTTGTTAAATTACTTAGAACAATGAATTGTTAATTGCAGAATTTGTTTTTTATATTTAGTTTGTGTGTGTGTTACCGCTGCGTCGGTCTTGTTTTTGGTACCATGAAATATGAAATAAATAAAAAAAAAACAAAAAAAAAAACGTTATTCTATGAGTGCTTCACAGCAAGATTTACAATAGGAAGACAAAAAAAGAGACTGAGATATTGAGATTTGAGTTCTCTTTTGAAAAAAATTCAAAAGCACCTAAGTAAAATTATACATCTGTAAATCGTCTGAACGAGATGATAATCATTATTGGCTTCTCATAGAAACATGCGGAACAATTACCAATTTTTAAGGAGGTAGCTATGCCATATTCATGGAATAAAGCTAATGTACAATAGTCACTATATTCAAGAAAAGAAATACAAGTAAACCGTTAAACTATAGACCAATTAGTACCACATCAATTATTTGCAAAACGATGGAATATTTTATTAGAGGATGTACTTATGCATCATAGAATAGAAAAATTTGTTTTCAAAACACCAACACGGTTTTAGACCAGGTCACTCATGTACAACTCAACTAATAGAGGTAAAGATAATAAATACTATTGTAATATTTGGATCGACACTTTTTAACAATAGGACACATGTAGATGGTACGTCCGTACAATACAAACATAATGACAAAGAAAACTGAAACTAAAACCTTTGTCATAATTTGGAACCTCGTCGCAGATTTGACTGTTTTTACTTTGATTTTAAAAAAAGCTTTTGACAGTGAGATGGAACACAAGCTTTTTTAATGGAGCGAAGTCATATCTGAGGAAACCCTTTTTACCATCAGAACCATGGATCGAGTGAGTGTCAAAAATGATTCCTTGTTTGTTAGACAATTAACTCACAAAACAAGACTAGAAGAATGTTAGCTTTAATTTAAGGTCTTGACTGTATTTTAAAACTAGATATTATGTATTTATTATTGAATACTACACTGTACTGCATGCAATCTATTAAAAAATATATGAAAAAGAAAGTAATAATAAATTCATTCATTCATATTAATGTATCAGCTTAAAATTAAAGTGTGCTAATTTCGTAACATGTTTATACTATAAACTTTGCTATACCATATTTCTTTCCAATAGAGGTTTACATTTCTGAAAAGTGTTTCCCATTTCGATTAACAAGATAAGGCAATTGAAATATTATTGATAAGTTGTCTATAGTGAAATGAGTTTTTGTGCTTACAATAAAGTTGTCGTCTCTTTCGATTTCATTAATTGTAATTATTTTCTTCCACTCAGAAGGAATTGCATTTCTTAACATAAAAAACTCAATCAGACCATTTTGTTGTTTTGAAAGGTTGGGGATTACTTCTTCGAATGATATTAATCTATAATCTACTATTATATCTTTTACTGTTTTGTACCCTGTTTGTAACCAATTTTTGAAATATATTGTTTTTTCGTTACATTTTATGAAATTATTTTCCCACAATTGCTGTGTTTCTACTTCTTTTGCATTTTCTGAGTATGCATTATTATTACTATTGAAGTACACTGTTACTTTTAACATTTCTTGATAAAATTCGGGCATACACTTCAGATCTCTGTGAGCTTCAAAATTAATCTGGGTAATATTGACCATGTATTCAAAAGGATGCATATTATAATATCTTGGTACACACTTCCATTTACCCGGGTAAGGACTTAGCAGTCTCTTAACCCAACTAAGCTTTAAAGAATTAACCATTGTGCTAAAGTGTGTCATGTTGAGTCCTCCTTCTGTAATAGGTTTTATAAGGGTTTTTCTCTTTATTTTTTCTTTTTTTACCCCATAAAAAACTATATAAAGTCTTTTCTACCTTTGAAAATACATACTTACACTTATAATGCTAGCGTTGTATACAAGCTTTGAAATTGCTAAAGGCTTTTATGATTATTATTCTACCAAAAAAAGAGAGGTTTTTTTTTCCCATAGTTGCAAAACCTGGTCTATTTTTATAACTTTTTCGTTCCAATTTTTTTCCTCACACAATTTTTTATATTATAACTAAATTATAGCATGTTCGCATGTAAAATTAAGTTATGAAAGAACAAGTAACAAGATTTTAACTTATCACTGTGACAAGTTCGATATCGACATCTCTTCTACTTTACTATTAATGTAGTAAAACAAACTACTACTAAATACTACAGGTGCATGTGCACGGAATTTGTGATGTCATGGGTGGCGGGAAGGGGATAATCTTAACCTAACACCAGGTCTAATATTTTATATGTGTGTGTTTGGCCAGCTGTAATAATTATGGATACACATCACACCAAACCACCACCCCCTTTTCCAACACCAGTCCTTCCACAACACCAGTCCCTCCCCTTTCCCTACACTATATCTATTCCCACCCACCCCTATACATGCAACTGAATACTATACTGCTGTTTATGCTATTAATTATTTCTACTCCTATTAATATATCATAAATAATCATATTTAGTAAATATGAAATATATTATATACTATTGAGGGAAACAATTTGCCATGGGTTTATGTTTGAGTCACCCTGAGCTACTGTATTTTGTTGACTCAACTATTACTGCTAAAGCTTGGTTCCCACTAGACGCAACGCAAGGAGGTAAGCCGCAATGCAAGCGAATTGACCAATCACAAGTGACAGTTGGACGAAACCATTGCTTGTAATTGGTCATTTGCTTGCATTGCGGATTACGTCCTTGCGTTGCGTCCTAGTGGGAACCAAGCTTTAGAACCAGTTACCTTATTGGTACACAGTGCATTGAGAGCTTGCTTATTACTATTAATCACCATTTGCTGATCTTCATATTTACGCCACCGGAAACAGCATCAACATTTATAAATTCTGCTATCTAAAATTTAACACCACTTATGTGAAATTTTTATGTAGATATATTATGTGCAATACTAATTTAAGGGAAAAAAATTAAAAAATTCTATAGATGGAAAATGAAAGAATTACTTGACACAACTAATAGGAGTTTCTGGTGAACCTCATGGTTTTTAATAAAGAAATGTGCCCTTGTCGTCTTGCCCATTCTCATATTCAGACACCAGTAATCATAAAACAGTTTATATACGAGTCGGCCTACTTTGTTTTTGTATTTTACCTCTGAACAATTACTGTATTTCATTTAATTAGGTGTTGGTGCACTGCCTACAGCTGGACTCAACTTAGTAAGTGGTTTTGCTGGCCCAAACATTGGCAACCCACGTTTGGTACTTCAAACTCCACCTATCGGGAGTAATAAGAGAGGGAAAACTAAATGAGAAAAGTAAGGCGAAAATTGTCAGATGAGGAATGATGGACAAGAGATTCCAGAACCAAGAAAGAAACATTATAGAAAAAATGAATAAAAATATAGTAATTAAAAAAAAACTGTGCTTATGAAAGTTTTATATGGTTTTCTATTAGGTATTATGTACTTCACTAGCTTCTCCACTAGCTACTATGTATTCCCCATGAACCATGGATGTTTTCTGTACTAGATAATATCTTGTACTTCACTACCCAGTCATGTATTTCACATGGAAGTTTCTCCACTAAATACCAGCCATGTATTTAACATGGAAGTTTATCAACTATACTAGACATATGTATTTCACATGGAAGTTTCTTCACTATACCAGCCATGTATTTAACATGGAAGTTTCTCCACTACCAACCATGTATTTCACATGGAAGTTCCTTCACTACCAACCATGTATTTCACATGGAAGTTTCTCCATTAAATGCCAGCCATGTATTTAACAAGGAAGTTCCTTCACTACCAATCATGTATTTCACATGGAAGTTCCTTCACTGCCAACCATGTATTTCACATTGAAGTTCCTTCACTACCAACCATGTATTTCACATGGAAGTTTCTCCATTAAATACCAGCCATGTATTTAACAAGGAATTGCCTTCACTACCAACCATGTATTTCACATGGAAGTTCCTTCACTACCTACCATGTATTTCACATGGAAGTTTCTCCACTACGAGCCATGTATTTCACATGGAAGTTTCTCCATTAAATACCAGTCATGTATTTAACAAGGAAGTTCCTTCACTACCAACCATGTATTTCACATGGAAGTTCCTTCTCTAACAACAATGTATTCCACATAGAAGTTTCTCCACTATACCAGTCATGTATTTCACATTGAAGTTTCACCACTAACAACCATGTATTTCACATTAAAGTTTTTCCACTAGCAACCAAGCATGGTGGTATACTGGAGGTTAGAGGGAATACAAATAGTGTATACTTTAATATTTTTGTTTTCAAATGGACATTCTATAAGAGTATTGTAATATGACTTTAATATTGAAAAAGTTTATCATAATAAAATGAGCTATTTGTTGTATATACAAGTAGTTCACTATGTCGGTCGGTCTGTCGGTCTGTCGGTCTGTCTGTCGGTCTGTCGGTCTGTCTGTCTGTCGGTCCGGTATCACTATGCGTGTTATCGCTTTCTGACCTTATCTTGATATCAGTTTAATCTAGCTAAGTCAATTTTTCACAGTATATTCCTTATGGCCAGGAATCGATGTGGTTATGTTTTCACGGTGCGCAATAAAAAATTACGCGGTCTACGCACGATTTAACGAAATCACGTTTGTAATCATATCTTCACAACCATGAATCACAATTAAATAAAATTTGGTACTCATAAATTTCAGGGCATAAAATCATCATATGGCAATACAATTACGTGCGTAGCGCATGTAACGCATGCGTACGCGCGCTTACAATTTTCAAAATTTATTTTCGATGAAATAAGAGTACGTTTCAGGCAATTTTAAGAGTTTACAAAATTGCGATGAGTGCGCAGATTTTTGCGCGCGCACTGCGCGTTAAATGTTATTGCTCACTCTTTTTGCACGATTTCTGTTTTCTTGACTTACTTTTCAACTAGAAATTACGTTATACGAGCACGTCAAAAGTGACAGGCTACGCACGTGTAAATTAAAAAAATATAAATGTTTTTAAACATTTCAACATTTTTAAACATGTTCAGTAATTTCGGTCAGTATAGTTCACTATGTCGGTCAGTCTGTCGGTCTGTCTGTTGTCGGTCTGTCTGTCGGCCCGGTATCACTATGCATTGTAGCATGCGACTTAATGGCTGTTGGCCTTGTTTATTATAGCCGACATTTATGCCTAAAAAATTGACTGGAATATTTGTCCATGCTATACTAAACGGTGTTTTCTCATTATTTTTATTGTAACCAATCCACATTCCATTTTTATTTAATTTTAAACCAGATATGTTTGCAAAAAACCTTGATTTCTTTTAAGAAAAAGCTTAAACTAATCTGATCTTGTGCAAATATGACGGTATCACCTGCCAACTGGCATATTTTGGCTGTACATTTATTAACATCATTGATATTACTTGGCAACAGGATGCCTTTACATTGTGGATTTTTTCTTATATTAATAGTCATTTATTTCTACAGATAAAATAAATAGGATAGCAGACATTGGACATCCTTGCCTCACTCCACTTACCATCTGAAAACTTTCAGATAGCCATCCATTATTTTCAATAACATATTCTGTCTCTTTGTAAATCAATTCAATCCATTTGGAGAACGAGATACCAAATCCAATCTTTTTAAGACATTTTAACATAAAACATCTATCTAAGATGAGAAGAATCGAACGCTTTTGCAAAATCTAAGAAAACTATTGCTCCAGGCGAGTTACTTATATCGGTCTGGAAAAGAACGTCTTCTACTAAGCGTACGTTCTCACCGCCAAACCTTTTTGGTCGGAATCAACTATTGATGCAATTACTTTTTGTATTCTACTTGACAGGGCATGGGCCATTATTTTGTAGTCAACATTTAATAAGGTAATTGGCCTCCAATTTGTTAGTAATTCTATTTTTCCGTTTTTGAATAATAACTTTATTATTCCCTTTTTTTGAGTTTTAGATAAATTATTTTTATTGTAACTGTAATGTAAGGATGTACATAACATTTCTTTTACATAATTCCAAAAAAATCTATAAAATTCCACAGTTAGTCCATCAGACCCTGGGCCTTTGTTTAAGTGCATTTTATGAACGAAATTTGTTAGTTCATTTATGGTTAATAGACCTTCACATTGTTCGCTGTCTTCCGGCGACAGTTCTTTTGCCTTTACTTGGTCAAGATAACTTTTTATGTTATCTCCTGGAATATATTTTTTGGAGTATAAATGTTTGTAAAAATTAACTTTTTCGCTTAATATTTCACTAATATCTGTGTTGTACTTTCCATTAGATTTTAGTAAGGTGGTAATTTGTTTTCTTTTTGCGTTACTTGTATGTTTCATTTAAAAAAACAAATAATTTTAGTTATTAGGTAAAAAACGCAATTATAGATCGTGTTCAACTGCACTGAAGTTTAGCTAGCATTCGATCCCATTCTCGCAGCTAAACTTGTTGACGTAGCAGTTTTAATTGTTGTTATTTCTTCATTAAATGATGCTATTTCTAATGATATTCTATTTAATAAAATATCATGATAATTATAATATTATCAATTATTTCTTCTAACAATCAGTAGTGAATATTTTGTAAGGGTAAATATAAGCTAAAAGGAAGGCCTAGACTAAACAATAGTTCTGTACACATTCCGAGACAGAGGCGATACTCTCTAAGGCCGTATTACCCACATACCAAAGCATTCTAGTAAACAAAATGTCTAATTTTCCAGTCGTCGACTAACGTAGCCTACTCACTAATCAAACAACTCATTCACACCATTTCCTAAAAATATTTACCATAGACGAAGGATTGTTTTGACAATGATACAATTACAACCAAAACGAAAACATAGTTTTATTGTCTACATACATCTAATAGATTCTCTTTTCCCAGACGTGGTTTGGAGTTTGCGTATGCTCAGTCCGAGTTTCCAAATACCTACTTTTTTCAGTATTGTCACCGTTTCCTAACGATTCCGCCCTCTCGAAAATAACTGCCTAAAGGCGTGGCGCCAACAAACAACTCTACTGCTTTGACGACTGCGCAACGTTTGAAAATTGATTACGTAGTTTAGTTTAGTTTAGGTGATCGATGTGTTAGACAGCGGAAATAAAGTCTAGTATTAGGAAACTTAAAGGGGAAAATACAGTCTTCAATAACAAGTATAGACAGGTGCAAAACACCAAACAGTAGCAGAGTTTTTACTAAGTATGTAATTGAAAAGTGTAAGAACTGAGTCCACATCGCCATGAGCATAAATGGCTCTATACCCTCGAATTCAATTCACTCATTATATTAAGTATTAAAATTGTAGTCTTTCAGTATGTAATATCATTTTGTAGATTGATTGCTGTTGTCGGTAAATGTAAAACTAATGGATATTCGTAGAAGAGAATTGCTATTATTCTATGTAATGATGTTATCATTTCAAAGTATGTATTTATTTTTGTCGTCATATTATTATATATTTAACTTTTATAATTTGCTAATGTATTTTTATTGTACGAAATATATATAGACTTGATTTTAAAGGTGATTTCACTACAATGCCCAACTCGCTGATGTTCATTGGGAAAGCTTGTTTGAAACCAAATCTGTCCAAGAAATGTGGGACATTTTTCACAATGAGATTAACTTTTTGATTTCTGATTGTGTTCAGAAAAACATTGTAAACACAAATCTCCGCCCAAGTAAACAGAAATGGATGACAAAATTCGCACTAAATAAAGTTCAAATGAAGGAGGATGCATGGCAACGTTACAGACGTCATAGGTCTAACAAAAGACATAAATATTACTGTAAGGCCAGAAATGATGCTACTTCGGCAGTAAGAATGGCTAAAGCTAACTTCGAGAAGGATGTCGCACTAAATGCTAAGAGAAATGCGAGGGCATTTTATAGCTATGTTCGTAGTCAAACTTCAATTAAGGAAGGGGTATCCAAACTATAAAAAAACAGGATGGATCTTTTTCTTCCACCAATCAGGAAGCAAGTGAAATAATGAACGAGGCCTTCCAAAAAGTATTTACAGTAGAAGATAATCGTAATATTCCAAACATGGCTTCTGTTTTTCATGGACATCCTTTGACCAATGTGGACTTTACACTTGATGATGTTAAAATGCATATTAAAAATCTCCGCGATTCATCATCCCCTGGACCTGATGGCATCCACCCTAAAGTGTTGATTGAATGCTGTGACCACATATCCCCTCCACTGTTATTACTGTTCAGAAAGTCGTTAGCAACAGGTGAAATACCAGCTGCCTGGAAAGACGCAACCATTACACCAATTTTCAAAAATGGCAGCAAGTCTGATCCTCTAAATTACCGCCCTGTTAGTTTAACTTCAGTTATCTGCAAGATTTTAGAAAAAATCATAACTAACACAATTATGATCCATCTCGAAACTAAAAATACACTAACCAAACATCAACATGGTTTTCGTACTAATCGTTCTTGTTTAACACAATTGCTTGAATTTTTCCGCGATGTAGAAAATGCTCTCGCCGACAGACATCCCGTTGATGGTACTTGGACTGCCGTAAGGCCTTCGACACAGTTCCGCACATTAGGTTGAAAATTAAATTGCAAGCTTATGGCATTCAAGGTAATATTCTAAGTTGGATAAGTGGATTTTTAGAAAATAGACGTCAATGTGTTTCAATCAAAGGTTCGGTTTCAAGTTGGTTACCTGTGTTCAGTGGCGTGCCTCAAGGCACAGTTATTGGTCCGGCTTTATTTTTAGTCTATATCAACGATCTACTTGATAATATTAAATCAGATGGTAAACTATTTGCAGACGATGCTAAGATTTATCGTAAGATTGATTCAGTTAACGACCGAGATGCCCTGCAGAATGATTTGAGTAAACTTGAGCAGTGGAGTAAGAAGTGGCTACTGGAGTTTAGTAAATCTAAATGTAAAGTAATGCACATTGGAAATAGAAATCCAAAACACACGTATTCAATTGATGGTACAGTTCTTGATACAACCTCTGTTGAGAAAGACCTCAGAGTCTATGTAACGTCTGACTTTAAAGTGTCGACACAAGTTTCTAAAGTTGCAGCCAAAGCCAATTCAATTGTAGGCCGAATACGGAAATCCTTTACATATATGGATAAACAGATGTTCATGTCGCTTTATACTTCTCTTGTGCGTCCGGTTATGGAGTATGCAGTTCAAGCTTGGTCACCATATCTACAACAAGACGTCAATAAACTTGAGAAAATCCAACAACGAGCAATAAAACTTGTACCAGAACTCAGAAACTTGCCCTATGAAGAGCGCAGGATACAGCTAGGTTTATCAACTTTACTGGAAAGAAGGGAACGCGGAGACCTCATCGAAGTTTTTAAATGTTTGAATGGTTACGAAAATATAGATCGCCACTCCTTTTTTAAATTAGCATCTGAAGTTGGTCCAAATATCACTCGAGGCTCAACTTTTAAATTAAAGAAACCTAGATGGAACTCAACTAAACGGAATAATTTTTTTGATACTAGAGTAATTAACAAGTGGAACTCGCTGCCCGAATCTGTTGTCAATAGCAAAGAGTGTAAATTCATTCAAAAACAAACTTGACAAATACACACACATACACACATATGAGAGAAGAGGCTCCCTACGAGTTTAAAAACTCATTGCCTCTTAACTTTACTAAAGGTAAGAATTACTAAAGGTAAGACGATAAGACAATTGTAGCCTACTTGAAAAATTGAAAAATCTTTTTGATCCGTTTTTATTCCAAAGATCTAGAATTTCTATCCACAAATTAGTCATAACTTAACATCCTCTTACACTCTAAAAAATAATGTGTTTCATTTGAAAACACATAATTGTCCCAAAAAATAAACACATGAATGTGTTTACTATAAACGTATAAATGTGTTTATTATAAACATAAAATGAAATCACATGGTTGTCTCAAAAAATAAACATATAGTGTTTAAAACACACATGTGTTTTAGGAAATGTAATTACAGTAAACACAAGATAATGTTTACTGAAATTACATTTTGGTCACAAAACACATATATGTTTTAATGGACCACACATCAATAATAACAAAGAAAACTTTTTCTATTTTCAAAATATTTATTCAAAATCCAATCAACTTTAGAGCCAGTCATACAACTCTTTTGTTTTTAACCTTAACAATAACTATCACCCATTATGCTTAAGAAATGTCTTGGTTTTTTTTAATGCTTCTGGTAAAAATGTTAATTACAAACAAATCCAGTTAAAATTTGTGAGGCACTCTCAATTAAAAGTTTGGCGAGTGGAACAGACTGTTTAATATATTTTATCTAGAGTTTTTTTTTGTAACCAGAAAAGGTTTTTAGAAATAACATTCGATCATTTGAAACAATCCCTTGTAATAGATACTATCAATGCACATTTCAAGGATGGCTCCAGAAATAAGCATAATGGAATCTGATGTGTGTTGACTTTATGTACTTTACTTGGTATTGATGCATCAGGTGATCTGCCAACAGGCCCATGGATACCCAGCACTTTTGACACTCCTTTTAATTATCTTAAAGATAAAAAATAACAATTGGTTGTTTAATAATTTCATATGGTCTAATGTTTTTGTATTGTAACAAAACATTCAGCATGTAACCTGCATACTGTGGTTTACAATACAACTTTGAAGTAGGGATACTTTTGTTAAAACAAAATGTCAGAATTTCAATCATACGGTTTTTAAAACTCTATAAGATACAAGGAAATACAGCAGAAATAATTAAAATAATAGCTATATAAAATATAATGTTGAGTATTTTTAAAGCCCAACATATTAGCTTCATCTTCGGTATTATTGATGTTTGAGCCAACCCCCATATATATGGCAGATTTTGTAGCAAAAAAAATGCGAGGTAAAAATAAAAAAGATGAAACCACTTTCAAAATGGATAATAATTGAATTTTGTTTACAATGGTAGCAATCCATGTTTGATGAATTCTTCTGTCACGATAATCCTATGTTCTCTCTTTAGAGGCCATGGTACTGCAGCTTGCCTATTATAAAATAAACACACACATTACCAGTATCCGAGAGATGGATGGAACTAATATGGCCTTAACAATAGTCTTTTAGCAGTTCACTGTATTTTGCACAAATATTCATTTGAACTTATTTGGAAATGTCATATTCCCATTATTATACAGTAATTATAATTTTTGAAGGAATGAACAGACTAAAATACTGTTTTTATGTTCAAATAAAATTAAACAACCACAGCTAAAGTTATTAGAACAAACATGCATATGATCCATACTCACTCGTTGTGATATCGGTTTTTGTAACTCATTTTGAACTCGCATTTTCTATTATTAAACTTTTTAATAATAAATATAGATTAAAAATATATATAAATAAACCGTAAAACAAGGTCTTCCCAGACATATCGTCGTTGACACCACGAAGTGACACTAACCGCGTAATTGATGAAAACAGCGTTTCGAGAAAAACGCGATTGAAGAAACGACCTTCACAAAACACACGATTTCGTCCTCAAAAAATATCACTAAGATTTTTAATTTACATACATACAAAGTTAGACAATCCAGCTACCCATTACTTTAATTTAAATCATATTAATCAATTACCAAGTAAATTAAAGTTAAACATTAGTGTCACTTCGTGAAACCGAAAAATTTATTTCCCTACGCAGTTTACGCTTACGAAGTGACACTAATGCAGTTAGTGTCACTTCGTGAAACCGCAAATTCCATTTCACCGCGTATTTCTAGTGCGTTGGAAGTGACACTACTGTGTAATTCATAGCTTTCCAATGCAATTATCTTACATCATAACAATTATGTATGGTCCTTGATAAGTGAACACTATTATATATACATTACAAACAGTCATGTCTCTTTTAAGTCTTGCCTTTTCCATCACATTTTTGCTCAAGAACCATCTCTTCCTAGTTTATTGCATGGCCATCTCCAATGAGATGGCCATTTAATGTATTGTTTTCATTGATTTCCCTTTTGATTCTATTCATTTTTCCATTATTTTAGTTTTTTAGTTTTCATAAATTCTATTATTTTGATTTAATTTTTAATTGTTGTATGTTATTTTCTTATCAAATTGCATTTTTGTGAGATTCTTTCTATCTAAGGATCACCTTCGACTGGATGGACCACCCTAGTAAAATATTGTTGAAATAAATAAAATCAAACTTAATGTGACCATGGAGGTATTTTATACCTCCATGATGTGACCAACATTAATGTGATGTGCTTATATGGACACAATGGCGTAATCCCTATCATATTTGGGCACATCACACTTTTTTTGTCAAAATGGTTTGATAGTGTAGACAGGGTTAGGTTATTTATAAATGAAACAACCACATCAAATAAATCTAAAAACATAGGTTGACCTACTTTAACACTTTTAATAAAAACTACAAATTACATAGACATATAAATAGGCCTATCTGGAATGTACAGTAAGCATAATGTACATATTCATATTTTTTTTTCCATATTATAATAAATATTAGTTATTTTTTCAACATTGAATATTTAATAATTCAGTAATACAATACTTATGCCCGTATTAATTTATATCAAAGATAATTCTCTATTGTTATAAATCATTAAATACTTAATAAATGTCGTTACATTATTTTTTTCTATATCAGTATGCTTTTTAATTTATTCAATCCATTGTTCCGTGATGTACACATCCTCTAAAATGCTCATATAACATAAAAACTTGCTACAGGCTGCCTACACCTCCCCTTTTTAAACCTTGGACTTGATACCTTCTCCCTTAAATTGAGGTAGACAGATTGCTTGTTGATCGAATTTCGGTTGTTCCCCCTTATCTTATTTTCTTGAAACTGTTCTGAAAACAAAAAACACATTTTAACAGTGATTTCTTATTGTTAAAAATCAAGCAGAGTAGTTTAGCCTAGAATAGAGAGTCTACTCTAGCCAAGTAGTAGTAGTACTACTACTACTATTCCCTGGGCATACACATACTCTAGTTTGTTAGGCCTAGTTAGATCTGGGCCAGCTAGTTATGCCTAAACGTCACAGAAAAGTAAAGTAGGCCTACCTATTATGCCTAGCTAGTACTAGGCCTAGGCTAGTAAAAGTGTGTCAAATTACTGTTTTATAAATTATAAAATAAATATATAATAGGCCTCGACATGACGGATATCTGAGCGGACTAAAATTCTTTAAATAAACTAATAAATTAACTTACCGTCTTTCTTGATAAAATGCAATGTTCTGGAGTGTGCGAGCAGATCCTCCTAGCTAGGCTGTAGGCTAGGCCAAAACAGTAAACAAACGCGCAAAATTCATTACCCGTGTGGCGCTGGCAAGCAGCACATACGGGTATTTAATAAATAGTGTCACTTCGTAAAAACGCAAATTCCATATGATGGTGTTTTTTTATATTGTCTAATTAATGTAATTAGTTAATTAATGATATTTGAAAGTTTAGATTTTGTGAAAACATAGAGTTTGATAGGCCTATACATAATCAAAATATCGAAAAAAAAATTTTTTTCAAAAATTACAGATTTTTAGGTTAGTGTCACTTTGTGGCGACGGTGACGATATATAGGCCTAATTCTTATTCACATGGGTACATAACCATAAGAAATATTATATTTTTAACTTCAAAGACACGTCACTTTTTTAAATTTAGGCCTAGGCCTAGGGAAATTTTATGAACGTGTTCGATCTGCTGTAACGAAAATCCGCTTCATTGCGATACCTACTAGCCTAGACCTAGGCTAGTACATACCTAGGCTAGTAGTAGTACGAGCCTAGCTAGGCCTATAGGCTTAGCCTAGCTAGGCCTAGTAGGCCTCTATTATTTATTTATAGCCTAGCCTAGGCCTAGTCCAATAAGGCCTAGCCTAGGCCTTATTTTGTCCTCTGATTTATTTACATAGGAAAACACTAAACATTATTATATTTATTTATTTATTTATCTACCTATCATCAGTATACGTAGGGTACCTTTTTTGGTCTTCCTGAGCTGAATCAATTCAAGCAGCATGTGTGTAAAAATGAGGAACTCCACAGTTGATTAGCCCATACCATAACAGCGTTGGGTTGTTTAATGCATGATGAATAACAAAATAATTATGATTTATCAACAATACACATGTTTTATTTAATCCATGATAAATATTCGTAAAATATGTTTATTCGGATATTTATTACGTCTCCCCTAGTCTATAAAACATAATGAATGTCATTATTTCAAATAAATAGGCCTACCCCGTAAACAAATGGAAGCTTCTCAACAATAGTTAATTTATGCATAGAGAGCACAGAGCAGAAAATGGCTCTAGGCCTCATCTAGCAGCCGCCGAACGACACCTCTCTATCTCCCCTGTCTCTCCCCCACAGGCGGGTGAGGTGTGGGTGTTACCCCGGGCCTAGTTGTGGGGCGTAAAACTGTAACAGGCCCACAAGCTAAATTATATTATTTCATTCTGTTTTTTTTTTTTTTTTCATTATTTAAGTTTGTGATAATGTGTGTAACCAGGGAGATGTAAAATAAATTTATAAATTAGTTCACATCTCCCTGTGTAACGTAGGCCTAGGCCTAAGTCAGTGACATGACCAGACCCGTGTCATGAGCTAAACGAGTGTGCACAAGAAGAAGGAAGGCTAGGCACCCCCTTGCAACGTCGCGTGACATAAAAAGATTCCATATCTTTTCAGATGTATAAATTAAACCTTTGTCCAATCAGAATTGACTATCCAAAACACACGTTAACGTTTAAAAAATGATAAAATCAAATAACATGTTTCCATTTCATTGAGATTACAGAACATTAAAAAATACTACCATTATCGTTGCACAGTTGTCTTCATTTTTTGTAAATGTCATAAATATAATAACCATTAGTAATAATTTATTCTTAAAAAATGTCAAATTAAAGTTAAAGTAAATATCATTGCGTACTTATGTTCGTGTGTTTATATTGTGGTAGTGTTTTTTGAAAACATTAGAACGTGTTAAAACGCATAGAAAACATGATTTGGTGACACACTGTTTATCAGTGTTTACATGAATCGCATCGTGATTATGCACATATGTGCGTTTCAATATGTAACCGAAACACATAATAAACATATGAATGTGTGTCATGACACACATTATTTTTTAGAGTGTATAATAACATGTAAATCTACCAATTTAGGATTGGATCTTTATTTAAAAAAAATTAGTAATTAAAAATTAAATTAAAATTAGTAGTCGTGAAGCTTTAAAATTTGCAACTCAATGTATATGTATATGTGCAATCAATACCTTATATATTGTAAAATGCTTTACCTAAAAATCCAAACAATTTCAACCAAATCTATCTAGGTTTTATCATTTAAAAAAATAATAGAAGTGGCTCATGAGGGAAACGTTTAATTTACTCTTCCCTGAGTGGATTAAATATTTCACTACACATCGATCTAAATGTGAATAACAAGAACAAGACCAGCGATATTTGATGTGTTAGAGTCCCATGGAGTCTCCATAAACTTTTTGAACATAATACAACAACTTTAAATGTTATGGGATATACTACAGTAACATGTGTGCTTTAAAATATAACATTATGTTAAATTCCCAACCACACCCAACTAGTCAACCAGAATTGCCATGAATTTTAAATCAATTTGCTTATAATAAATGTTAGTACAACATTGTTGTAATAGACCAGATATCGGATTATTCCTGTAGTATTTGACAAATTCGCAAAATTTAAAACCAAGAAATATAACAATCTTAACACGGTTCGAGTTATATCCCAGAGATGTGAAGAACCTTTATTTGAACAGAATTCCCATTTACATAAGATTTTCTGTTGATATCAACTCATTTAAACTTAATCTGAATACGATTTGTTGCTGCAATTTAAAGATTTAACTTAACTTGGGTAAGTGGGCCGCTGACAGATTGTGACCTGTTACCTACAGTATGCTTAGCTGTAACGTTTGTTTGTTTTATGAAACAACATTATGGGTCTGTTTTACTATCCTGTGAAGTTTCAATTCATTTGTTTGTGTTTGTTTTTTTTTCTAGTTACACTAAAAAATGGCCCTCTTGCCCAGATCTACCCTGCGTATTTCACATACTTTACTTGTTCTGAATATTTTATATGTGTGTATTTTATCGAGAGCCCTTAATGATCTGTTCTCTTACTCGAACTGGATAGGCCACTCTCGTGACAGATAGATAAAGAATCGAATTGGGACAGCATTTTTTGTAACTCTGAATCGGCTGATTCATGGAATCAGTTTTTCTGATTTGTAACACAACTATCAGATCCATGGATGATTAATTTAATTAAAACGAGGAATGCAAGTTTAAATCAAGTGATTAAGTCCGCAAACAATTGTGTTCATTATGAAATTAAATAAGATGAGAAATAAAATCGAATAAAAATATATTAAAAGACCGTGTGCGATTTAGGATATAACGATAACTTAAAGACCCGTTTACACTAGGATGATAAAATAGATAAACACACATTTTTCTTACATAAAAAAAAAAAGAAATTATAAAAGATTTCGTTATAGAACTTTAGGATAATCATTTATGCTGTCTTTGATAAAATAATATTTTAACAAATCCAATGACGTCATAATCGACGTAATAATATTAGTCACAATATTATTGATTTTAATAATCATAAAGTCATTTGATTGGACGTGAGAAAATGTAATTTTTATCAAAAATGCATTGGTGGTTATCCAATAGTTCTACTCTTTAGATTTCTTTTGTTTTATGTATAAAACATGTGTGTTTTTCTATTATCATCGATCGTTATCGCCCTAGTGTAAAGGGGGTTTTTCAGTTATAGTTCGCACTCTCACTAGCGGTATAATTGTGATAAGGACATAATCTCCTATTATCAGTAAATGTTAACCTATTTTTCTTCAACCAATATAGATGAAATGTTTTTGTCAAACTTAATTATTAGGCAATTCAATGTACGCAAAGAGTATGCATACGGGGTCGGATGGATCACCCGCCGAGTGAAATGATATGAAAACCTTTACTTTTGAGAATTATTACTTCGAGTCTGTTTTTTTTTCGAGATAAAATAAGAACAGAAAATTGGTGTCAATATTTGGTATATTTGGTGTAATCGCAGTATTTTGCCAATTGTCGATTGTTTAAATATACCACAATTATCTTTTTGATTTATAATTTACAATCATTCTATCTAAACATGACATGCCTTAATAATATTGTTCATAAGAAAACTGACTGGTTTTGATTTAATGAATATAAACAAAAAACCTAAACTTAAACCTAAACTAAACTAAATATTGTTTTGGCAAGATAGTAGTTAAAGCCACAGAAAAAAAACCATTATAAGAATCTCATTAAACTGTAATAATAATTACAACATATGAAGTACTCTAAATAATTACATTAAAATAAATAATAACAATTTAATTACAGTAACATTTTGATAAAATTAGCTGATGTTTAAATACAATTTGAAAACATAATAATAATAATAAATAATAATTATTATTATGAATAAAACAAAACAGCATGCGTGTTAGTAACACTGACCTCAAATGTCATCGTGTTTGGTCTCAAATGAAAGAAAATTTATCATATTATTATGCTTCTGTTAAAATGTTTTAAAATTTAAATTGAAAGACATTGGCGGCACTTTTTATGCCATTTAAATCTTTTTAGTAGACCTACAATAATAATAATAATAACAATAATAATAAGTTATTTGGGGAAATGTTATCATTATGAATGTAATATTATACTATATTGTCCTTTGCTGCTTGTACCATGAATAAACTATGGTGCAATGGAACAACAAGTTCTAGTAGAGTTGTAATTGATCGATTTAACCTGTAGTAGTAGAAGATTAGGGTGAGTCCCGGCACCCACACATACGACATATCAGGCCCACCGACATTGTGTCTATGAACTGGATCCGCAGTAAAAAACCCCACTACGTTTTGGTTACCTGACAGAAGATATAACCTTGACAGAAAACCAACACTTCTTTGTGGTAACCTTGAGAAAAAATAAAGGCTAAAGGATTATAGAGGGCTTAAACCCGTTAGAAAATAAATTATATTCAACGATTATAATTAAAAGATAATTATTGTTCATATTTCTCGTCTTTATGAATAATAGTTCCTAAAGTCGATTGGCTGTGGAATTTGTCACATCACAAAAAGTAGATGAAAAAATTAATATGCATACTCATTAGTCAACTATTTCAATTTGCCTATTTATGGAAAATTGGCTTAAGTGATATGTAAATAAATTTACATTGACCAACTGAATCAGAAATACAAAAACCTTCCAAACAAGCAATTCAATACCCATGGCTGTGAGAACAGCCACCTTCAAAAGAAATGGTACTCACATTTTTAGAAACAAGCAGTAACTGATAAAATTGATTCAGAAATTAAGCTACCACCAACAGAAAAATTAACAACACAGCACAATTTATACATTTTCGCACGAAAAAAAATTTGGAAGGTGGCACCAATGGCTTTATGGATATTTGTTATTTCCATTCATTATATTATATGCATAAATAGTATATGTAGACAAAACCACACAAATACAAAAAAACAGTGCGAACCTTTGAAAACATATATACGAATTGGTCACATTATTCTCGTACATTCATTGCTCTAACAGATGGATACAACTACAGTATTACAGAACATATTTGTACAAGAGGTGATGAACTGATAATGTCTCTACTGCTCAACTTAAAAAACATCTAGGGCATGGGATGGGTTGGCTCTTGAAAAATTGAATGTGTTTATGTGTATAAAATGGTTCATTTTACAAGCAGCAGAGGACAATGTATTCATAATGATGAAATGTCTATACGTAGCATACAATCTACTATATAGTTGAATAGATTTAAATTGCAATGTTTTCTTGCTGCTAATGTCTTTCGATTTAATCAACATTTTACAGAAGCATAATATATGACAAAATAAATTCTACCTTCTGTGTCTAAACAAATTTCCTTTCCCCTTAAAACCTAATCAATCAGCAAAATCTCGGAGGTCTAGGTGTATGAACTCCAGGCTAGTGATCTGTAGAGAATTTCTTCTCATAAATGTATTAAGTAAAATTACGTCAGAGTAGGTCAAACATTTGACTAAATAATTAAAATGCAAATGTATTGTTTATAATGATTAAAAATATAAATTATATAAAAGTGATGGTTGTTTTTCTATTGTCCCAATAAATCATGAAAATAAATATTTTATGAAATCAGACTTTTAATAGCCCATTTTGCAGGTTTGATGAAGTTATTCACTTCCATAGAAAAAAAACAACACAAATAAGTATTTCCCTTATGAAAAGTCAAAAGAAACGGGTAATTTTAACCATTTTCTGACAGACAATTTAAGTATTTTTTGCTTTAAGTTACAATTTATTCAGTTAAATCATTTTACTGATGTGACATTAAAATGGCATATTCAACACATTTTTTTAGTTGGACACTATTATATTTAAACTCTTTATTCTATAATTCACAGATTGTCAAGTTTAAAAACAACGCCAACAGCCATTAAGTCGCGTGCTACAATGCATAGTGATACCGGACCGACAGACAGACCGACAGACCGACAGACAGCAGACCAACCGACCGACATAGTGAACTATACTGACCGACCGACATAGTGAACTATACTGACCGAAATTACTGAACATGTTTAAAAATGTTGAAATGTTTAAAAACATTTATATTTTTTTAATTTACACGTGCGTAGCCTATCACTTTTGACGTGCTCGTATAACGTGATTTCGAGTTGAAAAGTAAGTCAAGAAAACAGAAATCGGGCAAAAAGAGTGCGCAATAACATTTAACGCGCAGTGCGCGCGCAAAAATATGCGCACTCATGGCAATTTTGTAAACCCTTAAAATTGCCTGAAACGTACTCTTATTTCATCGAAAATAAATTTTGAAAATTGTAAGCGCGCGTACGCATGCGTTACATGCGCTACGCACGTAATTGTATTTCCATATGATGATTTATGCCCTGAAATTTATGAGTACCAAATTTTATTTAATTGTGATTCATGGTTGTGAAGATATGATTACAAACGTGATTTCGTTAAATCGTGCGTAGACCGCGTAATTTTTTATTGCGCACCGTGAAAACATAACCACATCGATTCCTGGCCATAAGGAATATACTGTGAAAAATTGACCTAGCTAGATTAAACTGATATCAAGATAAGGTCAGAAAGCGATAAAACGCATAGTGATACCGGACCGACAGACAGACAGACAGACCGACAGACAGACAGACAGACAGACAGACAGACCGACCAACCGACCGACATAGTGAACTATAGAGTCGCTTCCACAAGACTAAAAATACAGGACAAGTGTCACAATGACCAAAGTTGAAACTAACTGTATTACATTCGACTACGTAATAACACGTTTCAGGAGTCTGCTAAGTAGATGTGTTCTCTCCTGCCACGACGAACAGATGTGCGTATCAGTGTATTTCGACAATCAAACCAGAATTTGCTATTTTTAAATACTTAAAAGTAATGTTAAAATGGAAAACATGAACAAAAATTGCTTGGTTAAAAATAATTTATCCTACTATGAGTATAGTGGGTCTGAGGTAAGACTATTTATTATTAGGAAAGCCTTTTTTCACGTCAGTTTATGAAAACTGAATTTGTAATATAAAAATAAAACGTACATTACAAAACAATTATTAGATATATTACATTTAAAAATAATTTCGTATAATCTTTTCATAATGGCTATGGTAAAATGTTCAAATTGTTCAGCTCTGTTTGTCTTTTTTTTTATCCTCAACATCATATTTGTTTTTTCTTTCTTTTTGCTCTGTTATGCTTTCGTCATGAAAAATAATTACCAGAATGTACCGTGTAAAACCGAAGAAACATTTTTTTCACGACGCTTCTTATCCGGAGACGCGTTTGTGCATTTGTGACAACCAGAAATATTGCTCATCAGACGGCAAGTGTGAACACGTTAATGACGCCACGAAGTGACACTTAACCGTGTATTAAGTTGATAAAAACATGCGTGTTGCAAATAAAGACCAATTTACGCAGACGAGCGGTAGCATTAAGGAGAAAATTGCGTCGATCGTGCCACGTAGATTCCGTATGTATCCTGAGTGTGGGTCCGTTCAACCGCCCATCTGTTCAACCTTTTGAGTAAATGGTTATTAGAAATAATATAGATTCTATATTTCGGTTTTCCGCTTACCGTTACTACTCGTCTGAGTAAATTGGCCTTTACGCGGTTTCACAGAATACACAATGTTAGCTTAAAAAAATTGTTATTAGAATTTTTATTTATCGTGACGTCACCGGAAAACTATTACAATTCTAGCTATCGATTTAATTGAATTTTGACTTGATATTAGTAAAAATATAAATAGTTACAGACAATAACATACTAACATCGACTATGCTTATACTAATATTATAGTGTTGTGTAAAAACATTTGTGAAATGAAATGAAATATGTCTAGATACATCAGGATAATCTATCACGGATAAATAAATAAAATATATAAATATCAATGTAATGACAATCTGTTACTCATTCATATAGAATGGAACCTCATATTCAAAGGCATGGCAGGGAACGGAATATCTATATAATACGAGTCATTCGTCCACGGAACAAACTCATCAGAATCGAACGCTGCAATGTCATTCAATTCATCGTTAAACTTTAGATTGAATAAACCTTTTGATAACTGGGCTTCATCACAAATTATCAAAGTATGTACCTTAATATGGTTATGACATTTGCAGCTGTCACTACATGTGAATCTGACAATCACAAGTCAGTTAGACTCTATCCAGTTACAGATATAGAATCAGGTGATTATGATGAATGTGAATATAGATGCATAAGACCTAATAAAGTAATAAAAAACAGATCTAAAATAGTCAACTTTGGTGCTTTTGAGAATAAGTCTATAAGTAATGTAATGACATTATCTTGGATCTATTAATTCCTCATACAAATTATAAATTAACAAAGAAAAATTACATATATACATTGTAAATATACTATATTAAAATCACTTCAGGTTTAAATTAATAATCTTCTCTACATAAATGAATTGAATAATAAATGAATAAATTCTTTTTTACACAGTTGTTCATTGCTTAAAAATTGATAATTTCTCTTTTTAAAACTTTTCTGCCATTTTTATGCGTCATAAATCTTGCATTTTTTCTGCATGACTATCCTTTTTTTTTTAGACCATACCGAATCTTAAAGAATCGTATAGGGTGGTAGGGGGTGCTTGGGGAGAGAGAGATAGAATAGGGGGGGGGGGGAGAGATTGGAGGAAGGGGGAGGTCCTAGCTTGGAATTAGAGATGAGAGAATGTTGGTAATTTCAGGGTAGGTACGTTATAAGGTGATAGCTATAGGTGGAAGAAATGGTAAGGATGTTTCTTGGGTTGAACAACTCTGCATATGAATTTAAGGAGGACATTTTTTTTTTTCAAAAGGAATAATGTTAGGTTGAGAACAAATGATGGCGAATAACGGAAGCGATAAGAAATAATGGCGTCCTATAAAGGACAGTTTAAAAAATCCTATTATTTAAATGTGTTGAATATTTTGTTTCTAATGATATCTGTTTTATCATCCAAAAATTTGTCTTATTTATTTTTGATTTTGGTAATAACAGGTAAAGTTAACACTGTATTCGGAATATTTTGATGAGCTTAGAATGTTGTGTTAACGGAGTTACAGGAGGAGACAAAACATCTTGGTTTTCGCTTGAACACCTTCTCGATTCACCTTGGGAAGATTTAAAGGCTGGCGTATCGACATATTTCTTTAGCTTATTAGGCGATGAGTAAGTACGGTATACATTGAACATTACCACTGCATTGTTTACCTCCGCCAAGGAGGAGTTTGTTAGCAGGATCACTCAAAAAGTAATTACAAGATCCTTACCAAAATGAATACTGTATACAGATAGATATGTGGTCAAGGACCATTCCATTAAATTTTGGGACCATTTGGGACCATGGTCCCAATTCTGGACCACTTTTTGAGTATACCTTTCAGACCTGCTAGTGTTAAAAGATAGGACAGAATTTTTCAAAAGCCGGCGAGCAGTCTTAAAGTAACAAGTAAACTGAAATTGCATTTTCTCAAGAACTACTTGTCCAAAAAACTTCATTTTTGTACAAGAGGCAAGAGTTATAATTTGTGATTTGTAATTTTAAAACATAATTTGATTTAATGTGCACGTTTTGATGCGAGTAGTTAAAAAACCTATTTCTTTTCAAATTCACTCTTTTGATTTTCGCGTTGCTGTTTTATTGTTAGTCAACTGAAGCCATTGTTAATTGAAAGGCTTGTTACATAACCATTACACCAAACTCGCATACACATGCTTGTATTGAAATTAGCCTCAATCACAAACAGCATTAAGACACACACAAATATTATTATATATATATATATATATATATATATATATATATATATATATATATATTTTTTACCGGAGAAATGTAGGAGAATTTTACAGTAGGCGGAGGTATGCACTCTCGGAGTGGCTTTCTAGTTTATTTGATTAAGTCAATTTGGTTTATCATTTAAATCAGCGGCATCAAATGTAAGTTCTTCTGTATTTCTTCATCACAGAGACAATGCCAACATTTAGTCCAACTTCAAGTTGCCAAGTATTGGACTACAGTTAAGTAGTCCTAAATGTTTAATTACTGTACTATATACTCTATTTATTACAAAAAGTTTGCACGGCGATTCTTTATTAATAAGTGGTACGGCAGTTGCAATAACGACGACGGTTGGTTAGTTGTTCTTGATTATAATTCACTGACACCGTGTTCATGGGAAGAAGGATTTGATCTACCCGCTATATTGTTTAGTTTGTCTGACCACGTGGAGAAGTATGCTTATGAAAGTAATTAAGCGTATAGAATAAGATTAGCAAAGATTCAGACCCATAGCCAGGGTTCGAATGAACCCCACTGATTGCTGATACAAAACAAAATTAAAAAGAATAAATTAGTTTGTGTTTAGACTTAATTTAAACACAGTAGATTTTTACTAAATAAAAAATATGTCTGTTTGCATTTTTAGTGGTGTATCCTTAATATTTGAACATTTTAATGCTATTTTTTTTTTCTCTTTTGTGGCGCAAACACCACTTTTATTCACATTCATATTATCTCATATTACATAAAATCGTATTATTTAACTTGTAAATGTCGTTACAGTTCATAAGTAACATTTTTACATAATATGAATTCTGTATTACTCCTTTTTTCATTAATTTTCTTATATTTTGTTATACACTTGACAGGATCATCATTATCATCTATCCCGTTTTAAAATAGTTCACACATTTTCATTTGTTTGTTTTCATTTTACAACCCGGATTATACAATATATTTATATACATGATAAAAAAAAAACAATAATAGCTCAGTACCACCAGTAACCCGTATCTATATATAAATTATGGTTAATTCTGACATAGGCGAGCACAATGCAAAAACTTCGGTACAAATCTCCGCCTTGGATACCTACCTTATCTATCCGAGATGTACCGCGAAACGTAGATTTGATAACATTAGTGTGCACGCCGACGCTATTGTTTCATATTTATATCTTAGGAAGATATTATAAAGAGTTTTGTAACAACATTTATGATTTCAACATTGGATTTTCCTCTCAATTTCAATTCTTCCCGGTCAAAGTAATTTCCGGGTTTAAGATAAGTTCACCTTAGTTTCAAATATTTTCTCTCTTTTATACACAAGGGAGCAGTTAAAATAATAGATTTGACCCTAAAGGTGACTGGAAACAGGCACTTTCCATCAATCAATACAGTGTCCCTTTGGAAGACGAAAAAAAAATTGGCCATTAATCATAGCCATTTCAGTTTTTTGTTTATTTTAAAACATACCACACGTGTGTGAAGGTACAGTAGTTAAATAATAGGAATTATACTGCAAATTAATAAAGATCAAATTAAATATACGCCATAAAGAATCAGAATATATTGTGGGGAATAGTATTATAAAATTACATAGGGAGATTTGATAAGACATTTTTCGAGTGAAATCCCGATAGCTGAGTTTTATTGAGTAAGCTTGCAGGAATAACTGTAGGCTATCTTCCTGTGTCCCGTTAGGACCGAGATGTCTGCCCATGTTGCAAGCCGTAATGTCTTCTTTCTTGGGCCCACTCTGTCACGGCAGTTAGTTTCAAAAGATGATTAAATTAAATAATGTATTAATAATTATTAGGATGGTATTCATTTGAATAAACGCCTCTCCAATAAAACATCACTTTGAATAATAACACCACCCCCCCCCCCCCCCACAACCCAACTATCTAATAAACGTCCATCCACATATTTATAATAACACAATTATACTATTTGTAGTAGAATTCACCGCACTGTTCTGCAATTTACCAAGCATTTGTTATTCTTTTTTACCACTTTTCATATCTATGAGAGGATTTCATTTGATTATAAATGTTACCATATTATTAGAACTAAAAAATTTAACATATATCCCTCGAATAAGCACCTCCCTCAAATGACCTCCGCCTCCCCAAAGGGCCCTACCAAACAATAAAAACTATACTTTAAAATGTTATTAATCATCTAAAACACTGTGAAACAAAGTAGTTTAGTTTTACGAATGTCAAGCATTTTCAATAATGGTAACCGACAGAAAATGTATAAGGAGAACATTATCATTCCGAGAACCATCGTCTACACTTCCTAGAGGGGGAGCGAGCGAAGCGAGCTCACCCTCTAGTCACTGTAATTCTTTTTCAGTTAATCGTATCAAATTAGAAATTATATTATCATAATCTTATTTCTTAAAGCTACCCATTGTTCTATACTTGTTTCTTTATTGTTATATGTTTCACATTCAATGTTATATAACATATTGCTTTTAAATGAATTCCATAAAGATTTACCCACTGGCTTATTTAGTGCAGATAACATTTTTATTCTATAAATAGTAAATGCTGCAAAAGTGTAAATATAATCTATTAGCTTATCTCCCGTTCCTAGTATTAATTGTTTAAATGATATATTATTGTGATTTAAACTTACAAAGATACTAAGCATTTTCCTCCAATATTTCTGAATAAATCTACAACTAAAAAACAAATGATTTTCGTTTTCAATTTCTCCACATTTGTCACACGTTTGTGTTTCCTTAACTTTCCACTGATACAGCCGTTTGTTGGTAGGCAGTATTCTATGTAACATCTTATAATTGAATTGTGCTAGTTTCTTATCTTTCATTTTACATACTTTCCGTAACCAAGAAGTTTTCCAATCAATGTTGTTATCATTGAAGTACTCTTCCCATTTTAGTTGTGACATTGGAATAATGAAATATTCTTTCACAAACCATGAGTATATTAGTTTGGTAGTATTAATCTCATACTTGGTCCCAACTAATTCATCATTATCATCACAATTGAAAATATCTACCTCCTTAATAATACGTTTCCATTGAATTGGTATTGCCTTAATAATGCACAAACACTCATTTAACCAGTTTGTTTTACATTGTAGTTTCACCAGTATTTCGTTTGATGTTAAAAAAGTGTTCTTATTAACAATGTCTTTAATACTGATAATGCCACCGTCAATCCAATGCTTGTAGAAAAGCGATTTTTTTTTTTAGTTTAACGTAGTGGTTTCCCCACAGTTGCTCATTCATTATATCGTTATAAGTTTCAGGTTTTTTTTTTGAGATTCTGTTATAATTTATGTAGGCTTTTATCATATTTTTGTAATTTTTGGAATTTTATCAGAATTAACATCAATAATGTTATAACATGACATATTAAGTAAAACATTAACATCACATATTTTTTTAATATAATACATTGGAATATTTTTCCATTTAGCACCATCATCATTCATAATTCTTTTTAACCAGCCACACATGAGTGCGTTAACATGAAGAGTAAAATCAGGCATTTTAATGCCTCCCATCTCAACATCACCAATTAGAGTTTTTCTTTTTATCTTTTCCCTTTTATTGTTCCAAATAAAATTATATATTAGATTTGTAACTTGTGTATATACATATTTTGGAACATCAGTGATATTTGCAGCATATGTTAATTTAGATAGTGCAAGACTTTTCAGCATTATTATTCTACCAAAAATTGAGAGATTTCTAGCATTCCATTGTTTTAAAGTCTTTTCTAGCTCTATTAATTTAACATCCCAGTTTTTTCTGGTACATTCTTCTGTATTATACCCTACATATATGCCTAAAATTTTGATCGGGTGTTTTACCCAATTTAATTCTAAAGGTCTATCTATTCTGTTCTTCCATTTACCAATCCAAAAAGCATTGGTTTTTTTTTATTTAGTGTCATTCCAGATACTTCACAAAAAACGTTCAATTACACTGACTGCTGACTTAATACTTTTGTCATTACCAACATACAAAACAGTATCATCGGCTAATTGGCTTATTCTAGCTTCTATGTTATTTTCATTATTTGGAAGTTTAATACCCTTATAGTCATCTTTGTTTCTTATTCTAGATGCCATTACTTCAACCACTAAAATGAATAACAGAGCAGATAGAGGACAACCTTGTCTAATACCTCTTTCCATTTTAAAATTGTTTGAAACCCAACCATTGTTAACTGTGACACATTCAACGTTATTGTATAATACTTTTAGCCAGTTACAAAAGAACATTCCAAAGTTAAACTTTTCTAGAACATTGAACATAAAATCTCTACTAATAGAGTCAAAAGCCTTCTTAAAATCTACGGTAATTATTGCCCCTTCGATATCATTACACTCTGTATAATAAAGCAGGTCTTCTATTAACCGAATGTTTTCACCAGCGAAACGGCCTTTTATATAACCTTTTTGGTCTGAACTTACTATTGATTTAATAACCATTTTAAGTTTGTTACTTAATACATGTGCAAGAATTTTGTAATCGGTGTTTAAGAGGGTAATGGGACGCCAATTATTCAAATTTTCTCTTTCTCCATCCTTGAACAAAAGGGTGATTACACCTCGTTTTTGCGAAAAGGATAATTCTTGAGAATTATAACTTTCATTTAACGCATCGCAAATTAAATGTTTAATTATTCCAAAAGAACACATAAAATTCAACACTTAGACCATCCGATCCAGGTGTTTTATTTTTTTCCATCATTGAAATGGCCTTTTTACATTCATCAATAGTGACGTAACCTTCACAATTTTCTTTTTCTATTTCTGAAAGCTTGTTTATAATAGATTTACAAAGGTATTTATTAATTTTTCCAGGGTTTATAACATTTTTTGCGTATAAACCTTCGAAATGTTGTATTTGTTCCTTTAAAATATCAATTGGGCTCGTTGCTAAGCTCCCATCTTTAGTAATTAAACTTTTTATGTGTTTCTTTTTACTTTTGGATCTTTCTAACCCAAGAAAGTATTTTGTATTCCCCTCGCCTTCCTCTATCCATTTTACTCTGGACCTAATTTGCGCGCCTTTTGCTTCTATATTATAAATGTTTTCAAGCTCTATTTTTTTGTTTTCAATTTTATTTTCAATGGTTATATCACAATTTTGAGTATTCATAATTGTTTCATTTAAGTTTTTTATTTGTTTTTGTAATTTTTCTTTCTTTTTATTCTGGTTTTTATTTTTTTGTTTTCCGTATGCAATTGAAAATTCTTTTATTTTTGTTTTTACAAGCTCCCATAACAAACTTGCACTTACAGGTTCTCTATTATTTTTTAGTATTGAAACATCAATTATTTTAATTACTAATTTTGTAAATGTTTCATCTTTCAGAAAGCTATTGTTGAACATCCATAAACCAGGACCGCGTATTTTTTCATGCAAATCTATTTTAATTGATACCGCCTGGTGATCTGTGAGAATAGCTGGACGAATGTCACAGGCTAAAACATCTCCATTTGAAAAGAGATCTTCTGATATTAACCAGTAATCCAGCCTACGGAAAATGTTGTTAAATCTCTTACGCCACGTAAATTGTCGCTTATTCATGTTTTTGGATCTCCAAATATCATTTAAATTTAAATTTTTCATTAGGTTTTTAATCGTAAAAACAGATTTATCAGACCTATTTGCGCTACCTTTTTGGCCAATGTCACTATTCATGATGCAATTCAGATCTCCACCTAGAATGATAGAATTACCCTTCCCTCCATCAAAGTCATTGTAACGTTTTTGTATGGTCCTAAAGAATGCACTTCTATTTTTGTTTTCATTAGGAGCATAAATATTTATAATGTCCAATTCCTTTTCATTTATCATTAAATTAAGAAATATATATCTTCCATCAATATCAGTTAACTTTTTAACAATTTTGCATTCAAGACCTTTTCGTAATAGTATCGACACTCCTCTACTATGTGAATTACCTATACTATGGATCGCTTCACCTTCCCAAACAAAGTTTGATTTATTAATAATCTCATTTGTTAGATGGGTTTCCTGAAGCAGACATATATCCGCTTTTTGATCTTTTACCCATTGGAATAGCTTATGTTGCTTATTTATATTTCTAGCTCCTCTAACGTTTAGTGTTATACAATGTAAATTCATAAGATTAGAGTAAAGAGCTTCCTAGGGAAATTACAATATTTAGAATACATATTATTAAGATTAAATTACTTGTTTTTGTTTCTCTTTCTTAAACTTCTTTTTTCAATACTCTTTGTTTTTTCTTCTGTCCTGCCTTCATTTCCGGACTGTTCCTTCAGATCTCTCGCTACTTTCTTGTTTGTGCTAACACTTTTACTTTTTTGCATACTTTTTTCAAAGTAGTCAGTTACCTTCTTCTGTTCATGCTCCTCTCTTTCCCCAACTTCCTGCTCCTCTCTTTCTTCAGCTTTCTGGTACTTTCTTCCCGGTACTTCTTGTTCCTCTCCTTCTTCAACTTCCTCCTCCTCTCTTTCGTCCACTTCCTGCTCTTCTCTCTGCTCCTCTCTGTCATCATCTTCCTGCTTATTTTGGTTTGTGTGTTGTTATATAGTGATCACACTTGTTTCTTTCTGCGCATTTTCATCATCTGATGATTCACTACTTCCATCAATACTAAACACTTCATCATGTGTTTCTGTATCAGATTGTACCGTAGCTCTTTTCCCGTAGTGGTTATCGTTAGCATTATTATTTTTTGGGTTTTCAAAGTTAAAAACCGATTCCCAAACTTTATTAATGTATGCACCAGGTGAACCAGATGATGATACATTATGCGCTTCAACATTACATCTGTCCCTAGTATGCCCTGGTAAATGACACTTGAAACAGATTATATCAGCTTTGAATTGAAAAGCTAAATGCCCAGTCTTTGTACATTTGTTGCATTTCACTTCCTGACCGTCATGAAAAGCCCGTGCTCTAAAACCATGTATTATTATCTGTCTTGGTATTGGCGATTTTAGCTTTTCTACAACGACAGCTCTGTCACCGTTTAGCCAGCTGGTTAATTGACCATTAACCCTTATTTTTAGCCTTGTAACATCTCCTATTGGTTTGAATCCTAGCGCTTTCAACTTGCTAGCAATCTCTACGTCAGCAACCGATAATGTTATATCTTTTATGACTATTCTCGTTGTTTCCATGTTGTTGTATGCCAAATAAGGATTTTTATCATGAATTGTAATATTACAATTCCTAATGTTTAGTCCATTCGTAATTAGTTTCACTCTATCATTTCTATTATTTAGATAAATTCGCCATAGGTTCCGTATTTTTTGAACACCGATTATACTTTCTGCAGCAATTATTTTTAGTAGGGCTATACATAGGTCTTCATCTTTGAAAAAGCTTTTTCCTGTTGGTATTTGATCAGCTTTCAAAAAGATTGGCTTCACTACACTACGTTCTTTGTTTACTGTTTGCCCGTTCATCCTGCTGATTTCGTCACCGTCAGCCTGTGCAGCACTGTACATTCCTTTGTTAGTCCCGTTTCTATGGGTTTTTGACGCCATTGTTTGGCTTTAACCGGGCTTAGACGTGAATGATATACAAATTGTTTTTTCCTAGTATTTCTTTCAGGTAAAAAACTTCCACCTTAACAAAGACTTGGTTTAACTTGACTTATTCACTGTATTATACTCACTTAGAAATCAATCGAGATTTAGAAAACGTCAAATTTTAACTATATTTCAGGAGCTGTAAAAAAACTATACCTTGGTTAGTAAAATCACAACGCCCAATGCTATTTAATTACAAGCTGGAAATTTGATACCATCTAAAAGTTTATATTCTTAAATTGTTGTTGCTCCAGGCCTAAGGTATAGTGGAGAATTCTACACCTGTAGAGTGAGAGTGCACGCGTCGGGGTAAATTTTCTGGTGCGCCGACCCAAAAATTATAGTTAAATCGAAAAATTATTGTAATTAAAATTCTTTTAAAAGGGAACGGGTTGCCGAGTCTTCGTTTTACGATGCAGGATATATATCCTATTTATGTTTATTTCTTGAAACAATTTAATCAGCTATTTTCTAAGCTCTAATAGAAATGTACCACCTACAACCAACCCCCTTCCGTATTTGTTTAGAGTAGTGAGACTTTCAGGCACCTGGAAGTCCATTTTCCTAAATTATCATTTTATAACACTGAATGCTTCTCCTGCTGGTTAGGTTGGTCGCAAAATTCATATTTACCATGACTTTCATATTCCTCATTTGTGGCACATGGAAGGGAAATTGGACATTAGTCGCATTTGTAGATTTATAGAAACAGCCAAAACAATAAAAGGCTGAAAAAATTAAAATTTTTTATTTTTACAGAAAATGATTTATATTTATTTATATTACCTTGGTGTTTTTCTATTTTTAGACAAATAACTACATAAATTTTAACATTCTGTGTGGTATGTTTGTTAAAAAGATGGTGTAAATTATGTATGATTTTCATAAAATCTATCATGTTTTATGCTTAAATTGAAAGTGTTCCAGTCGGTTGATTTTAATGAAAATTTTGCATAATAATAGAACAATAGTTAATTAACGAAGGTGTGAAGTTTCATTGAAATAAAACAATTAGAATATCCTTTTGCTAAGACGAGTTTTTGTGTATTTATCATTTTCTGTAACTTAAATTTAAAAGAATTTTTTCTCAAAATACTGATTGTAACAGCCCAAAATTTAGACTGAGATATCTCTGGAAGTAGACATGGTTTTCTTTGCGATAGTAAGCATAATGTAAATGAATTTGTTAATGAAGTTGGAAGATTTGTTAATTGGTGTGAGGATATGAACTTAATACTTAATATTACTAAAACCAAAGAGATGATAATAGATTTTCGTAAAACCGCAGCTGAACATAATGTAATAACTATTAAAGAAACCGAGGTTGAAAGAGTAACCCAATACAAATACTTAGGTACTATAATTGACAACAAATTAAAATGGGAGTCAAACTCTCTCATGATTTCCAAGAAGGCATCTCAAAGGCTCTACTTTCTCAGAAAACTCAAGCAAATTAGAGTTGATAACACTATTTTTAATTCTATTTTATCAAAGTATTATTCAAAGTATTTTATCTTTTAGCATTGGATGTTTTTATGGTAACTTTACTGAAAATGATAAGAAAAATATTGAGAGACCACGTAAAATTGCACAATGTATTATTAAAGCTGATCTAACGCCTTGTTCATTTATCTATTTTAAAAAAAGTAAACAATATTATGAAAGACCCCACTCATCCGTTACATTACTGTTATAACTTAAATAGATCAGGCATTAGGCTACGACCTCCAAAAGCAAATCTTTGTAGAACTAGAAAATCCTTCGTTGTAAATAGCATTCATATTTTTAATTCTAATGTAAGACGTTAATGCAATTTTTAATAATTTCACATTTTTAACTTTTTATCTCTTATTTTTAATCTGTTATAATACTGCACGTTTTTAAATTGTTGCAATTATTGTTGTTTTAATCTACCAAGCAAAGTGAATTTCCATTTTTATGGACAAATAAAATTTCTTGAATCTTGAATCTTGAATCTTGGTATAAAGATATTTTTTTCAGCATTTTAAATCTTGGATTATGTAGTTATTATTATTATTTGTGAAAATCTCAATTTTGAAAATTCCAACTTATGCCTTCTTTCCCTTGCATGTGCCACATTTTAAAACGTTCCGGCGGCCCCGATGGTGTGTCTGATACAGTTCGTCCCTACCATTTTCCGATTAACTTGTTAACGTTTTGTAATGGATCGGAAAGCTTCCGAAGTTTCTTATATCTACATTATTGGTGGCGCAATATATTGCATTGCATTGCTATTGTTCACTACTGGTATTCGCGGGCGTATTTGCATATCAGGTGAATGATTATATTGAATAGGCTGCGTGAGCGTTGGTTATGCAGAAGTTGTTTTAGTTGTTGTCTGAGTAAGACATGTTATATACTGTATTTCTTTAAAGTGTGGATTCTCGCCAATACTGTGAGTAGATATTTTCTATACAACCATAATGTTTTACAGTATTACTCCATGTGCATAACCGAGTTAAGTTGTTATCGTTCATTATTTGTAACGACCATGAATTCACTGTTTAATAATTTCTCTTTGATATACAGCTTTGTCTTATTAGATAGCATACATGTTGAAGTTAGTTGTATAACATACCATGTTGAAGTTAATTGGATAACTTACCAGGTTGACGTGATTAGTAGTATGAAATTGGTGTATTGGATCCAGGTATAAGTTCGTTAAATGTTATATACAGTAATACTAATTGATAATTAGTGAAGTGACCATATTGTAGTAAGCTTGCTTGTGATTGTTTTTATTGTTGAATTATATTACACTGCTGATGCATAATATTTATGACGTTGTTTTATACAGGGTTTGTTGTTCCTGTTTAGAAAAATAAACGATACAGAGTAAATACAGCCTCATTTTGCGTATTGTTTCGTTGCATGGGATACATGGCTTCACAAACCAAACCTTAATGGTCTAAACCTAGCAAATCAATATTAAGGATTCCCGAACCACGACAGTTTACACAAACGTAATCATTTGGGTGGTGGTTAAACCTACTAAAGGCGCTACTTTCGAAATTCGAACCACTCCACAAAATCTTGGCTACGCAAGAAGTAGACGAGATTATTTTTGTTAATTTGGCAGGATACGTGTCCAAACATGCTCTAATGTACAACTAAAAACATTGATTTCCAAATATGTAGGTATTAAGGGAAGCCTTACTTACATAGAGAACTATTTCTTTACGTCAAACCTGACCAACTTCGTTGAAACACCGGTTCTCGTCAGATCACCGGAGTTAAGCAACGTTGGGCCCGGTTGCGTTCTGGATAAGAGACCGTCGTCTAAATTGCGGCGGGTGCTGTATAACTGGAGAGTGATGGGGTAATGATAATATCGGACTAGCATGTGATAGGCATGGTCTCGAGGTTATCTGTACCATACTAACTGCATCCTTATGCAAGATGCTTTACTCTCATTGCCTCATCCTTCGGATGGGGTGTAAAGCTGTTGGTCCCGTGTACTTAACAGTGCATGTTAAAGAACTTGGTACACTATTCGAAAAGAGTAGGGAATCTTCTCCCGGTGTGCTGATCTGGTAGGCGCTGCACCGCTGGCTGTCATGGGTCCGTGGAGGGCCTAATCCGAATTTCCTCAGTTTCCGGTTAAGCTTGAGGACAAATATAAATACAATTACCTTTACCATTGTTAACCGAAGGGTAGGCCTATAGCAGATTTATAGAACAGAAAGTGGTGTAATGGAAATCGGATAGCAAGCACGAGACATGGTTTCGAGCCTGCCTGTGTCGTTATTTATTGTATATTTAGGCATTACTCTCAATTCCTCATCTTTCGAAATGGTGTGATGATCTGTGTAGGCCCTCTAGGCTACCGTTAGTTCGTAGAAGACCAAAACTGAATTTCCTTCTCAGTTCCCATGGGTTAACAGTGAGGACGAATTACATTTACTTTTATATTTTTGAACAAGTAAAAGGTAATATTATAGGTTTCCAAACACTCTCATATGTTAAAAATACGGTTTTTAATTTATCGTTTCACTTGGATAACTTGTATATAATTTATTCAATCCAGCTACATCATCTGTTTATCTATTATGTTTTGTTTACAGTGACTGAGAGAGCTTATATAATGACAGTACATGTCATGTACGCCTGATTATCATTCTTTTAAGCTGCTGATAGTTTATAAGGTAATCAGACACCAGAAAGCACCCATGAAAAGTAGTAAATTTTATGTGAGCAATGCCTTGCAATCATGGATTCATGCTCTTAATTCGATGGTGAATTGGCCAGTTGCGTGAAGCAGTTTTTGGCATGTATTATGTAAATCGTCAATAAATACTAAAAGAAATGTAATATAATGTTGGTGCACAGAGAACCACGTAAAGGCCAACTTGTATAAAGAGTATACATGCGTATAAAAAGTTGAATAAGTCATTTATGCACACATGTAAAAATGCACAGAGATCATATTATGAAAATATTTTTAACAATACTAAAGTAAATGCAAACAATTCATGGAATTGTAAATGATATAGGTGGAAGCAAAAATATCCACTCATCTGGGTTGGAATTTATCAATATTTGCTTATATTTTTGCTTAAGCTGGAACTTTTAGGAAGTGCTTAAGCAAATAACTTAAAATTATTTATCAAACCGTCTTAGCAGAAAAATTGGCTTAGGTAAATATTACGTTTTGTTGCGTGCGTAATATTAAACTCTAGAGGACAGTAATTTATGTCTTAAGATGAAAAATTCTTGCTTACGCGTGCGCATTAGCTTTTTTCTGCCAGCAAGAGAGGACGCATTGCATTCTTGTTACTATGCTTTTATTACTTGAAATAGAAAAAGAACACAAATTCGGAAATACAAACGAAAATAATTCCCTCTAAAAATAAATCAAATCAACACTTATTTATGTTGTATCAATGACAGCGACCCTTGGCAGCCGATAGAGGTTTCAAAGTTAGTCAAATAGGTCGTACCTATCCCGAAAATTTGAGTTTTGCTCTTTCAATTTCTAGGCAATCTTACCGAAGATCGATATCATTACTTTAGCGTCCGCCGTGGTACAGCGGAAAACGCACTAGCTTTTTGATGTTCCGGCCTAGCGCACTTGCGTTGTCAAAACAGATTTTGTTTGTTGTTGCAGAAATTAGATAATACGACATTGTTCTTAAGGCAGGGTGTTGTTCGCCTTAGATTTAAGATATAATGAAGCAAATACTGTTGCTTAGTATTATTAATAAATCTAAATTGAGCAAATCAAGGATTTAGGGTAAAGTTAAGCCGTTTTTATTGCTAAACAAGTTTGATAAATCCGACCACTGGTGAAAAAACCATAAATAGTCAGGTGGCTTAACAACAAAAAATGAGGAAATCATTACACGGTGGACAAATGCGCCAAATTTGGCATGGAGCTTTGTTGGGACCTACCAATTGATTTTTGCCTAGGAGCCACTCTGGTCGTAATTTATTTTTCAAGATGGCGGCCAAAATCCAAAATGGCCGCCAATGAATTGGAAAATCAGATTTCATTTGTTGCAGAGGTCACATATTATAGGCAAATGAACTATCAAAACATAAGTATTCATGGTCATTGAAACATATTTGAGACATTTTGCATGACATAGGTCATTCATTGTTAAGATGGTGGCCAAAATCTAACATGGCTGCCAGTAGTCTAAACTGGAATATCATTTTGGTTGCAGAACTCGCATATAGGTATCAAACGAAGTAGGAAAACATGGAGTAGGCCTAACCATGGTCATTGAAACATATTTAGACATGGTACATAATATAGGTCACTCGTTGCAAAGATGGTGGGAAAAATCCAAAATGGCTGCCAGTAAACTAGGAAATCACATACAGTATCTGTGGATGGCAGAAGTATGTAAATGAAGTAGCTGTAGTAAATGGTAGAGGTGGTATGTAAATTACAAGTAACTGTAAAAAAAATCTATAAAAAAAAAGTTATAACCAGTTCAGTTTCTGAAACCACATAAAAGGTGGTATTTTTGGGAAAATAAAGATTGAGGGCGCTGTTCACATAAGTAAAAGTACACTTTTTTACCTGTAACTAACTAAGTTTTTGTCAGAATATTTTTTAAATGGTCTTATTTGATAGATAATTACATTTTCTTTATATTAAATAAAACAAATTTTACATTAAATATCCATAGTTCAGATAAATTTACGTTAAGTGCCTAAAATCAACAAATATAACACATTTTAATACATAACAAATACTATTGGATGTTAACAAATTACAAATTTAGTTATCATAAATAGGATTCTTTACATTTTCATAGAAACTGTTTTATTATAAAACATATAAATATATATTTATTTTAACAATTTCTCATAAAAAAATGTTTACGACCACTAGTTTTCGAGATATAGAAATGTGTACTACCAGTACAGGTCAAAGGTCAATAACAAGAATCTGGGTCATTTTCTTGGAAAAGTTTGTATTAGACTGAATAGAAACATCAATCTTCTGATTAATTTGAGATCTATTTAAAGTTTGTCCAACTGTTAGTTACCAAGTTATATGACATGTAGGTCAAAGGTCAAAAATACCAAAAATCATACTTCCGGCCATTTTTTGACAAATGTTTCCATTAGGACGAATATTAATATGCATCTTCCAAATAATTTGACACTAAAATTATATAATTTAATGTAAGCGTTGCGGAGATATGGTTATTTAGTTTTCAATTGAATTAAAATATTCAAATTGAGGTCAAAGGTCAAGGAAAAACTTTAGAAATTTGATAACATGGGTTTTTATAACTGGCATGGTTAAAACATTCATAAAATGCAATGCTTGCACTTTTCTTCTGATTTGCAGACTAAAATACATTAGGAATGAACTATTTGTGATTTTGTATACGATTATATTATTTCAATTTCAATGGCTACCATTTTTATTTTTGGGCGCCATCTTGGAACTCACTTTATATAATATTTCCTGAATCTGTTTTACTGACCTCAAAAATTCTTGATTCATTACATTATTTGTCTATTTGTAACTTTTACAGTCAGAGATATAATTATGATATATCAATTTACTGGCAGCCATTTTGGATTTTGGCCGCCATCTTAGAAAATCGGAAGCTGATCGGGTGGCTCCTAGGCAAAAATCAATTAGTACGCCTAAAAGAAGCCTCATGCAAAATTTGGTGCTTTTGTCCACCGTGTAACGTTTTAGTCGCTAAGCCACCTGACTAAAAGGGTTGTGGAGCCTATTGTAAACCACATTAACGGTTATTTAATAAACCAGACGGTACGCTCACGTGCCATCTATATCGTGCCTACAGATGGTCCTCGAATATACAGTAATTTCAGCATAAAAAAACTGTTTTTGTAAATGTACGTACCGCTCAGGTCTATAATTAATACGTTGTCGTTTACAGAAACGAAGAAATAGACACGATGATTTATGTAGTCGACTAAAATTAGCACCCTGGGAATTACTTCCGCCGAAAGAGAAATTTGTCACAAAATGAGTCCAATTTGTGTTTTGTATATAACATTATGATTGGGGATGGGGAAAAGGATGGATACAAAGAGGAACAATGTTTAAATAAAAATTATATTCCTTATCCACTCAGTAACGAAATGTGTTCATGTTTTATAGGCCTATATAAAAAATATACCATACAGTAAAACATTTGCGATTTAATACTTTGTTAACTGTCACTGTCATAGTCGATTGAAATAGTACAGTACATGTAACAATACACCACTACGACGTTTATTTGTTGTAAGTATTAACTAATACAAACGTTGAGAAACAACTGTCATTAATACTGTTACTGTATTTGTTAGTAATGAATGTAATATCATTAAAAACAAAAAACAAATAATTCACTGACTATCATTTTTTATTAAGAATGTGTTAATAATGTTATGATAATGTGTTACATTTTGCTATTATGAACAGATAACAAATAATTCGCTGGCTATTATTTTTTTTATTAAGAATTATTAATGTGTTACATTTTGCTATTATGAACTAGTGTTTAAGTCAATATTATCATATAAGTTAATTGATTTACGATATCGATACGTTTATCTTTACAGTGGATTTTAATGGTTAATATGGTAAGTTAAATAAAAAAGAAACAACAATTTTAAAACGGTAGATTAGGTTTGCTTATACAAAAGTGGTCACACGTGTGTGTAGATGTTTGACAAAGTCTTTAGCTTGCTGACAAAGTTAGGTAGTTAACGTCCATGTGAAAATGTTAATTCTATAACTTTAGTATGCTTGTCTGGATGTAAACTTACAGTTACATACACGTACTACTGTATCATATATAGAATAAAATTATTAAATTACAACTTGAATTCTAAATATCTTATTTTTCAAAAGTTTGAATTTTTCTCATTTCTCTCATCCATTTTTGTTTTAGTTTCTACTTAAACAAGAACAAATAGTACTATTCTACGATTATAATGACTTTTACCATTTTTCCCCATTTAATATATGTTTTAATCGGTTTTATCTTTTAAAAATGAAAGAGAGGGATTACTGTAACATTTCTGCAACCTATGTGTACCATTTTTTTGTTTGTAATGTTGTATAATGTAATATTTTACTGCAACGAGCAAGAGGTAGGGTAATGTAATACCACCGGTGGTAATACAAACTGTCATTCAACTCGGTGGTAGAACAATATTTGTTTTTGTAGGTGTAGGATTACGCTTTCTTGGCTTTTCCAAAAATCACCTTTTCCAACTGCATAAAGGGTCCTTCTATCAGAATGGAGAGAATGAACGAAGACACATAAGAAAACACAATGCTTCCAACGAAGAAAAACGACTGAAATAAGATTGAAAAAATGTGTAATTAATCATTTAAATCAGCTATTCAACCATTCTTTATTACTCACTGTGCAATAAACCAATTAAATTGAATAGTTGATAACAGTTTTTTTTTTAAATAATGTTAGCATTGTTTTACATGTTTTTTTTTTGTATTAATATTTTTAGTCATGAAAATTGTCCTTATTGTATGTACAATGTGCTTTTTTGATAAAATAAACGAATGAACAAGATCTAGCCATACTCACGTAAAAGAAAGTAAAATTGAGTTAATGTAAAATGGCTCAAAAAATGAATTAGAAACCTATAATGCATTTTACTTTAATATAGCCCAAGATATAGTTTAAATTTATATTTTAATATTCGTCAAATTAATATATTCAAAAAAATATGTGTTTTAACTATACGTACGTAATTAACATAGCTGAAATGAAACAATGTTTTCCATGAATATATCACAGCGTACATAACAATCGGATGGAGAAGATAAGCTCCGTAATTAAGACGAGTAAGTGGAGTCCAGAATGCACATGAAAGCAGCGTATTGACAAACCCTAAAATAAACACATACAGTTGAGTAAACTATTGAGAAGAAATAGGTATATATAAGTATATACTTTTTTTTGTTATTGAAGTGAGGTAACCGATTTTATTAATTATTAATAGTATTAGTGAAGTTAGCAAAGTACTGTAAGTTAATTATTATTCATTTTACTTATGAAGTTTGCAACTTGCATTGCCTCACTAAGTACAATTATATTGTTGTATTACCTTTGAAATATTTGACAAATATCTTTGGGGTAAATATTATATACAGTAAGAAAAGAATGTGCTGCTAAAAAACCATGAGCATGTATAGCATACAATTAGAAGAGCATGGGTTATAAAAGAAAAGTAGTGAAAACATTTCTTATGGTTTCGATAGTATATTGATATAGTTCCTTGATTGTAAACCAGTAATATAAACTTACGTTTACAAGACTGGTCCCCTAGGCTACAAACCAAAAACATCCAGTGGCTGAAAAGAAGGCCAATCGGCGTCATAACGCATAGCAACTAAAGAAGTCAAGCTGACAGCTAGACGAAACTATCTTGTAAACGTAAGTTTATATTACTGGTTTACAATCAAAGAACTACATCAAAAAAAGAAGTAGTCGAAAAACATCCATGGCGAGGAGAAAAGAAGACAAAAAGAAAGCAAAATACGCGAAGGAAAGACATTTTGACTAAATATTGAAATAAGAAGTGAGGGAGAAAATACGAAAGGGGAAACATAGTATAAAAAAATAGAAAGGCATCAAGTATATAATACCAATTAATGTATACTAATAAAATCAAAGAGAGCAAAGTAAAAGTTACGATATTTCTGAAATATAAAAATAAATTTAAAAATGATTTAGACACAAAAAGGAATTAAAGTTGGTAATGCATTACCTCCATAACCTGTAATACAGGCAAAGATGACCCATCCAACTGCCACCGACCAAACAAACCGTGACACTGCATTGTAGAATGCAGCAACCTCATGTGTCGGTGGATTGCCTCGATTTGCTCCGCAGGTGCCGTATACAATAGCTATACCCGTGCCAACGGCCGCAGTCCAACCGAGAAAAACAACCATCTAATGTGATAAAACTTACTTTGTGAGATATCATTTGTATGTTTATTAATAATAGCATATAAAGTGATTTTCAGAGAATTCTGTATGAACAATTAATTATTCTAGAAAATAAAACCAATATTCTAAATTCAATTATTGTGAATTTCAAAAACTGTGAAGTATAAGGACCTAAAAGAGACAACTGAAGGTTCTGACTGCCCTTAAGAAAAAAGAAAACTTACTGGAGGGATTTTAATTGCCTTTTTGTCCAGACGGTACAAAATATACCCGACAGCCATTCCAACAAGAAATGCTTGTATACGACAATACGGTTTCGCGTACATGCGATCATCTAGAATATCCACAGTTCGGTTGTTGTAATAACCTCTAGTTGAAAAATAAAATATACAAAAATAAATGATATTATACAAGGCCTCGTACATTTAAAAATCATACTTATGATACTTTCGCTAGAGACGGCTTTACTGACTAGCGAGAGTCATAAAATAAAAATATAACCTACACCGCTATTTCACTCTGTATTTGTATTCTAGCATAGTAGTAATAATACATTCACATCATATTGTGTGCCAACAAAAAAAGAAGAAAATATTTAAGAAAAAGAAGTAGAAAAAAGGGGTAAAATTAAAAAGAAAGGAGGAAAAACAAAAACGAAATATGGAAAACGGGGAAAAAACAGGAAAAAAAGAAGAAATGAAGAAGGAAAAGAAAGAGAAGAAAGTAAAGAAAAAGAAGGAATAGAAAATGAAAAAAAAATGAATAAAAAAGGGAAAACAAGTAGATGTAATCATTGTATATCACAAAGTTAGGATAGTAACTATTAACAATAGTAGGATGTACGTTCCTCCAAGCATGATAAAAGCGTCTAACTTTCAGAAGGGACTCTTTGCAAATTTTATTTTAACCGTTTTCAAATTTATTAAAATTCTATCAACACAATTGTAACAAAATTGAATTAGCATAATTATCCCTATGTAACATCAAGAGAAAAATACTCAACTGCAACACAGAACCGGTAACTGGTAGTCCCCAGTAGTATGAAATCCAAGCCGTTATAGCGATCGAGGCTGCACACAAGACACTGATTGCAGGGAGACCAATTTTCCAATTCCTGAAAAATATAAATAATTATAACTTAAAGCATTAGTTTTCAATTATAATACTTAATCTCTAATTGATTAATCTTTAATATGGGCGAATACATGGTTGATGTATACATTATTCATGATTTATTAATCGGAGAGACAACCGAAGATCATGACACATCTGCAATATGGGCCGAAATACCAATCAGCTCGCACTCTATAATATTTCACACTATAATATTTCACTCTATAGTATTTCACTCTGTAATATTTCACTCAATAATATTTCACTCTGTAATATTTCACTTTGTAATATTTCACTCTATAATATTTCACTCTATAATATTTCACACTATAGTATTTCACTCTATAATATTTCACACTATAATATTTCACACTATAATATTTCACTCTGTAATATTTCACTCTGTAATATTTCACTCTGTAATGTTTTACTCTATAATATTTTACTCTATAATATTTTACTCTATAATATTTTACTCTATAATATTTCACTATATAATATTTCACTCTATAATATTTCACTCTATAATATTTCACTCTATAATATTTCACTCTATAATATTTCACTCTATAATATTTCACTCTATAATATTTTGCTCTATAATATTTCACTCTATAATATTTTGCTCTATAATATTTAAATTACAGTATGTTTACATCGTAACAATAACAGATACTTTACATAGATGAAAGTGGTTTTGTTTAAACTTACTTATAGAGTAATATAATCAGAATTGGACTTATAATAAAGAATTGCATATCATTTGCCAAATACCAACTCCAACCCATGCACTGCAAAATAAAATGAGTTGAACAATAAATTATTCTAAATATCAGGTTAGAGATATAAGTGCGGCCTTCTATCTTGTTTACCTTGATACAATCTACAATCAAGTTTTATCGACCAAGTTCAGTCAATGTGCATAGCAATTTCAGGATCCACTAATACATTGATTGAAGATGAGCAGATAACGTTCGAAGCATACAATCACAATGGATTGCATCGTCAGAGTTTGGTTTTATAATAACACAGTATTTCGATAAAGCGTTTGAGGTCAGAGAGGCCAATATAAGAAACAATCTTTATTCACTGCATCTCCACTTCACTTAACTTAAAGCAGGCCCGTAGCCAGAATGCATCAGAGGGTTTCTTGACACCAAGTATTTTGCGAGCTCAGCGAGCAACCGTAGGCTGGGGGCCAGGGGGCCGCCAAGGGCCCCCAGTCGGAGTCCAGGGGGGGCGAAGGCCCCTGGAAGCTTTGGCTCTCAGAGCAATTGCGGTTGTTTTAATAAGGTTACAGAGACATTTTTTACCTACTAAAATCTGAGTTATGCAGATAAATTATATAGTACAGTATTATGGAAGTTAGTAGTACTGATCATGAAATACAGCTTTATTGTTGCAAAAAAGTATATTATATTAGGCCCTTAAATAATTTCTTATCCTATAAACATAAAAAACAAATAGTACCGTATATTTCGGTGTAAAAGTCGCACCTGTGTATAAGACGCACCCATAACAGAGACTGAAATATTAGTATTTTTTATGTAGTCGATGCATAAGACGCACTTATTTAGTAGGCCGAAATTTAAACATTTTACAATCAAAACAATGGTATTTTAATAATAAAACAACGATATTTGAGACATATTTATTAGAATCAAATGATATAATTTTGTTTGATTGCCTTTATTACATCGTAGTCAGTCTCTACTTCAACTGAACGTTCAATGAAAAGGGAAATCCCCATATTTTTTCAGTTACGATGCACTGTGTGGGTAGGGCTAGCCTATGTCTATTTAAGTAACTTTAATTTCATATTATTTAAATATATACCTTCTTATTGTGTGTATGACCATTATAAAATGAATCCAAATGATGTTCAGTTTTTTTAGGCTGATAATGAACCAGGAATATCATGTTGGGTAGGCCTATATGAAAATCTTTCCTATTTCCATGCATGCATTACAGCAATATGAGGAGAGGAGAGCACTAACCGGTTCTAGGACACCTACCCCCTAGACAGTTACCCCCCGGATATTTACCACCCGGACAACTACCCCCTTAGGACAACTACCCCCCGGACAACTACCCCCCGGACAACTACCCCCCGGACAACTACCCCCTTAGGACAACTACCCCCTTAGGATAACAACCCCCCGGACAACTACCCCCCGGACAACTACCCCCTTAGGACAACTACCCCCTTAGGATAACTACCCCCGGATAACTACCCCCCGGTCAACTACCCTCCCGGTCAACTACCCCCCGGTCAACTACCCGCCCCCCCCCCCCCAATCCAAAAAGTAGACAAACGGTTTCTGTAAAAATGAAATCATCTGTTTTTAACGGGTGTTTCGAAACTAGAGACCGAGACCAGAGACCTGACACGAGACCCAATACGAAAAGGGAGACCTATATTTGGGTCTCTCTTTTCGTATATTAGGGTCTCCCTTTTCGTATAGTGTGGTCTCTCTTTTCGTATATAGCCTGGGTGCAGTACACATTTTGCGGGAAAAAAGTATAGGAAAATTTTTTTTTTATTTTTCTGATAGAGTATACCATATAGAATGTTAGAAAAAAAATCCCCATCTCAGGGTCTTGGGGAAAATTTGTTACGGCCTTTTTAAATTTTGGCCTATATAACACACACAAATGCCTATTAACACACACAAATACCTATATAGGGGATAGGGAAAACCAATTCATGTTTTTTTAAACTTGGAGTTGTGTTATGATGATTAAAATTTGCTGAGGCTTACTTTAATAACTACTTCTCATATTGGTTAATAAATCGAGTCGATAACAATGACATCATCATGCCAGAATCCAATATGGCGTCCAATTTGGCGGAAAAAACAGGGTATTGCTAAACCCCCGCAAACCCTTGCAAACCTCCAAAAAAACATAGCAAACCCCACTGAACCAACATAATAAAAGTGATTGAATCATGTAGTGTACGACCCACTGGGTATATCCATGTTTTAAAAAAAATAAAATTTCTACTGTTAACGACTTATTTTTGGGGTAAAATATCATTTTTGGTAAAAAATGATTGCTAATTTTTAACAAATAAATGATGTTTTAACCCAAAAATAAGTAGTTAACAGTGGAAATTTTTAATTTTTTTTAACATGAACATATCCAGTGGGCCGTACACTCCATGATTCAATCACTTTTATGTTGGTTCGGTGGGGTTTTCTATGTTTTTTGAAGGTTTCCAGGGGTTTGCGGGGGTTTAGCAATACCCTGTTTTTCCCACTAAATTGGACGCCATATTGGATTCTGGCATGATGATGTCATCGTATCGACTTGATTCATCCACTACTATGAGAAGTAGTTATTAAAGTAAGCCTCTACTAATTTTAATCATAAAAACACAACTGCAAGTAACAAAAACTGTTAATTGATTTTCCCTATCCCATATATATAGGTTTTTGTGTGTGTTAATAGGAATTTGTGTGTGTTATATAGGCCAAAATTTAAAAGTGCCATAAAAAAATTTCCCCAAGACCCTGGGATGGGGATTTTTTTTCTGACATTCTATATGGTATACTCTATTAGAAAAACCAAAAAAAAATTTTCCTATACTTTTTTCCCGCAAATGCGTATAATAATTGTTCTGCACCCAGGCTAATAGTGGGGTCTCCCTTTTCGTATAATTTGGGTCTCCCTTTTCGTATATTTAGGTCTCCCTTTTCGTATATTAGGGTCTCTCTTTTCGTATAGTGGGGTCTCCCTTTTCGTACGTGGGTCTCTCTTTTCGTATATTTAGGTCTCCCTTTTCGTATTGGGTCTCGGGTCTCTGGTCTCTGGTCTCGGGTCTCTGGTCTCTGGTCTCGGGTCTCTAGTTTCGAAACACCCGTTTTTAACCGATTATTCTGTTTAACAGCACGCTAGACCCTAGATGTGCTAGATTTAAAGTACCGTATTTATTGACAAAACGGCCTGGGCTGTTTATTGTTTAGGTGGTTTTTAGGTGGACATTTATTGGAAGAAAGTTGTTTATTCAATGGGAGGGGGTATAATCTAATGGAAATAGACGCCGATTATTAATTCCATATGATGTTTCATGGGAGTGACATGATCACCGTTTATTTGAGGGGAATTTATTTAAAGATCACCGTTTATTCGGTGAGTGAACATTGAGGTCAAATATCAAAAGTGATATTATTCTTCAAGTGTACAAAAATACATAGGCCTATATGACAAATTTGAGACAAAAATTAATTCTTTTAAGACCAGTGGTTATCGAAGCATTGTCCTGACGCAAACATTATTATTATTATTAGCGAACCCAGTCTTTACAGTAAATACAGGGAGTACTATATAATACGTTCGACTATCCTATGATCATGTGTGACAATCTTCAGTTTAAACCAGGCTATATTTATGTTCAATCTTTTACTTTTGTTTACAATAATGAATAGTAATTCGTCAAAGTAACGAATTAAAATATAGTTATTAATTCCTATTATACACTGTTGCAGAGTCAGGTTGTTGAATGGTCTGGGTGGTAGTTGTCCGTCCGGGGGGTAGTTGTTCTAAAGGGATAGTTTTCTGGGTGGTAGTTGTCCAGGGGTTAGTTGTCCTACGGAGGTAGTTGTCCTAAAATATTATTTGCCCTCGGAGTATTGTCCAGGTCCAGGAGGTAGTTGTCCTACGGGGAGTATTGTGTCAGAGGTAGTTGTCCGCGGGGTAATTACCCGGGTGGGGGGGGGGGGTTGTCAGGGGGTAATTGTTCCTAGGGGGTAATTGTCCGGGGGTAATTGTTCCTTGGGGGTAATTGTCCGGGGGGTAGTTGTCCAGGGGTTAGTTGTCCTACGGAGGTAATTGTCCTAAAAGATTATTTTCCCTCGGAGTATTGTCCAGGAAGTAGTTGTCCTACGGGGAGTATTGTGTCAGAGGTAGTTGTCCGGGGGGTAATTGTCCGGGGGGTAATTGTCCGGGGGATAAATGTCCGGGGGATAAATGTCCGGGGGGTAATTGTTCCTAGGGGGTAATTGTCCGGGGGGTAGTTGTCCGGGGTGTAGTTGTCCTAAGGGGGTAGTTGTCCTAAGGGGGTAGTTGTCCGGGGGGTATTTGTCCGGAGGGTATTTGTCCGGGGGGTAGTTGTCCTAAAGGGGTAGTTGTCCTAAGGGGGTAGTGGTCCAGGTGGTGGTTGTCCGGGGGGTAGTTTTCCGGGTGGTAAATGTCCAGGGGGTGAATATCCGGATACGCACTAACCATGTGCTCCTTGCCTGGTGGCCAGCACTGTTGGCCATATACACTATGAGATTAGGGGAAGCTACTTAACATAATAACAACACACTCTTTTAGATATCGCTTAACATACGAACTATTGCCTACATGATTATAAAATTATGTGATTGTTGACATAGAGATGTAATAAAAATAAACCACCGTGATCAAGGGAAATAGTTATTGTGTAATTAAAATGTGACACCACCGTAATTAATGGACTCTTCCATAAATGTGTTGCGCTGTGATGCTGCATGCTGCTAGAATACACACCCGCGAGTTCAGAGAGTATTACTAGGCCTGGGTAGAATATCTAATGCGTACTGTAATATTAATTAATACAGTCGAGGATGACAGTTTACTGTACCTTAACTAAAAATTCAATAAACTTGTTACCACACTGTGGTTAGACAGGAGTGAGTAACATTGCAGAGTAGTACACTATTTTTAATTAATTTAAGTATTAGTAGCCTACTATGTCTAAGATTTTTGAGCGCATTGTGCATGATGGTTTGTCATCACATGTTGCTAATGCTTTAAGTCCTAGGCAGCATGGTTTTGTCTCTGGGAGATCACGTCAAACCAACCTCGCACTGCTTCTTGCTACATCATACGATGCAATTAACAGCAAGAAGCAGTGCGATGTGATTTACACTGATTTCTCTAAGGCTTTTGATTCCGTTTCCCATGATTTGCTTATTTTTAAACTTTCAAAATTTGGTTTATCCGGTTCACTTTTAAGTTGGTTTAAAAGCTATTTAACTAATAGACAACAGCGTGTTGTCATTGGGGGAGAGACATCTGATTGGCTCCCTGTGTTATCGGGCGTTCCGCAGGGCTCGATCCTGGGCCCGCTTTTGTTTAATTTATTTATCAACGATCTTCCTTTAAAATTTAATCATTCCGAGTCTCTTTTATTTGCTGACGATCTGAAATTGTTTAAAGTGATTACCACTCCACAGGATGCTTTTTCACTTCAGGAGGATCTGGATGGTCTCGTGGAATGGACGGAGAAGTAGGGGATAAAACTTAATTCTAATAAATGCAAATATTTATCTATAACACTTAAAAAAAGGCCTGTGCTCTTCAATTATAATCTGAATGGACATGATCTTGAGATGGTTTATGTATGGAAAGATTTAGGTATTTTTATTGATAGTAAATTAAATTTTTGTTCACATATTAATCATGTGTTGTCAAAAGCTAATAGAATGATGGGCTTAATATGGAGAAATTGTAGGTTTATGAACGACGGCAGGGCACTTTTATCTTTATACAAATCTATTATACGTCCTCACCTTGAATATTGTTCCGTAATTTTCAATTCAATTTCTCCATGTCAGGCCCGTCAAATCGACACTGTTCAACGGAAGTTTGTTCGATTCCTGTCTTTTAACTGTGTTAATTTTGAATTTTCCATTGATTCTGTCAGCAACCGTCGAACGATATCTGATATGTTTTTTTTATATAATATTTTAAATTCTAAATATGACTGTTCATTAATTTCACTGTTTAGTTTAAATGTTCCTGGTCGTACACGAAATAGACATTTATTGCATATTCCTTTTAGCCGTGTCGACTGTACTAAGAGGGGACTTTTTCATAGACTACCTTATACATTTAATAATCTAAATAGCAATCATATCGATATTTTTAATGATAGACTTGGTTATTTTAAGAGGACGATTATGTGTTCACTTCTTGAACAGCCTGTATAACCTGTTTGATTAATTGAAATTGTTTATGGCATGCCGATCTATGTTTTATATATATATATATTTTATCTGTATTTTATTGTTAACCGTTTTTGATGATGTTGTATTGTTTTATGTTTCAAACCTGTTAGTGGCGGTATTTATCGCTGTTGGTTTTGATTGAATAAAATAAAAATAAAAAAATAAAGTAGGTAATTAAATTAATTAGGGTAACATTTAGAGGTCAAATTTGCGTGTCAAAAGTGCGTCTTATACACCGAAATATACGGTAGGCCTACGTACACGTACCAATTTAACTCAGCACCATTTTTATTCAAGTTTACACAGTGAAATTCTTTGGTTTAATGAAAAATATTTCCAGGAAAAAAATAAAAATCCCCAAAAAGATTGAACTGAACTGAACGTGATCTTGTGCGTTCCGAAAAGCCCGGCCGAAGCACGCGATTGGTCAGTCCATTTTTCTGTCATATTTATAACCATCATCTCTCAACAATCTCTCGATCTCACGCTCGGCAGTGACTTTGACATCGGACAATATATATTCGATCGATTTAAACATAGTCAATAGAAGTAAAATTACCAAAAAATCTGCTATAATTGATAATTAATTGCACGATTTTGAAAGTGGGGCCTTTGTTTTTCAAGGGGGGTTCGCTGGTAAAAGGGGGGTTCGCGCAAAAGGGGGGGTTCGCCCGAACCCCAAAAAAAACCCCTGGCTACGGGCCTGTAAAGACAACTCTTTATAAATATGCCTAGTTTGTCACAGGAATAGTTAGGGTTACGCTGGAATAATCGTGAAATGTACATTACGGAAATAATTGAAATACAAATTCTAATTACGTAGCGTACAGTATGATTCATTGAAAAATCCAATTCTCACCATATTTGCCAAGCTACCAGGAAACGGGTAAAGGTTATTGATATAAAGCAGGTTTGTCCACCAGTAATCTGAACACGTGTTTGTAGAATATTCAGCAAATTCATTTTTTCCTATTCCTTTGCCGAAATAGACAAATAGGTTTTGATTGAATAAAATAAAAATAAAAAAATAAAGTAGGTAATTAAATTAATTAGGGTAACATTTAGAGGTCAAATTTGCGTGTCAAAAGTGCGTCTTATACACCGAAATATACGGTAGGCCTACGTACACGTACCAATTTAACTCAGCACCATTTTTATTCAAGTTTACACAGTGAAATTCTTTGGTTTAATGAAAAATATTTCCAGGAAAAAAATAAAAATCCCCAAAAAGATTGAACTGAACTGAACGTGATCTTGTGCGTTCCGAAAAGCCCGGCCGAAGCACGCGATTGGTCAGTCCATTTTTCTGTCATATTTATAACCATCATCTCTCAACAATCTCTCGATCTCACGCTCGGCAGTGACTTTGACATCGGACAATATATATTCGATCGATTTAAACATAGTCAATAGAAGTAAAATTACCAAAAAATCTGCTATAATTGATAATTGATTGCACGATTTTGAAAGTGGGGCCTTTGTTTTTCAAGGGGGGTTCGCTGGTAAAAGGGGGGTTCGCGCAAAAGGGGGGGTTCGCCCGAACCCCAACAAAAAACCCTGGCTACGGGCCTGTAAAGACAACTCTTTATAAATATGCCTAGTTTGTCACAGGAATAGTTAGGGTTACGCTGGAATAATCGTGAAATGTACATTACGGAAATAATTGAAATACAAATTCTAATTACGTAGCGTACAGTATGATTCATTGAAAAATCCAATTCTCACCATATTTGCCAAGCTACCAGGAAACGGGTAAAGGTTATTGATATAAAGCAGGTTTGTCCACCAGTAATCTGAACACGTGTTTGTAGAATATTCAGCAAATTCATTTTTTCCTATTCCTTTGCCGAAATAGACAAATAGGGTTGATAATATACCAATGCTCATCATATATGAGGGCGTCAATCTCCAAAATCGATGAAAATAGAACAGTAACCAGTTGATTCGACCATTTGTCTTTTTAAGATGTTTCAAAGTGAGATACGTAAGAAGAAGGCCACTAAAAAATAAATAAAGCTTGTTTTATCATTAAAGTTATAATAATTATCGTCGTCATAAACTTCATTGTTTAATGTACTTGTGTATAAACAACAATGACATGACAATGATAATAATCAAAGGCTAAAGAATGTAAAACCCATAGCTTTTTCCAAACTTCGAAATCTTATTTTGCATTCAGATCAACATTCGAACTATTATTATTGATCTTTTAACAAATCTAAAATGTATGTTCATTACCTTAACACAAAGAAAGTATCTACGGAAAATGTAGCGTTGACAATTGCTGCAAACGTAAGATCAGTGGCAAGGCTGTATACATGTGCTGGGTTATCTAATTGTAAAATCACAGAAAATTGTTAATCGTGTTTCTTCAATCTAAACCTATTCCAACTATAGTAACAGTATACGGTTAACGCTAAGAGAAACTTTGCTAAATCAGACGCACTAATTGTTGGTGCAATAGGGTGGTTTTATGCGATATTAACGTTCTAACTCATTCTATTACTACGATGCTTGGTATATAATTGATTACTGATATAGCTAGTTGAACAGTGTGTTATGCTTACGCTAATATACTATTCATAATAAAAGTCTTACCATATCGTGCAATGGCAAAATACAAAGAGTGTCCAAGTATCACCCACCACATACTTAAAACCCTGATTCCGTTCAAACACCCCAGTTGTCTGGAACTGTTCCCAATGTCAAATATCTTGGATCCGTTTCTTGTTGCCGAAAATGATAGTAACACTTTTTCAAAGACATTTTCAGTACTCGTCACTATAAAGAAAATGTTATTAACAAAAGATATAAGCTGTTCAAACCACGGCCTCATGATTTAAATTGTAAAGGATGTTTAGTAAAGAGCGGGAATTCGATTTAATTAATGTCAACCCACCAACAGGCGACAATAAAGCTGAAAGTCCCATCTATGTATCGATGGATTGGGAATAAATGTCTTCATCAACGACAAAATAAGACAAACTATGACGGTCAACATTCTTACCATTTCACGATTAAAAAATGTATACCGCTGAAAGTTGCTTATTGTAACGCTTGTGGCAATTGTTATTGTGTTTATATTTTACAAATGTATGAAAAAATACGTATACACTTCTATTGTTTGTACATAAACAACCGAAATAATTATAATAGTAATACGAACATTTCTGTATTGGAAGGTTCTTATTGGTTTGAAGTCGTTTCTCATTAGAGTTTTCGTCTGGCGGAGAAGCTTTTTTATTGCTGCTTGACCGTTTTATTTCACGTGTATTAGATGATGCGGCACTTTCTTCAGTTGCTTCAAACGCCTTGTTATCTACCTCGCCCTTCTCTTGTGAATCCAAGTCAATCTTACTTTCCTTTGCGTGGTATCCGAGGTTGTCGTTGTTCTTTTCCATATGAATGTCTTGTTCCTTTTCATAAACGTGGTTTCTATTTTTAAGTTTCTGTTTTATAGTGTAGTCGTGGACAGTTCCCAGGACAACCAATAATGCAAATATTGACAGTAGAGCTCTACAAAAAGAAGAAAAATATTTAGATAAATGGTACGGTATACCGATTGATTGGTAAATATTACATCAGGGATTTTAATTCATTTCTTCACCGTGTCCATTTCAATATGAAGAGTTTGGATGTTGTCTAACTGATGTCATCCCATAGGTCAGACGTGTGTAATTGTCATCTATTTTTTTTCTGGACGACTATGTGACACTGAAACAAAGGTTTATCAACATAGTGCTATTTTGAGTTACTTTACAATCCTAATATTTGGTATTAAAAATAAGGAAATCCACGAAGACCAGTGCGTATACCCGCTGTTACTGTATGTTTGCCATTGATTAGAGTACATAGTTTCGATATTAAATGATAATAATAACTAAATAATTATATAAATGTCAATATATAATATAAATTTTAAAAAAAGAATTTTCTATTAATAGTGGTCGTGAACAACCTTTTTTTTTTTGTCTTTCGACTCACATTTTTCCCATACATACATCGTGAGCAATCCTTGCAAATGCCTGTTTTATTTTTATTTCAATAAATATCTAACATAGAGGAGCCGACTAATTGATTAGAATGGCTTCTACATAATTTTTGAAATCTCAAATTAACGTTATTGGCGAAGCATTACGTTGTTGTGACATAGCATGTTTGGCCAGTCAATAAATTACACAGTTAGCAAATGATTGTACTAAAATATAAGGTCATACAACTTAGTGTTTAAAATGTAGGCGTAGATTACCATATAGACATAAGTTATTATATAAGCAGGGAGGATGTGGGCTCATGTGGTATTATTTACACAAGGTGCGTCTCTCTAACTAAAGAGTATTTTGCATTACCAAGACAACCTTAAAGAGATCACAAACCAACAATTTATTTCTAAGGATAACGTATAATCATTGTTTATTTTTAGATGATTCACAAAACTAATAATACAGTGGTTCTATATTGAGTTTATACTATATATAGTATGTTAATTTAACAGTGTGACGTAAGCATACATTAAAATGCCATTATTAGGTTGTTTGAATGGTAAACGATTGTGGAGCATGCGCTAGGCATTATTGTTATGCTATCATCATGAGGAAACGCTTTCCGAGCTTAATCCAGTCAAAATCTGAATTCACCGCGCTATTTTGTAGCGATTGATAGGGCACTTACAATCAAACTGGAATCTATGTAGTTAACAAAAATTAATATTTAAAAAATAATTAAATATTGAAAGAAATATCTTACAAGGTTACTATTGAACCAGTTGACCAAGGAACTTCGTCGATACATTGAAATCCAACGTGAATCCAGCTAATGTCAACATTACTGGTTTCATTAAATACAGGTAATGTTTTCACTGCAAAGTTAAATAAAAAGAAAGGTAATTATGAATTAATATGACTATTTATTGATGCAATTATTATATCTGATAGAATAAACTTACATTGTACACTGTACTGTAGATCAACTATTTTTGTTTGAAAGCATGATTTGAAAAGAACAGCTTTAAACATTGAACACGTAAATAACGTTTTTCCGTATGACAATTGACGAAATATACGGTCAGTGAAAAATTTTCGTCGGTCAAAAGTCTGTTGACCAGAAGTCTGCAGGCAAAGTGGCGTTCGACAAAACGTCTTTTGACGTAAATGAACATGAAAAACCGAAATAAAATAAAATTTAACAAAGTTTTCTTACCTCCGTCAATGATAATTTTCAAATCATCTTCGCTGCAAGATGCGGGACTGCATATAGCGATTGTTATACCGATTGACTACAATGTAATAGAGATAAAAAGTTTAAAGGGCCGTTCATGTTAATACCGACAATTTAGATGTTATGAATAATTTGTTATATCCAGTTTATCGTTCTTTGATTAGATTTGTGAAAATAAAATTGTCATTAAAAGCAGTTACAAATGGTTATCCTATACTTATATTACTCCATGTGGAAAACATACATGTTTATGTATCGTCATTCATTATTGTTCTAGTGTAGTCTTAGTGGGTCTCAGTCGGTATACAAACAATGATATAAACATTTTGTCATAGGACCCATAATAGGGAGTCCTACAATATGATATACCTGAGGTATCTCTATGCATCTTAGTTTAATAGACGCAGCTGCTGATACAGCATCAAATGACTGATGCTATTAAAGTAAAGACCAGGTTAGGTTGCCTTTCGTTAAGTAAATATTAGATTCTCTTAACAAATTTAAAATAATTGAACTTACCGCTAAATACAGTGTCATTCCACATTGTTTAGTTTCAAATGGCGATTTTGCCCCTACGCACAAGTCATAGTCTCCGAGAGACTGGAAATTAGCGTTATACACATCGCTTACTGACGGTAATTTCCCGTTAGAAGCCAGCACTAAAAAGAAAAAGACTAGTTATTTCAGGAAATTATTTATTATTATTCTGACAACAAGAGGATGGACTCGCTTCGTTCGCTCCCCCTCTAGAAAGTGTAGACGATTTCTTGAAATGTTAATGACTCGGGTAAAAAGTTTTAGAAGGACATTCTGGCCTGGACGATTTCGGTCGGCGTGAATTCTTTTGATATTCACTAACCTGTTTCACAGTGTCTTAGATGATTAATAGCATTTTACGTATAGTGTTTATTGTAGATATGAAAAGTGGTAAAAAAGAATAACAAATGCTTGGTAAATTGTAGATAACAGTCCGATGAAATCTACTAAAAATAGTATAATTGTGTTATATATATAATACAACTCGGCTATCGGGGTTTTATTCGATTTCGAACAAAAGCTCTTATCATCAGTTCTCTCGATGTAATTTTATATACTTATTTCCCAAAATATACTTCTATGTTTTATGAATATATTTAATTTGATCGTTATGTACCTCTATACCTTTACCTCCATGTCTATACCTTCACACGCGCGGTCCGAAAAAATCCAAACAAAATGGCTATCGCCACCAAGCACCAACTTAGTTGAAACATGGAGTTGTTTTACAACTCCCTGGTTGAAACCAATCATGCAGGGAAGTTGCAAGGTGATTGACACACCTTACCGTGGACCGGAAATTACTTCTACCGCGCGTAGAGTTAAAATTTACCGATTGAAATCAGACATTTTCTTATAAAACCCTTTATAATATCTTCCTAAGATAGAAATATGGAACAATATCGTAATAGTGGAAACTAATGTTATCAAATCTACGTTTCGCGGTAGGCCTACATCTGAGATAGATAAGGTAGGTATCCAAGGCGGAGATTTGTCCCGAAGTTTTTCCATTGTGCTCGCCTATGTCAGAATTAACCAGAATTTATATATAGATACGCAAAATGCACTACATTATGCCTCATCTGAGTTTACTCCCGTTTCTAAAATAACAAATCAGTTCATATTAACCGCACACATATCGAAAAACAACATATTTTTTATAACTTACATTGGTATGCATAATTGTCGCTACTTATCTTCAATAAATCTTGCAAAAACGTTGTTAGATCGGTTAAACACGCTTCAGACACTTTACTGGAATCTTGAAAGGCAGACTCTATTGCATCATCAATAAATACAGCTAATAATGACGTTACCGTTTCGACAGGAATATCGTTAAAAACATCAATTGGTACATTATCGAGAAAACTTGATATCTCATTTTCGGAAATAGTCACGTTAAAATTTGCCATTTCTATTATTGAGCGAATTTCTCCATAAACTCTGGTAACATTTGGAAAAGTTGTATTTCCATTGTTATTGGTAGGTATGAACGTCTCGCAGTCAGCGAATTTGGCCAAAAGAAGACAGAACACGAAGAGAACAGTGAAGGTATGTACGGCCCCTGCCATCTTGAAATTCATCTGCAACGCGGGCTAAATCTGACTGATCCTTTAAAGATGTCTGTTTGTGAAACAAACATAGAATACACGAACTGTAGTGTAAGACAATTGAGGATTAAGGAGTACTTCCACGATACTTTGCAAATATTGTACAAAGGAAAACTGTATATAAAAGTTGCTATGACATCCTAACGTGACGATGTCAAACAAGAACAAAATGTAAAAGAGAATATTTATCCTTGCTATATCATCATCACCATCATTTTATGTATACAGTACTGAATTATCACTTATCAAATAAAACATGTTACTTAAAATAACATGTAATCGCTAACGGAAGATGATTTTTTTTCGATATTCAGTGAGGAAGAGCGAATGATACTGGAATCATCAAGAAATAATTAATATTAGTGTAAATTTGATTGGCACAAGAGAGAAAATCTTCCTTTAGAAGTACGGTGACCTAGATCTGTCTAACCTCTACGACTGTGTCAATAATAAACAATATCCTCCAAAACTAAACACACCTATTTTTTTCTGATCCGTCTATATTTGTATTAGCGTTAAGTTAAGTCATATCTAAAATTATATTCGTCATTATCAAGCCTCCATTTAAATGTCAAGGCTATTTGATGTTTCATATGATACTAATGATGTAGAACTTCAATATTTGAATCGTCTTCACATAACATTGTTCATAAAAACAGTAATTTGTTATTCGTGGTTAATTGTAGGATTGTTACGTAATGCATAAACGGTATAAATAGATAAGTTTCGATACTGTATTTGTCTTCGTTATTTTGTACACGTTGTACATGATTTATACGGAATAGCATAACATTTACCAAAGAAAAAAAAAACGGTTCCAAACCTAATGGACGCTGTTGAAGTTAAACCCAATCGTGACATGACACGCACGATTTCTTAATTTCTTTGAAAGAAATGACTTTCCTACGAAAACATTATATAATAATTGAGCATATTGGAATACTGTTTTACACTAGGATTTAAAACTATTCAAAACGTTTAGAAATTGCAATCTTTCTTTTGTACATTGCAATACAGTATAACTTATATCATGACTACAGTTCAGTAAAGTTTTAAAATCTGTTTTACCTCTGTTTTTTGTGCTTTTTATTTGTTTATGTTTTTTTCTTGTTGTTTCCTAGATGTATAATGCTTAACGGTTTTTTAAATACTTGTATCGTTTTATACATTTTAATGTAAATACAGAGAAATTCAGCTTCGGCTGCGACATTGATATGCATAAAAGAAACTTATTATAGTTTCGGCCTCTACGAAGGTATCAAACGAAGCAGAAAACATATTCAGTGTATAAAAACAGAAACAAAATACTAGCATAATAATAAGTTTATCAAAAATTGTGTTAACATCTTAGTATTATTCAATATCATTATCAAATATGGTAAATAAAGTTTCCTTCGTTATCTATTTTTAAAATTTAGAAAAAAAAAATGCAGAAAATGAAAACAATGAATTCAGTTGTACTATCCGTTGTCACTGAGGATAATAAACGTCTGAACATCTACATTCCGTTAGGTTTAACATCTGATTCATTCTTTCTTTTTCTTTCCAAATATCACTTTCTCCATCCCCATAAAAGGGCCCTCGACCAGAAGAGACATCAAGAAGCCATATGCATAGGATAAAACAACCATGCTCATAAAGAAGTAAGACTGAAATAAATTGAAGATACAGATCGGAAATTAATTTATTATGCCTTTTTATGTGGTCTATAGTTTGTCTTTTCCCATTGATAAACAAGTTACCTAGTTAGTTTGATATTCTATGTAGTCTATACTTACAAGGTTAGGAATAGTATAATGAAATGATGTCTTCATTATATAAATGTTAGTCATTACTATATCCGGGTGAACAAGATAGGCTCCGTACGACATACGGCCTAATGGACCCCATAACTTCCACGAAAGGAGAGTATTAACATATCCTGAAAATAGGATGAAATCACTTTGTATAAAAAAAAATATGAACTTTTATAATGAACGACGTAATGAAAGCTTTGTGGTTGTTTTGGATATAATTATTATGATTTAGGTTCTAATAAGACGGTAACACAAAACATATACTATTTAAAAACAAATAATAATGACATGAAAAGAAAATTCGATAGTGAAAAAACATTAAAGACCGTTAAAACGCAGACTGTTAATATGTTGACTTATGCTTTCGTTGTATTGCTAATACGGTAGATTATCACTATGTAAGCGAGTGCATTAAATAAGGAATTTTTAATGTTCTTGATTGTACGCACTGACATGATGTTTAATATAAAACTACGCGATAAACCGAAGTGAAATATAATATTATATACATTAACTATGATGATATGGGAAATATTTACCTCCATATCCAGTGGAACAAGCAAACGCCACCCATCCTACAGCTGCTGACCATGCAAACCGTGATACGGTTGTGTAAAATACAGCAACGCCTTGATTCAATTGCTTTTCATATTTGAAGGTACCCCACAATCCATAGATGACAGCCATACCAGTCGCAATGGCTGCGCACCAGCCAAGTAAAGCGAATATCTGTTATTTTAATTTTTGTTAAAGATTGCCGGTGAAAATACAGTAAAGTTAAAGTATTGTCGATACGGATACTTTTGTATGGAAACTATTCATTCTGTCGTGAAAAATCTGGTAGTAAAAATTTCCACCTAGACGTAAAACAAGGATAACTTAACAATACATCAGCTATTTACATTAATATTTAAAAAAAAACTATCTTGTATTATTCTCCCTTGGAAGTCTCAATGATTGCTTAAAACATATCAGTCAGACATTGGTTTAAACAAAATTTAAAACACAATGGCCTACACTGTATTGCACAAAGATGATGAATTATGAAAAACCAAAGAAATGGCAAGAGTACTTTGTTATTATCATGGAGGAATCGTACATGATATTACGAATGTAAACCTGTATAGTATACAGGTTTTATAAGTAGGTTTTTAAATCAAAAAATAGAATCATAGTAATTACTTTGTTAACTAACCATTGGTAGTTTATACTTCTTTGTATGAACTTTGAACAGGCAAAAACCGACTACCATACCCACCAAATAGGCAGGTATTCTGCAATACGGTTTGCCGTAGATAAGATCGTCATTTCCAGGAGGCAACTCTTGAGTTCGGTTGTTGTAATTTCTATAAAAAAAAACAAATAGTTGTCGATAAAGCCAAATTAAAATTGCAATCGTTGCTTCGTGCGCATTAATTTAAATATTTGTTATGAACTGTTTTTTTAATAGATAACATACTATGGGGTTAATTAGTGACATGTTTTAAGTATTGCTTTACACACTTTTGCCCATTGGCACCTCCTTGTACAACGAGTCCCCAGTAAGTTGCAATGTATGCGGTTGCACCAAATGAGGCCAAACACAACGAACATATCGCTGACATACCAAATTTCCATCGTCTGAGGAAAACAAATTATATATATATATACCATTTTTAATTGAATTATTGTCATAATATGTAATTTTAAAAACCGCCAAATTTGGCTTCCTCGTGGCATGAACTAAATATATTCCGGTACTAATATGTGTTTTATCGCAAGAAAACTTACCTGTGAAGAAGGTAAATAATGAACGGACTAATAATGAAGAATTGCATGTCATTAGCCAAATACCAACACCAGCCAATACACTAAAAAATGATTTTTAAAAATCTAGTTAAACTAAAATGGTCAGGCATAATTTGTTAATAAAATATTTTTAGAAAATCACAAGAAAGGACGAAACTTATTTATATCGGGTTTGACATCGTATAGTTTTAATAGGATAAATTAACTTAAAGATGTATTGTACGCCTGAAAATATTTTTTTACATTTTTTTGTTGAATTTCTCATTTTAATGTCACATAATAGTTATTGACTTCGACCAAAAATTGGATCGGAAACAAATTTAATTACCTGAAAAACTGTAATTTAAAGAAAAAAATGGTCACATTGGCTGCCAGCCAATAGATTTTTGGTTGAATTTAACCATTTATCATGCTTTTTTATAAGTGAAAACATTATTTTTTATTTTTTCCGATTTTTTTCTACGGAAGTGATTCACTTTATTAAAACTACAAAATAACCTATTTAAAGTCTTATTTAATTAATCTTTATTTTTCATGGTTTTGGGGGACAATACATATTTAATAAAACGTTTGTATTTCATTTCATTTCATTATTTATTTGGTCTATTTAAGTATATACAAAACAAAAAAACTGACATTGGGGAGACCAGAGTCAACCTAAGTGAACTTAATCACTGTAGCTGAGCCGGTTGACCCAAATAATTGCATTGAATGTATATTATCTTGATTAGCTTTACTTTTAACATATCATTGCATTTCAATACTCTTACAAATGTCTTGTAACAATATTGTTTTGTTTGGCTACAAAACATCAACAAATAGTACCTGTCTGTTTATACTTCCGGGAAATGGATAAAGATTGTTAATATATAGGAGGTTTGTCCACCAGTAATTGGCACAATTCTCATGTTCTTGTTGCATCAACTCATTAAATCCCTGTCCTTTGGCAATATGTGCAAATAAGTTGGCATGCATTGCCAGAACTACCATGTAAAATGGAGTCAATCTCCAGAAACGATGGAAGTAAAACATTGCCCAGTTCATTTTTCCATCAGATTTATGAAGATGTTTGAGTGTTAGATAAGTTATAAGTAATCCACTGAAAGAGAATGAAATAGACAATCGAATTATATAAAAAATCAATAAAGGAAAATAAAAAAAAATATACACGATTTATGAATAAAAAAAATATAATGAATGAATAATTGGAATTGCTACTATGAAAACTAAAAACGCAGATTTACAAATAACAAAAAAATATATACTAACTTTAATGTCAATTTTCCTATGAAATAAAATTAGAACTAATCTGGTATAAGTGACATACATATAATGCTGAGACATTCAATGGTTTGTTATAGATGCATATGTATTGATTGATTAGTAATTAAAATTAGAATAATTTCAAACAACAACATCAAACAAATCAAACAACAACAGTTCTAATACAAGAATAAAAAACAAATCTTAAATACTACTGTTAACAATATTCTTGCATTCATATATCTACTTGTTAAATCACACATACCTTAAAACGAAAAAGGAATCCACTGAAAACGTCCCGTTCATAATTACCATGAAGGAAAAATTCATAGCCATCCGATAAACACCACCAAAATTATCTATAAAAAATTTAGACAATTGAGACTAAGATATCATTCAAAGTATTAATTTAATAATAATTGTATGTGTATTAATTTTTTTATGACCTAAAACTAGTTCAGTTCGGCAATGGTGGGCAAAACGGTGGAGAAATGGTGCAAGACAATCTGTTGCCGTTATATTACATATCGGCATGTACATGTACACATATGTACATATCCATGTGTATGGTACCGATGTAAACATACAGTTAGGAAGTATTTTAAAATAAGAAAGTGCTTATCAGCGTCCATGGTTGGCCTGATGATCGGTACTCTTGTTCTTATTTCCTGTCAGACAAACTAAGAATAAAATTCGTAATCCATCTATATAAAATTTAGAAAATGGAGACTAAGATATCGTTCAAAACATTTAAAGATGTATTGTACAAAAAAATATGAAAAATAACGATTAATAAATCAGACTTGAAATAGATTATTTTGTCAATCACTTCCGTAGAAAAAAAAAACTAGTACAAATTATTGTTTTCACTTATAAAATGACAAAATAAATGGTTACATTAAACCCAAAACTTATTAACTGGCAGCCAATTTTTTGCTTTAAGTTAAAGTTTTTAGTTAAATACATTTTCTTTTCGATCCAATTTTTGGTGGATAACTATTAGTGACATTAAAATGGCATATTCAAAGAAATTAATAATTATTTGTTCAGGGGGACAATACATCTTTATTATTAAACGAATTAATCCCTATTCCTAATATTTCATTACTAAAAAAAATCATTTTTATCAACGAGTTTGATGTTAGATCATTTTCTATTCATTCTTCATCGTCTGAAAACTTATAAAATTATACAAATAATGAAAGTTTTAATACCTATTCGTGGAAATATAAAAGAAGCTGAATGTCCAAGAATAACCCACCACATGCTTAGGACTCGTATACCATTGAGACAATCCAGTTTAGTCGAGTTCGAACTGACCTTTAAAACTTTTCGGCCATTCGTGAGCACCGAAAAACAGAGTAAAACACTGTAAATAGTTCCTATGTATTGTGAAATATAAGTAATATAGCAATTAGTATTATTATTTGGAAGAAAAATCTCATCAACACTTTGAATGCTAATGAGTGGGTTAGGGTTAGGGAAAAGACTTTCATGAGATGAGAGATGAAAGGCTATTCCATGAGGCCGAGTTAAAATAGAACATTTCATCTTTCATGTACATGCCTACTTTTTCTAGAGGTTTCGAGAAAGGTTTCCTTCTCTACCATTGGTTTTTCACTAACACCGGAATTTGCGCTCATAGTACCAATGTGTGGAGTTTCTATCTTCTTTTCGAAACTCGTGTCTGTAGAGCCGTATGTTGTTGTCTTTGTCTGTTGATACTTAAGCCCGACTGGTCTTACATCTTCCTGACTGGTTAGCCCCATAATAACTTCAAGCGTAGTGCCAATAATAACCAGTAACAAAAAGATGGACACTATGCATCTAAATAATAAAACTTGATTTTCATATTGTTATAAAAAAGTAGAAAGTTTTGAAATATGATTCATTGGATACTACTGATTTATCCAAGGGGCGATTTTTTTTGGCAGAAACTCATTCTTTAACAAGGCAATATAATAATATATAAACAAAAAGCAATTTAAATAAATATAATATTTGTCTACAAAAGTCGAAAAAAAACATACAAATATGAGTTATACAATTTATTTGGTCATTGTTTATGTTTTTCCATTATTATTGCAATATTATTGCAGAGTTCACTGACGGCACTGAGATTGTTATATGTATTGTCTGAAGGTCTATGTCTAGATTGCTGTTCAATCTATCTATCTATTTTGTCCATCATCATATAACTGATAATACAACATCACATGTGTCTCACATGTATCTCAATTAGTAACCATTATCAGATATAAATGAGATGCTGCATTACAAAATATTCATATGGTACTGGATACGGTAATCGACATATGGTACTTCACCCAGTATAAAGATAAAACAAACAAAATAGATTATATGTGGAGATACAGCACTGGTTATTTATAGTTGGTTATTATTAAGCTGACAGTGTTTTTTACCAATAAACCCAAAGAAACAAGGAACATAGGTAAAAACCAAGAAAACATACTAATTCCTAAACAATGAGTTAATGCATCAAAGTAAAAATTATGTACTTTATAACTTACAGCGTTACAATGGCACCGGCTTCCCAAGGCACCTCATCAATACATTGGTAGACAAAGTTATTGTATTCTCGACCTTCCTTTGGCCATGGGATACGGTAATCGACAAGAACTAAAACAACGAAATTAACATCATTTAATAAACACGGTATTAATTGTAATACATTTCAAGACCTTATAAAAATCGAATTGATGTGTTAGTAGTAGCCATGCACTGGACGAGGTCCAACAACAATGGTTACCAACACGTTTTATTGTTTGTGTGGGTTACTTTTTCTATTTCTTTTTTGCATATTCTACTGATACGTGTTATGTTGGAGTCGATTTAAATACCAACCACCAACCTTGTTTTTGCTTGAGACGGCAAGTTTGTGACCTTGTGAAAGCAACGTAGCCGCAAATGTATGACTAAGATGAAGTAACTTATATAATAGGCCTAGCAAGTAATAATTAGATAACTATTGCTTGTAAAACTAAATTCTACTATAGGATTTTTTCAAAATAAAACTGGTTGTTAAACTGTATATTTACTTTGTATAGTGATTTGTTTCAAATCTTCATTGCTGCAAGTCACTGGAACACAATAAGACGTTCGGATCTCCTAGCAGGGAAAATAATATACTTAAATTGATAACTAGTCTCAGTAGTTTGATCAGTATTTGAAAACACAAAAATGATGTTTACAAATTCAAAGAGAGGAAACAAGAAAATAACCTGTTAACAATATGCATTGAAGGAATTTATTTCAAACGATGTGTTCAAACAAATTACACTGCACTTTGTCATGTACTTGCTCAGGCAGGTCTACATCTTCTCCTGCTATCCTCCATTGTTTCATTGGCCGTCTTAAAACATGATGAGCGTTCTGTCCATGCCGCAGCTCTAGCTCTGCTAATTGTCAGATGACCGTCCTTAAATCTTTATCTGTCGCTCTCTATAATCCCAAGTGCAATCTGACAATTGTTTTGATAATTCCATCTTCTTTTTTTAATTTTTATTTTCTAATTCATTTCTATTTTGCGTTTTCTTTTATTTCTTTACACATGTGTTTTTAAACCCACAAAGAAAAGTTACATGTATAGGGATATTTGCTTTACATGCATAACTATCACCTTATTGTACCAGAATTTGTTTTAAAGAAAAGTATACTTACAACTGGTAAAAGAAATACAAGACCACATTGCTTTGTTTTGAAAACGGCATCCAAACTATCTTCTGGTACTCTAACGCAGAGTTCATAATTACCAAAATCCCGGAAGTAAAAATTGTAGAGGGCTTTGATGTCCGGCAGTTGCCCGTTGGAATAGTACACTAAGAAGAGAAATAATGAAGCAATGATTATTAATAATTATAATTCATATTAATACAAAATACTGCACTATGTATTTGATAGATAGAACCCCTCTATTAGGACACTTTTTAATGGACACTTTCCCGCGAAAGGTGTGGGAGGCAATAACACTACGGCCATTCAAGATAAACTTTACCCATAGGCCTATATTAAGGGGACAATTTGATGGGTCCCAAAATCCTTAATAGTGGTTCCAATGTTGTATTTTACAGATACAAACATAAAACACATACTCTAAAGCTAGGAGCATTCTCATCAATCACGGCCTGGTTGTTTACGTGGTGCTTAGCTTTGGTATAGACCAGTGGGTGAAATAGGCTATGATATGAGATGAGAGATTACATACATCGGTTTATTAGACAACCTAACTTACTCCTTAAAGCGTAGTCTGCATCAGATTCCAATCCCTCTAAGAAAACCAACATGTCCTCCCGGCACTCTTCAGAAATGTTTGCATTCTTAATAGAATTGTTGTGTTTTGGGCTGAATATGTGTGGTAGCTCCTTCAACAAGTCTAGTTTTGGTCTGTCTAATATCGGCTGGTCACGAAACTCCAACTGTTTAATTTCTTTGCGTACATCAGCAAAGCATATCGCTTCTTCAATACCATTTACATTTATTGGAATGATCACGATACATGTAAGAATTACATGTAATACTTTTACCTTTAGAGACATGATTTCCCCTGTTTTATATCAAACGACGACCTTATGATCCTTGTTAACCAACGTGATGTTTAGTCATAGTGGGTATCAATGGTAGATTAGATTTAACAAGCAAACAAATCGGCTGATTGGACAAGTTGATATGAATTAATGAGTGGTAATAGGTACGTCTATTTAATATAAAGATGTATATCAAACACTTATACTTGAAGTGGAGTAAATACAAATTCAATTATAGTAATAGTATCTTCGGTGATGATGTCATGGATCCAGCAGCCTTTATCTCTCGCGACAGACTGGCAATTCCAGTAGTCCGGTGGCAGGAGGGGTGGTATAACCACCCGAAAGGGGACAAAATGCCATCCAACTTTACTAGACCAGAATTTTCCGTAGATTACGAATATGGAAGGTAATCGTTCAGGATAGGAAGCGTTTTCGAGATATAAGGGGTCAAAGTTCAAAATTGACCAATTACAACAATGTAGTATGTATATGTATTATAACAAATTTATTGAAGCACAATTTGGTATTTTATTACATTTTCAAGATTATAGGTCTCTATTTAATCACCTTATGAAAAAAAAAATCTCTTTGTGATTAAGGGTCAAATGTCAATATTGACCAATCATAGAACGTACCTATAGTCCGGCAGCCAAGGGGTTTAACCTTGCAATGTTTTCTATAGTTTTTTTTTTTATGGATTTTGATTCTTGATACCATCAGAATAAAGATTTTTTTACTGGACGGATGTAAGCATTTAGCAATTTGCATAATTAGCATAAACAAAATGGCCGCTATTATTTTTATAACATGCTATATCTCTGGAAATACTGGACGTAATGAGATAATTGTGGTGTCAAATTGTTCACAATGTATATATTTATATTAGCTCTAACATAACTTTCGTTGTAAAATTGACAGGAAACCCCATTTTTAGCAATTTTGACCTTTGACCTCCATTCGCTATATCTAAGTAACTGCAGGTCGGAGAGAATTAAAAATAGGAGCAAATTGTTCCCAAGATATACATTTATATTCAGTGTAACAGATGATATTGCTTGATATACATAATACATTGTTGTAATTGGTCAATTTTGAACTTTGACCCCTTATATCTCGAAAACGCTTCATATCCTGATCGATTACCTTCCATATTCGTAATCTACGGAAAATTCTGGTCTAGAAAAGTTGGATGGCAATTTGTCCCCTTTCGGGTGGTGATTCCCCCCCCCCCCCCTCTCCTGCCACCGGACTACAGTAGAATAATGCTGTCTCTACGTGCAAGGCAGCATACTTGATTACGTCACCTCTGTAGTTATTGTGACAGAAACAGATACTCTGTTAGATTTAACGTCATAAACGCTCATCCTGATTTTCTCCCCAAGTAATCTCTTCTTAAAACCTAACAAATAACAATTATATAAATTCTTCCAAAGGGACACTGTATTGATTGAGGGAAAGTGTCTGTTTCCAGTCACCTTTAGGGTCAAATCTATTATTTTAACTGCTCCCTTGTGTATAAAAGAGAGAAAATAGTTGAAACCAGGTTGTTGCAAGGTGAACCCGGAAATTACTTTGACACGCGAAGAGTTAAAATTGAGTTGAAAATCTACTGTTGAAATCATAAATTGTGTTAAAAAAACTCTTTATAATATCTCCCTAAGATAGAAATATAGAACAATAGCGTCGATGTGAAAACTAATGTTATCAAATCTACGTTTCGCGGTACATATGAGATAGTTAAGGTAGGTATCCAAGGCGGAGATTTGTACCGAAGTTTGTGCATTGTGCTCGCCTATGTCAGAATTAACCATAATTTATATATAGATGTGCTTTATTACTACAGAACAGTAAAGAGTTACGGCCGTATTTTGGATCTAGAAACCATCAAAAGTGTATTAAGGTAAGGAGTGAAGAAACACCTCTCAATATCCCTGCATGCACACAGTGACAACTTTTTGAATATGAAGAGATGTTTCATTTGTTATTGCTTTGTTTTATTGACTATGTGCATTGAATCTTATAAACAATATTGTATTGAAAATATGACAATGATCGTGTTTTTAATCTTGGAAACATAATCTTGCCTCCCATTATGTCCCCTCCCCTCCTCCAAAAATCGAACAAACAAATTAGGCCTACTTTAAAAAAAAACACAAAAAAAAAAGAAAAAAAAACGCAAAACCAACAAAATAACGACGACATCTATGTTTATATTGGTTCAGTTTAATCATATGCCAAGAAACAGTGTAATTTAATTCAATCTCTTATTTTGGAATCTATAGTCCATAGAAAATACACTTAATGTATAAATTACCAAAGTTACGATTCATAGCAAAAACATATTCATAATATTACGGGCCTAATATATATTTATAATTATTTATTTATATCCATTAATAAATTAATTCAATTATTAAATTTAATTTGATTTAATTTTATATATTTGAATGAAATGAACATTTTATTATTTACTTAATTTATTATAATTTAAATAAACACAATCGAATTCTATAATCACTTTTGACCTAGTATGCTTTGTCTTTATTATATTTTGTTTGATAGAATTGATAACTTTATCAATTATTCTCTTGATTTTACTCTCTTTTAGCTTTTCCAAACATCAATTTTTCCATACTAGCAAATGGTCCTTCCACAAGTATGGACATTACAAAGGCTGCTGCGTACGATAGCACAATGTTCGAAATGTAGAAAGTAGACTGAAACACAAGCAATACAAAATCAGGAATAAAAACTGGGCATAGTAACATTGATTGAGCATGCGCACACTTACTTTTTTGACACAAATGCTCTTTGTCGATATTGGCGTACGTGTTGTGACTCAAATATCATGTACAGTAGGGTATAGTATGCAATATGTATTTATTTTTCGAAAATCCAAGTGGGAGAGATATTGAGAAGATTAGTTAGTAGCGAGAAAAATGGCAACATTTAAAATTCTCGAACGGTTCCTCCACGACAAATTGCTTTTTTTAAAGTGTTTGTCAATGTGGAGATATGAATAGGGTGTGGTTCATGAAATCTTTAATCTTCTTTACGGAAAATGCCTATTGCTGAACTCTGATTTGGATTCATAACTGTGCATAATTTACGTCTACAAATACAGTAAAACATTTGGTTTTTTCAGTTTAGATCTACTATATATTATTAAGATGAATCTGAAAATAATAATCAGTGGGTAGTTCCTATAAAGTTCCAAACAATAACTAGTTGAAGCCAATATGCAAATGTTTAATGGCATTTAAGGACAACCTGTGTATCATAACGTTCTAAGATAAAAACAAAAGTATACTTTGTTCTTCAGCTTGAGTCTTATTATTACCTAAACTAGTATTATACTTACAAGATTAGGAATTGTCAAATGCATTTCAGTCTTCCAGGTAAGTATAACGGCGTATATAACGATAGGATGAAAGAGGTAAGCACCAAATGAAAGTCGTGCTAGTGGTGACCAAACACCCCACGATAGTAAATTATTTACAAAGCCTAGAATAAAAAATGAAAGAGTGTAATCAGATTTAACTACATTGATCTAATATATCAGTACACTTAGGCTTATTGAAATATTAGAACAGATTTGCTATGCTTACTCGGACCATAGACCTATAAATTAGATTTATAGGTCCATGCTCGGAAAAGGGCTGAAAGTATTATTTTCTCAGCATAGTAATAAACAAAACGCGTAATTTAAGTGGCAGAACGACGTTGTGAATTACGATTTGGTTGGACGAAAATAAATTTCTGGTCAGGAAATAATAATAAAACTCCCAAAAGTTATTTTTAAACATTTGGCCTAATTAGGTAAATTATGTTAATTTTGATTTTGATACATTTTTGAATATTTAAAATTGAGGTCAAAAATAAAAATATTGGTGGCATAATAATTATATACTAGAAAATGCCGAATGAATTGATATTCCTACCTCCATAACCGGTAACACATGCAAAGATCACCCATGCTACTGCTACCGACCAAGCGAATCGTGATAAAGTATTGTAAACAACTGCAGATGCTTGTGGAAGCTGTTCACCCTTGTGCGAATTCCACAGTCCATATACCACAGCAAGGCCGGTGGCAATGGCTGCGCACCAGCCTAGAAGAATAGCTACCTGAAACAACAAAAAAAGACTCGACTCGTCGTTTATTTTGCAATTATTTACGGTACTGAACGAAAACATGAATGAATAAGTAACATTGACTGGTGCAGTGCAGTGCAGTATTTTCACAATTTCTACAAATCTCATGGTTCATCACAAGAACTTCAATGAAAAAAGACATGCCTTGGATAGAGAATTTGTTTGTAAATGCTCCTAAATGTTTTCAAATGTTGCGAAATAACGCACACGTCTACCAGATACACTTGTATCATTTTCAGCGACAATAAACAGCTTACAGTATCGATTCTGCTGACAGCAGTATACATCCCATATGAACTACTGCCCTACACTACATACGTTTCCTTTTTTGTTATAATGACGTGTTTCTGCTAGCCCGATTGATTCATTCAATACTATTCAAATAAATGAACTTTCCCTTGTTCTAAAGACAAGTTTCCTTCACTGATTTGTTTGGAAATTCTGTATACAATTTGTGTTGGATAACAAAAAATACCTTTGGAATTCTCAGCTTCTTTTTATCAATTTTGTACAAGATGTAACCAAGAGAAACGCCAACCAAATAAGCTGGAATCCGACAGTAAGGCTTTCCGTAGATTCTGTCGCCATCCGGGTACTCCGACTCATATGTTCGATTGTTGTATTTGCTATGGGAATTAAAAATGTATACTGAATTATGGCCTCGGTGTATAGTGATGAGGGTTTGCAATAATTCTTGTTTTCATCTGAATTATTATATAAAATTGTTTGTGTTGAATTGGACCTCGATTAAACAATTATGGCGAATGGTTAGGAATCAAACGGCATATACAAAAAAATAAAACAGCTTTCTATCTAAAGACTCATTCTGTTCTATGAATCAGAAGTTTGTTCCGTATATTAATTTGGACAAAATAACAAAAATTGCTATGACCAATTATGACAGCAGCTCTGTATACACTATAAAACTAGTTTGGTAGTGATATGACATCATCGTGTCTTTTATGGTCACATCAATTTTTTTGGACATACAGTTTGATAGTGTAGATAGAGCAGGTTTGAAACAGAACGGCACTAATTTTATTTTAATTTTACAGCTGAAGTACGGTTTTCCAGTTCTGCTGTTTGATGAGATATCGTGACACACATAATGCTTTGCATCTCCGAACTTTCCAACGCCTTTTTTATAGATTAACCTTTTATAGCAATTAGCATTGCTATAAGTATCTCTAATTTTCGGTTATTACATAATTAGTAAATTCTCAATTTAACATGAATTGCTTCTCTCTTCTTGTTTAGGCTCCTATGTGCTTTAAATTTCCATAAATGATTTTACGTTATTCTATAACCTAACTGTTGTAATTTATGTTTTAAATTAAATATTGATCTAAAAATACATACGCATTGTCCCAAGAACCATCCGCTGGTAAACCCCAATACTTAGTGATAGAAGCAGTGGCAGCAAATGACAACACACATAAGCTAGATATGGAAGCAAATCCCACCTTCCAATTCCTGTAAATAGTATATATAAATAGTTAAATTACTAAATATAAATTTAAAAATTTAGCTCTGTTATATATTAGTATGTTCATGTCGTGACGACGGAACTAACATGTACAAAGGTTTCTTTGTAACATATCTAACCCCACATATATGTATATATATGTATATACATGTATTATGTATATATATATACATATATCTTAGGAAAACTAGGAAAATACTTTCGTCCACGTATGTATAATACTTATCGCAATTTAAAGAGCATTTTTCGGAAATCATAACTGGTATCATTTGATATAAAATTCAACACTTAATTTATACAACTAGGCTCTAGGACCCAATATTCAAAATACTAAAGCCACGGAGTACTATCCAGAAGTTACAATACCACGTATCAGAAGTTGGGAAAATCATGTCAGACAGATATTCTATTTGAATACTTACTTCCATAAGAGTAAGAATATCAAAGGACTGATTGCGAAAAACTGCATATCATTAGCAAGGTACCAACTCCATGACAAGCACTAATAACGGTAAATATAAATACGTTAGTTATTATTATTTTAATTGTTATTCATTGGTAATTATATTATAGTCATATGTGGATGTTACATTTAAAGAAATATAAGAAAGTTAGAAGTTATCAAACCATAGTTGAAGTTACGTAATCGCGCTTTATTACAAAGACTATAGCCTTTGCGCATGTGCTGATGTAAAGCGCGCAAGTTTATACGTGGGTTACTTGGTTACGTATGTTTACTGTGTATGTTATATTATTTCACATTTTACTTTTCTCTTTTGATGAACAAACGTATTGCTATATCTATTTGCTAAATATTATGCTCTGCTGTAAGGAGAACGCTACTACTGTCCACTTGGTAAGTTGATAGTTAAATTATTGTTAATGTATTTCCAGATGAGATATTATTTATTCAATAATTAACGGTAATTAGTCGTTCAAAAAGAAACATTTGATGCTAGCCATGGGTGCCGAGAGATCCTCTCTTGTTTTCTTTTGTTGCTAAGTGAGAACATCTGCGCGCTCGCGATACTTGTTTATAGTAGGGTAGGAAGGAGGGGTTACCGTGCACCCTCATGATGTATTTTTTTAATGTACATTTTTGTAATCCTGAATATATATAATTAACATTTTTTGATGTTCCCAAGACGAAATATTGTCCCATGGGGTTTTTTGGGGGCCATTTTGGTGGCCATCTTGGATTTATCAAAATCCTAAATATAGACGGTACTCGACAAAGAGTGATCATAGAGGTCTGATTTTGGTCTTAAATTGTTTAGAATATGCACATTTCTATGTACTATAATGAAAAGTGTTCGTTCCAAATGGCCGGAAGTGCCACTTTTGACCTTTGACCTTGTTTTTACATAAGGGTCATATCTCGGTAACCCCTGGTCATTAGGGTTTTTTTTTCATAAATTGTTCAGAATATCCATATTTATATTAGCTTTAATGAAACATATTTTTGAAATTTGGCGGGAAATATCACTTTTGACCTTTGACATTATTGCACGACGATTTTCACAATAATTTTGACTGTTTTTGTATTCGCTCTATATCTTGACAACCAGTGGTCATATAGGTTTGATTTTGGTCTTATATTGTTCAGAATATGCACTTTCCCATGTACTATAATAAAACATTTTCATACAAAATGGCCAGAAATACAACTTTTGACCTTTGACCTTGTTTTCAACTGAGGGTCATATCTCGGTAACCCTTGGTCATAAAGATTCTATTTTTGTCTATTTTTGTTCAGAATATCCATATTTATATAAGCTTTAATGAAACATATTTTTGAAATTTGGCGGGAAATATCACTTTTGACCTTTGACATTATTGCACGACGATTTTCAAAATAATTTATAGGCCTACTATTTTTATATTCGTTCTATATACAACTCAACAGGTAATGTAGTAACGAAAATTGCCTCACAGCTAATGTAGTTAATATCGCCAGCTAATAAAATATTATATATTTTACAAACCTAAATGTCTAAATCATGTGCAAATGTATTTCTCTACTTGCTGTCAGTCAGTGATCGGCTTTCAAAACTTAGCACTCTGACCGTAAGCAACCACCCTTGTTAGCGACCACCTTTAATATTTAAAAGGGACTACCTCTGTTACTTGTTTAAAGCACTTTTGTTATCAGTTAATATTATTAAATTAGTAACAGTATTATGAATATTACAAAATAATATTTTGAGAACTGAAAAATATTTTGAGGGAACAAATATATTTAGGGAGAACAAAATAAGATTTCAAGAACTGAACAATATAAAAAACGAATTACTACTTCGAGACAAGGAATGATCGAGAGAACGAAATAATTTCGAGGGAAATTATTTCGTTCTCTCGCGATTTAGTAATTCGAATTCCAATGAAATAATATTTCGAGAGAACGAAAATAGGTAGGCCCTATGCCTATATGATTTAGTGATATTCATTCCCTAGAAATAATAATACAGTACCGGTAGGCTATATATTTTTTCAAGTTGTCGATTTACTTCAAATTGACAACAGGTTGTATAATACTCAATCAAAAACAAACAATTTAATTTGATTAGACTAAGTCTCCAGATATAATAATAGTAATATTTATTTCAATCGACTTGATATTTTGCGATTCAAGTTGGTATTCTAAGGAATTATAATTACCCTAACGGGAGTTGGTGAACGTCCAGTGCCCTAGTTTTTATGGGGTTAATATGATGTCGATGTCGATGGTCCTACTTTTTTATCGATGAAAGCTGCCCGGGTGGTTGCAGCCATTTTCAACAGCTGGTATTACACTATTCAATGCTGAAAATTGTCCAGTGGAAACTTTCAAGCACTGGACACATTTAAATCTTACACCAGATCAAATACGTGCGGTGTGCGTTAGTGTGAACGCTTCTATTCTTTAACACTAAACCCATTTCCACGATTTTTTCTCTGGCCACCGGACCGGAATCCGCGCTCAGTGTGAACGTAGCTTAACTCTAGTAAGTGTGGACACAGCTAAAGGCCGGTGCACACTGAATATAACACACGACGCGACACGCGGCAAGCGTCAAATCGAAGCAACAAGATGCCTAAGAAGCAACTCAAACGAATTCACCGCGTTGAAGTTAAAACAAACTGACGCCTAAACGTCTATACACTGACATCGTTTGTCGCGTCAAAATTGTTCAGTACGGTGTGCACCGGCCTTAATGAGAAATTCTTACCTGCTCACCGAGATTTCCTGGAAAGGGTACAAGGTTGTTAATGTACAGCAGATTTGTCCACCAGTATTTCTCACAAGCATAGTGCATATATTCAGCAAATCCAATCATTGACAAACCTTTTCCAAAGTACACGAACAGATTTGCGTGTATCGCAATCGCAATCATGTATAAAGGTGTTATTCTCCAATATCGATGGAAATAAAACAAAGCCCAATTCATACGACCGTTGGTTTTATTCAAATGTTTGAAAGTGTGATAGGTAAGAAGAAGACCACTGAAAAAAGAAAACAACATACCGCGAATTATTGAAAGATGTGAAATATCAATTTTAATTATTATTTTACTATTTTTTACCAAAAAGAGTAGAACAGTGATTTCTATTGTAAAAATGGATAATAAATTACGTCTAACTGTCTTACAGAAAACAGGCTAATCATATTATGTATTGTTTTTCTTCATTAAATAATAATTCTTGATAAACAATTATGTGACTTTTTGAAATGGCAAAATCAACAAACAATTTGTTAAACTACCGGTATTTTTTAAACGCACAAGATGTCAGTAATTAATTGGCAGGCGGAATGGGTATTTAAATCTGATGGCGCTAGTAACAATCCGTTATGCTTGAATAAATACTAATGAATGACGTAAAATGCATAAATGTGTGTCCATAACGAGTACGGATTATAGTCCGGACGTGTGCATCATGCTATTGCTACCATGTTGTACATAAAACTGATTGGTTTTATTTCGTTTTTTAAACTAACTTACCTTAGGACAAAAAATGAGTCAACAGAAAATGACGCATTCGTAATTGCTTGAAAGGTAAATGATTGTCCAATCATTCTGTCAATGTACGCATAATCATCTAAAAATGATAAATTAAATTGCTCATTTACTTACAAAGTACTTAAAATTACAAATGAAAAACAAAACCAAAGTTAGATATGAAAACAACATGTTCAATTTAGTAAACGCTCCATTTCATTTAATGGCGTACTGAAAAATAAGACGATGATTCTGGAGTAAATTTGATTTTTACTTTTATTAAGTTATGTTTATACTATCAAACTAGTTTGATGAAAGGTGTGATGTGCCCAAATATGGTAGTGATAACCCCAAACATGGTAGTGATATGACATCATCATGTACGCACGCTTACAGTGTGGCCATACAACACAACATAAATTTAATTTGCCAATCAAACACACAATATAAATAATGTAATGTTTTAGAGTATTTGCAACTTACTGATTTGCATACATTAGCAAAATGTGGTCATGACATTTATGTTATATATAACTAAATTATAACAATGAAAACCCTAAATATTAATTATAATAATGATGGTAGGTCTATAACAAAATAAACAATCTGTTTTTTAACTTACCTATGTGGCCTAATATAAAGAGAAGTGAATGTCCAAGAATCACCCACCACATACTTAAGACTCGGATACCGTTTAAGCAATTTAACTGTCCTCCAGAATTACTGACATTTAAAACTTTTGTTCCATTTGTTGTTGCAGAGAAACACATCAAGAATTTGGTAATGAACTCTAAAACAAATAATACAACAAATTGTATATATTTTCAAAGCCTGGACTTACGCTTTGGATTGTACAGTTATATCCTTGTCTTTTATATTTGTTTGGATTTGACAAAAATGTTAATAAATAAACTAAAAGGGCATACTTTCACATGACGTGTTTTGACGTAATGAAGGTTGAACAACTTCCATGCGTATAGCCGTAGTGTCATCAACTTGTCGGTTATCTGAAAGCGTTTCTGAATCAGTGCCAATACCAGAAGATGTCTCACTGCTTCGATGCTTGTAGTCGTTGTCAAGCTCAAACCCATCTTTAGCCTTCATTATTTCTTCCGATTCTTTCGGTAAATCGTCGTCTTTTGTGTAAGCATGATTTGTAATAGGTTGAGCTTTCGGGTTTGGTTTTCCTGTTGGTAGTTGAGGTTCTTGTTTAAACCACCTCCTTCCCATTTCAAAACTTGTTCCAACAATCACAAGAGCAGCTAGAACTGATATGATAGTCCTTTAGAGATATATAATATTTCTTTACAATTATATAGATTTTTGAGTATATGGACTGCAAGATTGTGTATTTGTAGTATACACAAAACGAATGTGTGTAAGTAGATCTCCATGGAGATTGGATTAAATGGTTACTGGTCATCTCAAGATTATAGATAAACCGAGGAATAAAATGGCGAATGCTATGCCTAATTTAGTTTATGTTAGTCCATTCAATCTGTCCTGTGCCATACACTACTTAGTGTATGTAACAGAAGATAAAAAATTAAGATAAAGCTTAAAATACTGAAATTAAAGACATGATATAAATATACTGTATATAAAGAAGACTTTTTAGTTTAGATCAATCTCTAATAAAGAGAAATATAAATGTCGTCTATATTGCCCTCGTTCGTCTCAGGCAAAAGTGTCCCCTTAAAGCTCAGGTACGGGCATGAACTTTAAATATAATATTTGGTTAATTGTACATAAATCAAATATTTGTAACAGAAATCAAAACGAAAAAACATGAATTTCCCATAATATGGCAAAATTCTTCCATAAAAACCAGGAAGACTTTTTTTCTGTAGTTTAGGTAGTTAACCTAATGTAATAACATGCCTTGTGACTCCCTAGACGGTGAAAAAAGATGGTGGATATATGGTGGATAATTTTTGCTATAGCATGAAAATAAAAATCTGAAGTCGAATAAAAATATCAGAAATGTAATATTCAAGTTATATTACCTATATTTAGTCATCTGATAAAATTTTTTACCACACCGTTTATTTTTCATAGCTTTTTAAAATGCCTCTCTATTTACAAAATGTGTGTACAAAAGAATACAGATTTTACTGTGTAAATTGAACTATCCTCCACTGATAAGAAAGTGCTTATTTTCAACAAGCTCGTGTAACACAAATAAAATCTATATATAAATTTACGTAAGGGCAAAATTCGGTAAATCGCGCCTTACTTTTACAATTTTTACTCGATGGTATATAAAGTTGTTTCGTACTTTCGGTACTGATTTTAACCACCTGATGTAACCCTGTTTACTAATTAAATTAAGTTAGATAATTAGTTATTGACGATTAAAACAAATTTAGGTTCAACGATTTGCCCCAATTAGGGGTGTTTTCCGATCGTGGTATACACTGTCTAATGGATGTCCATCTTGAAAAATACCCGCCACAAAAATGCGAGGAAGCTTCGCATTTTCCTATCTCCTCCTACGATAATTGTTTTTAATAGCTGAAAACCGGTTGAACAGCTCGAGTACAGTATCATAATGTTGAAGACATGCCGATTTTCTTTAAAAAATACTATTTTGATAGATTTAATATACGTTTATGCAAATGTATTGAATTGAAATGAATGGAACATTCCAATCTCTGTTCCACAAGTGTCTATTCCCTCAGGCGTCGTAAAGGCAAGTACTGTATACTAATAAAAGAAATTCGATCCATTTTTTCAATCTGTGCTATGCAGAGGTTGGATATAGATTTTTTTAACGGATAATGAGCTAGCGTTTTCAGTCGCCGTATATTATGTACAAATCTTTATTATTGCAGTTAAACCACCCACGTGACATCATCACCCTTCCCTCACTGGCATGAGTAGCGTTGTAAAGCCAGTAGAGGATATGCCTACGGTGCATCACATGCCCTAAACGCAGAACAACTTTGGTGGGGAGGGTTAGGAACCAACTTAAGTATGAATTGGCTCTAAGAAACAATTGAAAACCATTAGGCCTACTAATTAAGTTGAGTTAGATAATTTAATATTTATTGACGATTAAATCGAATTTATGATTTGCCACGAATAGGGGTGGTTTTCACAAATTGTTTTACATTATATAAACATATTATACACGTCGTAGTGATGTATCGTTACATGTACTGTACTATTTCAATCGACTAGGACGGTGATAGTTTCAACAAAGTATTACATCGCAATTGTAAAACATGAAAACAATTAATATTTCGTTACTACATGGATAAAGAATATTTAAAAATGGTTCCTCTTTGCACCCATCCTCTTTCCCATCCCTCAACCCTAATGTTACATACAAAACACAAATTAAGTTTGTTCAGTACATAAATCACAGTGTCTATTTATTCGTTCCCGTAAACGACATGTATTATTGTCCTGCGGTACGTACATTTGAAATCGCCAGTTTTTTAACGCTGAAATTATTATGTATTCGAGAACCATCTGTGGGCACGACCTAGATGGTACGCGAGCGAAGCGAGTCTAACAAATTATGAAACATAAGGGCAAACTATAGATCGATAATTATTGGAATGTATGATCAATAGAAATGTTTTGCCCGCACCTGGCCTTTAATAGAGAATCCCATTGAATGGCGGTGTCACAAATGATCACTTCTAAGGTGACATTAGTATGCAGCAACTTACATTGATACAATTGCACCAGCCGACCAAGGAACCATGTCAATACATTCGTAATATCCGTTCTTCTTTATCTCCAACAAATCCGGCAAAGGACGCTCGTCGATTACTGAAAAAGTATACAAAGAATATAATAATTATATTTGATTATTTTCTCCAGCACCAATTATGGTTACATTTTCAATTAAAAAGTATACATTTTAAACCTCACTACTATTGTACCATTCAAGTTTATGCTGTATTTTACATTTATATAAAACGCCTATATTCTACGGGGCGCCGTATGGGACATTGCTAATTTTGTCGAAATATTACAATTTTGTCTACACATAATTAATTTTGTCAATACAAAATTCATTTTGTCAACACAAAATTAATTTTGTATTGACAAAATTCATTTTGTGTTGACAACATTTATTCTGTGTGGACAAAATTAATTTTGTCTTGACAAAATTCATTTTGTCTTGACAAAATTAATTCTGTGTAAACAAAATTCATTCTGTGTAGACAAAATTAATTCTGTGTTGACAAAATTCATTCTGTGTAGACAAAATTCCTTCTGTAACGACAAAATTCATTTTGTGTAGACAAAATTAATTCTGTGTGGACAAAATTAATTCTGTGTAGACAAAATTAATTCTGTGTGGACAAAATTCATTTTGGGGCGACAAAATGTATTCTGTGTAGACAAAATTCATTCTGTGTAGACAAAATTCATTCTGTATAGACAAAATTCATTTTGTTGCAACAAAATTAATTTTGTCACGACAAAATGAATTTTGTTAGCCGAGCCTACTCAAGCGTGGGACAACACGTTTTAACATTTAAATTAAGAAGGCGGGGTTGTTATTGGAAACTCGAAGATTGACAGTTATAGGCCTACGATCAAACAGCGCGCGAATATCATTTTACGACCTCCTCTACCACCGGTGCCAACAAATTGTTAATAGGTAAGCAATTTAAATTAATTTATCTACCGTGAGTAAAAGCAAACTAATTAAGCAACAGTCTAATATGGAACTTGAATACTTTGCGTCGAGTATAAGTACACTTTATACTGACGTATAACAATGTATATTTAAAATTAATTCCGATTGTTTGTTTTTAGTCGCGTGAAAGCGACTCTATAGTTCACTTTGTCGGTCGGTCTGTCGGTCTGTCGGTCGGTCGGTCCGGTATCACTTTGCGTTTTATCGCGTTTTCTGTACTCTTTGAACTGCACGCGACTTACAGTGGCTGTTGTCCAATTGTTTGCTATATGCTTTTGAAAGAAAAATGGTAAAGCACTTTCTTTACCTCGACTCACGAATCAAACGATTTTTATTGAAAACAGAGTCCGATGCTGTTGTTTGAATATAATAATGTTAAAAATGCTAGATATAAATGTTATGTTTCTATGCTTATTTTACAATTTTATTTATTATACATTGCTAATTGCAAATAATTGTTTATAGGTTTACATTCTTCTTTGTACTTTTGATGTACGTATTCAGTCTTTGGCTGGCTTGATAAAATTGATGTTAAATAAAAATGCATTTTCCACTAATAAAATATGGAGTTGTATCGAGAGAGTATCGTAATTTCGGGCAAAATGGTTTTCGGTCTGGAAAGGTCATTATTACACTGTCTGGGGTGTTGATATTTATACATCGAATGTTCGAATCGAATCGAATAGCCCCATTATTGAAGCTTTACCTCAAGAGGTCCTAGACAACTTGCGTAATCTTGGAGAAGCCCAGACCCTCAGTCAAACCAGAATGGTTTTCGGTCTGGGAAGGTCATTATTACAGTCTGGGGTGTTGATATTATACATCGAATGTTTTATGGGCAATCAGTCCTGAACCTAGCCAACGTAGGCTACCTGGCCTACTTACTACTGTAGGTTAGAGGTTAATAGGTTTCGCAGGGTGGATGACTGTTATAATAACACTAACGTGAGCAATCGTTTGTAGTAAGTTCTTTAAATGTTTTTTTTCTTCAAATAACGGACAGCTTTCAGCATCATTATTTCTGCAATGATTATTATTATCTTAAAGATTATTTACCTGAAAAAACTGTAATTTAAAGCAAAAAATGGTCAAATTGTCTTGAGTTTTTGGGTAATTTAACTGTTTATTTTGTCTTTTTATAGGTGAAATAATTTTTTTCCCCCTTCTTTTTTCTTATGGAAGTGAACAACTTCATTAAAACTGCATAATGTCCTATTCAAAGTCCGATTTTAAAAATCTTTATTTTTCATGATTTTGGGAGACAATACATCTTTAATTTTAAAATAAAGTAGGCCTATATACATTTTATAAGATTAATAAATAATATTTTAAACGACAAAATATTAAATAGCCCCATTACTACAATTTTACTTAAGTAATAAGCAGGGCTCTAATGAAAACCATTTTCCGATTTTTTTATATAGAATACATCTATATATAAATTTACGTAAGGGCAAAATTAGGTAAATCGCGCGTTATTTCTAGAATGTTTACTCGGTGGTATATAAAGTTGGTTCGTACTTTCGGTACTGATTTTAACCACCTGATGTAACCCTGTTTACTAATTAAATTGAGTTCGATAATTAGTTATTGACGATTAAAACGAATTTAGGTTCAACGATTTGCCACAAATAGGGGTGTTTTTCGATCGTGGTATACACTGTCTAATGGATGTCCGTCTTGAAAAATACCCGCAGACGATAATACGAGGATGCTTCGCATTTTCCTATCTCCTCCTACGATAATTGTTTTTAATGGCTGAAAACCGGTTGAACAGCTCGAGTACAGCATCATAATGTTGAAGACAGGCCGATTTTCTTTAAAAAATACTATTTTGATAGATTTAATATACGTTTATACAAATGTATTGATTTGCGATGAATGGAACATTCCAATCTCTGTTCCACAAGTGTCTATTCCCTCAGGCGTCGTAAAGGCAAGTACTGTATACTCATAACAGAAATTCGATCCATTTTTTGTGCTGCAGAGGTTGGATATACATTTTTTTTAAATGGATAATGAGCTAGCGTTTTCACTCGCCGTATATTATGTACAAATCGTTATTATTGCAGTTAAACCACCCACATCATCCCCCTTCCCTCACTGGCATGGGTAGCGTTGTAAAACCAGTAGAGGATAGGCCTACGGTACATCACATGCCCTAAACGCCGAACAACTTTGGTGGGTAGGGTAGGAACCAACTTAAGTATGAATTGGCTCTAAGAAACAATTGAAAAACCATTAGGCCTACTAATTAAGTTGAGTTAGATAATTTAATATTTATTGACGATTAAATCGAATTTATGATTTTCCCCGAATAGAGGTGGTTTTCACAAATTGTTTTACATTATATAATAATAATAATAATAATAGGATTTTTATAGCGCACATACCACTCAAGAGTGCTCAAGGCACATATAAACATATACACGTCGTAGTGATGTATCGTTACATGTACTGTACTATTTCAATCGACTAGGACGGTGACAACAAACAAAGTATTACATCACAATGTTTTACTGTGTTTAGTCGTATATTATTTGTAAAACATGAAAACAATAATAATAATAATAACTGGTACTTGATATATCGCATTATGCTGAAAGCCTCAATGCGCTTTACAAAGACAGAAAAAATTTAGAAAATTACAAATTAAAAAGGTGGGTTTTGAGGAGAGATTTGAAGACACTGCACTGGTGGAAGTACCGTAGCCTGACGGATTTCAATAGGCAACGCATTCCATAGAGAAACGGATGTCGAAGAAAATGAACGATTTCCATAAAACTTAGTGGATGGAAGGATGAATTAATATATGGGCAAGAAGAGACTCAGATCTAGATCTCAGAGACCGCTTAGGAACATAAGGTTGAATAAGTTCAATTAATATTTCGTTACTAAATGAATAAAGAATATATTTAAAAATTGTTCCTCTTTGCACCCATCCTCTTCCCCATCCCTCAACCTTAATGTTACATACAAAGCACAAATTAAGTTTGTTTAAATTTGACTTAAACAATTGGTCTCATTTTGTGACAAGTTTCTCTTTCGGAAGTAATTCCCAGTGTGCTAATTTTAGTTGAGTACATAAATCACAGTGTCTATTTATTCGTTCCTGTAAACGACATGTATTATTGTCCTGCGGTACGTACATTTGAAATCGCCAGTTTTTTAACGCTGAAATTATTATGTATTCGAGAACCATCTGTGGGCACGACCTAGATGGTACGCGAGTGAAGCGAGCGTACCATCTAGTTATAATAATAATTATTATTACTGACGACGTAGATATTAAATTGTCAAAGTATGAATACTGATCATATCTGATATTTTCAGGGGTCCCTGATATTATAAAATAGATTAATATGATAGCAATAGAGACGGAGGCATAATAACTGAACCAATAACAAATGTCAAAGATTCGCGCGCTGTCATCATAGCTTCACCCTGTCTTGCCCTTTTCACGTTTAAACTCCGCCTTCTAATTTAAATGTTAAAACCGAGCCTACTCAAGCGTGGGACAAAATGTTTGAGTAGGCTCGGCTAACAAAATTCATTTTGTTGCAACAAAATGAATTTTGTCTACACAGAATGCATTTTGTCTACACAGAATAAATTTTGTCTGCACAGAATACATTTTGTCGCCACAAAATGAATTTTGTCCACACAGAATGAAGTTTGTCTACACAGAATTAATTTTGTCCACACAGAATTTATTTTGTCTACACAAAATGAATTTTGTCGTTACAGAATGAATTTTGTCGCCACAAAATGAATTTTGTCTACACAGAATTAATTTTGTCTACACAGAATTAATTTTGTCAACACAGAATTAATTTTGTCTAAACAGAATGAATTTTGTTTACACAGAATTAATTTTGTCGAGACAAAATGAATTTTGTCCACACATAATACATTTTGTCAACACAAAATGAATTTTGTCAATACAAAATGAATTTTGTGTTGACAAAATTGTAATATTTCGACAAAATTATCAATGTCCCAAACGGCGCCCCGTAATATTCTACATCTGAATTTATGGATTATTTTAGGTGTATTTAACTTACCGGCTATCGTAAGCAGTCTGACATCTGCTTTGCTACATGATGCTGGGACACAGATTGCCGTCTTTGTAGGCTAAAATAAAAAAGAAGATTAAAAAAAGGTTCGAATGAATATTGGTATCAAGGTCTTTAAAAACACTGTTTTTGTGTAGGCCTTTACAATTGAAAACAGTTAACTATTGTCTCGACAAGAGGATTCATACTTCATCCAGAAGTACAAAATATAACATAAGAACTAGTTATTTAGTACGCGCGCATGCGTATACAATCTCTCGAATTTTACAGTAAAACATTTTGAACAGGGCGTGCAACCTTTGTTTTGTATCTTGTCTGCTGAGTTGTATTGTTCCCATGGTTAGTCAAATAAATGTTGATGTAGGCCTAATGCGTTTATGCATTGTCAATATCATAATTAGAAATATTCTTTAGTTCTTAACTTACGACATAAAAGGGAATACCAATGGCACACTGCTTGGTCTTAAATGGTGCATAGGCATATTCATAAACATTAGTACACAGTTCATAATTGCCCCAATTTGCAAAGTTAAACCTGTATAGATTCCTCATAAAATCTCGGTCACCATTAGAGTAATACACTAAAAGAAAATGAAACAAGGTATGCTTAACGAACATTGTGTGTAAGTTGTTTATTTTTTTATATAATGTATTGTTTTGTAAGGCTACATTAGTTCTATTTTCAGTTACATTCTGTATGCCTATATGCCTACTGTAGCAATAGTAACAGATACAGATGGTAATGACCACTCTAGATATTATAAATACCATAATTAAGTCATAAAACGAATTAGGGGCAGATAATGTAGGTAAATTAAAATTGTGGAGGTATCTAATCATGCATCATATGTATTCTACTTGCATTCTTGAGCTTATCTTATTAAATTATCAATTCGATAAGATAATTTCAAATCGTAAGAGTTACGGTATCTAGTATAAACTAAATAGGCAAATTCACAGGGAATCATTTCAATAACTGATAACTGCTGAACTGATTTGTTTTCACTCGTATAAAATAATATCTATTAAATTAAATATATTTCTGGTCCATAGAAAATAAAAATTTTGTATAAATTAACAAATCAAAACATGATGTATGAGTTATTTAGTACAGCAAGTATAATACAAGCACCAAAAACAAGAAAGTAAAGCTTGTAGATGATCGGTTAACATAAAAAAAAATAGAAAATTAAATAGGACTAGGTTCTTACTTCTGTTTGCATAATCTTCGTTATTCTGTTTATCTTCAATGTAAGTCAGAAAATTCTCTTTACACTCTTCCGATACACCTTTTGCATTCTTTATGGCGTCTATGTAATCTGGCGCGAGTAGCCTTACTAAAATATCTTTCAAAATACCAGTCGTGTGGGTGACATTTCTCTCAACTTGTCCGATGTCCAATCTACCGAAATCCTTAAACATCTGTCTTGCCTCCGGTGGCAAGAAAGCAATTTCAGCCGTGGACACGGTAAACGTTGGTAGGGCCACAATACAGGCTACACATAGTAGCAGATAGCTGCTGTTTCCAACCATACTATAAAATGGATAAAAACAGCCCAGACTAATAGTTCGCCGAAGATGATGAGCGACCGATCCCGTTGACTGCGGTATTCAAAATGATCGCTGGAAACGTAAAGCCTCATACAAACATTGAGAAGAATAATGTTTGTCTTTGTCAAAATAAATTAATAGATTATCAAACAGATGGTATACTACATGGTGTTTGCGATGATCGGTCATAAGATTATTACTGTACCAGTTTACAAATAGCATAATCATGATTGATAAGATAACAAAACCGTAATCATTATGCAATTAGAATTACGGATTCACTGCTTATAACGGTATCAAGCACAATGTAAAATATTAACTAAGGTCGTGCACCAACTGTTATTAACACAGTGTTATAGGTGCATGGCTTTAACATAAACAACAAGTTGTCATATACTCCGCCCCACCCCCTCCCAATAATGTATAATTCACATTTATCAATTTTGTTCTCAAATTGACATCAAATATATATCAATTTTAAATTATTTTTTACACAGATACATTATGCCTACTAGACAAATTAAGAATTAAGAATGATACAAACAAATTAACAAATGTGGATGAACAATATATAAATATGTAACACTATAATAAACATGTACAAAACAAAATACAGTGTATAAGCCGCCCGGTGAAATAGGCGTACTGATAGGATATAGGGACATTTGTGACAATGAGAACATAACTATGAATATTGGATTGGAAACAAACATTTCAGATTCAATATTCACTGAGTTGTCCCGTTATTCTCTACGTAATGTTATTATATGGACAGCAAGTCTGAAATAAAGGTTAATACAATTGATTTGCTAGCAAAGGTACCGGTTCAGCTCAGTTTTAAATTCAGTTTCTTCCCTGTACAATCCCGGTCATGTTGGTTCCATGTATATGGATGCGTGTAGTAACCAGTAGCAACAGACAAACGTAAAAATGCTCCTCTAAATATTAATTAGCAGGGAGCAAAGTCTATATTTCTTATTAAAAAAAACATACATTAGGTGCACTTCAATTATAATAAGCGCAGCAACTTTATTTGTGCGATATATCATAGGCAACAGACAGTTGACTCTCCAAATACCAAATACTGGATAACTCTCTGAAGACTGGAACTCTCCCAAAACTTTCTTTTTATTTAAAAACTCTTTCCAAATTTCTAGAAGATATATTAGGCCAGCCTAAGTGTGTATTGAATTGTGAGTGTTGACAGTATTACAAAGTGTCATTTGTACAATTAAACATTTCTATACCAGATTAACTGTGTGTGTGTGTACAGTATTAAACATTTTCGACATCAGATTACCTCTGTGAAAAGACTATAATTGTTTTGGGGAAAATATCATGAATTTTCCGAGTGTCAAAGGTCCTTCTGTATCAATAGCGACATACAGTAGATGGTCATGCGAATAGTAGATTGTGTGGTTGAACGTGCCAATACATGTTTAATAAGTATTTTCAAGATCATACAATAATAATATATTGACATCATAATACATCAAGATTAACATCAAATATTTTCACAGAACAGTCCCTACTACAGCTAGCAAGTTGAAGCCAGTTCTTTCCTCCATCCTCCTTTAGAACCTTGTGTCCAGCTCGTCCTACCTTAGGTCTCCATCGTAAGCGTTTGACAGTAAGTGAATGGCACAAGCTGCAAAAGTAATTAATTAGTAATGTTAACAAAAATTTTAAAAAGTGAATGAAATGTAATATTTTAAAAAGAGCAATAAAGATGGATGTGTGGTGTTAGGTTTAAAGAAAGAGTGAACAGGCAATCTCATTTAATGAAACCAGGGTACATTGTGGAATTGTTACGAGGGGTAGCTTTGGAATGACGAATGAGAGATAGTATAACATAGGAAGTGGTGGTTAGTATTAAATGACTATTATTGGCAAACAAATTAACTTGAAAGTGGTATTGATGAGTGCATAAAATTGTGGGAAAACGATATAAAACAGCGCATTCAGAGCCTGCTTTATATACGTTTTACAAAAGGATTATACAATAATACTGTATTAAAAAAATTGTGTAGTATGGTTAATGACATTTATTACATTACCTTTGGTTGAAATCCAAGCAAAGTGTCCATTCCATTGTTTTCGGATGCCATTTGTACAGTTTTATTAATCCCAATTCAGTTCCAATACTTAATATATAACTGAATTAATAATAAAAAGAAAATTAGTAATATTAGAACTACTAGAATCATCATTAGTAATTATCAATCAATAATTATTTTATTTCAGAATTGATCAACTATTTACATAGCAAGAAATAGCTAGAATACCTTCCATCTTGAACAAAGACAGGGGCAAATGCAACGGCAGTGGCTGAATCCTTGATATCAAGAGGTACAGAACATGCTTTATAGTCACCAAGGCAACTTTCAGTTGTTGGAGGAGAGCCTTTTCCCCAGACTATTACCTTTAAAAAATACAATATAAAATAAATTTAACACATAAATTTTCCTAATTTTCCTCCTCCTAAGCATGGCCTCACTATCACCTCTTATCATTTTCATACAAGCATCATGTTTAAACTTAATTAGAGAATTTTTATGTTGAAATAATTTAAAATATACTATGTTTTTTTACAGTGTACTGTAGTGATTACACTCGATACTTGTACATGGACAATAAACCTGTAGTCTTGTGTTATCTGCAGAAAACTCCATCTCACATGGGCTACTGTACAGCATCTTCTGACACCATAGAACAGCCTCTTTTTCAGAAGTGTTATGTCAACGCTTTTTTTCAAGCCAACTCAATGGTTGAATGGTTAGTAATTTAGCTTTCCAATTGGTAGGGTTTAAACACCATAACATGTTTTTTAGTTAAAGTTTATTTTAGGGTAAAGTTTGATCCTATAACACAGGGTGTGTGGCGCAGTGTGTTGGACGTTAGTCAACTGATCATGGGTTCAAATCTAACGCTTGTCACATTGCTTGTATGGGCAAGACACTTTACTTACGTTTGGCTTTCTCCACTGAGGTGTTCAAATGGGTACCTGGTTAGGTAAATCCACAACTTTGCGCTGGTTACTAACTGCATTGTGTGAGTATGTTTCCATACATGTTTGATCCAATTAACTGGGTTAATAATATTATGTACAGATCTTTCACAACTAACGATACTATTATTAATAATATTCAAATACAATAACACATGACCTTAATAAATAAAAATTCATTTCATACCTTCTTATCTCTTGAAGCAGTAACAAAATATAGATCATCATGTGACCAGGAACACGCCCAGATGATACGCCCATGTATCATTGTCTTTTTATCTGTACATGCAATCCTACTGTACAATGGGCCATCTTGTGGAGAATCTTGGTTACGCTTAAACAGTGACCAGGTTCTGTCACGTGATACAGATAGCAAGAGGTTGCCATCATGAGAGAAAGCAAGCTGTGTAATGGTCAATGAATGTGAGTAGAGTTGACACTGTTTCTTCCATGTAGAGGTATCCCATAATATGATAGCAGCATGTTCAGGTCTTGTAGCCTGAATTAGTAAATGCATGGAGAAAATACAAATTCAGATCTATACTTCATAAACAAAACATCTTTATTAAATGATGGTTATAAACATGCATACATATTTCGGGAAGCAATCCCGTCTTCAGTGGGAAGTTATATTACATGGTGCATTAATTTTTAGTTGCGTGGAAGCGACTCTATAGTTCACTATGTCGGTCGGTCTGTCGGTGTGTCGGTCCGGTATCACTATGCGTTTTATCGCTTTGTGACCTTATCTTGATATCAGTTTAATCTAGCTAAGTCAATTTTTCACAGTATATTCATTATGGCCAGGAATCGATGTGGTTATGTTTTCACGGTGCGCAATAAAAAATTACGCGGTCTACGCACGATTTAACAAAATCACGTTTGTAATCATATCTTCACAACCATGAATCACAATAAAATAAAATTTGGTACTCATAAATTTCAGGGCATAAATCATCATATGGCAATACAATTACGTGCGTAGCGCATGTAACGCATGCGTACGCGCGCTTAAAATTTTCCAAATTTATTTTCGATGAAATAAGAGTACGTTTCAGGCAATTTTAAGCGTTTACAAAATTGCCATGAGTGCGCTGATTTTTGCATGCGCACTGCGCGTTAAATGTTATTGCGCACTCTTTTTGCCCGATTTCTGTTTTCTTGACTTACTTTTCAACTCGAAATTACGTTATACGAGCACATCAAAAGTGACAGGCTACGCACGTGTAAATTTAAAAAATATAACTGTTTTTAAACATTTCAACATTTTTAAACATGTTCAGTAATTTTGGTCAGTTGGTAGGTTTGTCGGTCGGTCGGTAAACACTAAGCACGCGACTGCAGCCATCTATATGGCCTTGTTACACATTATAAACATTTGCACCCGTATTTAAATTAAGTTATTCATAAATGAATATTATATTTATTTAACGTTGCACTATAGTGTATTAAGCTGCTATGAAAATTAATTAAAAAGGGATTCATGCTCATAATTTTTTTTATTTTATTTTATTTAATCGAAACCAACAGCGATAATTACCGCCACTAACAGGTTTGATACAAACAAAGCCAGGACTGTTTAAAGCACCTTGATTGGTCCTAACATTGATCAAGGGCTTCTCTCGTCCAGTGCCCACCTTGACCAGAGGTCTGAGGCAGATACTAGATGCAGGGGCTGCCATAAGAGTCAGCAGTGCTGATTTCAAATGCCTAATGGGACCCCAGCTCCGTATACAGCACCTGTTATTCCCAGATGGTCTCCCATCCAAGCTCTAACCAGGCCCAACGTCGCTTAACTTCGGTGATCTGACGAAAACCGGTGTTTCAACGTGGTAAAGCCGTATATAAACATAAATACTTAAATGTATGAGTATTTATTTAATCCCAATTCCTGATCTATTTATACATGTGTTGGGCCCAAAAGCCCAGTCTGGACATATTAGGTCGGCAGATTAGATGCATATTGCTAGCTACTATTGCTACTTCAAAATTGGGGTTGTAAATATTTTGCTTATCTCACTTTGTTTTTTTTTCTTTTTCTGTCTCAAAATGTCATTTTTTGTTAATGTAATTGTAATGCGTCCGTATATGTTTTATGTTTATGCTTAGGACTACAAAGACAAGCCACTTGTATCTATGTATCTTAACCCATAAACTATGTATCTACGTATCTTTATTATCAATGTAATTATTGTATTAAATATTACATCTTTGCTTATTAGCTGGTAGTACTGTACTTCCATTGCCACCTCAACTTTTCTAGAGGACTTTTGGCCATAATCTGCCCAGCTATAGTATACAAGCTACCTGATTATCAGTTTAAAATAGTTTAATATAGTTAATACTTCTTAAACTACATGTATAGACTTAGAAACAACATCATAAATCTCCCCTTTTTCAACTACTTATAAATGTATCTTCCTATGTAATTCCCTGAACTACATTGTGCCATAATAGGCCTGGGATTAGTTTTAAACCAGCCATTGTCATGATGCTAAAATATCTTACCTTGCAGGCAGAAGCCACCAATGTGCCTGCTGGATGGCTGGCTAGACAGAATATTTCAAATCCATGTCCATACAGCTTTTGTGTTTCAGGCCAGAGGCTATTTTGCAGTAGATGTTCCTCAGTTGGAGGTTCTGGAAATGAAGAAATATATTTTCAAGTCTAAAAATATCAGAATTCAATTCAAACATTTTTATTGCAAAAAAAACCATAAATTAATATTATCATAATATAATATTTTGCCAGTATCATAGGAATATTTGGCAATTCAACATCTAATTTGTATCACAAGTGCCTCTACTATTGTAAGGTTAGGTTAAAGGTAGACTTGCCCCAAGTCTGTATTGGTTTTTTTTAATTTATTTGTTTTTATTTCAACCGCAATTTTTGTCTGAAAATACAGACTTGTGAAACACGTATAGAAATCGATTTGCAGACCGCAAACATTCGATAAGATTGACGTAGGTTATCATAGCGTATTTGGCTATAAACTATATGGGGCGGGCGGTATGTAAATATGGATTTCAAAATCAACTAATGATCATTAATTTTGTTTCAAAATGAAAAAGATCGAGTACGTACAGTGCTGAATGTACGATCGAGACTGTTGAAATATAAAATCGTGTTGCCAAGTTGTTTGGTTTATTAATTGTTTAGTCCTTGGCCTAGGCCTCCTTCGTAGGTCCTACTCAACTCGCATGGGTGAACCCTCGCACGTATGACCTGCCAAATAAAACGGGCCGGGTGGGAATTAAATCAAAGTATCTCCGCGTAATAAATGATCCATTCAATGTTTGATTTGCGGAGAAGCTAGCCTATCATATCAAGACGAGTTTTCATGTTCTTGGGAAAAATCCGATCAAATGTTTATCAGACTATACTAGGCATATAAAATCATTTCTAGCCTTCAGAAACTTTCATCAATGTACCCAAGTACACATTGTCTGAACGTAACATAGCGCATGCGCATCATCTTAGTTGTTGAGTCCTTTGAAATTCTTAAATATGAATATTAAAACGGTGTACGAGTGAGTAGCCAATCGCATGCAGCTGAAACTAGTCAACCGGATAATCGTATGCACCAAGAATTCTTGGTGTCAAACCACGTGACTTGTGCATGTTTCCCCAGACGGAGTATCCAAAATCAAGTAGTATACGTATGAAACGCCATATGTGCCAAAATATTTATCTTTTTACTAATATTAAGACAAAACTCCGTCTGGAACCCAGACTAGGTTAAAGGTTAATGTAGGCCTTGATATGATAATAAATGATCTGAGGAGATATATGTTACGTTTTACAGTATTACAATATATTCCTATGATACTGGAGAAAACTAGATAAATGGTGATAAACAAGAAAAAAATCATATAATAAATTAACTCACTGTTTAAGTTGACAGATGAGAAGTATATCTCTGTATACAGCTCACTGGGATGGTTAATTTCTCTGTCTGGTTCTGGTGCCGTGGATTCAACTTTGTATACAGCCTTGTTAGAAAGACCAAGAGCAGGAACGCTTGCACCCATTGGAGCATTTGTAGCAGACTATAAAAGAAAACAAGATTAAAGGCTAAAAAGGAACATGCCTATTTTACACTCATTGTAAATGGATATAACCAAATTTAAAATGTCATTATATTTAGGCTTCTTAGTATCAAATCTACTGGTTTTAGACTGTTCATAGGATGATATGAAAAGGAATTCATTTTTGCCAGTGGCTATTCGACTCTTAAATTCTTGAACCTTGACTCTTGTTTTTTTTTACTGTGTATTGTGATATTTTGTATATTTTGTAAGATCATTTTAATCCAGACCTTTTTATTTGAATTGCCCCGTGTGGGATGATTAAAGAATTTTGAATTGAATTGAAAGGTATATGCTTTGAAACTATCGGAGTTCAACATATTATGTTTACATACTGTATTATATTTATAAAAAATTTACCTTTTCCAATTCATCTGCTGAAAGCTCAATCTTTGATAAATGTAAGAAATTCTTTAGAAAATTCAATGGTGCATCAAATACACGAACAACCTTAACAAATTAGAAACAAAGTTACATTTTTCAAAAGCTATGCATTACGTAGCAGACCTCCGTTTATCAATCGCAGGAGTTTCCTGACAATGTAGCTTGACTTACTTTCTCATCAGCACCCGATACAAATCTATTGCCAGAAACCATTGATAAACACTGCATATCGTAGCCATGTACTTGAGGGCGTGCTAACTCATGCCAACTGATCTGTGATAAGAAGACAAATGCAAGTGAAAAGACTGTAAATAGTATATTTTCAGATGTTAGATATGGCTGTACATGGCGTTATGGTAGGTATGTACAGTATATGTATATGGAACGCCATTACTACCTTCAGCTCTTTTACCATTTCGGCCGTCTCAACAAATATGACCCTTGACATCGGGTCAAATAAGAAAATGTGACTGCTGCATGGAGCCAACTTGCTCAAACTTGCACAAGGGGTGCAGGTCAAGTCGGCCCCAAACCGTCTCGGCCAAAGTCAAGTCGGCCCCACGTCAAGTCGGCCCCAAGTCAACTCGGCCTCAAGTCAACTCGGCCTCAAGTCAACTCGGCCTCACGTCAACTCGGCCAAAAACTAATCGGTCAACTCGGCCACAATAAAGTATGGAACGCAAAAAGTGCTTAATATTATTACGATTCTTACTATCCACGTTTTAAAAAAAATGAAGAAATAAAAAATATAATATCATATAAAAAAATGAACTCATTGCCGATATGAATAGAAGTACCCGCGTGTTACAAAAAACACGTGCAGGTACCGTATTTTAGGAAATCGAAGACGGAGGCCTACGTTCCACCATTTGGCCATAGAAAAAATGATCGTACATCGTTTTTGTGCATGATTTGCGTTTAAAAAAAAGGGGAATCCCCCGGTCAGCGAAAACACGTAGCAGTTGTAGATATCGAAAAAGCTGGCAAACGCACAGGGAGGCTCAGCTACGAAATTTTATTAAACGTAAATAAAGGAAAGTTGGTGAAATCATTCCTATTTTTTTGCTAAATATTTTGTCTAAATAATAATATTCATTAAAAGTCAGAATTATTCATAGTTAAAAAATTGTGAAGAAATATTATTTTATCAATCCCCTTCATTTGCACTTTTTGCGTTCCATACTTTAATGGGCCGAGTTGACCGATTATTTTTTGGCCGAGTTGACGTGAGGCCGAGTTGGCTTGAGGCCGAGTTGACTTGCGGCCGAGTTGACTTGAGGCCGACTTGACTTGGGGCCGACTTGACTTTGGCCGAGACGGTTTAGGGCCGACTTGGATCGAAACCTGCACAAGTACATGCAACACATCAAGTCCTAAGGAGGTTGTTTCCACCCCACCACCACAGGCAATAGGTGAACAATTGTTCAACCAATCAAAACTTTTTTTTTATATTCTATAATTTATACACTAGGCCTATTCCTGTTAGTCTAGTTTAGGCCTATACCGCGTATTTTTCACCTATTGGAAACGACCTGCCTCAGACTCAATGTGCCACGTATGTACTTGGGCCGGAATCAAAAGGTAGGGGGTATCACCTGGTAAGAATTTATGATATAAATATGTCAAGTACATGTTATTTAGATGTAAGGCCCATTTTACACTAGGACGATAACGATTGACGATAAATAGAAAAGCATGCATTTCTCTTACATTAAACAAAAGATATTAGAAAGGTTTTCGTTCTAGAACTATAGGATAATCATTTATGCTGTCTTTGATAAAAATAATATTTTTTAAAACCCAACCAAATGTTGTCCTGATTATAAAAACTATAAAATCGTTGTATTGTCACGATATTATTGTGTATAAAATTTAGATTTCTTGTTTTATAATGAAAAGTACATGCTTATCTATTTATCGTCGATTGTTATCGTCCAAGTGTAAATGGGCCATTAGATATATATATTTTTCTTTCCAGAAACAAGTTAAAATCAGTTCAAATATTGTTAAACCTTTCATTCGTCGCAACGTGTCAACAAAACATCACTTATCACAGAGGGCGCTCATGAGTTTCGGAAAAAATATAAGATATTTTGACAATTTTTTATATTATTTAAAAAAAATGTAATAAATTAAATATCACAATAACATTAAATATTATGTTAGCATGTACTTGATAACATTTTATCTCATTAAACCCTACCGGGTGAAAATTAGCATGACCCCTCTAAACTACATAAATTAATAAATACACTACATTGTGTATCTAGCTTGTTTATTTAAAAATGTTTATCTTCAAAATCTAAAAGATATGTTTCATGTATTGCATGACTAATACTTTAATAGTCAATCAATTTTGTGTAACAATGTAACTGAAAAAATAAACATGGGCAATCTACACAGACGAGCGGTAATGGTAACCGGTAATAGTAACCAGAAAACAAATATATAGAGTCTATGTTATTTCTTATGACTATTTACACAAAACACTGGAGCGGCCGGTTGGTTCAGATCAGGATGGATACAGATTTTTTGTGGGACAAGTTAAATTGCGGTATTTTACTTACCGATACTGCTCATGTGTGTAAATTGGCCTTAATATATGTAGAGTGGCAATTAATAAATAAACCAAATGTTAATCAGTGTAAACTCTTATTTGTATTGTATCAGATTTTAAATCTCTTATTTGTATTTATTGGATAGTATTTTTTCTCTTTTATTGGGAAATTATTTCTTGGAAAAAAAAAATCCATATTTTTATAAAACATCAATAATACAGTAGAACACGGTTTAATATAAACGGTAAAATATATAAAAATAATAAAATAAACGATACATTATCTTATACATAAATTATAATTTTATATAGTAAATTTTTACTTTATCTTTATATTTTATTCTCTTCATCTTTTATGGGATATATTTAATTTTCTATATTTATCTAACCTTACGTATACTGTGACATACATAATATAAAAACAACTTACTGAATTATCTTGTACCCATGGTGCATGTAATCTAGTAGTCTGGTCTGAACCAACACTCAGTAAAAAGTTTCCATTCTGAGGATCCCAATCAAGACCTTCAACTGACCCAAAGTGACCACTAACAACCACACCCGGGGACCATTTATTATCACACTATTGGAAAAAAAAGTATTCATTTTTATTATCTATATTAATGCTATTATTCACATAATTTGTTGTATCTCCTCCGAAACCACTGAATGATATGTGCTCACATGTGGCACACCGATGTTTCTATACACGATAGGCTATATCACTTTTCTGCATTTTAAGAATAAACACTAAAAAAAGTAAAAAATAACCGTTTCACGAGTCGTTACGTCACGTATCAACTATGCAACCTCCTTTATTGTGTACCGCCATGGCCGGATCTACAAATACCATGCCAGGCCGTCAAATTAAAAGTGTTTAGTCTCGGCAGCCTGCCAACCGTATCCACTAATCGCGTTGTTGAAGTTTTAATTAATTACACCTATCCTTTGAACAGAATGACAGTAACAAATCAACCACACAAATAAAGCAAAAATATCATAAATCATTTTTAAAAAAATGTAAATGAATAAAAATAAACACAAAAAAAAAACCAATATAAACGGTTTGATTGATATATTGTTGAACAAAAAAATATCATCACCACAAATACAGAAAACAATTAACAAGTGTTTAGGTATTGTTTCCACAGCAACGTCCACTTTTTTATTCTATCATGTCACTCAACCATCCATCACTGGTTTACTTACATCTATACCTTCCTTGTGCCAAAGATGGAATGCTCCTTGGAATCCATGCCCTAGTATTGCATCACCACTAGGACTAAACTGACATCCATACAGGCCTAGAGTATTCCCTCCAACCTCACCAACACGTACCTGTAGACAAACCAGTGTACAACAACATATGACAAAAGATTTTCATCCAAAACAGCAAATACGGTTGCCCATTAAACAGTGTCCTGTTGTTAGATTGCCTTGATTTAACCAGGCAGTTGTAATTACAACTTCATGATTTAACCAAAAGGCAACAGCTCCTTTAACAAGAATATACAGTATAATTTTAAGTAATTTAATAAAACAATTATTTATAATCCTTACACTGTCCATCCAAATTCCTGAATCGGTATCAAGCTTCCAGATGATCATTGTTTTGTCCATCGATGCAGACACTAAATGCATAGGTTGGTGGTGCACTCCATCTTTATAAGTAGATTGAAAGAAATAAATATATGAATGAAAAGCATGAGTCTATTATAGCAGCATAATTTTAATTTGAGGGGTCTTCTGAATAAATATTTTATTGTCACGATGTACGGTAAATGTATTACATAATTATATTATTAAAACGATAAGTAAAACAGCCAGAAATGTAAGCAGAGCTTTCGGGCAACACTAGCCTTTCATCAGTGCAAGTGAAGGAATTTGGATAACGTCATTGTATAAGAGCTGGCAAGGGGTGTCACGAAAGCTCAGACCACGAAAGCTCAGACCCCCTAAGACCTAAGATCACGAAAGCTAAGACCCAACACCTAAGATTACAAATACTAAGATATACTACAGCTTAAAAACAATACTTGTTTATCCATACATAATTTTAAACACAGTAGGTTTCATTTATTACCATAAATATAATTTAATACTACCGCAAAACATAGATAAAATCACATTATTTTCGCCCGTTGAGTAAATGTATATTTTTTCTTTACAACAAACAAACTTGACGGGTTGTTTGTTGGTATATATTTACTCCATTGTGTTGGTTCAGAGGATGTTTTTCTTACGCACCTGCCTTTCTTGTATTTTGACTCCAAATTTGTTGACTAACTTTATTCTGAACACCACACATTAAAATTAGGACTTATAAGTACTTTCAGAAGGAGAAACACATAATAACAAATAAATAAATCCTTTAAATTGATGATTTTACAGATGTGTTTCTTTGTATACTGTAATGTAACTCCTCGAGCTCCCCAGGCCATGCTCAATGTTTTTGTTTCTATGGAGCGCCAAAAGAGCAACAATAATAGTACAAGTATAAAAACAGAAAGAAAACGAAACAAAAAAACTTATCATGATTTTTAAATTAAAATTTATTTGCCAGTATTTATTTCTTCGTACTTGCATGATTATACTATTATCATTACAATTTTAATTTTACATTGTTCCATCCACACTGTAGATGGACTCCACAGAGTTTTCAGCCCTCTATATAATTTTTGCTCTTTTGACGTTCCATAGAAACAAAAACATTGAACATGGCCCATGGGGTAGGCCTACTGTACTGTAGGCTAGTCATTTTGTGTGCCAGAAAAACGTCTGTAAAATCATCAATTTAAAAATGTATTTGTTACTTTTTATGTGATTCTTTTTCATGAAAGTGCCAATTCTAAGGTGTGGTATTCAGAATAAATGTTAGGAGTTAAAATACAAGGCAGGTGCGAAAGATAAATATTTGTAATCTTAGGTGTTGGGTCTTAGCTTTCGTGATCTTAGGTCTTAGGGGGTCTGAGCTTTCGTGGTCTGAGCTTTCGTGACACCCAGCTGGCAAGTGCTGGCTGGGTGGACAGGAATAAAAGAAATACAACAAAGGAGGCAGGGTGGATTCTGAATAAGAGTAGAAAACAAAGAAGGTAGCTTGGTAGAGAGATAAACAATTTTGGAATGAAACTAAAAAACAGCTTAAATGGTGATTAATATTGAAACTTACATTTTGGTAGTCAATGGAATAATCTTACCAATCTGGGAGTATGTTCCTAATGTTAAGTCCAAAAGGTTACGGTGGTTTTAAGTTGTAATTCCCAGTGGTTTTCTTTGCGAGTTTTGTCGCTCCATTTGACATCGTGGTCTATTGCAATAACTCTGAAATTTGCAATCGAGTAACCAGCTGAATTAAAATGTTCGGCTACAGGTTGATCAAGCTTTAATGTTTTGATAGCTGATCTGTGTTTTGTCATTCTTATACGGAGAGTGTTTTTTGTTTCTCCGACATACTGTTTGCCACAAATATTACAGTATATGAGATAAATGACGTTTTTGGTTAGAAAATTAATTGATTGTTTTATCCGAAAAATGCGGCCAGTTTGGTTACTCTTAAATTTTTCAGTAGAATCAACCAATGAACAAGTTTTGCAAGATTTGCTGCAAAGGTGACATGAGAGTTAATTTCACTCTTAAATTTGGATCTGACTAATAAAGTATATCACAAAGGTTGGGAGGTCTACGAAATGCAATAATGGGTGGTTCCGGAAAAACAGTCCTGAGACGTTTTGTGGACTGTAGAATGGGCATATGTTTCTCAATAATAGCCCGTAATGGAGGCAACCTAGGGTGATAGGTTGTTACCAATGGCACTCTGGTCAAATTTTTTGGCTGACATGGTTTGTACGTCAATGTTTGACATCAAGGAATATCTTTTTTTTTTTATAGCAGTTTCGATGTATATATAATTATATTATTAGAAATATATCCTGATTGAAGAAAACATTTTAATATGTGCTGGTCAATATGGATTTTTCGGTTTGCGATGACTGACAACTAAAGTATGTAAGTAATCAACTGTGATATTGGGACGTGTTTTCCACCTTAACACAGATGATGATAATTTCTAAGTCCAGACAAACTTACAACACATTGATTGACCTGACCTAGGAAAAGTCGTCGGTCTTCAAATTTAAAGCTCCCTAATTACCTTGAAATTCCGCAGACCTCCAGTGAATATCATACACCCAGTTTTCATGGCCTACCAGCACAGATTCCAATGACACCATGAACTCTTTGGTCTTGTCTAAAAAACAAATGTTAAAAACACCTATATCAAATACATTATTGCATGGCGAAATCAATGTTTGTGGGACACCATGTATATTAGTTCTGAAAAGAATTATTGAGTTTCTTGACATTTCTTTTGTTTATGAGAAACAATTCTCTTGTATAGCTAGTTTCAATCCCTCCCACTGTAAACCGTGCTATTGTTTTAGCTTTTACACCAATCTCACACAATTTCATTTATATTTCAAGTTTTCTGGATTTCCCGCATTCAATCCTGAGGAAAAAGTATATTGATCGAAATGTTGAGAAACTCAACAGCTAATATACATGGTGTACCACAAACTTGATATCAGAAAACTACCATAACGCTAAAAAGTTTTGAGAAAATATGATTGATTTATATGATCATCGATGACTCGCCATCCTACATTGATGAGCTTATCACACCATATTGTTCTCCTATGCAAAATAAACATAATGTTTCAAAACTGGCCATTGTTTTTATGGCAACAGATCATGTATGATAGATAGATGTCTTTTCCACTTGAGTTCCTGTGAATTCTGTTCCGGCAAGCTCTCATATGGGAGTGGTGTAAATGGTTCCTCTGGTTCTTCTTTATTTTTGATTATCTTAAGATATTTATTCGATCGTTTTTGTAAAGCACAAATTTGAATTAGGCGCTGTATAAGACTACCATTATTATCATTATTATTAACACACTTATCTGCAATTTGTATTTTAAATATATACCTTGACAAGTAACAGAGAATCTGTTTCCCTGTATTTTAATATCTTGATTCTGGTTTTGTAAAGTGTCATCTTTTTCAGGCGATATTCTCCACAGACGAATAAAACAATCTTGCCCACAGCTAGCCAACAATAAATCACCTTCATCTGAAAAGTATTTTGAAATTTGACAGTATGCAGCTATCAAGTCTAACATATCAGCATAGCCAATGGTGATCTGGGGACTATAATAAGGAATTTTAGATTTTTATGTCGACTATGTCGACTGCTACCCTATTACGTAATTTTTTAAATATGCTCATACGCTAGGCGACTGGTACGTCAACTGGCAAATTTGAGTGCTTGCTCAGTGGCATTTTGATGATTCTCTGTGACATGAATACTGGCCGTATGACATCATAACACTGCAAATGTTTACCAAAACCATGGCTGAGAATCTCGCGATGATTTTCTGAGAATGTAGTAAAGTGATTTTCAGTCAAATTATATTTGCAAACTGTGAATTACTGATTTGTATTAGTTATTTTAAATAAAGCTTTTAATAATACAGGTAATTCCCTGGGTCTTATTGCTAGGATGGCAGCCTTTGTTCTGAAAATTAAGGATCTTGGCTAGGCGTAAGCTACACACTTAGCCTGGCCTATGCCTGTGTACTTCCACCGGCCCAGTGCGGTGGAATAGCACCACGGATGAGCGCTACTTTAGAGATTACAAGGTCATTAAGTCATACGTTCACTGGCACGTCAACGAAAATGTCCACTTAAATCTAAAAGTTCTTAAATCTGTATATATATATCTGTCTATATCTGACCCATGTGGACTTGACCGTCGTGTGCAAAGTCACTCAATCTAAAAGTCCCTAGTAGTAAGTACTACTATATTCAGGATAACCAACTTCAGATGCTTTCCTAGGATACAAGTTAGTAATACAACCTACCTGTAGTAACCACTTGCACAGCTCTTACCCAGTCTTCATGTCCTCGCATTGTATTTACTAAAACAAATTGTGCATTATTCTCAACATACAACAGTATGTTACAGTCATCATCACCAACTGCTAGGATTGGAGCTGTAAACAAATTTAGAGAAAAATGTGTGACAAAATTAAATTGGTATGATCATATAGCTGGCAACACAAAGGCTAACAGTGTAACAACTACAAGATATACCCTTAATTTGGTGTCTTCTTATTGGGGATGTGCCAATGAATATAGGTGTTTCAAAAGAGGGTTCTTTTCATATAATATAACTGAATCTTACTGTTTGTATTTGGTAATACACTCCAAGCTAAACATAAAGCAAAGCCTTTATGCCGCGATATAGTCTGTAGAAGTTTAAATTCATTTCCATCGTGTTCCCTTTCCCATATTTTGATGGTCGAATCAGTTGATGCTGATGCGATCAAAGTTCTAAGGGTAGACGATGGGGCCTGCTCATCTGAAGGTAGATAAATGGCGTCAACTATGGTCACTATCCCATCATGGCCTTCTAATGTTGATATAACATTATACTGTGAAAGTAAATCATCAAAATTATTATTATTAAGTAGTAACAAGTAATTTGATTGTTTTTATTACTATTTGAAGTTAAAGAAAACAGCCGTATTCACCAATCACACAGATATTTTCTAAGAATAGGCCTACTAAAATAATTTTTTAAACTTTACTTTAAGAGATTTATTTGTATTATTTTAAGGGTGTTGTGTGTGAATGGTTAGTAATGATGAATTTGAACAATATTTTTAATAAGAGAGGAGGTGATAGGGATAAAATAAAGATAAATAATAATAGAACACCTGACATTAATTTAATTCGATATTCATATTTAGCTTTTGTTTCAAAACTTATTCTGGTACTATTTTAATTAATTTATAATACCTGGTTTGCCTTTTCTTTCCAAACTTTTACAGTTTTGTCTGAAGAAGCCGATACCAACTCATTCACACAGTCTGTCTGTCTGACCTGTGGTATTTGTTGTACCCATTTTACAGAGTTTACTCTATCAGTGTGATCGTGTAAAACTGATGTTACTTTCCCTGTTGTAAATTTTGACTGCAATTAAAGTAATTATTAAAAAATAAAGCAAGTAAAGTATAGTAAATTTTTAATAAATTTTACCAAAAAAAATGGTCTTACTGTACTATACACTGGCCGATACATCACAAACGGCTAGAGGGCAAAAAGGGTTAGGCCAACTGGCAGCGGTTTACGATGAAATCGGTCGCGTCTGAAATCGGTCGCGTTTGAAATCGGTCGCGATAAAATCAACTTCCGGTATTTTGTATGGCGCGCCGCTAGAGCTATACTTTTGATGATATCGGTCGCGTTTGAAATCGGTCGCGCTATTTTGTATGGATCGAGCGGGATGCATGCTAGAGCGGGATATACATGTTTCGTTTATATTGATTTAATTGATATTTTTTAGGAACTAGATTATTTATGTCGATATTTTTTACTTGGTTAATAAATATTTATTATCAATCATTAAATTATTTTTTTTGTGTATTTCACAGGTCTCGGAGAATGGCCATTTCTAAAACATGTTTAAATATTATATTAGGCATAATGTTATATTAGGCATATAATAATTTACCTCTATTTATATGTAATGTAATTAATATATTATTATATAGAGAATATACGTCTGTCGTGTCTTTTATTATGCAAACAATTACGTAAAAGAGAACAATTTATTTAAAAACAATAATTTTTACAATATAGCCCGTAAAGCCAGCGTATCCATTTTTATACTTATGCATACTGTGGCAGATTATATCATATCCATGTCGTTAACAACATACTAATACTATTCGATCACCTTATTTTTATTTCTATTTTATTTCTATCCGTTATGTAGGATAATATTAAGTGTATAATGATTATAGGTCTTTTGTTATTTAAACTTTGACCCTTGGCTTGTGTTATTTAATTAGTTGTTTTTTTAAATTTTATTCATTGAACTTGATAATGACTCCATGATGGAGTCGAAACATTGTTCTTTTTTTAAGCGTTATTTTTCTATTATGTATTTATAATGATTATTGTTAAGGCAAATCATGTGTATATTTTTATTTCTAATGTTTCAAATAGTTTTTAGTAAAATGATCATTATATGCGGATGGTTAAAAGGCGAGTTACTGAAATAAACCCCCGAATAAGCCATATTGTGGAGATGCGCCTTCTATGATCGTGCAGCTGTTTCCCCTAACAATACGTTATTTTGCTGACGGGGTTTCCCCTTTTTAAAAAACACGCACTTGTTAGTGTTAAATCATGGACAAAATACGTACGATCGTTGTCCATGGCGAGGTAAAGATGACGTCTATTACTAATAACCATACGTTTGAAACGTCTATAGGCATATAGGCCTCCTGCATGTGTTTTTGTGAAACGATCCAATGAGCTATAGATGCTCGACGCGATTATGAGATCATGTTCATTCATTCATTCCTTCTTCATTTAGCCTTTAAAATCGAAATACATTTAAAACATAGGTAACAAAATCAAGACACGTGGAAATCTAAGGAGGCAAGGATAAGCAAAAGCAATTAAAGTCGCTGTAGCTCACAGGCTTGCTTATCCATAATCATTCCGAATAAAGCACTGTTTCTATAATTTGACAGTATGATTTATATATAATTTACGTATATACGTCGGCGATAGGCCTACTATAGATTTTAATTTGAATATCTTTTATTTCTTCATTTATAATAATCATTTAATGTAAATAATTAAGTAAGTGCAACTCAGTGTCTCGCATTCATACGCCGTTCGTAAATCTAAATGTTTAAATATCAGTGCAGATCTTTGAAAATCGTGTCCACCTTTATTATCCATACATTATTATTCTCACATCTATCATTGTACATCATAGTCCTACTGTAGATGGCCGGTAGATTGATTTATAACGGCATATTATCTATATATTTTATTAATATCCTAAAACCATACGTAATTGTTTGCATAATAAAAGACACGACAGACGTATATTCTCTATATAATATATTAATTACAGTACATATAAATAGAGAAATTATTATATGCCTAATATAACATTATGCCTAATATAATATTTAAACGAACGTGTCTAGAAATGGCCATTTTGAAAAGACACAGTCCTTCTCCGAGACCTGTGAAATACAAAAAACAAAATTTATTTAAAGATTGATAATAAATACTTATTAACCAAGTAAAAAATATCCACATAAATAATCTAGTTCCTAAAAAATATCAATTAAATCTATATAAACGAAAAATGTATATCCCTCGCTCTAGAGCATGCATCCCACTCGATCCATACAAAATAGCGCGAACGCGACCGATTTCAAATGCGACCGATATCATCAAAAGTATAGCTCTAGCGGCGCGCCATACAAAATACCGAAAGTTGATTTTATCGCGACCGATTTCAAACGCGACCGATTTCAAGCGCGACCGATTTCATCTGAGCTTTACTTTTGGTAAATTTAGAGTTAGACAAATTAGTAAATAAACAGAAATACGAACACCAAATCAGGCAGTGTTTAATAGTAATAGTAGGTTTCGTGTGGTACCAGGAGGTAACATGTGTTAATGTTATAATGACCCCACTAGCCAACAATTTTTTTAATTTTTACCAATTAGGCCTAGGCTAGGGCCTAGTAGTCCATGATGGCCTACAACTACATACAGGCTACTGCATGCTGTGCAGTCAGTGAAACAGTGATCCTGCTTGTTACTGTTAAATTCTGGGTTTTTACATTTCTAATGTAAAAATTTAATTATACAAAGTATTCAATTGAGTTCAATACTAAACTTTACTTTACAACCTCTTGGAAACGGCGTTAACTATAGGACGGTTGTAGGAGGCATCATGGTTTACATTCCTCAGAATCCAGGCAATAATTACACCACCACGTACGTAATCAATGAATGATAAATCGACAAAGAAACATGTTTTAATGGGCCTACAAACTAGCCTAGGTTAACAATATGTCGTAGATTATGATGACTTACACCTGGGTCATACAGAATAATATTTATATTCGAACCATAAGCTACAACATTTTGACGGCCCCAATTCACACAATGCGGCACACGATTACATCCAGCAGCCACATAACATGTTTCAACACATTTGGCAATGGAGGCTGCCATTTTGTTTAATCTCACATAGGACTATTGGGGGCAGCAGATATAATATGGAACCACGGTCACTCTAGAAAAATATATTTTTTTGGTTATCTGCACTTTTGGCGGATAACCCTTGTTATTGTCACGATCTTTTTTTTTATATTCTTCTTTCTTTCCCAGTATTTTGTGTCACGTGTATCTCTAATTCTCTGATCAACATTACATCGTAAAACTTGATTGACCTCTAACTGTAGAAGTGCAGGAAACTTCGTTTTATGATTTTAGAGAGTCACGCAGCGTAAATTACGCGCAATTTTATGAATTTCAATGATTGATCATAGATTAAAAACCAGAAGTCATTTTATATTGACACTTGGTGAAAATTTAAGTCATATCAAGAGCAAACTTTCTATGGATTAAAAATGGCATGTTTCATAGAAAGTTACGCACGCACGCGCATTTAAAATTTCTAATTTCTATTAATGCAAATTTTGAATCTATTATAGCTCTTCAGGATCGAAAGTGACCCCAAATTTTGTTAACGTATTAAAGTATGTGCATGTTGCGTTTTCGTGGATAACCCGAAATCGTCAAAGTGACGAGTTCAAATCTAGTTTGATTTTGCTGTTGTTAAATATGCCATTTTAATGTCACATAATAGTTATTCGCTTTGACCAAAAACTGGATCGAAAAAATATATATTTTCCTGAAAAAATTGTAATTTAAAGCAAAAAAAAACCTAAATTGTTTGTCAGCGATGGTTTTTAGTTAAAATTTACAGTTTATTTTGTCTTTTTATAAGGAAAAACTTATTTTTATTGAGTTTTTTCTATACAGAATTGAATAACTTTAAAACTGCAAAATGGCCTATTCAAAATTTGATTTTTTTAATCTCTACTTTTCATGGGGGTCATACATCTTTAAGCCTACCCTTTACAATTGGAGTGTACGTTGAATAATAGGGAACCTTATAATAATAGGGTTAAAAGATAAGTGTCCACTAAACTGTAGGAGTGTCCCTTGCTGCTGAATAGGAGTGTCCCCGAAAAAAGGGCGTTTTTTAAAGAAGGAGGTTTTTGTCGTTGTTGAGGTTTAAATTAATCTCCCAAATCCAACGTAAACATGGTTAAAAGATACTTCAGTAGGCTGGGTCAATCAAAGCGGGTGTTTAAAACAAAATAAGATTTGAACAAATTGGCTGAACCAAACTCAACGTTCAAATGTGTGGAAAACATTGCATCTGGAGTGTAGGTGCAGAAGAAATACTCAATCAGCTTAATAATTTACCTGGTAGAAAAATGTAAACTAGATAAGAAGTGTATTATAAGAAATTTGCATTTTTTCAAAACTATTAAACTTCTCACACATTCATTACTAGTGTTATAGTATAGGCCTAGTAGGAAATCGAAAATGGTCTAATAATATCATATAATATATGGCATCAGTCTGTTTCTGTAGTGTTTACCAACAAAGCAATACAAAAGTCTGTGTTTTACAATAACAATTGAGAAAAATGTTCTTCTACAAAACACCATAATAAATATTTCACTTAACTCAATACATATTTAAGTATTTTTATTAACTTAGCAGATTTATTTCTCTTAATTTTAAGGTTAAGTGTTTCCCTTAGCCTAAGTGTGAATGGTTAATATACAGCTACAGGTGTTATTTCTGCTATTCAAAATATCTTTCTCTTTGTTTTATAAGAAGGCGTAATTAATAATACTGTACTATAATAAGAGTAGCATTTTGTGTCAATTGTGCGTCAAGCGTGTGTGTCAAGTGTGTGTGAGATGTATACCTTGTGTTTTTTAGTATAACCGATTTGTAATTAAGTGTTATTTGATTTGTTTGTTATCAGTTTAAAAAAGATTGATCATCAACTTCTCGTGCTTACTTCTTCTTAATAAATAAACCTAATGATAAAGAATTTAAAGATGCTATGTCAAATGCTTAGGCCCATCCTTGTAATCATAGATTTGTCAATTCATAGATTTATATTTGATAGATAATAATATCTATAAGAATAACGAAAGAGTAATGATGATGTGTAAATCAAATTAGAACAATCCTTTCCAATATTAATCATTAAATATTGATTCTGCCATGTAAAAGTATGAAAATACATTCTTCATTTTTTTGCAGCTACAGAGATTTCAACAACATAGTCGATCACAACAGCTAGACACCGAAAAGTAACTTAAAATACAAACATTGTAAATATTATTATTTCAATGTATAGCCTAATAATTATACAGTATATTTGTGATGAAATAAATTAAAGTATAACTTCCAATCCTTGATGTTATAAGTAGCCCACCTTGTTATACTAAACAAAACGTTGAAATCTATTTAGTTTATTGTGACAGGTCCATATTAAAACACAATTTACAACATTACAAGTAGAGAGATTTTTAAAGTTGAAATCATTTGCAAATGAAATTAGCAGGCAAACGTTATTCAATCACACATTAACTGAAGTAGGTAGCAATATTCAGTATGCGATTGTTTTTATTTAATGAAAATTGTAAAGAAGCAACTCGTTATGGCAACCTGTGGGAAGAGCAATATACGCAGGAGTGCCAATTGAACACATAAACTAATTGAATTTAGCTGACTTAGCAAATGTGAAGTGCCCAACACAAGGATACGGACAGTAAGTTCCCCCGCTGAACCATTGTTACGCCTCACAGCTGTCGCCTACCCTGGTCAACAGGTATACAACAAGTGGAGATAAGTATACAATTTGACGCATGTAATACAACAGCGAACCCTTAAATTGAAACTCAAAATCACAGAGGCGATAATTGTACAATAGATACACGAGCGAAAAGTTGTAACCGACTAATTAATAGATATTAAGCTTAAGTTTTAATTTTTGATAAAACTACGGCTATATCACTGGGAATATTTTTGTAGTGTTTCGCTCAGGGACCAGAAATGGTTTACCGCTTGGTCTTAGAATGCTATTTAGCAATTCTAATATTTTCAATAGCCAAAGCACAAACGTGAGTAAAATTAGTCATTATTTAATTTTAAATAATTAAATTATATGGTTTTTAGTTTAACTTGTTTTTTTTTTCACTTTGCGTAAGCTTTGTTAAAAGCATGATCTGTTTTCCTCCACAATTTTCTCCTTTTCTTCATCCGAATTTATATCCGTCATTCACAAATTCGATCACCCATACATCATTTACTATTGTATCAACATAATTAATTAATTCTTTCTTTATTCACTCATTCATTCGTTCGTATTTTCTTCCTTCCTTCGATTCATTTCACTGATTCATTGCCACCATTTATTAATTTAGTTCACTCGCTCAATCAGGCATGCATTTATTCTTACATTATACCATTTTTATTCGTTTATCCTTTCATTCATTCGTTTCTTTCATATATCGTTGTGCATTCACTCATTTAATTTATCAATAAACGATGATTTTCAAAGATTATCAGAACATCATTTAAATTTCGTAATATAAAAATTGTACAACATAAAATTGCTCAATATCGTTATGAATTATTTCCTTAATAGCATATTCACATAAATACTGGTTTGAATCATATCATTAGTTATTTTTATCGTTCGTTTGAATTGATTCCATTCTTATTACAATTCATTTCCTATTGAAATTAACAAGAATATTATTTCTGAACCATTATAATATATTGCAATATCTATTGTAACTTATTATAATTGTTTTCATTTTGATGTTCACAAACAGAAAATGAAAAGTATATCGTTCTATCATTGCAAACCACCTGGCTAAAAACCACAGATAACTAACTATTTGTTACTATTCTCTTTTGTAGGACACATTTTTGCGATGAAATTCTGAAGGGTACACAACAAATAGAATCATCGCCTCGTTTGAACTTAACCGTCAACTGTGCTACCGTGCAAGCGTTTGAGAAAAATGGATTCCAATTAGATATTGATGCCTACGAGGCAAACGTTCAGAGTGAAGATTGTCCAATTTTCAAGTAAGTTATAGTATTATATAGGTCTAGGTCTCTTTATTTTAAAATTCTAAATCACATGCAGGTTATATAGACTACTTACAACGAACTTAGATCATAAAAACAAAGAGCACCAATAGGCTGGGATGTAATAAGAGCAGAAACAATCAAGTAACTAAACCTATTTTTAAAAAGTGCATCACAATGTTTACAAGTAAATTGTCCTTTCTCTTCACAATGTGTTGCAAACTATCCAATAGTTATGTGCAAAATTACTTTTAAGTTTAATTAAACATATTTGATTTTTTATCCGATGCCAATATTTTTAATGTCAATAATTCTGATAAGATTTGTAATTGCCATTTGATAAAAACATAGATAAAAGTTTTGGTCCTCTCTCCTTCATCTTTTTTTGTTTTCTCTGAAATGTATTATATCATATGGACAATTTTCTGAAATAAAAGTCGAATTGAAATTGTTATTAATATTAAATAATTGATATCGTATAATGAAAATAGTTTAGAATTAAAACATTTTGAGTTTATAAGAAAGAAATAAATAACATATATTATATATAAATAACAGCATAGGATTATAAGCGGGTTATTATATTGACGTTAATTATTAGAGCTACTTCTTTCATGTTTTCCAAACAAAAAAATTGAAAAATAAAATTAAAGACTGTATTCTATGGCTTCTGGTTAAATTAAGTGATTTAAAAAATATATTTTTATAATTGATTCCACTTGCACCGATGAAGGGCTAGTGTTGGCCGAAAGCTCTGCTAACTTTTCTGGCTGTTTTACTTTATCGTTTTGATTTAGCTTTTCGCTTATTTTTTCTATCTCCATTGAGATCCAGTCACTGATACCCACAGCATTGTCATTTTTAACTCTATAGTTCACTATGTCGGTCGGTCGGTCTGTCGGTCTGTCTGTTGGCCCGGTATTATTATGCGTTTTAGCACGCGACTTATGGCTGTTGGCCTTGTTTTCTTTAATTTTCCTTTGGATTTATAATTGATTCCATTATACATTTGTTTCAAAACAGTATACATTTCATATGAAAGAAAGTTAACCCGTTCCAATTAAATATTAATATACAAATAAACAATACTATTGTGAATTCATATTGTAATATTTTTAAAGGAAAGGTCCTTATTGAAGACATTTAACAGATTTACGTTTATATCGGCATAGGCCTATAGACAACTTTGCTATCAGAATAATTATATTGATTAATTTGAATCAATATTCATCATTATCTATTCCGAAAATTGTTACTTGTTGATAAGGTGAGACTTAAATTGAATCATAGTAAATGATTGAATAAACTTTATTAAAACCACACATTTACCTTTAAGTTTAATTGTATCATTTCATGTTTTCATGGACAATGTATCTGTCTTTAAAGTTTCTGTGTTTCCTAATGATGTTCGATCGATTTTATTTTCGTATAGGCCAATTGATGTGAATCTATACGTCATAATAATGGTTTCCACAAAACTAATATTCCTATTTTTATAAGCCATGGTTTTATGTGAGCTATTTACTTAGGTGCTCAAAATTGAATTTTAAATTCACCTTTACAATACCTTTTTGTTTGTACCGCACACCTTAAGGTGTTACTACTGTGTAAACAAATAGAGATAATCCATGCTGCTTTGTTTTTCGACAAACGTTCTTTTAAACAAAAGGTGCATGTATATTATTGGCACAACCTGTTCATTATGATGCAATTGTAAATATGAACACATGTTTAAAATTTCCTAAATCTGTCTTGTATATAATAATGTCAAACACATTTCCTTGACAATTATAGCTAATACCGGTAGTGTATTTATTTTACACATTCCTGAACATTTTGCGTCATGGTAATTTTAGTGTAAAATTCGAAATATTTTGGAATCTCAATCCATTGTTGATCAAACTATTGACCAAACATTCGATCGAAAAAAAGGTATTTACCTGCTAAAACCGTAATTAATAATACAGGTTTATTAAATAATAGAGATTACAATTGGTAACGCATTGACAACGTTGACAAAGTAAAAACAGGGTACGACAACCGAACTTTTGTACTGTATGAAAAATAATTTTCAGATGGGTCTATATAATAATCTTTACAATCGCAAGATGGTTTATATATATTACAGTTGGATCTGATGTGAAACATTCAATTTTAATGAATATGATATTGTTATATAATCTGAGCTGTATATAAAACTATATAATAATTCACAGACATTCAGATATTGTATTCCTGCTTTTGTTACCCATCCATTATTTATAGTGTAACTGAATACCATATTCATATATATATATTATCAACCAAAGAAATTTAAAACGGATTCGTTATCGCAGCTGTGGAAAAACTATACATCCAATGCCATGGAAACTGGATTTTTACGTAACCATAGTATTGTCTGTATTTGTAAATGTAACAGGAGTAGCCTAAATAGATATTTCCAAATATCGTATCATTTTAATGCATTTTAAGTTATGGAGTAAAACCTATGAATAGTCTAATAGCGTAATTAAAACTAAACACCTACACACCTATATTTTGATTTATATTTTATGTAGCATAACTGAACCACAAGTAATTTATTGAAAATACACCATTTGTAAGTTATATCAATGAATTAGAATAGCAAAAGCCAAAGTAACTATAAAGGACCGTAACAATAACGTGCAATTTCAAATGTAAAATCATTCTTTTGATTTTTTTTATTTATGTAACATTTATTTCTTAATAAATAATAGACGCTTGCTATTATAACTTTACAATAACATTTAATGACAAAAAACAAGAAGATTGACGTTTCGGAACCATCATGGAACCATTTTCAAGATCAAGTGATCGAATTATACAAAACAACAAACACAAATAGGTGACAGGAAATACTAATTGATTGGTTAATTAAGAGAAGAAGGCCTACAATACTAAGAACTTAAGTTGTTGTTTTGTATAATTCGATCACTTGATCTTGAAAATGGTTCCATGATGGTTCAGAAACGTCGATCTTCTTGTTTTTTTTGTCATTAAATTTTATTGTAAAACATTTATTCCTTTTTGTAAAAAAGCTAATAGTAAAAACGATAGACATATGGCTTAAAAGTTTGATTAGTAGTTTAAGTTTATTTGGCCTTATTTAGAGCCTTGTTTAGGCCTAACTCAAAATGATACTGTATCTTTTATTAATAATCTTTAATTTAATTAAACAGTCACATGTCACAGATGTCACATCTGTAAATTGCACATGATTTACAAAGTGATATAAAACATAAAAAAATGCATGGGAATAAATAAGCAAATGGCTTAATTTTCATCTTATTGTGATAGATTATTTGAATTTCTCAGCATTCTACCATAGCATTCAAATCTAGGAGGTGGAATAATATTTCCAGTTCTGGTACGGCACTGTTCGACTCTTCCATCAAATAAACGGTTAAGACGGTTAAAAAGTGATTGTTTTTACATTGTTTTTTCTTAGGCCTGCCGTCTACGAATATGTCGAGGTATTCGATTTTGTCAAGACATGTTGCGAAGGGTATCGAGGCGAGCTATGTACAATACGTAAGTACATTTTAAAAATGTTAATCTTATTCCATATAAGTTATATCAATACATTAATAATATTTTTAGTAAACATAATAATGACTAATGATTGGAATGATAATAACATTCTGATCATTCATTATTGTATGTAGGCCTACCTATACGACTATAATTTGCCTTTCCTACATTATACATATAAGTAACTAGCAATTATACCCGCCCCAGGGCGGGTTTCAAAATTAGTTTACAGCCTTCTCAGTATATAACAACCGACGCCAGTATCTGTCTATACTCACCAACCTCCACCCCTCTTCAATAACACCCCATACTCTTTCTTAAAAACAAATTCTTCCCAGTGATGGACAAATTCAATTCAACCTAAGCTTCGAATTGAGAGGAGTATGCATAGCTACGATGGGTCTAAGGTCCCCCAGCCTTCTTTCTCCTTTCACCATCCCAGCCACCATCAACAAACCTTAACTCCTCCCCTGGACAGTTCAAATTTAGTAACTTTTCCTAGTACAATCCAATCGGGCTACTTCATTACGCTAGTATTTTCGCTCCCCCCCCCGCCCCCACCCCTCCCACAAAAACCCCAGGAGTCGGGGGAATTTTTTAAATGTAGTTTAAAACCTTCCGGGTACAATTGCTATCATTTTGATACGCCACCCCAAACTCCCATCAGCTTCCCAGGGATGATTAAATACATTTTCCAACCACAATTCTGGTGTAAGCGAAATCCCCACTATCTCCTGAAACCCAAACCCTATCTCCCAACCCCACTCTCCCACAATTGACGTGTTTTCCTTGGAGGATTGGTGATGTAGTTCAACACAGTAACAGTAAACAACATGTGTATGTTCACACATGTATGGATGTCTGTAATGAGACAATCCAAGAGACCGATACATAGTAGCTGGATATGGTTAAAGTACTTTGCTAAATGTGTAATTGAATAGGTGTCATATTGGTTAATGAATAAAATATGTAAATCTATATACGCCTTGCTGACGATAATTAAAATACTGTAAAACTTTTGTAGTATAATTTTACAATTCGATAGCCTACAACCCCGAGCCCTAGCAAAAAATGACATCACAAACCACCACACCACCCCCCGCCCCCACCCCTCCCACAAAAACCCCAGGAGTCGGGGGAATTTTTTTAAATGTAGTTTAAAACCTTCCGGGTACAATTGCCATCATTTTGATACCCCATACGTATGGTTACGTGCAGAAACGGAAATTTGTATAACGAACAAACATCGAAAGTGGGGGTTTTGACCACATTTTGGTCCCTAACATAGATCCTAGGTGGCGGATGATGTTGAAATATAGCTTAGAACATTCCCGGTACAATTGCGGTCATTTTGATACCCCATATGTAAGATTACGTGCAGTAACAAAAATTTGTATAACGAACAAACAGACAAACAAACAAACAGACAGACAAACAGACAAACTCTCTCACTTATAATATAGACTAGCAATTATACCCGCCCCAGGGCGGGTTTCAAAATTAGTTTAAAGCCTTCTCAACACCCGACGCCAGTATCTGTCTATACTCACCAATCTCCACCCTTCTTCAATAACACCCCATACTCTTTTTTAAAAACCAATTCTTCCCAGTGATGGACAAATTCAATTCAACGTAAGCTTCAAATTGAGAGGAGTATACATAGCTATGATGGGTCTAGTAATGGTTGAAGTACGTTGTAAATTGTGTAAATGAATAGGTGTTATATTGGCTGATAATTAAAATATCTAATTTAGATACTGCGGTCCCCCAGCCTTCTTTCTCCTCTCACCACCCCAGCCACAAACAACAAACCTTAACTCCTCCCCATGACAGTTCAAATATAGTAACTTTTCCTAGTACAATTCCAAGCATATAGGCTACTTCATTACGACAATATTTTCGCTCTTCCACCTCCCCCTACAAACACACCCCAGATACACTGGGTGATTTGTTGAAGTTATGTTATTATCACTCCCAACCCATAATCCCTCAGTAGCAGTTTTCAAATGTAGTTTAAAACAAACCAAATACAGTTTCGGTCATGGTGATAGGCCCACCCCAAACTCCCAGCCGCTTCCCAGGAATAATTAAATACTTTTTTTCCTTGGAGGCATCGTGATGTAGTTGAACACAGTAACGGTAAACATTCCCGGTACAATTGCGGTCATTTTGATACCCCATATGTAAGATTACGTGCAGTAACAAAAATTTGTATAACGAACAAACAGACAAACAGACAAACTCTCTCACTTATAATATAGATATATCAAATTATATCATATACAAAATACCATACCAAAATGTCAGTATATTTCTTCTTTCTGATTTTTATTTCTATTCTGTTTGTCAAAAATAGCAATATGCTCATTGCCATGTGAGAATGGAGGTATTTGTCTAGAGCCTAACAAGTGTGATTGTCCAACTAACTTTTTCGGAGACCAGTGTAACTTATTGGAACGTAAGTAGAAAACATGAATTGATATGTTTCTTGATCCACTATGTCAATGTTGACTCGTCACAGGAATTTGATAATTTGTAGACTTTTTGTAAAGTGTAACCATTCTGAGAAAACAACCCAACCTTTATGTTTCTTAATTCTCTCAAGCTCTGTCTATACTACCACATTTTATTAATTGCCCATATATGGACTGTATGATGTCATATCACTACCATATTTTGAAATACCACTACCATTTGGGCACGTAACACTTTTTTTTGTCAAAATAGTTTAATAGCGTAGACAAAGCTTAACAAATAACACTATTTTATATTAACAAAGATTTTATCTAATTTTATAACAATACATGTATATGGTTTTATATTGTTTCAGGGAGTTGTAATAACAACTCCCTGATTGTTTGAAGGTTTGCATGGCGAAATCAAATGTTGATATAAAGCTTGTGGTACACCACGTGTATTAGTTCTGAATAGAACTGTTGAGTTTATCAATATGCTTTGATCGTCCTCATCCTTAGGACGATCAAAGCATATCGATCGAAACGTCGAGAAACTCTAAACTCAGAACTAATACACGTGGTGTACCGCAAGCTTTATATGTTATATCGATATATGGTTTTAAACATATTATATTATCTTTTTCTTGTTTTAGCTGAAAACGTGACAAGCACAACAGAGAGCTTACTTCCATTTGCAACATGTGTGTTTTGGGGAACCGAACATTTCCGAACATTTGACGGTCTTCGATATAACTTCCTCGGAGGTTGTGAATACATCTTAGCGGCTGATATCGATGAAACGTGGAGTGTGCTCGTGCGGAATATCGACTGTACCGACCCACTCTTGTGTCGAAAGGTAAGTAAATGCAACAGTAGGCCAAACAATTCCTGCCATTTCCGCTTAATGTCATGTTAGGCCTATACATTTCCAAAAACACTTGTTTTATATCTGTTGGTGTTCAGTACTTATAACAAAGGTTATAATACGATTTTACACTTTTGATTTTGTTTTCACTGCCGTTTGTAATTTTAATAAATAAAATGAAATATAATAGGTCTAATGCTATTGCTTTAAAATAATAGATTTTAGGAGAGATTTAAAATGAATTCATACCAAACATAATCTCTTTTCTCTTTCTTTCCAACATATACACAATGTTAATATTTATGAATACATAAATCACATGAGGTGTAATAGTAACCACAAACAAATAATATGGATTAACATACTGTTCTTATTTATACTAAAATCAGGTATTCGACATCATCCAAATATAACTGTTATATATATATATATAAACACAACAGGCAAAGAACATTAATTCTAAACCACCCGGTGATATACTGAAATTGAATTAATTAATTTGTAACGATAAAGATGAGGAAATCTGTGAGAATGAGAAAAAGTCGCCCCAACCGAGACTCGAACTCGGACCGTCTGCTTGATATGCAGTTGCCCTAACCATTAGACCACCACTGGGGCATTCATGGTATTGTTCAAACTCGATTGGATAGCGACTCTTTAACATTCTCGGCGTGGTACGGCGGAACAGCACTAGTCCTCAGTTGTACGCACGCGCAACAGAGATCAAATTGATACGCCCTCATATATCTTTCAGTATTTTTATTCACGAGGCGGGATCTCCGAAGAGATACTTTTATATATATAAACACAGCAGGCAAAGAACATTAATTCTAAACCGCCCGGTTATATACTGAAATTTAATTAATTAATTTGTAACGATAAAGATGAGGAAATCTGTGAGAATGAGAAAAAGTCGCCTCAACCGAGACTCGAACTCGGACCGTCTGCTAATATTTTTCTCATTCTCACAGGTTTCCTCATCTTTATCGTTTCAAATTAATTAATTAAATTTCAGTATATCACCGGGCGGTTTAGAATTAATGTTCTTTGCCTGATTTGTGTATATATACACTTGCACTGATGAAGGGCTAGTGTTGCCCGAAAGCTCTGCTAACTTTTCTGGCTGTTTACTTTATCGTTTTGATTTAGCTTTTCGCTTTTTATTTTTTTATCTCCATTGAGATCCAGCCACTGATACCCACAGCATTGTCATTTTTTTCAGTAATTTGCCTTTGGATTTATATATATATATATATATTATTAAGATAATCTTTTCACTGGTGAAAAAATATATATATATATGCCCCTACCGGCATAAATGTACAATTTAGATCTTTTAAACTTTAATTTTGCCAGAGACATTCACATATTAACAATTATTTACACTTGAAGCTTTTGTCTTTGTTTTAAATTTCCTGCTTTATAAGCAACCATTCCTGCTTTGTACCCCATAGCTTTTGGAGGCGTGTCTTTATAACTATGCCTTTTGTTTGTTAACATCTTTGATTGGCTGATTTGTTTTATTATGTCATTTTGTGACTTATATATGTTATCCTTTGTTACAATTCTCTTCACCTGATGATGGGCTATGCCCGAAACATGTCGTAAAAATAAATCTAGCCTATATTGAGGCAGTTTTAACTTATTTGATCTTGATTTTTTTCTATATCCTGCCTATGCAGCTCTTTGATTTATATATATATGGTTTTAAACATATTATATTATATTTTTCTTCTTCTTATAGAGGCAAAGAATTATAATTCTATTATATATATATATATATATATATATATATATATATATATATATATATATATATATGAGGGCGTATCAATTTGATCTCTGTTGCGCGTGCGTACAACTGAGGACTAGTGCTGTTCCGCCGTACCACGCCCAGAATGTTAAAGAGTCGTTATCCAATCGAGTTCGAACAATACCATGAAAGCCCAAGTGGTCTAATGGTTAGGACATCTGTATATCAAGCAGGCGGTCCGAGTTCGAGTTTCGGTTGGGGCGACTTTTTCTCATTCTCACAGATTTCCTCATCTTTATCGTTTCAAATTAATTAATTAAATTTCAGTATATCACCGGCGGTTTAGAATTAATGCTCTTTGCCTATTGTGTTTATATATATATATATATAAACACATTAGGCAATGAACATTAATTCGAAACCGCCCGGTGATATACTGAAATTTAATTAATTAATATATATATATTTAAGATATTTGTTTCTTATTAGCTTTTCTTATTGATCAACATAATGTAAGCTCTTTGATTATATTTAAGCGTTTGACGATTCAACTTGGACTGGTAGATAGTCTTATTATAGATGGTGATTCGATTAACTTTAATGGCGTAGAGGTTTCACAATTACCGTTTGCTGATAAAGGTAAACAAACTATTATTTTATTTGTAATCTTCAGAGACTCTATTCCACAATGCTATCTTCTAAAACTACTCACTTATGGAATGCTGTTGCTATAGCAAATGTGAATCTGCCGCAATGATTACTTTGTTTTGTAACTCATGTCAACACAATTGTCAACATGTTTTACTCCCTGTATATGCAAATTCTATCAAGAAACGTTTCACTTGTGAATGTATTAAAAGATTATCTTAAATGTAAAGTATATCACTTTACTTTTATTTTATCAATAAAAGTAATACCAAATAGCGTTATTGTGTTTTATGTATAATATACAGTATATCCACCATTTATTTCAATATTATAGGTGCCAGTATTTGGAAGGACGGTGATTTACATTTTTTGGAGACTGGCATAGGTATACGAGCAAAATGGGACAATGAGTTCAGGATATACATCACGCTAGTACAACAGCTCCAAGGCCTCACGGAGGGTTTGTGTGGAAACTATAATGGAGATCAGTCAGGTAAGACCAGGATTGATCGATGGAGTTGACAGTGATGATGATGATGATGATGATGATAATGATAACAATTTAAATGACAGTTATATTATTACATCACATATTATATTATTTATTTCAAACAAAAATATGGACAGAACATAATTAAGTACAGTTATAGTTATGCTTAGAATCAAATCGTTTTTTTCGATGTAAGGCTAGTATTATCATTATTATAAATGATATTTTAATTTCATACTATTCTCACCAGACGATATGACAATGAGGAACGGACTCCAGACCCGTTTTACGTCATCACTTGGTAACTCATGGAAGTCTCTGTCATTTAGAGAGGTAAGCGATCGAACAAGAATAATTATCCTTTCGAATAAAAATGTGTAACTAATGCTAAATATATATATTTGTGTATTTCTACTAACATTTGACATGTTAACACTATAATTAGGTATGTGACGATGTACCCGATATTGAGCATCCATGTTTCACCTATCCCGAACTTGCTGACTACGCCAGAATGGAATGCAACAACCTTAGGCGAGATATATTTGCACCATGTCATGAACATGTGAGTATATTCATTGTCTTTTTGTTGACTAGACTACTACTGTACCATTTATATTATATTATGATAAAGGAAAACAAAATATTTTAGGGTTTTGTTTCAAAGGTGTTATTATTGAATTTGAAACGAACTATATCAGTAGCGTTTATTTACGTTTTATTATTATTATTTACACAAATATTTAAAAATCTAGAAAATTCTATTGGATCTCAGACGCTCGATCACACACATTTACAATTTCTACTTAGTTACTTTAAAAAACAGCAATCTAACCAAAATACACCGTACACATAATTTTTACATAGATTTAGGATATAATTAATAAGTAGGCTACAATCAATAACTAACTAAAAACACAGCCAGTTATCCTATGCCTACAGTAATCTAGAAAATATATGAATAACATTGCTTATGGAATTTTTTTTGGTTTGCTAGCAAACATGTACGCGTTCAGTCAAAATGTAGGTGTATTATAACATTTGAGATTTCCCGAGGCAATTATATTTGTGATGCCATTTCAAGCAATCACGTTCACGTATTTACATAGGCTATGTAATCATAATGCTTTTACATATATTTTATTTAGGTTGATCCAAGTTTCTATCACGATAACTGTATGCGTGACTTGTGTTCATTGGGCATCGAATCTGAATCGTCTCTTTGTAACGTCTTGACGTCATACGCAAGAGAATGTTCCAGCAACAATGTAGCATTACAGTGGAGATCTGAAGACTTTTGTCGTAAGTTTCACTTTAAAGTATGTTAAGTGAAGTATTTTATCGTCGTGGCCAAAAAGGGGTTTTTCACAAATTGTTGTCGACGAGTTGTCAACTGTTATTCGGCCGGCTAAGTATTTTGGCAAATCTCTGTCGACATCGCCGTGGCCAAAAGATGGTTCTCCACAAAATGTTGTCGACGAGTTGGCCGGCTGTGTTCACTATAGGGGGAAGGTGTATAATTTTAAGGACAATATTTTTTTGCATAGTCAGCACAATTTGTGTAAAAATATATATGTGTAAAATTGTCTTTTCACGTGCATTTTTATGTATCGGGTCTCTGAATGGCGTTGTATTTATAATTTTAGCAATAGGCCTACTATTTGAAATTATTTTATTATTATAGCTAAAACATGTCCCGGTAAGCAAGTGTACACCGAATGCAAGTCTAGTTGTAAAAACACATGCGCTTCAGCAAACTACAATCTTGAGCAGTACTGCCCTACCACATGTCTTCCCGGTTGCCAATGTCCAGAAGGAACGTATCTGGAAGAGGGTGAATGTATAGAGAGGGAGTTGTGTCCATGTATATATAACAGGGAAAAGTACTACAATGGGTCTTTTATTATGCAGGAGTGTAATCAATGGTAAGTCATCTTATAGCTATATAGGCTAGTATAATACATATAATATAAACACTACAGTATGTAAGACACGTTTGTTTAACTTCTTGTAAGAAGGAGGTGTCACTGTACAATGCGACAATAAATTAGGCCTAGATAAACTCCTTTCAGTACCGCAGTAGGCCTGTACTTTCAGACGGTACACATACATTGGTATTATTGCCTTGTACTTTTTCTGACTTCCAAGCTGTTCATATTATGAGTGACTACACTCTACATACTTAACGCCAGGATGTATTAAATATTATGGTTTGAGTTGAGTTAAAGTTAAGTTTGGAGTACATTCTGTGTAAACGTTACTACAAACCTAACTTTACTTGTGTGTATTCGCCATGCAAACCTTTAAACCATATACCTCTTCATAGATGCTGTAAATCAACACTTCTATCATTTTACATTCTATTTCAAAATGGCTTATTAATTACTTTCTTTATTTCAGTACTTGTCTGAATGGCAAGTGGACATGTGAATCTGAAATATGTACTGGATCTTGCTCAATCACTGGAGCAGGTCACATCACCACAATAGATAAGAAGGACTATACTTTCCACGGATTATGCTCATACATGCTTCTCGAGGTAAGATACTTCATTACGGCATAAAACCAATAATTGTTAAATCTATTTCTCACTAAAGACAAAATGGCGTATTTGTTTGTTTTGTTTGTTTGTTTTATCTTTATACTGGGTGACCTCTTCAGTCAAAGACTGATCTCCCATAGGGCCCAGTTGGTGATCAGTGACTGTGATGTACTAATACACCGGGGTAACCCCCTACTCGTCTCGAAAGATATACTAGGTTCTTTAAAGTGCACACGAGCAAGTTGTGTTCACTGGACCTACGGTTTATAGGTCCTTATCCGAGAAGACTCGTTCTACCACCAGAACCATGGAATGAGTGAGCCTCGAACCCCTGCCGATGTTATGGCTACGTGATACGGTTCCACTGTCTTAACCGCTCGGCCACTCACTCTTACGGTTCCACTGTCTTAACCGCTCGGCCACTCACTCACGCAACGCAAGCTAGTTGACCAATTGCAAGCTAAAGTTCGGATGATATATGTGTGTCAAGTTGCGCTTGTTCTTGCGTTGATCTATGTGGGAACCAAGCTTTAGGTTTTTCGTAATGCGCATGGATCACCTCCACAATAATTTGGTGTTAACCGTTCGATACTTTGGACAGCGTAGGTAACGTGTCAATGATAATATTAACACGTTATCGGAAAACGGTGTACTGCACGTTTATTCTTCGATCCTGACCATTAACATTATTTCAATACAATTTTACATTCGTCATTATAGGCATCGATATGTATGCGTCCTAAATATCTGTAGTTGCCTTTTAAGAACAACATTCGATGATGTTTTTCTTATTTTTATTTTTATTCTTTAAAGGAATTTATAAGCAAGAAGTTTCACGTGTCAGCTACATTTGAGGATTGCGGTAGTGACGGATCACTGGTGTGTATCACATCATTGTCGCTAACTGTTGACGATACAATACTTAAGCTTGGTCCAGGATACCAAGTCTCAGTCAACGGAGAAGTCGCTTCTTTGCCGTATAAGAACACCGATATGCACGTACACTTTGGCTCTTCAATGTTCATTATTGTGGAAACTTTCGGGCTAACAGTAACTTACGATGGAGGAAGACGAGTTTACCTAAATGTTAACCCTGTCTATATGTACTCTGTAAGTTGAGATGTTTGCTTTTGTAATTATATGTTTGTAGATTATTGTATTGCTTTACACATTCTGTGCCAAATACTGCACAATAAACAAAAGCAAATTTAAGCAATCATCAAAGATGCAAACTTATCGGTAGCCGAAGCTAAACAGTCCAGACCCTCGATTATGAATAATGATTACATTAGGCTATTACACATTCGATAACAGTTATAACTTTATAAAAAAAAATATTATCATTTTAGGTCCGTGGTCTTTGTGGAACCTACGACGGTGTTGAAGAGAACGACTTCACTACACGTGATATGGATATCGAGGCCAGTGTTGCTCTCTTTGCTGCTGGTTACGTTCTTGAGAATGAAGACTGTCCAGAGCTTGTTGACCGTTTGACGTATGAATCATGTAGTATCAACGCCCGTAATGTAATCAGAGCTGAGAACGATTGTAGCTTTCTAAAGTCTTCAGTTTTTGAAGCTTGTCATGGTTTGGTTGAGGTTGATCTTTACTATGAAAACTGTATGCATGACGTATGTGGTGGGAATGACCATGACGTAGATCTATGTGGATCAATAGCGGCTTATGCTAGAGAATGTGCTCTTGCCGGTACACCAGTACATGACTGGAGGTTACATGAGGATCTCAGTGAAAGCAATTGTGGTAAGTTGAAAATATGCTTCCTTTATTCGAAATATGCTGTTGAGATTCCTGTTTAATTCATTCACATTAATAAACGCATACAATTATTGTACTTATATCTGATATTCGTAGAAATGACATGTTCTGTTGGCGGACAAGAGTACCAAGAGTGTGGCAATGCTTGTGAACATTCATGCGCAGATCTTACATACAAATCAGATTGTTCATACAAACAATGTGTGGCTGGTTGCAACTGTCAAGAAGGCAAAGTGTTGGACTCTACTGGACAGTGCGTACCGCATCACGCATGTAGCTGCGTATATAATGGGAAGACATATCCATCAAGGAGTGTAATCGAACATCCATGTCAGAATTGGTACGTATCGTTATCATATATTTAACTCAAGAATAGCAAATTAGAAAATTTAACCTGTGCAAGGCAAATAGATATTACATCACTTAAGATACCACTAATCCTTTTTTTAGAAGAAGGTAACAAAAAAGATCTGTTAGTTTATTAAAAGTTACAATACAATTAATATACAAACCATGATGTTCCTGAGGCCGTTCCAAATGTCATATGTGGAGAGCAGTCTGGATGCTGGGTCGTCGACTGGTCTGCAGTCATAAGCTGTTGTTGACCGATGCACTGTAGTACATTTGACATTATGACTATTTGAGGCTAAATAAGAATAAGAAATAGATAAAATACAATTATGAATGTAGGCCTAAAATAATTTACAACAACGATTTTCTTTACTAAAATGATTTTATAGCACGTGTCTGAACGGAACATTCGAATGCGACTACAATGATTGTGACGTAGATGTAGTATGTCCAAAAAATCAAGTTTTCCAGCAATTCACAACTCAATGTCCAAAAACGTGTGAAAACTTTAACTTGGAACCCACCTGTAGATTATCATACACACCTGGTTGCACCTGTCCAGAAGGCCTTGTCCTTGATGTAAGTATCATGAGGAGGAATGATAAAATGACGTGAATATTTGATAATTATTTTTATAAATTGATATTTTTGATCCCAGAGATTCATTTTATGTGTGAAGGTTTGAAACATTTTAAAGATGTTTTAAACAATTGTTTTAAACATAAATACCCTGTTTTGGTATGTTCTGGCTTGGTTGGAATGGCAACATGAGCATTCTGTCTCGTTTCTCATTTAGTACTAAAATAAAATTTTGTGTTGTTAGTATTTGCAAAAATAAAATAAATAAAATAAATAAAATAATAAGTACAAAAAGTATACAAAGTAAATATATATGTTGTGAAAGAAGATGATGATCTTTCAAAATATTTGTGTGGCCCATAACCTAAGATAACTTTCTGTGGGGCCGTAAAGGTATGAACTAGACAAATTCAACCATGTGACCTGTCAGTAATAGGAAAATTGTGTATAGGTAATTAGTACCATTATTTATTAATGTATTTAAAAATATACTTACATTTTTAAGGATGATATATGCGTTGAACCACATAAATGTTCATGTAGGCATAACGGTTTGAGATATGAAAATGGAGAAAAAATAAAAAAAGATTGCAATGAATGGTAAGTAACTTGTATTTAACTGATTCCTTTATCACAATTGAATTAACTCTGTACTCAATCATAAACAATTAAACATCCAATTGAGCCATTCCAATGATCGTTCCTCTTGATGTGCAATGAAGAAAACTGATCAAAGCCTATTTCTTTCGCATAGTTGTTACTAATTTCTTTATTAATATTTAAATGTATTGTTGTGTTCAACAGCGTTTGCGGTGGGCGTCACTGGGATTGTACAAAACATAAATGTTCAGGTAAATACTACTTTACTGATATTTAAAAACTGTGTTTATTATTTTTGTTTGATCTCATAAAACTAATGCTACTAATGAAGGATTCTAATCATATTGTTTTTTCTTTATTTTAGGAACATGTATTGCCACTGGTGATCCTCATTACATCACCTTTGACGGCAAAAAATACTCTTTTATGGGTAATTGTCGATATGTATTGGCTAAAGAGGTAGACAATGCCTTTGTTGTTACTGCTGAAAACGTACCATGTGGTGCTGCAGGTGTTACTTGCACAAAGTCAGTCCACGCCACTATCGGGTCCGTTACAGTTGAACTTCTCAGAGGAAGAGAAGTTCTGGTGAATGACCTAGGCGTACAGCTACCAAAGGTTTACAATAGTCTGAGGTTGGACTACTCTGGAATGTACGTTATTTTGCGTTCAGATGTTGGTTTGGATATCATGTGGGATGGAGGTAGGTTCTTTATTCTTACTGATCAGTTTTAAAAAGTGCATACTGCATTGTCGCTATCCTAACACCTAACCTGGCCTTTGTTTGAATCGAAACATTTGAAGAGTAATGCTAGTATATAGGCTACACAGCCAACACAGCAAAATACACCACTGCACTTTGAATGTAAACTGCTGTTTTAGGAAAATAGAACAAGAACATTATCTTTTTACTGATTTATTTCAAACACGTCCAATATTACAAAGCAATTTAGAAACTAACCACATTATAAATAGATTTGTTGTTTCTGGGATCAAAACTATAAGTAGTAATACACATTCTCACTCCTGGGGCCGTCAAAGCATATTGATCGAAACGTCGGGAAAACAGTTCTTTTCAGAACCAATATGCGTGGTGTACCGCTAACTTTATATTATATCAACATAGAAGTAGTCAACCTTATGAATCTTCTGTCCATATGAAACATTCGATTTAATAGAAACGGAAATGTTATGAAAATAAACATTTACGTTTAGGTGTTTTAAGCTTATGAAGAAAAAATAAACTTGTTAGAGTGACGTGTATTATCATTTCATAATTTATTTTCAGCTACAAGACTGTACATTACAATTCAACCCGAGTATAATGGTAAAGTAGAAGGTCTATGTGGTAACTACGATGGAATTGCCCACAATGATTTTCTTAGCCAGGATGGTGTTATTGAAGCTAGGGCTGATAACTTTGCTAATTCATGGAAGGTTTCAGAAAATATGTGCATTGATGTGAATTCTGATATTATCCCTGACCCTTGTGAGGTAGGTTGAGAACTGACTTGCTTTTTTGTGTAATGCGATAAGCAAATATGCGATAATGATATTGATAAGGTGCACATATCCACAAAGTGCTCAAAGCGCTTGTGACAACAATGAAAAATACTAAACTTGATACAGATTTGTATGCGAGAGGCAATTTTTTCGATAAATGATTTTCTGGAAAAGGTATTTTCAAAAGTATCTGACAAAAGCTGTATCCAATTGTTAGGCTCATTTTAACTTATTTTTGTTGTGAAAACGCGGGTTATTACGCCTAGTAAAGGAGTTTATTTAATGTAATCGTGTATCATTTTATGGATTTCATTTTTGTTTTGTAGGTAAATCGCAACAGGCTCACTTGGGCCCAAAAGAGTTGTGATATCATGAGACATGACCTCTTTCAGCCGTGTCATACCGCAGTCGATCCAGAAATATTCATAAGATGGTGTGAATACGATGCATGCGCGTAAGTATAATATCATTATAATTATTATATCGAAAGTGAAAATACCGATACAATCATATCACATCTGATCCATTAGCACAAGAAACCAAACTAAAACACCAACATCATAAATGAATAAGATTGAAAAAAATAGACTGAAGTCATTTACACAACTTGTGCTGACAGTTTTAGGTTTCACATTTCTTGTTAGGTATTGCACCTTTGTCCTGATTTCATTTTGCTTGTAATGTTACTGAACTAATAATGGATGACCGGCAATTTAAACGAGCTTTGCCCTTACGGTAATCCACCCAAATAAGTTGTTATCTTTTATATTCAGTAATTGAAATGGTAAAATAAATTAAATGGGCTGCCTTATACAAGCTTCGCTTTTTAGGAATGTTTCCCCTCTTATTTTTTATCATATTTACTGTTAATTTTTATTTTCTATGAATGACAAGAAGAGAAATAAATGTTACTTTGATTGATTGAATTAAAAATGAAAACTGAAAGAAGTGTCATATTTCCAGAGCATAATGGCTATGCATATTTAAATTGTAGTGCGCCCTCTATATCGGCACACGTTTTGCTTGATGTAAATTTGAAGCTAGATATTTCTGTTGATATTAATCATTTATCCTCAAATCCTCTACACAATTTGTAAATATTCAATGTTTACTTTTAGAACGAACGGAACGAATCTGTCAAACCTTTTGAGACCTTGTTTTGTAGTGCGCCTCTATATCGAGACACGTTTTAGTTTCAATGGATTTTAATATGCCTTGTAAAATGTATGTCGCTTTTATGATTATTAAACATTTTCACAAAATACATTCACAATTATAAACCCAAACAAATCGTTACTTTTAGCTGTACATTTGGCGGAGATTGTGAATGTTTGTGTACAGCTATTGCTGCATATGCTGAACAGTGTAACAAACATGGTATCTACATTAGATGGAGATCACAGGATCTATGTCGTAAGTTTCAATGGTTTTGGTTATTGATATATTTTTCATTAGCAACCAAACGGTTATAACCAACAAATATGGTATGTAGGCCTATTATTTCTGATAAGTAAGAAAGAAGAACCTACCTCCGTCTTACATGGATGGCATCTATACTTTAGACTTACACGTTAGACTTGTGATGAGTCAGAGACCTATTATCTGTCTTCTGTTATAATTGATATTTATAATTATAACTAAATATCAGTATAATTTTCAAGATCAAAGAGTGCCAATACATTTGGTATCGGTATAGGCTGCCTACTGTATACTGACTTAACTACAATGTTCATATTCATATTTAAACACCTACTTATATGTAGCAATGCAATGTGATTACGGTACAACATACATGGCATGTGGGCCTGTGTGTCAGGAGAAGTGTGACGAAAGACATCCAATCCCAGAAGAGTATTGTACTGGATGTGTGGAGGGTTGTTTCTGTCCAAGTGGAATGGTACTACGAGGTAAGCATGAAAGCTTATTGGAAACATGCAAAGTGATTTCCTAAAGAAGCAATCATAATGTTTTATAGAATTAACTACTTTCATTCCAACATTAATGAATAAGATTTGCAAGAGCGCTTCATTCTCGGTGTCAAACATCCATTCGATACTTCGTATTTTTTACAATTATTTTATCCATAATCAAACATTCTAAATAAAACAAAACCATTAACCGACCAAGTTTAAGTCTTGTACGTTACAGAATATATTACCTATTTACAATTGAGTATAGAATGCATAAATTTAATATGACTGCAAAAACACAAGGATTTCATTGAATTATGATTTAAATTGACAGGCCAAGAATGTGTTCCTGCTGAAGAATGCCCATGTGAACATAACAATGTCATTTATCCCACTGGAAGTTCATTTTCAATCAATTGTAAAAACTGGTAAGTAGGCCTAGGCCTAATTATCTCCGATATAATCATAACGCATGTGTACAATGACAATAGAACCTAAACTCAGAATTTCAAAAATCAAGTGAATTGCTTTTCTTTTAGTTTTTAACAGTACAGGTTTATTAATTAATTCTTTGTTTTGTTCCCAAAATAAATATTTACAGCACATGCATGAATGGCAACATAACATGTCTTGGAGATCCATGTTTCGGTAAGTTGGACTTTGGAATGTTCATACAACAAGATAAGCTTTTAGTACAACATAATTACTTTATATAATCATTCTCCATTATTGTTGAAACAATTATTTGCTGCAGTATTTGTACGTGTATATACTATGATTCATATATATTTGTTATTGTAGGAATCGAGACATGTGCTCCTGATGAGTTCAGTTGTGACAATGGTAAATGCATCCCTGTTGAATGGACTTGTGATGCTGCTGAGGATTGTGGAGATTCTAGTGATGAAACTGATTGTGGTAAGATTATCGCAGGCCTAAGAAATTAACCATAGGATAACATATGCTGTCTTTTGATCAAAAACAATATTTTATAAAATCCAACAAAATAACACGTTTGGAACAATACTTAACATCTTCCCGATACCGATTTCAATCTAACAACAGGACGCTGAGCTCTCCCCTTTCCAAGATAGGATTTCACACTTTGATCTTAGGTCTGGCTGCGAAAAATACCAACAGTACTGTATTATGTACATATATTCCGCGACTCGCGGTGCCTGTCGCTGCCACAGAGACAAACCATTTGATCTTGCCGATTTTATTGCTCCTACTCATCATGACGTCATTTGATTGGACATTTTTATTCTTTAGTTCTAGGATGAACATTTCTTTTGTTTTATGTAAGAAAAATGTATGTTACAGATACAGATTCCTTTTATTATCCTATATAAACTGTAGAATCCATAACTTGTGACACATGATTCAATTGACACTCCTATTAGGCGGACACTTTTTCATGGAACGAACTATAAGCATTATAATTATCTTTTAACACTAAGGACAATCTATATTCAGTGAAAATCTGGAATGGGAACATATTAATGTAAATGTTTTCCTACCCCCCCCCCCCCCACCCACCCCGCAAAATTACTGGTGTAGTCCTACCAAATAGGTTTGAATTATATTAATGTGTAATTGTAATGTAATATTAATATTTGACTTCGTTCTTTTTTAGTCTACAACTGTACAGTTAATGAATTCACGTGTAGAAATGGACATTGCATAAACATTAATTACAAATGCGATGGAATGCCGGATTGTACAGATGAATCAGATGAGTTCCAATGTGGTAAGTTGTGTTTTAACGTTCATTTTTCCCAAATAATGACAAATAAGATGAACACACTTTAAACTTTGAATATTATTCACCTTTGCCAAAAAAAAATACAGGTTGTTTAAAAAGACAAAATAAATCAAACATAACCAGAAACATTATTAGCTTAACTACTTTTCTGTTAATTTTTTTTCCCATCCAATTTCTGTTATTTAAAAGTGAAACATCATTATGTAAAATTTTAATGGCCCATGCCTATTCAAAATAATCATTATATCTATCTAAAAGAAACTAAATAAATTCCATTTTGAAACAGTTTCATTAGACAAATATTAATTAACTGTACACAATTATTATTACTATGCATAACAATATTAGTTATAGGGCCATAGCTCTGTGTGTACAGTTAAGTGTTATAGCGCCCTCTTTAGGATTACTTTTGTTGAAACTTGAGACCAAAACAACTTGAAAAAGTTTTGTTTAGTGCCAAAAAATGTCAGATTTTATTTACTTTACAAATGTAAAGATGTAAAATATCTAATTACTTTACTTTCTTGGCTAGGTCTAGGCCTAGGCCTGAGTGAGCTAAAATAGACAGTCGTCAAAGTTAAGACTTCCTCCTGCGATAGAGTGAATTTTCGTAGCTACTGAGCTATTATAAGGCTATGCCTAGGCCTAGGCTTAACTAGGCCTCGGCCTAGTCCTTAGGCCCAGTGGCCGTATTCACCAATCACACTTAAGTGAGATATTTCCCTTAAATCCTAAGTTGCGAAAACGCTCATCAACAGCGGTCGAATGTGACCCTGACTGAGTCTAGGCTAGTTAGATACAATATGGTACAGTAGGTTATACCTAGAGGATGACTACTAAATTTGGCAACATCTCCACCCACCTAATACTAATAATAATAGATTTCTATTAATTAATTATTAGGCTAGTATTATTATTAATTGGCATGTCATATTGGTGTTGTTGTTTATATATGTTTGTAGTGTAAAACATTCTTTCAATCTGATTTCAGGTCCCAATACATGTGATGACGACTTGGAATTTCTTTGTAGCAATGGTGTATGTATTCCACATACTTTTGTTTGCGACGGTGAACATGATTGCGGATTCGGCGACAATTCTGATGAAGAGTCATGCGGTAAGTGCTAGGTAGAAGATTTAGCAGTATAGACTCGCCTAGGCTAGCTGCCAAATGATTAGGTGCCTATTAAGGAAAGTTGAGGATATTGACAGACATATTTATAATATTAAGTCTAAAACAATTTTTATTTTTGTTTAGGATTGTTAAAACTGTACATTAAATTCTTTAACTTAAAAATAATATTGTAATGTCCATACTTAAAAATTGGAGAAATGTTCAGGGAAAAATTTCATTTAAAAATTTTGTTTAGCAATATTGCTAATCAAACTGATTTTTAAGTCGAGAAACATAGTTTTGTATTGTATTTTTTGCTACACAATTTTCAAAATGTGTAGCAATAAGGTTGTTCTGTATAGCTTTTTGCTATTCTACACTGGTGAAAATGTTCCTGATGTTTATTATTATATTAGTTGAGCTTCATCAACAAGAAACTGTTACTAACCTGCACACTATTTATTCTTGGATTTCCATGGACAAAACATACTGTAACATATCATAACACATCATACCACTCATCCAGCCATTAAGCTATAACAAATACACGGCAGAATGGAAGTAATTTGACCAATTAGAAGCAAACATGTGCATGTGATAGATCAATTGCTTGTGTTTCACATATTTTTTGCCCAATTTATTTAGTTTGGTTTATGTAGTTCACACTACCTACAAAAACAAATCATTCTTTAGAGATGCAGTAAACATATATTTTTACTTACTAATATAATATGTTTTGTTTTTCTCTTTTGTAGAAGAACCAACCTGTGCACCCACCGAATTTAGCTGTAACACGCAAGGCACCTGCATCCCACTGCCACAACTATGTGATAAGCATGATGACTGTGGAGATGGTAGTGATGAGATAGGCTGTGATGGTAAGTAGCACTCAAAAAAGGAATTGTCATTGTACAGTATTGTCATTTTGAATTTGGTTCAATTCATATTGCTGACTGATGTACTGTTGTTCCCAGTGTCAAATCTGTACCATGTTAAATGGCATTAGGATACAATAAAATGTTCTTCATCTTTTAATGTGTCTTAAATTATTACGATTATTATCTATTGTCTAATTATTATGTACCATAATTTTACGTACATTAAATTTATCGTGAGGATAGTCTAAAATTTTAAATTTCAAAAACAGTTTGGTGACATTTAAGGAATTCTAAATACTGTATTAACTTACTCTTCTATCTTATGAAAATTTCTATAATATGGTACTATACTTGTATGAGTGACTACCTTTTGATTATTGTTTATCTAAACAAAACACTGTCATAATGATTGGTCAACTATTGTTAATTGATTTTAATAACAAAATGTATTTTTGTTTCTATAATTTACTTTTAAAAAGTAGCAAACTTCGTGACTTTTATATTTTTATATTTTATTGGAATTTCAAAATGATATCACAATTACCATCTATATTTTGCCATGTTACCATTTTCGTATTACATTTTAAATGTATTATCATCATCATATTAAATTGTTCATATTTTTTAATAGGGCCCTGTCCTGATGAGTGTACTTGTTATGTGGACTGTGATGGCAACTTCGTAGATGGTGAATGTGAAAGTGATTACCCAATGTGCGCTAGTTGCTTTTGTGATGACAGCGCAGTAAAGGCCGAGGATGGTGGAATGTGCCTGGTTCACCCTCAAGACTGCTTCAAGAGTATGTATACCATAGGTGATCCTACAGATGGAATGTAGGACAATAACCACCTATTATGGACAGTACAATTGTTAGAGTTGGGGGTGTATGACAATGTTAGGTGATGATGCAGGGAACATAGTCAAATCCTACAAAATACCTACTGTACCTACATATTTATTAATAGTATAGCCAGAAACGCAATACAACACTTGTCCTACTACAAATTCAGATTGATCAGTTGTTTTGGATAATCACATTTTCCTAATGAAAATTTTCCCTGTGATAAGTAATATTTTATTGTGTCTATCTTTAATTTCTATGCATTACTATAAAGGTAATATTCTAAGAGAGTGTTTTAACCTATTTTTACTTTACAATTTTATAAAATCACTATTATTACCCAATATTTGGGATTATGAATTGTTGTGTTGTTAGTAAAATTCGACACCTTGCACTAGACAATAATATTCCGGTTCTTCTTTTTTAGACAACTCTCCTAATATAATATCAAACTTTCTGAAAACTACAAACTCTCTGAAAACTAGAATATTCTTGAGATCATCCAAAAGGTCACAAATGTGCTTTACCATTACAAACACATTTATAATACCAAACATTAGGCCAGCCCAAGGATGATTGGTATTGGTAGGTTTGACTGTAGTACAAACAAAATCGGCTCCTTTTGTACTTCAAATGAGATTTCTATTTTTCAAGTTGAGTCCTACTGTAGAGAGTCTGTTAATATGACTATTTTAACGATGTGTTTGTTTTTATCACAGTGACCACACCCTACATTGGTTGTGATTTGAATGAATGGCAGTGTTTGGAATTCCATGAGTGTATACCAATCGAGGAAAGATGTGATGGCATTTACGATTGCTTTGATCAGAGTGATGAACAGTCCTGTTCTACGGTTAAACCACTCACGAAAGTTCGTAAGTATTCAGATAAGTTACTAGATTGATTAAAGTGGGTGATGTGTGATTAAGAGTTGGTTAAACCATTCTTACACAGTACTTTAAAACTATCAATGTTTTTACTGAGGTGACACTGTATCAACAACATATTTTCAACATATCTAAATAATGTAATCTTTTTTCTTATAGTTGTTTGTGATCAAGATATCCCTGTTGCTGATTCCGTACCTGACTTTGTCTTAGTGGACAGTGCAGGACCTGGCTGGAGTCCAACTGAGGATGGTCCCATGCTTGACATCCCACTAAAATATCTGAGCACAGTCACAGGATTGGTTGTAATGGGGGGAGGACCAGGAAGCAATGCATATGTGGAGAATATACAGATTATGTACCTAACAGAAGATGGTAATATTCCATCTGTCATAATCAGTGAGACACAACAAAATGTAAGTTTAAATCTACATGATCTGTCTACTATCACACTTTATGTGACGAAAAAATGCGATGGACACAATAACCTAATATCGCTACCATATTTGGGCACATCATATTTTTTGTCAAACGAGATTAATAATGTAGACAGAACTTTAAATAAAAGACTTGTGTACATTCAGTGCACCTTCTAAAATATGGAAACAGTTTTTCATCAATTATTTTTCTCAGTTTATTAAAAAACCTCCACTCCTAAAGACTTGTTATATGACTTTGTCCATATATGGGCACATACCATTTTGTGTCACATAACATTTGATAGTGTAGTCAGAGCTTTTAGAAATTTGTCTAATCAAAACAGCAACAAATAAAAATTAATGCTCTTAACTGTAGGGTAAAGGCAGTTTTATGTCAGGTAAAATTATCTAGACATAATATTAAAACAAATGGTTTTTTTCTAGTTCTTTGCTGCTAATTTTGATGATTCAACACCAGTGCTCATTGAGTTTCCTCTTCCTCAACGAACAGCAAAGCTTATGATTCGAGTTCTTCAGCAAGTTACTCCAGTTGAACTTAAAATCAAAGTTATCGGCTGTGAACAAGTTGGTAAGTATCATGCAAGCCTTCATAACGAACAAAATATTTAGATGTGATATTTGGATTTTTTCCAGACGGAAAAATAAAATATTGTAAGGAAATCTAAAGGAGTTTAAGACAATTTAAATACTACTGTATAACAAACAATATCATCAATTCTGTACTAAAATATATAATCACAGTATTGTATTTATTTCTAAGCTACATAGAAAAGAAACAAACAAATGAAATCAAATTACGGAAACAAATACAAAGGCAGGTGACTTAAAAAATGACACCGCTGTGGGTATCAGTTGCAAGATCTCAATGGAGATACAAATAAAATAAGCAAAAAGCTAAATAAAAACAATAAAGTAAAACAGTCAGAACAATTTGCAGTGCTTTCAGGCAACACTAGCCCTTCATCAGTATAAGTGAGAATTGACAATATAAAGCAGACAAACGCTGCCTGAGTGGTCTGGAATAAAAGAAATAAAAACAAAGGACAGACAGGCTGGTGAATAGAGGGTGGAGAGAGTAGAAAACAATGAAGATAGCTTGCTAGATATAAACAATTTCGAAATGGAGAACTATAAAACAACACAAATACATAATTTGATATGTATTCATTTAATTTTCTTTTTTTTTCAGGACAATTTACTACACCTATACCAACTACAGCTGTACTTGCTACAACAGGTAATAAAGCACCCTTTTTATTACATATATAAAGATATTGTTGATGTTGTTTTTTATTTATCTGTCATTTTTCACTGATGAATGAATGAATAAATTTATTTTTCTACTATATTCTAATGTAATATTAATTTTTTTTTTATATTAAATTAATAATAAAAATTAAATCTGTTTTATTTGCAGGCTATTGTAGCAAAACTTTAGCCTTTGATGCACCAGATAAGTTACATTTTGTCAGTGCACCAGATGCCGATGGTATTTATGGCTGGTCACCCAGTATTCTAGATAACTCTGTAGAATTAATATTTACGGAACCAGTTCGAATCACAGGCCTAAATATTCTTGGTGGTGGATCTAATACTGGCGAGTTCTCTGAACGTCTCCAAATTTCTTCCATTGAGATTGGCAGTGACAGAGAGGTTTATGTAATGGATGACAGTGGTTTTCTTCCAAAGGTACTCTACATTTACTATTATTATTTTTGCTTTTCTATATAAATTATAATATTTCATCTGAAATGTTTTAAAATTATCTCATCCTGAACTACATGACCAAATCTTTTGTGCTGTTTAAGATGGTCTGCTTTCTTAATTCTCTTTTCCCTATTTGGCTGTAATAGCTATGTTATGTTGTCAAATTATTTATTTTTAATGTAATTCTATACTATATGCAATTATTATTTGACAATATCTGCCGTACAGCTGACTCGAATAGACTCAACCCTTGCTCATTTAACCTATTTATTTTAATTTAAAGTTATTCTGATTGACGTATCTGGTTATATATTCATGATTTGACAAAAATAATTCCCTGTTTTCTTAGATGCCCTTCCCATTCGCAGATCTTAGATCAATCGGTTAAAAATGTATGATCAAATGGACTTAAAACTTTTTTTCAGCAATTTTTAAAAATTGTTTAAAAAAAATTGGTTGAATTTCTATTTTATGAAGCAGAGATTTCAATGTTATTTTAAAGATTAATTTTCTTTGCATTTAAGTTATTTGAAGGAAATGTTGATGACACAAATGTAGCTGTCTTGACTTTACCTGATGTTATCATTACCGAAAAGTTGATTATTCACGTTGGTCTGCAAGAGAGGCTTGCACGTCTACGAGTTCAAGTTCTTGGATGTTATGAACGAGGTAAGTTACTGCAGCTAAAGATATTCTTAAATCATCCTGCAGTTGAATTAAACTAAAATCATGCCAAGTCAACCTGTTTTGTCAACCATGCCATGTCACATCATGTTTCATGTTTATATAAAGTAAATGGTTCATTTGGCTTCAATAACTTGGATAGTAATACGTAAAAAAAAAGAAGAAAATGAGAACTCTTTTAAACAGTTTTAGAAACATATGTCAATACAAATATCTCTATTATTATCTTTGTGATTAACTTTCTGTAGACAGTTTAACCAAAGTGTCTTTGACAAGTTTACAGTTACAAGTTTACACTTATCCTCTGCAAATGTGACCAAAACCTAAATTCAAAATGTAAATGATTGGAAGATTTTACTGTTGGAACAACTAACTTTTACATGAACTTTAGCATCATAAGAAGAAAGCAATAATCTAAACTGATTTTTTTATTCAGGTTTTCTTTTTTTTCAAACTTAATTTATGCAATGTCTTATTTAGTAATATCAAGGTTTACAGTTGAATATTAAATGTGGTTGTATCTTTTAGTTACTACAACAGCTCAACCACAGAGCACACAGCCACATATTGTGACTGTCACTCCAACAGGACCTGTTGGCTCAACCACAATCCCTGCTGCACCAAGTACCGAACATCCACAACAAACAACACCACGTAAGTAACAATGTCAACTAATTATGGTAGTTTATTTTTATTTAATCAAACAATTTAAGGGAATGTCTGGCTAAGATAAATCTAGGTTCAGTGATTCTTCTTATTATTGGTAAAAATATAATCATTTTTGCACATATGGCATTTCATATGTATACTTGAGATGGAATTAACTTGGACAAAATTGTCAAAATGTGATGATCTGCTGGTGGTGCTTGCCTCTAACACTAACAACATTGAAAAGACAATAATTAGAGACTCGGACAAGACTAGGCCGAGACTTGCATACATGTACACATACTGTGTGAGTTCTGAATAGTCTGTCCCCAACTATGTCCCCAGCTATGTTACTATCCTTATGGAAGTTACAGTAATGATAACATAATTGTGGACAGTTCAGTTTTTTTTAAATACACTACTTCAATATAGTCTTTTCTATTAAATACACTCTACATATTTTATTTTCTTAGATGTCTGCCAGAAGATCTTACCTCTTGATTTGCCAGAAGATTCCAAGCTGCCATTTGATAGCTCACCAGATGCAGAAGGTGTTTATGGTTGGGCTCCACCAAGTGATGTAAGCCTCTTGAAGGTTGACCTTTTGGAACCAATGATTGTGACTGGTTTAAATATTTTGGGAGGAGGTGCAGATTCTGATGCATTTGTGGAGAGTTTAGCTATTATGTATGTTTCACCATCAATGCCTGGAATAAACCAACAAGTTAGCTCACCAGAAGGACAATTGGTAATTATTGTATAACTAATTAATGTTTATTATTAAGCATACTGCTTATGTAGACAAACTAGTAAATAGTTAGACATCTAATTGTTGTCAGATGGAAAATAAAATGTAATCCAATGCCACTTTGCAGTAATTTGATAATAATTATATTAAACAATTTAATTCTTGTAGAGTTACCCTGGAAATGATGATGATTCTACTGTAAAAACAGTGATTTTGTCAACACCAGTGTATGCATCATCATTGACTATCAGAGTTATCAATACCAATAATAAAGACATCAGACTAAGACTTCAAGTACTGGGTTGTGAACACGAGGGTAGGTTAATCTTTACTTTTTTTTCAATGAATTAACAAAGATGTTTATAGAATACTATATGGGTCTTGTGAATGAATGTCCTTGTCTCTTTTTATCATATTAACCATATACCTTGTCTTATGGTTTAACAGAATGTTATACAAATGCTGTTGATTTAATATTTGTAAAGTAATTATGCATTATTTTAAAAAACCTAAAAAAAAATTAAGATAAAGTGTCTTTAATAGAATAGCTGTTGTAATGATTTTATTCATACCATACATTTCTATATTGAGACTTAATATAATCAAATTCGACTTTAAAATTTTGTTTGAAATAGTTGGATTGAGGAAAATGAATCACACCCATAATATTGGCTTTACCAGACTGACCCGGGTATAAGCATTCTTGAAGTTACCGCTTTTTTAACGAAACTGATTCACCCAAACTTGACCATCTTCCCATGTCAATGTTTTCTCATAATTCTAGTTAACAGTACATAGATACTCTATTGTTTAACTAACTTATTCAATACTGACACCCTTTTTCCCTGAACTTATTGAGTATAATTTGTAAATCTTTAGTAACAACATCTGTACCAAGAACCACATCAAGTGCAGTACAAACTGAAGGACCAACAACTCCATGTAAATATTTTTTAATATTTATATAATACTGTATAATAGTTCTGAAATCCTAACCAAAATATTTATTAAAAAATGCTGTTTTGGGAATTTTAAAAACAATTCAATATACTTTCTATGGTGGTTTATATCGTAGACATATTTGACTTCTTGGTTCAGTCTGTTTTCAATTGTATACTTTTATCTTTGTCATCATTTATTTAAACATTTTCACTGGGAAGTTTAGATATTTCTTATTAAATAGAAAAAGAATAACATATATCTTTGTAATACATTTTAAAAAGACACATTCTATATCAATTCTATCTACTCTTTGATATCTAAATCTGTTTAATTTTTGTATATATGTTTTTTCCAGATGTTTGTAAAGAGATCATTCCACTCGATTTGCCAGAAGACTCCAAGCTGCCATTTGATAGCTCACCAGATGCAGAAGGTGTTTATGGTTGGGCTCCAGCAAGTGATGTAAACCTCTTGAAGGTTGACCTTTTAGAACCAATGATTGTGACTGGTTTAAATATTTTGGGAGGAGGTGCAGATTCTGATGCATTTGTGGAGAGTTTAGCTATTATGTATGTTTCACCATCGATGCCTGGAATAAACCAACAAGTTAGCCCACCAGAAGGACAATTGGTAATTATTATAATTTCTTTCTTTTATATAGTAGATTAATATTATATGATTACTTTCATCATTATTGTTTTAAATTTACATACACAACACATAGTAATAAGTTTGTTTTTTGTAGAGTTACCTTGGAAATGATGATGCTTCAACAGTAAAAACTGTTATGTTATCAGAACCTGTATATGCGTCATCATTGACTCTCAGAGTTTTAAATACCGATAATAATAACATCAGACTTAGACTTGAGGTTCTTGGTTGTGCACATGAAGGTAAATTGTTTGATTTAATATACTTTCCAATAACCTTAAAAACATTAGTACTGTATAAGTGAACTTTTTTATAGATACATATGCTGCATACAGAAACAATATTTATTTATTTATTCAGGTATAATATAAAGAATTTACAAAAAGCAGATATTAGTCTGAAAATATTGTAGTACAATGAAACATTAAAATGACGGACCAAAAATTGACAAATTCACAGCAAAACTACACAAAAATTTAACATACAAAAAAGACATATACTATATATATAATAAAAAAAAACATTAAAATGTAACAATATTGCAAGGTTACTAATTATACTGTTAAAAGCAAACAAATATTGTTTTTACCAATACACTCTTTTATTTTATTCTATATTTTAATAGAATAGTGTAACTAATTTTTAAGAATAGATTAATTAACAGGTTTCTAATAGAAATAGAAAGCTTTGAGCCTAGATTACAAAATATGTTGTAATTAGAAAAAGAGAGGTCTGTTTAGTTTCTAAGAGTTTTTAAAATGTGTTCTTTAGGAACAACAATAAGACCTGTTATGACTACACAACCACACATCCAGTTGACTACTGGGGCAGAACTAACAACTCCACGTAAGTGTTATTTTTATCTATATCTCCGGTCATATTTTAAAACACTACTAATAAGAAATATACTAAATTAAAAAAAATGATTCTATTATTATTATTCATTATTTATAAAGCACCTTTTCAGAATATCAAAGCACTTTACAGAGAGAAACCACATGCAAAAAAAAAATGTCATTAGTGGTTTCTAATTCTGTCTATTGTGGATTTTCACTTCAAATATTTTGTTTTTTTTCCAGATGTTTGTAAAGAGATCATTCCGCTCGATTTGCCAGAAGACTCCAAGCTGCCATTTGATAGCTCACCAGATGCAGAAGGTGTTTATGGTTGGGCTCCACCAAGTGATGTAAGCCTCTTGAAGGTTGACCTTTTGGAACCCATGATTGTGACTGGTTTAAATATTTTGGGAGGAGGTGCAGATTATAATGCATTTGTAGAGAGTTTAGTTATTATGTATGTTTCACCATCGATGCCTGGAATAAACCAACAAGTTAGCCCACCAGATGGACAATTGGTAATTATTATAATTCCATTGCTTTATAAAATAGATTAATAATTCAAATATATGATTTACTTTCTTCATGTGTTACATACACACAATCAAATGAACACATTTTACTTCTGTTGTTTTAGAGTTACCCTGGAAATGATGATGCTTCAACTGTCAAAACTGTTATGTTATCAGAACCAGTGTATGCGTCATCATTGACTCTCAGAGTTTTCAATACCGATAATAAAAACATCAGACTAAGGCTTCAAGTACTGGGTTGTGAACACGAGGGTTAGTTAATCTTTACTTTCTTTTCAATGAATTAACAAAGATTTTTATAGCTTTTTTGTAGGAAACTTTTTCACCCTAACATGACCCACTTCCCATGTCACTGTTTTCTCATAATCCTAGTTAACAGTACATAGATACTCTATTATGTTTAACTAACTTATTCAATACTGACACCCTTTTTCCCTGAACTTATTGAGTATAATTTGTAAATCTTTAGTAACAACATCTGTACCAAGAACCACATCAAGTGCAGTACAAACTGAAGGACCAACAACTCCACGTAAATATTTTTAAATATTTATATAATACTGTATAATAGTTCTGAAATCCTAACCAAAATATTTATTAAAAAATGCTGTTTTGGGAATTTTAAAAACAATTCAATATACTTTCTATGGTGGTTTATATCGTAGACATATTTGACTTCTTGGTTCAGTCTGTTTTCAATTGTATACTTTTATCTTTGTCATCATTTATTTAAACATTTTCACTGGGAAGTTTAGATATTTCTTATTAAATAGAAAAAAGAATAACATATATCTTTGTAATACATTTTAAAAAGATACATTCTATATCAATTCTATCTACTCTTTGATATCTAAATCTGTTTAATTTTTGTATATATTTTTTCCAGATGTTTGTAAAGAGATCATTCCACTCGATTTGCCAGAAGACTCCAAGCTGTCATTTGATAGCTCACCAGATGCAGAAGGTGTTTATGGTTGGGCTCCAGCAAGTGATGTAAACCTCTTGAAGGTTGACCTTTTAGAACCAATGATTGTGACTGGTTTAAATATTTTGGGAGGAGGTGCAGATTCTGATGCATTTGTGGAGAGTTTAGCTATTATGTATGTTTCACCATCGATGCCTGGAATAAACCAACAAGTTAGCCCACCAGAAGGACAATTGGTAATTATTATAATTTCTTTCTTTTATATAGCAGATTAATATTATATGATTACTTTCATCATTATTGTTTTAAATTTACATACACAACACATAGTAATAAGTTTGTTTTTTGTAGAGTTACCTTGGAAATGATGATGCTTCAACAGTAAAAACTGTTATGTTATCAGAACCTGTATATGCGTCATCATTGACTCTCAGAGTTTTAAATACCGATAATAATAACATCAGACTTAGACTTGAGGTTCTTGGTTGTGCACATGAAGGTAAATTGTTTGATTTAATATACTTTCCAATAACCTTAAAAACATTAGTACTGTATAAGTGATTTTTTTTATAGATACATATGCTGCATACAGAAACAATATTTATTTATTTATTCAGGTATAATATAAAGAATTTATAAAAAGCAGATATTTGTCTGAAAATATTGTAGTACATTGAAACATTAAAATGACGGACCAAAAATTGACAAATTCACAGCAAAACTACACAAAAATTTAACATACAAAAAAGACATATACTGTATATATATATATATATAATAAAAAAAACCATTAAAATGTAACAATATTGCAAGGTTACTAATTATACTGTTAAAAGCCAACAAACATTGTTTTTACCAATACACTCTTATTTTATTCTATATTTAAATAGAATAGTGTAACTAATTTTTAAGAATAGATTAATTAACAGGTTTCTAATAGAAATAGAAAGCTTTGAGCCTAGATTACAAAATATGTTGTAATTAGAAAAAGAGAGGTCTGTTTAGTTTCTAAGAGTTTTTAAAATGTGTTCTTTAGGAACAACAATAAGACCTGTTATGACTACACAACCACACATCCAGTTGACTACTGGGGCAGAACTAACAACTCCACGTAAGTGTTATTTTTATCTATATCTCCGGTCATATTTTAAAACACAACTAATAAGAAATATACTAAATTGAAAAAAATGATTCTATTATTATTATTCATTATTTATAAAGCACCTTTTCAGAATATCAAAGCACTTTACAGAGAGAAACCACATACAAAAAAAAATGTCATTAGTGGTTTCTAATTCTGTCTATTGTGAATTTTCACTTCAAATATTTTGGGTTTTTTTCAGATGTTTGTAAAGAGATCATTCCGCTCGATTTGCCAGAAGACTCCAAGCTGCCATTTGATAGCTCACCAGATGCAGAAGGTGTTTATGGTTGGGCTCCACCAAGTGATGTAAGCCTCTTGAAGGTTGACCTTTTGGAACCCATGATTGTGACTGGTTTAAATATTTTGGGAGGAGGTGCAGATTCTGATGCATTTGTAGAGAGTTTAGTTATTATGTATGTTTCACCATCGATGCCTGGAATAAACCAACAAGTTAGCCCACCAGATGGACAATTGGTAATTATTATAATTCCATTGCTTTATAAAATAGATTAATAATTCAAATATATGATTTACTTTCTTCATGTGTTACATACACACAATCAAATGAACACATTTTACTTCTGTTGTTTTAGAGTTACCCTGGAAATGATGATGCTTCAACTGTCAAAACTGTTATGTTATCAGAACCAGTGTATGTGTCATCATTGACTCTCAGAGTTTTCAATACCGATAATAAAAACATCAGACTAAGACTTCAAGTACTGGGTTGTGAACACGAGGGTTAGTTAATCTTTACTTTCTTTTCAATGAATTAACAAAGATTTTTATAGCTTTTTTGTAGGAAACTTTTTCACCCTAACATGACCCACTTCCCATTTCAATGTTTTCTCATAATCCTAGTTAACAGTACATAGATACTCTATTATGTTTAACTAACTTATTCAATACTGACACCTTTTTTCTCTGAACTTATTGAGTATAATTTGTAAATCTTTAGTAACAACATCTGTACCAAGAACCACATCAAGTGCAGTACAAACTGAAGGACCAACAACTCCACGTAAATATTTTTAAATATTTATATAATACTGTATAATAGTTCTGAAATCCTAACCAAAAAATTTATTAAAAAATGCTGTTTTGTGAATTTTAAAAACAATTCAATATACTTTCTATGGTGGTTTATATCGTAGACATATTTGACTTCTTGGTTCAGTTTGTTTTCAATTGTATACTTTTATCTTTGTCATCATTTATTTAAACATTTTCACTGGGAAGTTTAGATATTTCTTCTTAAAGAAAAAAAGAATAACATATATCTTTGTAATACATTTTAAAAAGACACATTCTATATCAATTCTATCTACTCTTTGATATCTAAATCTGTTTAATTTTGTATATATTTTTTCCAGATGTTTGTAAAGAGATCATTCCACTCGATTTGCCAGAAGACTCCAAGCTGCCATTTGATAGCTCACCAGATGCAGAAGGTGTTTATGGTTGGGCTCCAGCAAGTGATGTAAACCTCTTGAAAGTTGACCTTTTGGAACCAATGATTGTGACTGGTTTAAATATTTTGGGAGGAGGTGCAGATTCTGATGCATTTGTAGAGAGTTTAGTTATTATGTATGTTTCACCATCGATGCCTGGTATAAACCAACAAGTTAGCCCACCAGATGGACAATTGGTAATTATTATAATTCCATTGCTTCATAAAATAGATTAATAATGTAATTATATGATTTACTTTCTTCATGTGTTACATACACACAATCTAATGAACACATTTTACTTCTGTTGTTTTAGAGTTACCCTGGAAATGATGATGCTTCAACTGTCAAAACTGTTATGTTATCAGAACCAGTGTATGCGTCATCATTGACTCTCAGAGTTTTCAATACCGATAATACTAACATCAGACTAAGACTTGAGGTTCTTGGTTGTGCACATGAAGGTAAGTTATTTATTATTCTGTCTATTTCATACAGTATCTACACAATTCTACACAAGACGTTATTTCCAGAATAAATACCTCTCAAAGGTATAATGAAACTGTCTTGTGAACTGTCTTGTAACATACAGTAGTGTTATTAATAAAACCAGTAGATATAATCAATTTGGTTATACATTTTTATTAAGGAACAACAATCAGACCTGCCACGATTGAACCTATTAAAAGTACAACAGGACCAGCTGCACCTAGTACTACAAGACCAGCTGCTTCTAGTACTACAGGACCAGCTCTTGGTACAACAGGACCAGCTTCTGGGACTACAGGTGCAGCTCTTAGTACCACAGGACCACCAGAGATTCCAACCACCATAGCAGGTGCCCCAAGCACAGCAAAACCTGTAGGCTCAACCACACCACGTAAGTATTTTGATTTTCTGGTTTTATAGCAAGTAAAATGTAATGAATAATTTGTAACTGTTGAGCTTTCACCAAAATTAAAAATGATGCTACAAACTGTTTGCTCCATTAGATGTCTGCCAGGAAATCCTTCCGCTCGATTTGCCAGAAGACTCCATGTTGCCATTTGAAAGTTCACCAGATGCAGAAGGTGTTTATGGTTGGGCTCCAGCAAGTGCAGGTTTCAACCTCTTGAAAGTTGACCTTTTGGAACCAATGATTGTGACGGGTTTAAATATTTTGGGAGGAGGAGATGGAACTAATGCTTTTGTGGAGAATTTCTTAGTTATGTATGTTTCGCCATCAAAGCCTGGAGAAGCTTTACAAGTCAGCCCACCAGAAGGACAATCGGTAATTTTTTTTTTCTTTAAAAGATTAACGATAAGCATACTTGATAAGTTAAAATGCAATTTTTTTAGAAGGGTTACATTCAGCAGTGGATTGCAGTCATAGGATGAAGAGTATTCATTATCAAGAGTTAAAATCGGCATATTAGTATTCACTAATATAATGTAGGAAATAGTGCAAAAGGACTTTATTGCGAGGTGGATGCTTAACACAGGCAACTTTAGTTTTCTTAATATATTTTTTCATTCTATTATTTTAGAGTTACCCTGGTAATGATGATGATTCTACTGTTAAAACCGTCATTTTGTCAACACCTGTTGTGGCAACCTCGCTGACAATTCGAATTTTAAATATAAACAATAACGATGTCAGGCTAAGGCTTCAAGTTCTTGGCTGTGAACATGAAGGTAATTTATTTTACTTATTTGTTTTACTTGATAAACAACTCGTTTGAGCTGTTTTAATTTCATCTTTTATTTTAACAAAATAAAATACATGCATATATGTTTCGAGAAGCACTTCCCATCATCAGTGTAAAGCTATATAACATGGTGCATTTATTTATACTCATTTTTTTTTTTCTATTGTAAAGTTAAAAGATGTTACAAAATTAATTTAAATTGTTCAACATTTATAGGTACAACTCCAGCACAACCAGAGGTAACTACACCAGCAGAAGGAACAACTTCCAGAAGTCCAGTAGTGACCTCTAGGAAACCAACAACTCCAAATGCAACACCACATGTACCAGTAACATCAGTCACTCCAAGTAAATTATTGTTTATATTAATTTTTTAAAGTTTGTGGTTTTACTTGTTGTACTTTGCCTACTATTCACTAATTTGATTCATTACAAAAATTTATCTAAATAGATAGTATTAATCAAAACAATTGATATCAATATATGATATTTAACAACATAAGGTCTGCACCCTGGGTAACATTGCACAGGGACTATTATATATATATATATACAGCTAACTTCCTTTAAGCTAATAAAAGTAAAAGAAAAAAATAAAATGAAGCTCTAAATTACTCATATTTGTGCAATATATAGGTGTATGTGACAAGCCATTAGAGTTATCCGCTGATACAGATCCGAAGCTGTTAATTGATAGTTCTCCAGACCAGTCAGGCTTATATGGATGGACACCTGTAAATGGAGACACACTAGTTTCACTAGAACTTGCATCTCCTGAGACTGTAACTGCTATAATATTGATGGGAGGAGGAGCCAACTCTATTGCCTTTGTAGAAAGGTTCACCATGATGTACAGTACACCAGATGCACCAGGGGCACTTCATACTATTCCTGGGGTAAATGCAGTAGTTGACTTTACGCACTATTGATTGCAATGTTAATAAACATAACAGATGTGATTGTGTGAGAAATACATGCATTCTACTCTAACAAAGAAAGCAAAATTAGCCATTGCTACACAAGAATTAAAGGTTAATTTAATAAGATGCTTGCAAAGGAAGATATCAATTTTGTTATTGTAAACTGTTTGGGGTAATTCCTAAATTCAGTTTATCAAATTATTATGTTGAGCAACAAACATTTTTTACTGGATGCTCAGATAACCTCCAGACCACTAAGCTTGTAATTACTTTAGTATTCTTAATGTACTGAGTTTCCAAAACAATTGGGTTAGAGTATGGCAAAACATCTGACCAATTAACATACCTCTCTGATGCAAACATAATTGGTAGTACAGTAGTACTTATTGCCTATAATTCTTTATATTACTTATAGCAAATTGTCTTAACTATTTATTCTATATTTTATTAGTTATTTACTGGCAACACGGATGGTATCACACCTGTCACTGTATCCTTACCGAGTCCAGTGTATGCATCAGTGATCATGATTCGAATTATCAACATTGAACATGTTATACGGCTTAGAGTACAGCTACTTGGATGTTCAGGTAAAACAACATTTTCTCATTGTTTTTAGACATTCACTCTTTACTGAAATCTTTTATGTTTAAATCAAATGTCTACAACTACTTTAAAAAGGAAATGTATACCTTTGATTCAATGAAATAATATGATGAAGACAAAAGGTTATGTAGTTCCTACCTAGTTGCCATTATCTATTGCAATTACCTTAGGTTCCACAACATAAAAAAATACATGGTCTAATTTATTTTATTTAAATTTCAGGTCCAACAACTGCACCACCACAAGGTATGTAACATTTTTCATATATTAATTAAATGTTGAAATTCTGTATTTCTGTTTATATTTTTACTTCATACCTTTTTAGTTTAAAATGTTTTTTCTATATCCATGGAAATATAATATGCCTCACTGTAAGGAACGTTGCTGTTTGCAAAGCTGAGATGAATTATGAATAAGTTTGAAATCTACAGTTATAACATTTTAAAATATGTATTTTATTGCAATTGCTATTTAATGTGACTATAACTGTAATACTTAATCATTACTAATTTACTTATTCAGTTTGCCAAGAAGCCCTACCATTCCAGACCATCAATCCAGAAGCATATCTTGATGGCACACCAGATGTTAACAATGTTTATGGATGGACTCCAACAGATGTCCCTTTCATTGTTGCACAATTGGCTACAGAATCTTACGTAACAGCTATCCTTATACAGGGTGGTGGACCATCTTCAAATGCATTTGTTGAGAAATTTGAAGTTGTGTACGTCGATGAGCAAGGCGACGCCTTGAAAGTACCACCTCCTGAGGGTCTGCAGGTACAGTAGGTTTAACTTTGTATTTTATTTAAGGTACCAGGTTTTTTGTTTAAACCAAAAAATAAGTATCATTTTCATTTTCCTGTTATTACTTTATTCACTTAAATAATACAAATCTTGTAAATTCTTGAACCATTATTGGTTTTGTATGTTTTTTTTATATTACATATCAAAGGTCTCATGTGATTGGTTAGTCTGAGTACACTCTTAACTTAATTTTAGAACCCCTGTAAAATCTCAAACCTCAAAAGACAATCATTTTCATTGTTTAGTCCATAACCAGTTGGTCCAGGTTTAAAGAATACGGGATCTAAGATAGTTCAGGACTGTCCTTAGTCCAGAACTAAAGTTAGTCCCTTTTCAAGAATACAGGCCTAAATGTTTTGCTTTATGTGTTGTTCTTTATAGTATTACCCTGGAAACTCAGATGATAGTACTGTTCAACTTGTACAGTTAACAGAATCAGTGCTTACATCAAGTATCATCATTCAACCAGTTAATGAACTATTTGAAGTGAGACTCAGAATGCAACCACTTGGATGTGATAAGGAAGGTTAGAACTAATTCCAAAAACTAATGTATGAATTGTCCAACCAACATTTCTTTTATTTTATTTGACCAAACAAAAAAACCAATATCAACAGGTTAGGAAAAACAAAAGCAACCTAGGCCACTGTGAGTCAGTAATTTTTCTAACTGAATGTTTGAAATTAACAATGAATATAAAATAGACCATAATTAAGATATATTATTATTAATAATATTACTGCTTTTAGACTCAATAATATAATAATAAGATAAAGATCTTATATAAATCAATATAACAAACAACAAAAATAGTCCAGTTCAGTCTCCTCTTATATAAATAATGTTTCACTACTTTAACGTTTAGTTATTTTCAACCATTCCTTTAAACCAATTATTATTTTAGTATTAATTTATATATTTTTAGGTCATTAAAACTTAATTTTCCATATTTACAGCTTTAGTATTGTTAATCATAAACATTTCATGTTTTCTTATTTCCTTATAAAGGACAAACTACTGTAGTTTTTTCAACCACATCTGGTCCACCCAGTCAGACCACTTCTGGTATTCCAAGCGTGTACACTACACCTATGCTGACTAAACCAATGACCACACCTGGTGGTCCAAGTCATACAACAACTGGTCAGCCAAGTGTTTTTACTACCAAACTTCAGACCACTAAAAAGGTCACACCACCATATAATTGGAAGACAACAATGGCACCAGGAACAACAGCTGCACCGGAGACAACAGAATTTAAGAAATTAACAACACAATATTGTAAGTTTATTCTTGCAAATAATCTAAAAATATGTTCTCCCTTTTATTATTGAATATTAGTCATTCCATGTTTCTTTGATCTCTTCTTTCTGTCTTTTACCCAATATTTTCCTCAATCCAATCCTCATGTTTCCTTTTTTTTTTGAGGAATTAAAAAAAATCAAATCATCCCTGACGTGCACTAAAGTATTTCCCTACAAATACAAAAGATATTAAATTATCTTTTTAACTAAATAATAAATATTTTTGTTTGTTTCAACTAAAATTGTATTTCTATTTTAGCTTGTGATAGTGTCATTGATCTTGGACCAAACAATCCACAGGAAGTAAACTTTGACTCTGAGCAAAATGAAGATGGGACATATGGCTGGAGCCCAGCAAGACCAGAGTATCCAGTTCTTCTCATTTCTTTACCAGAGGTTATGGAGATAACTGGAGTCATAATTCTTGGAGGTGGTCCAGGCTCGAATGCATATCCAGAGGAGTTCCAAATATCGTACTTGCCTCCAAATTCTGACAAATATGCTTCCATAGCATCTGATGCTAGTTCACCTCAGACGAAGGTTTGATAACAATTATCATTATATTTTAAATTCCTAGTTTATATGTATGTTATATTATTTTTGTGTTTTGGATGTATATACTTATACATAGAGCTTTTTATTGCATCTAAACAATTAATATAATCAATCATTTTTTTAATTTTTAATGAATACAATTTTAACAATATAATAATTATAACAATCAGATAGATAGATAATACAAGTGTAACTCCAAGTAAACAAACATAATTAAGAGCATGGCTCTTCCAACAGTCAACTCTCCCAATACCGGAGACCTTTGTGCTGACCTAAAATGTCTGGATTTCTGGGAAGTCTGATATTCAGAATGTGTTTTTAATGGTAAAAACGAATTTGGGACCTTTTGTACCTCAAGAAAAATCTGGTTTTGTGAGATTTTCTGGTTTTCAGAGAGTTTGATATTGAGAGGGTTGAATGTTATATATACATATTTTCAAAAGTGTTACCAAAAGCATGCAAATTATGTTAAAATATGTTTCAATTTACCAATACAGACCTTTGAAGGCAACACCAATGGCATGGACCCGATAAGCATTTCTATTCCTGAATATCTTGGAAGCATTTATACTAATGCCATTGCCTTTCAAATTTTTAATGCAAATGTTGAGATACGTCTTCGAATTCAGTTGCTTGGGTGTGATTACACAGGTATGTTAATGTCATTTCCTCAAGTAAATCATTATTGGGATATGAATTATACAGATACTACTATACATATGAATGTTTATGACAGATGAAAGGTTATATTTTCAGGAGGCGGACTGAGTGAAAAATTGTGAAAAATAATGTCTTTAACATTTTTCCTTTTTTCTGAAGTATGATTTCTCTTCTCGTATTTATTTTTTTGTTTAATATTTACAACAATGTTGCCATCTCACACTTTTATTTTGTAAATATTTTTAGTTACTACTCCAAGGATGACAACATCTCAAGCACCAACAACCATCATGTCGACTACTGTAGCTGTAACACATGGTTCCACGACACCTATGATAATTAAGACACTAGGTAAGAGATGCAGGATGAACATTCTTTCTGCTTTCCATTTGTGAATTGTAAATTCTGTTTTTCAATCCAGAAGGTTCCTTTTTATTGTTGGTGACATTACAGTGTTATAAAAGTTGGATTTTTATATACATTGTTCAATAAAATTTGGATCAATTATAAAATAGAATAATTTCTCCAATTTTATATTCATGTCGAATGGCTGTTCGTATTTGAGAACAACTCTCACCCATAGACTACCAACACCACTGTTGGATTCTGTTTTTTTTAATGTTCCTTATTGTAGTACATTCATAGCTGAATGCATATTTCAACATTTACTTCTGATTATATTGAAATCATGAAATGGCATCTTAAATTCATATACAGGTCCTTGTTCTGAGATAATAGAGCTTTCAGAAGCATCTGACCCCCGTCTTGGTTTTGTCAGTCAACCTGATCAGAATGGAATCTATGGCTGGACATCTTCTCCTGTTGAGCCCAAGTTACTCATTGATTTAGACAGCCCAGCTTTGGTAACCGCATTTAATCTAATGGGAGGTGGATCTGGTAGCAATGAATACTTGGAAGCGTTCACACTACAATACAGACGTCCAGGTCAAGTTGATTTACTAGATGTCCAAACTGCAGATGGACAAAGTGTATGTAATTTATTACCATATTCCCTTCAACTTGGGTTGAAGGGATGATAATTTTTATTTGATTGGTTTATACTAGTACAAGCTATGATCAATTTGTAATAACATAATGACTTCTTTTGCACATATTTCAGGATGAAATACTGTATGTTCAAATGATTCAAACAACACTATAAAGTTATATTATATTATATAACAATTAAATATTTCATAAAAAGTTAAAATGATGTATAAGAAGATTCTAGATTTTAAATATTTTACCCCTTTTTAGAAAAATAAAACTTAATGACAGTCCCCTAACAATGATTATCTAAGATGTAAATTACAAGTTTTTTTTTATATATAATAGGTGTTTATTGGAAATTTAGATGAATTGAATTCTGTTACCATTACATTACTCGAACCAGGCATTGAAGCCGCATCCCTGGTTATTACTCCTGTTGAAAGTAGTCTTAAGCCACGTGTACGAATTCAAGTATTGGGCTGTTACTTAGACCGTAAGTATTCATTTGATAATTTATTTTTATTAATTGTTATGAAAATTGTTTAATGGTCACAAAAAAAGTATTGCTTTGTAAAATTGATTAAATATTATTATTATCACCCAAATCAAGATTTAAATAAAATTTGATTCCCAACCAACAAATGCTTTCACATTTTAATTATTGATTTGTAAAATATATATTCATATTCAAATTTGCAGTAACAACATCGATTCCAACAACATCTCCAGCACTTGGAACAGTAACACCATTTGCTGGACAGACAACTGGAGCTGCACCAGGTACAACAACAGGAATCCCACCACTTGGCACACTAACACCCTTCCCAGAAGGACAGACAACTGGAGCTTTGCCTAGTACAAAGGCACCAGGTACAACTGCCAGAGTATCAGGATCAACAACAGGAGTTCCACCACTTGGCACAATAACACCTTTCCCAGAAGGACAAACAACTGGAGCTGTATCAAGCACAAAAGCACCAGGTACAACTGCTGGAATATCAACAACAGGAATCCCACCACTTGGCACACTAACACCCTTCCCAGAAGGCCAGACAACTGGAGCTGTCCCTAGTACAAAAGCACCAGGTACAACTGCTGGAATATCAAGATCAACAACAGGAGTTCCACCACTTGGCACACTAACACCCTTCCCAGAAGGCCAGACAACTGGAGCTGTACCTAGTACAAAGGCACCAGGTACAACGGCTGGAGTATCTGGATCAACAACAGGAGTTCCACCACTTGGCACAATAACACCTTTCCCAGAAGGACAAACAACTGGAGCTGTACCTAGTACAAAGGCCCGAAGTACAACTGCCGGACTATCTGAATCAACAACAGGCGCTCCACCACTTGGCACAATAACACCTTTCCCAGAAAGACAAACAACTGGAGCTGTACCTAGTACAAAGGCACCAGGTACAACTGCTGGAGTATCTGGATCAACAACAGGATTTCCACCACTTGGCACAATAACACCTTTCCCACAAGGACAGACAACTGGAGCTGTACCTAGTACAAAGGCACCAGGTACAACTGCTGGAGTGTCTGGATCAACAACAGGCATTCCACCACTTGGCACACTAACACCCTTCCCAGAAGGACAGACAACTGGAGCTGTACCTAGTACAAAAGCACCAGGTACAACTGCTGGAATATCAAGATCAACAACAGGAGTTCCACCACTTGGCACACTAACACCCTTCCCAGAAGGCCAGACAACTGGAGCTGTATCAAGCACAAAAGCACCAGGTACAACTGCTGGAATATCAACATCAGGAATCCCACCACTTGGCACACTAACACCCTTCCCAGAAGGCCAGACAACTGGAGCTGTCCCTAGTACAAAAGCACCAGGTACAACTGTCAGGGTATCTGAGTCAACAACAGGCGTTCCACCACTTGGCACAATAACACCTTTCCCAGAAAGACAGACAACTGGAGCTGTACCTAGTACAAAGGCACCAGGTACAACTGCTGGAGTATCTGGATCAACAACAGGAGTTCCACCACTTGGTACAATAACACCTTTCCCAGAAGGACAGACAACTGGAGCTGTACCTAGTACAAAGGCCCCAAGTACCACTGCCGGACTATCTGAATCAACAACGGGAGTTCCACCACTTGGCACACTAACACCCTTCCCCGAAGGACAGACAACTGGAGCTGTACCAACCACAAAAGCACAAGGTACAACTGCCGGAGTATCTGGATCAACAACAGGCGTTCCACCACTTGGCACAATAACACCTTTCCAAGAAGGACAAACAACTGGAGCTGTATCAAGCACAACAGTACCAGGTACAACTGCTGGAATATCTAGATCAACAACAGGCATTCCACCACTTGGCACAATAACACCTTTCCCAGAAAGACAGACAACTGGAGCTGTACCTAGTACAAAGGCACCAGGTACAACTGCTGGAGTATCTGGATCAACAACAGGAGTTCCAACACTTGGTACAATAACACCTTTCCCAGAAGGACAGACAACTGGAGCTGTACCTGGTACAAAGGCACCAGGTACAACTGCTGGAGTGTCTGGATCAACAACAGGCATTCCACCACTTGGCACACTAACACCCTTACCAGGACAGACAACTGGAGCTGTACCTAGTACAAAGGCCCCAAGTACAACTGCCAGACTATCTGAATCAACAACGGGAGTTCCACCACTTGGCACACTAACACCCTTCCCAGAAGGACAGACAACTGGAGCTGTACCAACCACAAAAGCACAAGGTACAACTGCCGGAGTATCTGGATCAACAACAGGCGTTCCACCACTTGGCACAATAACACCTTTCCCAGAAGGACAAACAACTGGAACTGCATCAAGCACAAAAGCACCAGGTACAACTGTCAGGGTATCTGTTCCACCACTTGGCACAATAACACCTTTCCCAGAAAGACAAACAACTGGAGCTGTACCTAGTACAAATGCACCAGGTACAACTGCTGGAGTATCTGGATCAACAACAGGAGTTCCACCACTTGGCACAATAACACCTTTCCAAGAAGGACAGACAACTGGAGCTGTATCAAGCACAAAGACCCGAAGTACAACTGCCGGACTATCTGGATCAACAACGGGAGTTCCAACACTTGGCACACTAACACCCTTCACAGAAGGACAGACAACTGGAGCTGTACCAAGCACAAAAGCACCAGGTACAACTGCCGGACTATCTGGATCAACAACGGGAGTTCCAACACTTGGCACACTAACACCCTTCCCAGAAGGACAGACAACTGGAGCTGTACCAAGCACAAAAGCACCAGGTACAACTGCTGGAATATCTAGATCAACAACAGGCGTTCCACCACTTGGCACAATAACACCTTTCCCAGAAAGACAAACAACTGGAGTTGTATCAAGTACAAAAGAACCAGGGACAACTGCTGGAGTATCTGGATCAACAACAGGAGTTCCACCACTTGGCACAATAACACCATTCCCAGAAGGACAGACAACTGGAGCTGTACCTAGTACAAAGGCCCCAAGTACAACTGTCGGAGTATCTGGATCAACAACAGGTGTTCCACCACTTGGCACACTAACACCCTTCCCAGAAGGACAGACAACTGGAGCTGTACCAAGCACAAAAGCACCAGGTACAACTACTGGAGTGTCTGGATCAACAACTGGCATTCCACCACTTGGCACAATAACACCCTTCCCAGAAGGACAGACAACTGGAGCTGTACCTAGTACAAAGGCCCGAAGTACAACTGCCGGAGTATCCAGATCAACAACAGGAGTTCCACCACTTGGCACACCAACACCCTTCCCAGAAGGACAGACAACTGGAGCTGTACCAAGCACAAAAGCACCAGGTACAACTGCCGAAGTATCTGGATCAACCACAGGCGTTCCACCACTTGGCACAATAACACCTTTCCCAGAAGGAAAAACAACTGGAGCTGTATCAAGCACAAAAGCACCAGGTACAACTGCTGTAATATCTAGATCAACAACAGGCGTTCTACCACTTGGCACAATAACACCTTTCCCAGAAGGACAAACAACTGGAGCTGTATCAAGTACAAAAGAACCAGGGACAACTGCTGGAGTATCTGGATCAACAACAGGAGTTCCACCACTTGGCACAATAACACCATTCCCAGAAGGACAGACAACTGGAGCTGTACCTAGTACAAAGGCCCCAAGTACAACTGCCAGAGTATCTGGATCAACAACTGGTGTTCCACCACTTGGCACACTAACACCCTTCCCAGAAGGACAGACAACTGGAGCTGTACCAAGCACAAAAGCACCAGGTACAACTACTGGAGTGTCTGGATCAACAACTGGCATTCCACCACTTGGCACAATAACACCCTTCCCAGAAGGACAGACAACTGGAGCTGTACCTAGTACAAAGGCCCGAAGTACAACTGCCGGAGTATCCAGATCAACAACAGGAGTTCCACCACTTGGCACACTAACACCCTTCCCAGAAGGACAGACAACTGGAGCTGTACCAAGCACAAAAGCACCAGGTACAACTGCCGAATTATCTGGATCAACCACAGGCGTTCCACCACTTGGCACAATAACACCTTTCCCAGAAGGAAAAACAACTGGAGCTGTATCAAGCACAAAAGCACCAGGTACAACTGCTGTAATATCTAGATCAACAACAGGCGTTCCACCACTTGGCACAATAACACCTTTCCCAGAAGGACAAACAACTGGAGCTGTATCAAGTACAAAAGAACCAGGTACAACTGCCGGAGTATCTGGATCAACAACAGGTGTTCCACCACTTGGCACAATAACACCTTTCCCAGAAAGACAAACAACTGGAGTTGTATCAAGCACAAAAGCACTAGGTACAACTGCTGGAATATCTAGATCAACAACAGGAGTTCCACCACTGGGCACACTAACACCCTTCCCAGAAGGACAAACAACTAGAACTGTGCCAAGCACAAAAGTACCAGCTACAACTTCTAGCGTATCAACCACTAGAGAACAAGGTAATTAGCCTTATGGCAAATGCCATTTTAAAAGATTGAATGGACAAATTGTCAATAATGATGTGTCTTAAAATAGATAAAGGCTATATTAATTGTTACCTTTTTTCTTTTTTTTTATTTTAGATTTGACAACTAGCATTTTGTCAGGAGAACGTACTACTTTGCCAGCTAAGACGTTCAAACCACCAACCACAATAGAAAGTTATCAAACTACAACTAAAGGTAATTAAGATCCAGTTTTCTAACAATTGAAAGCTCTCAAATAATTTATTACCATGTAAAATGTATTCTACAATGCTTTCTGCAAACCAGAATTAGCCTATTGTTGTGAGAGTTTAGTTTAGTATTGAAACAGTAAAGATGTAAAGACATTCATCTTCCCCACATGTTCCCCAACCCATATTAAATATAACTTTAAAATAAATCCAATTCATGTATGGAATAATTTGAATTTTATTAGTTTAATTTTATTTACAAAAAATGTTAGTCAAATGATAAAATAAACAACTTTTTTTCATTTCTAGTTCATCCATTAAAAACACTGTGTAAAATAGACTTTTGTTTGCTAAATATTCCCTTAAAAATCTCAATATTTTCTTATATCTAAAATTACTATTCAATATGTTTTATCATGTCAATATTTCTAGTTTGTTACATGGATTTGGATCAAGTTGAACAGTTGGCTACAACCAGAACAACTTCTGATAATGTAGAAAATTCAGATAGTACCAAACTTGACAGCAATCAACCATGGTATCCAAGTGGACTTGCTGAAGAACCAAATCCTTACGTAGATATTTCGTTTGATGAGTCAGTCAGTGTGAAAGCAATTCATATACAAGGACATAATCAAAATTCTGTATCTAGACTTAAATTGTATTACAAAGAGGCTAATTCAAACACAATGTCTTTATGGAATAATTTAATAACAGTTCCAGATCAGATTGATAATTCTAGTCCGTTAACACTTACACTTCCTGACGAATTCCCTGTAATACATTTTATGAGGGTTAAAATTGATTCATATGATGGTGTACCAACATTAAGAATTGGTTTGTTTGGCTGCGTACAAAAGATTACAACAGTGCAACCAACAGTGAAAGTATCTACTACTGCAACAGCACAAAGTACTACTGTAATACCATTGGCTTCAACTACAACAGGATCGGTATCAGTTCCATTAACTACACCTCTGCAGCCAATATCCACTACTGCAGCAGCACCAAGTACTAGAGGACCAGCCACTACTACAGAAAAAGTTATGACAACAGGACCAATATCAGTTGCATCAACTACACCTATGGAACATGTATCTACTACAGCGGTTGCACCAAGTACACAAGGACCAGCTGCTACTACTACAGAAAAAGTACAGACAACAGGGCAAGTCTCAGTTGCATCAACTACACTTCTGCAGCCAATAACCACTACTGCAGCAGCACCAAGTACGAGAGGACCAGCCACTACTACAGAAAATAGTCAGACAACAGGATCAGTATCAGTTGCATCAACTACACCTATGCAGCCAATAACCACTATTGCAGCAGCACCAAGTAGTAGAGGACCAGCCACTACTACAGAAAAAGTTCTGACAACAGGACCATTATCAGTTGCATCAACTACACCTATGCAACATGTATCTACTACAGCGGTTGCACCAAGTACACAAGGACCAGCTGCTACAACTACAGAAAAAGTACAGACAACAGGGCTAGTCTCAGGTGCATCAACTACACCTCTGCAGCCAATAACCACTACTGCAGCAGCACCAAGTACGAGAAGACCAGCTACTACTACAGGAAAAGTTCAGACAACAGGACCAGTATCAGTTGCATCAACTACACCTCTGCAGCATGTATCTACTACAGAAGTAGCACCAAGTACAAGAGGACCAGCCACTACCACAGAAAAAGGCCTGACAACAGGACCAGTATTAGTTGAGTCAACTACACCTCTGCAACATGTATCTACTACAGCGGTTGCACCAAGTACACAAGGACCAGCTGCTACTACTACAGAAAAAGTACAGACAACAGGGCAAGTCTTGGTTGCATCAACTACACCTCTGCAGCCAATAAGCACCACTGCAGCAGCACCAAGTACGAGAGGACCAGCTACTACTACAGAAAATGGTCAGACAACTGGACCAGTATCAGTTGAATCAACTACACCTATGCAGCTAAAAACCACTATTGCTGCAGCACCAACTACAAGAGGACCAGCTGCTACTACTGCAGGAAAAGTTCTGACAACAAGACCACGACCATTTACTTCAACTACACCTCTGCACTTTTTAACTACTACAGTAGCATCAGTAAGTACTAGCAAACCAGCTACTACTCCAGAATCAGTATCCGTTCCATCAACGACACTGCTGCAACCAATAACGACCACTGCAGCAGCACCCACTACTAAAGGACCAGTTACTACTACAGGAAAAGTTCAGACAACTGAACCAGTACCAATTACAGCTGAACTGACAACAACACCTAGAGTTGTGATGACAACTGGCCCAGGTAATCAACAGTTTCTAATAAAATGTAATTTTGAATTATGTATTGTTTTTTGTTCAATAAATATAATGTATGAATTAAATATTGTATATCATTTTTTTATCTGATTAGTATGTGAAATGAACTTGGATGAGGTTGAAGAGTTACAAACTACCAGAAGTACTTCTGACGAAGTAGAAAATCCAGACAGTACCAAGATTGACAATGATAACCCATGGTATCCAAATAATCTAGAAGAAGATGCAAAACCTTATGTAGATATTGCATTCAGTGTACCTGTAAGCGTAACTGCTCTTCAGATTCAAGGAGATGGTGACAATTCGGTGTCCACACTGAGATTGTACTATAAAGAACCTAATTCTAAACAGCTGACATCGTGGAATAAATTAATCATTGTTCAAGACCAACCCGATAACTCAGTTTTGCTGAATGCTAATCTTCCTGAAGATTTTCCAGCCATTGAGCTTCTACGAGTTGAAATGTATAAATATGAAGATACTAACCCAACACTAAGAATTGGAGTTTTTGGATGTTTACATGAAGTAACAACAGCTTTTCCAGCTGAATCTACAACCGTTTCGGTAATATCTACAACTTCTGCAGCACCAGTTACTACTGAGTTAGAAGCACCAACAACTTCTCCACTTGGAACTATGACTCCATTTTCTAAAAAGTCAACCACTGCACCAGCTCCAATTACAAAGAGACCAATAACTACACCAAAAGTACAAATGACAACTGGCCCAGGTAATTTAAAATTCTTTTAATTATATTATTGAAGCTGAAAGGGGGTGCCAACACATTTTTACCATCTGACATGATTTTTACTGTTTTATTAACATTTTCAGTATGTAAAATGAACTTGGATGATATTGAACAACTGACAACCACCAGAAGTACTTCTGACAATGTAAACAACCCAGACAGTACCAAACTCAACAGCGAGGAACCATGGTATCCAAGTAATCTACAGGAAGAACCCAAACCATTTGTAGATATTGAGTTTGAAACACCTGTCAGTGTTAGAGCCCTTCAAGTACAAGGAAACGGTCCTGATGCTGTAACAACTATGCAATTATTCTACAAAGAACCCAATGATTTAGTACTAACTAGATGGGAAAAAGTGTTAACAGTTCCATACTTTGAGGATAATTCAATACCAGTGGCATTTGAACTTCCAGAAGACTTCCCTGTTGTTAAAGCAATTAGAGTCCAGATTTCTTTGTATGATGATTCTGTGCCAACATTACGAGTTGGAGTATTTGGATGTTTACATGACGTGACAACAGCTTCACCAGCTGAATCTACAACCGTTTCAGTAATTTCTACAATTTCTGAGGCACCAGGTACCACTGAGTCAGAAGCACCAACAACAGCTCCACTTGGAACCATAACTCCATTTTCTAAAAAATCAACCACTGCACCTGCTCCAACTACAAAGAGACCAATAACTACACCAGAAGTACACATGACAACTGGTCTAGGTAATTTAACATTTTAAAATCATATCATTGAAGTGGCAAAGGTGTGCAAAGATACGTCTGACATGATTTTTACTGTTTTGTTTATTTTTTCAGTATGTGAAATGAATTTGGATGAGGTTGAAGAGTTAGAAACTACCAGAAGTACTTCTGACGAGGTAGCAAATCCAGACAGTACCAAGATTGACAATGATAACCCATGGTATCCAAATAATCTAGAAGAAGATACAAAACCTTATGTAGATATTGCATTCAGTGTACCTGTAAGCGTAACTGCTCTTCAGATTCAAGGAGATGGTGACAATTCGGTTTCCACACTGAGATTGTACTATAAAGAACCTAATTCTAAACAGCTGACATCATGGAATAAATTAATCATTGTTCAAGACCAACCCGATAACTCAGTTTTGCTGAATGCTCTTCTTCCTGAAGATTTTCCAGCTATTGAGCTTCTACGAGTTGAAATGTATAAATATGAAGATACTAACCCAACACTAAGAATCGGAGTTTTTGGATGTTTACATGAAGTAACAACAGCTTTACCAGCTGAATCTACAACCGTTTCGGTAATATCTACAACTTCTGCAGCACCAGTTACTACTGAGTCAGAAGCACCAACAACTTCTCCACTTGGAACTATGACTCCATTTTCTAAAAAGTCAACCACTGCACCAGCTCCAATTACAAAGAGACCAATAACTACACCAAAAGTACAAATGACAACTGGCCCAGGTAATTTAAAATTCTTTTAATTATATTATTGAAGCTGAAAGGTGGTGCCAACACATTTTTACCATCTGACATGATTTTTACTGTTTTATTAAAATTTTCAGTATGTAAAATGAACTTGGATGAGGTTGAACAACTGACAACCACCAGAAGTACTTCTGACAATGTAAACAACCCAGACAGTACCAAACTCAACAGTGAGGAACCATGGTATCCAAGTAATCTACAGGAAGAACCCCAACCATTTGTAGATATTGAGTTTGAAACACCTGTCAGTGTTAGAGCCCTTCAAGTACAAGGAAACGGTCCTGATACTGTAACAACTATGCAATTATTCTACAAAGAACCCAATGATTTAGTACTGACTAGATGGGAAAAAGTATTAACAGTTCCATACTTTGAGGATAATTCAATACCAGTGGCATTTGAACTTCCAGAAGACTTCCCTGTTGTTAAAGCAATTAGAGTCCAGATTTCTTTGTATGATGATTCTGTGCCAACATTACGAGTTGGAGTATTTGGATGTTTACATGACGTGACAACAGCTTCACCAGCTGAATCTACAACCGTTTCAGTAATTTCTACAATTTCTGAGGCACCAGGTACCACTGAGTCAGAAGCACCAACAACAGCTCCACTTGGAACCATAACTCCATTTTCTAAAAAATCAACCACTGCACCTGCTCCAACTACAAAGAGACTAATAACTACACCAGAAGTACACATGACAACTGGTCTAGGTAATTTAACATTTTAAAATCATATCATTGAAGTGGCAAAGGTGTGCAAAGATACGTCTGACATGATTTTTACTGTTTTGTTTATTTTTTCAGTATGTGAAATGAACTTGGATGAGGTTGAAGAGTTAGAAACTACCAGAAGTACTTCTGACGAAGTAGCAAATCCAGACAGTACCAAGATTGACAATGATAACCCATGGTATCCAAATAATCTAGAAGAAGATACAAAACCTTATGTAGATATTGCATTCAGTGTACCTGTAAGCGTAACTGCTCTTCAGATTCAAGGAGATGGTGACAATTCGGTTTCCACACTGAGATTGTACTATAAAGAACCTAATTCTAAACAGCTGACATCGTGGAATAAATTAATCATTGTTCAAGACCAACCCGATAACTCAGTTTTGCTGAATGCTAATCTTCCTGAAGATTTTCCAGCCATTGAGCTTCTACGAGTTGAAATGTATAAATATGAAGATACTAACCCAACACTAAGAATCGGAGTTTTTGGATGTTTACATGAAGTAACAACAGCTTTACCAGCTGAATCTACAACCGTTTCGGTAATATCTACAACTTCTGCCGCACCAGTTACTACTGAGTCAGAAGCACCAACAACTGCTCCACTTGGAACTGTTACTCCATTTTCTAAAAAGTCAACCACTGCACCAGCTCCAAGTACAAAGAGACCAATAACTACACCAAAAGTACAAATGACAACTGGCCCAGGTAATTTAAAATTCTTTTAATTATATTATTGAAGCTGAAAGGTGGTGCAAACAAATTTTTACCATCTGACATGATTTTTACTGTTTTATTTTTAATTTTCAGTATGTAAAATGAACTTGGATGAGGTTGAACAACTGACAACCACCAGAAGCACTTCTGACAATGTAAACAACCCAGACAGTACCAAACTCAACAGCGAGGAACCATGGTATCCAAGTAATCTTCAGGAAGAACCCAAACCATTTTTAGATATTGAGTTTGAAACACCTGTCAGTGTTAGAGCCCTTCAAGTACAAGGAAACGGTCCTGATACTGTAACAACTATGCAATTATTCTACAAAGAACCCAATGATTTAGTACTGACTAGATGGGAAAAAGTGTTAACAGTTCCATACTTTGAGGATAATTCAATACCAGTGGCATTTGAACTTCCAGAAGACTTCCCTGTTGTTAAAGCAATTAGAGTCCAGATTTCTTCGTATGATGATTCTGTGCCAACATTACGAGTTGGAGTATTTGGATGTTTACATGACGTGACAACAGCTTCACCAGCTGAATCTACAACCGTTTCAGTAATTTCTACAATTTCTGAGGCACCAGGTACCACTGAGTCAGAAGCACCAACAACAGCTCCACTTGGAACCATAACTCCATTTTCTAAAAAATCAACCACTGCACCTGCTCCAACTACAAAGAGACCAATAACTACACCAGAAGTACACATGACAACTGGTCTAGGTAATTTAACATTTTAAAATCATATCATTGAAGTGGCAAAGGTGTGCAAAGATACGTCTGACATGATTTTTACTGTTTTGTTTATTTTTTCAGTATGTGAAATGAACTTGGATGAGGTTGAAGAGTTAAAAACTACCAGAAGTACTTCTGACGAAGTAGCAAATCCAGACAGTACCAAGATTGACAATGATAACCCATGGTATCCAAATAATCTAGAAGAAGATACAAAACCTTATGTAGATATTGCATTCAGTGTACCTGTAAGCGTAACTGCTCTTCAGATTCAAGGAGATGGTGACAATTCGGTTTCCACACTGAGATTGTACTATAAAGAACCTAATTCTAAACAGCTGACATCGTGGAATAAATTAATCATTGTTCAAGACCAACCCGATAACTCAGTTTTGCTGAATGCTAATCTTCCTGAAGATTTTCCAGCCATTGAGCTTCTACGAGTTGAAATGTATAAATATGAAGATACTAACCCAACACTAAGAATCGGAGTTTTTGGATGTTTACATGAAGTAACAACAGCTTTACCAGCTGAATCTACAACCGTTTCGGTAATATCTACAACTTCTGCCGCACCAGTTACTACTGAGTCAGAAGCACCAACAACTGCTCCACTTGGAACTATTACTCCATTTTCTAAAAAGTCAACCACTGCACCAGCTCCAAGTACAAAGAGACCAATAACTACACCAAAAGTACAAATGACAACTGGCCCAGGTAATTTAAAATTCTTTTAATTATATTATTGAAGCTGAAAGGTGGTGCAAACAAATTTTTACCATCTGACATGATTTTTACTGTTTTATTTTTAATTTTCAGTATGTAAAATGAACTTGGATGAGGTTGAACAACTGACAACCACCAGAAGCACTTCTGACAATGTAAACAACCCAGACAGTACCAAACTCAACAGCGAGGAACCATGGTATCCAAGTAATCTACAGGAAGAACCCAAACCATTTGTAGATATTGAGTTTGAAACACCTGTCAGTGTTAGAGCCCTTCAAGTACAAGGAAACGGTCCTGATACTGTAACAACTATGCAATTATTCTACAAAGAACCCAATGATTTAGTACTGACTAGATGGGAAAAAGTGTTAACGGTTCCATACTTTGAGGATAATATAATACCAGTGGCATTTGACCTTCCAGAAGACTTCCCTGTTGTTGAAGCAATTAGAGTCCAGATTTCTTCGTATGATGATTCTGTGCCAACATTACGAGTTGGAGTATTTGGATGTTTACATGATGTCACAACAGTATTGCCCACAGAAGCTACAACATCAGTAATATCTGCAGCACCAGGAACAACAGCAGTGCTTGCAACGACAACTCTGTCTCAAAAAGCAACAACTACTAGTTCAAGGCCAGCAACTACTCTACAACCTGTGATTACAACTAGTTCAGGTAATAAAACATTTGTGTCATATTGAAATATTCAATCAATTTTGATCATTTTTAAAATATTAATATTTGTATTGAATGTTTTATCCTCATGAACTGATATTTGTTCAAACTTACAGAGATTAAAACCACAATAGGACAAGTTGGAACATCGTCCCCTCAACAGTCTACTACTGCAGCAGCTCCAAGTACTAAAGGGCCTGGAGTTCCCTCAACAACATTATCGGTTTTAGCAACTACAGAACAAGGTGAACAGATAAATATTAATGTATTTTCTATTAGTCTGAGAGTGCTTTGAAGTTTGTGGCAATGTAGCATAGAGTGTTCACTTGACCGATTTGATTGCCGCAACCAGGTTTCCCACAAATCTGATTTTCACCTTTCACAGCCATCTTGATTTTCTCAGTTTCAATCTTATGGATTTGATAGCTGCATGTACTCTTTCACACCACCTATCACATTCTTCAAGGTACCCACAATGCTGTCTTGGGTCATTCCCACTTGCTCTGGATTCTAATTATTCAGGAAATGTTGGAGCCAAAATCCGTATAATGTACATGTGTGGAAATGTGATATGGTAGTCTATTTAAAAGTTTGTGTTGTTAAAGGGAAGATAAATGGAAAATTGTTTTTTTATACAGTAAATAAAATACAGTATATAATAAGCTAGTATGAGTAATAATACATGAATATTTGTGTACTTGTATGTGATCCACTTTAGTTATTGTTATTTATAGAATACTTGACAATGTTTTTTGTTTACAGAAATTCAAACCACAATAGGATCTACAACAGAAGCAGTGCCAGTTGGAACCTCTACTGCATTACCTCAACAGTCTACCACTGCTTCAGCAAGTACTAAAGGACCTGGAGTTCCTTCAACTACACTATCCATTTTGCCTACTACAAAACTTGGTAAAACTAAATTTTGTGTATATTTATATTACAAGTATTCCCAACTTTCATAAATAGTGCAAATTGATCATACAGATGTGTAATGCAGTCTAATACCCTGCTTAAACTACAGAAATGTGTTACAGCTTTTTATTACATGTTATAATTTGTAACAGTTGTAATCTTCTAAGATATTGTATAAGTTTTACATACGGCCGGACCCCTTGCAATGCTTTGAACATTATTCTGATAGGGTATGGCATGTGGATTTTACTTTTATTAAATTACTATTTCAGAACTAAAGACCACTACTGTGGGAGCTACAACGGGACTGTCTTCAGTTCATACTACAACTCCATTCCATCAACGTACAACAACAATGGCAGCTTCTTCAAGTACAAGAAATACAGGTTTATCAGCAACAACTCAAGAATCTGTAGCAACATCTGTCTCTGGTAATTATTCTTATGCTTCTTTATTATAATTTGAATTATTATATTTTTCATTTACTTTTATTGCCATTTTTGCAAGCAAAAAACAAACGAAATATTTAAAATCTAATGGTGTAAAAGCTACTTAAAATATTATTTTTCCCAACAGGAGTAATATCTACAACTTCTGCAGCACAAGGAACAACAGAATCTGAAGCACCAACAACCACAGTGCTTGCAACTACAAGTTTACTGTCTCAAAGACCAACTACTGCAGTTGCACCAAGTACCAGGCCAGTTACTACTCCAAAAGAAGTGGTAACAACTAGTCCAGGTAATACAACTTTCAATAATTATTTTTTCAATGATACTAGACTATAACTATTAGTGACTACAGGTTTTGATATCATTTCCATTAATAATTTACAATTATTTTTCAATCATTCAGGAGCATCAACAACTGCAGCTGCCCCAAGTACAAGGCCAGTTACTACTCCAAAAGAAGTCGTAACAACTAGTCTAGGTAATATAACTATATATATATATATATATAAATCCAAAAGCAAATTACTGAAAAAAATGACAATGCTGTGGGTATCAGTGGCTGGATCTCAATGGAGATACAAAAATAAAAAGCGAAAAGCTAAATCAAAACGATAAAGTAAACAGCCAGAAAAGTTAGCAGAGCTTTCGGGCAACACTAGCCCTTTATCAGTGCAAGTGAAGGAATTTGGAAGGAATATATATATATATATATAAATCCAAAGGCAAATAATTGAAAAAATGAAAATGCTGTGGGTATCAGTGGCTGGATCTCAATGGAGATACAAAAAAAAGTGAAAAGCTAAATCAAAACGATAAAGTAAAACAGCCAGAAAAGTTAGCATGTTTTTGTCAATATAGATAAATGCTAAACTAAATGTTTAGTATCATTTCTAACATCAACATTATTTTTCATAAGCTACAACATCAGTAATATCAACAACCTCTGTAGCACCAGGAACAACAAAAGCATCAACAACAGTAGCTCTTGCAACAACAATTCCAATGTCGCATAGATCAACCACTGCAACTGCTCCAACTACAAGACCAGTAACTACTTCAGAAGCTGTGATGACAACTAGTGCAGGTAAGGTTTAATTTTAACTATTATACTTTTTCAGAAATATATTTCACAGCCAAACAAATGTTTTAATGTAATTTCTAAAATCAATATTATTTTTATTTAGTATGTGAAATGAACTTAGATGAGGTTGAACAACTGACAACCACCAGAAGTACTTCTGACAATGTAAACAACCCAGACAGTACCAAACTCAACAGTGAGGATCCATGGTATCCAAGTAATCTACAGGAAGAACCCAATCCATTTGTAGATATTGAGTTTGAAACACCTGTCAGTGTTAGAGCCCTTCAAGTACAAGGAAATGGTCCTGATGCTGTAACAACTATGCAATTATTCTACAAGGAACCCAATGATTTAGTACTGACTAGATGGGAAAAAGTTTTAACAGTTCCATACTTTGAGGATAATTCAATACCAGTGGCATTTGAACTTCCAGAAGACTTCCCTGTTGTTGAAGCAATTAGAATCCAGATTTCTTTGTATGATGATTCTGTGCCAACATTACGAGTTGGAGTATTTGGATGTCTTCATGAAGTCACAACAGTTTTGCCCACAGAAGCTACAACATCAGTAATATCAACAACCTCTGTAGCACCAGGAACAACAAAAGCATCAACAACAGTAGCTCTTGCAACAACAATTCCAATGTCGCATAGATCAACCACTGCAACTGCTCCAACTACAAGACCAGTAACTACTTCAGAAGCTGTGATGACAACTAGTGCAGGTAAGGTTTAATTTTAACTATTATACTTTTTCAGAAATATATTTCACAGCCAAACAAATGTTTTAATGTAATTTCTAAAATCAATATTATTTTTATTCAGTATGTGAAATGAACTTAGATGAGGTTGAACAACTGACAACCACCAGAAGTACTTCTGACAATGTAAACAACCCAGACAGTACCAAACTCAACAGTGAGGATCCATGGTATCCAAGTAATCTACAGGAAGAACCCAATCCATTTGTAGATATTGAGTTTGAAACACCTGTCAGTGTTAGAGCCCTTCAAGTACAAGGAAATGGTCCTGATGCTGTAACAACTATGCAATTATTCTACAAGGAACCCAATGATTTAGTACTGACTAGATGGGAAAAAGTTTTAACAGTTCCATACTTTGAGGATAATTCAATACCAGTGGCATTTGAACTTCCAGAAGACTTCCCTGTTGTTGAAGCAATTAGAATCCAGATTTCTTTGTATGATGATTCTGTGCCAACATTACGAGTTGGAGTATTTGGATGTCTTCATGAAGTCACAACAGTTTTGCCCACAGAAGCTACAACATCAGTAATATCAACAACCTCTGTAGCACCAGGAACAACAAAAGCATCAACAACAGTAGCTCTTGCAACAACAATTCCAATGTCGCATAGATCAACCACTGCAACTGCTCCAACTACAAGACCAGTAACTACTTCAGAAGCTGTGATGACAACTAGTGCAGGTAAGGTTTAATTTTAACTATTATACTTTTTCAGAAATATATTTCACAGCCAAACAAATGTTTTAATGTAATTTCTAAAATCAATATTATTTTTTATTCAGTATGTGAAATGAACTTGGATGAGGTTGAACAACTGACAACCACCAGAAGTACTTCTGACAATGTAAACAACCCAGACAGTACCAAACTCAACAGCGAGGAACCATGGTATCCAAGTAATCTACAGGAAGAACCCAATCCATTTGTAGATATTGAGTTTGAAACACCTGTCAGTGTTAGAGCCCTTCAAGTACAAGGAAATGGTCCTGATGCTGTAACAACTATGCAATTATTCTACAAGGAACCCAGTGATTTATTACTGACTAGATGGGAAAAAGTATTAACAGTTCCATACTTTGAGGATAATTCAATACCAGTGGCATTTGAACTTCCAGAAGACTTCCCTATTGTTGAAGCAATTAGAATCCAGATTTCTTTGTACGATGATTCTGTGCCAACATTACGAGTTGGAGTATTTGGATGTCTTCATGAAGTCACAACAGTTTTGCCCACAGAAGCTACAACATCAGTAATATCAACAACCTCTGTAGCACCAGGAACAACAAAAGCATCAACAACAGTAGCTCTTGCAACAACAATTCCACTGTCCCATAGATCAACCACTGCAGCTGCTCCAACTACAAGACCAGTAACTACTTCAGAAGCTGTGATGACAACTATTCATGGTAATAAAACATGTTCAATTGTGCTAATACCTGCCCAATTTTTGGAGTTAATATTGTTAATAGAATAGTTAATAATTAGCTATTGCTAAATTGAGCCTTTTTGCGTGTTTTTTTTTTTTGTTTTAGCCTGCAGAGATAATATTGGAATGAATGTTGGTGTTGAAACAACACGGAGTACGTCGGATAATCAATCACCATCTCTCACCGAAATCGATAGCATTAATCCTTGGTCACCAAATATCTTTGGTGTAGAGAATGCGTGGCTAGAATTTACATTTACTGATAATGTTAAACCAGCTAGCATAGTGATTCAAGGAGAAGATGACAATGTTATAACACGTTTCCGTGTTGACCTTAGAAGAGTCGGTGCTTCAGATTTCACAGAATCTCAACAAGTAATGCTTTTAATTCAGTTAATACCTAAACCTATGCCACCACCCCCTACCCCCTGCATGAAAGGTGACAAACTATTGAATAAATTTGTTTGACAAACATTTCTTCGCATGCTTACATTATACATACTGTCATCGTTATTTTATTAATATAATGTATACTTCTTTTAGGTATTTGATATTGTACCGACTGCAGATAATAGTGGTAAAATAGAAACATTTATGCCAAATCTGCCTTTGGTAACTGGACTGCGAATTGTAATATTGGATTATGTTGGAACACTTACACTGAGAGCTACAGTCTATGGATGTCATTTAGAAGGTGAAATATTTATATCCTTATTTTCATAAACTCAAATTAAGCATGAACAATTTTAGCTATTCGCTTCAATCAGTTTTATTATCTGCTAATGAAATGTTTTATATCATGTAGTAGTAAAAGTCTTTTTTCAGTTTTATATTCTTAGATTTATTATTTATAGTATGGTACCTTTACTTCCAATTTCTCTCTCCAAACTGGAAAACCTTAAGACAGCTAAAAATATCTTTATATAATGTCTGCTTTTTTTAATTGCTTAAAACCTAAACAGATAATTTGTTAGGAAATTTCCAGTTTCATAAGAAATTTTTTTTTTATAAACTGTGCTTCATGTGTTTGTTTTGTTTCGTAATTTATTAAATTACACTTGTTTTATAGCAACAACAACTCCACGAATTATTCAGGCAACCACAGGAATTCTTTCAGGTGAAATAACAACCAAACCTCTACCAACATTTAAGCCGCCCACAGAAGCTCCAAGTCAGACAACTGGTCCAGCTCAGCCTTCAACAACACCTGTTGAAGGGCAGACAACTACAGTTGGAGCAACCACAACTGCACGAATAATTCAGGCAACTACAGGCATTCTTTCTGGGGAAAGAACAACCAAACCTTTACCAACATTTAGGTCACCCACAGAGGCTCCAAGACAGACTACTGGTCCAGCTCAGCCATCAACAACACCTGTTGTAGAGCAGACGACAACAGTTGGAGCAACCACAACTGCACGAATATTTCAGGCAACTACAGGCATTCTTTCTGGTGAAAGAACAACCAAACCTCTACTTACATTTGAGCCACCTATTGCTACAGCAACTCCGAAAACACCTGGAGTACCAAGTACTACGGTAGCACCAGGGATGACAACTACAAGTGTGGTATCAACTATGCCACAAACAACTGGTTCACCTCCATCTATATCTACTACCAATTTGCCACCTAAACCAGAGACAACTGGCCATGTATGTCGAGAAGTATTACCACTTTCCGAGGATACACCACCAGAGTTATTTTTTGATAGCGAAATGATTAATGGCGCATATGGCTGGCAACCAGTTGATTCTGAATCTTTGACCATTAACTTGATATCAGAGATGATGGTTACTGGTATTAATGTACTTGGTGGAGGACCAGAAACCGATTTATATGCAAAAACAATTGTGATCTATTATACCAACGAAGAAGTCATTGTGCCTCAGGTGTTTACTCAAAATAATGACCAGGTAAATTTACTATGACAAAGTTTGTGAAATTTGATGAAGTCAAATTGTATAAGATATTTATTTTTTAATTATTAGCTTTATTCCATATTTTAGTGGTGACAGCATGGACTACATTCTTAAAGCAGCCATATGTTAAGAAATTTTAGCAGAAAATTAAATACTGTAATCTTTTTGCAGATAATATCAGCCAACACTGACAGTGTGACTCCAAAAACCATTATCTTTGATACAAGAGTTGAAGCTAAGACTTTGATTATTCGCATTCTTGACATTGAACCAGAGAAGTTGCGCCTACGTGTAGAAGTCCTTGGTTGTCATAAAGGTAGGTTTCCTTTATCTTGTTTACTGCACACTGTCTTCACTTGATTTACTATTTGTCTTTTCAGTGTTCACATCTTGGTATTGGTAGTCTAACTTTTAGATTTTAGATATTTGGACTTTTGAATTTGTTTTATTTTGTTGATTCCAATTATTTATGTTTTAAAGCAACAACATCAATTCCAGTTGTAACCGAAGCACCTACGGCTGTTCCCACCACACCCATTGTAACAACGCGTGGTGCACCTCCAGCTATTACCACATTAAGATCGACGACAACGCAAAGAATAACAACCAATAGACCTTTGGTGACACTAACCTCACTACCAGGAGCAACAACTAAAAAAAGTAATTTTTTTAAACATGTTAATTGATTTTGTTTTTACGTTATTGAATGTATTGGAATGTAATGTATTTTAATAATTAATTACCTTCTTTTCAAACAATTACACATTTATGTTTACAATACATTATAAGTACTGTATTACATACAAAATGCATATATCAATTTATTTATTGATATCTGTATATAATTTAACTTTGCTAAGGTACTACACCTCAGATGCCAACAGTTAGTCCAACTGGTGTATGGACAATTGCAGGATCAACATCCAGCATTGAGTTAACAACAGCTCATGTTACAACTGTTGCTGGCCAGCCCACAACTACAGCTAAACAGGCTACAACTATAGCAAGACAGGCTACAACCACATCTGGTCAGGCTACAACTACTGCTGGTAAGGCAACGACTCTTGCTAAACTTCCTACTACCATTGCTGGACAGAGTACTACCACTGCTCGTCAGTCTACTACTGTTGCAGGAATTGCTACTACCATTGCTGGACAGAGTACTACCACTGCTCGTCAGTCTACTACTGTTGCAGGAATTGCTACTACCATTGCTGGACAGAGTACTACCACTGCTCGTCAGTCTACTACTGTTGCAGGAATTGCTACTACCATTGCTGGACAGAGTACTACCACTGCTCGTCAGTCTACTACTCTTGCTAAACTTCCTACTACCATTGCTGGACAGAGTACTACCACTGCTCGTCAGTCTACTACTGTTGCAGGAATTGCTACTACCATTGCTGGACAGAGTACTACCACTGCTCGTCAGTCTACTACTGTTGCAGGAATTGCTACTACCATTGCTGGACAGAGTACTACCACTGCTCGTCAGTCTACTACTGTTGCAGGAATTGCTACTACCATTGCTGGACAGGCTACTACCACTGCTCGTCAGTCTACTACTGTTGCAGGAATTGCTACTACCATTGCTGGACAGGCTACTACGACTGCTCGTCAGTCTACTACTCTTGCTAAACTTCCTACTACCATTGCTGGACAGAGTACTACCACTGCTCGTCAGTCTACTACTGTTGCAGGAATTGCTACTACAATTGCTGGACAGAGTACTACCACTGCTCGTCAGTCTACTACTGTTGCAGGAATTGCTACAACAACTGCTGCTGTTACTGAACGAGCTACAACCACTGCTGCTCGTGGTACAACTACAGCAAGCAATGTCACATCAACCACTGGACAGTCTACGACCACATATAGCCAAACCACTGGAATGTTAATGACATCATCAATCCCGGGTAATTATATATTAACAATACTGAAATTATGAATATTACTGTAAAGGATCAATTAATTACCTTTGTCAACTTTAAATATAGAGTTTATTGCTTAACCTGAGTTGTAAACAAATAATAGTTTTGACTATATAATAATAAGAGAAATGTGTATTCTTTTTTTTTTCGATAATTCCAAACAATTTTGTAACCAAGCTTTGTTTCAATGTCTAGCTTGTACTGAAGTTGTACCGATGCTAGATGCTCCACAAAGTCTAAGCTTTGACAGTGAACCAGATGTGAATGGAGTTTACGGCTACACAGCATCATCTGGAGGAATTCTTACTGTAAACCTTAATGGTACCTATAGAATCACAGGATTTAACATCTTAGGAGGTGGTCTAGGATCAGATGCGTATGTTGATAATATGCTTGTGTACTATTTACCAGAAGACTCGGACACACCAGTTAGCATTAGCAGCCTGGTAGGATAATATATAATTATTGTATAAAAAAAACAATGTTTCCATATCGACATCTGCTTCTCTATTATTTACATATATAAGTATGCCTTATGGATAAAAATAAACTTGTTTAATATTATAAATTACATAAGAAATTAATTCAGTTTTGAAAGATTCCATTCCCTGGACGATTAGTTTGATGTTTTACATAGGGCTGAGCAGAGACTTACTGATTCATCATCTTCCGTATAGAGAGGTTATATGACCTGTTATTTTGGAACACTGAATTTCATTGTACAAGCAATATGCAACTATTGGATTTGTTTCTGTTCAGATTATCACTTAGAAAATGGCAATTATTATTCATTTCATGTGTTTGTTTATATAAACGCATTTTAGCACTAATTCTTGTTTTTTTTTTCTTACAGTTTATTACTGTGAGTGATAGTGATAGTGCACTGATCACCATTGACTTCAGTAACAACTCAAACATTCTGAGTGATTCATTTGTCACTTCACAACTTTCATTCAGAATATTTAATTCAGAGAAAGAAGTACGCTTACGAATGGAAGTTTTGGGATGCGAAGAAGGTATAATATTTTGAAATAAAATAATACTAACTTTATATATTTAATTACTAAACATGTATTTCTAAAGCACTGGACAGTTTGACAAACTGAACAAACCATACTATATTTGTTAGCAGGGAAGAAAAACTATTGTTTTGTAATATGTTTGTCCATTTAGTGCTCTTTTTTATTGTGGAAATTATCTTTTTTTGTAGAAGTTTGTAAAGAAAACCTGGACTATTTAGAGAGTGGTCGTGAGTTATCCGACGGTCAGAATGGTAGCAAATCTGCTCTTGATGATGCCCAACCTTGGTACTCTGCTAATGGCGAGTCTCCTCTGAATGTGATTGTCAATTTCATAACACCAGTTCGCATTACAGCTTTTATCACCCAAGGAAATCAGGATGACGTTGTAACTATGATGGCACTAGACTATATGCCAGAAGGTGAAAGCACATACAGAAGTCTAAATCAGGTAAAAGCTTTTTATTTTGTTGATTTATTCAGTATTTATACATCAATTGGAAATTTAAACAATTTATCTTCACAAAATATATTTGATTCTAACTAAAAGAAAGTGTGTAATAAATTTAGAAACTATGGTATTGCATTAATTAAGTTATTTTGATATTTAATTTAATTTCATGAGATCCTTAATATCTGTATAGACAATTGTCATTATTCTCTCAAAGGGGAATCGAACGGGTCCAGACGCTGTAACCATATAAACGTCTTTAACACATGTATCAAAAGAACGTCTGTAATTTCAACACAAGTATAAACAACAATTGTACATATCTTAGAGTTAATGGTACATCAAACAAGGTCTATTATTGCAACATAGGGGCATGTGCTATTTTGAATCTAACTTAAATTATATCTGAATAATAAACAATTTGTAATTACAACATGATCTTAAAATTTACAGAACTTTGAAGTAATTCCATCAGATGACAACTCTGTAGCCACAGAGCATTATCTTCTGATACAACTTCCAGCTGTGACATCAATCAGAATCAACATCATTGACTGGACAAACAAGAACTCAAGTTCACCAACACTCCGTTTGTCTCTTTTGGGATGTATGGAAGCTGCAGGTATGTATATTCTCTTGTCTAAACGCATTAAGACATTATTGCATACAAACTGTATGCATACATATATACATTTATAACATGCCCAAATATATCCCGCTTGCTTCACATATTATCTGCTGGATTGGAAGGTAATATGTTAAGATAAGATAACTTTTTTTTTTTTTTTTTTTTTTTTTTTATTGATCCTCAACAAGGAAATTCATAGCTCGTCATAATAACAAAGAAAACACAATAAAAACAAATATAGCATAAAACCATTCATATAAAAACATCTAAAAAATTACAAGATGAAATTATCTTCTTGACTTCCCGTTGTACTGGATGATACCGGAGGGAATAAAGGATTTAGCAAATCGATTTGTTTTCACACTGAGGAGCCTCAATCTACCACTTGGATTAAGTTGGTCTATGATCACTTTGTGGAGAGGATGAGAGGCATCCGACTCAATGCGTTCGAAATCTTTCTGGAGGTGTTCTAGGTGCACATCGGTAAAGGAAGGCAGTTCCAGACCAATCATTTTACCAGCCCGACGGATGAAAGTTTCAAGGCGTCCTTTATTCCCTCCGGTAACATTACCAGCCCAACAGGAGAGGCAATACGTCCAAACACTACATATAACGGATCTATAAAACGAAAGTAACATCAAATCACAGGATTTAAATTTATATAAAGTTCTCATACAATACATTGTGGGATTTAATTTTTTGCTGATGTAGTCTATATGGTCTCCCCAATTCAGTTTATCATTGAAAACAATTCCTAGATACTTGTACTGGTCAACAATTTCAATTTCTTTACCTTTGATAGTGATTGGTTGAAAATTAAATTTATGTTTAGTCCTAAAATCAATGATCATCTCTTTTGTTTTTGATGCATTTATTTGGAGATAATTATCGTCACAAAATTTATACAAATCTTTGTATTTCGCTACGATAATTTTCATCATTGTTTGAAACTATGAGACCAATAGTACTAGTGTCATCAGCGAATTTAACAACGGGGCAAAGCTCATCATTTAAAGATCTGTAATTGGCCGTATACAAGGAATATAATTTAGGTGCGTTGACAGTACCCTGAGGAACACCGGTGTCAGAGGTTACGATTTCTGACTTAACACCATTAATATTAACAAATTGTTTTCTATCACAAATGAAATTTAAAACTAAACGAACAATCGGACGGGGAAACTCCATATTCAACATTTTGTCTGCTAAGATATGGGGTTGTATGGTATTAAACGCAGACTGAAAATCAAAATACATAATACGTGCCGAGTGGCCTTTCTTTACATTATCTAGATGTGAATACAATTTATGTAATTTAAAATAAATCGCATCACTGTATGTTGAGATGCACACGGATTGTAAAACATATAATGAACAATATCTAGTTAATTGATTTTGATTATGTTAAGGCCAACAAAGACAGCATCATCATGATGAGACGACTCGATGAACCTTGTTGTATGACGCTGTCTAAATGTCGGCCTTTAGTTTTAGTAAATTTAATCATCTTGTTTTTTTTTCTCAGTAACAACTACTGCTTTCCCAGCATTCAATGCTACTACAACTGCTGAAGGTAATCCACATATTCTTCCTAATTAATACAATAATAAATACTCTAAAATCAAAATATTATTTTATTATTGCCTTGGGCCTCATTTTATACTTAATGTGTGTAATTATTTTTATCATTTTATAGCATGCTATAATGTAATTGACTTCGCTGAAGACACACCTTCTAACCTAAACTTGAACAGTCTACCTAATGAAGACAACTCATTTGGTTGGTCTGGAGCAGACAACATTGAGATAGAGCTTTCCGAAATGGTGACAGTTAGCGCTCTCAACATTGTTGGAGGTGGAATTGGAACTGACCAATATGTGGAAGAGCTCTTGATTTATTACTATCCAGTTGGTAGCAACAGTCCTACTGCCATTCCAGAGGTAAAGGATTTGTTTAATAATATGTATTGGTTTATATTTATACTATACTATAAATAAATATCTTGTTATGGCTTGTATCCGCAATATTGCAATGACATATACTGCGGCTATATTCATTGAACTTTTAACATCACAATATATCCAGGAAATTACAAACTACCAGCAGTAAACTGTATTATGCCTCAGTGGCCTAATCATGTCAAACCTAGTGTACCCTTGCTTTAACCTCATAATTATTCAGACCTGATCTGACGATGTTGGTGATCTAACTTCTTATGGAATCTTACAATGGCTAAATTCTATAAGTCTATTTTTTTTAGATTGATTAAACATTGTTACTTTGTTTTATAGCGATTTACTGGTAATGATGATGATTCAACTCCAACAATGATTGAATTGCCAACACCAGTTGTGACATCACGACTTTTGCTGCGTTTCTTCAACATCAATCGAGAAGTCCGTCTTAGGCTTCAGGTACTTGGATGTGCTGCTCAAGGTAAGAAATCTCATATATGCTAAAAGTATGTAATGTTGAAATCTTTAATGGCAATTTGATGTCAATTATTTGTAATTTGTTATGTACTAATTATCTTTTTTTAAATGTTTAACTTGTAGTTACAACATTGCTTCCAACTTCAGCCTCAATTTCTACTGTATCACCAACCACAGGAGTTACACCAACAACTTTTGTAACAAATGCCATGCTTAAGAGCACACTGCAAGTTCCAGTAACTCCAAGAGTTGGTAGGCTCACAACTATCATTCCTCCAGGTATGTGTATTTTCAAATCCTAAGAACAAGCTTTTTAACTTGTTTTGTATAGATGTTTTGACTTGGAAAATGATGGAATAATTGAATTTTAATTAAACCATTGGTATCAATAAAATATACATTGCCCTTTTTGGCTTGTTCCACCACTAATACAACAACCATAGAATATACATTATCATAGCATATAGATAACCTCAATAACAACTGAGTGTCTGTTTAATCGCAGTTTGTAGTGAAATCTTGGAGACTGGCCCAGAAACACCAGAAAGTGTGTCATTCACAAGTCCAGCTGATGAGATTGGTATCTATGGATGGGCACCAAGTGATAACAGTACATCTCTCACGATAACATTGGATGTGCCTAAACAAGTTTCTGGCCTCAATATCCGTGGAGGTGGATCTGATACAGACCTTTATGCCAAACGTATCCGTGTTTACTATAAGACCCCTGGATCTGATGAGAGGTTGATGGTTTCAGAACCAGAAGATCAAGTCGTAAGTGATGCATTGAATTTTACCAAGTTAAATAAGCACTCCTTTATAATAAACCAAGGAAGTTTAAACTAGCAGACACCGAAATCAAATTCCTAAAAAATTGAAAAATGTTTACTGTGATAAATCTAGTGTTTTTACATTGCATTAACCATAAAGATAACATACACTAGATCAATAAACATATACAAAAGTAGCATGCCATGTTGTTTCATTATGAGTTGACCAAATATATTTTGTGACTCTTTACAGGGATATGAGGCAAATGTAAATGATATAGTACCCAAGACAATCGCTTTCAAAGAGGTCATCTATGCTAGCGAGGTCATCATTGCGTTTTTGCAGAGTGATCTAGAGAATATCCGAGTTAGAGTAGAACTGATTGGCTGTGACTATGAAGGTATGAATTGACCATTTAACAACCTCAATTAAAATCTTTGTACACTATCAAACTGTATGTGACAAAAAAAATGCAATGCGCCCATATATGGACATAATAATGTCATATCACTACCATATTTAAGCATATCACTACCATATTTGGTACCATACTTTTTTTGTCAGATTGATAATGTAAACAGAGCTTTTGTATACACTATTGCTTGTTTGTTTAACTAAACTATTATTTTGGTAGTACAGCTGAATTAATCCATAAGTCTGTACATTTTGATTGATACATGCTCTAACACAGACAGATAATCTGTTTTATTAACCAGGTACAACGATTGTCACCTTACCAAGAATATTTACTACACTTCGACCAACCACATCATTACCAGGTTGGACAATATGGTCACCATGGTCAGAGTGCTCATCAGAGTGTGGTATTGGAGAGATTGTCCGTAGCAGAACATGCATGATACCACCAACTCAGGGTGAATGTGAGGGTGGCATCGAGGCAGGTGTTGAGACTGAAGAATGTAATTCAGGACCATGTCCATGTAAGAACAGTTATTATTCATTAAAGAATATTTCTTAAAGTTTGTTATTAAATTTATTATTAATTGTGCAAATGTTGTGCAGTGCCAAATTATTGGCCAAACAATTATAAGAAGTAGCACATTAACCACTAATTGCTAGATATTTAACTATGTTGTAATATTTAAAAAATTCATCTTCAAAAATATAGTTTATTTTGTAAGATCCCTACCTGTATATACTCTAAATCTGCCATTATTCCCAAATATGAAAACCCCTTGTAAGGAAAATAGAATATTCCATGCAACTGGAAAAATAATGTTCAATTTTGCAGCTGAGTGTGATGAGAACCTCAGTCAAGTTGACGGCCTCATCGTAACTCGTACAACATCTGATAACGCCCCTGTCGAGAACACTCTCTTGTACACGGAGAAACAATGGACACCAAATGTTGCAGAGGGTCAGTTACCAACGATCACAGCACATTTTAGTACCCCAGTCATACTAAGGACTTTGAAGATCATAGGCAAAGTAAAGGAACTGTCAATGGAATACATACCAGAAGATAGTGAAGACTTCATATACTTCCCAGAGGTTTGTAATATGTTTTTTTAATACAATTAATAGAGCCCCTATTAAGGGTCCTTTAGGATTCAACAAAGTGACCCTTTATGTAGCAATTATAGGGCTTAAAGAGACTTTCCAAAGGAGGCATTTTATTGTATTTGAAAATAATAATGATAACAGTAGTAGTTTATAGACCGGCAGCCCAGAGACATTTGGTTAGATGAGCTAGGTACCAATATCTGACTATTTAAGTGTGTTGGGGGTCACTTTAAGTCAATGAAAATGGGAGTCTGCCGGGTACCCCCTGCTGCGTCTAGACCGGGGGGACCCCGAAACGTGCTAAAAAATCGACCCCGGTTAGATGAAAGAGATACCACCTAATTTTACCACCATGGGATGCCCATTGGCATCCTTATATCAGTATCACAAACGACAGACTTTTTCTCTGCTGCAAAAGGCCCACCAGACCCTCCCGAGGGAGGGCCTAAAATGGGGTTAGCATAGATGAGTGAGGTACCACTCAAAATTAATGCCAAATGAACAAGTTGTGTTCATACAATACTAAATGGATAACAACAGACTAACGCCCGTATTCTTAAACCGGACTTTAGTCGTAGTTCGAAGTTCGACTTGAAAAAGTCGTAGTTCGAGCTATTACTTCAAATTCGATTCAAAAACGAAGTTTGAAGTTCGACTTAATAAAGTCGAGCTTTTAGTCGAGTTGCACACGTCTGGGTACCAAAGGCTATACATTGGCCAATGACAAGAGAGTATTTGAGGAGCAGACGAAATTTTGCGCATTGATATCACTTTCCATTTTCTTACAAAACTTTTTACGCATCAGTACTATATACATGAAAAATAATTTTAATCGTTAATTATTAGAACAAGATCAGTATTAATTTAACAGTGAAGTACTTTTGATTAACAACAAACAAAATCTTCAAAATATATTTGGGAACCATGGCGGTACGATAACTTTTATATTTTCTAGGCCCCCAACAAAGTATGATCGCGACGAACCACGCACTTCATAGCGTGACAAGAGAGCGCTAGGCCCCCTAAACATTTCATCGCGTGGTGAATTTCCGCATCTGCCATTGTCGCTATGGCGTCACGTAGTTCAAGTCGGACTTGCGCGAAGAAAATAATGTAATTTGTATACAGTTGTAAATAAAGATGATTTTCGTTATTATAACTTATACCAATGTATATTTAATTGAGCTAATATAAATATAGATATTTCATTCTTCAATATCTGGCCAATATAACAACTCAATGACTGTTACTTTTTTATAAACATCGTTTAAAAACCATTTAGTCGACCATTTAGCCTGCCCACTCCAGGACTAAAAAAATCGATCAAAATCCGTCTCGATTTAGTCGAGGTTGGCCTGATTTAGTCGGTGATTTAGTTGAAGTTCGGTTTATGAATAAAAATGACGTCATTTTTTTAGTTTTAGCTCGAACTACGACTAAAGTCCGGTTTAAGAATACGGGCGTAATTGTCTGCTGCATCGCAAGTGCCAGACACCCTAAAGTTAGACTAGAGACCCCCCTTCCCCCAACTAGCCCAGCTTAGATATTGTAGATACCACCAGCAACCAATGTTATATGATTTAGCACATTGTAAGCAACACCAAATGACCTATTACAGACTATCTGTACACTGCCTTGGCCCTGGCAGACCCCTCTAAAGTTAGACTAGAGACCCCCTTTCCCCAACTATCCCAGCTTAGATATTGTAGATACCACCAGCAACCAATGAATATGATTTAGCACATTGTAAGCAATACCAAATGACCTATTACAGACTAGTACACTGCCTTGGCCCTGGCATACCCCTCTAAAGTTAGACTAGAGACCCACTTTCCCCAACTATCCCAGCTTAGATATTGTAGATACCAGTTGGGAAAATGGAGTCTCTAGTCACCTTTAGAGGGGTCTGCCAGGGCCAAGGCAGTGTACAGATAGTTTGTAATAGGTTAATTTGGTATTGCTTACAATGTGCTAAATCATATAACATTGGTTGTTGGTGGTATCTACAATATCTAAGCTGGGCTAGTTGGGGGAAGGGGGATCTCTAGTCTAACTTTAGGGTGTCTGGCACTTGCGGTGCAGCAGATAATTAGTCTGTTGTTATCCATTTAGTATTGTATGAACACAACTTGTTCATTTGGCATTAATTTTGAGTGGTACCTCACTCATCTATGCTAACCCCTTTTTAGGCCCTCCCTCGGGGGATCTGGCGGGCCTTTTGCAACAGAGATTTTCGTTTGTGATACTGGTATAAGGATGCCAATGGGCATCCCATGGTGGTAAAATTAAGTGGTATCTCTCTCATCTAACCTGGGTCGATTTTTTAGCACGTTTTGGGGTCCCCCCGGTCTAGACGCAGCAGGGGGTACCCGGCAGACTCCCATTTTCATTGACTTCAAGTGACTCCCAAAACACTTAAATAGTCAGATATTGGTACCTAGCTCATCTAACCAAATGTCTCTGGGCTGCCTGTCTATTATAATAATAATAATAATAATAATAACAGTTGTCAAGTACATTTACCACCATAAAATGTTGCTGAATAAAATATGAAAACTTTAGTTGAAAATATGTTATTTAAAGGATAGAAAATGCATGATTTCACACATTTAATTCACTTAGTATTATTTAATTTCATTTTAGGCGTTACAAATACCAGCTGATGGTTATGACGTACTACAAACATTCTTGCTACCTGAATCATTAGGAGAAATTAAAGCAGTGAAACTTGCTATAATATCATGGCCTGAGAGTGCTACACCATACATGAAAGTTGAATACTTTGGTTGTTTCCATAGTAAGTATATTTACCTATGTTATATCGGAAAGGGAGGAGAAACATCCAGTGATAAAAAGTTCATAAAGAGAATATGATAAGAAAATGTTGAGTGACCATTAACCACTTGGGCTTTTCTTGGGTATAAGTTTTATTGCATTGCAATAGGAATAGGTATGCTTACATATGCTCACATATTTCTATAACATCATTGTATTTAAATATTGAAATTGTATACTGGCAATAGTTTGATTACAAATTGAACCAAACATATTATATTCTAAATACAATACCTTGGAAATAAAATATAAAAAAGCTGTCAAAAAGATTGTTTTTGTCTTATCAGAAAATATATTATTATTTGTTGTATGTGATGTACTTTAGTTTTATATGATAAAATATCTAACAATTTTGCAGTTTGTGAAGCTGGTGATCCAGAATGCTCAGTAGACTGTTCTTATGGTGATTGGACTCCATGGACAGAATGTAGCAAATCATGTGGTGTTGGTGGACAAAAGCGAACACGTTCTTACAATCCTCCTGAAAACGGTGGCGAAGAATGTGATTCTCCCATAATAATAAGTGAAACTCAATCCTGCAACACAGATGCTTGCCCAAGTATGTATAAATGTTATATGAGATTGACTCTTTATACTGTGTGTACATGAATGTGGTATTTCGGTAGTATTTTCAGTATGGTCTAATTATAGTAAGAGTAATTCTAAGAAGTTGGCAGTCTGTTACAACAACACATTGCATATGATACACAGGTTACCATGTCATAATAATTTGTCATATATGTTTGTTAGTAATTGTTTATTATCCGTTATAGAAAATATCAAAAACTATATCTACAGTATGAATTTTCCCACATAATTAATGAATGCCTACTGGGAGCATATTCTGACATAGTAGTCAATTAACAGCCAGGTCATCGGATGTGTTTATAAGTTTTAGGCCTATGTTGTATTTTAACAAAAGTGAGGTCATGACCAACATCAGATTATAATACACTCTCTACAAATTATTCTAGTACCTGGTGAGTGGTCGCCATGGACACCATGGTCCAACTGCACAGCAGAATGTGAAGGTGGTGAAATGTCCCGAAAGCGAACCTGTTCAAACCCACCTCCAAAGAATGGAGGTCAATATTGTAATGGATCCAGTGAGGAGACTAAGACCTGTAATGTTGCACCTTGTGGTAGGTTCTATTTTTACTGCTCTGTTTTATTGCTTTTATTTAGGTTCGAGATTGTACTCTACATATACTAATTTTCATCATGAAGGCATTACATTATTTTGTACGTTTGTAGTAGGTTATGCTTTAAAATGGGTGTAAATTTGTTACAAAAACTTCAGTAACTAATCTAAGGATACTGCTTTCACTTTACTACAAAGTGGTTCTCTTTTTTACAATATTCAAATCTGATTTCTAATGTGATTTCAACTTACAATTTTTAGAGGAGGAATGCCAATCTCCCATGGTGTATGACCCAATATGTGCTAACCGTTGCCCTAGTCGCTGTGACCAGCTGAAACAGGGTATGGAGTGCAGCGACGAGGAAGACTGTGAGCCTGGTTGCAGATGCCCAGATGGCATGCTGGCAGATTATAATGGTAACTGTGTCCAGCAAAGTCAGTGTGAATGTTTGGATGAGAATAATGAACTGTGGCCTGTTGGAGCTACAGAGAAAATTGATTGCAACAATTGGTATGTGAATGTGTATTCATTCATTCTGAAATATATCGCAAAATATAAAAATAAATCTTTTGAAAGAATTTGATAAATAATTCATCTACGGTAAAGTTTGAATTCCCTTATAATACTATTGAATTCATTGTTCTAATAAAAATATGATCTGTAGTTATCATGTTAATTAATTTTTAAGGGAGGTAGCCGCTTATGGGAGGTACCAAATGCACTAATTAGATAGGGAGAACAAACAGTCTTTAAGGGAGATGGTTGCTTACAGTAGGTGGTCGCTTAAGGAGGTTCAATTGTACCTACTATTCATTCTGAAATATATCGCAAAATATAAAAATAAATCTTTTGAAAGAATTTGATAAATAATTCATCTACGGTAAAGTTTGAATTCCCTTATAATACTATTGAATTCATTGTTCTAATAAAAATATGATCTGTAGTTATCATGTTAATGGTACTGTATTTTCCTATTTGAGTTTTAATAATTATATTAAAGTAATATAAATGATAGTAAAATAAAACAATGTTTGATTTTCTGATAAAGTCCATTATTTCTTCAATCGGGGTTAACAATTGTTTATTTATATTAACCTCCAGTACATGTATGAATGGTCGAATTGAATGCACTGAAGAACTTTGCGCCGTTGATTGTGAGTGGAGCTCATGGTCAGTGTGGTATGAATGTACACAAGAATGTGGAGACGAAACTAAATACAGATACAGGTAAGGAAATAGTATATGTAAGGGCGTGTGGGGCAGTGTGTTGGACTAGACTACGGATCGTGGGTTTGAATACAAGGACTTCTAATAGTAAACATAAAAGAGTATGAAAAAATAGCTGGGAACTGAATAATTAACATTTAAATTTCAACATTTCTAGATCTGGTAACAACCCTCCAGCCTCCAATGGAGGAAAGGAATGTGAGGGAGATAATCAAGAAAGTGAGTCATGTGACCTGGAAGATTGTCCTGTGTATTGCATACATGAAGGAGTTATCTATCAAGGAGATGAAGTTGTGGAAACCAAATGCTCTGAATGGTAACATTTCTTTTTCTTTTTGTATTGTATTTTGTGAGCCCATAACTTAGAGGCATGTTTGTCCTGTGAACATGTTTGTCACCTATGACTAAATTGAGAATAATAATAGCCATAATAAAGTAAAATATAAAAAAACAGAATAAATGAAACATTTAAAAGGCTTGTTAAAAAGTCTAATGCTAGACTCTCTATTAAATCAGCAATCCTATTATAAACCATATATGTAGAGTAAACATAATAATCAATTGTTTTCCTTATTCCAACAGTGTTTGCCGAAATGGATTTATGGAATGCACAAGAACATGTACTTGTAAGTTTAAAATATATAATATATACAATTAGGTTAAGTACGTTCTAGTTAATAGTTTAATAGAAACTTTAGGAATATAATACAATTATTCTAAGTTAGTTAAACTTATATATTATATAATTGTTTGCAGATGTTCCACCTGAGTGGTCTCGCTGGTCAAGCTGCAGCGTAACATGTGGTGAAGGAAGTATCGTTCGTACACGTAGCTGCAATGAAACCGAGGTTGGAATTGTGTGCTTAAATGGAACAGCATCTGAAACTGAAAACTGTACCATGTCCCCATGTCCAGGTACAGTATATTGGAATTTTTAACCCTGATAACCATCTTTTCAACACTTGCAGTATAAAGACCTACTATAAATAGAAATACTATAAATATCTATGAGTTGACTTTGACGCTTTATCTGCACCCAATCCCAGTAAAGCTTCATTTTTTGAGCTGCAAAGGGATCAATGCCCCAAGTAAAGACGGAGCTTCCAACCAATTAAAGTTTTCTCTCCAGTATCAAAGAAGCAATCCAATATCAACAATTGTTTTTATCTCCTACTTCCTACAGTTAATGGTGAATGGTGTGAATGGAAACCTTGGTCAAATTGTTCTGAAGAATGCGGTATGGGTGAGATCATACGCCAACGGGAGTGTGGCTGTCCAGAACCACAGTACGGTGGAGAAGACTGCGATGGTGATGATACACAGACTGAGATTTGCTATGAGAAGTATTGTCCAGGTACTGTATAATGGAATTATCATGCCCACAAATAACAGATTATTCAATAGAAAATTAACAACAGCATTGATATCTTATGCGTTTTATACTATCTTTTATTTATACGTATAGTTGATTGTGAATGGCTTGAGTGGGAAACATGGTCTGAATGCACCAAAGATTGTGGAACTGAAGAGCAGTTCACAACCAGACAGAGACTTCCAGAACAAAATGGTGGAGAACCATGTGTTGGAGCAGTAACAAAGACTAGGATGTGTGAAATACCTGCCTGTCCAGGTAAGGGATTACCATTCCATGTGCCATTTGGTGTAAATTTAAATGTACTTTGTCATCCCTATAGAATAATAGAACAGTCTGTACATGCTATAAGCCCTATGCATTCATAACAGTAAAAACTAAACTGCAGTATTATTTTTATTATAAGAAAGATACATTATATGTAATTATAATTTATATGATTTTCTTTACTCTTATAATAGTTTGCGAAGAACCACTTGTATTCCGAGACTGTTTGAATGAGTGTGAACTTAGCTGTGTTGATCTCAGCTCTACTTCTGAATGTGCTAATGACAATGCAGAATGTGTTTATGGATGTGGCTGCCCAGAGGTTAGTTGTAACTTCTACAATAGTCCATAAACACTGTTTAGGCCTAGACATAGAATAGCTAGGCTTCAGGGTACGGTCGCAGAATATTCTTATGTGCATGTGGTTGGTATACTGCTTCTTCAACACCTTAAAATATTAAACAGATATGCTCATGCTTTTAATAAGTTCGTTATAGACATCGATATGAAAGGTACCTAATTATTTATTGGCTAGTCTATTTTATCAGTAGGTAACTCTACTTATGCTATGGTAATTTAAATTAGAATCATTCATTGCATATACGAATATTATTTTTTTTTTTATATATACATTTTTTTGTTTACTGTAGGGTACTGTAATGCAAGATGGCGAATGTGTTAAACCAGAAGAGTGTAGATGTGTTGTAGACATTCAAGATATATACAACCAACTGCCATCTATAACAACACCATCAGGATCCAATCCGTTGTCTGGTTATGAAGTTGAAGCCGGAATGAACATAACACTTGACTGTGCCTACTGGTAAGAATTGTCTAACTATGAATTCAGAAGTATAAATAGATTCTAATTATATATTACGGTATCTATGAGTTTCAAGCTGGTGAGAGTCAGCGTAAATGGAAGCAACTTTTCTTTGCCTACCTTGTCTACGTTGTCATCTGCCATTTTGCAGGTCCATGACAGTCTACTTCCTCCATACAGCTGTACTTCTCTATTTTAACACAGCCTACATCTCGTTCTTTTCAATCCATAACATTTTAAACGCTACTCAAAATGTTCTTATCAAATGGATGACTTTTTTATATACTTATAGTTTCACATGATTTGTCCCTTTACAAGTGTTTATGATTTAAATTAAAAACTTACACTTTTATAAGCATCTATCATACCAGACTATGACTCACTTATCAATATTAATTTAAGAAGGCTATTCATTTATAATTAATAATAATTAACTTTGTCTGGTTTTAGTTTTCAGTGTTTCCTTTTATAAATATTTGATTTTTCTTATTATTAGTGAATGCAAATCTGGAGATCTTAAATGCTCAGAAATAGAATGCAAAGGTAATTTTTTTTTATATGATCTAATTTACATCTATTCATTGCTTGTTGTATGTTTTTCCACTTCCTTCTGTTCAGTAAAATAATTATCATTATCCTATTATTTGATATCTAGTTCCAGGAGGATGGAGTAACTGGGAGCCATGGAGTGATTGTAACGTCTCCTGTGGAACAGAACCTGGCACTGTGGTACGATACAGGTCTTGCACCAACCCCTCACCAAACCCACCAGTTGAAGATGGTGGTATTGGCTGTGAAGGTATTCCAATGCAAACATCTCAATGTCCAACAAGAAGCCCTTGTCCAAGTGAGTATTTAAGTCATTATAGTAGTTATAGTAGTAAAAATTGAGTTATGATTGGCTGCAGATTTTTTCATGTCACAAAAAATAAATGCAAATTTTAGTATGCATGCACATTAATAACCAATTTGATTTGAATGAATACATTTGTATAGTTGTTCTGACAGCCATACATAGCTCTCACTTTCCATGATAAATCAGTAATAGTTATTATATATAGATATGTTTATCAAATGGTATTTTTTTTTTTACAGTTGATTGTGTTTTCGCTGAATGGAATCCATGGTCCCCATGCAGTGCAGCATGTAATGGCGGACACCGCAGTAGATGGCGCGGTATTGAACAGTATGATTTGTTCGGTGGTAAGCCATGTAATGGCGTACTCAGTGTAATTGAACATTGTAATACACACCTTTGTCCAGGTAAGCATGTCACAACAATATGAAACAATTAAATGTAATATTAATGTAATAAATATATACCCTTTCATCATTTTATCATTTTGTATTTTGTTAACTAAAACCCACATGTATTCAATAAAGTATTGTAACTAATCATGTCATTAATTCATTTCTTATGACCGTTAGGTGAGGATTGTGAATCAAGGGGAATGGTATTTGATTTCTGTGCTAATGAATGCCAGACTACATGCTTGGAGAAATCGCAAGGCATTGAATGTGTCCAAGAAGACTTTTGTCTTTCTGGATGTAAATGCCCTGAAGGAGAGTACATGCAAGATGGCTTCTGTGTGCCTGTAGAAGAATGCTATTGTAATATGGATATGACAATTCTCCAAAAGGTCATTGAAGAAAACAAAGAGGTCACACCTGTTCTCCCATCAAAACCAAAATCAGAGGAGTATTTCATCTTTGAATTCCCAGGTGAGTTTCTTATATAAGTGTTTTCTACAGTAAAATGTGTATATCCCTAGCTAATTCAAAAGCCATGAAAAAAACAGCATTAACTGTCAATGATACTGTTAACTAATTACCATGAAAGAAATATGTATGTAATTCAATCAATCACAGCAAATCATATTTTGACATTAAATAAATACTGTAAAGAAAGCTTTGAAAATTACATTAACTATAGTTTTACTTCTAGAGTTTTTAAGTGTAGGGTGCTGGGTTGACATAAGGTTTGTAAAAGAAAACTTTAGGCTGAGTGGAAATGTGTATCCTCACCACCTCTGACAACTACAAAGCACATTTCTGTTAATTCTTCAATGTATTATTATATTATCTTCTCCAGAGGACTGTCTTGAACCCTTGGATATGCCAGCTGATATCCCAGAGGAAATTCTTCCAGAGGGAGAAGGCTGGTCTGGTGAATTCATAACAATCACCTATGAAGAAGAGAAGTTTATAACTAAATTAGCAATTTCTGGAGCTGGTCCTTCAACAAATGCTTACATGGAAAGATTAGTAATTGTCTACAAGGAGAAAAACGCTGATAATTTACAAACATTACGTGGACAAGATGGAACACCTCTTGTAAGTTGTTTATGTATGACATGAGAATTATGTGATTGTTTGTAATATATACAATATATTTTTTAGTTAACATGGGCCAAACCTTGTTAGTACTTGCATACAGTATTTTAAAAGGTTTGCTTAATTGTGTATTCCATAGATTTTCAATGCCAATGTAGACGATTCAACTACTGTTGAAGTTCCACTACCTTTTGGTGGCCTAAGAGCTCAGTCCATCTCAATCGTACCACTAGTCAGCCCAGACCACCCAGCCAAGCTTAGAATGAGCATACTTGGATGCACATACACAGGTAACAATATGTTAACATTTTATTATAATCTACAACGTCTTTGATTGTTTCCAGTATAATGTAGTAACTGTAAACTGATTATCGACATTTACAACAGTATTTTACAGAACAGATAATCTTACTGGTGCTATTATTCATTAAATAAATGTGTGTTACTGTAATAATATTAAAGGTGCATGCATGAGTCAAGACATGTGGACATAATTACTAAAAAAGAACCAGTTAAGGAGTGGAAAATTACTTACAATAAACAGTGTAACAAATATTTTTAATGTGAACTTTATAAAATTACTTTAATGATTGCAGGACAAGAACCACCAGCTTTGACTCCTGTACCTGTTGGCGGTGTAACAAATCGACCAGCACCAAGCCCAACAACTAGTCTACCACTACCAGTGCCAACTGGTTCAGGCCCTGAAGGAGTATTCTTACCAGGCGAGATGTTACATTTCAACTGTTTGAATTGGTAGGTGAAATGACATGTAAATATACATATATATTTAAATTAGGCCTCCGTCCCTTTAATATTACATAAAAATGTGTGAGAATCTGTGATTAATTAAAGAATGTTCTATTTCCCTTAGTACTTGCGAGGATGGTGCCCTCAACTGCGTAGATGACGACTGCGCTTACATGACAGAATGGTCAGAGTGGACAATTTGTTCTGCCACATGCAATGCTGGAGTTCAAATACGTGAGCGTATCTGCATTGGAGAATCTGCTGATAACCCTTGCCCTGGAGAAGAAATGGATGAACGACACTGCAATATCAATCCATGCCCAGGTACGAAAATATTGTGTAGTGTTTATTAGAAAAATACCAACAGAATGTTTTCTTCTGCGTACATAGTTCTTGTTCTGTAATATGTAATCTCTTTGTAATTGTTATGTACAAAATTCAAGCTCTGCTCATACAACCAATACAGTAGTAGTAGTAGTGTCTGCTGCATTATAAGAAAGGGTAAACAAGTGGTTACAGTAGTTTCAGAATTAAAGAATTTTATAATTATAGTAGTCAGAATTATTTTCCAAACTACCTCTATATTAAATTTATTCCCTGACTTTTATATTATTAATTATATTTTAGTCGACTGTATCTACTCCGAGTGGTCGGATTGGAGCGATTGTCCAGTCACATGTGATAGTGGTGAGATGCACAAGTCTCGTGAGATCTTGATACCAGATATGTTCAATGGTGTTCCGTGCACAGAACCACTTACAGCAACTAAACACTGTAACATGGACCCATGTAGTAAGTTATATTTCATTATCATGATGAAAAATCATAGTGTAATTTATTATTTTTATTGTTGTTGATGATGATGAATAACTAAATATGTAAATATAAACTAAATACTACTCTTTGGCACACTAAACCTATGGCAATAGTTACAATATGAGTAAATTGGATGCATATATAGTAACAATATAAATACATATATTTGTTCTTCTCTAGCCATATGTGAAGCCCCATTGGTTGAGTCTGATTGTGCAAATATCTGTCCAACAACATGTGGTGACATGCATGATGGCAACAGTTGTCAACAAGAGGAATGTGTACCTGGCTGCAGGTGCCCAGCTGCAATGGTAAGAATGGTTCTTGTTTTATACATACTGTTATTCATTGTCAGTTAATTGCACAGACAAACCAAGGTTAAGCAATGTTGCACCCGGAAAATCACATGCTGTATAGACCAGGAGAAATGGTGTAATGATAAAGCAATCAGACTAGGATGTGATAGGCATGGGTTTGTGCCTGTCTGTGCCATATTGATTGTATCCTTAGGCAAGATGCTTGTCTCATTGTCCTGTTCTTCAGATTGGAGGTAAATCCACCTTTGGTCCCATGTACATACAGTGCATCTTAAAGAATGTGTCTGAACCCTATTTAGAAAGTGTATGGGATTGTCTTCCGGTGTGCTGATTTTGGGTAGGCCTAAACGGCCTAATCCAAATTTCTTCAGTGTATTTCCACTTAAAGATGTATTGTCCCACTGAAAAAATAATTATTAAAATTTTTTTTGTTGAATATGCCATTTTACTGTCTTATAATAGTTATCCACTTTGACCAAAAATTTGATAGAAAAAAAATTTGTTTACCTGAAAAAAGTTGGTTGGTTGGTTGAATTTTTTTTTTTTCTTTTTTTTTAAACTATATTTAATGAGGGTGATCCATCCAGCAATTGCTGATCATTAGGGACCCTCACAGGTTCACAAACATATACACAAGATGCTCTACATAAACAAAGTCTTTTGCAAGTCTTTGGGAGTGGAGTTATAATTTTGTCCTTAGAAAAAATCCTGACATGTGACAGGACTTGAACCCAGGATCCTTAGAGTGGTAGACAGGCATCATAACCACCAAGCCACAACTCCACTTATTAAAACTACAAAATAACCTATTCAAAGTCTGCTTTAATTAATCTTCATTTTTCATGTTTTTGGAGGACAATACATCTTTAAGCCAGAGGACGAAAATAAATACTTTTCAATTTTTGCTTTGTTTTAGGTATTACAAGATGGAGAATGTGTTGAACCAACCGAATGCCGTTGTGTTGTTGAACCATCTGTGTTTGGTGGAAGTCCTTTGACATTGCTCGACGAAGAATATGTACCAGGAACGGTCATCCAACATAAATGTAACAACTGTACATGCGAGATGGGTGGATTCGTTTGCGGAGATGAAGATTGTGATGGTATGTGATAATTATCTAAAATTAAAAATTAAAATCATTTGATAATTTCCTATTGACAGAGATGTTACATAATGTTATGAATATCACTCACCATCAGATTAGACTATAATACAATGCTTACTGTATAATTTACAATTTCTTATCATATAAAATACAAACATGCATTTTTAAAACCGCATACTAAAATTGTGAGTGACCATTGACTATGCTGAGTAGCTATTATATTTAAAAATTATAAAAATACTATATTACACACTTAGTTTTATCATAACTGAGCAGATTTTAATACATATACTAACTTATATGTGTATAAGACTTAACAACCCATGATTACCTCTGTTTCACTGTTTGTATTGACACCATACCCGATTGCTAATAATTTTGATTTATTTAATATTTGTAGTTGATTGTGGTTGGAGCAATTGGTCCGATTGGTCAGAATGTTCCACCAATTGTGGATCCGGAAGAAGAGCTGCCACACGTACACCCAATAACCCAGCAAGACAATATGGTGGTGAAGAGTGCCACGGAGAGGACATCAAAGAAGAGGAATGTTATGCTGGAGACTGCAGTACGTATATTGATAACATTTTTGACACCTTCTCTAAATCAGATATCTCTAAGCTCCTTCTGCTAAATTCAGAACAAGGCTTCAGTCCAGTGTTATCTAATACTAAAACAAATCCTGTTTCATTAGTTTCTTAAGCTCTGTCTACACTATCACACTTTATGTGACAAAAAAATGTGATCTGTCCGTAAATGTACACGATGATGTCATATCACTACCAAATTTGGGCACATTACTTTTTTTGTCCAACTAGTTTGATAGTGTAAACAGAACTTTACTCTACATTTTTAATGTATTACTACAGGATAGTCTCTTTAATGTACTGCACAGTATGCAAATTAAAAAACGTTTCTACTTTTAATATTCACAGTATGTGAAGACAATGAGGTATTCAATCGTTACACCAAAGACTGCATGATTCAGTCTTGTCGCAATTATGCCTCCAATGAGGAACTAGAATGTGATGGTGAAACATATGAGGCCTGTATCTGCGATGTCGGTTATTATCTGAACGAAGACGGAGAATGTGTTCCACCACATGAGTGTGAGTGCGTACATGAAGGCACCGTTCATGAAGCTGGTGATATCTGGAAGACAGACAACTGCACAGAGTGCTCTTGTAAGAATGGAGAAGTAGAATGCTACAGCTACTGTGAAGTACCTCTATGTGAAAGCGTAAGTAAAAAATAAAAGGAACCAAAGCACAGAAAATAATGGACTGTATGTGGTCTACATTTTCCTCAGTTTCCTAAGTTGATTATATTTATTAATAGTGAAAGGGCTTATTTTGACCAACTTAAATCTAAAAATGTACATATTTTTTTTTTTTTTATTGTATATTTACAAGAAGAAAATATGAAATGCATGTCAACAAATTCAAACACCTTAATATTATAAATCCAGAAAATGATAATTTGACTAGTAACTTCAATATCAATATTCATAAAAAAACATTGCATAATACTAATGCTTTTATATGACTTTCAATTATGTTTGAATTGTATGAACAATCTTATGAACAGTATGTGAATACATTTCTGTTTATTATTATGCTTATGTATATGTTATGTTATGTTTAATTTTAAATAGGGATATGAACTGGTTGTTAAAGAAGGTGAATGCTGTCCTGTGTGTGAGAAAACATATGGTAAGCCAGTGTTCAAACTATATCCTCCTACACCATTTCTGACTAAAGGACTGTCTACACTACCAAACTTTATGTTGTGTGTCCATATAGGGACATGATGACATCATATCACTACCATATTTGGGCACATCACTCACAATTGGTTCCTATTTGTTTAGACATGCATGTTTGTGGTTGGAAATTTACCATGACGATGAAACAATAAGATGCATAATGCATAGTAAATGTGTATAATATTGAAGTATATGTATACACAATGTAAATATATTTAATAGTGTGTGAATATATAAACCAAGGTAAATAGAAATGTATCAATTATTTTCTTTTCAAATTGTTTACCAATATTTTTTTTTCTTTGTTAGAACCTGAAGATTCATGCCATTTAGCGATCGAGCCACGTAACGTTACCAACAGCCGTGGATGCCGCGCAGATGATGTCAGCATTCCAGTTTGCATTGGACGATGTCAAATGAGCAGTGAGATAATTTTAGACTCGCCAAATACATCTGGTTGCCGTTGCTGCCAAGGTTACATAGATGCACCATTACGTGATGATGATGGCAACGAACGACCAACCTATGACATCATCAAGTTGACATGTCCTAATGGAGAACTTGAAGATGGTGCCATCCCATTGTACACTGGTTGTACATGTGATCACCCATGTCAAAGTGGTAAGTTGATGTTCATGTAACTATTGATATCAGTCTTAAAACAGCCTTCATGAGAAAATAATAATTCAAGGATCCATCATTACATACATGGCCCATATAAAATATATGGTTAAAAAAAAAAAATCTTGGAATTCAATATGGCCGCCATATGTCATTAGTAACAATTATTTCATCTATTTGTCATGGTATTGTATGATTTGGTACCAAAATGATGTCCATACTTGGTCCAAAATTGGAGTTGCCATCAGTTTTGTTTCAAAAAGAGTAACCTAAACTCTTCACATGGCATGTGAAGTCACTCACTCATTTTTGGGTGGCCATTACATTTCTTTTTCTCTAACATATGATCAAACCGGGTAAAACTAATAGCAACCATGGTGATGTCAGACACAGATTATGCCAAGGTCTCTCCCATGTGGTTGTCCTGGAAATAAACAGTCCTAGTCTCAATTTTAAAGCAATAATCTATTCTAACTAAATAAATCTCATTCTTCATTGTTTATTTATTCAATAAATCAATTTATAATGTTTTGTTTTTGTCTTGTAGGTCCATGAACACATCGCAATGGGTAACTATGTTATACCATCCTATAGTAACCATCGCTAGACTTTTATAAATAAATACCCTATAAGCATTTTTAGAACACAGCCCTAATTCCTCAAACACTACCTTCAAAATGAATGTTGATGTAAAAAATGTCACGTATGTAATGACTCAAGAAACCATGTGTGATGTTCTTTAACATTAAACTAAAAAAAAACTCAACTCAAAATAAAAAAAACGTTTGTGAATAAATATAAAGTAGGCTTTAAATTTAAATATTACAACAAATAAATATCTTCTGTCGATAGTGCAATTAGTTTGTGTTTACATGTATGCATTGTGCAATATTTAAAGAAGAAGAAAAGAAGAAATTTAAATCATTAACACCTCAATTAATATATGTACAGATAGGCCTATGTAAATTTAAAAATATTATAAGCATAACATAAATAATTATATAAATAATAATATAGAGGTATCATTAAATTTGATACTGTTGGTCAGTGCCCACTTTGTTCCGTCCTAGCATAATAAATACATATATTGAGATATATAATAATATTGTGTGTTGTGGCATGTGTTCTACTTCGTCAAGGAATTGTATTAAGAATGAATGAAAAAAAAATCATCATTTTAATGTTTCATATTTTACCAACATGTGCTATTTAATATATGGAAATAACCTGGTATTACAATACAAAGAGCCATATTTATATATATGGCTCTGACAATACTATTCATATAGCGCCCTCAACATTGCTACAGACGTAACTTTTCAGTTGGGCCTAATTTCAATTCATAATTACTTACAACAAGAATTAGCATAGGAAATCAACACGAACCTGAATTGATTTTTCTCGGGGATTTTCATTTGACTAGTGTGTTTATAAGCTCAACAATTAAGGGCATACTGAATCTTCAAAATGTTATGATAACAATTTATAACAATCATTTGAATATAACTTACCGATTATGTTTCTATACATTTTTTGGTAGGCCTATGCTCTTGACGACAACATTTCCAAATATTACATCAAATACCGGTATTAGTTTTATTATTAAACATTTATAATTTAATGTTAGGCCTATTGTTATATATCGGTTATTAGTATATTGGCTTATAATTAATAAGGAGACCAGAATACCAACGTTATTTCGTCAATCGCTATTATAATTACAATCCTAATATTATTATACAAAGTCGCTTCTTGAAAATAAAGTTTTAAAAAGTTACAGACTACTGTACTTGATACTTGATTATTAGGCCCTACTTTCAGTTTGTTCAATACAAACTACCAAGATCATTCAGGCGTTCGTTTGTTTAGAATTATATGCAAATATGGATAGCCTACTGTATTACACCTTTGTGATTTCTATAAATACATTAGTGTTATACACACGCAGCTAATTGATGTTAATACGAAAACATTTTTTTTTTTAACCATATTTAATGAGGGTGATCCATCCACCTATTGCTGATCATTAGGGACCCTCAGAGGTTCACAAGACAAACATATACACAAGATGCTCCACATAAACAAATTCTTATTACAAGTCGTTGGGAGTGGAGTAAATTGGTCCTTAGAAAAAATCCTGAAATGTGACGGGACTTGAACCCAGGAGCATTGGAGTAGTGGTAGACAAGCATCATAAGCCACAACTCCACTCCTAAAATAAAAAACATCACAAGGACGCTACGCATTGTGCTTTTTTAAAGGTACGGTAGCCGTTTTATGTCATGAATCCTATCGAACAAATTATATACCATCATAATTATCAGTCATGTCTTTTTTATATTATACCTGTTCCGTATTATATTATTATCAGAAAATACTAAAGCGGTTATTGTACTCAATTTGACCGTGATCTGTGTTGGCTACTTTTTTTCATTATTTTACAATTAGACGGAGACCCAGCCATTCTCTAAATGGGCTACGTAGAATAGCCCCCACCCCCTTTCTGTGTTGTGTGTTTTTCTATGTACGATGTGTATAAACTGTTCATTATAATTAGCATTTAGTTCAAAGCGGCTATCTATAATCATGGAGTAACTACAGTATTACTCTATGCTATAATCAACACGAACCTGTGCCTGGCATTCTTATTTACAGGTCTACCCGTCAAGCTTAGACTAATCTCTTAATTAACAATAAAAATAAAACAATCACAGAATAATCTGTCAGTGGTGGCGGTACCAGGACATTTACTGACCAGTGTGACAATGATGGTACCGATTACAATAGGCTGGTCATTATGTTTGAGCTGAAGTGACAGACTGGTTACAGAACAATACCGTAAACATAATCATTCTATGAATATTCTACGGAGTATTTATAATCACATAATTCATGATATAGAATATGAGTAAAACGATTGAAAAAAATCGAAAATAAAAAGATGCCTACATTTATTTTAAGCCTATAGGCCTATATAATATCAGTACCGTATTGTAAGAAATACCGAACGGAATTAGTTCAGAGATATTTAGTATGTGTTTTTGTTTTGTATGTGTATTGTTTTGCTGGTGTTACTTAGTAGGGAAACGAGCATCAAATGATACTATTATTATCATAGTAACACCAGCAAAACAAAATGTACAGTACAGTTAGGGCTATACAATTAATTCTATAGCTTTTGTTACCCTATTCTATACAATTTGTAGACGTTTATTTTCCTCCAATCAATACAAGCATATTTTTAGACGATTAGTTATCGTTATTGAAAAAAAAATGAATTATAATTAGTAGGCTATACAATTAATTCCTATTATTTATATACAATTTTAAAAGATCTATAGCGGTGGTATTAATCAATCCGCTTCATTGTGAGGTGTCGTTTCAAGAAGAGGCCCTGGGCGTCATTTAATAAAACATAATGCAATATCTACAAACAATATTTATGTAAAAGTGCTCGGGAAGAGCATCGTAAGCGTGTGTTTATGTTTGTGATTTGGTAAAATTAATATTTAATTCGGTGAACGGTAAAACATGGACTTGTCCTATTTTTTGGTACAACAGTACAGTATGGACAACGCATTTACTGATCAATGTCGGAAAAACAAACAAAAACGTGTGAGCGCAGAGATCGGATGAAAGTTGATATCCGTAGAAAAACATTATGAATAGCGCTAAAACCACATAGACAGTGACTTTGAATATAAAGAGGATTTATGTTCATCAATATTCTGTACGTATTTGTTACAAGCTATTTTCAATACTATTGTGTAAACCTCGTTACAATACTATATAACAGCCACGGTTGTCCATCGATTGTTTGATACTTTACACATCACTAATTTGCAATGTAAACTTGGGCGCCTAGCCGGCGCCCGCCGCTATTTACCTACTAATTAGCCTACGCTGCTAAGACCCGCCTTTATCTCCGCCTACCCAATACTACTGAACTGTACACAGTCAAGCAAAGTCAGTCAGCCGTTTAGTGAGTGTACTTAAGTGCTCCCAGTAAGGACCACCAATTGCCTACTGTTTATGGCAGAGAGAACATTTTTTATCAACATCAGTTGCCTGATTGTAAAAGGATATTAAGCAGGCATTCTGTCTCGGTATACTCAACCAAATTAAGTTGTAACAGGAAGTGAAGCTCAGTGTGTGTTTGACGTGGAATTAAAAACACTATTTTGTAGACTCTTCTTTATTCAGTGATTTAATTTTGAAAACTTTACAGCATTGATCGTTGACGTTGGTTGAGACTTCAATATGATTTTACATATACCTTGGGAGTTTGCAGTTCTATCGCTACTTTCCCTCATCATCGCAAAAGTTGAAGGTGAGTTTTTAATAATTGATGTGCATAGGCCTACTTATTTTACTTCTATCACGGAGGTAAAAAATCCCTCTATGCTTCTATTATGTTGGTATATCTTTTACTTTTGAAGCCTGCTAACTACATGACATTATTTTAACTTAGATTTCAATATGTCAAATTATATTGTCACCAACAACAATTTATGATCTAAATTATAAAGTTATACACTCTACGTTTCAGTTTGTTTATAATAAAAGCGACCCATCCTTACAAGCTTGGCTATACAAACATGAGTCGCTTTATTTATTTACCATGCCAGTTTTTACGAACACCATGGGCATGGCGAGGGCTATTATACATGAGATCCTTTTCAACTTTGTGTAGTAGATTTTATATTTGAAGGGTATAACCTCATGCCAATGTATTTTGGTGCCACACCACCATTATGCAATCTAATCAATTGTTAGAAGTTAAATAAACAACTAATTGTGACTGTATACTGATTATAGATAAAGTCAACACTTAGCAAACCTCAATTATTTCATTAATTAAGTACTAGTAATTGGTTTATTTGTTTAAACTGTTTATTTTGTATTATTCTCCCTTGTAATAACCAGCCCTAGTAATAACATTACGCCCAAATAATTTGCTAAAGTATAATTATCTTTTCGATAAAACTATTATGTAAATTTCAGATTCTTGTATGATCGAATAGATAAATGAAACGTCGAACATGTTTCCATCATAAACAATACAATTTCCTTTTTAAAAAGAGCTATAAGTGTAAAAAACAGAGTATTACTCGAACGTTTCGATCTCCATCAGAAATCAATTGACTTTTTATAAACTTCTTAAATTAAAAGCTAAAACAATTCTTTGAACAAGTGTCCATATCTTCATTCGGGTGTATACCCTTGTTTTAAGCTATGTTGTATTCAGTAAACCAGATACCAAATAATCATTCCTAATTTAGGTTGTTCATATTGTTTTTAACTGATTCTAATAGAATAAACTCTTCCCTGATTCGATTCAAAATATGGGTATTATGTTCATAAGTTTCTGTGTTCTAGTAGGTTTATAGTAAGAGTAAAAATAATTCTACCATAATTAAGCCTATTTTTTTAAATTGTAACAAAATCAACTTTCCATGATAAGAGAAAGCATTACAACTAGTTACTGATGATGGCGCCTGGTTTCCTTAATGTCGTGGGTTTAGTTTGTTTTACAAATTTAGCTTGGCATTTTAATCGTCGACATCAACGATTATAAAATCCACCAACTTCTATCTGCATGGTAATTAACCAAAAGTAAATTAATCGACGGTATGATAAGTGAACTGCTTCCAACCACACGGGATTTACGGCTTGACGTTCTTTCAAAAGGACGAAATAATTAATGTTAAATTCTTTGTTAGTGGACTACCAGTATACAGTAATAGAACCAGAGAATATCCGAAGATGGTTATAGATTATCTTAATTAATAATCATTCAAATGTAAGTGATTGTAATAACCTGGCACATTAACACAACGATTGAAAGATTTTTTAGTTTATGTTTTCATTATTGAAGGAATAGGCCTACATTTTTATATATATTTTTGGAAGGTATAAAGTTGATTGAGAAACGAGAAGTTACCGGTACCGTAAGTTTCATTTCTTTGAAAACCTTTGGGCACAACGTTTTTGCGAACCGTGCAATATAGTATGATAATCAGCACAAACGAATAAAAAAGTACAATATGTTGGAAAGGTTGCCAGCTTGGCCGTGCTTTAACATTGGCGATAATTAGCGGATATCTTAACGTTAATGGACTCATCTTGAACAAGAAGCTAACCTTGTCATGTCATGATTCATCAATGGCATTCTCATTTAAAGAACATGTTTCTCCATTAAATGTCGCTTATCAAAATTGATTAAAATCTAGGCGGCAAGGATTATTGTATAATTTGGGAAGCATCCGAGAATCTAGCGACACGCTCCCCACCCAAGGGACATTATAACCCTCAAAGATAACTTACATTAAAGTAGGCCTACAAAAAACAGTTGTTGGGGGAAAATGATACGTGAGTTTGTTTCCTAAGTACAGTAGACGCCTGCCACTGACCAATAGAATTTGAAGGAAAACCCCTTCCCAAATTCTAACCAACCAAATTAACTTATTATCAATTACACAGCTGGTCACTTCTTGTCTACTTTCCTCATTTAGCGTTCATTGAAGACATAATTCTGTCTAACTTTAATTGATCTAAATTACTAATTTATGATAATCTTGCGAACAGTTTTCACATATTTCCCAAACTACAATTATATTGTATGTTTAGGCATAATGTATTTATTATGTAAAGACTGCTCATTACACTTATTGAGATAAGTACTGGGATCGTTTCTATGAGTAAGAGGATAATCGTTATTTTGAATAAATGATGTTTTCTTTTCCAACAGAGAAGAAAACACCAATATAACGGACGGTTTTAATTGATTCTGATTCGGTCGTAATATCCTATACACGGGTTTTTAAACAGTTTTTAGCTGCAATTTCTCCATGGTTGAGTTATGTTTCGCCAAGGCTTTTTAGTGTAAAGCGTAATGAATATCTAAATATGAATAAAAAAAGGTCCAACGAGGCTTCTCTTCTGCCTGATGCAGGTGTTTCGGCCGATGCCAGCAGTAACGAAAGTGTGCCTAATAAGGTAAAATGTAGAACGTGTGAAGACGCGGTAAATGAAGGGGACAAAGCATTAATGTGTGAAAGCTGTAATGTTTGGGTCCATTTAAGCTGTACAAAGTCGATGTCCACTAAAGAATACAATGTTTTACAAAAGGGAAATAAAAATCTAATCTGGATGTGTGATGGATGTGTGGAAGCACAGATGGGCCTGGGTAGGCCTAGCCCTAGCAAAGAATCTTTGGGAACTGGATTGTCTGGTGTTAGGAAAGCGCTATCAACAATAATGCTCAAATTGGATAGCTTGGCTTCTGCAGTTGATATTATTAATAAAAAAGAAGAAGTTAGAAAAGTTGAAATAGAAAAATTAATTGAGGAGAAGGTCCAGATTGTGGTGCGTGAACATCGAGAAAGGGATAAGAGAGTTAATAATTTGATCTTTAAAGGAGTCCCTGAGGCTCCAGTTGGTGTTTCCCAAGAGGAAAAATCTAGTCATGACCAGGATAAAATAAATTGTATTCTTGATAAATTAAGACTTCAACCAAGCGAAATGCATATTTCAAGAATAACACCCAAGGACGTGTCTGGTCAAAATAAAAATATCAGAAGGTCAAGAATGATAAGAGTGTGGTGTAAGGAAATAGCAACTAAAAGAGAAATTCTGTCAAGAGCTAAAAATCTTAAGAAACTAGAAGGATGGGAAAACAATGTATATATTTCACCGGATTTAACATTCCAACAAAGAGAAACCAATAGAAAGCTGAGAGTAGAGTTGCAGGAGCGAATTAGTGCAGGTGAACCTAATCTATTTATCTCCAGGGGTAAAATTATACAAAGACCCCAAGAAAATTTTCGCTGATCCTGTAAATGCAAATTATACAATGGAAGAAGAAAACATTAATTTTAGAAGTAATTTATTTGATGGTGCAAGAGACCCTAACTGTTTTGAAAAAAATTCTATTAAGGTCTTATATTCTAACGTTGACTCGTTTTTAAGTAAAAAGAATGAGATGGAGATTTTGATTTCAATTAATAAACCAAGTATAATTATGTTGACTGAGATATTCCCAAAGAATCCAAGTAAGAAGAATTTAATACAGGAGATTGATTTAAAATTGGATGGATATCAAGTATTTTTTTCCACAAATTTTGACGGTAGAGGTGTTGCCATATATTTAAAAGAAGATTTATGTGGATATGTGACAGAATCATCCAGTGGAGATATTGGAGATATTATTTATGTGAAACTTTCATTGAAAAACAATGATTCCTTACTTTTAGTTTGTGCGTATAGGAGCCCTAGTAATAGTCAGGAGCAGAACGTTTTATTTTTGGATAAATTGAGTAATATATGCTGCATTAACTTTTCACATTTATTAATAACTGGTGATTTTAATTTTGGTAGCATTGATTGGATTAATCAAGCATCAGGATACTCTGATAGTCATGATGGAACAAATTTTATGAACTGGGTTCAGGATCATTTTTACTTTCAACATGTAACACAAGCAACTAGATTTAGAGATGGACAGAATCCTAGTCTTTTAGACTTGGTTTTTACAAATGAAGAGGACATGATCGATGACATTTGTTACAGTGCACCACTCGGTAAAAGCGATCACGCAGTATTAACATTTAAATTTGATTGTTACATTGAGTCGCAAGACAATATCTTGTTAAAACCAAATTATCATTACGGTGATTATGTTCAAATAAATGAAGAACTAAAAAAGATTGATTGGGAGGGGAAATTTGAAAATGGTGGAACAGAAGAGTGTTGGAATTTGTTTAGTGAAATTATTGCAGAAACTAGTGGACGGCACATTCCCAAGGCAAAAAAGGGGGACAACAGTAAGGTCAAAGAGCCTCTTTGGATAAACAAGGGTATGAAGAAAATGATAAAGCTTAAAAGAAAAGCATGGTTTAGGTATAACCATTGTCCAAGCAGATCTAATAAAGCAAAATTTAAAGATGCTAGAAATAAAGTAACATCCATGAAAAGGAAGGCCATTTGGAACTTTGAAAAAATGATTGCTTCAGAAATAAAACAGAAACCCAAATCATTCTGGCGATATGTAAACTCCAAAACCAAGGTTAAAGCGAGACTACCATCCCTGAAAGATGAGAACAATGTGGCACACAGTGATGATCAGTCCAAGACTGAGATACTTAATACTTTTTTCTCTACAGTTTTTGTAAGGGAAGATATTGATAACGTACCAGAGTTTCAAAGAAGAGTTTTTGATACAGTTTGTTCTGAAGTTGAAATATCACCCCAAATTGTTGAAAAATATTTAAAGAAGTTAAATGTGACTAAGAGCCCAGGACCTGATGGTATTCACCCTATGATTTTAAGAGAGTGCAGAGCTTATATTTCTGAGCCGCTAAGTAAAATTTTTTCTAATTCATTGAAAGAAGGTATTGTTCCTCGGAATTGGAAAGAAGCTCATATTGTACCTATTTTTAAAAAAGGAAGCAGGGTGGAAGTAAATAATTATCGGCCTGTTAGCTTGACTGCTGTTTGTTGTAAAGTTATGGAAAGTATTATTAGAGATTCTTTAATTAAGCATTTTGTCAACAATAACTTATTATCGGAACATCAACATGGCTTTAGGTCCGGTAGATCCACAACAACTCAACTATTAGAGATAGTAGAACATTGGTCTAAGCTTTTAGATGAAGGGCGTGATATTGATGTGGCATATTTGGACTTCCAAAAGGCCTTCGATTCTGTACCTCATATGAGACTGTTAAGGAAGGTTGAAGCTTATGGTATCTCCGGTAACGTCTATAATTGGATTCAAGACTTCTTAAAAGGTAGAAGACAACGAGTAATGTTAAATGGGACTCTGTCGAAATGGTCGGATGTGATAAGTGGTGTTCCGCAAGGAAGTGTGCTTGGTCCGATTTTATTCTTACTCTTTATCAATGACTTGCCTGAAGTTGCAGTATCAGAAGTTAAGATGTTCGCTGATGATACTAAAGTTTATGATTATGGGGAATCCAAAGAAAAATTGCAGATCTCACTTGATAATATGTTTAATTGGTCGACCAGATGGCAACTACCTTTCAATGCCAACAAGTGCAAGATGTTGTATATAGGGAAAACAAATGAGAAGAATGAGTATTTTGTAAATGTACAAGATAAAGTTAAAATTGAAGAGACTGCTATAGAAAAGGATCTCGGAGTATACTTTGATCATAAATTGAATTTTGATTATCATATAAATTGCTGTGTTGCTAAGGCAAATAAAATAGTGGGTCTCATCAAAAGGACTTTTTGTTACAATGATAAGGATATGTTTCTTAGTCTATACAAATCTTTAGTCCGCCCTATCTTGGAATTTAACTGTTGTGTCTGGGCACCTCATCAAATTGGACTGATTAAGAAAATCGAGTCGGTTCAACGAAGAGCTACCAAATCATTGTCAGAAATAAAACATTTGGCATATCCGTATAGATTGAAGTTTTTGGGTTTACCTACACTGGAGTACAGACGATTAAGAGCGGATATGATCCAAATCTTCAGAATTATAAATGGTCTTGACGCTATTGAATGCAGAAAGTTTTTTACATTTGTTGATTGTCATGGAACTAGAGGTCATGAATACAAGCTATATAAAAACAAGTTTAGGCTTAATTCCAGGAAGTTTTCCTTCAGTTGTAGAGTTGTGGACTCATGGAATAACTTGCCATCTAATGTTGTAAATGCTCCAAATTTAAATCTGTTCAAGTCACTCCTCAATGGTCATTGGAAGTCCCTTGACTGCAAGTTTACCTTTTCATATTTATAATCACTTTGGAACATTATGTGTACCCGGAGCCCGGAGTCATACGAAGACAAGAAGGGTCATATAAGCTATATTTAGCTTTCTAACCGACCCATAACATCAAGCAAGTATCAAGCAAGTATGAATAGTCGTAATGAAAACCAACATACCAAGAAAAAGAAAATGAGAAATCCAGAACTTTAAACACAAACATTTTTGCTGGACCTCTAGCGTCCTTCGGCCCGAGGCCGTACTATTGATGGATGGACAAAAAAAACATTGGCCAAATTATGTAAAAATCATAAGTAAGGATCTGATAATACCTTGTTACACCCCTCTGTCACTTGTGCTTGCGTTGGTGTTTCATTTACAATATATTATCGAGTCTTACTTTAATTTGTATTAAGCTATGTCTACAGTTAGACAAAAAAGTTAGACAAAAAAAAGCGTGATGTGTCGAAATATGGTAGTGATATAACCAAATATGGTAGTGATATGACATCATCATGTCCATTGTAAACTTCTTTATGCAGGATCCTTGCCATAAGTTATGATACTGAAATTGTAATTCTAATACGATAACTAAATAAATGTGAATTGAATTGAATATGGGCACATCACATTTTGTGTTACATCCATAAAGTTTGATAGTGTACTGTAGACAGAGCTTTAGTCTTTTGTGGCTGATTATGATCGATTAGTCGTTTTCTGTATAACGATAATGACTGTTTAGATCATTATTGACCTGTCCACACACAGCCTTTTGATGATAATGAGGTAAAATTAGACAATACAGTAGTAGACATTATAATCGGCCTTTAGTCTAATGAATGGTCTTGGCGATACGCCGGGACATGTTGTTTTTGTTAGCTAATCTATTTAGTGACTTCAGTTGTAATGTAGGCCCTACGCTTTTCGTCGAATTAATTCGGGCATTGATACCACCGCCGACAACACACCAAATCCAGCTTTTAACTACCGTATGTATGAACCCATGTACAGAAACAAAAGTCTGGGAGACACTAATAAATCAGTTGATATTGGCCTATCTAATTGGTGTAGTCTTTTCTCTGGTCTTTTAACTTACCAATACCTATATGGATAATGTAGCTAAATTAGTAGAACTAATAAGTATCGATGTATCTATATAATATAAATATAATAATGGAATTACTTGACTTAGGCTATAAACTATAATTCCTTAATTTATTACCGATATAGGACATACAAATAATAGAAATTGTGAATTAATTAAACTTTAAAGCTAAATAAAAGGACAATATTTAGCTCCTGGATTTGTGAACGTTCTAAATTCATGACGTTCACCCGTGTAGACTGGAGACAATAATCGCGTTACAATAAACTCTCTCGTGTAATTTTGATACCGTTATAATTCTCATGAGGTATTGATATCCCTGTGTTAATTTAAGCACTGTTTATCTTATTTTGTATTAGTTTACTTTATTTATATAAGTGAGATTGAAGCAATGACTTACGACATATTTGATTGCCAAGAATTCGAATTCAGATTGTAAATCTTATCTGTTGCTATATGGCCTATGTTTATATTTTGTTCAAGAACCAACTTTGCTAGAATCTCTCAGTACTACAGTGGCCTACGCATTGGTAGTGATGTAAAATCAAATGTTGAAGACCGGTCGGCGGATCATGTGTTTATACGCGTGTAAACGTTCTTACTTATTTAATCTTAGTTCAGATGGTTTATTTTCGTAGTTCAACGGTATTAAACGTGTTTTCACACAACTGGAAAATCACAATAGTTTACGTGTAGACATATTTTTACACGTAGCATAACGACATTTTAATGCGCGTGTGGACACAGAATTACAAGTGACTGTAACGCCATAAGATTAATACTGTGGTCAATTAGAAGTTTAGTAAACTTAATTAAAATCGAATACCGTATTAGGTATACATCATCATCAGGTTACGAAAGCCGTTTAAATATATCAGTGCATTAATGTAATTCCAAGGTAGTTAGCAATTGAACTCGAGCCACTCCAAGCTAAACCGACTTCCGATTTATCCGTGTCATTGACCTGCTGTTGACTATACCCTGGCAACTTTGCATTATCCGTCGTCTAAACAGCACAAACAATCTAATAACTATTGTATATATTAAAGTTTAATAGAATTGTGATGAGTATGACTGACGTCGCGTTGTCTGTCTGGCTTCTTAATTATTGCTTTCAGGAATAAAGTCGGCGTCCTTTCCAGGTACTTGTACTATCAGGGCGTAGTTTAGTTTCTTAACAGAACAGAACGGTCTCCTAAGATTTCTAATCTAATTCAAGTAATATCTATTCATTAACATACAACACTCATTACAGTGTCATTAATGCTTTAAAATGGTAAAACATTCCAATCGTGATTAATATTTTTTTACAAAGTGATGTTTTAACTAAAATAATCGATTCATTGTTGTTTACAACGTGTGTTTCTGTACTTCGCATATAAGTCTGTTTTGACGGTGATAATTACAGTATTGCTTTAATATTTTTATGTTTTCAAAACAGACTATGCATAATTATTCTTACACAAAAAACGAAAATTACAAATGTCATCACGTAGCTATAGTAGGTACCCACTAGCAAAGTACATTATGGCAGGATGCGAAAAATAAACAACCCGTAAGCATAGAGTTAATTGTTGTATAGCTCCCAATTGAAGTTTGAAAATATTAGGCCTACGTGATAAAGATCATTTTTACAATATTGTATTTAATTACAAGATAGTGAATCATGAATGTTTGTTAACGACACTATTTACGTAAGTTAAATAAACAATGAAGGATATTTAAACATAACTATGATTTATGGCCAACGTGATTAATATTTACGACCCCAATGGCCGCCTATATACGAATACGAATATTACAGCATACTACTGTCTACTCCTCCATACACCTTCAACGTATTATCACAATTACATTTAGTAATAAAAATACGATGAATATTAGTAATAAAAATACGATGAATATAAATTACTAAACTGAATGCAATAATCATTTTAATTACCCAAATATCACGACGGAGTTTATAGTTTTGAATATATAGGCCTATTAAAGTAATAGCCTAACGTTTATGTTTACAAATTGAGAAAATTGTAAATATTTGTTTTTTAGTTTATGTCTATTTTAAACTGACTTTTATTATCTTCAACACGCACAACTAAATCCACTATCTTTCTACAACATTCTGCATCATTAATTTGAGTCTTTACACAGTTAGAATGAGTCACGGGCTTTTTACATTTGCTGCATAAATATATACGACTCAGTACAAATGTACAAACCGAACCACTTTCAATTGCACTTACTTCATACAGTAAACAGGTTCATTACCACGGCCTATAAATTTACGACGGATGTAAATTAGAGTTTAAAGTAGTTTAAAAAACACCCGGAAAAATCTTTCATCTACTAGTGCACGGCTTCCAGATCTCCGGCGCCGCTCTCCTCGATCGGGGCTACGATATCCTAATCATAATCTGTTCATTTCATATTTATATGCTTATCTAGTAGACGAAAGCGGATGAGTAGATCCAATATTTCAAAATGCACGAGGCTGTGTGGCACCTACAGCTCTAACTCTCTAAGCAATTGATGAGTTCTGGATCGACAGATTTCACAAATAAATCAGTTTTCTACATTATATGTCTGCGTGCGCATGATATTTTAGTCATTTACATAATCGAGTTATACATTGTACTGTATACCCAGAGCTAATTCATTTTAAAATGTCTCATGAACACAATTTTTGTAATGATTGTTTTTTAATTGTCATTTTTAGATTATGTCACTTAGTAGGAACTGGAAAAAGCATTATGACATTAAAATAATCGTACTTACTACAGTATACCTATAGCAAAGTATGATGAGTTTAATATACATACAGCATCGATATTTTCTCTTTACATTAGGGCCAAACAATATATTACATTTGAGTCAATGTAATTGACTTTCAAGGTATGGATGGTACGTAATTCTCAGAACTAGTGACGTTACACGCCGTAACAAAGTGTAACAATGTATGTTTTTATATGAGAGATTAGACCATACTGGTGACCCGACTGTATATAGTTGTAGCCTATGTAGGCGTACTCAGTTTATTTAATCCGTAGGCTACAAAAAAATACCATCAATAAAGTTAGTTGCGGGTGAATGGCTAGTACTAAATCCCCCTCCCCCTCCCCCACAAAAAAAACGCCCCCAAAAAAAATTGTTTCACCCTATATAAATTATAAACGTTTTAACCAGCAAACTTAAAACAACTTTCTATTGCCCCTAACCAAAGAAGTCTTCTCGTAAAAAGAAGTTCTTGGTGCTCACACGCCGTGTTTGTGTTTCAAACACATAAATCACCAACAATAAGCCATGCCGATACGTGATATATTGGCAACAGATGCAATGTTCGGGCTCGAGGAGAAGGAAAATGCCCATGAATTTTCCATCTCTACCTGTCATAAAACCATGCTCGAACCACTCCGTGCTTCAAGAACAGACATTCTGCCCTACTTAATGCAACGTTTTATTCAACATTATAATAAAATGTTAAGAAAGTTCTTGCAATTTTGAAATACTCTTTTTTAATAGTCCATTTCTTCATATGGGTTCTGATTCCAACACGATGATTAGGCATGGTTTAGAGTGATAAAATACTTCATTCTATTATTTCATCATAACATGAGATCCGATTAGAAAAGGTCCTAAGTGGACAATGTTGTTTGTGTATACAAACACCCGTTCAGAGTGCAGTACGCCTACAGTATAACTGTTCATAATTATGGAATTCTCTCAAAACATTTCATGACTCTTGCAACTTTTAAACATTTACTGAAACATAATAAAGATCAATCAAATTACCTTTTACTGTTACTGTTTATGATGTTTATAGGCCTAAATGTATATACTTTTTTTATTATCTATTTATTTTAAATTGTTATTAGTTAGGCCTACTGAATCACATTTGTATTGGAAGTGTATTTCTTTTCAACTGAATCCTTAAAAGAAAGGCTACCGTAAATAGGCCTTATACAGCACGGTAGGCATTAGGCTATTCAACGATATGTTATTGTTAAAAGTTATGTACAATACGGTAACATATTGCATCAAAATGTCATTATTCGGGAACGTTCTGAAACATTCCTTAAAGTTCACATTTTGCTCTAATAATTTATGACCCCTTAGCAAAATATTTATTTGGCCGGAAAACTGTTATTATTTTCATACCGACTTTCTTATATAAAATATATAGCCATCCCCCATGGATATTCAGTTCATTTGAGTACGGTGTTTAGGGATTGCATACCGTCTTCCCGTTCATGTTTACCTAGGCTATATTTATAACAAGTGACATTTTCATGTTATAAAATCATATGTCGTCGGTGAACCATTTGAGCTACTGTTGATTTCCATGATACTGTGGAAAGAAAGCATTATCATGTGTGATTTCTGTAAGTTATTTGATTGTTATGGTTCACTGTGCGTTTCCATCTACAGTGTCAACATTTCAACAGGCCTACAGTGTACTTTCCAACACGTGGCCGTAGCTGACAATTTAAAATGTACTGTAATACCATTACCATAATACAAATAATAATAATAATTGAACAAGTAGGTTAAAATCGTAGAAGCAAAAATGTATTCGTCGTTTAGTTAGTAAACCTCATGGAAAACAAATAATAAAATCGTGAAACAACAATTTGTGACATTTCGTTTCGACCTTAACACGTTTTAAATAAATAATTGTACTACTAAAGTATTACATTTTACATGATAAATGTTGCCTACTATCTAACATGTAGGCCTATTTCAGTATGTATGTAATATATTCGTAGAATCCGTGACTCGACAGTCTGTTCTGAAAATATGTTATCGCACAGGGCTTTCGAAATCTTTACAATATTTATTACGATTTATATTTCGCGTCGACAAGGTGAACAAGGGCAGCATCTAAATGTAAGCTGTTGATGATATACACACGAATAATATCGGTTATTATTATGCAATCAATCAACTGCGTGAAACATACGACGTAGAAAATATATTTACCGTCGTGAAATTTAGCAGCGTCATGTTCCGTTATTAGTCTATTCGTCATGTTTCTATGACGTATAGCTGTACAAAAAAAGCCGCCATGACAGAACTTAATTAATACAGCATTTCAATTCACAGTATAAAAGACGTACCAGGACGGTCTCAACAGATTGTTTAAATTTTTACAGTAACAATTCGGAACTAATAGGCCTTACAGATATCATTATTAATACGGTACATAGGTACCGGTATTGTACGACGGCGTAAGTACTGTACAATCAATACGGTTTTCATTTCTTCCGGAAGTTATCCGCCTGTAGGTAAAACCGATTTAATCCATAAAATGGCATCCGTTGCTTCACGGTCATTTTTATGTTCTTGTGGCTTTTTACATTTAACATTCCATCTCTGCTTAGTCTCCAAATGATATCTCAAATTGATTCAATTGGCATTTTATTTACGTTAGCTTTAAAGATAAGTGTCCTTCCTGGATTTACCCCTGATTTTAGTTGAATCAAGACGTCTTAAAACAAATTAACTTGAGATTATATCAATCGTCAGGGTACTAATACCATTGATGTGTCTATACACACTTGTGTGTACAGCAGTATGTGGTCTACTAACGTAATTGCTTATTCTGTAAATCCCTTGTACAAACTACTCTCACGGGTTCTTACTGATTGACAATGTAGGCCTACAGTACATACCAAATGTTTGTTTAATTTACGATTAACTACAACCCTATCTGCAGTGTTGTTATTTTTAATACATAAATACTATTAAATAAAATTAAAAAAACAACATTTTTCTAACTCATCCTTCTATTAAAATATTCGTAAGGCGATTTCAATTCAATATCAACTTTCTAATAGAGTTTGTATTTACTGTATACCCAATAATGTAAAGTATTTAATGCTAATATTATATGTTTATATAAATATTTTTTTTTTAATGGCGAACGAGAAAGAATTCTTATATGGGGAAATTCTACTTCTGTTAAAATAGAACTATAAGCATTGCATCAATTTCAAAATTATGTTTATGTTTAAATTGTTTTTTTTTTATGCCAATAAAAGTGATAACTATAAAATCACATGACAAAATGTACTGAATATACTTTAGCCTTGGCCAGTCTAGCCTTTGGTTTTAGCGATGTGATTGTGGCTCACTGTTATATATGAATTGGACGTGAATCAAGACACAAGTCGTCACCACATGATCCTATGGGTATAGTATGTCCTTTAGTTACGTTATTACATTTTCGAGAAAAATAACACGTTTTCGAAGGATAACAATACACTGTAACTGACCTCGTGCAAATGCCGCTCACTTTTTAAAAAGGCGTAGTTTTGATTTAACCACCATAGACAATGATGATCATCTCTTTTGTTCACTGGTTCCAACGGGGGAAAATCACAAGATCTTGGACGCCAAGTCCTCAGATCTGATCGATCCTCCAACAATGGGAACACAGCCGTTGTCTGGCGCTTGAAACAATAATAAAAACACACAATTACTTTTTAATGTGTCTGAATGAAAAACCATCGATATGAATTAAAACGTGCAATGACCTAATTAAAAGTAAGATTTGAATTTGAATGTAGCACGTTAATTACACGGTGTACTTTATGTGTTTTGTAATTCATAGAAAAAGTACGTTAATGACTCCCATGATATAGACAGTTTAACAATATTTATGTTCGAAAAACGAATCGAATATAAATGTATTGGCGGTTTATGAAGAATTAAAAAGCATTTGTGTCTGCATTTTAATTGTAAATTTGACAGAAAGCGATGACAGAAATTGAATGATCTAGATGTTGAAAAATCTTGAAAAAGGTCTGCTGTTATGTGCGCTCGTATAGGCCTACTGTTAAAAATCGAAAGTGTAACAATGGATTGTTGGGTGGAGTTTAGCGGTACCCATCTTCTAAAGTCTTCCACCCTAAATCATATTTAAGTTCTCTTCCATAGTACATCTCAATACGTGAAATGTAATATTGTTTTCCCATCCACCCTTAACTTTGTTAAAACTACCCTTATTTATCTCTTTCTATCTATATCCATATGTAACTGTTGTAAAATTGTGTTACCAGTATAGTAGTTTTGCCATGTACTTTAGAAAATAAAATGTTATTATAAGTCTGTAGAAATAATGATTGCCTATAATAAATAGTTGCACTTACTATTGGTTTCAGAAAAAAACTAGAGCAATTATTACTTTACCGACAAATTAAATTTAACGTTTACTGATGTGGCGCTACGTTGTCTTGCTCGTGATAGCGCAAAGAAAGTAGCTGGTAAAAACAAAACTTCATTAAAGAACAAAAGCCCCAATTAAGCGGGGACTGTTTTTTAACGGTTTGACTAATTAAATTTATTATTTGAATCATCTCTTTCACTGTTGTAAGTGATTCTACACTGTCGCCGACGTGACGGAGTACAATCGGCTAGGAGACTGGCTGGAAGTGCACATGCATCGCATAAATCGATTGGTCGCTTCGTTTTATTATTATTTCGTTACCGTTGTCATCGAGTTAGTATTTCGGGATTTGGGTTTCTCTGCATCTGGCTCCTACCAATATCACCTATAACAAAGATTTCCTTTATTTAGGCACAGACGGGTGGCTTAATGACCAATTTTCGGTGTTTTGTGCTTGAAAACGATTGCTCGCTTGACAGGCATAGGACATACAATCTACTACAACACAATAGAATCAGTAGTCATAGTCAAACGCTTCAATACCGTTGAAAAACTGTCTCTGTTGTTCTACAATACAAAATAGAAAATTATAGACGTCAAGTTGGTGTAATAAAGCGACTCGGCTTACCTTTTGTTAACGTTTCTTTAGTAGTTTTATGCAAAGATACACCATGCATGGTTGCTGCGGTCGTTTAAAATTCCGGTTCTTTGATTTTACTTTTTCCCATCGTAATTTTAGTGGGAAAATATAAATATCTGCAATATTTAGAATTTTAGAATTAACGACATCATATTGTATTGTACCTTGTGTATGTTTGTGAAAAATAGGGTGAATGACTTTCTGACTTCCTGTGTCTCCCGCACTAGGAATTTTAAGGTGGCGTTTTCGTTTGCCGCTGCTTTACATGCACAGTCTTATACACATTTAAACACATAGTAAGAAAGCAGGTATCGATCTTATTGAGAAAGAAATCCATTTTTGTCGTTGATTATCGCCTAAAAAGCGCTACATACCTAATGTGGCTTATGATGCAAACATGCAGATGCCCATGGTACGGCAAGTAGGCCTAGGCCTACTTATTAGGCCTATATCTTGCAGTTCGGTATGCCATCACAAGTTACTATTGGTGCATGTATCGATGTGATAATTCAATAAATCGTGTTATAATGATTGATTAATATCTTGATTTTCAGTGAAAAGATACTCGAAATATAATATTTAATAACTAGATACTGTGTATTTCATATGGTCTTCTTCATTGCAAAATACTGTTATTGTGCATATTAGTAAATTCCTTACAATGCATAATAATCACAAGGTTCCCGTTTTCTTACTAGACGCACTTACACCAAGCGCAGCTATTTAATTGTACGGCGGCGGTGTCATAACTTCATATCGTAAAATGCTTCTTTTTTTTTAATACAGAACAATTATTAATATTTGTTTGTTGTTTTTTTTGTTGTGTATTTTAGGGGAAATACATTGTTATTGCAACGCGCCGAGTTGCGTAGGATACAGTTACATGTGCAAATCAGATACTGGTTGTTATACGGAATATATCGAAGATTCTATCCACGGCAGCCGTTCCTACACACACGGTTGTGTAGAGGATTTAGCAGTAAATTTATGTCAAACCAGGGAAAATATTAATAACACAGAAACACTGACGGTGTTATGTTGTACCAGTGACATGTGTAATTATGATATAAGTGTGGATAGACCAATCACAATTCCGGAAAGAGACCGTAATGAATTAGGTAAGCGAATGCTAAAATATACATGTAATATTAAGTTAATATTGTATTTTGGGACACAATCAGAGCGTCTGTCTGACACTTTTGTAGGAATATTTGTTATTCAACACAAGCGGATACAGAGTTCGAATAGGTGGAAATGAGGGGGATGTACCGTATGCAAAGCACAAATGATTACGGTATTAATAACGATAGTATTAGCACTTAATTATAATGATTAATATAATGAAATATTTATTATTAATTAAATATATGTTCAGATTCGATTATATTGATCCCTCTGTTGCAGGAGACACATTGATTCGTTTTTCCTGTGAATCTCACTTTTCACTGGGTTGTTCGAAATTCACAAATGTTGAATCTAATAGCCGGTACATAAACTACTTTTATTGTGGATATGTAAATTGATACTATTTTGACAACACTGTCCTTATGTAACTAAAAGATAAGGAATCTGTTTAGATCGTCCACTTGTCGCCTGACCAATTACCCCCTCTCACGCCGATCCCTGGTTTTTCTCAGATATGTCCTTGGGCGAAGTATTTTGCCAAATATCTTACTAAACTCGGAGTATTTACACTGTATTGCATATTGAAATGTAAGTAGGGCCCACACTATAAACCTTGTTTCACACAGCACATTGACGTATACACGTACACGCAAATCGTCGTATTGTGATTGGTCAAATTACTTGCGTTTTACAGTGTACGTAATTGCGTAACCACAGACACCGCAGAGGTCTGGTTTATACAGTTGCGAGGGACATCATGCATTTAGAGATCCTAAAAAACAACACGATGTGACGTGTGCACGGAATTTGCTTATTGGACAAATATTGTCATAATGTGGAGATTTACCATAAATTTTACTTGCCTGTTCGTGATCGAAAAAGTTTATTTCAGTCAAGTCAATATCATCTGCTAAGAGCGGCACTGGCCTATTAGTTCAAAGTGATTTGTATTTTGCGTAATTGGGGACATACCAGACAGAGGTGACCCTTTACAAGTCCAAAATCTCCTGAGTAATTTGACGAACACACCGCGGAGTATGATGTATTATTAATGGGAAACATGTATTTTAACAACATGGTACGTTGAATGACATAATGTAAGCCAGTGGGGTTCCATCCAGCCTTTGACATTGCCTAACTTACCGCACTGTTGGAATCGTAATTATTATGAGTAAGTCCCACATACGGCACAGTCTTGAAACGGTCATTAACGATAATTACAGCAATATTTGTAGTCTGTGTAGTTCCATGCATGGTCTTTCCAAGTGACTGAAAGTGAGATCAAATAATTTTAATTCATCAAAAATTCATAATTTTATTTATAAGTTCAAGGTCAATAAAAGTTAGAATTGACTGCTTAAAGCCAATACATTCACGCATGTCCCGTTTAACGGAACGGAAGACGGCCACATCTTCCGTTCTTCGAAACAATTTGAATGAAGCGTTACCAGAAAATATTTTTAGTAAATGGCATAGTCCTAAATAGGCTTTCATTAATTCCTCTGGCGTAAAAAAATGAAAGTAAAACTATAAACAAATTTGAAATGAACTGATTTGTAGAGAAATACTATACTAATCCTTATTATCCTATACCCTATCTATATGCCTAGGAAAGGGGAACGGCAATAAACAAATATTTGTTATAGCATTATGTCCATGGCTTAACTAATTTAAAATAACATTTTTTTTTCTAAAAATTAATACGTAATCGCCACTACACAGTAATATGCGTCAAAAGCCACCGTCTCAATATGTTTACAAAAAACAAACGAACAAAATGTTACATAGTCTGTAAGTGTAAATAATATTAACATTGTTAAATATGAAAAACAGCTGTATGCTTTCTAAACGCAGAGTGGAGGTAATAAAAGGCCTGTCAGAGGCTAGGCCTGCCACCACCCGTTATGATCACCCACCGACAACATTTGTTTTCTTTGCATGTCGATTTGTTAATAAGTACGCTAGGCATATTTTCTAATTTACGGTACTCAGTGTGATTTTGTTTAACATATTATTGTCATTATTTATGTATTATTAATATTACTACAGTATTATTGTTGCTGTAGTATGGACCTGTTTTATGGTGTTACAACTTACGGGGAGGGGTGGGGTTCAGTTTGTTTCACCTGGGTCATTGTTAGATTGTAATCGGACTGTAGGTCATTTGGGTATGGCTGTACAGTACAGAACCGTTGACTCGAATCATACACACACCCATATCATGAGTTATGAAGGAAATAATCACGGAGGGATCACTTCTTACTCTGACCTTTTCGCACTGCAAGTATTTAACATTTTCTTTAATAATTGTATTCCCGTTAAATTAAAATATATATTAATATTAAATGACACCATAAATGTTGAAGCAATGTGTGTGATTTAAACATTTTTTTGTAGTTTACGATACTGAATACAGTCAGTATTTAATAAGTTAACCAGGCTTAGCATTTACAAGACTAGCTTCCGAAGGCATCGTACTGGCTCCCGTGAAGGCCAACTGATTAAACATGATTTCCTGCTCTGAGTATTCTATGTATTTTGACATATAACGGTTGCCTACTGACAACTTGGCTACCGTACTTTAGTATACAAAATAGGAATGTACAGTATAGCATAGTGATGTTTTAAGTCTAGTTGCAAACCCAGAGTTTTCCACTGTTTGGATGGAGAAATGTGTTGTAATGTCTCATTGTAGTTACTGAGGCTGTCACTCTATATGTTTGTCAAGAAAATGCACAACTTAACAGGGATTTTCTCTTTTCCTTGCAGTGTATAATAGGCTTTATAAAAGACCCACATAGGCCATTTATCTATGTAACAAATCTAAACCCTCGAAATAAGCAATGTACTTAAACACAAAATCACGAAAATTCTCGAAGTCAAAGTGCGCGAACTTTGATGTAAGTATAAAGTGCGACGACGTAATTACAAAGTGCGATAATTGCAGTATCATATCGTACACAGTTGTACACCATACCACTAAAAACATCCTTGCTGTATCACTGAGTAAAAACGGATTCAACGCGACTGAATGTGTATACAACCTACAAAACATGTATTGTCAATTCAACTTTGTTATTTTAATGGTCAAGACAATTTATACTTTATACAATTGTAAAGTTATATAAGATAATTACTGTAGATACAATTATTATATTTTTACAGTTGTAAAGTTATAGAGATAATTAGATACAATTATATAGACAGGTGTATCAAGAATAAATACAGGCAACCTGAAACCTGTATTATAACTGAAACATTGTATGGTATGAAAAGGACTTTAGATATTTATCTTTCAGTGTACAATTGCACCAGTATTGATATAATCTCCGTATCTCACACCATGGAGGACTCTTGATATGGTTCGGTACTGGTGCGTTTAGCCTAATATATTTAAAGGTGCAGTCACACTAATAATTCTTGGAACAAAGATTAAACGGCCAAATCCTGAAATAATACATAATGAAACTACGTTGGTTTCAGTGTATTCTAGGTTATAGACTGTTAGAATTAATATTAAAGATAATATTTTGGCACATATGGCGTTTCATACGTATACTACCTGAGCTCACAGATAATACAGACTTGGGTTTCGGTCACAAATAATGGTATGGATATGCAGGGCTGTAATATCGCATTGGCCTATGTGTATACTATTTAAAGTTTTAAATAAAATACGATAATAAATAAATATATAATAATACAATGTTCGATCGTTATTCGGATTCACATTAGGTTTACTAATTAATATTTCTTCAGTATAAATTTAAAATTAAAAGTAGTTTGAAACATCAGTGCTTGAAAGAATGTTAAAGTGATTATCAAACATAACATAAATATGGCATACAAATCAAACAAACAAGAATGATATAACGTCACGGCACGACGTCTTGTTGTTGTCTACACAGAGCTCAACAAACCTTCAAAAGCCAAGCTCTAAATACAATAGAAACAATAGGCCAAAAAAAGTCACAGCGATTCCATCAAACCTCGTGTCATTTGTTTTCCATGCACATAAACCACCGTTTTCATGAATTTGATATTGAGATGGTCTTTCTCGTGGAGGACAAATGTTGTCGATATTTATAACACTTCTGCTACTGTAACTGTATTGGGCTTGATTACTTGTCTCCGACGGCCATTTTGTCACACCGGAAGTTTAGATTACAGTACCAGTAAAAACCAAACAATACATATTAATCGCACACAACAATTAGCAACACGTTCAAGGACTGACGCTACAGGCTAATTAACTGACTCCGTTATTGTTAACAATATTTTTTTCTCTTTTTAAAATTTACGGTAGTACAGTTCTCTGTCAATTATATTGTAACATGAAATACTGAACTTTTAACCTATCCGTTGAATTGTCTTTTACCGAATTTTATCCGTGGGGCTGTGTGTCCTAATACATATAATATATAACTCCCATCCCAATTTGGATCCGTCTATTATACCGATACGATGCCGTATAGGCCTACAGCAATGTGTGCATCATAACTTTACACTCCATGATTTTTTATTGTGCTTAGCCAAATACACAGTGCCATACTGAGTAGCATTGCATTAGCATTGACGTAATACACAAATCTACCCATGTGATGTATTAAATACGTTATATCCCACGGGAGATGGCCCTCGTGGAGTGCACTTTCCGATAAAGACGACTGCGTTCAAAATCACTTCTACAACGAACACCATTCACTGTTGATGGTAAAACAACTCGTGCACTTTTGTCAATACAAACATCAGCCTCTCCGTCTTGGCGCCATTTGAGCCTGTTGACGATATGTTTTTTGCATAAACATTATTCATTTGAAACAATACCGTGCAATGAGGTCGACTTCTAATATTGTTGACTGCGATTAATTGCGGCAAAATTATTCACGACGCCTCTGCTGATTGTCTTCAAAAATTAAATCGTCGTTTTCTAATTAAAGCAAGTTAGCTAATTCGAGGAAATGAATTTATTACAAATAAACCAATTAATAACGAATATATATATACATATATATATTATTAACTGTTTGGAATGATAAAGTAAATTTGCAGTGGTCTACATCGTCTGGTGTAATAGAAACTATTGTGTTCATATCCAGTAATGCGCGAAAAAAACATGTCGGTAGAATTCGATTAGTTGGTGTTTGTATTGGTCTAGTAAGTAGTATGAATGTCGCCTAGCATACGGACCATTGGGTTTTTGTAATAAGCTGGAAATATTGATATCGATACTCCTATGGTCTCTCCACGCTCTGTTGCGTTATTTACTGAGGTTGATGGCACCAAGTCGTACACTTGATTTACGCTTCTGTTCTACATTGAAAGTAGCAAATATTAAACTTTTGTGTCATTCATTTGTTGTCGAAAAGAAAGTTATTGCAATTATGAGCCATTCATTGTGTTTACGTTACGGGTGCTTGTGTACAGTTACACGAAGATAACGTATACAATACGAACAAGTCTACTTGTTTTCTAAGCATGCATATAATAATGGTGATAAAATACAATTTGAATACAATTGAATGTCTAATACACACAGACTCACAAAATTGAAATGGGCGCGCATCTAATAAATGATAAGGTAGAGGGCAGTGTACCTGTTTATTTTATTTCAACTTTATTTATAGAACGAACCATTCCAGCTGGAAAATTTATGACAGTGGTTATTCAGAAACCAATTATCTATAGGCACTCTACCACAATAACCAGAATTCTGAAAACATCGTATCGTTATGGAGTCTAAATAACATGGTTTTGAGAAAATCGTAGGATAATGAATACCATAAACAAATCAGAAATGATGGTCCAGTGTTATAGCTAAATTAATATTTCTTTATATTTTTTTAATATTTCAGATAGTAGAAATACTCAGCCATACCATTCCGTAAACCGAACTGTCTGGTTCCGAGCCGCAGTAATCGCTGTTCCAATCGGAGGCGCCTGCATTTTATTCATTTTAATATTGTTAGCAGCTAGGATGCTAAAAAACGAAGAAAAACATTTCGAAAGATTCAACAGTGGACATAAATTACCACAATACCGACCGACATCTATGCGACAAGAATTCTGGGACGCAAATAATGTGAAAAATATAACAATTACGGACAACAATCTTGATCTTTTACAGTGTAAATTGAACAATACATATATCTGGAAACTCCAGCACGAAGCAAAGCAACAGAACAGAAATGATCTCCCTAAAAACTTTTCAATGAAAAAAGAACATTTTAAAATGAATATTGATAAGCACGATATGGTATGATGTACCGTATGTCACGTGATGAATTCCAGTCGTTCTCTTTTTTATACATAAGATTGACATTACCAAGAACTTCAAAACGTCTGGATGATTTGAGTCAGACAAGTTACTAATAACATTTGTATTAGATGGGGACCGGTATCTTACATGGAAGATTCGCGTGTTTTTATCATCTGGAAGATTTGAGTCTAACTTGGTTTCACAAACACATTTACGTTAGAATCGTTAACATAATATGTCAATGTACTTTTAGACTGATATGTTTTATAAATCTTTATTGACAAAAATCGTTATTACAGATTATATTCCCATAGGAAATGCATTAATAGATTGATAAATATGATTCATTTAATGTTTTATCCAATATACATCTAGACGCCAGGAATACAATATATAAGTTAACTACAGTATGTTATACCATGGAGGAAATATTCCTCCATGGTTATACTGTGAACACTTCCGTCATATCATGATGATGCTTGTATATCATAAACCCATGTTGTTGGGTATTCTTAACTTAAACGACAGTTCTTCTAAAAAATGTACCCAATATAAACAATAATTGGCATAGGCTAAAAACGGTTCACGTTCGACTTTTTATGATATAGGGAAACAGCGTCAATACCGGCGGCGTACAAAGCCAAGCACAATTCGGTATATACCGTTTGAATTCCTGTGATTTGTCAGTTTCTTTGATGTGTCACTGACTAATTTGAGTAGTAGACTGGTGATTTTAAATACAGTAGGGCTTGCGATTATGTTTTTTAAAAGGTGCTTATCACAATAATTAATCCTAATGTCATAACTAGTTACCGTATAAAATCAAACGTGTCCCGTTATTGGCGAGTGTCGACTATTTACACTCACGTGATTGACCTATATCTAACATTCAAGGCATGACATTGTAATTAACATATTAATCATTAATAATATAATTTAAGTTGTCGATAAAATGCATAATGTTGCCGTGACCCGTAAGCATTTAATAAATCCGTCATTTTGTCAGTGGGTGGAATCACCATGACTAAAAATAGATAGATGTGGTAAGCAATTATGGGTCCAAAAGGGGAATTATAATAGATCCACTACTAAGGGGACATATCTTCTGTACCCAACCAACATTCTTACTTTCTTGACCTCCTCTAACCGTATGATGGCCTGACAAGAGGCTCGATACACACAACAATTACTTATGTGGGTAAGCCAGTTAGTGTCTCGTGTATTGACAATCTATTTAGGTTGTATACAGTAGGCCTATAAAGCATTTAAATAAGATTTTTTGAACGGCAAACAGGGTTACATTTAATACATTGTATCGGCAAATCCAGGGGTATACTTTTTAAAATATCAGTTAATGTTATTGTTAATCTTATTGTATCTAAATTTTACACGACATTTTATATTGTGACATCATCTTGTGTCATACATTATTGTAAATATTGTAATTATTGTAAATGTATTGATAGTTTATATTGGATAATCGTGTGCTCATGATGTCTATAAGGTTTATTTATCAGAGTTTTTGTATATAAATTAATTATTTGTTTAAAAGAAAATATGAATATAAGTATATAATTAATAAATATTTGCTGAGAGATAAAGTTAAGAAATATGATCGTAACATGATAGGTGCATGCTACACACCGTTTGTAGCATAGTGCTAATGTTAAACTTGAATGTATTGTAAAACATACTCCATGTGTATGAGAGTGGGGTGAAGGAGGACTGGGGATTTATTTGAATGAGGGAAATATTACATTTGGTCTTAATGTATTTCGTCCATCGTCGTAGACGAAGATTACTTCGAGACGGTCTTTGAAAATGATCTGAGGCTACAGAATGTAGTCTATGGTAGTTGACTCGTACTGTCTGATTTTATTTATCGTAGGTTTCGTTTACGTGGGTTGGTGGTCAGAGTAATGGTCAGCTGAGGCAAAATTAATATTATATTATACGATAGATAATATGTTCAAATTTAGAAGATGTTCAGTAATGCTTGAATTAAACAGTATTCCTGAAGTATTTCGTACCGTTATCTTTTACGTATTAAAATATTCAAACTGAATTAACGTTTTTTTGTGGTTTCGTTATTATTCTATTCTGTTCTATTCTGTTGCATCTTGTCTCGCTGAAAACAGCATACATACTGATATGCAATGTAGCAGAGGGGAAATACTGTACTATTTTTTTAAATGACGTCATTAATGAAAGACAAAGATGATAATTTCGGAAGATATATATCTGAGCAAGAACATATTTAGAATGCCACTAGCACCAGCATATCAAGATCAACTCACAGGGCCAATCAAACCAGGGAGATATCTCCCTAGTCAAACCAGGAAGCTGTTAATCCCTGATCAAACCAACACATAAATTAAGTTAAGATAATATATAGTAAGAAGATCCAGTGTTTTTGACACAAATCTGTGAAATATATAGGGTTAAACAATGCACCACTTTCATTTTACTTGACCAACTTACCTCAAATTAATACATTGTCATTGTAGATCATATATTTGAAATAATTTAATGTTTTTCAACTATAACAGTTGATAATAATTATTATAGAGGGCGACATACGGCAGAATGCTATTTTTGCGAGATAAAATATAGGGTGAAGGGGAGAAAGTGGATCATTGACCCGTTCTCATGCCATCACGCACGTATCATTTTGTTATGAAGTTCGTAGCGAATCCAACTACAGTATTCAACTAAAAATGCTTTCAATTTTATAATAAATAACCAAGAAAATTAGAAAAAATTCATTTACGTTAGGCTAAGTTAATATCTTTTGTATCAAAAAAGTGTTCATGTAGGCCTAATCCTTATTTTATTAAGTTTTGGCGCCACATTCGGCTTTTGAAGTAGCTCATTTTATTAAAGGGAATTATAAAATGGAGTCTATGCACATGTTTTTGTCTGACACATAAGAGACTCGCTTATGGTAATTGGATGTTTTTGTATTTAACATTGTGTAAAATTTGTTAAAAGCACAACCAGTCTGTATCAGAATCAACGATAGTAATTTCAGAATCAATGGGATACGAGTGCAATTTTGTACAGCACTTACAGATAATGTTTAAGCCACAATGGCGAAGAAGCAGCAATTCATGTGATAAGGCAAAAATTCGCAACGTAAGCAAATTGACTAATCGATGGTTTATCCGAACCGTCGCTTGTCATTGGCCAACTCGCTTGCGTTGCGCTAACGTCATTGCGTTGCGTCGTGTGGTGGGAGAAGCGTTTACCACTATTGGACGCAACGCAACGACGTAGTTACAACGCAAGTGAATTGGCCAATCACAAGCGACAATTATCTGAAAGCCCTTTTATAATAGGGCGATAACGATCAACGATGACGATGATAATATGCATTTAATCTTTTACATAAACAAAAGGTGTTTCATCCTAGAATTACTAGGATAACCACTTATGCTGCCTTTGATGAAAAAAATATTTTTACACGTTCAATGAAATAACGTCATGATTAGTATAGATTAAAACAAATATTTTTATGGTTACCCTATTATGCTAGAAGGAAACTTGTTGTTTATCGTCTGTAGTTCGATGTTTGCCATCGCACTAAATGTACTGTGTACAAACACGATCCAAACACACAATTACAGTCCACATTTTAATTTTGCAATTAGTTTATTAACTTGGTGCTTGATAACTGTTATACTAGATAGATGGTGGCTATTGACTGTATACAGTTAACGCTTACAGACACTACATGTTGTTGCTCCGAAACAACGTCACGTCCGCAACTTAGATATTATAATAAGGCAACACGTACGTATAATGTTTAAAGACGACACGATCTTAAATGCTAAAAACAACTATAGATACGGTAATTTAATAAAATTTTAAAATGCTACAACATTTTAGTTATGATCTTAAAACGACATGCCACTGTAGCCTAATAATGGTTTAAATGCTTATAATATCCATCGCTGTTTTGGCTGCTACCATAAACAACTTTAATAACGAGTAGTCTAATAACAAATCCAGACTTAAGATCTGTACAATTATAGTTCTGGCGATGTTTTTCTTACATTTCCAACACAAGCAATAGACTATTGTACAGCACCAGCTCATACCAATGCATTGTTATGGGTTAAATTGTTGAATATCTCTACTGGGTGCTTTCGATTTGTACCTAAGCGTACGCATGATAATAATCCACAAAAAACCGGTGAGAAATTTGGCGATGAAGCACCTTAATTGCAACATGACGTCGAAACTGGTGGTCGCAAATCGAAAGCTACATATTATTACTGTATTGTCTTACTAATAATCGATTATAGTATTCAGAACATTATACATAAATGAAAACATCCTATACTTGTAAACATTATATGCAGATTTCATTTAAGATTTACAGAAAGTAGGCTTATATTCAAGGTATTAACTAATATAAGATTATGAATCTTAATATGACTAAATCATAATTAATTTGAAAGTTCATCAGGTGACAAAAACGTTTAATTTAAATATATATACACACATTGGAAGTTAAATTATTTATAAAAAGCACATAGAACCTTATTTTTAATAAGCTTTTTTGGTAAAATGTATTTGTCAGGGCAGTTTTATTTGAGCCAAAGTACATTGTAAATATATTTCTTTAATACATTTGTGGAAATGTTATTTTAAGTTTGGTCCCTTAAGTTAAGTACCGTTTTTATATTACTATTATTGTCCCTTCTTGTATGTTAGTAGTGTAAGTATCTACCTCATTGCATTATGGAGGAATGACTGCTTCCAAGTTTTAAATGTATGCCTTACATTCTAATCAAATGATTCAATCAAAATTTAGAATAACCAGAGATTAAAATTATAAATTATATAAATTAAATATAATTCATTTTTAATTTACAATTTTTATAAAAAAATACATATATTTCTTTTTTATTTAGAAAATAAAATATTCAATTATAAAAACAATACGGTTAAAACACAGTATGAAATGAGTGAATTGAACAATTCTAATCACTAACATACATATAATTTTATTTATATTAAATTTCTCTATAAAGGCAAAAATTAAAATATGTATTTGTTCAATATTATTACTTTATGTACATGCAAGAAGAAGCATTCTTGCATTATTTTATGTATAATAATATTAAAGTTAATACATGGAATAAATTGGGAGTACACACTTTTAACATAGCATAGCTCCTGCCATCGTTGCTCCAAAGAAATAAATGTGAAATTAAGGTTCTTCGTAATTTTTCTTTTGGGATATACAAAGCATTAATCAAATAATGTCACCTCAATGATCAGAATGTTTTAAATGGTTTCTAAGTTACATTAAATTAGAATCGGATTTTTAAATATTTAGAATGCAAAGTGTATAACTTATTTTATTAAATGAGATAAAATATCCATAACAATTGTAAAAATGTATTTCTGCTTCAGAAAATATTGAGAAAAGGTTTGTCCAATATATATGATACATACGTTTCTAAAATATATATATTTTTTTACTTTTTTTAAATGAATGCAAACAATTTGTGTTGAGACTTCATTACATTAACATAGTTCAGTTTAGACCAATCATCTGATGTACAATTTACTAATTCTGTTAACAATTTGGCACTGATTTTTATCCCATTTTTAAAGAATACAAAATGAATGTTCACCAGATATGATGATTTGGTCAACACTACTGTTCCTTAGGCAACTTGATAATACCGACAATTTTCAGAATTTAAAGCCATGTTTGGTAAAGAACACTTTTAAACATGGACTGATCATATGGTGAGGATTACTAATTCGGAAAAAGATACCGAGTTTTTAAAGCAAAATTAACCAGATATGTTCATCTAGTCTACACTAATGATCTTTGTTGACTAAATGTGCCCAATCCAAATATAACTTGGTTTTGAGCTGCAAAGGCATGCACCAAGTATATTTTAAGATTACTGTATTTAGTTTTCTGGCGTTACGCACCAGGTCCACTTGTCTTCATCACAAGCTATGGCCACTCTCACTTCAATTGATGGATCTACTGGATTGTTCTCATCAAATTGTTCACCATGCTCGTCAGTAAGTATAAATCGGCTAATTGGGATATGTTTTGCCTTAAATATTTTATACACCTGCAAGAACAATGTGTAATTTTTAATTAATTACAGACATTTCCTCAATTAATATAGTATATCCGATGGGTCAAAGGTAGTTTAAAACATCATTTATTAGATTCATACTCGCCCTATATCCTCAGGATTACTTAAAGTTTCAGCTCGATCGGAGAAATTTGGAAATTTTTTAGATTTGACCATAACAACATAACAACTTGTTTTTTTCTTATACTAAGCTGCATCTGCAATCAAGTTTGAAGGTTTTACCCAAACTTCAGCTCGATCGGAGCAATTTTTAAATTTCTTCGATGAGCCATATAACCTACCTCCTGGCTTATTCCTTCAGCCAGGTTTCCATATAGTGTGGAGCTAAATGCAAATATTACTTGACCAAGCACGTTTATGGATACAATATGATCTAAAAAAAGCAATACCAAACATTAATAATAATTATCATTATAGAGTGTGTGTCAAGATGTTGTAGTACTACTCAAATATATGCAAGAACAGGGTAAAGCTGCTTTCACATCGTGCCAGGAAAAATATCATGGAAAATGGGTTTTTTGTTCACACTAAAATCCTACGATTGAATACGTACATGAATCGAACTCCGAATTCAGTGCGATTGGTCAAGAAGCCATTTTTTGGCTGAAATTGTACAATTTTTTGTTTAACTAATCAACAGTAAGCATGAATGACCTCGCTTGGCAACATATAACCAAATTTGTGCTCGATCTGAAAGCATGCTCAAGCTAGTGATATTTTCTTCAGCGCGACAAATTGAATCTGGCCACTATGTGAAAGAAGCTTAGAATTGAAGATACTACGAAAATGTTCTGGATATTCTCATTACTCATTCTCATTACAGTATTTATATCAAACTTTGAAATTTAGATTGTCTCTCTCTTTCAAATAAGATAAATATACATGAATTCCTTACTTGCTGATGAAGTCCTTCTACGTTCAGAGTTGTGGGGTTGGGCAGTTGCCTCTGAAACATACCCGGAGGTGCCATTATCAACCTACAAAGCAATAATAAACATATGTTGTTCAATTCAATATCACATATTATTTCTTACAGAAAAAATTGTCTCTACAGTAGGACTTGCAACAAGTCTCTTTTAGGATTTGTCTTAAAAGTCTCTAGGACTTGTCACGCTTCTTTAGGATTTGTCACAAGTCTTTATGATTTGTTCCAAGTCTCTACGACTTTTCACAAGTCTTTATGATTTGTCACAAGTCTCTAGGACTTGTCACAAGTCTTTAGGATTTGTCACAAGTCCCTAGGATTGTCACAAGTCTCTAGGACTTGTCACACGTCTTTAGAATTTGTCACAAGTCATTAAAAATTGCCATTGTCTGTAGTCTTTTTATTAGTACCCGAGCCGAGTAATTAAAATTTATTTTTAATATACAAATTATGAGATGTGTGTTGAATATTAATCCAAATCATCATTTACCTCCGCCAAGGAGGTATATGTAATCGATCGCATGTGTTTGTTTGCTTGTTACTAATGACACTATTTGAATATTGAATAAAAAAATCATAAATACACTACATTTAAACATTACCTTTGGCGGGGTATATTTTTTTCCGAAATCTGAAAAAAATAATATATATAATATACATAAAACGATTAATAACAATGATGTATATTAAAATCAATAAAATTGAGATCTCTTGTTGCTGGATTGGGTTCTACTGTGTCTCAATCCAAAAGATAACGAAAATGCATTATAAATGTTAAAATATGTCAAGGAACAACTAGTTTGCTAAAAAATGTTTTTGTTGAAATAATATAGATGAAACAATTTAAAAAGTAAAAACTACAAGGATTTGGAAGTACACACATCTATAATTACCTGTTGGTGGAGAAGAACCAGCAGTATCACTTTCATGGTAATCCTCTTTCACATTTCTTGCTGGTATTGAAGAACAACAAGAGGCAACATGTGGTGTACTTAATGATCTCTCACTTGGTTCTTCAGCAGTACTGAGTTCATCTGCCGATGAGGCTGCCATGCTACCAAGATCTGGAAACATGTGCTCAAAAACACTTGAATGACTGGAGGACCTTCGACTTTCATTCCGTTTCCTTTGACGGTTCAACTGACCACCTGAGGATGTTGAAGAAGACTGTTTATTTTCCTCTGCAAGGAAGTAGAAATATATGTAATACTTAATTGTACTCTTATTGTCTCTCAAACATGGAAAATTAATTTGAATAGACCATTTACTGTAGTAGTAATATAAAAAATAATACTGATTTTGACAAAGAAAAAATGCAGTTGAATTTAACAAAAAATCAAATTAATTAATTAGTTTTTTCCTATAAATTACAGTTTTCCCAGGTAAATAACGATTTTTTTAAATAACTATTATGTAACAATAAAATAGCATATTCGACTAAAAGAATGTTATTAATTTATTTTTCATCTTTAATGTAAGTAAAGGATAAACAAATGTATAACCATTCAGTTGGCAGTACACTCAGTTTAAAATTTATTAAATTTGAATAATGTCATGTCAGGATTTTCAATATTAAGACTAAAAAAAAGGTATAATGAAATAGAAATAATATTGACCTCTGACATGATGACATGTATTCATTGCTTGGAAGTGTATGTATTATATATTTTTTATATGGTCTGGTTTAAATATACTGTACTGAACTATACTGTCAGTGTATACTGATACATTTCACATTTTCATATTTTTATGAGCTAATATTTATTTTTATTAAATGTTCATCTATCTTGTGTTAAGTATAAATAAGCCAAAGAAACCATATAAGTAAAGAGATAAAATAAGTAACATGAAAAAATAACAGCATACCAGAAGGTTCATCTTGGTGGTTCTGATACGACCATTTGTCTTTTTCTGGTGAAGCAGAATTTGCAATTTGATGTTCTATCACATCGCTACCAGAGTATGAACCAGCAATATCTTTATAACTTGACAATCTTCTTCTTGTCACATCTGATGTGTTACTGAGCTCAGACAATTTGTATGGTGAACCAAGATCAGGGAAGTTTGCATCAAACAAATTTACAGGTGGTTGTTCACTAGTTACATACAAACAATGAAAGTGATCATCTGATGAATTTGAAGGGACTGCATGTTCACTTTCATCAATTGGTTCTTGGTCCAAGAAATTAGGTGAACCAGGTCCATATAGATCCTCATCATCACTAATCTGCAACTGTCTTAGGCTTTCACTTAATTCATCCTCCAATCTATCTTCCCTGTACTGATATCTTCCAGTAGCTCCAGATGTATGATGGCATCCACTCTCCTGCAGCTGCTGAGAAGTGATGCTACTATCAAGACCTGGTGTACAATCCTCTTGATGGTGGTGCTTTCGGTTGACACTGCCATGAGTTTTCAAGATGGATTCGACAGAAACTGATATAGCCTCTTCTTCCCCAAGGGCAGGGAACATTGCTACATCATCAATATACTCATCAGGTGGTGGTATTGGAGTATATTCCATTTCATCTGCTGTAGGCTGAACTGCATTGAAGTGCTGTGTTGGCAATCTGGTAAACGAGTCTGAAAAAATATAATCAATAAAAAAGAGTAAAATAAGGACAAAGACAAATGTTAAAACTATCAAAGAATTTCAAATAAATCTTAATATATTTTAAATATTAATAATTAGATACTATGCACCAATCAACAAAGCAAAATTAGGCGCTGCTCAACAAACCCACTACACATACAGTAGCATTGCCTTTAATATGTAATAAACACATTTGCAGACACATGCTTTTTGTGTATAGAGAACTAAACAGCTTTACATATTTAAATATAAATTTATTTATAAAAAATGATGAAATGATTATCAGGTGCGGATTTAGGAGGGGGCTAAACAGGCTTTATTAGGTAGATTACCTAGCCCACAATTCAGAATAAAAGAATCTGGAAACAGAATCAGGGCTTCTAAAGTAATACTGTGATTCTCTAATTTCTGGTGAAGCATCATTAATTTCAACATGTATATCATTTAAAAAAAAAAATAGCTTGTTATTACCCATTGAGAAAATTGGATTTCCAAGGAGTTCATGTGCTGTTGGTCGGTTATGAAAATCTGCCTCTAATCCTGCTTTTAGAAATGTCCTAATGGCAGGATCAAGTGTTTCAGGTATATCCTCTAAGGGAGGAGGATATTTCCCAATCTAGAAATAAAGATTCATAAGTACCATATGATAGCTGTTACATGGTTTTAGAAATGAGGCCTGGCATCACAACAGTGGCGCAGAGTCGCAACCTTAACTTTTTAGATATTAAACCTAAACCTTCAATAAAAAACGATGCTATGAAAACTTGTGTACTATATCGACCTCATCTAGGGAGTGTAGTATAGTCTGCAGATCATATATTTTGCATCATGAACCTCATCCTAATCAATATTTGTATACAATCAATCATCCTAAAATAAAAATAAATAATTAAAATAGACTAACCACTAGTTGGTAAGTAAACAATTGAGGAAACCTATTCATCCACGGTGGTAAGCCAGTAAACAGTTGTATGGCAGTACACATTAGACTCCATATATCAACAGCAGCATTAAAGCTCTCACAACCTGCAAGAAAAAAATGAAATTGATTTTATTGTCGTGGATCAATACACATAAATAGTTGATACTAGACATTACAAATTGCAAGCACATTTTTATGAAAAGATTGTTGTTTGGAAGTAAAAATGTTGTCTGTAATAATTGATTTCACCAGGCAGAGTGAAAGGTGTAAACTTAGCCTAGGCTAGTCTTAGGCCACTGTTTTTTGACAATGACCTTTCATAAAATTCTGACAAATAGTGACTCTTCGCAATGAGATCTGACAGACAATTACCTCAGGAGGTCAAACAGCTGTCAAGAATATAAATTCTGCTATCACAACCTGCTTATTGTTCTGTGTGACATTCACATGTTGATCCATATTAGTAATCAGATAATGGAACATTGATCAAAATGGGAAAATCTTATCAACTTTATTTTAAGAAAGTTTCATAAACTTACAAACAACTTCAGGTGCCATAAAGACTTCTGTTCCTCTAGCTTCTTGTAGACGAAGAACGCCATTGTCGTTCAAATTTGCAGAGAGTCCCCAATCAATCAGGACTATGCCATTGTCCGTCAAAAGAAGATTTCCGGCTGTTAGAAATACAATTAAATTCAATTAGATTCATTGGCTTGCTGCTAGACTAAAGCTATCTATTTTAAAATTATTATAACACTAACAGCTGATGTGGGATAAATTTGAAGGTCGACGGGGCATAAATATGTGGCAGCCTAGATAGCCCTAGATCTTGTTGTTAGGCCTACACTTATATGCTTTTTTAAAAAATATAAACCATCAATATCAATATTTATTTCTTAATGGGCACTGAATTTTGCACAAAGGTGCCAGTTTGACGAGAACCATCTACAGTAATACCCCTAGAGGACAACACAGCTGACACCATGATACCACCTAAAATGCCTTTGTTGCTATGCAATGCAAATTGTAGTTAAAGTCATAGCCAGATTTTATAGGAAGTACTGAAAGGTGGGAAAGCATCGACTGAAATTTGGGTTGCATTCTGAGTGGCAATTTGATTTGCAATCTGAGTTGTAATACTGAGTTTTAATCCGAGTACTCTAGGCTTTATTTAAACAACAAAACTTACGCTTAATATCCATATGAACAATGTTCAATGAATGGATATAAACCAGTACTTCAAGAATCTGCTGTATATAATTGACAACCTCCGCATCACTGATGGAGAGGTCACTGTTTGCAATTCGAGTGGGTATTGGATTTGAAGGAATGAACTTGCTCAGCATGTAAATGTAGTTGCCATCCCTCACAACACCCCACAGCGGTACAATACGTGGGTGATCTAGCCTTTTCCATACAAGGACTTCGTTAATATCATATTGCTCAATATTAACCTAAAAAAAATAAGATCTTAAAACAATAGTGATTCTTTTTTTTTTTCATATCCACAAAAAATTATGAAAGAACAACAGTGCAAACTGTAGATTTTATTAGAACGCGGCTTGAATAATTCCAAAATTAGAAATTTAACATTATTGCGTGTATACTATATTTAAAAAAAAGGAAGAGTACTGTCTTCATATTTTTCTAAAATTGAAATCTTATTTAAAAACACACAAAAACACTTACACATTTACAAACAAACTTTTGGCTTGTAGAGTTATCTTCAGCCAAACAAACTTCCCCACTACTACCACTTCCTAGCTGTTTCAATTGAGTGAATTCGGCTGTAGGTCTATAACAGCCTTCACATGGGTACAAATTCTGAGGAAAACAGGAGAGATCATTTTGTATATTAGTGCAATTAGCTCAAACTCAAAAACCAAAGTGATATACTGGAATGAAAAAGGTGAGGAAATCTGTGATAATGAGAAATGTCGCCTCAATTGAAAATCGAACTTGGAACCTTCTGCTTGGTATGCAAACATCCTACCAATTATATGCTTCATTACTTTTATTTACATCTATCAATCAAAATATTTACAGTACTGTATGTTTAAAATAACAAATGTCCTTTGTAACACTAAAATTAATTTTAAGCTCAATCTAAAACTAAATTCAATTCAATTTCCTTTTATAATAAAGAGGAATACTTATTTGTTTACTTCAATGATAACCAGTATTAGGAAAACATACTCTGTTTAATAGAACCCCATCATTTACACGGCAATCTGTTGCATCATTCATACTCATGTTCATTCGTGCCCATCTGTCCAGGTCTTGTCTAGTGCCATGAACCACTTTAGGACGTGTTTGGAACCCCCACCGACTCTCATCTGGTGAAGGAGTTGTAGTTGTGTCCATTGGCTCATTAGAGCTACTTCCTGCATATTTTATTTTCTTTTTAGGTCGTGCTCCTTGGCTAGTACTATTGCTTAAATGCAGTCTTTTCAGATCTAGTCTACATTCCTCAACAGTCCGGGTTGCATTTAGCCATTTCAATATTATACAATATTTGTCTTCCTTTTCTGTGAAAAAAGTTATAATAAAATAAGTGATAAAAATAATAATATGTATACTACATATTCATCAGGGTTATCAATGTAGAATATTAAGTCTGAACATGTGCGAAAGCAAATTCTACCAAAAAAATATTGAATAATCGTTTTCTTTATCCATGAGTTTGAATATAAACAAAACAAAACATGTATAAGGGTTCATTTTAACTCCAATAATGGTTTTATTCAGTTTGATCAAATTTGATGGGCATTGGTATAGTGAAGCAGTGAGTGCAACTTCAAACTGACATTTCTGCCTTGAGATAGCATACTGGAAAGTAAGAGTGTCTTGAGTTTGAGTGAAACACTGGTTCTACCAGAGTTGATAAATATTTGAGCTTGAGTCCATGTATTGTACTTGTGTACTAATAATTGAATGAATAAAAATGCTTACTGGTTGACTTCATGTATTCTGAAAGGAATGAATACATTGTAGCTGAACATTCTTCCTCTAAGTTTGACAATAGCTGTATAAAGCTGTCTAGGTACAGACGGCAAGCTTCACAATGCAAATGCCCCAGACAACATTTTTGAAGGTGTCTTAGATAGTAATCACCAGATCGTGAATACTCAGTCGGACGGACTGTTAAGCCATTCCTTTCATTATGCCAATCTCTGCAGGCTTCCCCAATACATTGAGGAATGTTGATGTATGTCTGAAAAAATATAATAAAATAAAACATTTATTTGTTACTTGAGAGGAACAGCCTGCGATATCACCACAAATTGATATTAACTGAAAAAGTTTGGTTTTATTTTTCATGGGTTTTTTATTAAAAAAGGAAAATCAGTAGTTGTGAATATTTTACAAAAAGTCTGTCTAGTTTTACATTAATTTCTTAATAGACAGGACTACAGATGTAAAGACATTTTTTACTACATATTTGCAGAACTGGGGTATGAGCAAGAACTTGTCCTACTAAGTTGTAACCAAATTTAAACCATGTGAAAACGGGTTTAATATTATCTGGTAAAACATTTCTGGTCTTTTACATTTCCGCTTCTTTATTTGATTTAATATTGTTATTCCTTTATATAATTATCATATAATATCAAATACACAAGAACATTTCCTGGACAATAGTAAAATCATTGGCATATTACTAACTGGTTGTTGGTGCTCTTTTGAATTGCTGTTCTGTGAAACCCTTCTTCTATTGCAAGCCTTGTTATTAACTTCATTTTCTCTTTTCTTAGTATCTGTATCCACAACATTACAGGAATCACCCCTAACATTCTAAATTTTAATTCATTTTTTAATTTAATAAGTAATAATATTAACACAGCACAAGACAGAATAAAAAAAAATAAAGGATGAAGTGAAATAGAAATTTTAAATTTAAAGGATGTATCTAACATAACGTTTATAAAAAAACAGATTGCGGTGGATTTTAAAAAGAATTGAATATTTTAAATTGACTTTCCAAATTGACAATGTATTCATTCTTCGTTGAAACAAGCAGTAACAAAATAAATACAGTAGACTAAGAAAACAACTATAAGATTCTTAAATATTTTAGCTTAGCGAACATTGGAAATTAAAGGCAAGAGCTTTCTTTTTGATGGTTGGCGAAAGCAGATTGTGATAAATCATAACAGGTCAGATATTTATATAAAGGCATTATTAGAAATATCAAACTATAAATAACGTAGCCTTGTTTGTGTCTTTAACTGGTGGCAAAGAATGCCATGTTCTCGAAAGTAGCTTGCATGAACCCCAATAATACAATACAGTAGTAAGACTAACAATGGTGGAAATGAGAACTTCATGAGGCATTTTTTTACAATCATGTTGGAGCGAAGTTTCCATACTAATTTAAACTAATTATACCCTCTATACAAACCTTGTGATGTTTTTCTTCTTCGGCAGTAACTGTTGTGGCATCCCCCTCAACTAACTTTTTACCAGATTCTTCACTTTCCTTCATTTCTTCTTTGTCTTCCTTCTGCTTCTTACTATCCTCATCTTTCTTCTCCTCCTCTTCTTGGCTTGAAAGAATAAATTCCTTTTTCTTTCTATTACCATTGTTCTGGTTGCCATCATCACCCCCTCTTCCATCACCAGACCCACCAGAGCTAGGTAAACTTGGATCACAGGAATTATCTCCACAAGCACCAGTCTACAATGAAACATTTTTAGATTTATTTACAAAAATTAAAGGAAAAAACATAGTAATATCAGGAACATTGGAAACCCCACTATGGTTTGCCAGCAAAGAGAGTTTAGAACGTCAAACATGGGCATAAATGGGCGGACACTGTTAATACTTTACTGGAGTGCTTTTTAAGGCTGTTTTTCACAATGAGCTTTGATTATACATTAAATACATATGCACAGGAATTTAAGCTTTTGAATTACACAAATAATTCAACTAGTGGAAAACAGGTTTTACAGACCTATCATACCAGACATTACTCACAATATCTCCAATTTTTCTCAAGGTGCCAATGATTTATACTACATTTTATTTTGGTAATAGATTAAAAAAATGTAATCCATACCTGTTGATGCTTCTGCTGTGTATCTTTGTTGTGGTAATTGTTCCCTTCTTTAGTACTGTGAGAGTCATTTCCAACAGATTGCTTCCCACTTTCACTTGCAGTACTCTCAAACTTAGGGTCACTGCTGTGTGTTTGTGGAATTGCGGTTAGGATGCTCTTGCCCAATACGTGTAAAACTGAATGTCCATATTCAATGCTCTCTTTATCACTGGAAGATGTCATCGTGACTGTAAAAGAAACAAGATGGTGGTCATGAACAAATAACAGTAACTAGTACTGTATAGTATAGGTTTGGAAAAAAGTAAATTACCATTCAGAGATGGTCTACTGCGCCGTTCCTCAACCTATGGGTTGCAAAAAAAATTGATGGGTCGCGAAAATGTTTTAATCAAGTTAATCACTTCCGTAGAAAACGATACAAATTAATGTTTCACTTGTAAAAATACAAAATAAATTACTTTATTCAACCAAAAAACCCATTGAATTACATTACAATCAATTTAAATATTTGTTTTGCTTTAAATTTCATTTTGTTCAAGGCAAATAATTTTTTTTTAATCCATTTTTTGGTCAAAGAGAATAACTATTATGTGATAATAAAATGGCATAATTCAACAAAAACATTTTTTTTTTTTTTTTTAGGGGGACAATATATCTTTAATTATTTTTTAATATACAGGACTAGCATGAAAAAGCTTTCCATAATACCTTGTTCATAATTCACATCACCATGACCTCTTAATGGTCCTGCTTTTTCAGTAGGTTCACTACTATGTTCTTCACTATAGATTGAACACTGATATTGATAATTACCAATATCAGGACCACTGATTGTTGTAATATGTTCAGATGAAAATTGTTTATCTTGCACAACAACAACTAATTTCCCAACTTGGGTGATGTCCGGAGGACGATGGAGTTGCCCTTGACAGTTCTTGATTGCCATTTTCTGTAAAATATAAAGGAGTAAACAGATTAGAGGAAGCCAAACAATGCAATATAGAAGCATTGTGGTAAAGTATTTTTTATTTTGAAATGATTACTTGCTTGGTTTACATTACTTATCATTTGGGAAATAATATGGAAATGACAACATTTGGTATTTTTAAATGATGATTCAGTAATTTTATGAAGAAATATTATCTCTAATTTAAAGGTTTTTTTATTTTAAGGACAGGTTGTCCAGTATGGTAAAATAATCATTGCAAACATGTCAATTATGAAAAATTTATATATATTTATTTAATATTTATTTAATCTTTCTTTATTCTGAAATACACTTTCAATACAATGTACTGATTTCCAAAGTGGTTCAGTTCTTAACTACAATACATAAATGTAAACAAAATACAGTATATAAATGGACAAAAGAAAATATAAAATTAAACCTAAAATTATCAAAATCAAATTAACACAATCATAATCATTTACCATTGCAAACATTTACGGACCCAATAATGATGACAGTAATTGTTTTGTTAATTGGTGTGAGGATATGAACTTAATACTTAATAATACTTAATATTACTAAAACCAAAGAGATGATAATAGATTTTCGTAAAACCGCAGTTTAACATAATGTAATAACTATTAAAGAAACCGAGGTTGAAAGAGTAACCCAATACAAATACTTAGGTACTATAATTGACAACAAATTAAAATGGGAGTCAAACTCTCTCATGATTTCCAAGAAGGCATCTCAAAGGCTCTACTTTCTCAGAAAACTCAAGCAAATTAGAGTTGATAACACTATTTTAATTCTATTTTATCAAAGTATTATTCAAAGTATTTTATCTTTTAGCATTGGATGTTTTTATGGTAACTATACTGATTGAGAGACCACGTAAAATTGCACAACGTATTATTAAAGCTGATCTAACGCCTTGTTCATTTATCTATGAAAAAGTATTTAAAAAAAAGTAAACAATATTATGAAAGACCCCACTCATCTGTTACATTACTGTTATAACTTAAATAGATCAGGTATTAGGCTACGACCTCCAAGAGCAAATTTTTGTAGAACTAGAAAATCCTTCGTTGTAAATAGCATTCATATTTTTAATTCTAATGTAAGACGATAATGCAATTTTTAAATAGTTTTACATTTTTAACAGTTTTTTTATTTTTAACTTTTTATCTTGTATTTTAATCTGTTATAATACTGCACGTTTTAAATTGTTGCAACATTTTTTATGTTTGTTTTTTATTGTTGTTTAAAAAAAAAATTCTTGAATCTTGAATCAGTAACTTTTTTTTAACTTTTATGTGACAAAATTGAGGAATTCGGAAAAAACCCTATTATCATTGGAGGTGATTTTAATACACTTTTGAATTCATCTGTCGATAAAAAACATGGCAAGGGACAAACGCATCCAAAATGCACCGAGCAAATTAATAAAGTTATAGACAACTTAGATTTAATTGATATTTGGAGAGTACAGAACCCAAAGAAACAATTATTTACATGGCACTCAAATCACTCCCCACCAATATTTTGTAGAATTGACTATTTTGTTATCTCATATTCTCTATGGGCACACGTAAACGACACTGCAATTATATCGGGCTTTAAAAAACTGACCATTCATTAATCTCTTTCAATACATGGATTGATACACAAAAGAGGCCCTGGTTTTTGGAAGCTGAACACTAGTTTATTACAGGATCCCAACTACGTGAAGGATATTATAGAAACAATAAAAACCACCAAGATAGAATGTGCATAAAATAATCCTAACACTATTTGGGAAATGACAAAATGTAACATAAGAAGAACAACAATCAAATTTGCTAGTAAACAAAATAAAATGAAAAAAAAAAAAAACATTCAAAAACTACAAAATAAAATACAAATTTTAGAAGATCAATTTTGCAATAAAAATGATCAAACACTAAACGAACAAATTAAAATTAAAAAAAATTAACTTGAACAACTTTATGAATTTAAAATACATGGTTCTATGATTAGATCAAGAGCCAAATGTGTGGAGGAAGGTGAAAAGAATACGAAATACTTACTAAATTTAGAATGTGGAAATTATAATAAACAAGAAATATTTCTTACAAAAAACGCTGCTCGCTTATTGACGTAACAGTTTTAAAGATATATTGTCCCTCTGAAAAATATTTTTTATTTCAAATTTGTTTTTGAATTTGTCATTTTATTGTCACATAATAGTTATTTTACCTGAAAAAATGTAATTAAAAGCCAAAAAATACTTCAATTGTCTGTCAGACAATGGTTTTTTAGTTATAATTAAACGTTTCTTTTCTCTTTTTATAATGTGAATTTTGTTACAGAAGTGAATAACTTTGATATGAAACAGACTCAATTTAGTTTATTTTATTGCTAAGGTCAAGTCTGGAGGTCACTTCATCACTGCCTTAGGGCCTGTTCAGACCTACGGAGTTATGCTTTCGTATTGTACGCGGTGCACAAGTCCATAGGTCTGAACCAGGAAAAGATTAGTGGAAGCCACCTCGTACGACACTGATATTTCGTACGCTACGAAAGCTCAAGGTATGAGTTTAGTGGACGTCGCTTACAATACGAAAGTCACGCATCGATGAATATGACCTAGGTTAGATATCTAGCCAATCAAATTACAATATTCGCCACATCACATCGTGACATGTGCTCCTCATCGTATAGCCAAGCTGATCCATTTGTTTTTTTTTGTTGTTACACTATACGTACAGTATTATTATTAATATTATTATATAATTAATTAATTTAAAATGTCATCGAAGCGTGCGCATTGGCGAGAAACCGAAGTAAAATACCTTATTTCATTGTGGGGAAGCCCTGAGTTCAGAGATCGGTTGGAAGTGAACATACCCTTAGATACTTCAAGTGTGAAGTATCATATTACAAACAAAAACTTTCATGGACTGTTTTGATAATAATTCAATGATTATCTGACAGCCAAATACAGTATTGTTATGGGACTCATAAATACCAGAAATACAGTTGGTACCTATAAATTATAGTCGAGTTTCCATTTTAACAAAAATGTCAAAGTGTAGTACTATAACTGCTGCTTGATTTCATCTAATAAATGAGTCATTATAGTGGAGTTTCCATTTTCGCAAAACTGTCGTCCTTAGAACTATAACTGGTGCTTGCTTCAGCTTCCGATTGAGTAGTCCTAATGGGACGTAGCGGGTCTAAAAGCATGTTGGGTTAAAAGATATCTAGGAAAAAACGATGGTAAATGGAAACTTTTTTTCTAAAGCGACCTACATAAATTTGGAAACGACTTTATCGCGATGCTTAAACAGTTCAATGGTTTTAATAAAGACGTTCTATTAGCTTGGAGCGAGTATAGTTTCAAAGAACCGAGCTCTGTTAAAGAAATCTTATCACAATCCAATATGGAATAGCTCTTGTTTTGAAATCAAGGAATTCAGTATAAATAAGGTTTGGTGGGACAAAAATATCAAATACATTAAAGATATTTTGACTCATAGCAACCAAATTCTTAACGATTCAATTTTAAACCAAATTTTTTATTTTACCATCAAATTGTACACTCAATTCCAAGGCACTGGAAGCAACTAATATTTGAGAATACCGATACAAAACCCATTAAATTTAATAATCGAAAATTCTAAAATAAATAATTTGATGAAAACAAAAAGAAGCTGTAAACACTTGTATTCTCATTAAGTTGAATAATATGCACCAGTGCCTGAAAGAATCGAGTCCAGATGGGAAAATGAACTTGATAATAGTTAATACACAATTTCAATGGGATATGATATTCATAACTTTGCATAAATGCACAATCAATACCAAACTTAAAAACTTTGAATATAAATTTATTCCTCGTATCATTTATACTAACTCTTTTCTACATAAGATATCAATTGTTGAATCACCAATTTGTGAATTTTGTTTAGAAAAAGAACAAACTTTAATACACATATTCGTGGAATGCCAAGTAATTGTTATCATGTGGAGGAAAATACAAGTTATTATTGAACAAAAGATTAAAAGAAAAGTGACTTTAGATAAAGAAAGGCGTATCCGGACAACTACCCCCTGGAAAATTACCCCCTGGAAAACTACCACCCGGACAACTACCACCCGGACAATGACCCGGCCCTAGGACAACTATCACCCGGACAATTACCCCCTAGGACAACTATCACCCGGACAACTATCACCCGGACAACTATCACCCGGACAACTATCACCCGGACAACTATCACCCGGACAACTATCACCCGGACAATTACCCCTAGGACAACTACCCTCTAGGACAACTACTCTCTAGGACAACTACCCCCCTTAGGACAACTCCCATCCGGACAACTACCCACTAGGACAACTACCCCCTAGGACAACTACCATTTAGGACAACTACCATCTAGGACAACTACCCTCTAGGACAACTACCCTCCTAGGACAACTACCTTCTAGTCCAACTCAGCTGCTATGCCCCTAGGACAACAACACCCTCTGAACAACCACACCTATATCATGACACCTACACCTTAGGTTATAATTTACGATCTTGTAAAACTTACTGAACTTTAAAACATAGGGAGAGTGATTGATCATATGAAAGCTTTTGATTTTTTTAATATGCGTATCGTCGGCAGTTATTTTACATTAAACGCGAATTGATCAAATTATTAAAACGTATTCTTGAAAAATAAAGGGGTGGCTTATTTTATTCTTGTGTGACATGAAGATGCCGTATATAAATCTAGGAACATACAGTTTACCTACAGTCTGCACCAGTCAATCAAACATTGTCATTTAAGATCAACCTCTCTCCCTATGTTTTGAAGTTCAGTAAGTTTTACAAGATCGTAATTATAATCTAAGGTGAAGATGTGGTTGTTCAGAGAGTGTTGTTGTTCTAGAGGGGTAGTTATCCTAGGGGCATAGCAGTTGGACTAGAGGGAATTTGTAAGATAATGGGACTGGAGAGCAGCCCCTTATTGTCGATAAAATTGGCCCGATTTTGTTCTCTCTTTTCTTTTTCAAAAGAAATGTTTTACCGTAAGAGCTTAATTATGTTATGCTGTTTAATGATATTATACGTTTACTACTACAAGTCCAGTAATAATGAAATATTGGTTTGGCTGTTACTACTTCATAGAAGAACTTAAATTGATTTGTTTTTCCATTTTTTTTCCACTCCTGAGAAATTAAGACAATAAACGTTTTTAGAACCTAAAGAATCATTATATCCATGATATGTTTATGACTAAAAAATTTCTACTTATTTCATTTTATTCCAATTCGTTTTCTACAGAACAGAACCTCCTAATTTGACTTTAGATTAAAAAAAACCTATACTATAATATAAAACAATTGATTACATTAGACGATTTGAAAATCAATCTCTCTCTCCCCCGTTTGACAGTTCATACATTTCTTAGTCTTCCTATTTTAAAAAAACATAGCTAACTGCGCCAATTGAGGAAATCGTTTTTCATAGTTTGTACTAGAAGTTTAAAAAAAATAAATATCGCTACAGTTTGGTACAACACCCTCGTAGTCCCCTCTTTACACACCATTTGATTTTACAATACAATTAGCCCCAAAAGAAGCAGCTTAATTAATTTGGTTACCAATCGTAAGCTGTAGTTGTTCCTAGTGGGTAGCTAGAGGGTAGTTTTCCTAGGGGGTAATTTTCCTAGAGGGTAGTTGTCCTAGAGGGTAGTTGTCCTAGAGGGTAGTTGTCCTAGAGGGTAGTTGTCCTAAGCGGGTAGTTGTCCTAAGCGGGTAGTTGTCCTAGGGGGTAATTATCCTAGGGGGTAGTTTTCCTAAGAGAGTAGTTGTCCTAGGAGGGTCATTGTCCAGGGGGTTATTGTCCGGGTGGTAGTTGTCCGGGTGGTAGTTGTCCTAGACCCCAAGAAAGGATATGTTTTGGTATTGAAAATTATAGAAATAATCATGCAATTAATAACTTAATACTGACTGCAAAATTGTATATTTATAAGTTAACTGCAAAGTTAACGAACAAAAACCTCACATAAATCACTTCAAATCGGTATATGAGACTAGAGGTATAAAGAAATTGAAAAGTACAGTTTTTAAAAATACAGTATTTAATAATACTTTATTTCGCATCATTTTTTTTTTTGTTTAAATGAAATCTGTTTTGATATTTATGTATAAAAATAGCCATATGTTTTTTTAACTTGAAAAGGTTACTTTATTATTATTTTGTATTACTTTTGTAATGTACAGTAACCAAGTTAAGTAATGTATACTGTTTTATGAAATATATAGAAAATAAAATAATAAAAAAAAAAAAGTTGTACAGTATAATATTATTTGTTACATACAGTATACCTTTTTATAATAATAAATAATATTTGTATAATAATAATACATTACGGTATGTTAAATTATTATTAATATTTCTTTCGAATTCAATAACTACTACTAAATTGTCATAATATATTATAACATTTTATTTATTTATTTAAAACCAATAATCATCAAAAGTACACAGCTAAAAAGAATGATCCGTTGTTTGTACAGTTATCAGAAGTTTACTGTTCAGTTAGTGCACAGTCAGAGAAAAATTGTTTTTAAAAATTTAGCTAATAAACTAAACTAAATTGTCAGTCTACTTTTTTGCTACTGACTGTATTGTACTGTGTAATTATACATACAATTATAATGTGTAGTACTTTAGTAGCAGTACTTAGGTAGTTTTGTATTATAACCATTTGCTACTGTGCAAACTTATTTATTGGCAATACATTACAGTAAATGGTGAAAATATAGTTAGGCCAAAAAAAAAAAAATAGTTTGTTTGCTGTCATCCGCCGCCCCTAATTTCGCCAAAAATTTGGGGCGGAAATAAGAAAAAGTTTTTTTTTTACGTTGAGGGCGCTTTTAAAAAAAAGTTTTTTTAATGATTTTTTTTGGCCGAAAAGGTGTAAAAATCGAGTGTGCGAGAATGAAACAATAAAAATAATAACGTAGCGTATATTTCGGTGTATAATCGCACTTTTGACACGCAAATTTAACCTCTAAATTAAGGGTGCGTCTTATAAACCGAACATAAATGCCTCAACACACAGATATCGCCACCTCGTGGGCAAGCCTGGGCTTTTTAAGGTAAGGCCTAGGCCTATTAGTATTACTAAAGTCTAAAGAGTAGGCCTAGCCTAGCTACAGTGTACTAGCGTAACAGCAACCTGCTAGTTTTCAAGGCATTTTAGCGTGATTTTGTACTAAATATGATGAAAAGATTTGTTTATTATGGAGCTGTTTTAGGCGCTCCGATAAAATTTCATTTGAAAACGTTTACGATTGGAATAGTATTATAGTTATACGCACAACCGTCGTACCCCCAGCGCGAGCGAGCCCTCCTTTTGGCAACCACATTGTGTACACAGTATTCGACTAGTATATTCTCCAGTTGATTATAGCATAGACCTTAGCGTACACACTTCTAGGATACATACCCGGATACATAGATACTAATCGAATACGATTGTCCGTGAAAACGTGCGCCTCTCGATAAAAGGATCGAGCGAGGCTAGCCCACACACACGTGCGGTCATGCACTCGATGTTGCGGGTGCGAAACTCATTCATAACAAGTTAGAAAGAACTGACGGAATGGGGGACTTCCCTTCTTGTTGAGGCTGGGCGCGGCCGTCTTATACATCGACGATATACAAAATACCGATATTTTACTCTCAGTTAGGGGTCGGGTGCGTCTTATTATACACAGGTGCGACTTTATATACACCGAAATATACGGTACACTAACTTCTAAAAATAAAAATATTTAATTAGGCCTGCTAACAACGACCTACTGTGTAGTAGGCCTAGCCTATAGGCTAGTTTAGACACGGGGCCTAACGCGCCCAAAACAGAATTAAAGTGTGAAACAAATTATGAATAGATGTTTGAGCTCGTTGTTTTATTCAGTGTGTTTTGTTACTCTCAAATTCGCGAGCAATTAACAGAGAAATTAACATTAAAAAAAAAAAAAAAAAAAAAAAAAAAACTTTTTTCCACCCGCCCCCCTACCAAAAAAAAAAAACTTGACAGCAAACAAACAATTTTTTTTTTTAGGCCTTATAACCTAATAAAAGGGATTTTGTTATGGTTATATCGGGCATTATTTTTAACCATCTTCAGGCAGTCAATGAGTGTATTTTAATAGTATAGTAAAGGTATAGAAAAGGCTTTTATCTTTTAATTCTGTTTGATTACATTTTGCGTAGAATTAATCTAGTTAATTTACCCAAAAATTAATTGCTTGCTTCATATTGTAGTTTGGTTACTCATTTTGCTAAGTTAAAGATTTTTTACAACTAGCAAAGGGCTGCTAGTTGGTTAAAAAAAGGAAATTAAAAAAAAAAATCCTCCTAATTTAAACAACTGTAAATTGTGGAGACAATTTAAACTATTTTAGAAAATCCATAAACATAAAAATTGTCTAATCACAGCCTAGTTAAAGGGTGCTAACTTCTGACATGCATACCAGTACTGGCTTTAACCAGTTTCATTTACAAAGCCTAAAAGGGGATTCCCCACAATAAACCCTTGCCGTACCCTACTGTATTTCATGGAACTAACACCATAAAAGATAAGCAACAGTGCACAATTTTAAAATTATCTTTACTGGAATACTAATGTTATATCAATGTATTATTAGAACAAACTATATCCACTTTTTTTGTAAACTCATTAATGTGATAAATTAAACATTTTTGATACAAATATTTATTTTTAATAATAATATACATAATTTTTAAAGAGTAAAAATAATAATTCTAATGATTTTCTTAATAATCATTTTATCACAAGTAACAGTATTGAATCAGTATCAGGTGTTGTTGTATCATTCAGGTTATCAGTTTATTTATTTAATGAGTCAGAACTATTGTATGATGATTACATTATGTTTTAAAAATAGATTGGGGACAATTTATTTATGGAAAACATAATATATAAGGTACAAAATCCTAGTACAAATTATATTTTTTAAGCTGAAATATAGGATTAACAGTTAATTTTTATTTGTCATTGATGTGAATTATTAACGATTAATATTAAACCATTTGAACATTATACTGTACATTATTTACTATATTTTAATATAGTTATTGAAAAACCAATCAAGAAAGCAGCCAACAAGTTTCTGTGGATGTAATAAAGACAGGTTTATTTGTGTTTTTAAATTTGGAAAAACAATGATGTTTATAAAATGACATACTGCATATTTTATTTCCTTGTGACTGTAAGGCCATTTAACCTTACAATAGACTGATACTAGTAGGAAGTGCCAAGTACGCCCAATTGGTTTATGTAATCCAATGATTATTCATTCCAGAATTAAAATGGCGACATTAATTACTAAACGCACAGTTTTATTATTAATGTCCTTTACTAACTAGTTACAACCTAAATATATGTTCAGGGTTAAATGTTTAAAAATATTTGAAAGTTGTAGTACTGTATAATAATAATAATTTTGGATGGCAAATACCAAAGTGTAGGCCTACTCAACAATACCAGCTTTAGCATTTTGAACCTACAGTACTGTACAATGAACGTCACAAACTCTAAAGCTAATTATTTCTTACCTTTAATATCCTATATTTACTTATGGATTACTTGTAATTAGTATAGTATTAGTAATCAGATAATTTTCCTTTTCAGAAGACTTTTCAATGAAGAATAAGCACAGAAAAATGCTCTGCGCATCATAAGGCAGTCTTGATAAAAATGGCGATAATTTGTTTAATGCATTATGGGTATCATATCATTCAATCACATGTTTCAGATAATTTAAATATTATGGTCGTACGTTTGAGGGGGTACAAAAGATCTGTATTCTTAAAATTACACAGTAAGGCTTACATTTTAAGAAATCATATACTGTAGTATTTTAAAATGTACAGTTTGTATTTTATAACAATTTCCCTAAGTTTAAAACAATTAGTACTGTATGTACAGTATTTTAAAATTTGTATTAATTAGCATGACAGTTTTGCTATGTACTGTATGATGCCCATAATTTACTTCCTGTTTCATCACCTCATACATTGTTTGTATCTCAAAAGCTTTCTTTTCAATTAAATTACAGGACTCTTTTGAACACAGTAAAGGCACCATAGAAGAGCATTTAAAGCAACATAATATAAGTCCTATTGAAACTTTTAATCATTTCAGGATATTGTCTAAGTGCAAATCCAAATTTTTAATTGTTTATTAATTAAGAAGGAGGAGCTTAATACTTAATTTCTTAGTACTGTATTGTAGGCCTTCTTTGATGTTAATAATAACCAATCAATTAGTATTTCCTGTCACCCAATGGTGTTTGTTGTTTTTGTATAATTTGATCACTTGATCTTGAAAATGGTTCCATGGTGGTTCCGAAACATCAATCTTCTTGTTTTTTATCATTACATTTTATTGTAAAGGACTCTTTTCAAAACTAAAATTGATTTTAAACTTTTTGTTAGTCAAAATATACATTTATTTCTACATTTGTATGTTCATCAAAAATCTTAGTTTGCTCATTGAAGATGTTGAAAATACATGGAATGGAGGGTTGTGTTGGATTATTTGTTTAATAAAATACAAATCGTACAAAAGTGTAAATAAATTTGAAAACATACTGTATGACAGTAGCTTGTTGACCAGTTAAAAAAAGAGTTTTACATTTACAATTTACAGATTAAGCAAGGATTGTATGAAAAGCATACAGTAAAGGGGCCATTTAACCTGTATTTGACATACTTTAAGCCATACATCGAAACACAAGAACTCTAATTCTAAGCTTAAATACAGTACATACTAAAATTGGATAGATGTATTTAATTAAAGGATTACAGGGATTGGATGCCAGGGCTGGGTGGTGGTGGTGATGGAACTTACAGTAATAAAGTTGACCACACAGTAAAGATAACCGGTGATCTAAAACGTAACAAATTAGGCCTTTTTGCATGTTTAAAAAAATGTTTCTGCGCACGATACTTAGAAAGCATAAAAATATAAGATTTATTTTACAAATCACATTCATTCTACTCACCATCCTTAATACATTCACCAACTTTTACGCCCGTATTCTTAAACCGGACTTTAGTCGTAGTTCGAGCTAAAACTAAAAAAATGACGTCATTTTAATTCATAAACCGAACTTCAACTAAATCACCGACTAAATCAGGCCAACCTCGACTAAATCGAGACGGATTTTGATCGATTTTTTTAGTCCTGGAGGGGGCAGACTAAATGGTCGACTAAATGGTTTTTAAACGATGTTTATAAAAAACGTAACAGTCATTGAGTTGTTATATTGGCCAGATATTGAAGAATGAAATATCTATATTTATATTAGCTTAATTAAATATACATTGGTATAAATTATAATAATGAAAATCATCTTTATTTACAACTGTATACAAATTACATTATTTTCTTCGCGCAAGTCCGACTTGAGCTACGTCACGCCATAGCGACAATGGGAGATGCGGCAATTCACCACGCGATGGAATGTTTAGGGGGCCTAGCGCTTTCTTGTCACGCTATGAAGTGCGTGGTTCGTGGCGATCATACTTTGTTGGGGGCCTAGAAAATATAAAAGTTACCGTACCGCCATGGTTCCTAAATCTATTTTAAAGATTTTATTTGTTGTTAATCAAATATACTTCACTGTTAAATTAATACTGATATTGTTCTAATAATTAACGATTAAAATTATTTTTCATGTATATAGTCCTGATGCGTAAAAAGTGTTGTAAGAAATGGAAAGTGATATCAATGCGAAAAATTTCGTCTGCTCCTCAAATACTCTCTTGTCATTGGCCAATGTATAGCCTTTGTTACCCAGACGTGTGCAACTCGACTAAAAGCTTGACTTCATTAAGTCGAACTGCAAACTTCGATACTTCGTTTTTGAATCGAATTTGAAGTAATAGCTCGAACTACGACTTTTCCAAGTCGAACTTCGAACTACGACTAAAGTCCGGTTTAAGAATACGGGCGTTAGTCTATTTCGACAATATATTAATATTATTCTACGACACATAATACACACACATAGGTGGCCTACACACAACAGTTACTGTTAATATTTTATAATGCGTACTGATGCATCGGGTCATAGGAGGATGACAAGGGTAGGCCTATAGCCTGTATAATAGGCATAGGGCTAGCCTAGGCATAGGGCTAGCCTAGGCCTAGGGCCCTACATAAACGTTTTGTGATCGTATTTTTGTACAGTATGTGTAGCACTGCGTCTGCATGTTTTAAAAAATTAAATGTCAGAATTAATTAAAGTCTAGTTTGTTACTTAATTATAAATAACTAGGCCTAAGATTTTGAGTCAAAATATAAACCCTATAGCCTAGGCTTGGAGGAGGCCTAGCCTAGACCTAATCTAAGCCTAGCCTAGGCCTCCCTAGCCTAGTATAGACGGTTATCAGACGATCGGGACCACGGACGACCGGGCCCAGACGATCGGGCCCACTTCAAGACAATCGGGCCCAATTCGTGAGACTATCAAGGGTGAAAGACGATCGGGCCCAGAGACGATCGGGCCCAGACGACCGGGCCCAACAAACAAGACGATCGGGCCCAAAACATTCTCGGGAAAATAAAAAATAAATAAATACGCGAATACAAACAACACAATAATAACAATCAAAATCAATCACATTTATTCATAAATCGAGAGTATTGGTAAGAAATTCTTAAAACCAGTTGTGGGAAAATAGGGTAAAATTATGATAAAATCAGAAAAAATATAATTTATTACTTTTAAATTAAAATCTTAAGTACGCAAGAAAAGCACGTTGACACTGAGCACTAGCGGAAAAATGATGAAATGTGGCACATTATTTTGTATAACACAAAAGACTATCGGGCCCAACGCTAAGACGATCGGGACCAACTGGTAAGACGATCGGGCCCAACGTGGTTCTGAAAACACTGGACGATCGGTCGTCCGTGGTCCCGATCGTCTGGAATTACGATCATCTCGGTCGCGTTTCATTTCGGTCGCGTGTCAATTAAGGTCAATTTTCAACAATATTGATCGTGGTGTATGGCGCGTCAATTATGCATAAAGCATACGAAAATGGATGCTATTGTAGGATTGAGACTTAACTGTCCGATTTAACTCTCTTTCAGCACTCGGTACGTGCAGTTCGAATTTATAAACATGTTTGCATTTGTAACAATGTTTATCTATATTTTAAGGACACAACAAGTAGCTTACGAAGACGACTCCAATATGTTAATAATTATGAATGAATAAATTGGGAATATTTGTTTGGTGCCAGTTAAAATCAGTGAGAGAATTTACTGAGCTTTTTTATACACTATATTGCACTGAAAGATATTATTACGATTATGTATGTAATGTAACATTTTTTAAAAGCATAATGCATTGACGTGTCGCATTATGTCTCGTGCTATTGAATTAGAATGAAACCATATTGTCCCAACAACATAGAGGACCAACAGCGACCTTGAGGGGTATCACAACAGGTGTCTCGAAAACAGAGACCTCGAAAACAGAGACCCGAGACACAGGGTCTCTGTTTTCGACAAAATCTCGAAAACAGAGACCCCACTAAAACGTCTCAATATTAAGTCAATATTACGTTATATAGGGGGTCTCTGTTTTTGAGAAAAATTCGAAAACAGAGACCCCCACTAAAACGTATCATTATATTGGGGGTCTCTTTTTTCGAGATTTCCCGAGACCCCCTAATATAATCCCTGTTTATTAAGAGTGTTGCAAATACCCACCAAGCTTGGTCATAAATTATTAACACCCAACTTTTATCGCAAAAACCGTGAATTTATGTTTATTTATTTATCAATTTTTTTATTTTTTTTTTAATTCATTTCTTTTTTAAGGCTCGCCCAACACAATATATTTGTCTTCATCCTCCAGTCTGCCTCAAAGTCTGACCTCATATCATTTTGTTATTGCATTGTACGTTATTATTTTTTATGCTTGTAAATAAATGTTACGAAACTAGTGTCAGCTTTTTAAATAATCTCCCGCTTTTTAGCTTCTAAAAGGCACAGCATGCATTTATACATCTTACTTCTAGGACGTCGACCTTGTATATATTCCAAAATACACGCGTTCAAGAACTCATTAATTTCTTCTTATCGTTGCGGCATGTTCTTTGATCGGCATATCAGTTACCGTTTATTACTGATACGTCATTCTTGAGACGTTTTAGTGGGGACTCCACCCCCACTAAAACGTCTAAATAATACGTTATATAGGGGGTCTCTGTTTTCGAGTTTTTCTCGAAAATAGAGACCCCCTATATAATGTAATATTGAGACGCTTTAGTGGGGGTCTCTGTTGAACAGAGACCCCCTATATAACGTATTATATAGGGGAAACAGAGACCAGAGACCCAGGGTCTCTGTTTTCGAGAAAATCTCGAAAACAGAGACCCCCTATATTACGTAATATTGAGACGTTTTAGTGGGGGTCTCTGTTTTCGAGATTTTCTCGAAAACAGAGACCCTGGTCTCTGTTTTCGAGGTCTCTGTTTTCGAGACACCAGTATCACAACAGACTGAATCGAAAAGGACGACGTGGTAAGAAAATTACTTATCAATTATTAATATTATGTATTATGTTGTTAACTTGCTCATGATAATTATAGTATATCGTTATTTTTGTTATTTCTGCAAAACTTCAACTCTACCTCTTAATCGGGCTGCTGCATGAAGAGAGTCAGAATGTTCACATCACAAAGGAATTAGTTCATCGCGAAGTTGTTGACCGGCTTCAGCGACAAGCTTACCGACGTGCAACTAGAACGCTCTTACGCCTCTGGGACGAGTATCGTGCAGGCCAACGATCAGAGAGATCGCTCCTTACGCTGGATCGCGCGTTACTGTATATCAAATGATGTTCGCGATTTGTAGATGAGATAGATGTAAATATTGCTAATAAATAAAAGATTAAAAAAATAGATAAATTAAATAACGTTTGTAGATGTAAATAAAAAGGTTTCAATTTGAATGATGAATGTAAACATTTGTATTGTATATGCGTTTTTGTTTCAAAAATAAAAGGATTGAATTAAAAAACAGTGTGAAACGAGTTTGTTTTGCATTACATTAATGCAAAACAATATTTGTGTATAATTATGTTTTTGTTTTAAAAATAAAAAGATTGAATGATCATTGACAAAAGTGTAAAGTGAGTTTGTATGTTATTTTTCCCGTCAGAAACAAATAGAATATTTACAAAATATATCAAAATATAATGCTTATAATATAATTATAAAAACATTTAAAAAAAAGTTAAACTAATATTAATAACATACATACTGTTTTTACAATATTTATTTAAATATAATGATTATTAATTATATAAAATCATTTTTAAATAAACACCTAAAAAATAATAGAGACTACACTTCGATCTTTAATTAGAGCTTACAGTGTACAGTACTGCATTGAGCGGCGTTCCATAGAAATCGCCGGAAGTTCGATTTACCGGAAGCGCGACCGAAATGAAACGCGACCGAGATGATCCGATACCATCGTCTGTTCCCCGTATAGACTAGCGAGAAGGCCAACACAACAGTGTAGGCGAGGCGAGTAGTCAGTGGATATACTTATTATTACAGAGTCAAGCCAATGATATACTTTGTTAATGAGGTTATTATACTCACTGGTAGGTAGGCCTAGCCTAGGTCAGATTTAGGATCTCAAATTATAATTTATTACTGATAAACTCGGACAGACTTATCTTGGTATTCCTTATCTTCATAGAAAAATGATCAGTGGAGTGCAGTAGTGATGATGGCACGTACGAACGTCGTATAATAATTGTATTTATAGTTTTTTTGTCAAATAAGAGATTGTATAGCGCCGCCTACAATCTTTGGTTAATTTTGTATGATAAATATTAAATTATAAACAATAAAATATGAAATATGAATCACATGATTTGCTTTTAAATTACCACCCAGACAACTTTCCCCTAGGACAACCTCCCTCCCACCCGGACAATTACCAAGAATTTGGTTACCAATCGTTAGTTGTCAAAAGCTGTACAGTTGTCCTAGGGGTAGTTGTAGGACTACATGGAGCAGTTGTCCAAGAGGGTAGTTGTCCTAGCTAGGGATAATTGTCCTAGCTAGGGGCAGTTGTCCAGGGGGTAGTTGTCCTAGAGGGCTGTTGTCCTAGGGGGAAATTGTCCTAGGGGGAAATTGTCCTAGGGGGTATTGTCCTAGGGGGGTAATTGTCCTAAGGGGTAGTTGTCCTAAGAGGGAGTTGTCCAGCGGTTTGTCCGGGTGGTAGACCTAGTTGACCAAAGGGTAGTTGTCCTAGACCAATCAAATTGTGTGTGAAGAGGGACTACATAAGCGGTGTACCACAATTATACATTTTACAATATTTGACGTGAAATTATTAAAATATTCTACCGGTATTATATTGACGTAGGCCTATGTACCTAAGATTCTTTTATTTCCAAAAAACTTTTTGGGAAAAAGAATGCAAATGATTTCCTCAATTGGCACAGTTAGCTATATTTTCATAATAGGAAGGCTTTTATGAACCTTTCAAAGGGGAGAGAGAGGGAAGAGAGAAAAATTTATTTTCAAATCGTCTAATGTAATTAATTAATTAATTAATAGTGTAGGCTTTGTAAAATCTAAAGTAAAATTAGGAGGTTCTTTATATCATATCATATCATTTATTTCGCCAATATACAGAACATTACAAAAAAACAATACAAAAGTAAGTCAATGAGGCCGGATAACCTAAAAGTTACAAATAAAAATAACCGTCGAGAGGCTCTCCACATCGAAATACTTACATAAAATGAATAATAAATTTGCTGTAGAATAGGCCTACGAATTGGAATAAAATAAAATGAGGATAAATGTTTAAGTTAGACATAAACACATCATGGGTATAATTATTCTTTAGGTTCTTTAAACACGTTTTTTGTTCTATTTTCTAAGGAGGAGTGGGGAGAAAATGTATTAAAAAAAATAATTCAAGTTCTTCTGAGTAGTAACAGCCAAACTAATATTCCATATTACTGGACTTGCAGTAAACGTATATCATTGAACAGCATGACATAAGTTCTTACTCTTTGGAAAAGAAGAGAGAGAACAAAATATCGATATAAAGGGGATGATAATTTTTTTTTTTTTTTTAAATTATGATTTTCGATTGACTGGTGCAGCTAGGTAACTGTATGTTCCTAGATTTATATACGGCATCTTCATGTCACGAAAGAATAAATAACCCCATTTTTCAAGATTGGAATACGTTTTAAGATAATTTGGAGTGTTATCAATTCTCATTTAATGTCAAATAACTGCTGACGAATATTGAAATATCCAAAACTTTCATTTAAGATCAATCTCTCTATTCCCTATGTTTTGAAGTTCAGAAAGTTTTACAAGATCATAATCAAAGTGTGAGAAAAAAGGCGGTGTAGGTGTCATGATATTAGATATTTTAGAGGTGCGGTTGTTCAGAAGGTGTTGTTGTTCTGGAAGGGTAGTTGTCCTAGGGGCATAGCAATTGTAGTAAAAAGTAGTTGTCCTAGAGGGTAGTTGTCCTAGGGGATAGTTGTCCTAGGGTGTACGGTAGTTATCCTAGTGGGTAGTTGTCCGGGTGTTAGTTGTCCTAAGAGGGTAGTTGTCCTAGAGGAAAGTTTTCTAGGGGGTAATTGTCCGTGTGGTAGTTGTCCTAGAGATTAGTTGTCCGGATCTTAGTTGTCATAAGTGGTTCTCCTAGAGGGTAGTTTTCCTAGGGGGTAGTTGTCCGGGTAGTAGTTGTACGGGTGGTAGTTGTGCGGGTGGTAGTTTTACGGGTGGTAGTTGTACGGGTGGTAGTTGGATGGGTGGTAGTTGTACGGGTGGTAGTTGTACGGGTGGTAGTTGTCCGGGTGGTAGTTGTACGGGTGGTAGTTGTCCGGGTGGTAGTTGTACGGGTGGTAGTTGTACGGGTGGTAATTGTCCAGGGGATAGTTAGAAACGTAACAAGTTGCAAGTACTTGAGACACAAATTGGGCTTTCAAATTGATTTTTTTCAATCGTCGTCATTATCACCGTCATCATCATCACCACTATCATCATCGTCATCATCACCATCATCTTCATCATAATCAAATCCGTCTTTTATGAAGTTTGAATATCTTGAATCTTGAATTGAATTAAAATCGAGGGCTGTAGGCCTACTTATTCGACAGTAGTCACTGTACTTTATAAACAAGCACGGATGTGCGATACTCGGGGTACAGCAAAAGAAGCTGTAATGACGTCATAAGACGGGAAGTAACGTCACATACACATCAATAACCTCGCTACCAAATACGACTATCTTCCGAAAAGTTACGTCACATAACCGGAAATGGCATAATTACGGTAAATTATGAAATCTCAAAGTGATTTTTTTGCTATTTCGGGGAGCAGAAGTGACGTTACAATATCAAAAATAGGTGTTTACTGTATATATTATTATTCTCCAAGTCAAGACCTTTGAAATTACACCAAACACGGCTATATTACGACGAAAATTGTTTGGCACCAAGGTACCATCTTCGAGACGTCATATGGCTGCATCAGATTTGAAATTAAGGCCAACAGCCATAAGTCGCGTGCTCTCAGAAAAAATGAACTTTCAAAAAGTAATGTACTTTAAAACTTTTCTGTACATCAAAACAGTTAAAAAAGTACAGAAAACGCAAAGTGATACCCGACAGACCGACCGACCGACAGACCGACCGACATAGTTAAAACTTGTCTGTACATCAAAACAGTTCAAAAAGTACAGAAAAACGATAAAACGCATAGTGATACCGGACCGACAGACAGACCGACAGACCGACAAACCTACAGACCGACCGACATAATGAACTATTGAGTCGCGTCCACGCGACTAATTGTCGTGAAACAACGGTTGGTTTTTAAAATTGTCTAATACTGCTGCTCTAAAAACATCGAAAAATCTCAGTTCTTAACCAACGGATTTTTAATATAGATAGCACTGAAGACATACGAAAACTGCTGAACTTAAATAAACCTGCATCGGAGTTGAAATCTGTGTTGAAACTTGGTTTTTCAAATTGATCATCAGGTAGGCTCCAGTCAGTGTATTGTAACGCTAAGCCGTTACGTTGGTCCCCCACGAAAACCGATCGTATAGTAGGTTACTCAAATAAATTGAATCGACCATTCTATAATTTCCGTCTACTTTAATATTTGACATTAAACTTTTTTTGTAAAGAATCAACTTATCAACGATCGTGAAGATCTCGACCTTAGTTACAAGAAATATCAAAGTTTAATATCTCTGTTAGCTGTTTTTACAAATTTAAACTGATTTTACTGAGAAGATTGACACGTATTTTTAGCGCCTTTTGTCAGATCAAAGGAATCGCCGCCCAGTGCAAGCTATTACGCAACACTGAAAGGACTGTCAAGATCTTTTGTTTTCTTTTGTTTTTGGTCTTTCAAATTCAAATTTTTTCAAATTCAAATAAACATTTATTTCTTTCATTCATATTTGAGTAAAAAAAACATTATAATTTCTGATATTTTATAAATAAATAATTATTTTTTTTTTTTAGAGATATAATACAGTAAATCATAATGTATAAAAAGATGATTCAGTTATATACAAAATGAAAGAGGCAAAAAAAACCAAGAAAGTATCGATCAATTGGAAACAAAAATCCAATTGAAACTTGTATGTTGGGAAGCCATGTAAGAATATTATATACTTATATATATAAATGTAAACATATAACTACACATACACAAAAAGATCAACAGACACACACACACACCAACAGAAAAGGAAGCAATTTCGAAAAAGTTTCTAAAGTTAAAAAAAAAAAAAAATTTCACGCTTGATCGACTCTCGGTTTACAATAGCTTTTTGATACGACTAGGCGATGGCTGATAAGAAACAGAAAAAGAAAAACGAAAAAAAGAAGATATACAAATGCCAAGCTAATACAAATGGTATACATATGGAAAAAGAAATGGAGAGGATCGACATATCTGATTCTCCCCCGACACTAACAAAAATGGATTCTAATCCAAACTCACAAACTGCTTGTTCTCCGCCAACCTTATTAAGAATCTGTGATGAATTCTCTCCAATGAATGAGCAACATCCTGGAACCTTTGATAAAAGGTTTAACAATATTATTGTCAACTATATGGAAGAAAACTATGAGCTTAAGCTACAAATTGTAAGAACAGAAAATGAAAATCTCAGAACAGAAAACAAATCACTAAAATCTGAGGTTGAGTCTCTGAAACAAAGGCATCTAAAAATACACTGTCCCAAAAAAAAATGATGACATTTCTAAAATTAGAGCTGAGATCGACAAATCTAATGAAAGAATGAAAAAATTGGAGAAGGAAAACAAAAATCTGAAACTTGACTTTGAGTCTTGGAAGTTATGGGAAAAACGGACAATGAACAAAGAAGAACAAATAAAGACATTACGTCAACAAGTTACAGAAACGGAGCGTAGCTTATCCATAGCTAAAGACGAAATATATGAACTAAAAAGAATGCAAATTGCCATCGACACCTCAGATTTTGAACTACAACGTAGGACGAGAAAACAAATAATGGAAAGTCACACAAGTTCTACGACAACGCAAACAAGGAAAGTTTCTTCTAACACAAACGATTCTATTACACAAACTGAACAATTGATTGATAATCTGTTTGAGGAGCTTACCAACAGGCAGCCATCTTCTACTCCTTCAAAACTGACCAAATCAAAATCATCTGCGTCTGCTGCATACCAGGATCAACTAAGCCAATATAGAAACAAACACAAACAGATACACTCTGATACAGCTTTAGATAAAAAATTTTGATTATTGGAGATTCGATGATAAAACAGTTTAAACCAAAACGACTTAGCAGGTCAACAAATCTGAACGTAATCTGTCAGACAATGAGAGGCGCGAAAATTGATGACATTGCACACAAGGCAGGGATGTAAAGATACACCCTGGCCTGTCAGATCATTTTGCCATATTTTGCAAGTTTGATCTTAAACGGCCCACAACACACAAAGCTGTAAGAAAAAGTTGCAACCTAAAACAAATTGATATTGAGAAATTCACAAATGACATTAAAGCCTGTGTGTCTAATATAACCGATGTAAGTGTAATTCTTGAAGACAGTGTAGAAAGCTATTCTGATCTCAGAGCTGTACTTGATTTACATGCGCCAGTTCAGAACAAAACAATTAGGCAAAAGGAAGCTAAACCGTGGTATACCGATGAAATTCGATCTGAAAGGAAAGTACGTCGTCAACTTGAACGTAAATGGATGAAATCAAAGCTTCTTAAGGATAGACAGGAATACTGTGTTCAAAGATGCGTTGTAAATGGACTGATAGAAAAGGCCAAGACGCGGTATTACTCTAGTCTGGTTAGTGACTGCACAGGTGATCAAAAGAAACTTTTCAATATAGTAAATAAACTTTTACATCACTCCAAGTCATCGGTCCTTCCTTCGTCTGTCTCCGATGAAGCTCTTGCTGAAAGATTTTCTGTGTTTTTTGTAAATAAAATTAAATCAATTCGTGATTCACTAGAAAATGAAAATACTGCCGAAGTTATAACTGCTTCTGATAAATATAATATATCTTATGGTTTAACTAGGTCTATACGGTCGAACCTGCAAGTGATGAGGAAATTTTAAAAATTGTCAAAAATTCTCCCTCTAAATCGTGTGCACTTGACCCGGTACCAACTTCACTGATTAAGAAATGTACTTCTGCATTTATTCCATTAATCACACATATTGTTAATAAGTCTCTTGAAAGTGGTTCTTTCCCAGAGTCTCTAAAAGTCACCCATGTTCGACCCACATTGAAAAAAACAGGTCTAGATCCCGAGATTCTGAAAAACTACAGACCTATCTCGAATCTTAGTTTTTTAGGAAAAATAATTGAGAAGGTTGTTTCTAAACGGATTTTGTCGCATGTACAAAAACATGGCCTACTTGATCCGTATCAATCTGCCTACAAAGCGCATCACAGTACTGAAACGGCATTACTTCGTGTAAATAATGACATCCTACGTGGGATGGATGATGGAAAGCTAACTGCTCTAGTATTATTAGATTTAAGTGCAGCATTTGATACGGTTGATCATTCTGTGTTGCTAAATAGACTCAGTACTTATATTGGTATTGAAGGAAATGCACTTGATTGGTGTCGGTCATATTTGGAAAAACGACCTCAACACGTATGTATTGGTGATGCTATTTCAAAAGCTTCTTTTCTAAATTTTTCGGTACCACAAGGATCTGTTCTTGGGCCGCAATGGTTTACTATTTATTTACACCCGATACGGGATATCATAAGTAAATATGATCTGTGCTATCATGTTTATGCTGATGATACTCAGATTTATATTTCTTTTAAACCTACTATGAAACACAGTGACATTTCTTTGGAATTGCTCCAACATTGGATCTATGAATTGCGTGTCTGGATGAAAAACAACTTTCTTAAATTAAATGATGAAAAAACAGAATTTGTTCTCTTTGGATCAAAACAGCAGTTGGAAAAACTGCCACCAAGCTTTATTCACATTGGTGAAACCCAAATTGACCCGGCTAGGCAGGTTAGAAATCTTGGGGTTGAAATGGATGTGGGTATGACTATGATTTCTCATATCTCAAAAACTATTTCTGCGTCGTCTTTTCACTTGCGAAACATTCGAAGGATTCGCAAGTTTATAAATGAGACAGCAGCTAAACAACTTGTTCATGCTTTTGTCACTTCACGACTAGATATGGGAAACTCTTTGCTATACGGGCTACCACAAAAACAACTCCACAGGCTCCAACTGATTCAAAATACAGCGGCACGAGTTGTTAAAAAATTACCAAGATATGGACACATATCAAATACTTTGGAAATATTGCATTGGCTCCCTGTTAGGTACCGCATTGTTTTTAAAATATTACTCTTTGTTTTTAAGTCTATAAATGGCATGGCTCCTGAGTATATTTCTGACATGCTTAGGCTGTATGTTCCCGGACGTAATCTGCGTTCTAGTGACTCGCTGCTTCTACATCAGCCTAAGTCTCACCACTCATGGGGTGACAGAGCATTCTCCGTTACTGCTCCTCGTCTGTGGAATGCTCTACCGAGCTCTATAAGATTTTGCCAAACTGTTGATACTTTTAAAAAATTATTAAAAACACATTTATTCATTAAGGCATATGGAAATCATGAGGTTTCTTAAAGTTTTTTTAGACTTAGAATTGTTTTGTATACCTTTTCCTGGCCAGCATTATCTTTGGGGTGCCTCTGTCTTGGTTGTTGTCTCTGAGCACCCGGTCGTCTGTGGCAAGGCAAATGTGTATCCTGCTCCTTTGTTTGGTCACCTAGGTAGGGGTCCGGGACCGCGACAGAACGACAACGGATGGGGACCCTCCAAAGAAATTGCATTTTATTTTTCAGGAATTTGTATGATTTATTTTCTTTTTTATTTTTAAATGCGCCTTGAGCACTCTGGAGTGGTATGTGCGCTATAAAAATCTTATTATTATTATTATTAAAACAGTTCAAAAAGTACAGAAAAGCGATAAAACGCATTGTGATGCCGGACCGACAGACAGACCGACAGATCGACAGACCGACCGACATAGTGAACTATAGAGTCGCATCCACCCACGCGACTAATTGTCTCTACATCAAAACAGTTCAAAAAGTACAGAAAAGCGATAAAACGCATAGTGATACCGGACCGACAGACAGACCGACAGACCGACCGACATAGTGAACTATAGAGTCGCGTCCACCCACGCGACTAATTGTCTCTACATCAAAACAGTTCAAAAAGTACAGTAAAGCGATAAAACGCATAGTGATACCGGACCGACAGACAGACCGACAGACCGACCGACCGACATAGTGAACTATAGAGTCGCGTCCACGCGACTAAAAATCCGGCTCTATAGCTTTGAGGACATGTCCCTGTAGTATATTCATGCCAAATCCCAGCTCAATACCAACGAATAAGGGAGGCGTATTACTTTATAAATCGCAATTTTTTTCGATTGGTACCATGTTTATGACGTCATAGTTCTGCATCCAGTTGAAGTACGAACATTTTCTCTTTATAGCTTTGTTCACCTACTACCCTAGTATATGCATGACGCGTAAAGAACTAGTATGACTTGAAAGTTGTCTCAATAGTGTCCAGATGGAGGAGAAGGAGGAAATGGAAGACGAGAAGATGAGCGAGTCCTAGACTCGGGTACCTCGAGTAAAAAAGAAGCCCAGTGAATTAATTTCGAAATTGACTTTTTTTTAGATTTCTTTTCGTTTGAAAAATAAGGAAGAGGCATTCTTATATTTGTGGGTTTCTTTTAATACAAAGCCCATCCATCTACATTATTATTTCGTAACGATGCTGTAGGCCCTACAGTATTTATATTACTAATATATAACTTATGTCGTATTCGAGAAAGAGAGATTATAGAGAGAGCCGTCCGTCCAGTACCATTGTACTTTTTTTTCTCTAAAATCTGCCAGGATCGAGAATCGTAATTGCCATTGGCATCAAAAACACAACAAATCATCTGTACTGTATCTATTTCCTATCATAGGATTATTTATTGGTAAAACAACACTGTGTGTTTCACGTGTAACTTTAGTAACCAAACCCTAAATGCTACATGCACCACATGTGATATAAATGAAATGTTGTCTATCTAAAATATTCCTAGGCCTACTTCGGAACTATAGATTTATAGTATGTGAGGTACAGCAAAGAGAATCGGGTGAAATTCAACTAATAGTGTACTTATAATCCCACGTTTATTTAGTCAGAAGAAGTCCCATTAGCGCAGATTAACTAGCAAGCAACCAAGGCATTCACAACTGTTTGACTTGCTGTTTTTATACAATTCGACGTCATGTATTGTCAGGAACCGCGAGAATAAGCAGATGGAACTGCGATGTTTAATTATCTAAATTTGATGAACGTGAGCGAAAGTCAGATGCCATTCACACTTTGTATAAGGTATTATTTTATGCAATATTAATGTTTAATCCTTTAACAATGCAACTTCATTAATTATTAACATATTAATTGGTGTTATGGCACAAGTTACTCCTGAATTCGATCTCAAAATTGAGTCGTGTTTTTTAAAAGAAACAAAACACCTTTCACAAAAACAATAACAATAAATTGCTACTATCTCTTTCGTGAAAAGCAACTACAGTACCTCATTTTGAGAGACGATCTCTTTCGAGTGAAATTGAAAATTTTGTTCAAATTTATAATTTACAGTATATCGTAAGAAGACAGCAGCTAGACAAAAAGAGATGATGATTACAGAAAGACGCTTTCTGAAACATTTTAATTATCTCCATGATAACAGTTTGCGCGATGCCTACAATTTCAACTAAGTATAGGTCTAACCTTATACAAAGTGTGAATAATAATAATAATAACAATAACAATAACAATAACACTAACACTAATAATAATAATAATAATAATAAACAGTATTTATATAGCGCCTAATGGATCACTGACCCCTCTAGGTGCTTTACATAGGACCTTAACTAATGGTAATAAACTATCCCCCGCCGGAATGGCATCTGACTTTTCGCTTCGATTTCAAACACGATGGATTAAGTACACACAATGCTGATCAATTATCTCTATACATTATCTTTATGGATCAGCTAATTAATTATATGCATTTAAAGTCATTAACTACGGTACATTTTATATAACAATTTCTACTTAAATATACGGCACTAAGTTGTGACTTATTATCTGTCGTCACATTTCTCGAAATCATTGACTTTCTGGTGAGTTTAATAATCATTTTTAATTTCTACTTCAAGGATATTAATAACCGCACATTTATGCCAGTCATTGTCGCATTTATTATTATCACCCTCTTCTTGCATTACTATGTTTGTATTGTGTGACTTAGTACTTAGTACCATAACTATATTGTTATAACTCGCACACATTACCAAAAGGGCAACATGACGGCCATGAGGGCATAGTGACATGGCGTACTTTATACGATATAAAGCGTGGTTCAATTCTCACAAGGCTATATCAAGTTGGTTTTTACTGATGGGCGGTGCAACGGAAAAGTTCTGTTAATTTCGTCGCGTCGTGATTGGTCCAATTACTTGTGAAAAGTAAGTAGGCGTATGTTTGTTTGTCCATCTGTGTGACTTTTAGCGACCTATTACAGAATTAATTTTGTCGTGGATGTGTGACGTGACATGTTTGATGAAGCCTTTTTTAAACATAATTAGGCCTACTTCTGTACCACCATCAACCGATTCTCTGTCTATGATCGCTAAAACCGGTGCCATGATGTAACTGGGGTGAAAGTGGATACGGTATGTCAGCTCTTTATGTTCAGTTGACAAAAGCGGTAACATAATGACACTAATGCAATTGAAGTAATAAAAGAAGTAGAACGTATAGTTGAAAAAATGAAAAGATGAGTAGGTCTAATCACTGCTCAATTGACTACCTATCAATCTGTATTATTAATAATTTAAAATACATTACTCGAATTTTACTTTATTTCATGATTGCGAATTAAATATTGAAAATATTTAAACTTTATAGTGACACAACGACGAATACAAGCTTTAGGCTATCTATAGTTTTGAAGTTAAAATTCTTAATTTACCAATTTGCAGGTTCTTGCTTCTAAGATTTTCCACATGAGCAACGCAGCTCCACTTCAAAAAATAATGCGACTTGGGAAAGCATAGGTTTAGGTTAAAATTAGAAAATAGAGACAATAAAATAGAAATATACATATGTAGGTCGGGCAAGTGCGGCAAAGTTACTGTACGGGTCATGAATTTCGCAAGTTTTCTTCTATTAAAAGCAGATATTAGGCGTAATTACCTAGCTGGTCCGATTAGAAAGCGTTACTAATTGCGTTTCATTACATCCACCAATGACGGTGATGATAATCAGAAATGCTTACCTTACTGAACACTCTATATCATTCCTTTACTGTATTTAGTTTGGATCAAGCTTATCGACGACAAGTGGTAAAGAAGAGACTTATTATCGTAATATTTTGTTTATGTAGGCCTATTGAAAACCTGGGAACATGATCGTTGAGGAGAGTGATTTAGCTCGCTTATGGCTCTTGCAATGACAATGAGTACATTACTGTACATTTGTCACCGTATTATAATGTTCTGAAAATACACATGATATTCCTACTTTTGCAATGGAGACGTGACGGAAGTGGTACATCCGACAATGGAGGAATTAGTTTAGTTTCGTCAGTAGAGACAATGTACGGTAGTGACTAACTACCTGTATACATTAAAGGCCAGGTGGGGGCAACACATTTCTATTGATCATACATTCCAATAATTATCGATCTATAGTTTCTCCCATGTTTCATAATTTTTGGGATTTTATTTGTGTTACAGGAGCTTGTTGAAAATTAGCACTTTCATATCAGTGGATATGATAGTTCAAATTACACAGTAAAATCTCTATTCTTTTGTAACACAAATTTTGAAAGTAAAGAGGTACATTAAGGCAATGTTTAAAAGATATATAATGGACAAGAAAAATGAAAACTGTCACTCTTGGTAACTGATAATATTAATGGCGGTAAGGCCTATGGTGATAATAATATACTGATAAGAGTGGAGTCTGTAGACTTGCCTACTAGTTGACGACGTGCTTACCATAAGAAGGATGTTTCTGGTAATTGTCACAATTATGACGTAATAAACTATGGTGACAATAATGATTACCATGACGGTAATGACGATGATTATAGAAGCTAATAGATAATGATACAAACACAAACATGGTATACAATGGTACATTGTTCTACCAAGTAAAGAAACTGCAATAACAGTCATATTTTCTATGAAATCCAACGAGTACGAAACATTTATATATATTTTTAAACAAATCAATAATTCTACTACTTCCATTGTAATCGACGTTGAAGGCAAGGAAATTTGTGGTGGTGTTGTGTATAGTATGATGACGGAAGCGTGGTTCCCACTAGCGACGCAACACAACGACGTAACGCAACGCAACGCAAGTGAATTGACCAATCACAAGCGATGGCTTATTCGCTTGTGATTGCTAACTGTCTATTACTTCGCTTGTCAATGGTTAAAACGCTTGCGTTGCGTTTACGTCCTTGCGTTACGTTCTAGTGGGAACCAAGCTTTACATACGGAATATTATAAATAGCCTAATTTTGGCTACGATTATTTCGTCATTATTTTAAAAACATTTATGAAATCTGTTTCCAGAGAAAGAAATTACATCAAAATTAGTAAATGCTGTTATGTTGAACAGTTTTGTAATTTTAACATTAAAACAAATTAGAATTACAAAATAACAGATTACCTTATAGATATTTGATTTGCTAATAATATTGCACGAAAATAATCTCTATCTCTTTGTAGTGGGTTTTAATTCCCTGGTTTACCTCAACAAGCCTACCAGATCTACTTATATTTAATATTCGATGTAATGGATTATGTAACTTACTGTTATTATTGAATTAATTTAATTATTATATTACGTACATTATTAATAATTTGGCCTGTATTAATTAATTTTATGCCATATACATTTGTCATGGTTTTTAGGTTTTCTTTTCTTTCTAATTTTGTGTCTACTTTGAACTATTTGTAAGACAGTTATATAACATGTTCATGCTACCCATGCCGAACAAAAACAAATGTTGTTTTGGTGGGTACTTTTCCACTTCATTTTCTACAATGTGTGATGGCACTAGTTACAATCCGTTACGCGTGATGAAATACTTATAATGACGTTATGCATAAACGAGCATGAATAGGATAAAGGGTTTGCCCGATCTGTATGTGACGTGTTCATTACGAACATAGATTAGAGACCACCAGTGTACAACTGCATGCTATTGAGCCAGAGAAAGTACGGATGGATTTAGAGTGTCGTTGTTTTGTATTAGATTTTGACCGACCATGGAGGAAATATTATCTCCGCCACGGACCGACATACAAATATACAAATGCATAGCCACGAAGATACCTTAAAAAGAATAATATTCTTTCTTTTTTTTTTACTATAAAAATGATAATTAGTAAGAAAAATATCGCACTTGTGGCGGACATTCTGAGAAAAATAGCATCCGATATACAACAATACAGACAAACAAAATAGCAAAATAGACGATTGGAAGAATTTGATGGTATATTTGTAGTTAAAAATGTTAGTTTTCTACTAATAAATCGTTATTATCCCGTAATATATTGATATCTACAGCGCAACTGATGAGAATAGTCTGTCAGGTATTCAATGCGACAATTCCCGCTGGAATTTAAACTGAAGAATGTAAAGCACTCTAGAGAACCTGGCCTAACGTTCTGATTCTCTTGACTACTTAGCTAAGCTGAGTATCGACCAATTATTGCAAGCGTAATTTAGAAGCAATCAGAACTGAGAAAAGGTAACAATAACTATTCGCTGGAAGATTCATTGAACTGGTAAACGTCACGCGAGAAGGAGCTTATAAAGCGTGCGTATTCTTAATTTTGTAAGAACAATATTTCAGCGTAATCAAGCGTACGCAAGTAACACTTTCGATGCTTTTATATTAGACCTAGGTACCTTCAAATAACATAAGGAGTGACAAAAAAAGTCGACAGTCCCCATGGCAGTCGTAGTGGTTGCAATCTGACGTGACTCTTGTGTTGTATTTTAAGTGGGAGTATATTCTTGTCGGTGAGTAGAGATTTTCGTTTATTAAAATTATTAACTTACTCCGTTGTTGGATTCTGGCATTTTGGGTTCTATTTAAATTATTCTATTCTGTTTCGAATCGAAACTGAAACTGCATAATCTCTTTTTAATAAACCATTTTTCAGTGTGGATTTCCATCGTGGGGCTGAGAAAAGTAAAATTGTACTAATACTATATGTAATAAATATGATAAAAATATATTTCTAAGAATGACGGTCTTACGTTTAAACATCATAGTTCAACAGATGCACTAAATCTCTCCTTTCATCAAGTAATTGTCCAGGCCTTAATTTAAATCCATTAAATTAATGTCACAGTCATATCTTCGTGGAATTACGGTAAATGTGTTTCATTATTCATGTATAGTACGTATCCTCACGGATATGTTTAATAGTGTGTAATGTATCTTAACATAGTATAACCGTAACTCCAAATAACAATAGGGAAGTATCTTGATTTAACATTTGAACCGAAAATGGCATTATAAGAACCATTAATCGGAGTGTTTTTTTTTATTTTCAGTGTGTATTGTATAAATTTAAAAACACTTTTCGATGCCTTTCGTACTGTAACTTACAAGTATTAATGTATTTAAGTTGAACATTTTTCATCGATTTACTCAGCTATCAAATTTAACCATACATTTAATTTGATTAGTTTAATAATCCTATTTAAGACACCTTCTTAACAAAATATCTTTTGGGCAAGAAAACAATTAGGAGCATCGAATGATTTAATTTCAGTTTTATGAATTGAGGGTGTCAAAAACATATGAATTTTAATTGTTATACTTTTTTTGGAAAAATCGTGAGTAATATGTGAGCTCAGCCTGTCTCTGTAATTAATATAGGCTATCCATAATAATTTATTTTAAACCGTCATTATGCATCCATTGTCGGTGATAGTAACCCTAAACTTGATTTGTGTTTCCAGAACAAGTATGCTGTCCAAGTAAGTTAAATCTCTTCCTGATGTGTCATACTTCAGTTATTAAAAACTGAAAGAGTTGGTTGTCAATACTACTATACTATTCAGTACCGTTTTATGTGCTGATGATATTTTGACAAACACAACAACCTCCGATGGTTTTGAAATAATTATGACGTTGTATTCTTCATTATTCTTGTTATGATTACCGGGTTGATTATGGTCATCATAGGCCTATGTATCATGTGATTGTGGTTGGTCAAGTCCTCAATATTGACAAACAAGGAGTAGGCCTATCATATTTCATATTCGGAACACTCTGTTTTGAGGCATCGACTCTCCTTCCGGCCTATCGACATTATTTAACTAATGTGACTGCATGCGAAAACACCTGTTTTGGTCATAAATCGCATTGTATGATCGTTCAAGACCACATACTCATAATGCTTTTTCGATTCTGTGTTAAGTATTTGCTGTGAAAATCGAACATGTCCAAATGTCGTGAGTGCACTGCTCTGTCAGTAAATCATGCACTAATTATCGGACGCAGTAATAGCTGAGGTATAATAACAGTATAATAGATGTAATCGACCTTAATGAATCGCAATATTTCCATTGTAAAACACAGTGGATTGTAAATCCACTCAGATGGCTAGTGTCAACATTAGCATTTTAGATACTGAATATGATTGAAATTAATATTCCAAATTTCGGGGAATATGAACAATAGGGCCTAATTGTTTGATTTCTTAGGTGTCAATTACCACACGATAGTTGACTTTCTGGATAGCAAGTTATTGATACACGTCAGCAATTCTCTACTTGTCATTACCTTAATTCAATCGATGTCCAAGTTAATAACAGTCGGCTTATGAACGTATCAAATTCTAATAAGCATTTTCCCCCTTTTTCACTTTTCATACGCAAATGTGATAAATGGATTCGATGTATGAACTTGACAGCTTCATCGTATAAAATAAATAAAAATAATGTGTCTCAATTTATCAAATCAATTCAACTGTTGTAAGCACTCATGCATTAATATATTACAGTTATTTTATTTTTCATTCGATAAATTTATATTGATTGGTGGATTTATATTTATTATACAGCTTGAAGTTGTCAGCTGAAAAAAAAAATTATTGTTTAAAAAAAAAGATACAACTTACGCAAACATATCGACACGATTGTTGTAAATTATCACAACAGCTAAAGCTTGGTTCCCACTAAGAGGCAGGAGCGCATAGACCAAAGTGACGTATGCGCTGTGCCATTTTGCGTACGTCTCAACAGAGATGATATAACGTTGTGGCATTTCTAGTGCGAACTGCTTTAAGACACCTTGATGAAACGTAAATAATAACAACGATGGATGAAAAATTAAATTATTTGAGTGGTCCCGACCAAACAAACTACTAGAACTCCGACCTTCCTATTTCACTTCCATTGCCTCATCTCTCTCATACAAACAAGATCAGCATCCGAGGTACTCTATTATTATTTTATTTCATGTTCTACTCTAAAACTATATTTTGTATAAACAAAATAGGCCTATGCTATTCATGAACATTAATATTAATATTTTGTTGAAAATATGCCAGGGTGAAAGGAATTCATAGCATTTAATTGAATGTTTTATTGTATGTCACATTATTACCCTATGCTTTTAAAGGTTTATGAGATCCATTCTTCTCAGGCGATTGTCCTATATTTCAATTATAATAACAAATCAACGCTTAGGCCTACATCATGGAAACGTATCTTACTTTATTTACAATGTTAGCATCTTTCGATGGCATCAATTTAAATACCACAATTAATGACATCAATCTACTTTTGTGAAGAGAACCTAGATTTGCCCAAAGTCTTTTTATTGTTATTTGTATGTTATTGTCCACCAGTCAGCGTTTACATTTTTCTGCAATTCAAGTATTGTATGAAACGCCATATATGTGCGTTTAACTATTATTGTTGCTATTGAATGAAATTGAATAAAAGTGGTGCATGCCACACAAAAATATATCTGCAAACTATGTATCTGTTTACCATAATAGTCCAATCGCCGTCTAGAATCTAGACCTTTGTGGATTAAACCGCCGAGTGGTAGTAAATTATTAAAATATTGTAGAGCTCTCCGTATTGAATCCGTTTTTGTTTTAAGTAAACGAATAAATAAGAGAACGCATTCTATCTTGCAAGACTATAAACACATCTCCTAAACACTTTTTGAAGTTCTACCATAGTAGACATTGCCGGTCCATCACCACCTCTCCAACAATATTTATTCAATAGTTTCTATCCGCCTGCTGGACACTGAATGACGTGACTCTTTGTTTTGTCGAGTACATGTACTTTACATTGTTTTGCATTTGTGTCTCAAAGCAGTTCTATTCAAGTTGTATGCAAATGACTAAATAGGAATGATGAATATTACTGAGTGTTTCCGAACCTTTGTAATATAAAGTACCGTAAGTATTGATTTATTTGTATTATATAAACCGTTATTATTATTAATGATTGAAATAATCTGTTTTATCAATTAAATACAACAGTAAGCCACAATTTAACTCAGTGGAGACAAACAAATTCATTGCATATGATTAATTAAATTTATGTATTTTGATACATTGAACATTATTCTGCAATGGTACTGGCGTCTTGTGTTTCCCAAGTGATGTGAATGAACGATTGCAAACGTAACAAACGCAATTAAACTATGAGGTTTTGTGACTAGGCCTCCGTATATGCATAAACAGTAAATCGAACATGCTAAACAAACTCAATTAAAATATGAGGTTCTGTAACAGGCCTCTGTAATATACGCATAAACAGTATCGGTAATACATACAAAGGCCTAATATAAAACAAACACAAATTATAAGCTCACTTCTCGTTTCTAGAAACTCGCGACATTGTTTTCTGAATTTTTAGATTCAAAAGCAAGAGAAAGTATATCAAAGCATAATTATGGCAAGCAATTATATCTAAGCTGCTTTTCTGTAGGCCTAAATAGAAGCACTCACTCTTCTATGATGGTAGTATCCTGAATACATATATCACGTTATACATTATATTGTTCGAAGGTTTGCATGGCGAAATAAAATGTTGTTGATATAAAGTTTGCGGCACACCACGTATATTAGGTCTGAAAAGAACTGTTGAGTTTCTCGACGTTTCGGTCAATATGCTTTGATCATCCTCAGGAGTGATGGATATATGAACCCAATGACAGAGATATCGTGTATTTAAGAGCTACTCTTTTCTAGATGACTGGCAATAGTCTGTCAGATAAAGACAGCTGCAGAGCCGGGTGATGATGATTGTAGCTTTAAATATAAATAACACATAACACTGATATGCCAATGTGGTAAATTATGAATAAATAATATTAATAATAGTGGTTGCTATTAAACAATGCCAGTTTCCAGGGAACTACAGGAAAATAGTGTCAATTGATTATACCATAATGCTGTTTAAAGGTTATAAAAAGTGTTTGAAGAAACGCAAAAACATTACTTCCTGGCATTTACGAGGCAGATTGACAATTATAAATCCCCGCGGTATTCAATTGTTGTTTCTTTGATAGTTGTAAACGAGCAATTTGTGGTGATGGCTTGAAGACACACAACGAGTTGAAATAGAGCAAAATCATTAATCTTTTCTCACCGTTGGGCGCCATAACTTAAACCCATTAAGAAGTGGGTTCGAAGCTCTTCCAGTTCTAGGTCACAATTTCAAACATTTAACCAATCTATATATATCAAACTTTAAAAATGCTTGATGGGACACTACAGTGAAATGCGCTTTAAAAATATCTTTGGAACAGAACCATCTAAAGTTCTAAACCACCTTTCCAAAAGTATTACTTGTTGTAATCACATCAGAACAAAGCCTGATATACAGTTTCTCTTTACCAATCCAGGCTAAGCAGGGTTATTGTAGAATGGGCATACGAGTATATTGATCATCCATTTCCTACGTTTTTTTACCACAGAGGGGATAGCTATTTGCAAGGACGGAGTGTGTCCATCACGTGTGTGAAGGAATGAGGAGGGGTATAGTATCCACGATTCACCATTTCAGTCAACGTTTCATTTTTGTTCGGTTCATGACCTTCCAAAAACTCTTTATATAATTTTTCATAAATAAAAAAACCATCTCATCATTTCATCCATCACACGCGGCAGCAGATTTTTACTACTGACGATTTCATCCCCCAATAGTCTGATTATTAAAGCCTGATTTACGGAGATTCTAGAATGACGAAAGTAATTAAACTTACTTTATAACCTATAAACATGTATTGATGTTCAAATCTAAGAATAGCAAGATTCAAAGCAACATTAACCGGTAAAAACGTGCATAGGTTAAAAGGTTGCCAAGGGGTAATGACAGGCTATGACATTAATCACCCAAACAGGCATTAAATAAATAAGTATATATTATATATATATATATATTTTTTTTTTTAAAGGCCTATACAGATTTATATTGTGAAATATATACATAACAATAAATATATCAGGCCAATATTTATTTTTCTTATGAAGTCTGAGCATGAAGTTATGGAGACTGTGGTGACCAACCCTCTCAGATCTGCCTCAAAAATAAATAAAGGCCTATGTATGACAAAACAAAATGCACATAATAATCAATTGTTTGACCATGTTAGACTCATTTCTCAATTTTCATGCGAGGTTTGATAAATATTTACCTCATCGTAGATTTAACTACTACACATGTTCCAATAAATCGATTAAACAAATTAGATCCTAAAAAATAACAATATTAATATAGAATAAGTCGAATAAATCCAATCTCAAGTCAACGATTAAATCCAATCAAATAACTCTTGAATGATATACAAATTATATCGCTTTTGTTAACTTCTTCACCATTAGACAAAGCAACAGTTGACGCATTAATGCGTCAACAGACTGACACTAAACCACGTTTTCAGGCAGTGACCGGCAGTGCGCGCTAGGTTCATAATCTATATCATCGATTTAATAAGTAGGCCTATGGCTTTTGCCGTCGGGAAATCAGTACATTTATTCACATTGGAAATATCATCTAAATTCCCAACGTGTCGCGTGCTGAAAACCCAATTATGAATGACCTTACATTAGGGATGTAATAATAGGTTTGAAAATTGTTTGTTACGGAAAAGCTCCACGCAGTTTGTTTCTCTGAATTGAATTTCAATACCGGTCAGGGCCATAGCCAGGATTTGTCAAGGGGGGGTTCGGACACTAAGTATTTGGGTCACCACCCCCCCCCCCCCCCCCATGGGGTGGGGCCTGAGGCGAAGCGAATTTTGTTAAATGACACCCCTAGATGGCCGGAAAAGACACTCTCATGCAGCATGCTACCAATGAGCAAAACGATCGTACATGGACTCGTGGACTATTTAAACGATAACATTTGTTGCTGTATGTTAGATGCGCGTGCTCTGTGCGGAACCGCCGATTGTTTGATCATTTACTCGGTATTTTATTTTGCGTTCAAGTTCAATGCGAACGTACGTCTAGGAGAAGCCCCGAAAAAAGCACACTGGGTGAAGGCAAATGCAATTCTTATTATAGCTCTATCTATAATATTTATTTACAGCAATTTGTTGAGGAAATTAATTATGCCAATGTAAATAGGTGATATTGATACATTTGAGTACGTATCGGCTGGTGGTCTAGAAAAAAATAATCGGATGCCATAATGTGAACTACAGTACATGATACCATAGATATTATAGTGTAAAATATTAATATTCACTATAATCCTCTATGATACATTACACTTCATAGCCACACATAAATACCGATGTATGTCGGAAGGCTATATACTTTATGCATGCTGTCTGACTGCCAGTGATCTAAACAATTGGTACGCAGTTGTCTGGCGGTGTCCTTTGTACGAATCGTTCGTGCCCCAGCTCGCTGTGAGACGCGTCAATATCATGTTACATGCAGGGACCAAATATTTATTTTTCAGGTTAAAATCGGCAATTCATTTGCAACTCTTAGAAATTTACAGACACGTAGGCCTATCGCTCGAAGTACGCTCATACAGGGAAGAAGGTACTGTATGAGTTATTTCGAACGAGTTTACGAATTTTTCAATTTACGAACAACTTGTTGTACTGTGGGGCACGTATTTGGACGATTTTCGGAGATGAGGGTGAGGTATTGGGCATGTCGGGAATGGGGGTTCGCAGTCGCTTAAGGGGGGGTTCGCTCTAAAGGGGGGGGGGGGAGGGGTGGGGTTCGAACCATAAACCCCCCCCCCCACCCCTGGCTACGGGCCTGCCGGTAATGTATTGCTGAGTGTACTACCGAATGAATCCGGGATTTTAACATATAGGCCTAGGCTATTCAAGTCTATTCTTACAACTTATGGTCATTTACGCACTGACAGACTTGCAGATATTCTCATTGGAGAATCACCTGATTTTGCAGCTGTCGCTAAATAGAATTTAACTGACTATCGCCAGTCAGAATTAGGGTTTAGGTGGTCAATAAGCAATTGAGTTGCTGACACAAATTAAGCCTATTAATTGCCAGAAAAAAATTATCAATCAAATAATTAATTCATGAACATTAATGGAAACTAAATGAACATACAATGGTATGCCTTGTTGCATTGTCTTTTTATATATATTTTTGTTTTTGTTCTATGAGCTCTTAGATTAAGATTTTTTTTTCTCTTTTGCTATGGATATATTATGTCACCATGATATTCTGAAATAAAAAGATGAATGAATGAATAAATCATTAATAACCCTGTAGTTACCGTTACGTCATACCGTATATACCTAAATAACACCGTACATACTTAAATAACACCGATACCAGATGGTTTTACAATGTTAAAATTTTCCATTTGCGTCTGTATGTAAGTGTATTTTCTTGCTTGTAACGTTACCACTTTATTTATCAATTATCAACTGACCACATGCCTATTGATTTAAAGAAAAATTATTAGTGCCGGCTTATTCAAATGTCGAGTTACTGTGTCGACCTCGACCTCTGCCGCTTTCCTACCAAATCGGTCAGAGCGCTTTATTTAAATTCGAATTTTCTCTTCAGTTCGTCTCAGAAATACATTGATCAGAAATAATTATTCTTGTTAATACAATAATGATCAATACTTTTAAACAATCTATAAAAGCTATTTTGTTAGAATATAAAACCGTTGAAATCCACTTGATATGCCGACAAGACAATTATTTCTTTTTATGTTTCACAATTCCACAATAGCTGCAGTCCCGTGAAATACATTAAAGATTTAAACACACCGATAAAACGTAGATCAGTTAGTACGGTAACCTTAATGTTAGATCAAAGGACGCAAATTGCTTTTAGAAATATATAAGGCAAAGGAACACAGACGATCCACAAATAGTGCCAGTTAATGTAACATAAAAGCGTTATCGACCTGGATTGAACAGCATTTTAACAGACTAATTCAAAATAACAATTACTCATCCCCGTGGACCTGTTTATGTAGGCCTACGATTGTCTTAAATGACATGAAGACAGCGTACTAATGCTCCACTCTCAACTTTTTTCGTTATTACCGTTCCCAATTTGTGTTTGTTCCTCTGCTTTGCAGGTTAGCATTTCTCATTTGCCATTTGCCTTTGAAATATAATTTTAATTGTCATAGGGATGTCTTCTGATTTGTGAACTTATGCTAATAATATGATAAGGCCATATCATCGATATATAATGAAGCCTTGGCAATAAAGTATAAGCAACATCAAAGAGGTGTAAATTTTTCTTAAAGTTGGAACTTTTGTGAATCAGCAAGAATGTGTATGTGCCTTACATTATTTAAACAATTCTCAATTTTATTTATTGTAAATTAATATAGCGCCCTCTATTTTCTAATACGTTAACAGGATTCATTCCATGCATTATTTCCTTACCTTTGTCGCTTAAGCATTAGAACTTTTAAAATTGTTTAAATACGTCGGTATTCTTTGATCTTTCAATTTAGAAATCCATTATGGAATTCAAGTAAACTGTAATTATCATAATGGTATTGGAATTACGCTGAGATAGCCTTTTAATTGATCGATCAATGTGGTACTGCACATTTTACACACGATTATCAGTGCTTTTAAGTTACAGGCTCTACAGACCTTATATGTTTCATATGTGGTGCTGTATAGTGGAATTTACATATGATACTGGCCAAACTTCATAGAGAATAGGCTAAAAGTTTATGTGAATTAATAGGCGAAAGTTCAGTCTACTATTTGTTTGATTGCAATTTTATTTATACTGTATCGTTAATTCCAAATGAATTCTGCTTTATTGATTTAACCTTTAAAACTTTTACCACTGTTTACAGTATGCAACTGTTAATTATTCTTTAACAGTCATAAAAGAAAATGTTTATAAATTAATGCATTAAGATTTTCTCTCTAAAATGTGTCATTCATTTCGTCATCGAAAACAATGAGAATATAATTGGTGTGAAGTTTTTTCTACTTCGTATAATGTAGAGGGCGCAACGCGCTGTATAATTGATTACGCAATAGTAGTATGCAGTCATTATGTAATACGTATTACTGTACCAAGATGTGCACAAACAGGTGTGCACAGACAAACTAGTGCACAAGTATCAATTGTAACAGAGGCGACACGTAATTTTTAAAAACTTAGTTTTTACCGCCGATAGACGACATTCACGAAAAAGCAAATTAAGGGAAGAGGATTATTTTTGTGTTTGTTAAATATTTTGTTGAATTTCAAAACTACCGTACGTACCATAGTTGTTTATATTGCTGTTGTCCTACCTCGCATGCTTCACATGGTGTTTTTCTCCTCTCCAGAAGAGTTCCCAACTCGTAAAAACAAATTGCTATATGCCTATTCTCTCTAATGAGATACCGGGATAATTCATTATTATAATAAAAACAGTCAACAAAAAGTAGGGGTCACATAGTTGGAATAAGTGATAATATTAATAATTTAAAAAAATAAAATAAAACCATGCTAAAAGAAAAGAAATTAATATATTTACTTTAAGAATAAAATGCGAAGAGTTAAGAAATGCTGGTGGATGAATGGATTGACTTTCAACGTAATAATGTGACATATGAAAAGAAAGGCAAATACAATAACAAGGCCTGTCTCCTCTAAGTCATTTTATATCTATTCATGTTTTGATAAAGTAAATCATTAAGCTCTGTACACTCTCAAACTTTATGTGACAACAAAATATGATGTGCCATAGGCATATATGGTCATGATTATGTCATCTACCGTATTTGGGTATATCACTACAACAATTTAGGCACATCACACTTTTTGGTCGAACTAGTATGATAGTGTAGACAGAGCTTAGGAAAGTGATACTTATCTGCAAGTCAGTGATCCAAACAAATCATTTTGTGAAGAATTATCGAACGTCGTCTGTTCTAATAATTGAGACTGTGACTGTCTGTAGAAGCGCGCGTCGAATTCGTCTGCCTAGAGTAGAGATGGAAGGAAGATAACACCTGAATCGACCGTCATTAACTATACAGTATTAGTTGATGACACTTCAATTGTAAGAATGTTAATAACAAAATTGATCAACGTTGCTGCATCACACCACTATAACAATCAGAAGTTAGGTTAAGACACTCATTTTAATTGCTTTAAATGCAAAGTACAAATCAATATTGGCACACCGATATACTATTACTTATCACTCGATGAATCGTGAAGGAATTTTATATTATTAAAAAAAAAACAAAAACAGTTACATACCATAGGAGGCTTAATTAAATCCTGCTTATATATTTATGAACCCCGTCTTATAATATTTGTTTTGTTAAAATTATAATTACTATATTTTTAGGGACCACATTGGAATTAAGTTGTTTTACTTTAAACGACTTTATGTGTTTTCCCGTGCATCGTCAGACTTCATTAATCCCGCCATTTTTATTTGCTTTTTTGATGTATTTTAATATTTAAGGTGATTATATATATTATTGATGTATTTTTAATGTTATTTATTGAGATGCCAAATAAATGAAAGAAAGAAAAAAAAACGCATTTTTTGCTGTCGACATGCGAATTTGGTTAGTGTAGACCTTACGCTATACTTTAAAACATCGAACTCATTACTCGTTAATGTTGGAGTATTATATCAGGGAGTTGTAGAACTCCCTGATTATACTGTGTAATACTAAAATGCATGGTGTTTAAAAGGCTTTCAATTCAAACCGTGGAATGAATTTACATTTTAAACCTACACTTTCACTCTTTTTGTCTAATTGTTAAATTAAATCCGGCATAACAATGAATTGTCAGCCTCAAATGATATATTTCAATTAAAAAATGAAACTTAAACACACAAAAAACAACTTTAGGCACATCGGCTCAAGGTTGGCACGTCGGGTTTACGAAAAGGGCAGGTAAAAAAAATACATGACAGATATTTTCGTGCGTCCTTGTTTGTCAATACGTAATGTCGTTGACGATCGTTATTAATAGTCTTTAAATTTAATCTTAATTTTCTTCTAAATCATATCGCAAGAATACCTATACTGCATGTATATTTTATAATTTGCCATAGGCTAATTATTTACTTCAATTCTGCTGCTTCGCCAAACATTAAAATTTCCTAACAATATCTCGCTTTTAAACAAAAATATGATGTTAACGAACGGAGGATGAGATGTCTTTAAGCATACTTTAAGTTTAACGTACTGATTATTAAAATATGTTTTCGTCGAAATCTGATTTTTAATCGAAAATGCATAAAAATAGAATTTCTAGGAATATATAATTTTTTAATTTGATTTAGGTTTGTTTTCTCATCTAATTTAAAATGGCATAAAATGAATTCATCGCTTTAACACTAAAGCTAAACTACAGTACTTATATTAGCACACGTTGAGACTGAAGTATAAGTTTCTTACAATAAATAGTTTATAAATACAACCCTGTAGGATACAGTTACAAAACGGTTTAAAGAAAAACACAAAAAATAAAATGTCAACTATAGTTTAAATCAAGATATTACGATCACATTAGTATAGGCTTGAGAACAACATAATATTTGTTTATTTTATTCAATTATTTCAACAATGTTTAATGAGGCTGATTTTTAGGGACCCTCGAAACAAATTTAACAAATAAAATATAACAGTTGACAACAATCTGTGAGAATTAATTAAATATAACCGAACCCTTTTGTAACTTTTTGTATTATCTGTATTTTCTCATGTTTTACTTTTGAAGAATATCAAGGTTTAATATTGAGATCTAAACTGAGACTTGTTATTCTAAAGTCATAAAATCGTCATCATAACATGTAAGAAATTTAACACGTCATAACCATGTTTAAATGTGCAATAAACGCGTCAAAAACTATTTAAACGCGTTATAATTCATAGTATGAGTGGCAAATCACAAATGTGCTACAACGCTTTATGGGATTTCAAATCAGAATTCCGTTACAGATTTATTAAACATGCCAAAGTGAAGAATGGCCTTGATACTATTATTCATAGAAAATAATAGTCTAGTTTCAAAATAGATTTTATAAATTTATGTTGAATATATCTTGTTTATTTAATATAACTAGGCCTATGCCTCAGCGAAGACAAATCTACGTTGATACTGATTTAATGAATATTTATAGAATAATGAGTAAATATATTTCAAATATAACATTATTGATTTAATAAAATTGTCTCGTCTAAGTACGATGGCGATTCGGTTACATGTTTATCGAAAATAAAGCATATGCGGTTAGTGTATTTATTGTTTTGAATATAAATAATTTCAATGTTGATATGATATACCATACCTCGTAGTAAGGGTGGATGTACGCGTTGTTTCATCACATAAAAAACAAGCTATTAACCATCCAGGTGTCGTAATTTATAAAACAACCAGACAACCCAAGGAAAACAAACAAAAATCAACCATGAAAAACCACCAAGAATGTAATCTAACAACCAGGCAACCTGTGCAAGCAGACAGCAATCAACCAGATAGTAGTAGTCCGGTTGTTGGTCATTGGCTTCCTTGTTGCTAGATTAGGCTACCTGATTGGTTGGTTGTCTGGTTGATTACTGTCTGTCTAATTATGTTATCTGGTTGCATGTTGGTTGTCTGGTTGGTAGATTACCTGCTTGGTTGATTTTTGATTAATGTCTGTCTACATGCTTTGGCTTGTCTGGATGTTTGATGACACGGCCGTTCACCTGTATGTTGTCTTGCTTTTATAGATTACCTGCTGTATTGGTTGTTGATTACTGTCTGTCTACATGCTTTGGCTTGTCTGGTTGTTTGATTGCCTTGCTTTTATAGATTACCTGATTGGTTGGTTGATTGTTGATTACTGTCTGTCTACATGCTTTGGCTTGTCTGGTTGTTTGATTGCCTTGTTTTTATAGATTACCTGCTTGGTTGGTTGATTGTTGATTACTGTCTGTCTACATGCTTTGGCTTGTGTGGTTATTTGATTCCCTTGTTTTTATAGATTACCTGCTTGGTTGGTTGATTGTTGATTACTGTCTGTCTACATGCTTTGGCTTGTCTGGTTGTTTGATTGCCTTGTTTTTATAGATTACCTGCTTGGTTGGTTGATTGTTGATTACTGTCTGTCTACATGCTTTGGCTTGTCTGGTTGTTTGATTGCCTTGTTTTTATAGATTACCTGCTTGGTTGGCCGATTACTGTTTGTTTTCTTGCTTTTGGTTACCTGCTGGTTGTTGGATCACATCTTTGGTTGCCCGGTTCTTAAATTACTTGATGGTTGGTTGGTTGTCTGGTTGATTACTGTTTGTTTTCTTGCGTTGTGTTATCTGTTGGTTGTTGGGTTGGTTGCCTGGTTGTTAAATTACCTGCTTGGTTGGTTGTCTGGTTGATTGTTACTTATGGTGCCTAGTTCTTTGATTATCTGCTCGGTTGGTTGCCTGGTTGTTAGATTGCCACCAGACAAAACAAAACCAATTCTACCAACAAACTAACATTTAACCAAAGCATCTATACAGTATATAAATTATGGTTAATTCTGACATAGGCGAGAACAATGGAAAAACTTCGAGACAAATCTCCGCCTTGGATACCTACCTTATCTATCTCAGATGTACCACGAAACGTAGATTTGATAACATTAGTTTCCACTATTACAATATTGTTCCATATTTCTATCTTAGGAAGATATATAAAGGGTTTTTATAACAACATTTTTTTATTTCATTGGTAGATTTTTAACTCTACCCGCGGTAGAAGTACAAATTTCCGGGTTCACGGTAAGGTGTGTCAATTACCTTGCAACTTCCGGCATGGTAGGTTTCAATTAAGTTGGCCGTTGGTGGCGATAGCCATTTTAGTTTTTTGTTTATTTTCGGACCGCGCGTGTGAAGGTACAGTAGTACATTAATAAAGATCAAATTAAATATATTTATAAAAAAAAAAAGAGTATATTGTGGGGAATAAGTATATAAAATTACATCGCGAGAACTGAGATGATAACAGCTTTTGTTTGAAATCGAATGAAATAGCCGAGTTGTGACAGCACTTTATGTATACTGTGCGCTACCTGTGTCCCGTTAGGACCCCGGGATACTTCTGCCCATGTTGCAAGCAGTCTAAAACGTCTTCCTTCTTATGCTAACACGGCTCACTGTGTCGCGGAATAATGTATTAATTATACCAATTCGGACAGTATTTATTTGAATAGTACATTTCATCGGACTGTTATCTACAATTTAGCAAGCATAAACGTCGATTCTTTTATGAACCATGTTTTATATCGTTGATTTCTTTCTTTTTGGTCTTACATTTTTAACGTATCCCCTCTAATTTATAACACATTGATCCAAACAAAATCAAACAATCAAAACGATTAAAATAAAACACATCGAATGCATGAACTTAACATAACCGAAACCGCTATCTGAGTGAAACTGCATGACAATGGTATACATTAGATGATACATCCAATTATAGGGTGTTATTTTGACGCCCATAGGATACACTTTACCATCAACTCTTCTATGGAATCCCATTAGTGATAAGTTTCAAATGAACAGAGGGGTTATGGATTGTTCTCTAGGCGGCTAGCTAATCGACATTAGTCTGGCTACAAACCAAACCTGTCAGCTTGAAATAACACCATTACATTAAACACACAAATATATTATTGTTAATTCTTACCTTTAATTTAGGTTCATGAGTCTATAGGTGATGCTAGAGGAAACTGTAATTCATGTAATTTAGAATGTATTCTCGGGCCTAAGTGTCTCCTCAAGATACATATGGCATTTCTGAATCATTGAACGATTCTGAATAATTGTGGATGATATTTTGAACAAGTTTATGAATGACACTAGCGTAATTGATGCTTGTTTACCAATTCCTTGATTTATATTCTGATTTTGTACCCTTTCAGTGAAAGAAAAACCCTCAAACCAGCCAGTAGGCTTACTGTAGCAACTTTTTCCAGAGGCTTATACGCAAATTCCTTGATATAGTATCTCATGTGTTTCTCATGTGACGTCTGTATCCTTATACATGACTCATATGGAATTAGCATAATGGAAAATGTTGGAGTATACTTTACATAATTATTGAATTAGTAGAAATTACTAGTTTATTTTCCTATATTCCGTCTCATGTACATTTTGATCGCACCAGTGCAACTCATCTCGACGTCATTTGTAAGTGTAAAGCTCAGATTCGCTTTCAAAAGTTAATCTGATATGATCCGAATAGTACATTAATTGATTGTACTTTGTAATTCTATGAAGCTGGATAACGTATTTTTAATAATCCCATAATTAGATCAGATACATATTTTTTAGCTCATAGCCTGAAATGCTTAACATCAATGAGGTTGTCAATCGTCAAATGCTTAGTTGACTTTGAATAATTTAAAACAAAACGGCTTCTTTCTTCAGTCGGGGTTACACGGCGTAATACCCCTAAATTGTGTATTAGTATTTTTTTATTTATTCAATAAAAAAAATAAATTATGGGATGAAGTACCCTGAGTATTGCCATTCGTCAGACTTTTCTTAAAATATTGTTGATACATTAGAATAAAACTGTACGTTACTGTGTACTTAACATGTTATGTAAAATAAGTTTCCGCTTGTTTGAATATCATACAATACACAGCAAGAACAAAAATGAAGAAACCACCAGAAAGGCATCGTCAATGGAATAATCATGGTCTCTCCGATTCCTTAATATCGGAGAATCTCCGCCTCATTTTGATATGGATCTACAATGTTAGCAGGAAAATCAATTCATAGTAAAGACCTACAGAAGTAATACTTATTTTCGTCGAGTGGTTTCCGTTTTTTATTATTTAATTTTGCTAATTGGAAAACAATTATATTTTTGTAGTGATATTGGTTAATTGAACAAACTTACGTTTAACAGTAATGATAATATTAGGTTTTATGTATAGAATGTGAAGAAAAACACGTTCATGAATAATACATTATTGTTGGTAAAAGAAAATGCAGATGACTTTGAACATTGTATCCTAATACCCCGAGTTTGTAGAACTCTTGAAAGTTAATTCCGTTTCGGTGTCGTCAAACAGTAGAGATAGATTCATGATGATGTAATTGTTCACAAACCTCATCAATCCAACCTGAAACACGTTCCAAGTCTGTATGTATTTACCGTAATGTAATACCAAAATACATTTCTGAAAGATCAAACGTACACGCCATTGCTGATTAAACTCAGACAATCACGCACAGTATCAAATCGTCGACTCATAATTCAAATGTTAAACTCTACTTATTAATTTCTCTAGATTACCACAGTATTTTAGTCTGTCGTTTATCATCATAAATTTAGATAACACGTGACTTTCAACCGATTATCAACGTGATTTCATCAGGCGCTGTTTTTTGTCCTTTGTGCATGTAGACATTATTTACATATCTTTTTTTTTAATCGCTCTCTTGAAAAGATGTTTTAAAGACATTATTTGTTTGTTTATTGAATAAGATTTGTTCACCAATTTTTTTTATCTTGACGTTTTATACATTAGCTGTCTTTTCTATTCCAAAACTGATTGTTCTTGCTTTGTAAATACTGCAATGTGATAAAGTGAAATAATGGATGAACATTGCGCCACTTTTAACGTCAAGCAACAATTTTTATGTGATGGTAATAATAATAATACTGAAAATGGAAATAATATGCTGCAGTGTCCATTCACACTATGGCTATGAAAGAAAAAAAACTTACCGAAAACTAGCATTCTTCATCAAGTGGCATATAAAATAAGAGAAGAGAATTCCTTTACAAATAAAGTAGAATTTAAGTTATTTATTTAATTCATCACATTTGTGATTCATGAATATGGCTATACATGAGTTTAAGGTGGAACTGGTATATTCTAAGCTGGATTTTTTAGCAGCTGCTTTTTGAACCATACAATTATTCTAGTTAAAACACTAAACACGAATCAACAATAATAATGAATGAACAAGTGGAAGATAAACAAATTATTTGATAGAAAAAACATATTGATCAAGAATGTTTAATAATTATTCTGAACTTTCATTATATGTAGAGCGTTTCTGAGCTAGGATTTAACGTTATTGCTATTTTCTTGAACATTGTTAGTGATGGTTGATATATATATACTACGGTACTTTAACACTAATAACGCATCTAAAACGAATTACCTGCGTCTATGCGTTCATTATGTTTACATAAAACTAAACATCGTTTTATTAACATTACATTGCAAATAAACATCACAATACCATTGGAAAATGTTTACAAATAATATACTAATTACTGCGCATGGTTGACATATTGCAGTGGAAGCAACAATTAGGTCTATATATAGGCCTAAACGAGGGAAAGATTTTATCGAACTTAAACGGCTTAAACAGATTTCAAGCAATATATTTCTTTAAACGAGTCAATTTCGACTTCTCTGTATTTCAATACTTATTTGCTTACCATGAACCGCATCAATTCTTCTAAAACATTCTTACGAATTAAATGCTTTACATTCATGTTTTAAGCCGTATTTGTCTCAAAATAATGTTCTTACTAAGAACACCAGAGATTCTCTCAAGTACAAATATATTTATTTCAAGCAATATTTTGCTTTAAAAAGAAAGAATTTTCCGTGTTTTATTTTATAGAATTTTTAAAAGCAAATTTGTTAGCCGATTTTTATTTATAGAATTCTTGTTTTAAAGAAAATTAAAAAAAATATATATATATTATTAATAATATTGCTAAATACACAAATGTAAAATTCGAATTACTCTCTAGAAAACAATTCAACGTTTCAAAGTACGATGAATAATATAATATGCTACTATACCTACTAGCTCATTATCGGTCCTTATTAGGCATTATTGTTATAATATAAAATTGTTCCAGGTCTTACAAACTTTTCATATTTCCTATTTGCATGTCTATTTACTAGTATGACCAAATATGGAAAAAAAAAACCAAAAAAAAAACAACAAAAAAAACCCATACAAACATGTCAAGAAATTGCATATCGAATGGTCGAAATAATGATTGAGTGAATCACATTAAGATACAAGACGAATGCTGTCTGATTCACCCAGACCTACATAACCAGTCTGTATCGTTGACATTATCCCATTATCAGTTTAATAAACGTAGCGTATCATTTTACTGATAGACATTGAGCAATTACAATTGTTTGTAGTTATTTGTAAAACTGTTTTATTACCTCTTGGTTCCATAAACAACACACTTTAAGACATTATAACTACTGTAATACTTAGACTGTTAGTATTTCAAACATCATCGTTCTCCGTTATCTCATAATAAACCAATTATTTGACGTCAATGTTTAAACTCTATAAGGAGAGTCAAAATAGGTTTTATTGCGTAAGTTAGGATGAACAATCAATGATAACTGCTCTAAATGAAGGACGTTTTTAAGCAAAATAACATTAACGTATGGAATTCCTTTAGTTATAATGATCTACTGTATGTTGTCACAAACAATGATCGAAAAGCGTTTAGTATGCATAATAATGCATATAGTTATTATTTGTTTTAATGTTGCGCCTGCGATCCAATCCAGTTTGTCTATTTATTAATGATAATGATGGACATATCACAGTAAGATAATCATTAATTACAAGCAAAACTCTGTAAGTAAAGTGAATCGGCTTTGGCAAAGTCCAAGCCTTGTAGCTGCTTGCTACAGCCGTTAATGTAAAACAGTCCACCGCTAATGTAGTAAAACCTTCAGCTAATGAGTAAATACAAAACCAACACCAGATAAGGTAGAACGGTCAACAGCTAATTTAGAAACAAAAATTGTCTCACAGCATGACTACGCACTTACGAGAGGTGTTGGTCGTTTAATAGAGGTAGATTATGTGAGGCGTTTTCTTAATAGAGACGGTGGTCGTTACGAAAGGTGGTCGATTATGAGAAGCGGCCTCTTAAGAGAGGTGGTCGCTAACGAGTGTGGTTGCTCACAATGTATGGTCGTTCTGGGGAGGTGGTGGCTTACGAGATGGCCGATTTTTGAAAATCAGTCGCTTACGAGAGGTGGATAGACTGAATATGCATTTACACACATTAAGGCATAGGCTTGAAAATATATAAGTTGTTTCTACATTAGCACTTGTTATGAGTAAAAACTCGATTCATGCAAACTTGATGACCAGGCTTGGGCTAAATGAGTGTAAAGTGTCACTAATTGAAAGAGCAACGTTTGTGGCGATGTAATGTAACATCATCACACATAAACGTAAACACTAAATCCACGCTTAACACCTAAACTTATTGATTTAATTCGTTCGATAACTGTTTTTTTATTTATCAATAGCAATACAAATCAGTGGTGTTCACCATTCAAACTTGGTTAAGACGAACATTCTCCTGAATTTAATTAAAAATATGACTCACCCATTTTGAATTCTAAAACGTTATCTTGGGATTTCTAGTTTGTTTTCGACTAGGCGAATTTCGCGCGCATCACATTTGTGAGTTATGATTGGTCGTACACTTGTTCTTGTCAAAAATGTATATTAGTTGGAAAGTATGTACTGAAAATGTAACTTAACTATACGATTACATGTTATTGATACACTATTATAATAATCAACGTTTGTAAGGTTTGCATTTAAGAAATAGGACAGGTCATTGAGTTTGGCATTATCATAACCGACTATTATCTAACAGATTTGTTTCGCATACACGAATTCAAGTACAGTGCACCCAATGAACCAACTTTTAGAATTTATTTACATATACATCATATACAATATGAACGAATTTGTTTGTCCGTGCTGTTTAAATTCATTCATAACACACGAACTATAGGTCTACTCAGGTAAGAGTGAAAATAATTATTTCCACTATTCCTTGGCCTACTGTCATGTATCTTTTCAAGTGATCAAGGTATTACAATCTATATATATACACACATTTCTGGTATTTTGTAGTGTTACGTTCGTTTGTAACACCTATTTGTGCTTATCACGTTTGGTGTTGCCAGGTCCTAAACTGATATCAATATCAATATTAATATGGCGTTTCATACGTATATAATTAGCTCAAAAACTCATGTATTTTTCGGACAGGACAGGTGGACTAACATAACAAAACATAAAATTAGTCTTGCCAAATAGGCCTAAACTACGCGATATAAACATTTTGCATCAAACAATAACGATTATCCCAATTATTGTTAATTGTTTAGTTTATAATTTTAAGATTTTTCATGATTTTTTTAATGTTTTGTTTCGTTTCACATAATCTATCAATCGTGGGAGGCTGATTTTCTCTATGTAATATAATATAATATTCATTTATTATTTTGATTCATATAATTTTCGTTTTTTATCGCAACAAAATATTATGCATGATTTTGGCCTTCGATTTATAAAATAAAAATGAACAATGCATGGCCTCTGTTAAACACCAGACGCTTTAATAATTCTGTTCTCCTATAACTATAATCAACATAAGTGTTTTCCTCGTTTAAAAAAAAATAAAATTATGCTTTAAATGTTAAATGTCATTACATTTGCATCAAAATCAAGCAATTTTTTTTTTTGGCAATCAAATTCACATGAATCCAACTGAATTTTAATACCTCAACATTCTGATGTATATTTTATTTATCTTCATTCTCATGAGAAACATTCTTATGATTTTACAATTAGTTATCAAAGTCTTACCGAATACCTGATTGTTTAAAAAAAACTATTAATATTAAATGGCATCGGGTGATGTTAGTATTTTAATGTAACATACATTAGGCCTAATTTTTAATGTAAAAATCATATAACAAACATCACTAGATTTATAATATTATCTATTGTTAGTCCTAATGTAGGTCTAATGTACAATAATGCGAGCCCGGGCCATTATGTTGCAAGGTAGACACTTCATAAGGAGTTTAAAATTATCTGATATTCTATAATTGTGTATTCGCGACTTTCAAATGATCCTGTGTGTTATTTTCCAAAATTAAACCAGATTCCGACTGTAGATACAGTACGGTATACCGAGGCAATACGGGTTCTTTGAACAATCCTCAATCACTTCTTAAAACATTCATTTTTGCTTTATTATTTCTGCATTGATAGTTAATGGTCTTCATCATGCGTTGCTTTAATAAGATCTACTTTTAACTATTTAATAATTAACGTACTTATCTGTATTATCAAGTGCAAATATTTTGCATTACAAGACTTACCCCAGTCGGCGTTTCGATTTGGTTCATAGTAGTAAAGGTAAGAAACGCCATACGTGCCAAAATATGTATCTTTTTACTAATATTAAGTTTACACAATGGAACGAGTTGACAAAGATCCGTAACATTTAATATCTGTACACCAGTATTATTCGCACGCACTATGCAACTTATAAATAATTGAATAGGCCTATGTACCAAAATGGTCGATCTGACTTTGGTGGATAGGAACCAAATTACCCGGGTAAAACACGGTAAGTTTTGTATTTCAAACACATTTGTTTTCCAATATCTTTAATAGTGATGATCAATGAGACAATATGAGCCGAGATCGTAACACAAATTTGTGATTACAGTACTACAGCAATAACGTGAATCTTCTAATTAAATCTCATGTGGAAATAAAATTGCTGAATTAGGATCAAAATCATTAACTGGCAATTACAGGTAGCAGGAAACAAAGTGGAGTGTTGATTAGTAATCACGCAATTACAGTTAAACAGAAATCGAATCGCTTTATCTCTTCTCGCAAATGCGTTTTCCTCAAAAGTATCTCCTCCAATGAAGGACATTTTATTCAAAATAATGAACATACAGCACATAACAGTCACAATGCACACCAGGTGCGTAAGATTAGACCTAAAACGAAATTGACATTCAGGAGCAGGAAAGTGGAGTGTTAATTGGCAGATCGAATTGTTTTATCTCTTCTCGCAAACGCGTTTTTCCCCAACCAAATGATCTCTTCGAATAATGGACATTTTATTCAAAATGAACATACAGTACATACATCAACATAGTAATACACAGCAGGCACAATGCATGTCCGTAAGATTAGGCCTAAAACGAAATTGACTTGACTTGACTTAATGTTAAGCGTCGCGCCGATCTATTTTACTTTTTCAAATTCAGTTTCAAGGGCGCGCGTTTAAACAGACGTAGACCTAGGTTTTTATGAAAATATAAATAATAGTATTCGGATAAAAAGCAGGTGCTGTGTATTTCGATACTGAATGTTAAATATCGATAATTTTGCAAGGGTAAGCTTACCGTACATCGGGAAGGACGGATGATGTTATGAATATTGAGACAGATCTTCACAACAAGACGAGGCCGGTTATCCCAATGGTTGGGAATAATATCTTCATCAGACATCATTTTGACTGTGAGCTAGAACTTCATAGGCATACTGATAGTATGTAGTAGTAGTTGTTTTATGATGTCCTTGTTCCGGGTGTCACTAAATAGGTTAGGTAGGCCTATACAACCCGGTGTGTCTATTTATGATACCAAAATAGCTGTCTCCATATAAATAATATTACTATTATTCAACTTATAATATTATTAATATAATCATCAGAAGCCCAAGCTCTGTAATCATAGATTTTGCGTATTATTATAAAACACGTTCCTTCGTATCATTCGTTTAGTCCCGTTCATTAACGCGTTTCACACACACTTCCGTGGGCGTACACCCCGAAACGCATTAATCTAGTACAAAAACATCACACCACAATACTTGACGACGGGCGCGAGTTCTAAAAGTAAGGTTACACATTACTAATATACTTATTGTTCAACAACCAGGCCTAGCTAGGCCCTATAGAATAATTTTAGACTTGAGTGAGAAGATGGTTAGCCCCTAGCCTGATATTAATAAGAAACGGCCTGCCATTACTACCTACTAATAGTAGTAATACTAAAACTAGGCTAGCCTAGCCTAGCTAGTAGTAGCCCACACCAGGCCAGCCAGGCCCTCTGCAGGCATAGCCCCCTACTTAGACTAGGTCCTATAGCTAGCTATAGTAGTAATAGTACGCTAGGCCCTAGTAGTAGGCCTTTTGCTCCTCAGTGTCTCTCGAGCTTACCCATTAAAAAAAAACCTTCACCCGCTGGTGAGTGACCGACCTTGAAATGCTAATAATAATATATTATAGGGCCTAAACCCTAGCTAGTTATTAGGTGCAAAAAGTACAGTGGTAGCGCTGGCTGGGCCAGGCAGCCTCTCTCTAGTCTGGCTAAAGTAGGATATGTCTAGGCTAGGCCTAGTTATTGTATAGTAACAGTACAGTAGTGTAGATAGGTTAAATAGTATCCCTTACCAAATCTAGCCTAAAGCCTACATACTCCTATGACTGAGGCCTCCTATTCTATGATATTTGTTTAATAATAATGTTTTGCAGTAGACACTGGTTCATAATCTGTCTATTCTATAGGCATAGTATCAATAATATATTTGCAAGTCTGCCAACACGCCTTCCTTAAAAAAATACTCTCACTCACCGTAGAGATGGAACAGTCTACTCATTTTTCACGTTAGACTCAATGCCTTTTAGTATCCCCATTTTACACTTTCTCTGAGAAAAAATTAGAAACAAGTGTTTCTCAACTGATTTGTGTCATTTGGGGTCTATATATCCACCAAAAAAAAGTTCCAGCTCATCTGGCCTGGGGAAAGTCGCTATTTTGGATTTTTAAAATGGCCGCCATAAATTACATATTTTTGCTCATAACTCAGCTTCTACATCATGTATGGACTTGATTTTGGTGGTAAAGTATATGTTTGTAGGGTCAAGGAATCCAAATACAGCATTTTGAAGATTACTCAATGGCCGCCATTTTGTTTTTTAAAATGGCCGCCATAAAATACAGATTTTCTCATATCTCAGCTTCTACAAATTATATGGATGTGATTTTGGTGGCAAAGTGTATGTTTTGAGGGTCAAGGAATGCAAATAAATCATTTTTAAGTTCACTAAATGACCGCCATTTTGTTTTTCAACATGGCTGCCATAGCATTTACAGAATTTTCCACATATCTCAACTTCTATCATCATATCTGATTTGGTTGACTAGGCCTAAGTCTATGGTTACAGAATAAACATTTTCAAAATCTTATACCTTGCCATATTAGAGTTCAAAATGGCCGCCATATTGTATTGCACAGTATATAGTTTTTGGGTTTCGAAATACAAATACACTATTCTGAAATGTTTTTTTGTACAATTGCTATTTTTTATCTTTAAAAATGGAAATGGTCATGTAGTCCGTGGATTCATAACATATAGCATTAAAATCCATGTAATGTGAATATCTACAATAAAATGGCCACAATAAACATACAGCTTATTAATTGTCAGCTATCGAGCAATCGTCATCACTTTCCTCGTATGTTCCTTTACCATTAGAGCAGTGACCACTGCAATAACCACACGCAGCAACACATGCTATAGAGTACTTTCTACAGCTGCATTTGTTTGTGCTGCATAGGTTTCCTCCTTTGCAGTTACAGCATATTGATTTCAGTAAAGATTGAGGTGCAATATCATCGTCTGTCATGATTGGAGATAATTGTCATAAATCCTCCAGCCTCTTTCATCGGGTTTATAGCATTTGTATTCAAGAGCTTCCATGTAATAACTTGCTGATGAGAGTGCTTTATAGTAGTCTGTCTGGATTTAGTTTACCCTTTGCTGCCTGTCGCACAAATTAGTCATGTCTTGCCTTGGACAAGATATCTGGATTCAGACCATGTAATCACCGTAGCCTTAATACCATATATTTACTAACATTTTTTATGCTTGATAGCGGGTTGGTGAAAATCGATACAACAGTAGGAGGGAATTTCTTCTTGTAAATGTAGTTGGTTTAGTGTATCCACATATAGATGATACAGTGTCACATACAGACCATGCATAATTAAAAAGAAATTCATCAAGGTCAGCGATTAAACCAGTAATAGACGATATGTTAAAGATTCAGTTACTTATTTGAAAAAAGAGCTTTGGTTGGACAATGGTAGCATAAAAGAAGTAACACATCTGTATCTTCTGCAACTACAACCGCATTTGTATCAGAACAATTGGTTTGAGATATAGCTTCTTTAACCATTACCGTGTCTGCATCTTCATCAGCTTGGATGGTTTTAATACCACATCTTTCCATTTCCTGAGAGAGTAATGTTATGAAAGATGCTTCCTCTCGTTCTGATTAAACCTTGGTATCTAGAGTAATGTTCACATTACTGCTTGTTTTCTTCTGGAATGTTTTTCGATGATGCTCGTAGCCTTTGGTTTGCTAGGATATCCATCCCAAACAACTATACACCACCATTAAATTTCCTCTGGAAGGGGCCTATGTAGGACATCACAACATCAGAAAAGTAACCACTTTATTCCATGGTGCTTGGTGTAAGAACCAACCACCATCAACAATGTGAACAGATACGGCATCTATTGTGGTGGTGTTGGTAACATTCTCCTTCAGAATTCGACAAAATTTTGATTTTTCTGGCTTTCTCATAAATTTGTCCATCTTAAACAAAGCTTTTGGAACAGGTGTCAGTTCATATCCAAATGCCGTTTCGATGTCTCCGTCTCTTTCAGAGAGAACAATAAGTCTGTTGAAGAGAACCGTTTTTTTGAAAGAAATCTTCTTTGTTCCAACTTTTACATGAGTTTCAAGAGAACTTAGTAGTTTTACTTTCATAGGTGAGTGGCATCGTCCAAGCTTTCTTGGATGTCTTGGCCAATGTTCCAAGCTTGTTCACAACTGGTTTGTGTCGGTTATATTCAATCCAGTTGAGAGTGAAGCTATCACAAGAGGATCGCTTACCACTATAAATGGTCTTTCTGTAGACGTACTTTCCCGAAATCTTTGTTACTTCGTTTGTCTCTCTTTAACCGACCCTTTCATCCATCATCATTTCCAGATGCGTTAAGTGCGATAAGCTAGAAACCCACACTTTTTTACTGAATTCGTATGACGAAGTCTGCCACGTGTGAGACCGCCACTTTATTTGTCTTTTCGCATTAGGGTTCCTCTATTGTCATGTCTGAAAACTTGTCATCACTATAACACGTTGTGTGATATACATTCTTATGGAACATCTCATATGTATGTGGAAATTTGTGTTTCAGCTCAAGCATTTTCTGTAGATATAACATTCCACTCTTGGCATATTGTCCATGATCAGCTGCTGCAAATATGTAAAGCATAGATGATACTGTCTGAAGATAGAGCGTATTTCCTAACAAGTGATACCATCTCGTGATATAAAGCCCACAACTTAGATGTTCTTGATACCTGTTTGATCTTCCCGATTGTTCTATTTACTGTGTCTATATCTGGATTCAAAACATCTTCATCCTGTGTCATCATTGTATGATAAAACAGCTGAATCTGCTAAAAATGCGCTCTGAGAGCTTTTGAATATGCAGCTCCCTTTAAAATGTAAGTGACAGTATTTGGTTCATAAAGTAAGCAAAGCACATCTTCCAAACCCGAACCAGTCATTATATGTACAATACAACCCAGGATGCTCTTGAGAAGATTGAATCATCCAAGCCTGACAACAACTGGCAGGCATGACTTTTCTTAACTGTATTGTTTTAACCCACAGTGGTTGATTATGTGAAGAGCTATAAGATATACATTTACAGAGTGTAGTATACACTGTCGAATTATCATTTGGGTCATTTAGAATGATCGGCAGAAACTCTATTGTCGACTTCTCCACTGATCCAGTACTTACTTGTGCATAAATCCAGACCAGTTAGGATGACCAGTGCTGGTCTCCGACTCCGGTGTATTTGGTAACCATCCATTCACCACATAAGACGCTGCTTTAAATAGGATCTCTTTTGTCACAAAAAGCATATATGATGATAAAAGCTGAGATATGAACAAAATTCTGTAAATTTTATGGCAGCCATTTTGAAAAACAATATGGCGACCATAGAGTGAACTAATTTATTTGAATTCATTGACCCTCAAAACATACATTTTGCCACCAAAATCACATCCATTTATTTTGTAGAAGCTGAGATATGAGAAAATCTGTATTTCATGGCGGCCATTTTGAAAAACAAAATGGCGGCCATTGAGTGAACTTCAAAATGCTGTATTTGGATTCCTTGACCCTAAAAACATATACTTTACCACCAAAATCATGTCCATACACGATGTATAAGCTGAGTTATGAACAAAAATCTGTAATTTATGGCGGCCATTTTAAAAATCCAAAATGGCGACTTTCCCCAGGTCAGATGAGCTGGAACTTTTTTTTGGTGGATATATAGACCCCAAATGACACAAATCAGTTGAGAAACATTTGTTTCTAATTTTTTCCCAGATTGGCCCTTTTTAGACTTAATTTAGGGATACTATTTATAAAAAATCATTAAATACAATAATGTCGTATGTATAGGCCTATGCTGATACATCATTTTTTATAATCAACATTGCATCTGTTTTTCTCTATCTATTATAGCGACAGTCTGAAATTCCAAATCAATTTAGAATATACAACATTACATGTTCTCACGTTTTGCACGTACACGAAAATAGCGAAAGAGACTCAAAAGCAGTTAGCATGATAGATTAGCTCTAAACACACACAACAATACGATTTACTTTAAAAAAAACCAACACAACTTATTATTCTATTCTCTCTATTAATATTATATAAATTACAAATTCTTAATTGTGAATATTCTTTTAAGAGAAAGTCATGTTTTTTTTCCTGCTGTGATTTATTGTACGTTTTAAAACATGTTATATCTTATAATGACTCGGACGGGCCTAGACTCCTGTAGCTGGGTTTTGAAATTAAATGTTTCAGAGTGTACATATTAATTTTATGTCAAACAGTTAATACAACGAGTTACATGATATTGTAACATTAAAAGGTTAGTATAATATTGATGGTATGCATTCATTGTGCAAGGAGATACCGGTGATATTGTACGAAAGCCTAATCCTGCCACATGAGTAGGCCTATATTATCAATGCTCGATATATCCAACATAGCTATGTTTAAACTTTAAAATAGAAATTTTCGACATAGCTAGGAAGTTAAAAAAAAAGAAGAAAAAGGAAGAAACAATTAGACTTTATCTATAAAAAAAAACAAGGCCATATGCATGGCTGCAGTCGCGTTCTCGAATTTGAGTTACTGTTTACCGATCGATCGACCGACCAACCGACCGACATAGTGAGCTATAGAGTCGCGTTTGCACGCAAAAAAAAAAAAATACAGTGCACATTGGCCGCCGTCATTTTAGCCGCCAAGTACAGTTATAACGAACGCCTAAAGTCCCAGTGTCTAATAATAGGCCCTAGTGTTTAAAAAAAGAAGTAAATTTCATAACGACTGTTTGCTAAATTCAAATAAAAGGTTGTCTCTCATCTCAATCCTCGTCTGTAGCGTCTCAGAGATACAGTATAGATCCCCGGGCTAGGCCTACATTACTACCCGTCCCCACAGCTTGGACGCAATGCAAGTGATTTGGCCAATCACAAACAATGTATAATCCGAACTGTCAACTGGTCAACTAGCTTTTATTAGACACGTTGTATAAAGATTGGTGTCAGGATGGAGAGTGTGTACCGATAGTCCATACTAAATTTCTCACGCGCTTATCATGCGGCATAGAATAATTACAGTATTAAAAATCAAATACAAAGTAAACAGAATAGATTGTTTTTTTGTAGATTCTGTATCCACTGATGTGTGACAGATATATATTGGATGAATCGTAGAGAGCAGAAGTTCATTATTTGGAAAATAATATTTCGTTGTTGAAGGTCGATAAAGCAGAACAACTGATATTTAACAATATCATAGACTGAAGCTCGTTTCCGCGTGTGTGTCATCATTATCGTGTTCATCCGCCCGGGCACGGTTACTTCCCCTGGACAGCTTTTAATCCCTCTGTGCGGTCATGCCATTACAAGATTGATATAAACAAGGTAAGCCAACATTAATGTTTAACATTCCAATTAATGTAGTGTATAGTAATTAAAATGTGTGTTGATGGATTCACTTGAGAGATACCTGCACTGGATTTGTAATGTAGGCCTACTCATTCTACCAGTAGACCTACTAACTACACTATCTATTTAACTACAGTTAAACCACTCATGTTGGGACACCTGTATTCAGGGGCCACCCCTATAATTATAAATACTAATTATAAGGAGACAATTTACTGTGAAACGAACAAGGAGCAATATGTCTTAACATTATGGCGAACCCCCATTCAAGGAAACCTCTATTAAGAGGTTACGAGGCGTTCTACTGTATTCATGCTATATGTTTATCCACAATAATCCCGTGTTGTCGGATCCAACGCCGCAGCCCCCTTTAAATTATTGCCGTTCTTACAGCGGACAATCAATACATTATTTGGACGAAGCGTACAAGTGTGTAACGTGGAAACGGACGTTAGCATTTAGTGAACGTATTATTTTGCGTGATGCCATTGCATCTCAATTAAAAAGAAAAAAAAACCACATTATTATTTTTATACTTCAATTCCTAGCATTTCATTAGGAATATCGATATCAATATTATAATAATTATTTAAGACTGTTGTATATTTGTGGAATAGGCATTGCTTTTACAAATTTTGTTTAAAATATATGCTCAGAATGATAAAATTTTCTAATTTTATATGTTTAATACATTTTGAACAACTGCTGTCTTCTAACCATAAGTAGTGTAATAATAGTAATACGAAACGAATACACGGCTAATTGCCTGCTATTCTACTATACAGTATTAACTGAGTTAATCAAAATGACCACGGATGAAAGCTCTGGATTAATTATATACTGGTCAAAAGTGCTCACCCTATCTGTATTACATTTGTATGCGTTTGTGTATTCATTGCAGATGAAACGTTGTGTGATGATACACATCATGTGTGTTGGTGAATGTGTCTATTAAGTGTTGTTTAATTGTCAAATTCAATTACATGCATTATCTTTTTGATTGTTGTGTACTAATCGAATACAGCACATCAATGTATTGTGAGCTTATTGCTGTACCTCATTATACGCAATACATTATAATTATGTACGTGCATTATTAATATACTAATCGATGAATATTATACCGTACAGAATGCAGTATAACCTTTATAATCGGGAACTCGGATCGTGTCCCGTTGATAGAGGTATAACCTAAGGGTTCGTTTTCCCCTCGTTTGTCCCAGGTGACTATAAGTACAGTCTCCACTGTACCGGGGTGTCCCAAAAACGATAAATTTTATTTAATAACTATTTTTAAAGTGACAGTCCTCTCGAGTCGTGTTTGATGTTATTAATTTGTTTAAAAACTTAGAAATTCCATCGATCAAATGACCAATTGGTCAATAAACAATAAACAAAAAGTAGGCCTAATGACATCGTCGAAGTCTTTTTGCGTCACAGTAAGCCTGTTTGCGTCTACAGTATGTATTTTTGCGTCTAAAGTAAGGATGTTTGCGTCTCCATTAAAAAAAGAAGATATGTTTGCTTTTATACGTCTACATCGGATTGTTAAGTAACACTCCACTACTTTTCAATAGAAAAATAGTTATTTACAATGTAAATTTCTCATTGACCACAGTAAAATACTCGTTTGCATTTTCAGACCTCACAGACTCTAAAGCCCTGTCTCAAAAGAGTTGTTTGAATAAATACGAATATAAAAGTTTTTATTTCTTTTGATATTTCTTTCATTTCATGCTATACTTCTACAAAATGGTGAGTACATAATATTGTAATTCATACCGATGTCTTCAGTGCTTTATGAAACATAAATGAGACTGAGAGGCCGAAAATTAGTATTTATTCTACTTCGTCTTGTACTATAGTTTACTCTACTATTTTTTCATAAAAATATAGGCCTAAATATTTTATTGCAAATACCCCGAACAGTTACTTATATCTGAACGTTTCAATTTCATGTAAGAATTTCTCCAACTTTCTTCCCGTACCTGTCACATTGCCCTCCCCTCTTTTGGCGCGCTACACTAATTGGAGTACATAGGCCCTACACTATTATTGTATTTATTTTATTTTTAGTAACAATGCAAATTGAGTTTACTGACATTGCCAGAAATTAATCATCACATTTAAGTTGACCTGTTGTTAACAGTTGTGATATTACTCAAGTCACTCGTCAGTTTGCTTAATAGTGGAGTGATACAAACACATTGCCTTAATAATACGGTTTTGATGTAGTATAAAGTCAAAACCATTTCCAAAAATCCGGCTGTAAGTAGTATAGCATTTTCTCCCATCTAAGCCGAAGAGAATTTGCATTAGGCCTATATCATAATTCTCTGTATCGGTTTCCCAGTCAAACAAGTTATGGTTTATACACACCATAAAATGAAAATAGTGTAGGCCCTAATACACATCAGTAACGACAATATCATGGAGGCTACTGAGCAGTGTTTGAATTGACAACGTAGGCCGCCTAATTTTTTTTATATATTGAGTGAGATTTATTGTTATGCCTATACAACTCGCATAAAACACTTTTAAAACCATTTCAAGTTCATCAATTTATTTGAATAGAGTGCCTCTTTAACTTATGGGAATATTTTACGATAGACAGTTTTATTACGATAACATTTGTCTACTTTGTTGTAATATGTCAGCGTGAACTTTCCCATAATAATATCAGTTTTGATGTGTCATGAGATTTATAACTTAGCGTATGTCGATATAGAGTTAGAATATCACCTATATTCAATATATAAGACACATATACATTTTTGTAAACACAATTGTATCCTACAATGCGTTGACCTGTCTATTAAAATGCACAAACAAAAATTGGTATCGATATGATAAATATGACTATTAAAACGTTAACATAATATAAGGGTATATGTGCATGTGACATGTGTTGTAATTTGTATGATCGCCTGTGTTAGAGTGAACGAGGTTGCTGCGTGGTGGTGGTTGTAAAGGTGACGGCTTGGCGAGGGTGGAGATGTGGTGGTGCATAGTTGACAAGTGAGGGTGAGGTGGTGCTTGTGAGACATGCTGAAGGTGAATGATATGAGGTGGCGGTTGTGATGTATGCTGAGGGTAATATAGAGATGAGGTGGTGCTTGTGAGACATGCTAAGGGTGATGGATGAGGTGGCGGTTGTGATGTATGCTGAGGGTGATGGAGATGAGGTGTTGCTTGTGAGACATGCTGAGGGTGATGGAGATGAGGTGGTGCTTGTGAGCCACGCTGAGGGTGATGGAGATGAGGTGGTGCTTGTGAGACATGTTGAGGGTGATGGATATGAGGTGGCGGTTGTGATGTATGCTGAGGGTGATGGAGATAAGGTGTTGCTTGTGATACATGCTGAGGGTGATGGAGATGAGGTGGCGGTTGTGATGTAAGCTGAGGGTGATAGAGATGAGGTGGTGGTTGTAATGTAAGCTGAGGGTGATGGAGATGAGGTGGCGGTTGTGATGTATGCTGAGGGTGATGGAGATAAGGTGTTGCTTGTGAGACATGTTGAGGGTGATGGAGATGAGGTGGCGGTTGTGATGTAAGCTGAGGGTGATGGAGATGAGGTGGTGCTTTTGCGACATGCAGAGGGTGATGGAGATGAGGTGGCGGGTGTGATGTATGCTGAGGGTGATGGAGATGAGGTGGTGCTTGTGAGACATGCTGAGGGTAATGGAGATGATGTGGCGGTTATGAGACATACTGAGGGTGATGGAGATGAGGTGGTGCTTGTGAGACATGCTGAGGGTGATGGAGATGAGGTGGTGCTTGTGAGACATGCTGAGGGTGATGGAGATGAGGGGTTGCTTGTGAGACATGCTGAGGGTGAATGATATGAGGTGGCGGTTGTGATGTATGCCGAGGGTGATGGAGATGAGGTGGTGCTTGTGAGACATGCTGAGGGCGATGGAGACGAGGTGGTGGTTGTGATGTATGCCGAGGGTGATGGAGATGAGGTGGTGCTTGTGATGTATGATGAGGTTGATGGAGATGAGGTGGTGATCAAAACCATTTGGATACGCAAAATCAAAATGGCCTATTCGACATCAATTGTTAAACAATTTTATTTTATCTTTAAGATTAATGTATTCACATATCAAGTACTGTCACCCATTTCCTGTACTCTTCACACATTTGATACATCTAACCTTCTCACAACATATCGATTATACTGTGAATTAATCAACATCTTACTTTTTGTTATTGAACGTATATAATTTCTTTGAAACATATCTTACATAGTTTTTGCCTTTTCAAAAATATGTTGGCGATTAAAATAAAAGATAAAACGCATTGGATACTTTATCATTTAGTGACCTTGTTTCATTGACTAGTCCTAATGAAATGTTGTCTTTATTTTTCATCTGAGGAGATATTGAGTGTACTGATTTGCTCATTAGCTATGTTACATAAAACAATATTTTGATATATAAAATTAAAGAAACATCTAACAGTGTATAGTTATTAATGAGATAGTTACTTTAATGCCCGTTTATGATTGATAGCCATCGTCGATAATAGAAACATACACTTTTTTTTACATAAAGCAAAAGAAATTAGAAATGTTCATTCTAATAACTGGTTATGCTGGTTTATTTAAAAAAGCCAGTCAAGTGACGTCAGGATCAATCATTGCTCCTACAACTATGACGTCATAATTAGAGGTTTTGAAATATTATTTTCATCAAAGCTAGTAAGGGGGTTTTCCTATAGTTACAGATGAACACTTTTTAGATTGCTTTTGTTTATGTATATGACAAAATGCATAATCCATTCATTATCGATCGTTATAGACCTAGTGTAAATGGGCCTTTAGTGACGTCGAAACCGATGGCAGAATTTTTTACAGGACAGGTCTCGTATGATCATGTCTCTTGATAGGACTAAGCACCCGACAGTCTCCGTATATAAATCATTCGTCACAAGTTAAAACTGTCAGAGGAATAGTATTACATATACAGTAATACAATTGTGAATTTGCCGATGATAATCCTCATTACTTGTCAATGTACAATTAAGGGAAAAAATACAAAAACACTTTTCCATACCCATTTCCAATTTTACAACATTGATCCCAAGTGCCACTCCTTGTTCTTGAACTAATTACCTGTTTTCTAACCTCTCACATTATAAAGTGCTTAATGTATACATTGTACATAAAGTCTTACACTTTTCTGCTAGAACTTTACTTATGTAATGGTGTAGGCCAATATATATATATATATATACATACTGTATAAAGCAAACTCCGTGAAGTATTTTGGTATTATTATCCGGATGAGTATCAGTTTCAAAACAGTCATTCAATTATCCAGGTTAGTGTTATTTTGATAAGAACCCTGGGTTTGTGGAAGTTGTGTGAGTTAACCATCTCTTTAAATATAGGAAATTAAATTAGTTACGTGACCGGAGTTTAGTATTTATTTTCAACATGGATGAAAAACTTGAGAGAAGTTTAGTTACAAAATGTAATTCTAGCTAAATTAAATTAATAACAACTTGTTGATCTGATTAAATAACTATATTGTAAAGAAACATTACAGTAACATTAAAATAAATAAATAAACTAAAAACTAAACAAAATGATTACAGTACGATTACCAGAAGCAATGCGTTTCCGTTTGGTGAGTTAAAAATAGCACAATGTTAAAGTTGTGAACTTGGTCAATGTGTATACGGTTGTACTACAAATCGGAAGTAGGCCTAGACCATAACTATGGGAGTATTGGGAGACACATGTCAGTGCCTATCAGTACCAATGTGCACGAAGTTAAATTGACATATAAACCAGACTTTAATACAAACTTTAAAATAGTACTTGGCTCTATCTCTCTCTGTTGTGTATTTTTTTAAGCAGGTGGTTGAATATCTCTTTGTGTAGGCCTAGACTGCTTATAATACTTCCTAATCTCATGGACCCCGGTTCAAATCTTGTATTCACCATTTGCACTTTGACACAATAAACATCCTTGGTGAATTCGGTTACTGACATTCAAAGCAAATTAAACATCTTGACTAGGGATTCTTGTCTTACAGTAGGCGTGATGTTTTATTTTATTTTATGCCTAGCGTTAGGAAGGGTGTTTTGTTGCGGGAAGGGGAGGGGGAATTCGAAAAAAACAAGGCAAAATAGCACAGATATATTCTATTTATTTGAACACAATATATAACAAGAAATGCTGACGATGATGTTCGTCGGTATAAGAAGCTGATTTAACAATTATTAGAAAACTTTCACCTTAAACAGGAAAGCGAATGCGTGTGGTTGGATTACTTTTATTTATTATCGAATAAATTCTAGTTTTCATGACAAATATCTCTATAGCATCGGTCAGTGCAAGTTATTGCTGTCGGCGTTACGTATTCCTGCGTGCCGTCACGCCTCACCCAGGGGAACCACATTTTAAACACAGACATTTCTCGTATAATACTCTAGAGTAACAACATGAGTTCAGGGAAATTTTTGAAATGCATAGGCATGTACAATGCAAAACTGTGATATTGAAAATAAATTTGCAGCATTGATATAAGTATAATTACATATTGTATTCTTTTATAAGATGTCGACTGCGTGACTCTATCGTTTGAGATGGCTAAATAAATTGAAATATTGTATTTATTTGCTCTAGGGAATAGATGTTGATAACTAAGGTACATACACGATTCACTGGAAATCAGGTTCAACATTGACAACTTGCTAGAGTAGCTCAGCTCTTCGAACAAGAAGTTGAGTATTGATAAAATACTGTATTTTAATTATATTTTCGAATTATTTATAGGTGGAAAAATAATAAATTTAATCAGAATAACGTAAACTAGATTAACTCGTCACCGGGTCGAGTTAGGTGATCCACGCGAACGTAACGCTAAAATATAAACAAGAACATAACAAATGCATCTATTTTTAAGATGTTAGCTATAGACATTTTTTTTATCACATATCTTGTTTTAAACAAAATAGGCCTAATATCGATATTTTGTAGTATCAACATCTTTGAATTAAATAATTGCCGATTAAAATAGATATCACCGTTCTTTCAAAATTAATGGTTACCAGGATATATTAAATTATAATATATTTTCCGAAATTACACATTTGAGCTAATTAATTTGCATACTGTATATTTTGTAGTATGAGGTGTCATTTATTCACTAAGTGTTATACTAGAATACTCCCAACTACGATCGCCATAAAATAGAATTAACATAGTCTGTATCTCTGTTATCCAAACCTTCCATATTCATCAAAGTTGAATTCGCCTAATTCTACAGGCGTACGTATAGGCCTACTCATTCGTTAGGAAATCTGGATTAAATAATCCTCCATGACGCCAATATGATTAGTTTCCGCGCATTGATATATCGCCCTCTATAATTAAACTTTTTGAAAAGGTATTCATACAAGTGTCGCTGGAACATTTGTCATTTTTCAAAGCAACTATCGTTGTATAATTCTGTTTCGACACTACACAAGTTGTAATACAGGATTTATTTCATTCAAATGTGACAAAAATCTGTCCAAAACTGTGCCCCTTAACGTCATATTATTTTGGTACACTATTTACCTATATATGTAGAACGCCGCCAGTAACTTTGCTCATATTGATAGTTTATCAAACGATTTACTGCGATGATGCTATTTCTACTCCTTTCATTCATTTAAATAGTATCATTTAGCGTTTTTTCCTGTTGATATTTAAAACATTAGGCTTTTGGCTAACATTTACTGACACACGCCAATGGTATAATGACGTCGTTGGTCTGATTTTAAACTTTGATTGGCAATAAATGAAAGCTATTTTTTAGGCTAACTGATTATTACCTTATTCACGTTGATTTAAAAAAAAAATCACGAATCTGCCTATCTTCTGTAAATGAACACATTGACATGCTAATCAATATTAAGTTTTACATAGGCCTAATCATATAAATTATAATTTTAGACCTATTAAGGAGAAAAAGTATAACACACAGTATTCATGTCACTGTGCAATAAATAGTAGGAGTCCGCTCATTATGTATTTCTTGGTAGGTATAGTTAAAGTTGACGTCAGAACTCAGGCATGCGCCTAGCCATTGTAAAATCTTTTTTTGCTTGTTTTGTGGTTTTCCCTGTTTCATTTCTTATCAGATTAACAATGTTACAAATTTACTTTATTGTGTCATTCCATGCTTGAAATGTAATAAAAAAAATTAAATTATAGTAATGCTGGGGTTTATAGAAATATTTATAAAGGTCATTTACAGGTGTTAATTTAATTGGAAAGAATTACGGCGACAAATATCTTAAGACTGAAATAATTAGTACGCGAAGCGTCCAATGACCGTATTGTCGACGCAACAGACGATTTCAGTGAACATCAAATCGAACGCCGGTGATTTTTAACTTCAACGCGGTGAATTCGGAATTCGCTAAGTCTACGCCCGTGGATTTGCTTGCTTGACTTGCTCCATTGACAACTTATCACTATTATTAATATTATACCGGACCCTTAGTGATATCACTCAACATTTCTTTCAGTAATCTACCATCAGTTCACTCGATAAAGTTTCGTTATTGCTGTGCTGTTTTTCAAATAATCAATTCTTAAAAAAAAAAATTATATGGAAATTAAGGTTTTTGTAAAGATCAAAGTTTTGAATGTGTTTATTTAGAGTAACATGTTTCTTATTTTGTTTGAAGTGTGTAAGTTATCCAAAAATGCCTTAATGCTAAATATAATTCATAGTTATGTCATCACTTGTCGATCTTAATTTATAGGATTGAGTAGTAGAAACAATCAACGATGTATTACTAACCCAATTGTTATAACCTTTAGCCTACTTAACGCAACTTATATTTTACTCGTATATTATTATACGTTTTCATGAAACGCACGATTGGGTTTCTCATGTCACGTGATGTCTGAAACCCTAGTCGTTTTTGCTAGCAGCTTTTTGAGAATTTGAAACGATTCAATTCTAATTTAGGAGCAGATTAGTATGGCTGTCCTGGATTCGGTTTGAGAAACGAACGTTAGTTCAATGGGAAAATGAAAACGTATAAGAGAAAAAAATATAACATTAACAATTGGCATGATATTAATTCGCGCGACGTGCGAAAAGAGGTTAACTTAGAACTACGTTTAGAAAAGGAAAACTGGGAAAACAATCATTATCGTGTCCGATACGTATTTTTCCCAACGTGTTAAGGCAGAATCCTGTAAGAATGTAAATGCTTAATGTGTCTCTTTAATAGAGGTGTTTTCTTAATAACCGTCCCAAAGAAGGGGTTCTACAACAAATTAATGTCAGCATTATAGGTTTTTCAACCACAACCGAGTGAAGGCATATAATTATGTCCGCGTTGAATAGTACTTAATGCACCATTTATGCAATACCTTTTGAAAAGAAATGCACACCTGTAAGTGGACTCCCGGCTAAGTTTCTTCTGGTCATGAATTGGTAGGGTAAAACAACAGAAACCTCTGGCAAAAGCGATGTTTAAATACATTGAATAGTTGTTTCTAGCCTGTAGAAAGGCCCCTGTTGCATCTTCAAATCACCGTTCGACAGCGCGCGGGCCCCGCTGTTATTACTTTTAAAACTCCCAAATAATTGATTCAATACGGTATACCTTATCACCATGATGCATAGATATCCCCTGTCAAATCAAGAGGACTTTTAATATCATCTGCACGTTTGTCATCAAATTGAAATTTTCATATCCAGTCAATCACTGTGATATCAAAGTTATTAGCAACTGATAATATAACTTAACCATTAAAATGACTTTGGAATTAAAAACCAATTTTATATTAAACTTTTAGTAGAGTCATCCGTTAGTGAGGTAACGATAACTTTTGAAACACATAATAATAAGGTCTATAGTTGTTAGGCACTTGCACTAACAGTCATGAAGAAGGGGCACACTCCCTTCCCCATAATCATAAATGCTTTACAAACAATATTCAATTATAAGTGCATAGCTCAATAATCCTATTCGATATTTTATTTATGTACTTTTTTTTTCAAGGCACGTTAATCATTATAGAAAAAAATTCCATTACATTAAAATTTTAAAAATAACGCTGAAAAGCAAATCGAAAAAAAAAATTATGATATGATATCGGTATTGCTAATCAATTATTAAGTAAGTTGATAACATTCTAACTTGTCATGGCTATTATTAGACATGTTAGACATGTAAATGTATGATGTTTCCTGTTCCAAAGATACGACTAATTAAAACCATTTTAAATAGTTTGAATACGATAACGAATGACGGTTCAACTACCTTATGATGATTATAGACTGTATTATACAGTTTATATACGGTATTCGTTTATAAAACCTATAGGAAGTATGTTTGCTCAATTTTCTTAAGGTGATTAAGCACCTCCCATTTTTTACATTAGTTGTATAGTATGTATCACGTGCCATGGATTATTTGAATCCATCAGGTGGTACATGTTTTATTTTTATTTTATTTCATTCCAGACCAACAGTCACTAACACTACAGGCTGGTTAAAATAATAAAAATTACTTTCGATAAAAAAAAAATATTATACAGACAGTTCAGGATTGTGCTAAAAACTACAATGTATAACACGATGTTTGTGATTGTTTCGCGTTCATAACCAAACTTGTATGTGCCGTCTAATAACGGTTCTACCCGGCGGCCACATTCCGATCACCATATTTCTATATGGGCCTACGGTATATTGCTTGACATTTACAGTAGTTCATTTATAAAACAAATAATAAATGTTTTGTATTCGTGGAATGTATAGAAATTTTATTCGGTAAATTATAGACCTGTTACTCTTATAATTTTTCTCGTACATTCATTATTTGTGGTATCATCTTAAGAGAGTATTAGGCTCCTGTTTGGTGATCTGTACCATGCATGTAAATACATTTTAAAGGCAAATATTTTATAATATCGATATATGATTTCATTGATGTACGCACTCAGAACCCCTATTAAGGGGATACCTTCAGGACCCAACAAATTGTACCCTTAATAGAGGTGTCCCATAAATAAGGGTTGGCCAAGTGTTAACAAATATTGCTTCTTGTTCGTTTCATGAAAGCGTTCCCCCTAAATAGGGTTGTCCCATAGGAAGAGTGATGTTTTTATAGATTTGCACAAGAACTGGCGATTTGGTATGGAATAACACAATTCAACCGTAGTAAATACCGGTAAGCTTCCTTGTGATAAAGTTTCATAATGCTTCCTGAATAAAACTGCCTGCACGGCACGGCACGAATAAAACAAGATTTGTTAAAAAAAAACAACATAAATTATAATTTCACGAGTTAAAAAACAACGGATTTGTAGAAAATACGAGTAGCCTACCAGCCAACCTGTTTTATTAGCATGTTTTTTTACCATTAAACTAACCACCAATACAGTAACGAATAAGAATGGATTGGCAATTATATCCCATATTTTTTATAGTGGTAAGTTTGTATGTCATTATGTTGAATGATTGTTTGTCTTGTCTCTAAAAAAAAAAAAGCCTCATTCCTATTTCCAATACTTTTAAATAATAATTTCTCAAAATTAATACATTATCATTCATCATGTAAATATTCCATTTAATCCGTTCTACAGCAGCATTATGAATTAACGCAATTAAATCCACCTGTAATGTCTCACCTGTAAAATGTCTCCTTTCAAATACCGACCGGTAGTTTACAACATCCCGGGAAACATTAGTTGTCTTGGCAACAGCGTACGGCAGTATGTGACAACATCAGGTGACTTTCTGCTCTTGTCTACGAAATATTATTTCGATGACATTCCTTTGAGGCGCTGCCGTTTGATGACATTTATTATAGTTGACGTTTTTTATTTAATATGCTCCCAAAGGGCTTTTGTAGTCATAATTCACTTTTTGATATAACTTGTGTTTCAAAAGTTAAAAATATTTAGGCCTGCTAGGAAAAAATATATTATTCGTTATTCGGGATGAATATTTTCACCGTGTATCAGAATTTGTAATTCCTGTAAACCTAATACAACCCAATAATAAGTTGTTACAAATTGCGCCCGTTTCTGCATCTGTCACAGACAGTTTCTAACCGACTATCGCAAGTCATTTAGAATCGAGTCTAGTTACTGTATTTTATAATTTATCCGCAGACAAGGAGGTTATATTTTTCTTTTTGTACGATTGACGATTTCAGTCGCAAAACGTTAAGTGTAATATTTCACTTTAACGAATACCTTTTAAGATTGAGAATTGATTAATTAGCAAGATGAATTTAGCCTCGTAACACAAAAAAAGAGAGTTTGTAGGCTATAGAGGCCGGAATGTGTTCAGTCTATGGGGAAGATGTGTACACATTTACCGTGACGAGACGCGTACGTATAAGAACTTTTATTGGAATAGAAATTTAATTTACTGAACTGTAATGTTGTAGAGCTATAGAATCAGCGTAGACCGTGTTTCCACAGCCAACAATTAACCGGTAATTAACCGATAAAAATTAAATGATAGACTGCCTGCGGAAACGGGGTTTAACCGATTCTACTGAAGAAAAATTAACCTATAATTAACGCATTTAAATCGGATAATTGTCGGATAAATGCAATAATTTTAGCCTTTGATCTGGAGGACAAATTGTTGCGTTGTGATTGGGCATCTGGTTGGTTGCTTTGGTAATAACTGATCATGCGAAATGTATTGGTAAAAAAATTAACAGATAATTTTGTTTTCGCTGAGTATTCTTTTCTGTAAACCCGCTTGCTTCTATTAATTATGTTGTATTTGGTATTATATTCAGACGCGAAGCTGTAGTATTTATTTCTCACAATACGAAAATGTATCAATCTCTTTAAAAAAATGTATGTTCACGTACGAAGATGCATTCGTAGAAAAACGCTGTTTTCCACACTACAGGCTTACTAATCCGTACACTATAATGTTATACACCACGGAAAAGTTAGGCATATTTGTAGGCGTCAGAACTCAACCGAAGCAGGCCTATTTCAGTGGAATACCGTTCAGATTTGACCACTAGTGTCCTTTTAACCCCAGTTGATTGTACCATATACCCTGCACCAGTTCATGTTCTATTACATTAGAATGTTGTTTTCCGATACTGCGTTGTAAGGGACTGTAATTGAGTTGAAAGGGACAGACAGCTATAACGACAGTCTACTTCTTAATTATATATCGTTTTTTGAACCCTGTAGGCCTATATATTTACATATAGTATTTACTTTACGAGGCACTTTGTATAAAATAACTTGAATAAAATAATTCACATGAATTTGTTAACCCCTTTACGTATCAAACATTTTAAACTTAACATTTGGGTAAATATATTAACATTTAGTATGCTATCGTTTCTTAAGCTGCTTTCACATCTCGGCCGGATTTAGTCCGGCGCGCCTGAGAAAAATATAATAATAATGATAATGGGTGAAGCATAGGATTGTTACACCAAAATCGTACCATGAATCCGTACCGTACCCTGATTCGGATCAAGATCAATAAGCCATTTGTTTCCTGAAATCGTACGATTTTTTTTCTTTTGACCAATCAACAGTGAGCATGAATGACCTCGCTTGACACGTTCAACGCTCGCGATATTTTCCTCAGGTCGGCAGACCGAATCGTGATGTGAAGCAGCTTTAGGTCTTCAAAAAAGACCAATTCAATTGACAATTTTTTCATCAAATTTTTACTCTAAAATTCCTAAGCGAAACCAAAAAATGTTAATTCATTTTTGTAAAAATAAAATTTATGCAATCTCATAATTTTACAGGTTTAAATGTCTTTTGTTTGAAAGTAGCTCATCCGATAAATTAAATACCAAAGCATAAATTAATGATTAATTATCATGAATTAAAAACGTCAGTTGGAAAGGTTATAACCATTTAGATATGTAAAGTTAAGGTGTAAAATTCTGAATTTTATTAGAGTTTTGCGTGGTATTAACAAGCTCGATAATATACTTTCCATAACAGTTTTTAGTCGCGTGGACGCGACTCTATAGTTCACTATGTCGGTCGGTCGGTTGGTCGGTCTGTCGGTCTGGTATCACTATGCGTTTTATCGCTTTCTGACCTTATCTTGATATCAGTTTAATCTAGCTAAGTCAATTTTTCACAGTATATTCCTTATGGCCAGGAATCGATGTGGTTATGTTTTCACGGTGCGCAATAAAAAATTACGTGGTGTACGAAATCACGTTTGTAATCATATCTTCACAACCATGAATCACAATTAAATAAAATTTGGTACTCATAAATTTCAGGGCATAAATCATCATATGGCAATACAATTACGTGCGTAGCGCATGTAACGCATGCATACGCGCGCTTAAAATTTTCAAAATTTATTTTCGATGAAATAAGAGTAGGCCTACGTTTCAGGCAATTTTAAGCGTTTACAAAATCGCAGATTTTTGCGTTAAATGTTATTGCGCACTCTTTTTGCCCGATTTCTGTTTTCTTGACTTACTTTTTAACTCGAAATTACGTTATACGAGCACGTCAAAAGTGACAGGCTACGCACGTGTAAATTAAAAAAAATGTAAATGTTTTTAAACATTTCAACATTTTTAAACATGTTCAGTAATTTCGGTCAGTTGGTAGGTTGGTCGGTCGGTCGGTAAACACTAATGGGCACGCGACTGCAGCCATCTATATGGCCTTGTATAGGTTTTGTTTTTCAGGGAACATAAAACCGACTGACTATAATATAGACCATATTGTTGAATATGGCATTTTATGTCAATATGTTTTTTTTTCCGAGTGTAATAAATTACCATTCCCTAACATATAGAGTAACATAGTATTTACATGAACATTCTAGAATAAGATGTTTTGATTTAAGAAACCATGTATAATTAATAAGAACAATCAAGAACATTCCAGAAGTGCTATTAATAGAAACTGTAATCATGTAATAATGAGAAGTATAAAGAATGATCTAGAAGGATAGGAGCATCTTGTATATAAAGGGATGTAAACTATTGTAAGGTTGTTGGATTAGAGGTTGGATTAGAGGTTGGATTAGAGGTTGGATGTTATATTGTAAAGTCATTGTGAAGCTGTTGTTTAAAGTGCTTACTGGATTGTTAAAAGTTGAAGTTGATTGAAATTAAAGCTTTGTTTTTGAGTTATTTTACAACTTTGTGGATTTTGTGTGTATACTTTTATGTCACAAGGGAGTTCCTAAAGTATTTTCAACCGCTCGGAAACATACGTGAGAGGAGTTCGTGACATAATTTGGTGGCAGCGGTGTTCAGCCTAATTTGGTGGCAGCGGTTATTTCGATCTACTGTTCGACTTAACTGTGTTTTTATCTACAGTACTGTTGTGATATTTTGTGGTAGCAGTTTGATCTACTGTATTTTGCCATAGATTGGTGGCTGTTTAGGATCAACTGTACTTTTATTGATATTTTGAGGAAGCGGTACTTACGATACTGAGATATTTTACGGAAGCCGTGGTGCTACGTTTTGTTTAATCGTAAGTACACAAACATTGTTTTAAGAACAGTACATTATTTATTTGGAACAGTAGACTTGTGAACGTCTCGGTAACTACGATTAACTAGTAACAAGACCCTCATCCAGATTTAAAATGGCTGATAAACAATCAACAACAAGATCCGGTAAAGAATACAGCGGCGGCGATGAAACTGATTCGGATGTAGAATCAGTTCAATCAATACAACCTGAACAACAGGCAGAAGAGTCTGGACCAACCAGTGGACATAACCCTACAGGGGCTGACTCATTTTCAAAAAATTTTTTGTTGTTGATGCAGCAGCAAATGCAACAGCAGAATATTATGATGCAGCAGATGATGAAACAACAAGAACGTTTACGTCAAGAAGATAATGAAAGACGTCGGGAAGATATAGAGAAACAAGAACGTTTACGTCAAGAAGATAATGAAAGACGTCGGGAAGATATGGAGAAACAGCAAGCATTGGTAATGGCGTTAATGGATAAGCAAAAGGACAGTGAGGAGAAACGATTAAAAGATATAATGAGATTGAAGGAAGTTCAGATTGCAAAACTTTCTGATAGTGATGATATTGAAAATTATCTCACTACGTTTGAACGAATTGCTAACACCTATGAGTGGCGAAAAGAACACTGGGTAGTAAAACTGATACCACATTTGACAGGCAAAGCAAGAGCAGCCTATGCATCACTACCAGTGACAGAAAGTAACCAGTACGACATAGTGAAGAAAGCAATATTACAAAGGTATGACATAACTGAAGAGACATATAGACAAAGGTTTAGGTCAATTAAAAAGAAAAGTGAAGAAAGTTATAGAGAAATGTATGTTAGGTTAAAAGATTTATTTACTAAGTGGGCTAGGCCTGCTGATAAAAGCAAAGATGATTTAGCTGAAATTGTTATTTTAGAGCAATTGATAGATATTATGCCCACAGGGGTACAAATTTGGGTTAAAGAACATAAACCAGATTCTGGATTAAATGCTGCAGAATTAGCAGATAATTATTTTCAAGCTAGAAAAGGTATCGATTTTGAGAAAAAGTTTCAAAATAGAAAACACGAAAATAGAAACAACCAGGAGAAAACAGTGAAAGGCACTCCTGAAGTTGACAGTAATGGTAATAATAATCCCCCTGATAACTTTCATAAATCACAATCTGACGCTAGACAACCTCTCGTTTGTAGACGGTGCAAAAAAGTAGGCCACATAGAACGATTTTGTCGAAGTAAGGATGGCTTTTTGTCGACAAAGACAGATACTGTTTCAAAACCATGTACACCTTACGTTTGTAGAGGCCTAGTTGAAGGATGTGATTGTGAAATTTTGATAGACTCTGGATGTGATATGACACTTGTTCATTCTGATTTAGTAGCGGCTAAGAAAATTAATCGCGCGGAGCAAGCTAAAATTACATGCAGGTGCGTCCATGACCATGTCCAAGCCTATCCTACTGCATTCGTCAATATTAAGGTTAATAACGAAGACCATAATTTGTTGGTTGGCGTTTGCAGCGATTTACCAAGAGATGTAATTCTTGGTAGGGACTTTCCTAACTTTGGAGACTTATTAGGGAAGGGGAATAAGAATCATGATAGGCATAGTTTTGTTGCCACTAGAGATCATGCTAGAAAAGAAAAACTAAGGGAGGAAAACGAATTAAAGTCGGAAAAAGCTTCTGGGGTTATTTCACGTCAGTTAGATGATGTGGTTAATTTTCAAGAAGAATTTGGCCATTTAGATGGCCAACTACTCAGTGACAACCCTCCCAAGGAAAAAGTTCATAAAACCAGAAGTGAGAAACGAAAAGTTAGGAAAGAGTTTGCAAAAACAAAGGAAGCTCAATCTAGCCAAGATAGTGAATTAGACATTTTAGATATTGGCAGAGATAAAATTAAGGATTATCAGGTTAAGGATAGAACTTTAATTTCACTTCGAGAACAGATGTTAGTACAGAAAGATGATGACACTATAAAGATAGTCTGTAAGGATGGAATTTTATTTAGACAGGTTTTCACTAAACACCAGACAGAACCAATAGAGCAATTAGTAGTTCCATACCCTTGCCGTAATAGTGTTTTTGAAATTTTCACATGATATTTCATTGAAAGAGTATTGTAAAGCCTCAACGTATAAAACTAAATTTAAGGCCCCGATGATTTCTATGTCAGTAATTGTTAGTGAACCATTCCGACAAATTGACATGAATATTGTTGGTTCATTATTAGTAATTATTAATAATTATGTTCTATGTTATTATGGTGTAATTAAGTTTTATAGACTAGGAGTGGGTTAAGTTTTGACACGTCCGTGTATACTAGCCCCTCAAAACTCCAAGAAAGAGTTTTGAGCTCAGAAAGAGGGGGGAGTGTAATAAATTACCATTCCCTAACATATAGAGTAACATAGTATTTACATGAACATTCTAGAATAAGATGTTTTGATTTAAGAAACCATGTATAATTAATAAGAACAATCAAGAACATTCCAGAAGTGCTATTAATAGAAACTGTAATCATGTAATAATGAGAAGTATAAAGAATGATCTAGAAGGATAGGAGCATCTTGTATATAAAGGGATGTAAACTATTGTAAGGTTGTTGGATTAGAGGTTGGATTAGAGGTTGGATTAGAGGTTGGATGTTATATTGTAAAGTCATTGTGAAGCTGTTGTTTAAAGTGCTTACTGGATTGTTAAAAGTTGAAGTTGATTGAAATTAAAGCTTTGTTTTTGAGTTATTTTACAACTTTGTGGATTTTGTGTGTATACTTTTATGTCACAAGGGAGTTCCTAAAGTATTTTCAACCGCTCGGAAACATACGTGAGAGGAGTTCGTGACACCGAGAAGAAAACATATTTATTATAGTAAAACCATAATTTAGCCCAAATGGATAAGAAGTCAATGGGGTAAGTTTAGCTAAACTGTTTTAGTATTTATAGGCCTAAGCGAGGTTATTATTATTCTCTCTTTTTAAAAAAGTGAATAACTATATAATAATACAAATGGCCTATTCACATTTTATTTTATTCACATTTTAGTTGTTCATGTTTTATGCGGACAATACCTCTTTAAATAATTGATGTTATAATGATTTTAAATTAAGACCGCCTATTCGATCATTTTACGGTAAATTATCGATTTAATGATTTGTTTGTTGATCTTTTCTTTCCCTTTCGCTTACATAACTCGGCATTTATATTATTGTATTAATTATTAATGCTGCTTATATAAATGTATTGCTTATCACTGATATGCATACGAGCAACAATAACGGCGAAGAGCACTGTAATGTTACAGCAAAAGATAATATGATATACACATGGGAAACTGTACAGAAGATTTTTTGCAAAGTTTTGAGTTGTTTAAAAAAAAAAATTATTATGTCGATGCACTCGAAATATACAATCTAAAGTATGCATAGCTTTGATCTGTGTAGGCCTTTGATTTGTGTAGGCATGGAGAGCTGCTTAGGTTGGTGTATCGGCTCCTTATGTACGAGTCCATCACTCCAGATTCCGTTATATTTTTATGTAAACCATGTTTATTCTCGGGTCAGTGAAAATGGATATTAAAAATAAAATTGCTTTAAGATTACAAATAATAAATAAATATTGCACTAGTCAATCAGTCCACTGCTTGACAGTCATAAACATCATCACCGTATTGACTGTAGTGACTACTTGCTATTTAGCCCAATAGTAACCGATATAGTTTATGGTTTAATGTTTGAACTATATGTAGTAAATCCACGTTCTAAATTGATATAATATGTTTTTATTTATAGTACATGTCTATACGACATCGTTCAATGTTTCAATCCATCAGTGATTTGAAACAGTATACCGTTAAGTACACATGTTTAGTATATCATTGTACACTAACAGCTTATATCGATGACACATTTATGCTTTAACAAATGTTTGAAATAAAACAAGTAGGCCAGCCTTTGAAAAAAGTATGTGGTTTTACCGTTTTTGAGTGATACAGTGTTGACAAATGTCACAGCAGAAAATTATTTTTTTTCTTCATTTAGGCCTATTACCGTATTTATTTAAGAATTTTTTTGTTCAATCTGACGTGAAGGAATGTTATTGTTGATAAACAATTATGTATTTAATTTCTTTTATTTTATTACATCGAGTTATTTTGACGTCAAAAAATCACGTCTAGTTTATAATAAAAATGCTTTTACAATATAGTTGGGTATACCATCATAATACCCGTTTGGGGCGCTAGTTTCTCTATAATTATGCTTACTATAGTGCTTTCTCCTTTATGTTGCAAAATATTGCTGGTGTACTTCCAACGCAAGTTAAAATTTCAAAAAGTGTTACCAAACTTTTAAAAATGTACTCAACCTGATGACAGCTTTAAATGTTAAGAAGAGTATATAAAAAAGTTAACCATTTACATTGTAAGAGACGTTATGTATAGTTTCTCACTGCAAGATTGTTAAACAACTTGTTTTTTTTTAAATCTAACTTCACAAGAACACAAGGAATCTTTTGGAATCTATTCTAACCTGATCAGTTCAACCAACATTTACTGAAAAAAGCGTATGGAAAAGGCAAAGTGAATGTGATATTGCGACAACCCTCTAGCTCCATATCGCAATACCTTCAGACTACTGGTGCGACAACCCTCTAGCTCCATATCGCAATACATTCAGACTACTGGTGGTACAACCCTCTAGCTCCATATCGCAATACCTTCAGACTACTGGTGGTACAACCCCCTAGCTCCATATCGCAATACCTTCATACTACTGGTGCGGCAATCCTCTAGCTCCATATCGCAATACATTCAGACTACTGGTGGTACAACCCTCTAGCTCCATATCGCAATACCTTCAGACTACTGGTGGTACAACCCCCTAGCTCCATATCGCAATACCTTCAGACTACTGGTGGTACAACCCTCTAGCTCCATATCGCAATACCTTCAGACTACTGGTGGTACAACCCTCTAGCTCCATATCGCAATACCTTCAGACTACTGGTGGTACAACCCTCTAGCTCCAAATCGCAATACCTTCAGACTACTGGTGCGACAACCCTCTAGCTCCATATCGCAATACCTTCAGACTACTGGTGCGACAACCCTCTAGCTCCATATCGCAATACCTTCAGACTACTGGTGGTACAACCCCCTAGCTCCATATCGCAATACATTCAGACTACTGGTGCGACAACCCTCTAGCTCCATATCGCAATACCTTCAGACTACTGGTGGTACAACCCTCTAGCTCCATATCGCAATACCTTCAGACTACTGGTGGTACAACCCTCTAGCTCCATATCGCAATACCTTCAGACTACTGGTGCGACAACCCTCTAGCTCCATATCGCAATACCTTCAGACTACTGGTGGTACAACCCTCTAGCTCCATATCGCAATACCTTCAGACTACTGGTGCGACAACCCTCTAGCTCCATATCGCAATACCTTCAGACTACTGGTGGTACAACCCTCTAGCTCCATATCGCAATACCTTCAGACTACTGGTGGTACAACCCTCTAGCTCCATATCGCAATACCTTCAGACTACTGGTGGTACAACCCCCTAGCTCCATATCGCAATACCTTCATACTACTGGTGGTATGACCCTCTAGCTCCATATCGCAATACCTTCAGACTACTGGTGGTACAACCCTGTAGCTCCATATCGCAATACCTTCATACTACTGGTGGTACAACCCTCTAGCTCCATATCGCAATACCTTCAGACTACTGGTGGTACAACCCTCTAGCTCCATATCGCAATACCTTCAGACTACTGGTGCGACAACCCTCTAGCTCCATATCGCAATACCTTCAGACTACTGGTGGTACAACCCTCTAGCTCCATATCGCAATACCTTCAGATTACTGGTGCGACAACCCTCTAGCTCCATATCGCAATACCTTCAGACTACTGGTGGTACAACCCTCTAGCTCCATATCGCAATACCTTCAGACTACTGGTGGTACAACCCTCTAGCTCCATATCGCAATTCCTTCAGACTACTGGTGGTACAACCCCCTAGCTCCATATCGCAATACCTTCATACTACTGGTGGTATGACCCTCTAGCTCCATATCGCAATACCTTCAGACTACTGGTGGTACAACCCTGTAGCTCCATATCGCAATACCTTCATACTACTGGTGCGACAACCCTCTAGCTCCATATCGCAATACCTTCAGACTACTGGTGCGACAACCCTCTAGCTCCATATCTCAATACCTTCATACTACTGGTGCGACAACCCTCTAGCTCCATATATCGCAATACCTTCAGACTACTGGTGGTACAACACCCTAGCTCCATATCGCAATACCTTCAGACTACTGGTGGTACAACCCTCTAGCTCCATATCGCAATACCTTCAGACTACTGGTGCGACAACCCTCTAGCTCCATATCGCAATACCTTCAGACTACTGGTGGTACTGCAAAATAAGTTTACTATTATGTGCAGGGCTTGTAATTGTTTTTGTTGTATTCCTGAGGTGCGATATTTCTTTTCGTACATAAGTTGGGGACCCCTCATGAAACGTCACAAAATAAACATGAACATTCATAGTACACACATATCGTACACATTTTCCCGATTTTAGCTCGAGAAAGTGCCAAATTCATATGTATGGTAGCCTTTGCCACCAATTTGAAACTGTAAAACTGGTACACACAAAAATGACTTCTGTGAAACCTAAATGGAACCGAAAAACAGTAATAATGAAATGTAATATGTAATTCCTTGATAATAGTTAGTCAGTCATTCACCCAATAAAAGTGACGTCATTAATGTGATTGGATTTTGATGATTTATGTGATACAAGTTTAACCAAAATAACCCTATAATCGAATTGAATCTTGTATCGAGTCTTTATGGTGAAGCATGAGAAGCTAATTGAAGATGATTATGATATTTGATGCAGATGGGATGTGGTGGTTACCACACGATAATTTGAAGTCAACGTCATACTTTAAGCTAGATTCACACTTGTTTAGACAAACTCACGTGATGTTGCCCACGATAATTTGAAGTCAGCGTCATGCTTAAAGGCCCATTTACACTACGATAACGATCGACGATAAATATAATAAGCATGCTTTTTTGTTTGCATAAAACAAAAGAAATTAGAAAGATTTCGTTCTAGTACTATAGGAAAATCATTTATGCTGTCTTTGATGATGATAAATAAAAACAATAAAATAGTTGTATTGTCACGATATTATTGGTCTTACTTATCATGATGTCATTTGATTGGACGTGTAAAATATCATTTTCTTTAAAGGAAGCATAGATGGTTATTCTATAGTTCTACAATGAAAAGTGTTTTGTTTTTGGTGGAAAAATGCATATTTGTATATTTATCATTGATCGTTATCATGGGCCCTTAAGCTAGATTCACACTTGTTTAGACACTCATACTAAAACGGAACAAAGTGTAAATGATAGCTTCATAATATCAGTGCAAGATGACCAGAAATTGGAAGCACAACTTATGCTATAGGATACCTGTAGACGTAGACTAATATGCGCCTTTAGACAGTTATATTCGGAAGCTGAACAAAACTAGGAATTTGGACTGGGCATGCGCAAACCCCAACGCACGTCTGGGAGAAGAGAGTCTTTGCATAAATTAGTCTGCAAGTCACGTTCGATAATCAATTACTTCGTTTTGGCTGAACGTTGGCCGGGTATAATTACCGCCAGTGGTCAGTAGTGGTCAAAACCTTTCTTCCTCTATGGAAATAATTAAGCGAATGGTTTGTAAAGATGAAGAATTGTTTGACTAGTGAGTACTTTTGTCGGTGGCTGTACGACAAAGGTTCGTGAAAAAAAAAATTGTTTACTGGAATGTTTATGTGCTTGTGCAGGGTCAGAAGACTTTGGGGAGAATGAATGTCCTTTTTCCAGAATATTCACACTACAACTGTACTATGTTAATTTAGGATTATATTTTTGTTTTCTACAGAGGCCACGGACTACACAACACATTTATATTTATTTATTAATATTAATAATTAAATATTTCAGACTATATATGTTTACTTCTTTGTTAAACAAAAATAATTGATAACACATAGATATTTGTTTGAATTATTACTTAGATAGAATATCAATACAAAAAAAAAACATCATTTCATGAAGCAAGAAAAACAATAATTAAAACTAGACTCTGAAAAAGTCGAGCGGTGTTTTTTAAGAAATTATTTTTGGTGCCAGAAAGCATACCCGATTTGGCCATTGTGGATCAGTACCTGGAGTAACGACAGTTTTTACACTTATGTTTTATTTTATACAGTATTTGAAGCCAGGTCACCTCTGGTCACTCGTTCAAAACAATTGTTATTGTTATGATAATTATAATCGCCTTACTGACGATAATTAGAAAGCCTGCAGTTTATGTTAGGTCGATTCATCTGTTTACAAAATGCACACGTTTAGTTGATGTGTAGTGTTCATCATACAATTATTCATGAGTAAAACCACTGGGCACAATGAAATGTTCACAAACCCAGAAAATTGTTGTTTTCGTTAAATGCGACTTCAGTCTTCAACATTTACTTGCAATGCTAACGTTGGTATGTTTATCCATGGAGGTACTAATTCATCGGTACTATACCATGCGCGTATCGATTATTCCGGTAGATGAACATGTGTCGGAATTTGTATAATTGTTTTGTCTTATTCAAGACTATTGGTCTGACGTTCAATGAACCACATTATACACATTTGCATCAGACATTTAACCGAAACAAAATATTGTCATTGTCATGTTGTAATTTTTAGCAAAATATATTGTCTGCAACTGTGTTCACTTTCTGTTGTTGATGGTTTCTCTTCAGGCGTCATGTGATAACATGGACCAATTTCAACGGTGTTGAATACATGTTTATTGTGACCTTTCATTGTTAATGAACTGCATATTATTGTTGATTAATATTCCCAATACTGGTTGTCAACTCCTCGCACAACCAACTCACAATCATCGACCACATCATCAAATCTACAAAAGCAATGCAATATTAATGTTCACTATAGTACGCGTTTGTGATGCAGCTACTTTGGCTGTCACAACAAACAACTTTTGCACTGTAGGCCTAGGTCTAAAGTTTACCTCAATAATTACATTATTTTAGACAATTATATAATATAGTGTTTGTTCAGTGTTGCATTAAACAAAAAAAGTACAAAGGGTAACATTATTCGCTTAATTAAACGGGTATTCGTTTATTCATATATGTTCGAATGTCGCTGCCATTTAGTATACAGCACATTACAATTTCAATCTAAACAATGTTTTTTTATATGTTTTTTTGTTGTCAATAATTATGTCTAGTTGATCATGGACTGGAACAACATATGGTTTAATGCGTGTTGTACACTTTAATTTATTATTATTAGCAAATCCTCCGTGCATACATTTTTTTCTGCTTCGATGTCCATTATGGCCTCACGCTGTCCAGTGTATGGAAGGCCAAATAGGCAAGACACTGCGTTATCTAAACAACCAGAGTTAAAAGAGTGTGTTTTTAAAGCAATGTTGTCCTCCGTGGATGTTAATATTAATAAACTATTATACATTTTTTTTAGGATCAGTCAAATATATTAGGTTGTTTTATTCTCAATTTGTATTAAGTTTTACATAACCAGTGTACGATTCATACTGTATGCCTACACTATTTTCAATTCATTAATTGCTGTACTTACGCCTACTACTACAAAATAACCCATTGAACTAACACTAGGGACCCCATGCTTTAACCTTCGAATACCTCACAGTAATAGCTTGCCTTTATTATACTGCTGCGATAAATTATATTAAAATAATGTGTCAAAACCTAGGTTTAGCCTAACATTTGTTCATAAAATGTCGCAGCGTGATGTGAATGGCCTCAAGGAATATAAATATATACCTTAGTTTTCTTTTTGCAATATTCAATGCAATCGCAGGGGATTTCGATTCGAATATGCAGTCTGCGTTATATAAGCAAGTATAAAGAGTTGCTCCATCACCACCTTCTTAAACTATGATTATACGCTTTAGCTTAAAACATTGGCTGATTGTTTCGGTGTATACATCCATAATTTAATAAAGCTTCTGTATGTAATCCATATTTTATATCAGTAATTGGAATCAGTGCTGTTTACTCGTAGAGTCCATTCTCCAATCGATGCCCAGAAGCCAAAGCCAACGTCTGTAAGGATAACGAGGACTTGTCATCTATTAGTTTCGATTTTCATATCAACTGTTTATGTTAGACCTAGAACGACACGTAAATCTGTGTTTCAGTATTTTAAACTCCATAATATAAACATGAAGAAGCCTAAAATTCACACTGAATAATAGAAAAAGAATTATGATGTCGGGTCTGACAAGTAGGCTTACATAATAATGACAATCTGTTAAACAAATTTGAACATTATTATATTTACATCACGCTTGTTAGCATACTCGCAATGGAAACCGAGTACCTATCTTTCTCCATATTTATGTATTGTATGCATTACGTTCGAGTAATCATGCATAACCGAGTGTAACTAGCGCCATCACAGAAGAAGAAAAGAAAAAGTCACTAGAAATAAAACTCTTTTAAAACTAAAGTCACAATGTCATTAATAATGTAAGATGTCCATCTGCTTTACAGTTTTTTAGGTAAATATTTTTTGTTCGATAACATTTTTGGTCAAAGTGAATAATTATTATATTGCATTAAAATGGCATTAGAAATACAAATGTATCTTTTGAGGTATAAACTAAATACTATACGATAAACGTAAAACCAGAAGAAAAAAAGCGAAAGGTGGGTGTACGCTCAAAAAATAAATTAAAAAATAAAATAAAAACCGGCGTACAATTAGTAATACACTTTACAGAATGGCAGTGAATTTTAATTGAGTTGTTCAGCGAAATTGAATTTTAATGCAATTATTCTGTAGGCTTTATCGGATTAACGCCGATTTTATGAACAGAATTTCCAAACACCCTGGGACTTAACATTCGATTAATGTAAAACAGAGTTTGTAGTAATATAATGAATTTATAGAAATAACAGTTCTCGTAATTCAATTTGAATGTGACACCTAAAAGTAAGTTTTAATTTTTCTATTGACCTAATATTCATTTTTGTCGTATATAGTTAGCAGTCCGATTTCGGAGTTTTATTTATTTATTGCTTTTTTTTCGCACTGTGTGTATTTGTTACCAACAGCGAGGGATTAATCTTCTTCAAGGGGTTACAAATGTCATGATTACATTATTACCGCGGCCTAAATACCGTTATTGATTCCTATTATTACTCATTTTATGTTCCAGATTGTTTACTGTAAGGGGCACATAATAGACTAAAAATAGAAACCACACTAACACTACTGTACTACTCTAGGCAAAAAAAAAAACAACCTTGCATGGTTTTGCGAATTGTGCGACGACACAAACAAATGAAAGCTAAGTGGAGACCCACGGGATAACCCCCTGGATCTGGTTCCAAGGAGGCATGACATCCAAATACCACCCGTGTCTAATCTACAAATATACAGTACTATTTCCTTTCCGGGGGATCAGCTTATTGTGTAGGCCTAACTTGTTACCAGAATTACCGCTGGGATACCATTTTATAGACGAAAAACAGACTACAACCTAGACTAGGATATTCCAATATTGGTCTAATATATGATTGTTAAATGTTGATAACATATTTATATGCGTTTTACCTTTATTTCATTGGGTATAGCAAGTGAAAAATTTTTTTAAATTTATTTACTTATAATAATATTTGGCCTTAGTGGAATTGTGAAACTGCATTTTGCCAGAAGAAGAACCATGCTGTCTATTATCATGAAAAGGAAATAGCCATTCATTATTGTAGCGTGATTCAGTTTGACCAACGGAAAGAGTGACATTCATATTATAGAGTATTGTTATATACCACTTTGTTAAGATACGCATGCTCAATATTGAAAACACTGTTAAATATATTTGCACTGATGAAGGGCTAGTGTTGCCCGAAAGCTCTGCTAACTTTTCTGGCTGTTTTACTTCTCGTTTTGATATATATATAAATCCAAAGGCAAATTACTGAAAAAATGACAATGCTGTGGGTATCTATCAGTGGCTGGATCTCAATGGAGATACAAAAAAAAGCGAAAAGCTAAATCAAAACGATAAAGTTATATATATACAGATATTATCAACTATTTTTCCATTTCGTATCATTTTCATGGTCAAATTATTTCCTTCAAACGTAGATTTAGTATTTAGTTTTTCTATTGAACTGTTATCCATGATTACCGTTGGAAAGACGTCATCATTTTAAATTCAGTAAATTAAGTGACGTAGGTGACTTTATATAACTTATATAATGGAAACGTTTTTAAAAAGAAGATAATTACTATCTAAAATTCCTTGTAAGGTTTCTCAATATACTCTGTATTCAACTGTAGAAGTATGTACCACCAATGCCCTTCAAAAACTGTTTTATTTATTATATGAAAATATATTATTATTTGCTCATTTGTACGAAGACTCCAAGTGAACCAAGTGTAAAAAAAACCATTCAAACATTGTTTCAATTCAATTTTGTTCAGAAGCTGCGTCAGATGCACATCACCTTAATTTCAACATATTGTCTATGTTTGTGCGAACACAATCATTTGAATAAAACTGAATAAAACAATTGTGTTATAGGCCTATAACATGTATAATAAGTATTGCATTTGTATTTTGGGCAAAATAGGAGATCATATGAAACAAATATTATAAACTTCCACTAGAAGAATTATATGGCAGTTAAGTTGTATTTATGTCAATAGGATCCATGAAATCAATTTCAATTTACTGTGCACATGATTGGTTGGTTGTAAAAAGTCGTTGATTGGCCAAATCTACCATGGAAGTATCTACAGCTGTTGCGATACGTCCCTTAAAATGGCCTAGATAGAGTTCAAGGGTCATTACTTGTTGCCTAACCACGTGATAGTATACATGGGTAGTTAGATAGAATATTGTATTGTTTGTATCATATTTACGTAGTCGATCAGCAAGAGTACAGCTTGAGTATTGCACATATATGAATAGAGGAATTGTGAATAATAACTGTGTTTTAGTAGAAGTAAGTAACAGCAGCTGTTTTAAAAATACTCTTTTACAACGAGGACTGTTAACGTGTAGACTATTATTGGTAGTCTAATCTAATGCCTACTGCATTTTCTGAATGAATAATACGTTTACGGTTTAAGCTCAACTTGCGTACAACAAACAGGCAATAGGATTTATAGCCGGACGGACCTGTCTGTAAGTAAAGCCTCTTTGGTTAGGTCACTTTGTTTTGTACATTATTGCCCTAGACATTTCAAACTAACTGTCGAAATAACTGTTATTAACAACAGTTATCAAATCAACGAGTAGCCATGGCTGCGTCATACCCGAGTGCTTATACGTACCGTGCTTATAGTAGGTCAGTCATTGTTAGTTCGTACGGTGGGGCCTACACACACGATTGAGTTTTAATAATGAAAAAAGTAATATAGAGTGTCTAGTTTTTAAAATTAAAAACGAGTTGTGTACATATTGTGCTGTGTCTGTGTATTTACGTGAACGCACATGTCACATATTTGTATATATTGAATAGTAGGTTTATTTGTGACTTTGTTGGTAAGCCTATAGTACCTATTAATTGTGACCATGCATTGTGTTATACTACAGTCAATGTAGTTTAGTTTTGCAGGAAATATGATAATAAAATACATTTATAAACAATTATGTAAAAATATAATCATAGATTAGTTCTATTAGGACATTAGTGCTTAATTCGATTTCGTGCCCATATCATCGTATAATAATCAATAATGCAACGAAAGAAGCAAAGTGATGTGCTTTGTTTGTTGTAAAGTATACGGTAACGGTACCAGCATACTATACACAACGAACAGACTTACAACAACGTATCACAATATTATATAGCATTGAATAATGTCAAGGACGCGCGCGTACACAATATGTGATGCTTTCATCAGTTTTGACGCGCGCGAAAAAATAACGTAATGTTTTTCATCACATTATGGACGCGCGTTACATATTGGTCCACCAATTCCACGGGAGTTTTTATTCTATTGCTTTAAAAGAAATACTAATTTGGGGTTGTTAAGACTAACATAAGGGTGGCTGTAGCAAACATCTAAATAAATAGTTTTTCCATTATTTTCCATTAGTTCTTGCTCAATAAAGCTCGGTCCAGACTATCAAATTTTATGTCACAACGAAATGTGATGTGCCATGGACATGATGTCATATCACTACCATTCCTATTTGGGAATATCACTACCATATGTGGGCATATCACACGTACATTTTGTTGTAAAACTAGTTTGATAGTGTATACAGAGCTTAACGTTCACAATATTTTGACCCACTATATGCAAACCAAGTACAAAGTCGTTGCTATGCAAACACTGTAGACCGACAAGGTTGAACGTTTAAAGGTCTAGGTTTCGTTTGTTTTGAAGGCTGCAGGCCTACTTCAAATCCAATCCGTTATTATAATGTTAATATTAGAAACTACACAGAACCCCTTCTTTGAGAAACCTCTATTTAATGGATACCTCTACAATGGGGACACATTTTTCTTGTGAAGTTTACCATTACGACAAAATCCTATATTATTATAGAGCAGTTGGTTGGGTCCTGAAGCGTGGTTCCCACTAGCGACGCAACACAAGGACGTAACACAACGCGAGTGAATTGACCAATCACAAGCGATGGCTTATTCGCTTGTGATTGCTAACTGTCTATAACTTCGCTTGTCATTGGTTAAAACGCTTGCGTTGCGTTTACGTCCTTGCGTTACGTTCTAGTGGGAACCAAGCTTTAAGGTGTCCACTAATTGTCCTGTGTTCTACTGTATGTTATTTTATTTATTTTTTATTTTATGTCTTTAGGCACTGTGGCCAAGGATTACCAATAGTGAATTAATCACTGTCCTATCAGATAGGTGGTAATCCTCCTGATACAGGGGCTATTTTGTGAACCAGTTCACCGGGGTAACCCCCTACTCTTTTCGAATAATGAACTGGGTTCTTTAAAGTGCACACAGGTTATAACTGTGTACACTGGACCTACGGTTTATAGTCCTTATCCGAGAAGACTTGTTCCACCACCAGAACTTGGAGCGAGTCGGCCTCGAACCCTTGCCGATGTTGTTGGCTCTTTAGGTACGGTAAACGGCGCCCCTGCCTTAACCGCTCGGCCATTTGTTAATACAAATAAAACGGATAAACTAATCAGGAGATGATTACTGTTTTTAAATATTTCTAATAGTTTAGTGTGTAATACTTATCATAGATTAGAACCATTATTGTTTTACAACGATTTGTATAGTTTGTAGTTATAGTTGGTATTATTTGAAAACGGGTCAGGTTCTCCGTTTGTTCTTGTATTTTATGCTCGTTGTCTTGACACGTACGTGGAATGTAATATCAAACTTCCGTTTTACAACAAGGCCTACATACAGCCTACAGTAAAGTATCGTGGATTGTTCTATAGAAACACCAGTTTATTTATAATTTTAGACAGTACACATTTCATGTATTTTTGGATGATAGTTTTGGCCATTCTTTATTTATGGCAATTGACCTTGACTGGTCCTTCATGAGATGTTTAAAAATATGCTTGAAGGTCCTTTAGTTAAAATACAACCATTAGATTAGACATCGTTTCGTCTCTAACTCGTCACATTAAGTATCGTACATTCAAGAAAATTATGAAAAACAAAGAGTAATTATGTGAATGTAATTATTAAGATGAACGAATAAAAGTGGTAAGTTACACCACAAAAAAGGAAATAAACTCGCCACATTAAGTGGATGACATTAATTGGCAATTTATTAGTTCTTTTAATTAGTATTATTAGAGCGTTTATTGTATGTACTACTAAAATAATCATTGCACTCACTACTAATACTATAATCAATTTCCTATGTCAATGACATAACAAATTATTAGTGAATAAAAATGGTTATTGTATTTATAATTTATAAAGTCATTGGCATCTGGTTAACCTAATTGGTGTTTAATTTAATAGCTTGAAGATAAGAGACGTATACAATAGAATGATGTACGGTATGACTGTATCGTAGATAAAACAGCCTTAAATAGCATGATTAACAGGTTAAAGGTATGGCATATAAAATAGAAATCAATCAAAGATAATAATATTTACTTGGCATGTCATTTGATTGGAACTTCATTTTTAATATTTTACGTTGTTTGTTTCACAAAAAGATAAGCGCGCACATACTGTATGTAAACAGATTACTGTATCTGTAGGACCGCAAACTGTTTTATATTTCCACAATAACAAAAATAACATAATTAAACAGCACAGAAAATAAAACAAAAAAGAGCCCCAACTACCCCCCCCCCCCTCCCTCCCCCAACCGCACACAATTTTGTAGACACACCTATTTAGAACTCGGGAATCTACCTCGGGAACAACCCTCGGGAACATTTTTCTCGCTCCCGTAGGTATCCCCTTGAAAGGGGTTCTATGTACATGATTTTGAATACCTTTCCGTCATTAAAATAAGTGATTCACATTTAATAATTATTCATAACAATATGATAAGCATCATTATAAATATGAATTTCATTTGCTGTTGTCCGCATGTATTCATTTCAACTCAATACTTGCATAATGACCGAGGTCACAATAGAAATCCAAAACTAAAGAACAATAAACGAAACAGGTTCACAATACGGTTAATAAACTCGGACGTTAATAAATAATAGATTCTATCCATTTAAAATGCGTTCACTAGGCGTAATAATGACAATGGCATGAGCCTCCGATTAAATTAACGCCAGACGGATATAATAATGAACAACCCTTCTGTTATAATCATAATAATAGGCCTTACATCCAAAGCTAAATATTATCAGTAACAGTGTTAGACCAACGTCCAACCTAGAATCGTGGTAAAGTAAATCGAGTGATATATTTATTTATATACTATATTTGTTATTGTTTAAACTACCGATAGTGGTGATGGGAAGTAACCAGCAGTTAAATTCATTTGGTTAATAGAGAACTTCTACCTATACCACGGCCTACAAACTTACGCACCTATATAGCCTAATCCGCACACAAGTTGTGTCGAAAATTGAGCGAGAGGCCGAGATTGTCCTCACATGCCCTCAATTGACATAACGTATAGTTGCTAGGTCCTCTAGCTAGAGGCGCTTCCTATATAATGGTACATGCTATATAATTTTGTATTAGCTCATTAAATCGATTTTAGTAATATTAGGCCTACGCGTTCTGTCTCGTAAAACGTAGTATAAAACAAGTATAAGACAACAAAGTTAAATTCATTCATACTAACGGTACAACAATGCGAAAATATTTTGCATATCATCACTGATTCCATTCAACGGTAAACAGCCAGGAAACGATAAAATAAGTGGTTTTTTTAAAATAAAATTCATTACATTCTTCTTTCTGTTCCATTCCACGAGAAATCTATAAAACAAAACACCTCAAGCCAGCCCTACATGATATAAACTATAAGTTTGTATTCGTAGACAGATTGTGGATTGCAATATAAATACGGAGTGTTTATTTAGAGTTAAATTCATAAGTTATTCATTTTTTATATACATGTTCTGAAGTTGGTAATGATTCAGCACGAACAGCTCAGTAGACCAGTATAAGGCATAAATGCAAACAACAAGTGTGTTGATTATTGGCAGTTTAAACAAATTTAACCTCACCGAGGTCTAAGCACACTGTGCCCTCCGAAAAACGTTCTTGACATTTTCTGAAGTGTGGACACATTTGGTTGTTATTCCGATTATACTCAAACAAAATAAAGAAAGTTGACTCGTACTCGTGACGTACACTAATTTAATTCTATCATGTTCACAAATGCTTGAATGATTGCTCACGCGTCAGTTTGGTTCCACACGCGTCAGAGAGGATGCACACACGAAGGAATTATCTATATCGTTTTATACATGAATGACAATTGTGTATGTCGCGTTCCCTTAACTTTGTTTGTTTTACCTGGTCATTCTTAATTAATATAGACCAGGCACCTTTGTTAAACTAAAACAAAACAAACACACACACACACACATCGATTTTTCTTGACCATGAACCGATAAACTTTACTTAAGTTCTCCATGTTGCTTGCAGCCGCTCACAGAGTAGTGCCGAAAGGCGCGTATTATGGAAATGTATGCGTTGTGGTACCGGACCCGGTCCCACAAACTTCTAACCCGTTCTTGGTACCGGACCCGGTCCCACAAACTTCTAACCCGTTCGACAGTTCGTAATATTCAGAAATAAGTAGCCTGAAAGAATGCACAACAATTGAAATGGCAGGGGAAATCTCTAATGACCGAATCCTAAAATATGTATTTTCAAATATGCAAATTGGGGAAGAAGATTGGTATATAAATTATTCCGTTGATTAATAGGCTATACTTTGATTTTAAGGTTGGTTCCCACTCGGAGGCAAAACAACGGCTACTCAAAACGCATGAGTAGTTGTGATTAGTAAACTTAACTTGCGGTGCGCTTTACGTCCTTGCGTTATTTCTATCCGAGTGGGAAGCACGCTTTAGAACTTCATCGTCTCTCAACCACCTCTGATAGCCGTGTCGGCTTTTGATCCCTTTACATTAGTCCCACATGTCCCTATGTAAGCGTTTAATGGATGTCAAATCTCCCGTTCAAATAAATGTTTCAGTAAAAGATTGAAAGGTGTTAGAATAAATCTGGTACAAATGATGATTATATGTTGTGTAATAAAAACTGTCATATCGTCAGCTTATTATAAGGAACGGACCAGACGATATATCAAAAGCGTTAATACACGACGCAATATAAGCTAAGGTAATACATGTCACGTAATCGCAACGCTTATTTTGCTTACGTTTCCATTTTGCGCGCAATCCCATTTGTGGAACATATACATTGTTGACACAAAGCGTTCACAATCGCGTGAGACGTCAGCATAGGCCTAATCACATGACATTGCGTTGGCGTAAGCGTAATTTGACAGCGGACATATCTGTCTTTAGAATAGTTAGCCGCTATAATAAGTAAGATGTTTCATCACAGGGTCAGGTAAGCTACAATGACCTATGTGTAAATAAGAAATAATCATGAATACGATGCACTTGTTATAAACTAGAATTAAAATAGTTTTGCGTGGAATATGGAACGTGTGTAATATAACTGCAGCGTATACGCTATTCTTTCGAAATTGAGACTGAAATTGAACATCGTCCGAATTCAAGTACAGAAACACGTTTATCTGAAGAAGATTGGCAATACATACGAACATGTCCTCTTTAATTAATATACAATCTTCGCTGCCAAATAATATAATTAACAATGATACACACGCATTGACACTGGCTTTAGACGTCAGCCTGTCGTCAGTTTGCCAACCAAATCTAATAACATATATGTTAACAAAGAATCATAATTGCATTATTGAGCCTGGATAGAAAGAGGAGTATATTATCATTGTGAAACCATTGCTGATAGTTCAATTTCAATGATACACCTACTCAGTGTTAAAGCTTGTTGTAGCTTGTTTAGTGTGGAACAATAGCCACTCTTGTGACTAAAAGACCGAAACGTTAACTTTATTCACCCTTATACTTTTCCTTTCTTTTAAAACGTTTTATAAGTCATCTTTTAGCTTGGTTAATAGACCAAAACAAGTACCGTATACAGTACAGCCAACATAGGTAAAATGGATCCATTTTAATTTTGTATTGGCCTAACAATAGACCTATACGTTTGAAAGATATGTGTTAATAGACAATTACGTTGAATTGAGAAATATAGGCACGTTTTAATAGTTAATAATATTGTGTTGTACGTAAACACGTTCAACATTTTCCCATCCAAGGCCAAGATGTTATTTTGACCTGTATAGCCTTCATTTTCGTATACTTCTTATTGTCCTTATCTTGGCCTTTATTTATACAAATATGTTATTTGAACTTGAAACCAGCACCTACACGTTTCTAACCACAGGTGTTTTTATTGTTTGTAGTGGCTTGTGGTCGATCATTAAAACATGATTAGAACATGAATGTCATAGTATGTGGTAGTATAATGTATGTACAGTTATGTCCTGCGTACGTACATACTTTGCCGTCAGTTTTATATTCCGTAATCCGTCCGTGAGCTAGTGATGTTTTTACATTTTTTTTTGTGCATCACGTTACTGACCATGGGCGACCATTAACTCCAAACACCTTAAATTGTTGCGGCCCAGCTCGCCATATATTGTTATGCACGACGCGTATACAAGTCTCGCTATTTATTTCATAATCAACCATACTGTAGAGGAACAACAACCACCAACTTCAACGAAAAAGGACATAACACTTATACGTCGTGTATGTTTCCTCAGTTATCGTCTGTATAACTGTAATATTAGTTTGCTGTTTGCTATTGTATCAGGCAATCCACCGTGAGGTCTCGAACGCTTACTTGGTCAAGGTTGACTAACCGCCGGCGATTATACAATTTTCATGTATAAACATGTTCCTGACCCTTATATCAATGTGTTTACCTTTTCCTCGAATCATGTCATGTTTAATGCCCAATTAAACCCCAAAACCGAAACGATATCTAGAGAAAATCCATCCTATATTGTTTCTTTAAAAATAAAATCATTTGGGAGGGCCTGCTAGTGGCCTCGTGGACATCACAGCTTGAGTTTACGCGGCAAACCTTGTTGCAGGCTATCGTTCTTTCTTGTCAGTGTGAATCCGATAGTTAACTCTACAGGTGATTGTCAAACTAGTTGGTTTATATCAGTTTGTTTTGATTAACACTAAATTCATCCAATCTGGAGTATCATTAAATTGCTATCCATTGCTAACACAGAAACGCCAGACCGAACCCAATTAGTTTCTCTGAACTTGAAGTCACTGTTGACTAGAAATACATGATTTTACCCAGTATTGTAATTATTTTGCGTTTATTTATATAGCAAAATGGGTAAGTGCTCCTACTAGGTTGTACTACTAGCTGTTTTTGTTTTGTTGGGTTAGTTGTTGCCCTCTATGTGAGGTTGACGAACTTCATCCTCGAACTTTACTTTGGTATCGGACAAACATTATGTTTGGTTGGGCAGAATCAGATCAGATTCAGATCAGATTCAGACTCTTGGGTAGCGGCTCGTGTTCTCAGTGTGGGAATAAAGCCAAACACTGACCGCCATCGGGCCCCTGCGTGTAAAATCTACGTGTACAGTCACACTGGCTGTAAGACCCATAACTCGCCATCAGCAACTGTGTATTTCCTGTATATTCTCACTAATGCGTGAATCATTCAGTTTGAAAAATACACCAAGGTTTCCTCCAGTCCTGATCCGGCGGATTATTTAGCAAATACCAAGCTAAATGACTGCTGTAACCAAGCCTACACTAACTATCGGCTATATGCCCGTATTGTTGGACTCTACCAGCGTATTGAATCTACAGTAAGAACTAGGTTATTCTTTTTTTGTGCAACGGAGTACTAACCAGTAGAGGCTATAGGTACGTATGTATATTTTCCTTTACTGTAAGTGGGACTTAATTCGTTAGTGCACACTACGATCAAGTTATATTTTTAAGTGAACCACCAACCAATGACGTTTCCTCGCCCATAAAGCAACAGATAGAAGTGTTCAATTAAAGTACATATAAGATAGCATTTCAAATTAATGTGAAGATTATAAGTAATATGAAGGGCTTTCTATTGACATAATGAACTTTCTTTCTCATAATGGTACTCATATTAAGAGATCGAGTGTTTAAACGCCGTATGTTTATTATGAACTACTCATCAACCAATTTAAACAATATTGATTAACAATTTGCAGCTAATAACTTATTGCAGCATGTTACGCACTGCGTATGAGGTTTTTTTAATAGTTGCTACATTATTATCTCAACATTATTAAAGCTACCACCAAAGTCAAACACATTGATTTTTGTTCTAAAGAAAGCATTTGCATTTGTGGTAACATTGAAATTTTGCCGATGTGGCGTTCCATACTACTATCCATGGATTTTTGGCACACTACATGATATTGCAACAATTTGTAATCCGACATATGCCGTATTGTGCATTCTGTTTACCATAATCGTAATTTCTATCTCAAAGAAAATACTATTAAAAATGCTGGTATATACTGTATAGCAGGTATTACGTCTGGTGATATATTAAATCGTTAACTAATTTAGTAGGGCTAAATATAATTATAACCAATTATGCACGTGGTATTGTTATGGTATAATAATTTGGTTACAATGTTTTTGCAGCTTTATTATAGGCAATTCGAAATATTCGTCATTGTTTTCTTGTTGTAATGCTGAGATTAATAGAATTATTGTTGATTGATATTGCAAAATTGTGAAGGTCAAGTCCACAGTTTATTTAGTGTCAATGAAGAGTAATTGTATACGGTAGTAGTATGATTGATTAGTTGAATGTGATTTACCTTTTCTGGTAATAATTACTGGCAATAATTATCAATGTTAATTCAAAATGTCGCCTTTATAGACGAGTATTATCGATTAAATATAACATAGCGGTATGGTAGCGGTGCCGCGGTGTACCGTCTGCCATGTAAGTAGGGAAATCCCCGGATGAGTTTAGCTTGCACAATAATTAGTAGAATTTTATGATTTGATAAAGAGGCCCGCTTGAGGCCCACGGCTCTTAAATCCCAGAAAAAAAGTGACGCCACGAAGTGACAACCGCGTAAAGCTTGGTTTCCACTACAACGTAACGCAAGGACGTAAACGCAACGCAAGCGTTTTAACCAATGACAAGCGAAGTTATAGACAGTTAGCAAACACAAGCGAATAAGCCATCGCTTGTGATTGGTCAATTCATTTGCGTTGCGTTACGTCCTTGCGTTGCGTCGCTAGTTGGAACCACGCTTTAGTGACTTAATATAGCAATGCGTTTCGTGTATAACGTTGTATCAGAGAGCTTCACAAAACACATGATTTTTAGCTTATTCAACAAGACATTTTTATGTATCTTGTATATAGTTCAGCTATTAAAAGGTCTATAGTTTAATTGTAATCTTTTTGATTAATGAAACAATATTTATATGGCTAAACTTTATATAGTGTCTCTTTTCGTAAAAACACAAAATCCATTTCACGTGCGTAGTACTAGTACGGTATCTAGCAACGTTAATATCACTTCGTTGCGTTACCGGTCAAATACAATTACTAAAAAGGCATTATTCAGACTTCAGAGGGACCGGATGCGTCAATACATAATGAGTTCGGTTGACCTCAAAGATCGAAACAATTATCAGGATATGGTTATTATTGCACGTGCTTTGTCACATTCAAACTTGCAATTGCTCGTGTATCCTAAGATTTCAAGCATTTCAATAACAAGTCAAACGTATAGGGTCGATATTCTTTGTATTTGTATATGTTAGTGGTATTAATTGGCGTTTTCTAACAGATTAATGATATCGATGGATTTAAATAAAAATATAGTAATCCTGTAGTAACCCTGTTTAGCCTTACAAAATGTTCACTATTTGTGGTATTCTGTAAAAATATTAAGTTTGATGCATTGTGAAATAAAAACGAACGAACGAATATACCAGGTTTATGCACTGCACTAGGCAATACAGTATGCCATCAAACAGTACTGGGGCTTTACCAGGAAAGACTCTTCTCTGGGCTTAACAAAACATCATTTTTATTATCGTGATATAAACGTTTCGGTTTATGAGTATCATTTGTAAAGTAAATATGGGTTAAGATCGTAAATTAAACTGTGGCTTTGACACAACTCAAACTGTTATGTTAGTATAATAGGCCTAATGCGTACAAAGTATTTACATAATACGGTTTTTTCCATACTTTTACCTAAGTAGGCCCCTATTTAAAAATATTTTTATATTAGTTTTCTAACAATATGCACATCGCATACAATAGTACTGTACTGGTAATAAATAATATTTTAGATCAGTGACCTAACGCTCACGTATTCTTCGGCTCATGAAAACCAATATTAATTTGTAGTGATTATATCAAAAGTATAGTATAAGCTCAGTAGAAGCCTACAGTGAGACATGTTTGATTTTAAAATGTCCAAGATATATATCCCTTAAAAAAATAAGCTGTAGGTTTATTAACTCAATGTTTTATAAAACGTACAAACGTTTCCATATGTGGTGAAAATTGGGGATTTCAGACTCAGACGAATAATATGCAAACTTTCTCTCTCTCTATCCCCTAGATATCATTATTGACCAATTTTAATTACTTTTTTGCCCACTATAAGTTAATACTAAATAGCAATGTACAGTATTTGTAAATGCATTCCAGTTCCGTGCATTTAAATTTCACCATGATATATTTTATGTGACGTTTAATTACGATATTGTATGCTTAATTTGTTGTATTTCTCACCCTGTCTGACTTTAATATTAATTCGTGTTTGTTCTGAATTGAAACTGATATTGCCGAAGAATTAATTGTCTGCATTCCGTTATCATAGCAACGGAAACTATACCTCCTAGTTGAAATATAACTCGATATTAACTATACGGTCGTTCGGAGTGTCACTCACTTTAATTAATGTTTTAATAATGATCTCCTATCTCACTGCTGGAGGATTGAAGTGTACACAACATTGTTAGCGAAATTGGCCTAAATGTCATTAGATTGGCCTAAATGTCATTATGCCTACTAATTATAGCGTCCTAGTTTGCAGTTCAGGCCATATGTTTACCACTGTAAACTCTTATATATCGATAAGATGTTTACGGACCCTTGACTATCACAAGGCAACCCGAATCTCAGCTATTGGATGACTGTTATAGTTTGTTATCTATCCAGGGTCTTCTTACGAACTATACATTGATGGGACATCATACTCTTTTCTATCCTGCATAATACCGACCTGTATTTCTTCAACAGTGAAGCTGTATCTTTTTGCTGCAGATCCACAAAATGTCAGTGTTTCTCTTCCTATTGCTCTTTTTATATTAGTTGATCTCTGTGTTACCAGACACTAGTCTTCCCTTACATACATATATTTAAAAATGGGACCTACTTTATAGAATCATATTATTATTATTTTGCTCTACATTTTATAACTGGTATGTATTTTCTTAATATTCATGTATGCAGTTAGGCCTATGCTGCCATATGTTTTTTATGTAAATTTTTTGAATAAATATACCGAGATACAGGCTTATAATACAAACAAAAAGGGCAATATGCTTAAATATGGTAACATGACGTCATCGTGTCCATATAATATGGGTAAATCACATTTGTTGTCAAATAAAGTTTGATAAGTTTACGTAGTTGGTTTGTTTAGTATTTTTCCATGTGAAGTGTTTTGTCGACATTTAGAATAGAATAATGATTGTTTAAATTCATCGGCTTAAATATGGGATACATTGTTCAATTTTCTAATATTATTGTTGTTATTAAGCACCATGGCGTATGCACATGCTCTTAGTTCATCAGGCTAGTATTTTTATACAAATGACACTACATAAACCATCACTTAGTTAGGTTTCTTCATCGCTTATCAGGTCACAACGCGGTTAGCCTGATATCAAACATTTTTATAATAAAGTGAAGTTTTCTCTTACAGTTCAGCCCAGAGGGCGTTATTACGATTATTCATTGTATTCCGGTAGCATTTTTCACATTCTGTGCAGCAGTAAAAACTGAAATGAATATGCCTGTCTTGAAAAGCAATACTCATGTGTAATGTTTCAGACAGACTAAAGGTTAATGTTCCAATACTAGCATTTATTTTCTACATTCAGATTCTAATTACCTATTTTTATTTTTAGCTACATTCGATAGTCTTGAAGGAAACTGTATCTCCACATTCCTACCAGTTCATGATAGACCACGTAGTTTTTTTTATAAAGCTGTACATTGATGACCAGCATATTTATATTTAAAAAAGATGGAATTAAATTTTAAAAACAGCAGCTTAATACCATTAACGATTAGTCATAGACAATAATTGAATTGAACTAATATAATACAACACAAATGTAGAAATTTATTTTTTTTAAATTTATTTATTTAACAACATATTTAGAGATTATTTATACACAATCAAGTAGAAATATACTTGTTTTACATTGTGGTCCTGTCGACAAAACGGATAACAATTTAAATACTTATACAATTAATAATAATAATAATAACAATAAAAAATATAAACTGGGAGTTAAATGTTATGAAAAGAAATGCGACATAAAGGACAAAATCGTGGGTGAATGTTTTATCTGCTGGCAAGTCATTCCATATTTTTCCGCCTGCAACTTGAAAAGATGAATCCATTTTGCGACGGGTATAATGAGGTATAACAATATAGACACGAGGAACTTATGATCTTCAAGAGCTTTGTGTTTCAGTGCAAACAAAGAAATCGAAATATACCAAGTATTTTGTTTTGATCTAGATATGGACAATTTCATAATCCATATCATGGCTGTTTGTGATAATCTTATCTAAAAACACTTTCATTCTCCATTGTCTCATCATTTGATATATTTCATTTTGCTTTATCTGGGCAAACCAGACGATAATATTATACATACTTTATGGTATTATGTGCACTTCTACTTGACCGTCATCAACAAGGTCAAATCCATCGTGATTAGTCCGTACTGCATACGTAGGCCTACGCTATGCCCCACTACTTTGATGGTACATTTTCTAGGTTACTGTAATTGCTGATCCGATTCTGTCATTGCGTGCAGCATGCTCATTGGCTGAAAGTTGAAACCATATCGTTAGTAATAAACACGTGACGTGCGTAATGATGTTAGAACATTTCATATAATACTTTTTTTTCATCGATGATTTGATCCATGAACATAACTGTGCGCTTTTTAAACCATGAAATGTTATTGATGCTATTGATCTAAAATCTGTGTCGACCAAACATACACGATATATAACATGCATAAAGCATTATTGCCGGATCAACCGACTTCATTTTTTAGTGAAAATATATCGTGGTTTGTGTTCATCATGTTCATCAGTGTGATGTTTGGTATAGGACCAACGTTTATTAAAGCATTACATTATAAATAATATAGCACATTGGTATTTTTTTTTTTTTATTGTGACACGTGTTGATGATTTCGTCCTATATTTAATTTGTATGTTGGGTTGATCCATCTGCAATATTCCTTTAATGTAAAAATGACAGAGTTACCGGTCGTCAACTATTTCTCAAACTAAAACGCTATATTTATTATAATAGTATATATTGACATTGTAATTATATTACTCAGCATGTTCTCTCCACTGGGAAATTACAGTTTCAATGCATTGCTGTTTTCCCGATCATCCACAAATGATGTACAATCATTTAAAAAAAATGTCATCTACCTCCGTTACGCTTCACCAATAATAACTTTACACATAAAATGGTCACCATTTAATTGCAGAAATAAATATTGACTAGCTATAATAATGAACTAATCAATCAATTCAATAGCTGACATTTAATTGTATTAAGACGATATGCAATTTTGATATCGTATGGTTTAGTTCATTCGGTCACATACACGGCACATAGGCCTTATACTTATTTATCGTAGGATTTTGTTAATGATACTATAATCTAAGTTTTTCGAAACAAAGCTTTGTATTCGTTTCAGGTGGGATAGACCAAATCGTGTTGATAACTTACTTAAATCATTTAATATAGTAAGTGATACAATACAATAGGCTTATCCGCCGTTTTCTCACAAATATTTAATTTCTAATACCATAAAAACCATAAGTAACACTGACAATTTAAACAATTACACAAACGGCGTTTCATAGTTATTGTTGGCTGGAAAAAAATAAAAGTGGCCTGGTTTATTGTCGGCTGGCTTATTGTTGGCTAGCTTGACACAAGCCTTCCATGATTTTGTTATTATTCCCCAGCAGGACTGGACACAGAGTGGTTTCAGTCACGTGGTTTTAAATACTATGCTGCCCTCAACGTTTATATTTAGTTAGACTGTACGCCAATTTGTCCTTACGCCCATTTTTGTCCTTTCGGCAATGTTGTCCTTTCGGAAATTTTTGTCCTTACGCCAATTTTTGTCCTTACGCCAATTTAACCATATGACAATTTGTTCATATGGCAATGGGTTTGTGTGTCCGTACGGCAATATTTGTTTGTCACTCGAGAAATTTGTCTTTAACGCCATTAGTTTGCCTTACGGAATTGTTCGTACGGCAACGTTTGTCTATTTTATGATTTTCGAACGCGTAGCCAACATGGCTATCCTCGCGTCCCGAGTTCTGGTTTCTCGATCTGCATTCTGACGCGAGAGTTCCATCAAGAATTCCATGTGACTCGCACAATCCTCCAATCAAATGAAAAGAACCTATTCAGTTGTGTTATACTGTAATATACAGTCTGCTTAGAGATGAGATATAAGATTCGACAAACAAAGAAAGAATTATATTTTTCTCGAAGGACTATATTTACCGAAGCACAGCTGAGGGAAATGTATATTCTTGAGGGAAAAATATCATTCCCAATGGGATGTCAAATCTTACTATTCACCGATAGGGCCTACTGTTGGGCTGCTGGGCCGTCTAGCTAGCCTAACTAAACCTTCCTGTACCTTGCTAAGAATGACAGCATAAATGCAAATTCTTACTAATTAATGATTTCTGGGCCATAAAATATTCGCCTAGGCCTTGTACTTACATTTCCGTAAATACTTCTGCAGTATTTGTTAAGCGCTGTCTACACTTTCAAACTTTATGCGACAAATAACTGTGAACCAGCATTTATCATTTGTTTCCTTATCATTTGAATAAACACCACCGCATCATAATTATATCTGATTTTCTTATACTGATCACTGTAAGATCTGTGTATACTGTATCTTTTTTTTATGTGCTCGTTTAAACAAATATTATATTGAAATGATGAATATTTACTACACTACTAGACGTACTGCATCTTCTTTGTAAACACGTGTATGTTTTGCATTTTTATCTGTCAAATTCTTAATCAAACTAGTCTGAAACCAGCTGTCGGGTATCAGTAACAGATTCATTCAAAAACAGTATTAACATCGTGATTATGTGATTAGATTTATTCAAGACCGTTCTTAAACAGTTAATTCAGACCGACACATTCAGGAATAACTTCTCATACTTCGGCAGCTTGCATTATGCTCATCGTATATCTGATTTGTGAACATTTGGCTCTAGCAGATGCAGCATCGGGTTGCCGCAGACTATAGATAAAGGAGAAATAAATCAAAATGCACATTTATCTTATAAGATTGAAGGCTAGATGACAAGCATTTTCAATCGTTAAGTTCATGTTTGATATTTATAACAGCTTGCAACATTTTCTGCCATATGTTCACAAATGATTTTCTAACCTTTAAACACCTCACTGCATATCTGTTTTCACAATGCTTGAAATTAGCCTATAGTGTACACATCTTAAAATGCGCATGTCCAAGATGATTTCGCTTTGTCTATTTGGCTTTTCTTATACGGGAAGCATTTATACTCACCAGTATGTTTGTTTTGCAGGTTTATTCGATGTTTCTACATTAATGTGATTTATACCCAGTGATTTACAGTACTGTATTTACCAAGTAAGTGTTATAAGTTTTTTTTATATCAGTTTATTTGTCCATAAATCAAATATATGTCTGCCGTACAATGCAACTTAATTCTATTTGTGTTAATTTTGCTTTGCATCAAATGTGATACTCGATGTACAACACATGTATCTTATACATGTGACCAATTCTATAAACAAACGCAGATCGTCTGCTTTCCTATTAGGCCTACGTGTTAGTGTACTACATTTTAATTAGAGCCTAATGAATACTGTTTACCCGGTTACAGGTGAACAAAATGTTAACTGGGAGGGAAGTACTTTATTTAGCGGGGTATTTTGGTTTATAAACATGGTTTACACACATCGCGTCTTGACAACCAGTAGGAACAGGAAATAACACCGACCAATGATGCAATAGAGAGCTTTCGATTTGTTACGACCAAGGACAGACGACCAACCTAGGTCAGGTCAATCGATATGTATTCGGTCGTCTGGGCCTAGAAACAATCAAACCTGTGTCGAGGTACAAAAAGTATGTAGATGGAAATATTAATATATATGCGCTTTAGTGAACACCTTCGATTCGCGCAAAAGAATCGTCTAGTATAGTGGAAAACCGTGCGTAGCGTCTCATATCAAATTGAGTTCCCAATAGGACGGAACGCAATAAACTACACACCACATTGTTCACACTTTCGCATGTGGTTTTTCAACCGGACATAATGTGTGATAATACATTTCTTGTCCACGCGTAAGACTTTATGTTCCAGAATATATGCATGGTTTTGTAACACAACACAAACTATTTATGCGTGTGTGTTGACCGCCTTTCTCGATTGAATATTTCATTAAATAGACCAGTACTATATCTAATACAAAAGCATACGCGCAGATGGACGTTTGCGAATTTATGATACAAGCATTCTGTAGTGTTTCAATAACAAGACATGTGTCTACAGTGAGTTCAAATAATGGAACCATGTCCTGCAATGTTAAGTGTGCAGGGGTTGTGAACGCTTTTAGTATCATCAGCCATAAATACATGCATGCCTATTCACGTACATAGACATTCTGGTACCATTGTTTAATTAGTGATTACAGTAACCAAAAGGTACCCATAAGCTAAGATAAATCTGTTTATTCTGTATTAATTCACATTATAACGATTAGTGAGACATTTTGCAAATACGTAAAGTAAATTAATAATATATAAACATTTAAGGAAGAGCAAACAAAAACACAAATTATACTTGATTTAAACTCTAATTCGGCCCCACTTTATATTTTATATCCCACTATATTCTGAGTAAACATCACCTCTGCGCTATTTAATTTTGTTCTGGTGAAATGTCCCATCAAAATAAAAGCGCCGGAATATCACACACTTGCTTGCTCTATGGGAAATCATTGATAAGCGTATTGACCGAATACTTCCTTAGGCCTGATGACATTAAAAAAGGCGTAAGTGGTTATTGAATTGGAACCTAATCATAATGACATTTTAAGTACCAAAGACATTACTTTCTCGTATCTTATTCACATTTGCCTTTTCTTTTGTTGGTGTTTAAATTAGGCCTACAGTGAGGGGCATACTCTAATTATTTGTGAAGGTATAGGCACAATATTGTGTGAGTAAGCGGTGGATAATTTTTGATATGGCCTATAGCACGAACATAAACAAATATTAATATACATAATAAAAACACAAAACTAGAGATATTAATTATTATGTTCAATAGAACATTAACCCAGTCATAAGAATTAGGTGACCTTTGACTCAAGTATAATAATTTAATAATAATTATTACTATTGACATAGTTTGATTGAAATCAGTTCAGGGTAAAGCCTATTTCTATAATAATCAAATTGCGTATGCTAAAACATGGTTTAGACCACCCAATAGCAATTTTGAATTTGCGTTTCAATTTCAAATATCACATTTTCCATATTGTCCTATCTTGTGTTTTACCGTTGTCTTCATAAACATGATTAGGCTAACCCCCACCCCCTCCCCTTTATTGTACTCGTGAACAAGCCAAATACTGAGTGAAATTTCGTTATTCCGATAGCAGCCAATGGTTAAATATATATTGCTCCCTGATGAAAGAGTAATTTCAAAAATTGTTGTAATGACATTTTAATGTCCCATAATAGTTTGACCAACAAGTTATTTACGTGAACAATTGTAATTTAATGCTAAAAATTGTTTGGAAGTAAATTATTAATACTGCAAAATGGCCTATAGTCTTCTTTTTTTTTATCTAATCTTAATTGTTCATGTTTTTGGGGGACAATACGTCTAAACAATATTTTAATTTATTTTGTCTACATTTTTATTTGTTATTTTTGTGTAGGACACGATTAAAAGATTTTCTAATTTTGGATAATAACGTTTTAAATACAAATGTGATAATGCGATTATTGCAAGACAAATGAACTCATGTACGATGTAAGAACACGATTTGCGTGGATAAGAATAAGTAATTATAGCACACTTAACTCAATCACGGAGGAATTAGAACCACGTCCAATTATTCACAATTATTGAATCTATTGTTAGATGTAAATCAGTTAATTTAGCTCTTGCTTTCTCTTTTCTAATGTAGATGTAGTAATGTATTCGTGACTGGCGATGTAATTGAATGATGTATAACTATTTATTTGTGTGGATTTTGTTTACTTTAATTACGCCTACAATTTCGAGTAGATAATCGGCAGCCTTATTTGTATTATTAGTATTATTAAGTTAACAGATCAATTAGCTAATTCATACATTTAAAAAATAGTTTTCATAAATTATTTAAAAAAAATAACACTCCTATAACACAAGCAAAGCAATATTATATTATATTATTTTTCAAATGTTTTTAACATACCTAAAACATAATATCGAGCTAAGACAGTTTAAGTGGAGCTCCCCTTTAAGGCATTTTCCTGTATTTTCTTCCGCTTGACACTAACCTATTTCTGTGCAGACGGATGTTGGATACAGTTTAATGCTGCAATTCTTTGTTCTCTTCCCTTGTTATAATTTCTTATAGGCCTAACTTTGTTTGTGTTTTTTTTTTTTTTTTGAAATGTTATTAATCAAATTATTACATTTTTTTAATGAATTTAAATACGGATACGCATTTTTGGTTATACAAGTATTCTGGATGTTATTGGATTTAGGAAAAACTTAGTTAAATGGTCTTAGGTCGTGGGTTCGAGTCCCACCCGCTAATTACTTGGTTTGTTTCGATATCGCAAGTCTTCTCAATTTACTTTTGGAAGTTATAGTTTTTAACACATATACAATTTCTATGAGAGCTAATGCAGTATGTTTTGTCAGATATACCTTTTCTATTAAATTTAATGTCACGACCTAACCAGTGGATTTTTCTTTTAATGTTTATGATTTATTTGATACACAATTACGTTTATGATATTTCGCAATGTCAAAAATATTCCCTTAATACAAATCGGTATAGTGATACCCATCATATTTCATAAAAATATTTTCTCTTAGGCTGAAATGTACTCCCCAGATATTTCTTTGAGAAAAACATGTTTTCGGGTCAAGTATATTAGACAATCGATTATATATGCAGATGCCAAAAAAAGTATTACAGGAATAAATGCCTAGCCCTAATGTTACACCATGGAAGAGTAAAATTTAACTCTTCCCTAGTTTGTTTGATTGTTTTTGCCCTTTGAATTATTTTATTGTCTGGTTTTCTAAATCGAACACATTCAAGTTCATCATATCTTTGTAATATCAGTGCATCCTAGATTAATGTACTGTAGCCCTTTTTCTAGAAATTGTAAAATGTAAGACCAAGGTTAAATAGAAACAAAAATATATTTCAAATATCTTAGCCACGCCGACAGACCCATTATTAGTTAGTTTTTAGCAGAGAAGAGTAACATTTCAACGTCAAAAAATGAATATGCTTAGTAGGTCTATAGTATAATTTATAAATATGACTAGACAAAACAAAGTAGGCTGTATCAATACGTACTAAAGTAATTTATATTATAACGTTTGAACTATACGATTCGATTAGATAATCATAATATAATAATATACATACATTATATCTCTTTTATGATTAAATACAAACATATGGATTGTAATTTGTTGACCTTGACTATGATGTTCTTATCCTTACTTTGTTAACGCCTTCCTGTCTTGAAATCTTGGCAGTGGAATGAGGTTATTAATAGCATTGCATTCGATTAGGTCTACCATAGATAGTATGAGTCTACCAATGGTCTATTGTTAGGCTATTTATTGGTGTTCGATTTGCTTGTTGTAGGATATAATAAGTAGTACTGACCGGTCGCTAGTATAATAGGTACAGTACAGTACTAACTGGCAGAGCTACTGGTTTACTGGACTCTTTATGCGTTTAAATGACGTTTGGTTCTTTTAGTTTTACAATTTTACCCAGAATATTGATTTGTCAGCAATTTTTACCTGTAAAATTGACATTGTCCACGCCATAGTTTTGTCTGATATCATATTAGTACACATGAAACGCCATGAATACCAAACTATTTAGCCTTTTACCAATTTATATCGACTACAAGCTTCTTATTTGCACATATTATGTGCAGGCGGATTGATATAGGGTAACGTTAATTTAATAGAACGAGTAATGTATTCTGTTTAAAGAGAGCATTCGGCGTTGGCAACTAGGTCAGTGTAGTAGCTTTGATAATTGTACTAATAACATTGTCTATTTGCCCAGCCAAAAGATCTTCTATTTCCGGTATTGACTGGCCACCTGTTTCTATGATATGTCCAGAGAGATGATTTACCCATACATTCATAATTATTTAAAGAACATAACCTTGAGCATTATATATCATCATCATATGATGTCGTAAAGATGGATTTGCATGGGATGTTTAAACTAACTATATAATTGAGTTGTCTTAGGAAGATGGTTGTCGAATAGTCTGTTAATATTGCTGGCACTAATCTATAGCCTATTCTTGCTAAAACATAAACGGGTTTTTCTTGTTACTAATCAAATCACCCATACGTTGATATACAATCATAGGCCCTGTTCAGACCCATGGCGTTAGACCGTTTTAGCGTACGACGCTAAAAGAATGTGTGTCTGAACAGTTGGGGATTAGCGTACAACGCGTTGTACAACGGTTGTAGCGTTGTAGTGGAAAACGGTTGATAGTACAGTTTTAGCGTACGACGCTACTGTAAGTCAACGTTGTATCCAATCAGAACGTTTCCTGTTATGACGCGAAACAAGGTTTGACCTAGGCTGACATCTTGTATCGTCAATGTGTGAGATGGATTTCAATAACAAAAAGGCCAGAATAAATAAGGCCTAACTACACTACAAATACAACTGTTACAAAGGCTACAAACTATTATCAACTGATTACCATTATATTTTCTAACAAATGACATAAATACATGCACCTTGTATTTAAACATAGGGACTACGATCCCATCCGCTTTTAGGCCTAGCTAGGCCTAAAGCCATTCACGCATTTCATTCAAGCTAAAAACTAGCCTGGGACATCAAGTCACTCATTCATACAAGGGAGACTAGACTGGACAAGTTTAATGCTGAAAACCCCCTAACTCCTAAAAAAATCAGTAAACAAACAAGGGGAGCTGTTTCCCTTTTATTAGCAAGTTAAGGGTTATTTTCAACCGACTGGACCAAAGAATATATAATCTTTGACTGGACTGGATAGACTAATCACAATCATTTTTTTCTTCATCATTACGAGGCCTGCTTTATTTTCGTAACACAAGAGCCTGGGGAAAATGTTTTTTACTACAAAATAAAAACAATAGAAACAGAAATTTGGCTTTACTATATTTTTCTTAAATAAATGCTGAGGTATGTTTTATTTACGGCAAATTTTGTCATAATTGTAGGGCTGAGATCTAGGCCTGTATACAGTGGAAATAATGATGAAAACACGTGGGTAAGAGCACATGAATATGCAACTAGAAACAACTTGGATGACGTACTTTGTAACGATAATCGTACGCTATGGGTCTGAACACCTCGTTTTTTTCTCTGCGGTTTGTAACGTGACCTTGATAGTAACGTTGTACGCTAAAACGGTCTAACGCCATGGGTCTGAACAGGGCCTAATCGTGTTAACATGTGGTTCGTTTCCTAATGGCGCTCACTCATTGTTCCTAACCGATATTAAGGGGACCTTCGAGACCCAAACATATAGGTAGATCTACCCTAGTGCTTTGACTGCTAGGGTTAAAATATAATGTAATTATTTTACTCGTACAATTCTCTGTAAAGTATCCTCTATGGGTTTCCATAGAAGGGGTTCTTGTGTTAGATGAATGTAAGTAAACTGCATTGGTTCTCACTTGATGCAGATGTTATCATACAGCATTTATGTTAGTTTTCAGTGCTGGATATTTATCTACCCATTGTGCTATATGATTTTACTGACTTTTCTATTAACCGCATTTCTAAAATAATGATGTATTGTCTTTACTGTTATTATATCATCTATTGATTCTTGATTGTGGATCTTTACAATTAGTCCCACATGATTATTTAAAAAAAACATTGATCGTTTTATATTGGAGATTTGTTTTTAACAATTTGCTTTATGTCGCTTTTAATTCACCTTAACGAACACTTTTTGTTGGATACTTATAGCCTGCTGTTGGGATCCACTCTTTCGTGGCGATTTACTGGACTGAAAATCGACTAATTATCGATAACTCGAGTCTAATTGATTTATATGATTATTAATATACTGCATTAGTAGGTTGGAAGAGGTTTGCATTTATTGTCTGTCATTGCTGTTATTTCAAACCTTTAAACAAATGACCAGGACACATATCCAACTGTCGGGATATGTCATAAATTACTTGCTTACCATTTTTTCAATTAAGTATTCTGAATGATGAAATGAATGTTTACACCAAGATAACATAAGTCAACTTCTCTATCAGTGTTTAGATTGTCTGCACTCTACTTTACAGAAGTATTTACTTTTGATGAAACACATGAGGGCGCTGTAACAAACACCATAGCAGATCAATATATCAGCTCACTATGTCGGTCGGTTCGGTCGGTCGGTTGGTCGGTAAACACTAACTTGAGCACGCAACTGCAGCCATGTATATGGCCTTATTTTGACCTAAAATTCCCTAACTATAAACTTTGCCGACGAAATACGGTTAATTGGTTAACTAAAGTGATAGTCAAACAAGTACCCCACATTAACTGATAAAACTTTCAGATAAAATATTTAATAATGATAGTATAGAAATTGTACACCGTCATAATTAAATGTGATCAATTAAGTCTTCGATGGCTGGTCTTTGGTCTGGTCTAGAATGAAGGCAGAATCCACTTATATCCAATAGCGGCATTAATGCTTTGTTGGCGTCAATTCCTTCAATTATGACACCAAAACTGTAGATGTCTGAGGCAAAGGTCGGTGGTGTGTTGATGCTATACAGCTCTGGCGCATGTTCTGGATGATCTTGCATGGAAACATCGGCTTGGAAGAAACCTAACTGTGCTTCTGCGGTGCTAACTGACCCAAAGTCGACAATTTTTACTGAGGTACGAGAACCTTAGTTGTAAAGGAGAACATTACGGCTAGACAGATCACTGTGCATCAAACCATTCATCTGAAGTACTTCGATTCCTTCTGCGATGTCCAAAATATTGTGAAAGCAAAGCTTTCTTGGGATAATACCTTCATTATTCTAGCTTCAAGGGAAACTGCCAGCTTGTCGATGAACCGATTGAATTTGTTAGATTGTTGTGATAGCCTTAACAGCCACAAATTTGCCATTAAGAAAAACTTGGCCAGACGACCCAGAGCCAAGTACTACCTATACATTAAAAACATATAATCATTTAATATTAGCTTTGGTCATTAAAAAAAGTATGACGATATTATAAGACGTTTTCAAACACATGTACAGTATTAACATATATTTCGTAGGTACTTAAAAATTAAGAACCGTTTGATTTCAATTTAACCCACTTTTCACACAACACAAAGTAAACGAAGAGGTCGGAAGATACCATCAGTACTTGATAGAGTTGTACAACAAAGTCAACTTACTAGATGCAACTTCATTAGAGCCTGCTTCAACAGAAATTTATAATTCCCAGCAATGTTGTAACTGTATATATGAACTGTTTTATAAGTTGTTTTGTGACTGTGTAATTTGGTAGTAGTCACTCTCATACTGTAGGCCTACATTTAAAAGTAACACATCCAAATGCCAACTTCAAGTCAATGGCTACCAGATTTGAACCAGTACCAGTACCTAAAGATTATCCGATCAGATGCCAAACATTGAACATGGTTTTTAAGTTTTCCATCCATTATCTGGATTTCAATTGAAATGCATTTTATCCAGTGTTCCAAGTCTTGAAGTCTTGTTTGTTCAGGTGATTGCTACATATTGATGATTGATCGTAAGAGGTTAGTGAAGTGATGCTTGGGCTAGACAGACTTGAGTAATGTCCATTGGTAGTAAGTATTTTACTGTCACTCCGTCTGGTGTGTATCCAATTGCCGGTACATTATTGATAACGTCCAGGAAGCACCATTTTCTTATCCAGTTAAGAGCTATACCATTGGGTTGGCTCACCGTTTCTACGTCCAAAGATATTCCATCCAGAATAGGAGATCTCTTGCAAATCCACTTATTATATTATGCAATTGTCAATGTCAAATGGCAATTCTTGATTGTCATATGCGATGGCCGATGTTTGAGGTAGTGTTATGATAGAAAGTATATATATCATTTGAATAATTGTAATTCTGAAGGTAGGTTGAACGTTTCACCAGGCTTGAAAGGATGTTTGAGAATCATTTTTCGTATTCTCGTCATCGTTCACATTATGGAAACTGCACAGGACAGAGCCTGAAATGGCTGTCCGGCAGAAAAGAAATTAAAAAATTATTTATTATTTCTTCATTGTGTTTTGGTGGGGCAGGTGTCATCGGATGTTCATTATATACCTCGCCATACTTTATAATAACTTACCTATTCTTAAAACATTTGCTTGGTTTCCAGGCCTTAAATAGTTCTTTTTTTCACGACGTTCCGGGCATTTCTGAAACAAAAAAGGACATGTGTTAATATTAGTAGGCTTAAATTCAAGTTTACGAGATATACTGGCACGACCCGTGTTTCTTCGTCTATAATATATAGTAATAAATAATATAATTTTATTTTAATTGTTGCTTACCGTACCTATAGAGGTTTAAGTAGCAATTTTATAAAAGCAATTGGTATCACATAACTAGGACGGAAATTGCTACTCTATATTTAATGGAATGTGTCTACCGTAGGGTGTGGACCTTTGTACGTTATCACTTAACATCTGCCGATATAGTTGCAAACTTACACCATTATGAAATTATGTAGTTTCCATGTGTAAGAAGATTGTCGATGTTTCGATGGTGGTGATTACGTCATCAACAAATTCTGCCGCATTAACCTAATTTGAAAGACCTAACTAACTAAACAATTTCTATTAACGTTGGAAAATATGTTAGTGTTTCAAAACTATATGTGTTAATTGTTAATTTTGTTTAATTACTAATGTAAATGGCATACTGAAAGTCATAGTATACATGGAATCACATTACATATAATGTGTCATATATGTCATATAATTTCATATAATTACTCCACGTGCTTTGACCCTATTTCCGGTAAAATTGTTTTTACAAGAAGATACAGTACTTTATGCAACATAACGCAGTTTATGCGTTTGATAGCTGTATCATGATATACATACTAATGATTACAACATAAGATTTGAAACGAATATGTGTGATTATTTCAATGATTTGAAAAATAGCGTGAAACGATTTTTGTGTGATTTAATATTTCAAAGAAATAAACATTTGGATGCAGACACAAATCCAATGTTTTCACTTCCGGTGAAGGCACTATAAAGCGCCGATAAAAATAAATCAAAATGATAAAATGTATAAAAAAACAAAGATTGGCCTAATTGATGCGGCATTCCCAAGTGATCTACTTACTGAACTGTAATTAGAGTGAATTTAGATGGACAGTGTCACGTGTCACAGTCCAGATAGCGAGATGTGTTATGTGATGTCATGACGGTTAAATATTACGTTGTACTATTGTGTTACGTCACTAAGTTACAATGTGTGTGAACGCGTATTCAGTATTATTTCTTATTTCAAAGACGAGGCATACGACTTTCTGTTCGGATGCTAGCCGAGAATTGTGTTTAGATCCGCTAGCCAAAGTCTCTCACAACGGTCATCGACTTATCTACTGGATTTAAACACCAACATTGTCGCATACAAAACTTCACGCCATGAATGTATCGAAACAGTAATCTTTTGTAGAAGCAATTAACTATTTTGTTGATACATGTTTTGCACTGCGGCTGCCTTGTTAGTTTGGAATTTTAAGGAGATCAATTACGTAACAGATATATTCCAAGTTGGCTAGGACTAGAGACATTTAATCCACATCACTGGCTATGCGACTATTTAATGTAAGTAAATGAATGATTACTAAACATTAATTATACAAGCGTTATGTCATGGTTATTATTATGTTGCTTAAATATAAATGTGATTATTTTAGTGCTCTTACTAATTGTCGATGGTATATCCAACCGTGTTACTGAATATGTTATTGTAGCATTAATATTTTTATTAATAACTAAGTATTGCGCATACGTTATACAGCGTTATGGTGGCTGTTCAGCGGTTTTATTTTTAGGCCTACTATTTAGTATATGGTGTGACATTGCAATTGATATAATCGTTGATTAAATTACGTGCGCTGAATTGCGCCTCGTCCTTGCGTTGCGTCATGTAGGAACACCGGTTCCATTGACGACCTCGAATCGTACCTGCTACTTGGCTGTGTTTACCCTAAATTTGAACACGTCTTTAATTTTTAACGTGTTGCACGGGTCGAGGTCAACCCCACAAAAACCTTGCAGTTATACATTAAATCGTAATACCGTGTTATACCGTAGTTCATAATCCTAAGTTGTATATATACTCGCATGCATTACGGTATGAATTAATATGAGTTTATATTAAGGATTTTAATAAAGGATGATTTCGTTTAAAATTTAGCATATTCAGTTATTGATTTTTTAAATCTGCTTTTGAAATTAGAAAAAAAAAATGTTTTAGAATTAGGATAAAACTATGCTACATTTTGCCAAATTATGCCAACAGTTGATTAGCGTTAATGTTAAGTGCTAAATCGGTTAAAATATACAAAAAAAGGCACAATTATCTACTAGATTTGGTCAACATTTTCACAGTACATACTTTTATTTAACGAGAGGTCAAAACAATACCCTGATATGTGTACAGTAGGGCACAGTGTCCCCTATCCTAACACGCTATTACACGCATATTCGATTCAACACGCCTACGAAAAGTGTGTTGTAACATCGAAGTGATTCCGTGTAATGAGATTTTAATTGCAAAAAAGGCTACTTGGCTGAATCCTAAAATGTTGTGGATTCCCGGTTGCTGTTGGCGTGTTGGAAGTTGTCGTCTGTATCATCGTGGTCGTCTATTTGGGTTCATCGTTATTAGTATCGTCATCGTGGCTACTACACGTTTCTCTGTCCGTCCTGAGAAGCCCGTCGTGTTACAGATTCCCATTCGACGTCGCCGAATTCGATGTCGCCGAATACGATTCCCTCATTGTTGTGAGATGCATCCTCCAAACAACATCTTTGCAATCTCCTTTCGTCGACTTTATTTTAAAGTTGCATGTCAATAATCTTGATTCATTACATTTAATTATAGTATTTAATGATTAATTATCTCTTCTATCCAACGTTTGTCGTCGTTCTTCAATGTAATTTCAATTCATTATCATTCTTTATATGCAATGATAAAGCCGATTAAAAAAACAAGAAATTGATTATATATTCACACATTATTCATATTGAGTGTGTCAGCCAAATATTTGATTATATTTGAAGTCACAATCGCTAAGTTTTGATGAATGAAATCTCTCAAAATGATGATATACGAGCTATAATGACTTTGATTATTGCAGTAATAAAATTCGCATTTTGGTTTTATGAAGTGCTAACTTAACATACTGACTATGTACATGGTATGAGTTTGCTTGCATCGACCTACCAAGCGATCGTCGTGCACGGAGGCCCTGCAGCTTACACCTCTCCTTTATACAAACATGCTTACAATGTCGAAAACATCATTTTATATGTCCTGCACATGATGCTTTGTTGCAATGTTGACCTTACCATAACCCGTATGGTCACAGATGGAATTAGACCGGTTATGTGCCGTATTAAAAGTTATTGCTTTTCATTCTTAAATTATGCATAATAAATGTCGTGCATATTTCTGCGTTAACAAGATGGGAAGAAAAGATCGCTTCCGGGTATACCGTAATCATTGGTCCAAAGCATAGCTTTTTGTATATGAAAAATCGTATACATATGTTGTACGCAGTAATTTAGAATCAACACGAGAACAGAGCCGACACTCACAAAACAACATTCACATAATTTTGTTCTTTCAGTTCAGTGGTCTACAAAAAAACTTCCCACTTTCGGAATTTTTTTTTTAAAGGATGATGAACACCTTGTTTTTTTGTGATCTTGCATACAAATAGTTTTATTACAAATTATGAATTACATGGTCAGATGTTTTGCCCTACCAATTTGAGACCAATTACTCAAAACATTGACTGAAAAGCTACTCCAAAGTACTGTAGTTATAAACAATTATAAGTATATATGGTACCGTAACAAAGGCCTGTATGGGTATATTGAAACGTTGCATTTTTAGGGTGATCTTGATGAAACTATGCTAAACTAGTTACATTAGCCTGCTGTATCGGCGGTCGATATTTTTAGTATCTGCATGGCTCATTAAACTTCACAAATAATGATAGTGATGGATTTCGTGTTTCCACGCTTGGAAGAACAATTTGGCATGATATCTTTTCAGGAATACATTAATTATGCTTTATTTCACATGATTCAAAGTTAATTACAACATTTCGCAACTGTTGGTAGTTTAAGAGTCTTATTATATAGTTCCTTCGATGTACTTATAATGCATAATTCTATTTATAAGGAAGTCAGAATTAATTAGAATTTCTCCCAGGCCAATTGCCCTCTGTTCCCGTAGAAAAGATTGCTTTCACTGACTGAAATGAAACGTCCGTAGTTTCCACTATATTTGGTTGTCTTTCTATATTTGTTTCAAACAACTCACTGGTTTGTTCTGTTGCATAATCTTATGATCTGTGTATTAATGAAGATATAAATTGGAATGAACACATTGTGTTGTTTATCACAATTCAAACAAATGACATTTCACTGTTCGTCTATTATTATCTTAAAGTCTTTTCAAATATGTTTCTTGCTCATTGAATACACTGATAACAACTAAATTCTAATACGCTAATAAAAGAATAACATTAATGCTAATTTTGTTATTTTTTTTGTGACTAAAATTAATCATTCATTTTTTTTATTTTGTGAACAAATATATTTTTGTAAAATGTATTTCTTTTCCATTCTTGAATGGAGCTAAACATAAAAATGCTTTAATTTTGTGTATGTAACATAGCAAATTGCTTAGGGGATTTAGACCTACATTTAATTATAACCATTTACATACTAATGGATTTGTTCTTTGATAGTAAGAACGTTACGCAATTTACTGAAGTAAGTAGTTTAATTCTGTGCTTCATTGCCAATTGTTTTAGAACAAGTTCATTTGAAGTGCAGTATTATATTCAGCGCAATTTACATCGTATACTTTATTGGATTTGTTTTGAATGTTCTGTATCCGTAAGCAATTAATTGCTTGATGTAGCCAATATCAAACGTAATTTTATGATTACCGGTTTGCTTTGAAAACCTTATTACGGTATTTGTTTGGTTTTTCTGCGCATCGTTTCTGCGACGAATGTTCAACGAAACACCATGCAGAAAAAAAATTGATGATTTTCTTTTTTTTGTTATAATCATCATCAACAGGAAACATCGTTATCACAGTATAATGTAGAGATGAATTTCCACATCAATGTTGTACTTCATGTTTAGTCGAATACATTATTTAAACATGGCTTGAAAATGCACCTTGATTGTCAACAAATAACAATATAAACAGTAAAACACCATTTCGGTATTCATATTATATAACAAAAAAATTGAAAACTTTTAGAAGACATTGAAATGTACTACTTTTTGTGCATTTACTGCTCACTATCTCATTTCTTAACGCGATTTTGTTAGATAATGCAGTTACAAGTTTGGTTTTTTATATTTCGAGAGTAGCCAACACCAGTCATTGGATTAATTAAATATGTTTTTTAGATTACAGTATATAGGGGTTTGAAAACATTCGGTGTCAGTGTGTTTTAAAATATAAAACGAATAATGAATGCTTTTTATTCGTTAACTGTTGAGAATATTTATTGTCGTTGAAAATGTGCCTGACTTATCTAAATTGACTCGTTAAATAGAACAATCTTTCAACTCATAAACAGTCGTTATTTGTATACTATCTCCATTATCAGTGCATTCCATCATGTATTTCCTCGTATTAGCCTTGTTACAATGTGCAATAGTGCAGAAAGTAATTAGTTTTAATTGCGGGATTTAATTAACTCAATATATAACACAAGTGTAAACATTAATACTACTGACACAGTTTGTGAATCCAGTGTAGGCATGTCATTTGTGTACGCCAACTTACGAATGATCACCCCAGAGTCTAACATTTCCATTTCCTCTCGTCACTTAAATTAATTAAACTTCTGCTAATGAATAACTCACACACTATATGTTCAATTGTTTATCAGGAATATGCTTAGCATTTAACTGAATGCATTCACCTTTTACGGAATTATGCTTATTGAATTTTAGTATCGATCTTTAATTATTGATTCTGCGCTCAAGTTACTGGTAGTACATCATCAAATACTATCGGTATAACCCACCCCAGGGTGTATTATCTGCCGCGTGTACTTCGAATACAATTAACATTGAGAAGGCTCAGCTTGAGGTAGATTATGTATATCTTCACAAGCAATTGCGAATTATCTAAACTTGCCAACTATAAACAATGAGTATTATTATATTTAGCCATCAGGAGCTATTTTCTCATCACGTTTTGCACTTAGCTGTTAGCTGAATTTCTATAAACAAACTTTGAGTCGTGGTTTACTACTATTATATTTAGGAATTCATGGATGTATCCAAGTAGAGTAAGTAATTTTGCAAATTTGATAGGCTTGGTATTCTATAAAGCAAGAGTTAGACTTTTTTCCCCCCGATAAATTAGCAGAATCTCGGAAATGCATATCTAATGCGTGCATACAGTGTCACATGTAGCGTCACATGTGATGTGGGTATCGTAGGAAAGCCTATAACATAATAAAGGTGACGCATGTGATACAGTGTTACATAATTAATATTTTCTGGAGATACAGATAATACAGTGACTATGGTGGTACATATTGAAGTATTCGTCGTGGTTTGTTTTTCAAGCTCTCTCAACTCTTTCTGTTTAACATTACTACACGATTCCACACACCAATGTCACATACATTATGCTTTATATATTATTCTGAACATAGTTATCGGTAAAAAAAAAATACATTAATATCTGATAATACTACCAATGAGATACTATATAGTGCCTCTAAATGTTATATTATTAATCGACGTGGGAGATGCTCACTATCACCTTTTTTCAATAAAATTCAACTTTATTTCAGACAAACTGTCCATATGAAACATATAAATACATTAAAAAAGAAATACCAAGCATTATGTGACAGGCAACCTTCATGGAGAGAGGACCAAGAATTATCTATTTAGTGCCTCTCTCCACTTAAAATGCAGTTTAAAATCGAACAATTTATAATCATATACAGTTTAACATTTTGTTTTTTCTTTTCATTTGGTTGATTACCGTAGTACCGGTATTTCATTTGACTCTGACTAACGTTATACTGTACCAATTTAGTTTGTTTATTTATTTATTTATTTATTTGAACTTACACCTTTAAATCGGTGGCACTCAATCAATGACAATTGGTGCGTTCTTAAGTAAAAGTTACAAATTCACAAACTTAACTAAACAAATATGTAAAAAAAGAATTTATAAACATTAACTAAAGTCTCCCAACAAAATAACAATTTAAAACTTAAATTAACTGATAATATTCAGTAATACAGATCTTAATCTACTATAAAGATTGAACATGCTTAATTTCTGATCTTTTCTTCCAAGCTCTCTTGACATAAAGTTTACAAAATCTATCAAAAATCTACTCTACTTCATTAGGTATAGAGGAATAGCTGTTGATCCTAAAACATAATACAGTTTATTATCGATAGTTGAGTTTGAAAAATTCATTCCAGATATTATTATAATTAATTAATGCATGTTCAAGCTTATCCAACTCTTCCAATCTTAATATGTTTGTAAGAGCAGGACAGATAAACAGGAAGTGTCTTATAGTTTCCTCTTGATTAATGTTACAAATTGTACAAAAACCATTATTTTCTTCAGACCATCTAGAAACTCTGCTATCCAATGCTAATGTGTTTGAGCGAAGTTTAAAATTTAAGGATGCTCCTTCAAAATCTACTTCATCTAATAAATATACTTATATTTTTATTGTGTCCTTAAATAGGACAAAATCTGTGAGAGATGTCTTACTAGGCACCTAGGCCTTGTATAGGCCTAATTGATCAAAGTAATCGTGCAAAGGCGTACTACTAGCATACAACTCTTTTCAACATCATTCGAGATTGCCTAAAAGTGTTTTGTTTTCTGTCGGTGTGATCATTTAACCTTTTACGAATATGTCATTTTAATAACATTAACCGCTTTACTGCTGCTGTACCAATGTCATTCGTATAAAACCATTCATCTCTACGTACGTGATAGTATCCTCCACGGAGTGGTGATTGACTTACAATGGATCTAAATGTTTCTTTATTTCTATGTTTATATTGTCAATCGACAGCCAATATAGCATCTCGTTTTAACGTTGATCAAAAGCTATTAGGTCCAGACTACTGCGTTGAATCTTGTCTATCTGGCGGCAATTGCAAGACAAACTGTCTCATTTGCTGGTCAGGGCTACTATAGTCTACCGTACGTTTACTATATACTTAAATAGCCTATGTTGTATCTTATCATATTTAAACAACATCTGTGTTTAGTTACGTCATATGTATTGGCTTTGGACGTCATTATTTAGATATTGTCAGTTTTTGTAAATTGTTTAGGTATACCCAATACAATTAAGTATACCAATCTCAAACATCGTCAAAGGTAAACAATCATAAGAATTTACCCTATACTTTATGTCGCCTTATTAAATAACATTTTAAAACCAGGAATTCTGTACTTCCAGTGTGTCATATACAGGTTTATCGTCTGTACGTCTTTATTTTAGCTATACCGATGTAGACCTACGTTTTGTCTATAGTTCAACAATTAGGCTTACAATCTTCGAAACATGGACAACTTATTTTAGCGTATACAACAAAGCAAAGTAACTTATATTTTGTTTTTTGTGACATTATTACTCAACTCAATCGGGATTTTTTGTATTAGTTAATTGTTATATTGCTTTGATATTAATATTATCGTTTTTCTTCCTTTTTTTTAATTTATAGAGGCCTTTGTTAATAAAATTAAAGTTTAATAGGCCTATATTATGTTATGACCTGCAATGTATTTCGCATCTGGACAAACCAACAAACAAACAACCAACGAATGAATATGATCATTAACGTTGCAAAAATATGGTACAATCCATAACATAATTATCCTGCCGTGACCTTTTTCTTAATAACCCTATTTTACTTATTTATAATGAATCCCCGGAGATAAATAAGTCTTAGTTTCAAAAGTGGCAATAAACTGAAATATGTCGTGTTGGATTTGTTGTAAAGCAAGCGTTGTATTGTGTCTAATCAGATTAACCGTATAAACATGACGCTATGTTCTAAGAAACAGTTTCTTCTTTATCCAATGCACTCGATGCTTTCTATGTGCCAACAACCACAAACAAATTATCGCGTCCGATAATTGTGATTGTAAATTTTGGCGCATTTTAATTAACCACAACTTGTATGACCAATCAAGACGGGTTTCAGAAAGCCTCTCGGGAGGAGTGTGTGATAATCGCTTTCATGTGATTAGTATGCTATCTCAATGGTTAAGATATTGTTTTCTATGATTACTTTTAAATTGCATCTGCGTGTCACTAAAATAAAAGATTGGTCTTGAGGCAATGTTTGGTCGGTTATATTGTATTGTCTATGGCAAAATCAGTGTTGATGGTAATTTACACTGTTATGCCAATTTTTACATAAAAGCGGTAAACGAAACAAAATGAATAGAATATATTTTATTTAAATAATTATGACCATTTTACACTGTAAGGCCAAGCGGACGGGTGGTTAAACGGAAAAGAGCTGCTCAGTGTAGATAGTTTTCCGTCTATTACCAAACCAGAATCGAATATTGACTTTACTGATTGTGAACCAGTTTCAGCACTTAGATCAGATTTATTATGATGATATTGTAGTAATCGGATATATTTAATTGCAGTGTAAATGTTATGACATTCTATATCTATATACTGTGTCATACCATAACACAATGTTGCAATTTTAAACAAATTTAATTACACGACATCGAGAATGATAATCTGCGTCATGGAACGCACGTGATGAAAATCAATCAACAATGTTTATGTCATTCCTGGGTATTAAACAAGCTCCAAATAACAACAAGAACCATCTTCTCAATTAGTAGCTATAATTAGGTTAATGAAGGTTTACACTTTTTAATTAATTAGAATAAATCTTCTTCGATCCCAAAAGGTCTTTTTACACCTTCGCTATAAGACGAACTTTGACCTAGAACCTGAACATTGACCAATAACCAGAACCCGAATGAATACCATGCTTAACAGTTATACACCCAATCAAGATACCAATAATATTACACCTGTTTCTTAAAATATCAATATGCGTATGTTTATGTCATATCGTGTTTGCCATAACCGAAATTAGCGCTAAAGTAAATGTACCGGTATAGGATCCAGATGAAGGGCACAGCCTCCCCATGCTGAGATTGAATCTGCCCAAAGTACACCCGCCGTGTCCTGTTCACAGTCCGTTCGAAATCAATTATTCAAAATGATTGATTTGATTGAAACCAGTACAGAGATCATTTTTTTCACAGATAAACAAAAACCCGTACCTAATTAAACTTCACACACAAATGTGAAACTCGGTCCCTGCATTGATCTGTTTCTTGAAGAAATCTAATTTGATCTAATATTAAAAGAGGGCGATAGACTCGTCTGTTATTGGACGAAAGTTAATATTTACTGAACGGTACTATCGTTATCACTACACCAATCGACTGCAGAGCTGTCGAGGGAAAAAAGTCACTCTGAACACGCTCAGAAATATATGAGTTGACCATGTGTTATTCGTACAATTTCAAAAGCTCTCTATTGCAGGAGAAAGTTGAAATTACAATCTAACCAACATTTACGCATTTGTTAGTTTATAAGTACCATGCGTTAGTTCGCGTTGTCCTCTTATGTTTCGTAGACGTTGAACTATTATTTTAACGTGTATGTTTTGTTTAATTTCAGAATTTGTAGACATTAGATAGACACAAAATGGCAGCTGACTACGCCGACACGGTTCCATCCGATTATAGTTCTGATTACTCATCGTATCATAAGTTAGAAGTAGGTTGCAATGAAAGATACGAATACGAAGAAATGCGTAAGTAATCACTACCAATTGCTTTAGATATAACATCGTTCACATGTTCAGTTAATGTATAGTAGGCCTAGATTAATTATACGATATTGTATATAGAGCGGCATAGTGTAAACTGCCAAAATGGTGGTAATTAGTACCGTTAAAGACCATAGGTTTCACGATTCAAGTGTTCCAACTTGCGAGTTGGAGTACTGTACATGTAGATAGAGGACCGCCGTCTTTTGGATGGTACGCTGCTGGTCCCGTGTGCAACATGGCTCATGTGCACGTTTAAGAACGTAGTACGCTTTTGGAATTGAAAGAGTAAGGGATCGTCTCTTCTCCTGGTGTAATTCCCAATTCACAACCTGAAGGACCCTATTGGAAACAAGTCTGCGGACTTATATGCTATCCAGCAACGTTTCGAAATTCTTGAACTTGTATATTAAATTGTGGGGCTATAATTCATTCATTAATTTTCTTTATTTCGGATAGAACATCCATATACAAAAGAACAAAACAAACAAACATATCTTCACTGCATTTACTCCTGGACATTCTTAACGCAATAATAATGTTTTCTATTTTTTAGGGCTTAGGAATTCAGGGAAATCTTTTTGTCCAGCTACATTGCAGTGCTATATATGCTGGCCTCCAACCATTGCTGGCCAGACGGCTACTGCGTCGTGTCCCGTTGAACTCGATATAGCGTATGGACTAAACGGGGGTAAGAAATGTTGTTATTCATCACGATATAACATTTAGATGGATAATTCTATTTAAAATCAACAATAAGGAAACAACTAATGATCTTCCCCATCGTTGTGTTTACGTTATCTCTGTGTTTGTTTATTTATTTTATCATCGTCAATATTGTGATAACATTATCAATATTAATAATAATTAATGTTAATTTTAGTGTTTTTTATGTTTTATTCAGGAAATGCTGACAATGATTGTAATTCAGACGGAAACTGGACCGCATTAAGCAATGTGCAATGTGAACACATCTTATTGTCTGGTGACGTTTGTAGATGTCATCATTGCGATGTAAGTTCTGCAGGATTTTGTGTATGAAATACATGAGTGAGTAAGGTTCAAACGACTGTGGCAACAAAAAGGTCCAATATTGGATGATATGTTTCACCGATTTAACTTGGATCAATTGATCACAAATCTATTAACATGACTATGTTAAAGCTGATGACGGTAACAGTGATGTCATACGAGTTCTGTTTGGGATAGTGACCACTGATTGTTTTGATGCAATAATCTAATATCAACAATGCACTGACACATTAACAAATACTGTCTCCGAATATCGATAAACATTACAATCTCGTACTATTTAAGTTATACATTAATCGGTACAAACCATCGTTGATGAAAGAGAGAAATGTGAACCCACGTGACCTGTAATAGTAGGCCTTCCCTATATAAAGAATTATTAATATTGAAACATGCTTTGTTCAAGTTGGCTTAAATGCAATTCAGACGTCGTATGGATGAACGACACATGACATGAAGATTGCAATATGTTCATATAAGTGTCTTTATGGCACTGCTGTCCCATTATCTTATTGAAATTTTTAAATCATATGTCCCACTGCACATGGGATCCTCCACCTAGAACCAACCTAAAATCCGTGCCTAAGGGCTTCTTTGCTCAGGCACCTGAGATCCGGAACCAACTTTCTCGATCCATCCGTTACACTCCATCCCCGACACTCCATCCCCTTTTCAATTCAAATCTCTCCTGAAAACTCATTTATTTCAGTAGCTATTCTTTTCATGTTGCGCTGTGAGACTCATTACTATTCTCACAACGGTACTAGCTCTCGATTGTACACATTATTATAATGTAGGCTCTCAAATATACCATTTGTTTTTTTTTGTTCTTCTATTTCTAGGCTTTAAATTACATATCGATGGTAGGATACCCCGTGTCTCTCATCGCACTTGTGGTGGCTTTCTTTATGATAGTAGGAATAAGGTTAGTACTGTGACATTTAAAGAAATCGTTTTGTTAGGCCTACACCACCATGGCACGAGCCTCTTCAAAGTATGAGCCTTAGATAACACGAGGGAACTCAATTAAGATAATTATAGAAATAGTTTTGTTGACTTCCTTCTAATGTTTCTTCCAAATAATGAAATGAAAGTTCAAACATGCTTGTTCTTCATTTGTGTAAAGAGGCTTTATTTTTTTGTCTGTACCGCTTGTCCCTAATGAATAATTAGTTTTTTAGCCAATAACTTAATACCCTTACATCACCAACGTTTCTATTGACGTTGTTTTTCTTACGATTTATATTAAGTTATTTAATTATGGTATTTTAGTTTACAATATTCTGTTATAATTCTGTCATTATTACCAGACACAATGTTGCGGCGTTAATTTTCTGCCGCTTCTGTTGTAACATTAAGACCACGTATGCCTCTTTAACTTTAAGTAACTGTTAAACATTTTTTTAAAGAAAATAAAACAATTGTGCCGCGTATAATTAATAATTAAGAAGTATTGTGTTACACAAAATTATATGCTTGGTTACTTGTAGACTGAAGAGTATATACCATTTTCATAGAAACTAATGACCTTTAACCCTCACCATAACCAAAAGTAATATTGACAGCCCTTCTATTTCTACAATTGTATATACAATCCCGGATATTCCCTTTTATCCGCCTTGGTCAATACTGTATTTTGCAATGCTATTTTTTGATACGTAAATACTGTATTGTGTTGTAATTCTTTTCAGAGCTCTGCGAGTAAAGAGGAACAAGATCCACGCTAATCTACTGGCATCCTTTATTTGTTTATACACACTTTCTCTATTCTCAGTTATTTTGTATTTTTATGTTGATCCGGTAAGTCTCTAGTTATTTACTTACTTACTTGTGTTAGTATTCATTCATTCATTTATTTGATTTTTGTCCGTCTAGATTCCGGCTCAGTTGTATGTATGAGACGCCATGTATGCCAAAATGTGTTTCTTTTTACCAATTAAACCGAATCTGAATAATGAATTCCTTCTTACTTGAATGCAAAATTTGCGCCAGATACTGTAGTATCCAATAAATAAACTGTTTTATATATTCAAGTCAACAAAATATAGCAATTCATTAGTTGTAATACTATTATTCGAGGGTTAGGCCTAAGTAAACACTAACATTTTTTGCTGCGATATAAATCAGAAATAACGCGCACAATGTACCGTGATTTGCCATATCGCATCTCTATACCGTTGTGTACAAAATGCAGAGCGTGCATATAAATAATCTATTGAATAGAACGATTACCTTGTAATAAACAAAAATATCCAACGGCACGTGATGCGAAATTAACCAATCAAAGGTGAATGTTTTAATATGTGTCATCTTGAAGAATTCGTCGTCGTTTTGATATTTCTCACTTGACCCATGGGACATTTTAAATTTTCACTTTTGAGATTACAGCAATAAATTGTTATTCACAACACACAAAATTAAAAACGTGCATGTGCTTAATAGGACAAGAAAAAAGACCTGTAATGAAGAGGTAAATAATTAATAGGCATTTTAAGAAATCTGTTTTGCTTATGTGATTTATAACAACAATGCTAAGTATCCGATTGTCTGGTACGTGAGTATAATAAATATGATTAAAAAATATAGCTGAGACGATTTTTTTTAAATAGTTACAATATTTTATCCGTATAAACGTACGTTTGTTTAATTTAATCATACATGATTCGTTCGTGACAGGATTGAATGCCTGTTTAGTTTAGTAAAATCAACAGATACAGCTCTTCTTTAGGCAAAACATCTTAATGAATATCATTAGTATGGTGCGTTGTACTGCTTAGCGAATTGCTTTTTTTTTTTCATAACTCGACTATAATTGATTTAAAAAGTTATTCTGCGCACGCTCAGAAACAAATGAGCATGCGCGGAATACTCAACAACCTGTGGTGCGTCGTCACACGAATGTCACGAATACTCTCAGTGGAGTTACAAAAAAAAGCGTTAAAAGCTAAATCAAAACAATAAAGTAAAACAGCCAGAAAAGTTAGCAGAGCTTTCGGGCAACACTAGCCCTTTATCAGTGCAAGTCTATATAATATAAATATATAACTTAGCTCTGTCACAACATTTAATCCGATTGGTCAACATCGGCGTAAATAAACGTTGACGCGAAAGGAATATCAAGCTATAAGCAATTCAAATGGAAAGTCGTAGATTTCTGCCAATCTTTAATATTTCGTAGCAGACTGGTCGCGTTTTTAGAACTAAATGTGCACACACTTCTCAAAAAGCGTGCGTGTCGCATAAATAGCCTACCCGATTGTTAAAATAGGAGAATATAATCCACAGCACGATTTGAAATTAACCAAGAAATAGCAGGGACACTTTTGTGTTATAATACACACTGTATACAATTATCTCTCGGGAATATTCTTTAATACACAACCCTTTTTAGGAAAACGTAGGCCTAATTAGTACTAAAAACGTCCTAAGCAAACCTAACCTAACCCTAACATATTATTCATAATATAGGCCTAGCGTTTATTTGATATAATGTGTGATTTATTTCATTAGAAATTCAATATCACAATATACTACAAACAATATACAATGATACAATAATATTTTATTCATCAATCGAAATAACATTAATCTCGAACATTATTCTATCTATTATAATACAACAAGGTAAATTTAAAGTTTGAAGTTCATTTCACACATATTTGCAGTAGTCTTAAATCAAACGCTTTGTTTTATACTTCTCATTTGCGGGTTACTTAGGCTTGTGTATAATGTTGTTGACCACTACTCGCCCGGGACATACCGATGTATCGCTTTATTATACTGTAGCGTTTAGTTTTAACAAATTAAAACGCATTCATTAACGTGTCCATTCATCCATCCAATGTTTTTGATTTTCTCAGTGTTGCTATTCATCAAATACCAAACGTTAAAGCAATAAAATATCAAACGCTTTTGCCATAACAATACAATGAATATTATAACTAATAGTTCACATGAATTACTTTTTTTGTCTATTGGGATTCACATTCAATAAAACTAACGTAAATATGCCGAAAGCAAAGGTTAAAATGGTGATTACTTTCATAAGTTGAATGTATCAGCATAATGGAAACAATCTATTGCCTGCCTCAAGGAGCTAACGGTGCGTGTTTAGTGTGATAGCAAAAATGTGTTTTAAAATAAAATGTTATTATTTGAAGGTCACCGAATGGTTCAGGGTAGACCTACAGTTTCATTGCTCTCATCTGTAGATTAAATTTTACCTAGAAATACAATTTAACTAGATTTGATAAAAACTGATAATCGTACGACATTATGCAGAGCCTGTCGTATCGTGTCGTGTCTGCCGATGGCAACGCCTAACATTAACAATGACACATACACGTTAACATTAGCTTACAACTACAGTATACTAATGCATACACTGTTTTACGTTTTGATGATTTAGCTTTTTGCTTATTTTATTTTTTAGATCCAACCACTGATACCCACAACATTGCCATTTTTTCTTTATCTAATATTGTATAAAATATGTATTGTACAATTTTCAAATAAGTAACATAATACAAATTCCTAAACCAAAAAAACAAAAATTGTAATATCTTGCTACAAAAAAAGAAATTAATGGGTGAATACCCATTAGAAATCTAAAACTATACTGTAATTGGCATACAACATATGTGTTGGACAGTAGTTGCCTTTGAAGACACGGTACTGCATTTTGTTGATGGCGCTAAAAAAACTCTGTCATAAGCTTGTTCATGTATTCTACCTTTTACGTGATTACTCATGTATGTACTGTTGTATTGGTTACCTTACCATAGTATTATAAAATTTAAGTAGAAACATCGATACTCCTTTGAAATAATCTTACTCAGTTGAATGTGTTTGCCATTCACTGCCAAAAGGCCTAAATAAAATAAATTCCATTCCAACCACTAAATGTAGTAAACATTGTTCCGACTATTGGTTTTAGTTCTGCGGAAATATTTGCAAACGGACGCGCTGTTTTATTGTCGATTGCACTCTTTTAGATTACACCCTCGGCAATGTGAAATATTATAACTTTTAAAATCGCTTATCATTATTGTCCTCGTCGAAAAAATAAGTAGACACCTGAAGACTCAAATAACCCTCATCAGACTGGAATGCGTTTATATAGCAAAATGTGATTGTCTCATCATAATTTGTTTCCATTAGTAAAATCTATGTTACCTCTATACCTAAAAACTAAATAAATGGTCCCTCCCAAAAGTGATGTTATTTCAAAATGCAATGTTTACTGAAGATGCATAATATAAACCAATTTCACCACCTCAGATCTGTAAAAGAACTTCATGTGAAAAGAAACTGTGAACACGTGTTTTATGTAATGATAGCATTCCATCCTTCCCACTCTCACTTCTGTTAATTGAAGAAGAGTTTTTTTTAAATATTTTTTTACCATACATTTTCATTTTCATGAATACTAATAATATAACAAGAAGTTCGGTCTTTTATTATTTAAGCATTATCGTCAAAATTATTTTATTAAATTAATGTAAAAATTGATCTTAGTACAGAAAAATAATCATTATCCTCTTGTTACATATAATGATCTTTAACCTACAGGTGAACCTCAAACCTAGAATGTTAATAGATTCTTCGTATTATTTATTTCACATTTTAGGTATTAATAAATACAAGAGTAACGGAATATGTTCCAGCGGGATTACTTAATACTCGAGCGACTCTAGACTTACTTAAATAATTCTACACTAATGGTCGTTAATACCATGGAGAACTTAGCTCCATGTTAATGATAGTAATAATAATAATTGTCTTATATTGTGAGCTAGCAAAGTTTATGTCGAACAAATTAATACAAATAATTTTATTTAGGAACAATAATAAGCAATACTAACAACAAAAATAAATATAATTGTGTAAAAACCAAAGCAAAGCTTTAATTACTGGGTCATCTCATATATAAATCCAATTCATTCATGTATGTAACACACTGGTCTAGATCTAGACATTTAGATGTGTTTGTATTATTGGATCGAGCATGTGTTTATTAGTTTTCGTTTGAGATAATTTCAACTCAATATGAATTGTTCATTTCCCACTCCAAGCCATAACGAAATACTGCCCAATTTCCATCCTCTTATTATTGTTAAACATAATTTCTTCAGTATAATACAATAATACATATATATATATATATATTATATTCTATTTTGCAGGCACCCCCACTTTGTCAGATTATTACGATGTCTTTATCTTATTTCACCTTATGTAATTTCGTCTGGATGTCGGTAGAAGGGTTTTATCTGTACGCATTAGTGGTTCTAGCGTTTCGCCTTGAACCAGACAAAATAAGAATGTGGAAATACTGCCTTCTTGGCTGGGGTAAGACATTGTTTGTTTCTTCTCTAAATTCCCCATAAAGCCAATGCTTACACTAGCAAACTCGCAGTTTGCCTGTTTTATAAACTTGCCTAGTAAAAGTGTAAACGTTGTCAACATTATAGTTTGCAAAACTGCGAATTGATTGACTAAATAAAGGAAATGTACTGAATGCAGTTAGGCCTTAGGTCACAATTGTAAACAATTAATAGAAGTGATTTATTGATTGATGTTATATTTTAATTTAGGCATAACTAGTCTTATTACAAAATAAATGTGTAGTCATTTCCTTTCAATTGACTTCTATTTAATTTTTACTTTAAATAAATAACATAATGTTATTTTTAATAGTGGAATAATAATAATAATAACTATAGAGAGAACATTAATTCACAATTCAATGAGAATTATACTATCGCAATTCTTTACAGCAGTCAGTTTCGATTTTTATATTATTTATATTTCTCATCAGAAATTACTTATACGCGTCCTTAGAGAAACATTATAAAACAATAATGACTATATCGTAAATCACTATATCACTAAATAGTATGTGCGTTATAATCTACAATAATTATAGGCATACAATTACTCCATGTCATTATTACTTATATTTGATGTAAATCTTAAATATCCTATTTCTATCTCATACTAATATTAAGGGGAACAATAAGGTGTCCCTGAATACAGGTTCCTCAAAGAGGGAGAAGTTCTACTGCATTTAGTTTTGTATTTGTTTATACTTTAAATCTATAATATATAATGTTTATTTGGAAACGACACCTTTATATCGGTGAAACTCGTGTCTAAGAAGAATGAACAATCAAAACTTACAAGCGACAATAAATAAAAAATAATTAAATAACTAATTATGTAAACATTAAACAATATAAAAGAATACAACAACACAAATATTACGTATACCATCGAATTATGTTCGATATCATCGATCAATAATATGATGATTTTTCTCGTAACGTTTTACATAATAGTATAGGCCTAGGCCTATAACATGTTTCTATTATTTGTTTAAACAATAAAATTGTCATTGGTATCATTTTCATTAACAAAGATAAAATGTGCTGTTTCCGTTATGTTTAAAGACACACAGCTATGGGATAATCCCAAACATGACTGATGTTCAGTGGTCAAAGTTTGTCTTTACATTTATTTACGGACAAAATATATATACTGTATATTTAAAATATATAAAAACATAGCAAAAAGCAAGAAAGTATTTGAAAAACGAGTAAATTATGTTATTTTACCAATTCCGCACTCCTCGCTCTGGATATTTAAAAGCATTTTATGTATTGAAATACACATTTAATTAAACAGCACTTACTAAAAGGCATTTTTATTTAATCAATAATATGTATTACCTTTTATATTCATTTAAAAATGCCATTTTTTAATTCAAAAATATTCTCCAAAAGGTTTGTGATTGCGACTGCGTTAATGTATTTAGTGTCAACGTTGACTTCCTTTTAACCTATTGATAACACATTAGATTTTCTCTACGGAATGTATTTTTATCATCAATATTGTTGTGGATAATATTGGATTCACGCTCTTTAGTCACCTTAACGTTTTCACTTGATACTTTTAATATAACCGGTGGAACAGAGCATAATCCGTGTTGTAACAACGCGCATGTAGTTTGGTAAGATAAACGGCTCAAGTTATCGATTGTTTGTTTCACTTCGAGAATATAATTGATTGTAATCCCAGGATACCGTTTTCGAACACATTGCATTTTACAAAGAAAAATATATGATTATGCCTATGTATACTATGCGTATGCATGTACATTCAATATAACTCCTCATTTTGGACGATTCTATTCAGACACTTTCGTGAGGACACTTTCTTGTGAAATAAACGATAAGAAATATAAGTTTTGACACTACCTCCAACCCCTATTGTCCAACCCCTATAAAAAAAAATATATTAAGCTGTCCCCTGATAGGCATTCTATTCTACTACTATTGTGTTGTTGCAGTGTATAATATGTACGTTATTAGTGTTGCTTTAATATTTCTCAGTACCATTATTGAGTAATCCTAAACGTGGTAGGAAGGTGAGGCATCTTCCACACTTTCTTCGATCAATCCCACACAATAACATGATGTTGCGTGAATGTCACACAAACCTACGTAATTTCCCGCACTGTCTTCCATCAATCCCACATAATAATTTTGCGGAAACTTAACTTGCAAGTACAACAAACATTTACCCGGTTGTGCCGCATTTTCTTCAACATTATTATCATTGAGAAATTGACTTGCATGATTAAGACACTCTTTTAAGACACCCTGTTGAAGGGACACCTTCACTGGAAACGGTGAGGAAGAATAGTGTGTCATATAGATCCATGTTCCAACGACATGTACGGTACTTATTCTGGGCATACCCTTAGGCTTGATGTTCAACTGGACGAATATTTAATGTAGGTTAGTGTTCACCATAACTATACAGCGAACAGTCTTATTAAGAGGTGTTGATGTCCCGTTGATGGGTTCTATATAAATCAGAATAATAATGTATCGTACTATCTTCGATTACCAGTTAGTACTGTACACCAAACAAGCGAAATCGCCATTTTTTATGGAATAAGAAAAAACGAATTCCCTTAATTGACCTAAAGTATGAAACGATTTTGGCTGCTCTACTCTTATTTGCATTATTATATTTACTTTTTCAGGACCGCCTGCAATTCTCATTTTATGTCAGACTATGGCGTATGTTTTTCAAGAAAATAAGGAATCAACATCACAAGAACCCACGGAGTATCAAGAGTAAGGCATTCTTCATTTATTTCATTACATACATACACAACTATCACAACAATAGTAACATTCCAAAATTAAATTATTAAAGATGTATTGCCCCTGAAAAAATAATTCTGAAATATTTTTTAAATATGCAATTTAATGTCACATAATAGTAATCCAGTTTGACCAAAAATTGGAACGAAAAAAAATGTATTTACCTGAAAAAATTTTAAACCAAAAAATAGTCAGATTGGCTGCAAGCCAGTGGATTTCTGTTTGAATTTAACCATTTATTTTGTCATTTTATAAGTAAAAACATTATTATTCTAAGTCTGATTAAATTAATCTTCATTGTTCGTGTTTTTTAGGCACAATACATCTTTAAAATATGCACATTTAAAAAGGAAAAAGCATGAATTTTCATTCTTAAGCGTATCATAACAGCCGGTATAATTATATAAAAAAAACAACCTGCAGTATCGTGTCCGCCAACGAAAACATACCGTACCGTCAACAACGTCGAAATAACGCTTTTAAAAAGAGGTGCTGTATTGTGTCAGGAGACGATAATACGCGATACGGTATGCTGTATATTGTTTCTAGACCGTGTATAAGGCAAGAATAACATATCAATTAAAACATTGCTTGCGCAATCTAGCTTTTCATTTATTAAATCTATAATAATATAATGACCAATCTCATCTTGCTGAATGTTACTTGATTGGTTAGTTAGATAATTGTACGAATAAACACTAATCAAGTTAGTTTTGCAGTACGCAATGTGTTTCCATAAAAATATAAACGTATGGTTGAAAATATCGGTTGTTATGTGATCACTCTAAGAAGTCGGTAGACACCCTCAACCATTCTTCTTTTTTTTTAACGCATGTACTGCAAACCTAGTGATTTGTTGTTATTTCACAAATCAATTCATCGCTGCTGTTAGGAACAACATTTTAAAATATGTATAGCATATTCTTATTCATTGCATTGTTCTTTCTTGAAGCTACACACAACCCATCAATGCGACAGATCAACACGAAATGTCTCCGAGGTGAAGTATTGTCTTTTAAATAATATATGATTTGATAATCCGTTAACTATTTTCCGTAACAATACCTCTTGTGTCCCACATTCTAATAACAAATTACTGTTGTACACGAGATTGAACAAAAATCAACAAAGTTGGCATACTGTCATTCTAGAAATTCCAATAGTCGTATTATAGCCTAAACCTTTATGTTGCCTTCTTGTTTTAACATGTTATGTTACCTATATATAACGTAGGTCCTATTTACAGTAAATCTTTAGAAGAAAAACTGGGTGTTTTAATGCTCGTTATGGCCTGAATACGGTTTATTCTCATTTAAATATCGAAGCAAAAAGCTGGGGTCATCTATTTTGGAAGATAAGAATAGTACTAATAGTAGTAGCAGGAGCCTATGCCTCAGAAGTCTAAATGTTGAAATCGAAACAAAATATGAAGATGAGAACATTAGTTGAATGTTAAGCTTGAGCAACACACATGTCATGCACGCTTTCGTCATCTTCTATACTTCATTTATGCTTACTATTTCAGCTATAGTTATAGCTACTACAGCAACTATTCTCAGCATGGAGCTTATGATACCGATTCATCAAAGTAAGTAAATAATACAAACAATAAATATACGTCATCAATGTGTTGTTTAATTATTTAAAACTGTGTGTATGCCTACATGTAAAAGAAACTTTTTTTTCGAATACATAACAACATTTATTCAACATCAACAGACAGTTTACATTGTTTATGGTCAAGACACACAGAAGCCAAAGTGACTCAAGTGGCTTGTCGTTGTAGTCCCTAAGCATAAAATATAAAACATAGACGGACACATAACAATTACAATAAATGACAATTTTGATTAAAAAAAATATCTATAAAATATACAAATATAGAAATAAGGCTATAATCGAGAAAAAAACCTATTACAAAAGAAAATGTCTGTTTATGTGATAAAAGTTGTATTCCCACAAAGCAAAAACGTTATACGCAAGTTACGTGCTTCCTCTCCTCCCTCACCTCTTCAAAGTTTAATCTGGTATCTGGGTTCAGAAAGCGACCGAAAGCACATCAATTGACTTGTTAGGCCGTGTTACCGCAGCCACAAAATTTACCGATACGATAATTAACCGATAAACTGCTTGTGGAAACAGGGTTTAACCGATTCCACTCGAAAAAAATTAACCGATAGTTATCTCATTCAAATCGGATAATTGCGATATTTTTTAACCTTCTGCCTGAAGGAAAAATTGTTGCGTTGTGATTAGGCATCTGGTTGTTTGTTAGGGACTGATCATGCGCACTTTATTGTTTACAAAAATAACCGATAATTTAGTTTTGGCTGCGGAAACAATAGTCTTGTTTTGCGTGGTTGCGTCCTAGTTTCCTACCTTAGGAACCAAGTTCATATTTAGGACAAGAAACTTTATGACGTAACAGTTTTAATTAGTGTTCTTTCTATATTTGATATTCTATTTGATAAATTAAAGAAATAATGATTTATTATCAATTATTTTTGTTTAACAATCAGTAGTAAAAATGTTGTGTAATTCCTAAAAATCCTAAACTAAACTATTACTGATACATATTCCGTGGTAGAGGCGTCTCGTAGACTATCTTCTAACATACGTACTTTTAAGTTTGTGCATAGTCAGCCGACTTTCCAAATACCCATTTTTCCAAACATAGTAAACAGCTTCCGCGCGATTTCAGTTTCTTCCGTCCTCTTGAATAAAACTGCCTGAAGGTGCGGCGCGAAAAAAAAACAGTTTACCTTCATTTGTATAGACTTGCCCCAAGTCTGTATTTATTGTCTTTTTCTTTTATTTATTTGTTTTAATTTCGCGATTTTTGTCTGAAAATGGAGTACTCAAGTAATACACGTATGAAACGCCATATGTGCAAAAATATATATATGTTTACTAATATTAAGACAAAACTCCGTCTGGAGCCCAGACTATCATTTGTAATGCATTAGAAACAACTGACCAAAACCTTTACTTGGTTTCCGTAAATATTTTATGTCACCTTAAATACACATTCTCTGTTAGGACTGCATATGCTGCACCCACCCGGTTTTCATCCTACACATAGTTCCAATACATTTAACTACTGCTATATCTATGTTTAATCATGTGTTAATTGTTGCTTATGTAATCTTTCTTTATACAGTTGTTGGTGGACTGAACACATCCTTTGGCAGCAATACGCATTTATTATCACACCAATATTATTGTTATTGGCTGTAAGTTTCCTATATTTGAAATATAATTTATATTACTTTTTTTCATCATCATAACAATAATTTAACTTGCACAGATATTTTGTTAATAGCGCCTTAAATTTTAAATGTCAAGCATTTCTGAAACTATCGGAACACCTTCATGTATGTTCAATATTCATCGATATTTTGTTTGTTTTGTTACATTATTTTTTGTTCGCTTTAGATGAACGTCTTTTTCTTGGCGATGATTCTAAAAGTTCTTCTTCCAAAAATAAAAGCAACTGGACAAAATAATATTAGAAATCACTTGTGAGTATTATTTGCAATTAAAATCTGCTTCTAACATTATTATCACAAAACATAACACAATATTACACATACAAGCTATGTTTATGAGCTTGGTGAGAACATTTTCATGATTTCACAGATTGATTAAGTTAATTAATTACATTTTTTTTAAAGACTATGAAATTCTAAAAATTATGTTTGTGTTTACTATTATAATTATGAAAAAAAATTGTATTAATAATATGATGAACTTACAATAAGAAACATAAGAAAGTACATAATTAAAAACTACTACTACTACAAGAATCAGATATCACTTCCGTTAGAATATAATGTTTGTGTTATTTTTCTTTTCAAAGAAAAATGTTGAAGTCTGCCATTGTTCTGGTTGTTCTGCTGGGTACAGTTTACATAGTCTTCCTGATAGAACCACAGATCAAGAATGTCACTCCACTTGCCAAATACGTCATGTCCGTAATTAACACAACCCTCCAATGTACGCAAGGACTGGCAGTTGCCATTCTTTACGTATTTATGAACTCAGAAGTACAAACTAAAGTAAGCAATGAAGCGAGACGATTTTCTGACCGGCGGTTATCATCTATCAAAGGTTTTTCAATGAGACCAAACGGGAACGGGAACGGGAACATGAACGCATCAGTAAGAAGGATATAACGATATGTGTTGCCCGCTTCATCTTTCATTGCATAACCATAATTGCTGATATTAGCTTTGCGTTTTCTTTCGCTAACCCACCTTACTAACCCAGTAGATTATTTGTTTGGATCCAAAATGTATTGGATCTGTAACGCTTTCGTTATGTCGTTTTACTTGTATGTACTTACTGCGCATGCGGGTGTCAAATGACATACTTCATATAGTCACGCCAATAGAACGCACAAACACGCAAATTTAAAATCTTTCAATTGAAAGTTAAACTAAGCTCAATTACGCCATCTAAAATGATGTATAGCAATTATTTTTATTAATGCTTGTGTGTTCTGTTGGGTTGTTGCTTTTCATAATATTTTGGGGAATTTGTGAAACCATTAGCGAGGTTTCGCACCGTTACGAGTACGATAACTAAAGCCGCAAGACGGGCATAGACAAGCTTTTTAACCCTTTCAACGAATATAGGCCTATCAGTGCAAAATTTTCACTAACTACACACCGCAAGACTGGCAATGCCGAACGTAAAATCAAAGCAAATGAGAACTTTATAACAGACACACATTTTAGTTTATCAGTAGTCGTTTTGTACTTACGAATCCATGGGTTCATAAAAACAAATATACTCAAACTCTTAAAAGTTTAGAAAATGTACCGGCTTTTGTTATCGTATTCGTAATGTTGCTGTTATTTCACAGAGCTTAACATAAAATACATCAGCTTCATTTGTAGTAGTACCATGCATGCTCATCATTTGTTACGACTTTCCACTTTTTTATAAGCCGTTTGGCGATAATTCATCCATAATTGTAGATAATTAATGTGACAGATATAGGATATTATTAGTGCACTGTGTCCTCACCTGGTACTCACCATCAAAGCTGCGCCCAGTGTTTAAACAAAATGCTTTCGAGCAAAACAGTTACTTCGGCAGTGGAATATGGAAATATTGAGGATTATTCAATACATACTGAAGTGTGACAGTTAACAACAAGTTGATAGGAAAACTAGAAAACAACCTTGCACCGGATTTATTTATAGGAAACTTTACCATGATCTGTGTAAAATATTTCCATATTTTTATCCAGTGCGAATGAGGCCTTAGGTAATAAATTGATCAGTTATGTTCTAAACAGTTATTTATGATTTACGTCATTGAAATACATTTTTTTTCCATTATTGTATTGCATTTATTTAGTATTTCATGAAAATGATACTAACCATCAATTAAAATAAAAACTAACTTACTTATTGAATTTAACAAATCACAATGTTTTCCGTAATATTAAAGTTAACAATTTATCATAAAACCATTTTAAAGTGTTAATTTCACTTCAGCTTAATTTCTCGTTTTAGAGGAAGTTTTTGATTACTCTTTATCCTAAATATACACGAATAATTTGTGTGCGTTTTGCACAACAATATTGAAAAAAAAGAAACGGAAACAAGTACGTGATCAGTTAAATTTAGTTTAGTATTCATTGTACAGAAGTTAATCTCAGGCGAGACCAAAGATTATTGTAGAATATTATTATTAAGGCATGCATCATTCAGAAAGTCAGTCGTCATCACATTTTAAATGATTGTATTCATGTTTGAATCCCAACTTTGGATATTTGGATGTACAGTAGATTATTTTCAGATAGCAGTTTCATGATCTTTGCATGAGGAGGTTGTTGTATAAAGGTGTAATGCATCTTCGTGACGCATGTAACCAGGATGTGTTTGCCTATGTTTTGTTATAAATATAGAACATAACGGCTTGACCTTTGTTTGAACTCTGACTTTTGTGGCTGTTTACCCCTCCCATATGTTTCCCATCATTACCCAACGCTCATAAAAACTGTAAATTCCTATACCTATTCGAATAATACTATTTAAATTGATGTAATTTTTTTTAACCATAAAAACAACTTTTATTCGGTATTGCTACTAGTAGAAATATCGTTTCATATTGCAAATTCACTTTAGAGTAGTGTATATTTTCAATATTTCTTCAAACAAATAGGTGCACTAATGCTTATTTCTTTTTTTAATAATTACCTGAATTTGTAGATGTTTTAATTCAAAAAATAGCAAATACATTAAAACATAACAAAAAGCTTTAAATCATTTAAACCCATTATTAAAGGAATTTACGGTAACTCATTTCACTAAAATATTAGCAACAATGTTGTTATATCCACTTGGTGATGACAATGGTGTCCCAAGAAAGTCCATTTGTTCATTAATTGTTGCTTTTGTAAGATTACTAAGTTGTTAATAGGGTCCGTTCCTGTTCAGTTTGTTTATTTACTTGGGTCAGTTATCGCTCAGTTTAGTGAGTAGAAACAAACTTTCCCGGGTAAATAACTAAGTGTGAACGGGCTCTATGTGGTTAACTGGAAGTATCGTGTGTGACATACATGGAAACGCCAGCTAATGATGATGGGTGTGGAAGTGAAAAAAGAATTATTAATATCAACAATTTTTTTTTTATAGTTCAATTTTAATTACATCTGTTAAATTTGTTTTTTTAAACATTTATTTTCATTTTGTACTTGTATTCGTTAAGTATCATCTGCACAAATACCCGTAGAGTAACACTAGGTGAGTTTGCTAACACTCTGGGATGAAAAACTAACTTGTGTTTGGGAATTATAAGATATTTTATGCAGAGATTTTTCAAATATTGGAGATTTTAAATTTTCGTCACGAATTTGGTTATTGTAAACATACATTCTTCGCTGTTGTTGGTACCGATGATGATGTAACGGTATTCTTAGCAAAAAAAAAAAGTTTTTAGTTCAATCACAAATGTAGCTTTTTATTATTTTGGTGACAATTATCAGACTCGGCAAACTTTTCGTGAAATGCTGCTTTCACACAGATCCGAAATAACATTGCGTGGACTTCACGTACTTGCGTACGCGATTCGTGTGACTGAATTTCTATATTGAATATATGTGTTATTCGTGTGAATGTTCTCCAGTCTTACCGTGTTATACACATCTCGATTAGCCTACTCCATTTACGTTGTTAGAACATACACCATCACTTATTAATTCTAAAGCACTTATTCAAGATTTATTGTAATTAATGCATAACTATTAAAGAAAGACGACTATATTTCTTTTTCAAATAACAGATTTTTCGAATATGTGCCATACGTTTGAATCACGTCTACGTTAATCAGGTATAGATGTAAGTGGATTTGCACAGGTTTTCTTCGTATTTTTTCCCATTATTTTTAATCACAACGGTTCTAAATGTTTCAAAAAATTAAGACCTACGATATATTGCCCGTCCATATTAGTTGAAACCAATCAACATGATATACACACGCTTTGATCGTCACAATGAAATTGATTAAAAAAATGTAGGTAAATAATATATCTCACGTGACACTAATCTATTCCACTTGATGTGAATTACCTTTGATTCGAATCCGAAATGCTGCTGTCAGTTATATTATTGCCTGCACAAATTCTGCATTTATGTGTTTTATCGCATGCTCAAAATTAATATTGTCGATTACGTCAGCAAGTAACATTATTACGCTGTACTTATAATCTTCCAAGATCCACATGCGTTTAATTTTGTAATAGCGTTTTAATTGGTGCTATTTTGTAACTAAATTGTTTCTTTGTTAAATTGTTAACGTTTCGTTAAACGTATATCTTTTAACACATAAAAATAAACCGAACGTGTATGTTCACATTGCTTTCGCGATCGACGATTTCCTTAACATGCATGAAAAACTCTCTCTATCTGTAGTAATTCTATGTGGATCTCCAAATTCTGTTTCTGTTTCAGAAAAATATAAATTGCAGATTCCGTAATAAATATTTAGCATTTGTATGTATCATGTTAAAGCTACCGGTGTTCACAATGCAAAGCTTTTGTTCAAAAAAATTACATCGCATGTTTTTTCAGTCGCACGTGAATAATAACTATCATTCGGCAAATTGAAAATTATATGATTTTAAGATCAATCAAAATGCACAGTACTTAGTAATCTCACACATTTGTCGTTTAACATGTATTTACTTGAATCGATTACTGTATTGAGCGATATTTAAAGTGCAAGGTACATCCTGCAACATTTGTCAACAACATCCTAGCTTGTAATAGGAGGAATTATAATTTTTTGTTTGTTTTGTTCATTTTTGTTTTGTTTTTAGTTGGGCTACTAGACATTACTCCTATCAACAAATTAAATGTTTTGTTTTAAATAGGCAAATTGCTGATATTCAGAGGTCAACAGCCGCTATAAAACATTCGCCTATTTGTTTTATTTATTATTAGTATATGCCTACATATTAATAATTATAAGTTGGGAAAGATAACATATTTCGGGTCGAAGTTTGCACATTCATTGGTTTGTAATTATAATCATTTGTGGTTACATTTTCATTTTTCTGTTATTTATGTTAAACTCATAATTCTGCCATCCACACTGCACTGCTTTTTTTTCCCAGCTCATAGTTTGTCATTGTGGTTGATGATGCATGTGTGTGTATTTGTTGAAATTTCGTTTATATATCGTTTGATATTTGTTTTGTTCTTGTTGTTCAAGTTTGTAGCGTATAATTTGTTTTCGTTTTCCCCTTACATTGTTAATTATGGCATGAGACTATTTTTTCAGGTTAAATCCAAGTTGAATCGACGTCTGGAGCGGCTGAGGCTTGGGAAAGAAGCTAGAAAGAGAAGTTCGTATTTAAGTGATAAGACCCAAACATTCTCTGTAAGTGATTCTCAATCGTCGATTGACAAGCAGTCGAACGGTAGGACAACAAATGGTAGAACAGATCACGATTCAAATGGAAATGCACCGTCTGACCTAATAAATGACAATGAACATAATAGTGGTGATGATGACGTTTTCCAGGAAACGACACTTATTCAAATTGAAGAAAAAACAAACGACACTTCAAACGGATATGTTAAGTTAAAAGATATGGATGAAATTGATGATAACGATAAATCATTAGAAGAAACCGAACTTAGCAAAGCACTTTTAGTTGACGTTCATCTTTAGACAGGACTTAAGGCTACTCACTTTTAACTACTTCTAGAGGGCAGCACATAACTATTGTGAGTTCTCTATCTCTGGAATGCATAATCTTCCAACAAAACAATTCCTTTATTTTTAAGAAGAAAGTACAGTTTTAAGTGGTGAGAATCTTCTCTCGTGATGTATATTATCACATTTCTACAGGCTGAATATTTTATTCAGAACAAATATTGAAGAATTCATCTCAGAGATATGTTCGTCATATTATTGTTTTCCTTTAAAAATATTTTAAAATATACTTTTCAGGGATGGTCCTTTTATATCTATATATATTATATATATATATATACGATTTCTAAATTGTAAATACATTCATTAAGCTTCGTTTTCTTTTTCTTGTGTATGGATAGAATCAGATTCTGTATTGTACTTAAGATCTTTTTGAATATTTAAATATCCATTATTTTTTTATTCAAATAATTTCAACATTAAGTCACATTAATAATCACAAAATAGAATACTATAAGCCTGAACCAGCTGATGTAAGCAGAACTGATCGATGCATTGCAGAGCAGAATAAAAATGATCAAAGGCTGTGTGTATTGAAACACCCTTCTTACTTAGGCCTAGACCCTTTTTTGTATTAAGTGGGGCTTCACAGACGAAGCTCAATCCCCTAAACGATCTGCCGTGTTGTAATAAATAGAAAGGTCGGTCATTATCAAACGTTTGCTGGTGTTGTTTCATCTGTATTACATACATATAGGGCAACTTGTCCCGAAGGCTAAAGGCTACTTCAGCTACACCAATTTTGCTTGTCCTCAATTCGCATTTCCAAGTGATTTTGTAATCACACGTAATCCCTTTCGCTTATGTTTATACTACACACAAAACGGTGTTGAATCAATGTACATACGCTGACCCAAAGACGCTAATTTTAACTTAAACAGTTAAATTAAATACATGCTATTTCATGAGGAGTACCTCAATGTTGAGGTGCTTGACTCTGAAGATTTAGGTAGGATTCTCCTCATCGAACAGCATGTAGTGTATTAACATGTTCAAGCTATAACTCCGTATTTGACTATACAGTGTTTATATAATATATATATAAACAATATAATAATTACCATAATTATAAACATAAGTTACGTTGGCGTTCTAAAGTAAATCTCGTTATGCCTTGTAAACATTTGCTTTTTAAGTACCCATTAGTAATAGTAATTAAGGAATTAAATAAAAAAATGGTATTGAATAATTATAAACCTGTGTGTTAATATTTCAGTTCCTGTTGAGCTGTTAGTCAAATATTTGTAATTATCAATAGTGCTTTGGATTAATTGTTGTTTTTGTTGATTTAATATCGATTGATGATCAAAAATACTAAATTATAATTGATCAGTTATTGACCAGATGTAAGTAGAATACATGCGATGTGAAAAGTGTTAAGCCGATTTTCCACTAGGCGAATTTGTTCGCGCGAATCGAAGGCGTCAGCTAATACGCATGCGTAGAGAAGGATTTGGAAGACGTAAACATGAGTACACATGCGTACAAGCCGGCGCGTTCGATTCGCGCGAACAAATTCGCCTAGTGGAAAATCGGCTTTAGTAGTATACGGCGGCGGCAGTAAGAAAAAGGGAAAATCAAACTTAAAACATCTCCAAAAGTTGTTTTATATAAAACTACTAAAATATATATCAAGCAAATTTACAAACTAACAATACGATATTCGGCAAGGGTTTTGTTTCTTATTTTGATAATTAAAACCAGTAATTATTTTTCTGTCAATAATAAAGTTCAGATGCCTTACCATAATAATGGTATGTATTATAGTATATATTGTAGATATTGTAATGTTCGGTACCGCTTTGCAATGGAAATATCAATGTCGTTTTACTATAATTAGGTTTCAACAGGTTTTTGTTTTCGTTGTAGATTTACAAAACAATTACCAATGAGGTTGTATAATATAATACGTTCGTATTAGTACTATTAAGCATACACGTAATGACATTCATCAATATTAAAGACATCGTCATCGTCAATAACGAGTTTATTTAAATATAAAATACAATATTTACACAAATATAATCATCGCTACACTATTATATATTCTTTTTTAAGAATGGAATTTATTCATGATCTTGGGTTTAAAAAAATGCTATAAAACATGGGAAAATATCCATTTATTTATTTTATAACAAAAGCTCGAATGAATATATAGGCTTTACGCATAATATGTTTGTAGCTTATTCTGTATTTTGTTGTGTAGTTGAGCACATGACAAGAGGGTCGGATGCGAATGATAATATTTGTCAGGCGTCCTCAATCCAATTTAGACTAAACTAAACGCGTTTAAACTATATTCCTTACTTAGACGTGCGCATTTACTGTCGTTATTCACAGGCATTGCTATACTGTATTATTGTTTCCTCCATCATATTATCTTGCACAACGTAAATAACTTGTGTTTGAAACTATATTCATTCCTTTTTTTAATTACTAAAAAGTTTGTAATGAATTAACAAACAAAAAGCAATATTACTATACTTATTTAACATGTTATTTTTGTTCTCTGTTTGCTTCTTCTGTTAAAATATGTGCATGTTGCCTAAAATTAATACATAGCAAATGCATTAATTTATTAATTGAGTTAATTTTTTTTTAAACACCGTCCAAAGCCTGTGACGTCAAAATGAAAGGCGACATCGTTTTTATATAATTATGTTTTGTGTAATTATGGCAATCAAAAAGCGAAGCGAATAAAGCAAATCTAACCGCACACTCTCAGTTCAATTACACATCAGTTCGGTTATTCTGTCAAATAAATGTTTAGTTCATTAAAATAACACAACCATGATATACGGTTCAATTTGAATAAATGGCGAAAATGACTTTTATGTTGCACATTGACGTCACAGTCGTCTAAAGGTATATTTATTTCAATTTGGTAATATATAATATTGTTTTCAATAATTTGAAGCTGTTTTAAACTTAAAGAATGTTAAATAAGTGTTTCCCGATGTTTGTCCTTTTAACCCACCATTACGTAAGTAGTTTAACTTTGACCCTCCTATACAGTTCCTACGCTGCTGCAGAGAATGTAGTTTTCACAATTATGCACTATTCATCTGTACATTTTGCTTTCCTCTCGCAGCTCCCAAACAAAAACACAACTCTATTTTCGATTTATGTTTTCGTGTCAAGCTCTCGTCTTGTGCAATAAATGTAGGCCTATAATGGCATGTCAGTTACATTCAATTAATGTACAGTACAATTAAACAGTCATGTAGTTTAACGTTGGTAAGTTGTGACGTCACTATGTATTTAAACCTTTACAGTTCGAAGAATTTTTTGAAACAACATGTTTGGTTTGTTGTCTCAGGGAAGAGTTAAATTGTAAGAGTTAAAATGTAATTTAACTCTTCCCTGGTTGTCTAAAGTGAGTTGCATTTGCAGTAACATATTGTATTACATTAGATGTTTACAAATTAACTTTTTTACCATGGGTATAGGGCATTATAGGCCTATTAATAATAATGCAGTACATATCACAATTCTCGTACTATTTTCCTCGCGTGTGACACTCGAGGACTGCTCATTTTTGTATTATAAAATGGTTTGCTGCAAGCAATCGAGCTGGAAATTTACTCGGGGAAAAATATGCGCAGCCACATTGTATTATGGTTATGGTTGTTTGTTGGTTTGTTCGCCAAAATAATAATTGTCATGGTAAACGGGACGATAACGTGTTGTTAAATAAGGGATGTGCATGTTATGTGATTTGTTTGAATAAAAGGAATATTTTAAATAACACAGTTGAATTTTTTGTCATTTGCGGTGTTGTCATCGACGTAACCAATTTACCAAGTCGGAGAAATAAAGTGTTTTCATTTAAATGTTGTTGTTTTTTTACCATGAATATATATAGAGCATCATAGGCCTATTAATACTAATTACTGTATATTCAGTACTTTTTACAATTCTTATATTATCCTCGCACTTTGACACTAGAGGTCTAGGTCTGTTCACCCCTACCACGCAAAGAATGTTAAAGAGTCGCTAACCAACAATACCCCATCGAAGCCCCACGGTGGTTTAATGGTTAGGACATATAAATATCAAGCAGAAGGTTCTGGTTCGAATCTCAGTTTGGGCGCTGACGGGTAAGCGGCTTTGAGGAAACTTATTCAATCCTGAACCCCAACAAAACAAGAAAAGATTGCGAACAAAAAATGTTATATGGTTGAATCCTTCATTTACCAGAAACGTATCCACCAACATTTTACATACGTTTCTCCACTTGATCCATGAATATTTCCTTCGTGAGCGCGCACAAGCTTCTTAGCAAGATATTTAACAGAACACACTCAAATTAAGCTATAGTTGTGTGCGCAATGTCAACAGCATAATCAGTGCACACAACAAATTATCACTCCTAGCCAAGAAAAAAAACAACCCATTTGGGACACTGCTGCAATTCAAACGAATGTAACTGCTGTGATAAAAGCGAATTCCCTTTACCTGAAAAGTGTCTCACTAAAAGCGTAGTGTGTACCAAGCTACCGTAATTAGAAATGGCAGTATCCTAGAAGAAAAATATATAGGTCTAACCGAAAACCAATTCAAAGTTAGATAGTAATTCTAGTAAAAGAAACAGCACCGAATTAAGCAAGTACATTTGGAAACTCAAAGACTCTAATGTAGAACATTCCATTCATTAACTGAGTACGGTAGTCCTGCTGTGGACAAATTAATTAATTACTTTTTGAATTATTTTTTTTTCTGGTGGAACTAGCCTTAAAGCCCTCTGTGCTAATTTATGTTTCTCCAGCATAAGTGCATTCTAATTTAAAAAAACACTGTAATATTATCTTATGAAAATAAATTGAATTGAATTGAATGACGGCCGATGTGCACACAAAACAAAATTGGAAGGCCTTGCTTTAAATGATAAATACAGTTAAAATGCAGACTAACCTTGGTTACGGAGGAACTCAATTTCGCAATCTACCACTGTACATGAAATACCTCGGTATTATGTTCTTTAAAAATCCCTTGTAATTTTAAAATGTGTACAATAAGACAAGTCTGCAAAAACGTAACGATAGATTTTCATATCGACCGCGCCGCCAGTTTATTTTTTTGTTATTTATTTACGGTGTTAAGTCGTATCATGATCATTGGGGGAGGGGGTGTCAAGGAAAGAGCCGGGGGATATAATACTGGAAATTATCATTACAATTATCGGCTGTGTTATGAAATATAATCCATTATTATAATTCATTTTTATTAATTGTACTATGCATCTTCATTTCTTAGGAATTATAAAAATTGTCATTGGCACGTGAGGATTACTAATTTATTGAAAGACAAAAAAACAGCGTTCACTGTCACCTCCTCCCACATAGGATCCATCCATCACTAATTTGTACTGGATAGACCATTCCCTGGTGGCCCACTCACTAATAATATATATATTATTATATTCAACATTAAAAACAAAACACAACAATTGAAAAAAAACAGGACAATCTTTATTGTTTATCCGTTTAATAATATATTTCTTCGTTCATTTGTTAATTTGTCTTCTTCGTAGTCGTTGAAATACTTGATGAGTCTGATAACTAAATGATCCTTGTGTGATATTCCTAAGACACCCCCTCGCCCGTGACATCTTCCCCGCTACCACTCGTCCACCTTTTAGTGAACGTCTTTCCTTTTTTCTTTGCCGGGTTTCCCACATCCTTAACTTATACTGGATGTCTCGTTCTCGCCTCTCCACTGCATGATGAAATTCCCACTCTCCCTCCACTCCACCAACCAGCCCTTGCTTATTTCTGCTCTTAATAATTGTATAATACCGTATTTTATTATTTTACCTGATGGAATTTATTAGCATGTTTAATTCCTTGCATTAGCGGGTTATTACGATGACGAGGATGGTTATTTTAAACATTGTTGAAGATTGATGGTAACTCTCTGTCAACACCAGGACCAAACGAGAATTTCAGCTCATTCATGAGTCCGTATCGTGTTGGTGGTCGACGTCGTTGGACAGGCATCGGACTGTCTACGGACATTTCTGATGCAATGCTGAAAAAGAAGGAATATTTATCATCAACAATGATAGTTGAAGATGATTTGTGATGTGATCATTGTTGGAGTCTTGGGTATCTGAGCTGTACATTTATCGATTACACTACACCGTCATATATATTATCAATACACAAACAATTAATTAATTTAGGAGATTTAGGGATTTTATATTGGAAAAAAATATGTTCATTCAGCAAAAAAATATTACTATAAAAATATATTGATTATTAAATAATTATAATAATGTGTACTTTCAAATAATACAGAAAACAGTTCTTACACAATTTAAAAAACATAAAATAAAAATCATTATTGTTGTACTACAATCGTGATATTTTATATCTACCATTTATTTGGTTTTACATTAAAAATAACATACAGTACAATATACAGTGCCCTACTGAATAAAGAAACTATTTAATTCAAATTTTATATATCAATTTGATTTGACTAGAATATGAAAAATTTGTTCATACATAATTAATATAAAGTATAAAATGTTTCTACACATTTAAAATTTGTGAAAGCAATTATTCTCGAATAATAATAAAAACGAAAACAAATCCTAACCCAAATAAATATTTCCTTTAATTATTAAATATATACCTATTTTAAAATAAAAGGGTGGTGGATGCTGGAGTTAATCATTCAAATCGTCTGTGAACTAATTAATCCATTATATAAAAACCACCAGTGCTTGCAGTCACCCTCTTCTATCACATTCATCCATCATCACTATATGTAATCGACAAAAATGCGCCATTGTGCAGGGACTATCTTATAAAAAAACCTTATTTCCTAAATTCAAAACTCTTAACATCTTTGGTTTAAACAAAACAATAAGTTATAGATTTTTTTGTTATTTTTTTTTTTTTTTTGTATTTTGTATTAATATTTGTCCTCAGTGAGGAAATTCGGATTAGGCCCTCAACGGACCCACGGCAGCCAGCAGTTCAGCGCCTACCATATTAGGCAATGAGAGTAAAGCATCTTGCCTAAGGATGCAATTAGTATGGTACAGATAACCTTGAACCCATGCCTATCACATGCTAGTCCGATATTACCATTACACCATCACTCTCCAGTATATACAGCACCCGCCACGATTTCTAGACGGTCTCCCATCCAGAACGCAACCGGGCCCAACGTTGCTTAACTTCGGTGATCTGACGAGAACCGGTGTTTCAACGCAGTATGGCCGTATTATATATATTATAACACATTACCTAATCATATTATTTCTTTATTTCCAAATCAAAAGTCTAACAAACATGACCATAATATAAGATTTTCGAAATGTAATTTCTTGTCTGAAAAACTATCTTTATATTAAAAAAAAATTCAATATTCTAAAATGGCCCTAATTTATGGAATTATCTTAAATTAAAAATAAAATAATCTTTACTAAATATTTCTATTTTTTAACGTAATATTAAACAAGGCCATATACATGGCTGCAGTCGCGTGCTCAAGTTAGTAATGTAAAAACTTCTGGTCTCAGCATATGGCAACTAAGCCTTCCAACTCCCTTTCTTATATTTGTATTTATTTGACATATAAATAAAATAGAAAAGTGGACATAAATCGAATGAAAACACATTGTTGCGGAAACACGAATTGTTCAGTTGTTTTCATGTTAAACAATATATCAAACCATTTGGAATCGATTTGTTTTGTGTGTGTTCATTTTTATTCATTTACATTTTTTTTATTTCAATGATTTTGGTATTTTGTGTGGGAGGAGATTTGTTACATATTTGCTATTGTAATTAAATCTAACCACACGATCTTGTCTGCCTAAATATTCCGCATTGGATGATTAATAATTATAAATGAATACTGGATATGAGACTTTGTGCTTTGTGAATATTAATCTAGTGTGCGCATCAGAAAGTGACAACGTGATTGACATGCACGTTAAAGTCTGTCAATCAGTCGGCAGATTAAAACATTGTAATGATAAAATATGTATTAAGTTATTGAATTGTGATTATTAAGTATTGGAAATAATAAAACTTAAAATCAACACAAAAAGTGCACAAGTCAAAATTAAATAATGCGCTCGGACACAAACACTTTTAAATTTTGAATGTGTGTTGCGTTGATATCTGATTTTTTGTTCGTTTACATTTGTTTTTTTATTTCGATGTTTTTGGTTTTTTTTTGTTGCAATTTTTTGCCGCTGGGGTTTGCTATCTTTTTTTTGCTACTTTTGTAATTACATTGTGGTCTAGTTTTGATTTTTAGGTTGAAGCAGTTATACTTATTATTTACACGTTTACACATATCGCGGATTCGAACTCGAACGTAAGCATTAATACCAATGGCCACGGCGTTTTACTCACTGAGCCAAAACGTGATTTTCGAAAATGCTTCTGTTCAAAGGATAGGTGTAATTAATTACAACTTCAACGACGCGAGCATTAGATATGGTTGACTGCCTGTCGAGACTAAACACTGTTTTAATTTCGCGCAACAGATACAACAGAGGAGGTTGCGTAGTTGATACGTGACGTAACAACTAACGTACGAAACACGTCAAATTACTGTTATGGTTTTTTTTATCCTTATCCTTATCGTGTGCGGCCCCTCAATAAGCACAGTGTGCCAAATGTGAGCACGTACCGTTCAGAGGTTTTGGAGGAGTTACGTAAAATTACGCGAAAAAAATTAGTAAATTAATATGTTTTTTTTAGTCATTTGCCCTGCCGGTGTAAGATTGAAATGTGTCCAGCATTCAAAAGTGTCCAGGCGGACACTTTTGAGCATTGGATACTGTCCAGCTGTCCGGCCCGTTAAATAATGTCTGACCCATGGATTGAAATGCATCCACTATTAAATACTGTACGGGGAAATATTAGCGGTCATAATAGTAACAACCTGGTTTTGATCGCGCATGCACTTGTCTTCTTTTAACGACCAATAATACTTAATGATGCCCAACTAGTTTTTTTTTCTAATTAAAGATCACTTTGCCTAAACACCTCCCATTACGGACCATTATATTATTTGGTATGGGTAAAGACAAGAAGAATAAATAATTTTTAATTATGTGACAAAAACAAGTAAATGAAGTTGTCCTCTTCCAATTAAAAATCACTTTACCTAAAAGACCTCCAATTAGCGACCATTATATTTTTAAGTATTAATAAATCAAGAAGAATAGTTATTAATTATGTGACAAAAAACAAGTAATTGTACTGGTCCTCTATCAATAAAGGACCACTTTACTTAAACACATCCAATTAGCGACCATTTTAATAATTGGTAAAGAGTAAAGACAAGAATAATAAATAGTTTTAATTATGTGACAAAATAAAAGTAATTGTACTGGTCCTCTTCCATTTATATATCACTTTACTTATAGATACCTCCAATTAGCGACCATTTTATTAATTGGTAGGGTAACTGTACTGTTACCAGTGGTGGCGCCAGCGGGGGGGGGGGTGGGGCTACGGGGGCTCTAGCCCCCCTCGTCGGGGAGCCTAGCCCCCCCCGTCGGGGAACACGGGTACTTTTTGTCGGGGAATATAATATACAGTAAAAAATGTTCGCGTTCACTTCATATAGCTTCAGCGCCTAGAAAACCACGACGTTCCATTGACCGTGAGAGTACGTCAGAGGGCTATTACGCACTTTTATGCATTCATTTATTGCCAGCGATCTAACTTACTACTAAACATTAGCTAGGTACGCACTTGTCTGGCGGTATCCCTTTGTACGAATCGTTCAACGTTGGGTCGACACGCTTACGCGTGATATCAAGTTCCATCCAGGGACCAAAATGTGTAATGTAGTTATTTTCCAGGCGAAGTTTACCGGCGGTTACCGAAGGGAACACGGGTACTTTTTGTCGGGGAATATAATATACAGTAAAAAGCGTTCGCGTTCACTTCGTAGCTAGCTTCAGCGCCTAGAAAACCGCGACGTTTCATTGACCGTGAGAGTACGTCAGAGTGATATTATGCACTTTATATGCATTCATTATTGCCAGCGATCTAACTTACTACTAAACAATAGCTAGGTTCGCACTTGTCTGTCGGTATCCCTTTGTACGAATTGTTCAACGTTGGGTCGAGACGCGTGATATCATGTTCCATCCAGGGACCAAAATGTGTACTGTAGTTATTTTCCAGGCGAAGTTTACTGACGGTTACGTCGTGTACTGCGTCGACGTACGCTACACTACAGCAGCAAAAACGAATTATGTTAATTGTCCGTATGTTCACCAATTTTTTAATTTACAAGTAACCTTCTCTGTACCGTGGGGCACCTAAAACAAATTTTTCATCCATTACTAAACAAAAAAACATGCCATTTTCGCTTAGCCAACATCTTATTATAGCTAAGTTATTACATTCTCAATGTCCTGTATGTCATGAATTTCTCACCACTCGGAAGTCCAGATGGTACGCACGCATACACTTGGGAGGAATAAACTTATTTCCCCGACTGAAAAAGGTCAACGCTTGCGTTTTTTAAGCCTCTAGGCCTGATGTTTCCAAAGTATAAAATGCAATTTTTTGAAGACCTGCAGCTCTAGTTTTAAACAGTTTCTTAGCTCAGCCCCAACAATAAAGCTGGTCATATCTCGAAGTACAAGAAGTGCATTTTCCGGGACCTAACATCTCTATTTTTCAAACATTTCTTAGCTCAGTCACAACCATGATAGGGACTTACATATTTTGTTTCATGTTTTGAAGTATAATAAGTCCAATTTCCGGGACCTCCAACTCTATTTTTCTAAATTTTCTCTGAAATTTTATTTTTTAAATTGAAAAATATGGATTGAAACAGTCATCGCGCATCGTTTTTTTGCACGCAGTATTTTATTTATGCATTATAAAAAATGGAAAAAATGGCTATCCTAAATCTGATTAAAATGACCTCAAATGACGCTAGAACGCGTTGCTTCCGGGGGCCCTTGGCGGCCCCCTGGCCCCCAGCCTAGTGATGCTCGCTTCGCTCGCATAGCCCCCTCGTCGGGGAATGTAGCCCCCGCGTCGGGAAGATCCTGGCGCCACCCCTGACTGTTACTCTTTCAATTAAAGATCATTTTACTTAAAGACACCTCCAATTAGCTACCATTATATTTATCCGAAAACGGACGGATACGTCACACATTTGTGAAACCTTTGAGCTGAACCCCATTTCATATTCGTAAAGCGTATTCGTATTGACGACAAAACGAGTATAGTTTTTGATCTATTTTGCACATTTTGCATTTGAATCAGGAATGATTCATGATTATAATATAATTATAGATTTATTGAAAGTAATTTACTAAAGTAATTTACTAAAATGGCAGGACAATTTTGATAAATAGCAGTTTTTAAAGTCCTCACTCGCTGCTTTGATGTTACGCTAGGCCTAGACAGCCAAGCACCAACCAACACGTACCAGCGCTTCGCTCAAATTTACCGCAGTCATATTTTGGATGGCGCCCTCAATATTTCGTTGCCATGCGAAACAGATTTTTACTGCCTTACGAAAAACGAATACGTGTGCGTGACGTATCCGTTTTCGTTATCGTATTCGTAAGATTGCGAAACCTCTCTATTTTTACTGGCTTACGAAAACGAATAAGTGTGCGTGACGTATCCGTTTTCGTTATCGTATTCGTAAGATTGCGAAACCTCCCTATTGAATAACCAAACAATAAAAACAATTCAGGACATATTCATGGATTCTGTGATTTTTCTTTACTTAAAAAAAACTAATTTATTATTCCGAATTTAACTTTGATTGCTGCTCATGATATTCAAGAACGGATAATGATTTGACGACTAAGTGGAATATAATAATCTAAGACTAGCCTTGGTTAATCAACGATTGCAACCAAAATCACCTCTGCAATTATCCTACCACCGGCGTAATGCTTTCCTTAAATTGCTTTTTTTTTCACTTTTGTGTAATCACGATCAGTAGTTTTCAAAAACCAATAATAGACAATATATATATTACTTACTCATGTTTATTAATAATAAGCCTTTGATGATTTTCAACATACCCGTATACTACTTTATTATATTCTTGTTTACATTAAAATTAATGGGAATGACTTAATTATCTCTAATAACAAAACACCTCCTATTATTTACAAATACAACGTTACATTCCGAAATTGTGACCAGCAAAACTGTTTTAAAACTTGCCAAGAATTACCTAATTATATACTACAAATGTGTGTACAATATAATACAAACGCTCTCTTGTTATAGAGTAGAGCTGCAACTTGTCTCTAAATGACGAAATGACATTTTTAAAATAATTTTTATTAATAATGTCTAATGCAATTTTTATATGTTCTTAAATAAGAATTATTTCAGGAAAATCAAAATCAAATTTGTATTAAGTATATGACCTCACAACCTTATATAATATGTACATTCGTGTACTCCATACATAATGTGGACTAGACATTCAGCTGTAAGGTGCAATTTCAGACATGGTGTGGACTAGACATTTACCTGTAAAATACAACTCCAGAAATGGTGTGGACTAGACATTCAGCTGTACAATGCAGCTTCAGACATGATGTGGACTAAACGTTCAACGTGTTATGGATTAGACATTTAGCTATAAGATACAGCTCCAGACATGATGTGGACTAAACGTTCAACGTGTTATGGATTAGACATTTAGCTATAAGATACAGCTCCAGACATGATGTGGACTAAACGTTCAACGTGTTATGGATTAGACATTTAGCTATAAGATACAGCTCCAGACATGGACAAAATACAAGATAAGGAAATATAGGCGACATTTTAAGACCAAGTAAAATAATATTGGACTGGCGCCCTCTCTCGATATAGAATACATTTGAGGAAATTCGTGTTTTGATAACAACTGTATATAATATGTGACCCAAATACCTACTGATTGGTTCACTTTGATACTCAAAATAGAGTAGGTCATAAATATGTTACCCGTTATACAATTGTTGTCAATATTCATGGTAGCAGGGAGTTGTGGTGGTAATTTACCCGAGTAAACTCATTTTACACCTCTAAACTATTTCTTGAAAGTAATTAATCTAGTGACCTAATTGTTATCAAATGATAACTAATAAAAGAATAAAGAGACACGCCTATACGCGCAATTACCTATTTTGTTTATAGCATTATATGCAGTCACCTATTGTATTGCAAACGAACATGTCTCATAATATTAGCACTAAATAATTGCTAAATTGTTTTTATTATTAGAGTAGCATTAGTAAGACAATCTTATTATAAATTTAATCAAAAACCATTATCATAATTGCACCACTTATATAAATAAATATTTCGATAATTAACACCATATTTCTCTCTTTAAAAATACCTGGTGGTTAATTTACTATCGTACAGCTAGCAAATTAAGTAATTCCCGCCAATAAATAACCAGGTTAAATTATGTTCATCATATGCATGTAGGCTGCAGTTAACGAACCGCCAACAAACATAGCAGGAATAGCTGCAAACGATAGTAACAGCAGATTTCCCATTCCAGATAGTCCGTGGCCACTGCAGAAGAAAAAGAATAATATACTGTATTGTTTAATTTTATCTTCAATTTATATTTATAAATATCATATCATTTGGCCTGTTTATATAATACCAACAAAATAAGTACGTACACTTGTAGTTATTTTAATAATTAAATTAATTATTTAGTATAAAGCATTGCATACGATCAAAGTTTAAGAAAAGTGTAAAGACATACAGGTAGGCTATTTTTTTAAAGATAAAGATATTCTAGTAACGGATTATTAATTATTAAGTAGGCTACAATACATTAATACATTGGGAATTCGCAGTCATAGTACAGTGTGGTCCAGGCATACCTTGTGCAACCTCCTGCTAGTCTTGCGCCAAAAATCATGGTATATCCTCCAATAAAAGCATGGTGAAGAGAAACACCAGCAGTTGTTCCAAAGCTTCCCGCTAAAACTGACGACAATAGCGCTCCAACTACAGTTGTAGTGACGTATGTTGCCTGTTAAAAGAAACAATATATTTAAAGATGAACTCTCCTGGAAACAATCTATCTAAAGGTTATCATGTTTATACCGACTAATAATGAAGTAATGAAGTGCTCCTTAAGGTTTTAAAAGATAATTTTGAGTTCGTACATGTACTGTTTCAGTGCGTTCGAGAATCCCATTCTAATAAAATCTATCCGAACCCATTGATTCGTAATCGATACATATGTTTAATGTATTATTTAATCAATCATAACGATTTTACTGGTTGTAAATACTCCACTTTTGTTTAATATTTAACATACGTAGGCTACATAAACATTGGATTATAGGTATAGGTATACTGTTGTTTATCAACATATCTGTACTTCCCTTCTTAGTATAGGAAAAAAAATCTAAAAAGGCCTAGAAATCAAGTTAGGGGAGTGGAATAGATGCAGTCAATATAGCCAGATATCCTAGTTAAACCCTCTAGGCCCTGTTGACACTTAATGTTTTGCCTCGTATTGAAAATGGCCGCCAATTTTAAACAAAATATGCATAAAATCAGATCTAAATAAGATAGATGCACGAACTTGGCGTCAGACAAGGAATCCATTAGGCCTTTAAATATAATGGGCATGAAAACCGATCTAAATAAGATAGATGCACGAACTAAGGTCAAACAATTTAATTTTTGCTTGCATAACGTTAATATCCTTGATAACTAGGCCTTATGAATTTATTTACGAATTACGATTTTTAATAAACAATTGACAACGTTTCGTGTGAGCTGCGAACCAAAAATTCAGGGACAACCTTTGTTTTGATAAACACGCAATACATGCAAGCAACACGTTTTTATTTACGATTCGCTGATGATTCCTGTCCTAACACATTTATTTTTAAATAAAATGAAAATTTTAAAAGAAAATTCCCTTCGGCTATTGCACTATTTTCATAGAAAAATAACAAATACCGCCATTCTTGTTATATTTCTATTTTCAGCAAACCTCGTGCATATTGTGTTGATATTTTTATGATGGTCACAACTTTACTTTTGACTTTGTCTTCATAAGTTCAAGGTGGATAGGATAATTATTATCAATTACTTAGATAATTCCATTGAAAGTATTGTATAGTTGTCTACTATTGTTTGTGACACATATCGTGTTTGAATGTGTGTCGCTAGTGACAGCAAGGAACCGTGACAGTATTTACAGTCTGTTATATAAATATATAGTATTTGCCGATGGTGTATCTTCCGGGATTCCCTGTATAGATTTTGATATATTTTTAGAAAAGTAGACCTACAACTTAATAAACAGTCGTATAACGTGTAACAAAACACATAAAAATGTTAAATTTATGTTTAGTATCTAGGCCTAAGTGTAATAATGTTAAGTTATCCTATGTTAGAAGTCCCCAAACACCACAATGCATTTGCATTTTAACTAGGCCTACATATGCACAACAATGTATTTATGTTCCATATCTTAATAATGTGGATTATTAGTTTCGTTTTTAATATCATTATAATTTCATGGTGTATTTTAGTACTTGTAGCCTAAGTTGTATTGGCAGTGTTTTTGTTAATAAAAGGAAAATTAACAATGACCGTCTGCCTGCAAATTACATCCTACTATAAAAAGTGTACCAAAATCATATTACATAATAGCAAAATGTATGTATATATCACCTCGACAAAACACTAATGAAATGTGTTAGTTTTGCGAGATATGAACAAATACAAAAATAACTTACCATTCCCCAGTTTTTGAAGCCTGTTCTCATTCGATATAAATATGGTGAAATTTGTTTCAGCAGATCTCCAGGAAGAGTCCAGGAAGCCATTGTGCAGTAACTACTACTACCTCCAAGATTTTCACTAACAAACAGAACCATCGGTACTTGTAATGAACCGATTAAAGCTCCTACATAGAAAAACATTAAAGTGAATGAAAAATAATAGGCTTTAAAAGCATGGGTCTACCTTAGGTTAATACAGTTGATTATTAGTTAGTGACGAATGTAAGCTTGCCGTTAATGGTTGTGGATTCTGTGCTGGTACGCGGAAAGTGACTATGTCTGGGTACGTATGAGATAATATAATCTTAAATTGAGAATAATTTTTTTTTCTGTCTCTTTCTCTTTTTTGTCTTAGACTTTACTATTTAATTATTAGGCTTACCGTGAATTTACAATTTATCATTATTGGAAAGTCTACCTTTTATTGAAAATTTCAGTTAACGTACCTCAATCAGAAAGATAAATAGTGAACGTGGTACGAAAGCCTTTTTAAAAGCTGTTGGAATTAAACATAAGTAGGCCTAAATAACTATGTGCTAACGTATATCATTAACCCAATTCTCACCTGCGTAATATGGCGCCCATGCCCTAGAGGTAAATATGCCACTCTCTGACGTCACATCTGTCGAAACTTCTTGCGTCCAAGGTATAGCAAAGTCAAGAATGGCAATGAGAGGTATGAGAGCTAGCCCAAATGGCACCGCTAAGTTGAAATACCGTCTATTAGTTGCCCCATCAAATCTATATAAAACAAATATGAATATCACATTAGTAACCGCAATAACCTACCATGTTTATTGTTCTATACGAATATCAATCATCACAATTCGTAGACGACAAAGGCATTTTTAAATGTCTTATAATAATAATTATTAAACGTATTTTATTTTTTCCGTGATAAAACATCTGTACGAGCGAACGAGCAGACTACAGTACAGTGTGTACCAAAAATAGTACAAACAACGTATATTGGATATCTTTCATATTAATGTACTATCACATTATGTTTAATTGTTATCATTGTTTGCAACCCTATATTCATGATGTACTAGATACCACCATTAGTATCAATACAAAATGTATTACAATTCAATGTATGCAACAATGGGTAATGTGTAATCAACTTACGTTTTATGTTTTAATGGTTCTGTTGGTTTTGTCAAACTCGTAATGATTGGCTCACTGACACCATAGAGAAACGCACCAAACAGACAACCCATAAATGTTACCACTATAAATGAAAAAAAAAATATGTATACACGATTATTTACAGATGGAAAATAAAGATTTTCTTAAAAATGTTGAAAAATAAGAATTTGAATCCAAATAGATAAACATTTATGCATTTCGCACTAAATGCATTTATTGCAGTGTTGGCCGATTTATTTAAATGGGTCTTCAATGGTTCATTAATTTGTAAATCGAACAACATGGTACAAAACGACCATTTCGGAATCCATAAAGAATAAATACAAGGTCGGGGTTTGTTTATAAAATGGATTTGGGGACATTAAGGTGATACTAAAATAAAAACGACGCTCGAGAGATTATTGGCGATGTATTTAAAATAATTCATTCATTTAAAAAAACTGTAACAACGATGATAGAGAAGAGTGTGTAGATGATACGAACAAAAACCAGTAGGCCTAAAGGTTGGCAGAAAATAATTATACGGAAAGCTAAGACAGAGAAGGTTGGCAGACAACAATATTATTACATGGAAAATAGACAGACTGATAATAAATTAACGAAAAGCAATCAAATTTGGAATACACCAACATTCACAGACAGTTTAGAGGAGAAAATACTTGGTAGACAACACGGAAAGTGGAGAGATGCATAGCATGACAACATAGTGGGCCTAACTTACATAAAACGGACGGAAGTTTGGCAGAGTAACAAATGCATGTAATGTATAATAATTAGACGACAGTATAGTAAAGTGCTGAAGACGTTCATGCAATTATGTTTGGCATAGGCTTACAATACAAGAAACGGAAAACAAACAATATTGTCCAATTCCAAGGCGGAAACTGTTTGAGAGACAAAAAAAGGGGGGATTTAGACAATGAGAAGGTAGTGAAGTTTGGCAGGCAACACACAGCAATTGCAGAGAAAATGACTTACCTGATGAAGATATGCCAGCACCAACTTGAACAAGAACGCCAGCTGGGCACTGTAGAAGAAGTAAAGAAAGTTGTGTTTTAAGGTGGTAAAAATAGATAAAGTAAGCTACTTTACAAAGACCATAACAAATGCCTTCTTTTAACTGCACAAGTGAGGTCAGGCATCGGTAATACTTATTCAATTATGCATAATTACAAAATATAGTATAGTCTGAGCCACCGATTACTGTCATCTTAGGAGATTTTCAAATGACCATTTTGACAACCATGATAAAACAAACCACATTTTGTAGGTTTTTTTTTACTGGAAAATACACCTAAATCTTTCTATAAATTGAAATATCTAGTAAACATTTAGTACTTACTCCTCCAGCTATCATCATCCCAGAGCCGAGAAGGGCGCCACCAATAGCAGAGGACAGGTATCCTTTGAGTTGGAAACGTTCAATGAAGCTATTGCGAGCTAACTGAAATCTTTGAGACGTTGAAGGAAGGATTGACATAAGGGCTAAACAGAGCAAGCCAGACGACACTGCAGCTAGAAACATCTTCATCATCACGAACGAACGAAATTCGAATTGGTGTCTGATAACAGAAGGCTCAAATACTGTAAAATCAAACACAAATAAATATATTAGTAAGTTATGATAAATATTTAGCATTGTTTTATTTGCTTTACTTACTCATCTAATAAGACTATAACTCGTGTCTTCTGGTTGTATCTCAAACCGTGATGTAATTTGATGTAAACCGTCCGGCTAATGAGAATCGTTGAGTATAAAATATGAAGTGGATGATAGGCCTAAACCATGAGTATTATTAAAATAATGTTTATCATATCGCATTTGCCATAATAATTATTCAAGGTATTTGTTAATGCCATTCATAAGAGTAGCGAATACATCCATAATATTACTTATTACAACTTGTTTCAAATTCTGCAAAATTCCATTAATTACAAAATCAGAATATTGATGATTACCAAACTGCGTTATGTTATGTTATTTTCAATTCATTAGGAGTTTTTTTGATCCGCTTTAGGCCCTATTTACGCCCTAATCATTTCGAATAACAAGACGATGGTCGTTAAATTAACCCTGGGTAAAACAAGAGGCAATCGACTGCCAGTCGAGGGTCACGGTCGTCTTATACGACAAAACGTATAATATTATACTCAGCATGCAACTTTCTATAAATAAATTTATGATCCTATTTTAGGTAAAGCGACCTTGTTGGATTGGGTCTGCCTTGTCGACTGAAAAATCGAAGTAAATTTCAAGTGTTGTTCTCACATACCAGCGAAACACCGGCTTTAGTGGGGCATTCGTGCGAATGATAAGACGCCAAAGTACAAAAAAACATCTTTTTACGAAACCTTCAATATGACCGTTATTTATGATTTTGATAAATAAAAACCGTTTAGATATAGTGCAGAACGTGATTCAGATTTCAATGCATAACAATACGTGTTTTACAGCCTTTGTGTTTTAAATGAATTATACTCACACAGGTTATATGCATGAACAGTATAGCCTATACAATTATCGGCACGTGTGTGCACGTGGTCTGTGTATTTACACTTTTAACAGAATGTTGGGGGGAGGGTGGGGACAAATGCAGAATTAAATTAAAGGCACGGGGTGCCGTTCGAGACAAAATACAAAGGGAGGTGTAACTGGTGAATAATCTGAAAATATGTTTGACTGTTGATCCAATAAACTATTTCTGCTTGAAAAGATGAGGCCATAATATTATACCACTATGGTTTCATACGGATACATCTCTCAAATTACATAGGAAAGAAGAACATTAATTGTTTAATTTCCATTTAAAGTTTTATTCCAACTAAACTAAAATAATGATTTCATTTCCCCATGTGATGTGTAGGCCTACAGAAATTAAATTTATTATTTTACTATTTATTTTTTAGTTTAGTTAAAAAAAGTTGTGTCCGGTAAATAAATATTAGTTGCTTACAGAACACAACTTGTTTAAACAAAATTCCTTTAACCCATTCAGTTCACTTTCGTTTTTCTACTCGAATTAGTCACTGTTGTTCAGGGGTGATAACCGTTTCAGAGGGCGCTTCTTCGTCACATTATTAATATTAGGCTAATATCTAGACTAATTTTATTTTCGCATGACACACGATACATCAGTGGCGATATATTATTTCATAAATATCCTTGACAACATATTTGAGGTTAGCACGAGAGCGTTTTCTAACCTTGAAGTAGAAGAGAATCAGGCACCCTAAGTCATCTTGTCTTAAACCTAGTTAAAATATTTTTGGATTAAGGTGGTTATGTCCAATTATATTGACCCCCTGCTTTAAGATTCTTAATTATGTTTGATAAGAAATAATTAACTGCATTCACACAATTATTCATTTTGGTGGGAACATGAAGTGTCCTTGATAAATATAATACCGATACCACTGCATCAGAATAATTCAATGTATTATGATAATCACTAGTTCCTTATTATCATTATAGTTTTGTCTTTACTATGTATTGTTACAGTGTTAAATTAAGCATTGGTCTTCAAAATAGAACAACGAAGAAATGCAATTGAATTATAAAAATGCAAACTATTTTGCAAAAATATAGTTTGATAGCACCATTAAAACCTGTGATTATAATAATATGCAATTATTGTCATCACGTACTTAAGCGTGGTTCCCACTAGCGACGCAATACAAGGACGTAACGCAACGCAAGTGAATTGACCAATCACAAGCGATGGCTTATTCGCTTGTGATTGCTAACTGTCTATTACTTCGCTTGTCATTGGTTAAAACGCTTGCGTAGCGTTTACGTCCTTGCGTTACATTATAGTCGGAACCAAGCTTTACAGAAGATAATGATTGTGACAATAATAAGACACTACGACGTCGGTGGTGATGATGTGGACGATGATGATGGTGGTGATTGTAATGATGATGGTGATAATGATGGTGATGATGATGGCGATGATGATGTAATGATGATGATGATGGTGATGGTGATGATGATGATGATCATGATGGCGATGATGATGATGGTGATAATGATGGCGATGGTATGATGATGATGTTAATGATGATGATTATGATAGTGATGGCGATGATAAGGATGATGTGATGATGGCGATGATGATAATGGAGATGATAATAATGGTGATGATGATAATGGTGTTGATGATAATGGTGATGATGATGATGATGATGGTGATGATAATGGTGATGATGATGATGATGATGATGGTGATGATGGTAATGGTGATGATGATAATGGTGATGATGATGATAATGGAGATGATAATAATAGTGATGATGATAATGGTGATGATGATGATGATGATGGTGATGATGGTAATGGTGATGATGATAATGGTGATGATGATGATGATGATGGTGATGATGATGATGGTGATGATAATGGTGATGATGATGGTGGTGGTGATCAGGATGATGATGGCGATGATGATAATGGTGATGATGATGATGATGATGGTGATGATAATGGTCATGATGATGGCGAGGATAATGATGATGATTATGATGGCGACGACAAAGATGATGATTATGATGGCGACGACAAAGATGATGATTATGATGATGATGATGATGTAATGATGAAGATGGTGATGATGGTGAAGATGTGATGATGATGGTGATAATGATGGCGATGATGATGATGATGATAATGAATATGAAGGTAATGTTGATGATGACGATGATGATCATGATTATAGTTATGATAATGCTATTTGATGATGGTTTTTTTGTTGTTATTTATTCAATTTCTGCCATATACATAACAAAGAAGACAAAACAATTATAAAAGGAGGCACGGAAAGACCAAACAGGTGCTAAACACCTATGCTAGTTGGTCAACCCAGAACAGAGAAAAATAAATAAATTACGTTCTACAATAAAAGCATCGACAAGAAAGCGACCAACTACACACATTTTCAATATCAAAACTATTTAAAAAATAAATATTGAGATAATTAAGTAATTTGGTTTTAAAAGAACAAACAGAAATATTTAAGTTGCGGATTTCACTGGGTAAGTTATTCCGAATTCTGGTAACACGTGGGATATATGATTGAAAGAAGATTCAGTTCTGCAGCGACGAATATCAAAAAGAGTACCAACAGAAGAAGAGCTACGAGTAACACGTTGTGGATTACGAATATTAAATAAATTGTCAGTATTAATTATATTAGAATTGAAAATCTTAAAGAGAAAAACGATATCAGTAAAGTGACGCCTATAACATAATGGTAATAAATTGCATGTTTAAAGTCTACATTTGTAATCAGCTTCAAAATTATTTAAAATAAATTTAGTTGCTCTACGCTGAACTCCCTCAAGTTGTCTTATATAAGTGTTTCCAGGATATGTATTGTAGTATTATACGTTATTCAAAGAATAAACCCTGCATAAAAATTAAGCCTTCGTGTACGAGTTATTAATACAGTTTCGCTTTATTAATGGTGATGATAAAAGATGATGATGATATTTTCTGATGATGATGATAATTTTTGAAGAAGATAAGATGGTTGACAAAAATAGATGAAACACCGGTTCTCGTCAGATCACCGAAGTTAAGCAACGTTGGGCCTGGTTAGAGCTTGGATGGGAGGCCATCTGGGAATAGCGGGTGCTGTATATGCAGCTGGGGTCTCGTTAGGTATTTGAAATTAGTAGGCAGCCCCTTCATCTAGTATCTGCCTTAGACGTATTGGCTTATGCCTTTCCTCTGGTCAAGGTGGGCACTGGACGAGAGAAGCCCTTGATCGATGTTAGGACCAATCAAGATGCTTTAAACAGTCCTGGCTTTGGTTGTATCAAAGCTGTTAGTGGCGGTAATTATCGCTGTTGGTTTCGATTCAATAAAATAAATAAATAAATAGATTGGTGATATATCGACTATGATGGTAGTGATGATGATGATTGATGATGATCATCATGGTTACTGATGATGACGATGATTGATAATAACGATAACGATGATTATTGATGATGATGGTGATAATAGTAATGATCACAAATGAGATTATGATTGATGATAATAATTTTGTTGACGATGATAATGGTGTTGACGAATGACAATGATTTGTGATGATAATGATAAACGATGGGGATGATGTTATAACATCATCCCCATCGTTTATCATTGACGATAATGATCATAATAATGCAGGTAAACAGAGGGTAATAATGATACTAATAATTGTATATGCAATGATACAAATATAGCCACACTTGTTCCGATAATTGTTGCCGTTTCCGCCTCGACATACACCATTTATATTTCATAATTATGTAATTGGTACAGTACTGTTGCACAGGCATTTAAAACATGAAACAGGCCCAATCTAAGTCTAGTTATTGCAATTATCATAATGACGAATCAGATTTGTTTCTGTTCCTTTGTACAAACGTTTCTATTCGTCATATTTTTTCAGTCTTATTGTTTTGATCTCACGAGTACGTAATACTAAATAGTGGAAACATCGTATTGGTTTTAGGCAGTGTGAATGTTTCGTATTACTTATTGCACTTTAGTTATTTTGTTATATAAAATTCCGATTATAGTTAATTAAGTGTTAATTTGTAAAGCTTAAAGGGGATCTCCCAGCTTCAGATTACAGAAAGTATGTTAAGTCTTTATAGTGACGTCAGGTATTGTATTATTTCTATAATATCATGTTACAAAGTGTGTTTAACCTAGAACGTAATAATACAAGTCACCTATACATCGTATATAATATCAATGACCTTGTAAATGAACTAAACCCGGCCGCAAAACTATGTAAAAGAGCAGTGCCCTCAAGCATTCTGTAATAGCGTGTTCGTAACGCCTTCTTTGCTTTGCTCGTTATCAATCCACGCGTTCTTACGGATTTCGTTACGACAGTTCATTCAACGCTATTTGACTAGATTAACGTGCCGATTGTGATAATTTGCCTTTCATTCAGGCCATTGTTATACCCGAATAGATATTCAAGGTTGGAGGGGTTTGGAAAGCTGATGAGAATTGCACGTACATAACCAGGTCCACACAATCGAATTTAGTAACCCCTGGGAAAATATAATAAGTATTTTGTTTTTATTATGAAATGCGCGCCTTATTCGTCCTCATCTTACCGTGCATGAAAGCTGATGGAAATGGTAGGCTTTTTCATGTTTTATGTGTATTTGAATATCTTGAATTTACATAAATTGTAGCCCCTGGAAATTCAGTAAGTGCCACAAAAACACTCACCGATTATATTTCCATAATTATAATTATAAATGCTAATTAAATGAAGTTTGGAAACAAAGCAATTGCGATAGAAACGAATGTAAATTATTGATCGTATAAAAGCGAAATTAGATTAGGTTTGTGGTTACTATATATTATATTTTGTACAAATTATGACTCATTGGTTACATTAAATAATAGGTAATTGAGTCTGAATTGAATAAGTAGGTGCTAAGTATGTCAAAGCGTCCGGATTATAGAAATCCCAATAGATCAATGATAATGAAGCACTCTCGATTCAATCCAGTGTATTTATTTTGACATTTCAAAAATCAAAACTATTGACGAGGTTAAATTCGTTTATAATCGAACAAACTTATAGTTATAGGCCTAAATGAGTTCTTTCCTGGAAGTTGTTGTGGGGTGGGTATGTGAATGTAAAAAAAAAAGTAGGCCTTATATATTAATAATAATAGCATGCTATATAAACAAACTAAACATAAGGTTTCTTAATATCTCCTTCCATTCCAAATGATGTGCATTTCAACGCAAAATATAACAATTTTGCTGATTGCTGGGTAAAGTATAGGACCTATGTCCTCGTTTTCTAGTTGTTTACAATTATCGTAATACCTTACGAAGCGAACAGATAAGTTAATAAGTATTATTATTAGTCCTATGCTTATTTCGAATATGTCGAGTATGACTGTCTCTTCTGTCAATAATATAATTATACTGAATTCTTTGGATCTGTATTCTATTGATGGGGATTAAATTTTGTGTATTTTTCTCAGTGTTTTTGTTTGATTTTAAAGATTCTCTAATCACAGAGTAGGCGCGGGCGTTCCTCACTTAAGTAATCTTATATCGTACTGCTTATATAACTTTTGATTAAACTTGGCCTGTATTAGTTGTATTATCTATTGTAAGCCTTCCTTCAGACACATTGTCATTTAATTCAAAGAACAGGACAGACTAAAAGGAATTTCAGGCCAGAAAACTGTTTATACTAAACGATTTTATATCTTAATTATTTCAACTGTCTTTAACTTTACGATAAATCAGGCAAATGAATACTATTCCTGTGTTGTCTATCTGTTGTTTCATTTGTTATGAACACATTGAACTTAATTTTAGGCAAGAAAATATATACATGACAATTAAAAGCGAGCTAAGTTGTTGATACTGTGTTGTTGCTGAAGAGACACAGGCGTTTCAACTTAATCCTATAGTATTATCCCCTTTATCCAAATATTTAATTTGTTGTAAGTGTATGATGACAACAACGGTTGAAGGGGAGGGCAACAAAATAGTTTGTTATTTTGTATTTTACAGTATTTATTATTTATCTATTTTATTTTATTTAGAAAACCAAACCAAAATCAGTAGGCCAATAACATGATGGTTAACATTCAAACAGTAACGGATACATTACAATAAACATAAGAAACATTATATAAACTATTATTAACTATTATGATAAATATAGAACTGTATTCCTAAACTGATTCAATAAATATGAAAAAAAAATATTTAGACCATTGTCTAAAAGATAATTATATAATGTAGACCTATGTAATCTACAAAACAATCCCTTTTGACAGACATTCACCCTCCAACAATGAACATGGATGGGTTAGGTTCTTAATCTACGAGAAGTCAGGCCTATAGGCCTACACTGATAAAGAAACATGATATACACATTGACGACTATAGCAGTGTTCCAATATGGGGAGATACCCACTACAGAAATAGAATAGAGATGAATTTAATATTGTACTGGTATAAGCCTATGTCATAATAACAAGTTGTGTTAACTGTTGCACGCATTGTTTTTAATCTATGCTGGTCTCCATATACCATAATCAAATTGAAAAGCCAACGTCTTTAAAATATCACATTGTCTGTTTCATTTGCATTAATGTCGATAATGAATGATGGAGGCTTACGGATCTGTAGGGGAAAATTGGTTTTATTACCATTTGGCAATTAAAGAAATACGATATAGAAAAGTCGCTCCAGCACCTTCGTATTGGCTTTGACCAACAACACGGTCCTCCCCTGCATTAATACATAAAACGAAAGTTAGCTTATATTAATAAAACCATTGCATTATAAATAGATAATGCACATACATTTAGTACAATGTACACATAAGCTAACGCAACAATACATAACCTTTAATAACGGTGGCGCACAGTTTAGAATACAAAACAACGTGATTTAAAAATTATATATAGCATATTATTATTATTCCGATAATAGAATAAATACGGTATGCATTAATAATAAATGGCTATAGTGCCTATAAAAGTTTCTAACAAGGAATAATAATACGAACTGATAACATTAGTGTGTATACCGTATTGAATATGATTATTTGTTACAATAATGTGTGTCGGTAACAACCTCATTCAATGCACCCGGAAATATAACTTGGACAACATTATGTACAATATTTGTGTTTAATTTATCGTATTCTATAGGCCTACATATACAACAGGCCCACAATACGCAATACGTATCATAATTATTTAATAATATGATATGAAATGATAGTGATTATAATTTAATATTACTTACAACTGAACAGAGTGAAATAACAGTGCGAGATATTTAACATTTTAATTTGATATTATATAAATTACGAGAAACGCTTGTGCAGTTTCCAATTATTGATTTAAAAAAAACATTCGTGCAGTATGGCATCGAAGTAAAATAAAATCACTCGCAATTAGGCGTATGACGATACATGATTGCCGAGATAAGCGAGTAAATGTTGAGATTATGTGATTGATTGCAACAGTATCACGTGATATCGAGGTATGCAGGTGAACACATTGATCGGTATGTCCTTTGAAGTTCACCTTTAGCAGAATGAATCGTTATTTATGTGTATCAATGTTATATACAGCAGAACGTACAACATATATGTAATATTATCATAATAATTAAGATATGCAGATTTCTGAATAGTTTACAATAAGAACACGAACTACGGTACCTATATTAAGTGTGTAGTGGTATATAAATATATATTATATTATTTAAATAAATTAATATTATGAATATTATATAATTTGAAATTAAAGAAGATACATAACTATGAAACTAATACATATACACACGTAATCTCCAAATATCAAATTAAATTTAATTATAAAAAAAACTCTATTTGAAATAATGTTTAAGAGTGCAAATAAGTAACGTGCATATTTGAATATGTAACCATTTAAAATCCATAATAATGTAAAATAGGCATACATACAAATACTTCATGATGTGTCAACAAAGCAATTGCTGCATCGAATTAATACATTATTTTGTAAGTACTGTTGTTTTTATGACTTTCCTTTGGTATATAAAATAAATATAAAAAATCAAAAGTATGCACTGACTTACCTCTTCCCTTTTCCATGGCAAGTCCATCCAAAATGCCCGCTATCGCGCATATCAACAACTTTACAATAGAACTAATGTCAAACTCTGTTTCATCTTTCTGCGGCAAAGCCTCAACAACTCCATGATTATCATTTGTTTTTTCAGAAAAAAGCTCATCCAACTCTTCAACCTCTTTTGTAACGTTTGCATTTGCGTCGTGAACGGGTCGTCCCTTTCGAGCTTCGATCAGTGTTGATTCCGGTGGCATATTGGCGTGAAACACAAGTTGACAATTCAGTCAGACAATCAGGCTAAGCAGCTGCTGAGTCCGGGTAGCGATGTGTTCTAAGTTCTGTAAAAATCAAAACTGCAAAGCAGTCGCAATGAATGCATCTATTTAAAGCTACACTGGGTACGAGAAAACTTGTAGCGTTGATCTTTAATTAGACACAATTTTTTGTAGAGTTTACCTGGCTTTTTACAGACATGCGCACACGATATACGTCGGCACGTTCACCTCTACATATGTTGAAGAAGGCACCATTTATCGCTTCTGACCTTGTCCCGTCTCGAACTTTTGCTTTCTTCTCTCTTAGCACCTATATATTTACAAAACGTATTGTTAACAGAATTCAGCGTTACAAATTCTAGTTTTGCCAGAGCCGTGAAAACTCTAGTGGTAACAGAACCTCCTTATCGGAATTGCTCATTATGAAAACCGCCAATCGGATTGCTGTTCACGGTGATGTGACTTGATAGGCCACGCCCTCTCTGTTGTAAACGTGCGCCACGTGTGGAAGTGTGCTACGTGCGCGTGTTGCTACTCTCATTGTATTGCCAAGGTCTAGCATTCCCCTAGAGTGTGTGCGTTTAATCCGCACATAGTATCTTTATCCTGTCAAAATAGACTACATGACCTTCGTCTACAACAAGTATGTAAATTCGTAAATCATGATTTTCAACATGTTAGAACTTATTTTGATTCATGTAAGTAAAACCATATATCAAAATCACTAATCGGTAATTAGAAATGTCAATCAAATAACATAATATTACTTATTCTTCTTTAAACGGTGTTACTTTAGGCCATATAATTCTATACACTATAACGATGTTCCGCCTATGTTTTAGTGATTATCAACAAGCTTTAAATATACAATTTGCAATACCTCAAATATTAAATCAAATACGATAAATATAATGTATATCAATACAGGTACTACATGAAATTGAATATTACATGTACAATACAGCATTTAAATGCAAGCCAATACCCTGGATGAAAATGTATTTTATTTTCGTGTTTACTTAATGTTCGCAACGTGACTTAAATTCCTGCAAAAATAAAAGGCATTACAAACTGATTGTGGAAATCAATATATGTCAAATTATATCTAGATTTATTGTAAATTCAATTTGAGATGTATTGATATCCCGCATCATTGCGTCCCGCAAATTGCAGCTAACATGTAATTGGTTAACTTATAAGTATTTTAAACCACCGTCGTATACGTATCTGTCAGACACACTCGTGTTCTGCGATTGAAATCCAGTTAATCTAATCCGATTGAAAATATTAATCAATGTTTGTGAATTATTTCAAATAAACAGACTGATTTAATATTGCATGTAATAACTATCTTAGTATAACGTTCGTGCGCGTATACACTTTGATTGAACCGTATTATATAGTCTTCAAGGGCGAAATATTCTATATTATAACGCACAGTTGGATAACCACACTATAATATCATTATAAAATATCTATATCGTTATGTAATTAATCGTTATCACCTCCATGGTAATTAAAATGAATTACGTATACTAAAATAAACCTAATACTTTGTACTGTTTTTATGTCTTATTTTTTACTATAATTAAAATTTGGTGAAATAAATGATATTATTTTATGATATGAAAATAGCTAGACCTAAAAATATCGTGTTCTTTTGAATTGTTGACATAATTCACAGTAGCCTAGGTGGTATAAAACAAACTTGATGTTCAACGAAATTCGGTGAAAGATTACATATTTTCACTCGGCGTGAAAATATAGCCTTTCAACTTTCATCTCATGAAATTATTTTCCCTATTATTTGATTAATATTATGCTTTGATTTTAATTTAATACATTTTGTTATCTGATGGCATTGCTAGTGTCAAATACTGTATGTATGTGACTGCTATATCTTTTCAAGGGTTTCGGTACGATGATAATACCTTACAGTCTACCGTACCTAGAATCTCAACATCTCCCAGTCCACTGCTGGCTAACAATATTGCAGCCTATGTGTAATGAATAACAATTCAATATCGTATCTTCTTCTATAGATACAAATATAAAATTATATAATATAAAATTGTCGCGGACGTACAAAAAAAAATATAAGCAATTCGGCGCGCGTGTCAAAGGTCGTTTATCCGTAGGCCTTCGTGGAGTCAGCGACAATTATGTAAACAATCCGTGATATAGGTTTTACATAAAATGAACCATTAAAACACGTTTGTTTATTATTATTTTTTATTATTATTAATTTACTACGATGCGGCAGCTGTAATTATATAAGGTCATTAACTCAGATCCCCAAAGGAAACATCCGTCTTCATTATTTATACCATCCCCTTCCACATCATTGTGGTATTCATAAACAAACAAACATGCCCCAACATCCGATGGTTAATCAGCCCTGAAAGGGCAACAACCACAAGACTGACTGAACGGTCACTGTTTAACAGTCCAAAAGTGCCTGATGTACCTTTTATACCCAGGTAACTCGACGGACGTGTACGAAATCCGAAAAAACAACAGTCTTTTTGCGCACGCTAAATAATAATTATGAATATGTGTGGAATGACTTTTTGACTCAATATACGCAAGTCACGTAATCGTAAACAAAGTGTCGCTAACTTCAGTCGCAATGTGTCACCCATAGTCTGTTGAGTGTCATCATATGTAATCGATAGATTTTAAAACAAAATGTACGTAAGTTTTAGGCGTAATGTTTACAAAATATCAAATTATAGATTATCTTACATCTATCCCCTCGCTTTATCGAAGTTAGCCATTTTTTAGACAAAAAACACAACTTTTAAAAAAGGTCACATTAAACTATTAGCACTATACCCTCTACCCTCAGACAGTACCATGTCCGGCCTACATTTCAACGAATTTTACTTAATCTTCGACGTCGTTCTGCGGTTATACTAAGTAAACAATCGAGAGTAGTAATTTAGCAGTTCTGTCGAATTTTATGCAAAATCATTGACAATGTATAGATACTTGTTCCTGAATAATAAGAAACTGTTCATAGATAATTTCCGTACAATGGGACAATCTGATATGTGAAGATAATACTTTATTCTCAAGAGTAAACATTTTCAAAAATGATTAAAACAAATGTTGTAAGTCATTAGATTTTGTATCATCAATTATATTTTTATAATCCGTTTTCCGTATTATTATAATATACCTAGGCCTATGTAAGGCCTAATTCAAATTTGTAGGCATATCAATACTTTTACATGTATATATCATGTTTCATCACGACGTCTTGTTTATTATTAACTTATATTATTCATTTAAAAAATTATTATTCACTATCGATGGAAATATCAATAATGAAGCAATGTAGATTTATTGATTTTTTTAAAAATAATTTATACAAAATACAAGTAAAACAAGGATTTTGTAACCTATTTATTATTTATTTTCACAATCCAAAAAAATCCCGTACAATCCGATATTTGAATATTAAAACCAACAGAAATTCTTTTAAATGCCAAGAAATGTGTTTCACGTGCAGGCCTACTGTTTGCCATATTCGGCACTCTTACGCGATATTATACCATTATATTTTATTCTATTAAAGACTAAATAACACAGGGAAGTTATTTCATGACATCTCACCTGTATAGACTCTCCACATTTAACCTGTTATACCCATTATTGATTAGTCGGCTTTAAAGTATATTACTAAATACAGGTTGTTTTGGTTATTGTCTATCGGTTACAATTTATTAAATTGAATTAGTCATAATTACATATTGAAATATTCTATTTTTAGATGAAATAAATATTTATTGCGTAAATAAACTATTTATAAAAAGGAATGAATGTTGATTGTCTGTAAGGTCGCAAAACGTATTAATCTGCAAGGGAGCAAAACAATGACTTAAATGCAAATCATTATTACTCGGGTCAACTTATTTAGAGCAAAGCAATTTTTCTTTTAGATAACATTTTTATGTTCCTAGGTATTGTTTTTTTATACGAAGTACTTTGAATAGACTAACAATTATTAGGTTTTGTTTTTAATACGAAAACAATTATTGTAAACAATGTAAGGTTAGGCCTACAGTATAAATCCAGTGGTTGTATAGCCTTCATTACATAAGTTTAACACGTAAAATAACAAAAACTATAAATAAGAATTACAGCATATTTTAAATTCGATTTGTTTGATACAGTTGTTACGCCTTATACCTCTCATAATGAATAACATTCTTTACATGTTTAGGTGTCATGATATTTCAAACTTGTTCTTGTGATTGTGGGCATGGGCACTAACAGTTTCCTAAATCCCCAGCCAGATGAACCTTCCTGAAGGAAATCCACAGGTTTCAAACGCCAGTTTTATCGTATTTTACAGACAAAATTACCTCTTTAACTTCTGCGGGTATATTTCGTTATGCTCCGTGATTTCCGTAACAGGCCTATACTGAATTTAACTTTACACGATGTAGGCCTACATTTTAAGAGGAAACATGAACAACATAAATATGTTATGTTTAATCAAATATGGACATGTTATTAGTATAACAACAACCCAGTGCATCAATTATACATCATAATAAAAAAAAATGAATTTCAACTGCGGAAGTAAAGGCTATTCAACAAGATTATAATTCTGTCATGGCATTCTGTAATAAATGCTTGCTTTGTTTTAAAGAAGATTACTTCCAATTTGTACAAGTTCCTATTTCAGACATTATTCCGTTTATTTATTCTTATTTTTTATTATCAAAAACATAAAAAAAAAACACCATTTGGCAGGAAACTCAAATGGGAACTAAATTCCTAAGACTATTAGCAATGTGTTCCCATAGCAACGTAAATATATTGTTATGGAAATGCGTAAATGGAAATAGGAATTAGTATTTAAGATTGAATATCAACCTTACAAATGAAAATCATTTTAAAAGAAATACAAAACTTTAAAATTATAAAAGAAACATGAAAAGAAAGTTTTGCTAAATGTTGTTGTAAGAAGGACATTATTATAAGTTTAAGATTTGTATTATGGAAAAATGTAATAAACAAAAATAATATAAATTCATAATATTTAATTAGAATACAGGCAATTTAAAATGTTTGGGAGCCTAAGACTCTGAAGACACTATCACGGTGTATGTGACAAAAATGTGATGTGCCCATATATGGATATGATGATGTCTACCATATTTGGGTATATCACTACCATATTTTGGCACACTTTTTGTCATACTAGTTTGATAGTGTAGACAAATCTTTACAGTAAATTTATTGAACAAAATTACATTCAGTATTCCATAGAGGACATTTCCTAAATATGATTTCGAAAATTAATATTAAAGGATAAAGGAGTATGCCTAAGTCATTTTAGTATCACGACACATACTTTCATTTTAATCTTGTTTGTTCCTATTAAGTCAATAGAGAATAGTACGTTTATGATGTTGAGTGTATTATTATCGTCTCTTTTCGATCTCATTATAATAAACTTAGTTACAAAATTATGGAATTGAAGGGACACTGTTGATTACAGTGTGGTTTTTTTTCATGAATGACATTAAACTAACTGCAATATACATTGCAAACTTCAAGTTTAAGTTCATATTTTAAAACTGTCAAAATTGTTTAAAAGAGAATAAATAAAGAATATCCCTACTAAATATTTCACAAAATGTAAAGTTGTCTTCATCTTCATAGCTGTAAGTTCCACAATCAACAACTTGACTGTTACGGATCTAGGATTAGTAATTAGTAACAATCATAATTATTTACAATAGTTGTTGCATCCAACACCGTAAAATAAATCTACGAGTAAATTGAACCTACATTATAATTTTAAATTTCTCTTTAAAAAATAGAAATTTAAAAGTTAAAATTCGAATCACTGCACTGTGGTTATGGACATAATATACCACGTGAAACCCTTGGTTAGATCAGGGGGATGTAAAATAAAAATTGTACATCTCCCTGGTTAGATTGGCTTGTTCGAGCTTTTTGTTATGATAAGACATGCGTAGTACTATTATAAACGCTTCCTCAAGCAGGGCAAAGAACGTGGCGACAACTGAACAACCCTTCCCGTGTCTATTGTCACGTTCACGCTATCATATTTGTGTCAGAAAACCCCCCAAAGACGTTCAACAATAATATTATTTCTGTAAACAAAACTGTACTATTTATGGCTATTATTTTTATTTATGTCAAGGAAACCAGGTATTGAGCATGCGTAGTTTATTGTTTATTTATCAAATATTAGTTTTCACCTCAGGATCAACCTTGAATCATTGGAGATTAATACATAATTGAAAACTACTCACAAAAAAAACCGTGTAACAATATAGCATGCAAACAGTATCACACGCATTAAAAATAAAACATGAATTTACAGAATCGATCAACTTTATGAATTTGTTTTAAATGATAATAATAATATATTATTTTATACAAGCTAAAAGTTAGCAAACTTAAAAAAAAGTAAATTGTTTGTTGATAAGTTGCATAATATTCATCTATCTGAGTATATTAAAGGCTAAAGCCTATTACGCTTTAGTAACCACTTGGCCTATATAGTATGTTAGTAACCGCTTGGCCTATATAGTCTTTTTCTTTTATTTTTACAGTTGTACATCAAACAAGGGGGACAGAATATCTTCAAGGTAAGTGTTAAGATAAAGCATTTTCGGATGATGTTAAGTCTGCAATATGTACTGTAGATTATAGAATGAGTATTAATATAGTAGTAAAAAAAGAATGTGTTGAATTCTAATTGTTTCGTAGCTTTTTTGTTGTTATTTCATCATTTTTACAGTATGTGTATATTCGAATAATTCTGTCAATTTATATTTTCCACACATAAAAGGACCTAATTAATAAGATATGTTAAACAGTATTTTACTATCTATGTGAAACAATAAATGCATGAATGTAGTCAATAATTGTAACCACACATTTTTTATTTTAATATTAATTACAGTATAACTTATGTAATAAAACAATATATATTCTACATAGTGAAATATAATGTAAGCCTATATTTATTGATTTCACAAATAAAAAAAATGTAATAAAATAAATTTTGAAAATTTTAAGCGCGCGTACGCATGCGTTACAGGCGCTACGCACGTAACTGTATTGCCATATGATGATTTATGCCCTGAAATTTATGAGTACCAAATTTTATTTAATTGTGATTCATGGTTGTGAAGATATGATTACAAACGTGATTTCGTTAAATCGTGCGTAGACCGCGTAATTTTTTATTGAGCACCGTGAAAACATAACCACATCGATTCCTGGCCATAAGGAATATACTGTGAAAAATTTACTTAGCTAGATTAAACTGATATCAAGATAAGGTCAGAAAGCGATAAAACGCATAGTGATATCGGACCGACAGACAGACCGACAGACCGACAGACCGACCGACCGACCGACCGACCGACATAGTGAACTATAGAGTCGCGTCCACGCGACTAAAAACTGCTTATCATTAATTTTCAGGTTTTATTTATACAATTACGATATCTATAGAAAATAAATAATATTCAGTTATTATTTAGAAAACGTACTGTGAAATTAAATTGAAAATAAATTAATGTTTAACATCTAGTATTAAAGGATGATGAGGATTATGATGATGATGATGTTCCTAAAGATAAGAACTTACATACAATTATTCAATCGTTACTAGGAAAATAGACATTATTAGGAAAATACAAAATTATTTAAAATACAAATACCACACAAATAGGCCTATAGTATATTTTAACAAGTTATATTACAGAAATAGTGATACATTTTTTTAAGTTTGACAGTTAATAGTGGTGAATTTAATATCGTTAATAAAGTTATCATCATTTTTGTTACATACTATCTAACAAGCATTTGTGAACTGTGAGTCCATGAGGGAATTATAAGTAATTCTTCCAACTTTGACCATCTATGGCAATACAGTATGATACAGTATATTAAAAAACAAATCATAAACAAACAAAAAACATTAATGTGACTCAATAATAAAATATCATATGAAGTAAAATCTTATTCGTACAGACAAACTATTTTTGTACTTTCTTATTGAAAAATTCTTCCAATATTATTTCCCTTCCTTTAGGCCTAATTTATTCGTAGTTTATTTTCTTCTGTCGGCGATTATGCGTATCACTCCAACAAAAAGCTAAACATATACTTAATAATAAATGATATGGTTCTAAAATAATTTGCTTTTAAATATCTTAAAATGTGTTCAACTTTAGCATGGAATGAATGTCTGTATTGTGAACAGTTTAACGTAATAGATGTTCATATGTTATGGTTTTAAAGAGGGCCCCTGCACATCAACTGACCTCTGGGTTCAGCTGGAAGGGTTACCCTTTTTTAATAAAGAATAAGAATAATAATAATAGGTCTACTTCGATGTTTATATACCAGCAATTTCTGGTAGTCACGTGGTCAGTAAGTAAAAAAAAGTATCATTGCAAATACTTACCTTGCACATTTTTCCAAAACCCAAAAAAACAAAAATAAATAAAAATAACAACGACAAGAAAGAAAGAAACAAATATTACCAATGTGTACTCTGTTTGGTAATACGATTTTTATTTACATATTGGATTCTACAAAAGTGTAAATATTTTAAAATGAAATAATATGATAATGATAACCATAAGAAAATTATATGTATTATAACTATTTTTGTTTTTTTGGAAACAAACAGGTTAACGACGCAGTTATCGTCTTTGCCTTAACTTTCTTTTTTCTTTTTAAACTTCTTTTTAAAAAATGTAGTATAGAAAAATACAAGAAAATTAATAAAAACAAAATTTAATATGAAGTGAATTTACAACATTTAAAACCTACCACTGATGAAGTTGATCAAATTGCAATGATACAAACAAAATTGAATATAACAAAAAATGAAAACAATATGAAAATGTTATGGTGATGATATGACTATGATGATATTAATTATGTTCCACCTCCCCACTAAAAAAAAATTAATATTACAAATGTATAAAAAATACATATAAACACAATACATTTATCATGACAAATTCTTTTGTTACTTTTGTTCAACCGCAGTAGCGCGGTAATTATAATCTGTCTGTTCTTTTGTAGGACTATCACATCCACGTCGTTTATTTACGTATACTTATTTATACATGATTCAGCATAATGGGATATTATAAGGGAAATTTGTTAAATAGTATTTTGTCAGAAGATCTTTTTCAGTTGCGCGAGAGGTTATTCTCGTGGGTATATCTTGTCACTTAATGGAAATCCCACATCCCAAGGATGAACTAGGTCAACGGACACTAACACACACGATTACTACTACAACAACCACGAATTACACATTTAATGAACAAAAAATACTGATTAAATAATGATAAAAATAAGGAAGAATTTAGAGTAGCACGCCCTCAAACACGAGTAACTTTCAGTGATCTGTGAAATTTAATTTTGCGACCAATGAAATGTTATGTCAATTTATATTGTATAAATTATGTGGAAAGGAAAAGGATACATGACGTAAAGGAAGCGTGGAAGTAGAACAAAACTTGGGTGGTACACGTGTTTTGAAATTAATGTATAATTGCAGCGGCGAATTGTGCAGCATTTGGTGCTCCCCGATCACCTCAAATTAATAAATCATCAAAAAGCTCATACATTTTAATTTAAATAATAAGGACACAATTGAACAAAAAGAAACAAATGTAGTACATTAACACTATGAACTTTTACCTAGGAACAAAGATAACTCATGAGAATGAATAGTTATTACATTTTTTAAAACAGCTAAAAGGAAGACAATAAATGTTATTTTCAATTGAATGTAAAACGTGCATAAATGTATTGATTTCACACGTATACAAATACCAATATAAATCATATCGAACAGAAGAAATAATTATTGGTTCTTATAAAAGGAATGTTATTTAAAAAATGAAATTGTATATACAGTAGTAAATATTTTTTTAATAAATATTATCATAATAACTATGCCTACATTACCAACACCACATTACCAATTTAAAAAAAAAATTATGTTTGAATTATTACCATAGGTCATAAATTACTGTATAATAATAAAGAAGCAATGTGTGTTTTGGTTACTGGTATAACAGGTTACAAACTAGAGTTTTCACCTGGGAAGAAAAGGATTACAGTTGGTCCCGAAAATGTGGTGATGTAATGACAAAGGTGATCATACACGACCTTCTTGTTACGAGTTTGGTAATATGCTCCCTCTCGCTCCCGCGTTCTCCCTCCCTCTCAAGAAAGCATTGTTTCCACATCTTTGTAACAGATATAATGACATCATGTGCCGCTAATAGTAACATGCCACCAGAGGCTGTCAACGCGTTTAGTATGTGTTGTTTCCTATTCGAATAAAACGTGTAATTGAAACCATTGCAAACGTGATCGTGAAATATGGAATGATGTTACGTATTTTCGGTTCATTGATTGCCAGTGGAAATTGATCGTTACACCCTAAAAGGGAACTACAATGACGGATGTAAACACATATCCCTTGTCATCAGGAATTTTAGATCACGTTTTAATAATTCTACAGCGTGCTAAATCACTCATTCGGGCAGGAATCCTTCAAAAAATTACTACAGAAAAAATATTAAAGAGCATTGCAGGAGCATTATTAATTTTAATTAAATAATGTTTATCTCAATAATTATTTATGACATAAATACACAAATAAATTAGTAGCACGTTTTAGAATTAAAATTAATAATAAAGATTTCATACAATAACAATAGGTGATCATTTTATTCTAAATGATCACCTAATAATTCAAATTATTATTAAGACCTTTTTTATATTTAAATTCTGTATAAATGTAGACCTATTATAACTAATATTAATAAAATGTGCAGAGTATAAGGAGGGTGGCGTGGCGTACGTGCATAACCTCTTATACACCATGGGTGATGACTATTACTATTTCTTGACCACAATTACTTGTTATATAACTTTGCAAAGAATAATAATAATTCGGAATAGGCTCTTTCTTTAACGTATATAATCTAATTTCTTATACAAATAATATTCCAATATTGTTATTGTATAATAACATTATTGTAATTTGTATTTAATTAATGTGGAGAGCTTTGGCTCAGGGAGTTGAATAGTAGTATACAAGAGTTGAGCCTACTCCACAGTAGTTAATACAATTAGGCTACAACCATGTTGGTGTGCAGTACGCACTGCTCACTTGTGCTTGAGTCTAACCTCTAGCCATCAGCGAAAACTCGGTGGTCTACAGGTATGAGTGATATGGAGGTCGTAGGTTCGAGCCAAACCCGAGAATTTCCTCTCAAATATTAAGTACAAATTACATAAGAGTATAGGGCCAAACATCTGACCAATAACAATACTGTAAGATGGCAGAAAAATCAAATTCGAATGCCATTCAACGAAAAGACAATATCGTTTGACTAATAATTTAGACCTTCTGTTTTTATCATTTTGAATTAATTTGAATGTATTTTGACGGAAGTTATCCAATCGATATCTCCTTATAATAAACGTATTGTGTTGGTTTCAATGCGTATTGGTAAAGTACGTAATATTCAATGTTTTAAAAAATGTTTGTTGTTTTTTTTAATGACGTTCACTTTAAAAATGTTGTTTCTTAGTTTATATTTCTAAAATTTTAGAGCGAAACGTGTTATGAATGTTACTAAAATATTAAAGATGTATTGGCCCCCCAAAACATGCAAAATAAAGATTAATAAAATCAGACTTTGAATAGATTATTTTGTAGCTTTATTAAAGTAAATAATTTCTGTAGAAAAAAAACTGGAAAAAGTAATGTTTTCACTTAGGCTATAACATTACAAAATAAATGGTTAAATTAAATAGGTAAACACTTTTTTTTTTCGATCTAATTTTTTGTCAAAGTGGATAACAATTAGTGACATTAAAATGGCATATTAAACAGAAATTTTTTAAGAATTTCTGGGGGGACAATAAATCTTTAACGCTTTACAAGTATATGCATTCTTTCTTACTGTTTACGCCTTGTTTACGTTTCTTTTTACGATTTAATTATTATTTCTTGTTTATGTTACTTAAATGTTACCAAAATATCGTACTTTATATTAGAATAATTCAAATATCTTTTATTGTTCACCTTTTTTTGTTTCTACAAAGAACAGCCTATTAATTAATTCATATCAATATTTTATTTATTTTTTCAAAATGAAATAATAATCCTTTTGTTTAGACAAAACAGTCATCGCAATTACGATTTTAATTAAGTGCTTTCTAACCATGTATTGGTTATTTGTGTATCATGTGCAGGGTATTACTGTATATATACACAGTATATATAAACAATTTATACTTTTATAATAATTGATAAAGTGATTATAAAACAAATAAAAAACATTTCTTATTCTTATTATAATATTGTTTGTTTATAATTTCCTAGAAATACGAACACGAAATATCACTTTACTTTGTGGCTAAAAGGGCCAGAAACACCGACACTATACCTAAGCAATCATATTCTTTGACAGCTTGTAATTGGCCATCGCAGTTGGATGTGTGTTGGAAATAATATAATACAATAAAGTTTATAATTCAATAAATTCCGTTGAATTATCTATTATAAAAATATTAAGAACCCATTCTTCGATGACTACGGTACATAATAGGATTCGTTTTGAGCAGTGTGTCTGTTAAATGCGGCTATAACTATTTATATTCATGTTTATACTGTACTACACATACAAGCGTATCTTTTCTTATAATCTGTATCTATCCTGAACAAGTTTCCGCTCAAACGCCGCCCGTCCGCTTCGAACTTTGTGTACTGTAAATGGTCATGATAAAAATAAGATATTAAAATTTGTTTTCCGCTTACCGTTTCTGCTAGATGCATCACATCATATTTTGTATATGTTTAATGTGTTTTACCGTACAATTAGCACCAGATATGAACATTCTGACTATTATTAGATTTTCGAAGCAGGTTGACGCTTTTAAAAGAAAGAAAGCCTTAAAAACAGAAGATTTTGAATTTGTAGGCCTACATTTAAACGATAAATTAAATAAATACTACAGACTACTTTTTGAGGAATCAAATTAGTAAAAAAAAATTAAAAACAATTAGTCATAACCAAAAGCAACATTAATATCAAGTGTATACTTATCTTTTACACAAGAACATTTTTTCATTTAATATGTTCACTTTGAGGAAAAACAATGATTAAAATATAGATATCTGGAAAACCAAAACTACTTAATAAAGAGAACCGATTTGCATTACAAATACGGATTATTTTCTGAAGAATGAATGGGATGTAATTTACCCACGGCAATATAATGTAGGGCTTACGGTAAATTAAACGTAATAAAAACAATTAAATCGGTGTATAATTCGTTTGATTCGATTTTCACAAATTTGTAAAATTATGCCAAAATTGTAAAAATAAATAAAACATGAAAATACTATTATATAGTATTTTCTTGTTTTATTTATTTAAAAATAAAAACAAAATCATACACAGTATGAACACGTATCGGTAGACACGTGCGTGCAACTTGGAGCAGAGGAGTGGTGTTAGGGTAATACCAGGGAAGAGTTAAATTACAAATTAAATTAAATTGTAATTTAACTCTTCCCTTGTAATACAATATTGTCCCACTCTCACACTAAACATAACTTCGTGACTGTCGAAATTGTTCTTACATTTACAAGAATGAGTTTTTCACAATGACATCGTCGTAAATTTGATCGTAAATAATAAAAATAAAAAAAGTGTATGGAGAATACAGAAAACATTGGGGAATCCTATGAATCTATTTAAAGAAGGGGAATAAAATTTAATATAAAGGCGATAACCGGTAGCATTGACAAGTGGATTAATTTCTTCCGTTACATCGTTTTTAATATGTCATTCAAATCCAAGGTGAATACAATAATTTGTAATTGTTGTTTGTGGTTAAACAGTGAACTGTTTTATGTAAGATTTATATTGTGGTTTTCAAAGTACTTATAATATCATAATTCATGACTCGCTGTAACATGCTTTGCTAATTCTACAGAGTAAAAGATGCTGATAATAATTATTGTGTAACAATGTTTCGTTTCGTTTATGTATTTTACAAGCATAATATCAACACCAACCTATCACCATCTACCATTTGAAAACATCTTATCTTATTTATAGTTATTAGTTATCATTAATATAATTGTGTTTATGTTAAATAATATGTTGTTCTTGTAAAAAAAAATCATTATTTACTTATTATCATAATACATTCATAAGTATCTATTTCCCTCATAATATACAGGTATTTTCAATAATGTTGAGCATATTGTATGTTGATTGTATTGGCCGAGTCCAAGCAGCTTTTTTTCTATTAATAGATAATTGTTCCTAAAAGTTTACAATTTATGAGTTGTTTCCAGGCAGCCTAAGATCCGTTATCAAGAATCTTTAAAATCAATTGTTATTAACGTGTGAAAATAAAACAGGGCATGGTTTGAGGAGAGAACCATACAACTACCGATACTAGTTAGCCTATTTATAGTAACTTTACAAACATGCTAAACAGAAGGCGTCCTTCACCTTATCCCGCCCAAACAATTACAAGAAAATTGACAGCTTTTGTTGCTGTTAGCCAATCAGAGTAACCAACTATATTCATAGTTAATAGAACTAAACTTATTTGTTTATTTATTGATAAAATGTCATTAATTGTTATAAAAACACTTCGTTGAAATTACGTCACAAATGTGATATTTTGTTTAGATTAGGAAATAATATCCACTTTTTTTGTCTTTTTGTTTACTTTAAAGTTTATTCGAGTTTTATACAGTGTATGCGATGAGCAGTGAACGTGACTAACTTCTCTCACAGGTATTCCAAACGTGATCTATCTAAATCACCTCTTAACCATTATAGAAGGATATGTACTTAGTTTTTAGATAATATTTGTTTAAAATAATGTCCATACCTTTTGTTTTGCTCCAATATGAAGGTAAACATTAAGATGCTTATAATGCAGATGTTTAATTCATCCTTCAATTTCGTCATGTCGTGTGATGATAAGTCAATGACTATACTACTATGAATTTGATTCTTTAAATATGACTTAAATGAAATATTTAAACATAACATTATAACATACTGTTTTGGCCAAGTGAGCAAAGATGTCCGGTCACATACATTTAGCAAATAGAACCACCTTCCGCATCGTGACAGATCTTTTACCCACCATGATTAACACCATGGCAAGTTTTATCTTCTCATGTTTGTTTCAAAATGAACCCCACCAGATAAAATTGACATGGTTGCTGTAAAACATAATCTTAAATTGCATAGGCCTACGTATGTACTGAAATTGTTATGTGTTATGATATGGACTTTGTTCTGAAATAAAAGTGAATTGAATTGAATTGAAATAGTTTGTTTAATGTTTGTAATTAATTATCGAAAATGTATGTGGTTGCATGCTATTGAGAACAACATTTATCAAGAAATCATCAACTCTCACCCGATTCCCAATGCTGTATCTCTTTCACATAGGCTACTATCTATTTCCGAAACATCATAGGAATATTTGGTAATACAGTATCTCATGTATACCACATGTGGTGCCTGTATCATGTAAGGTTATGTTACTACTAGATACATGTGATGTTGTATTACCAAATATTCCTATGATAGGCCTACTTTGGAAATAGATATAGTACCGAGAATCGGCTGTAATTCTAGAAAACGTGAGTCTATACAAATATAAGCATTTTAACTCTTTTTTAAACGACAGAGGTATTTGTTCTTTCAAGGTGACAGCAGTGTATTAATTTACCAGTGCTATACTTCTTTCTTTTTCGTATAGCTAAGCATCCAAGTGTCAAAAGTGCCACCTTGAGGACAAAACTAGATCAATTCAAGGCTGTTTTGGACGTTCTGTCCCCGTGTGAAAAAACGACAAACAACACAGGCAGACGACAATCAGCCCCAGGCAGCCGTGTTTCACCGCGTGAAACGAAAATACAGTTGTTGGTTAACATTTCGCGTGCCTCGTATGCCCAGGTATGTATAATCACTCATCCAATCACTTACCATGATAGATTGTGGTCCAATAGTGATGTCATCATTCCGAACTAAAATTATACAGTACAGTGGAATCCAATGTAAGTCTAATCAGGGAGTTGTAAACAACTCCCTGGTCTAATCAACTCATTTTCAGGTCTCGCTGGGCCTTATTATGGCATGTGAAATAAAAGTATTTTAGTTAAATCATTATAGTGTGTTTGAATACTACCGACTGTAACATTTGAAAAGATGACTTATATAAATAATAATTAAAAAACCTCATTTTAAGAACCTACAATTCTATCCATTAGCGACTTAGCTTTATAAGATAGCGTACGCTAAGGACATTAAATGCGCTTAATGTTTTCTCGGCTCACAACTTCCTGTTGAACACCTCGTTTGGTTATCTTTAACAAGCTTACTCTGTAGTAATTCAACATTTTGATTACAAATTGTTTTTTTAATAAAATGACACTAGACAACGGCCTACTTGGTCAATTGCAATGATCTTTGGCTTATTAAGTTAATTATATGTGGATTATAATATATATAAACATAATACAATAACAATAATATACTTAAAATGATATTCCAAGTGCCTACATTATTATATAAAAAAACTCAATATAATCAGTGCCTCTGATAACGCACTTTTAAATGTCTTACTCGCTACATGGTAGTTATGCTGTAGCAAAATTATTGTTGTTGTTCTATTTGTATAACGGGAAAAACTGCACCTGCATTGTACTCCTGTTACGTAGGCTTACTGTAGTGTCGTGGGTTGTTTTTAAACATTCAATCGGAATTTCCTTGAACTTTCAATCTCTGGTGAATGGCAATAAAATTTCTCCTCAAAGGAAATTAATTTCAAGATTCAAACGTGTTATGTTGTTAAATAGTGGGCGAATGTGGAGTTAAGATAAACAAAGTTTTAAGTAGGACTTATGTATCACAGAGTATTGAAACGCAACGTAGGCCCTACATATTGACGCAAGACAGAAAGAAACGAAAGACGCATTGTGTTAAAGTTGTGGCTGTATTGTTGATATAGTGTAGGTGTTTATGAAGATGCGAATAGTGGTAGTGGACATCGACTGGACAACGCAACGGGTAGTATAGAGGTATCTTGAGGAAGTGTGAATTGTCGATGACTAAATCAATAGTATATGCATTATTACTAAGAGAAAAATTCGTCGCGGTAACATTGCAGTAGAATTCTTATTACTTTCTCAGAATATTTCAGTAGAATCCGAAATGTGCAGTTAAATATTGGTACTGTACACATTTTTTTCATATATCAAAGACAGAATAAGTCAATACTACAAATGTATATAAACACATCACACAGGAGCAAATATTAAATAAAATTAATATACAGATAACTTATATTTTAAATGATTTTTTTAATGTGAATCAAACCTTTTAAACCATTTTGACGAAGTTTGGTCCAGAGGTAGCAATGTTGTGATTGGTAAATCTACGGAAATCAGGTCTAAGATTGTTCTAGCATGTAGTCTGTACGGACATTGAATTGAAGTAGCTTCTAAGTTTGTGCGAACATTGAAGTTCTCTTCTGTTTTGTATTATCATGTTAGTAGCCTCATCTGCATGTCCGATTGCATTGCAGTTCGTGGCCTCCTCTTTAGTTCTATACAAAAATTACTGTAGTTTCATTGGTATGTGATTGCACGTTTCCTCGGTGTAGAAGTCTTTTCTTTGTGTGTCCGAAAATTGCAGAAATCTTATCGGTTTGTGTCCGGACATTGCAGAAGTCTTACATTTTTGTGTCCGAACATTGCAGAAGTATTATCGGTGTGTGTCCGAACATTGCAGAAGTCTTATATTCTTGTGTTCGAACATTACTGTATTATCGGTGTCTGTCCGAACATTATAGAAGTCTTATCTTTGTGTGTCCAAACATTGCTGAAGTTTTATTGGTGTGTCAGAACATTGCAAAAGTCTTATCTTTGTGTGTCCGAACATTGCAAAAGTCTTATCGGTGTGTGTCCGAACATTTTAGATGTATTATTGGTTGTGTGTCTAAATATTATAGAAGTCTTATCTTTGTGTATCCGAATATTGCAAAGGTCTTATCTTTGTGTCCGAACATTGAATCTTGGTCTTTTTTAGTTTTTTTATGGACACTGCAATAATTATGATAATAATTATAATAACTATAATTGGTCTCTTCAGTACACATAGGCCTACCAAGTATTAGGCAAAAAAAGCAAGTTTAATTGCCCATGTTGACCAACACAAATTGTAGGGAAATCTATGGTCGACGTTTTTTTTTAAAGAATAAAATATAAATATTAGATTACCTGAAAGAAAAATTATATTTTCATTAGCAACTCTTGACATTGCCCGCAAATATCACGCCGGTAATCAGCAATTTCAGACTCTACATTTTAATCAGATGGCATTTTGGCCTACAGAAGCTAGGATACGATCAATTTGTTTTCCTCCAGAAAGCCTAGCAACCAAACAATTATTTAAGGGGTCATCTCAAATAAAGAGGTTAAGGGCATATTCATCATTTGGTATCCACATCCTGGAAAACAAGATGATCCATGAATTCACTAAGTTACACTATTGAGAAATAATTACTCCATGGTTACGCTCACCCTCGTGTTACTGCTACTAAGCGCAGGGATAGACGTAGGCTGTGTAGTTGAATCCATTGATTTAGGTCACAAAATAGCAAAACGATGAACCATGATGTCCAGTGTGTGGTGATCTTTGCGCTAGGCTGTATATAATTGCAAATTTAAATTTTAATAATTTAATATTAATATTTAATTTTGCAAAAGTTCTTTTTTCTTGACAATATTAGGCTATATAGGTTTAGGATAGTATATCATTGGCTAATATTAGTTAGCCATAGGCTAGCCCTACACTCTAGGCCCAGTCGGCCCTACTAGTACTACTAGCTCGACAGGGACTATGCCTAGCTAAACAGCAGGGTGAGACCATTTGCATGCTTTTGAGATTTCAATTTTTACTATTTAGATTACATTGCAGTTCGTTTGATCACATTGTATAATTGTGGCGTCATCAGTCAAAGCTTAGTTAATTCCCTCAATTTTCCGATATTTGATATTGATAGAAAAAGTAACATTATCTTGACCCAATTAAATGGTATCCTATAACCATTAGTACCTCTCAGAAATGTATACTGTTCATCAATAAGAGAAATGGGTTAAACTAAATATTATATTATTGCTATGGGATGAAAGTGAACAGCGTGTAAGAACAGGTGAAATAAATCGCATTTAGGTGTTAAACGGATAGAACGACAAAATCAATTCTTCGCTGGGTGCTAGCTATTGGTAAGTAAATCGATGTTTCCTGGTTAGCAGTCCCAATCTGCCGGCACTTGAATATGATATTATTGACAAAATCAAGGTAACATGTTTTGGCAAAGATTGGTAGCATCACCTGTCAACATTTTGTTTCAAAAATCGACAAAGTTATCACAACTAGGCTTAGCATTCCTTTATCGTAGATTAAATAATGGAAAGCCTAAGGTAAAATCATGGTAAAGCAGTGTGTACTTACTGAACATGTGAGTATTCTTCTGTAACGTTATTTCATATCAGCCACGAGATATGTCAGATATTAGTTATTAGCCTTCTCATCTGGGATGAATCTGTTTGCTTAAGTCAATATAGTTAAAAATCGCTTACGTGAAAACTGATGCTTTATTTATCAAAACAGTCCGTTCATCTTATAGAATAGACTGCATATTTGATAAATCTTTAGTTTCAGTTTAGTTTACTTCACACAACATATAATAAATACATTTGTAATGATAAATATTATATAATAATACATTTGATTGTGCGTGGAGATTTCAACACAATGGCCTTTTAAGTCTGAACCTCCAGAAAGAAACAAAACAAGCACTTCAACTAAATTCTTATAAGTGCAGGAAAAACCCAAAACAAACAAACGCTGTGCATTTACATGAATTTGAACTATATAGGTATATGGGTAAGGATGTTGTGTGACGTGTGTTTGTTGTAAATGTACATTAGGCCTACATTTAGCCTACTTGTTTATATACCGTACTATGATATTGTTTAATATTTTAGAAAGTCAAATTAACCGCCTCTGTTTATATTGTATAAACTGTATTGTAAATAATGTATTTGAACTAAATATTCATCAAGCATGTGTATCCGCAAAATCATAAACCGACGACTGAGGGCGACGCGCCAGTCAAACCTCTTCCATTCAAATGCTGTTTGTTCTCCCCTAATCAGTGTTGTTTTTCACAGTTTATACATATTTTTAAATGTAATATGCCTCCTCCTACAATGTTTGGAAATGAGATGGTTGACCGTATCTCTCGTAAGCGACCGACTCGAAAATATCAAACCACCTCAAGTTGGCCACTTCCAAACTTCCAAAGTATGTCATTTTTAAAGTAGACTGACTTGAATATTAAAGATGTCGGATAAAATTTGTTAAAAGCACCTGTCAGCAGTTATTATGTGATTGCTCGTACTGTTAATTTTATCTAGACCACATTACCTCATAGAACATGAAGATAAGAATCGGCAATGTCCCCTTTGAGGACAATGACCAGGAGATATGTCAGTAAATCAAGTTCACTATAATATATAAACAAAATAATATTATTTATCTCCCATCATTTTATGTGGGCCTGAATGTCTTTATGAAAAGAAAATTGCAAATACATCAACTGATCAAAGCCTAATACCGCTGTATTACATCCGTTACTGTATAATCAGCCCGTAACACTATAATTTTGAGATACATAACAAACTATTTGACCTATATTATTTCTAACTTTGGCCTCCGTAATAGCGGATGCATATAACATCAATATAGGACTTCCCACCGTTGCTCGATTAAAAATAGAAACAATATTAAAATATTGTTTTCCTATTGGTGTTTTACGAATTTTTTTCCATCAACGCAACTCGATAAGAGTATGGGCATTGTACCTAATATGCCTACGTTATACGTTTAAATTTAACACCAGTCACTTACTCTAGTGTGAAATTCGTTACTCGTTTTTGTTATCCTTCTAATTTAAGCTGTAAAGGGATATTACAATGTTAAATGGTATGGGACATATAATTTTAAAGACAAATATTTGTCCAGGGAGTAGTCTATCTCTCTCACATCCTAATCCCGGAAAATCTTATATTAGATACTCCATTACAAATTATGTTTATATATATACCAAATATTATAGGGTAAGCTCGCTTTGCTCGCTTCTCCTCTAGAAAGTGTAATGACTCGGGTAAAACGGTTTTAAAAGGACGTTCTCCTTGTAGGTTTTCTGTCGGTTGCCATTATTGAAAATGCTTGAAATTCGTAAAACTAAACCTACTCTGTTTCACAGTGTCTTTTTAAAGTATAGTGTTTATTGCTTGATTGTTTGGTAGGGCCCTTATAGGGCGGAGGTGGGGAGACGGATTTAATTTGAGGGAGGTGCTTATTCGAGGTATATGTTCATTTTTTTAGTTTTTTGTTTTATCTTTTGTGGTTAACCACCACCTTTATTCATTCAATGTTTCATAAAAAAACAATTACAGAACTCATATTATATGTTTACATTATTTTCTGCATATTTTTAGTCGCGTCGACGCGACTCTATAGTTCACTATGTCGGTCGGTCGGTCTGTCTGTCTGTCGGTCCGGTATCACTATGCGTTTTATCGCTTTCTGACCTTATCTTGATATCAGTTTAATCTAGCTAAGTCAATTTTTCACAGTATATTCCTTATGGCCAGGAATCGATGTGGTTATGCTTTCACGGTGCGCAATAAAAATTTACGCGGTCTACGCACGATTTAACGAAATCACGTTTGTAATCATATCTTCACAACCATGAATCACAATTAAATAAAATTTGGTACTCATACATTTCAGGGCATAAATCATCATATGGCAATACAATTACGTGCGTAGCGCATGTAACGCATGCGTACGCGCGCTTAAAATTTTCAAAATTAATTTTGATGAAATAAGAGTACGTTTCAGGCAATTTTAAGCGTTTACAAAAGTGCGCAGATTTTTGCGCGCGCACTGCGCGTTAAATGTTATTGCGCACTCTTTTTGCCCGATGTCTGTTTTCTTGACTTACCTTTCAACTCAAAATTACGTTATACGAGCACGTCAAAAGTGACAGGCTACGCACGTGTAAATTAAAAAAATATAATGTTTTTAAACAATTCAACATTTTTAAACATGTTCAGTAATTTCGGTCAGTTTGCTAGGTTGGTCGGTCGGTAGGTAAACACTAATGAGCACGCGACTGCAGCCATCTATATGGCCTTGTTTGTTACCGTATCTATTGCATATTTAATAAAAAGTTGTTTACTTATGAAACGTTTGTTATCATAATTTGTGTGTCTTTCAGTTTATATATTTGTATATACATATACATATTTTTTTAGTTTTAATAATATGATAACATTTATGATCAAATAAAATCCTCTGATAAGAAAAGTGGTAAAAAAGGATAACAAATGCTTGGTAAATTGTAGATAACAGTGCAATGAATTCTATTACAAATAGTATAATTGTTTTATTATAAAAATGGAAATTACCTCCACCCACGTACAATTGAAATTGAATTGAAAATCAACCGATGAAATCAGAAATTTGGTTATAAAAACTTTTATAGGTAGTTATCCAAGGCAGAGATTTGTCCGAAAGTTTTTCCATTGTGCTCGCCTATGTCAGAATTAACCATAATCTATATATAAATTCAGTAATTATTGAGCTACCTGAGGGCGCACTGACAATGTATTGGATTATCATAACCTTTTATTATCAAACTCAAAAACATAAAGTGGGATGATAATTTACAGCAGCCGTAGCAACAACAGCAACATTAATAGTAGCGACAGCAACGGGAACAGCAACAGCAGCAGCCGTAGTAACAGAAGAAACATTAACAATAGCGACAGCAACGGGAACAGCAACAACAGCAGCCATAGCAACATTAACAGTAACAGCAACGGAAACAGCAAAAATATCAACAACAGCAACATTACCAGTAACAGCAACAGCAAATCAACAACAGCACCAACAGTGATTTTCCAAACTAGCATTTTTAAGCTAACATACACGATCATGGTCCCTTATTTTTAGTTGCTGCTGGACTCTGTATATGTTGCCATGGATACAATGGCAATGACTCCACCATGCAATTAAACTCTTGAAAGCATGGTGTCATATCAACAGGGTAACCTTCTGCAAACATCTGTGCTAACGATGTAATGAAATTTAGATTATCATCGGCAGTGATACTTACATTACGTGGTGTTTTAAGAGAATGAGTGATAAAGTAAATCGTTGGTTTTATCGATTTCGAAGCTATAGTTTCTTTAATAACTGGTGACAACGTTGGATGAGCTCCTATTTCTAAAAAACCATTGCAACCGCTATTGAGTACATCATCTAGTGCGTCTTTTAAACGCACCATCTGGCGAATATTACTCCAGTAAGCAGGGTCATGTGCTTCTTGTAGAGTAATATAACGGTTTGTTACAGTTGACATCATTGGAGTAACAGATGTTTCATTAGCTGAATATGGTTGCTTCTGAAGGAAACTAGTATTTCTTAGAAATTCTTCCTTTAAATCGTCTTGATGACGACTGTGAAATGGACTATTAACATTTAGTAATTTTGTCACTATGCCCTCTTTTTTTAATTGGGATGAAAATTCAATAAGTAACTCTGTTTTCCCAGACAATACAATCTGCTTAGGGCTGTTTATTGCTCCTATGTCTATCTCTATTGGAGTACAGTCTAGCTTTCTTTTGACAACTTCCACGTCATGATGAACTGCCATCATCGTTCCTGAGCCACTTATTTTACTTAGGATATTTCCTCGTTTAAATATTAGTTTGACTGCTGTTTCCATAGTGAAAAGTCCAGCTGCGTAGGCTGCTGCCACCTCACCTACACTCTGACCGATGATGGCACTCGGCCTTACTCCATAATGTTTGTAAAGTTCAACTAATCCAATCTGAACGCTACAAATGCAGACTTGTGAAATTTCTGTTTAAAGCAAATATAGTATTAAGGTAAAATAAACATTTATTAATCGGATGCATAAGTTTAATACAGTATATTTTTCTAATTGTTATATATAAAATGTATAACGTTATAATTATAAGCTTGATTATACACACTCAATTAACCAGGGACAAAAAGTAGTGAGCCCTCTATCGGCAGCGAATCGTTTTTGCACACGAGACAGCGTGGACAATTAACCGGAAGAAACTTTGTTTTGAAAAATAAATCTTACGTTTTTGCAAACTGGCCAATTGGAACTTTTGGTTTTATTTACTAATGAATAATTCATGAAAACCTTTGACAACCTACGAACCACGTGGTACTGTTTTTTAATCGACGATTCTATAACATTTGTGTGAAACAAGGGTGAATGACACTGATTTTAAACAATGTTAGGCTATTCGAATGTTAAAATTTCGTCTAATTTGTTGAGGCTGTAATAAAACAACGCAATTTTTCAGAAGGTGGGTTTTATAGTTTCTGAATATTTGACTTTTCAATATTAGTTAATAAAAAAAATGGCTGCTTAAGGGTCTTTCACACCTGTTCCGGCACGGTTCCGATCCGGCGAATCGAACATCAATGTTTCGTTTTCACGACGCTCCACGCGGCTATGCGCCAATCGATATGCGCGTAACCGCGTGAAAACGAAACATTCACGTTCGATTGGATTTTCCGGCGCCTGACCGGAACCGTGCCGGAACAGGTGTGAATGACCCTTTAAACATGTGCCTTCTTGGGTATTGTACTGCTTAAAAATGGAACACATGGTTGTAGCTAAAATCAATTTTTACGCTATAAGATAAAAGATTTAGTTTTATAAATTAAGAGCAACACATAATATATGGGGAAGCTGTTTTTATTCATAAAACTCTACAAAGCCTCTTTGTTTTATTTATAAATCAATATTATAGTCTAGGCCTAGTAGTACAGTAGGAGAGCCAGGCTTTAGCATATAATAGTTGGGTAGTGCGTGCATTATTGGCGCGTGTTCATTGTCGGACGCGCGTTGTTTATTAATTTATAGACCTAGGGAGGCCTAAGAAAATAAGAATAAATATATAAATATAATTAAATAATGATTATTATTAATTGAATGTTGTTTTTATTTACAGACCACAGAGGGTTGTTCTGCATACTTCAATACAAATAGCATTAAATAAACAACACATTTTCATGGTCATATTAATTTACCTCCGGCATATGTGAAACAGCACTAATAATACTGTAATTAAGGATATCTTCTACAGATGTATTACCAAACGGAAATTTATTTTTTAAAAACTTTAACTTGCTCAATTTACTTATTTAAAGGTTCAAGTGGCGGTTGGTTGTGCGGTAGTTTAATAAAGTTTAAATATACATTTAAAATTGGCAAATAAATAATGGTAATAGGACTACAGTAATAAAAAATCTTGAAGATTATGCCTAGCACAAGTTCAAGTTCAAGTTCAAATTTATTCACATAATGCAAACATATACAAAATATAAAAGATACAAGTGGTTGGAAATTAAGTAAATAATAGTTGCATTATGCCTGGAGAATACCATTTAAACCCCAAGGGGCTTTAAGCCTGGATCCACCAGAAAGAATAAAAAAGTTAAAAATGATAATAATAAGCAAAGTGATGGTACGCTACTGACAGACAGAGACGGACATGTACGACGATACAAACACGACAAGGACGACAGGAAGGACAAACTGTATTTATATGATTTGCCTAATTAAATTTAATTATATAAGTTATTAATATGATCAAAATAATTAATTTACTTTATATTTTGATATTAGATAAGATTTGTAGTTTATTTTTAGAGTATTATTTGTTTTGCTATTAGTTATTGACGGATTAAGAGAGTTCCAAAGTAGGGGACCGGTATGTAGTATAGAGTTAAGTATTTGCTTACTGCTATAGTTTTTGGAAATGTAGTTGTTTGCGTTCCTAGTGTTATATTTGTGTAGTTCGTTATTTTTAGTGAAGAAACCGTTGAAAGTGGATGGTAGTTTGTTATTTGAGTACCTAAACATGAAGAGGGCAGTTTGCAATTTATTAATGTCAAAAATGTTTAGGGTATTTAGGGTGTGAAAAAGAGGTTTAGAGAAGATAGTAAGTTGATGTAGAAAACTTGTTGTCTGATTTTTAAGGTGAAATTTGTGATAATATTAAAACTTAAATGTTAATTTGGTGTGTACTTGTATTTCATTTATTGCTCCATTATTATAATAAAAAGCAGGGAAGAACCGTGAAATTTCATTTAGCTCCGATACGAAGTAAACATTTTCAGCCTATACTTAAATCAATTTTAGTGACATGTGACATTAACAGAGTTATTAGGAGATTAATAGTAAGCCCAATAGTATGTTTAGCTCTATTCCTAAAAATATTAAATTATATACTGTACATTGATTAAATAGGCTAGGCCTAATTAATTTACTGATTTTTCAGTATTTTACCAATTCAACACTGAGTCCAGGCATTCAGACCACACTTCACCCTATTCTTCATAATTTTAAGAAAAATGAAAGTTTATTACTTTATTTTAAAATTTACAAGCCCAAATTTTAAGATTCTGAATCATTCACTTAACAAGAACTACACTCGAGAGCCCAGTGATGAAGCACATCTTCCGTCGTTCTCGTCGCCTAAGGAAACGAGTATTCCAGCCCTGCCGAGTCTTCCTAGGCCTACGCGCAACGCACTTTCGCTCAAAATACACTTATATTCAACTCCTTATAAAATAACCCCAAGTTTATATCTGGAAATCTTTGAAAATGCATATAAGACTAAACAAAGTTGAAAACGTTCTAGGTCTATCAAAGTTGAAAACGTTGTAGTTCTATCTCGCAGAAAAGCTAACACAGGAAGAGGTAGACCATGTTACCACAAATTTCAACAATTGTAAGGTAACACAAATTCAGAAAGTTATTGTAACTGAAATTAAGCAGTAGACATAAGCATAGTATTATAAATTATATTAATTAAAATAGTTTTTTATAGACAAATACAATCAATAAACATACAAAATCAAAGCATGGATAACAATAAAAATAACGGTGATGAAAACGAAATATCAAATCCAATGGATATACTATTTAATCCAATATCTATTGATAATGGTAATAATGACCATGACGAATTCATTGAATATAGTCTCAGAAACAAGCTAAATGCTATTGAGACATGTTCTTATATGAGTCCATATGACTTGAATGAATCTGTGAAGAAATTAAAAAATATTGGCTACTAATTTCTTCACTATAATATTCGAAGTGTCAATCAACACATTGATGAACTAACTACATACCTAAACTTAATCAACCACTCCTTTACAGTTATAGGTATATCGGAAACATGGTTAAACAATACGTCGTGCAAACCATATTTACCGAGCTATGACTTCCTCGCATTAGATAGGAAGAACCGTAAAGGAGGGGGAGTTGGTATGTTTGTTTCTGCTACAATTGACAAAAAAGAAAGAAAAGATCTATTTATTGAATCTTGTGAATGTATTTTTATTAAACTAATTGAAAAGAAAATGTAACAATACGATTGTTGGTATAGACCTCCCGATTCCAATATAGAACTTTTTAATAGATCACTAGACGATATTCTTAATACTATTGATATCGAGGGAAAATCATGCCACATTATGGGTGATTTTAACATTAATTTACTTAAGCATGCATCGACTGATTTTGTAAATAATTTTCTAGAAGTAGTAATGATGTCACATTCCTTTTACCCATCGATTTCAAGACCCACTAGAATACAAAACAACACATCTTCATTAATTGATAACATTTTCTCCAATACACTTTCTGAACAAGTGTTATCTGGTATACTAATCAAATGATATTCAAAAGAAACGAAAATACTACCCATAGTCTTCGAAATATTTGTAGCGTAAAACAACCATACTCTATAGGTTAACGTCTGGTCAACATTTTATCAGTATACACGGACCGAAACTATGGAACGAGCTCTGTAGAAATCACTTAGATATTGTTAACAAAAATTATAAAATACTAAAAAAATATGTCAAAAGAGACATTTTATCGAATTACAGAACTTAAAATGCTTCACTCATAAAATATATATGCATATATTATGCGTTGTGTTGGTGTGTGCGAGTATACACACATAGCCTGTTTTATATTAGGCCTATATGTATTCATACTTTTGCTATAATATATAAAGAAAGATTTTACTGGAAGTAATAAACTGAATATCTTCTTTTTTAAGAAAAAATGTATAAATAATCATGTTAGTAAAACACTATCGCTTTTTGATGATGAACAACTCTTAAATGTATATAGGAAATGTTTGTTTTTATTTTGTATCTATTATGTTGTGTTTATTGTTTTATGTTTTTTATGTAAAAGGGTCCTGCGAAAACAGAAGTGTAAACTTCTCTATGCAGGATCCTTGCCATCATTTATGCTATGAAACTGTATTTATAAAGGATGCGAAAATAAATGTGAATTGAATTGAATTATAGCATTTTCAGAATTTCATTTAAAAAATGCAAATTAATGTTAGCTATTTTAACAAATAGTTAGTTTTCACTTTCTTGTTTTCGCCGTATGACTCGTTTTGTTTACGTTAACACTTGTCTTAGACGTTTATCTTAGAATTCGAATAAATGAATCCATAATCAACTAAAATTGCTATTGTTGTGGTCTTTGTTTAATATAAATGTTCCTAATAAACAGAAATAAATCAAAACAACAATATAATTTAATATAAATCCGTTAAAAGGGAAATTTAGACAGCCTATAAAACACGGAAGTCAGAACTCGCGTCGCTCGAAATGCTCGGAAACTTTCTATTTATAGCCTATCTAAAAAGGCTCTGGCTAACTTAAACGATCAATACGGCTCTCGGAACACTTATTGTCCCATTTTCACTATTTGACGTGGATGTGTATACTGGACGCTAAAATAAAAGGATTAAAAATATTCAGAAATGATCTTTTTATTAAAATTATTTAAAAGGAGGCGAAGCCGAGTGGACATAATATGACATGCACCCTACATAGATATATAACAAAACTATGAATTGTGTTAACAAAAAAATAAAATATTCATAGGCAGCCATAACAAAATTCCACGTCTTGTTCCCATTAATTATTCAAACTAATATATACTAATCTAAAGAAAATCACTCAAATGACAACAAGAGTCAACATAGGGGTGTATTATAGAGTAACAAAAATGTTTACCTGTATCACCTTTGATTCTGTTTTTATCAGTTTCTACTGTTAACATTTCAATAAGCGACCATTTTCCACCAGTCTTCTCTAAAAAACCATCTATCTTCTATAAAATAATTATATTATCTTATTAATATTGAAGTGGGTAAAAATATATTATTTTTTATTTTTTTAAACATTGTATCGGTGATAATTAATTATAATTTTGAATATATGATTTCAACCGCCAACCTCTCGGTTTTGCTATGTATATTTCAGTAATATCTGAAAACTAATTACCTTTATGACTTTTTTGAATATAGGTTGTGTATTGATTAATTCTCTCGCCATGCCCCACCACTGAGTACCACTGCCAGAGAAAACAAAAACTGTTCGGTTAACGGACTTATCATATTTTGCTTTGCCTTCAATTATAGCATCTGAGCTTTCTCCGACTAATTTCTTTTGCAGTAAGTTCACAAACTCATAACTCGACTTTGCTACAAAAACTGCTCTCTCTTTGTGAATAGTAATTCTCAAATTTGCCGTGTATAACATATTTTTAAAAGACTCCAATCCTGTTAAATTTGATAAAAAGTCTTTCCAGTCGATACATCTTTGACGAAGTGTTTCTAGTGAATGAGCCGAGATCATCAACATGTTATATGACTCAAACGACAATGGTTCGATTTGATGAACGTACTGTACTTTAGGCACAGGTGCAGCTTTAAACACAAGTGTGTTAGCACCATTGACTTCGAATGAGCTACAGCCTACAGAGAGAGTCGAAGCAACCGGCCAAGGGATGTTAGGTGTAGCAACTCTTAGTTTCAAATCTTGAAATTGCATATTTGGACTATGTTTGAATTGCACAATGCCAGGAATGTCTCGATGATGTAATAACAATGCTGCTATGATAACTCCTCCTATTTCAGCAACGCCTTCGACTTCTGAACGTCGTTCACCCATGGATTTGGCAATGGAATTTTCTTCAGTCTTGTCTCCTAGTTTAGTTTCAGTGACACAAGTTTCGATGTATGCGATATCACTGAAGTCAACTTTTACTGCTTTATTTACTTTATGTGCGAGATCAATTTGGGCATCATGGCTAAGATTTGCAATAACTGGTGCTCCATCATAATTTGTGATAGCATCACCTTGAATCACTGCATAAATTCGATCATTGTCTGCTTTTGCTTGGCTTAGTGACTTAAGAATTATCATACCATCACTTTGGATGTTGTCATCCGCTGTCGACTCAGGGGAAAGCAATTCAGTTTGACAGAAACCAAGTGTAACTGTAGGATTATGATTGATATTTACGCCACCGGCAATTGCTGTGTCACAATCCCCTTTTCTTAGAGCATCACAAGCAATTTGTACAGCATATAATGACGACGAACTGGCGGTGTCGATTGGAAAACGTGGTCCTCTTAAATCAAACTCATACGAAACTCTGTTAGAGATCAGGTACGAGTTGGTTCCAGGATATGTGTATTGACTGATAAAAGGTAACCCAGCCAACGTATAATACTCATTATCCGTCACCCCAATATACACACCAGTGTTGGAGCCACGAAGTTTCGATGCAGGAATACCAGCATCTTCAATCGATTCCCATACAACCTCAAGAATATTTCTCATTTGCGGATCAAAGTGTTGAACTCCACCTAGAACAACAAAACATTTCAATACCTAGTTAATTTGTAGTGGAATAAACAATAATGCTCAGACCAACCAATGTGATTCTATGACAACTAAATCTTAACTACGGCGGATCAAAATGTCATTTTTTTGTAATTGTAATGCGTCCGTCTATGTTTTATGCTTAGGGACTACAAAGAAAAGACACTTTGGCTTCTGTGTGTCTTGACCATACAAATGTAAACTGTCTGTTTATGTTGAATAAATGTTGTTATTATAATATACGGTAAACAAAATCAACGGTTGGATCGACTCCACCGGGGCGCGATTTTTTTTTCGTACATAAGTTGGGGACCCCATGTGAAAGATAGCCGAACTACTTCCTAAATATAACTAAACCTAACCCTCCAAATAATCTCTCTCTCTCACTATAAAGTAAAAGAAGTAGCTCATGGGAGTCGAACCCGATACATCGACATGTAAAGTCCATAGTCTTATCCACTCGACTACACAGACGGCTCGACAGAAATCGTTTGCACTAGCGAATTGTAGTTAGCTGAATTCTTACGTCACACCTTATGGATATGATTAATGAATATTCATGTTTATTTTGTGACGTTTCACGAGGGGTCCCCAATTTATGTACGAAAAGAAATATCGCCACCGGGGCCTAGTAAAGGTTAGTTTGGAAGAATATTTTAGGGCACTATATTTAAACAGCATTTGACATGGAATACAAATTAGTATTAGTTCAACGCTTCGTATAGCTTTCCAGACCGTTGAATAGTAACTGACTATCGCGCGGCCTACCAACTCTCTCTCTCGTGTATCGTGTATGTGACGTCGTGAATAAATACGATTTTTTTTTCTCTAAAACTATACATTTGGTTTTTACTTGTATGGGATTGTGTTAATTGATACATTTAAATAACAATTGTAAATTTCTTGAAAATCTGAAAATACATTTTAGGCTCATTTAAAAAAAATGGTACTAAAGAAACCAGAGAAGACTATTTGGGAGAGAAGTTGAAAAACAAGGCCAACAGCCATTAAGTCGCGTGCTACAATGCATAGTGATACCGGTCCGACAGACAAACAGACTGTCAGACAGACAGACCGACAGACAGACGGACCGACCGACATAGTGAACTATACTGACCGAAATTACTGAACATGTTTAAAAATGTTGAAATGTTTAAAAACATTTATATTTTTTTAATTTACACGTGCGTAGCCTGTCACATTTGACGTGCTCGTATAACGTAATTTCGAGTTGAAAATTAAGTCAAGAAAACAGAAATCGGGCAAAAAGTGTGCGCAACAACATTTAACGCGCAGTGCGCGCGCAAAAATCTGCGCACTCATGGCAATTTTGTAAACGCTTAAAATTGCCTGAAACGTACTCTTATTTCATCGAAAATAAATTTTGAAAATTTTAAGCGCGCGTACGCATGCGTTACATGCGCTACGCACGTAATTGTATTGCCATATGATGATTTATGCCCTGAAATTTATGAGTACCAAATTTTATTTAATTGTGATTCATGGTTGTTAAGATATGATTACAAACGTGATTTCGTTAAATCGTGCGTAGACCGCGTAATTTTTTATTGCGCACCGTGAAAACATAACCACATCGATTCCTGGCCATAAGGAATATTCTGTGAAAAATTGACTTAGCTAGATTAAACTGATATCAAGATAAGGTCATAAAGCGACAAAACGCATAGTGATACCGGACCGACAGACAAACAGACCGACAGACAGACCGACAGACCGACAGACAGACAGACAGACCGACCGACCGACTTAGTGAACTATAGAGTCGCTTCCACGCGACTAAAAACTGAGCAAAAACAGAAAAATAGAGAAACAAATAGGAGACCAACTAAGAGAAAACAAAAACAAAACGCGGTTGTATGGTCTTTTACAGAAAGAAAAAAAAACAGAAAAACACAACATACAGGATGAAAGTGGAACAATCTTATCAGTAGAAAGCATCACTAATCGATGGACTAAATATTTCAATACTGTACTTATTAATGTAAAACCAGATGAGATAATCAAAGAAGAAGGAAGTACTGTAAAAGAGAAAGGTGTCGAAGATAACCACTGATGAATTAGAAGAAACTATCAAGAAAATGAAAAATGGAAAAACTCCAGGGGAAGATGATTTTTTGGCGTAAGGGTGAAATAACGGAAGATTGCAAAAACTGTAATTATCACAGTATTATAGAAAAAGGCCAACAGCCATTAAGTCGCGTGCTACAATGCATAGTGATACCGGACCGACAGACAGACCGACAAACCGACAGACAGACCGACAGACAGACAGACCGACCGACCGACATAGTGAACTATACTGACCGAAATTACTGAACATGTTTAAAAATGTTGAAATGTTTAAAAACATTTATATTTTTTTAATTTACACGTGCGTAGCCTGTCACTTTTGACGTGCTCGTATAACGTAATTTCGAGTTGAAAAGTAAGTCAAGAAAACAGAAATCGGGCAAAAAGAGTGCGCAATAACATTTAACGCGCAGTGCGCGCGCAAAAATATGCGCACTCATGGCAATTTTATAAACGCTTAAAATTGCCTGAAACTTACTCTCATTTCATCGAAAATAAATTTAGAAAATTTTAAGCGCGCGTACGCATGCGTTACATGCGCTACGCACGTAATTGTATTGCCATATGATGATTTATGCCCTGAAATTTATGAGTACCAAATTTTATTTAATTGTGATTCATGGTTGTGAAGATATGATTACAAACGTGATTTCGTTAAATCGTGCGTAGACCGCGTAATTTTTTATTGCGCACCGTGAAAACATAACCACATTGATTCCTGGCCATAAGGAATATACTGTGAAAAATTGACCTAGCTAGATTAAACTGATATCAAGATAAGGTCAGAAAGCGATAAAACGCATAGTGATACCGGACCGACAGACAGACAGACCGACAGACAGACAGACCGACAGACAGACAGACAGACAGATCGACCAACCGACCGACATAGTGAACTATAGAGTCGCTTCCACGCGACTAAAAGGAGATTCAAGTAAGTGTGGAAATTATAGGGGAATATCACAGATGATGAATACAGCTGCTAAGCTATGAAAGAATCATACACAATAGAGTTAGACAGCAGGGGCGGATTACTATAAGCGGTCTATAAACAGGTCTTAGCGCTTAGACGGCTATAATTCGTAACGTAGCAAGTAGACCATTGCTATATAGTCCAGTCAATCTAATGATATACCCACCACAAATTGCAATAGTAACAAAGCTAGTATTTTTGAATTCGATATAATTTGTAGAATGACATACTAAAAGTCACCGAAAATCCAAGCATTGGGTCAAGGGGTCAGAGGTCAATAAAGGTCATTTTAAGTCAAAATTAATATGCCCCATTAATTACATATATTTAACCATTTAAAATACATTATATACAAGTGGGATTTATGTCATCCGAAAGCTTATTAAATTTCCTATTCAGTGATATCAAACTTATAGTCATACCATTTTATTTAGAATGTCAATTTTGCGGAAAAACACAACATAATGTGTCAATTTTGGCTAAAAATGTTGTTTTCGCTGTAAACAACAATGGTATACACACAGGGATTCCCTGGGGTGAACATTTCAGTCCAACGCGATACACATGACCAGTTCAAGATGCAGATGAGTGACATCTCCGTTCCTGTTGCTTCTGGATGATCTACATTCCATTTTTTCCAGTTGGCATTTGTGTTGCCATGGTTACAGTATTTATATTGGAATGTATAAGTATTTTTTAACCAGTAGAAATACACAGATATTCAACAGCAGTTTGACAATGACCTCCATGTTGTATGACGTTCGGACCATCTGGGCTGGATTGTCAACAGACCTGCAGGTGATTGGAAAAGTTTCTATGAGAAGCCTCAAAGAAAACAAGAGGTTTGACAAGAAAATATAGGAATGCGTACATCCAGACCAAATCTGCGCTGAAATGTATGTAATGCCTTGTAATAGTATCAGGGCGTTACTCGAAAGCAGCAGCGGCCAACATAAGACCTTATGGCCACACGTCAGGAACACAATGGCAATTGAAAAATCCATTTGGTTACGACTCAGAGACTTCATACCATTGACACGGGAGTTACTGCAGGTGACTCGGAATATTAGCAATGTGGTATTAAGCATTGAATATTTTGGCCAGAAAGTCTTCCAATGTATTCAAGATCCTGGCAATAAAGTCATATGTGTGCATCAATCCTACAGTTCCAGAGGAGACTCGAGGTGACTTTTTTATCCACCACCACTTTTTGAAACTACCAACTTACAATACTTTCAGCTAATAAACCAACATGATGCCACGTGGAAACAACTTCTTCTGAAAAGTCTAATACATCCAACTCACTGAATGATGTCCAGTAGGCCTACTGGTAGTGCTCTACTGTACAGCATTCATATGGAATAGTGTAGAGATCTGTAGAAAATATTGCTCTGCATAGTCTTTGATAATTATGAAAGCGGCTCGTCCACCAAAGACGGCGCACATGGTAAGGCGGGTCAGGTGGTAGTGTCCCTGTACATTTTACCAGTGACATGTTCCACAAAATAGGATCACTTTCTGTAACAAACAACAATTTATAAATCTTCGTAACTAGTATTTGAACAACATGGCAATGAGTGAATGCAGTTGCTGATGCAGATGTTCTTTCGGATAGTACAAAAAACCATTGAATCAGCAAACAGGAAAACAGCTGTCATTATCCGATGACACGGATCTACTAGTGCTCCTCTGCAGTCAAGCATTTAAAACATCTTGTGATATTCTTTAGACTGGAGCTGAGATGCTGGACTATCAAATTGGTTCAAACAGTACATTTGAGAGACATCTGTGATAACCTTCTGTTTGCTCATGCGATACTGGTGACACAACATCCAGAGTTTTCGGAATTGGAAAACAAGTGGCTCTAAAAAAAGCTTGTAATTGCACTTATTTCTGACATTATGCTGTAGTCTTCAAATGCAAACAAGCTACAAAGGATGACATTGTGGTTGCTAGAGAAAATGGTTTAGTGCGTCTGTACAATGGACTACCTGGACAACGTGGAATGCCTTTGACTCCATCCCATCTACAAGTACAACCTCGCATATTGCCAACTTCATAATCGTACCACAACCAAGGTACTTAACATCAGGTTCAAGTTCAAGTTATCTTTTAGCAATGGAGTGGGGTTGATATGTGTACCGATGATTGGGGATGGAAGATCAGATGATGGAAACATGGTTCCTCTACACACAGACTTAAAGCCAGAGCCTGAGTATCTCCTTGAAGCATTCAGGGGTAACTAGAACTACATGTGGTGAATGCAATGGCATTGCACTGTACTAATACCCGAACAAGAAAGTGATACTGATGACATATAAGTTGTGAGTCCTTTTCTAGTTGAAGGATTAAACAATATCATCCCACACGGAGCAATTCAAATAAAAAGGTCTGGATTAAAATGATCTTACAAAATATACAAAAATATCACAATATACAGTATAATATAACAAGAGTCAAAGTTCAAGAATTTAAGAGTCGGATGGCAACTGGCAAAAACGAATTTCTTTTCCAGTTTGTTCTACATGCCGGGCATTGAAAGCGACGCCCATGAGGCATGAGCTCGAAATCACTGAACAAGGCATGGTTAACATTTTTTAGAATAGCTCTACTTTTTTCTAGAGTGTGCATGTCACAGAAGGAAGACAAGCTACGAAGTTGACAACCTATTAATTTAGAACTTAAGTTAACAACTTTGTAGTGAGTTTCTCTCTTTGACCCTAAGACTAAAAAACCAGCATATAAAGGAAAAAAGTTAAAACGTTCTCAATAAAGGAATTATAAAAAACCATGAGAATTACTTTATTGACATTAAAATGGTTCAGCTTCCTTAACAGATAAAGTCTCTGGTGTCCTTTCTTTACTATTGCCTCTGTATTTAATTCCCAGCTGAGATTGTCCTCAAATATAGTACCTAGGTATTTAAAGGAATGGACAATATCGCTGGTTCGTCATTTGTGGGGGATACCAGAGGGCTGCGTCCTTTCTCCTTCCTAAAATCTACAATTATCTCCTTGGTTTTGGTGACATTGAGTTCCAAGTAGGAGTTTCCACAAAATTGGATAAAACCATCTAATGCGGAACCATGACCGTCCTGTGAATTTTGAAGGAGAGACAGCAAGACAGTGTCGTCAGCAAATTTGAAAAGATTGTCCTGTTCGCTCCGACATCCATCCGTGTATATAATATACAAGAGAGGAGAGAAGACGCAACCCTGCGAAGATAAAATACTTCTCATTACGTACATTCGTTGATACTAAAATTATCAAAAATCTATCTATAGTAAATCATGAGTTGATTCCAAATTATCAAGACTCATTAATTAATCATCAATAGTACATTCCGCTAATGAATTTCAATTTTCTTCTAGCTAGTATCATTTTTCCTATTTCATGACGATACAATAGGTACAAGAAAAACATTATTTGCACCAAATACTTCCAAAATATAAATATAATATATATAAACATAATTTAGTTTTACGCTATTTTAAGAACATTTGAGTTTTTGTAAAAGGTCAATGACCTTTTGACCTCTAGTTACGTATAACTGTTATTAATTGTTTTTTAATGTATATTATTAGTAGGATATATATACTCTACACATTGGTACTAAAGCTATTTAGATATGATTATAAAACAATGGATTATAGGCATAAACGCTACCCCCTACCCCAAAATTGTTTACATTACATTTGATCAAGAATCAATTTCAATAAGAATAGTACATCATTACTTTTAAAATTCTTCTAGTTAACATCATGTTTGCTATTTTATATATCGATAGGTACAGATAAAACACAATTTTGATTAAATGCATATACAATTATGGCACAATATAACAGTTAATCATTTTTTTAAGGAAAAAAATGAGTTTTTGTAAAAGGTCAATAACCTTTTGACCTCTAGTTATATAAATAAATGTTGTATTTTGTTTTTGTAAATTGCATATTAGAAAAAAATATATATTCTACACATTGATATCAAGATGATTGAGATTGGATTATAAAACCACAAGTTATGGGCATAAATGTTACCCCCTACCCCAAAATATTTATGGAATAAAATCACTATATAGTTGTTGAGATTACGTAAAAAATAATGTGTTCCAATGCTTCAATTTTTGGTGACTTTTAATATGTCATTATAAACTACATTTGGAATGAAAAAATTAATGTTTCGTTACTATTGCAATTTGTGGTGGGTTTACCTCTAAATATCACTAGATTGACTGGACTAATACCACGGTATAACCTGTAAACGGTCTTTAAAATTAAAGCCTACTCAAAGGAGTCTTAAAAAAGTCTTAAACCTATCTTTTTGTTGCTTATAGGCCTACGTATTATTGATCGTGAAAGACAACCAATTTAACGAGTTTTAATTGTTAAATTAAATAATAACGGTGATTTGATTCTTATATAGGCCTGGAATAGATTTTCTCACGTAGAAATGTACGTACTGTTATGATTGTGAATTGAACAAGCGTGACGAACATTACCTCAATCGTTTACTTTACGCGGTCTTATCTAAGACTGTTTTATAGCAATGGTCTAACAGGGGTTGGCTTTAGTAAGACCGTTTATCTGATAAAGCCCGCTTTAATCAGGGAGTTAAGACCATCAGTAAAGACTGTTTTATAGCAATCCACCCCAGATGGGCCTATAAGAACATGGTTATAGAAAGAACATATCATCCACTGACCTGATATCCCTGGTGGAAAAGTTATGTGAATTAAACAACCCTGCTTATTTTGCTTTCATCGATTTAAGCAAAGCTTTCGATTCCATACCAATGGAAGAGATTTCGACATATATATGCAATACTTATGAAAATGGTATCACCGGGCAATTAGGAAGAGCTTTGAAATGCATGTAGAGTGCATGCCTGTAAGATTAGGACGCGTTTTGAAAACAAGAAATGGTTCAATGTAGAAACTGGGTACAACGGGGAAGTGTACGAACACGAGTCTCATTATGGCATATAAAGACGACATCTCATACTACACAGCCAAAAGAGAAGATCCTGAGAGAGGAATACATCATTGGAACGAATGCTTCAAAAGACCAGGCATGACGCTAAACGTCTCAAATACTGAAATGTGTCAATAGAGCCCCTTTCTCACAGAGCTGAGTGCCAGGAATATTGCGGGAATATACCATTACCATGCCGGTATGGTTTTCTGTGAGAACGGGTCGTCTTGGCATCATGCCGGCACCATACCGGTATCGACATGACCTGCTTTAGACCTAGTAATATTCTAGGGATATTCCCCGCAATGCCAGACGGGCATTCTGTGAGAACGTAACGCCGTTATATTCCGGGGTTCCCTGTCGAGGCTTCAGACACCTTGCGCGGTCAAGTGTATCACTTTGGCGCAGATTCAATTCAATTAACAATAATAATGTCGAACTGGAGGGATAATGAGATAAGGGAGCTGCTTAAAATAAGGGGACAAGAATAAATTTGTAGCATAATCTATAGCAGGCCTAGGTCTAGGCCATATACTTATAGGCTAGTAGCTCTTTGTTGGTGCCTAACTAGCCTGACCCTTCGTCGCCTTGTAAATTGTACAGCCTTCTAAGGTGTTTTACAGATTGCCGATTGACGGCTAATTAATTGCTGTACCTGTATAATATATGCACAATATACTGTACATAGCATGTATTGCATAAATATTCTATAAAGGAAGATAATAATCTGTAACCTAACATTCGCCGCCATATATCCCTAGACAAAAATAATAACAATAAATGACGCCCTCAATAATTATTTTGTCAGAGACTTTTTATTGGCCGAATATGCCCGACTCCTTTCTCACAGAAAGCCGGTATATATCGTTATATTTCCGGCACGATAGTCCGATGAGAATGGGTATATGCCGGTAACGATACCGGCACGACGCCAGCACTGTACCGGTATATTGCAGACACATCTGTGAGAAAGGGGCTTAAGGAGAAAGAAGAAAAATTCGACATCACCATCAATGCATAAACTGTAAAAGTGTAGAGATGGCAAACTATTTAGGAAGCATCATCATGAGATAAGGTGGATATAACAGATAGAATTGGGACATTCAGTGAGAATGTTGGCGCTCTGTATTAATTTCATTCTAAAAAACAAACATGTAGCCAAGAAAACCCAGCAATAATCTTTTATACAGTCCTCTCTCTTGCATTCATTTATGGTACAGAAACATAGGCAATAACAACAACAGATTGGAGTAGGGGTTCAAGCCTAAGAAATAAGACCCCTCGGCAATAACACCAGATTTGACAAAAAAAGAAATGAGGAGATCTGGAGACATATAGGAGTAACATCACCTGGGAGCTGTTGTAAGAAGTAAGTAAAATGTATGTAGGCCTATGTCCAAAATAACCTACACCAACACTACTGTGATTTCTATAAAAATAACAATTCTGTAACCATGCTTAAAGTGATGATTCCTTTTGCCTGTCGCTTTGAAAATGACATTTAAAAAATATACATTAATCCTACTGGCAAATTCTCAAATAAAGTTTTCCAGATTGTCTAGTTGTGAGACAAAGTTAATGAATATTAAACATTAACGGATGGCTTTTCATTTAATTTATCACAACTGTTGTATAGGCCTTACAGTTTACCTTTCCTAGTTTTGTCATGGCAAAATAGACTAGATTTGTCAAATCGCTCAGTAGAATGAGATGCTGTACTGTCTTTCATCTCCTTCAAAATCCTCCACATTTCTTGTGGTCCTGCAACATCGTCGCCGTATCTGCATCCAATGCCTACAATGGCAATCTTATCATTGTCGTCAAGATGATCCACATTCACGGGCCATGGTGAGGACTGATCATTAGTTAGACTCATGATTAAGCTCTTCCTTTTTCAAATACGTTAAAATTAAGATTTCTTGCAGACTTTTATCAAAATATGATTCTATGCATTAGTTGTTGTTTAAATCCATTACTGAAAGGAAAAAAGTAAAAACAAACATATACAGTTGTACTGTGTATTGACTGTATTCTCTCAAACAGCAGATAATGGTTCGTTATGCTGACCATTATTTAATAGTAGCATTTTTTAGATAATCCCCTTTTTCTAATATAGATACGTCAGTATACATAACTCGTAAGCAGCAGACCATGAAACATTGTATTCAGCGGATGATAAACGTATTGTCACGACTGTCTCTACTACTTGGTAATACAAAGGGTGCTAGAAGCTGATAAAAGTAATGCTGACCTTCATAATTCACAACAAAATGCTGTGTAAAATGCTTCTTAAATGACAATAAAAAAAACCCTCCAAGCTTAATTTGATTGTACTAGATGGCACGCTCGCTTCGCTCGCGTACCATCTAGGGGTGCTCACAGATGGTTCTCGAATACAGTAGAATCCACGGACGGGGACTTTTTTGGGACACTAAACAAAAACAGAAGTGTCCCCCTAATTGGGGTATTCAGAAATAGAGACAACAAAACCAATACTGGATTCCATAAAGGACAATTAATTTATGTGGATTAAAGAAATTAGGGAGAAATGGAAATGTATGTACGGGAATTGGGCGGCACGTGGTGGTGGTGATGGAACCGCAGTAATAAAGTTGATTGTATTTATATATTATAAGAACCAAACTAAATAAATAGACCTAGACATTCTGCGAAATGGAAATCGGAAATGCAAGCTCCTATTCAGTGAAAAATTAAACTGTAGTCTACCTAAATATTTAGGGCAAATCATCGGTTGTGGTGTTGAAATTCAAACATTTGTGTGAACCAAACTGGGTCGAATTTCTGTCATGAGTACTGATTTGTTGGCCTGTGATTTATGACGCCTAAGGGATATATCTAGACTTATTTTTTAGAATAATGTACGTACCTGTCAGGCCCTGTTTCTGCTGCCAATCCCAAATATACCGTATAAATATACCGTATAAATATACCGTATATGAAATTCGTGCACCGTTTCCGCTGCACATACTTCGTGGGTGGGCTGTAAAAAAAGTTGGCTTTCATATACCCAAAATGCATTTTGTGAGACGGAAGTATGGATTGACCTAGAGTCTCGTGTAGTGAGGTTACATGACAAAAACAAAACAATGATGGTTTCTCAAAACGTCTTAGCATTGCTTTCTATTTTAAATCTAATGATCAGAAGTGGCACCGAATTTACATCGCACAAACAATCTAGAAATGTAGAATGGGCATTGACTACATTTATGCAAAGAAGACGACGGCGTTTGCCGATAACTTTGGCGTTATTAAGTCTACCACAAATTCTGCTTTTATTTTGTTTGAGATACTATTGTAAATCTCGGTATCTCTTCTGTTGCCATGTAGTCTCCCCCCAACCTTCGCTTCTCCCCACAATCGAATTGCAAAAATAGTTATTTCTTCAGTCCACAGTGATATTTTGATCTGTTGCTTGCTTATTATACACGTGTGTGTCAATGCAGCAGAAAAACCAAACAAACGCGTCACGCTCTGTTAGTTTTTGACCTCGTGTCATGGGCCGGGTCACATATACGGTATATTTTGAGTGCAGCAGAAACGGGGTACGAAATATACGGTATATTTTGGAATATACCGTATAATATCCACAAACGATGGGGATATTTATGCGGTATATATACCGCATATATATACGGTATATTTTTTATGAGACCCATTTCTGCTGCCAAAAAATATACCGTATATAAAATATACCGTATATATACGGTATATTTTTGGCAGCAGAAACGGGGCCTATGATACAATTGTCTTGTGTCGTATAATAAATAAGTACTGTAATAGTTACTGAAGTTACTATTACAATCTCGTCAATGAAAACACGAAAATGTATATGCGCTTACTTATGAAAACGTATACAGTATTATACTCAGTTATTGAAACAGTAGGTTTAAAAAAGTTTCGTTTGTCTGTAAAATGATGTAATCAAGCTGTTTACATGAGTCTTAATTTATAAGCACATAAACTTACAGAGAAAGTAGGGTATCATAAATTTGGCCTTAGCACTCGGGGGAGTGGAGATGAAGTCCGTGGGACTACTAAATATAAATTGTAATGAACCTCGAGGGACATAAATAGGAATATTTCATGTTTCATTATCAATGTATAATAAATGGAAACTGTTTACCGATTCAAATAATAGAAATTGGTTTTTAACATTTTCCGAACCTATTGCAAGTTTATTCTCAAAGGGCCCATATATTTACCTACCGTATGTGTTAAACCAAGGGCTCATAAATTTACCTACAGTACTTGTGTTAAACCAAACTCTGGCAGACTGAGAGATTGGGATGTTCCATTCATCGCAAATCAATACATTTGTATAATCGTATATTAAATCTATCAAAATAGTATTTTTTAAAGAAAATCGGCCTGTCTTCAACATTATGATGGTGTACTCTAGCAATCTATCAAAATAGTATTTTTTAAAGAAAATCGGCCTGTCTTCAACATTATGATGGTGTACTCTAGCTGTTTTACCGGTTTTCAGCTATTAAAACAATTATCGTAGGAGGAGATAGGAAAATGCGAAGCCTCCTCGCTATGTAACATTAGGGTTGAGGGATGGGAAAGCGGATAGGTACAAAGAGGAACAATTTTTAAATATATTCTTTATCCACTGAGTAACGAAATATTTTGTTCATGTTTTATAGGCCTATAAATAATATACCTCTAAATACAGTAGGCCTAAAACATTTGCGATTTAATACTTTGTTAAAACTGTCACTTCGATTGAAATATTAAAGTACATGTCACGATACACCACTACGACGTTTATATTTTTGGTAATTATTAATTAATACAAACGTTGAGAAGGAACTGTCAGTATAAAGTTTATTTGTATATCTAACAGTAGAGCCTATCCACAGTCTCAGTAATAAAGTTTATTTGTATATATTTTTATATTACATCTAACAGTACGAACATTCACAGTAAGAAATGTTCGATTCAAATGAAAAATAGTTAATAGGTATTTACAGTATTGTCAAAGTATTGCAAGTTTATTCTCAAAGGGCCCATATATTTACCTACCGTATGTGTTAAACCAAGGGCTCATAAATTTACCTACAGTACTTGTGTTAAACCAAACTCTGGCAGACTGAGAGATTGGGATGTTCCATTCATCGCAAATCAATACATTTGTATAATCGTATATTAAATCTATCAAAATAGTATTTTTTAAAGAAAATCGGCCTGTCTTCAACATTATGATGGTGTACTCTAGCTGTTCAACCGGTTTTCAGCTATTAAAAACAATTATCGTAGGAGGAGATAGAAAAATGCGAAGCCTCCTCGCATTTTTTTGGCGGGTATTTTTCAAGATGGACATCCATTAGACAGTGTATACCACGATCGGAAAACACCCCTATTTGGGGCAAATCGTTGAACCTAAATTCGTTTTAATCGTCAATAACTAATTATCTAACTCAATTTAATTAGTAAACAGGGTTACATCAGGCGGTTAAAATCAGTACCGAAAGTACGAACCAACTTTACATACCATCGAGTGAAAATTCTAGAAGTAAGGCGCGATTTACCGAATTTTGCCCTTACGTAAATTTATATATAGATTTACTCTAGTAGCTAGATCAACTTTCGTATGCACTTTGAGGTCCAGAGAATTTGACTTCAGAAATTGGTTTAGGGTGGTCAAACAATCAATTTTGGCTTGGTTACACATTTTGAAAATGTGGCGAAAGGTCAAAAGGTCAGGGTGAAAGTTATAACACCAAACACCAACACGTCCTTAAATCTCGACAACCACTGGTCACAGCAAGGTAATTTTGGTCTCAAATTGATCAAAAGGTATACATTTATATTCAGTCTAATGGGACATTTTAGTAAAAAAATGACCGGAAATGCCATTTCTGACCTTTGACCCACAACCCAGGGCATGTATGTATCTCCGTAACTACTGGTCGTAGACACTTCAATTTGGTCTTAAACTGTTCGAAATATAGATTTTGTTATTTGTTACACATTTTGAAAAATGTTACAAAAGGTCAAAGAGTCAGGGTCAAGGGTTATATGAAGAAATATAAATAGCTACTTGTATCTTGGCTACCACTGGTCGCAGCAAGTCAATGTTGGTCTCAAAATGTTCAGAAGGTATGCATTCATATTCAGTCTAATGGGGCATTTTAGTAAAAAATGATCAGAAATGCCCTTTCTGATCTTTGACCCACATACCAGGGCATTTTCATATCTCTGTAAGTACTGGTCATAGAAACTTAAATTTGGTATCAAATTGTTGGAAATATACATATTTACATTCATTCTAACAGAAAATTTGGTGAAAAGATGATCAGAAATATTATTAATTACTAAATGTTTCAAACAAAATACATACCTCTACACAACTTATTCTTACAGGGCATCTTCATATCTCTGTAAGTACTGGTTGTAGAAACTTAAATTTGGTATCAAATTGTTCGAAATATACATATTTACATTCATTCTAATAGAAAATTTGGTTAAAAGATGACCAGAAATACTATTAATGAATAATGTTATTGTTTCAAACAAATAACATATCTCTACACAACTTATCCTTGGACAGTAATGTTTTGCAATAACTTATGCTTTAAATTGTTTCATTATACGATTTAAAACAAATCCTTTACTGTTTGTAATTGTATTTTTGCTTATAATAATGCTAGAAAGTATTTTTGACCCCGAGGATGATCAAACATTTTGATAGAAACGTCGAGCCCAACAGAATTCTTTTCAGAATGCTAAAGTAACTTACTGAATTCATCCTAATAAACGCCCCGGGCATTTATTGTTCAGAAGTTTTTTTTTCGTTTTTTATTGGTGTAATATGGTATGTATAATCAGATAAATACTACCTACAGCAGAAAAAAAAATACAGCACAATTATTATCAAAAAGTGATACAAAAATGCTTGGTAAATTGTAGATTATGGTAGTCATTGAAATGTGTTGTGATACAATTATTAGTCGCGTGCAACGCAACTCTACAGCTCACTATGTCGGTCGGTTGGTCGGTAAACACTAACTAAAATTTGAGCACGCGACTGCAGCCATGTATGTGGCCTTGTTGTGTATATGCATGTGGCGGGGCGTTTAAATCGAAGGGAGGGGTGAGCGTTTATTTAAAATGTTTCTGTCTTTTAGAATAAAAGTGACACTGTCACAGGCTCCATTTAACGAATCCTCTCCATGTGCCAGTATAATGATATAAAACAATGATACATCATTATCCTGAGACACTATATGAGACACGATTACACAATTTGTCATCTGTTTGTTTGTAACTACAATTTGTCAGCAATCAACACTGTCTTTTGCATATATATGCCAATACATAGTTCCAATATGTCCAGCTTTCCTGAAAACACCCTTGTGTACTGTAGTGTGTTGTAGTATGATTGTGTCATCTATATATAAATTTACGTAAGGGCAAAATTCGGTAAATCGCGCCTTACTTCTAGAATTTTCACTCGATGGTATGTAAAGTTGGTTCGTACTTTCGGTACTGATTTTAACCGCCTGATGTAACCCTGTTTACTAATTAAATTGAGTTAGATAATTAGTTATTGACGATTAAAACGAATTTAGGTTCAACGATTTGCCCCAAATAGGGGTGTTTTCCGATCGTGGTATACACTGTCTAATGGATGTCCATCTTGAAAAATACCCGCCAAAAAAATGCGAGGAGGCTTCGCATTTTTCTATCTCCTCCTACGATAATTGCTTTTAATAGCTGAAAACCGGTTGAACGGCTAGAGTACACCATCATAATGTTGAAGACAGGCCGATTTTCTTTAAAAAATACTATTTTGATAGATTTAATATACGATTATACAAATGTATTGATTTGCGATGAATGGAACATCCCAATCTCTCAGTCTGCCAGAGTTTGGTACTGTAGGTAAATTTATGAGCCCTTGGTTTAACACATACGGTAGGTAAATATATGGGCCCTTTGAGAATAAACTTGCAATACTTTGACAATACTGTAAATACCTATTAACTATTTTTCATTTGAATCGAACATTTCTTACTGTGAATGTTCGTACTGTTAGATGTAATATAAAAATATATACAAATAAACTTTATTACTGAGACTGTGGATAGGCTCTACTGTTAGATATACAAATAAACTTTATACTGACAGTTCCTTCTCAACGTTTGTATTAATTAATAATTACCAAAAATATAAACGTCGTAGTGGTGTATCGTGACATGTACTTTAATATTTCAATCGATTATGACAGTGACAGTTTTAACAAAGTATTAAACTGGGTAAGGTCAGGTGTGCGAAATATTAAGGATATTGTAATTGAGAATAGGTTCATTAACGCAAATGAATTACTAGATATGCTTAGGTATAAATCAAACTGGATTGCTGAATGGCAAATTGTATTAAACGCAATTCCAAAAGAATGGAAAGAGAAAATCTTTTTAAGGGATAAAAACCAAAAGCACTCAAAAACAACACACGTTCGATGTTTGAATATGAGTAGCAAACAAATATGTTCTTTCTTTATTAAGGAAAAATGTCTAGAACCATCCAAAAGTAAAACAAAATGGGAAACATATTTTAACATGGAGAACGATTGGTCTGTAACATGGAAAAGAAAAATTAAAGATATTAAAGATAATAAACTTAAACAGTTGAACATCAAACTATTGCATTGTATAACACCTACCAAAAGAAGGCTGTTAAAATGGAAAATAAGCAACACAGATACTTGCCTACAATGCAACGTAGTAGAGGATGATGCCCATTTCTTTTATGAATGCACTGAAGTAAAACCCTTATGGGAATATATTAACGTTTACACCATGCACAAATTTGGGATCGAGGCAAATTATCGAAACATTGTACTAGGTACAGGAAACAAATATGTAGACCACATGTTCTCTATTGGATGCTTCAGCGTTTACAAGGCACATACTTTGAAAAATGTAAACAAATGGACCGGATCATTGTCTCGTCTTTTTATGGCGGAAAAAAACAAAAGATCTTACCTTAACCACCTATTATAATTTATATTGATGTGAATCTGATTATTTAAAATATATTACATAATAATGTTGTATAATACACATAGGCAGTTTCATTTTACCTTATATGAAATATAAATAAAAAAAAAAAAAATTGTATAAATTAATATTGAAAACAAAAAAGAAACGTAACGCAACATAAGTAACGCACGAGAAGATAAGCAAACAAATATAACCATGAGACATAAAACTAGACACAGGAGTAAGAAAAGCATTTTTAATATTTTTGTTTTTGTTTTTTTTATTCGTATTTTAAAATAATGTATATAATCTGTATATAGGGTATAAATGAATTGTATGTCAAAAATACTACCGAAAATAACTATACAACATTAGTAAATGTATCTCATACAGTACATTTATTAGTTAAGTGTTCACAATGTTAGATGTTGAGAATTATAGAACAAAAAAAATACTAGAAAATTATGAAAAAAGTGGATAACAGAAAAGAAATAATGCTCTGATTCCAAGAACAGTAACGTTGATAAAATAAAAATAAAAAAATATATATATATATATATAAATACACCAAACCAAACAAAAGTAAGAATAACAATGAATAGTTATTATTATTATTAGAAATAATTGTATTAATCTGTTGATGAAATGAAATGAATAAATAGTGGTTAACGCCACAAAAGAGAAAAAAAAAAAAAGTATTAAATCGCAAATGTTTTAGGCCTACTGTATTTAGAGGTATATTATTTATAGGCCTATAAAACATGAACAAAATATTTCGTTACTCAGTGGATAAAGAATATATTTAAAAATTGTTCCTCTTTGTACCTATCCGCTTTCCCATCCCTCAACCCTAATGTTACATAGCGAGGAGGCTTCGCATTTTCCTATCTCCTCCTAAGATAATTGTTTTTAATAGCTGAAAACCGGTTGAACAGCTAGAGTACACCATCATAATGTTGAAGACAGGCCGATTTTCTTTAAAAAATACTATTTTGATAGATTGCTAGAGTACACCATCATAATGTTGAAGACAGGCCGATTTTCTTTAAAAAATACTATTTTGATAGATTTAATATACGATTATACAAATGTATTGATTTGCGATGAATGGAACATCCCAATCTCTCAGTCTGCCAGAGTTTGGTTTAACACAAGTACTGTAGGTAAATTTATGAGCCCTTGGTTTAACACATACGGTAGGTAAATATATGGGCCCTTTGAGAATAAACTTGCAATAGGTTCGGAAAATGTTAAAAACCAATTTCTATTATTTGAATCGGTAAACAGTTTCCATTTATTATACATTGATAATGAAACATGAAATATTCCTATTTATGTCCCTCGAGGTTCATTACAATTTATATTTAGTAGTCCCACGGACTTCATCTTAGCCACTCCCCCGAGTGCTAAGGCCAAATTTATGATACCCTACTTTCTATGTAAGTTTAGTTACAGTTAGTTCTTGACGATAATACAACGAATTTAGGTTACACCCTTCGGCCGCGAAAACGTTTCTGTACAAATATGATACCGATTGGCTTTATTTCATTCAACAGCGACCATAATCTCGCCAATTACAGGATAGATAAACTATTTTATTATTGATGTGCTTATAAATTAAGACTCATGTAAACAGCTTGATTACATCATTTTACAGACAAACGAAACTTTTTTAAACCTACTGTTTCAATAACTGAGTATAATACTGTATACGTTTTCATAAGTAAGTGCATATACATTTTCGTGTTTTCATTGACGAGATTGTAATAGTAACTTCAGTAACTATTACAGTACTTATTTATTATACGACACAAGACAATTGTATCTGACAGGTACGTACATTATTCTAAAAAATAAGTCTAGATAGATCCCTTAGGCGTCATAAATCACAGGCCAACAAATCAGTACTCATGACAGAAATTCGACCCAGTTTGGTTCACACAAATGTTTACCGGAATTTCAACACCACAACCGATGATTTGCCCTAAATATTTAGGTAGACTACAGTTTAATTTTTCACTGAATAGGAGCTTGAATTTCCGATTTCCATTTCGCAGAATGTCTAGGTCTATTTATTTAGTTTGGTTCTTTTAATATATCAATATAATCAACTTTATTACTGCGGTTCCATCACCACCACCACGTGCCGCCCAATTCCCGTACATACATTTCCATTTCTCCCTAATTTCTTTAATCCACATAAATTAATTGTCCTTTATGGAATCCAGTATTGGTTTTGTTGTCTCTATTTCTGAATACCCCAATTAGGGGGACACTTCCGTTTTTGTTTAGTGTCCCAAAAAAGTCCCCGTCCGTGGATTCTACTGTATTCGAGAACCATCTGTGAGCACCCCTAGATGGTACGCGAGCGAAGCGAGCGTGCCATCTAGTGATTTTAAAATACACTTCTGATGCTTTTATTGTCAATGCATTTAGTACTTAAAAAATAAAAAAACCTAAGTTTCTAGTGGTATTGATAATAAATCTCCAGAAATATTGTTTTATTATGTACACTGGGAACAGACGTGTATAAATTATGTATAATTTGTCGGTGACATTCAACAATATTATACAACAGTGTTATATACAGAATGATGACAATGAATTGGTATATTATAGTTGTCTCCGATATTTTTTCAATATCATGATTGTACTCGCACCCGGATGAAGGAGGTTTATTCCAGTTATTCTTATTACAATATTAATTGTGTTGTACTTTTAGTCGCGTCGCTACTCTACAGCTCACTATGTCGGTCGGTTGGTTGGTTGGTCGGTCGGTAAACACTCACGTGAGTACGCGACTGCAGCCATCTATATGGCCTTGTTTTATATCTAGGGTGTATTTATTTGATATACATATATTTTTACCATATTACACCAAAAACAAACAAAAAACGCCTCCACCGAATAAACATCCCTCCCCCTAAACACCCCTCTGAACAATATATGTCGTTTATTTGGATAATTACGGTAAGTTAACTTCTAGCATTCTGAAAAGAACTGTTGAGTTCGACGTTTCTATCAATGCTTGATCGTCCTCGGGGGGGTCTACAATATTTTCTAGCATTATTATAAGCAAAAGTACAATTACAAACAGTAAAGGATTTGTTGTAATTCCTATTATTATTGCATACCATTTATATAAGAATAAGTTGTGTAGAGGTATGTATTTTGTTTGAAACATTAGTAATTAATAGTATTTCTGATCATCTTTTCACCAAATTTTCTGTTAGAATGAATGTAAATATGTATATTTCCAACAATTTGATCCCAAATTTAAGTTTCTACGACCAGTACTTACAGAGATATTAAGATGCCCTGGTATGTGGGTCAAAGGTCAGATATGGCATTTCTGATAATTTTTCACTAAAATGTCTCATTAGACTGAATATGAATACATGCCTTCTCAACATTTTGAGACTAAAATTGACTTGCTGCGACCAGTGGTTGCCAAGATACAAGTACCTATTTGTGTTTGTTCATATAACCCTTGACCCTGACCCTTTGACCTTTTGTAACATTTTTCAAAATGTGCAACAAATAAATAAATGTATATTGCAAACATTTTTGGACCTAATTCAAGTGTCTACGACCAGTACTTACGGAGATACATACATGCCCTCTGTAGTGGGTCAAATGTCAGAAATGGCATTTCCGGTCATTTTTGACTAAATTGTCCCATTAGACTGAATATAAATGTATACCTTCCGATCAATTTGAGACCAAAATTACCTTGCTGTACCAGTGGTTGTCGAGATTTAAGGACCTATTGGTGTTTGGTATTATAACTTTACACCCTGACCTTTTGACCTTTCGCCACATTTTCAAAATGTGTAACCAAGCCAAAAATGATTGTTTGACCATCCTAACCCAATTTTTGAAGTCAAATTCTCTGGACCTCAAAGTGCATACGAAAGTTGATCTAGCTACTAGAGTAATTGTAATAACTCTCAATATATTTTTGATCAGGCAATTTACAATAGTTGAGTAGTGATGGATTAGTTACGGTATCGTTTTGTATTAAACGTAACGTCTTATTTATTTGAAATAAGTAGTGTTTTTATAGCTCACTATGTCGGTCGGTCGGTCGGTAGGTTGGTCGGTAAACACTAACTCAAATTTGCGTACGCGACTGCAGCCATGTATTAGGCCTTGTTTTGTCACTTTCAGATAGTTTTTTTGTTCACCTAATACAAAATCAAAGAAAGATGAAAAGCAGTTTGACTTCTTTAGTATGTATGGGCACAGCTACTGTATGTTATACTCTGCATTGACACAGCTACTGTATGTTATACTCTGCATTGACACAGCTACTGTATGTTATACTCTGCATTCACCCAGCTACTGTATGTTATACTCTGCATTGACACAGCTACTGTATGTTATACTCTGCATTGACACAGCTACTGTATGTTATACTCTGCATTGACACAGCTACTGTATGTTATACTCTGCATTGGCACAGCTACTGTATGTTATACTCTGCATTGACACAGCTACTGTATGTTATACTCTGCATTGACACAGCTACTGTATGTTATACTCTGCATTGACACAGCTACTGTATGTTATACTCTGCATTGACACAGCTACTGTATGTTATACTCTGCATTGACACAGCTACTGTATGTTATACTCTGCATCGACACAGCTACTGTATGTTATACTCTGCATTGACACAGCTACTGTATGTTATACTCTGCATTGACACAGCTACTGTATGTTAAATATGGAAAGCCAAACCCGCCAAAAATACATAATACATACCATCCACCAATAATTAATTCGTACAAAATTCAAACCATCCAATATTATCTCATGCAGTTCAATGAAAACTTAAACCATTCACCTAGTATCTACACCATCCAATACAATATGTGACCATCTACCACTAGCCCAAACGACAATACGCCGAACAAACTACCCATAACACAAACCATCTAAAGAATGTTGAGCCCAACAGTTACAATTTAACAATAAAAAAAAAACTACCGTTTTAAAACTTGTCGAGTGGAATATCTACACTTTACATGCGTAAATGCGAATGATGTACAGAACTGACTATGGAAAGTATGAAAATTAAAAGATAGTATATCAACTGACCGTATCCGGATATTCACCCCCTGGACATTTACCCCCCGGACAACTACCCCCCGGACAACCACCACCTGGACCACTACCCCCTTAGGACAACTACCCCTTTAGGACAACTACCCCCCGGACAAATACCCCCCGGACAACTACCCCCTTAGGACAACAACCCCCTTAGGACAACTACCCCCTGGATAACTACCCCCCGGACAATTACCCCCTAGGAACAATTACCCCCCGGACAATTACCCCCCGGACAATTACCACCCAGAAAACTATCCCTTTAGAATACCCTAACCACCCAGACCATTCAACAACCTGACTCTGCAACAGTGTATAATAGGAATTAATAACTATATTTTAATTCGTTACTTTGACGAATTACTATTCATTATTGCAAACAAAAGTAAAAGATTGAACATAAATATAGCCTGGTATAAACTGAAGATTGTCACACATGATCATAGGATAGTCGAACGTATTATATAGTACTCCCTGTATTTACTGTAAAGACTGGGTTCGCTAATAATAATAATAATTTTTTCGTCAGGACAATGCTTCGATAACCACTGGTCTTAAAAGAATTAATTTTTGTCTCAAATTTGTCATATATGTATTTTTGTACACTTGAAGAATAATATCACTTTTGATATTTGACCTCAATGTTCACTCACCGAATAAACGTCGATCTTTAAATAAATTCCCCTCAAATAAACGGTGACCATGTCACTCCCATGAAACATCATAATGGAATAATCGGCGTCTATTTCCATTAGATTATACCCCCTCCCATTGAATAAACAACTTTCTTCCAATAAATGTCCACCTAAAAACCACCTAAACAATAAACAGCCCAGGCCGTTTTTTCAATAAATACGGTACTTTAAATCTAGCGCATCTAGGGTCTAGCGTGCTGTTAAACAGAATAATCGGTTAAAAACGGGTGTTTCGAAACTAGAGACCCGAGACCAGAGACCAGAGACCCAATACGAAAAGGGAGACCTAAATATACGAAAAGGGAGACCCACGTACGAAAAGGGAGACCCCACTATACGAAAAGGGAGACCCCACTATACGAAAAGGGAGACCCCACTATACGAAAAGGGAGACCCTAATATACGAAAAGGGAGACCTAAATATACGAAAAGGGAGACCCAGTTATACGAAAGGGAGACCCAAATATACAAAATGGGAGACCCAAATATACGAAAAGGGAGACCCACTATAAGAAAAGGGAGACCCCACTATACGAAAAGAGAGACCACACTATACGAAAAGGGAGACCCTAATATACGAAAAGGGAGACCCAAATATAGGTCTCCCTTTTCGTATTGGGTCTCGTGTCAGGTCTCTGGTCTCGGGTCTCTATTTTCGAAACACCCGTTAAAAACAGATGATTTCATTTTTACAGAAACCGGTCCTATATATTTGTCTACTTTTGGATGGGGGGGGGGGGGTAGTTGATCGGCGGGTAGTTGACCGGGGGTAGTTACCCGGGGGGGTAGTTATCCTAAGGGGGTAGTTGTCCTAAGGGGGTGGTTGTCCGGGGGGTAGTTGTCCGGGGGGTTGTTATCCTAAGGGGGTAGTTGTCCTAAGGGGGTAGTTGTCCGGGGGGTAGTTGTCCGGGGGGGTAGTTGTCCTAAGGGGGTAGTTGTCCTAAGGGGGTAGTTGTCCGGGTGGTAAACATCCGGGGGGTAACTGTCTAGGGGGTAGGTGTCCTAGAACCCAACTGACATATACGTAAGCAGAGTCAAAAACTAACGTTTGAAAAGTTGTCGAATGAAATGTTATCACATGAAATCACGAACAAGCGAACGGTGTGTAATACTGGCCAATCGAAAGTAGGTGATTGAAATGCAACCACTTTAACTCAAGAAAATACGTTCGGTGCGAAAAATCGCCGTTTGGAAAGTCGATGCTTCAAATATCATGGTTTGAAATCACGAACAAGCGAACGGTGTGTAATACTGGCCAATCAAAAGTAAGTGATTGAAATGCAACCACTTTAACTCAAGAAAATACGTTCGGTGCGAAAAATCGCTGTTTGGAAAGTCGATGCTTCAAATATCATGGTTTGAACTCACGAACGGGCGTATCGTGTGCAAAACAGTTGTTTAAACTGTTAAACAGACGAACGGTGTATAAAACAGGCAATGTATTAGAATTAGAATTCGATGAACTATAATTAAGATGCTTTGTTTGAAATGTTCATGAACAACATGAAATGTTGATAAATGAGTTGGCTAATATATACTTGTATTAACGTTAGATTAATTCAATTATTGCTGCCTGGGCTCAACATTCTTTAGATGGTTTGTGTTATGGGTAGTTTGTTCGGCGTATTGTCGTTTGGGCTAGTGGTAGATGGTCACACATTGTATTGGATGGTGTAGATACTAGGTGAATGGTTTAAGTTTTCATTGAACTGCATGAGATAATATTGGATGGTTTGAATTTTGTACGAATTAATTATTGGTGGATGGTATGTATTATGTATTTTTGGCGGGTTTGGCTTTCCATAGTTATACTCTGCATTGACACAGCTACTGTATGTTATACTCTGCATTGACACAGCTACTGTATGTTATACTCTGCATTGACACAGCTACTGTATGTTATACTCTGCATTGACACAGCTACTGTATGGTATACTCTGCATCGACACAGCTACTGTATGTTATACTCTGCATTGACACAGCTACTGTATGTTATACTCTGCATTGACTCTGCTACTGTATGTTATACTCTGCATCGACACAGCTACTGTATGTTATACTCTGCATTGACACAGCTACTGTATGTTATACTCTGCATTGACACAGCTACTGTATGTTATACTCTGCATTGACACAGCTACTGTATGTTATACTCTGCATTGACACAGCTACTGTATGTTATACTCTGCATCGACACAGCTACTGTATGTTATACTCTGCATTGACACAGCTACTGTATGTTATACTCTGCATTGACTCTGCTACTGTATGTTATACTCTGCATCGACACAGCTACTGTATGTTATACTCTGCATTGACACAGCTACTGTATGTTATACTCTGCATTGACACAGCTACTGTATGTTATACTCTGCATTGACACAGCTACTGTATGTTATACTCTGCATTGACACAGCTACTGTATGTTATACTCTGCATCGACACAGCTACTGTATGTTATACTCTGCATTGACTCTGCTACTGTATGTTATACTCTGCATTGACACAGCTACTGTATGTTATACTCTGCATTGACACAGATACTGTATGTTATACTCTGCATTGACACATCTACTGTATGTTATACTCTGCATTGACTCTGCTACTCAATTAGCATACATCAATATTATTGCACAGCACAGTTGGAGTAGTTCTGATAAAAAGTTAGGATGAACTCTTTAAAACTGATCATTATGATGTAAGCGAAGAAGAATAGGAATCTGTACCACGGGAAGCTTTAATGGAGACGTAGCATCATACATACTATCACAATTACTGTCGCAGAGATACGGCAACAATATAGGTTTATATCGTGATGATGGTGATCGTGTAAGCTGTATTTAAAGAATCGCCACGGAAGATTGAATCAATCAAGAAAGACAAATGCAAGGTATTTAGTGAAAATGGTTTGAATTTGACCATAGAAACTAATAGTAAAGTAATGACTTACCTTGATATAACGCTAGACTTGAGAGCAGGTACGTTTATGCCTTTCAAATAATTCGCCATGTATGTGCACCGCGAGGGCAATCATTCGCGTCTTCAATGATCCAGACCATTCCATTAGCTATAAACAAACTGTGTCGAATATTTAATCTGATGATGAATTACTACAGCTATAGCACCATACCAGGAAGCACTTACACAGCGCGGATACACTCATGAGTTAAACTTTAACTAAGACACACCAAACAAACAACAACGCGCAAACGTAATATGATTTGGTTCAATACACCAAAGCAAAACATAACCACAGATATTAGTGTCACAAATGACATAAGTTGTATATATATTGTGCTAGTAACTTTCTCTTTGTTTTCATTATTTGAACCTTTTTTTAGTTTTAGGAAGCTGTTGTGTAAAGCAAGTGTATCAGAGTATTGTGTTGCAGAGAAGGATGGTGTGGAGGTCTCTGATTGGTGGAGACAGAGAAGAAGTGCTATGTTAAGCAAGGAGAGGATAGGAGAAAATTAGTATGGGAAATGAAGGCGTATAGGAGAAGAAAGTAATTGTGTATACACAAAGTAAAAGAAATAGTGAGTTGGAAGGAATACTATAAATTAAAGCTGTACTTGAGATTACTGGCGATTAATTGTAATTGTATATAGAAAGAAAAGAAGTGAATAACTGGTAAAAATAGCAGAGCAGTTGCATCATACTTAAAGTATTGAGACATTAATTACAGTAAATTAGTTGCTGGTTGTACGGGAGGCGTGAAAGTAGTTCAACAGTCGCAGAAACATTTTAACTTTTATCTTTTGTAATTTATTTATTTGCCAGCATCGGAGACTGAAGAGGACTTTGATTACTTGTTTAATTATTTATTCAGGGGTATTACTGTAAATTTACTTGTAGGTAGGGGTGGGGGTGGGGGTGGGCTTCTGTGTGTTTGATATTAGGAACATTTTTGAAATGTTGTCTTGAAGGATTGGGAAGTTTGGGGAGTTATAGACATGCTGGGACTGTTAGGGTTGATTATTGCTTGAGAACGGGTTGCTCTAGAAATCCCTTCCCTAACCTCTGGGTTCCCTACTGCTTCCATGTGATGACCATTTGTCTACGTAATATTCTATTAGCATTCAATAATTGTTAGCTTACTCAGCAGTTTCAAACCGACGTCCTAGGGACGAAATTCCAGGTAAGTCACGCTTCTGCTTTTAACATTTTCAAACACCTAGTACTGGTCTCTTTAAAGATGCAGCTAAGAATGTGACGGCCCTATCGTCCGAACATCCATTAGCTACTCTGCATGAATTAAAATAAACAAGATACTCTCTCAGGGTACCTATCCGGGCTAATTATGGGCCGCTTCAGGGCCGCCCCAAAAAGCATTATATTTTTTCTATTAGGTTAGGGCAGAAACTATAGATGGCGTGCATATATCATGAATATTCATGATGCATGCCTGAGCTTATGACGTCATAATTGCAAAACACACTGTCTGCTGATGTACGCTCTCAGTGAAGATCAGAGTATACTGTACCCCTTTTCTCTCGATGTTGTTGTGCCAGTGCTAAGCAGAGCGGTACTGAACATGATTTTGTACGCTCTTCCCCGGGTAGAAAGCCCATATGAGACCCATATAGTACAACTTATGGGTACCATATGGGTTTCCCATATGGGATTCCACCTTTTTTGCACCCAAGAACCATATGGGTCCCACATTGGAAAGCCCCCTTGGCCCATATTTGACATCATATGGGCATCGTATTGTGTTGCCAGCATACCCCATATACAACCCGCATGGAGGCCACATCAGAAAGCATATAGGTACAATAATGTATTCCTCTGGGGAATCCATGTGGGTCACATATTGGAAAGAGCATAATATTTAACTACTTTGGCTTACACAGATGGGACCAGACCTGTGTATTTTGTGTAAAACGAAATGAAAAAGAATGTAGACAGTAAGATTGCGGTTTCAATTCATTATTTTTCAATACACCCAATCGAATATATGAAATGACATTTCATTAGTGTATGTATTCATTAATCTTCAATGTCACTTAAGTCTTAGACAACAGTAGTTTGCTTGAGCTGCCTGGCCTTTCTTCCACCTTCTTTGTCTCTAGAGTTGTATAGATATGTTTTGACAGCCGGAATTGCTTCCTCATTTGTGGAATCCTTTGATTTGGGTTTTTTTCAAACTGCTCCTGTAAAAAATAGGACAAATCAAATTGTGTTAAAGATTTCAAACAAATAAAAAATATTAATTGACTGTACCACATTGTTTGACACAGTGTTATGAATATTTATGTGTGAATAGTTTTTGTGTCCTAGTTACTGTAATCTGCAAAAATTGTAATTTTTCTGATGAATGTTTCAATAACATGTTGGCCTAAAACCGGGTAATATTTTAATGCTTTTCTATAAACATACACTGTAAAAATATATGCTTAGTTTACCCCATCAATTAGTGTGGAGTAAACTTTGATTTCACCCATTGGGAAAATGGATGTTTTCTTGGCCAGGGAAAACTAAATCTACCCAGGTATTTCATAATTCTTTATTCACCAAAGGCAAAACGGTATAAACAAATAGCTTTCGCTAGTCAATGGTTTACACCTGATTAACAAATATAATACTGTTCAGTGCAAACGATTTTGATAATAATTATAATTATACAATAATGTAAGAAAAACACAATAATGACAAAAAGAAAGAGGTGGGCCAGCATTAATCAGTATCTCGATAATAGTAGTTCAGTTATATTTTTTACGAAATTAATTTTTGATGTATTATTTTTTATGTCGAGTGATAAATTATTTCAAAATGTTGTGCCGGTAAACGAAATTCTAAATTGACCAGCCATAGTACGGGCTTTTGGGATAGATAGGTTATTACCTTGTTTAAACCTAGTAGTTCGTAAATGATCAACTGTACTAAAACAGTTGTTTCATAATATAAATTAAGTGTAGCGCCCCAAACGTTTCATAGCGTTTCTGTAGAGTAACGGTTCCGAAAACATTGTATACAAACCACACGAGGAACCCGGAAGCGATCAAGCATAAAACGACTGTACTTCAATAGCCAATAAAAACAAATAAAGACCGCGAAAGCCAAAAAAATAATGAATATTCATTAGAACAACCCTGGATGAAGGTAAAAAACATGTTTTCGTCGTTTTATCACGTGGATTTTAAGAGGTAATGTCACTGAAAGTTAACCAAAATTGTACATCCAACGCCAGTTTTTTTTCTCAAGTGATACATTTAAAAAGTAGGTATAAATGTTGTTTTCCATATCAGTTTAAAAATAATTTTTTCTGTTGAATTCTTTGATTTAGTTGGATACTTTAGTTATCCTTGAATGTTTTAACAAGGTTTGTATTCATATAGCCTGGCTGGATTTTTTCCTATGCTAGCTTATAATAGGCTAGGTCCAGGCCCCCTTGCGTGGTTAAAACCAGCTGTGCAAGACTAATGGCGGTTTATTTTTAACACGTAAACATGCCTGTTCAGGGGCCTGAGTGACAGCTGACCTGTTATAAAGCTGATTAATTACTTGTTCCTGGTCCTAATTAAAAATAGGCCTAGCCTAGGCCTAAGATTTTTTAATAATCATTCATTTTTGGAGGGGAGAACAGAGTAGGCCAGGCTACAGGCATAGCTAGGCCTATATTATTTATAGGCTAGGCTCCATCACCAGCTGTTTAAAGGCCTAGAGCAGCCTACCTAGCCTGTCTTAGTCAAAGATCTGTAATATACTGTAATAATAGAAAGAAGCTATAGTCTATAGAGTACTGTGACATTAGATATTTAATTATAACAAATGCATATTTCTTTCATATTTGTATTGTATATTTATTATTATTTTGATATGCAATCAAAATCTGAATCAGTAAATAACATTAATTTCCGTTATCAATCAATAATGTATAAACCAAATTAACAAAACATACCTTTCAAAAAATTCAATTCAATTACAATTCATATTCCAATTGTTAATATTTACAAAATCATTGTTCTAGCAATAACAAAAAAAAAAAACACTACCATTCATAAATTATACTGTACGTAAGATGTACAATACTGTAACAATTAACTGAGAAATAGCAAACTATTATTACTTCATGCTGGATCTCAGGTGAAATCAAAGTAAGATGTGACTTCATGATTTCCCACAAAACCCTTTCTGTGGTACTGCTGTCGAGGAATTTTATTTTTCCTTAATACTTCGTCCATTTTGGTACATAGATCCAAATGTTATCTCTTGATTCAAAGTAGTTCGCTATATAAAGTATATAAAAGAAATATAACATTAATTTTTATAGTATTGTATGTTTTAGACATAATTTTAAAGGCGTATACGTAGTACTGACCAAGTCTTTGACCTTCTGTTCTTTTAGATATATTCTGTGGCCAGTCTCTGCAATCTTACTATACTGTTTTGTCACAAGTTACACTGAAAAAGATTCTCTTCTAAAGACTGGATTTTAATCATTGTAGCATTTTGATGTGCTGCAGCTTCTGATTTTCTTAAAGTCTGCTAGATGATCACCTGAGATTAAACAATATTGGTCAAAAAATTTATTTCAATCTGCATCAAAAATGAGCATCAAAATTATTATATTTAAAAAATGTTAACCACTGATAATATATGAATATTTCGTAGGAAAATAAGTTCCAGTCAAAGGTTTGCTTTATTATGCATAAAACCAGGACAAACATTTTTGAAATTCACTAAATTCTATGCTCTGGGCTAAAAAAATTAACAAACCTTGAAAAAGTATTAAACTCTTGGAAAGCAAGGAATCTTACAATTTTTGGAAAAGTCACAGTTTTAAAAAGTTTAGCTTTTAGCCCCATTAATATACAACGCATCCATAATTGATGTGCCAGAAAGTGTCGTTAAAAGGATAACACAATTGTCTTATGAATTTCTTTTGGATGGAAAAAATGAAAAGATAAAAAGAAAAAAATGTATTGGTAATATAATTGAGGGTGGCATTAATATGCCAGACTTTTCTACTCAAGTTAAAACACTTAAAATCACATGGGTAAAGAGAATTCTTTGTAGAAAACATGTAAAATGGAAAGTACTTCCACTGTATTATATAAACAAGATTGGAAGTGAATATATGGTGTTTAATATGTCAAACTTGAATATAAGAAATGGCAGTTTTTGTTAGCTAAGAGGCCCTTATTTTATTCAAATGTAATAAAAAGTTGTGCAGAATTTAATACAAATATAAACAGTAAGGCAAAATCTTATAATAATGTTATACAAGAAAACCTATGGGGTAATAAGGAAATTGTTTGTAAAAACACTACTTTGTTTTATAAAACGTGGAGTAATGTAGGTTTCAATCAGATCAATGATTTAGTAAGAATCAATAGACTAATGAACCCACATGAAATTTTATCAAAATTAAATGTCAAAAGAAACTGGCTTAGTGAATACGCTACACTTATGCAAGCTATTCCTAAAGGTTGGCTGGATTTAATAAAAATTATAATGGAGATAGTGTTAAATTAAATTCAGATGATTATAAAATAATAAACAAGATATTTCAGATGAAAACAAAACAGATATATTCAAGTTTTATAGAAGGTATGTTTGTTGCTCCTATTACTATTCCCAAATGGGAAAAAGAAATTGATATTGAAATTACAAACTGGTTTGATATTTGGTCAAGAAAAGTAAACAATGAGAAAAACAAAAAATATGCACAACTTAATTACAAATTACTTCTTAGAATTTTACCAACAAATTTACAATTATATAATTTAAATGGAATATTAAGAAAATGTGAGTTATGTGATGTAACTGAGGATGATAAGCACATGTTTTTCAAACGTAAAAGCAATGTCCTATTATGGAAAAAAAATCAATGAAATATTTAAAAAGTTAGATAATAGTAACTGTTCTTTTGAAGAACTTGTTTTTGGGTCCGAATGCAACATAAAAAATAAGTTATACTCAATTGCTCTATATTTTATATATAAAATAAAAATATTGTCAGAATTAAATAAGTCAGTCTGTAAAAACTCATGGATAATGTTTAAAACATATACTTACACAAGAGTATACCATGAATGTATTTTATTGATTTTTTTATTTTGAAGGTTACTGTAAATAAATTAATTTGTACAAAAATGTAAATAGACGAAATAAAACAGAAAAAAAGAGAAAAAAATGAAAAAACAATAAAAAGAAGTGTAACAAAAAATAGCATGGTAAATGCTATACTCTACAAGCAACTGGTTATTGAGTTGCCTTTGATTTTCCATATTTATTGATATTGTTTTCAGATTATATGTAATGTAAATGTGTAAATGATATCTTGCAGAGTTTTTTTAAGATGTAAGGGGAAACTTTATGTCTATGAATGAAAATAGTATATATTTAAAAAGATAATATACAAACATAATAAAATTGTTTATTTATGTTTTGAAATGAAATAAAGGTGAGTGAACCTCACAAAAGAAAAGAAAAAATTCTATGCTCAAAGGGACAATGTATATTTAAAGAGCAACTTGACCAATTGAGTTTATATGTAATGTCAATGTAAAATTGAAACAGCATTTGAATTTACCAGTCAAGATGTCACCACACCTGTCGGATGTTGAATATTATAAAATATTGACACCTGGAAAAATAGTTGATTGAAGAAATATTTAATAAAGAAAAGAGGCATAAATAAAATAAATTACAATTATTTGTTTTGACAGTTATTTTATACTAACATTGTTCTTTAATATGGGAGTACAAACACATTTCATTGTTTGAAGTGTGTATTAAACTTTCTAAAGAGGTGGTTATGATTATTTACCTACCTTTTTAATTTGATGTCTACCAGGACGGTATGGCCTAACAACGCTGTGCGATATTATTTTGCTTTTTTTGTCACTGTCATGGTCTACAAAAGACTTGTTTGTAGTCATGATTGTAGGCCTTGAGATATCTACAGGCTTGAGGAACATTGTTGGTTCTGATGTCATATTGATTAACAATAGATGCAACTGTATACTTTACTTTAAAAATAAATCAATTTTTAAATCTACAGTACTTCAGTACAAATCCAAACAAGAGAGCTAATAGCCAAAATATTAAACCTTATTATACAAATGTATTAATATTATTAAGGCCTATCTATACTATCTACTATAGCCTAGGCTGTAGGACTGTCACTCAGTCACACCAGCTAGCCTAAAAATGTACCAGGAAAGCAATAATTATTATTATAAACACATGCCATTAATTATTTGGTAGCAGTAATTATTGTTTAAATTTAAAATTAGCGCCAGTCTAGCGCCCCCTATCTGGGTTGACACATATATCACGGCCGCTGGTTGTTATGTTATTGTTGTGATATTTCATTGGCTTTGACGAATAAAGATCTTATTATACGTGTCCGGTCGTCTTTATTGTGGTGTGCCTTTTGCCTTACTGGCGTGGTGGCAGCTATACGATTACGAGCCCATCAACCATTATTCGACTAGTACTGGTGAGTAGCCTACCCAATCTAGTAAGCCTAGCCCAACAAATCGAGCTAGCATATCATCACATACTCTACGCTTTCACAGGCGCCGATCGGCTGTTGCTTCACACGTGCAACTGACAACACCTTGACTTCTGTATACATTTCTTACCATAGCCGGTACGGCGCTACTGCAGTTTCGCACCACACTGTTATATCTTCGATTTCTCGCTTAATTTTTTTCTCACACCCACATCATACAATTTTGGGCCATTATGTAACATGTTCCCATGATTTAGCCACCGTTAATTACCTTTATCATAACAAAAAATGCCTTTCAAAACAGCTCCTTTTTTCGCGAATACTTCGATCGAACTGTGGCCATTTTAGAATCAGAAAATTGCCAGAAATCAATGTATGTTTTATTTTCTGTTTTTTTTTTTAACTGCAAAAAGTGGTTTTTATAAAGAACCAGCTGTACATATCAAAAGGGCGACGATATGAGTCCGTACATAAAACATTGATAGGAACCATTCAAATATGAATAATAATACTAATAATGAAATATTAATTTAGCCTTTATTATTTCGCCAGCTGAAAACATTTCTTGCTTTTCAATCGGATTTTATAACACTGCCCTCTATAGTTTCTACAATTTTTGGGGTAAAATGAAGCATAAATTCTGGCAATTAAGTGATAAATATAAGATGGCGAACATTTCGCAGTGTGTTGACAGCGAGTTCAGTATTGTTTAAAATGTTTTGAAAAGTATTGTTATTTAAAAAAAATTACTTAGTAAGTGGTCGAATCGTATAAACATGTTACATAATATTTTGTTGCGAGTGTAAAAAACGAAAGTTTAGGTAAGAAATCGAAGATATAACGGTGTGGTGCGAAACTGCAGTAGCGCCGCCGGTACTAGAGCACCCAAGCAATGGTGCTTAACCAAGAATGAAACTATAAATACCTTCGAAAACTGGAAGCAAAACCTTATCTACACACTCTCACTTGATGCAAACTTTGCCCCATTTCTCCTAGATGGTTCTGTTTGGCGTCCCAAAACCAGGGCATCCCCCCTTCGCGGCTTAACTGACGACAATGAGGAGGTACCTGTTGCACGTCGTTATACCGCCCAACAAAAACTCACTATCCTTGAACTCATGCTCGGTCAGATCGCTAATTTTTGCCCTATAATTTCCCGGAATATCATTGTTAAAAGCTCCTCCTCACTTTCTCAAATTTGGCAGACTATCCGACTGCATTATGGATTCCACCAGTCAACCGGCGCCCATTTTATTGATTTTGCTTATATACATTTACAAGATAATGAAAGGCCGGAAGATCTCTATCAGCGCTTAGTTGCTTTCGTCCATGATAATTTACTACGTCAAGACGGGGGCATTTCCCACCATGATGCCCAAATACAGGAGGACGAAGAACTTTCACCCTCGTTGGAAAATTTGGTAGTTCTTACTTGGCTCTCTCTCATCCACAAATGCCTTCCTAAGTTAGTTAAGCAAAGGTATGGTACTGAGCTCCGCACTCGAACTCTGGCGTCAGTGAAACCGGAGATTTCTCAGGCTTTAGACTCTCTCTTAGAAGAGTTACGAACTGCGGATGATGCGCGTGCTTTTCGGTCATCCACATTTCGCTCTCCTTCAGCTTTCACACCCCGCTTCACTGATTCACGCCGAAATTCCAATCCTCGGAAGTCATTCTCCCGACCACAGTTCTCCCAACACAAGTCCTGTCCTATCTGTAAACAGAGCGGCCGATCGGACGACAAGCATTTCCTCAGTGAATGCCCTCATTTGCCCGAGTCAGACAGGAAATACATGGCTAAGGCCCGACAAATCGTTGGCATCATCGATGATGATAACACCTCGGATGAGCCTGGTGATAATAGTGCACCGTCGACAGCTTTACGAGTCCAAGTTCGCCAGTCCCCATACCTTGACACATTTCACCAACACCACACAGCCAGAATCATACTCGACAGTGGGGCTACAAGAAAAATGATTGCCTTTACTGCTGCCACTGCCCTTGGCGCCACCATTAAAAGTAGCTCTCAGTCTGCACATCAGGCTGATGGATCTTCCCCACTTCCGGTCGTAGGCGAAACGACAATTATTCTCACAAGGGACAACAGGGAATTCAAATTTGAGGGTCTCGTTGTCGGAAAACTTGACGTCGACATTCTTGCCGGAACTCCTTTTATGAAGCTAAATGATATCGCCCTCCGACCCGCGAAGCGGGAAATTAAATTGGGTGACGGTACCACGTACATCTATGTTTCCCAGGTACAGGGCCTTCACCATAACACGGTTCGTTGTGATTGTGTGCTTTGTGCTCCTGAAGGGGAGACCACTATATGGCCGGGAGAATTTATCGAGGTAGCGATTCCGTCTGACTTCATCCAACAAGATGACGTGTTTGCTCTCGAACCACATAGTAAGGGTACGTTTCCCCGAACCTGTCCAAAGTTTGACTGTTGCGGGAAGGGTACGTATCCCAAACTGTACCGACACACCTCAGGTCATCAAACGACACGAACATTTTTGCCAAGTCCGACCCACCTTTGTGCCATTGTCGGCCAAAAATGCTATTCCCCAAAAGTTGCCATCTAAGCCCTGTAAGCCTCCTTCCTCTGTCGCGTTTTCTGACTATGTCAAGTTAGATCCAGACCATATCCTCCCACTGAAAGTGAAATCCCAATTCCAATCCATTCTTACTGAATACGATGTTGTTTTCGATTGTATGATTAAAGCCTACAACGGCTCTGTTGGCCCATTCCAGGCTGTTGTTAACATGGGACCTGTACAGCCTCCTCAGAGGTAGGGTCGAGTTCCTCAGTACTCGACTCCAGAGATAAACTGGTCGAGCTACAGGACAAATTTGATGAGCTTGAGGAAGTGGGAGTATTTTTTCGCCCCGATGACGTCGGTGTCCAAGTCGAATACCTTAACCCATCTTTCCTTGTCAAAAAAAGATAGTGGTGGTTACCGTCTGGTTACATCATTCGCCGAGGTCGGACGATATGCGAAACCCCAACCATCCCTTATGCCGGATGTCAACTCCGTTCTACGTAAACATCGCAAAATGGAAGCACTTAAGAGCCATTGTCTGTAAAAATCAAAGATTTGGTGGCAGATGTAAAAAAATGGATTTCTCTCAAATTTTTACCATGAATAGACATTTCAATAAAAAGCATATCTACAACATTCATTTTAATTTTTAGCCTCCGTTGCCATGACAACGGTCAATTATCCAAATGTTGATGTTTTTGCCATTTTTCACAGATTTTCTATAGTAAAAAAGTACAAACTTGTATACTTATTTTAACCAAAATTACTTACAGTATACAGTTTTTGTTTATAGCAGTGTAAACAACATGTATTGAGTTCCATTTAATGTAAAAAAAAAAGAATTACAAAATGAAGTTTGGTTGATACCATTATTTTAAAAAGGGGTGTTTTTAAAAAATATTTTTTTTTTATAAAAGTATACCTCATAAACGTACCTATAACTTCCAAAGTGGTGTTTTTAAATAAATGAGGTTTTTTAATTTGATAGTCAATAGGTTTGTCAACAATAATCACGACAAAAATGGGGTAAATTTCGTACATATGTTTTGTGTTGCCAGGAAAATACGAAAAATACAAAAAAATACAAACAAAATATCAACAAACAAAACACATGAAACACAATTTAAATATGGCTAATCCAATAATAAAATGTATATGTGGCTTGTCATAATGCTACTAGAGTCATACGAATAGTTTAGATAAAATAGGAGAATGTGTTGCCAGGTTTATTTCAATTAATTGCCAGAAAAACAGTATTTTGCATTGAAATATTTAGTTGATGGAAAATAATGTTAAACTTTGAAATAATTGCGTCAATGGTTTTTATAAATTTTTAAATCTATTCTGTGTAAAGAGATACAGAAAGACCCCCCAAAAAATCTGACCTTGTAAATAGGTCATTTGAGGTCAAAAGTGGTCAGAATGCAAAACAGGACAGGTCCCCACTTTACTACAACTATTAATGTTTGATCAAAATTCACAAGATAGTTCATAAAAATTCTCAACAATTTTAATTTTTTACCTATAGTGTTACCTTAGCAACCATTCCTATGTGTAACTAAGGAAATTAATTTAAAAAAAACGTAACAAATGGCGTTTTTATAAATACAGAATTGATTGCATTTGTAATTGTTCTCAATTTTACTTCTACTGCATCTAATAATGACAAACTTGACCTTCATTCATTTTGAGGTCAAATGAGGTCAATATTTTACCATAGTAACTGTTTCTATGCGAAAATTTCTAAAAAATAAGGGATTTTTCATAAATACAAAACATTTTTTCTACATAGTTTTACATTTCTACTTTTTGCCAAATTTACTTTAAATACTGAATCCTAATAATCTCAGAAAAATCTGAATAAAGGTAAAAAATTGACCTTTCGTGTTATCTTAAACCTGTTTACGTAACTAAGGATATTTAAAAAAAAAAATTAAATATTGAGTTTTCATGAAAAAAAATATATATTTTACATATTGAGGTCAAATGACATCAACATTTTACCTATAGTGTATTGTAGCAACTGTTTCTATACGTAACTAAGTTCAATATTTTTAATATGAGGTTTCATGACTACAACCAATTGATTACATAGCTTTACTACTTTTTCTAAAATGTACTTATCTACGGTAGGCCTACTGAATCCCAGACAATGTCTGACCTTGTGAAAGGGTGATTTGTTGGGTCAAGTTATGTCAAAATGTATAATTGTTGTTATCTTAGAACCTGTTTCTATGCGTAACTAAGGATAATTGTTTTTTTTAATACAGTTGAACCTTCCGTAAGTGGCCACCCTCGGGACCTGGAAAGTGGCCCCTTACGGGCGGTGACCCCTTACGAGAGGTTCTGCCGATAAAGGGCCAAAATCACGTATTATGGCTATATACGATATTCTTAACGAAACGAGCCTCTCAATTTTCCAGCTAATTGTTGTAGGCCTATTACTATTTATAATCAGGTGGTTTAGTATTTTTTAACATTTTCAGACAAATTTTAAAAGCTTTTATCATATGAAAAATGGTCGGTCAAAATCTGTGTAGTTTTCTCATCTCTTCACAGTAATGTTTTTAAAACCTCTTAAAAATAAAGTTAATATATAAAGAAATACAATAAACATGGACCTCTAATTCATAGGTCCATGCAATAATTATCACATTTTTCGATTGGCCGCTTACAAAAAAATCTCATTTTTAGTATAAAAAGGTGCCCGCAGCTGCTTATACGGTAAGCACCAAATGCACTAATTAGATAGGAAGAACAAACAGGCTTTTCAAAGTGCGTCCGTTAAGTGAGGTGGCCGCTGTAAATAAAATATGGGGTTTTCATGAATAAAAATAATCACAGAAGAAAGTGCTTACGAATATGACCTTGTGAAACGGTAATTTGAAAATGCAAATAAGGCATGCCTGCTAATAATCTACAAATTTAAATTTGTATAAGATAAATATGCAAAATCTAAAGAATATCTCAATTTTAGTTACCATAGTAACTGTTGCTATGCATAACTAAGGGAAATTAAATAATAATCAGATAATTATTAATTAATAATTAATACTGGATCCAACCATCACAGTGAAAAAATATAGAATTTAAAACCAATATTTAATAATAAAGTGTGATATTTTACATGCTGACCTTAAATGAAATGAAATTTCACACCAGGGCTTCAATATTTGTTATGTAGCATTAACATACCTGAGTATATCATTGACTTTTGATTGGTTCTATTTTGGGGAGGGGAAAGTGGTGGATCCAGGACTTTTAAATAGTTAAGGGTTTGAAGGCGAGGGTCTAAAAACTTAACTTTATGTCCTATCTTTTGCATTGCAATTTTTAACTTTGGGTGGGTGGGGGCTTGGAGAAAGGGGGAGGGGGTGGGATGGAGGAGTTTGAATCCGTCTATTCATTGGGGCGATAGTAGCGGCAGTGTGGGTGGTGCTTGAATGCATGCATTTGACACTCTATAGTGGATGATCGACCAAAGTGTTGCAGTTTATCTTTTTGTGGTTATAGTCGGTGTGGGGAGGGGGGGGGGGTGGTAGTCGAAAGTGGTGGTGGATGGGCAGGTGGGATCTGCTTAGGTTAGCAAATAAAAAAAGTAAACAAATGAAAGAGGAGCATCAAAATAAAAGAGGAGTAATCTGTTGCAAAGATTAAAATTCACAACGATCTGATAATTTATTCAAATTTCCAGAGGATATAACCGATAAAATGACATTAAAACTGGGAATTACAGAATCTATAATTAAAAATATTAGTTTTTTCTCACAACACAACTAGAACTATATAAAACATTAAGAATTTTTCTGACCAATGCGTTTCAAATGAAATAATCAAAGAAAATAAAATGTTTTTACTATATATATACCATGTTTTTTTTAATATAAAAATGCCTATGTTTTTCGCAACACTGCTTGTAGATTTTAATAATACCCCAGTAATTATTAAACATTAGAACTACCTATTTGTAATAAATCAACTAAAAAAATACACCACTTTGGGCGTTATGGTGAAGTAAAGTTTAGTTGCATTGAACAATTTAAAAAAAGTGAAAAACACCCCTTTTTAAATAAATGGTATCTCCCAAAGTATGAAATAAAAAAAAATAAAAAAATATGAAACAGGTACACAATGCATTGTTATTATGCATACACTAATTATTTTTTATAATTAAATGAACAAAACCAAAATATCGTTCATCAAAGTAGGATTGATTGAGGGCGTGAAACAACGGTTGGTTTTTAAAATTTTCTAATACTGCTGCTCTAAAAACATCGAAAAATCTCAGTTCTTAATCAACGGATTTTTAATATAGATAGCACTGAAGACATACGAAAACTGCTGAACTTAAATAAACCTGCATCGGAGTTGAAATCTGTGTTGAAACTTGGTTTTTCAAATTGATCATCAGGTAGGCTCCAGTCAGTGTATTGTAATGCTAAGCCGTTACGTTGGTCCCCCACGAAAAACGATCGTATAGTAGGTTACTCAAATAAATTAAATCGACCATTCTCTTCTTTATTCGAATTCATAAAATAACACAACATAAAAAAAATACAAAGAATGAATTCAGGGTAACACAAAAAAGTAACCAAAGGTCAAACTTATTTCCATTGTGGCCCTTAAGGATAAAAACACCATAAGAATAAACATTTACAATAAACAATAACACATGTAGTAACAATATAAATATAAATTATAATCTTTCAAGCATAACCTCTTTGAGATGTTTCCTGATATTTCTTTTGAATTGATTGATGGTTTCTGAACACTGTATCAATTTTGGCAGGTGATTCCATGACGTTATTGCCGTGTTAACAAAGGTTGTTTGGGAGTGGTTACCTATATATGGTCTATAAATTGATTGAGTTGCAAATCTAGTATTGTACTGGTGAATTACATTTGCTCTACTAATACCATCATTCATAAACGTAGGGCTTAATCCATTAATAATACGATACATGTGACAAAGTTTTATCTGTTTAACTCTTAAGTCTACTGGGAGCCAATTCAGTTTGTTTAATTCATTAGCCCCAATGTGATCCCTTGGTTCAAGACCAAGAATACATCTGACCGTCTTATTTTGTGCAGTTTGCAATTTAACTTTTAATGTTTTTTTTAATCCAGAGTACCACACGCTACAAGCATAATCATAAAGGCATAACACCAAACTATTTGCTAGTAACTTAAGATCTCTGAAAGTTAAGTACTTTCTATTTCTATATAAAAATTTTACCCTTGAGTTTACTTTCTTTATAACTGATTTACCTATATAATCTCTATAAATTCCGTCTACTTTAATATTTGACATTAAACTTTTTTGTAAAGAATCAACTTATCAACGATCGTGAAGATCTCGACCTTAGTTACAAGAAATATCAAAGTTTAATTAATATCTCTGTTAGCTGTTTTTACAAATTTAAACTGATTTTACTGAGAAGATTGATACGTATTTTTAGCGCCTTTTGTCAGATCAAAGGAATCGCCGCCCAGTGCAAGCTATTACGCAACACTGAAAGGACTGTCAAGATCTTTTGTTTTCTTTTGTTTTTGGTCTTCACGCTTGATCGACTCTCGGTTTACAATAGCTTTTTGATACGACTAGGCGATGGCTGATAAGAAACAGAAAAAGAAAAACGAAAAAAAGAAGATATACAAATGCCAAGCTAATACAAATGGTATACATATGGAAAAAGAAATGGAGAGGATCGACATATCTGATTCTCCTCCAACACTAACAAAAATGGATTCTAAGCCAAACTCACAAACTGCTTGTTCTCCGCCAACCTTATTGAGAATCTGCGATGAATTCCCTTCAATAAATGAGCAACATCCTGGAACCTTTGATAAAAGGTTTAACAATATTATTGTCAACTATATGGAAGAAAACTATGAGCTTAAGCTACAAATTGTAAGAACAGAAAATGAAAATCTCAGAACAGAAAACAAATCACTAAAATCTGAGGTTGAGTCTCAGAAACAAAGGCATCTAAAAATACACTGTCCCAAAAAAAATGATGACATTTCTAAAATTAGAGCTGATATCGACAAATCTAATGAAAGAATGAAAAAATTGGAGAAGGAAAACAAAAATCTGAAACTTGACTTTGAGTCTTGGAGGTTATGGGAAAAACGGACAATGAACAAGGAAGAACAAATAAAGACATTACGTCAACAAGTTACAGAAACGGAGCGTAGCTTATCCATAGCTAAAGACGAAATATATGAACTAAAAAGAACGCAAATTGCCATCGACACCTCAGATTTTGAACTACAACGTAGGACGAGAAAACAAATAATGGAAAGTCACACAAGTTCTACGACAACGCAAACAAGGAAAGTTTCTTCTAACACAAACGATTCTATTACACAAACTGAACAATTGATTGATAATCTGTTTGAGGAGCTTACCAACAGGCAGCCATCTTCTACTCCTTCAAAACTGACCAAATCAAAATCATCTGCGTCTGCTGCATACCAGGATCAACTAAGCCAATATAGAAACAAACACAAACAGATACACTCTGATACAGCTTTAGATAAAAAAATCTTGATTATTGGAGATTCGATGATAAAACAGTTTAAACCAAAACGACTTAGCAGGTCAACAAATCTGAACGTAATCTGTCAGACAATGAGAGGCGCGAAAACTGATGACATTGCACACAAGGCAGCAGTACTGTCAACAGAACATAATGTGGATAGAATTATTCTACACGCGGGAACTAATAACTCCTCAGATGACCCAGCCACTATTGCAGTAAAAATATCATCTCTCGGAGAATCTTTACAACCGAGAAGAGTAACAATCTCCTCGATAATTCATCGAAAACATGAATCTCTTACAGAATCTAAGCGTATAAACGATGCCAATGACAAGATACGAGCAGTTGCTAGACAGCGAAATTGGGGCTTTATTGACAATAGTTGTATCATGTCAAAACACCTGTCTTCGGATGGAACTCACCTAAACCAAATTGGAGTTGGGTCATTTGCCAAAAATGTTATAAACCACATCAATGGAAATTCGTGCGACGAATCTTTGTCTGTACCTGTGCCTGACATACACAAGCCACAGTCGTCGATTTTTCATCGTGCGAATATGTATCAACGACAAACGGAAGCAAATCGTCCATTGGAGAATCATCAATTTCTACAAATAAAACCCCACAGAGACCAAATACACCAAGAGTGGAGCCAGTACCTGGACACAGTCCGCCGACTGCAAAAGGACACGGCGCCATAAGTACTCATTTTTCTAAATTAAAATTATGTGTACTTAATGCTCGATCCACGCAACGCAAAGCCTCAAGAAAAGGAGTGGAGCAAGTATCTGGAAATGGTGAGACGAGTACTAAATCCACAGAAAAGCATAGGTCTATAGAAAAAGAACATCTTAATTTTGGCGTTCTAAATGCACGTTCACTGCGTAACAAGTGTGATGAATTTGTGGACTTAGTTGTTAGCTATAATCTAGATGTAGTGGCGGTGTCTGAAACCTGGTTAAGACCAGATGATGATCTTGTGATTGGAGATTTAACTCCACTAGGATATCGCTTTGTGCATGTCCCTAGGGTGGACAAAACTGGGGGTGGTGTTGGAATTCTGTCTAAGTCAAGCTTAGTTGTTAACTTGAAAACGGATGTACATACATATGCATCATTTGAGGCTATACATGTGCATATTACGTCTAACTCGAAATCTCTTCGTTTAGTTAACATATATCGACCACCAACCTTGTCTGTTACAGAGTTCCTAAATGATTTTGAAAAAATGTTGTTTGACTTTATTCTCTTTTCGTCTGAAATTGTTTTCTGCGGAGACTTTAATATCCATATGGATAATAAAAAAAATGTGGCAGCGGATAGATTTAAAACACTGCTTAGATCGTTTGGTCTCCAGCAGCATATAAATGAACCCACACACTGTAGTGGGCACTGCCTCGACCTTATCATCACTAGAGATGATCTACTTCTCTCGGATGTAAAGATACACCCTGGCCTGTCAGATCATTTTGCCATATTTTGCAAGTTTGATCTTAAACGGCCCACAACACACAAAACTTTAAGAAAAAGTCGCAACCTAAAACAAATTGATATTGATAAATTCACAAATGACATTAAAGCCTGTGTGTCTAATATAACTGATGTAAGTGTAATTCTTGAAGACAGTGTAGAAAGCTATTCTGATCTCAGAGCTGTACTTGATTTACATGCGCCAGTTCAGAACAAAACAATTAGGCAAAAGGAAGCTAAACCGTGGTATACCGATGAAATTCGATCTGAAAGGAAAGTACGTCGTCAACTTGAACGTAAATGGATGAAATCAAAGCTTCCTAAGGATAGACAGGAATACTGTGTTCAAAGATGCGTTGTAAATGGACTGATTGAAAAGGCCAAGACGCGGTATTACTCTAGTCTGGTTAGTGACTGCACAGGTGATCAAAAGAAACTTTTCAATATAGTAAATAAACTTTTACATCACTCCAAGTCATCGGTCCTTCCTTCGTCTGTCTCCGATGAAGCTCTTGCTGAAAGATTTTCTGTGTTTTTTGTAAATAAAATTAAATCAATTCGTGATTCACTAGAAAATGAAAATACTGGCGAAGTTATAACTGCTTCTGATAAATGTAATATATCTTATGGTTTAACTAGGTCTATACGGTTTTCTCAGTTCGAACCTGCAAGTGATGAGGAAATTTTAAAAATTGTCAAAAATTCTCCCTCTAAATCATGTGCACTTGACCCGGTACCAACTTCACTGATTAAGAAATGTACTTCTGCATTTATTCCATTAATCACACATATTGTTAATAAGTCTCTTGAAAGTGGTTCTTTCCCAGAGTCTCTAAAAGTCACCCATGTTCGACCCACATTGAAAAAAACAGGTCTAGATCCCGAGATTCTGAAAAACTACAGACCTATCTCGAATCTTAGTTTTTTAGGAAAAATAATTGAGAAGGTTGTTTCTAAACGGATTTTGTCGCATGTACAAAAACATGGCCTACTTGATCCGTATCAATCTGCCTACAAAGCGCATCACAGTACTGAAACGGCATTACTTCGTGTAAATAATGACATCCTACGTGGGATGGATGATGGAAAGCTAACTGCTCTAGTATTATTAGATTTAAGTGCAGCATTTGATACGGTTGATCATTCTGTGTTGCTAAATAGACTCAGTACTTATATTGGTATTGAAGGAAATGCACTTGATTGGTGTCGGTCATATTTGGAAAAACGACCTCAACACGTATGTATTGGTGATGTTATTTCAAAAGCTTCTTTTCTAAACTTTTCGGTACCACAAGGATCTGTTCTTGGGCCGCAATGGTTTACTATTTATTTACACCCGATACGGGATATCATAAGTAAATATGATCTGTGCTATCATGTTTATGCTGATGATACTCAGATTTATATTTCTTTTAAACCTACTATGAAACACAGTGACATTTCTTTGGAATTGCTCCAACATTGTATCTATGAATTGCGTGTCTGGATGAAAAACAACTTTCTTAAATTAAATGATGAAAAAACAGAATTTGTTCTCTTTGGATCAAAACAGCAGTTGGAAAAACTGCCACCAAGCTTTATTCACATTGGTGAAACCCAAATTGACCCGGCTAGGCAGGTTAGAAATCTTGGGGTTGAAATGGATGTGGGTATGACTATGATTTCTCATATCTCAAAAACTATTTCTGCGTCGTCTTTTCACTTGCGAAACATTTGAAGGATTCGTAAGTTTATAAATGAGACAGCAGCTAAACAACTTGTTCATGCTTTTGTCACTTCACGACTAGATATGGGAAACTCTTTGCTATACGGGCTACCACAAAAACAACTCCACAGGCTCCAACTGATTCAAAATACAGCGGCACGAGTTGTTAAAAAATTACCAAGATATGGACACATATCAAATACTTTGGAAATATTGCATTGGCTCCCTGTTAGGTACCGCATTGTTTTTAAAATATTACTCTTTGTTTTTAAGTCTATAAATGGCATGGCTCCTGAATATATTTCTGACATGCTTAGGCTGTATGTTCCCGGACGTAATCTGCGCTCTAGTGACTCGCTGCTTCTACATCAGCCTAAGTCTCACCACTCATGGGGTGACAGAGCATTCTCCGTTACTGCTCCTCGTCTGTGGAATGCTCTACCGAGCTCTATAAGATTTTGCAAAACTGTTGATACTTTTAAAAAATTATTAAAAAACACATTTATTCATTAAGGCATATGGAAATCATGAGGTTTCTTAAAGTTGTTTAGACTTAGAATTGTTTTGTATACCTTTTCCTGGCCAGCATTCTCTTTGGGGTGCCTCTGTCTTGGTTGTTGTCTCTGAGCACCCGGTCGTCTGTGGCAAGGCAAATGTGTATCCTGCTCCTTTTTTTGGTCACCTAGGTAGGGGTCCGGGACCGCGACAGAATGACAACGGATGGGGACCCTCCAAAGAAATTGCATTTTATTTGCCAGGAATTTGTATGATTTATTTCTTTTTTATTTTTAAATGCGCCTTGAGCACTCTGGAGTGGTATGTGCGCTATAAAAATCTTATTATTATTATTATTATTACCAATATCCATTGTCAAAAACACAAATTTGGCCGTTGCCATGGAAATATACGTGTGAAATAAAAAATACTTCATATTTGATTTCTCTCAACACATATATAGCCATGTGCAAAATTTGAAAGAAATCCATTTTTTTAGTCTGCCACTCTTTTTGATATTTCTTTGATTCTTACAGACAATGGCTCTTAATCACTACTGGCCTCACAAAGGCCTTATACCAGATTCCTTTGTCTCGCGCTTCTATGAAGTACTGCGGCGTTGCCACACCATTTCGAGGTGTCATAGTTTATGCCCGGTGTGCCATGGGCATGCCTGATCCAGAGACCGCCCTCGAAGAGCTGACTTGTCGGGTACTGGGGGATTTGATTAAGGAGGGAGTAGTAGCAAAGCTTGCGGATAACCTTTATTGTGGAGTGGACAGTTTAGAGGAGTTAATTTACAATTGGCGGCGTCTAATCCAATGCATTTACAAGTGTGGTCTGCGATTGTCTGCTAGCAAAACGGTGATTTGTCCACAAACTACAACCATTCTTGGGTGGACCTGGTCCCTAGGGTCTATTCGCGCAAATACTCATCGCATTTCAACGTTAAAGGCATGCACTCCACCACCGACGGTAAGAGGTTTACGCTTCTTTATCGGGGCATATAGGTGTTAGCAGGCGTATTACCTCAGTGCGCATCTCTCATCGCTCCACTGGAAGAAGCCATAGCCGGCTTACAGTCCAAAAGAAACAATACATTGGTAGGATGCCTTACATGAAGCATTTAAAGTAGCACAGAACGCACTTGACTCAAACAAGGTCATAGTTTTACCTCATCCCGTTGACCAACTGTGGATCGTTACGGATGGTGCGGTTAAAAGTCATGGTCTAGGCGCAACCTTATACGTTACTCGTAAATCCAAACCACAGTTAGCCGGTTTTTTTAGTGCCAAACTCCGTGCACGTCAGGTCACATGGCTACCCTGCGAGATCGAAGCTTTGGCTATCGCGGCAGCCGTTAAACATTTTAGTCCTTTTATTATCCAGTCTCGACATAACACATGTGTCCTGACAGTAAGCCATGCGTCCAAGCGCTCGAAAAGCTAAGCAGGGGAGAATTCTCAGTCAGTCCCCGTGTGTCCACCTTCCTGTCCACCGCTAGCAGGTACCAGATTTCTATTCGGCACCTGGCAGGCTCAGCCAACGTCCCATCCGACTTTGCTAGTCGCAACGTTCCACCATGTTCAGTTGACACACTGTCAGGTTTGCTAATTTGTCAACGGCGCAATAGAGTCATAGGATATTATCATCAGTTTACTAGGCTACCTAGTACTACTAGGCCTAGTAGTAGTACTAGGCTAGCCTAGGCCTAGTCGTAAAACGGTTCCGGATCAACTTTAGGCCTGGTTAATTAGGACTGGTGTCTTTACTTTGTTGATTTTGTGGAAACATTGATGTAAGATTTATGATTTATAAAATGTAATACATGTTTCGATAGTGATAACTTTTATAGGCCTATCGGTGCCGTGTAAGTAACTTTTTCGTTGTTTGTTGATCTCACCGGGCGATATTTTCATATTGTGATGTCTTGCACAAAATCGCGAATATCTCGACTTTCTTGCGCGAAACTATGAAAAACTCAAAAAGTGGGTTACTTTTATTTTACTATTACGATTTACATATTGTGATTTGAAAATCGTTCTTGGTACCATTGTAAAGCTAAAATCAGATCACATACATAGTTTCAATCAGCTTTAATAAAAACATCGAATTAGGCTAAAAACGCTGGCGGTGGCAGTTTCTAACTGGAAAAACCTCTGGCAGTCAAAGTGTTAAACGGACTGCTGACATCACTTCACGTCCGGCTAGATCACCCAACTACAACTATTCACCAACTTAAGTTATCCGTTCGCCGCCACTTCTTTGCGCTTGACTTGGACAAAACCATCGAACAGGTGTCAGAATCGTGTCATCACTGTGCCTCGATCCGTACTGTACCCACCACCGCAATTGAACAGTCCACTGATGATCCTCCGTCGAAGCTCGGAGTCACCTTTGCCGCAGATGTACTAAAACGCGAGCGTCAACTTATTCTTGTTGTCAGAGAGACGGTGACGTCTTACACCTTTTCGTGTTTAATCAGCGATGAGAAGCACGATACTCTCCGTGATACCTTAATTCGCTTATGCATTGGCATGTGCCCCATGGAGGGCCCCTCAGCAACCATCCGCACAGACCCTGCCCCGGGGCTTCATGGCACTCGTCCACGATCCCGTCTTACTGAAACATAAGATTTCGATCGAAATTGGCAGAGTTAAGAACATCAACAAAAACCCGGTTGGAGAGAAAGCTGTACGCGAATTGTCAGAAGAGTTACTTCGGCAAGAGCCTGGTGGCGGTCCCATCTCACCGACAGTGCTTGCTGTCGCCACATCTCGTCTTAACTCCCGTATCCGAACTAGAGGATTGTCGTCTCGCGAAATGTGGACACAGCGAGATCAGTTCACTCATGACCAAATCCCTATTTCTGACCGCAAGTTGATTATCAGCCAACAGCACCTCAGAGCCTCTAATTACGCGCACACCGAAAAGTCTAAGGCACCCGTCGCGTGTGCAGCACCTGACGTTTCTATTACGGTTGGTGATTTAGTCTACCTGTGGACAGATGGTCACAAGACCTGTGCAAGAGATCGCTATCTCGTTGTTTCTGTAGATGGAAAGTGGTGCAACGTCCGAAAGTTTACGCACTCACAACTGAGAAGCGCTACTTATCGTGTAAAGAAATCAGAGTGTTTTACTGTACCGACTGACGTTCATCATTCTCAAATGTCAGAAGTGACATAAGTTTTGTATTTATTTTGCAAGTCATTCTCATTCTTTTCCTTTTGTTTTCACTATTTGAACCTTTCTTTTGTTTTAGGAAGCTATTGTGTGAAGCTAGTGAAGCAGAGTATTTGTATTGCAGAGAAGGATTGTGTGGAGTTTGCTGATTGGAGGAGAGGTGTCAGAGTTAAGTTAGTGTGTGAGTTGCTGATTGGTGGAGGAGGATAAGGTGGTGGTATGTGTACAATTGAGGGAATTTTGAGGGAGATGAAAATTGAGAGGAGACAGAGAAGGAGGGCTATGTTATGTTGAAGCAGAAAGGAAGTAATGTGATATACATGAAGTTAATAAATTGTGGGTTGGAAAGAATTATGGTGATATAGAGCTGAAGCAGAAAGGAAATAAGGTGATATACATGAAGTTAATAAATTGTGAGTTGGAAATAATTATGGTGATATAGAGCTGAAGCAGAAAAGAAATAAAGTGATATACATGAAGTTAATAAATCGAAGAAGTAACTGTTGGAAATAGCAGAATTAATTGCTGAAAGTATTGAAGACTAACTTTATTGATACTGATATTATTTGACGTGGAAAAGGAGAAATAAATAATTGATCGGGGAGCGGATTGCAGTGCAGAACGACATCAAGAAACATTTTAACTTTATATTTAATTTATTTATATGTCAGGAAGGAGTTGCAGTTTGGGAAGAATTATAATTGGTTATACCAGCGAAACGGGAGCAGAGGCGTGGTAGTTGTTTAGTTGCAGAATCGTTTTAACTTTTATCTTTCTAATTTGTTTTGTGTCAGCATCGAGACAGAAGAAGACAAGAAGTAACGAAATTGTGGACCTTTATTATATGTTTAATTGGGATGTTATTGTATTTGAAAGGGGGTTTCTGGGATTTATTTGACAATAAGAAGATTGTTGATATTTTGTCTGGAAGGATTGGGAAATTTGGGAAAGTGCATAAAGTGTATTGGGAATAGGGATACTGTAAAGGTCGATCATTGTTTGAGAATTGGTTGGGGTTTTTTTTGTGGGTTTTTTTTTAGGGGGGGGGGGGGGTTGGATTATAAAAGAAAGAATTGTTTGTCAAAGATTATTAAATTTATTTTTACATTAATTGCGAGTTGTACCGTTGTGGCTATTTACCGTTGTTCACCGGTGGTTCACATACATTACATGTCCCATCCCACACCAACCTCACAATGCCACTGCGACACCTCTGATGAAGAACCTGATTTCACAGCTGATCCGTCGACTCCATTTCCTCCACCCGAGGTACCGTCAACTCTTTCAGCCTCTCTTAATGAGGTGAACGACAAGTCATCATCCATTCAGACCCCGGAAGAATCACCAATGGAAGTTCCAGCACAGTTGTCTCATCGCACATCCACACTTTCACGCAGATTTCCTAGTCAATTTCGACCATTCAATTTAGATTTTGAGTTCTTCTGCTTGCTTTGTTTTGTTTTTGACTTTTGTGTTTTACGAGAAGAGAAAAAAAATGATTACGCCAGTCTAGCGCCCCCTATCTGGGTTGACACATATATCATGGCCGCTGGTTGTTATGTTATTGTTGTGATATTTGGTTTTGACGAATAAAGATCTTATTCTACTTGAGTCTTACGTGTCCGGTCTTTATTGTGGTGTGCCTTTTGCCTTACTGGCGTAGGATAATTAAAGGTTTTACTATTACGAATTTTCTATGTTTCGGCCTAGCTTCATTCTAGGCCAACTTTACTGTCACGGTCATCGCGGGCGTCAACGCACATTCTAAGCCGTTTTCTCGCCGATAACAATAACAATGTATAATTGTATTATTTTGTTTATATAATAAAGATTGACTATATTCTAATTCGTTCTTTAAAAAAAAAAATGAATTATATCCAAAAAATAAGTAAAGAATACAATGATATTTTCTTCTTACGATTGTATACTATTTCATTACACAGTTCATCTCGACTTCCATGGTTTATGTGCGGGAGATTATTTCAGTAAAATGGACAATATCGTCGTTTATTTATTAATTTATAGTAAAGAAACAATAAAATTGAACATACACTTTTTTTTTAATCGTTTGGTTTTGTATAAAATGTGTTTACTACATAAAAAGTCACGATAGCGAAAAATAATGGTTTGTAAACAAAAATTATATGTTCGCACGACTCGGGGAGCTTCGTCTGCAAACACTGAGGGCGCTTGACTTTTTCCAATATCTTAACACTAGTTGAAACAGCTGTGAAAGCGATCAAGCATAAAATGATCTTGCTTCAGGTAACCGCCACGTTCTGTGTACAATTTACTTTTCTTTTATTTATTATCAGGAAAAAAGAATGACGATTTGTCAAATCGCTCTGCGGGATGATTGTTGTACAGTCTCTAATCTCCTTCAACATACGCCATATTTCCCGTGGACCTGCCACACCATCTCCATATCTGCATCATATGCCTACAATTGTAACCTTTTCACTGTTTTCTACTCATGTTCACTCCTCAAAATAGGATAAAGAAAATGCAAAGGTAATAAAATATGACAAAAGTAGTAATTAATTTACCTCTACCGGTTGTTAATATTCTTTTGCAAGCATGGTAAACAGGGGCGCTGATAAAATGGATTGGGGAGGGTTAAGGTTAGTTGTCCTATGAGATATTTGTCCTACCGGTACTATGTATTCATTTCATCTTCAACAGATTAATACAATTTTTTCTAATAATAATAATAACATTGTTATTCTCACTTTTGTTTGGTTTATATATAATACTTTTGAACACTGATGAAGGGCTAGTGTAACTTTTCTGGCTGTTTATTTATCGTTTTGATTTAGCTTTTCGCTTTTTTTTGTGTTGTATCTCCATTGAGATCCAGCCACTGATACCCACAGCATTGTCATTTTTTCAGTAATTTGCCTTTGGATTTATATATATATATATATAATATATTTTACATTATGTGATTTTATCAATGTTACTGTTCTTAGAATCAGAACAATAATATTTCTTTTCTGTTATCCACCTTTTTTCATAATTTTCTAATATTGTTTTGTTCTATAATTCTCAACATCTAAAATTATAAACACTTAACTAATAATGTAGGCCTACTGTAAAAGATACATTTACTAATGTTAAATAATTGTTTTCGGTATGTATTTTTTCTATATATTTTTCGTAATTCATTTATACCCTATATACAGACTATATACATTATTTTAAAATACGAATATAAAAAATAAACAAAAATATTAAAAATGCTTTTCTTACTCTTGTGTTTAGTTTTATGTCTCATCGTTATATTTGTTTGCTTATCTTCTCGTGCGTTACTTATGTTGCGTTACGTTTATTTTTTGTTTTCAATATTAATTTATACAATTTTTTTTTTATTCATACTTCATATAAGAACAAATGAAACTGCCTATGGGTATTATACAACAATATGATGTAAATATCTGTATTTTTATACCTGTAGTACATAACTCATGCATACATATTTTAAATAATCAGATTCACATAAATGTAAATTATAACAGGCGGTTAAGGTAAGATCTATTTTTTTTTCGCCATAAAAAGACGAGACAGTGATCCGGTCCATTTGGTTTTCCTTTTTTTAAAGTACCGTATGTGCTTTGTAAACGCAGATACATCCAATAGAAAACATGTGGTCGACATAATTGTTTCCTGTACCTAGCACAATGTTTTAATATTTTGTCTCGATCCCAAATTTATGTATGGTGTAAACGTTAATATAATCCCATAAGGGTTTTACTTCAGTGCATTCATAAAGAAATGGGCATCATCCTCTAATACGTTGCATTGTAAGCAAGTATCTGTGTTACTTATTTTCCATTTTAAGAGCCTTCTTTTGGTAGGTGTTATACAATGCAGTAGTTTGATATTCAACTGTTTAAGTTTATTTCCATGTTAGAGACCAATCGTTCTCTATGTTAAAATATGTTAATTTCCCACTTCTCTTTCCAATCTTTTGGAATTGCGTTTAATACAATTTGCCATTCTTCAATCCAGTTTGAGTTGTACCTAAGCATATCAAGTAATTCATTTGCGTTAATGAACCTATTCTCAATTACAATATCATTAATATTTCGCACACCTGACCTTATCCAGTTTCTAAAAAATAATGATATGTCATTGTATAAAATTTTGTTATACCAAAGTTGTTGATGTAATATATCATCATAACATAATTGACGTTTAGTCATACCACAATTAAGTTTGACTAAAATACATAGTATAGATTTATAGAAATCGGGTATGGCTTTAAAAATAGTATTTTTCTTATCAATATAATTATATGTTTTCAATAATATCTTTTGGGGCTATTCTATTGAAATACGAGTTTGGCAGACATTTCCACTTTGAATCATCATTGTTAAGCCAAGATATTTTTAAAGTCAGGCACTTTAACACCACCACATTCATATTCGTTCCTAAGAACTACTCTTTTAACCTTTTCTCTTTTTCCATCACCTAGGGGGTAGTTAACCACTTGCGAAACCACATTGTTGTAAAGGTGAACGTTTAGCTGAGCTACTTAGTACTTACTTACTACTTAGTTAACTAATATGTTTGAATCTCATAGAGCCGGGGGCGCTCTATAAACACCATAAATATGCCTACCTCTATTGTACATAACCGTAGTAGTAAATATTAAATCGTTTAGTAAACTGAGGGATAGAATATCATGATTTCCGGACATTTTTTATTGTCGATCGTTAAAGTTACGGGGAAATGGAAATCAAGCTGTTTCAGAGAGCGTAAATTATTTCTATAGCCAATCACAGTTAAGGATTCACAAATTCTTGTTAGAAATTTCATCAACTTAACACCTTAATAAAAACCAATTTCCATTGGCTAGATTAAAAAAAAGAAAGAACAAAATATTATGGTAGCTGATATACTTTCGAACAGATAGGTAGCAAACATGACGTGATTCGGGTTAGAGGTTTGTTTACAACAGATAGGTAGCAAACATGACGTGATTCGGGTTAGAGGTTTGTTTACAAAGCGTCGTAAAGAAAGTTGATTTATGACAAAAATACAATTTCCTAATGATTTTCAATGGAAACGACTTAAATAATTGCAAAATACACATACTTGTGATATTTTTTTATGAACAAGAGTTTGATATGTTAAAGATTATATGTATGTTATATATTTATAGTACTGTATTACTAACCTAGGAAGTGACACTAGTCTTCCTACTGGGACGCAACCAGTAATTGTTAATAAAGTAAATGAAATATTTGACATGTGTTGCAAAAGCTATATAAAACAAGCTTCACGTACCAAAATGTTAAATATTTAAATACCAGTCTGGTACTACTAATGTATAACTGTAAATAGAGTATTCATTAACATGATATACCTTACATTAAACATATTTACTATTTATTATGTTTTAGTTAAGTATAGTATAATTGAATTAGCTGGTGCAATGAAATGACTTGTGCAAAAATAGCTATCGTAATATTAATATTAAAAAGACAAAATAAATTATGTTTTACTTTCGCAGAGGGCAACATAGGATTGATCCGATCACCATAAACAACACAAATGTAGAAAAAGTTAAAACTAAAAGTACCTACTGGAGGAATAAGTGTAGATGTCATTACATTGAAAAGGACAAGCAATGTTTCAACAATATTGTATTTTTACATTTTTCTTTCAGTTGGTTTTGTGCATTTATTTTTTTTTCTTTCCTGAATCTAATTATGAGTTTAATCTTTATAAGGTATATACAATTAGGGAAATCGAAAGGCGGTATAGAGTATGCATTAATAGCCAATGGTGTGGTAACGTATACGTAACTGGACAGTTAAAAAAAGACTTTTTACTCCAGATACCGAATTACTTATCGTCGTAGGTTTGCGGCCCTGTTATCTTTTCAGGGATTTTAGCAACATTAATGTTAAATATACATCCAAAACGCCACAATTGCGAACGACAAAATTATAAAAGAAGTAACTGTCTCGAGACAAACTATCCCAATGCTAACATCTTAAAATAGAATATTTCAAAGTGCATAATGCATTTTACTCTACCCTCGTATATGCAATATGATAAACCCACAAGAAACGACGCCATCTTGATCTTTGCTATGAAAACGTTGAAGGAGGATATTAAGCTATTTCCGTAATTAGGAAATTCCGAATGGAATGAAGAAGCGATAGCTGAATTGCGCGGCTGTTTTGACAATAATTCACCATTTTACTGAATCAACCAACTGGGACGTGTTTGAACAATGGTAATTTAATGATACGACTATAATTCTAACAGTGTAGGCCTACATCACCTTTTGAGGTGACATGATCTTGCCATAAAAATTGTTTTTTTTAAAGGGGTCTTTAATGAATTAAAAAACATATTGTAATAAAAACGGCTTTCATTATTTCATTTATTATTTCACAAATAAATTAAATTGAGATTAACGATTAAGATGTAGAAAGAATTATGATAGATGAATGTAATATTAGGTGATTATTTTCTAAGATAACAAAGCAACGGAACCAGATGGGTTCAGCAACAGGCTGCACTTATCTCCACTCGATTGTTCCAAAGGTATCTGTAGATAAAGGCGAATTAACAGCAAACTGCTCATATTACTATTACCCTAGACGTGTCTTGTTGCAATGAAAATGGATAACAAAAATGTAAAGTTATTTTATCATACTCTCGTACAGAGTATTTTAGCTATTGGTTGATAAAATAAAATTTAAAAAAAAGTAACAACAGAAGCTAAAAAATGCATTGGTATTAAAAAAAGTAGTAAATATAGTAAATATTTATAATAAACTGGTGCTGCAAAAAAATTAAAACTATCATAAATGATGATGATACTCACCTTTTTGTAATTGTTTTAAATTTAGTAATTCTGGTTTTATTGTTCTCGTATGCTAGTGACTAGAGGTACAATTATTTGAAACAAAACACCATATCTATTCTTACCCAGTAGACGAATTGTATGGAATATCAGGAAGCAACAGTTGAATAGAATTTTGCTGTTGTATTCCTATAATAATTTAGAATAATTGGGGCTGAACTACAAAACACATAGAAATATTCCATTAAAAGGCATCATCTACATGGGTGTGTAGAAAGCGACGACCTCGAATTGGACGACCCCAACGACCCGGGCGACCTCGAATTGAACGACCTCGAATTGAACGACCCATAACACGAAACCGACGACCCCTATAGCCTAGCCTAGCCTAGCCTAGGCCTAAGTGTGGAATAACATCCCAAAGCCGAACATAGCCAAAGATCTTTAAACTATACCTTATTATATAATACTCGCAAGCAAGCAATTGATTGAAAAAATACAGAAATATCGCCATTTGAAACTGATTGTGTCGACACGAACAAACGAAAAGATATGGAACGCCAAGAGTGCATCATTAAAACTGCATTTGACATATTAAAAATAAATTAAAAAGAAATAAATATTATACAATACATGGTTAAACCATGGACGTATAATTACATCTCGTCTTCTTATAACGAACATTATAGGCCTACCAAGCAGCGTAACATGTGCATGGGGGGATATGACCGGTTGGGCCGCCGACAAGTTGAGCCGCCGGTAATTTCTATGAAACGGCCAGTGCGTCTTTTACGACATTTCGCGTAGTGATAGAGTGGTGTCCTAGTAGGCCCTACATAAGTTCATGGTCTTTAGGTTTATTGTGTCATGAAAATAAATAATAATTACATACTACAATTTTGTTGGTTTGAAACAGCAAAGGAAAGTAGTCATATTTAATAATTTAATTGTTTTTAATCTTTCAAGGTAAAAATGCAGTGCACTCCATAATATTTTTCTCGCGTGTATGCCTACCACGTAAAATCACGTTGTCTCTCAGGACTAATAGAGTATTGATATTCTTCGAATGAGGTTAAATAATAATTATTTTTTATTTACTATCTTTTAATATCATATTTTATTGAATTTTACAATGTTAATACACAAAATATTTTACTAAAAAACGGTGATTTTATGCAATTATTTTACTTCAACTGCCGCCTGAGAGGGCAACATGTTTACGTCATTTTTTGGCTAAAAACGATCATTTTCGGTCAGGTTTTAGGCCTTATATTTTGGAATCTACAATACAAGTCAGATATTCATAATTATTTCTCTTTAATTATAATATTTAATAATATATACTAAAAACCGTGATATATAAACTTTGGAATATACATCGTTATATCTAATAATTAATATAAATAGAACTTCTATTAAATAGAAACGAGCACCGGCGAAAGTAAGCATTTGGCGTTTCATAGAAAATAACGTTTTTCTGGCGGCGCCTCAACTTGTCGGCGGCTCAACTTGGCCTAATCCTGCATGGGGAGGGCCATACAGTCGAGACGCAGAGTGCTCAAATGACCGTTAAATCGCTAATTTTCCCCTGCGCATGCGCCATTTTTATACTAGGAAGTAGAAATTGTTTACACTTAGCGACGAACCGCGATGAATTTTTGCATGGAAGAGCCTTCAGAAATCCAGTAAAATTTCACCAATCAGGAACCTAATTCACTTGCCAAATATGGTAAAGGCTTACCAAATATAGAAAGAATCTTCCCGCCGACTTTTTTTCGTATAAAAGGACGGACATTTAAATCGGCGTCCATTTTTCGAAATCGTAGCTGTCGAGGGCTCACGTGAGGTAAGTTTTGATTCTGGTTTGTTTTGGTTTGAAACAAACCAGCCGATTTTTTCTTCACAAGCCAAAATTAATAACATTCTAGTATGTGTTCAATACACATATAATACATATTCTGAGAAAGATTTGGCCCTGTTCATTCATGAGAACTATTAAAATTTAGTGCAAGTTGAGCAGTCACTTTTTTCGGGCCGCCGCCATCTTTGTATGTATTCCTTAGCTATATCGTAGATAGCGCCTGTGCTTTAACAGATCAATCTTTACCAATCACGGGGCTTTGGTTTGACATATTAGGTTTTGATCGACTATTTATTGATTATCACGCAATTATAATGTTATTTGAAGTTATATTTTGGGGAAATTTGTAATTATAAACTGAATAAAATACATTGAGATTTCGGTCTGTATATAGAAATAGGGCCGGCCTACTGTAACTAGTAGTAGGGCGGATCAACTGTCCACTAGGGCTAGCTAGGCCGATCTGGTTAGAAGTTTCCTATATAGTTATTTCGTACGGATTGAACTATTAGTAATTACCCTATGCTATTGGAACTAAATTTGTAATTTTTTTTATTATATGCACCTAGGCCTAGTCCCAGCTGTAGAGCATACTATCTAGACCTAGCAGCTAGTCAGAGAAGAGCCAGTCAGCCGGCTCCTGCCCAGGCTATTATGCTGATGCTAGGCCAGCTGGAGTGTTCAACACTCGGCCAGAAATCGATGGTACCAAGCTCACCAGATGTACTAAAATAAACCTATAAAGGAAGTATACAATGATACTGTAATATTTTCATTTTATTTTGCAGGTGTTTGGATGCCAGCGTTTGATCACCTCAATTAGTCAGCATACCGTATCAAGCCAGAATGTCTGCTTACTGTTGTGAACCAACTTTCATGTGCATTTACTACGCCAATTTATATCAAGTTTAATATGTGTGCTATGTAAATAAGTTATAGAACTATATGATATATTTGATTTTATTTAATAATATTATAATAATTAGATTTGTTTGTCTTAGAATAGTATAAAAATAGTATTTTTACATGCAGTATAATTTTGAAAGTATTTATGCCAATACTTTGCCATAAAAAAATAAAAACATCTCGTTACATTCTGCATTGTCTAGGATTAATTTCAATAATAATAATATAGGTGCTATTTAAAAACAAAAATTTAAGAAATTTCAGCAGGTGGCTGGTTTCTGTTTTGTTTTTATATTCAATTTCCATTTTATTGGAAATTACTTAATCCAAACTAATTTAAATAAGTTTATAAACCAGTATTTGTTCCAGTTATATTGCCGTATAGCTTTCATCATGGTAGTGTAAATATTGTATAGTGCATAATAATTACAGTATATATATTTATTTATTTTATCAGCATTTAACTTCTATCTAGTCTTTTTAAATGTTATCGTATTTATGTTTAAATTCGTGCTGCATAATTGTATTAGGTTACATGTTTCTCAGTTCTCCAAAATATACCAAAGAGATTCATTCAGTTAAAATTACACTTTTAATGTTTTATAACTCTACCAGAATCATTTTTGTATATTTTAGGATAGTTTGTTAATGATAATTTTTATCATACAACAGTTATGAGTTGAAATAAAATAAAGTATAAATTTAAAAAATTCTTCTTTGTGTTTTATTTTTATTATGTAGTTTTTGAAGAATTTGTGGTGTGATGATTGCAGTGATGGATTGTGCATTGTAAATTAATATTTATTAATTAATAACAATAATAAATGGAATTTAAAATTAAATCACATAAATACTGTAATGCAGTCGGACCTTGACAGTTTTTATTAAAAGCAGTCTGGTTCCCCTACGACTAATGCCATGACGTCATTTTAAGCCGTCTGGTGCTGTAAGGCTATTGCCATTACGTCATTTCTCTCGTCGGAAAATGGCTGCTATTTCAGAATTCATTCGCTTCACTCAAACGAATCCAGCCGTTTTTTTCTTCAAGAGAGTTTAACGATTTCCTTTGGTAGAAATGTTTGGAATATATATTTACGTCATATACCTAAAATCCGTGACTGTTCATACGATTTTCAGTGAGTTATTAAATTTTTTTCGACTAAAGTTACTCATCACTACGCCAGTCGCCGCTAGCCTACGCTAAGGTCGCCACAAACTTTCACTTGGCTAGGCTAAATATGATCGAATTTTTGAATTCTATACAGGTAAAATCCCTTAAATATTATTTATAAATACAAAATACCCTGTAAATCGTTAATAAAATCTCATAATTTTACACGGAAATTCAGAACTTTTTTCTCTCGATCGCCGGTAGCAATGGCGGCGATTCAAATTTCGAGATTGTGATAATTTCGAGGTCACGCAACTCTGCGTCTCGACTGCATAAGCGGGGCCATAAGAAAGCTTTACATTTCACACATGCATTGTATACGGTCAAACCATGGAGGTATAAAAATGGTCAAACCATGGAGCTGGTCAAACCATGGAGTACCTCCATGGTCAAACCTTACCTGCCGCTGAAAAAGGGGCCTGGTTTGCCATGTTTATGATATTTCGTGTGCTAATCGAGTCGAATGCAGTTTTAATGATGCACTCTTGGCGTTCCATATCTGTTCGTTTGTTCGTGTCGACACATTCAGTATCAAATGGCGATATTTCTGTATTTTTTCAATCAATTACTTGCTTGCGAGTATTATATAAGGTATGGTTGAAAGATCTTTGGTTATGTTCGGCTTCGGGATGTTATACCATATACTTAGGCCTAGGCTAGGCTAGGCCTAGGCTATTATAGGGGTCGTCGGGTTCGTGTTATGGGTCGTCCAATTCTAGGTCGTCCAATTCGAGGTTGCCCGGGTCGTTGGGGTCGTCCAATTCGAGGTCGTCGCTTTCTACGCACCCTCATCTACATATGTTTAAACGTTTTATTCGTGTGCACTCTAAAGAACCCAGTTCACTATTGTACACGAGTAGGGGTGAACTGGTTCACAAAAAATAACTCTGTTATGGGAGATTACCACCTATCTGATAGGTCATTGATTAATTGGTAATTCATAAAATACAAAATCCAAAAAATATCCGTCATAATAGTACTTTAATCAAAGTGCAAAAATTAAAATATCAGTATTTTCAACAAGTAAATGTGGATTATTACAGGATGTAATCAACTTGTATTGCAAAAAGATATTAAGTATGGCAAAAGGGTAAGCAAAAAGTAAACACAGTTTATTATCCCAACCTTAAAACTAACATAAACTAAACATAAAAAACCCGATTAATGAAAAATTAAATCTACAAAAAATGTAAAAGACATAATGGAAGTATCATGGTACGCCAGTGCAAGTGAAAGAAGAAGCATGAGACAGGGTTAGTGACACATTATCTATTATCACCAACATAATATAACAAATAAATATTATATTTTTGTCTAATAGTCTCAGCAAATAGGCCTACACATTTTTTATTGTAGAATAATGCACATCAGGCTTTGGAATCTCGCCAACTGTTCGGGATTTTCCCATTTTATTTTAGTCTGTGTGTTTACGTCATCGTGGAGTGTTTATTGCTATGACTCATTGCGTCGCAAAACGATTGCTAGTAAAGAGCTAGTCGTATTATTTATGTTGCAATACATCAAGATGGTGCACATTGATTACATAGAAAAACGACTTGTTTCATTCTATAAACGCTATGGCAAATTTATTTCTCGTCATCCCATCCCGTTCTTAATTGTACCCGTTTTAATTACTATCACACTTGGTTGTGGTATGATATACCTCGAAAAACAGACAGATGTTGAAAAATTGTTTACACCTAGAGACGGACGATCTAGAGACGAGCGTAATGCTGTTGAAGATGTTTTTATTTATGATGAAAACGTAGGCCTAACTTTTAACCGCCTTACAACGCTAGGCCGATACGGAAGGATGATATTAGTGGCAAGAGACGGAGGTAATGTAATCAAAGAAGAAATTATATCAAGAGGTGTACACGTTAATTGAAATTGTGCAAAACATTTCAGTAACCGACTCGAATGGTGTGGTAAAGTTTGAAGATATATGTCTGCAGTGGTTAAGAGAATGTCAAACGGATGGCTTTGTTTACACCTTTCCTAAAGGTTCTTCTATGAAAGGAGAGAAAAATGTTACTTATCCCGTATATGAAGATGTGTTTATTGGTAGCTCATTAGGTGGTGTTGAGCTTAAAGTCAACACAGATGTCATTAGCACAGCCGCCGCAATCCAGTTAAACTTTTACCTCCGGAGAGATGATATAACTGCCGACAAATGGGAAGATGCATTTCTGGAAATTATAGAGAATTATGATGAAAACTTGGTTGTAGTTTACCGATACACATCGCGTTCTCTCGAACTTGAACTGGAACACGCCAGCGATTCGGTATTTACTTCATTTACAATTACTTTTACGATTATTATAAACTTTGCAATCTGGTCCAGCATTCGTCTTGATAACGTTCAGAACAAACCATGGTTGGCATTGATGGGTGTTGTGTCTGCGGGCTTTGCAGTAGTATCGGCGTTTGGTTTCCTCATGTATTGCAGAGTGCCGTTCATTGATATTGTTGCCACCACGCCAATTCTCATTCTAAGTAAGTAAATTGCATTTTTTATTTAATATCTTCAATGCCATAGATTTCTAGAAATCACACAGTACATTTACAAGATTTATAGTGGCCAAAAACAATAGTTATTGTCCTTGTTGGTTTGCCATAATTTCAGAGAATTCTGCATTGAGTGGCCGAAATAAAGAAGCTTTCGATTTCCGACAACCGTCGACCAATGTAGGTCAGGTCAATCGATGTGTTGTTGGTCGTCATTTATACCTAAACATGCGTGCGTCGATGTGGAGAGCGAGGACACATGTTACAATATCTCCACATGCGCACAATAAATTAACAGTGTTGTCGGTATACGCAAATTGAAAGCTCCCTAATAAAAAATACTAACAACAGAATACTATAAGCTCTATTATGTTAAAGGTTTATGTTTGGTTGTGACACGATCAGTCCAACACCCCTAAACATAAACCGAGAAAGTTGTACGTATCCGCAACTATAGTATGAATTTGTCGCACACAGGCAATTCTAAGATTAAGGTTGTATCTTGGCAAGGTGAGTTCAGCATCCTGTTTAATTCCCGTAGTCAACATAGGTGTTACAGGAAGTTATTCTAAATACAGTAAAATTAAACCTATTCTCATTGAAAGTGCACATATCATATACAATAAGCCATACTATTCGTTTAAACTGGTATTTATATTTATAGGTATTGGTGTGGATGATATGTTTATCATGCTAGCATCATGGAGAAAGACGAATATTAGGGGGAAAGTTGAAGAACGTATGGGGGAAGCCATGTCTGAGGCCGCTCTATCCATAACCATTACTAGTGTCACAGACGCTCTTGCATTTGGTGTCGGCGTTTTAGCGGTATTTCCATCCGTGCGCATTTTCTGCGCGTACACAGGTCTTGCCGTTGTATTTGATTACTTATACCAGGTGACATTCTTTGCAGCATGTATGGCAATTAGCGGGAAACGAGAAAGAGCAAATCGACATTATGGTACGTGTTTAAGGGTTAAACCAGAGGATGACTCTCCGAACAAGTGTTATGCAATATGTTGCTCTGGAGGTCCATCTCGGAAAAGAAGTGGCAATACAAGAGAAGAATCTCCTCATGTCGTCATGGTTTTCTTCAGAGATTTCTTCGGTCCATTCATCACTCATTCAGTTACTAAGGCTGCTGTGATTATCATCTATATCGCATACATTGGAATGTCAATATGGGGAATAATACATCTTCAGCAGGGCTTACAACTACAAAATCTGGCATTGGATGACTCTTACGTGAAACCATTTTATGACGTAGAAGAACAATATTTTAAAATGTATGGACCAGTTGTGTTTGTTTTATTTCCAGAAGAACTGAATTGTTTGAAACCTGTTGTTAACGATGACCTTTTGAGTACACTCGAAGTTTTTGAGAACTCAGAATATGCATACGGAAAAGACATGACGGATTGCTGGCTGAGAAGTTTCATCAGATACCTTAATGTTCGAGACATATCTAACGATAGCGACACTGATGTACTATTACACGTTTTAAGGTACGAATTCCTTGCAAATCCTGCATTCGAACATTTTTCTTTAGACGTCACGTTTGGAGAAAATGGGGTTATCATCGCATCAAGATGCCTAGTAATAACTAAAGACATCAATACATCGAATAGGGAACGAGATATGATGTCTGATATGCGTGACAAGGCCGACCAATCAAAGTACGACATCACAGTATATCACCCAGCCTTTATTTTCTTCGATCAGTACACAGCAGTCTTACCAAACACACTTCAAAATCTTGGTATTGCTCTAGCTTCAATGATGCTGGTATCTTTGATCTTCATCCCTCAACCGATTTGTTCTGTGTGGGTAGTGTTGTGTATCCTATCTATAGAGGCAGGGGTAGTTGGGTTTATGAGCCACTGGGGTGTCAACTTGGACTCAATCTCTATGATTAATATCATTCTATGCATTGGGTTTAGTGTTGATTTTTCAGCCCATATTGCTTACACGTTCACAGTTTCAGATGGTGTTTCGAAAAATGCCCGAATCATTAAAACTCTATTTACATTGGGCATGCCGATTCTCCAAGGAGCTCTGTCCACTTTGTTTGGAATATCTGTGCTTTCAATGTCCAATGGTTACATATTCCGTACGTTTTTCAAGACTTTGTTTTTAGTTATCGTTTTTGGTTTACTTCATAGTATGTTTTTCCTCCCAGTTATTTTAACATTCCTTGGGGGTAGTGCAAAGAGTGGTGTTGTAGCTGACATGGAGCCTAAAGAAAGGTCAACAGAAAACGCAGGAACTACAACAACCCCTCTTACAATAACCGTGAATGAAAGAAATACTCACTGCATTTAACATGCATAAAAATCCTCCGTATGGTGGAATTGGTAAGTGAAGATTGGGAAAGAATTCCCATTGCCTCGTGGAGTACAGACATATGTCTCCCAAAAAAGGTGGAGAATTGAGCTCCTTGCAATTCCAATGCTCTGGAAAGAGTCACTAAGAACAGTGGTTTAAAAGAAATGAATGTAAACGTATAGGTTTTAAATTAGGCTAAATGTAGCTACTGTAGACTATTTATCAAATATTAATTGATGGGATTAACGAACCTCTACATCTCAAATAAAATAATATAGTGAATACTTTAATATTACATATAATGAATGAATTTCTATTTACCATCTACAGTACCTGTTAGGTTATCAGACATGGTGGAATTATTATTCTTTATTTGGTCCAATATAAAAATACATTAGAAATTCCTCTTATATACACTGCAGAGATAATAACAATATACGTACATGCAGAAAACAGTCAATATAGAAAATCACAATAAAAATATCAAAAAGTCTACGATCCAGGTGTTCTCTCCATGAGTTAGCGCTGGACAAGTTTGTTATAGGTGACAATAGACTGTGGGACAAATGATTTATTGTAGCGTTTAGTACGGCTTCGAGGCAGACGGATGCGAATATTTGATGGAAGAAAAATGTATTCCTTATGGAGCGGGTGGTCTGTTTGGGAGAGTATACGTTTTACCAAGGAGAGAACACCTGCATCGTAGTTGAAATTAAGAACGGATACATCAACTCCAATGACCAGCCCAGCCGTTCTGGTAATTTTATTTAATAGTTCCTTATCTTTTTCATATAAACAAGCCACCCAGATAATTCTACAAAAAGATATAACACTAAGTATGGTTGACTGGTAGAACAGTATAAGAATTTGTTTACTAACATTAAATTTCCTAAGTTGTCTTAACAGATATAGCCGTTGTTGTCCTTTTTTATAGAGTTTTTTAATGCTATTACACCAGTCCAGCTTTTTCGTCTATTATAGTTCCAAGATATTTATACTCTGGGACAACTTTAATTAACTCATTTCCTATATTAAGGGGCTCATGAACTGACCTCTTTTTTGTCCTAAAATCAAATATCAATTCACATGTTTTGTTTAAATTAATTTTAAGGTAATGGTCTTTACACCAATTAGTGAAATGGTTTACAGCATTATAGTAATTATTAACAGATTGGTTATTATTTATAAGACTAACAAGAACAGTGTCATCAGCGTATTTGATTGCCATGCAGTTATCATACAGGGCACGACAATCGTCAGTGTAGAGAATGTACAGCATGGGGGAAAGGACACACCCCTGTGGAGAACCAGTGCTATTAAAGATGATAGGAGAAGATGTTTTATTTACAATAACCTGTTGGGATCTAAGGTGGAGAAAATTTCGGATCCAAAGAATAAGATATGGGTTAATACCAAAATTAAGAAGTTTAGGAAGAAATACGTGACTTTGCAAGGTGTTGAAAGCAGAGGAAAAGTCGATAAAAAGAAGAGTTAGAGGTTTCAAGATGCTTTTTGATATAGTGGACAAGGGTTGCTGTAGCATCCTCCACACCACGATGCGCCCTGTATGCGAACTGCATGGCAACAAGTTTTGGTTCTACAATAGGCTTAATTAAATTTACAATGAATCTCTCTAAACACTTAATGATCAGAGAGGTCAAGGCGATTGGTCGGTAATCATTCAAGTTGTTTACAGTAGACAATTTAGGAACGGGGACAATTAATGAATGTTTCCAAATGGAGGGAATAACACCTGATTTTAGTGTTAGCTGAAAAATATGTTGAAAAATGGGGGATATTTGAGTTGCACATTCTCTAATTAAAATACCTGCTAGTCCATCGGGACCAGCTGCTTTCCTAATTTTAATTTTACGAAAGAGCTGTGTAACATCTTCGACTGAGATGTTAACAGGATTACTTCCGGTATCTAAATTATTACAAAAAGTGAGGGTCACTTCCTCAAAATTATTAGTGTCAAATCTACAATAAAATTCATTTAACGATCGTGCCAATTTTTCATCATTGAAACCTGTGAGCATTTCAAAGGAAGTTTTATTTTTACACCCAGTTAGTGATTTAACATCATTCCAAGTCTCCTTGGATTTATTCTCTGCGAAATTGTTCTCAATTTTTTCCTTGAATTTCTGTTTAGCTTTTTTTATACAATATTTCAAGTTTGATTTAGCTAACTTAAGGCCAGCATGGTCATTATTCTTAAATGCAAGTGATTTGGCTTTTAAGGCCACCTTAACATTATGATCTAACCAGGGCTTGTCATTTGGGTACAATTTCACCTGCTTACGAGGGATTGTTAATTCCTCACAAAAAGAGATATATGACGACACAGTTTCAGTTAGTTCATGGATATCACTAGTGTTTTTAATCAGGACACTCCATTCTGTAGCCTCTAGGCAGCCCTTAAGCTTTTCAAGATGTTCGGGGTACCATAATTTAATCGATTTGGTGTCCACCTTACTTGACTTCAATTTTTGTTTATAACTTGGCAATAGCTGTATAACTTGGTGATCCGACGCACCGATTCCAGATAACTTGAACGATTTATAAGCCCGCGGTATATTACAATAGTAACAATCAAGTGTATTTCCTCCTCCTGTCGCACATGAGACATACTGTTTAAAATTAGGTAAGACACAGTTAAGTTTACACTGATTCAGATCTCCTAGAATTAGGACAGGGCTCTCAGGAGAGCGAGCTTGGAGTCTATGTGTGTGCTCAGCTATAGTATCCGCAGCAATTGAAATGCATCCTGGCACATAAACAACAATAACTTCAATGCAACAAAATTCTCTTGGCAAATAAAAAGGCCTAAGTGTCAGTGACAGCAATTCGTAATCTGCAGTGCAGACTTTGTCAATAACTGTAATATTTGAGCACCATCTATCATTTATATAACAACATATTCCACCGCCTTTAGACTTATTCGATTCCAAAGTACGATCACCGCGAACACACAAGAAACCTAGACTTGCCCCAAGTCTGTATTTATTGTCTTTTTTTTATTTATTTGTTTTTATTTCGACCGCGATTTTTGTCTGAAAATACACTCAAGTAATACACGTATGAAACGCCATATGTGCAAAAATATTTATATTTTTACAAAACTCCGTCTGGAGCCCAGACTAACACGAAACCATTTATCTTTGGGTGGTTTAACTGCAATAATAAAGATTTGTACATAATATACGGCGACTGAAAACGCTAGCTCATTATCCGTTTAAAAAAATCTATATCCAACCTCTGCAGCACAGATTGAAAAAAAAATGGATCAAATTTCTGTTATGAGTATACAGTACTTGCCTTTACGACGCCTGAGGGAATAGACACTTGTGGAACAGAGATTGGAATGTTCCATTCATTTCAAATCAATACATTTGCATAAACGTATATTAAATCTATCAAAATAGTATTTTTTAAAGAAAATCGGCCTGTCTTCAACATTATGATACTGTACTCGAGCTGTTCAACCGGTTTTCATCTATTAAAAACAATTATCGTAGGAGGAGATAGGAAAATGCGAAGCCTCCTCGCATTTTTGTGGCGGGTATTTTTCAAGATGGACATCCATTAGACAGTGTATACCACGATCGGAAAACACCCCTATTTGGGGCAAATCGTTGAACCTAAATTCGTTTTAATCGTCAATAACTAATTAATCTAACTTAATTTAATTAGTAAACAGGGTTACATCAGGTGGTTAAAATCAGTACCGAAAGTACGAACCAACTTTATATACCATCGAGTAAAAATTGTAAAAGTAAGGCACGATTTACCGAATTTTGCCCTTATGTAAATTTATATATAGATTAACAAGCACGTGCTTCAACAACATATGCGCGCTAGTTCTGTTTTTCTAAAGTTGTAGAAAAGCGTTTGTTGAATTATTATTTAATATTACAGGTATCATAAAGCCCTGTCTACACTACCAAACTTTATGTGACAAAAATGTGATGTCATACCACTACCATATGTAAACATATCACTACCATTTTTGAGCAAATTACACTTTTTAGGCAAACTAGTTTGGTAATGTAGAGAGAGCTTTAGAGTTATACCTTTTATGTAGGAACAGTTCCCAATAACTGTATGCAGTGTATTTGTCAAGTGGAATCAAACTGTAAAATGCCCAATCCAGTTTTCCGTATGGATGTCGTTTCGTTTTCTTGTGGCCCTTACCAAATTAAGGAACCACATTATCACGATGCTAAACTGATGGGAAAGGACCTAGACGGAGGTAAGTCTGTTTTTTTTATAACTTAGTATAGAGGGGTGTTTTCTTTTCTTTTTTTTGGATCAAATACAATACGAAATGAAATGCAAAGTATGGACGTAGGCCTACTCATTGGATCAGGCTTGTTTGTATCAAAGTATAGACTTTGATTGTTTTGACGTATGATAATTGTTACAATTTTTTCTCCAATACTCCACGTAAATATTTACTAAATTTTGTTTGGGATAGGATATAAAAGTAATCCGTTATGCGTAAAAATATTATATAAATAGGCCTATAATTATTCTCATCAAGGAGATTTTAAAAACTGTTTTAATAATGTTATTATTACTATTTGATTAGGCCTAAACTACGGTAAAGTTTTGCATACAGATAATCCATTTTGTGCGTAAATTATGTGAACAACCGACATAAAAGTGAGCCCCAATTGTGGGTACCCAAATCTTGGGTGAAGGACTCTTGAGACCTAATTAACAACATAAGACACAATAGCAATAGTGCGAAAACCTTGTACCACGAAAGCCATGTACCACGAAAAAGAAAAAAGAAAAAAAAACACAGAGCCCACCGTCACATCTTTTTATGATCGATAACCTTTTTTTTCTCCCATTTGAATGTATCGAGGCTTTTTTTCAGATTGGAAAAAATGTACAGAGACGTTTGATTGTAGTGAGAGATGTGTTCAAGGGTACATGGCTTGGTATGCAATAAGCAGCCGTATTGGTCACGATCCCACATGCGAGGACTTTGCACGTATCCACAACGGAGTTCCTAACGGTTATAAAAACTCAAAAACTTTAGGATACTGGTTTAACGTTGCAACCTGTCTCGGAAGAAGAGTAGGCCTCTAAAATCTGCCTAGCTAGATAATGAAGTTACTTGACTTAATGCACACTTTGGCAGTTGTGACGACTCTGACTAAGATTATCTGAAAATATTCAATTCAATTTTACGCATATTTTAGGGTTAATTTGATTAAAACTTATAGTACTGTATACACATGTTTGTTAACCCTCATTCATAAAACGCTTCATTCAACCTTTCTCCGAAAAGTATAACTTTTTACCACAGTTGTCAATCCTGCACTTATCTATCCGACAGATGAAATCGCAAAACTTGTAATTTTTAATTGATTTTTAATGTAGGCTATATATCAAACATGTATCATTCATGTCCTTATCACAGATTTTATAGTTTACTAGCAGCAGTACCAGTGGGTATAACCAATAAGTACAGAGTTCAACTGAGAAAACAATCGAGAGAAGTTATCAATTTAGGCCTATAGGCCTATATGGATTTTTTTAAAGACGTCTTTACTGTAAAGAAATTTAAATTGAAAGTTTTATTGATGATTGTCTTACAGTATCCAGCCTAATAAATAGTAATGACATGATATATACTGAGCTGCACAGTAGTTAACTGTATAAGAGTACTTACAATGAATAAAATGTATAACACTGGACTCGGTCGTTCACAATCAGGGCGGCGTAACAGGAGAGAGGAACACTGAACAAAGTAGAATGAAACGTAATAATTATAATGATCGTACACTAATATAATGCTAGAAATTATTTGAAGTAAGCACAATAGTTAACTCTTTAAGAATACTTAGGCCTAGAGTGACAGTGCGGAACACTGATCTCGGTCGATCACAATCACGGCGTAACAGAGAGGAACACTACGTGGAATAAAACGTAATATAGTGATTAATAACAACTATAAGCCTAGATTAAGATATCAGCGAAAGAATTTTCAAGGCTGGGTTGAAGCATCAAACACCCGTATCATTTTTAATTTTCATGCGGGCCCGACTGCGCATGGCCGTCTTTGGTTTTGTAATACTTTACGTCCGCGTGTCCCAGCAACGCTCGAGAGAACCAAGAAACTATTAACAATAGCGTAACAATGTTAGCGGTCCGGCTCGATCATCGTTATCGCAACTCAATGCATCTTAACGCAACTCAATGATCGACAGGAAAACAAGCTTAATTAGCTATACAATCTTTGGTTTTTCAGCTTTTAATCTTCAATGACATGACGCCCTCTGGAAATTTCTTATTTGATAGCCTTTTGATTCAGAGGTGGTATTTTTAACAAATTATTTAATAAGCACTTTGCAAGATTGGTGTTGAGTACAGAATTCAGATCTATCAAATGTTGTACCGCGACGTGCATAACGGACAAACTTTTTGTGTTTGCCTTTTATATATATAGATTTATCTTCTGGATGTGTTCCTAAATACCACTTGAGTTCGAAGTGCTCGCGCACAGAGCAATACCTGGTACGTATATTGTATTTTATTTGTCAACTAAGATATTTTTATTATTTGTAAATGCATTTTTATTGTGCAACGAAACCTTTATTTGGTAAACTAGCCTAGCTTCTACACTTATGAGGAATAGAACATGAATTGAAAGGATATAGATCTCCAATCCAGCACTTCATCTACTATTACGTCATCATATATGTATGGTATTTTACTTGCGGTCGACCATGTAGAGTGACATTTTATTACTCGCACATTGCTGTTATACCGTAACTATTATTATATATCGCTTTCCCACATTTTTTAAACTTTAGCGATTTAGCATATGTTAAAAAATGTTAATGATGTCGTAACATATTGAATGCGTATTACCACATTTCAAATGTGTATGGCAATTATTTTATGACGATAACAATTTAAAATTAAAAAAATGTGTTCGAATTGTATGTTCTATCATAAATATACATTTTAAACGAACGAAAATTACTATGTGTATGATCAACTGGAGCACAGGTTATTAACACACGAAAATATATTAAAATTTCTTTTGAATTAAAAAAGTACTTCTCGAATTCAAATATATTTCTTGGTTTCTCAAATTACAGGAAAGAAAATCGATTTCCTAAACCATTAATTGTGTTGGTGTCAAAATCATTATTACTAATTAGAGTTTTGAAAAATGTTTGGAATTGTATGTTCTTTCATAAGTATTTACTTTAGACAAACGCAAGTTATTAAAATCACCGATGTTGCCTGAAACTAATTTTTCTTTAGCATTGTGGAAGGAGTAAACGATATTGAAAATATATACCAAGTTTGAGAAGTATTTTGTCTCGATGTTTTTGTATGTGAATATTTAGCTGTGCTCCACCACTGGTGCCAAATTGGGTCCACTGGAGCAGCATTGTGTATTAATATACGAAAATGTATTGAAACATACGAAAAGATATTAAAATTCAGTGACTTATTTTTATTTTAAACCACTGTGCTCCACTGGCGCCAAACTTAGGTCCAATTAATCATAGTGTATTCACATACGAAAAGATATTAAAACTCAGTGACTTAATTATAGTTTATATCACTGTGCTCCACTGGTGTCAAAGTAGGTCCACTCGAGCACAGTGTATTAACATACGAACAAATAATGAAACTTAGTGACTTATTTCTAATTTATATCACTGTGCTCCAATGGCGCCAAATTGGGTCCACTTGTATTAACATACGAACATAATTAAAATGACTTATTTCTATTTTATATCACTGTGCTTCACCGGTGCCAAATTTGGTCCAGTGAACCGGTTACCGTAATACTATTTCTATTTCGGAAGTCTATAAAGGCATAAATGGTGCTCCATCGTCAGAATGACGCTCTGAATATACCTATCGTTTGTTGACATCGAGAAATGACGTCACCAGGCCAAAGTGAATGACACGACATTGTCGACATTAGCGTTCGTATTAAAAAGTGAATTTTAAATGTACGAATATGGTTTTCATTATCTGTATTAAATTAATTGTACTATTATGTATCACATCACAACAAGTCATTTTGATAATAAATAAGTCAAATAAATATAAAGGAACAACAGGAGACTGGCCTTCCATACAGTGTGATAGTATAAGTATTGATACGCCCAAACTTGTCACCGCAAGTTTTCTGTAATTGTTATTCATTCATTCAGAAATACAATTTAGAGGAGGAATCGAATGTGTTGTACACCAGAAGGCATTACTAGTTTACTCTATATATTTATGATGTTTTCCCCGAAAATAATTATTAGTATGTACATTTTGCGAATTGTAGATGTACAAGTATGCAAGCTGTTTGCCCGGTCTGTGAAGCGTAATAAGCCACTGTTCAATCATACTAAAATATACCAAACATACAATTTTTACTTTTTTCTGATAAATCATTTTTAATAATATGTTTACTTAACCATGAGAGGACGACCACGATCCACACCGGTTACTCTATCGAACGACCTCTGCACTAGCCCCTAGGATAAATAGCATAAAGATATAGAAACGATTCGGAGAAAAGTAGAAAACAGACAGGACTAGAAAAAAGCAATCCGAGATATAAACAAAGCAGCCGAGGCGCGGAAAAGTCATCAGACCATGGACCTATAAATTAATTAATTAATGTATAGGTCCATGATCAGACTATCTGGCGGACCAGCAATAAAAAAACTAAATAGAAACAAATTTATTCGGCCTACTTTTTTTCAGTAATAATTGTCTTCTTCGCTCTCACTATCTGATTCGTCACTGCTCTCATCATTCGAGTTAAAGGAATCGTTCTCGGGAATGTCATCGATCACTTCAGTTGGACGAATCTCGCCTTCACACCACGAGGCCCCAGCAAATCGTTATCGTCAATGCACCATCCGTTATTGTCTTGAGGTTTCGTTAGCTCGTAAATCGGTGTTAGTGCGAGCTTTCAGATCCTGACTTGATAGTTCGTGCTTCGTATTATGACGTGACGGTTACATTTTAGCCAAATCAATTTTGTTAACACAGATTTTTCCGTCTCAACCTATGAACTTAGTCAAATCTAAGTTCATCGGTACTCCTTGCTTTCAATGGGGATCCATATAACAGGCACGTGAACCTTTCCAGTTCCAACATTAACTCGTCTTCTATTTTCCAACTTTCTCTTACTTTCTTGAAAACCTCTTTTTTTATATTTTTCGACAATTTTTTTAATGGCCTTTAATTTTCCTTTGAAAGCGCTGGTCGTGTCAATGTCGACAATGGCGTGTCATTCACTGTTGCCTGGTGACGTCATTTCTTGATGTTAAACGACGACGAAAAGATATACAAAAACTTCATTTTCTCCGCAAATCCCAACTTTTATGCGATGCAACATCAATAATGATCTTTACATATATATAGAACCTACGGTGAGAATCTCGTTGACTAGCAACGCTATGCATGTTGAAGGTGATATTTTACTGGACTAACACGTACAAGTCACGTGACAGCAAGAATTCTTGATGCATACGATTATCCGGTTGACTAGTTTTAGCCGCATGTGATTGGCTACTCACTCGTACAGAGTTGTAATTTATTCATATTTCAAAATGTAAGAAATTTCGTTTCGTTTCGTTTCGTTTATTTATTTTTTCCACTCACTTATATATATATATATTATATAACTTTTCTGGCTGTTTACTTTATCGTTTTGATTTAGCTTTTCGCTTTTTATTTTTGTATCTCCATTGAGATCCAGCCACTGATACCCACAGCATTGTCATTTTTTTCAGTAATTTGCCTTTGGATTTATATATATATATATATATATATATATATATATATATATATATATATATATATATATATATATATATATATATATATATATATATATATATATATATATATATATATATATATATATATATAATTTACATTTACATAACATATATTAAATGTGGGTGGATGGAGGTCACAGTAAGTTCACTGAACTTTAAGTCGTGACCCCCGTATGCCTATAAGTATACTAACATTGCTACAGAGTAGACTAAAATATAAATATGTAATAGTGAAAGTACATAAAATCAAAAATAACAAAAAAATTTAAATTATAGAAGTTAAGATAAACCAGGAAATTATATAATATAATGATAAAAGGGATAATGATAACAATTAGAGTACAATATGAAATATAGTTAAATACGGTATAATAACAAGTATAACTATACAATGTAGCGGAGATTATTGAATACCAGGGTGAATGTATCACTACCAAATAAATAAGGATAAAAGATCGGCGAAAAATTATGTAGCATATTCAGACACCATTTTGTTTTTGAAATTAGATTTAAAACTAGAAAAGGAAGATTTCTGTTTAAGTTCATTTGAGAGTGAAGTCCAAACTTTGGGACCAAAATAATAAATAGAAAATCGTCGAGCCTTAACATTTAAATTATCAAGGATATAATTGTTAACAGAGGATCGGGTTTTATAGGAATGGCGTTCGTCAATCCTTGTAAATAAAGCACTAACATGTGAAGGCAGTAAATGTTAGATAAACGGTACATAAATGAGGCAACTTGTAATTTATTTAAATCATAAATGTTTAAAACGTTAAATCTTTTAAAAAGTAATTTTGTATGGGCTCTAAATGATTCTCCCGCGCAAATCCGAAGTGCACGTTTTTGTAGTTTAAAAAGGCGGTCTATTTGAGTTTTCTCTAGACTTGTACAGGGGCATAACGTATTAAATTTATCTAGAGTAATTCCCCAACATAAATTGGCATTAGAAAGGTAAGGCAAAACTAAAGTATTATAAAGGGTTAATAAGGTTTTTTGAGGGAAGATATGTTTTAATTTGTTCAATATTCCAACATTTCTGGCAACTAGATTACTGATTTTATTTATATGTAGTTTCCAAGTCAGAGAGGCATCTATGGTTACTCCTAAAAATTGTGTTTCATTAACTCGTTTGATCATTTTATTATCAATGTATATTTTTTCATTTAAAGAATTTGAAATTTTACGTTTAGAAAATATTATATAGTTCGTTTTGAATGTATTAAGAGTTAATTTATTGTGTTTGAGCCAATTTGAAACTTTAAGTAACTCATCATTGACAATTATAAACAAGGTATTTAATTTAGGATGAGAGAAAAAAATATTTGTGTCGTCAGCAAATAAGATAAAATTTAGTAATTTAGAGCTGTTTGGTATATCGTTAACAAAAATCAAGAATAAGAGTGGTCCAAGAATCGATCCTTGGGGAACACCACAGGTTAAACGGGAATAGGAAGAGTTAAAATTATTTAAGGAAGTAAACTGAACACGATTAAAAAGGTAGCTTTTAATTAGTTTTAAAGGAAGGCCTCTGATACCGTAATTTGAAAGTTTATGAATTAAAATATCGTGGTTAATAGTATCGAAGGCAGAAAACTCATTTTTACTCAAGGCAATTGTAATTTTGTCAAAAATATCTAATAAAGCAAGATCTGTTGAATACTTTTTCCTGAAACCATATTGGCCTTTAAATAAAATGTTATGTTTAGTTAAAAAGAAAGAAATTCGATTATGCATTATTTTTTCAATTAATTTTGAGAAACAAGGAAGTAGGGAGATTGGTCTGTAGTTATTGAAATGATGAGGATCTTCTTTCTTGTAGATAGGGATGACTTTACCTATTTTAAAAGAATCAGGAAAAATACCGGTTTGAAAAGAAGTATTAAAAATGTGAGTTAAGGGTTTGCATATAAAATTCGTTTAATAATTTTATTGGAAAACCCATAAAACCCAGGAGATTTATTATCTGTGAGGGAAAGTATTATACTGACAACTTCATGTTCGGTTACTGGACTAAGAAAGAGAGAGTGCACACATGGACGAGGTAGGGTAGAAGTATAATTATCATTATCCGACACATGTATTTTGTTAACAAATTTGGCCCTATATTAGTAAAATAATTATTGAATTCAGTTGCAATTTGTTGAGGATTATTTAATTCAATGTCATTGTTAATAAAGTGAGAAGGAAACGGTTTACGATATTTCTTGCCAAGGACTCCATTTATTGTTTGCCAGGTTTTTTGGATGTTATTTTTATGGAATTCAAATTTGTCACTGAAGTAATTCTTTTGGGCAGTACGAAGGATTTTGGTAAGTACATTTCGATATTTAACATATTTATCTTTGTCCTTTTGCTTTTTAGATATAAGAAATGTTTTATATAATTTGTGTTTTTGGTCGATAGATTTAATTAAGCCTCTAGTTATTCAAGGTTTTTTTTCTTTCCGAATATTGCGTCTGGAACGAGTGGTTTTAATATTGTTATTATATAATGTACTAAATATGTCGTTGAATAATGCGTATGCCTCATTGGGTTCATTGGAGTTATAAATACTAGTCCAGTCAACATTTGACAAATCATTACTTAAAGCAGAAATTGAAATATCATTGACTTTTTTTATGTATATATATTTTGAATTTGGTTTCAGGTTCTGATTTATGTATTAACAAGAAAACAGGAAAGTGATCCGAGATGTCCGAATATAGAATTCCGGAAGAAATGTTATCGTATAGATTATTACAAAAAATATTGTCGATTAAAGTTGCAGAATTACGCGTAATTCTAGTTGGCCTAGTAATAAGAGGATAATAATTTGATTGAAATAAAGTATTAACAAAATCAGAAGTTCCTTTGTGTGTTTTAGAATTTAACAAGTTAATATTAAAGCTCAGGTACAGGCATGAAATTTTAATAAAAATTGTGGTCAATTGTACATAAATCAAATATTTATAACAGAAATCAAGACGAAAAAACATGAATTTCCCTTAATATCGTCAAATACAAAATTTGGCAAAATTCTTCCATAAAAACCAGGAAGACTTTTTTTCAGTAGTTAGGTGGTTAACCTAATGTAATAACATATCTGGTGACTCCCTAGAAGGTGAAAAAAGATGGTGGATATGCGGTGGATAATTTTTGCTATAGCATGAAAATAAAAATCTGAAGTTGAATAAAAATACCATAAATGTAATATTCAAGTTATATTAGCTATATTTAGTCTTTTGATAACATTTTTTACCACACTGTTTAGTTTTCATAGCTTTTTAAAATGCCTCTCTATTTACAAAATTTGTGTACAAAAGAATAGAGATTTTACTGTGTAAGTAGTATAATACCCCCGTTCAGTCCAATGAATAATTCATAAATTAATTAATGAATATTAATATATTAATTATGAGTGTAGTATTTATGAATAATTAATATTTTAAAGGGTATTGTTTATGAATAAAGTAATAAATTAATTAATTATGAGGGGTAGTTTTTATGAATAATTAATATTTTAAAGGGTATTATTATGAATAAATGAATAAATGAATTAATTATGAAGGGTAGTTTTTATGAATAATTAATATTTTAAAGGGTATTATTTATGAATAAATGAATTAATTAATTAGGTATGAGGGGGTAGTTTTATGAATATTTAATAATTAAAATGGTATTATTTATTAATAAATGAATAAATTAATTTGTTTAGCGATCTCAGTCCAATGAAGAAGTAATAAGATGTTTTAATATTCATGAATATTAATATATTTTTATTAATATGAGGGGGTTTTTTAATGAATACTTAGTAATTGCGTTGGTATTTATTCTATGAATTATTGAATTAAGTATTATATATGTAAATTGTTTTATTTTTAACAGGGTACCTGATTTACTATATATATATATATATACAGATTGTTAATTTGAAAACAGTACAGTTTTCTTGCTTTAGATTTTTAACATTTAGTTTGTTTACGTATCAGATTCAACTGTTCTTTATCCTTACTGTTATTATCTAACAGGATGAATTCTACTCAAAAGCAAACCGGTAGTAAGAGAGTTTTTTCTTCTTCAAAAGGACAGAGTGTTGTATCTAATAGAGCGAAGATACAAAAGGTTTCACATCAACAAGGCACAACAGTACCTTCAATTCGTTCCATTCAGCGGCCAAGACAGTTCACACCGAAGAGATCAATTACATCTACCGAACGTGTTATCTTGAATGAAAGGAGACATATTGTGGCTCAACTATGGGGTGAAAAAGCGTTTGTTTGTATTCGTGAGTTCTATCAAATAGAAGAAAATGGTCCTTTCCTACCAGGCAAACAGGGTATAAATTTAACGGTTGATCAATGGTACGATTTGCTGGAACAAGCGGAGCACGTAGATGGTATGATTGCTGAAGTGATAGATGCTGGAAATGAATAATAATTAATAAAAATTAATTCATTTTACCGATAAGACTGAATACATTATTAAGAATACAGGTAGTTGGACCCTTTATAGGATGTTCGAGATTTGAAGTTTGAACATATTATCGTCGTCGGCATCACGAAGTGACACTAACCTAAAAATCTGGAATTTTTGAAAAAGAATTTTTCTTCCATATTTTGATTATGTATATTAAACTCTATGTTTTCACAAAATCTAAACATTCAAATATCATTAATTAACTAATTACATTAATTAGACAATATCAAAAAACACCCTCATATGGAATTTGCTCTTTTACGAAGTGACACTATTTATTAAATACCCGTATGTGCTGCTTGCGAGTGCCACACTGGTAATGAATTTTGCGCGTTTGTTTACTGTTTTGGCCTAGCCTGCAGCCTAGCTAGGAGGATCTTAGTCTGGGCTCCAGACGGAGTTTTTTCTTAATATTAGTAAAAATATAAATATTTTTGCACATATGGCGTTTCATACGTGTATTACTTGAGTTTGGATACTCCGTCTGGGGAAACACGCAAAAGTCACGTGGTTTGACACCAAGAACTCTTGGTGCATAGATTATCCGGTTGACTAGTTTCAGCTGCATGCGATTGGCTACTCACTCGTACACTGTTTTAATATTCATATTTCAGAATTTCAAAGACTCAACAACTAAGATGGTACGCATGCGCTATGTTACGTTTAGACAATGTGTACTTTGGGTACATTGATGAAAGTTTCTGAAGGCTAGAAAGGATTTTATATGGATCTAATCAGGGAGATGTAATTTACATCTCCCTGATTTAATAATATTACGCGGAGATAATTTGATTTAATTCCCACCCAGACCTGTCCTGTTCTGTGTAGTGATGTAGCCCTGTTGTGTGTGAATCCTGTTGTGTGCCGGTGGTGGTATTATGTAGGCCTACCTTATTGGCGTTTTATTTGGCAGGTCATACGTGCGAGTTGAGTAGGACCTACGAAGGAGGCCTAGGCTAAGGACTAAACAATTAATAAACAAAACAACTTGGCAACACGATTTCATATTTTAACAGTCTCGATCGTACATTCAACACTGTACGTAGGCCTACTCGATCTTTTTCATTTTGAAACAAAATGATCATTGGTTGATTCGAAATCTATATTTACATACCGCCCGCCCCATATAGCCAAATACGGTATGATAACCTACGTCATTCTTATGGGATGTTTGCGGTCTACAAATCGATTTCTATACGTGTTTCACAAGTCTGTATTTTGAGACAAAAATCGCGGTCGAAATAAAAACAAATAAATTTAAAAAAAAACATTACAGACTTGGGGCAAGTCTAGGAGGATCTGGACGCACACTCCACAACATTGCATTTTATCAAGAAAGACGGTAAGTTAATTAGTTTATTTAAAGAATTTTAGTCCGCTCATGTATCCCGAATGTCGAGGCCTATTATATATTTATTTTATAATTAATATAAAACAGTAATTTGACACACTTTTAGCCTACTACTAGCTAGGCATAGATAGTAGGTAGGCCTAGACCTATTACTTTACTGTGACGTTTAGGCATAGCTAGCTTGCCCAGATCTACCTAGGTTAGCATCTGGCCTGGCGTACATTATTCGGTTAGTAGGCCTAGTTAGTTAGGTCCTCTAAGCCTAGCCTAGGCCTAACAAACTAGAGTATGCGTATGCCCAGGGAATAGTAGTAGTAGTACTACTACTACTTGGCTAGAGTAGACTCTTTAACTAGGCTAAACTACTCTGCTTGATTTTTAACAATAAGAAATCACTGTTATTTTTAAAACGTGTTTTTTTTTTCAGAACAGTTTCAAGAAAATAAGATAAGGGGGAACAACCGAAATTCGATCAACAAGCAATCTATCTACATCAATTTAAGGGAGAAGGTATCAAGTTCAAGGTTTAAAAATGGGGGAGGTGTATGTAGGCAGCCTGTAGCAAGTGTTTATGTTATATGAGCATTTTTTAGATGATGTTTACATCACAGAACAATGGATTGAATAAATTAAAAAACACACTGGTAATAGAAAAAGAAATAATGTAACGACATTGATTAAGTATTTAACATGATTTATAACAATAGAGAATAATTTTTGATATAAATTAATACTGGCTGAAGTACCAATTGTATTACTGAATTATTAATCGTTCAATGTTAAAAAATAAAGAATATTTAATAATATGGAAAAAAAAATATGAATATGTACATTATGCTTACTGTACATTCCAGATAGGCCTATTTATATGTCTATGTAATTTGATGTTTTTATTAAAAGTGTTAAAGTAGGTCAAACTATGTTTTTAGATTTATTTGATGTGGTTTTATTTATAAATAACCTAACCCTTTCTACACTATCAAACTAGTTTGACAAAAAAAGTTTGATGTGCCCAAATATGGAGTGATATTATGCCATTGTGTCCATCAAATTAATGTTGGTCACATTAAGTTTGATTTTATTTATTTCAACAATATTTTACTAGGGTGGTCCTTCCAGTCGAAGGTGATCATTAGATAGAGAGAACCTCACAAAAATGCAATTTAAAAAGACAATAACATACAGCAATTAAAAATTAAATAAAAATAAATAGAATTTATGAAAACTAACAAACTAAAATAATGGAAAAATGAATAGAATCAAAATGGAAATCAATGAAAACAATACACTAAATGCTGAGATGGCCATGTAATAATAAATAAGGAAGAGATGGTTCTTGAGCAAAAATTTGATGGAAATGGAAGATGAAGCAAGTCGGATATTGCAGGCAGGGCTTAAAGGAGACATGCATGTTTGTAATGTATATATAATAGTGTTCACTTATCAAGGACCATACATAATTGTTATGATGTAAGATCATTGCATTGGAAAGCTATGAATTACACAGTAGTGTCACTTCCAACGCACTAGAAATACGCGGTGAAATCGAATTTGCGGTTTCACGAAGTGACACTAACTGCGTTAGTGTCACTTCGTAAGCGTAAACTACGTAGAGAAATGAATTTTTCGGTTTCACGAAGTGACACTAAAGTTTAACTTTAATTTACTTGGTAATTAATTAATATGATTAAAATTAAATTAAAGTAATGGGTAGCTGGATTGTCTAACTTTGTATGTATGTAAATTAAAAATCTTAGTGACATTTTTTTGAGGACGAAATCGTGTGTTTTGTGAAGCTCGTTTCTTCAATCGCGTTTTTCTCGAAACGCTGTTTTTATCAATTACGCGGTTAGTGTCACTTCGTGGTGTCGACGAATTATTACAATCAGGTTTCTATACGAACTGAGCTGTGAAAAACAAAGACTTTGCTTCTTTCAACGTGTACTTTGATACTTCTTACTAAACCATGGATAGTGCGTCTAAACGATTCAAAATCTGTGAAGTTGAAGAAGAAAAATCAAAACCTATAGAAGTAATAATCATTAACAGTGATGATGAAAAAGAAGACGATGATTTCGAGAAAACCCGTTATGCTGCAAGCCATACAGAAGTGATTGTTATCAGCGATGACGAAGAAGAAGAATCTAACGAAGTTATTGTTATAAACGAAGAAGACGTACCTTATAGCCAAGAAAGTACACATTCACAAACTTACGACGGCGACTGGACAATCTTACCAGCAAACGAGTATGATTCCGATGAAGAAGATGTATTTCCTATAGACACTGATTATGAAATGCTGTATTATGCTTACGTCGATGAAATTGAAAAGGAGCAGTGGTTATCGTTCAAAGACATTATTACAAAAACATTTTTAAATTAACTTTTAAATTTGTGCTCGAAAATAGGAAGAGACTATTGCTACGGCTGTTTGTTTTCAAGATGTAGCCAGAAAGATCATGACATTTGTCTTTTACCTGTAGAAGAATTGATGGAAGTAACACTGCAAAAAGCTTTAGATATAAACGAAATTAATTAAGCTAAAGTGTATGAAGAATTTCTATTTATTCACCTTTTTTGTTGTTAAGAATTTAAAGAATTCAGATTCACTTGAAAATTTACTTGTAGAATTTTCAAAAAAGTAGGTCTAACTAAAGTTCTAGATATAGATTGAAGTTGTAAAGATCACCTGTATTCTTTAATGATTTTAATTCAATCATTTTTCTCTGCAATATTTAATCATCAATTTAAAGTGTTTATTGAATAAAATATTTATGTACCACTAAGCTTATCGTATTAGACTATGATTATTGTGTTATATGATTTCATTTGAACGTGTGACGGTGTCAAGTATGGACGAAGTATTGAGAAAAGTGTATTACGATCCTAAACATCCCGGTAGTCTCGGTGGTGTTGAACGCCTTTATAATAGTGTTAAAGATGAATTAAGTATTACAAAGAAGGACGTTAAAAACTGGTTAGAGAGACAAGACGCATATACTATTCATAAACCTATCCAACGACGGTTTCTTCGAAATAGAGTTTATGTAACGGCTATAGATGAACAATGGGAAATGGATCTCGTTGATTTGACTTCTTTAAAACGATATAACAAACAAAATACATTTCTTATAACGTGTATTGATGTACTCAGTAAATTTTCTTGGGTTGTTCCAATAAAAAACAAATCATCCGAGTCAATGCTTACAGCTATGAAGAAGTTATTATCAGGAAAAAGGATTCCTTTGAAAATCCATACCGATAAAGGTACCGAGTTTACAAATCGGAAAGTCCAAAAACATCTAAAAACATTAAACATTCATTTCTTTACTACTAACAATGAAACAAAAGCTAGCGTAGTAGAGAGATTCAATAGAACTTTGAAAACAAGAATGTGGAGATATTTTACATCGAACGCAACAAAGAAATACATAGACATTCTCTCAAAATTAGTTTTTAAGTTATAATCGTTCAAAACATAGATCTATAGGAATGCCACCGATCGATGTAACGAAGGAAAATGAACATCGTGTTTGGATGAATCTTTACGGTGATGAAAAGCTGCGATCTAATCGTTTCAAGTTTGAAATCGGAGATCAAGTTCGAATTAGTAGGTATAAAATGCTTTTCGAAAAGGGGTATTTAGCCAACTGGACTGAAGAAATTTTTACGATTTTCAAGCGTAAAGAAACGCGACGACCTACCTATCAAGTTAAAGATTGGAACGGTGATGTTATTGAGGGAAATTTCTACGAGAAAGAACTGCAGAAAGTTTCTAAAACGGATAAAGATACTTATCGCGTTGAAAAGATTCTGAGAACCAAGAAACGCAATGGAAAAACAGAGTATTTCGTTAAGTGGCTAGGTTATCCGGCAAAGTTCAACAGTTGGGTTCTGAATCTAGTCAGGTAAACATGGCATCGCAATTCTACGTTACGTTACCGAGTAATAGTTCATTGAATTATTTTCCCAAAAATACGCTCACCAGTTACACTACAAAATTATCCGAGTCCTTACGGCTTAGTGGTGAGTGGGAAGTAGGTATATCTGAAATACATTATCCACATTCTTGGTTTAATGTAGATAATTCAAACAACACGTTTCACCTGAAATTAGATTTATCGAAGAATGGATCAGAAATCAAAGACTATAAAATTACGGTTCCTAGTGGCTATTACTCTTCAGGGAATATCTTTATAGATGAGTTAAACTATATTTTGAAAAAATTAGATATACGTGATATATCATTTAAATTCAATCGTATCACGGAAAGAGTTAAAATATCTACCAATAGATTCGCAAGTATTCCAATAATAGGTAAAGAATTACAATCGTTACTTGGAGTGAATTTAGATTCGATTCTGGAAGATTCTACGATTATAGGCAGCAGCCCTATGAATCTGCATCATCGTGTTCCCGCTTTGTACGTCTACACCTATATAATTGAACATCAACGAGTGGGGGATGCTAGCGTTCCATTGTTACGGATTGTTCAAACGAGAGAAAGAGACTTAGTGAGACGTTGCGCGCACGAGTATGGGATGCCTCACTATAAACGAATAGTAAAGAAAGATATGGACACCATACGTATCGATATAAGAAGCGATACCGGTGAGAAGGTGTCATTTCAACGTGGGAAGGTTTTGGTGAAGTTACACTTTTGACAGAGTAGATCAGCTCATTTCATCTAAACAACAACAACAATGCCTAACGTATACGAAGACTACTATGTTGGACAGGCTGGTGGTTCAATACCTGTTTTTCACGGATCCTCAAATCAAAGGGGTTTCGGTTTAGGAGGTATGTTATCGGGTCTTTTCAAACGTGCTATACCTCTTTTGAAAAAAGGGGCAACATCTATAGGTAAACAGGCTCTACGTGCAGGCGGGGAGATAGTAGGTGATGTTCTAAGTGGTCAAAACTTCAAACAGGCGACAAAACGTAGAATCACACAAGCCGGTAAACGTGTTGTCACGCAAAAAGGAAACGGTCGAGTGAATAAAAAGCGAAAGAGACGTAGTAAAGGTCTCAGTCGTGTTAACGCTAAGAGAGTGAGAAGATCATCCGATATTTTCGATTCTTAATCACTATGGCTTTTGTACACAATCACTCCTGCGAATGTCTAAAATCGGAGCTAGATCTCTTTTCCGTACCACCGACTCAGACGAGTATAACGAAAGGACAGTGGGTTCAATATCATCCGTTCAACAGTATTACCGATGTAGGCCCTGTACAATTCAACATTCAGGGTTCTAGCGAAGAATATATAGATCTATCGCAGACTATGCTTAACGTGAAACTAAAAATTACGAGACAAGACGGAACAGATTTACACGCCGACGACCCTGTAGGAACAACTAATCATCTACTACATTCAATATTCAGTGAAGTGGATGTTTCGTTGAACGAGAGATTAATTACCCCTTCAACAAATACCTACTCTTATAGAGCAGCCATCGAAACGTTGTTAACGTACGGAGCAGATGCTAAAGATTCTCACCTTACCGGTGGTTTGTACTACAAGAATACAGCGGGTAAAATGGATTCGGCTGACCCTACAGCAGGTGACGATATTGTTAATAAGGGACTGAAAAAACGCACTGAGTACATACGTGGTAGCCGTTACGTCTACCTTATAGGGCCTATCCATTGCGATGTTTTCTTTCAAGATCGAATGATGCTCAATGGCGTATATCTCAAGATAAAGTTACATCGAAGTAAAAATGCATTCTGTCTTATGTCGTCAGACCCGCAAGCAGCTTTCAAAGTACATCTGGATGACGCTTGCTTGTATATACGTAAAGTAAAACTAAATCCTACCGTTGCGCTGGCTCACGCAAAAGCTTTGGAACGTGGTCCAGCAAAATATCCACTCCGGAGAGTAGAAGTTAAAACGTTAACAGTTCCTAGAGGAAATTTATCATTTACGCGAGAATCTTTGTTCAATGGAAATCTACCGAAACGTTTGGTTGTAGGGTTAGTTAGTACTGAAGCGTTCAACGGAATTTATGGAAGAAACCCCTTCAATTTTCAACATTTCAACACAAACTTTTTAGCATTATATTTAGACGGTGAACAAGTACCGTGGAAACCGTTGAAACCTAATTTTGGACAGAATGCAGAAGGAAACTATAATATTTTAGCGTACCAGAGCTTATTTTCCGGATTGAACACGTTGTTTGATGATACAGGGAACCATATTTCCAGAGACGATTACCCAAGAGGATATACTTTATTCGCTTTTGATCTTACACCCGATTTAGCGAGCACCGGTCATTTCAATTTGATACGGAACGGAAATATACGCTTGGAGATACAATTTGCTAACGCTTTAGCAGAAACTATAAACATTATTGTTTACGCTGAATTTGACTCAATCATAGAAATTGATAAATCACGTAACGTTATCGTTGATTTTTAAAAGTACATTCCTTCAAAATGAACACCGTGCAAATAATAAGACTCGTTAAATCGGATCGGTTTACAAATCGATATTTTCGTGGAGTTTTTCCTTCCGATTTACTCCCCAATGGGGATAGAGGATTTCCTCGGGCTTACATAGCAAACGTAGATACGAGTGATCAAAATGGATCGCATTGGGTAGCATTTTTTCTTAGAGATCGTAACTATGGAGAATTTTTTGACTCGTTTGGGAATTCTCCTCAATATTATAGTAGAAATTTTGTTGATTTTCTAAATTCATCCGTATCTTATTGGATGTATAACGACACAGTATTGCCAGCCCCTATGTCTACAGTTTGTGGTCAGTATTGTCTTTTCTATATTTCTCATAAATGTAGAGGTATTGATTCATCAACTATAATTAATATGTTTACGAAAGATAGACTTAGTAACGATTCTAATGTTAATCATTGTATAGAACGTCGATATAACGTTAATCTATCCGTATATGATAGCGAATATATCAAATTGCAGTTTGTTAAGATGTTATTGAATAATTAAATGTTTAAAAAATAAAGTGGTTTATTGATAATAAAAGACATAACAGAAAATACGTGAAAACGATAGTTTCTTTCTTTGAAATCTTTCTTTATTTCATACAATCGAAAAAAAAACAAAAAACAATTATGAATTAGGGTTAGAGGTTAGGGGTTAGAGTTAAGGGTTAGAATTTCAGCCATTTTGTTTTTTTAGGTTTAGATTTAATTGAAGCCTTTTTTGGTTTTATTAGAATTTCCTCATCGTTATCTTTCCATTCGTAATCGCTAGCTTCCTCTTCACCGATGGATTCTAATCTCTTTTTTTTTTTCTTACGAAAGAAGAAGACGTTAATGTGTTAAGGGGAGACGTAGCTGACGAAGACGAGGGGATACTCCCACCCGACTTTATACGTTGTAAGATCTTTCGTCTCGTAGGATTTCCAATTAAGCTTTCAGGTGTTTTCAGTTTAGCTAAAACTGTTAAAAAGTCCTTCCAACCGATAGGCTCGAATTCACGTCGTTCTTGAATAACATCTTTTACCAAATCGAGAAAATTACTTCCTTTTATTGCTTCTCCGTCGATGATGACTTCCCCGTACTTTTTCCAATCAATTACCCCCATAGCTCGATAACGATCGAGTCGTTCCAAAAAAGTTTTTGTTTTCGATTTCAAAGTTACGGGCATACTCTGTAATACTTCTTTATTCATTGTATCAGTGAGAAGTTTTTCAGATCCCACTGTAGCGTTTTCTTCGTAGTCTTGTTGCTTCTTTGCGAGTTCTCGTATATCGATATTCAAAGGAGGAGGATTGTTTACGGGCTTCTCTCTTCCTAGATATCGTTGAAGTACCTGATTGTACATTGTCATTTTATCGTGATCACTGATATCCTGTCTATCGAGAATATTACGCATAGAATTATCCAAATTGTTTGTTATTGTTTTCATGTTTTTCTTCATAACGAAGACTGTGTAACATAGTATTTGCTAACTCCTGCGGTACTAAAACCATTTTCTTTGTGTGTGGCATTATTTTAAAATCAGACTTCCTAACGTTTGTAAAATAGGTTTCAATATAAGACCAAGAAATCCGCCTTTCTGAACAAGAATGCGTTTTCTTTTGATAGCCGGAATAGTTTTATCAGCTAAGTCTCGCAAGTGTTTCCTGTACCTCGTCAACTTTTTTTTATGAGCACCGGATACCGGTACTCAACCTTTTAACACGTTCATAGCGCACTCGCAGATGGTCGAAATGAGTTGATCATTGGCATTTTCTATTAACACCTTTCTCTGACGCGGAGTGCAATGAGCGAGAAAACGTATAGTTTCAGCGTTCTTCTTAATACGTTTTGACATGATGTTGATAGATGTGTAAATGATTTGATATCTCAGTTTTTCTACGTTTTATACCTTCGGTACGTAGACAATTTGATTGTTTTTTGAAAAAATTTGCTTCTAATACGCATTTCTTCCGATGTGTTTGATTTAAGATCAATAAGAAGATAGCCATACGGTTCACGGGTTGCGTCTTCGAAAGCCTCCTGTAAAAATCTACCTTTACCAGGATACATCTGTTTTGATAAGTTCATGATTTGTGATTTATCTCGAGGATTTTTGAACAGAACAATGTAATGAGCATTTAGAGTAATTGTGCGAATTTCTTTAGATCCGTAGAAGAAATTTTGCATGATGAAAATAACGGAGATATTTCTATGATGTGAACCTTTTGTGAAGATGTTAACGACTCGTTTATCGCTACTGCATTCTGTCATTAAATCATCGATGATAACCAAATGATTTTTTCTCGAATCGTACGATTCTATAGAATCCATAGGAATACCGTCAACAAACTTTATATTTCGAATAGTTTTACTCAATTCACTAAACAAGGATTGGTATTCACCGTAACACCATGTGATATCGTCAAAAAGTTTATCAAAATATTCATTTTCCAACAATTTTCTGACAAACACTGATTTTCCGGATGAAGTTGGTCCACTGATTACAGCGGTGAAAGGTGTTACCAGTTTGCAAGTCATTTTCGTATTACGTCTTTTCAGTCGTTATCTTCGTTTATATAGTGTAATTAAAGCGTAACATTCACACGTACCCACACTCACACACCCACCCACTCGCACACAAAACAGAACAAGAAAGAACTTAAAAAAAAACTTAAGTTTTCTCTTTTATTTATTAACATTAAAATCAAAATGATGAATAGTTACCAGTACAATGAGTATATAATAGTATTTGTATCAAGAAATGTAAGATATGAAAATTAGCAACTAACAAGTGAAAAATATTAAAAGTAGTTAACAATAACTAAAAACAACAACTGAAAATCAGAAAGTTACATTTAAACTAATTATGCTACTGAAATATATTTACTAATTACTTACAAAATTGAAATTGAACAAAATCACAGTTTACCATACATAACCGTACGGCACAGTAATAAAATTTATCATCAAAACCAAAATGGTGAATAGTTACCAGTACATTGAGTATATACCGTAATAGTATTTGTATCAAGAAATGTAAGATATGGAAATTAACAACTAACAAATGAAAAATATTTTGTTAACAATAACTAAAAACAACAACTGAAAATCAGAAAGTTACATTTAAACTAATTATTTAATCACAGTTTACCATACATAACCGTACGGCACAGTATCAAAATTGTTTACTATGATACGTTTATCGTATACAATACGATAATCCTTTGTGGATGCCTCATTAATAATTTTACGTGTTTTCGGTTTTCGAGTAATACGGTTTTTATCTATTGTTCTAATTACTTGTGGACCAATACCTTATACCATGTTTGAAACAGTTTCGAAATTAATTAATTTAGAATTTGTATAATTTAAAGTTAAGCCTTTAACCTTGCAAACTGTTTTGCCTGAATTTAGTTTGTACGCATAATTTTTGGGGCCTCCCGAAACGAAGCACGAAATGAACTTCCCATCTTTTGGATCGATCTCGGATGTTAACTGACCGAGATAGTCACCAAGAGGAGGGTTCCATTCTCCAGGTTTTGTTACATAAACGACACTGTCAGTATCGTAATACAAGACACGTTCTTGCAACGATTCTAATAGTTCGTATAATTTAAGTCTAGCTGAAGCAGTAGTAAAGGCGGCGATGACAACGTTCGTTTTCTTGTTTACTTTTATGAATTGTTCATCGTTTTCGAATTTTACTTCAGCCAAATTTTCGTTAATGAAGTTAATGTCATTAACGATTACCTGTGGATTGGATAGTAAATCATATGCTTCCCTCGGTTCTGTGACGAATTTTGTTTGAGAAACGTTCTCTTTTTGGCCGAATTTACCCCAAAAACTGTTTAACATTAGTTTGGCTAGAGAACGTAAACCGGGGTTGTGTTTTGTATTTTCTTTATCGAGAAGAATACCTTCTACGCTAGAGTAATCGTCAATGTATTTTTGTTTATCTTCCTGAGTCTTACACCACTCAGGCCAACCTGATGCTTCCTGTTTAAGTTTGAGAAATGTGTTGATGTATTCGGAAAATAATCCCAACGAATTTGAATCACGATCAAAACTACTTTTTTCAGTGAAATGCCAAGCAACGTGTACTTTAGAAATTTTGTAGCCAACTTTTACGGCTTTGGATACTTCTGTGGTTATCCAAGTACCCGTGAATTGTCTGTCAACACTTGTGTGTTCGCACGGTGTTTGTTGAAGTGAATCCGCGCATGTTTTACATAAAGGAAATAACAATTTACCGTTTGATCGGTACGGAAGAACGGGGTGATATAGATTTTAGGTGCCTCAATTGTGCATTTAACTACACCAAAATAGTCATCGATGTTATCAGATAGGTTATTCGTAGCCATTATTTCTGGATGACCAACATGGTATTCACAGTACTTATTCACGTATGGGTATAAAGAAGTGAAGTCAACGTAATGAATTTCCTCGTCTTCTTTGGTTTCGTGATACAATCGAGAGGCATTAGTTCGACCGCCAAAGAAAGCCTCCCTAGGATTAAGTTTTTCGTGAATGTAAGGTACGTTGAAAATCTGGGTTTTCTCCGCGAGAGGTAAGGAGTTTTTTAGAATTTTCCAATCGTGTTCCCAAATTTCAACGTACTCGAACTGAGGGAATTGATTTGTAAGAAAAGAAATTTTTTTTATAGTTTTCATATAACTTTCGATCATGGGTTCCCGTGTAATAGGGTTGACTGAATCCTGTCTGTAACAGGTAGGACATCCATGAAAAAGACACCCTTGGAATTCAAAAATAATTTTGTTTTCGATGTTCACACCGTCTACGTGGTACCTACCAAAGAGCTTTTCACCTCCGTTTCTAGCGTAATTTATATGAATACCTCTTTTATACGCTTTATATGATAACCATTCAATACTTGCTAATGAGTGATTTATGGTCGTCTGGTAATTAGATGGGGGAAATAAGGCTATTGTAGACGGTTTAAGAAAATTTCGAGAAAATACGTAATTGCACGCGGACGCAATGGTCATGAGATTATTGGAAAAAGGATCAACACCGGCGAGTTTTGGGTCGGTTGTTGATGTCACGCTTAAAAATAGATGTCTAAATGTTAAACAGCAACGACGAAGAATGTCAACATCGCTGACGCAGTAATCAACAAGTTCTTCTTTTTTCATATCAAACTGTACATTGTTTTTAACTTTCTCGTTATACCATTTAAAAAATGCGTCTCTAGCCGAAGGAGACATTTTCTCCGGTATGTAAAAAGAACAATCAGGGTAGGGGCCTACGTAATTTTGGTTAGAAGGAGTATTAAATAAATGCGGGAAGTATCCTTTCTTTAACTCATTAACACCGAAAGTCTTTGGTAATTTAGTGAGAGGCATAGGTAAAAATGAAAGGGAATCGATGAAACGTGTTTTTGTTTCCTTAACGCGAATGGAGATAGCTTTACCTCCTCTACAGACAACATCGGGGAGAATACCTTTTTTGTGTAAATATTGAAAAATGAAATAACAATCATATCCCTGGAAGTTATGTGCAATACATGTAACATTTTCTTTGTACTCATAATGTTTAAAAATATAATCGCAGAAATCATTGCAGGCATTTTCACCGTAAAAAGTAAGCGTTTTTTCACCGCAAATTTCGCATTCATTGGAATCGATATCATTATTAATACATTTTAGACAAGTTTTTTGAAGTACGCAGAGATTAGGTTTGTGCTCACCAGTTTCCTGTGTGCACTCAAAGTCAAAAAAGAAATACTTGGCTATTGAATTTTTCATTTGATTTTCGTTTTGTGAATTTTTATCGCCAGTTTTTTTTTTCAACGATTTTTTGTATGTAACATTTGTGATCATAAGATGCGAAAACATTGCATACTCGACAAAAGTTTTGTTCGCATTTGTGATTTTTTCTCATCACTCGATTACAGGTCTTACAAGTTTTAACTTTCTTACAAGTTGATGTTTCGCCTTTAATATGAAAATCGAAACAACCCGCGTTTTTAAACGTCCTATTGCAATCACTGCAGTCAACAGAAACCTCAGTTTCCTTTGCCGGTAAGCATTCATTAGACTTACAGAGTTTACACGTATATTTACAAGTATGAGCTTTGTTTACGTTATATCCGGTGAAACATTTGGTACAGAAAAATTTGAATTCAAAAAATACATTAATTTTACAGATTAAATCAAAGTGAGAATCGTGATGATACAGATAAATTTGTTTTTGTTTAAATTCACCGCTAAAAATTACAGAATGTAAGTTATCTTTTGATATCTATATATAAATTTACGTAAGGGCAAAATTCGGTAAATCGCGACTTACTTCTAGAATTTTCACTCGATGGTATGTAAAGTTGGTTCGTACTTTCGGTACTGATTTTAACCGCCTGATGTAACCCTGTTTACTAATTAAATTGAGTTAGATAATTAGTTATTGACAATTAAAACGATTACTATAATTTGGTAATTTGGTAGAATGGCTTGAAACTTTTTCAACTCATCGATACCACAAATACCTGCATTAACACCGGCATTTGTTAACAAACAATTAGCAGCTCTAAGTTGTTGGTCACGACCGCGCCTAATGTTATCCCATCGGGACATATTACTGACGCGGTCTTCGATAGATGAAATACCCGTAACAATGACCTTAGAACAGCACATGTTCTCATTGTCATCACTAACAATTCTAATTAGGCAACGTGATTTGTTGAACTCTTTATCGATACCCTTTCTAACAAAGGTACCGCCTATAGGCATTCTCATACGGATTACGTTAAATTTCAACTTATCGTTTACAAAAACATCCGATTTCGATTGTAAAACTTTTAAAATAGCATTAAAAATTACATCGGCCGTAAGATGCTCCCTACGGCAAAAAGGAATTGAAATTGGTAAATCCAAACCTTCAGCTTGAATGACTATTCTTAGATAATCGTTATCGTTTACATCTTCGCAAAGATTAGAAATAATGTGATTAAAAATACGGTAAAATGTAGGAAGAATATCTAAAATGCGTACATTATCTAAATTTCTAAAACTAACGCTGTAATCATTAATAACAGCATTAAACCTCTCATTAAAACGATCGGTCAATCTGACAATATTACACAACTCGTTAATAGGTACCTCTTCCGCTGTTGCTTCTTCTTCTTCTTCTTCTTCTTCTTCTTGCTCATCATCAGAGGAAGAAAGAACATCATCTTTTTCCTCATCATTCATTCGTTTTCTTTTCTTATTGTTTCCACCAACTTGAAGAATGTTATTCAAATTATGAGCAGCTTCCATAGCATCGGCAAATGCTATCTCCAAGGGATCAATAATGTCTGTCTCAAAGGAAACATCATGATTTTCGATATCATCTAGATTAATTGATGAGTTCAAAAGATGTTCCAAAACATCAACATCGGGTAAATCTTCTTCGTCTATCTCCAAATCCACAGCAATATTGGAAGGATTCAGATTAAGAATAGCCTGAATCGCTTCCTCACAAGCCGCAATTCTTGCTTGAGAATTATGACGGGTAACAGAAACATCTTCTTCTTCTTCTTTGGTCAAATCCACAGCAATATTGGAAGGATTCAGACTCAGTATGGCCTGAATCGCTTGCTCACATGCCTCAATTCTTGCTTGAGAATTATGACGGGTAACAGAAACATCATCATCTACAGCTACATCTACATTCGGCATACCAATTAGATTTGAATGTGTAACGTCGTTAATATTAAAATTCTCAATCAGCATATCGTTCTCAGCAACATCCAAAGTATCCATCACCTCCTCGTCTAGGCTTTCCATCAAATCTCGTAGTTGAGAAATAGAAATATCAGAATTAGCCATTTCGTTAATTATGTCAGTAATACTACTATAACGATGAGAAATAAAGTTCGGTAAATAACCTTTTTCAAACTATCTATGTAGATACTGAAAGAGAATGAATAACAAACAATTCGTTACACTTATATATATTGAAGGAATACCCTTAAAAAATAATGCGGTTATGTAACTAAACGAAAAACAAAAGGATAAAAAACTAATAAAATAATTAAATAACTTTTAATATCTTTGAATATCTCAACAAGGACAACGAATTCTAATTTCATTAACATTATGCTTATAAGTAATCTCATTGGTTCATTGCCGGATGACGTCACATACCCGCTAAAATCACAGAATTACAAAAAATGACCTGTCCACGCCTCACATACATACTGTAAACTAATTCCATGGAAAGACAGCGAATTGATGTTATGATTTTGTCCTTATACAAACATAAAAAACAGTAATCAAAGCTGATTAAACTTGTGGATTTTATTCATTAAACTGTACATCAGACTTCTCAATGAAGGTAAGCACATTGTCTTTAATATTTAAACGTAAATATTTATTTAAACATTATGTAATACATGTATTACGTTTAAAAATTATATATAAAACTATCACTCATTTACTAATTATTCATTAAAACACCCCTCATATTAATAAAAATATATTAATATTCATGAATATTAAAACATCTCATTACTTCTTCATTGGACAGAGATCGCTAAACAAATTAATTTATTCATTTATTCATAAATAATACCATTTGAATTATTAAATATTCATAAAACTACCCCCCCCCCCCCCCTCATACCTAATTAATTAATTCATTTATTCATAAATAATACCATTTGAATGATTAAATATTCATAAAACTACCCTCTCATACCTAATTAATTAATTCATTTATTCATAATAATACCATTTAAAATATTAATTATTCTTAAAAACTACCCTCTCATAATTAATTAATTTATTAATTTATTAATAAATAATACCCTTTAAAATATTAATTATTCATAAATAGTACACTCATAATTAATATATTAATATTCATTAATTAATTTATGAATTATTCATTGGACTGAACGGGGTATTATACTACTTGTGTAATTTGAACTATCCCCCCACTGATAAGAAAGTGCTTATTTTCAACAAGCTTGTGTAACACAAATAAAATCCCAAAAATTATGAAACATAGGGGAAACTATAGATCAATAATTATTGAACTGTATGATCAATAGAAATTTTTGGCCCTCACCTGGCCTTTAAAGTCTCCTGAAATATATGCTGTTTTTTCTCATTATTAATGGTGTCAATTAAATTAGAGATATCTTTATTAAATGTGTTAATGGATAATTCAGGCAAACGATATACTACTCCAAGGATTATGTTTTTGGGTTGTGCATCGATTTCAATGAAAAGAGATTCCGAACCATTAGTAATGATAAATGATAAATCAGGGCGAAGAATATATTTAAATATCTGGTGTAGGTAAATGGCAACGCCTCCTCCTGGTCTATCAGCTCGTGGAACATGCAAGAGGTAATAATTGGGAATATTATAAAAGGAAAAGGGCGTATTATGATTAAAAAAAGTTTCGGTGAAGCATAGTGCTGAGAATTCATGGTTAATAGCACCTACGCATACATTGATATCGTTAAAATGTTCAACAAGACTGCGTGCGTTTAAGTGAAAGATACTAAATGAATAATCTTGTGTTGAATATTTGTTTTTAAGACTATCGATATATTCATAGGCACAAGAGTCAATGTTTTCGGAAAATAATTGGGCATCGTTGTCATTAATAACATCTTTAAAATTAATATCAAAAGGGTTAAAAATTAAAGAATTAAATCTATCAAAGTCAATTCTATAGTATACAAAAGTAATAGTGAATGACATGAAAGAATTCATCATTATCGATAATGTGATTAAATGGGAATGCATCTATATTGTCAAAAGGGTCCATGAGAATATCTAGCGGTACATAATGTGATCAGTTTATTCAATAGTATGTAATAAAAGATGCCTGGTAATGTTACGTAAAAAACAGAAAAGAACAAGAACGTAAATATAAAGAAACAAGTTAAGAATTGGGGGGTAACAATAAAACAAAGGTGAATAAATGGTTTTAAGTGGTTTAAACATCTTATGACAATGCAATTATGTGAGAACAGACTCCTGAAAACGCTATTGTAAAATTATTATGTAAAATCAATCAAGAGGCTTATACAAATTAAGCAAAGTATGCAGATGTAAGGAAAATAATGGATAAAAGATTCTTAGTCTGTTGTTAAATTTAATAATGCATTGAATTTGTAAAGAAGAAATGTTTCTTAAACAGTTCAAGTGTTTACAACAACATTCCGATCACTAGTATGGCAATGGAATTTCGAAAAGTTTACCGGAACTATTTCAATGGAATTTCGAAAAGTTTACCGGAATGCCAGTTGAAATTCGCCATTTTCCAGCCGTAAAACGAAGCTTGGTACCTTTATTGTACATCTCTTTTACTTGTGATCTCCATTTCTTTTTTTCCAGTAGATCGGCAGCAGTAAGATCATCTATGATATAAAATGTCTGGCTATCTAGAGCAGAACTTCGTTGTTTCATAACTTCAATCTTAGAAGCGTATGAGAGAAAACGGGCAATGATAATGATAATAAGCCTTGGCTTACCGTTTATACTTTTACCATCTCGGTGGGCCCGTTCGATTATTGGCCTGGGATCGAGTGTGAAAAAATCGGAAAGAATTTTCTCAAAGATTAACTTACAGTTTTCTTTTGTGTTCTCTTCCACATCAACAATTCTTATACGTTATTACGACGAGAAAAGCGTTCCGTCTTGTTAATTTTTGCTAACAGGTCAGTTGTACTACCTTGTAAATTAGCAACTGTTGTTGTCAGCTCTGTGACAGTCGTTTTTAATTCCTTGTTTTCATCTTCAAGGGCATCTATTCTAGCAGAAGTAAACGATATTGCTTCGTAAAGCTCAGCTTTATTAGATTCTTGGCCTTTTAAAATCGATTCAAGTTTTTTTTAACAAACGATTCAAACGATAGCTGGTCTTCGCTTTCGAATTCAGCGGGCTTGGTATTTGCTCGTGTCGATCGTGACATGGCTTGTCGTGATTGGCCTAGAGAAAATGAATATGCTAAGTAGTGCGTTTCAGGAGCTCGTTGTGTAAGCGTCTTACTCCGATCGAATCATTATATAATTTCTCAACGAGAAAACTTTGTGGGTGGCTTTTTTTCAAAACTCCTTGGAAAAAAATAGTCGCATGCGCTCTGTTTTGTTTTGACGACGTGGAGACGTATATTTAATTTGAGTGTACACGAACTGCATTTCGCTTCTTGTTGATGTTCATGAGGATGTAAAAGTTTATGTGAATGCTAGATATGGAAATGATTTTATACGCCTAGTGTGGAAAACAGCTTACAGAGTAATGAAATTTTATTAAGAACAGGAAAACTGGATCTTATAATTGTTATCATTAATTCCACCCTGCCCTGCGGCGTGGTCCCGGGCGAGATATTTCTTTTCGTACATAAGTTGGGGACCCCTCGTGAAACGTCACAAAATAAACAGGAATATTTATTAGTCATATCCATAAAGTCTGACGTAAGAATTGAGCTAACTACCATTCGCCGCCGTCAAGCCGTCTGTGTAGTCGAGTGGATACGACTATGGACTTTACATGTCGATGTATGGGGTTCGACTCCCATGAGCTACTTCTTTTACTTTAAAGTGAGAGAGAGAGAGAGATTATTTAGAGGGTTAGGTTTAGTTATATTTAGGAAGTAGTTCGGCTATCTTTCACATGGGGTTCCCAACTTATGTACGAAAACAAATCGCGTCCCGGGCGTGGTAATAATTCCGGTGGTATACTAGGCACATATTGGCGTTTGCCAGTACGATCGCTAGTCCTAGACTTGTTGTTGTAACTTAAAAAAACGTCATTCTCATCTGATTTTTACGGTCTGCAACTCAGTTTCTATACACGTCTGTACAAGTCTGTATTTCAGGCCTGATTTCAGACAAACAACAAAAAGCCTCGAAATAAATACAGACTTTGGGAAGTCTAGGTAAGAGCATACTAACAGATTATAAGAGCGTGATGTATTATAAGAGTATAATAAAAGAGTGTAAGAGCATGTCTTCACCGTAGAGACGAGATTACCTGCGTTCCATAAAAACAACCGACATTTATGTTTTGGCATAGCCGGTGGTGATTCCAGCTGAAGTATTATATCTAATTGCAGTCAAGAATCTTAGCTAAATTTAATCCTATACATAAACAAGAGTAAAAATAGCAAGAATTGGCGGATTCCTATGATGTTGACGTCACAATGAATGCGTCGCAATGTAAATTAATGACGTCACAGTAAATTCACAATTTTCTTTTAGCAGAATCCGTTAACACACACTGGGAAAGATCGGTGCGTTTTGTAATGCAGTCACAGTAAATTCACAATTACGGAAACCACGGATTAAAGAATAGAAGGATATGCATCAACGTGAGATCAAGGGTTCCTTGACTCTCGCCGAAAGATCGCGGACCGCCCACAATGTTACAGTTTAATTAACCGCATGGCAACAACGAAACGGTCGCGTGCCTAATATATTTTTTACTGCACATGTGCAACGACATTTAACCTTGTTGGCTACGCTTCTTTGGCGCGTTCTTTGTTGCACTGTATATATTCATACATATTTGAACAGTATAATCAGTGGCGTAACGGCTATGTGCGCTTACTGGCTAAACCCAAAGGCCCTGAAGCTTGGGGCCCATGAGCAGTGCCCAGAGGAACAGGCATAAAATATGTCGAAAATGCTAAAAACGTCCGAGGGCTCGATCTTTGAAACTTGGAGGGCCACTTAGGTTTCCTAAACAAAGTGGCTTCAGGCCTCTGCCTCACGCCACTGAGTATAATGTTTATTGAAAACAGTTAATATTAAATTACATTGTATGTTATTGTGAAGACCCTAGTGTAGGCCTACGTCTTCATCAATATACCAGATAAAAACAATACTATATTGTTATTGGCTTAGAATTGTAGATGCTATAATTGTAGTATAGGTTTCTGCCGCGATTGATCTACGCTAATGTTTTTATGACAATAAAGTAGCATTTTATGACCTGTCTGTAGTAGCCCTACATCTGAGACAATAACTATTTGTTGTCTCAGCCTACATGTAAAATTACAAAATCAGCAAGGATACTAGGCCTAGGCCTTCTAGGCTTACTAGTACACCATATGATTTGCCGACATTGATACTGCCTAGGTAGGCCTAGGCTAATATCAAGTGTAGTAGATACAACGTGTAATCATGATCTATATACTCACCGTTGTCTTTCTTGTGTGAATAATAATAGGTACTTTTGTTCGTGATTAAGTTTGCCCTGCGTGTACTTTTCAAAACGACCGCTAGGTAACGTATCGCAATCCAATCAGGGATCGCTGTTTTCATTCAATTAGGCCCGGTGATTGGATGTGATGTGGATGAAATAACCACTAGCCAATCACCAGGCACTAAAATTTAAATATAATTACATCGATAATTAAGGAGATTTATGAAGAAACCACTGCTTAGCCATATATTAAAAACACGATTTTTCTATGTGTGGACACCGGACACGCTAACAACATACATGGTCAAATGCACAATTTAATATTCTATAGATTAACGCAATTTTTAATGACAGAAGATGGCAGGCAAATAATGATAATTCAAATATAAAAATTGCATATTTTATTAATATTACCAACTACTTAAAATTACCAGTCGTAAGAAAGTGAACTTTTTGTAGTCCGATTGTTATGAAACTAAAACAGAATTGTTCAGCAATACATTTTTGTTGTCAATTAATCATCGACGCAGACATGTCAATAGAACATTCAGACTGCGCATACGATTTCTACATGGTTACGTGTTGGTCTAAAAAAAATGTAGCAGTTGATTCGCAGCGTTCTACAGAGGGCCGCGGTTAGAGACACGGAGTTCAATGTTTGATTGGCAGCAGTGCTTTAGTATAGGCAAGCGCGTTGTAAAATCGTTTGATGTCACCGTCGATGCATATCCTTCTAATTCTTTAATCCATGCGGAAACCTTGCAATTGTTCTGATAACAAATGCATCATCTTAATACGTTGTCAAAATGTGTCCTTCGATGTGTTTCGATGTGTGAAGTTGTATTGCGTTATTTTGTAAATTCAATATTATTTATAATAAATACATATACAACAATTAAGCCTTTTGCTGCCAATGTAAATTTGTATTTAATTTAAAGATGAACGCTTGATAATGAAAATAATAAAACTGCTATTTTAATCATCACATACAATGCTGAAACATGTGTGAATTTTAAACATTCTATTATATAAACCACAACATTAATACTAACAATGATTGCAATGAGCTGGCGTCAAATGTCGTTATACAGTACTACAATTTTTATATTTCAACTTATTTGCAAGTAGAAATGAAAAAGAAAAGGAGTGGAAATAGCACGTGCACAAATGTAATTCATAAATTGCTTTAAACATTCATTATTACATAACTGGTAATGCATCTATATTACAATAAAACATTAAATCAGGCCGTTCATTGTCTTAAATGTACGTTGTAAGGTTAATTATGATAAAACAAAAAAAAGAGAAAAACAATGCACTACCTAAGCAGCTCGCGTCGAATTTTCTCGCGTCAGTGGTCTTCTTCTAGCTGGTGGGAAACAAAGGCCCATGCGAACATCGTACACTAGAGTATCCCTTGCCTAGCGTTGTCTCTATGCTGAGTTATTTTTCTTTTAGCAGAATCCGTTAACACACACTGGGGACGATCGGTACGTTTGTTTAAAAGTTACGGTTCTTTCATTTGTTTTCCCTTCACGATCGATCGAATGTAGGTGCATCACATAGCCTAAGCAACACAAATATATCAATCCGCGCGCGATATATGCTGATATTTATAACAGTCCGCTTACATTTTTATTTTAGAAGAAAATTAGCTAGTTAATAAGCCCAATACTATTTATTTTTATATAAGATGTAATTTCTGACCTTAAATTAGATCGGAAAACGTAGGAAAATGTGTTTAACGTTACTGCTCTATGACTATATCCTATCAAACTATAACATTTGTTATTTTAAAATTATTATAATAAAATTTTAATTTGTTCAACCACAAAAAGCAACAGCGGTGAAATCTTTTTTGTGGATTAATATGTTTAAATTGATTAGGTAACAACACTATACTGTGGCTACTGTAACTATTATACAAATAATGACGTTTATGAGTTTAATAGCGAGCTCTATCAAACTCGGCTCCGCCTCATTGGATATGGAACACTGTTATTGAAAATGTTATCTCTATTAAACAAATACAGAGCATTCATTATTTGATTTATAACACACCTAGTCCCATGTATTTCAAATACACAACCCCATTCTTCTATATTAAATGGAATGCCCAGACTGTAAAGCAGTAGAGCAGTGCTCATATATTGAGCATGGAACAGAATCATTTAGACGGAGCATTTTGTAGGGTGTCTATCAGGTTTTACTTAAAACTGTTTAAACAAGCCTTCAGGCCGTTGCAAATCACTTTAACGGTTCACTTTGAAGGCCACATGATACTAAACCAACAATTCAAATGGTCAAATAGCAATAATATTTCGGTGTGCTATAATAATATCTAACTAAATTATATGAAATATCAACCATTATTAGTATTATTATATTGTACAATAACAAAGGGTGATCTGTTTAATATCACCTAATTATAGACGTCCATCCGTGAGATCTTTAGCGCTTATTCTACCATTCATCTATCACAGTAGGTTACCGATACAGATAGACACATACATTGCGTTGGTTACATTTCATTCACGTTCACATGTTCGTTTTTGTCTTTTTCTATATCCATATTTTGCTCTACAATCCTTTTATAGATCAACACTGACAGAGTTTGAACGGTCGCATTTACATTAATCAATTCCATAGATGGTAATGGAACATGAAATGTTTTTTGAATGTCGTCGCTCAATTCAGTTGCAGTTAAAGAATCGACTCCGAGAGAAGACGGTGAGGTGTTTGGTGAAATATCAGTAGTTAAACCAATACGTTTGGATATGAAACTACAGAGTTTCTGTAGAATATACGCCTCGGCTTCATCTGGACTTTGATTAATTAGATTACCGCTATCTTCAATTGTGCCCAAATACCTCTCAGAAGAAAATCCTACTAGCATGAATGAACCATCTGTATTGTCGTGTTGTTTTAAGATACCTCTGTACTTTGTTATGACATCATCAATTCGAAGATTTCCCGTTACACCCATTTCAAATATAGAACAATTAAGCATTACATCAAGAAAATGTAGCACTTGCTTTGCTGGCAAACTTTCTATTCCTTTTCTTTCCCAAAAATCAATAAGAAGTTCTCGTGCTGCAAACCCAGTGTCTCCGATTACTCCTGGACACAAGACAGTTGCTGGTAAGCCTTGTTTTCTACGATAATGACCAAGAGATGAAAGGTATGTATTAGCAGCACAGTAACTTGCCTGACCTGCGTTTCCTACTAACTGAACTACAGAAGAAACCAGTACAAAATATTCCAATTTAACCATGAACTTAATAGACGTCTGATGTAGTAAAAGAGCACCCCAGGATTTGGTTGCCATCACTCTACTCCAGCTTTCTTGTGTGATGTTCTCAATAAGCCTATCATCATATTGTGCAGCACAGTGAAATACTCCAGATAAAGAGTTAGGCGAAATGTTCAAAACACTCTCGAATGCATGCTCAACATCTGATCTTTGTGAAATATCTGTTTTGATGTGTACTATTTGTATTCCACGACTTCTAAGGTTATCTAGCAATTTCTCTGCTATTGAGTCTGGCACAGATCGACTTAGGATGAAAATATGTCCAGCTCCGTTATCCACCAACCATTCTACAAGACTGAGGCCGAATCCTGTCGTACCACCAGTTACAATATAAGAATTGCTCATACTAAATTTAGTCTCGCTTCCAGAAAAATCCCAAATTAAAGGAACGGCTTCGTTAATACCAGTAGAGAATATAACATCTTGAAACAAAAATAGATCGTAGGTTTTAACATCCTTTAAGTGTTTAATTTTTAAACTGACTTTTTGTCTACTGGACAGTGTTGATGATTTCTCAAACAAGGCCAACATAGTTTTTAAAATATGCTCAACTTGGTGAAATTTACCAATTAATGGTAATTCGTAACTGTAAACGACAATTCTAGTATTTTTCGAAAGACCAAGGCAGCCAGTAGAATCGTCTTCGTTGGTTTTCAATATCCCAATTGTTGCAAATGGTGTCAACTTTTGTCTTACTCCTTTATTAGATCGTAATAATTCGGTTACGTGCGATTTACGTCCGATTACACAGCCAACATGTTGTGTATTTAGAGCTGTCATTGCATCTCGACTGTGAACAAATCGTAGCAGAGTATCTGAATTACTGGTATATTCTTCTGGAAATCGTGTAACAACTACCAGAACAGTGTGACCTAGTTCTATAGCCATGTGTGCAACAGCTAAACAGTGTGTGTCATCAATTGATTCCATGCAAACAATAGTCGTACCGCTTGGTTTTAGATCACGGACAATAATAAATGGAAGCAAGTATGATGAGACAATGTTTATGACTTTTGTAGAAGGAAGGTTGGTGTTGAGTGCAATTAGATCTTTGGCACTAACTTGCACTGTAGATTGTAAGTCGTTTGAAGAACAAACACCAATCACAGTGGATTGGCCTGAATGACCACAAAACATAACCACTGGGTGTGCAACTCCATTTGAGTCTTCAGAATCGCCTAACAGTAGCATGAATGCTTCAATAGTTACCGCTGAAAATTCTGTAGGCTTTGTTTCGTCATTGGTTGGAAGGTACTTTTTCAGTAAAAGTCTCCCTGTCTGAATACTTTGACGGATGTCAAGTTTCCATTGTTTGGATGACTTTTTATAGGGAAAGTCATAGATATCACTTATGCGCAAACGGTATGCATACGTTTTAAATTCATCTGTTGGTTTTGAAGATGATTTGTGATGGCGTAATGCAATGAATGTCTCATCAGTGTCACTCCTTCTGATATATTTCAGCAACCATCTAGCTGTTGTTTTATTATTAACATCTGATGGAATATCTATAATAGTAGGAACAAAATTCATATTTTCCTGAATTACACTTATTCCAAATCCGTACACTGAGGCGTAAGTTTGGTAAGGATCGACAATGTCATCTTGTTTAGCACAAACTCCATCTCTTGTAATGAACCATATTTTTGGATTTATGTCATTCTTGGTTGATAGGGCTTTATATTGACTGATGCACATCTCTGCAGTTTTGAAATGGTACTCTAAAAACTGTTCTCTGCAAAGTTCGTTCGGATTATCCTCATTATGACGTCCAATTGTGATTATAACATGCGACAAGGGTGTAGTATCCATGTTTATCTTCACTGTTTGAATATCTGTCTCGTTGTAAGTGTCTGAAAGAAGTCCAACCGAAGCAAATGTCTCCTTAAGCTGTAAAGACAATTTCTTGTCATCACCCGTTATCAATATCAGGTCAGTTGTATCGCTGATTTCCATACCAATATCTATAGGTACCCATTTTTTCTCCCATATTTTTAGTGCGTTATCGTCAGTACTATTACTACTACCAACTGGTCCGAAACGTAAATTTGAACATCTTGCAATGATCTCTTGTGTTTCTGCATCGGCAACTGAAACGTTTGCATATACACCTTTATCGCCATTGATTAGATTAATATGAAGAAATATTTCATCTGGGAATTTACAATTCTTCAATTGTAGCTTTTCGATTGATCGAGGCACACGACCTCCAGACTTCATATGTGGATTTAACTTAGCGTTATACAGACGCTCAAGGCCCATCATTCCTTGCAATATACCATCGAGAAAAGCTGGATGAATGTAGAATCGACTGGACTGTGCAGCAACAGTATCAGGTGCTCGAAGATAGAAAATTGCCTCGTCAGCTACTTTATTTAGCTTTATATTTTCAATGGACATAAAACTGTCTCCTAGATCAAAACCAAGTTGTTTAATGAAGGAATAGAAACTAGATTTGCCATTAAGTTCTTCGGAACATCTATTTCTAATTTCATTTACAGGAAGATACATCTGTTTACTTGAAACTATGCTGTTTCCAGATCTTTCTTCATTTTTGAGTAATTTCATTGATGTATGTTGTATCCACTTATTGTCTGTTTTATTAAAAGAACAGAATATAAATGAGGCTGTATCTGCACCAGTTTCCATCTTTGTTGTTGTTTCTACAGTCGCACTGTTGTCGGAAACAAACATAAAACGGTCAAAATGCATGTCTTTTATAATTACATGAGGAGAATCTGTAAACAGTTCATGGTGTGCCGCAATTGATGTCTCTATAAATCCAGCAGCCGGAAAAACTACGCTACCTTGAACAACGTGATCGGCAATCCATGGCTCCTCGACAATCCCCACAGTGCCTTTCCAAACTTGTAAGCCTGAACTTTTTGTGAAGTTAGCAGAGTTGTCTGGTTTTCCTAAAAGTGGATGGAAAGTGTTTGGATATCGCATGGTTTCAATCCTCGATGTAGTTACTGCAGAACACATGATACGTTGCCATGGATACAATGGTAAGGACAATACCTGACAGGTAATCTCTTGGAAGCATGGTGTCATATCAACAGAGTAACCGCGAACAAACATATGCGCCAATGACGTAATGAAATTTAGATTGTCATTAGCAGAATCACTTATATCACGTGGTCGTTTAAGGGAATGGGTTATAAAGTGAACCATTAGTTTAGTTGATTTGGAAGATATAATCTCTTTAATTGATGGTGACAGCGCTGGATGAGCTCCTATTTCTATAAAGTCACTATAACCGTCATTTAGTATGGCATCTACTGCGTCTCTGAAACGTACTTTCTGACGAATATTACTCCACCAGTAACCAGGATCATTCGCCTCTTGTAAAGTAACATACCGGTTAGTTACAGTTGACATCATTGGAATAACGGCTGTTTGGTTTGTTGAAGAGGTTTTTTTCTGAAGGAAACTAATCTTACTAACAAATTCTTTTTTTAAACCTTCTTGATGATAACTGTGGAATGCATTATTAACATTTAGTAATTTTACCACTATGCCCTCTTTTTTTAGATGGGATGAAAAATCATTAATTAACCCCGTTTTTCCTGACAATACAATTTGTGCAGGGCTGTTTATAGCAGCTATGTCTAGTATTGTTTGAGTAGATTCCAGCTTACTTTTAACAACATCCACGTCATGAAGAACTGCAACCATCGTTCCTGAGCCACTTGTCTTTCTAAGAATATGTCCTCGGTTAAAGATAATTTTAACTGAATTTTTCATGGTGATAAGTCCAGCTGCATAGGCTGCTGCTACTTCACCTACACTGTGACCAATTACGGCACTCGGCCTTACTCCATAATGCTTGTACAGTTCAACTAATCCAATCTGAATGCTACAAATGCAGACTTGAGAAATTTCTGTTTAAAATAATAAATTAAATTACAATAAGAATTAAGAATACAAAAAGGATTACAATACACAGCCTACATTTAGTGTTTGCAGAAAATATGATGATCTAATATTTATTTAAATTTATATTCTCGAAATTAAGATACAACAATGCCATACAAAAATCTAAAATAAAGTGATTTAAGGAAATCAATGATTCCAATTCAAATAGACAAATTGTTATGGACTGAATCAGTAAAAAAAGATCACCTGTATCGCTGTTAATCTTGTTTTTATCAGTTTCTATCGTTAACATTTCAATAAGCGACCATTTTCCACCAGCCGTCCCTAGATAACCATCTATTCTCTATAAATAATTAAGTTCAGTAAAAGCATCATAATTCAAATATTAACATATATTACATTCAATATTTTTATAAATGCATCTGACGTCACGTTGTAACTTAATTAATTAATGACTTCAGTATAATTCCTTAACACTTTCCGGTTGGAATGTGTTGCATAGTAGGAACTTCCATTCGCATTTTGATTAATAAACGAAGCTGGTGGAGTCATATGGAGTATAACTGTGTTATATAAATTAAACATTAGAGATGATATAGGGGCATATGAGAACAAATAAATAACAATGAATTCATAGCCTTCATAGAAATCAAGTTAAAATAACCTAATTTTCCTTCATAACTTAAAACTTTGAATTTGATTATTAGTTTAGAAATGAAAATATAGATATTAGGTCTACGTAAAAACAATAATAATAATTACCTCTATGACTGTTTTGAAGATCGGTTGTGTATTTATTAACTCTCTAGCCATGCCCCACCACTGAGTCCCCATGCCAGAAAATACAAAAACTGTTCCGTTGGTGGACTTGCCTTCTGATACCTTCCCTTCAATAAGATCATCTAGACTTTCACCGTCTATTTTCTTTTGCAGCAAATCTACAAATCCATCCCTTGACTTGGCGATAAGAGCTGCTCTCTCTTCATGAATATAAATTCTTACATTAGCAGTATATAACATGTTTCGAAGAGAATCCAAACCAGTTGAATTTAATAAGAAGTTTTTCCAGTCGATGCACCTCTGATGAAGAGCTTCTTGTGAATTAGCCGAAATCATTAACAATTTGTATGATTCAATCAACGTTTGTGAACTATGTTCGTTTTGATGAACGGGCTGTTGATTTTGTGGCGCAGCCTGAAACACAATATGTGCGTTAGCACCACCGAATCCAAATGAGCTACAGCCTGCAAGCAACTTGGAACCATCTGGCCAGTGGATGTTTGTTGAAGGAACTCTCAGTTTCAGATCATGAAATTGTATATTTGGATTACCATGTTTGAAATGCACAACGCCAGGAATTTCTCGATGATATAATGATAATGCTGTCTTGATAACACCTGCTATTCCAGCAGCGCCTTCAGCATGTCCTACGTTTGACTTTATGGAACCAATATACAGAGGTGGCAGGTCATCTGAACGTTGTTTGCCCATGGATTCACCAATAGCATTTGCTTCAGTCTTGTCTCCTACCTTAGTACCAGTGCCGTGAGCTTCGATGTATGTAATATCACATGGGTCGACTTTTGCTGCTGCACATGCTTTGTGTACGAGATCAATTTGGGCATCATAGCTTGGATTTGCAATACCCGGTGTTCGACCATCATTTGTAAGAGCACCACCGCGTATCACAGCATAAATTCGATCATTATCTGCTATTGCTTTTTTAAGTGGCTTTAGAAATACTGACCCTACACCTTCACTTCGGCTGTAACCGTCAGCTGATGCATCAAAACTTTTACTCTGACCTTCAGGAGAAAGCATACCAGCTTGACAAAAGCCAATTGTAACCGTAGGAGTAAGAATGATATTTACCCCACCAGCAATTGCTGTGTCACATGACCCTCTTCTTAGAGCATCACATGCAACCTGTACAGCATAGAGAGATGACGAACAAGCAGTGTCGATGGAAAAACTGGGTCCTCTTAAATCAAACTCATACGAAATACGATTGGAAATCATGCAAGAGTTGGTTCCTGAATTTGAATATTGACTGAGGTTGCTAAATGGGAATTGAGTTAGAGTAAAGTATTCATTGGCCGTTACTCCCATATACACACCGGTGTTGGAGCCACGGAGTGTAGAAGCAGGGATACCAGCATCTTCAATCGATTCCCAGACAACCTCAAGAAGAATTCGTATTTGTGGATCCATGTGTTCAGCTTCACCTAAAAAGGGAATGATTTTAAACGAGTTATAAGTTGTAGTGTTAAGGGTAACAAATATACCCAGTATACCCAAATTGTCCATCCTCTGAAATAATTAAACAATTACAAAATTGAATTTCCTGCTACAATAAAAAAAAAATTAACACAATTATGGAATAATTTGTGAGATTGTTACTATAGATTAATGTCAAATGCAATCATTTTGGTATAAAACATCGTTGATATTTGAAGTTTTTTGTTTGGTGTAAATGCTCACTCACATACGGTACAGCTTATGCTTCCAGACTTCCTTAATACTTACTTGGTGACATCCTGAAGAATTGTCGGTCAAACATAAACGGATCTTGCTTCAGGTAACCGCCACGTTTGGTATACAATTTACCTTTCTTTTTTTCACCAGGAAAAAAGAAGGATGATTTGTCAAATCGCTCTGCGGGATGAGATGTTGTACAGTCTCTCATCTCCTTCAACATACTCCACATTTCCCGTGGACCCTCAACACCGTCGCCGTATCTGCATCCTATCCCTACAATGGCAATCTTGTCATTGTCGTCAAGAGGATCCATATTGGTAGCGCACTTCTTACCAGTTAGTCTCATGAATAAGTTACCCGTACTTCTCATAAGCTATTAATAATTTAGAAAACAGTTGTTTAATGATTATCACACCGGTGATTATCATTTGAAGGTTTTCGGCATACTTACTATAATCACCAGCGGGATTTTTTTCCAAACATTCACATTAATGTTTGATTAGTGGTCGGTATACTAATCATTCGTAGCAGTAAGACTACACTTGTACATTCCCGTGCAAGACGGGGTAACCTTCAACTCCTTCAGAAATATTCACCTGGTCAATTTAAGTGCACACGAATCAGATGTGTCCGATAAGAAGTGTTCTACCAATAACTAAAATGGAGTGCATTGAATCTTCTGATAAGATAATTGTTTATCTTAATTATAGCGCACCATTACTTAATTGTATAACTATATCATTGTTTGGATGAATTTGAGTTTAAATCTATTTATAGCTTAATCACCAAACGGACATGTGAAGCATGGCGAAGTGATTTCATGTCATTAAAAATGTCAGGTTTCCTGCTATTTTCGACAATTTTTCCACATTTTATTTTATTATGGTATAAAATAAGTTGGCTAAACGCGTTTTTTTATAGAGACAAAATACGTAACATGTATTTATCTTTTTAAAATGTATAGACCTAATAATAAATTACAATAATTTGATTAAAATAAGATAATATTCATTTAAAATTGCATCAGATTTGAAGATTAAATCAAAAATATTTTCGAAATGTATACTGTATTCGTTTGTTAAATGTATTCTGTAGAATTAAAGCAGAATTGATCAAGTTCACATTGGGTTTTTTTCTCAGTTAAGTTGGTTTTTAAAGATTGTAGGACAACCACCAGGACAATTACCTAACCATTATGGACTGTACAGTAGTTATAGTTTGAGTGTATGAAAAGGTGTTTTTTGTTTTGTTTTTTCGCGCCGCGGCTCTAGCCAGCTATGTCCCAGGAGGACACATTCATTAATAAGCTGTTTCATAGCGGTAGCTTTAGTATCTAAGGCTGACAGTTTTGTGAATTTGGAAACTCGACTATAATTTATAGGTAGCTGCTGGACCCAAAAAAACGTCTGGGAGAAGAGAGTCTATATGAAAGCCTTTGCTGATAATACAGTATTATTGAGATGTAGACGGAAATCTGTAAAATCTTGATCAATAAATAATAACTTCGTTTTTGCTGTCAACCAGGCCGGTATTATAATAAGTCACTGTCAAATAATCATTCGATAATGGTCAAAACTTTATTTTGGCTCTGTCAACATAAAGGGAGGTATTTACAATGACTTTCTTTGACTGTCAATCTAGGCCAATGTTATAATAATACGCCGTCAGATATTAAATCATTGAAACAGTCCTCGTAAATTTTTTGTTGGTTATCAGATGCCGTGGGGGGTCCAATCAATTATCGTCAGAAGGTGAACAATCAGTCTAGTAGCAGCAGCAGATTATTAGGAACGCCTGCTCCATTAATTAATCCAGAAAAAGGTTTGTACATTATCTATTTGTTTATTAGCCTTCTCCTAACACAATTATATTTTCTTTAAAAAAAAGGTTTTATAAGTGGTTTCAACATTTATGATAGTAATGTCACAGTTCTGTGTCTGGACGCAAGTTCATAGACCTACTAGTTATATTATTCATATTAACTGATACTTACTCTTCATTTACCGTAAAGTTCAGTTTTAATGAAATTTATAATATAAATTGGCTTCGTAACAATTAATTAGTTTTGAAAAGGTTAGTTTTTTGGTGAAAGGTGAAAATGACATGTAACTTCGTAATCAATTTATTTTTTTTGTATAAAGGCCCAATTACACTATGACGATAACGACGGACGATAAATATATAGCATGCATTTTTTTTACATAAACCAAAAGAAATTAGAAAGGTTTTCGTTCTAGACCTATAGGATAATCATTTATGCTGTCTTTGATAAAAATAATTCAAATTCCAATCAAATGACGTCATGATAAATAAAAACAATAAAATCGCTGTATTGTCACGATATTATTGGTCTTACTAATCATGACGTCATTTGATTGGACGTGTGAAAATATAATTTTCATCAAAGGAATTGTTTATATTTCTTTTGGTTTATGTATTAAAAATGCACATTTGTCTATTTATCGTCGATCGTTATCGTCCTAGTGTATGGGCCTTATGCTGCAAATGTTCAATTAATTGATCATTCCGATTTTATTAGTTGGACTCTTGCACAGTTGCTGTCTAATCGTTGCTGTGTAATATCATTTCGAACCATATTAAAATCATAAAGAGATTCATATTCCTTAACATGTGGCTGTGCATGGAAGTCTGGTCTACACAAACTCGGCCCCGGGCCTGAAAGTGTTGGTGAATTCATAATTATACTTAATATTATATTTATATATATATATATATAATTATAATTATATTATTATACAATTGAAAGCAAGACCCGTTGAATCTCAAATCATTAGGACTAGAAATTTGGCTTATCAATCAAATAAATACTTTCGTTCAAAATGAAACTCCAACCTCTCTAATCAAAAGATTGAACTCGAAAACGGACCGTTTTTTTGAATTGGGTATGTTGAAACATTTCAATATTCATTTAAAAAAGTACATTAATTATGGTATTGATCAGTGGCTATAGAGGCGTAAAAACCCTCGGTCAATATCGTGTAAAATGCACTGTGGAAGGGTCATTATTAAGACTGCAAAATTGGGCTTATCATGCAAATAAATACTTTCGTTCAAAATGTAAAATCAAGGCTGAAAAATTGGGCTTATCAACAACAAAATATTTTATTATTAGACGCGATAACATCAAGGATAATCAGTATAATTATTAATATAGCCACTGTTACTAGTTTTATTCTACATGCTAAAGTAAATAAAAATCCACTAGAAAACAAGCAAGTCTAAATGTTATGCTTATTAGCCATGTTATGTTTGTTACTGTAGGCCTATGATTGTTTGCAATGTCCACATATTATTTCCGTGGGCATATCCATAGTGTATCACTCACAAAAAAGACGTGTGAGGTTCTTTCTTTAGATTTTGAAGAATGATTTGTGTTACAGGTTGACACAAGAGTCAAATGCTCAAGATATCGGCTAACGCCATGGGACCCTTGGCTTATCAATGAATAATAAATACAGTACTACTTTCGTTCAATTGAAATCGGAATCTGACCGTTTCATTAAATTGGGTGTGATTAGGCCTAAACATATAATAATTTATTAAAAAGGTACAATAAAAACAAATGCATCAGAGGCGTAAAGAACCCACGGTCAATATCATGTAAAATGTATATGGTATAAGCACTGTGGAAGGGGTCATTATTATTAAACTGGAAAATTCGGCTTATCAACAAATAAATACTTTCGTTTAAAATGTAAAATAAGACTGCAAAATTGGGCTTATCAACAAATAAATACTTTCGTTCAAAATGTAAAATAAGACTGCACAATTGGGCTTATCAACAAATAAAATACTTTTTTTTCAAAATGTAAAATTAAGACTGGAAAATTGGGCTTATAAACAAATAAATACTTTTTTTCAAAATGTAAAATTAAGACTGGAAAATTGGGCTTATAAACAAATAAATACTTCCGTTCAAAATGTAAGAAAACATTTTTTAAATATAATCCTTAAGCTCTGTCTATACTATCAAACTAAATATGATGTGCCCATATTATATAGACATGACGATGTCATATCACTACGATAATCGGGCATATCACTACCATATTTGGGCACATCACACTTTTTTTGTTAAACTAGTTGGGACAGTGTAGACACAGAACTATGTGATCGAAACATAAGTCGGAATTAGACTGACGCGATTGATTTAATTGGGTATTTTTATTAATGTAATGATTCATTAAAAACTATAATACCGATACGCGTTTGGTATTGATCAATGGTGCAAAAAACCCTGAGAAATAATGTTATAACGCGATTTGGTGATAGCTTAGCAATAATACAACCCATATACTATTATTATAAATACCTATTACAAATCCATTCATATAAATTTTCATCGCGAACCGAAAATGTATAAATGTTATTCTACAGACAGTAATTATATATTCAAAAGCCATATTATTATTATTATCAATACCTAAATGCGATAGTAATAACCACATACATTATTCCCAATACAGTACAAGTTTGTGCGTTTAATTCTAGAAAGAAACGACTGTGCTGACAGGCCAATGACATAAATCACAAGTAAAGTCCCAATTGTTCACTTGCGTTTTGATTGGCCGACCTATTATATTAGATTAATGAAGACTGTTCTTACAACTGTCCAGTCAAAAAGTTACGCGGCGTTTTTTGTAAGAAATATTTCTTGTTTATCAATCTCTACAATAGAATGAGTTTACATTGTTAATTCGTATTATCCTCCTGAGTTTAATTAATTAGGGTATTTGAAATGAATTTCAGTGCAGTATTATAAGTCAAATATCTTTATTATTTTAATCAAATATTTAAAATTACCAATACAGCAAAATATATGTAGACCTACATTATTACAAAGATAGAAATAAATGAATAATATCAATCAAAACAAACCAAATCGATGGGAGATATGAGAACATTATTAAATCACAGTCATTGTGTAAAAACATAGATATTATCTATATATACATTTACGTAAGGGCAAAATTCGGTAAATCGCGCCTTATTTCTATAATGTTTACTCGATGGTATATAAAGTTGGTTCGTACTTTCGGTACTGATTTTAACCACCTGATGTAACCCTTTTTACTAATTAAATTGAGTCAGATAATTAGTTATTGACAATTAAAATGAATTTAGGTTCAACGATTTGCCCCAAATAGGGATGTTTTCCGATCGTGGTATACACTGTCTAATACATGTCCTTCGTGAAAAATACCCGCATACAATAATACGAGGATGCTTCGTATTTTCCTATCTCCTCCTCCCTACGATAACTGTTTTTAATAACTGAAAACCGGTTGAACTGCTCGAGTACAGCATCATAATGTTGAAGACAGGCCGATTTTCTTTAAAAAATACTATTTTGATAGATTTAATATACGTTTATAGAAATGTATTGATTTGCAATGAATGGAACATTCCAAATTATTGCATACCTCCATGGTTTAACACAAGTAGGTAAATTTATAGACCCTTGGAGAATAAACAGAAATAGTATTGTAATGCTATACAATACTGCAAATAGGTATTAACCACTTTTGATCGCCATTTGAATCAAAAGTGTGTTGGTACTGTTAGATATAATATAAACAAATATACTAATAAACGTTATCACTGTGAGTGTGGGTAGCTCCTACTTTTAGATTATAAACACATAATAATATAATACTTTATTACTGTCAGTTGTTTCTCAACGTTTGTATTAATTAATAATTACAAAAATATAAACGTATTAGTGGTCTTTAAATGTACTTTACTATTTCAATCGACCATGAGACAGTGACAGTTTTAAGAAATTATTAAATCGGAAATGTTTTACTCTATTTAGTGGTATATTATTTATAGGCCTATAAAAAAAATATTTCGTTACTGATTGGATAATAAAGAAATATAAAGAATAATTTAACAAAATTGGGTTTGTTTAAATGAGTTCAAATAACAAATTTCGACTCATTTTGTGACAAGTTTCTAGGTGCTAATTTTGGTTGACTACATAAATCATTGTGTCTATTTATTTGTTTCTGTAAACGACAATGTTTTATAGTCCTGCCGTAAGTACATTTGAAATCGCCAGTTTTTTTACGCTGAAATTACTATGTATTCGAGAACCATCTGTGGGCATGAACTAGATGGTACGCTCGCTTCGCTCGCGTACCATCTAGTAATATCAATTTACCAAAAATAAGAAATATATTTAACTGACACCCACCCTACTAAATTAAATTTCTAAAGAATCTAAAGGCGTATAATAGGAAGTAAGAATTGTAACCCCTTCCTATTTGTAAAGATTGAAAAAACACCTAACATTGTCATACACCCCAAACTCTAGACTTCCTACAAGCCTGTATTTATTTTCTTTTATTAAAGGTCCACCAGTCGACCTTTCGATTTTTGAATGAATGAATGAATGACGTCGGTTATCATACCGTATTTGGCTATATGGGGCGCGGCGGGCGGTATGGAAATATGGATTTCTAATCAACCAATGATCAATCGGACGTTATTTGGATTCAAAGGAGTACGTATTATATAATAAATATGTACGATCAAGGCTGAAAAAACTATTGAAATATATTGTGACAGGTAGGCCTATTTATAGGTCAACGTGGTAAGGCCGTATAACAAATAAACGCCTATAAATAGGCACATACCACGGGCACATCTACCACACAGAGCACGGTCTGGGTGGGTGGGAATTAATCAAATTATCTCCGCATAATAAGGATCCATTCAATTTTGATTTGCAGAGATATCATATCAAGTTCTTTGTTCTTTTAAAAATGCTTTCGCAATTTCAAATTGCGCAAAGATTTTCTTGCACAAAATAATGTTAATAACACAAAACATACAGTAGTAGGTCTAAGCATAAAAATATTCATTCATCGACGCTCCTCGGCAACGTTAGCTAGCTCAACACCCATGGGCCACTCGGCGGCGATGAGAGGATCGCTGTTTCTCTTACAGTTTTTGCCATTATCGTCTCTCTTATTAAAACATAGGCCTAGGTAGGCTATAATCGTTATTTTTATATTTATAGCATTTATTCTTTCCGTTATTAATAAATAATTAAATTCCAATTCCCTAGGTTTTTTAGATCTAATTTAAGGTCACTAACTACATATAATGTAAAAATAAATACTGTATGATCCTATTGAGATAACTTTTTTCTTCGTAAAACGGTTAAAAATGTGAAAAATAAGTCGATTCTAATAATTTTAGCGCCCCGCTATAAATCTCAACATATTTCGCGCGGATTGATTTTGTTTTCTGTTATTCACCCACTTTTCGATCGATCGCGAGGCCAAAACAAATGGAAGACTCCTAACATTTCAACGAAAATAACGGGTTTCCACCAATTTGTATCAACGGAGTCTAGCCAAAACAGAAAGACAATTAATGCAGCAACTATACAACGTCAGGCATACTGTATAGCTAGCGTTGGGTGTTCGTACGTTACCGATGTTTACCAGCTAGGCCTACAAAACTAAGTCTAGCTAGGATAGGCCTACATACCGTCCATGAGAGGACATTCACCGCGAGCTACTACAGTGCATTGTATCTCTCTTTTTATCATAATTTAACATAAAACGTACATTTAAGACAAGGAATGACCTGGTTTAATACTTTTAAAGTAATATATATATATTACCCACAGCATTGTCATTTTTTCAGTAATTTGCCTTTGGATTTATATATATTTTCTACTGTGTGTATCAATTTTGATCTGTAATCCTGGAGGGTAGGCCTACTTTTGATAACCAAATTACGTCGCCTGTACGAGAAACGTGTCAGGTATCGTCACTATTTGCCAGTTCTTATGCTATGACTTTATCCAAATTCCTTCACTTGCACTGATGAAGGGCTAGTGAAAGATCTACGAACTTTTCTGGCTGTTTTACTTTATCGTTTTGATTTAGCTTTTCACTTTTTTTTTGTATCTCCATTGAGATCCAGCCACTGATACCCACAGCATTGTCATTTTTTCAGTAATTTGCCTTTGGATTTATATATATATATATATATATATAATAATTAATTAATTAATATATATTAATTCAGACATTTTCTCTGTAGCAGTGTCATTGCCCGAAATAATGGGTCTACCAGGATTGCCTGCTTTGTGGATTTTAGGTAGAAAATAAAATCTGCCTGGAACTGGATTAACTTGTGCCAAATGAGGTCCAATCTTAGGAACGATGGGGTGTTTTTTTACAATTACAGAAACAAATTTGGCCATCTTATCCGCAATTTCCGGGGTGAGATCCGTTCTAATTTACGATAATTAAGAGGATTGTTTGGCTGTCTTAAGGACTCCTCTTCATAAAATGTGATGTCCATAGAAACAGTGGCAGAACCTTTATCAGCGGGTTTAATGATGATATCATTACGCTGACGCAATCCTGCCTCTCTTGTTATATATATATATATATATATATATATGCATTATATTTACAAAACGTCACAAATTGTAGGGAATATAATATTACTTTTAGTATTATCAATGTAGGCCTAATACTGTACCCCTTTTACACCGCCGGCAGAAAATGCGAAGTTGATCCGGAATAATTGTGTCATACCTGGGACGCAGAAATAAGCCAGTGTAAACGACGTAAAAAGTTACCCGGGTCGCTGAACCACCCGGGTAAGTGATACGGAATATATTCAGCGTCAAATCAACCCGGGACGAACCCGTGTACTTGCGTGTTCGCGGTGTAAACAGTCCCGCGTTTGTTTTCCCGGTTAGTTGCTATCTTCGCTCACAATAGTATTTAATTTACTAAAAAATTAATATAAGACTGTTTTTTGTTTATACGATTATTTAATATATAAAACGTATGGTTATTTGTTATTCATTTTTATTTAAAGAAATATTATTCTTCACGCGTATACTCAATTTGTTTGTATTGCCATAAAACCAAATTATAGGAGGCATAATGAGCAGACTGTTACTAGGGTGGTGTCTCTTCATGCACAAGAGAGAGCGATATGTCGATTAATCTAGAACATTAATACACGCAACCCGTGTAATTCCGGGGATAATGAATCAGGTGTGAAAAGGATATTTATCCGGATGCGACACGGGTTTGTTTCATGTTCGGTGGTGTAAAAGGGGTATTAGTAAGATTATCGAGCTTTCTTTTTATCAAATAATAAAAAATTATTTGCGCAGTTTGAAATTTGCTACGCAATTTGAATCGAGTACTTTCGTTCAAATTGCGCAAAACAACTGCTCAATGGAGCGTTATCAATGTTATTAACAAACTGAAAATTATATAAAATTATTTATTTGTTGTAGACCATGGAGTTATTGTAGACTTTGAATTTCGAAAACTACATGTCAGATTTTCATAATTCTTATTGATTGATTGATTTTAATACAGGTTGTATTTTTTATCGTAATTCTGTTGACTTTTAAAAAGCTCTGCATGTAATATAAAAGTCGAAAATGACAAAATTTCGAATCTTTTATAATTTGAAATAACCTGTTTTTATGATACCATTATATAGCTTACTAGCAATAATACCCGCCCCATGGCGGGTTTCAAAATTAGTTTAAAGCCTTCTCAGTAGAGGGCTAATAACACCCGACTCCAGTATCTCCCTATACTCACCAACCCCCACCCCTCTTCAATAACACCCCACACTCTTATTTTTAAATCAAATTCTTTCCACGACAAATTCAATTCAACTTTAGCTTTAAAATGAGAGGGGTATACATAACTATGATAATTTGTATAACGAACAAACAAACAGACAAACTCTCTCACTTATAATATAGACAATACATGCACAATGGCAATATTGATTTAAGGCCGGTGCACACTGAATAGTCAGTCGAATCGAAGCGAGTCGCGTCAAGCTTCAAAAGGTTAGACCATCGCGAACTAAGTGTCGCGATCCGATTATGTTCCCATTGGAAGCGAAGCGTCACGCGTCATTTTCGCCTGACAACACCAGTTCCGGTTCGATCTGGGCGCGTAGAAAGAGGCCTAGCCAGGGGCGGACGCAGGGGTGTTGCCTCAGTTGCCCGGGCATCACCCTTAATTTCATAATAAATGTTTTTTTCTGCCACTAAATTAAAATTTAGATCCCATTTCATTCTATATATTAACCATTAACGTTATAGAAGAGTCTATATGTAAATTGACTAACTGCAGCGTAAACTTAACGGTGCACAATTTAACGGCGGTCAGCGTATTTTTTTTTTTAGATATGTTTCGGAACATGCTCAGAATGAATTTCTGACTATTTAAATTGCCTGTGTGCGTCATGAGAAGATACAGTGGAAAACCCCGTCATATGGGTCGTTGATTTGTCCGTAATTATTGCATTTTGCCGGGGATTCTCAATCATTTAAGTATTCTCGTAGTACGGTACCCTAATATTTAAATTCATTTCCCTACGTCCGTAATATTGGGTCGAATTTCCATAGTAATTACGGACGATCCGAACTTTGAAATAACTATGTGTAGGCCTAATTGCTTCTTTCTGAAAATTTCGATAATATGTTCTTTTCTGAAGTGTATTAAGCAATACTGTACAGTACAGTATAGTGGATAAATTAAAATGATTTTTGGAAATTGTTGTTTTACTGTCTTATTTAGCATTTATTTCAAAATAATACAATTCAACGTTTTGCTCAATATAATTATAGCAGCAGCTTCACATTTTTGTCTAACTTTTTAAAATTATTAATTGATAATAGGCCTAGTAATTAATTTGTATTAATTGATTACCGTATAATTGTTAGAATAATATTACCTTACCGGAAGTGCCTTCGTCGCGTGTGTTTTACCGGAGGGAAAAATAGGCGAGATAAATACTGCTGTTTACTAATTGTAGCCTGATAGATATAGAGTTTTATTTCGGCGAAAACTAGCCGGGTGTTATTTATCGTGAATTGTACGTGAGAGTACCATTTCCGGCCGCCTAGAAGTGTCATTTAACAAAATTCAAACACCTGGTTCCTATTATGGCCCTGGACTCTTGAGCATCCCCTTAAAATAGTTCTGCGACCGCCCCTGCTAGCTATAGACTAGTAGGCCTAGAGGCATAATAAGAAGCTAGGTAGACCTAGGTATTTGCAAAATTATTCCCAATACACTTGTATTTTTAATAAACGCATCCACTGAAAATGCAATTTCTTTGGTTTAGTGATTGTTATATTTAAGTGCACCTTTTTTCATAAAAAGACAAGAATTCTCGTGAATTATGGCCACAAAATATGGACACAACATCGATATTGAACAGATTATTTTCATCTTCATCTGACTGATGACATCAAACATAGCCCAACGATCTTTGTGATTGGATTGGTTAAATTTAAGAGAATTTGCAAGAGAAAGCGAATTCATGCGCGGCGCCTTCGCTAGTTCCGAATTCACCGCGTTGAAGTTGAGAATCGAACGACACTAATAAGTTCGACTTGATGTTCACACTAAAATCGTCCGTCGCGACACAATTACGGGTCGATTTGATGCTTGATGGGTGTCGTGTCTCCCTTCGCGTGTAAATTGTGCACCGGTGGCTTTTACAGGCAGTGGTGGCTATAGGAATAGTTCATTATAAAATGGGGTATTTGACAATGGACATGAATCGCTTAAACGTTTGTTTATGCAATTAACGTTTTTATTTTATAACAAGTAAAACTACCAATATCTGCGTTTACATAGATGCATGACTACAGAAGCACCACCCAATAAAAGGGTACGTTCCAAAATTTAAAGCAGAGGTCGTCGTGAACCTCTAGAAACAAAACAAAAATCATAAAAAACTCTGAATTGTAAATCGCTAGTGTCAATTAATTATAATATATTAAAAGCTAAAGTTAACCTATATTATTCTGTAATTCCGAAACGAAGTATGATGGGTGGATGGAGTATCTAAAGGCTTCACACATTCGATAGATCCGGAAAAAGGACGGCGTTTTAATCAAACGTCCAGATAAACTACGTACCATTATTTGATATGGCTGTAAAGATGATTCAATTTTAAACAAGTTTTACTTTTCCTGAGAAAAAGTATTGGCGAAGTTGTGACCAATAAAGTGTAAATAATCTGCGTTTTTAGAGATTTAGTTTTTAATGATCCACAATAAAGCAGCTAAATAGTCGATAAATAGCCACATATTTATCCTTATAAATAAGTTTTACATAACATGAAGATAACGCACACCTATAGAAATATTTATCGCAGGCTAATTTAAAAAAAAAGTAAATTTTACTATTTCATATACATCTTACACCTTGAAGAGTCCATCATTTTATATGTTGAAAGAATTTGTTACTAATGATAACACTATTCACGTAATGGTAATATTAGCGAATATTGGTTTTAAAATGTCCACAATGTTGCAAATCTTAATCATTATATTTTAGGTCTACATAACCTCTTTATATGGCATCACAAGATGATAAAAACGTGTTATGTATACCTTCACACAATTACAATATTATTAGCGGAGAGTAATTATATTTTAAAAAGTCCATAAGACAATTCATGCCCAATTAATCTACCGTATAATATTTAGTGGACCATCTGTTTCTGTAGTTTCCTTAAATCAGTATTTTATATTTAAGATAAGATCGAATCTATCCTATTTTTAATATAATTTTTAAAGTTAAAAGTCGATACTTAAACTCACCAGAATAAGTTGATCGTCAGCATCTTAGACCGGAGTAAGTCGCAACAAACATACGCTACTTTTTATAGAAAATAAACGTCTGACATCATTGTAACCATAGCAACATGCATTATTTAATAAGATTAGACCAATCAAACACAATCGGGGAATTTTCCAATGAATTGTGGAAAGTACCCGAAAAAACATAAACAGAATAAATGGGTGTGGTTTTGAAATAGGTTTGTTTTATTTTACAAGTTAGCAAAGAGAACATAACATTTAAAAGAGATAAACATTAATAACACATGTTGAACATTGAGATAATTACACACAAAAAATACAAAAAGAAATTAATTATTATTTTACTACGGTATTAAATGATAATTGTTGCATAAATTGCACTGTATCCTTGGTTAGCAATATGTAACTGTGTGTTAAATTCTGTCAGATGACAGAAATATACACGACACTTTTCTAAAATTGAAAATTATACTTATCACTTATAAAAAAAGTACAAATGTATAAGATTTGTTAATAAAAAGAGATATATTTTTTTTTTTTTTTTTTTTTATTCATACTCATCCAACAGCGAGTAACTCGCCAATTACAGGATGGATAAACTATTTAATAATTTATCGTGCTTATAAACTAAGTCTCATTTGAGGCTTAGGGAGTGGGGTTGAAAGAGTCATATATAATAGAGTCTATATAACATATAGAAACCTTTATTTTTTAAACTATTTTATTTTTTTGATTATTTTTTGTATTATCATCATAGAATGTGTATGATATACAAATAAAACAATTTATTTCATAATATTAACCTCAACAAAATGAGAATGATCAATTACATTATATATATTTTTTAAGATAGCCTGTTGAACAGAAGTCCTTGTTCTTTACACGTGTTATATTTGTATTCGTAAGAGGCATTGCAAACTACTATTAATGGTCATTGAACTTGGAAAGTCCAAAAGATGTTGAGTGACTTTTTTTTCTTTTCACTTCCTTATGAGTGAACAATAGTTCCTTATTAATAATCCCTAATATATACCGAAATATGTAAATGCTAAATTTAAGTTCTGTAAATGTTTAGAGTCAAGATTGATTATTGAGTTTTTTGGTACATAATATTTGTTTTAGTTTTTTTCCCGCGAAAATCTCCCATATAGTTTACTATGTAATGTATGTGTACATTCCTGCAATGACATTTGATAGTATCTCACAGGGTATTTTATGTCTTTATTATCATACATCTCAATTCGTGTTTCGATGAAATAATTAAGCGAAAGAAAACATGGAATTTCCAAAGTAGACCACATTACATGACTTGTAAGGGCGTGTGGCGCAGGGTGTTGGACGTTGGATTACTGATCGTGAGACCGAGGTTCGAATCCAACTCTCGCCGCATTGCTTAAATCCTTAGGAAAAATACTTTACTTACGTTTGCCTCTCTCCACCCAGGTGTATAAATGGGTACCCGGTTAGATCAAGACACAACTTTGCGCTGATTACTAGCTGCATTATGGGAGTATGTTTCCATACGTGTTTGATCCAAAAATGACTGGGGTAATAATGTTCAGCGCTTAAAGAAGCTTGCTTGTAGAGCGCTATATAAGAATGAACTATTATTATTATGACTTGGCTCACCTTACCTAAACTCCAGAGAAATGTGTTATTAGAAAAAACAATTTATTGTGTTGGCCTAAACTGAAGAAATTGAAGGTCAGCATTTTTTTTATTTTTAAAACTTTTTTTAAACTTTTAGGCTAGAGAAAAAATATTTATAGCATGAGCATAGGGTACGATGAAAAGAAAACATAATACGTGTTTTTAAATATGGTCTTTTCCATCACTTGTGTACATTGTTTATTTTTTTGCCGGTAAATTGCCAAAAATTGTTGGTCTGGAAAAAAATGCTTTTCCTATACCAACCTACCCATTTTGGGTAAAACGTGCAAAACGTGGCCAACACAATACTTTTTGCCTTATTGTTTTGTATCGTCATAATACGTCTAACATTGTACAGTCGGGCAGCAAAGTGGTTGACCTCGCGAATTATTACCAAATCAAAATTTGAATTGCCGCCATCTTGGAATCGCGATAAAGCAAGTAGTGCGGAATTACAAAATGCAGCAAAAACATTTTCAATAACATTTAAATAGCATATTCATACAATTAAATTTATATTAATAAAATTCAACTAAGGAGTTTACGAAAGATAGGCTACTTTAGAAATACTGCCGAGATCGGTTCCCCCACACGGCGTAGGGTACCGCAGTGCTAAGGGGCCTAGGTAGGAAAAAATCTGATTTTACCTGTTAAACATGCTTGAACCAAGGCCATTTTAATATATATTATCCAGATTATATATCAAAACAAACTGATAAAAGGATTTGTTGATTTGCTTCTGATGAGAAAAGTGCCGGATTCATTTCGCTGACGGCGAATGAATACACGAATTTTCGCCATTTTCTAGCACTAGCCTTGGGTACCCAGACAGCTGATAACGATTATATTCGATTGTCCAGACGTCTCTGCTACTGGTGCTCAATACTACAGTATGTATTACCATGGACCTATAGGTCCATGGTATTACTGTACATATAGTACTGTATGTTTAGTTTTTGCTTTCTTTACGGCCAAATAAATATTTAATTTTTATTATTGCTTATTTTCCTTTAACGTTATCCAAGAAGAAGTACATATTATTATATATATGCATATTACAGTCAAGTTGCAACTGCCACGAATCCACTCCACTTTGGTTACTAACTAAATAATTAATAGTATAACATCATAACTAACAAACAAATTAACAAGTTAATAAATTAACCACCATTAAATAATTTTATTTACACAAAAGTATTTTACATACAGTATAACATGTAATATCTTGTTTACATCGAAGTAAAATATGCCTATCAAACTATCTTGCTCAGGCTAAAATATCAAGTTATATATGTCAATATTTGAGTTAAATCATCGCGATAATAAAAATGTTTATTTTTTTTTTATTTTTAAAGACATCTGTTACGTACATCAATTTACAAATATCAAAATAGGATTGTTTTTGCAGCACAAGATGAATCACAAGTCGGATAGTTTATTCTTAGAAACCTGAAAGAAAAAAAACACCAATAATGAGCTATTCATAGTTAAATAATTTTAATGTCAACTTTAGTCATCCTAAATTTTGTCGCCATGATCACTACTATACTGTATATATAAATATCATACTATGTACGACCATCCAAATTACCTAATCCTACCTACAGTCCTTCCTAGCCTAGGCTACATTATTGTCATTATATATTTACAAACCTCCAACAGACACAACATATTTTCTTTTCTTTGGCAAAGAATTTCCCGTAATATAGTCCTAAATTAATTAAATAAATTTAAAAAAAGGTCAAGGCCTAGGACTTTCTTTAAATATCCGACGATATATATCCATAATTCAGTGGATATAGATTCAACATTTTAAACATAATATGGCTTCACATTGATTATAATAAGTCGGCGATATGCCACTAAAAACTAGCCTGCGGCCCTCTCTCTATCCCTCTACAAATAGCACTGGGTTTCCGTCAAATAGGCTAGGCCTAGCCTAGGCCTAGATAATACAAGTTGGGTACATTTTTTTACAACCAAATCTACAATTATATTGCAATATTTACCAAACTAGCACCAAATCTAAAATAATAAAGCTACTAATAACATATTTTGGTATATTAACTGGTTTAAAAACGGATTGCACATAGTGATTTTGAAGGATTGAAATTACTCAACCACACGGCCTGTACTAAACATACGAATCCAAGATGGAGTCTGCTTAGAATATATCCCCACCCCAGCTTTGAACGGATATTGAATCCGTCCCGCAAGCTGAACCAAGCTTAAAGACCCCTTCCCTGCAATTTTGGACGTTTTTTGGAAAATAATACATATATATAACTTTAAAAACATTAAACCATGTCATTCCTTGTCTTAAATGTACGTTTTATGGTAAATTATGATAAAAAGTGAGAAACAATGCACTACCTAAGTAGCTCGCGGCGATCGACCTCTCGTGGACGGTCTTAGGCCTAGCCTAGCTAGGCTTAGTTTTGTAGGCCTAGCTGGTAAACATCGATAACGTACGAACATCGTACGCTAGCTATATACCTAGCCTGACGTTGTATAGTTGCTGCATTAATTGTCTTTCTATTTTTGCCAGACTCCGTTGATACAAATTGGGGAACACCCGGTATTTTCGCTGAAAAGTTAGGAGTCTTCCATTTGTTTTGGCTTCACGATCGATCGAAAAGTGGGCGAATTACAGGTGAAAAACAAAAATATCAATCCGCGCGCAATGCATTTTGGGATTTATAGCGGGCCGCAATAATTATTAAAATCGATTTATTTTTCACATTTTTAACCGTTTAAAGACGAAAAAAGTTATCGCAATAGGACCATATAGTATTATTTTTACATTAAATATAGTTTGTGATCTTAAATTAGATCTAAAAAACGTAGGGAATGGGGCTTTAAACTTTCAGAAAAGATAGATTAATAACCTAATAACCAACCACTAAGTTTTTATAAAGGTTCCGTGCTGATGAGAAAAGTGCCGGATTCCCTACGAAACCAAACAAATAAATCATGTAGCCTACCTCAACGAACACCTCCATCTGCACTTTTTTCTTCAATAAGCTCTGTCGTCATTTCCTGGGGTATTTATACCAAAATTTTGTGGCGGGAATAATCTTCCATATTAGGAGTAACAATTTCCAAATATAGAAAGATATAATTTAACCCGGATGGTGGAAATTGCAGCAGATTTGTAAGGGTATTCCCATGCAAAATGCTTGCCGCGAAGTGAAAAGCGAACCGGAAGTCACTATAACTTGGCGATGCTCAGTGACCTGCGCAGTTAAAAAACAGCGTTTTAACGGTTAAATGAGCACTTTGCTGCTCGACTGTGTAGAAGTCAATATAAGCTCCACTCTATTCTTGATGTTAGTGGTAATGTTTAGGCGAGTACAAAAATCGACCGTTACAATCTGTGTGACGACACTAATAATAGTCCAGTAAAATATCACCTTCACCATTGCATAACGTTAGTAGTCAACGAGATTCTCACCGTAGGTTTTAAACATTATGTAAAGATCATTTATTGATGTTGCGTCGCGTAAAAGTTGGGATTTGTGGAGAAAATGAAGTTTTTATACGCAGTTTTTGCTTCCTTTCGTCGTGGTTTGTTTTCATCGAAAAATGACGTCATGGGGCATAAGTGAATGATACGCCATTGTCGACATTTGCGTTCGTATTAAAAAGTGAATTTTAAATGTACGAATATGGTATTAATTATCTGTATTACATTGTATTATTATGTATCGCATATATAACAAGTCATTTTGATAAAAAATAAGTCAAATAAATATGAAAAACAAAAGAAAATTGTGATTTTTGCATGTCATCTGAAGTGACCTTCCATACAATGTGATAGCGCCCTCTATAAGTATTGATACACTCGCACTTCAAACTGCAAGCTTTTTGTTGTTATAAATTCATTCATTCAGAAATACAATTTAAGGAAGGAATCGAATCAAGGGCATTATTACTTGGTTTACTATATATTTATGATGTTTTCCCCAAAAATAATTACTAGTATGTACATTTTGCGAATTGTAGATGTACCGGCGGTATGAAATTTAAAAAAGCTGTTTATGCGGTCTGTAGCCTAACGATATAATAATAATTATATGTATAAAATAATTGTTACTTTTTTCTGATAAATCAGTATGAATAATAATGTTTACTTAGCGCTGCTTTAAGCACCATATTTAAAAAAAAGAAACAAATTGATTTAAGCTTACTTTTTGTCACGTTTTCGGTAATTAATCGTCTTCTTCGCTCTCACTATCTGATTCGTCACTGTTCTCATCATCCGATTCTGTTTGAAGAGGCCCCAGCAAATCGTTATCGCCAACGCACCATCCGTTATTGTCTTGGGGTTTCGGCAACTCTTAAATCGGCGTTAGTGCGAGCTTCCAGATCATGACCAAGATAGTTCGATCGTGGGTCGTATATGTTGATGCAAGCATCTACGCGACGGTGGAAAGTTAGCTAAATCAATGTTTTTTAACACTGATTATCCGTCTTTTTCCTTGCATTTCCTGCGAAGAAAGTAAAATCTAAGTTCATCGGTACTCCTTGCTTTCGATCGGGATCCATATAAGACAGCGATGTTTTTTTTTTATATTGTTACATTTTGTTTCGTCCATTATTGCAAAAGTCCTATTCGATACAGGCAGTGGCAGGAATCGACGAATAACCAATCTCACCAGTTTAGCCACCACTGAAATCACCCCAAGTCGATGTAATGCCATTCTAGGGCTGCATGCGTTCACAAAGTGCAGCACGACCAGCGCTTTCAAGGGAAAAGGAAAATTAAAGGCCATTAAACTTGTCGAAAAATATCCAAAATTTGAAGGTTTTCAAGAAAGTAGGAGAAAGTTGGAAAGGAGAAGAGTTAATGTTGGAACTGGAATAGTTCACGTGCCTGTTATTATATGGATTCCGTTCGAAAGCAAGGCGTAGGCCTACCGATAAACTTAGATTTGACTTTTTTCGCAGGAAATGCAAGAAAAAAAAACCGGAATAATCAGTGTTAAAAAAACATTGATTTAAAAATTAGCTAACTTTCCACCGTCGCGTAGATGCTTGCATCAACATATACAACGCACGATGATCGAACTATCAAGTCAGGATCTGTGGAGGCTCGCACTAACACCGATTTTACGAGTTGCCGAAACCCCAAGACAATAACGGATGGTGCGTTGGCGATAACGATTTGCTGGGGCCTTTGTGGTGTGAAAGCGAGATTCTTCCAACAGAATTGAACGAGCGATTGCTGAGAACGACTCCTTTAACTCGGATGATGAGAACAGTGACGAATCAGATAGTGAGAGCGAAGAAGACAATTAATTACCGAAAACGTGACAAAAAATAGGCTTAAATCAATTTGTTTCTTTTCTTTTTTAATAGGGTGCTTAAAGCAGCGCTAAGTAAACATATTCATACTGATTTATCAGAAAAAAGTAACAATTATTTTATACATATAATTATTATTATATCGTTAGGCTACAGACCGCGTAAACAGCTTTTTTTAATTTCATACCGCCGGTACATCTACAATTCGCAAAATGTACATACTAGTAATTATTTTTGGGGAAAACATCATAAATATATAATAAACCAAGTAATAATGCCCTTGATTCGATTCCTTCCTTAAATTGTATTTCTGAATGAATGAATATAACAACAAAAAGCTTGCAGTTTGAAGTGCGAGTGTATCAATACTTATAGAGGGCGCTATCACATTGTATGGAAGGTCACTTCAGATGACATGCAAAAATCACAATTTTCCTTTGTTTTTCATATTTATTTGACTTATTTTTTATCAAAATGACTTGTTATATATGTGATACATAATAATACAATGTAATACAGATAATTAATACCATATTCGTACATTTAAAATTCACTTTTTAATACGAACGCAAATGTCGACAATGGCGTGTCATTCACTTATGCCCCATGACGTCATTTTTCGATCACAGCTGTTTCAACTAGTGTTAAGATATCAGAAAAAGTAAAGCGCCCTCAGTGTTAGCAGACGACGCTCTCCGATCCGCGCGAACTTATGAATTTTGTACACAAACCATTATTTCGCGAACGCCAAATTAAATTTTGCTACCGTTAGTTTTTATGTAGAAAACACATTTTATATAAAACCAAACGATTAAAAAAGTTTATGTTCAATTAAAAAATCAATATTTTATTGTTTCTTTAATATAAATTAATAAATAAACGACGATATTGTCCATTTTACTGAAATAATCTCCCACACATAAACCAGGAAGTCGATAGAAACTGTGTAATGAAATAGTAAACAATCGTAAGTAGAAAATATCATTGTATTCTTAACTTATTTTTTGGATATAATTCATTTTTTTAGAAAAAGAACGAACTAGAATATAGGCCATCATTATTATATAAATAAAATAATACAAGTTATGTTAATATAGCCTGGTTCAGTTTTTAGTAAAACTCGCATATTTTGCAACCCCTTTATACATTGTTATTGTTATCGGCGAGAAAACGGTTTGGCGATAGGCTTAGAAAGTGCGTTGACGCCGGCGATAAACTTGACAGTAATGTGGGCCTAGGATGAAGCTAGGCCCAAACATAGAAAATTCGTAGTAGTAAAACCTTTAATTATCCTAATCCTAAATTTAATCATTATAACTGTTATCAAATAATTAATGGCATGTGTTTATAATAATAATTATTGCTTTTCTGGTGCATTTTTAGGCTAGCTGGTGTGACTGAGTGACAGTCATTACTGTAACTATACTACTATTATAGGCCTTTATAAAAATTACACATACAATTACAAATATATTTCACAGATAAGCTGCGGAGCTATTTTTATTTAAAATTTTTTATATTATATTTTATTTCATATACAGTAATGGAGTTTCACGAAAGGGCATTGAGTTCCCTTTGCTACTGTTGCGGAAAAAAATTTAAAATAAAAGATGTAAAGTACACTTATGAATATAATTTGGATCCAAATCTTAAGTGGCTATGTGGAAGCTGTCACGTTAGGGCACTTGGTGGACACAACATAACACCATTTAATTTCAAAGACCATGGAGACAAATGCTTAGCGTGCTACTTATTCAGTCAACAATCAAGACCTGGTCGAAGGCTGAAGAAATGCAAGTTTCCCGAAAACAGAAGCAATACTACTGGCAGTTTTATTCCCACTCATGAGCACTTGCTACTAAATCCTCAATTTAAAATTTTTGAAAATTACGATAATCAAGTGTATGAATGTCAGATATGCAATAATTTGTTGTCAATTGACAGCCAGCAGACGCCTTGTCAACATTTTTTTTTGTACATTTTGCATAAACAAATTGTTTAAGGCAGTAGGACGAGAATCAATTGATTGTTTTAACTGCAGCCAAATTGTCAGTAACAAAGATCTCAAACCAGTTCCACTTATTGTAGAACAATCGCTTAAACGAGTCCCTTTGCAATGCAAACAATGTAAAATTCAATTAGTTTGGTCAGAAACCCCCAATCATGTTTGCAAAACGTTTAAAGAACAGGCATTCACCAAAATTTTAAGTGCAGTTGAAGAAATTACATGTACTGCCCAAACAAATGAGGTTTGGCCAAAAGAATTGAAAAGCATGGCACACAACATAGTACGGAAAGACCTTATGAATAATAAGAAAGTGTCACTTATGACTCGAGGACGGGTGAGTTTTTTAACCCATTACAATTAATTTAAATTTATCATAATGTAGGCCTACACTCTTGATTCACTCATTATACATTATTATTTGATAAATCAAACAAATATTTTATTTAATCAAATTCAGCCAATCAACATTGTTAAACAATCAGAGTGCACAACAACTGTTAGTGTGAACTCATCGTAAACCCGGAAATTACTTTGACTGCGAAGAAATGAAATTGAGTTGAAAATCTACTGTTGAAATCATAAATTTTGTTAAAAAACTCTTTATAATATCTTCCCTGAGATAGATAAGGTAGGTATCCAAGGCGGAGATTTGTACCGAAGTTTTTCCATTGTGCTCGCCTATGTCAGAATTAACCATAATTTATATATAAATTACCTGGCCTAGCTTCACTTTAGCGACGATAGGACATTTACAGGCTGTACTGGAATCTGTACTGTTATTTATATCACAGTACTGTTCATCGACATACACAGTGGTATTCCATGGAGGCATTTTACACGCGCTGACGTCATCATCTGGTTGTAATGAAACAAACGGTGTATGAGGATATTCAAATTGTACATCGTTCATGATAAAAACTGAAGTCGAGAATGTTGTTAGGTTGGCTTCTAGATTCGACGAAATAAAAACGTCGGAGCGCATGCCCATTATCAACAGTATTCAAGGCAGGATCTACGGATTCTAAAATAAAACAAAACACGACTGTAGAATACAGGATAATAATAAGGTAATACAAAGATAATAGGATAATTCTTTTTTCCCCCAAGAGACACTGTGTTTAATAGAACATAAAAACAGTTAGATTAGTGTGGTAACAAAATTATACCTTATTTAAAGGGGAATTTGGGAGCCGTCAAAACAATAGGCCTATATACTATCTTATGGCTCACGTGACTACAATGTTGGTATCATTCACACAAAAAACAGTCCTATATTTTAAAATAAACTTTTCAATGACTTTTAGGAACGTCGTAAAACTAATACTTTAATTGCCATTAAGCTTAAGCTCTGTCTGCACACAAAAATGCGATGTGCCAATATATGGATATCCTATCACTACCAAATATTATTTGGGCAGATCACACTTTGATAGTGTAGACAGAGCTTTAGTCTGCACAAGCAAACTCCCAGTTACAAACTAAAGTGATCAAATTTCCTATAGTAATTACTCTGTTTCTAGCGGGCTTTTTGAAGTATGCACCAGTCATGGAAAAAGAAAACCAAAATGATCCCCTTTCTGAACTGTGAAGGGCGGTTACAGAATGAACTGCAACGAAACAGAACCCAACTGACTGGGTAAAAATAAATACTGTGTTAACTTTAAAATATGTTATATCTGAAATTACTATTTATTTAAATTAATTGGTGGTAGCTTCTGCGACAAATTTGTACCTGAATACTTGGACCAGGTGACATTTCATTAACCGTTAAAATTGGTCTACGTGAACCGTCTACCGAATAACAGCGATATGCACTACAGTCTTGTCGGACATCTGGACAGTCCGTACAAGCCGCTGCTTACCAGAATTAATGATTATCAAGATTACTAAAGTAGGTAGGTAATAATAATAATAAATAATAACAGGATTTTTATAGCGCACATACCACTCAAGAGTGCTCAAGGCGCATTCAAAAAGGTGTTGATTAAAATCCATCTTCTCCACTTTCAGGCAGCTACGATTAAATTCACTTTTTTTATTTAAATAATGTATAATAGTAGGATATACACTTGACATTGGCGAACCTGTTAACTATACTGGTGGTATTACCGGACATTTTGATAGTTTAAAGATGTATTGTCACTTGAAACACAAAAAAATGAAGGTAAAAATATTCTAAATTTAAATTGGCCATATTAAAGTACAATTAAAGTTATTCACTTTAAGTCGAAAATTCGAGCCAAAAACAACAATTTTACGTACTTAACAGCTAAATTAATTTGATTACATTTCGTCTGGAAATCGTCACGAGCGAAAGTAAACAAAGATTTCAAACCATGAGTATACATTATACATGATGCTAATTAGGATTGCTTACAACTCGTCACGGTTGAGAAGGTGTTTTCACACAGATCGCGAGGAAGTTTTATGATTAATGCATACCGAGTAGCCAAATAAGCTCGTTGCATTATTTCAATTTTTTCAATTCAATTCAAGGAACATTTATTCACGTCCAAAAGACAAAAGTAACAAAAACAAAATGGCAAGTGATAAAACAAGAAAATGGACGAAGGCAAATCCCAAAAAGATTTCAATCTTGTGACGGGATTGCCTTTACAAAATATTTAAATTAAGAGAAGAAAAAAATATAAATAAAGAAAATTAATTAATTAAACAATAAAGAAATACAAAATATATATAAAACCAGTAGATAAAAGTTGGAATAAAAAATTAAAAAAAAAGAACAGAAAAAAGTACAGCTGCATGGCATATAGCGAATATGATGACAAATGAGTAATAAAGATAGCAAGTCACGGAACATGGAAACAACGACCATATCAAACAGATCGATCAGTAATGAGACAAAAGGTAATTTTTAATGTTATTATTGAATGAATAGCGGTTAGCAGCACAGGAAATTGAGGGGGGTAAATTGTTAAACAATAGAGGTCCAGAATATCTAATGCTATGTTGAAAATAATTGGTGTTATGGTTAGGGATATATATGTTATTTCTTGTTCTAGTATAATATTTATGAACGGTATATTAGGAGCGAAAAGGTCGTTAAGATGGCAAGGGAGAAGTGAGTGAGTGGCCAAAAAAACAAAGACACCTTGCAGGGATAGGTTAATGTCCGAGAGTTTGAGAAGATTGAGTTTGGAGAATAAGTGGGAGGAATGTGACAGTGGATGAGCGCCAGATATAGTCCTGATAACTTTTTTTTTGTAGGATAGAGAGTTTAATGATGTTTGAAGGGTAAGTGTTGGCCCAGACAATGTTACCATAGCTCAAATAAGGAAGGATGAGTGTGCAATAAAGGGTCCTGAGAATATTAGTTGGGAGGAAGGAAGGAAGCCTAGAAATGATCCCAAGGTTCTTAGACACTTTGTTCTTTGATATGGGGTTTCCATGAGAGAGAGTTGTCGATGATAATGCCAAGAAATTTATTATACTTAACAGAGGGGATTTCTTGATTATCAATAACGACTTTAAGTGGGGACACATCAATACCCCTAGTCAACTGCGGGGTTCCGAATAGGATGTAACTACATTTATTATGATTGAGGGAGAGTTTGTTGGCAATAAAGTACTGGGACAAGGGGATAACGTTGGTATTAAAGGTGTCAAAAAGAGTTTGGAAATTTTTGTTGGCATGAAAAACTGTAGTGTCATCAGCATATATAAAAAAATTTAGCAGGTTTGAGGTTCGGTGGATATCATTAATGTAAAAGGTGAACAGAAGAGGGCCAAGTAAGGAGCCCTGGGGAACGCCACAGGTGATAGGGCAAAAATTAGAAATAGAGTTAAAATATTTAGTACATTGGGAGCGGTTAGTGAGATAGCTTTTGAAAACGTTTAAGGCGGGTCCTCGGATTCCATAGTGAGACAATTTAAAAAAAAGAATATTATGATCAATGGTGTCGAAAGCCTTGGAAAGGTCGATGAAAAGTCCGATTCCAAATTGACGATTTTCGAATGCATGAATAATTTTGTTAGTGAGGTCGATCAAAGCCATGGAGGTGTTATGTCCTTTTCTAAAGCCATATTGTCTCTTGAAGAGGATGTTATGTTTGCTGATAAATGAAAAAGTTCTATCATAGATAATTCTTTCCAAGGCTTTCGAAAAGATTGACAGGATGGAGATAGGACGATAGTTAGAAAGGTTGGATTTGGGGCCAGATTTGTAAACAGGGGTAACGCGCGCCAGCTTCAACCTGTTCGGAAAAACACCTTTGCAGAGGACAAGATTAAAAATGTGACACAAGGGAAGGGAGATAAGGTTGATAACATGTTTAATGGCTTTAGTATGGAAATCATCAGTACCAGGAGCTTTATTGTTATCGAAGGAAGAGATAATTCTTATGATATCATCTTCTAGGACGGGGGTTAAGAACATTGATTTCGGATTTGGTTGAGGAAGAAATTCTTTGAAAGAAACATTGTTAGGAGGGATTTTGTTAGCAAGGGAGGGTCCGATTTCGACAAAAAAAATCATTAAATGCTTTAGAAATAATGACGGGGTCTTTAGTTGGTACTCCGTTACAGTTGACAGGGGTATTGCCTTTGTGTTGGTTTCGGTTTTTATGGTTCAATAAAGAGTTAATTGATTTCCAGGTTGCCTTAATATCATTTTTTTGCTTGGTGAAAATATCATGAAAGTGGATTCTTTTGGCAATTTTGATAGTGGAGTTAAGTTTATTACGATATCGTTTATATTTGATTTCATTGGCAGGAGAAGGGCGGTGAAGAAATTTTGCATAGAGTTTATGTTTATACTTTATTGATTTTAGCAGTCCATTTGACATCCAAGATTTAATTTTTTTGTTCTTGTTTGTATTGTTCCTTTTCAGTAACGGGAAGTGTTGGTCATAAAGGGCTTTAAGTGTGTTATCAAAGAGGTCATAAGCAAAGTCAGGATCATTAGAATTAAGGATATCAAACCAAGTTTGATTAGAGACATCATGGTAAAAGTTGTTAAGAGACGTATTGTTAATCTGTCTGAGAGATGGGATCTCTTCATTGTTTGAGCTAGTGGCAAAACTATCAGAGAGGTTTGAAATATTAAAAACAGGGAGATGATCAGAGATATCACTATATAGCAGACCAATTATATGAGAACAATCAAATTGATTTGTAATAATATTATCTAATAATGAGGCTGTGGAATTTGTTATTCTGGATGGTCTGTCGATAAGTGGAAGATAGTGATTGCTAAACAGTGTGTTAATGAATTGACGGGCAGTATTGTCGGATTCATGTTTAAGAATGTCAATGTTAAAGTCTCCAAGAATATAAACATTTTTATTTTCTTTTGTTAAATTGGAAAGGACAATGTCAAGTTCAATTAAGAATTGATTTGGGTCAGAGGAGGGGGGTCTATATACAGTACCCACTATATGGGACAACCAACCAACGAACTTGTTTGCAAATGCCTTCAACTATATAACTATAAAGGTATTACATTATCATCATGTGAGAGTAATAGTATTCTTACAGAAATTCAAGAGGCTTTAGGAAAAATCATAGGTGTGAGGACCACATATTTACACTTATAAAAGCATATTAGCTACGCGTAATGCGGAAAATAAGTTAATATACTTAGCCTTCCTGGATTTCCGTAAGGCTTTTGGCGTAATTGCCTTTTGTCAATAGCATGGAATACTGGTATCCGTGGTAAAGTCTGGAAAATTATTGATAAACTTTATACAAATGTCATATTGGTTTTAAGTTTGATGATATTGTAACTGATTATTTTGATGTCGATGAAGGGGTTAAGCAAGGCTGTTTAGGGTCACCCTTTATAAATGAAAAAAATAAATAAAAAAACAAAATGTCTTGTTTTCAGCCAAATATGTTGACAGCAAATTGAAGACGGGGAACAAGGAAGCGACGGAAGAGGAATTGGAAAGACTGCTGGATAAAATTCTTGTAATCTTTAGATTCATTCATGGTAAACCACATGCTTTTTATAGTACATTACAACCCTTATTACCTCTTAATATTGGTCTCCTCTGAATGGGCGTTGGCCGCAATTGATAAACGTATATTTTTTAATTTCATACGCATATATATATATTGCCCTAAGTTATAGTGTTTAGTGTGAAACTACTAACTCTATTATAAAACATATACTTTGTGTCATAGGGAAAGATGTGTTTGAGGCATTTTACAAAAAAGACCTTGCAAAGAGGTTACTAGTCGGCAAGAGTGCGTCCGTACCATTAATATCATGAGAAATGTAATCAACATGCGAGTGAGTGGCCGCACGGTTAAGACAGTGGAACCATAATATGTAGCCATAATATCTGCAAGGGTTTGAGGCTTACTCACTCCATGGTTCTGGTGGTAGAACGAGTCTTCTCGGATAAGGATAAACACCGTAGGTTCAGTGTACACATCTGTTTCATGTGCACTTTAAAGAACCTAGTACGAGGTAGGGGGTTACCCCGGTGTACTACTATAGTACAGCCACTGATCTTAACTGGGCCCTCTGGGAGACCAGTCAGTCAGTCACTGAAGATAAATAATAATAACAAAACTAACCACATGAAATTAGTTCACACAGCCACTACTTTACAGTAGGCCATCTAGTAGGCCTCCTAGTTCTGTAATAATAATCAATTTGTTGATTGTGGAACTTACAAAGATGAAGAACCACAGCAACATAGCATTGGCACCATCTTTCAAATTATCCAAAATTCAATATAATTATAAAGCACTGTCTACACTATCAAAACTATAAAAAAAAGTGTGATGTGCCCATGGTAGTGATATGCTCAAATATGGTAGTGATATGACATCCCCATGTCCATATATGGACACATCACACTTTTTTGTCACATAAAGTTGAGCACTGATGTTTGTTTTTGTAGAATGTGGTGGAGCATTTACAAGTAAGTTGGAAGGCATGTTTAAAGATATGGAGTTATCCAAAGACATCATGGTAGCATTCAAGCAGGTAGGCTAACCACTCTCTCATTGCAACATTACCTTATTTCATTTGTCATATTTAAATTACAAGAAATAAAACAAGTAAAAAAAACCAACAAGGCAACATGAATTTGGATGTGAGCCCTCTGTAGTTTTCTTTTTAAAATGCTACTAAGAAATAAACCCTGCCAGATTAAAATTAAAATCCCTCCAACAAAAGTCTGGCATTAGAAATGGTCTTTTAAATCCTACTATTTAGAGGGAAATTAAATGTAATCTGTTTGGTTGGTCTGTCCATTTATGTGTATCTCAAAAACTGCAGTATTTGTCTGATTTTTTTCAACATTTCAATGGCTGTCCTACCCTAACAATACATTTAAACGTTTATTTTAAAGTTTTTTTAATTGGAGGGAATATTTGAATGAAATGTTTATTTGAGTCCACTTAAAAACTGTGGTCTATGGTCTCTAAATAAGATGGAGTCTTTAACTGGAGGGAGCAGCTAATGGTAAAGGATAGGTGATCATCCGGGCCACATTACAGCAGTCTTTAATTGGAGGGAGTCTGCTATTGTAATTATTAATTATTATTTATATTATGTATTTTGTACAGCATATGCATCACCAATCAGTGCCGGGCAATATTGAGATGACCGTCAACATATTGACTATGGGCTACTGGCCTACGTACACACCGATGGAGGTGCACCTGCCCTCAAACGTAAGTCATCTACCACTAATATAATATGTAAAAGTACGGCTTGAGCTAATATTTATTTTATTATTACACAGATGTAATTTATAGATAACTTCTTTAAAGACGTATTGTCCCTCAAAATCATGAAAAATAAAGATTAATAAAATGAGACTTTGAATAGATTATTTTGTAGCTTTAATAAAGTTAATCATTTCTGTAGAAAAAAAGCTGGAAAAATCATTAACAAATTATAAAAATAAATGCTTAAATTCAACCAAAAACCCATTGGCTGGCAGCCAATTTGACTATTTTTTGCTTTATATTAAATTTTTTTAGGTAAATACTTTTTTTTCGATCCAATTTTTGGTCAAAGGGGATAACTATTTGGCATCAACAGAAAAATTGTTAAGAATTACTGTTTCGACGTCACAACGATACAGGGCGCTGCATGTTGCTAGCCAACCAAAAAATTCGTTCAGCCCTACTATGTTGATAAACAGTGAGGATCTGTATTTATATCAAATTGTGTATCTTAGCTTGTTTTTTTTAACTTAAACTGTAGTTGAAGAATAAATAGATTGTTAAAAACAAATATTTAGTGATATTTTGAAATTTTAGTTTGTTTTTATTAAAAATGTTTTAAAATGACTACTCCAAACCATTGGTGATCTTGGAGTCACTCAGGCAGACTGAACGCATTTTTGGTTGCGCTAGCAACCACGCAGCGCCACTTACCGTCGTGACGTCAGCACCGTGATACTCTATAAGCACCTAAGCTAAACCAATAAATAAATTAAATATTAATTATATTATTTATATATTATATTATCAAATAAATTAAACATCAGCCATGTCATTTTCCCTTTCCATTTCTAATTGCTTAAATTAATATCTCGGCTATTTACATACAATACAAGGCAACCTAATATATTGACTCAATGTTTAAATTGTTTATTCAGAAAACATAATCTTTCTCGTAATGGATTTTTAAACATATTTCTTCATATTGATCCTAATATCAATTCATCTTCATCGAAATTTGCATCTGTGGATAAATGATAAATAAACTGTATATAAAAACAACATTAAAATATTAACAGCATTTATATGTATGTAAAATGTTAACAAAATATAGTTATTTATTCATAAAACAAATATTGAATGACTTATACTGGTAAGCATATCATAGGCTGCATAATATCTCTATGGTTGCATTTGCATAAGTTAATTATTTACACAGCATAGAGTATCCGTAGTATGTAATGGATTGTACTTTCTAACAGTTAACAGAAGATAATTAAACTAAATATTGCTGGTTGATGGTAGACATTGCAATAACACTGTTTGTATATATTGTGTTAAAACTGTGTAAAACATTCTCACTCCTGAGGACGATCAAAGCATATTGATCGAAACGTCGAGAAACTTAACAGTTCTTTTCAGAACTAATATATGTGGTGTACCGCAAACTTTATATCAACAACATGCAAGCATTCAAACAATATAAAACTATGTACTTTGAAGATCAGTGCACTAGTATTGAAAGTGCCTGCAGAATAAAGAAAGAAAGAATAAATAAATTTCTAAAAACAGTTAGTGAACAACTAATTTCACTCTTCCAAATATGGTAGTGATATGCTCAAATACAGTAGTGATATGACATCATCATGTCCATATTTGGGCACATCGCATTGACGGTTTTGTCACATAAAGTTTGATAGTATCGGAGGTTAAGGATGTTCATCCTGACTTCTCTTAAATAATATTACCTAACTTGCACATAGACCACAGTATATCATTCCTGAATGGATTAGGTATTGCCATACCATTAATTAAAAATCATAACTCTTTGTTTTGTTAATTTTTATTAAATAATAATAAATTCATAACAAAAATCTTGAAAGTTGTTGTTTGCGTAACATCCAATCAACTGTATGAAGCACACTATATATACGATATATTATAAGTCGACCATTATTATTAAAATGTATTATTAATGACTTCGAAAAGGCGGGCAAAGTTATACTCGGCCAGGACTATTAGAGTTATGATGCTGCCTGTACTCGACTTAAAATCACTAGTCTTGCTAAACATAGAGAAAAATTAATATTAAAATTTGGAGAAGCCTGAATCCTTAAGTCAGAGATACATCGTGATGTGTTGCTGCTTAAAGAGATCTAGATTACGTAACCCCAATAAGCACTAATAGAAACTCAGCTATTCCATATTATTATTTAAAAACTGAATGCCTCTTGTTAATAATTGTGTAATATGACCACCTATGAAACGTTAAAAATAATCAATTGAAGAGCAGTGCCAATAACTTTAAATTATTTATATTGTATTATATTTTATTATTCCCATTTTAATTGTATTTTTCAAAGTTGTTTTGTAATATAGTTAATATAGTATGTGTTTTGTCACAGTGGATATGTGCATTACTGTATATAGATTATTTTATTTTTTAGATGGTGAAATTACAAGAGTTATTCAAAACGTTCTACCTTAGCAAACACAACGGACGCAAGTTACAATGGCAACCAAACCTAGGTCATTGCGTCATGAAAGCCTCCTTTAAAAAGGTATTACAGTCAACTCTCCCAATACCTTTGGGCTAACCGAATATGTCTGGTTTTCCGGAAAGTCTGGTATTCAGAATGTGTATTTAATGGTAAAAATGAATTTGGGACCTTTTGGACCTCAAGAAAAAAGTCTGGTTTTGGGAGAGTTTTCAGAGAGTCTGGTATTGGAAGAGTTGATTGTATAATATTAAAAAATGTATTGTCCCCCAAAATATGAAAAATAAAGATGAGTAAAATCCAATTTTGAATAGGCCATTTTGTAGATTTAATCAAGTTATTCAATTCTTAGCCGATTCCCTGTTTAATTGTATAACTATATGAAAAATTAATTGATTATTTTTTTATATGAAATGTTTGCTGTTATTCGGTCATGTGCTGTCATAATTTATTTTGTATTTATGTTTTTTTTCTTTTCCTTAGAGTATGATAGAACTCAGCGTATCATTATTCCAAACTCTTGTATTACTTATGTTTAATGACAGTACAGAGTGCACATTAGAAGACATTAAACAGGCAACAGGAATTGGTAAGCTTGTATGGTGACTTGGTTGTGAAGTGCCTGCCTTCCAATCATATGGTCCGGGGTTCAATCCTGATCTAGCTCCAATGTTGTAACGTACTCTTTTAACTCGACTGCTTTAGCCTCAAATGAGACTAAAGTTATGTCTACACTATCAAAGAAAATGTGTTGTGCCCAATATGGTAGTGATATGACATCGTCGTGTCCATATTTGGGCACATCAATTTTTTTTTTTCACATTAAGTTCAATAGTGTAGACAGAGCTTTTGTTTATAATTAAATTATAGTTTATCTATCCTATCCTATTTTTTTTTTATTTCTTGTTGTTGGATGTGTTTAAAAAAAAATTAGTAATTATAAAGAATTCCTAAATTTATAAATTCCTCACCTAAAATAGGCTAGAAAATCCTTTTTAGGCTAGTATACACAGCTAAATGTTTACAGGATTTTTTTATAATTTTTTTCAGAGGATAGTGAGCTCCGAAGAACACTTCAGTCTCTTGCTTGCGGCAAGGCTCGGGTGATACTTAAAACTCCCAAGGTAAGGATTAAATTTAACAGTGTTAACATTTTTAAATACGTTTTTCATTCTTCTAAAAATTGTAATTTTATTTTTATTTTATTTTAGAGTAAAGATGTGTTTGATGGTGATAAGTTTGTTTACAATACTCGCGAGAGTTTCTGTCCCATTTTACGATCTCTAAAGACTAGAATATTGATTAATAGATTTTTGATTGATATAATTGATTGATAGATTATTGGTTGATTGATTGATTATTGATTTATTGATAGATTGAGGAGCAAGTGAATACACAGGAACGCGTCTTCCAAGACCGACAGTATCAAATTGATGCAGCAATTGTGCGCATCATGAAGATGAGGAAGAAGCTAAGTCACACACTATTGGTCTCAGAGCTCTATAACCAGTTGAAGTTTCCAGTAAAGGTAAGTGCTGTTTTTGTCACTTTTGATTCCCAGTGTGCAGATGTTTGTTTTTTTATTGTTGATTACTACACAACCAATCACATTCTTTATATTTTGCTTCACTTTTTTTGTTTTGCCTTTATTTTTTATATACATTTCATTTTTTATGTGCTTTTAATTTTTCATAAGGAGGCACTTGCATCATTCCTCTTCAGTTTCAATTCCACGTATTCCTAAATAATTAAAATAAATAAGATAAATAATTCATTCAAATCATTTTGTATCTTTATTTTGGACTTTAAATTCATAGAAAACAGCACATAAATAACAAAAGTCAATCCACAAATTAGACATGAGTTTAACTTAACTTGACAACAAAAGCTCTTTCATTTTTTAACCTAACCTAATATTTTGTATGAAGCTATATAAAAATGTTCTCGTAAATTTGGTAAATAAAGAGTACATTAAATTTTAGATGAGTGAAATTTATTACAGATTTTAAATATAGAAGTGATTGTTAAGCTCTGCTACACTATCAAAAAAAATATGATCATCTTGTCCATATATGAGCACATCACATTTTGTTGTCACAAAGCTTGATAGTGTAGACAGAGCTTAACTCGGCAAGTTTTCACGATTGGAGTTCATCCTTACATGTTGCTTTTTCTGCTTGCTTAGTACCTGCTTGCTTATATATGTTTGTAGTACTATGATGAATAAAGTATTTTTTTTCTTTTGTGTGCTTGTGTTTTTTCTTCATTTCATGACAGCAACCTTAATCAACAAGATAAATAAGGAAAAATAATAATTGTAGTAGTAGTAGTGGGTTGCATTGTAAGCTAGGTTGTGAATATGGTTATATTATATGGTCATCATAGTGTCATATGATGTCCCATCATGTCTAGGAGGGTCGCGTCACTTATGGTCGCAACCTCCCCTGTAGGATTACATATCCTGTAGGATTACATGTCCTGTAGGATCACATGTCCTGTAGGATTACATATCCTGTAGGATTACATGTCCTGTAGGATCACATATCCTGTAGGATTACATGTCCTGTAGGATTACATATCCTGTAGGATTACATGTCCTGTAGGATCACATGTCCTGTAGGATCACATGTCCTGTAGGATTACATATCCTGTAGGATTACATGTCCTGTAGGATTACATATCCTGTAGGATTACATGTCCTGTAGGATCACATGTCCTGTAGGATCACATGTCCTGTAGGATCACATGTCCTGTAACCCAACAATTTCTAAATTGAAAAAAAAGTATTATTAAAAATAAACTAAATATAGGTAGATTTAACTAATTAACCTGATTTTACCCAGAATGCATTTGTTTTTATTCGCAGCCAACAGATTTTAAGAAACAAATAGAAAGCTTGATAGAGCGTGATTACATGGAACGAGATAAGGACAGTTCCAATCAGTACCATTACGTAGCATAGACAATTATATACAAATTCACACAGCAAATAAATATAATTGTGTGTGTTCTATGGCAGTTGAAGGACGGTTGCTGTGGATGTGGGATGACTAAAGCTCTGTCCACCCTATCAAACTAGTGTGATGTGCCCAAATATGGTAGTGATATGCCAAAATATGATAGTGATATGATGTCATCGTCTCCATGTATGGGCACATAACATTTTTTTGTCATTATAAAGTTTGAATGTGTAGACAGAGCTTCATCGTACAGAGACAATAATCATTATTATATACATATGGATGCTTACACATCGATGTGGTCATGTCTTCTGCTTTTTAAGGATGTTTCCACTTTGATGCAACGCAATGACTTAAAGAGCACCAAAAGTAATCATCCAGTCTAGCGCTTGTGATTGGTCAACAGTGCCCATATATGGACTTGATGTCATACCCCTACCATATTTAGGCACATCACACTTTTTTTTGTCAAACTAGTTTGACAGTGTAGACAAGGCTTAAGCATTCACAGATTATCATGAAATCATCAGGTGATTGGTAACATTGTTGCATCATACCATCCAAAGGTCATCCATGTGGTTGGAACGGTGACCTGATTATGTTTAATATCACAAGAAGTTGACTGCTGTGTATTTTCTGGACAATTTCGTCCTTCTACGGCTGCTGTGAAATACTTATATTACAAATACTATATATTATTTGCTTCTTTGGTATTTAAGAATTTCTGTGACAACTTATCCAATTATAAATGTATTTTTTTGTTTATCCGTAATCAAAATGGCGCTCGAATAGCCTTAAGTTGTGTTTACATTAAGCCTGGATTTGGTTCCATGGCGGGAGTCTGAAATGCGTTAGTGTGAACAGATGTATTATAAAGCTTGATTCCTACTATGACTCAACGCAGTGAAGATATTTAGAGCACTCAAAAGCGAACAACAACCGGTTACGTCATTGTGTTGCTCACTTCTGATTGGTCAAATTACCTACGGGTTACGTCATTCTTTTGCTTGCTTCTGATTGGTCAAATTACCGACGTAGCCGGTTACGTCATTGTGTTGCTCACTTCTGATTGGTCAAATTACCTACGTTGCGGGTTACGTCATTGTGTTGCTCGCTTCTGATTGGTCAAATTACCTTCATTGCGGGTTACGTCATTGTGTTGCGCCTCGGTGAGAACCACAATTTGTCACAATTCTTTATCTGGCCACCGTATCGGAATTTGAACTCACTGTGTGAATGCAGCTTTATGACGGTATATTGCCATAATGATTATGGAAAGTACTTGCACGTGTAAACGACGCATAGCGGTATATGATAAGAAAGAATGTACCTTGTAATAAATGCGCTTTTATAAATGCTTGTTATTTTTTATTACTAGGGATCACCAAGATTGAGGTGGGTGTGGGCTTGTAGTGCGAACAGTGCAGGATCTGGACAAGCTTTTCGGTACTTTCTAGTACTACTGTAAAACGTATGACATAAACTTTGATACCGTATGCGATTTGTCTAATCTCAAGGAACCATAGGCCCAATCATACATTTAGTGCCGAGACCTTTTTCAATTATTAAGTAATTGTTATGTAACCACCGCCATCATGTCACTTATACTTACTAAGTTCTAGGAAGCTGTCGATTCGCGACGAATATGGGGTTAGGGTTAACTACAATACGCATAATGGGTTGTCGGTCGTCACCTGAACCTAGAAACCGCCACACAACTGAGTGTCGTCGAGGAATGGCGTAATGCTTGGTTTCCACTAGAGACGCGACACAACGAAGTAAAGGGATTTGACCAATCACAAGAGATGGAGTTATTCGACCGTCGCTTGTCATTGGTCAACTCGTTTGCGTTGCGTCTACGTCCTTGCGTTGCGTTCTAGTGGGAACCAAACTTTAGGAAGCGCTTATGCCTACCAACGTCCCTGCATGCGCACAATGAATTAGCTCGACTTTACTTGCTTGTCAGTCGTCGCAAATCGAAAGCTTTCTACTGGCACCACCACGGCGATCCATACACTATGGCTTTATTAGTTTCTTACTTACCCGGGTGGTGAGTTGGATTTGCTAACTTTGGTGGGCGGGTCACAAACTTACTCGGGTACGATAAATATGTGTCTGACGGGGTTACATGTTAACAACTCTCTGATTAAACTAACATTTACACTAATCATAATTTGGTTTGCGCCTTATAATCATTGTTTAACAGGTTTAACGTTTTTTTGTTTTACCAATTAAAGGCAACGGCGGGTTTTAAATTGGATTTAGACGTATACTTCACATGTTCCAGAGTGTAGATATTGTTTATATATTGGGTTCAATAACTCGTGTAGCTAATTAACAATGTATAACAATATTCAATAATTAGCCAATGAATAAGATTAACTAGAACTAATAAAAATCTGTGTAAAAAAGTGACTTCGGAAATGTACTGAATATTTTAGCCTTTATTTTAGTATTACATTTCAGAAAACGAAAAAAAAAACAAAAAACAAATTTGTTCACGACGTCGTACGTACGTTTCTCGGAGAATAATTATAGATATTTGTGTGTTGGTATCTTCATGAAAATCGTTAAATATTATAGCAGTCCGGATCATATTCCGGTACTGCGATTTGTATTTATGTAATCAAAATCTCAATACTGCATAATATTACTAAATGATAAGTGTTGTTACGTTAAATCAAGCAGTGGTGGAGGTTTGACGCCAGAGAGAGTTTTTTGGGTGCGGGAGAGAGTTGTTGGGTGTCAGAGAGAGTTGTTGGGTGTCAGGGAGAGAGAGTTGTTGCGTACCAGAGAGAGAAAGTTGTTGGGTACCAGAGAGAGTTGTTGGAAGAGGGAATTGTTGGGTGCCGTATTGCACTAAGCCAAAAGATGTAGCACCTTTTAATTCCCCTCTATCCATTAGTCTATATTAGAATTAGAAAATTTGTACAAAAAATGTGTTTTTTTAGGCCACTTTCATTGCAACTGCCGAACGCCGTTTTCGGAAATTCACGGCCATTTTCCTACGTCACAATTACTTCACTCGGGTCATTAGCGATATGTCGAGACAGCAGCACATGTTAAAAACATAAGTATACAACTGTATTCTTGATCATGTTTCTACCTCATGTACACCGCTCCTGCCAAACACAATATTGAGCACTCTTTTACCATTTTTCCTTCAAATGCAGTGGTAAGACTAGGTTATGTTCTTACTAATTAGGCCTACTATTTTTAAGCTGCTATAGCCAATTATAGCTAGCTGAATGCGGGATGATTCGGCCCAGGTGTGACGGGTCGAATCGGCCCACTTTTTAGGCCGATATAATGTCTGACTAAGAGTGGCTTCTAATTTCATTAGACTCTCGGTAGGTTTTTATGATATGAAATATTGTAAAGTACATTAAATTCTAACATTTTGAATGTTTTGTTATTTTTTGGGGGATTTTTAATTGTTCGCTTTACTTTTATGTAATTTATTTTCAAGAAGGAGTGTAGAAGTCTAAGTACAAACAAAGAGGGTTGCAATCATATTTACTTCTTTCTAATTAGACCTACAACACCAGAAAACATAGTGTTGTTCATCTTAAAAACAAACCATTAAACATTCTTACCACCACAAATCAAGACATTCAATTGAACAACAAGAGAAATGACATAACATACTTTTGGAAGATTTTACAAAACATGACAATTTACCAGACGACTATGAAATGCAGGATTATGTCTATTCCAAACTTGAGGACGGAAAATAACTAACATAATAATCATCAATAAGCGTCTATTATTTCGATATATTTACACGAACAAAACAAGAACAAAGATACAGATGTATATTAAACATCAATATCAACGAGATTCTTTTCTGCTAGTTGCTATTGAGTAGTGTGACTGCTAATAAATATTCATTAAAATTAGGATAAAATTGCTGGTGGTAGACAACATTAATTATTTCAATAATGCCGTACTTTCTTTCTGTTGTTTCACAGTTTCATGTACCTTTTTCACTGAAACGCACCGAATCAATAACAATATTAGTCTATTAGGTCTTGGTCAGGTGTGAAAAGCCCTTAACTGTACGCACCGCATGTGACGCGATCCTTAGCCTGACCGTAGCAGGTGTGAAAGGCCCCTTAACTGTACGCGCCGCATGTGACGCGAATCTGAACGTTAGCCGGACCGGAGCAGGTATGAAAGACCCTTAACTATCCTTAAGCTATTTGAACGTTTTGTCTTTATACAAACACTTACTTTGAAATGAAATGAAATGATCGCTTGTTAAGATACCCGTATAACATATAATGATATGTAGATTGGAATTAATTTATGCAAGAAGTCTATACTTAAACTATCAGAATGTCCGGTAATACCACCAGTATAGTTAACAGGTTCGCCAATGTCAAGTGTATATCCTACTATTATACATTTTTTAAATAAAAAAAATCGAATTTAATCGTAGCTGCCTGAAAGTGGAGAAGATGGATTTTAATCAACACCTACCTACTTTAGTAATCTTGATAATCATTAATTCTGGTAAGAAAAGTTATTTTATAATTTGAAACACGGGTAAGGTGACGAAGATACGTTCATTTTGTCGCAATAAATTAAATTATTAGAAAACAAGTTTTTATTTGATAAATTAAAAAAGCATGGACCTATAAACGTATAGGTTGTACATTTGTAATTTGTTAGCATTATTTTTAGTGTTACTACTCGATTGATTATTGTACTGTTTTCCTTTTCAGCTATACTTTGTACTTCTTTACAATGTACTCCTAAACAAGATATCCTGATGGTCAATAATTCAAGCGATTGTTTTCGTGAGTGTGAGTTTCCCGCTAAACCAAGATTGTGCGAATTTGAGTTCACGGTAAAGTGGTGGTATACGTTAGCAGCTGCTTGTACGGACTGTCCAGATGTCCGACAAGACTGTAGTGCATATCGCTGTTATTCGGTAGACGGTTTACGTAGACCAATTTTAACGGTTAATGAAATGTCACCTGGTCCAAGTATTCAGGTACAAATTTCATCTTTGTCGCAGAAGCTACCACATTGCTTAGCGTCTAAATCTTAATTTAAATAAATAGTAATTTCAGAAACGTATTTTAAAGTTAACACAGTATTTATATTTACCCAGTCAGTTGGGTTCTGTTTCGTTGCAGTTCATTCTGTAACCGCCCTTCACAGTTCAGAAAGGGGATCATTTTGGTTTTCTTTTTCCATGACTGGTGCATACTTCAAAAAGCCCGCTAGAAACAGAGTAATTACTATAGGAAATTTGATCACTTTAGTTTGTAACTGCGAGTTTGCTTGTGTAGACTAAAGCTCTGTCTACACTATCAAAGTGTGATCTGCCCATGGTAGTGATAGGATATCCATATATTGGCACATCGCATTTTTGTGTGCTGACAGAGCTTAAGCTTAATGGCAATTGAAGTATTAGTTTGACGACGTTCCTAAAAGTCATTGAAAAGTTTATTTTAAAACATAGGACTCTTTTTTGTGTGAATGATACCAACATTGTAGTCACGTGAGCCATAAGATAGTATATAGGCCTATTGTTTTGACGGCTCCCAAATTCCCCTTTAAATAAGGTAGTTTTGTTACCACACTAATCTAACTGTATTTATGTTCTATATTAAGTACAGTGTCTCTAGTTCGGTTTTGTTGTATTTCCAGATCTGTCATGGTGATACCATTCGTGTGAAAGTAAACAACGAACTTTAAGATGGAGGTTCGTTGACAATTCATTGGCATGGTATACATCAATTTAACACCGTGTGGGCAGATGGCGTTCCGATGATTACTCAATGCCCCATACCAAGTTCAACCTCTTTCGTGTACGAGTTTGTTGCAGACCCACCAGGTACCCATTGGTGGCACTCTCACGTTGGTGTTCAGAGAGGTGACGGGTTGTACGGAGCATTGATTGTCAGGGAACCGAGACAAAAAGAGTTCAACAGTAAAGAATATGACTTTGACCTTCCACAACATTACATGTTATTTAACGATTGGTTATCAATTCCGTCTATAATCTTCATGGTGTCGACTGCCAATGGTGTCCCTTCTGAACACAGCCTTAGCTTATTGATCAAACACTGTGATTGGTGTAACCAGGGAAGAGTTAAATTACATTTTAATTTAACTCTTCTCTGGTTAAACTTACATAGGAAATACTTCAGTCATCTTATTTTAAATGTAGCATTGTATTGGCCAACCCACTATCTCCTAGGCCTAGCAATCGCGACGAATCAGCACATCGTGACGCGTTTAGTGGGAACCAACAAGAAAAACTAATAGACGCATGACAATTCAACTTTCAAAGCGATCCGTCGAATGACGCGTGAAGCATGACGCTTCGCGGCTTCGCGTTCGGTGTGCACAGGCCTTTATGCAGCAACTCTAGCGAATTCACGCACTACGGCGAATGCTTACAGTATGACTTATATAAGCATACATTGAACTTGTTTACTACTGATTGTAGCGGACCTTTATGTAAAGGTTTATACAATTTGGGATCATAATTATCATGGATTAATAATATTTTGTTTCAGTTACTAATGAGTTTATTTTGACGGGTCGAAAGTATGACAGTAGGATTATGCTAGGGATTTGCCTGACAAACAGTGAGTTATTGAATAAATGTTAAGAAATAAAGTTATAATAGCTATTCAATCATACGTCAGTTCTTGTTTCTAACATGTAAGTTATGACTTATATTTCATGCTTTCAGATTTGAATGAGATCTTGTTTCTGAATAAATCATCTCAAACACAGGCGAATCTGAGTGTTTATTGTTCATTATAAAGTACTTTCCTTACAGCTAGTGTCAATTAATTATGAAATATTAAAACTTAAAGTTAACATTATTAGAATCATTTTACTTTCAGACCTATTATTATTCTGCAATTATAAAGTATGATGGATGGATGGAGTATCCAAAGGCTTCACAAATTCGATTGATCCGGAAAAGGATTGCGTTTTAATCAAAGTCCAGATAAACTACGTACCATTATTAATAAAGTGTGAATAATCGGCGTTTTTGAGATTTAGTTTTTAATGGTCCTCGATAACGCAGCTAATTAGTCGATAAATAGCCACATATTTATTCTTATATATTATTATACTTTTTACAACATGATGATAACGCACACCTATGGAAATATTTATCGCATACTAATTTAAAGATTTTGTCAAAAATTGCCAATTTGACTAATTCATATACGTCTTACATCTTAAAGAGTCCATCATTTTAAATGTTGACAGAATTTGTTACTAATGATAACACTATTTACGTAATGGTAATATTAGCGAATAACAATTGGTTTTTAAAATGTCCACAATGTTGCAAATCTTAATCATTATATTTTAGGTCTACATAACAAGTTTATATGGCATCACAAGATAATAAAAATGAGAATAATCAATTACATATTTATATTTATTAAAGATAAACTGTTGTTCTTTATTCGTGTTATATTTGTATTCTTAAGAGGCATTGCTAATAATGTGTGTGTGTGTGTTACTCACAAAAAATGATTTTTTTTTTTCTTTTCACTTCCTTATGAGTGAACAATAGTTCCTTATTAATAATCCCTAAAATAAACCGAAACATGTAAATACTAAATTTAAGTTCTCTAAATGAGTCCAGATTGATTATTCAGTTTGTTGGTACATATTAGTTTTTTCCCGTGAAAACCTCCGTTATAGTTTACTATGTAGCCTAATGTATGTGTACATTCATGCAATGACATTTGATGGTATAACAGTATCTCACAAGGTAGTTTATGTCTTTATTATCATACATCTCAATTGGTGTTTCGATGAAATAATTAAGCGAAAGGGAAAATGGAATTTCCTAACTATACCACATGACTTGGCTCACCTTACCTAAACGGAAGAGTCTAAATCTCAGTCGTCAGGGTACCTATTTAGTTTACGCATGCGCACTTTATTCATGGGATAGATGGACCGCAATTTATGGATCGCACAATTCATCCATACAGTACCATATTTTATAATGCAATGTGCAACGCGATGGTAAATCCGAGTTGTTTTATCTGTAATTTCATCTTATCTTTCATGCAGTTCCACTACAAAACCATGAATCATATGACTTTTTTTGTTAATTTACTGTGAATCTGGTAGCACCATGACGGATGATATTTATCAAGTATCATTCGTTAGGGCACCTAGTAAAAACGTTGTTAATTCACTGTGAATCTGGCAGTGCCCTGACGGATGATATTTATTAATGTATCATCCGTCCGTCAGGGCACCTATAGTTGACATTATACGTTGTTAATTTACTGTGAATCTGGTAGTGCCCTGACGGATGATATTTATTAATGTATCATCCGTCAGGGAACCTATAGTTAACATTATACGTTGTTAATTCACTGTGAATCTAGTAGTGCACTGACGGATGATATTTATTATTGTATCATCCGTCAGGGAACTTATAGTTAACATTATACGTAGTATCATCCGTCAATTTGTTGTTAACTCATTAAATTATGCATTCGATACAGGTCATCTCTCAATAAGTCAAACACAGGGCTTAATAACACTATTACCTAAATCTGATAAACCACGTGAATTGATTCAAAACTGGAGACCTATTTCACTTGTAAATGTTGTATATAAGATTGCCTCATCATGTATAACCGAAAGAATAAAATGTGTTTTAAATCTTCTAATTAATGAGGACCAACAAGGTTTCATGAAGGGTAGATATATAGGTGAATGTACTAGAACAATGTACGACATCCTAGTTTACACAAAATGACGTAATATTCCTGGTCTTGTGTTAATGATTGATTTTGAAAAGGCTTTTGACACGGTTTCCCACACTTTTATGAAAAAAGTCCTTTTAAACTATAATTTTGGTCATGATATTTTAAGGTGGATTGACATTTTTATAACGAATGTAAATCAAGTGTTCTTGTAAATGGTTACCCAACACCTTTTTTTAATATACAAAGAAGATGTCGTCAAGGCGACCCTCTTTCACCATATTTATTTATTTTATGTATCGAGGTGTTAGCACAAAATATCATATCAAATGAGTACATGAAAGGTATTAATGTAGAAGGCACCGAGTTTAAAATCAGTATGTACGCTGACGATACCACTATATATACATTGATGGTTCAGAACATATCTTGTTTAAAGGTTAACTACCAAAAAACATGTGCTATGTGGATTGGGAGCAAAACGCATTGTGAAGAAAGAATTTGTAAAGAAAAAGATTTCTATTGGCCAGATGATGGACACTTTAATCTTCTTGGCATCATGTATTGTGTTGACTACACTCAAATGCCAGAAATAAATTATATCAAATGTATGACATCTATATACAAACGTCACTAGCCCAATAGTCAAAAAGATATCTCACGCCTCTTGGAAGGCTTACTATTTTAAAATCTCTTAAATCCTATTCCAAAAATAAATCACATAATTCTAACTATACCAAACCACAATAAAAGTTTATTGCAAAGTTAAATACATTACTTTTTTAATTTATTTGGAAATCTAGTGAGAAAATAAGTAGAAAACAAATTTGTAAAGATCACAGTCAAGGCGGTTTTAATATGGTTCAAATAGAAGTTTTTTTCAGTCTTTAAAGTTAAAGCCCCATTCCCTACGTTTTTTAGATCTAATTTAAGATCACAAACTATATTTAATGTAAAAATAATACTATATGGTCCTATTGCGATAACTTTTTTCGTCTTTAAACGGTTAAAAATGTGAAAAATAAATCGATTCTAATAATTATAGCGGCCCGCTATAAATCCCAAAATGCATTGCGCGCGGATTGATATTTTTGTTTTTCACCTGTAATTCGCCCACTTTTCGATAGATCGTGAAGCCAAAACAAATGGAAGACTCCTAACTTTTCAGCGAAAATACCGGGTTTTCCCCAATTTGTATCAACGGAGTCTGGCAAAAATAGAAAGACAATTAATGCAGCAACTATACAACGTCAGGCTAGGTATATAGCTAGCGTGCGATGTTTGTACGTTATCGATATTTACCAGCTAGGCCTACAAAACTAAGCCTAGCTAGGCTAGGCCTAAGACCGTCCACGAGAGGTCGATCGTCGCGAGCTACTTAGGTAGTGCATTGTTTCTCACTGTTTATCATAATTTACCATAAAACGTACATTTAAGACAAGGAATGACATGGTTTAATGTTTTTAAAGTGATATATATGTATTATTTTCCAAAAAACGTCCAAAATTGCAGGGAAGGGGTCTTTAACATGGATCCGGAGATACATGTTTCCTTCAGGTAAGTGGAAATCTCTTTTTGTCTTGTGTGAGTTCTTCTCACGTTTATTTAAATTCTCATTGATGAATATATTATATACATATAAGTACATTTGTGGCAATTAAAAGTAAGTGTTTAGAGTAGTTAAAATACCGGTATATTTACATAATAAGATGCCAGAATTCAGTATTAACCATACATTTTCTCATTTAAAATTTTAGATACGATGTTAATTAAAATGTAGAAATGAAAAATGGCGGTAAAATACATGATTAAAATTTTCTTGTTAAACTATCTTATTTGTGTTCTTATTAGTGTTCGAGTAGAGAGGCTATAAACTCAGGGGAGGAAAATGTAGTATCCTCCCTTTTCACCAAGATAAGATGGATGGAATGAAAAAAAGAAGAATAGGTTGAAAGTTATTTATTTAGAATGATAGCATGAAATGGTATATTTAATTGAAACCGTAAGGTTAGAGTCCATACACTGTGCAAGTCCAAGATGCAATTTTGGCTCTGTGTGTATGTGAGACGCTTCATACCCGATGTCATCTTAGTACAACTACTACTTACAATTTGTATTTACGGTATAACATATTGCAAATATATAAAAATATATAGAAGTATATATATTGAACAAATACACATACCTATAGATTAAATTGCCATGTATACGATATAAAATATTGCAAATATAGAAAAATATATATGTTAAACAAATACCAATACATACAGATTATATTGACATGCTACATGTATTTGAACTATTGTCATCTTAAAAAGGTATATATGATGCCTATAAACAGATTTTAGGTTGATATACAGGATTTGTGTCCATTATGATAAGGTAAGAAAGAAAAAGGAATCAATAAAATAATTAAATTATTAACATCAAGTCTTTTGATAGTTTTAATAGTTTATCTATATCAATCTTTTGTACAAAACAGTTTGAGATCAAAAACTTAAATGCAATCCATATGGGTTTAATCTTATTACATGAAAATAACAAATGTTTTTCATTTTCAATTTCACTATTACATCTTTCACATATGTCATTTATAGAAAGTTTCCAAATTTTTAACTTACTTTTACACGCAAGAATACAATGTAGTAGTTTGAAATTGAATTGCGCGACTTTTGTGATATGTTTCATAGAAAACACCTTGTTATACCATACGGTATCCCATGCAAAAGTGTCATTTTGAAATTCTATCTCCCATTTTTCTTGTGCTATAGGAGTTGATATTATATTTTCCACAAATAAATTATAAAATAGTTTTGCATTAAGTTGTTTTGTATGAAGCCAAAAGCAATCGGTGTTTGTTTGATTATTTACATGTTCACCATTCAAAATAATTTCCTTCCATGATTGTGGTATGGCATTCATTAGCCCTATATATTCAATTAATCCATTTTGTTTCTCTGATAGTAATGGTAACACTTCATTCATTGGTAATAATATATTCTCCTTAATTATGTCATTCATTGTTCTAAAGCCTGCTGTAGTGAATTTATTTTAGTTGGTTCCGAGCTTTCTCAGGCGTATATATACAACTCCACGCGACGTACACTGTCACTGAATGATAACTCATACAAAAAGTATATTTAACACAACTAGAACTTTTATTCCTTGTAATTCGATTAATACATCTTTCTACCACTACCAGTCAAGCCTTAATATTCTCTTTATCATCTTTCCGTTTATCTACTCTGATCTTATTCTCTCTTCTCCTCTAATATCTATTACATTCTACTTTTATACTGGATATGCAAATTTTAGGCTTCAGAGGAGGATAACATTTTCCCTCCAAAAATTATACGATTTTGATTGGCTAATAATAAGGCGGACCTGGTCTAAAGCATCCTTCTCTAAACACAGAGAATCACAACATTTAATATGACATTCCCCTTTTTGGGAAAAAGATTGTGTCAATCTTTCCAAAAATTTAACATTTAAAACCATTTTACTTTAAACTATCTACTAATAACACCTCTATAACATTATTTATGCACGGCTTAATCCATCTGCATTTCCATTTAATGATCCTTTCTTGTAAATAACTTTAAATTTATATCCTTGTAAAAACAGAGCCCATCTCATAAGTCTAACATTGGCACCCTTCATTGAGTCCATCCATCTCAATGCCTGGTGGTCAGTATGAACTTGAAATTCACAACCATACAGATAATACTTAAGTTTATTGATAGCCCAAACAATAGAGAGGCACTCTTTTTCTGGCACAGAATATCTCTGCTCATGTACAGATAACTTTCTACTTAAGTACACAATGGGATAATCATTACCCTCACCATCTATTTGGCTCAGCACTGCACCTATGCCATAATTTGAGGCATCGGTTTGCAATATAAACATCTTATCAAAATTTGGGGCTTTTAATACATTATCATCAGTAAGTCGTTTCTTTAAAGTTACAAAGGCATTTTCACATTGTTCATTCCACTTAACGGTATTACTTTTACTCTTTAAAGTTAAATCAATCAATGGCTTAGCAATATCGGCATAGTTCTGTACAAATTTTCTGTAATAGCCCGTTAATCCGAGAAATGATCGGACTTGTTTCTTAGACAAAGGTCTGGGGAACTTTTCCACAGCCTCAACCTTATCAATCATGGGTCTAATTTCTCCATTACCAATCTTATGCCCCAGAAATTCTACCTGTGCATAGGCAATTTTACATTTCAAAGGCTTTGCTGTCAATCCAGCACTACTTAATCTTTCTAATACATCATTCAAATGAAAAATATGATCTTTCCAAGTTTGACTATAAATACATATGTCATCTATATATGCCTTAGCATATCCCTCAGTACCTTGTAATACCTTATCCATTAATCTTTGGAAAGTACTAGAGCTATTTTGCATACCAAATGGAAGTACATTGTAACAATACTGTCCAAATTGTGTAATAAATGCTGATTTGTCTTTGGTCTTAGGATCCAGAGGCACCTGGTAAAATCCTTTAGTTAGATCTAACGTAGTTATGTATATTGCGGATGATACCTCATCCAACATTTCGTCTATGCGAGGCATAACATAAGGGTCAAATTGTGTAGTCTTATTTAGTGATCTAAAATCTGTCACCATTCTAATTTGATTCTGGCCTTTCTTCAGGGCAATAATAGGTGCAGCATAGGCACTAACAGTAGGTTCTATTATACCCATAGCCAACATACTATCTAATTCCTCTTTCAATTTACCCTTTAATGCTTGGAGCGTTCTATATGCCCTATGCCTTATAGGCATTTCACCATTAGTCTTAATTTCATGTGTCACTAAGTGAGTTCTACCTGGTACATCCGAGAATACATTCTGTTGGTAGTTTAACAATTCTGTTAATTGTTTAGTTTGTGTATCATTTAAATTACTACTAACGTTAACATCTCTCCATGTTTGTGATTGATGATAAGACAATCCTATGTCTATTTCACTATCTAACTCATTGTCATGGACTGTTTCATTTAAGTCTACTTCTTCTATCGACTGAACATTTGTTACTACATAATAACCATCTTTACTTATTTCTACTTTATCATACCATCTCTTTAACATATTAACATGTAGAATTTGTTTTTCTTTTCTTCTACCTCCTATGTATATTTCATAATTTACATCATTGACCTTTTTTGTAACAGTGAAGGGGCCTTGCCATTTACTGTCTAACTTACTATTTCCTACTGGAAGGAATATCAACACTTTGTCCCCTTCTACAAATTCTCTATCAATGGCATTCTTGTTATAATTGTGGGACATAATTTCTTGTTGTTCAAGTTTGTTTACATTAGCATCTTTCATTAATTCCTCCATTTTTTCTCTTATTTCTAACATGTATTTGATAACATCAGTAGATGTTTCTTCATCTTCTACCCAATTACTTTTGAGTAAACTCAAGTGTCCCCTCACCTCTCTACCATAAAGCAATTTAAAAGGTGAATGGCCCGTCGCTTTACTAGGAACTTCTCTGTATGCAAACAGAAAGGGGGGTATGTAGTTATCCCAATTTTTTCTTTGCTTAACTGTAAGTGTCCTTATCATATTTTTCAATGTACCGTGAAATCTTTCAACAAGCCCATTGCTTTGGGGGTGGTACACTGTAGTCTTTAATTGATTAATCCCCAACATACTACATATAGATTGCATAATTGAAGACATGAAATTAGTTCCTTGATCATGTACAATCTCTTCGGGTAATCCTACTCTAGTAAAGACTTCTATTAGAGCCCTGGCTACTGTTTCAGCTCTAACATTGGGTAACGGGATAGCATCTGGATATCTCGTAGCATAGTCAATTATAGTAAGCATATATTTGTTATTACGGCTTGTTCTAGATAAGGGTCCAACAATGCCTAACGCTATACGTTTAAATGGTGTACTTATAATCGGTAATGGTATCAAAGTATGTTTCCTTTTACTTTTACCCTTATCTACCTTTTGGCATTCCTTACAGACTTTACAATAGACTACCACATCTTTAAATATACCTGGCCAATAGAATTGGTTCAGGACCCTACTTTTAGTTTTCTCAACACCCATGTGACCTGCAAATGGCACATTATGACCTAAGTGTAATACACCCTGTCTACACTGAGTGGGTAATACAATCTGTTCCACTTGGTTATTCTTATCTTTAATACTACTCCAATTTCTCATCAATATACCTTGTCTCATAAAGAAACATACCCTATGCTGACCTATTTCTTCTATAGGGACTACCCTGTCAAACACTCCTTTGAGTGAGTCATCCTTAGTTTGCAATTTGATCAGTTCTTGTTTAGTTAGGTTCAGCTTGTGCTGTTGTTCATAAGTTTTATGTTTGACTGTTTTATCTTTAGCTTTATCCTCATTTTCGTCAAACAAATTATTCATTTCTGTTCCATTCATATCATCTAAACACTTAGTTTTATTTACTTTGTTGTCATTTACTACTGTTTTCAACAATTGTACATTAGTTTCTTTAGGCGGCTCTTCTATCGGTTTAAAGTTACTATCTTTCCCTAACAATATCATTTCGTCTTGTATTCTAACATCATTTTCTATTCTGGCTTGCTCCCTAGTTAGGACGAACATTTCTTTAGCCATTGTTTCCCCACAATTCTGGTCCAAATCATGACCCAATAACATGTCCCTCTGTATTCCTTTCGATTACGGCTACTGTAGTGTCTGGATTGGGAGACTAAGGGAAAGCAATGCATTATGGGTTAAGGTAGATCGATATAACCACATGGTTGGTAATCTGTATACACACAATGAAAGATGCAATAAAGACACATAAGATATAACATTGGCGACGAGTTAAGGAGAATATCGAACCACAAGTGATTAGAAGTTTCAATACTGTAATTTTTGGCGATATATTTGTTTTAATACTGTTGTAACGATGACCGCTGTAAACGTTGAAATCACTGGAATCGCTGCGTATGATCCACACGATGTGAACGCTTCGGCTGAACGGTGGAAGAAATGGCTTCGCAGTTTTGAATTATATGCTACTGGTAAAGGAGTAGTAGACAAAAACCAAAAGAAAGCTTTGTTATTGCATTGCGCCGGAATGGCTGTACAGGACATATATGAATGTTTAACAGAGGAGAACGGAACAGATGAGTATGATGTTGTTGTAAACACATTAAATAAACAATTTGCTATGAAAACCAACGTACCGTATGAGCGTTATTGTTTTAGAAAACTGACGCAAGGTGATGACGAAACAATTCACCAATTTATAAATAGATTGAGGCAGCAGGCTGCAAAATGTGAATTTGTTGATGCGAATGTTGATGAGTTAATTAGAGACCATGTTATTGAAAAATGCAAATCAAATAGACTGAGACTAAAATTGCTAGAAAAAGGAAATACTTTGAAATTAACCAATTTAAAAGCAATAGCTAGCACATTTGAAATGAGTGAGAAGCAAGCAAAGGAGATGTCACAAGAAGTTAATGGAGTGGAAACAACAAACATGAATGCAGTGAGGAATGAGAGATGGTCAAGATCAAGCACGACGAGCAGAAACAGGTATCAAGCTGGAAATTCAAGTGGTAGGCCTAACAGAACAAGTAAGTCAAAGTTCAATGATAGACAAGATAACCGAAAATGCTTTCGCTGTGGAAGAGAAGGACATTTGGCTAAGGATAAATGTTGTCCTGCAAGAGACAAGAAATGTAATAAATGTCAAATTTTGGGACATTTTGCTATTTGTTGCAAAACTAAATTAGGTAAAGACAAAAAGAGTAGTGGTATTAGTAATGTTCAAAATGGAAGTGAAGACGATGACTATGCTTTTGGTATACAAAATAATAATTCTAAAACTACAAAGATAAATGTTTGTATGGATGTACATAAGGTAGAAATGATTGTTGATAGTGGTGCTACAGTTAATATCCTAGATCAGTATTTATGGCAACAGTTAAAATCCAAGAAAATTAAATGCAAATCTGAGTTGACAAACAGAAAGTTATATGCATATGGGTCAGAAAAACCATTAGAGTTGTTAGGAAAATTTACTACGAACATGTCAATTTTTCAAGGTACAGGTAATAATACTGAGCCTAAAATAACAGCAGATGTATATGTGTTAAAAGGGAAAGGCCCTGCTTTGTTGGGAGGTGATACTGCAATGAAGCTTGGAGTGTTAAATATTGTAATACCACAAGTGATAAATAGTGTACAAGATAAGTATACACAGGTATTTGAAGGTATTGGTAAATTAAAAGATTATAAGTTACATTTATTTATTGATGAACAGGTAACACCAGTTGTTCAGAGCATGTATAGAATACCGTTTAGTCTCAAAGATAAAGTGAGTGATAAATTAGATGAGTTAGAATCTCTTGACATAATTGAAAGGGTAGACGAACCAAGTGATTGGGTAAGTCCAGTCATAGTAGTGCCAAAACCAAATGGGGATATACGCCTCTGCGTAGATATGAGGCAGGCCAACCGAGCAGTTAAAAGGGAGAGGCATCCAATCCCAACAGTTGATGAAGTGTTGTATGAAATGAATCAAAGTACAGTGTTCTCTAAATTAGACATGAATTACGGCTATCACCAAATTGAATTAGATGAGCAATCACGAAACATCACAACTTTCATAACTAACAAAGGTCTTTATCGCTACAAAAGGTTGATGTTCGGGATAAATGCTGCCCCTGAAAAGTACCAAAGAGTAATCAGTCAGACGCTGAGTGGATGCGAAGGTGTAGCTAACATATCAGATGACATTGTTGTACACGGGAGAACACAGACTGAACATGATGACAGACTTCGTGTAGTGCTTGAGAAATTTAAAGAAAAGAATTTGACTCTCAACAAGGATAAGTGTCAATTTTCTGTATCACAGATAACATTCATGGGTCACATATTGTCAGCAAACGGAATCAAACCTACAATTGGGCGAGTCAGAGCATTGGCAGAATCAAAGAGACCAAAAACAGCTGCAGAAGTAAAAAGTTTCTTAGGTCTAGTTAACTTCTCAGCACGATACATTCCAAATTTAGCTACAGTTGCGGAACCCTTAAGACGACTAGTGCGAAAAGATTGTAATTTCTATTGGGGGTCTGAACAAGAAAATAGTTATGTAAAACTTACGAAATGCTTAACTAATGAAACATGTTTAGGCTATTTCAGATTAGATGCAGAAAGTACTCAGTTGGTGACAGATGCAAGCAATGTAGGCATTGGTGGAGTTTTAATTCAGAAATACAATGGTGAAACCAGAGTTATAAGTTATGCAAGCCGAACATTATCAGCTACTGAAAAGAAATATTCAACAACGGAGAAAGAGGCATTGGCAGTGGTATGGGCTATGGAAAGGTTTCATGTTTACTTATATGGACTACAGTTTGAATTGATAACTGACCATAAACCACTCGAAGGCCTGTATGGACCAAAGTCTAAACCAAATGCACGGATTGAAAGGTGGGTGATGAGACTTATGTCCTATTCTTATACAGTAAAGTATGTACCTGGTAAGAATAACATTGCTGATATATTATCAAGGTTACCAATAGAAATTGATGGCAAACAGAATAATGACAGTGATGACACAGAGATGTATATTCGATTGGTAGCATCAAATGCAACCCCATGTGCACTATCATCACGTGAAGTTGAAGAGGCATCAAAGGAAGATCCTGAATTGAGTAAAGTGAGAAATAGTATACGGACAGATAAATGGGACAGAGACTTGATTCAGTATAATGCAATACAACAAGAACTTGCATGTTTTGGATATTTAATTCTTAGAAACAGAAGGATTGTAATTCCAGAAAAATATAGATTACAGTGTATTGAATTAGCACACCAAGGACACTTGGGGATAGTCAAAACCAAGCAAAGGCTTAGAACCAAGGTATGGTGGCCTGGGATGGAGAAGAATGTGGAAGACTATGTTAAAACATGTCACGAGTGTCAGATAACAAGTTCGATGCCAGCACCAGAACCATTGAAGCCAACACAACTACCAACAGGACCATAGCAAGATATTTCGATTGACTTGCTGGGACCGTTTCCATCGAAGGATAATGTACTAGTGGTGGTAGACTATTATAGTCGTTATTATGAAATTAGTTTAATGAAGTCAATCACAAGTGAGAAAATTATAGACACACTTGAAAATATGTTTGTTCAACATGGCATACCAAAATCAATTACCTCAGATAATGGTACCCAGTTTGTGTCCAATGAGTTTGAAACCTACCTGAAGGAAAATGGAATCAGACATAGACGTGTAACACCATTACATCCAGCTGCAAACGGAGAGGTTGAACGACAAAATAGATCACTAATGAAAAGAATTCGCATTGCGCAAGCTGAAGGAAAAGACTGGAAAAAAGAATTACGAGTGTACCTATTCGCATATCGTACAACCCCACATAGTGTTACCGGAGTGACACCAGCAGAAATGATGTGGAATAGAAAGTTGCGTACAAAATTGCCAGAATTAGATGACAATACAATAATGGACGAAGAAATTTCTGATCGTGATGCCGTGTCTAAATTAAAGAACAAACTGTACATTGATGAGAAGAGAGGTGCGAAGGAAAGTGATGTGTGTAAAGGAGATAAGGTTTTAGTGAAAGTGACACAGAGGGACAAGATGAGTACGCCATATCACACAGAACCATATGTAGTAATAGAGAAAAAAGGGAATAGTGTAGTGGTTGAATCACCACAGGGTGTAAGATACAAAAGGAATTCGACACATGTTCGATCCTATAATGAAAGAGTAAATGAAGCAAATGTTAACACACCAAATGATAATTTAAAACAAATTGATACTAGTATAGTTAATGGTAACAGTAAGATTGATAACACTGAACAGAATAAGCCAGTTGATACTGAGCAAAGTGACAAAATAACAAAGAGTAATGAAAATATGATAGTTAAAAGCAGACCAGTAAGAGAGAAGAGAAAACCCAAGAGGTTTGATGATTTTTAAAGTGTAAAATTAAGAAGTCATATTTATGAGTTATGTTAATTTTTAAAGTTCACCAGAAGTTGAGATTTCGTTAAGATGTTGAAAGTTTTAAGTGCTATTATATGCTAAGTTGTTCATTGATATTATAGGAATCTTGGAAATAATAAGAAATGATATGTGATCAAGGAAACATTTATAATATGCATGTATGATGATATTTGATTTAAAGTTTAAAGTTAAATTGTTTTGTTATTGTTAAAGTTAAAAAAAAAAAAACAAAATGAATATCATATTGTATGGAGTTAATTGGGTTGTGAGTTTTAGCTAAAGAAGGGGGAAGATGTAGTGTCTGGATTGGGAGACTAAGGGAAAGCAAGGCATTATGGGTTAAGGTAGATCGATATAACCACATGGTTGGTAATCTGTATACACACAATGAAAGATGCAATAAAGACACATAAGATATAACAGCTACAATCACTTTTCCTGTCACTATCTTACTTTCTATAGCTACCTCAGCTAAGGGGACGGTAATATCGCCTCCTATACCTCTTAACGTAACCCATTTTCCTGGCAAGTAACATTTGTTAGGCACTAGACTTTCCTTAACAGCTGACTGGGTACATCCCGAGTCTCTAAGCATAGTTATATCCTGTCCTTCTAATTTTTCCTGTTATTGTACACTTCTCCATTTTATTTTCTACACTATCCATAACTACTTGGGGTCTATCTGATTTTATTTCTTCACATCTTAAGCCATCTTTCACATTCGGGCCCTTCTTAGTGTCACTATTCTTTCCTTTTGCTACCATCTTAGGACTATCCCCTATTTTATGTCCCTTCTCCTTACAATTAAAGCATAGGCCATTAATCCATTCATTTGAAGGTTCTCTCTGTTGGAAATTTCTACCATAGTTATGGAATTTGCCTCCTCTTCCGCGATACCTATTGTATCCTTGCTGCCTAGCTCCAGGGTTATTCTGAGTCGTACTATTCTTAGGTTTACTATTTTCTTGGCCCTTATAATACGTAGGCTTATTTTCAGAATTTACGGCATTCCAATAGCCACGGCCACCTCTATTAGCTATATAATCATCGGCTATCATAGCCATATCATAGCTCTTATTTACTTGTTTATCTCTAAGATAAAGCCTCAGATCTTCAGGCATTTTATCAAGTGCCTGTTCCATTATAATCATTTCAATAATGCCTGCAGCATCATCTTCTTTTACATTAGCACATTTCATCCAACATTTTAAATAATGGGAGAGCTCATTCAGCCATTCCCTGATGGACATATCTTTAACTCTGTTCGAATTTCTAAATTTAAATCTGTAGGTCTCTGCGGACACATCATACTTTTCTAAGATTGCCTTCTTTAAGGTATCATAATCTACACATTCTTTTACGGTTAAGGATGCATATGCTGTCCTAGCTTTACCAGAAAGTTCAGGTGCTAACCTAGCGGACCACGTATTCTTATCCCAACCTGTGGCTTCTGCCAAGTGTTCAAATGTTCTAAAATATATATCAATATCATCTGATTCCTTCAAAGTAGGAACCTTTACCTTCATTTCATCTACTATATTCCTAGCATTACTGTAGCTAGACCTATTTTCTAATTCCATCATTTTCACTCTTTCTTGTGATTCAATTTTTCTTTGCTCTATATCTGCTTCTAATCTTAATTGGTCTTGTTGGTATTGTAATTCTAACTTTTTGTTTTCGGCCTTCATTCGAAAATATTCGAGCATCATATCTTTAGGCATACCGCCGGGTATTTCGGGCAAATCAATATCCCTAGCCATGTTATCATACATTTCATTGACTTGGTCAACCTCTTCTTGGTCAACCATATCTTCCCTAGTATCTTTTTCTGACATAGTCTTATCTATATTTTTACCCGATCTTAAAGTTGTCATGCTAATAACAATTTTACTAATGAAATATGTAAACTTATGTATACAAAATATGTTATAAAAGTATTTGTATTACCTTGATTCCATTCAGATATGTAAAAAATATGAAATCCACATAAATTTTTTTAATGCAATACAATATAAGACTTTAATTTACTTCAAAGTCACAAACAACGTTCCAAGTTCGCTCTGTACAAAAATTTACTTTCGAAATAAAAATAGTTTACAAAGTCAGCTTTGCAAATCTTCTCAAAATTTTCTGGGCTTCCTTCTGTTACTTCAGTCTTCTTCTTTCAGATCTCGGTGAATATATATCTCCGATGAATATCCAGCAGTCTTGAGCTCAACAGTACTTCTTCGTTGTAATATCCAAACAACGCACGGTATAAAAACTGTCAGGAATCCAGATCTTCGTAACCATTTAACTTTTTGGTTACTGATTTAACAGGCCCGTAGAGTAGGCACTGTCACTTCTTCGTCTTCTTCTTCTTGATACTTAAATCATGTAAACAAAAATTTTCACCGCTGCCACCATGTAGTGAATTTATTTTAGTTGGTTCCGAGCTTTCTCAGGCGTATATATATAACTCCACGCGACGTACACTGTCACTGAATGATAACTCATACAAAAAGTATATTTAACACAACTAGAACTTTTATTCCTTGTAATTCGATTAATACATCTTTCTACCACTTCCAGTAACGCCTTAATATTCTCTTTATCATCTTTCCGTTTATCTACTCTGATCTTATTCTCTCTTCTCCTCTAATATCTATTACATTCTACTTTTATACTGGATATGCAAATTTTAGGCTTCAGAGGAGGATAACATTTTCCCTCCAAAAATTATACGATTTTGATTGGCTAATAATAAGGCGGACCTGGTCTAAAGCATCCTTCTCTAAAGACAGAGAATCACAACATTTAATATGACACCTGCATCAAGCCAAACTTTGAAATAGATTGACTTTCCATTTAACTGTATACATTTATTTTCCCACAATTGTTGGTTTTTAACGTCTTCAATGTTTTGTGGGTCAGACCAGTTAAAGTTGTTAATATTAACTATAGCAATTAGTATTTCTCTATAGAAAACAGGCAATAGTTTTAGATCAGAATGATCTTCATTGTTAATTTGAGTGATATTAACAGTATACTTAATAGGGTGCATGAAATAATTCGGTATACATTTCCATTTTCCTGGATCTGGGCTAAGGAGTCGCTTAACCCAGTTTAGCTTCAATGCTTTGACTTTTGCATTCAAATTAATCATATTTAAACCACCTTTATCTGTTTTTCTATTGAGTGTGGTTCTTTTAATCTTTTCTCGTCTACCACTCCACATAAAACTATATATTATCTTTTCCACCTTGGGCAAGATATATTTTGGTACGGTTATAATGCTAGCATTGTATATTAGTTTAGATATGGCTAGAGTTTTAATTATAATAATTTTTCCAAAGAACGTAAGATTTCTTCTTTTCCATAATCTTAAGATATTTTCTAAAGAAATAATCTTATCGTCCCAGTTTTTCTTTTCACATAATTTGTTATCGTATCCAACATAAATTCCTAGAAACTTTACAGGTTTCTTTGTCCATGCAATATTACATGGTTCTGACATATTATGTTTACTCGCACCAATCCACATACCATTTGTTTTTCCTTTGTTCAATCTTAAACCTGATATTCTACAGAATAGCTCAATCTCATGTAAAAAGCAGATCAACGATTCTTTATCTTTTGTAAAGATGATAGTATCGTCTGCAAGCTGAGCTATCTTAACAGTACATTCTTCATCATTTATTTTTGGCAATTCAATTCCTTTACATAGGGGATTGTTCCGTATGTTACAGGCCATCAATTCAACTACCAATATAAATAACAAGGCCGATAAAGGACACCCTTGTCTTATTCCACATTCCATATTAATGCTTTCCGACATCCAACCATTATTTACCATTATACTTTCTGTATCAGTATATCGGCCGTTCCAAGGCAAAACAACGTAACTACAAAATGTTGCTTTTCGAGAAAAATTGAATTGAAGTTTGAGTGTTTGCATTTCAGAAACAAATTATCGTAATGATGTGAAATTTTGCATGAGTATAAATAAATAATAATTATTATTAAATACAAAATTTTAAATAATTTATACAATTTGATCAAAAGTTATTACCACTTTTAACATATACGTTGTTTTGCCTTGGAAATGACGTGCATAGAATGAAAGTCATTTCTGAGGCAAAACAACGTAACTGCGATATCCTGTGGCAAAACAACGTAACAGTGGTCATTCCATGGCAAAACAACGTAACTGTGGTTATTTTAAAAATAATTTGATTGAAATTCTTTTTGAACAACAGGGCTGCGATCACTAATAATGCCTACGAACTAGGTTGGCTTTACAAAGAGTGCATTTGAAGCTAGGCTTAGCCATTTTGATCTACTATTTAGGATATAGACTTACTTACATTATTATGTTATAGCCTACCTACTAGCCTGCTACTACAAGGCCTACGTACAACAATGCAAAAACGGCCGTCCTACTTAGTACTAGCCTAGGCCTAGCCTATTTCCATTGACAGTACTGGGGTACTAGGCCTAGGCTAGATTAGGTAGGTCTGTCAAAAATAATAGCCTAGCCTAATTTCAAGCTTGCCTGAACTTTTTCGTAAATATAGTTAATTCTTAGAAAAAAAATTAATACATTAAATTAGTTGTCTAGCCTAATAAGCCTAGTATTGTTTAATATATCGTTTACGTTTAGTTAAGATCGTTGCTATGCATATCGTCATGCATCAGCGGTTTCTGTCTCAACATCATGTAACTTAGCTGATTGTGAGAATTTGAAGCGAAAATCGTATACATTTCCGTGGCAGAACAACGTATCTGGTAGATACGTTTTGCCTTGGAAAATACCAGAATTATTTGTTTTTTGCTTAAAGATACGTGGTACTATCTCTAAAAATAATGATCTCTGAAACCTGAAATTTGTACAGGTTGTTCATAAATTTGTAATAATTCCCCAAATGTAAAAATCTCAAAATTGACCAAAATGCGAGTTACGTGGTTTTGCCTTGGAACGGCCGATATATTACTTTAATCCATTTAATAAAAGAAGGACCAAATCCAAATTTTGTTAGCGTTTTTAACATTAAATTTCTGTTTACCGAATCAAACGCTTTTGCAAAATCGAGGAAAATTAAGGCGCCGGGTTTGTTTTTGATATTAGTAAAATAAAGTATATCTTCTACAAGTCTTATGTTTTCACCACCAAATCTTCCAGTAATGTAACCTTTTTGATTAGGATGTATAATAGTTGATATTACTTTTGTAATCTGATTGATAGAACATGAGCTAATATCTTATAATCTACATTAATGAGTGTGATAGGTCGCCAGTTTTCTAACTTCTCTCTTTGTCCACTTTTGAAAAGTAATTGAATTATACCTCTCCTTTGTGAATTTGAAAGTATATTGTTGTGATAATTATAGTTCAGAGCTGTACACAGCATTTCTTTTATATGGTCCCAAAACTTTCTGTAAAATTCAACACTCAAGCCATCAGATCCTGGGCTTTTATTAAGGTGCATTTTTAAAACAACATTTGTGCATTCATCAAATGATAATAATCCCTCACATTTAGTATAGTCATTAATTGAAAGTTTGCTTACATTTGATCTGTGTAAGTACTCATTAATTTTATGATCAGGGATATTTTTTTTTGCATATAGCTCTCTGAAGAAACTTACTTCTTCCTTTATAATTTCAGATGTGTCTGATGTGTATTTTCCATTACTTTTTAATACTGAAGTAATGTGTTTTCTTTTTGCGTTGGATTTTTCTAATCCTAAAAATAATTTAGTTTTTTTTTCTCCCTTTTCAAACCAGTCCAATCGGGATCTAATTTGGGCACCGTGTGCTTCAATTGAATATATATCATTAAGCTCTTTCTGGATGTTGCTTAATTGGATATTTGTTTCATCATCATATGCAATCTCAAGTTTATTTGTTAATTCTTTCACTTTTTTGAACAAGTGGAAATCTCTTTCTAATTTTTTTGTTCCTCTTATGAGTGGTAAAATTTTGGGAAAAAGTGTTTTTTTAACTTCTGAAATGAATGCTTTTTGGAATGATGTTGTAACTGCCTGGAATAATCTGAATCAAAGAAATTACCCAGAAACAAATACTTTATAGATATCTCAAGAATTTTTTAACGAAATAAAAGTTGCCAATAGGCCAGTGTTTTTTAAAAACTGGTATGAAAAGGGAATAGTTTATATTATTAACGATGTATTACGTTCAGAAAAAAAATCTTTTATGTCATGGGAACACTTAAAAAACATTATAATATTCAATGTAACTTTTTACCGACCGAAAAGTATGAGAAAATGGAAAGAAAAAATTAATGTCAATAAAACAGATGAGAAACTGAAACAAATGTACAAACTTCCTTTTAAATGTGTCGGACAAACAAACCTACAATGGTTCCAATATAGAATAAATAATAGAATAATTGCAACAAATGTTTTTTGACAAGAATTGGTATTCGACAAAATGAAGCATGTACTTTCTGTGACAATGTACCTGAAACACTTCCTCATCTGTTTGTAAGCTGCAGATATGTAAAACCACTTTTTTGCCTGTATCTAATTAAGTTTTAGCCATAATAATTTGAAAATAGTCTTATTTGATAGACAATTAAATTTTCTTTATATATAAAAAAAACAACTTTATATTAAATACACATAATTCTGATAAATTCATGGGAAGTGCTTAAAATCAGCAAATATAACACATTTTAATATTATAACAACTGCTAGTGATGTTAATAAAATTATAAAGTTAGTGATCATGAATAGAATTCTTTTACATTTCTATAAAATGTTGTTATTATACAACATATAAATGTAAATTGTTCGAACCATTTCACAAAAACAACCATTTTACGGCCCATAGTTTTTGAGATTATAGAAATATGTACTACCTGTACAGGTCAAAGGTCAATACAATAAGAAGATTTTGGGTCATTTTCTTGTAAAAGTTCTTATTAGACTGAATAGAAACATATACCTTCAGATTAATTTGAGCCCTATTTAAAGTTTGTCCAACTATTAGTTACGGAGTTATATGATATGTAGGTCAAAGGTCAAATATGCCAAAACTCATACTTCCCGCCATTTTGGAACAAACTTTCCAATTAAAACGAATATTAATATGCATCTCCCAAATAATTTGACACTAAAATTATTTCATTTAATCTAAGCGTTGCAAAGATATGATCATTTTGTTTTCAATGGGTCAAAACATTCAAATTGAGGTCAGAGGTCAAAGATGAATTTTAGAAATTTGACAACATGGGTTTTTATAACCAGCATGATTCAATTATTCATAAAACACAATGTTTACACTTTCCCCATGATCTGCACACGAAGGCACGTTTTTTGACATGGGGATCTGGACTAGTGCATTCATAAAAGAAATGGGCATCATCCTCTACTACGTAGTCTGGGTTCCAGACGGAGTTTTGTCTTAATATTAGTAAAAAGATAAATATTTTGGCACATATGGCGTTTCATACGTTTACTACTTGATTTTGGATACTCCGTCTGGGGAAACACGCACAAGTCACGTGGTTTGACACCAAGAATTCTTGGTGCATACGATTATCCGGTTGACTAGTTTCAGCTGCATGCGATTGGCTACTCACTCGTACACTATTTTAATATTCATATTTCAGAATTTCAAAGACTCAACATCTAAGATGATGCGCATGCGCTATTTTACGTTTAGACAATGTGTACTTGGGTACATCATGGAGGTACCTCCATGGGTACATTGATGAAAGTTTCTGAAGGCTAGAAATGATTTTATCCCTAGTAGTCTGGTAATTATTTGATGGGATTTTTCCCAAGAACATGAAAACTCGTCTTGATATGATAGTTTAGCTTCTCCGCAAATCAAACATTGATTGAATGGATCATTTATTACGCGGAGATATTTTGATTTAATTCCCACCCAGACCCTGTCCTGTGTGGTGGTGTAGCCCTGTTGTGTGCCGGTGGTGGTATGTAGGCCTACCTTATTGGCGTTTTATTCGGCAGGTCATACGTGCGAGTTGAGTAGGACCTACGAAGGAGGCCTAGGCCAAGGACTAAACAATTAATAAACAAAACAACTTGGCAACACGATTTTATATTTCAACAGTCTCGATCGTACATTCAGCACTGTTCGTATAGTACTCGATCTTTTTTATTTTGAAACAAAATGATCATTGGTTGATTCGAAATCCATATTTACATACCGCCCGCCCCATATAGCCAAATACGGTATCGTAACCTACGTCATTCTTATCGGATGCTTGCGGTCTGCAAATCGATTTCTATACGTGTTTCACAAGTCTGTATTTTCAGACAAAAATCGCGGTCGAAATAAAAACAAATAAATAAAAAAAAAGACAATACAGACTTGGAGCAAGTCTATCTACTACGTTGCATTGTAGGCAAGTATCTGTGTTGCTTATTTTCCATTTTAACAGCCTTCTTTTGGTAGGTGTTATACAATGCAATAGTTTGATGTTCAACTGTTTAAGTTTATTATCTTTAATATCTTTAATTTAATAATTAAATAAATAACTTTTACAATTGATTCGATTTTGTTTGGAGATATTTCGCAATGTTTTCCTGTTAATGCAATTATTATTCTTACATAGTATTTAATTTATAAATGTAGAATTGGTAAAACTCTGTCAAGTATTAAGGCTTTACATTTTTTAAGGTATATTGCAAGGCAAAATGGAGAATCAAATGATCTTTAAACAATGGTTAGACTTTATTAACTTATTGTAATGTTAATCTTTTTTACTACTGCTTGTTATAGACACGTATTTTAGTTTTTTCCCTTTTTTTTTCTTATGTAATTCTCTGTATGAAATAAGAATAATAATAAAAAGAAAAAAAAAATCTTCAATCAACACTAATGATTTATCAGATACTGTACCTAAACCTACAACTACAGTTAATTCACCAGAATTGGAAAATCGCAGATCAGGAAGAATTCGCAAGGCTCCTGACAGATTAGATTTGTAAACAATGTTATTTTGCGCGTTGTTGTATGCAATCTGTTGTGGACTAATAATTGAACGTTTGATTGCATTTATAGTCAGGTAGCTTAGCAATTTTAACGTTACCGGCCGGACAAAAGTACCAAAATTGGCATGGAGTTTCCTTTCGACCTATCTATTGATTTTATCCGTGGAACCCACTTGATCGGGTCCGATTTTTCAAGATGGCTGCCAAAATCCAAAATGGCCCCCAGAAAAAAGGAAATGCCATATATCTGGCTGTAAAACTCGTAAATCAACAAATGGGGTGTCAATTTAAGGGTTTCTGGGGTCAATGAAACAGATGCTGGTTATGCCATATTGCTCAGACCACCTATTTCCAAGATGGCGGCCAAATTTTAAAATGGCCGCCAAAAAAGGGAAATGTTGTGTGTGTCACTGTAAAAATCGGAAATGAACAAATGAGGTATTAATTCAGGGGTTTCTGGGGTCAACCGAAACAGATGCTGGTCAAGCCATTTTGCTAAGGTCACCCATTTCCAAAATGGCGGCCAAATTTCAAAATGGCTGCCAAAAAAAACTCCAAAAATTTTGTGTAGGCATATGTGGGTTAAAAATCAGAAATTAACAAAAATAATATATGAAAAAGGTTTACTTGGCTCGACTTGTTGATGGTTATTGGACTTCTATAATAGCTACATAACAGTTTACAGTTATAGTACAGTTGATTTACCCTATTTGGATGAACATGTGCACCGGCAAAGAGATGTGCAAGGCAGATTTGCCTTGCTTGCTGCATTTGCAGACTGTACAGGCCCTTTTGCAGCCACATTTCACAAATTCTCTGCAAGCTTTAGATGCCTCTGGAATGCTAGACCAGACAGGTTCCCATGAGTTCCCAACTTTCACCCATGCATAGTCGGTTGGACACGGATTTGTTTGTTTAGATAACATGCATGTTGTCCAGATGCCAGCTTGGTATACGGCCCTTCTAGTGTGCTGGAGTAGTGCATTTGAGTAGGTGGTATCTTGTCAACAGCTTGCTGTTTCTGGCTGAACAGTTCCATCCAAGCACTGTTAACATTCATGGCGTTACTTGTTTTGTCATAAACTACGACAACTAGTCTCTCGATTCTTTGAAATGATTCAGAATGTAAGTGAAGATGCTCAAACGGATGTGCGGCAAGATAAAGAAAGGCATCCGTAACTCTAAACGCTGAGGTAGTATAACATCCTGACAGGGAGTGGAAAATCTGCAGGGAACGTGATTTGCGTTCACCGAGATGTACACAAATGGCGTTGATACTGTAATGAGTGTAGTTCTTTCCAGTTCCAAATGCTATCCAGAGATCAAGATCAGCATTTATATGAGAGAGGTCATGAAACACACTGATAAGAACAACGACAACATCTGTATCCACAGTTCGCACCTGGATGGATTTTGCTCCATTTTCCAACGCGTGCTTCACGTGAAACACAATCCTAGTGTTTGCTTCCTCTTGATTACAGCTGGACATTTTGAACTGCATTCCAACATATGTAACATGCTCTCCAGCTGTGATATATACCGAACACTCAGGAGGGATGCTGCAATCCGCAACTTTGATGAAAGGAATTCAAAAAGTTCTTTCTTGTTGATTGGATCACGGAGGAAGTCATTCCAGTTGCCCGGCAGCTTGGTATCACCTGATACTTTTCTATGCACACCTTTGCCTTGTTTCTCCCTGGTTCCCTCCTTAAGGCTATCTGGTCGGTATTCGTCCCTCACAACATCCACTCGCTTTGTGTCACGTAGCTGACGTTTAAGATGGGGTATAAACACGTTGTCAGCATATTCTTGGAATGTTGAGACATTTATTACAGGTAATGCATGTACTGTCACCGCACCATCCAGAACTTTGCAGTCATAAAATACAGGTGCCTCTGTGTGGTTTGATTCGATACATTGTAACAGATGACATTTGGTACCAGACAGATTAAGCTTTCCAAACTCAGACAGGGATGGAGGATACGACTGTACTTCGTGTGCAAAGAATTCACTGATGTCACCATCTCTATTTTGTAAGGAAATGTATAACTGGCCGAAGAGTGCCACATTGTTCTCAAGCACCTTTACTTTCTTGCAATCCTTTGATTTGACTTTGAGCTTTGTTGAGAGCAAGGGTGGTGAATTCTTTGAGATCGTATCATGTATGGAACGACTACGATCCACGAGCACGGTCTTCACATACTCTTGATACTTCTTTGTACAGGCAGCCACCGAGAATAGTTCACATGATCTAACGCAAAAAACAATGGCACGAGTGCCTCTAATACAGAAACATACAATAGGAAGTCTCTTTCCCGATGGGCTCTAACAAATATGAGAATCAGAATCTCATAGTGTGCGTTCCAGAACTTGAGCGTGGGAGATTTCTTACACATTTGTTCCAGCCAGTTGTTCAAACTCTCATCAATATTAGATCTCTGGTTGAATGCTTCATTCAGTAGCCGCTGAAGAACAAGAACAGTGACTTGATGGGCATGTCGAGTTCTGGTAATGTGTGATACTTTCAGGAATGAATCGGCTGTTCCAGATGAAGCAACGTCAGATTCAGTGAGAGCCGTTGTCCAACCTGACCCATCTAATAAATCACCAACACTGTTCCATAGTGCCTTCTCAATGTGCAGTCCGCCCATCATAACTACGTAGACTTTCTCACCATAGAGATCTGGCCATTTCTATTGTAGGCCTACATACTTGGCGAGCGTGAACAGAGGCTGGTCAAACGTAATCACTGGGATTTGTCCTGGGTTGAGGTACTCTATTGTCTGCCGATGTACAAAATCAATACAATTAAATATTCCTTACCATTTCACCTGAGTGATCCTTCTTTCATTGTAGAATTGGCGGCCATTTTTAAATTTGACCGCCATCTTGGAAATGAGTGACCTGAGCAAAATGGCTTGACCAGTATCTGTTTCAGTAACCTCAGATAGGCCTACCTCTGAATTGACACCTTATTTGTTAATTTATGATTTTTACAACCTTATATACAATATTTCCTTTTTTGGCAGCCATTTTGAAATTTGGCCGCCATCTTGTAATTGGGTGACCTGAGCAAAATGGCTTGACCAGCATCTATTACAGTAACCTCAAAAACCCCTGAATTGACACCTCATTTGTTCATTTCTGATTTTTACAGTCTGATATATGACATTTGATTTTTTTGGTGGCCATTTTGAAATTTGGCCGCCATCTTGGAAATTGGTGGTCTGAGCAACATGACATGACCAGATTCTGTTTCAGTGACACCCAGAAACTCTGACATTGACACCCCATTTGTTGATTTATGAGTCTTACAGCCAGATATATGGCATTTCCTTTTTTCTGGCGGCCATCTTGGATTTTGGCCGCCATCTTGGAAAATCGGACCCGATCAAGTGGGTTCCACGGATAAAATCAATAGATAGGTCGAAAGGAAACTCCATGCCAATTTTTGTACTTTTGTCCGGCCGGTAACGTTAATCCTGAAAATTGTTGCCAAGCCACCTGACTATTAATGAACAGTTGTTTTGATGATCATCACAGATTTATGATACTAATAATTATGACTACAAAGTAGCCAATGATATTGATAATTGATGTGTCGCAAATAACTTTTATTATAACCATGTTTGAAATATTGCTCATTTTAACAGAATTTATATTATAACCAATATATCAAATCTAAAAAAGGAGGAATGTTCTGAAAACGCCTTTGTAGTACAGCGCTAGCTGTCACGTGACACATAACACATTGTTGGTTAGTTATACCTTTATACGGTCGAATGATTCAATTAAAAGTTTACTGTTAAAGAGCTGTTTTAGTAGTTTGTTGTTTCCGAACATTACAGTCATAATACGTCTAACACTGTAGAAGTCAATAAGCTCCACTCTATTCTTGGTGTTAGTGGTAATTTTGAGACGAGTGCAAAAATCGACCGTTCCAATCTGTGTGACGTCACTAATAATGTATTCCTCTCAACACCACGAGTATGTCACCCTCATTTGTGTTGTACGCGTGGATTTGAAATAAGGAGTTAGTATACATATGCATGCAATATATTCCCAGATGAATTTAAGTACGCTAAGATTACTCCACTATATAAGAAAGGCTTCAAAAGTGATGCAAGTAACTATAGACCCATAAGTGTTCTTCCTGTTGGAAAAGGTAGTCCACAAGCAGTTTACTGTTTATTTAAATAAAGCCAAGCTGGTGGATGATTTTCAATTTGGATTTAGAGGAAATTACTCTACAGAAACATGTTTAATTTATATTCACGACTACATTCGATATGAATCATCAAAAGGTAATTACACAGGAATGGTATTATTAGACTTAAGAAAGGCATTTGATACCGTAAAGCATTCAATACTTCTTGATAAACTTAGTGTAATGGGCGTTTTTCCTAATTCTTTAAAGTGGTTTAAGTCATACTTTACTGACCGTAAACAAGTAGTTTGTTCGAATGATGTTCAATCAAAATATTGTTTAATAAATACCGGTGTTCCACGAGGAAGCATACTCGGTCCGTTGCTTTTAACATGCTATATAAATGATATCTCTATTAGTACGAACTGTAAAACTATCTTATATGCAGATGATACCGCATTATTAGTTTCTGGCAAAAGCCTGGAAAATATTGCAAATTCTTTAAGTACCAACCTTGATTCATGTCACACTTGGTTAATCAATAATGAACTTTCACTACACGTTGATAAAACTGAGGCTATTCTTTTTGGCCCAAAGAAAAAAGTTTAAAATGTTGAAGAATTTAAAGTATATTGTAATGGTAAAGAACTATCACGGAAGCAATCTGTTAAATACTTAGGATGTTATATGGATGAAGATCTTCGTGGTGAAACCATGGTAGAAAACGGACTTGCAACAATTTATGCACGACTTAAATATTTGTATCGACAAAGTTGTTATCTTTAAGAGAAAACTTCAAGTTGGCCAAAATAAAGTTGCCAGATTTATTTGTAACTGGGATAACAGGTCCCATATTGGTAAGGAAGAACTTAAATCTATTGGTCAACTTAATATTGAAAGTCGGGTTAAACAATTAAAACTAAACCATGTTCACAAAATATTCAACAACCAAGCCATTCCATACATGTACACATACTTCTCCAAGACATCCACCATCCAAAATATCACAAGAAGAAGCTCTCATACATTCTAGCTGTCTAAATCAGACACATATATTAAAGACACATTCTTCTACACAGCAGCACAACAATGGAACCTATTACCACACATTTTAAAAACCATTTTTAACAAGACAGATTTTAAATTTAAAGTAAAGGAGTATTTAGCAACGTCTCATGAATGAATAAATGACAGATGTATTTTAACTTACTGTAAGACTTTAAAGAATGACTTGTAATATTATTTTAATAATCAATTTTATACAGTATGCTTTTATATGCTATGTTTTATTGTTTTACTGGTTTAATATTTTATTGTTTGTATGTATGTATATAATGGACCCCAATGGAAATAAGCTGGAATGATATTTACCGGCTTTTTGGGTTATCCATGGAAGACTACCGTATGTTTTAATTGTTCTTGTTTACCAATTGTTATGTATATTTGTGTACTTCCGAATAAATTCAAATCAAATCAAATCAGGAGCAACATCTTAGCAAGTATCCTCAAATTAATTGTGATACTGTAGCTTCCAAAGAAGAGTATTTGCGAAACGACACCACTTTGTTATTAACGAACACATTAGTAGTCGTAAAGCCTGTTTTACTGTTGATGTTGAATTGTCAATATTTTTCTTTGTAAACGATCTTCAGAATCACTTTAACCTGGTTTTATTGTACTGATTTATTGGCATATTATGTGAACATACTATTACAATATACAGTATAAATTGGTAGCTTGTACAATTTTTTTTTCTATATTTCTGTTACTTTCTGTAGGAAAATGTATATTCATCATTTTATCGGCTGTCGTTATTTTCTTAGTATAAACCGGCCTCTTTAAAGGACAACTAGACCGAGAACCATATTTGAACAACGAATTCAGAACAATCGCGAGATTTACGATAATGTCGCGCGCACTCGCCGTACATCAGTTGCCGTAAATTGCTGTTACATCACAAGTGCATGGCAAAATCTACCTCATTAGTTTTTACTGTTAACATACAAGAGATAGGTACCGTCACTTCAATTGCTAATTTGACATGTATTCGGCTTCAATTTGCCAAAATGTTTAGTCTGGTATTTTGAAGAAACACATCATTATCCAGATAGGCAAAAGAAACAAAAAATAAATTCAACATTTATATTTTTTACGATTTATTTCACAACTGTGTTTACTAGAAATGTTCCCGCTTTGCCAGACTTGTCTATTGACCGGAAAGAGTAGCTAGAAACATGACGTATGATGCTCTTGAATCATTCAACCATATCGCACTAAACACTTTTTAATACGATCGCGGTGATTTTCGGTGAATAAAGACTATGGTGTTTATAGTAATCCTCCGGCCTATAACCCTTGTACTCAAAGACGATGGTGAGTAAATTATAAAAGTTCATGAATGTAGGCGTTCATAAACGGCGGCCAAAAGGCTAGGCATAGGTTTCCTAGTAGGCATATCAATAGGCTGCAGAATCACCACCACACACCGACAGGGTGTCACGAAACCTCAGACCACGAAAGCTCAGATCCCCTAAGACCTAAGATCACGAAAGCTAAGACCCAACACCTAAGATTACAAATACTAAGATATACTACAGCTTAAAAACAATACTTGTTTATCCATACATAATTTTAAACACAGTAGGTTTCATTTATTACCATAAATATAATTTAATACTACCGCAAAACATAGATAAACTCACATTATTTTCGCCCGTTGAGTAAATGTATATTTTTTCTTTAAAACAAACAAACTTGACGGGTTGTTTGTTGGTATATATTTACTCCATTGTGTTGGTTCAGAGGATGTTTTTCTTACGCACCTGCCTTTCTTGTATTTTGACTCCAAATTTGTTGACTAACTTTATCCTGAACACCACACTTTAAAATTAGGACTTATAAGTACTTTCAGAAGGAGAAACACATAATAACAAATAAATAAATCCTTTAAATTGATGATTTTACAGATGTGTTTCTTTGTATACTGTAATGTAACTCCTCGAGCTCCCATGCTCAATGTTTTTGTTTCTATGGAGCGCCAAAAGAGCAACAATAATAGTACAAATATAAAAACAGAAAGAAAACGAAACAAAAAAACTTATCATGATTTTTTAATTAAAATTTATTTGCCAGTATTTATTTCTTCGTACTTGCATGATTATACTATTATCATTACAATTTTAATTTTACATTGTTCCATCCACACTGTAGATGGACTCCACAGAGTTTTCAGCCCTCTATATAATTTTTGCTCTTTTGACGTTCCATAGAAACAAAAACATTGAACATGGCCCATGGGGTAGGCCTACTGTACTGTAGGCTAGTCATTTTGTGTGCGAGAAAAACGTCTGTAAAATCATCAATTTAAAAATGTATTTGTTACTTTTTATGTGATTCTTTTTCATGAAAGTGCCAATTCTAAGGTGTGGTATTCAGAATAAATGTTAGGAGTTAAAATACAAGGCAGGTGCGAAAAATAAATATTTGTAATCTTAGGTGTTGGGTCTTAGCTTTCGTGATCTTAGGTCTTAGGGGGTCTGAGCTTTCGTGGTCTGAGGTTTCGTGACACCCCACACCGACACGACCCGTCGCGTGTCACACCACAGAGGAACGTTTTGAGTGCGATGTTATTGAGCGATTCTATTTCGTCATCACATACGTCATACTTCTAGCTACCTCGTGGGTCAAAAATTCCGCAAAGCGCGACCATTTCTTCTAATTTCTGATTATATTATAGGGCCTAAGAAAAAAAATTGTTTGTTTGCTGTAAATTTTTTGGTTGTTGGGGCGGGTGGAAACAAGTTTTTTTTTTTTTTTTAATGTTAATTTCTCTGTTAATTGTACGCGAATTTGAGAGTAACAAAACAAACTGAATAAAACAACGAGCTCAAACATCTATTCATAATTTGTTTCACACTTTAATTCTGTTTTTGGCGCGTTAGGCCCCGTGACTAAACAAGCCTAGGCTAGGCCTACTACACAGTAGGCCTAGCATTAGGTCGTTGTTAGCAGGCCTAATTAAATATTTTAGAATTTAGTGTACCGTATATTTCGGTGTATAAGTCGCACCTGTGTACTTATTATGGTATAAGACTGAGTATACATACATATATATGGTATAATAACTGAGAGTAAAATATCGGTATTTTGTATATCGTCGATGGGAACATTTATGGGTACCATATTGGTTATCCATATGGGATTTAAGTATTGTATGCAACAACGATCCATATGGGTAAAAAATGGGGCCCATTTGGCAACCAATGTTATAATAGAACCGCATATTCTGTGTTTACTGACGTTATGTCCTTAATTTTGGTATACCACATTATTAGTACTACATTTTAATTAGTAAATACAGTGGTTAGACATTGAAATCAAAATAGAACGTAGTAAATTGTTGGGGGAACATATTTAGATAAGCCTACTGTACTTGAATACAATATTTTTGCATATTATATTCTACGTGCATAGCAAATTGATGTTTACATTGTATGTTTATCTAGCAAACGGAACAACAGTAAATATATCAGATAAATCAAACCAATTGCTTTTGGCAATATTTCACGTTTAGTCCTAGTCGCTATCATCAGGTCAACTGGTGGTAAAAAAACAGAGGAAAGCCTACGTCATAACTCGGTCATTTCCCTGATTCCAAACAAGTTTAAATGTTAACCTGCAACATCGGGTCATAGGTCAATGAACAACATAAGTCTGGATGCGTCTAGAAATAGACATGACACATTGCCACAAAAAAATAGCACAGCATATATACATTAATGTGTGCTGATCGGTCGAATTATCCAGCGATTATATGCAAATGATGAATAGAATTACCTATATCACCCAACGATATATATCACCCTTTTTACAAGGTACTGTAAAACAAACAAAGAATTAAAACAATAAACATATCAAACCGAAGAATATTAATAAACTAATTAGAACAAACAATACTCAACCCAAGATTTTTAAAAGGAAAAAAAAGACAATCAAAATATTAATTGGAAGTTCTTTACATATAAGAATTTCCTTAATGCCGAATCTAAATAACATAATTAAATTACGTAATGCCGGGTAATAAGTCAACCTTTTAAAATAAATCTTGTCTTGCCTTGCATGTATAACTTGTCTTTAAATAAAAACAATAAACAATTCAAACATAAGAATATTACTAATAAACAATACTCAAACCAAGATTTTTAAAAGGAAGAAAAAGACAATCAAAATATTCATTGGAAGTTCTTTACAAATAAGAATTTCCATAATGCCGAGTCTAAATAACTTAACTAAATTACGTAATGTCGGGTAATAAGTCAACCTTTTAAAATAAATCTTGTCTTTATATACAATATAATTGAGTCATGATTGTTTAATAACGTCAATAAATAAAAAAATTAAATTTTACACTATTTAAAGAAATTGATATTGGTTAGATGATTATCAGAAATGGAAACGGGCATATTTGGGCATTTTTGTAGGTGTGCAATCTGCCTTTAGTTAAAATAAGTAAAATGTTTACAATGATAAGAAAGTTTATATTCTAAAATTCTATGAAATAAACAAACGAAAGCCTTTTATTTGTTGTTGGTTACTGGAATGTATCTTTAAGAGCTTTTTGAATATCTCTGAAAAATGCTCTCTTTCTAATGTGCATGTGACCTCCTGGTACCATTATTTTTTTGAAATGATGATTTTCATCAATTTCATGACACCATGCATCTAATGAGTTGGGAGGAATAAACCGATCCGACTTGGCTCCAAACACAGTCATACCGCATTGAAGTTTTGTACTGTGTGTGTAATTGTACTTTTGACAGATTTTAAAGCCAGCATTGAAGCAAGGGATAAGGCGTCTCATCACATCAGGATTTCCCAACACGTCATCATCAACAAAAGAAAGCGTTGGAGATTTGTTGGTTACTGGGATGTTGTTGTTGATATCTTGTTCAATTTGTTTTAATATAACTGGCCCTTTTGAAAGCTCTATTGAGTTAGGATAGTCCAGCGTGGGTGCATACCAAGAACTAATGATCATATGAGCCGGCTGTAAACCCATAGTTTTTAGAAGGTGAGCAACCTCAAATGCGATGAGTCCACCAATACTATGACCAAACAATATAAACCTGCCTGGCAAAAGTCGTGGTGCTAGGTTCTCCGTTAATTTACTCACAATTTCTTCAAGATTTTGAAGAGGTTTCTCATTATGACGTCCTTCCCATCCGGGTAATTGTGCCATGATTAACTGCACATTATTCTTACTCAGTTTTTCCTGCCACCATGCATATACAGACGGACCTCCGCCATTTGGCGGGAAACAAATTAGCTGGATAATAGGAGACATAGTCATCTCATCCATTATATACCATGCCTTCCAAGACGTGTCTTCCTCAATTTCCTCTTCGCTGTTTTGTTGACCTCTAACCTCATTCTTGTCTAATATTTTTCTATAGATTAAAATAGACAAACTTTGCATTGTCGCGTTTGCATTAATCAATTCCATAGATGGGAATGGAACAAAAAAAGTTCTTTGGATGTCTCCGCTCAATTCAGTTGCAGTCAATGAATCTACTCCGAGTGAAGACGGTGCGGAGTTTGGAGAAATGTCACCAGTTAAGCCAATACGTTTGGAGATGAAACTACACAATTGCTGGAAAATATAAAGTTTAGCTTCATCTGGTTTTAAATGCATAATGTCACATGCATTCTCGTTTTGACCCAGGGATCTTGTAGAAGAAAATCCTAGCATCATTGAACTTGCTTCATAGTCGTGATGTTTTAGAATACCTCGGTATTCCATAATAACATCATTAATTCGAAGATTTCCAGTTACCCCCATGTCAGAGGTATTGCTACTAAGCAATACATCAAGTAAATTCAATACCTGCTGTGATGTCACGCTTTCAATTCCTCTTCTTTCCCAAAACTCTATAATGCCCGACACTCTTGCTGCAAATCCAGTGTCTCCAATCACTCCCGGACAGATGACTGTTGCAGGTAAACCTTGGTTTCTACGATAATGACCAAGAGATGAAAGATATGTATTAGCAGCACAATAACTTGCCTGACCTGTGTTTCCTACCAACTGAACTACAGAAGAAATCATTACAAAGTATTCCAGTTGAACATTAAACTTAATTGACGTTTGATGTAGTAGAAGAGCACCCCATGATTTGGTTGCAATTACTCTCTTCCAGCTATCTGGTTCGATACTCTCTATTAGCCTATCATCATACTGCGCAGCACAGTGGAATATTCCTCTTAAAGTTTTAGACCGATCTTTTAAAACTGTAGCAAATGCGTTTTCTATATCCGATCTGTTTGTAATGTCTGTTCTAATGTGCACTATTTCTATTCCTCGATTTGTAAGACTTCTTAATATTTTCTCCGATTCAAAACTTGGCACAGATCGACTTAAGATGGCAATGTGTCCAGCTCCATTATCCACTAGCCATTCAACAAGACGGAGTCCGAATCCAGTCGTACCACCAGTTACAATATAATAATTGCGCATGCTTAATCTAGTCTCTCTTCCCGAAAAGTCATAATTTACACGAACGGATTCGTGGTTTTCAACTGAAAATATAACATCATCAAATGCATACTTATCTCTGGTGTTTACTTCCTTAAGTAGCTTGATATGTGGACTCTTTATATATTTCTGTGCTGATGGCGGTTCCTTAAACAGATTCAATAACGAGTTGAAAGTAGGCTTCATCTTGTGAAACTGACAAAGCAATGGTAATGTGTAGCTATTGACCACAACCCTTACGTTTCTAGAGAGGCCAAGGTTATCAGTAACTGGAATGTCTTCCTTAGACTTCAGTATTTCAACTTTTGCAAACGTTGTCAATCTGTCCTTTAATCCTTCATTAACCTTGATTAATTCTCTTATGCACTGTATATATCCTATCACACAGCCCACACTGTGTCCATTCAAGACAGACATTACGTCTGTACTTTCAATGAATCTCGGAAAAGCATCTGAAGCCAAGCTATGCTTCTCGGGAAAATGTTTGATGACAATCAAAACATTGTGACCCATTTTTTCAGCCACGTGTGCAACAGCTAAGCACTGTTTATCCTCAGTAGAATCTATGCAAACAAGCGTCGCACCATCTGGTTTCAGATCACGAACAGTAAGAAATGGAACAGTGTATGACGAGACAATATCAATTACATGTGTAGGTGGAAGGTTTGTCTCTAGTTCTAACAGTTCATTGTTGCTGCACTGTATTGTAGACTTCATTTCGTTTGAAGAACAAACACCAATCACCAACGAGGACTTTTCTGAATTTCCACAAAACAGTACAATCGGCTTTACCTCTTTAGAAGAACCTTGAGTTTCAGATGAAAGCAGTTGGAAAGATTCAATATTAACAATTGTCAATGTGACAGAGTTGGTTTCTTCCTTATCAGAAATGAACTTTGTCAGCAACAATCTCCCAGTTTCAAAACTTTGTCGAACGTTAAATTTCCACTTAGATGATGACTGTTTACAGGGAAAGTGATAACTATCACGTATACACAACCGATACACATACACGTTGAAATCCGTTGTTGGCGATGACTCGTTCTTACGTAATGCAATGATTATCTCATCATTGTCACTGCCCCAGATGTATTTCAATAACCAATCCGCCGTTGTAATATTGATAATTCCTGATGGAATATCTAAAATAGAGAGCTTGAAATCAAGATTTTCTTGTACCGCACAAATACCAAAACCATAGGCTGAAGCCTGGCATGGATCAACTACGTCATCGTGTGTGACATAAAACCCATCTCGTGTAATCAGCCATATTTTCGGATCTATGTTTTTCTGGGTTGATAAAGCTTTATAGTGATTGATACACATTTCTGCAATGCTAGATTGCAGTTCCAAAAAGTTTTTCCTGGAAAGTTTGTCATGGTTTCTCTTGTCACCCGGTTTAATTGTGATTATAATATGTAACAATGGTTTATTACCACCCATAGATAATTGCTCTTCTTGAACATCACCTCCATTGTAGATACCACACTCAAGTCCAGCCGAAGTCAAGTGGTTCTGGAGATGCAATGACAACTCCTTGTCATTTCCTGTTATTAAGGTATAACCCGTTGGATCGAATGATTTCATGCCCATGTCGATAGGCACCCATTCCTTATTCCATATTTTAATATTGCTGTCTTCACTACGACCAGCCACTGATCCAAAACGGATTTTTGAAAACATAGCAATGACCTCCAAGGTGTCTGCAATAGCAACAGAAACATCAGCATAAACGTCTGCTCCGCCGTCGCTCATTAATTTAAAATGAAGATATACACTTTCTGGGAATATGCCTTTTTTAAAGCAACTCCTTTCAATAGATCTGGGAACACGACCTTCGGGCTTTGCTGTGGGATTTATAATTGTATTTTGTAGACGTTCAAGGCCTGCCATAGCTTGCAGGATACCATCTAGTAAAGCTGGATGGATATAGAATCGACTTGACTGTGCAGCAACAGTATCCGGTGCTCTGATATAGAAAAGTGCCTCGTCGGCCAGTTTGTTGTAGTTTACCATCTCGATACACATGAAACTTTCACCAAGATTAAAACCGACTTGCTTTTTGAAGGCATAAAAACCAGTTTGATCGAGTTCTTCATGACATCTATTTCTTATTTCGCTTACAGGAAGGTACGTCATATTAGTTAGACATATATCATGACCAGACACAACATGCGTGTTAATCAATGTCATCGTTGTGTGCCTTGTCCATTTATTTTCTATTGTATTGAGTGAGCAAAATCTGAATGTTGCTGTGCCTTCAGTTTCCAATTCGGTTGTTGTTTCAACGGTTGTCCCTTCATCAGAAACAAACATAAAACGGTCGAAACGCATATCTTTAATAATTACTTGAAGTGAATCGGAAAAAACTCTCTGATGCGCCGCTATTGCTGTTTCTATAAACCCAGCAGCCGGAAACACTACACTACCTTGAACCACGTGATCGGCAATCCATGGTTCCTCATGGGTTCCAATAGTTCCTTTCCAAACCTGAAAGCCTTCGTTTAAAGAGAAGTTAGCTGAAGTGTCTGGTTTTCCTAAAAGAGGATGGAAAGAGTTTGGATACCGCATGATCTCATTCCTTGAAGAGGTTGCTGCTGAACACTCGGTACGTTGCCATGGATACAATGGCAAGGATTCTACCTCACACTTAGATCCTAGAAAGCTTGGTGTCATATCAATCGGATAGCCCCGTACAAACATCTGGGCCAATGACAAATTAAAGTTGAGATTATCATTGGAAGAGTTATTTACATCACGTGGTCGTTTAAGAGAATGAGTGATAAAGTGAACCATTGGGGTGCTCAATTTCGAGGCTACAATGTCTTTAATTGCTGGTGACAGGGCTGGATGAGCTCCTATTTCTAAAAAGCTATTGTAACCGTCCTTTAGTATGGCATCTACGGCGTCTCTAAAACGCACTTTCTGGCGAATATTACTCCACCAGTAAGCAGGATCATTAGCCTCTTGTAGAGTAACGTATCGGTTAGTTACAGTTGACATCATTGGAATAACTGGTCTATGGTTAGTGGAAAACGTTTTCTTCTTTAGAAAACGTGTCTTCTTCAGAAATTCTTCCTTTATACCTTCCTGGTGACGACTGTGAAAAGCATTATTAACCCTTAGTAATTTTGTCAAAATACCATCTTCATTCAGCTGTGATGCAAATTCATTGATTAACTCTGCTTTACCTGACAATACAATTTGCGTAGGGCTGTTTACAGCTGCCACGTCTATACATCTGGGAGTAGACTCCAGCTTACTTTTGACAACATCTACGTCATGAAGAACTGCAGCCATTGTCCCAGAACCACTTGTTTTCCTGAGAAGATGTCCTCGTTTATAGATTACTTTAACTGCATTTTCCATAGAAAGAAGTCCCGCTGCATAGGCTGCTGCTACTTCTCCGACGCTGTGACCGATTATGGCACTTGGGGTTACTCCATAAAGCTTGTATAGTTCCACTAATCCAATTTGTACGCTACAAATGCAGACTTGTGACATTTCTGTTGAAGACAAACAACAATATAATATTAAGAATAGATGTTTCTAATTGAAGTTCGAGTGTCAGTGGATAAACTATTCTGGTCTCAATTAATGGTATTCTATATGACATTAGCATTTCAGCATCATTTTATTAGCAAATCATATTCCTGATGTTTAAATATGCAATATTTGTAATATTTTTTTTTTATGAGATAAAATAATGTTGCAAACAACAAACTACTAGATAAAACTATGAATTATTATATTAATTTATGTAGAAGATAATGTTACATAAGAATCAAAGCATGATTAAAGTAGAAATATACATTCATAAAGGAATTATATGTGTATATTAACAATTTTAACTTAAATTTAATGTTTATAAAATATAATACCATAAGAAAATTATAATTATGTTCATGTAAAAAGAAAGTGTTAAAGAAATGCTATGAACATGTTTAAAGTATAACATATTGGTAATTGGTATTAATTAAACATTATAATTATTTTGTTATGGATATTTGAGTTCAAATACTTGTATATAGTTATGAAAATATAATTTTGTTTTATAATTATAATTATTATTATATCTTAATGTATGTATAAGAAAAACTTACATCTGTATTAATTGAGTAGAGTAGAGAAACAAATATTAATGAAAATTGTGCATATTACATAAAGATAAATATTATTTACAAAAATATGAATTTTTATAAGAAATAAAAGTGGGTAAAATCCCCACAAAAGAGAACAAAAAATATTTGTAATACTGCAATAGTTTGCGAAAATGTTTAACAGTCATTTCTACAAGAATGTATTCATGATAGATGTCATCGATTAACTCAGAATAAGAACGTTGTAAACCTGTATCCTTGCTTATCCTGTTTTTATCAGTTTCTTCTGTCAATATCTGAATAAGTGACCATCTTCCTCCAATCTTTCCAAGGTAACTATCAATTCTCTATTATTAAAAAAAAGAAGTGTTTTATAATTATTCTTGATCAAAAATATTCTATAGTGATTTTAACAGTAATATTCCAGGTTTAACGTTGTTTCGTATTTGTAATTACCTGCATGGTTTTTTGGAAGATTGGTTGTGTGTTCATTAACTCTCTAGCCATGCCCCACCACTGAGTGCCCATGCCAGAAAAAACAAAAACTAGTCTCATTATAACATTGCCCTCTGGTGCCTTTCCTTCGATTAAAGTAATAACGTTTTCTCCGTGTACTTTTCTTTGCAGTATATTCATAAATTCTTCTCTGGTCTTGGCTAAAAGAACTGCTCTAAAAACATGATTATGTGTTCTCAAGTTTGCAGTATATAACGTATTTTTTAGAGAAACCGAACTTTGTGAAATAAAGTTCCCATAGTCGATAAACTTTTGCTTAAGAGCTTCTGATGTCGATGCTGAAAGCATTAACATATTTGATTTCTCAGAATGTGATGAATCACCATTCGTTACCTCGCAATGATTTTGCATTGTAGATGGGGCTGCTTCAAAAACAACATGTGCGTTAGCACCTCCGAATCCAAACGAACTGCAACCTGCGAGATATTTTGAATCAGCAGGCCAAGAGATGCTTGTAGAAGGAACGGTCATTTTGAGGTCTTCGAAATTAATGCTTGGGTTACCGCGTTGGAAATGCACAACACCAGGAATTTCACGATGATACAGTAACAATGCTGTTTTAATAACTCCAGCTATTCCAGCAGCACCTTCTGCATGTCCTACGTTTGATTTTACAGAACCAATATACAAAGGTGGTGCATCATCCGAACGTTGTTTGCTCATAGCTTCACCGATGGCATTAGCTTCAGTCTTGTCGCCTACCCTAGTACCTGTACCATGAGCTTCGATATAAGCAACGTCACGTGGGTCTACTTTCGCTGCTGAACATGCTTTGTGCACAAGATCAATCTGAGCATCAAAACTTGGGTTTGCAATACCTGGCGTTCGTCCATCATTTGTTAGAGCGCCGCCCCTTATAACTGCGTAAATTCGATCATTATCTGCTATTGCTCTTTTAAGTGGCTTTAGAAGTACTGACCCTACACCTTCACTTCGGCTGTAACCGTCAGCTGACTCATCAAAACTTTTACACTGGCCATCAGGAGAAAGCATACCAGCTTGACAAAACCCAATTGTAACAGATGGTGTAAGTATGATATTTACTCCACCTGCAATTGCTGTATCACAGACGCCTCCTCTTAGAGCATCACATGCAACCTGTACAGCATAGAGAGATGACGAACAAGCAGTGTCGATGGAAAAGCTTGGTCCTCTTAAATCAAACTCGTACGAAATACGATTGGAAATCATGCAAGAGTTGGTTCCTGAATTTGTGTATTGACCGATGTTACTAAAGGGTAAGCCGGTTAGGGCCAAATACTCATTAGCCGTTACTCCCATATACACACCAGTGTTAGAGCCACGAAGTGTAGAAGCAGGAATACCAGCATCTTCAATCGATTCCCAGACAACCTCAAGAAGAATTCGTATTTGTGGATCCATGTGTTCAGCTTCACCTACACATAAAAACAATTACATTGTAAAACAGGGGTTCAACGTTATTTGTTGCTTAGTTCAGTTTATATGACCCAATTCTGCCGTAGTTTCAATAGCAGATTATATTCCCGCTTTTAGTTTTATAGACAATAAAAATTAAATACTATTTTACAGCTACATTAGGTTAACCATTTCAAGTTAAACAGACACAAGTCACAGAAAAAACATAATAAAGCTTCATAGCAGATGCTACTACTAGTACTAGTTTCAGCTACAACTGTTACCAGTTAATTTCTACTTATACCAATTTCACACCTACAATTATTTTTAAAATGTAGGTATAACAAGTTATTACAAGGATCCATGCATGTGAACAGGTCAATTTCAGTAAAATGGCTGTTAAATACTGTAATAGACTTGTAATTTTACGAATTACAATGTTTAATTTCGCATTTATTTGTTTAGTAAATAATTAAAAAATTAAAAAATAATGTAAAAGAAAGGCCACGTGGTCGTTGGTTACTTCAATTAACTTCCATTTGTAATAATAAACCTATATAGGATGATGTATGTAGGCTTTACAACTATATATTTTTATATCTTTCTAAAATTTTAAGTGTAAGTGTGTTCGTTTTTTCCACATTTTTAGCGTGTGTACACTTTAACATTTTTACTCGTTGATATAGAAAATTGGTACAGTACGGTACATACTTTACTTAGATAATTAATTATTGATGATTAAAACGAATTTAGGTTAAACTATTTGCTCCAACCATTTCCGAATGTTGTACAAACCGTCTCACAATGGGTCAGAATCAATTCAAAGTGTGCCAAAATTGTAAATGTGGCAATCCAAACTGTTTAATATTGTATTAGGAAGAAGACATCTTTAATTAAATCCACTAATGATTTTAGTTAGTAAACAAATTACTAATTAAATTTTAGGGTCTTGTAACCATTGAAACTGGAAGAAACCATGCAAATTTACTTTAAATGTGCAAAAACACTTTTGATAAATTCGCTGTTATTTTTTCTAGAAAAAAGCAATAGATTTTATACTGCATGGAATTTTTATCTGTTATAAACCAAATTAGGCAGTAAAAATAAAATTTCATTATTATTTTGGGGTTAAAGATAACAAAATATAGACCAAAAATAATCGTAAATCTTCAAAAACTCCACTTTTACGGGTCCAAAAAACCCTTATATCCTTCAAATATTAACTTTGTTACTGTAAAAGAAAATACCACATTGTACTATTATAATTCATGCTGCTCAACTAATGGTTCTTCTATTAATAACTTCAAATGTTTTATTAATAATTAAATAAATATAAACAATTTTTTTTTATGAGATAAAATAATGTTGCAAACAACAAACTATACTAGATAAAACTATGAATTATTATATTAATTTATGTAGAAGATAATGTTACATAAGAATCAAAGCATGATTAAAGTAGAAATATACATTCATAAAGGAATTATATGTGTATATTAACATGTATACTTAAATTTAATGTGTGTAAAATATAATACCATAAGAAAATTATAATTATGTTCATGTAAAAAGAAAGTGTTAAAGAAATGCTATGAACATGTTTAAAGTATAACATATTGGTAATTGGTATTAATTAAAAATTATAATTATTTTGTTATGGATATTTGAGTTGAAATACTTGTATATAGTTATGAAAATATAATTTTGTTTTATAATTATAATTATTATTATATCTTAATGTATGTATAAGAAAAACTTACATCTGTATTAATTGAGTAGAGTAGAGAAACAAATATTAATGAAAATTGTGCATATTACATAAAGATAAATATTATTTACAAAAATATGAATTTTTATAAGAAATAAAAGTGTGTAAAATCCCCACAAAAGAGAGAAGAAAAAAAACTTTGTTACTGCCTGTTAACCGATAATTATCTCATTAAAATCGGATATTATTATCGAAATAAATGCGATAATGTTTAACCTTTGACCTGGAGGACAAATCATTGCGTTGTGATTGTGCTCTTGGTTGTTCGGTAGCTGATCATGCGCAATTTATTATTGTAGTGATTACAGATAAATTATTATATAAAGATAAATATTATTTACCAAAATATGAATTTTTATAAGAAATAAAAGTGTGTAAAATCCCCACAAAAGAGAGAAAAAAAACTTTGTTACTGCCTGTTAACCGATAATTATCTCATTAAAATCGGATATTATTATCGAAATAAATGCGATAATGTTTAACCTTTGACCTGGAGGACAAATCATTGCGTTGTGATTGTGCTCTTGGTTGTTCGGTAGCTGATCATGCGCAATTTATTATTGTAGTGATTACAGATAAATTATTATATAAAGATAAATATTATTTACAAAAATATGAATTTTTATAAGAAATAAAAGTGTGTAAAATCCCCACAAAAGAGAGAAAAAAAAACTTTGTTACTGCCTGTTAACCGATAATTATCTCATTAAAATCGGATATTATTATCGAAATAAATGCGATAATGTTTAACCTTTGACATGGAGGACAAATCATTGCGTTGTGATTGTGCTCTTGGTTGTTCGGTAATAGCTGATCATGCGCAATTTATTATTGTAGTGATTACAGATAAATTTTGTTTTGGCTGCGGTGAATTCGGATAGCGAAAGCTCCGCGCGTGAATTCTTTTCATGGGCAACTTGTTCACTTTCACCTGCAAATTCGCTTGCACATGCGCCAAGTAAAAAAACTGTTTTGCTAAGACGGCTTGATAAACAAGCTTAAGTTATTTTCTTAAATATTTAAGCCTAAGCAAAAATATAAGCACATATTGATAAATGCCAGCCCACTGATCGAACCGCAACTTTGTTGTCAGGCGAAAATGTGCTGTGCTTTCAATGGGAATATAATTATTCGAAGCACGACACTTTGTCCAAAAGTTTAACGCCCGAATTCTTAAACCGAACTTTAGTCGTAGTTCAAACTTCGACTTCAAAAAGTGCTAGTTTGAGCTATTACTTTTTCGATTCATAAAAAAGTAGTCAAAGTTTGCAGTTCGACTTAAACTTAAACCCCGTTTAAAAACCATTTTGTCGGCGATTTAGCCAGCCCCCTCGAGGACTAACAAAAATTGATCACAATCCGTCTCGATTTAGTCGAGGTTGGCCTGATTTAGTCTCTGATTTAGTTGAAGTACGGTTTATGAATTAAAATGACGTCAATTTTTAAAGTTTTAGCTCAAACTACGACTGCAGTCCTGTTTAAGAAAACGGGCGTAATAATATGGGCAAAAATGATATAGTGCCGCCATCGCTAAGAGAAAAATCTAATGCGCAAGCGTAAGCAAGGTTGTTTCGTCTTAAGACACATTTACTGACCTCTAGAGTTTAATTTTGCTCATGCGCAAACTAAAATTTACCTTAGACAATTTTTCTGCTAAGACGGTTTGATAAGCATAAGTTATTTGCCTATAAGAACACTTCGAAAGACTATGCTAGTGCGTTTTCCGTGGTATTATGTACGCTGATAATGACATCGATCTTCAGTAAGATGGGCTAGAAATATTTCAGTATAGATGTGACTTATTTGACTATCCAGAAACTATTATAAAACTCTATCGGTTGCTAAGAGTCGCTGTCATTGATACAAATAAATAAAAGTTGAGTTTACGACTTTTGTGCTCTTTCTATATTTTAAGTAATACGGATGTTTCGCAACCTTACGAATACGTATTCGTTTTCGCTATCGCATCCATACGTCACACATTTATGACACATTTGAGCAGATCCTCATTTCATATTCGTAAAGCGAATTCGTGTTGACGAATATCACCAGTCATACATTTTGCATTTGAATCAGATTTATGATTATAATACTGTATAATTATAGATTTATCATTTACTAAAAGTAATTTACTAAAATGCCAGGTCAATTTTGATAAATTTGCGCAGTTTTGAAAGTTCTCACTCGTTTTGATGTTACGCTAGGTCTAGGCGGCCAAGCAACCTGCCTGCGCTTCGTTAAATTTACCGCGGTCATATTTTGGATGGCGCCCTCAATATTTCGTTGCCACGCAAAACAGATTTTTATTGGCTTACGAAAACGAATACGTGTGTGTGACGTATCCGTTTTCGTTATCGTATTCGTAGCGTTGCCAAACGACCCTAATAAATGAATAGTTAGCAGAATTCTTCTTGTGCGTAGATAAAAGTTATAGCGCCGCCACCAAAACAGAAAGAAGCAAATGCGCACGCGTAAGCAAAGATTTTTCGTCTCAAGACAAAATTGACTGCACTATAATGTTAAATTTTGCACATGCGCCAAGACAATTGGTTTTCTAAGACGATTGATAATAAGCTTGAGTTATTAAATACTTATTAAATATTTCAGCTTAAGCAAAATAATTAGCAAATATTGATAAATGCCAACCCTGATCGAACCGCAACTTTTGTTTTCAGGCGAAAATGACGTGCGACGCTGCGCTTTCAAAGGGAATATATATTCATTAATCTGTATTGTCTTTATTTTTATTTCTTTCTCACATACATAAAATCAACATGTTGCGTTGAATCGCAGGAGCACGTAAACGTTAACTGTAACGCTATTTTCCAACATGCAGCACGCAAGCTCCGCCCACTTTGTAAACAAATCGATATGCGCGTGCGCAAGCATTACGAAAAACTTTAGTTACGTGAGTCGAGAACCTTATTTCTGATAAGTAGCATAAGAAACGTTAACCAAAGGGTAACAAATCATGGAATAATCATCATAATTCTGAAAAATAATTAAGAAAACAACTGGTAAATTTAAAGTTATGTTTTATATTAAGCCAAACAGTACGAATTGTTCAACACAATATGCTATTTATCACCCAAAATGCATGATTGAGCATGTGTAGCTAGGCAAATGTATTACATGATTTGTTTTAATACAAGCGGCGTTTGTTGCTTGCGCGACGCGACACATGCGTTGCGTTATACAGTGTTAAGCGCGGAATAAAAACGAACAAGTCTGTTCGCTTAAACTACGTTGTTATGCAAATGAGTAGAATGTTGACGTCATCCGTATGTTTCGTTTTCACGGCGTTCCACGCGGCTAATGCGCCATTCGATATGCGTGAAAACAAAACATTGACGTTCGATTTGATTTGCCGGCGCCGGGCCGGAATCATGCCGGAACAGATCTGAACGACCGTTTGGCGTTAGCCAGGCTAGGTCTTAATTTAGAAAAGTTAAAAATAAAGAACTAAAAAAGGTAAATCAAAATCTTAAAGAGGGCCAAACTATGTCTACTTTATCAAAATGTATGTGAAAACAAAAAGTTATGTGCCCAATGGACATGATGATGTCTTACCACACCATATTGGAGCATATCACTACCATATTTGGGCTTTACAAGAACGCTTCCCTTTTTAAACGAATCTATAAAAATCAAAATGAGTTTATGCATACTATAATTACAATACAAAAATTATGACTATGTATAAGCCTGGGCAAAAAGATAATCATTTTTAACGAATTGGCGAATTGAGATGGGCAAGGTGTTCCAGAGTCGAGGAACAGTGTTGAGAAAGCTCTGTCACCTTAATAGTTGCTTGATATAGGCTGATGAAGCAGTAGCTTGTCGCCAGATCGTAGCTGGAACATAATGATTAATTCGGTAATCGCGCCTAACTTTTAGAATGTTTACTCGACGGTATAGAAAGTTGGGTATATTGATTTTTAAAACCTAATAAAAATCAGTATACTAATTAAGTTGAGAAAGATAATTAATTATTGACGATTGAAATGAATTTAGGTTAAATGATTTGCCCCGAATATGGGTTCTACTCTATTCGAGAACCATCTGTGGACACGACCTAGATGTTACGCCAGCGTATATTGATTAAATAAAACGTAAAAAAACTCAACCGGCATCTTTTGTAAGAAATATTTCTTGTATGTCGTAGAAAAGTTTCAAAATGACGTCATAAACTTCGTCTAGCCTAATCGAACATTATCGACAAAATGAACGGGCTTATACGCCTGCGCAGATTAATATTACCGCATCGTTTCAAACCTACTGTCCTCTATCGTCTACCCTCCCGATGCGAAAGTTCATTAAAGCAAATCACGTAAAAAACGTAGTAATTGATGAAAAGCGACTTACTTGAGGACGAAATCTTTTTTGTTTATCGTAGAAAAGTTTCAAAATGACGTCATGAACTAACCGAACCGAACGTTATCGACAAACTGAACGGGCTTATACGCATGCGCAGATTAATCTTACCGCATCGGTTAAAATCTACTGTCCTTTTTCGTCTACCCTCCCGATGCGAAAGTTCATTAATGCAAATCACATAAACATAGTAATTGATGGAAAGCGACTTACTTGGGGACATCCTGAAGAATTGTCGGTCAAACATAAACGGATCTTGCTTTAGGTAACCGCCACGTTTGGTGTACAATTTACCTTTCTTCTTTTCACCAGGAAAAAAGAAAGTTGATTTGTCGAAACGCTCAGCCGGATGAGATGTTGTACAGTCTCTCATCTCCTTCAACATACGCCACATTTCCAGTGGACCTGCTACACCATCTCCATATCTGCATCCAATCCCTACAATTGCAACCTTGTCATTTTCGTCTAGAGGATCGACGGGCGGAAATGACGATTGGTTCATGCTTTTTCTATTATTCATGTTCACTTCTCAAAATCTTTATAAAGAAAAAAAAAAGGTAATACCATATGACACAAATGGCAATCAAATTCCCTAGCCGACAACATTATCGCTGACCAGTAATTTTATAATCTTGGTTTGCAAACATTTCAAGGGCGTCAAGGAGTTAGGGAGGATTTAATGTGTTCTAAAATGGTAGTTACCCAGGTTGTAGCTATCCTTCCGTGTTATTTTTTTATAATCAATGTTCTGTATATATAACTGAAAGCTTGGTTTCTAGGACAACGCAACAACGAATCAAGTAACGGTTCGAATAAAATTGCTTGCGATTCGATTGGTCAAATTACTTTTGTTGCGTACGTAAGTAAACCACAACTAAAAGAATTAAAATGTTATGCTCTCTTAGTGTATGCCCGGAGGGTATCAAGTGAGCAAGTACGACAAGCACACATAGACCTTCACGTTACTTAAAAGTAGTTTAGTAACTAAAAAAAAATTATTCAAAAACTTACCATGGTCTTATTCCTTTGCCCTATTTTTCTTCTATATAATACAAAGTTAAACAGCTACTTTTGTAATGTTGAGTAATGTTGACGTCATCCGTCACGTGACTAATCAAACATGAGATCGGGACCAATGAAATAAGCTAAATTACTATCGCGTTTGTTTGATTTTCAAATGGTGACTAGAGAGGTGACACTCTTGACCAATGAAATACGGAGGCCTAAAATTTGTTAGTAAAAGAATTTGAAAAAATCCCCAAAGGTTGTGTTTTGCTGTCGTAAATTAAATCAACAACAAAAATCCCCAAATGTTTCCCTTATACAGGCTAAGATGAAGTTGATTTTTAAAAATTATGTTGATGCTTATAATATTTTCAATAACATTTACCATCCGGTAGCAATGTTTTGTTATGACATATTTTGTGTTCATGGATCGGTTTCCGATATGTAAATCAAACTATGTTTTAACGGTAAAATTGTATCTCTCAAATAAACGGTAAAAGGCACCTATTTTCATTAATATGTTATATATTAAGATAGTATACTGTAAAATTATTTTCCAGAAGACAATTTTAACAATATAGAGAATCATTCGAATGATAAATAAAGTTATAAGAATCTTTGAACAAACATAATTAAAATACAGGGACTGGTAGTCCCACGAAATCTGAAAACCCCACTGATGATTGGAACAATACTTTCTCCTGATAGATCTGAGAGAATGCAATTAAAAGTTCATAAACATTAGGCCTACTACAGATCAACTTTACTACCACTGTGCTGGTAGCATTTTTCTTCAGAATGGTACTATAATACGGTTACACAGTTTCCAACACCAAAAATGCAGATTTAACTATGAACTATCTGTTATCTGCCTACATTTTTATACGCGTAGATTAGATTTACTAAACAACTTTTCCGTCGCAATAAATGCGACGGTGCATATTATGTATATATGTTGTTAGTTACGAAGTACAGTACGGTATGTAAATAAAAAAAAGTAAATCTAAGTAGAAGGTTTTAATCTTATCATATATTTATGATGTTGCAAAATGGAATTTTTTGTCTAATTTTAAAAATTATCATATAATATTTATGATGTTGCAAAATGGATTTTTTTGGACTCCTAAGACAATTGAATTATCTTTCTCAAAATTATAAGTGGCAATGGCTTTTAAAAAAAGGGGTAATTTCCCCATCCAGATTCGGTCATAGATGTCATCATGGATCGTAAACACCGATCAACCCATGTACGACAATAACACTGTTTGGAACATGACAGGTCATATTACGTTCCCCGGGTGCGTTTTAAGACCAACACAGAATATTTAATATCTAATTATAGAGAAACGATTATGTTTTATGCTTGTGAAGAGGTATCGGTTTGTGCTTGGATATTTGATTTAAGAACACTTCAAAACTCCCGTTTAGTATCATTTTAAACATAGAGCATTATTAAATGTTTTGGGGGATTTTCCTCACAACTTACTAGGTTCGTGCGGATAATGCGAGATATCCCCATTTTTATTATGATTCAACCAAGCAAATAATATGATGTTGAGTTTATAAATTATGGAACTCGGGCTCCCCAAAATTAACTATTTTTAAAATAAGAGGCCGGCCGTTGCTTCTAATTCCTTGGGATTTCAACAGTTTTCGTTTTGATGAATCCTTTAGCTGGGGGACTAGACATCACATAACGTCCACATAATTAGGGTGAATGGTGTAGAACCATTGTGGGGTATGGAGCTAGTTACACGTACATGGACTTCTTACTGAGGACTTATTTGTGATTTTAAGCGTTTTTATCGACACTCTTGTGAAAATCCAAACCTCCTTAAATGGACAAATACAAAAATACTGGTTTGGGTTAAGAAAGGAACAAATATGCCTACTAGTGTAAACATTATTGTTTCGTACAAAGGAAACATATTATAATACGTCGAGACACTATTTCGGGGTACGGTTTGTTTAGAATATAATCTCATAAAGACATTGTAAATTGAATATCGCGTGTCTGTGTCTCAGAATGAATGCCATAAGATGTATAATTATCTATTACACCATACTGCCTACATTTTAGTGGTAATTAATGGGTACTGATCGCGGGCATGAACCGATATCGGCTAAAACCGCCGTGGTAAAGGGGCATGTCTGACATAATGAAGTTGTGTCTTCTTTTTCGTTAAATAACTGGATCAATCATGATTACATTCACCACGATCTTTAACGCGCATCACATATTCTTCAGTTTCTTTTTGAATATATTTATTTATATCTCGACATGATTTACAAAGGCAGTCTAGTCTGTTTTTGGTAAAATCCAAATATACGGTAATGTGTTGCTACTTGTCAATAAAAGCCTATGCTTATCAAGATTAAAAAACTATTGTTGTAGTGCATTACATGATTAAAATAGATTAATATAATATAATAGGATATGTTCTAGTCTGATAAACTGCAAAAGCCTTTTGTAATGTACCAATGTGAATTTAAAAAGACATGTCTGAGTTTTGATAAATGTTCACAAATGCGGATGGCGCCTGCATTTAATACTCAAAACATTCATATCCAACGATAAAAGGCAGAGAAATGCTTTCACAAAATCTTATCAATAGAATAAATTGTGTTTCACGGTCTGTAGCTATAACGAATCACTATTACTTATTATTATTTTTATATACTTAAACTATATTTGACACCGATCACCAATATTGATTGGAACGTAGTATAATTAGGAGCATTTATTTGAAAAGAGGTACTGGTTGTGTTAGGCGTCGCGATTTTAAATAAAAACCAACTATTACACCAATTTACGACAATGTATGATTTAAAAATAAAACTGTTAGCAAATTGTGTGAAGTACTTAGTCACATTGTATTTAACATTTGAGTGTAAACATTATTATTTCGTACAAAGGAAACATATTATAATACGTCGAGACACTATTTCGGGGTACGGTTTGTTTAAAATATAATCTCATAAAGACTTTGTAAATTGAATATCGCGTGTCTGTGTCTCGGAATGAATGCCATAAGATGTATAATTATCTTTAAAATGAAGTGGGAAATCCCCTTCGTATTTAGATGAAAGCGATCTCATCATGGGGGTTCAACGCTGGTATGGAAGGCATGTAGCGTAGTTACCAGATTTATCCTACTCCTAGGAGTAGATTGCCCCATATGCTTTGAATAATAATAATATCGATCTTTTTAAAATTTAAAAGCGACTGAAATTCCTTTCAATATATATTGTCCACTTCAATAATAAATTTTTTGTTGAATATGCCATTTTAATGTCAGATAATAATTATTCATTTTAACTGAAAATTGAATCGAAAACAACATTTAAAAAGTAATATATTGTTGAATAATATGCCATTTTAATGTCAGATAATAGTTATTCATTTAAAAAAAAATTGAATTTGAAAATTATTTTCCTGAAAAAAACTGTAATTTTAAGTTTTAGGCCTAATTTGTTTATTTAATATACATAAGTGATTAATTTTGTTATTTTTTTTTTGTTATTATTCTGCGAAATGGTCTATTCAAAGTCTGTTTTTATTATTCTTAATCATTTGTCATGTTTGTCATTTAATAATATCGTATAGCTTTTCTTTTCATTTTAATTTTTAACATGTAAAAAGTATATTGGGATAATTAATTTTACCAATCATTGACGCGTTGCGGAATCCGAACTGTCACTTGAGACTTCCAACGGGAACCATATGCAGAAAACCAGGTCTATGATTATTTTAGTTATAAACAATTTAACGTATACTGATATATATTAATATCACCAGCTTTATTACCGGATGGATATTTACTACCTGCAATCTGCCATATTTTTTCAAGTGTTTTCTTCAATGTTTATTTATTTTATTTTACAGCATCACGACCACTATAACTACATTTATTGGTTGATATTTTTACAATAACCTATACTACAAAGCCTCTTCCCGCGACTATTTCCCACCGCTGTTATTGCCGGATATACATCGACAAATATCATAATAAGTGTTCAAATGAATTTGATGGATAAAACGAGACATACGTGCGTAAAGCTCTGTCTACACTATCAAACGAGACATACGTGCGTAAAGCTCTGTCTACACTATCAAACGAGACATACGTGCGTAAAGATCTGTCTACACTATCAAACGAGACATACGTGCGTAAAGCTCTGTCTACACTATCAAACGAGACATACGTGCGTAAAGATCTGTCTACACTATCAAACGAGACATACGTGCGTAAAGCTCTGTCTACACTATCAAACGAGACATACGTGCGTAAAGCTCTGTCTACACTATCAAACGAGACATACGGGCGTAAAGCTCTGTCTACACTATCAAACGAGACATACGTGCGTAAAGCTCTGTCTACACTATCAAACGAGACATACGTGCGTAAAGCTCTGTCTACACTATCAAACGAGACATACGTGCGTCAAGCTCTACACTATCAAACGAGACATACATGCGTAAAGCTCTGTCTACACTATCAAACGAGACATACGTGCGTAAAGCTCTGTCTACACTATCAAACGAGACATACGTGCGTAAAGCTCTGTCTACACTATCAAACGAGACATACGTGCGTAAAGCTCTGTCTACACTATCAAACGAGACATACGTGCGTAAAGCTCTGTCTACACTATCAAACGAGACATACGTGCGTAAAGCTCTGTCTACACTATCAAACGAGACATACGTGCGTAAAGCTCTGTCTACAATATCAAACGAGACATACGTGCGTAAAGCTCTGTCTACACTATCAAACGAGACATACGTGCGTAAAGCTCTGTGTCTACACTATCAAACTTTAGTTTGTTATGGAAATAATGCACTACATAAACTAATAACTCTCTACACGCATGCGCGTAGTCCTAATTATGAATCATAATACCGATTGTTTATAACCTACTTACAACAATGTTCTGTTTGGTTGACATATTTTAGCCGGTTGTTTAATTGATAGGTTATCTATGAGATAATTCACATTATATCAATTGAAAGGCATAATCAAACACTCGACTCGTAATATTGTTCTTCATCAAATAATGGTTGAATGTTTTGTAATGTCAGTGACCTTTAACGATTACATTATTGGTTATCATTCTTATTAATGTAATAATCAATTCATTGAAGAACATTAATCTGTGATTTACTTTCCAACCTTATAGAGTATTAATATTATTCTGTTGCTGATACCGTTTTATTTTTCTCACTTCTTTTAAATATTAGGTCTATACGACTCTGTCACTGATTCTTATACGAAGGATTTGGATTTCCGAAGAAAGGCAACGAATGAATTGCGACGTGATAGTAATTATTCAATACAATTTTCGCAACATATCCCATCCACATTGATAGTAAAGTTCGGTTTCGGAAAAATCTAAGATTAAAATATGTCTTATTTTATACAGGCCTATATCAGTATTTATTGTTTGCCAGTGTCTAGTACTTTACAAGTTAATTTATTGTTGCATAGACCCTATTTAATATACGTTATACTGCAATATGCTTAGACTGTATCTACATATTTCTTATTCATTTTCCACTAAGACTATACTAGAGATTATGTAAACAAAGGGTAGGCCTATATGTATGTATGTATGTATATTAATCAATGTATGTATTAACTTTATTCATTGTAGGCCTACATTTTACTTGCTGTAATTTTGTAATTGGACCTACAATTACAGAAGTGTCTTTTTTTAAATGTGAACTTTTTATGACTAATAACACAACGTCATTTGTATTAGTTATTCGATTAAAATACATTTGGCATTGTGCATTTATATAGATTTTTTTAATATTTTCTTTCCTGAATCTCCATAACATAACAATTCGTTATAAAAGCTTGAGGTGAACTAAGGTTATTTGAAATTAAGATGATACGCCATAAAATATTATTTACATCACGTAAGCCTATCATAAAAGATAATGTGTTTAAACTATATTTCTTTACATTATGACATACACTACAAATTTACATTTTTAGTGGTCTGGTGGTATATAATGCAAATAAACAGCCGTATGGTATATGTGTAATCAACATCAATCAACAACAGAAGAAGAAGACACATTGAGTCACATTGTGTTTAAGAAGGCAGACAAACTTGTTTTTTATTCCCACCTTAAACAAGAAATATTTCTTACAAAAAACGCCGCTCGAAATTTTAAAATTATTCACTGTTCTTTCATCAGATATATTAAATGATTAATTATTAAAAAGATGTCCTTTAATCGCAAAAATACATACAAATCAAAGATAGTTTTTTAATTATGAATCACATGCCCATTTTTTCACTAGTTAATTGTATACTATAAATACACAATTTTTTACAAATTTATGGAAAATATGTTTTTGTTACCATGGAAAAGTGTAACAAAATAAAAATATGTTGGTTAATCGCAAAAATATACAAAATCTAACATAGCTATTTAATTATAAATCACATCATGCCCATTTTTTTCACCAGTTAATTGTATAATAAACACAATTTTCAATCAAAATGTTTATTAAAAATATGTTTTTGTTACCATAGAAATATGTAAAAAATAAAAATATGTTGAATCGTAAAGATTATTTGCACAATCAATTTTCTTTTCAAACTGTCGAAATTACATCATGTGTTCATTGAAGAATTTGATTTAGAGATTAAATACCTGTAGTGTGCTGTGCCTGTGTGTGTGACCATAACCTGTATAGGCATACAACCATAGTCAATTAACTAAAATACCCACATAGAAACAACGTGACTTCACGGTGGTAAAGTGAGAAATTCTTCTCCACAGTCTGTTGATTCCGTCAACCAATCAAAGGCCGAGAACCCAAAATAGTTCAACCGTGAGCCCTCATAGACTCTCTTTTCCCAGACGTTTTTTGGGTCCAGCAGCTGGGACCTATACAAATTATAATCGAGTTTACAAATTCGCAAAACTGTCGGCCTTAGATACTATAGCTACCGCGATGAAAAAGCTTCTTAATGAATATATCCTCTTGGGACATAGCTGGCTAAAGCCGCAGCACGAAAAACAACAATATTTATATATACAATGTCACTGATTTTTATACAAAGGATATGCACTTCTGGAGAAAAGGCAATGTTAATGCATTGCGATGTGATTTTATCTATTCGCTGGGAACTAACCCATCCGCATTGATAGGTGAATAAAAGAAAGAAAATAATTTAAAATTCAAATTTTTCTTATTTCATAGAGGCTTATCTATATACACCTATATATTGTTTTTCACCAGTGACTATATTATTTTGCTCAAACTGTCACCAATTTCGTTTTGTGTGTGTGTAGCCTCTATTTAATATTACTGTTTGTAACGATAGATAGTATAAAATTACTAGTACTTAATTTGTATTAGTTATTTGATAAAAATACATTTGGCATTGTGCATTTTTTTAAATATTATTTCCTGAATCGAATTACGAGTTTTACCTTACCACCGTTCTAAAGGCTTGAGGTGAACTAAGGTTAATTGAAAAAGATACGCCATAAAATATTATTTAAATCACGTAAGCCTATCATAAAGCCTATGTTTTATACTCTCTTTTAAATTATGACATATACTGCAAATTTACATTTCTAACGAAGTGATCTGATTATATGTAAATAAACATTCGTAATATCAAAACAGAATCTATGGTAGGCCTATAAACAAGAAAGATTTCTTACAAAAAACGCTTCTCGCTTATTGAAAATTTTTTTTTTATTTCAAATGTTTTTGAATGTGTCATTTTAATAGTTATTTTACCTGAAAAAATGTAATTTAAAGCAACAAATGAAATTTGTCTGTCAGATAATGGTTTTTGGGTTTCTTTTCTCTTTTTATATGTGAATAAATATTATTTTTTTGTTACAGAAGTGAATACTCAATTTCTGTGACTTTAGTTAATTTTATTGTCAAATCTGGGGGTCACTTCATCACCCTAGATATTTCAAGTGTGAAGTATCCTATTACAAACACAAACTTTAATGGACTGTTTCGATAATAATTCAATGAATATCTGACAGTGAATATACCAGAAATGCTTGGGGATTTGTAATTTTAGCATGACATGTCCTAATAGACTCTTTTCCCAGACGTTTTTTTAGGTCTACTGTAGCAGCTGGAATCAATAAATTATAGTGGAGTTTCCATTTTCGCAAAACTGTCGTCCTTAGAACTATAACTGCTGCTTGCTTTAGCTTCTGATTGAGTAGTCCTAATGGGACGTAGCGGGCTAGAGCAGCGTGAAAAAAGAGAGAAAAATATATATATATATACTAAATATTCACGAAACAAAAACAAAATATTCAAGGAAGTAATTTTGGAAATTAAATACAAATATTGGAAGCATCGCGGTATGCTAACTGAACATGAAATGGTTTGAAACAGTGTCAGTGACACATTACCTATATGAATTAACTATAGTCTTATGTTAAAATATTATAATGATATATTTGTAAAAGGCCTAGACAATATTATAATTACCTCAGCAAATATGGACTTATGCTGAATTGTTTTTTGTTTTTGTTTTATTGGAGAATGATGTACATTATGTTTTTGGACTCTTGCCAAGCAATAATACTGTAAGGGATTTTCCCATTTAATTTAGTCGGTATGCTATACCTAACGTCATAATAATGGGAGTGTTTATTGCTATTCGCTTATCGCGTCACGAAACTGGGTAGGCTAGGCCTAGTAGGAAGGAGCTGATCGTATTCATTTTACAATACATCTTCAAGATGGTGCAACTTGATTGCATAGAAAAACGACTCGTTTCATTTTATAAACGCTATGGCAAATTCATTTCTCGTCATCCCATCCCGTTTTTAATCGTACCCGTGTTAATTACTATCGCATTGGGATGCGGAATGATATATCTCGAAAAACAGACAGATGTAGAAGAGTTGTTTACGCCTACAAACGGACGAGCTAAGGACGAGCGTGATGTGGTTGAAGATGTCTTTATTCATGATAACAACGTAACTGTTAACCGCCTGACAACGCTAGGCCGATACGGAAGAATGATACTAGTGGCAAAAGACGGAGGTAATGTAATCACAGAAGAAATTATATCAGAGGTGTACACGTTAATTGAAATTGTGCAAAACATTTCAGTAACCGACTCGCAGGGTGTGGTAAAGTTTGATGATATCTGTCTGCAGTGGTTAAGAGAATGTCAAACGGATGGCTTTGTTTACACCTTTCCTAAAGGTTCTTCTATGAGAGAAAAGAACGTCACCTATCCCGTATATGAAGATGTGTTTATCGGTAGCTTATTTGGTGGTGTTGAGCTTAAAGGAAACACAGATGTTATTAGCACAGCCGCCGCAATCCAGTTAATCTTTTACCTCCGCATAGATGACGTAACTGCCGACAAATGGGAAGACGCATTCCTGGAAACTTTAGAGTCTTATGATGGAAACTTGGTTGAAGTTTACCGATACACATCGCGTTCTCTCGAACTTGAACTCGAACACGCTAGCGATTCGGTATTTACTTCATTCACAATTGCTTTTACGATTATTATCAACTTTGCAATCTGGTCCAGCATTCGTCTGGATAACGTTCAGAACAAACCATGGTTGGCATTGATGGGTGTTGTGTCTGCGGGCTTTGCAGTAGTTTCAGCGTTTGGCTTTCTCATGTATTGCAGAGTGCCGTTCATTGATATTGTTGCCACCACGCCAATTCTCATTCTAAGTAAGTACATTTTATTTTAATCTAGTAGAGTATAGTTTACCGGTCATCATATTATTATCAATGTTGTTTCATCTATTTTCTCATAGAAACAATGGAATCAAATTCATTAACGTTTCAATCCTTATTATCTGTTTTTCTGATATTTGCTTGTATAGATACTGTAACCAAACATCATCATATAGAATAGATACTGTAATTAAATATCTACATCACTCTTTTTGATCTGTGTTTTGCTATAGGAAAATTGTAACATTTTGTATTAGTCTTTAATTGTATTTTAATTTTTTGTAATGTATTACTGAAATGAAAGATTGAACACAAAATATTTAAAAAATATATTATCAATAGCATGATGACAAGAAAGACGTTTATAACATTTATAGCGTAATATAAAAAAAAATCTATGGTATATGTAGGCTTAAAAAAAGAGACAGAAAACTTAATTTTATGTATTATATATATATATATGGTAAAAGGTTCAGAATTAAGGTAAACAAAATAGTTGTTTATCGCCACCTTAAAACACAAATATAATAAATATTCACGAAACAAAAACAAAAAGGAAGTAATTTTGCAAATTAAATAAAAATATTGGAAGCATCACGGTATGCTAACTGAAAATGAAATGGTTTGAAAAAGTGTCAGTGACACATTATAAACCTATATGAATTAACTATAGTACCGGTATTATGTTAAAATATTATAATGATATATTTGTAAAAGGCTTAGACAATATATTAAAATTGCCTCAGCAAATATAGACTTACACAGAATTTCTTTTTTAATTTGAGAATAATGTATACATTATGTTTTGGACTCTTGTCAAGTAATAACTGTTGGATTTTCCCATTTAATTTAGTCGGTAATTAAATATCTACATCACTCTTTTTAGTCGCGTGGACGCGACTCTATAGTTCACTATGTCGGTCGGTCGGTCTGTCGGTCTGTCTGTCGGTCTGTCTGTCGGTCCGGTATCACTATGCGTTTTATTGCTTTTCTGTAATTTTTTAACTGTTTTGATGTCAACATGTGGGCATTTACGTGAAATTGTGCACCTCCTATTGTGAATGACGTTAGAGTTGCGCAACGTGATTTACGCGCGATTTAACGATTTTCTCGTATTTAACATAGGTCAAAAACCAAATAACATTTTAAATTGAAACTTTGCAAAAGTTTAATTTATATCAGGCGCTAACTTTCGGTAGAAACAAAAATGTGTGTTTTACACAAAGTTACGCGCGCACGCGCATTTAAAAGTTTAAAATGCGCAAAATTAATTTTTAATCAACTTTCTACGCGTTTCTTGTCATTTTGAGCATGTCAAAAATTCCCATACGCGCGCAAATTTTTCACGCGCGGTGCGCACGCAGCGTTGTATACATACTTTTTCACGTGATTTATGTTTTTGCAGCCGTTTCTAATAATTTTACCAACTTTTAAACAATTTCGACTTAAAATTACGTCATACGAGCACGTCGAATTGGATAATTTGCGCACGTTTTTGATGAAAAAGTTCAAAAATTCGTCAAAATTATGCCTTTTTAGTCGCGTGGACGCAACTATATAGTTCACTATGTCGGTCGGTCGGTCTGTCTGTCGGTCTGTCCGTCAGTATGTCTGTCGGTCCGGTATCACTATGCATTGTAGCACGCGACTTAATGGCTGTTGGCCTTGTTGATCTGTGTTTTGCTATAGAAAAATTGTAACATTTTGTATTAGTCTTTAATTGTATTTAAATTTTTTTGTAATGTATTACTGAAATGAAAGATTGAACACAAAATATTTTAAAAATATATTATCAATAGCATGATAACAAGAAAGACGTTTATAACATTTATAGCGACCATAACAACATTAGTTTTCATTGGTGGCGCGCCATGAATTTGGGCATTCTGCATCGGACGGCCGAAATTAAAGATCGGTCGTCACCTGGACCTATAGAAACCATCAAACCTGTCTCAAGGGGAGCAAGCACACATGCCCCAATATATCAGCATGCGCGCACTGAATTAACATGACGTAATTTGGTTGTTTTTGAAAGTTGACAAATCATAATCATAGACAATTAGCCATATTATGCATTAACATTATAAACTGGTATTTCTATTTATAGGTATTGGTGTAGATGATATGTTTATCATGATAGCATCATGGAGAAAGACGAATATTAGGGGGAAAGTTGAAGAACGTATGGGGGAAGCCATGTCTGAGGCCGCTCTATCCATAACCATCACTAGTGTCACGGACGCTCTTGCATTTGGTGTCGGCGTTTTAGCGGTATTTCCATCCGTACGAATTTTCTGCGCATACACGGGACTGGCCGTTTTATTTGATTACTTATACCAGGTAACTTTCTTTGCAGCATGTATGGCAATTAGCGGGAAACGAGAAAGAGCAAATCGACATTATGGTACGTGTTTAAGGGTTAAACCAGAGGATGACTCTCCGAACAAGTGCTATGCTATCTGTTGCTCTGGAGGTCCATCTCGGAAAACAAGTGGCAAGACAAGAGAAGAATCTCCTCATGCCGTCATGGTTTTCTTCAGAGATTTCTTCGGTCCATTCATCACTCATTCGGTCACTAAGGCTGCTGTGATTATCACTTATCTAGCTTACGTTGGATTGTCAATATGGGGGATTTTAAATCTTCAGCAGGGCCTACAACTACAAAATCTGGCATTGGATGACTCCTACGTAAAACCATTTTATGACTTAGAAGAACAATATTTCAAAACGTATGGACCAGTTGTGTTTGTGGTATTCCCAGAAGAACTGAACAGTTTGGAACCTGCTGTTAACGAAGACCTTTTGAGTACGCTTGCAGTTTTTGAGAATTCAGAATATACATACGAAGAAAACTTGACGGATTGCTGGTTGAGAAGTTTCATCGGATACCTTAATGTTCGAAACATATCTGACGATAGCGACACTGACACACTATTACATGTCTTAAGGTACGAATTCCTTGCGAATCCTTCATTCGAGCATTTTTCTTTAGACGTCACGTTTGGAGACGATGGGGTTATCATCGCATCAAGATGCCTAGTAATAACTAAAGACATCAACACAACGAATAGGGAACGAGATATGATGTCCGATATGCGTGAAAAGGCCGACCAATCAAAGTACGACATCACAGTATATCATCCAGCTTTTATTTTCTTCGATCAGTACACAGCAGTCTTACCAAACACACTTCAAAATCTTGGTATTGCTTTAGCTGCAATGATGCTGGTATCTTTGATCTTCATCCCTCAACCGATTTGTTCTGTGTGGGTAGTGTTGTGTATCCTATCTATAGAGGCAGGGGTAGTTGGGTTTATGAGCCACTGGGATGTGAACTTGGACTCCATCTCTATGATTAATATCATTCTATGCATTGGGTTCAGTGTTGATTTTTCAGCCCACATTGCTTACACGTTCACAGTTTCAGATGGTGTTTCGAAAAATGCCCGAATCATTAAAACTCTATTTACATTGGGCATGCCGATTCTCCAAGGAGCTCTGTCCACTTTGTTTGGAATATCTGTCCTTTCAATGTCCAATGGTTACATATTCCGTATTTTTTTCAAGACTTTGTTTTTAGTTATCGTTTTTGGTTTACTTCATAGTATGTTTTTCCTACCAGTTCTGTTAACATTCCTTGGGGGTAGTGCAAAGAGTGGTGCTGTGGCCGACACCGTGCCAAAAGAAGAAAGTTCAACAGAAAAATCATCTAACATGCACATTAACCATGCTTATAATAATCGTGAATAACGAAACATTTAAAATGTGTGAATTATGTTATAAATAATATATAATTAATACTAACTAGATTTGAACTCGTCACTATGGACGAGTTAGGTGATCCGCAACGCAAACGCAAAATGTACACGTCATACGTTAGAATATTGCGCACAGAAAAACGATTATGCCATTGAACAAATTTTAGTGTGCTCTCATACGCCTAAGTATATACAGTATACACTATATACTGTATACGTACTACATACCAGTGCAGAATAGGTGAAAATAACGGGACCAGCCGTTTCATCCAATTTACCATGATGATGACATCAAAATGAAAAACGTGGATAGCAATTTTGGAAGGAAATTATCTGAGCAACAACATATCAACGTGTTGAATAAATTTGGATACGTAGAATATGAAAGCGCTCTCTTTTAAATGTCATGAACTATGACGCAAAATATGAAATTACGACTTTTATAATTGAACTGGCCATATGATGACGTCATATCATCCGATACGCATAATTTATACATGAATTCGTATCTACAACAATTCAATAGTTTCCAGAAAACGGTTAAATCATAATTATTTCATTCTGAGGAGCTATAACATATTGAAATTTATTGGAATGATTTTATATTCGAGTGGCCATACGATGACGTAATAATCTCCGGTTAGCCATATTAATACATGATCCGATATCTACAACTCATCTACTTCCAGAATATGTAATAAACAAGAAATATTTCTTACAAAAAACGCTGCTCGCTTATTGACGTAACAGTTTTAAAGATATATTGTCCCTCTGAAAAATATTTTTTATTTCAAATTTGTGTTTGAATGTGTCATTTTATTGTCACATAATAGTTATTTTACCTGAAAAAAAATTAATTTAAAGCAAAAAATACTTAAATTGTCTGTCAGACAATGGTTTTTGAGTTATAATTAAACGTTTCTTTTCTTGTTTTACATGTGAACAAATATTATTTTTTGTTACAGAGTCTGTGTTTCATATCAGTCACTTTAGTTTATTTTATTGCTAAGGTCAAGTCTGGGGGTCACTTCATCACGCCTAGATACTTCATTCAAGTGTGAAGTATCATCTGACAGCGAATTATATAATATCATGGGACTCATAAATACCAGAAATGCTTTGGGATTTGTCATTCAACCGTTAGAATTACAGTCGAGTATGCATTTTTAGCAAAACTGTCAACCTTAGATATATAACTGCTGCTTTACTTTCGGTTTCTTAATGAGTCATCCTCCTGGGACGTAGCGGGCTAAAGCAGCAGCGTGAAAATAAACTTCACCACGTAGTTTAGAATCTATGACTGTTTTAAAAAAGGCATAATTTTGACTAATTTTTTAACTTTTTCATAAAAAATGCGCGCAAATTGTCCAATTCGAAGTGCTCGTATGACGTGATTTTAAGTCGAAATTGTTAAAAATTTGCAAAATTACTAAAAAAAAGGCTGGAAAATCATAAATCACGCAAAAGAAAAATGTTTTTAACGATACGTGCGCGCGCGTGGAAATTTTTGACATGCTCAAAATGACATGAAACGCGTAGAAAGTTGATTAGAAATAAATTTTTCGGATTTTAAACGCGCGTGTGCGCGTAACTTTCTGTTTTCCATAGATACCGTAGTTAGCGCATGACATAAATTTACAATTTTCGAAGTTTCAATTTAAATTGTTGTATGGTTATATCGACCTATGTTAAATTCATAAAATCGCGCTTAACTTATGCTGCGCGACTCTAAAATCGTATAAGGAAGTTTCTTGCACATCTACATACTATACAGCTACAGGTCAATCTTATGACAAAGTTATACAATCATATATTGGCCAGAATTAGAGATAGGCCTACGCTGCCAACAAAATTCGTGGAAAGAAAGAAGAATATAGGAAAAAAAAGATCGTGACAATAACAAGGGGTTATCCACCAAGTGCGGATAACCAATAATGGATTAACTGGCATCACTATATTTAACTGTATTTTAAAAGCCTATATTTAATTGCTTTTTAACTAACGTTTTACAATTACTGTAAATAAATGCTGTTTTACAATACTGATACAATATATTATACCAATTTGTAAATAAATTTTGAAAAAAAAAAGAAGTAAAGTTTGTTTGTTCTGTACACAGTTGGAATTTGATAATTGTTTGGCCTACGTGATAAGTTTTTTTTCGTACCAAAATACTGAAAAAAGTATTACCACGCGATCGTTTAATACTCTTGTTAACCAAACGCCAGGTGACCCCACACATGATGTCCAATCAAATGGCAAGCAGCTGTGTGTCTGTGTGTATTATTTATAGTTTATTGTTATTTCGAGTAGATAGTCACGTGAAAAGGAAAGCCAAATATTTGAAATATATGCCTCACAACACACAACAGAAATCATGAATAATAATTAGATTAATATTTCATAAATTATGACACAGGGAGCGCTATATATATATATAAGTGTTCACATTGATTAAATAGGTTGTGTCAACGGTTTGATGCTGTAGTGTAAGTCAGCTATGTGGCTCTCAATAGACATCGACATGTTATGTTTGGAAATAGGTCGGCTAAAAACATTTAATATCATCTTTTATCCATGATAAAAAAAAAGAATAATCCCACACGGGGCACAAAGTACAGGTAATAATAGAGTAAAATGGGTTTGTGGCACCGAGAAACCACGTCACAACAAATCAGTATTGATTCTAAAACCCAGAGTTTTTCGGAACTAGAGATAAATGCCGTGTTTTGCGTCTGGTCAGATGAAAGAGGCTACTTGTACATTTATAGATCTTGTGCCGCTGCACAATAATTAAAAGATGAAGGTTTTAGCAAAATGACTAGGTACAATACTTTGGCTAACATGCAGTGTTTGTTGAAGGCATGGCCTGGTGAAGGGATTTCAATGTACTGGTGTACTGCATGTCTTGAGCTGTTTTGATGTTGCACATAATTGTGTGTTATGTTTTTTTATGAATGAATAAAACATATACGTAAGCTTTTTAACCGACCAATCAGCATGATCATTTTGAACTTTTTTTGGTGATATTTCCGATCATCCCAATGCTTCCGGAACGTTGCTTCCGAAGACATGCCGAAGATGACGTTCTTTGTGACGTCACAGGTACCTTAAATAAAATAATAAAATGTACTTTTTGGCTCAGATATATATGGTTTCGTATGTTTTTCAGCGTCTCTTGAAACCATTCTAATGCGTTTCATGCGATACAATGTTGGCTAAAACATACATATCTGGGGCATTTTAGGTCATTACCTGCTGATTTTTCTCTACGAAAGTATTAAGTGTGTCACTTGAAAGCTTTAGTCGTGTACAGCACCATCTACCGGTGGTTCCGGGGACATTGTGTCAAGAGAAAACGTATTCTAGAGTGAATAATGCAAAAATTAGAAACCAAATTGAGTTATTGCCGTGCATTTTGAGTGTGTGTACGTTTGCAGTCAGCCATAACAACAATTAAACTAGAACGGACTCCGAGAGTGTATCACTCCGCCTCTACAGTAAAATTTCCTACATAAGATTTCACCGGGAAACAAAATATGTGAATCAAATAGTGAAACTATGACCCATCTTTTGGTTGAATGTAACATTGCAACCAAACTATGGGATGAATTCACAACTTGGTGGGAAAACATTTCAAAAACAAAGATTTACCTTGATAAAACCTCCATATTATTTGGTTACAATACAGAAAATCCTGATATGTTATTAAATCTATGTATTTTGTTGATTAAGAAAATTATATTTAGTTACAAATTAACTCACAAAAAGCCAGTCTTCCAGGTTTTCTTTAATCGGTTAAAATTTAATTATAACGTAGAGAAAAACATTGCTTCTAAAAGAAGTACATTGTATAATTTCAGACAAAAGTGGGAATTAATAGAAGATTATATTTGATAACTTAACGATACTGTTTCTCGAGGAAATGACTTACTTTTGTGTATTATTATTATTATTACGCTTGCTCTTTATTATTGTATTAAATTAAAATGTAAACCAGAAATTATTATTTGCACTTGTTAGATATATTTAAGTATTTATTATAGGCATACTATTAGTTCCTTGGTTACAATACAGATAATTAAAAATATGTATTTTATTAATATATATGTATTATTTTAAAGAAACAAAAATGGTTATGTTGTTAAATGTATGTATCTGATTTTAATTAACACAATTATATTATAGTTCCTTGGTAATAGTACAGATTAAGATATATTTGTGTGTATGTATGTGTATGTATAAATATGAGTATTATTTATTATTACTATGTAAAGACAAAAAAAAATTAATATGTTAGTAAATGTATATCTCTGGCTAATTTGATTAATACAATTATATTTAGTTAGATTAGTTACATAATTGTGGAAAACACAGCATTTACCAAATTAATTAATTATTTACTTTAAAAAAAAAATGGAATTAATAATTTATAGTTTTTTAATATTGTTTGATCACTGTAAGTTACTTTATTTAAACGTTCATATCTTTTTGATACCTATTACTTTATATTTAAGTGATTTGTGTTTGTATTTTTTGAAATGAATAAAAAAAAAATGAAAAAAAAAAAAAAAAAAAATATATATATATATTTTTGTATCTTAATGCTGTGTGTGATTATGTTAATTTCACTACAACCATGGTGTATTAGAATTTCGTGTAGTGGTTATGTAACCAGCCTTTCAACTAACAATAGTTTCAGTTCACTAACAAACAATAGAACAGCAACGCCAAAAACAAACGGGTGAATTTGAAAAGAAATAGGTTTATTAAAACTACTCGATCGTATCAAAAAACCTGTACATCAATTTACTTGTTACTCCCCGGCTTTTGAAAATTGTCTCCTATCTTTTAATTACCGATATCAGGTCTGAAAATAATACTAAAAAGTGGTCCAGAATTGGAACCCTGGTCCGGATTGCCTCCAAAAATTAATGGAGTGGTCCTTGTGGTGCCATTTTGGTAAAGATCTTGCAATGACTTTTTGAGTAATCCTGCTAACAAACAGACACACGCGATCAACTACATATATAACCTCCTTTGGCGGAGCTGAATAAAAAAAGTGCGCATATGATCACTCATTACCGTATCACCCATGCGCTAATTCCACAACGTAACAATTTGTCATACGGGTCAAAGGTTAAAAGTCGTCACATTCATCGGATAATTATCCGATTTGAATGAGATAATTATCGGTTAATTTTTCTCGAGTGGAATCGGTTAAACCTCGTTTCTTCTACAGGCAGTTTATCGGTTAATTATTAGTTAATTTTTATTGGTTAATTTTTATCGGTTAATTTAATCGGTTAATTATGGGTTTTTTTTTGCTGCGGAAAAATGGCCTTATTTGAATGAAATAATGATTTGTTAATTTTTCTCGAATGAAATAAGTTCATTTCAACATAAACTTTATCGGTTAATTGTTTTCGGTTAATTTTTGGCTGCAGAAACATGGCCACATTGCGCTCATCTATCAATTGCGCCATGCGCTCATTCTAAATGTGGCGCGTGTATGTCGATTGTCGTTGACGCATAGAAGTTTAGAATGTATAAAACTGTGCGACAATAAATGCAGATAATTATTATTTTATGCCGTATTTTTAGGCTTAGGCCTATGCTATACAATATAGGCATTTTTTAAATGAATAGATAAATCATGCGATTACGTTCTGAGAATAATCAAATAAAAACAAGAATATTAGGCCCTATTCGGATACCAATTAACGTAAGTAAATGCTGAGTTTCATACTAGGCCTGGCCTATATAGCCTAGGCCTAGCCTAAAGTAGCCTAGTGGCTAGGCCTAGATCTAGCTAAGCTATGCTAGTAGGGGCTAGGGTTAGGTCTATGCTAAGCTAGGGCCTACCCTATTAGGCATAAGCTAGCAAATACCTACTAGGCCTAGACCTATACTATCATCATATAGAATTGAAAAGGTCGCATGTTTATATGGGTTTTTTAAAAGCCTAGGCTAATTAGGCCTTAGACGTTATAGTCCTATTTATATCGTATATTGTATAATAATATATAGCCTAGGCCTAACCTAAATTCTAAATTATGCTGAAAAATAGAATAGTCTGACAGCAATAATTGTTTTAGAAACATTAACAATACAATGTGTTTATACTAGGAAAGAGACCTGACCAATATGATGAAAGAAGCCATGAACGCGTTGGATAAAGTACCTATATCACCACCATATCGTTTGCAAGATTTTCAGCAACTTTTTGGTAACCTTTTGCATTTAGTTCCAAAAGATCAAATTTTCAAGCTACCCGAAATTAATTTATCGACTAATAATATTTATAAATTATATAACAAACATCAATCATCAAACACTGTTACAGTAAGATTATTAAGCAGACACCCATTACATCATATTAAATACATTCATCTGGTTCCAAAATTATTATTTGTCCTCTTTTTTGTTTGAATAAGGTAAATAAGAGTACGTTATTTTAGTTTCAAAATACAGGAGTAAACATTAACATAACTCATTGAATCATGTATGTATCTAAAAATAAACAATTATTTCAATTAAATACATTTTAAATGTAGGCCTACAAATCAATCAAAATGATAATTCAATACAATAATAAAATCAAATAACCATATTCATCAAATTAATCTTTAAATTAACAAAAACAAAATTACTTTCAGACATATTTCCATTATTAAGCGGTCCTTTGTCAAAGTTGACACCTGAAAATGCGCAAGTTTTCTGGGATATTTATGGCGTGTGGCTGTTAGAAAGACGTTTGCAAAGGAAGCCAAATTTGCTACCAAGATGGCCTGGGCTGCCAAGTGGCGCAGTCGCACAAGACGTACAGGCAGTCACGTTTACTACATGTACGGTATATCAGTTTATTACCCCATAGGGGTATATGATAAGGATCTATTACATTACTGTGGATAGTTGATCCCTTGATCATAAACAGTATAGTACAAACCAATGTGCATTGTGCTGTAAAGTAATGTCAGGTCTAGTTTATGCATAATGTAGAATATTTTGCTTTAACAGATTTCGTCGTCGCTGATGTTAAGCGTGGTTCCCACTAGAACGCAACGCGGTGACGTATTGACGCAGAGTGATGTATTGCGTAATAATAAGTGGGAACCGACGACGCAACAGTGCTGCAAAAATCGCAGGTTTGATTTCACGCAGGCGGGGGCAAACACAATTATTGGAAGGGCATTTTCCTACGTTGCGTAGGTTGCGTTACGTTGCGTCGCCAGAAGCTGTAAGCTTGGTTCCCACTAGAACTTAACGGAAGGACGTAAACGCAACGCAAGCGTTTTAACCAATGACAAGCGAAGTTATAGACAGTTGGCAATCACAAGCGAATAAGCCATAGCTTGTGATTGGTCAATTCACTTGCGTTGCGTTACGTCCTTGTGTTGCGTCGCTAGTATGAAACCACGCTTTAGTATAGTGGGAACCACGCTTAAAGCATGGTTCCCACTAGCGACGCAACACAAGGACGTAACGCAACGCAAGTGAATTGACCAATCACAAGCGATGGCTTATTCGCTTGTAATTGCTAACTGTCTATAACTTCGCTTGTCATTGGTTAAAACGCCTGCGTTGCGTTTACGTCCTTGCGTTACGTTCTAGTGGGAACCAAGCTTTAGACGTCCATGTACGAACATACAACTTGGTTCTTGCCGCAACGTACGGTAAACAACGCAATTTCGCATCCCCTCACTGTTACGACGTAGGCAAAGCATAAAACGGGGTTTATTTAGGGAAAAGTGGAATTTGTGATTTCACTCTTCGCTGGTTTAATATACGTATACGGCACGTGTGTTCATCTCCGGTTCTCACTTGTGACACGCAAGGTTACCGGTATGCTTTTACGGCATGTGTATCAATACGTTATGTCTTCATTCTTGCGTTGCATTCCAGTGGGAACCAAGCTTTAGGATCGACGACAATGAAAACAATTTTAGTTATCTATAACCTCATGTATTTCAGATAACCGATGGCCACGTGTTCTTTGGAGGGACATCGTATGCACCGGTTGTTTTCTGCGAAGACTTTGCTGTTCATCTCACCAATACTGCCAGCGGCATAACTGTATGGCCTACGCAACACAATTACTTGCAAACATAGAAACTCGTAAACGCATTGAGACAAGAAGTAGGTGTTTGATGCGACAATCTGACCATCGAAAGGCCACCAGAAGACAAAAGAAACCATCGGTTTCAGTTCGCTTTTCACGTGAAACAGAAGTAGCAAGGAAGCTATACTGGGAATGAAACTTCTTTGTAACAGGGTAACCTCTACTCAGGTCCAATACGTCGACTCAAGAAACCGAAGAACAGTTTATTCCCATTCCATAATAAGGGCGGAATCAGGGAGAATAGAATTGCAGAGTAAAAAAAATACAATTTAAAAACTATTGTGTAAAACTAATGTATTTTTTTATATTAAGTTTTAGTTTGTTAATGATTAAATATGTATTGATGAAAGTAATGTACAGTGGCATGTTTGACACCTACAGTAGTTGAAATCTCAATCCAATTTTCTGGCGATATGTTGAAGGCTTAAAACTGCGTTTATGAAAAAACAAAAAAATATTCTCGAAGAGCGTGTTTTTTTTTTATTGGCAGTTGTGCTTTCGAATAGGCTAGTAAATTGCATTTTTATTATTCGGCGATACAAATCCTAATGTGAAAAATGAAAAACAAGACAACTAGTATTACTTCTTGAGTTAAAATAAGTACCTTTAGGCCTATAAACAGTTAAATAAATACATTAAAAATATTATGTACGATTTAATTAATTTTAATAAATGTGGTTATATCGATATCTTATAAAATTGAAAATTAAAAAGAAATAGAAAAAAAAAACAGAGCAAAATGAGGAAGTCTTCCGTGGACCCAGTGAAGTCACATCAACATGTATGAAACTGAACTGAATAGTTTAGAAACGAAACATCTTTGATATCACGAATGTCGTAATTGAGAGTAAGGACAATCTTAAAGGGTAGCTCCGGTTTAACATTTATATTATTTTAATACAAATTAGAAACTTTGCAACTATTTTTGTTGTTGACAGCAATGAAGCAGAAAGAGAGTTAATTCTTATTTAATGGCTCTACGGGACTTTTTCGTACTGTTATAATGGCTTATAATGGCTTAAAATCGCTAACCAGGTAACTATTTGTAATAACAAATGTAGAATCGATTTTATTCAATCGATTCATCCATCGAGGATTATTTTCCAGTCACGTCTTGTAGAGATGTTCCCATTAATAATTCAAAATTATACAAAACGATATAAAGCATCGATTTCAAGACCCACTAGAATACAAAACAACACATCTTCATTAATTGATAACATTTTCTCCAATACACTTTCTGAACAAATGTTATCTGGTATACTAATCTCAGACATATCTGATCATTTACCGGTATACCAAATTATCCACTCCGTGCCTGACAAACATATTAAAGTAAAAACCGGGAATATAGAACCTCATAAATATGCAATAAACGAAAGAAATATAAATAAACTATATTATACAAATAATGAATGTTTATGAGTGTAATGGTACAAATAATGGCACGAGGTGAATGATGAAAGGTTATATTTCAACGAGGCGAGCCGAGTTGAAATTAGTACTGTACATAATGTCCAAATCATACACAAATATCTGCTGCTGTTGCATATCTCGCGGTGGTGTTTACAAATGAAACTGAGACCAGACGACAGGTGGCGCTGTTTTATTTCACAGTACAGAGCCATATCATAGGGTAATTTGTGTACTAGATTTTTTTTTCGTCCGCGAAACGTTTTTTTTTTCGTACACAAAATGTTTAAAAGAAAAACGAAACTGAGGCCAGACGACAGGTGGCGCTGTTGTATTTCACAGTACAGAGCCATATCATAGGATAATTTGTGTACTAGATTTTTTTTCATCCGCGAGACGTTTTTTTTTTCGTACACAAAAATGTTTCAAAAAGTACTATTAAACGATCGTTTAATAGTGCGTACTATTGCACGCCATGTGACCCACAATCGTCCAATCAAATGACAGGAATTTATTTAGGTGTTATATAAAATGACTTATTACCTGTTGATTGGGCTAATGTATATGCAAGGACAAACCCTGATGATGCTTACAATGCTGTTATCAACACTTTCAAAGAATTATATAATAAAAACTTTAAAAAAAAAAGAAAAATTTCAAGAAAATTACAAAATGTATAAAAAGTTTAAACAACCATGGATGAGCTCAAGAGCTCTAGCAAAAGAAAACATGTGTTGTACAACAAATTTATAAAACATCCCTCGTCTAAAAATAAGGATATTTATAAAGAGTTTAATAAGTCATTTATGTGTACATGCAAAAATGAAAGGAAATCATATTATGAAAATGTTTTTAACAATACTAGAGGAAATTAAAAAAAACATGGAATATTATAAATGATATAATAAATCCAGGTGGAGGCAAAAATAACGTTCCATCCACTTTTACATCTGGTGACAAAATTATAGAGGGTTGTTAGATGAGTGGAAATAGACTTTTCAGTCAAACAAATTGCAACAGTTTGTTTTTTTGCTGAAACATACTCAACTATATGTAGATATTGTCATATCCAAAATCTACCCTGATCTGCCGATTATAAATTACCTAATTTGCATAAAATCAAAATGGCTGCCATTTTACAACTTTGACCCCAATTATCTCTTAAACCATAAAGAATTTGGTATAAGAATGTATTGAACACAAATATAAACATGACCCCAAAGATTCAGAATAATATATTTGATTTGTCTTTGGGGTCAAGGTCAAAGGTTATTCCAGTTTGACATCTAAAATATGCTAATTATCTCTTAATCCATTAGGTATTTTGAATAAGAATGTATAAGTACAAATATAAATGTTACCCTAAAGATTTAAAATAATGTATTTGATTTGTCTTTGGGGTCAAGGTCAAAGGTAATTCCAGTATGGCCTCTAAAATATGCTAATTATCTCTTAATCCATTAGGTATTTTGAATAAGAATGTTTAACTATAGTACAAATATAGGCCTAAACATGACCCTAACGGTTTAGAATAATGTACAGTAATTGAGTTGTATTAGGGTTCAAGGTTCAAAAGGTTATCTAATTACACTATATAAAATTTGAAAATAACTCTCAAAACATCAGGTATTTTTAACAAGAATGTATTTAATATAAATATGACCCTAAATATTCAGAATGATGCAATTGAGTTGTATATGGGGTCAAAGTCAAATGTCATCTAATTATGCCATATAAAATATGCTAATTATCTCTCAAAACATCAGGTATTTTTAACAAGAATGTATTTAATATAAAATGACCCTAAATATTTAGAAAGATGCAATTGAGTTGTATGGGGTCAAAGTCAAATGTCATCTAATTATGCCATATAAAATATGCTAATTATCTCTCAAAACATCAGGTATTTTGAACAAGAATGTATTTAATAGAAATATACATAATATGTTCTTATGATTTGCATTTGATTTGTATTGGGTCAAGATAAAATGTCATTATCTTACAATATAAAATACTCTAATTATGAAGTGAATTCATTTCAATTTGGATGATGTACTTATGAACAACTCATATCTATTTTGAAAAGCTCATTTGAGTTAACTTCAGGGATCAGACTATTAGGAAAGGTGTTTTAATTGTAAGGAATTACATTTATTATATTTGGTGGTTTTTAGATTATAGTACACTATGCTAAAATATGTCACACAATCCTGGCTGTTTACCCTTACAAAATTTGTAACTGTGAAAATGGAGGTCATGTGGTTCAAACAGTAACCGACCACTTGAAACAGTAAAACCTGACTTTAACATTGGGAAAAGTTATGTTGTACTAACCAAAGTGGGTGCAGAAGTGAAAGATGACATATTCTGTGTATTAAGAATACAGAGACTATGTGAACTAAAAATCTTTAGAACAAGTGTCTATAGTTTACTTTAGTATAAGAACGAGTCCTCTGCTCTCAAATGACACAAATATAAAGATACTTTAAAAAAAAATTAGAATCTTTCGTAACACCCTAAATTTTTAAGTTTGAGATGGATGAAAATTAAAAAAAATCCAGCCATTAAAAACAAGTGTAGTTTGTATTCATATTTAAATACCATTAGTGTACTGTATGTTAAAATTTATCTAAACACAAACATTTTAAAGTATCAATATATATTAGGATTAAGTAACAGTATTTATTAATACTTTTATTAGCAAAATGATGCTTCAATCGAGAATGTAATGAATACAGTAAGACAGTAAGTCATTGTGATACTTACTAAAGTATACTTTAACAAAACTAGTTCGTTGCAACTGTTGTTGCTTAGTTTAATTGTAGATAATTTGATTTAAAAAAAAATGATAGATGATAATTTAAATTACTAATTATCAGAAACCTAAGTTTATTGGTCTACTCTGACGTAATTTTACTGAATTCTCAGTGAAGCGAGAATTGTCCAGAGTATGGCAAAAACATCTTAAAAAGTAACTCCATTGACGATCGAGTCCGACCCAAGAATTATTTAGACATTTTTGTGACCAATGTTTCAGAAATGTAAGCTTAAAAGCTTTGTAGGTCTACTAAAGTAGGTATGCCTAAATGTAATAGTAAATGTCAAAATAAGCTATACTGTATGGTATAAAGTAAATGACCTACTCATACTATGTACATTTAGTAGTTATAATATTTATAAATAAACAATTTTTTTTTAAATTGACCTAGTAGTCTCTGGGTGGGAGGGGTGTGGGCGCAGTGTGCAGACATCAATCTGCTGCAATGTCTGTACTGTATATGCTATGTTTTTAGTAGTAGTAAGACTACTATGGAAATTGATTTAAAGGATAATTTGAATTTTTTTATATTGTGACCTTTGACCCAGTGACCCCAGGGTAAGATAAAAAATCAAATGTGCTATTCAGAATCTTAAGGGTCATGTTTATATTTGTACTTGTACATTCTTATTCAAAATACCTAATGGATTAAGAGATAATTTGCATAATTTAGATGTCAAACTGGAATGACCTTTGACCTTGACCCCAAAGACAAATCAAATATATTATTCTGAATCTTTGGGGTCCGTTTTGGGACCTTTGTTGTTTCTTGTATATGTAAACGATATAGGGATGTAACTCAAGTACACAGATTGAATTCATTAGCTTTGCCGATGATACAACAGGGTTCAAGTGTGGAAATAACCTGAACGCATTGGCAAACACGATGAATGTGGAAACCATAGAAATAAACATTGAAACAAAAACTAAAGAGTTAGAAAACATTTATGATAATGAAACAAAAGGTGCATACGTACGTTCAAGGGTAAAGTGGATAGAAGAAGGTGAACGTAGCACAAAATACTTTTTAAATTTAGAAAAAAGAAATGGTAATAAAAAGGTTATAAAAAGTCTTTAAAAATTGAACGGCGAAATTATAACAACCTCAAAAGATATACTTCGAGAAGAGGTTAGGTTTTATAAACAGCTTTATGCAAAGAAAGAGATTCCTCTTAATGAAATAGAATCATATCTTAACAAAACAGATATACCATGTTTAACAGAAAAAGAAAAGAGTTTATGTGAGGGTATTGTTACCTTATATGAATGTGAAATGGCAATACAAAGTATGAAATCAAACAAAGCACCAGGATGCGATGGTTTGACAGTAGATGTTATAAATGTGTTTAGGAAGAAATTAAAGAAAGCGTCTGTAGTGCTTTAAATTACTGTTATTGTAAAAAAGAAATGAGCACTACTCAAAAACGGGGTGTCATTAAACTATTGTACAAAAAAGGTGACAAAGAATTGTTAGACAACTGGCGTCCTATTACATTGCTTAACACATACTATAAAATTCTGACTCACATACTATGTTCAAGACTTCAAAACGTAATTAAGATGCTAGTTAATGAGGATCAAAAAGGCTATATTAAGGGTCGATTCTCTGGCGAGAATATTCGAATTCAAATTTCAATTTTCAAATTCATTCAAATTCAAATAAACAAAATGATTAATGACATTCTTCATTACACTGAAGAAACAGAAACAGAAGGTGCTATAATATCACTTGATTTTAAAAAAGCTTTCGATTCTGTTAGCAGGGAATCTATAAAGGAATACCAGTTCCTAAAAAAGATTGTGATTTTGAAGAGGTGCGTATTGCGCAGCTTAATGACGATATGGTGTTGTTTGTCGGAAATGACAAAAGTATAAGTAGGAGTGTAAAAATTGTAAAAGAATTTTGTAAAGTGTCTGGTATGTGTTTAAATGAGCATAAAACCAACGCTATGTGGATAGGTAAAAATAGAAATAGAATTGAGAAGCCTGGTAAGCTGAATTGGTAGATAAACCAATTAAGATATTAGGGATCTATATTGGATACAATACCATATTGAGCAAAGAGTTAAACTGGGATGCTAAAATGATAAACTTTGAAAGACTACTGAATACTTGGAAAATGATAGATCTAACATATTATGGTAAGGTGACAATTCTAAAAAGTCTTGCATTGTCAAAATTGATATACAATGCTTCAATTATAGATGTACCTAACCATGTTATCGCGAAAGTAAATAAATTGTCATATGAATTCTTGTGGAATGGAACAAAAGAAAAAATAAAAAGAAAAACATTAATTGGTAAACCGTTGGAATGCCTGATTTCTCACTACAAGTAAAATCACTTAAAATTAAATGGGCGAGAAATCTCCTATCGAGAAAACATGTAAGGTGGAAATTGTTGCCTTTGCATTACATCAATAGAATAGGTAATGAGAATATTTTATTCAGTATGTCATGCATAAATCTCACTAATCAGAAGATCTTTCAAGGTATACCATTATTTTATTTAAAAGTTATTGAGAGCTGCGTCGATTTTAACAAGGTTGACGTTGAAACTATCAGTAATTATGAACAGATTGTTGAACAATACGTATGGGGAAACAAGAATATTAAAATAAATAACAAGGCTTTATTTTATAAAAATTGGGTTTCATCAGGGTTTACAAAAGTGAAACACGTTGTTTCCTTTAATCGTTTATTAAACCCAAGTGAAATAAAGAATAATTTGGGTATAAAAAGAAATTGGATTAGTGAATACACTACACTTGTTGAAGCAATTCCAAAAATGTGGATAAATGTAATTAAGAAAAACAATAAACAGGTAAATAATATGTTACAAAATGTGACGTAATCGATACAATTTTAGGAACGACCACAAAAGATGCATATTTATACTTTGTCGACAGCATTTATATTCCTCCTCAATGTATTATACATAAATGGGAGAATGTCTTTAAAATCACAATAAAATGGCCAGAAGTTTGGAAACAAAAAGTATTAAATGAAAAAAACAAAAAATATGCACAATTTAATTATAAATTGTTGAATCGAACTATTCCTACCAATAGTCGATTATATGTGGAATATTAAGAGTACTAGTAAATGCAATAATTGTGATGCCTTTGACGATGAAAAACACATGTTCTTTGAATGTCCAGGTAACAAGAATTTATGGAGAAATATAGATAACATTTTTAAAAATATTGATGGTAGTAAAAGCTCTTTTAAAGAGCTCATTCTTGGCAGTGGAAATTGTACAAAAAAACAATTATATACCATCGCTACCTATTCTATTTATAAAATAAAAATATATAATGAATTAAAAAAACCGTTTTGTCAAAATCCATGGGTGGTCTTTAAATCTAATGTAGTTGATATGACTGCCGTAGGTTTGATTTAAATGTGTTTTATTATATTTATTTTACCATACAATGTAGCATATATATATTATATTGCATGAATTAATTTTAAATATATTCAGTTTATGTTACACAACAAAAGTGAAAAAAAAAAACTGCAATGCAAATGGTGCTAGTTTTTTAAAAACAAACAAATGAAAATGTGTAAACTATTTTAAAACGGGATAGATGATAATGATGATCCTGTCAAGTGTATAGCAAAATATAAGAAAATTAATGAAAAAGGGAGTAATACAGAAATCATATATGTAAAAATGTTACTTAAGAACGACATTTACAAGTTAAATAATATGATTTTATGTAATATGAGATAATATGAATGTGAATAAAAGTGGTGTTTGCGCCATAAAAGAGAAAAAAAAAAACTTTTATTAAACACCAGCAAAACAAATTACGTAATCTTTAAAACTTCCCAAAGGCGTATTATTACAACCAACATTGAATTGAAAATGAATAACATTACTTTAGAACAAAAGAAAAATGTAACATTTCTTTGGGTTGTAATAAATGAGAACCTTTGCTGGAAAAATCATATAAGGCTTATTAGCAAAAAAAACGCAGGTCTATTGGAATATTGGAAAAAGTAGACATTTTTTTCCTAATTATATTTTAACAAATTTACATACATTAATTCTACCTCACCTTCAGTATGGAAACATTATTTGGGGCAGTACTTATGATAGTACACTAGAATCCCTTCTTAAACTCCAGAAAAAGGCTGCTAGAATTATTTTATTTAAAAAGCCATGGCAACATTCTGAGCCACTGTTTAAGCGATTAAATATACTTAACATACAAGATGTCAACAGAGTTACCGTCCTAGGTTTCATGGCCCAGATTAAAGGTAATGTTTTACCCAGACGAATCCAAATGATATTCAAAAGAAACGAAAATACTACCCATAATCTTCGAAATATTTGTAGCGTATAAAACAACCATACTCTAGGTTAACGTCTGGACAACATTTTATCAGTATACATGGACCGAAACTATGGAACGAGCTTTGTAGAAATCACTTAGATATTGTTAACAAGAATTATAAAATACTCAAAAAATATGTAAAAAGAGACATTTTATTGATGTATATAGGAATTGTTTTTTTTTTATCTATTATGTTGTGTTTATTGTTTTATGTTTTTATGTAAAAGGGTCCTGCGAAAACAGAAGTGTAAACTTCTCTATGCAGGATCCTTGCCATCATTTATGCTATGAAACTATATTTATAAAGGATGAGTAAATAAATGTGAATTTTATGTGTAGAAATGCTTTTTTGGTCTAAATTAGTACATATCTCTCCAAAAATGTACTTCTGTAACGATACGAGAGTATCACACTTGCATCATCGCGGCGGAAGTACAGAATAAGCGGCGCTGTTGGATTTCTAAAGTAATGGTCTTCAAAAAAAATTTCTGTATGCGAAAATATTTTTTTTTCCTACACGAAAACAATTTAAAGAAAAAGTATTATTTAACAATCGTTAATAGTGCGTACTATTGCACGCCATGTGACCAACAATCGTCCAATCAAATATGGAAAATAAGAAAAAATCATCTAAATATTGTTGAAAACTTTGTTTATTTTAAATTCCAAACACTATAATTATAGAAATATTAATTGGAAATATATAATTTTATAAAATATTAACTCTGAATTATTTAAAAACAACGAACAACAGAACGCCCAGTAATGCTTATAACTATCCTTACAGCAATGGCGAATACTAATTTGTATTTTTGGTCTAATTTGCAGATTGTTTATAAATATGTAAGGTTTAGCAAACATATCATGATTTGAGTGATCTATGACTTTTTCATAACACGTAGGTTGATGGCAACATTGCCAACTCAATTACTAGAGATGGATGTAACCAGGGGACCAACTTAAAAGGACACTAACATTCCTGTCTTGTTGTTTAAAACCCGTCTGTAAACTATGAATAATTTAAATATACAGCTGAAATATAATTGCTTACTGGTATTTCAACAATATATAATGAAATTGTTTCCACATATAATAGAAATGTTTAATCCTCATGGGTGACTTTTTTTTAATATGGTGAGTATTAGAAAAGTAGGCTTAATGATTTAAAAATTCCTACTAACAAACACTCAGCAAGGCGCTAGCTTTTAAGTGCTGTTAAATTGAAAAAAAAAATGGTTTCCTACTATCAATGGTAGGCCTACAAACTAAATTGATATTTGAAAAATGGTACATCATTAAAGTAAATATAAATATAATGCAAAAATAGCATGCAAATAATTTAATTTTAAAAACTCTAGTAACTACAGTACTATATATACATGTAGAATGTACGCAAACAATAACAAACACTGTGAAATCTAGCTAGCTGTACTACATTATTTGCTTTTAAACGCTTTAAAAAAATGTATTTAGCACATCTGTTTGATGCAACATCGTCAGCTATTTGTGGTAACCAAATGATCTAAAATATTGACAATAAATGAACAGGAAACAGTATTTGAAAGCACTTATGAAAACAAAATGAAAATTATTGCACATGAACAGATACTGTTGCCTGGTGGTGGAAATGACATACTGTGATATGAGGGTACACACTGGTCTGTCAAAAAGTATAGGTTTCACATGAAACAATCAGTGAAAATCTCCTCACAATATTTCTTCAAAATGTTGATGGTGGTTTAACCATAGATGTTAAAGTATTGTCTCTATGGTCTAACAGTTGAAATAATTTTTTCCAAAACAGCTCTCTACAATTTTGTAATTAAGGCCAACAATCTGTAGTACTTAGCTCACCATTCATTCTGGTTGGGACTGAAAGCTCTAGCTGAAATACAGTATGATAATGGATACAGTAGTAGTCTAATGCACTGTAATATTGCATCCTTACTCCTAATGCTAAGAAAGGCAGTGCAAGTGCATTACTATACGTTTGCCTAACTTTCATACACCAGGCAGAAAGGCATACTGATCCAGTGCGATACATGAACATAGCACCGAAGTTATCTAGCTTCTCTTCTCCCACTGCTAAGAATAGGCACTGTGAGTACATTTCTAGTGTGATGCCTGAATATAGTTCTTTACAAATCCTTGTTCCCTTACTCAAAGATTAAAAAAGGATCTAGTGATGTATCATAGATACAGTACAGTAATTTATTCAACTGTTGGAACCATATTTGACACATGCTTTAATCAATTGCAAATAAATAAATAAAGTTGGAACTCTAACAAAAAACCCAATAAACAAAACAGATGATCATCAAAAATAAATTGTAACCAGCACATTTTGTTGGTTAGTTCCTTTAGATCCTTACTTAAAGGTTGTAAAATGGTCTATACCAATATTATATTGCTAATCCATTTTGTACTTATTCATACTATACTCGAAGTACCGTGTACATGTTATTCTTAAAGGCCACTCTGAAAGGGTTTGGGTTCTTTTTTAGTCGAGAACATGTTGCTTCTTTCTCGCGATTCATATCATCTTCCAGGTCCCATATTTCTGGCATACTGCATCCAGGTCTTGGGAAAAAAAGTACAAAAAAGTTTAATAGTTATTACTTATCAGTACTGCAACCATGCTGTAAATATTTAAATAATAATAATAATAAAAATATCCTGGATTTATATAGCACCTAATGTTGTGAAACCTCTAAGCGCTGAACATTATTATCTCAGTTATTCTTTGGGGGATTAAACACGTATGGAAACATACTCCCATAATGCAGATAGATAGTATATCAGCTTACTTTCCTTGGCAACGAGCATATATAATATGTGGACAAAATTGCATTGTATAACATTCAATATCAGACTCAAGATTAGCCAATGAATCTGAAGCAGCATATCTTAAACATGGCATCAGTTGGTCTTATGTACAAATCCATTTGAAATCCTGAAGTGACGGTCAAAGTGATCATAGGTATTCAACTACTTTAATTACAGCAATAATTTATTGCTACACCAGAAAATGTCTATACCTCTATATTTTGTTTGCAAATGTATCGTTTTGAATTTGCAGAAAAAGGATTTTATTTCCAGATGATCTTGTTTTAAAAGAGCTTAAATGTGTTGGTAATGTGAGAAAACAATAATTGCCAATTATTCGGAATTTATCCAAACAAAAATTACAAAATCAATCACTTATTTAACAAAGGGTTACTTATTCAGAAAATGTGGAATTTGCATAAAACAGCATCATACAAGTAAAGAGTAAACTTACTTTGAACGTCGGACACACCATGAGTTCTCAAGGATTGCATATTGAACTTGAAGATCAACTAAGTTTTGATGTACTTCAGTTGGTGACTTACGGCTATACATTGAGTATACCTTTTTAGTTCGAGCTCTATTGAAACCATTAATGTATTTTTTATTCATATGGGGGCCAGAAGCAAGTCACAAATTAGAAACAAAAACAAACAAAAAAACATTATGTAAAAGTCTAACAGTAATATTTATGGAAGGATGCATCTTCCAGTTAACCACAATAACTAACTTACATAATCGTTGACTGGCATTATACACAAGAATAATGTAAGAGATGAATGACAATATATAATGATTTGTTCTGCATAAATTTAATACTTCTAAAGACAATTGTCTAACAATAAACAGGTTCATTATATAGAGGGTGCTTAGTTTTATTACATATTAATTTCCTTCAACATATGTGGCACATACAAAATGCAAGAGAAATCAGACAATTGAGTTTTTCAAATACTGAAACTACATAATCCAAGATTTAAAATGCTAAAAAATATCTTAATACCATGTCTACTTCCAGAGATATCTCAGTCTAAAGTTTTGGCTGTTTTAATGTTTTGAGAAAAAAGCTTATTAAATTAAGTAACAGGAAATGACAAATACAAAAAAAATAAACAGGGCGTTTAATAAGTTTACGCCTTAGCAAGGGTATTCTAATTGTTGTATTTCAATGATACTTCGCACCTTCATTAATTAACTATTGTTCTATTATTATGCAAACTTTTCATTAAAAACAGCCCAGTAGAACACTTTCAATTTAAGCATAAAACATGATAGGTTTATGAAAATCATACATAATTTACAATATAAACACAAAATGTTAACATTTATACAGTATTTGTCTCAAAATAAAAAAACACCAAGTTTATGGTGTAGTTTCATTGTACAGTACTAGAATGTTATATCCATGTCAACAATATTCTATATTATAGTCTTCCTATAATAATTAGCAATGTAAATCATTAGGTAACCTTACCTTAAACCAGCATCTTCATAATGGGGATGGTTTACTATACATCTACCTGTAGATAATTTAACAGAAGCCATGGTAGGCATGGGACCTGCAAACACTGCATCTATGAAAACCAAAGACAAATAAACATGTTATAAAAGAATACTCTAGGTAACAGTTATAGTAACCAACCAAAGATTTATAGCAATAATTATCTTAAAATAATTTTTTTTTAAACCCAATCTTTAGAGCTCTGCTTTGAAGAAAAACATATGGCAACAGTTCCAGGCTCACGCTCCATGAGTCTTCTATAAAGAATATAAACTGTAGATCCAGTGTACACAATATACTTGTGTGCAATTTAATGACTAGGGGTTATGTGTTCAGTACTGACATGACATTGGGGAGAAGCATGAAGTTGAAGTCCACAGATCCATTCGTTGGAATGGTGCTATACAATGGAAACTTTACATTACATACACTTTGAACAACTAAAGGAAGATAGGTCAAATTGAATGTCCAAAATAATTGTAAAAAAAGTTTTACTTTGATAGGCTTTCATTTCAATTGTTTGTCAATACAAATAAGTTTTTTTTTTAGAAAACTGTTAAACCACACACACATTATACAATTTTTTTTTGTAATGGTAAAAATAATGTACTATCTGATTTGGTTATAAAAAAAACCATTATTCAGCAAAATCATACACAAATATATGATATGTCATTTAAATGTATTGTTGAATGAATTTTGTAGGAAATGAATCTTTAAGCTTTAATTATTAAATGTAAATGCATACATTTCTCTTAAGCTGGTATAATTGCTCTAACTGAAATCCACTATAATCTAACCACGGGTGTACACAAATTAAATGTGCCTAATTAACAATTATGTTTATCTTGAAGGCACTACACTTAATATAGTAAAATCCTTTGAATGTGAACAAGCAATATAATGAATTTACTTTCACTGAAATAGAAGATAATTTATAACCTATGAATTACTGAAAAAAAAAAAATTGTTACTACAAACAAAGAAGGCAAGAGTATGGCATTGAAATGTTGAGGCATATAAACTGATCACATAATTTATATGACATGCAACCAAAGAGACTAAGGAGATGTGATACAGAAATGTATACTACTATAGTGTAATATCAGGATTTTTTGTGGAAAAAAAAAAGAGGGTGCCAGGATGAGTTCACACCAACCTCTTGAGCACTTACATGTGATTCTTACAATGCAAAACCCATTTTTATTTACAATTTTTTTTTTATGTAACAATTACACACAACAATTTACAGTAGTAATGTATACATAATATAATTATTATTCTATTAGAATTAGAAAGTGTGCCTGCATATTTAAACACAAACAAAAACACTCTATTTGGTTGCAATAGTAAGTTAACCTTTATTTGAAATAATTCCATCATGCAAAACTACAGTGTCAAGTAAAACTATAGAAAGTAGTTCCAAAACATGTATTATAGATACTAGTCCAGTATACGATCTCCAAGTATACATGAAAGGAGTATGTATTTATTAAGTGTTAAATGAACGATGAGAAAAAAGAACATCATGACTCCAGTACAAAATACTGTGCTGCTTCAACATCATATCCATCAAGTTCTCTGCTGTTGGTTTCTGAATCTCTAAAACCGTTCTCTGTTATAGGGTCAGTAATAACATATAAGTTATTCCCAGCAGCCTCTGCTGTATCAATAGTGTTGTACATATTTTGGTTTCCTGCTATGATCTGTAGGACTCCAACATCACTTCCATTCAATTCTTGGTTATTATTTTCTGAATGTCTAAAATGGTTTTCTGTTACAGGGTCAGTAATATAGTCATTCCCAGCAGCCTCTGCTGTATCATCAATAGTGTTGTACACATTTTCGTCTCCTGCACTTATCTGTTGAACATTAGAGGTGTTATGGACACTGTGATAATACACAGCCGGTTCTGATCTGTTGGTATGCTTTCTTTTGAGAAGGTAAAACAAAGCAATAACTATCAGTATGCTACTACTTCTTGCTAGTATAATGGCTATTGTGTCTCCAACTTTTGACTCTTTTTTACTGATATCAGTTGATACCTGGTTGTGTTGTAGAGATGTAGTAATTTGTGACGTTGTCTTTGCATCTCTTAAATGGAGATCATAAACAATAAAGTCTGACACAACCAAGATTTTCTGAGCTTCAGTATTCACCAGACATTTGACACTGTAATCACCAGCTGGTAAGTTTTCAAAGCATCCTTCATCTTTCCCTTGGTTGGCATAGTCTTCTGAAAGTCCATTTCCATTCAAGGTCCAACTGTCAATACTTATACCATCTACAGAATCTGTGTAGCACTTGAAACAATTGGTATCCACATGAACAGCAGGTGTAGAACCATACAAGTATCTTTGAATGTTCACATTTATTCGAGGATAAACCTGCAGTATCATTGTGAAGCAGTATGCTTTTATGCAGTAAAAGAATATACCATCTCCAGATTGAAATCCAGTTAAAGTTTGAACAAAACTCATTTCGTTGTGTGACAGCACATTGCTATATTTTTCCTGGATCCATCCAGTTGTGACACAGCCAATGTTTTTAATTGTGTTAAACCTGCATGAAATGTTCACTTCTTCTCCCTCAATTACGTTTCTAAAATGTTCACAAGTAACTCCCAAATCAGATTGTGGTTGAATTTGTTTAACTCTTGGAGAAGGAACCACATAATGATTGTTTACCTCATCTTGACATGTGTATATTCCTAAATATTGTTGCAAATTGAAGGATATTAACAGATGACACTTCAACCTTTTATCAGGATATTTGCCAAGAGTATCCGCATTAAACTGGTCATCAATTGGTAATATTGCCAGATGGTGTTTAACTAATGCATGATCATACCTCCAGCAAACAAAACCTTTAATAGCACCACTGACATCTAACAGGGAAACCAATGCAACGAAGATTAGTGGTGAACAGACCATTCTGTACACTATCTGGTCACATTCCCTATGTTATTCCAAAAACTGTTGATCTTTTATTAACTGATTAGTGAGTGACTGAAGGTGAGCATTGAAACTGTATTTATATATAGTTTAGATTTGGTTAAAAAAATATTGCAGAAACTAACTAAATAGTTTTACTTCCTTTTAGATTGAAAGTTCCGTTACGTGTGGTCATGTATGCAGTATGTAGTTACATAATTATGATAAATATATTTACAGTATTGTCAAAGTATTTGCAATACTATATCTAAACGTTTTAAGTTTATCCGCAAGGACCCATACCTACTAGTGTTAAACCAAATAATAATACAGAGACTGAGAGATTGGAATGTTCCATTCATCGCAAATCAATACAATACGTATAATTATTAAATCTACCAAAATAGTATTTTTTGAAAGAAAATCTGCCTGTCTTCAACATTATGAAGCTGTACTCGAGCTGTTCAACCGGTTTTCCACTATTAAAAACAATTATCATAGAAGGGGATAGGTAAATGCGAAGCATCCTTGTATTATTGTGTGCAGGTATTTTTCAAGATGGACATCCATTAGACCACGATCGTCAATAACTAATTATCTAACTCAATTTAATTAGTAAACAGGGTTACATCACATGGTTAAAATCGGTACCGAAAGTACAGTACAAACCAACTTTCATCAAGTAAACATTCTAGAAGTAACGCGCAATTTATTAAATTTTGCCCTTAAGTAAATTTATATATAGATTTAAAAAGAGAGAAACAATGCACTACCTAAGTAGCTCATGTCGAATTAATGTCTTCTTCTTAGTTTAGCTAATGTGTAGTGTAGGCTGGTAAAGAGTGGTAACGTAGGAACATTGTGCGCTAGCTATAGGCCTAGCCTGGCGTTGTCTCGTTGCTGAATCCGTTACTACAAATTGGGGAAAACCTGGAATTTCCGCCGAAAAGTTACAGTTCATTTGTTTGTTTATACCCTTTCCCGATTGATCGAAGTGGGTGCATCCCATCGCAATATGAAAATATCTATCCGTGCCGGATACATTCTGATATTTGTAGTGGGCGACATAAATTAAGGTCCATATAGTATGCATATTTTTACATAAAATGTAGTGTGTGAACTTAAAATAGATCGAAAAAAACATAGGTCTAGTGGCTTTAAACAGTCATTTAAAATTGCAATAAGCCAATGAATCACATTACAAATTTAAATACATTATAAGATTTAGTAGTAGAAACACAGGATCGAAACTGCAAAGGCCTTGGGTGATCTTTAAACGAAAAGCAAAACTAAAATAAAATAACTTTCTTTTTGTATTACAATTATGTTAACAAGTTAATTAGTGTTTTAATTGATAACATGAAAGTATTTCAATAAGTTCAAATGTATTTTAATATAAAGTTAATAGTGTTATATTATAGTTAATTGGTGTTTTAATTCATTTCAAATGAAAAGGAATTACAATAAGTCATAGGGGGTTAACTTACAATTTGGTGCAATGTTGCTTTACATATCTTAATAAACTGGACATCATGGACATTTTAAGTTTTTCTGCATGGTAAAGGAAACTATTTTACTAATAATATTGTTTGCATATACCACACAGTTTCTTAAAGGAAGTGGGTGTGGTTGAGAACTTTGTTCCGGTTCTGCAACATCTAAATATTCTTTTCTCCTAAATTCCTGTATTTTTCTGCTTTTTAAGGTGAAATATTGCTGAAATTGTACTAGAAGGAAACAAATTAAATTACATTTTTATAAAATTAGCATAATTATTTAGCTCTTTATTTTAAAGTTATAGGTGCACACAACAGACTTTGTCAACTAACACTAAAATGTACACTACATCAATTTGACTGCAACAATTTTATTAAACTTACTGCTTCTACTACAAAGTTTAAATATAGTAATCTAAAGATGATAAAAATTAAATGAAACTTACCATCTTATATTATTTACTATAAAATAATTTTCTCTATCTATTCTCTTATTAAAGATATAATTTTAAGCAAATCAATTAAAAAAATTGTTCAGTCAGACACAGCAAACTGTGGTATTGTGTACATGAGTCAAATGAAAATGTTTCTAGAAAATTAGTCAATACGAATTCATTAAAACATATCAAAACATTTGTTTTTTCCCCTATGCATTACCTATTCTATTCTTACTAAAGTTACATTTTAAGCAAATCAATTAAATGTACGTTCAGACACAGAAAACAGAAGATTTATCTATAATATTGAATGTATTAAAACAAAGCAATATATTAGTTTTTTTAGCAATTACCCCATCAAATATACACAAACTAATAATGTATACACTTGAGGAAAATATTGAAAATGAATACTGTATGAGTTTATTTACTTCCTACTGAATAATGATTAAAACTTTGTACAGTAAAAAATAATAATAAACAATTTCTGAATGATGAAACATCTAGATGGTACATGGTTCAATTAATGTCCCTGCTTCTAACCATCCATTCATAGAAGTACGGTTTTGTCTGGTAGGTTGTCCATTATATGTTGGACCTTACAAATGCCTAACTCTTTGTTTGTCATAAGATTAACATTTGTTATTTTTAAATTGGTTCCAAGATAGACAAAAGTTTTATATAAAATTATGACTTCAGTACAAAATACTGTGGTCTTTCAGCGACACTTTCGACATTTTAAACTGTTGTAAGACACAAATACTTTTTGGGCACAAACTATTTGAATATATGTTTTAATCAGTAAACACAAAAAATCAATTAACCTCTTCTGCATGCACTTAGATTGAGCACACTTTTGTTGGGAAATAAAGTGCTCTTTAAAATCCAAACAAGTAAAGATAATACAGTGCACAGTTCAATGTGACTTTTTGTTCCCTGTCATCACAGTGTACCCATCAATCCCTGATGTATCATCAATTGTATTGTACAGACTCACACCTTCTTCTCTAATATGTGGAATATAAGAAGAGTAATTGTGTGGTAACGGGAACAAGAGGGCAGGTGTTGGAACACGAGGTTAGAGAGAGAAAGTAGACAATAAAGATAACGTGTTAATTTTATACTGTGTTTTCTTGTACTTTATTAAATTGTTGGATACTACAATTGGCAACGAGGATGAACTATAATATAGTGAGTAAACCACACCCATTTCTGGAATCTCCAGGCACGCCTGTTGTTCAGTGGAAAACATGGAAAATAATATTTCAAAATTACTTGTCGGCTGCTGACTTGGAGGAAGCGTCGGCGGGCCGCCGCAAAGCTATCCTGATAGCGTCGTTAGGTACGGAAGCTCAACGGATTTATTACACTGTTTTGAACAGTAGGGCTACTTCGGCTGCTATACCAGGTGCACAGCAGGCAGCAGACGATGGTAATGATGAATATACAAGAGCATTACCATTACTTGGTGACTATTTTGAACCTAAAATTAACGTTGTAGCGGAGAGGTACAAGTTCCGTAGCCGATCTCATGAACCAGGTGAGAACGTTCAAACGTTTGTTTTAGCTCTTAAACACTTAGCAAGTACGTGCCAGTTTGCTGGGTTGCATGACGACATGATCCGTGATCAGATTGTAGAAAAAACAAACTCTACAAGAGTACGTGAAAGATTATTAATGGAGAAAGAATTGACCTTGACTAAAGCTATTCAGGTTGCAGAGAGGGTCGAAGCAGCTGAGAAGGAATGGAAAGCGATAGAGGGGATAGCGGTAAAGATTCCTGATGAATTCAATGCAGTACCAATGCCAGTGTGTGCACAAACACAGGTGAACAAAAGGAGCTACCGTAACAATGGTCCTAATGGGAAAGGAAAAAGACGATGTTTTCGATGCGGGTCACAACGCCACCTGGCAAATTCTGATGAATGTCCAGCAAAGAGTCGAGTATGCTGTCAGTGTTCCAGAGTAGGCCACTTTCAGCGCATGTGTCGGGAAGTTGGAAATGCAAATGTTATGCAGTGTGTCGATGGAGAAGCTAATGGTGAGTGCATGAGGAAGACAAATATTTCAGTGAATAATGTGAACCTACCTTTTGTTGTTGATACAGCGTCAGATGTATCCCTGTTAAGTATGAAACTGTTTCAAAGACATTTTGTGCAGGAAGCACTGTACCCAAGTGGAGTTAATTTGTTAACTTATACAAGACAAACAATTAAAATTGTTGGGGAATTTAATGCATTAGTTAAGTACAAGTCAAAATGGCTACAGCAAAGTTTTTAGTAGTAGACCAAGGGTGTTCTATTTTGGGAAAAGATTTAATTCAAAGGCTAGCATTAACAATTAATGGGTCGACTATGTCATGTTTGACAATGAAAGTTGAGAACTGTGAGGGTGAGGATACCAATATGGGTTGGGTAAAAAATAAGTTTCCCCATCTATTTGGTTCTGATCTGGGACACATTAAAGGTTTTGAGCATACAGTTAAGATTAATTCCCAAGTGCCACCTGTGCAGCAAGCATTGAGAAGACTGCCTCTGGCAGTTCGGGACAAAGTTACGAATGAGTTGAATAGGTTGGAGAAGGAAGGAATTATTGAAAGGGTTAAGGGGGCAACCGATTGGGTGTCTCCATTAGTAGTTGTTTGGAAGAAGAATGGTGGAATACGACTTTGTGTTGATTTGAGAAAAGTAAATGAATCCATAGTAATTGAAAAACACCCTTTACCAAAAATTGACGAATTATTAGATACCATGTCAGGTGCTAAGTTGTTTAGCAAATTAGATTTGAAGTCTGCATATCATCAGTTAAATTTACATGAAAATAGTAGAGACCTTACAACGTTTGTATCCCACAAGGGTTTGTACAGATTTAAAAAGGTGTGCTTTGGGTTGGCTTCTGCTCCTACCGCATTTCAAAAATTAATGTCAATAATACTGCAAGGAATTCCTAATATTGGGTACTTTATTGATGATATTTTTGTTTTTGGCAGGACTAAATCAGACCATGACACAGATCAAAAGGCAGTACTAAATAGGCTTCAACAGTATGGAATGCGCCTCAATGACAAGTGTGAGTTTGGAGAGCGTTAAAATTTTGGGCCATGTATTAGATTCAGAGTGGCTTCACCCAAACCCAGATTTAGTTAATTTAAAGCAATAAAATGCGCTCCGGTTCCAGAAAATAAAGAGCAGGTGAAATCCTTTCTGGGGTTAGCCGGATACTATTCCAAATTTATCAAGAATTATGCAACTCTTGTACAGCCACTAACGGATATTCAATTAGGGGAGGAATTTGACTGGGATGAAAGGGCCAGTGGGGCATTTGCATTGATTAAGCAGAGCATTGTGACATGTCCAGCCCTTGCCTTGTTTGACCCAGAAAGGGAAGTAATTGTGACAACAGATGGATCAGGGTATGGAATAGGGGCGGTTCTCACCCAGCTAATCGAAGGGAAGGAAGTAACCATAGCTTTCACATCAAGGAAGTTAACATGTGCAGAAAGAAAATATTCCACAGGCGAACGTGAAGCCTTGGCATGTGTGTACTCAATTGAGAAATTTCATACGTACCTATGGGGTAGACATTTTACACTACGAACCGATCACAAAGCACTGACAACACTGTTAGCATCCAGTGGGAATGGCCACAGACCTATGCGTATAGCTAGATGGGGTGCAAGGCTGCTAAATTATAACTACACCATTGAATACAAACCAGGCTCTGATAATGTTGTGGCAGATGGATTATCTCGTCTGCCATTGGAATATGAAGGGGGGTCCTCTGAAGAGAACAATGAAATTGCTGTGGTATGTTTAGTAGAGATAGAAGAAGAGTGTTGTATAACCCTAGGACAATTTAAGGCTGAGGTAGATAAAGATCAAACCCAACAGAAAGTGATTAAATACTACATAGTCTGGTTGGCCTGAAAGTAAGGATATGTTGGATAGTAACATACTGCCATTATTATAAAGTACGGGAGGAATTAATTTATTAGAAAATAGAGTTTACAGAGGTGATAGGGTGGTGGTACCAGACTCCCTAACAGATCATTTAATTTACAAGGCACATGAGGCTCACCAAGGGATAATGAGAACTAAGAAAAGATTAAGACAATTGTATTGGTGGCCAAGAATGGATACCCAGGTAGAAAATATAATTAAACATTGCATTGTGTGTATAGAACATGATAAAACGGTAAAGATTTCAAAAGCTCCAATGACACCCATAGAATACCCATCAATGCCCTGGGAAAAGTTGGGACTAGATATAGTGGGACCCTGAGACTTACTACCAAACCAGTGCAGATTTGCCATTACTCTAATTGATTATTATTCTTAGTGGCCAGAAGTATGTTTTGTACCAAAAGTTACCACACAAGTCGTAATAGATTTTCTGTTGGGGGTATTTTCTCGGGAGGGCTACCCATTAGAATTGATAACTGATCATGGAGTTCAGTTTGTCAGTTATGAAATGAAACAATTTCTGAAACAAAGGGATATTAGGCCTTTGCATTCTGCTATTTATCACCCACAGAGTAATGGGGCAGTAGAAAGGTTTAACAAAGTGTTAAAACAAACAATACAAACTGCATCATTAGAAGGGAAAGAGGTTAAACAATATGTACAGTCATTTTTATTTTTATATAGAAACACTCCACACTCAACAACAGAGGTGGAACTAGCACTGCTGTTACATGGACGAAAATTAAGAAACCAGTTAAATATAAAGGGATTGACACCGCCATAAGATGTGGTGGTTGATAAAACTAAACTTAATTTTATTTTATTTTATTTTTATTTTTATTTTTTTCAGTCAAAACCAACATTGATAAATACCGCCACTAACAGGTTTGAAACATAAAACAATACAACATCAAAAACGATTAACAATAAAATACAGATAAAATATATATATATATATAACATAGATCGGCATGCCATAAACAATTTCAATTAATCAAACAGGTTATGCAGGCTGTTCAAGAAGTGAACACATAATCGTCCTCTTAAAATAACCAAGTCTATCATTAAAAATATCGATATGATTGCTATTTAGATTATTACATGTATAAGGTAGTCTATGAAAAAGTCCCCTCTTTAGTACAGTCGACACGGCTAAAAGGAATATGCAATAAATGTCTATTTCGTGTACGACCAGGAACATTTAAACTAAATAGTGAAATGAATGAACAGTCATATTTAGAATTTAAAATATTATATAGAAAAACCATATCAGATATCGTTCGACGATTGCTGACAGAATCAATGGAAAAGGCAAAATTAACACAGTTATAAGACAGGAATCGTACAAACTTCCGTTGAACAGTGTCGATTCGACGGGCCCGAAATGGAGAAATTGAATTGAAAATTACGGAACAATATTCAAGGTGAGGACGTATAATAGATTTGTATAAAGATAAAAGTGCCCTGCCGTCGTTCATAAACCTACAATTTCTCCATATCAAGCCCATCATTCTATTAGCTTTTGACAACACATGATTAATATGTGAACAAAAATTTAATTTACTATCAATAAAAATACCTAAATCTTTCCATACATAAACCATCTCAAGATCATGTCCATTCAGATTATAATTGAAGAGCACAGGCCTTTTTTTAAGTGTTATAGATAAATATTTGCATTTATTAGCATTAAGTTTAATCCCCCACTTCTCTGTCCATTCCACGAGACCATCCAGATCCTCCTGAAGTGAAAAAGCATCCTGTGGAGTGGTAATCACTTTAAACAATTTCAGATCGTCAGCAAATAAAAGAGACTCGGAATGATTAAATTTTAAAGGAAGATCGTTGATAAATAAATTAAACAAAAGCGGGCCCAGGATCGAGCCCTGCGGAACGCCCGATAACACAGGGAGCCAATCAGATGTCTCTCCCCCAATGACAACACGCTGTTGTCTATTAGTTAAATAGCTTTTAAACCAACTTAAAAGTGAACCGGATAAACCAAATTTTGAAAGTTTAAAAATAAGCAAATCATGAGAAACGGAATCAAAAGCGTTAGAGAAATCAGTCTCATTAATACTTGGAGCATACACTGCTTAGTAATTCAGATGTATAAATTCACTAACTTTGAAATAACTGCTGTTAATCTACAGGAAACTGAATCTAATATTAAATTATTCTTGTTGATAATTTCGCAATAAGGAAGTTGAAAATAAAAACACAAACAAAACTATCATTACTTTGGGTTTGGTTTAAATGATTTCCTTTTATTTTTATCTTTGTTACAATAGAAAATTATACAAAAACTGTGGTTGCTGAATACTTTACATTTATTTGTTTCATAAAAATGCTAATATACATTATTTCTTGCTAAGCTAATTTAAACTTTGTAAGACACAGCAAACATAATGTTGGGACACAACTTTTTGCATATATGCTGTAATCAGTAAAAACAAAAATATCACATAACCTCTGCAGCTGCAGATTGCTAAGGTATGGGAATAACCCATGTGGTAAAGATACAGTGCACAGTTCAAATTATTTCCCTTTATTTGTATCTTTTTTTACAATTAGGAAATAATAGAAAACTGTGTTTTCTGTATTAAGGAATCACAGCAGCAGTGATATAAACAAACATGGTAACATCCACACTCACAAACAACTTTAGCTAAATCACAAATCTGGATCACAGGATATTAGCCTGTATTAGGGATGGATTCGGGGAATGATTATAAACCGATGAACTATTAATATTAATGTTAGTACTCCCATTTTAAACAAATCCTAAGGGGCTTTTAGTAAAAATATGCCTCCTATTTCAGTTTTATGCAAAGTATATTTGTTTTATATTATGGATCAAACATTCCTACATACTGTTCTAAAGTAAGTTTAGGGAGCATGGGGTTTTCAGACACCCAACAATGTAACATCATAATGTCATCTAATATTTGGGTGAAAATTGTTATTCTGCGACACTCAAGTCAACCAACTAGAGGAAGGAAAATTCTGAAATTAAACATACTGCGGTGGGCTATCAACCTGCCCAGTTCAAACATTTGCTTAGTTTGACAGATACATTTTACAAAATATGACAACAAGTATTATCTGCATGCACCAAGAGCTAATTTGACCAATTAGGAAATGATTGATTATCCAACTGTTGCTTGCGATTAATCTCTTACATTCTTTCTCCGAAGTGAGAGGTGGAATACAGTACTTGGTAATATTTTAATTATAGAGGATCTTATGGAATGAAATATTGTGCACAGTTCCAGTATGTGATTATACGGTTCTAGGACACCTACCCCCTAGACAGTTACCCCCCGGATGTTTACCACCCGGACAACTACTCCCTTAGGACAACTACCCCCTTAGGACAACTACCCCCTTAGGACAACTACCCCCTTAGGACAACTACCCCCCGGACAACTACCCCCTTAGGACAACTACCCCCCGGACAACTACCCCCTTAGGACAACTACCCCCCGGACAACTACCCCCCGGACAACTACCCCCCGGACAACTACCCCCCGGACAACTACCCCCCGGACAACTACCCCCCGGACAACTACCCCCCGGACAACTACCCCCCGGACAACTACCCCCCGGACAACTACCCCCCGGACAACTACCCCCCGGACAACTACCCCCCGGACAACTACCCCCCGGACAACTACCCCCCGGACAACTACCCCCCGGACAACTACCCCCCGGACAACTACCCCCCGGACAACTACCCCCCGGACAACTACCCCCCGGACAACTACCCCCCGGACAACTACCCCCCGGACAACTACCCCCCGGACAACTACCCCCCGGACAACTACCCCCCGGACAACTACCCCCCGGACAACTACCCCCCGGACAACTACCCCCCGGACAACTACCCCCCGGACAACTACCCCCCGGACAACTACCCCCTTAGGACAACTACCCCCTCAGGACAACTACCCCCTCCGGACAACCACCCCCTCAGGACAACCACCCCCTCCGGACAACCACCCCCTCCGGACAACCACCCCCTCCGGACAACCACCCCCTCAGGACAACCACCCCCTCAGGACAACCACCCCCTCAGGACAACTACCCCCTTAGGACAACTACCCCCTTAGGACAACTACCCCCCGGTCAACTACCCCCCGGTCAACTACCCCCCGGTCAACTACCCCCCGGTCAACTACCCCCCGGTCAACTACCCCCCGGTCAACTACCCCCCGGTCAACTACCCCCCGGTAAACTACCCCCCGGTCAACTACCCTCCCTCCAATCCAAAAGTAGACAAATATATAGGACCGGTTTCTGTAAAAATGAAATCATCTGTTTTTAACGGGTGTTTCGAAACTAGAGACCCGAGACCAGAGACCTGACACGAGACCCAATACGCAAACAAAAAACTGCTATTTTCCATAAAATACCTTTTTTTGCTAATAATAATTGTACGATATTTTGTGCTGTTAATTATTTTCATTTAAGGGCATATTTAAAAAATAGAAAACAATATTAGATTAATTTGCAAAAACTGGCTTATTTTTAAGAATATATTAAAAACTTCACATATTTGTGGTTTAGTAGCTGAAGTTCCTGGTGAGGATCTTGAATCCCGACATCCTCAGCACTCCACTTAAATCTTTGTGTTGTTTATTTATGTAGTGTTTTGCTGAATAAAAATACATTTAAAAAGATAAAATGCAAGTAAAGTCTGTTTACAGACAGCATTCAGATTAAAAATCAGATAAAAACAATGTTTAGGTTTGAAACATACAATAGTCACAGGAAAACAGAGGGTCCTTGGAAAACACCTTTTATGACGTATGGTCTATCGAATGAGTGAACACAAAAGAAACAAAGCATTTACCAGCAACCAAAGTGTGAATAATGAAACTGCAATAACCATGTTATGATTCCAGTACAAAATAATCTGGTGCTGCAGCATCATTTCCATTGAATTCTCTACTGTTAGTGTCTAATTCTATGTCGTTGGTTTCTGCATCTCTAGAACTCTGGTTATCAGTCTGAGTTCCAGTAATAACATAGACATTCCTGCCAGCAGCCACTGCAGTATCATCAATGGTATTGTACACATTCTCGTCTTCTGGCCTGATTGGATAATTTACCGTTTGATAACGTACAGGAGGTCGTGGTCTGTTGGTACTCTTTCTCTTAAGTAGGAAAAGTAACAAAAGTACAATAACTGTCAGTATGCTAGTACTTGTTGCTAGTATAATGCTAGTTACATTTAAGCTTTGGTCAACCTTTAATATTAATGTATAGCAAATATACATGTCATTTTTCACTTTGCCCATGTTATTTTTCACTTTGCCCTTGTTATTTTTCATTATGCAGCAAAAGAAGATACCATCTCCTGCTTGAAAACCAGTAAAAGTCTGACTAAATTGGTAATCTACATTGTGTGACTGGATGATGCTATATTTTCCTTGGATCCATCCAGTTGTTATTTTGTATATGCTTTTGACATTGTTCAATGTGCATGAAATACTTGCTTCTTTTCCCTCAATAATGTTTCCAAAATTTGTCTTACAGTTAACTTTTGTGGGTTTCTCTTGATCAAGTCCATTCTTATAAGTAACTGAAGGAACCACATAGTGTTTCTTATCCTTAATATCCTGACACAAGTATAATCCTTCAAATTGTTTTTCTTCATTTTGTAGTACATTTAACAATAAAAACAGTGAACAAATCACTGTAGTATTGTTATCAGGATATTTTCTTCCAATCTGCCCTTCAAACTTTTTATCGGATGGTAGAATTGCAAGACTATGGTTAACCGAAGTGTTATATCGATATCTCCAGCCAACCTCATCTTCAAAGAAAGCCTTACTAATATCAAACAGGGAAATCAATAGAACCAAATAAAGAATTGACCTGTACATTATCTTAACTTCTTAGGAGTTGCACTTCCAAATTGACTGAAGGAATCTGATGATTGTTTACCTTGTACTGAATCCTATAAATAATTTGTTGGTAATTTGCACAGAGCAACAGTTACTTTAGGTTGATTAAAAAAACAAAACAAAATATAATGGTGAAGCCTTTTTATTATTATTTCCTTTTATTTTACAGGAAATCATAGAAAAAAACTATAATGCAGTAGGATACTGTATGTTATGTAGTTGAGTCAACACATACTTGTTTTTTAGCATGCAAGTATTATTCAACAGCCACACACAATCTCCAATTTAAAAAAAATCCTGAATGTGAAGTGTAAGGGTATGGATAGAATGTTGTATGACATGTGGGCATGTGAGTGATATCAACCAACCAATCAAATGGCATGAATACACTTAGTGTAGGTGTGTTATAAATGTATACTAATTATTTTCATTTGTATGTACTTAATTATACATGAATCAATGTATTATCTTTTAGTAAAGAGTTAAAATTATTTTATAAATACATTCAAAAGCAAATGTATATGTTTACTATACAAAATTATTTCTTCATTACAGTATTATTCTTAAATGGTGTTTACTTGTTTACCTGTTTCCCGTACACTTTCGTCTACGGGATCGAGGCGAAGCACTCCGTGCTTAAAAGCCCCTCTTAGCAATAAAATCATATTCTAAATAGGGTGAAAACTTCAGCGGGTGGTTGGACCATGCGACGTTAAGTTTTTCTTTGAACAAGTTCACCGTAGCACATGAAACTACATCCATAGGCAGAGCATTCCTTAAGAGAATAACTCTCCTGGAGAACGTGTCCCTCCTAATATTAAAACGAGAGCTTTTAAACTTGAGTTTATATATATAATTCTTTATTCACCAAAGGCAAAACGGTATAAACAAATAGCGTTCGCTAGTCAATGGTTTACACCTGATTAACAAATATAATACTGTTCAGTGCAAACGATTTTGATAATATAATTATACAATAATGTGAAAAAAAAAACAACACAATAATGACAAAAAGAAAGAGGTGGCCAGCATTAATCAGTATCTCGATAATAGTAGTTCAGTTATATTTTTTACGAAATTACTTTTTGATGTATTATTTTTTATGTCGAGTGATAAATTATTCCAAAATTTTGTGCCAGTAAACGAAATTCTAAATTGACCTGCCATAGTACGGGCTTTTGGGATAGATAGGTTATTACCTTGTTTAAACCTAGTAGTTTGTAAATGATCAACTTTACTAAAATAATAACTGATTTGATGTAAAGAGTTTCTATTATATAAATCAAAAACAAAATTAAGTACACATAATTCGTATAGTTTATGAACATCTAGAATATTAAGTTGCTTAAATATCGGAGATGACGAAGCATTCAAATCAGAAAAAGTTATACACCGCATACACATTTTTTGAATGACACAAATAGGTTGTAAATATGTTTTATACGTGCTCTACCCCAAACTTCTGTGCCATAAGTGATACTTGGTTGAATAAACATTTTATATAATAAGATTAATTTATTTGTGGGTACAAATATCTTAGTTTAAATAAAATGCCTGCCTTCTTTCTAATATTGTTTTTAACATAATTAATATGACTATTCCAAATTAAATGTTTATCAATCTTAACACCAACAAACATTACTTCTTCTGCTTCATTAAGTTGTTTATGTTTTACGTATATGTTACAGTTAGTAGAAACATTTTTATTCCTGTTACAGAATACAATATAATTTGTTTTACCAACGTTAATAGTTAATTTGTTTGCATTGCACCATTCAATGACATGTTGAAAATTACAGTATAATTAATTATAGAGAGATCAATATTATTGCCAGAGAAATCATGAAATAAATTAGTATCATCTGCAAACAGCCTAAATTCAAAAAAATTAGTAGAATGAGAAATATCATTTATGTAGATCAGAAACAGGGTTGGACCCAATACTAATCCCTGTGGGACTCCACATGAGATTGGGAGTTTATCAGAACTAATTTGGTCAGCAGCCACGTATTGAAATCTTCCTTTTAAATAGTCGGTTAACCAATATAATGGTTGACCTCTTATTCCATAGTGTTGTAGTTTAGATATTAATATTTCATGATTAATCGTGTCGAATGCTTTCATAAAGTCTATAAATTATGCCAATAGAATTATTTTCATCATCAAATTGTTGTAGAAGATGGTTAACTAAATTTATAAGTGACAATTTTGTGCTGTATTTTTCTCTAAACCCGTATTGATGCTGATGAAATATTAAACTTTTCAAAGAAATATATAAGTCTATTATTTAGAATTTTGCTAAGAATTGGTAAAATTGATATGGGACGATAATGTCCAGGATTATCCTTGGAACCTTTCTTAAATAAGGGAATGACTCTGGCTGTTTTAAATGAATCTGTGAATTTACCTTGAGAAAACGATAAATTAAAAATATAAGCTAATGGTATGGCAATGTGCTCAGCAGCAATAATAATAAGTTTGGCAGGTAAATTATCATGTCCAGTCGATTTCCTCTTATCAAGGGCGTTTATCAAATTATAAATCTCTTCATGAGATGTTGGTGTTAAAAAGAAAGATTTATTTAAAGGCTCGCTGCTAAATAATCACTAAATGTTTTTATCGTTGGACTTTCTTCTTTGGAGAGATTTGGACCGATATTTGTGAAAAAATGATTAAAGCTATCTACAATCTGCTTAGGGTGAGATACCTCAGCTCCATTTTTATTTATCACTTTTTCTGGTAAGGTGGGGCTGCTGTTTGAATAATTTTTTCCGAGCAAACCATTTATAGTTTCCCACGTTTTAGTGGAATTACTACGATTTTGCGTCAATAAATTAGTATAATAAGTTCTTTTTGAGTCCCTTAATAATGTTGTCAACATATTTCGATGTCTTTTATATTCAGCTACTTTGATATTGTCATAACCCGATTTTATTACTTTTGAATATAGTTCGATCGAGAAATCCAAGGTTTTGATTTTCGAATATTATTTAATGACCGTTCAACTATTGGAGCATATTTATTACAGCACTCATAAAAAATTAAATGAAAAGTATCATACACCCCATCAACATCATTACGGGAATAGACTTGGTTCCAATCTAATTGCGATACATCATTTATAAAACATTCAGATAAAAAATGACTATAATCTCTACATACAACACTCTCCTTAACAAAACTTGACAAATTCAATTCAGAGAATATAGCAAATATCGGTAAAGTGATCCGAAATATCGCATGCAATTGTTCCAGAGTCAATTACATTATTATCTATGTTTGTATAAATGTGATCAATAATTGTTTTCGACGTTGGTGTTACCCTTGTTGGAACAGTTATTAACTGCAATGCAACGCTGTACAAAATGAATCATTGATTCCATCATTCCCCAATAAATCAACATTAAAGTCGCCAAGTAATATACAACGTTTCTTATCTACTCCAATGCAATATATAACATTTAACAATTCATCTTGAAAATATTTCAAATTTGTGTTTGGTTTTCTATAAAGAACACCGACAACAATCACTTGCTTCCCATCTGTTATCTCTAACCATATTGATTCGGATTTGGCAACGCTGTATGTTATTTTTTTATATTTAACAGAGTTATGGACATATGCGCCAACGCCACCACCCCTTCCTTCTTCACGGCAGCAATATTCAAATGAATATGAATCTAATTTATAGCTTTCTGGATTATCGATGTTCCATGTTTCTGAAATTCCAATTATTTTAAATTTTTCTTTTAAAGTATCTTCATACAATAGTCTCATTGCATCGAAATTGTGTTTAATTGAACGAATATTTATATGAGAGGCTGTAAATATGCGATGAAAGTTTGATCCATATGTGTCGTTGAAAGCTGAAGGAGTCATGGCGTTAATTGAATTGTTATTCAAATCAGAATACCTATTCCCGTCAGAATTTAAATATTCAAATTCCGGCATAGTAACGTATTACATACTTTAGATACATGTAATGATTTACACAAGCCCACAAGAAAAAATAGTAGATAATAAAAAAACAAACAAAAAACAAAATAATGATAACAATCTCTTCTAATTGTAGTAATAAGTTCCTCATAATACCGTACATAACAGTGGTTGGCGCCAGCTACAACAAATATAATCATATAAAATACATAGTATACGACAAATAATACAAAGAAATAAAATAAAGTTCACTCCGCCCGATGAGTGTCATTAAGATATTCGAAAGCCATATAGGCCTAGGCCTACATTAGTTTGGGTATACTCGTTTCAGCTTACCCTCACCATCTTTCACCAACATATATGCCGGCACGGACCACGGAATAAGCGCGAATTTCCCATCTTTTCTAAGCTTACTTTGCTCAACTTTTAGCTTAGCACGGTCCGCTCTCACGGTGGATGTAACGTCATCAGAAATAAAGATAAAGTTACCGTGGTATTGTTTGCCTTTCAGTAATTTAGGAGCCGCTCGCAGAATTCGATCCCTGTCTGTGTACCTCAACAACTTAACAAGGATTGGGCGTGGCGTAGATTTCCTAATGGTCTGAGCATAGCCTAATTTCCCCATCGGGCTTCTGTGAGCTCTTTCAATTTCGATATTCGTTTCAATATTAAAATATTGTTTAATGATGTCAGTAATTACCTCACTGCAGTCCGATGATGTTTCCGTGCTTTCGGGTACACCCCAAACAACTATGTTATTTCTTCTAGATCGGTTTTCTAGCTCATCCAGGCGTTTTTCCAGCCTGCCAATGGTGTCGGTCTTGGTTGCGTTAATATCTTCTTTTAATTTTGAGGTTTCCGATGATAGGTAATCTACACTAGCCTCAAGTTGATTTGTTGCACCTCGTAGTTCTTCTTCTAGCTTTTTGTGCTTGGTTTCCACCGCATCAAGTCTAGCAACTACGGTATGCAACATGTCTGCGATTTCGTCTAGTTTGTTCAGCTTTTCTAATTTACATAGTATTTGTTCTCCCTTTTCTTTATCAATACTAGTGTACTGGTCGCTATCCTTATTGCGTTGTGATTTTCTTTCAGGTTGCTTTTTTTCAGCCATTTCAGTTACACCTGTATGCCGTAGAATCTAATTAAGAAATACTTGGCGCCAATTACGGAGTGTTAGTCACACACGTCCGCACCGGTCGAAATCATTGAACAAAATAATATGGGTGTCCACGGGTCCGAGATTCTAGATCAAATTCAAAAAATGTGTTGATCGAAATACAATCGAAACTTTTTACAATACTAAAAACTTGGATAATATCTGCTCTCTGCCTTCGATATCTCATGGTAGGAAGACCAAGAATTCTCAAACGTTGTCCATAAGGGATATTACGGTACCTAGGAATCAATCTTGTTGCTCTTTGCTGGACCTTCTCTATTTCATCCTGATCTCTTTTTCTAATAGGATTATAAACAGTATTACAATATTCAAGTGTTGGCCTGACAATAGACTTATACAGCTTCAAAAATCCATTTTTATTCAAGAATTTAAAGGATCTATAAATCATCAACAGGCAGCGTACAGATAAGACGTGTCTCGATTACTCTCTCCCGTGAACTGGTTTTTCGCCAGTGTTTTTCAACTTAATCGACACCAATCCAGAATAATTGAACAACATATGGAACAGTAAGATCTGGATCTACGCTCAGCCTGTATTTTAACTATTTTATCTGAATTTTTTAATCGTTTTTATCCAGTTTTAATCCTCGTAAGCCCATACTCAACGAGACGGACACAGGTAACAATCAAAGGCGGTGCCCAGTCTGGGCGGTGATTACATCCTAAGCCGCTCAACTTTTTGCTGTTTTTGAGCCTAAGTGCAATATTGATCACCTCGATCTGAGTATCAACGACATCATAAACACTTTCTAAAGAAGTTTTATATAGATATGTACAGTTTTTCCGGTGTATTTTGGTGTATTTTTATTCCGTTTTTACCAAGTTTTCATTTGATTTGCTTCGTTGCGTTTGGCGGGAAGTTTTAATCAGCTGACCAACACTTGTTTACCTGTTTGATTGACATTGCTATAGTTCCTGGATGACATTCAACCACTGATAAGGTAATTAAATCAATCTTAATAATGGCAGCGATTACTACAAATATTTTTATTTTTTTATGCCTTCTAGTGAGAATTAACTTTACATGCCGCCCAACGTTAAACTCGAGACATTTTTTCTACGTTAAACCCCAGCATATATGATAGCTGGGCAATTCAACCGAAGATACATACGGATAACCTGAATATAATGTCTCCCTTATGGACAATGTACGGATCTTCTAAACCGTATCCAGTTTGCCGCTTGACCTTAAAAAACCCAAGTTTCCTGATGGTACTTATTATTATCGCTGGAGACGTTTCTCCGAACCCAGGACCAATCAGAAACCCATGTTCAATTTGTAAAAAACCGATTGCGAAAACGCACAGGGCAATGAAATGCACTGAGTCCAATTGTAACTACCATATCAAGTGCGGAAGAATAACTAAAATTGTATGATAAGCAACGGAACTCGAAAGAAAATTGGTTATGTCAAGAATGCCTCTTCAATCAGCTTCCGAATGATGAATGCATCAGTGACATTAATATTCAGGACGAACTTATTGCCGACGCAAATAATGTGAATGAAACCAGACAAGATGGACATACATATACAGAAGACATTTACGAGCATTTAAGCGAGGAATTCAACGTGTTTAACAAAGGCCTACATTTTGTTCACCTCAATGCGCGGTCATTACCGGTAGTTAATAAAATGTCTGAACTAAGGCACATCGCATCAAAGACCAAAGCTACTGTTATATCCATCAGCGAGTCGTGGCTGGACGAATCCATCACCGATAACGAGATCAAAATTGATGGATATACAGCGCTCAGGAAGGACAGAAACCGGTCTGGTGGTGGAGTTTGTATCTACGTAAAAAATGATCGCGCCTTCACACGTAGAAATGATCTGGATATCGACGGTTTTGAAGCAAATTGGATAAATATATATCTGCCTCGTTCAAAGGAAATTGTGATTGGTACATGCTACCGCCCACCAAAACAGAATGTATCTTTATTTCTGAACAACTTTGAAGAATCTGTATCAAAAATCAAAGAGAGTAGTGAAATTTATGTTCTTGGTGACTTTAACATATGCACTTTAAATATCAATCCAGCATCGCAAAGATATTATGATTTTCTTATAATAAGAAATGGTTTTAATAATGTTATTAAGGATATAACTAGAATAGGAAAAGAAAAAAGCTCATGTTTGGACCACATTGTTATTAATGTACAAAATAATGTGAAGCAATCTGGAGTAATTAATATTGGCCTTAGTGACCATTTTCTTATTTATTGCACTAGAAAAATACCTAAGTCTCATGTTCATAAAAATGAACACAACTCCGCTAAATTACGATCTTTAAAAAACTATAATGTAAATAACTATCTTGAAAAACTTAACGATATCGATTGGTCTGTTGTCACTAATAATGACGATGTAAATATCGCGTGGTTAACTCTTAAAGATATCATCATTAAGGTGATCGACTCAATAGCGCCAATAAAAAAAGTTAGACTTAAACAAAACATAGCACCCTGCTTTACCTCCGAAATTGCTAATGAAATCAAAGTAAGAGACACACTTTTAAAAAAATTCAAGAAAGATAAATCTAATCTAGATATATACAAATATTATTGTGCCTCTAGGAACAAAGCTCAGCGGCTGATCAAAAAAGCTAAATCTAATTATTTTCTCAATAAGATTGATGAAAATAAAGACAACCCTAAAAAATTATGGAAAACCCTCAAAGAGCTCGGATACGAGAAGAAATGTAAAACAAACACTAAAATCGTTCTCGATGAAAATGGTAAACAAACTTTCTGTCCAAAAGGCGTTGCCTCTCGTTTTAATGAGTTTTTCACGAATGTTGCGTCAACACTCGTCAAAAAACTCTCAAAATGCATAGGTTTTTTCACCATGTCCACTAACGATCTTCATAAATACTACGTTAAATTAAAAGGAAAAATGTTTAAGCTAGAGCCTGTTACCATAGAATTTGTTAAAACTCAACTCGAAAGCCTAAATGTAAACAAAAGCGTCGGTCTAGATAATATTCTCTCAAGATTTTTACGTGAGAGTGCGATAATCTTGGCTGAACCGATTGCTCATATCATTAACCTTTCGTTTAAAACTAATTGTTTTCCTTATGATCTTAAAACTGCTAAAGTTACCCCTCTATTTAAGAAAAATACTAGAACAAGTGTTGAGAATTATCGGCCGATTAGTATTCTGCCTACGGTATCTAAGATTCTTGAAAAATCTGTAGCTATACAAGTTGAAAGGTATCTTTCCAAAAATAATATACTTTATGCCTATCAATCCGGTTTTCGGCAGGCCCATTCAACTGAAAGCAACCTCATAAATCTCATCGACGGTTTAAAAAACAATAAGTCCAAAGGCCTTCTTACTGGAATGGTTCTATATGACTTACAAAAAGCTTTCGATACCGTCGATCATGTGATTTTAATTAACAAGCTAAAATGCATGGGTTTTAAGTGTACTGACTGGTTTCAATCTTATCTCGCTAATCGCAAACAAGTTGTCAGTGTGAATGGTACCTGCTCTGAACCTCTTATAGTTACTCATGGTGTACCGCAAGGTAGCATCTTGGGCCCTATTCTTTTTCTATGTTATTTAAATGATATTGCTTCTTGTATTGATTCTGATGTTCAATTATTGCTTTATGCTGATGATTCTACGATTCTGTATTCTCATCACGATGCCACCAAAATCACTCATAAATTAAGTACTGTCCTAGCTAAGTGCCAGGACTGGTTAACTGAAAACAAATTATCTTTACATGTTGGCAAAACCGAAAGTATTATCTTTGGTAGCAGAGCGAAGCTTAACAAAGTTAAAGAGTTTTCTGTAGAATTAATGGGCCGTAGAATCAAAAGTATTAAGCAAGTTAAATATTTGGGTATTGATTTAGACCAATATGTATCATGTGATATTATTGCAACTAGTGTTATCATCAGTAAAGTTAAGTCAAGGTTGAAGTTTTTACATAGGCAAAGTTCGTGCTTGAATAAAAAATGTCGTAAACTATTAACCCTTTCACTGCGGAGCATTATTCCCACCTCTGTGCGTAATGTATATTTAAGAAAAACATATGGTATTTTAATAAATTGCAAAAAAATACTAATTGAGATAATTGTGTAATTATTTTTTTGGTGTGTGATGGGCAAAGGGTTAGTCTACAGTTAGGTATAAAAAAAAAATGTAATTTGCATATTGATGACGTCATGTGACGTCATTACAGGTATTTTGGATTTCGTGTTTTTTATCGAATCAATAATAAAAACTATATTTTCTATAAGAAATTCTTATGGAATACGTTTTTCCAACTGGATATTGATAAAGATACGTATAACAAATAAAAATATTTTAAAAAATTGAATTATTTTTATTGTTTTATAAAAATTATGCACAAATCAAAGTTTTGGGGCAAAATCGTGAAAATAATGACATTTTCCAATTTTCCAAAAATTCACTATAGTACAAAACTAACTATTGTTTCAGAATTTTTTTTTTTTGCGTGTTGTGATAAACACAATGTTGCCCGTGGTAAATTTTGGTTACTTTCAAAATGGCCGCCATTACGCTACTCAAAACAACTTTCCAAGATAGAATACTATTATATACACTATACTATATATAATATAACTATAGAGGGCGCATGATTTTCAAGACAATAATACAGCTATAGAGGGCCGTTTTTTTGCTGGAAAAATTTTTTAATGACTTGCAAAAATATTCAAGTTCATCGAACAAATATAGAGGTACGTGCTATTATATTATAGGCAAATACGATTAAATCATTGTTTTGCCCATATTACAGGGTATACGCACTTCAACGACGTTTGTTTATACCCGGTAGTACCGGGTATATGCAGTGAAAGGGTTAAGCACTGCTTAAATACAATGTACATTTGACTATTCTGCCTCGGCATGGTACGGCGGTGTCAATAAGAATCTTAAACATAAATTACAAACTGCCCAAAACAAGATGGCACGTTTCATTTTAAATGTTGGTCCGAGGTGCCAAAGAGCTTTCCCGATATTGGGTTTCTTAATGTCAGCCTCAGAAATAAGTTTTTAAGATTAAATTATGTTCACAAAATTCGTTATAACTTTAATACGCCTTCTTTCCTTAAGGATAACTTTTTGTTAATTTCTGATCATCATAACCATTTCACCAGGGGTACAACATTTAATTTTGTCACTCCTAAGGCTACTGGCGTTAATGATACGACTTTTTATTTCTTAGGTATCCGTGACTGGAACAGGCTCCCAAATTCACTCAAATCAATACAAAATAATGCAACCTTCAAAATAAAACTTAAAGAATATTTTAATAATGAACAGCTTGGAATTTCAGTTTAATTAAGTTATTTTTAATATTGTTTTTTTGATGTTATCTTGTCTTGTATGTATTTTCTTGTTTTTTCATTTTTACTGAGTCATACTTAATGATAATTGTACTAGGCCGAACCACTCACTTTTCAGTCATTACGGATTGGACCCCATTGGAAATAAGTTTACTTTTTTGTCGACTTAATGGGTTATCCAGGTATTCTCTTTTATACATTGTATATTTTAACTTTTATGTATGAATATCGAATAAAATCAATATTATTAGCTCTTTTACAAATATCCGATACATGCAAATTAAAGATTAAACTAGGATCAAAGGTACAGTATAACACCTAGATCTTTCTCCTGCTTTACCTCATGAAGTAAATTACCAGCCATTGAATACACGAAATTGGGATTATCACGACCATAATGAAATACCTTACACTTGTGTCCTTAAATGGCAATTGCCAAACATTAGACCAATGGGAAGCACTGTCAATGTCTCTCTGAAATAAATCCGCATCCTCAATGTTATTGACCACTCTATACAACTTAGTGTCGTCTTCAAATAAATTAATACTAGACTCGACAACATCAGGTAAATCGTTAATGAAGATTGAAAATAAGATTGGGCCCACAACGCTACCCTGTGGAATTCCACTTAATACTGGAGCCTGAGATGATAATTGACCATTGACACTAACTCGTTGTGTTCTATTTGACAAATAATTAGAGAAGCAACCTAGTAGATTTCCCGTAATACCAAAACCTTTCAATTTGACTAGAAGCCTTTGGTGTGGCACACTATCAAAAGCCTTTTTATAGTCTAAATAGACACAATCAAAGCTATCAAGGTTATCCAGGTTAGTAGTCCAACTCTCAAGGACATCAAGTAGTTGTAATGCACATGATCTACCTTGTCTGAATCCAAACTGTTCATTGCACAAAAGACCATTACTCTCAAGATACATTACAAGTTTATCCCTAATAATCCTTTCCATAATTTTCCCTATGACCGACGTTAACCAACCGGTCTGTAGTTAGCCGGGTCCTCCTTTTTGCCTTTTTTAAAGATAGGTATTACAATTTCCTCCTTCCACGATAGATTGACCTTCTGATCCTTGAATAATCTAGTGAATATTAGACTGAGAGGGCAAGCAATTTGATCCTTTAATTCAATCAAAACCCGTGGGTGAAAGCCATCAGGGCCAGCTGACTTATCTATAACTAAGTTAGACAACAGCTTATGAATATCTTCTACATTAAACTCAATATCTGACAAGGAAGCCTCAATCTTATTATCAAGATTCGGAACATTCGATAAGTTCTCCTTACAAAAGACACTGCTAAAAAAAGAATTAAAAGACTCGGCTTTATCTTGGTCATCTACAACAAGTTTACCTTCAAAATTTCTATGAGTAGGAATACCAGATCTGGTATTTAACTGAGAATTTACATAGCGCCAAAAAGACTTTTCATTGATTTTAACCTCATTTGCAATCTTATTTTCGAAGATGTTTGTAGAACTCTTAATCAAATTGACCGTTATCATTCCTTACTCTAATAAACGTGTTCCATTTGACACTAGCACAGTCATGCCCTTTACGTTTTGCTTTGATATACCGTTTCCAGCATTTATTCTTCTGTTTAATAGACTTATCAACCTCCTCAGTAAACCACAAAGGTCTCTTAAAATTTCCAGACAAGTGTTTCTTACACTTTGGAACAAACTGTTCCATACCTCTAGATAAAATATCATCAAAAGAACCGTGCGAGTGTAATCCGTCCTTATCCAATAACTCAGTGTCCCAATCGACACTATCAAGAAAACTACGAAACTTATCATAATCAGCATGGAAATAATTTCTGACCTCTACCACCTCATCTTTGATTAAATTAACTGGAATTTTAAATCGAAGTACCATATGATCACTCTTGCCTAATGGTGGAGCTTGAAGGGCCTCACTAATAGAATCCTCATCAGATGTAAGTACCAGGTCCAGAACATTAGGCTGTTCTCCTATTCTATAACGGGTTGGGTCTCGTACATGCTGAGCTAAAAATAAGTCATTAATGGTGTCGAAAAAATTATGAGTATTTTTACCATCTTCACCAGTCACATATCCTAGCTCCCAATTAATACTCCTATAATTGAAATCTCCAACTATAATGAAATCAGAACAAGAAAAGGATGCCACTTTTCTAAACAGAGAACACAAAGCAGAATTATTGACACTAGATCCGGCGTCACTTCTATACACACATCCAATTAAAAAGGTGCGATCTTTGACTCTAATCTCAACAAACATGGATTCCTCAAACAAAATATCTTTAAACCATGGAGGTATAAAATAGAAGGAGAGAGCTCGAATGTATTGTAGCGCGTTAACAGGATGTCGCCATGGTATTTTCAAAGCCGAAACCTTGTGCCGACAGCGCGCTGCGCGGACTTTGTTACCAACGTCAGCCGCCGCCTATAGTCAGCCCTCTATCACAGAGGAGGTGAGATCCTAAAAAATACACAAACAAACACATATACTTTTGGCATGCGCAGTGCTATTGTTTGTGTTATAATTGTTGCGCAATCAAATGTTTGCTTCCTGCTTAAAAAATCTCTAAATATTGATACCAAACACATTTACATGACATTTTAAGCAAATTTTATCAGGCTCCCATTATAGTTGTTATTGTAATTTACTTGCTGTTTATGCAATTATTAGTCTGGGTTCCAGACGGAGTTTTGTCTAAATATTAGTAAAAAGATAAATATTTTGGCACATATGGCGTTTCATACGTACACTACTTGATTTTGGATACTCCGTCTGGGGAAACACGCACAAGTCACGTGGTTTGACACCAAGAATTCTTGGTGCATACGATTATCCGGTTGACTAGTTTCAGCTGAATGCGATTGGCTACTCACTCGTACACTGTTTTAATATTCATATTTCAGAATTTCAAAGACTCAACAACTAAGATGATGCGCATGCGCTATGTTACGTTTAGACAATGTGTACTTGGGTACATTGATGAACGTTTCTGAAGGCTAGAAATTATTTTATATGCCTAGTACTAGTACTATAATAGTCTGGTAAACATTTGATGGTATTTTTCCCAAGAACATGAAAACTTGTCTTGATATGGTAGGCCAGCTTCTCCGCAAATCAAACATTGAATGGATCATTTATTACGCGGAGATAATTTTGATTTAATTCCAACCCAGACCCTGTCCTGCCTGTTCTGTGTGGTGGTGTAGCCCTGTTGCCCTGTTGTGTGCCGGTGGTGGTATGTAGGCCTACTTTATTGGCGTTTTATTTGGCAGGTCATACGTGCGAGTTGTAGGACCTACAAAGGAGGCCTAGGCCAAGGACTAAACAATTAATAAACAAAACAACTTGGCATTACGATTTTATATTTCAACAGTCTCGATCGTACATTCAGCACTGTACGTACTCGATCTTTTTCATTTTGAAACAAAATGATCATTGGTTGATTCGAAATCCATATTTACATACCGCCCGCCCCATATAGCCAAATACGGTATGATAACATACGTCATTCTTATCGGATGTTAGCGGTCTGCAAATCGATTTCTATACGTGTTTCACAAGTCTGTATTTTCAGACAAAAATCGCGGTCGAAATAAAAACAAATAAATAAAAAAAAAGATAATACAGACTTGGGGCAAGTCTAATGCAATTATATGTATTTCGATAAAATATTAATAGATCATAGATAGATAAAAAATTTGCAGACAGCAACATTGTGTCCATCCGTATTAACATTGACATTTGAAGGAACCATGTGGTATTTCTTATTCTTATATTGACACACGTACAACCTTTCATTTTGTTGTCTATTAAATGATATAAACAGTGAACAACTCACTTTATAATTGTCAGGATATTTATCAACATCATCTGATTGTAGTATTGATCATGGTAGTATTGCCAGATTGCATAGTGATGCATCAATTAAAATGGTATACTTCCAGTAAAATCCATTTTCACCAATAGCACTATTGATATCCAGCAGGGAAATCACTGCTACAAGTACTAGTTGATCCAGCGACCATTTTGTACAATTAAGGTTTACTGCTCAGATTGTCTCTTAATTTGACTAATTCCTCTAGAATTATTCTTTTTAATATATGCAACATGGAAATTAAAGTAATTTCAATATTTAAAGTTTGGTTCTTTGAAGAAATATATTATACTAATTAAAGTATTATTCCTTTTTTATTTCATACCTGTTTATGAATTAATAGATGCTGACTATATAACTTTACAATAAAATTTAATGACAAAAAAACAAAACAAGATCGACGTTTCGGAACCATCATGGAACCATTTTCAAGATCAAGTGATCGATTTATACAAAGAAAAATTATACTAGGAAAAATGATTTCAACCGAATATCATTTTGTATTGACACTTGGTGAAAATTTAAGTCATAGCAAGGGCAAACTTTCTATAGATTAAAAATGGCATGTTTCACAGAAAGTTAAAGATGCGACAAATCAATTTCTAATCAACTTTCTACGCGTTTCATGCAATTTTAGGCATATTAAAAATTCCCACGTGCACGCAAATTTTTACGCGCGTGGTGCGCACATAGTGCTAAAAACAGCTTTTTTCGCGTGATTTATGTTTTTCAAGCCTTTTCTAGTAATTTTACCAACTTTCAAACAATTTCGACTTCAAATCACGTCATACGAGTACGAATTGGACAATTTGCGCGCGTTTTTGATGAAAAAGTTCAAAAATTCGTCAAAATTATGCCAGTCATAGATTCTAAACTACTGTACGTGGTGAACTTTTTTTAAATTACATATTCTGGAAGTTGATGAGTTGTAGATTTTGGATCATTAATCAATATGGCTAACTGGACATTGTGACGTCATCGTGTGGCCACTCGAATATAAAATATAGGACTTTTTTCTCTTTCGTCATAGCTCATCATATTTAATAGAGCGCATCTTCACTTATCCGTATTCCATTTCCTCCCATTTTTTAATATTGTCTAGGTCAATCAATTATCTTTCGCATGATTTAACATTTTTTTAATTGTTATGACGTCATCATGTTCAAAAGCATGAATAACTTGGGTCATTTATTTTCATCATTCCATTATTAAAATTTAAATATGTTATAGCTCCTCAGAATGAAAAGTGATACTCATGATTAAAACGTTTTCTGGAAGCTGTTGAATTGTAGGTACGAATTCATGTACAAATTTTGCGCATCGGCTGTTGTGACGTCATCATATGACACGTTGAATTATAAAAGTCGTATTTCCATATTTTGCATCAAAGTTCATGACATTTAAAAGTGCGCGCATCCTTATTCTACGTATCCTAATTTGTTCAACACGTTAATATGTTGTTACTCAGATAATTCCCTTCCAAAATTCCTATCTATGCGTTTCATTATGATGACGTCATCATGTTAAAAATTGGATAAAAAGGCGGGTGCCATTATTTTCACCTATGCTGCACTGTATATAGTATGTATACAGTATATAGTGTATACTGCGTATATACTTAGACACAAAAAACAGAGAGCACACTAACAACATCTTCATTTCTTCAGGTCACAATGGCATAATCGTTTTTCTGTGCGTAATATTCTAACGTATGACATGCACGTGGCATTTGTCGTGCGGATAACCTAACTCGTCCATAGTGACGAGTTCAAATCTAATTATAATGTATTGTTGTGATATATTTGTACAGTTTAGTAAAAAAGGTTTTATTATGTGCATCCTTATTCCTTATCAATTATGTGTATAAGTACATGTTAATATAGTATACAAATAATAAATGTTTATGAGTGTAATGGTCCAAATAATGCCATGAGGTGAATGACGAAAGGTTATATATTTGTACCATTACACGAATATAAAACATTTATTATTTGTTTTATATAACATCTAAATAGATTTCTGTCATTTGAATCAAATAAAAGGTAGGCCTAGCCAAGGCCTACATTTGATTCACATCACATTTATTAAAACAGTAACGTTTGGTGAATTTAATAAATTTGGTAAATGTTAGTGTTAATTATGTCAACACGACCAAACAATGCTAGCCTAGCAAGGCTAAAACGCCTAGGCCTAGCCTAATACTAACAGGCACTCGGTCGCGTTTCATTTCATTTAAATTATACAAAAAAAAGTGTATAATTATTAGCTCTCAAGAAGAACTACACCACTAACATAACCATCGTTAATACTACTTTTCCTGTATATTTTTTCTTTAAAAAATGATTTTTTTAAAAACATGATGAAACGCAGATTGTCCACAGACAACGTAAAGCTGGCGGCAAAAATGTCTTACATCTTACAAAGTCCTACATTTGTAGTCGCAATTTGGTTTTGCCGATGAATTAAGGATGTACCCGAAATAGTCTATACAATTGTAACAGTGGGGCTCCTATAAAAGGCCCAAAAACTATGCAGTGTTCTTCAATCTTCGATCATGGAAACCTGTAAAGTATGTGATGAGAATGTTGTGTTTAATCAAGAAGCACTGCAATGCATTATATAAGCAAATTAAAATTATTTGTTGGTCAGGGTTAGGGTCTTTTTTATCATGGTATACCCTATGCATTCAATATACACATAATTTACTAGTATCGTTTTGGTTTTCAGGATATTTTGGTGGACAGCGATGGTTACCAGTACACTCAAAAAGTCGACAAGAGGCGTGCTAACATTAATTGGCGGTGTTGTGTTCGAAATAAGCTTGTGATGTGTAAGGCTAGTGTCATTGAATGTGATGGTCTATTCTTGAAAGAATATTCGAATGTTTTAATTTATTTTTTTGTTTTACAGGCGGTTTTCAGAAAAATCCAAGAACTAGGTCTACAACGGGCTTATGCTAACGACAACGGCACACATGAGGTACGCAATATAATTTCAGGTTATACCACGTTGCCAGATGGAATTACCAAAAGATTCCTTTATTTGTGCGTCCAGTACGGCGTAAATGTAAAAGATACCCCTAACCCCCTTTATTTTAATCTGAAAACGTTCATGTCGTGTTTCGTGTTATACATATGCTATTTTTTGTTTATCTCTTTACAGTTACTGAGACAGGTAATGGGATTGCCGCTATTGCCGGCCGAGCACATTGCTCCCACATTGGAACGTTGGGGACAACGTAGTTATCCGCCAGCTATTACTGTATTTGTAGCGGACATGGGTCGATAGCAACACGTTAACCCCTCAAGATTGGTCTGTTTTTGGGCAAGCAACGAGGACCAACAACGACCTTGAGGGATATCCCAACAGACTGAATCGAAAAGGACGACATGGTAAGAAAATTACTTTTCAATTATAATATTATGTATTATGTTGTTAACTTGCTCATGATAATTATAGTATATCGTTATTTTTTTTATTGCAGCAAAACTTCAACTCTACCTCTTAATCGGGCTGCTGAATGAAGAGAATCAGAATGTTCACATCACAATGGAATTAGTTCATCGCAAAGATGTTGACCGGCTTCAGCGCCAAGCTTACCGACGTGCAACTAGAACCCTCTTACGCCTCTGGGACGAGTATCGCGCAGGCCAACGATCAGCGAGATCGCGCATTATATCAAATGATGTTCGCGAGATGTTGTAATTAGATGAGATAGATGTAAATATTGCTAATAAATAAAAGATTATATACAGATAAATTAAATAACGTTTGCAGATGTAAATAAAAAGGTTTCAATTTTAATGATAAATGTAAATATTTGTATATGTATACGTTTTTGTTTTAAAAATAAGAAGATTGAATGATCATTGACAACAGTGTGAAACGAGTTTGTTTTGCATTACATTAACGTATCTATGTTTTGCTTAAAGAATTGAATAAATGTAAACATATGTAAATATTTGTGTATATGTTTTTGTTTTAAAAATAGAAAGATTGAATGAATTGACAAAAGTGTAAAAGTGAGTTTGTTTGCTATTTTTCCCGTCAGAAACAAATAGAATATTTACAAAATATATTAAAATATAATGCTTATAAAAACATTTTTAAAAACGTTAAACTAATAAAATATTGTATTTACAATATTTATTTAAATATAATGATTATTATATAAAAACATTTTTAAATAAACAACTAAAAACCTTAATAAAGCCTACACTTCGATCTTTAATTGGAGCTTACAGTGTACAGTACTGCATTGAGCGGCGTTCCATAGAAATCGCTGGAAGTTCGATTTACCGGAAGCGCGACCAAAATGAAACGCGACTGAGATGATCCGATACCTTATAGTCTAGGCCTAGCTAGGCCTAGACTGAAAGACAGCAATACGAAACTTCGACAGGCAACTGGAACTTATCTAGGCTAATTATTATATAAAAATGATCTAAATTTAAATGCCTTTTGATCTAAATTAGTACATTATACTGTATATCTCTCCAATAATGTACTTCCATCGCGAAATCAGTCATAACAATACCGTTTGCGACGAACGTACAAAATAGGTGGCGCTGTTGTATTTCAAAAGCAATATTTTCCAAACAGGAACAGATTTTTTTTTCTCATACACGAAAAAAAGTACTATTAAACGATCGTTTAATAGTGCGTACTATTGCACGCACGTGACCCACAATCGTCTAATCAAAGGAATTTATTTAGGTGTTATATAATTTATTTTAAGCAACTATAGACCTTAGAAACTATTTTTTTAATAGTCCACCAAGTCAAAAGAATTCTTTACTTTTTTGATGTTAGCAAAAACCATGGAGGTATAAATGCAAAATCTAAGCATCATTGGGAGGGAAACTGCTGTGCACTAAAATCACTATTACTAATTATTTATTAAGCAATTTAGTGAAGATGATAGGTATTTATGTTGTCCTTAAGCCAATAACAATATATTGATATTGCTTTATACTCCAATTTCACTTCTAAGTACAAGATGATATAATATCAGGAACCGAGAAAACGGTCAGCATTACTGAAAGTGGGTCAAATGGAGTGAAATGGAGTTGTGGCTTGGTGGTTATGATGATTGGCTAACACTCCAAGGGTCCTGGGTTCAAGTCCCGTCACATGTCAGGATTTTTTTTTAAGGACAAAATTACAAATCCACTCCCAAAGACTTGTAATAAAAAAAAAATTTTAAAAATAGGGTAGGCACAATTTTTAAGTAAACGAAAACCCACGTGGTCGTGGATTACTTCAGTTCACTTCCATTTGTAGGATGATTTATGTAGGCTATATACAGTAACTATATTGTTATATCTTTCTAAAACAAAAGTGACAAATTAAATTCTAGTTGGTTAATGGTTTGGTCAACGTTTAATTAAATATAAATATGCTTTAGTGCGTTAAACTACTTGTAATAACTTGAATGACCATTATCCTTACCACTACTATTATCAATGGCATCGTCACCATGTAGGCCTACAAAAGCATTTGAATTTACTATCACCATCAAAAAACATTATAAGATATAATATATACAACTGTTGATTTAAAATAAAAATTTACAAATGATACGAAAGAAACGATTATTTTTAACTCTAGGGATACCGAACATGGCGTCTTCTAGGAATATATAGAGCAGAAGGAGCCTCTGGCTACAAATGATTCTATCTGTGATAGGGGTCTTACAAGTAATAAATTACATTTCCCCAAATTTGCTTAAGTGAGAGATGGCCTGATTATTATAGTTTTTGAGGTTTTATTACTTTGGTATAAACTGCATCTTCATCAACTTCATAATGAATAGATCCAGTAGAATCTATTGATATTCTTGATATGTTTTCACCATTAGAAGCATTGTATTCCTCCTCTGTAACAGTTCTCTTTCTAGTCAGTTCCTCGGGTACACTACAAAAGGTTCCATCATTATCATCAATAAATTGAGAAAATATTCTTGGTTGTTTGTCACCTTCATCTGCTTGTATATTTCTTTGTTCCTCTTCCTTCCGTAAAAGTGTGTTTATTCTGTTTAAAATTGATTTTGTGGATTTGTCAACTTCTGCATATAGATCTCCATTCGGTGCTGGGTAATTAGTCACCTAAAAAAAAAAAGCGTTAAATGAAAATTAAAGAAACCTACTTCAATCCAAAAATCTGAAGTTTAAATTCTAATTGCTTTGTTATTTTGAAGTATAACCATTTGTTTAATGTATTGTATTTTTGGGATCAGAGTTTCGTTCACAGTTTAATGTATTGATATTAATACTATGTGAATTGTATTGCTGTTCTCTATTTCAAGCCTAACGCTTAATAAGGGCCAAAATTTAAATAGAAGGAGGACAACTAAACATTATGTTAATAACCTGTATATTTATCTGCTAATACAGAATCCAGAATTATTATTTTTCTCATACTGTACCTTATATTGTGCAGCTCTTTTAGGTTCAACTGTTGGTAATGGTGGTAATCTTTCGCTACTGAATTCCATATCTCCTATTGACATGTACTCCGAGCTATAATGACCAGTATTGTCCTTTTGATAATCAGTAGCATTATTATGTTCATGAATTGCCTCTGTATCTCCTTCATTGAGATTTTTCCGATCCACAGCTGCATAAAATGGATCATCTACAATATCTACATGTCGCACGTTCATTCGATTCGAAACTTGGTGATCTTGATGTTCTGTGAATTGTCCATGATCTACTGAAGCATAACATGGATCAAGATCGTCTGCCTTTTCTTTTTGCCTATTTGTTTCTAAATTAGATTTCATATGCCCGCTGGTATTCTGATTTAAACAACTTAAAGCTTTATTATGTTGAATATTATTCTGACCCACTACTACAGCGTTAGGCTCATCTGTTGTATCTGTTTCAAAAACCATGTTTGTATGACTTAACTGCTGTGTGTCTAGTTCATCATCTTCAAACTCAATAGTGATAACCTGGTTGTTTTCTTGGCTTTCAAAGTTATCCAAATCCTCCTCCAAAGCCTCATTTTCTCTGTCAATTTCAGCTACCCATCTTTTATTTGGAAAATCCTTAAGGTATATCTCCTCATTGTTACTCTTTTTATAATGCTTTGCTATTAAAGCTATAGCCATTACAAAAAGTATTACACAGATTCCAGCTAATGTTGGAACAATGATCACTACTTTATTTGTGTTATCATAATTATTATCATTAGTTAACTTTGCAGTAGTATTTTGAACTTTAAATGTTGAAGTAACAATTTCATTTTGTAGTAATTCTTCTGTTTGAACTTTAAATGTTGTCATCACTTTCTCTATAATTGTTGATTCAATATCACCTGTCTCCTGTTCAGAGAAAGTCATTGTATGTAGAGTTGTGTTTTCACTGGTCACTGTTTCTCCCACTGTTGACCTGTCTGTTATCTTAGTCGGTGTTATGATTACTTGTTTAGTAAAAATGTTTTCAGTTGTCAATTGAATCCGATTACCAATGACACATTCGTTTGAATCTGTTGATCCTTCTTGTGTAGCTCTACATATAAACCATTGTTTACTTGTAACAGATGCTATAGACAAATCATACACCAATGTGGTTGCATTAAATCCCATCTGACTCTTTGATGTCAAGTAAGTACCTGTATGATCAATCCAGTGGAGTGTTATCGGGGGATTACCTGGTGAACTTGTACAAACCAATCTCTGTTGTTCCAATTGTGAATCAGTTTTTAGTGTAATGTTAGAACAAGTAAGTTGAGGAATTGAGTTTCTAATTATCAATGCTGAATCTGAGATAGATGAAAGTGGTATTACAGGACCTTCTGACATAAATATCAAATAACAAGTATATGTTCCGATGTCACTTTCATCAATGTTATTAACCTGTAGAGTCTGATTATAATCAATGTTGTTAAGAGATGAATTTCCATAAATACTGTACTTGGCAGGATCACTCAGTACCCTGTCATTATCTACAATTCGAATAGTGTCATCTTTCCACCATATTATCCAATGACCATGCACTGCTTCATAAATCGTCAGTTGTACATTGCAGGTAAAGTTGACAGAATCAGCTCCAACATCAGTAATAATGTAATTTGGAGTAACTGACACATTGGAAGAACTTGTCATTTGTATAATATGTAGGAACATTATAATGAAAAACGTAATGAAAAACGTAATGCAAATAGCCATCTTTTCTTAAATTGTGTTTAAATAATCTGAAAAGGTAAAATTTAATTTGCTTACTTTCATTTTTAATATAGAATTAAACACCTAATGTTGGTACTCTTTCTTTATAATAATAAGGTAATATATACTTCCTTTAAAAATGAATGAAAACAAAAACTAATTGTAATTGTTATTTTATTTTTAGTAGGCCTACACTACTACCAAAAATGACCAATTCTTTCTATAGACATGATTTATATTATATTTCAAAACACGCTGGTGATAGGATTCAAGATAAATTATATTATCATTAGATTCTGATTTTTAGTAAAAAAGACTAACATATCAACATATGAAAACTATATTCTTTGATACCTATGGTCTGATCTCTAGAAAATGTAAACAATAACAATTAATTAATCACAAACATTGTAAGAAATATCTTTATTAAAAATTGTACTCACCTTCAAACAATATTATGCCTAACAAACATGTATTGTAAAGACAGCATTATTTCTATACATAATTATAAGATACATAATTATAAGACAGGCCTCTTACGTTATGTACACACTACTGTATGTAAAGGACAAAATAGTGTTGGTGATGAATCAGTACTTATTCGTACCAAGTAACGGTTGAATGCCTCTCTAAGGATGACTCTTAAAATACTGTAGTCATTGTGCATTGCTTACTATTGTTCCTATTATTACGTCAATGGTTTCCAATTTAGGTATAATAATAATTATTTATATGGAGTTTACACTTTTACAACAGTGGCACTCGACCAAATGGAAAGTGCATTCAGAAGAAAGGACAACAAAATATACAAAAAAAAACATCAATTACGGTAAATAAAAAGTCAATATAGGTCAACACATGGTTTCTAGGGATCATGTCAAAACAATTCAAATATAGTAACTGCAATACCATTGATAATTAACACTACAGCAACAAGAAACCCACTGACACCTAAATATACAAAACTACAAAAACAAAGAAATAAACATAAAGAATAAGTTAGAAACTGTACAATATAAAATGAATTGGGCAACAACAATGTAATCACTGTTGTGTACAATTGGTACTATGAAGTTACATTCACCTAGTGTACTTAACTAAGTGAATACTTAAACTTAACAGAAATAAATAGATTTTTTGTTGTGTACCAGTACTGTATAATAAACAAAAAGTAGTTTAATAGGTTCTTATAAATGTGTATTAAACTAAAACTTCTAAAAAAGACTACGGTACTATTAATGGTTTGGTCACCAAAATAGTTTACAAATTTCTATTTAAATGTTTTAGTATCTTACTAACTCTTTCAGATTTAACAATTAGTACTTTTTACAATCATAATCTATTTAGTTGGGCCATTTTGGTATAAAATTGAAAATTACTGTATCATTAATAATTTATTAACTTTGTTTGTGTTGATATGCTGCCATTATTATACCACTGCTCTTGTTAGTGTTTAATTTTATTTGATTATGATACATAACAACCTATGACTCACAGCATACTGGGTTTAGACCTAGGCTAGGACAAACAAAGTTTATTTATAAAGTAGAATGGCCTCATCGGTCGAGCTTGAAATCGGTCGCGATAAAATTAACATCCGGTATCTTGTATGGAGCGCAGCTAAATACGCTTTTTATCATATTAGTTGGGTTTAACATATAGCGGTAGCGTTTTATTTTGATAGCGCTAATTTGTATGGGCGCACTAGATAGGTACATTATCACCGTTTCTAGTGTGTTTTTAATGATAACGCTCATTATGTTTTTAATTAATTTTGAATATAGACATTCTAATAATACTATTGACATTTGTTAAGCCTCAATCGGTATATTTTTTCAATGAATTTATAATGTGTTGTTTTAAAAATGTTTTTTGTTTTCTTTCAAGTTTTTGAAAAGATTGGAATGCCTCTGTTTTAAAGTTTTGAAAACGTTAGTAATTTAATAGTTAAACAAGTAGAGGCGCCTATTGCATATTTTTTTTAATCACAGTTATTAATTACGAAACTCGATCTATACCTACAAGTGGATACAGCTCAATGAGGTTTGCAATAAAGGAAGATGATGCATGATGATTTTTGCATTTCGCCACACTCTCGACGTGAGCATGGTTATAGGATAATAATAATAAAATATATAGATAATATGCCGTTATAAATCAATCTACAGTAGGCCTATGATGTACTGATAGATGCAAGAATAATAATAGATGGATGATAAAGGTGGACACGATTCCAAGAGGTAATCTGCAATATTTAAACATTGAGATTAACGAACGGCGTCTATGTGAGACACTGATTTTAACTTGGTTAATTATTTACATTAAATGATTTTTATAATGAAGAAATAAAAGATATTCAAATAAAAAACTATATTATGGTATCATCGACGTAGGCCTACAGTATATACGTAAATTATATATATCGTTTCACAAAAGCATGTGCAGGAGGCCTAGCCTATAGACGTTTCAAACGTATGGTTATTACCTGGCCATGGACAATGATCGTGTTTTGTCCATGATTTGACACACTAACAAGTGCATGTTTTTTTTAAAGAAAGGGGTATCCCGTCAGCAAAATAACGTACTGTTAGAGGAAACAGCTGCACGGCCATAGAATGCGCAGCTCTGATATAGTTTATTTCAGTAACTCACATTTTAACAATCCGCATATGATCATTTAAATACTAAAAATTAGTTTAGAAATTAGAAATAAAAATATACGCATCATCAATAATTATTATACATCTAATGATATCCTACATAACGGACATAGAACTATATAGAAATAAAAATAAGGTGATCAAATATATACAGTCTCTGCCACAGTATGCAATCAGTGATAAATATAAAAATGGATACGCTGGGCTATGTTAAAATTATTGTTTTTTTAATAAATTGTTCTCTTTTATATACGTACAGATCCTTCTCAGAGACCTGTAAAATGAAACACAAACAAACCCCGATGATTTCAACCGCGCCAAGAAAATTGTTAAACGTATGTAAAATAGGCTAATACAGGTATGCAAGAATTGCAATTGAAGTTTCATTTTTTACACAAAGGATTGGAAGAAAACCTACATCTGGTAGGCTAAATGCTTATAAGTATGTAATGTGTGCAGTCAGTAAAATTCATTGGATAACAAAATTAAATACAACATTTTACACTATATTTTAAATAAACTTGCTTGATTTACGTACTGCAAAGTAAAATTCAAATACATTACATAATTTCTGATCACAAATTAGGAAAGCCAGAGTAGGCATAAAAAAATTATGATAGGCATAAAAAAATAGCATAATTGGTTATCCGCACTTATTGACTTATTGTCAAGATCTTTTTTTTTCTTTTTTTTTTTTTCAATCTTATTCTTCTTTCTTTCCACGAATTTTGTTCGCAGCGTATCTCTAATTCGTGTTAACATAATATTGTATTACTTTGTCAGAAGATTGACCTCTAACTGTAGATTGAAATTTCTAATCAATTTCGCATACATTTTGTGCATGCCTTTATATATAATCACGTCTGGACTACTGTAACAGTATTCATGTCGCACTGCCCAAGACCCTGCTTAGGAAGTTGCAGATGTTACACAATAGTGCTGCCTGTCTACAGTAGTGTGTCGAACTACTGTAAGCGTAGAGACCACATAACACCTATCTTGCAATTTGCATGAACTGCACTGGCTTCCTGTGAAGAAGATATTGCTGCTCACATATAAATCTGTTCATGGTCTTGCACCGAGGTACAGGACAATGTTCTCACTCCACAATCTTCTTGTCGCAATCTTCGTTCCAATTCTCAGAATCTTCTTGTTTCTGCTAAATTGAAGACCATCTCATATGGTTACCGTGCATTATCTTATGCAGCTCCTATGAAGCTTTGAAAAATTTTTTTTTTCCCTTACCATGCCACCTAGATTGTTTTAGATCTAGTTTAAGTAGGACAGGAGGCGCCGAGTCCGGGATGACCGCGGCACAACTGGCGCTGACCGGGGTTCAATTAGACCGATCCCTGGTTAGCGACGAAGGCGTATCCCCTTAATCCGGTTTAGGTTTTTTTTTTATTGGCATGGTTGCAATTCCTTTTATTTTTGTACAGGACTTAGAGGTTTCACAACATTATATATGATATACAAATTTAATCTCTAACTCTGATAGAGTGTTCTAAATGACATATGATTAATAAATGCCGATTCAAAATAAGCGGGCCTTCGAGTTGTTAATGAAGGCTTGTCTGACCATTCCAACATTATCTAGAACTTGTTTGAATAACATGTTCGTATTTCTACCATGCTTTGAGCATTTGTCATCTTGGAAGAATAGCTTTTTCGTCATCCAATCATTATCGTATCAATCAGATGTGCAGCATAATTTCGTTGCTGGGTTTTGATGAATGTAGATATATCACAAGTCTTACAATACATATATTGTGAATGTAGATGTTGGTGTAATACAGTTTATAACAATCATCGTCTAAAGTGTTTTTTCGCTGATAACCATTACGGATCATTCGCTCTACAAATTCAGGAACAACATTTTGGTAAACTTGAGGTGTCATCTACCTGTATTTAAGTTGGAATCACCATCTATATTGTTTTATTAAATCAAGATTTAAGGATCAGCCAGGGCCCTCTCAGTTTTATAACTTATCTGTCATACTTTTCTTATGTTAGTGTGCCCTCTATTTTGTGTCCTAAGTATATACAGTATATACAGTATATACTGTATACATACTAAATACAGTGCATAATAGTTGAAATCAACGGGACACAATTCCAATTTTCAACATGATGACATCATCAAAATGAACACGTAGATAGCAATTTTGGAAGGGAATTAACTGAACAACAACATATTAACATGTTGAAGAAATTTGGATACGTAGAATATGGATGCGCTCTCTTTTAAATGTCATGAAATATGACGCAAAATACACAAACCAGAAATGGTGTTGGTAGTCTATAAGTGCTGCTTACCTGGATAAACCCGACAATAGCCCTTTTCCACGAAGTGCGAAACAAATACGAAAAGAAGAATTCTACCCGAATTCACCTCATAAAGAATGGTACATTCCGCTCTAGCGCCCTCTCGTGGGACCACTCCCACGTGTTACCGTCATCATTTCTCAAGACCTCTTGTCTGAGGGGACGGCGGGCGGGTGTTTATCCAGGTAAGCAGCACTTATAGACTACCAACACCATTTCTGGTTTGTGTAGTCTATTACGTGCCTGCTTACCTGGATAAACCCGACAATAGCCAGTGTAGCACCGGACTAGGAATCTAGTCGGCGGCGGGTGACAAGTTAGAAAATTGACTTATACATACCTATAGTCGAGGCTTTAGTATCGCCGTTGCCACTGGTGCCACGTTAGCGGAGATGTCCGACAGGTAGTGTGAGGTGAATGTCGACTGTGTTCGCCACCACGCCGCTTCCATGATGTCAGCTACAGGGACGCCCGAGAACAACGCCCACGAAGTGGAAACCGCGCGCACTTGGTGCATATGTGCCGGTGGCGGTGTGTCTGAAGAAGTGTACGCGTCTTGAATAGTTGCAACGACCCATCTCGCTATTGTTGCCTTAGCGGCCGCGCGGTATGGAGGAACAGAAGCGACGAAGAGGTGAGACACTCCGTCTCTAATCGTCTTAGTGCGGTGGATATACCACTTAAGAGCCCTGACTGGGCACCAAAGCTTATCTCCGTCTGCCGATGAAAAAGATGTGATGGTGGGAACGAACACAGCAGGCGGCGAAAATTTTAACGTCTGTGTCTTGGCAAGGAAATCTTTCCTAAACACTAGCCTCACGCCGGCCCGCTCAAACCTAACATGACCTGGTTCCAAGGAGAGAGCGTGCAACTCGCCTCGGCGTTTGCATGATGCTAAAGCGAGCAAGAACGCCGTTTTCAGCGAGACATTATACAGAGTAGCCTTACTCATAGGCTCAAATGGCGGGCGAGTAAGTGCGGTTAGGACGACGTTAACATCCCATCGAGGAATCAAGACCTTGACTGGAGGTCGTTCTCTGAACATTCCCCGTATCAGTTGAGTGATAACGGGAGATGCCGATATAGAGGAACCGTCTTTAAGTGTTGGCGTGATCGCGCCAATGGCGGATCTATAGCCCGAAATGGTGCGGACCTGAAGACCTGACTCGAACAGGTAATGCAGGAAGGCGCAAACTTGTCCGAGGGTGATCGACCCCGGCTCTACCTGTTGTCGCCTGCACCATGTAAAGAAATGTTTTAGTCGGCTATTGTAGACGGTAAGAGTAGATTCCCGACGAGATTTCGCCGCGAGGGCGGCAGGGCCATCTGGAATGCCTGAGTCTCGGAGCTGATCCCTGACAATGGCCATACAGTCAGGCGCAGGGATTGTAAGTTCCGCAATGGGAACTGAGCTCGGCCCTGCGTCAGCAGATCCTCGCGATCTGGAAGACGCAGGGGATGATCGTAGAGCAGGTCGAGAAGCAGTGGATACCACGCTTGTCGAGCCCAACCCGGGGCGATCAGGAGGACCCGGCAAGGATGGCGCTGAATGCGCGTCAGAACATTTGGAATCAGTGATATTGGTGGGAATGCATACGCCCATAGTCCGTCCCAATGTATGGACAGGGCATCCACCGCCCACGCACGTGCATCCCGGAACCGTGTGCAAAAGGTCGGGAGCTGCGTGTTGTCTGACGTCGCAAACAGATCTATGTGAGGCCGCCCGAAGTGGTCGAATATCAGTGCGGCGATGCTGGGTAGAAGGCGCCATTCCGTAGGACATAGTGTTTGTCGGGACAGAGCGTCCGCAACAACATTGAGGCTGCCCGCAATGTGGGCAGCCGAGAGCATGATGTTGTTGTCTATGCACCACAACATCAGTGTCCACAGGTGGTAGCATAACGTCGGGGACTTCGTGCCTCCTTGACGATTTATATATGCTACCACTGTTGAGTTGTCGGAATGGATAAGGACGTGACGACCGGCCACGTGATGTCGAAGGGCCTTCAAGGTCCTTTCGACTGCCCAGAGTTCTAGGAGGTTGATGTGGGATCGCGCCTCCTCGGCCGTCCAAAGGCCGGAGGCGCGAAGTGCCTTGGAGCAACCGCCCCAGCCTGTCTCGGAAGCGTCCGTCTCTATACGGACGTCCGGCAGAGATTTTTGAATTGGCATTCCCACAGTCAACCTGCCTTCCACCAGCCACCATTCGAGATGCGTCTGAATGAATGTATTCGACAGGACCACTTTGTGTAGGGAGTCTAAGTGCGGTCGGTAATGAGCCAGCAGATGCAGCTGTAAAGGTCTCATACGCAGCCGGCAATACGGAACTAAGGCAACGAAGCTGGCCAGACAACCCAGTGCTCTGAGCCATTCGTAAGCCGTCGGAGCATGAGCAGATATTAGATTGCGTACTGCACTCATTGCAGACGCGATGCGTTGTTGGGATGGAGATGCCAAGCCCGTAACGAGATTTATCTGTGCTCCGAGGTACAACGGGGATTGTGTCGGCACCAGGCACGACTTCTCCCGATTGACAATGAAACCTGCCTGTTCCGTTACCAGAAGGACATATTGTAGACTGCTCATCAGTCTGTCCTTGGACTGGGCCACGACCAACCAATCGTCGAGGTACATGAACACTCTTATGCCATGTTTGTGGAAGAACGACGCCAGCGTTCTGACTATGCGTGTAAACACGCGCGGAGCCGTCGATAGGCCGAACGGCAGGGCGACGAATTGGTACAGACGGTCGAGGATTCTGAAACGTAGCCAACGTTGATCTGCCTCTGCGATAGGAACGTGAAAGTAAGCATCTTTCAGGTCTATCGAGGCTGCCCAGTCTCCATGTTTTAAACCCAGTAGGATGGATGAGATTGTCTCCATCCGAAACCTCTGGGGATGAATGAACCGCTTGTTTAGACTCCTTAAATTTAGGATGGGTCGCCAGTCGCCTGTCTTTTTTTCTGTTAAGAAGACGGTGGACTCGTGCCCGGAGACGGTACATCGAGCGTCGATTTCCTCCACTGCTCCTTTTTGGAGCAGGGTGGAGAGGCCGTCCAGGAGCGCACGTCTCATGTGTGGCTCTGGAGGAATCCTCGTCGACCGAGCGCCCCCGCTCACCGGGGGGCTCGTGAATTCGATGGAATAGCCGTTCTTGATTGTGGAGAGAACCCACCTGTCCTCCGACAGGGTCTCCCACACTCGGGCGAACCGTCTTAGGCGACCCCCCACCTGCCCGTCGCTCGGGGGGACGGGCGCATCGAACGCGTCACCGGCGGCGCGCAAACGCACCCGGACGCCTACCACTCTTTTGGGTAGCGTCAGACCGTCCGGCCCTGCCTCGTGCAGTCCGGCCATATCGGTAGCTGTTGTTGCCGTATGGGGTGCGCGCGCGAGATGTAGAAGCCTGCGTGTCAGGCCGCGCCGGTGGGACATTCGACGGCTGCGGTCGCGACTGCGGCGGTACCGGAGCTGGGAGAGGGGGAGGTGGCCTGGACGGGCCCGAGCGGCCGCGGCTAGCCCGACGCTTCTGTGGGAAACGAGCGCGCGTTTCCCGACGGGCCTCCCTCTCGCGCGCCCATTTGTCCTCTTTTTGGGCGAAACTACCAAAAAACAAGTCCTTAGCCCCGAGGGACTCAGAAGCCGTGAACCTGCGATAATGCGCTGGCGCGATATCAGTACTTTGTAGTACGTTGACACGACGCGCGGCGGCAGAAGTTAAAGATACAAACGCCTGCTGGTCGACAATTAGCCCCGTGATCTGTTGCAGCAGCGCAATGACCTCTGTATCGAACTCCCGCGGGTGGTCCGGATCGGCCAAAAACGACAGCAAGTAGCCGGAGACGGATGTTACTCGAAGTGTCTCGCGGGCCGCTCTATCGATCGTGAGGAGCGTATCTTCTGTCTTCGCGGCCGTCGGAGCAAGGTAAGTAGTCTTTCCCGCTTCTAATCCTTGGTCCTCCCGAACCCGGTCCTTGGCGGCATCAGGCACGCCTGGCGCAGCAATGTACCTATCAAATTGAGCTCTAGGTACCGGAAAAGCGCATGAAAGAATGTTCGGCGCCGGTCTACGCGTACTGGTCTCGCGCGCGATAGCGTCCACGCGGTCGACCAGCTCCGGGTCGAGAGGAACGACTGGGCACGTTGTAACCTTACGGAGAGGCGTACGTACCCCAAACGTCGAGAAACGCTTTGTAGATGGGGTTGGCTTCGGTTCGCGAAAAGCGTATTCGATGCCTAGATATTCCAATACCGCCGGAAGAATCTTATTAACCAGCGCCTGTAGCCCCTCCTCGCCGGGCCTCCGCAACTGCGCGGCTCTCTCCTCATCGGAGATCGTGAGCATAGTACGGTCGCTCGTGTATCCCTCCTCCATTGAGGGTCCCTCAGAATACGACAGTGGCGTCTGAGGTGGAGGCACCGGAATATATGGAATATATGGAGGGCGTGGTTGAGGGAACACCGCGGGCTTGTCCCGTGGAGCAGCCCTCACCGCTGCCGCGATGGCTTGAATAACCGCTGGAGATAGCTCAGTATCCGCAGCGGGAACAGGCGCGGAACCCGCCTCTGGCTCATGCGCGGGAGCTGCGAGAACAACAGGCACCTCCTCGCGTGGTACGTTCTCAGCCGGAACGTCCATTGCAGTTGCGCCTTCCTCCTGAGGTGCGATAGCAACTGCTTTCTGTTCAATAACACGTCCCGCGGGACGTGGAAGCGATGCGAATTTAGCAGGCGTCCAGCGTACGCAAACTTCGCACGGATCTGACTGGCTGCACGTACGGCAGCTAACGCACCGCATGTGGCGGTCCCACTTAAGTGTTGCTCGTGGGCCCCTGCACTGGATGCACTCTTGTTTTGGCATGATGACGAAGAACGCCTAAACAAAGCACACAAACACACCCTAACAGAGTATCTAACGTACTATGCAACAGTGGATACGCCTGACTGATTCTAATAAATGCTACACAAAGCCGGTGAACAGTCCCGGTATGTGAAAAAATTTTTGCCTCGTGCGTAGACGAGGCAACGATTTGCAACGTATCCAACAACTAGTTCTCTAGTCTAACGGTATTTTTGCCCTGTTAGATTAACCAAACAGGGCAACGGTTTCCAACGTATCAATAATCAATGTATACTAATAGATATAAATAGTATATCAATAGTTCAACTTAGCCTCGGCTAGCTTCAGATAAGGTTGTATTTCTCCCTCGTTTGTGACGTATTGCAACGCTCAAACTTCGTCTTGTCTTCGTGACAGTACGAAAAGAAATGATGACGGTAACACGTGGGAGTGGTCCCACGAGAGGGCGCTAGAGCGGAATGTACCATTCTTTATGAGGTGAATTCGGGTAGAATTCTTCTTTTCGTATTTGTTTCGCACTTCGTGGAAAAGGGCTATTGTCGGGTTTATCCAGGTAAGCAGGCACGTAATAGACTATGAAAATACGACTTTTATAATTCAACTGGCCATATGATGACGTAACAAAATGAATTCAAATCTACAATTCAACAGCATCCAACATTTTAATCATGAGTATCACTTTTCATTCTGAGAAGCTAAAACATATTGAAAATACGAATAAGTGAAGATACGCTCTATTAAATGAGACAAAAATCCTATGTTTTATAAATTTAAGTTGCCATATGATGACGTCACATTGTCTGGTTAGCCAAATTATTGCATGATCCAATATCTACAACTCATTATCTTCCTGAATTATGTAATAAAAATAACTTTCACTGTTTATTTTAGAAACTATAAAATGTTTTTTTGTTTTCAACCTATGTTAAAAATGTGAAATTCATAAAATCACGCGCAAGTCACATTGCGCAATTGTAAACGTCATGAAAATGTTAGCAACTTCACGTGAATGACGATATGTTGAGAAAGTTACGAAATGTTGTTTTAGAGATATGCGAGACACAAAAATTACAGAAAAAAGAAAAAAAAGATAATGATCTTTGACAAATATAGTTGTATCTATGTGCATAGTGTTGTATTTTTGCGCATTACATTGAGACACCATGCAAGTAGTAAATTGTCAAAATTCACTATTAATATTTGTAAAATCACATCCTTTTTTACACTAGAGTAGTATGACATCACAATGTTTTGTAAATTGAGGTATGTAATTGTATCTCATAATACTTTTTTTCACATACAAAAGCAGAGGATCACAAGAAAACCTAGATAAATGGATTCTTATTTTAAATATTGCAATTTTTAAAAAACTGTCTCAAAGCGTAGTTGACTGACATCTCACTTTGTGAGCTCTGCCACCAAACAGCGTGTCTGTCCACGACATGGGCTGAGTTTGACCAATACACTGTGGCAACCCCCTACTCTTGCGAGATGCAAGTGCACACAAACCAGATGTGTACACTGGACCTCAATTTTTAAATCCTTATCCGATTATACTTGCTGAGAGATGCTGTGGCTATGGTTTGTGGCGCCCTGCCCTAACCACTCGACTTATTGAACAATTACAAGTTAGTTTGCCTACCTTTTGGTGTTTTTGCTATTATCCATTCTAGCAGTTCTTCTTGTGGTCCATTGCTAAATTCACCTTTAATGTTCCACTGCGACCTTAGCTGAGAAATTCCTGATACACCCATCAATGCAATGAGCAATATTACAATTGAATACTGACGTGTACGTGTTCCCAAAAAACTAAATAGCTGGAAAGTTAAAAAACAGGACAAATTATATATGTTGCTGCATAATGTTGAATAACCCCCAGGAACCCATAATGTATACCAACCGCAGCTGGGCTAGGTTAAATAAAGTAGAGTACTAGTAAGCCAAACATATTCCATTAACCTACTGTAATAACAATCAGACAATCACACCAAAGTAATTTGTCTACAATACAAAGATTCAACTGTGAAAAAAGTTGGAATATTCACCAATAGATAGGTGTACGAGTAAAGATCTGTGCGACAAAAAAATGTGATGTGCCCATTATGGACTTGATGATGGCATATCACTACCATATTTGGGCACATTACACATTTTTTGTCAAATAATTTGATAATGTAGACAGAGCTTTAGACAAATTACATACTACAATAACTTTTCACACAACTAGTATACACAGAAAGTATCCTGCACCCTCATTCTTTCAAAAAATAATAACCTAAACTGCAATAGAAATGTTATACAAACCTCAAATGTAAATATGCTTGTTAATGAAATGAAAAAAGAAGATAAGAATTACCTGTTTTGATGCAAATAAAGAACACATCAGACAAAGATGCGGTGTGAAGAATAATTTTAACCGCATAATGATGAGAGCCATTACTGTAAAGGCAGCTAGTTGAAAGACATGGTAAAGAAGCTTAAGAGCAAATAAAAATTGACAAAACAAGAAATGTATTAATTATATATTATTGTATTAATGATATAAACTTTAATTCATAGGCCTAAACAAATTGTCAGGGTAGGTCAACTTACTATTATGCCTCAATAAGTATAACACGAACAAAATAAGGTACATAATAATTTGGTAAAACTAATTAGGAGCTTTAAACAAATGTCACTAGTTTATGATTCTGTTAAAATAAAATGTCCCTTGAGTCAGTGTGGTCATATTTAGAAAAAAAATCAATAACCATGACTTTTATATATGAGGATATGGTATTTCACCATATCCTTATGTCTATTTTACAGTATGTCTGATTTCACAAACAGGCACATCCCTGGGTATAGTCCCACCATTGACTTTTGTTCTAGATGTAGGCTTCTCTCTAGCCAGTTTAGATGAGTTTTAATAAGAAATGTTTACCAATCATTTTTGTTCCTGAACCAGGCTTTCCCTAGGTACAGTCCTACCCCTCAAAGTAAGCCTAATGTCGTGTTCTAGGGGCAGGTTGGATTATACCAGAGAATATACAGTAGTACTAAGTTATATAGCATTTAAAATGTTTTTCTGGATGCAAACTTACTTCAGCATGTGGTTTTGGTCTTGGAACTCTACATAAAACAAATGATGAATATCAAGCAATCAATATACTTTTTTTGTAATTACATTATCATATACATTTTTGTAACTAATGTAAATTAAATAATTATTTCATATTACTCTAACATAAATAAAAGAAAAATTAAACAAATTATTTTAAAATGAATTGATAATTTCTTACGGTGGAAGATTTACATCTTTTGATTCATCTTCATCTTTTTCATTGGATATGTACGTCTGCCAAATGTTGTACTCCAAAACACCAAACTAGAAGAATGTTAAAATATAAATGTATAACACTTAACAGAAAATGTCTATCTAAATCACCTAGAAAACATACTAGTTCTCAATCAATCTGTGCAACAAAGAGCAAATTGATATGCTTTCCTCTTTAATAGCAGATAGTATGGAAACATTAAGTTTATTTTATTTTAAATGCAAATCCCAATGTCCCTGTATGCACACAAAATTAACGTGACATATTGTAAGAAAAGATACAAAAGACCACTATTATTATTATCTCAAGCTGTTCTTCTACACAGTTTTGGTGGATTATGTCCAGACAAAGGACCAACTACAATATTTAGTTTTTAGGTTATTACACCAAAAATAAAGATGTAGAAAGGAGAACCTAATTAACTCTATGTTGATTATTAAATGAAATACTTACATGATAGACGACTACTAAAATAACTATAATAGCACTTGGAATGAGTAATGAATATGATAACTTCAATATTGTCTAAAAAAAAATTATAATTATAGTCAATGATCAAATAAAGATTAAAACGTTGAATCACTGACTTGCCTCTTGTTATTTGGAGTCAGTTTTATACTATGCTATTTAAACATAATCAGTGCATCTATTGGTTTTTAGAAATAATAATTAATATAGTCAATTTCCATTTCTTTCTGTCATATGCCATTCTCTTCTAGGTTACAGTGATTTGGTGATTTCATATGTCATCTCATATTTAGGTTATATGCATGATATGCATATAACCTCTTGATTCTGTCAGGATCTTTATTTATTTATTTATTTATTCTTTCCTTAGCAATATTTTGTCCGTGAATTATCTTGGTATCAGTTTCATCTAGCTAAGTCAATTTTTCAGAGTATATTCCTTATGGCCAGGAATCGATGTGGTTATGTTTTTACGGTGCGCAATCAAAAATTACGCGGTCTACGCACGATTTAACTAAATCACGTCTTCACAAGCATGAATCACTTTTAAACAAAATTTGGTAGAATGGTACTCATAAATTTCAGGTCATATTTCATCATTATGGCAATACAATTATGTGCGTAGCGCATATAACGCATGCGTACGCGCGCTTAACATTTTTTTAATTGTCAAAATTTACTTTCGATGAAATTAGAGTAGGTTTCAGGCAATTTTTAAAAAAAATGCCATGAGTGCGCAGATTTTTGCACGCGCAAACGTTAATGCGCACTGTTTTTGTCCGATTTCTGTTGTACAACCTTTCTTTAATAATATCATCATATTTTATTCACTTTTGATCGCGGAACTGCGTTATACGAGCACGTCAAAAGTGACAGCCTACGCACGTGTAAGTTAACAAATTGGTGAAAATATGCTAAATTTTCAAATTAATATTGATCGTCAGAATGCTCGGGAACACCTATTTTTTATTTCAATTTCTTGATGTGTATGCATCATATGTATGATTTATTATGGAAGTAAGAGAACAAAAGATGATTAAGTCATCATTAATGGCATATTAAATTTTTTTTAAATAATTTCGACAATCAAAGAAATTATAACATTTTCTTAGGCCGAAACAACAAACTTAACATTAACTTTCTTCATTAAGAAGTTCATATATTAAAGTTAAAAGTATATAGTTTGACAGTGCATCATTCTTTAAATTTTTTTTAAGATGTCATCCTAGTAAAAAATTATAATTAATTGCGGTATGTAATAATCTATCTGCACAATTGGTTACTGCATAGTAAATACACAGAGGAATCTTACTACAACTTTTAGTCAGTTGTGTATGGCTCGGTGGTCTGTGCTCGTGTCTATGGCACTCAAGGTACCGAGATCGAATCTCACCTTGGGAAACGAAACGAGATTTTTTTGTTATTATCCGTAGGCCTATTGTTTGTTCAATTTTATTTCTTAGTGTATAGATTATACACATGATTTATAATGAAATCTAGATAAAAAGTAACTTATGTCTTTATTATTATGTAACAAATGTGGTTTATGACATTATATATGCAGAAGGATCTTTGATCGGATTATGATACCGGCTATTGTATTTGCATTAGCAAGATCCTATCATATATTATAAATAATTGAAGATTCTGAGAAAATCAATCAATCAATATATCTTCAATCAATCAATTATCTTTATTTAAATCAATGCATAACCTATAATTCGTCATAGTGACGAATTAAATTAAATTGAAATACTTACTTTAAATTCTAGAAAATCAAACTCTGCAGCACATGTATACAGCATAGTGTGAAAGTCCTGGTAACCTGTGAACTTTGACTTGAATAAGTTACCAATATGTGCCTAATAAAAGCAATTAGTGTAGACTTTAGAATTGGATATAACTAGCAATCAGGCAACACGGCTGGGTTTTAGTTTAAAAACATTCCAGTACAATTCCGATCATATTGATACCTCATAACCCCCTGACACCAGTCTGTCCCTAATAAGCACCAACCCATGTACCCACAAAATATAGTTTAATATCTCTCCAGCACCAGTTATGTTGATATCCCATTACTCACAACCCACCTCCCCTGTCTGACGGATGTCAAATGTAGTTTAAAACATTCCCAGTACAAATGTGGTCATTTTGATGTAGACCCTGAGGACCTAAAACTATTGTTTATAATAGAACCACGGCTGGACAAGAACCACGGCTGGACAAGAACCACGGCTGGACAAGAACCACGGCTGGACAAGAACCACGGCTGGACAAGAACCACGGCTGGACAAGAACCACGGCTGGACAAGAACCTCGACTGGACAAGAACCACGGCAGGACAAGACAGCAACTTTGACTCATCATGTCAGTTTACATCGTACACCACTGTCCAAGTTGGCTTTACAATTTCTTGATATTCATACATTCATAATATATACATTAAATTTTACAAAAGAATAAATTAAAATAGAATTAATCCAACACAATGTCAATAACATTAGTGTACATTTGAAATTGTGAGTGGACTTGCACTACAAAATAGCAATATGGTTTATCATTTAACAAAAGCAACAATTAACCTTTTAAAATATTTATTCACTTACATCATCTGTGACTGACAGTAAACGAGATAGAAGAAACTTGAATCCTACTGTACCAACAAGTAACAAGAAAATTTGGCCAATCTATATAAGAAATATAATAATAAAGACTTCTCATAAATGTCCAAATAGTGTCACAGTGGTTATCAGATTCAGATTTTGTTATTATCCCTTTCTGGAAATACTATTGCATGCTTGAAATATCAAAATATACAACAGACAAAGGATCCAAATGGACATAAGCTAATAAGCTTTTTGGGCTATCCTGGAAAATCTTTTATAAATGTATTTATTTGCAATGTTAGTAATTTATGACATTGTCCTAGTAAATGAAGCGTAACGTATACATTCCATTAGAATGGCTCTCACCTATTAAAAAAATGATTTAGGCTGGGCCTAGCCTAGTACGTAATAATACGATCTGTACTATTCGAGGTATAAAAATAGTATATAATTTATGACTCCGTAATCTGTAGGATTACTAAATTTTGTATTTCATTAAATGTCAAATAAATATATGCTACTACTGTTATTATTACACTTTAGGCCTAGCTTAAAAAAAATCTACAAAAAATGTATTTCACAATGATCGGGTGCATGACGTCGCGATTTTGGAATCCACTGATGACGTGATTTTGTGAATATCTCATGAATATTAATGAGCTTCCCTAAAATGTATATGAAATTTAATTGCTCGTTATTACTTCTTCATTCTGACATGTCTATATTGTTATAATATTTTTTATTAATAATATAAACAATATTTAAAAGCAATTTTAAACCCAGAATCCCCCTTTAAGCAATTCAAATGCTTTTTTTTTTTTTTTTTTATACTTTTAAACTGAAACTCAATATCAAAAAAATTATTTCCTCTAAGTTAACTTACAAATGTGATAATGTAATGAGGTAGTTTGTTGATTATGGGTTCCAGCATAATCACAACCTGTTAAAAAAATATACAGAGTATTAATAAATTACTGTGATTATTTTTATATTTGATTGAATTGATTGAAATACCAATAATAATTGTTTTATTATAGATTTCTAACTAAATGTGATAGTTTACAGTACAGTATGTTAAATGAACGCTTGGGCCGTTGCCGAGTAACAATGGATGTCACGTGGTATTGTGACGTCACAATGTGATACTCTATGTATGTTTGTGCAACATATGAGTGTTTTATTATCATGTCTAATTTTTAACTCGTTTAAACTCACCCAAAGACTCAGCAAAGCAGCAGCATAAAAAGATGTGAAGAGCATTTCATTACCAAATAAAAACACAAAACTTGTGAACAGACCAAGCTATGGAAAAAGTAAGAAACACATTGACGTTTATAACAAAACCACGTGCATAGGTAGGCTAAAGCTTGTTTTCCACTAGGATGCAACGCAAAGACACACACACAACAAAATGTGCCGGTTGATCTACCAAAATAAGACCTAAGATATCTTAGATAATATAGAAATCTGACTAGGTGTTTTCAAGATCTGATAATGGGTATATATATATATATATATTTACTGCCATAACATTTAGTATTACCTACTATTTTCATACAATTATTTAATATTTGTTCTGTAAAGTGGAAACAGATTATGTTAATGTTAATTTGTGATAGTAATAACTATATACCGAATGTGCTATAAGGATGCATTTCATCTTGTCTGTATTGATGTATCCAAGTGTATAGGTACCAAATACAGCTACAATCTGAAAAAGAAATCAGTCAACTAATATTTAAGTTTGTACTACACTAAAAAAACAAAAACAACTGTCCTAACAAAAATGTACTTTCAAATAGTTCGGACATGAATATACTATATACAACTACAAGAGAGTCAAACAGGACTTTACGAAATACGACAAGAAGCCACAGGACGGTGCTCATGAATAATTTATGCATGAGTTTCAACAAAGTGGGCGGAGCTTAGAATAAAATTCTGTCGTCTTAACTTTTTGAGGATGATAAAGTTGCTATTTTCCTGTTTACGGAGAACGGCCAAAAATAATGTATATATATTCTATAATCTTAAATATACAGTTAATTGTTTAATGAAATAGCATTTTTATTGGGTTAAAATGGGTGTGTTAAAAGCGGCGTTTTAATGCGAGGCCGCTAGCTACTATAGGATGGCTAGGCCTATGCTGTATCACCAGATCCAAGAAATTCTGAAGGGCCCCCGCACCACGAGACAGGGAAAGAAGCGATGCTGCCGGTCGTCGTCTTCGCGCAAGGGTACGTAACAAATAAAACGGCTATGTTGACTGTATATGATTTTACGCTGTATCGAGCATATTCGTTGTCCTCACCTAACCGTTGAATTTCGTAAATATGAACAAATAACACATCACAAAATATATATGCAAAAAGAATTATGGGATATTAAAATCAATCAGACAGCATTGTCTGTGAATCAATTTGATACTGTGTCTGTTCTGTGTACTTTGTCAAACACAAACGTTTGATGGTTTTAAGATGTACTTTTTGGCAGCCTCTTTTTAGCCTGGTTCATCTCCTGCACCATTAATTTTCTATTCAGTTTCCTCTCAATTAAGGACTGTTCCTGTTTCCATAAATTAAATACAGTAAGCTACGTGAAAAAGTCTAAATCATTATGACTAAAATAATTGTTCGTTGCCTAAAAAAGTATAAACCTTGAAAATCGTATAAAATCCATAATTGTATTGTGCATTTTGAACAACCATAATACTCTATGCTTGTTAAAGGTAGTTGAATTGCCTGATTTGGCACATGTGTTACTAACTATTTGATGATGTATCCTAAATTAGTTATTGTATAAATTAGACTAACAGTAGATTGAGATATCTGTTTTAAACGAGTTAAAATATGTAGGATGTTGGTCAAAATAAATGTTAAATTAAATTGAACTAAATTAAATTTTTCAAACAAAAAAGCAAATTTAAATACCTGAGTCAACAAAGCAAATTGGGCAAATTGCCAAGGAAGCATAAAAGCAACGACAGCGGCAGCAATAGAAATGACATGCTTCCACGTAGATACCGTTGATCTTAGACAGTGCGTTACTAGTAACATCTCAAATACAAATACAGGATACGCAAAACTTTCACGCAATGGTGGCGTCCATTGGGCACGAGTACACTGAAAGAAAAATGTATTAAGATCAACTGAATATTTTGTCAGGAGTTTTTCAGAATACTTTAGTTTGCAAGTTTTGAAAATAAAGGTTTTGTAACTAAACAAAATCTGGTTAATGTTTGAAAATTGTCCATCAACACCAATTTGATTTAGTGTTTGTGATCAAAAGTAAAAAAAGTGACACAGTAATAATTAACAATAGTTATCATTATATTATTATAACTGCTTAATTTCTAGTGCACACAGATTATAAGATTGTAAAAAATTTAGATTTGAGATGTTGGTATTATTACCTCTCCATGGTTAAAGAAGAAAGCCATAACAGTGATAAGTCCTCCGAAGATATCGTTGCTAAGGTAATAACCAAATAAGAAAAAGATAGCCATCATAATTCCCTGCTCAACAAAAATTGCAGTAACGTAGAAATATGATGGGTCTCCAATACCTGCGAAAAGAGGCAAATTATTTATTAAAAGTGGAACAGAATTTGTGCAAATTGCAATACATGGCCACCACCACATAATATAATGTGAAGCTTAAGATTTCAAAACTTCACTAATTTTAAAAATACTGTAACATCATCATAAATATTTACCTTCACAGTTTGCAACTGGAGGTAAATTTTGACCTCGATTGACCTTATAGCACTGTTTCGTCTTGATACCCATCCATTTTGTGATGCTATCAAACGACCGGAATCCCATCCCTAAAAATACCTGCAAAGAAATAATAATTAAAGTTTGATTATCTAATACAAATTGTCTTCAATAATACTTCCATTATCAAAACTGTAGTTACTTCATAAGCCCAGAAAATCAAGCATAAAAACAAAAACTCTTTTCTTTATTATCTACATTTTTAATTAGATAGTTTTCTTGTTCACATGAGAACAGAAACATATAAGAGATGCTCTACCTGCACACATGTCTTACATATAACTTTTGGAGTTTTTGTTATGAGTAGCATGGGATCAGTAGCAGAGCATCTAAGTAACAACTAAGCTACAACTCCACACAACCAGCTAGATGCCACCAAACAAAATAAATCAAATATTCTACCACTTTGTTATTGTCTTTTCTTTTATTATTTCATTTTTTTCTTGTAAACTCTATGTAAATAGGTTTATTAAATATTACATCTTTCCATTAATAAAAGTTGAAAATTCAAAAATATTCCATGACTTACTTCTGGATAAAGGTTGAATCGTTTTAAAACATTGATAGTGTTGGGAAATTCTGTAACATTGTCTTTCATAACTAACCACATACCATCCATGAATGATGGTGCTTCTATGATTGTCTTGTAGTATGAATAGTACAGACCCTGTATTAAATGAAATAGTATTGTCACTCACTCCTCCTAACATAATATGTTAGAGGAGTGAGGACTGTACAATGATACTGTACACTACTGTATGTCTGACAGTGCTCAATAATCTTGACTAATGAAGATTATTAAAATCATAATTTGTTTGAATAGGACATTTTGCACTTTTATTAAAGTTATTTTTCTATAAATTATTTTATATAAATTTATTATGCATTCCTTTTTTAAAACAGAGGTTATTTTTATACATAACTGGTTAAATTAAAGTATGGCTCTTGCCCAAATTGCTACAGACATCTGAACTTTATCCCTTATTAATAATAATTCCAACCACTTATCCTATTACCATTTCGGTACGGAAGGTCATTTCTCTCTCCATGTCTGACAGATGCGAGAAGAAACGATCATTTTCAAACATAGAAGAAACATGAGCACTGAAATAAAATTATAAAAATGATTATTCATAAATATTACTGTTGCCCAAACATATATATTTATTTTTTTTAATTATTATTAAATAATTATTTAATAAAACTAGAAAGCCACTCCGAGAGTGCATACCTCCGCCTAATGTAAAATTCTCCTATATAAGATTTCTTCGGGAAAAAATATATATATATCAAATTAATTAATTAAATTTCAGTATATCACCGGGCGGTTTAGAATTAATGTTCTTTAATATATATTTGTGTGTGTCTTAATGCTGTGTGTGAATTTGAAAAGAAATAGGGTTTTTAAACTACTCGCAACAAAAAACTTGTACATTAAATGTAATTATGTTTTAAAATTACAAATCACAACATATAATTCTTTCCTCTTGTACACAAATGAAGTTTTTTGGACAAGTAGTTCTAGAGACAATACAACTTTAGTTTACTTGTTGCTCACCGGCTTTTGAAATTTCTGTCTTATCTTTTAACACTAGCAAGTCTGAAAATAATTTTAAAAAGTGGTCCAGAATTAGGACCATGGTCTGGATTGCCTCCAAAATTTAATGGAGTGGTCCTTAACCACATATCAATCTGTATTTTTATTTTGGGAAAGATCTTGTAATTACATTTTGAGTAATCCTGCTAACAAACAAACAAACACACGCGACCGATTACATATACCTCCTTGGCGGAGGTAAATAAAGCTTAAACTTTAATTCAATCTTTCCAATGGGAATCAGACCAGTCCAATAAGACCAATAATTGATCTAATCACTGATATCAAACTAATATTTTTTACACATTGTTTTAATTATATTCTAATAAATGTATTTGAAATTAGTTAATTGTAGTGAAATGTTGTTAAATTACAGAACAATTCTGTTTTTTTTTTTATATTTTGATAGTAGCATATGTGTATAACGAACGAAGGTATCTTTCCCTCTAAATAGTATACATTATGATGTAGCAACATAATGATTTTAGTTTTTGTTTAAATAATAAAAGTCAATTTCTTGTTTATACATCACAGATTACTTGACGAATGTGATACAATTCAAACATTTAATGATGATCCTTTCTATTTTTGTTTACTGTAATAACAATGAAAATTTTTTTTTTTTTTGAAAAGTTGAAATATGATGAGATCAGAAAAAAAAACATAAACTAACTCCTCAAAGAAAATCTAGTATAAAACTACCTCATTCCAAATAACATGATTCAACGTTTTGATCTTTATTATTTTGATAAACATCAGGAATGAACAATAAAGACAAAGGCAGACAATTATAACTTCAGTGCTATGCAAGCATGGACCTATTATATTAGTCCATGACATGGCATAAACATGTAAATGAGATATAAACAATTAGCCATATAGGGTGTTACAAAGAAAATCAAAACAAAGGCAGCAGACACACAAGTAAAAGTCAGATAAACAATTTTAGCTCTTATGAAGCTCTTAAACCACAATTCAATGATGGTTTGTAGTGGTTAATGGCTAAGGCCTTTTTGAGTAATAAATTATTAGAGCTGTCAGTTATTTTTATGTATGGATAAATTAATGTTTTAAATTCAACTGGCAAATTGTGAAGTTTTAAAACTAATATGGTTAAAAATGACACTATAGGTAAACTTAGAATGTTCATTTACTCTAGTAAGAAACCAATATAGTCACGGTTGCAACCAGGGCATTTAAACTGGTAAACAACTGAAATTCAGTACTTGTTAAAGAAGGTAGGACATAGTGTAATTAAATTGGAGATCTTTGATGGCAAGTTTACAAACTTTCTTTATAAGTTTACGTACTACTACCAGTGTTTCACCATGCCGACGAATATTATAAATCCAAATTACTGAAAAAATGACAATGCTGTGGGTATCAGTGGCTGGATCTCAATGGAGATACAAAAAAAAAAAGCTAAATCAAAACGATAAAGTAAAAGCTTTCACTTTCGGGCAACACTAGCCCTTCATCAGTGTATGTATATATATATATATATTATATTGTAAAAGTGTGTTTATTATTACTCTATATGAATACTGTAATAATATAGGATTTGTAGTAAGATTGCAATTTACACCTATGTTGCTTTAATACTGTACATAAACCAGATTTCTAAAAGCATTTATTTTAGATAATAATATAACATCTGTTGCTATGATGAGCTGTGAGGAAATTGGTTCTCAATAAAAACCTGTACTGTGTCAATATACACTGCAATCTGTTACATGGCATTATTACTGGTAATAATGTATTAAGTTACATATTCTTTAAAGGGTTGTTCTTTTTCTTTTGTCATAGCATGATTGAATAATTATTCAAATAGAGGAAAGTGTTTGTAAGGGTATTCATTATTAGGAATTATTTTGAGTCTGTGCACTGCATTGATTTGCACTTTGTTTGATTAAAGATGTACTGTACTCAAAAACATGAAAAATAAAAATGAAAAAATCAAACGTAAAATAACCTAGGCTATTTTGTAGCTATTCTCTTATTCTAACACTAAAAATAATTTACAAAAATAATGATTTCGCTTAAGACATATAAACAACTTAATTTAACAAAAATCACTGAGGGGCTTTTTTTAAATTAAATAATAATAACATTTTTAGTTTTTATTGTTATCAAATTATTTTTAATGTAGGCCTATTATATCATAGTTTACTTCTTATAAAGCTAATATTTGATGATTGGCTTTGGAAGGATTTATAGTAAATTGTCCTTTAAAAAAAATTTTAAAACAGTTTTGAAAGATTAATTGTTATTATACCCTGTAAAACAGTATTAAACTAAACAGCAAACTGGCCTACTGTAGGCATAGCTAGCCTTGTAGTAATATAGTAAGACTTAAGAAGAGTAAATAATTATTTTTACCTGTTCAGTAATCCAGCTACACATGCTGTGAAGAAATAAAATACTTGTTTTAGATTGATTTGATGAGTAGGCCTAATACTGTGTTATGCCACCACTTTGAAATTGCACAAGGAATGATAGTCTTGTGCACTTTGAAATTGCCCAATTCTTGTCAAACAAAATAATAGTATGCTTATAATAGACATTACAAATTTAAACACTATTTATACTTTTATTCTTTAAGGAACCGACAACACTGTTGTTATAGAAGAGTGCTGTTTACTAGACTATTCTAGTAAACATTTCATCAAAGTAGGCCTACAGTACATGACCCAATGTTATGGAACCACACCTGTAAAAATCGCAGTACTGTATATAAATATATCTGCTTTAAAACATTTTTTACATTCAAGTAAAAACTAAAACATCATTAAAAACCCAAGCAAACACCCAACGATATTACGCCATATATTAATTATTAATGTAATTTTTGTTAAAGAATGCTTTGTATATTCTTGTTATTGACTACTGCCGTCAACTGATTGTTAAATTTGTTATTGATTGTAAAATTGTTATGTTATACACGTTATGAAATTATTATGTGTTGTCATGAGGGATGAGGAATGACAGTGACAGACTTATTTGAGTCGCTATGTCATCCTGGAATGAATTTGAATGTTGAATTGCATTGTTCATTGACATCGAGTTCAGGTGTTTTTTTTTACTAATTTTTTGTAAAAGATGTAGCCTACCCATGACCTCTTTCAGGGTTCTAGGCTATATAGTGCATCATACAATTAAAAAGTGCATAATTAATAAATAATATTATTACTTGTATTATTTATCAATGTAGGATACCTAGGCTATACCTATTTATACCAATTTGCCAAGTAAGGTTAATAATAATTAATATCAAATACAATTATTATTATTATTACAATTAACGGCGTACAATTAATTAGCCTGGCCTGGCTAGGCCTAGCTAGGTGTAGGCCTAGGCTATATTGTCTTTCAAAATTGTTTTTTTCCTAGACCAGGCCAAGGCCTAGCCTAGTCCTTTTAATAGATAACAGACATAGCAATGGCTAAAGAGGCATAAGGCCTAGGCCTAGCCCATCTTCCCGGATAATATATTTCCGGTTAAACAATCCAGCCAGCAAAAAACACCACCACACAGACAGCAGGGTTACACAGCGACACACGTTGCCTACAATTAATTTACTCACCGATAAAAAGTACAAGCGCCATTTTTCCATTAAACATATCTTGCAGATGTGAGCTCTTAAATGTTTTTCCATTTAACTTGGTAAATTTATCTTTTGTTTTATGCCCTTTTCCTCCAACAACATCACTTTTTTGGGACCGCGATCTATCTTTCAGTATTCTCTGTTTCGGAGCCATTTTTGCATTACGCGCTGATCAGATAGAACACTCCCTCTGGAGTTTACCAATTTCTCCCCGAAAAAATGTGCGCAGTACTCGAGCGGGGTTGGTGAAATCTGTCCATAATAGGTTACTTTTCTGTCCATAATAGGTTACTTTCTGTCCATAATAGGGACTAGAGGGCGCTGTTGTTTGTCCATAATAGGTGACTTTCATAATTGGCTGTCCAAAATAGGTGACTTTTTGTCCACAATAGGCGAGTTTATTGGAGTAGTGCGCCATCCATTGTGTTGTCCATAATAGGTGATTTTTTTTTGCGTACTCGTACGTACGTAGTTTATTTCGCGAGTAGAAGTAATACTAATTTGCTTTCTGTTCAGACTTCGAGGCTACCTAGGAGGCCTAATTAGTATAAATATTTAAGTCTCTCTTGCCTATAGGCCTAGGCTAGTCCTGTTAGTTAGGCTACCTCTATAGGCCTACTAGCCTAGGCCTAGTCCATTTGTTATTGTCCACTAATAATAATGAAATGTGAAATTTATTCAGCAACAAATAATTTAATTTGAACTTCATTTTAGGTTTGATAGTACGGACAGACATTACACAACTTACCATACTATTGCAAGTTTAAATAAATCACCAAACGAACCCACACGTTCTTTTACAAAAATAAAAAATACCCCATAATACTCTAATAATAATATTGATAAAGTTTTATTTTTTTAAGATAATGAAATGTAAACTGTTATTTTTATAAATGCATTGGTGTTTCAATGTATTGTTGTATTTTTTTTTCTTTGGACTTATTTTGTTTTGTTAACAGTAATAATGAAAATCAATTTAATATTGAAAAAGACATCACAGTTCAGCACTTCATTTCGTCATTTTAGGTCCTCCCCTATTTCAAAATTCTGGATCCACATAGCTCAATGACAAACCATCCCAGTCTAAAGTGGATCAACAGCAGCACATCTCATCCATTTATTATATTGTTTAATTAAATGAATCAATTTTAATGTTTAATACTAATAAGAAATACGACAATAAATCAAGTTTACATACACGCAGTGTACAATCAACACCTTTGTTCTGTATTCAGAACAGTTTATTCAAAATCTAAATCACATTTAAAAAATACTGAATTATATTATTTTTAAAAGTGTAAAAACATGGTTAAACTACAATTTAAAAAATAGCAAGGATAAATAAAATGCACCATAATGATTATGTTTATTACTATAATTATTGATCGATGATTATGATCAAAAATAATATGTTGAAGTGATGTACTTTTTCATTTCAGCAGCATACTGTATATGAGCAGAATATCAAACACCTGTATGCCTATAATAAAAAAAAAGGTATTGTATAATGCAAGAAACTTCAATCTTAGTAATGCTGAGACAAATTTTCATGTTGTATGGTGGGAAACAGTTATGTTTAAATATTTTATTGCATTTAAAAAAAAGATATGTAGGATTGTTTTACTAAATTTAAGTTTATACCAGTTGTTAGAGTCAATTATTACCATACTCACTATATGAAAACTGATATTAAATGTTTTAAAGACAAATGCTTTATTGAATGAATGCTTTAATAATATAACATTCAATTAAATTTTGAAATATTGTCTGCATGAATTTGTTAGTGGATTTATCTATTCTTTGTACTGTGATTGTAATGTTTATAATGAATGGAAATAAAAAAAAAAATATCTACTTTTAATTTCTTAGCAATTCAAATGAATAGAATATTTCAAATCAGAATGTTAAAAATAAATTTTCATGTATTGTCAGTTTTTCTACTACGGTACTGATAAAATTCAGTTTGTCTCTCTGAAAATGTTTGACTAAATTGTATCCTTCTTTTCCGAAGATTACTTTTGCAAACAAATACTTTTTCTAAATAGGCTTCTTCTTTTGATTTTACAGTATCTTGGTCATATTGAAAAATGTCCTAAAAGATGTAGGCCTAGTGGGTTGTATGTAAAGTATTATTCTTTAATTGTAAGTTGGGCCTATCTGTTACTTACCCTAGTTAATAGAAATGTCCATGCTACTGTACTATAACATTGATCAGAAGATACACTGTACACAATCTTTGATACATGCAAAAAATATGGGAAAAATTGAGATTTAAATAGATGACATAATTAATAACATACAGTAACAATAGCTCTGGCTCTACTATACTGCCAACCTACTAACTGTCCGAACTGTCTGGATAAGACTCATTCATTCAAAATATAATTTTAAAAAAAAGTATAGCCTAGTAGTGCAGTGGGCGGTGGTGGCAGTGGTATTAGTAAAAGACTGTATAATGACTAGTCCGCCAGACCTGACCTGCAGTTAGGCAGTATAGTTACGAGTAGGCCTAGGCCCTAGTATGTAAAATATTCATATTAAAAAAATAAAATAATAAAAAAACAGATAATGAGGATAGGCCTAGGCCTAGTTGTTTGTAGTAGGAAACCTATCTACCTAATATGAGCCCATTTCATTTGTATTCCTCCCCTGCTGTAAGGTAGGCTTAGAAAAAAAAAAGCTCACATTTCATTAGTGGACAATAACAAATGGACTCCAGCTAAGCTAGTAGTAGTACTAGGCCTAGGCCTGACTGAGGTAGCCTAACTAAAACAGGACTAGCCTAGGCTAGGCCTAGAGGCTAGAGAGACTTAAATAATTATACTAATTAGGCCTAGGCCTCCTACTAGCTAGGCCTAGGTAGCCTCGAAGTCTGAAGAGAAAGCAAATTAGTATTAACTAATAATACTATTAATTCTACTCGCGAAATAAACTACGTATGTACGAGTACGCCAACAAAATCACCTATTATGGACAACACAATGGATGGCGCACTACTCCAATAAACTAGCCTATAGGCCTAGGCCCTAGTATTGTGGACAAAAAGTCACCTATTTTGGACAGCCAATTATGAAAGTTACCTATTATGGACAAACAACAGCGCCCTCTAGTCCCTATTATGGACAGAAAGTCCCCTATTATGGACAGAAAAGTAACCTATTATGGACAGATTTGCACCAACCCTATTGCAGTACTCTGCGTGCGATGCAGCAGCAGCTAGCTCGTTATCACACGTGCGTTTCAACCATATGACGCACTCGTCCATCCAATGATGGTTAATTAATAATAGGGAATTTATAAATTCATTTATAATAAATAATTTATATTATTTTTTAACAAAAATTGTTTAATTGGCAGTTTCGTGTAATTTAAGGTGACAACACTAACTCACCAAATTCAGGACTATAAATTGTTAAAGAAACCCCCTGCCATATATTAATTATAGTTACTTCGAAAGCGCAAGTATATTTTTTTTTAATTGCGATCTAAACGAAACAGACGTACTTCAAGCAATAATGACGGTATATGTAGGCTACCCTATGTATGTAATTCTAAGATCCAAGTTATAGGCGCCGCATCTCTCTCATGTCCTGTGCCCCAGAATATTAGAATGGAGGAATTGACAATGCTCGAGCAAAGTCTATCGAATGCAATGTGAAATTTGAAACCAATTTAATAATGGAACAATAAATCAACAATTAATGTATGTTCTTGGTTCACTGTACTTGTCTTCCATCGAATCCTACGAATATGTGAGTTGCATTCGATAGATTCTGTAAAGGTTTCACCAAACGTGCATGGAAAAAGACGAGGGGTGAGAAACAAGAAATTGGTTTTTTTTAACTACTTTTGTTAATGTTATATTTTTTAATATTTTGTACATAATTTATATTTTGTACATAATTTATATTATTTTTTAACAAAAAAATATTTCCCCTGTAAATATATTGTTAAATCTTTTCTTTTCTGTAACTTTTATTTTACTTAATCTGGACGCACATTTATTCAAGAAGTGCCCTGTTTCAAAAGTGTAGCTTTTAATAAATTATTATTATAATACACATTTATAAAAAATTTGTCCAACAGTAAACATTTATTAAAAACAGGTCACTTGCCTATAAATGGTTAGAATGTTAAAGCATTGATGAAATGAAAATTGTCACTTTTTGTTTGTTGTTGAATTTTTGAAATTGTAAAACTTAAACAAGAAATATTTCTTACAAAAAACGCCGCGTAACTTTTTGACTGGGCAGTTGTAAGAACAGTCTTCATTAATCTAATATAATAGGTCGGCCAATCAAAACGCAAGTGAACAATTGGGACTTTACTTGTGATTTATGTCATTGGCCTGTCAGCACAGTCGTTTCTTTCTAGAATTAAACGCACAAACTTGTATTGGGAATAATGTATGTGGTTATTACTATCGCATTTAGGTATTGATAATAATAATAATATGGCTTTTGAATATATAATTACTGTCTGTAGAATAACATTTATACATTTTCGGTTCGCGATCAAAAGTTATATGAATGGATTTGTAATAGGTATTTATAATAATAGTATATGGGTTGTATTATTGCTAAGCTATCACCAAATCGCGTTATAACATTATTTCTCAGGGTTTTTTGCACCATTGATCAATACCAAACGCGTATCGGTATTATAGTTTTTAATGAATCATTACATTAATAAAAATACCCAATTAAATCAATCGCGTCAGTCCAATTCCGACTTATGTTTCGATCACATAGTTCTGTGTCTACACTGTCCCAACTAGTTTAACAAAAAAAGTGTGATGTGCCCAAATATGGTAGTGATATGCCCGAATATCGTAGTGATATGACATCGTCATGTCTATATAATATGGGCACATCATAATCATATTTAGTTTGATAGTATAGACAAAGCTTAAGGATTATATTTAAAAAATGTTTTCTTACATTTTGAACGGAAGTATTTATTTGTTTATAAGCCCAATTTTCCAGTCTTAATTTTACATTTTGAAAAAAAGTATTTATTTGTTTATAAGCCAAATTTTCCAGTCCTAATTTTACATTTTGAAAAAAAGTATTTTATTTGTTGATAAAGCCCAATTGTGCAGTCTTATTTTACATTTTGAACGAAAGTATTTATTTGTTGATAAGCCCAATTTTGCATTCTTATTTTAAATTTTAAATGAAAGTATTTATTTGTTGATAAGCCGAATTTTCCAGTTTAATAATAATGACCCCTTCCACAGTGCTTATACCATATACATTTTACATGATATTGACCGTGGGTTCTTTACGCCTCTGATGCATTTGTTTTTATTGTACCTTTTTAATAAATTATTATATGTTTAGGCCTAATCACACCCAATTTAATGAAACGGTCAGATTCCGATTTCAATTGAACGAAAGTAGTACTGTATTTATTATTCATTGATAAGCCAAGGGTCCCATGGCGTTAGCTGATATCTTGAGCATTTGACTCTTGTGTGAACTGTAACACAAATCATTCTTCAAAATCTAAAGAAAGAACCTCACACGTCTTTTTTGTGAGTGATACACTATGGATATGCCCACGGAAATAATATGTGGACATTGCAAATAATCATAGGCCTACAGTAACAAACATAGAATGGCTAATAAGCATAACATTCAGACTTGCTTGTTTTCTAGTGGATTTTTATTTACTTTAGCATGTAGAATAAAACTAGTAACAGTGGCTATATTAATAATTATACTGATTATCCTTGATGTTATCGCGTCTAATAATAAAATATTTTGTTGTTGATAAGCCCAATTTTTCAGCCTTGATTTTACATTTTGAACGAAAGTATTTATTTGTTGATAAGCCCAATTTTGCAGTCTTAATAATGACCCTTCCACAGTGCATTTTACATGATATTGACCGAGGGTTTTTACGCCTCTATAGCCACTGATCAATACCATAATTAATGTACTTTTTTAAATGAATATTGAAATGTTTCAACATACCCAATTCAAAAAAACGGTCCGTTTTCGAGTTCAATCTTTTGATTAGAGAGGTTGGAGTTTCATTTTGAATTATACTAACATTGGCCTAGATTGACAGTCATAAAAAAGAAAGTCATTGTAAATACTTCCCTTTATGTTGACAGAGCCAAAATAAAGTTTTGACCATTATCGATTGATTATTTGACAGTGACTTATTATAATACCGGCCTGGTTGACAGCAAAAACGAAGTTATTATTTATTAAACAAGATTTTACAGATTTCCGTCTACATCTCAATAATACTGTATTATCAGCAAAGGCTTTCATATAGACTCTCTTCTCCCAGACGTTTTTTGGGTCCAGCAGCTACCTATAAATTATAGTCGAGTTTCCAAATTCACAAACTGTCAGCCTTAGATACTAAAGCTACCGCTATGAAACAGCTTATTAATGAATGTGTCCTCCTGGGACATAGCTGGCTAGATATATAATATTGAAACCTGAGTTTTTATAATAACTATACAGTTAGTGAAATAAAAGTCTACTGCCCTCTATTTTAAGTACCTTATTTCATGCTTGATTGATTTAAAATAATTGGGCGGAGTTAAGTTCAATTATCATTGAAGTACATAGCAACCAGACGCTGTTGATAAGCACATACAGTTAAGCAAGGTGTTATACGATAATAGATGAGCAGTGTAGGTTGATTCCGAGGTTGATTGATTACATTATTGAAATATTATGTTTTGTCAATAAGATTAATTATGATTGAATGATCACATGTGTATTCGGTAAGTTTCTTTAGGAGTTAAATAATAAATTGAGCTGCAACAAACCAGTTAGACGTTGTATATAACTATGTATTAGGCCTTAGCCTACTAGAAAGTTACTATACTTAGGCTAGGCTTATTCGTATTTATTTAGTGAGTTTTAGGCTTATTTTAAAAGTGTATATATATCTTGGGCAAGCCTGTGTGTCCCTCTGTTTATACTCAACGTAAGGACAGAACATCATTTATGGTGGTCAGACTAGTGTCTCTCCAATAATGTTTTGAAATGATTAATTGGTGTAGCCTCTACTACAGATTTAAGAAGGGAGTTCCAGTCTGATTTCAGCCTGAGTTGCCTTGCACTTCATTTTTTTCTGATTTTATTTTTTTTTTTATTCAAACGAAATTTATATTACAGATTTACCGAAACGTATCAATAGATAGGAGGACCATAAATAAAAAATGACAGCAACGATGCTGAAAAGGCCAGAGGGAGACCTCAGATTGCACCTACAACCAGACACGAATGCTGGCAGCAACATTGGGCAACAGATTTCACAAAGCAGACGTATACGACAAATGAAATTCCCTAAATTAAGAGGGAAATTTGACTTTGATAGTTTTCAAGATACACGAAATGTAGGATTTGTTAAGTACAATGATGACACCCTTGCACCAGCCCGGGATAATGTACCCATTATAGATCCTACAAGTGGATTTATCTCTGCGTCCGCGGATGTTGATCGTAGCACCGGTATCAGGGATATACCATCTATGCAAGCAATTGATAATCCACCAAACAATGTGACGCCAATGACTCCGCAACCATCAAAGTCGTCTGAACATAGAGACCGCATACCACCAGGAAAATGGCGGGAAGATCTAACTATTAAACGGTCATATACATCCCCGCATCTAGGAGCTAATTGTGAGGGGGAAATTACTAGATTCAGGAGTGAGCCAGGAAATTGGTCTGGTAGAAAAATTAGTGATGTTTGGATCCGAGCAAAATTAGGAGGTACTGTAAATAAAGATTATATTTTATGACAGTTTGGAGACAAGGCTGTTAAGGCTCATTAATAGTGGCTAATAAAGCGGCCCTCCCCCTTAAAATAACCACAAAGACAAACACAAGATAGTATTATACACAAACAAAGTCTTATTACAAGTCTTTGTGGGTGGAGTTCTGTCATGAGAACCAAATCCTGGCATCTGACAGGATTTGAACTTTGTTCCAGGGGATCTAAGGTACCAGAGGTAAGAGAAAAAAACCAATTATAATATTCACAAAAGAAAACAGTGGTAATATCTTCCATAAATCTGTCTGCATGCATTGAATTAAGAAGAGATGTGGGGTAGCAAATCCAAGGAGGACTTCCTTTAAATTTAAACCTGGGTACAGTTTTCCTCCCTGGTAAATAGCGGCCTTTTTAGTCAGTTTTTGTCAATTCAACATATATTTTGACCAAAATCAACAAACATTCAACATATGTATAAAAACAAAACAAAAAACAACAAAGTATCATTTGGTCAAGGGACGAAAAGAGTCTCAAATAACTGAGATGAAATCATTTGAATGAACATTGTTACGCTCTGTCTACAATATCAACAATAAACTAGAATTTTATTCGTCACTTTGACGAATTATAGGTGATAATTTTTTTAAATTTTACTGATATTTAATTTTTTTTAAAACATGCACGTATGTTAAATATGACTGCAAAATATTGATTTATGCAATCCTATTACCTGATGCATATATGCTTATGGTGCTGATTGGTGCCTATTAAGTGTCATACAGTACAGTGTACTGTATATCTATATACAGTGTAACATAGGTGAAATTACGGGAACTACACCATGTTCTAATTTTTTGGTACGATGACGTTGTCAAAATAAACTTGAAGAACACAATTTCGATAGATAATCATTATGTCCATATATGGGCACATCAAATTTTGTTGTCACATAATAAACTTTGATGTGTATGTAAGCTTTAGTTCAAAATATAATCTATGAAGTCTACTATACCCTAATGGTTATCGTGTTAATTGCAGGATGGACCAGTGACCGAGATCCACGAGAAGTTGAAAAAGAACAAGAAAGAATACAAAATAGATTATCAACATTATCGATTAAAGGACTAGCCAATGTAAGTAGTCCTTTTGTAGTAAAAAAAATACACAGTATGTTTATAGTTTTAAAAGTTAAACTTGGACAATTAATATATTTATGGTAGAATAAGCTAACTGTATTGTGCGGTGTGTCTATATATAAAAGAATAGAATCAATAGAGCTATAACTATTTATAAAATATCTATTAAAGATCAATATAATCAATTGTAAAAGCTAGATTAGATTCTACACTGACTGTCTATAAACATTGATTGCCACATGCAGTGTTTTTGCAGTATACTGTATTGAATTATCAAAATGTCAAATAGTAACTTGTGTAATCTACAGTCACTATTATATCTTTCAAGATTAACATTCTGGTCTGTCAACATTGTATAAAAATAAGAGATTAAATAATTATATATTATTTGTGGGGGTCTTTTGATCAGTTTCATTTAGATGGACCACACTTTGTTAAAGGTGGTTGAAATAATAAATAAATGTTAATACTATATTTGGTAAAATTATTTTCTAGATCCACCAAGGGGCAGGGGGAGGAGGAGTTGGAGCCGGCCTGGGCCCCTTTAAATTTCACAAATTGTAATGCAAAAGATAGGACATCAAATTAAGTTCAGAACTTCATTTCACTACTTGTAGGCCATGGGGCCCCCTATTTCAAAATCCTGGATCCGCCACTGCCACCAGTAGTTTAAAACGTGTGCAAAACACTGAACAGTGATTTTAGCTTGTACAGTTGTTAAATTGGCCCACAGTGTGTCATGCAGTATTTACCATCAGTCCATATCAACAGTATTCATCTTGTTATCATTCTGTTTCAACAGGCTGTGGATAGAGTCCCTGATTGGAAAGATAAAGCCGCTCATAGATATTGCTACACTTCCTCTACACAAAGGTATATTGTCAATTCTTTAAAAAACAAAATTGAAACTTTTCATTATTTTAATAGGTGCAGCTTGAACACTTTGATGGTTTTTTTGCAATCATATTCTTTTTTCAATACTAAACACTATTAGGGGCAGATTGGTAAAAGAGAGACACTACAGTACAAGTATGAGAAGGAAAAAGGTTCTTAATCTTGAGAGTTAGGCCCTGATTGGGTTAATAATTGGTCAATCAATTGGTCATAGCTTAAACAGTAAAATACTGTAAGTGTAAAAGGTATATTCAAACATGAAATAAATTGTGATATGTAGGGGTTAATGCCACCATTTGGATCTGCCGCTAACCACTTTTGGTTTGAAAATTTACAGAGCATATGAAGAAGTAGATTGGGATTCAATGCTAGCTCCCAAGGTTCTACCACCAGCATCCACAGTTGAACGACAATCTGACTTGGTGTCACACCGATTTAATGAGAATAAACGCTACGCACCAACTGCGCATGGTTATCAGAGTCTAGAAGGAACATGGGATAAGTTTCAAATACGAGATGGATATCACTTTACTGGTCCAGTAGAATTGTAAGCACATTACAGAAACCTGTCATATTTATTTGAATAAACACACCTTAGTTTTTAGGAAGGAGTTTATTCGAGGGAAACCTGCTACATGGCATTCAATGAAAATTCTATAACAATTCACTTACAAGAATGAAATAATTTACATATCAACTTTTTACATAACCTTCTTTAGCCTACTTTCTAGAACACTATATACAGGCCTTTCATACATACAATAGCATATTGCATAATTATAGAGCTGGAGAAAAAAACCAATTGTTTATTTTTCTGTATGTCTGCATTGTATTACGTTTTTTCTTTCAGCTGTAGCCCATACTGCAAAGTTAATCACATACCAAATTACAGTGGTTATTTGGGAACACCAGGTGAACAAGATAATCCAAGAGTATTTTATATTCCACAAACTGTACTAAGAACTGCAAAACCAAGATATACAGACACAGCCAGGTACATATTTAGCAAATTGAATGTATGTCCACCTGAGTCGAGTGGCCGAGGGGTTACAGGGGCACCACAATCCATAGCCATACCATCGGCACAAGTTCAATGCTCTCGTGAACGATGGTTCTGGTGGTAGAACAATTAGTCTTCTCGAATAGTGACTTAAAACTAGAGGTGCAGTGTACACATCTGACTTGTGTGCACTTTAAAGTGTACAACATGAAGGGGGAAGAAAGTTATCCACACATATGTGTAATTCAGTAGGCAGTGAGTCACAGGTTTACATTTTTTAGTGAAATGGTCCTCACTTTCTAACCTTAAATTTAAATTTTACAGACGAGCAAATATCCCAGGCTACACAGGACACACCCACTGGAGTAGCAGTCATCCCGCCAATAGCAATACACCTCTGCCTCCCCCTCAGACTACAGCAAGAGTCCACAGGTAAGTGTTGAAAAACGCTTTAGTATTAATCCTTCCAATAACTGTTTAGAATTGCTTTGATATTGGACTCTGAAACTTAAGCTCATGTTTACATGCTCTTTTTTCTAATGGTATCAATTTGGTTTAGCTTGTTTTGAATTCAAAAGCAAATACACCAAATAAACATCTGATACAACCCCATTGTAAAAGCTTACATTTCAAAACCTAGCAGAGTCAAACTTGCATTGGATGCACCTCTCAAAACCCATAAAAGTTATAAGAGAGAGTTAACAGATCACAAGATCATTTACGTTGATTGTAATTTGGATATGATTTGAATAATCATATCAAGAAACAACAGATCAAATTTGACGCTCATAATGTGAGGCAATCAAATTACAGCCACACCAAACAGTTACTGTTCAATGATGATAAAAATCGTAAATTGGCCATATGTTACCAAATGTAATTAGAACAGAGGCTTCATATTTAGGATTGTCCAACACAGATCACTTTGCTAGAGAATCCAGAGCGAGGAAACATTACATTTGTTGTCTAGTTAGATGCCCACATAACTGAGAACACCTGTGAGTTATGTACTAGCCGATCTATGCACCTTGCTGGTAAACGTAATGCAGTGTTTTGTTCTGGATTTGGTAGCTTTTAGGTTTCATGAATCAATTTCCTAAACACTAAAAAAACCTCTCATTAATATTGATTGATATATGTTTGGTTTTTATTCTGTTATCTGCAAAGTTAACTTTATAGCCTATAGATAACCATCATAAGTTTGTTACAAACATATGAAACAGCTGTGTATGTAAGCTTAACTATTGTTATATGCACACTTAACTCTAGTATGTGTGAACGCTGCTAATACTTTGAGTGCTCATTTCCTACAGGTTGTTACAGCATATTGCAATAAACCAAAATCATGTCCACACAGGATGTTATAGCTGTAGGAGTCTTTTAAACTTTAAAATGTATCAGTAGTACATGAAAGATATGCTCAGAATCAGTAAAAGGTTGAAAAAATTGCAACAGAATTTTTTTCACCACAATGCATTTCTATAAGGTTCCTATATGAACATACTAAAAGTCTAGAAAAATCCAGGTAGGGGAAATAGGTTTTTTTAAACAAAATGGCCGCCAATGGTGAAAAATGTCTAAAAATGAACATAAAACATATATTGTATATCTAATTACCACTTGATAGCAGTTTTTATAATGCTTTTTATATCTCTTTAGTGTCAAACATTTAAACTGCAATATACATATTAATTTAAGTGCTATTTAGCAGCAAAAACACAAATTTAAGTATCAAGATATCACCACGGTTATAATAATAGACAACGTAGTCCTATGCATTATAATGCAGGACTACGGTGTCTAATAAAACAGTTCATTTACAATAGAATTATACAATCTTACAATCTATTAATCCATTCATTTTCATTGTCCAGTTATCATCCTCTGTCTATAGGTAGGAATTAAGCATGTGCTGATGATGCCGTGGTATTCGTCACAAACAGTGGTAACTGGTGGTAAATTTGTCATCAATGGACACATCACGCCATTTGTAACTTTCCATCCCCCAGTCTGTCGGTTGAAGAGTATTTTCTATCCACTGCTGTACCATGGTAATATACACGCAGGGAATGACATTTTGCAGCATTTGTTGTTGGGGGGAATAGACTTTATTTCAAGTGCTGTTTTGCTTTTTGCTACTTTCTCCCAGAACGTATTCCTCCATAGCGCTACCAATGCCAATTCCTCTGAGGCGATGGATTCTTTTTTTTTTAAGACGTTTGGTTTTACAGAGTTTATAAGCATACTACTGCCCAGGTGTTATGACTTTTTAAGATTAACACCAAATAGATGGGATGTAGTATCACATCCCTGGATTCCATGTATAAAAAGCAAATTAATTTTTACAGAGCTTCACACCAAGGAAAGACTTTACATGCATTCACAGTGCTCCCCCATCGAGAACATACAGTATTAAATCAATGAATGAAGCAACCGTGACAGAATATTAATTTAAGAGGAAAGAACATATTATTACACATGGGTCAAAATCAACCATATTCATCAATAGAGAAGCAGTGCACATTCCTTCACATATACTATTTCATCATTGATGGCTATGTGAGACAGTCATACACAATGCATCATTTGTTGAAAAAGAACCTTGTACTTTTCCTGCAGCCCTCTTTTACTTCATCGACTCCATACACACTGCTAGACTACTCAGAAACCTTCATCTCACTGCCCACTGTTTGCTACATCAAACCTCTTGGCCCGAAACAGCAACATTTCAAGACATTTATTATGTACCATGTATGTTTGTTACGTTATGTGAAGGCAAAGTAAACTCTTGTGTTTATATAATTATGGGCCGTAAGTAAATTTGGTTTAGGAAAAGCTGGAAAATCATCACAGTTGGAGTTGTATGTCAAATTTTGTAAACCAAACAGTTTCCAAAAAAAAGAAAACATTGCATCAGGAATTTGGCATTGGTAGCTATATATGGAGGGAAGTCAATGGAGACTACTTTTCTTTGAGAAAGTTGCAAAAAGCAAATCTATTCCCTTGCTGCAAAATGTTATTTCGTGAGTCTTTATTACCAGGTATAGCAGTGGATAGGAAATACTCTTCAACCCACAAACTAGGGATGGAAAGTATTGATGACAAATTTACTACCAGCACCAGAGAAACTATTAAAGTTGATTAGATGTACCTGTAAATAAGGTTGTAGTAAAATGAATTGCAGTTGCAGAAAATATGGGTTGGACTGCTGCTCCACTATTTTTTAAGAATGCCACGGCATCAGCACATGCTCAATTCCCCACCAATATATGGAGGATGAGATACTGACAAGATGAAAGTGAAATTACCGCATTTATTTGAATAAATGCCCTTGGTGGTTGATTTTTAAGGAGGGTAGTGGGGGCGTGTAATCGTTGTGAGGAGTTTATTCGGAGAGGCGTTTATTTTTGTGGGTGTAATGTGGTAACATGTATAATCAAATAAATACACCCTTTAGATATGAACAAATACAACACCATCATGTCATTCAGTGAATTCTATTACAAATAGAGATGTGTTAAAACACAATATTATGTATAATATGAATGTGGCGGGTCGTACATTCGACGAAATAAATTCAAAATGATGTCCGATGGGGGCAGGGGAGGGGGTGCGCTGGTGTAGGTTATTCAAAATGATGTCTTATGGGGGAGTTTGTTCGATTTTTCTAAATGTAGCATTTATCCGAATAAATACGGTAATAGATTGTAGTCCAGTGATGGTACAAGGATTTTCCCGTTAAGGGGGCTGGGGGGGGGAGAGCGCAGCTAGCATCAATTGGCTGGGCCATCAATGGGAGCGCACCCAGAAGTTCCGACAATATTATACCAGTAAAGGGTAGTTTTAGTCACTTTTAAAAATGAAAATCCTTGAAACAGCACTCAATGGGGTATTGTTTTATATTAGGAAATATCATCATATTGTCTACATATACTCCCAAAAATAGCCAATTGGGGAGAGGGGATGGGGGGGCCGGACAGACTCCCTCACCCTTCCCATATGATCTCCCATCCCTATACCCCTCCCCACTGGTACCACCAATGTTGTAATATATTGTTATAACAGTACAAATGTAAATGAACTGATTTATTATTAGACACCGTAATCCTATGCATTAAGCATAGGAAGGACTGCGTTTTATATATTATAACAATAGGGATATATCTAGATACTTAAACATTTGTTTTGCAGCCATTTTCTAATAACAGCACTTAAAATAATGTGTATATTGTAGTTCAGATCTTCAAAACTGTAAAGAAATATAAAAATCATTGTAAAAACCGCTATAAAGTTGATTATTAAATTGAATTAGATCTACTATTTATGTTTTTTGTCCTTTTTAGGCATTTTCGACATTGGCGGCCATTTTGTTTAAAAAAACCTATTTCCCCTACCTGGATTTTTCTAGACTTTTAATATGTTCATATAGGGACCTTATAGAAATGCATTGTGGTGAAATAAATTCTGTTGCAATTTTTTCAACCATATTTCATAGTTTTCCTGTACTATAGGTAATATTATTAACATCTTGTTCACAGAATGATTCCAAACTACCGTTCAGATTCAGCACATCGACGAACATCGCAGATGTCTAAAATGATAACACTTGTATCTCCTGGCAACCCATTCAACCAAATAACAAGAGAAGGACGAACGCTAGAAACATTCCACTGAGTTGTAGTCTGCAATCATTGAACAGAACTCATTTGAGCTCAAAGGCAAAAAAGATGAGGTTTGATTGGGTTACCCTAGAATCGTTTATCAAGCTGAGACCACCACACCAGTCTAATAACAAAAGAAGAGAACTCTTAAAATGTTTTTTAAACCAAGTAGGCCCGGTCCCACTGTGCAAATTGGGACTGGACCGTTTCAAAGGTGTTTACCACCTGTTGGTCCAGATCCTTCACTAACTGAGTTAGTGAGAAGTCGAATAAATAAAATAAAAATAAAACAAGCTGTGACCACGCCACAAGTCAATAACAAAAGCAGGACAAAATCTTGAATTACAAGTTTTCCTCCGCCCCACAATTACAAAAGCAGTGCAACCTCTAGAATCATTTCGCCTAGTGTGCTTCTGTCTGTATTTTTTAACAAACTGGGATCACCACATGCCACGAGCCAATAACAAAGGGAGACTTTAAATTCACACAGATGCATTGTATTTGTTAGGCTAGCTCTCCTCCACCACACAAATGACCAACAATACAAAGGACGATTCCTAGAAGCCATGCACCAAGCAGGTTATTGTTACTAATTTGAATACAAGCTTACAATATAGAAAATCCCCAGAAATGTCTCTGCCTAAAAACAATGACAGATCAAAAACCAAGTTTGAAAATATTAGTACTGTATGCTTAGTTTAGTACATTAGGAATTCAAGATTATGCGCGTGCTAGCTTTTAATTCACTTCTTCAAGTAATCGACAAATTAATTATATAGAATATCAAATTCTCCCCAAACTCGATACACATAAATTTTGTTCCACATTATTGAATCACTCTAGTTGACTTCAAAGGTGTTTTGGTATTGGGACAGTGTTTATTATATTTATTCACTGCCAACCTTTTTGTTTGTAAATCTGATTTTAGCCATTTTGTACTTTGATTCATTTGTGAATATTGGTGAAATCAAAAGAAACTTTAAAATGAACACTTTGCGAACAAATAGATGCACATTATATAACATAAGAATTATGCAATATTTATAATTTAAATAGAAAATAATTGATGTGAGCATTTTAAGCACAATAAATATCTATATTTATGTCAAATTTGTGTTATTGTTTTATTTTATCAATATCAGCTAGCCCTGTGATATTGAACAATATGTATACATACTCCATGATAGTGTACATTTTATTATTGTGGTGATTTCAATACAGTGGTAGGCCAAATAAAAAAAAATATACTTATTAAGTGTCAATACATTTCAGGAAAGGGAGGGCAGTTTTATTTTTAATCAAGTAATTATTTTGATAGTCATCGACAGTGATTTAAGCTACCCATTTTGAAATAAACTGACACCGCTCTTTAAAACATGAAGAAATGAATTGCTACATACAATTAAAAAAAACAAATTAACAAAAACAATTAACATAATAAATCTGTATACTTTTGATAAATGAATGTTATGATTTTATTAGAATTTTTGTTTTCACACTGCTGCTCTAGCCCGCTACGTCACAAGAGATGACTCATTTATAAGCTGAAAGCAAGCAGCAGTTAGACACTGACGTTTTTGCTAATTTGTAAACTCGACTATACTTTATAGATCCCAGCTGCTGGACACAAAAAACGTCATGGTAAAACGAGTCTATGTGGGCTTACGGTTGAACGATTTTGGATTCTCGCCCTTTAATTGGTTGACGCGAATCAACAGACTTAAAGAATTTTCTCACTTGAAGCAAAGAATATATTATATCACTCTTTGCTTGAAGTCACGTTGTCTCTAGAGGGTATTCAGTTGCATGCCTTGAGGTCACACACACACAGCACATTATAGTTCAAAATTGATCATTTTTAAATGGGCATGTGATTCTTTATTATAGAACTACCTTTGACTTGTATGTATTTTTGGGATTAAAGGACATCTTTTTATTAATTAATCATAAATATATCTGAAGAAAGAACAATGATTAATTTTCAAATGTCGAGCAGCGTTTTTTGTAAGAAATATTTCTTGTTTATTTTTGGCATTTAAAACAAAATAAAATAATAAAAACAACAGGTGGCTCGAAAGTCTGTGTAGCAAGTATATACTGTATATATATATACATAAATCATACTGTTGGAATTTATTCTGACTAGTTAGGCCTCCACTGATTGTGAGGGCGTTTGTTGTATGAGAGAATGTATCTGGTGGGTGAAAATCTGTGATAATACCACATATGGCTCTGTGGTCTAGTGGTATGATACTGGCTCTGTAAGCGAGAGGTCGCAGGTTGGAATCCCGCCAGAGACATTTTTTCATACAACTAAAAAAATACGAAACTTTCGCCAATGAGCTATGCTCGACGCGATTATGAGATCATGTTCCGAATATGAGCACTGTTTCTATAATTTGACAGTATGATTTATATTACACAGTGCTACGCATCACAATTGATTCATATATATCTGTTGGTCTTATTGTATTAGATTGTGTTGAAGTTTTCTGCATTCACTGACAAATTATATAAAACAAATATTTTGCAAATAATACAAAGTAAGATTGTTATTTAATCTCAATAATCATAATTATTTTTTTGGATTGGAACATAAAATGAACTTCATTAATGTGGTACAAATCAATTAATGCACTTACTTTTAAACATAATCAATTTATTTCTCTTCCTTACAAGAGACTAATGTACCTTTCCCTTTCAAAAGTAAAACAAGTATTTTAAAAAATGATAAATATACATACCTATATAGTATAGTTTTAAACAAAAATCTTAATTAAAAATAAACTATTCAAAATCTATCAAAAAAATGTTCCTGCAAAAAATTGAAAAATATGCGGATATAGATACAAGCCCACCCTGGGAGTACATTTCAACTCACTCAATGTTGTTCTTGAGTAAGTATATATAACATAAACTTACAGGCATAGAGAAACTCTAAACCACTGATATACTAGAATTGGATTAATATTTATAAAATTTAATGGTGAAAACATGAAGAAAACTTTCATAATGAGAAAAAAGGCCATAAACCGAGAATCGAACCTGGAATATTCTGCATATAATTTCTTGTTCAATAAATGTTTATAGGTCATCAAAGGCTTATTCTCATGCTGCAGTAGAGTAAACCCTGCTATCCATGTTGAAGTATTTTGCTTTTTTTTCAAATGTCAAATCTTTTTCCCATTTGTTTTTGATTGTCGGTCCCCTGTGTTCATAAAATAATGAAACTTCAACTATGTGGGATTTCCAGAGAAAATGGATTATTCCAATGTGGAAATAGGGATCCAAACCACAAATGAAAATTAATTAATAAAAAGTGTTTCATCTTTCCTCTTTTTCTGCACCACTGTACCAGGTTTCTGTTGGGCATCTGGATGGTTTGATAGTGCTGGCGGGCAAGAAGAATTTGGGCTGCTGATTAGCAGCTGCTTGAGGTCGTAAAATGTCTGGTTATCATCTTGCGTGATGAATGTGACGGCCACACCTTTTTTACCAGCACGACCTGTACGACCAATACGATGAGTGTAGTCTGTAAAGGAAACATAAAATAAATGAAGCCATCCTGGTTGCTGTTCTGCAACCCAGTCACAACTCATATAGTTGAATTCAAGAAGGATTGGTAATATTGAACAGTACAAAGGAATTCATTATTTTCATGATTTTGTTTATTTATCAGTGATGTAGCCACAAGAAATAAAGTGGTCCGGTTATCGAAACAAAAGGGAACAATCTCTCTTCAAGCCACTGGGTTGTCATAGGCCTCTGTGAAAAAGTGGTCAGGTTGAAACCTTACCAACCATACTGGTGACTACGGCCTCGTTTAACTATTTACTTTCAACCCACAAGAAAAACATCGATAATATAAACAACATTCCTGCAGTTACATTCACCATACCAGATTATAACGAAAGATTGGGGCAAAGTGGGAAAACCTAACCTAGGACAACAAAGTATATGAAATCTACACCAGGATGAGCAATGTAGAGCATTTGGCTATATAATTTTGCATAGAAATTTACACTAGGGTCAGGTGTCAACTGTATTAGTTCAGTATAAACTTAATGAGAATACTTACTCTCAATTGACTTTGCCATGTCAAAGTTGATCACCATGGATACATCTTGAATATCAATACCACGCCCGGCAACATCCGTAGCAACAAGAATATCTTTAGAACCATTCTTCAAACTTGCTAGTGCATATTCACGCTGTTCTTGACTCTTGCCACCATGAAGTGTTACTGCATTATACTATAAAACAAGAACATTAATAACAAGTAATGTATAGTAAATGAATAAGAGAAATTAATAACAAGTAATGTATAGTAAATGAATAACAGGAATTAATAACAAGTAATGTATAGTAAATGAATAAGAGGAATTAATAACAAGTAATGTATAGTAAATGAATAAGAGAAATTAATAACAAGTAATGTATAGTAAATGAATAAGAGGAATTAATAACAAGTAATGTATAGTAAATGAATAACAGGAATTAATAACAAGTAATGTATAGTAAATGAATAAGAGAAATTAATAACAAGTAATGTATAGTAAATGAATAAGAGAAATTAATAACAAGTAATGTATAGTAAATGAATAACAGGAATTAATAACAAGTAATGTATAGTAAATGAATAAGAGAAATTAATAACAAGTAATGTATAGTAAATGAATAAGAGAAATTAATAACAAGTAATGTATAGTAAATGAATAACAGGAATTAATAACAAGTAATGTATAGTAAATGAATAAGAGGAATTAATAACAAGTAATGTATAGTAAATGAATAACAGGAATTAACAACAAGTAATGTATAGTAAATAAAATATAAATAAAAGAATAGCAGACATTAATAATAAAAGAAGAAAGTGGCATCTTATCTTACTTAATAGTTTAGTAATTTGAGAATTCAAACTTAATGTACTTAAATTGAGAGGTATCTTATTTACACAATGTTAGTATGTATGGTTAGTCCAGTTAGTATGGGTTTTTTTTTTCTAAAATAGGAAAGATTTGGTGGGCTTTATCAGTACAAAACATGATACTTGGGTGTCTTCTAATAAGAAAACTGACCAATTAAAGGCTTCACTTTGGTGCAAAAGTGGAATGGGAAACTATTCTACTGCTAAACATAAGACAAAAAAAGTCCCAACATTAGAGGGGAACTGGAAACAATAAACTTACAGCCATTTTCTCAAGAGATCTGGCTAGAACATCACATCCCTTCTTCTGATTAACAAAAATAATAATAGGTGGATCCAATCCACGTTCAAGTATCTCAACCAACTTGTGTCTGAAATGAAAATGAAAAAATTAGCCATAGTTTCATGATTAAATAAACAAATTAAAACAAAATAAATGACCAAATTATCTCTCTATTTGATTATTCTCAAACGTGTATTTACAAAAGTAAGGCAACAAAAGAAAGTATATTTCTATTTAAATCTTATACTCCTATGTAAGAAACCATTTTTCTCATAGTAATTATTGATTTGGAAGATACACTTTTGTGGCACGCTTCTTGAATGAAGGTGCGTCCAGAGTAATAAAATATAACTAAAAGAAAAGTGATTTAACAATAGGCCAAAAAAACTAAATTAAAATAGTATGACAAAGAATTTCCATTGCATACCGGTATTCATCCTATATTCCTGACAGTATTTGTGCATTTAAATACATATATAAAAAAAACTTCTCTTTAAAACATTATCTAATCATTAGGAATTGTTCTAAAAACGTTTTGTATTGATTCACTGTGCAAAGTCTTAGCAATCAGTCGCAGTGGTACAACATAGACAACATATTTTATATAGTTTTAGATAGTAAAAAGAATTGTCAAATGGTGTTGAATCCATTTCCATAATAATTGTGATAGTACATACCGTTTTTGTTTATTATCAACCATGTACACAATCTGTTCAACATTTTCAGTTGGTTTTCCAGCAGATCCAATGTAAACAATAGCAGGTCGTCTGAGGTAAGACCTTGCAACCCTTTCAACAGCTGTTGGCATAGTAGCAGTAAACATCACAGTCTATTCAATCAGAATAAATACATGCTCAGTATATAAAGTAGATTGTTGGTTTTAAACAAGGCATTTACTCAATATAAAACAAGTACATAACATAATAACATTGTTAAACAAACAGTGAGCGTCCTATTAAAAATTAATTGTGAAAATAAATAAAATAAAATATGATAATAAATTAAAGGATTGTCGCATTATAGTCAATAAAAAAATCCAATAACCTCTTACATCATCAAAAGTGGAATTATAGTTAGTTATATCCACGTTCATTCTTGTTACAATCACATGCAAAACGAGGCTATGTTGTTTATTGCGTCATGACAATAACAAATTTCATCTTTCACCTCATGAAAATGTACCATTGCACTCATAAACATTCATTATTTGTATAATAATCAATCACAATTACACCATACACTCAAATTAGTAGTAATAATTCTCCACTTTTGTATGATCTCCCACACAGAATTTAAACCCATAACCTGGTGTTAGTAATAGTAGCAAAGTATTTCAAGTCACAACATAATAATATTTACCTTCAGGAGGACATGACAACATAATATAACTAGTGAGTGAGTGGCCAAGTGGTTAAGACAGTGGAACCGTAATAAGTAGCCATATCATTGGCAAGGGTTGGAGACTCACTCGCTCTATGGTTCTGTGTCTTCTTTGATAAGGACTATAAACCGTAGGTCCAGTGTAACATCTGGTTCATGCGCACGAGTAGGGGGTTACTAGTTCACACGCAGTCACTGTCACAAACTCATCATAGTTCTATACACTGGGCCCTCTGGGAGAACAGTCTTTGACGAAAGAAACTACCCAGTAAAAATAATAAAATAAACTAATTCTATTTCTTACTTGTCTAAACTTCTCTTTTGTGCCATAATTTGCCATGATCTTTTCAGTGTCTTCTGCTTCTTCAGTGTCTGGTTTCATATTGGTTACTGGTAGGTACTCCAGAATCTTCTGCACATCTGGCTCAAAACCCATATCAATCATACGATCAGCCTAGTAGTATTAGTAAACAAATGACAATTTGAAAATGTTATAATAATAATATAATAATAACTTAATTTGAAAACGGAAAACTTAATATAATGTTTTTAACATACACAAAATTGAATGAAAAACACTCAATATTATCTACAGAAAACCTGACTGTTCTATTTCCCATAAAATAGATTCTTTTAAATCATGAAAATGTTCTTCCCATTTAACAAAAATAAACTTGCAAGAACCAAAAAAGCAGACTAGCCTTTTGCTTTCAAACTAACCTCATCAAGTACAACATAAGTGCACTGCACTAAAACAAGGTATCGATTCTCTAACACATCAATCAGACGACCTGGTGTAGCTATTACGATTTCCACGCCCTGACGGAGTTTAAAGCCCTGATCCTCACGTGAGATACCACCGATGATTGACACCGTACGTATACCTAGAGGCTTGCCAAACTTAATTGTTTCTTCTTCAATCTGTTGTGCCAACTCTCTCGTTGGGGCAAGGATTATTGCGTATGGTCCTTGGTCCATATCCTCCTCTCTGTAAATATCAAAATATTAACGAATCAACATTTTGTTATCCAAAATTATTTCTGCCACTACTCTTTATCCCTTAAATCACACATAATATAAAATATAAGAAAAATTCAACATTTTATATGCACAATACACACTGTTGCTTGCATGATAAAAATAATGGAGTGCTGGATGAGGGCAATTAACACTAAGCCCGCCCACTTTTAGACTGCGTAACCCCATATCCCATCCACAATTTCTAGGAGCAATAAACTGCATTTGAGATCATGATCTCATGAAAAAACACCTATTATTCATAACTACCGCAATAACAAAATTGTAATTTGATTTGAAATTTTGTAACATTATGTAATGTCTTATGTTGTGTTTAAAACTGATTCAGTGCTTGTATGGTATAGTTATTTGCCAATCACTAGGCTACGGAATAAAATGTCATGCTCTGATGAAAACAGAAGCTCTATTTACTACCTCCCTCTCATCCTAATGCATTTAAAGGAAGCCCCTAATATTAACCACCAACTACTGTACAATGATTTGTTTACCTTTGTAACTTTGGTAATGTTGTAATCCACACCAGCAGTGGAATAAGAAAAGCTGCTGTTTTTCCACTACCGGTCTCTGCAACACCTATGACATCACGATTCTGTAGACCAATTGGAATGGCTTGACGCTGGATAGGAGTAGGTTCCTAAAACGTATACAATTTTGTAATTTTTATTAAAAAAAATTTTGCTATAATTTTCAAATATCCTAGAAAGGCTTTTAGTGAATTGTGAAGTCCCAATGACCATGGTTGCATGAGACTGTAAGTATTTTATGTGGCGCAGTGTGTTGGATGTTGTACTACTGATCGACGATTGTTGCATTGGTTGTAGGCAAGACACTTTACTTATGTCTGCCTCTCTCCACCCAGGTACCTGATATAGGACAAAACGCAACTGCACTGCTGCATCATTGCGGGAGTATGTTTCCAAAAGCGTTTGATCTAAAAATTAACAGGGTTATATTGCAAATGTATGTGAAATAAGTACTATTATTATAGGATTGATGTGTTAATAATAAAAGTAAAAGAACAATATAATCTTGACACCAGTATTGTGAAAATAATGCTTTTTAATTACCATAGTAAGTACAGTAGACATTATTTTCTGTGAAAGACAATGGAGATATATATGTTTTAACACTACGGCCAACGCCTTTAGGATTTTTACTGCACTTTAATGCATCAAAAAGGTCAAATTCCACTGTGGTGTTAGTTCTCTTCTTACTACTGTACATAAAAATTACCAATATTAATGTTTCAAATACATATATTACCTTATATTTCAGACCGTCTATGACATCCAAAATGTGGTTTGGCAGAGTAGATTCTTTCCAATTACGGATAGGGTTAGGAATACGACCACCCTTGGATGAAATGTTGTAATCCTCACGGAAGATTCGCCAATCCCTCTCCTGCATCTGTTCCAGAGACTTGTGCGACCAATGCCTGTCATCATGGCGTCGCTTATCATCCTTCATGCGCACCTTTATCAATCTTTCACTACGATACAATAAAGTTTATAACACATTAAATGTATCAAGAAATAGAGTACTAGCGGTTAGTGACATACAATTAAAAAAGGACTTTGAAATTGATATGGATACATGCATGGACGAATTTTCTATAGCACCCTCTATACGCTTTTATTTTCCTTTTTTTCTAAAAATCATTTCTCTATGAATGTTTGTATTTTGTATTCATTTTAGCATTTGTAAACTTTATTTTGTTGGCATGCAACCACTTCCACACAGTGTTCCAGTTAGGCCTACAGTATTTACAGCTATTTGATTTTAATTTTATTTTGTTTGATAACCATGGTACTTACACTTCTCTTTCTTTCTCTTGTTTGGTCCTTCTTTCACTGAGTAAGTCTTTATAAAAAGCAGTCTGTTCTTTCTTTTGAATTTTGATGTCAATTCCAGCAATGTGTCCCCTACCAAACAACTGTATCTGATGTTTTTCTTTGTAACTGTTATTTAAAAAAAAAAATATTGTGAATCTAGGCCATTTTACTGTTGTGTGTATAATTGGTATCCAACCAAGTTGAATTACAAAATGCTTTCCATATATTGTATTGTATTTATTATGTACTACAGTATTAGTTTTTGTCCTCTTTTGTGTGGTATGAAAAAATGGCAAACCTGATATTGAAAATAAAATTAAAATGTAGAAGAGTGTGTCTTATCTTGTACAAACATAGGGGAAAATTTAAATTCCTCGAAGAACAAAGACAAAAGTTGTGAAAGATAAACATACGGTAGTACTGCAAAACTAAATGGCTTCTACTGCTTAAAAATTCTTTCTGAATTTATATTCTATGGCTATCCATTGTGCTGATTGTACATTATTTTCACCTGGAAATTGATGAACATTTTGGATCACTGAAATTATATTACTAAGTATAGTACATTTGATAAGAGTTTTAGGAACAATACGTACAGTGGATTATGGTCTACTGACGTGTCTTCTTCAGCGTTCCAATCAAAGACAAACTTTCTATCATTCAAATGACGAACACGCCTTTTCTTTTTCACAACACCTAGATATCGATTCTAAAATAAAAAGATGTATTTTTTATTTTAAAAGACTTCACAAAAAGTTAGGATACTACTTATAACATAGTTAATATTAGGATAATTATTGCCACATTATTAGCATTTTTATTTCTTACTAAAATACTTCTTTACTGAAACAAATTAATAGCAAGGTATGGAATATGACAAAAACTTCCCTTTTCTAAAAGTACAAATAATTTCAACCAGATGTCATTTTTGTAATTTTCTTGAACCATCATTGAATACATTATTGTAACTTAATAAAATGTATTGTTTTACCTTAATTGCCGATAATTCTTTTTCCTTTTCTCGACTGTCCTTCACTTCATCTTTATCATCTGGTCTTTCTAAACGTTCTCTTTCTCGTCTTTCTCTTCGTTCTCGTCTCTCTTTCTCTGATGGATCTTTTGATAAAAAGAAATAAATAATAAGGGTAAGGATGAATTACACTACAGACATTCCTCGCACGATAATGATCAACGATAAATAGATAAACATACATTTTTCTTACATAAAACAAAAGAAATTAGAAGATTTTATTATATAGGATAACTATTTATGCTGCCTTTGATTTGAGGAAAATACTATTTTTCAAATATCCAATCAAATGATGTCATGATCAATAAAAACAATAAAACCGCCAGGATATTATTGTTTATTAATCATGTCATTTGATTGGCCGTGTAAAATAATATTATTTTCATCATCGTTATCGTCTTAGTGTAAATGAGCCTTTACGTTCACAATCTACTTTACAAATTTGTCAATTTACAAATGCCCTTGTTGTATTGCTGCCATGGTGTGGATTAGGCCAAGTTGAGCCGCCGACAAGTTGAGCCGCCGCCAGAAAAACGTTCTTTTCTATGAAACGCCAAATGCTTACTTTCGCCGGTGCTCGTTTCTATTTAATAGAAGTTCTATTTATATTAATTATTAGATATAACGATGTATATTTCAAAGTTTATATATCACGGTTTTTAGTATATATTATTAAATATTATAATTAAAGAGAAATAATTATGAATATCTGACTTGTAGATTCCAAAATATAAGGCCTAAAACATGACCGAAAATGATCGTTTTTAGCCAAAAATGACGTAAACATGTTGCCCCCTTAGGCGGCAGTTGTATGAACTAGGCCTACTCCATTTTTCGGTAAAATAATTGCATAAAATCACCGTTTTTTAGTAAAATATTTTGTGTATTAACATTGTAAAATTCAATAAAATATGATATTAAAAGATAGTAGATAAAAAATAATTATTATTTAACCTCATTCGAAGAGTATCAATACTCTTAGTCCTGAGAGACAACATGATTTTACGCGAGAAAAATATTATGGAGTGCACTGCACTTGAAAGAATTTGAAAGATTAAAAACAATTAAATTATTAAATATGACTACTTTCCTTTGCTGTGTTGTTATGGCTGTTCAAACCAACAAAATTGTAGTATGTAATTATTATTTATTTTCATGACACAATAAACCTAAAGACCATGAACTTATGTACTAGGACACCCCTCTATCACTACGCGAAATGTCGTAAAAGACGCACTGGGCGTTTCATAGAAATTACCGGCGGCTCAACTTGTCGGCGGCCCAACCGGTCATATCCCCATGGTGTAAAGTAAAATAAAAGTTTTACTCTAGATAAATGTTTCTTGAATTTTTGTTCAACATAAGGAGCTACAGGTAAGATTTAAATTAAACTATACCTAAAGAAATCTTGGCTTCTTTTATAAATTGAATTTGTTTATTTTTCTCTTCATCTTGCTTTCTTCTCTGTTCTTCAACTTGTTGTTGACGTCTTTCTAATGCCAGTTTGGCTCGCTCCTCTTTGGACAGAAATTTTGGCTGAAAATAACAAAATAACCATTACTGACATACTGTACAAGACTCTTTTTTTTCTTTTTCCTGTACTTTTTTACCTCCGCCAAGGAGGTATATGTAATCGGTCGCGTGTGTTTGTTTGTTAGCAGGATTACTCAAAAAGTAATTACAAGATCTTTACCAAAATGAATATCCAGATAGATATGTGGTCAAGGACCATTCCATTAAATTTTGGGACCATGGTCCTAATTCTGGACAACTTTTTAGTATACTGTACTTTTCAGACCTGCTAGTGTTAAAAGATAGGAAAGAATTTTTCAAAAGCTGGCGAGCAGTCTTAATTAAAGTAACAAGTAAACTGAAATTGCATTTTCTCGAGAACTACTTGTCCAAAAAACTTCATTTTTGTACAAGAGGCAAGAGTTATAATTTGTGATTTGTAATTTTAAAACATAATTTGATTTAATGTGCACCTTTTTTGATGCGAGTAGTTTAAAAACCCTATTTCTTTTTAAATTCACTTGTTTGATATTCGTGTTGCTGTTCTATTGTTAGTCAACTGAAGCTATTGTTAATTGATGAAAGGCTTGTTACATAAGCATTACACCAAACTCGCATACACATGCTTGTAGTGAAATTAGCCTAAATCACAAACAGCATTAAGACACACACAAATATATATATTTCTTCCCGGAGAAATCTTATGTAGGAGAATTTTACAGTAGGCGGAGGTATGCACTCTCGTAGTGGCTTTCTAGTTTTTACAACTCTATTTATTTTACATTATGATGTACCTGTGAGTGTGACAATAAATTGAATTGAAGACTCCATCTAAAAGGGAACAATATGTTTAAAAAAAAATATTCCATCAGCTGTCAAGCTACATATTAGAGATTTGAAATGTTAAGGTATCTTTACACTATAGTAACTGGGGTACCCAGTATAAATATATATTTCAATCAATACTCAGTAACTTATGCACACTGTACTCATAGCTTAAGTAGAATATTTTCCTGATTGTAAAATCAAAACAGTATATCGGTAAAAAAAATGTAAATTAATGCAAAAATAGTCAAATTGGCTACCTACCAGCCAATGGGTTTTTGCTTTGTTTTGACTTTTTATAAGTGAAAATTGTTTGTTTGTTTTATGGAGAAGTTATTAACTTCATTAAAACTATAATATAAAATGGCCTTTTCAAAATCTGATTTTATTAATCTTCATTTTTCATGTTTTAGGCGACAATACATCTTTAATACATGCACCTGTGATAACACACCTTGGATAATGCCGCCTGTTCAGCAGCCTTCCTTGCTAATACTTCTTCAAGTGATAATGGTTCCTTTTTAACAGGCTTCTCCTCTTCCTCATCTTCTAGTTTAGTCCTGAAGAATAAATAAATTATATTCTTTATTAATAAAATCAATACAAAATATACTTCCTTGTATATAACCAATTACCCGGGACCGATTTTGTTTTCTCCAAAATCCAATGTGGTTTTTTTTCGGATGTTCAGGCAGACAGACACAAACAGCAGAGCAAGGCAGAATCAAAATAATATAGGCTAGCCTAAGAGTATAATACATTTTCAAACATCCCTGTTTAATAGGTACATGAAGATGTGCATAGCGCCGCCTAGTTAGGCCTATCTCTAGGGGCCTAGCTAGGGCATATGACCAGTTGGGCCGCCGAAAAGTTGAGTTGCCGATGAATTCTATGAAACACCCAGTCCGTTTTTTACGAATTTTCGTGTAGTGATTAGCGTGGTGTCCTATTACATAAGTTCATGGTCTTTAGGTTTATTGTGTCATGGAAATAAATAATATATACCGGTAATTACATAGTATTAGTACAATTTTGTTGGTTTAAACCGCTATAACACAGCAAAAGGAAAGTAGTCATATTTAATATTGTTTTTAATCTTTCAAGGTAAAAATTCAGTGGACTCAATAATATTTTTCTCGTGTGTAGACCTACCACGTAAAAGTTTACATCATTTTTGGCTAAAAACGATCATTCTTCTTATGTTTTAGGCCTTATATTTTGGAATCTACAAGTCAGATTTTCATAATTATTTCTTTAATTTAATTGTAATATTTAATAATAGGCCTAGCCTATTATACTAAAAATCTTTTGAATATACAATACATCGTTATCCCTAATATAAATAGAACTTCTAGTATGAAATATAGAAACAAACACCGGCGAAAGTTTTCCGTTTCATCCATGGAAAATAACGACTGTAGTGTATGTGTAACGTATTTCTGGCGGCGGTTTAACTTGGCCTAGGCCCCTAGGCCTAATCCCCAGCTAGGACGGACGGACTAGCCCTAGTTTTATTTTTAGGCCCGGGCCTTAGTTAGGCCTAACTTAAAATGTTAGCTAGGCTACCTAATATAAGGCCCCTCTAGCCTAGCTAGGGCCCTAGGCCTAGAGATAGAGAGGAGTAGCCTAGGTACGCCTAGCCTAGGCCTATATTAATATTTTCTTACCGTTTCTTGTCTTTTTGAGGTGATCTTGATCTACGTGATTTTCGGTCCTTGTCTCGGTCTCGCTCTCTGTCTCTTTTGTCCCGGTCTCTGGACTTGTCCGAATATTTGTCTGGCTTTCTATCGTCTTTTCTCTCACGTTCACGGTCACGCTCGCGGTCCCTGGCGCTACTTATCCCTCCTGCTGAAGAAGAGATGCTTTTGTGCTTATTATGACTGCTACTGTAGCTATTGTTTCTTTCACGATCACGATCTTTTTCACGAGATCGTACTTTATCACGATCATAATCTCCTCTAGATGCCATTTACTTTAATTGCAGAAAGAGTAATGTTATTTCTTACAAAATGAATAGAGTCTAAGACTTCGGCTAGGCCTAAGGATAGCCAAACTGGGAACATACAACGCGCGACGAAAACGTTTCGCTCGCGAGAGATTATTGTTTAGAATGTAACTAAAGAGGGCAGTATATTAATTTATTTTAGTGCAAAAAAAATCTATCTTTGGTGCAACCATGGTAAAATAACTTATTTCTCCATGGTGCAACCAACAACTTGTTACAAGCGGCCAATAAAACAAAAATATCGTAAAACTATTTACATTTTTCATTTTCATTTATTTGACCAACAAACCATAATGTAAAATATACAGACTGAGATAATTGGTAACGGACTGCTAAAGAAAAGTAAATGAGATTACTATAACTACACTAGGAGATAGTCGACGTTGTTTTGAGGATGGAGATCAACCTTGGAATTGTCAGACTTTCAACATCGTATCAACGTTTAAAATAGTGACGTCGTATCGACGATTTTCTTTTTTAGCGTTGATACAACTTTGAATAGTGACGTCGTATCGACGATGGTATATCGACTTTGAATTTTCAGACATCAACATCTTATTTCAACGTTGATACAACGTTGAATAGTGACGTTGAATCGAGCTAGATATCAACCATCAACTTCAAACTGAATTTTCAACGTTAACGTTAAAATAATGACGTAGGGTAGACGTTGATCCGATTTTGATATGTCGGGTTGTCCGACGTCGTGACCTAATTTCAACGTTGATTAGGCTAAGTAAAATAAATTCATAATGGGCCTAAACAATTTAGAAGTACAGTAGATACAAAAAACAATTATAATATCATTCACTCAATCAATCTTTGAATTATCTTACATTCGGTGTCACACACCATAGTCTGAAAGATGAGTCGAATTAGTGCACATATTTTACTATTTAGTATTGACCTTAATATGATTTTTGTGTGAGACATACTTTGGTAAAACCCCTCTTAAGTGATTTTGGTGATGCACTTTCGGGTCATAGGTCAATGACCTATTTTGTCACGCAAAGTTTACCGTACCAATATCGTTATTTTATGCACAGTATTTGATGAAATGCATCAATACTTTTGGAATTCTAATAGGTTAGCTGAATCATAGGCCTACTACACATTGAATATCATCAAAAGTCATTGAGTCATTATTGTACAAAATATTTAGAAAATAGTCAAATTTTTTCCGTTTTTTGGGTAAAATTTCATTTATTTATTTTAATGAATAACATATATTTTTGTAACATATGCTTGCATTTTTCAAACAACTTTTAAAAACTGCCCTAACTATATTGGAGTGTTTAAAACAAAATTAAATTTGCGTTACAATTAGAGCTTATTATATTATGTAAAATATATCGGTTATGGTCTGTCTGTCAATATACGGTATGTCGGTCTGTCCTTAGTCATCCGTCTCTAAGTAGCCCAGTGGGCACAGAACATAATTTCAACGTTGAATCAACGTTGAAATATAGTTGATTTGTTGAAATCATGTTGTCAGCGTATTTCAAACGTTGAATCAACGTTGAAATAACATTTTTTCCCTAACTATTTTTTTTACGTTTAGTAATAAACATTGAATCAACGTTGAAATAACATTTTCTTTTTAACTAGTAATTTATGTTAATTAATAAATGTTGATTTAACGTTGAAATAACATTGTTTTTCAAACAAATGTTTTACGTTAATTTATAAATGTTGATTCAACGTTGAAATAACATTGTATTTTTAACTAGAAATTTACGTTAATTTATCAATGTTGATCCAACGTTAAAATAACATTGTCCTTCTAACTAGTAAATTACGTTAATTTATCAATGTTGATTTAACGTTGAAATAACATTGTCTTTCTAACTAGTAATTTACGTTAATTTGTCAATGTTGATCCAACGTTGAAATAACATTGTATTTTTAACTAGAAATTTACGTTAATTTATCAATGTTGATCCAACGTTGAAATAATCTTGTATTTTTAACTAGAAATTTACGTTAATTTATCAATGTTGATCCAACGTTGAAATAACATTGTATTTCTAACTAGAAATTTACGTTTTATTATCAATGTTGATCCAACGTTCAAATAACATTGTCTTTCTAACTAGTAATTTACGTTAATTTATCAATGTTGATTTAACGTTGAAATAACATTGTCTTTCTAACTAGAAATTTACGTTAATTTATCAATGTTGATCCAACGTTGAAATAACATTGTATTTCTAACTAGAAATTTTCGTTTTATTATCAATGTTGATCCAACGTTGAAATAACATTGTCTTTCTAACTAGTAATTTAAGTTAATTTATCAATGTTGATCCAACGTTGAAATAACATTGTCTTTCTAACTAGTAATTTACCTTAATTTATCAATGTTGATCCAACGTTAAAATCACATTGTATTTTTAACTCGAAATTTAAGTTAATTTATCAATGTTGATCCAACGTTGAAATAACATTGTATTTTTAACTAGTAATTTACGTTAATTTATCAATGTTGATCCAACGTTGAAATAACATTGTATTTTTAACTAGTAATTTACGTTAATTTATCAATGTTGATCCAACGTTGAAATAACAATGTATTTTTAACTAGAAATTTACGTTAATTTATTAATGTTGATCCAACGTTGAAATAACATTGTATTTTTAACTAGAAATTTACGTTAATTTATTAATGTTAATCCAACGTTGAAATAACATTGTCTTTTTAACTAGTAATTTAAGTTAATTTATCATTGTTGATCCAACGTTGAAATAACATTGTCTTTCTAACTAGTAATTTACGGTAATTTATCAATGTTGATCCAACGTTAAAATCACATAGTATTTTTAACTAGAAATTTACGTTAATTTATCAATGTTGATCCAACGTTGAAATAACATTGTATTTTAAACTAGTAATTTACGTTAATTTATCAATGTTGATCCAACGTTAAAATCACATAGTATTTTTAACTAGAAATTTACGTTAATTTATCAATGTTGATCCAACGTTGAAATAACATTGTATTTTTAACTAGTAATTTACGTTAATTTATCAATGTTGATCCAACGTTGAAATAACATTGTATTTCTAACTAGTAATTTACGTTAATTTATCAATGTTGATCCAACGTTGAAATAACATTGTATTTTTAACTAGAAATTTACGTTAATTTATTAATGTTGATCCAACGTTGAAATAACATTGTCTTTCTAACTAGTAATTTACGTTAATTTATCAATGTTGATACAACGTTGAAATAACATTGTCTTTATATCTAGAAATTTACGTTAATTTATCAATGTTGATCCAACGTTGAAATAACATTGTATTTTTAACAAGAAATTTACATTAATTTATCAATGTTGATCCAACGTTGCAATAACATTGTATTTTTAACTAGAAATTTACGTTAATTTATCAATGTTGATCCAACGTTGAAATAACATTGTATTTCTAACTAGTAATTTACGTTAATTTATCAATGTTGATCCAACGTTGAAATAACAATTGTATTTTTAACAAGAAATTTACGTTAATTTATCAATGTTGCTCCAACGTTGAAATAACATTGTCTTTCTAACTAGTAATTGACGTTAATTTATCAATGTTGATCCAACGTTGAAATAACATTGTATTTCTAACTAATAATTTTTTTCAAACAATTATTATTTTTGTTTTTCAATGTTATTCCAACGTTATTTTAACGTTGAAATCCAGTTGCCATTTTCAAATGACATGTTTTCAACGTTGAAAAACTCTTGAAATTATGTTGTTTTTTCAAACAATTATTATTTTTGTTTTTCAATGTTAATTAAACGTTAAATTAAAGATAAATTCTATTTAATACTTAAATTTTTTAATACTAAGTGCGTTGCCATTGATGTTTCAACGTTAAATTAATATTAGATTTCAGTTGGCGGTTTATTTTATCATCCTTTATTGTAAAACAAATGATTATTGGTTATTTAGGAATTTTAGATTGGCAAATATTATTGTCTCTGTATAATACAAAAATGTTCTAGAAGTTGTGTTGAAAATTGAATGATCCCTTCATTCATGATATGCAAGATCAAATTTCATAAGATACGAGCTTGTCATTGGTTTAGTTTCGTTTTGATAAAATTTTGAAACTGGTGTCAGTAATTTCAGTTACTTCGACGTAGGCTAGGCCTACAGTAGTAGTGGTGTGTAGAAAAAAAAGGCTCATCATTGAAATTGTCAAATAAGTATGTTTTGAGGTAGGAAAACAATCTTTTTTATTTGTAATCTACTAATTTTTAAGCTTTGAGCTTGACTATTTTACCCTTATCAATAGCTAGCCTCTAGTCTAGTAGGCCACACATGCATAGCTAGGCTATTATAGCCTGGTAGGCTAGGCCTAGAGGCTAGGCAGGCTGCCAGGCTGCTAGTGGAAGCATTTAGTATTATGCATGTCAAGGGCAAACATTTGCCTTGTCAAGGATAACTACAGTACTGTACTTATTATGGTTATAAAATGGTATGTATTACTAGGCCTTTTAGTTCAATACTTTCTTTATTTATCCAAAAGTATACATATATAACATTATAATAATATATATAATTAGTTGGCCTAGCTAGCTTTCTGCTAGAGTAGACTGTCTACAGTAGCTGCTAATGCTATTATTAGTGTTAATATACAAACACATGCTGCTAGCCTAGGACGGCTATTTGTTAAACTTACTTGCTTTCTTTATTTCAGATTGTAGGCCTAGCTAAGGCCCTGGCCTATGCCTAGCTAGAGTACAAAATAATGAAGTACATGTAGGCCTATAATCTTTTCTATGTGAATCAAACGAGAAAAATCTAATGGATGATCAATATTTTTATATACAAAAGGTTGGTATTTATAGTTCTTAACTTTAATATTGAATTGAATAAATATTACGCCGTCGTTGGGATTCCGGCACCGCAACTCAACTTCTCATCGTTAGGGAATCCGACACGCTATTGCGCATGCCCAGAGCGAAGTAATTATAGCTTGCACTAGTGCCACAGACCGCGCACCACATTACCCGAGAGTCGGAGTGTTAACTAGGGATGTACTGTGTAGCCAAAGATATCTTTGCTGTGGCCTAGTTAGTCGGCGCGCGGGGGAGAGAGCGATGGATGAAACTTGGCCTAGGCCATACATGAATTAATAATTACGCCACGCGTTAAAATAATTATTATGATATTGATAAGAATCAGCTTGCGTATTTCAAGAAATGTACGAAAATGAATAGCGTAGCGTTGCGACATCGACTTCTCCCGAACAGTTCTGTTTTTTTTTTTTTCAAATCCGCACGGCGGCTGCTGTCAACAAATCAACTTGTATACGATTGCATGATGTTAATATGTACAGTATAAATGCGTTATATGAAATCTTTTATTTTGTACTTGAAAAATCATAAAAAATAAAACTAGTCATGCAATTATTATAATTCATAAATATATAAAGTTTATATATGAATGAAGCAAATTTAATTACGAAATAAATAGGCCCAATGGTCACATCTAGCTGGTAGGCCTACTAGTATTAGTAGGCATGTAGGCCGGCTAGTTCGCCGTGGCGCAGCTATTAAAATGATCCATCGCTGTAAAGCTTGGTTCCCACTAGAACGTAACGCAAGGACATAAACGCAACGCAAGCGTTTTAACCAATGACAAGCGAAGTTATAGACAGTTAGCAATCACAAGCGAATAAGCCATCGCTTGTGATTGGTCAATTTACTTGCGTTGCGTTACGTTCTTGTGTTGCGTCGCTAGTGGGAACCACGCTTTGGTCTGTTGTAGACAAAAATCGCCGATTACCTTGCTCTGGGCATGCGCAATAGCGTGTCGGATTCCCTAACGCTGGGCAGTTGAGTTTCGGTGCCGGAATCCTAACCACGGCGTAAATATTAATACAGTGTTGCAATATTATTTACATAAATTGAATTGATTGCATATGTTACGTGTAAGTGTGAAATGATGTTCTGAATTGAATTTTTGTTTATGTACAGTATGATTTTTGAACAATGTGTTAAAGATATAATTGAACTGAACAATTTTTTTTTAAATGTTTTGTTGAATATGCCGTCACTATAGAGTTGTTCACTTTGACCAAAAATTAGATTTTTAAAAATGCATTTGTACCTTAAAAGGGGGACAATTTAAACAAACAATTGGTTTTTGGTTAAATGTACTGTTTATTTTGTATTTTTGTTAAGTGAAATCTTTATTGTTTTTGTTTATTTTCTACGGCAAGTGAATATCTAAATTGTTAAAATTGCAAAATGGCAAGGTATTCAAAGTATGATTGTATTAATCTTCATTGTTCATATTTTTTGGGGACAATAAATCTTTCAACAATTAATTTTTTACTGTATTATTTTTGTTTAAAACTACAGTAACTTGATTGAATTTGTTTCAGGTTTGGAAAAATAATATTGCCACACTTTTGGAAAGCATAGGACAATGTCAACACAGGAATCGAGGCAACTGTTTATTGACTAATCGGAACAATGCAATTACAGTATTGTGTTATTGCCATCATTTGGACTTCTGCAACATTAGCACAAGGCACCTGTGACGTGTGTTGTATTTATTGTGTTTTACTGTAATCAGCCAATATTTATAGTTATTCAATCATGTTAGTTGGCAAACATATTACAAACTGGTTATTTGTATATTTTTTATACTTAACATTGGTACCTGAGAACTGTCAGTGAGGATGTACATTATTTGATTGTTGCTTGGATTTTGCCTGATGATTTGATAACACCTGATTAAATGTTATTTTATGTTTTTATAGAAATTAAAGATTAGTAAGATATACAGTATTTATAAAATGTCTCTATTGATGGATTCTGCGACGTAACAGTACCTTTACTACTAACTACTTTAAAACCGTTGATTCAAATTGGATATAGTAATTCAACAAATCAAATTTCGTTAAATCTATGTTTAAATTTACGTTGATGCAAATTTTCATTTCAACTTAATTATTACGTTGTTTCAACGTTAATAATTTCAACATTGAATCAACATTGATAATTTCAACGTAGACATTTTTACGTTGTTTCAACGTTGATAATCTATGTTGAATCAACGTTGACATTTTTGTTGAGGCAAACTTTCATTTTCAACCATTTTTTCAACGTTATTTCAACGTTACTTATTTTAACGTTGTTTCAACGTTGATAATTTCTATGTTGATTCAACGTTGACATTTACGTTGAGGCAAACTTTCATTTTCAACGTTATTTCAACGTTACCTATTTTAACGTTGTTTCAACGTTGATAATTTCTATGTTGATTCAACGTTGACATTTACGTTGAGGCAAACTTTCATTTTCAACCATTTTTTCAACGTTATTTCAACGTTACCTATTTTAACGTTGTTTCAACGTTGATAATTTCTATGTTGATTCAACGTTGACATTTAAGTTGAGGCAAACTTTCATTTTCAACCATTTTTTCAATGTTATTTCAACGTTACTTATTTTAACGTTGTTTCAACGTTGATGATTTCTATGTTGATTCAACGTTGACATTTACGTTGAGGCAAACTTTCATTTTCAACCATTTTTTCAACGTTATTTCAACGTTACTTATTTTAACGTTGTTTCAACGTTGATAATTTCTATGTTGATTCAACGTTGACATTTACGTTGAGGCAAACTTTCATTTTCAACCACTTTTTCAACGTTATTTCAACGTTTGCAGATAACGTTGAATTAACGTTAATTCAACCAATTTTTGCCCACTGGGAGGCGTATTCTCAAATAATTAGTGGTACTAAAACACTATTTAAAAACGGACAATTTCAAATATAATATATGATAATTTATTTAATGACGTGTGCTGCTTTAAATATATAAATAAGGCGGCAAGTAAAGTGGGGTTTTAAAACTCGCATGAATATAACGGCAGGTTTCATTTTAGCTCGACAAATTATCGATTAATCTCCCTCCGACAATATCCGAGACAAGAAGTTTGGAAATTCACATAAATGACATTAAATGAATGGAGCAGGCCGATTGGCTTAATGGTCAGTTATCAACACTCAATTGCTTAGTAGGGGTGTGAAAAAAGCAAACCGTTTGGTAAGAGAGCTCAGAGCAAAAGGACAAACTGTCTATAAGACATAAATTGAAGTCATTTGATTAGATGTTATTAAGCAGAAAAACAATGATGGCCAGGCTATTGTTTTATTTGGTAATTTTCGTTCGAATTTAGTTGTTTTTCTATTTCAGGTTTGGCAATAAATACATGCATTTTTCCACTGTTTGTGCACATTACGTTTACGTTGATGTTAAGTACCAGTACAATAAGAAAGAAAGGCAATCTCAGGTTGAAATCTGCAAAATTTTAACCCCACCTTTTTTACTTTCTCCATTTAGATGTAATTTCCTTCATATAATTTCCAATGTTTCACATCCCTATTTCAGCAAAAGTAAGTTTAAAAAAGCACCACCATACCCAGCAGTCATACCCCAAAACAAATAACATAACCCACGTTGCAAACATCACAAAAAGTAAAAAAATATATGTCAAAAGTTGAAAAAAAGAGTCATTGAAGAGTTTCAAAATTTACCTACCGAAAATAAACCATTAGGGTTGTTGGTGAGTAGCCTGCCAAAATAGCAGATTTGCGTATTTTGGCATGATTTGTGTATTTTGGCAAAGCAAAACGCCCTCAATTTGCGTATTTTGGCATGATTTGTGTATTTTGGCAGCAACACGCCCTCAATTTGCGTATTTTGGCATGATTTGCGTATTTTGGCAAAGCATAGCGCCCTCAGTTTGCGTATTTTGGCATGATTTGTGTATTTTGGCAAAGCAGATTTGCGTATTTTGGCATGATTTGTTTATTTTGGCAAAGCAGATTTGCGTATTTTGGCATGATTTGTGTATTTTGGCAAAGCATAGCGCCCTCAATTTGCGTATTTTTGCATGATTTGTGTATTTTGGCAAAGCAGATTTGCATATTTTGGCATGATTTGCGTATTTTGGCAATGCATAGCGCCCTCAATTTGCGTATTTTGGCATGATTTGATGATGATGATGATGATGATGATGATAAGATTTTTATAGCGCACATACCACTCCAGAGTGCTCAAGGCGCATTTAAAAATAAAAAAGAAATAAATCATACAAATTCCTGAAAAATAAATTTGCGTATTTTGGCATGATTTGCGTATTTTGGCAAAGCATAGTGCCCTCAATTTGCGTATTTTGGCATGATGCTCACCAACCCCACTAAAATAAACACACTTATCTCTCCCCACAAATCAACCGCCATTCAAAATCCATTCCTGCAAAGAAAAATAAATACAACTTTTTAAAATTAGTTGTTCAACGATTACAGCTTTTAAACTTTCAAAATAAGATAACACCAATACTGACCAATTGAAGTCATTACAATTTTTTCAAAACTTTATGATGTCTCACCTTAACTAAAAACTTAGAACATTCCAGGGGTGGCTGCATCCAACCCTAGAATGAAGTTGCCCACCGTATCTCTTTGGTTTAAAAGTGTTGTAGGAGGTCCTAAGACCGCTCTACGGCGGCGGGGCACTGACTCAATATCTTCTTTAAATATATCATCAAAGTGAGCCTAAATAGAATAAGTAATAAAAACTGTAAATAAGAAATATTAATTTTGCCATTATTTAAGTCATCGTTTTAAATTAAAGTTCTATATCAACAACTTTTTTTTATTGTATACTTACTGTAAATCCGACGGTGTTGGTATTGTTGTCTTTAAATCCTAGTTTTCCTCTTAATGCATTGAAGAAATTAGTTTTTGGTAATACAATCTCCTTCACTTCCTCATTCCCTGTCCATGCATTAAGCCTGGTTTCCATTAAAATCGCTACAGCGTTTCCATTAAAATCGCTACACGCGCAGATGTCGCCGACGCAATCGGGAAGGCTCCCCGATTCATCGCAGTCAAATCGGCAAAGTTCAACCATGTTCAACTTTGCCGATTTTGTCGGCGATGAATTGTATACGCGTACGTACAAATTCTAGCGTTTCCATAGAATCGCTACGCTCTGTCGTGTAGCGATTTATGGAAACCAGGCTTTACTTGCTGCTACTTCTCGGCCAGGTTTTGCAGTAGATGATTGTCCATCAGACTCTTGTTTAGAATCTGAATAGCATTGATAATTAAATATTTTAGTCGTAAGTTATGTAATTTCTATAATATTGTTATTCACTATAAAAATCATAACTATAATTGATTTAAGATATGAATAATACTATCATCATACCTTTTCCCTCTTTTTAGTCGCGTGGAAGCGACTCTATAGTTCACTATGTCGGTCGGTTGGTCGGTCTGTCTGTCTGTCTGTCGGTCTGTCTGTTGGTCCGGTATCACTATGCGTTTTATCGCTTTCTGACCTTATCTTGATATCAGTTTAATCTAGCTAGGTCAATTTTTCACAGTATATTCCTTATGGCCAGGAATCAATGTGGTTATGTTTTCACGGTGCGCAATAAAAAATTACGCTGTCTACGCACGATTTAACGAAATCACGTTTGTAATCATATCTTCACAACCATGAATTACAATTAAATAAAATTTGGTACTCATAAATTTCAGGGCATAAATCATCATATGGCAATACAATTACGTGCGTAGCGCATGTAACGCATGTGTACGCGCGCTTAAAATTTTCAAAATTTATTTTCGATGAAATAAGAGTACATTTCAGGCAATTTTAAGCGTTTACAAAATTGCCATGAGTGCGCATATTTTTGCGCGCGCACTGTGCGTTAAATGTTATTGCGCACTCTTTTAGCCCGATTTCTGTTTTCTTGACTTACTTTTCAACTCGAAATTACGTTATACGAGCACGTCGAAAGTGACAGGCTACGCACGTGTAAATTAAAAAAATATAAATGTTTTTAAACATTTCAACATTTTTAAACATGTTCAGTAATTTCGGTCAGTATAGTTCACTATGTCGGTCGGTCGGTCTGTCTGTCTGTCGGTCTGTCTGTCTGTCGGTCCGGTATCACTATGCATTGTAGCACGCGACTTAATGGCTGTTGGCCTTGTTTCTTCCCCTTCTGCTTCTTCATTTCTTTCTTCCTATTCTTTTCCTCTATTTTCTTTTCCTTCTTTCCTTCTTCTGTTCTTTCTTTTTTTCTTTCTTTTCCTTCTGCTCCTCATCTTTCTTTTCCTTCTTCTCTTCTCTCTCGTCTTCTTCCTCCTCAACAAATCTTTGGATTGGTGTTAAGGTAATGATATTGTTTGCATGCTGCTTCGGACTTTAATAAGTAAACAAAATGGTTACGTTAGTCTGTAATTAAATTATTATAGAATTAATGAAAGTTACAGAAGTACTAATAATAGTAATAATTACCGTGTTCTTTATTTCTTTCTTTTTCTCTTTCTTTTCCTTCTTCTCCTCTTTCTTTTTTTCTTCTTTCATTTTCTTTTTTCTTATTTGCTTTCCTCTCCTCTTTTTTGTTCCTTTCCTCCTTCCCTTCCTCCACATCTTCTTCCTCCGATCCTCATCAGATGTTTCTATTGGTATCACATTAATGATATGGCCTGCCACTTTATACTTTAAGTAAAACAAAATTGTAAAGTTATTTTCATATCTAATTAAATTAATATATAATAAATCATAATGAAAAAGTCAGAGTATTATTAATAATTAATTACCGTGTTATTCTGCACTCTCTTCTCATTCTTTTTTTCTTTCTTTTTCTTCTTCTTCACCTCTTTCTTTTCCTTCTTATCTTTCTTTTCCTTCTTCTCCCCTCTTTCTCTTCCTTCTTCTCCAGCTATTTCTTTTCGTCTTTTTCCTGCTGCTTGTTCTTCTTTTTATTTTCCTTGTTTTCAACTCCTTTCATTAGGTATGGATTAGACAACTTACTCCTTGCGTCAATACTTGTGAGAGCACTTGACTATAATGCAAAGAAAATATTAAATCTTAAGTAAGTAAAGAACGAGAGTATAATTCATTGGAAATTATTCTAAAAAATTGCATGATCTGTACTTTTAAATTATCAAAAAAGATATTTGTCAATAATATTATAAATAAAATACATTGCATGCGTAGAATTCTTCGCATCGCGCACCTATTATAGTGCGCTCCACACATAGCAACAACGCGCAAGCAGTTTATTATTAGCCGGCCCTTTATTTTTTTGGTTGGTTGAAAAAAATATTATTACAAATAATTAACAAATCATTATTGTTATTATAACTATCTGTAGATTCACGTTTCTTAGGCCTCTAGGGTGTTAAATAAATATCGCGTAAACAAGTATCGCGAGCGCGCAGATTTTCTCACTAAGCAACGAATGAAAACAAGAGAGGATCTCCCGTAATTAGTAAATAAAAGAAGAAAACCCAATCCAGTTCCTTATCATCCACATACATAACATTATATTAAATATTTTTTCACACAACTGCTCTAGCCAGGTAGGCCTACGTCCCATGAGGATTTATACTCATTCAGAAGCAAGCATATATCTAAGGCCAACTGCGACTTTATAAACTCGACTATAATTTATAGATCCGAGCTGCTGGACCCAAAACGTCTGGGAAAAGAGAGTCTATGAGGGCTCACGGTGGTACAAGCGGGATACCCCAAGGAAGTGTCCTCGGACCTATACTATTCTTGATCTACATAAACGATCTACCCGATATATTAGAAACCCACGCAGAGATGTTTGCTGATGATACCAAACTGTTCAATCATATTAAAAGTGGGGCTGACTGTGAAGCCCTCCAACGTGATATTGATGCTGCTAACGATTGGGCAAAAACTTGGCAGTTGAAGTTTAACGTCAATAAGTGCTGCATTATGCATCTTGGCAGGAACCTTGAATTGTACAATTATACGATGTCAGCGGAGGCTTTGCAGGCAAAAGAGGAAGAAAAAGACTTGGGCGTTATATTTGACCAGACCCTCAAGTTCAGCAAACACGTTGGAATCGTCAGTAATAGAGCCAATAGAGTTGTTGGTCTGATCAGACATACATTTAACTACCTTGATGAGGAAATGTTTGTTCCACTTTTTAAATCATTAGTGAGACCTCACCTTGAATATGCTAACTGTGTATGGTCTCCGTTTCTTCGTAAAGATATAACATGCATTGAAAAAGTTCAAAGGAGGGCAACAAAAGCAATTCCATCATTAAAAGACTTGGATTATACAGAACGCCTAAAACGACTAAATCTACCAACATTGGCCTTTAGAAGATTACGAGGAGATATGATTCAAGTTTTTAAAATGGTGACAGGCCTAAGTGGTAGTGGAATGCGTAACTTCTTCCCTATGAAAACATACGAGAGAAACCTAAGAAGGCATAGATACACCATATATAAGCGACGACCTAAACTGGATATCCGCAAGTACAATTTTTCTTACAGAATTGTTAACCTATGGAATAGTCTACCAGAGGAAGCCGTTAACACCACCACAGTAAACGCCTTTAAAAATAAACTTGATAAATTCATTGAAAGAAAATACAACAAATTTACTTTTATGGGATAAAGTGTATTGCAGAAGAATTTAAATCAAGGAAACGAATGAAAAAAAAAACAAACCAAAAAAAAAACAAACCATGCAGTGATGACTTGATGAAATTGGGAGGGCATGACATGTACCATACAGAAATGTATGGTCTACTTACGAGCCCGACAAGACAGGTGATTACAGGTGATTACAGGTGATTACAATTTTGAACAAAACAGAAGTAATCCACGTTGTCTCTAGTATGGAACGCCTCCTCTGCCTTCAGTTCACATTTGCTATGCAGTACACACCAATCGTCATGCAGTACACACCAATGGTCATGCAGTACACACCAATGGTCATGCAGTACACACCAATGGCCATGCAGTACACACCAATCGTCGTTCACATTTATCATGCAGTACACACCAATGGTCATGCAGTACACACCAATCGTCATGCAGTACACACCAATGGTCATGCAGTACACACCAATCGTCATGCAGTACACACCAAACATCATGCAGTACACACCAATCGTCATGCAGTACACACCAAACATCATGCAGTACACACCAATGGTCATGCAGTACACACCAATTGTCATGCAGTACACACCAATCGTCATGCTTGCAGTACACACCAATCGTCGAATATCACGTGACGTTTATTAGACGGCTGTAAAACTAGGCCATCGACTCTAAGATTTCTTTTATGTTTGACATACTGTACTTATTTTAACCGCTACACATCTCTGTGAATGCTCTGTTTTTTATATATACAATAATTTATTATGTGAGACACAGGCGCGGCTAGGAGGCCATTAGCAATTATTGAATTCCATAAAAGAAGTTTAAATAGTCTTAGTTTTACAGCCGTCTAATAAAACTCACGTGATATTCGATTTTGTCGATAAATTACGCAATATTTGACTGCATGACGATTGGTGTGTACTGCATGGCGATTGGTGTGTACTGCATGACAATTGGTGTGTACTGCATGATGTTTGGTGTGTACTGCAAGACGATTGGTGTGTACTGCATGACGATTGGTGTGTACTGCATGATAAATGTGAACGACGATTGGTGTGTACTGCATGACCATTGGTGTGTACTGCATGACGATTGGTGTGTACTGCATGACGATTGGTGTGTACTGCATGACGATTGGTGTGTACTGCATGTTGTTTGGTGTGTACTGCATGACGATTGGTGTGTACTGCATGACGATTGGTGTGTACTGCATGACCATTGGTGTGTACTGCATGACGATTGGTGTGTACTGCATGACGATTGGTGTGTACTGCATGATAAATGTGAACTGAAGGCAGAGGAGGCGTTCCATACTCTAGAGGGTATATTCAGTTGCATGCCTACAGGTTGAGGTCACACACACCATAGAGATATTCTCTATGCACACACACCCATCACATTGAAATTGACCATTTTTAAATGGGCATGTGATTGATCTATCTTTGATCAAGTATGTATTTTTGCGATTAAAGGACATCTTTTTAATAATTAATCATAAATATATCTGAAGAAAGAACAATGATTAATTTTCAAATGTCGAGCGGCGTTTTTTGTAAGAAATATTTCTTGTTTATTAATATTAAAAACAAACAAATGACAATTTCAAAACAGTTCTTTCCGAGAATTGTCGAGTTTTGCCGAACCCACTTTCGGGAAAACCCGCTGCTAGCTGCCAGGAATAAACCGACATTGTTTACATTTTTAAAATAAAGTTTATTAACCGCGCCACCAGTCATCCGTGACGGTAGAACAAAAACTGTAAATAAACATTATTTTTCTAGAACATTCTGTTCATTAAAGTACATAAAAATGATACCAGCTTATGCCTGAATTAATCAAGCTACAAACTGTCCTATAATTACGAAATAACTTGATTTGTTAGTAGTATTTTTACAGTGAATTTTGCACGTATCCTTTTTCACAGTGTTTGTTTATTTAGGCCTCCTACTACCTAGAGTAGTAGCTAGGCCTAGGATTCTAGGCCTGAAGTGGCTAGTTAGTAGTTGTTTAGGAGTGTAAGTAGAGTGCGCCGTGTGCATTGGGCCCTAGAGTACTAGTTAGTAGTAGACGGGGTAGAGTGGCCTATGGGGCCTGGGCATACTAGATAGGTATAGCTATTCGTAGTCCGACTAGAGGGCCTAGGCCTAATAAATAATGTATTTACGGTAGTTGAATTGAGTTCTAGATCTAGCTCCCTGAATCCTGTTTTCTAGTACTGAGTAGTAGTAGTAGGCCTAATCTCCTAGTTAGTAAAAACTAGTAGTAGTGTAACTAGGCCTAGGCAATCAGTCAAAATCTTTATTTATTCACGAAATTATAAAATACAAAAGCCACTCCGAGAGTGCATACCTCCGCCTACTGTAAAATTCTCCTACATAAGATTTCTCCGGTAAAAAAAAAAATATATATATTTGTGTGTGTCTTAATGCTGTTTGTGATTTAGGCTAATTTCACTATAGGCATGTTTATGCGAGTTTGGTGTAATGGTTATGTAACAAGCCTGTCAATTAACAATAGCTTCAGTTGACTAACAATAGAACAGCAACGCGAAAATCAAACTAGTGAATTTGAAAAGAAAATAGGTTTTTTAAACTACTGGCATCAAAAAACGTGCACATTAAATCAAATTATGTTTTAAAATTACAAATCACGAATTATAACTCTTGCCTCTTGTACAAAAATGAAGTTTTTTGGACAAGTAGTTCTCGAGAAAATGCAATGTCAGTATACTTGTTACTTTAAGACTGTTCGCCGGCTTTTGAAAAATTCTGTCCTATCTTTTAACACTAGCAGGTCTGAAAAGTATACTAAAAAGTGGTCCAGAATTGGGACAATGGTCCCAAAATTTAATGGAATGGTCCTTGACCACATATCTATCTGTATATTCATTTTGGTAAAGATCTTGTAATTACTTTTTGAGTAATCCTGCTAACAAACAAACTAGCCTTCGCGCATAGCGCGATACTTGGCCAAATCAAAATTGGCCTCCTGACATTGACCCAATTTTCACCAAAAGTGTATGTCTTATGCTGTGTGATTTAAGCTAATTATACTACAATCCTGTGTAAACGAGTTAGGTGTACAGGTTATGTAACCAGCCTTTCAACGAACAATAGCTTCAGTCGGCTAACAATAGAACAGCAACGCGAAAAACACACGGTTGAATTTGAAACGAAATAGATTTTGTAAACTACTCGCATCAAAAAACCTCTACATTAAATCTAATTAAGTATTAAAATTACAAATCACAAATTATAACTCTTGCCTCTTGTACAAAAATGAAGTTTTTTGGACTAGTAGTTCTCGAGAAAATGTAATTTAAGTTTACTTGTTAATTTAAGACTGCTCACCGGCTTTTGATAATTCTGTCCTATCTTTTAACACTAGCAGGTCTGAAAATAATTTTTAAAAGTGGCCCAGAATTGGAACCGTGGTCCAGATTTTAACCAAAATTGGGCGGTGTCGTCCTTGCACCAGGTGACATGTATGGTATTAATTTGGAGTCATTCGAATCAAAACTGTGAGCGCTAGAGTGATGACAAACAAACAAACAAACAAACAAACAGATCAACATACTTGGCCAATTTTCAATTTGGCCAAGTAACAAACAAACAAACACACGCTACCGATTACATATACCTCCTTGGCGGAGGTAAATAATACAGGCCTAGGTTGAACCGTAAACTTGACTAGGCCTAGTCAAATTACTAGTCTAGATGCCTATTCTATATTCCTTCAAATCATTCATGGTACTTAATTATAGATAGACCTAGCTAGACTAAGTAAGTAGGCATATCTATAATTTTACAGTCCCCTTAACTAGGCCTAGGAGGCCTTGGCAATTAATAATAATATTGGTGACTCTTTGAAATCTGTTGCTTTTAAAATTTAATTTTGATGCAAAATCAACCTAGGCCTACTGGTAATGAAATTCTACTAGGAATTACGATTCTGCACCCATGCTGAGATGTCAATAATAAAATACACGCACCCTAAAATAAAATATCCGTCTATGCCTATGGCTTTTGACTCAGTGAAAAACAATGGTCAAAACCGAAATTTAGTGAGTAAAAGCCATATGATCACAAGCATACACAAAAAGTTTATTTTGTTTCCCGAAAGAAATTTACCTGTTATCCTGCTACTTATGCCTTAATGTATCTGCTTGACCTGGATTAAGCTATGGGATGATGTTTTGTTTTATTTTTTTATATTGAATTTAGTACTACTAAACATCAAGCCAATTTTTCACTAGGCGAATTTGTTCGCGCGAAAGCGTCAGCTGATACGCATGCATATTCATGTTTCCATCTTCCAAATCCATCTCTACGCATGCGTATTAGCTGACACTTTCGATTCGCGCGAACAAATTCCTCTAGTGGAAATTCGGCTTAAATAAATCAAATTTCTATGACAAAATGGTAACATGTGTTAAAGAACACATGATGTATATTTCACTATAATTAAAAGATAAAATAATACAAATTTGATTTTGCATTATTTATTTCTTTAGATACTGTCAAACAATGCCGGACTATTACCAAGTTCTCGACGTTAGTAGAGATGCAACTGCAGATGATATCAAGAAAGCGTAAGTACTATGCACATAGATCTTAAGTTCTATTTTTTATTCGGCAACATTGGTCGCTGTCAAATTGTGATGAAATAGATTTGAAAAAAACTGTATGCGAGTACCCTTAGGTAATTAAGCCCAATTATCTGAAGTTTCCTGATGAACATTCATGATGATTTCTCATCTAATAATAGAACAATATCCAAAACAAATATTAGGGAGCTTTCGCAGGAGCATGTAAACACTATTTCCCAACATGCAACGTGCAAGCTCCGGTCGCTTTGTAAACAAATTGATCTGCGCATGCGCAAGCATTATGGAAGACCGTAGTTATGTGTCGAGAACCTTATTTCTGAAAAATAGCGTCAATGAAAAACTTTAACTGAAGGGTATTAAAGCATGAAATGAATCATTAAAATTCTGCAATATAATTAAGAAAACAAATGGTAAATTTAAAGTTTAATGTTTTTAATTTAAAGCCAAACAAGAATTGTTCATCACAATCCTACAGTATATATCACCTAATATGCATGATTAAATATGCCTAGCTAGGCCCAAGGTATTCCATGATTTATTTTAAATGAGTGGCATATTTTGTGTGCGTGACACATGGATTGTGTTCTACACTTCCCATCAAAGCGTGAAATCAAAACGAACAAGTACATTAACGTAACTGTTCGCTGAAAATTTATGCAAATGAATAAAATGTTGACGGCATCTGTTAAAGTAAATGGTTACATGCTCCTGCGAAAAAAAATAAAGATAAATATGGTTTTTCATTTCAGATATCGTAAATTAGCCTTGAAATGGCATCCAGATAAGAATCCATCAAACAAAGAAGAGGCTAACAATAAATTCAAAGAAGTGTCAGCAGCTTATGAAGTATTATCTGATGGTAAATTACTGTTTCTCTGATCTGCACACATTTAGCCAACATGATTTATGTTCAGTATCTAAAATAAAGATGTATGAAAAAAAAATGTAGAAAAATAGGGGGAAACATTCGGTACAAATGCCTTTAACCTTTTATAGAATTATTAACTTGTAAAATGGTACTCAAAAGCAAAATAAGAAAAATTAACTCTCCACAGACGTACCAGGCTATTCTTGGCCTAGACCCAATATTAAGCCCTGTTGGTATTTGCAATTCTTTGTGTTTAATGCTTAGATCATCATTTGCAAAAAGTTGCGGAAAAATGTGTGAAATGCTTGCAAAATTGCCATCTCCTCACATTACATAATGGTAAACAATGTTGTAAACAACTTTATGCAGCATACCATGGACTTATCATTCCTGGAAATGTAATACAAAGGTTAGATAAGAAGATATATACTTTTTGGACTTTGGTTCATATGATTCAAGAAATAAAAATTGAAAAAAAAAATATTATTGTTCAAACCAGTTTTAATTTAATTTGTAATCAGACATATTGTTTACGAAAAGCTCTTAAAATGTGGTACACAATGCGAGTATCATACTTTTTAATTAATTTGTTAAAACAGTACATTTATTGGACGTTGGACTACTGATCAATGTGAGTTTGAGCTTGTCGCATTGCTTGTATCTTTTTTAGGCAAGACTTGCGTTTTCTTTTGTTTTGCACTGATTATTAGAGCAGGCTGCAACTTTATTGGTGCATTTTTCCATGTTTGATCCAAAAATGGCCGGGGTAATAATTGTAGCTTAGTAGCTTTGTGCATAAAGCGATATAATAAGTACAATATTATATATTATCAAAAAAGGGTGATTTATTGATTTGTTTGTAGGTTATCTCAGAACAAACAATAACATTCCCATGAATTATTTGCTTAGGTAGTAACATGGTACAAACAAATTTCTCCCAACATATTAATCAATCAAAAATAAAATAATAATGATTGGCCAATAGACTAAACTGTTAGAATGTCAAAACATATATGTACTGAATTAAAAAATCAGTGATAATTTGAAATAAGCAACACACATATTTATTACAAAGATTAAATTATAAGGACATTATTATAGGTTAGATTGGCAAAAAAAAGTAAATTTATTGATTTGTTTGTATAGAAGGTTATCTCAGAACAAACATTCACATTAAAGGATAACAATAACATACATCCCATAATAGTTATAAATCTTAAAACCTAAAATGTCATTCTTCATAAACTGTTGAATCATTTGCAAATACATTTAAGGCTGTGTTCACATTGATGGAGTTATGACTAATTTGATAGCAGTGCCGATGGTTAAATTGTAAACGAGGGCACAGCAATATAATGTTTAGCACTCCTAAGGGACCTCCAATTCTGGATAGTTGCAATTAGGACTGCCCATGCTGTAGAGCCCGAGCTCTGGGGCCCTGGGTTTAGCCAGTGAGTGCTAAGTGGCACAAATCACAAAACTTTTTGTCACAATGAAAGTTTTATCTTTCAGGATGTTTCATGTTTGAAAAAAAAACATTCTGTATTGATAAAAACCTGTAACATTACCACCACAACCCCCCCCCCCCCCGACCCCTTTCTTTCATTTATGTATGTAAATGTGGAAAAAATAACCAGCCTACTGGACTGAATAGTAACTTATACAAACTTCTCCACTTCATGTTGACATCTGCCACCAAACTGCACTCATTTGTCTGTCCAACAGTGGGGTTCAGCATTTTAAGGCATGTCATACATTAAAACACTGTACAATCATAATATTTGTTAGCGTTTTATTAGGCTAAAAACTATGTAACTCTATTGGTATTAACATGGCCTAACTATTAGGATTTCATAACATATGTTCCATCCTCTGATTAACTTATTTAAGTGTTATTTATTAAAGACATCTATCAAAATGATAACATTTTCTGGCACTGATTGTGAGAAAATATCTTCACTCTAGCAGGTGGATCATGTTTATATATATAGGGTTAAGTAGGTTTAATTTGACAGCTGTTATCAAAATAATATTTACCTGTTATTCTGTAGATTTGTTGGCATAATTTACCCCATACAATGTTACAAAGGGTGACCAAGGTGGGCCACATAATCTATTAATGCCTTTCAAAATGTTGGTAATTTCAATAACCACTATATCATCAGCTGTTTCTGTAAACTACAACTAAACCTGGGTTGGGTTATAGCCAATACACAATAAAATAGTAGCTGGCAGAAAGCTTAAAAAATCAACATAATAGCACATAAATTATAATAAGTTAATACACAATATGCTTTTTTTTTTGTATTTCAGCAAAGAAAAGAGAAATTTATGACAATGGTGGACGAGGTATACTTTCTTTTATTATTTATATATAGTATAGAAGCAATACCCAGAACCCACTCTAGAGCGGTTTAATGTACCCTCCCAATATACTGTAGTTTATTTTTGATACATCATTACCCTAACCCCACCTTCTTTGGTCCTGATAGCCTGTGATTGCACCATTATTACATAAGAATGATTACATCCTGCAGCTTATTATAGACCTTTCATCTTTTGTAATAATATATTGGTAAAATAATTCTTAACTAAAAATAAAAAAGAGTAAAAACAACTTATGTAAAATTTCTATTACAATGACTCACTCTCTCTTTTTTTAGATTTTGATTTCAATGAATTCAATAATTTTAACGACTTTGGACATCACCAAGGATTTGCATATCAGTTCAGCAGTCCAGAAGATATTTTCAGAGAATTTTTTGGAACAGATGACCCGTTCTCAGCCTTTTTTGGTATGTTTTGTCTTTCATAACTAACTTGGATTTCACCCATCGTTTGATTGAAACCCATAGTTTGGTTGACACCCATCATTTGATTGAAACTCATAGTTTGGTTGACACCCATTGTTTGGTTGACACCCATTGTTTGGTTGACACCCATTGTTTTATTGAAACCCAGTTTGGTTGTCACCCATCGTTTGGTTGTCACCCATCGTTTGGTTGTCACCCATAGTTTAGTTGACACCCATCGTTTGATTGAAACCCAGTTTGGTTGTCACCCATCATTTGATTGAAACCCATAGCTTAGTTGTCACCCATTGTTTGGTTGACACCAGAGAGATGTAATAAGAACACTAGAGGGCGTACTCCAGACTGAAAAGTGAAGGAAAACCAACAAGATGGCGGCCGTAAATGTGTTCAAAAACATTATTTAATATAAAAAATAATAATCTAATATAATACATTAAGACCACATAAATTATAACACACATTCTTGTCAAAGCACAGTGAAGTTTTTATAAAATTACATATTTATTGTTAATCGCAATAGAATGTATAATTTCTTGGTAATCTAGCATTTTTTTAATACAAGGATCATATAAAATGCGTTTGCGTTTATACGCTTAACGCGCCGCATTGCGTATCGTTTTCACACAGATAGGCTCAACACAGGCGTAGAAGTGTGTAGGGCATATCTGATTTGTCGATTGCAGCAGCCATCTTGTTGGTTCCCTCTCTATGGAGAATCACTTCTTGAACTGCTATAACACTATAGATTGCTATCCAGCCTTCGGCTATTACAAATCACTTGTTGACACCCATTGTTTGATTTAAACCTATAGTTTGGTTGTCACCCATCGTTTGGTTGAAACCCATTTGGTAGACACGGCCATCGTTTGGTTGAAACCCATAGTTTGGTTGACACCCATCGTTTGATTGAAACCCATAGTTGGGTGTCTAGACAACTCAGATTTAGAAAACTCAGATCTCAGATATATCTGAGTTTTCTAGATCTAGAAAACTCAGATATCTTACTTTTTCCGATGTATCCTACTATTGTAGGCCTAGGCTAGAAGTGGTCAACTCGTACCCAAAAAAAACTAGTACCTATTCCCATTTTGGCTAACTCGTACCTCAACCAACTCATACCCATACCAACTCGTACATACCTAATTTTTATGCCTACATTTTAACAGTAACGTGTACTGTATTTTCTTTATGATTTAAACCGTAGGCCGCTTCTACATGTTACAATATTAGTTAGGCCTATGCCTACTAACCATTTTTTATAATAGTCTAGTATTTCAAATGACCTACCTTCTGATTAATAATAGAATGATCCAAATGACCTACCAACCAATCATTTGATGATCTGAGTTTTCTAATTTCATTCTGGAACTAGAAAAGTCAGATTGATATATGAGTTTTCTAGATCTGAGTTTTCTAGACACCCCCCATAGTTTGGTTGTCACACATCGTTTGATTGAAACTCATAGTTTGGTTGACACCCATTGTTTATAGTTTGGTTGCCACCCATTTTCAAGATTACTTGTGTTCTTTAATTAATTACTTGAGTTCCATAATAAAGAATATGATGAATAACATTAAATGTGCCATGGTTTTATTTTAGAATCGTCTCGGTCAAGGAACCCAGCCCATGGAAGCATGTTCCAAGATGGCTTTGCCTCGGCTGGGTTTGGTTCTTTTGGTGGTTTCGGCGGGTAAGTAAACAGCTTGATATTCATGAAAATTTAAGTATTAAAAATGTTATGTAAAATGAAGTATGTTGTGATGAATTGAAAGAAAATCTTGTTTTAAACATTATTTTGGCACTCGCCAAATATGTGTTATCACTACAGGTATATTTCTAGAAAACATGTGTTTTTTATCCTCATGTAGAATAAGTGAATCTATCAATCAAAATAACCTTTCTAGATGGGATTGTAGAGGAGAGGGGATATGATGGGGAGAGATACATTTTTTTAAAGGGACCCACCTTTTTTTTCTATTGGTCAGTGGCAGTAGCAGAAACCGTAATATTTAGTTGAATGAAATATGTGATTATCTTTTCAGTGGCCCATTCTTGCCACCAAATATGGGCTTGTTAACAATTCCTCAAAAAGGGTATGTTGTAGTGATTGCATGGGTGTAGCTACCAAAACATAGAGTTCACTCATGATAATTTGTGAATTTAAAATGAAGTGAAAATTACACATACTAATATAATCTGTTTCCTGTCATGTTAAATGTTCATAAATAAATAATATAAGAAAATTTTATTTATATATGAAGTATGTATTTGTTTTAGTACCACACTGATAACAGTGGGTATAAATTGTGTTTTTTAACCTAGGTGAGGTTGTATTTGTCAGTATGATGTATGTTAGATAACTACAGTCTCTGTAGTACACTGTGCTGTTGTATTAGTTAACTAACTCTTTCCCATTTAGAATTATCCATCCATTTTCTAACAAGGTATCAGTCACTATTATCAACATCTAATTAGTTTATGTTTAAAGCCTTGCCACTAGGCAAATTTGCGCTACCCTTTTTATTTACTATTTTTAACTACAAAAGCAAATAGTGATTTCTATTTTGATTACATGTCTGCTGAGCTGTTCGATGTGCATGAAGATGGCACTAATTTTCCGAGCTTTGATTTGTTGTGCAATTTTCTGATTAAAATTAATCTAATTAAAAACTATTGATACTGGTAATTTTGCTTACCAAGTGAAAAACTCAACTCAATGAAGATTTGAAAGATTATATGTATACATGTATGCTGACTATTTCAATTTGCACAAATAAATTTACCTTAACAAACAGGCTTAGAATAGAAGAGTAGATTAATCACAGTGTGTAGAACAATCACAAATTAACCAATTTAATACCAACATATTATTTGAATGTACTTCCCATACTCATTTCCTTCAAATTTATTTTTTCAATAGCCAATATGGATACATGTTCCAGATGGGAGGGTAATTTTAGAAACAATTCTTGAAAATAATTATTATTCACTTGTTTTGTTGTTCACTTGGGAAATGATGATAATTGTGTTTTTTTAGGTACAGTACAGTAGGCTTATGTCCACATGGAACTGAAAAGAATTTGCTCATTAGAAATGAAATGTGTCAATGTGAAGCGATTTCAATTAAACACAGCTGAAATATGTTATGTAGGCTATGTGAACATAGGGTGTGAACTAGATGGTTAATTTAGGTCAGCATATGTGCTCCTACACACTTTAAATTTGATTGACTGCATTTCAGTTTGAGATAAGTCTAAAATCTGTTTGTTGATATAGAATGCGTCTTCAATGTGTGTCTAGAAAACTCAGATCTACAAAACTCAGATCTCAGATATATCTGAGTTTTCTAGATCTAGAAAATTCAGATATATCTTAGTTTTCTAGATCTGGAAAAAACTCGTACCTATTCCCAACTTGTCTAACTCATACCTCAATCAACTCGTACTCACACCAACTCGTACATACCTGATTTTTAAGCCTACATTTTAACGGTAACAAATTCTGATTAATAATGGAATGATCCAAATGACCTATCAATCAATCATTTGATGATCTGAGTTTTCTAGTTCCATTTTGGAACTACAAAAGTCAGATATTGATATCTGAGTTTTCTAGATCTAGAAAACTCAGATATATCTGAGATCTGAGTTTTCTAGATCTAAGTTTTCTAGACACACGTCTTCAATTACTATTACTGTTATGTGCTTAATAATAGTATTTTATTTTCAAAAACTGACAAATAAAAACTATTTTTACACTCTTTAAAACACAATTTAACCTCTCAATATGAATTTGACAAATCAAAAAGATAATGCTTTTATACTTTATGAGAATGAATTGTAAAAAAAATTGTTAATTAAGTAAAATTAAGTTATTTAGATTTACATTATCTTTACAATACATTAATTACATATAACATACTAAAAAAATATGTTTTTTTGTGAGGGTTTCTGTTTTTTAATCCTTTAAAAGTTATTATATAGGGTATTTAATATTGTACAGAGGAACTTGTCGATGCTTGTACAGTATGTTTTATATTATTAGGATTTTTTTTTTAATTAAACACAAATTCACACAAAAAATATACTTAATTTTACTACTGTGGCCTGAATATACTGTAGAAAGAAAACTACTTCTTGTAATTAGAATTTTAAAATTGCGAAAGATGGTCTGAAAGAAACTTTTTATACATGATTGCTTTAACATATCCTGACCCATCCCCTTCAATTATTACTAACACATCCCTGTAACGTTTGTTTCTTCATTTTAAGAACACTTGTCAGTTAATGAATGTTGTACTTTAATTTTCAAAAGAAAATAATAAAGTACAATTGTTATAAAATTAGTTTATAATGTGATTAGTTTTTCACAGGGTTCAATGCATTCAGAAAATCCTAGAAAAGAACTTAGAATAATTTAGTTATTAAGGGAAAAGGTAACATTCAATTCTTGACACAACACCTGTATAATAACCTGTTCTAGATTTGATTTCCAAAACACTTTTTACTATAGTTCTTGTTTTTTCCAATACCTTGTTTTTTGGCAATTTTCCAATTTTAGTTAGAAAAGGATTTTTCCTTCCAAGAAGTTAAACAACAATAGCTGGAAAATGTATTTGAACCCTGTTGGAGATTTATATTTAGTAGTGAGATTTTGATTTGCGACGATCTAAGAACTGCTGATTGACACCTGTATGCCTTCAATGGATCTAAAAATTAACAAACTGAATAGAGTGTGATGAACCACCTCCCAACTTCCTCACATGCGAACAATGAATTAACTTGAACTTGTTTCTTGGTCGTCGCAAATTGAAAGAAGCTCCCAAATTGTGTCCTGATTTTGTATGGCTTTGTAATAATGTTACTAACTCATCTTATTTTGCATGCTTCATTAGTTTTGACAGCTCATTTCACAATCAAGGAATGGGTTCAAGGTATGTTTTATTTGATTATATAATAATAAGGAGAGACCTAATACAACAGATTTGTTTGCTGTAAAGTGTAAATGTATTATTGTTAGGCTCAGGGCCAGTTTCTGCTGAAATAAACTTTAAACATTATGCTGATCAAGCTGCTCCTTTTAATTCACACTATGTAAAGATAGCAACTTGATCTAATTGACACAAACTATTACAGACATTCACTCGGAGTAAAAAAAAATAGAAATTACTGCATTACATCAAACCAAGTGCCAAGTGAAAAATACTGTAATTTATATTTACAAGAAACCTAAACATAAATGTATGGGGTTTATGTTCTACAGTAGAATTTACTTTCTGTTCTTTTAACTTTAAACTCCTGCTGTTTAACTTTAAGACGAAATCAATGAATTTGTACCATCAAATTTTAATTGAAATTTTTATTTTAAAATACATTTACAATATTTATCTAAAATTTATATTTAAAATGACATTTCATAATGATTTTTTTTTTACATAAATAGCTTTTCAGCATTCTCAAGTACATCTTCATTTGGAAATGTGGGTAGTGGCGGATCTCGAAGGTCATCTTCAACATCAATAAAGACAGTTAATGGAAAAAGAATTAAAACTACAAAGTATGCTTTATTTTTCTTTTCTGCTTTTCAGTTTAACAGCAGTCACTATCCATACCCACTAGTGAATGTTTGTGGGTTGAATGAGAAAAATATTTTATGAGTTGAAAGATTGACTGTTCTATTCAACGATGCCAATTTCAACGACAGAATAGAAAGATTGAAAATATTTTAGCCATTCAATAAATATAAAATATTTGAGCAGAGCATAGCAATATTCAGGATTAAAAAAAGCTAATGTCAATATTATTTATACTTTTGAAATTGGAGAAAATAATGCACATTTTTTAATATGAAATTAACAAATTGCAATGATACATTTAGGTGTCAACAATAATCTTTAGAAGAAAAAAAACAACTACTTAAATTAAAATTGTATAACTCTAGTCTAATTTTATTTAATTATGATAATTGATTAAATACAGTTTATTTATGATGGAATGAATAAATGATGGAAACTTTGGTCCCTGTAAGGGATCTGGTTTAAAAGTCCCACCAAAAATTGATGACCAATGACTCAATCTACCACATGGGTTTTATAGTTTATCACTCACCACTGTGAATGAAGATTTTTTTTTTTCTCACCAATCTAAGTTTTGTATTCTCTTTTAATTCAGAGTTATACAAGATGGTAACGAAACTATTACAGTTGAAGAAAATGGAGTTTTGAAATCTAGAATTGTCAATGGTCAACAACAAGCACTTGGATATTAATCATTTGCATCCCATTTGTATAATACACATGTGTCTTACATATTTGCATATAAATTTGGGCTTTAAGCATGGTTATAATAATCAAATCAAATATATTTCGAATTTCAAAATGAATTAAAAATGAACAATTTAAAGAGAAATTTACATCTAAGAAGCCTACAATGATGATCTAATATCAATTTATTAATAGTAAATGTTACAGAGAAAAATAATTATTAAAATAAATCCAGTTTTAATGACATATACTATTACTATTATAAAAAAGGTTTTGATTTGGGATGGTAGACCATGGAGTACTATTTAATACTCCATGGGTAGACAAAGGACTAACAATAAATCCATAAACAGAATGGTGTATTTGGGATGGTAGACCATGGAGTACTATTTACTACTCCATGGGTAGACAAAGGACGAACAATAAATCCATAAACAGAATGGTGTATACTGGATTCACAAAATTATATTTTGTATAAAATTACCATCTCCTTTACAATCCCAAAACGAAACCATTATTTACAATGAACAATGAACACATTTTACCAAATTACTACCACACCCAGATCAGTATGTACATATTATATTATGTTTAGAAAATTATATCATAACTTGCTTTTACTTAAAAAAACGTTTAAACGAGGTTTAAGGGTTTCATTTTCTGTTGTTGGTTGCATTGGCTACAATACCAATGGGTTGTGTTTATAGCTGTAATATGTTTTTCTGTGTATGATTAATGTAAGGTCTTGTTTTGTAAAGGCCAGGTGCTAATAGAGTCGAATTAGATAGTACTTTTATAATTTGACCAAAAATGTTTTGATGAATAGTTAGGTGCTTGCTTAATATGTATACATTGTTCTTTTACATGTGAAAAAAAAAAAAACGTTTGCATAATGATACAATTATTTTTAATTATTCATCTTTAAATTGAATGTTAAGATAGTGTTTTGCAACTGTTGTGTTATCATTTTAAAAAATAGTTTAATATATTTATAATTTTAGGCACTTTAAATTGGATTGTCATATATAGTATTTGAACTTATGATCCAACTTATTTGGGTTTTCCGAAATGGCCCATGAAGTGATTGATCTGTTAAGTCAATATTTTGAATGTATTATGTTTATTGTTATATAAAAATTGTGTAATTTACACACGTGAACACAAAAAGTCACAGTTTGGCTGTCCTGGTCCTGAATTGGAATCCTGATCCGGATTTCTTCCAAAATTGAACGGAGTCTTCTATGACCATATCTATCTATAATAAAATCGGTAAAGATTCAACAGATCTGACATCATCCTGCTAACAGACAAACGCACAAACAAACACATCGCAAAAATAACCTCATTAGTGGAAGTGATTATACCACACAGTTTTTCTTTTGACTTCCCAATGCTGCTTAAGCTCCATCTACAAAGTGTTATGTACCCAAATATGTTAGTGATATGACATTGTCATGTCCATGGGCACATGTTTTTGTCATATAAAGTTTGATAGTGTAGACAGACCTTTATACTGAAATTAGATTTTCCATCCCTGATGTTTTTTCACACTACGTTATATTTTACCTAGAAAGAACATTTATTTATAAATATAAAATAATATATTTATTTAAAAAAATGCTGTTTATTGTGATTTGTATGTTTAATGAATTATTTATGTTTAAATTGTATGTTATTATGTTCAGTAGTTTATGCGGCAAAAAAATGTGATGTGTCCAAATGGACACATTGATGTCATATCACTACCATATTAGGGCATTTACATTCTTTTTGATAGCGTAGACAAAGCTTTGTCATGTTGAGTTTGCTGTTCTTATGCTGCCATTGTAATCTGGCAAAAATAAAATACGGGTGAAACGTAGCCATAAGTGAAATTAATTAAATTAATTACCCTTAATTTTATGATTTGTTTTTATTGAATTTCAAAATCGGAGTATACACGTGTACATTCGAATAATGTTAATAAAACTATTTCAACCCACTTTTGAAGGGTTTAATATATGTAGCAAAATTGTTAGTGGTAAGGCGTTGGTGTACTCAACAATAGACCTATAATTTATGTTTGCTTTTGTTTAATATTAATATTATTATTAGGCATATTATTATTACTTTTTACGCGGCCATTAAAAACTGGAGTTTGTTTCGAAATGTATAATAAATAATTTATGTTGGATGTATAGTTTGTAATCCACAGTTTATTTCAATTATTAATATCAGTAAGTGTACAGTTTTGTTTAGTAAACACGTGTATTTTAAATGGGAAACGAATTGACTAATAATAATTATTTAAAAGTACCATTTTTTTTTTGTCTTATGTAGGATCGACCCACTTTTATTTCTTCATCAATAAAATGTTCGTTTACAATGCATTGCACATGAGTAATGTAATGATACAATACAATATAATTGACATTATGTAACTTTCAGTACATCTGATATCTCACTCCTACCATTGCATTTTATATCTAATAGTATAAGGAAGAAAAAAAAAATTTCCTCTATGTTATACACTCTTTACACGTTTTTCAATCCTTAACAATGTACGTATAATTTACCACAGAATTCTTTATTTTATAACTCTTTTTATCTCTTTCAGGCAATCAAAAAAAAAAGTTATATTTTACTTTACCTAAATATCAATTTTATAAACGTTAATTTTATACCTTGCTAAATTGTTACGGTCCATATCTGACCACATTTTTTTTGCCTTTTCTTTATTTATTAAAAACTCACAATTGATTATACCTTCTAACTCCGTAGTGAACATTAACCATGGACATTTTTAACAAGTCCTAGTCTGTGTTTGACTTTACTTTTATAAACACAGAAAGTTAAAATGGAAAATATTTCATTAGTTTGACATCATATTTTCCAAGTAAAATTTTCTCCCATGTAACTTCCTGAGTAAATGCAAAACATGTTTTCAGCATAGCGCAACATTTTACCCAGCAATGTTTTACTTGTTTGCATGTAAATAACATATGCTTTTCATTTTCAACCTCCTCATTACAATATTCACAATAATTACTGTTTGACAAATTCCATAATTTTAGCTTACACCTAGTTGGTAAAATTTTATGTAGCAACTTAAAATTAAAGAAAGCCACTCTTTTTATGTGCAACATACTCTTAACTTTGTTTTTCCAACATAGATTCCAGTCAATAAAACAATTTTGAAGTTGGTTTTCCCATTTATCTTGTGCTTTTGGTATGCACGCTTTATATGCTACATCGGTAAAAGTGGAATAGAATTGTTTGACAGTTGTATAATTTGAAGTAACATTAACATTGTTGTCTATTGTATCAACTTCTTTATGTATATAACAATAGGGTTTCTCAACCACTATAACTTTCCAGTTTCTCGGAATAGCGTCAATTAGTGCCATATATTTTAAAAATGCATTTTCCCTTCGTTTCAACAGTGGAGTTATTTCATTAATATGCTTAAATCTAGACTTAACCATAATATCTCCTACTGTTTTTATACCTGAATTCACCCAAGATTTACAGAATAGTGATTTTTTGTTATGCATGACATATATATTCTCCCATAACCTCTGAATTTTTATTTCACATATACATTGAGGTTTTTTAGTATAAATATTATTAAACCGTATGCAGGCTTTAAGCATATTTATATAGAATGTATTCACATATTTGAGTGCATTATGCCTCTCAAAGTTTGCTTCCGTCATACTTAGGCCTAATGTATAATCAATTGGATATAAATTGTAAAATGGAATACATTTCCACTTTCCTGGATCCGGGCTTATTAAACGTTTTACCCAGCCTAACTTTAAAGATTCAATCATAAAGTCTATCATTTTAATCCCACCATTGTCAATGTTTTGTATCAGAGTATTTCTTTTAATTTTTTCTTTATTACCACTCCATAAAAAGTTGTATAAAATCTTGTTTATTTCAGGAATAATAGATTTTGGCAAGTCTGTGACACTTGCATTATAAATAAGTTTTAATAACGCTAGTGTTTTAATTACCGTGATTTTCCCAAAGAATTATATTTTTCTTTTTTCCCAAGTTTTAAGGATCTTTTTTAGATTTTCAATTTTCTCATACCAATTTTTTGTATTGCAAATATCCTTATCATAACCAATGTAAATACCTAGAAACTTAATAGGTTCTTGATTAAAGGTAATGTTACAATAGTTACTATTTTTCTCTTTATCACAACCAATCCACATTCCCCTTGTCTTGGATTTATTTAGCATCAGACCTGACATTTCACAAAAACAATCTATTTCGTTAAAATAACTTTGTATGGCTTTTTCATTCTTGGCAAAAATCACAGTATCGTCTGCTAATTGTGCAATCTTTACATTAACATTTTCATTAGTTACTGACGGCAATTTGATACCTTTACAGAAATGATTATTTCTTATATTTGTTGCCATAACTTCGACTACTAAAATAAATAAAAGTGCTGAGAGTGGACAACCTTGACGGATTCCTCTATTCATTAAAACACCTTCTGACATCCATCCATTATTTACAATGTAACTTTCAGTATCGTTATACATAACTTTAATCCATTGTATAAATTGAATACCGAAACCAAATTTTTCTAAAGTTTTAAACATAAAATATCTGCCTACAGAATCAAAGGTTTTTTCAAAATCTATAAAAATCAAAGCACCTTCTTGTTTATGTACGTCACTATAATTAAGTAAATCTTCTATTAATCTTATGCTTTCACCAGAGAACCTGCCTTTGATATATCCCTTTTGATCATTATTAATTATGGAGCTAATGACCGAATGTCACCTATTGGCTAACACTTGTGCAATAATCTTATAATCAATATTCAAAAGAGTAATAGGTCTCCAATTATGAAGTTTCTCTCTTTCACCTTTTTTATACAGTAATGAAATAATACCTTTACGTTGCGAAGATGTCAGTTTTTTATTCAAGAAACTGAAGTTAACAGAATCACACAATAAAGGAGGCGCCCGAGTCCGGGATGACCGAGACGCAACTGGTGCTAGCCAGGATTTAAACTAGATCTATTAAAATAAACCTGGCTAGCGACGAGGGCGTATCCCCATACTTCGGTTTGGGTTTAGCTTTGCAATATTTATTAGTTTGTTATTTTATCATATAAATAATAAAAGCAATATTATGTTCAAAATGTAAAACTATACAATTTTTTAAAAGTATTCAAACAAAACATAATCTTATAATGCAATATACCATTTTATCATATATATTTATATTATATCAAATCTCTTTTTAATACTGAATATCAATCTTTATATCATTTTAGCTCTGTAATATAAATTTTCTCTGTATACATGTTTGTTTTATCTATATTTCAACACAATATCAAAATATTTTATATAATCTTTTAACCTCTGTCTGTGTAATATCACTTAAATATTCATTGATAAATAGATAGATAGACATATATACTGTAACCTTCACCATACTGTTTATCATTGCAATAAAAGTGGGTTGCCCCACAAAAGAGAAAAAAAATAAATTTCCTAAGGAATCCCAGAATGTGCGATAAAATTCGACTGTTAGCCCATCTGTACCAGGACTTTTATTTAACTTCATGTTTAAAGGAGCCATCTTGCATTCATAATTTGTTAACATACCTTCACATTTTTGCTTTTCTTCAAATGACAGTGTATTGATGTTAGTACTACCAAAATAACTATTAATATTTTCCTGGTTTGAAGGGGTTTCTTTATACAATTCTTTGAAAAACCTAACTTGCTCATTAAGAATTTCTTGGGTGTTTGTAGTAATTTTCCCATTAGGTTTAAGTACTGACGTAATATGTTTTTTCTTAGCCTTGTTTTTTTCTAAACCTAAAAAGAACTTAGTATTTCTTTCTCCTTTTTCAGTCCATTCTACTCGAGCCCTAATTTGTGCTCCTTTTGCTTCAGATGTATAAATTTGGTTTAGCTCGTTTAATTTGTTATTTAATATCTTTTCTGTCTTTTGATCATAAGCACCATCAAGCTCATCGTTTAACTTATACACTTCTTTAATTAATGTATTCTTTCTTCTATTTTTTTGCATTTTCTTATTTATTCCGTATTTACACGAGAATTCCTTTGTTTTCATTTTTAGGTATTCCCATAAGAGACTTGGATTAAGCTTGTTTTCATTTTTTTTAAAATATTTTCAATAATATTTAAAATGCTTTGTATAAAATCTTTATTCTCCAAAAAACTATTATTGAATTTACAATTTCCAGGTCCTTTTTTTCATGACTATTTATAATTTTCAACAAAATAGCTTGATGGTCTGAAAGAACAGAAGGTCTGATATCGGTGTCAATAACATCACCATGTTTGTATAATACACTAGATATCAGCCAGTAATCTAACCTTCTATATGTATTTTTACGTCGCCAAGTAAATTGGGTTTTTGTTTCATGACTTATTCTCCAAATATCATAGAGCTTTGATTTATTAATACATTTTTTTAAAATTGCAGGAGATTTGTCATAGCTTAGATACAGGCGGCTGTTTCTTTGGTCAGCATTATGTTGTAAAACACAATTCATGTCACCCCCCATTATTATATACTCATCTTTAACATTGCAAAGATTATCAATTTTCTTGTCAAGCTTCTTTAAAAAAATTGCTCTCTCTTTATAGTCATTTGGTGCATATACATTTATAAGATTTATTTGTTTATTCTTAAGTAATATTATACCAAGTATAATAATTCTTCCATCTTCGTCAGAATACTTATGAATGATTTCTTTTACATCTAAACCGTTCTTAAATAAAATGGATACTCCTCTATATACTATTGGTTGTTCCATAACTATGGTACGATCTACCTTTCCAAGCTGCATCAAATATATGAATTGATTTTTTTATCAAAATGAGTTTCTTGTAATAAAATAATATCGGACCTTTGGTCTTTTGACCATTGACAAAATTTCCTTATTTTTTTCTCCATCTCTTAGACCTCTAATGTTAAGAGAAACTAACTGTAGATGATCATTAGATAGTTTAGGTCTATTCATTTTTTTTTCTATTATTATAGTTAAAAACAAAAATGCATTACCTTAAGACGGTATTGCTGATTACAGAATTTTGCAAGATGCCTTAGCTAACCGAGTCAGATTTTTTTTCTGCATTTTTTGACTCACCGCTCACCGTAATCTTCTTTCGTTTACTTGTAGCAAAGTTCTGTCTGCTAATTGCGGCAGATGTTTCATTCGCGCTTTCGACTTCTTGATCTCCGGTAACAGCAGTAGTAGTGGTAAAGTCGGTTATTGGTCTCATTCCTTTGCTAGCTTTGTTTGTTTTTTCTGTCGTCAATTCTTGTTCAGGTTTGTCATTTTTTTTCTTTTCCCGTTGTTTTACTTTCCTTTTATCCTTCTTTATCTTGTTAGACACGTCTTCACAGTTGACTGATTTCACTCTGTCGATGGCATCTTTCATTATCAACTGAACCTTCTCCTCCAACTCAATCGAGCCTAAGGTATCTCTAGGTGTAGACGGTTTATTTAACAGGTCTTCTAACACGTCAATTACGGTTTGTACATTGTCAGGTTCATCTTTGTCATCATGATTGAGCTCGGTTGTTTCTTCTGAAATTTCCATAACATTTCTACTATCTGAATCACCATCAGAACTAGGTGTTATGCTATTGCTACCTGTGAGAATTTCTGCCTGATCTTTGCATTTAGCAGCTACATGCCCAACTTTGTTACAAGTGTAACAAATCACCGACTCGAGCTTCTTTGGACATACATTTATTTTATGACCAGCCTCGCCACATCCAAAACATTTCGTTAGATCTTGTTGGTCTTTACGAAAGATTCTCGCATTAAAATGGTTAATTTTGAGAAACCGAGGCAAGCTTTTCGTGAATGGTTCTACAAAAGGTATGCGATCTCCATTCAGAAAGCGGGACAACTTCCCATTTATTCTGAATTTAACGTAGGAGACCTCTCCAACAATTGTACATCCTAAAAGTACCATTAAAAGAGTTTATCAGTGAGTCGAACCTACGGCTTATCTTATCATGACAGTAAATATACTTCGTCTTCGTTGTTTACGAACAATGCAACATTTGAAAAGTTAACATAAATCAGGGACCGCCCGATGTCTTTGGCACTTACCGAAACCAGCCTTCTACTCGTGGTAAAGTGGATTGTGTCATTGTTGACGAGAAACTACCAAAGCTTAAAACTATCAATTTACCAGGGCTCGTCTGGGAGTCGAACCCGGAACCTCTCGCACACAAATCGAGAATCATACCAACAAGCCGCTTATTTATTGGCCGTTCTTGGTATAGTGGATTTCTTCAATATGGATGTTTATGAGAAAGTTCAAATTGTTTAAAATTATAAATTCAACAGGGTTCGCCCAGGAGTCGAACCCGTGATCTCTCTTAAACTTAGCGATTTATTCTACTAGACCAACGATCCACTTATTTATTGGCCGTTTTTGGTATACTGGATTTCTTCAAAATGGATGTTTAGGAGAGAGTTCAAATTGTTTAAAATCATAAATTCTACAGGGCTCGTCCGGGAATTGAACCCGGGACCTCCCGCACCCTAAGCGAGAATCATCACACTAGACCAACGAGCCACTCATTTATTGGCCGTTTTTGGTATAGTGGATTTCTTCAAAATGGATGTTTAGGAGAAAGTTCAAATTGTTTAAAATTATAAATTCTGCAGGACTCGCCCGGGAATTGAACCGGGACCTCTCGCACCCTAAGCGAGAATCATACCACTAGACCGACGAGCCACTCATTTATTGGCTGTTCTTTGTATAGTGGATTTCAATATGGATATTTATAAGAAAATAAAAATTGTTTAAAATTATAAATTCAACATGGCTCATCCGGGAACTGAACCTGGAGCCTCCCGCAGCCAAAGCGAGAATCATGATACTAGACTAACGAGCCCTCTACTCTTTGTGTACTCGTGGTAAAGTGGATGTTATCATTGTTTGACGAGAAAGTACCAAAGCTTAAAATTTAACAGGGCTCGTCCGGGAGTCGAACCCGGGACCTCTCGCACGTCACCCGGAGCGAGAATCATACCACTAGACCAACAAGCCACTTATTTATTGCTTGTTCTTGGTATAGTGGATTTAAATATGGATTTTTATGAGAAAGTTTAAATTGTTTAAAATTATAAATTCAATAGGGTTCGTCCGGGAATTTAACCCGGGACCTCTCGCACCCAAAGCACGATTCATGAAACTAGACCAACGAGCCGGCCTTCTACGCTTTGTTTACTCGTGGTAAACTGGATATTATCATTGTTTGACGAGAAAGTACCAAAGCTAACAATTTTCAATTTAACAGGGCTCGTCCGGGAGTCAAACCCGGGACCTCTCGAACCCGAAGCGAGAATCATGCCACTAGACCAACGAGCCACGTATTTATTGCCCGTTCTTGGTATAGTGGATTTCAATATGGATGTTTATGAGAAAGTTCAAATTGTTTACAAATAAAATTTCCACAGGGCTCGTCCAGGAATCGAATCCGGGATCTCTCTCACACTAAGCGATTCATTCTACTAGACCAATTGGCCGTTCTTGGTGTAGTGGAGTTCTTCAAAATCAATGTTTATGAGAAAGTTTAAATTGTTTAAAATCATAAATTGTACAGGGCTCGTCCGGGAATTGAACCCGGGACCTCTCGCACCCTAAGCGAGAATCATACCACTAGACCAACGAGCCACTCATTTATTGGCTGTTCTTGGTATAGTGGATTTCAATATGGATATTTATAAGAAAATACAAATTATTAAAAATTATTACTTCAACAGGGCTCGTCCGGGAATTGAACCCGGGACCTCTCGCACCCTAAGCGAGAATCATACCACTAGACCAACGAGCCACTCATTTATTGGCCGTTTTTGGTTTAGTGGATTTCTTCAAATTGGATGTTTATGAGAAAGTTCAAATTGTTTAAAATGATAAATTCTACAGGGCTCGTCCGGGAATTGAACCCGGGACCTCTCGCACCCTAAGCGAGAATCATACCACTAGACCAACGAACCACTTATTTATTGGCTGTTCTTGGTATAGTGGATTTCAATATTGATATTTATAAGAAAATACAAATTATTAAAAATTATTACTTCAACAGGACTCGTCCGGGAATTGAACCGGAACCTCTCGCACTCTAAGCGAGAATCATACCACTAGACCAACGAACCACTTATTTATTGGCTGTTCTTGGTATAGTGGATTTCTTCAAAATGGATGTTTAGGAGAAAGTTCAAATTGTTTAAAATGATAAATTCTGCATGACTCGTCAGGGAATTGAACCGGGACCTCTCGCACCCTAAGCGAGAATTATACCACTAGACCGACGAGCCACTCATTTATTGGCTGTTCTTTTTATAGTGGATTTCAATATGGATATTTATAAGAAAATAAAAATTGTTTAAAATTATAAATTCAACATGGCTCATCCGGGAACTGAACCTGGAGCCTCCCGCGGCCAAAGCGAGAATCATGATACTAGACTAACGAGCCATCTACTCTTTGTTTACTCGTGGTAAACTGGATATTATCATTGTTTGACGAGAAAGTACCAAAGCTTACAATTTTCAATTTAACAGGGCTCGTCCGGGAGTCAAATCCGGGACCTCTCGAACCCGAAGCGAGAATCATGCCACTAGACGTGACCAACGAGCCACGTATTTATTGCCCGTTCTTGGTATAGTGGATTTCAATATGGATGTTTATGAGAAAGTTCAAATTGTTTACAAATAAAATTTCCACAGGGCTCGTCCAGGAATGGAATCCGGGATCTCTCTTCTACTAGACCAATTGGCCGTTCTTGGTGTAGTGGAGTTCTTCAAATTCAATGTTTATGAGAAAGTTTAAATTGTTTAAAATCATAAATTCAACAGGGCTCGTCCGGGAATTGAACCCGGGACCTCTCGCACCCTAAGCGAGAATCATACCACTAGACCAACGAGCCACTCATTTATTGGCCGTTTTTGGTTTAGTGGATTTCTTCAAAATGGATGTTTATGAAAAAGTTCAAATTGTTTAAAATGATAAATTCTACAGGGCTCGTCCGGGAATTGAACCCGGGGTCTCCCGCACCCTAAGCGAGAATCATACCACTAGACCAACGAACCACTTATTTATTGGCTGTTCTTTGTATAGTGGATTTCAATATGGATATTTATAAGAAAATACAAATTGTTTAAAATTATAAATTCAACAGGGCTCATCCGGGAATTAAACCCGGGATCTCCCGCAGCCAAAGCGAGAATCATGATACTAGACTAACGAGCCCTCTACGCTTTGTTTACTCGTGGTAAAGTGGATATTTTCATTGTTTGACGAGAAAGTAACAAAGCTTACCATTTTCAATTTAACAGGGCTCGTCCGGGAGTCGAACCCGGGACTTCTCGCACCCGAAGCGAGAATCATGCCACTAGACCAACGAGCCACGTATTTATTGCCTGTTCTTGGTATAGTGGATTTCAATATGGATGTTTATGAGAAAGTTCAAATTGTTTAAAATTATAAATTGTACAGGGCTCGTCCGGGAATTGAACCCGGGACCTCTCGCACCCTAAGCGAGAATCATACCAATAGACCAACGAACCACTTATTTATTGGCTGTTCTTGGTATAGTGGATTTCAATATTGATATTTATAAGAAAATACAAATTATTAAAAATTATTACTTCAACAGGACTCGTCCGGGAATTGAACCGGAACCTCTCGCACCCTAAGCAAGAATCATCCTACTAGACCAACGAGCCACTCATTTATTGGCTGTTCTTTGTATAGTGGATTTCAATATGGATATTTATAAGAAAATAAAAATTGTTTAAAATTATAAATTCAACATGGCTCATCCGGGAACTGAACCTGGAGCCTCCCGCAGCCAAAGCGAGAATCATGATACTAGACTAACGAGCCCTCTACTCTTTGTGTACTCGTGGTAAAGTGGATGTTATCATTGTTTGACGAGAAAGTACCAAAGCTTAAAATTTAACAGGGCTCGTCCGGGAGTCAAACCCGGGACCTCTCGCACGTCACCCGGAGCGAGAATCATACCACTAGACCAACAAGCCACTTATTTATTGCTTGTTCTTGGTATAGTGGATTTAAATATGGATTTTTATGAGAAAGTTTAAATTGTTTAAAATTATAAATTCAATAGGGTTCGTCCGGGAATTTAACCCGGGACCTCTCGCACCCAAAGCACGATTCATGAAACTAGACCAACGAGCCGGCCTTCTACGCTTTGTTTACTCGTGGTAAACTGGATATTATCATTGTTTGACGAGAAAGTACCAAAGCTAACAATTTTCAATTTAACAGGGCTCGTCCGGGAGTCAAACCCGGGACCTCTCGAACCCGAAGCGAGAATCATGCCACTAGACCAACGAGCCACGTATTTATTGCCCGTTCTTGGTATAGTGGATTTCAATATTGATATTTATAAGAAAATACAAATTATTAAAAATTATTACTTCAACAGGGCTCGTCCGGGAATTGAACCCGGGACCTCTCGCACCCTAAGCGAGAATCATACCACTAGACCAACGAGCCACTCATTTATTGGCCGTTTTTGGTTTAGTGGATTTCTTCAAATTGGATGTTTATGAGAAAGTTCAAATTGTTTAAAATGATAAATTCTACAGGGCTCGTCCGGGAATTGAACCCGGGACCTCTCGCACCCTAAGCGAGAATCATACCACTAGACCAACGAACCACTTATTTATTGGCTGTTCTTGGTATAGTGGATTTCTTCAAAATGGATGTTTAGGAGAAAGTTCAAATTGTTTAAAATAATAAATTCTGCATGACTCGTCAGGGAATTGAACCGGGACCTCTCGCACCCTAAGCGAGAATTATACCACTAGACCGACGAGCCACTCATTTATTGGCTGTTCTTTTTATAGTGGATTTCAATATGGATATTTATAAGAAAATAAAAATTGTTTAAAATTATAAATTCAACATGGCTCATCCGGGAACTGAACCTGGAGCCTCCCGCGGCCAAAGCGAGAATCATGATACTAGACTAACGAGCCATCTACTCTTTGTTTACTCGTGGTAAACTGGATATTATCATTGTTTGACGAGAAAGTACCAAAGCTTACAATTTTCAATTTAACAGGGCTCGTCCGGGAGTCAAATCCGGGACCTCTCGAACCCGAAGCGAGAATCATGCCACAAGACGTGACCAACGAGCCACGTATTTATTGCCCGTTCTTGGTATAGTGGATTTCAATATGGATGTTTATGAGAAAGTTCAAATTGTTTACAAATAAAATTTCCACAGGGCTCGTCCAGGAATGGAATCCGGGATCTCTCTTCTACTAGACCAATTGGCCGTTCTTGGTGTAGTGGAGTTCTTCAAATTCAATGTTTATGAGAAAGTTTAAATTGTTTAAAATCATAAATTCAACAGGGCTCGTCCGGGAATTGAACCCGGGACCTCTCGCACCCTAAGCGAGAATCATACCACTAGACCAACGAGCCACTCATTTATTGGCTGTTCTTGGTATAGTGGATTTCAATATGGATATTTAAAAGAAAATAAAAATTGTTTAAAATTATAAATTCAACAGGGCTCATCCGGGAATTGAACCCGGGATCTCCCGCAGCCAAAGCGAGAATCATGATACTAGACTAACGAGCCCTCTACGCTTTGTTTACTCGTGGTAAAGTGGATATTTTCATTGTTTGGCGAGAAAGTACCAAAGCTTACCGTTTTCAATTTAACAGGGCTCGTCCGGGAGTCGAACCCGGGACCTCTCGCACCCGAAGCGAGAATCATACCACTAGGCCAACGAGCCACTTATTTATTGCCCGTTCTTGGTATAGTGGATTTCTTCAATATGGATGTTTATGAGAAAGTTCAAATTGTTTACAATTATAATTTCCACATGGCTCGTCCATGAACCGAACCCGGGATCTCTCTCACACTAAGCGATTCATTCTACTAGACCAATTGGCCGTTCTTGGTGTAGTGGAGTTCTTCAAAATCAATGTTTATGAGAAATTTTAAATTGTTTAATTCAACAGGGCTCGTCCGGGAATTGAATCCGGGACCTCTCGCACCCTAAGCGAGAATCATACCACTAGACCAACGAGCCACTCATTTATTGGCCGTTTTTGGTTTAGTGGATTTCTTCAAATTGGATGTTTATGAGAAAGTTCAAATTGTTTAAAATGATAAATTGTACAGGGCTCGTCCGGGAATTGAACCCGGGACCTCTCGCACCCTAAGCGAGAATCATACCACTAGACCAACGAACCACTTATTTATTGGCTGTTCTTGGTATAGTGGATTTCAATATTGATATTTATAAGAAAATACAAATTATTAAAAATTATTACTTCAACAGGACTCGTCCGGGAATTGAACCGGAACCTCTCGCACCCTAAGCGAGAATCATACCACTAGACCAACGAACCACTCATTTATTGGCCGTTTTTGGTTTAGTGGATTTCTTCAAAATGGATGTTTAGGAGAAAGTTCAAATTGTTTAAAATAATACATTCTGCAGGACTCGTCCGGGAATTGAACCGGGACCTCTCGCACCCTATGCGAGAATCATACCACTAGACCAACGAGCCACTCATTTATTGGCCGTTTTTGGTTTAGTGGATTTCTTCAAAATGGATGTTTATGAAAAAGTTCAAATTGTTTAAAATGATAAATTCTACAGGGCTCGTCCGGGAATTGAACCCGGGATCTCTCGCACCCTAAGCGAGAATAATACCACTGGACCGACGAGTCACTCATTTATTGGCTGTTCTTTGTATAGTGGATTTCAATATGGATATTTAAAAGAAAATAAAAATTGTTTAAAATTATATATTCAACAGGGCTCATCCGGGAATTGAACCCGGGATCTCCCGCAGCCAAAGCGAGAATCATGATACTAGACTAACGAGCCCTCTACGCTTTGTTTACTCGTGGTAAAGTGGATATTTTCATTGTTTGGCGAGAAAGTACCAAAGCTTACCGTTTTCAATTTAACAGGGCTCGTCCGGGAGTCGAACCCGGGACCTCTCGCACCCGAAGCGAGAATCATACCACTAGGCCAACGAGCCACTTATTTATTGCCCGTTCTTGGTATAGTGGATTTCAATATGGATGTTTATGAGAAAGTTCAAATTGTTTACAATTATAATTTCCACATGGCTCGTCCATGAACCGAACACGGGATCTCTCTCACACTAAGCGATTCATTCTACTAGACCAATTGGCCGTTCTTGGTGTAGTGGAGTTCTTCAAAATCAATGTTTATGAGAAATTTTAAATTGTTTAATTCAACAGGGCTCGTCCGGGAATTGAATCCGGGACCTCTCGCACCCTAAGCGAGAATCATACCACTAGACCAACGAGCCACTCATTTATTGGCCGTTTTTGGTTTAGTGGATTTCTTCAAAATGGATGTTTATGAAAAAGTTCAAATTGTTTAAAATGATAAATTCTACAGGGCTCGTCCGGGAATTGAACCCGGAACCTCTCGCACCCTAAGCGAGAATCATACCACTAGACCAACGAACCACTTATTTATTGGCTGTTCTTGGTATAGTGGATTTCAATATGGATATTTATAAGAAAATAAAAATTGTTTAAAATTATAAATTCAACAGGGCTCATCCGGGAATTAAACCCGGGATCTCCCGCAGCCAAAGCGAGAATCATGATACTAGACTAACGAGCCCTCTACGCTTTGTTTACTCGTGGTAAAGTGGATATTTTCATTGTTTGACGAGAAAGTAACAAAGCTTACCATTTTCAATTTAACAGGGCTCGTCCGGGAGTCGAACCCGGGACTTCTCGCACCCGAAGCGAGAATCATGCCACTAGACCAACGAGCCACGTATTTATTGCCTGTTCTTGGTATAGTGGATTTCAATATGGATGTTTATGAGAAAGTTCAAATTGTTTAAAATTATAAATTGTACAGGGCTCGTCCGGGAATTGAACCCGGGACCTCTCGCACCCTAAGCGAGAATCATACCACTAGACCAACGAACCACTTATTTATTGGCTGTTCTTGGTATAGTGGATTTCAATATTGATATTTATAAGAAAATACAAATTATTAAAAATTATTACTTCAACAGGACTCGTCCGGGAATTGAACCGGAACCTCTCGCACCTTAAGCAAGAATCATCCTACTAGACCAACGAGCCACTCATTTATTGGCCGTTTTTGGTATAGTGGATTTCTTCAAAATGGATGTTTAGGAGAAAGTTCAAATTGTTTAAGATAATAAATTCTGCAGGACTCGTCCGGGAATTGAACCGGGACCTCTCGCACCCTAAGCGAGAATCATACCACTAGACCGACGAGCCACTCATTTATTGGCTGTTCTTTGTATAGTGGATTTCAACATGGATATTTATAAGAAAATAAAAATTGTTTAAAATTATAAATTCAACATGGCTCATCCTGGAACTGAACCTGGAGCCTCCCGCAGCCAAAGCGAGAATCATGATACTAGACTAACGAGCCCTCTACTCTTTGTTTACTCGTGGTAAAGTGGATGTTATCATTGTTTGACGAGAAAGTACCAAAGCTTAAAATTTAACAGGGCTCGTCCGGGAGTTGAACCCGGGACCTCTCGCACCCGGAGCGAGAATCATACCACTAGACCAACAAGCCACTTATTTATTGCTTGTTCTTGGTATAGTGGATTTAAATATGGATGTTTATGAGAAAGTTTAAATTGTTTAAAATTATAAATTCAATAGGGGTCGTCCGGGAATTTAACCCGGGACCTCTCGCACCCAAAGCACGAATCATGAAACTAGACCAACGAGCCTTCTACGCTTTGTTTACTCGTGGTAAACTGGATATTATCATTGTTTGACGAGAAAGTACCAAAGCTTACAATTTTCAATTTAACAGGGCTCGTCCGGGAGTCAAACCCGGGACCTCTCGAACCCGAAGCGGGAATCATGCCACTAGACCAACGAGCCACGTATTTATTGCCCGTTCTTGGTATAGTGGATTTCAATATGGATGTTTATGAGAAAGTTCAAATTGTTTAAAATTATAAACTGTACAGGGCTCGTCTGGGAATTGAACCCGGGTCCTCCCGGGAATTAAACCCGGGTCCTCCCGCAGCCAAAGCGAGAATCATGATACTAGACTAAAGAGCCCTCTACGCTTTGTTTACTCGTGGTAAAGTGGATATTATTATTGTTTGACGAGAAAGTATCAAAGCTTACAATTTTCAATTTAACAGGGCTCGTCCGGGAGTCGAACCCGGGACCTCTCGCACCCGAAGCGAGAATCATACCACTAGACCAACGAACCACTTATTTTTTGGCCTTTCTTAGTATAGTGGATTTCTTCAATATGGATGTTTATGAGAAAGTTCAAATTGTTTACAAATAAAATTTCCACAGGGCTCGTCCAGTAATCGAATCCGGGATCTCTCTCACACTAAGCGATTCATTCTACTAGACCAATTGGCCGTTCTTGGTGTAGTGGAGTTCTTCAAAATCAATGTTTATGAGAAAGTTTAAATTGTTTAAAATCATAAATTCAACAGGGCTCGTCCGGGAATTGAACCCGGGACCTCTCGCACCCTAAGCGAGAATCATACCACTAGACCAACGAGCCACTTATTTATTGGCCGTTTTTGGTTTAGTGGATTTCTTCAAAATGGATGTTTATGAGAAAGTTCAAATTGTTTAAAATGATAAATTCTGCAGGACTCGTCCGGGAATTGAACCGGAACCTCTCGCACCCTAAGCGAGAATAATACCACTGGACCGACGAGTCACTCATTTATTGGCTGTTCTTTGTATAGTGGATTTCAATATGGATATTTATAAGAAAATAAAAATTGTTTAAAATTATAAATTCAACAGGGCTCATCCGGGAATTGAACCCGGGATCTCCCGCAGCCAAAGCGAGAATCATGATACTAGACTAATGAGCCCTCTACGCTTTGTTTACTCGTGGTAAAGTGGATATTTTCATTGTTTGAAGAGAAAGTAACAAAGCTAACCATTTTCAATTTAACAGGGCTCGTCCGGGAGTCGAACCCGGGACCTCTCGCACCCGAAGCGAGAATCATGCCACTAGACCAACGAGCCACGTATTTATTGCCTGTTCTTGGTATAGTGGATTTCAATATGGATGTTTATGAGAAAGTTCAAATTGTTTAAAATTATAAATTGTACAGGGCTCGTCCGGGAATTGAACCCGGGGTCTCCCGCACCCTAAGCGAGAATCATACCACTAGACCAACGAACCACTTATTTATTGGCTGTTCTTCTTGGTATAGTGGATTTCAATATGGATATTTATAAGAAAATACAAATTATTAAAAATTATTACTTCAACAGGACTCGTCCGGGAATTTAACCGGAACCTCTCGCACCCTAAGCGAGAATAATACCACTGGACCGACGAGTCACTCATTTATTGGCTGTTCTTTGTATAGTGGATTTCAATATGGATATTTAAAAGAAAATAAAAAATGTTTAAAATTATATATTCAACAGGGCTCATCCGGGAACTGAACCCGGGATCTCCCGCAGCCAAAGCGAGAATCATGATACTAGTCTAACGAGCCCTCTACGCTTTGTTTACTCGTGGTAAAGTGGATATTTTTATTGTTTGGCGAGAAAGTACCAAAGCTTACCATTTTCAATTTAACAGGGCTCGTCCGGGAGTCGAACCCGGGACCTCTCGCACCCGAAGCGAGAATCATACCACTAGGCCAACGAGCCACTTATTTATTGCCCGTTCTTGGTATAGTGGATTTCAATATGGATGTTTATGAGAAAGTTCAAATTGTTTACAATTATAATTTCCACATGGCTCGTCCATGAACCGAACCCGGGATCTCTCTCACACTAAGCGATTCATTCTACTAGACCAATTGGCCGTTCTTGGTGTAGTCGAGTTCTTCAAAATCAATGTTTATGAGAAAGTTTAAATTGTTTAATATCATAAATTCAACAGGGCTCGTCCGGGAATTGAACCCGGGACCTCTCGCACCCTAAGCGAGAATCATACCACTAGACCAACGAGCCACTCATTTGTTGGCCGTTTTTGGTTTAGTGGATTTCTTCAAAATGGATGTTTATGAGAAAGTTCAAATTGTTTAAAATGATAAATTCTACAGGGCTCGTCCGGGAAATGAACCGGAACCTCTCGCACCCTAAGCGAGAATAATACCACTGGACCGAGGAGTCACTCATTTATTGGCTGTTCTTTGTATAGTGGATTTCAATATGGATATTTATAAGAAAATAAAAATTGTTTAAAATTATAAATTCAACAGGCTCATCCGGGAATTGAACCCGGGATCTCCCGCAGCCAAAGCGAGAATCATGATACTAGACTAACGAGCCCTCTACGCTTTGTTTACTCGTGGTAAAGTGGATATTTTCATTGTTTGACGAGAAAGTAACAAAGCTTACCATTTTCAATTTAACAGGGCTCGCCCGGGAGTCGAACCCGGGACCTCTCGCACCCGAAGCGAGAATCATACCACTAGACCAACGAGCCACGTATTTATTGCCTGTTCTTGGTATAGTGGATTTCAATATGGATGTTTATGAGAAAGTTCAAATTGTTTAAAATTATAAATTGTACAGGGCTCGTCCGGGAATTGAACCCGGGATCTCCCGCACCCTAAGCGAGAATCATACCAATAGACCAACGAACCACTTATTTATTGGCTATTCTTCTTGGTATAGTGGATTTCAATATGGATATTTATAAGAAAATACAAATTATTAAAAATTATTACTTCAACAGGACTCGTCCGGGAATTGAACCGGAACCTCTCGCACCCTAAGCGAGAATAATACCACTGGACCGACGAGTCACTCATTTATTGGCTGTTCTTTGTATAGTGGATTTCAATATGGATATTTATAAGAAAATAAAAATTGTTTAAAATTATAAATTCAACAGGCTCATCCGGGAATTGAACCCGGGATCTCCCGCAGCCAAAGCGAGAATCATGATACTAGACTAACGAGCCCTCTACGCTTTGTTTACTCGTGGTAAAGTGGATATTTTCATTGTTTGACGAGAAAGTAACAAAGCTTACCATTTTCAATTTAACAGGGCTCGCCCGGGAGTCGAACCCGGGACCTCTCGCACCCGAAGCGAGAATCATACCACTAGACCAACGAGCCACGTATTTATTGCCTGTTCTTGGTATAGTGGATTTCAATATGGATGTTTATGAGAAAGTTCAAATTGTTTAAAATTATAAATTGTACAGGGCTCGTCCGGGAATTGAACCCGGGATCTCCCGCACCCTAAGCGAGAATCATACCAATAGACCAACGAACCACTTATTTATTGGCTATTCTTCTTGGTATAGTGGATTTCAATATGGATATTTATAAGAAAATACAAATTATTAAAAATTATTACTTCAACAGGACTCGTCCGGGAATTGAACCGGAACCTCTCGCACCCTAAGCGAGAATAATACCACTGGACCGACGAGTCACTCATTTATTGGCTGTTCTTTGTATAGTGGATTTCAATATGGATATTTAAAAGAAAATAAAAAATGTTTAAAATTATATATTCAACAGGGCCCATCCGGGAACTGAACCCGGGATCTCCCGCAGCCAAAGCGAGAATCATGATACTAGTCTAACGAGCCCTCTACGCTTTGTTTACTCGTGGTAAAGTGGATATTTTTATTGTTTGGCGAGAAAGTACCAAAGCTTACCATTTTCAATTTAACAGGGCTCGTCCGGGAGTCGAACCCGGGACCTCTCGCACCCGAAGCGAGAATCATACCACTAGGCCAACGAGCCACTTATTTATTGCCCGTTCTTGGTATAGTGGATTTCAATATGGATGTTTAAGAGAAAGTTCAAATTGTTTACAATTATAATTTCCACATGGCTCGTCCATGAACCGAACCCGGGATCTCTCTCACACTAAGCGATTCATTCTACTAGACCAATTGGCCGTTCTTGGTGTAGTGGAGTTCTTCAAAATCAATGTTTATGAGAAATGTTTAATTGTTTAATTCAACAGGGCTCGTCCGGGAATTGAATCCGGGACCTCTCGCACCCTAAGCGAGAATCATACCACTAGACCAACGAGCCACTCATTTATTGGCCGTTTTTGGTTTAGTGGATTTCTTCAAAATGGATGTTTATGAAAAAGTTCAAATTGTTTAAAATGATAAATTCTACAGGGCTCGTCCGGGAATTGAACCCGGGACCTCTCGCACCCTAAGCGAGAATCATACCACTAGACCAACGAACCACTCATTTATTGGCCGTTTTTGGTTTAGTGGATTTCTTCAAAATGGATGTTTATGAAAAAGTTCAAATTGTTTAAAATTATAAATTCAACAGGGCTCATCCGGTAATTAAACCCGGGATCTCCCGCAGCCAAAGCGAGAATCATGATACTAGACTAACGAGCCCTCTACGCTTTGTTTACTCGTGGTAAAGTGGATATTTTCATTGTTTGACGAGAAAGTAACAAAGCTTACCATTTTCAATTTAACAGGGCTCGTCCGGGAGTCGAACCCGGGACTTCTCGCACCCGAAGCGAGAATCATGCCACTAGACCAACGAGCCACGTATTTATTGCCTGCTCTTGGTATAGTGGATTTCAATATGGATGTTTATGAGAAAGTTCAAATTGTTTAAAATTATAAATTGTACAGGGCTCGTCCGGGAATTGAACCCGGGACCTCTCGCACCCTAAGCGAGAATCATACCACTAGACCAACGAACCACTTATTTATTGGCTGTTCTTGGTATAGTGGATTTCAATATGGATATTTATAAGAAAATACAAATTATTAAAAATTATTACTTCAACAGGACTCGTCCGGGAATTGAACCGGAACCTCTCGCACCCTAAGCAAGAATCATCCTACTAGACCAACGAGCCACTCATTTATTGGCCGTTTTTGGTTTAGTGGATTTCTTCAAAATGGATGTTTAGGAGAAAGTTCAAATTGTTTAAGATAATAAATTCTGCAGGACTCGTCCGGGAATTGAACCGGGACCTCTCGCACCCTAAGCGAGAATTTTACCACTAGACCGACGAGCCACTCATTTATTAGCTGTTCTTTGTATAGTGGATTTCAACATGGATATTTATAAGAAAATAAAAATTGTTTAAAATTATAAATTCAACATGGCTCATCCTGGAACTGAACCTGGAGCCTCCCGCAGCCAAAGCGAGAATCATGATACTAGACTAACGAGCCCTCTACTCTTTGTTTACTCGTGGTAAAGTGGATGTTATCATTGTTTGACGAGAAAGTACCAAAGCTTAAAATTTAACAGGGCTCGTCCGGGAGTTGAACCCGGGACCTCTCGCACCCGGAGCGAGAATCATACCACTAGACCAACAAGCCACTTATTTATTGCTTGTTCTTGGTATAGTGGATTTAAATATGGATGTTTATGAGAAAGTTTAAATTGTTTAAAATTATAAATTCAATAGGGGTCGTCCGGGAATTTAACCCGGGACCTCTCGCACCCAAAGCACGAATCATGAAACTAGACCAACGAGCCTTCTACGCTTTGTTTACTCGTGGTAAACTGGATATTATCATTGTTTGACGAGAAAGTACCAAAGCTTACAATTTTCAATTTAACAGGGCTCGTCCGGGAGTCAAACCCGGGACCTCTCGAACCCGAAGCGGGAATCATGCCACTAGACCAACGAGCCACGTATTTATTGCCCGTTCTTGGTATAGTGGATTTCAATATGGATGTTTATGAGAAAGTTCAAATTGTTTAAAATTATAAATTGTACAGGGCTCGTCCGGGAATTGAACCCGGGTCCTCCCGGGAATTAAACCCGGGTCCTCCCGCAGCCAAAGCGAGAATCATGATACTAGACTAAAGAGCCCTCTACGCTTTGTTTACTCGTGGTAAAGTGGATATTATTATTGTTTGACGAGAAAGTATCAAAGCTTACAATTTTCAATTTAACAGGGCTCGTCCGGGAGTCGAACCCGGGACCTCTCGCACCCAAAGCGAGAATCATACCACTAGACCAACGAACCACTTATTTTTTGGCCTTTCTTAGTATAGTGGATTTCTTCAATATGGATGTTTATGAGAAAGTTCAAATTGTTTACAAATAAAATTTCCACAGGGCTCGTCCAGTAATCGAATCCGGGATCTCTCTCACACTAAGCGATTCATTCTACTAGACCAATTGGCCGTTCTTGGTGTAGTGGAGTTCTTCAAAATCAATGTTTATGAGAAAGTTTAAATTGTTTAAAATCATAAATTCAACAGGGCTCGTCCGGGAATTGAACCCGGGACCTCTCGCACCCTAAGCGAGAATCATACCACTAGACCAACGAGCCACTCATTTATTGGCCGTTTTTGGTTTAGTGGATTTCTTCAAAATGGATGTTTATGAGAAAGTTCAAATTGTTTAAAATGATAAATTCTGCAGGACTCGTCCGGGAATTGAACCGGAACCTCTCGCACCCTAAGCGAGAATAATACCACTGGACCGACGAGTCACTCATTTATTGGCTGTTCTTTGTATAGTGGATTTCAATATGGATATTTATAAGAAAATAAAAATTGTTTAAAATTATAAATTCAACAGGGCTCATCCGAGAATTGAACCCGGGATCTCCCGCAGCCAAAGCGAGAATCATGATACTAGACTAATGAGCCCTCTACGCTTTGTTTACTCGTGGTAAAGTGGATATTTTCATTGTTTGAAGAGAAAGTAACAAAGCTAACCATTTTCAATTTAACAGGGCTCGTCCGGGAGTCGAACCCGGGACCTCTCGCACCCGAAGCGAGAATCATGCCACTAGACCAACGAGCCACGTATTTATTGCCTGTTCTTGGTATAGTGGATTTCAATATGGATGTTTATGAGAAAGTTCAAATTGTTTAAAATTATAAATTGTACAGGGCTCGTCCGGGAATTGAACCCGGGGTCTCCCGCACCCTAAGCGAGAATCATACCACTAGACCAACGAACCACTTATTTATTGGCTGTTCTTGGTATAGTGGATTTCAATATGGATATTTATAAGAAAATAAAAATTGTTTAAAATTATAAATTCAACAGGGCTCATCCGGGAATTGAACCCGGGATCTCCCGCAGCCAAAGCGAGAATCATGATACTAGACTAACGAGCCCTCTACGCTTTGTTTACTCGTGGTAAAGTGGATATTTTCATTGTTTGACGAGAAAGTAACAAAGCTTACCATTTTCAATTTAACCGGGCTCGTCCGGGAGTCGAACCCGGGACCTCTCGCACCCGAAGTGAGAATCATACCACTAGACCAACGAGCCACGTATTTATTGCCTGTTCTTGGTATAGTGGATTTCAATATGGATGTTTATGAGAAAGTTCAAATTGTTTAAAATTATAAATTGTACAGGGCTCGTCCGGGAATTGAACCCGGGATCTCCCGCACCCTAAGCGAGAATCATACCAATAGACCAACGAACCACTTATTTATTGGCTGTTCTTCTTGGTATAGTGGATTTCAATATGGATATTTATAAGAAAATACAAATTATTAAAAATTATTACTTCAACAGGACTCGTCCGGGAATTGAACCGGAACCTCTCGCACTCTAAGCGAGAATAATACCACTGGACCGACGAGTCACTCATTTATTGGCTGTTCTTTGTATAGTGGATTTCAATATGGATATTTAAAAGAAAATAAAAAATGTTTAAAATTATATATTCAACAGGGCTCATCCGGGAACTGAACCCGGGATCTCCCGCAGCCAAAGCGAGAATCATGATACTAGTCTAACGAGCCCTCTACGCTTTGTTTACTCGTGGTAAAGTGGATATTTTTATTGTTTGGCGAGTAAGTACCAAAGCTTACCATTTTCAATTTAACAGGGCTCGTCCGGGAGTCGAACCCGGGACCTCTCGCACCCGAAGCGAGAATCATACCACTAGGCCAACGAGCCACTTATTTATTGCCCGTTCTTGGTATAGTGGATTTCAATATGGATGTTTATGAGAAAGTTCAAATTGTTTACAATTATAATTTCCACATGGCTCGTCCATGAACCGAACCCGGGATCTCTCTCACACTAAGCGATTCATTCTACTAGACCAATTGGCCGTTCTTGGTGTAGTCGATTTCTTCAAAATCAATGTTTATGAGAAAGTTTAAATTGTTTAATATCATAAATTCAACAGGGCTCGTCCGGGAATTGAACCCGGGACCTCTCGCACACTAAGCGAGAATCATACCACTAGACCAACGAGCCACTCATTTGTTGGCCGTTTTTGGTTTAGTGGATTTCTTCAAAATTGATGTTTATGAGAAAGTTCAAATTGTTTAAAATGATAAATTCTACAGGGCTCGTCCGGGAAATGAACCGGAACCTTTCGCACCCTAAGCGAGAATCATACCACTAGACCAACGAGCCACTCATTTGTTGGCCGTTTTTGGTTTAGTGGATTTCTTCAAAATTGATGTTTATGAGAAAGTTCAAATTGTTTAAAATGATAAATTCTACAGGGCTCGTCCGGGAATTGAACCCGGGACCTCTCGCACCCTAAGCGAGAATCATACCACTAGACCAACGAACCACTTATTTATTGGCTGTTCTTTGTATAGTGGATTTCAACATGGATATTTATAAGAAAATAAAAATTGTTTAAAATTATAAATTCAACAGGGCTCATCCGGGAATTGAACCCGGGATCTCCCGCAGCCAAAGCGAGAATCATGATACTAGACTAACGAGCCCTCTACGCTTTGTTTACTCGTGGTAAAGTGGATATTTTCATTGTTTGACGAGAAAGTAACAAAGCTTACCATTTTCAATTTAACCGGGCTCGTCCGGGAGTCGAACCCGGGACCTCTCGCACCCGAAGTGAGAATCATACCACTAGACCAACGAGCCACGTATTTATTGCCTGTTCTTGGTATAGTGGATTTCAATATGGATGTTTATGAGAAAGTTCAAATTGTTTAAAATTATAAATTTTACAGGGCTCGTCCGGGAATTGAACCCGGGATCTCCCGCACCCTAAGCGAGAATCATACCAATAGACCAACGAACCACTTATTTATTGGCTGTTCTTCTTGGTATAGTGGATTTCAATATGGATATTTATAAGAAAATACAAATTATTAAAAATTATTACTTCAACAGGACTCGTCCGGGAATTGAACCGGAACCTCTCGCACTCTAAGCGAGAATAATACCACTGGACCGACGAGTCACTCATTTATTGGCTGTTCTTTGTATAGTGGATTTCAATATGGATATTTAAAAGAAAATAAAAAATGTTTAAAATTATATATTCAACAGGGCTCATCCGGGAACTGAACCCGGGATCTCCCGCAGCCAAAGCGAGAATCATGATACTAGTCTAACGAGCCCTCTACGCTTTGTTTACTCGTGGTAAAGTGGATATTTTTATTGTTTGGCGAGAAAGTACCAAAGCTTACCATTTTCAATTTAACAGGGCTCGTCCGGGAGTCGAACCCGGGACCTCTCGCACCCGAAGCGAGAATCATACCACTAGGCCAACGAGCCACTTATTTATTGCCCGTTCTTGGTATAGTGGATTTCAATATGGATGTTTATGAGAAAGTTCAAATTGTTTACAATTATAATTTCCACATGGCTCGTCCATGAACCGAACCCGGGATCTCTCTCACACTAAGCGATTCATTCTACTAGACCAATTGGCCGTTCTTGGTGTAGTCAAGTTCTTCAAAATCAATGTTTATGAGAAAGTTTAAATTGTTTAATATCATAAATTCAACAGGGCTCGTCCGGGAATTGAACCCGGGACCTCTCGCACCCTAAGCGAGAATCATACCACTAGACCAACGAGCCACTCATTTGTTGGCCGTTTTTGGTTTAGTAGATTTCTTCAAAATGGATGTTTATGAGAAAGTTCAAATTGTTTAAAATGATAAATTCTACAGGCCTCGTCCGGGAAATGAACCCGGGACCTTTCGCACCCTAAGCGAGAATCATACCACTAGACCAACGAGCCACTCATTTGTTGGCCGTTTTTGGTTTAGTGGATTTCTTCAAAATGGATGTTTATGAGAAAGTTCAAATTGTTTAAAATGATAAATTCTACAGGCCTCGTCCGGGAAATGAACCCGGGACCTCTCGCACCCTAAGCGAGAATCATACCACTAGACCGACGAACCACTTATTTATTGGCTGTTCTTTGTATAGTGGATTTCAATATGGATATTTATAAGAAAATAAAAATTGTTTAAAATTATAAATTCAACATGGCTCATCCGGTAATTGAACCCGGGATCTCCCGCAGCCAAAGCGAGAATCATGATACTAGACTACCGTGGATTTCAATATGGATGTTTATGAGAAAGTTCAAATAGTTTACAATTATAGATTCCACAGGGCTCGACCAGGAGTCGAACCCGGGATCTCTCTCACACTAATCGATTCATTCTACAAGACCAATTGGCCGTTCTTGGTGTAGTGGATTTCTTCAAAATGAATGTTTATGAGAAAGTTTAAATTGTTTAAAATCATAAATTCTACAGGGCTCGTCCGGGAATTGAACCCGGGACCTCTCGCACCCTAAGCGAGAATCATACCACTAGACCAACGAACCACTTATTTATTGGCTGTTCTTGGTATAGTAGATTCAATATGGATATTTATAAGAAAATAAAAATTGTTTCAAATTATAAATTCAACAGGGCTCATCCGGGAATTGAACCCGGGACCTCCCGCAGCCAAAGCTAGAATCAGGATACTTTGACTAACTAGCCCTCTACGCTTTGTTTACTCGAGGTAAAGTGGATGTTATTTATTGTTTGACGAGCAAGTATTAAAGCTTAACATTTAACAGGGCTCGTCCGGGAGTTGAACCCGGGACCTCTCGCACCCGAAGCGAGAATCATACCACTAGACCAACGAGCCACTTATTTATTGCCCGTTCTTGGTATAGTGGATTTCAATATGGATGTTTATGAGAAAGTTCAAATTGTTTAAAATTATAAATTCAATAGGGGGCGTCCGAGAATTTAACTCCGGACCTACGCACCCAAAGCGCGAATCGTGACACTAGACCAACGAGCCCTCTACGCGTTGTTTACTCGTGGTAAAGTGGATTTTATCAGAAAGTACCAAAGCTTTACATTTTCAATTCTGGGCCGTTCCAAGGCAAAACCACGTAACTCGCATTTTTGTCAATTTTTGAGATTTTTACATTTGGGGAATTATTACAAATTTATGAAAAACATGTAAAAATTTCAGGTTTCAGAGATTATTAATTTTAGAGATAGTACCACGTATCTTTAAGCAAAAAAAACATATAATTCTGGCATTTTCCAAGGCAAAACAACGTATCCAGATACGTTGTTCTGCCACGGAAGTGCTTACGATTTTCGCTTCAAATTCTCACAATCAGCTAAGTTACGTAATTTTCAGACAGAAACCGCTGATGCATGACGATATGCATAGCAATGATCTTAACTAAAAGTAAAAGATTAAACAATACTAGGCCTATTAGGCTAGACAACTAATTTAATGTATTAACATTTATTCTAAGAATTAAAGATGTATTGGAAACACAAAAAAATGAAGGTCAAAATATTCTAAATTTAAAGTGGCCATATCAAAGTAATATTAAAGTTATTCACTTTAAGTCGAAAATTCGAGCCAAAAACAACAAGTTTACGTAATTCACAGGTAAATTAGTTTGATTACATTTCATCTGGAAAATCGTCACGAGCAAAAGTAAACAAAGATTTCAAACCATTAGTACGCATTATGCATATGCTAAATTAGGATTGTATACAACTCGTCACGGTTAAGAAGGTATTTTCACACAGATCATGAGGAAGTTTTATGATGCATACAGAGTAGCCAAACAAGCGCGTTTCATTATGGGATATGTTTTGATTGAAAACTTTGACTGGAAGTCAAAGTTATTTTTTAAACAAAAAAACGTCTGTATTTCAGTTAATTTTTTTTTTTTTCGAAAAATTGTTGGTGATAGTTAATAACTATTATGATACTTCAAAATGACCCACGTTTTTTCGATATCTTTTATTTTTTTTTTTTTTTAATTAGTCAAAGGGACAATACCTCTTTAACTATATTTACATGAAAACTTCAGGCAAGCTTGAAACTAGGCTAGGCTATATTGAAATCCTCTATACCAAGAACGGCCAAAAAATAAGTGGCTCGTTGGTCTAGTGGTATGATTCTCGCTTAGGGTGCAAGAGGTCCCGGGTTCAATTCCCGGACGAGCCCTTTTGAATTTATAATTCTAAACAATTTAAACTTTCTCATAAACATCCATTTTGATGAAATCCACTATACCAACAATGGCCAATAAATAAGTGGCTCGTTGGTCTAGAAGAGTGAATCGCTTAGTGTGAGAGAGACCCCGGGTTCGACTCCTGGACGAGCCCGGTTAAATTTATAATTTAAAACAATTGAAGGGCTCGTCCGGGATTTGAACCCGGGACCTACAGTACCTCGCACCCGAAGCGAGAATCATACCACTAGACCAACGAACCACTTATTTATTGCCCGTTCTTGGTATAGTGGATTTCTTCAATATGGATGTTTATAAGTTAAAGTAGTTTTCGATATTAGCTGGCGTTTTCTACATTAGCGGTTGTAACACAGCACATTACTATTTGTTTACTCCTCGTAAAGTAGTTTTTTTCATGGTTTATTACCAAAAATGTTTAACATTATCGACTTAATAACATATGGCTCGCTTTTGAGCGAACCCGAGGCACAAAACGAACAGATAAGAAAAATAAATGTTGAATTGAATGAAGAATTTAACATGGTAAACGAGTTAAAATCACAATAATACAAACAATTAAACGATTTAACATGGGTAATATACGGGATTTGAACCGGAGTCTAGAACTCTAAGCAATGATGCCACCCAGTCCATGGGAAATGATATCAACAAGGACACGGTCTATCAATCAAACAATCAATCTTCCCGTTTTTAAAGAGCCATTCCATAGCTGTCAATATTGCAAGAAAAATTATCAAGAAAACCAAAAGGAAAAAAGAAGGATCAGAAATATATTTCCCGAAAATAGCAATCAGAATGAGAGACAGCATCATGCAAACGCAAATAATCAATCATATTTAAAATAAGAAGTAGGAATTAGAAGGAAATGAGACAAAATGAGATGTATTCAATAAAAGAGACAAGAACAAGATTTTTTTTTAGAATTTAAAATTAGCAATATTATGAAGTTTAATAAAATTTACATCTTTGAAAGTGAACATAACATGCACAACTTTGACTCACTATACTCATCTATAGTAGGCCTATAAATGAATAGCATGACAAAATCAAATAAACATTTGACACTTACAAATCTTCAAATGTCAAAAGTTCATGAGTTGATAACGTATATAAAACGCAAAAGCTCAAAGTACTGTATATCATAATGAACTAGCGAATGTTAAACCTTACAACTCTACAGGTGTGTAATATGATGGCGAATATCAAATTGCTGCTGATTTGGCTTAGTTTTATGATTGCATCTGCAATAGACGATAGTGACATGCAAGTTACACCGTCGTAAGTAGTATTCTATTATATTACCATTGTCTTGTAATTATAATTATTGAATCAATCAACAATGTTGATATTTTTAGTATCATATATGATAGAATCATAGTTGAATCCGTTTGAATAAACAATATATAAAGAAGAAATGACAAGAAAGGCTGCAGACAAGAAATAATAACTGTCAATAATGAATGCGTTTATAGAACAACAAAGCACAGATTGAATATGGTTAAAGTTTGTAGTACTTCCTATATTCTCCCTCCTATGAGGACGATCAAAGTTTATTGAACGAAACGTCGAGAAACTCTTAGAAGAAGATATATCCCCTTATTGTTACCCTCTTTCCTTGTACAGTCTTTATAATGTATGCTTTATGGCGTTGCGTTTATTATAACGTTATGCGACAATATTATTAATCGTGACAATTTTTTGACATTATTTACAGAAGTTGAATTGCGGTTAGATTAGTACCAATAATCTAATAAATTAGGCTTATTCTAGTATATAACTATTTCACTTCCCCCCTCTGCAAATAAGCAGTAAATGAGATAAAGTATACCGCTAACATCATTGCTCTAGCAAACCGATATGCTTTATACAGTTTGTTGAACTACGATGGTTTAAAGGAGTTTATTTGTATTTACATAATATCATGATATGTAAATTAGTATATAGGGATCATTATTTGTTGTAGTCATTGTAGTCGATACCTTGTACTATGAATTTTGTGATACGATACGTCGTATTAATGTGGTTACACACAGCATTTGTATTAAGTCATCAGTTTACTGGATGGACGGATAGTACAATTTTATCGATAATAAGGGGCTGCTACCGGAGTCCCACTATCTTACAACTACCCTCTAGTCCAACTGCTATGCCCCTAGGACAACTACCCTTTTAGAACAACAACACTCTCTGAACAACCACATCTACACCTTAGGTTATAATTACGATCTTGTAAAACTGACTGAACTTAAAAACATAGGGAGAGAGATTGATCTTAAATGAAAGACTGTTTGATTGACTGGGTCAGCTATGTAAACGGCATCTTCATGTCACACAAGAATAAAATAAGCCACCCCTTTATTTTTCAAGATTGGAATACGTTTTAATAATTTGATCGATTCTCGTTAATGTAAAATAAAAAAAAAATTTAAAAGCTCTCATTTAAGATCAATCTCTCTCCCTATGTTTTGAAGTTCAGTAAGTTTTACAAGATCGTAATTATAACATAAGGTGTAGGTGTCATGATATAGATGTGGTTGTTCAGAGAGTGTTGTCCTAGGGGCATAGCAGTTGGACTAGAGGGTAGTTGTCCTAGGAGGTTAGTTGTCCTAGGAGGGTAGTTGTCCTAGAGGGTAGTTGTCCTAGCGGGTAGTTGTCCTAGCGGGTAGTTGTCCTAGGGGGTAGTTGTCCGGGTAGGAGTTGTCCTAGAGGGTAGTTGTCCTAGGGGATAATTGTCCGGGTGGTGTTATCCTAGGGGGTCATTGTCCGGGTGGTAGTTGTCCAGGTGTTAATTGTCCAGGAGGTAGTAAGTTGTCCGGATACGGCACAAGAAAACTAATCAAAATCTATTCTTCTGTTGTTTGTCCGCGTTGAATGCAGAACAGAGTTCGTTCACCCGTATTTGAACAACTACGACATCCCTAGTAATAAATTGATAGTATGTATGTTATGTCTCTATATCAAACAGAGGATTCCGTTTTGGAATCTCGATTTGAGCTGCTTTTCTCCTTCTTTCTCTTTTTACATTTTTTCATTGAGAAATTAAAGTATAATTAAATTATTTAATACAAAAATTACTCTAACAAAAGCAAGAAATAACTTATTGACAGTCAATTGTACTATATAGATTATATTATTTTAACAGTGTCTGTTTTAAAAGAGAAAGAAAGGGTATGTCTAGACATTATTTACTAACTATAAACAAAACGTACATTCTGAAACAGTGAATATTGTTGTTTTAACCAAGACGAATGGACCTTATGGACCCTTTAAAAACACAATAGGCCCTAATCGTAAAACACATTATCATTGCAACGTTATTATTTTTAACTTTTTGATGTTTTACAGCTACAGTATATTCCCATTCAGACTCAAAGTAAACAGTCTCTTAATTTATCTAAATATATGATATATTGTGTAGATCACTTCATGGATCGGATGTACTCTGTGGAATGTTTCATTGGAGTTCCAAACATGAACGAGACTCTATAAATATCTCATTCACAGAATTTCGATCCTAAAATCATAGCATTACAATATACTTACAGATCGATCGAATCGCGCACTGGCAATTAGCTTATTATTCCTAATGCAAATGTGTGAAAAATTTAACAGAATTAATCGGGCGCAGCTGCTGATTATTCAGGAATTCCGGTTTCTGAAAATATTTTAGTTTGCGGTATTATTGTAAAGCACAAAACAAAACGCATCGAATTTAACGTTGTTCGTTTAACATACAATCTTCATGTTCGTTATAGTACAGGACAATGTATTATATTTTAAAAAATGTCGCAGTTTTTTTCTTTGTAGATATAATTAATTAGTATACTTACTAAATGGATTTAAATCAATATAATTCGTTAATAAAGTGGTTAAATTACAGATTTTGTATAATGTATTTGAATTTTGAACTTTCTTTTTCTTCTAGTCAGAGTAGAAATAGTGTTCCAAATGAGAGGGACTTGTTGTTAGAAGCTTACAAACGGCAGATACTACATAGGCTAGGAATGGAAAGACCACCACCGGCTCCTGAATTCAGTATTACAGAAGAACTCACTAAAAAGATTATAGAATATGACCCGACTGAAGCCTTGGTGAACGAAGAAGATATTAAATTAAATCCATTTAGTAAGTAATAACTAAATATAATCTGTAGGCCTATAGAAAAAAAATGCGACCTAAATCTTTTGTAACAACAGGCCTACAGGTTGGTGCATCTCTCCTACTATACTTTGTCAATTTCTGCTACTCAGGTTTGCGATATATATCGATGTGTTTCTAAAAAAAGGAAGATATAATAAGTTAAGCTTAGAAGAACTACTTCATCCATAGTATCAATGCTATGCAAGTAGGCCCTAAACAAATAATATAAAGTGAGCACAGTCTAAGGTAATTGGTCATCACTGGACGATAGGATAGCAGTGTGTGAACGAACTGAAATCAGGCGTATTGCTAGTTTACACTGAACAAAGAAATTACTGCCAACGCAGATGATGCATAGTCCTATTTTTTCAGTGAAAGCATTAGGCCTACTATTAAAAAGCATTGAATGACATTACAGGAACAACAAATGATTTAGTCAACATAAAAAGATAATGTTTGTTTAAAATTGTTTGGATACATAGTCCATGGGCTGGAGGGGGTAATATAGAGTGAAAAAATCGATGTTAACAAGAAAAATAAAGGGATGCATTGTATGTACTTTTGTCATTCGTAATGATCATCAGTGTTTTATCTTCAAATATTTTTTAGGGTAGGGGGTAACATTTATCCTAATAACCCAAGTATCAAACATCTAATTAGTATTATCTTGGTACCATTGCGCAGCATACATCTTTTAAAATTGACCTTTTGCAAAAATGCACATTTTTCCCAAAATATAGATACATTTCAGGGGGTTAAATGGTTTTATATGGCATTCCATCACGTTTCTATGAAATGTATTATTATAGAAATGTCGAGGGAAAACAGCTGCCTAAATAATACAGATAATGTTACAGAATATATTTGAACTTGACATGTACAGTTACTCATATTTTAATCAATATTCAGCAATCTGCACAATTATAATAATAACAACTTTTGACGGAAAGAAAAAAAAAAGTATAATTTTTTAAATGGATCATTAAAGATAAATGTTGTTAAATGATAATGTATGTATAAACAAAATAATACATGGAAATATTTTTTCAAGAAAATAAGTAAAGAAAAAAAAGTGGAATGAACCCACTTAAGAGAAGAAAGTAAAAAAGTTAAATGAAAATGTAATGAGTTATAGATGCAAAAATGGATATTCTGTTGGAAATAAAGTTGTGTAAACATTAAAGAACAAAAATATTAATGTGAAAGGATGAGAAAAATATTATGTTAACAGTAAAAATTTAGTAAGTAATTAGTATAACAGAGAATATGCATTGTTAAATGAAAATATGGTAGATAAAAAAAACAGAAAAACAACTATGTAAAAAAAAAAGCTTGTTAATGAAAATGTGTTACAGATAATATGTATAAAAAGAGGAAACTATGTAATCAATGTGATAATATGTAAACAAATGAACAAAACTCTTTAAAAAGGTGTATGTAAACAGATGATGAAACAAACACTGTTAATATAATAATAATAAAGAGAACATTTGTATAGAAATAAAAGTGGGATGAACACACATAAGATAAAAAAAAAAAATGTTGACGGATTTTAATTTTGGACTAACGTAATAACATCACATTGTTTCAAGTTGGCCTACTACTCTCAGTGATAACCAGTAAAATCTTATTCAAAATATTCAATATGTTGAATGGAAATAAGTTAATTACTTGATTTTGTTTTTCTTTCAGTTGCAAAGGTTCTAGAAGATGACAGTGAAAATCGATCTGAAGCTAAACCAAACGAACGTTATAGAATTGTGTTTTCTCTACCACCATATCACAAAAAGCGCATGCGTAAAGTGAAAATCGAATCAGCAACATTGTATTTGTATGTCGTTGGTCGAAATGACTCTGATTGTGTTTTATATGAAGAAAGTCAAAGCAACAAAAGTGACGGTAAGACAACTCGAACTAAACACCTACATTTAATATGGAAATACGTGTCTTTATCATTTAAACTTATTGTTTATTATTTATTTGTATGTTGTTAAACCCATATTTAGAGAATGACACAAAAGAGAGCACGGGACACGAGTTAATAGATTTCTACATTCAATTATCCGACTTTGACGAGAGGACATCAGAGCGCGAACGTAACCATGTCAAAATAGATAGCAATGGCAGAATAATGATCACCATTTATGAACTGAACGCCACTAACCACCAAATAGGAACGCCGACATATCACCGAGGAAACAATGGCTGGTGGACTTTTAATTTTACCAACATTGTCAAACGATGGCAGACCTCTGGCACAGGTCGGATTCGGTTGCATATTGATATCGAGCTGTTTGATAGTGAACCAAATAACGATTTTATGAATATGAGAATAATCACTCAACCGTGTAATGAAACAGACCTATACCGTCCATCATATAGAATGTTTAGTAAGTTACATACTTTAACCAAATTTTGGTAATAACAGTCGAAATTTTTAATATAAACGCATTGTAACTTGTGAGTGAATACTCTCGACTCTGCCAACATCGAAGCTATTCAATACCAACTATATCGGTATATACAGCTGCGCCCGATATTTCTTTAAACAGTTTAAGCAACACGGGGCTGGTGACTCCGCCTGTATAACCACTATAATATATAATAGTTTAGATAAACAAACGGATGGTTAGCTGGTACACATTTATTTTTGCATTTTTATCTTGTAGGCAGCGATGTAGCGGACACTGTTCCTCGCCTTGACATTCGGTATCTCCATACATCCACTCGACGTCGCAACAAACGGCAAACATCACCTTCTCTTTCATGCGATGACCTTTCTTCGCCACTTCCTTGCTGTATGAAGAGTACCGTATTTACATTTAAAGGTATGTAGTTTATTTCATTGAAATTGATAATGTAAAATGACAAAAAAGAGTATGTATATGACATGAGTGTATACACATGAGTGTATATATATATGCATTGATGAATGGCTAGTGTTGCCCGAAAGCTCTGTTAACTTTTCTGGCTGTTTTACTTCTCGTTTTGATTTAGCTTTTCGCTTTTATTTTGTATCTCCATTGAGATCCAGCCACTGATACCCACAGCATTGTCATTTTTTCAGCAATTTTGTATTTATATAATAATTGAAAGAAATTTAAAGTTTATTTGAAAGTAATTATTGAAATGAGAAATAATTTTAGGCGATACTCACGAAAGAGAGAAAAGGGGAGAGAGAGAGAGAAAACAAAAATTAATACTTAAAATAACGGTGGTCAGATTATGGGGAAATTCACGATGTTCAACAACATATGTTTGCTATAAATAACTTATCGACGCATATACGTGTCATTAGAGCAATCAGATTTGCACATACGATTTGTTCATGGGCATAGATTTCGTTGTTGAGGTTTATTTACGAAATTACCAGTTGATTCGCATTTTGATATGGTGGTGGGTAGCGCGAGTGTATGCTTTAACACAGATATCATTCATTGTGCTTTGATGTTACCACGTCGATGCTTTTTGTTTGTCCATGCTTTAACATACAGTAGTTTACTTGTTACGGGGTTTAGCAGCACAATGGTGATGCATATTTCTTGCTTGTTCAAGTTGAATTTGCAAGTATAACGTGAATACAAACTGTACATATATTGGACACTCACATCATAAAATAGGTCTCCTGAATATTCATATAGGTTACTTACTAAATTACGATTATATTTTGTTAGAACTTGGATTATCAGATATCATCATATCTCCATTGCTCTTTACTGCATCTTACTGCACGGGTACGTGTAGCACATTTCTCACCCAATCAAGGTTGGAAACCGGCAATAGGAAAGTAAGTAAGATCACATCTTTTCAAATCAAAAGAACATTAAAATTACATTCCTCTATTATACACGGTATTGATGCAGATGCAAATGTCAAGCCATACAGTAGATTAATCACCGCTCATTTCTAACAAACGACCCGAATGTGTTGAGTTGAAATACAATTCTTCATTGCCCAATTCTAAGAATTCTCTAAATTGCGCCACTATACTTTTTGTTTATGTGTGTTTTCTAATCATAGGGCCAATGCTGTGGGCCCTCTAAAACGGAGGACTTGCACGTTCTGGTGTTGGATCGAAATGAATTCAAGAGAGTGAATATTTCTAACTTACTGGTTATCAACTGTGGATGTAATTAACGCAGATTGGAAGATGTTAACTATTTCTTAAAACTGCTGCATGCATGACAGCTTATTACAGAATCGTGTATATTAAATGAATTGCATTTTTATTAATAATGTGTAATGCAATGTTAATTAATAATCATTACACAATTTATTCAATAGTTTTGCACATTTTATACGCAAAGTTGTTTTCTCAAATAGTAGAAGTGGCTACTTTATCGACTGCAGTGATTACCTACCTATGTATTATTAACATCACACCCCTCTCTCTACACATCAACTTTATTCCATTAGTCCTACACAGAGTAAGTTTTTTCATACTGTATCTAATATGTTATCTAACTGTTATTGTTGTGTTGTGTCATGATCATCATCATCCTCATCATCATTACCATCACCACCACCATCATCATCATCATCGTCGTCATCGCCATCGTGGTCGTCTTCGACTGATTGCCGTATTCCGAATTGTTTTTAATTGCTAAGTAATTAGTTGCTTTCTAACTATTATAAAAAGTTTGGCTAAATAAAATTATATTTGAATATTACTTTTCTAGTTAATTTGTATTTTTTTTTAAAATACAATAGTTAAAACTATCAATCATTTATTTGATCAGATTACACGCACAGTGAACCGATTATAATTACCCATCCAAAGTGTCTTCTTAATGTTTCTGGAATGAGGTAATCTTAAAAGTGATTACAAGCCTTTGCAAATGTATTGACATGTAGATAGGAATGTTTTTTGTTGTTAATGTTCATACGCATTCAACAGCGAGAAATTCACCAATTACAGGATTGATAAACTTTAGATAATGTATCGTGTTTATCGTCTCATTTGAGGCGTAGTGGAGTTAAAGGGTGGTGAGTTAAAACCCTGGCACTAGTAGGTCAAGATTGAACTCTTGACCTAGAAATTGAAAGGTATGCCACCAAGACCACTACCAGCAAGCTACAGCTTTACTACATCTAAGGTACAGCTCCACTACCACCAATCTATAGCTCCACTAAAACCAACATACAGCTCCACTAAAATCAACCTAGCTGCACTACCACAAAGCTACTGCAGTTCCACTGCCAATAAGCTACAGCTCCACTGCCAATAAGCTACAGCTCCACTACCACCAATCTACAGCTCCACTACAACCAACCTAGCTCCAATACCACAAATCTACAGCTCCACTACCACCAATCTACAGATCCACTACAACCAACCTAGCTCCACTACCACAAAGCTACTGCAGTTCCACTGCCACTAAGCTACAGCTCCACTGCCAATAAGCTACAGCTCCACTACCACCAATCTACAGCTCCACTACAACCAACCTAGCTCCACTACCACAAATCTACAGCTCCACTACCACCAATCTACAGCTCAACTACCACCAATCTACAGCTCTACTACAACCAACATACAGCTCCACTACCACAACACACAGTAGTTCCACTGCCAATAAGCTACAGCACCACTACCACCAATCTACAGCTGAACTACCAACAAGCTATACAGCTCCACTACCATCAAGCTATACAGCTCCACTACCATCAAGCTATACAGCTCCACTACCATCAAGCTATACAGCTCCACTACCATCAAGCTATACAGCTCCACTACCATCAAGCTATACAGCTCCACTACCATCAAGCTATACAGCTCCACTATCAAGCTATACAGCTCCACTACCATCAAGCTATACAGCTCCACTACCATCAAGCTATACAGCTCCACTACCATCAAGTTACATATATACACTACAACAAAGCTAAAGCTTCACTATCTTGGTATCATTGCGTTTTTTGTCATGCTTGTTTCTCTTAATTTCCATTCTTATACAAATATCCATTATATTTGCATGAGGCATACCCAGAACAAGATTTCCACATCTTCTCGGGATTATGCCTTCTTCCATGGCCAATTTTCTAAAATTCTCTTTTCTTTTGTATAGGCCTATCCAACAATCTTCTTTATCATTTTTACTAAAACCTTATCATTTCTGTATTTTATTTTGTATTGTATTGCTATGGAGGAAAATAAATGTCTTCTGAATTGAATCATATCATATCATATCAAAGAGGGCTTATATTCCTCCTGCGACTATTTTAAACATCAGTGCCGGATTCACAGTTTGATATAAAAAAATAAGATTGTTTTATTATATCCAAACTGAAATACATCATTTATATGTTAATAAGCTGATCAATAAATTAATAATTAGTGGGTAGATTGCATAGTAAACACTATTCGGTAACTTTGAGTATGTTTTGATAATTGTGTGAAATCTATCTAGTGTATGCATGGGATTTAACTGTTACTACTGCTTCTGCTACTGCTGCCATTTCTATTAAGTTCTCTACATATTATACTACTAATTCTCTTTCTGCTACTCTTTCTATATGTTCTACTTCTGATTCACCTTATTATTTCCTGAAAATAATTTCAATTAATATTAAAATGTATCGAATGTATCGAACAGGCATGGTCCAACCACCCTCTAACATTTTCGCCCTATTTGAGATTTGATGTTTATTTACAAGAGGGACTTATAGGATAGCCTAGCCTCGACTCCGTATCCAACAAATGCTGTGTTCCGGAAACAATTAAACAGGTAAGGTCGATTTAAATCTCCATAGTTACATATCAAAACATTACCCTCTTTGGAGCCTCTTATTTCTAATTATTAGAAAATATTAGTTCTCTATTTTAATATTTTTAATTTTTAAAAAAAATGTATACAGTACAATAAAACTATTTACAGAATCGAATATTTAAAGAAATAAGATTAGGCTTAGTTTATGGTGAGGCTTACAACCTAGGCCTATCTTCACTTAGGCATATTTTTCTTCTCAAAAATGACAAAATATTATTACTTTTATTTTTTTTTTTAAATTTTATTCAGTTGTCAACCAACAGCGATGAAACCGCCACTAACAGGTTGAATCTAAACATAAACTATAAAATGTATTCAAATAAACAACTAAAACATAAACAAAGATCACAGATTTAACAATTTTACCCTTAAATACATTTAAACTATCACAAAATAAATCAATAAACCAATATCCAAACAAGTAACAAGTAACCTATTAAATGTGTTAGGTAACCGCTGAAAAATACCTCGTTTTGTGCATTCAACACGACCACAAGGAACGTGAAGCAAACACTTGCTGCGAGTACGAGTTGGTATATTCAACTTAAACAAAGCAACAATAGGACAATCATCAACGGAATTGAATGAGTTGTATAAAAAAAACATATCAAAAACAACTCTACGATTTTCAAGAGAAATAAGAGAAACATTATAATTACGACAAGTGAGAGTAAGGAATCTAATGAATTTGTTCTGAAAACAACATTATAAATACGCTGAGATTGAGTACAAGAAATTGAATTAAAAATGACTGAACCCGAAGACTGAACAGTATTCCAGGTGGGGGCGCACGACTGAACGGTACAATGATGTTAACTCCACCATTGCCCATGAATCTACAGTCCTTCATAACAAACCCAGTATTCTATTTGCCTTAGATACAACATAATTAACATGTAAACAAACATTTTACTTACTATCAATTAAAACTCCTAAATCCCTTTGAGAATTAACACAATTAATTAGAATCATCCCGACTTTAATATTAAAAAACATTTTATTATTCAAAAGATATTATGACTTCATTTGCAACTTACAATTATTACTGCTTTATTTGAGATAGCACTTAACTTTGTTATTTCTTAGTAGATACTTAGGCAATTTTATTATTACACCACAATGAGAAGACGTTGTTTTTTCGCCGTGTTGTCGAAGCTAGCGCTGGCTGTACTCAAGTTTTGGTTGTGTACACACAAACTTTATTCCGCGCACAACAACGTCATACGTGTCATTTGGACAATCGATTATGCAATTATTATTTTGCGTCATCACATACAGGTGTCCTCTTTCTAGAAAATTTACTATAAAAAAACATTTAAAATACATCAAATCGATTGCGATTTAAAAATATGTTTATTGTTAATATACATTTTGTTTTTGAATATGCCATTTTATAAGTCGCATAATAATATTTATTAACTTTTACCAAAAAAAATGGATCGAAAAAAAACCAATAATAATTTACCAGAAAAACTGTAATTTAGTGAAAATATTATTTTATCATGTTTTTTATTCTACGGAAGTGAATAACTTTATTAAATGTATAGTAGTTAGTTTGGCCAAATGTTCATTGTCCATGGTTTCACCCTAACGCTCCCCTTGCTGCATGCACTAAACATTATTTATGGCGCCCCCAAACGTTTATGGAAGTGAACTTATTTTTTTGACAGTTGACACCAACTTACGCAGTAGGAAAGTCAGCAAAGATAAGAGAGAAGTGCAGTAGAGTTGGACGGAAACTTGATGTGTAACTAGGCCTACTTGATTATACAATACTTAATTAGTTGAATTAATGTACTGAACTGTTTTATACTGTTAGTATTTTCAAACCAAATACGTAAAAAGAGGTAAGTTAACGTGTATGTTAAGTTAGAACTGTTTAGAAGTAGTACACTACTACTACACTACAGTAGTTTAGTAGGGGTTATTAGGCCCGTTCGTTCATCACTGATCACCAACCAACAAGCAGAACAGAGCAGAGAGGAGATTATTATAGAGAGTATTATTATTGTGGAAATGGCTCGTATTAAGGTTTAGGCAATCCAATATTGGTAAAGTGAAAAAAAGCTGGTTTATTTAATAAAATAGATGTCATGTTGAGTAAATTATGAATTTAGTTGTTTTTGGTCAAAATGATCAAACAAGACATCTTCATGATCAGGGTAAAATCCAACATACCTGATTACTCAAAAAACATAAAGAAATGCGGTTGGATTTGTTTCATCGTTTCAGATAATACTTGTGTAGGATTTTATTTATATTCGGTAAAAATAACTACCAATTATTATTCTCTGTAAGAATATCATGTATTCACTTTTCATTGGGCTCATTTTAGCGATCAGTAAGTTACCACACAGTATAATGGTGTGGTCTATTGATTGAACCATTGAGGGTTTCTCCCGATGATAAACCATTTTGAGTAACTATTCATATGAACATTGATGTATTAAACCGTCTCATCGGTGTGTCTGAGAATCAAAACAATTGGACACTCTAAGCTAATAATTAGTCTTTTTTTTACAGTGTTTCATTGGATGATACATTTTTTTTCGTGAGTAAAGAGTAAAAGATGAGCAATCTATATAAACTATTGCAGATTACAATTATAGTCAGTATTTTGTCTTTGCTAAAAGCACAAAGTAAGTATTATGTTTGTTAATGCAAAATATGTGTGTGTATGCATGTAAAATGTACAAAAAAAAAATTTGTTTCAACATGTGAACATTTATGTAGTTTCTAAAGAATCTTTAAAAAGAAGTAATTTCAATGTATAGAAAAAGGTTGGTGTACGGGCCTCATATTATTTGGCTATTTTAAATAGATCGTTACTGGGCTGAATTGCACACTTGTGTGGAAACAACAAAAATAGTAGCCACTTGATGGCGCTTATTCTTCTGTCCACAATGACAGGGGCTCGGATGGAGTATGGACAAATTAACACATGTATATGCATCGGTGGTGAAATCAAATGATTATCCAAATTCTATTCTGCTGTCAATTAAACAAATACGCTCTCTTACCGCGGCTCTTTATAGAAAGTTGCGAATCAACTCTTAATAACATGTATTCTGTCAAAATACACATTTCATGTCAGACTGATTTGTATTATCCATGTGTCCATGGATGGAGTAACCTACTACTAACTCTTCTGGGTTGGGTTCTTAAGGGCACACAAGCCAGATGTGTTCACTCATAGAGATATTATAATATCTCTATGGTTCACTAGACCAGAACATAAGTCCTTATCCAAGAAGATTTGTTCTAACATTCCAACAGAATTATAGAGGAGGAGTCTTGAACCAAGTGCATTGCCCAGCCTTAACCACTTGATCACTTGTTAAAGTTTTATAACTTTGAAATAAATTCCTATTCCTTTTTTGATTTTCTGTTAACAAAAAACATTTAAATCATAAAAGTGAATATATTTTATTCCTGTTTTCCTTGGTTACTACTAGCTAGACATACCGTAATTTATTTTTACTAATAATAAATATCATATGTTTTATTTGTAGATGCATGTCAGCAAGCTAAAACATGTGCTGAGTGTATTCAAATAAATCCAGAATGTGCTTGGTGTTCAAATGCAGTAAGTTGATAAACCATTTTATTTCCATTCCATTGTGAAAGATAGGCCTATTATAGCAAAGAGCCTATCAGCAAAAGAAGGTGTGGTGCATCACACCTCCTAAATTAGCTTGAATTTTGATGAAAAGTTCTTAATACTAAAGTGGCATTTTTTATTTATAAATAATTATTTAAATTAATTAATGTTTAGTTAGTTAGTCCAAAGTGGCCTAGTTGCAAGATTCAGGCAAACATTATGGGTGGTATTATTCTCAGAATACATTGAATTATTATTATGTCTGAGTCTTACAGTATGTCTTGCTTAGTCTAAATAATAGGGCGTTGGGTTATACTGAAGCAGGGAACTATTATGTCGGTGATACCGTATATTATTTAAATACCTATATTTTTATGTATTTTTTTCACTAATGACTAATGACAATAAATAATGTACATAAAAATCATTAAAGTCTACACACGGACAGGTAGAAATAATGACTACAGTCAATTAAAGCTTCATACATATTTTGTGGTAATTTCAGACTATGACTAATTGAAAGAAAAGATGAGACACAAATACTATGAAAGTGAAAAGTATATACCCACTTAGGTTGAAGTATATTACAGTATAGTATGTACAGTATAATAATTTCCAGACGGACTTCCTCATTGTGTTGTGTGGTTGTGTAGGTGGTTAAAGAGTTTCAAAAGGTGAATGTATCATTATGGTGTAAACACCAATTACATCATTCAGGTTGATGTCCCCATTTTGCGTAGCATGTGTGTAGGAAATATCAAATCTTTTGTTCTTATCCACCATTTGATGTTCCATAATTTTACATCGCCTTAACTTTTTTTCATATATATTGTATACTGTTTATGGTGAATAATGAACTAAAGTATGCTAATATTATATTTATATTAATAATAATATCTTGGATTTATAAAGCGCCTAATTATATTTATTTGAATTTAAATTTATTGTTACATGTTTATGTCTTCTCATGATGTATTTTTGTGAGGGTCCCTAATGATCAGCTGCAGCTGGATGGACCATGGCTACCCTTGTAAAATATTGTTGAAATAAATATTGTGAAGCCTTTTTAAGCGCTGTACATATTAACCCCGGTCATTTTTGGACTACCATGATGCAGCTATAGTAGTGCCTTGATCTTACCATGTACCCATGTGTACACCTGGTTTGACAGAGGCAAAATTAAGTGACTTGTCTGAGTACAAGCAACGCAATGAGCATTAGACTTAAACCAACAATTTCACGATCAGTAGGCCAACGTCCAACACACTACGCCACACGCCCTTAACATAGTTAGTAGTACAATTTGAAGGACTGTGACTGACACCTGTCAATTAAACGTAATATGATCAGTAATTGTATATGGTAGAACATTTAAAAATAATAAAAATGCCAATCAAAGATTGCTTTAATGCACTTTTTGATTTGATAAATTGTAATATATTTGCTATTCTAAAGACTAAAAATTGTGAAAACGTGCTGTAGAAGGACCTCTCTGGTGAAACCAGATGAAACATACCGTAAACAATGTCTCCATGATCACTTGCTTTGAATCTAAATAAACATATCACTTTATTAGAAATGATTACATTTGCTGGTTTGGTTTGAGTCCAGGCATAGAGATATTATTACAGTATTTGGTCTAGCTGCATGTTACTCAGAAATTAAAGTCCCTTCTTAGTATAAGGAAGAGGAATTTTCAAATTTTAAGAAGTATTTGATGATGTCTGCCAGTTATTGGTTTAAACACCCTGGTATTAATATTAATTTTATCTATACTATCCCACAGGATCTTCGCGACGCGGGGGCTATATTCCCCTGCGAGGGGGCTATGCGAGCGAAGCGAGCATCACTAGGCAGGGGGCCTCTTATACTTCTGAAACATCAGGCCTAGAGGCTTAAAAAAGTGGTCTGTTTTGCCTTTATTTGCAAGCGTAGACCCTTTTAAGTCTGGAAATTAGTTTACACCTCCCAAATATATGCGGGCGTGTACCATCTGGTGAGAAATTCATGACATACTATACAGGACATTGAAAATGTAATAACTTAGCTATAATACAATGTTGGCTAAGCGAAATGGCATGTTTTTTTGTTTAGTAATGTATGAAATATTTATTTTAGGTGCCCCACGGTACAGAGGGTTACTGGTAAATTAAAAAAATTGGTGAACATACGAACAATTAACATAATTTGTTTTTGCTGTAGTGTAGCGTACGTCGCCTGGAAAGTAACTACAGTACACATTTTGGTCCCTGGATGGAACATGATATCACGACTCTTAACCTAGACTTGCCCCAAGTCTGTATTGTCTTTTTTTAATTTATTTGTTTTTAATTTTATTTCGACCGCGATTTTTGTCTGAAAATACAGACTTGTGAAACATGTATAGAAATCGATTTGTAGACCGCAAACATCCGATAAGAATGACGTGGGTTATCATACCGTATTTGGCTATATGGGGCGGGCGGTATGTAAATATGGATTTCGATTCAACCAATGATCACTTTGTTCCAAAATGAAAAAGATCGAGTACGCACAGTGTGCTGAATGTACGATCGAGACTGTTGAAATATAAAATCGTGTTGCCAAGTTGTTTTGTTTATTGATTGTTTAGTCCTTAGCCTAGGCCTCCTTCGTAGGTCCTACTCAACTCGCACGTATGACCTGCAAAATAAAACGCCAATAAGGTAGGCCTACATACCACCACCGGCACACAACAAGATAGGATTTACACAAACAGGTCTCTTATCAAGACTAGTTTTCATGTTCTTGGGAAAAATCCCATCAAATGTTTACCAGACTACTACTAGGCATATAAAATAATTTCTAGCTTTCAGAAACTTTCATCAATGTACCCAAGTACACGTTGTCTAAACGTAACATTGCGCATGCGCACTATCTTAGTTGTTGAGTCTTTGAAATTCTGAAATATGAATATTAAAACGGTGTACGAGTGAGTAGCCAATCGCATGCAGCTGAAACTAGTCAATCGGATAATCGTATGCACCAAGAATTCTTGGTGTCAAACAACGTGACTTGTGCGTGTTTCCCCAGACGGAGTATACAAAATCAAGTAGTATATTATTATATTTATAATATTATAGTATTATATCTTAACCCAACGTTGAACGATTCGTACAAAGGCCGGGATACCGCTAGACAAGCGCTAGCTATTGTTTAGTAGTAAACAATGAACTATATAATGAATGCATATAAAGTGCATAATAGCCCTCTGACGATTTTGACTGTATATTATATTCCCCGACAAAAAGTACCCGTGTTCCCTGATGGGGCTAGGCTCCCCAACGAGGGGGATAGAGCCCCCCCGTAGCCACCCCACTGGCGCCACCACTGCTATCTCAGACTGTATAAAATGGGTGTCTGTTCAAAGCTTTATCAATAAAAGAATTTAGAACATCTGGTTTAAAACTGATTTTTCCCCATTTTCTGTAAAGACACAAATTTTGCACCTTTTTCATACAGACATAACCTCTTTGGAACTTCTATGTAAATGTGTCTAAGGCCCTGTTTCTGCTGCATATCACAATATAGGGTATAAAAATAACGTATATACAGTATATATAGACGACTGTTAAAAACAACTGTTAAATGCGTTTCATTGGAAGTATGGATTTAGGATTCCCCAAAATCCAGATTTGCAGTCATTGGCCAGGGTGAAAGTTTGTTTTCGTGCATTTTTTTTATGCTTACTGTTCACTTAAATTTCGACTTCCAACCTCCTGTTACCCTGTACCGCCGTACAATTTGAATAGCAAATATTGACGGTTCGCAGTGCCATTTTAGCTGTTGTTTCACATATAAATAACAAAACTTTGTGTCACAGTAAACAAATATACGATATATTTTGAAGGCAGAAGAAATACTGCAAGAAAGCAAGTATTTTGGAATATACCGTATAATATCCACTAATGATTGAGATAAGTTACGGTATACTGTATTTCTTTTATGAAACCCATTTCTGCTGCTATAAAAGTACTGTATTTATAATATACTGATGGTACTGTATATTCTTTGGCAGCAGTAACAGGGCCAAAGATGGTAGTAACACCTGTATGAATGGCCCTGTTTCTGCTGCCAATCCCAAATATACCGTATAAATATACCGTATAAATATACCGTATATATACCGTATATGAAATTCGTGCACCGTTTCCGCTGCACATACTTCGTGGGTGGGCTGTAAAAAAAGTTGGCTTTCATATACCCAAAATGCATTTTGTGAGACGGAAGTATGGATTGACCTAGAGTCTCGTGTAGTGAGGTTACATGACAAAAACAAAACAATGATGGTTTCTCAAAACGTCGTAGCATTGCTTTCTATTTTAAATCTAATGATCAGAAGTGGCAACGAATTTACATCGCACAAACAATCTAGAAATGTAGAATGGGCATTGACTAGATTTATGCAAAGAAGACGACGGCGTTTGCCGATAACTTTGTCGTTATTAAGTCTACCATAAATTCTGCTTTTATTTTGTTTGAGATACTTTTGTAAATCTCGGTATCTCTTCTGTTGCCATGTAGTCTCCCCCCAACTTTCGCTTCTCCCCACAATTGAATTGCAAAAATAGTTATTTCTTCAGTCCACAGTGATATTTTGATCTGTTGCTTGCTTATTATACACGTGTGTGTCAATGCAGCAGAAAAACCAAACAAACGCGTCACGTTCTGTTAGTTTTTGACCTCGTGTCATGGGCCGGGTCACATATACGGTATATTTTGAGTGCAGCAGAAACGGGGTACGAAATATACGGTATATTTTGGAATATACCGTATAATATCCACAAACGATGGGGATATTTATGCGGTATATATACCGCATATATATACGGTATATTTTTTATGAGACCCATTTCTGCTGCCGAAAAATATACCGTATATAAAATATACCGTATATATACGGTATATTTTTGGCAGCAGAAACGGGGCCAATGTATGTTAAAAGGGATAGCATGGAGGTTATAATAGCCTCCATGTCTATGGCTATATTTATAGTGTACAGAGTGCAATAATGTCCTTGCATTCCAACATCTTTGCAGGTGTTCCTAGCTACAAACAGAAAGTGACATTTTGTTTATATGAAATTTTTAATAATCTTTCAAAACTAATTATATTATATTCTATTTTTTAATTTGGAGGTAGATATTTTTTTAAATTCAATTAAAACTTGTGTGATGATGCTTTACTGTATTTTTCTTATATATAGACATTTGGTGACAGTGGTTTTTCAAGGTGTGATAAACCAAAAGCACTTATTAAAAATGGATGTCAAAATTCAAGTATTAGTCAACCAAAAAGTAACTTGGACAGTGTTGTTAGGGTAAGTGAATGTTTTTATTGACTACTTTATTTATTCGAATATATGCCCCCTCGAATAAGGGCCCTATAGAATTAGAACATGCCACGTGCATATACATACAATTGTATTTATTTTTATTTGTTTGTAGTGGAAAACATCTACAGTACTGTACTAAGTACTATTTGCACTTCATAATCACAATTTCAATGTTTTTTTCTTTTTAAAACACCAATATTATCAGGGATGTTTTTAAAACAGACCTTGAAAATCCCATGGTCTTTGTTTTTTGATATTTTGATATTATTTCTTGAACTTGGACTTTTTGGTCTAAAATTGTCTGTGTGGCCAATCCATAAAGAAACGTCTTCAAAATCCATGAGGGTCAGTTGGGGCCTTTATGTTATTAGACATGGAATGACCCAAAATTTAGATTTAGAAAACTCTTTCCAACAAAATACACTAACTTTAAAATTCCTAAATATTCAATAAACTGTGGTCTACCTTTTTCCCCTTGTTCGCAAAAGCAACTCTCTATAACTGCTGTAGTGTTAATGGATTGGGAAAATACACTGGGTACATACATTTAATAATGTTTATAGCAGGACAGACATAATTTGAGAATAAATATATTTAAGATACCATCCCCCGGGACGTTAGTATTGTTCAGGAGGGTTTTTAGGAGGCATTTATTCACAATAGGTGTTTATTCTAAGAAGAAGTTTTTTTTTTTTCGATGTAATAATAATATGGTAACATGTATAATAAAATAAATACCCAATAGATATGAAAAAATACAACACAATAATATCGAGAAGTGATAAAATACAGTAAAAATAGTATAAAATGCTTGGTAAATTGTAGATCAATCAATCAATAAATTCTACTACAAATATGTGTTGTAATACAATATTGTGCTTGTGACCGGCGTTTATTCGTGGAAATAAATAAAGCTCCGGAGGTGTTTATTCCAAACGATTTTCTATATTCTGAGGAAGGGGGAAGGGATTTATTCGTAGGAGGTCATGTTTATTTATTATTTATACGTAGGTACAGAGAGACACAAACGAAAAGAAAGAAAATAATGAATGATTTTATAAGTACTGTATTCCTTCCTGGGTATTTCAACATTTTAACCTGTTTGTTACTGTGTATTCACAATACCAAAACATGTTCATAATACCAAAAACATGTTCATAATACAAAAACATGTTCATAAATACCAAAACATGTTCATAATATACCAACACTAGCAGTGGTTTTGACCTCATAAGATGACTGGACTATTATTTCCTGTAATATGATATGACATTTCACCTACTGAAATTCCAATGTGTTGGAAAACAATGTTGAAGCCAATTAGCCTTCAAATATGACACTATAGATAGGCCTTCTGTTCAATTGTATGGAATGTACCATCTCTTCAAAACTAATAAATGTGATTTTCTAACCAGTAGGCTTAATGATATTTATTGTCAATAACTAAACTCCTCCAATTAAAGACCAGCTTCTTCAGACATGTCACAAAGTCGTATGATGCCACTACATTTTTTAAGAGAGTGGTTTGGTTTAGTAAGGATGTCTGACCAAGTTTGATCATGAAGGTATATACAGTACCGCCTTGGTTTGATAAATGTCTGTGCCATATTGTCTCATAATAAGACTTTACTCTCATTGCCTCATCTTTTGAATAACACCTAAAACCTTTGGTTCAATTTACAGACCATTAATGTTAGAGCCCATTCACACATGGCGTACGTGTGAACACTTGGCCATTTTAATTTGTTGATTAATTTACCGCTTGCATAAGCCACACCAGTCTTACGCCATACGTGTGAACGTACCCTTAGTGTATTAGTACTATAGGTTGTGATTTGGAAGGATCTGATGATTTACTATTATAATTAGTATTACTAGAATATTTTGTTTGTATATTATGTTTATGGATGTTGCTATTTGAAATAAAAGGAATGATTGAATTAAAAATGTGCACAATAAAGAACTTGGTTCAATTCAATAGAGTCATAAATAAGTCATAATAATAAATACTCAATGGTGACTGGTGTCCCAGTTTTATACATACAGAGAGTATAGTGGTTTATACTCATTGTAGTAAGATTGCCTTTTATTATAGGTCAATAACCTATAACCATAATAATAATATTATAGTCATAGATCACAGGTCAGTATTGGCTGTTGATCTTCAAAGAATTTGAAAGACAATCATGGTTTTATTTTGAAGTAGAGTATAAAGAATTGCAATAAATGTTCTTAGAAATTTTGATTAATGTATTAATACATTAATACAATTCTTATTATACAATTTAATAATAAATATTATTTTAAATATAAACCTTAGACTATGCTTTTAATTTCAATTTCATACTATAAATATTTAAATTGTTATTTGTAATTGTTTATTTTTGTTCGACATTAGTAATGTTTTACTGTATTTAGAACATTAGGATCTAATAAAAAACATTTTAAAAAGTATATGGTACCTGTACCAGTAGCTGTACCTTATTGTATCTTATTGAGTTACTGCTATTTAGTTATAATACGTAGCCTAATGTAAATACGTGAACGTGATTTGTTGAAACTGCATCACATGACTACCGCTGCAAGGATCGTAAATCGTATATATCCTCGAGTACGATGGTATTGACTGAGTAATTTTCGCGTAATTATCATATCCCTGTCATTAAACATATAAAATCCAGCACATTCTCGATTACGATGATATTGACTGTGTAATTTTCGTGTGGCAACACTCGTGTTTGCCGATAAATAAACAAAAGTCATCTACTGGGTCTTGAACTCGCGATGAAATTGTCACTCTATCACAAGACAACGCTTCATGCGCTGCGCCACGGAACTTACTTGAAGAAATTAATCAACTAAACTATATAAACTATGCATACATAGCACCCTCATTTGTTATTGGTCCTCCCTATATGTGATGAAAGACCGTTTTTGATTGGTTAACTCACAGTAGTAACCTGTACGCGCGCGACGCACTAAACATCCGGTGATTCGGCTCGAAGAAAACAAATTATTATTTATTTGGCCTACAGTAGGGCTCCTGATAATATTATTATTATTAATGTAGGCTTATTTATGGAAATTCTTCTGTTATTATTTAAACCACCTACGGTACTAAGGCTAGTGAATATTGTATTGCCAAGGAATCATTAATTAGTAATTATCTGTATATTATTCTTCGCAAGGTAAAGGTGTCTAGGCAGCTTGTTTACATACAATACAAAAAAGAGGTCTAGCCTAGCTACCCGACCCAGCAGATATTCTACTTGTTGTTGGCTATGTAATATAACAGATATCGCCTTTTATATCAGTAAAATATAAGATTTAACATCCCCTCTGGATGATATTATGTTCTCGGGAAATTATATATTCCCTTGGGAATGTCAAATCTTATATTTCACCTCTAAGCAGGCAATATCTGTATAATAATTACTGCTATTTAGTTATAATAACTAGGCTATATGTTATTTTTCATGCTATAGCCAATCCTTAAGCCAGATAGTGTAATTCTAATTTTTTGTCATGTTCTTTTATAAAATTGTTACCATATAATTAATCCTGCCTTAGTTTGTTTTAGCCAGAGTGATTCTTAAAACGGATTACTATACATACTGTATTTTATTTAGATATAATATATACATGAAAAGAAACACAGAACAGAGTATAGCAAATTAAGCGAAATACCACATTATATAAGATGTAACTAATCTACTAAATACCAACAACTTTAAATAATATTGTATCTATCCAATTGAAAAATAATATATAGGCTTTGGTTTATCTTACTAACTACTAGATAAGTGTTTGTTTTATGTGTAATTTTCTTACACAGTTGTTAATACTGGTTGGAGCCAATTTAGTCAAATCTGGTCTTAATCATAAATGTGTAAGAAAAAAGGTAAATGTATACAATAGATTTGTATGAGGGATGGTTGTTTTGTTTGCCTTAATGTGTAAGAAAAAAAAGTTAATACAATAGTTTTATCTGGCAAGTGTGGATAACCAATAAAGACATAGTAGTAAACCTTGAATAAAGTTCATCTAGTAAATGAGAAACAGTGAATGAGATTCTCAACAGCACATTAATTACCTATTAACTGAATAAGAAGTGCCTGCTATTAAGATTCCATTGTCTGTCTTAATTTCTCATAGCCTTGGCATGCCTTTTAATACACAGTGGTGTTACCATTGCTCGTCTGGAAGTAATTTCCATATCTTGAAAATATATACATTTATTTTGTAAGTTCTAAGTTTTATTAATCAGGATTGATTTGTCAGTTAATGTCAACATTGAGGACATTTCATATCGTTTCATAGACTTTTAAAATAAAAAAGATTAATTAAAATAAGTTGCTTCACAAGTTTTATATAACATACCTTAATATAAGTTTCAGTACATTTATAGATTCTGTATTAACAATTACAAGTTAACAAAAACACAATTTTGTTAAATGACACCCCTAGATGGCCGGAAATGGTACTCTCGCAGATAAGTTCATGATAAATGGCCGGAAAAGACACTCTCATGCAGCATGCTACCAATGAGCAAAACGATCATACTTTTTTCCTCCTTTTGCTATATACGCGTGCTCTGTGCGGAACCGCCGATTGTTTGATCATTCACTCGGTATTTTGTTTTGCGTTCAAGTTCAATCCGAACGTACATCTAGAGCCGGAAAAATGCACAGTTTGGGTGAGAAGGCAAATTCAATGCTTATACTATCTATATTTATATTTTATTATTATTTAGTGCCTCTTAGCCGAATAATCGTCTGATTTCTCTGCCTGGGCTGCATTGCTTACTCTTTGTACCAGGTTTCTCCATTTCTTTCGTTTGTTATCCAACTTTCTAAAATAGTCAACATCTTTCATTGTCTCCAGCCTCATCATATATATATATCATCTATATTTATTTACAGCAATTTGTTGAGTAAATTAAATATATCAATGTAAATAGGTGGTATTGACAATTGAGGTACGTATCGACTGGTTGCCTAGAAAAATATAATCGGATGAGCTATAATGTAAACTACAGTTATTCAAGTTTACACATTTTTCAATTTACGAATAACCTTTTGTGGGCATGTATTTGGATTTTGAGAGATGAGGTGAGGGTACTGGGCATGTCGGGATGGGGGCTGTAAAAAAGGAGGGTTCGCCCAACCATAAAACCCCCCTTGCTACAGGCCTGAATTGTATTGCAAATGGTTATACTGTAGATATGTATTATTTTTACAGAATAAACAAGTTAGTAATGCTGTAGGGTCAACACCAGCAGTTCAGATTCAACCACAAGAGGTAGTGCTTAATCTTAAACCAGGTATACAATGATTATTCTTTAAAATTATTATCAAACGTATAATTATATATTATTTATTCACTTAGGTTTAAATAATAAAATGAAACCACATAGACAAGTAGCAAGACTGTGCAACCATGATTTATATGTAGAAAATCTTCCACAGTGGTTATTTTATGTTAAAATCAGGATGCTGTGTATGGTATCTGCCAGAACTTTTTAAAATCAATAATACTGTATGCATTGTTCCATGTCTGACTTGGTGTCCTGGCTCATAACCTTAACCTGTGACCAAGTAACATAATTTCTACTAAGCCTAACAATTACAGTAAGAGTAATGCCTACTAAAGTAATAGTAGCTTCTTCTCTACCCATAATGTAGGCATACATAAGACTACTGGCCTGTCTCATCCACAGGACGAGGCAATGATGGTTGTCAATCTTCTAGAACACAGGCACGGCATGCAGTCTTAAAGTTTTAACCCAGCTCGCATACATACAGTACAGTCCGATTCTTTAAAATTATGATACTACTCACTGTTTCACAAGTCAAATTAAACAATAGTATCTGTATATAGGTTTATGTACAAAGAACAACCGCTCAATAATACGATATGGAGGGATCCGACATGCTAGATCTCACATCTCACACAAATGTTGTTCCCTTACCATGTCTGTATTCGCAGTTATAATTCCATAAAGGAACTTATAATTTTCTCTTCAGGTGAACCAGCGTATATTGATATTAAAGTACGCCAGGCCGAGGATTATCCAGTAGATTTGTACTATGTTATGGATTTATCAAACTCGATGAAAGATGATTTAGATAATCTTAAAACACTAGGATCTCAATTAGGTAAGATTGAAGATGCAAGAAATATCAAATATCTTCTCCTTAATTGTTCACGCAATTTTCTTAATAAAAATATACCTTTGTCAAATGTAAATGCAAACACTGTCACAAAATAGATGTATGTATTATATGATTATAATATGCTCCTTCTCCAGTGTTATAAAATGACCATACTGTCCACTATGGTCACATGGTCACTCTGTCTCAACAGTAGCTGTGAACTAGTACACTAGGCTATCGTTTATAGTATTCAGGAAAGCTTTTCCTACCAGAACCATTTGTGTCATAGTTACCAACTGTGTCGTATCATGTGACACAGTCCTGCAAGTGATTTTTAATTAGCTGTGGCTCAAATACTTTGTTTCTGAATTCTCCCCCTCCCCACACAACAAAAATGGTATAGTCTATCACACCTTACAAATTTCTCAGGTTGGTAACTATGATTAATGTTATGTGTGTTGGTTACAGATTAAAGATATGTCTATAAAAAATCAACAATGTACAACATTTAATACTGAACGATTTGTTGGTAAATTAAGCTTAAATTACTTAAAATTGTTCATATTGATTTAATTTTACTATTAGTATTGTACTAATGTATATAATACAAAATGTTTTACTTGATATATTATAATATTTCAGCTGAAGCATTGCAGACTATAACCAGTAGTTATCAATTAGGATTTGGATCTTTTGTGGATAAAACAGTTATGCCCTTCGTCAGCACAGTGCCTTCAAAGTAAGATCAGCAATTTTTTTTCTACAATCATACAGACTATTAAAGATGTATTGTAAAAAATCATGAAAATGGCGCCATAGGGTTTCACTATCAGTTGACACAATGGATGTGCAAATCGTAAAGTAAACGTATTAGCATTTTTACTATTTTAACATGTTTTGTGAAGTGTGTTTTTTTTTCTATAAATAGTATTTTTAATTTGTTATGATGTTATTTTTCAGATTAGCTGCACCATGTATTGGTTGTGATGCACCTTATGGTTTTAAAAATGTTTTACGCCTTACCAATGATTCTCACCTTTTCACAGTTAGTTAAACCTTTTATATTGGTCAGGTTGAAGGAGGGAGCTGGTGGGGTAGCACTTGTATCATTGGAGCGTGCATTCCCTACTTTTGACAGCTAAAATAAAATGATAGACTAGGCTAATACTTTGATTAATATTAATTGTTAGCTCCCCTCTGTTTAAAAATCATGTGTCCTCCCCAGCAATTTAGAGAGAGCTATCGTGTTATCTGGATGGTAAACAAAGGGAAAGGTAATTAACAGATTGTGACAGTTATTTTGAGACACAAGTGATGCCGGTCAGCCCCCCTCCAATGTAGTCCGGAGGGAATAAATAGCAAAAATAGAAATTTGAGTAACATGAACATGCCATGGCTAAGTGTAAATTTGGGCTATTCATTTTACATCAATATAAATCAGTGATGAGCCAAAATAAATAAAGGGGTGTGGTGTTCAAACCCCTGGGTTATCAAAGGCCTCTGTGAAAAATTGGTTAGGTTGAAACTTTACCTACTGTACTGGTGGCTACAGCCCTGTAAATATATACTGTAGAGGTTGACAAAATTAAGGATCAAAACTGTATCATAACCATTAATTCTACTTCTGAGTAATTGATAAGTTTAAAGCAATAGACAATATGTATTTATCTATAATTTAATGCATGAATGACTAATATCACAACATTGTCTAGCATAGGAGGTAATAAGAATTTCCTATCTTGTACAGAAAAATAAACAATTTTCACCCCACACCCACAAATATCTCTATATGCACTATAGTAAGTCTTTAAGACTAATTTAAACATAAAATATCTCACTTAATTGTTATTTGTATATATGGCTAACTACTGGTCCACAAAAGTTTGTGAACAAATGTAAATTATATAAATATTTAAATCAAATAACAGTTATTAGATTATTCATATAAATACAATGTGTGTGTTTTACAGAGTAGTGTAAAGATGCAAAATTCATCTGGGAATTTGGATGCTCCAGAGGGCGGTATGGATGCTCTAATGCAGGTCACTGTTTGTAAGGTGAAGTATAAATTTTAGGTTTTCAAATCTATAAATTTAGACATTAAATTCCAGTATCCCAAAAAGAGGCAATTGTGAAAATGGTACAATCAAATATGTGGCTTCAGAAAATTTACCAATTTGTACATCGAGCGTTGCTAGCTGTGGCCACACCACCGTACGTACAGTACCAATACATTAGAAAAAAATAGAGGGAAAAAATCAAAAAGCAAAATTTAGTTAACATGTATAAAGTTATATTCAACTGGTTCTATCTTGTGTGCTCATCAAATTAAAGGGTGTTGACTAAGTAATTTAGGGTGCTGTATAATGTTACTGTCAGTTCAGCACTTTTAAACCGGAAAGTGGATAACAATTGTGCTTGGCATGCGCAACGCCCTATCACAATCTTTTTACAAATTATGTCCCACAAATGTCAAATTATAAAAAGGTTCATCAGTTGCATATCAACAAATATGGGGATTAACACCAAGCCTCTTTGGGGTGGGGTGAGGTGAATTGTTGTAGTATGCATTTCTCTCCCAGAAAAAACATATCCTTAGAAGCCTCCTGACTTTCCTCATTTTCAAGTTACTGTAGATTAAGCTGGGTTCCCACTAGGATACAAGGACATAAAAAGCAATCTAACCAATTGTGATGTGATGTATCGACATTTAATGCTTTGTGATTGGTCAGATTAGTTGCACTTGTCCTTGTGTTGTGTCCTAGCGGGAAGCAATTTCTAAAGGCCATTAAATGTACACACATGTGAGAATGCTATTCTTGTTGATTACAGGAAGAAATTGGTTGGCGAGAGGATGCAAGGAGAATTGTGATCTACACAAGTGATGATTCATTCCACTATGCTGGAGATGGAAAGGTACATCAATCAAATGAAATCAACATTTGATAACAATTAAACAGCCATATAAAATTGATAGATGTATTTTGATATCTAAGTATAGTATTTAATGTGAAATGGTACAAATAATTTCATGAGGTGAAAGATGAAAATATAACAAATTTTCATCTTTCACCAAATAAAATTATTCCATTTCACAAATATAAAAGATTCATATTTTTTCTATATAGTTTTTACACACCTACTTTTAACAAGAGCCTAGACAAATGCCAAACCATTCGAAAAAGCAGTGCACTGTTTTTTTACACGGAGTAGAACATATAACATGGTGCACAAACAGTTTGATCAACAGCAGCATAGCCTCTTGTCATGTGTGGTTGCTCACTCACTGTGTAACAAAAATATACATGCAAAACAAAATTGTACTCTTGTGCATATAATGACATTGCACTCTCAATTACATCATTAAGAGTGCAATAAAACATTTAATATAATGTGGCCAACAATTATCCAATCAAATGACAAGAATCTAGCCTACCTAATAGGTGTTTGTTATAAAGTCAACTATCTCGAAACAGGTCTCTCTAAATACCAGAAACTCATTTTTACAATGTAAAATAATGAAGTCGTTTTGACTAAAAATTATAAAATGAAGTGCTAAATTTAACATAATGTTCTGTCTTTTGCATCATGTTACCTTGTCCCCTTTTTTTAAATTTTTATTTATTCGGTATATAAAAATATATTACAAAACGACAGTCAAGGACTGAAATGAATTGTATTACAAATGACTAAAAATTAGTTAAAATTGCTATAAAAATAGAAACATCTTATTAAAATTAGATATCGTACCATAAAATTAAAAACATAGATGAAGAACCTTAAAACATTCACTTATTACATATCTAAAAAAGAGCTAGTGGTGCCTATTAATTATATCCACCATGGTGGGAACTGGAGACGACCTAAGTCTGCTGGTTTTACAATGAGGTACTTCTAGAAAGCGGTTGAATCTGAGAGACCGAGCTGGCTTATGAAGAGGGGGAAGTATTTCTCTAAACAGCTCGGATTTTAATAAGCCTTCCCCGAAAGACAACACAAGTTGTCTATAGGCTAGAGTGATTTACCAACCAATTGACTATTCAATAATAATAATAATGATATGTAGGAATTATACAGAATTACTCTAATTATGATAAGTAACTCCTTTACTAAAACAAAAATGCATGATAAATGTGGGGGAATAACCTGCGACTTGCAACCTAACTGGGCTGAATTGCACACAGGTATTGATTGCACATATAGTAAACTTTTTTTTTCCCACTAAAGGCCTCTTTATGTCAAGTGCTGCCACCTGTCTACAATGACTTTCAAATGTTCTATGCTTTTTAAAGGGCACACAAGCCAGCACACATTGACTTCCGAAAGCACACAAGCCAGATGTGTACATTGGACCTCCAGTTAAATACTTATCCGAGAAGACTTCTCTCTTCTCGGTTCTACCACCAGAACTATGGTCGAGGAGTGACTTGAACCTGTACTGATTGTATAGTCATACCCCAAATTATTTACAATAAATGTATTGTTATTACTTATTATTTGCCGTATTGTTTTATTTATTTAGCTTGGTGGTATTGTTATTCCTAATGATGGTCATTGTCACATGATTAATGGAAATTATGAAATGAGCACAGTACAGGTAAGGATCTTTTTATAAGGTCTCGACACTCACTGTATGGTCAATATTTAGTATACAATTTATGTATGTTTAGGGATTCCCGCTGTCTCATGCTCCTTTTTCTTATTTTAGTCGCATGCAACGCGATTCTACAGCTCACTATGTCGGTCGGTTGGTCCGTAAACACTAACTTGAGCACATAATTGTTACTTTTGTACTTCTTTTGAGATGAATAAATGTAATATCTTATTAAAGTTATTTTGTATTACTTTTCCCAGGATTATCCATCTATCAGCCAGTTAAATTATAAAATGAGAGAGAACAACGTCATTCCAATCTTTGCTGTTACATCAACACAGCAAGATGTATATAACGTAAGTTTAAGTATTTTTATTTGTATTTGTATTTTGTATTAATATTTGTCCTCAGTGAGGAAATTCGGATTAGGCCCTCCACGGACCCACGGCAGCCAGCAGTGCAGCGCCTACCAGATTAGGCAATGAGAGTAAAGCATCTTGCCTAAGGATGCAATTAATATGGTACAGATAACCTCGAACCCATGCCTATCACATGCTAGTCCGATATTACCATTACACGATCACTCTCCAGTATATACAGCACCCGCCACGATTTCTAGACGGTCTCCCATCCAGAACGCAACCGGGCCCAACGTTGCTTAACTTCGGTGATCTGACGAGAACCGGTGTTTCAACGCAGTATGGCCGTAAGTTTATAAGCAACAGTGATTTGACCAAGGAATTATATGTACATAGGTACACATATACTCATAATAAAAACTCTAAAAGTGTGCAAACAAAAGTATGATATGCAAACTTACAAGTTTTTAGAGTGCGTGAGTGCAAGTTTATACCCAGTGCAATTCTGCCTACTTTGAAGACCCAACCCCAGCATGAACAAACATAAAAAAAAACTGTTGGGAAAAATAGAGAATTTACACATAATTTTGGCCGCTATACTGGATCAAAATGGACGAATGATGTCAGATAGCAGGTAAATCAAAGCCTATAAAGTAATCTTTTTACTTCAGCAGCAGTCAACAACCCCCCCTCCCCCCCCCCCCACCCCCTTTTTTTTTTTTTACATTTGGTCCCCATATCCATTGTGCTTGTATATCGGAGGATTTGAACCCAAAACCCTAGAGTAACTAACTAGACAAGTTATAACTTGTAAGATATACCTTCTAATCAAATATAATAATCAATAATGTTCATATTATTTTAACTACAGGAATTGAAGCAACATATCCAGGGGGCTACTACTGGACAACTGCTAGGTGATTCGTCTAATATTGTAGAACTTGTAAAGGAAAACTACGCTGTAGGTTAACTTTTAATTTGTTATTTGTCCTACAAAATCTGATTTTGCTGTGAGTTTGGCCTGTCGCAATATTAATAATAATAAACATTCTTACAAAAAGCTGTTCATTGAATATTATTTACTCGTTGAATACAATTATAATCAAGAGCAAATGTCAAGGGTATACTTAGGTATGTTATAATAACATACTATAATATACAGTAAATAGACAGATTCAACATTTTATTTGCTGTATATCTTGGTTGTCACTATTGATGTGCCTGACGTAGATGGTTAGTAATCATGCAGTTGATAAGAGATGGATAATATATTATGTTTTTTGTTTCACAAAACAGAAAATTACCTCAAAAGTTGAGCTGTCAGATAATGCTCCTAAAAATGTAGATGTTGACTACGAGGCCTACTGCCTCGATGGACAGCCGCAAGCTAATACAAAAACATGCCATGGTTTAAACCTAGGCCAAACTGTCACCTTCAGGTTAGGGTTCACACTGCGTAATTGTGATGATGGTTCAGAGAAGAGGTAAATTTGTTTTTATTGTATTATATTACTTAAATTATTCTACACAAATCATGGAAATTCCGCCCAAAACGTCTCACTTTCGGCCCAAACGTCGCACTTTTAAAACAAACCAATGATATGTTAATGTACTGTACATTCTTGTGGTATATCAAGTTGTTAGAACTACCATTTAATAACAATGTATTGATAATTCCAATGTTGATATGAAATAAATTACTTTTTTATGCAATTATTATTTTGAAATACATGCATATCAGAGGGCATATTGCAAAAAAATATCGTTTTCGTCTAGTCTATGCTTTAGGACCTAGGCCTATATTTTCACATAGAGATATATTAAAGTGAACCGCTATGATTTAAAAACGCCTAGTAAGCTTTACATAGTTTTCGTACTACTACTACTCTATCTGAAAATGAAATAAAAAAAAAAAAATGTATTATTATGTTTATTATGATTATGATATTATATCATTGCAAAGTCAATAGGGAATAAATGGGTCAGTTCGTCTCTGGCCTAATCATCCCAGGATACCACTACCGTCTATACTACCAAACTTGAGCAAACTCATAGTGTGTAACAAAAAGTTTTCCAAAGTTTGTTAGTGAAGACCAGTTGATAAACTACTGTATGAAAAACTGAAGAAAACTATTTTGCAAAAGTTAGGCCATGCCCCTTCTTGACAAATCAGTTTTCTGAAGTGATTTCAACCAATTATATGGAAGGGAATATTTGTTCTTTTTTTTTCAAACTTGCAGTTTTATTAAATTGGATTTAATAATTTTTTTCAACAGTTAATGTTTAAAAACATGCAATAGAGGTTTACTTTTGTTAAATTATGAGTAAAATTGATTGAATATAATATTTTACTTAACACCTAAATCAATTCCTGTCATTTGATTGGACAATTGTGGGTCACATGGCATGCAATAGTAGTAAATTGTACTTATTTTTTAACTTTTAATCATCCTCATGACATAATTGTACCATTCCACTTATACACATTCATTATAGTATAATAATAAATTCAACTGTAATCACAATGTGTGTCAAATTAATAATTATAATATTATGATGTATGTTTGTGTTGCAGGGTTGTTATCAAACCAGTTGGATTCAGTGAGGAACTTACTGTACGCATTCAACCTGTATGTAATTGTGATTGTGAAGCGTCACAGGTAATCAATGAAATATAAACAAGAACTTAAATATTTATATATTTATAGTAGTAGAGTGGAACTTGGTTGGTCCTAGGTTCAAATCTTGTCTAATATCATTATTTGAGAGAGGCGTTTATATTTTGGGTGTAATATGGTAAAATGTATGATCGAATAAATACTGTTACTGATATGAAAATATATAACACAATTAATATCAAGAAGTGATAAAATATTGTAAAACTCAAAATGCTTGGTAAATTGTAGATCATGTCAGTTAATGAATTCTACGACAAATAGAAATGTGTGTTGCAATACAATATTATCTATATTATGCATGTGGCGGGGAAATATTCAAGGAAAAATAAATAAATGCCCCAGGGCGTTTATTCGAGGGTGGGGGATGACATTTATTCCAAATAAAGTTACAAATTTACATTGAGCAGACCATTGAAAAGGACAGTGTATACATTCAGCATTGGTAATCCTTGAGAATATTAAATAAAAATTAAAGGAAAAAGAGGGTTGCAACTGTCAACTTTAAAAAGTAGGAAATAAGAACACATTATCAAGAGCCATAGACGAAAAATGTTATTTATGCTATGCATTATTTATTTCTCCAAAGCTCTTTTATTATATTTATTTAATCTTCTATGCAATAAACACATAATTATTATAAGACAATTTTAAATTCAATTTTCTATATGATTTGAATTTAAAGTAGTTAAATAATTTAAAAAAATAATAAAGCCATAGATGATAAAATAGATTCCTATTTTCCCACTCAGTCATTGTTGTGAAGCTATGAAACACATGTGAATTCCCTTGGAAGTACCCATATCCTAATTTCTAAATCCAGTTTTTCCGACCAGGTATATATTTATAGTTTCAGGGAATAAGGAGATAATTGTGTATGCTTGTATTAAATAACTTTCATTCTTATAAAGTCTCAATTAAAGAACCTTCCAGCTTCTTATTTTGACATTATGTGTACGAATAAATTTGTCCATATCATTGAAGCATAATTAATACAATGACAAACTTAAGCACTCGGAATGAGCGAAATAATTGGCAAAATACAGATACCATATTAAAGATAATGAAATTCATAAACATTTTGGGAACCCAACAAAGTTCCTCCTTATTGGGGAGTCCCCTAAATATAACGTGTAAATTTAAACATCATTTCCCTTTCCTATCATAGGAATGTTTGCTTTTAATAGAGGTGTCCCCTGAGCAGGCCCGTATGCAGCATTTCTAATGGGGGGGTGGGGGTGCGAGCAACAATGGCTGGGGAAAATTTGCGTTATTTGACCTTCTAAAGACTGATTTAAGACTCTTTGTTGTGGCTTTGGCTAGTTGAACGATGGACACCAAAACTTAACGCTTTTATGATGTTTAAAGGCCAACTCAGAAAGCGTCGTACGACGTTGGCCTTCCTTCCCATGTTTAGGCGCCGTATTTGATAGTGTCTGTATTTCCAGACACGTCTTTACCACCACCGGTTGTCTGTATTTCAAGCAAACACTTTACCGCGTACCGCGTACATGAAGCACTAAGCTATTGCTTGTCGTCACATGATCGACTGCGCATGTTTTACATCGAGTTTGTAGTCAGTTCAGATTCCGTAATTTATTACCGGTATTTTTTTCATTTTATATTAACATATTTTTGTTTGTATACCATCGGATAATGTAAATTTAGTATATATATAATGATACTATCTTTAGTTAAGCAAGACAAGAAAAAATACCAACCGAGGAAATAGTGGACCTTTTGGGACTTGGGGGGGGGGTGCGTCTGCACCCAACGCACCCCCCCCTGGATACGGGCCTGAATAGGGATGTCCCCTAAAAAGTGATGTTCTTTTCTAAATGTTGTTGATTTACTATATTTAATAATAACACTTTATAGGAGCATTACAGTGAAGTATGCAGTCATGGTAACGGTACTCTAGTGTGTGGTGGTTGCCAGTGCAATATAGGACGTTATGGACGTCTATGTGAATGTAGCAGCAATGACGCTACAAGTAGACTTGAGGATAATGATAGAGCATGCTCTGTGTAAGTATAACAATTGTACACTGTTTTAAAGATCACATCTGTGAGAAATTAATAATGTTTGGCTCTGTGCCTATTTGTATATGGCACTTGCAGATGTGAAAAACACCTATTTTGGTTGTAATAATTATTATGTAATTAACTTTGGAAAAATGCCAAAAACATTGCATTACTATCTAGCTGTAATTGAACGTAAAGAACAAAGTAAATATAATGCCAAATTACTGGAACCAAAGTCACTGGTCATACCTAACAAAATAAAATTACTAGTGGTATTTAAATCACTCTTGCTCAGTAGAAACATGTTTAACCTAATTTTGTTTATTGTCAATAAATAATTATTTAACTAAACGTAATTAGTAACCTATATCAGTACTGAAGGTATATGTACCAACTTCCTATGCCATCAAGTATTTTTATCTTAAAAGATTCTAGAAGTTTGCCCTAACATAATTATTTACCGAAAAAACAAATCTGCTTTTAACAAATCCACGGTTTACAATTATTAAGTAACAATTAATTGCTGTGTAAAGGCATAATTACAAGAATTAACATTGATTTACTGTAGTCATGGATAGGAAATAACATTCAAACAGATTTGTAACCTTTTCCTTTATAATCATTGCTACAAAACTGAAAGTATATGGATGACTGCTTATATTTTGAAAGCGTTTTTCACAGTGATGCACGTTTTTCCTGTTAAGATATTGAATGATAATGTCTTTCGGTTTTAAATGCTTCATATATTATTTTGTTAAATTGTTACTGATATGCTGATTTAATTCACTGAAATAATATAATAATTATTTAAATTTCTCTAAACTATTATCTGAAAGCTTTAAGTTTTATTAAAATAAATTTTTTCTATTATATAATTATTCTTACAAACGTAAAAAAGAAATTGACTGTACTATTAAAAGTATTGCAGTAATTGTATATACTTACTAAATGTATGAAGCAAACGGGTTACATCCTGACCAAAAAAAATCTTTTTCCTAGTATTAAACAATAGTTAGTTGTAGCCTATTGCAGTACATGCGGTGTAGTTCTTAACCTCCAGAAGAAATGTTAATATTTACTGCATTAAAATGACTGCATTATCATTTTATTCTCTTTCTGATAGTGACAATTCAACTACAGCCACAATTTGCTCAGGTCGGGGTTCGTGTGTTTGTGGCGAGTGTTCCTGCTTCCCTCGTGCCAAGAGTGGAGAGGTGGTTTCAGGAAAATATTGTGAATGTGATAACTTCTCCTGTGATCGTTTTAACAACCTGCCATGTGGAGGTAAGTGTTTGTCAGTATTTATAATCCTCAATTGTATTATAAGTTATTGTCTCAATTAGTATTTAAATATTTGATACTTTAGTTTGAAAAATTAAGTATCAGTCCTGATTATGTTTGTATTTTAAACATGTTTTGTTGTATTAATATATGTTTCTCATAATGTATTATTGAATGTGGATGTAAAATTTATTCCCATTTCAGTTTTTTTTCCACTCTATAGAATGCAACGCAAGAATTTGCATCGTGCTAGGTCAAATTACTTGCATATAGTTACATCCAGGACCAAGTTATATACTTGTGTAAACTGTCTTCAATTAAATTGAGAAAGAAATAATATGATACAGTATAATATCAGTATTGTCGAATATTCATGAATTTATAATTTTTTGGGAAAAAAATAAAAATTAGCGGAACAAACCTGCTTGACAGTTTCGCTGTCCTGCACTTTTGCTAGTTTTTGTTTTTTCGAAGAGAATTACAAATTCATGATTATCCAAAAGCAGATGAACATTTTTAGTAATTGTCGAAAATTGTTGCTTCATTTAATATTTTGTAAAACTAATTAATTAAGTATTTTACTTTATATCAGGACCTGAGAGAGGAGAGTGTATCTGCGATGAGCAATTGAAGAGAAGTCGTTGTAAGTGTATGCCTGGGTATGAGGGAGATGCCTGCAACTGTGTTTCCAGCACAACAGGGTGTATATCAGCTAACGGTGTAAGTTAATATTAATGTTATTGGTGCTAGTTTTATTTGCCACTGCAAATTGTTTAATACCTCTCATGGTAACATGGTTATTTCTTATTATAACACACCTGATTATATTATATATAGTTATTTACGCATTACATGCTGTTCATTTTTGCACTAATGAGCGACACTATTGAACGGTGAATGGCACTAATGAACGTTAAGCAGCTTTTTGTAAATTGTTATTACGTGAGATTTTTACTGATTTATTCTACTCTGTGTCCTGTATTGGAGAGCTATCCGGCCTAGCCTTTAAAAATGATTCAAAATGAATTCAGGATAAAATCAGGATGGTCAGATCAAAAATCAAATTTAGAAAAACAAGTCAATGTTTGTTTAAATTGTTTTATTAAACATGTGGGTATAGTTTTTAGGAGGTTATGTAATGTAGTAGTAAACTCTTTTCTTCAAACTTAATTGTTAATAGGTTTAAATCATCATACACAAATTGGATCAGATGTTATAAAAAGTTGTGTGCATTTTAAAAAAATATATAAACCATACAATACTGTATGATGCTTATTCAAATTTTATTATTAGTCAATAGTTTCATATCGTTTGCTATATAGCTTATTACTTCCTTCCAAGATAAAATAAAAACCAAGTTGTATCTGAAAGTTGAAGGATATTAACTACGCTGGATTACCCACAAGGCCATTCCCGTGACAAATTGTGTTCACAGCTATGTTATTACAAGACCTACAACAAACATCAAGCAATTCGTCATTACTTACACCTCCAGACAAAGATGCATTTATCACAATGTTTTTCTTTCCACTTGTGAATAATTGTTTACCAGTCACTTGTTATGGGTATTGAGTACACTGTTTATCTTTTATTCATTTGATTTCTTGAATTTTGCCATAGGTGGTTGAAACTGTGTAATCTGAGATGACCTGGCAATTACCTCTTACATATATTCCTGCAGGGGATATAAACTTCAAATTGTATTATTTTTTTATAATTGAAAGTATTCTCCAGGTGGTATTTAATTTGAGATATAGTATTGACAGATAATTCTCATTTTTATAAATATCAGAAATGGCTTACTGTGTATTGGATATCAGAGTACAGTAAAGTATTAAAAAAAAATATGAGTAGTTCCCAAAGTATTCTGTAAAAATTGCACTAAACAAACTTAACAGAAAAGTAAGACCAATATAAAGACCAAAATCCACAAAATGAATGTTAAATTAAAAAGGAATTTAAAAATTATATAGACACAACACAAAGCCATCCTTCTCATAAAAGAGTAAAATGGAATAAAATAGTGGAAAGCCTTATTATTGTCACAAGATGAGAAGGATAACTTATGATGACTGTTTACAACTTAAACATCTATTTAGATATCCTCCTATTATTAAATTAAGTAAACTTTCACTTTTTCTTTGAATGGTTCAACCTTTCTTTCAGTTCTGTCATATTAGTTATTAACCTATACATCCTGAAGACAAATGCATTGATTGAAGTATTGGACATTCCAAAGTATTACCATGGCTTATAAGTCATCAGTATATTGCCTAGTAATCAAGTCCATTAATTTTTTTTCCTATTGAAAAATGTTGTTACTGTTAGCGTTTTCTCACCTAATTAATATAATATTTCTTACAAAGTAGCTTTGCATTAGGGCGCTATAGTAAGTATGTAAGATTGTTTGCTCTACCAGAGAATTGCTTGCAAAGTGGTCTCAATGTACTGAGCAATTGATTTAAACCTACTTTAAGCTCTAATACTGTACATGTTTTATTGTTTTAAGTGCAGATGATAAAACAAAGGAACTACAGTATCATGAATTAGCATTAGCAAAAGTAGCATTAAAATCACTAGTATTTTATTTCACTATAGCAATCTCAAATTGATTCACTCATCATAATCAATATCATCATCATCATCATAAGTCAGTTGTTACAGGTCCACTGCTGGAAGAAAGAAACGGCATGTCATTTCCAGAGGTCTATCTGATACCAGTTGAAAATCGACAGTATTGTTGGATTTCATCTTCATAAATTTGTCTGTCAGATGCTCTGTTTCCTTTCTTCTTCTTCTCCTTCTGTCAGTATGGTTTATGGCAAATATAATCTTGTTGCGCATGTCCATTTCCTGAATTTAACTATTTTAATTTTCTGCTGTTTCGCTTCGGTTCTGCACCCATTTGTTTTATGGTCTTTGTATCAGTATATTAAAGTTCAGGGACCTTTTTTAAAACTGCACACTTAACAATAGAGGAAGTTTTGGGCTATCACCTTACTACCTATACACCAATCTTGTATGACATCTTTCATTTTTACGTTTAAAAACTCAATTTACAAAAATACAGCTTCCTTATAATTTTGGCCACGTTTCAACTTGGGCTAATTGTATTCTTCTGTTCTAACAATGGTTTTAAATATTATAAAGTTGAGGGTTGCAGTACACTGTGTATTTCAAAAAGAAGATTCTCCAGTATAACAACCGAACCATCGAAATACTCTCAACCTTTACTTTATTTCCTTTTGGAAACAACTGATGTACCCCAAACCTAACTTTACTGTATTTCTTATTCTCCATCAAATGTGTATGTAAAGATATATTAAAACTCATATAGATATTATTTCCTAAGAGATATTTATCTATAATATCTCTATAAATACACTCATTATGTTTTAATATAAGAATGTTTCATAGGGTGGAGCATTTTGAACTTTGGTTTTATAGTTCAATAACTTCCATTACAACATCTTTTGATTCCTGAACAGTTATGCTGAATCTTTGCTTAATTGGTAATAGTGTATATTATATTACTGTATATGTATTATTATTATTATTATATAATTATTAAGACCCATTGACAATCCTTAGTTTTCTTCTCATACCACTCATGAACTGTAAAGTTGTTTAAAGTATGATACATAATATTCAAAATACTGTTTATTGTATAGTTATGAAAATCAAGATAGTGTACTTCAAAGTTGACTCTCTAATAGTTCCTTCTTCCTTGTGAAATAAATGTTCATTAATGTTCATTATGATTTTAAGCTGCATGATGAAACTATTAAAATGAAGCTTTAATTTTTCAATGACTTACAGTAGAACTGTACAATTGTATATTACATCATCTGTCCAAGTCAACATTGAGCTATGTAAAATGTTTTTCTACTGCATTAGTACCCCAAAAAAGATTCAAATAGGCAGATATGTGATAACAGAATTCAAGGTTGTAACCTGGACCTAGAATTTCCTGAATTGTGTTTGACAACTCTACATAAATGTCCAAAACAAACTTAACATACAGTATATGAGTCTAGTTTTAGGTAAACTACACCATTGCAAAATAGAAAGTTTCAAGTACGGTGGCATATGTCAGTGGCGGGTTAGCACTCTTAATGGTCAAACACTAGTCTAGGTAGTTGCATTGTTGCTTTAAAGCCCCTTAAGCTCTGGGGCCCATTGGTTTAGCCAGTAATCGCTCATAGCCGTTATGCCACTGGTCACTGTACATTTGTAGAATGTCTTTCGATCTTCCTTGTATTGTTTTATTTTAAACTAAATATTAGAAGTGGATATTATATATTTTAAACTGTATGAGCCTGTAATCAGATATATTTTCATTATTCTTCACTTTATCCCTCATTGTATCAAAACAACTCAATCATCAGACACTTAAGTGCTCAATAACCATAACATTGTATTGATTCATTTCCTTTCCAATCATTTTCATTCCAGATTGTAATTTTTTTTTAGTCAATGTAACACACCCACGAGTTTTGTTTTCTATCATACCATGATAATAAACACCTCACACTATACTGACAATTTTTACCTTCTCGTAATTATCTTTATAATTTAGCTGTTTTTTGTCATGCTTTAATTAATAATCATCACTGTGAATAGAAACAAAACTATGAAACAGAGAGACAAAAAAAAATCCGGAATTTTTTTTTTTTCAAATTAGGATATGGGATTATACTCAGATTGCATTGACCATTGGAATTTAAAGTCTAAATTAAGAGTGGGATTATACCTGACCATTTTGGGCATATGCCTTGTAAAGTCAAGAATCAACCCAGTCGTGTTCAGCATATTTTTAAATATTAACAAAGTTTGTGTCTCCGATGAGACTGGTATCACTAACAAAGTTTTTGTTTAATTAAAGCCCTAATCTGTACAATTTTGATATCAAATAAGAAATGAGGGAAAGGGTATTTGGTACAAATTGCTACAAACCCATTGTCTGAAAGTAGACTATTTCAGTTATGATTATTTGACCAGCAGTTCTTAAGTACCCTGTTCCAGTTTGGAACAGTGGTTTAACTAAGCATCAGAATTACGCCATTGAGCATGTCCAAAAATGTGCTTGCCGTAACATTCTGGGCCGTGGTTACTCCACTTATGATGGTGCTTTGGTCGATCTGCACTTGGGTACTCTTAGCGATCGATGTATTCTTTGTTTTTCATTTTCCTTAAAGATGTATTGTCCCTTTGACTAATTCCAAAAAATTGTTAAAAAAATATTTAAAAAAAAAGTGGGGCATTTTGAAGTATCATAATAGTTATTAACTTTCACTAAAAATTAGTCAAAAAAAATTCATTTAACTGAAATACAGACGTTTTTTTGTTCATACATACATACTCTTGGTTTGAAATCTTTGTTTACTTTCGCGCGCGGCGATTTTCTAGAAGAAATGTAATCAAATTAATTTACCTGCTAATTACGTAAACTTGTTGTTTTTGGCTCAAATTTTCGACTTAAAGTAAATAACTTTAATATTACTTTGATATGGCCAATTTAAATTTAGAATATTTTGACCTTCATTTTTGGTTTTTCAAGGGAAAATACATCTTTAAGCCTTTGTGAAGACTCTTCAAATCTCCACAATGTTTTTTGTCAAATTAATGTATTTTGTATATCTATATTGTTATGAATGAATTTGTATTTTGATATTTTTTGTACATTTTTATCTTTTGATGTTTTTACATCATAAAGTTATAATTCAATTCAACATTTTTGCTGCTATGTTTTAATGATTATGTTGAATTTGAATAAATACATATACATGTACACCAATTTAATAATAATATATTTATATATTATTTGTACACAGTTGATTTGCAATGGTGCTGGTACTTGTGACTGTGGCGTCTGCAAATGTAATGCATCTTACACTGGCAATACCTGTGAAAACTGCCCAGTAAGTAAAGTAGTCAATCCACATATAATAGTGTGGGCATTTTATCCTCTTTAGTGAGATAATTTAAAGAAAGCTTAATTGTTTTTAATAATTTTTTACTAATTGTTTTTTGTTTCACCAATTTTTACAATTCCTCCTTCCCCTCCCCAATTCTCTCTCCGGCATGAATCCTCCCACAAATTATTCTTCCCCTTTATAGGATATCAGGTATGTTGATTTGTAAATTTGGCATCGCTGCAATTAATGCTGACATCCGTTTGAATAGTTGAATAAGTTGCATTGTCCTCGAAATGTACAATTGATCTACTGAATGTGTTATAACATTGTTATGAATATGATTTTTTAACAGACATGTCCAGGCCCTTGTATTACCAATAAGGACTGTGTCCAGTGCAAAGCGTTTAATGAGGGCACAAAGAGCCCTAAAGAATGTGAGCTGTGTCCATATGAAGTTGAAATACTTTCTAACCTGACAATCGGTATGATTTTAAATGGGCATTTTTTTGATCATAATTTTTTTTAAATTAATTTAGTGTTAACGTAAGTTTAACCTTTATTTACAATTTTCTATAATGTTAACTGTTTAAAGCTCTGTCTATATAACTTTCAAACTTCATGTGATAAAACAATATGTTGTGCTCATATGAATATTATGACATCAATCACTACCATATTTGAGCATAGCACACTCTTTTTTGTCGAACTAGTCTGATAATGTAGACATAGCTTTAGAAAAGAACATTTTATATATCTGATGCATTTTATGCTACTTTTACCACATTTTTTGTGTTAAATTTCAATATTTTTAGGTTATTATATCAACATCAGGAATGAAGAATATTATTTTCATCATTGATGATTAAAATGAAATAAAGAATTACATACAGTATTTGATATTCCTGTTTCATGTGTACTATCTTATCTGCATCTACTGTACTTTCTCTTCAATAAATGATTCATTTACTCTGTTTCCTTTCATTCTTATCTTTCTTAAACTCTTCTGATAATATCAAACATTTTATTATAGTACAGTATAATAATTAATTATATATGCAAAATGTACGGAGAGTTTCAGTCCTCCCAGCCCTTCCATTATCATAATGTACGGAGAGTTTCAGTCCTCCCAGCCCTTCCATTATCATAAATATTTGGATGAATTCAAAGCCCCATTCTCTACAATTTTTGATGTTTTGTAAAAATAATGCACATGTATTACTTTAAACACATTAAACAGATCTTTCCTTGTCTTAAATGTACGTTTTATGTTAAATTATGATAAAAAAGAGAGAAACAATGCACTACCTAAGTAGCTCGTGTCGAATGACCTCTCATGAATTGTCTTTATATGCCTAGCCTAGCTAGGCTTAGTTTTGTAGGCCTAGCTGGTAAACAGCAGTAACGTACGAACAACATACGCTAGATATAGGCCTAGTCTCGGTAGGGTTTGAACCATCATTTTACACTAAGAAATTTTCTTATTTCCAACTTTATTTCACACATCTTAAAAAACATGACAAACATTGTTTTGCAGAGAACAAGGCAGAACGGTGTGTTTTCAAAGACCAATCAGATTGCTCGTTTGTCTTTACTTATCAGAAGAATGCAGATGGTAACTACAAACTCAAAGTACAGGAGGATAAAAGTAAGGAAATTTTTAGTTAAGAACCTAAACCCCCTTTTTCACAAATGGTTGTTTATCTGGAAACATTAATTAATATACATAATACATTGATTCTTAAAGGTGTCATGAGTATAATGGACTTAATATCTACAGTAATACAGTATTGATTGAAATAACACATGTACCCATTCATTCAGTTTCTATTACAAATTTGAAAATATGTTTTGCCAAGGGCAAGTTACTGAAAAAATGACAATGCTGGGGGTATTGATGGAGATACAAAATAAAATAAGCAAAAAGCTACAAAACGATAAAGTAAAACAGTAAGAAAAATTTTACAAAGCTTTCGGGCAACACTAGCACTTCATCAGTGCAAATAAGAGTTCTTAGATAGAGATAGAGAAAATAATAATAAAAGCATATATAATGCGCCATATATCCAATCAATGTACAGTAGTACAGTATGCATTACATACAAGTATAAAATCATTATAAGATTTTTAATTAATTATTGGTATCCTAACATTTGTTTTCCTGTTGGTGAAACTAACAGTACAAGACTAATATATAATGGCAAATAAAAAAAACTGTTATACATTGTGTAAAGAGTGGTTTATTGAAGCCTGTAAGTCTTCAAGAGAATTTTCCATTGTTTTATACCATGGGAAACATGAGTATAATGGATTCAATAAGAAACATTAACTTCCCTTTGGAGAGTACACTATAGGTCATTCTACACTATAGAAACATGAAATCGTTTGACCTACTTTCCAGTAAGATTTCAATTTTTTTCTGTAGCACTCTCTCGACTTGAAGTTTTAAGTTCTAAAAGTATGAAGTTTATTCCTAAAGTAGAACATTACAAATATTTCTAATATGGAAAATCTTTTTGACAAAATCTCAATTTAGAAGGCCCTTGATGTTAAATATTGTTTTCTTTACCATTATATATATTTATTTATTCATGATAAATCAATCAAATAAATGTTTTTGTAAAATAATTTGTTTAATTAGTATGCAGTGAGCCTGTTGATCCACTGTTCATTATTCTTGGTATTGTGATTGGAATCATCATCGTTGGTTTAATACTTCTTCTAATTTGGCGTCTGCTTACTTATCTTCATGACAAAAGGGAATTTGCACGTCATGAACAAGAAAGGAAGAATGCTAAATGGGGTGCTGTAAGTTGAACATTTTAAAGATTTTCCCTATAACTAAAAATATTTAAAGATTGTATTTATCTCTTTATAATTAGTTTATATTTATTATTATTTCATTTCCATAAACATGTAAAAAATGATTTAGCTGAAAAATTTATCTTTTTTATTTTCAGAGTCAAAATCCAATATACAAACCATCAACTTCAACCTACAAGAATCCAATGTATAGAAAATAGAGAGTCCTAATAGAGTCCTCCACATGTGCCTGTCTATAAAGATACAAACAAACACAATAAAGTAGAAGTAGCGTTTTTAAGTGGAAACTCTATTTAATAAAATTCTTCTTTGTTTTTTTTTTTCCAATTAGTATCTTGTTAATGGTTAACTATTGACAATCTATATACTTTCTTAATGTAAAACATTCCTTAAATTAGTAACAGTTTACAATAAGGAACTGTGTTAGATTTCAGCTGAAATTTCATATCAAGCAATGTATTGTATAACATCATTAATAAGAATTTAATTGCAAGAAATGGTACTTGAGCAAATGCTAATATTTTTGGAATTGCTCGTTGCTGTTGTACACAGGGTATTTTTTGACTTCTTGTTAAAACACTGCAGGAAAGACAGTTTTTTTACTCACTTTATTTTATTTATAATTATTTATTCATTCTAAAGATCCAAGTAAAAACAAGGATATGCTTAAGTTTCTCCCGACTACTTGTTACATTCACATTGACTAGAAATCATTCACATCAATACTGCAATACCAGATACAATAAACACAAATTCATATAAAGGCTGAAATACTGTCCTATTTGGCTAGGCTATGGATGAGAAAAATACTGCGTCGTGTTGTGTCCTTGTTGTATTTCTGGAATTCAGATAGAGCTATGTTCATTCTATCCTGATCTTAAATTCAAACAAATTTAGAATGGATATGCGCAGACAAAATACAAACGCAACTGGGAATTAAGAACTTACAGTCAACACAGTTTCATTGGCCAGTTACATCAAACCAAACATTTTGTAAATTGTGGTGTAAACACAGCCTAAGACTGAGCAGTCAAAGCCTCGTGTTTGAGATAAGACTGCATACAAGACCTTTTCTTCTGTGTTCATTATAACTTGAGGAGTCAGTGTTCCTACTTATTTATCATGTTTAAAAACCTTCAGGTGGAGAATCATATTATTTTAATTAATCATATCTTTTATGTTTCATTCAATTTTAATTCAATTAATGTTATAAAAAGCAATATTATAAAAACAAAGACTTAAAATTAGATATATAGAGAACTTTCTTGCTATTAAATAAATTTGAATTAATATTCAAATTATTTTAATTATATTAATTCATTATTTGATAGATTTTTATTGGTGAGTTGGACTGTATCTTAATGGTTCCTGAAATGTAAACTGAGTGTTGTTTAATGAGTGTTGGTTGTCAGTCAGCTGATTGGTTGGTTTAGATGAGTGTTGGTTAATCAGTTAGCTGATTGGTTGGTTTAGATGAGTGTTGGTTTGTTTAATTTTATTTGGTACTGTAGTTAAATGAACTGCTGTTATTGACTAATTGACAATTATAGTCAGTTGATTATCAACGTTATTACCCATAGCCTTGCTTTGTATTTTCTTTTCTCAACTAACATATTGTATATTAGACAGTTTCAAATATTAATAATTAATTTATCAAAATATTTATCTTTTGTATCATATCAATTATTAATAAGTAATCAGTGTTTCTATGTTTTAAATACTTTACTTTAAAGTGTTGCTCTTTATGTAAGGCTGTTTTTTACATACCATCTATTTGGTAGATTATAAATGTCTCAAATTACTCTGTCCTTTTTAAAACTAGTTATGCTTTCAAATCATCAGGTTGTATGGTTCTATAATAATTGTAAATAAACATTTTTTTTATATTTCTTTTTTACAAATTTGATATTTAGTATACAGGTTACAATCACAGACTGAGATCCAGAAAACAGTGGTGATAAATAGGGTTTAAAAATACTAGTGAATGAGTTTTAAACAGAAGGCCAAATTGTATACAATTATGATATTTTTGTTTGATTAAAATATGTCACGTGTTTAACCCATTGTGAAATAATACGGGTGTAACTCAAAATAAAGCTGCAGTCACACTTGTTTCGTTTCACGGAACGGAAGACGGCGCCGTTCAATTCTGTATTATGATATATTCCATTATCTACCAATATGAGTTGTGTGAGATTTTTGGCTTCTCTATGTTGTAGCCACGCGTGCACGCTATGATAGCATATGAAAGAACTGAAACTTTCAAGCAGAAAAATGTAAATAAATAGTTTATGAGTGACATATCTGTAGCCAATGGCAATGTGTTTTTTTTATCAATAACAAAATATTATGTTTAGCATTATCAGTTAGTATTTTTGTTTATACCCGATGTTTTTTTAAGTGCTGGACATTTTACGCCTCATTTTGCTTTCATTACAAAAAAAGTATGGATTGAATTGAATATTAATTGTTTTTTAAAGTATAATAATGAATCATGCAGAAAGTTTTTGTATAGAAATTAGTATTACCGATGATAAACAACATTGATTGTATCATGGTATATTGTAAAAACGAAAAAAGATTGATTTTGTAAATGACACTTATTGATACTGAAGACGGATTAAATACATCATGATGCTTTGCTAATAATTATTAATGTCGTTTGAGTTTCTTTCGTTGAGCTTTACATAATTATTGCGACCATGTTATATTAGTGTGAGAGACTTTTATATATGGCGAAAATAAATATTATTCGCTGTATTTGCTCTGGTTCATAAGCCGACTGACGCATTATCGACAAAATACATTTTTAATTGGCTTAGCCTTTTCTGTATTCAAATGTGGTATGTAACGTTCCTCATCACAAGAGCTGGATCTTTTAAGTAAGGTATAACCACTATTTGAGGGTGAAACGTTAAATCGGAGAGATCCTATGTAAAAATGGGTTTATCCAAAGCCTATTTATTACCGAATAAAATGTTCTATTGAAGTATCTTAAAGATGGGACCATGTGAGATTAACTAATACAAATGCTTGCTTGTGTTTATTGGCGACAATGTGACAATCAAAGAAGTTTTTAACTGCACATCAGATTTCATGAGTTTCTTATTTAGGCCTACATAGGCTAGGTAAGATAATTACACAGTAGTTTACGTAGCTATAATTTAAATGTTAACCGCGTTAATAATTATCAATATTTACGTTATGCCTTTATCACGTGTGTTTTGATTGAACAATAAGAAAATCAGGATAGATTGTGTATGATGCGTACAAATAAAATATTTCTCATGAAATAAGTACAGTATATCTACACAGCGTTCTGCACAACTACTAAGTGACACATCCGGCAAACTTTGACATCTTTCAAAAAGTCTTTTCCTATCACGGCTCACTACTTCTGTAAAAACAATTTGTATGATATTATTTGGAGCCTACATGGAATTGTGATAGTAGTTTGAGAGTAATGCGACCATTGTGTTTTATTAACGAGTACAAGCCTAGCATACTAGTTAATGTTTTAGTTGTGCGTGGTTGCTTGACCAGGGAAATTGATTTATAAGGGATTATATAGTGATTCAGATTCACTGACCTACAGTGTTACGGAGTACAGTATGACGAAATGTTTCTACAATGTTTACTAGCCTAGAATCTGCACCACGGTATTCGTAATGAAAGGTATGTACAGATTTTCAACTAACAATAGGTTATATTTTAGATGTTCCCGCTATTTAACCTTAATTGACTGATATTATTGTTTATATACAATTTTATAACATCGTCGACCAGTAATAATTATGTGAGTACAGTACGATTGAATCATTGTTCAAAAGATACAATAAGCACCCAACAGGGGGTTGTGGTGAGTGATCAGGGGGTTGTGGTGAGGGATCAGGGGGTTGTGGTGAGGGATCAGGGAGTTGTGGTGAGAGGGGGAGGAAGAGGAGGGTTTTTCTGTGTTAACCTTAGCTTTGAACCATAGTTATATTAGTAAGAACAGGAGAATCAAAAGAGGTCAGTAAACACATTACAGTATAATTTAGTGAATCATAAGAAACATTTGAATCATTTAATCATAACATTTTTTCGGGGTCAATGCAGTAGGCATATTAACGATATGTTTTGTTCGTTCTATTAGTATGAGTCTAGTTTTCATAAACATATATTCCAACAATTGATATATCATCACGTCTAGTTTAATTCGTAGTACCTTAAAGCTTGGTTCTGTCCAGTAGGACAAGTATTTGACCAATCACAAGCAATGAAATATCGAACGATTTACTTGTTATTGGTCAACTCGTTTGCGTTGCAGTTTTTTGACGTCCTTGCGTTGCGCTATGATTAAATAGGAGGCAAAGAAGCATACATATACTGTTTGAAATAATCAAAAATAAAACACTGTTATTGTTTATTTGGGGAGAGGTACGACACGTATTAGTCATAGGCTACATGCCAGACTTGTTTTAAATAGGTCTAATAAACAATACAGCTAACCAGAGTGGTTGAGTCTTTTCTAAATGTAACTAATCTATGTTGTACTATAAAGCGTGGTTCCCACTAGCGACGCAACACAAGGACGTAACGCAACGCAAATGAATTGACCAATCGCAAGCGATGGCTTATTCGCTTGTGATTGCTAACTGTCTCTAACTTCGCTTGTCATTGGTTAAAACGCTTGCGTTGCGTTTACGTCCTTGCGTTACGCTCTAGTGGGAACCAAGCTTAAGGCTTACTTAACCCTAATAATGGGAATGTGGTTCAAATTTTCTTTCCTTTCTGTTTACGGTACTTATTAACACGTTACTTTTCATTTTGCATACTTTTACGAAAAAGGCGTAGGCCTAAATTAGTTTGTTTTTCTATTTGCAACATGATACCGTCATAAAAATACATGTCTAATTCGTCTAGAAAAACTACAAAAATGCAAAGAAAGTTATCACCGTAGACATATTACGTAATGATACTTCATCTACGAACGTAACATAACCACTAAGGTAATATCATGGACATGAGCTTGTCCAATTACTTATTTTGTCCATGGCAATACCAAATAACCACTATGTAACATTAACCACTTGTTTTCCATTAGGAAATAGGTCTAATTCTCAATAATAATCCATCCATCGTTTGTGATTGGTCTAATTGCTTGCGTTAAAATACGTACCACCATGGTGATACACACCTATTATTTATGTAAATTAAGCCCTTTTTCCACACTAAGAAAATATATTTTGCGTGAATTTAATATTGTGTATACTGTTATATCATTATCTTTGTAGAGATATTCCGCTTTTACCTTGTAGTAAGTCTACACATACGTTAGCTAGGCTAATCATTTAACTGGCATGGGCCAATGTGTTTCCTACTATTGAATGATACTTACGTCGACGTCAAATAATTATAGGAGACTTCTCAAAATCTTGCATTGAAATTAAATCGAATTAAGCACTTGACCTAATAAAGCATTCAATTCGAATCTTAACACGAATAAGGTATTTACATGCTTTCAAATTTGAATTAATTTCAAACTGCTTAGGGGTCTTCGGTTATTATCCAATCCATAAAGCATCAAAAGAAGATAGAGACACCTTTCTTCTAAAACCGAAAGGTGTAACTCATCTATGAATCAATGAAAAAGGAAATTACAATAGGCCTACATTCCAATTCAAAACATGGAACATTAACATTTCTTTTACCCCGACATTTTTTTCTGATCATTTATATTGGAATAAAATCTTTACATCTAAGTGAGCTACTTTTCGATTTTAGATTGACTTCTTGTATAGATGAACTTAATGACTAATTGTTTTTTTCTTTGACAAATATAATTGCATGGTACTGCCAAATAGTGGAAATTTGGAAATAGATGCAAGATGAACTTTCAAATTATTTTTATTGCCATTGAACTCTATAGTTCACTATGTCGGTCGGTTGGTCGGTCGGTCTGTCTGTCTGTCTGTCTGTCGGTCTGTCTGTCGGTCTGTCTGTCTGTCTGTCTTTCTGTCTGTCTGTCTGTCGGTCCGGTATCACTATGCGTTTTATCGCTTTCTGACCTTATCTTGATATCAGTTTAATCTAGCTAAGTCAATTTTTCACAGAATATTCCTTATGGCCAGGAATCGATGTGGTTATGTTTTCACGGTGCGCAATAAAAAATTACGCGGTCTACGCACGATTTAACGAAATCAGGTTTGTAATCATATCTTCACAACCATGATTCACAATTAAATAAAATTTGGTACTCATAAATTTCAGGGCATAAATCATCATATGGCAATACAATTACGTGCGTAGCGCATGTAACGCATGCGTACGCGCGCTTAAAATGTTCAAAATTTATTTTCGATGAATTAAGAGTACGTTTCAGGCAATTTTAAGCGTTTACAAAATTGCCATGACTCACAAAGCCACAAAGTTACGTGCGCACGCGCATTTAAAATTTTAAAATGCGCAAAATTCATTTTTAATCAACTTTCTACGCGTTTCTTGCCGTTTGAGCATGTCAAAAATACCCATACGCGCGCAAATTTTTACGCGCGTGGTGCGCACGTAGCGTTAAATACATACTTTTTTCGCGTGATTTATGTTTTTGCAGCCTTTTCTAATAATTTTACCATCTTTTAAACAATTTCGACTTAAAATTACGTCATACGAGCACGTCGAATTGGATAATTTGCGCACGTTTTTGATGAAAAAGTTAAAAAATTCGTAAAAATTATGCCTTTTTAGTCGCGTGGACGCGACTATAGTTCACTATGTCGGTTGGTCTGTCTGTCGGTCGGTCGGTCTGTCTGTCGGTCTGTCTGTCGGTCCGGTATCATTATGCATTGTAGCATGCACGCGACTTAATGGCTGTTGGCCTTGTTTTAATATACCAAACTTTTCTGTCTAGAATATATGAACATTTATACATTTTTTAATAACGGGTTTTCTTTATTTTTATGTCTGTTCAACATTATAATCTGTTTAGAAACCAACAAATCTTTGTTAGCCCATTCTCACTTGTGTGCATCGTACACAATCTTTAGACTGCATTATACTAGTTATATATGTATATCGTTTAAGATACACATTATTACTATTACGTCACACATGCTTGAAGATACACCAAAATGAATTTACTTATATCATTGTCTTTTTATTTCAGAATTGAAGAATTCGCATCATAAAACATTCCATCAACAACTACAAGTTTGACATCTGTATTATTTTCGTTTATATTTGCTGTAATTGGACAACAACAACATTCATTAAATCATAATGAAAGGGCTAACTATGCGTCTATTTTCGTTATCGATACTTTTATATTTTTTAACATATGCCATTGGATTTAACATTGATGTACAAAATCCATGGATATATTATGGACCAGCGAATAGCCATTTTGGTTACACAGTTATGCTTCATGAGAATTCCAGAGAAAAATGGTAACGTTAGGCTATAGATATACATTTAACAAAATATGTGTATTCTTAAATCGACGACTGCAGTAATTAAACGGACTAATAAGTTTATTATTAAACAACCGAAAGCATTTAAAGCTTCGCCCATTTAAAAAGTTATTTTATCGTGAAATATTCTTGCAAAATAAAGTTAAATTGGCATAACCAATGATTTATAGATACTAGCGTAGGCAAAGAGTTTTATCGTTTCTTATTTTTATGATAACTTAGTTGGTTGAAAGGTTTATCTTTTTAGGCTAAACAATTCCTTTTGACGATCGAAACAGAGGCTTTATGATGCAGAAGTTCTAAACAATTAAACATAGGTTTTATACCTAAAATAAATATCTTCCACCTTGTTTTTGACTTGAATCGAAAGTTCATAACTCGTAGGACCATGTCTTCTTTGCTTTTGACACTTTTATTATAGAGTTTAGTATATGTTGACTTGGTGATACTTACTAAGTTTATGAAGGTTAGACAAGTCAGCTCGTGACTATACGACGTAGGACTATTAGCGTTCTGACACGTCCGAAAACGTTTGCATAAAATAATTACTATAACTAGTATTGGTGTAGGAAATAGTTTATCATGAGATAAGAACATTGGGATTTAATATTTGTATAAACTGCATGATGTTCTTTCGAATACATATTATCGGGATCGTCAAAGCAATTTTATAGGATTAAGAACAAGGTCAATAATGTTAGTCAGACTCAAAATGATATAGTATCGGAAAATATTTAAGTCTATTGGGAACACTTTTCGTTAAAATATAATTTCATTAAATAAGACGCTCTCTAATTCTAATCGCTAGACTATAGGCTACGTTTAGGTATTGATTTGTCTTCTTTGCTAATTGCCTTCCCATACTCCAGTAGCCTAAATATTTCGTTTTATAGCCAATCAAAGATAATAGATTATAGGCCTAATATTATACTGCCCTGAAACATAATAAATTATTTCCCTGATTCCCTAACTTATTCGGTTTTATATTATTATCTTTTTCCAAAAAGATCTATACTAGTCTCAAATAAAACAGCAAATAAAACAAACAGAAAGAAATGACCACAGGAAAAACTGGTTTTTTTATATTGATCTCTGAATAGACGCCAGGGGTAGATAGGGATTATTGACCCACTAACGTCTCTGTAATCCCAAGGTTACAAAGAGTAGTGAAAGTGAAAGTCCATGCACTTCATTCATAAAAAAAGAAGTGTAGGCCTAACTTAATAATTTGTTATGGGATCTTAATTGCAAAATGCACATAATTGAATGATTTTATCGGGTATTATTTTATTTGTCTTACTAGGCTCTTCTCAAATACTGGTCTTCTAGGCCTATTTTTAAAAAAAAATATGATGAATGTTTGAACTGACTTTTGAGAAAAATAATATTAATTATGGCGACCTGCAGTTTCTATTTAAAAGACTATAAGTTGTGCTTTAATATTCATAAGTGTTTTTTATCCTTTTTATAGGTTATTGGTAGGATCACCAAAAGATCAATCTAATTACCAACCATCTTTACAAAAACCAGGAGCTTTATATAAATGCTATGTGTCATCAGGGAGACAGTATTGCGGACAAGTTCAAATTGACTTAGTTGGTAAGTTTTGAAAACGATTCTACTTTGTAAACTTAACCAGACTCACACATTACTTAAAAATAGGTGAGTGAACAATACAACAAACAAACACGTCACTTTGTCTTTTTGTTGTGTTTCGTCTTTTTCTTTTATCTCTTGAAAAAACGAACGTCGGTTGTGCATTGTCAATGCACACGTCATGAATCTAAAAAGACATTACTTTTACCTTCGGTATTTCCTTTGTAGTAATAAGTTCATGGTGCCACATACAATAAATAGCCCTACTACTGTCTACTACTAGATCTAGCTAGCCTAGCCCTAACTAATAATACTACTATGCATAGCTAGGCTAGAGTTTTCAGTTTAGAATAGTACGTTAGGCCTATATTTTTATGCTACAGTGCGGTAGCTACTTGTTTGTATACATACATAGGAGGGGCCTAGGTATACTCTATAGTCTATACTGAAGGTACTTTTGCTATACAGGCTATATTTAATTAATCCACTTGTCAATTGTATGACCCACTATATGACCCCCGGTAGAGGTGAATACAGATCACTCCGGCAATACAAATCCGGCTCTGCAGCGATTCAATCCGGCAGCGATTATTCATTCCGGCCGCAGCTATGGAGCGCCCAATGAGTCTTTTACAACCGAGACACATTTTTTGTAGAGAATCAAAATAAACATTAATTAGATGGATATTTGATTATTTGAAATAAATTTATTAATATTTTACATATTGTTATTAACTATAATTAGTAAGTATGGGTACTGGCAATATAAAGTGTTATAAAAATAAGGTTTTTAACTAATTTTTAATGTTAATGTAAAGCTATAAAATGTACATAGAAAGAAATTAAATATTGTTATTCAAGCATTAATTAGACGGGTATTTTTATTATTTGAAAGGAAAAAGTTAAGTTTAGTTTGAAAGAAAAAGCAGTTCCAACTTCTAATAAATATTCAACTAGTTCCATTTAAATTCTTTTTTCTTTTAATTCTTTTGGTCACCAAGTATTTGTTATAACACTGAACAGTATAGAAAACGTAGATATGGGCTCTCCATACTAACGGCCCCCTTTGCACAAGAAGTCGAATTGAATAGTGGCCGGAGTGCATAACATCGCGCTAAACTGATACGGCGGCCGGAGTGAAGCGCGGCCGGAGTGATTGGCTTCCGTAGAGGTGCGTCATAGATGCGTCATTTACAAATAATCAATGATAGGGCTATCATTGATGCATGCATCAAAAAATCTAAAAAATGGTATGACTGACACATCAAAACAATGATGGTGTGTCCGTCCGTGTCCGTCACTTTACAATCCACCATATTATTATTATGAACAACATGGTCACAAGACACAATGCCTTATTCATTGTTCTTCAAAATGGTCCAGGCAGGTTGCACCTAAAGGTATTAAAAGTCACTTTTTTGGTGCAGGGGTGCGTCATGGTATTCATAAAGTATGACGCACCACATCAGATAAATCAAAATGATCCTGGTAGTGGTCGTATATAGTGGGATACAATTGCAAGTGCATAAAAAAAATACTATTCCGAATTTAAAGTAAAAACAAATATAATGATAGGCCTAGTATAGTGGTCGTTTTTAAGCAAGTTTAAGGTATTACCTTGCTCTAACCCTCTGTCTCCAGTGTTGGAGGGGCCCTAGATTGCCAAAACCAGTGGTTTCCAGCCTGTGTTAATGTACTGCTTAATATTTGTTAAAAGATAAACATTTTGGCACACATGGCGTTTCATACTTAAAATACATGAGCTTGAAACACAAAAATCGAAACACCGACTGGTGGACTAAAAAAGAAAATAACAGCAGTCTAAAGTAGACAATTACATCATTATCATAACATCTGACTGACAATTGTTAACAAACTTATTGTTTTCAAGGCAATGAAAGAACTACATATGATGTGAGGCCATTGGTTCAGGATCAGAAAGACAATCAATGGTTGGGGTCATCTTTAACAAGAGAACCATTTACTGGAAGAGTTGCAGTAAGTCTTCATTTATTGACAAACAAAAATGTATCATAATGTGTGTGGTAGATGGTGATGGTATCCATACTTTCCTAAAGTCTGATGGACCCATGCCTTCAAAAAGATAACTTTTTTGTACCCATTCCTTCCTATTATATTGAAGATCACATACTTGTGCCATAAAGAACAATTTTGTACCAATGATTTCTTAATTACAGTTTACTACTGTTTCACCTATGTCTAGTAAAAGTGTGAGTGAGTGGCCGGAGTGTGAGTAAGTGGCCAAGCGGTTAAGACAGTGGAACCGTAATTACGTAGCCATAACATCGGCATGGGTTCGAGGCTCACTCACTCCATGGTTCTGGTGGTAGAACGATTCTTCTCGGATAAGGACTATAAACCGTAGGTCCAGTGTACACATCTAGCTCGTGTGCACTTTAGAGAACCTAGTACATCTTTCGAGACGAGTAGGGGTGTATTAGTACATCACAGCCACTGATCATAACTGGGCCCTCTGGGAGACCAGTCTTTGACTGAAGAGGTTCCCAGTATAAATATATATTTTAATCAATTTCAATAGTATATGCACAAACCTTGAAAACAGCATATGCAATACATACACATATAGCAATTAACAGTATCATAAACATAATCACCAATTTAGAGAGATTTTAATTTAAAACATTTTGTTCATTTTCACTTATGTTTTCCATTCAGCTAATAAACTGCAGCAGAATAGCCTACAGGAAATTGTTGACCTTACAACCAATTACTGATCATTATGGAAAGCATGGAATTGTATACATTTGACAATAACTATTGACATTCAACAATTAATAAGATTTTCCTATGTTTTATTTTATGAGACTGACACTTAGTAATGTATATTTTAATGTCAAACTGCTATATACATACTTGAGATGATGGTACAGTAGATTTGATTTGAGGGCCTAAAAATTATAAAATGAATGCTAATGTCCTAGTTTTGCATTTAATTTGTCAGCTGCCAAAAATCACCTGGATCCTCCTATGTAATTAGTTAAATGCAGATAGGGCAAACTATTTCTGAGACAGCAATCCCTGTGAGATTATAGAATAGTATATTGTTTTTTTGGGTAGTTGACAAAGAAATTTAATTAACAAAATAAGTACCATTAATAATACCATGACCAAGTATAATCCAACGCTCGAATATAAATTTCACCCCTATTATGCAAAATTCAGACACCATGCACATTTTGTAAATTTATCCAAATGTGATTTTTTTAAAGAAAATTATTAATTTTCTTATTAGAAAGAACGTGATATGATAATAATAATAATATAATGTAACATGTAATTCATAATAACACAATGCTAAAATATTTATTATTATCAAATTGTTCTAATAAAGAGCAGACTATATCTAGTTTAAATAGCATCACGTTGGCCTTTAATGGATGCTCTATTTTAAGAATAGCTAGACTAAGGAAATTAGAGTGTTCCTTTATTATACAGCTATACTGTAACTGTACGTGGACTTGTATTTCCTCTTATGTCACTCGCATGTATGTACACTGGTTTTTCCTTACGTCACTGTACTCTATATTATTAGACAAAAACATAATGTGAATATTAATCATAACTAGTATGCTTTCTGAAATGAAATTTATATAATTCTTTTTACAAATGGCCTACTGTATGTAACTTGCAAAACATTTACAGACATGCAAGATAAAACAGTACCACCCGACCACACACAGAAAGTCAATCTCCCCCAAGCCTATCTACTGCCTGCATTAAAAAACTTTTTAATTCAAAAGTTAATGAATGTGATTTGTTATTATATTCAATTAATCTGAATTTAATAAAATGTGTAATTATTAAAGTTTTAAATTATTAGCGCTTCCAAATAATCATAATCCGATCATTTGATATTGATTCATGTATTTCTTTCTCAACAGGTATGTGGTCATCGATGGGCAAACACATTTTATGCAGATGCCATTCTACCAAATGGTGTCTGCTACAAGCTAGATTCAGCATTAAACTATATGACAGTAGAAAAGATAAGGCCATGTCTCACAGGTAACTACATCATGTCTAAGAATGTGTTTCTGATAAACAAAGCAAAAAAAACAAATAAAATCATAACACTATAACTAACCCAAGTCATAAATACACTTTAGTATTCCTAACCCCTAAATAATCAACGTAAATATCTGAAGCTAACCCCTCTAGAATTAAATGCATTTAGTGCCATTCCCTAACCTAGACGCAAGTAGTACACTAAAAATGTATGTTAGTTTGGTGCGTGCAGTGCATAGGAACGAATACTAATTACCTGAACTAGTATCTGTTAATCTAGTGCCCTTCAATTGCGTTTCTTCTGAACTTTTATTCTCAAGGGAAACTGCTTTTCAGAACATTGACCTCGTTGAAATACGTCATTATTGGTGATAAAGTTAAAAAAACCATAATCGTTCTTTGTGTTGCAACCTGCGTCTATAATAAACGCTAACATCAGACCTGTCTCTGAAGAAATGATGTTTATTTCACCCACTCAAATTGGTGTTTAAAGAAATGCAAAAGAAGTACAAAGTCCTCGTAGTCAATCCCACTGTTTATTACTTAAAATGTGTTTTTCCAAGAGATACAAATCCTAGATCAAGTTCATCTATTACTATTAGTATTATCAATCAATCTCTTAATCATTTTTTAAGCGCCATTCCACTGATCATTGCTCATAGCGCTGTCAAAAAGAATAATTTTTTAGAAGTGGAATTGTCCAAAGATGTTGAGTTTTTAATATGTAAAGGCAGATTGTTCCAGAGTCTAGCCCCAACAGTACTGAAAGTATTACTACTGTACACAGAGTCTGGGTGTAACACAGTGTGGGATAGATTGTCCTTAAAACCTCATAGTCAAAACATATCCAATTGATTTAGTCTTGTACAGTAGTAGTAATTACTACATTTAAATAGAAATCTTATGGATTTACACTCAATTTGTAATTATATTATCAAGCATAATGTAGTTGTAGTTCAGTGTTTGATTATATCTCTCACCACCCACACAAAGCCAGGCTGTCCTCAACAACATGTTCATATGTATTGTAGTGCTGTAAAGACTGTAACACTTTTGTTCATTTAGTATTAAAACTGCTGAATTTTTAAATATTATAAGCCATGTATAAACATTTAAATATAAAATAGTTTAATTGAATAATATTTTTTTGAAAATCTTTTCATTTAGTCCACAAATTCTAGTAGGTCTACACAAAGTGTTGTACAAATGTATTTTTTTTTTCTTTATTTAAATAATTTAATCAGCAATATTCAGCAATCTGCCAACTATTTTTTCATTTGCTTCTTTTCTTTTATTTAATTAAGTGTCATAGATATCAAAGACAGACAGTATAATTGTGGGTTTTTATTGTTATGGCTCAGTATGTTTCATGTCATTATCACATTTTGTTCATAACATTAATACATGGTTCTTGTAAACCTCTGTTCTCACACTCACAGTAGTAAAGTTAAAAAAAAGCATATTTTTAGGTGATAGCATCCCATTGTCTACTACTGTACATAGTCACTTGAATAATTAGACTGAGGAGACAGCAAGTATTCCCTTCTAAGTTCTAATTGTATTCCTCATAGCATTTACACAGTAATTGCTAATGATATCCATGTTGGAAGTAAGATGCTAAGTAAGATAGGAAAACTCTTAATCTTATATTTAATTTGATATTTAGATGGCACATATGGTAATAGTTGCCATACCAACTAGTACTGCAAATTTAATAAACACTGACACAAATGTAACACGACAGTTCACTTGAATGAAATAGAAAGTAACATTATAAGATAAAAGTCGACCAAAAGTACTTTACAGTAAATTCACAAGGGAACATGTTAATTAATAAATGATCTGTATTGCAGTAGTCCTCACCAGATTCTATGTTTTGTATGTTGTGTTGGAATAGGAAAGTTCCATAATACAGCATTATGTTTTTCACATGTTATAACTGTATCATATGAATTTTTATTGTTGGTTAAGATTAGGGGAAACCAGTATCACATGTGATTTTGTATTTAGAAACTTGCCTCATGATAATTATGTACTCTACAGTGGGTAGTTTTACCTTAATTTTCTTTTTTTCTTGGATCCTACAGAAACACAAATCAAAGCTGATATAAATGGAAGAGGCATTCCATGGCATGGTTGGTGTCAGGCTGGATTCAGTGCTGAGTATTCAATTGATGGCAACACTCTCATCCTTGGAGCAGTTGGATCACTTGCTTGGAGAGGTATGAGAGCACTCACTGCATTACCTAGTTTTATAACAAACCTAGAATAATTGTATTATAAAAACAATAAATTATTTTTATTTTTTGAAATCTGGACTTACAGTACTTTTTATTGTTTCATTCTAACATTTATTAACTAGTACTTTTTATTAACCTTTTTTTTCACTTGTATTGTAAAAAACATTTTTGACATTCTGTCAAACTTTGGTTAAATCTAAACATTTTGCTTATTGATGCCCTGGGCATTTAATATTCATTGGTATTTTATAGACTTTAATAGACATTCTCTTGAGACTTATGTACCTGTTTTCTGTTTGCCATCTGACAAAATGTTAGTGTTAATATTAGCATACAATGGAAATTGCTAAACCATTGAGATCATTAAATTGTTAGAATGCACTGTTTGTGTGTGCGTTTTCTACAGTAAAACACATTAGGCCTACTTGTTAATAGTATGAATAAATTAAGTAATAATTAGAGCTATAGTTATCATGTAAAATGAATGTTGAAATACCACTTGCGCTAGCAACATTCTGATGTTTTTTAGTGGTGCTTGAAATGAGATGCTGTTGATTTAAATAAATGGTAGGTAGACATTCTCTCGGTGCTACCGTATTATTAATCAAACTTTTGACATTTTTGATTGCACATTCAATTTCAATTATGTAGATAATATTTTGTTAAAATAATTTTGGCAAGTACTGTAAACGCAACCATGACCAAATAAGATTGTTTAAGAGTGTACTACAAGGTACCAATGTCACATATCTGTCACCAAAGCCACTTTACTATACAGTGTAGTGGGAAATGCGTTAAGCCTCTTTGTTTCCTGTACCTTTCTCAATTGTCTTTGATCTATTTATGTATATTTGACACAAAATCATCATGTGTCATGTTTGTTTTGAATCAAAAGATTTCTCATGCTAAATGATCCAGGTCAAATATAAAAAAATCAACAGTCACTGTATCTTGAATGTTTCAGTTGAGGTTCAGAAGTTGAAAAAAGAATGTAAAGCTGTTCTCTCCTAATTCTTTTCCCTCCTAGTCTTATTCTTTCCTCTCATTCTCCTTTGCACTATCTTGCCTCCTCTCTGCTCATCTGCTTCTCTTTTCCGTCGTCCCCTCCAACCTGCTTTACCATCCTCTCCTACCCTACTCCTGTCTATCCTTCCCATCCCTCCTCCTCTTCCCTCCTCCTCTTTGTAAAACATACGAAAAACAAAATAAGAAAAAGGCAATTTAAACTGTAAGATGAAAAAGAAACATTTCCTTCTCTCCCCTGCTTCTTTTCCCTCCTTTATTGCAGTAGGCAATATTTTTTTATGAATATCATAGTTGTACAGACATTTAATCTCAAATTGAAAGTGCAGTACTGTATATAATGGTTACCCAGTGATTTATAAAGTGAAGTACTGTATATAATGGTTACCCAGTGATTTATAAAGTGAAGTACTGTATATAATGGTTACCCAGTGATTTATAAAGTGCAGTACTGTATATAATGGTTACCCAGTGATTTATAAAGTGAAGTACTGTATATAATGGTTACCCAGTGATTTATAAAGTTTATTAACATATGATATAATTTATACATCCATTTACTGTTACTATTAGCAAATGGGAAAGAAAGAAAGATAAGATGCTGATGCTGATAGAGAAATAAATTGATATTAGGGATACTTGATTAAACAAAACACTCCTAATAAGAGAACATACCAATTACTATAAAACAATCGCATGTACATGTACAGTAGTCATGTTATGTTTTTAACATTAAACCCACTTAAAGCACAATTGGTCTCCGGACTGCTTAAATACCAATTTCCTTTTTATTTAATTAATGTAAATTATATATATTAATTAGATATTATTTTAGAATTTGCAATTTGTCATCATTTATAATAAATATATATGATTTTTACTGTAGTATTGCTTAATTGCAGTATAATGATTTTGACATGGTCCCTATTCAACAGTTTCAGCAAGTAAAATAAAAGAAAATACAAGACAGCAACAACTTAACGAAATATAAAAACATGGCAATTTGCATCAAGCCTCTATTATTGTTATAGTAATACAAAAAAAAAACTAGAAAGCCACTCCGAGAGTGCATACCTCCGCCTTTATTTTATTCAAACAAAAATATTGATTTATTAGTAAATACCTTTAATTTAGAATTAAATAAGATTGAAAATTGGTTTTCTTCTAATAAATTATTGATTAATACTTCAAAAACAAATTTCATTATATTTCACTCCTATCGAAACAGGCATAAATTAAGTAACAAAAACATTCAAGTTGTTCTAAATGGTAAAAATCTGGACCGAAAAAGCGAAACTTTATTTCTTGGAATTTTAATTAATGAAAACTTAAATTGGACCGGTCATCAGAAAAATATTTCAATCAAAATGTCTAAACGCATTGGGTGTTATAAACCAGATAAAATATTTTTTTCCTCAACACATTTTACTTTCTTTGTATAATTCGCTTATATTACCACATTTACTTTATTGCAATATTATATGGGCAGCTGATTATCCTTCAAATTTACATAGAATTTTCATTTTACAAAAACGTATTGTTCGATTATTAAACTTTGAACAATCTACATCTGCATCAGAACCTTTGTTTAAAAAACTTAAAATTTTAAAAATATATGACCTTCATAAACTTCAAGTTACTTCTTTTATGTTTGAATATGTTACTGGTTTACTACCAAAGTCTGTTTCAATGTTATTTTCAAATCGTTTATTAGATCATACCTATAACATAAGAAATCCACATAAATTGTATGTTCCATTTGTTAAACTTAGAAAAAGCCAGTTTTTTATTACTTATTTAGGACCAACGTATTGGAATAATCTAGATTCAACTGCCACAAATCATTTATATACTGTAAATTCATTTAGAAAGCATATAAAAACCCTTTATTTATCTTGTTACCAAACCTACTAAATATGTTGCGCACTGTATAATTTATTTAATTGTATGCGTTGTATTTGTATATTTATACAGTACCGTTCTTATTTTTGTTTGAATTATTATTATTATTTTAGGGGTCAATGTGAGACAAGTTCTACTTCTAATTTTGATCCCTAAGATGGTCTTATATTAATTGTTTATTATTGTTTATTGTAATATTGTTTGTTATATATTGTGACCATCTTAAATAAATGTATTATTGAACTGAACTGAACTGAAGTAGTAAAATTCTCCTACATAAGATTTAGTCTCCGGAAAAATTGTGTGTGTCTTAATACTGTGTGATTTAGACTAATTTCACTACTGCAATGCGAGTTTGGTGTGATGGTTATGTAAACCAGCCTTTCAACTAACAATAGCTTCAGCTGACTAACAATAGAACAGCAGCACGAAAAACATGAACAAATTTGAAAAGAAATAGGTGGTTTTTTAAACTACTCGCATCAAAAAAACGTGTACATTAAATCTAATTATGTTTTAAAATTACAAACCACAAATTATAATTCTTGCCTCTAGAACAAAAATGAAGTTTTTTGTACAAGTACAGTAGTTCTCGAGAAAATGCAATGTAGTTTACTTGCTCACCGGCTTTTGAAAATTCTGTCCTATCTTTTCCTATCTGTATTTTCATTTTGGAAAGGATCTTGTAATTACTTTTGAGTAATCCTGCTAATAAAACAAACAAACACACATGATCGATTACATATACCTCCTTGGCGGAGGTAAAAAATGGAAAAAAATAACTGGAAACAATCAGTGTTTTAATAGTAATATTTTTTAAGGTTTCTTTTCTGCGAGTCGGAAAATGCGTGTTGCGAGTTGTCGGTGTAAGCCTACTGTATATAGTACATTTTTTAAATGAACAATATCAGTGTCAACTGATTCTGCCAACTTTCTTATTTGACCTTGTTATAAACAGAATTGAATGAGAATTTAATTTTTCCTATACTGACAATCATGGGAAATGATTGGTTTCCTAATGATTCCATATGGACAACCTTTGGTTTGACATATGCTCAGTAATACTAGTTTGAAAAAAATGGCAGGAAACACAAACACATTTACCGGAGGACTTCTTTCAATCATCATAGTGGCTTACTGTAGCTTATATAATATAGTTGTATACAACATAATTTAATTGACAGATTACAAACAATCTAAAACATGACAAATAAAAAGTTAAACTGCATTTAAAATTAGAATTAGAACAGTCAGAGCCTAAATAAAGCTTTTCAAAGGATGTGTTTATATTATTAAATATTATTGAGTGGATGTATCACAGCTATGACAGTTACAGTACAATAATTTATGCCTATTGGAAAAATTACCAATTTCAAATTGCAGATGATCATTTCTTGTTTAATGCCAACATGCCATTACTTTTATTTTACATAGTATTTTTATATATATTATACCGATTTTATTTATATGCAATAACTTTTTAATTATTATGCCACCCTATACCTACCAGTACATCTATTGATTTATCTCTTCACCTTGGAGGAATTTCCAAATAAGTTAGATGTTGCTCCTTTGGATTCTTAGCAATCTTTCTTTTCCCCATTGTTTGAAATGAGTTTCTCAATTATTTGTGATCTTTGTATAGTTATGTGAAGGCATCTCCATTCTAATTGCATGTGCTTCTCTGTATGTTCTTCAATACTTTTACTAACTTGGAAGACTCAAACCACTTGACTGTAAGCTACTGTAATACATGGACGTTAAACATTCACTTTACAAAAAAGCAACGGCTATTTTTTCTCTGTAAACTATACAATCAAAGTTAATACCCAAGTATTTCTACTGTTTTTAATTCAGTCATTTTAAGTGTATTTACAAGTAATTTTATAGTTTGGTTAAGTAACCGACCTTACAATGTATAACAAAATGTTTGCATTATGAAAATCGCTGAACTGGAGTTCCATAAAAAGTTAGTTTTAAGGAAGCTGTCTACCATCATATTGCTATAAAAGATATTAGGCATTCCCTTAATTTGTCTGTAAATAAAAGTGGACTAATGAGCAATTAAAAGCAATACAAATAGGGCTAGATATTCATAACTCAATACATATGTACAATGCTGAATTCAAAAGAAAATTTAAATTTAAACAAATTTATTTTTATAGAGTACTTTCTCAGATTTTTATGCTAAAATGGTTTATATCTTTTTATCTTTTTTTCATACAATCTGTAGGTTGTCCGTTTTTTCTTGATATTTATAGTTTCCATTTTCTCTATGTCGTTTGTATGTTTTTTATATTGTAAATTGTGTTTTATACACCTAAAACCTTTTTATATGTTTGTAATTGGTATCTGTTTCTCTGTCTCATAACCAGCAAACACATTTGTTTGTATACCACTTATTGTATATGTACCATCTTCCAAACCTTCTAAGAAACCTTTTTATTTCTCTCGTTCAGGAAGTGTTGTTTCTGTGACTGAGACTGGCATGGGACCAGAAATCAATGTTGCAGATGTATCATCATGGTACCCCTCTAGGGAAGAAGATGAGAGTTATATTGGTAGGTATCAAATTAAAATAATCAACCATTTGTTTTTTTAATTGATCTATTGACAGACCTTGATTTATAAATATAAGAGGAGAGCTCCTAATGGCTCTCCTCAATATGTTGAGGAGAGCCATTATTTTGATTAAGTATCCGAGGCACAGGCCCACCATGGTTGGGCCTGTGGCGAGCCGAATTTTGATAAATGACACCTCTAGATGGCCGGAAATGGTACTCTCGCACGTAAAATTCATCGTAGGTCATTGTTCTCTGAACGTAGTCTACGATGTATTGTTATAATTATCTACGCGTCGATCGTAGGGTGGTTCGTAGGGTTAGTAAACACCATTGTCATCGCCTTTAGAAGCATGGACAATGCAAACAAACAATGTATTGTTTGCTAATTAAAATCCTATCTAAAGATAGTAGACGTCAATTTTTGTAGCCACCCTAGAGGCCTACGCATCGGTTATCCTAATTTGGACGGAAATCCGCCGACGAGACGACATCGGGTCCGTGGACCTCAGCTCACGCAGAGAGAGAGTCGAGGCTATCTAGTCTAGTTTCGGCGGCCTACACTATAAATTATTTAATCCTACCTTGGGTTAGCGAATTATAAAAACAATGACACCTAGCCTAGGCTAGGACACCAACAAAATATATGCAAAATAAATATATATTCCATATCAATTACTATAAGATTTAACATAAAGGCTTAAGCCTTTTAAAATGATTACGATATGTGTATAAGAAAAGGCCCGATCAGAATTTGGAGGGGAAAACATGTGAGCAGTTAAGATCAGAGAGTATTATGTTTCATGTCATGTGACACAAAATCCAGGTACACGATCTTAATTACTGTTTATCGTGTCGGCAGCCACCCTCTCGTACCGAGTTAAAAAAAAAACATGTGAGATGTTGCGGTAAAGCAGAGAGTATCGCATTTTATGCCATGTGACCAAAAAAACTAGGTCTGTATAATTACAGTCTTCTGTCGGCAGTCTTTTTGAGCGACCGATTGAACGTTCTGATACTATATTTAGAATGAATTGTTTACGATATTTTTCTCGCAACATCAAAGATCGTAGGCGCGCCTAGCCTATCGGGGATAGCCATAACAAAGATCGTTTGCGCAACTATATATAGACTGTGTGTTGTATTCGGGGTTAATATTCTTATCATTATATATATTTTTATGACGCACTGTAACAGGTTGGGGAGCGCTATTTTAGGCGCTCCTTTGATCGTTTTCAGGACCGCCAAGGAGCGTCAGCGCCATGGCCCTCCTTTTAAATCAAGGTCTGCATTGAACTATTTCAAATATGTTGTTTTGTTCAGAAGTTTGCCTGAGAAAATGTCATGAGTGATATAGTACTTTTGAATATTATGGTGACAAGTGTTTTATTCTAATTAATTCCTGTGTCTTGTCACCTTGATTTTGGATCTTAATTCTTATCTTTATTTGCTTTCGTCGTAGATTTGTCATATTTTCAGTAGAATTGCCTTTAAATCTTGTATGATTTGTGTGTGTACAGTAAATCAGGTTAATATTAGTTTAAGACATTACAATAAAAACTATATTCAGAATCAGATCATGATCAACTTTCTCATAAAGCATTGTGATTAAATTGATCATGATAATCAGTGTGATTAAGTTGGTTATGATTATCTACTGTATACTCATAAATCAGTGTGAATAAGTTGGTCATGATCATGATGATCCATCCAACTTATTCATAAAACATTATATTAAGACAATATACTTATAGTATAGTGTAAGACTTACGTGTAAGACATACGGCAAATGCGTAGTTGACAAGTCAAGTCCAGACATGTAGACCTACAGGTTATTACAATATTAGGTTGGTGGCTTCGCATAATTTTTACAAGTGAAATACTACAGATTAAATGATTCATTAATTTTGTAGTTAATGATGTCAGTATTACTATTAAGATAAACAATGTCAGTATATTATCTAAAATGATGACACTATGATAATGCTATTTTTGACACTATGAACCTACTAATCGCTAATTAAATTATTACTGAAAATTAGGTCACAATTCCATTTCAATTTTAATACTGTTTTGCTGACACTTAGTTAAAACTGTAGAAATGTTTCTATCAAATGATAATGTTTTTTGTGACACTTATGTTGACTAATATTATTAATTAGATTATTAAATGATAGTATCATTTAATAATTAGTTCACAACCCCAGATGATGTTAGCACACAGTATATATGCATGCAATAGAAAACAGGTTGTTATGGCTTAAAACTTGTTTGCACTTTTTATTTTGTGACAGTTGTGTCTTTACAAAGTTATCTCAAATTACGAATTAGCCTAGGTTTAGCTTTCTAAAGTGAAAGTTTAATTGTTTCATTTGTATTGGAATCCTCAACTTCAATTTTGTATCAACAGATTAAAGAAAGTAGACTTCTGAATCTGAATGTAAGACAATACATACTATTCATGTTCCTGTGTCTTGTCACCTTGATTTTGGATCTTAATTCTTATCTTTATTTGCTTTCGTTGTAGATTTGTCCTATTTTCAGTAGAATTGCCTTTAAATCTTGTATGATTTGTGTGAATTGTGTGTGTACAGTAAATCAGGTTAATATGTTTCTTTAAGACATTACAATAAAAATTATATTCAGAATCAGATCATGATCAACTTTCTCATAAAGCATTGTGATTAAATTGATCATGATAATCAGTGTGATTAAGTTGGTTATGATTATCTACTATATACTCATAAATCAGTGTGATTAAGTTGGTCATGATCATGATGATCCATCCAACCTATTCATAAAACATTATATTATGACAATATACTTATAGTATACAAATCAGAATTGCATAGATCATGATAAACTATAAGTCGATATGAACTGTGAAAGTTGATCATGATGAACGGCTGATAAAACATTATGATTAAGTTTATCATGATCAAGTACTTAAACTCATAAATCAGTGTGATTAAGTTGATCATGATCAACCAATAATACTCAAATCAGAGTGTGATTAGGTGATGGTCATCTAATACTCAATTAGTGTGATTTAGTTGTTTATGATCGATTTATAAACATGATCAACTTTTCTTATGATGTTTTTGTATCATGATGAATTGATGTAGCAATAATATATGTGTAGAGATTGTCAAATTGAGGTATAAATTTGTAAAGTTGAGGTTATATATGCTATTCTTAATAATGGTTTATATTTGTATGAACCTTGCATTAATTATACAAACAAAGTTTATTTGGCAAGGATATAAGGATATTGTTCTTTTATCCTAAAAATAGCATGTAGCCAAATATGTAATTTGGCAAAAATATCAGGAGGATATTAAGTTAATAATAATTACATTTCCTATGCTAACTATTACCTTGAAACAAATCAATATAAATCATTTATAATAATGGTTAATAAATATAGATTATTTCGCAATGGATATCAGGATTGTTTAAACATTTTGTATAAATTCTCTGATTAAATTATGTTTTGGATTAAGGATGATATAACATATTGATTAAAGTTGGTTGTAATACTGAAAACAAGTTTTTGGTAAAATAACTCTTGTATTTCAGAAAAAACATTCATATTGAAAAATGGTTTAAAGTCTAATTATTGCAACATATATTTTCATGTTGAAAATAGACAAAACTGTTTCCAGTTTTGATTTGACACACAATTTGATCATTATATGCAATAAATGTTGAGGTGTTAGGGTGTATCAGTTCTCATGAATTGCTAAATCATAAATGTATGGCTAAATACTCAGATATAGAAGGGCAGGGCATTTCTATGTCATTGTAAATCATTGTTAATGTAATATGGCAAATTTCAGATCATTATCTAAAATCTGAAATTAATTTATATTGATTGTTTGCAGATAATTTGTTTGACTTTTTCATGTAGGTTATTCTGTAAGCTCTGGATATTTTGTAAGGTCAGATCTTGTTCATGGAGTGACCGGTGCCCCCAGGGCATATCAGAAGGGGAAAGTGTTTATCTATGATTTGGCTACATTTAGTGTACATACTGAATTTTTTGGAGAGAAGGTTAGTATGAAATATACATGTTTCCTATATTATTGTCATTATGTTCTGTAGTATTGCATTTATGTGAGAAAGTGTGAATAAAAAGTTGAACACGCAAGTGAGTTGAAATGACAAAGCAACAGTTTCGACAATCCAGTGCTTATGATTGGTCAAATTACCTAACTATGTCCTAGTGGGAACCAAGTCTATGGTGGGGATTAAATTTTAAAATGATTAAATTTACAGTCAACCAAAGAGTCAACACACCTTGATTTGAGTGGTCTAATGATTGCCATAGATATCCATAAAGTTGGCGTAGGTTAAATGCTATGCTCTGTAACAGATTTTGTTGTATAAAAATTGTTCTTGAATAAGGAGGGCCTGTACCTGGCTTTTGTGATAGTAGGGAGGCCAAAGTGATGTTTTCCATAAGGACTGCAAGACACAGATTATTCTCCCACACATTTAAAATAGACAAATATTGTGAGAGCTGTTGTATTGTTAGTTTACATCTTGAACCAAAAAAGCACTGTGTAAACTATTTTGAATGCACATTTGAATCATATCTGTTTGTGTCATAAAGGATTAGTGGACTCATAACCAATAGATTAGTATTGTCTCAAGTTTTTATGTTATGAAACACATTTACATTGTGAATTAGTCATAGTATTTGAGTTAAGCTTCAGAGGGCTCACCAATGTTTTTTACTCGGGGTACCCGAGTCTAGGACTCTCTCATCCTCTCTTCTATCTGGACAGTATTGAATCCTATTGAGCCAACTTTCAAGTCCTACTAGTTGTTTACGCGTCGTCTGCAGGCTCTGAAACATGGCATGCATATACTAGGGTAATACTATAGGTGAACAAGCTATAGAAAGAAAATGTTCAACCGAATGCAGAATTATGATGTCATAAACATGGTACCAATCGAAAAAAGTGCGATTTATAAAATACTACTTCTCCCTTATTTGTTGTAGTATTGAGCTAGGATGTGGCATGATACTACAGACAGGGACATTTCCTCAAAGCTATAGAGCCGGATTTATTAATTCCAAACCGGATGCAGCAATATGACATCTCGAAGATGGTACCTTGGTGCCAAACGATTGTCGTCATAATATAGCTGTGTTTGGTGCCTTTTTAAAGGTCTTGAATAAGAATATATACAGTAAAACCTATTTATGATATTGTGACCACACTTCTACTCCCAGAAATAGCAAAAAATAGCCGTATTTGGTAGCGAGGTTATTGATGTATGTGACGTTACATCCCGTCTTCTCCCGTTTTTTTTGCTGTACCCCGAGTATCGCACATTTGTGCTTGTTTCTTTTTAGTTTTGCGATTTCTAATATTACTTTTTGCCTGAGAGTGGTAGTGTCATACAGTATATGATTTCATTTATTGTGAATCTATTTAATATCAATATTATAGTAATACAAACTCAAACAACATTCATTATATATTTCTTTAATACGAATATCAGTATAAATTCAGTTAAAGTTTCCTTTCATATGTTGAATACTAATTTGTGTTTACAGATTTTTAGATTGTTAAAGGAATAGTCTATTTCATGCCTACATACCTGGATAAACCACAATATGCCTTATGTGAAAGAAGTAATAACCTCTTATTTGAAAATATATATATAGTTTCTCTTCCTATGTTTTGTACAGATGAACACTTATTTTGGAGCAGCAGTGAAAGGAATTGACCTGAACAAAGATGGTCTGACAGACCTGTTGGTAGGAGCTCCACTCTACTCAAACATCGTAGATGAAGGAAGAGTGTACATATACATGAACCAAGGAAGGGTAAGTTGATACTAACTCACTCTAGATTAATACTATTGTGAAAATTCATAAATTTCAAAACGTGTTTAACACATTGACTGCCAAGGCATTTTCCGTAATTTCTGTCCCAGTGCCAAGTCCCGTTTACATATTAAATTACAGTTTGAAAGTGTAACATCTGGTCACAGACTATCATGATGTCATTCAAAATACGATGGCGGGAAAAACCGTTGAGACGTATAAATACGTCACTGGCAATGGTCCAACAATTTTATTGACTTTGCCAGGAACGTAAATATACGTCGGGGATTTTCCGCGCTAAAATCGGTCAAACCTATCATCGAGAGATAAAAACAGTAAACCACACTGAATCATTTCATCCTTTATTATTTTTATTTACTATTAGTGCAATTTATGACATGTTTGAGATGATTATATTGAGTGTGAGGGCGCCATCGTATCAACCATATTCAATGCATGAGGGAATAAACACAAACAAACATATGACATTTATTTTTAGATTATCGTTTACGTACATCATTCATAAACTGCCATGCGATAATTCCTGTTCCAATCACCACTGCCAGCGATTCTACATACAATACAAAAGTGCTACGATTTTGACGTAGTATTACGTCTTGGCAAGTAGCGACACGCAATTTTTGACGTATAAATACGCCGTGGCAGTGAACGTGTTAAGAACAAGGGCAGAAAACACAATCTACTGTATGTGACTTGTTAATATGTTCATAAAAGTTGTCATATAATTCATTTTAATATTTGCGAAGAAAATACAGTAAAATACAGAACAATGATAATCTTTTAGATTAAAGTTTCAAAATAAAAAAAAACAGAATTGGCACCAGCCCACATTGTGCTGTCACCAATTGGAAGTATTGGAAAGCTATTATACTAACATAAAATGTGTATTGACTTTTTAAAAGGAAATGACTGTAATATGTATGTGCTGAAAGTAAAAGCATACAATACCTGTAATTTGGCACTTTTCCACATGGAAAACTATTGTATTGTATAGGGATTGAACAGTGTGGGATTATCAAGGCAAGGCAAAATATATACAAAGCAATTGATGTACTGCATCAATTGGGTAGATTTACTGCCAGTGCCAGGAACATAATATTATGTAATTAAGTATAAAATGTTCATTATTGGAACCAGGTACATATTCTACATCAAGGTTTCTATGTACTTAAACTTACGATTTAAAGAGTGGTTTTTAGGCTATGCCTTTTTATGAAAATGTATATTAAGTCATTTGGGTAAATTCAAATTTAATGGCATCAATAATCATGTGATCTCACATATCATAGATATAGATAGGAATGGAGAATACATACTAAAAGGAAATAGTACTAGAAGACATCCTTGGAAAATCTATAAATCAAAATTTGAGACAATCCAACATTGACCAAATCAAGTAGATGTTGTCTATAAGTTTTCCTTTTATTTTCCTTGTTTTTTTTAATGATTGTTGTTTTAATCTGTGGTAGTCATTGTTGTGTTGTTTATACTTGTTGTCTGGAGGAGAGTGAATCAGCCACTTGTGTATGGATGATTACAGATTGAATATCTGGCTGGTGCATGTACAAACACGGAAACATATTATTGTAAAAATTACCATAAACATTCTAAGATAACACTCCTGTATCTGGTAGTACAGACCTTAATTCCTAGACAATGCAAGGTATCTTATTCAAATAGTGACATCATCCATCATGGTATAATTGAGACATCAAAATATCTGTGTATAAATGCAATTTAAGAATATCTTTGACACATCAAGGTAAAGTACCTCAATGAGTAAACCACCTTAAATTAGAACAATGGGAATAAAAACAATATAGGAAGGATGTTCTTTATAGTTTATAACATATTTCCTGTAGTCTAGAATTATTAACACTAAATATAGGTGATGATTACATTTTATATAAGATTAGTACTAGTAGACAGGTTGTCTATTAAGGGATTACCATAAAACAGTATTACAAGTCTGGAAAGCATTTTACACCTTTTAGTTTTTAGTCAATCAACGTCATACAGTACATAGCTGGAATTATTGGCCTCAAGGATATCTTTCAGACTTTTTGAAATCATAGCCACAATTTTTTCCCCAAAGACTTTCTCTAAAAATCTAAGGGAGTAAACCCCATTTTAAGTAGCAAATTTTGAATATTATGAATCTTGAAAACATAATATACATGAAACAAGGTTATGTATCTGCAAACCAAGTTGTTTGGCTAAATAACTTAAGCATGTGGAATGAATTTGTTGCTTACACAGATTACACAGTAATTCTTTTCTTTGTCAATTTCCATCTTCATCTCTTCTCCGGTTCCAAAAAATACATAATTCAGCTACTTGTGATCATCATATCACTGTGGTTATCATAGACCTTCGTTTGCTTCCGAAAACAATGTACTATCTTCAAGATCCTTCTTTTAAGTAACCAACTTTCTTGATATGACTTTAGTGTGTATAGGTACATTGCTAATGTTATAGTCACTCTTTTTCAGGGAATTTTGCGGCCATTGAAAGAAAAACTGAGTGGTTCAAATGCTATGAATGCACGATTTGGTACAGTTATTGAAAATATTGGTGATCTCAATCAAGATAGATATGATGGTATGTTTAAAAGTGCAGTTGGAACTTTCCATTGCCAACAGTTCATTGAACTTTAAAATTAATTAAATCTATAAAAGTGAATGAAGAAAAAATGAAAAATGTTAAAACTTAAATTTTTAATTTTGAAGATGAAAAAATCCCACCCCAAGGTCCGAGTTTCATTCGGACCTAGTAGGCCTAACGAGTTTCATAACATAAGTCCTGCACACTGCCCTGCAATAAATGCGTGACAATGTGGGAATCATGAGTTTGCAGATTGTGCCACAACCTATTTAATCTGAATGAACGATAACATTTAAATAAGAAACGAATAATCTAACTGAGGAACATACAATATCCTTAATTTAATGTAATAAGATTATCCGACTGAAATTATCTGTTTGATAACTATAAACTCCTTATAAATTTGACAGTTAATTTTGTATTTCCTTAGTTGATCAATATATCCTATGATAATCTATTTATAACTGCAGAAAAGGATACATTCATTTTAATATTATTATGGTTGTTTATCATTTGAATGATAGGCTTATTGCATAATTTCATGATTCCAATAAGATGTCATAATGTTTTTAAGGACATTAGATAGGAAGGTGGTAACAACATATGGGATGGTTAGAGAGAGAGAGAGAGAGTGAGAGTGAGTCTGCCTTTATAATTATAACTTGTTATCAAAATTTAGGATAATTTTTCAGTTGAACTTTCACTTTCACTTTAAATTAAAAACATTCAAAGGTTAGATAGTACACTGATGTGCTGTCAAAGTGAACATCTGCACAAAATACAATATGTATTTCATCATCATCATCATCATTTCCAAGAGGTTTACCAACTGCCACTTGTTAGTAATGCTGCTATATCATTTTTATACTTGTTCCTGTCCTGTGTATCCTTCCTTCAAACTGATTGTTCGTGATCTTTTACCCTCCAAATGGTTGACCAACTGCTCTTGTTATGTACCACTACATCATTTCTCCACTTCTTTCTGTCCTGTGCATCATGTTTCTTTCAAACTGATTGTTCATGCTAATTTTTCCACATCCAAATGGTTTAACAACTGTCATTTCTTTGATGCTTCTGCATCATTTCCCCAGTTCTTCCTGTCCTGTGCATCCTGTTCCTTCAAACTGATTGTTCATGATGTTTTTTCTTCTTTATGGAGTTTACAATCAGTCACTTGTTCAATTCATCTACATCATTTCCCTACTTCTTCCTATGCTGTGCATCCTGTTCCTTCAAACTGATTGTTCATTTTCATTTCTCCCCTTCAAGGTGTTTACCAACTGTCACTTAATTGTTCCAGCTTTTGCAACATTTTCCAACTTCTTGCTGTCCTGGTGCATCATGTTTCTTTCAAAACTGATTGTTCATGATAATTTCTTCCCTCCAAGTGGTTTACCAACTTTCACTTCGTCCATGCTTCTGCATTATTTCCCCAGTTCTTCCAGTCCTGTGCATCCTGTTCCTTCAAACTTATTGTTCATGATCTTTTTTCTAGTTTAAGGAGTTTACCAACTGTAACTTCTTCCATGCTTCTGTCAAATATTTCCCTCTCCTGTCCATCATCTTCCTCCAAACTAATTTTTGTTCTTTCTTTACCATATCTTTCCACTTCACCTTCCTCAATACTTCTCCCCTCTAATTTGTAGATGCCAAGCTTTCTTTACTTGTTCATCTTTATCTTTCATCAACATTTCACTTAGAGCTTCCACAATTTTTGTCACTTGAACCTAAACAGTCTCTGAGCTTCTTTGTGTTCCTTATTTCAGCCAGTTTAACAATAATTAAATTATAAAGTATTTATTGAAATCATATTTTTAATTACCGTACCGTACTTGTTTTACACTGTTTGTATACAGTTTTTCTACATTTTCAACTACTCATGTATTCATTCATTTCTTATTGAAAACAAAATATTGGTAAACTATTCGGTTGGTTATTGTTTTAAAGGTGAATGATAAATTAATATTATTCAATTGCATTTTTTTTATTCAGATGTTGCAATAGGTGCACCATATGAGGATGATAACTCAGGTGCGGTTTACATTTACTCAACGTCATATTCTGGTATTAGGCTTCGATATACACAGGTACACACTTTGTATATAGTAACATACCATTTCAGAAATGAAAAATATATATACTGTATATATCCAACCTTTATATATATATATATATATATACTGAGCGAGTCAAATGGCTGGGATGTTAAGGCAGGACACTGTTTACTGTACCTAAGACTATATATATATGTATATGTACTCATATGTACATGTACTCATATTATTTCCATTTTAATTAGCAAAATAAATTGAATCTAAATCTGAATATTAGCATGGGTTCAAGGCCACCTTCAAGGGATTAACAGCCATGGGAATGTAAATTAATTACTACATTAATTATTAGTAATACTATAAAATAGGCCAAATGTGCTTAAATACATAAAATAAAATGCCTTAATGTTTTTCAATAGCACTTATATTTGCATTTATGAGCATCCTAATGTATACCAGGAATACAATAAAACAATGAGCACCTTTGACACAAACACAATGATGATGGCTTCCATATAATAATTACACTCTATACCAAATCGGATTAAAAAAGGTCTCTGTTGCACTTTTGTTGTCATAATTTCTTTATATGCATATACAGTACTTCCGTTATACATTTCAGAGGATTGCAGGCAAAGATATTGACCCTTTTGTGAGATCATTTGGAAGTTCTATTTCTGGGAAAGTGGACATAGATGGTAACATTTACCCAGATATAGCAGTTGGAGCATTCCTACAAAATAAAGTTTTTGTTTTGAGGTAGTATGACAATACTGAAATGAGTTTATAATATCTTAATATACTTATATCTTCAGTATGGAAATAATTGTTTTCTTTTGCTTTCCCATAAAAATTAAAACAATTATTACAGCACAGATTTCACTTTTTAAAATGAGCATCTTAATTGTTAACTACTTATTTTTGGCACATTGGGAATGTACAATATAATACAATATAGCTTGGATTTCATTTGAAACATGATACTATATTTAGATGATTTCTTTCCTTTTATAGAACTAAGCCTATCGTTAAAATGGAGACCACATTGAAGATTTCACCAAACCCTATCAACAAAAATCACACTAACTGTATAATTGATGGTAAAGCAGCTCTATGTTTATCATCAAACATGTGTATAAGATACACAGGCATTGCAGTCCCTCAATCACTCCGTAAGTATAGCTGTTTTAGAATGTACTATTAGTTTTCAATACCTTTCCATCTTCAGTCTCTACTTAAATAATACATTATTATGGTTATCATTCTTTTTCTTAGGCTTCTGTCTATATTTTAACTTCAGTTGCTAATGGTCAGCTAGAAAACCCACTTTTTTCTTTGTACTGTACAGTATGTTTTTTTAGGTTTTGTTATAACATTTCTCTTTTAGGCATAAACTACACACTTTCTGTAGAAAAGAATAAAGTACTTACAAATAGAGCACCACGTGTAGTCTTCCTTTACATGGGAGGGAAGACAACTGCCTCAAGTATTGAGAGGTTGGAGGTGGGACTGCAACATTGCTATAAATATGAATTTCAAGTAAAGGTAAGTATACTTGGATCAATGAATAATATTGTTACATTCTTTATTTTATTTGACATACTTTTTACACAAAACACATGATAGCTTTCTTTCAGCTTCTCTGTACCTGTATACCGACAAGTATCCATAGAATCTATATCTAAGTATTTAGTAGTTCTAAAGTATTTTTACATATGATACTTTCGCATAACAAATAGATTGCAGTTTAAGTTGTTTATCTTTTCAGAAGGAGGTAACAGATTTTCTCAGTCCTATTCCATTCCATTTCACCTATGACCTAATAGTTCCTGAGCCACCGATGCTTACCTGTTTAGGTGGACCATGTCCTACGCTAGACATGAGTAGTGCAGCAGGAGATTATGAAGAGGTACGTAATCACTGCTGATGGTATTTCTATTGGTTATTCATGTTCTACGCTATGATGTTTTCCCATAGCAAAAAAAAGTAGTAGATTTAAGTAGTCGTAAGTAGAAATAGCTCTATTTTTAGTAGCCCTAATAGTTTTTAAGTAGACCTTTTTATCTCGCCTGCTAAGAATTTTAACTCAATGAGTCAACGATAGAATGACTACTTCCCAGCTATATAAAATAGATAGTTGATTAATAGTTACTGGTGGCTATTAATTATTTGTTAATATTGATAGGTTATTGGTAGCCCTACAGTAGAGCTATTATAAGTAGACAGTTGATAGATATGATACTCATAGATTTCTAATAGCTATCTGGTAGTCCATATCTATCTATTGTATAAAATAGATAGTTTATTAACAGTTACTGGCTATTATCAGTTTGTTTATGTCTATTAATAGGTTGCTGGTAGCCCTTGGTATAGCTATTTTAAGTAGACAATCGATAGATGTATACAACTGTGTTACTCACAGATTAAATCTATCTAATACTATTAGTGGGGATTTAGAATTATGCTAATGAGGTAAAACCTATTAGGACCTATCTAAAATCTGCCTAAAATCTACTTATTAGTAGGTACCTTAATAGGTAATAGAGCTATATCTATTAAGGCGATAACTTATAAGGCTAATAGATATAGAGCTACTGTATATCTACTAAGACTTTTTGTTATGGGTTTGTGGACATCCACAGCAAATCAATCTAAAGTTTAGTTGCCATGTGGATGCAATGCAATGGCACCCCATAACGAAATAACTAAGTAGATTTAGATAGTCTTTAATAGAAATAGCTCTATCCTTAGTAGGCTTAATAGGCCGTTAGTAGTTTTTTTCTCTTGGCTACTAAGGATTTTATCATGATTTCTTCGACTACTTTCTGACTACATAAAATAGATAGGTGACATAATAGGTACTACCTATTAAAAGTACACAGTAAGTAGTTGTATCATAGTTGATGTAGCACTATTTAAAGTAGGCCTTTAAGCTACACCATTGTTAGTAGTTTTTAATAGATATTTTTCACCTTAAGAGTTTTTATGTAGACAGGGAGTAGTCTCCATCTATCTATATATAATAGATATTTAGTAGGTATGAAAAAAAAGTTAAATGTATTTTGTTAATAGGTTATAGATAGCTGTTGTCTATCTATTATAAGTAGACAGTTGATAGATAATACAAAACTGTATTACTCATAGATTTATAATAGACTTATAGTAGTCTCCATCTATCTATATATAATAGATATTTAGTAGGTATGGAATATAAGTTAACGGTAGTTTGTTAATAGGTTATAGATAGCTGTTGTCTATCTATTATAAGTAGACAGTTGATAGATAATACAAAACTGTATTACTCATAGATTTATAATAGACTTGTAGTAGTCTCCATCTATCTATATATAATAGATATTTAGTAGGTATGGAATATAAGTTAAATGTAGTTTGTTAATAGGTTATAGATAGCTGTTGTCTATCTATTATAAGTAGACAGTTGATAGATAATACAAAACTGTGTTACTCATAGATTTCTAATAGACTTACAGTAGCCTCCATCTATCTATATATAATAGATATTTAGTAGGTATGGAATACAAGTTAAACGTAGTTTGTTAATAGGTTATAGATATCTGTTGTCTATCTATTATAAGTAGACAGTTGATAGATAATACAAAACTGTGTTACTCATAGATTTCTAATAGACTTACAGTAGCCTCCATCTATCTATATATAATAGATATTTAGTAGGTATGGAATACAAGTTAAACGTAGTTTGTTAATAGGTTATAGATAGCTGTTGTCTATCTATTATAAGTAGACAGTTGATAGATAATACAAAACTGTATTACTCATAGATTTATAATAGACTTGTAGTAGTCTCCATCTATCTATATATAATAGATATTTAGTAGGTATGGAATATAAGTTAAATGTAGTTTGTTAATAGGTTATAGATAGCTGTTGTCTATCTATTATAAGTAGACAGTTGATAGATAATACAAAACTGTGTTACTCATAGATTTCTAATAGACTTATAGTAGTCTCCATCTATCTATATATAATAGATATTTAGTAGGTATGGAATATAAGTTAAATGTAGTTTGTTAATAGGTTATAGATATCTGTTGTCTATCTATTATAAATAGACAGTTGATAGATAATACAAAACTGTGTTACTCATAGATTTCTAATAGACTTGTAGTAGTCTCCATCTATCTATATATAATAGATATTTAGTAGGTATGGAATATAAGTTAAATGTAGTTTGTTAATAGGTTATAGATATCTGTTGTCTATCTATTATAAGTAGACAGTTGATAGATAATACAAAACTGTGTTACTCATAGATTTCTAATAGACTTGTAGTAGTCTCCATCTATCTATATATAATAGATATTTAGTAGGTATGGAATATAAGTTAAATGTAGTTTGTTAATAGGTTATAGATATCTGTTGTCTATCTATTATAAGTAGACAGTTGATAGATAATACAAAACTGTGTTACTCATAGATTTCTAATAGACTTGTAGTAGTCTCCATCTATCTATATATAATAGATATTTAGTAGGTATGGAATATAAGTTAAATGTAGTTTGTTAATAGGTTATAGATATCTGTTGTCTATCTATTATAAATAGACAGTTGATAGATAATACAAAACTGTGTTACTCATAGATTTCTAATAGACTTGTAGTAGTCTCCATTTATCTATATATAATAGATATTTAGTAGGTATGGAATATATGTTAAATGTAGTTTGTTAATAGGTTATAGATAGCTGTTGTCTATCTATTATAAATAGACAGTTGATAGATAATACAAAACTGTGTTACTCATAGATTTCTAATAGATTTGTAGTAGTCTCCATCTATCTATATATAATAGATATTTAGTAGGTATGGAAGGAAAGTTAAATGTAGTTTGTTAATAGGTTATAGATAGCTGTTGTCTATCTATTATAAATAGACAGTTGATAGATAATACAAAACTGTGTTACTCATAGATTTCTAATAGACTTGTAGTAGTCTCCATCTATCTATATATAATAGATATTTAGTAGGTATGGAATATATGTTAAATGTAGTTTGTTAATAGGTTATAGATAGCTGTTGTCTATCTATTATAAGTAGACAGTTGATAGATAATACAAAACTGTGTTACTCATAGATTTCTAATAGACTTGTAGTAGTCTCCATCTATCTATATATAATAGATATTTAGTAGGTATGGAATATAAGTTAAATGTAAAATGTAAAATGTAGTTTGTTACTAGATTATAGATAGCCGTTGTCTATATATTAGTGCGTGTGTATAACAATTGTTACACCCAAATTCCCGCTTCTTTTTTGCAGCAGCAGCAGGCACGATGCAGATGATCAGAGAAAAAAGGAGCATTCGCTTGTTGTAGGCCTTTTCGATCAGACCATGAATGTTTATTTATACACAATGTCAGTTTAGTGGTAAGTGAATCAATCCATATCTTTACATTTTATTTGTTAAAGTTAAAGTGTTCCTTTTTGATAGGCTAGAAGCTAGGCTAGTAGGCCTCTAGTAGGCTCTATAACCTAGCCAGGCCTGTATTAGTTAGTAGGCCTAGGCTAGGCTAGGCTACTAAGCTAGGTAGGCCCTAGCCTAGGCCTAGTCTTTTTTAAATTGCACTAGGCATTTTTCATTCAAGTTATAATTATAATAGCCTAGCCTAGGCCTAATATACTTTATAGCCTAGGCTTATAGGCCTACTACTAGTTAGCCTAGGCCCTACATTGCTTGTTTGTTGTTCAAAAAACATTTATTTATTCAACAATGGCATTATACAGTATAATATAATTATAGGTGTGTACATAAATGAAAACATAGTAATAAGCCACAAGTTGTAGGCCTACTTCCCAGGGTTCAATTATAAAATAGATTTTTTAGTTTATAATATTAATACTAAATAGTTATACTGGGCTGCCTAGGCCTATTATCAGTTTGTTAATAGGCCTAAGCCTAGTCTATTAATAGGTTATTATTATACATAATTTTAAACACAGTAGGTTTCATTTATTACCATAAATATAATTTAATACTACCGCAAAACATAGATAAACTCACATTATTTTCGCCCGTTGAGTAAATGTATATTTTTACTTTACAACAAACAAACTTGACGGGTTGTTTGTTGGTATATATTTACTCCATTGTGTTGGTTCAGAGGATGTTTTTCTTACGCACCTGCCTTTCTTGTATTTTGACTCCAAATTTGTTGACTAACTTTATCCTGAACACCACACTTTAAAATTAGGACTTATAAGTACTTTCAGAAGGAGAAACACATAATAACAAATAAATAAATCCTTTAAATTGATGATTTTACAGATGTGTTTCTTTGTATACTGTAATGTAACTCCTCGAGCTCCCCATGCTCAATGTTTTTGTTTCTATGGAGCGCCAAAAGAGCAACAATAATAGTACAAGTATAAAAACAGAAAGAAAACGAAACAAAAAAACTTATCATGATTTTTAAATTAAAATTTATTTGCCAGTATTTATTTCTTCGTACTTGCATGAGTATACTATTATCATTACAATTTTAATTTTATATTGTTCCATCCACACTGTAGATGGACTCCACAGAGTTTTCAGCCCTCTATATAATTTTTTCTCTTTTGACGTTCCATAGAAACAAAAACATTGAACATGGCCCATGGGGTAGGCCTACTGTACTGTAGGCTAGTCATTTTGTGTGCGAGAAAAACGTCTGTAAAATCATCAATTTAAAAATGTATTTGTTACTTTTTATGTGATTCTTTTTCATGAAAGTGCCAATTCTAAGGTGTGGTATTCAGAATAAATGTTGGGAGTTAAAATACAAGGCAGGTGCGAAAGATAAATATTTGTAATCTAGGTGTTGGGTCTTAGCTTTCGTGATCTTAGGTCTTAGGGGGTCTTAGCTTTCGTGGTCTTAGGTTTTGTGACACCCATTGTAAGTATGCAGTTGATAGATATTACAACTGTGATATTAATAATAGATTTCTAATGCAGTATCTAGGCCTAGAGGCCTAGGTCATCTAGCTATATCTACTGTATCTATTTGTAATAATTCTTAGTAGGCCTAAGTATATAAAATAAATAGTTTATTAATAGTTACTGGCTATTATCAGTTTGTTTATAGTCTGTTAATAGGTTACTGGTAGGTAGCCCTTGTATAGCAAAATTCAAATGGCATATTCAACAAAAAAATGTTTAAACAATTATTTTTTCAGAGAGACGATCTTTAACCTATACTAGTACAAATTTGATGGTCAAGTGCAAAGATGATTAATTTATGGTGAAGTGTGCTTTTGCGTAATTAATTTTTCATGTCAATAGTGACAATATTTGGTGCATTTCTTATTGTCTGGTCTAATTCCATTCAGGAATTGTTTTGAATTTTGAAGTTTAAATAAAATGTATACTGTATATTTGGATACTGTGTCTTGTTTCATTTGATAAGTCTAAATTGTTACAAAAGTGATGAGTGTTGCTCTGTTGCTCGGTATTCTTCCTGTCACATGTCCAACTGAGTTCAAACATGTGCAATGTTATGGTTAAGATATTAAGGTTTACAAATACTGTACTATCTTAATTTTTTGTTAAATAAATTTATAAAATGTATACTGTATATTTGGTTACTAATGTCTTGTTTCACTTAATAAGTCTAAATTGTTACAAAAGTAACTGTTGTTGTTGTTTGGTATTCTTCCTTTTACATGTCCAGCTGAGTTAAAACATGTGCAATGTTATGGTTAAGATATTAAGGTTTACAAATAATGTACTATCTTAATTTTTTGTTAAATAAATTTATAAAATGTATACTGTATATTTGGTTACTAATGTCTTGTTTCACTTAATAAGTCTAAATTGTTACAAAAGTAACTGTTGTTGTTTGGTATTCTTCCTTTTACATGTCCAACTGAGTTAAAATATGTGCTTAAAGTTTTCGGACTCGCATATGTATGGACAAGATTAAGGTTTACAAATACGGGAAAAAAATTAATTTGTTATTTTTTTAATCATTATACATTTGTTATTTGCCAATAAGATGAATTATTGTTCTGTATCTGTATTTTAGCCAGAAAAGATTAGATTTTTAATTTCTGTAGATTTTAAGTATCTAAATTAACAGTAGTTAATTTATGTATATTTTTAATAGCCAATTTATATGTAGATTTTTAATAGCCCAATAATATCTATATGTAGATTGTTAATAGCCCAATAATAGTTATATGTAGATTTTTAATAGTCCAATAATATCTATATGTAGATTGTTAATAGCCCAATAATAGTTATATGTAGATTTTTAATAGCCAATTATTTAGTAGATTTTTAATAGCCAAATAATGTAGATATTTAATAGCCCAATAATAGCCAATTTATGTAGATTTTGAATAGCCAAATAATGTAGATTTTTAATATCCCAATAGTCGCCAATTTATGTAGATTTTTAATAGTCCAATAATAGCCAAATAATGTAGATTTTTAATAGCCCAATAATAGCCAAATAATGTAGATTTTTAATAGCCCAATAATAGCCAAATAATGTAGATTTTTAGTAGACAAATAATAGCCATTTTTAAGTAGATTTTTAACAGCCCAATAATAGCCAAATAGTGTAGATTTTTAATAGCCCAATAATAGCCAAATAATGTAGATTTTTAGTAGACAAATAATAGCCATTTTTAAGTAGATTTTTAATAGACCAATAATAGCCAAATAATGTAGATTTTTAGTAGACAAATAATAGCCATTTTTAAGTAGATTTTTAATAGACCAATAATATCCAAATAATGTAGATTTTTAGTAGACAAATAATAGCCATTTTTATGTAGATTTTTAATAGCCCAATAATAGCCAAATAATGTAGATTTTTAGTAGACAAATAATAGCCATTTTTATGTAGATTTTTAATAGCCCAATAATAGTCAAATAATGTAGATTTTTAGTAGACAAATAATAGCCATTTTTATGTAGATTTTTAATAGCCCAATAATAGCCAAATAATGTAGATTTTTAGTAGACAAATAATAGCCATTTTTAAGTAGATTTTTAATAGCCCAATAATAGGCAAATAATGTAGATTTTTAGTAGCTGAATAATAGCCAATTATTTAGTAGATTTTTAATAGTATATTAATAGCCAAATAATGTAGATTTTAAGTAGACAAATTATAGCCATTTTATGTAGATTTTTAATTGCCAAATAATAGCCAATTTATACAGATTTTTAATAGCCCAATAATAGTCATTTAATTAGTAGATTTTTAATAGCCCATAAATAGCAAATTAATGTAGATTTTTAAAAGCCAAATAATAGCCAATTAAGAATCCATTCTAGATAGATTATTGGTAGTCTAATAATAGTTGTATTTAGTAGGTGTCGCCTACTAATATCATCGCGAAATATGCTAATGAGGCAAAAATCTACTAACGACTATAAAAAATCTATCAAATATCTATCTACTAGTAGGTGATAAATAGGCGACAGCTCTATATCTACTAAGCCGGATAGACTATAAGGCTAACCGCTATAGAGCTATAACTACTAAGACTTTTTGTTATGGGACACCACAAGTTGGAAGATCACAAGAAACAATGTGGATGACTCATCTCAGCATGATTGCTCAAATTACTGAAAGTGGTCCTTGCATCGTATCCAACTAGAACCAAACTTTAAAACATTATGCTCAAAATGAAATATTTTTCTTAAATCTAATATTTCTCTGTTTTAATGGAAACTGAAGAAATCTGCTGTCCTCACCCATTTAATAACATCACTATCAACACACAAGGAGGTGAACCTTATAAGGACAAATAGAATAAAATTCTACGAAAAACAATAACTGTATGATGTTTAAAGGACACAAAATCAACTACTCCAGACAATTTTTAAACTCATGCCTTCACATAGCCTTTTTCTTTCTTTTCCACAACATTTTGAGCAATTAATTTATAATAACAAAACAAGTCCAACATTGGCAAGACTTCGGCATCCACATCTTCCGTAAGATATTATTACCCATGTCTTATTTTACTCACTTTTTTAGTCTGTGCTATATAATTGGTAACCACAGGTACATAAGTTTTAGGTGATAATATTTGTTTTGAACTCAAAATCAACAGGTGCGGTTTGCTCATAATTGCGGGAATGACCAGGTGTGCATGACAGATTTGAGACTGAGTGGTGAAGTACAAATTCCAGGGTAAGGCTTATTACACAACGAAGTACCTGGCCCAACTAACTGCAAAAGAAGTAATAAAAAAGATTATTTAACAGTCTTACTTTAGTGTGTTATATGTTGCACACACAACCACCTTTTTAAATTTTTAGGATTTGAACCATGTAGTCCTATGTTATATAATAAGTACTGCCAGTGGACTGAGGTCACGTGTCCTTCGTTAACTCTCAACTACTATCACTAATAATTAAGATCCCAACAACATTTAAACATTCTTCAACAATTATTAGATAATTGGTTAGTTACTTTACTTTGTTGTTTATTTATTTTTTTATTGTCATTAACGGGTTGTCTTTAGTTAGCCTATTTCCTGTTCAGAGTCTAGTTAATTTTAATAATCAACTAACACTCCAAGATCTTTACGAAATAGCGCTATATAAATGTTGCATTATATATTATATATTGATTGATAGTACAGACTTCAGGTAAAAATTGTGCATATCAGATGTTGTGATGTCAGCATATGGCCATCTGAATTTTTTTCATCTTGTTTTGTCTCCAAATTTCTTCCAAATTTTAATATGTTCTTGCTCAGACAATTATCTTGAAAATTGTCATCTTCATGTTTCATTTTTTTTTATGAGGATTCCGTAATTTCATGTTTTACACTGTATATAATACTGTATATTCTGTATACATACTAAACACATTTGAGCACTATAAACATGTGCTTCAGGTCATAGAATTACACACATTACATACATTATAAAAATCACCTATCTTTCGTGACAAGTTTAATTCTAGTTATATTTTATATTTGTTTCTTATTGTCTGTTTCAGGGGATCAAGATACCTGCCACTTGGACTTCAACGTCATATCTATGCTATGATACATGTGCAAAATATGGGAGAAGAGGCCCATCAAGCTAAAGTCTATATTACATTTCCCAAAAATGTGGTATTCATCAAATCAGAAAATGCCAGAGTGAGTGTTCAGTGCCAGTTCACTGTTCATATGGCTTCTTTTCAAGCAATTTTTTCAGGTCAAAGCAACTGGACAAATGCCAACATTTCCCAAAACCTAACATTTTTATGGCTTTTAAGGTCGCAAATTCTTTTCTACTTTTCACTGCTGTACAAGCTCGAAACTTTGTGAGATTAATCACCCCTATTTTTCTTCTTTTCAGTTTTATTCACATTTAGTGATTTGTTTGCATATTATGCTGTCTATTTTGTGAGATCCTTACCTATAGACTTTACATATGCCATTTTTCCTAATATGGATTAAAAATGGAATACTAGCTCCATGCCGGCCATACAAATATCTCTCACACATGACATTGTCCTCATATTCCACTTGATCATGGCGAGGGGAGTTGGGAGGAATTGTTATACAGGTACTGTAGGTATCTCACTCATAGACTACCAACACCACTGTTGGTTTGTGTAGTCTATTTTGTGAGATCCCTACCTTTATAGACTCTACATATACCAGAGTAGCACCGGCACCAGGAGGAGGGCATGATTGAAATAAAGGCTGAAAAATCGTCGGCCTGAAGGTAACACAATGAAAAAGTGGTCTGAGCTCTCCACCATGCCACTGTGTGAAGATGCATACGCTGACTTGATAGCGGAATCGGATAGTGTATCACACACACTGGGCACCAAAGCCTGTCTTCTCGCAAAACAGAGTATGAGGATATTTTAGAGAAAAAAATGGTTGGTGGAGAGTTTGGGTCTTTGCTAAGAACCCTGCTCGGAAAGTAAAACAAACATAGTTGCTCTCAAACCGAATATGGTCCCGGGCTTAGAATAAAGTAGACTCATCATTGTGGGAAACCAAGTTTGGTATCTACCAGAAAGATTTTGCATTGATGGCGATAAATGTGTGATATGACCAGAGGGATGAGGGAGAGAGGTGGAAAGGCATACAAAGAAAAATGATAAAGGAGGTGGAGTTCCATTGTATGCATGTGAAGAAGATCTCAGGGCTGGAGATGGCGGTCGGGCCAACAGTTTTATCGCTGCCCGACAGTTCTCTATGCGAGCTTGTGATGGGAACGCCAGGGACCAAATCAGATTTAGACGGGCCCCAAGAAACAGTGGGGACTGAGACGGTGTGAGAATTGATTTTTTATAATTAATAATGAAACCTGCGGCCTCAGTGATCTTCAATACAAGACTGACATGGTTTACAAGGACCTGTTTGGAATTTGCGAGAATTAGCCAATCGTCTAAGTACATGAAGATTCTTACCCTCATCGAGTGGAATACTGCCTCCAGTGCTTTGACTACCCAAGTGAAGACCCATAGGGCAATAGACAGGCCAAATGGAAGGGCTCTGAACTGGTATAGAAAACCCGTAGCCAATTACGGCCATTCTTAACCTTACAGGGATTATAAATTGATTTCAACTTAGAAGGAAGGAGAGGAGGATCCCGCAGATATTACCAGCGCGGATCCCTTCCCGGGTAGCAATATCGTGGTGCCCAGGGTAGTTTCCAAGATTGCCTGAGTCTTATAGTAAGATGTTTGCTGATAGATTTAGGTGTTATTCATCCCGGAGCCAATTCTTGGCCGTCCGGGGTATCCTGTGTTCCCGAATCATGGATTTATATTGGTCCTTGGCCAAGCACCAGGCAGATGATTTTATGACCTTCTGTCTTTTGGCCTGACAATAAATTTGTCTCAGCAAGTCCGGGTGAATACCCGCCACAGGCATGTTGGAGGTTGCAGGTGTTTGGGAGAGCATCAGGTGTTTCATACAGGAAGTGGGAAAGAATACCTGGTAAAGCCCTAGAGATGAGATGGTGAAGCCCGGATGGGAGTGGCGTATCATCAACTTTAAATTATGGCTCCGACCCATTTAAATATCAGTGGAATCTTCACATACCTGCACCTTGATATCTGGATTAATAATCAAGGGGACAGAAAGAGGAGCCCTGGTCGATCCAGCTTTAATTCACTTTCTCTCCTCTATGGTCTTACTCACTTGCTGTGATATTAATTTAAGCATATCCGGGCTTAGAATCTGAGACACAGGCGGCGGGTTAAGTTGTACGGTCGGGGCCCACTCTTTAGCAGAAATGAACTTCTCTGCAGGTCAGCTTATGCATGCCTCGCAGATTTGCTGCATTTATGGCAGTGAGGGCACGCCAAATGGCAATCTAGCTTCGTGGACGGGCGGGGCCCGTCACACATGGAACAGGCTGCGGCTTTACAAGCAGACATGGCTACAATAAGGATACTGTAGTTTTCTAGGTAGAAGCTTTCTTCACAAGAATGCTGCTAAACACAATAAAGTCCATGTAAAGGCTTGCGGTGGTGTTCTTTTTTATTGTTCTATTTTAATTAGTTTCTTTTAAGGCTTTCAAAGTCACAAGTTCACTTTTCATAAAAATCGAAAGGAATATGTCATCTGTGAGTTTGTATGACCAGCTACGGTGCCTGGACTATTCCATTTTTAGTCGTGTGCAAATGCGATTCTACAGCTAACTATGTCGGTTGGTTGGTTGGCTGGTCGGTTAAAACACTAACTCAAATTTGAACATGTGACTGCAGCCATGTATATGGCCTTGTTCTTTCGAGAGGTGTCCATATTGGAAATAATGGCATTATAGTAGAGTCTACAGGTAGGTATCTCACTCATAGACTACCAAAAACACTGTTGATTTGTGTATTACACCATAGCTCAACCTTATTATATTTTTTTTGCTTTACAGTCATCTGTTGTAACCCTGTGTGAACCGAATTTTAAATTAAATTCTTCACTAACAACTGTAATATGTGATATTGGTAACCCTATGCCAGCAAAGGTAGAGGTAAGCAATTTATTAACTATTCATTTGGCTTGGTTACTTCCAATGAAGTGTACCTAATTTGGTTTTCTTAGTTTGGTAACTATATTATAAATTTATTCATTTATACTGTAAAACCTAGTTTATACCAAGTGGGGTAACAAAATAATTTTTTTTTATCCCAATAGCCTTAAAATAATATTCAATAAAATACTTATATAGATGAACTTTAGTGGATCTTTGATTTCAGTTCATCTGAAATATATAATTTCACTACTATTGCAGAGTGTCTTTAGATTGAAACTTGATGTTAGTGCAGTGACTGGAGACCAACAAGGATTCCATGTTATTATGGAAGCCAACTCATCCAGTCATGAAACAAACTTTACCAAGAAGAATAACATTGTATCACAATACATACGAGTAAGAGTTGAAGCTGATGTCACTGTTAAAGGGTGAGATGAAAGCCTTTAACATTAAATGTAGATAATTAAATAGATAATTTTAATATGTACAGTATTTTGCAACAACAGGAGTCTGTCAAGCGTACCTGGTTTCACTTGGTTCACTCCCTGCCAGTTTATTATCTTGTAATAATAATATGATGCTAGACTTTGTAACTATTTATCCCAACTTTAGTTGTACTGTACTGTTTATTGGCATATTTAAAAAATCTCTACAAACTGTATACTCTTTTGTCAGATTAAAAAATCTGCGATTAAATGCAAGCATGTAAACCGTGCTTCAATGGTCTTGCCTCACATTATTGACGCAGTGTTTGCAATACTACAAAACATGCTTAATTTTTTTCCTTATTTTCTATTTAGTGTTGCCCATCCTGAACAGGTAGAGTTTGGGCTTAAAAAAACTGATGTGAATGTCATATTGGAGCAGTCCTTAGATCATGTTCAAAATGTTTCTGAGAGGTCAACTAATCGGCTGTATATAGATGAACTTTCAGACGAAGGACAAGTGATTGGTCCTAGTTTTACACATGTTTATCATGTAAGTATCATATTATTTTGAGTTCCTTTTATTGTACTTTTTATTTCATTTTTAATGTTGTGACTTAATATAATATACAAATAATGAATGTTTATTAGGGCAATGGCATTTCGAATGAAATTATTTTGTTCCATTGCACGAATATAAAACAATTATTAATTTTATAACACACTTTTTAAAGAGAGGCCAAAGTCTAAACCATTAAAAAAAAAGCACTTCAATTCTGTATGCAGAGTAGAACAATAGACACTACAGGTTGATTGAACATGATCATTCAACAACAACATCCTAGCTTTGTGCTGAGTGTGTAGATGCTCACTGTGTAACAAAGGTTGATTGAACATGATCATTCAACAACAACATCCTAGCTTTGTGCTGAGTGTGTAGATGCTCACTGTGTAACAAAGGTTGATTGAACATGATCAGTCAACAACAACATCCTAGCTGTGTGCTGAGTGTGTAGATGCTCACTGTGTAACAAAAAGGAACATGCAAACAAAAACTGCAGACATTCTCATATACAAACACACTCGATCGTGTAATTAAAAGCGCAATAGAACATTTATTTAATAATATGTGACCCACAATCCTTAAACCAGATAAGTGTGTTGTAATGTATCTGTACGATCATTTTTAATGTTGTGCCCAATTTCTATTTTTTGCACTGTTCTTTCTTTTAGGCTAGAAACATGGGCCCAAGCACAATACCTTATCCTTCTACAGTGAACATCACGATACCTTGGCGAACAAAGGAAGGTGATTGGTTGATATACATCAAACGAGTTGAGGTAATGTTGATTGAGGACTCTTGAGTGATATGTGCGCTATAAAAATCCTGTTATTATGATGTTATTATTAATTAAAATTAGTATGGTTTCTCCAAATGATACCTTTAATCTCTACTGGATATGACAAAACCGAGACAGCATATGGCAATACAAATACAATATGTTTTGTTTAACAGGTTGAAGGCCTTGGAGAATGCGATTATAATTCTATTTTTAAAGCACAACATGTGTTGATAAGAGAGCAGTATAACAATGTTACAACAGGTTTACAACAAGTTAGCGGTGCCAATGACGTAACATTCAATACCAAGATCAAATCACAGAGACTTGTAAATATTCAAATATTTTTTTTATCAGAACCGTAAAGTGTTAAAAGGTGGTTTCTGTGTGAGGAGTTAGGAAAGTTTTAAGACAGTTTCTGACTGAGAGTTGTAGAGTGATGTTAGGGTGGTTTGTGTGTGAAAAAAGGTGGAATAGTTTGGGGTGATTTTAGAATGGTGAGTTATAACAGTTTTAAGATTGTGTTGCAGAAGTTAGGATGTTGTGTGTTTGAAGGGGTGTGGAATTTAGGATGGTTGGGAGTTGCAAAAGTTTGGATGGATTGTATTTGGAATGTTAGGATGGTTTCTGCATCAGGAGTTGCAGAAGTTATGATGGTTTGTGTTTGAAAATGGGTGGAAGATATCAAGGTTTCTGGGGATTTGCAGAATGATTGACATCCCCTAATGGTTATGCAGCAAATTCAAATAAAGATTTTAAGTTAAAAGAAAACTTTTTTATTATTACAAACAAAAATGCATTGGGTGCAAAGTGGTTCTAGTGTAAAGCTTATACATTTGATATGTTTTTTAAATTTCAGAATTGTAATACAGCAGAGTGTGTTACCCTTGTATGTAATGTAGATGTTATGCCAATTGATGCCTACCTCATTGTACGGATTTATGCCCGTATTTGGGAACATTCCTTCATTTCAGTAAGAAGTTTATTTCAATAAAAAAATGTTAGGCAGACAAATTAAGTAATGCTTTTTTTAATTACATAATGAATTTTATCTCAAAATCAACTCAAAAGGAATAAAGTTATTGTCATCAGTTTGTAATCAGTTTAAGTCAGAATACAACCAAGGAGCAAACTTTTTGTTTCATGTGTCATACCCTTTGCCCCTGCCATTTTCTTATTCATTGTGAAATTTATGATAAAAAAAGACGAACAACAACCTGATATATCTGATCAGATAATTTGATTTTACTTACACTAACTTAATAAAAAAACATTTTAATTGTAGTTGAATCTGGGCTTAGCAGAGATTTTGACAACAGCAGAGATCTTTGTAGATGATGCCCTCAATCAGCATATTGAACCACTGAACCATAAGCCAAATATAGCAACAGTAAGTCTACAACTATTACTTCAAGACATTTGACATCATTAATTAGGTGTTGTATCATATTCATTAACTTAGTCACTATTCTTATGTACCCTAAAGGCCAATTTACACAAATGAGAACCGTTTAATATGCCAGCCCTTTCCAATCGTCGTATATGGCTATGTGCATTGTGAAAAATGTGCCACCAATGTATTTTTAACTTTAGTTTAACCAAAAGTAAATTTTTGCTTTTGTTTTTCGTATATCCAAAACAATATCGAACTAGATTTAATTCGTCACTATGACGAATTATAGGTTATATGCATTGATTTAAATAAAGATAATTGATTTTTAAAAGATATATTGATTGATTGATTTTCTCAGAATCTTTAATTATTTATAATATATGATAGGACCTGGCCTTGCTAACGTGACCACCATAGCCGGTATCACAATCCGATCAAAGATCCATATGCGTATAATGTCATAAACCACATTTGTTGTTACATAATAATAAAGACATAAGTTAATTTTTATCTAGATTTCATTATAAATCATGTGTATAATCTATACACTAAGAAATAAATTTTAACAAACAATACGGATAATAAAAAAAAAATCTTATTTCGTTTCCCAAGGTGAGACTCGATCTCGTTACCTTGAATGCCATAGACACGAGCACAGACCATCGAGCCATACACAACTGACTAAAAGTTGTAGAAAAATTCCTCCGTGTATTTACTATGCAGTAACCAGTTTGGTGCAAATAGATTATTACATACCGCAATGAATTATAATTTTTTACTATGATGACATCTTTAAAATGTAAACAAATGATGCACTGTCAAACTATATACTTTTAACTTTAATATATGAACTTTGGAAGGAAGAAAGTTAATGTTAAGTTTGTTATTTTGGCCTAAGAAAATGTCATAATTTGTTTGATTGTCGAAATTATTTTAAAAAAAATTTAATATGCAATTAATGATGACTTAATCAACTTTTGTTCTCTTAATTTGATAATAAATCATACATATGAAACATAAACTTCAACAAAATGAAATAAAAAATAGGTGTTCCCCTGCATTCTGACGATATATATTAATTTTAAATTTAGTATATTTTCACCATTTTGTTAACTTATACGTGCGTAGCCAGTCACTTTTGACGTGCTCGTATAACGCAATTTCGAGTTGAAACGTGAATCAAATATGATGATATTATTAAAGAAAGATTGTAAAACAGAAATCGGGCAAAAAGAGTGCGCATTAACGTTTAACGAGCAGTGCGCGTGCAAAAATCGACGCACTCATGGAAATTGCCATAAAAATCGAAAATAAATTTTGACAATTTTGAACATTTTAAGCGCGCGTACGCAAGCGTTATATGCGCTACGCACGTAATTGTATTGCCATATGATGAAATATGACCTGAAATTTATGAGTACCAAATTTTGTTTAATTGTGATTCATGCTTGTGAAGATATGATTACAAACGTGATTTCGTAAAATCTGAAAAGTTGACTTAGCTAGATGAAACTGATGCCAAGATAATTCACGGACAAAATAGTGCTAAGGAAAGAATAAATAAATAAATAAATAAAGATTTTGACAGAATCAAGAGGTTATATGCATTAATGCATATAACCTAATAAATGAATCTTAGAGTGAGACAGGAAACTCCAACATTTATCTGAAGACTGAGGTCTGTGCTTCCCAAATCTTATTCCAAACCGATCATGGATTATTTTTCATTGCAGGTTAGCACTACTGTGTACACTGAAGAAGCTGTGACTGGTGATACCAAACTTCCATTCTGGATTATAATCAGTAGTGTTCTAGTTGGCTTGATTAGTCTTATTTTAATTGTTTTTATTCTGAGAAAGGTAAGTTTTGAAGTAAATTCTCACACCTACCATATGGACTATAATTATGGTTCTCTACCACTATGATTAATTGGGCACACATGAACTCGGATAAAAGATTAGAGAATAATCTAAAACTCTGTCTACTCTATGAAACTTTATGTGAAAAAGAAAATGTTTTGTACCTCTATATGGACATGATTATGTTAAATCACTACCATAATTTGGGCACATCACACTTTTTGGTCAAACTAGGCACAGCCTACAAACATCCCTCCCCTTCTATACAAAATAAATATTGTAGTGTGAATTTAAGGTAGTATAAAACCAGGATCATAATGTTGGAATGGTCAAACAAGCCTTCATTAACAACTCAAAGGCCCGCATATTTTGAATCGGCATTTATTTATTATATGCCATCTAGAACACTCTGTCAGAGTCACAGATTAATTTTTTATATTATATATTATATGTAGCCAATTGAGATAATACTCCCTCAACATATTAGTGTATTATTATGTAAACACACTTGTTTACATACTGTATAAAAGAAATGATTTATATTTACTTTTCTAAATTTTTATAATAGGTAATTTTTAAACTTATAGATTGTATGTATAATTGTATTTAATACTAGGGTTGTCTGTATTCTTCACAGGTTGGGTTCTTTCACAGGAAACATAAGGAAGAATTAGATCAGTTGATAGAGGATGACAAATATGAGAGAGAAGGCCTTACTTCAAGGCAGGCCATTGAAGAAATCTGGTCTAACAGTTTTCATGATTCTGATATGTTTTCAAAATAGATTCAATAATTTGCATTTCATACTTTTGTTGTAACAAGTTAGCTTTAATGGTTCTGCTACATTGTTAAAATAGGGACAATTTGTTGTAACAAGTTAGCTTTAATGGTTCTGCTACATTGTTAAAATAGGGACAATTTGTTGTAACAAGTTAGCTTTAATTTAATGGTTCTGCTACATTGTTAAAATAGGGACAATTTTAAATATTATATTTTCTCTAAATAAATATTAACAATTCATGATTCTGATGTGTTTTCGAAATAAATATTAACAATGTTATCTTTCATGATATTGATAGTATGCTATCAATATATGGGTTGGGGTTGGGTTCTGTTGTCAGAATAGTGACAATTTGTCTTTCATGTTTGATATGTTGTCAAGGAAGTGACAATTTGTCTTTCATGTTTCTGATCTGTTGTCGGAATAGTGACAATTTGTCTTTCATGTTTGATATGTTGTCAAGGAAGTGACAATTTGTCTTTCATGTTTCTGATCTGTTGTCAGAATAGTGACAATTTGTCTTTCATGTTTGATATGTTGTCAAGGAACTGACAGTTTTCCTTTCATGTTTCTGATTTGTTGTCAGAATGGTGACAGTTTTCCTTTCATGTTTTTGATTTGTTTTCAGAATAGTGACAGTTTTCCTTTCAAGTTTCTGATTTGTCAGAATATTGAAAATTTCCCTTTCATGTTTCTGATATATTGCGATCTCTTTCGTATCTGATCTAGTGTCATAATCATTGACAAGTTGTTTTTTGTATCTGACCTGTTGTAATATTAAAATATTTCTATCACATTCACTTTCATCGCTGGTTACTTTTTAAAATGTATAAAGAACCATTTCCTTTCATAATTCTAAATAATGTAATTGAAGCATTTATTTTGATTTCTTTTAATAGACTCTTATAAATAAAACAGTTAAAGAAAAGAAATGTATATCGATGTACCTGTAAATGTTTAAGTTATTTTTTAAAAACATAAATATACTAAATGTGAGGTAGTAAAATTCAGATTATTTTGTGTCAACATCACTGAAATGGTGGAAATAATGCTTGTATTGACACTAGACAATCAAAAAGTTTATACATTTTTTTATCAAAATGCTAGCTACAAAGATAGCAATAATAATAATAATAATAATAACACCTTTATTTAAAAACGGATGCAACACTTGAATCACCATATTGGTGTTTTTCACAAGGCTGTTACTTACTACAAAACTATTATACTATTACACAAGTTATCAATTACAGTACAAAAAAAAAGAAAAAAAAAAAGATTTCATGAAAAAATATAGAGTTTCAAGTATATTTTATCTTTGGTCATTTATCATTTTTTTAAATATATGTATAATGCGGATTCCTTGTTTTAGGAAATTCATGAAATGTCTTTCTTGATTTAATAATGGAAAGACAGTCGCAGGCTTATGCTTATCTGTTCAGTACTTTCCACTAGTTCCAATTATCTAACAAAACGTGCTGGCCCACAGTGTAAATAATGTATTATGTAAAGTTATGTTTTTGATTATAAGGCATGTATACAGTTTATTTTCTTAAAGCTTGTAAATAAGTACAATATTTCATGTTTTATATATTTGTAGTCTGTAGTATAAGATTAATATGTATTATATATTATATAAGGCAGTATGAGAATAACTATACTTTTACACTGCTCTCAGAAAATGAACAAATAAATTCTGATATTTTTGTGAAATACTTTAATTTGTGAATAGTGGGATTGATGTCTGAAAAGCTATAATACGGCAGTGGTTGGTGGTAATTAATTAGCTAAAATACTGGAAATGTACTTGAATGATGGCAGAGTCGGTTATAAGTTATCATTATCGGTTCAGTTATAATAAACGACGTACATTCAAATACGTTTAAATGGATGCTTTGTTCTTGGTTAGATGCCCGGATGCAGCTTTTACTTGGATTCATCATATAACATAATCTTGTTATTTTACCGCTGAACACTTCTATCATATGCATAGTCACGGAGACGGTCTTCAACACGATGTGTATGCGCTTTTTATTTTGGGTGGTGTACCAGAACGTGGTGCTGCACTATTCGCACGACTGTGACATTTTGTGTACTTATTGAGTGGCAACTGTAAAGATTTCACCACTCTGTACAATGTAAAGCTTGGTTCCCACTTGGAGGCAACATAGGACGCGTCAGCGCGGGCAAACGATTTAACCAATCTCAACACGATAGATCATCTTGTCGCTTGTAACATTTGTTTCCCGTAAAGCGCGCCGCAAGTGGGAAACACATTTTTTTATTTTTTTTTTTAAATAAAATTAAGCAAAAACTGAGTAAAATTAAGTAAATACGGAGTGAAACCAGTTCAAGTTCAAGTTTATTGTTTCACACAATACAATACAATAGAACAGTAACATAAATTAATAAATACAATTGTGTGAGGAGGACGCAATAAGCCAAGGCTTTAAGTTTGGTCCTCCAGATAATTAATATAATATTTAATTATTTAATTTAAGTGAGAGAACAAAAACAAACTTCTTTCTTTCGTCAAATTGACAAATAAAATTAAACAAAAAGGCACAAAAAAGAAAAAAAAAACAGTCTTAAGGCAATTGTGAATTACTAATGTTCTAAATAGTTTGAAATAAGTCTTTGTTTGTATTTTGTTTTAAATGTATTTATGATGGTTATTGCTTTTAGATTGAGCGGTAAGTTGTTCCATATATACGGTCCATTGTAAATAAAAGATGTTCTTCTAAGTAATATGGTATGCTTTTCGTATATTAGATTTTTTTGCAGTTGAAGATTACCAAGTAAAAACTGAGTAAAATTAAATAAATACTGGTGAATCCATCATCAACATAAAAGTAAAAACTAAGTAAAATTAAGTATAGGCTATACTGAGTAAACCCAAGTAAAAACTGAGTAGAATTAAATAAATACTGAGTGAATCCATCATCAACATAAAAATTGAACTCCTTTGCATCTTGTTGGTCTGGTTTACAATACAAATCTGCTATGTGCTTGAGACCAACATTTTCACAGCCTGGAGAGGATCCAGTTCCAAAAATATGAACCTTCATTCTATATATTAATGGTTCTGTGTTAATATTACCCTTGTCCCCCACCATAAGAAACGTAAGTAGTCTGTATATTCATCGTTTACATGAAATTGATAGAACATTCGTCCTATGTCACACATGACGACTATATCTTCCTGTCTAAATCGACATAACACTCCTACTAGTGTGTGTTGGTCAAATATGGTCCTGTTAATAAATGGTCATTTAAAGACGTACAGTATTTTTAAATCTTGCAAAACTGTCGAATACAACGCGTAGTTTATTTAGTTTTTTGAAAATGGTACACCCCGTGATGAGGTATGTACTAACCACCTTTCATCATATCATCAGCATACACAATTTCTGCATCATCATTTTTTATAACAGCTTTCATAAAACCTTTATAGTGCTTAATAAAGTAGATCTTGTCTTTTATAAGTCTTTTCTTCAAACAACTGCAGTCTGTGTAGGGCCATACATTTGTTATCAGACAATTCTGGTCTGGCTTTAAATGGCAGTGGCATCTCAACATGCTTTTTTCTGTATTCACATGGACAGATGTAGTTAAAATATCTAAGAATTTCTGATCATTAAATGAATAAGGATCAGGGGCGGACCCAGGGGTGTTGCCCTAGTGGCCCGGACAACACCCTTAATTTCATACTAAATGTTGTTTCTGCCACTAAATTAAAATTGAGTAAATATCCATCCGGACCCGGAACTTGATAGGCTTAGTCATAAAGTAGTTACAGAGTTGCAGGACATTTTATCATTGTTGAATGTTGATGTTAGCTTAATTGTTAAAATTGGTAAAAGAAGTAATTCTAGCGCCAACGAATTAAAGCCTGTTTTCTCTGTCGACGTTATTCGACGCTATCGTCGTTGATCGTTAACAGTTCAACGACGATCGTTTGAAAACGATCAAGTTGAAATGATAACGATAGCGAGTACCTTTTCCTGTAAATCGTTAACATTTCAATGTTTACGTAGAAGATCGCCGATTATTGTTAACGATAGCGTCGACTAACGTAGACAGGAAAACAGGCTTTAACGACCTTCACAACCAAAATATTTCTTTGTAACAAAATTTATTTTAAATGGAACGCTACAAAAAAATCCTCCGCTTCATCGCTGTATGAATACCTAATAACCAGACAAGAACGTATCTTCGTTTTACTATCAACGGCATTAATTAAAGACTCATCAACTTTAAGAAGATATGAACACTTTAATGTATAAACGAATATAATATCAACCGAAACAATATATAATGTAACATGAACAAACTAACTCTATATGTAAACAATGTCCTTCGATAGGGCGCAAGGTGGTGCACAGTAACAACGATAACTCACGAGGACGTGATTGATGGCGCAACGCCTCTTCCTTCCACATTTCTTTCAAAAACAGAATAAAGGAAAAACAAAACAAAGTCCAATTGTAAAAACAAATGCAAAGTCTAAGGGTGAAATACCCATTCTCCAGTGTTTTGCCATCTAGGCGGCTGTTTGTTTCTAGTAGAACGACGTTGGGGACTGCCATTAAAAGTGTAAGTTTCAGAAGATAATTCGACAGGCGGTGAAGTTAAAGCTACTGGTGGAGTGGTGTTGTCAACGTGCGAGTCGGAATCAGAGTCTGGATCGTTAGGTAAACCTCGAATGAGATCTTTAGGTGAATGCAACAACAATGTTGGTTGTACACGATAGCAATCTGAGATTCGGACATCGTATGACTTGGAACGGAACTGTGACTTAGTAAATTTACGAAGTTGACAGCGGTCGTCCGAGATTTTTACCACCATATACTTATCACGAGGTTTGGTTTTGTCCCGGTCTCCATACAAGAATACCAAATCACCAAGATTGATAGACCCATTTGTAGAAGCAGGAGTGGATGAACCATGGGATTTTAATTTTTTTACTGTTTTCGCGCCTTATTTATAGAAAATTTTTTTAGTAGCTGTTAACTTTAAATGATAGATTATAACCTCAAAAGTCATTTAAAGGCCAGGTGCGGGCATTCCAATAATTATCGATCTATAGTTACTCTATGTTTCATAATTTTTGCGATTTTATTTGTGTTACACAAGCTTGTTGAAAATAAGCACTTTCTTATAGTTCAAATTACACAATAAAATCTCTATTCTTTTGTACACACATTTTGTAAATAGAGAGACATTCTAAAAAGCTATGAAAAATAAACAATGTGGTAAAATGTTATCAGATGACTAAATATAGGTAATATCTATATATAAATTTACGTAAGGGCAAAATTCGGTAAATCGCGCCTTACTTCTAGAATTTTTACTCGATGGTATATAAAGTTGGTTCGTACTTTCGGTACTGATTTTAACCACCTGATGTAACCCTGTTTACTAATTAAATTAAGTTAGATAATTAGTTATTGACGATTAAAACGAATTTAGGTTCAACGATTTTCCCCAAATAGGGGTGTTTTCCGATCGTGGTATACACTGTCTAATGGATGTCCATCTTGAAAAATACCCGCCACAAAAATGCGAGGAGGCTTCGCATTTTCCTATCTCCTCCTACGATAATTGTTTTTAATAGCTGAAAACCGGTTGAACAGCTAGAGTACACCATCATAATGTTGAAGACAGGCCGATTTTCTTAAAAAAATACTATTTTGATAGATTTAATATACGATTATACAAATGTATTGATTTGCGATGAATGGAACATCCCAATCTCTCAGTCTGCCAGAGTTTGGTTTAACACAAGTAGGTAAATTTATGAGCCCTTGGTTTAACACATACGGTAGGTAAATATATGGGCCCTTTGAGAATAAACTTGCAATACTTTGACAATACTGTAAATACCTATTAACTATTTTTGGTCCTCATTTGAATCGAACATTTCTTACTGTGAATGTTCGTACTGTTAGATGTAATATAAAAATATATACAAAAAAACGTTATTACTGAGATTGTGGATAGGCTCTACTGTTAGATATATAAACACATTATTATATACAAATAAACTTTATACTGACAGTTCTTTCTCAACGTTTGTATTAATTAATAACTACCAAAAATAAACGTCGTAGTGGTGTATCGTGACATGTACTTTAATATTTCAATCGATTATGACAGTGACAGTTTTAACTAAACTGAATAAAGAATGTTCTCTAATATAATTAAGAATCTCTTGCCATACACGGGGAAAGTTAGTGTACAATGAATATTTAAAAGAAATAAATAAATAAATAAATAAAATAAACAAATTATTAAATCGCAAATGTTTTACTGTATTGAGAGGTATATTATTTATAGGCCTATAAAACAAAAAATATTTCGTAAGGGAGTGGATAAAGAAAATATTTAAAAATTGTTCCTCTTTGTACCTATCCGCTTTCCCATCCCTCAACCCTAATGTTACATACAAAACACAAATTGGATTTCTTTAAATGAGTCCAAATCAACAATTTGGACTCATTTTGTGATAAGTTTCTCCTTCGGAAGTAATCCCCAGGGTGCTAATTTTAGTTGACTACATAAATCATCGTGTCTATTTATTTGTTTCTGTAAACGACAATGTATTATAGTCCTGCGGTATACGTACATTTGAAATCGCCAGTTTTGTTACGCTGAAATTACTGTGTATTCGAGAACCATCTGTGGGCACGACCATCTAGTAACTTGAATTTTACATTTCTGGTGTTTTTATTGAACTTCAGATTTTTATTTTCATTGCTATAGCAAAAATTATCCACCGTATATCCACCATCTTTTTTCACCTTCTATGGAGTGTTACGGGCTCGCTCGTTAGGCTGAAACCAACAATAAGAACATAACAAAACACGTTGTCGTCCATCTTTATTCCTCTCACCTCTTTTACTCTAGAGGGTTCACTTCCGTGTGACAAACTCATCACACACCCCCACTTAAAGAAAGTTTGATATGATTAAACTTATAACTGTTTACTATAACATCTTAAGTCTTTTCTTATACAGTAGTTATTTTAACAGGTCGTTGATATGAATTTACTTCAACTGCTTCTTTAAAATTTTCATTGCTATAGCAAAAATTATCCACCGTATATCCACCATCTTTTTTCACCTTCTATGGACCGTGTTACGGGCTCGCTCGTTAGGCTGAAACCAACAATAAGAACATAACAAAATTAAACACGTTGTAGTTGTCGTCCATCTTTATTCCTCTCACCTCTTTTACTCTAGAGGGCTCACTTCCGTTTGACAAACCTATCACAGGAGTCACCAGACATGTTATTACACAGTAGGTTAAACTACCTAACTACTGAAAAAAGGTCTTCCTCTTGATTTCTGTTTAAAATATTTGATATATGTACAATTAACCAGATATTATATTCATGCCTGTTCCTGAGCTTTAAGACAATAATCTCAATTTTGAAAAAACAATCAGCTAAATATATTTGTGATTTTATTTCATCTCTGGCTTGTTACATTATCATGACACATTTACATTTATTCCCCTCCTCTCACAATGAACGGCAGTACAGATCTTCCCTATCTAGGCTCGTGTATGTAGCCTACTACGTAATTCACAAATTACCCACGCATAGCAGTTTTACTAGCGCCATCACAGATTACCTCTAATGGATCAAGCATTCATACATGAATTCAAAAATTCATCGACTAACGAAATATAGCCTAGGCCTATATCTGGATCTGGATGAATACTGACGAAGGACCACATGGGCATATGCGCCAGGGAGTGCGTCCCTCGGTGTGCAAACATCATACTTAACTAAATTTGCTTTATATATTTATTTATTTTTTTTAATTTTTTTTTTTATTTATTAACTTCACAAAACTGAACAAATAATGACGAAAAAACAAACAAACCAACATCCATATATTAATATACATAAATCGATTGCTGCATTAAATTGAAGCCCATGACTTGGCAGTACATGCTATTAGGTGGTGCAATAGTGATTGTGCAATCATCTAAGTTTGTCCAAAATGTTGATTTAAAGGTTTGTAGTGATGATGCTTGTTTTAAGCTTGGTTCCCACTAGAACGTAACGCAAGGACGTAAACGCAACGCAAGCGTTTTAACCAATGACAAGCGAAGTTATAGACAGTTAGCAATCACAAGCGAATAAGCCATCGCTTGTGATTGGTCAATTCGCTTGCGTTGCGTTGACGTCCTTGCGTTATATTCTAGTGGGAACCACGCTTAATGCATTCTTGAAGTACATTCCATGCTCTTACAGTACGCGGAAAAAAAGAATATTTGTATTTGTCTATGGAATGTCTCGCATTTGACAAGTTAAAATTTTTGGAGTTTCGTAACACTCTTGTATGAATATTACTTTTGTATGGTGGTAGTATTATGGCTGTTTTTCCATGCCATGTTTTGTATAGAAGAGATTGTCTGGCAACAAATCTTCTATGTAGAAGAAGTGGCCATTTTAACTGTTTATTAATCTCTGTATTATACTACTATTTCTGTCATATTTTTTTGTCACATATCTGGCTGCTTTGTTTTGAATTGATTGTATTTTATTAATTTCTTCTTAACATGTTTAATGTATTATTTGCTTTTTTTGTAATCTTGTCAATGTGAGCTCCTCATGTTAGGTTATGGGTAAGTTCCACTCCAAGATATCTAAGCTGTTTTGTTGATTGAAGTGTAACATTATACATTGTATATTCATACTGTTGAATATTTTTTCTGGTACTTATTTTAATTACTTGGCATTTGTTGGGATTAAATTTCATTTTTCAGACCATGCCACTACTTTATCAAGATCTTTTTGGAGTTGCTTGGCATCATTGTTATTTTTGACAGATTTAAATAAAATACTATCTTCAGGAAATAATTTCATTTCTGAAGTAATATTTTCTGTAATGTCGTTAATGTAAAGTAAAAACATAAGAGGTCCTAAAACTGTACCCTGTGGTACCCCTGATTGTACCTTTTCTTTATCTGATGTGTATCCATCCATAAGAACACAAATAAGATAGTTTAACAAGAACATTTTAATCATGTATTTTACCGCCATTTTTCATTTCTACATTTTAATTAACATCGTATCTAAAATTTTAAATAAAAAAAATAAGGTTAATACTGAATTCTGGCATCTTATTATGTAAATATACCTGTATTTTAACTACTTTAATACTATAAACACGTACTTTTAATTGTCACAAATGTACTTATATGTATATAATATATTCATCAATGAGAATTTAAATAAACGTGAGAAGAACTCACACAAGACAAAAAAAAAACTACTAAATCTGTTGTTATTGTTTCTAGGTGACGTCATATTTTTCGTAGCAGTGATGTGTATACGAGATATACAGCCCCTTCGTCGCGGTTGATTGCGTTAGTCCCCCTCTTTCTGATTTGGATTGCCTCTCTGATCCTACGCTTGAATGTGTTAGAGTCTCTGTCAAGAATGTTTGCCCCATCCCAATCGATGATATGGTTTTCTTGCGCTGCATGGTCTGTGATGGCGGATTTGTGGATTTCGGATGTTGATTCCTTTCTTGTTGCCCGAGTGTATTTACGATCGGTGTGACCGTTTCAGTGTCTTTTTGGTGTTCTTTCAGTCTTACTCCAAATTGACGACCTGTTTCCCCAATATACGATTTCTTGCAACTTTTGCAAGGGATGTCGTAAACAATGTCACTTGTTTGGGTGATGTCCTTCTTGTCTTTGGGGTGGACTAGAATGCTTTTAAGAGTGTTCGTTGGACGCATGGCGGTGGAAATACCATATTTCTTAAAAATCCTTTGAGCTTGTTCTGCCACTCCCTCGACATAAGGTAAAACAACCATACCCTTAGATGGTGTCTCCGACTCTTTGTTCTTCTTCCTTTGCGTTGGTTGTTTATTTTTTATTTGTTGTTTGACTCTGTCCAGTGACCACTTGGGGTATCCACATTTCCTAAGCGCATTCCTGAACTTAACTTCCTCTTCTTTCTTATCCGCCTCCTCTGTAACTATGTTCTCCATTCTATCCATGAGCGTTCTGATGACCCCTAGCTTTTGGTGTAGCTGGTGTTGAGATTGGAAATTCAGGTACTGGTCAGTGTGTGTCTTTTTCCTGTACACCAGTAATTTCAGTGACCCATCTTCTTTCCTGACGATTAATGTGTCCAGGAAGGGGATTTTTCCCTGATTTTCTTCCTCAAACGTGAACTTGATGTTGCCCGTTGGATCGATGGAGTTGAGGTGGTCAGTAAGTTTTTGTGTACTGTCTTTTTTAATTATCTCTAACACATCATCAACGTAGCGGCGCCACAGCTTCGGCTTACAATCGAGAGGTGATGTAGCGATGGCTTCTCTCTCTAACCATTCCATAAACAGATTGGCCAGGATTGCACCAAATATCTGACGGTAAATTTGTCCTCTGAAGCTGAAATATGTTGTTGTGCAGATAAATTCTAAAAGAGCAATAACGTCGTCCGGGTTTAAATTAGTTCTTTGGTTTAGAGTTTTGTCATTTAACAGTCTATCTTTAATGACGTCCAAGGCTTTTTCGATAGGAGTGTTAGTGAACAACGATACTACGTCGTGAGAATTAAGAATGTCCCCATCCATCGTCAATCATTATCGCTGTCATTTCCTCCGCGAGAGATTTGGAGTTCACCACATGATGTTCGGTGGTACCTACGAGCGGGGCGAGTATCTCGGCAAGGGCTTTTGAGGTTTGATATCCAATCGACCCGGTGTAATCCACTATCGGTCTTATTGGATTTCCCTGTTTGTGGATCTTGGTGGTACAGTACATTCTAGGTGTATTTTCGGCAGTAGGATAGAGTAACCTGTATTGGCTTTCATTAATCTTGTTTTCGGTTTTTAGTCTTTTCAAAATCTCAACTAACTTCCGTTTGTAACCCGGAGTAGGATCTTTGGTAAGCTTTTCATACGTCTTATGATCGTTTAACATTTCCTTAACCTTGCTTTCATACTCTTTTTTATTTTGAACGACAATACACTTTCCCTTGTCGGCACACATTACCATCATTTCTTTGTCCTTTTTTAATGCATTAAGAGCAACTCTTTCTTGTTTTGAGATGTTAGATTTGGGAGGTTTTGCTGATTTTAACATACCTGCTATCTCTGTTCTGAGGCTTTTTAGCATCCTCCATTGGTAGTTTAGAACAAACTGACTCGCAAGCAACGATGTATTCTTCATGTGGTATTTTGTCAACCGACACTGCAAAATTCAACCCTCGAGCGAGCAACTTTTGTTGTTGCTCGGATAGGACTCTGTTTGAGATGTTTTTAACCCATTTTTCACGCCATTTTTTGAGTTGTGTACCGCTAAGGTCGGGTTCCGTTAAATAATTAGACTTCTGTTTTGTTTCATGTTTAACTTTGAGGCGTTCGAGCTTTACTTTATGTCTCTGTTTGGTTTTTGTTTCCTCTGATTCACGTTTGTTTACTATATGTACATCAACATGGTGACGGTCATCGGTATTCAGTGTTTCTAGTTTTTGTTTTTGCAATTCAGATTTACGTTCAAGAAGAACATTAATTTTGTTCCTTACTACCCGGATACGTTCACCTACTAGATCTTTTTCGGCTTTTCTTATGATGTTTCTGGCTTTCTCCGTATTTATCGGGCAGCTGATCCGGAGGCTTGATTGTGTGATACCGTTATCTTTGCAACGATGCGTAAATGTATATCTCGATCACGTATACACATCACTGCTACGAAAAAGTATGACGTCACCTAGAAACAATAACAACAGATTTCCAGGAAGTAGTAGTAGCCTGGGTGCAGAACAATTATTATACACATTTGCGGGAAAAAAGTATAGGAAAATTTTTTGTTGGTTTTTCTAATAGCATATGGAATGTCAGAAAAAAAATTCCTATCCCAGGGGGTCTTGGGGAAAATTTTTTATGGCACTTTTAAATTTTGGCCTATTATAACACACATAGGGATAGGGAAAATCAATTAACAAAATGATTTATTTATTATCTACAATCCTACAAAATGCACTTATTCACCGATGTGGTACGGTGCGTAATAAAAAATTACGCGGTCTACGCACGATTTAACGAAATCACATTTGTAATCATATCTTCACAACCATGAATTAAATAAAATTTGGTACTCATAAATTTCAGGGCATAAATCATCATATGGCAATACAATTACATGCGTAGCGCATGTAACGCATGCGTACGCGCGCTTAAAATTTTCAAAATTTATTTTCGATGAAATAAGAGTACGTTTCAGGCAATTTTAGGCGTTTACAAAATTGCCATTTGTGCGCAGATTATTTATTTTATTGCGCACTCTGTTTGCCCGATTTCAGTTTTCTTGACTTACTTTTCAACTCGAAATTACGTTATACGAGCACGTCAAAAGTGACAGGCTACGCACGTGTAAATTAAAAAAATATAAAATGTTTTCAAACATTTCAACATTTTTAAACATGTTCAGTAATTTCGGTCAGTTGGTAGGTTGGTCGGTCGGTAAAAACTAATGAGCACACAACTGCAGCCATCTATATGGCCTTGTTTGTTAATATTTCTATTGGGTTAATTAATTGAGATTCACAACTATGGCCTTGTCTAAATCCATGTTGATTAATATTTAGTATATTTCTTTTTTCTAGGTGATCCATAAAAATTACTAAATATTACATGTTCCATAACTTTACAAGTCACACATGTAAGAGACACAGGCCTATAATTAACTGGTAATGATCTATCACCTTTTTTAAATAAGGCTGTTACATTTGCTTGCTTCCAATCATGTGGCACTTCCCCTTCCTCTAAAGACTGCTGACATTTTTCAATTAGGATGGGTGCCACAAGATCTGCATGGTCTTTAATAATTTGCGTCGGAATCATATCTATAGCAATTGCTTTTTTAGGATTAGGTTTACTTAATAATTTTAATATTCCATCCGTATTAATTTTAATTTCAGGCATATTTGGATATGGACTTTGGCCTTTGTCTGGAATATTCCTAGTATCTTCGTGGGTAAATACTTTCTGAAATTGTTTAGATAACATTTCTGCTTTATCCTTTCCTTCAGTTGCAAATTTACCGTCTGTTTGCAGAGATGAGATTCCAACTCTATCTCGTCTTAGACCTTTTACGAATGTATATAGTTTTTTAAGTGCACCACCACTATTTTCAATTTCATCGAACAAGATTGCGACATATTGGTCATATGCCTTTTTAATTTCAATTTGTATTGTTTTTTGGATACTTCTATACTGTCCCCAATCCTTATATTCATTCCTTTTAAATATTAGGCATAAAGCCAAGGCTAATAATCGATTTGTCCATAATTATTGCATTTTGCCGAGGGTTTTCCATAATCTAAGGTCAATTTTTAGGCCAAATCATAATTGTGCATATAGTTTTGTATTTCCGATGCGTGTATAGTACCCTATTTATCTTCACTTCAGTACGTCCGAATTTCCGTAGTAGTTTATGCAGGGAGTTGTTATACTCCCTGGTTTATGTACGTTCCGAAATTTGAACAGTGTTAATTATACCGGTAGCAGAGCAAAGTTTGCTTCTTCCTGCAAATGTCCTATCATTATTTTCTATGTTTTATTTTTAAGTGTGGTTTAAAACAACATTTTTGTAAAGTTCATAGTGGATAAATAAAAATGAATTTTGGAAATTGTGGTTTAAACATCTGACTTTATTTAGCATTTAATTCAAAATAATTCAATTTAATGTTTTTGCACAATATAAGCCTATTTATAGAAACAGCTTCATATTCTTTGCATAACTTTTTAAAATTATTAATTAATAATTAATTAACATTAATTGAATAAAATTATTAGAATGTATTACCGTATCAAAAGTACCTTCATCGACTTCCCCGTGACGTTCGCATTGAACGAAAAAAAAAAAATATTATCCTATATTGTTAGTCGCGTATGTTTTATTATCGGCGAATTAATATGGGCTATAATCCTCTGTTTGCTTACGCACTACAGAGAGAGTGACATTTCCGGCGAACGAGAGGTGCAATTTATGATGAATTGTACGTGCGAGAGTACCATTTACGGCCATCTAGGGGTGTCATTTAACAATTTTCTTGCTAAAATAGTCAGTCGACCGCCCCTGAGGATCTAATTTAATTCAATTCAATTCAAAGCAACATTTATTTTTCCCTTTCATATACAAAATTGATTTCAATGAACAATATACATTTAAACACAATTTCGAAAGAAGAAGGTACAAGCCTCGAAAAATGAAAAACACATCTTGTGGAGGGCGTACCTATTACTGACACAGACAATAAAAACTAAACAAAAAATAAATAATAAATAAATAAAAAATTAAAAAATTGACCGAGGAAAAGTTAATATTTGGAAATAAGGTGACTTTTAAGTTTAGATAAAAATGATTTGCTAGAAACAGAGTTTAAGATGGGGAGTGGCAGATCGTTTAAAAAAGTGGGTCCGGAATACCTAATGTTGTGTTGAAAGTGGTTGGCTAAGTTGGAATATGTAATTTTGAACATATACGGGTATGATGATAATGAATTGAAGAATTAGGAGTGAACATGGGACAAAGATGTTTTGGAAGAAAAGATGAAAGAGCCTTGATGGGTTAGATTGATATCAGAGACTTTGAGAAGATGAAGCTTTGAAAAAAGATAAGATGAATGAGACAGGGGTTGGGCGCCAGATATAACCCTGATGGCTTTTTTATGAAGAGTTTGAAGTTTTTTAATACTGGAAGGATAAGAGTTGCACCAGACAATATTGCAATAGTTAAGATAAGGCAGGATAAGGGAGCAGTAAAGAATACGAAGAATGTTAGGGGGTAAAAAAAAAAAGAAAGTCTAGTAGGCCTAATGATGCCTAGACTTTTGGAAATTTTATTCTCAACAAAATTGATGTGATTTTTCCATGAAAGTCGACTGTCCAGATGAACTCCTAAAAATGTAGCAGGTTGGACTAAAGAAGTATCATGATTGTTAATAGAAATGTTATAGTTTGCAGTATCAATGTTCTTAATTTTCTGAGGGGTCCCAAACAGGATGAAGTTACATTTTTTGTGCTTAAGAGAAAGTTTGTTAGCTGAAAAGAAAAGTAGCTTCAACTACTGCAATTACAGTATGTGCAGGCAGCAATATCTTTCCGGGTGTCACGAAAGACCCCCTAAGACTAAGACCCCCTAAGACCTAAGATCACGAAAGCTAAGACCCAACACTAAGATTACAAATATTTATCTTTCGCACCTGCCTTGTATTTTAACTCCAAACATTTATTCTGAATACCACATCTTAGAATTGGCACTTTCATGAAAAAGAATCACATAAAAAGTAACAAATACATTTTTAAATTGATGATTTTACAGACGTTTTTCTCGCACACAAAATGACTAGCCTACAGTACAGGGTGGACCCAGTACAGTAGGCCTACCCCATGTTCAATGTTTTTGTTTCTATGGAACGTCAAAAGAGCAAACATTATATAGAGGGCTGAAAACTCTGTGGAGTCCATCTACAGTGTGGATGGAACAATGTAAAATAAAAATTGTAATGATAATAGTATAATCATGCAAGTACGAAGAAATAAATACTGGCAAATAAATTTTAATTTAAAAATCATGATAAGTTTATTTGTTTCGTTTTCTTTCTGTTTTTATACTTGTACTATTATTGTTGCTCTTTTGGCGCTCCATAGAAACAAAAACATTGAGCATGGAGCTCGAGGAGTTACATTACAGTATACAAAGAAACACATCTGTAAAATCATCAATTTAAAGGATTTATTTATTTGTTATTATGTGTTTCTCCTTCTGAAAGTACTTATAAGTCCTAATTTTAAAGTGTGGTGTTCAGGATAAAGTTAGTCAACAAATTTGGAGTCAAAATACAAGAAAGGCAGGTGCGTAAGAAAAACATCCTCTGAACCAACACAATGGAGTAAATATATACCAACAAACAACCCGTAAAGTTTGTTTGTTGTAAAGAAAAAATATACATTTACTCAACGGGCGAAAATAATGTGAGTTTATCTATGTTTTGCGGTAGTATTAAATTATATTTATGGTAATAAATTAAACCTATTGTGTTTAAAATTATGTATGGATAAACAAGTATTGTTTTTAAGCTGTAGTATATCTTAGTATTTGTAATCTTAGGTGTTGGGTCTTAGCTTTCGTGATCTTAGGTCTTAGGGGGTCTTAGCTTTCGTGGTCTTAGGTTTCGTGACACCCATATCTTTCCCCGATCTCACTCACTCATAATACAGTAGGCGGACTAGACTAGACAAGTTTAATGCTGAAAACCCCCTAACCCCTAACAATGCATTTGTTTCGTATCCAGATATTCACCCCCTGGACATTTACCCCCCGGAAAACTACCCCCCCGGACAACCACCACCTGGACAACTACCCCCTTAGGACAACTACCCCTTTAGAACAACTACCCCCCGGACAAATACCCCCCGGACAACTACCCCCTTAGGACAACAACCCCCTTAGGACAACTACCCCCTGGACAACTACCCCCCGGACAATTACCCCCAGGAACAATTAAACCCGGACAATTACCCCCGGACAATTACCCTCCCCCCGGGTAATTACCCCGCGGACAACTACCTCTGACACAATACTCCCCGTAGGACAACTACCTCCTGGACCTGGACAATACTACGAGGGCAAATAATCTTTTAGGACTGGACAACTACCCCCCGGACAATTACCCCCAAGGAACAATTACCCCATGAAAATTACCCCCCCCCCTGGTAATTATCCCGCGGACAACTACCTCTGGACCTGGACAATACTCCGAGTGCAAATAATGTTTCAGGACAACTACCTCCGTAGGACAACTAACCCCTGGACAACTACCACCCAGACATTGAACAATTACGCGATATAAATGTATGCAGTGGATCTTATTTATACATATTTTTCATTTAAAGAGAAATATAGTTAACATCTTACTAAAGAGGTAAACAGTTGAGTACAATCACACACTGTATCGTATAATTGTCAAAATTCCCAATAAGAAACACTCAGGCTAACTTTAAAAACGCCAGTTGTGCCCACACATTTCATGATTGTTCTATTATAAATAAAATCTCAAAATTCAGACATAGCGGCGAGATATTTTGCAATAATATTTCTTTTCTATTATTTTACATCTAACTGTGTATACTATATTCACATTAAATCATCTGCTAGAAATTCAATTACATTGGCTATTGGTTTTATAATCTACTGTTATTCAATTTATTCATCGTAAATCACCAAAGGCAGTGGTTTAAATTCGATGTGGAGTAGAACAGTTGCTCAATCAACTACATTGCGAGGCAAACATTCTAAAAATGTTTAAAAAACGCCGAACGTGCATTAGAGTGCGTAAATTAGCACCATTAGATATCACGTGACCTTTTCATTAGGTAGGTCTTAGTCCATGCGTAATTGAAAAAAACTGCACGAATACAACCAGTGGCGTTATAAAAATTTTTAATGCATCTTTGTATCTATATATAAATTATGGTTAATTCTGACATAGGCGAGCACAATGCAAAAACTTCGGTACAAATCTATCCGAGATGTACCGCGAAACGTAGATTTGATAACATTAGTGTGCACGCCGACGCTATTGTTCCATATTTATATCTTAGGAAGATATTATAAAGAGTTTTTTAACAACATTTATGATTTCAACATTGGATTTTCCTCTCAATTTCAATTCTTCCCGTTCAAAGTAATTTCCGGGTTTAAGATAAGTTCACCTTGCAACAACCTTAGTTTCAAATATTTTCTCTCTTTTAAACACAAGGGAGCAGTTAAAATAATAGATTTGACCCTAAAGGTGACTGGAAACAGGCACTTTCCATCAATCAATACAGTGTCCCTTTGGAAGACGAAAAAAAAAAATCAGATATATTTGGCCATTAATCATAGCCATTTCAGTTTTTTGTTTATTTTAAAACATACCGCACGTGTGTGAAGGTACAGTAGTTAAATAATAAGAATTATACTGCAAATTAATAAAGATCAAATTAAATATACGCCATAAAGAATCAGAATATATTGTTGGGAATAGTATTATAAAATTACATAGGGAGATTTGATGATAAGACTTTTTTCGAGTGAAATCCCGATAGCTGAGTTTTATTGAGTAAGCTTGCAGGAATAACTGTAGGCTATCTTCCTGTGTCCCGTTAGGACCGAGATGTCTGCCCATGTTGCAAGCCGTAATGTCTTCTTTCTTGGGCCCACTCTGTCACGGCAGTTAGTTTCAAAAGATGATTAAATTAAATAATGTATTAATAATTATTAGGATGGTATTCATTTGAATAAACGCCTCTCCAATAAAACATCACTTTGAATAATACCCCCCCCCCCCCCCAATCCAACTATCTAATAAACGTCCATCCACATATTTATAACAACACAATTATACTATTTGTAGTAGAATTCACCGCACTGTTATTTACAATTTACCAAGCATTTGTTATTCTTTTTTTAGCACTTTTCATATCTATTAGAGGATTTCATTTGATTATAAATGTTACCATATTATTAAAATTACAAAATTTAACATATATCCCTCGAATAAGCACCTCCCTCAAATGACCTCCGCCTCCCCAAAGGGCCCTACCAAACAATAAAAACTGTACTTTAAAATGTTATTAATCATCTAAAACACTGTGAAACAAAGTAGTTTAGTTTTACGAATGTCAAGCATTTTCAATAATGGTAACCGACAGAAAACGTATAAGGAGAACATTATCATTCCGAGAACCATCGTCTACACTTCCTAGAGGGGGAGCGAGCGAAGCGAGCTCACCCTCTAGTACAGTGAATTTACGATACCTCCGCACCGGGAACGCGCAATATATAGTACAATAATCTTATTATTGTTTATTTTGCTGTGATTAATTCTAAGAATCAACAGCGGGACGCGATATTTCTTTTCGTACATAAGTTGAGGACCCCTCGTGAAACGTCACAAAATAAACATGAATATTCATTAGTTATATCCATAAGGTGTGACGTAAGAATTGAGCTAATTACAATTCGCTAATGTAAACGATTTGTGTCGAGCCGTCTGTATAGTCGAGTGAATAAGACTATGGACTTTACATGTCGATGTATGGGGTTCGACTCCCATGAGCTACTTCTTTTACTTTATAGTGAGAGAGAGAATATTTGGAGCGTTAGGTTTAGTTATATTTAGGAAGTAGTTTGGCTATCTTTCACATGGGGTCCCTAACTTATGTACGAAAAAATTACGGCAGCGGGACAGCATATTCATGGGCCTACCATAGCCGTGTTGTGTCCTACTGTATAGCTATCCTGCACCGAAGACCAGTTATCAACGTTCCGGAACAACAACAAAACCGAATTCACTTGTGGCGAATGCTACATCACTCAACTGATTAATTTAGATAACACATACTAATTAAAATTACATGTATCCTCAAATCTCAAATTATATTAATAAAGAATAGAAACATATTTTTCACAACATTCTGTACGGGTGTGTGTGTGTAATTATTAGTGCTCTTACCCACTTAAAATTTCAAGATAAACGCTAATAATATCAATGTACATTAAACATGAAAGTAAGAATAGTATGTTACGGGCTTCGCATGAGTCCGAGCGGTTTGCTTATATAGTCATATAGGAGAAACGTCCGAGCGGTTTAATATTTAAAGTTATCAGACAAAGATGAACATCAAAAATGCAGTAAAGTTAAAGTAAAAGTATATTTCTTTAATGAACAGGCGCTCTTGCTGGCCTGTGTCTGTTCACCTTCATGCCAAAACTAAAACTAAACTTAAAACATATCATCTTAACTATTTAAAAAACCCACCCTTACTTCTGATTGGCCAACAATATTCCAAGTAGTTTGATAAGTTAGCCTTTTTCAAAAATTGAGACAAAATTACCGTTAACTTTGTCTGGGCTTTTTTTCTAGGCCACATGGTACCATATGATATGTATAACTGTAAGAGGAGTAACTAAAGGTTACTGGATAATAACCTCTATAGTATGAGTTATTATCACACCCCCCCTACTGAATAAAAGAGTGTGTCACTCTTCTAAAAATAGTATGTCCTTAACTACAGTACTTAATAACTAAACCAATATAATATGAGAATATAAAACTGAAAATGTTCAAAGTAGTTTCAAATGTTCAGCTTTCAGTATTAAAATTAAAAATGCAGTGTTTATAATTTCTACTGCTCTATCATCAATTGTTCAAGTTATTGTTCATCAATGGTATGGTGTCCAATGTGTTAAATTTAACTTCAAAATCATAAAGTGTTCTGCAGTTCTGCAAAAATCACGCTGTTAAAAATAAAATATCAATCAAATTAATTACATAAAAGTTTTTCTTCAATGCTCCTCATTTCACTGTTGTACTGCTGTCAATCATAAATGTAAGAGTTCATAAACAGGTCACAGTGTTCAAAGTTTGTATAAAAGAAGATGATACGGTTAATGGTCACATTCATACCATTTTATGGCAACAGTTCGAGATGCACTTTATACTTAATTCTAAATCTTAAATAATATAATATCATAATAAATCAGATGTACTACAATACAGTAAAGTGTCTAATACCAAGTATAAGTTGGATGTACATAATAACCTTCAATATTGTGAAGTGCTCTGGCCAATTGTTAGTTGGTGATGCTAAATATAATCTTTACTGACAATATAGATATTATAATTTTTTTTTTTTTTTTTTTTTTTAACCAATTAGACACAATTGTTATAATATAATGGTCACAATATATATAGATTCTTTGTGAGAATCTTTTCGTTTGTATGTTAATACTTAATTTTACTATATAAAGTGGGATTATTTGTGATAATCCTTATAACATACACATTTTGGGCTGATGAAGCTTGTGTACTCACTTAACTATAAATTAAAATAATGCAATGTACCATATGTTCCCTGAATTACTAACATCGACGTGACAAACTGTCAGCATTGGTGTTTGTTATACCTTTGCGGTATTGTATATCAAAAGTAAATTGTTGTAGAGTCATTGACCATCTCATTAGTCTATTATTTGAATGGCGGGTATTGTCAAGCCATTTCAACGCCTTGTGGTCAGTTACAACTGTAAATTTGTGCCCTTGTAAGTAATATCGTAATTTGTTAATTGACCATACTATAGCTAAACATTCTTGTTCAGCAACTGAATAATTTAACTCATTGGGCAACATCCTTCTACTAAGGTAAACAATAGGATGTTCATTATAATCATTATCTAACTGGCTTAAAACAGCTCCAATTCCTGTTTTCGATGCATCAGTTTGTAGTAAAAATGGTTTATCAAAGTTTGGTGCTCTTAAAATGGGGTGAGCAATAAGCTGAGATTTTAAATCTGTGAATGCTTTATCACACTCAGGCGTCCAATTTACTCTCTTAGGTTCGGCTTTTTTAGTCAAGTTTATCAAGGGTCTTGCTATGTCATCATAGTGTAGAATAAACTTCCTATAATACCCTGTCAATCCCAAAAATGACCTGACATTCTTCTTAGTTTGAGGGGTAGGGAATTTCTCTACCGACTCTATCTTATCTAACATAGGCTTTATTTGGCCATCCCCTATGGTATGTCCAAGGTAGTTTACAGTGCTGTTAGCAAATTTCGATTTAGATGGCTTAATAGTAAGACCAGCTTCTGAAATTTTACTTAATACAATATCTAAATGATTTAAATGATCTTGCCACGTATTAGAGAAAATCGCAATATCGTCAATATATTGTCTGCAAAATGCGGAACATCCTATCAACACAGTATCAACTAGCTTTTGAAATGTCGCACTAGAATTCATCATACCGAACGGCATGACCCTATATGCAAACTGCCCAAAAGGTGTCACAAATGCTGATTTTGCTTTAGCTTGCGGATCTAGAGGTACCTGATAAAATCCCTTAGTCAAATCTAGGGTTGAGATATATTTAGCTTTAGCTACTTCATCAAGTATCTGATCTATCCTAGGAATAGGATAAGGATCAAATTCAGTTTATCATCTTAACTATTTAAAAAACCCACCCTTACTTCTGATTGGCCAACAATATTCCAAGTAGTTTGATAAGTTAGCCTTTTTCAAAAATTGAGACAAAATTACCGTTAACTTTGTCTGGGGCTATTTTTCTAGGCCACATGGTACCATATGATATGTATAACTGTAAGAGGAGTAACTAAAGGTTACTGGATAATAACCTCTATAGTATGAGTTATTATCACAAGTAAGTAATTCCGTTGATTTGGCATAAAAACAGACCAACTGTACATTTTCACCAATACACGTCTTCTTCTGAATCATCACCACGGATTTGAAGTAGTCTTACTGGTTCCTCCTCATGGCTGAAACATTCCGTTTTAAGTTTCTTCACAAAAGCAACTACAAATATAAAAGCAGGTTATCAAAATTCAACTATTTTATTCAGAGCGTTTTGTACATACGCAAGAAATACGACAATTGTATTTGGCTAAATTGTAACTTTTTATTGTTATGGCATTACTTATGCTGAAATAACGTACCGATTACGACAAGCATGATAGATACATTCAGCATAAGTAAAATGATTGGAGTAATCTTGTGAATTAATTCGATGACATCATCTCCGTTGTCAGTCTGGTCCAAGTTTATGATCGCCCCAATGGATACATTGGCAACAATGAAGGTAAGTGTCAACTGTTGGAATCTTTGTTCAGATTTCTCCTTCATTGGTTCAAGATATAAATGTAATACAGTAAATAGTACCGTAACAAAGAGGGAGTAAGACAGGCTAGAAGACACGTCGTCTCTCAAGTTTGCAATTAATGCCAACAGAGCCTTGTTGTACAGCTCAAATGATTCCCAAAACCAAAATTTATGTTTATATTGTCCACAAAAGAACCGCACACCAATCATCCATCCGTTGCTGTGGGTTTCGCTATGCTGATAACAACGTACATGTTTATAGTATAGCATAACAACTATTACCAATGGAAAGCCAAAAATGTATGATAAAGCAACATAGACTAGTATTTTGTTAGTTTGATATGTAGATCCATCATTTTTATCCAGATCAATTGAGTAGTCGGATGTTAGTACCGTTTTATTGACTTTACCATCTGATGTAACGTTGAATAAACGTATTGACCATGGTCCTACCGCCATGATATCAGCACATGTGTTTGCATACGTAAGGTAAAGAAGCAGCATTGATATAACGATGCATTTGTCACGTATGTGGCTCTCAGTTACTATTCCACGGAACTTATTCCAAATGTACCAACTGATGTAAATAGTGGACATGGTTATCACTATGACAAGTGGCGTAACCATAGCAACGTGAAGCGACGAGTACGCATTCCAAGATTCATGTAAACATCTTGGACTTAACATACTTATGTACCTTATGACGTCGAAGTATTGAAGGATTTGGCCAACATACTCAAAATTAGTATGCCAATGAATTTCTGTTACTTCTGATAGTATTCCTAAAACCTGATAGAAATTAATAGCTATTTTTATATACGTTACAAATGAATCTATTTTAAAATGTTGATTATCTGCATATGTTTTCTGCATTCTCCATATAAAGACAATCAATCCAACTATTGCCAAGGAAATACTGAGAAATATCACTACAGTCACAGCTGGCCCTTGACATTTATGACATGTGTTAAATAGCTCATAATGCCCGTTTGAACATGCAGCACAAAGCCAACCAGTGTATCCTTCGGCACAGGTTTCATTTAATTTCAATCCAACAGCACAACTCTTTTCTCCTAGTGGACACATATGTACTTGTGGTAACGGACCTGTGTATACAGCATCTTTTAGTATGCTTGGATTTTCAACGGGAAAATTGTCATTTTGTATATTGTTTATAAATTTGGTGTACGCCAATAAACAAGAGCTTCTGCTTTGATCTTCAACTACATTACAATCAACAGGAAAATCCCATGACCACCAGTAACCCTTTGTTAGATTTTGATACCCTCTGTTACATGTAACACCCTTCGGGCATGGAAAGCATCGGCCAAAACGATCAGTTCTATGAAAATTATCAAGGCAATAACAAGCGTTTAGATTAGCAAATGTACTGGTATTGGTTCCAGATGGACACGTCTGGCAATCGGCAACGGACGCTGCTCCTGCATGATTTGAGAAACTTCCAATAGGACATTGTTTGCATGTTTCTGTATAATTGTTCCTCTCAATAACTCCTCTTCTATCTTGATAAAAGCCACCTGTAAGGAATTATTAGTCTAGAAATAACAGCCATACTGTTGATAATGTATATTTCTACTAAATATTCGTATTTATATTATTGACTTAAATGATCATTGTAGCACAAAAATACATGGACAATACTCTATCATGAACGTATATTTGTTTGTTGCACAGTTACGTATAATATTATTGATGAAATATTTGTTGGCAAAGTATCAAAATACTAGAGCAAATAATGAATAAAAAAAAGACAAATACAAGTTAGTTGCACTGTACGTTACCTGGAGGACACATTAGACATTTAAACTCGTACTTATTACATATCTTGTATGTCCCTTCCTTACAAGGACTGCACTTGAAGGTTTTCAAATTACAAGACAATCCAGTTCCCCTGCGAATAAACTTCAATAACTCCCCTTCAATCTGTATATCGATTTCTGTATCTTCTGTAACACAAACACTAGAAATACCGGAAATGCCCAATATTGACAATTAATGTTGGTTAAAACAGTTCAACATTGCAAAGTTGAAACGTTCTATGTTAGGCTATGTAACGTAATAGACCTATTATACTCTATAGTTATGCATTCAATCCATTTCACAATTGTATTTTAAAATGATATTTACGTTTTAACAGATTTCCCAATGTATGTAGGAATTGACCTTAGGCCACCACAGTTAAGATATCTGAATAAAGACAATACTAAATGAATTACACATTGATGCTAACGTTATAATATGGATGGTATTATAATAATATATTAATAAAAAAAAAAACATTCCTGTCAACGTACATTGTTCCATTTTCTACCATATGTGACAACGCATTTTCCTCAATCTTTTCTAATTTATTGTCAAAAATATATCTGAAAATAAAAATATAAAATTTTCACTGTAACAAACGATTTGCCATGTTTGTTTTTTTTTTCGCCATTATTTTACATTAAAAATATCAAACTCTCACATGAATTCCAGCGTTATGTCATTTGTTTTTAGTGTTTCCAACGAAAGGTTTGTAATTCTATTCCCATAAAGGAATCTGAAAAGTAAAACAAAAAATTGTTGAATTTTCACTTGTTTCTGTTTTAACTGGATACAGACACGTAAACAATTCCAATAATAAACACGATAACGTACACGATACACAACGACAAAATGTTGATCTAATTAAATTATACAACTGACTTACAGAAATCGAAGATTAGTTCTTCTAAATGCCCATTCGTCGATAAAAGTAATGTTGTTGCCTATAAGCATTCTGAAACAACATAAATTATGCAATATTTCTTAGGTCCATTTGAATAAAAAAAAAACATGAATGGAATGGAATTTGTAATTTACTGGGTAAAATAATGTTTAACTAGAATTTAATTTGTCACTTTGACGAATTATATCATTTTACTGACATTTAATATTTAGAAAACATCCACGTACGTAAAATACGATCGTAAAAATGTTCATCCTATGACCTGATGCATATTATAGTATGCTTATAGTCTGTGCCTAATATGTCTCATAATATATACAGTATACTGTATATTTATATATAGTGTAACATAGTTGAAATTACGGGACCCACATCATGTTCTAATTTTTTGGTATGATGGCGTTATAAAAAAAACTTGAAGATGAAAATTTTGGAAGATAATGAATTGAGCAAATAAATATAAGATTTGGTAGAAAATTTGGCACGTAGAAGCGCTGTACGCGCTCTTTAAAATGTGTATAACTTTGACGAAATAGATGAAAAAACTACTTTTTAACTTCAACTTGCCATAATTATGATAATTCCACTACATCCGGTAGGCACAATTTGAATATGAATTCATATCTATATTTTATGAGCTTTCGTAATATTTTATGAAAATTAATGTCATCTTTAATTCTGAAAAGCTGTGAGATATTAGATCATTTTATTCTAAATGATCACCTAATTATAACATTGATTGTTAAATAGATCTCTCTACATACACAGCAAAATTTGAAATTCTAAGCAAGAAAAAAAAATCTTGTTTTAAGAAAAAATTCTTAAAATAAGTATTTTTTTTCTTGTCAAGATTTAAAATTACTTAAAACAAGAAATAATTTTCTAGAAAAGACACATTTTCTTAAATTAAGTTTTGCAATATTCTTGAAAATGCTTATTACAAGAAATATTTTACTTAAAATAAGAAGCCAATATCATTCTCTTCTTATTAAGAATAGTTTTGCTTAAAACAAGATTTGAAAATACTTAATTTGAAAAGTATTTTACTTAAAATAAGAAATCTATATTATATTTATCCCTATCAAGAATAATTTTTCTTAAATCAAGATTGATGAATTATAAAAATTACTTAAAACAATCAATATTTTTCTAGGTAAGACAAAGTTTCTTAAATTAGGTTTCGCAATAGTCTTGAAAATACTTGTTTTGAGAAATATTTTACTTAAAATAAGAAGTCAATTTCACACTACCCTTATCAAGATTATTTTTACTTGAATCAAGATTCGCAATATTCTTGAAAATGCTTATTACAAGAAATATTTTACTTAAAATAAGAAGTCAATATCATTCTCTTCTTATTAAGAATAGTTTTGCTTAAAACAAGATTTGAAAATACTTAATTTGAAAAGTATTTTACTTAAAATAAGAAATCAATATTATATTTATCCCTATCAAGAATAATTTTTCTTAAATCAAGATTGATGAATTCTAAAAATTACTTAAAACAATAAATATTTTTCTAGGTAAGACAAAGTTTCTTAAATTAGGTTTCGCAATATTCTTAAAAATACTTATTTTGAGAAATGTTTTACTTAAAATAAGAAGTCAATATCATACTATCTTATCAAGACTATTTTTGCTTAAATTGAGATTCGCAATATTTTTAAAAATACTTATTTTGAGAAATGTTTTACTTAAAATAAGAAGTCAATATCATACTATCTTATCAAGACTATTTTTACTTGAATCAAGATTCGCAATATTCTTAAAATACTTATTTCGAGAAATGTTTTACTTAAAATAAGAAGTCAATATCATACTATCTTATCAAGACTATTTTTGCTTAAATTGAGATTCGCAATATTTTAAAAAATACTTATTTTGAAAAATGTTTTACTTAAAATAAGAAGTCAATATCATACTATCCTATCAAGACTATTTTTGCTTGAATTCAGATTCGCAATATTCTGATTTTGAGAAATGTTTTACTTAAAATAAGAAGTCAATATCATACTATCTTATCAAGACTATTTTTACTTGAATCAAGATTCGCAATATTCTTTAAAATACTTATTTTGAGAAATGTTTTACTTAAAATAAGAAGTCAATATCATACTATCTTATCAAGACTATTTTTGCTTAAATTGAGATTCGCAATATTTTAAAAAATACTTATTTTGAGAAATGTTTTACTTAAGATAAGAAGTCAATATCATACTATATCCTATCAAGACTATTTTTGCTTGAATTGAAGTCAATTCTATTTTAATATTCTGAAAAATACTTATTTTGAGAAATGTTTTACTTAAAATAGATTGTCATCCTTATATTCACACAACGGTAGAGCAGTTAGCACTTCAGTTTCAACTGATGAAAGAATCTGGGTAATCAAACTGTTTGTGCTTTGAATAATCGATTGCACTGCAACCTAAAGAAAATAATATTGATTTAATATTTTTTATATTCAAGTTTTAATATGTTTAAAAACTAAGTTGTGCTTTAGTTGGGGAGCTATGCAGCCTAACAAAAAAAATGTTATTTGTAACAATGAAATTGGTCACAAAAAAATGCAACATAAACTTAGAGTGTATAATGCCTAGGCCTAGTACCCAAGTCCTATAGTTACTATAGCTAATAGTCCTGTATAATAACAGTACCAGCAAGGCCTAGGAAATAGACGTATTTCTCTAATAAAAAATAGTTTAAAATGCATAATTGTTGTAATTTTAAAGCAAAATGGCTTACCTGTGGAATCTTGTTTCTCTCCTTTAATTTTAGTAGAAAGAAATCAGCATTTTTTATACTATTATCTGCTTGTTCATCCTCTAGTTAGTAGGCCTTCTTGCTGAGCATCAACAAGATAATTAATATTAAACAATCATTAACAGTATAACAATACTAGAATTATCACTACTACTATCGTCAGTTGATAAATCATCCCCGTTATAATAGTTTTTTTCTTCATTAACTTCGTCAGTCTCCTAGTCTAGGCCTAGTTCTACTTCATCCTCAATTGGCATCCTCGTTTTCTCCAGGCATACTTATATACTGATGTTTCCATCGTCAACTGCAGGAGGTTGCCGATTGTTATACTCGTCCTTAAAATGGCGTCTTATGACATTCTTGTAAAACGAATTGTAAATTCCAAAGCTTGCCGGGCAGCGAACCACCAATTCCACATGTTACTCGAAAATTCGGAGTATTTCCATGAATTGAATTATAATGCCTTAGCAAATAGGGTAGCAAATACTGTACCTACTTCAGTTTACTGGCACCAACTTATCGCTTTTTTTTGGACTGCAACAAACATGTGTCATTATTATTGTCTGTCGTATTACTGTTGGTCCAGACGTTTTATAGATTTGCTTTAACCACCATGGAGGTTTATACCTCCATGCTTTAACGTTAAGCAGTATAATGACCTTATACATTCTGGGTAAAAGGCCAGCGATAATAGTTGAAAAACAACACTGTGTGTGGTCGATGACCTAGCTCCCGGCGGGATCATGGCCAACGGTTTTTTAAAGTAATCATTCAAAATCTAGAGTTTGTAAGTACTGTAAAAGACACCTTTCATCGCAATTTATATATTAAATGCTTCAATAGGCCTAGTAAGATTAGTCTAATATAATGTCGAAGGAAGACGCTTTGTTGAAGATCCGAGAAATAGATGAAGAAGTGGCCAACATTTTAACAGGTTCGTAGGCCTAATAATTATATTTTAATCTACCAGCAGTCTAGGCCTAGCCTAGGCTCCTTCCTATTTAGTAATACTGTAGGCCTGGAACTAGTAGGTCTAGGCTAGCCTACTATGCCTGTACTGACGGACAGGTGTATAGGTTTAGCTTAGCATTTTAGTTCAGACATTGACAGAGGGGACAAATATTGTCGGACCTATTTCAGCTAGGTATAAGGAAGGCCTAATAATAGATAATACAATTATAATGTAACAGTAATATTTTGCAATGTAGCCATGAAATATCTACGAAGGATTATATTATATACACATATTCCAATGAGAAATATAATGACATTTAAAAACACTTCTTTATATTTAATTAATTGTACACACTAAGTAATCCCCGAAGTGATCACATCGATATTGAAACTTAATGTTTTTAACTCTAAATTTTTAAAAAAACATACTAAAAAAACAAACAAAAAACATACGTACTGCATAACTAAAATTGTTATATTAAATTTCTTTTTTTATCTTAAATTATTTGTTAGGTAATTGAAGAAGTTCGAAGGATACTAATTATTACTAGGCAAAGAGGAATGAAATACAAAAGAAAGCTTTTTAAAAAAGTGCTTAGCAAATTTTTCCAAAGAAGAGAATAATATAGTTTATTTTGGTATTTTAAAGAGAAACACCAGTCCTCCATCTGGTAAGTACAGTGTATGTTTTTGTACTTTTATTTATTCATAAATATTTTTATAATGGACCAATGGTAGTGAGGAAAATACGTGTACATATTGTGTACGTATTTTTAACAGCTTGGTTCGACTCAAGCTAGTGTCATGCACTCCTCCCTTTGACAACTAAAATTAAATAAATGACTTATGAATATTAATTTTTGACATATTAATGATCTCCTGGCCAGCCCACCCTTTCCCCTTCCTTTTACATTGACCACCTACAAAACTGTAGGCTACATTATTAAAAATTTGAGCTACAGTATATCAAGTTTATGTCCATACATTATTCCACTCATTTAAATAAATTTATATAATATAATGTTTTCAATTTGTTATTTTTGGTTAGGTTCAAAGATAACCCATATGTTGTCAAATCTGTCAAACATATTTGTTGGGAAAAACTCATCAAAAAAAGTCTGCCGACCTTGAAGGTATTTAGTGTTTTTTTTAATTTAAAATACAAGTAACATTATGTACATTAAAAAAAAATATCTTAAAGTGTTTTTTTAAAATCAAATTTATCTTAGCTTAAAATTCGAGGTATATACTATGTTTACAATAATTTATTAAAATCAAACAATTAAACAAAATTTACATTTAATTGTATGATTGTTATTATAAACATTGATACAGAATAAAAACATCAATCAGGATTGAGCACCGTTTTGCCTAAATAGTAATATTAAAAATAAATTTAGACCCTAATAATTTAACTAAAAATAATAGATACAGCCAGGCCTGTCTTTGGGATCGGTATAAACAGGGCAAAGTTTGTGATTAAAAAGTTCAAATGCATATTCCACCCACCCTTATGTCTTATAATGTAAAATTATTCTTACCACCGTTCTAATATTGCGTCATGTTTTTGTGTTTACCGCCCCAGATATAGGACTCTAAAACCACACCGTACCCAATTAGTTGATGATGTTACACATATTTTAAATACAGTAATAACTAAAACTATATTAATCTCTTTTCATTTTTAGGAACATGAATAAAGATCCAGAATCCTGGTCTTCACGCCGATCAGGTAATATGCCGGTATTGCTTTTGGACACAGAAATGGCCTACATTAAAGTTTAGCAAACAATTCTAACTACAAAGAAAGCAAAATTAGATGAGGCTCTAGTTACTCTCCTCTCCACTTTTTACCTTCTGGATTTCGATTATCCAAAATGAAAAGAAGTAGGCCTCACTATCCTTTAACAGTTAGTGATTTGTGATGAAAACACACCTGTACACTTGACAAAGGCTGTTGAATCATCATTAGTATACATTATTAAATTTAAAGACACCTAATAGTTTAAAGCCCAGGTGCGGGAGAAGAATTTTACGAAATTTGTATTTTACCATTTTAATGTTTTTAAGTTTTCTTTTGATGGCATTTTATTATTAATAAAAACAAGTTTGTTTTAAAGAAGTTGTATATATTATTGTACCTAATGTCATGTAAATTGTAGTTCTTAATGAAAATAACAGTATTGTTAATATTATGTTTTATAACATTCTTGAATTTATTTGTTTAAGTAAAATATTACTTAAAATGAGTATTCATTTATCGTTCTTAAAATAAATTTTTAGTGATTTATATTTTATAGAATTCTTGTTTCAAGCAATTTTTTTCCCAATATAAGTAAGAATTTACGAATTTTAATTTGATAGAATTCTTGTTTCAAGCAATACTTTTCTTAAAATAAGTAAACATTTACTGGTTTTTATTTGATAGACTTCTTGTTTACTTATTTTAAAAAAAGTTTTGCTTGAAACAAGAATTCTACAAATAAAAATCGGAATATTCTTACTTATTTTAAGAAATATATTGCTTGAAACAAGAAAACTAAAAATATAAATCGGAATATTCTTACTTATTTTAAGAAAAATATTGCTTAAAACAAGAATTCTAAAAAATACAAACCGGAATATTCTTACTTATTTTAAGAAAAATATTGCTTGAAACAAGAATTCTACAAATAAAAATCGGAATATTCTTACTTATTTTAAGAAATATATTGCTTGAAACAAGAATTCAAAAAATACAAATCGGAATATTCTTACTTATTTTAAGAAAAATATTGCTTGAAACAAGAATTCAAAAAATACAAATCGGAATATTCTTACTTATTTTAAGAAAAATATTGCTTGAAACAAGAATTCAAAAAATACAAATCGGAATATTCTTACTTATTTTAAGAAATATATTGCTTGAAACAAGAATATTAAAATTAAAAATCGGAATATTCTTACTTATTTTAAGAAAAATATTGCTTAAAACAAGAATTCTAAAAAATACAAATCGGAATATTCTTACTTATTTTAAGAAAAATATTGCTTGAAACAAGAATTCTACAAATAAAAATCGGAATATTCTTACTTATTTTAAGAAATATTTTGCTTGAAACAAGAATTCAAAAAATACAAATCGGAATATTCTTACTTATTTTAAGAAAAAAATTGCTTGAAACAAGAATTCAAAAAATACAAATCGGAATATTCTTACTTATTTTAAGAAAAATATTGCTTGAAACAAGAATTCAAAAAATACAAATCGGAATATTCTTACTTATTTTAAGAAAAATATTGCTTGAAACAAGAATTCAAAAAATAAAAATCGGAATATTCTTACTTATTTTAAGAAATATCTTGCTTGAAACAAGAATTAAAAAAAATACAAATCGGAATATTCTTACTTATTTTAAGAAATATATTGCTTGAAACAAGAATTCTATAAAATACAAATCGGAATATTCTTACTTATTTTAAGAAATATCTTGCTTGAAACAAGAATTCAAAAAAATACAAATCGGAATATTCTTACTTATTTTAAGAAATATATTGCTTGAAACAAGAATTCTATAAAATACAAATCGGAATATTCTTACTTATTTTAAGAAATATATTGCTTGAAACAAGAAAACTAAAAATATAAATCGGAATATTCTTACTTATTTTAAGAAAAATATTGCTTGAAACAAGAATTCTATTTTAAAAAATCGATAAATTGTTACTTATTTTAAGGCAGATACTGCTTAAAACAAGAATGAAAAAAGCAATTAAATTCTTGGTAAGAATATTGTTCTTAAAGTATTATTTCTTGGTAAGAATAATTTTCTTGATAAGAATTTGTGTGATTCTTGTTAAGAATTTTACGATTCTTGGTAAGCCAAAAAGTATTGAAATACGGACAAGTCAAAATTTACTTGTTTCAAGAAATATTTTGCTTGAAACAAGTTTTTTTTTTCTTAAAACAAGAATCAGAATTTTGCTGTGTAAGGCATAGAACAGTAATTCTAAACTGAAATTTAATTAATTAATTTGAAACGATAATATTAGGAAATGTGTGCGTTATACTTTCTGTACAAACATCGTTTTCAATTTCTTATTTTGAAATTATCTATTAATAACAAACATTATTTTCCATCAATTTGTACTTACAACATTTCAAGTGATGACATATTAACAAAAACTTTTTTTGAGATTCGTTGAATATTATTTTTGTTCATTATAATATTTTTAACTGACGGTAGTTGACAGTCTTCCAATGATGTTAGATAGTTCCAGCTCAAATCACTAAAATAAACAATATTATGTACTAGATTAGTACAGGAAATATGATTTGTTTATTTAGAAAAATCATAAAATTATACTGCTTAATTATTTTCTATAAAACTAGAATTACAGCATGCGGAGTATGGTTTAATTGTTGGGAAAGATTAATTTCCATTGCTGAATTTGACCTGTAAGTTAGTTTCGATTGGTCACAAAATGCCATAATAACAGTTTCCCGTTAGCCATTAGGGAACAATGACCAGCAAATAAAAAAAACTATTAGTAAAGGTAATGAATGGTATAATTATTAGAAAACCACTTACAGTGTATCAAATATGTTTGCGTTCAAAATTGGTATTTTCTTAAGGTTGTTATAGGCAAGTCGTCTTCATAAAGTAAAACAATAAATAATGCATTGACAAAATTAATTTCACATTTTACTAATTAAATTTATGCGAATAATCTATTTCTGGAAAACAACATTATTGATAAATTATGATGTTAGAATGTGTCAATTTTTGTTTTTTTGATTATCATGATTATAATTTGTACCAATACAATGGCAATAGCAATGTTTAAACATATGAACTATATTAGTACTCACAACATATAAATACTGTCCAATGCAAAAAATGCGTCTTTATGTATAAAGCTAATATCGTTGTTTTCAAGTTTGCTGAAAAATATTAAAAAACTACTAAATTAACTAATTCTGGTTACGAACCGAACATTGGTATGGAAACCTGTGCGACTGAGCCATGGTAGCACCAATAATTATACTATAAACCTGTGTGACTGAGCCATGGTAGCACCAATAATTATACTATAAACCTGTGCGACTGAGCCCTGGTAGCACCAATAATTATACTATAAACTTGTGCGACTGAGCCCTGGTAGCACCAATAATTATACTATAAACCTGTGTGACTGAGCCCTGGTAGCACCAATAATTATACTATAAACCTGTGCGACTGAGCCCTGGTAGCACCAATAATTATACTATAAACCTGTATGACTGAGGCCTGGTAGCACCAATAATTATACTATAAACCTGTGCGACTGAGCCCTGGTAGCACCAATAATTATACTATAAACCTGTGCGACTAAGCCCTGGTAGCACCAATAATTATACTATAAACCTGTGTGACTGAGCCCTGGTAGCACCAATAATTATACTATAAAACTAAATGATAATACGTTAGTCATAACTTTTGACAGACGTGACTGAAAATATGTGATACACGATAATTAATGCTTACATATGAAATATTGATCCGCCTTGAAAAGCTCTAGAAGGTATGCTTCGTAAACTGTTTCCATCTAGATATCTGGGGTTATTAGGATAATGATCAAAAACTGTTTGTTTAATTAATAATTTAAATATTCATAATGCAACAATTACTCAGTCTGTTAGAAAAGTTGCCAGATGTCATGGCTGTTTTTATTTTTATTTAATTTCTATGAACGAATTGTATTAATGGCCAAGTTTTATGGCAACCCAGGGCGTAAGAATTTCTCCTATTTATTTATTAAAGTAACTAACTATGATCCAAAATCCTGGACATGGTTATCTTTGATAACTTTACCACATTTCCTCGGGCCAGAAATAGCTTTATAGTGGGGTGCCTTAGGGTCAAAAACGTTACACGTATGACAAAGTTTTCAAATTTTGCACATATGTTCACTTTGACATACAGATTAAAAAAGTCACTGTAGCCAAGAAAAAAAAATTATTTTATGACCATATTTGGAGTATTTTCAAAATGGCCGCCAAAACAAAATGATGGTCAATATCTTAGTAACCGGTAGGGGTACAGAGTTCATTTTAGCTCGATAACTACTGACAGTAGAAACATGAGGTTGGTCTTAAAATATTCACAATATACATGTTAGTATTTGGTCTAACGAACTATTTTTCCCAAAAGTGACTGAAATCATAATATTGACCTTTGACCCGATAACCTCAAATTTTGTTACCGAATGCGCATAACATCACAATATTGTGCTTAAATTGTCAAAAACGTATATTTTTGTATTAATTAAGGTAATGACTGAATTTATCAATTGACCAGAAGTAATGATATTAACTTTTGACTTAAATTTTGTTTTATATCACTACAACATTGCATGACAGTCAACCGTCAAACACTTATTTTTCACGCAATACATTGTTTTCTCAACAAATTTAAACAATTACTTTTTCATATGATAATTAGGAACTAGGGTCAAAGTTCACAATTCCGGAAATGATGATTCCGGCCATTTTCTAATAACATTTTGTATTAGAGTGAATAGAAACATATGTGTTCTAAGCAATTTAACACTAAAATGAACTCTGTACCCCTACCGGTTACTAAGACCATCATTTTGTTTTGGCGGCCATTTTGAAAATACTCCAAATATGGTCATAAAATAAAATTTTTTTCTTGGCTACAGTGATTTTTTTAATCTGTATGTCCCAGTGAACATATGTACAAAATTTGAAAACTTTGTCATCCGTGTAACGTTTTTGATCATTTTTTCCCTTAAGGCACCCCACTATTAGTATAGTCTGTCGCAGTACATTTTGTATAGCAGCTTCTCCTACTACTATAACAATACAGTACAGCCACCAATTGTATGAGATGAGTAGTATTATTTTTTACCAAACTCAACCTTTGACCAAAGTTATGAAAATCGCATAAAGGAAGTGATAGCAGTCACAATGACCGGGTTTGGGGGAAATCAGAGTTGTCGTCTGCAACTAAGATGGGAAAAGAACCGGCTAAAAAGTAGCCCAGTCCTTGAGGGTTACTGGAAACAGAACTCTGTCGGCTTTATTCGAGTAATAATCATAGGTTAAAAGTTTTACCAACATGCTACTTCCACTTGACAAGTTTTTGAAAGTTCCAGTAGAAATGTGAACTAGGTTATAGTTGTTTGCAATCACTCTATTGAAAGAAGATATTTCAAGTTATTTCAATAATAGATAATTCATACATTCTTGTGTTTTATTTAATACTAATTTTACTGTAATTTTTTGTTCTACTTGAGTTATCACAGTTTTAAAAAGTAATTAGTTATTACAATATATGATTTAGGATGTTTATATGCGCGCTTATTTTGTAAATAAAGATTATTAAAGTGTGTGGGTTACTATATTTTGCCACATTTTTCGGAGAGGAAACATCAAAATATTAGACGAAGTAAAAAAACGTCTGAAACAAGACACAGAACTAAAAATAAGAACCAAAAAAAAGACATCATGGCGCTACTAAAACGGGTACTAATTAATTAATTTCCGTTTCAGTTTAAAAAAAAAATATACAGACACAAGAAAATGATAGCAATGGGAAGCTCAGATCATTGCTAGCTTTTTTATGGAATGGCTGGAACAACAAGCCTGTACATCGGAAACCAACTGCAATCAAGCCCATTTTTGGAAAGGGTATGTGTTCCAAACAACTCTGAGTCTAACCTTAATGAATATTAAACAACATTGATCCATCAGGGAATATTACATTCACCACAGAAACGAGATACCTTTCTTGGACACCATCATCACTTTACAATACGACGGATCCCTCAAAACCACAGTGTATCGGAAACCCACCACCGACAACAATCCATATCTATGTTTTAACTCTCATCACCCACTTGAATAAACTAAATAATTGCGACAACGTTTGCATAAATGCAACTGGAAGAGCACTCAAAATCAGATTTATGGAACACCAATAAGATGTAGAAGAGACAGACATATAAACAGATCATGAAAACAAGAGGAATAATAGTGGCGCTGTTCATCGGCGACGCGGAACGTTCAATTTGCTCTTCTAACATAATTATTTTCATCGTTTTTATTGTATTATGTGCGCTGTAATTTTGCGAATTTCAATTCATACTTAGTTTCTGAGAGTATGGATACGTTTTTCTTTGTCTGGATTGTGAGTTTTATCGCACTTTTTGCCGTTTTAAATCACTCGGTATTGTCAGCCCCACTAAGCTACGATCGTGATGTGCTGCTAGCGCTTGGAATATCAACACCAAGCCAAGCGTCCCGGATGCCGAGCCCCATTATTCCAGAATGGATGCCAAATCGGAATGACGTTGCAGTAAAACCCAGGAAAAGAGGACACAGAGGAAGCTTAAAGCGACGAATTAGGAAAAATCAACACCGTCTACCGCTTCCAGTTATAACTATGAGCAACGTTAGATCAATCGTAAATAAAGTTGATGAAATGCCTGTACGAAATTTCTAACCAACTTCAGGGAATCAAGCCTAGTCTGTTTTACGGAAACTTGGTTATCTACAACGATTAATGATTACTCTGTAAGTATTGATGGCTTTAATTTATTACGACTTGATCGAGATGCTACAGTGACTGGGAAAAGTAAAGGAGGAGGAATTTTTATGTTTGTGAATAATAATTGGTGCGGTAACGTCAACATAAAGAAGACTTTATGCGATGTGAACATCTAACTTATGTGCGTAGCCTTTCGACCGTTTTACTTGCCTAGGGAGTTTAATGAACTTTATGTTATTTTAGCATATATTCCCCCAGATGCGGATGCAAATAAAGCAGCTAAGATCGTTACCGAAACTGTACATGACGTTTCAGATAAATCTCCTGATTCACCTAAACTTGTTATGGGTGATTTTAACCACTGTGATAAAGAATTGTTGACCAATGCTATAGTTCTGTAGCTAATTCTTATAAGTGCTACATCGCATCAAATGAACAAGTGTAAGAACAGCATCATCTCCACACTTGTGTGGTTGGAAAACAAATTGCAAAGGGTCAAGAAGTGGAGATAAAGGGGCAATAAGATGTTTACTAATAATCTTTTCAAAGCACTTCATAACAATAGGGGTAAGCGCTACCGGACGAAAGTCATTCAATTGATTAGGGCGGGCTCTTTTAGGGACAGGGATAATTGTTGACGATTTCCAGCAGATAGGCACATATCGGGGACTCTTTCGGATAAACAGATAACTAATGTCGGATCCCCACAAGGTTGTGTTCTCTCGCCGCTATTATATGTTTAGTATACGAATGATTGTAAATCTATTCATCCGAACAATTATTTGTTGAAGTACGCCGACGATACCGTCTTATTAGGTTTAATTGCTAAGAATGACGAGACATTATATAGAAACTCAGTGAATTCATTTATTACATGGTGTGTAGACGGGTGTGTAGATAATCGTTTAGTTATTAACGAAGGTAAAACTAAAGAAATGATTTTTGACTTCCGAAATAGTTCTAATCAACCAAATCAATGAAGTTGATATTGATATTGTGTCCAAATATAAATATCTTGGAATGGTAATCGACAACAAGTTTAATTGGGGTGAACATTGTAAAACGATCATGTCTAAGGGTAACTCTAGATTGTACTTTTTAAGAAAATTAAACTCGTTTAGTGTTGACAACACAATATTAGGTCTATTTTATAAGTCGGTCATGGAAAGTGTCTTAGTTTATGGTTGTCTGATATGGTTCAGTAGTTTTAGAAAATCAGACCTAAAGAATGTTAAATGTTTAGTAAATAAGGCGTGCAGAATAACTAAACAGATCATTAGATTTGATGATGTTTGTAACGTCAAAATTTATGATAAGGTCATTGCCATAATGAAAGATGAGAGTCATCCGCTCTATAGTGATTTTCAATGGCTGAGATCTGGAAGGCGTTTGAGGGCTACACGTTGTAGAACAAAACGCTTCCTTAATTCTTTTGTTCCGTACCCAATTAGACATTTTAATAACCGTTGTTAAGTCGTTGAATTTTGTTGCTATGTAATTTTATTGTATTAACCTTTTAACTTTGAGAAATTGTATGTCACATGAATTTCCGTATGGACAAATACAATGAACTATGAACTAACTATGAACTATAAAAAATCAGCCAATATAGACCATGCTATTCATCTAAACCACGCACCAAACTTGGACACTCAAACACTACAAAACGAGAGTGAGAAACAAGGAATCTGACCAAAACTACAGACACAATAAACAGGGATGACAAACAAACAACCTCACAAATATACGATTACATCATTCAGACACAGGGAAACAAACAGGGGAGAAGGGCAACGTCAATGTCGCAACAAAACACAGCATACACCGAGGTGATGTTGGCCAGACTGTAGCCAATATCAACAGTCTACCTGAGAAAGCAAACTGAATGTTTGTTAAACGTTGCTGTAAGTACAATGTATTAATAAAATAATGCATAGATACATTTATAGTGTACTGACACACAGTACTGTAATTGTCCATGTAGAATATTACAACAGTTGTTTGAAACTATTTCGATCAAATCCTGACGCTGGGCTATTGACCAATGAAAGGAATAACAATTTCATTTTAACAATTTTCTTCCTGGTTACTTCACTTACAATTCAACAGCTTGTCTTGAAGCTAATGCAAATGCATTTTCACACAGCTCTATAAGTTCGTGGTTATTTTCAATCCAGCTGTAATATAGAAAAAACCAATATTACCTTAATGGTATTGGATAATATCCAAGTTTATAGTAATCAATACAGTCATTTACTAGGTTGTATGCATTAAATATACATAGTTATGTATGATATAAATTGAAAAATTGCTCATAATTGCAACAAAAAAATAAAAGAAATCTTAATTCTAGGAATTGAACAATGTTAAACAAAATAACTCATATCACTACCTAAACACTACCTAAACAATGCTGATTCAATTTCGAAAATAGTTCACGAAATTTTAATTTTCCTCTGACGAACTTGTTTATTGAAAACATTGACAATGTGGTCTATTGCCATAACTTAACATTTGCACTCGAATCATGAGAATAACAGCTACAAGTTAATCAAGTTTCAATGTTTTAATTGCTGATGTATGTTGTGGCATTCTCATACAGAGAGTCGTTATTTTTTTTCTCCGACGTAAGTTTTAACACAAATATTACAGATATAAGATAAGATAAATGACGTTTTAAGTTAAATGTATTAATTGTTGATTGATGCGGCCAGTTGGGTTACGGTGAAGTGTTTTAGTAGATTCGACCAATGAACACGTTTTACAAGATTTACAGCAATGATGACTGTCAACATTGTTACTTACCATGACGGCCAATTGTAATTTAGATCAATGAACTACAATGGTACTCAGTGATAGTTTTCATAGTAGGCCTTGTTCAAATTCGATTGGATGCGACTCGAAATTGTATGTCGACGGAACAGCTAGCACTAATTATCAATTGTACGCATGCGTAAAATAGATCAATTTGATACGTCCTCTTATTTCAGTATATTTATTCACGAAGCCGGCATCACCGAAGGGACATGTATGCACAAAAAAAGAATGAATGGCCATCATTGAAATCTGCTGAAAGACGCTGGGTAATCAACAGGCGCAGAATAAATTCTAAACCACCTAATGATATACTGAACATTTATTAATTTCCGAAAATGAAAAAAAAATCCGCCCAATCGAGATTTAACCTTAGAACCTTTTATTCTGCTTGATATGCAGTTATCCTAACCACTGTTGACCATTAGACCACTATATAATGTCATGGTCCGGCATTGTTCAAAATTGATGGAAACAAACAAAAAGATTTGCTTGATACTCAAAACTATCATGTTGTCCCATACTTTCTTTTGCATTGCTGGGACAGTGTAGTACAGTACTTTTGGTATCTGTCGCAGCCAGACATAAGATCAAAGGACTGTTACGAGCCTATCTTGGTAAGGCGTGCGAGTGTCCTGTTTTTAGATTGCCTAGATTGGATAGTGTCTGGTTAGAACAGTAGTACGGCGCAACATATCTGTTTCTTCTCAATTGAATAATCATGTGGGTCATTTGCGCCGCGCAAAATAGATAACTGTTGCCAAGCCCCTATCTTATAACACTACGCTCCATTTGATTCCATGGACGCCATTCGGGTGGTCAAAATACCCGGATGAAGATATGCTATTTCTGTATGATTTAATTTTTGCGGTGATTTTTTTCATTAGTATAAGTATTTCTCCATGCTTGGATACAACTCGGCCGCTGGCCAACATATCGTACGATATTGTCATGACAAGGATTAATTCTTGTTCAAATTTGTCCATGGAAATCTCTACCTTGTGGCGCTATACAATCTTTGATTTAAGAATACAGGTGCTTACATAAAAACGGAAACGCCAAATAAAATTAATCACTACCATTTTATTTTGAAAGCATGGAATTAAAAAAAAAACTTACAGCAATCTCAATTGGATGTTTATAAATGCGAAAGGTTCAATTCTAAGTAGATTGTTAGACACTAAGTTTCTGGAAAATAAAATCATAATTTTGTTTCATTAGTGGTCAATATTGTCAATCTGGAGCTGCTTGAAGTTGAGCTTTAGCATTACTTTGACAAAATAATCATACCATGATACTTACAATCTACCTACGAATGGTGAACCCTTAAACATAGAATTCTTTAACACTGTAATGCTGTTGTACGGAATGTCTCTATTTTGAAAACAAAAAGGATATAGTTAAGATAACATAATAATATAATATTATAATAGTATTGTTTTATACACAGTAACATTACTTATCCTAAATTTTAGTGAGGAGTATTTTTTAAACATCTTCAGTTATTATTGAAAAAGGGCTGAGAAAATGGCTATTTTTGAGTAATTACAAACAAACACTTTTCATTTATACATAGTTTTCAATTATTATTTTATTTTTTGAGGGGTCAAAATGCAGATAAACTTTTTTCGTAATTATTTAGCGGGACACTTTTGCAGTTATTTTGTTTGCTTTTTGATCAAAATTTACCAAAACATTTTTTGATTTTAGTTGAAATAAATTATAAATGTATTTTGGATCAGGTAATTTGCTGTAAGTTGTAAAAGAATTACAAAATATATGAAAAAAAGCTTTTCTCCTGAGAGCATTATATCTGCCTCATTATATATTCATTATACTGCTATCCGATTTGTCAATTGCTGTAGTTTTGCTTTTGTAAGATTATTTATAATGGGTGTTTGTAGACAACCCCAATATATTTCACTCATATTTTGGAATAACTGGTCAATTCATATGATAGAGTATACCCCAAGAGTCAAATAAGACAAACATCTTAATTTTGAAAAAGAAAAGTAGTAAGGCATTATAGGCCTACGGTACTTATGCCTAAAGACAAACTGTCGTGTCTCCTTCCTCACAATTGAAAACTTACTATGCTGTGTATACTATATTGATGATGAGTCAAAATGATGTAATGTATCTTTTGTATAAATTGTGAACTAGAATGTTAGAAAGTTATCATAGGTTTGTTTATTTTAATCAATAATTACCATAATCCTGTTATATAAGAAAAACAATGTTTAATATCATTTTAGGAAGAAAGTTAATTCTACTACAATAAACCATAAAGAACAGCAAACCATTATTAAATTACAATATTGTAGGCCTAACTTACACGTTACGAAGTCTTGGAAGATCATTAAAAGCTGTCAATATGTCGGTCAAAAAGTTGCCTTTTGCATATCTGAAATATGTGTATGTTGTAAATGTTATATTTATTAATAAATTAACCAACTGCAGTAAAATCAATATGATACAATACAACATACAGTAATGTGTTAGGCTATTCGTCTTGTAACTCCTTTCACACAAAAAGCACAACTCTGGAGTTGACGTGGTGTGAAGGGGTAAAATCAAACAACTGCGGAGTACAAACAGCGGGGTTGAACATCTGAACATTCTCTCAGAGGGCGAAATGCAGGGAAACACTGGTGTTTTGGTATGAAAGGTACCAACATCAAATCCGGAGTTTTTAGGTCAAAAGATCATCCTTACACGATCAATCATTGCTTTAGTACAGTTTTATTTCAAAATACTTTAAATATTTGTACAAAATATATAGCGGGTCTACAAAATAATAACTAGTATAAATAAAATATTATATGACTTCTGAGATATTTTGAAAATAGTTATTAAATTAAAATTATTATCATTTAAAATTATTCTAACGATCGTCGATATGTAAACAAACAGAGGGCGGTATTTACCATTTTATTTTTAAATACTCTGGTGTTGCTAGGGTTAGTGTGAATGGGGTAACTCCGGAGTTTTAAGTGGTCACAAACCCCGGAGTGTCTCCGGAAACCACTGCGGAGTTTTGGCGTGAAAGAAGTATAGGATATGTGTTTCTTATCCAGGTAGTTATGCTGTTTGACTTGATATTTAAAGTATAAAACACTACTTACACAGTAACAATTGACTTCGGAAACGTTGGTAGTCTTCTTAGTGAGTTGCGACTAATTTCTCTGTCATTAAAGTTAAGCATTTTATTTATTATTTATTTTTAAAACAGTAGATAAAAGTGTAATATGTTTTACGTTATTATAAAATCGATTATTATTCAATGGTCAGATCGATAGTTGCGGATATGTAATATTTCTAGAGATGCACGTTTGTGTCACATTCTATCAAAACTTTTGCTACAATATACATACTGTAAAACATTTATGCCTCTTAAAATCTTACATAGTTCTAAGCTCCGGTAGCTCTGTCAACGTATCGTCATCAATTGTTCTCAGGTTGTTATCATTAATGTAACTATAAAAAAAAAAGAGTTAATTAACTCTTGGTAAAATATGAATTGATTGTATAATATTTGTTAAAAAATATATATTCACACAATGTCTTTAAAATAGGATATGTCTGATGTTGTGTAATTATTCATTATTATTATTATTATTATTATTATTGTCGTTGTTGTCATTATTATTGTGCTACACCGTATAGCATCATCCACTGTTTGCTGTATTGTTTCTGACGCAAAGTAAACAATGCAGGCATACTTTAAATTACGAATGTTTGATCTACATGATAAATAATTACATACACAAATGGGTGTTGACATACAACTAGGTATCATCGAGGAATTATGTGATGTTTTTTTCGAGTTCAAACGTGGTCACGAAGACTATTTGCATTATTGGTATGTTGTTCAGTATAGCAAAAGCTAGGGCCTAACCAACGTGTTAAGCGTGGTTTCACTTTTTTTATTAGGCAAGGATAGAAATTATCACTTTTGAAATGTAAATCGTTTACTTTGTTGATGTAATTTTACTTTTTGAAAGGTTGGGTTAGGCTACAGAACGGATTTGAATCTTTAAGAATTTGATTTGCTTTGAAGAGGGTAAAGGTAAACATGGTATGTTCATGAATAAAAAAAAACATTGATCAATTCCTATAAATAAAGCGTTTAGTTTTTGTTTCTATAATATATTATGTTGGTGATATCTAATTAGTTCAAACACTCCAAACAACTAGCCAGGATTTACTTTTGTGTTTGTTTAAGACAAATAATAAAATGTAATTCTTTACAATAAAATGACCTTTCATAATAATCTGATACCTGGGGTTAAAGTGGTAGCCATTTTGATTTTATGCAAATTATATGTAGTTGAGTATGTTTCAGCAAAAAAACTAACTTTTGTTTTACTCAAAATGCTATTTCTATCCATCTACTGAAGAGAGTTAAGCTTGGTTAAAGCATGCAAGATTTAACAGCATAATAGCTTTACAAGTGCATAATTAAAACTTACAGAAAAAGAGTTTTTACTGGAATTCCATCAGGCCATTCATTGAGTCCACGGTTTGTGCATTTCACTGTTTGTGTTCTTTCTGTACATTCACAAACTGCATTCACACTGGTATCATTAACATACCTACATGCAACCGTTACACCAAATGATAAATCCAAGCATAAATACAATATTAATATTATCAAGTATTTTCGAGACATCTTCAGGAGTACTTAAATGCGGCTAGGATCCTAGGCCGCCTCGACTTAATACGGTGTTCTTTATATCACTCCAATGTTATAAGGAAGTTACCATTAAATGCAAACAATACAATGTAAATGTATAGTGTTTGTTTGGTAGTATAACAACACGTATCATCGATTGCTTAAATATGAAAGTATATCTTATAACACACTTACTTCTTCATACTTTCTTCTATTGACTCAATGTAAATAATGCGGAGTGTTACAGATCAAAATAAACACGAATATAATATCTTAATATTCGGTACTTTTACAATTTCAAAACTGTTTTTCTTTTTACCAGATCTAATTAATTGCCCTACACAAACCAATGCAAACTCATTTTTTAAGAAGCAATGGACGTATATAATATACCGACAAAATTAAATTCTATGCCATGAAAGAACAGTGTTAATATAACGTATTTGTCAATGATATGCCTTTTAGGGGATTGATTAAGAAATATTATATTTAACAGACGACAAGAAAGTATAGATGTAACGCAGCCTATTTTCTCTAGACATAGAACCATGTATTGATAATTATGAACTGTAATTATTAAAAATAACCTTAACGTTTTAATAGCAATAACAACTCGCATGTTCATATTGAGTCAACGTTTTCACAATTGAAATGACAATGAATCTAAACTGAAAACAAATTGTGGGAGTGATATTTAAAAATGAAAAATCATGTACATGTTAGGTGTGTATTAAAAAAAAACAATAATATCCACTGCTGTGGATGTTCACATACTGTAGTTACAAGCTTACTTTTTTTTTCAATTTACTGTCGTCAAACGCAAAGTAGGTTGTTGGATAGGGAATACTCAATGATGACACTACGTTTCGATATACCTACGTAGGCCTACTTCGTTGACAAATAAATAAATGTTAAAGATATATAGACCTATAAAATTGTTGTCGTTTTGTAAAAATAATGAATAAACATTACTTTAAAAATATTAAACCAGGTCATCCATTCATTTTATGTATGTTACGTATGGTTAACTATGAGAAAAAGAAACAATGCACTACCTAAGTAGCTCGCATCGAATGTCCTCTCGTGTACGGTCTTCTTAGGTGTAGGCCTAACTGGTAAAGAGCAGTAACGTAGGAACATCTTACGGTAGCTATAGGGTATTATATGCTATAGGAAAATTTACAGTTCTTTTATCTGTTTACCTTTTCACGCGATCGACCGAGGTGGGTGAATCACATCAGAGAAATTTAATTTGCTATATGTATGTTTATTATGTTTAATTAAGTGTGGTTTTCTTGTTTATTCTGTAATATTTGTTTAGGTCTACAATGGAAATAAGTTTGCCGTCTAGGTACTTTATTGTGTTTTTATACTATGATTTTATGTCAGAATAAAGAAATAAATCACATTTTGAAAATATCAATTCGATATGCGATTAATTCTTGTATTTATAGGGGGCGCGTTTAAATTATTACAATAGACTTATTTTTTTTTATTATAACCGTTTAAAGACGAACAAATTATCGCAATATATCTATTTAGTATTTATTTTTACATAAAATGTAGTGTAGTGAAACTATAGGTCAAAAAACGTAGGTCTAGTGGCTTAATGTGAAATAGTGTAGACTATTGAAGTTGTAATTAAGCCTTGTTTTATAGATACATTTCTATTACTAAGTTATGGAATGATATTTCAGTTGAAACAGTTAACAGCAGAAATATACTTTCATAATTTCTTCTTCAGAAAGAGCTGTATTACTACATCTTGTAGGCCTACTATATTCAGAAAAATTAGGTTGAAAATGTTTAATTCTGCATTTGATGCATTGACGTAGGCTTAGTCTATATTTCCTCATTGCGCCGTTGAATATATTGATTGAATATTATTTGAATAAAAGTTTGTATTTTTAAATAGGTACTTTACCACATCGATATAACAATAATAAAGATACATACATATTATACATTTAGTCATTCTCCTCCACCAATACATTGATTTATTAAAAAAAAGATAATGCAATTAACTAATAGGCGAATAATACATTATAAAAATACGTTTTAAAATACAAAATGAAAAAATTATACTTAATCTATAACTATGTTTACATATATTATAATCTATTTTAACAGACCTATCTTGGTTCTCACATCACTAACTAAAAAAGACGCTATGAATACACACGATACCATAAATATCAGCGATATTACCCTTTAAATCATTACCAATACATTAATTTACTTTAAAAAAGATAATACAGTTACAAATAGGTGAATAATACATTATAAAAATACATTTTAAACACAAATGAACAAATCATACTTAATCTAGAACTGTTTACATAATTATAATCTATGTTGACATAAGTCTCTTGGTTTTTACATCTTCACTAACTAAAAGAAAAAAGCTATAAATACACACGATACCATAATATATCAGCGATACTACCCTTTCAATCTTGATTCAACATATTTAAAGGATCGGAAAATGAATTGATAAATGTTTTCTAAAAATTTAGGTTATTCCCTAATACTGTGATAAAATATAACTATTCATCAGATTTTGGATTAGAGTAATAGACAACAACTTTCAGTAGCTAGATTTAATCAAATCAATTTACGAATATAATACAGTCTTTTGTTACTTATTTGTCATCACCGATTAGTTTTTAAGATTCTGCTTTATGTTTATAAATTAACAAAAATGGAATGAAATCTAAATAAAAGATATTTACTTAAATAATACTGTACAGAAGAAGTAGATGATAATGACAGTGACCCGCTTTCTCTTGGGATATCTCAATGTTTCAGCCAAATATCTACTAGATTTGTGTTGAGAGTTATTAGTAAGAATGCGTATCAATTGGATCTATATTACACGTGCCTAGTGAACACTTTCCATTCTAATTTTAAAGAGGAAATTAATCCAGTCGTTAGATTATACTTTTTTTAGAAGATTTCATTAGAATCTTGTTAAAGTGGTGATATTGATCTATATCTAAACCATGAAATGTACACATTTATTTCTCTTTAAGCAACGGTAATTAAGTTGAAACAACCCGATTCTGTGGCTGTTAGTACACTCAGTGTGGAAGACTGTCGACAGTCTACCAGAGACCTATCTGACTGTATTAAGTACTTTTAATACACGATATCGCTGTCATTAGATCGTATGTGAAGACATGGTATAACGTAAACTGTGTATTCAATATCAAATCCAGAATCGGGTGCAGGTTTATCGTACTGCCATGCAAGAATGGATATAGGTGTTTTCGAAAGAAAGAATGTTTTAAGCGGCTTACTTCAGATTTTATATAATAGAGATACACAATACATTTTCACCAATCTGCGTCTTCTTCTGGATAATCACTACTGATTTGAAGGAGTCTTACTGGTTCATCATGGCTGAAACATTCCGTTTTAATTTTCTTCACAAAATCAACTAAAAATAAAAACATTTTCATTACTAAAAAAAACTATTTTAATCAAAGATTTGACCCTTCGTCCCTACGTAACACAACAGTTTTAGCTGACAAAATCCTAACTATCAAAGTAACTTTGCTTACTTACTTATTATAAAATATCTTACCAATTACGACAAGCATGATAGACACATTCAGCATGAGTAGAATGATTGGAGTAATCTTGTGAAGTAATTCGATGACGTTATCTCCATTACCCCTCTGGTCCAAGTTTACAATCGCACCAATGGATAAATTGACAACGATGAAGGTAAGTGTCAACTGTTGAAACCTGTGTTCAGATTTCACTTTCATTGGTTCCAGATATAAATGTAATACAATAAAGATTACAGTGAAAAAGAGAGAGTAAGATAGGCTTGAAGATACGTCATCTCTTAAGTTTGCAATTAATGCCAACATAGCCTTGTTGTACAGCTCAAATGATTCCCAAAACCAAAATGTATGTTTATATTGTCCACAAAAGAACTGCACACCAATCATCCATCCGTTGACGTGGGTTTCGTTATGCTGATAACAACGTACATGATAATAGTATAACATAAGAACTATGACCAATGGAAAACCAACGATGTATGATAACCCAACGTAGACAAGTGTTTTGTTAATTTGATATGTGGATCCACCATTTTCATCCAGATCAATTGAGTAGTCTGATGTTAGTACTGATTTTTTTACTGTACCATTTGATGTAACGTCGAATACACGAATAGACCATGGTCCCACCGCCATAATATCTGCACATGTGTTTGCATATGTAAGGTAAAGAAGCAACATCGACATAACGATACATTTGTCGCGCACGTGGCTCCCCATTACTACGTCATGAAACTTGTTCCAGATGTACAGAGTAACGTAAATGGTAGACATAATTACCACTATGACAAGTGGTGTAGCCATAGCAAAGAGAAGTGACGAGTACGCATTCCAAGATTCATGTAAACATCTTGGACTTAACATACTAATGTACCTTATGACGTCGAAGTACTGAAGGATTTGGCCAACATACTCAAAATTAGTATGCCAATGAATTTCTGTTACTTCTGATAGTATTCCTAAAACCTGATAAAAATTAATAGCTATTTTTATATACGTTACAAATGAATCTATTTTAAAATTTTGATTATCTGCATATCTTTTCTGCATTCTCCATATAAAGACAATCAATCCAACTATTGCCAAGGAAATACTGAGAAATATAACTACAGTCACAACTGGTCCTTGACATTTATGACATGTGTTAAATAGCTCATAATGCCCGTTTGAACATGCAGCACAAAGCCAACCAGTGTATCCTTCGGCACAGGTTTCATTTAATTTCAATCCAACAGCACAACTCTTTTCTCCTAGTGGACACATATGTACTTGTGGTAACGGACCTGTGTATACATCATCTTTTAGTATGCTTGGATTTTCAACGGGAAAATTGTCATTTTGTAAATTGTTTATAAATTTGGTGTACGCCATTAAACAAGAGCTTCTGCTTTTATCTTCAACTACATTACAATCAACAGAAAAATCCCACGACCACCAGTAACCCCTTGTTAGATTTTGATACCCTCCGTTACAGGTAACACCCTCCGGGCATGGAAAGCATCGGCCAAAACGATCAGTTCTATGAAAATTATCAAGGCAATAACAAGCGTTTAGATTAGCAAATGTACTGGTATTGGTTCCAGATGGACACGTCTGGCAATCGGCAACGGACGCTGCTCCTGCATGATTAGAGAAACTTCCAATAGGACATTGTTTGCAGGTTTCTGTATAATTGTTCCTCTCAATAACTCCTCTTCTATCTTGATAGAAGCCACCTGAAAAGAAGTATTAATCCAGAAATAACAGCCACTGTTGATAATTCTATAGTTATAATTAATTAATACTAATCATATTCATATTATTATTAGCCTGTAGATGATCATTGCAAAACATAATTTTCACTAAAAATGCAATGATTAATGTGATAGCATTCAAAAATTATACTTGTAACATTGTGGTAAAGACGTAATGTTTAGCAGAATAACGTAATATAAATACAAAATAATTATCGGAAAAGTATTAAATAATGATAATCTCCAGGGTGTGTAGAAAACTCAGATCTCAGATATATCTGAGTTTTCTAGATCTAGAAAACTCAGATATCAAGATCTGAGTTTTCTAGTTCCAAAATGGAACTAGAAACCCCAGATCATCAAATGGATCGTTCCATTATTAATCAGAGGGTAGCTTGTTTGAAATACTATACTTGTACTATGTAACTTGTAGTAGCTGCTTACGACTTAAATCATAAAGAAATATAGTATACACCTTTTAAAATGTAGGCTTAGCATTTAGGCCTAGCCTAGCTAAGCAAACTCAATTCAAGGCTCAACGTTTGGGCGCTATCGCGATGTATCACGAAGAGTAGGCTTGACCCTACTAGGCTAGACGTTGTTAACTGGTACCCAAAATAACTCGTACCTATTCCCAACTTGGTTAACTTGTATCTCAACCAACTCGTACATACTTAATATTTAAGGTTACATTTTAACGGTAACTTGCACTGTATTTTCTTTATAATTTAAGCCGTAGGCCGCTTCTACATGTTACAATATTAATAAAAAATCGTACACAGTAATCAGTTTTAATAATACTCTAGTATTTCAAATGACCTTCAGATTAATAATAGAATGATCCAAATGACCTACCAACCAATCATTTGATGATCTGAGTTGTCTAGTTCCATTCTGGAACTAGAAAACTCAGATATTGATATAAGAGCTTTCTAGATCTAGAAAAGTCAGATATCTTAGTTTTCTAGATCTAGAAAAGTCAGATATCTGAGTTTTCTAGATCTAGAAAACTCAGATATATCTGAGATCTAAGTTTTCTAGATCTGAGTTTTCTAGAAACCCTAATCTCGTTCATACATTACCTGGAGGGCACTTTAGACAGATACCATTGTGTTCATTACATATCTTGTATGTCCCTTCCTTGCACGGACTGCATTTGTCGGTTTTCACATTACATGATAATCCAGTTCCTCTACCAATGAACTTTAATAACTCCCCTCCAATGCTTATATCGATTTCTGTATCTTCTGTAACACAAACACTAGAAAATAATACAGTTAAGAGCTACATACATTCTGTTCTTTTACTTAACGTTAAAAGATGAATTATGTATTAATAGATCAGATCGAAAATCATTGCTGGTAAAAACAGTTCACCAATTTTGCAAAAATGAAACCCTCTTTGTGCTGTTAGGCTACGTAACCTAATATATTATATTGTCATTATGAAATGTGTATTTCAACTATTTACGTTTTAACGGGTTTTCCAATGTATGTAGGAATTGACCTGAGTCCACCACAGTTAAGATATCTGAATACAGACAAGAATAAGTGAATTGCAGTTAAGTATAAATAACACATGGTTGGCAAATTGTAAAATATTGATTGGAACATATTAGATGAGTGGAATTAGACTTTTCAGTCAAACAAATTGCAACAGTTTGTTTTTTTGCTGAAACATGCTCAACTATATGTAGATATTATCATATCCAAAATCTACCCTGATTTTCCCATTATAAATTACCTAATTTGCATAAAATCAAAATGGCTGCCATTTTACAACTTTGATCCCAATTATCTCTTAAACCATAAAGAATTTGGTATAAGAATGTATTGAACACAAATATAAACATGACCCCAAAGATTCAGAATAATATATTTGATTTGTCTTTGGGGTCAAGGTCAAAGGTCATTCCAGTTTGACATCTAAAATATGCTAATTATCTCTTAATCCATTAGGTATTTTGAATAAGAATGTATAAGTACAAATATAAATGTTACCCTAAAGATTTAAAATAATGTATTTGATTTGTCTTTGGGGTCAAGGTCAAAGGTCATTCCAGTATGGCCTCTAAAATATGCTAATTATCTCTTAATCCATTAGGTATTTTGAATAAGAATGTTTAACTATAGTACAAATATAGGCCTAAACATGACCCTAACGGTTTAGAATAATGTACAGTAATTGAGTTGTATTAGGGTTCAAGGTTCAAAAGGTTATCTAATTACACTATATAAAATTCGAAAATAACTCTCAAAACATCAGGTATTTTTAACAAGAATGTATTTAATATAAATATGACCCTAAATATTCAGAATGATGCAATTGAGTTGTATATGGGGTCAAAGTCAAATGTCATCTAATTATGCCATATAAAATATGCTAATTATCTCTCAAAACATCAGGTATTTTTAACAAGAATGTATTTAATATAAATATGACCCTATGTATTTAGAAAGATGCAATTGAGTTGTATGGGGTCAAAATCAAATGTCATCTAATTATGCCATATAAAATATGCTAATTATCTCTCAAAACATCAGGTATTTTGAACAAGAATGTATTTAATAGAAATATACATAATATGTTCTTATGATTTGCATTTGATTTGTATTGGGTCAAGATAAAATGTCATTATCTTACAATATAAAATACTCTAATTATGAAGTGAATTAATTTCAATTTGGATGATGTACTTATGAACAACTCATATTTATTTTGAAAAGCTCATTTGAGTTAACTTCAGGGATCAGACTATTAGGAAAGGTGTTTTAATTGTAAGGAATTACATTTATTATATTTGGTTTTTTTTTTAGATTATAGAACACTATGCTAAAATATGTCACACAAAAACTGTCAATCCTGTCTGGTTGTGTGAAGTGTTTAAACTGAAATTATGGGAAAGTTTGGAAACACCTTTACCCTTACAAAATTTGTAACTGTGAAAATGGAGGTCATGTGGTTCAAACAGTAAAACCTGACCCTAACATTGGAAAAAGTTAAGTTGTACTAACCAAAGTGGGTGCAGAAGTGAAAGATGACATATTCTGTGTATTAAGAATACAGAGACTATGTGAACTAAAAATCTTTAGAACAAGTGTCTATAGTTTACTTTAGTATAAGAACGAGTCCTCTGCTCTCAAATGACACAAATATAAAGATACATTAAAAAAAAATTAGAATCTTTCGTAACACCCTAAATTTTTAAGTTTGAGATGGATGAAAATTTAAAAAAATCCAGCCATTAAAAACAAGTGTAGTTTGTATTCATATTTAAATACCATTAGTGTACTGTATGTTAAAATTTATCTAAACACAAACATTTTAAAGTATCAGTATATATTAGGATTAAGTAACAGTATTTATTAATACTTTTATTAGCAAAATGATGCTTCAATCGAGAATGTAATGAATACAGTAAGACAGTAAGTCATTGTGATACTTACTAAAGTATACATTAACAAAACTAGTTCTTTGCAACTGTTGTTGCTTAGTTTAATTGTAGATAATTTGATTTTAAAAAAAATGATAGATGATAGGCCTAATTTAAATTACTAATTATCAGAAAGCTAAGTTTATTGGTCTACTCTGACGTAATTTTACTAATTAATTCTCAGTGAAGCGAGAATTGTCCAGAATATGGCAAAAACATCTTAAAAAGTAACTCCATTGACGATCGAGTCCGACCCAAGAATTATTTAGACATTTTTGTGACCAATGTTTCAGAAATGTAAGCTTATAAGCTTTGTAGGTCTACTAAAGTAGGTATGCCTAAATGTAAAAGTAAATGTCAAAATAAGCTATACTGTATGGTATAAAGTAAATTACCTACTGATACTATGTACATTTAGTAGTTATAATATTTATAAATAAACTATTTTTTTTTTAAATTGACCTAGTAATCTCTGGGTGGGAGGGGTGTGGGCGCAGTGTGCAGACATCAATCTGCTGCAATGTCTGTACTGTATATGCTATGTTTTTAGTAGTAGTAAGACTACTATGGAAATTGATTTAAAGGATAATTTGAATTTTTTTATATTGTGACATTTGACCCAGTGACCCCAGGGTAAGATGAAAAATCAAATGTGCTATTCTGAATCTTAAGGGTCATGTTTATATTTGTACTTAAACATTCTTATTCAAAATACCTAATGGATTAAGAGATAATTTGCATAATTTAGATGTCAAACTGGAATGACCTTTGACCTTGACCCCAAAGACAAATCAAATATATTACTCTGAATCTTTGGGGTCATGTTTATATTTGTGTTCAATACATTCTTATACCAAATTCTTTATGGTTTAAGAGATAATTGGGATCAAAGTTGTAAAATGGCAGCCATTTTGATTTTATGCAAATTAGGTAATTTATAATGGGCAGATCAGGGTAGATTTTGGATATGATAATATCTACATATAGTTGAGCATATTTCAGCAAAAAAACAAACTGTTGCAATTTGTTTGACTCAGCGCCTATTTTTCATCTATTTCCACTCATCTATATGACAAAGATGACTATTTTTCCAAATATAATAAGAATGATATTATCATAATTTCTAAATAAATAAAAAACATTCCGGTCAACGTACATTGTTCCATTTTCGACCATTTGTGACAACGCATTTTCTCCGATCTTGTTTAACTTATTGTTAAATAAATATCTAAAAATAATGGAAATAAAACCGTTTTATCCGTTTTTTATATATATAAATATCAATTAGTAAAAAAATACACAAACGTTATGTTATGTATGCTATATATTAAACTTCAACAAACGGTTCGTTATTGTTTTACATTAGTACAGTAGTACACAATCTTACACGTATTCCAGCGTTGTGCCATTCGTTTTGAATGTCTCATATGAAATGTTTGTAATTCCATTCCCATAAAGAAATCTAAAAAAAAATGAAGGGAAACAAATGTAACTAGTGTTTCTGTTTTGACTTTGGAAAACCAATTTACATGATAAAAGTAATATATGTCAACAATAAACACGATAACGTTGTCCTAACGTAGTTCTATAATAGCACAATACATAGCTCAGAAAATGATGTATACAACTGACTTACAGTAAACGAAGATTAGTTCCACTAAATGCCCCTTCTTCGATAAAAGTAATATTGTTGCCTATAAGCATTCTGAAACAATATATACAGTATTTCTTAGGTCGATGTGAATACGTATTGATACATAAATAAAAATCATAAAGAAAAATACAGTACACCTTACCGTTAAACTTTCAGCTTAGCATTTGGACTAAGCCAATATGCCTAACACTAGCTAGGCTCATAGAGTAGTAAGGCTTAGTCATAGCGAGTAGGCCTAAGTCTAGCAATTTTTTTTACAAATCTGTCGTAATTCACATCAGTCTAACTTGTTATACAGGCAAATCTTAGTCGAAACTAATGGTGCTGGCATAAAAAGTTTAAAATGATTAGGTACAAGTTGGTGTGGATACGAGTTAATTGAGGTACGAATTAGCTAAGTTGGGTACGAGTTTGCATGGGTAGACCTACGAGTTAGTTTGAATACGAGTTCACCAGTACCCATCTAGCCTATAGGTAGCCTAGGCCCACTAATTGCGATCAAGGCACACACTCTAAGTCTTGAATCAAGTGTGCTTAGCTAGGCTAGGCCTAAATGCTAAGCCAACATTTAAAGGTAACGCTTACAGTATTTTCTTTATAATATATTATTTTATGAGAATTGCATTGCCATTTGCTTAAAATGTATCATCATCATCATCATCATCATCTTCATCATCTTCATCATCATCATCATCATCATCATCATTATTATTATTTATTCTAAGAGAGTCATGTAAAATGCATTAAAATAATTAACTGTCTTCAATGTCATATTCTATTTATCCTATTTTATCTTCCGTGAATGGTATATGATCAATTTATTGTACAATTGTAATAGTAACATTGTTCCATAACATTGTTTGTCTGTTAGAACGGCAACATTAGAAATGTTCAATCGAAATTTGTCAGGTGGTAACATTCAACTTACGTCCGTATTTTACCTCTAAATTGGTGCTCTATAGACAGTAATTTGCTGTTGGAGCCAACATTACTATTGAATATTGCTTGTTTTAATCGTAGAAAAATCAATAATCAAGTCAATCAAAATGTATTCATAAATCAAAATATTTTGCTGGAAAACCGTATATAATTAACAGAAAAAGTAATTAGACCGGGCACTCAGAGAATTTATTCATGTGAAAAGCCACAAAAGGTATTATGGGCTGATTATGTAGATATATGGCTAATAATAACCAATATTGTTACCGGGTCATATCCTGTAAACATTTTCCCTGGGGACAGCAAATAGGAGGGGTAAAAAATGGATTTAATCATGTGAAAAGCCACACGGATAAAAGTTGTTGGACATTGTCCGCATATGTGTATAGAATGTTAAAAAAGCAATGGCAGCAACTTTATCCTGTAAGTTGCCCGAAACAGTTAGTAGAGCAGTTAACGCCATAAAAATAGCTATCCAAGTTGTGCATTTTATTACCAAAGCATGAAACTTGCCACAAAGTTTCTTTGATGTATATAGATTCAAAATATCGGGGGGTGCCAAGTGTCCAACGTCCGGTATGGCGGGTTTGATTTCAAAATGGCCACCATAAAAACAAAAAGTGTCTTGGCAACTATAAACAGTAGAGACTTGATTCTGGTTTTAAATTATTTACAAACTACATATTTCTCTTTGTTCTAATGAAAAGCTTTGTAAAAAAAAATGACCGGAAATGACGTTTCTTCCAGTTTTACATTTGACCACCTATTTGTATTTCTCAATAACTACTGATCATTTTCAATCGATTTCAGAATAGAGACATTTATATTTGTAGTAATAAAACATTTTCACATAAAATGACGGGAAATACAATTTATGACCAGATATAACTTGTATAACGTACCTATATAATTATGTGAACATACTGTGTCTGGTTTACACTGGTATAAATGCACCTAATTTCTTTAACCGAAATAAATGACACTTCATGCAAAAATGACCAGGAATTATTATTTTGAATTTTGGACTTTTGATGTGATAGGATAGGCGTAAAGTATTACAGATCACTGAGAAACAGTAATCTCAGTTCTTACAATCAGGATACATCCACATAGGAACTAGTGATGTACAGAACAGTTAGGCTTTATGCATACATCTTCCATCCAAACTTTTGCAGGTCTCAACATTCTTTCGACACTTCTGGAAGATGATCAGTGGGGAACAAATCCATTGCCATCAACTTTCCCTTTCTATCCCCATCTTGTAAATGCTTCTGCATATGTTATTATAAATATTATTATTATTATTGTTATTATTATTATTATTATGTCCCCATCTTAGCCTGTGTATAAATGATTCTTTCGTATATATACCTTTTTACATTTTGACTCATCTATACCGACTTGTTTTGTAAACTGTAATGTGTCAATCATTAGATGCCATTTGTAAATATTTTTTATGTAAAGTGACATTCTTTCGTTGGCCTCTTTGATGTCGGGAAGTTCTCATTTTCATGAGTTGAAAAAACACCGTCTTTCAAAGTCCTTACTACAGTTTGTCAGAAACTCAGATAATTCTTGTTAATTTTTGTTGCATCTAACAAATTGTACTCCATTTTTATGGTAATGGGCCCTTGCTGTAAACCTTTCATCAGAATCCTTTTCCTCGATTTTCTCTAATCATTGATTTTCAGCAAAATCCAAACCAAATCAATTCGTAAAAGACATCTCAATAAGTAATTATTCGAGTAATCCTCAAATGAGTGACATGGACCTACAATATACTGTTCTATACAAAAACATTTTATGCATCCACATGTGGACTTTCACTTTGAAGGTCTTAGTCTTCTAATCATACAAGAACAATGTCTGATTTAATAAATCAAAGTAGTGGGTCCATTGATTAAATATTTAACTTATGGTGGACCATCCACAGACAAAGAAGGAGGTGTAAGACCATCCACAGACAAAGAAGGGGGTGTAAGACCATCCGCAGACAAAGAAGGGGGTATAAGCCCATCCACAGACAAAGAAGGGGGTGTAAGACCATCCACAGACAAATAAAGAGGTATAAGCCCATCCACAGACAAAGAAATGGGTATAAGACCATCCTCAGACAAAGAAGAGAGTGTCTTGTGTCAACTTACAGGATAAAGTTGCTGTCAATGGTATTTTTGTGCACCCCAACAATGTAATGTGTAACAGTTACAATGCAAAAAGAATTAGCCGTGTGGCTATTGACATGAATAACACCATTTTTGTTGAGTGGTCACTTTGGGCTACTGTTTCGGGCAACTTTCAGGATAAAGTTGCTGTCATTGCTGTTTTAACATTCTATACACATATGCGGACAATGTCTAACAACTTTTATCCGTGTGGCTTTTCACATGATTAAATCAATTTTTTTATCCCTCCTTATTTGGTGTCCCAGGGAAAATTTACAGGATACGAGCTGGCAGCAATATTGATTATTGAATCTTATTGAAGCCATATATATACATAATCATATCCCATCAAACCTGTTGTGGCTTTTCACATAAATACATTCTACGGGCGCCCGATCTAAATCAAATGAACGAGCGATGCGTGTGCGTCCTCTGGTTTTATAAATCTAAGCTAATATGTATAAATAAGACAAAAATAATAAAATAGTGTTTTGAACTTTAAAATGAGGAAGAAAATAAATGAATCACTAATATCCGCATCTGTAAAAAAATGAATAATATAATATAGATTATAAATTTCCTAAAATTATCTAAAATATGACTTCAACTTTAACATAACAAATGCATCTTCAATATTTGCTGCATAGTAAAAAGAAATTGGAAATTTAGAATTTAATAATCTGAATGTGATCATTCTTAAGTCTACCAAAAATGATAGGCCTATGTCTTATTAAAGAAAAATTATTGTCATTGATTTTCATGTTAGAAAACATAGACAACCAAAGTACCATCGTTCCTTTTGTTATCTATTTACAAATTAAATTAATGTTACCTCTTTTAATCTTAATTTATTAACCGTCTATTGACACCAAACATATTTTCCAACTAATTTATACTTACAACATTTCTAGGGATGATATATTGGCGAAGACTGTTTTTGAGATGCGTTGAATACTATTTTTGTTTATTATTATTTTTTTAACTGAAGGTAGTTGCCAGTCGCCCAATGCTGTTAGATAGTTCCAGCTCAAATCACTAAAAAATAAATAATAAATAAAACAATAGTTCAAACCCTAGACTATGGTTAGTGTCAGTGGCGTATCCATTGGGGGAGCCGGGGGGCCCGCCCCCCCCCCCCCCCCAACCAACCAACCAACCCCCCACATCATCGCGTCCGTCGGCAAAAAAGGTGCCGGGAAAAAATAAAGTTAGGCAAATAAGAATAAACTATTATTCTGACAATAATTGAACTGTAAACATAATTCTTTTGAGTGTTTGTTTATTTACATATCATATCATTCCCTTCAGATGATGGAGGTACCTCCATGTTCAGATCAACTATTTTTTATTTTCATTACATCTAACCAAACACGTAAAAAATGTGGTCAAAATATCTTATCATCTAGCACGTACGTACGGCCGTACGCGCTAGATTGTTTACTCAAAAGTCTTTGAAGAACGGTCCGGTGACCTTACCCTATTCAACCTTGTTTTTGCAGTTGAGCCTCTCATGACCAGGGATTTGTATGTCTTCCTACGCTAAGATTATATAGTTCCACATGCCATGTGCTTTTTTTCTCGTAAGATATATTTATTATAAGTGCCAAAAACCCGTTTTTTTCTCGATATGAGGCCTTTATTATTCGAATTTTTTAAAGAAAAAGCACACATACCATAAAAAATATCCATGAATTTCATTTTTGGAACAGAATATTCCGTGAGGCTCAACTACAAAACCACCATTTTGTGATATGATGTCATCGTAAGCCAATCAAAGCTGAGCTTTCTCGTGATTGGCATTGCTCACGGTTGAATGATTTTGGATTCTGGCTGATTTGATTGGTGGATGCGAATCACCCGCAGCGGAATGTTTTCTCTCGCGCGTGTACCATGATGTTGATCATACGGTCTCTCTGATCGTTACTACACACAATTAGAGCAATGCATTTGTCCGAATTCCGTTAAGTAAACAACTTCATATATTTTATAAGCATTTAATAACATGTTTTATTGATATTTCCAATGGTGATATATAAAATAAATTACTAAAAAACGTAATTATATATAATTATTTTAACCAAATATGGCGTAGGCCTAGTTAATAGAATTGCCGACTGGGGCCGCAAATTGTTTTACTTCTTTCGTGGCTAAAAACGATAATTTTCGGCGATGTTTTAGATCCTATATTTCGAAAACTAAAAGCCAGATTTCCTAATTTTTTCTTTATTGTAATATGAATGCAACATACTAACAGATAATGTTGGATTGGTTTTAATTTTGCATCGTTATCCCATAAAAGACAATATGACTATATGCAATCCTAGAACCGTATATTGATCAGGTGTATGTACAGATAATGACACTAATTTTGTCGGCAAATTGGCAATTCCCGGGCCCCCCCCCCCCACCCCCCAACTTCAAAATCCTGGATACGCCACTGGTTAGTGTTGGTAACGACTTTGGTTGTTATACTTTCTAATGCCGGAATGAGTAAAACATTACATCCTTTATGTTTAAAACCACAATTACTTTATAGAATTAACACATTTAGACACAAAAACACACAGAAATATGAAAGTATTCCAACAGGTCTTTACAGTATTCTTAATAGGTTGTACGTAAAACTTTTTTTTCTGATAATCAATTTAGTATTCGACCTGTAAGTTAGGTTCGATTGGTCGCACAATACCATAATGTCGGTCTCACACACAGCGAGCGCAGTACAGTAATCTGACACAACAATAATTATTATTAATACAATTTTATTTTCCTCACTATTGTTGAGTTAATGGTATAATGTTTAGACAAACGTACTATACTTACAGTGTATCAGTTATGTTAGCGTGCAAGATCGGTATTTCCTTAAGGTTGTTATAGGCAAGTCGTCTACATAAAGTTTAAAATATACAATACATTGATAGTAATTAATGGAACATTATTAAATCTTATATGTAGATAAACAATAGAAAAGACAAGATATAGATTATGCAAATCAAATCAACAATTATTATTTACATTGTTTTTTTGTCTTTTCTCTTTTTTAAATTTAAGATGTAAACAAGACTACATGTGTTTATTTAATAATGTTGATTATTATTTGTGCATGGCCTACATAACCGTACTTACAACAAATAAATACTGTCCAATGCAACAAATGCATCCGTGTGTATAAAGCTAATATTGTTGTCTTCAAGTTTCCTAGAGAAAGAAGTTGGTACGTACTACTAATTAATTTGTACAGAATATAAAAAAAACATCTGAGAAAGCATATAGCAAAAGTCATTAGACTATTTAACCAAATGTTCCCGAAAAGTGTCAGTCATGTCTTTTGCCATACGTGATCAAACAGAAGTTTGTTTTTTTTCCTCTCTCTAACATTAAGAATGTAAGTTGTGAAATATATTTACCTTTTCATGAGTTTTTTTTTCTCGTATATTATTCATACCGATGTGTATAATCTTTTCTTATACAAATTATAATGTTCCTATTATATATTTTCATTTCCCTTTTTATTATAGTATTATATTATAATATTGAAACACTTACATCTATAACAAAATATAAAATTAATAATGTTATGTTTATAAAGTTTTACAAAACAAGCAATACTTACATATTTATAATTGGTTCGCCTTGAAAAGCTTTTGAAGGTATGCTTTGTAAACTGTTTCTATCTAGATATCTATGCATATTGGAATAATGAGTAAGTTGGTTTTTAACACATCACTAGTAATCTTAAATGCACTACTTTAACTTTAAAATTAATAATAACTTTAACAAACTTCATTTAAACATTCATAATACAAAACAAAATGTTCATATATTATTAAAATGCTTCTAACTTTCATATCATAACATAAATTAAATATTTAATGTTATAGCCCATTTTATCTACAGTAGGAACTTTAGATACTTGGAAAAATATAATTCAATTGAAGGTGAATATATTCAACTAATGTAATTAAGAACCAACGGAGTAACTATTTCTACAATTAAAAAAAATTGTTTTATTTTATTTGGGTTCGTAAACTATTTTCATCTGGACAAATATCTCTGTTGTAAAATATTGTAATCCATAAGACATACATACATATTATGTCTCTCAACATTGTTTTTTTTTTATAGAAAAATGAAAGAACTCTAAGGTAAACATAGAGCCTAATTATTATACTCATTAATTGACACCTTTACTCACATGTTACTTCCGCTTGTAACGTTTTTGAAAGTTCCAGTAGAAATGTTAACAAGGTTACGATTGTTTGCAACCCATCTATTGAAAGAAGATAATCAACATATTAAGAATTTACTCAATAACAGATTCAATATTACCACTAATAATAACATACTTGCATTTGCAGTAAGTACTAATACTACTAAAACATTGGTAAATTCATGCTGTACTGGCAGGCTGTAAGTTATTATATTAAAGCAACATACTCTTGTTGTGTGAACCTATTTCTGGAAAATGATGGCGCCGCAACTAACTAATACAGTGATTTTTTTAACACTTGTGCCATCCTGATTACTGTACCTACAATTCCACTGAAAAACTTGTATTCAATGCAAATGCATTTTCACACAGCTCTTGAAGTTCGTGGTTATATTGAATCCGCCTGCAATTTAGAAATGATATAATATGGAGCATCTCAATAGAAAGAAACCAACATCAATGGCGCTTCGCACCTTAGTAAAATCAAGCAACACAATATATGAGGTTCGAGGTTGTTTTGCATGTTGGCGATGATAAAGTAATTCCTTATTTTGTTTCTGCGAGGAAGTATGTTGGCTATCTTTAACATAGACAATATTAATCTTATAAATTACTCGTGATTTCTGCCTGAGACCTCGATGATTAACAATTTCAAAAGAGGAATTAGATTGGGGTTTTCAGCACAGCTAATTTTTGGAAATGGTTTAAATCATTGGACTTTTTGACAAACTTGTAAAGAAACACAATTGTATTACTAGTATATTATGTTGATAACAAAGTAGATATTAATTTTTGTTGACAAATGGTTTTTCCGTTAATTGGTTATGCGCTTGCATGACAATGGAATTGCCAAAAAAATACTTACACATATTGCAATTGGATGTTTATAAATGTGAAAGGTTCAATGCTATGTATAGGGTTAGACGATACGTCACTGAAAAAAATAATGTGCATCATTATTGGTCAATATTGTTTTGTTGTTAGTTAACATAATGTTGGTGGCGTTTTTCGAATAAGGCGTTGATACCAGCGTTAACCCTGTGAAAACAAGCACGGTTATTGAGTAATTTTATAGTTTAAACAAGTTTCTTACAAAAAAACGCCGCTCGATTTTTTGACTAACATTTTAAATCATTATTCTTTCTTCAGATGATTTATTATATCAATTATTTTTGTTTATCAATCAATAGCAAACATTTTGTGTAAATATAGTCTGGCCTACTGTACAGAACAAAAATATAATCATAAACAAACTACAGTATTATGTAACTATTCCAGGGTAGGAGCATTAACTACCTAATGACCCACACTAACACTAGTATATAGGCCTAGGCCTACTACCCTGGGGCGGATCCAGACATTTTTGAGAGGGGAAGGGGGTCCGCCGATAAAAAGGGCACATCAGATATTGAGTATTTGAGCCAAATATAAGGCAAAACGGACCACTTTTTTAAGCCTCTAGGCCTGATGTTTCCAGCTCCAGTTTTAAACATTTTCTTAGCTCAGACCCAACCATAAAGCTGGTCATATTTCGAAGTACAATAAGTGCATTTTCCGGGACCTAACAGCTCTAGTTTTCAAAAATTTCTTAGCTCAGTCACAACCATGATAGGGACTTATAGGCCTATATTTTGTTTTATGTTTTGAAGTATGATTAAGTCCAATTTCCGGGAACTCCAACTCTATTTTTCTAAATTTTCTTAGCTCCATCCCAACCACGGTTGTCTGGGTCTGTCGACTTGTAATTTTGTTTCATAGTATCATTAAGATGTATAATTGCAACTTCCGGGGACCTAGCAGCTCTATTTTTCAAAATTGTCTTACAGATCATGCCCAAGGCACGTCATTTACAATGTTTGCACTCTCAGACAGCAACCAGCCTACACCTCTGCGATAAACAATATGGACCTACCTCTTCGCCTGTGGGTACGTTTTACGTTCGCGTATATTAATTTTTCTATGCTACAATTTACCCGATAAATATAGGCATAGGCCAATTTTGAACTTGACAATTGTATGAACTACGCCATTTTTCGCTAAAATAATTACATATAATTACGTTTTATAGTAATTTATTTTATATATCAACATTGGAAATATCAATAAAATATGTTATTAAATGTTCATAAAATATATAGAGTTGTTTATTTAACGGAATTCGTACAAATTCATTGCTCTAAATTTGCGTAGTAACGTTCAGTACAGATGGATCACGTGACTTCGCGGTACACGCGAGAGAAAACATTCCGCTTTGGGTGATTCGCGTCCACCAATCAAATAGCCAGAATCCAAAATCATTCAACCGTGAGCTCTGCCGATCACGGGAAAGCTCAGCTTTGATTGGCTTACGATGACATCATATCACAAAATGGTGGTTTTGTTGTTGAGCCTCACGTAATTTTCACAATTTTGTTTAAAAAATGAAATAAATGGACCTTCTTTTTTATGGTAGGCCTATGTGTGATTTTTCTTTAAAAGATTTTAATAATAAAAAAAAACATTTTTTTGGCACTTATAATAAGTATTTCTCAGAGAAAAAAGCACATGGCATGTAGAACTATATTATCTTGGCGTAGGAAGACAAACAAATCCCAGGTCATGAGAGGCTCAACTACAAAAACAAGGTTGAATAGGGTAAGGTCACTGGACCGTTCGATGATTTTTTAGTAAACAATTTAATGCGTATGGTCGTACACGCTAGATAGTACGATATTTTAACTACATTTTTTACATGTTTGGTTGGATGTAATGGAAATAAAAAATAGTTGATCTGATGGAATGATATGTAAATAAACAAATACTCAAAAGAATTATGTTTACAGTTCAATTATTTTCAGAATAATAAAACATAAAAATGTGTTTACCAATGGACAAATAATCGCGTCAATGACATAGCGCGCATGGTAACGTACGCGAAGTTGAATCGTAAAAAGTTTACATGCGCCCTCTGTAGTATGTGAAAAAACGATCTATTTTTAAAAGTTTAAGTAGAGATCATCACGCGTCACCACCTCTCACGATGCTCTTTGATCGGCCGCCGTAACTTAACATCGCACGCATTGTAATACATTTCTGTTTTTATTTTTGGGGTTAGTGTAGCCTACTCTGTACATACTAATATACACACAAATATGTCACACGAATAAAATATTGAACCTCTAAAAAAAGGGCACCCCCCCCCCCCCCTGGATCCGCCCCAGACTACCTAGGGATAACGATGCAACATTAGAAGTCAATAGCATACATTGCCTGTTAATATTTATTTGTTTCAATATTAAAATAAATAAAGAAAGAATTATGAAAATCTGACTTGTAGTTTTCCGAATATTGGGTCTAATACATGGCCGAAAATAATCGTTTTTAGCCACGAACGAAGTATATAAATTGCACCCTCAGTAGGCAATTGTATGAACTTTAAAAGTTACGGTTTTAGTAATTTATTTTGTTTATGTACTTTGTAAAATTCAATCAAATATGATATTACATGTTTATTAAATAAAAAAGAGTGTTTATTTAACCTCGTTCAATTTCAGTACATTATTTTACCGACGTGTGTTGGCCATGCCAGGACGCGATTTTTGTTTCGTACATAAGTTGGGGACCCCTCATGAAACGTCACAAAATAAACATGAATAATTCATCAGTTAAATTTGTTGTTCCGTGTGCATCCAAGCGTATAGCAACAAGAAGTGATTACACGCACAACTGCGATACGATTCTTTCTACAGTAGGCCTAGGATATTCTAGGTCAATTCACGTGATTGCCTTCGCGCACTCTTCTTCACACACACACCACTATGCAAAATGTGTCGAGGTTAATCGACAGCTAGGCAAGACATTAAACTAAGTAGTAATTGGAAATAGCCCAAAGAAAGCTTAGACCCACAAGAATAAAAAATGTGTATAATTTGTGTACTGTAATTTTTTAATTATCAAACAATAGGCCTATGCATGTACTCAAAGGAACTTTAAAAATGCGCGTATATGAACACATGAGATGGGAAGATTAGACCCACGAGAATAAAAAATGTATTTTTGTGTAATGTTTATTGTTAAATTTTGCTGACTTATTACTCGGACTGTGTCAAACCTAACACACACACGTCACACACACCCACACAGCTACTACTAGAATAGACAAGGGTTTAGAGACTAATAATTAGGCCTAATAGTATTAATAGAAACTATAATTTTAACACGTAATTCTTTAGTAATAAATTATATTAAAAACACCATAAACTAAAGGCTGATTATTTCGACAATCCACACAAAAAGCCGCTATTCTTTTATGAAATCCCACGCGGCAACCACAGCGGAGATTAGGCCTAGAATCGTACCGCACTTGTTAGTCTGGGTTCCAGACGGAGTTTTGTCTTAATACAGTATTAGTAAAAAGATAAATATTTTGGCACATATGGCGTTTCATACGTATACTACTTGATTTTGGATACTCCGTCTGGGGAAACACGCACAAGTCACGTGGTTTGACACCAAGAATCCTTGGTGCATACGATTATCCGGTTGACTAGTTTCAGCTGCATGCGATTGGCTACTCACTCGTACACCGTTTTAATATTCATATTTCAGAAGTTCAAAGACTCAACAACTAAGATGGTGCGCATGCGCTATGTTACGTTTAGACAACGTGTACTTGGTACATTGATGAAAGTTTCTGAAGGCTAGAAATGATTTTATATGCCTAGTAGTTTGGTAAACATTTGATGGGATTTTTCCCAAGAACATGAAAACTCGTCTTGATAAGATAGGCTAGCTTCTCCGCAAATCAAACATTGAATGGATCATTTATTACGCGGAGATAATTTGATTTAATTCCCACCCAGACCCTGTCCTGTTCTGTGTAGTGGTGTAGCTTTGTTGTGTGCCGGTGGTATGTAGGCCTACTTTATTGGCGTTTTATTTGGCAGGTCATACGTGCGAGTTGAGTAGGACCCACGAAAGAGGCCTAGGCCAATGACTAAACAATTAATAATAAAACAACTTGGCAACACGATTTTATCAACAGTCTCGACCGTACATTCAGCACTGTACGTACTCGATCTTTTTCATTTTGAAACAAGATGATCATTGGTTGATTCGAAATCCATATTTACATACCGCCCGCCCCATATAGCCAAATACGGTATGATCACCTACGTCATTCTTATCAGATGTTTGCGGTCTACAAATCGATTTCTATACGCGTTTCACAAGTCTGTATTTTCAGACAAAAATCGCGGTCGCAATAAAAACAAATAAATAAAAAAGAAAATACAGACTTGGGGCAAGTCTACGCACTTGTGTCTAATCACTTCTTGTTGCTATACGCTTGGGTGCACACGGAACAAGAAAATTTAACTGATGAATTATTCATGTTTATTTTGTGACGTTTCATGAGGTGGTCCCCAAATTATGTATGAAAAAAAAAATCGCTGCCAGGACATGCAGTCCTCAGAGGCAACGGCACACGTGAGAACATTCTTCCGCAGTCTGTTGATTAGCGTCAACCAATCAAAGGGCGAGAATTCAAAATCGTTCAACCGTGATCCCTCCTAGGCCCTGTTTCTGCTGCCAACTAAATACCGTATATTATACGGTATTTTTTGAATACCGTATATATACGGTATATTTATGGCAGCAGAAACTGCGCTCATAAAAAATATACCGTATTTTGTATACCGTATTTTCCTCACACAAAATTTGTGGATAAAATACGGTATTTACAAATTTATACCGTATTTTTTGTACCCGTTTCTGCTGCCAATAAAAAATACCGTATTTTTTTTTTACATGACAAAAGGTCAACATTCGTGTTTTTATTTTCTGTCGCTGTCAGCTGTTTTACACACGTGTATATATATATTCGGCGAAAATGTGGAGCGAAGACGTCACAGTTTTACTAAATAAATTTGTGTGGGGAAGCTAAAATGTCTGGCCAACTAAAAGGTAATAAAAGGGACAACCACATTTATAAAGACATTTCTACAAAAATAAAGTAGAAGTATGGAATAGACTTGTCTCCAAAGCAAGTAAACTCAAAGCTGAAGAGCCTGCGAAAGCAGTACAACATTGCAAAATACAATAACTCGGGGAGGGAACGAATTAATTGTCCCTATTACGATGTTTTCTGTGCTCTCACAACATCTCTATCACTAGGGCTAGGCTGTTGAAAGTGAGACGTAAAACTTCCTTTAATTATCGATCAAATAAATGAATGGCAATTTGGGTAAAAAAGATGAAATTTAACACGACCACCCAAGAAGTATTGTTAGCAGAAACGGGGTACTAAAAAATACGGTTTAAAAAATACCGTATTTTATACCGTATTTTTATACCGTATTTTGAGCAGTTGCAGCAGAAACAGGCCCCTAGACTCTCTTTATCGAGACGTTTGTATGGATCCAGCAGCTTGGACCTATCAATTAGTCGATTATAAAATTCCGAAACTGTCTGCCTTAGATATAGCTTTCGCATTGATAAATCTTCTAAAGCCGCGTCGCGAAAAGATGCAATATTAACGTGTATGTTGGGTTGAAGTAGGCATATGTATCAGTTAAAAGTATATAAACCAAATAATCCGCCAAATAGTAAAGCGTGGTTCCCACTAGCGACGCAACGTAACGCAAACGACGCAAGGTAAGAAAATGCCCTTCCAATAATTGTGTTTTCCCCCGCCTGCGTGAAATCAAACCAGTTCGGATGCGTCAACGTTAAGTTGTTGTTTTGAGACGTACTTTGACCTGGTTAATTCGCGACGTGACACGCAGGGCGCGCACAAAGTTTGAAACAGTATACACTTTAACGTACCTTGGTAATAGTAGTGTTAAAAAAAATGCCTAAAACTAACAAAAGAGAGTTAGCAAGAATTTGCATTCTTTACTTACTATGGAAAAAAATAGAACAAAACGACGATTTTGGGTGAGAGATTTGTATTTACAGAGAGATCATTATGGTAAGTTTGTAACAACATTTCAATTGTTGAAAGTAGCTGATCGCGAATACTTTTTCAGGTACAGTATATTATAGGGTTATTTATAATTAATGTTCTTTGTCTGTTTATATATAAATATATATTTTTTTATCAATTAGTGTATATGATCTATGTTTACCGTAATCAATAATAATAATTAATATGCTCTAGATATTGTATCTAATTAAAATTTAATTTATTTTTTTTTGTCTCTGGATAATACTATAATATGCCTAGGTAGTTAGGGCCTAGCCTCCTAGGCCTATTATTATCCTTGATAAGTTCAGGTATAATATAATAATAATTATATTGATTAAACCATAGATAGGCCTAGATTTATAAATTTTAATTAAGTAGACACTTAATGTATGGGGTGCATTCTGGTGACTTATAGGTGCCATATGGGGTATGAATTTAAGCCACAAGGAGTTCATTTTTGTAACTTATAAGATTAAAAATTCACTAGATTCATAATTAATTAATTAAAAATACAATAAATGATTCAGTACATACTTCAAACCCAAAATAGTGTTTTATAACGCGTATACTGTTCTATTTTCATTTCGATTAAATCGCTGCTTCCATTTACAAAAAAAAGATACAACAATTCAAAACAAATAAATCAAAACCATCACTAAACATTTATTTTACCAAAAGCTATTTTTCAATAACAACTACTTTTAAAACACGAACAAATGAGTCACAAATTGCGCTCAACACTTCTATGATACAGCAGGCCTCATTCCTCATCTTCTATAAATATCTGTTAAAGAAGATTCAAGTTAACATGTTGTTTAAAATAAAACCTTTTACAACCATCTTAGTATGAAAACAGTTAGGGTACCCTACTGCATGTCTATAATTCCTATTCTGTATTAATTTCATGTTCATAGCATTGAAAAAAATATTTTAAACAAATTATTTGTAAATAAAAAACATAAAAAACAATATATGATAGTAAGCACATCAGCTTATATTGATTGCTATACAGAAGAGAAATATTGTGTTATGTTACCTGGAAAATCTTCATTTGAGCGATGGATCTTTGCTTTTTGGGGAGCTGCCGCAGTTTGTCGGCTACTACCAGCTCTCCAAAAATGGAACTTTCATCTTTGACATCGGATGTTGTCGTTGTAATTTGGGCAATGGCTGCTCGCCACAGCTCATCATCATCATTGTCCTGAAATAAATTTTCACTTACTACTGTTACATATCAAAAATTATTATGAATAATGTTGACGAATTTTTACAATATAATCAAAATCACATTTTTCTTCTAAAATTATTGAAAAATGAAATTGAAATACATTTACAGCACATTTGTGATAGTGTAAAAAAAGTAAAAATATTACCAATTTATGCTTCTTGGAGGACTATGAAACATGGGTTTAAAAAAAGTATTTATTAAAATTGTATCACAATTACAGGTGGTACATTCGGTGTGCTAATCTATTAATGATGCTTTCTTCTTGATGATGAAATTGGTATGTGGAATTATTAAAGCAAACATGTCTTGTTTTATGTATTTTATGTATACTTAATTTAGAATACTTACTTCTTGGGCTTTTAGATCCATATTGCGTCTTCAAATTATGTAAAAAAAAAATGCTTAATTTAGGGCCCTTAAATTAATTACTACTTTTCTTTTTATTCACACATAATGTACAAAAAAATACTTACAAAATCATCTAAAAATGTTTTTGATAGTTAAAATACTTACATGTAGCATGTCATCTTTGTTATTTTGTCCACTATCCTCAGTCTGTAATACTGCAAAATAAGCATGATACACATAATTATCTTTACAGTACATTTTTCATATGGTCATATGCAAACATTTTTCTCCAAATCACAGTGGGCAAATAAAATAATTTTAAATATTAAGCAATTTTAGTTAAATCATTAATTTTATTGTTACATTAATTATACAATAATATTATTGTTTATGTCTGCTGGTTCCACTTACCAACAATATAGGCCTATCTTCAATTTCAGGAGATGTGATTTCCTAAAATAGAAAGAAAGCAATTAACATCTTAAAAAAAAAAAAAAGATAACACCAAAATTAGCGTCATCTCATCTAGTATGAGCGAAAACCATGTTATCAGACTAATAATGACTTACACATAGCAAACTTTCATTATCTTGAAATGCTTCACTTCCTTCAGGTGCAATTAAGCAATCTGTGACAATATCATCTTGAATGTCTGAAATTAAAATATCAATCCAATATAAATGTATATCAAATTTTACATTAATAATACCAATAGTAATATTTAATAATCATAATAATAATAAATAATATTAATAATAATTTGTTTTTAATTCAGAGAGATTTGATCATCTTGCAAGTCTTTTAAAAAATCATCTTGAGAAACAAACAAGACTACGTCAACCGATAAGTGCAGAAGAAAGACTGTTATAACACTAAGGTACTTGGCAACCGGTGACCAACATAGTTCGCAATCATTCAACTTCATGATTGGACGATCAACCATATGTAAGATTGTGAGAGAAACGTGCCAGGCTATTTGGACTGTTTTACAACCCATTTATCTTCAAAAACCTGAAAATGTGAATCATTGGAAGGAAATTGCAAAATTATATGAAGATATTTGGAATTTTCCACATACAATTGGTTCCCTAGATGGGAAGCATATCCATATGGAATGCCCACAATTTGGTGGCTCTTTATATTACAACTATAAACAATATCATTCAACTGTCCTGCTGGCAATGTGTGATGCAATATATGCCTTTACGTATGTCAACATTGGAAGCTATGGAGGCATGAATGATGCTAGCATTTTTAACCGATCTAGGTTGAGTGCAGAACTACAAGATGGCACATTTTCATTACCTGTACCCGAACAAGTAGGTGAGAACGTAATGCCCTATTTTCTTTTGGGAGATGACATTTTTCCTTTAAAACCTTATTTAATGAAGCCCTACTGAAAAAATTTCAACTACAGGCTATCGAGAGCACGGCGAACAATATAGAATGCTTTTAGCATTCTGTCAGCTAGATGGCGAATCTTCAGACGGCCAATAAGGGCGAATGTCACAACGGTAGATGACATTGTGAAAGCTACATTGTGCTTGCACAGCTACTTAATAAAAGAAGACAATGCAAGCTATACACCTTCGGGATTTGTTGATGCCGATAAAGAAAACAACTTCACAGAAGGAGAGTGGCGGAGAATTGTCGAAGGTGACAATGGAATGGAAGCCATACAACAGGCCCGTAGCCAGGGGGGTTTTTTGGGGTTCGGGCGAACCCCCCCTTTTGGGCGAACCCCCCTTTTACCAGCGAACCCCCCTTGAAAAACAAAGGCCCCACTTCCAAAATCGTGCAATTAATTATCAATTATAGCAGATTTTTTGGTCATTTTACTTCTATTGACTATGTTTAAATCGATCGAATATACAGATTGTCCGATGTCAAAGTCACTGCTGAGCGTGAGATCGAGAGATTGTTGAGAGATGATGGTTATAAATATGACAGAAAAATGGAATGACCAATCGCGTGCTTCGGCCGGGCTTTTCGGAACGCACAAGATCACGTTCAGTTCAGTTCAATCTTTTTGGGGATTTTTATTTTTTTCCTGGAAATATTTTTCATTAAACCAAAGAATTTCACTGTTTAAACTTGAATAAAAATGGTGCTGAGTTAAATTGGTACGTGTACGTAGGCCTACCGTATATTTCGGTGTATAAGACGCACTTTTGACACGCAAATTTGACCTCTAAATGTAACCCTGATTAATTTAATTACCTACTAATACTTAAATTAATTAAAAATAGTGTAGGCCTACTACTCTGCAATGTAGGCCTAGCTAGTTACTCACTCCTGTCTAACCACAGTGTGGTAACAAGTTTATTGAATTTTTAGTTAAGGTAAATTGTCATCCTCGACTGTATTAATTAATATTACAGTACGCATTAGATATTCTACCCAGGCCTAGTAATACTCTCTGAACTCGCGGGTGTGTATTCTAGCAGCATGCAGCATCATCACAGCGCGCAACACATTTATGGAAGAGTCTATTAATTACGGTGGTGTCACATTTTATTTACACAATAACTATTTCCCTTGATCACGGTGGTTTATTTTTATTACATCTCTATGTCAACAATCACATAATTTTATAATCATGTAGTCAATAGTTCGTATGTCAAGCGATATCTAAAAGAGTGTGTTGTTATTGTGTTACGTAGCTTCCCCTAATCTTATAGTGTATATGGCCACCAGGCAAGGAGCACATGATTTTCATATAGGCCTACCCAACATGATATTCCTGGTTCATTATCAGCCCAAAAAACTGAACATCATTTGGATTGATTTTATAATGGTCATACACACAATAAGAAGGTATATATTTAAATAATATGAAATTAAAGTTACTTAAATAGACATAGGCTAGCCCTACCCACACAGTGCATCGTAACTGAAACAATATGGGGATTTCCCTTTTCATTGAACGTTCAGTTGAAGTAGAGACTGATTACGATGTAATAAAGGCAATCAAACAAAATTATATCATTTGATTCTAATATGTCTCAAATATCGTTGTTTTATTATTAAAATACCATTGTTTTGATTGTAAAATGTTTAAATTTCGGCCTAGAAATAAGTGCGTCTTATGCATCGACTACATAAAAAATACTAATATTTCAGTCTCCGTTATGGGTGCGTCTTATACACAGGTGCGACTTGTACACCGAAATATACGGTACTATTTGTTTTTTATGTTTATAGGATAAGAAATTACTTAAGGGCCTAATATAATATACTTTTTTGCAACAATAAAGCTGTTATTCATGATCAGTACTACTAACTTCCATACTATACTATATAATTTCTCTGCATAACCCAGATTTTAGTAGGTAAAAAATGTCTCTGTAAGCTTATTAAAACAACCGAAATTGCTCTGAGAGCCAAAGCTTCCAGGGGGCTTCGCCCCCTGGACCCCGACCGGGGGCCCTTGGCGGCCCTCTGGCCCCCAGCCTACAGTTGCTCGCTGCGCTCGCAAAATACTTGGTGTCAAGAAAACCCCCCTCTGATGCATTCTGGCTACGGGCCTGTACAACCATGTCGGGCACATAATACATACACATTTGATGCAAACATTATTAGAGATAACCTCAGACAATATGTTAATTCAGATGATGGTTCTGTTTCATGGCAAAAAGATATAGTATCATATTGTGGACACAAAATGTAAGCTCACCATCATTAGCTATTGTTCTTCTGTGCTTTATGAATTCCTTCAGCCACCTCAAGTTCTCATATCCAGGCAAAATATGAATGCATCCACTTCCGGAAGGAACATTAATATTCCTCAAGTACCTGTGCAATAGATAGAAATTAGATACCTATTTATTTATTATTTTAAATTTAAATCTTTACTTGCAATATATCTAATAAAACAAGAAGAAATCAAATTACATTATTATTTATTATTTTTATTTAAATATTTACTTGCAAAATATTATGTATATCTAATAATAAAACAAGAAGTCGAATATATTATAATATTGTAGTACTTATTCATTTATTTTTGGTAACGAATATTTACTAATATTTACTAGGCCTAGCCTAGGTAATAATTATTAATAATATAAACTATAATAATAATAAAAATGTTGATTAAATCAAATTATGGGATTGTTATAATTCAGAGGTCTAGGCAGGCCTTGAGGGCCCTTATATTATTAGCCTAGATAGGCTAGCCTAGCTAGCAGGCCTAGGCTTAGGCCTAGTAGGCTAGTAGGCCCTACATTTATTTTTACTTTTATTCATATTTATTTGGAATTTATTTAATTAATAATTATGATTACTAAATACTAGGCCTAGCCTAGCCTAGACTACAACAAAATATTCTTAGGCCAGGCCTTCTTCTACTTTAGTTAGAGGCTAACTAGGGTAGGCTAGGCCGGCATAGGCCTAGTAATATTATTATTTAGGCCTAGGGATATATTTTAATTAGGCTTATAGGCATAGGCTAGGTCTATAGAGGCCTGGGAGGTAGGTCCTACCACCCGGACCCCCTACCACCGGGTATCCCTACCAAGGCCTTGTATTGTATGAATTGTATGCATGATGATTGGCCAGGCGTAGGCCTAAGCCTACCTTGTAAACCGATCTCTGATAGTTTTATACAAATTCTCGGGATTATCAACAACACATTTATTTCTTTCACCCTTTTCCATGCCTCCACTTTTGTGTCACGTTTTTTAAAGTCAACCGACGATTTGTCGTACAGACATGGAAATTGTCTTACCACATCCATCATAAACTCCGCCTCGCATTTCGAAACCATTTTGCTATCACACATACTACTCCCCACCCAGTGATAATGTGTAAAATTCCCCTGTACTACACTATCTCTATTCTCTGCTAGCTTGGGATACACCGCGATGACCGCGAAACAGCAGGTGAAAACTTTTTTGATTTCATGGTTTGAGCATGCGCTGTACTATGTTTCTCTTGCGTTTGCCTTACGTTATTGCGTAAAATCAAACTGATTTGATTTCCCGTAATGTTTGCAGCACTGTTGCGTCAACTGCACAACGTTACGTCGTTCGTTCGGTGATTACGCAATACGGCACGTTGCGTCTATACGTCATTGCGTTGCGTTACGTTGCGTCGCTAGTGGGAACCACGCTTAAGTCTGACTTCTTTAAAATTTGTATTTAATATTCAATATGAACACTGTAGATGTGTACTAGCTTTGAATCAAGGTCAGGGTGCCATATTGGAGTACCGTGTGTAACAGCTATGCAATTCGTGAAGTCGGCAGATACGTACCTCGATAAAGCTTGGTTCCCATTAGCGACGCAACGTAACGCAACGTAAGAGAACGCCATTCCGACAATTGTATTTGCCCCCGCCTGCGTGAAATCAAACTTGCGATGTTTGCAGCACTGTTGCGTCGTCGGTTCCCACTTGTGATTACGCAATGCAGCACTTTAGGTCAATACGTCTTAGTGTGAACCACGCTTTAGACTGTAAGATGGTTAGTTACGATCATGATAATTTACCTTTTCATTGAAGACGTTTGCACACCTAATGTATATCATTAAGGCTCGTATCGTTGTTTACGAGCACAATGTAATGCAGTATATATTAGATGCAAAAGAGCAATTGTATTAAAGAAAAATATCTGCACTCACAAACACACGTTTGTATAATCTACATCCATGTGTAGATAAATCGAGTATGTTTAGAGTTGAAGGTAGTCCATTTCATGATTCATTCATCAATGCCTATTCCAAATATTCATCTTATCATAATTCTAACAAGGCCATATACATGGCTGCAGTCGCGTGCTCAAATTTTAATTAGTGTTTACCGACCGACCAACCGACCGACAGAGTGAGCTGTAGAGCCGCGTTGCACGCGTCACGCGACTAAAAACAAGTCGCACTTATTGATCTTTCTATCCGAAAATTTAAACATATGTGAGGTTCGTCGGAATGCCATACACGAACTTTAAGAGATGCATTAGCACCATTACTTAAAAGTTGTGGAGAACATTGTGAACTCGACCGTCTACCGTTACAAATTTGAATAAAATTCCTGCTGCTTCTAAACCACAAATTCCCCAAACTACATTTTGACTATGAAGTCAAGGTTTCTTCTACCACCATTCGGAGAATTCTTACTAATCTGTACTGTCGAAAGAGATGGCCCAGTGTACAATATTTAGAGAAATGAATGCCTAAATACGTTTATTATTACTCAAAGACATTTTGTGTTGACGATGTTGTAATAATTAAAGAGAGAAGAAAATGTGCCACGAAATAAATTTAAGCTTGGCCTATTGAAACAAGCAATACCCAGAAAAGATATTATCTTGATAAGGGAAGTTTAAAGCTGCGTTACCAAAGTTGTATGTTTGAATGTCGAATTCATAAACAAGTGGTGAGCGAGTCACCAGATGCGTTAAAGCTGGTGTTAGGCGACTTCAATCATTGCATGCTTAAAAGAGCACTACCTCATTGGCATCAATACGTGAAGGTACCGACGAGGAAAGACAGCATATTGGATGAATGTTATGGAAATATACCGAATGCGTACCTGGCAAAAGCAAAAAATGGAATTGGGAAATCGGATCACAATCTTATTCAATTATTGCCAAAGTATAAGCAGAAATTAAGAAAATTTAACATCATTAAAAAACCGGTCAAGATATGGTCAGAAGTTGCTATAAATGATCTAAAGGATTGTTTTGATAGAACAGATTGGGATACGTTTAAGAGCGATTCACTTGACGACACGGTAGAAAGATGCTCAGCATATATTAAGTTTTGTGAGGACTCCATTGTACCAATCAAATTCGTAAAAATCTATGCAAATAATAAACCATGAGTTTCAAAGGAATTAAGATTACTAATGAAAGAAAAATATGAAATGTTTAAACAAGGAGATTTCGAAGCCAGTAAAATTAGACAAAGAGAAGTGAGACGAGTAATTAAAAGAGATAAGCAGAACTATGCCAAACACATTGAGGACACATTTAAGTCAGATGATATCAAGAACGTTTGGACAAGTATGAATAAAGTTACGGGTAATTACAAAGTTGCAGTAAATAAGAGTAAGGATACTGACATCACAGCGGATAACCTAAATACTTTTTATGTCAGGTTTGAAAAAAGTGACTTTTCGGATTTACGGGAAAAACAAAATGAAAATATTATTGGCTCAATCAGAGAAGAAGGAAATAACAATATCCTAATTAATATAACTGTTGTGGAACAAACCCTAAAAAAAAGTCAAGTCAAAGAAAGCCACAGGGCCAGATCAAATCTCAGGGAAAGTTCTAAATACCTGTTATTTTCAATTAAAGTATATTTTTCATTACCTATTTCAGTGGTTGGTTGATGTATGTCATGTACCAAAACTTTGGAAGTCTGCTATTATTACACCAATTCCAAAAAATGATAAATGTACTGTTTGAAATGACTATAGGCCAGTGGCATTAACAGCCATCCCCATGAAATGCTTTGAGAAAATTATAAAAAATATATTAAATAATGAGACAAAGGGTATCATTGATAGCAACCAATTTGCTTATAGAGAAAAAAGGGGCGTAGTCGACGCAGTTATGACGCTCACGCAAAAGGTGTATGGTCATCTTGAATATCCAAATAACTATGCTAGAATATTATTTTTAGATTTTTCTGCAGCGTTCAATACAATTCAGCCTCATTTACTTACAGATAAACTATTAAAGTTAGGAATAAATCCACGATTAAATCTCTGGATTTCTGATTTCTTAAATGAAAGAACACAGATTGTTAAATTTAGGGGTAGCGTATCTAAGCAGTTAACTTGTAATACAGGTGCACCACAGGGATGCGTTCTCTCACCCTTACTTTTTTCATTATATTCTGATTTTTATAGTGATATTGACCCAAGTAAATCATTCAATGTTAAGTTTGCAGATGATACTTGCCTAGTTGGTTTAATTTCAAATAATGATACATCCCTGTTTAATGAATATTTTGAACATTTTGTAGTCTGGTGTAAACAAAATTTTCTTGAACTTAATGCCAAAAAAACTAAAGAGGTTATTGTCGATTTTAGAAGGAAAAATAAAACTAATCATGTAAATATTGAAATCGATAATGAAATTGTTGAAATAGTAGAAAGTCATAAGTACTTGGGATTAATAATTGATAATAAACTAAATTGGGAGAGCAACACTAAAAAACTCCGTACCAAGGCTAATAAGAGAATGTATTTTATATATAAAATGAAACGGTTTAATGTTAGTTCTCATCTCATTCATATATTTTATTCCTCTGTTGTTCAATCAATCATTTCTTATTGTATTATTGTTTGGTTTTCTCATATCAATGTAAACAGTAAAAGTCAAATTCAGAGATTAGTAAACAAGGCCAGCAGAGTTATCGGTGTAGAAGTGAAATCTTTAGATGAAATGTTTAATATATTCATACTTAAGAAATTTGACACAATTATGCAAGACCAATCACACCCATTACATTCAGACATCATTATAAGTAGATCAGGAAGGGTTAGACTGACACAGGAAAAAATATCCACAAACCGTTTCAGATTTTCACCAATGTACATAGCATGCAATTTATTTAACAAAAACTTTTCAAGATAGTCACTTGTATCATTTGTTTTTTATATTGTTATCACATCGTATTATTTATTCTACTCAGGTACAAAACATATCTCGAAATTGTAAACAATTTTGACAATAAAGTTATCTTGTATCTTGTATCTTGTATTGTATCTTGTATATAAATTTACGTAAGGGCAAAATTCGGTGAATCGCGCGTTATTTCTAGAATTTTTACTCGATGGTATATAAAGTTGGTTCGTATTTTCGGTACTGATTTTAACCACTTGATGTAACCCTGTTTACTAATTAAATTGAGTTAGATAATTAGTTATCGTTTGTATTAATTAATAATGTAACTATTTCAATCGACTATGACGGTGACAGTCTCAACAAAGTATTAAATCGCAATGTTTGACTGTGTTTAGTGGTATTATTATTTGTAAAACATGAAAACAATTAATATTTCGTTACTACATGGATAAAGAATATAATATTTAAGAATTGTTCGTCTTTGCACCCATCCTCTTCCCCATCCCTCAACCCTAATGTTACATACAGAACACAAATTCAGTTGGTTTCAAAACAATTGGTCTTATTTTGCGACAAGTTTCTCTTTCGGAAGTAATTCCCGGGGTGCTAATTTTAGTTGAGTACATAAATCACCGTGTCTATTTATTCGTTCCTGTAAACGACCTGTATTATAATTGTCCTGCAAGTATACATTTGAAGTCGCCAGTTTTTTAACGCTGAAATTACTATGTATTCGCGAACCATCTAGTATAATATAAGGCATGAGATGGTTCAATAACAGGAAACATGGTTAAACAAACTTAAAATGATCATTGTTTATAAAAGTTTATCGTTTAAATTGAAGCGGTTTATTTTACGCTGTTTTTTTGATTTAGTTTTTCTTTATCTAACTATTTTCAGTCATGAGCAGCGTGCAGATGACTTGGGAAATAAGACAAACTGTTATACCATTATACTTACAATCTACGTACGTATGGTGAACCCTTAAACATACTATTCTTCAACACTGAGATGTTGTTGTATTGAAGTTCTCTATTTTACAAACACAAATGATATATATTATAATTAGACAAAAAATATGATATACATTTTAATGTTTCATAAAATTGTAAATAATATTCTTAAACTTAATTTCTTCATAATTTACTGCTAAAACATAATAATAATACAAATTACTATGTAAATATGGGTCTTTGCAAAAATACAACTGCAGAGTATGAACTATTAAAAGAAAAAAAATGGTATTGAATAGTTATAAATTAATATTATTTTTGTATAATTATAATACTACTTACAAACCATCAACGAACCATTATTAATTTGCAATTGTAACTTACACGTTATTAAGTTTTGGAAGATCATTTAATGTTGTCGATATGTCTGTCAGGAAATTGTGAAGTGCATATCTGAAATATAGGTTATAAATGTTAAATGTAAATGACTCAAGTCACTGTATCAATATGACAAAAACTACGATGCTATAGAAATTAAGGTTGATAAAATAACACAGTACTTATACGCTGACTTGAAAAAAAGTATACTTACACAGTAAAAATTGATTTCGGAAACATTGGTAGTCTTCTAAGTGAATTGTTACTAATGTCTCTGTCAATGCAGTGCATCATAACATAAAATACAAATAATGAGTGTTATAATTGAAAATAATGTTGTGAGGTGATAAAAGATAAAAGAAATTTATACTTCTATTAAAATATTGAATTTCATTCTTCAACGAGTGAAATTATTTGTACCATTCCGAATATAAACACATTTATTATATTTGCGCTATATAACATCACATTACGTTATATAACACAAGTCGATTCTTTAATTTTATTCAGATTTAATGAAAGAGACAGCACAGTCGATTATGATTGATTTTGTTTAAAATATTTAAAGAAGATATTACTATTTATGGTTGCCAAAGTTGTACCCGAAGCTGTTGCAAATGCATCTAGCCTACTGATTACTTATTTATTGTTTGAGTCTGCATCATCATGCAATTTATAATTTGTATCGCCACTCAAAAGAGCAAAATTGCAACCGAAATCTGCCATACTGTAGTTGTTTATGAGGCCGTGGTCGTATCGATCACCATCGATCGTCGTTTTCTTCCGATGCGTTAAGACATCCGCGAGCGTGAAAAGTACATTGCCCTTATAGTACCATAAAACCAACAATTCATCCAATCTAATGACAGTTGTTAAAATTATAATGTGATATAAAATTGATCATTGATCAATAACCAGATCGAAATAATGATGCAGGTACCGTAATACTTCTGGGGAATTAAAACATGTGTGCCTCAGCCTACAAACAATTTCCTACAAATAGACCTTCTATAACTTAATGCTTAAATATAATGCGAGTTGCTTAAAAACTTACATTGTTCTAAGCTCAGGTAGCTCTATCAACGTATTGTCATCAATTGTTCCCAAGTTGTTATTTTTCATGTAGCTATAAAATAAAATAAAAAACAGTTAATTACGGTAACTTTACTTAGTGGCATTTTGAATTGTTCATGTTATAATCTCGTTGGCAATATGTTCCCTCTCAAATTAACGTAGTCACCCAATAAATGAGTGGTATAATGTTCACCGACAACAAACCTTCATCGAATAATTCATTATGCCTAAGTCTGACATGGGTGAACACATTGGACACATTTTTGTAAAGATCTCTGCCTTGGACACCTACCATATTTATATCAGATATACCACGATTAGAGTTGATAACATTATTGTTCACTTCCCTTAGGGAGATATATAAAGGGTTTTAAAACAAACTTTATTAGGCTATTTCATCGAAAAATGTTAAACCGGGGCCGCGGTAGAAGTAATTTCCGGGTTAGTGTAATCACTTTGCGATTTCCTGGTTTTAACTGAGTGTTTGCTCCCCTACCTAGGCCTAGCCGGCAACGTTGACCCAAATTAATAAAGATCAAGTGAAATATATTCATAAGTTGCGAAAAAATTGTAAATTCACTAATAACATTACATCCATAGACCTATATGTGTTTGAAATCAGGCGAAACTCCCGGATAGCCGAATGGTAGCCAAGTTGTTGAGTTACAACACAGGTCTGTAACTGCGCACTATCTGTGTCCCGTTAAAACCGGAGATGCTTCGGCGCACGAAGCCTATGTTGAAAGCCGTTTAAACGTCTTCCGTATGCCGCAACGGCCCACTGAGTCGCGGATGTCAATGTTTGTTGTTTAATCAAGTTTTACACGATGTTTGAACTAAATAAACTATTTAGTTCAAACATCGTTAATTATCAATTCCGCGGCCAACGGTTTGAATAAACTTTGAGTCAAACAAACCCAATTTGTGCTTTGTATGTAAAATTAGGGTTGAGGGATGGGAAAGAGGATGGGTGCAAAGAGGAATAATTTTTTTTTAAATATATTATTCTTTATCCACTCAGTAACGAAATATTTGTTTAAATGTTTTATAAATCATATAGCACAGTAAAACATTTGCGATTTAGGCCTAATACTTTATTGAAACTGTCACATAGTCGATTGAAATAGTAAAGTACATGTAACAATACACCACTATGACGTTTATATATTTTTTGTAATAATTAAGTAATATAAACGTTGAGAAGCAACTTTTAGTAATAAAGTTTATTACAGTACCCACACTCAAATGGCGGCGACCAAAATTTGTTTATGTATTTAATGTCAAATGTTTTTATACACTACTTATAACTAACTACAGTATTGTAATACAATATCCGCTATTAAACCTAAAGGTTTTAAGTTTGTCCACCAAGGGCCCATACATTTAGCTACTTGTGTTATACAAAATAATTATACTGGAGACTGAGAGATTGGAATGTTCCATTCACCGCCAATCAATACACTTATATAAACGTATATTAAATCTATTAAAATAGTATTTCCGCTATAAAAAACAATTATTGTAGAAGGATATATAGGTAAATACCTCGTAGTATTGTGTGCGGATATTTTTCAGCATGGACATCCAAACAGTCTATACCTCCTTGATCGGAAAACACGAATATTTGGAGCAAATCGTTGAAGCTAAACTCGTTTTAATTATCAATAACTAATTATCTAACTCAACTTAATTAGTAAACAGGGTTACATTTGGTAAAATCAGTACATAAAGTATGAACCAACTTCATATTCCATCGAGTAAAAAGTCTAGAAGTAACACGCGATTTACCGAATTTTTCACTTACGTAACTGTATATATAGATGGTAACAAACCACTGAAAACGTCCAGGTTCAATGCTTCAATTACCTTCCCAGATGTAAGCGTTAGTTGTGTTCATTGTCGGTGGGCGTTCCACCTCATCAATCAATACAAAATTATTAATTTTAATCACTTCGTTGTATTTTTTTTTCATATCTAGGAAATTCATTTGATTAAATGTCTCCTTCGAAAACCCTACCAAACAAACACGGTACTTTAAGATGTTATCTTCATCATCACTACTGTGAAACAGAGGTTTACTTTTACGAATAGCAAGCATTTAAATAATTTGTATATTACCTCCGCCAAGGAATTTAGAATTTTAACCCTGTTTGTGTGTGGGTGGGTGCTGTATTTGTGAACAGCGTATAAGCCACAAAATGTATCCACATACCACCAAATATGGACACAATGATGTATGACCCAAATTCTCACCGCACTCCGATATTGACCGGTGAGTCACAATCCACAAAATACTATGTGTCAATATATTTACCGCCTGTTTCTTTGAACGAAATTGTTAGTGCGCCCTCGGTTTTATGTTGGAGGCGAGTCGAAGAGAAGAGTTAGGATCAAAGTATAAGATTGTTTGTTTAAGATGCCAGAGCGTAAATTCTGAATTTGTTATAGTTCTTACTCATTTAGTTGACCTTTGTTAAATGTTAGAGGAATGTTATGCTCTAATTATCAAATTTGAGTGTACGGGTTTCACTCACGTGTATGGCAGCGTGTGTGCCGTCGGTACTACTGTATAAATAGCAGACGGATCATACATTCGATGATTCTAGTAATTATACTAAGTTTATAAAGATTATATTGGTGATAAGATGATGGTGTTTAAGAGTATTTGTTAGTAGATTGTTAATCTAAATGCAGACATGTGGTTTTAGGAGATACTACATATATTTGAATTAGAACTTAGAATTGAGTATTATTTGACTATAAATTGAAGTGAATTTATTTCGTTACGCTTGAGTGAGTTTGATTTTAATGATTTCTTTTGTATTTTATTGTAGTTTTTGAACGACACACAGTTTACAAATAAAGCAAAAGACATAACAGTCAGCTTCACAGTTTAATTTTGATAAAACACCGCCTACAGGCCAAATCTTCATCCGAATCTTCCAAACTCTGCCACAGTAATCTATGATTCATCATCTAAAGATAGTTTAGTTTTGAAGGGGAAGGGTAAAATATAAAATCCACAAACAAGTATTTGTTTATTATTATAGTTCATTGTTTGCAGGATCGTCGCAGTTTCCATCTTTATCTTTCAAATTCAATGTTAACCCAATAGGCCTAAGTCGAGCAGTTTTTTTTTTTTTCGTTTTCATTAAACATTTTATTTTTAATAAAGATTTCCTCAATCCTTTCTTTCTTAGTAAGAAAAAAACACAATCATTTGGCATTGACATGTGCTAAATTTAATCCCAAAACAATGTTAGGCCCAGTAATCTAATATGCAATACATTATATTATTTACACATTCTTTTTAATAATAGAATATGTCTAACCCAATGGTTTACTTGTTCCGCACAATAATCGTATGCATCATCATTATTATTAAAATAAGCTTATGATAAAATAATGAAAATACACACATTCAGAATGAATCAGAATAGCCTAACAAACACATAATGCAAACTTACAGAAAAAGCGTTTTTACTGGAATTCCAATTGGCCATTCGTCAAGTCCACGGTTTGTGCAATTAACTGTTTGTGTTCTTTCTGTACATTCACAAACTGCATTCAAAATGATATCATTTATAGTTCTACATGCTACCTCAACACCAATAGATGGATCCACCCATATATAACATATTAACATTACCAAGTAATATGTGTAAGACATTTTCAGGAGTAATTAATTAAGTGCGGCTGGTACCCGCCTTGACTTTCTATTGTGCTCGTTATATATAAATATTATGTTGTTCACAAACTTGTTCCAGGTCGTTGATTATTTTAAACATTACCTCTAAATGCATATAGTATGCTGGTGTTTGTTTAGTAGGGTTAACACACTGATTCTTCATTGTTACAAAAAGAAAGTATATAGATGTATAAAAGAGCTTATTGGTTGGTGCTTCTACAAAACAATAAAAGTGTTTTTTTGTTTTTTTTTTTAAAAAAGCTAATTAATGTCAATACACCAACCGATGTTGACTAATATTTTTAAGAAGCAGTGCATGCAAATATGCCAACAACATTTTGATAAGCAACGCTAACAGTTGACATATTACATATTTTGCAATATTGTAGTATTGGTTGGGATATGCTATAAATTACAGATGTTCTGCACTGTATCATTTCTAGGCATTACCGTAAAAAAAGGATTTCTTTTATAAAAGAAAACAATTTTGTGACATTGTAGCTGTATGGGTTTACTTGTTTAGCAACGCTATTTCCTTTCAAATTACATAAAATAATACATTTCGAAATCAGCTTTTTCTAGATTAAAAATAATTATGAACTAAACTTGTAATGGTAATACTAACTCGCATGTTCATATATTGAGTTAACGTAACAAATAATGGTAAATGACAATGAATCAAATATATCCCTGGGGGAAAACACAGACAAATATCCACAATAATAATGATATTATTGTGTTGGATACCTTAGACCTACTTCTGTGTTTGTTTTCCAGCACAATAACATCTCATATTTTCTCGTCGTATTTCCTCAATTTCAAAACAATACACGATTGTATTGTATTTTCATATGGTTAAAAGCTTTATAGATATAACAGATTATATCTAATTCATGTTCGAAATAAGTGGCTGGATTGGGAAGTCCCCAAAATAATGATGACGCTAAGTTTGATATTATTGTGTTGGATACCTTAGACCTACTACTGTGTTTGTTTTCCAGCACAATAAAATACATTTCATATTTTCTCGTCGTATTTCCTCAACTTCAAAACAATACACGATTGTATTGTATTTTTGTATGGTTAAAAGCTTTATAAAGATTATATCTAATTCATGTTCGAAATAGGTGGCTAGATTGAGAAGACCCCAAAAAAATGACGACGCTTAGTTTGGATAGTAAATAATAAACTCTTCCTTATCCTGATTTAGTTCAATCAAAGATATGTTAATAATGTGATAAAAATACTGAAGTTAAACCGATTTTTGCGAATACCAGGTTTATTGTAATATCAACATATAATGATGTTTTTCTAAAACTTTTTCTTTAAAATAATCATTAATCGAGTAATATTTAAGTTGTTGTACAATTCATTTCTAGAACTAAGACTTCGGAGGACAACTGAAATATCAGTATGTAATTGCGCTCCTTGATACCGGAATGTAAAACTAAAAAAACAGCTTATCATACCAAAATTAATTAAAAACTGAGTAAAAATAGACGTTAAATTTTTAAATATTATAATTGTTTTTGTTATTTCTGTGGTTGTTGTTATTATTATTTTTATTGTTGTTATTATGTTTTTTGGTATTCAGTGAGAACATTAATCAAAACCTACCAATTATTTACAGTAAGTAAACTATTATTCAAGTTAGTTGTTTTTACAAATCTCAAGTTTAATTAAGTGCTTAAAAGAAGCTTAACTTAACTTTGAAATTAGATATGTGAAAAAACCCCGAAGTTATAACATAATAATAACATTGTATAAATAAAGTAAACTGAGTAATAGTATACGTAACTATTAATATGCTAAGCCTACACAAATAACTATATTAGTTTGGCCATTCATCTAATAATCTTATGGTGTTACTTTAGTTAATCGTCTGGTTTTTTAAGTGAGTTAAAATTAACAAACTTTTCAAAAAAGACATATTTTTATTGTATAATTGATTGTCGGTACTGTATCCTGTAGTATAAGAAATATGGAATACAGAAATACATAACCATTAACCCAACAAGATACAATCACAGCGTGTGGTAAAATAAATGAGGTGATGTAATCAAGTACGAGATTTTCTGCCACTGAGAATCAAATACTTATTCGTTCGTTTTGACCTTGAAATTAATTAAACCTTAAGCTACAATGTTCAACGACATTCACTTGTTATCACAAAAAAAGCGATAATGTTAACTCTAACTAACTTTATATTATAATATTTTCGTTATCATGTGATTGTTCCGGGTCATCATCATCATCATCATCATCATGGATTCATCTTAGTCTTAGCCCTCTCCCATGTCGACAGCTGCAGTCTGTTTTAAGTTTCTTAAACAAATCAACTGAAAAAAAACGTATGTACGTAAACACTATTTTTTTCAAGAAATGTACCATATTACGTGTAACTTACTGCGCATACATTACGTAGTCATTATAATAAAATATACAATCAATTTATTTTTCTTACCAATTACGACTAGCATGATAGAAACGTTCAGCATAATGAGAATGACAGGGGTTATCTTGTGAAGTAAACCAATGATGTCATCTTCATTGATACTCTGATCCATGTTTACGATCGCACCAATGGATAGATTGACAACGATGAAAACAAGCGTCAACAATTGAAATCTCTGCTCTGATTTCTCTTTCATTGGTTGAAGGTACAAATGCAATACAATAAAGATGACGGTAAAAAACAGAGAGTATGACATGCTTGAGAACACGTCATCTTTTAAATTTGCAATAAGTGCCAACAGAGCCTTGTTGTACAGCTCAAATGATTCCCAAAACCAAAATTTATGTTTGTACTGTCCACAAAAAAACCTCACTCCAATCATCCATCCTTGATATTGGTTTTGTTCAAGCTGATTACAACGTATGTTTATACAGTATATTATAAGAACTATAACCAATGGAAAGCCAATAATGTATGTTAAAGCAACATAAACAAGTGTTTTGGTAATTTGATATGTAGATCCATCATGTTTATCAAGATCAATTGAGTAGTCCGATGTTAATATTGTTTTATTTACTGTGCCGTCTGCTGTAACGTTGAATAAACGAATGGACCATGGTCCTACTGCCATAATAATAATAATAATAATAACAATAACACCACTAATAATAATAATAATAATTTTTATTATACGTCTTTGTTTTAAATAAGCCCATATAATAATGTAGCTTTTGTATCATTATTAATAAAATACATTCATAATGGAGTGGAGCTGTGGCTTGGTGGTTATGATGCTTGGCTACCAATCTAAGGGTCCTGAGTTCAAGTCCTGTCACATGTCAGGGTTTTTTTCTCATGACAATTTACAACTCCACTCCCAAAGACTTAATAATAAGTCTTTGTTTATGTAGAGCATCTTGTGTATATGTTTGTCTTATATGTTCTAGTGCAGTATATGGAGAGCCATCTCGATAGTGCTTTGCACTCATGGCAATCCTCAGGGTGGTGCACCGCTGTATTGTCATGTATTGTTGTACCTGAAAATTGAATAAAATAAAAAAATAATCATTTCATCATTAACCAATTTAAAATTATCGTCATCCATTGTTTTAATAACAGAAAGTTATAACATTAATACTACTACTAATAATAATAATACTAATAGCAATAATTTATTTGGAAGCTATACTTTTGAAGCAGTGGTATTAACAAAGTACTTCAGAATTTAAAAAACAGATCATTTTCATTGTTTCTTTCCCTTCTCTTTTTCTATACCCGTTTGGTGAAACCTTTACAAAATATATCGAATGCAAAACAAGTACAGGCGAAACAAGAACATACAATAATGTTTGGTCTATTGTTCCTTAATTAAATGAAATTGGTTTTAAGCATCAATTGCATTCGATGGACTTCGCAATTACAATCTACTATTCTGGAACGCAGGACAAAGAAAAGTTTTTGTGCAAATGAATGTTTCTCTACTTTGATTAAGTGAAGAAAAGAAAAATCTTATTTTATCTTTAAAACAATTTATAAGTTACCGTATAACATAATAATAGAATTGTAAAAACAAAATAAACCATGCAGAGGCGCAAATATATTTTAGGAGTCATTAGTAATGTGTATAGGCTTTAATAACTTGTCTAGAATATATCTTCTTATATAAGGTTGAGCAAAAAACAAGTTTTAAAATATTAAAACATTCAGATCTAACCCTGCATCCAAAAGCCGTCATAGGAAATCGTGTCAGTTCAAGTAAAGGTATCTGCGTCTCAGCCATGTTTACCTATTTTAAAACAAATTTGTCCAGAATACATTAAAGATGTATTGTCCCCCAAAAAATGAAAAATAAAGATGAAAAAAATCAAATTTTGAATAGACCGTTTTGTAGTTAACATAAAGTTATTCACTTCCACCGAAAAAAAATCCGAAAAAACTATTGATTTCGCTTATAAAAAAATCAAAATAAGTTTACCATTTTTTCGAACTCATCGGCTCAGAAATTAGGCCGGTAGAGCTAACTCATACATATGCATGATATGTTAATAAGCATCCACACAGCAGAGATCTGATCTAACAATGGACGATGCACGTTGTATGTACAACAACACCACCAGAGATCGACGCGACTCGACTGTGGGTTTCCCTGGCCTGATCGTATAAATATGTAAAGCTGAGCTGTTAATTTGTCGGTAAGTAGGCCTAGACGGTTAGTTTAAATATAATAATATATATAACGCAATAATAACAGGAAGGTAAATTAATTAACTTAGCCTGGGATTTTTTCAGTTCAGGGCTAGGCCTAGAATAATTAATACATGCTGCTGCATATTACTAGGCTAGAGTAATAGCAAGCAGACTGCTGTGACAATCGGGTCCCTGCAGAAGATGCCCAGCTAGGCCCTATACATTGTATAGCCATCAATCTTAGCTACATTCCGAAAATACAGCCAGCTTGCTGTACCATATATATTTACAGTTGAAGCTTGTTTAACTAATTTTTATGATAAAAATAAAACAAACATTTTTCAGGGAAAATGGTTGCAATACAAGCCTGAGCTGAAATGAAATTGAGAACCTTCCAGCAGCACTGTACAACTTACAAGTAGACAGAGGGGAAAAGCCAGCTTAGCCATTTTACAACACAAACAAATGTTCTCTGTACTGTAGTAAGTCAAATATTTATTTTCTCTTTTTATAAGTTATAACATTATAAGTAATGTGTTTTAATTACCATAGAAAGGTAGTATACGTATTTGACTATGTCAAAGTAAGCAATTTCACTAGCCCAATTTTGCACTAAATATGCATGATCTATTTTATCCAGATTTTCATACTTTGCTTTGACTTTTTTTTAAAGACGTTGAGCTGATGAAGACTGGAACAGAGGTCACCCAAAGACAACAATGATGGACTCGGTATTGGAATATGATTGGATATTGCAGGAAAAATATTTCTGACTCTCCTGCTGCATTCGGCCATAATATGTTCTTGTCCAGCTTGTAAAATATTGTATAATTTTTTTTGTATTATATGTACAGTATATTATTTTGTAAACATAACATTCAATAAATAAAAAAAAACTACTACAACAGTACACAGGATAAATTCTTCAAATTTACTTACACTTCATAATTTTACTGTAAATATTACAGTGCAAAAGGAGTTAATAAAATATATATATACAGTATATCTTATTGAATTCCTGTATTGTTTTTTGTGTCAATTTGTCTACTAATGTATCAATGTGTTGATTGTGGCAGTAATTACGACAGCTATAGTCTTCTAAGATCGCTCACATCCATTACAAAGTGTCATTTTAATAGTAAGAAACGTTTCAATAAATTGTGAATGTTGCCACTGTACGATACATTTTATGTTTCTCACTACTTGCTCTTATTGTTCAATCAATCAACCTAAAAAAAAAGAAATTTGTGTCAAAATATCTGCATAAAATGTTTATTTGCGGAATGTTATTTGAACCTATTGCATTTGATACAGAAAATATTGCATCAGTAAAACATCCAAAACAATATTTAGATTTTCTTTTTTTTTTTATTTTCACTGCCGAATAGATAGTTGAAATCTTTAAAAATTAAACCAATTCATCATGATAGAAACAAAAATACATCCCTTCTGTAGCCCTAGCTAGCAGTGTACTGCCTAGGCCTACTACACTCTACTTCTAGAGACAGAAGTTGGCAGCAGTTAGGCTACTCGAGACTGTCAGTGCTAGTAGTAGTAGTAGTAGACTAGTAGTACAGTAGCAGCAAATTCGGGCCTAGGCCTAGCTAGGCCTCTCCTGTTAGCGAAACAAAAACTCACCTAAATGAATAAGATTCAACATCAAAGTTACCAACTGTAATTCTAACTTAGCATTCTGCTAGCTATAGTTTTCTTCAAGATTCGTCTCGCATCACTACCGATCGACTCTCTCGCACGCATGCATTGCTATCGTTGTTGGCTGTTGATTTGGAAAGCATCATCATCCACATGATGTATCCATACAATATGAATATTTATGAGCTAACTCAGGTCAAGGGTTAAATTAAACCGGAACACATTTGTCTTCCAGACAAATAGCTTCCGGTTGGTTAATTTTTGCATTAAATTGCGATTTTCCCGTGTAAAAAATTATTTTTTTCAATCCAAATTGAGGTCAAAGTGAATAACTTTTATGTGCAATTAAAATGGCCTATTCAACAAAAATATTGAAAAAAAAAATTTTTTCAGGGGGACAATACATCTTTAACTACTAAACTTTTTACTCATGGACATCATACCAGACTTAATTCCACAAACTTTAGAGTTCCAGATGGCAGCTTTTATAAAACCTTTTATTTTAATAGAAGTATAGATTAGAACGTGTTACCATCACAAATTAAACAATGTAATACTTAATAATTAATTAACAAGGCCAACAGCCATTAAGTCGCAATAAAAATTACGCGGTCTACGCACGATTTAACGAAATCACGTTTGTAATCATATCTTCACAACCATGAATCACAATTAAATAAAATTTGGTACTCATAAATTTCAGGGCATAAATCATCATATGGCAATACAATTACGTGCGTAGCGCATGTAACGCATGCGTACGCGCGCTTAAAATTTTCAAAATTTATTTTCGATGAAATAAGAGTACGTTTCAGGCAATTTTAGGCGTTTACAAAATTGCCATGAGTGCGCAGATTTTGCGCGCGCAATGCGCGTTAAATGTTATTACGCACTCTTTTTGCCCGATTTCTGTTTTCTTGACTTACTTTTCAACTCGAAATTACGTTATACGAACACGTCACGCACGTCAATTAAAAAAATATAAATGTTTTTAAACATTTACAACATTTTTAAACATGTTCAGTAATTTCTGTCAGTTGGTAGGTTGGTCGGTCGGTCGGTCTGTCTGTCGGTCTGTCTGTCGGTCTGTCCGTCGGTTCGGTATCACTATGCATTGTAGCACGCGACTTAATAGCTGTTGGCCTTCTTATTTATCATTCTTAAATGAATTTTAAACATATGTTTAAGCCTAATTTGTTAATTTTAAAAATGCCTTAAATGTATTATAAATGTTTAGTATGAAATGTTGTTTAAATTTTAATTAGGGAAGTGCAATTTTGTCAATGTATTATTTTTGCATTTAGAGACCGCAATGGAAATAAGTTGTTTTATTAAACGTTCTTGGGTTGCTCAATTCATTCATTTAATATTGTTTTCCTGTTCTTTTTCTCCTAATGTTATTGTAAAAAAATAAATGAACTGAAATAAAATGAAATTGAAATTTCGAAATTAACTTTGTACGGTACTCATTATTTGGGTAACAGCACCCCTAGCGAATCAAAATAATATATGTAGTGGATATTTGTAAGTGGCTGCTGCACACTTCTGACATGGACATACACTAATAATAAAGAAAAGAAATTTAAAAAAACGACCAGGTTTAATTAACAAAGGTAAGGTAATGGTATTTTTATGCGTGGTATAAACTTGAACTAAGAAGAGGAGAACAAGGGGAAATAAAAACAAAGGAACAAGGTATGGTAAAAAGGCTTATGCACGAGTAATATTTTACATATGTGATGATCTATAGATTCTTGGTTTGTCACTACACGTTTTTATTATTGTAATAAGACCATTTAAATAAATTACAAAGTCATATTTCTATCACTTTCTGTCAGGGCCTGTCTTTGTAATATTTAGTTGACTTCAGTGTACACATAAGAACATTGAGCCTCTTCTAAGTTGAAACGAATTGCATTTGCTTGTTTTACTTAACTAACTTGGCTGTACAATTCATTCCCATGTGTATCGTTGTCAATTGGTTGACTGTTAGCATCAGAATCTATAATGTACAGTAGAATCAAATCAGTAAATACTACTACACAAGTACATAACATACAAACGTTATTTACTTCTTTTTCATGTACAAGAAAACCCATTCATGTCAGAAAGTTCGAATATCTCAAAACATTACAGAACATTACAAAATGAAACTAACAAACCTTTACTCTGGTTACTGTATCTTTTTTTTGGTGTGTTTATTTTATGAATAAAATAGCCAATACCAAAAAAACCTATAATTATAACAGTTACTATAACAGCCGCAGACGACACACAGACAACGATTACTAAACCTGAAGATGTTTTGCGTTCAACGATATTCGTGACTGACATCGTGTTTGTATGCCTTTGTTTTCCAGCACTTAGTGACCTTGTAGATAGATACGATGGTTGCAAAGTTGTGTAATTAACTGTCGGGACTTGTGTTTGGCCTAAACATAGAATAATTTATATGTGATATTAACCATAATATCCTTTAATAATTCGTCACAAATATCCACATACTCGCCACGGACACCTAGATGACAGAATATTCACATAACAGTTATCTCAAACATCATTATTCGTATGTATGATTATAATAGATAGTACTGTAAAAAAGATTTTAGAAATCATCAGAAATTATTTTTAAAATGGAGAGCAAGAAAGAAAAAAGAGTAGAAAAAATAAGAGATAATGATGGATTTTTTTTTATTCAATAAAATATGTAAATGCGCATATCTTATTTTACAATTGTGATATTTAATTATAATTTACACCAGTTATTGTTTTTTAATTATTTAAATGCAAGACTCTAGAGTAAAATATGGAGTAGTAGAACGTATACGATATATAAAGATAGATAAGGAAATCAGACATAGAAACGCACTCACCAATGGATTCACATATAATGGTATTTACCATACGAGCAGATAAACATCCGATGTTTTCAACTTCTACAACATTGGAACTCATGCCATCATATGCGTAGATTATAGCCCATCCAGCATTGATGCCTTGTGCTAGATTTAACTGTATGTAGACAAGGGCTGTACTCTCTTCCCAAATCGAAAGAACATGTAGCATATTATCTCTGAATTGTTTATATTCATCAATACTATTTATGACCGTTACGTTTCCGCCAATGTGTTCACATTCTTGTTTGGTATCATTGCAATATCGTTCTTTCTTGTCCATTTCCATAAATGCATAGCAGTTTGGGTTTTGGTATGTAACGCTTTCCTCTGCAAAACAACCATTTTGCTCTTATATAAATATAATGTGTTTATTAGTATTTTTACTTTAACAAATTACTTAATAATATTAATAATATTTTTTATTGTTATTTTACTTACTATTTCATTGATAAATTTAATATTGTTAATCTGTTTTTAGGTAGTGTAACCAGGGAAGAGTTAAATTACTCTTCCCTGTTGTAACTATGCCTAGTGTTGGAGTAGCAACAGAGAGTAGAAATAGTAGTCTAAGGGCTAAAAGTGGTATTTGTGTAGCAGCTCCGTCGCATTCCTACATGTTTGACATTTAAACATGCCTATATATATATATATATACGGTGAGTCCATTATCTCTATTACAGAAGGGTTTTTAAACGCATTTACAAAAATCATTCCCATTTTTTATAATTTTAGAGCGGGGTAATTAAAATGGCCACATTTACAGTTTTCCTTGGAGAAACTTTCTGATAGTGATGGTATTGAAAATTATCTAAATACGATTGAACGAATTGCTAACACCTATAAGTGGCGAAAAGGACACTGGGTAGTAAAACTGATACCACATTTGACCTGCAAAGCAAGAGCAGCTTATGCATCACTACCAGTGACTGAAAGCAACCCGTGTGACAAAGTGAAGAACACAATTTCAAAAAGTTATGACATAACTGAAAATAGTTAGGAAAATATTTAGGTAAAAACAGAAAGTGAAGTAAGTTATACTGCCCTACTGTGAAAAAAAGGCTTATCTACAAAATGCTACTTTTAAGTAATATACCAGGGAAGAGTAATTAACGCGTTTTTGTTTATCATTAAAAAAGTTCAAGTAGTCTTTTATTTTCAAATAAAATATGTTTTAGAAGTACACTAATACAAAATGTCTCACATAATTTTTAATATTCATTTTTGGGGTGGTCAAATTGACTTTTCCGAATTATTTGTAATTAAAAATAGGGGACATACTTAATAAAAAATAATTTTAAAATGTAATTTATATCAGGTAATTTGCTGAATAAGTTGTAAAAATACAAAAACTATACGAAAGTAGCTTTTCTGCTGAAAGCATACATTTTCCTCATTATGTCTTCATCATACTGCTGCCTGATTGTTCAATGTCTGTTAGGCTATGGGAAGTGAAGCGAACAATTGTTGTAATTCTATGGGTGTATTTTTTTCTCTTTACGTTTATTTCATATTACAATCAATACATTTTAAACTTTAAAATTTAAAGTGTAAGAATATATCAGAACCATAACATATTATACAGATATTAGATTTGAAATCCCCGAGGGAATGATATTTTGCTCGAGGGAATATATATATTTCCCGAAGCGCCAGTTGAGGGAAATATAATTCTCGAGAGCAAAATATCCCGATGGGATGTCACATCTTATAATTTAACGATATAAAAGGCGAAATCTGTTATATAGCCAACAACAAGTAGAATATCTGCTTGGTCGAGTAGCTAGGCTTTTTTTATGTAAATAAGCCTAGTTTTTCGTTTCGTTCACCTTACCTTGCGAGAATATAATTATACAGATAACTACTAATTAATGATTTCTTGGCTATAAAATATTCACTTAGGCCTAGGTCTTGAATTTCCATCAATAATAATAATATTATTATTAGGTAGGTCAAATAAATAATGATGATTCGTCTTCTTCGTGCCGAATCACCGGATGTTCAGCCCGCCGCGTGTACTAGGTTACTACTGTGAGTATTGACCAATCACAGTCATTAGTTGCAAATATAGAGGACAAAACACGCAAATTACACATTCAATATCAAACTACTCGAGAATGTACTAGATTGTATATGTTTAATGACAGGGAGACGATAATAACGCGACATTTACTCAGTCAATATCATCGTACTCGAGGACATACTGTATACGATGTACGATCCTCGCACGTATTTACATAGGCTATGTAATATAATATATACTATTTTTTCTTTCTTTATTATATATATTATATATATATATATATATATATATAAATCCAAAGGCAAATAACTGAAAAAATGACAATACTGTGGGTATCAATGGCTGGATCTCAATAGAGATACAAAAAAAAGCGAAAAGCTAAATCAAAACGAGAAGTAAAACAGCCAGAAAAGTTAGCAGAGCTTTCGGGCAACACTAGCCCTTGTTACGGGCTCGCTCGATAGGCTGAAACCAACTATAAGAACATAACAAAACACGTTGTAGTTGTCGTCCATCTTTATTCCTCTCCTCTCTTTAACTCTAGAGGGCTCACTTCCGTGTGACAAACCCATCACACACCCCCCACTTAAAGAAAGTTTGATATGATTAAACTTATAACTGTTTACTATAACATCTTAAATCTTTTCTTATACAGTAGTTATTTTAACAGGTCGTTGTTATGAATTTACTTAATTCATTAATTCATTAATGCATAACTCTATCACAACTAACATATTATAATTAAATAAACACTTTTAAAATCAACAAAACTTTTTAAATCATTTCATGCATGTTTTATCTAAACTCTTGACAAAGCGTCAGCTACAACATTGTCTTTTCCTCTGATATAATGAATTTCCAGATTCATTTCTTGAACTGCTAAACTCCATCTCAACAGGCGTTGATTCTTGTCCTTTATTCTTGCCAAGAACGTTAATGGGTTGTGGTCAGTCCAAACTACCATTGGAAACGGAGTAGATCCAAGATACACTTCAAAGTGCTTTAACACTGACATCAAAGCTAATGTCTCCTTCTCAACAGTAGAATAACGCTTCTCATGCTGGTTGAATTTTCTCGAGTAGAAACACACAGGCTTGTCAACACCATTCTCGTCTGTTTGCGCCAACACAGCACCAGAACCAACATCACTGGCATCAATCATTAACGAGAACTGTTTATCAAATTATGGAGCCATCAACACCGGTTCGTTTGATAACATCGCTTTAACTTTAATGAACGCATTATTGCATTCCTCCAACCACACAAAACTCGCATTCTTTTTCAGTCATCTATCCTCGGTATGGGATATGAATCTGTAGTAGATTTGGCATTAACCTTCCGATAATTAGTACAAAAACGATACGATTTATCTGGCTTCGGAACTAATATACATGGAGAACTCCAAGCACTGCAACTAGGCTCGATGATATCATTCTTAATCATGTAATCAATCTCATTTTGTAATATCTTCATCTTGAACGGATTTGCTCTATATGGATTTTGTTTTATTGGTGAACAATCAGCTGTCTTAACGTCATGCTCCACTAAGTTCGTTCGACCTGGAACATCCGAAAACAACTGCAGATTTCCAAATATCAAACTAACCATTTTAACCTTACGATCACGAGATAAATGACCAACTTTCTCTTCAATGTTTGCAAGGACATCTGAATTATTACTGAACTTAACACATGTATCAGGATCCCTAAACTCTTCAGAATTCTCTTCAACAACAAACGTAACTGGTGTTGACGTGCAGGTGTCACTATTATTTCTCTCTGTGTATGGTTTCAACATGTTTATATGACACAGTCGCTTCTTGTTACGCCTATCTGGAGTATCTAACACATAGTCAACTTCTCCTACTCTTTCTAATACTTTGTAAGGACCAGCAAATCTTGCAGATAATGGTTGACTGGGAAGAGGCAACATAACTAACACTTCATCACCTGAATTAAAGCTTCTCTTTTCTGATTTCCTATCAAACAATCTCTTCATTTTACCCTGAGCCTTCACAAGATTCTTTCTAGCCATCTCACGAGCACGATTTAATCGATCACGAAATTCAGACACATAATCTAGTATCGATACAGACTCTTCTGCATTCCCTAACAGCCTTTCTTTGACTATTTTAAGAGGGCCTTGGACCGAATGACCATACACCAACTCAAATGGGCTAAACCCTAAGGACTCTTGCACTGTTTCACGAACAGCAAATAACAATAAGGGAACTCCCTCATCCCATTCCTTTTCACATTGAAAACAATAGGTTTTAATCATATTCTTAAGTGTTTGATGAAATCTCTCAAGTGTCCCTTGAGACTGTGGATGGTAAGCACTTGAACTTATATGGGCAACACCTAACTGCTCTAAGACTTGTTTAAATATCTTTGACATGAAGTTTGATCCTTGATCGGACTGAACAGCTTTAGGCAATCCTACCCATGTAAAGAATTTAACTAATGCTTTAACAACATTCTTAGCTGTAATACGTCTAAGAGGAATCGCTTCTGGAAACCTACTTGATGCACACATTATTTTTAATAGATACTCATTTCCATTTTTAGTACGTGGTAATGGTCCCACACAATCAACAATAACCCTTGAAAATGGTTCACCGAATGCAGGAATAGACTTAAGTGGGGCTACTGGAACCTTTTGATTAGGCTTCCCCACTACCTGACACGCATGACAGGATTTACAATAATTAGACACATCTTTTCTAAGACCTGGCCAAAAGAAATGCCTGATAATTTTTTCTACCGTTTTATTGACACCTAAATTACTTGAAAGAGGATAATCATGCGCAATACCAATAATATCCTGAAGGTATCCACTAGGAATACCTATCTGGTGAATCTCTTTCCAAACATCACTACTTGGAATATCTGGTGTCCTCCACTTACGCATAAGTATACCATCCTTTATATAATAACAAACAGGAACAATAGACATTTCCTCTACAGAAAGAGCTTGCTGACCAAATGACACCAAATCAGGATCTTTACTCTGCTCTTCCACTAACCTAGACCGATTGAAAACTGTCGGACCGAAATCACACACTTTTGGGTGCTGTTGTTCAGCCTGGGCAGTGTGTGACTCGGGACCTGAGCAGACAGCCTCTTGGGAAACGCGATCCGTAATGTCTCCGTAAAAACTATCACATAAGTCAATACTCTCATCCTCATCTATGGTTTTATTTGCAATAGATCGCGTCCCCGCACATGATGGAAACACATGTGATAATTCTTTCTCTAAACACACCGTGCTTTCGTCTTCAACAGAACTCTTGCACACAACCGGTTCTACTGTCACTCTGTCTCCGGCCAAATCATTCCCCAAAAGGAGTGTGACACCCCATACTGGAAGACTCGGAACGACACCGACAACAAATCTCCGCTAACAATATCTGTTTCAATCCGAATTACATGAAGTGGGACTTCTTTATAACCCCCTTCAACACTTGAATAAGCACACTTGCTCCAGCAGAAGACTCGTTTGAAAATGACAATGCCGATCCTATTATCAGGGATTGTGACGCCCCTGTGTCTCTTAAGACACGAACTTTACTCAGATCAATGCTACAGAACCAGTAGAGAGGAAAGGCTTAAATAGCTTTCGCACTTTTTCCGGACCTGAAGATTGGATCAACTTCTCACTTTCATCAACGTGAATCTCTGTCACTTTCAACGGGACTGTATTTACTAACGTGTTTGGAAGTGATTGGGGTTTCTTATTATCCACAAGTTCTTACAAATTTACTACTACTATTAACTGTAGTTTTCTGACTTTGGACCTTAGAATCATCAACAGATTTGGAAACCGATTTGATATTTACCACCTTGTGCGTGAGCACATAGTTATCGGCAACAGAAGCCGCTTTCATTAAATTATCCACTTTCTGCTCCTCTAGATGTGTACGAACTTCAGTAGGGGAACAAGATTTAAACTCCTCAACTAACATAAGCTCACGAAGCTTTCCAAATTCACTCTTTACTCCTTCCGAACTACACCATCTATCAAAAAGAATCTGCTTCTTACGTGCAAATTCTGTAAACGTTTGATCATAAGGTTTACCTAAGTTCCGAAATGTCTGACGATACGCCTCTGGAACTAACTCATAAGCTGACAAAACAGCAGTTTTAACCGCATCATAGCTTTCACATTGATCATCAGCCAAAGCAGAAAATACCTCTTGGGCTTTACCCACAAGAGCAGTTTGTAACAACACAGTCCAGTGTCTAGCAGGCCACCTTATTAGCAATTTTCTCAAAAGCTAAAAAATATGTCTCTACCTCGTCCTCATTAAACTTGGGAACCCATTTAATATTCTGAGTAATCTCTGAATCATTAGGTGTAGAAACACGTGTGGTGTGACCCATTTGGTTTAGCTAATTCTAATTTCCTTAACTCAATTCATGATTTCCTTTTTCCATTTCTCTTTGAGTTTGCATCTCTAGAATCTCTATTTTTCTTCTTTCAAAAATTATATTTTTCACGTTCCAACTCAATTCTAGACAACTCGACCTCATTCCCCGCAGTTTTTACGGATTCATGAGTAATTAAACCAACATGACTTCCAATCACATTTATTAAGTCATATTTATTCATGGAATCATTTATAGATGCTCCAACCCTAGTACCTAGGAGTCGCAGACGCTCCTCTGATAGCTGAGCTACCACCTCAATGGACATGCTATCCAAAAATTCCTCGTCAAAATCACTTTCTGACATAGTTTCTATTTGAAACAAACAAAAACACAGGTTAAAATAATAACCAATATGACGATAATTAAGGCACCAGTAATAAATTACCTGCCAAGCCCACACAGTATTAAACCTACCGTGCGCCGTGGTCTCAATAACTAGACCCCTAAAATCAAAGCCAACCCGACTTCTAGTATCACAGGCAAGCCTACACAAGCCTAAAACAACAACATAGTGTACTGGTTCGACGACCGCCAAACCTCGTTCGTTATAAAACGCCTATAAACCTAAAACCAGCTTAGAATAAACAACTAAAATTACCATCAGTTCCATCTACAACTACAATTCCGTACTTTGTTCCCGGATGACCCCGCAATGTGTTACGGGCTCGCTCGATAGGCTGAAACCAACAATAAGAACATAACAAAACACGTTGTAGTTGTCGTCCATCTTTATTCCTCTCCTCTCTTTTACTCTAGAGGGCTCACTTCCGTGTGACAAACCCATCACACCCTTCATCGGTGCAAGTGAAGGAATTTGGATAATGTCAAAGGATAAGAGCTGGCAAGTGCTGCCTGGGTGGACATATATATATATATATATATATATATATATATATATAAATCATACTGTAAATTATAGAAACAGTGCTCATATTCGGAACATGATCTCATAATCGCGTCGAGCATAGCTCATTGGCGAAAGTTCCGTATTTTTTAGTTGTATGAAAAAATGTCTCTGGCGGGATTCGAACCTGCAACCTCTCGCTTACAGGGCGAGTATCATACCACTAGACCACAGAGCCATGTATGGTATTATCACAGATTTTCACCCACCAGATACATTCTCTCATACAACAAACGCCCTCACAATCAGTGGAGGCTTAACAAGTCAGAATAAATTCCAACTTTAATTCGCAACGGTTTTTTAAATAATATTGTGTATATGTAAATCAATCATGTTGCGTAGCACTGTGTAAATTATATATAAATCATACTGTAAATTATAGAAACAGTGCTCATATTCGGAACATGATCTCATAATCGCGTCGAGCATAGCTCATTGGCGAAAGTTCCGTATTTTTTAGTTGTATGAAAAAATGTCTCTGGCGGGATTCGAACCTGCAACCTCTCGCTTACAGGGCGAGTATCATATCACTAGACCACAGAGCCATGTATGGTATTATCACAGATTTTCACCCACCAGATACATTCTCTCATACAACAAACGCCCTCACAATCAGTGGAGGCTTAACAAGTCAGAATAAATTCCAACTTTAATTCGCAACGGTTATTTAAATAATATTGTGTATATGTAAATCAATGATGTTGCGTAGCACTGTGTAAATTATATATAAATCATACTGTAAATTATAGAAACAGTGCTCATATTCGGAAAATGATCTCATAATCGCGTCGAGCATAGCTCATTGGCGAAAGTTCTGTATTTTTTAGTTGTATGAAAAAATGTCTCTGGCGGGATTCGAACCTGCAACCTCTCGCTTACAGGGCGAGTATCATACCACTAGACCACAGAGCCATGTATGGTATTATCACAGATTTTCACCCACCAGATACATTCTCTCATACAACAAACGCCCTCACAATCAGTGGAGGCTTAACAAGTCAGAATAAATTCCAACTTTAATTCGCAACGGTTTTTTAAATAATATTGTGTATATGTAAATCAATGATGTTGCGTAGCTCTGTGTAAATTATATATAAATCATACTGTAAATTATAGAAACAGTGCTCATATTCGGAACATGATCATATATTGTTCAAACTCGATTGGATAGCGACTCTTTAACATTCTCGTCGTGGTACGGCGGAACAGCACTAGTCCTCAATTGTACGCACGCGCACCAGAGATCAAATTGATACACCCTCCTCTATTCAGTATTTTCATTCACGAAGCGGGATCTCCGAAGAGATACTTTTATATATATAAACACAACAGGCAAAGAACATTAATTTCAAACCGGCCTGTGATACACTGCAATTTTTTTTAATTAATTAATTTGAAACGATAAAGATGAGGAAATCTGTGAGAATGAGAAAAAGTCGCCCCAACTGAGACTCGAACTCGGACCGTCTGCTTGATATGCAGTTTTCCTAACCATTAGACCACTGGGGCTTTCGTGGTATTGTTCAAACTCGATTGAATAACGACTCTTTAACATTCTCGTCGTGGTACGGTGGAACAGCACTAGTCCAGAACAGAATTATTAGGTAAATTTTGAATTTGGTTAATTTTGCGGAAAAAGTCCGTGGAGTCCTGAATGTATGAAGGGAGATCAGTCACATATGGTCTAAGTAAATCATCCACATATTCAGAAATTTTCTCTATAGCAGTGCCATTGCCCGAAATAATGGGTCTACCAGGATTGCCTGCTTTGTGGATTTTAGGTAGGAAATAAAATCTGCCTGGAACTGGATTGACCTGTGCCAAATGATGTCCAATTTTAGGATCGATGGAGTGTTTTTTTTACCATCACAGAAACAGATTTGGCCACCTTATCCGCAATTTTCGGGGTGGGATCCGTTGTAAGTTTACGATAATGAAGAAGATTGTTTAGCTGTCCTAAGGACTCCTCTTCATAAAGTTGATGTCCATAGCAACAGTGGCAGAACCTTTGTCAGCGGTTTTAATGATGATATCATTACGCTGACGCAATTTGGCAATGGCCTGCCTCTTTTGTTTTGAGAGATTGTCACGTTTATCTGGACTCGGGACGTAGTTTTGTACATCCTCCTCAATAGCCTGAATAAATGTTTCTAAAGCTGGACAATGATTTTTAGGCGGATTCCAGGAACTGTTTGGTTTAAATTTGTTAGCGTTGCCTTCGTTTTGCGTGGTGCTGCTGTCTGAATCAGCAAAATGTTCACGTAATCGTAATCTTCTGGAGAAAGACTCCATATCCAAAGATAGTTATTGTGCGCCGAAGTTTTTTCTCTCCTTCGGAAAGTCGACAATTAATTTCAACAACTGAATCAGAGGTGTTGCTCCGATTTATGGTATAAGTCCGTACGAACCTTCTGCAGGGTTTCTTAAAATCTCTGAAATCATCCAACTTGTGTTGAAATGACCAGGTCTGCTGGTAGACCACATTTGTGATGTCCCCTTCGGCCCATTACCGTTGATTGCTTACGGCAATCATTGGCGATAATCCTGAGTTTGTTCTGAAACTCGGATGCAGGACGTTCTCTTTTCAACTTCTTAGTTCTAGAGTGAATTTCAACGTCAAACTCAGTGAGGATTTTGCGGCAATTGCCAATTTTGATCTCATTTAGTTCACAAGCATTTTTGTGAAGGACAGCGTTTCAACGAGAACGCATGCCATCATCTGCAAATCGAATACCAGATGTGACATAAAATTGAAGTCCTTTAGGGGCCGAATGTTTAGAACGATATATATATATATATATATATATATATATATATATATATATATATATATATATATATATATAATTAATATGTTTGTAGATAAGCCCCAATTATTACAATCCATTTCATATTTATAGAAATATTTTTGAATAAATGGTCAATTCAAGTGATAGAGTATACCCTCAAGAGTCAAGTAAGACAAGCAATTTGTATATAGTTCACTATGTCGGTCGGTCGGTCTGTCTGTCGGTCTGTCTGTCGGTCTGTCGGTCTGTCTGTCGGTCCGGTATCACTATGCGTTTTATCGCTTTCTGACCTTATCTTGATATCAGTTTAATCTAGCTAAGTCAATTTTTCACAGTATATTCCTTATGGCCAGGAATCGATGTGGTTATGTTTTCACGTTGCGCAATAAAAAATTACGCGGTCTACGCACGATTTAACGAAATCACGTTTGTAATCATATCTTCACAACCATGAATCACAATTAAATAAAATTTGGTACTCATAAATTTTAGGGCATAAATCATCATATGGCAATACAATTACGTGCGTAGCGCATGTAACGCTTACGTACGCGCGCTTACAATTTTCAAAATTTATTTTCGATGAATAAGAGTACGTTTCAGGCAATTTTAAGCGTTTACAAAATTGCCATTAGTGCGCAGATTTTTGCGCGCGCACTGCGCGTTAAATGTTATTGCGCACTCTTTTTGCCCGATTTCTGTTTTCTTGACTTACTTTTCAACTCGAAATTACGTTATACGAGCACTTAAAAAGTGACAGGCTACGCACGTGTAAATTAAAAAATATAAATGTTTTTAAACATTTCAACATTTTTAAACATGTTCAGTAATTTCGGTCAGTTGGTAGGTTGGTCGGTCAGTCTGTCTGTCGGTCTGTCTGTCCGTCTGTCGGTCTGTCTGTCGGTCTGTCTGTCGGTCTGTCTGTCGGTCCGGTATCACTATGCATTGTAGCACGCGACTTAATGGCTGTTGGCCTTGTTTTTAATAAAATGAAGATAAGCACTTTTCTCAAAGTAGTGCAGTATATAGAAATGTATGTTAGATTGAAAGATATATTTACTAAGTGGGCTTGGCCTGCTGGTAAGAGAAAAGTTGATTTAACCGAAATTGTTATATTAGAACAATTGATAGATATTTGGGCTAAAGAACATGAACCAGATTCTGTTCCGTCGTTTGGAGTATCTTTATGCGATATTATGCTGTGATGCTTTAACAAAGCAAGTGATGTTTAGTTTTCTGTTGCCTGACTAAACTTTACTTTGTTGTTATTTTCCAGTGTGACTATTAATACTGTCGAATTGCATTTTGACATTGTCATTTGAATGAACGTCTTCCAAGCAATTTGTGCATTTTTTAAATGTTTCCAGTATAACAAATCAAACCCCTGAAGGATCCAACGTTATTTCTCGGAATGGAGGTGACATTTATTTCTTTATTTATTAATATTTTTCCTGCTACTTTTAGCTTAACACTCTTTGGTGTACCATAGATGTACGAAGGGATTATGTGATTGTCGAACCTAATTCTTGTCTTAATGCATCATGACTTGTATGTTTTCACGCACCAGTACATATCCCTGCTACAGAAATCTGGATATTTTCCAATTCATCACCTATTTTATCTGGAATATTGCACCAGACATGAGCTGAATATTCCATTAATGATCTAATATGTGGCATACGACGTGACATATTTTAACGATAAGGATTAGATATGGGAATTGAATCGCACAAAAGATTGCCTTTTGTAGTACACCATCATTCTCCATCTTCTCCCAACGTAGCACTCGAACTGCTGTCTCCCATTGTTTGTTTGTTGTTTGTTTATTAAATTTTCCAAACACATCAAATAATACAATTGTTCATTCTAATAAAACATAGATTAATTATAAATTAGATTAAAAGAAACATGTGTGTGGATTGAGGTCAAATAAGAAAAAGAACTGACCCCCATTTCAAACATTATTATACATACATAATTATTATTATTATAATTATAAATATGTGATAAAAAGGATAATAAAAAAGTAGAAAAAGTTTTTAAAAAAAATTCATAAATAAATAAACAGAGTAGTATTCGGATAGGCTATATGGGATAAAAAGCAAATATGCATATGGAAATATATAAAATCATGGCACATAATAACAATAACAATATTCAAGAACAGTTTCGCCTCCGTTATCAAACGCAGTATGGCTGCACTGAGCATAAACATGACTAAATGAATCAGAATGTATATACAGTACATGATAGTCATTTAGCTAATTTTGAGATGACGTTATTAAGTGTAATAATGTTATAGAGTATACATCTTTCTTTATTTCTTTCTGTACAGATTTTTTGTACTGATTATCTAAAGAAAGAAAAAAAAATCCCAATATCTTTCACATAATAAATATAACTGGCCATACATGCGCATCTTAGCTTATTATGTGCCCGATTTTGTTTGAAATATTATTATGTTGTTGCTCAAACAATCTTCTTTCCAACAGGTTACCAACATTATTGTTTTGATGACGTCAATCACGTCTACAAATTTGATTAACTTTTGTCGCGTAATTTCACCTACTGTACATCGTAACGACTTAAAGCTCTTCAGAATTAAAAGTGATAAAAAGACAGAAAATCAGGTGGCACAGATGAAATGACAACAGAACTTATAAAAAATGAAACATATGTTACAATAACATGGCTTGTAAAATAATTTATTATCCTATGACAAAAGGAAGAAGTTCGAAAAATATATAAACAAGGCCTAATCATTAAGATTCCTAGGAAATTTGAGAGGAATAGCATTGAATTCTGTACCGAGTCAAGTGTTTGGTAGGATCATCATAGATATAATTTACAAGGAAATGAACAGGAAACTCGGAGATGAATCAGCCGGATTCAGAAAAGCAGGAAAGAGTAAAATTTCACTCTTCTATGGAAAGCCAAACCCACCAAAAATACATAATACATGCCATCCAGCAATAATTAATTCGTATAAAATTCACACCATCCAATCGTATTCCATGCTGTTCAATAAAAACTTAAATAATTCACCTAAATCTACACCACCTACAGACCTGGAAAATCAATGAACATGATAACTAAAATCTTGATACATGTTTATTCAAATGTCTACGACGGCTTCTTAAAATAAGATGGCAATATGTTATACACTCGAATATATAATTATCCTAACGAAAATCTAATACATTTAAAAACAACAAAATGAAAAGAATAAGCGAAGAGACCAAAATCAAAAGATGAAAATGGATTGCCATGAGACTGACAAACAATAGTCAGTGCTAGCAAGAATGACATGAATACCAGAAAGATGAAGGACATAGAACAAAGCAAAACAAATCGTCGCCGATAGAACCAACTGGAAAATTGACACTACAGCATTATTGGCCACGAGGCCCGAAGAGGTTAGGTAAGCATGTTATTACACTATTATTATTTCATGCAAATATTGTGTCTACCGGATGTTGTGATGTTGTCTTGGCCATTTGAATAAAATTATAGATCTTTTTAATCGTTTTTGTCAAATTAATACGTCAACATTTTGTTGACGTCACAAACAACAATTAGAAAATAATATGTGGGTCCTGTAATTTCACTTATGTTTCATTGTATATTGTATAATGCAGTATAATAAACAAAACTTGCGTTTGAAAATACAAATAGGCATATGGAATTATTAGGATAACATACACTTACAAATTTTAATTTGTAAGTGTATGTTATCCTAATAATAATAATAATAATTAATCCTAATAAGTGGTGGTGACATGAATAGAAATTCCCAATTTAGAATAACACCGCATGTGAAAGTACAATGTACTTAATAGCGACACTGAAACGAGAATTATTTATTTATTTCGGTATATATAAAAAAAACATACAAAACAGCAGCACTGTTTTAATTACTCATTAAAACTATAATTCCATTTTGTGATTTTGAAAACATCATAATGAAACTAACCAAATAGATACGTTCGCAGTCTTCGATGATCAAGTTTATCTAATATCAATTCAATTCAATTCAATTCAATTTCTTTATTGTTGCAAATGCCATCAATGGCTAATATCCGCTTAAACATACTACATCATACAAACATATACATATTTACATTTAAAATTTAAACACATAAACAATATAGTAATTACTACTGTTGTAGTTATTATTTTTTTAAATTATTGGTATTATGATTATTGTTATTATTATTATAATAATTAATATAAGTGTAATACATTATAGATTACATCTTAAGGGCAGTTTTAATGTCAAGCACAGAAGAGGAAGACACGTTAAGATGAAAAGATTGTGAGTGAGTGAGGTAGAGTAGAGATATCAACAAGATATGAACTGAACAATGCTTTTATCTTATTTATGACAAATAGTAATTAATACTAGTTTTTACCATTGTTATTTTTATACGTATATATATAGCTTTTTTCTATAAATATTAATTTAAAATAGTATGCCCTATTAACTTCTCTCAACAACAACAGCAACAGCAACAGTTATTACGCTATTATTGTGTTTCCTGCAAATAATATTGTGTCTACCGGATGTTGTGATGTGTTGTCCATTTAAATAAAATTATATATTTTTTTAATCGCTTTTTTCAAATTAATACGTCAACATTATGACGTCACAAACAATAATTAGAACATAATATGTGGGTCCCGTAATTTCACTTATGTTTCACTGTATATTGTAATATACAAAACTTGCGTTTGAAAATACAAATAGGCATATGGAATTATTAGGATAACATACACTTACAAATTTTAATTTCTAAGTGTATCTTATCCTAATAATAATTAATCCTAATAATTAGTTAACATGAATAGAAATTCAACAACGAATGTGAAAGTACAATGTACTTATTAGCGATACTGAAACGAGAATTATTTATTTATTTCGGTATATATAAAAAAAACATACAAAACAGCAGCACTGTTTTAATTACTCATTAAAACTATAATTCCATTTTTTGATTTTGAAAACATCATAATGAAACTAACCAAATCGATACGTTCGCAGTCTTCGATGATCAAGACTATCTAATATCAATAAGATATGAACTGAACAGTGCTTTCATCTTATTTATTATAATATTAATTAATACTAGATTTTACCATTATTATTTTTATACATATATAGCCCTTTTCTATATTAATATTCATTAAAAAAAATAGTATGCCCTATTAACTTCTTTCAACAACAAAAACAACAACAACAACAATAATAATAATGTGTTTCTATTCACAAACACACATACATATTCTATGTTACCTGCATCATATATTGATCCTCTTGGTGATCTGTATCTCCATTTACCATTTTCTGGATAAATCATATATCAATTTGGACCTGAACAATCAAAATCACTAAAGCACCGATACAAAAAAAAAAGAAAGATACAATTGATTCGCTCGTTCATCCGTACATCTATCATTGGTCATTACTATCAACGTCATCGTCGTGAATGTAGCTTAAAACATAACAGAATTATATGATATACTTGTAATGTTACGGTTACTTATTACAAAAGGAATATTTTAAAACCAGCAAAAAGAATCAGGAACCCAACAATTTAAAAGTAATTGGGAAAAAGAAGAAATTTATTAATTAAAATTTTGAGAAATAAAGGGGGATGGGTGTAAATAATTACTCTTAACTAAATAATAAAGTAGGCCTAATTGAAAAAAAAACACATTTGTACTTACATGGGACATTGTGTTGCAACTAACGCCATCTGCACCCAACAAAGAAGAGGTAGGCAAAGATTGGTAACTTGCTGCATAATTAATGATTATGTCTACCATTTGTTATGTTTATTTCTTTACAAATTAACGACCGTATCACTTACTCCTGTTTGCTTATGAAAAAAATATAAGACATTGGCCTATGTAATATTAATAAAAATTCGAGGAAATGACATCGAAAAATATCATTAACAAGTTTGATTGGTTTACTCAAAAGATGTTCTTAAATTGGCTGTTAGCCAACATTATGATTAGCTATATAAATGATGCTTAATTCTGACATAGACGAGCACAATGGAAAAACGTCGGGACAAATCTCCGCATTGGATACATACCTCATACGTACCGCGATGAACCGTAGATTTAATAGCATTAATTTTTTTTGGAGTAGTGCGCCATCCATTGTGCTGTCCATAATATAGGGGATTTTGTAAGGTGTAAACCTAGTATATAGTACATGGGATTTAGACTTTTAAATCAAACTAATTGCAAGAAATTTGATGAAATATCGTCTTTAGACTCCACTGAACACATTTATCAACGGTAGGACATTTTTCGACAACAGGAAGTAGCCTAATTTGCATAATTAAAAATGTCGGCCATGTTTAATTTAACGTACTCTGTATCTTGGAAACCGCTAGTCACAGTATGGTGTCAAAATTGTTAGAAATATATGTTTTATTATCTCCGCCAAGGAGGTTATGTTTTCACCCCTGTATGTTTGTGTGTGTGTTTGTGTGTAATAATAATAATAATAATAAATGAAAACTTATATAGCGCCGGTATCGTCCACCCATGTGGCGCTCATGGCGCTTTGTGCATTAACAACGTGCGAGAACATCAGCGAATAGCGACGTCTTTAGGTTGGTCTTGAAACTGTTTAGACTAGTTGAGCATTTAACTGTTGCTGGTAAGCTGTTCCATACACTTGCGGCCGCAACGTAAAAAGATCTCTGACCCCACTGATTTTTCGCTCTACGCTCTTGAAGAAGGTTTTGTGACAATGATCGTAGGCCTCTGCGGGATGATTCGTAACGATCCACAAGGTCAGATAAATAAGCAGGAGCACTGTCATTTAGGATCTTGAATACAAACAACGCAAGTTTGTACTTAAGAGCCATTGTCTGTAAAAATCAAAGATTTGGTGGCAGATGTAAAAAAATGGATTTCTCTCAAATTTTTACCATGATTAGACATTTCAATAAAAAGCATATCTACAACATTCATTTTAATTTTTAGCCTCCGTTGCCATGACAACGGTCAATTATCCAAATTTTGATGTTTTTGCCATTTTTCACAGATTTTCTATAGTGAAAAAGTACAAACTTGTATACTTATTTTAACCAAAAATACTTACATTATACAGTTTTTGTTTATAGCAGTGTAAACAACATGTATTGAGTTCCATTTAATGTAGAAAAAAAATAAATTACAAAATGGAGTTTGGTTGATACCATTATTTTAAAAAGGGGTGTTTTTAAAAAATATTTTTTTTATAAAAGTATACCTCATAAACGTACCTATAACTTCCAAAGTGGTGTTTTTAAATCAATGAGGTTTTTTAATTTGATAGTCAATAGGTTTTTCAACAATAATCACGAAAAAAACACTGGGGTAAATTTCGTACATATGTTTTGTGTTGCCAGGAAAATACGAAAAATGCAAAAAATATAACAAAATATCAACAAACAAAACACATGAAACACAATTTAAATATGGCTAATCCAATAATAAAATGTATATATGGCTTGTCATATTGCTACTAGAGTCATACAAATAGTTTAGATAAAATAGGAGAATGTGTTGCCAGGTTTATTTCAATTAATTGCCAGAAAAACAGTATTTTGCATTGAAATATTTAGTTGATGGAAAATAATGTTAAACTTGGAAATAATTGAGTCAATGGTTTTTATAAATTTTTAAATCTATTTTGTGTAAAGAGATACAGAAAGACCTCCCAAAAAATCTGACCTTGTAAATAGGTCATTTGAGGTCAAAAGGGGTCAGATTGCAAAACAGGACAGGTCCCCACTTTACTACAACTATTAATGTTTGATCAAAATTTACAAGATAGTTCATAACAATTCTCAACAATTTTCATATTTTACCTATAGTGTTACCTTAGCAACCATTTCTATGTGTAACTAAGGGAAGTAATTTTTAAAAAACGTAAAAAATGGCGTTTTTATAAATACAAAGAATTGATTGCATTTGTACATGTTTCTCAATTTTACTTCTACTGCATTCCATTAATGACAAACTTGACCTTGTAAATTCATTCATTTTGAGGTCAACATTTTACCATAGTAACTGTTTCTATGCGAAAATTTAAAAAAAATAAGGGGTTTTTCATAAATAAAAAACATTTTTTCTACATAGTTTTACATTTCTACTTTTTGCCAAATTTACTTTAAATACTGAATCCTAATAATCTCAGAAAGAAAGTCTTGACGAATCTGAATAAAGGTGAAAAAAAAATGACCTTTAGTGTTATCTTAAACCTGTTTACGTAACAAATGATATTTTAAAAAAAAATTAAATATGGAGTTTCATGAAAAAATAAAAATTTTACATATTGAGGTCAAATGACATCAACATTTTACCTATAGTGTATTGTAGCAACTGTTTCTATACGTAACTAAGTACAATATTTTTAATATGGGGTTTCATGACTACAAACAATTGATTACATAGCTTTACTACCTTTTCCCAAATTTACTTATCTACTGAATCCCAGAAAATGTCTGACCTTGTGAAAGGGTCATTTTTTGGGTCAAGTTATGTCAAAATGTATTATTTATGTTATCTTAGAACCTGTTTCTATGCGTAACTAAGGATAATTGTTTTGTTAAATACAGTTGAACCTCCCGTAAGTGGCCACCCTCGGGACCTGGAAAAGTGGCCGCTTACGGGCGGTGACCCCTTACGGGAGGTTCTGCCGATAAAGGGCCAAAATCACTTATTATGGCTATATACGATATTCTTAACGAAACGAGCCTCTCAATTTTCCAGCTAATTGTAGGCATATTATTATTTATAATCAGGTGGTTTAGTATTTTTTAGCATTTTCAGACAAATTTTAAAAACTTTTATCATATGAAAAATGGTCGGTCAAAATCTGTGTAGTTTTCTCATCTCTTCACAGTAATGTTTTTAAAACCTCTTCAAAATAAAGCTAATATATAAAGAAATACAATAAACATGCACCTCTAATTCATAGGTCCATGCAATAAGTATCACATTTTTCGATTGGCCGCTTACAAAAAATCTCATTTTTAGTATAAAAAGGTGCTCGCAGCTGCTTACGGTAAGCACCAAATGCACTAATTAGATAGGAAGAACAAACAGGCTTTTCAAAGTGCGTCCGTTAAGGGAGGTGGCCGCTGTAAATAAAATATGGGGTTTTCATGAATAAAAATAATCACAGAAGAAAGTTCTTACGAATATGACCTTGTGAAACGGTAATTTGAAAATGCAAATAAGGCATGCCTGCTAATAATCTACAAATTTAAATTTGTATGAGATAAATATGCAAAATCTAAAGAATATCTCATTTTTAGTTACCATAGTAACTGTTGCTATGCATAACTAAGGGAAATTAAATAATTATCAGATAATTATTAATTAATAATTATTACTGAATCCAACCATCACAGTAAAAAAAATATAGAATTTAAAACCAATATTTAATAATAAAGTGTGATATTTTACATGCTGACCTTAAATGAAATGAAATTTCAAATCAGGGCTTCAATATTTGTTATGTAGCATTAACATACCTGAGTATATCATTGACTTTTGATTGGTTCTATTTTGGGGAGGGGAAAGTGGTGGATCCAGGACTTTTAAATAGTTAGGTGGTTGAAGGCGAGGGTCTAAAAACTTAACTTTATGTCCTATCTTTTGCGTTGCAATTTTTAACTTGGGGTGGGTGGGGGCTTGGAGAAAAGGGGGAGGTGGTTGGATGGAGGAGTTTGAATCCGTCTATTCATTGGGGCGATAGTAGCGGCAGTGTGGGTGGTGCTTGAATGCATGCATTTGACACTCTATAGTGGATGATCGACCAAAGTGTTGCAGTTTATCTTTTTGTGGTTATAGTCGGGGTGGGGGTGGGGAGGGGTGGTAGTCGAAAGTGGTGGTGGATGGGCATATGGGATCTGCTTAGGTTAGCAAATAAAAGAAGTAAACAAATGAAAGAGGAGCTTCAAAATAAGAGAGGAGTAATCTGTTGCAAAGATTAAAATTCACAACGATCTGATAATTTATTCAAATTTCCAGAGGATATAACCTATAAAATGACATTAAAACTGGGAATTACAGAATCTATAATTAAAAATTAATTTTTTTTCTCACAACACAACTAGAACTATATAAAACATTAAGAATTTTTCTGACCAATGAGTTTCAAATCAAATAATCAAAGAAAATAAAATGTTTTTACTAATATACCATGTTTTTTTTTTATATAAAAATGCCTATGTTTCTCGCAACACTGCTTGTAGATTTTAAATTTACCCCAGTATTTTATTTTAGAAATCAATTATTAAACATTAGAACTACCTATTTGTAATAAATCAGCTAAAAAAATACACCACTTTGGGCGTTATGGTGAAGTAAAGTTTAGTTGCATTGAACAATTTAAAAAAAGTGAAAAACACCCCTTTTTAAATAAATGGTATCTCCCAAAGTATGAAATAACAAAAAAAAAAAAAATTTGAAACGGGTACACAATGCATTGTTATTATGCATACACTAATTATTTTTTATAATTAAATGAACAACACAAAAATATCGTTCATCAAAGTAGTGCAAATATCCATTTTAAAAAACCTTAAAAAAGGACAAAATTTGTCAAAAACACAAATTTGGCCGTTGCCATGGAAATATACGTTTGAAATAACAAATACTTCATATTTGATTTCTCTCAACACATATATAGCCATGTGCAAAATTTGAAAGAAATCCATTTTTTTGAGTCTGCCACTTTTTTTGATATTTCTTTGATTCTTACAGACAATGGCTCTTAATACGTTGTTGAACAGGCAACCAATGCAAATCCATCAGGACAGGAGTTATGTGAGCGTTTGATTTTGTATAAGTTACAATTCTAGCTGCCATATTTTGCAAGCGCTGCAAACGTTGTATTTGAGATTTTGGTATGCCAAACAACAAGGCATTACCAATGTCAATTTTAGAAGTGACAAATGAGTGTACAATCAATTCAGCTGTTTTCTTGTTAAGGTTACCGCGAATACGACCAAGGTTCCTAATCGATATGCATGCTGCTTTGGATACAGTTGTTATTTGTGCTTCCATAGTGAGATAACTATCCAGCATGATTCCCAGATTCCGGACCACCGATGAGGGAGCGATGTTAGAGTTTCCGATTCTGATATGTGTGATGTTGATTTTGGAGATGTTACATTTAGACCCGACGATAATAAACTCTGTCTTTCCATCATTCAACTTTAGGTAATTTGTTGTCATCCAATTGCGAACATCTTCTATACAGGCTTCCATCTTACTGATTGCTGCAGCAACATCCCTTTGCACTGGATTTACTGACACATAAATCTGTGTATCATCTGCATAGAAATGGAAATGTAGACTGTGTTTGCGAATAATGTCACCAAGGGGAGCGTATAAATGGAAAACTGGCCAGGCCCAATTACTGACCCCTGTGGTACACCATATTCCAGGCAAGCTTCATCTGAGAATGCATCATTGATACAGACTAGCTGTGTGTGTCTGTGAACAGCCTGGAGGCCACAGTTTTTATCCGATTCTAACCAAATTTGGACACAATGATCTATGCCCAAAAAGCTTGGACGAGTTCGAATTTGAGGGGGAAAGGTCATAGGTCAAGGTCACAACTAACAAAAAACTATTTTACTGCCTAGAGACCACAGTTTTGATCTGATTGTCACCAAACTTAGCCACAATGATCAATGTCACATCATATAATTGTGGTTAAATTTTGAAGGGTCAGGGTCAAAGATCAAGGTCCACAAAAAAAAAAAATAAATAAAAAAAAATAATAAAAAAAAACCCTCAGTGGGACTTGAACCAGCGATCTCAACTGTGAGAGGCTGGATACGTAACCATTACACCACACTGTCATCCACAACTTTGTAGTGTGCAGTTAACATATTTACACTTAGAACGAATAAAAAAAAATGTAAAAAAAAAATATTCTGGGGGAATTTTATGTAGGGGAATTTTACAGTAGGCGGAGGTTTGTACTCTCGGAGTACCCTCTAGTTATTATTATTATTGCTAACATTATTGGCCTTTGACCTTGATTTATCATATCTTAGCAACCACTAATCTAAAAGACACACAATATGGCTCAAAATATTTAAAAACTACACATTTATATCTAGTCAAATGGCATGTTTTTGCAGCAAATGGCCGATTCTAACATTATTGACCTTTGAACTTTACACTACTTAAAATCGCATAACTTTAAAAATATTGTATATATGAAATTATTTTTATTGTCGAATTGTTCAGAACATACATGTTTCTATAGATTCTGATGACATATTTTGTCCAATAATGGCCTACCGGTATTGTATGGTTATATGTTAATAATAATAATACAAATCAACTTTATAAATTTAATATTGCAAAAGACATTCAAACCGAGTTAGATCCGCAAGCCTAGCGCAATAACAAATCATTCCAGTCAGAAGTCGATCAACAGAAGCACTTCTTATCCATTAGTTTATTATTATTGTTGTTTAATGAAATGAATCAACTTTGATTTTCAATGATAAACAGAAACAAATCTAAATTTTCAATTATTAAAAATATGGCAATAAAACAAGTTCACATACATGCAGTGTACAATCAACATTTAATTGTTCGTATTCTAAGTTTATTCAAAATCTAAATCACATTAAAAAATACTAAATTATATTAATTTTTACATTGTTTAAACGTTTGATGAAACTACTACAATTTAAAAAATAGCAAGGATAAATAAAATACACCAACATTATTATGTTCTTCGAGGCTAGGTCCCAGGCCTATTATATTTTGTTTTGTTAACAATAATAATAATAAAAACTTTGTCAATTTAATATTGCAAAAAACATCAAACCGTGTTCAGCATTTTCATTTCACCAAACCCCTATTTAAAAAAAAATCCTGGATCCGCATAGCTATCAGATAGTGGGACTCATCTGTTCCTAATATTATATGCTTTCTATTGCACTCACAAGTTGCTTGTTTGGTTGTAACGATTTTAACAGATTTAATGAAGAGCAGTTGAACACAGAAATAACTTAGTAACTTGGTCTTGTGCATACAATGAGTAAATGCCGGTTAAATCACTATAGGATTCAGATCAATGTTTGGATAATCTCTGGTGTCGTGCAAGGAATAATACCAAAAGTGATGTCTCTTAATAGCCTACTGATCCTTTCTAAAAGCTTAACACCCTGGTCGGTAATTTGCAGTCTATTTTGGTGGATAGCAAGAAACAACACCCATGAATTATTCCAGTTCCCTCAAATAAATACATAGGTGAATCTGCATTATCCATAGGCTGATCAAGATTATAATGTTAGGAAGACTGGGGAGGAGGACAATTACTGTAAGTAGATGTATATTCGTGTTTTGTTTTAAGATAGTAAGCCTATTGTACATTGTATGGAAAAAACAATGCATTAAAAAAAAATGTTTCCCTATCCCTATGTATGGTATTTGTGTCTGTTAATAGGCATTTGTGTGTGTTATATAGGCCTACATTTAAAAATGCCGTAAAATATTTTGCCGAAGACCCTGGGATGGATGGGGATGGGGACTTTTTTTCTGACATTCTATATGGTATACTCTATCAGAAAACAAACAAAAAATACCTTAACATTTTTCTCGCAAAATTTGTACTGGACCCAGGCTATTATTTCCTCATCTTTACTAGAAAATCTAATTGTTATAATACACCAATTATTTGGTTATGTATTGTATTTTACTGTTAATAGCTCGAATTTTGAAAAAAATGAAGCCACTGATTAGATTTGAAGCCAGGTGGGGAATTCCCAATGACTTCAGAATAAATTATATCCTATGTTTGCATTTGAAATTACAAGTGATAAATGAATTTATTTTAATGCAATAGTATAAAGTTATTATATTGTTTTTTATTTATTTGTTTATTTATTCTTTATACTGGGTACCCTCTTAAGTCTAAGACTGTTCTTCCAGAGGGGGTAAAGTTTAATGCATCACAAGGCCTTCCCACCAGTTTCCATCTCTTCATTCACTCTCCTACAATCACTTCCCATCCTTTATTCTCCTGTACTCGTATATGGCAGATATATTATATAAACACATTAGACATAGAACATTAATTCTAAACCGCCCGGTAATATACTGGAATTTAATTAATTAGTTTGAAACGATAAGATAAGGAAATCTGTGTGAATGGGAAAAAGTCTCCCCAAACGAGACACGAACCCGAAACCTTCTGCTTGATAACTAAAAGGCCACTGGGGGCTTTCATGGTATAGTTCAAACCCAATTGGATAACGACTCTTTAACACTCTCGGCGTGGTACGTCGGAACAGCACTAGCCCCTCAACGAACCAGAGATCAAATTGACAAGCCCTTATCTATCTATTTGTTGTGTCTTCATTGAGAAAACGAATTTTCATGCAGCAATACCTAAATACCAACAAATACTTAGAAATAGTGGATATGAACATGAGTTATAGTTTAAACCTAAGAAACAGGAACATCATTTGGTTCAATCCTCCGTGCAGCAAGAAAGTTTTTTTAAAAACAAAATTTTTACATTTAGTGGATGAGTGTTTTACCACAAGGCCATAAGCTCCGAAAGATTTTTAATAGGAACACACTAAACCTTAGTTATAGTTGTATGCCGAATATTGATAGCACCCCCAAACAATACGGACAATTGCAACTTCCGCGTAAAGAGTGAATGCCCACTCAGAAAAAATGTCTTGACAAAAGAAATAGTATACCAAGGAACAGTGACCAGGGTGGACAATGACAAGCAAGAAACGTATGTAGGGCTAACAGAGAATCAACGTAAAACGCGGTAGAGAAATCACACTCATAGCTTCAGAAAGTAAAAAATATGTACTCTCAGAGACGCAAACATATAGAAACTATAATATTAAATGATGAAATTATAAAACAATGTAAAGCTTACTCAAATGTAACTAAGCGATGTAAATTGAGTCTATATGAAAAATACATTATTATATGTTATCCTAAACTTGGCACACTTAACAGCAAAACTGAGCTGGTATCACTTGTAGACATAGACATTTATAATTAATAACACAAACAGAACCACAAACAATAGGCAATTATAAACAAATAAACAATCCGACTTGCTGCCCATACATGTTATGTAACCCTGTAGAGTTGTGTCAGTTATGGTTGTACTTTTTACCCGACGAGTGTGTTAGCTTTGCTAGAATACAAAACAAATTTATAGTCAATAAAGTACCATGAAGTAACCAAGTTTTATTTTTATTGTGATACATATCTAGCTCTACCAATGGTATCGAGCACTGTAACCAGACGATCTAGTTAACTCTTACTCGTATATATATTCTTTGTCTTTGCGAGTTTTGTCGCTCGATTTGACATCGTGGTCTATTGAAATTTGCAATTTGAGTGACCAGCTGAATTAAAATGTTCGGCTACAGGTTGATCAAGCTTAAATGTTTTGATAGCTGATCTGTGTTGTTATTCTCATAGGGAGAGTTTTTTGTTTGTTTTCCCGACGTACCACAAATATTACAGTATATGAGATAAAGGACGTTTTTTGGTTAGACAATTAATTGATTTTTCAGTATAATCAACCAATAAACACGTTTTGCAAGATTTGCGGAAAAGCCCATTATTGGCTGTCATGAGTGTTAATTTCACTATTAAATTTGGATCTGACTAATATATCACGAAGGTTGTGAGGACGATGAAATGCAATAGTGGGTGGTTTATAAACCATGCCTATGTAATTAATGTTAACATCTAGGGATCAACCCACATTTTGTACATCAACAATGCATTTTCAAAGCGTTATATTATGACATTTGTTTTACTACTGTAAAAAAATTATCCAACTGTAAGCTATACAATGTATACTACAACATAACACTAGAGACTATCATATCAACTTAAGATTAAGTTTCCTGCATTTAACTAGTACATACGGTTACATGATGTAACTTCCCTACTACATGGATTTTATGCATTGCCCTTTGTTACCTGAAATGAACCGGTTAAAAAGAAATCATCTGGCTACAATGCCATTTGGATTACTTCAGACACTCACCTTCTAGTAAGTATACACGATAGCTTTTGAAAATTATAATAACTAGAAGGTGAGCTCGCTTCGCTTGCTCCCCGTCTAGGAAGTGAAGACGATGGTTCTCGGAATGACTCGACTCGAGTAAACAATTTTAGAAGGACGTTCTGGCTTCGACGTTTTCTGTCGGTTATCATTTATTGAAATTCTTGATATTCGTAAAACAAAACCTACTTTGTTTCACAATGTCTTAGATGATTAATAACATTTTAAAGTATAGTGTTTATGGTTTGGTAGAGCCCTTTGTAGGGCGGAGGTGAGGAGGCGGAGTTCATTTATAGGGAGGTGCTTATTCGAGAGAATTTACAATCCAATAAAATCCTCTAATAGATATGAAAGTTGTAAGACTAACAAAATGTAGATAACAGTCCGATAAAATATACTACAAAAAGTATAATTATTATTCTAAGTGATATTTTATTGGGAGAGAAATAAATAAAAAAAAAAATTATAAAAATAAATTCTAATTGGTATGATTAATACATTATTAGTTTATACATCTTTTGACTTCCGCGACGGAGTGGGCCGTTTCAGCCTAAAAAGGAAGACGCGTTAGACGGTTTGCAACATTGGCAGAAGTATCTCATGGTCCTAACGGAACGCGATTTTTTTTTTCGTACATAAGTTGGGGACCCCCTCATGAAACGTCACACAATAAACATGAATAATTCATCAGTTAAATTTTCTTGTTCCGTGTGCACCCAAGCGTATAGCAACAAGAAGTGTTTACACAAGTGCGGTACGATTCTAGGCCTATCTCCGCTGTTGAAGAATAGCGGCGTTTTGTGTGGATTGTCGAAATAATCGGCCTTTAGTTTATGGTGTTTTTAATATAATTTATTACTAAAGAATTACGTGTTAAAATTATAGTTTCCATTAATACTATTAGGCCTAATTATTAGTCTCTAAACCCATGTCTATTCTAGTAGTTGCTGTGTGGATGTGTGTGACGTGTGTGTGTGTTAGGTATGACCAAAGATAGTTACACTATCTTTGGTAATAGTTACACTATCTTTGGTATGACACAATCCGAGTAATAAGTCAGCAAAATTAAACAATAAACATTACACAAAAATACATTTTTTATTCTCGTGGGTCAAATCTTCCCATCTCATGTGTTCATATACGCGCATTTTTAAAGTTCCTTTGAGTACATTGCATATTGTTTGATAATTGATAGCAGAATTTAAAAAATACAGTACACAAATTAAACACATTCTTTATTCTTGTGGGTCTAAGCTTTCTTTGGGCTATGTTCAAGAACGCTTGTGGGTGCACACGGAACAACAACTGCGATACGATTCTTTCTACAATAATAGGCCTAGGATTCTAGGTCAATTCACGTGATTGCCTTCGCGCACTCTTCTTCACACACACGTCCACTATGCAAAATGTGTCGAGGCTAATCGACAGCTAGGCAAAACATTAAACTAAGTAGTAATTGGACATAGCCCAAAGACACAAGTCACACACACCCACACAGCTACTACTAGAATATACAGGGGTTTAGAGACTAGTAATTAGGCCTAATAGTATCAATAGAAACTATAATTTTAACACGTAATTCTTTAGTAATAAACTATATTAAAAACACCATAAACTAAAGGCTGATTATTTTGACAATCCACACAAAACTCCGCTATTCTATTATGAAATCGCACGCGGCAACCACAGCGGAGATAGGCCTAGAATCGTACCGCACTTGTGTAATCACTTCTTGTTGCTATACGCTTGGGTGCACACGGAACAAGAAAATTTAACTGATGAATTATTCATGTTTATTTTGTGACGTTTCATGATGGGGTCCCCAACTTATGTACGAAAAAAAAAATCGCTAACGGAACACAGATAGGCCACAGTTATTCCTGCCAGCCTGCTCAATAACTCGGCTATCGGGGTTTCATCATTTGGTCTCCCTATGTAATTTATATATACTATTCCCCAAAATATACTCCGATTCTTTATGGTGCGTATTTAATTTGATCTTTATTAATTTGCAGTATAATTTTTATTTTACCACTGCACCTTCACACGCGTGGTCCGAAAATAAACAAAACACTTAAATGGCTATCGCAACCAACCAAGGAAGTTGCAAGGTGTAAACGTGGACTCATCGTTAACCCGGAAATCTACATTTCGCGGTACATCTGAGATAGATCAGGTAGGAATCCAAGCCAAAGTTTTTCCATTGTGCTCGTCTATGCCTCGTAAATATGAACATCGCAGGTTAATTGACGCACATGATCATTTCGTCACAGGACGATTCAGACTCTGATGAGACGTTTCTGTCAAAGAGGCTTTCCGTTGGTTGGCTACCGTATACTAATACTGAAATACTGTTAATATGTGTCTTTGATTATGCCTTATTGAATATTATACAATCAATTAATATTTAAATATTTATGAGTAGAATGGTACAAATAATGAGGTAAAGGTAATAAGGTAAAAGGTAAAATAATCTTTCATCATTGACCGAATGACATTATTATGTACCATTCTACAAATAAAAACATTCATTACTTGTTTATATAACAACTAAATCGATTCCTGTCATTTGAATCAATCAGATTGAATAAAAGGTAGACCTACATTTGATTAACATTGAAACAATGAAAACAAGTACTTTTTAACGATCGATAAATAGTGCGCATTTTTGCAGGACTTGTGACCCATACTCGTTCAATTAAATGACATGAATTTATTTAAATGTTATATAACACAATATACTAACGTTTCTAAATGTATTGGTTCTATCTTTTATTTTTCTTCTGTTGAATAATCGACAATGCAATGTAGGTGAAACTTTCCGAGTAGATGGCATATGGATTATTTTACGCCACAGCAATATATAATTGAAATAGTACGAGTAGGCATTATAATACATGATTATTTATTTTTAAAATCTTGAAAATTACGACAGAAATGTAAATATACAATCAAGATATTAAGATTGAGCCTTTTATCCTAAAAATTGAGACGTTTACACGCCCTGGATACATTGGGCCGAAAAAGTTATGGGCATTTCCCTGATTCTCCTAGGCAATGTACTAACTACTACTAAAAGTGCTAATGTCGTCTTAGACCTACCAACACACCCGTTTCTGCCTGTTGTCAGTTCTTTCCATAATGTGTTTTGACACGATTTTTTAGATTTTATTGTGATCTTCACCTGATTATTAACACATATTTAGATAGAAGATAGTCCAATTTAGGAATAATATAATTATAAAATAACAAAGAAATGTTTAAATTGAATTTAACATTTCTAGAACTAGGACTTCGAATGACAACTGAAATTGCATTCCATAACTGTGCTTCCTAAAACCGAAATGCGAAACTTTCGGAAGTATACTGTTTAAAAATCGACATTGCACTTTAAACATTAGATCAATACATTTTGTAGTGCAAATTTATGAAATCGATTGTGATTTACCGGGTATTTTCATGTTGTAATTGGAACCACGCTGGCCACGTTTTATGCCTATATATTTTACTTAAATGATATCAAACCAGTTGGTACACTTTTCGTTTACGTCTGTAATTAGACAACTTTAATCCAGTGTAATGTAACATATTACAATGATGCTTCGTATTTTGCTATCTCTGTTTACAACAAAAAGAGGCAAAAAATGAATAACCTTAAAAAGTATATTATAAATAGTTTTTATTAAACGCCTTTCTTTTAAATAAACCCTTATAATAATGTAGCTTTTTTATCATTATTAATCAATCAAATACATTCATAATAATAATTTCATCATTAAAGATATATTGTCCCCCTAAAAAAATGTTTTTTTTAATTTTTTTGTTAAATATGTTATTTTAATGTCACATAATAGTTATTCACTCTCACAAAAAATTGGGTCTGAAAAAATGTATTTACCTGAGAAAAATGTAATTTAAAGCAAAAAATGGTCAAATTTTCTGGAAGACAATGAGTTTTTGGGTAATTTAACTGTTTATTTTGTCTTTTTATAGGTGAAATAATTTTTTTCCCCCGTTTTTAGTCTCGTGGACGCGACTCTATAGTTCACTATGTCGGTCGGTCGGTCGGTCTGTCGGTCTGTCTGTCGGTACGGTATCACTATGCGTTTTATCGCTTTCTGACCTTATCTTGATATCCTTATGGCCAGGAATCGATGTGGTTATGTTTTCACGGTGCGCAATAAAAAATTACGCGGTCTACGCACGATTTAACGAAATCACGTTTGTAATCATATCTTAACAACCATGAATCACAATTAAATAAAATTTGGTACTCATACATTTCAGGGCATAAATCATCATATGGCAATACAATTACGTGCGTAGCGCATGTAACGCATGCGTACGCGCGCTTAAAATTTTCACAATTTATTTTCGATGAAATAATAAGAGTACGTTTCAGGCAATTTTAAGCGTTTACAAAATTGCCATGAGTGTGCAGATTTTTGCGCGCGCACTGCGCGTTAAATGTTATTGCGCACTCTTTTTGCCCGATTTCTGTTTTCTTGACTTACTTTTCAACTCGAAATTACGTTATACGAGCACGTCAAAAGTGAAGCTATACTTTTGAAGCAGTGGCACACTTCTGTGATGAAGGTGCTTCCAGCAGAGTAAATTAAAATAAAAGTTAAAGAAAACAAGGCCAACAGCCATAAGTCGCGTGCTAAAACGCATAGTGATACCGGACCGACAGACAGACCGACAGACCGACCGATATAGTGAACTATAGAGTCGCGTCCACGCGACGTCCACGCGACTAAAAATTATTTAGGAATAAGCCTATTTACAAGGAAAGTTGAACTAAATTATGTACACATTTTTTTTTAAGCATTAACAAAGTAATTCAGGATTTTATAAAACAGAGCATTTTCATTGTTTCTTTCACTTCTCTTTTTCTATACCCGTTTGGTGAAACCTTTACAAAATAATCGAATGCACAGGCGAACCAAGAACATTCATTAATTCTTGGTCTATTGTTCCATTATTAAATTAAATTGGTACCAAACATCAATTGCATTCGATAGACTCTGCAATTCCTCCAGTCTACTATTCTGGATCGCAGGACATGAAAAAAAGAAAGTCTAATATCTTATTCATTTATTGGATTTAGAGTTGCATAGGGTACATATGCTGTTTTTTTAAACTTGTATCTCACCAGTTAGAAGTACATCTGTTTAATGTAAAAGTATTAGACCGCAATTTGAATTTTATACATAATAATTATTACACTGAAAACATCACTGATTTTCTAATAATATTCAATGAGAACAATAATACAGACTTACTTAGTATTTAAGTCAAAAGTATTTTGTATTTGTGCAAATGTATGTTTCTTTATTATAATAGAAATGTGAAGAAAAGAAGAAGCTAGTAAAATTATAATAGAATTGTAAAAACAAAATAAACTGAATAATGTTATATCTAAAATATTAATACATAAGCCTACAGTAACAATGCGAATACAACAAGGAAATTAGTATTCAACAAGGCCAACAGTCATAAGTCGCGTGCTAAAACGCATAGTGATACCGGACCGACAGACAGACCGACCGACCGTCATAGTGAACTATAGAGTCGCGTCCACGCGACTAAAAACCTAAAAAAAAACAAAGAATAGCGAAACCAGATGGACATTCTTCAAATTTTAATTTGGGTCTTTATCTATCTGATTACATTTAAACCTACAGTATGATTATATTTCTGACGTTTTAAAATGTGAGCAAACGTCTTCTGGTTTCAAGATCGTAGCTATTCAATACAACAATATTTGAATTCAGACTATTCGCTACCCAATCAAATTGGAACAGTATCCCAAAAGTCCCAGTGGACTGGTTAGGTTATCTTCATATCAAACAGACAGTTTCGAGTTCAAATCTTGGTTGTGGTGTGGTTTTCTTATTTTTTCCACTACATTGTTTTAAATTAATTACATTTTCAGTATATCACCGTATAAATTAAAATGCATTCCGTGTCTGTTAATGCATAGTCTATAGTATCTCTTCGGAGATCTCGATTTGTGAACTAATAACTGAAAGTGGATAGGTGATAAGTGGCAAATTTCTGTTGCGCGTGTGTACAATTGAGAAATAATACTGTTCCGCCGTATTACACTGAGGGTGTTAAAGTGTCGCTATCCCATGGAATAAAAATAACAACCTACGAATGACAAAAACAACTCTTATATAAGACTTTCACTTGTTACCACGCAGGTAAAAAGAAACCCACAAAAAGCAAACGATAAATAAACTTATATTATATAATATTATTTCCATCAATCAGGGATTCTTCTGGGTCATCATCATCATCATCGATTCGAAGGAATCTTATCCCACTCTCTTGAAGATAGCAGTTGGTTTTAAGTTTCTTAACAAAATCAACTAAAAAGAAAAACAAAGATAATACAGTACGTACGCACGTTTTTAACTATCAGGAATTTTACCAAATTGCTATTACCCTGGACGCATTATTTTTTTTTCCAATGCAATTAATGCAGAAATCATGAATAATTCATTAGAATAATTATGACATAATATGGGACATTATAGAGGGCACTATAATAAGCATGCAGAGAGATTAAATAATATGTGTAAACACCGTTTGCCAACCGAAATGTTTGGTCTAGTGGTAAAAGGCTTTAACCTATTAAACTGGAGCACTCGGTTCGAGGTCTTTCAAGAACATATTATTTTTTTTAATAGCTGAGAGAAATTATTTAGGCTTAGTATAGTTAGGAAGTAGGTCAGCTATCTTCCAATTGTTTATAATAGAAAATAATTTATGTAATGAATTATTTATATGATTGCATAGGAAAAAAAATACTGCACCCTGGACATACATTACATAGAGCAGTATATATAATATACAATAATTACATTATTCTTACCAATTACAGCGAGCATGATAGACACGTTCAACATTATTAGAATGACAGAGGTAAGCTTGTGAAGTAAACCAATGACGTCATCTTCACTGAAACTTTCATCCATGTTTACGATCACCCCAATGGATAGATTGACAACGATGAAAACAAGAGTCAACAATTGGAATCTCTGCTCTGACTTCTCTTTCATTGGTTGAAGGTACAAATGCAATACAATAAAGATGACGGTAGAACACAGAGAGTATGACATGCTTGAGGACACGTCATCCTTTAAGTTTGCAATAAGTGCCAACAGAGCCTTATTGTACAGTTCAAATGATTCCCAAAACCAATATGCTTGTTTATATTGTCCACAAAAGAATCGGACTCCAATCATCCATCCTTGACCATTGTTTTGTTCACGCTGAGTACAACGTACATGTTTACAGTATAGCATAATCACTATGACCAATGTAAAGCCAATGATGTATGTTAAAGCAACGTAAACAAGTGTTTTGTTTGATATGTAGATCCACCATGTTGGTCCATATCAATTGAGTAGTCTGACGTTAGTACTGGTTTATTGATCTTGCCGTCTGCTGTGACGTTAAATACCCGAATTGACCACGGCCCCACCGCCACGATATCAGCACATGTATTTGCATACGTAAGGTAAAGAAGTAACATTGACATAACAATACATCTGTCACGTATCCAGTTCTGAGTTATCGCTCCATGACATTTATTCCAAATACAACGAATAAAGTAAACTGTAAACATGGTTAAAACTATGACAAGGGGGGTGTAGCCATAGCAATGCGAAGTGAGTAATACGCATTCCAAGTTTCATGCAAACATCTTGGACTTAACATACTAATATATCTTATGACGTCAAATATTGAAGTATTCGTCCAGCATACTCAAAGTTTTTAGGCCAATGGATTTCGGTTACTTCTGATAGTATACCTAAAACCTGATAGAAATTAATAGCAATTTTTAAATATGTTACAAATGAATCTAGGTTGATGTTTCGGTTATCTACATTTCGTTGCTGCGTTCTCCATATAAGAACAAGGCCAACAGCCATTAAGTCGCGTGCTACAATGCATAGTGATACCGACCGACAGACAGACCGACAGACCGACAGACAGACCGACAGACAGACCGACAGACCGACAGACCGACTGACCGACCGACATAGTGAACTATACTGACCGAAATTACTAAACATGTTTAAAAATGTTGAAATGTTTAAAAACATTTATATTTTTTTAATTTACACGTGCGTAGCCTGTCACTTTTGATGTGCTCGTATAACGTAATTTCGAGTTGAAAAGTAAGTCAAGAAAACAGAAATCGGGCAAAAAGAGTGCGCAATAACATTTAACGCGTAGTGTGCGCACAAAAATATGTGCACTCATGGCAATTTTGTAAACGCTTAAAATTGCCTGAAACGTATTCTTATTTCATCGAAAATAAATTTTGAAAATTTTAAGCGCGCGTACGCATGCGTTACATGCGCTACGCACGTAATTGTATTGCCATATGATGATTTATGCCCTGAAATTTATGAGTACCAAATTTTATTTAATTGTGATTCATGGTTGTGAAGATATGATTACAAACGTGATTTCGTTAAATCGTGCGTAGACCGCGTAATGTTTTATTGCGCACCGTGAAAACATAACCACATCGATTCCTGGCCATAAGGAATATACTGTGAAAAATTGACCTAGCTAGATTAAACTGATATCAAGATAAGGTCAGAAAGCGATAAAACGCATAGTGATACCGGACCGACAGACCGACAGACAGACAGACCGACAGACAGACCAACAGACAGACAGACAGACCGACCGACATAGTGAACTATAGAGTCGCGTCCACGCGACTAAAAATCACTCCAAACATTGCAAAGCAAACACTAACAAATGTGATTATAGTTACAGCTGGCCCTTGGCATTTGTGACATTCATTGAATCCACTTGAACATGCCGCACAGAACCAGCCTGTATATCCTTCGGCACATGTGTCCTTCAAATTCCGTCTAATATTACAACTCTTTTCTCCAAATGGACACGGATATACTTTTGGTAACGGACCTTTGTATACAGCATCTTTTAGTTCGTTTGGGTTATCAATTAGAAATGTGTCAGTTTTTAGTTTAGTTATAAATGCTGTGTATTCAGATAAACATGGAGTTTTGTTTTGTTCTTCAACTACACTACAATTTTCTTTGAACTCCCATGACCACCAATAACCCTTTGTTAGATTTTGGTATCTTCCTTCACAGTTAACACCTTCCGGGCAGGGAAAGCATGGTCCAAAGCGATTCGTTCGATAGAAATTGTCAAGACAATAGCAAGCATTTAAATTGGCAACTGTGCTTGTATTAGTTCCGGATGGACATGTCTGGCAATCGGCAATAGACACTGCCCCTGCATTATCTGAAAAACTTCCAATAGGACATTTTTGACAGGTTTCTGTGTAATTATTTCTTTCAATAACTCCTCTTCTATCTTGATAGAAGCCACCTATAAGAAGCCATTATTTCGATTAAATCATTTCTACATATATCACCTTTTAATTATTCATTTATTTATATTTATTTTATCTGTATTTTATTGTTAACCGTTTTTGATGTTGTATTGTTTTATGTTTAAAACCTGTTAGTGGCAGTATTTATCGCTGTTGGTTTTGATTGAATAAAATAAAAAATAAAATAAAATAAAATTTATTCAAGTATAAAAAAAAATATTGCAAGTTTGGATCCGAAGATAAACTGAGTTGCAATAGGCCTACAGTACAAGTTTAAAAAAAATACATAAAACACAGAGCAGGGAGTTGTAATTAGATGGAGTCACATCGATTTTATCAACTCTAATTACAAATCCCTGCACAGAGTTTACAATAAATAAATTATTTAGTTAAATGATTTGAATATTAAAATTATTTTAGCATAGTTTTAATACCATTTAGTTGATTTAGTTTAAATACACTATGGTAAAATGGTATTGCTTTACTTAGAAAAATTCAATTTGAAAACTACTGTAAACTTCCAAAGATTATTTCAATAGTATAAAAGAAAACATCAAATTACAAAAAAAAAATGGTACCATTATGTTTCGCCTTTGACCACACCGTACGGTTCATCAACTTTCATTTAACTAAAGAAATGCCGCAAAAACAATACATTCAAGAAATCGCAAATATTTATTTTCGATTATGTTTCTACGTATATACGTGTGTACAGATGCAGAGAAAAAAGATACGAGATAAAGACCCCATACGCTACGAGAAGACCAAGTGTGTAATCCGATACAAGCTTACGACCCATGAGTTCAAATAATAAAATCTAAAGGAGTTGATAGCAAAAATTAACAACTCGAGTTCATGGTGCATACGACTACTACCCCTTTTACACTATCATTGTAACAGCGGTGCAACCCCGCAGTTGTTAGTACACCAGGCCGTTAAACGCCAGTGTTGTGGTTTTTATTGACTGGTGTAAATGGGAAAATCCAATCACCCCGGTGTGCTCTCTCCGGGGTGAAACGAAGCTGAATGTTTTCCGGTGTACCTTCTCCGGTGTAGTCGAATCTACACAGGAGACACGAAGTGTAAACGGTTTTTGTGGTTCAACACCGAGGTAATTGACGTGAAAATGTAACATATTATCACAGAAATACAATATATTTTGCAAACAAAATAGGTTTTTTGTTTAAAATACCTTTTTTTTTTGCTTAAAATATTAATTTTACCATATATTGTGATGTTCGTTATTTTCTTTTGAAGGCACAAAAACATTTGTGATTTTTCTTTTCTGCTGAAAATATTTAAATTGTTCGTGTGCATTCTACCTTACCTAAAAGCCTAAAATAATGTGATATTGAAAAAGGAAAAAAAATATAATACTGACGTCTCAATGGATGAAAATGATAATCTTTTATAGGAACTGAAAAAGTACCATACAATAATTAATTTTCCTTCAGTGATACATTGTTATGCTAATTAATAAATACATTTTTTTTAAATACTTACCGTACCTACCCTATTTTTACGCCAATCTAACCATTTAAGGCCTTGTTAATGTATATACAGTCTACAAGACAGTCATTTTAAAAAGAAAAATAATTGTTAATGTTTAAAATAATAAATGATAGGCCTAATCCAAATAGCCACAAAGAAAATCTAACACAGGACTACATGCAAAATTAAATAAATTGTTTGTAAATTCGGATTATTATGTTTTGATATGAGATTTGTCGATATGTTCCAGTTTTTAAACGTTTAAACCGTATAGTAGTCAATTAAGTTCCGCGTGTGACGTGCGCTCGCAGTACTGATTTGATTGACAGCACCGGGGTGATAAATGTAGTGTAAATGGGCGCAGCTCGAGTTCATCTCGCAGTTTTTTGTCTAGTGTAAATGGAAATTTCCTCCGAGATCAACTCGTGTTCTTCTTCCAGTAGATAGTGTAAAAAGGGTAAGTAACCTAACGTACATAACGTACAGCAAAGATAGTGTAGTAGGAAGATATCACACATTCTATTCGATCAATGCAAATAAAAAATATATATTTCAATCAAACGCGAGAGACTATGGGCGCATATTTCAAGGGCGCCTAGCACGTCGAGTTGGGATGCGAAAAGTTATTGTATAAGAAATAGGCTATATAACAGTATAATAATGTGACTGTAAAATTAAGATTTAATATGAATTAAACATATAAAATGTAATGTTATCTTTATAGAAAGTGCAAATGAATCATATTGGTTAGGCTTTGGAATAAAAATGTGTGTTTCAATTACATGGAATTGTTTAGTTACTGGAATTTCCACAATATTTTATTTCTTTTATTTTAATGTTTTTACTTGTAAATCAACTGAACTTTTTTTATTATTATTATTTACATTGAATTGTTTATCATTGATAGAGAATTTAATACCTATCTTTAAAAACACTTCTTCATCAGAGTAAATAAATATATTCTAGCATTAATAGCAATACAATGTGTATGCCTATATTCTGGTAATAATCGATTACGTGTGTGGTTTATTCATAAATGGGTAAGACAAGAGAATAGGCAGCATGGCATGTGCAATCAATTAATATTTATTATAATCAATAATATTATATAAATAGTCGATCGTCAGTGGGAACTGTCTAAGGGGAAATACATATACAATGAATACCAGTAACATTATAGGAATTTAGGATTACGAAAGTATGTTTTTTTACTAAAAAAACAATTATTGTTAATTATATAGGTATTATTGAAAAACCTTAATTATTATATTATGCTTATAACATTTCAAAGTTTCGTGCGAGTCACCGTAATTTATATTGCCATAATTTTTGTGATAATATTATTGATAATAATTATAAGCCGATGAGTTGTTATTGGTAAGGTATATCAAGGAAAAAATATCCGTGGGAGGCTTACGTTACCCACTTTTTTATACTACTGTAACAAAACAGTTCTTATAGAACTCTATATATAGAAGTTTCAATATAATTCTGTCAATAATACTAATTTCTATAGAAATGTTTTATTTTTATAGAATTTATAGATTCTATATAGCTCTATAGAGTTCTATAGAAATTGCTTTATAGAAAATATTGAAATTGCAGAAGAATTTATATCATAAAATTGAAAAAATTCATCTCCTTCCCAAAATATTTTTGAAATCAAATTTTCGTTTTTCATGAAGGTGAAAAATAAACGTTGAGACTTACCAACGTTTCGTGCGTTAGCATCGCACTTTCTCAAGGTAGTGGTGTCAGCTTGGTTTGCCGACACTGATCATGGCATAGTCACGTGATGTTGTTGTGACATGCGCCCTATCTGAGTTATTGCTTGAAAACCTCTGGGTGAATCCCAGAGGGATTGCCAATGGTTGGCAACACCACACACTCAATAAACAACTCTAAAGAACTAGCCACCGAAGTAAAAGATCTTCATGTGTCACTTAACCATACCTTTGTTTCATTTGATGTAGTGTCTTTGTTTACAAAGACCCCTACGGAAAAATCACTTGAAATAATACATGAATGCTTGAGGGCTAACAAAACTCTACAAAACCGTACAAAACTGAAAGTAGAAGATGTTATGGAACTGTTGTCTCTGGTCGTGAACACGGCATACTTCAGTTTTGGAAACATCATATACAGGCAAAAATCTGGCATAGCTATGGGAAGTCCAATTAGCCTAATCGTTGCGAACCTGTTTTTAGAATGGTTGGAGACTGAGGCCATAAGCAGGGCAAATGACAACATCAGACCCACTTATTGGCGAAGGTATGTAGATGATGTGTTAGCTGTGGTCGAAAAGGAATCTATAGAAGATCTTAACAAACATCTTAACACCATAGACCCTACTAAAAGTATCAAGTTTACTACAGAAAGAATGACCGACAACACTCTTCCATTCTTGGACTGCCTCATCACCCTAAAAACTGACGGTACTATAGAAACTTCGATTTACAGGAAACCCACACATACTGACCAATACTTAAACTTCAAATCAAATCATCCTCTTGAGCACAAGCTGAGCGTCATCAACACACTAGTGGACAGATGCCAAAACATTGTAACAACACAGCAGAGCAAAAGAGAAGAGATGAAGCACATTCGAAAGGTACTTAATATATGTGAATATCCAAATTGGGCCATCGATAGAGTGATACACAACAAAAAAGAAAAGAATAAGTCGATTCTAATAATTTAAACAGCCCGATATAAGTCCCAACTTGCATTGCGCGCGGAGTTAGCGTTTCGTTTTTCTTCTGTGATTCATTCACCCACTTTTCCATAGATCGTGAAGCCCAAAAAAGAATCGTAACTTTTCACGGAAATACCTAGGTTTCCCCAATTTGGAAAAAACAGAAAGACAATTAATGCAGCAACTATACAACGTCAGGCTAGGTATATAGCTAACGCACGGTGTTCGTACGTTACTGCTATTTATCAGCTAGTCCTACAAAACTTACCTACCGTACCTTTAGTTTTAAGAAGTATGGATACCGTACCGTATCTTTAGCCACGGTTTTTTTAAAATCATAATTTACCATAACACGTACATTTAAGACAAGGAATGAACTGGTTTGATGTTTTAAAAGTACTATTTATTATTTTAAAAATCGAAAATTATAGGGAATGGAACTTTAAGAATTAACACACGCGTATTTATAGGCTTTATGCTTATAGTGTACCAATTACATACTCACAGAATATGAATACTGTCCAGTGCAAAGAAGGCGTCCTTGTGTATAAAACTAATCTTGTTTTCTTCAAGATTGCTAAAAAGACAGGACACACGTTTGTGAGGTAACGAATTCGTTTATAGCGTTGTAAATATATTGGTATTAAAAAAAAAGTTAACAAAAATAATAGACTACGGATAGTAAATAAACGTTTAATATTTCGACCAAAACAAATGTCTTATGTTTTCATGGTTATAAATTATTTTCAATTTATACTCGGAAACTGACGATATATATGATAACTTTTTTTAAAGACAACATACATAATTATCTATATAAGTTGTATCAATGTAAATTGTCAGATTTTTTATTTACTGACATGATCAAGGCAAACAATACTTACATTATTTGTGTATTTCCACCCTGAAATGCTCTTGATGGTATGTTTTGTAAGGTGTTTCCGTTTAAAAATCTAGTACATTTTGAACAATACTAATTATAAGGTAGTCTTACATTACATTACATACATTAGTACGTTAGTACTAATGGTACATTAGTTTTATATGAAAATATGATGCACACATTAATTGATGCATGCATTTTAAACTCTATAGTTTGATTGATGTCAAGCCTAGCATAATGTTAATTACGTAGACTATTACATCAAAATTACTGTAAAAAAAAATTACTAAGGGTTTTAAAACAATATGTATTATATCATCGGTAGATTTTTAACCGTCGGTGGTAAAGTTAGTTCCAGGTTCGTCATAACTTTGCGATTTCCGGGTTGCAAACATCATTTCAGCTACCAACTTCAACTCTGTTACCTCTAAATAATCACACTAGCTATAATTACTCGAATATTTTTGTCTCAGTACATAGGTTGGGGACTCCTCAGCATGCATAATTTATGCATAGGTCTCACCCGGGTCTCCAGAGGCGTGGTCTTATTTTTGAGAACCATCCATGTACACTCACTAGAGAGTGAGCGAGCAAACCCTCTAGTAACTTACTAATTGTCATATCGACTCTTTTACTTACATTCCACTTCCGCCTGTAACGTTTTTGAAAGTTCCAGTAGAAATGTGTACAAGGTTATTGTTTGCAATAACTCTATTGAAAGAAGAAGATATCATTATAATGATAATCAATCACAGAAACTTATCATTTAATGGAATTTTTTTTTGGTGTAAATATCTCATTATTCTTGTTAAATGTAGTTCTACTAGAGAGGCACGCATTACAAATATACAGCTCAATCAACACACAATGTATTATCTGGTACAATCTATGTCTAATAAAGTATGTTAGTATATTTTCCATCAGTACCTTTCTGATTACTTACATTCCATAGTTAAGCCTTGTAGTCAATGCAAATGAATTTTCACAAAGCCTTTGAAGGTTGTGGTTATACTGAATATCTCTAAAATATATAAACCAAAAAAAATAAAGAGAGGTCGACATTGACTATTAATAACGATTAAAACACATTTCTGCGATTATGAACTCAATGGTAAGTTAGATTTATTTATTTATTTATAAACTAAAAGTCATAAGTTACAAAATTTACAAAAACAAATTTTTGTTTTTGTTTTAGATTATCGAAAGACATACAAGTACAATGACATTTTAAATACAGATACAGAATTAATAATAACAAACAGTTAAGTAAGTACATCGCAATTACACAGGTTCTCAAGTTGAAGTTTGTATTTAAATACATCCTTTTTGTTGTGTTTTGTACTTATATTTAAATGCATTGTAAGAGGTCGCTTCTTGCAATGATATAGGAAGGTTATTCCATATATTACGGGCTCGCTCGTTAGGCTGAAACCAACAATAAGAATATAACAAAACACGTTTTAGTTGTCGTCCATCTTTATTCATCTCCATCCTTTTACTCTAGAGGGCTCACTTCCGTGTGACAAACCCATCACACACCCCCACTTAAAGAAAGTTTGATATGATTAAACTTATAACTGTTTACTATAACATCTTAAATCCTTTCTTATACAGTAGTTATTTTAACAGGTCGTTGATATGAATTTACTTCAACTGCTTCTTTAAAATTTCACAAGTTCTAATTACTTTAAATCCGTGTATGCCATTAATGCATCACTCTATCACAACTAACATATTATAATTAAATAAACACTTTCAAAATCAACAACACTTTTAAAATCATTTCATGCATGTTTTATCTAAACTCTTGACAAAGCGTCAGCTACAACATTGTCTTTTCCTCTGATATGATGAATTTCCAGATTCATTTTTTGAACTGCTAAACTCCATCTCAACAGGCGTTGATTCTTGTCCTTCATTCTTGCCAAGAACGTTAATGGGTTGTGGTCAGTCCAAACAACAATTGGAAACGGAGTAGATCCAAGATACACTTCAAAGTGCTTTAACGCTGACATCAAAGCTAATGTCTCCTTCTCAACAGTAGAATAACGTTTCTCATGCTGGTTGAATTTTCTCGAGTAGAAACACACAGGCTTGTCAACACCATTCTCGTCTGTTTGCGCAAACACAGCACCAGAACCAACATCACGGGCATCAATCATCAACGAGAACTGTTTATCAAATTGTGGAGCCATCAACACCGGTTCGTTTGATAACATCGCTTTAACTTTAATGAACGCATTATTGCATTCCTCCAACCACACAAAACTCGCATTCTTTTTCAGTAGATTCGTTAATGGAGCTACAAGCGTTGAGAAACTTCTGCAAAAACGTCGAAAAAACCCAGCCATTTCCAAGAAACGCATTAACTCCTGCTTACTCTTTGGAACTGGGAAATCACAGACTGCCTTAATCTTAGCACTTAATGGTTTCACTTTTCCGCAACCAACTTTATGACCTAAGAACACAATTTCTGCACAGGAAAACTCGCTTTTCACCAAATTTACTGTCAACTTTGCAGCTGTCAACCTGTCAAACAATGCCTTAATTCTCTGCACATGAACATCCCATGTATCACTATAAACAACCAAATCGTCTATATAAGCTTCACAGCCCTCCAACCCTGAAATTATACCATTAACCAATCTCTGGAACGTGGCTGGTGCATTCTTTAAACCGAAAGGCATGACTTTATACTGATAAAGACCTATGGGAGTTACAAAAGCTGACACTTCTTTCGCTCGCTCTGTTAAAGGAATTTGCCAGTAACCCTTTAGAAGATCAAATTTACTGACAAACTTAGCACTACCCACACGATCAATACAGTCGTCTATCCTCGGTATGGGATATGAATCTGTAGTAGATTTAGCATTAACCTTCCGATAATCAGTACAAAAACGATACGATTTATCTGGCTTCTGAACTAATATACATGGAGAACTCCAAGCACTGCAACTAGGCTCGATTATATCATTCTTAATCATGTAATCAATCTCATTTTGTAATATCTTCATCTTGAATGGATTTGCTCTATATGAATTTTGTTTTATTGGTGAACAATCAGCTGTCTTAACGCTCCACTAAGTTCGTTCGACCTGGAACATCCGAAAACAACTGCAGATTTCCAAATATCAAACTAACAATTTCAACCTTACGATCACGAGATAAATGACCAACATTCTCTTCAATGTTTGCAAGGGCATCTGAATTACTGAACTTAACACATGTATCAGGATCCCCAAACTCTTCAGAATTATCTTCAACAACACACGTAACTGGTGTTGACGTACAAGTATTACTATTATTTCTCGCTGTGTATGGTTTCAACATGTTTATATGACACAGTCGCTTCTTCTTACGCCTATCTGGAGTATCTAACACATAGTCAACTTCTCCTACTCTTTCTAATACTTTGTAAGGACCAGCAAATCTTGCAGATAATGGTTGACTGGGAAGAGGCAACATAACTAACACTTCATTACCTGAACTAAAGCTTCTCTTTTCTGATTTCCTATCAAACAATCTCTTCATTTTACACTGAGCCTTCACAAGATTCTTTCTAGCCATCTCACGAGCACGATTTAATCGATCACGAAATTCAGGCACATAATCTAGTATCGATACAGACTCTTCTGCATTCCCTAACAGCCTTTCTTTGACTATTGTAAGAAGGCCTCGGACCGAATGACCATACACCAACTCAAATGGGCTAAACCATAAGGACTCTTGCACTGTTTCACGAACAGCAAATAACAATAAGGGAACTCCCTCATCCCATTCCTTTTCACATTGAAAACAATAGGTTTTAATCATATTTTTAAGTGCTTGATGAAATCTCTCAAGTGCCCTTGAAACTGTGGATGGTAAGCACTTGAACTTATATGGGCAACACCTAACTACTCTAAGACTTGTTTAAATATCTTTGACATGAAGTTTGATCCTTGATCGGACTGAACAGCTTTAGGCAATCCTACCCATGTAAAGAATTTTACCAATGATTTAACAACATGCTGTAATACGCCTAAGAGGAATGGCTTCTGGAAACCTATTTGATGCACACATTATTATTATTTTTTTTTTTTTTTTTTTTCTATATTTCATAAAACAGTATACATTACATAACTTGGTTACATTACAAAGTAATACAAAATAATAATAAAGTAACCTTTTTAAGTTACAAAACATATATGGCTATTTTTATACATAAATATCAACAGTCTAGCTATTTTTAAAAACAATGTACTTTTCAATTTCTTTATACCTCTCATATACCGATTTAAAGTGATTTATATGAGGTTTTTGTTCGTTAACTTTGCAGTTATAAATATACAATTTTACAATCAGTATTAAGTAATTAATTGCATGATTATTTCTATGATTTTCAATACCAAAACATATCCTTTCTTTATCTAGAATCACTTTTCTTTTAAACTGTTGTTCAATAATAACTTGTATTTTCCTCCACATGACATCAATTATTTTGCACACATTATTGTTAATAGATACTCATTTCCATTTTTAGTACGTGGTAGTGGTCCCACACAATCAACAATAACTCTTGAAAATGGTTCACCGAATGCAGGAATAGGCTTAAGTGGGGCTACTGGAACCTTTTGATTAGGCTTCCCCCACTACCTGACACGCATGACAGGATTTACAATAGTTAGACACATCTTTTCTAAGACCTGGCCAAAAGAAATGCCTGAGAATTTTGTCTGTTTTATTGACACCTAAATGACCTGAAAGAGGATCATCATGCGCAATACCAATAATATCCCGACGGTATCCACTAGGAATAACTATCTGGTGAATCTCATTCCAAACATCACTACTTGGAATATCTGGTGGCCTCCACTTACGCATAAGTATGCCATCCTTTATATAATAACAAACAGGAACAATAGACAGTTCCTCTACAGAAAGAGCTTGCTGACCAAATGACACCAAATCAGGATCTTTACTCTGCTCTTCCACTAACCTGAACCGATTGAGAACTGTCGGACCGAAATCACACACTTTTGGGTGCTGTTGTTCAGCCTGGGCAGTGTGTGACTCGGGACCTGAACAGACAGCCTCTTGGGAAACGCGAACCGTAATGTCTCCGTAAAAACTATCACATAAGTCAATACTCTCATCCTCATCTATGGTTTTATTTGCCATAGATCGCGTCACCGCACATGATGGAAACACATGTGATAATTCTTTCTCTAAACACACCGTACTTTCGTCTTCAACAGGACTCTTGCACACAACCGGTTCTACTGTCACTCTGTCTCCGGCCAAATCATTCCCCAAAAGGAGTGTGACACCCCATACTGGAAGACTCGGAACGACACCGACAACAAAATCTCCGCTAACAATATCTGTTTCAATCCGAATTACATGAAGTGGGACTTCCTTATAACCCCCTTCAACACCTTGAATGGGTACACAGCAGAAGACTCGTTTGAAAATGACAATGCCGATTCTATTATCAGGGATTGTGACGCCCCTGTGTCTCTTAAGATACGAACTTTACTCAGATTCACATCGTTGATCAATGCTACAGAACCAGTAGAGAGGAAAGGCTTAAATAGCTTTCGCACTTTTTCCGGACCTGAAGATTGGATCAATTTCTCACTTTCATCAACGTCATGACTCTCTGTCACTTTCAACGGGACTGTATTTACTAACGTGTTTGGAAGTGATTGGGGTTTCTTATTATCCCTTTTAGCTTTGCTTTTAAACAGCCAGCAATCTGTCTTTATATGACCCTTTTTCTTGCAGTAAAAACAAGTTCTTACAAATTTACTACTACTATTAACTGTAGTTTTCTGACTTTCGACCTTAGAATCATCAACAAGTTTTGAAACCGATTTGGTATCCACCACCTTGTGCGTGAGCACATAATTATCGGTAACAGAAGCCGCTTTCATTAAATTATCCACTTTCTGCTCCTCTAGATGTGTACGAACTTCAGTAGGGGAACAAGATTTAAACTCCTCAACTAACATAAGCTCGCGAAGCTTTCCAAATTCACCGTTTACTTCTTCCGAACTACACCATCTATCAAAAAGGATCTGCTTCTTACGTGTAAATTCCGTAAATGTTTGATCATAAGGTTTACCTAAGTTCCTAAATTTCTGACGATACGCCTCTGGAACTAACTCATTAGCTGACAAAACAGCAGTTTTAACCGCATCATAGCTTTCACATTGATCATCAGCCAAAGCAGAAAATACCTCTTGGGCTTTACCCATAAGAGCAGTTTGTAACAACACAGTCCAGTGTATAGCAGGCCACTTTAATCTATTAGCAATTTTCTCAAATGCCAAAAAATATGTCTCTACCTCGTCCTCATTAAACTTGGGAACCCATTTAATATTCTGAGTAATCTCTGAATCATTAGGTGTAGAAACCCGTGTGGTGTGATCCATTTGGTTAGCTAATTCTAATTTCCTTAACTCAAATTCATGTTTTTCTATTTTCATTTCTCTTTGAGTTTGCATCTCTATTTATCTTCTTTCAAAAATCAATTTTTCACGTTCCAACTCAATTCTAGCCAACTCGACCTCATTCCCCGCAGTTTTTACGGATTCATGAGTAATTAAACCAACATGATTTCCAATCACATTTATCAAGTCATATTTATTCATGTAATCATTTATAGATGCTCCAACCCTAGTACCTAGGAGTCGGAAACGCTCCTCTGATAGCTGAGCTACCACCTCAATGGACATGCTATCCAAAAATTCTTCGTCAAAATCACTTTCTGTCATAGTTTCTATTCGAAACAAACAAACAAAAACACAGGTTAAAATAATAACCAATATGACGATAATTAAGGCACCAGTAATGAAATACCTGCCAAGCCCACATAGTATCAAACTTACCGTGCGCCGTGGTCTCAATAACTAGACCCCTAAAATCAAAGCCAAACCGACTTCTAGTCTCACAGGCAAGCCTACACAAGCCTAAAACAACAACACAGTGTACTGGCTCGACGACCGCCAAACCTCGTTCGCTATAAAACGCCTCTAAACCTAAAACCAGCTTAGAATAAGCAACTAAAATTACCATCAGTTCGATCTACAACTACAATTCCGTACTTTGTTCCCGGATGACCTCCCAATTTGTTACGGGCTCGCTCGTTAGGCTGAAACCAACAATAAGAATATAACAAAACACGTTGTAGTTGTCGTCCATCTTTATTTATCTCCTTCCTTTTACTCTAGAGGGCTCACTTCCGTGTGACAAACCCATCACACATACTTTCCAACCAGCCACTTGAAGTGACATATTCATTTTGCTAACATTTATCTTGAGTATAACTACATTTAAGGGTTTTGCCAATCGAGTATTATAACCATGTCTATCAATGATTAATTCAACTTGATCTACCAAACGTTGAGGGGCTATGCTATTTGTTTGTTTGTTTGTTTTATCTTTATACTGGGTGACCTCTTCAGTCAAAGACTGATCTCCCAGAGGGCCCAGTTGGTGATCAGTGGCCGTGATGTACTAGTACACCGGGGTAACCCCCTACTCGTCTCGAAAGATGTACTAGGTTCTTTAAAGTGCACACGAGCAAGTTGTGTACACTGGACCTACGGTTTATAGTCCTTATCCGAGAAGACTCATTCTACCACCAGAACCATGGAGTGAGTGAGCCTCGAACCCCTGCCGATGTTATGGCTACGTGATTACGGTTCCACTGTCTTAACCGCTCGGCCACTCACTCACTCACTCACTCACTATGAATGCATTTGTACATCATTCAATATATTGAAAATTCACGCCTCTGTTCAAAGGACTTCCAACCCAGGTCATTGATAATGTCATCCCCTCTGAAGTTTATAAAATCATAGTTTCCTGACGTGATTCTAGCAGCACGTCTTTGTTGTTTCTTTGCAATATCAATAAAACAATATGAGGTATTTCCCCATACTGTAATTCCATAATCAATACAAGGTTCAATAGTAGTTTTGTACAGTATTTCAATTAGTGTTTTAAATAAAAATTTACTCATTTTCCCCAACATTGTTATCTTGTAACCAACAGATTTGTTTATATTAAGTACATGTTGTTCCAGCTTAGGTTATCATTGATTTGCAATCCAAGATATCGCACATTGTTAACTTGTGTTGTTAAATTTTTTGATACCATTAATATTTATATTTAGAGTTGTTATATTAGTTAACTTGTTTCCTCTCTTTTTAATAATCATTTATTTTGTTTTATCAGCATTAATAGTAAGAAGATTTTTTTATACCATTCGGTAATAGAGTTTACTATTTTTGGTAGATCATTATTTATATCATTACCTTTTTTCCCGTAACATATATACAAGTACCATCAGCAAATACATAGTATACCTAGATACCATACTCAATTATGCCATTTATATTATAAACCCAGTACCTAAATAAGGGTATTTGACCGAATCAGCACACTTCAATTAATTGACTTAGTTTACCAACATTCATTTTAGAAATCTACAATTATTGTACCAGAATACTTACATTACTGATAATTGGAGCTTTGCAAAAGTAAAAGGTTCAATAGTATGTATTTGGTTGAACGATATGTCTCTGAAAAATAAAATATTGTAGTGATCTTTAGTATGTAAGAATTAAACAATGTCAATTGTATAGTTTTTGGTTAGTGGTGTTGTGTCGTCGGAGGTCATACAGTAACACTCATATCAATTGTAATAACATACTTACAATTTATTTATGGACGGTGAATCCTTAAAGAGAGTATTGTCTAACGATGTGATGCTGTTATGTTGAATATATCTATTAAAACAAATAAACGAAAGTAATATGCATTTAATAAGACAAAATCGTTAAAAAGCGACGACAATGACTGAAATGAAAATTTACTCCACTAGTCCAGTTCCGTATGTCAAAAAGTGCCTTCGAAATGAAATGATACCTCTTTGAAAAAAAGATTAATATTATTGTTGTTGATTCTGAAAAAAAACCACATATTTATAAACAGATATTCATTCATTTAGAACTGAGACTAATTATTAGGACTAGGCATCAGTGGCTAGTATTGGGCGCACCCAATACAGCCATTCCTGGAAATGTTCGCGTTCGTACCAAATCAAGGTGTTTAAACTTTTGAATTTTACAAAATATTTAACAAGCAAGTCAAAAGAAAGCTAAGATAAATTGATTTTCATTATAATTGATTTTTACCTGACGTATTGTCAGGTAAAATAAAGGCAAAGAATGAGTCAGTGAACGCGGGAGTTGTTTATTTCATTTAAAAATCAAGGGCTCAGTGAGCCCGTGACACGCGCACAGTGTGTACTGACAACAATTGAGCGGGGTTGGTGAAATCTGTCCATAATAGGTTACTTTTCTGTCCATAATAGGTTACTCTCTGTCCATAATAGGGACTAGAGGGCGCTGTTGTTTGTCCATAATAGGTGACTTTCATAATTGGCTGTCCAAAATAGGTGACTTTTTGTCCACAATAGGCGAGTTTATTGGAGTACTGCGCCATCCATTGTGTTGTCCATAATAGGTGATTTTTTTTGCGTACTCGTACGTACGTAGTTTATTTCGCGAGTAGAAGTAATACTAATTTGCTTAATGTTCAGACTTCGAGGCTACCTAGGAGGCCTAATTAGTATAAATATTTAAGTCTTTCTAGCCTAGGCCTAGGCTAGTCCTGTTAGTTAGGCTACCTCTATAGGCCTACTAGCCTAGGCCTAGTCCATTTGTTATTGTCCACTAATAATAATGAAATGTGAAATTTATTCAGCAACAAATAATTTAATTTGAACTTCATTTTAGGTTTGATAGTACGGACAGACATTACGCAACTTACCATACTATTGCAAGTTTAAATAGATCACCAAACGAACCCACACGTTCTTTTACAAAAATAAAAAATACCCCATAATACTCTAATAATAATATTGTGATGGGTTTGTCACACAGAAGTGAGCCCTCTAGAGTAAAAGAGAAGAGATGAATAAAGATGGACGACAACTACAACGTGTTTTGTTATGTTCTTATTGTTGGTTTCAGCCTAACGAGCGAGCCCGTAACAAATTGGGGGGTCATCCGGGAACAAAGTACGGAATTGTAGTTGTAGATCGAACTGATGGTAATTTTAGTTACTTATTCTAAACTGGTTTTAGGTTTAGAGGCGTTTTATAACGAACGAGGTTTGGCGGTCGTCGAGCCAGTACACTGTGTTGTTGTTTTAGGCTTGTGTAGGCTTGCCTATGATACTAGAAGTCTGTTTGGCTTTGATTTTAGGGGTCTAGTTATTGAGACCACGGCGCACGGTAGGTTTAATATTGTGTGGGCTTGGCAGGTATTTCATTACTGGTGCCTTAATTATCGTCATATTGGTTATTATTTTAACCTGTGTTTTTGTTTGTTTGTTTCGAATAGAAACTATGTCAGAAAGTGATTTTGACGAGGAATTTTTGGATGTCCATTGAGGTGGTAGCTCAGCTATCAGAGGAGCGTTTGCGACTCCTAGGTACTAGGGTTGGAGCATCTATAAATGATTCCATGAATAAATATGACTTGATAAATGTGATTGGAAATCATGTTGGTTTAATTACTCATGAATCCGTAAAAACTGCGGGGAATGAGGTCGAGTTGGCTAGAATTGAGTTGGAACGTGAAAAATTGATTTTTGAAAGAAGAAAAATAGAGATGCAAACTCAAAGAGAAATGGAAAAAGAACAAGGCCAACAGCCATTAAGTCGCGTGCTACAATGCATAGTGATACCAGACCGACAGACAAACAGACAGACCGACAGACAGACAGACCGACAGACAGACGGACCGACCGACATAGTGAACTATACTGACCGAAATTACTGAACATGTTTAAAAATGTTGAAATATTTAAAAACATTTATATTTTTTTAATTTACACGTGCGTAGCCTGTCACTTTTGACGTGCTCGTATAACGTAATTTCGAGTTGAAAAGCAAGTCAAGAAAACAGAAATCGGGCAAGAAGAGTGCGCAATAACATTTAACGCGCAGTGCGCGCGCAAAAATCTGCGCACTCATGGCAATTTTGTAAACGCTTAAAATTGCCTGAAACGTACTCTTATTTCATCGAAAATAAATTTTGAAAATTTTAAGCGCGCTTACGCATGCGTTACATGCGCTACGCACGTAATTGTATTGCCATATGATGATTTATGCCCTGAAATTTATGAGTACCAAATTTTATTTAATTGTGATTCATGGTTGTTAAGATATGATTACAAACGTGATTTCGTTAAATCGTGCGTAGACCGCGTAATTTTTTATTGCGCACCGTGAAAACATAACCACATCGATTCCTGGCCATAAGGAATATTCTGTGAAAAATTGACTTAGCTAGATTAAACTGATATCAAGATAAGGTCATAAAGCGATAAAACGCATAGTGATACCGGACCGACAGACAGACAGACCGACCGACAGACCGACAGACAGACAGACAGACCGACCGACCGACATAGTGAACTATAGAGTCGCTTCCACGCGACTAAAAACATGAATTTGAGTTAAGGAAATTAGAATTAGCTAACCAAATGGGTCACACCACACGGGTTTCTACACCTAATGATTCAGAGATTACTCAGAATATTAAATGGGTTCCCAAGTTTAATGAGGACGAGGCAGAGACATATTTTTTAGCTTTTGAGAAAATTGCTAATAGATTAAAGTGGCCTGCTAGACACTGGACTGTGTTGTTACAAACTGCTCTTGTGGGTAAAGCCCAAGAGGTATTTTCTGCATTGGCTGATGATCAATGTGAAAGCTATGATGCGGTTAAAACTGCTGTTTTGTCAGCTTATGAGTTAGTTCCAGAGGCGTATCGTCAGAAATTTAGGAACTTAGGTAAACCTTATGATCAAACGTTTACAGAATTTGCACGTAAGAAGCAGATTCTTGTTGATAGATGGTGTAGTTCGGAAGGAGTAAAGGGTGAATTTGGAAAGCTTCGTGAGCTTATGTTAGTTGAGAAGTTTAAATCTTGTTCCCCTACTGAAGTTCGTACACATCTAGAGGAGCAGAAAGTGGATAATTTAATGAAAGCGGCTTCTGTTGCCGATAATTATGTGCTCACGCACAAGGTGGTGGATACCAAATCGGTTTCCAAATCTGTTGATGATTCTAAGGTCCAAAGTCAGAAAACTACAGTTAATAGTAGTAGTAAATTTGTCAGAACTTGTTTTTACTGCAAGAAAAAGGGTCATATAAAGGCAGATTGCTGGCTGTTTCAAAGCAAATCTAAAGGGGATAATAAGAAACCCCAATCACTTCCAAACACGTTAGTAAATACAGTCCCGTTGAAAGTGACAGCGAGTCATGACGTTGATGAATGTGAGAAGTTGATCCAATCTTCAGGTCCGGAAAAAGTGCGAAAGCTATTTAAGCCTTTCCTCTCTACTGGTTCTGTAGCATTGATCAACGATGTGAATCTGAGTAAAGTTCGTGTCTTAAGAGACACAGGGGCGTCACAATCCCTGATAATAGAATCAGCATTGTCATTTTCAAACGAGTCTTCTGCTGGAGCAAGTGTGCTCATTCAAGGTGTTGAAGGGGGTTATAAGGAAGTCCCACTTCATGTAATTCGGATTGAAACAGATATTGTTAGCGGAGATTTTGTTGTCGGTGTCGTTCCGAGTCTTCCAGTATGGGGTGTCACACTCCTTTTGGGGAATGATTTGGCCGGAGACAGAGTGACAGTAGAACCGGTTGTGTGCAAGAGTCCTGTTGAAGACGAAAGCACGGTGTGTTTAGAGAAAGAATTATCACATGTGTTTCCATCATGTGCGGTGACGCGATCTATGGCAAATAAAATCATAGATGAGGATGAGAGTATTGACTTATGTGATAGTTTTTACGGAGACATTACGGATCGCGTTTCCCAAGAGGCTGTGTTCTCAGGTCCCGAGTCACACACTGCCCAGGCTGAACAACAGCACCCAAAAGTGTGTGATTTCGGTCCGACAGTTCTCAATCGGTCCAGGTTAGTGGAAGAGCAGAGTAAAGATCCTGATTTGGTGTCATTTGGTCAGCAAGCTCTTTCTGTAGAGGAAATGTTTATTGTTCCTGTTTGTTATTATATAAAGGATGGCATACTTATGCGTAAGTGGAGGCCACCAAATATTCCAAGTAGTGATGTTTGGAATGAGATTCACCAGATAGTTATTCCTAGTGGATACCGTCAGGATATTATTGGTATTGCGCATGATGATCCTCTTTCAGGGCATTTAGGTGTCAATAAAACGGTAGACAAAATTCTCAGGCATTTCTTTTGGTCAGGTCTTAGAAAAGATGTGTCTAACTATTGTAAATCCTGTCATGCGTGTCAGGTAGTGGGGAAGCCTAATCAAAAGGTTCCAGTAACCCCACTTAAGCCTATTCCTGCATTCGGTGAACCATTTTCAAGGGTTATTGTTGATTGTGTGGGTCCATTACCACGTACTAAAAATTGAAATGAGTATCTATTAACAATAATGTGTGCATCAAGTAGGTTTCCAGAAGCGATTCCTCTTAGGCGTATTACAGCTAAGAATGTTGTTAAAGCATTGGTAAAATTCTTTACATGGGTAGGATTGCCTAAAGCTGTTCAGTCCGATCAAGGATCAAACTTCATGTCAAAGATATTTAAACAAGTCTTAGAGCAGTTAGGTGTTGCCCATATAAGTTCAAGTGCTTACCATCCACAGTCTCAAGGGGCACTTGAGAGATTTCATCAAACACTTAAGAATATGATTAAAACCTATTGTTTTCAATGTGAAAAGGAATGGGATGAGGGAGTTCCCTTATTGTTATTCGCTGTTCGTGAAACAGTGCAAGAGTCCTTAGGGTTTAGCCCATTTGAGTTGGTGTATGGTCATTCGGTCCGAGGCCCTCTTAAAATAGTCAAAGAAAGGCTGTTAGGGTATGCAGAAGAGTCTGTATCGATACTAGATTATGTGTCTGAATTTCGTGATCGATTAAATCGTGCTCGTGAGATGGCTAGAAAGAATCTTGTGAAGGCTCAGGGTAAAATGAAGAGATTGTTTGATAGGAAATCAGAAAAGAGAAGCTTTAATTCAGGTGATGAAGTGTTAGTTATGTTGCCTCTTCCCAGTCAACCATTATCTGCAAGATTTGCTGGTCCTTACAAAGTATTAGAAAGAGTAGGAGAAGTTGACTATGTGTTAGATACTCCAGATAGGCGTAAGAAGAAGCGACTGTGTCATATAAACATGTTGAAACCATACACAGCGAGAAATAAAAGTGATACCTGTACGTCAACACCAGTTGCGTGTATTTCAGGGTTGGAGGGCTGTGAAGCTTATATAGACGATTTGGTTGTTTATAGTGATACATGGGATGTCCATTTGCAGAGAATTAAGGCATTGTTTGACAGGTTGACAGCTGCGAAGTTGACAGTAAATTTGGTGAAAAGCGAGTTTTCCTGTGCAGAAATTGTGTTCTTAGGTCATAAAGTTGGTTGCGGAAAAGTGAAACCATTAAGTGCTAAGATTAAGGCAGTCTGTGATTTCCCAGTTCCAAAGAGTAAGCAGGAGTTAATGCGGTTCCTGGGAATGGCTGGGTTTTATCGACGTTTTTGCAGAAGTTTCTCAACGCTTGTAGCTCCATTAACGAATCTGCTGAAAAAGAATGCAAGTTTTGTGTGGTTGGAGGAATGCAATAATGCGTTCATTAAAGTTAAAGCGATGTTATCAAACGAACCGGTGTTGATGGCTCCACAATTTGATAAACAGTTCTCGTTGATGATTGATGCCAGTGATGTTGGTTCTGGTGCTGTGTTGGCGCAAACAGACGAGAATGGTGTTGACAAGCCTGTGTGTTTCTACTCAAGAAAATTCAACCAGCATGAGAAACGTTATTCTACTGTTGAGAAGGAGACATTGGCTTTGATGTCAGCGTTAAAGCACTTTGAAGTGTATCTTGGATCTACTCCAGTTCCAATTGTAGTTTGGACTGACCACAACCCATTAACGTTCTTGGCAAGAATGAAGGACAAGAATCAACGCTTGTTGAGATGGAGCTTAGCAGTTCAAGAAATGAATCTGGAAATTCATCATATCAGAGGAAAAGACAATGTTGTAGCTGACGCTTTGTCAAGAGTTTAGATAAAACTTGCATGAAATGATTTTAAAAGTGTTGGTGATTTTAAAAGTGTTTATTTAATTATAATATGTTAGTTGTGATAGAGTGATGCATTAATGGCATACACGGATTTAAAGTAATTAGAACTTGTGAAATTTTAAAGAAGCAGTTGAAGTAAATTCATATCAACGACCTGTTAAAATAACTACTGTATAAGAAAAGATTTAAGATGTTATAGTAAACCGTTATAACTTTAATCATATCAAACTTTCTTTAAGTGGGGGTGTGTGATGGGTTTGTCACACAGAAGTGAGCCCTCTAGAGTAAAAGAGAAGAGATGAATAAAGATGGACGACAACTACAACGTGTTTTGTTATGTTCTTATTGTTGGTTTCAGCCTAACGAGCGAGCCCGTAACAATATTGATAAAGTTTTATTTTTTTAAGATAATGAAATGTAAACTGTTATTTTTATAAATGCATTGGTGTTTCAATGTATTGTTGTATTTTTTTTTCTTTGGACTTATTTTGTTTTGTTAACAGTAATAATAAAAATCAATTTAATATTGAAAAAGACATCACAGTTCAGCACTTCATTTCGTCATTTTAGGTCCTCCCCTATTTCAAAATTCTGGATCCACATAGCTCAATGACAAACCATCCCAGTCTAAAGTGGATCAACAGCAGCACATCTCATCCATTTATTATATTGTTTAATTAAATGAATCAATTTTAATGTTTAATACTAATAAGAAATACGACAATAAATCAAGTTTACATACACGCTGTGTACAATCAACACCTTTGTCCTGTATTCAGAACAGTTTATTCAAAATCTAAATCACATTTAAAAAATACTGAATTATATTATTTTTAAAAGTGTAAAAACATGGTTAAACTACAATTTAAAAAATAGCAAGGATAAATAAAATAGTTAAAAAAGAAATCCAAACAATTACAGAACGATATGCTGCGTCGCCATACAAAAGAGACACAATTAAGGATATCCCAGTCTCAGATTTGTCCCTTTCTATTAATGATGCATTATTTTTTGAAATGTTGCTCTTAGGAATAAGAGGCAAAACAATTTCGTTCTCCTCAAGGTTAAAAAAAGAAAATGAAAAGCGAGAAAAAGAATTAGAAGATAAAATTAATGTAATTGAAAGAAAGATGGATGAACTTCAAATTGGTCCAGAAATGGACAACAATATTGAAGAGCTAAATTCCATAAAGATTGAATTACAACAATTACGTATGGTTAAAATTGAAGGGATCATGCTGAGATCGCGAGCTCAGTTGGTGGAACAAGGGGAAAAACCATCTTCTTTCTTCCTTAATTTGGAGAAAAAAAAGATTGTAAATAAAAGTTTGAATAAAATTAGGAGGGAAATGGGTCAGGATATAACTGATAATAAACAAATTATAAAGAATGTAGAAAGTTATTATAACAAATTGTACAAAAACAAAGACGTTAAAATTGATCTTGTAACTATGAAAACAATATTTGAAAAAAATAGTATGACAAAATTATCACAAAAACAAAAGGAGGAAATTGAAGGGCCATTAACAATTGATGAAATATTACAAGTTCTTAAAAATATGAAAAACAATAAAAGTCCCGGACAAGATGGTTTCTCCGCCGAATTCTTTAAATTTTTCTGGATTAATATTAGTGGTTATTTAGTTAGAATGCTCGATTGGGTGTATAAGAACGGAAAACTATCTCAATCTCAACAAATTGGAATCATAACGCTTATACCTAAACCGAATAAACCAAGGGACCTTCTAAAAAATTGGCGACCTATATCACTATTAAGCATCACCTATAAGTTAGCGTCTGGATGTATAGCTAATCGAATAAAGAATGTATTAAGTCATATTATAAGTAGAGAGCAAAACGGTTTTATGCCAGATAGATTTATTGGCGAAAATATTAGACTAATGAATGACATTATATGTCTTAGTGAACAGTTAAAGATTCCCGGTATGCTATTATTAATTGACTTCGAAAAAGCCTTCGACTCTGTTTCACATATATTCATTGATAGAGCCATGGAAATGTTTAACTTTGGCGAGTCTATTAGAAGGTGGATTACAATTTTTTATTCGGAAATGTATTCCTCAGTTAATGTTAACGGTGCTATGTCAAATCGTTTTAAAATTGAAAGAGGCTGTAGACAAGGAGACCCTCTTTCTCCATATATTTTTATAATTTGTGCAGAAATATTGAATAATTTAATAAAGCAAAACAAACTAATTAAGGGAGTTAAAATTAGAGATGAGGAATATACAATATCTCAATATGCAGACGACACTACCATTATACTTGATGGGTCTGAAGCATCACTGCATGCAACACTCGATACACTGGATACATACGAGAGTATTTCCGGTTTAAGAATAAATGAAGAAAAAACAAAAGTTGTATGGATAGGTAGTAAGAGAGGTAGCAATGTAAGGTTAAAAACAAGAAAAAAGATAAACTGGATAGGCAATGCCATATTTTCAATTTTAGGTATTGACTTTTCATTAGATGCAGTTCAAATGATTAATGTAAACTATGAAAGAGTGTTTTTAACGATAGAGCGTATGATAAACCAATGGTCTAAACGAAACTTGACAGTAATTGGTAAAATAACTATTATTAAATCACTCTTGTTACCAAAACTCATTCATATGATCATGTCCTTACCGAACCCATCAAATGAATACGTAGTACGTCTTAATAATTTATTTTTTCGTTTTATTTGGCAAAACAAACCTGATAAAATAAACCGGCATCAGATGAAAAGTGATTACTTACATGGTGGATTAAGAATGGTAGATTTGAACTTTTTTTTTATGTCATTAAAAATAACTTGGTTGCGTAGAATTTTCAACAATAAATCCGAAGACAACCCAATATTTAAGCTATTTAAGTACATAACAAATTTGTCTAACTCTATGCAACTTGAAACGAATTGTAAACGTCTGTCCAGCATTAGAGATAATGTTAAAATTCTCTTCTGGAAAGAGGTAATAGATGCATGGAGTAATTTTATTTCTATTCATTATCCAAAGTCTGTTGACGAGCTATTACGAATGCAAATTTGGAATAATGAAGTAATAAGAATAGGCAACGAATGTATAAGATATGGAAATTGGGAAAAAGCAGGTATTTTGTTTGTTAATGATTTGTTTAACAGCAATGGGCAATTTATGAATAAAAAAGAAGTCGAAGATACCTATGGTATTAAGATAAATTATATAAAATTAATAGGATTAAAAAGGCTTCTTAGGGAAAAATTTAACAATTTAATGATATGTGAAATTAAAAAAACAGTTTTGCCAGATATTCCATTTCACATAAAAGTACTCTTTCAACAAAGAAAGGGATGTCGTATTTTTTATGATGTTTTAAATAACTCAATGTTTAAATCATGGAAAGCACAAAAGAAATGGGCAGAAAATAAATTTGTATTCAATAACGAACAATGGAAAACAATCTACCTAGCTCCACATACGTGTACAATGAATATTGCTTTAATATATTTTCAATATAAAATTGTAAATAGAATAATTGCAACAAATGAACAATTATTTAAAATGAATATAAAAGAAACTTCAATGTGCTCATTTGGAGATGGTAAAATTGAAACCATTCAGCATTTGTTCTGTAATTGTCCAATAGTAAAAAGGATATGGAACCTCCTCCAGGAAAAAATTTCAGAAAAAACTGGAGTGCAATTTATTTTTAGTAAAGAGAGCATAATTTTCGGATACCAAGATGCGCATCAGTTTTTTAATTTAAAAGCCATTAATGCAATTATTCTAATTGTAAAATCATTTATTTATAAATGTAAACTAGTTAAATGTAAGCCAACTATCAAAATGGTTATGAACGAGTTAAAAAGGTTTTATGAAACAGAAAAATTTCTTTATCATCAGAATTTTGAGGACAGTATTTTTAATAGAAAATGGATAAAATTAGAAGAATTTATAAATCAAATATAAAATGGTTTATAGAGTAGAATAATTTTTATGAACCTTTATTTAATTTGTTAGATGGATATCTTTGTTGTTTTTGTTTGTTGCTTTTTATTTTAATTTTTTATTTGATTATGTTTTTCCTTTGTAATGTATTATATGATGAAATAAAAAAAAAAAAAAATAAAAATAAATAAATAAAATGCACCATAATGATTTTGTTTATTACTATAATTATTGATCGATGATTATGATCAAAAATAATATGTTGAAGTGATGTACTTTTTCATTTCAGCAGCATACTGTATATGAGCAGAATATCAAACATCTGTATGCCTATAATAAAAAAAAGGTATTGTATAATGCAAGAAACTCCAATCTTAGTAATGCTGAGACAAATTTTCATGTTGTATGGTGGGAAACAGTTATGTTTAAATATTTTATTGCATTTAAAAAAAAGATATGTAGGATTGTTTTACTAAATTTAAGTTTATACCAGTTGTTAGAGTCAATTATTACCATACTCACTATATGAAAACTGATATTAAATGTTTTAAAGACAAATGCTTTATTGAATGAATGCTTTAATAATATAACATTCAATTAAATTTTGAAATATTGTCTGCATGAATTTGTTAGTGGATTTATCTATTCTTTGTACTGTGATTGTAATGTTTATAATGAATGGAAATAAAAAAAAAATATCTACTTTTAATTTCTTAGCAATTCAAATGAATAGAATATTTCAAATCAGAATGTTAAAAATTAATTTTCATGTATTGTCAGTTTTTCTACTACGGTACTGATAAAATTCAGTTTGTCTCTCTGAAAATGTTTGACTAAATTGTATCCTTCTTTTCCGAAGATTACTTTTGCAAACAAATACTTTTTCTAAATAGGCTTCTTCTTGGGATTTTACAGTATCTTGGTCATATTGAAAAATGTCCTAAAAGATGTAGGCCTAGTGGGTTGTATGTAAAGTATTTTTCTTCAATTGTAGGTTGGGCCTATCTGTTACTTACCCTAGTTAATAGAAATGTCCATGCTACTGTACTATAACATTGATCAGAAGATACACTGTACCAGCCCACGAATTTCACGTCGGCAATCGGCAATTGCCGACCTTATTGCCGACCTTAAATTGTCAGAGGACGGCAAGAGATTGCCGACCTAGAAACTAGGCTAGATCCCTCCTTTCAAGCCTCCTAGCAACAACATGGTACTTTAAGGGATCGTATCATTGAAATATTAACAGGCATATTCACCACCATGTTGTGTTTAGTTAACAAACCATAGAATTAAGATGATCCCTGAATTCACTCAACCATTACATCATTTTGTGTGTGAGCTGCATGCTTTCCTCCTATCAAAACCAAGCTGGCTGGGCACAGCGCTGTGCGACAGACCTGTGTAGGGGAATACCCTGTTATGCCAAGCAAGCAACTATCCTCTGTGTACGGCTAGCTCCAGAACCATGATGTTCAGCAATTATCAAATAGAATTTATCTTGTAAATTTTAGTGTTAGGTTTTTATATTTTAGTTAATTTTGCTAGTTCTTTTTGCATAACATATAGCTAGGGAGGCTAGGCCTAGCTAGCCCTTTAGGTTAGCAAGAGGTTAGGCCTTGGTGAATTTTCTATTTTTAGAACTGCCGAGACTGCCGACCTTGGCGAATTTAAGGTCGGCAATTTTTTGCCGACCTTCTTTTTTCTGAATTTCGTGGGCTGCTGTACACAATCTTTGATACATGCAAAAAACATGGGAAAAATTGAGATTTAAATAGATGACATAATTAATAACATACAGTAACAATAGCTCTGGCTCTACTATACTGCCAACCTACTAACTGTCCGAACTGTCTGGATAAGACTCATTCATTCAAAAAATAATTTAAAAAAACAAAAAGGTCAATCTAGCAATCTAGATGTCTGTGATTTGAAGACAAACTACCAATAGGTCTAGTAGACTAGGCTAGTAGTAGCTGATTTCAGTCTTTAAAGTATAGTAGTGGGCGGTGGTGGCAGTGGTATTAGTAAAAGACTGTATAGTGACTAGTCCGCCAGACCTGACCTGCAGTTAGGCAGTATAGTTACGAGTAATCTGTAAAATATTCATATTAAAATAATAAAAAAACAGATAATGAGGATAGGCCTAATGGTTTGTAGTAGGAAACCTATCTACCTAATATGAGCCCATGTCATTTTTATTCCTACTGTAGCAGGGAGGTACCCCCTGCTGTAAGGTAGGCCTAGAAAAAAAAAGCTCACATTTCATTAGTAATAGTGGACAATAACAAATGGACTCCAGCTAGGCCTAAGCTAGTAGTAGTACTATCTATGCCTGAGGTAGCCTAACTCTAAAACAGGACTAGCCTAGGCCCTAGCGGCTAGAGAGACTTAAATAATTATACTAATTAGGCCTCCTACTAGCTAGGCCTACAGTAGGTAGCCTTGAAGTTTGAAGAGAAAGCAAATTAGTATTAACTAATAATACTATTACTTCTACTCTCGAATAAACTACGTACGTACGATCGAGTACGCCAACAAAATCACCTATTATGGACAACACAATGGATGGCGCACTACTCCAATAAACTCGCCTATTATGGACAAACAACAGCGCCCTCTAGTCCCTATTATGGACAGAAAGTTCCCTATTATGGACAGAAAAGTAACCTATTATGGACAGATTTCACCAACCCTATTGCAACAATTGGACATGCCATCCGATAACATCGAGGGCGAATGACTTTACTATGTAAAGTGTGTTTTTTCAGGGTCCGGTTTCTATAATAATATATGACAAGTTTGTTACCAAATACGATGACATATTATTACAAACATACATTCTAATCTATTAGGTAAAAGTAAAAGCAATAAATGTAGCTGCTATAGTAGTTAGGAACTACACTGTTAACGTATTGTTTAGTTCAATGAATCAAACAAATTTTAAATAGAAAATTAAAGTATGACTATTAAACATGAATGAAAAAAATAATGCTTCTGATCTGAGATTATTTCACTATCTATTGTAATATATAACATCAATAACATTAAACATTGAAATAATATCATTGTAACGTACACATTATAAAGTCTTGGAAGATCATTAAATGCTGTTGATATGTCTGTCAGCAGGTTGTATGCTGCATATCTGAAAGATTATTAATATTTAGATTGATTAACATCTATACTCTATTAAAATCAATTATTATGTAAATGTTATGTAAATCGAAGTAGTAAAATGTATTGCCCCCAAAAACATAAACAATTAAGATTATTAAAATCAGACTTGGTGTAGTTTTAATAAAAATAAAAAAATAAAAATGCACATATAAAACGACAAAATAAATCGTTAAATTCAATCAAAAACCATTGATTGGCAGCCAATTTGACTATGTTTTGCTTTAAATTACAGTTTTTTCAGGTAAATATATATTTTGGGTCAAAGTGAATAACTGTCTGAATGTGACATTAAAATGGCATATTCATCAAACAATTTTTTTTAAAGGAAAATAGGCCTATATATTTAAGTACTAACATCGATGCATGCTTAAAAACCATGATAGAAAAATTAAAATCAGATTATGACATTATAGACAATAAAATATTACAATGGATTTAAGTTATACACAATAATGTTTATAAGCTGAATGAGGATACGGTTTGCTTTGAATGGTTGACTGTTCCATTTAACAAGGCGGAACCAAGGCAGTTCTCAGATTTTGACAAAAGAGTCGCAAGTCTCAATATTTAAAAATAATCTGAGGATGCAAAAACCATTTTAACAGAACGTGATACAAATTAAACCAATCAAATGACGAGGGCACTCAACAATAATTACTGATGACTTTAATATTAATATCATAATACTTAGGCTACAGAATATCTTTTTCAAAAATAATACTTACACACTTTGGATTGACTTCGGAAACGAGGGTAGTCTTCTAAGTGAATTGTTATTAATTCCTCTGAAAATAACATGTTATGATACAATGTTTTAAAAACAGATTATATATTGATAAATAACCGCCGAAAATGTTTTTTGAAATCATGCAACAATACCTACTAAATAATATTACAATTGCAGTGAATGCTAATTAAATTGTTATGAAACTTTAAGCTCCGGTAATTTTAACAACGTATCGTCATTAATTGCTCTCAGGTTGTTGTCACTCATGTATCTATATAAATTGAAATCAAAGAGAGTGAAACAACTCTTCTTTGCGTCATATACAATTTAGATTTTTAAAGATTATAAAGTTGTTGGTAATTAACTTTACACCACGGTCTCCACCTTTAGGTCTCATTGTACGACACATGAAAACTACATCGGTATAAAGTAACAATCCTACAGTCCTTCTAACCTTAGTCCCACATTCCACTTGATTTCATGAATATTTTATGTAATAATTGATTCAATAACTTACAGATAGTACGTATTTATTGGAATTCCAACTGGCCATTCATTTAGTCCTCGGTAGCTACAATTCACGGTTCGTGTTCTTTCTGTACATTCACAAACTGTCTCAAAACTAGCATCGTTACTTGTTCTACATGCAACCTTAACACCAATTGACCAATTCACATATAAAAACAACAATACCATCAAGAAGTTATAAGACATCATTGTAACAAAAGGTAAAGAGTAGTTACATACGTCTTACACTGTTTAACCGTATTGACTGGTTAAGGTGATCATTATCAATGTCCATATATGTTACAGAATAAGGAAACACCGTTTATATTTCTCAGGTGAATAATCATTGTAAACATTGCAATTAAACTGTATTCAATTCTGGTATTGTACTCACACTCATTGTTTAAAATGGAAAGTATAGCTGATACTTATTTCTCCTTGATTTAATCAAATATGAGGTATTACAGAATAAAATCACATAATAATACTCTCTTGGTGTCCGCTTCCTACCGATCCAGTATCAGGGGAATAGTCAGTGTAGTGTTCAGCTTTAACAACGTTTAACCATTAAAAAAAACACATTTCTCAATGTTTAAAGATTTCAATGTATACTATATTTAATTAGTTGTACTAAGCGAATTAAGAATAACTATGATAATCAATTTTGTTTATTACAAATACAAAAATATTATATATCTATATATATATATATATAAATCAATGATGTTGCGTAGCACTGTGTAAATTATATATAAATCATACTGTAAATTATAGAAACAGTGCTCATATTCGGAACATGATCTCATAGTCGCGTCGAGCATAGCTCATTGGCGAAAGTTGACATTTTTTCATACAATGAGCTATGCTCGACGCGATTATGAGATCATGTTCTGAATATGAGCACTGTTTCTATAATTTACAGTATAATTTATATATATATATATATATAAATCCAAAGGCAAATTACTGAAAAAAATGACAATGCTGTGGGTATCAGTGGCTGGATCTCAATGGAGATACAAAAATAAAAAGCGAAAAGCTAAATCAAAACGATAAAGTAAACAGCCAGAAAAGAGGCAAAGAACAGTAATTCTAAACCGCCCGGTGATATACTGAAATTTAATTAATTAATTTGAAACGACAAAGATGAGGAAATCTGTGAGAATGAGAAAAAGTCGCCCCAAACGAGACTTGAACTCGGACCGCCTGCTTGATATGCAGATGTCCTAACCATTAGACCACTGGGGCTTTCATGGTATTGTTCGAACTCGATTGGATAACGACTCTTTAACATTCTCGGCGTGGTACGGCGGAACAGCACTAGTCCTCAGTTGTACGCACGCGCAACAGAGATCAAATTGATACGCCCTCATCCTCGGATATATACAATTTAGACATACACTTATATTACAGTTACAATGTATTTATTAACATATACCACTAACTTTAAAATCCCGTATTTATCAAAATGTGTATAACATAAATAATGTTTTTTTAATTTGTATATACCTATTTACTTAACCATTAAGGGTTCAATATTTAGTAATTTTACTAGTAATAATAGTATTTTACAAAGGTTTTACAGATAATATTCTGGTTTACTGTAATTCCAACAACCATCTAGTGAGTATTTAGTTTATACAATTTACGTGTTCTATAAATTCACAAACTCAAAGATTAAAGTCACCTATGATTTCTCGAGATTTCAGATAGTTATACTTCTTTACAGAGCCTGTGTTTCAGTTGACGTTGAGTTGCGTTGAGTTTACATAACGATGATGATGGTAGACTTAATCGGACCGCTAATATTCACACATTTTAAAGCTATCGTTTATGCTTTTCTTAGTTCTCTCAATCCTCAAACGTTGCTTGGACACACTCAGCGTCAAAAATGAACTAATAAAAACATAAAAAATAATAACAACATTTGATTTTTGTCTTCGATTGCAAATGTATGTACATACGTACAAATACGTGTATTCACCAAAAGATAATATAAAAGTAATTATATTAACAATGTTTCGAATAAAGAAAATGATAAAAGGGAATCTCAGGAAACCAGAAAGGTTGGTATGACAGACACACCAGATTAATTTTAAAATATATATTAAATTATTAGACAGGACAGTAGAGTAGAAACTTTAAAATTAACAGTAGCATAAAAAACAACTGGTAAGTTTTAATATTTTATTCCTACTACTATGTTTAATTTCAGATACCCGTTATTTATAATTTTGTAAAGTGTATAAAATAGAAAAAGGCCTACATTTTATCAATCCGCGTCTTCATCCGAGTCTACATTATTAATTTCAAGGAGTCTTATGGGTTCTTCGTGGCGATAACACTCATTTTTAACTTTCTTCACAAAATGAACTAAAATTAAGAAATGCATTGGTTGATAAACAGTACTCAAATTCATTGATTTTTGATGAAATATTAACTATCGCTTTTCAATATACAATTATTATCAAGCAAAAGTTTGGATTTTAATCTGTATGTACACGCATAACATTTTTCAGTGTGTAAAATTAAAATACTAACGAGCATCTAAACAACAATGAAACTTATCCTTTAGATTAGTGCAAGTTTAAAAAAATGTCTGCCTGTCAACTTATAAAATTGATAATCAATATCGTAAAGATGTGAGACAACTAAAATGTAATGATTGTAATCACCACGGAGTCTGTGACACAGTTAGAAATGTACTCGAAAAAAGAATCTACACTTTAAAATTGTAACCATCAAAATTATCTAAACCTCTTAGACAGTGAAGACGTTTTAACCTTTGAATTATTTCCTCTTGTTTGTGTATATTATTTTTGGGGGTTTTTGTGATTTCAATGCATCTCTCCATTTATGGAGGTTATTTTGAATAAATTGAAATATGTTATATAATATATCTTACCGATTACGACAAACATGATCGACACATTCAGCATAAGTAGAATTATTGGAGTAATCTTGTGAAGTAATTCGATGACATCATCTCCATTGCCAGTCTGGTCCAAGTTTACAATCGCTCCAATAGATAAGTTTACAACTATGAAGGTAAGTGTCAATTGTTGGAATCTCTGTTCAGATTTCTCCTTCATTGGCTCAAGGTATAAATGTAATACAATATAAATTACCGTAACAAACAGAGAGTAAGACAGGCTTGAAGACACGTCGTCTCTCAAGTTTGCAATTAATGCCAATATAGCCTTGTTGTACAGCTCAAATGATTCCCAAAACCAAAATGTATGTTTATATTGTCCACAAAAGAACTGCACACCAATCATCCATCCGTTTTCGTGGGTTTCGTTATGCTGATAACAACGTACATGATAATAGTATAACATAAGAACTATAACCAATGGAAAACCAATGATGTATGTTAAACCAACGTAAACAAGTGTTTTGTTAATTTGATATGTGGATCCACCATTTTTATCAAGATCAATTGAGTAGTCTGATGTTAGTACTGATTTTTTTACTACACCATTTAATGTAACGTTGAATACACGAATGGACCATGGTCCCACCGCCATAATATCTGCACATGTGTTTGCATACGTAAGGTAAAGAAGCAACATTGATAAAATTATACATTTTTTACGTACGCGGCTCTCAGTTACTATTCCATGGTACTTATTCCAGATGTATAAACTAACATAAATGATTGACATAATTGTCACTATAACAAGAGGCGTAGCCATTGCAATATGAAGCGAGGAATATGCGTTCCAAGTTTCGTGTAAACATCTTGGACTTAACATATTTATGTATTTTATGACGTCAAAATATTGAATTATTTGGCCGGCATACTCGAAGTTTTTAGGCCAATGAATTTCCGTTACTTCTGATAGAATTCCTAAGACCTGATAAAAATTAATAGCAATTTTCAAATATGTCAGAAATGAATCTACCTTGATGTGTCGGTTTTCCGTGAGTCTTTGCTGCATCCTCCATAAAAAGAAAAGCACTCCAACTATTGCCAAGGCAACACTAACCGATATAATTACAGTTACAGCGGGCTCATGACATTTATAGCATTCGTTAAATAGCTCATAATATCCATTAGAACATGCTGCACAAAGCCAACCTGTGTATCCTTCGGCACAGCTGTTATTCAAATTCCGTCCAATATTACAACTCTTTTCTCCAAATGGACACGGATATACTTTTGGTAACGGACCTTTGTATACAGCATCTTTTAGTTCGTTTGGGTTATCAATTAGAAATGTGTCAGTTTGTAGTTTAGTTATAAATGCTCTGTATTCAGATAAACATGGGGTTTTGTTTTGTTCTTCAACTACACTACAATTTTCTTTGAACTCCCATGACCACCAGTAACCTTTTGCTATATTCTGATATCCTCCTGTACAGCTTACTCCTTCTTGACAGGACGAGCATGGACCAAATCTATCAGTTCTATGGAAATTGTCAAGGCAATAGCAAGCATTTAGATTCGCATATGTATTGGTTTTAGTTCCAGATGGACACGTCTGACAATCTACAATGGATGCCGCTCCTGCATTATGTGAGAAACTTCCAATCGGACATTGCTGACAGGATTCTCTAAAACCACTCATTTCACTAACTCCTCGTCTATCTTGATAGAATCCACCTATAAACAAATCAATGTACAGTAACAAGGTTTTGCAGCAAATTTTTTCCAGCATACAGTATTATTTTTTTAATGTATTGTTCTGTTTAACACTGAATGAAGTGAATAACAGTTTTTGTTGTATTTACCCATGATTTATAGTACAGTTAACATGAACAACTCACGTAATGGTGAAAGATAGCCTATTCCAGCCTATTTACATGATAGGTTGCTTAGTTAAATCATCCATTAATGTTCATAAATAAAGTATATTAATAGTACTTTTAAAAAGTAGGTTTTGATACTTAAAAAACTTGTAATGTAATAGGCCTACCTTATTTATTGCATTGCATTGAGATTTTGTCTTTTAAAATAAATATTAATGTCTTTGCTTCCCTTCCTTATTACTAACACATTGCATTGTTATAACTACATAACGCCGAGAATGTTAAAGAGTCGCTATAAACACATCAGGCAAAGAACATTAATTCTAAACCGCCCGGTGTTATACTGAAATTCAATTAATTAATTTGAAACTATAAAGATGAGGAAATCTGTGAGAATGAGAAAAATTCGCCCCAACCGAGACTCGAACTCGGACCGTCTGCTTGACATGCAGATGTCCTAACCATTAGACCACTGGGGCTTTCATGGTATTGTTCAAACTCATTATATATATAAAAAGAATCTCTTCGACGATCCCGCCTCGTGAATAAAAATACTGAAAGATGAGGGCGTATCAATTTGATATCTGGTGCGCGTGCGTACAACTGAGGACTAGTGCTGTTCCACCATACCACGCCGAGAGTGTTAAAGAGTCGCTATCCAATCGAGTTTGAACAATACCATGAAAGCCCCAGTGGTCTATTGGTTAGGACAGCTGCATATCAAGCAGGCGGTCCGAGTTCGAGTCTCGGCTGGGGCGACTTTTTCTCATTCTCACAGATTTCCTCATCTTTATCGTTTCAACATAATTAATTAAATTTCAGTATATCACCGGGCGGTTTAGAATTGATGTCCTTAGCCTGATGTGCTTATATATATAAAAGTATATCTTCGGAGATCCCGCTTGGTGAATAAAAATGCTGTAAAAGATGAGGGTGTATCAATTTGATCTCTGGTGCGCGTGCGTACAATTGAGGACTAGTGCTGTTCCGCCGTACCACGCCGAGAATGTTAAAGAGTCGCTATTCAATCGAGTTTGAATAATACCATGAAAGCCCCAGAGGGCATCTGCATGTCAAGCAAACGGTCCGAGTTCGAGTCTCGGTTGGGGCGACTTTTTCTCATTCTCACAGATTTCCTCATCTTTATCGTTTCAAATTAATTAATTAAATTTCAGTATATCACCGGGCAGTTTAGAATTAATATTCTTTGCCTACTGTGTTTACATATATAAAAGTATCTCTTCGGAGATCCCGCCTCGTGAATAAACACTGAAAGATGAGGGTGTATCAATTTGATCTCTGTTGCGCGTGCGTACAACTGAGGACTAGTGCTGTTCCGCCGTACCACGCCGAGAATGTTAAAGAGTCGCTATCCAATCGAGTTTGAACAATACCATGAAAGACCCAGTGGTCTATTGGTTAGGGCAACTGCATGTCAAGCAGACGGTCCGAGTTCGAGTCTCGGTTGGGGCGACTTTTTCTCATTCTCACAGATTTCCTCATCTTTATCGTTTCAAATTAATTAATTAAATTTCAGTATATCACTGGGTTGTTTAGAATTAATGTTCTTTGCCTGCTGTGCTGTAACACTTTCCACTTGGATTGATTTCCATCAAGATATCTTTTCACCCAACATGATTTGAGATTTGAGATGTACAGTAACTCTTAATATGGGGAATTTTTAACCCTCCTTCGTCAAAACTCAGACCGTCTGCTTGACATGCAGTTGCCTAACCATTAGACCACTGGGGCTTTCATGGTATTGTTCAAACTCGATTGGATAGCGACTCCTTAACATTCTCGGCGTGGTACGGCGCTCCCCCTCTAGTGTAGACGATGGTTTTCGGAATGATAATGTTCTCCTTATACGTTTTCTGTCGGTTACCAATTGAAAATGCTTTTGACATTCGTAAAACTAAACTACTTTGTTTCACAGTGTTTTAGATGATTAATAACATTTTAAAGTACAGTTTTTATTGTTTGGTAGGGCCCTTTTGGGAGGCGGAGGTCATTTGAGGGAGGTGCTTATTCGAGGGATATATGTTAAATTTTGTAGTTTTAATTAAATATGGTAACATTTATAATCAAATGAAATCCTCTAATAGATATGAAAAGTGCTAAAAAAGAATAACAAATGCTTGGTAAATTGTAGATAACAGTGCGGTGAATTCTACTACAAATAGTACCGTATAATTGTGTTGTTATAAATATGTGGATGGATGTTTATTAGATAGTTGGGTTGGGGGGGGGGGGGGTTATTATTCAAAGTGATGTTTTATTGGAGAGGCGTTTATTCAAATGAATACCATCCTAATAATTATTAATACATTATTTAATTTAATCATCTTTTGAAACTAACTGCCGTGACAGAGTGGGCCCAGAAAGAAGACATTATGGTACGGCTTGCAACATGGGCAGACATCTCGGTCCTAACGGGACACAGGAAGATAGCCTACAGTTATTCCTCTGCAAGCTTACTCAATAAAACTCAGCTATCGGGATTTCACTCGAAAAATGTCTTATCATCAAATCTCTCTATGTAATTTTATAATACTATTCCCCACAATATATTCTGATTCTTTATGGCGTATATTTACAAAAAACTGAAATGGCTATGATTAATGGCCAACTTAAACTCCAGTCCTACTAATGAAAATCTAATGTTGAAATCATAAATTGTATTAAAAAACTCTTTATAATATCTTCCTAAGATAGAAATATGGAACAATAGCGTCGCTCTGAACACTAATGTTATCAAATCTACGTTTCGTGGTACATCTCAGATAGATAAGGTAGGTATTTAAGGCGGAGATTTGTACCGAAGTTTTTGCATTGTGCTCACCTATGTCAGAATTAACCATAATTTATATATAGCTATAAACAAATTAGGCAAAGAACAGTCATTCTAAACCGCCCGGTGATATACTGAAATTTAATTAATTAATCTGAAACGATAAATATATCTGCTAACTTTTCTGGCTGTTTACTTTATCGTTTTGATTTAGCTTTTCGCTTTTTATTTTTGTATCTCCATTGAGATCCAGCCACTGATACCCACAGCATTGTCATTTTTTTCAGTAATTTGCCTTTGGATTGATATAAATATATATATATATATATATATATATATAATATATCGATCATCATTCGCAAAAAAATCTCACAAACTAAAGATTATTAGTTTATTATTAGAAATAAATATTGCAATATGTTACTGTCAAAATAAATGGAAAAAAATAAGTATCCCGTTGCTTTATTATTTAATACACTTAAAAAATATACTTAATACATTACCAGGTGGGCACTTTTCACATTTTGAATTTCCAAATAACAGGTATGTCCCTTCTTTGCACGGGCTGCATGTTCGAGTTGATAAATTACATGTCAAACCAATTTCTTTCCTAAGATGCCTTAACATTTCCTCGTCAATCAATATATCGATTGGTGTACCTTCTTGAACACAAATACTATTGAAAATTAACAATACAATACAATTATAAATGCATCAAATTATATTATCTACTCCTCAATCAAGTATTCTTGTTTATATGTTATTATTATTATTATTATTTTTTTTTTTTCAGTTTAGGCCGCAAAAATATTTACACTAAGTGGGATAAAATATTTACACTAAGTGGGAAAAACTATTTTATTTTGATTTTCCGGTTTTGTATTATTTGTTGTTGTATATATAGACTAGGCTATGAATGAGGTAGGTGCCACCCGGAGAGGTAGAAATTCTCATATGACTTTTCTAGACCAGTTTTTTCTGGGGAATCCAAATATATTGGGTAAATGGGCTGTAACCTGAGAACTTTCGCGTGAGGGCGCTTTTTTCAAAATGGCCACCAGTTACAGTAGACTATGATATCTTGGCAACCACTGGTCATAGAGAGTTACTTATGGTGTCAAATTGTTCGGAATGTACATGTTCCTATTTGATGTAAATAGCACATTTTGTCCGAAAATGGCCGGAAATGCCTCTATTGACCTTTGACCCAATATCCAACAGATATCATATCTCCGTAACTACTCGACACAGAAAGTTGTAATTGGTGTCAAACTGTCCAGAATATAGATGTTTATATTCAAACTAATAGAACATTATCTGTAAAAATGACCGGAAATAACGTTACTGACCTTTGACCCAAAATGCAAGACATTTCTCCTATCTGATCACATTTAGTAATATCTTGTCAATTAATTCATTTTGTGCCAATTGGAGGTTGACATTCTCATATTATTTTCTGGACCAGTTTTTCATGTGCAATCCGAATATATGAGATTAATAAGCCATAACAAGGCCAAGAATTTAATTCTTTTACTACATACATGCTTCCCTTAGTGTTTCAGTCTGTATGTCGTGTATTAATCTTCAAGATCGCTCACATCACTGCAATCTGAAAAGTCTTCATATTCATTATGTGTAAACAGTTCCTGGACATCCGCGGGCATCACTGTCTCAATCCATTTAGGCTCCATTTGTTCATTCCATCCATTGTGTGTAGGCCTACTGTTGTTGACAAAATCATTGACGTCTGCTGATTGCCATTCTTTAGCAATGAAGTTTGCTCTAAGTATGAAACTCAAGGGTCTGCTGACATGGTGGCAGTAATGATATATCTGTAATCTTTCTGTTGAAGATATCATATCTTGCTTGATTTACACAGAAAATACTGCTTATTTACGTACCTACTCCAATAGTGAGCCTGATGGATATGTATACAAGCAAGTACGACCTTCACGTATCATCTCATCTGAAGACAAGGTGCAGAAATTGATTTATGTTTTGACAACAGAATATGTCAACCCATTTGACCCCATTTTAAATAGAGATGAATTGTACAATCTTAGTTCTGGAGCGCCAGTGAACAAAAATATTGCGGACGGAATATTTAAAGTCCTGTCAAATGGCAAGTCAGTCCATGAAAGCTTTGTAAAGGAAAGGCTTGAGTCAACTAAATTGAAATTCCATGACCCTATTAAGCGCAACAAGCTCACTTTATTTTCGAATAGTGGGAAGAAACTCGAAATCAAGGCAAATGGGAAAGTAAAAGTAATAGAAGCTAATCGGGATGTTTTAGGGAAGCTTCTTGCCACCTCAACAAAGCAAGGTAGAATAATTGACTTTAAGAAAGCCTTCGAGTATCCACTTACCTCTGTCCCGCTAAGCCTGGCTAATGCAGATGGGACAAGACGAACAACTCAGAAAAGTGTCCTAATGGAAATTCTCATCGAAAAAAGTTCAACAGATGTTATGGATCCTGGTCGAGCACTGCCAGCAAAGGCTACTGTCATTGCCTATGTTGTTGACTTGATGGCATTAATCAGAACATTTACATCTTACCCTGATACGTACGAGGATCTTGCAGCAAAGGTTTTCAACAGCATCCATAAAGGATACAAGCGTGTTGATATTGTTGCCGATGCATACTTGCCAAAAAGCATTAAGTCTGTTGAGAGAAACAGACGCGGCATTGCACCAAAAGTAATTGTAAGCTCAACAATATCAAAGTTGCCCCGTGATTTCAACAATTTCCTTGCCAACGGCGAGAACAAGACCAGATTAATTGAGCTTATTCGATGTGTACTAGTGTCAAAGAAAGAAAGCATTCTAACAGATATGAGGAGTGATGTTATCTACTTTTCATAGTACAAAGAATGCATCTACGTTACTAACAGAGATGTTGTATTGGTTCCGGAGCTTATAGTAATAGTAGCCAAGAAGAAGCCGACACGAAAGTCATCCTAACAATCAAGGCGTAGCAATAATTCGTTCCCATTCTGGAGACATTGATATTCCAGTCATTGCACTATCTCATTTCATAGATGATGGGCAGAGGGTAATTATTGATACAAACACTGGGAAATACCGAAAGGTACTGAAATTGAGTGACATTGATTTAACAAAAGCGCAGAAATCATCCCTTATTTGATTCCATGCTTTTACAGGTAACGATTATAACTCCGCTTTCTTTCGGAAAGGAAAACGTACCTGCTGGAAGCTTCTGAAATCAAAAGCAAAATTTGTTGACACATTCTGCAACCTTGGAGTGTCAGCTGTTCCATCAAAAGAGTTGTATGAGGAACTTGAAGAGTATGTTTCACTATTGTATGGAGTGAAGGGGAAAAGTGTAAATCAAGCAAGATATGATATCTTCAACAGAAAGTTTCCCAGACACAACAAGATTACAGATATATCATTACTGCCACCATGTCAGCAGACCCTTGAGTTTCATATACTTAGAGCAAACTTCATTGCTAAAGAATGGCAATCAGCAGACGTCAATGATTTTGTCAACAACAGTACACACAATGGATGGAATGAACAAATGGAGCCTAAATGGATTGAGACAGTGATGCCCGCGGATGTCCAGGAACTGTTTACACATAATGAATATGAAGACTTTTCAGATTGCAGTGATGTGAGCGATCTTGAAGATTAATACACGACATACAGACATAAACACTAAAGGGAAGCATGTATGTAGTAAAAGAATTAAATTCTTGGCCTTGTTATGGCTTATTTGTCTCATATATTCGGATTGCACATAAAAAACTGGTCCAGAAAATAATATGAGAATGTCAACCTCCAATTGGCACAAAATGAATTAATTGACAAGATATTACTAAACGTGATCAGATAGGAGAAATGTCTTGCATTTTGGGTCAAAGGTCAGTAAAGTTATTTCTGGTCATTTTTACGGATAATGTTCTATTAGTTTGAATATAAACATCTATATTCTGGACAGTTTGACACCAATTACAACTTTCTGTGTCGAGTAGTTACGGAGATATGATATCTGTTAGATATTGGGTCAAAGATCAATTGAGGTATTTCCGGCCATTTTCGGACAAAATGTTCTATTACATCAAATAGGAACATGTACATTCCGAACAATTTGACACCATAAGTAACTCTCTATGACCAGTGGTTGCCAAGATATCATAGTCTACTGTAACTGGCAGCCATTTTGAAAAAAAGCACCCTCACGCGAAAGTTCTCAGGTTACAGCCCGTTTACCCAATATATTTGGATTCCCCAGAAAAAACTGGTCTCGAAAAGTCATATGAGAATTTCTACCTCTCCGGGTGGCACCTACCTCATTAATAGCCTAGTCTATAGTATAATTATATGGAATATTTATTCTGAAATAAAGTGATCAAATCAAATCAAATTATTATTATTATTATTATTTGTACATTTATTCACCTGCAATTATTTATTTTCTGTTACCTCGTGTACTTGTATGTTTAGTTTCTATGATATTCTTGTTTTCAGACAAAAGTAGTATTAATTATTGTAAATGGGCCTTAACGGATAGGCTACGAATAACAGTTTAAGTTTAGTAATACATTTTCAACAAAATATTTATTAATGGGGAAATGGGCGTGACGATGAAATGAGAAAGGCGTCCCAGTGTCACCATAAATAAACGTGACAACAAGAAAGACAATTTATATATAATACTAATTATTTTAGAAACGATAAAGATGGATAAATCTATAATAAGAAAAAGCCGCCCAAACTAAGATTCGAACTATAGGCCTATATTATGTATCATATGTCGGAGCACTCACTTATGGTGCTTTAACTGAACAATGTGCATACATTTTAACTATTGTATAGAAGTATTAAAATTTAAAGTAATTTACATGTTAATATATTTCCTAATGTTCGAGGGAATCGATCGAAGTCCACCACAACTAAGGTATCTATGAAATAAATATACATATAATTATTATAGTATTATTATTTAGTAAAATAAACGAATAAAAAGTAGAGTTTAATTATAGTGAATATAGTAAGATAATGTCAGACAATGTAAATACAAAATTGTTGTAGGGATTAAAGAAGATTATAATTACACTATTATCAGTATTATATTTGTTTCTTAACTAATACTCTACAATTAGTGTTCTACTTTGCATACATGGTTCCATTTTCTACCATATGTGATAGAGCATTTTTTCCGATTTCTTCTATCGAATTGTCAAATAAATATCTGAAGGAAAAACAAATTAAAAGGCTTACTATTTATATTCGGATCAGCCTCATTAGTTGAATTCTTACTAAATAAATATGAGTTGAACAATGCTGAGCGAAGTAAATAACTACAATTATCATGAATTATTATATTTTAAACTCTAAATTATTACCCGATTATCAGTGCTTCATCTACACACAAAACAAACAACATTATATACAAAATATGTGCCTGTATCATGTAAGGTAAGGTCAATTGTTACGTTATGATACGTATATGTATGTGTACTTATGTTACTCTAGTAGCTAGACCAATATTCGTATGTTCTTTGAAGTCCAGAGAATTTGACTTCAGTGGTGAAAGGTCAAAAGGTCAACGTCAAAGGCTATAAGACCAAGAGCCTCCTTAATTTTGACAACCACTGGTCAGCAAAGTAATTTTGGTCTGAAATCGATCAGAAGGTATATACATTCATATTCGGTCTAATGGGAAATTTTAGTCAAAATGACTGGAAAGGCCATTTCTGTGACATTTGACCCACAATCCAGGGCATGTATGTATCTCCGTAACTACTGGTCGTAAACACTTGAATTTGGTCTTAAATTTTGAAAAATAGTACAAAGGTCAGGGTCAATGTCTATATATATAACAAACACAAATATGTGCTTGTATATCGGCAACAACTGGTCACAGTAAGTAAATGTTGGTCTCAAAATGTTCTGAAGGTATGCATTTAGTCTAATAGGGAAATTTAATCAACACTGATCAGAAATTCTATAGGCCTACTACATTTCAAACATATTTCAAAGGTTATTAACCATACAATGTGACATTATTAAACAAAATAGGGGGGTAGTTGTCAGGGTGGTATTTTTCCGGATACGAAAAATAATTTCATATGTACAAAATTTTCAAATTTATGCTATGTTTAAGTTCAAATGTCAATAATGTTAGAATTTTTGCAAAAACATGTCATTAACCTAAATATAATTGTGTAGTTTCTGAACAGTTTGAACCATATTTAGTGTCTCTCCAAATAGTGGTTACTAAGATATGATAAATCAAGGTCAAAGGTCAATAATGTTAGAATCCGCCATTTTTTTGCAAAAACATGCCATTAGACTGGATCTAAATATATAGTATCTCTCCGATTAGTTGTTGTTGAATTAGGATAAGTTCAAAGGTCAATAATGTTCAGAAATAGCACTTCCATTCGTTTTTGGACAAACTTTTTCATTACAGTGAATATAAAAACATAAAAGTTGTTGGCACCATAATTAAGTATCTGTGACTAGCGGTTTTCAAAATATAGAGTGAATAAAGTAAAAATTGCCGCCATATTTGATTATGCAAATCAAGCTACTTCCCTGTGTCGAAAACCATTATGATGGTGATAATAAATATGTTTGATAGGGTCCAAAGGAGACATTTCATCAAACCTTTTCTTACAAATAAGTCCAAAAATTGTATTTTTTAGCTAAATCCCATCCATCGACTACTAGAATAACTGTATAAATAAGATACAATACCGAGAATCGGGTGTGACAACACAATCGGATACTATTAGATACTAAAATTAAAATTAGATCAGTCTCACATGTATTCCAGTGTCGTGCCTTTGGTTTGTAATGTTCCATATGAAAGGTTTGTCATTCCATTACCATAAAGAAATCTATGAAGCAAATTGTTATAAACATTAAAGTTTCATGTGATTGTTTTGTTTTAGAAAAATAATAATAACAGCTTTATGTCTAGCAACAATAAACAATGTCCAACACAGGAAGCGTGCTTATTTGAAGAGAAACTGGTTTACTGTAGTCTCCGAGAGATCCCATCCGCATTCATCGCTATCACCATCCTGAATACCTTCCGAAGTGGCAAAATACACAATACACACAGGTGGCGGGAATACACATTTACTCCGCCACAGTCCTTCAGGTGCCCAGCGAGCAATGCCGAGAGAATAGGCTGTCAAATAGGGTAAAGTATTTACAATCAACAGTCAAAGAAATAATACAATATATATAAAATGACAGCATTGTTAACAATGGTTTTAACTAGAAATACTTACAGATAGCGAAGATTAGTTTCACTGAATGCTCCATCTTCGATAAATGTAATGTTGTTGTGTACAAGTAGTCTACAAAATCAAACATCGATGTCTACTCTGGTAAATTACAACACGCTAATACACGCAAAAGTGTTTTGTATAGTGTTGTGTAATTAGATTTTTATTGTGAAAAGAGCTACTTTTGGCTGAATCCTAAAATGTTGTGAATTATCAGCGTGCTGGAATTGTAGCCAGGTTATAGTTTTGACCTCTCGTTAAATAAAAGTGTGTGCTGTTAAAATGTTGACCAAAGCTAGTAGATTTTCCTTTATTTTCGGATATTATTTTAACCGAGTTAGATCTTAACATTACGATAATTAAATATTGAACTAGGGTATAACACGGTATTACGATTTAATAGTTTAAACGTTTTTTGGGAGGAGGGGGTGTCGTTGATCTCGGCTCCTACAACGTGTTCACATTTAGAGTGTTGTTGTATTTATAAACATTTATTCAGTAACTTGCAGGCAACAAAAGAGCTGGGGATAGGATTTTTAGGGGAGGATCATTTTATTTGTATAACAGTTTCTTTAAAACTTTTCCAGTTACTTTTTTTTTTACTTTTTTCTCTTTATATATGTATCGGTTGTATACTTACAATGATTCAAGAGATGGCATATTAGTAAATGCAGTTTTTGAAATGCGTTGAATTTGATTTTTGTTGATAAGTATGTTTGTAACTGATGGTAATTGCGTGTCTTCCAACGATGTCAGATTATTCCAGCTTAAATCTCTAAAACATACATTACAATATATAAAGAAATTACATTGATTAAAGAAAACAGTAATATGTTTGATAAAATACTGATACCACATTAGTTCTGATGAAATTAACTAAAATAATAATTTGAGGAATACCGGGTTTTCTAATTTTGAAATTGATTTTGAATTACTTGCTTAAATGGTTCGTTTTGTGCCTCATCAGTGTTAATTCCGCCACATGATCAATGTATATAACATTAGACTATACATATATTATAAATCCAAAGGCAAATTACTGAAAAAATGACAATGCTGTGGGTATCAGTGGCTGGATCTCAATAGAGAAACAAAAAAAGCGAAAAGCTAAATCAAAACGATAAAGTAAAACAGCCAGAAAGTTAGCAGAGCTTTCCGGCAACACAAGCCCTTCATCAGTGCAAGTGAAAGAATTTATTTATTTAACAGCATATTTATACAAGATTATACACAATCAAGTAGAAATATACTTATTTTGCATTGTGGTCCTGTCGACAAAAACGGATACAAATTTAAATACTTATACAATTACAATTAATAATAATAGCAACAAAAGAGACAGGGTGGTGAATAGTGGTTGGATACTGAATAAGAGTAGGAAACAAAGAAGGTAGCTTGGTAGAGATATAAATTTGGAATGGAAACAGATGGCTGCAGTCGCGTGCTCATTAGTGTTTACCGACCGACCGACAAACCTACCAACTGACCGAAATTACTGAACATGTTTAAAAATGTTGAAATGTTTAAAAACATTTATATTTTTTTAATTTACACGTGCGTAGCCTGTCACTTTTGACGTGCTCGTATAACGTAATTTCGAGTTGAAAAGTAAGTCAAGAAAACAGAAATCGGGCAAAAAGAGTGCTCAACAATATTTAACGCGCAGTGCGCGCACAAAAATCTGCGCACTCATGGCAATTTTGTAAACGCTTAAAATTGCCTGAAACGTACTCTTATTTCATCGCAAATAAAATTGTGAAAATTTTAAGCGCACGTACGCATGCGTTACATGCGCTACGCACGTAATTGTATTGCCATATGATTATTTATGCCCTGAAATTTATGAGTACCAAATTCTATTTAATTGTGATTCATGGTTGTGAAGATATGATTACAAACGTGATTTCGTTAAATCGTGCGTAGACCGCGTAATTTTTTATTGCGCACCGTGAGAACATAACCACATCGATTTCTGGCCATAAGGAATATACTGTGAAAAATTGACTTAGCTAGATTAAACTGATATCAAGATAAGGTCAGAAAGCGATAAAACGCATAGTGATACCGGACCGACTGACCGACAGACAGACAGATCGACCGACTGACATAGTGAACTATAGAGTCGCGTCCACGCGACTAAAAACAGCCTAAATGGCGCTTAATATTGAAACTTAAATTTTGGTAGGCATTGGAATAATTTTATCGATCTGGGAGTATGTTCCTAATGTTTTGTCGCTCCATTTGACATCGTGGTCTAATGCAATATATTATATAAACACAAGAGGCAAAGAACATTAATTTTAAACCGCCCGGTGATATACTGAAATTTAATTAATTAATTTGAAACGATAAAGATGAGGAAATCTGTGAGAATGATAAAAATCCGCCCCAACCGAGACTCGAACTAGGACCGCCTGCTTGATATGCAGATGTCCTAACCATTAGACCACTTGGGCTTTCATGGTATTGTTTGAACTCGATTGGATAGCGACTCTTTAACATTCTCGGCGTGGTACGGCGGAACAGCACTAGTCCTCAGTTGTACGCACGCGCACTAGAGATCAAATTGATACGCCCTCATCTTACAGTAGTTTTATTCACGAGGCGGGATCTCCGAAGAGATACGTTTATATATATAAACAAATCAGGCAAAGAACATTAATTCTAAACCGCCCGGTGATATACTGAAATTTAATTAATTAATTTGAAACGATAAATATATATAATATATAATACACTGTCATATCATATACTGTAATTTTTGTTGTAAACAGTACGTCGGAGAAATAAAGAAAAACACTCTCTGTGAGAATGACACAACACAGATCAGCTATCAAAACATTACAGATTGAACAATATATAGTTTTCAGAGTTATTGCAATAGACCACGATGTGAAATGAAGTGAAAAAACTCAGACAGACAACCACCGGGAATTACTACTTATACCACAAACCTGTTTTGACTTATAACATTAGGAAAATACTCAGATCGGTAAAATTATTCCATTGAATACCTAAATATATTTATTTGTTATTCCTTATTAATTCTCAATTCCTAAATTGTTTATCTCTATCTTCGTTGTGTTCTACTCTTAATCTCTCCATCCTATATTTACCAGCCTGTGCTTCCATTTTTTTTTTATTATTATTATTCTAGTCCACTTAGGCATAAGCAGCGCGTTTCTACTTAATATAGTACTCTCATCTGCATAGATGAAAGGCTAGTGATGCCTGAAAGCTCTGCCAAATTTTCTGCCTGTTTTACTTTATCGTTTTGATTTAGCTTTTTGGTTATTTTATTTTGTATCTTTTGTATTTTTGTATCATTGACATCCAACCACTAATGCTCACATAATTGTAATTGTGTTCAGTAATTTGCCTTTGGATGTATTTAGGCCCTTGCTTACACAAGAACGCATGGTTGACATTATTTGTATTTGTGTACTGCATTAGCCTACTCATGTTCCTATTCATTCATAACATGTTAAAACAAATGCGAGGATAAGTAGGACATGATAAGTTTAAAATTATTATAAGATATAACACTCACAATGTACCTGTACCGTTCATGCAATCGTGTACGATTGGTATTTCCGTCAGTCTGTTATAAGCAAGCGTTCTGCGTAAAGTACGGTGTAAATTGACATGAATACATTGTCAAGCAACTATTGAACATTATGTAAAGCAAAAGTTTACAACAAATAATGATGATACGGTTTATCAAATCATCTACCACATCCTGCATAGTATGGAAATGAAACGATAGACGTAGGCTACCTATTGTTTAATCTGCTATATCTGCACACAGAATAAGGCTTAGAAGAAAAGACTATATTCCTATATATACATTATTTGGTATATAACACTCTCTTCTCTAATTGATATTCAAATTGATATCAAATAGCGAATTATATAACTTTTAGAAATGTTTTGAAACAAAAATTATAGGGCCTAATTATACAGTACATAATATATTAATAAGCAGTACTCACAGAACATGCATTCTATCCAATTCAACGAATGCGTCCTTGTGTATAAAGCTAATGATATTTTTTTCAAGATTTCTGAAAGAAACAACATTCCTTAAGATCAAGTTGCCATACCAATTTAAGTAGTATTCGCAGTTTTATATCTCACACGTCGACGAGTTTATTTCGGAAATGATTCGGCTACAGTTGTTTTATAAACATATTTTATACCACGTAAGGTTGATGTTTTGTTTTTGTCATACATATTTTTATCCTTAAATATTTTTTTTCATGACAAACATTTTGTCTACCAATACAAATACCTAAACATATATTTAAATGTATTATCTACACATGATTTTCTGAGACAAACCAGTTTACAATATTTTTACCACTCAACATTATGTATTGAGTAAGTATGGAGTTTAACATTTGTGTGAAGTTCGCCAGGTTGACTATGTTTAGGTTTTTACTATAAAAGTAATTCAGCAAGACCATGGTATTGATCGTTTTATAAACTGTATTTTGACGGAAAACTAAGACATTGTGACGGAAAACAAAGCCATTTTACTAGTTGGTGGTTTGGAGATGTCAAGATAAGTTAAAGAGGATCGTATTATTTGTATGTGTTTTTTAGCTATAGGTCATAGCACGGACAGAAATGTCAGATGAATCATCAACAATTGAGAAATGGATGACTGAAAATGGTTTGGTAATGATAAAGAAATAGTGAAGCACAACATAGGTCAGTATGTCGTCGGACAAAGCATTGTATTGAAATATCATTTAACACTGATATATTATCATTAGTCGTCGGAAAAATTTAAACAAACAATATTTACATCTCTGTTATGTCTCCACCTTGGAAGGCTCTTGACGGTATGCTTTGTAGTTTGTTTTGGCCTAAATATCTAGGTTGGTAAACGAAAGAAAAAACGACAAGTTCATCAATACTACAACAAATTATGTTCAAACTCCACCACATTAACATTTAAAGGTAAAAGTAATGTTATACTTTCAAAATAATTATAATAACACATGCAAAATCAACACCACAATCACACCAAACCTTTCACATACACATTTAACCCACATGTTGCTTCCATCTGTAATATTTTTAAATGTTCCAGTTGATAAGTTTGCAAGGTTATGTCCAATAAACCTATTAAAAAAATATTATTATTATCTTTTTAAAATATTTACACATATCGATGACATTAAAGTACTTTTTATGAACTACGTAATTAAAATGTAAAAAAAATGAAATTTGTGTCTAGGTAATTGATTGTAATACACACAATTCTCCTTAAAGTTTGAAATTAAACGTTGGTAAGACGCACTGGACTTTTTACATCACTTACAAGTTCACCTGAAAAGGTGTTGACAATGCAAATGCATTTTCACAAAGCTCTTTGAGTTCGTTGTTAAACTTGATTTTCCTGAAACTCAAAATAATTTATTATTTATTTAACAACATTATTTTAAAAAAAAGTAATACGAAAAAGAAATATTTTAGAATACTGCTGATTAAAATGTGATGATTTAATCACATGAATGATATGAAAATACATAATAACTACCGAACTACCGAAAATAACGATGATGTATTAACATTGATTGTATTATGATGATTATGAGCTAACGCTACAAAAAAAGAGGACAAAAAGAACTCACAACCACGATAGTTCAATGTTTAAAAAGGTGAAAGGTTCAATTTGATGTATATGATTATATGATAAGTCTCTGAAAAAACAAACAAACAACAAATTATCACCAGTTGTAGCGTTGTGAGGGTGGGCAAAATTTGCACTTTATAATGTAACTTGAACAAATAGTAAGCATGACTATTATTATAATCACAGTTTTATAATAATGTATGTTAATTTACAAGAACAGTACACAAAGTAGTAACAGTGATTTTTTACCAATAATCATGTTATGTCTTTTATTTTTGTTAATTGATTATTTTTACCAATATGTTACACTATAATTTTAAAAATACATCAATTTACATTATTAAAATAAATATTACATTTTGTGGAACAAACATGTTATAAAAAAGTTGGCTGTGATAGTGGCGCACATTGACAGCTGTTGCGGAACATTACTTACAATATACTTACATTTTATTTATCAACGTAGAACCTTTAAAAGTGGTATTTTTCAGCACATGTATATTGTTGTTAGATACATTTCTATAAAAAGAATGCTTGTTAAAATATTATATAAATATTAAATGTGGTGGTATTATTTAGTGATTCGCTGTACAATAATATTAAAAAATCATTATATGGTAGACAATAAAATTGCGTTTATTGTTTATGCTTATTATACTGAATATTATATTGAACTGAAGCTAGCTCCTTTGCCTCCCCTTTACGATTGATTACTTTCATTAGATAAGTACATGATGCATGTTTTGTATGTTCCTTCCTAAATTATTTCAGACATCCAACAATAATTTCTCTAATTACAGGATGGATAAACTTTGTCGTGCTTATAAACTATGATTCTTAGAGAATGGACTAGAAATATTCGCCCGTTATAGCCCATTATTTCAATCAATATTACATTTTTAAACAACAGTCTGATAGATGATAATAGTTCAGTAAACAATTTTAGTTTTAATATACACATATATATTAGCCAACATAAGTTTTTAACCCATGTTTTGAATGGCCATTTTTTGGCCTACCGAATAAAGCTAAACCTGCCACGCAGTATTTGAGAGAATATTATTAGACAGATGCTTTTTTCATATGAGCTCTTTTGAATTCTGTTCCACCAGGAAAAACTAACAATACATGCAGATGTACAGTATTTAACTTACACAATACTAAGATTTGGAAGGTCGTTAAAAGCAATCGATATGTCTGCCAACGAGTTGTATTCTGCATATCTAATATTTAATAAATAAAAGTTTCAACAATAAAAGCTACCGTACTCTATTATCATTGACTATAGTAACCAATTTGGCAAAGTTTCCATAATATGTTTGAGTCACGCATGCATTATAATGGCATTATTATCTTAGATTAAGATCTAACAGCAATATATATATAGCTTTTCGCTTTTTATTGTTGTATCTCCATTGAGATCCAGCCACTGATACCCACAGCATTGTCATTTTTTTCAGTAATTTGCCTTTGGATTTATTCTTTGCCTGATTTGTATATTAATGTTCTATGCCTGATTTGTTTATATATATATATATATATATATAAACACAACAGGCATAGAAATAAATTCCAAACCGCCCGGTGATACACTGAAAATTATTTAATTAATTTTTGAAACGATAAAGATGAGGAAATCTCGGAGAATGATATTGTCCTCATCTTTATCGTTTCAAAAATAATATAACATTTATATAAGATGTTATATATGTTATGTATAATATATATAAATATATAATAATAATGAAATAATTTTCTGTGTATCACCGGGCGGTTTGGAATTTATTTCTATGCCTGTTGTGTTTATATATATATATATATATAAATCCAAAGGCAAATTACTGAAAAAATTGACAATGCTGTGGGTATCAGTGGCTGGATCTCAATGGAGATACAAAAATAAAAAGCGAAAAGCTAAATCAAAACGATAAAGTAAACAGCCAGAAAAGTTAGCAGAGCTTTCGGGCAACACTAGCCCTTCATCAGTGCAAGTGAAGGAATTTGGATAACGTCACAGTATAAAACTGGCAAGTGCTGCCTGGGTGGACAGGAATAAAAGAAATATTTATATATATATAAATCATACTGTCAAATTATATACTGTTCAACCGGTTTTCAGCTACTAAAAACAATTATCGTAGAAGGAGATATTATTATATTATTATTATTATAGAAGGTATTATTGTGTGCGGGTATTTTTCAAGATGGACAAGATTAGACAGTGTATACCATGATCGGAAAACACCCCTATTTGGGGAATATCGTTGAATCTAAATTCGCTTTAATTGTCAATGACTAATTATCTAACTCAATTGCATTAGTAAACAGGGTTACATCAGGTGGCTAACATTGGTACCGAAAGTACGAACCAACTTTATATACCATCGAGTAAACATTCTAGAAGTAACGCGCGATTTACCCGAATTTTGCACTTACGTAAATTTATATATAGATTCCTGTCAACTCAGTCGGCCTGTTCTTAACTATTGACTTTGTTCAAGTACTTTCACTTGCACTGTTGAAGGGCTAGTGTTGCCTGAACTGTTCTGACTGTTTTACTTTATCGTTTTGATTTAGCTTTTCGCTTTCTTTTTTGTATCTCCATAGCGCAATGTACTACATGATTGGTGTGTACTACATGATGATTGATGTGTAACTACATGATGATTGGTATGTACTGCATGATGATTGGTGTGTACTGCATGATAATTAGTGTACGTGCATTGCATGATGATCGGTTTGTACTGCATGGTGATTGGTGTGTGCTGCATGATAATTAGTGTGCGTGCACTGCATGATGATCGGTGTGTACTACATGATGATTGGTATGTACTGCATGGTGATTGGTGTGTACTGCATGATAATTAGTGTGCGTGCACTGCATGATGATTGGTGTGTACTGCATGATGATTGGTGTGCACTACATGATGATTGGTGTGTACTGCATGATGATTGGTGTGCACTACATGATGATTGGTGTGTACTGCATGATGATTGGTGTGCACTGCATGATGATTGGTGTGTACTGCATGATGATTGGTGTGCACTGCATGATTATTGGTGTGTACTGCATGATAATTAGTGTGAGTGCACTGCATGATGATTGGTGTGTACTGCATGATGATTGGTGTGCACTACATGATTATTGGTGTGTACTGCATGATGATTTGTATGTACTGAATGTTGATTGGTGTACTGCATGACAATTAGTGTGCGTGAACTGCATAATGATTGGTATATACTGCATGATGATTGGTATGCACTGCATGATGATCGGTGTGTACTGCATGATGATTGGTGTGCACTGCATGATGATTGGTATGTACAGCACGATGATTGATGTGCACTGAATGACGATTGATGTTCACTGCATGGTGATTTATATACTGCATGACGAATGTGAACTGAAGGCAGAGGAGGCGTTCCATAAAAAAAATATTTGAAAAGATTATTTGATTTGCGACGAGTCTAAAAAAATATTTGGTGAATATGATAATTATGTCAATGTCGGTGAACAAGGCCAACAGCCATTAAGTCGCGTGCTACAATGCATAGTGATACCGGACCGACAGACAGACCGACAGACCGACAGACAGACCGACAGACCGACAGACAGACCGACAGACCGACAGACAGATAGACAAGAGAGACCGACCGACCGACATAGTGAACTATACTGACCGAAATTACTGAACATGTTTAAAAATGTTGAAATGTTTAAAAACATTTATTTTTTTTAAATTTACACGTGCGTAGCCTGTCACTTTCGACGTGCTCGTATAACGTAATTTCAAGTTGAAAAGTAAGTCAAGAAAACAGAAATCGGGCAAAAAGAGTGCGCAACAACATTTAACGCGCAGTGCGCGCGCAAAAATATGCGCACTCATGGCAATTTTGTAAACGCTTAAAATTGCCTGAAATGTACTCTTATTTCATCGAAAATAAATTTTGAAAATGTTAAGCGCGCGTACGCATGCGTTACATGCGCTACGCACGTAATTGTATTGCCATATGATGATTTATGCCCTGAAATTTATGAGTACCAAATTTTATTTAATTGTGATTCATGGTTGTGAAGATATGATTACAAACGTTATTTCGTTAAATCGTGCGTAGACCGCGTAATTTTTTATTGCGCACCGTGAAAACATAACCACATTGATTCCTGGCCATAAGGAATATACTGTGAAAAATTGACCTAGCTAGATTAAACTGATATCAAGATAAGGTCAGAAAGCGATAAAACGCATAGTGATACCGGACCGACAGACAGACAGACAGACAGACCGACAGACAGACCGACAGACAGACAGACAGACAGACCGACCGACATAGTGAACTATAGAGTCGCTTCCACGCGACTAAAAATATTGTATTGGAGTCAAATTTGTATTTATCTATTATTATTATATTATCTGTACTGTAAATCAATGGATTTGATTAGATCAAAAGCATAATTGTCTATTTAGGCAAAATCATTATTTTAGTTTATTTTTGTCAAAGGATTTTAAGGCCTCATCTAATTATTGCTAAACAGGACCTATTTAATTCATGTTTATTTTTTGTTTGTTTTGGGACAATACATCTTAAATAAGTCTGTCACTCGAATCGAATATAATAAAACCATAATACCATAAACTTACATTTTGATGATTTTATGCGGAAACGCTGGTAATCTAGTAAGTAAATTGTGACTAAAGTTTCTGAAATTGAAGCAATAAGAATACAGTATATTATTGTTTAAACTTCTAAATGGAAAAAGAATTTTATATCAGTATATTGGTTCTTTGTTGCTTCTAATAACCAATCCCACCAGTCAGCTACTGACATTGTACATCTGTCAAATGGTAACTCAGGTGTCCTAATGCGAGCTGAACGAGGACGGAAACCCCGCGTAGAGCAAAAGGGCAAAAGCTCGCTTGATTTTAATTTTCAAAATCAAGACCTACACTGACCAGACCTACAACTTAGGTCAAAAACAATATTAAAAAAAAAAAACATCTTATTCATCTTTTTTCAAATAAAAAAAAAGTACAGTTTAGAAAAGGTAAACAGTTACATTTCGTGTGTAATAAAAAATAACTGTGCAATCATACATTTTCATAGAACCCGGCACAGATATTATGGAGACTTAATGCGGTCCTAATAATCGTAGGCTTTGTTTACTAATTGTTACTTTTTGATTTATTGATTTTTTATTATTCTATTAGCAATGCCTTGAATGTTTAGTTACTTTACACCGTAATATAAATATATGTTAATGTTGTTCAATATTGGTTTTACTGTACTACATGGAAAAAAATGTAATGGTTTCCATAGTCAAATGGCCGAGCGGTTAAGGCAGGGGAGCCGTTTACTGTACCTAAACAGCCAACAACATCGACAAGGGTTTGAGGCCGACTCGCTCTGGTGGAGGAACAAGTCTTCTCAGAAAAGGACTATAAACCTTAGGTCCAGTGTACACAGTTATAACATGTGTACACTTTAAAGAACTCAGTATTCGAGATGGATAGGGAGATACACCGGTGAACTGGTTCACAAAATAGCCCCTGTATCAGGGGGGTTACCACCTCTCTGATAGGACAGTGATACATTTACTATTGGTAATCCTTTGCCACATTGCCTAAAGACATAAAATAAAAAATAAAAATGGTCATATTTCATGTTCAACTTTTTAAGAATAGGAGGCTGGTGAGTGTTTGAGTGTGTGACGTCTATAAACTGCCCGTGGCCAAACCCAATTGGAATGGCATACTTGACTTTTATTTGCTTAATAAGGAATTATTTTCATTTGACTGGCATTCTATTGATCTTTAAATAAAATAGTAAATTTTCCAAACCAAAATTATTTTCAATTTCAACATTCAGTATTTTATTTAACATAGTTTAAAACCTTACATTGTAAGAAGTCCCTGTATTTCTAGCAGTTCATCTTCTTCAATCTTCTCAAGGTTGTTATTGCTCATGTCGCTATAAATGAATTATAATGTTACAAACAACTTGTAACTAAAACACAAAATAAGCCAAAAGCGTAATGTATAACCCCAACTAGATTATATATAAGTGGGGTATTATACTCGATTTGATTATATTTTTACATTCTAACATTTCCAAAAACTATAATATTTATTAGGTGAGTTAAATTCTTATTAAGGAATTCGCACTTCTAGTGGTCTGTTGAGATTAAAAGGAGAAGAAGGACTTACAGAACCAGCGTGTTTTTTGGAATTCCAACTGGCCATTCGGTAAGTCCTAGGTTTGCACAATTCACTGTTCTTGCTGTACATTCACAAACTGCTTTCACACTGGTATTGGTACTGCAAGCAACTTTATCAACATAAATCGTTGAATCCACCACCAATAAACACAACGGGAAAATTACCAAGAAATTATAAAACAACATTTTGAAAGTCGGTGCAGAGTAAATAACGCGACAGTATGCCATATCAGTGTAAGGTGGTTCTTTATCACGGTAACCTAAGTTATCAAATAGTGCCTTTTTTATAGGAGCTTTACTAAAACCAATACGGTTACAATAATAACACCTGACTGTATTGTCTGTCAGATAAACCTCACTTGTTTAATAAAGGAAGGTACTGGTGTTTGTTCATTTTCAATGAAAGTTATTCGAACTATTTAAATTGTTTAGGGTTTTAAAAAGTATTGATGTACTACTTGCATGAATACAACATGTATAATAGGGGTAAGTACGAAGAAAAGAAAGAAAGAAAAGTACGGTTGTTTGTTATATTTTAATTGTGTATTACCTGTGTAGAGTATATAGAATGTAGAATATACCAATTTTAAATAAATACCTATACTTGCGATTCTTAATTGCAGTCACAAGCTGTCAGACATGATGGAAGCAAAAGAGGATGGGTTTCGTGTTTTTTTATACTATTTTGAGTGTGCTCTTTATTATAGTCGCTTGTTCCATAACGCGAAATACATATCGAATTTATTTCTTCATGGCTACAAGGTACATACAAATATTTTAAACAAACTTTCCAGGGTCATCTTTTTTATTTCTTTTCTAAACACAGCAATATAATATCTAATCAATACAAATTAATTTCTTCATTTAAATACGAAAAAAAAAACATATATATGAGGTTTCGATTGCCAAAGTTCATCAATTTACCGATTGAAAATTGACAACCATACGTAGAAATTATCTAAGGTACGTATATCCTAACTTAAATACCAAATGTAAAATTAGTTAAAAACACACTTTCAACAAACATTATTTTCAGTGGTAAACGTAGTAATATTATAAGTTTTAGTCATACTACAAACTAATTAAATAGAAAATAGATATAATAATACACCCTAAACACTTTTATAATGAGAATGCAATAATATGTAAATGTTAATTATAATTTGTTAATCTAAAGTACAGAATAAAATAAGTCTTGTATAGACAATATTTTTTTAAATAATGTTAACGTTTATCAGGAAAAAACAATTATCATACTATTTAAACATTCGTTCTTATGCCAAAACAGGCATGTCCATAATTGACTCATAACATGAACATTATTTACACTAACTATAAAAATAACTATTGAAAACGGTTTGTAGAAATGATTATTTTATACAAATATAACACAAAGAAACTTAACTGTCTACTAGGTCATTATCTCGTAAGCAATATTGTCGCCGAATATTGCAAATTGTTATAAGAAATGTGTTTGTATCGTTTATCTTCTCTGATAAGGACTATAATAAACATCTAGCTCATCGTGTACTTTAAAGAACATGGTACATCTTTCGATACGAGTAGATGGTTACCCTCGGTGTACCAGTACATCACATCCACTGATCTCAGGGAGACCAGTCTTTGACTGAAGAGGTCGCTCAGTATATATAAAATATTTCAATAATTCAATTCAATATAAAACTCTTATAATGTGTTTACCCTTGAACAATACGGTATGATTCTCTAATGGTGGTGTTTAGTGATTACTGGAATCAATTCTTATTAATTGTATTACAATACAGCTATAATTTAAAACATTATGTCTTCTTTTCATTATTTTTTCATTTACCAATGGTCTTTATTTACTAATGTATATTCTCTAATCTAATTATTTGTCTATATAGATAGTTCTATTTGTTTGTCTTTCGCGGATTGGTTCCATTGAATAATAATAATATTATTATAATCAATATTGTTTCATATTGTCTATACAGTATTATATCACCTATTCATGTATATTAATATGTCTATATGCATATTTATTTATACATATCCAATGAAATTATATTGTACATAATTTGTTTACCACATATTCTAACTACATTTTGTTTTAAAAATTATTTTTTATTGATATACAATAACATGTATTAAACTGTAATTAACAAGTTGGTTTGTCAATTTACAGTTACTTACTTTAAAAGACCACCATAACATTTCACTTAAATGGTAATACAATAATAAACAATCTAATCTCAATCAGTTGACATGTTTCACTCCATAATAATTTATCAGATGATTATACTCTAGAAAATTATTTAATTTAAACTAACTTTAAAAAATAAATAAATAAACGTATCAATATAAAAAATAAAACTTTTCAAAAATAAAATGTATATAATTCCTTATTCATCACTATCTTTAAAAATAAACATTGTTTTTTATCTTCTTCTTTTATTTACCACACCACTTTATTCATTCAATGTTTCATATCATAATTTTAACGTTTAGTATCATACCATTAGTAAACATTAACATTCATTTAGTACGTTTGGTTTCTGAATTACTAAACATGAATACAAAGGATTTACTTAACATTATTTTTATCCTCTATTTACAATAACAATGTATTAATTTAAATTAAAAATCAACATTACATAACCAAATTTATAACATCGCAATACAGCATACTTCACTACTACCACAACTTACCGTTAAGTTTAAAAAAAATCTATTAACGTATACTATACAAAAAAAAGCGATATCACTGAAACTATATAATATTATTTTCCTCAATATGTGATTCCTCCGGGTCATCATCAATTCGAAGAAGCAGTACACCCCTCTCTCGGCGACAGCAGTCTGTTTTAAGTTTCTTTAAAAAATCAACTAAAATGAGAAAAAAAATAAATGTAGGCCTACTTTTCATAAAGCAGTTTACCGAATCTGGCGGTTTGATATGCCTATATTTACATATGTCAGTATTTGAGCATTTTATAATTAATATCTTACCAATTACGACCAGCATGATAGACACATTCAACATAATTAGAATGACAGGGGTGATCTTGTGAAGCAAACCAATGACGGCATCTTCATTAAAATTCTGATCTAGATTTACGATTGCCCCAATGGATAGATTGACAACGATAAAAACAAGTGTCAATAATTGGAATCTCTGCTCTGACTTCTCTTTCATTGGTTGAAGGTACAAATGCAATACAATCAAGATGACAGTAAAAAACAGAGAGTATGACATGCTTGAGGACACGTCGTCTCTCAGATTTGCAATGAGTGCCAGTAGAGCCTTATTATACAATTCAAATGATTCCCAAAACCAATATCTGTTCTTGTATTGTCCACAAAAAAAATTCACATCAATCATCCACCCTTTATCGTGGTTGTCTACAGGCTGATTATAACGTTTCCAGTATAGCATAAGAACTACTGTCAATGGAAAGCCAATGATGTATATCAACGCAACGTAAACAAGTATTTTGTTAGTTTGATACGTAGATCCATTATTTGCATCCAGATCAATCGAATAGTCTGATGTTAGTACTGCTTTACTGACTATACCGTCTTCTGTAACTATAAATGAACGAATTGACCATGGCCCCACCGCCATGACGTGGGCACACATATTCGCATACGTAAGGTAAAAAAGCAACATTGATATAACGATGCATTTGTCAATAATCCTGCGCTTAGTCATTACTCCATGACAGTTGTACCAGATATTACACATACAGTAAATGGTAAACATAGCTATCACTATGACTAGTGGTGTGGCCATAGCCATGTGAAGTGAAGAATATACATTCCAAGATCCGAGTAAGCATCTCGGGCTTAACATACTAATGTATTTTATAACGTCAAAATACTCAAGGATTGTACCAGCAAACTCAAAGTTTTTAGGCCAATGAATTTCGGTTACTTCTGATAATATACCCAAAACTTGATAGAAATTAATAGCAATTTTCAAATATACCACAAATGAATCAAGTTTGGATTGTCGCTGACCTGTATTCCTTAGTTGAATTCCCCAAACAAGGTAAATGACTCCAACTATTACCAACATAATACCAATAAATATGATTGCAGTCACAACAGGCTCCTGACATTTATGACATGCGTTAAATAACTGATAGTATCCTTTTGAACATGCCGCACAAAGCCAACCAGTGTACCCTTTGGCACAAGTGTCATTTAATTCTAATCCAATGTTACAACTCTTATTTCCTAGTGGACACATATGTATTTGTGGTATTGGACCTTTATATGTATGGTCTTTTAGTTTATTTGGATCGTCAATAGGGAAATTGTCGTTTTGCAAATTAATTATAAATGTTTTGTAAGCCGATAAACAATCATCGTCTACTCCACAATTACCGGAAAAATCCCAAGACCACCAGTAACCCTGTGTTAAATTCAAATACCCTCCTTTACAGGTAACACCCTTTGGGCAAGCTATGCACGGTCCATATCGATCAGTTCGATGAAAATTTTCGAGACAGTAACAAGCATTTAGACTAGCATTTTTACTGGTATTGGTTCCAGATGGACACGAATGACAATCCGCAATAGACGCTGCTCCTGCATGATTAGAGAAACTTCCAATAGGACATGCTTTACATGTTTCTGTGTAATTATGCCTTTCAATAACTCCTCTTCGATCTTGATAGAAGCCGCCTGTAAGAAATCAATATTAAACCGAACAACTCCACGAAATAAGTTTCAAAATAATATGATACAATACACATACAAAAGTAATTAGGTAATTCATATTGTCATTGATATGTTATTTATTGTATTTTTTTATAATACATATAATAATAAATATCATATCATTCACTTAAGCTTGGTTCTCACTAGGACGCAACGCAAGGACGTAAACGCAATGCAAGCGTGTTGACCAACGACAAGCGACAGTTCGCATAATCCATCGCTTATGATTGGTCAACTCACTCACGTTACGTCTACGTCCTTGCGTTGCGTCCTAGTGAGAACCAAGCTTTAGATAAACAATACGTTTAGAAATTAATGAATCATAGGAAGGTCAAATTTCAATTTATTTAATTTGTTCATATTCGATCCCGATCTATGGTTACAATGCAGTTATTCAACAACATATGAGTTTAAGATACAGATGTCTGTATGAAGATCGATAGGAACTAGACTAGGAATTATTCAAACCGTAAAATAAAAAAGAATTATAAGATCAATTAGGCATACTGTCAAAACAATTACTCATTTGAAAACTTAGACAGACTCATATAATGTTGTTAATTAATAAAAATTACAATAAAAAAAATACAATAAAATACATTTTATTTTAAGATTATTCATAATTTTACCAATTTTCATTTGAAAAAAGCCATAAACAACGAAACAAATTTGTTTACGTCTATAATTTTTTCGTTATTGTTAAATATTTGAAGAAATGAAATAAACAAAGAATAATTTACACTTGTAAGTTACCTGGAGGACACATATGACATTTATACTTATACTTATTACATATCTTGTATGTCCCTTCCTTACAAGGACTGCACTTTTCGGTTGTGGGATTACATGACAATCCAGTTCCTCTAGCGATAAACTTCAATAACATTCCAATATTTATATCGATCTCTGAATCTTTTGTAACACAAACACTAGCAAAAAAAAAATTAGTTGTGGGTATATAAACATCACCATCATGATCCATATTGACTTAATGAATATCGAACATGTGATTTAATCACACGAAAACCACACGGCCAATTTCCTTTTTATCGGAACTGCTACGCCTTGAGAAATACAAAATACTCATAACAGCAACTTTATCTTGTAGCCTAAGTCCAGACATTAGTCCCAGACAGTAGCCAAACAAATCTCGTTAGACCCTACAAGCGTTAATCACACGAATGGCTTCACTGGCAATTCCCTTTCTATTGAAACTGTTACGCTTTGGGGGAAAAAACGAAAATACTCATGACAACAACATTATCTTGTAAGTTGGTCTAGACAATAGCCAAATAATGCCTACAAGATTTAATCACACAAAGAGCCATCTCAGAGAGTGCATTCCGTCGTTGGTTTGAGTCTCACTTAAACAGAGTATGGCTGTGTTTAAAGGAAGTCTATGTGTCTATGGGAAAAGTGTTGTAGATACAATGATTGGTATGTTTCGTCAGTGAAAATTATCTTCACCTGCTCTTGGAAAAATATATAGAACCATATATCAAAGATATCAAAATATTAAAGAATTAAATTAAATTAACAATAGAACAGTTCAACAACAGAAAGTAATAGATCTATTAGATAAAATTAGAGAAAATTGTAAGGAAGATCTGGCACAGTTTCTTATAAACGATGTCCAGAATGATCACTATGGTCCAATAATAGGTGACAAGACCTATTTGTTTCACATGGTGGTAAATGTATCACAATAAATCGTAATTTGGTGGTTAAACTTGAAGCCTGCCGAACTTAAAACTGCCATGAAGGAGCAGACACACTTTTGACGTTATTGGAGGGAAAATTGTTGTACGGTGCTCATCTGACACAGACTTGTTGTACCGGCAGGTTTCTCCCATAGAATGCCAGAAACGTCGAATATTGGAATGGATTACGGTTCAGCTAACAGTCGAAAGCTAATCATCAACGTTACAAATATACCACGACAACGATATGCGATTTCAAGTCTGCTTTTTAAAGAAAAGTAAAGTCAATGCTATTCACCTATTTAGAAAAACAAGGCCAACAGCCATTAAGTCGCGTGCACAATGCATAGTGATACCGGACCGACAGACAGACCGACAGACCGAAAGACAGACCGACAGACCGACAGACCGACAGACAGACCGACCGACATAGTGAACTATACTGACCGAAATTACTGAACATGTTTAAAAATGTTGAAATGTTTAAAAACATTTATATTTTTTTAATTTACACGTGCGTAGCCTGTCACTTTTGACGTGCTCGTATAACGTAATTTCGAGTTGAAAAGTAAGTCAAGAAAACAGAAATCGGGCCAAAAGAGTGCGAAATAACATTTTTTGAAAATTTTAAGCGCGCGTACGCATGCGTTACATGCGCTACGCACGTAATTGTATTGCCATATGATGATTTATGCCCTGCAATTTATGAGTACCAAATTTTATTTAATTGTGATTCATGGTTGTTAAGATATGATTACAAACGTGATTTCGTTAAATCGTGCGTAGACCGCGTAATTTTTTATTGCGCACCGTGAAAACATAACCACCTGGCCATAAGGAATATTCTGTGAAAATATTACTTAGCTAGATTAAACTGATATCAAGATAAGGTCAGAAAGCGATAAAACGCATAGTGATACCGGACCGACAGACAGACAGACAGACAGACCGACAGACAGACAGACAGACAGACCGACCAACCGACCGACATAGTGAACTATAGAGTCGCGTCCACGCGACTAAAAATATCAAAACTTATTGTGCGTTAAGATTACTTGGTAGTGATGAAGTATTTGATAAAATAAATCACTGCATACATATTCCAGTTCAAACAGTTACATGGCATAAATGAGGTAAGGTAACATTATTAAATTAATAACATGACAAAGGGTAAGAAGAGGAATGTCCAGGGAAAGAAAATAACTGGTCATCTTTACAATCATGCAGCAAAACACTTGATCAACATATTTTACGGGAAAAGTATATATCTAGGGTGGATATGAAGGCTAACAAACACCCCATAACCAACAAAACATCTGCATCCGCTGAATTTTGGATGTCTTGACGATGGCGATGGTCATTATGTGGCTGGTTGGTTTGAAGGAACGAAAACGAATAAAGTAACGTAGTCGTATGATTCAGATACAGATATTCCAAAAGATAGTGAAATAGACGATATTTACTATGATAGCCAGCCATAGAGTGGTGACACTGAGAGTGTATATGAGGACGATGATGATTAGTGATAATTAAGACATAAGTGTTTTCGCCTAACCTTAATTATTTATACTGTAGCCTATGTTATTATTTGGCCTTATAGTACAGAATTATGTAATAACAGAAAGATTTTACAATAAAAAAAAAACGTAAATGAATAGAAACAGCCTACACACATTACAAATAATAGATTGTGAAACCAAGCAGTAATATTACAGTTTTAACCTATACTATGCTATACCTGTAATTGAAATTTTGGTAGGAAAAGTAGTTTTTGTTGTAATGTACCGTACCAAATATTGTATTTGTATAGAATTTTTAAAATAGGTGTTAACTTGAAACGGAATTATCAATAAATCAATAATTTTACTAGTAGGCCTACTAACGTGAAAATCATTTTGAATTTTGAATACGTTTTTAAAGTTGTTTTTTTTATTTTGAAAAAGCTTAAATTAGACGGGCGGGTTGGTGTGAGGTAGGTTTTGCGATCATAAAAGTTTATCCTATCCCTGTAACTCTTCAAATGATTAAATCCTAGAGAGAAATGGTGTACTGTAATGGTTTCAATGCAATGTTATCCGAAAATTTTGAGCTAGTGTCTGGGGAAACTTACAGGATAAAGGTGCTTTCGTGAATACGTTCGTATATTTCAAGGGGAATATCAGTGTAACTCTCTTGTAGGGCCCAACGGGCATTTTTGGGCTACTTTCCGGGCCAACTTACAAAATAAAGTTGCTGTCATGAGTATTTTCGTATATGACAAGACGTAACAGTTCCAATCAAAAAGGAATTGGCCGTGGCCCTTCATATGATTAATCTTGTAGGACTCAACGGGCATTTTTGGGCTACTGTCTGGGACAACTTAAAGGATAAAATTGCAGCCAATAATATTTGTGTGCATGCCATCCCAACGTGTAACAGTTACAATGCAAAATGAATTAGCCGTTTGGCTCTTAACATGAATAACAATATTTTTGAGTGTTCACTCGGGGCTCTGTCTTGGCCAACTTTCAAGATAGATTTGCTGTCATTTATATTTTAACATTGTATGTGAACGATGTCCAACAACTTTTATCCGTGTGACTTTTCACATTATTAAATACATTTTTTACCCCTCTCATGTTGTGTTCCCATAATAGGACCCTGCAGCAATAATATTGATTATTGAATCTTGGTCATATATCAACATAATCAGATTTTCACCCACCAGATACATTCTCTCATACAACAAACGCCCTCACAATCAGTGGAGGTTTAACAAGTCAGAATAAATTCCAACTTTAATTCGCAACGGCTTTTTTAAATAATATTGTGTATATGTAAATCAATGATGTTGCGTAGCACTGTGTGTAAAGGGCGTTTGTTGTATGAGAGAATGTATCTGGTGGGTGAAAATCTGTGATAATACCACACATGGCTCTGTGGTCTAATGGGTATGAAACTCGCCCTGTAAGCGAGAGGTTGCAGGTTCGAATCCCGCCAGAGACATTTTTTCATACAACTAAAAAATACGGAACTTTCGCCAATGAGTTATGCTCGACGCGATTATGAGATCATGTTCCGAATATGAGCACTGTTTCTATAATTTACAGTATGATTTATATATATATATATATATATACACACAAATCAGGCAAAAACAGTAATTATATATATATATACAAATATTAAACAATCTCAGTCAAATTCAAGACAGCTGGTGGTCTATTTACATTGTATAATTAGTTACATGTTCACTTATTTTTGTTTGTAACTATATAAATGGTACATACTTGTTAATAGGTTTGCCAATATTAGTAGGAATGGATCGAAGTTCACCACAGTTAAGATATCTAAATAAGACAATGATGAATGTTAGAGGGTATTGTAAATTGGTAGTCAAAATTAGTTATGTTGTTAATTTCATCAAAATCGGACGACAGAAAATTAAGAGTTCTTGATTTAAAAATTGGTTGATAGGTCATTTAAATCACAACTAATCACGAGCCAAATTGAACCCAAACCGCAGTCCCTGGGCGACGATTAGCTTGCCAGTTGACTACGACGTTTTAAAAGTAGATGCATGTGATGTGTTTTTAGTTGGCGTACATGTTGGATGCCACCTTATTTTGTAACATTATGGGTTTGGTCGGCAAAAGATATGAAACGTTTGATCTGAGTCTGATTAAAGTACGTCCTTGCGTTATTTTATACACTGTATAACATGATCGTACATTAATAAGGCTAACAATAGTTGTTAATGAAGATTAAAGGCTGATTTCATGATGTATGTTAAGTTGGTTACTAGTTCCGAGTTCCTTATTCAAATTCAATTATAGACTAGTCCGTCCAGATTTGAGAAAAATGAAATGCTGTAGACATTTTTTGTTAAAAGTAAAAAAACATGTGTTTACCCTGCTCAATTTTTAGATCTTCACCCTTAAAACGTGAAAAACAAAATGGCCGCCATTTCAGACTTATTTTGGCTTATAACTTTACTTTTAAGTGACGTAGCAAGTTAAAAATGGTGTCTATACCTATGTTTGTGATAGTGAAGATTCCAAATAATAATTGTTATTAAAGTTGTAAATATTTTATTCCAGCCGCCATGTTGAAATCCAAGATGGCCGCCATCATTTTAAACGTATTTTGGCTTATAACTTGACTTTTAATTAAAGATGTATTGTCCCCAAAAAAACATGAAAAAATAAAGATTAATATAATCAGATTTTGAATAGGAAATTTCACAGTTTTAATAAAGTTATTCACTTCTGTATAAAAAAAAATCATCAAAAATAATTATTTCACTTATAAAAAGACAAAAGAAATGGTTAATTTCAACCAAAAACCATTGTCTTCCAGACAATTTAGGTATATTTTGCTTTAAATTACATTTTTTTGGTGGAAAATGGTTTTTTTTTTGGATCAAGTTTTTGGTCATAGTGAATAACTATTATGTTATATTAAAATGGCATATTCAACAACAAAAAATTATTTTTTAGGGGGACAATTATATCTTTAACATAGCAAGTTAAAATAGTATTTTACCATAGTCCAGTAAAAGTATGGTTGCACCTACAACAAATTGCAACAGAATTTCTTTTTGTTTTGCCTCGTTGATATTGTCCAAATTAACATCATATCCAATGTTTACCAACATCGGACATCGGGAAGTGGGTTAAATGGCCGCCACTTACCATTTTGAAGTCTTGTATATTATCTCCTTAACGGTTTTACTTATAGACCACATACTGTAAGTGCATTACGAGTAGTTATAAATGTGTAGGATAATTTAATTATCATATGACGTACCTATGACGTCATAAGGTCGTTGTGACGTCATATATTATGTTATAACTGCTTAAATGACATTAACCTAAAAAATGTAAAAACGTTATAACACTTGACCTACTTCATTTTTTCACAATATTTTGGTATGGATATCGTTCGTAAAAGCCAGTTACTTATTCGCCGTAGAGGGCGTAGATGCACAAAAGTTCGCGGAACTTGGGTTGCAAATCAAGAATGTATTAAGAAACGTCAGAATTATCAATAAATCAATAATTTTACTAGTAGGCCTACTTTAACTTGAAAATCATTTTGAAACCAATACGTTTTTAAAGTTGTTTTTTTTTATTTTGAAAATCGTAAAGTAGGTCAAGTGTCATCGATCCATACAAAAATATAGTGACAAAATTAAGTAGGTCAAGTGTTATAAAGCCAGTTACTTTTTCGCCGAAGAGGGCGTAGATGCAAAACATTTCGCGGAACTAGGTTGGAAAATGGTAGATTAGGTTAACATGTTGATGTAATAACAACTCAATTGGACAGTTATTACGTATTAAAATCTGTTTTTTTTAATATTTGTGACTGTCCATTTAATTGAATTTGAATAAGGAACTAGTAACCAACTTCACAGACATTATTTCCTGTCGACGTTACAGTTTTGGTACGATCACGTCGACTTATCATAAGAAAGTTGGTTTTTGACGCAATGTAAGAAAATTGTATGTGTTTCGACGATTTTTGCCGATTTTACATGAAACCAGGATGTTTTGACCTTACGTTTCAATAAACGCCCGTGCTTCACGTTCCTTACGTTTCTTGACTTGAAGTCAACTTTCGTAAGAGACGGAAGCGCTATCGTAAAAACAAAACAATGAGATACATGGATTTATATGGCATAATGTGTATGACGTCATTATTTTTCAGCATGCAGTTCATTTGAGCTTATTTAATCAATGCTATGTTATTTGAGCCTTGATTCTTGAAGTTTACAGTTGTTGAATTGAATGCAAATTAATTCGCTAAAATCAAAATATCCGCTATGATAATTATGCAGATATTGATTAGAAAAACTCCTTTTAAAACAGTATAAACTTTGGTATTTTCATTTACAGTATTCTTCAATCATTTTAATTATTTTTTAATATTTGTAATTATATCACATTCATCGCATCTTTAGTACAGTCGTGTGCATGGGGATACGCAATAGGTACCTTTTATACTATTTGAAATACAAATATAAGAAAACCCACTCGATAAAGAAACACCAATCAGAGGCGATGCTTCAAATGGTCATGAATAGTTGAATGTTTTTATGAAATTTCAACTTTCGTAACAACACTAAAATCGTCGTAAACGCGCATCATGAATTTTAAATTCAGAATGTTAACTTTCGGGAGAGGCATATCTACAGCAGTTTGCGAGCGGACCGACACGAACTTGACAAACGCCATTGACGTCATATTTTTTTTCAACTTTGCAAAAGAGACGTAAGAATCGTACAAAACTTTAGACGTGTTGAAAACTCTTAATCTTACGTCGACTGATAACCAGCATTAAGATTACACTTTAATATTTAATCACATTGTTGACCATTACAATTGTTTTATTGGAACAAAAAAAACCATCCATGTTACCGTACATTGTTCCGTTTTCTGCCAGGGAGGAGAGAGAACTTGTTTCGATCTGTTTTAAGTTATTGTCAAATAGATATCTGAGGGAACAAAACGGTGATTTTTCTTGGTCAATGTATACTTACAGATTAGTTATTTCTTTAAAGTTCTTTTTAGGATTTATTTAAAAGTTGAAAGTTATTTTGTAACGGTAACACATCTTACATGTATTCTAGCGTTGTATTTTCAGTTTTAAACATCCCATTTGTAATTTTTTCTATTTCATTGCCATAAAGGAATCTGCAAAACAATATAACAACAATTAATCAAAGATAGCCGGCCATAAAGCCGCTAGTGGCTATAATAAAGCGACATCTCTCTAAATAATCAAATACAACACATGCATACGAGATGCTTATATGCAACAGCTAAGTCTTATAACAAGTCTTTAGGAGAGAAGTTTTCTGTCCTTAGAAATCATGGTATCTGACATTTGACCCTGGGTTGGTAATTAAAGTCAACGTTAAATCTGGTTCCGCTTACGATTGCGACGTTTTCTTACGATTAGGCGTTCCGATCAGTTTACCAACCAACTTTAAATATATTCTCTATCCGTAACGCAATATTTGTTTTATGTTTAATAAATAATATACCCATAAACAAAGTAAAACATTTGCAAGTTAATACTTTGTTGAAACTGTCACTGTCATAGTCGATTGAAATATTAAAGTACATGTAACGATACACCACACGTTTATATTTTGAAATTATTAATCTATATATAAATGTACGTAATATTCGGGAAATCGCGCGTTACTTCTAAATGTTTACTCGATGGTATATAAAGTTGGTTTGTACTTTCGGTACTAAACCACCTGTTTACTAATTAAATTGAGTTAGATAATTCGTTATTGACAATTAAAACGAATTAAGGTTCAACGATTTGCCTCAAATAGGGGTGTTTTCCGATCGTGGTAAACACGGTCTAATGGATGTCCATCTTGAAAAATACCAGCACACAATAATACGAGGATGCTTTGCGTTTACCTATCTCCTCCTACGATAATTGTTTTTAATAGCTGAAAACCGGTTGAACAGCTCGAGTACAGCATCATAATATTGAAGACACGCCGATTTTCTTTCAAAAATACTATTTTGATAGATTTAATATATAAGTTTATACAATTAATTGACTTGCGGTGAATGAAACATTCCAATCTTTCTTCTACAAGCGTCTATTCCCGCAGGCGTAATAACACAAAGACAAGTACACTCAAAACAGAAATTCAATTCGATTGTTACCTCCGCCAAGGAGGTTATGTTTTCACCCCTGTATGTGTGTGTGATATATGCCTCAAAAGCTCGGACGAGTTCGAATTTGAGGGGAAAAGGTCATAAGTCAAGGTCACAACTAACAACAAATTATTTTACTGCCTAGAGACCACAGTTTTTATTGAAATCTCACCAAACTTAGCCACAGTGATCAATGACTCATCATATAATTGTGGTTAAATTTTGAAGGGTCAGGGTCAAAGATCAATGTTCACAAAAATCAAAACAAAAAAAGAAATAAAAAAATAATAATAAAAAAAAATGCCCTCAATGGAATTTGAACCAGCGATCTCATCTGTGAGAGGCTGGATACTTAACCATTACACCAAACTCTCATCCACAACTTTGTAGTGTGAAGTTAGCCTATTTACACTTTAAACAAACAAAAAATTTTAAAAATATATATATTTTTTCCGGGAAAATTTTATGTAGGGGAATTTTACAGTAGGCGGAGGTTTGTACTCTCGGAGTACCCTCTAGTTTAAATCTGTGACTGCAGAGGTCGGATCTAGGTATTTTAAACAGATAATGAGCTAGCGTTTTCAGTCGCCGTCTATACCTGTACAATGAACTTTATTATTGCAGTTCAACCACCACCCACATCACCAACCTCCCCCTCAACTTAATGTTTCAATTGATCAGTTAAAATATATAATGCTAATAATACCAGTAGATGTATCAGTAATAGTATACAACAAATATATATTATAGTATTCCGTAATTGCAAGACGTTGTTGTAAGAAAACAATCCATGTTTGATGCGAATTTTATAAATATGAAGATACCACTCCATCATATTAAATAATGAGACATGATTGGCAGGCCAATATCATGCAATACAGACAATATTCAAGTCTAGAGTTTATTTTTAATTTTAAAATTGTCATGATGGCAATTATATTTGGCTACAGATTACGTCGTGTTTGACTCTATTCATTTGCTTTGTGTTCATTTTTACAATTTTTTTTATAGGACATATTTTGAGTTTTATTTATATTCGTATTAGGTAATTTCAGTAAATCGCGCGTAACCTTTTTCTCAATGCTTTTACCAAAACCGCTGTATCACATAACCTTATATGGGCCGGTTTAATCATTATAGTTATTTATCCGAGTTAGTTGCATTCTTGAGAACAGTTACCGCAATCTTTGGTGTGTAGGAACCAACTTACCCGTGTAAATAACTAAGTACCGTATGAACTGGCTCTAAGATACTAAATCAATTAGGATCGGCCTACAGTACGAAGAATCACATGCCCTAACGCAGAACAACTTTGGTGTGCAGGAACCAATTTTAAGCATAAATTGGCTCTAAGAAACACTTGAAAACCATTAGGCCTACTAATTAAGTTGAGTTAGACAAATATTTATTGACGATTAAAGCGAATTTACGATTTGTCCCGAATAGAGGTGTTTTTACAAACTGTTTTACATTATATAAACACCTTTATTACTGACAGTTGCTTCTCAACGTTTGTATTAATTAAAACTGTTATTACAAAAATATAAACGTCGTAGTGCTGTATCTTTCAATGTACGTACTTTACTATTTCAATCGACTATTTGTCTAAATTTGACTAAAACATTTGGACTTATTTTGTGACACTGTGTTTAGTGGTATTTATTTGTAAAACATGAAAACAATTATTTCATTACTGAATGGATAATGAATATTTTAAAAAGTGTTCCTCTTTCCATCCATCCTTTTCTCCATCCCTCGACCCTAATGTTACATACAAAACATGGGTTTATTTAAATTTGACTCATGTTGTGACTTTCTCTTTCGGAAGAAATTCCCAGCGTGCTAATTTTGGTTGACTACATAAATCACCGTGTATATTATAGTTCCTGTAAACGACATGTATTATTGTCCTGTGGTACGTACATTTGAAATCGCCTGTTTAATTTCTATAGATCTATCAAAATAGTATTTGTTAAAGATAATCGGTTTGTCTTCAATATTACGATGCTGTACTGGAGCTGTTTTCAGCTATTAAAAACAATTATCGTAGAAGAAGATAGGTAAATGCGAAGCATCCTCGTATTATTGTGTGCGGATATTTTTCAGCATCGGCATCCATTAGACAGTGTATAACACGATCGGAAAACACACCTTTTTGTGGCAAATCGTTAAAACCTCAAATCGTTTTGATAGTCAATAACTAATATCTAACTCAACTTAATTAAGGCTGGTTTCCTGTCGACGTAAGAACATCACTTTTGTTGCGACTACGTCGATTTGTCGTAAGAAATGCGGATTTTACAGGAAACCGATTACGATCGAAAATTTATAAAATCGACGCAACGTAAGAAAAATGGTAACGACAAACGATTTTACAGGAAACCGATGACCTAACAATTGTTGCGTTACGACGTTTTCTTCCGATTTTACAGGAAACCGGGATTTTTTATCTTACGCTTGAATGAAAGCCCTTGCGTCACGTTTCTTACGTCTCTTACGAAAGTTGACTTGAAGTCAACTTTCGCAAGAGACGTAAGCGCAATCGTAACAAGCAACCAATGAGCGACAAGAGTTATTACGTAATGTGTATGTCCTTATAGTGAAATAAAGCCGGACAATAACATTTGTATGTATTTACTACTATAATTTTAGCCTAATCATGTTCTAATCAGGGAGTTTACAACTCATATCAAAATATAATACTCTTATTTATGGACGTGCAATAAACAATCAGCATCGGTAGAAACGTCGCGAAAATGAACATTTGCAACAAGATAAGATATAGAAAGCCCCTGTAAGCAATATAATATTAATATGTAACTTTAACAAAAAATTGTTTGCTTGATTTTGTATAATTTATATTGTTTTGTTAAATTTATTCTTACTAGATGGTTCTCGAATACATAGTAATTTCAGAGTAGCAAAACTGGCGATTTCAAATGTACGTACCGCAGGACTATGATTTATGTAGTCAACTAAAATTAGCACCCTGGGAATTACTTCCGAAGGAAAAACTTATCACAAAATGAGTCCAAATTTTTGATTTGGACTCATTTAAAGAAACCCAATTTGTGTTTTGTATGTAACCAGGGAGATGTAACATTAGATGTAACAATTTTTAAATATATTCTTTATGCACTCAGTAACGAAATATTTTTTTCATGTTTTATAGGCCTATAAATAATATACCTCTAAATACAGTAAAACATTTGCGATTTAATACTTTGTTAAAACTGTCATTGTCATAATCGATTGAAATATAGTCACGATACACCACTACGACGTTTATATTTTTGGTAATTATTAATTAATACAAACGTTGAGAAGGAAATGTCAGTATAGTTTATTTGTATATAATAATGTGTTTATATATCTAACAGTAGAGCCTATCCACAATCTCAGTAATAAGTTTATTTGTATATATTTTTATATTACATCTAACAGTACGAACATTCACAGTAAGAAATGTTCGATTCAAATGAGGACCAAAAATAGGTAATTATAATAGGTATTTACAGTATTGTTCAAGTTTATTCTCAAAGGGCCCATATATTTACCTACCGTATGTGTTAAACCAAGGGCTCATAGATTTACCTACTTGTGTTAAACCAAACTCTGGCAGACTGAGAGATTGGGATGTTCCATTCATCGCAAATCAATACATTTGTATAATCGTATATTAAATCAAAATAGTATTTTTTAAAGAAAATCGGCCTGTCTTCAACATTATGATGCTGTACTCTAGCTGTTCAACCGGTTTTCAGCTATTAAAAACAATTATCGTAGGAGGAGATAGGAAAATGCGAAGCCTCCTCGCATTTTTGTGGCGGGTATTTTTCAAGATGGACATCCATTATTAGACAGTGTATACCACGATCGGAAAACACCCCTATTTGGGGCAAATCGTTGAACCTAAATTCGTTTTAATCGTCAATAACTAATTATCTAACTTAATTTAATTAGTAAACAGGGTTACATCAGGTGGTTAAAATCAGTACCGAAAGTACGAACCAACTTTATATACCATCGAGTAAAAATTCTAGAAGTAAAGCGCGATTTACCGAATTTTGCCCTTACGTAAATTTATATATAGATTAGGCCTGTAAATAATGGGTATCTTACTGCGGTAGTACTATCTCATGCTCGATTATATATGCTTATAGGCCAATAGGCCAATGCCTAGTCTAGGGCCTAGGTAGGTCTAATAATAATAGGAATCTCGAAATGATTTGCCTTTTTTTAATTTTGAAAACTATTTAAGGCTAGGCCTAGAGGGCCAGGATAATTAATTCATATTTTGATTCATACAAATAATACATAGGCCTACTAGCCTAGGCTAGTTTGATTATTTGGTCAAATCAATTCCTATTAGTACGGTACCATACAGTATTAATTAAGTATTTTACTAATACTAGGACCTTGCTTATCTACTGAAAATAACATGTTGGTGTGCTGCACTGACAGGTAGGCTACAATAACAACATTCAACATTTTGCGCGAAAAATGATAAAACCCGCTCTAAGAAACACCAATCAGAGATGTTGTTTCAAATACGTCATAAATCCGACCGACGTAAGAAAAAAATTTCAACTTTCGTAACAACACTAAAATCGACGTAAGCATACGACGTGTGTTTCACAGCCAAAATTTCAACTTTCGGGAGCAGCATAACTACAGATGTTTCTCTGCGGCCCGACACGATCTTGACTAACGTCAACGACGTCAATTTTTTCTCAACTTTCGTAAGAGACGTAAGAAACGTATGAAACGCAAGAATCGTTGCAAAATTCGACTTCTTACGTCGACAGGAAACCAGCCTTTAGGTTCAAATCAGTGCCGAACGTACGAACCAACTTTATATTATACCATCGAATAAAAATTCTAAAAGTAACGCGCGATTTACCGAATTTTGCCCTTACGTAAATGTATATATAGATTCGATCATATTTTTACTATGTTTATATAAGAAGTGACAAGTGGCAATTTTGTTATAGTTGTCAGAGCTTTTGTGTCACCTCATTGTGCTATATTTTTACTTATTCGTTTTCAACAATTCCCACAGCACCTTCGGATTGCCCCTTTGTACTGTATTTCACCTTTGGAAGCTGTGGATGCTTGTCAACGTCGCATAATCCCCGTCTCTAATTGGCTGGTTTTACGATAATTGGGTTTACGATTAAGAAAGTTGACTTGAAGTCAAATTTCGTGAGCGTAATCGTAATGTTGTAAAATTGCATCGTACTGTCAAACCGTCGAATAACAAATGGAATTTTAGTCACCGAGTTTCTGTCAAATACCTGTACTACGATGATTTCTACTTGCTCTACGTCGTTTTGACATTTAGCTTTTTTACAATCGCTTTCCTGTCGATTTTCAATTTCCAATGTAAAAACGACGCAATCGTAAGAAATTCGAATTCACTGAAATTAGCGTGACCAAAGGTCTATATAAGATACATTTGCAACATAATCAAGCTTAGTGCTAACCCTAACCCACAATTGGTATAAACACAATGCATTTAATTCCCTATGACAATCTTTATATATAAATCTATGTTTACGAAGTGCTCACCAGCAGTCAATGAATAACAGACTGATAATGATTTGGGATAAGAAATGCTAAATACAAACTTACAGAAAGCGAAGATTCGTTCCACTAAATGCTCCTTCTTCGATAACAGTAATGTTGTTGCCTACAAGCATCCTAAAAAAATATACACATATTTGTTTGATTACTCCACTGAACTGATCAACGAGGATGCAATATATCCGGGCTCATTAAATAACTCGGTACACATTTCGAAACAAATGTATGCATCTTTCATAAATTGCACTTTTACTTAAAAGGTAATTCTAATCCATACTCTTTTTCAAATAGCTAAAGAAAAGTAATAATAACGACAACGACGACGACAATGTCAACGGAAATGATGACAACAACGACGACAATAACAATTACATTGACATTGACACTGACACTGATAATAATTAAGAACCGATGATATGGCATCATTAAATTCCATGCTAGTTTATACTTACAACATTTCAAGCGATGAAATATTGGCAAATACATTTTTTTAGACACGTTGAATATTATTTTTGTTCATTAACATGTTCCCAACTGAAGGAAGTTGACAACCTTCTAATGATGTGATATAGTTCCAGCTCAAATCACTAAAGAAGAAAATATCAAATACAGCACTAAACAAGACCAGAAAAAAACATACACCATATTCCAATAATTAAACATTTTGGAAATTTGATAATGATTAAATTAATAATAATAATAATAATACTAACACTAACACTAATAATAATAATAATAGGCAATAGTAATAACAATAGCAATAGTAATGACATTAATATTATAAATAGGAATAATTATATTATCTATGCGAGTAACGCTTTTTAACTCTTACAAGAAGTCACAAATTCAGAGACAAAAACACAAATTCTTAATTTTAGAAATAAAAATGGTGTAAATATTAAAGATTCTGATTCTGTCAAGAGGTATGTATCTGTATAACTATATAAAGTGTATGCTGTCTGCATAAATGCTGTACTTTTAACATACATATATTATACAGGGCGCTATATTGAGTAAATACAAACAGCGTTTGAACATCGGTTTTAGACAAAGCTACAGGTTATTTATTTGGTATTATCTCTTGTTTCGCGCTATCAGTGACGCAAGTTGAGTACTGTACATTAAAAAAAATACTCACAGTAGTCTAAACTTGCTGTTAGCGGGTAAGATTGGTATTTCCGTAAGATTGTTATAAGCTAGTCGTCTTTATAAAGTTAAAGTATTAATACAACAACAAAATAAGACTATGATTAGAAATTTAAAACATTTAGATAAGTGGAAAAAATTAAAACAAGGCCTCTTATTATTATTTAAAAACAACAACAAATCGTTTAAATCCATATCCTCAGCAACGAGGGGAGTGGGTCTAACATGTCAACTATTTCTGAACAAACACCAGCCCTGCAATATGTTTTAATATCTTGCAATAATGGCAGCGCACAATAATAATACAAACTATATCAATTCTTTGCATAACAAAGTTTTAAAAACAGGGGCGGCCCAAAAGTGCAGATTGATAGTATTTGTGTCAATGTCATGACAACATCGATTTTAATATACATCACTGTACTTACAGTTCTTCAATATTGTCCAATGCAATAAAGGCGTCCTTATGTATAAATCGAATTTGGTTGTCTTCAAGTTTTCTGGAAAACAGAGCAGGAGTGTGTTGTGCATTCGTCGTGTGTTCGAGTTATGCAAATAGGTTTGAAAAAAACAGCGGTTGAGTTACATGGTCTAATGTAGTTATGTTTACCATCGTTTTCCCTGATTTTGTGTCTGTTTGATATGTGTATTTTTATAATTTATTTAGACACTTTAAGAGAATATTTATATAATTATAAGTCAGTAAGTTTCATTACAAGTTACAGTAGAAATTGTATTTAATTTTGTTTTTAGTAAACAATACTTACATATAGCTAATGTTTCCGCCTTGAAAAGCTTTTGATGGTATGCTTCGCAAACCATTTCTGTGTAAATGTCTAATATATTCAAAGAAACAATTATGGTACGGATCACTAAAATGTCAAGCTAAGCTCAAAACCCTACTGCAACCTCTCAAATTTAAATTGTGCAGTCAAAAAATCCAAAACATTTGTATATTCTTACTTTTCGTAAGCCTAAAAAATGAATTAGAAACTCTTCATTTGATAACCATATTCACGTAGAAACAAGATGATTAAAGAATCGGCTTAATTAGTGTTAATTTACTTAATCCTCTCATATTTTACTCATCCTTACAATTACCATAAGCAACATCATAATAATCATAACTATCGTCATAGATTGATAATTTTACCCACATGAAGCTTCCAGTTGACAAGTTTTTGAAAGTTCCACTAGAAAGGTTTACAAGATTATGGTTGTATGCAATCACTCTATTGAAAAAGAAGATATAAACAGGTACCTCAATCACAGATACAGTACGTTTATATTTTGCTTTTTCCGAAAACTTTGGGCACACATAAAATGTTGGAATTATTTAGATTGCTCATATATTTGAATGATAGTCTTATGTGGTGTTTATAAGCCTACTTAAAAAAACAAAATCGACAATATTGTTGTGGGTGTATTATTTTGTTTTTGTGAGTGTAATGTTGTGACGTTGGTAAACGGTGTATTTGGTTGTAATTTTGTTTATAAGTAAGTGTATATTGTTTACTTCAACAACAGTAGTGTAATCTTCTCTACTTACATTGTAACACTAAACATTGTTGTCAAAGCAAATGAATTTTCACAAAGCTCTTTGAGTTGTGGGTTAAAATTAATAGACCTAAAATATCAAAAAAATATAATAAATACTGTACTGATGAAAAAAATACTCTGTTATGATGAATATGCAGTAGACTGATAGGAGAAGCTAAAATTATTCACTATTATAAGAGATACATATATAATATATACAAATTGAAAGTTTGAACATATTTACAAACACAGGAATTTCGACCGACAGAATATCTTCAGAAATTACACAACTTTAAACTTAAGTTTATAACATCTTTGTTCCTAAATCATAGATCGGAGCCGTGGGTTAAATGTGTATATAATTAGGTTTGAAACTGAATCAAATAGGCCGACCACATCCGGTTATTTGATCTCAATTTTGAAAATAGTTTATGGCAATCGAATCTTTAGATGACCTGAAGCTCCATCGTGTTGTAGGCTCTGATAATGATGCCAAGGAGGACCTTGGTATTGTTCTTGCATGGAGAGTCAGCACTGGGGCTTGTCTTTCAATATCTCCAAGTGTAAATCAATGTCTGTTTCTTTAAACTGGAACACAAGTGTTTCTCTTATAGGATCAACGCAATTATTTTAGACAAAGTGTTAGTTCACCATGACCTAGGAATTTATATCGATATTAAACTTACATTTTGTAAACACATTTACTACATTATCTTTAAGGGAAATAAAATGCTTGAATTCATTTGGAGACATTGTATAGACATATCTAGCTCCAGTGCTATTATTTGTTTATATCGTTCCTATAGTTGATTCTAATATTGAGTATTGTTCTGTTATTTTTTCATCTGCTTTTGAATCTCAGTTAACCCGTATTGAGAGATTACACTTTAAGTTGTGTGGGTTTATATACAACAAGGCCATATACATGGCTGCAGTCGCGTGCTCAAGTTAGTGCTTACCGACCAACCAAACATTTATATTTTTTTTTATTTACACGTGCGTAGCCTGTCAATGTTGACGTGCTCGTATAACGTAATTTCGAGTTGGAAAGTGAATCAAATATGATGAAATTATTAAATCGGGCAAAAAGAGTGCGTATTAACGTTAAACGTGCAGGGCGCGTGCCAAAATCTGCGCACTCATTGCAGTTTGTTAAACGCTTAAAATTGACTGAAACGTACTCTAATTTCATCGAAAATAAATGTTGAAAATTTTAAGTGCGCGTACGCATGCGTTATATGCGCCACGCACGTAATTGTATTGCCAAATGATGAAATATGACCTGAAATTTATGAGTACCAATTTTTATTTAATTGTGATTCATGCTTGTGAAGATATGATTACAAACGTGATTTTGTTAAATCTTGCGTAGACTGCGTAATTTTGGATTGCACACCGTGAAAAACATAATCACATCGAGTCCTGGCCATAAGGAATATAATCTGAAAATTGACTTAGATAGATGAAACTGATATCAAGACAAGGCCACGTGTGTTTACCGACCAACCGACCGACCAACCGACCGACCGACCGACATAGTGAGCTGTAGAGTTGGTTGCACGCGACTAATAAAGTTGAATATTTACCTAACATCCTAATTATATTGACTATGAAAATACATCCAGTGTTCTTACAGCAAGATTACATATATGTCTATTATATATATATTATTCTAAAGGTTTTATAATGCGCGCGTCATAGGATTAGAAAAATGATTGATTTGCTCTGTCGTTTATATTGGTTAACTTCTTTGGTGTGGTGTGGACCATTGCCTAACACAGTGTAGCTGTGTGTTTCTTTTTTCATGTATAAAATACAATTAGTTTGAGTACAATATGGAAAATACCAAGTAATTGTGATATGTTGCTTTGTTAAAACTAAATAAGAGTCATACATAGAATGATTCCTTTGTCATCATGATAACTGCAGTATTATACCTATCCACATTCTTTGTATAATGTAACGGAAACGTTACAAGACATTGCGCTTTATCATTCGGTGAGTTGCGGTACTGTTTATTTTTAAATTTAAATTAGATTTTAGATTAAATTATGTTTCCAAATGTAATGAAATAATAAATAAAGTAGAGAAAATTATTCGTAATATTATGGAAAATATAAGAAATAATTTAAAACATCATTATGAAAAGAATAACCATGTTTACAAATAACGGTCATTAGCGGTATCTTAACATTATGCGCTTGTATCATAATAACTCCGAATACAAACATCTACTAACAGTTTATTTAAAACATAAAATTGTACAAAAAAAACTTACAGAATTAATGACGTATTTTGGAGGCTTGCAAAAGTGAAAGCTTCAATGCTATGTAAATGGTTATATGAAATGTCACTAAAAAAATAAATGATTTGTTTTAGTTGTGGGCAACTGATCGGTCATTTGTTGTAATTTTTGGTACTGAAGTTCAGTTCTGCAGTGGTGGTGGAAATTAATGCAACAGTAGTAATTCAGTTATAAATAACATTTCTATCGAAGTTATACTTACAAGGTCGTTATGAATGGTGAACCATTAAACGTAGTATTGCTTAATTCTATGATATTGTTATTTTGAATGTCTCTATGAAGGAATAATTTAATAGTTTGAATTAGTGTAATGTACGATGATTATAATAATTAAACATTTTTATAAATAACAAAATTAATGATCTTGATATCAGGCATCATAATATCTTGGTAATACAAAATAAACGAAATATATGTAAAGGTACTTAGGATTAAAGAAAACTTGATCATGTAATTAATAATAATAATAATTAATAATTTCCAACGTTTAAAATAGGATGCATTGATATGACGCATTAAACAAACAAGAAAACATCTGTATAAATCATATAAACATACTTTCATTTTCTATAGTATATATGAACAATTTGAATGCTAGTGCGATTGTGTTTGATTCTGTTGTATTATGGACAATGAATATGTTAATAATTGATTGTGTATGTACTGAGGTGTATTGGGTGTGTATGGTGATGATAATAATAGCAATATTAACAGCTATGATGATGACGACAAAACACGTTTAATGTGGTTCTTTTATTTTACTTTTTATTAGATACAATCAATAAAAAGAAATCATTGATAATTGTAACTTACATGGTATGAAGTCTTGGAAGATTATTAAAAGCTGTCGATATGTCTGTCAGCAAGTTGTGTTTTGCATACCTGACGAATTAAAAATGTTGCATTTTGAATTTAGGCCTACTGCATTAATCAATTATCACGTGTAGCAATACACTTAGATTTGTTCCAATGTTAATCCTAAATGCTATTACCGTAGTCTTACACATATCGCTCAATGTATTCAAACAGAAAGAAAGAGGTGTTATGAATATGATGGTATCATAGATGTCATCTATACAGTACATAACTTTACGTAAGGGCACAATTCTGTAAATCGCGTGGGGAACCAGCGTCAATCAATGTCGCATAAAAACTCGATCAGCGCCCTAAAAAACACTGAGGTGAAGTAATTATTCCAAATGAAATTATTTCAAGATAGTGTTGCTTGAGAATAAAAGACCGAATGTGGAAAATTGACAACGAACACGCGTTGTCGTTTCTGTTATTGTTCTGACATACCTTAAATAGTGTACGTGAGTACACAAAAAATATCAGTAAAACACCTACTCTGCACACTACCGAATGATGCTATTGAATATAATTGATGTGTTGCAGTTCTACTGATACTGATATTTGTTCGCGACGTGGCTTTAGCCAGCTATGTCCCGAGAGGACATACTCATTAAGAAGCTTTATCATTGCGGTAGCTATAGTTCTAAGGCCAACAGTTTTAAGAAATTTTAAACTCGACTATAATGTATAGGTCCCAGCTGCTGGACCCAACAAAACATATGGGAAAAGAGAGTCTATGAGGGCTCACGATTGAACGATTTTGAATTATCGCCCTTTGATTGGTTGACGCGAATCAACAGACTGCGGAAGAATTTCTAATTTGTACCGCCGTGAAGTCACGTTGTCTCTAAAGGGTATTCAGATGCATGCCTACAGGTTGAGGTCACACACACAGCACATTAAAGTTCAAAATAGACCAATTTTAAATTCCATTTTTAATTAGTAGATTAATATTTGTTGGCAGATAATACATTGTTGGAAAGGTACACATGTCTTCTTTCAAATGCTGTTGAAAATTAGCAGAAATATCAATTATTCAATGAATAATAAATAATTTCAACCAGATTACTAACACCCTCTACAACTGGCCACCTCATGAACTTGATGAGGGAAATCCTTATTTGCAGTTTATGACCGCCCATTTTTGGAGATCTAAAAGTATGATGCTTTTTGATTGGAGTTTCTGTGACAACCTGAGGTGATTGACAATTAGATTTGTTGCCCAATTAAAAGGCAATGAAAACAACAGGGTTGATGCAATATTTTAAATCAAAGACACAAATAATATGAAAATATAATGTTTAAAGTACCTATTGTTCAAATTTTAAAATGACTGGTTGAGAATTGATGAACGGAAAAAGAAAATAGTAGGTACATGTTTTTCGATTCTCAATCAACCCACATTCCATGATTTGATAACATACTATTACGATTATCTTAGGGTTTTTAAACAAAATTTCCCGGTTCACGGTGAGTCATGCTGGTTTTAACTAAGTTGGCCGTTGGTGGTGATAGCCATTCTTTTTCGAACACGCATGTGAAGGTACAGTAGTTACAAAATAAAAATTATACTGCAAATTAATAAAGATCAAATTAAATATATTCTTAAATCATAGGAGTATATTGTGTATATAAAATTACATCGGGATAAATGATGATAAGACCTTTTTTTTAAATCGAGTTTTGTTGAGTAAGCTCTGGCAGGAATAACTGTGGGCTATTTGTGTCCCGTTAGGAGCCTGGGACACTTCTGCCTATGTTTCTAGCTGTCTAAAACGTCTTCCCTTTTAGGCCGAAACGTTAGTTAGTTTCAAAAGATCTAAATAATGTATTAATTATACCAATTAGGATGGCATTTATTTGAATAAACGCCCAACAACTTATAAAACATCACTTAGATTATAATCGACATCCCCCCAATATTGTATTATATTTATAACACAATTATACTATTATTGTAGTAGAATTCATCGGAATGTTATCTACAATTTACCCTGCATTTGTTATTCTTTTTTACCACTTTTCATTTCTATTAGAGGATTTTATTGGATTGTAAATGTTACCATATTATTAAAACCAAAAAATGAAACGTATCCCTCGAATAAGCACCTCCCTCAAATGAACTCCGTCTCCTCCGTCTCCCCCCTATAAAGACTAGACTTTAATCATAATTATAAGACACTATGAAACAGAGTAGGTTTAGTTTTACGAATATCAAGCATTTCAATAATGGTAACACCGACCGAAACGTCCAGCCAGAACGTCTTTCTAAGAGTCTTTATCATTCCGAGAACCATCGTCTACACTTACTGGAAGGGTGGGGGCGAGTGAAACGAGCTTACCCTCTAGTAAAATATAATCATGCTACGATATCGTAGCAATTACGATAATATAAAGACATGCGAACAGTACAATTTCACGATGATAATATTATGATATATTCAAGCCACTATTAAACTACAGATTTAGTTTGATACTAAATACTAAAATACTGTCACGTAACTTATTGAATATTAATGTTGAAAAAATAACACTAGTAGGCATAACTAAAAACAAAATAACAATAATATGCATATAGGCCTATTGACTTTGGATATTTTAACATGAACACTTATTGCTAATTTATCTTTTAAAAATATACTACTTACACGCTACCGATTGACTTCGGAAATGTTGGTAATCTTGTAAGTGAATTGTTATTAATTTCTCTGTCGATATAAACATGGTTTGAAACGTTAACGTAATACTAATCATTAATCAATTACCACAATTATTGTTTTGTCGCTTATTTTCTACATTTTCTCTTTTCCTTCTAAAGAAGGTTATAATATTTAGTTTAACCTGCAAATATGCATGTCAAACATATTTGCTAAGATACTGTTATTTAAAACTTACATAATTAAAAGATTCCGTAACTCTAACAACGTATCGTCATCAATTGTTCTCAAGTTATTATCATTCATGTAACTATAAAATAAAAAATTAATGACAGAGAGTAATACACTCTCTGCTTTTCTCATTTTAAGTAATGTATTATATTGCTATTATTATAATTCCACAAAAAAAAAACCATATCGGTGATGACACAAAAAAGATGAAATATAATTAGGTTCATGTTATAATGTTTTTGCTTTGTTGGCATGGTGGTACATCACTCATATTATTTCTAAACGGCACACTACAGAACCAAAACGGTACCATGTGTTTGTATGTGTATAATTCCGGGTGACTTTCTAATCCCATTTCTCCCGTCAATTCATTCATCCGTCGGAAAGTAAATCAACAAATACCTACACTATGCTAATGTCAAGTATGTGCTGTTATAATGTTCTTATGCTATGTTTCATAAATTGTTCATCGGGCAAGCAGGTCATAATGAATTATGGAATCGACACACAATGAAAACAAAGACTACTGATTTGATCTGTTTTGTTGATCAGCGTATCTATTGTTTCGATAAGTAAGACACTTATGCTTCATCATAAACTGTCATGTATTATCTTTTTAATAATAAATAAATAAATAAACACTTACACAGTGAACAAGCAGAATAATAAGTTTACAAACACAATGTACAAACTTACAGATAACGTGTATTTACTGGAATTCCAACTGGCCATTCACGGAGTCCACGGTTTCTACAATTCACTGTTCTTGCTGTACATTCGCAAACTGCTTTTAAACTGGTATCATTACTAAGTTCACATGCAACTTCAACGCAAATTGTAGAATCAACCCATAAATAAAATATTACAATTACCAAGTACTTATGAGACATCATTTTAACCATGACTACAGGGAGTTAATTCCAGTGCAATTCGGTCTATGTGGCCGTCTTGACTATAGTTAAGGTTGTATTTATATCAAGGCCCATGTTATAAGGAAACCTAGTTTGTATTCAGAAACATTTTTCAGGTCAATCATTATTGTAAATAACACAATTAAAACGAATCTTCTTCAAATGTTGATATTATGTAAATATTAAAATAATACACCGATTCATAATAATAGGCCATGGTTAGTGAGTAATTATGAGGTAATTTCCCGAATCAAACCCGTATTATGTATAAACAGCAAACCGAACCACTTATTTTAAGTTGCTTTTTTAATGTTTAAAAACGATTCAATGAAGAAATGTTGTGTTCTTAATTCTGTCTTCTTGCGTTTTTCTTTGACGTTACAGAAGTTATGATAATGAATGATATTCTCTGACATTCTAAATACAGGTATCATGTATAAAAAGTACAAATAATGATGGACTGTAAACAGAATACATTAGCTTTTTAATAGTAAATATTAAATCGTACGTTCATGTTATTGAGTCATTACAAAGCATCTACACATAGTCATGTAAGATGTTGTAGTTATTGTCGTCGGAACTAGATCAATCACGTACACCTTATTGTGTAATTAAGTGGATAGTAAGTATGCTTGTTTTTCCAGCCCAATTGATACCCACTATTAAAAACTGTACTTTTTCCTCCTATAATATTTGTCAAAAATCGTCATACCGAACCAGTAGTATAATATTATATTGTTTTTATTGGTTAACGGTTATGTCTATGCGTGAACTTCATATTTAAATATATTGATTTATATGGGAGGCTGAGGGAATTCCCTATGTGGAGACACAAAAGAAGACCCGTATTTAGGATACTATTTCCTCATAAAATTCTTTTTATCACCGAACAATTAATATTGTATTGTAGTTTTCCAGATGGCTAAATGTTTTATAGATATGTGTGAACTTCAGTTTGAAATACACTGATTTAGATGGGAGGCCGAGTGGGGAATTCCCAATGACAAAGCTAGGTTCTGCCTTTTGTGACGGTATATAGAATTTGGAATAATGAAAGTGCTTGGAAACTAAGAAATGTTTAATCGATAATTAGAAAATGTTTGGTATAAACCCGGCGATAACAATATTTAAAAGAATTTTAGTAAATTTAATAAAATGAATTAGCAACATAAATGTGAAATATGTGTTGATGATTATATTTTCTTTTATATTACTATTGAGAAAATGATCTACTATAAAGGATCATTACGTTGCATATAATTGATCTGTTTATATTTGAAAAGAAAAGAAGAAAAAGTGCATGGTGTCTTCGGTAGCTGTAAAAATGTCTTCTTATTTTGTGGTGTGGTTAATAATTTGCTTAAATGATACCAAAAGTTTACCTAATGCAATAGTTTTCTTCAGTTTTTGATAATGTTTTAGTATAGCTGTACAATTATAAAATTCATGAATAAACCTTTCCTGACATTTTATTTACATTTATTCTATATCCTGTACCATACAATACATTGCCTAGGGAAAACAATTGTACTATTAAAAACTAACAAAAAATACAACCAAAGAAAGATTACGTTATTTCTACTACTGTAACATACTATTGACAAAAAACCAACAAATCAAATATGTTATACAACGTACTAATATGAAGCAATATTAAATATACAGGGGTTAAAGCAAATAATAAAATGATATCTCTTCCTCATTCGTGTGAGCAACACACTTTAACAACTATTTATTTTCTTTAGGTACCTCACTGAGAATTATGAAACGTGTTTAGTCATTCGATAAATAACGCGTTTCACCATAAGATTTGAAGATTGAACTAATTTACCAAATATTCCCACACTTTATTCATTATATTTAGACTAACTTCATAAAATGTAAGTACCAATACTAATAATCAAAATAATGCAAACTATTAAATATAATTATACGTTTATTCCCTTTTTCCAAAAATACCCCTCGAAAACCTTTCAAAATGTAAAATTGTTATTATTGCTAAATTGTATTTTTTTTCTACTACTTGTCCCACTTTCAAAAGAAACGCTGTTTTACTATATATATGGTATATATTAACATGACAGTAAAAGCAAGCATAATTAATTAATAAAAAAGATAACATTTCCATTGTATTTTTACCAATATAATATATCTTCTTCCGGATCCTCATTATTGATTTCAGGGAGTCTTACCGGTTCATTATGGCGAAAACAGTTCGTTTTAAGTTTCTGCAAAAAAACAACTAAAAAATATAAAACATTATTGGATTTAACATTGCTCATATTTACTTTTTACAGTTATTCCCAACACATATTGACCCCCATTCCTAATTTCAAAAATCAATTGTATCTAGTGTATTTATATTATATCAAATATATATTTCAAATATTAGATTTTGTTTTAGCGGCAATTACAACAACTTGATTACACTAGTCGCAATAAAGCTTAATTTTAAAAGTATATAATGTAAATGTTAATCGGTCCTCAATTCATATGCAATGGAAACTTTAAATGAGTTTTTTATTATTATTCAGAATTGTTAAAGTCCAATTACTGTAAAATCTAGTTTTATTTCGTTATATGATTTTTATGAATCTGTTACCCAATTAATTAATTTATATATTTGAATAAAATGTTTAGCCCTATTCAATTAAAATTATTGATTAAAGTTTTTAAATGAAAACAATTGGGCAAATCCTATCATAGTTTTGAATTGTGTACACATATGTACACACTTTTAATTGTGCACATTTATATAAGTGTATTATTTTACTGTCTGATTTGTAACTATGGTAATTTATTTAAGATAAGATACAATTAAGGGCTAAATCAAATTGTGAAAAGAGCTGGTAATCTTATAGGCGATATGCCAATCTACCTGGATGAATTATATAATGATAGATCATTACAGGCTGCTTTGCGTATAATAGGTGATGTCAGTCATCCCCCTAAAGATCAGTTTATTCAATCCCGAAGTGGTAGGCTCTGTGTCCCTTGTCACGCCAAATGAGGTACCACTACCAAATGAGGTACCGCACTTAATTTGGCGTCTAAGGCGCCAAATTAGGTACTATTGCAAAATTAAGTTCTATTGTCATTTTTTAGAATACAGTTTATATAAAACAATAATATTTAAGTCAGTATTAAACTACAATATGTATTATGTGTTGTTACGCCTGTTATTAGATCACCATTACATTAAATTAAGTACAGTATAAAGCAGAAAATAGTTATCCTTTTTTTATTTTCGTCGAATAGATCGAAGCGGAAGTGCTTCAGTCATGGTCCGCAAATGATATGATACGCCTTGTGTGCCAAAATCTTTTTACTGCTTTTAGTTGAATCACCGCATGTACAGTTGTATTGTGCTGCAGAGCAGATTATCTGTAATGTGGGCTGTCTGCTTGGGGCTCTGTCTATCAAGGTACAACATCTCGACGAAGCCAATTTAATATTTTCATTTTTTTAAATATCTGTAGAATGCGTCGTCATTTATTCTGAAGCTAATACTGTAGGCCTATATACCATAATCAGGCGGTAGTAAGGCTAGTTCACGTACAGCAGAATTCACGTAGAATGTGGTGTTGTTGCTTGATTGTAAATTTCCCAGATTCTTCATTAGAAAAGAACTGTTTAGGTTAATTCTAGAACTGATATTGAGATTTCCTCTATATAAACGGAATCCTCATAAACTCATATAAGAGGTCCCTTGTGAAATCAGGTTCCCGTCGAATTTATTTCAGATAATTAGCTAAATTATCATGGATTTCGTACCAACCATTCCATCGATAGCTTTTTTTCTCTCTTTTGTGGCGCTACACCACTTTTATTCACATTCATATTATCTTATGTCATTACATAAAATCATATTATTTAACACATTTGTTAATTCTCAAAGTGTCGTTACAATTCATCAGTAACATTTTTACATTTATGAATTCCGTATTACCTCCTATTTTCATTAATGTTCTTATATTTTTTTATACACTTGACAATGATCATCATTACCATCTATATCTCGTTTAAAATATTTTACACATAAAGAATTTGTGAGATTTTCATTTGTTTGTTTTCATTTTACAACCCGGATTATACAATATGTATTTATATACAAGATGAAACGAAATAAAATCAGATCAGTACCACCTGTAACTCGTATCACAGTGAATTCCTTTTCTGATAATCGTAGCAAATTAGAAACTATATTAGCATAATAGTATTTCTTAAAGCTACCCATTTTTCTATACTTGTTTCTTTATTGTTATAGTTGCACATTCAATGTTATATAGCATATTGCTTTCAAATGAATTCAATAAAGATTTATCCACTGGCTTATTTAATGCTGATTTATTCTATAAATAGTGAAGGCTGCAAAAATGTGTAAATATAGGCGTGTAATAACTATTCCATCGATATAGCTAATTAAATTACTGTATATCAATAAATAATATATTAACTTGATTACAGTAGCATCCCACTCTCATCACCCCACAAAGTATAACAGTGCATGCATGTTACACTTTAAGTACGACGTATGAATTGATGGAATGAACAACCGGAGATGAAAATAACGCATGCAATCTCCATTACAAAATTAGGTTCCATTTAAGTATAAATTATAATATTCCCGACGTCAAAACTAACTGTATTTAGCTTCCTATAGAATTTCGTCCACCCCTCCAAACGTGTTTCCAACATCGTATGAACAAACAAGGTGACCGACTTCATTGCAAAATTAGGTTCCATTGCATTATTGCGAATTTAAGGTTGTTCCCGACTTCGAAGTAATACTTGCTTAGAATTTCGCTCACCGCCCCATTCCCATCCAAAGTTTTTTCCCACATCGTAATATGAACAAACGCGATGACGACTTTCTTGAAAAAATTACGTTCAATTATTTGCGAATTTACGTTGTGTTCCCAACCTTAAAATAACTAGTATCATGTATTTAGCTTGCTTAGAATTTCGCTCACCACATTCCCATCCAAACTTGTTCTCACATCGATATGAACAAAATGAGATGACGACTTCATTGCAAAATTAGGTTCCATTGCATTATTGCGAATTTAAGGTTGTTCCCGACTTCGAAGTAATACTTGCTTAGAATTTCGCTCACCGCCCCATTCCCATCCAAAGTTTTTTCCCACATCGTAATATGAACAAACGCGATGACGACTTTCTTGAAAAAATTACGTTCAATTATTTGCGAATTTACGTTGTGTTCCCAACATTAAAATAACTAGTATCATGTATTTAGCTTGCTTAGAATTTCGCTCACCACATTCCCATCCAAACTTGTTCTCACATCGATATGAACAAAATGAGATGACGACTTCATTGCAAAATTAGGTTCAATTATTTGCGAATTCACGTGCTTTTTCTAAATAAGTATCATGTATTTAGCTTTCTTAGAATTTCGCTCACCCCATATCCCATCCAAAGTTTTTTCCCAAATCATATGAACAAGATGACACGACTTCATTGCACAATTTTATGATCCATTATTGCGAATTTATGTTTAAATGTTTCCGACATCAAGGTAAAAAGTACCAGCTGAATAAAATATCTAACATATTGCAAAATTAGTCTCTATTATTGGGAATGTTTCCGACATCGAAGATTGTTAAAACTTGATGAAAATGCTGAATTAATTAGGTACCATTATTTATTTACCTTCTATTACGGTACGTTACAAAAAGATTGATAACAAAAGATTTGTTTAACAGCAATGGGCAATTTAGAAGAAGTCGAAGATACATATGGTATTAAGATAAATTATATAAAATTAATAGGATTAAAAAAGGCTTCTTAGGGAAAAATTTAACAATTTAATGATATGTGAAATTAAAAAAACAGTTTTGCCAGATATTCCATTTCATATAAAAGTACTCTTTCAACAAAGGAAGGGATGTCGTATTTTTTATGATGTTTTAAATAACTCAATGTTTAAATCATGGAAAGCACAAAAGAAATGGGCAGAAAATAAATTTGTATTCAATAGCGAACAATGGAAAACAGTCTACCTAGCTCCACATACTTGTACAATGAATATTGTTTTAATATATTTTCAATATAAAATTGTAAATAGAATAATTGCAACAAATGAACAATTATTTAAAGTGAATATAAAAGAAACTTCAATGTGCTCATTTAGAGATGATAAAATTGAAACCATTCAGCACTTGTTCTGTAATTGTCCAATAGTAAAAAGGATATGGAACCTCCTCCAGGAAAAAATTTCAGCAAAAACTGGAGTGCAATTTATTTTTAGTAAAGAGAGCATAATTTTCGGATACCAAGATGCGCATCAGTTTTTTAATTTAAAAGCCATTAATGCAATTATTCTAATTGTAAAATCATTTATTTATAAATGTAAACTAGTTAAATGTAAGCCAACTATCAAAATGAAAATGAACGAGTTAAAAAGGTTTTATGAAACAGAAAAATGTATTTATCATCAGAATTTCGAGGACAGTATTTTTAATAGAAAATGGATAAAATTAGAAGAATTTATAAATCTAATATGAAATGGTTAGAGAGTAGAATAATTTTTATGAACCTTTATTTAATTTGTTAGATGGATATCTTTGTTGTTTTTGTTTGTTGCTTTTAATTTTAATTTTTTATTTGATTATGTTTTTCCTTTGTAATGTATTATATGATGAAATAAAAAAATAAAAAAAAAAAAAAGTACCAGCTGAATAAAATATCTAACATATTGCAAAATTAGTCTCTATTATTGGGAATGTTTCCGACATCGAAGATTGTTAAAACTTGATGAAAATGCTGAATTAATTAGGTACCAATATTTATTTACCTTCTATTACGGTACGTTACAAAAAGATTGATAACAAAAGAGAACAACGCAATATCTCATCTTTATTGCAAAATTTGGTTCCATTATCTATTTATGTTCTAAATATTTCCAACCTTATGAGTTATTGTTTTGATGAAACAATTTGATGAATTTCCCCTCGACTACCTTTAGGCCTACCATCCCTTATTTATTTATTATAAGTCACACACACACGTGTAACAAATGAGATGATGACATTATAACGAATATCTAACTAACAATTTGCGACTTAGGTTCGCCATTATTGCGAATTTATGTTTTAATGTTTCAGACATCAAAGTAAATATAATGTTATATTAGGTATAATAAGTGACAAAAACGTGATCATGTAAATCATATTCTTAAAGAACTTATAAATAAAAAACATAAATAACATAATACATAAAAACACCGGGAAATGATTTAAAATGAAACTAAAAGGTTAGAAAACTGCATGTATAGTAAGCAATGTTAAACAAAAAAATATATATAATAATCAATAGAATAACGGGATACATTCATATTCAACGAAAAATCATTTTAATTTGAAAACATAAACATAGAAATTCATAAAAACGAACAAAATAATAACGTGAATAATGTACCGACGAAAGGAACTTAAAATCAAAATATTACTAGGAAAAAATGCAGAAATGGCGTCCCATAACTCAAACACTCAACGTTTTAGCGCCAAAGGCAAATTGTCCCAGACCATGTCCGCATACATGCAGACGTGACTTCAGACACTTCCCTTTGGCGCTAAAACGAGTCTGCTTTTCCAGCTGTTTAGAAAGGGGTCGGTAGGCTTCCCATCATGCATGTCGTGTTTTCTATATTTAAAGATGACAGTGCCTTCGTTTTTTTACACTAAAATCGTAAATTTTCGTCGTATGTTGCAGTTATAATGGTTTAATTTCATACAATGAGCAAAGATTATTAGGTTAGAAATACTCAGGTAATAATTTTCAGTTTGTGTTTATTTGGAAATAATAATATCAATATTTAACGATTAGCTCGCCAGAAACGTGCTGCCAAATTAAGTGACCTAGCCTTGTGCGATACAGACCACGCGAACCTCATTTGGCAATGTCACTTCATTTGGCATTACATCCCTAAGACAAGAACAAACCGATCCCGTTACGCCTTTATAGCCAACGTCATACATTTGATAACTCACGGCAAAAAAGATAGGAAACTGTAGTGTTAACGTAAAATTGTGCAATTCTTACTTTTTAATATTGTATTTTTAATAGTTTTAATGATTTTATGATAAAATCTTTTAATCTGTATGTATTATACATAACCTAGCTTTTAATGTATATTATTTTGTTTTGTTGCTAATCTTCTGAATTTGTGTAGTATATCTTTTTTTTTATATTTCATGCCAGTTTCAAATGTATTTATATTACTATGGACAAATAAAATAATATCAGTATTGCATTGATATGTATGTGTAATTCTGATAGCTGAATAATATAAAATCCAGTCAAATTTACGTAAGCGACAACGACAATTTGCAGTTGGCCAAATTACTTTTCATTGTTTCAAGTGAGCCCTTCACACACATGCTTTTACTCGTAAAACAAGACTACGTTTACGGCTTCCGCTCTCTGCAGATGAAATGTTGTTTTTTTTTTTTGCAGACAACGGTTTTACACTTCATAGTCTTTCATGTAATTTGTTATTTGTCAGACTACGTGTAAAGTCATAAAAACCAACATCGTAACTTGTGGTAGTCAAGTTACAAATTATTCAAGATTAATAAACTCAACAGTGCATCATTCTCTCTGCTTACTTACATAATTTAAGTATGATACAATATATTACCGACTACGACAAGCATGATGGAAACGTTCAGCATGAGTAGAATGATAGGAGTAATCTTGTGAAGTAATTCGATGACATTATCTCCATTGCCAGTCTGGTCCAAGTTTACAATCGCCCCAATCGATACATTAACAACTATAAAGGTTAATGTCAACTGTTGAAATCTCTGCTCGGATTTCTTCTTCATTGGTTCAAGGAACAAATGTAATACAATAAAGATTACGTGGAACGATGGAAATTGTCAAGGTAATAACAAGCAGTTAGATTGGCATATGTATTGGTTTTAGTCCCAGATGGACACGTCTTGCAATCGGCAATATATGTCGCTCGTGCATGATTCAAGAAACTTCCAATCGGACATTGCTAACAGGATTCTCTAAAACCACCCATTTCAATAACTCCTCGTAGATCTTGATAGAAGCCACCTATAAACAAGTCAATGCAACAAGATCAGCCTTTTTTGTATATACACTTAACGTGGTGGTAAAATTAAAATGTTTACACTCTCGGCATTTAGTGTGTATTTAGCAAGACCTAAATGTTGGGTTGCGTGCGGAGGGAGGGGGGGGGGGTGGGTTTTCTGGAATGACTACAATGTCTATGATCCGGTATGATTTTTTTTACGATAGAATAAATGTGGGAAGATCCCACAAAAGTAAAAAAGTAGGTGTTACCTGGTGGGCATTTTTCACATTTTGGCCCGTTGAGGCATTACATGCCAAACCAATTTCGGTGGCAACATATTTAAACGATACTTTGTCAAGCTGCATATCAATTATTGTACCTTCTTTAACACAAATACTGAAAAAAGTGTTATTTGAAAATTGTATAATGACATTAAAATAATAAATGTGTTACAAGTCCTCTATGAGTATTGAAATAACGTATATCAGTGAAATACAGGCGTCTGTTCCATAACAGAAACTTGTATTTGTAAAATGAACATAAATCTCGCCAATGTCACACAAATAATAATGTTATCCATTGTTAAACGTAATTATGAAAACAATAAATGGAAATAAAAGCAATGTGTTGATTTATGTACAATTATAAATCAGTATTTACATGTTAATATTTTGTTTAATGTTTGAAGGAAACGATCGAAGATCACCACAGCTAAGATATCTAGAAAACAAATTAAAGTTGATTATAGAGATAAAAACGAATGATATCAACATACACTAACAACAAATACGATGATATATAGGGTTCATGGTAAGTCTAGTATATGAAATGACAATATTATATACTGTTCTAATATCATTGTGATCGTAAAGACTTTGATTATAATACGATAATCAAGAATTGGGTTGGGAACACAATTCTATTTTGAGAACGGAGAGGGCGGGTTTTCGACCTCTTTGATCAAGCATCCTCTCTGTTATATTTGCTTATGACTTTTATGTGCAGTTTTACATGGGTAAATGTTCATTTACTAATTAAACTATTTAAGCAAGAACCTATGTTGTATGCGTCTTTATTTATTATTCTATGAGTTTGTTAATTGCCGCAGTCTCTGAGTAGCAAAATATAATTAGTATTTTGACAGGCATACATGGTTCCCTTTTCTGCCATATGTGATAAAGCATTTTCACCGATATCTTCTAACGGATTGTCAAATAAATATCTGAAGAAAAATTAGAAATGGTGGTAAAACATTAGCTATGTATTTACAACAAAATCTGAATAAACGAATATTTATTTATTATTTTTTTTTTTTATTACAAAGTAAAACCAAGGCAACAAAATACTCAATACCTCAAGATAGCCTATCTTTGCAAGCTGTTGTTTAAAAGAATTGCTCAAACAATAATAAGTATTAAACTACATACACTTATTATCAATTACTATATTTTAGCTTTTAGACTCTTAATGCAATTAAAATAATTCTCACGTGTATTCCAGTGTCGTGTTTTTGGTTGTTAATGATTGATTGTTGATCTTTGTAATTCCATTACCATAAATGAATCTACAAAGTTAAAATCATGAAAAATGAATTAAACGTTTGAATTCTAGCGACAATAATAATGTCTAGGATAACGGCGCAGCGTCGTAGGTGTATTTTGCAATTAATTAAATCGACATTCTTTACTGCGCTTTTGTAAACAAACCGCTAAACTGAATCACGTCATTTGGGTAATAAATCAGCTACCATTGTAACAACTTTAGGAATATCTTTAAATCCAATTAATTGAAATTGGTTTTATTAAAGTGTTTGGTTGCTAAAATTTCTACCACGAGTTTGTGAATCCTTGACTGTGATTGGTTATTAAGAATTAAAACGCTCTTTGATTGACTGACGCATGCAAGGATGGAACAATACATTGAATTATGTTATTTAAACGAACAATCTTGGAATTCATGAAAATTTATCTTTTTTCTGACACATCCCACGGAGTTACACATTGCAGGAAGGGGAGCCCTCAACATTCGTTGCCATGCAAAAAAGATTTTTAAATTACTAACTTAGAAAAATAGATATATTTAGGTTGTGAAACATCTCTAATATGTTAAATTAAAAATAATCATCATGATTATTGAGTATACGCAAGAGTACAGTTGTACAGGGTTACAAAACATAATAAAGAAAATATAAAATAACTTGCAAATAGAAAAGGTTAGTTTGACTGAACGCCCCTTCTTCGATAAATGTTATGTAGTTGCGTACAAGAAATCTAAAAAAATATATCTCTATGTCTTTATTTGGTCTACTTCCATAATATTAGATCTCGTAAATCTCATGACATCATACAAATGTACAATGGCAGAACAATTTTTGTTACATCATCATAGCCACATAATTAAATGTGAAATGGTATTTCTTGTAATCATTTGATGAAACGTGTCATTAATAAATATGTATTATAAACGATTTGAGATCATTGAGTTTCTGGAGTAAGCGGTTAAGATATGATATAGGCGGCCATTTTGAAAAAACCCTCTCATACGATGTAAAACCTATAAAGTTGGAAACAAAGTTGAAAGTTGTTTTTATAGCCACTAAATAAGTACATTTTACTTTTATATATATATATAAGTATATATAAATCCAAAGGTAAATTACTGAAAAATGACAAGGCTGTGGGTATCAGTGGCTGGATCTCAATGGAGACCGGCAAAGAACATTCTAATATATATAGATTAATATAAAAGATATGGTTTGATGAAAACTCAACTTTGGAGCATTCAATTTGAACACATGCAACATACAGTCTAAAACAAGAGTAGAATATAGATAGTTGAAACAAACATTGTTATCCCTGGATTTATTTTTGTTGGGTACTTACAAAGATTTAAGAGATGTCATATTGGCAAAGGCGGTTTTTGAGATGCGTTGAATTTGATTTTTGTTGATGAGTAAATTTGTAACTGATGGTAATTGATGGCCTTCTAAAGATGACAGATTGTTCCAGCTTAAATCTCTAAAACATAATTAACATAATATAATATTTACTATTTTAAATAGTATAGTAACCAGTTACTCATCAATATGTTGGTTAGAAAATAATACTGCTATTATCATTTTTGTTCTGATGAAAAAAAATGTTATTCAAATAAGTAATCATTTCTAATTTAAAATTGATATGGTGTGAGGGTTATTGTTGTTATCTGTTTTCTTTACGTCAGTGCCAATTCGGCATGATTGATGTATATACATGTGGATCTAAAGTAAATTTATTTATTTATTTCAGTATATTTATTTAAAAAACATACACAAGGCAGCACTTATTAATGGCTGAAAACCTATGTTAGCAAATACTTCAAAACACATAGAATTTTGCAAGTTTAAAAGAAAGTTAACATTCATACAAAAATACATGAAATGAAACAGTATATACAATTAATTTTTACATTTCTTTTTAAATTATTAGGCCTATATTAAATGTTTTAAATGAATCCAGGTGAAAATGAATTACAGTACATTTTTAAATGTATATATTATATATATCTCGGTTGGGGCGACCTTTTCTCATTCTCACAGATTTCCTCATTTTATCGTTTTAAATTAATTAATACATTTTCAGTATAAATAGCATGTGTTCTATGCATGTGGTGTTATATATATATATATATAGAAAGTTTCCCAACTTTTATTAAACTCTTTACCAAATGACAAAACAAGAGAGTCTCTTCTTGCCACGAGTGAGGGTTACCCGGTGGAAATTAGGGCATTGTCATAAATAATGTATGCAACTCTTAATATTATTGAACATACTGGCAATTTTCTTTGTAATAGCACCATACCATATGACAAGCTTATTCTAAGATGGCCTAATATAAGAGACATAAACAGTAATAAGGTCATTATTGACTTTTACAAGGTAAACAATCTTCCGGATGACTGAAAGATTATCTCATCAGTTTTGAGATCCCATTTCAAATTAGGTGGATATGGTGCCACCGCCGAGAAGTTTCATGTGGTTCACCATATCAAGTTCTGTTCCATTTAGTAAAAAAAAGGCAGGTTTGAGGAAATTAAGGGACATCACGTGGAATTTAGAAAGCTTGAAATCAAATTATTTTTGTTGCACCACACATAAAGAACAACAAGCACTGGCTATATATGGTATTATGGTACGATCAGTGAGGAAATTGTAGATGATTGGACCTCACCCCGATGTTTAATTATTATTATTTAATAAGAATCGAGTTATTGATAAGGTCGAAAGCTTTTGTAAAATCAATTCCGCAAAGGTTAACATTATGTTCCTCCACATTCAAGTAAAGGACCGTGTCAATCATGTTTATAGGGTAATGAGAGGTTGAAAATTTGTTTCTACTTTAAATTGTCGGGAAAAATTAACTTACCTGTAATATATTCAACCACCCATTTAACTACAAATTATTCGAATACTCAAGCTAGTAAGAGAGATAGGTCCGAGGTCATTGTGTATAAATTTACATTCTTTAGATTTGGGAATAAGAATAACTGCACCTTTTTCCATGAGCTAGCAATTAAACAATAATTATTAGAAAATAACACAAAATGTAGCACCCGATTCTGTCCACGTTGAGTGTACTAACAGCTACAGAATCGGGTGAATGTAGCCTATCCTGATATTAGGACTCTAACACAAGAATTTGATTACTGTATATGTATGATTAGATGTTTTGTTTTGATGACACGTACTTCTATTAAATCAATTCTACAATAAAGGCTATTAATAAAACAACATTAAACTCACAATGTACCATCGTATCTCATGATACCATATAAGATTGGTATTTCAGTCAGTCTGTTATAACCAAGCAATCTTCAAAAATTATAATTGTATGATACGTAAGATAAACTGATTAACATAGTTTGAGCAAATGAACCTGCATGCAGTTTATAAACAATGCTATTGTGGTATGTCAACACAGTATTTCCAATATGTTTAACAGTTTAATATTTATGTGTACATCTCTACAATGTGGAAGGTGTAGGAGTAGGTAAAGGTTGGGTTGCCTAATTAGTAGGTACATAACCACCAGTATGAGTCCATTTTTAACTAAACAATAACAAAATAGTATATTATCAATGTATTATATATTTAGTTTAAACAAGTATATTAAGCAAAAAAATTAAAGTTATTTAAAAAGAGATAGATACTCACAGAACTAAAATACTATCCAATGCAATAAATGCGTCCTTGTGTATAAAGGTTATATCGTTATCTGAAAGATTACTGAAAGAAATAATTATATTCATCAATCAGATGGATTTTGATTCGTTGGTTTACTACACAACTCAATGATATCATATGCTTTGACAAAAAGTATAGTTTCATCTTGATATCGTTGTCGTTAACCTGCAAATATTTTTTTTTGCTTTTGATGGGTATTCGTGCATTCATCTTTTTATTTCGGAATCCATGGATACCACGATATAGCCATAGCAAAAAAAGCTTAATCTAAGAACTCAATGTACAGATAAAAAAAGAATTGAGATTGTACAGAATAACAGACAAAATATATAAATATGAAGTCAATGCAACAAGGCATTCTACTGGATATGCATTGCTGACACATTAAGAACGTGGCGATTAATGGCTATGATCAAAGAATTACTACTTGCGTTCACGTGATTTTTGAAACTGAAAACACATTTTCTAATTAACCCATCAAATGGTGGGACGTCATTTGAAACAAACAACATGGTAGCACTACAATTTCTAGGCTGTTTATGTTTTCTCTAATGAAAACGTTTGTCGGAAAATGGCGGGAAAGGTCACGGTTAAAAGGTTTAAAATGGTACTTCTGGACAATAAGTCATTTGATGAAACTTGTCTTTAGAGCAAAATGTATAATTGAGTGTCTGGTGTAAGCGAATTGTTGAGATATATAATTATGATATATGCAGTATATTGGAAGCGCCCCATACAGTGAAAAAAGCATCGGCAAATAATTGATGAACTGGCAATAGGCTGTTGATCAAAATGGCCAATGCCATTTTTTTAATGTATGAAAACTAGTCTTAAATATAAGGTGCTTAACAACTTAGATTAGACTCGATTGACTTGATGAGTAAATATGATACATATTAATCGTGACATTCAGTCATACTTATAGTGTAAATCGAAATGCAAATATATAGTGTCTGGGAAGATTTTAGAGCATCCTTGCTGGTAGGCAATTTGGTGGTGAATTTATATTTATATATATCTTAGTATGTTAACGTCAAAGTGATCTGTGATCGTTCGTGCAAAAATAATAAATGAAACAGAAACAAAATACATACTGTACAAAAGTAATAAAAGTTCTACTAATTATTTTTGGCTATTTGATGGTAACACTTTTAATTCAATCCATTCAAATGTTATGCAATTTTCCGTTATTGAAAACAGAAAAAGATAATATATACAAAACTTACATCTCTTCTATGTTTCCGCCTTGGAAAGCCCTTGATGGTATGCTTCTTAACTTGTTATTAAATACAATATTAGATCATAAAACGACATTAAACATGAAGTTTATGAATATCTCCAAAAAATATCTAAAATTCCAAACGCAATGATTTCACTGTAATATTAATTTAATTAATATAGCGACACGACACACATACATACCAACCCACTACAATCTAACACGACAAACATACACACCAACCCACACACTAAAATCTAACACTACACACATACACACCAACCCAATACAATCTATAGCACGACACATACACACCAATCCACTACAATCTAACACACATACACACCTACCGACTACAATCTAGCATAAATATTTACTCACAGGTAGCTTCCATCTGATACATTTTTAAATGTTTCAGTTGATATTACTTGGACGTTATATCCAATAATCCTATTCAAAGATGAGTATAAATTAGGTCATAAAAATAGATATCATTGTTTTCATTTGCGTAATGATGCAGAATTATGTTTTGCAAAATGTATTATATATGTAAAATATTCTAAATCAATGGCATTACCGTATATTTTAAATTTCCAAGGAATAAAATGTAGATATTGTTAGATAAGTATGTGTGGTCTATATCATTATAATACCCTTATATTTTAGAGTTACTCACAACCTAACAAAAAAACGAGATGCCATATTATTCTTTTTACTTACAATTTAACGGAAAAACTTGATTTAAATGCAAATGTATTTTCAATAAGCTCTTGGTGTTCTTTATTAAATCTAATATCCCTGAAAATCAAAAAGTGATAGAAATATATGTTGAGTATTACATTCAGTCATAGTAATTTTAAACCTGACTAGGACATAGGAGGGGGCTAAGTTTAATTTGTGGTCTCATTTTTTGCATGCACTTTCTAACATGTATAGTGATCAGGGAACATATTATCTTAAACATTTATCTCATCAAATTAAGTTATGTTGATCTACTAAATCAATTAGTCAATGAGTTATTGTATTTTTAAGAAAACCTACTGCTCTGACAGTTCGGTGCAGTTTACAAAAGTGAAAGGTTCAATGACATGTATATGATTATGCGATACAAATCTAAAAAAACAAACAAACAAATCATCATCAGTTTGGCTGTATTTGTCATTTTTAATTTGAGAATAGTATGGTTTAGTACAGAGATAAAACGAGCAGTGAGTTTGTTCTCAATATTTTTTTTTAATAATTATAATAAGTAATAATTTTTAGTTTTACGAAAACATTGAATTTCTTTTTAGGTCATTAAGTAGGCCTAATAATAATATCCTGGATTTATATAGCCCCTAATGTTGTGAAACCTCTAAGCGGTGAACATTATTATCCCAGTAATTTCTTTTTAATAAAACACACGATCAGTAGTCCAACACATTGTCCAACACACTGCGCCACATGCCCTCACCCACCCAAGTAGTAGTTAAAAAAATATTAATAATAAATTTAGCTGATATTTGAACTTAATATGTTACCCAAATAGACCAGGAGGAAATCAAGATTTCCGGCTATGAAATGTGTCGGACCATCATAGGCTAAGTCACTAAATAACACTATAAGCCTTTTGTAATTAAAGACCATTGAAGGTCTAAGCAATTGGTTCTAAAACATACAGATAAATAGACTCCCTATGTATATTTTATTTGTTTGTCTTGTGTGAGTTCTTCTCACGTTTATTTAAATTCTCATTGATGAATATATTATATACATATAAGTACATTTGTGACAATTAAAAGTAAGTGTTTAAAGTAGTTAAAATACAGGTATATTTACATAATAAGATGCCAGAATTCAGTATTAACCATATATTTTCTCATTTAAAATTTTAGATACGATGTTAATTAAAATGTAGAAATGAAAAATGGCGGTAAAATACATGATTAGAATTTTCTTGTTAAACTATCTTATTTGTGTTCTTATTTGTGTTCGAGTAGAGAGGCTATAAACTCAGAGGAGGAAAATGTAGTATCCTCCCTTTTCACCAAGATAAGATGGATGGAATGAAAAAAGAGGAATGCAATAGGTAGAAAATTAGTTATTTAGAATGATAGCATGAAATGGTATATTTAATGAAAACCGTAAGGTTAGAGTCCATACACTGTGCAAGTCCAAGATCCAATTTTGGCTCTGTGTGTATGTGAGACGCTTCATACCCGATGTCATCTTAGTACAACTACTGTTACGGGCTCGCTCGTTAGGCTGAAACCAACAATAAGAACAAAACACGTTGTAGTTGTCGTCCATCTTTATTCATCTCCCCCTCTTTTACTCTAGAGGGCTCACTTCCGTGTGACAAACTCATCACACACCCCCACTTAAAGAAAGTTTGATATGATTAAACTTATAACTGTTTACTATAACATTTTAAATCCTTTCTTATACAGTAGTTATTTTAACAGGTCGTTGATATGAATTTACTTCAACTGCTTCTTTAAATTTTCACAAGTTCTAATTACTTTAAATCCGTGTATGCCATTAATGCATCAGTCTATCACAACTAACATATTATAATTAAATAAACACTTTTAAAATCAATAAAACTTTTAAAATCATTTCATGCATGTTTTATCTAAACTCTTGACAAAGCGTCAGCTACAACATTGTCTTTTCCTCTGATATGATGAATTTCCAGATTCATTTCTTGAACTTCTAAACTCCATCTCAACAGGCGTTGATTTTTGTCCTTCATTCTTACCAAGAACGTTAATGGGTTGTGGTCAGTCCAAACTACAATTGGAAACGGAGTAGATCCAAGATACACTTCAAAGTGCTTTAACGCTGACATCAAAGCTAATGTCTCTTTCTCAACAGTAGAATAACGTTTCTCATGCTGATTGAATTTTCTCGAGTAGAAACACACAGGCTTATCAACACCATTCTCGTCTGTTTGCGCCAACACAGCACCAGAACCAACATCACTGGCATCAATCATCAACGAAAACTATTTATCAAATTGTGGAGCCATCAACACCGGTTCATTTGATAACATCGCTTTAATTTTAATGAACGCATTATTGCATTCCTCCAACCACACAAAGTTCGCATTCTTTTTCAGCAGATTCGTTAATGGAGCTACAAGCGTTGAGAAACTTCTGCAAAAACGTCGATAAAACTCAGCCATTCCCAGGAACCGCATTATCTCCTGCTTACTCCTTGGAACTGGGAAATCACAGACTGCCTTAATCTTAGCACTTAATGGTTTCACTTTTCCGCAACCAACTTTATGACCTAAGAACACAATTTCTGCACAGGAAAACTCGCTTTTCACCAAATTTACTGTCAACTTTGCAGCTGCCAACCTGTCAAACATTGCCTTAATTCTCTGCACATGAACATCCCATGTATCACTATAAACAACCAAATCATCTATATAAGCTTCACAGCCCTCCAACCCTGAAATTATACCATTAACCAATCTCTGGAACGGGACTGGTGCATTCTTTAAACCGAAAGGCATGACTTTATACTGATAAAGACCCATGGGAGTTACAAAAGCTGACACTTCTTTCGCTCGGTTAAAGGAATTTGCCAGTAACCCTTTAAAAGATAAAATTTACTGACAAACTTAGCACTACCCACACGATCAATACAGTCATCTATCCTCGGTATGGGATATGAATCTGTAGTAGATTTGGCATCAACCTTCCGATAATCAGTACAAAAACGATACGATTTATCTGGCTTCGGAACTAATATACATGGAGAACTCCAAGCACTGCAACTAGGCTCGATGGTATCATTCTTAATCATGTAATCAATCTCATTTTGTAATATCTTCATCTTGAACGGATTTGCTCTATATGGATTTTGTTTTATTGGTGAACAATCAGCTGTCTTAACGTCATGCTCCACTAAGTTCGTTCGACCTGGAACATCCGAAAACAACTGCAGATTTCCAAATATCAAACTAACAATTTCAACCTTACGATCACCAGATAAATGACCAACTTTCTCTTCAATGTTTGCAAGGACATCTGAATTACTGAACTTAACACATGTATCAGGATCCCTAAACTCTTCAGAATTCTCTTCAACAACAAACGTAACTGGTGTTGACGTACAGGTATCACTATTATTTCTCGCTGTGTATGGTTTCAACATTTTTATATGACACAGTCGCTTCTTGTTACGCCTGTCTGGAGTATCTAACACATAGTCAACTTCTCCTACTCTTTCTAATACTTTGTAAGGACCAGCAAATCCTGCAGATAATGGTTGACTGGGAAGAGGCAACATAACTAAAACTTCATCACCTGAATTAAAGCTTCTATTTTCTGATTTCCTATCAAACAATCTCTTCATTTTACCCTGAGCCTTCACAAGATTCTTTCTAGCCATCTCACGAGCACGATTTAATCGATCACGAAATTCAAACACATAATCTAGTATCGATACAGACTCTTCTGCATTCCCTAACAGGCTTTCTTTGACTATTTTAAGAGGGCCTCGGACCGAATGACCATACACCAACTCAAATGGGCTAAACCCTAAGGATTCTTGAACTGTTTCACGAACAGCAAATAACATTAAGGGAACTCCCTCATCCTATTCCTTTTCACATTGAAAACAATAGGTTTTAATCATATTCTTAAGTGTCTGATGAAATCTCTCAAGTGCCCCTTGAGACTGTGGATGGTAAGCACTTGAACTTATATGGACAACACCTAACTGCTCTAAAACTTGTTTAAATATCTTTGACATGAAGTTTGATTCTTGATCGGACTGAACAGTTTTAGGCAATCCTACCCATGTAAAAAATTTTACCAATGCTTTAACAACATTCTTAGCTGTAATACGCCTAAGAGGAATCGCTTCTGGAAACCTACTTGATGCACACATTATTGTTAATAGATACTCATTTCCATTTTTAGTACGTGGTAATGGTCCCACACAATCAACAATAACTCTTGAAAATGGTTCACCGAATGTAGGAATAGGCTTAAGTGGGGCTACTGGAACCTTTTGATTAGGCTTCCCCACTACCTGACACGCATGACAGGATTTACAATAGTTAGACCCATCTTTTCTAAGACCTGGCCAAAAGAAATGCCTGAGAATTTTGTCTACCGTTTTATTGACACCTAAATTACCTGAAAGAGGATCATCATGCGCAATACCAATAATATCCTGACGGTATCCCCTAGTAATAACTATCTGGTGAATCTCATTCCAAACTTCACTACTTGGAATATCTGGTGGCCTCCACTTACCTATGCCATCCTTTATAAAATAACAAACAGGAACAATAGACATTTCCTCTACAGAAAGAGCTTGCTGACCAAATGACACCAAATCAGGATCTTTACTCTGCTCTTCCACTAACCTGGACCGATTGAGAACTGTCGGACCGAAATCACACACTTTTGGGTGCTGTTGTTCAGCCTGGGCAGTGTGTGACTCGGGACCTGAGCAGACAGCCTCTTGGGAAACGCGATCTGTAATTTCTCCGTAAAACCTATCACATAAGTCAATACTCTCATCCTCATCTATGGTTTTATTTGCCATAGATCGCGTCACCGCACATGATGGAAACACATGTGATAATTCTTTCTCTAAATACACCGTGCTTTCGTCTTCAACAGGACTCTTGCACACAACCGGTTCTACTGTCACTCTTTCTCCGGCCAAATCATTCCCCAAAAGGAGTGTGACACCCCATACTGGAAGACTCGGAACAACACCAACAACAAAATCTCCGCTTACAATATCTGTTTCAATCCGAATTACATGAAGTGGGACTTCCTTTCAACCCCATTCAACACCTTGGATGAGCACACTTGCTCCAGCAGAAGACTCGTCCGAAAATGACAATGCAGATTCTAATATCAGGGATTGTGATGCCCCTGTGTCTCTTAAGACACGAACTTTACTCAGATTCACATCGTTGATCAATGCTACAGAACCAGTAGAGAGGAAATGCTTAAATAGCTTTCGCACTTTTTCTGGACCTGAAGATTGGATCAACTTCTCACTTTCATCAACGTCATGACTCGCTGTTACTTTCAACGGGACTGTATTAACCAACGTGTTTGGAAGTGATTGGGGTTTCTTATTATCCCCTTTAGCTTTGCTTTGAAACAGCCAGCAATCTGCCTTTATATGACCCTTTTTCTTGCAGTAAAAACAAAACAAGTTCTGACAAATTTACTACTACTATTAACTGTAGTTTTCTGACTTTGGACCTTAGAATCATCAACAGATTTTGAAACCGATTTGGTATTCATCACCTTGTGCGTGAGCACATAATTATCGGCAACAGAAGCCGCTTTCATTAAATTATCCACTTTCTGCTCCTCTAGATGTGTACGAACTTCAGTAGGGAAACAAGATTTAAACTCCTCAACTAACATAAGCTCACGAAGCTTTCCAAATTCACCCTTTACTCCTTCCGAACTACACCATCTATCAAAAAGAATCTGCTTCTTACGTGCAAATTCTGTAAACGTTTGATCATAAGGTTTACCTAAGTTCCTAAATTTCTGACGATACGCCTCTGGAACTAACTCATAAGCTGACAAAACAGCAGTTTTGACCGCATCATAGTTCTCACATTGATCTTCAGCCAATGCAGAAAATACCTCTTGGGCTTTACCCACAAGAGCAGTTTGTAACAACACAGTCCAGTGTCTAGCAGGCCACTTTAATCTATTAGCAATTTTCTCAAAAGCTAAAAAATACGTCTCTACCTCATCCTCATTAAACTTGGGAACCCATTTAATATTCTGAGTAATCTCTGAATCATTAGGTGTAGACCCATTTGGTTAACTAATTCTAATTTCCTTAACTCAAATTCATGTTTTTCTTTTTCCATCTCTCTTTGAGTTTGCATCTCTAGAATCTCTTATTTTCTTCTTTCAAAAATTAATTTTTCACCTTCCAACTCGATTCTAGCCAACTCGACCTCATTCCCCGCAGTTTTTTACGGATTCATGAGTAATTAAACCAACATGACTTCCAATCACATTTATCAAGTCATATTTATTCATGGAATCATTTATAGATGCTCCAACCCTAGTACCTAGGAGTTGCAAACGCTCCTCTGATAGCTGAGCTACCACCTCAATGGACATGCTATCCAAAAATTCCTCGTCAAAATCACTTTCTGACATAGTTTCTTTTTGAAACAAACAAACAAAAACACAGGTTAAAATAATAACCAATATGACGATAATTAAGGCACCAGTAATAAATTACCTGCCAAGCCCACACAGTATTAAATCTACCGTGCGCCGTGGTCTCAATAACTAGACCCCTAAAATCCAAGCCAAACCGACTTCTACTATCACAGGCAAGCCTACACAAGCCTAAAACAACACACAGCTGTTTCAACCAATGTAAAATAAATAGAAAAAGTCAAGCGCCCTCAATATTGTCAGACGGCGATATGTGCCTGAGCGTGACGCCGCGCGAGTGGTTGAATCTCGTTCAACTTTCGCGACATTTGCAACTTTTATAACTACACTTTGAATTAATTTAATCAATTTCGTCATAAATATTATAAAACCATTTTTATACTATTTGTTAGAAAATAAGATTTTTAATTACCGATTTTTTTGGAAATAGTAAGTAATTAAGCATAACACCAAGTTTACGAAATTATTTACACCCGGAAGCTTTTTGATATTGTGTCCTGCTGTCCCACCTAGCCCCTAATTGTTTCCCCTTTTCGATTCGCATGTGATTTTAAAAAAGGAATTTGTGGAAACGATCATCGAAATCACACACCACTGCGGAGCTGAAGTCCGACATCAATGTTTACTAGTTGTCTGCGGTGTATGTAAATCAGACCTATTTTTGTACACAACATACCCTGGCTCTTTTCAGAGCCAGCCACCCTATTTTGTTTACAATTTCGTTATCAACCATGATGATGCTGAGGTCCCGAACAATCCATTTCGGTAAGATGTGTCATAATTGTTTAATTTGTTTTTAGTGATGAAGACATAAGCCATACACACAGTATCTTTGCACACAACAACCCAAGCCCCTTTTAAATATGTGTTGTGTAAACATAATTGAGAATAAGATTGTGTTCTATTCTTACTAGTGACACAATTAAATTAACTTTTTTAAACAAGATGAAACAGCTGATTAACTAATAAATGCGTGTAGGCCTATTGAGTTAAGATTTGAAACAACAACAACAATTTTTATTTTGTTAAATTCGTTCAATTTTATACCAAATTTAAGTTTCTACGACCAGTACTTACAAAGATATGAAGATGCCATGATATTTGGGTCAAAGGTCAGAAATGGCATTTCTGATAATGTTTGACTAAAATGTCCCATTAGATTAAATATGAAAGCATGCCTTCTGAACATTTTGAGACCAAAATTGACTTGCTATTTATATTTGTTCATATAACCCTTGACCCAGACCCTTTGACCTTTTGTAACATTTTTAAAAATGTGCAACAAATAACAAAATGTTTATTTCAAACAATTTAAGACCAAATTCAAGTGTCTACGATCAGTATTTACGGAGATACATACATGCCCTGGGGTGTGGGTCAAAGGTCAGAAATGGCATTTTCGGTCATTTTTGACTAAAATGTCCCATTAGACTAAATATAAATGTATACCTTCTGATCAATTTGAGATCAAAATTACCCCGCTGTGACCAGTGGTTGTCGAGATTTAAGGACCTATTGGTGTTTAGTTTGATAACTTTCACCCTGACTTTTTGACCTTTCGCCACATTTTCAAAATGTGTAACCAAGCCAATAATGATTGTCTGACCATCCTAAACCAATTTCTGAAGTCAAATTCTCTGGACCTCAAAGTGCATACGAAAGTTGATCTAGCTACTAGAGTACTAGGCTAATTTGTTCCCGCAAATCCAACGTCGTTTCGCATGAATAAAATCGCGCTTTCCTTTCCACTAACAGAGCGAATGTTGTGATTTTCATGTTCATCCCGTGTCTACTCAGCGTTTCGCTTCGTATGGGTGTACAAAGCTCATTTCCTGACCTTTGATTGGGTGCGCAATTTTTAGCTCCGCAAAAAATAGAAACAATTCGAACTACCAATCTCACTGAAGCTGAGACTTAATGAACTAGAATTCGTCGCAGAGAGGAATTTAGAAGATGGGAGCATAAATACGCATGCGTATAAGCTGACGCTTTCGATTTGCGCGAATAAATTATTCGTCTAGTGGAAAAACAGCTATTTTCGCTCTTAATGAACGTAAATATATACATATTTCCTGGAAAACATAACGGTAAATTACTGGAACTAAACTGAACTAAAGGCACGTAAATTTACACAGAAATCAAGAAAAGCAACACATGTTTTTAAAGTAACGAAAGCTTTAATAGAAAGATGTTTCGGTTTGACTACAACCTTCAGCTGCATTACTGCATGCTCTTGAAAAAAAAGGTTTTATAAACGTAACAAAATAAAGACTTAAATATGCAAATTATTTAATTAAAACTTAAACCTACTCATTTGAAAAAATAAGGCAAATCATTTAATTTTAATTTTATTTATTTTGCCATTGTGTTTAAAAATATATAATTAGAGTACCTAAAATAGATAGAAGGATATTCCTCTCCGCCTCTCCACAAAGGCCGACAGGATTACCAACAGCGTAAGCAAACACTTTTTTAAGTGGCTCTTCCTGCATTTATGGGTGGCAAAGAGTAAGAGAACAACATTATTTTTAGATAAAGTATTTATATAAAAATTGTATGTAGTCCTAGTACCCTAGTAACTGTATGCATATTTTAAACAAACAGTATATTAGTACAGTACAGCTCTTACTAATACAAACCTATTTTTTATATATTTGAAACATTATTTCATTTAAAAATAAAATCATTAATGTCATCATAATTATTATTATTTCAATAAAATCTTGTATGCAAGGCAGGATTTCATGGTATTATTCAAATTTGGAATTGTTGTAAAGATTATTATTTAATTTTTAAACGATAAAGATGAGGAAATAATATGAGAATTGGAGAAAGCCGCCGCCCAACATTCTGCTGGCTACGCACACGTCCTAACCAATAAACTGTTGGAGCTTCCATAGCATTGTTCAAATTCTTCAACATCCTCCGTGTGGCATGGCGGAATAGTTCACATACCCAATAACATTATATTATTGTATATAATAATTGTTACCATTTATATCAACATTTTTTTGTTTTTCTCATTTTTACATTTATTGATATTCTTGTTTACAATAACATTTTAATTTCAACTGTGATTACTTATCGATATTCTACATTTTTATATTTCATAACATTAATTTCAATGGTAATATAAGCGTTCTAGACACTTTCCATTCTAGAATAATTCTAAGAAAATGTTATTCAACTTAAATATGTAAATGTTAGTTAGTTATAACAAATGTAACACTTACATGTAAACAAATATTCTCTATTTCTGTTATCATCTAGTTTTAAATAGAATAGATTAACGTACAGTATACTATACATTATGTTATACATTATATTTATTTAAATATATACGATAATGTTAATGAAGCTAAATTATAATATTATTTTCTTCAAACTGTGATTCGTCCGGGTCATCGTCGATTTGAAGAAGCAATACACCCCTACCACTCTCTCGGCGACAGCAGTTATTATTGAGTTTCTTTAAAAAATCACCTAAGAATAAGAAAAATTAATTTAAATTTAATTACACACTACAATTTTTCATAAAGCTGTTGACAAAATATGGTGGTTTAATATGCCAATATTTACACAGTCAGTATTTAAAAATTATAAAATTGATATCTTACCTGTTACCACCAGCATGATAGACACGTTCAGCATAATTAGGATAACGGGAGTTATCTTGTGAAGTAAATCAATTACGTCATCTTCATTAAAATTCTGATCCAAGTTTACGATCGCCCCAATAGATAGATTGACAACGATAAAGACAAGAGTCAACAATTGGAATCTCTGCTCTGACTTCTCTTTCATTGGTTGAAGGTACAAATGCAATACAATAAATATGACAGTAAAAAATAGAGAGTAAGACAAACTTGAGGACACGTCATCTTTTAAGTTGGCAATGAGTGCCAACAGAGCCTTGTTGTACAGCTCAAAAGATTCCCAAAACCAAAATGTTTGCTTGTATTGTCCACAAAAGAACCTTACTCCAATCATCCACCCTTTCCTCTGATTTTCTTCATGTTGATCAAAACGTACATTTTTATAGTATATCATAAAAACTATGGCCAATGGAAAACCAATGATGTATATTAAAGCAACGTAAACAAGTGTTTTGTTAGTTTGATATGTAGATCCACCATGTTGGTCCATATCAATTGAGTAGTCTGACGTTAGTACTGTTTTATTGACCTTTCCGTCTGCTGTGACGTTAAATACACGAATTGACCATGGCCCCACTGCTAATATATCAGCACATGTATTTGCGTATGTAAGGTAAAGGAGCAACATGGATATAACAATACATCTATCACGTATGCAACTCTCAGTTATCGCTCCATGACACTTATTCCAGATGTAGCAAATGAAGTAAATGGTAGACATAGTTAACAGTATGACTAGTGGTGTAGCCATGGCAATATGAAGGGAGGAATACGCATTCCAAGAGTCGTGTAAACATCTTGGACTTAACATACTAATATATCTAATGACGTCAAAATATTGAAGTATTTTGCCAGCATATTCAAAGTTTTTAGGCCAATGAATTTCGGTTACTTCTGATAGTATACCTAAGACCTGATAAAAATTAATAGAAATTTTTAAATAGGTAACAAATGAATCTAGGCTGGTTTGTCTTTGATCCGCATTTCTTTCCTGCATTCTCCATATAAGTAAAATCATTCCAATTATTGCTAAGGCAACACCAACAAATATAATTACAGTTACAGCAGTCCCTTTACATTTGTGACATTCGTTAAAGAGCTCATAATGTCCATTTGCACATGAAGCACAAAGCCAACCAGTGTACCCTTCGACACAAGTGTCATTAAATTTTAGTCCAATATTACAACTTTTTTTGCCTAGTGGACAAGCATATACTTTTGGTAACGGACCTTTGTATACAGCATCTTTCAGTTGATTTGGGTTGGTAATAGGAAACATGTCGTTTTTTAATTTAGTTACAAATGTTGTGTAAGCCAATAAACAATTGTTTTTATTTTGTTCTTTGCCTACTTTACAGTCACCATTAAAGTTCCACGACCACCAGTAACCTTTTGTTAGATTTTGATATCCTCCTTCACAGTTAATACCCTCCGAGCAGGGCATGCATGGCCCAAATCGATCAGTTCGATGGAAATTGTCAAGGCAATAACATGCATTTAGATTGGCAATATTATTGGTTTTGGTTCCTGATGGACAAGTCTGACAACCGGCAATAGACGCAGCTCCTGCATTATTTGAAAAACTTCCAACAGGACATCGTTGACAGGATTCTTTGTAACCACCCTTTTCATTTACTCCTCGTTTATCTTGATAGAAACCACCTGTAATTTTTTTTTCATTTATAAGTACCTGTAGTTGTTTTATTGTTATATACTTTTACTATTAATTATTACTATTTACTGCCATAACTAAATTAGAGAGATTATTATATTTTATAAATATTGCACCATACCTGGTGGGCATTTTCCACATTTGGTGTTATCATACAAACTGTATGTCCCTTCCTTACACGGACTGCATTTACTCGTCGTGGAATTACATGTCAAACCAATTTCTCTACCAATATAACGAAACAACTCCTCTTCAATTCCATTTATTTCGATTTCTGTACCTTCTGTAACACAAACACTAGGAAAAAACAATTAGTTTGTAATTCTACCCAACATGCAATTATATTGATTCAATTATATCTACTCTGTGTAGGACCCGATTCTGCTACTGTCAAGAGGTATCTATCTATAAAACTAAAGTAAGTTATATACGTTGCTGTTTGCAGAAATCCTGTACATATATTATAGATAGATACCTCTTGACAGTAGCAGAATCGGCTGTGTGTATAGTACTATACAGATATTACCTGCTTAGAGGTGAAATATCAGATTTGACATCCACGAGGGAATCATATTTTTCTCGAAAGACTACCTTTTTCACGAAGCGAAGAATATCATTTTTTTCAAATCTTATATAAAAGGTGATATTTGTTATATTATATAGCCAGATATCAGTAGCTTTCTCCTTACCTTGTACATATAAAAAAATAAAGGTAACATAAAAATATAAATAAAATCAATACATCAAATCTTTTATTTTAAGTGTACTTACATGTTAATAAATTTCCCGATGTTTGAAGGAATCGATTTCAGTCCACAACAGTTGAGATATCTAAATAAAAATAACATGATTAATGCATAGTTAACACGTTGTTAACACATTGTAATGGTGTAATGGTGATGCTGATGAGAATGTTGCGACGATCATTGATGATAATAAAATTGATAAATATACCGAGGATGATGATGACGGTTCAATTGTGGTGATATTGAAATTATCATTATCTTTTGTAAATTGTTATGACTTAAAAACTAAATATAATAATATACGAATGTACATACACTGTTCCATTTTCTTTCATATGTGATAGAGCATTTTCTCCGATCTCTTTTATTGGATTGTCAAATAGATATCTGGGGGAAAATATTAACTGTATTCGTTATTTTAATTTCTTGCTTTGAATCATTAAACTGTGATTAAAATGAAATTGAAAGTACGTATCATCGAGTATTTATATTATCTAGGCTAAAAAAGTATCAAAGAACAAAAATCTCACATGTATTCCAATGTTGTGTCTTTGGTTTCCAATGTTTTATACGTAATGTTGGAAATGTTATTACCATAGAGGAATCTGCAGGTTAGAAAAACAATTGTCACAGTGTCTTCAAACACACAAGGACAACCCATCTAAACACAGCCAGTGTGTACTGTATACCATGTGAATGTGGAAAGGTATGCATTGTGGAAACTGGACGTGACCTTCAAACCAGGCTCAAAGAATATCAAGGCCATGACAGAAGAGCAAGACAAATCATCAATAATTATAAATTCTCACAAACAACAACACCGAGTTAATTGGAAAGATGCTGAACTAATTGCTTCCGTTCCTTGTTGGCATTCCAGACGAACCAGGGAACCTATTGACATCTAAACACAACACAACACTGTTTATCAAGATATGTGATCAGTGACATTTGGCTATCTTTATTCAAAAAGAATCTTCATCGACAGTAAACAATGCCATAGTTTCTGGCCAGTGTACATTTCACAATCCTGTCTAGACACATGGTCTATATTTGGCCAGTCCACACCCAGCTTGGAGACAATGCTATTCTTTTTAGCATGTATCACTTTGCTTTTAGAACCTATCAGAAACAATGCTCTGCTATAGCTAGTTTCCATTCACTATTGTTCATGAGAAACAATGCTCTTCTATAGCTAGTTTCAATACATCCCACTCTGTGAACTTGCTATTGTTTCTGGCTTTCACACCAGTCCCACCCTTTTCCACTTATATTCCAAATTTCCTGAACTTTCTGCATTCTTACTCCTGAGGACGATCAAATCATATTGATCGAAACGTCGAGAAACTCAACAATTCTTGTCTCAAACGCTGCCCTCTATAGAACGTTGCGAATTAACTGTTATAGTTTTAGTCGCGTGGAAGCGACTCTATAGTTCACTATGTCGTTCGGTCGGTCTGTCTGTTTGTCTGTCTGTCGGTCTGTCTGTCGGTCTGTCTGTCTGTCGGTCTGTCTGTCTGTCTGTCTGTCTGTCTGTCGGTCCGGTATCACTATGCGTTTTATCGCTTTATGACCTTATCTTGATATCAGTTTAATCTAGCTAAGTCAATTTTTCACAGAATATTCCTTATGGCCAGGAATCGATGTGGTTATGTTTTCACGGTGCGCAATAAAAAATTACGCGGTCTACGCACGATTTAACGAAATCACGTTTGTAATCATATCTTAACAACCATGAATCACAATTAAATAAAATTTGGTACTCATAAATTTCAGGGCATAAATCATCATATGGCAATACAATTACGTGCGTAGCGCATGTAACGCATGCGTAAGCGCGCTTAAAATTTTCAAAATTTATTTTCGATGAAATAAGAGTACGTTTCAGGCAATTTTAAGCGTTTACAAAATTGCCATGAGTGCGCAGATTTTTGCGCGCGCACTGCGCGTTAAATGTTATTGCGCACTCTTCTTGCCCGATTTCTGTTTTCTTGACTTACTTTCCAACTCGAAATTACGTTATACGAGCACGTCAAAAGTGACAGGCTACGCACGTGTAAATTAAAAAAAATATAAATGTTTTTAAACATTTCAACATTTTTAAACATGTTCAGTAATTTCGGTCAGTATAGTTCACTATGTCGGTCGGTCCGTCTGTCTGTCGGTCTGTCTGTCTGTCGGTCTGTTTGTCTGTCGGTCCGGTATCACTATGCATTGTAGCACGCGACTTAATGGCTGTTGGCCTTGTTTGACAACAAAACATATCCATGTAGATAGCATATGCTCAGTCTGATTGTTCTATTGGCATATCTGCGTCGATGATTAATTGACAACAAGATAGTGGTATGTTAAAACTGTTTGAATTCATTTGAGAAGTGGAAAATAAACGAAAATCCATGCATACACGTACAGTATTCCACACAAACATTATAGTGCCTATTTGAGTTACAGTTGGACAACGGAGAACAAACGTAATATATGTTTAAGTAATACATAAAATTTGCTTACAGAGAGTAAAGATTAGTTCCATTGAACGCTCCATCTTCTATAAATGCAATGTTGTTGTGTACAAGAAATCTGAAAATTAATTATGTTTTAGTTAGATTTCAAAGCTACAAAACTGTAAACATATAATAGTTTTAACATTAATACTTCTGTAAATTTAAATTTGTTTTAATAAATGTAAATGTAGGGAAATAACCTGCGGTGGATGACACATACAACAACTTTCTTCTAATCTAATCGTGTCAAAGCCTTCAACCAAACGGCTCATTTTTTAGGTTTGCAACGGAGATGGACCACCAGTTCCTCTTTTTCCGGAGGATGAACTGGATTCTTTACAGCGTACACGAGTCAGATGTGTACACTGAACCTCTAGTTTAAGTCCTTATCCGAGAAGACTTTTCTACAACCAGAACAATGATGATCGAGGAGTGCCTTGAACCGATTGTATAGTTATTGTTCCGGAGCACCTGCCTTTACCGTTTTACCGAAACGACCAATTAGTATACGAAATATCTGTACTCAAAACTTAACTCTAACATATTACATGCAGAATTAGAATATTCTGTTGACTAGAACTCGTGCCTAATTGTAAATAAATTTCAGAGATAAGCTTTTATTATGTATAAATGTATGGTTATAATAAGTATGTTGGCTTGCTTTTCATGATCTGTCACGACACTAGTCTACCATTATCTTTCAATCTGGAACCAGCAACATTCTCAGACTTTTGATTAGTTTCCATAACTTCTTGTTGTGCATATTTTTACAATCAAGTGATCTTTTCTCAGAAACCGTCTGTTCTACATAGATCCAATATTAACGTCTGAGTGAGCGTTACATGCCTCTTGTTAGTTTTCGCAGTTTCCACTTTGTATACAGTGTATTCTTCCTCTCTTGATCTTCTAGTTGTGTTTACTTTGATACACATATCGATAGTTGCCTCTTGCTAGTTTCTGTGGGATACACTTATTCACAGCCTCTACATAGCTATGATTGCTTTCCTGATCGTCATACTTTGATACCAAATGATCAGTCACTTGTTTCATTTAGCTGGGAAACGAGTCTCAATCAGACTTGGTGTACAGGAGTAATGGTCACTGTGGTTTTTTGGTCATTATAGTATTGATATTGGCCTCTAGATATATTATTGTCGAATGGAGATATTTCAGGAGTATGACTTGTTATTTATTATGTGATGGTAGTTTTCTTCACGAAAACTATTTTTTTTTTTTTATTTTATTCAAACTCATTCAACAGCGGGAAACCCGCCCCTTACAGAATGGAATAAACTATAACATATAAATATATATATAAATCTTAAAATCTAACAAACAAAATTATATAATATCAGGTGAGAAGCCATAGAGACTCTGTCCCATCATGATGACTGGGAATAAGAACTGCTTTTCCTAGCATTGCCCTTTTGTGCTAAAAATCTCATTACTTTTATGCATATCACCAAGTCAATCAATCAATCAACCGTTCGATCTATATAGCGACATTCCAACAGTCGTTGTTCATGGCGCTGCCAAAAATATCAGAAAATATGAGTTTTGAGTAGTGACTTAAAGGTGCTCAATAATGATGTTTGTTTAATGTATAATTTTAGCTTTAGCGTTTTGCTAACTGTTTTGAAGCAAGTATTGTATAATAGAAATTAATTTGAAAATGCAAAACCACGGTAAGGCTGAGGTGAAATGAGAATGCTGTGTGTAGTTTTGTTTAGTTTGTTTTGCTTCTGAATATACGGCGAGAGTGTTAAAGAGTCGCTATCCAATCGAGTTTGAACAATACCATAAAAGCCTCATTGGTATAATATTGAACAATTTGGCAGTCACCGCCGTTCCATAGTTATTGTAGTAGAACGAATGTTCTCAACTATTATAATATAGTTGACGCGAGAGCACCCGTAATGTATATCTGAACGTGAAACATCCCGTTATAGAAAAGTTTATTCACGTATCTAAGAACTTTGGCTGTTGCTCAGGTATATTTTCGTAGTTACTTTTAATATATACTCACAACATGTTAAGAGATGACATATTTGCAAAGATATTTGTTGAGATAGTTTGAATATTATTTTTGCTGAGAAAAACATTTTTAACTGCAGGTATTTTACGGTCTTCTAATGAGGTCAGACTGTTCCAGCTTACATCCCTGAAATAAAATATAGTTATATATAATTATATAATATTTCAGTGAGCAATATTTTGATATACAATTACTTTTGAATAACATGTAAATGCATAGGCCTACTACACTTCAAGAAAGAGAGACATTGCATTAATTGTTAATAAATTATTTATCGACATAACTTAAATAATAGTTTTATGAGAATTAAACGAGGGCTTATAAACAATGTTTAATTTACTAAATAAGTTAAATAATGATTCTCGTCAATATGGTTTTAGGATAAAAGACACCGATTTAGTTATTATCTAGGCTTGTGTATAACCGATCGTCTATTTGATACTCTATCCATTGGGTTAGCATGCAGTGGTCATGTAAAATACAAATACCCAATAAAGAACTTTTATTGATAGATTGATAACAAATTAGACAGGATTGATATTATAAATAACAAAGAATATCATTTTTTTTTTATTTCTCAGTATCATTAATTATTTCGACTAGATGGTACGCTCGCTTCGCTCGCGTACCATCTAGGTCGTGCCCACAGATGGTTCTCGAATACATAATAATTTCAGCGTTAAAAAATTGGCGATTTCAAATGCACGTACCGCAGGACAATAATACATGTCGTTTACAGGAACGAATAAATAGATACTGTGATTTATGTACTGAACTAAAATTAGCACCCTGGGAATTACTTCCGAAAGAGAAACTTGTCACAAAATGAGACCAATTGTTTAAGTCAAATTTAAACAAACTTAATTTGTGTTTTGTATGTAACATTAGGGTTGAGGGATGGGAAAGAGGATGGGTGCAAAGAGGAAAAATTTTTAAATATATTCTTTATCCATGTAGTAACGAAATATTAATTGTTTTCATATAATATACCACTAAACACAGTAGAACATTGCGATGTAACACTTTGTTAAAACTATCACCGTCCTAGTCGATTGAAATAGTATAGTACATGTAACGATACATCACTACGACGTGTATAATATGTTTATATAATGTAAAACAATTTGTGAAAACCACCCCTATTCGTGGCAAATCATAAATTCGATTTAATCGTCAATAAATATTAAATTATCTAACTCAACTTAATTAGTAGGCCTAATGGTTTTCAATTGTTTCTTAGAGCCAATTCATACGCCTTGAGCACTCTGGAGTGGTATGTGCGCTATAAAAATCTTATTATTATTATTATTATTATACTTAAGTTGGTTCCTAACGGGTTCCTAACCCTACCCACCAAAGTTGTTCTGCGTTTAGGGCATGTGATGCACCGTAGGCCTATCCTCTACTGGCTTTACAACGCTACTCATGCCAGTGAGGGAAGGGTGATGATGTCACGTGCGTGGTTTAACTGCAATAATAAAGATTTGTACATAATATACGGCGAATGAAAACGCTAGCTCATTATCCGTTAAAAAAAATCTATATCCAATCTCTGCAGCACAGATTGAAAAAAAAAATGGATCGAATTTCTGTTATGAGTATACAGTACTTGCCTTTACGACGCCTGAGGGAATAGACACTTGTGGAACAGAGATTGGAATGTTCCATTCATTTCAAAACAATACATTTGCATAAACGTATATTAAATCTATCAAAATAATATTTTTTAAAGAAAATCGGCCTGTCTTCAACATTATGATACTGTACTCGAGCTGTTCAACCGGTTTTCAGCTATTAAAAACAATTATCGTAGGAGGAGATAGGAAAATGCGAAGCCTCCTCGCATTTTTGTGGCGGGTATTTTTCAAGATGGACATCCATTAGACAGTGTATACCACGATCGGAAAACACCCCTATTTTGGGTAAATCGTTGAACCTAAATTCGTTTTAATCGTCAATAACTAATTATCTAACTTAATTTAATTAGTAAACAGGGTTACATCAGGTGGTTAAAATCAGTACCGAAAGTACGAACCAACTTTATATACCATCGAGTAAAAATTCTAAAAGTAAGGCGCGATTTACCGAATTTTGCCCTTACGTAAATTTATATATAGATAATGTTTATTATTGAATGATGTAGGTCTAGATACAAGACTAAATAATAAAATACTCACAGTGTACCATATATGTTTCCACGAAATATTGGAATTTCCGTAAGTCTATTATAAGCAAGGAGTCTTCATGCAATTAAAAATAAAACCATAATTATAAATTAATATGTTAATTGTAATCAGCAAACAAAATGTTTCTCCTCTAGTAAAATAACATTATTAGTTAATGTGAAGAAGATCCGTGTTACACGTTTTAAATGTTTAAAATCGAAAGTTCGAAATCTGCAAATAACAATAATGTAAGGTGTAAATACTGAAAACAATATCTAGACTGACTAGGCAAAGCTGCAATTCATGTCACATTATTTTTTAAATAAAAGCTAGTTAGGCCCTGACACGGTAACTTATTTAAGCTATATTCACTATCATTTTTGTACAAGACAACGGTGTGGCATTGATTTATATGTAAGAGAATGATGCTCCATTTTTTTTAATTAATATTTTGTAATTTGTAGTTTTTGTATTTTCAGGAAGGTAACAAACTAAACTGAACTTTGAATATAATTGTAATAATATTGATAAATAAACATGTTGAAACATAACTGAAAATTACTCACAGCATAAAAATACTGTCCAATGCGACGAAAGCGTCGTTGTGTATAAAGCTAATATTATTGTCTACAAGTTTGCTGAAAACAACAAAACAGACGTACAATATTCTTGATGTAGCTACTTTTAAGCTTAAAGCATTGCTTTATTTTTATAAACGACTCTATAGCTCAATATGTCGGTCGGTTTGTTTGTTTTATCTTTATACTGGGTGACCTCTTCAGTCAAAGACTGATCTCCCAGAGGGCCCAGTTGGTGATCAGTGGCTGTAATGTACTACTACACCGGGGTAACCCCCTACTCGTCTCGAAAGATGTACTAGGTTCTTTAAAGTGCACACGAGCAAGTTGTGTACACTGGACCTACGGTTTATAGTCCTTATCCGAGAAGACTCGTTCTACCACCAGAACCATGGAGTGAGTGAGCCTCGAACCCCTGCCGATGTTATGGCTACGTGATTACGGTTCCACTGTCTTAACCGCTCGGCCACTCACTCACTTTTATTGAGTTTCAGTAACATCTTGTGGTTAGAGATTAGATAACAAATATGTAGAGGTTGTCTTTCGCTTAAAATATATTCTTTATAATATTAATCTAGTTTAATAATTCAATTACGTAGAAAATTAAAAATATGAAATAAAATGTTGACAAAAAATCACGTGTGTGCATAATTACATTATATAGCCTTATTCATGTAACCTGACAGTTTTGTTTTGTACACTACTGACAAAAAACATGGTTCTTAATTTCAGCAGAACGTGATCAAATTTTGCCATTTAAAGAGCCACAATTTTTTTTATAACCCGGCATCAGATCCCCACTAGATAGACATATGCAAGGTAATGACATCCTGACAAAAACGTAATTGAATGCCATAAAGTAATAACATTTGTGTAATTGTAATCCAGTTACATGGCCATTCTCCATATCTTAAGAAGAATTTAAGGTTATTTGGTAAAGCTTTATTATTACTTTCAAGAAACGGGTTCGTTTTCAACAAAAAACAGGTTGTTTAAACGTACATTAGGTAGTATGTCCATCTATGGGAAATGTTTGCTTCTGTTGTACATAATACTTACAGCACCAATATGTCGCCGCCTTGAAATGCTTTTGATGGGATACTTCGTAGTTTGTTATTAGCAAGATATCTATGGTAGGGTATTGAGAAAATAACAGAGAAGCCTTAAATATGGCCCAGTCACAAAAAAAAATCAACTGAATAATATCAATGAGCACCACATGAACAAATTATAGATATGATCGAGTTACATTAAAAAGATATTGGCATTATATTAATTCAAAATGCATTTAGAGGTTGTTTTATAGCATTTTTAAATGAATTGATTTTCAATTAATACACATTCTGAAAAAAATCAATTAAAACATTTGCTTATAGTATATAGTATAAAAGCATTTATTTCATACATGCTGCGGTGTGTATTTTACCATTTTTTATATTTTGTGGCCGGAAAAAATCGTAATTTATATAATATAGATCTGTACCTTAAGTGAATGTCACATACATTTACATATTTTAGTAGGCCTAAATCACGCGTAAATTCTATAATTTTACTCAATAGTATGCTGGTGGTAAATACTTTCGGTACAGTTTTTTCACATAATGAAAAAATACTACAATTTAGTTACAACAGTAGTTACTGATGAATAAAATAAATTCATTTCGTTCATTTGGCACAAATAGTCGATGCTGAAATATATCCACACACAACAATGCAACGATGCTTCGTTACGAGCTCCGTCACAGTCTAATTGCTGGAATTCGGCACCGGAATTAACACTGTAATGGTAACTGGCAAACAAAGTTTTAAATCAATGTAATTTGACTATGTTGAATACACATTTTTTCAATTGATTATTGACAGTGATTCGATAAAAGTCTCTTCCGAGCTTGAAATTTCTCAGAATATTTCAAAAATTAATAAGTGCATAAACATATAGTACTTAGCATGTACCGATAAACATAAATAGATTATAGCCAATAAAGATTAATGTAAGTAATACAAGGCCAGACATCTTATTTACGGAATAAGAAGATCTAGAGTATCGATCACCCTCTAGAGTGACTGTATAAAGAGAAAACAGTTATATTTATTACTCACATGCTACTTCCGGTTGACAGTTTGAAAGTTCCAGTAGATAGTTCTACGACAGATGGTGAAATATGCCTAAAATGACAGAAAAAACTTCACATCACCAATATGCAATTTGTTATTAATAATAAAGTATTGTGTGTAGTTCCGCCAAACAACGCCGATTTGTTAAACATCACACTGCAATGGTACGCGAGCGAATTTCATTGGTAAAGATAATAATAAATGTTTAATTATATCACACGTTAATTAGGTTTGTTAATGTGTAACACTATTGGCTTTTGACTTGTTTACACTTGTGGGTTTACAGAATATAATTTCTCATAATACTCTTAAGGATATTGTTTAACTGCACACTTCCTCTTACATGTCAACAGATCCACCATTTGCAAATGCAAACGCATTTTCACCAAGCATTTGAAGATTCTTGTTATAAATAATTCGCCTGAAGATCAAAATGTAAATAATAAAAATTGATTATGTAATTACATTCAATTATACTAATTTAGTAAAGTACCTGCCTGTATGATATAAAAGGCTTAAGTTAATTAAGTTATGGATGTGCTTAGCCTGCGTTAGGAGAGGTTTGAAGGAGAGAAGATTAAGTTACTACTAGTACCAAGAGACTGTCACAAATATTAAATTGAGTTATCAACATGTTTGCCTTGACCTCCTCTATTTCTTCCGGTCAAAGTTCAATAACATTTTATGCATTTACGCCCTTGGGCGAATAAGTAATTAGGTTTATGAATGGTTATAACACTTGACCTACTTATTTTTAAGCCTTTTTCTACAGCTCACTATGTCGGTCGGTAAACACTATCTTGAGCACGCGACTGCAGCCATGTATATGGCCTTGTTTTTCAAAATATTTTAGTAGGGATCGATGACACTTGACCTACTCTACCATTTGCCACCCTTGTTCCGCGAACTTGTTTGCGTCTACGGCGAATAAATAGGGAGGTTTCGCAACCTTACGAATACGATAACGAAAACGGATACGTCACACATTTGTGAAACTTTTGAGCTGATCCCCATTTCATATTCGTAAAGCGTATTCGTATTGACGAATATCACTAGTCATATCCGTAACTACAAAACGAGTATAGTGTTTGATCTATTTTGCACATTTTGCATTTGAATCAGGAATGATTCATGATTATAATATATTTATACTTTTATTGAAAGTAATTTACTAAAGTAATTTACTAAAATGCCAGGTCAATTTTGATAAATAGCAGTTTTTAAACTCGTCACTCGCTTTGATGTTACGCTAGGCCTAGGCAGCCAAGCACCAAGCAACACGTACCTGCGCTTCGCTCAAATTTACCGCAGTCATATTTTGGACGGCGCCTTCAGTATTTCGTTGCCATGCGAAACAGATTTTTACTGGCTTACGAAAAACGAATACATGTGCGTGACGTATCCGTTTTCGTTATCGTATTCGTAAGGTTGCGAAAACTCCCTAGTAACTAGATTTTACGAACGAACCTACTTAATTTTAATATTGTAAAAAAAATTAAAACTTACAATAGTGCTAATTTGCTGTTGTTTGCAAAAGTGAAAGGTTCAATGATATTTATATTATTAAATGACAGGTTTCTGAAAAAAAAAATCATCATTAGTTTTTAGACTAAATATCTAAAATTATAAAAGGTGTTAAATAAGATTGTGGTAGTCGTGGTGGTGACATGTGGTACCATAGTAGCAGCGGCGGCGGCAATAGGAGCAGCAGCAGAAGCAGTACAACAAAGTGACTAGAACGATCGTCAACGTGTATATTCAGTACCTAAACTTGCAGTACATCATTTATCTTATTAATTCGTGTTATAAAGAAAAAATCACTTAGAGACGCTATGAAGCCTACGGCAGTGGACACCTGATGAGCATCTAAGTCAAATCAAATATTCCTTTTCATCATCATCGTTATCAACAAAATATAAAGATTCAGGTCATCAAAATTCTAAATGACATTGATACATTAATAACAAGAAATTATTCAAGATGTTGCCGATTACGGGTATAGAAACTGATTGCTGCGCTTAATTATTATATAACTTACATTTTGCATTTATCGCATTTAAATTCTCCCATAAATTTGCTAGTGTAATGCTTATAATTATGAAACAAGTAATAATTTAAATGATGTTGGTCTCGTTAAGTTTTGTCACTAACATGACTTTTTCAAATAATTTACCTAGGTTTTCTTAAGTTCTTTTCAGTTGTATTTATTACCTGCTTTTGTTGAATCTGTTTCTGAAACTTGGCTAAAACTATAAAGATATTTTACTATATTCAGTCGGTGAAACAGCAATGTCTTTTCAGGTTTAAGTGTTTCATGCGGGAATTGCTGGACCTTTCCATTCTTGGACTATAACGTTATAAAATTTTGCTCGGATACATGCATTAACAAAACCGTATAACCATCAAATATCCCAACACATGTTTCGTCATCATGGGTGAATTCAAACGAATGAAAAATAAAGCCTTATCTTCTAAAAGCAGAACCCACCACTTTGCCAGCTTTATGTCTCTGTCAGGAGCGGTCGCAGGACTATTTTAAAAGGGTTGCTCAAAGATTCCAGGGCTGTAGACACTTACGCCCGTATTCTTAAACCGGACTTAGTAGTTCTAGCTAAAACTTTAAAAATGACATATGTAATGTAAAATTACAAAATCAGCAAGGATACTATGCCCAGGCCTTATAGGCTTACTAGTAAACCCTATGATTTGCCGACATTGATGTAGGCCTAGGTAGGCCTATTGGTAGGCTCATCATCAAGTGTAGTAGCTACAACGTGTAATCATGATCTATATACTCATCGTTGTCTACTTCTTGTGGGAATAATAATACAGTAATAGACAAGGTACTTTTATGCTTCGTTTGTTGTTTGCCTTGTGTCTACTTTTCAAAACGAAACGAGCGCTAGAGAGTAGTAGAGTCAGTGGTGACGTATCGCAACTATACATAGCCAGCAAATCCCGGATCAGGGATCGCAGTTTTCATTCAATTGATTGGATGTGATGTGGATGACATAACCACTAACCAATCACCAGGCACTATAATTTAAATATAATCACATCGATAATTAAGGAGATTTATGAAGAAACCACTGCTTATCAATATATTAAAAACACGTTTGTTGTACTTGTGAGACGGTAAAAATATACATGTTGAAATGCATAATTTAATATTCTATAGATTAACGCAATTACAGGGGATGGAAGGCCAATACGATAATTCAAATATAAAAATTGCATATTTTTATTAATATTACCAACTACTTAAAATTACCGGTCGTAAATGAACTTTTCAAAGTCCGATTGTGATGAAATTAAAACAGAATTAATCATCGACGCAGACATGTCAATAGAACAATCGACTGCGCATACGATTTCTACATGGCTATGGTTTGTTCTAAAAAAATGTTAATAACAGTTGATTCGCAGCGTTCTATAGAAAGGGGTAGTAACAAAGTGCGAGGCAGCGAGGCATGCGAGGCAGGGAAGGCATGCGAGGCAAGTCAGAAATTTATGCGAGGCATCGTTTTACCATCATCAAAAAATGCGCGGCATCATTTTATCATTTCTCAAAATTGCAAGGCAGGAAATCACCGAAATTGAAGTAGCCTAGGGCTAGGCCTATAGGCCCGCTAGGCTAGTTTCCTTTTGCACCTGCCTTGTAATTTAACCAAGGCTTTATCCTGAATACCACAGCTTAGAATTAGTAGGCCTACTTTAATGAAGAAAAATCACATAAAAGTAACAATAAATCCATTAAATTGGTGATTTTACAGACGTTGTTTTTCTCGCATTTCGCACACTCAATGTTCAATATTTTGGTTTCTATGGAACGCCAAAAGAGCAAAATTAATTAGAGGGCTAAAAACTCTGTGGAATCCATTTATATTTAACGCATTATTTGGTGAAAATCAAGTACAATTTCAATAAATTTTGTCACTGTCAGTAAGGAAAAATGTTACTGTTGATAATGTACACGGTTTCGTTAACCTTTTAAAGAATAAAATAGAAAAATTCATCATAATATCCTTAGTAGGATGTCCTAGGTCTAGACTAGGTAGTGATGTTGATTTAGGATCGATTATTATTCTTTGAAAACAGAACAGTATCAGCAGTAACATATTACAACATTTTTATTGACAAATTAACAAATATATTGAAATAAAACGTGTTTTTCACCAATAAATGCATGAGAAATTGACGCATTCCACTGAGTTTTAGTCCTCTATTATCGTTGCTCTTTTGGCGCTCAATAGAAACAAAAATATTGAACATTGAATAAGTGAAATTCGCGAACAGTGTGCGAGAAACACGCCTGTAAAATCATTAATTTAAAGATGTATTGTCCCCCAAAAAATGAAAAATAAAGATGAAAAAAATCAAATTTTGAATAGACCGTTTTGTAGTTAACATAAAGTTATTAACTTCCACCGAAAAAAAAATCCGAAAAAAATATTGATTTCGCTTATAAAAAAATCAAAATAAGTTTACCATTTTTTCGAACTCATCGGCTCAGAAATTAGGCCGGTAGAGCTAACTCATACATATGCATGATATGTTAATGAGCATCCACACAGCAGAGATCTGATCTAACAATGGACGATGCATGTTGTATGTACAACAACACCAACAGAGATCGACGACACGCGACTCGACTGTGGGTTTCCCTGGCCTGATCGTATAAATATGTAAAGCTGAGCTGTTAATTTGTCGGTAAGTAGGCCTAGACGGTTATTTTAAATATAATAATATATATAACGCAATAATAACAGGAAGGTAAATTAATTAACTTAGCCTGGGATTTTTTCAGTTCAGGGCTAGGCCTAGAATAATTAATACATGCTGCTGCATATTACTAGGCTAGTAGCAAGCAGACTGTGACAATCGGGTCCCTGCAGAAGATGCCCAGCTAGGCCCTATACATTGTACTCTTCATAGACTGGCCTAGGCTATATGCCATCAATCTTAGCTACATTCCGAAAATACAGCCAGCTTGCTGTACCATATATATTTACAGTTGAAGCTTGTTTAACTAATTTTTATGATAAAAATAAAACAAACATTTTTCAGAAAAAATGGTTGCAATACAAGCCTGAAATTGAGAACCTTCCAGCAGCACTGTACAAGTAGACAGAGGGGAAAAGCCAGCTTAGCCATTTTACAACACAAACAAATGTTCTCTGTACTGTAGTAAGTCAAATATTTATTTTCTCTTTTTATAAGTTATAACATTATAAGTAATGTGTTTTAATTACCATAGAAAGGTAGTATACTTATTTGACTATGTCAAAGTAAGCAATTTCACTAGCCCAATTTTGCACTAAATATGCATGATCTATTTTTTCCAGATTTTCATACTTTGCTTTTACTTTTTTTAAAGACGTTGAGCTGATGAAGACTGGAACAGAGGTCACCCAAAGACAACAATGATAGACTCGGTATTGGAATATGATTGGATATTGCAGGAAAAATATTTCCGACTCTCCTGCTGCATTCGGCCAATATGTTCTTGTCCAGCTTGTAAAATATTGTATAATTTTTTTTGTATTATATGTACAGTATATTATTTTGTAAACATAACATTCAATAAATAAAAAAAAACTACAACAGTACACAGGATAAATTCTTCAAATTTACTTACACTTCATAATTTTACTGTAAATATTACAGTGCAAAAGGAGTTAATAAAATATATATATACAGTATATCTGATTGAATTCCTGTATTGTTTTTTGTGTCAATTTGTCTACTAATTATCAATGTGTTGATTGTGGCAGTAATTACGACAGCTATAGTCTTCTAAGATCGCTCACATCCATTACAAAGTGTCATTTTAATAGTAAGAAACGTTTCAATAAATTGTGAATGTTGCCACTGTACGATACATTTTATGTTTCTCACTACTTGCTCTTATTGTTCAATCAATAAACCTAAAAAAAAAGAAGAAATTCTGCATAAAATGTTTATTATTTGCGGAATGTTAATTTGAACCTATTGCATTTGATACAGAAAATATTTTTAAAATATTGCATCAGTAAAACATCCAACAAAACAATATTTAGATTTTCTTTTTTTTTTAATTTTCACTGCCGAATAGATAGTTGAAATCTTTAAAAATTAAACCAATTCATTATGATAGAAGCAAAAATACATCCCTTCTGGTGGTGGTCTACTGTAGCCCTAGCTAGCAGTGTACTGCCTAGGCCTACTACACTCTACTTCTAGAGACAGAAGTAGGCAGCAGTTAGGCTACTCGAGACTGTCGGTGCTAGTAGTAGTAAACTAGTAGTACAGTAGCAGCAAATTCGGGCCTAGGCCTAGCTAGGCCTCTCCTGTTAGCGAAACAAAAACTCACCTAAATGAATAAGATTCAACATCAAAGTTACCAACTGTAATTCTAACTTGGCATTCTGCTAGCTATAGTTTTCGTGTTTTCTTCAAGATTCGTCTCGCATTACTACTCGACTCTCTCGCACGCATGCATTGCTATCGTTGTTGGCTGTTGATTTGGAAAGCATCATCATCCACATGATGTATCCATACAATATGAATATTTATGAGCTAACTCAGGTCAAGGGTTAAATTAAACCGGAACACATTTGTCTTCCAGACAAATAGCTTCCGGTTGGTTAATTTTTGCATTAAATTGCGATTTTCCCGTGTAAAAAATTATTTTTTTCAATCCAAATTGAGGTCAAAGTGAATAACTTTTATGTGCAATTAAAATGGCCTATTCAACAAAAATATTGAAAAAAAAAATTTTTCAGGGGGACAATACATCTTTAAGGATTTATTTGTTACTTTTTATGTGATTCTTTCATTAAAGTACTCATGAGGTATACTTCTAAGGTGTGGTATTCACACGATAAAGTTAGTTATCAAATTTGGAGTAAAAATATAAGCGAAGGAAACTAGCGCCAGGTTTATTAGTACGTACATGGACAACAATAAATAACTTACTAAAGCTTACTAAAACAGGAATAGTGTATCATTATTAAATATTACACCAATTATTATTTTATCAAAATTGATTAAATTATTTTCTACATAGGCCTTTATCTAGGTTAGGGCTAAGCATATTAGCTAAAGTTTTATTTTAGGCCTAGTATTACAATTGTCGGACGTAAGTCTTTTTTCACACGCGCTCCAGAATTCTGTCGCAATTTTTTTCTTTGCGGCATGTTATTGGATCGGCATATCAGTTACCTTTTATTCACCGCCAGTTATTGAACTTGTCCTGGCAATCGCTGTTCACCTTATTTGCGAGAGAGGTACACGTGTTGTTCCTAGAGAATGGAATGTCAAAAATGTCTTTGGCACGCCGCTCAGAGAGAAGTCTGTGCGTTGCTGCTGAAACCACGTGCTATAGGAGGGGAATGCACCACAATCCTCTGAGCTGAGGGCTGAATCATTCCGCTACCTGCTAAATAGTAAAGAGGGATTTTCCATCTCTCGGGTCTACCGGATCTAGGCGCAGGGGTGTGACAAAATATAATTTTCACTCTGCTATGTTCGAGAGACATGTGAGTGAACACGCTCGAAATGCCAACAAACATTGCAGTCATTTGATGAGTGTGTCGCTATAACAATTATTGTTTATCGAAAGTTGAAGACTGTCGTTCAGATTTTTGAACCGTAGTTTGGGCACTTTTGTAAAAGTAAAATTTGACACGATATGACTTGAATGAAAAAACAATCGTTACATAAAAATAAACAACATGATGAGTGTATACACGAATCTATTTAGATACGCTTGTATCGATTGATTATTAGGCCTATAATATAGCATAATAGCACGTTAAGATATGCCTCGCACCTTTTTGAAATTGTAAACTATATGCCTCGCATGCCTCGCACTTTTGGAAATGATAAAATGATGCCTCGCACAAATATTAGGCATGCCCCGCATGCCTCGCTTGCCTCGCGTGCCTCGCTGCTTCGCACTTTGTCAACACTCTATAGAAAGCCGCGGTTAGAGACACGGAGTTCAATGAGCGTGTTTGTTTGATTGGCAGCAGTCAAGCGCGTTGGAAAATCGTTTGATGTCACCGTCGATGCATATCCTTCTATTCTTTAATCCATGGTATATGTTATAATAATACTAAGCATGTTTATTTACAACCGTATACAAATTACATTATCTTCCTCGCGCAAGTCCGACTTGAACTATAGCCATAGCGACAATAGGAAATGTAAAAACTCACCACGCGATAGAATGTTAGGGGCCTAGCGCTTTCTTGTCACGCTATGAAGTACGCGGTTCGTCGCGATCATATATTGTTGGAGACCTAGAAAATATGAAAGTTACCGTACCGCCATGGTTCCTAAATATATTTTGAAGATTGTTGTTAATCAAAAGTACTTTACTGTTAAATTAATAATCTTCATTAAGTCGAACTGCAAACTTCGACTACTTCTTTTATGAATCGAATTTGAAGTAATAGCTGCTCGAACTAGGACATTTTCAAGTCGAACTTCGAACTACGACTAAAGTTTGGTTTAAGAATACGGGCTTGAGTATTTGAGTAAGCAAATTGTTAAATGACACCCCTAGATGGCCTCAAATGGTACTCTCGGACGTAAAATTCATGATAAATTGCACCTCTAGTTCGCCGGAAATGTCACTCACTGTATAGTGCGCTAGCAAACAGAGGATTGTAGCCTTTATTATTCAGCTGGTGATAAAACAAATGCGACTAACAATATAGGATAACATTTTTCTCGTTCAATGCGAAGGTCACGGGGAAGTCCCCGATTTACGGTAATACATTCTAATAACTGTACCCAATTAATAATCAAGAAAAAAATATGAAGCTGCTGCTATAAATATATTGATTATTTTGAATTAAATGCTAAATAAAGTCAGATGTTAAAACCAAAATTTCCAAAATTCATTTTAATTTATCCACTATAAACTTTACAAAAGTGTTGTTTATGATTTGGCCTAAACATTGGCCTTAGATTATGGAAAACCCGGCAAAACGCAGTGATTATGAACAAATCGATTATTATTCTTGGCAATATGCCTAATGTTTAAAAGGAATGAATATAGGCTATATTTCGTTTGTCGATGATTTTTTTTACGCAAAGTTCATGTGTGAATGGTTGATTCATTAGAGGTAATCTGTGATGGCGCTAGTAGCCCTGCTATGCGTGGGTAATTGGTGAATCACGTAGTAGGCTACAAAGATAGGGAAGATCTGTACTGCCGTTCATTGTGAGAGGAGGGTGAAATCTGGTAATGTGTCATGATAATGTAACAAGCCAGAGATTAAATAAAATCACGAATACATTTAGCTTATTGTCGTTGTTTTAGTCGTCTTCAGAAGTTTATCGACCGACAGCTATTTATTTTTTGTGGCAATAAAAGTTGAATATATATATATATATAGTTTCTCATGTGTAGAGCGTTTCTTTGATTGAATAATTATGTTTGTATTATAACACAAGTTCATTTAGGATTTTCAGTAAATTCAGGGGCGGTCGCAGGACTATTTTAAGAGGATTGCCCAAAGACTTCAGGGCTGTAGACACTGAGTATTTTGAGCAAGCAAATTGTTATATGACACCCCTAGATGGCCGCACATGTTACTCTCGCACGTAAAATTCATGATAACTTGCACCTCTAGTTCGCCGGAAATGTCACTCACTCTATAGTGCGCTAGCAAACAGAGGATTGTAGCCTATAGTATTCCGCCGGTAATTAAACATACGGGATTTTCAGTAAATTACCAATGGTTTATTGAAAGTCAACACTGTAACTAATCCCTTACTATTCAATCAAAATGTTATTATACTAATATATTGTTGAAAAATGGATTGCGTGATATGAAAATGGATTGATGGTAAAACGTAACAAAGATACGTTCTTGTCTGGTTATTAGGTATTCATGCAGTGATCAAGCGGAGGATTATTTTTGTAGCGTTCTATTTAAAATAAATTTCCCTGCAAGGAAATATTTTGGGTGTGGAGGTCGTTTACTTGACAATGATAAAATGTCCTGCAACTCTGTAACTACTTTATGACAAAGCCTATCAAGTTCCTAATCCTGACCCCCTCCCTAAATGTTAAATGTGCCCATTTTTTAGAAAACACACTAAATACAATTTTTTTTTTGGCGTCAATGCAGTACTTCTGTTCCGGGAATATTTTATTAATTAATAAAATTATTACTATTATCAATTAATGATTTTAAAAAGAAAAAAATATGAAGCTGCTGCTATAAATATTGAGAAAAACGTTAAATTGTATTATTTTTAATTAAATGCTAAATAAGTCCGCAGTTAATTAAAACCACAATTTTCAAAATTCATTTTCATTTTTCCACTATAAACTGTACAAATTTATAAATATAAAACAAAGAAATTAATTATAGAAATTTTGCAGAAAGAATGGATAAACAAAACTATACGAAAAATTATGATTTGACCTTAAATTATGGAAAAAGGCAATAATTATGAACAAATTAACGACCCATATGACGGGTTTTTTCCGAACACAGTTTGTGTTGGCCTTCTTTCGTAGGAGAGAGATACATCTCCCTGCTCTCATGACGCGCGTACCACAAGCAACTAGTCAATCAGAAATTCATTCAGCGCATGCTCAGAAACTTATCTACACTTATCTCTGTGCGTGGTATAGTAGGCCTATTGGTGACTGCTGTGTATTCTGCCAATTTACAAATATTCTCTTCCAGACTGGACTTTTATAAACTATACATATGGATATTGTATACGATGAAATGGGACTCAATTTTAATTTAGTGGCAGAAACACCCCTGGGTCCGCCCCTGCTCTCTGATAATCATTGCGTAGTATTTTGCCAACTAATGATTACAAAGGCATTCATAAATCATACCAATAAGGTCAATTTTCAAAATTAGAGGATGGTTCTCGGAATGATAATGACTAATGAATAAATGGTTTTAGAAGGACGTTCTGGCTTGGAAGTTTTCTGTCGGTTACCATTATTGAAATGCTTGATATTCGTAAAACTAAACCTACTCTGTTTCACAGTGTCTTAGATGATTACTAACATTTTAAAGTATAGTGTTTATTGTTTGGCAGGGCCCTTGTAAGACGTTGTAAAACTAAACCTACTCTGTTTCACAGTGTCTTAGATGACTAATAACTTTTTAAAGTATAGTGTTTATTGTTTGGTAGGGCCCTTGTAGGGCGAAGATGAGGAGGCTTATTCGAGGGATACGTTTAATTTTTTAGTTTTAATAATATGGTAACATTTATAATCAAATAAAATCCTCTAATAGATATGAAAAGTGGTAAAAAAGAATAACAAATGCTTGGTAAATTGTAGATAACAGTCCGATGAATTCTAATACAAATAGTATTATTGTGTATATAAATATAATAGATTATTATTCTAAGTGATGTTTTATTGGGAAGGTGTTCGACGTTTATTCAAATAAATACCATCATAATTGGTATAATTAACTTCTACGACAGAGTGCCCACAGTTATTCCTGCCAGCTTACTCAATAACTGGGCTATCGGGGCTTCACTCGATTTCAAACAAAAAGTCTTATCAGTTCTCCCTATGTAATTTTATATACTATTCCCCACAATATACTCGGATGCTTTATGGCGTATATTTAATTTAATCTATATATAAATTTACGTAAGGGCAACATTCGGTAAATCGCACGTTATTTCTAGAATGTTTACTCGATAGTATATAAAGTTGGTTCGTACTGTCGGTACTGATTTTAACCACCTGGTGTAACCCTGTTTACTAATTAAATTGAGTTAGATAATTAGTTATTGACAATAAAAACGAATTTAGGTTCAACGATTTGCCCCAAATAGGGGTGTTTCCCGATCGTGGTATACACTGTCTAATGGATGTCCTCTTGAAAAATACCTGCACACAATAATACGAGGATACTTCGCATTTTCCTATCTCCTCCTACGATAATTGTTTTTAATAGCTGAAAACCGGTTGAACAGCACGAGTACAGTATCATAAGGTTGAAGACAGGCCGATTTTCTTTTAAAAAAATACGATTTTGATAGATTTAATATACGTGTATACAAATGAATTGATTTGCGATGAATGGAACATTCCAAATTAATTGGTTTAACCATAGAGGTATAGGCTTACCTCCATGGTTTAACACAAGTAGGTAAATTTATGGGCCCTTGGAGAATAAACATAAATAGTATTGCAATGCTGTAAATACTGTAAATAGGTATTAACCACTTTTGATCGCCAATTGAATCGCAAATTTCTTACTGTGAATGTTGGTACTGTTAGATATAATATAAACAAATACAAATAAACTTTATTACTGTGAGTGTGGTTAGGCCCTACTGTTAGATTATAAACACATAATATACAAATGAATAAACTTTATTACTGACAGTTGCTTAGCTTTTGTATTAATTAATAATTAAAAAATATATAAACGTCGTAGTGGTGTATCGTTACACGTACTTTACTATTTCAATGACTCACAGTGAGAGTTTTAACAAAGTATTAAATCGCAAATGGTTTACTGTATTTAGTGGCATGGTATATTATTTATAGGCCTATACAACATAAAACAAATAATATAAGAATATATTTTAAAATGGTTCCTCTTTGTACCCATCCTCTTCCCCATCCCTCAACACTACACACAAAACACAAATTGGGTTTGTTTAAATGAGTCCATTTTGTGACAAGTTTCTCTTTCGGAAGTAATTCTCAGGGTACTAATTTTGGTTGACTACATAAATCATTGTGTCTATTTATTCGTTTCAGTAAACGACAATTTATTATAGTCCTGCTGTACGTAGGCCCTACATTTGAAATCTCCAGTTTTTTTCTCGCTGGAATTACTGTGTATTCGAGAACCATCTGTGGACACGTCTAGTCTTTATTAATTTGCAGTATAATTTTTATTTTGCTACTGCACCTTCACATGGGCGATCCGAAAATAAACAAAAAACTAAAATGGCTATCGCCACCAACGGCCAACTTAGCTTAAACCAGGAAGTTGCAAGGTGAACCCGTGGACTCGCCGTGAACCCGGAAATTACTTCTAGCGCGCACTGAGTTGAAAATCTACCAATGACATCATAAATTTTGTTTCAAAACCCTTTAAAATATAATCCTAAAATAGAAATATGGAACAATATTGTAATAGTGGAAACTAATGTTATCAAATCGACGTTTCGCGGTACATCTGAGATAGATAAGGCGGAGATTTGTCCCGAAGTTTTTCCATTGTGCTCGTCAGAATTAACCATAATTTTTATATACTAGAGGGTGAGATCGCTTCGCTCGCTCCCCCTCTTGGAAGTGTAGACGATGGTTCTCGGAATGATAATGACTCGGGTAAAAAGTTTTAGAAGGGCATTCTGGCCTGGACGATTTCGATCGGTTACCATTATTTAAATGCTTTTGATATTCGTAAAACTAAACCTACTCACCAACCTGTTTCACAGTATTTTAGATGATTAATAGCGTTTTACGTATAGTGTTTATTGTAGATATATGAAAAGTGGTAAAAAAGAAAAACAAATGCTTGGTAAATTGTAGGCCTAGATAACAGTCCGATGAAATCTACTCAAAAATAGTATAATTGTGTTATAAATATAATACAATATTGAGTGTATAAATGTGGATGGGCGTTAATTAGATGGTATTTGAAGGGAGGGAGGGGGTGGGGAGTGGCGATAATTATTTTAATTGGGGAGGTGTTTCGGCCGTTTATTCAAATAAATACCATCCTAATTGGTATAATGAATACATTATTCCGTGACACAGTGAGCCGAGACGGCTTTCAACATGGGCAGAAGTATCCCAGGGTCCTGACGGGACACAGATAGCGCATAGTATACATAAAGTCCTGACAGCTTATTCAACAACTCGGCTATCGGGGTTTCATTCGATTTCAAACAAAAGGTCTTATCATCAATTCTCTCGATATAATTTTATAATTATTTCCCACAATTTACTCCTATGTTTCATGAATATATTTAATCTGATCTTTATGTATTAAAGTACTATACCTTCACACGCGCGGTCCGAAAATAAACATAAAAACCAAACGGCCAACTTAACTCCTTGGTTGAAACCAACCATGCAGGGAACTTGCAAGGTGATTGACACACATTACCGTGAACCCGGAAATTACTTCTACCGCGCGTAGAGTTAAAATTTACCGATTGAAATCAGAAAATTTCTTATAAAACCCTTTATAATATCTTCCTAAGATAGAAATATGGAACTAGCGTCGATGTGAAAACTAATGTTATCAAATCTACGTTTCGCGGTACATCTGAGATTCGTGTTGGCCCTTTCATAGCATCCCAATGTTCCTTTGTTATCCTTTTACGTGCATGTTGCAACGATGACTTGCCATTCATATTAAATAACTTTACAACCAATACTTGTTTCTTTGTATTTGCTTATCGGGCTCACGTGTGTCAAAATCACGTGATTGCGGGGCGCCCTCGCCATCATCTTTTGGTAGCGTGAGCATCTCATCCTTTTCACCTCACGCTGTCAGCAGATTACCACGCCAGATTTTGGCTAAGTAAAATAATGTTTACTTCCCTCCCTCCACTCCCTCTTTTTTTTTGTTTCCAATTACGATTTTGAGACATGTGTATTGGCACTTTCAGAGCATCCCAATGTTCCTTTTTTATGTTTTCCTTTTACGTGCATGCTGCAACGATGACTTGCCATTCATATTAAATAACTTTACAACCAATACTTGTTTCCTTGTATTTGCTTATCGGGCTCACATGTGTCAAAAGAAAAGGTAGGTATCCATGGCGGAGATTTGTACCGAAGTTTTTGCATTGTGCTCGCCTATGTCAGAATTAACCATAATTTATATATAGATATATATGTCAGAAAACAATATATGTTATATACAGTAATTCAGCTCTTTGTCAATAATTCCGAATGTTACTGTGCAATGTGTTAATGAGTTAAATGAATTTTATAACCGTTTTAATGTTCATGATTTTAAAAAAGAAAGAGAGGCCCTATTTAGCTTGTGTCGGGTGACTGAAGATGATCCCAAATTTAGTATAAGCATTTCTGATGTACATAACGAATTCATGAAACTCAATTCATCGAAGGCTGCTGGGCCGGATAGAATCCCACCACGAGTACTTAAGGTCTGCTCTCCTCACCTTGATGGTATATTTACATTTATTTTCAATATGTGTCTTTCTTATCATGCGTTCCCGGATATTTGGAAACTTTCATGCATAATACTGGTACCTAAGAAACCTAAGATTAACAGCATGAATGATTTGAGACCCGTTGCACTCACGTCTGTCGCGATGAAAATATTGGAACGTATTATTTTAAAAATTATACAACCTTATGCTGAAAAAGTGTTAGACCCGTTGCAATTTGCTTACCGATCACTCCGTAGTACCAGTGATGCGCTTTATTTTAAATTACATAAATTGTATTCACATCTAGATAATGTAAAGAAAGGCCACTCGGCACGTATTATGTATTTTGATTTTCAGTCTGCGTTTAATACCATACAACCCCATATCTTAGCAGACAAAATGTTGAATATGGAGTTTCCCCGTCCGATTGTTCGTTTAGTTTTAAATTTCATTTGTGATAGAAAACAATTTGTTAATATTAATGGTGTTAAGTCAGAAATCGTAACCTCTGACACCGGTGTTCCTCAGGGTACTGTCAACGCACCTAAATTATATTCCTTGTATACGGCCGATTACAGATCTTTAAATGATGAGCTTTGCCCCGTTGTTAAATTCGCTGATGACACTAGTACTATTGGTCTCATAGTTTCAAACAATGATGAAAATTATCGTAGCGAAATACAAATATTTGTAAAATTTTGTGACGATAATTATCTCCAAATAAATGCATCAAAAACAAAGGAGATGATCATTGATTTTAGGACTAAACATAAATTTAATTTTCAACCAATCACTATCAAAGGTAAAGAAATTGAAATTGTTGACCAGTACAAGTATCTAGGAATTGTTTTCAATGATAAACTGAATTGGGGAGACCATTATAGACTACATCAGCAAAAAATTAAATCCCAGAATGTATTGTATGAGAACTTTATATAAATTTAACTCCTGTGATTTGATGTTACTTTCGTTTTATAGATCCGTTATATGTAGTGTTTGGACGTATTGCCTCTCCTGTTGGGCTGGTAATGTTACCGGAGGGAATAAAGGACGCCTTGAAACTTTCATCCGTCGGGCTGGTAAAATGATTGGTCTGGAACTGCCTTCCTTTACCGATGTGCACCTAGAACACTTCCAGAAAGATTTCGAACGCATTGAGTCGGATGCCTCTCATCCTCTCCACAAAGTGATCATAGACCAACTTAATCCAAGTGGTAGATTGAGGCTCCTCAGTGTGAAAACAAATCGATTTGCTAAATCCTTTATTCCCTCCGGTATCATCCAGTACAACAGGAAGTCAAGAAGATAATTTTATCTTGTAATTTTTTAGATGTTTTTATATGAATGGTTTTATGCTATATTTGTTTTTATTGTGTTTTCTTTGTTATTATGACGAGCAATGAATTTCCTTGTTGAGGATCAATAAAAGTTATCTTATCTTATCTTATCTTAAGCAATTATGAGTTGCAGTAATAGTAAACGACAAACCATGGATGACTAAGCAATATAAGAAAATAAACAGAAATGACAAAATTGGCTAAAACAAAATCACCATTAACACTATATCGGTACAAAATAAAGTAAATAGGATGTCCAAGAGTCCAATCCAAAATGACTTAAGATAGGTTTATGACAAAAACTTCCATTACAATGAATACAAACACTATCATTGACTCTCATTTAGCATTTTTTTTGATGATTTTTACTCAAAAATGAATAAAATTAATATTTTACATATACAAGCTCTAATTGTAACGCAAATTATCCACTCCCATAGTTAGGGCAGTTTTTAAAAATATTTGTTATTCATTAAAATAACAAAATAAAATTTGTCTAAAAAATGGAAAGAAATTAGTTTATTTTTCATATATTTTGTAAATTAATGACTCAAATGACTTTTCATGATAAATCAATGTTTAGTATGATTCATCAGCTTTGAATTGAGCCTAATTCCAAAAGAATTGATGCATTTCATCAAATACTGCGCCATAAAATAAAGATATTGGTAAAATTACGTGAAAAATAGGTCATTGACCTCTGACTCGAATATGCATCACCAAAATCAGTTAAGAATTGGGTTTTCAGATTTACCAAAGTATGTCTCACACAAAAATCATAAAGACCAATGGTAAACTTTGTGCACTAAATCAACTCATCTCTCATACTAATAACTATCAGCACAAATGTTGGCGTCACACAAAGTCTTTCAGCTTGAAACCTTTGTAGCACTTGCACTAGCACAAAGGATGGAAATGATGGAAATGAAAGAGAACTTTCAGAAAATATCAGCTTTCTTTTCTAGTTAATATCTTCCGAAATACAACCTAGAGAAGTCACAAAAAATGAATACATAGCATCTGTACAAGAAAATAGGATTATCCACAGCTAAATCGAATTTAAAATATGCATGGAGCCCAGACGATTGGAAACGAGCACGAGACCGTGATTCCTTTCCCTAAATTGAAACATAGTATAGAAAACGATTTCCGGCCTATATCTTTAACGTCTGTCTCATAATAACTGTATAAATATAATTATATTATAACAATATAATTGGTGGTTTCATTTAGGACCAAATAAACAGAACACGCAATGACCAATTTCGATGCACCAAAGACGTATACACTGCTGATGCATTTGTATCACTCTTAAATGCAGCAGCAGCAATAGCAGCAAAACAACAGAGGAAAAGGAAGTTGCAGCAGCAGCAGAACAAGTATTGAAGGTAACAAATGAACTTACAAGTCAGTTATCACAGTGGATCCTTTAAATGTGGTATTTCTCAGTAAAGTTATTTTGTTGTTGGTAAGGCTTCTATTATGAAAAAAAAAATTATGTCACTACTTAGGATACTTAATAAATGCGATTGTATAATGATAATTTCGTTTTATCATTTTCTATGCTTTATTCATTGACTGTGAAATCTTCAGAAGTACGTTTTATTGTTGTTATTGTTTTAAACGGTAGTGCATCCGTCCAGTTGTAACAATAGTGAGACTGCATCGCGACGGTAAACGAAAGAGACGGTAATTTTAAAATAGAGTCTGGTGCTAAATGCATTCGAAACAAAAGCAACAACTATTAGCCTCCTCTTGGGCATAGTCCCCTAACCCTATGCATGCAAGCTCGGAGAGCATGCTTGAGCAGGTTCTGCGTTAGTCAGACTAGATATTAAGTAAGCTAATTTAAAAAGATGAACTAAAAAACATAATCAAAAACATTAAAGATGGTTACGGTATTTTTTTTTCTAGAAGAATCAAAATGAATTTACATCCTACACATACTATACACACATATAAAGTAAACAACTATCGCTTATGGTTTAACCGTTTCAGAAAGACGTCAACTGTGCTTCGTCTGGTTGTAAGACCGATCTTTAGATCGTCTAAATACAATGAACGGAATATATGCCACCTACTTTCGTTAATGTACGGTCTCGAAGCAAAAGCTCACTACTAAAAGTTAGTTCTACGCACATAAAAGAAGTTTTTTTTTCAAATTATATTGTCAACTTACAAAATATGAAGAATTGGAAGATCATTAAAAACTGTCGATATGTCTGTCAGCAAATTTTTGTCTGCATGTCTGAAATATTTATTAGATAAATTAAATTATTATTTATATCTAAATATAACTCAATGCATTACATAGTGTATCTTTTAATGCATGCGTATCATTGATACGTAATGACTGCTTGCAAATCACACTTCTATAAACACTTAATGAAACATTTGGAATCTGTCTGGATAGATAAGAATAAACCTTCACATCCTAAAAAAGAGATTGTAATAGGGAATCTTTAACTCAATGTGTTGCAACACAATACAACTTCTATTTCAAAAGAAATAGTAATCTAAGAAAGTTTTGCATGGCTGTGGTGTAACTATTGTACGAAATAACGTCAACTAAATTGATATAATATGACAGTGATCATATTATTAAACTAATTAGTAACAATAGGAGTTTAATAAACATAACAGACTTACATATTACCAATTGTCTTCGGCAAGCTTGGTAATTTACTAAGTAAATTGTTATTAACATTTCTGTCAACAATAAAGATATAAATAAACAAATTTAATGAAGATCAATGCAAGTACCACATCTTTATAGCAATACTTTAATTAGTTACGTCTTGACATGACGGTATTTTCACTAATACAATTTTATCGCATTTTATATCGGTGAAATATAAAATTTGACATCTCATGTGGCGATTAGCGAACATAAAATCCTTCGGGAATGTTAAATCTTAATTGACTTAGGCCTATATCAATACTAAATGTTAATATAAATGTATACACTTCTTTAAGTTGCATAGTTGTGTGAAGACCGACTTACTCGGTACGGATGCTCATTAAAGCCTGTTTTCCTGTCGACGATATTCGACGCTATCGTTAACAATAATCGGCGATCTTCTACGTAAACATTGAAATGTTAACGATTTACAGGAAAAGGTAATCGCTATCGTTATCATTTCAACTTGATCGTTTTCAAACGATCGTCGTTGAACTTTTAACGATCAACGACGATAGCATCTACTAACGTCGACAGGAAAACAGGCTTAACATAGTATGATTATCCCTGAGTTGTTAGCTTAAGGCCAGTCTATAGCCCTCGAAATACATGTCTTTTCCAATTTTTGTGAAATATGAGATTTTGGTATTATATTTGAAAAAAAATTTATATTATACTACCTACCCAAAATCAAATTTAGGAAAAAAGATGATTTGAACTATAAATGAATAACTTGAATAATTTAACATAAGTAAAATGTTTAAAATGTGATGTCATTCATCTGCATTTGTTTTGGTTCAAAGTTCAAAGTGTGTCCTTAAGTCCACAAAGCAATGTCAATACGTTAAAAACTTTGTTAAGTCTGTTTTATCACGATTAGAAGGTAAGGTAATACAATAATAGGCTTAAGTTACAACTACAATATTATTACGAGAAATAGGTATAAATACAAATACGAATAAATTAATAGTTACTGAAAATGTTATAACTATAACTATACAAAAATGTGATATAAACTAAATTGTATAACCTACAATATATTTAATGTAATATTTATAAAGACCCATAATAAAAAGTACATATTGTTGTTAACACAAGCCATTATTACAGTATACATTATGTATGTATAAGTAAATCAAAAGAAGCAAATAATGATCAAAGTTGAAATAATTGTCAGAAGAAATTGTAATATATTATTTTGCTACAATTATGTTTTATAAAATACGTTTTTTATCTAGAAATAAATGTGGTTGAAATAATTCATTTTTAAGTCACCATTTTAGAGAATGATATTATATTTAATAGCCCAAAATATTGCTTTCATCTGTACTGTAGCTTGCTTGAATTTATGTAAAAGATTACTTACATGGTGAAAAGTTCATGTAGCTTTGAAAAAGCATCTTCGTCGATTTCCTTCAGGTTATTATTGTTCATGTAACTATTTAAAAAACAACAACACCAAACACACTGAACAACGTAAGGTATTGGCACGTTAGACGACAATTCTAGGTTTTATTCTTTCAAAATTACCGCCTCTACCTAGTTAAACGGTTTGCAGAATCTATATTGATCGGTCGTATTGCTAAATTCCATGGAAACCATGCATGTACTGATTTCTTTTAATCTAATACAAATTACCATCTCTATGGGAATTGAAGCGTTGAGGAAAGAATTGTTACATTACTATTATCATCATTAATCAGTACATGCATTTTTATTACATTAGTTATTTAGACTTTAATATAAATCATCTTTTTATTATTATGTTCTGATATGTTTAAGCATCGAAAATGATGTACAGTGTTTATCACATCTTGAAAACTGATTTTCCATTAATCTGTACTTGAGAGAATCAGTGCCATCTACGCCTGGTTTACTGAAATTAGCCCTTACGTAATTTTAGAATACTGTTAACCGTAGCTTTAACATCGCAATTTGAAACTTATAGAATGATTGTGTCTACTGGTCATTGAAAGTACAACATATTCAAATAAAAAAACTTTTACAAAAACTTACAGAATTTGTGTGTTTAATGGAATTCCAACTGGCCATTCATTGAGTCCACGGTTTGCACAGTTCACTGTTTGTGTTCTTTCTATACATTCACAAACTGCATTCACATTAATATCATTACTACATGCAATTTCAACACCAATTGATAAATCCACCCATAAAAACAACAGGAAACATATAAATGATGTATTAGAGTCCATTTTCAACATGTTTGCAAAATAAATGTGGCAACCTAAATGAATAAATATTGCGACGACAACGAGCAACGTCACTATGATACGAAATCTGGTTTGATATTGAAATAGTCAAGGTTGAAGTTAATCAAAATACATCTAAATTAGGCTTTAAAATTGTATGAACATTTCCAACAGAGTTGGTATCAACAAAAGAGGTTCCGGATTCGGGTAATGACATTTAGTGTTCTTTCAAATGACTTCTTTTCATTATACATACTGTACATATTTTTGTCATAACACACTTATAATATATATCGTATATTATTTCCTTGTGGTTTTCAAGTTTTAAATATATCTATCGATTTTATGACATCTTTGCCACACATGCAAAAGTCTTATCATTTGCTTACCAAGGTAGCCTTATCCATTAGACACAACTAGAATTTTCGAACAAAAGTGAATTTTAAATGCATAATCAAAAATTATTTCCTATTATTGACCAGATCGGACTATGATTAAAAAATTAATACTCTAACAAATTATGGCTAAAAAATAAAGAAATTTACAGTTCCGTCGGTTAGAGTGGATTCCGAAAATTCCCTGGTATTTTGCGTTCACATAATTGACACCGTATACATTTTATGAACACATATAATTGGTTTAACATAGTACACGGTCTGACACAAGCATTGTCGGGGCCCACAGTGTGAAACACAGTATCGAAAAGAGAACCACCGTATATGAAGAAAATCACAATGTAGGAAGGAACCACACATAAAAAAACAAGAAAACCCTTTCCCATTATTTAAACGGCTAGTAATACATTATATGTGCGCAGATCTTGGAAATTTAGCTTTGACATTGAAAAAAAAAATATTATCATGATATAATGCGGATGAATATCTATAGGCCTAGACTAAGAGTGCAATCGCAACATCCGGCCAACATTTAAAAAAAAACGAATTGCGCACTTTTCCATGCATTTGAAACCTGTTTTAATTGTCCGTGGATGCATTGTTTGCATTTTAACCCGGTTAACCTCATAGCTTGGAGGCCCACCACCGTCTCTCTGTTCAGATCGATCTGCGTCCATTTTATTTATTGGTGCATACTATAGCATTAATAAGATCATAAGAGAGGGTTGGTCTAGAATACAGTAGTAATATACTAGGTTATATTGCTAGCCTAGTATGCTTTTAGTAAGTAGGCCTACTTAGCTAGAGGCCATGAAGATAAGATCATGATGTGAAACCAATAGCATAAATGACCTGCGCCATAAGAAATTCAATGAAAAAGTATTAAAAAGCATTCATAGCATAGAGGTACAAAGCATTCCACCTACATCAGACTCTGCAAAATATCATTCGTACCGAGTTTATTATCAAACACAAGTGTGGATGGGGAACAACCACCTAAAGCCAGAAGAGTGGGGTTGGAAATTACAGAATGGAAAGTTGATGCCTATTACTATGGATTCTAGCCCTGCACCTCATGAACTGTTGAAGATAATAAAGTGCAAATGTAAGGGATATTGCGATACCTTACAATGTTCTTGTAAAAAAATGGCCTCTAGTTTACAAACTCTTGTGGCGAATGCCAGGATGGCTTCTGTACAAATATGTTGTTGGAATACAATACTGATATTATTGGAGACAGTGATATCTATCTATAACAATGTTACCGATTTTGATTAAATTAGAGGAAAGTTAAACATGTGTTGTACACCGACGGACGTTTATAAACTTTCAAATTTCCTTTATTAAGTTGTTTTACCACAAATTCGATACAACCACACATAGCAAGTAAGAGTTCATACAACATTCTAAATTTTATTTTGTTAATAATTATGATTTATCTTGTGTCTGAGCTTAAAATAATATTATGCCAATGTACTTAATATTGAATAATTGATAGTACAATATATTAATATGTAAAATTAATGTTCAAAAAAAGTTCAAAACCCAGATTGAATTATTTAGAATTGTTATGGTCATATTTATTATTGTGTTTAATACATGCTTACACTATTTAATGGTTTAATATATAATTATAGCATTTTAGTCGCGTGGCCGCGACTCTATAGTTCACTATGTCGGTTGGTCGGTCTGTCGGTCTGTCGGTCTGTCTGTCGGTCCGGTATCACTATGCGTTTTAGCACGCGACTTATGGCTGTTGGCCTTGTTATAATAAGGTATACTGAAATGACCGTTGACCGAAGGTCAAAGGACAAATTAAATGTCATATTCGGAATGTTTAGGGTCATGTTTATATTAGTATTTAATACAGTCTTATACTAAATATTCGATGGTTTTAATAGATAATTAGGGTTTCTTATAAGGTATAATGAAATGACTTTTGACCGACGGTCAAAGGTCAAATCAAATGTGCTATTCCGAATGTTTAGGGTCATGTTTATATTTGTGTTTAATACATTCTTATACAAAATACTTGATGGTTTACGAGATAATTAGGGTCAAAAGTTTAAAATGGCAGCCATTTTTAATTTATGCAAATTAAGTAATTTATAATGGGTAGATCAGGGTAGATTTTGGATATGATATTATCTACATATAGTTGAGCATGTGTCAGCAAAAAAAACCAACGATTGCAATTTGTTTGACTCAACGCCTATTTTTCATCTATTTCCACTCATCTAAAATGGAGAAATCCTAAATGTGCATTACTGTACAGTTTCCATATTGCAATAACAATGTATACTAAATAAAAGCTGATTTCTTAATCTGCTCATAATATTACACAGATAGATACTGTACTGTATTCTCTTTTTAATTACTTAAGGTGAATTATTTAGGGACCACAGAGTGGTTGTAAAATGAACAACATAAAACAATCTCTGAGTTCACAATTCAACCACTATTATGTTGGGAAATGGTGTGAACAAACAGTGCACGCCACTGTGCAAACCTCACAAATTACATAGTGTTCAATTCGATGAATGGTATTCAAAACCATCGATGGAATGCCATCTGGCATAACGTACAATAGAGGTAGTTATTGGAAGAATAACAAGTATTTGTTACATTTTACCGACTTATTACTTGCTATTGCTATGTGTACAATAGGGTGGATAATACGTATACTATATAATATAAAACACGCATGTAACTTTATCAAAGCTGAACAAAAATGGGCTAACGTATTATTATTATTATTATTATTATTACTTGTATAGCGCACATTTATACAGCATTTAATTATAATCAGCGGCGCTTCACATCAATTAGTATCGTAACATTGTTTGAAATATAGTGCTTTTAAATGTTTTTTAAACTGATTATAGTCGTCTAAGTGTTTAATGTGACTTGGTAATCTGTTCCAAATTTTGGGTCCTGCTACGGCGAACGAACGGTCAGCAAATGTCTTTCGTTTAGTTCGTGGGATTGTCAGGTTATAATTGCTAGTGCTTGAACGAGTACTGCGAGAAACATTCCGCACAGTAAAAATATCTCTCAGGTAACTTGGAGCGGAACCTTTAAGCGAACGCCATACAAAAAAACGCTATGTTGAATTGACATCTATGAGACATCGGAAGCCAGTGCATAGCGTTAGTTGCACTGTCATACCAACCTTTCCTGACAATTATTTTCGCAGCTTGGTGCAGTAACCTCTTCATTGGAGCAAGGGTATTAGCAGGTAGACCATAATACTGTACAATGCATTGGCGTAATCAATATGTGACAGCACGAGCGATTGAACTAGTTGTTGGCAAAGGTCCTTGGAGAGAAATTTGCGGATTTGACGAATATAATATAAATTAACAGCTATCGTTCTGCATTTATCACGTATGTGGTTCTTGAAAGATAGCTGGTCGTCGATATTAACACCAAGGTATTTTACAGATGAACCACGTGGTATTCTGTCCCGACATACGATGATATGATCTTTCTCGCATTTCAGGAGTTGAGCTCTGCTTCCCAATAGTATGAACTCTGTTTTTTCACTGTTCATTTTTAGTCTGTTGGACTTCATCCAGTCGTTGATGGATATGAGGCACTCTTGTAATTTGGTGATTGTATTTTCCATACTAGAACTAGAATTTGGATTAAATGAATCATACACTGAGTGATCATCGGCATATCCCATAACAGAAATATCAAACTTACTGATATGATCTTGTAAAGTGCTGGCATATATGGTGTATAGAACTAGACCGCATACTACCCTGAGGTACAGAGAAGGACAAATTGGCTGTCTCCGAGTTAGTTTCGCCGATTGTTACGTTGGCAAATCGAGGACGAAGGTAAGTATCAAACCAGTTCAATGCCGCATTGGCCACTCCGAATTTGTTCTGCAAAACGTCGAGGAGTAGGCCTACTTCGTCGTTCACTGTGTCGAAGGCGGCTGACAAGTCTATACATACCAGCGCAGACACCCTTTTATTTGCAGCTCCATATTCCAGAGTACGTCATTGGTTAACTTAACCAAAGCCGTCTCTGTGCTAAAACCTTTCCGATAGGCAGATTGGTACGCCGGTAATAAGGTATTGTTCTCAACATAGCTATGAATTGGTTCAAGCATGCGCGTTCAACCAGCTAGGATACGAAGGACAGATTGCTTACTGGCCTATAATTCCTGAGGATACATTCAACACCCTTCTTTTTTATAAGCGGTTTTATAACTGATATTTTCCATCTATGAGCAAATACGCCGTTACACAACGAGTTGTTGATCATCCTTGTAATAAGTGGTAGAAGTGTATCCAGATGCTGTTTCACCAGTGTCGACGGTAGGGGGTCAGTGGAGCAGGTTGTTGGTTTTGCGCATATGATCAACTTCCTAACATCATCTTTGCTAACTTCCTGAAATGCAATAAATTCATTTGCCATTAGCCGTTCTTGTTCATACAAAGAGAAGTGTTCCAATTCCTCTCGTATTTTCTCTATTTTGCCCATAAAGAAAGATATGAAGTCGTCTGCTAACTGTTTATCAGTTTCATGTGGTGGAAGTGGGTTATTTTTACGTCTACCAATTAGCTCAAACACGATCTTGTAAAGCTTTTTTGAGTTGTTGCCAGCTTCCTTGATAGCACCATTAATGAATTCGTACTTGGCTAAACGACGATAACGTTTGTAGGAATTGCGTAGATCATTGTAAGCTGACCTATTTTCGTCGGTGGCAGACTTCCGTAGGGTCTTCTCAGCACGACGAAGTTGCTTCTTCAACACATTAGCCTCGTCATCAAACCAAGGTAACGATCTTCTGACAGTGGTAGTTTTCTCAACAATAGGAGCATGCTTATCCAGAGCAGCAAGTAGTTGAGTGTTGTAGTGATTTGCCAAATCGTCGATATCATCGATATTCGTTGATGATATAACTACTTGAGACAAAGCTTCATCAAAGTTCGTGTGATCTATTTTATTTATCTTCCGAAACTTTTTCTTTTGACGGTAACATTTCGGATTTGGTCTCGATAAAATAGTCTCTACAAAACAATGGTCACTGATGTAATAATTTGAAGTGGGCTCGGTAACACAAAGAGTGTCCTTACCCCTCGTTATTGAGCGGGGTTGGTGAAATCTGTCCATAATAGGTTACTTTCTGTCCATAATAGGGACTAGAGGGCGCTGTTGTTTGTCCATAATAGGTGACTTTCATAATTGGCTGTCCAAAATAGGTGACTTTTTGTCCACAATAGGCGAGTTTATTGGAGTAGTGCGCCATCCATTGTGTTGTCCATAATAGGTGATTTTTTTGGCGTACTCGTACGTACGTAGTTTATTTCGCGAGTAGAAGTAATACTAATTTGCTTTCTGTTCAGACTTCGAGGCTACCTAGGAGGCCTAATTAGTATAAATATTTAAGTCTTTCTAGCCTAGGCCTAGGCTAGTCCTGTTAGTTAGGCTACCTCTATAGGCCTACTAGCCTAGGCCTAGTCCATTTGTTATTGTCCACTAATAATAATGAAATGTGAAATTTATTCAGCAACAAATAATTTAATTTGAACTTCATTTTAGGTTTGATAGTACGGACAGACATTACGCAACTTACCATACTATTGCAAGTTTAAATAAATCACCAAATGAACCCACACGTTCTTTTAGAAAAATAAAAAATACCCCATAATACTCTAATAATAATATTGATAAAGTTTTATTTTTTTAAGATAATGAAATGTAAACTGTTATTTTTATAAATGCATTGGTGTTTCAATGTATTGTTGTATTTTTTTTTCTTTGGACTTATTTTGTTTTGTTAACAGTAATAATAAAAATCAATCTAATATTGAAAAAGACATCACAGTTCAGCACTTCATTTCGTCATTTTAGGTCCTCCCCTATTTCAAAATTCTGGATCCACATAGCTCAATGACAAACCATCCCAGTCTAAAGTGGATCAACAGCAGCACATCTCATCCATTTATTATATTGTTTAATTAAATGAATCAATTTTAATGTTTAATACTAATAAGAAATACGACAATAAATCAAGTTTACATACACGCAGTGTACAATCAACACCTTTGTTCTGTATTCAGAACAGTTTATTCAAAATCTAAATCACATTTAAAAAATACTGAATTATATTATTTTTAAAAGTGTAAAAACATGGTTAAACTACAATTTAGAAAATAGCAAGGATAAATAAAATGCACCATAATGATTATGTTTATTACTATAATTATTGATCGATGATTATGATCAAAAATAATATGTTGAAGTGATGTACTTTTTCATTTCAGCAGCATACTGTATATGAGCAGAATATCAAACATCTGTATGCCTTTTATTGTCAGTTTTTCTACTACGGTACTGATAAAATTCAGTTTGTCTCTCTGAAAATGTTTGACTAAATTGTATCCTTCTTTTCTGAAGATTACTTTTGCAAACAAATACTTTTTCTAAATAGGCTTCTTCTTGGGATTTTACAGTATCTTGGTCATATTGAAAAATGTCCTAAAAGATGTAGGCCTAGTGGGTTGTATGTAAAGTATTTTTCTTCAATTGTAGGTTGGGCCTATCTGTTACTTACCCTAGTTAATAGAAATGTCCATGCTACTGTACTATAACATTGATCAGAAGATACACTGTACACAATCTTTGATACATGCAAAAAATATGGGAAAAATATGGGAAAAATTGAGATTTAAATAGATGACATAATTAATAACATACAGTAACAATAGCTCTGGCTCTACTATACTGCCAACCTACTAACTGTCCGAACTGTCTGGATAAGACTCATTCATTCAAAAAATAATTAAAAAAAACAAAAAGGTCAATCTAGCAATCTAGATGTCTGTGATTTGAAGACAAACTACCAATAGGTCTAGTAGTAGACTAGGCTAGTAGTAGCTGATTTCAGTCTTTAAAGTATAGTAGTGGGCGGTGGTGGCAGTGGTATTAGTAAAAGACTGTATAGTGACTAGTCCGCCAGACCTGACCTGCAGTTAGGCAGTATAGTTACGAGTAGTCTGTAAAATATTCATATTAAAATAATAAAAAAAACAGATAATGAGGATAGGCCTAGTTGTTTGTAGTAGGAAACCTATCTACCTAATATGAGCCCATGTCATTTTTATTCCTACTGTAGCAGGGAGGCACCCCCTGCTGTAAGGTAGGCCTAGAAAAAAAAAGCTCACATTTCATTAGTAATAGTGGACAATAACAAATGGACTCCAGCTAGGCCTAAGCTAGTAGTAGTACTATCTATGCCTGAGGTAGCCTAACTCTAAAACAGGACTAGGCTAGGCCCTAGCGGCTAGAGAGACTTAAATAATTATACTAATTAGGCCTCCTACTAGCTAGGCCTACAGTAGGTAGCCTCGAAGTTTGAAGAGAAAGCAAATTAGTATTAACTAATAATACTATTACTTCTACTCGCGAAATAAACTACGTACGTACGATCGAGTACGCCAACAAAATCACCTATTATGGACAACACAATGGATGGCGCACTACTCCAATAAACTCGCGCCTATTGTGGACAAAAAGTCGCCTATTTTGGACAGCCAATTATGAAAGTTACCTATTATGGACAAACAACAGCGCCCTCTAGTCCCTATTATGGACAGAAAGTCCCCTATTATGGACAGAAAAGTAACCTATTATGGACAGATTTCACCAACCATATTGGAATTTTTGAGCTGAAATATGAGAGCTGCTCGATCTTTGCACTTAATTTCAAATATGAAAGTATCTTAGCCCACCATAATTAGAAAATGGCAATTATAATTTAAAATAGAAAATAAAAATATATATTAAGTGTCTCCAGGACCTCAGCCCAACCACCATGGTTGATAAGAAAATTTTGAAAAATGCTGATGGCCGGAAATGCCACTTAATTTAAAATATGAAATAAAAATATATTTATTAGTGTCTCCAGGATCTTAGCCCACCATAATTCGAAAATGGCAATTATAATTGAAAATAGGAAATTAAAATAATTATATATTAAGTGTCTCCAGGACCTCAGCCCCACCATGGTTGGGACTGAGGTACAAACATTTGGAAAATAGAGCTGCTCTCGATGGCCGGAAATGGCACTTAATTTCAAATATGAAATAAAAATATATTTATTAGTACCTCCAGGATCTTAGCCCATCATAGTTTTGAAAATGGAAATTATAATTTAAAATAGGAAATAAAAATATATATTAAGTGTCTCCATGACCTCAGCCCCACCATGGTTGGGGCTGAGGGGGAAAAAATGGAAAAATAGAGCTGCTCGATGGGCGGAAATGGCACTTAATTTTAAATAAAAATTACCTCGCCCACATGGTCACTACTGGGGCTGAGAGGTGAAGAACATTTGGAAAAATAGGGTTGCTACGACGATGCAAATGGAACATAATTTGAAATATGGAAAACAAATTCTCCTAGAAGAAATTCTTTTTAAAATTAGAGCTTCTAATTAGTTACTCGAAATTGCTATTTCAAGGGTTGGGGTAGGGGTGCGGCCACTTATAATTATGAACTGAAACAACAAAACCCCTTTCATAATGTTTTCGTTCAATTGTCTCTATGTCTGGGGATCCAATAACCTGCATGGTCTCTGAAATAGAGCAACATTGGTCAATAGCTAGCCTCTTCGGATTTGTTGTGCTGCCTATATCGCACACACGGTAGTTTTCGAGCAGCCTTCCTATCCGAAGAGTCTATTTAAGTCCGAAACAAAAGGATGGAAGAACTATTGTACGGAAAACCCGAACAGATCTGTTTTGTACGATATGATATTGTGTAAGGTGATATGTATTAAATTGCAAGATTAAACAAAATATTTTATTTTTGTTCTGTGGTATATTATTTTTTTGGTTGTTCAAAAAACACACAATTATGCCAGATTATGCTAAAAGCCGTGGGCCTCTAAATAATGCCAAAAAGCATAATAATGCCAGAAATGGCAACTATGACCAAAGATAATAAAAGGAGAAGATACAACAGTTCCGTTGGCGGTGTAAACCACATCCGGGTTACTATTTGCCTACGCCCGAAGGTGGCGTATTTCTTTTTCGCCAAAAGAAGTGCGCCACCTTCAGGCGTGGGTAAGGTAAAACTGTTATTGTAAATATCTATAAAAATGCAAACGATGATTATTTATCAAAATGATTATCAAAATATTAATAATATCAAAATTAGCAGAGCACAGACGCGAGAACACATCAGATCATCACGATCCATCGAAACGTGGGATTAGACGGGAACCATATCTAGAGCCCGCCGCGGCGCGCCGTCGTTCGGCTGCTGGATTCTTACGCGTCCACGAATAAGCGTCCGCGTTTCCTATCCTTCTATGTATAACAGCGCATACTGTTGATTCTTTACCTATTTATATTCTTTGATACCACCTATTTACATTGATATATTTAATTTCCTCAACAGATTGCTTTAAATAAATATAGATAGAGCTGTATAAGCATTAAATTTGCCTTCTTACCAAAAGTGTGCTTTTTTTTCGGGGCTGCCCCTATCGCATTGAACTTGAACGCAAAACAAAATATGATGGTTCCGCAAAGAGAAAGCGCATCTAACATACGGCAACATATGTTATCGTCCTTAAATAGTCCACATGTGTGAGGAGGAGGAAAGAAGTACGATCGTTTGCTCATTGGTAGCATGCTTCATGAGTGTCTTTTCCGGCCAATTAAATTAAGGTGCCATTTATCATGAATGTTATGTGCGAGAGTACCATTTCCGGCCATCTAGGGGTGTCATATCTAACAAAATTCGCTTGGAGGCGGGGAGTGACTGAAATACTTAGTGTCCGAACCCCCTTGACAGATCCTGGCTACGACCCTGAAGACAAGTCTGACAAGGCCTATTGGTTGATGACCAGTGGATTTGTCTAGTACTTCACTTTTAATCCTTAATCTAATTAATGTAGCATAAAGTATAGGTAGCAATTAAAACTACCTACACCATAATCATGTAATCGCCCGTGATCCGATTATTGTTTGCATAAAAAAGGCTCTATTTTTCGGACCGAGGCTCTAGCCAGCTATATCCCCAGAGGACTACTCATTCAGAAGTTATATCAAGCGGAAAGCTTATTATCTACGGCTGACATTTTTGATATTTTGTAAACTCGGCTAATTTTTAGGTCAAAGCTGATGGACCCAAAAAACGTCTGGGAAAAGAGAGTCTATGAGGGCTCATGGTTGAACGATTTTGGATTCTCGCCCTTTGATTGGTTGACTTGACGCGAATCAACACAAAGTAAAGTCACGAATCACGATGTACTGAGGACTGAATGTCCAACTCACGGGAAAATAATGTATTGAAATTCTTTGAATATTAGGTTAAATAAACACTCTTTTTTATTTAATAAACATGTTTATCAAGAAAAAAAACCAGTATACAATATTCGTTAGATAGAAATGTACCAAAGAAATGTAATAAGCTTGTTTAGGCAGCCGATACCACTATGCAAATTGGGACTGGACCGTTTTAGAGGTGTTTACCACCTGTTGGTCCAGATCCACCTTCACTAACTGAGTTAGTGAGAAGTCGAATAAATAAATAAAATAAATAAATAAAAATAAGGGGTTTTCTGTTTTGGCGACTTGTAATTCGAGTGTAGTGTGTGCAGCGATCTTTACCCGTGATTGAGTGTAAACAAAACAGGACCGCTAGGCCTGATATGGCCTAACTTATATTAGCCTAGCTTGACGCAATGTTCCCGGATCCACCTGTATGTGGCGCTGTATACGACTAAAGCTTTTTCGGAACACACTCAATACTTTAATAGGGAGAAATCAGGTAATGACCTAAAATGCCCCATATATGTATGTTGTAGCCACCATTTTGAAATTGTATCAATGTATTAATTTTATTAAATAACCTGTGACGTCACAAAGAACGTCATCTTCGGCATGTCTTCGAAAGCAACGTCTTCTGAAGCATTGGGATGCTCGGAAATGTCACCCGAACAAAGTTCAAAGTTCATAAAAAGATGTCAACCCTGTTCTGATTGGTCGGTTAAAATGCTTACGTATAAATAATATGTTTTTAAAACATTTTGATGTTGGAAGTGAATGTTGGGATATGTCTGTACTCACTTTGGTCATGTATAATATGGCATCGTTGTTTAGTCTAGTGCATCTGACGGCTTAGTTTGATCAACTATGAACTTGTCTTGATGAAAAACATAAATAATAAAACTCGTCCTGAATATTAAAAACTTAACCCTCTAAATAATCTCTCTCAAAATAATTTAAAACAATTATATCTAATAGCCTCAATACAAGCCCACTAAGCCATCGAGCTCGTAGGATCCAATTTGGTTTTACTTTGTATGTATGAATAATATTGTATTGAGGCTATTAGATATATATTTTTTAAATATTTTTGAGAGAGATTATTTAGAGGGTTTAATGTTTGATCAAAATTTACAAGATAGTTCATAAAAATTCTCAACAATTTTAATTTTTTACCTATAGTGCTACCTTAGCAAGTATTTCTATGTGTAACTAAGGAAAGTAATTTTTAAAAAAACGTAAAAATGGCATTTTTATGAATACAAAGAATTGATTGCAATTGTCATTTTTCTTAATTGTACTTCTACTGCATTCTATGAATCTTAAAGTAATGACAAACTTGACCTTGTAAATTCATTCATTTTGAGGTCAAATGAGGTCAACATTTTCAAAAATATTTAAAAAAATAAGGGGTTTCTCATAAATACAAAACATTTTTTCTACATAGTTTTACATTTCTACTTTTTGCCAAATTTACTTTAAATACTGAATCCTAATAATCTCAGAAAGAAAGTCTTGACAAATCTGAATAAAGGTAAAAAACTGACCTTTAGTGTTATCTTAAACCTGTTTACGTAACTAAGGATATTTGTTTAAAAATAAAATATGGAGTTTTCATGAAAAAAAAAATTATATTTTACATATTGAGGTCAAATGACATCAACATTTTACCTATAGTGTATTGTAGCAACTGACCTCATGAAAGGGTCATTTGTTGGGTCAAATTATGTCAAAATGTATTATTTATGTTATCTTAGAACCTGTTTCTATGCGTAACTAAGAATAATTGTTTTTTTAAATACAGTTGAACCTCCCGTAAGTGGCCACCCTCGGGACCTGGAAAAGTGGCCACTTACGGACGGTGACCCCTTACGGGAGGTTCTGCCGATAAAGGGCCAAAATCACGTATTATGGCTATATACGATATTCTTAACGAAACGAGCCTCTCAATTTTCCAGCTAATTGTAGGCCTATTATTATTTATAATCAGGTGGTTTAGTATTTTTTAGCATTTTCAGACAAATTTTAAAAGCTTTTATCATATGAAAAATGGTCGGTCAAAATCTGTGTCGTTTTCTCATCTCTTCACAGTAATGTTTTTAAAACCTCTTCAAAATAAAGCTAATATATAAAGAAATACAATAAACATGGACCTCTAATTCATAGGTCCATGCAATAAGCATCACATTTTTCGATTGGCCGCTTACAAAAAATCTCATTTTTAGTATAAAAAGGTGCCCGCAGCTGCTTACGGTAAGCACCAAATGCACTAATTAGATAGGAAGAACAAACAGGCTTTTCAAAGTGCGTCCGTTAAGGGAGGTGGCCGCTTACGGGAGGTGCCCGCTGTAAATAAAATATGGGGTTTTCATGAATAAAAAAAATCACAGAAGAAAGTCCTTACGAATATGACCTTGTGAAACGGTAATTTGAAAATGCAAATAAGGCATGCCTGCTAATAATCTACAAATTTAAATTTGTATAAGATAAATATGCAAAATCTAAAGAATATCTCAATTTTGTTACCATAGTAACTGTTGCTATGCATAACTAAGGGAAATTAAATAATTATTAGATAATTATTAATTAATAATTAATACTGAATCCAACCATCACAGTAAAAAAAATATAGAATTTAAAACCAATATTTAATAATAAAGTGTGATATTTTACATGCTGACCTTAAATGAAATGAAATTTCACATCAGGGCTTCAATATTTGTTATGTAGCATTAACATACCTGAGTATATCATTGACTTTTGATTGGTTCAGTTTTGGAGAGGGGAAAGTGGTGGATCCAGGAGGTTGAAATAGTTAGGGGGTTGGAGGCAAGGGTCTAAAAACTTAACTTTATGACCTATCTTTTGCATTTGGGGTGGGTGGGGGGCTTGGAGAAAGGGGGAGGGGTTGTATGGAGGAGTTTGAATCCGTCTATTCGTTGGGGTGATGGTAGCGGCAGTGTGGGTGGTGCTTGAATGCATGCATTTGACACTCTATAGTGGATGATTGACCAAAGTGTTGCAGTTTATCTTTTTGTGGTTATTGTCGGGGTAGGGTGGGTGGGGGGGTGGTAGTCGAACGTGGTTGGGGATGGGCATGTGGGATCTGCTTAGGTTAGCAAATAAAAGAAGTAAACAAATGAAAGAGGAGCTTCAAAATAAGAGAGGAGTAATCTGTTGCAAAGATTAAAATTCACAACGATCTGATAATTTATTCAAATTTCCAGAGGATAACCTATAAAATGACATTAAAACTGGGAATTACAGAATCTATAATTAAAAATATTGTTTTTTTTCTCACAACACACCTAGAACTGTATAAAACATTAAGAATTTTTCTGACCAATGAGTCACAAATCAAATAATCAAATACTATTATACCATGTTTTTTTTATATAAAAATGCCTATGTTTATCGCAACACTGCTTGTAGATTTTTAAATTACCCCAGTATTTTATTTTAGAAATCAATTATTAAACATTAGAACTACCTATTTGTAATAAATCAGCTAAAAAAATACACCACTTTGGGCGTTATGGTGAAGTAAAGTTTAGTTGCATTGAACAATTTAAGAAAAGAGAAAAACACCCCTTTTTAAATAAATGGTATCTCCCAAAGTATGAAATAAAAAAAAATTAAAAAATATGAAACAGGTACACAATGCATTGTTATTATGCATACACTAATTATTTTTTATAATTAAATGAACAAAACAAAAATATCGTTCATCAAAGTAGTACCAATATCCATTTTAAAAAACCTTAAAAAATGACAAAATTTGTCAAAAACACAAATTTGGCCGTTGCCATGGAAATATACGTGTGAAATAAAAAATACTTCATATTTGATTTCTCTCAACACATATATAGCCATGTGCAAAATTTGAAAGAAATCCATTTTTTTTTAGTCTGCCACTCTTTTTGATATTTCTTTGATTCTTACAGACAATGGCTCTTAAGATTTTAATATTTAGGACGAGTTTTATTATTTATGTTTTTCATCAAGACAAGTTCATAGTTGATCAAACTAAGCCGTCAGATGCACTAGACTAAACAACGATGCCATATTATACATGAACAAAGTGAGGACAGACATATCCCAACATTCACTTCCAACATCAAAATCAGTAGGTAAGAGGATGCATTCCCCGTATGGGTAATGCATCCTATCACCACTAGAATCCTTCATCAACTACAATCATCCTCCAAGCGCAGGAACATAACACAAAAAGTATGTGCAACATCAAAACATTTCAAGACATGTAGGCTACAAGTAGATTGAAATCCCCTCACCATGCCCTCAACAAACATTGCATGTAGCTAAAGTAATCGTACCTGGTCATTTTGCTAACACCTCCATCTTTTAATTATTGTGCAGCGGCACAACATCTATACATGTACAGTTAGCCCCTTTCATCTGGCCAGACGCAACACATGGCATCTATCTCTACTAGTTCCGAAAAACTCTGGGTTATGATGAAAGGTAGGTGGATGCGGTGTATGTAAGTCGTCAGACAGGTTGACCATAACAAAATTAATACTTGGCCTTTCAAATACAAAATAATGTATTACGGCACCTACTAATAGATCTTCGAATTAATGGGTGGGCTTATACCCGAGTGCCTCATTTTTCATAAAAATTATTCAAAATTCGGAGGTGGGCTGATACCCGAGTATACCCTATACAAGCACGAATGTGAATGAAGCTGTAATGACGTCATAAGACACATCAAACACTCGCTACCAAATACGGCTATATTCCGAAAAGTTACGTCACATAACCGGAAATAGCGTAATTACGGTAAATTGTGAAACCTCAAAGTGATTTTTTGCTATTTCCGGGAGCAGAAGTGACGTCACAATATCATAAATAGGTTTTACTGTATATATTCTTATTCTCCAAGTCAAGACCTTTGAAATGACACCAAACACGGCTATTATATTACGACGAAAATCGTTTGGCACCATATAGGCATATTATTATCTTTTTATCGGCCCGTAGGCCTAATAGCTAATTCAACATTTTAAAAGATATTATTTATAGGCCTATACATGTTTTGTAAATGATTGTTATTTTGATATTTTAAGTGTGGGTAATTTAAATGAAAGGTATTCTTAGTGTAAGTTCAATTTCCGAGACGACGACAACATTGTCCAACCTTATCCATGAGAAAATTCCAGTGGAAAACCCAGTTAAGTTAACTGGTTTTAACCGGTTAGTATCGTTTTTCCAATCACAGATAGGTGTAGTAGGCCTACTGCACTATATTTGAATCGTAGATCAACAGTAGGCCTACCAATTAAAACCAGTCACACACTAACTGGAATTCGGTTAGGTATTTTACAGGTTTCAAACTGTACTGTATAATTATATCCTCTTGGTCACCGTCGAGTAAAGACGTATCAAGTATTTCGCTCTCTAGGCCTCCTTTGTTCATTTGTTCGAACACGCTCACAGGCACATAGTTAAAGGGCCCGCCGAAGTTTGTGACACTTTAGCTGTTGGACCCTGAAGATTACTTGCAATACTTGTATTAGTACACTGTAGTATATTATTTTATATTATTTTACTGGAGCCCTTTACCAATTTACTGTTGGCATACGGATTTTTATTTATTTGCGTTTCAACTACGCCGAAACAACTAGTACAACACCTGACAACCACACCTTAATACCATACAGGTGCACACAAACAACAGAGAATGCGGAAGTAACAACACGCTGAGTGAGTACTGTTTTTCATAAATATGCTAGGCCTTGTAAGGCTATAATTACTCGGATAGGAGCCCTCGGATATACACGCTGATCTTAAAAGAAGTGAACTGACAACAAACTTAAAATGATTGATATTGTAAGCTATCGTATAAGAATAGGGATGTACCACAAAGGGAAACGAACGATGACAAAGCATAATTGTAACGGGAAATCATATGGCAAGTTACCGATAGGTTTTAGCTGCGCGCTAAGGGTAGCCATCTTTTGTGCAATAACATTACTTATTTTAGCAGGAGACATAGAGTCTAACCCAGGGCCTAGGCCTACCGGTGGTACTCAAACTCGGCAGTCAACTTTAGACGAGATAGCCAGAGAGCCTACATTAAAAGACATTCTTAAACAAATGCACGATATGAACGAAGAAATACAACAAAGTATAGCTAAAAATACAATTGAAGTCTCAAACAAAATTGACAATTTGAACAGGAAAATAGACTCTGTAAATCAACGATTGAAAGATATTGAAGAAGAAAATAAACAAATCAGAGCCGACAACATATATTTACAAAAGCAAATGGACATCATTGAAGCACAAAGTAGACGTAACAACTTAGTTTTCTACGGCTTTACAGAGGAGGAAAAGGAAACGTGGGAAATAAGCGAACAGAAGGTAAGAAACTTTATTTAACAGACAAGCTTGGACTTAATGGAGAAAGCATCGCAATAGAAAGGGCCCATAGAATCAATACGAAAACAAACCCCAGACCCATTATAGCAAAATTTGCAAACTACAAGGAAAAAGAGACTATTTTAAAAGAGAGTAGATTATTACAACAAAAACGGAGAAAAAAGCAAAATTACAGAAAAGATGAGCATAGAAGTGTCAGTGAGGATTATACCAGAAGAGTGAGAACCATCAGAAATAAACTACAACCAAAAATCAAAGAAGCTATAGAAAACAAGAAAAGATTTCGTTTAAGATATGATAAACTGATCATCGAAGGAGAGGCTTTTACCTACAATATTGAAAAGGAGGAATTGGTTAAACTATAGGGGTATGGCCAAGGCCCTAGCGATAGAAGAACAAATAAACGCACTTCATTACAGATCATAACTTGGAATGTGAACGGTTTACAGAATAAAATAAACGACTCTGATTTTGTGAACTATATTTAAAAATATGATATTGTATGTTTAGTAGAAACATGGACGGGACCTGTAGAAAATTGTTATATGGAAGGATATGACTGTATTAGTAAATTGCCCATAAGACATAAAGCAGGGGGTAGAATGAGTGGCGGTATTATTATTTATTATAAAACAAATTTAGACGTTAAAGAACTTCCCAGTACATCAAATTATATATGTTGGTTATCTATCAAGCATAATTCTGAAAATATCGCCTTAGCAGTGGTTTATAGACCACCAGTTAATTCAACACATGCTATAAATAATCAAGATTTTTTTTGAACTATTTCAAATGACCTAACAAATTACAAAAAAAAGTTTGGAAATAATATATATGTAATGGGAGATTTTAATGGAAGAACAGGTACAATGAATGATTTTATTACATAAGATGAATGTCCACCCAATTGGGATAATGATATATATAAAGAAGATAATGAAATAGATAGTAATATAGGTGTTAGAAGTAATGAAGATCAAATAGTCAATGAATATGGAACTAATTTATTAAGTCATTGTAAAGAAACAGGGATGAGAATAGTAAATGGTAGGATAAATAGGGAATTTAGTAGGTGCTTTACTTTTTTAGGAAATTTTGGCAAAAGTGTTGATTATATTATTACTTTTCCAGTTAATTTTGATAAAATAATAAGACCAAAAGTGGATATTAGGATAGAATCCGACCATATGCCTTTACATTTTGAAATTTTATTAGAGACTGAACAAAACAAAAAAGAAATTACGAACGATTTAAAAAAAGAAATCTGGAAAACACATGAAACATTTCAATGGTCCGAAACAAAGGTGAATAAAGCCAAGGACAAATGGAATGATGAACAAATTTTCAAATTTCTTGATGATATTAATGCAAATGTTGAAAAAAGGGATATTGATGAAGCCCTAATTAACCTTTATAGAACTTTAGAAGATGTTTACATAAATACAAAAAAACAAACACAAATACAAAAAAAATGCACAAAATTGCCCAATACATGGTTTGATCGTCAATGCATAAAAAAGAAAATTATTATTCGTAGCATTCTTAATAAATATAGAAAATACAAAACTAACACCCTATTAAAGAAATATCTGTTAAAGAAAATGAGTTATAAAAAATTAATAAAATTTAAAAAAAATAAACATAAAAATTCATCCCAACAAAAACTAATCAGGTTAATAAAGGAACATAACAGTACAAAATTTTGGAAAAACCTTAAAACTAAACGACAACAAAACGTGACAAACATTACACTTAAAAATTGGCATGATGAATACTTCAAAACTATGTTCCAAAATCAAACAAATAATATACAAGAAATCAATATAGCATACGATAACGATAACAATTGCGAACATAACGATTGTTACAATGAAGAAATCAGCCGGGAAGAGGTAATTTATGCAATTAAAGCACAGAAAAGGGGTAAAGCTCCAGGTATTGATGGATTCCCAATTGAATTTTTTACTTGTATGCCAAATGCTGCTATTAGCGCAATTACGAAAATTTTTAATAGTATTTTTACCTCTCGAAATTTTCCCCAACAATGGGCAACAAGCATTATTATTCCTATATTTAAAAAGGGCAAAAGAGATCAACCAGCAAATTATAGAGGCGTATCCTTAATATCCACTTTAGGCAAGGTGTTTTTATACATTATAAGCAATAGATTAAGCAAATGGACAGAAGAAAATGAAATATTACATCAAGAACAGGGAGGGTTTAAAAAAGATTGTCGTACTATTGATAACATATTTATTTTAGACACAATTGTTAACAAATATCTCTAAAAAAAACGAGGAACTGTGTACATGGCGTTTATAGATTTAAAACGCGCTTTCGATTCTATTAGACACGATTTCCTTATAAGTAAACTAAGAAAATCTGGTATAAAAGTAAATTAAAAGGGCATGTAAAGGTTGGCAACAAAATTGGAGAATCCTTTAAATGTGAAGTATGAATACAACAAGGGTCACCTTTGTCTTCATTATTATTTAATATTTTTATTAATGATATAACTGAGTTATTACATACTGCTGAAAATCGAAACAAAATAAAAATTGATAACATAAATATTAATCACCTACTGTATGCAGATGATCTGGTTTTAATCAGTGATACAGTGTACTCATTACAAGATCTTTTAAATAAACTAGCATATTATTGTAATAGGTGGGGATTGGTAGTTAACATTGACAAAAGTAAAATAATAGTATTTTAAAAAAATGGAAAACTTAAGAACTATGAAAAGTGGAATTATCTTGGTAAAGAAATTGAAATAGTAAAATCTTTTAAATATTTCACTTTCGATTGTTCAGAAAATTGGGAAAAGGCTAGAGAAAAAAATAATACACAGGCTAAGAAAGCACTTTTCTCACTCAAAAATATAATATATCAGAAATATGGACATCTACCAGTGAATATTTGGAACTACTTATTTGATGTTAAAATAAACCCAATTATACTGTATGGTAGTGAAATATGGGGAAAACTAAACAACAAAAAAATTGATGATATTCAAAATAATTTCTGTAGATATGTTTTAGGGGTCGGGAAATCAGCCACAAATGTTTCAATTAGAGGACAATGTGGACGATTCTCTTTATCAATCGAAAGTGTACTCAATGTTATCCGTTATTGGGTAAGACTAGTAAATATGAACGAGGACAAATATGCGAAGAAATGTTATAAATCTCAACTTCATAAAGCGCAAAATAATAGTAATTGTTGGGTAAGCGATGTAAAACATATGTTATGCTCTATTGGTCATGGAAACATATGGTTTTCACAAAATAATGTCCTTGATAAATTTTATATAGTTAATAAAATAAAAGAAAGGCTAACCGATATGGAACGCCAATCCTTTCTTGAAAGCATAAATATTTCTTCAAAATTAAGATACTATAAAATGTTCAAAAACCATTTCGGAGTAGATGGATACTTACTACAGACCCTTGATACTAGCTTTAAGTCAACTAAGACTGGGCACACTTCAACTAGAGGTAGAAAGGGGAAGATGGAAAAGAATAGAGCGCAGCAATAGGTTATGTAAAATATGTAATATAAATGAAGTTGAAGATGAATATCATTTTGTTACAGTTTGCTCTCGTTACAAGGAAATCAGAAAAAAATGTATACCTTCTTTATTTTTTGAAAATCCAAATACTTTTAAATTCTGCCGTTTAATGTCACCACAGGATCCAATAATTATTGATAATCTATCTAAATATATTTATCATGCTTATAAGTTAAGAGATATATGTTTTGCTTAGAGAACGAACTTAATTAGTTCATTTATCTTGTGACCATAAATTGCTTTATTTTTCAATGTAATTATTATTTTGTTAATTACTAGGGGCCAGAGGCCTAAAGTAAATAAAGTCAGGCGATAAGCCTGAATGAATGAATGAATGAATGTATACTACTCTACTGAGATGCAAAATTGTCAATTCAAAATTGGCAATATGGTACTTTCTTACCTTCTGAAAAATAAGTGTTTAGTAAGTTTTGTAGAATATAATATTTAATAAGGCCCCAGGCAGTGATGGCTTGTCAGTAGAATTTTACCAAAAATGTTGGAATTCTTTTGACTCTTTGGTTTGTGATGCTTTTAATTTTTCTTTTAATAATGGAAAATTGTCAAATTCTCAAAGGAGAGGAGTAGTCTCCTTACTGTACAAAAATGGTAAAAGGGAAGACTTAAAAAATTGGAGACCAATAACTCTTCTTAATATAGATTACAAGATTATGGCAAATGTTATTGCAAATAGACTAAAATTAGTAATTGGTGACATAATAGATACTGATCAAAAATGTTATATTAAAGGAAGGTTTGCTGGTGAAAATATAAGGCGTGTTGAAGATGTATTAGAATACACCAATAATTTTAATAAAGAAGGTGCTATAATATTTCTAGATTTTGCTAATTGAAAAGATTTGGTTTTGGTCAGGACCTAATACAATGGGTCAAGACATTTTATTTCAATACTGAGTCAGTTACTACAAACAATGGATGGGTATCGGAAAGTTTTAAGATGAATAATGGTATTAGACAAGGATGCCCTCTTTCGGCATTACTTTTTTAATAGCTGTAGAGCCAATGGCTAGCAATATAAGAAGCAATATTCATTGTAAAGGTATTATACTGCCTTCAAAAGGGTATAATTATGAACAAGAAGTCAAAATTGCTCAGTTAGTAGACGATACTATAATTTTTGTTAGGGATGAAATGAGTATTGAAGCTTGTATAAATACAGTAGACTTGTTTTGTAAGGTTGCAGGAATGTCACTTAACAAAATGAAAACAAAAGGTATGTGGATAGGTTCTTCAAAAAGCAACGTTCATAAACCCTTTTCAATACAATGGGTGGATGAGCCTGTCAAATTCTTAGGTTTTTTTGTTGGTTATGATAAAACAAAATGCCACAAAAAAAAACTGGGTTGAAAAGATTGAAAATTTTAAAAATGTATTAAAAACCTGGGGGAAAAAATATTTAAGTATTTTTGGTAAAGTAATGGTGATAAAAACACTAGCACTCTCCAAACTAGTATATAGGCCTAATGCTAGTATAATAGAGGTACCCACAAATATTGTAAATGAGGTTAACAGTATTATTTTTAAGTTCATTTGGAATGGAAAAGGAGAAAAAATAAAAAGAGATATTATGTTTCAAGAAATTAAACACGGAGGTATAAAACTAACTGATTTTAATTTAGTTGTAAAATCATTAAAATTAAACTGGATAAAACGGTTACTTAGCCCAGATCCAGGAAAGTGGAAGTGTATTCCGCTATATTTTTTACATCCTGTTAAATACTTATCGGAGATGTCGCAAATAGATAAAAACAAAAACAAGTTTTTATCTGACATTCCAACTTTCTATAAAGAAATTTTATCAATTTGTACACAGTATACTAATTATTTTTACACTGAACCACAAGGTATAGATGAAATTAATAAACAGATTTTGTGGGGCAACAAATATATTGTACTAAACAATAAATCTTTATATAACCAAAATGGGATTGATTCTGGAATAACACAAATTAGTGATATTGTTAATGATAACTCTTTTAAGTCGTCACAAGAAATTGTTGATAAACTTAAGAAATCAAAAAACTGGATTGTTGAATATTTTTGTTTGAAACAGGCAATTCCCAGACATTGGAAAAACAAACTTTTTAATGTTAAAGATAATATTCAGGTAGTAGAAGTGAAAAAATATGATTTATATGACAAAAACGCTACAGTTAAAACATTTTACAAGGGATTTTTGGTGAATAAATCCAGTGAACCAAATGTTCAAACGAAATGGGAAAGAGATCTTAATTTAGATTCTTTAGATTGGAATACAATATGGCATAGAAAAGTATACTGTATGAAACACATAAGTAAAATTGCACAATTTAATTTTAAATTGTTGCATAGAATTTTATGCTGTAAAAAGAAACTTAAGTTATGGAAGAAATATGATTCAGATATGTGTGACAGGTGTAACATAGAAATAGAAGACGAAAGGCACATGCTAATCAAATGTGAAAAAAATGCGCCCTTTTGGTATAATTTTAACAACATGCTAAACTCTTGTAACAAAGAAAATCAGGCGTTTGTTGATTATTCTTGTTTTGAATATATTATTCTTGGCTTAGCCAATAATATTGTTAATGAGTTGTTATCAATTTTTACTTTTTGTATTTACAAGGCAAGTGTTCTTTTTCGAACAGAAAATAAAATTGTAAATGCATGGTTGTTATTCACTAAAGAAATTAAAATGTTAAGAAAAATTGAATACGCAATTGATAATCTTGCGGCTAGAAAGAAATGGGGAAAATTAGATCATAATCGTCTAGAATATTGTCTAAATAGATGACAATCAAATGTAAAGTTATGAAATGATTGAAAATAAGGTGTGCTAGGAGAATGACATAAAAGAGGTAGGCATAATGTATATACGAGTGTGTATATATATTTATTTATATATGTTTAAGAGTATGTATTAATAGTCAAAGTTGTGATATCAATCAGTAGCTACAAGATACAATATTATTTATGTGTTATGTAAGTATTGAGTATATCAAAGTTATCAAAGGATATCAAGGCTATGTAAATTAAATGAGAACAAAAGGGATTGTATAATAACTATAGGGAAACACAACAAGGCGAACATAAGTTAAGAGATAATAATGAAAAAGATGAACTCAAAAAGAAAGCAAATATGCATGATTAAAACAAATGTTAATAGACGGAATATACATGTTAATGTATTAATGTATATACAGTATGTATTTATGGAATTAAAAGTGGGATGAACCCACGTAAGACAAAAAAGAATATAATATTTGACATTTCTGGAAAAATACGTGTTTCTCTTGTACTACTATCGCCATAAAACTTCTACTCCATAAGATTCACATGCCCGAACCATACGCCCATGAATTTTTACGTTTTACCGAAAAGTAGCCTACAACAAATAACCCGGAGCTCAAAAGAGCTTAGTTATGGATAGTGAAAGCGGCATTAACATTTCATCTACATTATATAGGCTATACGGTGCTTAATAACATACGTGTTACTATACTTTTTTAATAGAGAAAAAGAAAAGGGATAATCTCTTAAGCTGTTCATAGGAAAGCGGCAAAAAGTCAGTCAGGAAATTCTGTGCTAGTCAATCTATCCATCAACAGAAGTTCGTAACTTCGACCATGTAATCACATATCAAGACAATCTGCCGGTTTGCTATTTTCCATTTACATAACATCACCAAGATCAGAAGTTACTTGAACCATTGTGCAACAGCAGGGCCGTAGCCAGGATCTGTCAAGGTGGGGTTCGGACACTAAGTATTTGGGTCACTGCCTGGGGCGAAGCGAATTTTGTTAAATGACACCCCAAGATGGCCGGAAATAGTAGGCCTACTCTCGCACATAACATTCATGATAAAAGGCACCTCTCATTGGCCGGAAAAGACTCCCTCATGCAGCACGCTACCAATGAGCAAAACGATCGTACTTTTTTCCTCCTCCTCACACACTATTTAGGACAATAACATTTGTTGCCTTATGTTAGGTGCGCATGCTCTGTGTGGAATCGATCGCCGATTGATTGTTTGATCATTCACTCGGTAATTTGTTTTGCGTTCAAGTTCAATGCGACGCTTTCTTTCTATACGCTACACATCCTCATTCATTCATGGTTTTTTTCTCTTCTCGTCTTGATTATTGCAATTCTCTGTTCTATGCCCTTCCGAATTTTCAAATTAATCGTCTTCAACGACTATAGGCTAGTCAATCTATCATTTTGAGTGAAACAAATTGCAAACAGAGATTTTTCTTTTTTAAATGGTCACATATGATGAGGAGATCAAAATTTGAGTCCAAAACAAAGTCTCTACAGACATTTTAGTCGCATTATGTATGCAAACATTGATAAATGGGGCCGAGGGTCAATTGTTGTATTTCCGGTCATTTTTTCGTATAATGTTTTATTAGAGCAAATATAAATATGTACATTCTGAACAAGGTTTTGAAAAACTCGGTTTTCGATATATAGGCACCTGTAATTTCACCCCCTAATTTGCATATATCATGTAACTTGTACTAATAATTTGCATACTTTGAAGATGCGTGATACAGGTGTGATTTTGAGATTTACTAATCAGTCCTATGTTGGCTCTTAGAAACCTGTATCCGAGTCATTTGAGGGCAAAACAAAGTCTCTACAGACATTTTAGTTTCATTGTAATGTATATGCAATATTGAGAAATTTGGTCGAGGTTCAAATGTCATACTTCCGGTCAATTTTTGGTAAAATGTTTCATTGAAGCAAAGAAATATGTACATTTTGAATACAGCTGTGAAAAATCAACTCTCTAGCATTAGTGGTTTTCGAGATATAGGACAACTCTAATTTCACCCCTTATTTGCATATTTTATTTAAATTATACTACTAATTTGCATACTTTCGAGGTGTGTGACAAAGGTGTGATTTTGGGAATTACAAAATGGTCCTATGCTGGCTATTAGGAACCTATGTCTGGGCCATTTGAGGGCAAAATAAAGTCTCTACAGACATTTTAGTCACATTGTGTATGCAAACATTGAGGAATAGGGTCGAAGGTCAAATGTTGTACTTCCGATCATTTTTTCGTAAAATATTTCATTAGAGTAAATATAAATATATACATTTTGAATAAATCAGTGAAAAAATCAACTCTCTCGGACTAGTGAGTTTTTGAGATATGGTAACCCTGTAATGTCACCCTAATTTGCATATTTAAGCTAATTTGCATATCATCGGGATGAGTTACAGAGGTGTGATGCTCAAATTTTAATCTCCTCGTCATTATATGACCATTTAAAAAAGAAAAATCTCTGTTTGCAATTTGTTTCACTTTGTGCAACATGGCTGTTGGCCGTGTTAAGTATAAATCGAACGATTCTTTGATTAGGCCTAATTCTTGAAATTATAATAATTCTTTTTTGAGGAACATTGGTATTAGGGCTACTACTAGTTGATTTTAAACAATTTATTTGAGTGTTGTCTAATAATTTTTGTTAAATTACTGTTTGGTAAAAATAGATGGGTCTTATACATCTTCGAGTATTCATATATACATACAATACAAGTTATTATTCTGATAATCCACGTATGTTTGCCGCAATGCAAATTATAGGTAATTGCTGAGAAGGTAAAACTATAGAGGGCGTCGAAGCAACCAAGCGTGTAATTAGAAAATTTTCGCACGAAACTTTTTGGACGACGCGCGGTAACTTGACGATCATTCATACATTTAAAAGACCTAAAATATGTACACAAACTGCTCTATGATATTAAGCATTTAGCTTTTTTCATTTTTGAAATTATATTCTTTAGAAATGTGAAGATTTTAAAAATATTGATACAATATTTAAAATACTATCAAACTTCAAACATAGCAATGCAAATGACAACAATAACACAACAACGCTACGAGAATTTCGGAAGTAAAACGAGTCGTTTAAAATGTTAAATTGTAATTAATCTGAAGTTTTCCGAGATATGCAGTGTGTCATATCATTTTATTTAGATATCATTTAATTTAATTCCAATTAAAATTATTAGGAGGTAATTACTATATTAGAGCATCATTTAACTGAATTTCGGCTATTTTGACACATCAGAATAGACGTGCCTATGTTAAAGCATAGGCGCGTCGCGCGTGGCGCGTCTTAAGGCTATTTATAGAGGCTTGAATATACCTAATTTTGTAGGCTTTACATACTTTTATTTGTAATTTAAAGACATAAAGCTGTATGACTTTATGAAATTATGCCAGACGGGCATTGTATATATTGTTACTTTCTATTATTTTCATTTTTGCATTTATTTTAAATATATGAATACTGTAGTACAATACGAGGCCTAGGTATTTCATGATTATAATAAATTGACACAACAGGCCTTATATTTATTATTTATAATCACATTTTTTTTTATTATAAAAACATTTTGGTAAAATTAAATTACAGTACAGTAGTATGTTCAAAAGTCATTATTTTAACTTTATATTTATTAGGCCTAGTAGTTATTATTTCAGAATGGATAAATATACTAGCAAAACACAAGTACTGTATGTGATTCCCGATGTGATTCACACTATGTAGAACATAATTGTGATTAAAAAGACAGTAAATGAGCATAATTTTCTATCAACAAGTCAAAGTTGTCTCAGATTCCAAATCCATTCCAAAGTAACCATCTGATCATCAATTTGATGTATGTATGAGGAGTATCTGGCAGCATAAAAACTAGTTGACGATCATATCCAGGCCGGTCATTTTTTTTATCATATTCACCAGGAAAAGTACTTCATCCAATAGTACTTATTGCATTTCTGTAAACTCTAGAAATTTCCTTAAACAATAAAAGAATTGTTGTTTGTTACTCATTGGTTATACATTTTCCATTGTATTTTAATTGTATGCAAACAAAAAGAATAGAATAAAATATGTGTTACCTCTAACTATAATGGAATAACCCAAACCTAATGTTGTATAACAAAATACAGATTATACTATTATCAAAGACGGGTAGGTCACTGTAATGATTTTAAGGAGCTAAAATCGTATTATTGTATAATTAATTATAACAATATAAAAATACTAATATTAACGTTAACATTATTGCGAAACATTAGTTCTTTAAAATTTCTAAAGCTAGTGAAGAATCCAAGTATATTCAATAACGAAAAGTGTTAATCAGACAAAGAGAGGCCTAGCCTAGACTAGGCCTACGTACATGTTTTTCCAAAATATTACACGTGGTAGCTAGCCTCAACTCGATATAAACTAATTTAAAATAAGATAATGTAATTCACATTACCTTAAATAGCATTTAACCAACTTTAGTGTGTTTGGTTGATCACTAGCATATTCAAAACAACAGTATTTTAGGGGGAAAATAGTGATTTTTTATCACTTTCTCCACCTTTATCTCGTCGCCCCATCAATTACCTCCATCTCTCTCTCTCGAAGTGCCATATCATGAGACTTTGGCGATCATGTTGTGCCACAATTCTCTGTCTATTGCCATATTCAGCAACTCCACTTCTTTGGTATTCTCGCCTCTATTCCGAATCCATTCAGCTATGCTGGCCAACCAAGTGACTCTTTTCCTCCCCCTGCTCCTTCTTCCTTCTATTTTCCCCGTTAATGCCAAGTTCTCCAGACCTCCCTTCCTCAACACATGTCCCATGAATCTCATCTGTCTAATCCTAATACCCTTCAGTAGTTTCCTGCATACTCCAGCTCTTATCAATACATCTTCATTACTAACTCTATCTGTCCATGGAATTCTCATCATTCTCCTTAGAAACCACATCTCACAGCTTTCCAATCTTTTTCTGAGGTCAGTTGTGATTGACCAGGCTTCACTTCCATACATCAGCACAGGATAGATGTAGCAGTTTAATACACGCAACCTGGTTTCCATACTCATCGCACAGTTCTTCAAGATATTCTCCATTTCTCCAAATGCGGATTTCGCAAGGACTATCCTTCTCTTTATCTCCGTTACACACCTGGCATCATCTGTTATTTTGCTCCCAAGATAGTTAAAAGAGGACACCTGCTGAATTAACTGGTCTCCTGCTTGAAGGTTACACGTTGGACTCTCCTTTTTTGACACTACTAAACACTCTGTCTTACTACAATTTATAGACAGACCCATCTTTTCGCTCTCTACTACAACCACATCCAGCAACCTTTGGAGATCTTCAGCTGACTCTGCCAGTAGAACTGTGTCATCTGCATATCTGATGTTTGTAATATTTCTACCACAAATTCTCAAACCCTTCTCAAACCTCCATAATGCTTTCAAAATACATAACAAGGTCAATCTCTCATGAATATGTATGAGAATATCTGACCTCTCAAAAAACTTTTGAATTTTTTTTATAGATGTTTGAAAATTACATGATTTTTAGCGTAAAATTTGAGTGAAATTTGAGTGAAATTTAACATAAATAATAGCTATACTGTGTTTTTTATTTTTATTGTATTTTTAGATATTTTGAATAATAAGGTTTAAAGGAAAATAAAATAACTTGTTTGAAGGTCATAACTTTATAGAAAGGTTATGTAAAATGCCAGGTCATTTGTTGATCAAAATGTAATCGACCGTTACGCGAAAATAAACAACTGCGCGTGTGGCTTTTAAACGGTGCGTGGTCGCACATGCGCAGAACCAATTTCATTCGGGAACGTACGTGAATCAGAGCCATATGGCTCTCTGATAATAATAAATAAACAGCGGCCTCTATCGGACTCGACTTTCTTAATTATTAATTATTAAACAAAAACTCGTGAGCTTGTTGATTTGGGATTGATTTTGTAAGTAAATTAACTTTTTCGGCGATCATATGAGCCTAGGCCTACATTCTGTTGACGAGATTAAAGCTCAAGACCTAGGCCTACTACCTAGCAGGCTGGGCCTAGGCTAGCTAGTAATATTTAGTAAAGGAGGCCTAGCTAGCCTAGTAGGCCTCTAGTAGTAGCCTTAGCTTAGGCCAACCTAGTGAAGGGCCTAGCTGCTAACTAGGCCTATCTAGGCCTAGTAGAGTAGAGAGGTTGAGGGCTACTACTACACTACCAGTGGCAGTGCTATTTTAGTAGATAGGTAGGCTGACACGATTAGATAGGCGGTTATCTTTTTTGTGCACATTCGCATTCGGGTCAATTTTTAAAAAACGAAAGAGAGTTTAAATAAGCATCTAGCTAGGCCTAGTAGCCCTAGGCGATTTGTTGTTTGTACGTACGCGTCGTGACGTTGGGTGTCACGAAACCTAAGACCACGAAAGCTAAGACCCCCTAAGACCTAAACTAAGATCACGAAAGCTAAGACCCAAGACCTAAGATTACAATTTCTAAGATATACTACAGCTTAAAAACAATACTTGTTTATCCATACATAATTGTAAACACAGTAGGTTTCATTTATTACCATAAATATAATTTAATACCATCGCAAAACATAGATAAACTCACATTATTTTCGCCCGTTGAGTAAATGTATATTTTTTCTTTACAACAAACAAACTTGACGGGGTGTTTGTTTGTATATATTTACTCCATTGTGTTGGTTCAGAGGATGTTTTTCTTACGCACCTGCCTTTCTTGTATTTTGACTCCAAATTTGTTGACTAACTTTATACTGAACACCACACTTTAAAATTAGGACTTATAAGTACTTTCAGAAGGAGAAACACATAATAACAAATAAATTAATCCTTTAAATTTATGATTTTACAGATGTGTTTCTTTGTATACTGTAATGTAACTCCTCGAGCTCCCCATGCTCAATGTTTTTGTTTCTATGGAGCGCCAAAAGAGCAACAATAATAGTACAAGTATAAAAACAGAAAGAAAACGAAACAAAAAAACTTATCATGATTTTTTAATTAAAATTTATTTGCCAGTATTTATTTCCTCGTACTTGCATGATTATACTATTATCATTACAATTTTAATTTTACATTGTTCCATCCACACTGTAGATGGACTCCACAGAGTTTTCAGCCCTCTATATAATTTTTGCTCTTTTGACGTTCCATAGAAACAAAAACATTGAACATGGGGTAGGCCTACTGTACTGTAGGCTAGTCATTTTGTGTGCGAGAAAAACGTCTGTAAAATCATCAATTTAAAAATGTATTTGTTACTTTTTATGTGATTCTTTTTCATGAAAGTGCCAATTCTAAGGTGTGGTATTCAGAATAAATGTTGGGAGTTAAAATACAAGGCAGGTGCAAAGGATAAATATTTGTAATCTTAGGTCTTGGGTCTTATCTTTCGTGATCTTAGGTCTTAGGGGGTCTTAGCTTTCTCGTGGTCTTAGGTTTCGTGACACCCTCGTGACGTTTGCTCCCAAACCCTTCCCATCATGCATTGTAGAAGCTATTTGCAATAAACCTTATTGAAATTATGTTTACCTTTTAATTTTAACCTTAATTTTGACAATGTTGACATTAAAATGCATAAAACCAGATGATGTCTACTGTCTGTATACTCACTTTATTGTTATGTTTCCCCAAAAAGTGCCTTACATGCTCCTTAATTCCGACATTGATTGATTTATATTGAAAGGGGGAAGAGTTTTAATTAAATCAAGGCTATCAATCATTCAAAAATTGCTTAGCAGGCATGCATGCACATTTTTATAAACACTGATGCATAAGTATAGTACTTGCTTTTCATGAATATAATGGTGGTATAATAATAGCTTATTATTGAAATTTGTATCTTCAATGTCCTGAAATATTTTATAGAGCACACCCTCTGTATTCTTTTAAAATGTGCCGAATTATCAAGTAGTAAGCCCTCTCCCCGGATATAGTTTTCTCTGATATATTTTGTCACGTTCTACACTTTTTCAGTTTCTGAGTGCTTTCATTTGGTTGGCGTAGTGGTGTTGTAGTTAGTTCCAGTGTCGAAACTTTTTCATAAACAAACTATGTTTAGAATATATAGAATAAATGGTGCTTATAAATAAATGCTACTGTACAATGTTCATTTAATAGACACGTTTCTCGCTCGCGACCAATCAGAAATAGTGGGTATAGATTTGTAAACAAACCGAACACCTTTCGCCTAGTGCGTGTTGAAGCATAGCGAAATGGCGACTGCCGAGTGCTTTTGTTGCAAGGTGCATCATAAATGTTGTATATGTTGGATAAATCGTGAATTTAACTACACAAAATCACTGAATAATATTCCTGTTTTTAATTTTCAAACACTTGCTGAGTGGTTTGCTTCGGCTCCGAAGGATAGTGGCGCAAAATTTTGGAAATTTTTCAAGGAAAGGTACGTCCATGATGTGCTCGTGTCTCTCCGCCCGCCCGGTGGCGTTGCCTGATGCGGTACTTCGTCTACTAGCTAGGCCTAGGAGGCTTGGGTGTCTGTTTAAGCGCCGAAGAACATCACATAATACATGGAAGATGCAATAGGAGCAGGAAGAAGAATGAAAGATAATAATTAATATATTTACGCAACATTTGTAAATAAAATCAACAGTTAACATGTATTAAATGCACCGTAATAATATATAGGCCTGTGTGTCAAACCAAAAATGACAATACATTATTATAAATAAAGTCGATGATTCCGAACCAAATGCCCAAATAATTCTACAGTGAATATAAAACATAAGTTTAGAAAATAAATAACATCCTTACCATGCTATTCCATCAAAAGGCTAGTTTTGACGATTGCTTTTTAAGATGATCATCTCTCAGTTCTACCATGCTTTAACATACCTCTCGCTGTGTTTGTTTACCATTGTATACCCACTAAAAGGTCAAACTAACGGTGACCTCGCGAGCGCGAAACGTGTCTATTACAGCCTACTGTATGTAATTCAATATTATTATTTCATACAATTATTAATATAGTTATCTTAAGTGTTTTACTATTGGGTCATTCCATGTCAAATCACCCAATGGGTTAAACCCTACTTTCTTCAAATTTGCTCAAATTTGGTTTTTGGGTTACTTTTAGCCAAAAAACCTGAAATTTTTAATTTGAGCGCCATACGACGCGCCGTTGTTTCTTCGCGATTTTGCGCAAAATCAACGCGGCGGGCTATACTTAAATGACCGTATCTCCGTAACATCTGGACCGATTTTGTTGTGACAGGTATCTTTGGAAAGCTAATTGTTAAAGCTATCCAAATCTTCTATTTACTTTTGAGATAGAACTATTTAAAAGATGTATAACTTATTCTATTCCATTTGACCTAGGATTTGACCTTGTGGGACAAATTTTTTTTAGATGAAATTTTGTGAAAATTATCTCTTACATGATATTTACATAATATAAAAAAATTGGAGATATATTATTTTTTGTTTGCTTTCTAGCTCATTTCAAAGTTGGCTTACTTCAACAATTCTGGTATTTCTATACAGTGTAGATGTATTGTCGACATTATATCACTACCAAATTTACCTCTTAATACTATGGGTGTCACTGTCAGATTATTTAAGACTATAACAATGCTTTAATTATATTCATGCTCCATACAAAACAATTTAACTCAATATAACCGCATGATTTATAGGGCTATAATTACGTAAAATTGTAATAACGTTTTAAAATTGCATAAAATGGCAGCTAGGCGGCATGGACCGGGGCAAGTGGTATTTTTATGCAATGACTACTACTACTTGCCCCAACCAATGTATCGTCACCCCGGTCCATGCCGTTTATAACGTAATTATAGACTTATAAATCATGAGGTTATATTGCATTTTTTATAAGAACGTAAAATTGTAGAACGTTTTAAAATTGCATATAATGGCAGCTAGACGGCATGGACCGGGGCAAATGGTATTTTTCTGAAATGAGTGGACCCTACTTGCCCTAACCCATGTATCATCACCCCGGTCCATGCCGTTTATAATGTAATTATAGCCCTATATAATATATCATGCATATTTATATTGCATTTTTTATTTAAAAAAAGTTAAATTGTAGTAACGTTTTAAAATTGCATAAAATGGCAGCTAGACGGCATGGACCGGGGCAAGTGGTATTTTTATGCATTGACTACTACTACTTGCCCCAACCAATGTACTGTATCGTCACCCCGGTCCATGCCGTTTATAACATAATTATAGCCTTATAACTCATGTTGTTATATTGCATTTTTTACAAAAACGTAAAATTGTAGAACGTTTTAAAATTGCATAAAATGGCAGCTAGACGGCATGGACCAGGGCAAGTGGTAATTTTATGCATTGACTACTACTACTTGCCCTAACCAATGTATCGTCACCCCGGTCCATGCCGTTTAAAGCATAATTATAGCCTTATAAATCATGTGGTTATATTGCATTTTTTACAAAAACGTAAAATTGTAGTAACGTTTTAAAATTGCATAAAATGGCAGCTAGACGGCATGGACCGGGGCAAGTGGTATTTTTACTTGAAATGACTGGACCCTACTTGCCCCAACCCACGTATCGTCACCCCGGTCCATGCTGTTTATAACGTAATTATAGCCTAATTATGAGTGAAGAAATAAGTGAACAAAATACAATGAACAAAAATGTAAAATAATGATGAACAGGAAAGAACACTCAATGTTTTCAAAGTTATCATCAAACAAAAAAATTGATTCAATTTTCTTGAAAGTGTGAAAAGAGTGCCATAAACTGATGGTACATCCTTGGCTAACCAAATGGGGTAATCAAATGGTGTACAGATGTTTACCTACTGTAAGTAATATTATTAAATTAAAAATTTCAGGGTTTTTGGCTAAAAATAACCCTAAAACCAAATTTGAGCAAATTTGAAGAAAGTAGGGTTTAAAATGTCATTTTTTTGGGGTGATTTGGTATGGAATGACCCTATTGGTATTTTATTGTTTGCTTTACTTTAAAACAAATTATTATTTTAGACTTTAACTTAGTAAAATGTGTTTCTCTATTCCTATGGCATGCCTCTGATACAAAAAATAGAAAAAAAATTACAAAATACAGTACATTCAACAAGCAAGAATAATAATACAGGAAAAAAAACCAGCTGACTACATGATCCACCAGCGCTGAAGACAATTGGGCCTAACTCCACAGAAGATTTCCTAACAGTAGTTGTTTCTCTTTTCTTAAAGTTAATATGACAGGTGCTGGTGGGGTAGTCCTTGACAGTGAATCGTCAAATCTAATCAATACATCACCTCCATTAGGCAGTGGACGTATCAACTGCATAAACTCACCTAATAACAGTGAAGGAAACTTATCAGACAGCAGGGTATCTGGATATGAAGAATTTGGAGGAATGATCTGCCCCACATGTAAAGGAACTGGTAGGATACCACCAGGTATGCTTATGTTTGTTCAAAAATATGTTCTGAATTACAACATTAACGAATGTAAGTAAGTCTACATGAAGTATATGAAAAGAAAATCACATCTCAAAACATCTCGTAAATTTCATTAAAATGACTAATAATGTAGTACTATTAGAGTGCTTCACTCATGGTAGATGCTTGGCATAAAGCCTCTTTTCGAGTTCAGTTAAGTGGATTAAACAATTTTACAAGCTTACGTTGACACAGTTTGGATCATTGAATTGATTGACACAATGACATGATGAGTATTCGCTTCTGACAATCCTTGGCATTTTTTTTACTTTGTATTGTTTTATATTTTTTTCTGTAATTTTTGTTGTGCTGAAATTGAATAAATCCAATCTAACCAATAATTTATTAGACCATTTGTAGATCCAGTCAATGTGAAATAAACATTTTTTTTAGGAGAACAATATCTTTTGACAAACACTTTTTTTTTACCACAGGGCAAGAAGACCAGCTTGTCGCTCTTATACCATACAGAGATGGCAGACTAAAGCCAAGGAGAACGTAAGATCATCATATTTCATCTTATGATAAGTGTACCTATAATGTTGACTTTGTTATACCATAATTATACAATAAATGTATTAGTGCAATAGTACAAATAATTTCATGTAGTGAAAGATAAAAGTTTATAATATATTATATCCCTTTCATCTACAATAAAATTCATTATTCTTTATGTATAATTAACATACAGTACACTTTTTTATGTGTATTGTATTGCTTTTATAAAGAGATTGATTTGATATTCCATCATGTGATAAAAGTGAAGTACACTGTAAGCATACAGTATATTTATGACTTGAAGCCAATATTGACAAGTACTCTTGAGTTTCCTCTGATGTCAAAGTTCAAATTGGATCAATTGTTATATTGCATATGATCAGATTGCCTAAACACATTATTTAATAAAAAATTTGTTTTAAATAATTTTGAACTTGAATCATATGACAAGCGAATAAATAATGTGACCGAAAACGAACCAGTTAAGAGTTTCTTATATTACCATTTGCAAGTCTAAAATCCTTTTCTCGTTGGAAGTATAACTAACTTGTTATTGTTATTTTCAGGTGGTTATGGGTTGCTTTATCTATCTTAGGATGTGCCATTGTTGCAGGAATTCTTTGTTTTATATTAATACCAAGAGATATTAAGATGACTGAACCAACAGTTAATACAGAGAGAGCAGACCTTAATAAAACGAAAAAGTCACTTTTAATAGAACTCAATGTAAGTACAATTTTAACAGAAATATGTGTCTGCTTTATCAGAAATACCAAATTTACTAATTAGACCTGAGGGCGGTTAAAATGTAGTTGAAATCTTTCACAGTATATTTCCGGTCATTTTGATGCCTTAATGTGTTTAGATTCATGCAAAAACACAAATTTGCATTGCGGACAAACATACATACAAACCCTTAAACCATTTTTTGTATTTTGTTGAATATGTAAAAAATAGAACAAAACTGACATACTTTGAAATCTATGTTTTTCATTTTTGTAGTTTATGTTCAATGTAACGAATGATAACTTTCTACCGGTCACAGTGAATGAAGTTGATGTAGAAGCTTTGTTTAATGCTCAGGTCGTTGGTAACAAAAAATATACAAATGCTTCTAATGTGCACTCCAGATCAACTCAATTGGTAAGAATAGTTTTAATAACACATTCTTCTCATATACTGCCTAATTCTCAAGGCCTCTAAGCGCTTCACATTATTTATAACTCTGGCTATTATTACTTTTGGAACCATATTGCAGTTAGTAATCAGTGCAGTTGCTTTTCAGTTTTGATAAATCTTGCATTAGACTAGGACCACCAAAAGCCACTCTATGTAGAACTAAGACGTCCTTTGTTGTTAATATCATTCATTTGTATAATTCAAATGTTGGACAATAACTCTATACTGTACTACAATTTTTGTTTTGAATTTTATTCATTTTTAATTGTTTTATAAGTATTTTATATTCTGCGTTTTTAACAGTAATTTAAAATTAACCTATTTTTTTGTAATTTGATGTATTTTATTTTACTGTAGTTTTATTTTCTTAATTATGCCAAGCAAATGGAATGTCCATTTTAATTTCTTGAATCTTTAAGCTTGATTTCCTTTGTATTTTATGATAGATAAAACATGATAGATTGATTTAAACATTCATTTCTGTTCTATTCACAGATTTATTTTCTACTAAATGTAGCTATAGATGCCTCAACAACAGATAATTCTTATTTATTGTAAGTACTGATATTTATATAGTGATATCACATTATAATACCAATGTTGTTATAGCTATATAATAATTATAATGAATTTATGTTTTTCTGCAGAACTATTTGTGATCCTAATTCTGCAGTTCCGTATCCTCACTTATTATACCTGACTTTTGTGTAAGTAATATTAAAGACACCTTCCCTACGTTGTTTAGATCTAATTTAAGATCACAAACTATATTTAATGTAAAAATAATACTATATGGTCTTATTGCGATAACTTTTTTTGTCTTTAAATGGTTAAAAATGTGAAAAAATAAGTCGATTCTAATAATTATAGCGGCCCGCTATAAATCCCAAAATGCATTGCGCGCGGATTGATATTTTTTTTTTCTTCTGTAATTCACCCACTTTTCGATCGATCGTGAGGCCAAAACAAATGGAAGACTCCTAACTTTTCAGCGAAAATACCTGGTTTTCCCCAATTTGTATCAACGGAGTCTGGCAAAAATAGAAAGACAATTAATGCAGCAACTATACAACGTCAGGCTAGGTATATAGCTAGCGTAAGATGTTCGTACGTTACCGATGTTTATCAGCTAGGCCTACAAAACTAAGCCTAGCTAGGCTAGGCCTAAAGACCGTCCACGAGAGGTCATTCGACGCAAGCTACTTAGGTAGTGCATTGTTTCTCACTTTTTATCATAATTTACCGTAAAACGTACATTTAAGACAAGGAATGACCTGGTTTATTGTTTTTAAAGTGATATATATGTATTATTTTTACAAAACGTCACAAATTGTAGGGAAGGTGTCTTTAAACAATGCTTAATTATTTTCACATATATTTATGCTTTCTCAGATCACCTACTGATTTCTAATATCTTTTTACCAATAACAAATTTATAGTTTCTGCACTTCCTTTCGGTTAGTGTTTTAAAATACAGCTTAAGAACCATTTAATTTAGTCATAGGTTTTCGTTTATTTCTGCCTGATCTTTTGTTTTTGCACTTTAAAAATGTATAAGCATTTAGAGTCTTGTGTGTATTTTACATTGAAAATGTAATTCTTTAAATTAATTTCATGTTATTAAAACTATACTGGGACATCTGTGATATGTTTAAGTACAATTTATGACATTATATATTTACAAATTGTTATTTTTATTATTAAAAACTGTTTGTTTTTACAGTGTGACGATGCATACTAAAGTGTTGGCCCAGGATAAAGAGAATTCATTGAACACCTATCCAATACATGTTTCATGTGAAACACCATCGCATAATCCATATGCAGCCGATATAATAGAAATATAATCCCTATTGTAAACACAAAGACCCTGAATACCAGCTTTTATCTGAATAATAGCTTTGTAATAACCTTTTTAATCTGAATTAGAAGGCCGACATTTTGCATGGTAATGGATTTTAAAAGATATATAAAGACCTGATAATATTGCCATGCGCATAATTTTTTCTTTGCTTTATTTTGTAGTTAAACACAAGGCCAAATTATAGCCAGTGTTTAATTACTGAAGATGATTGAATGTTTTGATTATTTATTATAAGATTTCACCAGAAAGGGCAGGTACCTTAATTCAGATAAACCTTGTGGAATGAGAAACTCATACAATGATAATTAAGTTGTGTGCACTAGGCCTATTCTTATTATTTACCTCCGCAAAGAAGGTATATGTAATCGAAAGCGTGTGTTTGTTTATTTGTTAGCAGGATTACAAAAAGTTATTGCAAGATCTTTACCAAAATGAAAATACAGTAAATATGTGTTCTAGGACATTTTGGAGGCAATCCGGACCATGGTCCCAATTTTCGACCACTTAGTATTATTTTCAGACCTGCTAGTGTTAAAAGATAGGACAGAATTTTCAAAAGCCGACGAGCAGTCTTAAAGTAACAAGTAAAGTGAATTGCATTTTATCCACTTTTCCAAAAAAAAAAAATTGTACAAGAGGCAAGTGTTTTTTGATACGAGTAGTTTTAAAAACCTTTTTCTTTTCAAATTCACCTTTTTTTGGCATTCCTGTTTTATTGTTAGTCAACTGAAACTGTTGTTAGTTGAAAGGCTGGTTACATAACCATTACACCAAATTCGCATACACATGCTTGTAGTGAAATTAGCCTAATCACACACAAATGTATATATATGTATTTCTGGAGATATCTTTATGTAGGAGAATTTACAGTAGGCGGCGTATCCGGTCAACTACCCCTGGACAATTACCACCTGGACAACTACCACCCGGACAATAACCCCCATAGGACAACTACCACCCAGACATTTAACCCCTAGGACAACTACCCTCTAGGACAACTACCACCCGGATAATTACCCCCTAGGACAACTACCTTCTAGGACAACTACCCCCTAAGGACAACTACCACCCAAACAACTACCTCCTAGGACAACTACCCTCTAGGACAACTTCTATTTTATTTATATTCCCTCAGATCTGGGACTTAATCCTTCAGATGTCCAGGACATGCGTAGACCTACTTGATGTTAAAACTTTTTCTGTTAAGCTTAAACAGTGTTCTACGAAAGAAAACTTTAGTGTTGGTGTTGCTTATCTTTTATTTTATATTATTCAGTTATGTATCTATCATGAACTTATATGAGTTTGAAATAACCAATGTTTGGTCTTAACCAGTCTATTTAATTATAGTAAATTTGGGATAGGACGTCCCATCGAAAGCGATGATTCCCCCAGTAAAATCCGGAATAAATTTAAATGAATATTCCCCTTGGAAAACTACCCCTCTAGAACAATAACACACTCTGGACAACCACACCTAGAATAACTAATCTCTCATAACACATACACCTTAGTCTTTTCATTTAATTTCATTTATTTTGCTTTTTTTTCTAATAATTTGACATGAAGATGCCATATAGAAATCTAGGAACACAGTTAAGTTGCACCAGTCATCGAAAATCATATAAACATTTTTTTTTATCAGCCCCTTACTATCGATACAATTGGCCTGATTTTGTTCATTCTTTTTTCTTTTCCAAAACAAATGTTTTACCGTAAGAGCTTATGTCATGCTGTTTAATGACATACGTTTACTGCAAGTCCAGTAAATATGGAATATTGGTTTGACTGTTACTTACCCAGGGGTAGTCGTACTTACTAGGGGTAGTTGTCCTAGGGAGTAGTTTTCCTATAGGTAGTTGTTCTAGAGGGTAGTTGTTCTAGAGGTTAGTTGTTCTAGAGGGTAGTTGTTCTAGAGGGTAGTTGTTCTAGAGGGTAGCTGTTCTAGAGGGTAGTTGTTCTAGAGGGTAGTTGTTCTAGAGGGTAGTTGTTCTAGAGGGTAATTGTTCTAGAGGTTAATTGTCCTACGGGTGGGGGGGGGGGGGTAGTGGTCCTAGAGGATAGTTGTCCTAGGGGGTAATTGTCCTAAGAGGGTAATTGTCCAGGTGGTAATTGTCCGGGTGGTAGTTGTCCTAGACCCGTAGGCGGAGATATGTACTATTTGAGTGGCTTTCTTGTTTGTTTGTGTAGAACATTTCTCAAAATGTTACATTAACAAAATATTTAGTAACTGGGCCAGCGTAGGCATCGAGGTATGTAACATACATAAAGTAGATATATTTGTACAACTCTTCAGTCTGTTCCCTTTACAAGAAATAATGCAACTTGTTCTTTGCTTAAATTCAGTGGTGGCCAGTCATATTTCAGTACTAAATACAGTGTTTGTGCTTGTGTGTATTATTGGTTGACAGTTTCCGACACTTCTATTAAAAAGAGCTCTTGATTTTTACCACTCGACTATGAAGCTGTAGTAAAAAGGTCTGTGTACCAGGAACTTGAGCATGTGCAGACTGACTTTTGTACTCGACGGATGCAAATCAGGTGGCATTTCACTAAAATAAAATTACAATTTATGTGACAAAAAATGTAATGACTTCATATATCACTATAATATTTGGGTGCATCACAATTTTCCAAACGTTTATACTAGTGTAGACAGAGCTTTACAAACAGTGTTATGATCAAATAGTAAATTTGATACCACCATAATAGATGATTGTGCACTGCCTGTACAGTACTATAAAAATGAATAATGTACTATATTTATTATACTGTTTATGTTATGTAGATGCAATTTCCGATAAAATGTAGTGATTTGCAAGCGAACAAACCTCTCTTTTCAAGTAGAGCAGAAGTAATGGTAAATATAGGCCTAACTGGCCTAGCACATGACAAAAGGTGCAAAAAAACAAATCCTGGCTTGATTTAATGATATGACTTGATAAAATGTGTTTCCAACAGCTGTTGTTCAACCATTTTGCTGGTACATCTGATAATTACTGATGATTATAACATAGTAAATTGAGATTGTATTACAATACTTCTATTATTATAGTGGTCAGCATTTGAGTTTTCAATTGTATTATATTAAATTGGTTTAATGCAAACTCAAAAACTGTTTATTCGTTTTTACACACATACATATCTTGCCTTCCAGATGTGTCCTTTTCTGTTTGGTTTAGTCAATTCTCAATTAAAATAATATTGTTTTTTAGTTCTTGCTTTTGTAACAATTATCCATAGAAGAAATAATCTGAAGGGTTAAATAACTAGAGCATATCAAGCAATGTATTAATACATTCATTATTTTTATTTAATTATAAATTATATTGTCAGTTCTATATTTCTTCTTTGTGTAATATGAATAAATTATATACAGTAATCCAATTTTTCACTACAGCTCGAGTGTAAGTCTGTTTAATAGTAGTATGTATTGGTATGTGCATTGGTGTATAAAGGCAATTTACTTTACTCCAGACTATTCATCCAGAACTGATGCTAAGCAACTTTTCCAAACCCCCCTTTATAATATTCAACATGCACAAATATCTACAGAACCATCTAACAGAGAGAACTATATAACAACCCTCTGGTCATAGTGGACCTCCATTAACCCTCTGAGAATGACTCAGTGTCAGCATGAATCAGACCATCCACAACCCTCTGAGTATGGTCATTTACCAAGACAACCATCTGGGCATGGAGAACCATCTCTGGACACAAAGAACCACTCACACTGACCTTGCGAATTCAGGAACCCTTTTAAGAAGGAAAGTCATCTAAGCACCCTTTGTGGTTATCACAACCTGCCAACTGGCCATGGAGTGCCACTGAACTTTCATTTTAAAACTGGGCATGAAGAAACAACCTATAAACTGGCATAGCAGAACAATTACCCTATTGGGCACAGATGACCCCTACAGTGGAATAATTTGTGTACAATATATTTAAAATAAAGCTAATATACACTTTTAGTTACAAATTAAATTTATTTACAAATAATAAAAATACAATAGTCTTTATATTAACATTTCTAAAAAATAGGCTAAACAAATTTTGTTTCTATATTTTTTTCATTAACCAGTAATTTATATATAGTAACATAAACATTTATTATCATTTAATATAAAGTCCTTTCAAGCAATATAAAGTACACCATATCGTAACTGCAACTGTGAAGATATCTAAACCAAAACTATTTTGTTTCCTCATTGTCTAGATTAGATTGAACAATTGATAATACAGTAGAACTCCTATTAAAGAGACAACTTCAAGATGCAAAAAAAAAAGTGTCTCATTGAATATGGGTTAGCCATAGTATTAAAGAAATATATTCTACTTTACATTACAAAAAGAGCGATTTGTGGCCTAAAAGAAAATAAATATTCACTGCCCATTCTATACACATATAACAAAACAATATACATGGACACCCCAATTTGAAGGCACACAGACTTAATATTTGTTGTCAACAAATAAGGTAAACACTTGAATACAAAAAGTAAAACAAATAAATATTACAGTATTATATGAGACTGGTGCTCTTGCAAAATTGTATTTTATGTTGTGACCTTTATTCCTTCAAATTAAGGTAAGTTCAGGAAAACATGGAATGACATAATAAAATCATACGAAAAATGTAGTACATCTTTTTAGTGATTTCATGATGTGACTAGTACCAATATTCTAAAATTTGGCATAATAATATAATACAGTAATAACATTTGCAGAAGCTTTCACAATCCAAATTAGTATACAGACAAATGATAACAAAAATCAAACCACTATTTATTAAAAAAAAAATATCTTTGGTTTTAATTCTAGGCATCATTAAAACAGGTTTGATTTTGAAGATTAAGAATATGTGTCCTTAACACAGGAAATATTTTACATTAAATCTTAAAAATCCATTTGTTATCGCAATGTAGTCCCGGTGCCTATGCTTATACAATGTGTTTTACTTATCTTTTTTGCGTTGGATTTTAAGCGATCAAAACAATTTTTAAAATGTGTGATGTAGGCTATCTTTTAGGAACATTTTACCGTAAAAAATGTTGTCCACAAGTCCGGTAAGGAATTACAAATTTTTAAGTAACTTGTCCTTCGAAAATATGCTTGCCGCGCTATCTTAGTTCTGTTGGTTACACTTCCCCACATAGCATTGTTTGTCATCGATTGATCGAAGATGTCTTCTGTTTCGAAAAGACCTACTGTGTTTCCTATATCATTTGATAGAAATTAGAAATAAAACAAGGTGGAATTGTGAAGCATTTGGTTATGATACATTGCGAATGTGTCTCTGTAACCATATATGGTTGATTTTCAAATATTTTGTTCAATAATTCACTTTAACTGTTATGAAATCACAAACAAATTCTATGCAAAGTGCAGAGTTCTCATACATTATTATAACAAAATTTAAAACACAATAGTTTTTATTATTTTAAGACATACTTTTAAGTTGTTTTAATTTCAATTTAAAATGTTTTTAAATCCTATATAATTGTTGGTAATGTTTCTCAATGTTTTGCTTTTAAATTTCAAAATGCATTTTTTATATAAAAACCCTTATTTCATTCTTTTTATAGAATTTTAAAAAAAATTTAAATATTCTAAAATGTTTACAATACTATATTTATATATTTATGTACATGTATAAAACTGTAACTTTAATTATAACTGAAACTAATTTTAATATTTCTAGATTGTTTTACTTATTTCTTTAAACTTTTTGGAACCGATACCTTCAATTTCTGCATCAACATTTTAATTGGACTAAACTCGTCTAGAAAATACTTAATATTGGTCCTTGAAAATATTTTAACTAAGATGTAAAAACTGTAATATTAGCATATAAATATTATATTATTCCCCTTTGTTTACTAAAATACCATACAATACCATACAATAGCATACAATAAAGCCCATCCTGTGGTTATATGTTAAACACTTACACAAACTACATGATTCATAAAAGTATTAGGCTACAATATTAGAGTGCAAAATTACAAATTTTGAGATGTTTATATAAAGGGGCAGGCCCTCAACAGTTTTTCATTCTGTTATGCTATGCCACTAGAACAAATTATTTTTTTAATATTTGTAAAAATTTAAAATAACTTAAATAGAATAATATAAAATACAAAAACATTATTGTTGTTTGATTAAACAGAAATCAAGGTCGTCTATTTTAAATAGGTCAACATATTAATGAGCTAATTAATTTGCATAATACATTATACACAATTTGTACAAGTTAAAATAATTCATTTGAATTATAGCATATATGTTTATCCAAGTGCATATCATTGTTTTTTTCACCTAATTTCTTATATAACCATTTCATCTGATAGAATGCTAGCACGGAATTGGTTTTCCTGTTTTCGTCTGAGACTACGCCTCACTGCATCGGCGCGTCTATATGGCTCGTTTTTCAGATCTAGGTATAAAACATACACAATACATTAAAGAAATTCTCTACATTGAGAAAGAAATGGTAAACAGTGTATTTAATTATTTTAATTTCTAATGGTGTTTCTTACAAAAACATGGTCAATGCAATATGCATGTGCAAACGGGTGGGTGGCTATTATAGTTCACAATTCAAAGTTTAAATAAGTATAGTACTATGAGAGTGGTATGTTTAAATTAATAGGAAATTGTCAAATATGAAAGGACAAAGACACCCTTAGCTAGAATAGTAATACTAATTAGCATTAGGGCATTATCCTTCATAAAATCTATGTACAGTACACTATCATATATTATATGTATTTGCCACCATCACCACTGCATTGAGCATAAATAATAAGCATGAGATGAGTGGGCAATTCATACACTTTGCAAGGTTTTGTGGCAATGTAGCGTGATGTGTTTGGATTATGTGATAAACTGTGAGGTACTATAGTATATGGGATAAAGTACAGATTTCTGAGAACAATCAACAACCAAGGTAATAATTGATTTAAAATGAGTAAAAAGATTGAAGATGGTTATGGTAAAAACACGCTGAAAATTTGAGCAATTTGACTGAAAGTGGTGATATAAAGAATGTGATGAACCTGATAATGTATTATGTTGGTGCTGGTTAAAGTCTCAACATTTCCATTGAACTAGTAATAATCTATGGGCCTGCTATATTGTTTTCACTATACATTTTTACTGAGTGGTGTATTGGTGAAACAGCACAACATTACCTATAGGGGTGTAAAATGTTTTGAAAGCTTATACAACCTGGGGGTTGGGGAGGGATGTAGTGAGCAAGAAAAAACCTTGTGTGATAATAAAACGATGAGTAATGGATGTTATTTATGGAGAGAGAATGTAAAATCCAAACCAGTATATAATAATGTATAATGAATAAGTAATGTCTCGTGCTGCAAACAAAAACAATAGTTACCGAATTAGTAAATGAGACCTTGATTGAAAGAAGGAAATAATAAATAATTGACAACTAAAATGATAAAATCCTACTTTCATATGACAATAAAATCAATTAAGCTCCCAATTCGCTGCAAATATAACACTTTACACATTCTTCCCCTCATAAGGGCATGACATTAGCTGCCATTATTATACAGGTTTATGTTTCTATCCACAACAGTGACAGTTTATAACATTTACACCGGGGTAACCATAACTCTATTTTAAGTGCACAAGGCAAATACCATTGAAGCAGTGATGCATCACAGGTATTTTTGCTTTATGATCAATTGCAACTATCGTTAATAAATTGAAACTATATTTTGTTGTGACCAGAATTATACAATTTTTAATTTTATGACCTTTCAATATTATATTAATTATTCATGTACAGATTTGAAAATAATTTAAAGATGTCCCAAAACTGGCTTCTGTATGTTAAAAATGTTTGGTAATTGATTGGTTTGTAAACCTACCACAAGAATTATTTGGAAGGAGAAGATTCAGTAACACACAAAGTAATTTGTTGCAGGATCTATAACCTACACGGGTTCAGCAATAATTATTAAAAGGCCACTACTGTGTGTTTACACTAACAACAAAAAATACATTTCTTTTGATTATAACAATAATGTTAACCATATATAAATGTAAATCTGTAAAATACTAAATATTTAAGTATTATATGTTGGGAATTGTGGAAAACGTTTTGTTTTGTTTTTAAAATTATTAATAAATCAAATTGTGGCAGTGGGAAAGCCACTTCGCGTTTTGACCGTTAAATCGTGTAAAATCGACTTACTTCCGCATTGACGATTTTGAAGCGCCACCTATCGTTGAAAACTGAAACCATGATTTTTCGTCGCCTAGCAAATAAGTGCTGTTTTATTTTAAGCTCTCATGAATATTTAAGAACCGCCCAACATTACCTATTATGGTAAAAGCATTTCCTAATAAGTATAATTGAATAACCAATCGGTTTCCTTCAAAGAAACCGAAGCTAATACAATACATTCGGCGACTAAAGTCGGGACTCGTGAAATTTATAAATGTGGTACGATTTGACTACTGTTTTGTTGTCCATTTTCTGAATAGTCGGAGGTGCATCCCAACAAATTAAACAAATTATAATCAATTGTTTTATCAAGAATAATATTAGTTTAATCGAGTATGATATATTTCTATCCTGTTCAAAATTTATTGGTGTATTCTCAGGCCTCGAAAGGTATGTACATTTTCTAGCTGTGAGCGTGGTTTCGGCAACGCGAGACACGTGTGTCAGTATAGGCGATATAGCGAGACGTGTGTTGTACTGTGTTGATGCTGATCCGATAGTCGTTAAGTTTTACTGATTACGAGTATCATTGGTCCTGGCCGGCCTAGCCTGGTGATCTGATCTCCCGCCCCAAAAAATCCCTTTTTTCAATCAGTATTTAATATTATTATTTTATTTTTCATTTATTATTTGATTTATTAGGTTCAATAGATGCCTAGCTAGGCTACTAGTAGGCATAGATTATATAAATAATAATAGTAAATACTGTAATTTAATTAATAAAATACAGCTTCTATTTGCCTTACTTTTATGTCATCATAATATTATAATTATATATACAACCAGACATTAAAATTTTTTTTAAATAATATTTATTATTTTTTCTGACACTTTCAGGAATCGTTGATGATGCAGAGAATTCTCTGTCTTTGTGACTTCAAACTGAGAGTGAAGTGGATAAAAAGATGACACCGGTACCTACCGACATTGTCATACCCAAACTATAATTTAATTATTTAAAACAAAATGTTGAATTACAAATAAATATTTATGTTGAATGCAAACCTACTACACTATACTCTGTAAATTATGTTATTGTCATGTGATAGACCTTAAAAATTGAATATTTATTGTATGTTAGGCCTATTTTATATTTTATTATTATACTGTATTAGTTTAATATTACTATTAATTTATATTATACAGTACTACTACTAGTTTGTACATGTTTTTACCCAAAAAAATGAATAAATAATTTGTTATTCAATCTAATTGCTTGTTTGTTCATCAATAACAAAACAATTGTAAGCATGTATATAACAGTTCTTGTTAGCCGCTTATTTCAGGTAATATTTTTAATATTAGCTAGGCCCGACGCGCCCGATCACAACGTCACTAAGTGACTTTCCGCCCCTTGAACAATCGCTCGCTAATAGGGCTAGGCCTCGGACTCGTATAAAAGCTATTATAATAGTTATGAAAATATTCCTCAACTAAAATGTATACTGTGATAAATAAACAAGTAATAATATACGTTGTATTGGAATGTATTATTTATATGAATTCTTATACGCGGACAATTATAAACATCGCGTATATCGTTCGCTATAAATAAATTCATAAACACGATGACGATGTGTTTACAAAATGGCGGTTTCGCTAGTTTTCGATGGAACAAATAGTGGTACCTTTAGTTTGAATAGTCGGAGCTGCATCCCAACCACCGAATTTTGTATCTTAATATCGCATTCTGTAGATTATTAATTTTTCTAACAGGGATTTTAAATTCAGGACTGTTCAATTTTTCTAAATATTTTATTTTAACGATTTTCTAGGGTACAATTTCGGAAAAAAGACATTGGTTGATTTTGCCGTTAAATTACAGATTATCGTTTTGTTCAAATACATTTAATTTTACATGACAATATATTAAAACCATTTATGAATTTATTTCACTAACAATATTTTTCCGATAATCAGCTAAATTTACAAATATTGTGTTTTTCCAACACCCTAAAATTTAGCAATTTTGAACCAAATTAGAAAAGTAGGGCGCCCTCTCCGAGTCGAAATTTGACACGATTTGTCGACTGGCTGTCCCACTGGTGGGATCTTAAACTTAAGTAGTGGTAGAAATCGTATAGAGGAGGTGTATTTGAACATGTAAAAGTACTTTTTCAGGATTCAGAAACTTTAATGCAAATACTATCATCATCAGTTAATTCTCTCTTATGCGACATTTTACTCTGTTATGGACAGGAAGGTTTTTTGTTGTGTCTATATAATTTTCGATTTTCTTTTTAATTTTTTAATGCAAATACACAAGGTAGTATTTGGTGAAACTTGATAGAACACTACACTTTCAACAGAAATTCAGAACTAAAAACTCTCAGAACATCTCACCAATGTGTATGGTGTGGAGGCCAACCTACTGTAATTGATGATAAAAATATAAAGCACTAACATGCCTATTTCTATGATATTGTGACAAAAGCATGGCACAGACTGTAGGCCTTTTTATACACAGTGCTATGCAACATTATTCAATGCAAAAAGCGAATCTTTGTACTGAAAGAAATGTCTGTTTCATGTAATTGTAACTCCACTATAGTACAGTAGGCTATGTATATCTAGGGTTGACTTAAATTGTGGATGATTAAGAAATTCAATCTGATTGACTTTAAAGAAAATTGGTCTACATGTTTAAGATCAATATATGAAACAAACTATTAAAAGCTTGGTTCCCACTACTAGGGAGGACAAGTAACAAGTACAGTAATTTGACATGTAATGGGTTATTCAAATTCTTGCCTGTCATGAGTTAACTTGCGTGTTGTTGCGCTTACGTCCTTGCTTTGCGTCCTAGTGGGAACCAGGCTTTAGTGTCATTAAAGGGGCATTATGTAAGACTTCAAGATTCAAACATTATTATGATCAATCTATGAAACTTCGCATCACAGTGATACATTGTACAGTTATGTAGTAAATGCACATGTTTAATTAAGAACATCAACCATACCTGTAATGATTCCTTCAAGAGCACCATCTGACACTGGTTTGATTCCTAATTCCCTCTTGCCATATCGATTCTGGAGCTCTGATACCAATGCATCCTGCAAGATCGTATATAACATAGTTTTAAGAGCATTTATTTCAATGGTTTAGAGTTTCTATCTAATCAGATTTGTACATTAAAGTCCAAGTAAGGCATCAGCCTTTTAAGAAGTGTTGGAGACTATTGTTCATATCTGAGGCATCATTACATACCTGTCCCTTCCTGATCTTGTTTGCATTTGAGTGAGCCTTCTTTGCAGCTTCAATGTTAGCTTTTGTATCCTTTGCTGCTTTCTATAAAATATTAATATTTGTGAGCAAAATGTGTATCTAGAAAAGGGACTTAAAACAAGTGGGTTTTTGTAGGTCACATTAACAATTGTTAAATGTAAATACGAGTGAGTGGGATACTTAATAGATTTAAAGGACCAATAAAAATGTATTTTGACAACACCTCTACTTGATGCATGATCATAATGTGTGAGTTTGTACTGGGTGTGTTAAACCATGGAGGTATGGTTAAACCCAGTTTATTATTATCATTAGCTTAATTTTGCCCTAGCAGTCTTGCTGCAAGCTACCCATCTTAAGCTTTTAACGCTAATTAGATACTGTAGACTTTAACTGCTTGACAGAAGTATTTTATTGCTTATTAGAAATTAAATTAAACTTACTGCCAACTTTTTTCTTTGCTCATTTTCTTTTTCTGCTCGCTAAAAAATAAAATTATTTATTGAGTGAACTACTTGATTATTACAGTAGCTACTTTATTAAATTTAAGCACATTTTAAACAAATGTTGCTAAAAATTATATCTAGGAATAGTTTTACTACAATCTTAGGTATTTCATTGATGTTTAAAAGAACTAATTAATATACCTTGTATGCTGTTGCAAACCGTGAAAATAGGGGGAAGAAATCTGTAGGGGGACACATCTTGGGGTTCTCACCAAAATACACAACCACTTCATTATAGGCTTCCTGAAAATAAAAGAAATACAACAACCACCATCAAGCACAAGACCATGTGGTCCGAGTCCAGAATAATGCTGCGCTCATTAAAAATTGCTAAAACTTATTTATGTGGCAAACTGAATTGACAAACATAAACCCTTTTGCTATGATTTCTTAGAAACATCTAGTAGGCTAGCATGTAATATGTCTGCTTGTTCCACACCAGACACTTTTCTATTATTATTTTGTACAATTCGAGGTGGTAGAAATGTAACTCTCAGTTAGCAAATTGTGTTTTCAAGTTCACTGACACTCAAGCTCACAAACAGTGATTTCAAAATTGGCAAACAGTGATTTCATGCAGTAGAATTATCTGTAAATAACTTACAGCAGCTTTGTCCCCTTCAATTTCAATTTTCTTGAGTTTGTCTTCAGAATTAATTAAGAAGTCTCTTAGCACAGTGTTGTCACTGCTCAATGCAAACTCCCTCTTACATTCTTGCATGCCTTGTTTTAACTGTCGAATGTCTGCTTTTAAATTGTCCAATGAGACTGGAAAAATGTATTCAAGGTAATAATAGTAATGAAAAATAAAAATAAATAAAAAGTAAATGAAATTGTTTTTATAAATGTTATTATGTAATTTGATATTAACAATTAATTTATTTAACAAATGTCATTTCAATAATGCACATTATTTAATTCAAAATTTAAATATTTAGTAAAGTAAAATTAAAAATGTTTATAATCTTTAATCTCAATTATAAATTACTAAGGAAGTTAATGCAACAAAATGTTACTAATGAAATAGTTCAAACAACACATAACTATAAATTATTTAAATCCTGCTTACCTGCTGATGCCTTCTGTACATATTGTAAATCAGATGTAAATGCTGGTAATTCTGGAAACCGTTGGTCAATTGTTTCAACTATAAAATGTAGTAACGTCACTTTCCTGTCTGTTGATTTAGTATCTAAAAGCTGAAGGCAATACAGATTATTATTATCATTTTAATAGTGTCATAAAAGCAGTGATTGTCTCCCACTTAGCAGGCTATATAGAATTACTAGTAAATAGCTAGCAAACTTTAGTTTGCAAACTTGAGCAAAAACTGAGTTTGGCATGGAACATTTTCAAAAATGTAGACCAGTTGACAAACTTTGACCAAATACAAGTTTGCAACAGTTAGGATTTGCAGTAGTGCACCTTCTAACTAGTTTTAGGTTTGAAAACTCAGTGAAGAATCAGTTTTTGTAGTCAAGTGATCCTGAAGATGGAAAAAATGACAGCAACTAGTATCAGACAAGCACTGCACACTTCTTCAGAGTTCATTTTATTTGTCCAAAAGGAAATTCATCTCAAGATTACAATTGCTCAAAAGTAGTTGAAGGTTAGTAATGCAGAAAACAACAATAACATTTAAACTAGAATTTAATTCGTCACTTTGACGAATTATAGGTGATCATTTTTATCATTTTAATGAAATTAACATTTTTTAAACATGCACGTACGTTAACATACGATCGTAAAAATCTGATGTACGCCATCCTATGACATGATGCATATACACTTGTAGTGCTGAGTTGTACCTATTATGTGTCATATACAATATGTACAGTATACTGTATATCTATATACAGTGTAGCATAGGTGAAATTACGGGACCCACATCATGTTCTAAATTTTTGGTATGATGGAATTATCAAAATAAACTCGAAGATGACAATTTCGAAAGATAATGACTTGAGCAAATAAATATAAGGATTGAAAAAGAATTTGACACGTAGAAGCGCAATGCGCGCTCTTTGCAATTTGTATAACTTTGACTAAAGAAATCTAAAATCTACATTTTAACTTCAACTGGCCATATGATAACATCACTACATCCGATAGGCTTAATTTTTATATGAATCCATATCTACATTTCATCAGCTTTCATAATAAGTAATAATCTTCAAGGTCACCTTTAATTCTGAAGAGCTGTCAAATATTCAAATATATAGTGAAGGTGATATTACACGACCTACGTTATTCAAGTTTTTACACGTGATGACGTCATCAAAATGAAAATGTTGACAACTGATGAGAAAGATAACTAATTGAGCAAGCACATACTAAAATTTGTGCGAAAATCGGGCTCAAATAACGGAGATGAGCTCTATTGAATGCGATAACCTACACAAAACGAAAAAAAAATCCTAATTTTTAAATTGAAGTGGCCATTTGATAACGTAATATCATTTTATACGTCTAATATGTATATACATTTATATCTACAACTTATTGGCTTCCATATTAAGTTTAAAAAATTGGGGGTCATCGTGCATTCTGAAGAATTATTTTCATTCTAAAAATGCCTTATTTTTCATCATTTTCAGCACTTTTATGCAATTAATGTGCGCATTTTGTCATTTTTAACATGCTCGTATAGCGTTATTTTAAGTCGGAACGGACTCAAATTTGGTGATTGTACTAAGGATGGTGAGTAGAATGCGATTTCTACAAAAAATTCGTATTTTTACGCTTTTTAAGAATCGCGCGCGAAAAAACGCATTTTTGCGCAGTAATTATTTGAAACACGCAAATGGCCTAATTCATGCTCTAAATTGATCAAAACTTAATTTTGAGCTTTTTAAATTTTTAACGCACGATTTCACACGCATGACCCTACGTGCACGTGCGTTTTTATTTGCTAATATTTTTACCCTTCACCTGAAGTTTATGTATAGTGAATTTCATTAATATATGATAATGAATTATGGAGATATGATTGATAATGTGATTTCACAAAATGGCGTATACGTGACGTCACGGATGAGTGATCACGCTGAAAAGCTTATTAGGACTAAGTTACAGTATTTGAAAGACATTGTGAAATTTTGGTAATCATTGACATTAAACTTTTTTAGATATTTGTTACACAAAATAGTGCCCAGAAACAATAATAACAATAAAGATTTGATACAATAACAATAGGTGATCATTTTATTCTAAATGATCACCTAAATACACAACAGAGCAACAAAACTATGATAAACAATGAATTAACTGACTTGATTTAGAAGCCTGATTGAATATGGAACAAAAGAATTAACAAAGCATTTTGTTCTACCTCAAGCAGTCCTCATTCACCTTCCAGATCTTAACCATTGGTAATTACTATATGGAGTGGATGGCCCTTCTTCAAACAAAAGAAAACCCAAATACAAAAATACAAAAATGAAACTTACTGTATCAAGACTAGATAATTTAAACCCATATGCTGCTCCTCTTTTCGAACTGTTCAGATAATTTCCGAAAGCCAAGATTACCTAAAAGTAAAAATAAAAGTCTAAATTAAAGTATTGTAACATCTTTTTTTAAATTTTATTTAAACCCTAAACTCAACAGTGTTTCATTAAGATAAATAATGTTTTCTAAGTTATCATATTATGTGCTTAATGGTAAAAGTCCTTAACTAAGTTATTGAGTCTTTTAAAATGCACAAAAGCCAGATGTATAAACTGGACCTCAAGTTAGAGTGAGTGGCCGAGCGGTTAAGACAGTGGAACCGTAATTATGTAGCCATAACATCGGCAACGGTTCGAGGCTCACTCGCTCCATGGTAGAAAGAGTCTTCGGATAAGGTTCAGCGTACACATCTAGCTCATGTGCAATCTAGAGACAAGTAGTGTAATAGTCCACACACACAGAAAGTAACCATAACTGGGCCTCAGGGAGACCAGTCATTGACTGAAGAGGTTATCCAATATAAATACAAATGATAAAAAAAACCAACAGGACTCTATGGACAGCCTAGAACCTATGTCAATTTCATATATCTATGGATTTGCAGTAGCTCTTCCTTTATCGCTTTGGGATACTATCCTCTCAACCCTAGATCAAGCCTAATTTCATGTATAACCACTAATCTTACCTCTAATACTCTCCTTATAGGTTTGGAATTCTTTATTGAAATTGATGCTGAGATAATTGCATGTATTTGCTGAAAAACACCAAAATACAAAAATAAATTAGCAAAGTGAAAATACAATAAATTTAATTTTAACACTGCTCCTGTTTTGGTTACGTGCTAAATTTGATGATTACATGAATATGAAAGTTTCTGTATTTCTTATTAGTATTACATATAAGCATGTTAAGCATAATTACAGTATATAAAAAGTAAAAAACAACATTCGATAAACTATAAGTAACGTTAAAGTAATGTTTTGAAATTCTGACCTAGTGCCAGGGATGTAAACTACTCAGTATTTCTACTCACTCCACAAGCCTATAGCATGATATAGTTCAAGACCTACTGGCAGGGATGTAAACTACTAGGTGTTTCTACTCACTCCACAAGCCTCAAATGAGGCTTATAGCATGATATAGTTCAAGACCTACTGCCAGGGATGTAAACTACTCAGTGTTTCTACTCACTCCACAAGCCACAAATGAGGCTTATAGCATGATATAGTTTATGCAATCTTAAATTGGCGAGTTACTTGCTGTTGGATGTGTATGAAAAATAAATGTCTAAGGCATTGTGTACATACCGGTTGTAAGGCATGGATAATATCTAGGAAGTTTCCAATGTATGTCATGATCCTAAACTTTTGTGGAAGACGTTCAACACGACACAACTATAAAAAAAAGGATAAAACATAACATTTAAGTTCTTTAAAAATGTGTGTAACAAACTTGCTAAGAAAGGCAAAACAAGTTTGTTTACAAGATTGTTCATGACATGATACATTTAAATGTATAAATGTCAGAGTTTAAAATATAAAAATATAAGTTAGTCATGTTTACTCACCATATACATGAAATTGTCTTCATTTGTTAATTTATCTAGTGGTAAATGATCCTTTTCATATCGTTTATAACTTTTAATTTCTTGCTCTGTGGGAACAAATTTATTGAGCTGTTCCACCTGGTCTAATGGTAAGGTTTTCAAGTCCATACTAATGAAGAAGAAAATAAAATGGAATTTATACATTTATTTGAATGACTCACAATTCTGTACTCAACAAAAGCATTGTAAAAGTCCTGGTATGTAGCAATTGCCACAATAGCATGTAGCAAGACTCTGAGGCTATAGAAATGGATTCATGTCATCAAAGAGAGAGCTACACATATTCATATATTAAGAGCTGTAGACTTATATCTGACTGAAAGAGAGTTTTCACCAGCAGGGTTGGTCTGGACATTATTAATCGCAAACAGATTATTATCATATGTGAAACTCAAATATTACAGAAAAATTATCTCAAATGATAATGTATGATGTATGGAATACTGAAATTCAGCCAATATGTTCTGACATGCTCTGTTTCAACAGAATACATTCTTACCCAGAATACATTGTAAAAAAAAATCTTACACTCTTATTGCTGCAACAATTTGATCATTTCTTAGCATAATTTTCCGCCTAGTAATTGCCAGATTCTGTAACCTGTTGCCATCCAGTAATGATGTTTTTTCTTTGCGGTTTAATGTCTTTAGTTTGCCATCTGGGATGTCTTTGGAATGTGTTTGATTCTTTGTCTTAAATATCTCCTCAAATTGATTAAAATCAATATCCTTAAAGGGAAAAAATGAAATTTCTCTAAAGAATATCATTGACTTATTGGGGCTTTAATAAGGAAAAGTTTTGTATTTTCTGAAAAGTAACCAAAAAATTCAATTCCACCATGGCTTTTTTATCATTAAATTATGCCTGGTAGGCTGATTTTACATTTACAATTATCCCTGTTCTCATTTCCCTATCCAGTTCTCAGTTCTCCATTCTACTTGTAGATTTACTGAAGTACCATATTAGTTACAGTAATGTTTTTGATAAATTAAACTAACAATCCTTTTGTTGGTTGGCAAAAAAAGGCCTTGGATATTGAGCATTAGATAAAATTATTTGGTGGAGACCAACTAGATGAGGATAGCTACAGACGTTGTAAGTAACCGTAAATTATAGAGAGTATTTACTTTACTATGTACACATACCTTCATTACTCTGTCATCGTCTAACTCACTGAAGACTGTGCCTCGAATCTGATTTGGTTTGAAAGCCACCCAATTCAATGCAGGTAGTCTGTATTTGGTTTTGATTCGCCTTTTTATTGTAACAGCTGTAAAAACAATCCACATTTCATTTATATAAAGCTTTGCCAATTAAATTTTATTTTAATTATGTTGATACCATACAAAAAGGAGAAGAAAATAACAAAAATGCCATTATGGTACCAAGGATAGCACTCTTACATTCTGAGGAGTCCCTATAGAATGTCATCTACTGAAGAGATGTAACATAGCTTACATTCTGAGGAGTCCCTATAGAATGTCATCTACTGAAGAGATGTAAAATAGTTATTGTACAAATACACATCATAAATACTCATGAATATTATTACTCTTTTTGTTTATTGTCATTACTTACATCCATAAGGTGCTCCTTCTATAGTTCCAGGTAGTGGTGGTGCACCTGGTGGTGGAGGTGCACCTGGTGGTGGCGGTGGTGCTCCAGGGGGAGTTGGAGGTGGACCTGGAGGTGGTGGAGGAGGTGGCACTCCTGTAGGAGGTGGAGGCGGCGGTGGCGGTGCTGGTGGTCCAGCTAAATCGGGTGGTGGTGGAGGAAGCGGAAGATCTGTAAAAAAAGATGCAATCAGTTTATAACAATGTATTAATAATAATTTAATTTAGACATAACATGGAAATGGTGAAATGGGATTACATACTAGGGTATAGATGTGACTTTATAATGCAAACATCACTCAGCTAAGTTTATTTGCCAAATTGAAACATGAATTAATGAACAAATAATGTTATTTTCTTTCTAGAAAATATTATGAGAAAAATTGTAAAAGTAAATTGAAAAATTGCCACAGAATATTTCATTCATAAAAAATTAAAATTTAATTACAACATTGGAATACAGCATTATTAAAACTATAGCAAAGGAATAGAAAGTACATAATAAAATCAATGAGAATAAATGTACTACATTGTAGTCAATAAAAAGTGAGATAATGAATTATCAATGTAAAAAGACTGCTTTCCATTAATAATACTGAACAGTATAGTTTTCAGCAATTGTAGACAATTGTATGAGAACCAAGAAGAAGCCCAATAGATTCTACACTCATTCTACTAATTAATAGACATTTAATTATTTCTTAAGCAGAAAGTCTGTATTAAAGTAAGATAATTAATTATTTCACATGAAAAAGGAATTTATAGCAAATTCAAATTAATAGCTGAGACAAATTTAGTTTTATTTGGTGAATGCAAGTGAATGTGACATTATAAAATGATAAATCTGTGACAATGAATGCAGGTGAAATAGTTTTATCATTTTGACACTGATTGCCATTGCAAGATATAACCAGCATTAAATACTCGCTTAGTAGCTGTTAAAACAAGAGCAATGAGTTAAATTAAAATAAATTGAATGAAACATTTGTGTTTGTGTTTATGAATAACAAAGACATCTGTTTCTCACAACAGAAATAAAGAATAATTCATGAACATATTTATTTCCTAAAAGGACATAATTTGTTTTAAATTCAGAGGGCACTTTGACGAGTACATGGACATAACTAAAGCAAATTGCTACCTTGATTTAGAAAAATATTATTTAGAGGGTTAGTAACAACTCCCTGGTTAGGTTAAAGATCTTCTGATTCATTAATTATGTTTTTCGTTGATAAGTTGAAAAGCAGCTTACAAGTCATGGTCTTACACAAACATTATTTAAAAATCCGTACATTTTCCAATAAATTTCAGTATACCTTGGATGGACTAACATGTAAATGTAAAGTTGAAAAGAATGTCACCAAGCATGTAACTACAGTATATCATTTCTTGCCTGTTTGATTTACAAGAAAGTCTTGCTCACATGCAGCTTATTGAGCTTATTCATATTAAATGTGTGAGGTATATGAATGTGTGAGGTAGATGAGTGTGTGAATTCACACTAATTTTCTATACTTCGGTTAATGCTTTTAAAATATTATATTATTATTGTTAATCTATTGGTTATTCTTTATAGATAGACACATTCCACATCTGTGTGGTGTTTTTAGAACAGTACAAATTTAACAGCAATACAAAGTAAATAACCCATGCTTGCTAAAATAAGGTTGAAGCAATGGTATTGTTTTAAACAAACATGGGTAAAGGGCCACAGACAGATTTGAACCTCTAGGCCATGCGGTTGTAAAATATTAAAAACATGTGACTGCCTAGCTACAATGCCAATACAACTTATGAAGACAACTGACAAAGGAACAGGAAAACATAGTACTACCAATTACCATCAACCAATTTAGATGTTAGAGTTAAATTATTTCTTAATAATATAAAAGAAATTTCCAAATGAAGATAATTTTTAAAATGTGATAGTTAGTAAACTAGTAGATATTAATATAGCATATATAGAGATATTAATAAATCATAAAACCAAAAACCTACCATTAATATCAATATGTTTAACATGGTTAAGTGGAAAAATAACCATCATGTGTCCATCATGAAATAAATTAAATTATAAATAAAAATATTAATCCATAGTACCATGAATATGATTAAAGAAAGAAAGATTCAGTTTATTATGATTTAACATTCACAAATGTCTATTTGTAAATGTTTGGTATTCAACACCTACATTCCTTGCATATGTATTCTTTAAGATAGTTGCCACTTGGACGCAGTTCACAATGAATAGGCATAATGCAAGCGAGTTGACCAATCACAAGCGATAGTTCGTGTCATGATTGGTCAAATTGCTTGCGAGTTTATGTCTTTGCTTTGCGTCTAAGTAAGAAGCAAGCATTAAGCCCATCATTTCAATCAGATTTCGTTCTGACTATCGAATTGACATTCTAGTTGTTTACATAAACTAAAGTAAATAACATTTCCTTACATTGTATTAGGCCTACTAAAAAAACATGTTTCTTAAACCCTTTTCATTCAGTCCCAACTACCATTGACTTGAGGCTTTATATACATATATTACGTCTATACTTATTACTAGACGCAGCAATTTAGTTTATCTAAATTAAGGGAAACAATTCCTCTACGACAGGGTGTTATAATGATACCATACAACTGGAAAGGGTTAACACGCTATGTCAATTTATATTATTTTATATAATTTATTTTAGCCAAAGAGAAAATTAATTGAACTATGTGGTGATTGTCTGTACTGTGTTCATAAAGAGCATAACAAATATTCCTGTCAACTAATGAAACAAAAATGAAAGAATTGTCATCTAATAGTTGTTTATGTAGGTTTCACAGAATGAATACTTATGTTTTGTGAAAGAGACTTTGAATAATAAATCTTAAAATGGAGGAGAATCATAGGAGTTTTAAGTTTAGTTAAAGTATAGTTCATAACACATAAATTAACTTCATACTCAAATAAAAACCGACTGAAAAAAAAATGTTTATACAAAACATTGACAAATATAAATCATACCGGCTGGTGCGCTTCCTGAAGGAGGAGGAGGTGGTGGAAGTGGTATGTCACCAAAACCTTCCATTCCATTAGTTATCACACCAGCTGACCCTATTCCACCTGACCCTGTTCCACCTGAACCTGTTCCACCTGAACCTGTTCCACCTGAACCTGTTCCACCTGAACCTGTTCCACCTGAACCTGTTCCACCTCCTCCTCCCCCTGCATGTCCTCTTTGCATAGACTCGACTGCTGCTGCTTCAGCTGTTGCTAAGGAATGCTTCAGTAAATTGATTTCTTTATTAGCTTCCTCATTGTGGAACTAGTGATAAAAAAAGTGAATTATTTAAGAATAGTGGTGAAAGAAACATGTGCAGGTGTGTCTTATGCATTTAAGGATTGAAGTCTCCAAGCTAATAGCAATCTTCTGATTTTCCATGAGGTAGGACCTACACCTATTGTGTCATCGGTTGTTGTCTACACCTAGAATCGGCTAAAATGGGTTTCGAGAAATCAAGAGAAAAAGCACATCCTAATGTCCTTGCATTCTCACTATTAATTAATGATGTAACTAGTTGATGTAACATTTTTATTAAATTTGAGTTACATTTTTTAAACAATAATTAAGCAATATAGTTGTTATGTCTACACATACTCTTTACCTTAACCTCATGTAATTCTTTGGATGTTGTCTGTAACATTATCTGTAGATCTGCAATCTTGGCAAGGCAATCATCTTCTGTCTGTTGTAATTTCTCACTGAGCTGTATATCATAAACAAAAATATAATGAAAATGTGTATATTTGTAGATTACAAGGTACAATGTTTGACAGACAACCATCACATTACAGTATCATGATCAAGAAGCAATTAGAAAATGCCCTTTTTAGTGTGCTGTGCAGAAAGGTATATTGTTACAACAATGTTAACTTGTAAGATTTAAGTACATGTACATAGAGTACACTGAAAGGTGTCTAAACCTAGCCAAAGGCACCTTCTACAATTTATACATTATCAAACCTTATGGTGCCCTCACTTTCAGGCTACTGAATTTTACAATCTACAAGAAAATATTTACCCGATACAAATGATCCTCAAGTTCATTCACACGTTCCAATGCTGCTGTTTTTGTTTCAGAATCTTCCATTAAACTACTGACATCAAAGTGATTGTCCAAGTACGCTTGTATCTGTACCTGAAGACGATCACTTTCTGTATTTCGTAATTTCTGTAAGTAAACAAGTTGGAGACTAATTAAACAATTGTTTCAAATAAGGCTCAGGTGAATGAAACATGTGTAAAATTCTGGAATTGTGCATTCTGTATCTTGTTCCCATAGGCAGGCGATGATGGCAATAATTGTAATGTTAGTATTCTTCTTCTAGTATCATATCTGGTTGCAGACGTTGGCCATTGTTCTCCAGTTATATGCAATTTAAATGAACTTGGTGGTGAGCTGTGTGTTAAAATGTGGAAAGAGAATCATTGACGACCAAGAATTCTTCTTTTACCATTTACTTTTCTGCATAGTGTCAGCAGTTGTAATGGCCCTTACTAATTTCATATTAGTATTCATTTTTTATTCTAAACACAGATTATATGAATACTGTACCTCTAAATAATTCTCAAGACCCAACTTGGTAAATTCGTACTGCAGATGAGATCGGAAATTCATATCATCAACTGAATGCACTACAATATTGATAAACTGCATGCAAGCAACCTGCAAGGAAATGGAATGGAATAAATGCTGAGATAGACTATTAAACCGTAGTAATCATAAGTTATTAACATCGGGCTGAAACATATGATACACCTCAAGTTTCTTTACCCCTTTTCAGACACCTTTCATAATCCCACCAATCCATAACAACTACATTAATAGAGAATCTCATTATCACTAATCCCATAATATTGATATACTGATTCATTAGATTAAATACAAGTTATTAATATAAATAAATGTAATTGAATTTCATACCATAAAATCAATACTCGTTTCTTCATAATTCTTAAAATATTCAAATAGACGCTCAAAACGTTTTCTTTCCCGGCAAACCTAGGAAAAAATTATTGTTCAGATTTATATATATAAATAATTATAGGCAGTTTCATGACATTGATTTTAAAGTCAACAAGGTATTTTAATGCTGTTGAATGTAAATGAAAAATGTGAGGCAAGCTAATGTCTATTTAATAGTACACAGAATATAGTTTCATCAAAATGAGGAGTCGCTGAGAGAAAATATTCTCGATGGCAATGAAACGTCTTGGCATACATTGTATGTCTTTAATTGTGAGATACAAGAGATGCCAATGACACTGGCACACATAGTATTAAAATATCATGAATTGCATGAGATATGCCAATGACACTGGCACACATAGTATTAAAATATCATGAATTGCATGAGATATGCCAATGACACTGGCACACATAGTATTAAAATATCATGAATTGCGTGAGATATGCCAATGACACTGGTATACATTGTATGTCTTGAATTGTGAGATACAAGATATGCCAATGACACTGGCACACATAGTATTAAAATATGAATTTCATGAGATATGCCAATGACACTGGTATACATTGTATGTCTTGAATTGTCAAATTTGGCAATGTTGATGTTACCTGTCCATAATTATAGCATGATATAATCAAGGCAAGATATATTTGAGATATAAATTCAAGATATAATCTAGAAGTTGATGTTGACATTGTCACATGTTTTGAATAAAATTGAGATAAAAAAAGAGTATATTATGATGATAACACTCATATTTTGTATGTCATGTCACAGAAAATGGTTCTGTATTACAAGATGTAAAGATGATGCCGACTAAAAAAGTATGCATTGATGTGCTCAAGATATTGAGAACAGCTCATCTAATGCCTCCAACTGTGATATCAAGAAATTTGAGTTAAATGTAGACATCACCTAAGTTAATATAAACACCTGTTGGGTATTCAAAAGGACAGTGACATTATTTGGAAAATGTAAACATACCACATTAAAATTATCAAAAGCACTCAAAATTATTTCATGGCCTCCTTGTACCAGACACACTGCTGCTAACAACTCCAGTACTAATGCCTTTGTTCTGAAATATAAAAATTATTTAAAAAAAATAATCATTAGTAATATATCAACTCATATATAATTGCATTCATAATCAGTCAATCTTTCAGTCAGTTAATCAATCATGGCAATACATAAATTATCAATCAATTGATCTATAATCAATCAATCAATATTGAAAGGAAGATATTGAGTGACTTTCTACTAAAATTAGACCGAAAGGATAATAAAAAGTGCCAACTACAATAACATCAATGGACACATACTTTTGATTTTGAAGTCAATATCATAAATTAATTTAAAAGTAAATCTCTGATGATGTGAAAATTAAAGAGGTCATAAATGATATTAAAAACAGCTTTTAGTATTCAAATTGAATAATTAATATTATTGGACGATTTATAATTATGGACATTTGTATAGTACTTTTAGAACCAAAATGTCAGCTTAAAAGACAATAAAAATGTAAAAAGAAGATGAATTGTTAACGAAAAAACATATAATGAATCACGACTTAACATCAGTAACTAGTTTTATTTGTTTAATTGTTAAGGTTTTTTTTTACAATACTACTAATAATAATAACACTTATAATAATTTATAATAAATACCTTGGACTGTGGTGATTTAAACTGAGGGCTATTACATTGATACATTGATTATGATTAATAACCATATTGAAACCATACTGAAAAACAAAAAAAAGTTGATTATGAAAAATTATATTCATAAAATAAAATATATTTCTTATAACACACTCATTGCATTTTTTTTTGGCAGGGGGGGGGGGGGGCAAGATCTGTCAATTAGTCTGACATTCATCTGAGTGGTGGATGAAACTAAGTCAGAACTGTTTAAAGCATCTTGGTTGGTCCTCGTTAACCAAGGGCTTCTCTCGTCCAGTGCCACCTTAACCAGAGGAGAGGCATAAAATACAGATACTATGCTACAGATGCAACGATACAGTAAGAGTCAGCAGTGCTGATTGCAAATGCCTGACGACGCCTGATATTCCTATTTGCTTAACTTTGTGTTTCAACGTAGTAAGGCCGTATTTACACTAATGATGCTGGAAATACAGAATACTGAAAGCATATCACCATTTATAATACGCTCTATATATATTTTTACAAACTCAACTCTCCATTAATTTGACACGTTGCTTGGCAAACAATTAATATTTCTTGTTAGTACTGTTATAAGTACATTGACATTTATAGCCTGGCATTTTATTAGAACAAATATAGCTGTCGGGATATTACTGAGCCTACTAATCTGATACCTGCCTGATCTTTAGGCAAAATGAAACAGAATACATTTCCATAACATGTCTCGTTTCTGATTTGATTTATATTGGTCTGTTATTATTCTGTTACTTTCAAATCACATACAAAATAACCCGTTGTCCATTATATAATGAGATCTACTTTGAGTTAAATGCCACACTATACAAATTGTAAAACCCAATGAGATTGTGGGATTTACCAAATGGGATCTTGGGATACCATGCAAATGAAAAAAAGACTGTTAACCTCTTTACCTGAAAGTTCATAATGGCTCTTAAGCACATGATGCAAACATGGACGTCATCCCGTGTGATTGATAGGTTGGGTGCGCTATAACTTTTTTTCGATTGCTTTAGTGATTTTGAATGTTTGAGTTGATTTGAACTCCTCGTTCTGGATAATATTTCCTCTCTTTCCTCAAAACTGTAAAGAAATAAATATACAGTAATTATTAAACAAAATTAGTGTCAACTGTAGATTGGTGTTTAATATGTTTGCGTCCATCCATGCTTCAAATGATGCCAGTACCATTCTTGGCAAGACAAACTAAGGTACAACTCGAGAAGTACCCATCCTGTAGCTGAAAAGTTACAGTAACTTGCTATTTGTTATGTGCTGACATTTTAAGTACAGATTTGACACATAAGGGAAGAAAAGGGAAAGAAAAGAGGAAACAAAAGCATGTAAATTATTTATAAATTCTGATAAAATAACCATCATTACATGCCTTGTATTATTTACTTTGTTCTAAAATAATTAATGCTGCCTGGTTAATTCTATGCCATTTTAATTTATTATAAACTTGTTATGTTTTTTTTCTTTAATCTGTTATCTGTTTAAGTTATTATTTATTTATTTTTATATTTTTTTTATACATTACAGTAACTGTATCTGAAATGGTTGGGATATCATAATCTGTTTTCAGTGTACAGTACCTTTACTGAACGGTACCAGTACATTATGTTATCACCATATTTAATTTGAAATTCTCACATTTGAAGCTGAAGTGATAATCAGTAACAATTTTGTAATGTAAATGCATGGATTCAGGATAATCAAGAATCTAGGTTATGATTTCCTAGAGGGTGATTAAACTTGTTAAAAACAAAACCTAAATAGTAATAGTAATATGATTCAGTTCTCTGTTACGAAATTAAGAAATATTTGCCAACTAAAGCAGTATGTCTACAACGTAAAAGCCTGATGATTAACTAGAAGACTATGAAAGAAAAGGAAATGTCTAGTTCAATTCTAAACTTCTACTTAAGAATAATTTTTCCTTTGTGAGTACAAAGAATGAGTTTCAGTTTCCAAACAAAGCATTACTTTTTTCAATCACTGCATGAAAAAGAAAGTAAAGACAGCATTATATTGTATATTTTTATATTTAATAATTAATATTTCAAACACTTATTACATTTTTGTACGAAATTTGAAAGTATACAATGCGCTGTAGAAGGTAAAACTACCTGTAAAGGTCTGTCAAGGCTAAAATGTGAGCAACAAATGTTTATATGGCCTAGTCTACACATCAAGTAAAGATGGAAGAGTTTTATTTGCTGAATAGGGAGAACATCTATTCAGTCTGACTGTCCTATTCAACTTGGATAGCAATTATCTCCATCCCTGTTTTGCGCGGCCACCACACTTCTCTTAAAGCTACGGCACTATAATCCTTTGTTATTTTATACTAACATGGTTTATCATTTATAAAAGAGTGATCTCACAGGTGAAAATAAAAATACTAATAAATTTTAAAAGCATCAATTGTAACTGTTGCCTACTAAATGAAAATCTGATAATCTAGTAATAAAATATATCTAAAAATACAACTAAACTTTCATTTTTGTTTTTGTAAACCTTATTCAGGCCCTGTTCAGACCCATGGCGTTAGACCGTTTTAGCGTACGACGCTAAAAGAATGTGTGTCTGAACAGTTGGGGATTAGCGTACAACGCGTCGTACAACGGTTGTAGCGTTGTAGTGGAAAACGGTTGATAGTACCGTTTTAGCGTACGACGCTACTGTAAGTCAACGTTGTATCCAATCAGAACGTTTCCTGTTATGACGCCAAACAAGGTTTGACCTAGGCTGACATCTTGTATCGTCAATGTGTGAGATGGATTTCAATAACAAAAAGGCCAGAATAAATAAGGCCTAACTACACTACAAATACAACTGTTACAAAGGCTACAAACTATTATCAACTGATTACCATTATATTTTCTAACAAATGACATAAATACATGCACCTTGTATTTAAACATAGGGACTACGATCCCATCCGCTTTTAGGCCTAGCTAGGCCTAGAGCCATTCACGCATTTCATTCAAGCTAAAAACTAGCGTGGGACATCAAAAGTCACTCATTCATACAAGGCAGACTAGACTGGACAAGTTTAATGCTGAAAACCCCCTAACTCCTAAAAAAAACAGTAAACAAACAAGGGGAGCTGTGTCCCTTTTATTAGCAAGTTAAGGGTTATTTTCAACCGACTGGACCAAAGAATATATATCTTTGACTGGACTGGATAGACTAATCTCAATCTTTTTTTTCTTCATCATTACGAGGACGAGGCCTGCTTTATTTTCGTAACACAAGAGCCTGGGGAAAATGTTTTTTACTACAAAATAAAAACAATAGAAACAGAAATTTGACTTTACTATATTTTTCTTAAATAAATGCTGAGGTATGTTTTATTTACGGCAAATTTTGTCATAATATTGTAGGGCTGAGATCTAGGCCTATATACAGTGGAAATAATGATGAAAACACGTGGGTAAGAGCACATGAATATGCAACTAGAAACAACCTGGATGACGTACTTCCGTTGTAACGATAATCGTACGCTATGGGTCTGAACACCTCGTTTTTTTCTCTGCGGTTTGTAACGTGACCTTGATAGTAACGTTGTACGCTAAAACGGTCTAACGCCATGGGTCTGAACAGGGCCTCAGATTTTTATAGATTTTTGGCAAGTTGACAAACATTGCATCATGAACAATTCTAGCTAAAAACAAAATGTGGTTTATGACAGGAACAATCATACTATACTATGACAAATATGGTAGAAAAGTGGGTGTATCACCTATCATTATTATATTATACGTTTTTATATGATTTCCTGTTAAAAAGTGTCTTTACAGTTCTACTGATCCTGACATACTTAGACAATAATTGTTCATGACCCTTTACTGTGTTTTACAGAAGCTAATTTTGTTAACAAGATTTATCAGAATAAAATTTCCAACCAACTGGTATTAAAATGGTACAAGAAAATTAGATGTCCTGAAAGTCGAATAAATAAAATGAAATTGGATTGATAAAAAGTACAATATATTTGACATTTTTATACAGTAGATTATACATCTTACTATGAGTCAGGCCTTGCTTAAATTCTTCATTATTTCTAAATTGTGAGAACACTGCTTTTGTGGAGAAGTTACAACAATATCTACCATCTATTAAGAGTTCAACAATATTCATATATCATGAATTTTATTTACATTTTAAAACTAAATAAATAAACTTGAAAGATATAAATTGTCAATGTTAAATCAGATTAATTGACGTTTAATACTATCATTAGCTATTCCAAGATAACTAAGCAGTTTCCTTGTAGTATAAATTTAGAAACAATATCCTGTGATTAGGCAGATGTAATTGGCATCAGATGGGGTCTAAACATTGACAAGTTGGTATTTTCTGTAACCAACATTACTCATGAAAGAATTTCATTTGAATAATTTACTTCTTTTTTTTCAGAATAGGATACAAGGATAAAATATTCTCATTAGTAAATTAAACTGAATGTTTCATCATTTTTGTTGTAGTATGTGCAATATCAAGTTTCAAGTTTCTTTTATTTATATTACTGTCACAGCCAAAGCTGAATTACTGTGTATTTACATTAAAATGTATAAACGCCAAAAAGTATTTAAAATGGTAAAAATTAAAAAACAAAAAAAAACAAAAAAGAAATAAAAAGCACAAATAAAAACAGATTTTAAAACTGTACTGCATTGTAGTCATGATACTGGATGAGGTTATTGAAATAAAACTGCTTATACTGTAAGCTCCCTCTGTATCTATTTATAGCTACTAGAGTACTTAAATGGTGGCACGTAGGGTCTGTTTCTGCTGAAAAAATAAAAATAATCGATTTTTCTAAAGTACCACAAACCACAGAATTGACCGCGTTGCAACTGAAAATTTTCTCCAACGTTAATCGAGTATCTGGTATCGCTTTTTGAAAATCACATCATCCATACCCACAACGCAGTTCAAGTTATGGAAGGCTGATGACAGTTTATTTGTTTTCATACTATCCCTGCCTAAAACTCTCACATGTAGGATTAAAAATTGAACTCTTATGTAAAGCTATATTATATTATTATCTTGCTGACTCTTGGCAGCCCCTGCATCTAGTATCTGCCTTTCCTCTGGTGAAGGTGGGCACTGGACGAGAGAAGCCCTTGATCAATGTTAGGACCAATCAAGGTGCTTTAAACAGTCCTGGCTTTGTGTGTATCACACCTGTTAGTAGCGGTAATTATCGCTGTTGGTTTCGATTGAATAAAATAAATTTTTTTTTAAATTATTTGTAAGTTCAAGAAATTTTGTTTCGCTGACAGTTCTACTCTCTAGGGCCTAGCTAGGCTATATATTTCTACCGAAAACAACAGGCCTAAAAAAAGACATGCAAAACATTGTTAGCCTGGACTCGTTGAATGTAACGGTGTATTTGTAACGCAGAATCCAGGAGTCTTTCTGTATTATTCTCCCCCTCAAAATAATAACAATCATGTTATCTCATCGGTCCACAACGTGTTTTGCTGGTCGTTGTCGATCGCGCAAATAAACAGCATGCTTTGTGAATGAGGGTTGCCATACTCTCTAGAGGTCAAAGTGTTGTCTTGTCCGCTGCAAACTCAACCTCCACCTCAAACAAAAGCCTAGAAGCGTAGACTCCCAAAAGAGAAAGTTTGATGTTAAAGGCTTACAATCAGCTGAAGTCGTAGCTGCATTTCAGTCGAAACTCCAATCAAAGCTTGTTAACCCTACCTGCCCCACAAACCCCTCTCCAGATCTGCTATGGGAGCACCTGAAAACTTCTATCCAAAAGGACTCTGAAGAAGTCTTAGGGTTCTCCACAAAGAAGAACAAAGACTGGTTTTGATGAAAACGACCAGGAGATCCAGGAACTGCTGGCAAAAAAGAGATCTGCCCACCAGACGCACCTTACTCAGCCATCGTGTTCTAGAAAAAAGGCAGTGTTTTGTCTTATCTGCAGCAACCTTCAACGGAAACTTCAAAAGATTAAGAACAACTGGTGGACCAAACTCGCCGAGAGAACCCAACTTTACGCAGACAGTGGTAACTACAATGGTTTTTATGAATGTTTTAAAGGCAGTCTATGGCCCATTACACCAGGCACAATCGCCTTTGCAGAGCGCTGGTCAGACCATTTCAGTACAGGATTCAGAAATTCTATGTATCCCAATCCAGCCAGTAAAAACAGATCTAGAGAAGGTTCCTACTTTTGAGGAGACTGTCAAAGCTATAGAACAACTAAAATTTGGCAAGGCAGCAGGAGCTGATGGAATTCCATACGAGGTCTGGAAACATGGTGGACCAACATTACACACTAAGCTACACGAGTTCCTTGTCTGCTGCTGGTTAAAAAGGAAGATACCATGCAGTGATCATCCCTCTCTATAATTGGAAAAATCCGATTGCTCAAACTACCGGGGGATAACGCTGCTGTCCATTGCTGGAAAAATCCTGGCAAGAGTTCTCTTAAATAGATTAGTGCCTGCCATCGCAGAACACAACCTCGCAGAGAGTCAATGTGGCTTCCGAGCCAACAGAAGTACAACTGATATGGTATTTGTGCTTCGGCAACTCCAAGAGAAATGTAGAGAACAAAACAAGGGGCTATATGTGTCTTTTGTCGACTTGACCAAAGCGTTTGATACGTAAGCAGGCCCGGTTTATGGAAAATCCTAGAACGTCTGGGGTGCCCCCCCAAAATTCCTTGGCATGGTCATCCAGCTACACGTAGATTAACATGGTCAGGTCAGGCACAGCAACAAACTCTCAGAACACTTTCAAATAACAAATGGTGTCAAGCAAGGTTGTGTAATTGTGCCAACACCCTTTTCCATTTTCTTCAGCATGATGCTCCAAAGAGCCACCGCAGATCTTGATGACGAAGATGGTGTCTACGTACACTACCGTACCGATGGCAACCTATTCAACCTCAGACGACTACAAGCTCACACAAAAAGAGCAACTGTTTCGAGAGTTACTTTTTGCTGATGATGGTGCCCTTGTTGCACATACAGAGACAACACTGCAACGTCTGACATCCTGTTTTGCAGAGGCTACAAAGCTCTTTGATCTGGAAGTTAGCCTGAAAAAGACAGAAGTTCTCCACCAGCCTGCACCTCGGACAGAGTACCGTCCCCCTCACATTACCATCGATGAGACCGAGCTGAAACCAGTACATCAGTTCTGTGACCTGGGATGTACAAACCCCTTCATAAAAATCTTCATTCGCGAAGCAAACCCAAGGGATTCCTGCTCAGCAGAAACAGGCCCTTAGGTATCAAAACAGTCGGTTGGTGGTTAAAAGTCCAAGTTAGAATCTCGATATCCATTATTTATAGGTATCTTAGCATTGTGGATATAAGATAAGATGGCATCATAGCTGGATCCAGGATTTTAAAAGAAGGGATCGCCTAAAAAAAATAAATTATAAAATGAAGTGCTGAACTTAACCTACTGTTCTACTTTCCCATGCTCCTGTCTACATCATATAGGAGGAGGGGTTGTTTTGGTGTTTTCCCTTTAAAACATTTCCCAGAAAGTCCGTACTAATTACACTATTTAAAAAGGCGAGTAGCCTCAGGTAAAATTAATAGTACAGAACAGAAAGTATGTCCCTTATGTTGTAAATAATGCTTGTAAAGTTATAGACCTGGTGTAAAGGATCCAAAAATACAGCACAGTATCAGTACTTTTTAGGGAAAATGATTACAAATACTAACAAGGAAACAAGACAATTAAAAAAACAAATTGATATATGAAGCAGGAAGAAATATTAATTGGACATTAACATAAAATGAAAAATACAAATAAATATATAGAAGTGAAAATACAATATTAAAGTAGGCCTATCTACTGTAAACTGTTTTAGTTTGTCAAGATTTGTCAATTACTTTTACAATTGTTAATGTGCTCTACTGAAATCAATGCTTTACCACTTAAAAGTGAAAGACAGAATAAATAAATAAAAAAGTAAAGAACAAACCTATATCTCATGCATACCTTTCAAAATTGATTATTTATGCTCAATGTATTGTCGGATTACAACGTACGACAATAGTACGAGCATGGTATATGTGCCTTAAAGAAAGTGTTAATAAAGACATACGAATGTTGTACTAGTAATATATATATTTTTCTGAATTGAATTGCTGAGTGCAAAAAACACATGGTAACATTGACAATTAAGTTACATAGCTATACTGCTGAACCAAGGAAAAGGAAATACGTTTTGTTAAAAGTGATTACATAACAATTAAATAAATGCTGGGAAGGGAGAGAAAAGTCATAAGTCATTCCAATTAAACAAATATGTAATTTAGAAATAAGGAACTCAGATATATTACAATACAGCAAAAAATTATTTTTTAAGTATGAAACTGAAAGTGAATGAAATAATATCGACACAAGATGAAACAAAACCAGTGGCATATCCAGGGTGAGTAAGAACATTAGGAAACTTCAAAAGGGGGACATGTCAAAAGGGCTAAAAGTAGATTTGAAGGCTTTTTTATCTAAGCACCAACTTAAGAAGATTTTTTTTAGCATCCTACTGAGATCTTATGACCACACAAGAATAGTATAAGCATTTTGAACTACATTGCCCGCACCCTGCATACGCCCCTGACACGCTTTTGACAGAAAGTATATAAAAAGAACTTGGCATAAAATAAACTACATTGTGAATTATACTGTAACCTTGTGTCTATATCCGCTATGTTACACTGTGAGAAAAACCGGCGTTCGAGTTTCCTATGTAAATAAATAGTAAATTAATTTTATGAAGCACTTCCTTTGTTTAGTTGTAAGAAAAATATAGTTAAATCTGAAAACGAAAGTTCAAGTGGAAAAAAAGAGTATCAATCAGGTGGCTGGGTTCCATAATGATTAATGAATGAAAATAACCAAGTAGTTAAAAAAGGAAATAGTAAAAGCTGTAATGAAAATTCTAACAATTGAACATTGTTTTTAGCAGTAGTGGGTAGTGGAATGCTACACAATTGAACATTGTTTTAGCCGTAGTGGGTAGTGAAATTCTACACAATTTAATGTTTTTTTGGGTAGTGTTTAAATTACACAATTTTGCCTGTTTTTCATTTTAGACCCAAAGGTTGCTGGTAAGAAATAATTAGAAAATATAATAATGAAGCTGAATATCATTGCCAAAATGTTTTGCTTCCAACTGAGGTACTTCTTATTGTTTTCGTTAGTCAAAACAGGATTTCACATAGGCCTACACGTAGTAATTTTAATAATACATTATTTTATACTTGTCTGTTTATCTGTATTATGCATATAGCTTTTTCATAACATTCAGATACTACCTTATATCCTTTTTACACAAAAGCACAAAAAGTAACAACTTATAACCAGGTTTGCATAGTGTGAAGAAAATCTTCTGTTTTTCTGTGTGAAATCTCGGAAGAAATACACACCGAGCGGCCTATTCTGAGATGTCCTGAGTTGTTACTGTGCGCGCATTTATTACTGTTACTGTTCTTGTAGCCATCTTCTATGAAAGATGGCTGTCATTGACGAATACATCTAGTATCAGTTGACTTCACTGAAGTGCTCGAGATCCACGTTTATACCATGATATTGCTGGTATTAAACTGGCCATTCATAGTAATCAAATAGGACACAACTATGCTTTCATCCCAAGATTTTTCATTGTTTGTATATACATGTACGATAACAATTTATGCAGATGGGAAAAGGGTGTAACGCATTACTGCACAATACTACAGCATTTTGTAACATTATACTTTATGGTTTTTTTTGTCAATATAGTTGTTTTCAATAATAAAGTAATTGCAAATAAAATCCTGTAGCGATGACATGGATTTGCCATTTTTTACTTTAGTTGATTAGTTCATAAATTAATGAAGTTTCAGTTATTTGCACAGATTACAGAAAAATTAATTTAAAACTTACGTCATTGCTTTATTCAGCCACTGGAGGTATTCCACTAATACATCTAGACCTAAATTGTCTTGGTTAAGAAATTCTCGAACCCACCTAAAAAAGAATAAGGTTTGAAATAGTTTAAATATATGTGTCAAACAGCAATCTTTTTTTTCGTTAATATTGTGAATATCTGTGGCTTAGTGGGTAAAACTGTTGAGAATGTAAAACTGCTGAGCAGGAACTGCTGAGTGGTTAAAGAATATAAAAAATGCTTAACGTAGATTAACTGCTCTGAGTAAAACCTGCCTGTGTGCTGCTATTATACAGATACACTTCTAGAATCTCTTACACAAAAATAAATACACCAGCTTCTACCAAAACTTCACGGATCTACACGTGTAAGACACAAACATTCTTTAATACTAGTATAATCTAGTATAATAATAATAATACGGCCATACTGCGTTGAAACACCGGTTTTCGTCAGATCACCGAAGTTAAGCAACGTTGGGCCCGGTTGCGTTCTGGATGGGAGACCGTCTAGAAATCGTGGCGGGTGCTGTATATACTGGAGAGTGATGGTGTAATGGTAATATCGGACTAGCATGTGATAGGCATGGGTTCGAGGTTATCTGTACCGTACTAATTGCATCCTTAGGCAAGATGCTTTAACTCTCATTGCCTAATCTGGTAGGCGCTGCACTGCTGGCTGCCGTGGGTCCGTGGAGGGCCTAATCCTAATTTCCTCACTGAGGACAAATATTAATACAAAATACAATACAATACAATACAAATACAAATACAATACAAATCTTGTGTACATTTTTATTTCATCATAAAACAACGGATTGTAAAATTTGTGAACTCCTGATTTCTCTTTTGAACTTACTGAATGTTATTAGTTCGTAGTGAAATTTCAAGATCACGCAAGTTTTGAGTTGAAGCATCAAACATCTTTTTCCTTTGTCTCTGTGAAAAACAAAGTTAACATTATTTTAAATATAAGGATATAAAATCATAAATTATGAAACAAAACAATACAAAACAACACTACCACCACTGTACAGTAGAGGAATGTACATTGTTGTAATATTATTTACATTTTAATGTAACCATTTATAAAATAAACTTTTATTTTTGTTTAATTTATTTTGTCTTGCAAGATCAAATTGCCAATTTAAACAATAAAACTACTTTTTATCAATAGGGTCATTCCATCTCAGTTCACCCAAAAAAAATGGAATTTTAAACCCTACCTCTTCCAATTTTGATGAAATTTGGTATATGGGTGATTCATAGCAATTAAAGCCAAAATTTCAAATTTTAACTTTATCGGACCAACGGTTTTCGAGATATCGCAATTTCAATTTTCGGTTTTTACGCAAAAAAGGGAGCGGCCGCCACGTTTCAAAGAGCTGTATCTCGGGAACTATAGGTTCGATTTTAAAAACAAAGGTATTTTTGTAAAGGGGAGACCATAAGGAACCTAAATATACTAATTGTGTGTGTTTTATGTTAATTTTAAGTTGAATAAAACTTTGACATATATTTTGACCTTGAAATTGACCCCGTGGAACACGCCCGATTTGTTGGTGACTATCACGAAAAATGTAGCCCTACTTGTCAACTACAACATATAACAAAATTGGAGGGGTTTTTTTGTTTGTTTCCATGAAATTACAATTTGAAGTTGACATACCTCTTCCTTTTAGTGTATTTTTGGTGTTGTTATATACTTATACACAGTGTGAACACTAACTGTTAAGGTGTCTTATTGTTACGCTTTCTCATCAGGCCCACTTAAACAGTAGATATACTTTGATATGAGAAATACTGGGTAACTCACATACTTTTCAAATCAATTTTGACACATAGTTTAGTGTCCTTACTATGTTATTATGCATATTAATGCATAATAAGTGATTGCAGAGAACATACATCAGTTACTGATGCCTTTTTAAAGGTTGTCATCCCCTATTTAAAATCAAAACTACCAACCATGAAAAAAGTTCATTATTTCACAGATGGATGTGGCGGCCAATACAAAAACAAATATAACTTTATTAACCTTTGCCACCACCAGGAAGATTTTGGTTTAGACGCCGAGGGGAATTTTTTCGCTACATCACATGGCAAGAGTGCATGTGATGGCATAGGTGGAACAGTTAAGAGGCTTGTCACTAAGAGAAGCTTACAGCGTTTGACTGAATGTCATATTCTCACATCTCTCAGTATGTTCGACTACTGTGTAATTTTTTATTTTTATTTATGTCTTTAGGCAATGTGGCCAAGGATTACCAATAGTGAATTAATCACTGTCCTATCAGATAGGTGGTAATCCCCCTGATACAGGGGCTATTGTGTGAACCAGTTCACCGGGATAACCCCCTACTCTTTTTCGAATAATGAACTGGGTTCTTTAAAGTACACACAGGTTATAACTGTGTACACTGGACCTACGGTTTATAGTCCTTATCTGAGAAGACTTGTTCCACCACCAGAACTAGGAGCGAGTCGGCCTCGAACCCTTGCCGATGTTGTTGTTGGCTCTTTAGGTACGGTAAACGACGCCCCTGCCTTAACCGCTCGGCCATATGACTCGCTCATATGGACATTCCAGGCATCAACTTTTTTCATGTGGGAATAGATGAGGTATCTACTGTGGAAAAAGAAATAAAGCCGAGATTCAACCTCGCCCAGACCATCAAGGGTACATTACAATATCATCGCTTTGTTCACGTTTATCTGGCACAGATGCAGGTCTACAAACTTAGTACCCAGATAAACCCTCCGGATGTGGTAGTGATTCAAGAATCTTTCAGTGATGAAAATGAAATTGTTGCTGATACACAACCCACCATTATTAGACTTCAGAATTTGTGTGCTGTAGTTATGATGGTGTCCCATTTGGTTGTGGATGTCTCAGAAGAGTTTGGGGATTATCAAATTAAATTTATGCATCCTCATGGGCCAGCGAAAATCTTTTATTGGCCGTCCAAAGAAGACTGTTGTTGGATTCCTGAATCAAATGTACATTGTATTATAGCCTCTCCGTTTATAAAATCCTCTTCGACTAGGAATTACAGTAATTTCCCAAAATGAACGCCACAACATTTCTAAATACTGTTTGAATTGGCCAGATGACAAGGAGTAAAGGCCAGACATAGACAATTGTAACATTATAATAATATTTAGTTTGTAAATAAAATTATTTTTGGAATACATCAAATTGACATTGAAGTAATGCATGGACAGACACCAAAATACACTAAAATAACATAGTAAGGACACTAAACTATGTGTCAAAATTGATTTGAAAAGTATGTGAGTTACCCAGTATTTCTCATATCAAAATATATCTACTGTAGTGTTTAAGTGGGCCTGATGAGAAAGCGTAACAATAAGACACCTTAACAGTTAGTGTTCACACTGTGTATAAGTATATAACAACACCAAAAAATACACTAAAAGGAAGAGGTATGTCAACTTCAAATTGTAATTTCATGGAAACAAAGAAAAAAACCCCTCCAATTTTTTTATATGTTGTAGTTGACACGTAGGGCTACATTTTTCGTGATAGTCACCAACAAATCGGGCGTGTTCCACGGTGTCAATTTCAAGGTCAAAATATATTTCAAAGTTTTATTAAACTTAAAATTAACATAAAACACACACAATTAGTATATTTAGATTCCTTATGGTCTCCCCTTTACAAAAATACCTTTGCTTTTAAAATTGAACCTATAGTTCCCGAGATACAGCTCTTTGAAACGTGGCGGACGCGCCCTTTTTTGCGTAAAAACCGAAAATTGAAATTGCGATATCTCGAAAACCGTTGGTCCGATAAAGTTAAAATTTGAAATTTTGACTTTAATTGCTATGAATCACCCATATACCAAATTTCATCAAAATTGGAAGAGGTAGGGTTTAACTCATTGGGTGATCTGAGATGGAATGACCCAATACAATCAATAACATGTACACCAATATACTTCACATTATAATTGTTTTGTTGATATATACTTATTGTCAAATGTGTATACAGTTTATGTTTTAAGTTGGTAATTTCTAGTGAGGTGTTGCCAGTTTATACTTGTGATTAATGGAAGGAAATTCTCATTATAGCAGTACATAACAATACAACAATGATTCATAAATCACATACATTGCATGCACAGTGTATGAATACATTGCAAAACATTACAATATTCACTTTAGAATGGATACTCTAGACGTTTACTACTCTAAGCATGCTCTACCTAAGCTATGTTTTGGGTCATTCCATGTCAAATCACCCAATGGGTTAAACCCCACTTTCTTCAAATTTGCTCAAATTTGGTTTTTGGGTTATTTTTAGCTAAAAAACCTGAAATTTTTAATTTGAGCGCCATACGACCAACGGTTCGCTCGCTACGCGCCGTCTTTTCTTCGCGATTTTGCGCAAAATCGACGCGGCGGGCTATACTTAAATGACCGTATTTCCGTAATGTGTGGACCGATTTTGTTGTGACAAGTATCTTTGGAAAGCTAATTGTTAAAGCTATCCAAATCTTCTATTTACTTTTGAAATAGAACTATTTAAAAGATGTATAACTTATTCTATTCCATTTGACCTGGGATTTGACCTTGTGGGACAAATATTTTTTAGATGAAATTTTGTGAACTGCTGAGTGGTTAAATCCTACATGATATTTACATAATATAAACAAATTGGAGATATGTTATTTTTTGTTTGCTTTCTAGCTCATTTCAAAGTTGGCTTACTTCAACAATTCTGGTATTTCTATACAGTGTAGATGTATTGTCGACATTATATCACTACCAAATTTACCTCTTAATACTATGGGTGTCACTGTCAGATTATTTAAGACTATAACAATGCTTTAATTATATTTTCATGCTCCATACAAAATAATTATTACTTAGGTAAACATCTGTACACCATTTGATTACCCCATTTTGTTAGCCAAAAATGTACCATCAGTTTATAGCTTTAACAATTAGATACGGTCATTTAAATATAGCCTGCCGCGTAAATTTTACGCAAAATCACGAAGAAACGACGGCACGTAGCGTGCGAACCGTTGGTCGTATGGCGCTCAAATAAAAAATGTTGGCTAAAAATAACCCAAAAACCAAATTTGAGCAAATTTGATGAAAGTGGGGTTTAAAATGTCATTTTTTTGGGGTTATTTGGTATGGAATGACCCTTTTCTACTTTTTCTCATTTGCTCAGTGCAACAAGTAGCTTTCATGTGCACATTAAGTTTATGATTGGCTACCTACAATTTTATCATTATGATAGTACAGTAGCTTGGCAGTTTTATGGCCTCCTCTTATAGCAAATATTTTGTTTGTTAGGAAAAATATGCTGATGAACTATATACTATAACAATATAAATAAAGAGAGAATGATTTATATCAGTGGTCATTTAAGAATAATCTAATCTGCTACAGTTAACTTAGGGTATGTTCAGACTCACGGAGTTACGGTGGAGTTATCTATGCAAGGCGTACGGTAATCCGTGGCGTTAAAAGTCAAGGTGTTCAGACACAACGATTAGCATTCCAAACGTCTTGCGTTTAAAGCGGAAGTTCCGTCATACCGAAACGGCCGATGGGATACATACACACAATAACAACAACAGAGCTGAGAGTGTGACACGCGCGAAAGTTTACAACACTACTAGGCCTAGCAATATAATACAATGGGGGTACCTTAAAATGTAATGGTTTTTTTGCCGGTTTTTTTGCCGATTTTTTTGCAAATCATTACAGAAAGATAGTAATTTCGAACATAATTATTACACGGACAATGACTTTGCCATTATTTGTATGATTTTAATTAATTTTGTGAAATCATGTCGCCGACGCCAACTTCGTCAGGAAGAATTTTGCAGTTTAGATGCAATTTCTTTAAAAACAGCCATCTTGTTGCCGGCGCTAGCTTTCCAATTTCTAATTTCTATCTTGTCTATAAATTCAGGGCTGCCCCATAATGAAATCAAATCAGCCACTTCTGTACTTTTCCATGTAACACGTTTCATTTTAATTCGAATGTTGCTGTTGATCTACTAGCTCGAGGAATAGGCTATAATATTGTTTTGCTATTAAAAAAACCTCGCGAATAGACTGCTGCTAATTGCGGTCGTGTCTTTTCATTGGCTGACGTTGACCGGAGGTTGAAATCACTGATGCATCAATGGATTAGCCTTATGAAATCTACCCTCTCCCGCTGGAGTTATTAACGCCACTGGCGCGGAGTAACAGCTCCCTAACGCTAATCCGCGGCATGGTTCAGACACAAAAATATGTACGCCGCGTACATAACTCCACCGTAACTCCGTGAGTCTGAACATACCCTTAAAGTACAGGCACTGTCACACTCTTTGAACACCAGTCACTTCGATATGAATCAACTGGTTTTACCCTAATTAACATATTTTCATTTTTATTCAACAATATTTCAGGGTGACCCAGCCAGTGGAAGCTGATTTTGAGTGGCCCTCAACAATACAAGTGACATAAAAACATTACAAGTAAAAAATATATTACAATAGTTAAAATTCAATAAAGTATAAATTTATAAATGTAAATTGAAAGGCAAAAATGTAAAAAGGTTAGGAAGATAACAATTTAAAATGTGTCATTATTAGGCATAAAATTCTTATTTACTTTTAAAATTTAAAAAAGTATTGCAATTTCTAATTGATATCATAATAAATCACAATCGTCATTGATGTGTTGCTTCTTGAAAATCTAATTTTATTATTATATGACAACATGCTTTATAATAATATTAACTAGAGCAGAATCATCCTTTAGGACACGCTCCTTATTAAGGACACTTTCCCATGCAACAAACATGAGAAAATATATGTTAACGCTATCAAACGTTGATGGGTCTTAAAGTTGTCCCCTTAATAGGAGTTTTATTGTAAAGATAACTTGCTTGCATATTATTCTACAGTATGCCTATATGTAGAAGGATAGCAGTACACTACACTATGAATAAAATGTGCATTACATTACCAAACTATCCACTAAACCCATTCACATACTAATGTACTATACAATACAACATGTACGCATTATATAGACTCACCTCCAGAAGAAAATCTGGACGCTAAAAATATCCAAGTGAAAGATGTGAAAGCATAAGAACAAAAGTGAATACCAAAAAAATATATATAGCAATAACGATTAAATAAACAAGTTAAATTGGATTATATTATTAAAAATGTAAAAAAATTAAAGAAATTAAAATTAACTTAATGATATTTGTTCTAATTAAAGTGTTCTGCAAATTTAGAATCCATGTACACTTGAAATTGGTACCACAAGAGGCGAAAAAATCATCCCAATTTAGGTAATTGGCTTAAAGACAACTTAAGCATTCCACTTTGCACATAAATGGTTTGACTGTATTTAGTACCACTTTGAGTTTTAGGCCTTTTGGTTTCCTTTTGTAGGAACTTACGGTAAATATCTACAGTACTGTATGTTAAATTTGCTAGATTTTAATATGATATGTGATCAATTGCAACCTACAAAAATCACACACAAAGTTAACAGTCACATGGATTGTGATATGCAAAAATGATTGATAACATTTTTTTATTTTGTTAGCTTGAAAATCAAAATAGATACTCATGCTATTCTCCCAATGTAAAATATGCTAAAGATTAGGCAAACTTCCATATTAACAAAAACAGTATCCAGACCTTGATTTAAAAGGAGCGCCATGGCGCTGACGCTCCTTGGCGCTCCTGAAAACTATCAAAGGAGCGCCTAAAATAGCGCTCCCCAACCTGTTACAGTGCGTCATAAAAATATATATAATGATAAGAATATTAACCCCGAATACAACACACAGTCTATATATAGTCGCGCAAACGATTTTTGTTATGGCTACCCCCGATAGCCTAGGCGAGCCTACAATCTTTGATGTTGCGAGAAAAAAATCGTAAACAATTCATTCTAAATATAGTATCAGAACGTTCAATTGGTCGCTCAAAAAGACTGACGACAGAAGACCGTAATTATACAGACCTAGTTTTTTTGGTCACATGGCATGAAACGCGATACTCTCTGCTTTACCGCAACATCTCACATGTTTTTTTTTTACTCAGTACGAGAGGGTGGCTGCCGTCTGACGACGATAAAACAGTAATTAAGATCGTGTACCTGGATTTTGTGTCACATGACATGAAACATAATACTCTCTGATCATAACTGCTCACATGTTTTCCCCTCCAAATTCTGGTCGGGCCTTTTCTTATACACATGTCGTAGGCCTAACCATTTTAAAAGGCTTAAAAAGCCTTATGTTAAATCTTATAGTAATTAATATGGAATATATATTTATTTTGCATATATTTTGTTGGTGTCCTAGCCTAGGTGTCGTTGTTTTTATAATTCGCTAACCCAAGGTAGGATTAAACAATTTATAGTGTAGGCCGCTGAAACTAGACTAGATAGCCTCGAATCTCTCTCTCTGCGTGAGCTGAGGTCCACGGACCCGATGTCGTCTCGTCGGCGGATTTCCGTCCAAATTAGGATAACCGATGCGTAGGCCTAGCTAGGGTGGCTACAAAAATTGACGTCTACTATCTTTAGATAGGATTTTAATTAGCAAACAATACATTGTTTGTTTGCATTGTCCATGCTTCTAAAGGCGATGACAATGGTGTTTACTAACCCTACGAACCACCCTTTGATCGACGCGTAGATAATTATCATAACAATACATCGTAGACTACGTTCAGAGAACAATGACCTACCATGAATTTTACGTGCAAGAGTACCATTTCCGGCCATCTAGAGGTGTCATTTATCAAAATTCGGCTCACCACAGGCCCAACCATGGTGGGCCTGTGCCTCAGATACTTAACAATAAATTTAAAAAATTAAACGCTAAAATCTTGTTCAGAAAAACCAAATTTGATATTTGAAAATATAATTTTGAGTAGCGAAAATGTTTATATTAGGAGAGACAACATTAAATTTTATAAGTTTTATTACATCAACCAGAATCCTTACCCTTGAGGTACCTCCCGGGTCCATCACTCGTCGAATCTTGTCAATATAGACTTTAGGTGGATCCTTTGCATGAACTTTTTCCTACAGTTCAGGAGAAGAAAAAATATTAAAATCCATACACTTTACATATCACATTTAATTTCCAATGGTTGCCTGTAGTTACCGTGCAATTATTTCAGTTTTTTTTTCAAATTCAGTTGGAGTTGTAATGCAGTAATAGTTTTTTTAAGGAAATGATAAGGTTAAAATAATGTGTAATGGTAAAAAATAAAATCATGTATGTGAACAAAGTCACTCTTAAATTACTAAGAATTTTCTGATTCTTTAGTAATTGACATACCGTATTGTTCCTAATAAACGCCCCCCCCCCCCCTTTATTTTTTGTTCATTTTCTAATTAACACACCTTAGTGCCTTATCTATATAAACAGAGGAATCCCACGTTTAGAATTGGATTTCAGCCCGGAAAGTCACATTTTTCAGAGACGGTGATAACGATGTACGCTAACAGCGTGACAAACATGTAGGCCTACACCGGGTGCGTAGGGTAATTCGCGAGTGTAGGACATTGGACGTTTTTTTTAATTTGCGACAACATACATCGCTGGTCTTTAAAAACCAGGAAAACAACGGGGATCAGACAATCGCATGTTTATTCACACAACACGGAATTGATACAAGGCGTCTGGTTCATGAAGACCTTTCGAGTTGTTAGAACTTTTCATCAAGTTGAGTGCAGATGTCAATAAACTACGATAAACAAGCTGTTTCTGTTGTGAAAGACAACGAAGAACGCTGCATCGTCAGCCATTTGCCACAAGAGCAATCCAAGATTTTAAATTTTTTTTTTTAAACATAAAGGCAAAGTAAAAGTAAAAATTTCAGCTAAACGCAGGCACAGTAGCATAGCAGGGGGTTTGGAGGTACCCTGTGAACTTATTTGTTGCACACCCAAAAAAACCGTGATTGACCGTCGGAGCAAGCAACTTGTTTAGGGTAGCCTGGGCCTCATATAGGCCTACTGTAGGGCTAGGCTAGGCTCTATTTATGATTTTTACATTTCACCCCTAACAAAGGCCCCTTTTTAAAAAATGCAACACACCGGGGGAGTTTATTAGGAACAATATGGTATATAAGTTTTATTGGAGCTCCATTGGTATATGCTTTAGACTGGCCAGGTTTTACAGTAATACATTATAATCACAGAAACCCCCAAAAAACTTCATTGTATACTAAAAAATATGTATTCCTTTACCTGATCACAAATGAGATCCCATTTCTTTGTATCATCATATTGTCGTAATAATTTTGCTTTTTCTGGAGGCAAGTCCATTTGTACCTAAATAAAAATATAAAATTATTTATTAGAAACATAAAATAAATCTAAAATATTATATTAAAATACTTGTTGATGGTTACCATCTTTGGGTTGGCCTTACATGATTACAAAACCATTTTGTTAATGGGATTATATGTACGTAAAGTCAAAACTTGGTATTTTTAGAGAATCTCAAACTATTAATTTATCATTGGCTGAGTGTAGAATGTCAATCTAGGACAACCACATAATAACCTTTAAGCATTAAAATACTCTCCCCACCGATCCCGGAAGCCGCGAAGGGGAGAGCGCGGGAGGACCAAGGTCTGGAATCGACTAGATGCAGGGGCGTTGCCGCCCACCTGAGGGCGTGGCGCATGGGCGATACCACTGTCTTGGAGGGGAGTTCATGGATAAAATGTTACTTTTCGGTTATGTTCTCCCCTTGAAGGAGAAAAGGCCTATGTTGGTTCATCCAGGTAAGCTAGTCACGTAATAGACTACATTGGTCTGCACACTTCACAAGTTTGAAAATGGAAATAAAACATTACCTTTTTATATAAAAATAGACTTTGATTTTACTAAAATCACTGAAATTATATTATAAGATGTACATCTACTGTATGCTTTGTGTATGACTTGCAAATAAAAAGTTACCTAATAAAAGTTAATATTACACAGAAGTCCTCAAGGTTAACAATTTGAACAAGGTTATTTTGTTTTATGAACTACTTACTGGCTACCAAGCTTAGCAATTGTTTTATTGTAAAATGTATAAATATATAGCTTTGTAATAACATTTCGCCCTGGGCCAAAAGGAGCCAAATGATAATCATAGGTAACTTATTTCTGGGGTTAAAGAGCCTTCCCTACAATTTGTGACGTTTTGTAAAAATAATGCATATATATATTACTTTAAAAACATTAAACCATGTCATTCCTTGTGTTGAATGTACGTTTTATGGTAAATTGTGATAAAAAGAGAATGCACTACCTAGGCTAAGTAGCTCGCGGTGAATGTCCTCTCGTGGACGATCTTTGTCACTAGCCTAGCCCCTAGCGCGGCTTGGTTTTGTAGGCCTAGCTGGTAAACATTGGTAACGTACAAACATCGTATGCTAGCTATATACCTAGCCTGACGTTGTATAGTTGCTGCAATAATTGTCTTTCTTTTTTTGCCAGAATCTGTTGATACAAATTGGAGGAAACCCGGTATTTTCACTAAAAAGTTAGGAGTCTTCCATTTGTTTTTTCGATCTAAAAGTGAGATGAAAAACGAAGATATCAATCCGCGTGCAATGCATGTTGGGATTTATAGCGGGCCTCTTAAATTATCACAATCGACTTATTTTTCACATATTTAACTGTTTAAAGACGAAAAACGTTATCTCAATAGCACCATAGTATTTATATTTACATTAATGTAGTTTGTGACCTTAAATTAGATCTAAAAAACGTAGAGAATGTGACTTTAACTCTTGGTTGTCCTTGGTGCCTGGACCCTAAAAAGTTCTGTGCAATGCCCCTACAACAATGTAATTTCTTATCTGTCATATTAAGGACTGCATCAAAAAAAAAATTTTCTCAACTTTCCACATGATCTAGACTATATGGTCTGAATGTAACATCTTAAAATAGCATCCATAACACTGTAATTGATACAGTATTTATTAATGTACTTTTTAAACTGAAGTGCAAAAAACCATTTAATGTAACTCTGAAAACTATTATAGCATCAATTTGAACTTGCAACAATGGTAGCATTATAAAGAACACCCATGTTAACTAAATAGAAATTAATTGGCCTTCCATACTGCTGGTGAAATTAACTTAATCAATAATTGCATCATAATGTATAGAGAGAATAAGTGGCAATGTTGACAAGATGTATCAAATCAATTAAATTATATTATCAAGATATAGAGTGTATTTTCACTTGTGACACACCATTCTGCAATTATATTTCTGTCACTGTGTTTTAAAATGTACTTCCGGTTTTAACATATTTTACAAATTGTATAGTATTTTTGCATGGTTTTAACAAATGTCATTTACTTCTACTATATTGGATAATAAATTTTAAATTAATAGTCTTTATACATTTTAAATAACCTTTGACTTAAGTTTATTGATGATTTATCATCCACCAAATTTTCAGATGAAAATAAACCTAAAAATGGCCTTTTCAATAACAAAGTTAGTAATCAGTAATTGAAAATGTTTTTTTTTCGTATGCCTTGAAATATTAACCCTTGGGCTCACCTGCTGGCCTGCTGGAAACTGGGCATTATGGGCAGTAAATTGGGCATAGGGGCCTGTAAACTGGGCATATGGGCAGTAAATTGGGCATAGGGGGACAGTAAACTGGGCACATGGGCCTGTAAACTAGGCACATTATAGTAGATGACCTTGAACCTGGGTTCCATCAAAACCTCTTCCCAAACTTGGGTCTAAAAACAATCTAGATCAAATATCAATAACTCATAATCTAATAATACACTAAAAACACAACAAAGTTTGAACTTGACATACTGGCTCTAAATGGAAACCAAGATTCACAAACTTTCTTGTGACACACATTGCCTACTTACATGTGTATTCCAAGCTGCCATTTGCTGTCTACGGGATAAAAACTCCTTAGAAGGAATACTCTCAATAATATGTACACTATGAGTCTTTTGTTCCACGTTTGGATCTCGACTCTTCCGTCTACCGCGTGCAGAAAATGCACGGCGGCGTGGTATAGAGGAGTCGTGGCTCATCTTGTTTTCACCGGTAGTAGCGGGAGTCGAGACTGATCGGCTGTGATTCGTTCCCATTGTTTATATATTCCTTTTATATACAAGAACAATCAGCAAATTTAATGCTATAATTCTGTTAAATGGCAAAGAAATTTACAAATCCAAACAGGGAAGGAAGTTCTCCCCAATTCCCTGTAAGATCAACAATCTGTATATGTCACCCTACACAGGAAATACAGAAACAAAGAGCAAGTATTCAACAATAATCCATAAAATTAAATCCATTTGAGTTGAAATAATGACTGCAAATAGTTTCTGTCGTTAAGTATTGTTCACAGTTTCCAAATTCACTCAGACAAAAATAGTAGAAAGGTATCTATTGAATAAGGATAAACAGTAAACAGAGGATGTCTTCAATTAACCAACTAACCAGTCACAATCTACACAGGAAGTCAAATACTCAACCGAAATTGTTCGCTTCCATTTTTATCAGATTGTTTTGGGTTGCAAACGTAAATGATTGAAAATATATCTACTCGCTGAAAAACAGACAGATACAACTCACTGTTTTGTCCGGACAGGAAAACGTCGTTTTAATATACGTAATCCATTAAACGATTAAGTAGAAATTTTCATGTCAATTTAGATTTTCTTCTTTACTTCCCAAACTTGATTGATTTTACCATAAAACCTGAACAGTACAGTAATCGCTTGACAATTTCGAGTCTGGTTGGCTACTGTCGTAGTAGGTTTCAGAGCAGTGGTCACCTGATTGTGTAATCCAATCAAACTCAAATCAAATCCAATGGGACAATTTGCCCTACTGAAAACTAATGCTAAAACACATCCCGTTTGGATGTTAGTCATCAAGTATATGACGTTTCAAGTAGCAATATCAACATAAGATAAAGTTAATAATGCTAATGTCTAATTTTAAAAACATCGTTCAAGGAATCTTCTTAAATGTGTATCCAAAATAAATAGATTACAGTCGCTAATGAAATGGTACTGATATTACACAAACTGTGAACAGACAAACCAAGCACTAATAGTAATACAGTACACAGAATGCAGAGATACAACTACAGATTTGTAATTAATTGAACAAAATCAATACAGTTTTCTTTCAGGTTAGTGTAGCAGTCCTTGGAGTACACTTTCATCAGTGGTTAATCTAATAAGAATAGATCCAGTATCCCAGTCTCAACAAAGTGGCATGTTAAAATATAATAAGCATACACCTTTATCTGTTAATAGCTTTTGACCAATGACAATGCAAGCTTTTGGTTTCCTTGACTTAAAAGATTCCGTTTAGAAACAATAGTTAACCTAGTAATTGACAAAATCCCTATATTCTAGGATGTTAATATATTGGTTTCCATGATATCAAATACACTATTGGTTTAAGACCTTGGATGAACTGATTTGTCATATGCAAGGATCAGAACAAGAAAATTAATTGTATAAACAAATTAATTGATCTCGAGGCACACTTGATGACATTTCAGTAGAACATGGTGTTCACTACCAATTGAATCATAGATATAAACATAAAATACTTCAGCACTCTCTCTGAATTGGTTTGTAAGAATTATATTGTTCCTAAATCAGATTAGCAAATCAAAAACAACTTATTTCTGGATTGCAGTCATCAATAATCAGCTTCTCAAGCAAACTGTGCAATCTTCAACAAGTTTTGCAGGAACCAAAGTGATATCAATCCCAAATGTGCAAAACATCAACTCATTTCAATAACTGTCACGGTAACCTGCAAGTCGTATTAAGACTCTGACCAAAGGCTGTTTTCTTTCAAAAAATGAATATGATTTAAATAACAACACATTAGCAAAGCCAAGATGATTTTGAAACTTTGAAGTTAAAACTAATAATTGCAAATGGAAATGATCATCCCTTTCCGTTTTCCATTTAAAAAATACTATGCTTGAATTAACCATTCTTCCATTGTGAATTGATTGTTAATTTGCATGGGTGGGTCACTGGAAATATCTTTCATTACAATCAACTTCCTGAAGGAAAACATGTTAGCTGTAAAAGATATACTATTATATAAGTTAATAAGTTAAGCAGAATAAACAATATACTAATCAATTATACTAATTTGTTAATTAATGTTTATTCAAAATAAACAAAAGTAAATGTGGCATATGAAAAACTGACATTCAGTTAATGCATGGAGAAATAAGTTATTTCTCCATGGTTAATGTAACTTTTTTTTCCTTCACTGTTTTGCTTAGACGAACTAAAGTGTTATTCAATAATAAGCATTTCTTCTAAATAAAAATATTCATTAGGAAATATAAAGTATAATGATATGTCACTGAATGTTTTATTTATTATTTTTTTTGTCACTGAATGTTTTATTTATTTATCTAAAAACCTCCATCTGAGAGTAATAAACAATTATCCTCAAATTCTTGTATGTACTTTATTGAAAAATATATGTCTATTAATTTGAATATAACCAAATCAATCAAGTGGTTCAATTTTCCTAGTCTGTACTTCAAGTTTTATAATACTTTACTGAACTTAAAAAAGTTGTTTCTTAAATCTTGTTTCATTGGTTACATCTTTTGTATGTTATTATGTGCTATATCTAAACAATGACATCACCAATTTCCTATTGCTTGTAAATGCCACTTGACAGACCGCAAAGGTCACATCTTGACCCCTAAATCAGTTTTACTGCAATCATTTACTGTAGAGGGCAGCCTATATTGTATTGCTCCTGTAGATTGGTTTCTGTTGACTGTGTACTGACATTCTTGAGATTCCAATATTTGTGGGAGGATAATCATATCAGAATTAATAATAACTAAAGGTAATAACTGTTGACAAATTTTATAAAAATAGTCATTATCCAAACTCAAGCAAAAAAGACATATTTAAAAAACCCTTTTTGCACATACCCTGTATCAGCTATTCAGGGGACACATTCCCTTGAAATAAACGAGGGATAATAATGTGTAGAACACTCAATCAAGTCAATTTTTCAGGGTCTAGAATATAGGGATTCTACTGTAGTTTTTAAATATTGAATTACAATAAGCCTAGGTAGGAATGATACTTTATTGTTTGGACTACAATCATTACATGTATTATTTAACATTGTAAAGTTAATTTTATGAACCTTTCGTTATTATATACAGTACAGTCGGATATAATGTAATCAAGTAATAAATGTTTGCTATGAGAAATGTACATCAATCCATTAAAAGATATTTTGCATAATGTATTATCTATAATCTAACTAAGGTTATATTATTTACAATTGATCATTATGGACCAAGGATAAAAAGTGTGTTTCATCTCTTGAAGTGGATTACAAACTACTCTACTACATTTGTCGATAGTAGGATAGACAGTTTTGCAATACAAACAAGAAATATTTCTTACAAAAAACGCCGCTCGACTTTTTGACAATCAGTGTTCTTTATATAATAATGGTTATATTATATATTATATAATGGTTTATTATATCAATTATTTTTGTTTAACAATCAGTAGTAAACTTGTGTAAATATAGTCTGGCCTACTGTACAAAAATGTGATCATAAACTAAACTACAGTATATGTAGGCCTATATACATATTCCAGGGTAAGAGCATGGACCTATCTAATTTATTGGTCCATGGTAGGAGCATTATGATTAATATATAGGCCTACAACCTAGCTAGGGTAACGATGCAACATTAAAAGTTAATAGCATACAGTACATTGCCTGTTGATATTTTGTATCAATATTAACATAAAGGAAGAATTATGAAAATAATCGTTTTTAGCCACGAACGAATTCAATGAATTGCGCCCTCAATAGGCAATTGTATGACCTTTAAAAATTACAGTTTTTAGTACCGTACTGAAGCGGGTATAAGCCCATACTCGGGTATCAGCCCACCCTCAACTTTTGACTAATTTTCACGCAAAACATAAGCCCACCCATTAATTCCAAAGATCTATTAGTAAGTACTATAATATACAATAATTTTGTATTTGAAAAATATAACATAATACTGTATTTGTTCTACTGCGAGTCTAAAGTTGGAACACTGCCTTTTTTAATGGCCTACCTGTAGCATTCATCAATGAGTTATGATGGATAAAAGTAGAAGATTACTACCATTCACAGCTCAATAAAATAAATACATTTATAGAAAATTACTACCATTCACAGCTCAACACCCCAACTTATTTCATACCTATACAGGACTTACCAGAATATTATTAGTGAATCAATCATTAGTGTATCATTTTAACTCAGCTCCGCCTCGTTAAAATAAAGCAGTCAATTTTTCAACTCATGAAATATTCTCACCATTCAAATCATAAACATTAATTGTTTGTATAATATAAATTACCCATGGGTATGATACACTAAAGTCCTGTATAGTATGAAATAAGTTGGGATGTTAAGCTGTGAATGGTAGTTAAAGCTCAGGTACAGGCATGAATTTTAAATATAATATTTGGTTAATTGTAAATAAATCAAATATTTGTAACAGAAATCAAGACAAAAAAACATGAATTTCCCTTAATATGGCCAAATACAAAATTTTGCAAAATTCTTCCATAAAAACCAGGAAAACCTTTTCCAGTAGTTAGGTAGTTAACCTAATGTAATAACATGTCTTGTGACTCCCTAGTAGGTGAAAAAAGATGGTGGATATACGGTGGATAATTTTTGCTATAGCAGGGCTCGCAGAATCGCTTGCCCGACGTCCCGCGGCAACCAAATAAATACGTCGGGCAACTAAAATTTAACATGTCATGTCCCGACGGGCAACCTCTTAAAATCACCGAAAATGTCCACGATGTTTTACAGGGGTTGTGAAATACTGTAACAATGAAAATAATAATTTAATATTTTAGGATTCTGCGAGCCCTGTATAGCATGAAAATTAAAATTTGAAGTTGAATAAAAATTCCAGAAATGTAATATTCAAGTTATATTACCTATACTTAGTCATCTGATAAAATTTTTTACCACACTGTTTATTTTTCGTAGCTTTTTAAAATGCCTCTCTATTTACAAAATTTGTGTACAAAAGAATACAGATTTTACTGTGTAATTTGAACTATCCCCCCACTGATAAGAAAGTGCTTATTTTCAACAAGCTTGTGTAACACAAATAAAATCCCAAAAATTATGAAACATAGGGGAAACTATAGATCGATAATTATTGGAATGTATGATCAATAGAAATTTTTTGCCCGCACCTGGCCTTTAAAATCTTCCATGTATTTTTCTTGTATGCGAGTACATGTTTTAAGTAATTGTATATTTTAAAATGATTTTCCTAAAATTGTCCAATCATGTTTCAATGTCCATAATAAACTTAAATAAGTTCTTACTTAAATAAGTACTTTACTTCTAGGAATAACATTTTAATTCAAAGTTCACATCTGTTAATCTTCTCTGATATAGATTATTTCGTATGGCCACTAGGTTTTTAGATTTTCTTGAATAAATTCATTCTAAAGTCAGAAAATACAGTTTAAACCACAATATAATGTATGAAAATGAGGAAGTAATCCAAAATATGGTGAATAGTACAGATTTATACACTGTAAATTACTAAATAAAGTGCAATGCAAATGTAAATACATGTGTGTGGTACTTCTAGGAAAGGAAATGGTTCTACCTATAGTGGCAACCTAGTTCATACTTTTTACATATTTCTAAATTTTAATTGTTTTTACTAGGTACTATGGAACAATTACCATTGTGCAAGAAATATCTTGTTTAGAATAAAAATCAAATGGTTATGTCCCCATGATAGGACTGTCCAATGTCAAGTTTAAACTATTTTTGTTATTTTATTTTATTTTTTTTTACTGTATAGTTCTCCCACTTCAGAGAGGACTAATCAAAAGTAGGCATGAAATAGATGTGTAAAATTGAACCCATCGCATGAATAATTGAAGGACTTTTAGGAACAAAATCTATGATGTGAAGTTATGATGCATTCTAGATACTTCAAAATTACGATTATCCATGCCAAAGGTTAGAAAGGAAAATTATGCATGAACTCCAAAAATATGTTGCCAATAATTGGATACAAATTACATGTGGATTAAACATAGTGAGATCTATCAACACTATACAATTATTTCTAAAATACTTACCAAATGGAATATGCTACATTTTACTAAGGCAAGTGTGCAAATGATAAAGCGATAAAGATCATACTTTTGTTCACTTTTTTCCTGTGCATACACGCTTTCAGGAGCAATTTTCAGGTACGAAAATATCGTTATCATAACCAGCAAGTGTTTACTGTTCTTCAAATCCAGTACACGGGACACAGCATTTGGGTTACAAAGTTTGGGGTTTTTTAAAATACAAATTATACAGAATATATTAGAACACAATGAATGAAGAACAATGGCCTTTTGTTATAAATTGATGATTTCCTGAATAAACGAGAAATTAGCATGTTCTAAATACAAATTTCACAGTTCAATCAAAAAAGATTTCACACATTCAACAGTTTAAAAACCAATCACGCTATCAACAAACTTGATTAGCCAACAAAGGCATCAAAATCAATGTATTCCAAACATTTTATAACCATTTTAGAAATTAAATACAATATGCTATTATTAATGGGGACACTTTGTTTGGTCCTGAAGGTATCCTATAGTGGTTTTACTGTTATAATTAGTTATAATAGGCACTGTTAAATTTATTAACGAATATGTTATTTAAATTTAACAGGATTTCATTTCCATTTTTATGGAGTCGAGTTATGGAATATTATAAAATTCAAAATCTAAATACATGTCCAGTCTATTTTAGGTACACAGATGGCCAGACAATATTTACCATATACAAATGACATATTAATCATAATCATCTATTGCACATTTTCCAGAACATATGTTCACTGTTAATGTTCTAATTAAAATATGAAACTCCATCAACGAACAACCTTTGTGTTGCAATTATATCTCATCATAAAATTACTCATCCCTGTATTGTTTATAATTCATCATGGTTGTTATCATTAGGAAGTTGGTGAGTCAATGGGGCAGGTGGGTGGGGGGATGAATGACTAATTGGTCAATTCTATTAGGATCTAAATACCATACATCCATGGCTAGAAGCAATATGAAATTCAATAATACGCGAGTTTTCTCACTGTATTTACTATTGATCCATTTAATATATCTATCAGATTAGGATATCTTTCACTCAATGTTTTTATTTAATATACTTTTAAATCTGTTGAAATACGAATTAGTTTAAATCAAGCATTATAAGCACAGAACTAACTAAAATTAAATTTTAACTTATCACCTTGTCACATACTGTATGTATTAAATGGAGTTAATTAAAACAAATTAAATCCTTTCACATAATTTTGGCTTAAATAATATTCTTTTTAGCACCATTTCTGCTGCAACAAAATATTAGATAGCGAAAAAAGGTCTCATCTTATGTTGCATATAAATAAATACATTCTATTTCCCTTCATTCATAGTTCATACATTAATTGAAAACACAGGCACAGTTTGGCAGTAAGAGAAGTCATCTGAACACATTTTTGGAATTGTTCAAAACATAAACACCATCATTTTTCAATTCAAATGTTTTATTGGTATATTCTGTCATTCTGATGATCATTGGGTGTTCATAATATAATATGCTCAGTGACCAAAGAGCTGAAATTAGCTATTTCTAGATGGAAGAGAAAGGTAACTGATGCATGAAATTAAATCAAACAAGCTGGATAAGAGCATGTACTCTCAGGTGAGAACTGACCCATTATGGGCCTCAATGTCTCAATCATACCTTTCTCTACAGTATGAATTATTTTTATTAGTTAAATACATGCCAATGTGCTACATTCATCTGCTCTTATGTGAGATATTGAAAATAAGAAATGAAATCATTCACAAACAATACGGTAGGTCTTTTTGGTATAGGTAAAGATGCAGAAACTTTTGTTGTTGGTCTCAGCATGAAGGTTCCTCCATGGTCTCAGCTATCTTCAGGTGATTCTAGAGTGATGTTGAGTTCAGCCCTATTAATATTTTACTACAATCCACTTTTCTTGACCTTAATTTAAAAAAACTCTGATCTTCTTTGTAAATCTTTGTAATGTGTAATCCACTATACTTTAAACGCTTTTATGTTTTGACAAGTTTTCAGTCTTTTTTAGGTACATTTTATACAAGTGTATGTCAGTTTTGTATTTCTGATTCTTGTGAGCTATTTCTTCAAGTGAAAATGTCTTCAATTTGCATCAACATTCACTATTTTAAGTAAAGAATCAGGGCTGGATATGTGGAAAGGTGGTAGTCGAGGAGCTACTGTATGGAAGTCCCTCCCTCACATTTTAAAGTGGATATGATGAAGAAATCAGGCTCTAGGAATATAAAATTATTATATTATTATTATTATATATATTATTATTATTATTATTATTATTATTATATAGCAAATAGCAATAATGAACTAGAAAAAAATAGCATTTAATGTAAATTACAAAACCATTAATTGCAAAAATGGTCAACTAATTATCATATACTTGCATTCTAATGGTCGATTTGTAATTGAACAAGGCCACTGATACAGTTAACAATATATTGGTCATCACATCATCTACCAAAACAACTGCAATATCAAAATGCACTTTTTCAGTATACATGATCTTTGATGAGCAATATAAAATTAATGGTTTAATGACTGGATTACCAGGCTTTAGTTAATTATAAAACCATAATGAAAAAAATAATGCCTTCATCATTAATCTGGAAAATCAATTAAATTAACTGTCTAAGAATTGTCTTGCATTTTTAAGAATATAATACTGAAATCAGACACAACACTATGTAGGCAGTGGCGGATCTAGGCGGGGGGGGGGGGGTGAATAGGGTGGCTAGCCACCCCCATTAATTCTCGATTGACCGTCGCTTGTCGTGGATTAATCTTTTAATTAAGAAGAGTTAGTCTAGGCTAGCTAGGCCCTACTAGAGCTAGGGTTAGCATTAATAGTTGTGTAAATAGGCCTACACAGTGAAAGAGCTAAGAGTTCAATTACTATTATGAATTCAAGAGTTTAAAAAGAAAACACGATTTAAAATCTTCGGAAAATACCCACAACTGAGTTATTTTCAAAACACACGCACTCCTAAAACTACCAGCGTCACGTTGTCTAGCTCGTTCATCGTGTGAATACTGACGTCATCACTCTCCAAAAATACACCATTTTCCATTGCAGTTAATTTCCACCGCCCTCTGATCCGCATGTGCAAGCGTTAGCGTGGTATATTTACACCCCTGAGAGTGTAATATCGGGAACTTTTTTCTCGCGCAAGAAGGTTTTTTGTATAATATTATAGTATGCAGTATAAACGATAAAAATAAACGATAAAAATAAACGAGAAACATGGTGTTCTTTTATTATTTTATAGGCATAAAATAAACATAAAATGTCTTGTATGTACACGGCGAGATGGTCGAAAAAAAGTATGTGGCGTATTTGTTGTTTTTGGATTTGTGTTATAGACACGGCGATTACTGCAATCATTGTATACCAAATTACATTGAGTTATTCACTCGGCTGTAGGGTATATATCTCTGAGGTTAACAGACCACCAAAATACGGTACACAACACATGCACTATTGAGGCATTTTCGGAGTGCAGCATTACCAAATGTTCATTTTGTTTGAAGGTTTTTCAATCAAAGTTTATTATTAGTTCGTCGAAAAAGATCCGTACAGTATTTAGGAAGGATTTATTTAAATTTACATTATGTAATATTTGTTATTAAGTGTGATGGAAACAGTTTCTCTAGCCTATTAAACAGTATGTAAGCTTCTATTTTTTCAAAAATTTTCGGAGCCTCGGGAGGGGCACACCCCTTCCAAACCCTCCCCCGCTCGGTGATACGCACCTCCTTTGCCACTTTCGTGGCCACCCCCCCTCGTCAGATCCTAGATCCGCCACTGGTAGGATTGGCATATATATGATCTTCACATAGTCTATATCTCGGCTATAATTCTACTTTCAGATTTAAAGCAGTATATTTCTATTTTTATAATGGAATCATCTACATTCTATATTCAAATAAACACTAGATTCGCAAAGAACCCTAAGGCTATAATTCCCAAATTGTTTCATAGAAGATGCTCATTTGCACTCAGTGCACTAAAAGTATTTCAAAATTAAAAATTAATTTTGAACAAGCTTCTATAGCCATAGACAGCAGATACTGAATTAATACAGAATTATCAACAGATCTTTTTAAAAGGTATTATCATACAAGTGTGGCTAAACAATGATGTCATACAAGATCAAGGTCAAATCTAACAATTAGTCACACCACTTGTATTGTTGGAAGATACACAAAACAGATACCCTGCCAGTAGCAATTCAACTCTTGTGATATAAAACAATATTATTAATATCAAATACTATGCAAACAAACTAAAAGTTTAGGTTTGATGCTATATAAATTGAACTTTATACTTATAAAGAAAACTAGCTTGTTAATGATTGATACTAAAGTTTGATTTGGAGCCCGCATAAAACAACTAAATTCAGAAAAAATGGTCAGATATTTCCCTTACTCTAATGCACTTGTATTTTATGCAAAGTAAATTTGTGTTTGTGAAAAAATTTGGTGGGATTTAAATACATGACCTCTAGTATTATTTATTTATTCTGTCTTTATACTGAATGACACCTTCACTGTCAGTGCTAAAGCATTGATTTCCAAAGTGGTTCAGTAGAGAAACATTAACATAATAAAAATAATTTAAAGACAACTACCAAAGTAATTTACATTTAGTACGGTAGATCACTAATCTGACATTCATGACTGTAGACCATCAAGCAAGGTTATAAAAAGAAATTATGCTTAGTTTGCAAAGTAAGCGAATGGATTATATTTACAGTATTCTGATTGTTATGCTCTTTTGTACTTAGACCAAGGGATATGACCGGTTGGGCCGCCGACAAGTTGAGCCGCCGGTGATTTCTATGAAACGCCCAGTGCATCCGTCTTTTACGACATTTCGCGTAGCGATTAGGATGGTGTACATAAGTTCATATTACATAAGTAATATTTAATAATGTAATTGTTTTTAATCTTTCGAGGAAAAAATTCAGTGCACTCATAATTTTTCTCGCCACGTGTAGGCCTACCACGTAAAGTCACGTTGTCCTCTCTCAGGACTAATTAATAGAGTATTAACATTCTTCGAATGAGGTTAAATAAATATTATTTTTTATTTACTAATCTTTTAATATCATATTTTATTGAATTTTACAATGTTAATACACAAAATATTTTACTAAAAAACGTGATTTTATGTAATTATTTTACCGAAAAATGGAGTAAGCCTAGTTCATACAACTGCCGACTGAGGGGCAACATGTTTACGTCATTTTTGGCTAAAAACGATCACTTTCGGTGATGTTTTATATTTTGGAATCTACAAGCCAGATTTTCATAATTATTTCTTTAATTATATATTTAATAATATATATACTAAAAACCATGATATACAGTATAAACTTTTGAATGTACATCGATCCCTAATAATATAAATAGAACGAGCACCGGCGAAAGTTAGCATTTGGCGTTCCATAAAAAATAACGTTTTTCTGGTGGCGGCTCAACTTGTCGGCGGCTCAACTTGGCCTAATCCATACTGCGCCTTTGTGAGTGGTAAATGATGTAGGTTTAATTGGTCAGCAACCACTACTAGGCCTGAATTAGGTGCTTTAGTTGGTCTTATTATAACAAGAGCTATAGACACCTCCAAAATACACCAAACAACCACAAGGAATTTACACATTTGCGGAAATATAGACGGTTTTGCAAGTAAATTCTAATTAAACACAATCGCTTTGAATTATTCAACACAGTTCGTTTTTACATAATTAATAGAGGCATGTAACTGCATTGTATAATATAACTATAAAACACCCAGTTAAAATTGTACTACAGGTATTAAATAGTACACAATGCAGTCATAATTTCTTTAACAGGTTGAGTTATAAATAACCAGACATTTTTATTATTCATTCTCTGAGACAAGTACTTGTTCCTACTGATATTTCCACATTCCATAGGTTGTTACCAATTGCTATTCAGGTCAAGGAGTGTAAAACTTCAAGTAGGCATGAAGCTGATATGATTATTTTGGATGTATCAGTCACTGTTTACACTAGGAACCTTTTTGAAAAACAATTAAAAAAAACACAAATTGGTGAGTTTTGGCATGGATATTGTTAAAAGATATGCATTTTAAAAACAACAATTGAAATCAATGATATTTTTATTTACTTACACTACACTCAACCCCTTCCAACACCCCTATTAAGGTGATGCTTTCTTAAGAAATGAGCAAGAGGAAGAGGCAGCACTCTGCAGTATATGTTTTAATATTGTCAACTCCTTTTGTAAGCATAATGCAGATAAAGGGTACATTTTTATCCATTTGATAGGGGTTACTCTGGTATGGTTATTTCATATTGGTTGTTAATGATAAACAATTGTTTAATATGGAATATGGCAAATGGAAAATGCGTTCCAAACTATACTAAAAATACCATTTTTATTTTTACATACAAAAGTTGTTTTATTCCACAAACCGAAATAATGACAATCAATTATTGATTACTTGAAATTCATAGAAAACAATACTATGTATCACTGCTTATCCATGTGTTTTAACCTTGCAAATATTTGTATGCAGAAAAAAACAAGATATAATTAAGTTTACTAATTTATTTAATATATATTTTAAAATACATTATAGATATTCACAATCACAGTATGGCTTAATCTATTACTGAAAAAGTATTTTGTATTAAATGTTTGAGTACTTTTAAGTTTATTTTAGGATTTGTTTACTGTATATTTAGTTGAAATGTTCACAACATAATAATATCAACATTGCCGTTTTAATATTTCTTTAACATAACTTAATTACCAATGTTGAAGGACATGGTTCAGACACTTCCAATTACCACCACAATAGCCACCCACAATGTTCTAGCTCTTTACCATAGGTGCATACATACACATTTTCACTCAGTATACATGAAAAGTCTGGAATTATGAGGCTACTTGAGGAGGACACCTTAAGTCTAGACAGGTGAAGAGGAAACCACTTCCTTTGTTGACCTAATTACACATATTTGAAAACTGGCCATTAATTGATATACATACCCTTTTACACCATAAAATAAACTGCAGTACTAAAACCCATGCAAATTAAATTTACAAGAACATTTTTGTATAGAGGATTATTTTTTTTTTAAACATAGAAAAGGCCTCTTCAGAGAAACACTATCAATTATTTGAGAGAGTTCATGGCTTTCATGACCATTTATCTAATTCATATATTATATATATTTTTTAAATTTTGTTTTCTTCCTCCAAAATTATATAATGTAACCTAAATCTAAATAAAATAAATAAATAATACAGTACTAAAAATGAGACCAAATAGTATAATAAAAATAGTATCACGTTTAATTAAATTACAAATAAAGTTATTAAAATTAAATATAATAAGAACAAATAATCATATAACAGTTGCATTTATTTTAATAATAACAGTATAATAAAATCAATTATCAATTATATTTTTTTTAATAATAATCCATTAACTCCATCATATAGATTAAGTATTGTTCGTTCTGTAAGATTACCTTGTTTTTATTATTTCATTTTACTTGTATAATTTGCTTCTTATTTAAAACTTGAATGTTATTTTTGATACTTTTCTTTTTGTTTTTACATTGCCTTGTATCTTTGGCCCTGTTCAGACCCATGGCGTTAGTAACGTTGTACGCTAAAACGGTCTATCAAGGTCACGTTACAAACCGCAGAGAAAAAAACGAGGTGTTCAGACCCATAGCGTACGATTATTGTTACAACGGAAGTACGTCATCCAGGTTGTTTCTAGTTGCATATTCATGTGCTCTTACCCACGTGTTTTCATCATTATTTCCACTGTATATAGGCCTAGATCTCAGCCCTACAATTATGACAAAATTTGCCGTAAATAAAACATACCTCAGCATTTATTTAAGAAAAATATAGTAAAGCCAAATTTCTGTTTCTATTGTTTTTATTTTGTTTGTAGTAAAAAATATTTTCCCCAGGCTCTTGTGTTATATATATTCTTTGGTCCAGTCGGTTGAAAATAACCCTTAATGCTAATAAAAGGGACACAGCTCCCCTTGTTTGTTTACTGATTTTTTTAGGAGTTAGGGGGTTTTCAGCATTAAACTTGTCCAGTCTAGTCTGCCTTGTATGAATGAGTGACTTGATGTCCCAGGCTAGTTTTTAGCTTGAATGAAATGCGTGAATGGCTCTAGGCCTAGCTAGGCCTAAAAGCGGATGGGATCGTAGTCCCTATGTTTAAATACAAGGTGCATGTATTTATGTCATTTGTTAGAAAATATAATGGTAATCAGTTGATAGTAGTTTGTAGCCTTTGTAACAGTTGTATTTGTAGTGTAGTTAGGCCTTATTTATTCTGGCCTTTTTGTTATTGAAATCCATCTCACACATTGACGATACAAAAGATGTCAGCCTAGGTCAAACCTTGTTTCGCGTCATAACAGGAAACGTTCTGATTGGATACAACGTTGACTTACAGTAGCGTCGTACGCTAAAACGGTACTATCAACCGTTTTCCACTACAACGCTACAACCGTTGTACGACGCGTTGTACGCTAATCCCCAACTGTTCAGACACACATTCTTTTAGCGTCGTACGCTAAAACGGTCTAACGCCATGGGTCTGAACAGGGCCTAAATCTTATCACAAGCAAGGTCACATTACAATTAAGAGTCCTTACAGGGAAGCTTTCAGACTCGATTAATTAACGCTTTTGTTACAAAAAAATTGGGATGAACATTTGTAAGAGAGTAAATTTGATAGGTTGGAGGTAAAAACCGTTGAGCATACCCTGACGATAGGTCAGTGTCATATGAGGTACTGAAGCTTGCACTGTTTTCCTGGTCCTGACCTATTGTATGGAGTTGTGTACTGTATGGTGCATGTAATGTGAAAGCATAACTATGTAGATCTCAAAAGCAGTGGTGGTGCCAGCGGGGGGGGGGGGGGGGGGGGGGGGGGGGGGGGGGCTACGGGGGCTCTAGCCCCCTCGTCGGGGAGCCTAGCCCCCCCGTCGGGGAACACGGGTACTTTTTAATATACAGTAAAAAACGCCTAGAAAACCGCGACGTTTCATTGACCGTGAGAGTACGTCAGAGTGATATTATGCACTTTATATGCATTCATTATTGCCAGCGACCTAACTTACTACTAAACAATAGCTAGGTTCGCACTTGTCTGGCGGTATCCCTTTGTACGAATCGTTCAACGTTGGGTCGAGACGCGTGATATCATGTTCCATCCAGGGACCAAAATGTGTACTGTAGTTATTTTCCAGGCGAAGTTTACTGACGGTTACGTCGTGTACTGCGTCGACGTACGCTACACTACAGCAAAAACGAATTATGTTAATTGTTCGTATGTTCACCAATTTTTTAATTTACAAGTAACCTTCTGTACCGTGGGGCACCTAAAATAAATTTTTCATCCATTACTAAACAAAAAAACATGCCATTTTCGCTTAGCCAACATCTTATTATAGCTAAGTTATTACATTTTCAATGTCCTGTATGTCATGAATTTCTCACCACTCGGAAGTCCAGATAGTACGCACGCATACACTTGGGAGGAATAAACTTATTTCCCCGACTGAAAAAGGTCTACGGTACGCTTGCGTTTTTTAAGCCTCTAGGCCTGATGTTTCCAAAGTATAAAATGCAATTTTTTGAAGACCATGCAGCTCTAGTTTTAAACAGTTTCTTAGCTCAGCCCCAACAATAAAGCTGGTCATATTTCGAAGTACAAGAAGTGCATTTTCCGGGACCTAACATCTCTATTTTTCAAACATTTCTTAGCTCAGTCACAACCATGGTAGGGACTTATATATTTTGTTTTATGTTTTGAAGTATATGAAGTCCAATTTCCGGGACCTCCAACTCTATTTTTCTAAATTTTCTTTGAACTTTTATTTTTTAAATTGAAAAATATGGATTGAAACAGTCATCGCGCATCGTTTTTTTGCACGCAGTATTTTATTTATGCATTATAAAAAATGGAAAAAATGGCTACCCTAAATCTGATTAAAATGACCTCAAATGACGCTAGAACGCGTTGCTTCCGGGGGCTTCGCCCCCTGGACCCCCACCGGAGGCCCTTGGCGGCCCCCAGCCTAGTGATGCTCGCTCTTCGCTCGCATAGCCCCCTCCTCGGGGAATGTAGCCCCCGCGTCGGGAAGATCCTGGCGCCACCCCTGCTCAAAAGGCCCTAACAAACTGAAATGTTAGCTCTTATTTGGTGCTTGGTTTCTCAATACAACTGTTTTCATTCATTGGTTTTTCTCTCAAAACTAGGGGGAAAACAGATGTTGTTTTGCAGGGTATCATTCTAAGCAATAATGGAATAAAGAATACTGTACATACATTAATGTGGTGAATATAAACTAGCCAGCTGAGCATTGTGATGTATTCCTTTGGGATGTTATAACCACATCCTAATCTACTACAGGGTACTTGGCATTGACAATCATTAATACCCACACAATTAAGCAAGTGTGACATACATGAATGAATGAGCCTCTGTGTTTTTTATCCATCTTATATGGAAATTTTTGTAAAAATTGTTTTTTTACAGTAAACAAAAACCATAATATATTAATGTTAAAAATATGTTAACATTTTCATTAGGTTTCTAAGCTTATGATGACACCATACCATGCATATTAGAAATACTCTGATATTGTAAATCACAGGGAGGAATATTCAACTGATAAATCAAAAGTTCAAATTATCTTGTGAAGAGTTGGGCATGTATGGTATGTATTGTACAAACAAGTGTAATGCTCTAGGCCATCCTAAGTTTTGTAATTTATAGATCTATCATGTGGATTTTAATGGGAATCACTAGGCATACTGTTAATTAATCTAGTTAATTTATGCATGATATAAAGGACTGTAAATGGGAGAGTGGGTAATCTTATAATATTACAAGTCCATCACCACTAACCCAGACCTGAATTTATTCATTTATTGTATTTCATCGCTCAAATGAACCAGGTCTAAGTTTCAATGGAACAGGTCTGTTTAGGCTCCAAGAACAAAGACCTTATTTATACACAGTAAAAACCTCTTCAATTTCAGGTAATAAGAAAAATCTTGAATGAAGATGCTAACATCTGACCCATACAAAGTTAAATCAGTAGATCCAGATCCTGCTAATTCGATAGTGCTACAGTAATCAAACCCTTCTCGGGTATAAACTGGTTACATACTAATTACTACTACTATCAGAATCAAATGTATTACAGTCAATAACTCTCCCAATACCAGACCCCTTTGGTCTGACCAATGTCTGGTATTGGCAATGTGTTTTTAATGCTAAAATGAATTTGAGCATTTTTGGTATTGGGAGAGTTTCTGGTTTTCAAAGAGTCCGGTATTTGGAGAGTTGACTGTATCTACCAATAACTCCCAAAATGTAGAGTGAACATAACTTTCTGTTAATATAGCATAGTTTTTCAAGCGTTTATTTTTGGTATATCTTCCAGGCCTGTAGGAAGTATTTGGTTTAAAGTTCTTAGAAATGTTGTGCATTCCACATGTTGTAAGGGCCTGTTTCTATAGAGCAGAGAATACGGTTGTAAGGGCCTGTTTCTACAGAGCAGAGAATACGGTTTTGAATACCGTTCTTTTCAAGAACTGTTTTTTCTTGCCAGCAGAAATGGGTCCCCACAAAAAACCACAAAAAAGAACCGATCTTAAAAACGGTTTCAAAAACCCCAATTGATTGCGGTCTCGATCGCAAAGAACCATTCTGAAACCGGTTTCCGCGGAGCAATTTTTAGCTGCAACACAATCGCGGTCTCAATTTGACCCCAAAAAACTGAACTCTGCAGTCTGCTGCACTGATTGCGGTCAACTCGCAGTCAAACCCGCGCGATAGGACCTAGGCCTAGGCACCGATTCAAATCAATTAACAATAATAATGTCGAACTGGAGGGATAATGAGATAAGAGAGCTGCTTAAATAAGGGGACAAGAAGAAATTTGTAGCATATTCTATAGGCCTAGGCCAGGCGTAGCTCTTTGTTGGTGCCTGACCCTTCGTCGCCTTGTAAATTGTACAGCCTTCTAAGGTGTTTTACAGATTGCCAATGACGGCTAATTAATTGCTGTACCTGTATAATATATGCACAATATACTGTACATAGCATGTATTGCATAAATATGCTATAAAGGAAGATAATAATCTGTAACTTAAAATTCGCCGCCATATATCGCTAGACAAAAATAATAACAATAAAGGATGCTCTCAATAATTATTTTGTCAGAGACTTTTTATTGGCCGAATATGCCCGACTCCTTTCTCACAAAAAGCCGGTATATACCGGTTATATTTCCGGCATGATAGTACGATGAGAATGGGTATATGCCGGTAACGATACCGGCATGACCCCATCAGAATACCAGTATATTGCAGGCACATCTGTGAGAAAGGGGCTTAGATAGTGAGTATTTTATTTAACTAAAAAATGTTGACCGATACCATTACGAGGTTCGTAAAAAATATGTGAAGGGAAGAAGATGAGGGACTTGTCGGGAGTCGGAAGAAAGACTCACGTAGGCCTAGAGGCCTACATGTTTTTAAGAATATTGTAAAGCGTGTGAAAGCTAGACGAGTTCAACTTGACAATATCAGAGGGTGCGACGTACCTATACTTTAACCAAGGACCACAATAACGTTTCAGGTAATAATTCCCCTTTCTATGATGAAATGGATGCTATTTCTTGGGGATCGCGCTATGCGAAAAAAAGTAAACATGACTTTGATCCAATCGCGCTTCCGCCTAACGAACTGCATTGTGGTGTATATAATGACATCATTCATAACGAACGCACATGGACGGAACCGGTTTTATTGGATAAAAAATTGAGCTGCAACGCGATTTTTATTTATATAGATGACAAATTTCGTTTTTGTAAAAGCACAAGTTAACGGAGTACTTACTCGAACGTTTCGATCTCTATCAGAGATCATTCTCAACTGACTGCGGAGTGTTAATGCAGCCTGGTCATGCTTGACGTCATCTGTTGATGACGTCGTACGCCTCCGGTTGTAGGTTGGAGGTTGTGCGGAGCTCGGCCAGGTGATGTGTCTATCAAATCATTTTACAAATGCGAGAGTTCGTGGGCTCCAGTGTCCCGGTTCATGGTCTTCTCCTTATTTCTCCTTATATGTAATGATTCTCTAATCTGTCTGTCTTTGCGTTTAGGCTCTTTGGTTAAGATGGTAGCCTCCCAGTTCGGTACATGATTGTGTTTTATGACATGTTCTGTAATGGCAGATTTGTGTATGATCGATGATGTGGATGTTCTGGAGGCCCTAGTCATTACTCCCCCCGTGTTTGTTGTAACATCTTTTTTGTGATCATTAATTCGTGTTTGTAATGCCCTCCCTGTTTCCCCAATGTAAACTTGTGGACAGTTGCGGCAGGTGACTTCGTAGATTACTCCACATGTATCCATCTTCTCGATTTTATCTTTTGGGTGGGCAAGGCTATTCTTGATTTTATTTTGGGGTAGGAAATAGGTTTCGACATTGTGATAGGAGAGAGTGCGTCTTATTCTTTCTGCCATTCCTTTTACATAGGGGATTCCTATGCTACCTCTCATCTTGATCTTTTCCTTCTGTGGTTCGTGTCCTTTGTTCTTTTTTCTCTTTCGGTTTTCCATAACTCTCTGGAAGGACCACTCTGGATACTGGCAGTTGTGTAACGCTTTCTTGATGTTATCCATCTCAACTTTCCTCAAATCCATATCTCCCACTACCTTCTCAGCTCTGTCCACAAGCGTGTTTATAAGCCCCAGTTTGTGTTCGAGTGGATGATGTGAGTTGAAATGTAAATATTGGTCTGTGTGAGTGGGCTTCCGATAGACTGAGATGGTAACTGTTCCGTTGTCATTTATTTATAAACAACAGCCGAAACCGGTTTCCAAAAAACCATTCTTTTTTTATTTTTCAATAGAAACAGGCCCTAAGACCATCATATTTCACTTTAAAGTGTAAATTCTACCAGAAATCAATATTTTCATCCCTACTGCTTAGTCCTTTTCACACATAAATACATTGCAAAATATATTTTGGTAAATAAATAGGCATTATTGACAGTCTAGACCACTTCTCACAGAAGGGTATTTAATATTGTTAATGTATAAAAGGGATTCCAACAATATATTTTGACACTACTGTAGAAATGATTGTAACTAGTCGTGATTACCAAAACGTGCAAATCATGCATGATATGAACCAGTGTGCACAAGCACTTATTTGGTAACATCAAACTGGTTAAAATAAAACCGGTTACCACTGATCGTGATTCAAAGTTTTTAGATGCACTCACTTCCTTTCAGTTCCGAAAAAAAGAGAACAACTGTATGCTTACAGTATATTGACATTTTTTGTGTGCCAGTCAGTTGAGTTCGGTTGCTCGGAGCGTGCTTATGTCAATTGAGTTCCATGTCGACATAAGCACACCTTTAAATCTTTGGGATGACTAGGCTTGTAATTATCTATGGCAGGGAGATGTATAAGAAAGAGCACTGTATCATGTTGTAGAGTACCATAGTCTATAGACAGACAATAAGTAATCCCTTGAAAGGGCATTAAAAGGATCAGAGCAGTTCAAAGGTCACATGATTTAGGTATTACTGTACTAAATACTACAGTACTTGCGAAATCTTGCAAGCCAATATATTAGTGTAATTTTGTTCATAACAAAAACCACAATTACCATTATAATGAGTATACAGAAAGGTTACGAAAAATACAATATTGTTTATTGAAAAAGGATAGAAATTAATAATGCAATCAAATTACTTTTTTGCCATAATAATAATAATCATATATGACATCTGAAAGTAAAAATAGGTCTACTGTTATGATTCCCTGTATCAGTTTTGCTGTTTCTGCAGTCCAATTAAATTAAACAATTTTAATTAATTTATAACTGTTGGCAAGGTGACCTCCTACTGATTTGTGAGGTCCCCCAATTTTTAGGGTTAATGAATTCTTATATTTTACAGAATTAACAAATGCTTGCTTGCACTGTTTACAGCAACGCCCTTGTATTCAATGAAAGAAAACAAAAGCATTCTTGGCCCATTCTTTTGCCTACAGACTGCACCCTTTGAGAGTGTGCAAAACATTGTCACCAAAATAAGTAATGGACTGGCCATTTTCACATTTTATGTATATAACTTGGAAATGTGTATTAACCTTGTGAATAAATTATCCCAATTTCTTGGCAGCAGTAACAGGACATAGTAGCCTGAAAATAATTGTTAAAAACACCCAATCAATTCAGTGTTATAACACCATATAACCAATTATTTGCTGTTTAACTTTTAGTTGAAAAGCAAAATAATGTTTATTTGATTGACAGCCACTGACCTTGAGTCAACTAAATGTTTGAATTGACTGCCAGAGCTCATTGCATTTTGGGTACTGCTAATGATTTCTGTCAATGACCACCCACTGTTGAGCAAAAACTATTTTTACATTAATTTTGAAATAAATGGTTTATTCAGCACTATGCAGAGAAACACTGGCTGGCATAGTGAATAAAATGCCTACGTACTTCATTCAAATTGAAAAGATTACTTGAGGGTCTATACCACACAGTGACCTGTAAAGCAACTGATACCAATTGGATCATGTTTGGAGATGGCACACTGACAAAACATATACTATTATAATCCACTTTTTTATAGTGCCGGTGCCCATAGCTTATGCCAAATACAGTCGACTCCGCCAAAGTCGAATTCGCGTAAGTCGAAAAATCGCGAAAGTCGAATTTTTATGAAAGTCCCAATTCTTTCCTATACATTACTGTGTAATTTTTATTTGCAAGTCAAATTTTTCTAAGTCGAAATTCGTCTAAGTCGACGTCACTCCGAATACACACATTCTTTAGTGATTTATATCGTATAAGTCGAAGTCACAAATCACGCGGCAACAACGCGCTAAAAAAGCCAATGAAACGTACGTAATTTGATAAACAAACGACAGAGGGGATAATGTAGGACCATATCGGTTCTCTCAAGCAGGTTGTACACAACTCGCGCTAGTGTATAGTGTATGAGTTGTTTCAGAGTTGAGAACTTGAGTGGCGTTTTGTGGGTACCCATTTTGTGCTAGACAGATGGCAATAAACAATGGATACCGATTTTGAATAAGAACCGAAATTTATTTATTATACGTTTTCGTATTGTTTCGGGCTTAAACCATAAAAAAAAATACCGTTTATCATTGCCGATAAAAGAGGCTTAGCATTTATTAGGCCTAACTAGCTAGCTAAGCAAACTCAATTCAAGAAGGCTCATCGCGTGGGCCGCAATCGCGACAGGGCAGGGTCTACTAGGCCTAGCCAAAGCGCAGCTAGTGAGTGAACATAGGCCTAGGCCTTGCATTTTTTTCTTCAAATCTGTAAGTCGAAGTTCGCGTAACTCAAATTTTTATACCGGTCCCTTTAGATTCGACTTAGGCGTAGTCGACTGTAGTTATAGTGCCTCTATTGTTTGGTCATGTTTTTAAAAATTACCCGAAAATTTATTTTTCCATCTTGGAACCTCTGTCTGATAGCTCATAGCATACAATGTTATCCCTGGCTACATCACAGTGCCTACAGTATTGTATTCCTTACAGAATATGTGCTGATGTAAACAAATTGGAAGTGTTAAAAATGTGCAACTGTTTGTAATTGGCCTTATAATTGCTCACCCTCAATGATATTCAACAATTGGTAAACAAGTAAAATTGATGTTAAATTTTTATAGTCACAGTTGTTGCAAAACAGACAGATAAACGCATTGTTTATGGAATTGCACAGTTCTATTAACTGTTCTAACCTTAGCAACAGTCAACATTGAATATTATTTTCTCACATGCTCACCAACACATGGTGCAAATGATTTTACAACATAAAAGATGATGACATTACACATGCTTCTTCCCCAGATGAGTGATTTCTAAGGCAATTGATTTATCTTTGGCAGGGTGGTGCACCGTATTCAGTATCATGTGATTTTATTAATTTTCAGAATATAATGATTGGTTAAATTTCTACGAAATCCAAGTAAAACACATTATACATTGAACCAAAAGTGGAGTTGGTAGTCTATTACTATTTCTCTATAGTAATTGAATTACCTAGTTGGTTATCCGCAACGAAGTTGCAGGATAACCTCTTGTGATTGTACGAAATCATCATCATCATCAACTTTTTAGTTATCCGCTTAGTAGCGGATAACTCCTTGTGATTGTAGTGGATCAATATTTTTTTTTTTTTTTTCTGTATTCTTCTTATTTCTTTCCCATTTTTTTGTGAGTCACGTTTCTCTAAAATGTGTAAACATAACATTTTATAACTTTGACAACATGTGGGCATTTACGTGAAGTTGTGCATCTCCTATTTTGAATGACGTCAGAGTTGCGCAACGTGACTTGCGCGCGATTTTATGATTTTTAATGATCGATCATAGCTTAAAGACCAAGAGTAATTTTTTTTTTACCCTTTATGAAAATTTAAGTCATATGAAGGGCAAACTGTTAGTGCACTAAAAATGGCATGTTTTACAAAAAGTTACGCGTGCACGTGCATTTAAAATTTCAAAATGCGCAAAATTAATTTCTAATCAACTTTCTACGCGTTTCATGTCATTTTAAGCATGTAAAAAATTCCCACGCGTGCGCACATTTTTACGTGTGCGGTGCGCACGTAGCATTAAAAACATATTTTTTTCGAGTGATTTAGTTTTTTCCAGCCTTTTATAGTAATTTTACCAACTTTTAAACACTTTCGACTTAAAGTTACGTCATACGAGCACGTCGAATTGGACAATTTGCGCACGTTTTTTATGAAAAAGTACAAAAATTTGTCAAAATTATGCCTTTTTTTAAACAGTCGTAATTTCTAAACTACACGGTCAACTTTTTGTGAATGACATATTCCGGAAGTTGATGAGTTGTAGATATCGGATCATGTATTAATATGGCTAACCGGACATTTTAACGTCATCGTATGGCCACGCGAATATAAAATTGAGGATTTTTGTATCTTTCGTCATAGCTCATCACATTTAATAGAGCGCATCTCCACTTATCCATTTTCCATTTTCACCCCAATTTTGATATTGTCTAGGTCAATCAACTATCTTTCGCATGAGTTAAAAATATTTTAATTATTATGACGTCATCATGCCTAAAAATTTAAATTACATGTGGCATTAATTTCATCTTTACAGAAAATTTTAATCTGTTATAGCTCGTAAGAATAAAATGTGATAATCAAGATTAAAACGTTTTCTGGAAGCTATTGGATTGTAGATACAAAATTATGTAAAAATTTGGCAAATCGGATGTTGTGACGTCATCATATGGCCAGTTAAATAAAAAAAGTCGTATTTTCATATTTTGCGTCATAGTTCATTACATTTAAAAGAGCGCGCATTAATATTTCACGTATTCAAATTTCTTCTACACGTTAATATGTTGTTGCTGAGATAATTTCCTTCCGAAATTCCTATATCAGTGTTTCGTTTTCATACCGTCACCATGTTAAAAATTGGAATAAATGACGGGACCCGTAATTTCGCCTATCCTACACTGTATTAATATGTATACAGATTATACTATGTATACTGTAAATAGTATATGACACAAAATATACAGCATTTAGCACTAACAACATATTATACTCTTCAGTTCATGTCAATATGCCATAATCTTTTTCTGTGTCCAATGTATGACGTGCACGTGGCGTTTGTCGTGCGGATAACTAACTCGTCAAAGTGACGAGTTTCATGTCTAGTTATTCTTCTTCTTTCTTTCTGTATGATTTTTGTGTAACGCTTTTCTCTAAAACTCGCAAACATAACATTTCGGTAACTATGTTAACATTTTGACATTTATGTAACGTCGTCAAGCGAAGCTTTTCATGATGTTTACAATTGCGCAACGTGACATACGCGCGATTTAACGATTTTCTCGTATCTAACATATGTCGAAAACCAAATAACATTTTAAAGTGAAACTTTGCAAAAGTTTAATTTATATCATGCGCTAACTTTCTGTTGAAAAAAAATTGCGTGTTTTACACAAAGTTACGCGCGCACGCGTATTTAAAATTTCAAAATGCGCAAAATTAATTTATAATCAACTTTCTACGCGTTTTATGTCGTTTTAAGCATGTCAAAAATTCCCAAGCGTGCGCACATTTTTACGTGTGCGGTGCGCACGTAGCATTGAAAACGTATTTTTTTCGCGTGATTTATGTTTTTCCAGCCTTTTCTAGCAATTTTACCAAATTTTAAACAATTTCGACTTAAAGATACGTCATACGAGCACGTCGAATTGGACAATTTGCGCGCGTTTTTTATGAAAAGGTCAAAAAATTCGTTTAAAATATGCCTTTTTTTAAACAGTCGTAATTTCTAAACTAGACGGTCAACTTTTTGTGGATGACATATTCTGGAAGTAGATGAGTTGTAGATATCGGATCAGGTATTAATATGGCTAACCGGACATTGTGACGTCATCGTATGGCCACGCGAATATAAAATTTAGGATTTTTGTATCTTTCGTCATAACTCATCACATTGAATAGAGCGCATCTCCACCTATTCGTTTTCCATTTTCACCCTGATTTTGATATTGTCTAGGTCAATCAACTATCTTTCGCATGAGTTAAAAATATTTTAATTTTTTTGACGTCATCATGCCTAAAAATTTAAATCACGTGTGGCATCAATTTCATCTTTACAGTAAATTTTAATCTGTTATAGCTCGTAAGAATAAAATGTGATAATCACGATTAAAACTTTTTCTGGAAGCTATTGGATTGTAGATACGAAATTATGTAAAAATGTTGCCAATCGGATGTTGTGACGTCATCATATGGCCAGTTAAATGAAAAAGGTCGTATTTTCATCTTTTGCGTCATAATTCATTACATTTAAAAGAGCGCGCATCAATATTTCACGTATTCAAATTTCTTCTACACGCTAATACGTTGTTGCTGAGATAATTTCCTTTCGGAATTGCTACCTTCGCGTTTTATTTTAAAACCGTCAACATGTTAAAAATTGCAATAAATAGCAGGTCCCGTAATTTCACCTATTCTACACTGTATGTCACTGTATGTGATATGGATACAGAATATACTGTGTATACTATATATGAATTTAAATAATAAAATTCAGCAATAACAACATATCATATTCTTCAGTTCAGATCATAATGCCAACGTGAACACTTCCTTTTGTCCTCAACCTATCCCCTTAATGTTAATGTTGCACCACTTGCGCGGCGGATAACCAAACTCGTCAAAGTGACGAGTTACATGTCTAGTCTTGATCTTCTTTCTTTCTGTATGATTTTTGTGGAACGCTTTTCTCTAAAACTTGTAAACATAACATTTTGTAACTTTCTCAACATATCGTCATGCACATGAAGATGTGCTGCGAAGCTTTTCATGACGTTTACAATTGCGCAACGTGACTTACGCGTGATTTAACGATTTCCTCGTATTTAACATAGGTCGAAAACCAAATAACATTTCAAATTGAAACTTTCCAAAAGTTTAATTTATATCATGCGCTAACTTTATGTTGAAAAAAAATTGCGTGTTTTACACAAAGTTACGCGCGCACGCGCATTTAAAATTTCAAAATGCGCAAAATTAATTTCTAATCAAATTTCTACGCGTTTCATGTCGTTTTAAGCATGTAAAAAATTCCCACGCGTGCGCAAATTTTTACGTGTGCGGTGCGCACGTAGCATTGAAAACATATTTTTTTCGCGTGATTTATGTTTTTCCAGCCTTTTCTAGTAATTTTATCAAATTTTAAACAATTTCGACTTAAAGTTACGTCATACGAGCACGTCGAATTGGACAATTTGCGCGTGTTTTTGATGAAAAAGTTCAAAATTCCGTTAAAAATATGCCTTTTTTTAAACAGTCGTAATTTCTAAACTACACGGTCAACTTTTTGTGGATGACATATTCTGGAAGTTGATGAGTTGTAGATATCGGATCAGGTATTAATATGGCTAACCGGACATTGTGACGTCATCGTATGGCCACACGAATATAAAATTTAGGATTTTTGTATCTTTCGTTATAGGTCATCACATTGAATAGAGCGCCTCTCCACTTATTCGTTTTCCATTTTCACCCCGATTTTGATATTGTCTAGGTCAATCAACTATCTTTCGCATGAGTTAAAAATATTTTAATTTTTTTGACGTCATCATGCCTAAAAATTTAAATCACGTGTGGCATTAATTTCATCTTTACAGTAAATTTTAATCTGTTATAGCTCGTAAGAATAAAATGTGATAATCACGATTAAAACTTTTTCTGGAAGCTATTGAATTTTAGATACGAAATTATGTAAAAATGTTGCCAATCGGATGTTGTGACGTCATCATATGGCCAGTTATATAAAAAAGGTCGTATTTTCATCTTTTGCGTCATAATTCATTACATTTAAACGAGCGCGCATCAATATTTCACGTATTCAAATTTCTTCTACATGCTAATACGTTGTTGCTGAGATAATTTCCTTTCGGAATTGCTAACTTCGCGTTTCATTTTAAAACCGTCAACACGTTAAAAATTGCAATAAATAGCGGGTCCCGTAATTTCACCTATTCTATGTATGTCACTGTATGTGATATGGATACAGATTATACTGTGTATACTATATATGAATTTAAATAATAAAATTCAGCAACATATCATATTCTTCAGTTCAGGTCATAATGCCAACGTGAACACTTCCTTTTGTCCTCAACCTATCCCCTTAATGTTAATGTTGCACCACTTGCGCGGCGGATAACCAAACTCGTCAAAGTGACGAGTTACATGTCTAGTTAGGTGATCATTTAGAATAAAATGATCACCTATTGTTATTGTACAAAATCTTTATTAGGTGATCATTTAGAATAAAATGATCACCTATTGTTATTGTACAAAATCTTTATTGGTTATCCGCAACGAAGTTGCAGGATAACCTCTTGTGATTGTACGAGATCAACATCATTGGTTATCCGCAACGAAGTTGCAGGATAACCTCTTGTGATTGTACGAAATCATCATCATCATCAACTTTTTATTTTTGGTTATCCGCAACGAAGTTGCAGGATAACCTCTTGTGATTGTACGAAATCATCATCATCATTGGTTATCCGCAACGAAGTTGCAGGATAACCTCTTGTGATTGTACGAAATCATCTTTTTTTTCATCTTCTTTCTTTCTGTATGATTTTTGTGTAACGCTTTTCTCTAAAACTTGCAAACATAACATTTTGTTAACTATGTTAACATTTTGACATTCACGTAACGTCGTCAAGCGAAGCTTTTCATGATGTTTACAATTGCGCAACGCGACGTACGCGCGATTTAACGATTTTCTCGTATTTAAAATATGTCGAAAACCAAACAACATTTTAAAATGAAACTTTGCAAAAGTTTAATTTATATCATGCGCTAACTGTCTGTTGAAAAAAAATTGCGTGTTTTACACAAAGTTACGCGCGCACGCGCATTTAAAATTTCAAAATGCGCAAAATTAATTTCTAATCAACTTTCTACGCGTTTCATGTCGTTTTGAGCATGTCAAAAATTCCCACGCGTGCGCACATTTTTACGTGTACGGTGCGCACGTAGCATTGAAAACGTATTTTTTTCGCGTGATTTATGTTTTTTCAGCCTTTTCTAGTAATTTTACCAAATTTTAAACAATTTCGACTTAAAGATACGTCATACGAGCACGTCGAATTGGACAATTTGCGCGCGTTTTTTATGAAAAGGTTAAAAAATTCGTTTAAAATATGCCTTTTTTTAAACAGTCGTAATTTCTAAACTAGACGGTCAAATTTTTGTGGATGACATATTCTGGAAGTAGATGAGTTGTAGATATCGGATCAGGTATTAATATGGGTAACCGGACATTATGACGTCATCGTATGGCCACGCGAATATAAAATTTAGGATTTTTGTATCTTTCGTCATAGCTCATCACATTGAATAGAGCGCATCTCCACTTATCCGTTTTCCATTTTCACCCCGATTTTGATATTGTCTAGGTCAATCAAGTATCTTTCGCATGAGTTAAAAATATTTTAATTTTTTTGACGTCATCGTGCCTAAAAATTTAAATCACGTGTGGCATTAATTTCATCTTTACAGTAAATTTTAATCTGTTATAGCTCGTAAGAATAAAATGTGATAATCACGATTAAAACTTTGTCTGGAAGCTATTGGATTGTAGATACGAAATTATGTAAAAATTTTGCCAATCGGATGTTGTGACGTCATCATATGGCCAGTTAAATAAAAAAGGTCGTATTTTCATCTTTTGCGTCATAATTCATTACATTTAAAAGAGCGCGCATCAATATTTCACGTATTCAAATTTCTTCTACACGCTAATACGTTGTTGCTGAGATAATTTCCTTTCGGAATTGCTACCTTCGCGTTTCATTTTAAAACCGTAAACATGTTAAAAATTGCAATAAATAGCGGGTCCCGTAACTTCACCTATTCTATGTATGTCACTGTATGTGATATAGATACAGATTATACTGTGTATACTATATATGAATTTAAATAATAAAATTCAGCAATAACAACATATCATATTCTTCAGTTCAGGTCATAATGCCAACGTGAACACTTCCTTTTGTCCTCAACCTATCCCCTTAATGTTAATGTTGCACCACTTGCGCGGCGCGGCGGATAACCAAACTCGTCAAAGTGACGAGTTACATGTCTAGTCTTTTTCTTAATCTTCTTTCTTTCTGTATGATTTTTGTGTAACGCTTTTCTCTAAAACTTGCAAACATAACATTTTGTTAACTATGTTAACATTTTGACATTTATGTAACGTCGTCAAGCGAAGCTTTTCATGATGTTTACAATCGCGCAACGTGACGTACGCGCGATTTAACGATTTTCTCGTATTTAACATATGTCGAAAACCAAATAACATTTTAAAGTGAAACTTTGCAAAAGTTTAATTTATATCATGCGCTAACCTTCTGTTGAAAAAAAATTGCGTGTTTTACACAAAGTTACGCGCGCACGCGCATTTAAAATTTCAAAATGCGCAAAATTAATTTCTAATCAACTTTCTACGCGTTTCATGTCGGTTTAAGCATGTCAAAAATTCCCACGCATGCGCACATTTTTACGTGTGCGGAGCGCACGTAGCATTGAAAACGTATTTTTTTCGCGTGATTTATGTTTTTCCAGCCTTTTCTAGTAATTTTACCAAATTTTAAACAATTTTGACTTAAAGATACGTCATACGAGCACGTCGAATTGGACAATTTGCGCGCGTTTTTTATGAAAACGTTAAAAAATTCGTTTAAAATATGCCTTTTTTAAAACAGTCGTAATTTCTAAACTAAACGGTCAACTTTTTGTGGATGGCATTTTCTGGAAGTAGATGAGTTGTAGATATTGGATCAGGTATTAATATGGCTAACCGGACATTGTGATGTCATCGTATGGCCACGCAAATATAAAATTTAGGATTTTGTATCTTTCGTCATAGCTCATCACATTGAATAGAGCGCATCTCCACTTATCCGTTTTCCATTTTCACCCCGATTTTGATATTGTCTAGGTCAATCAACTATCTTTCGCATGAGTTAAAAATATTTTAATTTTTTTTACGTCATCGTGCTTAAAAATTTAAATCACGTGTGGCATTAATTTCATCTTTACAGTAAATTTTAATCTGTTATAGTTCGTAAGAATAAAATGTGATAATCACGATTAAAACTTTTTCTGGAAGCTATTGGACTGTAGATACGAAATTATGTAAAAATGTTGCCAATCGGATGTTGTGACGTCATCATATGGCCAGTTAAATAAAAAAGGTCGTATTTTCATCTTTTGCGTCATAATTCATTACATTTAAACGAGCGCGCATCAATATTTCACGTATTCAAATTTCTTCTACATGCTAATACGTTGTTGCTGAGATAATTTCCTTTCGGAATTGCTACCTTCGCGTTTCATTTTAAAACCGTCAACATGTTAAAAATTGCAATAAATAGCGGGTCCCGTAATTTCACCTATTCTACACTGTATGTGATATGGATACAGATTATACTGTGTATACTACAGTATATATGAATTTAAACAATAAATTTCAGCAATAACAACATATCATATTCTTCAGTTCAGGTCATAATGCCAACGTGAACACTTCCTTTTGTCCTCAACCTATCCCCTTAATGTTAATGTTGCACCACTTGCGCGGCGGATAACCAAACTCGTCAAAGTGACGAGTTACATGTCTAGTTTGACATAAATGTTGACAATATTTATTTAATGTAAATTGTATTATTTTTAATGTAAACAAAACTACAGGTAATAACTTAAAGTACACAGTACTATCAATTTATGATTGTTTTTTATTTTTAATCAATAGGAGTATACTTGCTGAAATTTTGAACTTTACACACCTACTGTAAACCACATCCTAATAATTTTAGGTTTATCTGGGATTGGATTATAACAATGAATAACAGTACAGTAATTGCTTTGCCAGTTCTCATGTGGGATATGACATGTATTGTACATTTGGAAAAGGTTTACAATGTGTTAAGGCACTATGGGGAGCTCTATACTTTCTTTTTTTCATATTGATATACCATCAGTAGTTTCAGATAGGTTAGAATTTTGTTACAAAATAAATGAGAAAGATGGCAGATTTTGCAGAATCTGCTTTCCATCCAGCACATCAGATTTTACAGCATTAACTAGACTCTGCTCGTAGCTAATATTTAAAAAAAAATTAATATTGAGGAGATGCATTGGTTCCCACTTGGACGAAACAAGTGAGTTGACCAATAACGAGCGACATTTTGGATGATGCACTATTGTGGTTGGTCGAATTGCATGCAATGGAGCTCTACTCTTCTTCTATACTCTAATCTGGTAGCCAAAGCCTGTTTTTTATCATCGTTGTACTTACTTTTAATGATCAACGATGTTTAGCGTTTCTTGAAATGATAACGATAGAACATTTACTTTCTAGCATTGAGTGTTAGAGTTGAAACCCGTCTTCTTACTCGACGTTGTCATGATGATGTAAGAGATGTAGCCTACTAGCCCTACTCTACTATTTCTAAACTGATAATTCTTCGTTCTTAGTATGCATAACCTAGTTGTACAATAATAGAATTTTGGACTAGGCTGAAGATCCTACCTAATACCACGCCTACTTTCCAGAACATCATTCATTTGCCGATTATTGACTGGAAAGGCTTTAAAAAAAAATAATTTGAAATGCCTACTGTATATTTGAAAAATGAGTAATGTTTTGTACACTACATAATTCAGATGAAAGCTTTTGTTTACGCATGTCAACAGTTCATGACATAATAATTGTTGATTATTATGAGGCCGACCAACTTCAATAAAGTATTGATTTTATTGAGGCAACCTGCCAAACAGAAGGTTAAATATTTGTTTTCTATTCTGCATGTGTACAAACCAAAATGTACAGACAATACATTGTTATTGCAATTAACACTCAATTACAGACTTTCTGTTAAACATGTTTTAGCAAAATATGATTTAATCATGTGGGTACGGTGATCCACTTCATTATTATTATTCCCAATGTATTTACTGTGGGTAGTAAAATGGTCAAGATGCTAGCCGTTAGTTGACAGGGCTCAAAAGCGTTCAACAAGATTATGTGATATCCATTGTTATGGCCTTCCAAATGTGATCACTGGGTATAATTTATGTATTTTGAGAACATCTTAAACAGTTATTTGTACAGGTACTATGTTGATTTTTATAGCCAAATGGTGACAAATAATGCATTAACGTATCGAGTGGTCGACTGATTAAAACAGTACAGTGGGAATGTAACACAGCCATACATTCAGCAAAGGTTCTACACTCAATCGCTTCTGGCTTTGGGCGAGTCTTATCGGATAAGGGCTAAAAACTGTAGGAAAAGTGTAACTGTGATAATCAACATGATGATTGTGGGAACTACAATGATAAAGGGCTATTTGTTTGCAGCAGAAACAAAACCTTTACCAAATCAATCTTAACATCACAACAGGGACAATTTTTAAAAATTGTTCAGACAACACTAAATATCAACAAGAGAAAAGATTACATTTGATATAAATTATTACTAAATATTTTAGGAAATTATCAGAAAAAATTTTATTTTATTTCCTTATTAATATTGTGTACTTGAGAATTTGGATGTTCATTTCACTTTCTATGTAGAACAATGTGTTCTCTATTTAATTGGTTTTTTAAAATACCCGCAGACTATACATCGACCACTTTCACCTTCAGAATTCTGTAAAAATGCCAATGTAGCACCTTTTGGTACGCCTCTTTTCACACATGAATAGAAGTATAAACTCTAGCATGCACACTATATATTGCCTAGTTTCTGTGTGGAATTGTCTTATAACCTCATGGTTGTACTACAGTATACTGTGCAGTTGTGTAAACATTGTTGGTGTTCAACATCAATAGATTTGTACCATAATAATTCTGTAGTAGGTCTGACAAGCCCTAAACTAAAGACAATCCTTTATACTGTACTGTAGATGATGAATCTGTGATTGAATGATCAAAACTGCTAATGAATTTAATAGTTAGAACTACTTTAGAAATATTTACCATTTAAACCAGTCTTGCACAAAGGCTGATGATCGCATTCAAATATCTTTCAAAAGGTAATGAATAGTTAGTTTATTTTTCAGATAATCCTTAATCTTTTGAAATACACTAGCAAGCATACTGTACAATCATCAAGAGAAATGTCAACAAAATGCAAGTAAGTAGTTGTAGCTAGTGTATACTGTACTTGATAACTACCTGTACACTCAGTTTATTCTTTCTTTCTTTCCAGCATTGCCTAGGCCATTTATTATACGTAGGGCATTGGCCCGAATACATCAATATAAATATAAACAATAAAATTAAACTTATGTGTACGTTAAATAATGCTTTCTCTTTTTATAAGCAAAATAAATGAACTTAGCAAGGCAATAAATATTTTCTTTTTTACATTTGACATTAAAAAATTAAATTTTTCAACAGAAATTTGAAGTAAAAAGATGAAAGTAATTATTTTCTTAAATTAAAATCCATAGAAAAATATTTATTTATATTTTAAAATTTTATAAATATGATTATTTTATTTTCAATACAAAAAATAATAAACTGTCATTGAACTCTGAAATTATTAGGGCATGACCTATCATCCACTAAATTTTAGCAGTAAACAATTTTTTATTATATTAAAAAAGGGGGTCATAAGGAAATGAATTAGAAGGGGTATAATGTATTGATGGCAGAAACTAAAAAGGGGCAAGGTACAGTACAGTATGGGAATATCTAAACAATCGAGATGTTATGCAAAATCTTTAGTTTTGTTGAAATTGGCTATCGATGCTCGTTGCAAATTGGGCTGACATTAACCCCTTATAAGTAAAGTAAATAACAAGATTCAATTGAATTCATCGAAGCTTGACCTCTATCTATCTATACCCAGGTATTGCTTTCCTGGGAATCAAGTAAACGTTTTTGTTGGCAATTGATTTTACCTTGATCTTGGACATCTAAAGCAATGCTTGTGTGTCCCTCCGGTATATTCTATTACATGTTCTATCATATGGGAAAAACTTTAGTGGGAGGTGGTGTTTCCAAAACTTCTCTAGTCGGTTTTTAAATTGATTAACATTTGCAGCTTCTATTACATCCTGAGGCAAGTTGTTCCATGTGTCGATAATAGAGTTTGTAAAAAATTTCTGCCGTATCCTTAAGAAGGGGTACGGACTATGGTACCTTCTTTGTTGGGAATGTGAATTTACTTATAATTATCTCACTACATTATACCAGAAGTAGTTTTTATTTCAACCAAAATAAAATACATCAACCGTACTTACCAGTACTTTGGTAAATCTGGCATCCAGATCTGTTTTGGCCGGCATTGGTTCCTGTAGGTGGACATTGTGAGGTCTTCTTCTGCCAGACTTTTCACTAGTGCTAGGCTCATTACCCATGTTGGTTTGCAGATTATATCTAACTGGTCGCTCTCCAGCAAAAACCTTAAGTCGATGAACTCAAAATAATGTTAAATTTTGAATGTTATTATGAAGTTCCTTATAGTTTCCACAACGTTGGAGTGATTGAAGGTCAATATAAATCCCTATATGACGTAATGTATGTTTAGTCAGAACTTAAAATCCATTTGGGTAATCGAAAAACAAGCATTAAACGAGGATCACTTCCTCTGAGTTTTGCATCCAGCTTAATAAGGCCTTGAATAAGTGCTACAGAAATAAAATCTGTGTGCAGCAGGGCGTGAAACCAGTAGTTGTATGTATGGCTTTATTTAATACCAACTTCAGACATCGGGTAGCGGGATAAGATCCGTCATATATATGGCTTATCATACACAGTATACCAAAATTCTAATGTACGTGTACAATCCCAAAGAAATAAGAATTCAATGTGGCTATTTTTCAGGTCGAAGGCTCACTCATGGTAATCCACTCCTACCACCACTCCATAACGCGGTTGTTTATCTTTCTCAATGCAAAGTACACACTTCCAATTTCATCAATTTGACTGGTGGTAATATGAGGGCGCTGTAGCAAGTTCTAAAAACAACCGACACGCCGGAAAATACAATGTAGTGTGAGTATAGCACTAAATATGTTTTTTCACGCTGCTGCTCTAGCCAGCTACATCCCATGAGGACTACTCATTCAGCAGCTGAAGCAAGCAGCAGTTATAGTATCTAAGGCCGACAGTTTTGAGACTTTGTAAACCGATCGCCTATAATTTATAGATCCCAGCTGCTGGACCCAAAAAACGTTTGGGAAAAGAGAGTCTATGAGAGCTCACGGTTGAACGATTTTGGATTCTCGCCCTTTGATTGGTTGACGCGAATCAACAGACTGAGAAGAATTTCTCACTTGTACCGCCGTGACACAGCACATTAAAGTTCAAAATTGACCATTTTTAAATGGGCATGTGATTCATAATTAAAGAACTATCTTTGATTTGTATGTATTTTGGCGATTAAAAGACATCTTGTTAATAATTAATCATAAATAGGCCTATATCTGAAGAAAGAACAATGATTAATTTTAAAATGTCGAGCAGCGTTTTTTGTAAGAAATATTTCTTGTTTTATTTGATTAGCATTTTTACATTAGTGGGCATTTTACAACCATGGTCTTACACACGGTGACATAAGAGTAGTAAGGACGTTCTTTTATATCACTCCCAAAATTAGAGATTGGATCCGATATCACACAGGATTGAATTACATCGAGAGCACACAGCCATAGAAAGCGTAGTAGCATTTAGAAAGCAAATTAGTTGAGGATATTAAAAGCTTCGGGAGCCTGTTTGATGAAATAGGTCGACACTGTAAGAGAACTAAAGGAAATTGGAAAAGAATGTATTCACGCAAATATCAACGACCGTTCATTAATGATGTCATCGAAAAGCTGACCGACAAAATGCACAACTTGTAATAATAATAATTTAGGTATTTGTACTGAGCGTCAGTATCAAATAAACGGAGGTAAAAATCAAAGGCTCTTGTATTAGGCCTATATGTTAAAAATATGCGTTTTAAGTTATTTAAAAAATAGCAATAGATGTTGATTTAGTAATAGGCCTATATCGAGGGAGAAAATTCCATAGAGAAGCAGCAGAGAACAAAAATACTTTTGTCCATAGGGTTTGATGTTTATTCTAGGAACAACCAGTAGGTTTTGATCAGCCGAACGAAGACAAGCAAGAGGGGTGTAGGAGGGAAGAAGATCAAGAAGTTTAAGAAGTACCGCAAATGTTAGTAAAAGGATTTTTTACAATGGAGTCAATAGGTAGCCGATGGAGGTTATATATAATGCTATCGGAGATATGTGTGACGATCTTCTAGTAAGTGTTCTGGAGACGTCAAAGTCGATTCATCAAATATTTCGGTAGGGCAAAAAAAGGAGAGTTGCAACAGTCAAGGCGAGAAGTGACTGAGGCTAGGCATTTACAATGTAGCGGTAGTACGCTTTGACAGGTAGGCCTACTTTCGAATGCAAGCAGTGCATGTTACGTAGATGGAAGTTAGTAGTTTTCATAACATGACTTAATGGCTGTTGAAGGATAATAATTCATCAAAATAAATTTAGAACGTATGTGTTTGGTGGAAAAAAAGATAAATTCAGTTTAAGTATTGTTAAGATTGTTGGATAGCCAGGATGATATTTTTTATGTAGAAAGACAGATTTCAAGTCGTTTAGTTATAAATGAGATTCAGAAGGATTAAAATCGATATATAGCTGTAACTCATCAGCATAATGGTTGTGAATAATTTAATGATTTTTTATTTAATTTAACCCTAAAATCTTTAAATAATACCACTGTATAGTAAAATTGCAAATTGAAGCAACGTAGCATAAAGCGTATTATTTATGATGAAATAGTTTAATGAAAATGTTTTAATAAAGAAATACTTACCGTACTTGATAGTAGTGGGAAATGGTTAGACCCGCATGGCCTATAAAACTCCACGTTCGCTCGAGACTTCTTGAAACTATTCATAGAGATAGAGGGGGAGAGAGAGCAGTTACCACGTAGTCAGGGGAGAATTCCAGAAATAATGATTCTTTGAAAGAAGAAGTAGGTGCATTTGAGGGAATTAGGCCTAACTAGTTTATTTTTAAACAATTTAGATGAATGTCCTCTAGTTCTGGTAAAATTCAATTTGGTAAAAAACTGAGTCGACATCATCAAAGTGAAGATTTTGAAAACTTCAATGAGATCTCCTCTTGCTCTCCTTTTCAAGTGTAATAACAAATTGAATTAGCCTATTTTTTCTTTCACATGTGGTTTTCTTGATGATGTAAGTAGTCTGGTTTTTAGAACCGCGATTCATGCAGCTACATTTTCCAACATTAAATTGTAATAACCATGTGAGTTTTTGACCCATTCTCATAACCGTATCCAAGTTTTTGAAAAGAAAATTTTAAGTCAAAAACATCAACAAAAAAAGAAGACCAGTATGGCCTACTGATCCTTTCGGGTCTCAATTGGAAACGGAAGAGATACTTGATCGCGATGTTTTGCAAGTACGTAATCAATTCTCGATCCACCTCATTTGGAGTGATACCTTATACGATTTTAATTTTGATATCATGATATCGTACCGTTTCGAAGTCTAGAAATATAAAATCCACTGCCGGGACTCCATAATCTAAATCCTTGCGTAACAAGGTCTTTATACTTTAATAGGTTGGTCAAGCAAGACTTATTTTGTTAATGACTCGCTTCTAATGCTAATGCGAATGAGACTGATTTGTAGAAAGTTCCTTTCTATGGAACCTTTTTTTTTCAATGAAGAGGAATAAAGTAAAAAGTTTATAATCCGAGTATCGACAATCGTCCGATCCTCAAAATGGGATGTCAGATTAAAAAGAGCAGACAGGCCTACAGTAGTTTTGTCAAACAGTCTGTAGTAGAAAAAATCTAAAACTCTGTCTACACTATCAAACTAGAAAAAAAAAAGTGTGCCCAAATAATAATGGTAGTGATATGACATCATCATGTCTATATATGGGCACATCATATTTTTTTGTGACATAAATTTTGATTTAGAAAGTTAGTATTATAGGCTAGTAAATCTATACAAAAAACATCCCAAAGTGAAACAAACTGCAAACAGAGATTTTTATGTCATGTCATCATAATATGATGAGGAGATCAAAATTTGAGCATCACACCCCTGTCACTCATCCCGATGATAGGCAAATTAAATATGCAAATTAGGATGAAATTACAGGGTTACCATATCTCAAAAACCAATAGTCCGAGAGAGCTGATTTATTCAAAATGTATATATTTATATTTACTCTAATGAAACATTTTACGAAAAAGTGACCGGAAGTACAACATTTGACCTTCGATCCTATTTCTCAATGTTTGCATACACAATGTGACTAAAATGTCTGTAGAGACTTTATTTTGCCCTCAAATGACCCAGACATAGGTTCATAATAGCCAGCATAGGACCACTTTGTAATTCCCAAAATCACACCTTTGTCACACACCTCAAAAGTATGCAATTTAGTAGTAAAATTTAAATAAAATATGCAAATAAGGGGGAAAAATTACAGTTGTCCTATATCTTAAAAACCACTAATGCTAGAGAGTTGATTTTTTTCACAGCCGTATTCAGAATGTACATATTTATATTTGCTCCAATAAAACATTTCACCAAAAAATGACTGGAAGTATGAAATTCGACCCTCGACCCCATTTCTCAATATTGCATATATAATGAAGCTAAAATGTCTGCTGTAGAGACTTTGTTTTGCCTTCAAATGACTCGAATACAATGTTTCATTAGAGCAAATATAAATATGTACATTCTGAACAAGTTTTTGAAAACATCAACTCTCTAGCCTTAGCGGTTTTCGATATATAGGAACCTGTAATTTCACCCCCTAATTTGCATATTTCATGTAACTTGTACTAATAAGACATTTGAGTTTCAATATATATATGCAATATTGAGAAATGGGGTCGAGGGTCAAATGTCATACTTCCGGGCATTTTTTTGTAAAATGTCTCATTACAGCAAATATAAATATACATATTTCAAATATTTTAGTGAAAAAACCAACACTCTACAGTAGAATTAGCGGTTTCGAGATATGGCAACGCTATAATTTCACTCCCTAATTTGCATATTTAATGTTATTTGTACTACTAATTTGCATACTTTCGAGGTGCGTAACAAAGGTGTGATTTGGGGAATTATAATACAGTTCTATGGTGGGTATTGAAAAACAATATCAAAGTCATTGAGTCCCAAATAAATATTTATGCAAATATTGAGAAATGGGGTCAAGGGTCAAAATTTGGTACTTCCGGACATTATTTTGTAAAATGTCTCATTAGTATATATAAATACTGTATATTCTGAACGATTAGTATTTTTTAAGATATGGAAACAGGCCTGTAATTTCACCCTAATTTGCATATTTAAGCTAATTTGCATACCTTCGGGATGTCGAGTGTGATGCTCAAAAAATAATCACCTTATGATATGTAACCATTTAAAAAAATCTCTGTTTGCAATTTGTTTCACTCAAAATGCTAGATTTAATTGACTAATCTAGCATGCACAGCAGTTGGTGGCCTGGCGCATGTATATCTTATATAGAGGGCGTTCTTCCATTTTTAATAATCAACAAACAAACAAAATAATTGAAAAGAAGATACAAGAAGGAAGGGCCTATATAAAGTAAGGCCTAATAATAGCTTGTTATATATTTTTTGTCTAATAAAAAGGTAAGCATAGGCCTATAACTAAATAGTGATTTCATTTAACCTTTAGCCAGGCCTCCCAAGCCTGTCTACTACTACACTACAGAGAAGCAAGACACTAGTCCTAGCGGAGTATGGTCGAAGCGGCCGCCAACCAAAGCGGCCGCCAGTTTAATATCGTCATTTGTATGGAACGCCATGTGCGCTTGAATCTTTGATTGTCGTTGTCAACGCCATGGCCTATGGCGAGTTGAGTTACAGCTAAATAAATATAAGCCAACTCATGTACTATCAAATCTTTATATTTCTATAATAATTAAGTTTGCCTGCCGATAAATCAATGTATATTTTATTTGTATTTACTATTAACTAATACATAATATCGAAATATATTTTGCCGAACCTTTATATCTCGTTTACATACTATTGAATCCTTATACAGTATTGCAATAATAATTTACGTATACGGTATTGCCGAATCTTTATATCTCGTTTATATGCTATTGAATCCTTATACAGTATTGCAATAATAATAATTTACGTACGGTATTGCCGAATCTTTATATCTCATTTACATACTATCGAATTTTATACAGTATTGCAATAATAATTTACGTACGGTATTGCCGAATATTTATATCTCATTTACATTTAACTATCGAATTTTATACAGTATTGCAATAATAATGTACGTACGGTATTGTCGAATATTTATATCTCATTTACATTTAACTATCGAATTTTATACAGTACAGTATTGCAATAATAATTTACGTACGGTATTGCCGAATATTTATATCTCATTTACATACTATCGAATTTTATACAGTATTGCATTAATAATTTACGTACGGTATTGCCGAATATTTATATCTTGTTTACATACTATCGAATCTTTATACAGTATTGCAATAATAATTTACGTACGGTATTGTCGAATATTTATATCTCGTTTATATACTATCGAATCTTTATACAGTATTGCATTAATAATTTACGTATACGGTATTGCCAAATCTTTATATCTCATTTGACATATGTACTATTGAATCTTTATACAGTATTGCATTAATAATTTACGTACGGTATTGCCGAATCTTGATATCTCATTTGACATACTATCGAATCTTTATACAGTATTGCATTAATAATTTACGTACGGTATTGCCGAATCTTTATATCTCGTTTACATACTATTGAATCTTTATACAGTATTGCATTAATAATTTACGTACGGTATTGCCGAATATTTATATCTCATTTACATACTGTACTATCGAATCTTGGTTTTTATTATTAGTAATAGGGTGTGTTATACATTTAAGTGTTATTCCATTGTAATACATTGTTTGTGTTTTCAATAAAGCAACATGGGACGCGCACCTAATGTGCAGCAGCACTATTGCTGGCCGTCACGCGTAATAATTCGCGTAATTAATTACCGTATCAAACAGACACTTTCATCTTATTTTAGTATTTAAAACTCATTTTCAATTGATCAATATTTAAATATCTGAAGTAATAAAATAGTGTAGGGATATTAAATAAATTGCTGTCATCATGTTATTGTAATTAAATTTCGATTGCGAACACTACTAGTTATTTTACTAATTAATTAATATACAATAACAAATATTTTTAATTATTAATATATTTATATATTTTGATATACTTTATTGATTGGTTTATTTATATATAATTCTTAATAATTGGCTTATCATTATATTATATTAATATACAATATAAACACCACAATGTATTTTAGACTTTATTAAACATATGTATATCATTTAGAACAGTTAAAATTAAGTAATCATCGATTTGCCATTTCGTTTAAAAGAACGTACGCGTATCACATTCAATCTGTAAAAAAAAGAGAATAAATTACATAATAATGTAGATTGTTATTTACGTCCGAGGTAAAGAAAACCTGTCGAAACAATGACAATCAAAGATTACAAAACAACGACAATCAAAGCGCACACGGCGTTCCATACAGATTACCGTTATTGAACTAGCGGCCGCTTTAGTTGGCGGCCGCTTCGACCGTAATCCGTCCTAGCTAGGCTAGAGGCCTATAATCATTCATCATGGCTAGCTGGCTATGCGGCGCTAGTTCCGTTTCGCACCTGTCATTTATCTCGACTCAAAATGTGTTAAGAAACTTTATTGTGAGTACCACACCTTAGAATTAGGCCTCAAAAATACTTTTACGAAGGAGATCACACAAAAAGTGACAAATAAATCCTTTAAATTGATGAATTTACAGACGCGTTTCTCGCACATCGGTTCGTCAATTTCGCATACGCCATGTTCGGTGACTACTTCTTCGCATGCAGCTAAAGTAAAATGACGTCACGTTAAAGTGGGTCGTCACAGAGTATCGTGCATATTAATGAAGCAAACTTGCTGAGCGTGTTTTCCACCACGCGCGACGCGAGATTTATCGAAACTCCTGAGCCATCGACTGAAGATCATGTTTTTAACAATTAAAATGACGGCATATACAACAAAATATAATTGTTTTCACTGCTGAGGATAATAAATAATATATTTAATTTTAACATAACAGGAAAGCCTAGATACTTCCTTCCAGTGCGAATAAAAAATAACAATAATGTACAGTATTATTAGTACATTATGTATTTTCAGATATTGCAAGACATGAGATCCGAAATAGGCTAGGCCCTAGGCCTATAGTCCAGTCAATCTAGTGATATTTAGAGGTAAACCCACCACAAATTGCAATAGTAACGAAACATTGATTTTTTCATTCCAAATGTACTTTAGAATGACATATTAAAAGTCACCGAAAATTGAAGCATTGGAACACATTATTTTTTACGTAATCTCAACAACTATATAGCGATTTTATTCCGTAAATATTTTTGGGGTAGGGGGTAACATTTATGCCCATAACTTGTGGTTTTATAATCCAATCTCAATAATCTTGATATCAATATGTAGAATATATATGTCTTTCTAATATACAATTTAAAAAACCAAAATACAACACCTATTTATATAACTAGAGGTCAAAAGGTTATTGAGCTTTTACAAAAACTCATTTTTTTCCATAAAAAAATTATTAACTTTAATATCGTATGCCATAATTGTGGATGCATTTAATCAAAATTGTGTTTTTTCTGTACCTATCGATATATAAAATAGGAAACATGATGTTAACTAGAAGAATTTTAAAAGTAATGATGTACTATTCTTATTGAAATTGATTCTTGATCAAATGTTATGTAAACAATTTTGTGGTAGGGAGTAGCGTTTATGCCTATAATCCATTGTTTTATAACCATATCTAAATAGCTTTAGTACCAATGTGTATAGTATATATATCCTAATAATATACATTAAAAAAACAATTAATACAACAGTTATACGTAACTAGAGGTCAAAAGGTCATTGACCTTTTACAAAAACTCAAATTTTTCCTAACAAAATTATTATCTGCAATGTCTTATTCCATAATTGCCGATGCATTTGATGAAACTTGTGTTTAGAGGTAACATTTATGCCTGCCAATAAAATCTAAATAACTACAAATGTGTATAATATGTATTTCTTACTCTAAAAACTAATTGATACAACAGTTGTTATGTAACTATAGAGGTCAGTGACCTTTCACGAAAACTCAAATTTTCTTAAAATAGCGTAAAACTAAATTATGTTTTTAATTATATATTGGAAGTATTTGGTGCAAATAATGTTTTTCCTGTACCTATTGTATCGTCATGAAATAGGAAAAATGGTGCTAGCTAGAAGAACATTGAAATTCATTACCGGTATGTACTATTGCTGATTAATTAATGAGTCTTGATAATTTAGAATCAACTCATGATTTACTATTGATAGATTTTTGATGATTTTAGTATCAATGAATGTACGTAATGACAAGTATTGGATCTCCCCAGGGTTGCGTCCTCTCTCCTCTCCTGTATATTATATACACGGATGACTGTCGCAGCAAACAGGACAATAGTCATCTTGTCAAATTTGCTGACGACACTGTCTTGCTGTCTCTCCTTAAAAATTCACAGGACGGCCATGGTTCCGCATTAGATGGAAGTCAATGTGACCAAAACCAAGGAGATGATTGTAGATTTTAGGAAGGAGAAAAGACGCAGCCCTATGGTATCCCTCATAAATGACGAACCAGCAAAATTGTCCATTCCTTTAAATACCTAGGACAATCTCAGCTGAAAATTAAATACAGAGGTAATAGTAAAGAAAGGGCACCAGAGACTTTATCTGTTAAGGAAGCTGAACCATTTTAATGTCGATAAAGTCATTCTCAGGTTTTTTTTTATAATTCCTTTATTGAGAACGTTTGAACTGTTTTACTTTATATGCTGGTTTTTTAGTCTTAGGGTCAAAAAGAGAGACTCACTACAAAGAATTGTTAATTTAAGTTCTAAATTAATAGGTTGTCAACTTCGTAGCTTATCTTTCTTCTGTGACATGCAAACTCTAGAAAAAAGTAGAGCTATTCTAAAAAATTTTAACCATGCTTTGTTCAGTGATTTCGAGCTCATGCCTCTTGGGCGTCGCTTTCGATGCCTGGCATGTAGAACACACCGTAAAAGAAATTCTGTTTTGCCAGTTGCCACCCGACTCTTAAATTCTTGAACTTTGACTCTTGTTATATTGTACTGTGTATTGTGATATTTTTGTATATTTTGTAAGATCATTTTAATCCAGACCTTTTTATTTGAATTGCCCCGTATGGGATGATATTGTTTAATCCTTCAAATAGAAAATCAGTATCACTTTCTTGTTCGGGTATCAGTACAGTGCAATGCCGTTGCATTCACCACATGTAGTTATAGTTACCCCTGAAGGCTTCAATGAGATTCAGGTGCTGGCTTTAAGTCTGTGTGTAGAGGAACCATGTTTCCATCATCTGATCTTCCATCCCCAATCTTCGGTACACATATCAACCCCACTCCATTGCTAAAAGATAACTTGAATTTGAACTTGAATATTATGTTATGTACCTTGGTTGTGGTACGATTATGAAGTTATATATGCGAGGTTGTACTTGTAGATGGGATGGAGTCAAAGGCATTCCATGTTTTCCAGGTCGTCCATTGTACAGACAAACTAAATCATTTTCTCTAGCAACCACAATGTCATCCTTTGTAGCTTGTTTGCATCTGAAGACTACAGCATAATGTCAGAAATAAGTGCAATGACAAGCTTTTTTTAGAGCCACTTGTTTTCCAATTCCAAAAACTCTGTATATGTTTTGTCACCAGTATCGCATGAGCAAACAGAAGGTTATCACAGATGTCTCTCAAAAGTACTGTTTGAACCAGTTTGAGTTTGATAGTCCAGCATCTCAGTTCCAGTCTAAAGAATATCACAAGATGTTTTAAATGTTTGATTGTAGAGGAGCACTAGATAGATCCGTGTCATCGGATAATGACAGTTGTTTTCCTGTTTGCTGATTCAATGGTTTTTTGTACTATCCGAAATAACATCTGCATCAGCAGCTGCATTCACTCATTGCCATTTTGTTCAAATACGGGTACTAATTACGAAGATTTATAAATTGTTGTTTGTTACAGAAAGTGATCCTATTTTGTGGAACATGTCACTGGTAAAATGTACAGGGATACTACCACCTGACCCGCCTTACCATGTGCGCCGTCTTTGGTGGATGAGCCGCTTTCATAATCATCAAAGACTATGATGGCAGATCGCATCATAAGTCTCTACACTATTCCATGGAATGCTGTGCAGTAGAGCACTACCATCTAGAATGTAGGCCTACTGGACATCATTCAGTGAGTTGGATGTGTTAGACTATTCATTGTTTCAACATGGCATCATGTTGGTTTATTAGCTGAAAGTATTGTAAGTTGGTTGTTTCAAAAAGTGCTGGTGGATAACAAAGTTCATGTTCAAAAACTTCCTTGTTGTCACCTCGAGTCTCCTCTGGAACTGTAGGATCAATGCACACATATTTGCCATTATGTACTTTATTGGCAGAATCTTGAATACATTGCAAGACTTTCTGGCCTAACATCCGTCCAAAATATTCAATGCTTAATACCACATTGCCAATATTCCGAGTCACCTGCAGTAACTCCCGTGTCAATGGTATGAAGTCTCTGAGTCGTAACCAAATGGATTTGTCAATTGCTATTGTGTTCCTGACGTGTGGCCAAAGTTCTCATGTTGGCCGCTGCTGGAGTAACGCCCTGGTACTATTGCGAGGCATTACATTCAACGCAGATTTGGTCTGGATGTACTCATTCCTAAATCTCTTTTCAAACCTCTGGTTTTCTTTGAGGCTTCTCATAGAAACCTTTTCAATCACCAGGTCTGTTGACAATCCAGCCCAGATGGTCCGAACGTCATACAACATGGAGGTCATTGTCAAACTGCTGTTGAACATCTTTGTATTTCTACTGGTTAAAAAATCGTTAAAATACTTACACATCCCAATATAAATACTGTAACCATGGCAACACAAATGCCATCTGGAAAAAAAATGGAATGTAGATCATCCAGAAGCAACAGGAACAGGAACTCATCTGCATCTTGAGCTAGTCATGTGTATCGCTTTGGACTGAAATGTTCACCCCACAGTATCCCTGTGTGTATACCATTGTTGTTTACAGCGAAAACAACATTTTTAGCCAATTGACACATTATGTTGTGTTTTTCCGCAAAAAATGACATGCTAAATAAAATGTTATGACTATAAGTTTGATATCACTGAATAGGAAATTTAATAAACTTTCGGATGACATAAATCACACTTGTATATAATGTATTTCAAATGTTTAAATATATGTAATTAATGGGGCATATTAATTTTGACTTAAAATGACCTTTATTGATCTCTGACCCCTTGACCCAATGCTTGGATTTTCGGTGACTTTTAGTATGTCGTTCTACACTTTATATGGAATTCAAAAATACTTGCTTTGTTACTATTGCAATTTGTGGTGGGTATATCATTAGATTGACTGGACTAATACCGCACTACAGCGAGCTAGGCCACGGACGAAGTACACCAACTAGCCTAGTTAGTCTTATTGCCAGGTATTCCTTGGCCCAACAAAATTTTTCCTGAAATTAAAGGCCAGGTGCGGGAAAAAAATTTCTATTGATCATACATTCCAATAATTATCGATCTATAGTTTCCCCTATGTTTCATAATTTTGGGGATTTTATTTGTGTTACAGGAGCTTGTTGAAAATTAGCACTTTCATATCATATCTATATATAAACTAGATTTAATTCGTCACTATGACGAATTATAGGTTATATGCATTGATTTTAATAAAGATAATTGATTTTTAAAAGATATTTTGATTCATTGATTTTCTCAGATTCTATAATTATTTATAATATATGATAGGACCTTGCTAACGCGAATACAATAGCCGGTATCACAATCCGATCAAAGATCCCTCTGCGTATAATGTCATTTGCTGTTACATAATAATAAAGACATAAGTTATTTTTTATCTAGATTTCATTATAAATCATGTGTATAATATATACACTAAGAAATAAATTTGAACAAACAATACGGATAATAAAAAAAAAAATCTTATTTCGTTTCCCAAGGTGAGACTCGATCTCGGTACCTTGAGTGCCATAGACACGAGCACACACCACCGAGCCATACACAACTGTCTAAAAATTGTAGAAAAATTCCTCCGTGTATTTACTATGCAGTAACCACTTTGGTGCAGATAGATTATTAAATACCGCAATGAATTATAATTTTTTACTATGATGACATCTCTAAAAATGTACAAAAATGATGCACTGTCAAACTATATACTTTTAACTTTAATATATGAACTTTTGGAGGAAGAAAGTTAATGTTAAGTTTGTTATTTTGGCCTAAGAAAATGTCATAATTTGTTTGATTGTCGAAATGAATTTTTTTTAATTTAATATGCAATCAATTATGGCTTAATCAACTTTTGTTCCCTTAGTTTAATAATAAATCATACATAAGATACATACACTTCAAGAAAATGAAATAAAAAATATGTGTTCCCGAGCATTTTGACGATCTATATTAATTTTAAAATTTAGCATATTTTCACCATTTTGTTAACTTACACGTGCGTAGCCTGTCACTTTTGACGTGCTCGTATAAGGCAATTACGCGTTGAAAAGTGAATAAAATATGATGATATTATTAAAGAAAGGTTGTACAACCGAAATCGGACAAAAAGAGTGCGCATTAACGTATAACGCGCAGTGCGCGTGCAAAAATCTGCGCACTCATGGCAATTTTTTAAACGCTTAAAATTGCCTGAAACGTACTCTAATTTCATCGAAAATAAATTTTGACAATTTTGAACATTTTAAGCGCGCGTACGCAAGCGTTATATGCGCTACGCACGTAATTGTATTGCCATATGATGAAATATGACCTGAAATTTATGAGTACCAAATTTTGTTTAATTGTGATTCATGCTTGTGAAGATATGATTACAAACGTGATTTCGTAAAATCGCGCGTAGACCGCGTAATTTTTGATTACGCATCGTGAAAATATAACCACATCGATTCCTGGCCATAAGGAATATACTCTGAAAAATTGACTTAGATAGATGAAACTGATATCAAGATAATTCACGGACAAAATAGTGCTAAGGAAAGAATAAATAAATAAATAAATAAATAAATAAAGATTTTGACAGAATCAAGAGGTTATATGCATATCATGCATATAACCTAATTATGGTTAATTCTGACATAGGCGAGCACAATGCAAAAACTTCGGTACAAATCTCCGCCTTGGATACCTACCTTATCTATCTGAGATGTACCGCGAAACGTAGATTTGATAACATTAGTGTTCACGGCGACGCTATTGTTCCATATTTCTATCTTAGGAAGATATTATAAAGAGTTTTTTAACACAATTTATGATTTCAACATTAGATTTTCATCTCAATTTCAATTCTTCCCGGTCAAACTAATTTCCGGGTTTAAGATAAGTTCACCTTGCAACAACCTGTTTTCAAATATTTTCTCTCTTTTATACACAAGGGTGCAGTTAAAATAATAGATTTGACCCTAAAGGTGACTGGAAACCGGCACTTTCCATCAATCAATACAGTGTCCCTTTGGAAGACAAAAAAAACCCAGAATATTTGGCCATTAATCATAGCCATTTCAGTTTTTTGGAAGATGAAAAAAAAATCAGATATAGGCCATTAATCATAGCCATTTCAGTTTTTTGTTTATTTTAAAACATACCGCGGCGCGTGTGTGAAGGTACAGTAGTTAAATAATAGGAATTATACTGCAAATTAATAAAGATCAAATTAAATATACGCCATAAAGAATCAGAATATATTGTGGGGAATAGTATTATAAATTTACATAGGGAGATTTGATGATAAGACATTTTTCGAGTGAAATCCCGATAGCTGAGTTTTATTGAGTAAGCTTGCAGGAATAACTGTAGGCTATCTTCCTGTGTCCCGTTAGGACCGAGATGTCTGCCCATGTTGCAAGCCGTACCATAATGTCTTCTTTCTTGGGCCCACTCTGTCACGGCAGTTAGTTTCAAAAGATGATTAAATTAAATAATGTATTAATAATTATTAGGATGGTATTCATTTGAATAAACGCCTCTCCAATAAAACATCACTTTGAATAATAACCCCCCCCCCCCCCCACCCAACTATCTAATAAACGTCCATCCACATACTTATATTATAACAACACAATTATACGGTACTATTTGTAGTAGAATTCACCGCACTGTTATCTACTATTTACCAAGCATTTGTTATTCTTTTAGCACTTTTCATATCTATTAGAGGATTTCATTTGATTATAAATGTTACCATATTATTAAAACTACAAAATTTAACATATATCCCTCGAATAAGCACCTCCCTCAAATGACCTCCGCCTCCCCAAAGGGCCCTACCAAACAATAAAAACTGTACTTTAAAATGTTATTAATCATCTAAAACACTGTGAAACAAAGTAGTTTAGTTTTACGAATGTCAAGCATTTTCAATAATGGTAACCGAAAACGTATAAGGAGAACATTATCATTCCGAAAACCATCGTCTACACTTCCTAGAGGGGGAACGAGCGAAGCGAGCTCACCCTCTAGTAGTTCAAATTACACAGTAAAATCTCTATTCTTTTGTACACAAATTTTAAAAATAGAGAGGCATTTTAAAAAGCTAAACGGTGTGGTAAAAAATGTTATCAGATGACTAAATATAGGTAATATAACTTGAATTTTACATTTCTGGTATTTTTATTCAACTTCAGAATTTTATTTTCATGCTATAGCAAAAATTATCCACCGTATATCCACCATCTTTTTTCACCTTTTAGGGAGTCACCAGACATGTTATTACATTATGTTAACTACCTAACTACTAAAAAAAAGTCTTCCGGTTTTTTTTTGGCAGAATTTTGCCAAATTTTGTATTTGACCATATTAGGGGAAATTCATGGTTTTTCGTCTTGATTTCTGTTACAAATATTTGATTTATGTACAATTAACCAGATATTATATTTAAAATTCATGCCTGTACCTGAGCTTTAAAATGTTTTAATATAGCCTACTGAACTCAACCGGACTATAACTACGCACGCTACCACTGATATAAATATTAAGCCAACTATAGTCTTACTATTGGCTGCTACAGTACTAACCTCAGCTACACCAATATACAAAATATTAGGCCTAGATAATAATAAATATTTGTATTTATTACAGATTATAAACAATGGAACCAAGTACATCCCAATTACAGCCTGAAAATAAGGTGGGCCTACAGTAGTGTATAGGTGGTAGGCTCTATCAGGTTCGCAGATCGCAGCTACCAGTTACACTACAATTATTAAATAATAATAATCAAAATCACCAATGAATTTGTTTTTGCCTTCTAAATAGTGCAGTCAGTTGTTATTTACCACAAATAACATTCTTGATAATCTAGTAGTGAGCAAATTAATAGACGATAATACATAATTAAACTATTTGTTTTTTATGATTTAATGTTCGGTCAGTTGAAAGTGCTGAACTAAACAAATGTATACTTCTCTAATTTAAAAAAGAATATCAAATTATATAAATAAAAACAGTGTTTTATTTCTATTCATTCATAATCATAAATTGTTATGTCATTGTGCACTAATAATATAGGAATGGCGAGAATTCCGTCTTGAAAAAGATAATGAATTGCGCTTCGAAGTTGAACATGAGGTGCAGATGGAAGTAAGTAAATTTCTGTCATTAAAATTTACCCATCTAAAACTGTACGTACTGTATGTACACTGTACTAATTTGTGTGTAGGACAAACACTGTAATATAATTTTTGGTTTTTTTTGGACTTTCCACATTTACTCTAATGTTTTCATGCTACTTAACTATTGAAATTGTTCCGCCAAATAGCATTTTAAATTCTTTTATAATAGCCATTCAAAAAATTAATGTTTTTAAATAATTGTCTATGTAACTTTGTAAATGAAATACTAGTGAAATTTATTTTATAGTGCTGTTTATTACATGGGAATATTTAAAATTGACCACACTTGATCTATTAAGGCCTGTTTATACTGAGAATGTTAAACAACAATAAATACATGAAATATACATTACATCATCAGCAATAAACACAAGAACATTGTATCGTATCAATTGTTTGTTCGTTTGTAATATTTATTGCTTTCCATAAATACAGGATACAATACAAACATATACAGTAGTTGGAAGTTACCAAAATCAAACAAAAACTATTAATAATAAAACAGTTATGGAATAGCAGAGGATAACCCTTTAAGCTGAGGCGGGCTTGTTTCAGAAGGGGTCCTCGATAATTATTAAACATCTAAACATTACTGATCATGTTCATTAGATTAGATAGAAAAGTATTACTGTATATTCTTTAAAGACATTATTACTATTAATATTTATTCTATAGATGATGTTTATTTTTAATCCAAACTACAGTAGGCTATAAAATAATCCATATTCTCTATTATAAAATATTCACAAATTATAATTAATAGTTTGTTACTTTTATTAGTTAAAAGAAGGTCTAGCTGAGGTATTTGGTACAGAGCTTTTACGCAATCACATTTACAAGTTTACTGCAGGGGCCAAAGTAGCTGTGTTCACATGGCATGGATGCTTAATCTATATATCCTTCTTTATTTACAGTTTATTAGGAATTTTTATTTTTCTTGCCAAGCCATAGGCAGTTATATCCAAGAGGACGGAAGCATTTGGAAATTGTATCACGTTTAAGCTTATAGTTTACTATTGCCGAAAACATCGGAATTTGTAAACTCAGACTGGGCATGTGCAAACCCCAAAGCATGAAACTATAGTCTGTGAGACCTGTTCAATAAACAATTTGTTCATTTTGGCTGTATAATACTATTGATTGATCATTTAATAATGGTCAAAACAAGCCTTCCTCTGTGGTAAATATTGTTGGTGAATGGTGTGTATAGATAAAGAATTGTTTGATTAGTGAGTACGTTTGTGGGCGGCTGAGAAATTACACATTTTGTTTACTGGAATGTTGGGGTGTGCGTCACTCGGAGGGTCACTACGGCCTTAAGGAGTATAGTTTTGTTCATTTCCAACTATATTTATGTTACAAAATGTCTACACTACTGATTGTTAAACAAAAATAATTAAAAATGAATCATTATTTATTATTATAAAATAGAATATCAATACAAATAGCATCATTTATAAATGAAAAAAGACAAAAGAAAGTGGCAGCGTTTTTTAAAGAAATAAAATTTCTTGTTTATTTAAAATCTTTATGCCAAGCATTATGAATAGAAAATGAATCACTGTTCTATCAGATAAGTGGTAATCCTCCAGACACAGGTGTTATTTTTGTAACCCCTCCTCATCTTGAATGATGAACTGTGTTATTTAAAGTGCACGGCTGTGTACACTGGACCCCATGCCGATATTGTAGGCTCTTCAGGTATGGTAAACGGTGCCCCTTTCCTTAACTGCTCAACCATTTGACTCGCTCGAATGAGAAATATTTTTTGTATATAATTTACTATTACTTACATTCTATGACATAGTCTATGACACTACTATTGGCAGAAGGGCATTTTATTTATTCATGACCTATATCTCATGATAATTTGTTTTAAAGCTATTCTTTCCTCAATGTAATTATTAGGGAAGAATTATTATCTAACACTACAGAGACATAAATTACATTTTATCAGCATATTACATAATTGTTTAACCCTTAACCGCAATGCACCTACGAGGACAAACAGAGGCTGCTTATGTATCTAGAGACACACCAATGCTGATGTACCTCAACACTCATGCAGCATTAGAACAGATGAGAAACCAAGCAGAGATGGATGGAACCAGAGGGCCTAGAGTAAGTTAGGTGCATTTATGGAGGTCTATTATGTTATACCTGCTGCTAAAAGTATAATCTGTTTAATTTATTGATTGATTAATTGTTGAAGTTTCCTTTTATAAGGTAATAATTCCAAACAATGTATACAGTACTTGCATTATATAATATGAAAAAAAGTGGTGTTACACCATCAAATAAAGGTGAAAAGGCACAAAAGAGGACAAGATGCAAGAGATGACAAAAGTCATGTAAATTGATTTTTTTGTATAAATAATTTTTGTTTTTCTTTTGTTGTATTTGTATGTTGTGCCTTGTGTTTTCTTGTTGAGGGATCAACATGTTAGTTATCTTCATGTTTGTCAGTTAGAATTCAATCAATCTTATTAATAATACTTGTAATTGATTTATTTTATTACACATAGGTTATGGTAGTTGGGCCTCAGGATGTTGGTAAGAGTACAGTTTGTAAGCTGTTACTGAACTACGCCATCAGAGTTGGTAGACAACCAACTTATGTAGAACTAGATGTTGGACAGGTCAGTGGAACATTAGTTCTCATTTTGTTTTATATATTGTAACTTTTTATCTGCCTTGTTGAGTGGCTTCGGCATCGGTGTTATTCCTAAGACAATAATAAATACAGATGATTCACAGAAACACACACTACGATCTGCTAATGGTTCAAAGAGCTTTAATTATCCTTTAAACTTAAACAATAGAGTACACAATAATAATTAGAAAGCCACTCCAAGAGTGCATACCTCTGCCTACTGTAAAATTCTCCTACATAAGATTTCTCCGGGAAAATATATATATATTTGTGCGTGTCTTAATGCTGTGTGTGATTTAATTTCACTACATTCAAGTATGTGTATGCGAATTTAGTTTAATGGTTATGTAACCAGCCTTTCAACTAACAATAGATTATGTTGACTAAACAATAGAACAGCAACGGCAAAAACAAACGGGTGAATTTGAAAAGAAAATTTTAAACTACTCGTATCAAAAAACCTGTAAATTAAATCAATTTATATTTTAAAATTACAAATCACAAATTATAACTCTTGCCTCTTGTACAAAAATGAAGTTTTTTGGACAAGTAGTTTTCGAAAAAATGCAATTTCAGTTTACTTGTTATTTTAAGACTGCTCGCCAGCTTTAGAAAATTCTGTCCTATCTTTTAACACTAGCAGGTCTAAAAATTATACTAAAAAGTGGTCCAGAATTGGGACTGTGGTCCAGATTGCTTCTAAAATTTAATGGAATGGTCCTTGACCACATATCTAGTGTATTATTGGCATTTTAGTAAAGATCTTGTAATTACTTTTTGAGTAATCCTGCTAACAAACAACCAGACAAACGTGATCGACTACATATACCTCCTTGGTGGAGGTAAACATTGTATTATCTAAGATTCAATAGAGGTGTTTTAGCTAATGCAGTCAGTAATAATAATATAGGTCTGTAATCTTATGGAGATTGAAGCCTGACTGACTACCATGTGGTTTCTCCCGTCTAATGTTACCCATATCTACCCACCTATCAGCGGGATCAGAGGATTGTTCCATGAATAAAGGGGTGTCAAAGTCTTGCATATGGGTATCAGATTTTACTACAATATCAATTGATTGATTTTCCTAAACACATTTTTATCTTTCCCACATCCAGGGAACTCTGTCAGTGCCTGGTACAGTGGGAGCACTTCTTGTAGAACGACCAGCAGATGTTGAAGAAGGCTTACCACTAAATGCACCATTAGTATATCACTTTGGAGTCACTACGCCAGGGGCTAACCTCAAACTTTACAACCTGCTCACATCACAGATTGCAGATATTTTGAACACACGCTGCAAACTCAATCCTTTAGGTAATCATACTTGTGAAGTTACTATTTTATATCTTGTGCACTAATAATGTATTAGTACATCAAACAACCATCTGTACACAATATTAAAGCATTGAATCTGTACTCTTTCACAATTGACTGCAAAAGTGAGAGATTTGTGTATGAGCATGTGTTCATAGTAGTAAACATAAATTGCATTTCCAAACAATGTATATATTTTGATTAATAAAAAACACTAGTTAAATCATGAAGATCCTACCGTACATAGTACAGTACTTAAAATCTAAGCCAACAGGCTTCGGGTTGCTTATTGCTATTGTTAATTTTATATACACCAAATCTAAAAATAACTAGAATTTAATAATAATTCGTCACTTTGACGAATTATAGGTGATCATTTTTATCATTTTAATGAAATTAAATTTTGCAAACATGCGTGTACGTTAGCATACGATCGTACGCCATCCTATGACATGATGCATGCTTATAGTGCTGAGTTGTACCTATTATGTGTCATATATAATATGTACAGTATATACTGTATATCTATATACAGTGTAGCATAGGTGAAATTACGGGGCACATCATGTTCTAATTTTTTGGTATGATGGAATTATCAAAATAAACTCGGAAGATGACAATTTAGAAAGATAATGAATTGAGCAAATAAATATAAGAATTGGAAGAAAATTTGGCACGTAGAAGCGCTATGCGCGCTCTTTGAAATTTGTATAACTGTGACGAAAAAGATGAAAAAACTACTTTTTAACTTCAACTGGCCATATGTTAAATTCACAACATCCGATAGGCCTGATTTTTATACGAATTCATATCTACATTTCATCAGCTTTCATAATAAATTATAATCATCAAGGTAACCTTCAATTCTGAAGAGCTGTATGATATTCAAATTTACGGCGAAGGTGAAATTACACGACATACGTTATTCAAGTTTATACGCGTGATGACGTCATCAAAATAAAAATAGTGGCCAGTCATGAGAAAGTCAATTAATTGAGCAATCACATACTAAAATTTGAGCAAAAATCGGGTAAAAAATAACAGAGTTGCGTTCTATTGAATATGATAAAATATGACGCAATAGAAAAAAAACTTAATTTTAAATTCAAGTGGCCATTTGATGACGTCACAACATTTTTTTTTACACAACATGTATTCATATCTACAATTCAATGGCTTCCAGAATAAGTTAAAAAAATTGGGGGTCATCGTGCATTCTGGAGAATTATTTTCATTTTAAAAATGCCTTATTTTTCAGCATTTTCAGCACTTTGGTGCAATTAATTAATCGTATAGCGTTATTTTAAGTCGGGACTGACTCAAATTTGGTGAATGTACTAAGGATGGTGAGTAGAATGCGATTTGTAAAAAAAATCGTATTTTTACGCTTTTTAAGTATCGCGCGCGCAAAAATTATTTTTTGCGCAGTAATTTTTTGAAACAAATGGCCTAATTCGTGCTCTAAATTGATAAAAATTTAATTTTGAACTTTTTAAATTTTTAAAGCGCGATTTCACGCGCATGACCCTATGTACGTATGCGTTTTTATTTGCTAATATTTTTACCCTTGACCTGAAGTTTACGTGTAGTGAAATTTCATTAATATGTGATAATGAATTATGGAAATGTGACAAAATGGCGTATAAATGACGTCACGGATGAGTGATCACGCTGAAAAGCTTATTAGGATTAAGTTATATTATTTGAAAGATATTGTGAAATTTTGGTAATCATTGACATTAAACTTTTTGAGATAATTGTTACACAAAATAGTGCCCAGAAACAATAACAATAAAAATTTGATACAATTACAATAGGTGATCATTTTATTCTAAATGATCACCTAAAAAGATTACTGGATGTTTTTGTTTTGTTATACATAGCTTCTACAAGTGGCTGTGTTATCAATACATGTGGTTGGGTCAAAGGTGATGGATATAAATGCATCACTCATGCAGCACAAGCATTTGAAGGTAATCAATAGTTCAAAATTAAATCTTACAAGTGGTAGTGTTATCCCAGGTTTCTGAATGTTCATAGTACTGTAACACTTAGAACCTATATCCATGACACTCTCCTTAAATTTATAAGGCCAGAAACCTCTAGTCTCTTAGTCCAACACTAATTATATTTAAAATCGGGTAATAATAATATAATAATTGTTATGTTATTTATAATTAAAACATTCTTATTTTAGTTGATGTAATTGTTGTACTTGATCAAGAAAGATTATACAATGAATTAGTAAGAGACATGCCATCTTTTGTAAAGGTGGTGCTTCAACCTAAATCAGGAGGGGTAAGTTAATTAGTACAGTGTATGAAAATGAGACAATGAGTGCAATATGACTCATGTTAAAAACTGTAGTGACCACTTTATAAAAATATTTTATCCTTTTTATTTATCCTCTTAAATCCTCTTATTTTTAAACAATAAAAACACCCAAGAAATGTTAATTATAAACCTTATGAATTAATGATCATTTTATATTGTAATTGTATAATATTAATTTGACTGAATTCAGAATTTCTATTTGATTGCTGAATAAATAAATACATTTATTTGTATACAATTAATATTGTATGGCAGACTGTGGACAGATCACAAACATTCCGTAGAACAACTAGGGATGACCGAGTGAGGGAATACTTCTATGGATTCAGAAATTGTTTTTATCCTCATTCTTTTGATGTGGATTTTGGTTCAGTTGAAATATATAAGATAGGAGGTATGGAATTGTTTATACTAAATAGTGTTGCATTAAAGTCTTAAAATGAGGAAATTGAAGTGCATATTTTTGTGATTTGCATTCATTGTGGTGTTTGTTTTGTTTTTTTTTATACTTTTTAAACTCAATTCGCCCCAAAAACTGGATGCTCAGTGTGGTAGCTAAAAATTGTCTGACAATCTGTTTACAATCTCCAGACAGTTTGGTTTCAGTCTGTAGAATTGACTGTACTGTCATACGGTTTAAATAAATGCACATTTAAATAACGCAAGTTTTTGAGGACATTTCTCTCTCTAAAACTACATGTGTAAAAATGATAATTCGGTTTATTCTTCTAGCACCAGCTGTACCAAACTCTTGTCTTCCAATTGGTATGACGCCAGAAGACAACCAGACAAAGCTTGTACCAGTCCAGCCAAGTAAGTTTGGTATTCTGATTAATAGACAATATTGAATAGCATTGTATATAGGCTAACACATTTTATTGGTTCATTTTGAATTATATGAAGTTCAGTATTTGTTCTATTGCATGGTAAAGTTCTATTTGATAGTGCTATTACATGGTAGCTATTTATAAAATTGGGTAAAAAGAACCAGGATGGTGACTTGCGCATTTCAAAACCAACCTGTAGTGTGTAACGTCTATTAACTGTTCTATTCAACGAAGTCAGAACAACGCCTTTTTTAATGTCCTAGCCGTCGACATTGATTCACTGATGCCTTGAGTAAAGGATATCTTGAACAATAAGATGGTGCTGAATTTTGTTTTTTTCTTTACAGATAAAAATTTAGTACATCACATTCTTAGTTTAAGCTCAGCAAAATCTCGTGAAGATGACTTGGTCACTGCCAATGTAGTAGGATTCATATGCATGTAAGTCAAATTGAAATTCAATTTCAATTTAAAATATTTATTTAAAAAGATAAAGTTTTACACTTTTACTGCCAGAGTTATTCTTGTTCCGTCTTTTGTGGGAAAGACATAGAGGCCACTACAATTAACATATAGTTTCTATGAAAACAAACAAACACTAGAGGTTGCAATCTAAATGTTTACAATATTTTCATATATACAAATTGTACAAAAAATATTTAAAATTACCAATCTCAAAGAACAAAACAAAGTACATAGACTATAGAAATAAACTAACAAAAAATATCACGTAAACAACACTTCTCAAACAAATTTAACAGCTACAAAGACAACATTAAAAAAACATGGCAAACAATCAACAACGCACTTGGCAAAAACACAACTAAAATTATACCTAAGTTCTTTAATAACAATGACTAAAAAATCACCGACCCCGTAGATATTGCTACCAATTTTAACCGATACTTTGCAGAAATAGGTCCTACGTATGCCTCAAACATTCAATCATCTTCCAGGAGCCATTCTGATTTTCTAAAAGACCCTAATAAAAACTCAATTTTTTTCGCTCCTACTTCTAAAAAAGAAATTATTGACATAACCTCAAAATTCAAAAACGGTAAAAGTTCGGGCCTTGACGATATTTCTCCAAAAGTAGTTAAAGACATTGTACCTCTAATTTCGGAACCGTTAACAAACATCTTCAATCTGTGCTTGTCTACCGGAAAATTCCCTACAGCCTTAAAAACTTTTAAAATTATCCCAATTTATAAAAAAGGAAACCCTCACTCTTTTGCAAACTATCATCCCATCTCTCTACTATCGTGTTTTTCAAAAATAATCAAACGTCTTATATATAATAGACTTTTTAACTTGTTTTCTTATCACAATATTCTTCAAGACAACCAATATGGCTTCAGACCAAACTACTCCACTGATCTTGCCGTTCTCGATATCTTTAACAAAATCTCCTCTGCCCTCTCTGAACATCATCACACAATCGGCTTATTCCTTGACCTTTCTAAAGCCTTCGACACAATTGATCATTCCATCTTACTATCTAAACTTTATCACTATGGTTTTCGTGGGACTCCCTACTCTCTACTCTCTACTCTCTGACTACCTCCAAAACCGAACCCAAATCACATCCTTTAATTCTCACTCCTTGTGCTGCCTTCCTATGACTTGTGGCGTCCCCCAAGGATCTATAGTCGGACCTCTCCTTTTCCTCATTTACATCAATGATATCCAACAAGCCTCAAGTTCTTTTTCTTATGTTCTTTTTGCCGACGATTCCAATATTTTCCTCTCTCATCCCGACCTTAACCAATTAATTTCAACTTTTAATTCCGAAATTCACCACGTCTCAAACTGGTTCAAAACTAACAAACTCTCATTAAACTTTATAAAACTAACTTTATTCACTTCTCAAATAGTAAAAAATCTAAAGAAAACCCCATCGAAATATTCATAGACGATGTTTTAATCAAACAAGTTGATCATACTCAATTCCTTGGAGTGACAATTGACAACAAACTGAACTGGAAGCGTCACATTAATACAATTTCCAACACAATCTCTCGATCTATAGGTAGAATAAACAAACTCAAATTCACTTTCCCACAAAACATTTACTTTCCCTTTATAATACCCTTATCCTGCCACATCTTAATAATTGCAAAATTGCTTGGGCTGTCACACATCCTAAACACCAAACACTTTATCCATGGACTAGCACAGAAAAAACAAGACTTGACAAACTTTTTAAACTACAAAAAAAGGCGATCCACATCTGTACCCATTCCCAACACCTCACTCATTCCAAACCCCTTTTCTACAAAGTAAAAACTCTTAACATCTTCGACATAAATAAATTACAGACTGCTTTGTTCATGCACAAATTTAGTAATCAGAGACTTCCTATCACATTTAACCGATTTTTTACAAAAAACAACGAAGTTCACAATTATAACACCTGCAACTCTAATAAATATATCCCAATCAATAACCATTCCACATAGTACAGTCACATAAGTAAGGAAAACTAGCTCCAGCTCGATATTAGTGCCAAAATACATTTTATTGGCTAACTTTGTTATTCTTGAGTTGCTGAATTCAAAAAAGTTAGGTGCCATTTTTTTCGACCACTCCTTCAGCCGCCATTTTGTATTTCAAAATGGCCGACATTCCACACTGAACATTGTCATCCATGGTATCATCGGAAAGGGAATATTATACTGATCATTTTATCCCATTACATCCATATCAAAAAATGCATAGTTACATAGTTATTTAACAATAAAACAAGTCACGTGACCAAAAAGGTCAACATTTTAATTTTCTCAAATACTTTACTGTTTGGTATCGTAGGATAGCTTTTTTTATTCTGAATACAGTTTTACTAATATCTATTTAATTTTCCTTTATTTATTGTCATAATTTTCCAATTATGTAAATAAATTTTTAAATGTACAATAAAAAAGGTCTCCTTCGTATTAAGATAACAACGGTTTTTCCTATTGGTTTTAAAATTCATTCAAATGTTGGTAACATTTATCTGGTTATAATAACAATTTCAGTGTGTGAAACTACTGTAGTATAAGTTAAGTTTAACTATCAAGATCCTCGATATGCCCGGTGTTTGCATTGCAAGTAAAAAACAAGATCAAACAACCATTGCTTTGCAGGTAAATTAGTTGCGACGCAAACATGATTTGGAGGTAAAGTAATTGATTTTAGTACCTTTTATTTGACCAAGTTCATACAACTACTACAGCAGAAACAGAAACGTAACTTTGGAAAGTAATTTAGATTTGTCTTAATTCTGCTAGTTAATTTTTTTTTATTTATAACTATATCCAGTGCAGTGGCATCTATGTTGTTTTTTTCAAACATGGTTTTCTGCCAATAACATGGTTGAATGTTGTAAGCCTAGGCCTATATATATAAAGTAAATCGATAAAAAAGTTGTTGCTTATTTAAATTAATTTATGTACACATTCTTATATTATATATATTGGATATTTGTGTGACCATAAAGGCAGGATAGAAAACAGCTCATCTACACTATGTATAAGTAGTCAGATGATAACATAATTTTATTGAATATAAATTAAATCGGTGGCATATGCTCATACTCATAAGAATACAAATAGTAACAACAAACGGATACAATAGGATCATGCCCAAGAACAATAAAATAATAATAATAATTGAAAACGCACCGATGACTGAAAGGCCGATTCCATCTCCTACCGGTGTGTGGTCGCACTTCACTCTTTAAAAAAAAACTCACTGCATTTTGCATTTTTGATAAATATAACTGAGAAATGCAGTAAAAGTAACAAAATTAAAATACAAATTTATAAAAGGGAATTCAATAACTGAAATCGTTACATACAGTACATATTTATAAAGTGTCTATAGTTAAAAGATTTCGTTTTTCTCAAACTAATTTGAATATTATTGCTGGAAAGCGGATTTTGTTTCCCTTCTTTCCGATAAGTTCTTAAAGTTAAGTTACCACAAACAAGTATAGTTTGATTAATTATTCTATATGACTTTTAATAATAACAACGTATAGTTAGGATTTATATTGCGATAATCACAAACCATACGTAAAAATCAAAGGGAACCTTTAGATGTTAAAAACACCGTAATTTGTTTCTTTACAATATCGATTGGTAGTTTGTAAAGGCAGCAGTAGGAAACTGACTTTTCTTTATTTCATGTAAACTTTATTTGAGGAAAACTAATTGATCTTAATTTTTGTTTTAAATTCTTAAGATTTTTTCACTGTATAATAATATCAAATGCAAACATTCTGTTTGCTGCACTTCATCTGACGTTCAAAGAGAAAGGCGTGCCAATTAACATTGGCATTGTGCACAGATGGCTTTATATTGTGTGGTACCCGCTTTGACAAAAATACAAATGATTTTGAACGCTACGCAAATGATACCATGACCCGTAGAATTTTTTCTTTTTACGAAAAACAGAAATGTAAACTACTAAAAATAAAATAGATTCAGAATTTAAAAAGCTATCCAACGAAACAAAACAAAGATGTGATTTGACAACAGTTTATTTCACCTTTGTTCACGGACTATAGTTATTTTGATTTTAAATTAAATAACTCGGAAACTTGACATTGAAGTTAAGTGTAATCCAGTACCGTACGGTACTTATTTAGTATTAAGATAATATATAACATACTATAAAACATATAAATGAACAATAACAAAGTAGAATGAAAATCAAACAAACATTTGAATAAATTGTAAAACCAATAAGAAAAACCGTATTTATTTTAAAATGAAGGAGACTACTTTTTTTTTGTTAAAATGAGTATAGCGATTTAATGAATAGGCAAACTGCCTTAAAAAGTGGCATGTTTCGAGAAACTATTCTCATCAGAAGAAGAACAGAAAACAACGCCTAAACTACTTATATACCAATAGGACAGGTTGTATGTAAATAAGAAAGTAATTAGCATGATAAAACACAAGGAACATTTAAAAACAATTTATTTACATAATTGGAAAATTATGACGATAAACAAAGTAAAATAGAATAGATATTAGTAAAACTATATTCAGAATAAAAAATTCTATCCGATACCAAACAGTACAGTATTTTGGTGAAATTTCATTTTGACCTTTTGACCTTTATTGGTCACATGATTTGTTTTATTTCGCAATAACTATGTAACAATGCGTTTATTGATATGGGTGTAATGGAATAAAATAATTGGTATTACATTCCCTTTCCAATGATACCATGGATGACCAAGTTTAGTGTGGAACGTCGGCCATTTTGAAATACAAAATGTCGGCTGAAGGAGTGGTCGAAAAAAATGGCACCTAACTTTTTTGGATTCAGCATCTCAAGAATAACAAAGTTAGCTAAAAAAATCTATTTTGGCACAAATATCGAGCTGGAAGACATAATAACCCGTACTAACAGCAAGAAACTCAATTAAATCCACTGGCCCTATTTTATGGAATTCTTTTCACACCTCCCTAACTAACCGCTCTTTCGAATCTTTCAAGTTTTGCTACAAATCATCGTTGGTATCAAAGTATTCAATCGATCTCCCCTAAGAATTCAGTCGTTATCCTCTAACCCAGTTTTTTAACTCTTGTCCAGCGTCTTCGTCCCTTCTGTCCTCGTTCGTCACATGTTTTTTTCCTGTGTCTTCTTGTGCTTGTGTATGTAGCTTAAATTTTTTATTATTTTTTCTTTATTCTTATTTATTTATTCATATTTTATTTTCATTTATTTATTTATTGACTACTTTTGAAACATTTATTATATATACTTTTTGAATTATTTTTTTTCTGGTGGAACTAGCCTTAAAGCCATCTGGGCTTATTTATGTTTCTCCAGCATAAGTGCATCCTAATTAAAAAAAAAAAAAAAACACTGTAATATTATTTCACAATGATGGGTCTTATGAAAATAAATTGAATATTACTGAAATATAGTTCCAGCAACAGAAATTATGACTTTACCAGTCATTTATTGGTTATAGGAATGTTTACATTTTTTTTTGTAGAACAAATGTTGATATTGAAAGAGGTACATTTACAGTACTGTCTCCGGCACCAAGACCTTTACCTCAGCGTTACTTATTGCTAAGTGATGTCCGTTTTATGGACATAAAGTGAAATCATTTACTTGTTAACTTGATTTTGGTAAAAGTTTGAGCACAGGCTGTAATTGTACAGATTTTCTCTTCTGCTGTTACATGGAGTAACTGAAAAGAGACCCCAAGAGATAAAGCTGCATTTTTGGCTGATTGTATCGTCATCTGTGTTCACTTACAATAATTCAGTACGGGTAGATAAACCAATATTGCTGCGTCATTTAGGCCTACATGTATTGGATATAATTTATGTTTCAGAATGGCATCAAGACTTGTAATGTCGCTTATGATATAAATGAAATGCAGAGATGTTGATGAATTTTAAGGGATTTTTAAAATAAAATGCAGTAACAAAATGATTTTTTCTATGCATTTCATTTTGTATATGTACGGTCAGTCGGTTAAGCTGATCAAAATGTTCATTCACTTCTTTGTTAGCCGTCTTAACTTGGATAAATCAATCGGTCAGCAAAAGCTGAATCGGATTCAGATTGAAATGAGAGATTGTTCTGACCAATTTATACGCCATTTTGTGAAATCACATCAATCATATTTCCATAACTCTTTGTCACAAATCAATAAAATTCACTATACGTAAACTTCAGGTCAAGGGTAAAAATATTAGCAAATAAAATTTAGTTTTGATCAATTTAGAGCATGAATTGGGCCATTTGCGTGTTTCAAAAAATTACTGCGCAAAAACACTTTTGCGCGCGCGGTTCTTAAAAAGCGTAAAAAATACGAATTTTTTGTACAAATCGCATTCTACTCACCAACCTTAGTACATTCACCAAATTTTACTCCGTTCCGATTTAAAATAACGATATCAAGCAGGTTAAAAATGCGCACATTAATTGCATAAAAGTGCTGAAAATGGTGAAAAATATGGAATTTTTAAATTGAAAATAATTCAGAATGCACACTGACCCCCAATTATACAAATTTCAAAGAGCGCGCAGTGCGCTTCTACGTACCTAATTTTTCTTCAAAATCATTTTTTGCTCAATTTCATTGTCTTTCGAAATTGTGATCTTCAAGTTTATTTTGAAAAAATCATACCAAAAAATTAGAACATGATGTGGGTCCTGTAATTTCACCTATGCTACACGGTATATGGATATACAGTATACTGTACATATTATATAGGACACATAATAGTTACAACTCAGCACTATAAGCATATATGCATACATCAACTTTGTACGATCGCATGTTAACGTAGATGCATGTTTAAAAAATTTTAATTTCATTAAAATGATAAAAATGATCACCTATAATTCGTTAAAGTGACGAATTAAATTCTAGTTCCTATTTGTACTTTTTTGAAAGCAAAACATTTGGAAAACTTCTTAGATATAATGTTTCAGTTTCCATTTTAAATACACAAACCAACAGTGGTGTACGAAGAGGAAACTTTCTAACATCCCTCTCCACGAACATGGTGGGAGAATCACCACAAACATTCCTTTTGAGACATGGACGAGTACTGTACTGTATTGCCTGCTTACACAGTGTTGCATGCTGTAAAAAAATACTGGGATTGCTACATTTCGCATTAGGTTTATCCGGTAAGAAAATAAAGTATGAAGGACATGGACATTTAACACACGGGTAGTCATTGCTAGTTTTCGACGAATGATCTGGTGAAGTTCGATGTACAGGTAACATAATATAAACACTATAAATATATAATACAATTCACAATTCCTAAGAAAGAATTTGTTATTTTATTGAGGTATTACAAAGACCATACTAATACCATTCTTGATACAATATGCAATAAGTTTTGCATGAATTTAGAGTTATCGCTTAGATTTAATTAATGTTTTAGTTATCGTTCGATCTTAATAGCTGTCCCCATCTCGATATCGTTCTTTTAAATTCCTCATCCTTTTCTTGTTTTTTCTTCTCAATCCTTTTTCTGTGTGGTCTTTTAGAATATGTATTAACAGGTCGCCCAACATTAACGTTTGGTCTGTTATGTTCAGGTGATGACTGATAACCAGGTCGTGAACCAGTGTTAGTCGGGTAACCGTTTACAACGTTCTGTGGGGGCTCGGGCGTTTCAGGTACTTTAGTTGTAGTTGCTTGGTAACGAACAGGTGGTGGGTGATATGGAGCAGGTGGTGGATAGTATGGTGCATGGTACGGCGCAGCTGGTGCTCCATAATGCTCATGGTTTTTAAGGTCTGTAATCTCAGTTTGCAGTATTCCGAGCTCAACTAGAACGTCCGAGACTAAAATAAAGTAACGTTTTAATTAAAATTAAGACTAGATTACCAATCGCATTTTATATTCAGTAGTAATTCAATCCGGTAAATATGATGTGGAAGCAAACTTTAGTGTATAGGTATATACCAGAAAAATTTTATTTTTGTCACGTCTCCAGGACTTGTTTATTGGTGGTGAAAGTTAAAATAAAAATAAATAAAAATGACTACACAGTAATCAGTTATTCAGGTTTATAATATAACAATAGAAATTGGATGTCCTGTTTGAATCCGGAGCTAATCACGGCATTTTACACGGTGCCTCAAGGTTTGATTCATTTTTTTTTAAATATTTAAAATCAATTACTAAGGGAACTTACCTGTTCTTTCCAACCAATCAAAACGGGTATCCAGTGAAGAAAGTTGATCTTTGACTTGTTCTAACTCTTTTTCTATTTCGTCGGTGTTGATTTCTTCAACCTCATTGGTTGGTTGATTGAATGGTTCTGCGCACACTTTACCACATCCGTTACTGCAGCATTTTTCTTTATTTGGACAATCTGAATCTTCGAGACACAAATCTGTACACCTTTGTGCGCCATAAGGTGCGCTCAGCACAGGGCATTCACCATCTTTAACTGAAGTTAAATTTTGTATAAATCGCATTTCATAAACAAATCACGACTGACATTTAAATATGATTTAGCGATGTTAGACCGTATCGAGAAGAATATTATAGTCTTAGTAGTATAGTATAGTATAGTATTATTAGTTGGTATAATAATGACCCATGTTCCAAACCCATAATATTACATTACATTCCTGGTTTTGTTTCACGAAAATATCCTTTCCTATTTTATGGCCAAGCGCTTAAACTTACCAAAAGGTTCCGGTGGGAAAATTGGATGAACACACTCTTTTCCACAACCATTGAAGCAGCATCTTTTCTCATTTTGGCAGTCATCATCGGTACCACATCCATGTACACAAAGACCTATTGTACCAGCTGGCACATTTGGACATTCTCCAACAATTGGCTCTAGATTATTAAATTGAATATTATTTAATAAGAATTCAAGATGTATTTTCTTCCAAAAACCATGAAAAATAAAGGTTAATAAAATCAGACTTTGAATAAACAACAAAAACGGTTAAATTTAACCAATAACTCATTATTTGAATTTTTCACTTTAACTTAAAATTTTCTAGAATGAATTTTTGGTCAAAATGAAAATCTATTATGCGACATTACAAAGCCATATTCAACAAAACATTTCAAAAAATTATTTTTTCACGGGAAAAATATTTTTAATAGAAAATGCTACAAGAATGTAAATAGGTTAACGAGTTAATTACTAGAAAAAGCATAGAATCGACATTTTTCTTGTATGTTGTTTTTTTTAAAATAGATTTAATGTTTTTTGTGTATATCTGCCAAGAAACCCATTATTATTAACTTAATAACTCAAATCTGAATGTAAACTATTAAAAATTACCTGGGGTGCAGACATCTACAAACTCATCACTGCCGTCAGTACAATCTTTGTGCTTGTTGCACACAAACTGATTTGACAGACATTCTCCAGAGACGCACTGAAAACAATAATGAAACGTGTTGGCAAAGTAACTAACATTGTGGGTTTTAATATATTGTTGCCTTTAGTCCGTTTATATATATATATATCGGTCCGAGTTCGAGTCTCCTTTTTCTCATTCTCACAGATTTCCTCATCTTTATCGTTTCAAATTAATTAATTAAATTTCAGTATATCACCGGACGGTTTAGAATTAATGTTCTTTCCCTGTTGTGTTTATATAATTATATAAAAGTATCTCTTCGGAGATCCCTCCTCGTGAATAAAAATACTGAAAGATGAGGGCGTATCAATTTGATCTCTGTTGCGCGTGCGTACAACTGAGGACTAGTGCTGTTCCGCCGTACCACGTTATCCAATCGAGTTCGAACAATACCATGAAAGCCCCAGTGGTCTAATGGTTAGGACATCTGCATATCAAGCAGGCGGTCCGAGTTCGAGTCTCGGTTGGGGCATTCTCACAGATTTCCTCATCTTTATCGTTTCAAACCGGGCGGTTTAGAATTAATGTTCTTTGCCTGTTGTGTTTATATATATATATAATAATATATCGTTTCAAATTAATTAAATTTCAGTATATCACCGGGCGGTTTAGAATTAATGTTAGCCCGATGTGTTTATATATATATAAATCCAAAGGCAATTTACTGAAAAAAATGACAATGCTGTGGGTATCAGTGGCTGGATCTCAATGGAGATACAAAAAAAAAGCGAAAAACTAAATCAAAACAATAAAGTAAACAGCCAGAAAAGTTAGCAGAGCTTTCGGGCAACACTAGCCCTTCATCAGTATATAGGCCTATATAAATGTATCTTTTAATCGGATTTGCTGACAACTGATATTTATTTGTTTTTCAACGAAAACAAATACAGTATCTTGTAACCAGGTTTGACATTTAAGGTTGTTTTTATAGCAGCTAATTCTAAAAATACCATTTTACCTTAAATTGATCTTCAGTACATTTACATCCAACTTCATCAGCCCTAGAAGTCCCACAATCAAAGAGACCATTACACTGGACAGAAGCGAGTAGACATGTTCCGTCTGGGCAAAGGAAATTATTCGGAGGACCACATGTGAAAGGGCAACCCTCTTCATCGTCTCCATTTGGACACTGTGGAGTACCATCACACACCTGGAGAGGTGTAAGGCAAATACGGACGGGAGAGTTGCAATCGAATTCCAATTCCTCGCATTCGCATTGTGTTGTCTCGTCATCCGAGCAGTGAACCGTTCCGTCACAAACGAGTGACTGTGCTATACATGTGCCATCACTGCATTCAAATTGATCTTGTGTACATCCACATTCAGACTCGTCGTCTCCATTAGGACAATCTTCTACTAATCCATCGCATACAAACGAGTTCGGAATGCATTTTGAGTATCCTTTACATCGGTACTGGTCAGAGTCACAAGATTCGCAGTCATGCTCGTCTTCACCACTGTACCCGCAATCTTTGTTCCCATCACATAGCTATAAACAAAATTAATAGTCTATATAAACATTCTTCAATATCACCATAACAAAACACAAAATAAAATGTGTTGGTTCTTAGTTTCTTGCAGACAGTCTTGATTCTGTTTCCGAATATACCAGTAGACTACGTTTCTATTCCGCAAGATTAGATAAGATCAGATGATGTGTATGTCTAGAAGCTGAATGAATTGGTTGAAACGAACAACTCGAAAGGCACATAAGTAAAAGTTCATCTGAAAGATATTCGACCAAACCACTCCCCGCTCATTCATTCCATCCCACTGTTTTAGGGTTATTTACTTACCTTATCACGTGGAATGCATATACCACTATCACATTTAAATTCGCCGCTAGTGCAGGCGCACCATTGGTGTTCGTCCTCACCACCCTCGCATTCTGGGTTACCATTGCATACAGAGCTCTCTGGAATGCACGTGTCATCGTTGCATTTAAACTGCTGAGCTGTACAGGATTTACAGTTGACTTCGTCATCCGAGTGGTAACAGTCATATTGGCCATCGCACTGCCATTCAATGTTAATGCACGATCCACTCTATAGATTAGACATAACATAATCCATCAGTAATAGTAATATTAAATGTATGCGACATAAAACTAATCGATAGAACATTCCAGGTGACGAGCTCCTAATCGGGATTGTTTGAGATTTAGGAATACACCTATCAAAGAATAAATTGATGCGTGTTTTAAAATAAGCAGTTCTAAATTTAACCCACGGCATATGTGATACTAAAAACATTATTTAAAGCGTCCTGTCAATTTAAAATAACGAAAACGAATTATATATGTTTTCAGAAAACTCATAACGAAGACATCAGGGATAAAGCTGGGCTGGTTTAGAAAGCGAAGAATAAACAATAATCATGTAAATTAAATTGAAAATGTGAATTCAATTATATATTATGTTAAATTAAATGATTATTAATATTAGAACAAATACAACAGATCAAAACCCTACCTTGCACTTAAACTCATTTTCTTTGCATTGTCTGTTGTCACACAGACCATCTTCTTCATCATCACCCGCTGGGCAGTCACTCACCATATCGCAAGCCCAAGATCTTTCAATACAGTCGCCATTATCACACGCAAACTGATCTTCTTTACAAACGTTCAAATTACAGGCGGATTCGTCCTTAAATACAAAACCAACAAAAAACAAAAGTAAAAAAATATGTCCCCCAAAAACATGTTTTCACTTATAAAATTACAAAATAATGGTTAAATTTAATTTTAAAAAACCAATTAGGTAGCAGCCAATTTAAATAACTCTTATCCATCATCAAAATGGCATAGGGCCTATTCAACCAAAACCTTTTTAAGAATTATTTTTCAAGGAGACAATACATCTTTTTAATCAAAAAATGTTGAAAAATTTAGGACTAACATGTTATTGATTTGACTTTAGTTATTGAAAACATTAATTATTTTCTGTTCGTTTTTCCGTAATGTTCAAGTTATCCCGATTCTATTTAGGTATATGTTTATGATGTCACAAAAGCTGATTAAAATCTCGAGTTACCTTATCTTCAGTACGAGCCGAAATAGTAAATAGCGTGCCCTGCAAGTATTTTGGTTTCTGAGCGATTTATTCATTATTTTATATTAATGATGCGCGTGATAAAAACTTTAGTTTAGATGCTCGTTGATTAATACATTACCGTATTTTATTTTCCAATGTTTAAAGTAACTAATGAATCAATGTTGCAATTTCTAGTGCATGTTCAAATTAACACTTTAGTTTACCTCGCTTTCACTGCAATCTGGTTCTCCATCACACACATATTCTGTTGGCAGGCACTTGCTGTCGCCACAAGTAAATCCGTTACAATAACCTCGAAGATCTTTTTATGAAATACAAACACAATGTTACGTACTATTATAATTACGTGCTTTGTCAAAAATATCTTTTTTTATATATTATTAATTTTAGGCCCTAGATAGGATCTAATTTGGAAATTTAGAATATACAGGTTTGGAGTCGTTAGCGTACATTTCTTTCTATTTTCAATTTACATACAATCATTTTACATTAAATACCTTCTTCTTCACTCGACTGGCTTTTCTCAGATTTTATAGGTAGGCGTACCTAAAATACAAAAACATCGTACATTAAGACTAAAGTTGGTAACTCATCACATATATTGAATTTCTGCTTCACGTTTTCAAACTACCACTATTAGGCCTAAAGCCTCGGTGGCCGAATTGTATTTCTAAAAAAAATTGTAAGCGTACATAAAATATGCAGGGAAAATACCTTTACCTCAACTGTTTGTACAAAACACTCAGATATGCATATTAAACTTAGAAGACTCAGCAAAATAACTATCCGATGACTCCCGATGTTTAAAGCCATAACTACACACTGTTCTATAAGACGTGTGAGCAGCGTAGAGTAAATGAAGAAATGCACGCTCTATCGTTGATGTTACCCGGCTTACTGAGTCGCCACGTATACATTCAGTAACATCTAGTTTAATTTGCATAAACTTTTCCACCTGCATTGATTACGTAATTATGAATTGAAGCGCTTTAAGAAAAACGTCTTATTTTTTCATATTTTTTCTAGTTTATTATTCTCAATAACTGTTTCAATATAAGTCTCTCTCAAGTTTTTTAAGAAATTAAAATCTCACGGTACAGTTACTAGAGGTCATTAGGGCCTACTGTATTGTTATTAAATATCTTGCTTTGGTCACAAATCCGTCTTTACTACACATTGGAGTGGACGTCATGTAAATTAGTAATTTGCATAAACTGAAAACTAAGGCAATGCCCGACGGATGAAGACAATTGTTTAGGTTAGAAAGAAACGATGTTTGAAACATGGGTATTGTTATACTTTGTTGTAACTTTCAGTATTTTTATTCCGTCAAATCAGGAGGTAAGAAATCTTCGTTTTGTTTTAATGGTTTTGTGACACAAGATATTATAATCCTTAAATAACTAGGCCTAAGAGGCTACACGTCACCAGTGTCCTAGGCTCAAGCCCACTGTATGGAAGGACATCCGATAGGAGAAGCCAACCAAGCCCAGTGGCATATCTATAATATTTGGAACCCGAGATTTTACTGGACAAATATGGTTCATAATGCATGAAGAATAGATGATATTTGCGCCTTCGGTTAGTAAGCCTCAGATAGTAAATTAACTTTTGAGTCATAATTACTGATAATCCAAATGTTATATTCCAGTTTGTTAAATTAGAGAGAGAAAAGACACCACACAAGGATAACCTAAACACAGAAGAAAATATTGAAGGTATTGGTATTATTTTACTTCTCCGTGTAATTTGTCTTCTCAGTGCAGTAAACGCACTTTTTCACTCATTTTTGTCCCTTTCGTCTTCATTTTTATACGTCCCATACGTCCAATGTACAATATTGTATTAACATCCATATGACCTTATTGATTTTGTCAGAATCTTTATATTTATTTATTCTTTCCTTATCATTATTGTGTCCGTCAATTATCTTGAGATCAATTTCATCTAGCTACGAGTATATTCCTTTTACAGGAATCGATTAGCTTTTCACGATGCGCAATAAAAAATTACGCGGTCTACACGATTTCAGTTTTATAACCTTTCTTTAGCAAGTTCATCATATTTTATACACTTTTCAACTTTAAATCGCGTTATACGAGCATATAAAATGACAGGCGCGGCTACGCACGTGTAGGCTAAAAAATTGTGAAAATAAGCTTATTTTAAAAATTAATATAGACCCTATTTTTCATTTTATTTTGCTGTGTGTCTTTCAAGTATATGTATCATATTTATGATTTATTATAAAAATAAGATAGAAAAGGTTGATTACGTCATCATTAACTGCATATTAAATAAAACATTTTAATTTCGGCAATCAAACAAACTATGACATTTTCTTGGATTGGAACTGAATTTTTTTAAATGTCATAAAGTAATTCAATTTTATTTCTTAGTGTATAAAGTATACGCCTGATTTACAACGAAATCTAGAGAAAAAAATAAGTTATGTCTTTATTTTTATGTAACAAGGGTGGTTTATGATTCTTGAAAGGGATTTTTGATCGGGTTGTTTTATACAAGTGACTCAATGTGATACCGGATATTGTATTTGCGCTACCAAGATCCTATCTTTATCTTTTATATATTATAATTAAAGATCATGACAAAATCAATGCATATAGCCTATAATTCGTCATATTGACAAATTCAATCTAGTTTTAGGTTAATGTTATGATATACGTCATTTCATTTATTTATGTTGGATTGGATTTCAGGGCGCTTATTCCATGGATGCATTAACAGTTTTCGATGCCATGATGGATCATGTATTCTTAAACATTTTGTTTGTGATGGTATTCCCGGAGACTGCTTATATAACGAAGTAAGTTTTGTTTTCTAGATTTTCAACATTGATTGTTTGTTTAGGTCATCTTTTTTTGGTAAAACTGCTGTATGCCTATATCAACAGTAGGTTGTTGCTTAATACGTAACAAAATGACTAGCGTTTACATTTAGCCACATCAAAAAGTGAATTAGAATATTATTCTTGGTTTATTCATTAAATAGTCATAATTTTACTATTTAAATATTAAATACCACAGTTAAATAATCAGATTATTTTAAAAGAATTAAAAAAATAAGTTATCTTCTTTACCTGTAAATATTTTAGAATGAACAATTCTGGTAACAACACTGCTAAATACGACGCCAAGGACTACGTACTGTGTTTTTGTCCTGTCCTGTAGGCTACATATTGTGTATTTGATTTAGACAGTAGCCTACATGCTTTACGTTTTCGACATCGCCGCCATATAGTAGTGCGTGAAATAAAATGCATTCATTCATTCATTACGGGGGTAGGCCTATGGATATTGTCATTCATCCAGGTAGTGGCCTACGTTTAAAGAGAGATAAATATAATTCACTGGATTAGATTTATCTCTTTCTAAACATTCATTCATTGGAACATCATTCCACCTGTATCAAACGTCATCGAATTAATTTTATTTCTTATATTTTTAGGATGAACATAATTGCCATCAACACACGTGTGACGTAGATGAGTTTAAGTGTAACAATGGTAAATGTATTTCCTCTCATTGGCACTGTGATGGAGTCTTTGATTGTGATGACCATGAAGACGAGGGTCATGAATGCAAACATTCGACATGTGAAAAAGACAAATTTCAATGTCAGTTAGGTGAGTCCGATCCTGTTTAAACAATATCTTAATATTATTTTAATAATATACACCCTATACACAAGCGGTATAAGTCGGGCGGGATTAAGTTTAGCGACAATAAACATTAAGCAGTCCTCGGAAAGACATATAATATGATACTCTATTTTTTTCTGTCAACGCGCGGCAGATAGATTTGTGCATTAGCTCTCCAATAAGGGCATTTGTTTTTTGTATTTTTCATATGGTGAAAGATTATTTAGAGGGTTAAGTTAATATTTATGAATTACGTTCCCATTTCTACCAATGCGGTAGGCCTACTGCAGGTTGTTTGTTATCCCTGACATGATACCGTAAGAGATTCGGTTGATATAGAAGGTCTCTTTTAAAAGAAAGAACTTTTAGATTATATTTAAAATATTTAAAGGTTTGGGAGAATTTCTAGAAACGGTTGTTTCATCTCCATGTTTCTCTTCACAAAGCCTTTACAAAAGTAGTTGCCTCTAAGCCAAGGATGACAACTAATAATGACATATATTTTTAAAAGAAAATCCTTAAATATTTTTTTGTATAGGTACATGTATACCTAATAGGTGGCGTTGTGACGGTGAGTTCGACTGCTACTCGTTTGAAGATGAGGATAATTGCGAGTTTTGTTCACCGAATGAATACAGATGCAATTCAGGAGAATGTATCTCGAACGTAAGGTTTTATATTTGATATACCTTAAGTATGATGCGGTTAATATTTCGGAAATTATATTATGCCTAAATTATTCTGTTGGTTTATTTTTTAGAGCATTGGTGCATTGATTAATTTAGGTATCTTATGTAGTATATGTTGTGTGTTATTTGTGTATGGATTTAATGTATAGTGACGTATATTTTTTAAGGCATTGGTTTGTAATCTTCATAAAGACTGTGATAATGGAGAAGATGAAAGCTATTGTACGGAAAACAACCAGTTATGCTTTGGAAAATTCTTCTGTGACTATGGTAATTGCTTCCCACTAGATGTTTTGTGTGATGGTACACAACAATGTGTTGATGGCACGGATGAACAGGAGTGTTCTTCTTGCACATACTCACAATTTAAGTGTTATGATGGTTCTTGTGTAGAGCATTATAACCTTTGTGATGGAGAGTCGGACTGTTCAACCGGAGAGGACGAATATGACTGTGAGAATAAGTGCCACGTGGGATTCTTGTGCGACGATAACGAATGTATCTCTGCGTCAAAGGTTTGTGATACGGTTAAGGATTGCTCTGGCGGTGAAGATGAAGAATCTTGTGTGACGTGTAATCATTACCAATTTAAATGTAATGATGGTTCGTGTATTAGAAGGAGGTTAAAATGTAACGGTTATTTTGATTGTCAGGATGGATCGGATGAATACAATTGTGTTGATAGTTGTCACTACGGATTTCTCTGTGAAGATGGAAAGTGCATTGCGTCAGAGAAGGAATGCGACACAGTACGTGACTGTGCATACGGAGAAGACGAAGAATCGTGCGCATCGTGTAGCCATTATGAGTTTCAGTGTGACGATGGATCATGTATTCCTAGACGATTGAAATGTAATGGATACACAGATTGTTCAGACGGGTCTGATGAAGGCAATTGCGTCAATAGCTGTCACTACGGGTTTCTGTGTGAAGATGGACTTTGCATATCTACGTCAAATGTGTGCGATACAGTACAAAATTGTCTTTACGGTGAAGATGAAAGATTGTGTCCTTGCTACGACTATGAATTTCAATGTGACGACGGCTCCTGTATTGACAGAGAGTTAAAATGCAATGGCTACTTTGATTGTTACGATCGGTCAGATGAGAAACATTGCGTTGAAAAATGTCATGGTTTCTTGTGCGAAGATGGAGAATGTCTTCCAAGATCAAAAGTGTGTGATTCAAATCGTGATTGTTATCATGGTGAAGACGAAATAGAATGTCTAATTTGTAATGAGTATGAGTTCGAATGTGATGACGGTTCATGCATTGGTATACGGGTGAAATGTAATGGTTATCCTGATTGCCCTGACGAGTCAGACGAAAGCAACTGCGTATCGAACTGCGGAGAGAGAATGACATGTAATGATGGTAAATGTGTCTCTCTGGCTTATAAATGTGACGGAATCGATGACTGCAGCGAAGGAGAGGACGAATGGGACTGTAATAATATTGCCTGCGCAGAAAATAATTTTATTTGCATAAACGGCCAGTGCATTGACCGTTTGGAAGTATGTGATGAAGTTATTGACTGCCCAGAGAAAGAGGACGAATCGAATTGTTTGTATGATCCACATTTGTTTTGTTGTGAAAACGGAGCGTGTATTTCAAAATGTAAGTTATTATTATTGTATAATTTGAAGTTATTAAATATATCCCATATATTGATTAATCAAAAATAAAAAGAACAGCACTAAATAATAATGTTACTATTTCAGATTAATTAAAAATAATAATAACTACTACAGTAGTAATGACTAAAATTTATGTGTTTAAATTTTAAATGTAAATATGTATAATTATGTTTGTATGATGTAGTATGTTTAAGTGGATATTAGCCCTTGATGGCATTTGCAGCAATAAAGAAATTGAATTGAATTGAATTGACAGATGGAGTTTGTGACGGGTATTTAGATTGTACAGACGGTGAAGATGAGCGGTCATGTGGTTCAAATTGCATTGGTAAATTCCAGGTGAATTAGATATTTCATAAACTTAAAAATGTATATGCATTTAAATTTTACCGATTTTTCAAAAGGTGCTATTTTTAAGCAGGGACCAAACGAAGTTACAATGTAACCTTAAAGTGCCCAATTTCGCATAATATGTCGTTCTATGAAAGATAGGCTAAGTGTATGTTTCTGTTGCAGTGTGCTGCTGACCATTGCATTGATCCAGCTCAAATATGCGATGACCATGTGGACTGCACGGATGCTAGAGATGAGTTAGATATTGTTTGCTTAAGACGTAATAGATGTGGCGATAACCCATTTTGGTGTTCAAATGGCTTGTGTGTTCCAGAGGTAAGCCCACCTCTTCTCCTTTTTAAAAATGTTTACCAAGAATTAATTAGTGGTGTATCATTTCACTCTGAATTGACGCTTAAATTAACCCCGATGAAGAATACGAGAGTAGCCTACATTTAATTTATGCCAGGTTTTCATTGCATTTTACACATGAATAATAGAAATTCATTTGATTTAGGAATACCACTGTGACGGCGCGTTTTCCGATTGTAATGATGGGGTAGATGAAAGCGTGTGCCCATTCAGGCAGTGTAACCCATCTCAGTATCTATGTGAAGCAGATAATCTCTGTCTAAACAAGTCTGTAGTATGTGATGGCTTCGATGATTGTAGTGATCGGGCTGACGAAGATAAATGTGCACTTAACATCTGCCGGAATGACCAGTTCCAATGCCATTCAAGCTTTGAGTGTATCCCGATTGAGTGGAGATGTGATGGCTTGATTTTTGACTGTAAGAAAGGAGAGGATGAACTTGATTGCCCTGGTCGTTGTGCTTACAATCAATATCAGGTTTGTCTTGAATACTTCCTTTGGTAATTTGGTTTTGTTTTAAACGGTGCCAAAAAAAGTAGGTATGATATTGAACCTTAATTATTGGCACTTTCTACACGTGTGCAATGTTGCGAAACATTATCTCTGTGGTGATAACTTCAGCTTTCAATTTACCCATCGTTCTAATTTTATTCAATCTAATTATAAAGAATTTTATATTAGATGTCTTTAAATTTTGCTTGTTTTTATTCACCTGTGTGTACATAGAATAGCCGGCCCTGACGATTACTGTAGTCCTTAATGGAATAGTTTTTTTCTCGACATTTCCTTTTTGGCGGTTTTACTTTACCGTTTTGATTTAGCTCTTGCCTATTTTATTAATTTTGATTTCGATTCCCACATATTTTGTTTTCAGTAATTCTCTCTTACAATACTAATTTTTGTTTACCCTTTATAGTGCGTTTACGGAAAATGTATCCACCAATCTGCTGTATGTGATGGCGTTGTCGATTGTTTCTATTTGGGCGATGATGAATATGTACATCAATGCTCAACAGGTAATTCTAATACGTATGATACACCCTCTTTTTCTTTTTTTTTACTCCTGTAAATCACTAGAAAATCTTCACAAACATGTTCATGTGTTGATGGATAACGTAAATATTATTAAAATATTATTATTTATTAGCTACTGTACGAGTCGGTCCATTTAATTACCGGTACATTTTTTAAACTAGAGAAAACGTAATTACATTACAATATAAAATTTATTGACAAAAAGAGAGATCTCTTTTATCAATAAATTTTTTATTGAAATTATATGGTAAACGTCTTTTATTTCGTAAAACGTAATTAGTTTAGGCCTATCCATCCTGTAAATGGCGAGTAGCTCGCTGTTGGATGCGTTTGAAATATACAAACATCAATAAAAACTGATAGCCGTTATATGACAATCTATAGGCCCATATCGTAAAACATACCTATATTAAACAATGGTAATTTTACCTGGAAAACTGTTGAATTGATAAATTCTTGTGTTGAGTTACCGTAACGTATCAGAGCATCGTCATGGTCAGTGACTAGGCCTACCATTGGTTTGGGGATACTTGCTATATGAAATCAATACACAACAAAAAACAGTTGTTCGTTAGTTGACTCTTTATAAAAAAAAAGACGTCGTTGATAATCATTATTACCGTAATTATCATACCATAATGTTCACATCATAAACCCGAGTGTACATTACTCAAATCATGATAATTAATAAATCAATTAAAAAGTCTTTTCAAGTAAAAAAACTTTATTTATTTTAATTGAACACTGAATGTTATATATATATAATGCTAAATATTATTATGGTAAATAGGATTATGTTAAATAAAAGTCGTATGTATTCATCTTTCAGACGTTATTGAAATAATTATAGATGAACTACTTAGCATACGAAATTCTATAATTTTTGATGATTTGGGTAAGTTTTTAATTTACATTAGGCCTACATTTACTCACGACATGACAGACTTAAATATTTATTATAAACATTTACAGTAATCAATAACAACAATCTCGAAAGAGGCGATATTTAATTATTTTTGCGATATTCAAGAACTATTATTGGTTATTGATACTTGTTGGTTATTATTTAATATTTGGCTAGAATGATTACTATGTCACAAAAAAACAAAACACTATTTATAACAAAAACACAATATATAAAAATTTGTTGAATTATAAGAATTGTATAACGTGTTTCTGTTAGATTCGTTCGATAGTAGACGTGAGCTTGCTGAATCCCTCACAAATATCTTGGAAGAAATTCATGAATTGCTAACCGGAACTCAGAGTAGGTTATTTCAGAAAAGATATATTATTATATTTCCTTACAAAATGATGTTTGGCCTGGTGGTAGATTTAAAAAAAGACCCGGATATATTTACAATAGTCATTTTCACCTCCACCTTTTGATTTTTAAACGTAGGTACATCTCTGCATGTCCCAACCAGCGAACTTACTAGATTTAATTACATACTACTTTTTTCAGCTAATTCTTTTTGATTAATTGTGATAATAGAAATTGATACGTATTTAGGCCTACTATACAGTCTCTCCAGTAAAATTGCAAAAAATAGATAGAAAATGCCGAATAATAGTAATAGTTTTCTATATTTGAAGTATTTATTGTTAACATCTTAAGCACATGAGAAGTAGACGAGATCACAGTGAGATTGCAGTAACTCATGTTTGAAACGCATTCCTAAAATAGTAAGCTTGTATATTTTTACAGAGCGTGAACTGCTGAACAAGCGTAACGAAACACTCACTGTCATTGAAATTCAGTCAAGTTTGAGGCATGCACGAAAGGAACTTGTAAAACACCAAATGGATGATGAATCACGCTCAACTGGGCTACATTGAAAACCGCACTCTATCAACATAATGTATCGCCTTCGCCTTCAATTCGTAATCTAGAAGAGATGACAAGACAAGTGTTCTATTTTGTAGACGCACTAACGAACAACTGAAGCCATAAAGACTAACAAATATTAATCGATTTCTACGCTTCCAGAACATTACCATAAGGAATTAAGTTGAATAGTATTGTTAAATGTTATGTTATGAAATTTGCTCTTGTACACTAAAATTACACGTAAAGTTGTACACCATCTAATCAGTAAGTTGCAATAAATTGTACCGTCAAGACTTTATCATTGTAATATCACAACCATTAGGCCTAATCCTCAATAGCTTTCCAATTGTCAATTGACTTTTGGACTATGTGAAACATGTGTTCAGTTCTCTGGAAATCGGAAATTACGACAGAAATGGTTATTTCAGCTTTACCCCTCCTGAGGAGAATGTCAAGAAGCGATCAAAATGAAAACGAGGCGGGAATAAACATATGGAAAGAAACCAATCGTTAACAAGTGGGAATCATTTATAAACCTAAAATCTATAAACAGTATACAAAATAAAACCGATTAACAATTCTATTTACGTCTTACCATTTTTTAAACGAATAGGCTAGGCCTAATAAAATCCAAAATCACACGGTTTCAAAAAAGCATTTCAATATAAAATATTGTTTGTGAAACATTTCTCCATTCAACCATTACATAGAAATTAGAAATTAATTTATTTTAAAGATGTATTGTCCCATGAAACACAAAAAACGAAGGTCAAAATATTCTAAATTTAAATTGGCAATATCAAAGTAATATTAAAGTTATTCACTGTAAGTTGAAAATTCAAGCCAAAAACAACAAGTTTACGTAATTAACAGGTAAATAAATTTGATTAAATTTCGTCTGGAAAATTGTCGCGAGCAAAAGTAAACAAAGATTTGAAACCACGAGTACACATTATGCATGATACAAATAGGATTGTTTACAACTCGTCATGGTTGAAAAGGTGTTTTCACACAGATCGCGAGGAAATTTTATGATTATGCATACAGAGTAGCCAAACAAGCGCGTTGCATTATTGAGATATGTCTTGATCGACAACTTTGTCTGGAAGTCAAAATAATTTTTTTTAACAAAAAAACGTCTGTATTTCAGTTAAATGATTTTTGTTTTCGAATAATTTTTGGTGAAAGTTAATAACTATTATAATACTTCAAAGTGATCCAATTTTTTTCTCGAAATCTTTAATTTTTAATTTTTTGGGAATTAGGCAAAGGGACAATACCTCTTTAAGTTTGCTGTTAGGCTACTAACAATGTTGATCCAATTGGAAAATTTAGGCGTTTTTCGTTTGCAGGGAAAACAATCATAGGTTTTGGATTGTATTCAAAGAAAACCATAGTTTTTCATTTTTATTTTAAGTTTTACATTTTTTTTGCGTAGGCCTATCAGTTTCCATAATTTCAGCTTCACTTACTACAGTACATGCTAAAATGATGTGCAAAACATGAAATTGAATTGGCTTTATGGTTTGCATTACAAATTATATATATATATATATATATATATATATATATATATATATATATATATATATATATATATATATATATATATATATATATATATATATATATATATATATATATATATATATATATGCACTTGCCAGCTTTATACTCTGACGTTATCCAGATTCCTTCACTTGCACTGATGAAGGGCTAGTGTCGCCCGAAAGCTCTGCTAACTTTTCTGGCTGTTTACTTTATCGTTTTGATTTAGCTTTTCATTGGATAGCGACTCTTTAACATTCTCGGCGTGGTACGTGGTACTATAATGTTAAAGAGTCGCTATCCAATCGAGTTTGAACAATACCATTGAAAGCCCCAGTGGTCTAATTGTTAAGACATCTGCATATCAAGCAGGCGGTCCGAGTTCGAGTCTCGGTTGGGGCGACTTTTTCTCATTCTCACAGATTTCCTCATCTTTATCGTTTCAAATTAATTAATTAAATTTCAGTATTTCACCGGGCGGTTTCGAATTAATGTTCATTGCCTAATGTGCCACTTTTTTACTGGCATTCTGTACCCAATATGAATGCATTTCAAAGCATCTACTCCATTTGTGTAATGGCGAGAGCCAATAGCTGTAGGCTTCTTCGCTTGACGATGGGAGTTAATCCAAATCATTAAACTGTTTTTGGAGTAGCTCCACATATATAACATTGCATTGATTACTTGGTTTCAGTCAAATCATTCACGACCTTTTTGTTAATCATGGTGAATTGTAAAATTGTAGTGTATTTAGATGTTGTCTTTTCTGTTTTATTCTGCAGCCAGTTTATAGTTAATATAAAATAATATTTTCGTTGGTTGCAGCTTTTTTTTTTATCTCATCTTGAACATATTCATTCTCTACCTGTAAGAGTTGAGTCGTTTCTTTTTTGAATTGCAGGTGTAGGTCGGCAAAATCGCGAGGAAGTATCTTTCTAAATTTTCAACTACTTCTGTAATTTCTTCTTTTCTTTCCTGAACAATTCGAAGTGCAGTTTGGTCCAGCAAGCTTGCCGAATCTTCTTTAACCGTTATATTTTTTGGGTAGCATTTATGCTTAGCTTATGACACACGTTATTATAATGGTGGGTAAATATCTGCATGTTTGCCTTTTGCAGCCAACCTGTTTGGCATGACCGTTTTGTCATATCAGTTTCAACTAATAGTGACAAAGCTTCTTCACTTGTAAACTTGATTCGGATACGAACTTTCTTATTTTAGCTGGTCTTGATTGTGTAAGCATTGCAAACTTCAGCACATATTTTAAATGTGAATTTTGCTTATAGACTTATGATGCAGCATAGAGAAGTTCTTCTGGTTCTCCGACTACTAATATAGCTGATTAAATCGCGAATCCAAACTATTTTAGAGGTTTTACTTTAAAAATACGATTTTTCGGTATTTTTGGGCTATATTTGGTGACTTTTAACCACAAATTAAAGCAATAATTAAAATTTTATTTTTACTTTCTAATATGATTAATAACGGACAACAATTTCATGCAGTATCAAATCCATTGCTTTTTTCTAGAAAAAATAACAACAAATTTATCAAAACTGTTCTTTTTGCTCAGTTTAAGTGAAATGTCATGGTTTCTTCCAGTTTCCATGGTTACAAGACACTATTAAAATTTACAAAATATAAAATTATTAGTGGATTTATATAATTTAAGATGTCTTCTTCTTAACCCAATATTAAAAAATTTGGATTGCCACATTTACCAATTTGGACTTTTGGCACACTTTGAATTGATTCTGGCCCACTGTGCACCGGGACAAACTCGGGATTTTTTTTCACAATATTGGGATAGACGGGATTTTTTTAAAGAATTGCGGGATTTTGTACGCAATATCGGGATCGTGTTTGTAAACTACGGGATTTTGTAGGCAACATCGGGATCTTGTACGCGCAAGATCCGGATTGGCGGGATTTTGTTTATAAAATTAAGGGATTTTGTACGCAAGATCGGGATTGACAGGATTGTGTTTGTAGACTATGGGATTTTGTACGCAACATCGGGATTGGCGGGATTTTGTTTGTAAAAGTAAAGGATTTTGTACGCAAGATCGGGATTTTGTATGCAACATCGCGATTGTCGGGTTTTTGTTTGTAAAAGTACGGGATTTTTTACGCAAGATCGGGATTTTGTAGGCCTACGCAACATCGGGATGGCGGGATTTTGTTTGTAAAAGTACGGGATCTTGTACGCCATAGCGGGATCTTGTTTATAGGGGATTTTCTACTGTATTAGAAGATCGATACTTTAAACTTCCCTATGTAAGTTTTAAAAAAATGTCATAATTATGCTATGTTATAGAGTGTCTTTTTTATATTGTATCGGAGTTGTCAGTGATTGTTTTTACATTAGTATCGCGAAAAACGTGTTTCTTTTAATACGTAAAAGGTACATTAGTCGATAGGACTAGACATTTTACACTATCCTACAATGTTTACTGTAGGATAGTGACAATGTAGTAAATCTTATTTCCATTCCGGGTTTTAATACTAAAACGATGGCCTAAGCACCTATACTTCTTCTGCCTCTAGCTTATGAAATGACTTACCCGCCTCTATTAGGTCGTGTTCTACCAATTCCACCTTCAAATCTGCCTCATCTTTTTCTTTAGAACTCAGCTCTCATACACTGCGCTCTCATATACTTTCGTATCTGCTCAACAGGTACTGGTAGTTCAGCTTTACCTATTATTTGGCATTCTTTTGCAGCATGTTCGCATTGCATTCTATTGCAGTATTTAATGTAAGTTCAAGTTCCAGAAGTAATCTTTCGCGAATACGGGAAGAATTAGTTTTCTCAACTAACTGGTCTCTTATCATTTCATCAGCTATTACACCGAAATTACATGAAATTGATAATTGTCGAAGTTCTCTTCTTACATACTCATCTGATGTTTCATCCTGGAGTTGTCTACAACGTTGACGAAATTTGTATCTTTCCGCTACAACGTTTAATCTTGGGTTAAAATGCTTTTCTTCTTTCAGCAGTCCATCGGTCACTTCCAGACGCAAGTGTATAATTGTAAAAAATTCAACGTTGATTTGCATGGAGTAGGTAGAAACGGTAGGCCCTACTGGTGGTGAAATTCCAGTCATTGTATCACTTTGAATTGAATTTAAAATCCCATCCTCGTCGCGCCAGTTTGTTACATACCCCCAATACCTTTGTACAGTAGTAATGTATTGTAATGTATTGTAAAGTATTGTAAAGCTGACTCAAAGAAACATGTATTCACTTCGACTACTTTTTAACAACTATTTTATTCTGAATTATAGCCTACTATCTATATGACTCATACAAATTTATATAGATAGGCCCTACAGGTGGTATTTGTAAACCAACTGATAATACAGGAGAAGTGTACTGATAACAAATGTATCATCTTGCCTACTGGCACATAGCTAGACATATTAACATCTTCATTTTATTAAGTAAGAAAGAGTTGTTTTTTGTCTTTTTCCTCCCCATAGAAAATGAATTTCTTTTTCAACTATATAGGGAAAATATGTGTAGGAACATAAAAAAAATACTGGATTTTAGAAACAGCCAGTGATTTAATAATTGTTATTTCTAAAAAAAAAGGTTAATATAAATAATAATAATATTAATATCTCCGATTTTATTACGCGCGTATCGTGATTCAGTCGCGCTTCGTCGCATTCGCGGTATTTAACAATATTTACGACATGTGATGCAGCAAGCAATAGCAAGTCCTGACCACCATGAGGTGGATACAAATGTTGTATAAAAGTCTAATTTTCTCGATAAATCCCGTATTTTAAACGACGCAACATGGAGAAATGATCTTTACAATATATTCTAAATCTACGGTGTAAGTGTCATTAACGTACGAGATTATGCCATCACCATCATGACATGTTGGATTATCTAGGCCTAGCTAGGCCTAGCTAGGTAGGCTGTAGCCTAGGCTAGACTAGCTAGGCCTATATTTGCGGAGTATGGTCGAAGCGGCCGACCAACCAAAAGCGCCCGCCAGTGTAAAATCGTCATCTGTATAGAACGCCATGTGCGCTTTAATCTTTGATTGGTTAAACCAATAAATATAAGCGCCGGGTGCTCAATTATTAATTGATTAAAAATAGTTATAAATAAGAAATTATCGATATTTTACCATTTTGTGCTTGCAGAATGTTGTAGACAACCCGTGAGTAGGTTAGATGAAGTATTGGTTGAAAGTAATTTTAAGGGGTGGGTACAAAACTGCATTAGCGCCGAGCACCCTTCAGAAATCCATTGCCAGCTTAGCTTCGCGAAAATCATCGCTAAAACTATCGCTAAAACTTAAAGTATGGAAGCCTCATAGATAGGGCATCGATCTATAGAGGACGCTGTTACAGGTATGGTCATATTATGGCTATAACAAAACATGTTTTATATTTTTTTTCATAAAGAAATATTTTGTGTTTAATTATGTTGTTAATTTTTTAGAAATTCTATTTATTTTGAATGTTGTGTGTTATTGTCTTGTCAAATTATATTTTTTGTGAGGGTCCCTAATGATGAGCTTCGGCTGGATGGACCACCCTCATAAAATATTGTTGAAATAAATTAATGAATAGTTGCTTCATTATTTAATGTTTTATTTTATATAACGGGAAAGAAGATAAAAAAGAAGAAATGAAAGACATGAAATGATGTATTCAGTGTCAGCAGAAGAAAACATTTTTATATAATTATTGTATTACTGTACATTACATTTCAAGCATTTCAATAAATTATATCTTTCTATTTTTGTTGCATTTCCTATTTCCATGTATTTGAAGAGGTGTTTCATAGGTGAATAAAAAATGTTAATTAATAATATACTTCTATAAAATCTTAAAACAGGGAAACCATTAACGCTTCCAGTATAGTGATAACATCATTAAAACAATTATTTTGTCATAGCTTGTTTATTGTGTTATAACATTAACAATGTAGCTCAGGACGGTTTCAATCCAAGTCGGCCCTAAACCGTCTCGGCCAAAGTCAAGTCGGCCCCAAGTCAAGTCGGCCTCAAAACAACTCGGCCTCAAGTCAACTCGGCCTCAAGTCAACTCGGCCTCACGTCAACTCGGCCAAAAAATAATCGGTCAACTCGGCCCCGTTAAAGTATGGAACGCAAAAAGTGCAAATGAAGGGGATTGATAAAATAATATTTCTTCTTTTTTAACTATGAATAATTCTGACTTTTAATGAATATTATTATTTAGACAATAATATATTTAGCAAAAAAAATAGGAATGATTTCACCAACTTTCCTTTAATTATTTACGCTTAATAAAATTTCGTAGCTGAGCCTCCCTGCGCGTTTGCCAGCTTTTTCGATATCTACAACTGCTAGGTGTTTTCGCTGACCCGGGGGATTCCCCTTTTTTTAAAACGCAAATCATGCACAAAAACGATGTACGATCATTTTTTCTATGGCCAAATGGTGGAACGTAGGCCTCCGTCTTCGATTTCCTAAAATACGGTACCTGCACGTGTTTTTTGTAACACGCGGGTACTTCTATTCATATCGGCAATGAGTTCATTTTTTTATATGATATTATATTTTTTATTCATTTTTTTTAAAACGTGGATAGTAAGAATCGTTATAATATTAAGCACTTTTTGCGTTCCATACTTTATTGTGGCCGAGTTGACCGATTAGTTTTTGGCCGAGTTGACGTGAGGCCGAGTTGACTTGAGGCCGAGTTGACTTGAGGCCGACTTGACGTTGGCCGAGACGGTTTGGGGCCGACTTGACCTGCACCCCTGCACTGAAGTACTGTAATTATTTTTATTCATTTCATTATTTATTTGACCTACAAACTATAATAAAACTAGATTTAATTCGTCACTATGACGAATTATAGGTTATATGCATTGATTTAAATAAAGATAATTGATTTTTAAAAGATATATTGATTGATTGATTTTCTCAGAATCTTTAATTATTTATAATATATGATAGGACCTTGCTAACGCGAACACCATAGCCGGTATCACAATCCGATCACAGATCCATATGCGTATAATGTCATAACCACATTTGTTGTTACATAATAATAAAGACATAAGTTAATTTTTATCTAGATTTCATTATAAATCATGTGTATAATCTATACACTAAGAAATAAATTTGAACAAACAATACGGATAATAAAAAAAAAATCTTATTTCGTTTCCCAAGGTGAGACTCGATCTCGGTACCTTGAATGCCATAGACACGAGCAGAGACCACCGAGCCGTACACAACTGACTAAAAGTATAATATATGATAGGACCTTGCTAACGCGAACACCATAGCCGGTATCACAATCCGATCACAGATCCATATGCGTATAATGTCATAAACCACATTTGTTGTTACATAATAATAAAGACATAAGTTAATTTTTATCTAGATTTCATTATAAATCATGTGTATAATCTATACACTAAGAAATAAATTTGAACAAACAATACGGATAATAAAAAAAAAATCTTATTTCGTTTCCCAAGGTGAGACTCGATCTCGGTACCTTGAATGCCATAGACACGAGCAGAGACCACCGAGCCGTACACAACTGACTAAAAGTTGTAGAAAAATTCCTCCGTGTATTTACTATGCAGTAACCACTTTGATGCAAATAGATTATTACATACCGAAATGAATTATAATTTTTTACTATGATGGTGCGCATTAACGTTTAACGCGCAGTGCGCGTGCAAAAATCTGCGCACTCATGGCAATTTTTTAAACGCTTAAAATTGCCTGAAACGTACTCTAATTTCATCGAAAATAAATTTTGACAATTTCGAACATTTTAAGCGCGCGTACGCAAGCGTTATATGCGCTACACACGTAATTTTATTGCCATATGATGAAATATGACCTGAAATTTATGAGTACCAAATTTTGTTTAATTGTGATTCATGCTTGTGAAGATATGATTACAAACGTGATTTCGTAAAATCACGCGTAGACCGCATAATTTTTGACTACGCATCGTGAAAATATAACCACATCGATTCCTGGCCATGAGGAATATACTCTGAAAACTTGACTTAGCTAGATTAAACTGATGCCAAGATAATGCACGGACAAAATAGTGCTAAGGAAAGAATAAATAAATAAATAAATAAATAAATAAATAAATAAATAAATAAATAAATAAATAAATAAATAAATAAATAAATAAATAAATAAATAAATAAATAAATAAATAAATAAATAAATAAATAAATAAATAAATAAATAAATAAATAAATAAATAAATAAATAAATAAATAAATAAATAAATAAATAAATAAATAAATAAATAAATAAATAAATAAATAAATAAATAAATAAATAAATAAATAAATAAATAAATAAATAAATAAATAAATAAATAAATAAATAAATAAATAAATAAATAAATAAATAAATAAATAAATAAATAAATAAATAAATAAATAAATAAATAAATAAATAAATAAATAAATAAATAAATAAATAAATAAATAAATAAATAAATAAATAAATAAATAAATAAATAAATAAATAAATAAATAAATAAATAAATAAATAAATAAATAAATAAATAAATAAATAAATAAATAAATAAATAAATAAATAAATAAATAAATAAATAAATAAATAAATAAATAAATAAATAAATAAATAAATAAATAAATAAATAAATAAATAAATAAATAAATAAATAAATAAATAAATAAATAAATAAATAAATAAATAAATAAATAAATAAATAAATAAATAAATAAATAAATAAATAAATAAATAAATAAATAAATAAATAAATAAATAAATAAATAAATAAATAAATAAATAAATAAATAAATAAATAAATAAATAAATAAATAAATAAATAAATAAATAAATAAATAAATAAATAAATAAATAAATAAATAAATAAATAAATAAATAAATAAATAAATAAATAAATAAATAAATAAATAAATAAATAAATAAATAAATAAATAAATAAATAAATAAATAAATAAATAAATAAATAAATAAATAAATAAATAAATAAATAAATAAATAAATAAATAAATAAATAAATAAATAAATAAATAAATAAATAAATAAATAAATAAATAAATAAATAAATAAATAAATAAATAAATAAATAAATAAATAAATAAATAAATAAATAAATAAATAAATAAATAAATAAATAAATAAATAAATAAATAAATAAATAAATAAATAAATAAATAAATAAATAAATAAATAAATAAATAAATAAATAAATAAATAAATAAATAAATAAATAAATAAATAAATAAATAAATAAATAAATAAATAAATAAATAAATAAATAAATAAATAAATAAATAAATAAATAAATAAATAAATAAATAAATAAATAAATAAATAAATAAATAAATAAATAAATAAATAAATAAATAAATAAATAAATAAATAAATAAATAAATAAATAAATAAATAAATAAATAAATAAATAAATAAATAAATAAATAAATAAATAAATAAATAAATAAATAAATAAATAAATAAATAAATAAATAAATAAATAAATAAATAAATAAATAAATAAATAAATAAATAAATAAATAAATAAATAAATAAATAAATAAATAAATAAATAAATAAATAAATAAATAAATAAATAAATAAATAAATAAATAAATAAATAAATAAATAAATAAATAAATAAATAAATAAATAAATAAATAAATAAATAAATAAATAAATAAATAAATAAATAAATAAATAAATAAATAAATAAATAAATAAATAAATAAATAAATAAATAAATAAATAAATAAATAAATAAATAAATAAATAAATAAATAAATAAATAAATAAATAAATAAATAAATAAATAAATAAATAAATAAATAAATAAATAAATAAATAAATAAATAAATAAATAAATAAATAAAGAAATAAATAAATAAATAAAGATTCTGACAGAATCAAGAGGTTATATGCATATCATGCATATAACCTAATAATCTAAAGCAGAGGAAAATTGGTCAGTAGTACTTGTATCTTCAAGAGTTTGCAGTTTTTTGTTTGAAATTCTACTAATGAAAGAACAAATTAAAAACATAACATATGATGATACCCACAATGACGAATACAACAATTGTATAGTATTTCTTTATTAAAAATACGAAACGCATGTCGGAAATAATGCAAATTTTTATTTAGTGCGTGCTTTAGTTACATTGGTAACTATAGGACGCAACTGTTTACTCTATTAATCGAGTTAATGTCCTGTGGGGCCTCCATACTTTTATCGGCAGGCCTAGCAATGATTTTCGCGAATCTAAGCTGGCAATTTATTTCCGAAGGGTGCTCAGTATTAATTGATTAAAAATAGTTATAAATAAAAAAACATTTTTTACAATTTTACGAAACTGGATTAGTGCCCGAATCTTTATATTTCTAGAATATTTAAGTTTGCCTGCCGATAAATTAATGTATATTTATTTGTATTTTAATATTTATCTATGCTATTGAATCCAGTGGCGGATCTAGTGAGGTGAATAGGGTGGTTAGCCACCACTCTTAATTCTCAAAAAAAAAAAAAAGATGCAATATACCCGCGACCGGGTGAAATAAAACGAAATAACGAAATCATAAACTTACTGCAAACATGATTAAACAAAATGTAAAAACAATGCGTTGACTATAGAGAATCGCTGTACAAACTAAACGCGCATGCGTAGAGCGTGCATGGAGCGCACAGCCAGAGCTGTTTCCAAATTGCTATTTTTGGTGTTTAAAGTCATGTTCGCAGTAACTTTATAATTTTTTTATTATTTTAACAAAAACCTTTAAACAAATTGATTGTTTTGATACTAAATTCAATAGTTAAAGCCTTTTGAACGTTATACATTTTTAAAACAAAGAACTCAACTCCATACTCTACATAGGAATAGTTGAACAAAAACATGGCTTCTACTCCATTCAAAGTCGCAACTCTTTATATATATGGCTTTGACAACATTCGTGGCTAAAAACGATTTTCAGATTCAGATTTTCGTATTTTTTTCTTTTTTGGAATATTGAAACAAAATACTAACAGATAATGTTTAAATTGGTTGAAAAATAACAACTTTTAATTTTACATCGTTAACCCTATTAATATATTGGATGGTAATGAAGGGAAAAAATATATCTGAAGGTATAAAATAATGTAGGATATTAAATAAATAAATTGCTGCCATCATGTTATCGTAAATAAATTAGAAGTTAACAAATTATGATTGCGAACACTACTAGTTACTTTACTAATTAATTAATATACAATAAAAAAAATATATATATATTTTGATATACTTTATTGACAAAATAGAATATTTAATAATTGGCTTATTAAATATTAATATACAATACAAACACCATAATGTATTTTATTGACTTTATTAAACATATACGGTATATCATTTAGAACAGTTAAAATAAGTAATCATGTATTTACCATTTCATTTAAAAGAATGTATCACATTCAATCTGTAAAAATAGAGAATAATTTACATAATATTAATAATTGTTATTTACATCCGAGGTAAAGAAAACCTGTCCAATGACAATCAAAGATTACAAACCAATTCGCACACGGAGTTCCATACAGACCGGACTAGCGACTGCTTTGGTTGGTGGCCGCTTCGACCGTAATCCCTACTGTATCTAGCTAGTCCTATCCTGTTACTTGTATGACGAGTGTGATTTTTTACATTAATAATAATAGGCCTAGGCTAGAAGGAGCAGGCCTAGCCTAGGCCTAATTCAATATAAAACTAAAATTTAATTCGTCACTTTGACGAATTATAGGTGATCATTTTTATCATTTTAATGATATTTAATTTTTTTTAAACATGGACGTACGTTAAATATGACTACAAAATATTGATTTATGCAATCCTATTAACTGATGCATATATGCTTATGGTGCTAATATGTGTCATAGAAGAATATATACTCTATACGGTACAGTGTACTGTATATCTATATACAGTATAACATAGATGAAATTACGGGAACCACATCATGTTCTAATTTTTTGGTATGATGACGACGTTCTAATTTTTTGGAATGATGACGTTGTCAAAATAAACTTGAAGAACACATTTTCGAAAGATAATGAATTGAGCAAACAATTATAATATTTGGAAGAAAATTTTACACGTAGAAGTGCACTGCGCACTCTTCAAAATTTGTATAAATTTGACGAAAGAGAGAAAAAGACTACTTTTTAACTTCAACTGGTCAACATATCTGATAGTCTTAATTGTTATATGAATTCATATCTACATTTCATCAGCTTTAATAATAAATTAAAATCAAGGTCACCTTTAATTCTGAAGAGCTGCAAGATATTAAAAAATATGGTGTATGTGAAATTACAAGACCTACGTTATTCAAGTTTTTACGCGTGATGACGTCATCAAAATGTTGACAACTCATGAGAAAGATAATTAATTGAGCAATCATATACTAACGTATCGGGCTGCGGGCTCTGTGTGGATAGCTATGGAATCATCGGCCGGCAAAGAGTCGATTTTCATTTTTAGGAGTTTCAATTTTTGGCCTAGGCCCACTGTAAACACTTTTGCCTATAATAATAATAATTTATAACAATTTATTTCGGAACTTCACTTTTGTAACAGTGGCACACTTCACATTTTGAAGGTGCGTTCTTCGGATGGGATGTAAAGCCGTTGGTCCCGTGTACTTAACAGTGCATGGTAAAGAACTTGGTACACTATTCGAAATGAGTAGGGGATTGTCTCCTGGTGTGCTGATCTGGTAGGCGCTGCACTGCTGGCTACCGTGGGTCCGTAGAGGGCCTAATCCGAATTTCCTCAGTTTCCAGTTAAGCTGGAGGACTAAGATAAATACCTTTATCTTGACCTTTACAACAATATATAATAAATAAAAGCACAAGATAAACAAAAACATAGGTAATCTTACTTAATCTACATACGTAACATGTAATAAACTCATTCATTCCCTTCCCTTCTCCTATACAAAGGAGCATACACTAGGATATAAATTATTATTATTATTTATCAGAAAAAAAAATATAAAAAAAATTAATGTGATCTTTCATTTAAAATGTTTTTTGATTGACATTATAATAGTTCAACTAGGCATAAGCAAGGCAGTTAAGAATTACTGTTATTAATTATTCCCTAAAATACAGTAGTATAATTTATTAAATCAGTTTAACTTAATTAGGCTAGCCTGCTATGTATGCTCTGAACAGATAGATAGGCTTTTAGTAGGTATCCCAATGTAAAATTTCAAATTAATGATGGTACTTTTTCTTTCAGTTAATCAAAAGGAAATTACTGAACATAAACTTTTACAATATAAATGATTGAAATCGGATTATCCATTCAAAAGTTATCGTCCGTTTGAAGTTGCCAAAAAACGATGATTTTTTGTTGAAAAATGACATTTTTTCCAATTATATTATTTATATTTATATTTATATTATATTATATTTTTGAAGGGTTATAACTTTTATATTAATAACTTGAAAGTTCTAATTTTTGCTAAACCCATAGATACCACAGAGTTGTACAAGACTATTTTTTGTGTGTGTGTGTGTGTGGGGGGGGGGGGGTCCTCAACATTTTTTAGAGCTTTTTGCGCTAATTTTTTCCAAATGTAGTTCCTGTCTTTAAATGATTTGTAACTTTTGAACCAGTGTATGAATTGACTTCTTTTTTTTTGCATTGCATAGAATGTAATATGTATTTTAGTAAGATTATTTATATTGACGGGTAGGTATTTCTGAAATACAACATAAATATTGTTAAAAAATGCTAAAATTTAAAAAAATATATATTGTGTTAAAAAACGGTGTGGCTATTGTTTCTTTTTATTAAATATTATTTTTTGTAAGTATACATTTTTTTATAATTCTAGAATTTAAATTTTTAATTATAATCATAAATATTATTTTAATTGATTTTCGAACTGCTAAAAATTAGAATTAAGCCCGTGCTTATTATGCGTTCGATTCCATTCCGGGCGTAAACTCGGCCGCGCCGTGTACAAGTTAAGTTTATATAGGCCTAAAGCCTAAAGCCTAACACCACTAAATTCTGCCGAAGAAATATCGGGAGGAAAGCAGACGAATTTAAAATTTAACTAAGTAATTACTTCAATAGTATATATTAATATGTTTAATTTTATTTCCTTTTCAAATATTCTAACCGTAAGGTGCACTTTAAATTGAAATACGGAATCACGTTTAGGCCAAGATACAGCGTATACCATGGAGTAATGCGTATACAACGGAAACCCTGTCAAAATCGCCTTTCGGCCGCCTACATAGAATGGGTTACGGCCGCTGCATAGCAAATTTAAAGCTTCTTAAATTCCTTCGGTACATTTATTCCTAACGTACTTGCTTTATATAGTAGCTTGATAAATACTCCACTTATTAAATACTTTAATAAATCGGTAAAATTGACGTTTCGAAGCAAATATTCTATGAGAAGCGACATTCCTCGACATGCCTCGTGTGTGCAGGAAAGACTAGTTCAAAAAATGGAACAGTCCACTGCGGGGGTATCCAATCATAATTTTACATGCATACCATGCAAATTGCCTGGGCGACGGTAATTTAGTAATAAGCTGAGAACTGAATCCCCCGGCAAGGAAAATGGTAAATACTTTTATTTTCGATAGGGATTATTTTTTTAAGTGGTTGGTCGTGTTGGCCTCTTCACACGACGACCACGCAAAGACAAATAAAACAATGTAGTTTATCAAACAGAAATATAAATTAGCTTCAATTCAATACTAAATTCCCCAGATTTTGATAATGAGAAAGACTCAAAAATTTAATTTTTATCGGAAAAATTGACATTTGAGGCGGATGTACATAATAATAACTAGAAAGCCACTCCGAGAGTGCATACCTCCGCCTACTGTAAAATTCTCCTACATAAGATTTCTCCGGTAAAAAAAATAAATATATATTTGTGCGTGTCTTAATGCTGTTTGTGATTTAGGCTAATTTCACTACAATCATGTGTATACGAGTTTGCTGTAAAGGTTATGTAACCAGTCTTTCAACTAACAATAGCTTCAGTAGACTAACAATAGAACAGCAACGCGAAAAACACACGGGTGAATTTGAAAAGAATGAGGTTTTTTTAAACTATTAGCATCAAAAAACCTGTATATTAAATCAACTTATGTTTTAAAACTACAAATCACAAATTATAACTCTTGCCTCTTATACAAAAATGAAGTTTTTTAGAGAAGTAGTTCTCGAGAAAATGCAATTTTAGTTTACTTGTTAATTTAAGACTGCTCACCGGCTTTTGATAATTCTGTCCTATCTTTTAACACTAGCAGGTCTGAAAATAATTTTAAAAGTGGTCCAGAATTGGGACCGTGGTCCAGATTTTAACCAAAATTGGGCAGTGTCGTCCTTACACCAGGTGACATGTATGGAAGTAATTTGGAGTCATTCGAATCTAAACTGTGAGCGCTAGAGTGATGACAAACAAACAAACAAACACAAACCAAACAGATCAACATACTTGGCCAATTTTCAATTTGGCCAAGTTACAAACAAACACACGCTACCGATTACATATACCTCCTTGGCGGAGGTAAATAACCAATTTACATATCAAAATAAAGAGTATTGAAAGCCTGATAACATGCAACAAAAATTACTACACCACCTATTATGGTCGCCGAGCGATCGTGTTTTGAAAATGGGTAGGTGTTTTCCGAAGTTATTTTTAGCGCGCGGATTTCGGCTCGCCGGCTTTTGTACCTCCTTTTTAACTCGCGTTTTCTATTAAAATATTTAATAAACATAGATTAAAAATATATATAAATAAAATCTTAAACAAGATCTTTCTAGAAATAAATTTTATTCACATGGCTACATAAGAAATAGTATATTTTTAACTTCAAAGACATGTCACTTTTTGAAATTTCATGAACGTGTTAAAATCGCCATAACGGAAATCCGCTTCATTGGGATACCTACTTTTAGAGGCCTCAGTTTAGGCTTGCCCTACTTGCAAATGCTGTATATATAAAATTAATTATGTATATAGCACCCTCTGTCGCATTGTACGTATTTCACACGCATGGACCGAACGGATGCTGCCATCGAAAAATTATTGCGCCATAATTGGACGCCCGATGGCCATATTGCGCAATATCCGCTGGCCATAAAAAGGTACGCATACTGGCCAAACCTACCCTACCCGTATCACAAAATAGGCAAGGCCTAGTAAACTATAGTTTCTTCTAAATTTGCTAGGTAGGCATACTAATAGTAGTCGCCGGTCGAACGACGTACCTCAAGGAAGTGGACAAGGCATACAGTATGTACATGGCGATGTTAAGAAGGTAAGCTTGTGTTAAACTTGTTTTTGGCTCTGACCTTTGTTATTGAATTATATACATCTTTAATATAATGGCACTATAGCAAAAACTAAACTTTCTTACACAGATTATTTTTGTATTCATAATATACGAAATGTGTTGTTTAAGCCTGTTTTCCTGTCAATCCTGATTCAACAACTTTACAGGAAAAATCAACATTAACAATCATTAAAATCTGCAATCATTTTTCACCTTTTTTGTACACTTTTATTTTAAGGTCTGATATTTTCAAATAACAAGTGAAAGTTAGTCTAATCCTAGATTAAGATATCAGCAAAAAAAGATGTCCTAGGCTGGGTTGAAGCATCAAAACCTGTAAATTTATCAATTTTCATGCGGGCCTGGCTGTGAGTCACCAGCCTTGGTTTTGCAACACTCCCAGCAACCCTCGAAAGAACCCATTAACAATCGCGTAAAAATGTGTTAATATTAGCGGTCCTGCTCGATTATCAGTATCGTTATTTGATTTGAAAATTTAACACAACTCACCGTAACATTACGTCGACATGTAGAAAGACTTTATTGAACACAGTTTACTACTTGTATTGATTTTCCAGCAAATTGTTGGCCCTTGTTTGTACTATTGACATAGACTACACCTACAAAACAAAGCACAAGCCTGCTTACTAGACCTAGTATAGACCTGTACTATTATAGTCAACCTTCTCATACACACCACTCTACCTATTTGAGATGTTATAAATTTTAAGTCTGAGAAAAATCACTTCCAATTAAATTGTTGGTTACAATTTACACCAATATTAATTAGGCCATGAAAGAAAAACGTCTCAATCATTGAAATAAAACCTAGCAATTATCAACCATCTTTAATAATATAATATAGCAGGCCTAGCCTAGCTAGGCTAACTACTAATTATTAATTAAGCCACTTTTTAGACTTCAAATGGAATTTATTAAATATTATTTTGAGAGAGTATGTCAACAAATTAGGCGTCTAAGCCTAGCCAGACCTATTATATACATTATTTTTGTTTATTGCCTTATAACGTAGTTGTTGTAAAATAAGAGGACACGTAATGACAACACCAATTTACGTACCAGCCTAGCCTATATGACAGACCTAGCCAGCATGACAAAGAAAACAAAACAAACAACAATCAAAACAAGTCAACAATTGACTTCTTACCTAACCTACAGTAGACCGGCTTCAGAAGGTGCCACCCGGAGAGGACATTAATGACACAATGTTTTCTTGGGCCCTTATCATGTGTATGAACAGAAAAGTTCAGGTAAACGCGCATTTTGGGGTGGGTTGGGGTGATAAATCAAAATGGCTGCCAAAATAGCCCCATTTTACTAAAAAAAAATCATATTTTATAAGTATATAAGTATTACTTAAAATGGACCTGAAATGGAATTTCGATTTTCAAGAAATTCACACATGTTATTTAAATGTATCAAATTAACACAAACCCATACAAATAAAAACAAAATGTATAGTATTTTGAGTAAAAACGAAATTTTAAGATACCATGGTAAATTAGCGAAAATTACTCACGCCATTGCAATATTCTATTTCAACGGCCGTCGGAAGCCTCTATATTCACGACGTCACATATACACACGATGATATCCGAGAGCGTGTATGCCGCCCGATAGTCAGTGAATGATCGACAGCCTGGAAAGATACGCGAAGCGTTGACACTAATAATACTAATTTATTCAATATCTAATGTTGTTGAAATATAGGTCCCTAAAATGTACTTCGTTTATTATAAAACCCGAATTTAGAAGGCCTACCTCCCAAACCTTCACTAGGCCTAGGCCCCCAATCCAGCGCGCGGAGTCGATCCACCACCCACATCATGCGGCGAGGCTCCGTTTCATTTGCATCCAAGGACCAAAGCGATATCAACAACTTGCTGCGCTCATTGTCAAGCCAAAGTAAAATATGAATAAAATTCGTTTTCGAACTGCCTGATTCGTGAGAAATAAATTATCATCTCATATTACTAATTTAATTCTGCTAAACTAAAAACTAAAGAAACTAACACATTTTAGCAGTATAAATTACGAACGATATACAAAATACACGAACGGAAAATATGGATACGCATCATTGCGCACGGAGCTGTATCCCGGACAACGTTGCCAGGCCAACTTCGGTATTGCCAGAAAAAAACCGTTGATTTTAAGATTTTAAATCGTCATTTACTCGATGAATAACCGTTTATACGGTAATAATTTTATCTAAAAAAATTCTAAATACGTTTCTGCAAATGCACAAGCATTTTTTAGAAAATACTCCATAGATTTCAAGAGTTATAGCCAAAAAACTGCAAATTGTCCATTGGAGGGATAGAAATATATTCGCAAAGTGACGTCACCCGCGAATTTTTTTGATTTTCAAATGGGGCTTTCCCCAAAAGGGCCAATTTATATTTTGTAACAATATACATTCTAACAACACCTAATAGCCCCCAAAACATCATTCTAAAATGAAAAAAATTGAAAATCCATTTCAGGTCCATTTTAAAACAAAAATGAAACAATTAAATATGGTCACATACCCTTTATAAACTACCATCAAGCATATATGTAAAATACCATGCTTTCAAACTATTATGACGACCACCATTTAGGCAAAATGGCGTCTAAAATAGGTTAAAATTAGAAAAAGTCATAATTTTAGCTATAAATATCAGTTTATTTAGCAATACACACCACAGTATACTATTATGAAGCTGGTTTGTGTAATAACATGCTTCAAATTAAATATTGTGTCCACCACCATACAGGCCAAAATGGCAAGTAAAACGGAGAAAATGGTTGTGAATATGTAATGGCCGTGTATTTAATCTGGAAAGTTTTTCCTGATCATCTGTGTATGAATCTGAATCCGTCAGCTCAATGCTGTAAAAAACATTTCACATGTCGCTTTCAATCATTAACTTTAGTTCATGTGGTATCATGTAGTTAATAAAATAAAGCAACAAACCTCAATAGAGTCTTTAATTTTCTTCATTGTCACTATCGTCACTCCCGTCACTTTCATCACTTCTTTCTTCATATTCCTTATCTTCAATTCCGTCGGTTAGCAAAATACTTGCTACATCATCTGGAAATGCTGTCTCTATCCATTTCACTTGGTTGTCTTCAGTCCAACCATGGTGTTCTACTGAAGGTAATTGTGGACAGCTGATTAAAGAAAGCCTCCAGATTCTAGCTACAAAACAAGAGCGTAATATATGAAGATATAGACTGCTCCTACATGGTGGCAACAGTAACAGGTCTATGATTCTGTTATCCGATTCATATTTCCTCTTGAATGTTTAAAATCGGACTGCATTTACGCTTTTTAGTCTACGACTGCCAAACAACAAGCATACGAATTCCTCCAGTTGTTTTGTCAATATTTCTGAAGGTAGCCATTCTGTTCCAACATCCATAAATACTTGCTAGTAGAATCGTGGATTGTCTCGCAAAATGTTCCAGCATGTTGTTTTACCTTTCTGAAAAAAAGGCTGAAATGTAGTCATTCCCTGTGAATGCATGAAATCCAATGAGTGAAGCCTTTTCTTCTGTAGACATGTCGACATCTGACAATCGAAATACTTGCCCATAATTTCCTGTGTTAAAATCAATAAGTACTCGTTCACATTCATCTGTAATCAGGGTTATGATAATTACGTTGATGTCAACATCTCCGGAGTGGTTTCTAACAATTATTATACCGTTTGGATTGTATTTTAGAGCATAAGAGGCATGAAGGGCTAATTTTGTGTCTGCCTCATCTTGATTACTGGACAGTTCACTGGAGATTAACAATCTCCTTGGTAATGACATGGCAAACATTGTCATTTGAGTAGAATAGTGTGTCACTTCCTAGTATCTCAAGAACCTCTGCTTTTCTCGCAATAACCACATCCTGAATAATGTTCACCAAGCGGGTTTTGTTTTCTCCATTGCTGAGGAATTCAGGGACACGGAGATTATTAAATATGTGTGTCAGCATTAATAAATTAAATCATTTTTAAAGTATAAATATCGCATTGGGTAGCCATTAAGTAGGTTGTTAACATTATAATAATAATAAAAAAAAATTCTGCTTATTAGTCAAGATGCATCCGAACTTGATTTACATGAGAAAATCCCATTTGACCCTAATTTTACAGAATGACCCTTTTACAATAATGCTGATATTTAAGAAGTTTCCTTTTTATATACCCGATGCTACGAAAGGCCCACCATTCTATTTTCGGAATATTGATTTCAGTTGTTATTAATGATCAATTTCCACAAAAAAAATTGATTTAGGTCCATTTTGTGCCAATCTGCCTGCTAGTCCCACCCAACTTGCATCTGCATATACATCTGCTGATGTATGGGATGAAAGTACAGTATGGCATGTGCTGTGTAGTAGTGAGAATATAGTGCATTTTTAAGTGTTTTCAATGCTTTAATTTGATCCCATTTAAACTGAGAATTCTGCAAAGGAAAATAACCATTCCAAATAGACAGCGCAACTCTGTGAACCTTGTTTGTATCTGGGGATACCTCTTTGGATACCATACCAAAGAATGTAATACTAGACTAGTAGAAATTCATTTTCAAAAGTAATTTCGAAAGAAAACAAGCCCATCTTCAAAAGAGGCCCACCCGAGAGTACCAAATAATAAAGTAGCCCATGGGCTTCTTTTCGAGGTGCAGTATACAAGCACATATTTAACCCCTAAGTCAGAGTCTTTAATTGATGTGTTATTTCCACCTTATTTTGCTATCGTACTAGTGTCAATCTAAGCTCATAATTTGCATATTCAAATTATGGTACATGATAATAGTTTAAAATAGATGTTTTAGATATTATGGGAACCACTTATTTATTATGTTGCTAAAAATGTATTCAGTTCATCCACAAATTACTGGTCTCACTGATTGCAAATGTGTTAGAATTTATGCAACATTCAGTCATATGCATTTAAATATTCAAAATAACTTTACATTTCTGAACTTGCTGAAATTTTTTATTTTTGTTATGTTTGAATTAGATCTAAAATGGGATTCTTAATTACTAAGTTTAAGATGTTCTTAAAACTGAGTTATTATTAATAATAGCTAGATCTGCTTAATTTGCATATTCAAAACGATAGAAAAGTTTGTCAACAGAATTTGAAGAAGAAGTAGGAAACTTAATTTCTAAAATTTAGAATTATCTATCTGGAAAAAAATATTGGAGGTTATGGCATCCGTTTAGATCATTAATAACCACAATAGATCATCTTTAACCAGGCAGTAGTATTTGTTATGTTTGAGGGGACAATGCATCTTTGATGGGAAACAACATCAGGAAAAGGTGGACGAGCAACAAACCACACTCAACGAAATGTAGCCTGAGTAAGAAGAGAGCTAAAATAGCAAATTTGTACACAGATGGTAGAAAATTCTGAACTCTGTATTAATTAATCAGGAAAACCTTAACTGAGGGAATATAATGTATTATTTAAAGGTCTACACAGTAGCAAAATAGAGGTTGCGATCCCATATATCAATATACCAAGTTAACACTGATGAAATACCTCCAATCAACATAAGGGAAGTTAAACATGCACTATAAAACATACAGAAAGTGAAATCTCCAGCTATCATAATAGATAGAAGGTGGAGGAGGTATCTGCACACACTTAGTAAACCTGGTATATACCCAGTGAACAACGAAATATCGGATAATGGAGAAATTTTCACCAAAAAAAAGAGTATCATCATCAACATATCTTTGGTATTAGCACACAGTCTCCTATAAAATATTTACAACCTTTTATGAAGATTGCAAATAGAATTACAGAGATTCTTGACTTTAATCATTTAAGAAAGCAAACAAGATTCAGGACTGGAATCTACCACTGACCATTTGCATATTATTAACCAATTGATAGAGAAATGTTACGAAAAAAGATGTCCTTGCAGTTCTACAATCAATATACTCAAGGATATTATACATTCTATTTTAATAAATAAGAAAAGTGGCAACAATAATATCTGCCGATGAGTCACAACATAGACTCTATTTCTCCAAATTGTTTTAATGGTGCATTGCAAGAAACACTATGTAAACTTAATTCTCAATGATAACAGTGAAAAAATGATATTTTCAGTTGAGCGAGAACTAATGATACCAGAGTTGAGTGATAAAACTAAGGAATTAGGATTACAAATGATTATGATCTAGTTATACTCTCAAGAAACCAATACATAATCAAACATTATTTAATGGATCTGAAGTGGATGAATATATATTTGGGTCAAACAATTAACACAAACCATAATACCTTAAAAATGAAATAAAGCAAAGAGTAAGGAGTACCTTTTGTCAAGATAATGACTGTAATGAAAAGCAAAATACATTGCCATTAATAACTTATGGTGTAGAAACATAGGGAAATGGAACAGATGAAAGAAAAAAATGTCTATGATTCAAGGTCATACAAAGGTTACTGATTAATGAAAGCTATAAAATTAAAGAAGTCTTTAGCAGTTCATCTAGGCACCATGGCTGACAGATGGTAGAGGAAAAATATTGTCACTATACCAAGAAACAGTGTGAAATCCAATGAATCATGAACTTTTCAATGAATTGTAAAGTGAGGTGGCATGACATTATTTCACAGAAATATGTGTATAACATGGATGAGAACAGCTCAAAATAGACAGCTATGGAGCTAGGCTTGAAAATTAATAAATGCGCCCCATTTTAAATATGCAAATTAGCCATTTCTATTTCGAGTCTATTATAATATTCATAACTAAAAGCTAAATAACGTATGTCATCTATAAAAGTACTACATTAATTTAAACTTTAAATATAACAAAAATAACGTATTTAAGCAAGTTATTACAGAATATCAAAGTTATTTTGCATATGCAAATTAGGGTTATTGCATATGACCGAATTTTGCATAAATTCTTACATACAATCAATGAGGCTAGTATCTGTGGATCAACTATAACCTTTTATAAGTATATTACCATCTTAAACATGTAGCTTTATTATACTATTAGCATACTGCAATTTGAATATGCAAATTAAAAACTTTGATAACCATTATGAAGAATTCACCAGGACTCTATAAATAAGGTGGCAATTAACACAAATAAATTAAAAGCTTTGAATAAATATAGTTAAATATGGTACTGGTATGTATTTTATGATTTTTGATGTGGCCATTTTGAATATGCAAATTAAGCATGGAAACATAGAAATTACAAAATATGATGTGAAACATGCTTGTAATTATTATATATTATAAATATTTTAGAACTTCTGTCTAGTTAATGTCTCCAAAAACTAAGTTCATCAATCTTTGGAAAGTGGCAGGTGCAGTTTCCAATTTAAATAGAATGTGTACTCAAATAATAATAATAATAATTTTAAATCATCACCATCAAAATTACAAATTAAAAAAAAAAGATCATGATAGCGCCATCCACATCTTTCAAACAAACACTACACTGATTTCCTTTGCCATTTATAGTCAGATTTGTCTGATGCAAATGACTGCCCTTGCAATTCCATACAGTCCTCTTTACACTTCCGCCAATACTATCTACTTCACGTGACTTGTGGAAACAATTTTCAAGAAAGATTTATTTTGTAGAGCTCTTTATTATATGCTATATTGGTAAATAAATGCTTGAATTGACTGGCTACTCCATCAGATTGAGAATGATCACTTACAATAACATGTGATTTGACACATTCATTGTTAATATGAGCACAAGCAGTAAACAGTGTCACCTGGTCATGAGTCCACTTTGAAATTCATTTTGTTGAACAATAGAATAATTCAAGTCAATCTGTAATTACTATTATGCTTGCCATTTTCTCTTGCTTTCTCAGAGCAAATGTTGTCCTTGCCTTATAAAGGTATATCAGAAATGAAGCAAAGATTTGCTGCAGCTGCTCTAGACATTCTCAATACAGTTCCACTGTGTTGAATATTTAGCCATCTGCCTTCAGTGCTTATCCAGTGTAGCCATTCCACTGTTGCTATTCAACTGTTGTAAGTTACATCAAAGATCACACTTGCCAAATATACATTGTTCACTGGTATCGGCACACGCATACATTGTGTGGGAAGTCCTTCGACAAAAATAGGTGGAAGATATGTAATCACGACAATTATAATCTATGATTGCTTTAGTTCTATTAATTGAAGTGAAGCCACCTTTACCGTGTTTCTCTATGTTGACATTATCTGGAAGGTTGTCTAATGACTTTATTCTTAAACATTTCTCCTCTATGGGAAGGCCTTTACTAGCATGCAATACAGCTTTTCCAAAGCTAATTTCTTGAGTGCTGTGGAGATGATGCTACCTGGTGGAGTATTTTCCAAATCTGAATGTCATCTTTCACATTCACGTTGGTGTTCTAATCAGATCATCCTTCTTTCATCATTTTCTGCAACAACAGTCTAAAAAGAAAGGTTGACCTGAATCCAGATTTAAGTATGCTATACTATAGAATCTCTCCTTTGTATAATGTATTGAAACAATTGGATTTGTTAATTCACCATATTTAGTCCATTAAAAAATCAAAATGTATGATATAAATTATTTAATTTATTTACAATTTGATTTGAAGTGTTTTCCATTCAATTGTAAAGTTCCTTTTTTTTAGAATTACAATGTTAAGAAAGTTGTGATCATTACAGTATCAACCTTGAACTGATTGTAACTTACATCACACATTTCAGCAGACCACCAAAAATGATTAGCTTTCTGCCAAGGCCTTTACAGTTCTGGATGTTTATTGCAGGCTTTCACTAACTTCTTCCTGATACTTTTTTGCCAAGTGTCATATTCATGCCGTATGTGTATTTCTCTCATTGTTTTGGATATTGTGGAGTGTCTATCAGTAACCAAAGGGTCTGTTTCTGCTGCATAACGCAATTTAACCGGTTATTTTAAAATAGATTAAAAATAGATAACAATAACAAGACCGCGTTTCTGCTCAATTTGTGCTCCGAAATAACCGGTTAAATCTATGGGTGGTCGTCGAGCAAAACGTCATCATTACCCAAAATGCAATACACTCAGACGGAAGTAGAAGTTGGCTGTTTGTTTACATCGACGTCGTGAGTACACACGTGTGTATTATATCGCCGAACATCTCACTCAAACATGTTAAAAAAATAAAATGTTGTCTCCAGGTCTACAAGTTTTGTTTTTTGTAAAGCCTACTTACATCGCTAATAAAATTAATTCTCATGGCGCCTTCAAGAACATGATGGGGAGGGTCGTGCAGCGCCCGATCGCCTAAACTAGGATAATTTTTATCCTCAACAAAGGCGATGACATACGGCCCTTCCCACGTGAACGACTGTTGTCTTTCGCGAGCGCGGTCCTACTACAAAACACCGAAACGGAAACAAAAACGAGACTCAGAATGTTGCAATACTTGCCAAACGAGAGTAGATAATTGTTAATTAATTATGAAAACCCAACTTTTATAGCAAAAATTGTCCGAATTTATGTTAAAAACGATGAGTTTAGCCACAAAAACTTAAATCAAACGAGAGTATCCAAGTCATAGAATATCGCACGCATATAGTGCCTTTAATAAAATAATGAGTATTGAACATTATTTCGTATATTATGTACTAACATAAATAATAACACATTTCTATGCTTAATAAAATCATATTTAATATATTACCTTTGTTTTCGGTCGATGTGATGTTTTTCTAAAAAATAAAAAAATAAAAAAAATTATATTATGTAAAACGATCATAGTAAGAATGTTCATTGTTCTCCTATTAAAGGCACTAAGGGCGTGCCATAAATACGCTCGTTTGGATTAAGTTTTTGTTGCTAAATTCATCGTTTATAACATAAATTCGGATGATTTTTGCTATCAAATTTGGGTTTTCATAATTAATTAACCATTATCTACTATCGTTTGGTAGGTATTTGCAACATTCTGAGTTCCTTTTGTTTCCGTTTTGGTGTTTATATAGGACCATCCATACCCTTCGCGAGCGTGTACTAACGCCTCAAATTGCTTAGCTTGGGTAGTCCCATGGAGTAAAGAATAAGAATAAGAATATTCTTTACTCCATGGTAGTCCCCGGAACTCCACCCCAAACTCCTCTTTTACTTTCGCAAAAATGCTCTTATTTATTATCTGTGATTCTTTTCTATTGCCTGCCATCCTTCCCCGTACTTTCTCTCCCCCCACAACTGAATAACATATCTTGTGATTTCATTCATCCACATACATGTTCACTTCTTCGTTCGACTGTCAAAACCACGAGGAAAACACACATCGTATGCGACGGTATCTGACCCGGGGTCACAACTGTCAATCAAATAACCGTTATTTCGTGTTGCAGCTAAGAATTGCTCAGCGATAACCGGTTAAACGGCGTTCTAACACCGATTTAAATTGGTGTTTTTAACCGGTTATTTTGCGCTGCCTTTTAACCGGTTACCACAAATGTGTCCTGTTTCTGCTGCCAAGAAAATGGAGTTAATTTATTCACACCGATTTTAATTTATTCACACCGATTTTAACCGGTTATTTTTTATGCAGCAGAAACAGGCCCAAAGTATCAATTTTTAGGTTATAGTCCTACAAACAACAATTTATTCATTATGGTATAAACCTTTATCCTTCAAATTAAATACTCAAAAGTGTACACTTTAAAATGGAACAATTAATAATAATATGTAGAATGCATGATGTACTGTATATAGAATATCTAACCTTTATTTCTTGCAAACATCTTTTGAGGCCTTCATTTTCGAGCCAATAAGAATTTGGCACATCCTTTTCACCAACAGCTACAGTTTTTGACGCCAAAATTAGATCGTTTTGTGTGTCCATAATTGTATACAATTCAAATTCTGTTGTTAAAAAAAGAGAGATTGATGTTTCCGTACCATCATAAAACCAGTATCACTACACTAAAACTAAAAACTAAAACTGTACATGCATTTAACACCCAAGTTGATTATAGGAAATGCTACTGAGGGCTAATTAAAGAATTATTATCTCCTACTAAATTAAATAAATGATTTTGTGTTTTGTTTTGATGGAATTGAATTGTTTATTGATCCTATAATTAGGTACCAAGTAAAATAACATATAACTCTAACCTTTATATATATCCGTTATGTGTGCTTCGTACATACTACCAATGCTTGGAAGTAGATGATCTTTCTGCACCTCGTAAAATACAGATTTATGTATTAAACTCATGTTTATGTTATTATTTATTATTATTAAATTAATGTTGTGAATGTGTTGCCAGTAAATAATGTTGCTGTTACCAGAGCAATATTCCTGGCTGGTCGACTGTTGGGACCAGAACAATGTGGTTGTGATGCCCACTTGAATGCATGGTTGTTTAAAAAAAGATGCCAGTTATTGTGAGCATACTTCCTAGCACATGCTTTTCAATCCCTATGACTGATGACCAGCATTATTCTTCTCGGCATTTGATGAGTTTTAGTAACTGTTCTTCAAAAACCTTTTTTTAGATTTACAATGTTAAGAAAGTTGTGACCACCAAAAATGATTAATCTTTCTGCATTGGCCTTATATAGTTCTGGATGTTTATTGCAGGCTTTCACTAACTTCTTCCTGATAGTAAATAATGTTGCTGTTGCCAGAGCAATATTGCTGACTGGTCGATTGTTGGGACCAGAACAATGTGGTTGTGATGCCCACTTGTTGAATGCATGGTAAAACAAACTGTTCTTCAAATACCATGTACTTTTTCGAGTTAACCAATGTCTCAACTTCCTAAAGTATATATAATTTAAATACTTCCCCAGGTAAAAATTCCAGTTGAAGACCAGTTAGGAATTTTCCCTGTTGTGAATTGAGACAATTCCCAATTGGGAATTTTTTAACTGGTCTTAAAAACCCTAGTTGTAAATTTTTCCCAGTTGTAAATTTTCCAACTGGTCTGACCGATACCAGTTGTAAATTTTTTAACTGGTGTGATTGATCCCAGTTGGAAATTTTCCAACTGGTCTGACCAATCCCAGTTGTAAATTTACCCACTGGTGTGATTGATCCCAGTTGGAAAATTTACCAGTTCGATAGTCTAAAAAAACAGTACAGAAATAACATAAATTCAAATTTGTTTAGTTTATTAACTTGTTCTGGATAATTATTATTCACAGTAACTGTGCATCCTTACTCCACTAATGGTCTTAATGACCCGCATACCCTCAAAATAGGTCTAATCAGACATTGCCAGTTTACGTTTTGCTGGCCGGTTTAAATCAGCGACCTCTTTTTCTTTCTTTCATTTATTTGGCATACCCTAGAAATTTCCCTTAGAAGTTTGGGTTTTAAGGGAATCAACTAAGTCTATCAAACATGTGTCAGTAGAGAAGGCAGCTCGAAATCCAGATTGATATTTATATAATACGTTGTTTTAATATAACGGTTCAGTCAACTCCCCTCAACAGCAATTTATCCCCTTGTCCTACCAGATGTTGAATAGGTAGTGAATGAAATTTAAAGAACAAGATACACCTACATCAGTAATTGTCAAATAAAAATATCATTTAAATTAAAAGAAAACAAACTGCAAACACAAAGAATATTACTCGCAAGCATTCATAATGATGGTGGAAGAAGAAATGATGAAATATCAATATAGTGTACAAGTGCATACTGCATAAAAGATTTGTAAAAAAAAACACTTTTTTTACATTAATTATGCATGTTGTCTGTTTAGTTTAATGAATTAAAGAAGCATATATTTGAAAGCAATTAAGCATTCATGGATGTTATACACAAAGTATGATTTTATTGAATTCAGAAAATATTGGAAACTGAAACAAGAATAGAAATTATTATAATAAACATACCTCTAACTGCCTGGTATTTTAAAGGCGTCATTGCTGGCTTGGCAACACAGGTTCCTTTGTGCCTGGGACACACCTTTTGGTTCCTTGCCCCTCTGAGCCCCATACCGCCACAACCAGAGACTTTACGAACATTGGTGGTTTGCGGTTAGCTTTTATTAGTTCCTAATTTTCTATGGGCAGAAATACCCCAAAACCAATGTGCACCTGAAAAATAAGTTGTAAAGAAGGTTGATTTAAAAAAGTACAGTACTTTAATCCTATTCAGGGGCGGATCCAGGATTTTGAAATAGGGGGGGCGTAGGTTTGCGAGCGAAGCGAGCAAACACTGGCTGGGGGCCAGGGGGCCGCCAAGGGCCCCCGGTCGGGGTCCAGGGGCCGAAGGGCCCTGGAAATTTTGGCGTTCTAGCGCATTGTAAGTCGTTTAAAACGATTCACAAACAATTCATAATGTCATTTACCAAACACTCTAAAGCTCGCAAATTACGACATGTGGAACATGCAGCTGATTACCTAGGGTACCAAAGCAAGCTAACAACTTGCCTGTACTTTACATCTAAATTTTTACAACGCGACGATGTTTTTCAGCTTTTATATAAGCATAAACTTGTCCTAGCCTAGGCCGGTATTATTTTCTTACACGCGCGCCGGGTCGATCGCGGTGACGTCCATCCATCCATCATCCATGCAGCTAAAGTAAAATGACGTCACGTTAAAGCGGGTCATCACAGAGTCTCATGCATATTAATGAAGCAAACTTGCTGAGAGTGTTTTCCACCACCACGCAACACATGCGACGCGAGATTTATCGAAACTCCGACTGACGATCATGTTTTTGACAATTAAAATCACGGCATATTCAACGACCTGGTTTAAACGATCGTTTAAAAATTAGCGGTCCGGCTCGATCATCATTACATTATATTTAGTGATTTGAAAAAAACAAAACACCCCTTTTGTCATCGCGATTTGTTTATGAGACTCATCGACGGAAAAGCAAATAAAACACTACAAGGCCCGGTCATGAAATGCTGCATGCAGCATTGTTAATATTTTAATAGTAATATGTTTTAATAAAATATAGGCCTAACGGGATAATTTTCATAGGCACTACAGTCCTAGCCTTTGTTTTTATTGTAGTTAATAAATGGGCGCGTAGTGTAGCACTGACCATGTGACTTCATAAACTCTATTGATCGTCGGAGGTACGTACCGCTACTCTACAACGGGAGTGACGATCACAAAGGATGCCGACCTGCTTAGTAAAACGCGACCAAGCTCACCACGTGGCTTTTATCAACTTGCTCCTTTTAGTTTTACACTTAACTGTGAATGATCGTTGGTAAAGCTAGAGATTGATAGTACACAAAGGATGTCGACGTACATGCTTGGTGAAATGCGATCAAGCTGACGATGTGCTCCGACGTACTATTTTCACTATGAAAATGACCGTCGAAACGATACGTGTTTTTAAAATCTATTTAATTTAAAAAAAAAAAAAAAATCTTTAAAAAATAGGGGGGGGCGTACGCCCCACACGCCCCCCACTAGATCCGCCACTGCTATTTTTAAAATTCAAAAGTGACAGTAGGATAGTAGTAAAGACAAAAAGACCTGTTTATGAGGAAAGCAAGAGGGGGAAAACTGGTAAACATCACTTTAAGGTGGGGCTACTAGATTTGAGGTTCATCTACAATTTGGCCTTCAATAAAACATGCCTCAGTCAATCATACAGATGTAACTGGCTCAGAGAAACATTGGAAATTAGGCTGTGGAAGCGTTTAGAGTCCACAGTGGACTGATGTTCTCTGAAGAAAAGCAATTAACAATAACATGCATGATTCCAGATATTGAAGTAAAGTGACAGATAAGGGTCTAATTTATACTGCACTAACTCAATTTGTTATAACTACTTACTTGTCCATCTTGGTTTTGTCAAAACTGGTGGCAGGTCATCTTCCTTGGTTTGGACTTCTGTTTGGGGAAAGCGATCTTTATCAGGCTGGTCTGCAGATGGCTGACTATCAATTTGGTCTTTGGATAAGTGTGGCTGATCATCAACCTTCTTCATTTTTTGCACACCTTTGGCTAAAAATTGAAAAAAATTCCATTTACCAAAAAAATAGTTGGTATCTAGTCATGGAACAATATTTATAAATTCCAAACAAAATTCATAAAACATTTCTGTTCTGTTCACTTATGCCTGCTAGATAGTCTAGGCTTCAGGTGGCAAAAAAAAAAATTGGTTTATAACTTTTCAATTTCTTTTTGAAAAAAACATGCATGGTGTATGTTTATTATTTTGTTTTTCTTGTGTGGGTTCATCCCACTTTTATTATCATACTCTGTTATAAATATCATATTTTTAAGCATATTTTTTCCTCTCGTTTTTATGTTACAATGTTAAAAGTATCTCATTCACCAAAGTGCATGTCACAAATTAGTCTAAAACTTTTTTTCATTTACAGTAATTGAATAATGTTTGATACCAAATGAAAGGTCTTGAAATGTGCTTTCCAAATACATTATTTCTTTCTTGAACTAAATAAATGAAAATTATACAAATTGACAGTAAAACAAATGATTGTCTATTTTTTCTTAGTGTCTGTGCAAGTCTAAATCAATCGAAGTATTCCACTAAAAAAAAAAAGGAAAAAAAAAAAAAAAACTACTACTAGTACCATGAAGTCCTTCATATTTGACCAAGGAGATTGGTATTTATGCATATTTACACAATATCTCCTTTGTATTTGAATAGTTTTATTATTTTATAAAACTTGTGTGAAAAACTATATGACGTTGAATTAGTTAGCCACATATGCAATATGTGACGTCAACAGGGCCGCCACGTGAAAGCTTCAACATGGCCCCAGGACCCGGGAGGGACAACAGGCATTCCCGAAGGCAGCAAAATTGAAATCAAGGTGATCAAAATGGTACATTTTACAACATTGATTGCGAATAAATGATTGAAAATGTCAAATGGTAACGCATGTGTCCTGAGGTGAGGACGGAAACCTCGCGTAGATTTTGATTTTCAGTAATCAAGATGGGTGTTGTAAAAAATGGACTGCACTTTCAGCCATATCATAAAGTAACTATGTAAAGTAGTTTTCCTAAGCACCTTTGCTCGGGTAAATGTCGGGAGTAACTATGACTCTGAAAAAAGGCTATGCTAAAAAGCAGAAGAGGCAGGCAGTAGACTTTGTCTAAGAAGCAGTGATGGCAAGCGGAGTGGTGGTGCCAGAGCGTTCCTAAGCGACTTTGGCAAAATGACGACGACGATGCAATTGAAAGAGTGAGGCAATTAATGCCGGACGAGTTCGTGCGACAGCTGACGGAGAAATTAGAACAAAAATCGATTTCTGGTCAGATTGGAGCGGGACTGTTCTCAGTGTCGTATGCTCGGGTAAATGGCGGGAGTCATTATGACTCTGGCCAGATGCAAATAAGAAAAAGGCTATGCTTGGAAGAGTGAAAATTGCAACAGAATTAGTAGCTGAAATAATACATTTTACAACATTGATTGCTGAAGGTGGAATGCTGAAGACTGTTTATGTCGTAAAGGGGTAAACGGCGGGAGTAACTATGACTGTCAAGAATTGGTAGAGTGAGGCAGTTAATGCCAGACAAATTTGTGCGACAGCTGACGGAGAAATTATAACAAATAGATTGGAGTGGGACTGTTCTCATTGTCATTCGGGTAAACGGCAGAAGTAACTATGACTGGCAAGAGGTAAACAAAAAAAAGGCGAATGCATGAATTGGAAGAGTGAGGCAGTTAATGCCAGACGTCGTTTAGGTGCAATATGCTCGTGTAAACGGCGGGTGTAACTATGACTGCCGAATGATGAAAGATTGCAGAAGGCTGTATTGCGAAAGCTGAAGGCTGAGTAACTATGACTGGCCAGAGGTAAACAAGAAAAAGGCAGAGCATGAATTGAAAGAGTGAGGCAGTTAATGCCGGAAGAATTTGTGAGACAGCTAACAGAAAAACTGTCTATTGCTGGTAGAGCGGGACAGACTGCCGACAAATTAGATGGAGAAAGGAAAAAAGTTATAGTTCAGTGGCTGACGCAATCCCAGAAAACAAGTTTTGAAAGAAAATGGTGAACTCTGCCTGAGCAGGAAGAAGCCAGAGGATGCCACATGATTTTATTTTATTTATTTATTTTATGCTATGCTCGAAGGGAAAATTTATGCTTACTATTGAATATAGTCCACCGTTATGCAGTAAATAGAACTGAGTTTGGGGACATCATTAATGAAAACCCAAAAGGGCTATCTAGTTACTATGCCCAAGGGGAAATTTATGTTTATGCTTTTGAATTTCAATTTGTCTGCCGTTATGCAGTAAATGAAACTGAATTTGACAAAATATGCAGCAGTCAGACTCGATGTTTCCTACTTCATGTGATGTAGGCCTACATCACCGTTTCCAACTTCTTGAATAGAAAAAGCACCACCTTCAACTCTAAGCCAAAACTCATCAATTCCAATATATGGTATTTGATCAAAAATTTTGATTTCCTCTTCTTTTACTTGAATGAGGTGCACATTTGTGACTGGCTTGAGGCATTTGTTGGTGATATCATTGCTTTGGGCAAAAAGCGAGTCCACCTTTCCAGAACACCCACAACACCATCAGGTTCCCCTTCCAATGGCCCGCTTCCAAGCCTTGATTTATGTTTTTTTGTAGTAAGGGAGCGTGCCCAAATGTTTTGATCGCGGTTCTCCCGCGATAATCGCTTAGCCGCGGTAATGAGCTGTGGGTGTGGCCTGTTTAGTTGATCGTGTTTTGCTACCGCGATGGACTTTCATGCAAGGTCATACTGCAGATGCAACATTTACAACCCATTAATTAGCATCACAGTGTGTGGTAAACCTAAATTAGATATTGGCCCAAAATGCTTCAGGCAATGATGTCGTTTGCCTAGCCGGTAGGTAGCGACGGCCAGCTGAGCTGATGATGGGCTAAAAAATAATAAATACTCTAATGCCTTAAATAAACTATCGTAGGTCTAATAATAAATTTAATAATTTAAACTTACTTGATTTTATCTTTTAACCTATCCTATTCCAGTATTCTTATTTACGTACAGCTAATTATAAGCTTAAAAACAATGTAAACAACCATGCGATGTTTGCATTACACAACAGGCAAGAAGGGCTACATTCACTTGTGGGCACGTTGATGATGATACCAATGGTGGTCGCGTTACCATATCAAATTCGTTGATAACGGAGTTCTCTTTGCTGGGACTGCTAGTGACTATGTGGGGCGGTATTGTTTGCGTATGTGCGTTGTCCATAACATGGAAATCCGGTGGTGGTAAATTTTTGTAGCTTTCAATGTTATCTTCGCCAACATTGTCGTTCGCGATCGGTACCGGTAGTGTTTGCATGGGTGCATTGTCGGTAACATGGAAATCCGGTGGTGGTACATTTTTCGGGGCTTCTATTCTAAAATTGTTACGCTGGGTCGTTGGAGTTCCTGTGTTTGGTTCTGAAGCCGGATTTGGTACGTTTGTCACGTTGGCCACGACAGTTGTTAGGTGAACATTTTCCTTGTCATTTTGTGTCGATGCTGATGGAGGTATTGCAACCGTGGCATTGTGTAAAATTGTCAGCATATCTATAATGAAAAAAAAAACAGTATTAAAATCGTGATTTAAATCCGCTTGACAAAAAGGTTTGGATTTGTATCGCTAATTGCCAGTTAGTATGAAGATGTCTTGGTATATTTTGTAATATACATTTATTTGAGAGCATTGCGTATCATGCTAGGTAACAACTATTTGTGCTATGATCATGCATTGTCTGTTACTGGTTTACCTACTCTTGTTGAGAGAAGAAACAAACTTGTGTTGTCTTTCGGGGAAGGCTTATTAAAATCCGAGCTCTTTAGAGAAATACTTCCCCCTCTTCATAAGCCAGCTCGGTCTCTCAGATTCAACCGCTTTCTAGAGGTACCTCATTGTAAAACCAGCAGACTTACTGTAGGTCGTCTCCAGTTCCCACCTTGGTGGATATAATTAATAGGCACCACTAGCTCTTTTTAGATATGTAATAAGTGAATGTTTTAAGGTTTTTTATTCATGTATGTTTTCAATTTTATGGTACGATATCTAATTTTAATTAGATGTTTCTATTTTTATAGCAATTTTAACTAATTTTTTAGTCATTTGTAATGCAATTCATTTCAGTCCTTGACTGTTGTTTTGTAATATATTTTTATATACCGAATAAATAAATAAATAAATAAATTTATCTTCTTTATAATATTTAGAAACTATAGAATACTTTTTTTTATCTGGGATAAAATGCTTTTACATTTCGCATTGTTCTGATACATTTCAATAGGCATACATAATATATTCTTTCTATTCATATTTTTCAAATTTATTCAGTAGTGCTTATAATAATATTATTCTAATTAGAAAGCATGCACCTTATACTTACCAGTGTTCACGTTTTCCAAAATATTTACTTCTGAGAGATGTTCGGATTTTTTTATCCTCAGTTGTTTTCACCTATTTCATTTTATTTACCATGGAAGAAATGATTAATTCCTCTACGCAGAGTTGTCTTGACGGGCTATACAATTGTTAAAGCATGTCACTGAATAACAAGTGTATTAAGTAAATAATGGAGAAATAAGTAATAAACAATCAATTTAATTTGTAACATATATAGCATTTAATGCATTCATATTTCAGAGGTGGGGGGGGGGGGAAGGATAAAACGATCTTTTGCTTAACATAAATCATTTATATTATAAATTTTAATGCGAAAAATTTTACTAAGATGATGCTCAACAAGCAGCTTTACATTAGTACGAATATTGAGAGAATGGCTAGAGAATGGGCCTAAATTCTGTAGAACAATAAGTAATGAATCTAGGAATCTTCATGGGGCAATGATATAAAATACTTCCGTTTTTTAGTATTATTTGCAACGGTGGTCCGTGTACGACTAAGTGTGTAGACTAAATGATGTATATAGGCCTAGTGTAATAATATATTATTTATTATCATTTCATAACTATTTCAAATAAAAAGCTTAATTTGAAGTCAAACTGGCGGCCGACATTTTCGGCGGCCGAGATGGTCCTTAGCCCTTCATGGCGGCACACATTTGTTTTATCACAAATAAATTAACCTAATCCATGTACATTTTTTTACTCGAGGCAAGCGTTTTAAATTTAAAAGACCGTTTTAATCAACTTAAAAGAATAATTTATCAACAAGTTTATTTAAATTTGTAAATGTTTACCTCACACATGAACTTATCGTTGGTCAGAATAGCGTGTCCTTTCCCATTTTCCTCCTTGTAATTGCAGACGCAAGTCACCAGCCTGCAAATTATGTGGCGCTTTAAATATTGGAAATTTCGATCTATCAAATGTTGACTTTGCTCTCTTCAAAACTGGCTCCCTAAGAAATTGCTTTTCCACCCAGTGTTTCGTAGAATATCCAGCCACTTTATCAGGCACTGATTTTCATTCTCCTCTTTTACTGTACCGCGAAGCCAACATCCACTTATTGGGTCCACGGCCTGGACGATCTTCCCCTCTATAAAGGACATTGTCAGGCCTCGAATTTGGGGATTTTAGGGGCAAGGCCATTTGGCCTCCGGTTTTCATTGATTTTAGGGGCACCAAGGCCAAATGGGAGGGCACCAAGGCCATTTGTTTTAAATCAAAGGGGCACCAAGGCCAAAATCAAAAAATATTTTAATAACCAGGCCAAAATTTAAAAATATCTTGTTTCCGGTTGAGGGTGGAATTTTTTTCAAAAAAAAAAAAAAAATTCTACCCGCAAAATGTTTTGGGGATTTCCCCCTATTCATCAGATCGCGGAGTAGTAGTAGGACTGTCTACAATACATCTTTTTGTATTTCATATAAATATTACGTGTATTTACGATCCATATAAATAATAAATAGGTACGATGTTCAGCGTTTATAGTTTACCGTCCTGTGTTGAATGTTTCGTTTAGTTTCAAATAATGCGATAAAAAGGCATGTGAAACCAACCAAGTAAGGCCCGGAACAGGTATAAAAACCCTCATAACAGCAAGCTACTCAGCCTTACTTAGCTAGCAGCCGACGGAGAAAACATGATACAAAAACAATTTGTTTGTAGGCCTTACCTACAACTATTCATACACAGAGTGTTAACCACGGTAAAAATCAAGCCAATGACATTATGTAGTAGAATTAGGTATCCCAATGTAAAAATTCAAATTAATGATGGTACTTTTTCTTTCAGTTAATCAGAAGGAACTTACTAAACATAAACTTTTGCAATTTAAATGATTGAAATCGGATTATCCATTCAAAAGTTATGGTCCGTTAAAGTGCCCAAAAAACAGTGATTTTTGCTTGAAAAATGGCACTTTTTCTAATTATATTTGAACCCATTTTTGAAGGGTTATAACTTTTATACTAATAATTTTAAAGTTCTTATTTTTTCCAAACCCATAGATACAACAGAGTTGTACAAGAAAAAATTTTTTTTGGGTGTCCTCGACATTTTTTTTTTTCGCCCTACAAAATTCGTCTGAGGGCTTTTTACGCGTGATTTTCCCAATGTCGCAAAAATGCCCAAAAAGTTCCTGTCTTTAAATGATTCATAACTTTTGAACCAATGTGTGAATTAACTTCTTTTTTTTTGCATTGCATAAAATGTAATATGTATTTTAGTAAGGTTATTTATATTGACAGGTAGGTAATTCTGAAATACAACATAAAATATTGTTAAAAAATGTTAAAATGTGAAAAAAAAAAATATTGCGTTAAAAAACTGTGTGGGTATTGTTTCTTTTCATTAAATATTATTTTTCGTAAGTATACATTTTTTTAATAATTCTAGTATTTAAAGTTATATTTATAATCATATATTATTTAAATTGATTTTCGAACCGCCAAAAATAAGAATTAAGCCCGTGCTTATTATGTGTTCGATTCCATTTGGAGCGCCGGGCCGAACGTAGACTCGGCCGCGCCTACTACAAGTTAAGATAGGCCCCTAGCTAGCAAGGTCTAAATAAAAGCCTGACGCTAAATTCTGCCTAAGAAATATCGGGAACAAATTTTTTATTTAACAAAGTAATTACCTCAATGGTATAATTGTAGCATGTTTAATTTTATTTCCCTTTCGATTATTCTAACCGAAAGTTGCACTTTGAATTGAAATATACGGAATAAAATTTAGGCCTAGAAACAGCGTAGACATACAACGGCAACACAGGCCAAAGAGCGTTTCGGCCGCCTACATAGAATGGCTTACGGCCGCTGCATAGCAAAATCAAAGCTTCTTAAATTTCTTCGGTACATTTCTTCCTAACGTACTTGCTTTATATAGTAGATTTATAAATATTCCACTTATTAAATAATTTAATAAATCGGTAAAATTGACGTTTCGAAGCAAATATTCCATGAGAGGCGACATTTTTCGACATGCCTCGTGTGCGGCGAAGACTAGTTCAGAAAATGGAACAGTCCACTGCAGGGGTTATCCAATCATTAATTAACGCGCTAATACATGCATACCATGCACATTGTGTGGGCGACGATAATTTAGTAATAAGCGGAGAACTGAATCCCCCCCGTAAGGAAAATGGTAAACACTGATATTTATGGTAGGGATTATTTTTTTCAGTGGTTGGTCTTGTTGGCCTCTTCGCACGAGGTCCACGCAAAGTCAAATAAAACGATGTGGTTTATCAAACAGAAATATAAATTAGCTTCAATTCAATACTAAATTAGCCAGATTTTGATAATGAGAAAGACTAAAAAATTCAATTTTTATCGTTAAAATTGACATTTGAGGCGGATGTACATAATAATAATAACCGATTTACATATCAAAATAAAGAGTATTTAAAGCCTGATAACATGCAACAAAAATTACTCCACCACCTATTATGGACCTCGTGCGATCGTGTTTTGAAAATGGGTAGGTGTTTTCCAAAGTTATTTTTAGCGCGCGGATTTCGGCTCGCCGGCTTTTGTACCTCATTTTTAACTCGCGTTTTCTATTAAAATATTTAATAAACATAGATTAAAAATATATGAAAATAATCCCTTAAACAAGATCTTTCCAGACATATAATTTTTATTCACATGTGTATATCAGAAATAGTATATTTTTAACTTCAAAGACACGTCACTTTTTGAAATTTCACGAACGTGTTAAAATCGCGGTAACGAAAATCCGCTTCATTGGGATACCTAGTAGAATATAAATTATAGTTATTTTGCGAGTTTCGATTTCTGAAGCTTTTTTGTTAGTATAACCCATATTTATAAGAATTCAAAACACGGACGGACACCGACCCCTATCTCTCTCTGTTTAGCCTTCGGCACGTGTATTCTGGACTATACCATTTCCTTGAATTCGGTAAAAACGCGTTTGGTAATTTAGTGTACGACGTTGTTAAACAAGATTTTTCGATGATCTGTCTGCTGGATTGAGGTGGGTGCAGGGTGCAGGTTTAACTTTGGTGCTAAAGGTAAACACCCCTAATTTTACACGTATAATGGACTACACCATGCAGGAACGCACATGGTATTTTCTTCTCAGAGGGTGCGTGTACGTCAAAAGGAATTGTTTTTCCAACGATCCGATCCGCCGATCCTTCGCGCGTACTCTCGACGTTGTGTGGTGTAATGTGTGAAATTTCTTATCAGAGGGTGCGTGTGCGTCAAATAGAATTGTTTTCCCAATGCATTGAATTGCGTGTGTTCGATCGGATCGGCGGCGGGAGGATAGGCTAGGCTAGCTAGGAGTGCGTGTAATTTTTTTTATCGAAGGCGGCTAGCTCGATTATTGTGCGACTTTAATACTTTCAGTAACCTCCGATCGAGGAACGTTTTTAGCTTGATTATTAAAAGTTTACACCCCTGTATTTTAATGTACTATCTATACCATGATTTACCACGCACGGCGGCCGGGATGATATTGTTTTGGTTACCCTATTGCAATGTTCGATGTTTTGTTTACTGTTTGTGTATTAATAAATGCGTTTAGGGAAATCCCCTTGCAACGAAGACAGGCGATAGTTTTGCGTCTCGTCCGCGTCGTGTAAACAAATCTTCTTGACATTATTTTCTATCTAATTCAATGGTTTTTATTGTGGTAAAACTCGGGAAGGGCACTCGCGGCCAACGCAAAAAAAAGGGCAGGCCAGTAGTGGCCGTGGGTGCTATTCATTTTCGAGGGCATTGAGGCCAACTGGGAGGGCACCGACGGCACTGGCCGCGGTGGCCGCGGTAAAATTCGAGGCCTGCATTGTGTTCGTAAAAAAACAGTTCTGCCTTCAATAACAATTTGTTCACAAATGAAACAAATATAAAGTGTTGGATGTTTAACTGCAAAATTGTTTGGTGTACCGCTTTTTCTATGCGTCGCTGAAAGTGTTACATAATAGTTAATTGGCTTAAGAAGCAGGCTGATTTATACTTTGAATGCTACCGCTGCCTTTGTGGGTGACAATTCCGGCTTATGGACTTCTGTAAATAAACAAACAAATGAACAATAACTTCTGTTTTATTACGATGGTATTATCTATCAGTTGTTTATTTACTACAGTATTTTTATTTTTATACTATATTTATTGTTTCTCTAATTTACCTTAAAGTGGCTTTTTAGCTAAACAATGTTATACCCTTCACATCTGCAAAATGTAACAACTTGTAAACAACTTGTAACAATTTAAGCAGATGTAAAAAGTGTATGTATTAGACTACAGCTTTCTTCCTTGTCGGCTGTGCATTATTGAATGATGCTGGGTTTCATCGGATTTTGAAGTAAATACATAATTACATTTCGTTTCTCGGTGTTAGTCCGTTTCTCCATCGACGGACATTCACTGTCTATTTCTAAATAAAAAACAATAATTAATGTTATTCACATGATCAATGCATTTTGGGTTTCTAGTATTTTAATAATTTGACAATTATTTGAAGCGACAATATGGTACAGTATAATCTTCTATGGCTACCACGCAATATGTTTTAATGTGCACTATTAGTATTACACATACTTTTAAAACGAAATTTAAGTTACATGGGCCCGGGGTGTGACAAAAACAAACGGAAATACATACAGTACAGTTAGGCAAGACAAACATAATTTTACCTTGTACCTATCATGGGTTTGTTCATGTGGAATACTCGATTTTTCATTTCAAGCCATGTATAATAGTGTCCAGGTTGATTTTCGTTCTTTGTTGGCATTCTTCCGCCCGACCGTCTAATATAGTCCATAAACTTCGTTTTCTTTGGTGGATTCATTGTACAGTGATTACAGTTTATTCTTTCGCATTTTACAAATTCAATAAGGTTCGTTCTGCGAATACAGTGGTTGAGAAAAAAGATATACTCCTCTCTGATCTTATTTAGAGAAGGAGTTTGCAGAATCTTTCGAATTCCTGTTTTAGTAAATGTATCAAGCAGTTCAGAGTCTGAATAGGGTCCTGGCAGTTCCGCGCATGCCACTTTGATTGGGTTTATATCATATCCATCATGTTTTATTGTCAAGTAGTTGTTTAATGTATCAATTGCATGGTCAAATACCGTACGATATTTTCGCGTCTCTCTTCTTCTGTTTTAGAGCAGTTTGTTCACTTGGAGGAACAGTTTCACCTGGAAGAGTGATGGGCAGGGTAACAGACACCAACCGTTTTGAAAGCGGTGCCCATAAATATTCGACGGGATTTTTCGCTGAATGGTCGGCTGCATGGTTAGCGATGGGGTAGAAATCAAAGTTTAAATCTCTCCACAGCCGACCATGTGAAATGAGCGTTTTGGTGGACTTGGTTGTCCGGTCAGATAGCACAAGGATTGCTGATTTGTCTTCTTTATTGTATTCACGTAAAATGTTGTACATATCATTTGCATGCGTTTGAGCATTTGATGCATGAAACTTACAAGCCCGGTTGAAAACGAAGGCTGGGCCTGTCCTACCGTAACGAACATGCATGCGTTGCTGATTGTCCGTATAATATCGGTTTCCATCATTATGAGTCGGAATCCGGCTCAGTGATCTTGAACGTGCTCCGATTGAATTGACAGAACGACCGAATCTTTCCGCACTCCTTGATCGGCCATTCTGTCGCACCTTTGTTTCCATTACTAGATATCCAGATGGGACGATCTTTGAGTCGGAATATGGAAAGTCATGATCGAAATAATCTGGTTGATCATTTTCCGGAAAAAAACGATTAATTTGGTGGTAACAACTTACCGCTAATGTTCCTACGTTTACTTTGTTCTTGTCGTCGCAAGACATTCGTAAGCAATCATCACTGTAATACAAAAACGCCTCATTAAGCATCGCAATTTGCGAACGACAGAAATGCAAAAAAATTGTTGTTCCAACAAATGACGGGTCGACAATAACGAAAGTCGTTTAAAATGCAAAAATCCGTGATCAAGAAGTAAATCGGCGGTCAAACGTATTTATAGCAGTGGTCAAAATAAAAATCGGCTGTCAATGGTAAAGCGGTGGTCAAGAAGTAAATCGGCGGTCAAAAGTATAAGCGGTAGTCAATATAAAAATCGGTGGTCAAAAGTAGAGCGGTGGTAAATTAAAAAACGGTAGTCGTGAAAGTTGATGTTTACAGTAGTATAAATAATAGCGAAATGACTATCGAAATAGAATGTCTGCACTGCAGCGCATGGTGTCAGCCAGATACACCAGCACAGGACTTGTCCTTGATTGGTGGGATTGCGCGCAATTGTTTTTTTGTTTCGCTAAGCAATTGCCACCCACTGTGTTTTCTCTGAACTATTTATTTGGGATTAGATAATTGGTTTAGTTAAAAGAATTTAAAACTAGAATCCCCGTGCACATCATATCAATTTTTTCTTATTAGGTTTAGTGCAATTTAATTCAGTGCAAATAGTCCAGATCCCTATGTATTTTCGTGTGCAGATCATGGGGAAAGTGTAAACATTGTGTTTTATGAATATGTGAATCATGCTGGTTATAAAAACCCATGTTGTCAAATTTCTAAAATTCATCTTTGACCTCTGACCTCAATTTGAATGTTTTGACCCATTGAAAACAAAATGATCATATCTTTGCAACGCTTACATTAAATGAAATAATTTTAGTGTCAAATTATTTGGGAGATGCATATTAATATTCGTTCTAATGAAAAAGTTTGTCAAAAAATGACTGGAAGTATGATTTTTGGCATATTTGACCTTTGACCTACATATCATATAACTCCGTAACTAATAGTTGGACAAACTTTAAATAGGGCTCAAATTAATCTGAAGGTATATTTTTCTATTCAGTCTAATAAGAACTTTTACAAGAAAATGACCCGAAATATTTTATTGACCTTTGACCTGTACTGGTAGTACACATTTCTTTAATCTCAAAAACTATTGGCCGTAAAATGGTTGTTTTTGTGAAATGGTTCGAAAAATTTACTTTTATAGAAATGTACAAGAATATTATTTATAACTTTGTAATTTATTAACATCACTAGCATTTGTTATAATATTAAAATGTGTCATATTTGCTGATTTTAAGCACTTCACATGTGTATTTAATATAAAGTTATAAAGTTGTTTTTTTTTATATAAAGAAAATTTAATTATCTATCAAATAAGACTATTTTCAAATTATTATGGCTAAAACTTAATTAGATACAGGCAAAAAGTGTATTTTTACTTATGTGAACAGCGCCCTCAATCTTCATTTTTTCCCAAAAAATCCCACATTATTTTATGTGGTTTCATAAACTTAGCTGGTTGTAACTTTTTAAAAGATTGTTGTCAGTGACGTGTAACTTACATACACCTTCTACCATATACTAAGTAAGTTTCTGAGATAAAATGAAAACAATGTTTTTATAGCTTGATATTTTTCCTGAGGTTATTACACATGGTGCATGCTAAAAATATTTTGATTTTGTGCTAAAAATCCATCTTTTTGGTCCAGTACAAACAATCTTGTACAGCCATTCTTACACAAACGCATATTTTATTGGAAAGATAATCACAATATCTATGCAATAAAATATGAATTTTGTGTATTAATATCTGCTAGATAGCTTTTATTAAACCAAAAAGATGGACTTTTAGCTCAAAATAAAATTTTTTTTTTGTGTGTATCATGTAATAACCTCAACAAAAATATCAAGCTATCGGAATATTTTTCTCAATTTTTTCAGAAACTGACCTAGTACGTTATAAAAGAGGTATGTACATTACAGGTTACTGTAAAAAGTCTTTAAAACAAAGTTATAACCTGTTTAGTTCAGGAAAACACATAAAAATGTGGTAAACATGGTGTCGGTTCTTTGTTGCTGTAATGTTTGACACATTTTCAAGGGCCTTACAAATTTTGTTAAGGGCATGCCAGCCAGAAACATGTCTATCAGATCCTCCCAAAGAACAAAACAAATATTGTTATCTACTAGATATAACACCCTATCAGACGGAATTCCGCTCTCTTCTATGATGGTTTTAGCTAATCGAACACTCATTACTCCTGACTACATTTGTTATTTTGAGGGGGAAAGTCTACTTTTAGCAGCAATCAAGATTCTAAGACATGAGGACTGATGCAGGCAACTGTCCTATAGCTTCTTGGCGAGAATATGAGCAACGTAGGGTTTTCTCTTTGATTGCCTGAATTTATACTTTGAAGCATTGATGTCTTTTCACAGTTCTCAACATCTTTCAGGAAACTTCGCCATTCATCCAAGTCTTCAGGATCAATCCCTTAGTCCCAATCTACTTTCTTTTCCCACAAATTTCTCAATAGTATCATCGCTTCTTCGCAGTACGTTAGTATTGGTATCTTAAGCTTGTCGTTTCGGGGATTCCACTCTATTCCTAAAAACTTGGTAGGGGATTGGTGTTTCCATATTTAAATAAAGGGGCCAATAAGGTGTGACATTAGGGTCAGAATTTCAAAGTGTGACAAGTCTAATAATCAATTCTAAATAGTATATCATGTATTTGAACTAAAAAAAATGCAATATACACATTAAATCTGTTGTCTCTATGTAACAGCATTTATATACTGTAGTATTAACATATATAGCAAATTTCATGTGTAACAGAGACACCAAAATCACATTATCTATCCCTCTTATATGTTATTATAGTAACATTAAACTGTTTAAATTGGATATTTTAAATAGCTTTTGGGAACATCTTCAATGCAGAAAAATATTATTTATTATTTAAATCACAACTTTTCAAGTTTAAAAAATGGCTTATGACATATGCAAAGCTGTTAAAGTTGATTTAATTTCTATATAAAAGATTTGTAAAGTCACTGCTGTTTAAAAATTAAATGTAAACAATAAAAAAATGAACAGAATATACCTCAAGTATATACATTTACTAGCAATAATAGGTAATTTACACTAATCAATCCAAGCAATGAAATATGCCATCATGTGCGACAACAATAATGATATTCAAGTTGATACTAACCAGTTACAAAACTAATATAACTAACATTGTTCTGCATGGAAAGCCCGCAGTTTAAACGCGGACAAAACCACAGAAGAATAGCTTCTCTTTCTTGAGCTATACTTGCTCACTTTATTTCTATTCATCCGTTCATCCGGTAAACTAAAACAAAACAAACAGAGAAACAATTGAAACGGCGCCATAAAGCACGTCCCTAACGTATACTACGGCTTATCACACATACTATGATCATTATGTCTATCAAACCTAACTAAATTATTATAAATCATTAGTAAATAATAAATACGAATTGTATAATGTAAATACCTGATACTAGGGCTCACTTATGTATGATTATGTCTCCACACGGAGCATTGAAGGTGTACAACAACGTTAATACAATGTATCGCTTATAGTGCACCGCTCTCATACAATGAACAGTGACTACAACAAATTGTGACTAGCCTAATTTACATATCAAGGTATCAAGGTGGGATGCACATACATAACAAACATTATCAACCTTAACTTTTGTTTTCATATGGAAAATTCAAAAGTCAGAAAATTTATTTAGCCCTCGTTTTGAAACAGGAATTGGTGGTTCGACCTTTTTAACAATATTTTCCCGAACATATCAAAGGATGTCCTTATTGGTCGGGCACCCAATAGGCCACTTCCAAAACTTTCCACTCTTCTGCATGCAGTCTACCTCGGTTTCATCATTATTGATCTGCCTGCATTACAATTCCGGGGTATTTAATCCTACATACACAACAAAAACCCAGTCGCCACATTGCCAGGTTATCTGATCTGTAAATATACATATTATAAAATTATTAAATAGTAGAAAATAGTCAGAAGAGTTGATATTTACTGACGATATCAGTTCTAGCAGGCCTTGACTAAAAAGTGTGAAGTCAATGCATTCTAAACAAGAAATATTTCTTACAAAAAACGCTGCTCGCTTATTGAAAAATATTTTTTATTTCAAATGTTTTTGAATGTGTCATTTTATTGTCACATAATAGATACAATAGTTATTTTACCTGAAAAAATGTAATTTAAAGCAACAAATACTTAAATTGTCTGTCAGACAATGGTTTTGGGGTTTCTTTTCATTTTTTATATGTGAATAAATATTATTTTTTGTTACAGAAGTGAATACTCAATTTCTGTCACTTTAGTTAATTTTATTGCTAAGGTCAAATCTGGGGGTCACTTCATCACCCTAGATATTTCAATTGTGAAGTATCCTATTACAAACACAAACTTTAATGGACTGTTTCGATAATAATTCAATGAATATCTGACACTGACACAGTGAATATAGGGATTTGTAATTTTAGCATGACATGTCCTAATAGACTCTTTCCCAGCCGTTTTTTGGGTCTACTGGAATCAATAAATCATAGTGGAGTTTCCATTTTCACAAAACTGTCTGTCCTTAGAACTATAACTGCTGCTTGCTTTAGCTTCTGATTGAGTAGTCCTAATGGGACGTAGCGGGCTAGAGCAGCAGCGTGAAAAAACAGGCAGTGAGTGCAACGCAAACAATAATATTCATCAAAATGTCAGGTTAGTAAAAAATGTTATTTAAATTGATATCAGATCATCAAAAAGAAGATAATTAATTTTTTTTAAATAATTAGAAATAAAAAAAAAACCAGATGAATATTCTGTAATTTATACTGATTATAATTGTATTTTTACTTTGGTCCAAACATGCTCTCTTTCTTTCTAATCCATTCTTTGGACAAAGCGTATGATTTGATGCGTCGTATCAATCTTTAATGGTACATTGGTCTAGTTGATGGAAATATGCAAAGGCTGAGAGTGATTTTACTTTGAAATCTATATTGATGCAATACTCACAAAGGCAGGCCTCATGCTTGTTATTGTCCATGGTAAGTATAGGCTTTGGTCTTATCTTCTCGAAGGCACTTTTTCCCGGATTATCTGTATTGAACTGTATGTAGGCACTATGTAATCTGCGTTTCCTCACCTTTCTTCCAACAACCAAGTTTCCAATTGTTTTCGCATTCGGTAGGCTTCTAGATATGTCCCCACGATTAAAAAAGTTTTCAACCTGCTTCACTGTTTCAATATCTAGCGAGTCGCTCTTCTTCTTCCTGAGAGCATTCAGAGATTGCATTGTGAATGCTTTTTTTAATGATTTGTATTTCATATGTTGTCGCACCCGCTTCTTCTTTATGACTGATGAGGTAATTAGGATTCGTTTCTTGTTCAGATCAGCTAGATTTCTTTTTATTCAGCTTTGACATGGTTAATTTGATTGCTTCAGTTGTTTCCTGTAGGAATTCCTGCTTTCTGTTCTTGTTCAGACTAAAGATGCATCATTCTTCAAAGTTCTCTTTACCTTTGACGTCTTCAATAACCTGATTACTTCAGCTTTATTTTCTGCATATTTTGCTCGCCTCCGCTTCTTTTCCCGCCGGTGTTGCTGTGATGTTCTTTTTGCTCCCTGTTCTCTTTTTTTATGTCTCCAATACTCTTTCTGTTTATCAATAGTACTTCGTGTCTTGGGTGTCTTCCTAATTTCAGCTATGCCTACAAAATTAAAGATTTATGTATTGTCATTACATTTAATCTTAATTTGGCAATATTGTCATAATGGTACATTATTAAGCTATTTATTACAGAAAACATTTAAAATAAAATATTTGCAGCACGATGCTTTGCCACACGTAATCTGATCTTCACTCTCTGTTTAGCCCTTTGCTCATTAAATAATATAATATTCTTCACGGTATCGATTAGGATCTTTTTTTAAGTCTTTCTCGGTAGTCGCGTATTTGACCTTTCGTCTTTTGGGGGGGGGGGGGGTGTTTCTTCTTCGACCACTCTTCCACATTAGACAACTGTTTGGTCCTTTCCTTTAGTACTACCCTACATCTAAATTTGAATTAACGTCTCTTTTCTTCTGATGCCATTCTGAAAATATAATTCTAACAATATATTGGTTATTACAAAATAAAATGGTGCAAAATACATTCACATAAAATCTTTTATGATGACGATACATACAGTAGCTGTGGTGTCCAATGTGATAATAACCTTTGTATAAATAATAATTTTGACACATTATAATACTGTACATACATTTGAATTTAGTTATTTTTCTACATTGTCGAAAATGTCTGAAAACATATCATGCATGAATATGCACTATTATGAATATAGTTTTATACTTTAAAAACAACATTTGTTCAGTGGGACAGCCAGTCGACAAATCGTGTCAAATTTCGACTCGGAGAGGGCGCCCTACTTTTCTAATTTAGTTCAAAATTGCTAAATTTTAGGGTGTTGGAAAAACACAATATTTGTAAATTTAGCTGATTATCGGAAAAATATTGTTAGTGAAATAAATTCATAAATGGTTTTAATATATTGTCATGTAAAATTAAATGTATTTGAACAAAACGATTATCTGTAATTTAACGGCAAAATCAACCAATGTCTTTTTTTCGAAATTGTACCCTAGAAAATCATTAAAATAAAATATTTAGAAAAATTGAACAGTCCTGAATTTAAAATCCCTGTTAGAAAAATTAATAATCTACAGAATACGATATTAAGATACAAAATTCGGTGGTTGGGATGCAGCTCCGACTATTCAAACTAAAGGTACCACTATTTGTTCCATCGAAAACTAGCGAAACCGCCATTTTGTAAACACATCGTCATCGTGTTTATGAATTTATTTATATCGAACGATATACGCGATGTTTATAATTGTCCGCGTATAAGAATTCATATAAATAAATACATTCCAATACAACGTATATAATTACTTGTTTATTTATCACAGTATACATTTTAGTTGAGGAATATTTATCATAACTATTATAATAGCTTTTATACGAGTCCGAGGCCTAGCCCTATTAGCGACCGATTGTTCCAGGAGCGGAAAGTTACTTAGTGACGTTGTGATCGGGCGCGTCGGGCCTAGCTAATATTAATAATATTACCTGAAATAAGCGACTAACAAGAACTGTTATATACTTGCTTACAATTGTTTTGTTATTGATGAACAAACAAGCAATTAGATTGAATAACAAATTATTTATTCATTTTTTTTGGGTAAAAACATGTACAAACTAGTACAGTATAATGCACTTGTCAATTGTATGACCCACTATACGACCCCCGGGAGAGGTGCGTCATTTGTCCGATGTGCGTCATACTTTTGAATACCATGACACACCCGTGCGTCAAAAAGGTGACTTACCTTTAGGTGACCATGACGCACCCATTTTGACGCACTGTGACCATGTTGTTTATGATATGGTGGGTGGTAAAGTGACGGACATTGACACACCTTGTTCATTGATGTGATGTACCATCTAGGTTTTTTGACGCACCCCTGCGTCAGTAATTATTTGTAAATGACGCACCCATGACGCACCTCTCCCGGGGGTCGTATAGTGAGTCATACAATTGACAAGTGCATAATATAAATTATAATAACTAGATGGCACGCTCGCTTCGCTCGCGTACCATCTAGGGGTGCTCACAGATGGTTCTCGAATACAGTAGAATCCACGGACGGGGACTTTTTTGGGACACTAAACAAAAACGGAAGTGTCCCCCTAATTGGGGTATTCAGAAATAGAGACAACAAAACCAATACTGGATTCCATAATGGACAATTAATTTATGTGGATTAAAGAAATGAGGGAGAAATGGAAAATTATGTACGGGAATTGGGCGGCACGTGGTGGTGGTGGTGATGGAACCGCAGTAATAAAGTTGATTGTATTTATATATTATAAGAACCAAACTAAATAAATAGACCTAGACATTCTGCGAAATGGAAATCGGAAATGCAAGCTCCTATTCAGTGAAAAATTAAACTGTAGTCTACCTAAATATTTAGGGCAAATCATCGGTTGTGGTGTTGAAATTCCTGTAAACATTTGGGTGAACCAAACTGGGTCGAATTTCTGTCATGAGTACTGATTTGTTGGCCTGTGATTTATGACGCCTAAGGGATCTATCTAGACTTATTTTTTAGAATAATGTACGTAACTGTCAGATACAATTGTCTTGTGTCGTATAAAAAATAAGTACTGTAATAGTTACTGAAGTTACTATTACAATCTCGTCAATGAAAACACGAAAATGTATATGCACTTACTTATGAAAACGTATACAGTATTATACTCAGTTATTGAAACAGTAGGTTTAAAAAAGTTTCGTTTGTCTGTAAAATGATGTAATCAAGCTGTTTACATGAGCCTTAATTTATAAGCACATCAATAATAAAATAGTTTATCTATCCTGTAATTGGCGAGATTATGGTCGCTGTTGAATGAAATAAAGCCAATCGGTATCATATTTGTACAGAAACGTTTTCGCGGCCGAAGGGTGTAACCTAAATTTGTTGTATTATCGTCAAGAACTAACTGTAACTAAACTTACATAGAAAGTAAGGTATCATAAATTTGGCCTTAGCACTCGGGGGAGTGGCTAAGATGAAGTCCGTGGGACTACTAAATATAAATTGTAATGAACCTCGAGGGACATAAATAGGAATATTTCATGTTTCATTATCAATGTATAATAAATGGAAACTGTTTACCGATTCAAATAATACAAATTGGTTTTTAACATTTTCCGAACCTGATATAAGAATTTATGTTTGCAATTTACGGTATACATTTTGTACCATGTTTGGAAAACACCCTTAAGGGTCTTTCACACCTGTTCCGGCACGGTTCCGGTCCGGCGCCGGAAAATCCAATCGAACGCCAATGTTTCGTTTTCACGCGGCTACGCACATATCGATTGGCGCATAGCCGCGTGAAAACGAAACATTGATGTTCGATTCGCCGGACCGGAACCGTGCCGGAACAGGTGTGAAACACCCTTTATGCGGGCTTCTGGTTTAACATAAACGCATAAACGTCAACATTATATTAGACTGTATGAATTACGGCTACACTGACAATAAACTGCCGGAAAAAAGTTATAATAGGCAAATAGTGAGTGAGCAATTAATGACATTGAGTATGGTCGGCAGTGGAGGATTCATTCCTCGATCCCAAAAGATGGTGGAAACGACTGTGTATCTTGGCAGGAACCATATCTGAATAAAGTATAATAATAAAAATATTATTCATGCAAGAAAGCAACAAAGGTCAAGTCGTTTTAGAAAAGGGCATTTTCCGTTTAATTTCATAAATAAGACAGCATTAAAAGGTGTTTTCACACACACACCCACACACCCGCACACAAACATATCTGTAGGCCTAAGTATTGTTGATTTCGTAGTTACTGAAAACTATAAGGGGCACGAAGCAATGATAAGGAATAGTGTAGTAAAAACTTACATACTTTTTTTGAGTGTCATCTTGATATTTCAGCATTTATGTGTGCGTAGTTAAGATATCAACTGGTTCATGTGCCGATGTATACCCTGGAGTTGCAGAGTCAATGTAACGATCCTTGTACAGGTAGTTGGTAGGGAGTAGGCCTATAATTGAAATATTTCCTTGAAGACAATGTTTGAAACATGGTGACTATTAGTTGCGTTGGGATTGTAGATTATAATGTCATCAGGGTTTCCAACTCTACTCAATGAAACATACAATTGGCCGTGCGTAAAAAATTGTTGATCAAGAAATATGCCAACTTTGCTAAGTGTTTGTCCTTGGCTTTTGTTAGACGTGATACCGAAACATACTCTGATAGGGAATTGTTTTCTGGTTAAAGTAAATGGTAATGTTGGATCATCAGGGGCTAATTTGAATCTAGGTATGATTAAGTCATTTCCTTTGTGTGGTCCTGTTGCAATTGCAGCATGGATGACTCTATCTAGCATAGTTTTAACAATATATCTCGCCCCATTGCAATGGCCATTGCTAGGATCAATATTTCTTAGTAGCATAATAGGAATGCCAGGCTTTAGTTGTAGTTCATGTGGAGGAAGGCTTGGTAGATGAAGGCCATTGAGAAATTCGGTAGGGTATTGATGTTGTATATCCTCGTCCACAGAATCGTAGCTTAAGTATGTTTTTGTTTGGCCGGGGAACAAATGTATTAAACATTCATTGACTTGTGTGACAGTTTCATTTGTTGGACAAAGAATGGCCTTTGAACAAATCGTGTCGTTAGTTTGAGTTTTGTTGATTATTTCAGGATATACTTCCAAGCAGAAATCGTTTAGTGTTTTGGCATTTGAAAAGAAATGGTGAGGTAACTGGATGGTGTCGTCAGCTATATATGGATGGACGCCTTCCCCTACAGAAAGAAGTAGATGTGCAAATTGCGTCAAGAGGTGTTTGGTTCCAGGAGAATTGGCTACCCTGAGATTATCGGATAGTTTGAGTTGATGTATGTTGTTCCAGAGGTGTGATGACTTTAATGTAGATTGGAGTATTTCAGGTTTACCTCCTTTTGGAATAACTGGGAGAATTTGTCGCCAATCACCGGCTAAGAGAATGGTGATTCCACCGAAGGGTTGATCAGATTTCCGTATGTCTCTTAGTGATCGGTCTAATGCCTCAAACACGTATTTGTGTGCCATGGTGACTTCGTCAATGACAATAAGTGAAGTGTTTTTTATTAGAGCAGCAGTATGCGATTGTATAGGAATGTTGCATGTGGAATCTTCACTTAATTTTAGTGGTACCTTAAATCGAGAATGAATTGTTCTACCGTTGGGTAGAAGTGTAGCAGCTATACCACTTGTAGCCACAGCAAGTGCAATAAGACCTTGTCGTCGTATTTCTGCTAAGAGGAGGTTGATTGTGAACGTTTTTCCAGTTCCACCAGGTGCGTCTAGATGAAATATTTTGCCCTCATGTTTGATAGTGGATGAAAGAACGGAATGGAATACGACCTGTTGTTGTTTGTTTAGACGCGGTAAGTGTGTCTGGACGTAGTCGTTTAGTTGTGCTATGTCGTACATAGTTTCCTCACGAATTATTTGTGGTGTAGTAGGTGTGTTGTTTACAATTAGTGGGATTGGTAGGTTGAAATCTCCTAACGATGCACCGCCTCTTTGTAGGGCTTGATCAATTTGCAATAGTGCCGCATTGACGTGAGCTTGCGTTGCTTCAATGACATTGTCGCGCCTCTGGAAATCTTCAGTCAGTAACTGTTTGTGTCGAGTAAAGAAGTCATTGGGATTGTGAGGGCCAATGTAAAGTAAAATGGTGGCAAACACTTGACGGATGTTGTCACCGAAATGTAGAGAAGCGGTTTCTTCCATTGCCCTGTCTATTTCGCTGTCATCTTCATATAAGCCTAATGCAACGCATGCAGCGTGATTGGTCTCATATGTTATTCCATCAACTGTTCGAATGTTTGTAAAGCTCGTTGGGCTGGGCACATGAATAAGTAGGATACGAAGGAAGTAAAGTTCTCTCTGGTGAGGATTGAGATTGATGACGGGTAATCTTCCAATGGTATCACTTATTTGGTCTGGGTTGTTTCTTCTGGAGTTATGACGTTTGCGTGGTTTCCATTGTTTGTTGGAATATGTGTATTTGCTGAGAACATTTGGATATGTTAGGTTTGATAAATCATCTTTGTGCGAATTCAGATTAAAAAAAGCAGTCAGCATTGTTGTTTCTGCCTTGTTGAGTGCGTCGTTGATTCCATCAGGAGCATTAGGATCAATATATCCAATTTGGTCATTTTCTAAATGAATTGGCAATCGTTTTACAGATGGATGTCGTCGTGTGAGCGGAAATTCATAGAGTCTCCACAAAGCCTCTGATGCACTAATATATCTAGCATTAGCGAATGATTCAATTTCATCGTATGCCATTTCTCCAGACGGTAATTTCACCATGACTCTGTCGCTGCCCTTTGTAATATATTTGTATATGTATTTGACGGCTTTGATAGTTGTTAATATTTCCACGTTGATATGTGCATTGTACTTTAGCATAAGCATTGGGTTATATGGTACCACGAATGAGTTATCAACTGTATAAGAGCGTTGTTTTCTCTTAACGTTAGTAATGTGACCTCCTTCTTCTGGTGATCTTCTGCGATATAATGCACCTGTTTGTGGAGTCATTGTGGTATTACATCTAAAAGGTTTAGAAAAGTTTTTATCGCACTTGAATACGTTTTTGTCCATTTTCGTACAGGGAGAGTACGGGGCGACATTTCCACATGGGCCATGGATCATACATGTGGTTATTATGTTATGTAGGCATGGATTTTCATCAAGATTGGGGATTTCAGCGGAAACAATTTTGTCTATATCGGCAGGGCTCCTCGGTTTATCTTCTTTAGCCAATATTGCTACGATATGGACGTGAGGTAAACCTCTTTTTTGAAATTCTGTCATTAGAGTATAAGCAACAATGTTACCAAGAAGGTCAAATTTTAAAATGTCATCTAGGAGAAATTGAAGCCGATTACTGAACGCCCGGTTACAGATGTCGGGTCTGTCTCCGGGTTTTTCACCATAATGAATAGAGTCGGTAATTTCTTGCCACTTAGGATTGCATGTGAAAGTGATGAAATAATCAGGTTTGCCGTATGTACGTATTAAAGCCATGGCATCTTGGTATTGTTGAGCATACCATCGAGGTGAACCGTAAATGGTTGGAGGAAGGACGACGACTCTACCTATGTTAGTAACTTCGTCTTGAGCATCGACCGCGTCTAAAAGGCACTTGTATTTTTCTGCCCTGAGATGTTTTTGATTCATTCTTACCCATCGAAGTCGCTGCCGTTCGGCTTTACTGAATGCATCTACAGCATATTGTTGCATTAGCCGCCGACTTTTGGAAATGATGTTGAGGTTATCTTTCCGCGTTTGGAGACGGTAACAATAGAAGTTTGTAGGTGACATCCTCTTGTTATTGATAAGTTGTAGGTTATCGTGGTAGCCGTCATCGCCCTGTGGGAACATGATAATATAATGTAGGGGATCATATGAGCGGTGCGTATCATGTATGCGCCGTATGCCACCCCCTCTCATGTAGATTATGACATCTGTAGAGTTGCAGGTATCGTTGAGTTCTAAAACTGCTATCTCGTTTGATTGTGGTAGATTGTATTTCCGGTTGTGTTCTGTATTTGGTTTTGTTTTGGTCGACAACACCAGTTTCTTATTGCATAGACTCGGTAAGTCTAAGACGGTTTTCATACTTTGAATGTATGGATTATGTAAATGTAGTGTATCTTGCAGGCGTTTAAGTGTGTACTTGTCGAGATTTGTGTTGGAATTGTTGCATCTTTGCTGTGCTTTTTGATCCTCTGAACCATCGTAAAAATAAATTTGGGCAAATGTTGGAGTCGTGTTTGTATCAGGAAGCATGGAACCGATGAAGTGATAAACTTTTCCGTGTACCTTAACTGTTGGCGAATATCCTGGTACGCGTTCCTCCTTGACTCCAATAGACGCAAGTGCCATAGCATTATTGTAAGTTCTGATATTGTTTAGAAATGATTCTTGGCCATATAGTTCTTTAATGTAGCCAGGAATGTCTTTCAATTGAGGTAATTGAATTTTGCCTCGTTTACAACAGAAACCGATTTTTTCTCGTGCAAATCTATATGCAAAGCAATGACGGCAGACATCATCTTCAACAAAAAGACCCTTTGGTTGGAATTCTGTGACATGATTAGGGATTATGTTCTCGTTGAAATTGTATGCAATTTGAGTGATACCATGCCTTGTTTTACCGTAGTTTATTTGAGGCGAGTAGTTTATAGAAGATATTGAATGTCTGGCGCTTGTTGTTTGCGATCTTTCAAAGCGTGTTAAACGTCTGGCATCTGTTGATTCGCGTAATGATGCAGTCTCCTTATTTACACTGAAATGAAATCAATATTACTGATGTTATAAAAGAGTATGTAAACGTTGGTGGTGTGAAAAGAACGGACATTCTACCACCTTTCAAGGGGATGTGGACAAATATTATCATCATTTATTTTCTGTTAACGACAAACCCGAACACTGTTTTGACAACCAGGACCAAAATACCATACTGCGAAATACAAATAATTCTTTTGGTGTAATCGATATTATTATGGTAAGCACCAGGCGGGTCTCTGAAGAGTTGATCAGTATAGTATACATTTTATCGTCGCGTGACGTGATCCACCATCGGCTATCTGTACGATACGCGGACATCGTCATTTGTAGCTAGTGGTAATAAACTAACTGCAGTGAAGCAAGTAGAATGTGAAATACAGATGTCCTGTCAGTAAACGGTAATTTAGTTTTGAACGGCGGCCGTTTTGTCACTGTAGGAGACATGTATTTCACTTTCGGTCAAAGCTAATAAACAGAAACAAACATCATTATTTATTTATTTCTTTTTTTATTTCTTTTTTTCTTTTGAACATGAAATAATGCGTCTTAAGGTTAACGCAGACTTAGTACGAATAGGCCTAGAATAGACGTATTTACAGTTTTTCGAGTTTAATTCTCCTCCTTGTCGTCATCTTCCTAGTTTTGCGAGATTTCTTGGGTGTTGCTCTCTTTTCCATTCGTTCCAGAGATTCCAAAAATGGAACATCATTATCTTCACTGTCGGTGGCAGTAAAGAATTCAAGTTCAACATCTCGTCTCGGACTTTCTTTTGGTTTGCAGTCTGCAGCAATAGGAGTAGATACTTTTGTAGGTGTCGCAACAAATGACATGTGAAATGCGTGCTTTTGATTTTCGGCCTTCAGTTGACGGACTTGTCTCTGAAGGTTGAGAATCTCAGCGGTTTGTGCAGTTATTAGCGCAACACAATCGTTCAGCGTATTGTCCACTTGAATCCCAAGTTGCACAGCATGCTGACGCATCACAGGCGGAGCGTTTTCTACAAACAATGCCTTGAAGGACTTGGTACATTGTATTTTCATAATCAGTTCGTCCGCCATGTCTGTGGATAAAAATAAGCAAATGTACAGATTAATTTGTGTGTGTACAAACTAAAACTAATGTAATTGTAATGAATGAGTATGAACCTGATTACGGAATGTTATTAATATTTACTATTATTTCACATTATTTTATTATTCACCGCTGTATTATTACTGATTTATTTTTAATACAACCACTAAGTTACTGCATTGTTTATATAGGCCTTGACTGTAATATGCACTAAAAATACACATCACATACTTTTAGTAATGTAATTGGTGCTCAAGTTTTCTGAACGTGATGTAGGCTACTTATTGTATGTTGTGGTGTGATCCTAACCTCTGTCGCTAATAAAAGTAGGATATCCTTCAATGATATAGTCATGGATATCTCAGGCTGTACAGTTTAGGTCAGTGTAAACCAACATTAACATTGAGTAAAGTAGGACAAACGTACCTGTTAAAATGTTGGATGTTGGCGATGGAAACTTATCTTCTGTAGCTCAAGCTTACACAGGAAAGGTTTAGCAATGTAACAATTGAAACACTTGAACGCTGACTAATTTGGAATACATATACTTTTTGAAAGATACCACTTTTGGATACAACCAAGTGACGTGATTTGATTGGCCTGTAATATATTTTGAAATGAATTATCCATCATTTTGTTGAAGGTATGTGACAATGTCCAGTCTTGGTTTACTGAAGAAACCTGTCGCCAACGTCGACCACTGATAAATATGTTGCCAGCCTAATTTTGACATATTTATTAATGCGTATATAACACACGCAAATTTCGAAATAAACACAGTGAACAAAATGTAATGATGATCGAAATAGGCCTGGATGTGAGCTGTTTTTAGAAACTTTATTAGACCCATTTCCAAAGACTTATGTTGTGTTATGTTCGCCGTGGCATGATTGTGACCTCTTGAAGAAAAATAGTGAATGAAATCGGTAAATGGTTACCATGTGGACATTCAATGCAAAACAAATATAGGAAATAAATATCTAGCAACAATAATCAGTCTGTTGTCTTATTAGAGAAACGTTTTATCTCGTGGGATATTCATTATTTTCGCGTAGCACAACACACTGTGAATCATTAGGTTTTTATCACTATACGAAGATACTGCCATCGTTATAGCCTACAATTCCTTGTTGCTTTGTTTTTTTCTCTTTTGTTTGTTTGGTTTTTTTTTTATAAAGGAAAGTGTATTATAAAGCAGGTCGAAGATCAACGAACAGACATAGGCCTGACCTTGATATCATAATTGTGTGCCGATACTCGCCGTGGGATTTGAGTTAGGAAAATAGTGAGACGATGATTTATTGCGCGGAATCTTTCGAACGAAATTGTCCAAAACAATAACCAATTCAACAATTATATGTAAATATAGTAATAGACTATACCATTAACCTGAATAAATAACATCATGAAGTGTAATAATGTTTTCTTTAATAGGGCCTACACATTATGGGATGCAACAGTGGGTAACTTCTAGTGAAAAACTGGTATTCATGAGTTTGAGTTAATTGTAATAAGGTAGAATTGTATACCGTAGTGAATGTCCATGGTGGATAAGGTTTGTCATCATCGTCATTATCATGAATAATGTGCGATAAGGCCTAAATAGTAAAAAATAGCAGGCATATAAATGACAGGTATCCTGAGCTATACCGCCATTAGCTGCTGTATTTTATTCCGCGTGTCATTGATTGTAATTGTTCGCGTTTTGTTACTTTTTTACTGCAGTTAATGTATTACTATGATTTTATTGCAACACCAGTTGTTGCCCTTACGTATGTTAATTATAATATAGATTACATAGAAATCATCGTTATCATGGATATTTATTTGTATAAGCAACTCTACACAAATAGGCATATTTATGATTAGCATATCCGCTTTCTAAATAATACGGTACAATGCATTATTATATTGGATCATGCACCTATTAAAATTAATTTATAGGTCCATGATTGGATATAAACTATACCTGATATGTTTTTATCCTGTATAAATATGTTTTAAAGAAAAGAAAAAAAAATCCACTTACCATTTTCGGTGATTGCGTCTTTGTTTTTGGTAGTTGGTGTAAAACCTAGCCGAGTTTTTCTTTGTCTTTGGCATCGTACATCAGAAAAATCACAGCAACAATATGAACGTAAACGATGGAAATACAATATAATAATTTAACTTGAATGATGAGTAAATTAATTAATAGGTTTAATAATGACTGTGAGCAAAACCCGTTATTGAGAATGAGTTTGATAGAAGTTGAATGTCTTCCGTTGTTCCTTGGTTTATAGTAATACTGTATTCATGGCTATTCCCATCTTTACTTTCTGACATATTTATTAAAAATGTATTGATTTAAATGAATAGGTTTAGGTGGTTTTTTGGGTTATCTGTCATTACTGTCGCCCACAAAGAGCACGATCGTAGTTAGACCAACCAACGTAAATTATTGTAAAACTCACGTATGCCTATCAATCACTTCGGAACAATATTAGAAAATGTAGGCTCGCGTACCATCTAGGTCGTGCCCACAGATGGTTCTCGAATACACGTCAGTAATTTCAGCGTAACAAAACTGGCGATTTCAAATGTACGTACCGCAGGACTATAATACATTGTCGTTTACAGAAACGAATAAAAAGACACGATGATTTATGTAGTCAACTAAAATTAGCACCTTCCGAAGGAGAAACTTATCACACAATGAGTCCAAATTTTTGATTTGATGACTCATTTAAAGAAACCCAATTTGTGTTTCTATGTAACATTAGGGTTGAGGGATGGGAAAGCGGATAGGTACAAAGAGGAACAATTTTTAAATATATTCTTTATCCACTGAGTAATGAAATATTTTGTTCATGTTTTATAGGCCTATAAATAATATACCTCTAAATACAGTAGGCCTAAAACATTTGCGATTTAATACTTTGTTAAAACTGTCACTGTCATAATCGATTGAAATATTAAAGTACATGTCACGATACACCACTACGACGTTTATATTTTTGGTAATTATTAATTAATACAAACGTTGAGAAGGAACTGTCAGTATAAAGTTTATTTGTATATCTAACAGTAGAGCCTATCCACAGTCTCAGTAATAAAGTTTATTTGTATATATTTTTATATTACATCTAACAGTACGAACATTCACAGTAAGAAATGTTCGATTCAAATGAAAAATAGTTAATAGGTATTTACAGTATTGTCAAAGTATTGCAAGTTTATTCTCAAAGGGCCCATATATTTACCTACCGTATGTGTTAAACCAAGGGCTCATAAATTTACCTACAGTACTTGTGTTAAACCAAACTCTGGCAGACTGAGAGATTGGGATGTTCCATTCATCGTAAATCAATACATTTGTATAATCGTATATTAAATCTATCAAAATAGTATTTTTTTTAAGAAAATCGGCCTGTCTTCAACATTATGATGGTGTACTCTAGCTGTTCAACCGGTTTTCAGCTATTAAAAACAATTATCGTAGGAGGAGATAGGAAAATGCGAAGCCTCCTCGCTATGTAACATTAGGGTTGAGGGATGGGAAAGCGGATAGGTACAAAGAGGAACAATTTTTAAATATATTCTTTATCCACTGAGTAACGAAATATTTTGTTCATGTTTTATAGGCCTATAAATAATATACCTCTAAATACAGTAGGCCTAAAACATTTGCGATTTAATACTTTGTTAAAACTGTCACTGTCATAATCGATTGAAATATTAAAGTACATGTCACGATACACCACTACGACGTTTATATTTTTGAGAATTATTAATTAATACAAACGTTGAGAAGGAACTGTCAGTATAAAGTTTATTTGTATATCTAACAGTAGAGCCTATCCACAGTCTCAGTAATAAAGTTTATTTGTATATATTTTATATTACATCTAACAGTACGAACATTCACAGTAAGAAATGTTCGATTCAAATGAAAAATAGGTAATAGGTATTAATTAATACAAACGTTGAGAAGGAAACTGTCAGTATAAAGTTTATTTGTATATCTAACAGTAGAGCCTATCCACAGTCTCAGTAATAAAGTTTATTTGTATATATTTTTATATTACATCTAACAGTACGAACATTCACAGTAAGAAATGTTCGATTCAAATGAAAAATAGTTAATAGGTATTTACAGTATTGTCAAAGTATTGCAAGTTTATTCTCAAAGGGCCCATATATTTACCTACCACTATTTTCTAAATTCTAAAAACTAACAAAATAAAAATACACAAAACTTACATGCAATGAAGTGCGTAGAAGTTATTTACAACGTAACAGTTGAAATAACGTAACAGAGGGACACGAAAAGTCTCTACCGCTGTAACTCGAAATTAGCGCGGATCCCAGCGATGATTTTTTCGCCGAGACTTTAGTTCGCCTGCTTCTTGAATCACGTGACCTTCAACTTTAAAAATAGCTCTCGCGGCGTTCACCACCGATGGTCTATGAATAACTACGTAACGAATATACGAGACACGAAATGTTGTAAAAAAATAGTTTTTCGTCTGTAACGGACTAAATAAAATCGCCATTTTGTAGAACATTGTGTAAGGTAAATTTCAGTGATCTGTTGTGTTGAATGTAATTCGATTTTCGTCATTATAGTGTTATTTCTTGTGTCTGTTCAATAATAAAGATCGTACTAACAACGTAACAAAGTGAGACACGAAATGTTACGTTGTGATGCTGGACGTCGTGGACCGTTGTGTAGAAAACAAAAAATCGTGGGAAATTGTAATTAGCTTATAATTTAACGTTGCGTTGTACTCTATTATGATGATAAATAAATAAAAAATAAATATTGCTGTAGCATATTTTTTAAACGCTGATATGTCAGTGTATTTTAATGTCACACATATTTTAATCAAATGAGCTAGACACCACGATATTTTTGTTTAAAAAATCGGGGTTTTTTTGCAATTTTTTTTTTCAACATGTAATAGTATTAACTCATACCATTCTTCTATCATATGAAAAAATTATTTTTTAAATAACTATTACCAATTTAGAGTAAACAGCAAACTAACTATCACCAATACTAAAATACCCACTGGCCCTTAATTTATGGAAACACCCAATTCATCTAAATCCTCTGCAACATACATATATATTTGTAATTCAACATTTTGTTTTAAATAATTAAATTATAGTTTGGGTATGACAATGTCGGTAGGTACCGGTGTCATCTTTTTATCCACTTCACTCTCAGTTTGAAGTCACAAAGACAAAGAACTCTGCATCATCAACGATTCCTGAAAGTGTCAGAAAAAATAATAAATATTATTTAAAAAAAATGTTAATGTCTGGTTGTATATATAATTATAATATTATATGATGACATAAAAGTAAGGCAAACGGAAGCTGTATTTTATTAATTAAATTACAGTATTTATTTACTATTATTATTTATATAATCTAGGCCTACTAGTACTAGTAGCCTGCTAGGCATCTATTGAGCCTAATAAATCAAATAATAAATGAAAAATAAAATAATAATATTAATACTGATTGAAAAAAAGTATTTTTTTTGCGGGGATCAGATCACCAGGCTAGGCCGGCCAGGACCAATGATACTCGTAATCAGTACAACTTAACGACTATCGGATCAGCATCAACACAGTACAACACACGTCTCGCTATCGCCTATACTGACACACGTGTCTCGCGTTGCCGAAACCACGCTCACAGCTAGAAAATGTACCTACCTTTCGAGGCCTGAGAATACACCAACAAATTTTGAACAGGATAGAAATATATCATACTCGATTAAACTAATATTATTCTTGATAAAACAATTGATTATAATTTTTTTAATTTGTTGGGATGCACCTCCGACTATTCAGAAAATGGACAACAAAACAGTAGTCAAATCGTACCACATTTATAAATTTCACGAGTCCCGACTTCAGTCGCCGAATGTATTGTATTAGCTTCGGTTTCTTTGAAGGAAACCGATTGGTTATTCAATAATACTTATTAGGAAATGCTTTTACCATAATAGGTAATGTTGGGCGGTTCTTAAATATTCATGAGAGCTTAAAACTTATTTGCTAGGCGACGAAAAATCGTGGTTTCAGTTTTCAACGATAGGTGGCGCTTCAAAATCGTCAATGCGGAAGTAAGTCGATTTTACACGATTTAACGGTCAAAACGCGAAGTGGCTTTCCCACTGTGTTACGAGGACTACAGACGTCAACCATGTGTCAACCATTATAATGTAGCCTTAAACAAATTAAATCAGACTATCATTGTTTACAGTGTCCCAAAAATTGAGGTATTTGGGTACAGATATGAGATAGAAGGTCATCTAATGTGCCTATTTCAACGACGTTTGCAATTCTGCCACCTTCATTGTGGTAGTATGCTGCCCCCTGCATTGTAATTCAGCTCTGCAAGTACTGTATGGTCAGTCGCATAACAAAAGTCAGTCGCATTACCATTTTTGAAGCCCAGTATACCAAATATTTTTAACATAGTTTTTAATTTTTTACTTGAATTACATTTGGTATTAAAAGTAGAAGCACATTTAGAGATGCCATAAAATAATCACTGGATTTTACTTGTTACGACCCAAAACTGTACGTAAAAGTCAGTCGCATTACACCCACCTTTTAGGTAAATGATCGACTCAATATAATATTATTAAAAAACATACAACATGAAATTCTTTTTAAAGACAAGACTTTGTACTAATAATATAGTAAACAGGTGATTTTTTTAATTTTTTACTTTAAATAAATAAATAGCTATAGTTTTTTTTTGTTACTTTTATATATTATTAGGTATACCTTGAAAGTAGATTTAAATTTGTAACACCAATTTTTTTTAGTTTTGTCCATGTTTGCTTGTAAATGGCCAAAAAACAGAAACGAATAAAAAGCACAAACTGTATTGCACTGTAGTCATGATACTGGATATTGAAATAAACTGCTTTTACTGTATTGCAAGTTTTTTTTTCTGTATCAATCCTTATTATTACTGGCCTTTAGTGACTACCATCACAGGTACGCAATCACCAAACCCTACTGCAATCTGATGTAGCCTCCGGTAGTGAATTGCATGCACAACCATTAGATCCCACAAAATACATTCACAGACCAACAGACATGTCTACCTTGCATTGTTTATCTTTATTTTTTATTTATTTATTTATTCAAGATCCAACAGTGTAAAGAAAAACACCAAAACAGGATCGCCATAAAATATACATCAGATTTATATGAACAAGGAACAAACAGATTTATGTCTGCCCCCTGCATTGTAATTCAGCTCTGCAAGTACTGTATGGTCAGTCGCATAACAAAAGTCAGTCGCATTACCATTTTTGAAGCCCAGTATACCAAATATTTTTAACATAGTTTTTAATTTTTTACTTGAATTACATTTGGTATTAAAAGTAGAAGCACATTTATAGATGCCATAAAATAATCACTGGATTTTACTTGTTACGACCCAAAACTGTACGTAAAAGTCAGTCGCATTACACCCACCTTTTAGGTAAATGATCGACTCAATATAATATTATTAAAAAACATACAACATGAAATTCTTTTTAAAGACAAGACTTTGTACTAATAATATAGTAAACAGGTGATTTTTTTAATTTTTTACTTTAAATAAATAAATAGCTATAGTTTTTTTTTGTTACTTTTATATATTATTAGGTATACCTTGAAAGTAGATTTAAATTTGTAACACCAATTTTTTTTAGTTTTGTCCATGTTTGCTTGTAAATGGCCAAAAAACAGAAACGAATAAAAAGCACAAACTGTATTGCACTGTAGTCATGATACTGGATATTGAAATAAACTGCTTTTACTGTATTGCAAGTTTTTTTTTCTGTATCAATCCTTATTATTACTGGCCTTTAGTGACTACCATCACAGGTACGCAATCACCAAACCCTACTGCAATCTGATGTAGCCTCCGGTAGTGAATTGCATGCACAACCATTAGATCCCACAAAATACATTCACAGACCAACAGACATGTCTACCTTGCATTGTTTATCTTTATTTTTTATTTATTTATTTATTCAAGATCCAACAGTGTAAAGAAAAACACCAAAACAGGATCGCCATAAAATATACATCAGATTTATATGAACAAGGAACAAACAGATTTATATCTGTTTACTGTTTTCTCTACTTGTTACAACAAACTATTTTTGATGTACTTGTTTGATTCTCTGTGGGTAAATTGCCTTGAATTTTCTGTTAGGTGCCTTAATGTCAGTACATTGTTTACATTATTATTCTCTGTTGGTAGTAATGTTCAAGTCTTGTCGTTAGAAAGTAAAAAAACAACTGAGCAAAATTGAATGCTTTCATTCTTATGAAGATTTTATCCTGTAGGATACATCGCTAATACGCAAACAGTATTTGTGTCATGCCTCTTGCAAATCCTGCCTGTAGTACACAGCCCACGAATCCTTGGTTTTATGTACACATTAATAATATGACCAACACACAGGATGTCGTTTTATACCAGCATCATTCACTGTATTATCATATTGGTTTTATAGTTCCTCAACAATATTACTATAAAACATGATTTTCATAAGATTGGGAATTTATGTTGTCTTGTCTTCTTTGCTGACGCGATGATGCGCATTCCATATGTAACACCAGCAATGCTTGTAATACATTAAAAATGCTCAATATCAATACAGGATCTGGGTACCCACCTTCCCAAACTTGTACACATGTGTTGTTGAAATGCCCGGCACTTCAACTCTTCTGGTTTCATTTTCTTTGTGTTTCCTGATATTATTACCTTACAGAGTAATTTTGTACTGTCCGAAAATGTTTTTATAATAGTATTTGATTCTGCAAGTCATGACTAGTGGATACAAGTCATTGCTGTATACCGGATCCTTCACTAACATAATAAAAGCAGCATTAATGTATTCATTTACCCTGCTGACAGCTTCATCTTCACTAAAATTATTGGAGGGTCGGTTGATGCCTGATAATACAGAAAAGAAATATTATTAAGCATATAACAGTTTTAATAAATGATGAGAATGCATTTAATATACTACAGATGAAAGGTTCAAATTAAAATGTTATCATTCACTCAAAATTATTAAAAAAAATCCTTACTCTTTTTCCTTGATTGGTTTGTTGACACTTCCTTCTTCTGATGGGTTGCACTAGTAGTAGTTGGATGTAGGCCTACACTAACATCCATACCTAAATAGCATAGTAACATTTAAAATTAACTCATGTTGTCTTATAATAATGGAAAAATAATAATTTATCTAAAAAATACAGACTCCTGTGTAAGTACCTACTAATGGTTTGAGGTCTTGACATCTAATTGAGGGCGCATCATGAGTTAGCAACATAGATCTAGCCTAGAGAGGGCGACCAAATTCAGAATTATCGTTGTTACAATCAACCCGGAGGTGTAGACGGCCTAGAGGCTAGATAAAATCTAGAGTGGGCCAGGGCAGGCTAGGCCTAGGCCCTAGAGGCCTCCTTAAAGAGAAGAGGCCTAGCTGAACTTAAATGCAATGCCTAGTTTTAGCCTAGCATACCATTTTCCTGGGCTTCATGTTCGCTGGCTTACTACAATTCCTCGAGAATTCCGGGTTCCAATTTGTCGAGTGTGGTACATTCTTCTGCTGTACAACGTGTTTCCGTGTGTATTTGATTGACAACGAGTCTCGCTTGATGACACGTCACAGGAAAGCAATGGATATGCGCATGCTCAAATCTGACAAGCGACAGATCAACGGCAATTAAGAGCCAATTGTCTGTAAAAATCAAAGATTTGGTGGCAGATGTAAAAAAATGGATTTCTCTCAAATTTTTACCATGAATAGACATTTCAATAAAAAGCATATCTATAACATTCATTTTAATTTTTAGCCTCCGTTGCCATGACAACGGTCAATTATCCAAATGTTGATGTTTTTGCCATTTTTCACAGATTTTATGTATTGAGTTCCATTTAATGTAGAAAAAAAATAAATTACAAAATGGAGTTTGGTTGATACCATTATTTTAAAAAGGGGTGTTTTTAAACAATATTTTTTTTATAAAAGTATACCTCATAAACGTACCTATAACTTCCAAAGTGGTGTTTTTAAATCAATGAGGTTTTTTAATTTGATAGTCAATAGGTTTTTCAACAATAATCACAAAAAAAACACTGGGGTAAATTTCGTACATAGGTTTTGTGTTGCCAGGAAAATACGAAAAATACAAAAAATATAACAAAATATCAACAAACAAAACACTGAAACACAATTTAAATATGGCTAATCCAATAATAAAATGTATATGTGGCTTGTCATAATGCTACTAGAGTCATACGAATAGTTTAGATAAAATAGGAGAATGTGTTGCCAGGTTTATTTCAATTAATTGCCAGAAAAACAGTATTTTGCATTGAAATATTTAGTTGATGGAAAATAATGTTAAACTTGGAAATAATTGCGTCAATGGTTTTTATAAATTTTTAAATCTATTTTGTGTAAAGAGATACAGAAAGACCTCCCAAAAAATCTGACCTTGTAAATAGGTCATTTGAGGTCAAAAGGGGTCAGAATGCAAAACAGGACTGGTCCCCACTTTACTACAATTATTAATGTTTGATCTAAATTTACAAGATAGTTCAAAACAATTCTCAACAATTTTCATATTTTACCTATAGTGTTACCTTAGCAACCATTTCTATGTGTAACTAAGGAAAGTAATTTTTTTTTTAACGAAAAAAATGGCGTTTTTATAAATACAAAGAATTGATTGCATTGTAATTTTTCTCAATTTTACTTCTACTGCATTCCATTAATGACAAACTTGACCTTGTAAATTCATTCATTTTGAGGTCAACATTTTACCATAGTAACTGTTTCTATGCGAAAATTTCAAAAAAATAAGGGGTTTTTCATTTTTTCTACATAGTTTTACATTTCTACTTTTTGCCAAATTTACTTTAAATACTGAATCCTAATAATCTCAGAAAGAAAGTCTTGACGAATCTGAATAAAGGTAAAAAAATGACCTTTAGTGTTATCTTAAACCTGTTTACGTAACTAATGATATTTAAAAAAATAAATTAAATAGTGAGTTTTAATGAAAAAAAAACAAATTTTACATATTGAGGTCAAATGACATCAACATTTTACCTATATAGTGTATTGTAGCAACTGTTTCTATACGTAACTAAGTACAATATTTTTAATATGGGGTTTCATGACTACAAACAATTGATTACATAGCTTTACTACCTTTTCCCAAATTTACTTATCTACTGAATCCAAGAAAACGTCTGACCTTGTGAAAGGGTCATTTTTGTTGGGTCAAGTTATGTCAAAATGTATTATTTATGTTATCTTAGAACCTGTTTCTATGCATAACTAAGGATAATTGTTTTTTTAAATACAGTTGAACCTCCCGTAAGTGGCCACCCTCGGGACCTGGAAAAGTGGCCGCTTACGGGCGGTGACCCCTTACGAGAGGTTCTGCCGATAAAGGGCCAAAATCACGTATTATGGCTATATACGATATTCTTAACGAAACGAGCCTCTCAATTTAGTCGAAAGTGGTGGTGGATGGGCATGTGGGATCTGCTTAGGTTAGCAAATAAAAGAAGTAAACAAATGAAAGAGGAGCTTCAAAATAAGAGATGAGTAATCAATCAACGATCTGATAATTTATTCAAATTTCCAGAGGATATAACCTATAAAATGACATTAAAACTGGGAATTAGAGAATCTATAATTAAAAATTAATTTTTTTTCTCACAACACAACTAGAATTATATAAAACAATTTCCACAAATCCGTAGTCATGAAGACTATTACGGTTGACAGTATGCCTCTACATGTGAAGGGTTTCTCCTTGGATACCAGTTTATATTAAATTTAAAACAGTCTCTTCTTAGGTCCCACGATATACCCACTTTTGTTTGTGTTTGAAGATTAGAAAGGTCAATAGTGTAGGTAAAAACGCTTCCATATTTAAGGCTCGGGCTCAGTAATATTGACCAATAGTTTTATAACTGTAACATCTATATTTATTTCTCTGTTATTTTCGTCACACAATGTCCAAAAAAATGAATGATCTCAACTGGAATCGTGGTTGTAATCTACATTACAGGTTTTATTTTCAAATTTCAGTGTAAACGATTATAAAGCCAACAACATTATATTTCGATGAATATGAAACTAGAAAATACTGTATGAATCAAACAAAAACATGTATGATAACTTTTATATTGTTACATTCAATAGTACATATATACTTATAATACAGTAGTTTATATTTATTACAATCATATAATGAAACGAGTCACTATACTCTAGTAGCTAGATCAACTTTCGTATGCACTTTGAGGTCCAGAGAATTTGACTTCAGAAATTGGTTTAGGGTGGTCAAACAATCATTTTTGGCTTGGTTACACATTTTGAAAATGTGGCGAAAGGTCAAAAGGTCAGGGTGAAAGGTCATAAGACCAAACACCAATATGTCCTTAAATCTCAACAACCATTGGTCACAGCGAAGTAATTTTGGTCTCAAATTGATCAGAAGGTATACATTTATATTCAGTCTAATGGGACATTTTAGTCAAAAATGACCGGAAATGCCATTTCTGACCTTTGACCCACACCTCAGGGCATGTATGTATCTCCATAACTACTGATCGTAGACACTTAATTTTGGTCTTAAATTGTTTGAAATAAATATTTATTATTTGTAGCACATTTTTACAAAAAAATTGTTCAGAAGGCATGCTTTCATATTCAATCTAATGGGACATTTTAGTCAAAAATTATCAGAAATGCCATTTCTGACCTTTGACCCACATATCATGGCATCTTCATATCTCTGTAAGTACTGGTCGTAGAAACTTAAATTTGGTATCAAATTGTTCGAAATATACATATTTACATTCATTGTAATAGAAAATGTGGTTAAAAGATGAACAGAAATACTATTACTAATGTTTCAAACAAAAAACATATCTCTACATAACTTATCTTTAGACAGTAATGTTATGCAATAACTGCAGATACTTTAAATTGTTTCAATTTCAAGTACTAGTTATTGCTGTCCCCAAGAACATTTTGATAGAAACGTCAAGCTCAACAGTTCTTTTCAGAATGCTAGAAGTAACTAGCCATGTGTATCCGATTAAACTCCCCGGGCATTTATTGTTCAAAGGGCAGGGGAGGCATCTTTATTTGTGGTATAATATGGTAATATGTATAATCAAATAAATACCACCTAGATGTAAAAAAAAATACAGCACAATTAATATCAAAAAGTGAAAAAAATGCTTGGTAAATTGTAGATTATGGTAGTTAATGTAATGTGTTGTGATACAATTATTGTGTAAATGCATGGCGGGCGTATTCCACATGGTGTTCTAAGAGGGAATGGTGCCGTTTATTTGAGAGATTCGTATTCTTCTTTATGCTTTTTAACGAAATGTTTCTGTCTTTTAGAATAAAAGTGACACTGTCATAGATAACATTAAATGGATCTTCTCTTCCAGGTGCCAGTATAATGATATAAAACAATGAAATATCATTATCCTGACACAATTGCACTCATAATGGATCTTCATTCTATCATCTGTTTGTTTGTGACTACAATTTGACAATCTTTTGCATATTTTTAAATGCCAATACATAGCTTCATTACTATTGTACAATATGTCCAGCTTTCCTGAAAACACCCTTGTGTACTGTAGTACAGTGTTGTAGTATGATTTTATCATGATAACTTCTGATGCTTTTATTGTCAATGAATTCAGTACCTAAAACATGTCAAAGTTTCTAGTGGTATTGATAATAAATCTCCAGAAACATATATTGTTTTATTATCTACACTGGGAACAGACGTGTATAATATACACCGACAAAACTTATACATATTATGTATACGTTTTGTCGGTAACATTCAAAAATATTATGCAACAGTGTTACGGAATAATGACAATGAATTGGTCTATTATAGTTGTCTGTGATACCTTTTATTACATGATTGTACTTGCAACAGGATAGAATGAGGTTTAATCCAGTTATTATTCTTATTATATTAATTTTTTTTTTTTATCTGGGGTGTATTTATTTGATTATACATGTTACCATTATTACACCCAAACAAAATAAACGCCTTCCATGAATAACTAAATGCCCGGACCTTTTATTCGGGTAACTATAGTAAGTTACTTCTAGCATTCTTAACTGTTGAGCTCGAGTATTTATTCGAATTAACACCCGCTTTGAATAAAAGCCTCCATTCCCTCCAATAGATCATCATGTGGAATAAACGCTCCGCCACATGCATTTACAAAATAATTGTATCACAACACATTTCATTAATTACCATAATCTACAATTACCAAGCATTTTGACATAATGTTATCATTTTTTATATTAATTGTGCTGTATTTTTTACATCTAGGTGGTATTTATTTGAATATACATGTTACCATATTATACCCCAAATAAAGATGCCTCCCCTCCCCCTAAAAACCCTTTTGAACAATAAATGCCCGGGGCGTTTAATCGGATACACATGGCAAGTTACTTCTAGCATTCTGAAAAGAACTGTTGAGCTTGACGTTTATATCAAAATGTTCTCGTGGACAGCAATAAAAACTAGTAGGCCTACTTGAAATTGAAACAATTTAAAGTATCATATTGCATAACATTACTGTCTAATGATAAGTTGTGTAGAGATATGTTTTTTGTTTGAAACATTAGTAATAGTATTTTCTGTTCATCTTTTAACCACATTTTCTATTACAATGAATGTAAATATGTATATTTCGAACAATTTGATACCAAATTTAAGTTTCTACGACCAGTACTTACAGAGATATGAAGATGCCCTGGTATGTGGGTCAAAGGTCAGAAATGGCATTTCTGATAATTTTTTACTAAAATGCCCCATTAGACGGAATATAAATGCATGCCTTCTGAACATTTTGAGACCAAAATTGACTTGCTGCGACCAGTGGTTGCCGAGATACAAGTACCTTTATTTATTTGTTTATATAACCCTTGACCCTGACCCTTTGACCTTTTGTAACATTTTTCAAAATGTTTTTCAAATAACAAAATATATATTTCGAACAATTTAAAACCAAATTCAAGTGTCTACGACCAGTAGTTACGGAGATAAATACATGCCCTGGGTTGTGGGTCAAAGGTCAGAAATGGCATTTCCGGTCATTTTAAACTAAAATGTCCCATTAGACTGAATATAAATGTATACCTTCTGATCAATTTGAGACCAAAATTACTTCGCTGTGACCAGTGGTTGTTGAGATTTAAGGACATATTGGTGTTTGGTCTTATGACCTTTCACCCTGACCTTTTGACCTTTCGCCACATTTTCAAAATGTGTAACCAAGCCAAAAATGATTGTTTGACCACCCTAAACCAATTTCTGAAGTCAAATTCTCTGGACCTCAAAGTGCATACGAAAGTTGATCTAGCTACTAGAGTACTAATCAAAGTTAAATCAGTACCAAAAATTACTTGTAATTCGTCATAAAAATAATAAATTAAAAACAACATTTGTAACTTTCAAGAATAAACTTAAAGTGGTATTTTAGATCATTGCCATCACTTTTGTAGGATAACAATATGTTTCATTAAATCATCTGTTTTATTTAATATTAAAATGAATGTGTAAATGGGTCAGTCAAATAAGTTATAATGCTAGTGTAAATACTATTATTTTGGTTATTATTACTAGAGGGTTTGCTCGCGCACCCTCCAGTGGGTGTACACGAATGGTTTTCGGAAATGTGGCCTCTGGAAACTATATGCATGTGAGATTTGTACTGAAATAGGTCTGGTAAGATGTGAAATGTATGCCAATATGAGTGTGTCCCTGTCAGAAATGATGAACACTTGACAGCAATTGGTGGTCATAAGAACGTAAAGGGAAAAAATATACCCAACAGAATTGATAATTTGTAAAAATGTATACAATTTGGTTACTCCTGTAATGATGTAAACACTTTGCAACAATTGGTACTAATCATAAGAACGTAGGATGCAAATAATGTAATTGTTAAAGAACAGCTGTATATTGTACATGAAGCCTATAATATACAGTATACATATTATATATTTGAACGTTACACAGGAGGAAACCGTCAATAGGGGTCATCAATCACTGAAACAGTCTCTAAAGTGACAGTATCATGAGACCATCAACTGAAGTGACATATGACAGTAGTGAGTGGTGCTTTTAACATTTGTCGTGTTCATCTTGTATCACTGCCATATCACGTTTTACGGCATCGTTATCATCATTATATGCCGTCGAAAGTATGTTGTGATTGGATGTGATTGAGAATATTGCCAAACAGCAACATTTTAGGGCCACGCCCAAATGGGTTTATTCATGTGAAGCGATACAAGGTTGAATCTTTTTTTAATGGCAGCAGTACATATTGGGGATGACAAAAACACCAATGACAGCAACTTTATCCTGTACATAAGCTCAGACAGCAGCCCTAAAGGTCCGCAGATTCCCCCTATTCGGCTATATACTCGGCGCGTATGTCGTCTTATGGCGTTCAGCTGAGTTAGAAATACGTGATACGGACTCGGACTGACAATAAATACACAGCAGAATGATAAAACAATAAATAAAGAGAGCAGTTGATTGCTTCCTGTACCAAATCATCAAACATCAAACTCTTAGGAACTCGCCCAAAATGGGTTTATCCATGAAGTGTGTAATCATTTTTAAGCAGCTCAAATACCAGAGGCTCCATTCGTGATCAACAATGTTGATAATACAAACACATTCACGATAACGAGTTATTTTATAATTGAAATATATCTTTCAATCTTAGAGTTTCTAAGGATTTCTCTATATAGTACAGTTATCTTCTATATATATTCAATCTGATTCCGATAGACTTTTCAATAGAGTTGTTATAGATTGTGTATAGAAATTGTATAGAGATTGTATAGAATATCTTTAGAAATTCTTTAGAATATCTTTAGAGTTTGTTTATATATATATCTCATATAATTTCTAATAGAGTTTCTAAAGATAATAATGGACTGATGGACTTTTCGATAGATTTGCATAGAACCTGTATAGTAGAAATATCGATAGAGGTTTTATTTAACTTCTGACCAATTCTATGTTCTATAGAATTTTGATATATTTTCCAGAGTTATTAATATTTAGTTTAGATATAAATTATATACAAATTAAATCTTTATGTTAACTTGTATTCAACAACAAATCATGGAGATAATCCATTAACAAATTAAGGTGCTTGAAACATCACTTAATTAAAACATCACATCTTGAACTTCCATATTTATCTTTTCTTTTTTCCCATTAAGTTCTTTCAACTTGTTAGATAGTGAACTTTTAATCCCCGCACTGGTGCAGTTAGGGAATTTTCTGCATGAAAGTTCTGAAAAGATATGAAACACAGTCCTTTTTTGTAGTTTTGAGAAAAAAACAAAAAACCTCATAAATTCTTTAAAAACAAATATTTATTCTTTATTTTTTCTATAAATATATCAATAGTTCTCGAAAGCTAAATGTAATATAGGTAAGATGACGCAATATAATTATTGCGCAACGTAATTAAATGACTTAGGCAAAAATATTTTGAATATAGTGTGACTTAGGCAGTTTTACAATTGCCTTTACAAAATAAATAACCTGTTAATTAAGTTATCAAACAGTGAAATTAAACAACATTGGTTCACAATATGATTATAAACTACAAACTACAGTATACAACACCCTCCCCCAAACCCCTGCCCCACCCCCAGCTCTACCCCCCAAATTATAATGAAATGTTCAAACTTCCGTGTGGGGAAAACTATCAAAAAATAGTTGTGCGTGCAGTGCGGCAAAACATGCTTCATCGACTGCAAGTCATTGAACTTGCGTAGAGTTATCGCTTTAGGGTCACTAAATAGTTGCACCCATCCAAAAAGCCTATTTGGGATTTTGATCCTTTGTGGTAGTACTTCCCATTGAATTTCAGTACCGAATGACAGTTTAAACTTGATCTGCCCATTGGTGGTATACTCCAATGCTCTCAAATCGTGAACAGTTGGATCTCCTGATTTTTTTCCCTGGCCGTATACTAGACAGGTAGCTTCCACTAAGTTTTCGAAACTGTTCATGATTTAATTGTTTTCGACAATTCTCCATGACGACAATGTAATATCTCGGGGTAAAGATGTCGTCTACAACAATTTTCATTCGATCGTTGCATGCATGGAGTCCACTTCCATTTGTGTATGTCCTGCGACAAGATATTTTTGTGTTATTTTAATTTTTTTTTTCATCGCCAACTGCAGATATGCATTAGCGACAGTTGCATTGCGATTTTGGTATCCGCAACCGTCGCTCCAGATAATGATTTCTTTGATACGTGGGTTTTTCTCAATTACTTTGTTGAAGTGAGTGTATTGCATAGATGCAAACACATCACTACTCAAATCGCCTTCTTGTTCCTCCCACACGTAAAAATATCCCTATTTCTTCTTTAAATCGTAGAGGGTGAAATTGTGCACTTGTAGTTTTTTTTTGTAGTACATGGTACTGGCTTTTGTCCGAGGACATAACAGAACAGCCTGTAAATCCATGGTCCACACAGACACCTCATCACTTGCATTATCTTTATTCTCAGACTTTCCTTTTCTGGCTTGATTTTTGCTCAAAATATGTGCCTCATGCTTTAGCAGCATCAATGTTCCCGTGTTTTGCACTAACGCAAACATCGCACTGGTCCTTCCTTGGTATGAAGACAGACAGGTTTTGTTCATGAAACGTTTGAGTAAATCGTGTTTGGCACACTGCTCAATACCCACCATTCTCTGCAGAAGATTTATTCTCTGGGTGAAGCTTGGCAATTGTTGTATCAGGATACAAAAAATTTGTATTTCTGTAAGTGGAAGTGTTTCTACAATAATGTGATAGTACTGACGGTAGACCATTTAGCCACTTCCTAAGGTAATCTATGTCTCTCATTTCTACATAAAGTACGCAGTCTTTCCTGGATAAACAAAAACCAAAGCAGGGTTAAGTATTTGAATAACAATGAAGAGATGCTATTTGCATAGCATTATACATTGTTGTTAGAGTTTTGTAAAAGTTACATGCTGTTTTTCGTTATACCTGTACGAGGTCTATGCGGATTGTCTGCCTTAGGTGCGTCTTGGTCGTTGTTTAGCCAATCAACAACCGTTCTCTGCGAAAGGCCAAGGGTGGATGCAAACATCGACTTGCAAACCTGGACAGATGTACCATCATTCAGCTGAAGTCTGTATGAAAATGAACACTTTCTTCGTGACTGATTTACTGGAACTTTCTTTTGTTTCATGTCAACCTGTATTAAAGAAAAGAAAATTCTCAGAACTTGGAGTCAGATTCCTTACAGCTCCACAATTTCACCCTTCTTAAATTTCCTTTGTATAATGTATTTGAAATTACCTTAGAAACTAATGTCCGAACTTATAAACGGCGTTTATTCCATGATTTCATTTTAAAAAAAATTGGAAATATCCATTCACGTTTTTCTTCTTACAAAGATTGGCAATCTCTTAATTTTCATTTCCTACAGAAGTTTGAATCTCATCCTTTGCCCATCTTTTTCTCAGGTTTTTCAATCCCTTTCCTGTTTTTATAGGCTTTTCCTTCTAGACGTCGACGTCCTCTTTTGCAGATATTCTGGTTCCAAGTGTCGGTTTCTGGCCGTTTATGACGCTTAATCACAGTTACATTCTGAAAAATATATTACAGTAATACTTTAGTAAAAAAGTACAAAAAAAAGTACCACCGGCAAAATAATAAATAGAAACTGTTTTTAATTTTGAAATAGAATCACATTATCATCTTCCTCTGTATCATCCTCTTGCTCGGATTGGTCATCATCTTTCTCTCCATCATCTTCCTGCTCTGGTCTGTTTTCATCTCCAACATCCTCCTGCTCTAGTCGATCTTCTTCATTAGATGGTGTTGACACATCATTGGGATTAGCATTAGGGACAAAGTCTGGATCCATATCTGAATCATCAGGTTCTTCAAATAAAAAAAAATTAATTGTATTTTCAATTCAATGTAATTGTAAGCCTAGGCTAATAATAATAAAGTATAAACAAAAATTAGGCCTAAATACTGTACAAGTGTTTAACAACTATTTATTTATATAAAATATAATAGTTAATTATACTGTATCTCAACCGTAATAGTAATAGTAAATAACGATTATTTTATTTACCTGACGTTTCGCCAACTATCAGTTGGCTTTCTCAAAGTATGTCACAGTTGACCTCTAGATGACGGGTCAACACATTGGTCCACACTTGACTGAGTTTGTAACCGCCCTCATGTCTATTAAAATTGGGGGTCTTCCTGATCCAGATGGATTCCTTAACCCAGCGCCTTAATCTGACCGATTCCCTGTCTACTACTTTCAAATTTTCCCTATCAATGGCGTGATTTGTCTGCGCAGCATAGTCAGTGATTGCCGACTTGTTGATTTCTGTTTGCGTTGCGATCGTGTGTACGCTCGTTCCGAGACCAAATCAACGTCCTTTTGATGTTCTTTTAGTCGAGTGCCCAATTTTTGTCCTTTCTCACCGATATACGATTTGTTGCAACCAGCACAGGGGATCTTGTATACGCAATCTGTAATACGGGTGGTATCTTATCTTTTGGATGTACAAGCTGCTTTCGGATGGTGTCCAGAGGTCTCACTGCAGTGGCAACCCCTGCTTTTGAAATGTCGTTGCACTACCTCCGTTACTCCTTTCACATACGGGATGACTACCATCGTTTTGGTGTTCTGCTTGTTGTCCAATTCTGCCCTAGGTTTGTTGTCTTTAGTTGTGTTCATGTCGGTTTGTACTCTTTTGAAAGTCCACTTAGGATAACCACACTGTGCTAGAGCATCTTTGACGTTCCTCTTTGTTTTTATCTGTCTGCTCAGTTATGAGTTTTTCTTTTCTGTCGAAAAGTGTTCTCACAACTGACAATTTGTTTTAGAGCGTGATGTGAATTGAAATTCAGGTATTGGTATGTGTGTTATTTTTTTCTGTAAACCGTTAACTTTAACGAACCATCCTCCTTTCTATGAACCAGTGAGTCTAGAAACAGAAGTTTCCCTTTATTTTCTTCTTCATATGTAAACTTGATATTGTTAGTGGCATCTACATTGTTTTAAATGTTGTGTCCAGCGTAAGACTGATCCTGTTTTGATGATTTCTAGAGTGTCATCCACGTATCTGACCCACAGATTAGGTTTAAGATCTGGAGGTGCCGTATTAAGAGCCATTGTCTGTAAGAATCGAAGAAATATCAAAAAGAGTGGCAGACTCAAAAAAATGGATTTCTTTCAAATTTTGCACATGGCTATATATGTGTTGAGAGAAATCAAATATGAAGTATTTTTTATTTCACACGTATATTTCCATGGCAACGGCCAAATTTGTGTTTTTGTCAAATTTTGTCCTTTTTAAAGGTTTTTTAAAATGGATATTGGTACTACTTTGATGAACGATATTTTTGTGTTGTTAATTTAATTATAAAAAATAATTAGTGTATGCATAATAACAATGCATTGTGTACCTGTTTCAAATTTTTTTATTTTTTTTTATTTCATACCTTGGGAGATACCATTTATTTAAAAAGGGGTGTTTTTCACTTTTTTTAAATTGTTCAATGCAACTAAACTTTACTTCACCATGACGCCCAAAGTGGTGTATTTTTTTAGCTGATTTATTACAAATAGGTAGTTCTAATGTTTAATAATTGATTTCTAAAATAAAATACTGGGGTAAATTTAAAATCTACAAGCAGTGTTGCGAGAAACATAGGCATTTTTATAAAAAAAACATGGTATATTAGTAAAAACATCTTATTTTCTTTGATTATTTGATTTGAAACTCATTGGTCAGAAAAATTCTTAATGTTTTATATAGTTCTAGTTGTGTTGTGAGAAAAAAAATAATTTTTAATTATAGATTCTGTAATTCCCAGTTTTATTGTCATTTTATAGGTTATATCCTCTGGAAATTTGAATAAATTATCAGATCGTTGTGAATTTTAATCTTTGCAACAGATTACTCCTCTTATTTTGAAGCTCCTCTTTCATTTGTTTACTTCTTTTATTTGCTAACCTAAGCAGATCCCATATGCCCATCCACCACCACTTTCGACTACCACCCCCCCCCCCACCCCGACTATAACCACAAAAAGATAAACTGCAACACTTTGGTCGACCATCCACTATAGAGTGTCAAATGCATGCATTCAAGCACCACCCACACTGCCGCTACTATCGCCCCAATGAATAGACGGATTCAAACTCCTCCATCCCATCCCCTCCCCCTTTCTCCAAGCCCCCACCCACCCCAAGTTAAAAATTGCAATGCAAAAGATAGGACATAAAGTTAAGTTTTTAGACCGTCGCCTTCAACCCCCTAACTATTTAAAAGTCCTGGATCCACCACTTTCCCCTCCCCGAAATAGAACCAATCAAAAGTCAATGATATACTGAGGTACCGTATATTTCGGTGTATAAGTCGCACTTTTGACACGCAAATTTGACCTCTAAATTAAGGGTGCGTCTTATACACCGAACATAAATGCCTCACCACACAGATTGTACATAGGCCTAGCCTAGGCTAGGCTATCGTCACCTCGTTTTCTAGGCCTGAGTAGGCTAGGCCTAGCTACAGTAACTAACTAACGTAACGGCAACCTGCTTCTGCCTAGGCCTAGTTTTCAAGTCATTTTAGCATGATGTTATACTAAATATGATGAAAAGATTTGTTCATTATGGCGCTCCGATAAAATTTCATTTGTAAACGTTTACGTCGTACGATTGGAATAGTATTTATTTATACAGTAGTTATACGCACGATCGCCGTACCCCAAGCGCAAGCCCTTCTTTTGGTGGCACATGGTGTACGGTATTCGACTAGTATATTCTCCAGGTGATTATAGCATGGACCTAGCGTACACACTTCTCGGATACATAGACACTAATCGAATACGATTGTCCATGAAAACGTGCGCCCTCTCGAAATGATCGAGCGAGGCTAGCCCACACACGTGCGTGTTACACACACGGTCATGCACTCGATGTTGCGGCGAAACTCATGAATAACAAGTTAGAAAGAACTTGTTGAGGCTGGGCGCGGTCGAGCCTAGGTAAGAAAAAACCTAAATAAAGGACGCCGTTGTAGATATAACAAAATATATTATTACAATAATATTGATTACAATTTAAAAAAACATTGTTTTGATGAAATATAAGGTGCGTCTTATACATCGACGATATAAAAAATACCGATATTTTACTCTCAGTTAGGGGTGCGTCTTATACACAGGTGCGACTTATACACCGAAATATACGGTATGTTAATGCTACATAACAAATATTGAAGCCCTGATTTGAAATTTCATTTCATTTAAGGTCAGCATGTAAAATATCACACTTTATTATTAAATATTGGTTTTAAATTCTATATTTTTTTTTACTGTGATGGTTGGATTCAGTATTAATTATTAATTAATAATTATCTGATAATTATTTAATTTCCCTTAGTTATGCATAGCAACAGTTACTATGGTAACTAAAAATGAGAAATTCTTTAAATTTTGCATATTTATCTCATACAAATTTAAATTTGTAGATTATTAGCAGGCATGCCCCTATAAAAAAAATCGTCGGGATCCCGGCCGGGATCCCGCCGGTATCCCGGCCGGGATCCCGACGGGATCCGGTAAAATCCCGCGGGATTTTCGGGCGGTATTCCCGGTCGGGAATCCCGAAAAAATCGGGATATTTTCGGGATTTTCGACCGGGAAATTAGCGAAATTGTGTTCGGGATTTTTGCGATATTCACGGCCGGGATCCCGGTCATCCCGCGGGATTTTCGGGCGGTATTCCCGGATTTTACCGGGATCCCGATAAAAATATCCCGATTTTTTGCGATCTTTTAATCGGGATTTTTGCGATATTCACGGCCGGGATCCCGGTCATCCCGCGGGATTTTCGGGCGGTATTCCCGGTTTTTACCGGGATCCCGGTAACAAATATCCCGATTTTTGGCACAATTTTAATCGGGATTTTTGCGATATTCACGGCCGGGATCCCGGTCATCCCGCGGGATTTTCGGGCGGTATTCCCGGTTTTTATCGGGATCCCAATAATAAAATATCTCGATTTTTTTGGCGAAATTTTAATCGGGATAATGCGCAAAAACGAACGGGATTTTAAACCGGGATATCGATCGGGATCCCGCTAAGAATCCCGATCGTTATCCCGGTTTAAAATCCCGTTCGTTTTTGTGCATTATCCCGATTAAAATTTCGCCAAAATATCGAGATTTCAGCTGTAAATTTAAAACGGTATATTCAATAAATTTAATCCTGGTCGGTACTCCCGTTCTGAAATACTGTGATTCTACCAAACTCTTACTCCAAGAAGGACAGACGTCTAGAAATTAAATGAAATCTGTTAAAACAATAAAAATGCATTTTTATATTATATACAAATTTCATTACGGTAATTGTGTGCTTAAATCTTAAACTAAAATAAAGATTTAACTGATTCACTGTTGTTGATTGTTATCGATAGAATTGGCAACATTTTGGTCGTTTGATGTGTTTGTAATATTTACTGTTTTCTTCTTTTATTTCAGAATAAAGTCTGTAATTTTGAGTAGGTCTGTTGTATTAAGCATGTTTTTTGTTTTACTAACAATGTTCATTAATTATTCTAACTAATTATTTGTATTAATATCGTAAATGATTGAACAACCGATCTGCCGATGTAGGATAAGATATCATAGTAATACAATATAACCAAAACATATGAGATTTCCAAAACCCTCTGCAATACTCATCCGGCATTATTATCAGTGTTGATCCATCTTTTACGATATGTTGTTTATGATTTAATAACGAGTTAAAACAACACCTTTGAGTTTTTTTGTATATTATTGAATAGCTTTCCATTGTTTTTATGACCAAGTTCAGTTTTATTAACTTGTTGAGGGTATTAAGCTATTGGTTTCCAGCTGATGAGTGCAATATGCACTCCTGCATAGACAATGCATGTTTCGTTTTATGCAGGAGATCCAATCAATAGCCACCTCCCTAACTGTAAGGATCGAAACAGCCGTAACATCATCGATAATATTTTCAATTCAAATATTTGATAATTAATAATTTAATGTAAAATAACACTTTTTTTAAAGTAATTTTCGAACATTTTCTAAACAAATTAAATGAAGATGATGATATGACTGTCCTGGGATAAACCCGTTTCAATTTTAAAAGTGTTTTTCATTTAATTTTGTTTTCGCAATGACTCCTACAACATATAATTATGTCTGTTTATAACGAAAGAAAGCGCAATAGGGCCTAGCCTATATGATATAGTTACGTACGTCGTATGTGTTTTTTGTTTACCGTTTATAATTACATTTTTAAACAATAATCCTTCAAATTCTAAATAGCCTATAGGCCTATAACTTACCTTACAAAATACTTTGTACCTTTATAATCATAAATATTCTGATCATAAATGTTCTGATCATGTTATTTATAGTTTACCCATTAGTCTAGCCTAGCTTGTCTGTTCCTTCTTCATCCTCATTCACCTCAATTTTCCGAAAATTAGGCCAAGTCTAGAGATAGGAATAGGCCTACTACTAGCCTAGTAGTACTTTTCAGATGCCTGTTTACACTCATATCATAGTAGTCCGAGTTCAAATCCTTTTTTACACAAAGCAATATTCATAATTATATTATTGAGTATGGTGGTGTATGATAAACATTTTAATAAATATATGCACAAAATAGTTTTCACATTGTGTCTGGAGAGACCAAATAATAATAATATATAGGCCTAGTAAAGCTTAGTATCAAAGACCTAGTATCAAATAGGCGGAACAAGCCTAGGCCTACGTAGGATACGCACGGGGGCGGGTGTGGTAGGCTAGCGGATGAGGAAGGGGAGGGGGAGTCTGGCAAGGCAGGCTGCTGTACCTTTTTGACTTGCAATGCAACACAAATATGAGCTTCTAGGCCTATATATATTTCAACTAAAGCAGCTACTATGATACTATATAGGGTATAACAATAAGGTGTAATTAATAAATATTAATCACAACGAATAAATCTACAAATTTATCAAAAACACCTACGGTTTGAATGCGTTGTACGTCGCTGCTAGCAGCCGACCGGCCTAGAATTGCTGTGATCTGGTTACAAATTTAAACCAAGGCGGGAACGAGATGCGTAAATGTCACGCGCACGCAAGTTCCTATGGCGCGCTGTGTGCTATTTTTACAAGCACATTCAATTTATAAATATTTTATGATAATCAATTACAGGCCATACTAACGTGTCTAATTACAACTCCCTGGTGCGATGCTGTTACTCTGGAGTAATACTAATCTTAGGCCTATGTCAAATTAATACAAACAAAATTGTAATTTTAAGAGTTTTTAGTTAGGAAATCCCATTCCATAAAACAATGAATGCTTAAAGCTGTCGTCAAGACAACCATGACTTTCCCCTAGAACTTCCCACGCCTAAAGAGTGGAGTCAGTTTCTAAATATAGATATTGGTACCTGCTCTACAGTCTACACAAAGAGATGCCGACAATTAAAGCCGGCCGTCCGACACACCAGACCAAGTGACTGTGTCAATGAACTGAACGAGAAGACTGCTGCTGCCTTTCTATGTTGACACTTTCAGAGTTTTTACTTAGGAAATCCCATTCAATAAAACAATGAATGCTTAAAGCTGTCGTCAAGACAACCACTTTCCGCTAAAACTTCCCACGCCTATAAGTGGCGTCCGTTTCTAAATATAGATCTTGGTACCTGCTCTATAGTCTACACAAAGAGATGCCGACAATTAAAGCCGTCCGACAAGCAAGACCACGTGACTGTGTCAATGAACTGAATGAGGAGACTGCTGAATTCCTTTCTATGTTGACACTTTTAGGCTTATAATTAATATTCGAATAATTTTGCAGGAGGGGCGTTTACTCAACGAAAGCGTTATTTTTTTGGTGTAATACCATGGTACATATATAATCAAATAGCCCCTATGAAAAATTACAACACAATTAATATAGAAGTGACAAAACACAGTAAAACTTGTATCAATATGCTTGGTAAATTGTAGATGAATGAATTCTACTACTACAAATAGAAATGTGTTGTAATAGAATATTGTTGTTCCCTATCCAAATAAATACGGTAATATGAAAATAATTCTTTTTCCACTATAAAGGATTTATATATATATATATATATATATATATTATATATATTAAAATGACAAGAACCTTATAGAAAAACATTGTAAAAATACAAAATACCGATCATTTCCTTTTGACATTTTGGCAAATTAAAACGCCATGTTGCATTTATTATGACGGATGCAAATCAAATTGTAAACAAAATTAGGCCTACTCATAGTTTTCTCCTTTTAATGATTAATTGGTCAATCTCATATTGCCGTACGAAAGTCATCATTTCATTTGTCTTTTTATTAGCAAATTCATTTCTATATACCCGTGTAATCTGCATATTTCACTATAATAATTACCATTCTAGAATAGAGCTATAACAGTCAATGAAAACATTAAAATCTTTTTCATTCATTTAATAACGTATTTATAAAACCTTCAAAGCACTTCAAGACGGTAGGCCTATATTCATTGCAGCAAGACACTGTTGGTTGTTGTGAACGTTCAACCTTTCAGCAACTGTAGGATTTGTCTAAACATTATTTTTAACAAATTAAATTAGTATAACAAAACTGGGTTTATTCCCAGGACAGCCATCATCATCATGTGTTTTATAATAATTGATCTTTGCTGGACACAATTCAGAAAATACCTCATAAATATTTTTTTAAATAATAGCTTATTATTGATGATGCAATGGCTGTTTCGATCCTTAATGTTATAGGAGGTAACTATTGATCGGATCTCCTGCATAAAACGAAACATGCATTGTCTATGCAGGAGTGCATATTGCACTCATCAGCTGGTAAACCAATAGCGTTAATACCCTCAACATATTAAAACAACTCAACTTGGTTATAAACATGTTAATCGAAAGGTATGGTGTAATAAGTAAATATAGTAAGGTAAATGTGATGATAATACGATAAGAAATCAACTCGTTGTTAGTATTACCATGGAGAAATAAGTTAGGACTCCATGGTATTTACTGAAGATGAGGTGTTAAATAATGATATAATAATGTGATTAACTATAACGATTAAAGTAGCCGTGGCGGCGCAGCAAAAGGTTTGGTACATAAAGTAAACTGTCTTTAGAATTAATACTATTGTAAAAAGGGATGCACGGCTGGTTTGATCATTGTGGTACATGTATTTAAAACAAAAAATAACTCAATTCAAATCAAAAACAACATTAAACCTATATAATAAAATAATAACTTACCGTCTGTTACGTATCACTGTATTACCTAATGAAATGAATACACCGGCGATTTCGAAATTAAGACGCACCAATGTTACGCTAAATATTAAGTTTGTGGAAGAGTAGAGAAGTCCAAATCCCGTCTCAATGCTAAATAGATGGTCTCAACTCTCGATTACAAGGACAAATACCACTAATCGATGGAATCATTAAACATCATTAATCCCGTCTATCCTTATCCCGTCGTAGCGGCGGGATCCCGAACAAAACAATCCTGGTTGACCGATGGGAGCCACAAACCAAATGACCGAATCCCGCCATCCCGAATTTGCGATATTTTCCCGATCCCGACGGGATGGCCGTTTATCACCGGGATCCCGTAATATCACAAATTTGCGATCTTTTCCCGATCCCCATCCCGGTGGGATGGCCGATTCTCACCGGGATCCCGTGATGTCCCGATTTTGCGATTTTTTCCCGATCCCGATCCCGGCGGGATGGCCGATTCCCACCGGGATCCCGTGATATCCCGAATTTGCGATCTTTTCCCGATCCCGATCCCGGCGGGATGCGCGAATCCCGGTGGGATTCGGGCATCCCGACGGGATCCCGCAACATCCCGGTGGGATCCCGGCGGAATCCCGCATTTATTTTGTATGGGGGCCTTATTTGCATTTTCAAATTACCGTTTCACAAGGTCATATTCGTAAGCACTTTCTTCTGTGATTATTTTTATTCATGAAAACCCCATATTTTATTTACAGCGGCCACCTCCCTTAACGGACGCACTTTGAAAAGCCTGTTTGTTCTTCCTATCTAATTAGTGCATTTGGTGCTTACCGTAAGCAGCTGCGGGCACCTTTTTGTACTAAAAATGAGATTTTTTGTAAGCGGCCAATCGAAAAATGCGATACTTATTGCATGGACCTATGAATTAGAGGTGCATGTTTATTGTATTTCTTTATATATTAGCTTTATTTTGAAGAGGTTTTAAAAACATTACTGTGAAGAGATGAGAAAACTACACAGATTTTGACCGACCATTTTTCATATGATAAAAGTTTTTAAAATTTGTCTGAAAATGCTAAAAAATACTAAACCACCTGATTATAAATAATAATAGGCCTACAATTAGCTGGAAAATTGAGAGGCTCGTTTCGTTAAGAATATCGTATACAGCCATAATAAGTCATTTTGGCCCTTTATCGGCAGAACGTCCCGTAAGGGGTCATCGCCCGTAAGCGGCCACTTTTCCAGGTCCCGAGGGTGGCCACTTACGGGAGGTTCAACTATATTTAAAAAAACAATTATCCTTAGTTATGCATAGAAACAGGTTCTAAGATAACATAAATAATACATTTTGACATAACTTGACCCAACAAATGACCCTTTTCACAAGGTCAGACATTTTCTGGGATTCAGTAGATAAGTAAATTTGGGAAAAGGTAGTAAAGCTATGTAATCAATTGTTTGTAGTCATGAAACCCCATATTATAAATATTGTACTTAGTTACGTATAGAAACAGTTGCTACAATACACTATAGGTAAAATGTTGATGTCATTTGACCTCAATATGTAAACAATTTTTTTTTTCATGAAACTCCATATTTAACTTTTTTTTAAATATCATTTGTTACGTAAACAGGTTTAAGATAACACTAAAGGTCATTTTTTACCTTTATTCAGATGAATCGTCATATTAGGATTCAGTATTTAAAGTAAATTTGGCAAAAAGTAGAAATGTAAAACTATGTAGAAAAAATGTTTTGTATTTATGAAAAACCCCTTATTTTTTTGAAATTTTCGCATAGAAACAGTTACTATGGTAAAATGTTGACCTCAAAATGAATGAATTTACAAGGTCAAGTTTGTCATTAATGGAATGCAGTAGAAGTAAAATTGAGAAAAATTACAAATGCAATCAATTCTTTGTATTTATAAAAACGTCATTGTTTACGTTTAAAAAAAAATTACTTTCCTTAGTTACACATAGAAATGGTTGCTAAGGTAACACTATAGGTAAAATATGAAAATTGTTGAGAATTGTTATGAACTATCTTGTAAATTTTGATCAAACATTATAGTCCATGGGCTGGAGGGGGGTTACCGTGCACCCCCCCCCCCCCCCCCCCACAGTTAAACTTCTTTGGTATCATTTTCTTCCCACGGACATATAGAGTGAAAAAATCGATGTTAACAAGAAAAATATAGGGATGCATTGTATGTACTTGCGTCATTTGTAATGATCATCAGTGTTTTATCTTCAAATATTTTTTGGGGTAGGGGGTAACATTGATCCTAATAACCCAAGAATCCAACATCTAATTAGTATTATCTTAGTAACATTGTGTAGCATACATCTTTTAAAATCTTTTAAAATTTAAATAAAATTAATCGGAAGATTATTAAGGTCAGTAGAGGTCAAAAGGTCATTGACCTTTTGCAAAATGCAAATTTTTCCCAAAATATAGATAAATTTCAATATCGTATCTACAATTTTCAATATTTTTTATCTTAATTGTGTTTTACTTGTGCTTACTGACATATTGAATAAGAAAATATATGTTAACAAGATAAAAATTGCAGTTCATTATATACAAATTTTTATTTTTTATTGTTAAAAATTGCAATAAAAATACATTTTTTGGGGTAGGGGATAACAATAATAGCAATAACCCAAGAATCAAACATCTAATTAGTATGATCTAGGTGTCGTTGTGTAGCATTCATGTTTTTTAATCATATAAAATTTGAATAAAATTAATCGAACCAATTTTAAGGTCAGTAGAGGTCAAAAGGTCACTGACCTTTTGCAAAATTGCAAATATTTGCCATAATGAGATACATTTCAATATCAAATCTCCAATTTTCAATATTTTTTATTTTAATTGTGTTTTACTTGTGTTTAGTGACATATTGAATAACAAAATATGTGTTAACATGAAAAAAATTGTACTGCATTAATACCAATTGTCATGTAATTTTGTTATTCTTCAAAATTACAATAAAAAGACATTTTTGGGGTAGGGGGTAACAATTATCCCAATAACCCAAGAATCCAACACCTAATTAGTATTATCTTGGTACCATTGTGTAGCATACATCTTTTAAAATCTTATAAAATTTTAATAAAATTAATCGGACTATTAGTAGGGTCAGTAGAGGTCAAAAGGTCATTGACCTTTTACAAAAAATGCACATTTTTGCCAAAATATAGATAAATTTCAACATAGTATCTATAATTTTCAATATGTTTTATCTTAATTGTGTTTTACTTGTGCTTACTGACATATTGAATAAGAAAATATATGTTAACAAGATTAAAATTGCAGTTCATTATACACAAATTATCATTTTTTATTCTTAAAAATTGCAATAAAAATACATTTTTTGGGGTAGGGTGTAACATTAATAGCAATAACCCAAGAATCAAACATCTAATTAGTATGATCTTGGTGTCGTTGTGTAGCATTCGTGTTTTTTAATCATATAGAATTTTAATAAAATTAATCGAACCATGTTTAAGGTCAGTAGAGGTCAAAAAGGTCACTGACCTTTTGCAAAATTGCAAATATTTGCTATAATGAGATACATTTCAATATCAAATCTCCAATTTTTTCAATACTTTTTATTTTAATTTAATTGTGTATTACTTGTGTTTACTGACATATTGAATAACAAAATATGTGTTAACATGAAAAAAATTGCACTGCATTAATACCAATTGTCATGTAATTTTGTTATTCTTCAAAATTACAATAAAAAGACATTTTTGGGGTAGGGGGTAGCATTAATACCAATAACCCAAGAATCAAACATCTAATTAGTACGATCTTGGTATCGATGTGTAGCATACAGTATATTTTTTTGTAATCATGTTGAATTTAAATGAAATTAATCGAACGATTATTAAGGTCAATGGATTAATAGTTGTAGTAAAATGGGGACCTGTCCTGTTTTGCATTCTGACCCCTTTTGACCTCAAATGACCTATTTACAAGGTCAGATTTTCTGGGAGGTCTTTCTGTATCTCTTTACACAAAATAGATTTAAAAATTTATAAAAACCATTGACGCAATTATTTCCAAGTTTAACATTATTTTCCATCAACTACATATTTCAATGCAAAATACTGTTTTTCTGGCAATTAATTGAAATAAACCTGGCAACACATTCTCCTATTTTATCTAAACTATTCGTATGACTCTAGTAGCATTATGACAAGCCACATATACATTTTTTTATTGGATTAGCCATATTTACATTGTGTTTCATGTGTTTTGTTTGTTGATATTTTGTTATATTTTTTGTATTTTTCGTATTTTCCTGGCAACACAAAACCTATGTACGAAATTTACCCCAGTGTTTTTTTTGTGATTATTGTTGACGAACCTATTGACTATCAAATTAAAAAACCTCATTTATTTAAAAACACCACTTTGGAAGTTATAGGTACGTTTATGAGGTATACTTTTATAAAAAAAAATATTTTTTAAAAACACCCCTTTTTAAAATAATGGTATCAACCAAACTCCATTTTGTAATTTTTTTTTTTTTCTACATTAAATGGAACTCAATACATGTTGTTTACACTGCTATCAACAAAAACTGTATACTGTAAGTATTTTTGGTTAAAATAAGTATACAAGTTTGTACTTTTTCACTATAGAAAATCTGTGAAAAATGGCAAAAACATCAAAATTTGGATAATTGACCGTTGTCATGGCAACGGGGGCTAAAAATTAAAATGAATGTTGTAGATATGCTTTTTATTGAAATGTCTATTCATGGTAAAAATTTGAGAGAAATCCATTTTTTTACATCTGCCACCAAATCTTTGATTTTTACAGACAATGGCTCTTAATAGCTTTCTTTTCTAGCCATTCCATATATAGGTTTGCTACAATCGGTGACACTGGACTGCCCATAGCTGCTCTGAATTTCTGGTAATATATCTGACCTTGGAAAGTAAAATATGTCGTTAATACGAACCGTAACTCTACAATTTCTTGAACATTCAGCATTGTGCGGTTTTTCAAATCCTCATCTTGTACTAATCTTTCTGTAATTATGCTGATCGCTTCCGGAATGGGTGTGCAAGTAAACAATGACACTACATCGGGGGATACTAGCATCTCATCCGTACCTATTTTGATTGTTGACAACTTTTTTGCAAGTTCACTGAAGTTTAATATATGATGTTCGCTTTTACCTACTAAGGGGGCTAAGAAAGAGGTCAGCAACACTTCTAGTATATGCGATCGAGCCTGTGTAATCTATGATAGGCCTGTATGGGTTTCCTGCCTTGTGAATTTTTGGAGTGCAATATATCTTTGATATGTTTTCTGCAGTCGGATACAAAAATTTATATATACCTACGTTTATTTTTATACTTGCCAGTTGGATCTTTCTTCAATTTTCCGTAAGTCTTCTCCTCCCTTAGCATGTCGGATACTTTTCTATGTTTTCCTTTTTGTCGACTGTAGCTTTGCCTTTATCCGCTGGTAGAACTAAGATGTCTGGTTATTTTTTCAGTTTGTAAAGTGCCTGTCGTTCTTCTTTAGACACATTGGATTTAGGAGGCTTTTTAGTACCAATTGTTTGGGCTACTTTCATCCTGAGGTCCGCCGCTACTGCTGGGGTCAACAAACTACATGCCTGCTCCTTCGGGATTTCATCGGATATACGGCAAAATTAAGTCCCTTCGACAGAACTGACTCTTCATTTTTAGATAACTTATATTTAGATAGATTGACTACCCATTTTTAAGTTGCTCCCCTGCTAGGCTTACATTATTGGTAGAAATCTTGTCTCGTTTATCTTTCAACACAGAAAGCTTCGTTATGTGTCGCCATTTTGTTTGTTTGTATTCCCGGTCACGTGAACTCATCAGGTGATTATCGACCAAATATTTGTGTTCATTGCTGAGATTTTTATTTTCAAGGGATTCAATTTTTGTCTTTCTGATTTTATCAAACTGTTTTAATTTATAATTTACATTTTGTTATCCTTTCCCGGACAAGCTGTTTTTCTGCTTTTCTGATGATCTCCCTGGCGTGTACAGTGTGAATAGGGCATTTGAGTCGTAAACTTGACGGAACTATATTTTTGTCCTTGCATCGTAATGTAAACACAAGATGGTTTCTGTGTCTAGCAATCTTTTTATTCAACCCTTCAAAGGCCCTAATCTCAGTCACTGTGTTATTTCCGTAATTTTGGCGTAACTCATTAAAAAGATTCATTCGGTTGGTATTACAAATAAAATATAATAGTTAATTATATCTCAACCGTAATAGTAATAGTAAATATTGATTATTTTATTTACCTGATGTTTCGCCAACTATCAGTTGGCTTTCTTAAAGTGTAGTGACACGTATGTTACAGTTGACCTCTAGATGACGGGGTCAACACATTGGTCCACCCTTGACTGAGTTTGTTACGATTTTTCTTCGATTAGAATTTACCACGTGAGCCATTTTTACAGATGAAAATTGCCTAAGTCACACAGCTGAATTAGGCAGAAACACAAAAAAACGATCTGAGCATGTGCAAATGTATATAAAAGCACTCAGATATTAATGTACAGAGGGCAGTATAATGATATAAGCAGTGAGTTAGGCAGAAAAACAAAAAAAGGCACTTTTGTTATGAGGCTGTTGACATGCATTTATGAGTTTTATCGGATGAATCAATAGGAAAATGTACAGACTATGCCAAATATATTTAGAAGTTTATCTTTCACTTAATTAGAATGAAGAATTCAATAGGCCCAGTTATATTCATTGACCAAATTTACAGTCTGGATACCATACATAAAATAAACAGGATAATGACAGGATATTTTGACAAAATACAACAAAATAAAATTACAGGTATATTACACACAAAATCATACCACATATATACTTACATACACATTCAAACATGATTGAAACATTAATATAAACTGTCATCAACGAAAGTTCCATTTCATTCTGATGCACATCAACAAATATCTGGCGGGATTCAAGCTTACATATAGGACGGGTATTAATGGACCACAGACAAACACACCAGGTACCTTTCTTCACATTCAAGGTGAGAGTGATTATTGGACTTGCCAACTATAGCACTAATTTTTGCGGGGTTCAAACTTTCCTTTCTTTACTATTTTTTAAAGCATTTGACTTCCGTCCTGTAAGGCTCTTTCCCATTAGCTCATGTACGTCTGGATATACCAATATGAGCAACCTTCTCGCATAAGTTATTAATTTATGAAATTAATTAATTTAGCCTTTTCCACTAGGACACCCTCTTCAATGTCAATCTGTCGAATTGAAAAAAAAGTAATACAAAAAAATGTTTGTCACTACAGTAAACATTTAAAATTAATCATTTCCTTTTTGTTGTTTAAATTACAGTTTTTCAGGTAAATACATTTTTTTTAATCCAATTTGTGGTCAAAGTGGATAACTATTATGTTAAAAATGTTAAGAATTATTTTCAGGGGGACAAAACATCTTTAAACATACTTACTTCATTCATTCTCAATCATTGCTAATTCTTCCTCAATTTTCAAAACAACATCACTAATTATTGGTTTAATCTCTATTTGTTTAAGGAATGCTTTAACAGTATGACATGTTGATCAAAAAATGCGTTAAGGCATCTTTTTTAACCCCCGTTCTTGCTGTCAATGTAATCAACAATATAAGTATTTATATCTGATGATTTCCTCTTTGTTGCTGACTTGCTTGTACTAGCCTCTGAATCGGAGTTTGCCAAAACTGGTAATGAATCATCAATGACACCATCCACGATGTTGCTTAATAACTCACTGCATACGCCACTGACATTGGTGTCTGGCAAATTTCCTGTACTTCTGAAAGTAGAACAAAAATACTGTACATTTATATTCAGCCTGAATGTGCAAGGTTGTAAGAAAAAATTAACTTCATATTGAAGAATTTAATATTAATATAATACCTTACTTCTCCTAGTGGTAACAAATGAATTTAAAATTGCATTTGATCGGCCCATTTATATTTGTGGCGTTTACTCCAAAGTTTGTGCCCACTTTGTGTTTCTCTCAACTTCCTTAATACAAAACATATGCATCTTTGATGTTTGTAAACTTTTTTGATGCAATCTGCCCTAAAGTATGAAAAAAGTGAATATGATTGCATCACAATAAAAAATGTATCATAGCGCACATAACCACCAAAGGCAACAACATACAGGTACTGTACCAAAAATGTGTGGCATTCCCATCCCGCATGTGTGTTGGTTCTTTTCTCTCTCTCCCCCCTGATCAGCAGCTCCCCACGTGCGAGTACCACGTCTGATGATCAAGAAAAGGAGGAGAGGACGCTGGTTGGTCAGAAGAAAAAATCTGTACGATTTTACAAATGAAATGGCTACCAAATCCATCACTCCGAATCCGTCCACCGGAGAAAAATCGTACGAAATCCAGACAGATTTTATGTGAATGCTTCTATTTTTTAACACTATACCCATTTTCTACGATTTTTTTTTCCGGCCACCAGACCGGATCCGGGCTTGATGTGAACGTAGTTTAAGGGTAGTTACAGTACAAGACATACTTTGCTATCTGCTGCAAAAGTTTTAAAAATAATTCTTGAGACTTTCTTATTATTTGGTTTTGTATGCTTTAACAAATCATTACCATAAAAAATGGCACCATCTGCTTTAATGATCATTTTGTCTACCCTAAGTAAATAGGTTTGGCAACGTTGTGCCGATAACAAAGCCATAAGCACACACAGTCTATGAGTGAGTTTTTTTAAAGATAAACTCTGTATACCGTAGGGTAACTCCCTAATGTGATTAAATACCTCTTTAACGTCCCATATTTCCTCATCTTCTCGGGATTATGCCTTCCTCCATAGCCAATTTTCTTTAATTCACTTTTCTTTTGTATATCCAACAATCATCTTTTTCGTTTTTAATATACCTTACCATTTCTGTTTATTATTTTGTATTGTATTGCTATGGAGGAAAATAAATGTCTTTTGAAATATTATGTTTTGTTTGTTGTCGCTACACTGTACTCAAACAGACGTACATAGGACTACCGTTAAACACAATCCAAATAACATTTATTCAACATATCAACTATCGTGACTCGCGTCCATGTTAAAAACCCTCTCTCGATCCCCGCTAGGTGGCGCTAGATCGATATTGCATACTACCACATCTCCCTTTTTCTTAGAGATTGATTAATCAGCTTTATAATTTTAAGTCGCGCAGCAACTAAACTTTAAACACAAATTAACATTTAGAGTAAGATCATGTCAATCATTGAATTTCCATCTGTGTTTCAATAAAGGTCCGATATTGTTCATTATCAACCAGTGTTCAGTGTTTTTATTTTTGGTGAGTGATTATAGATCAGTGTTCATTATATGAAATTAGGATGTTACATATTCATCCAAATAACGTGGTCTTCGCCGGTTCCGTTGTGGTCTGGTATTTGATGGTGTTGATGCTTCCGGTGGCTTCGGGTTGTTGCGGATGTCCGCTTCAGTTGGCGTTCCCGCATCGCTGGATTGATCGTGATTGGTTGGAGTTTGGTTTTCCTTCACCTCACCATCTCTCTCCTTTGGTTGTTCTTGCATCATCACATCGTTGTTAGTGAGCTTCCGTGTCATTGCACGATTTCTTCTCACTGTTTTTTCATCCGTATCGATGTACACGGACCTGGGTGCCTTGTGGTATCCCGTAATTGTTCCGTGACGTTTTAAGTCCGGTATATATACTTTGTCACCCGGACTTAGTTGTTCCGCATCTGCAGCTCTGTGACGGTTGTCAAAGTTTCTCTTCATTTCACGTCTATATCTCTCCTCTTTCTGTCTAAGGTCAGTCTGGTCTGGTAGTTTTGGTCGGAGCTCTTCTGGGTGGCATGGCACTCTTGTCTTTAGTCTCCGACTCATATTCAACTGTGTTGGTGAATACCCATTTTGAAGTGGTGTGTTACGGTACTGTAGCATTGCCAAATACTCATCGTCACACTTGTTCATGAAGGATTTGATGGTTTGTACTGCTCGCTCCGCCTCGCCGTTTGACTGTGGGAAATGAGGGGATGATGTTACATGTTCAAATCTCCAGCTCTGTGCAAATGCTTTGAATTCGTCAGAGCTGTATTGTGGTCCATTGTCTGAGAACAGGACGTCTGGTATGCCTTGACGACTGAATATTTTCTTCAATTTGGCAACAGTTTCTTTCGTATCTACATTCTTTGTGACAATGCAGACCTCAATGTCTCTTGAGTAATAATCTACAGCAAGTAGATAGTTACGTCCCTTGTAATGGAAAAAGTCGGTACCAACTCTAGACCATGGTCGGTTTGGGAACTCTGTTCCTCGCATTGGTTCTGCTTGACTTCTCCTGTATCTTGCGCACATCTCGCAGTTCCTCACAACTTTCTCTATGTCTCTCGATATCCCTGGCCACCATACTGAAGACATTGCATTTGCTCTCATCTTTGTAATTCCTTGGTGACTGTCATGTAGACAACGTAGAATATCTGTTCTGAGTTTTGGAGGGATTACTAGACGTTTGCTCTTTAGGAGGAGGCCTTCATGTACAGAAAGGCTACCTCTTTCTTTCCAGTAGCTGTGCAGATAGCCGGATGCCTCTGATTTCTCGTTCCATCCTTCTTGAACATGGTACATCACCATTTTTAGAGTGTCATCTTTTCGCAGTTCTGACCTTATCTCCTCCAGTCTCTTGTCTGATGCTGGTAGAGTCACCATCACGCTGTTTACGAAACATTCTACCTCATTCCTTAACTTTTCTTCACGGTCGATCTCTTCGTTTGCACGTCTTTCTTTGTGCCTCGGCGATCTTGACAGTGCATCGGCTGTGTATAATAACTTCCCGGGCACATGGTTTATATCAAAGTTAAACCTCATCAGACGCATTCGGAATCTCTGAACTCGTATAGGGAGTTCGTCAATGTTCTTGGTAGAGAAAAGTGGAACCAATGGTTTGTGGTCGGTTTGGACTCTAAACTTGAGTCCCACTAACAGATCGGCCCAATGTTCAAGTGACCATGTGGTGGCAAGTGCTTCTTTTTCGATCTGTGCATATCTGCGTTCCGTTGCCGTCATGGATCTACTTGCATAGGCTACTGGTCTCAGCTCGCCATTTTCTTGTTTCTGTAGAAGCACAGCACCTAGTCCAAAACTGCTCGCATCGGCTGATATAACGGTTTCTTTCGTGGTGCTGTAGAGTTTCAGTACTCTGTCTGAGCTTAGTTCATTCTGTATCTTGACGAATGTTTCTTGTTGAGCTTGGTCCCAAACCCATTCATTTTCCTTCTTCATGAGATCCCGTAATGGTTTGGTGGTCTCTGCCAGGTTAGGAACGAATTTCATCTGTTGGTTTACCATTCCTAGGAACTGTCTGAGTTCTGTGACATTGGTGGGTGGTTGCATTTTCATAATTGCTTCGATTTTCTTTGGGTCTTTTCTCAATCCTTCACCATCGATTATCTGGCCCAAGTAATCCAGTTTCGTCTGAGAGAATTTGCATTTCGCACTATTTAGAGTTAGACCACTTTTGTCTAATCTCTTCAGTACTGCATTGAGCCTATTGTCGTGCTCTGTCTGATTGCTGCCAGTGATCAGAATGTCGTCCATATGACATACAACACCTTCTAGACCTCTCAGCTCTCGGTCCATCTGCTTTTGGAAGTACTCCGGTGCTGACGATATCCCATAAGGAAGACGTTTAAACACATACCTCCCAAAAGGTGTAATGAAGGTAGTTAATTTTGTGCTTTCTAGGCTCAGCTTCACCTGGTGAAACCCTGAGTTTGCATCGAGTTTTGAGAACACTGTTCCATTCGCCACCTTACCAAGTGTCTCTTCTACCTTTGGCATATGATATAGTTCTCTTCGTACTGACTGATTCAGCTTCGTTAAGTCAACACAAATTCGTACATCTCCATTTTGCTTCGGCACCACAACTATAGGTGCGCACCAGTCGGTTGGTTCATCGATTGGTTCGATAACTTCAAGTTGCACCATCCTCTCTAACTCTGCCTTTGTCTTTTCAAGCAGTGGTAGGGCAATTCTTCTTGGTGTTGTAAGGCAAAATGGTTTGGTATCTTCTTTCAGTTTGATGGTGTATTCACCGTCTAATTTACCAAGGCCTCTGAATAGTCCTGGGTATTCTTCCTTTATTTTCTCCTTTGTAATTGGAGAATTGACGTCAACTGCTTTCACACTATAGGTTCCTGGTATCTCATGGATCAGTCCAAGGTTGCGAATTGCTGGAACTCCTAGCAGTAGTGTTGTTGCGTTCTCGACTATATATACTCTTTCTTCTATCTCCGAGTTGTTTCCATGTTGTTGTTTCAGCTTCATGTCCACAAATCCTCGTGTTTTCAGTGGTGTATCGCCTGTACCCACTAGCGTCTTGTCGGTTGGGAACATTTCTCCGAATCGGTTTTGATACACTATATTTGGCATCACTGAAACTTGTGCACCGGTATCAATACACCATGACAGTTCTTGATCGGCTGCTCTGAGTTTGATGTGCCATCCAGGTTGTTTGTGTGCGTCTTTCAACTGTGACCTGTTAACTTGTTGGACACTAACACCACTTATCAGGAAAGGGTGTTCGTCATCGACTTGGTTGACTCTGCTTGATCGGTTTGCAGTTGATCTACACACTACCTTATAGTGACCAGTTTTTCCGCATGCATTACAAGTTGCTGATTTTGCTGGACAGTTCTGTTTTCCATATGGGTGAGATTTTCCACAATATCCACATTTCTGACATTTCCCCTCATTCGTTTGTGGGCGGGCTGCCTTGTTGTGTGAGTATTGTTTCTTGGTTTGCCCCTGCGTTGCTGGTCTCGGCTTTGTTTTAGGTCGGACTTGGTCAATGGTTGCGGTTTTAGACTTCTGGAGTTCTTGACTAGTTGCCTCTTTCAGTGCAAGGATTCTAGTAGTTTTAGTCAAGGATAACTTTGCACCCTCGTCGTATAATTTCAGCTTGCAGCTGTCGTTAGTACACGAAAATGTTAATTTGTCTCTAACTGCTTCTTCTTGAAATTCCTTTGGGAATTTACACTCTGCCGCCCTTTCTTTCACCGTTGTGACCCATGAATCAAATGACTGGCCTGGTTCTCGCTGTAAGTGATGCCAGAACCGTTGCCGTAACATTAGTTGTGGGTCGCGCCGAGAAAAGTGTTCGTCAAATTTGTTCATTATGACTGTGTAGTCGTTCGGATCCTCAGCTGGGATTTCTTCTTCATTTTCTGGATTTTGCATTGCAGGCTTGAATTTAAAATTTGTGTAGATGTCAATGCTGTTATCGCCTATACAGTTTAGCAACAGACCTACTTTGATTTCGGTTTCTTTCTTTGAGTTCCCTGTTGCTTTGAGGTAAATCTCAAATTTCCTCTTCCACTTGTTCCATGCGTGTGATGGATTACTGCCATCTACAATTAATGTTTCAGGTGGCTTTATGAACGTTGCCATAATTATTCTTATAATTACTGAATAACTTACGGAGTTCAAATCTCTTTAATTCCTAGGCTAGGCTGTGCGGTTTACTGCGTTGTGGTTGCTATGCAACTTGTTTACAATCGTCCGCTGTCGTGCGTCGTTGTGTGAGCGTTCAACCGCTCTCGCTATTCTCGCTAGGCTAGGCTACCGCCGCTGGGGTAGGTATCTCGGAAATCGATCGTTACTGACCTTTCTGAGCGTTGGATGAGTCGATTCAGACACACTTCTGACACCATATTATGTTTTGTTTGTTGTCGCTACACTGTACTCAAACAGACGTACATAGGACTACCGTTAAACACAATCCAAATAACATTTATTCAACATATCAACTATCGTGACTCGCGTCCATGTTAAAAACCCTCTCTCGATCCCCGCTAGGTGGCGCTAGATCGATATTGCATACTACCACATGAAATGAAATGAAATTGGTGGCTTTAGATTAAATGTTCATTTTACAAATCTAATTAAATTATGTGATTTAATCGTTTGGCCATTTTCCAGGACCAAACATGACGATGCTGTATTTACTGCTGAGTAACTGTTTGTTGATTCAAATATCATTGTAAGGAATTCTAAAGCAAGACCTACTGTACATTGACTAATTGTGTGGCTGCAAAAGCTTCCCATCTCTTTATATAGCTTCTGTATTGCTTTAAGGATGACCGTCTCCAAAAATTCAGGATTACTTTGATGGCTGTTTCATTATTGATACTGTTTTCAGTTTCAGTTTATTTACCATTTCAATTTCTGAACATATAAACAACTTATTTGGATGGATAACCATAAAGCTTGGTAAACGCAACGCAAGTGTTTTAACCAATGACAAGCGAAGTTATAGACAGTTAGCAATCACAAGCGAATAAGCCATCGCTTGTGATTGGTCAATTCACTTGCGTTGCGTTACGTCCTTGTGTTGCGTCGCTAGTGGGAACCACGCTTTAGAGCGAAGCTCGTTTGCCGGTCACCCATTAGTGCAGTGACATTACAGACAACATAAAGACAGGACAAAGGTGCAATACATAACAAGACATGGGAACACTTGTGTTAGCAACCCCTTGGATAAAATTATATATTTATATAAAGGAGAAAATTAGATATTATATTTCTTTTTGATCATACAATGATAATTTTTAAATTATTAAGAAAGTTTGACATGAAGATTACATATAGTTATTTTATTTTTACTAGTAGTCCGGTGGCAGGAGGTGAGGTATCACCACCCGGAGGGGGACAAATTGCCATCCAACTTTTCTAGACCAGAATTTTCCGTAGATTATGAGTATGGAAGGTAATCGATCAGGATAGGAAGTGTTTTCGAGATAAGGGGTCAAAGTTCAAAATTGACCAATTACAACAATGTATTATGTATATGTATTTTAACAAATTTATTGAAGCACAATTTGGTCTTTTATTACATTTTTATGATTATAGGTATCTATTCAATCATCTTATGAAAAAAGGGGTTTAACCTTGCAATGTTTTCTATAGTTTTTTTTTATGGATTTTGATTCTCGATACCATCAGAATGAAGATTTTTTTTACTGGATGGATGTCAGCATTGAGACATTTGCATAATTAGCATAAACAAAATGGCCGCTATTATTTTTATAAAACATGCTAGATCTCGGGAAATACTGGATTTAATGAGATAATTTTGGTGTCAAATTGTTCACAATGTATATGTTTATATTAGCTCTAACAGAATTTTTTCTTTGTAAAATTGACCGGAAACCCCATTTTTAGCAATTTTGACCTTTGACCTCTTTTCACTATATCTAAGTAACGGCAGGTTGGACAGAATTAAAAATATGAGCAAATTGTTCCCAAGATATACATTTATATTCTGTGTATTAATTACAGATGATATTTCTTTAAAATGACCGGAAGTGTGGAAAAAATTGAAAAAATTGAATAAGGTTATAATTGTTGATTCCATTGTAACCTGGACTTATAGCTCGGGAATATACAGAAATAATAACACAGAAACTACGGGAAATTAAAGAACAAAGTGTGGTTTATTTTTCACTGAATCATCTCACGAGGTTTCACCAGAGGAGAGACCCACGCATAGATACAGTATGACACGTCAATGGTGCATTACATATGAGGGGATAACCTAACAATAATATCATAAATTAATAAATATTTTTTGTAGGGAACCAATTTTGGTTTCAAATTATTCACAATATATATGTTTATACTTGCCATAATGCAACATTTTTTTTTAAAAATTACTGAAACACCTATTTTTCTGTAATTTAAACCTTTGACCTGTTTTTCTCATCTAAATAACGACATACTGTAGCATAGAGATTTCTAACGTTTATAATAGATATTTTATTCATTAATGGATTAACTGTTTGAAAAATACAAGTGTGATTATTGCTTTGAAATCCTGTACATAAGAACCTATCAGGAGGATTTAATTCAAAGAGGTGTGGAAGGGGAATACTACTACTACTATATAGTACAATGTCTTTCATGTATTTCTAATTAAAAAGAATGTACGGCTCATAGAGAATCCAGAAGTTACCCTTGGTTCATTTTGGCAAATCCATGGGTTCCTTATAAAAGGATTGAGGGTGCGCATGATAGGCTTTTCTCATGGCTTCCCTTACCAAAGCTAAATTCCTTCGCCTACCATTCACAAAGCATTCGAATGCTACTCCTTGAATGCTGTTATTGGCATTCAAAGGGTTATATACTTAGCATTCGAATACTAGTGGTATATAAGCATTCAATGACTGAATTTAGCATTCGAATGCTTCTTAGCATTCGCTAAGCCTTCCAGATTTAGCATTCGAATGCTTCTTAGCATTCACTAAGCCTTCCTGGGAGCCCAATTATTTAAATGAGCTAAGCATACGAATGGTAGCACTAGCATTTGAATGCTAGTGGGTGAATGCTGCACTAGCATTCAAATGCTAGTGGGTGAATGCTGCACTAGCATTCAAATGCTAGAGAGTGAATGCTGCACTAGCATTCAAATGCTAGTGGGTGAATGCTGCACTAGCAATAGCATTCAAATGCTAGTGGGTGAATGCTACACTAGCATTCGAAGTGTAGCATTCTAGTGGGTGAATGCTACACTAACATTCGAATGCTAGTGGGTGAATGCTGCAAAATGCTAGTGGGTGAATGCTGCAAAATGCTAGTGGGTGAATGCTGCACTAGCATTCGAATGCTAGTGGGTGAATGCTGCACTAGCATTCAAATGCTAGAGAGTGAATGCTACACTAACATTCGAATGCTAGTGGGTGAATGCTAGTGGGTGAATGCTGCAAAATGCTAGTGGGTGAATGCTGCACTAGCATTCGAATGCTAGTGGGTGAATGCTGCACTAGCATTCAAATGCTAGAGAGTGAATGCTACACTAACATTCGAATGCTAGTGGGTGAATGCTGCAAAATGCTAGTGGGTGAATGCTGCAAAATGCTAGTGGGTGAATGCTGCAAAATGCTAGTGGGTGAATGCTGCACTAGCATTCGAATGCTAGTGGGTAAATGCTGCACTAGCATTCGAATGCTAGTGGGTGAAATGCTACACTAACATTCGAAGTGTAGCATTCTAGTGGGTGAATGCTGCACTAGCATTCGAATGCTAGTGGGTGAATGCTGCACTAGCATTCAAATGCTAGTGGGTGAATGCTGCACTAGCATTCGAATGCTAGTGGGTGAATGCTGCACTAGCATTCGAATGGTAGTGGGTGAATGCTACACTAGCATTCGAAGTGTAGCATTCTAGTGGGTGAATGCTGCACTAGCATTCGAATGCTAGTGGGTGAATGCTACACTAGCATTCGAAGTGTAGCATTCTAGTGGGTGAATGCTGCACTAGCATTTGAATGCTAGTGGGTGAATGCTGCACTAGCATTCGAATGGTAGTGGGTGAAATGCTGCACTAGCATTCGAATGGTAGTGGGTGAAATGCTAAACTAGCATTCGAATGCTAGTGGGTGAATGCTGCACTAGCATTCGAATGCTAGTGGGTGAATGCTGCACTAGCATTCGAATGCTAGTGGGTGAATGCTGCACTAGCATTCGAATGCTAGTGGGTGAATGCTGCACTAGCATTCGAATGCTAGTGGGTGAATGCTGCACTAGCATTCGAATGCTAGTGGGTGAATGCTGCACTAGCATTCGAATGCTAGTGGGTGAATGCTAAACTAGCATTCGAATGCTAGTGGGTGAATGCTGCACTAGCATTCAAATGCTAGTGGGTGAATGCTACACTAATACTATACAAACTATGCAAATTACATGTTAGCAGGGAAATGCTACATAGCATTCTACACTACAGTATTTTAATAGGAATTAAGGGTTGCAACAAAACAAGTTAAAACTCTCATCAGACTACAGTATGTTATGATGTTAAACTACTGTAGGACCTAAAATAAAAGGCAATTCAACACAATATTCGGACATTTTAAGTACAAGGCCTTTTTTACTTTAATTGTTTGATATATAAATAAGATGCTTCATTTATCATCTAATGGGGTAAGGACGTTACCCCGCTAAAGTCTTATGTCCCACATACCCTCCATGTTTAATTAATTGTTTAGAAGTACATCTATTCAAACTTTTATTTATTTTTTATTTGTTGTTCAAGCAACTCGCTTCTACTTTAGCATTCTTCTCCGACAATCATTCTGAAAGATAAAAATCAAGACAATTATTTGCAAAGGAGACCTGTTTTCCCTATGTACAGTCAGTATAGCAGATAAAACTGAATTATGCACTATTCTCTAGTCTGCAGGAGGACTTATTATATTAGTGTCATTCAGGTTGAATAAAAAGGAATTTATTTAATATTTACCCTTTAAAATAAATAGTTTACTGTGTTACTGTTTGTATTCATTTCAAATGTTGGAATTGGGAAATAATCTGCCATGGCATGAAAAATGCCTCCACCATCCCATGTTCTTATAATAAAATAAATGAAAACTGCTTTTATTTAAAAGTGGTTTTATATATAGTTTTGTTAGCCCTCCTTTTTGATCAATGATACAATGTGGAATAGCTAGAGTATACTATAACTAGCCTAGGCCTAACTACACAATATAACCAGGGAGTGACTTAGGCTGTTTTTATACAACATCCTAAATTTGAACACGTCTTTAATTTTTAGCGTGTTGCACGGGCCGAGGACAACCCCACAAAAACCTTGCAGTTATACATTAAATCGTAATACCGTGTTATACCGTAGTTCATAATCCTAAGTTGTATATATACTTACATGCATTATGAATTAATATGAGTTTATAAAGGATTTTAATAAAGGATGATTTCGTTTAAAATTTAGTTTATTCAGTTATTGATTTTTTAAATCTGCTTTTGAAATTAGAAAAAAAAAATGTTTTAGAATTAGGATAAAACTATGCTACATTTTGCCAAATTATGCCAACATTTGATTAGCGTTAATGTTGAGTGCTAAATCGGTTAAAATACCCTAAAAAAGCACAATTATCTACTAGATTTGGTCAACATTTTCACAGCACATACTTTTATTTAACGAGAGGTCAAAACAATACCCTGAGGACACTTCCAACACGCCAACAGCAACCGGGAATCCACAACATTTTAGGATTCAGCCAAGTAGCCTTTTTTGCAATTAAAATCTCTTTACACGGAATCACTTCGATGTTATACAACACACTTCTCGTAGGCGTGTTGAATATGCGTGTAATAGCGTGTTGTATAAACGCGCCCTTAGGGGATTCGACTTACTGTATATGTAACACCACCACTGAATCCCAAACCACTCACTATCTACTGTAGCCTAGGGTAGATGTACCCTACAAAAGTGTGTGTTTGAAATGAGAGCATCCTCCATCTGCTGCAACATCATCTCTCTTTGTTAAATCACTCTTACAATACTTGTACATCTCAAACGCATTCTTTATTGATGCTTGGTGGGAAGCCTCGGCCATAGATGTTTTTCGTTTTACTACTGCGCTTTCACAGTCTGACAGCCCCTTCCCATGGCGGGATCCAAAAAACTCGTGCTGAATAGGGATGCCATTATCCTCTACAGAGTAAGATATGTCTAGGAATGTCCTATAGACTTGTACTGCGCACCGCAACCATCAGTAACACGCACTATCTTTGTAAGTTCAGTTGGACACACTTCTTTCACATGCTTTATTGCATGGCATGGAAATGTGTGGACGGCATGGTGGTCATGGTTTAAATCATTAGATATGTAGACAATGGAATGGGTTATTGGTTTCTCGCAGGAATTATGACAGTTATAATAGTATATGATTGGGTGAACTGATATTTGCTCTTGTATTCAGTGAGCCTATTGGACCCCATCTGTGGTGCCATTACTGTAAAAGTGGAAATTTTCGCGGATTCGTATTTATTGGCCAGCAAATGAAATCACTGAAAACAAAAACCCCATGCGTCACGGCAGCTAAATTAAAATTGAAAAAAAAAAGTGGCGGGAGGCTTGCTCGTACAATACAAAAACTATGGAACTATATTTTAAGAACACATGATTACCGGTACCTTTTAAAGAAATCATTTACCGCAACACTCTCAAAATATCACAAATGAAAAAATAATAAACAAAAATTCCCCTTTACATAACTTAAAATGAGGTTTCATTTATCATATACAGTACAGTACTGTAGTATATCAAAACTCTTGGATACATCTCAGAGCTTTACACCTCGACTACAGTGATCACAATATTAACATTTGCTGCCGAATACTGTGAACATAATATCAAATAAAAATATAACATAATCGTGATGGTACCGTATTATTATAACGGATTTGACGATCTTATCAATAACACACTCTTAGCTTTCTTTTGAAAAAGATTTTTAGTTACTGCATAGTGCACACTGACTTGCTCGTACAATATAAAAACTATGGAACTATATTCTCGGAACACATGTAAATAAACATGATTCCATAATTATAATAAAACTTTTTAAAGAATTGGTCAATATCCTTTAAAAACAAAAAAAAACAAAACTTCCCTTATAACCTATATTAGACTTAAAATGCTTAAGAAGAGGTTTCATTTATCATACTAGTGGGTGAGCTCGCTCCCCCTCTAGAAAGTGTAGACGGTGGATTTCACTCGATTTTAAACAAAATGTCTTATCAAATCTCCCTATGTAAGGTTATAATACTATTCCCTACAATATATTCCGATGCTTTATGGCGTATATTTAATTTGATTACTGAGTGAAAAAAATGAAAACATTATGGGATAGGGTTCATCTTCATCAATCATAGTGAAACATTTTTTTTCCATATTTGAGGTCAACCCTCATTCAAAGCAAGTCATATTGATTAGATCACAACTAGAACTATAAACGGTGATAATTTATGGAAAAAAATATTGAAATGGTGTGAAGTTCGCCAGTTTTTTAGTTTTTTTGTAAAATTACAGATTTCACAGCGCAAATATAAAAAAAAACTCATACCTTCTGCAAACCACTTACATTGATTATAACATATTTAAAAAGAAGACAATTATTGAAATTAATGCAAGTTTTTGAATTGAAAAACATCAATTTTTCTAGGAAAAATACTGGCTTCAGAGTGCAAACCCCTAAAAAACAGAACTATAAAAGGAAATAATCTAAAAATAAAACTTTTGAGAAACCCCTTCAAACTAATTAATGATAATATTAATTAGATCACAACTAGAACTTTATTTCTCCTTTTATAGTTCTAGTCGTCATCTTTCCGATATTAATTGGTTTTTTGTTGTTGCACAGTTTGGTAATACCCTTTCAGGCCCGTATCCAGGGGGGGTGCGTTGGGTGCAGACGCACCCCCCCAAGTCCCAAAAGGTCCACTATTTCCTCGGTTGGTATTTTTTCTTGTCTTGTTTAACTAAAGACAATATCATTATATATATACAAAATTTACATTATCAATGGTATACAAACAAAAATATGCTAATATAAAATGAAAAAATACCGGTAATTAAATTACGGAATCTGAACTGACTACAAACTCGATGTAAAACATGCGCAGTCGATCATGTGACGACAAGCAATAGCTTAGCGCTTCATGTACGCGGTACGCGGTAAAGTGTTTGCTGGAGAAATACAGACAACTTAACGTCAGGGAACACGTGTACTTTTTGTCGGGGAATATAATATACAGTAAAAAGCGTTCGCTTCGCTTTCCCTTCAGCGCCTAGAAAACCGCGACGTTTCATTGACCGTGAGAGTACGTCAGAGTGATATTATGCACTTTATATGCATTCATTATTGCCAGCGATCTAACTTACTACTAAACAATAGCTAGGTACGCACTTGTCTGGCGGTATCCCTTTGTACGAATCGTTCAACGTTGGGTCGAGACGCGTGATATCAAGTTTCATCCAGGGACCAAAATGTGTAATGTGTTATTTTCCAGGCGAAGTTTACCGACGGTTACGTCGTGTACTGCGTCGACGTACGCTACACTACAGCAAAAACGAATTATGTTAATTGTTCGTTTGTTCACCAATTTTTTAATTTACAAGTAACCTTCTGTACCGTGGGGCACCTAAAATAAATTTTTCATCCATTACTAAACAAAAAAACATGCCATTTTCGCTTAGCCAACATTATAGCTATAGTTATTACATTTTCAATATCCTGTATGTCATGAATTTCTCACCACTCGGAAGTCCAGATGGTACGCATGCATACACCTGGGAGGAATAAACTTTTTTCCCCGACTGAAAAAGGTCTACGCTTGCGTTTTTTAAGCCTCTAGGCCTGATGTTTCCAAAGTATAAAATGCAATTTTTTGAAGACCTGCAGCTCTAGTTTTAAACATTTTCTTAGCTCAGCCCCAACAATAAAGCTGGTCATATTTCGAAGAACAAGAAGTACATTTTCCGGGACCTAACATCTCTATTTTTCAAACATTTCTTAGCTCAGTCACAACCCATGATAGGGACTTATATATTTTTTTTCATGTTTTGAAGTATAAATAAGTCCAATTTCCAGGACCTCCAACTCTATTTTTCAAAATTTTCTTTGAACTTTTATTTTTTAACTTGAAAAATATGGATTGAAACCGTCATCGCGCATCGTTTTTTTGCACGCAGTATTTTATTTATGCATTATAAAAAATGGAAAAAATGGCTACCCTAAATCTGATTAAAAAAAACCTCAAATGACGCTAGTACGCGTTGCTTCCGGGGGCTTCGCCCCCTGGACCCCACCGGGGGTCCTTGGCGGCCCCTGGCCCTCAGCCTAGTGATGCTCGCATAGCCCCCTCGTCGGGGAATGTAGCCCCCGCGTCGGGAAGATCCTGGCGCCACCCCTGCTGAGTTGGCCTCATCATGAAAGCGTTAAGTTCTTCTCTGGTGTCCATCGTTCAACTAGCCCAAGCCACAACAGAGAGTCTTACATCAGTCTTTAGAACGTCAAATAACGCAAATTTTCCCAGGGCCTTCGGCCCCTGGACCCTGACCGGGGGCCCTTGGCGGCCCCCTGGCCCCCAGCCATTGTTGCTCGCTTCGCTCGCACCCCCCCATTATAAATGCTGCATACGGGCCTGCCTTTAAAATATAACAAAATCTGTTTTTGCAAATTTGGAAAACAAGGCCATATACATGGCTGCAGTTGCATGCTCAATTTAGTGTTTACTGACCAACCGACCGACATAGTAAGCTGTAGAGTTGCGTTGCTCGAGACTAAAAATATTTATGTATAGGGGTAGAGGCTAGCCTTAACATCATAGTACAGTCACATATGTAAGGAAAACTAGTTCCAGCTCGATATTAGTGCCAAAATAGATTTTATTGGCTAACTTTGTTATTCTTGAGTTGCTGAATTAAAAAAAGTTAGGTGCCATTTTTTTTTACCACTCCTTCAGCCGCCATTTTGTATTTCAAAATGGCCCGACATTCCACACTGAACTTTGTCATCCATGGTATCATCGGAAAGGGAATATAATACTGATCATTTTATCCCATTACATCCATATCAAAAAATGCATAGTTACATAGTTATTTAACAATAAAACAAGTCACGTGACCAAAAAGGTCAAAGGTCAACATTTTAATTTTCTCAAATACTTTACTGTTTGGTATCGTAAGATAGCTTTTTTTATTCTGAATACAGTTTTACTAATATCTATTCGATTTTTCTTTATTTATTGTCATAATTTTCCAATTATGTAAATAAATTTTTAAATGTACAATAAAAAAGGTCTCCTCCGTATTAAAGATAAATACGTTTTTTTTTATTCATTCAAATGTTGGTAACATTTATCTGGTTATAATAACAATTTCAGTGTGTGAAACTACTTTAGTATAAGATAAGTTTTACTATCAAGATCCTCGATATGCCCGGTTTTCGCATTGCAAGTAAAAAACAAGATCAAACAACCATTGCTTTGCAGGTAAATTAGTTGCGACGCAAACATGATTTGGAGGTAAAGTAATTGATTTTAGTACCTTTTATTTGAGCAAGTTCATACAACTACTACAGCAGAAACAGAAACGTAACTTTGGAAAGTAATTTAGATTTGTCTTTATTCTGCTAGTTAATGTAGTTTTATTTATAACTATATCCAGTGCAGTGGCGTCTATGTTGTTTTTTCAAACATGGTTTTCTGCCAATAGCATGGTTGTATGTTGTAAGCCTAGGCCTATATTATATATATAAAGTAAATCGATAAAAAAGTTGTTGCTTATTTAAATTAATTTATGTACACATTCTTATATTATTGGATATTTGTGTGACCATAAAGGCAGGATAGAAAACAGCTCATCTACAGTATACTGTGTATAAGTAGTCGAATAATCTTCCACCGTTTCAGATGATAACATAATTTTATTGAATATAAATTAAATCGGTGGCATATTCTAATACTCACAAGAATACAAATACTAACAACAAACGGATACAATAGGATCATGCCCAAGAACATAAAATAATAATAATTCAAAACACACCGATGACTGAAAGGCTGATTCTATCTCCTACCGGTGTGTGGTCGCACTCCACTGCATTTTTGATAAATATAACTGAGAAATGCAGTAAAAGTAACAAATTTATAAAAGGGAATTCAATAACTGAAATCGTTACATACGGTATATATTTATAAAGTGTCTGCAGTTAAAAGATTTCGTTTTTCTCAAACTAATTTGAATATTATTGCTGGAAAGCGGATTTTGTTTCCCTTATTTCCGATAAGTTCTTAAAGTTAAGTTACCAGAAACAAGTATAGTTTGATTAATTATTCTATATGACTTTTAATAATAACAACGTATAGTTAGGATTTATATTGCGATAATCACAAACCATACGTAAAAATCAAAGGGAACCTTTAGACGTTAAAAACACCGAATTCGTTTCTTTACAATATCGATTGGTAGTTTGTAAAGGCAGCAGTAGGACACTGACTTTTCTTTTTTTCGTGTAAACTTTATTTGAGGAAAACTAATTGATCTTAATTTTTTTTATTTTAAATTCTTAAGATTTTTTCACTGTATAATAATATCAAATGAAAAAAATGTTTGCTGCTGCACTTCATCTGAGGTTCAAAGGGAAAGGCATGCCAATTAACATTGGCATTGTGCACAGATGGCTTTATATTGTGTGGTACCCGCTTTGACAAAAATACAAATGATTTTGAACGCTACGCAAATGATACCATGACCCGTAGCATTTTTTTCTTTTTACGAAAAACAGAAATGTAAACTACTAAAAATAAAATAGATTCAGAATTTCTATCCAACGAAACAAAACAAAGATGTGACTTGACAACAGTTTATTTCACCTTTGTTCACGGACTATAGTTATTTTGATTTTAAAGTAAATAACTTGGAAACTTGACATTGAAGTTAAGTGTAATCCAGTACCGTACGGTACTTATTTAGTATTAAGATAATATATAATATACTATAAAACATATAAATGGACAATAACAAAGTAGAATGAAAATCAAACAAACATTTGAATGAATTGTAAAACCAATTAAAGAAAAACCGTATTTATCTTAATACTTTGTCATTGTTAAAATGAGTATAGCAATTTAATGAATAGGCAAACTGCCTTAAAATGTGACATGTTTCGAGAAACTATTCTCATCAGAAGAAGAACAGAAAACAACGCCTAAAGTACTTATATACCAATAGGACAGATTGTATGTAAATAAGAAAGTAATTGGCATTAAAAAACAACAAGGAACATTTAAAAACAATTTATTTACATAATTGGAAAATTATGACAATAAACAAAGTAAAATAGAATAGATATTAGTAAAACTGTATTCAGAATAAAAAAAATCTATCCAACGATACCAAACAGTACAGTATTTTGGTGAAATTGTTGACCTTTTGACCTTTATTGCAGGTCACATGATTTGTTTTATTTCGCAATAACTATGTAACTATGCGTTTATTGATATGGGTGTAATGGAATAAAATAATCAGTATTACATTCCCTTTCCAATGATACCATGGATGACCAAGTTTAGTGTGGAACGTCGGCCATTTTGAAATACAAAATGGCGGCTGAAGGAGTGGTCGAAAAAAATGGCACCTAACTTTTTTGGATTCAGCATCTCAAGAATAAACAAAGTTAGCTAAAAAAATCTATTTTGGCACAAATATCGAGCTGGAAGACATAATAACCCGTACTATCAGTTAAAAACACCTTATTTTCAAATGAACTTACCTGTAGTGTATCTCATAAATGTCATTAACAGACAGACTCTTTATAAATTTGAGAATAAGTTTAGTCATATTTCTATGTTATTGTTCTTCTGATGCATCTTGTTGCAGATTTACTTAGCTGCTATGACGCGCTTGGTTGTTGGTATGTATAGCTGTTTGACAGACATCTTCAATGTTCATCATAATATGTGGAGCTGGTTTCAAGTGTTCTACAAACACGCTGTGTCATTATCTACATATGATGTATCAAAATTTTTTAAAAACTTTTATTGTCCAATTATATACACAATACATACAATTGGAAATGTGTTGTTTGATACACTACATACATAGCAATTTTTAAAATATATAGAGTTTAATATACTGTACATCATTCACACAAAAATTTGTTACAACAAAATATAAAATATAAAAGAGCACACGTAACTTAAACTAAAACTTAATGTATTGTGTTGAAGAAAACTAGGCGTATTGCAGATTATTGCAAATTATTGAAGGTATGAATGTACGGTGGGCAGCATCCTGTAGAATTGTCACTTTTATCAATTTTTTTTTACCTCCTCGACAATTACAAGGACCTTGTAATTGTCGAGGATATCAAACAGGTACTCTTCACCCACATCTGAGGAGCTCTTTATCCACATCTGAGAAGTTGTTTAGTGCCATTTCTAAAACCATTTTTTCACTGTCTGTAGCTAATTCTAAAAAAGTGGGTATCATTGATGGTTTTGATTGATGATGGTGGCATCCATCACATATTGTAAAAATGGTACTGCTAATTTGAACGTAAACAAACTTTCCTGCTTATATCCGATAACCAGAACTTTTGCTGTGGCTTGCCACTTTCCTTTGCTCATATCCCGTAGACAGCAGGGTACCTTCAGATGTTCTCCCACAGTATACAAATTGTAGAAATCCTCCTAAAATCTCTTAATACACTACCAACGTCTTCTCCAAGTTCAAGTTGGCCATTAGGCATCATCATTTCAACCTCAATAGGACAATTAAGGTCAGTATTGATAAAGAAATATGTAAGTTCTTTCAGAACATGGCCTCTGTGAAGCCTTACTTTGGTATAGATGGGAATGACAGGATTTCCACTCTCATCCTCATATTTTGACAAATCATTGATTGATAGACTGACCTTCATTTGTATCGTCATAATTCAACAAATCATCAGCTATGGAAAGATTATTGGTTACTACTTATGTTTGCACAGTCGGTGTGCCTAGATCCACAAAGGTATTAGCATCACTGTCAGGTGAAGTAATATCGAACATATCTATCGGAAGTAAATCTTCTCCCATTTTACTTTCCAACCATGCACTGCTGGCTGTTGGTGGTTTATCTATTCCAATCGAGCCACTTGAAGTAGCAATTAGGTAGAACCTTAATAGAGGGAGGCCAGTTGATTCATAAAAATGGACTATAAATAATATTAGTTTATGAGATATCATGAAAACATAGAATGTACAGCTAATTTGCATATTATGCTTATTTTCATGTATGCATTCATATATAACATTGAAAAACCCGGCCTACAAATACTATGTTGTCCAGCTCACTATGCTACTGTAGATTCAGTAGCTTTATATAGGACTTCCAACTGTTAAAATAGAAAATCAATTTACTCTTCTTTTAGTAAAAGATTCTATAGGCCTATATATTATTTTATATGTATTAAAACATTAAAGTCAAGTTTAAATACTGTAAATGGGAAAATATATTATTCATAATCATAGCAAATTCAGTTAATTATAGGTGGCGCTAATCTATTTCTTAATAGATACAGTTACTTAATCTCGCTGCTTCTCTAGCCAGCTACGTCCCATGAGGACTACTCATTCATAAGCTATAGCAAGCAGCAGTTATAGAAGGCCGACAGTTTTGCGACTTTGTAAACTCGACTATAATTTATAGATCCCAGCTGCTGGACCCAAAAAAGCGTCTGGGAAAAGAGAGTCTATGAGGGCCGGGACGATTAGGCCCTGAGACGATCTTCAACACACTTAAATTTATCGTCTTTGATATGTATTTTATAACCATAAAAGAAGCTTTTTTTCCCCAAACTTTATTTTTAGAGAGACTATGGGGTAGTACTACTAGGGATAAAGATGCAATAAAGCAAACATTTTGAAAACATTGTCAAAAATGATCATTCACGCGAACGATGTACACAAGTTACGCCCTCTGTTGGCCGCTTGGCGAATGCACGAAATAAACAAAGTTTTCGAAGTAATAAATTAAATATAAAATTACGTTTTTTTTAGTAATTTATTTTATATATTATATAAAAGTGGGATGTTTCGGCCCAAAAGTTGGCCGAATCGTCCCACCAAAATCGTCCCGGGCCGAATCGTCTCAGGGCCGAATCGTCCTGGAACCGTCTCTAGCCGGGTAGCGATATTTTTTTACGCTCAACGAAACTGCCAGCTAGCCAGAATTCTGTTTTCTGATTGGATGTTAATGTCACGTGAGATGTTCAAATCACTCACGCATGCAGTTTGCCTCAGTAGGTAATTCCTCCTCGCACTCTCCGACCGGTTGCGACTCGCACTGCTCTAGGCTAGCAATTTACGTGTTGTAAGAATCGTACATTTCAATGGCTCGCTGCCTGAGAGCATGCTGCTTGAGACAACTACTAGCTCCTTGCACAACAGACAGAGGCTTACAATTTCCCGCATTTTTATCGTGTCTTTTAATTAATTTAATTTCCATGGAGGAATTCGCCTCTCTTAATGTATATTTAGGTTTCGCGTACGTTTCATGCATTAATTTCAATGAAAACATGATTTATGCGATGCGATAAGCAAGTCGCGCTGCGGTAATCTTTTTAGGGCCTTCATGACGGCAACATCGGGTTGGCACGGTCGAAATACACTTTTGTCATCGTCATCCTTTTATATACTGAAAAAAAATGCTCTATTCCTTTCTCTATTTTTGTAAAGTTACAGGTCTACGCATAACAAATGGCAGAATTACAAGTAACAACTCATCTAAATATATATTTATAAGTCACATGGAAATAGTGTTTGTGATTATTTATTGTCATTTTTTGAAAATTGTCAATAAATGATGTTGGATCATAAACAAAAACAAATTTACATCATCCAGACCAACGTTTTATCACCAATGCGTGATTTCTTTATTATACTGCAACGATCAACGATTCGCGAACAGTACACGTTCCCCACTTTAATAATTGCCAGACACGTTTTAATGATTATTTTAATTTTTAATGTATAACTATTAATCGGTATTATTATTCAACATGGCGTTGTATTAGAACTGCCGTTAGTGCGCAGTAGCGTTGCTATGGTTATATAGTTGGGGTCAGCATACACATATACTGTTATAAAAAACAGGGGGATGTAGTAATATCATCCCCCTGTTTTTTATAACAGTATAATATAGTTAATGAATAGCTAAGAGTTTTGTTTTTTTTCTCTACACTGATTGTCTTTAAAAATACATTTTCTTGATTTTTGGATATACCAACAGTAAATAACTGACATATCGATACAGCAACAAATATTGATTGAAGAAAACTGTTTTAATTTACAAGTTGTGAGTTAGGATTATATCATTTTCTTCACTTTGATCAGCTAGGCCTTTCGCGCCTTTTAATATGTCTGTTGCTACGCCGGTAACCAGGGACGCCAAGCATTGTGCTTACCACCATACGGTACGTTACGTTTAGTCTTTTGACTAGGCTAGGATCACTCTCCTCATCTAAATCATTGGCTGTTTGGATATTTTTTTAAAAACAAACTAGTGCGGATTATCACAACAATAATATTTACAGTTACTGTTGGTCGTACTGTAATTTTGTATTTTGTATCGTGACAACCGATGAAACGCTTGTCTTTGAATGCTTACATTTTTAACATAAAAAATGTATTTTCTACTTTTGCTCATCATCATGCAGTATAAAGTACTATTTAGAACATTATTCATCCATTTACTATGTATCATAGTAAGAATATGCACCCTAAGTGAACCGACTTTAGACTTCACTGAAGTCGGACCTGACATCGCAAGCAACTGGTCAGCACCTGCCCACATTAAGCAGGATAACTTGGATTTGAGATCACCACTCTGGCAAATGTACGGTGCAAGCTCTTCGAGATATCCTGTAAAACGTATATTAAGAAAACATCACCACTTAACGTTAAGTTACTTGATCATTATTGCTGGGGATGTCTCCTTAAATCCTGGACCTCAACAAAAGTTATATTGTGACGTATGCAGTAGAGGATTTAACAAGCGAAGTAAAATCATCAGATGCAATGCATGTGACATTAAAAGAATACACACAAAGTGCGCCGGTAAGTCATCCTCTTATATTTGCGATATATGCTCCTGGAACTCGCTCCCATAGTATGATGCAGACTTTCATGAAAATCAGATCCCCTAGATGATGACATGGACGACATCGCAAAAACAATTAACAAACAAGGAATGCATTTTCTTCAACTTAATGTACGATCGCTGATTCCCAAAATATCTGAAATAAGTGAAATCGCATTAAAATCAAAAGCAGCAGTTATATCCATCACCGAGTCTTGGCTATATGAGACTGTTCCTGATAATGAAGTAAACATAGATGGATATACCTTAGTTCGCAATGATAGATCTTCTCGTAGAGGAGGTGGAGTATGTATGTATGTGCGTACGGACAGAGCGTTTACCAAGAGAGAAGATTTAATGGACAAAAATGTTGAATCAGTATGGATTGAACTCAACCTCCCGGATACAAAACCAATCGTTGTTGGAACATATTACCGTCCTCCTGAACAGAATGTCAAAAATTTTCTAAACTTTTTCGAAGACACTGTAAATAAAATTAACAACCTTGAAACCATCATAAATGGTGATTTTAACATAAATACTAACAGAGATTGTACTCAATCTACGAATTATAAAACGTTCTCGAATTACTAGGATTCTTTAACTTGATAAGTGATGACACTCGTTTTGACAGGAATTCATCCTCATGTTTAGACCATATCCTATGTAATTCTCAAGACAAAATTTCTAATTCCGGTGTTATAAACACATGCCTAGTGATCATACGCTGATATTTTGCACACGCAAATCTTGTAAGGCAAAATACTCATCGCATAAAACCATTTATAAATGTGGTATTATTATTATTATTATTATTATTATTATTATTATTTACTCAAGATCATTTAAACAGTAGAACAAAGAGGAATTCCTGTCAAAACTGTCCGAAATAGATTGGACAAAGTTACATCCAAAGTTAATGTTAACGACGCATGGTCGTCATTTAAGGAAGCTCCGTTATAAATTGTGTGGCACCCCTAAGAAAGATGAGGGTGAAACAAAGATCAGATCCATGGTTTAACACAGATATTCTAAATGATATACGAACTCGTGATCAATATTTTAATAAATTTAAAAAGAGTAAAATCAAAGAAGATCATGATATGTATTGTAAATTAAGAAACAAGGTCAAGCGCAATGTTAAAAAAGCTAAATCAACGTATTTTCGAAATAAAATAATTGAAAATAAAAACAATCCAAAGAAATTATGGCAACATCTTAAGAAATTAGGATATAGTGAAAAGACGTCAAAAATCAAAAATTCACAATCCACAAGAGGTTGCTACACATTTTAATAATCATTTTACCAATGTAGCAAGATATCTTCAATCCGCAACTTTTGATAAAAGGAATTCAAAAAGAATATTTGAAGAGAATGTCATTGGGTTTGGCTTTGATGACTTTTATTTGCATGACTTGGGTCCAGTCAATTTTTATGCCACTTTCTGATGTTCTGACTCTGAATACTCCCCTTTTCTGACTGTAGAGTTTCCAGTCTTTAATGTCTTCAGATTTGACGTGGAATACTTCGTAAGATTTTGGGGTTTGTCTTGCCATCTTAATAACAGTTACCAACTGAAGGGTAGAGTTAAACTCCGCGACTTGCTTCATAGCCCTTTCAATTGTACTGTGCATGGAATCGCCTTCTGAATGGCCGTGGTTCGTTTCGAAGAAGTGCAGTTTAATTTCTTCTACGGAGGTTGATGTTTCAACAAACTTTAACATCATGGATGGTATGATTGAATTTTTATTCTGGCCTACACATCCATCTGAGAAGAGGTCCACTATCGGCATCAGCTTTCTTCAGATAAACATTGATGTAAGATGCGATTTCACTTAAGAACCACGGCGTGTTAACCCTTCGTGAGAAAAAAACCCACAACCCATCCCTATACTCCCCAACTCATAAACTGTAAAATTGTAACAGGCTAAACGGCGTTTGTAAAATAATTCAGATCTTGGTGATTTTGGTAAGTAAGACTTGCTGAAGATCGAAGATGTTGTTTGTTTGCCATTGTATGCTCCTTTGCCGCTGCCTTGATTTCAGGTACCTTTTTCTTTTCACTCAAGTGCATCTTGTACCGCTCCCTTAGAATTGCTTTTTGTTCATCGTTTGATCGATTAAATTTTTCGCATAAGCCACAAGTTTCCTTTTAGGGTGATGAAACTTGAGATTCAGCGAACGGAAGGTCTTCTTATATAGGCTTAAACTTGCACCGTGAGGATGTTCTCTCTTGTACATTCTGTGCATGATGGCACAATTCAAGTCAGACGAAAGATATTGGCATTTGCTGTTTGATCGGCCATAGTGCGATTCCATTCGTGGAAATCTTGCAATGTGCTTGATTACCTCTTCTCTCAACACATAATCACTGTTACTACGTTTCCTTCCTCCTCTCCTCTCACGCTCCATCACACAAAATCTATCCATCTTGCGTTGGACATTCCTCACCTCCTGAGTAAAAGAAACTCCCACAGTGGCCAAAAACATCTTACGACAAACCTTCCAGTTGTCTCCATCAGGCTTTGGTAAGAAGTAGGTGTAGCGATTGGGCCTCTTGGATTTGGAATTGTAGTTAACGACCAAATGCCTACTCAACCACTCCCTTTGCTGTTGCAAGTCACCCATACCATAGTACGCATTCCTGATTTCCATCCGTTCTTCTTCCTGGATATCTCTGCAATTCAACCCCTTACGTGAACAAAGGAGGCAATCTGAATTTTCTATTTTATCTCTTTTTCTTGCCATTAACTTGTTAGTTTTTTCGGTGTAATATTCTTCTCCGTTGTTTCTATTCTTTTTACTAAGAGACTTCTAGACGTTTTCGACATATGACATATGTAATTGCGATTATCTCTGTTGCTATGCATTTTGGGGTATGGGTGTAATGGAAATAAATGATCAGTATTTAATTCCATTCCCAATGATTCCACTCACGATCATTTTTTTGTTAAAGTTAGTCCGCCATCTTGAAAATCAAAATGGCGGCCACTTGCCATGGTCGAAAAAAATGGCACCAAAGTTTTTCTTGTTCAGTGGAAAATTCTGAGTCAGAAAAACATTGGTGCCGACAATTATCATCAAAAAGCTACAAGTGCCTTTTTTTCGACATAAGCTCCTGGACTAATAAGGAACCTTTTCATATTTGTTGGTTTCCGTGTCGTTGTTCCAGATAGTATCAGCTTCTCAGTAGTTCCTCGGCGAAGTCTCTCTTGTGACTTAGTCGAATTTGATAAGTATTGATCTGTGGAGAAAAAGACATTCGCTTTTCCACGAAGGGAATCCAATACTTGTATACATATTCCTCCAAATGTGTTAGATAGACATGATGTTGATATAGAATGAAATACAGCATTTCCATCTTCAATGCAAAGTGACGGAAGTGGCAGAGGTGTCTTTTTTAAATCCACTATGGAATCATCTGTAACAATATGCAGAAGTTTTGCCTTGTTTGTTTTGTTAAAATATCCATCCGGAGTACTGAGGCTATATGGTACCGTACAGGTGTAAGGCAATATGTCATCAATTCATCCAATTTAATTGGAAGGTTTTGGTTAGCGTAAATGCTAGATTACACTGGTCTTGATATTGAATTAGTTTGCCTGATGTTGAGGTAAGTTTAGTCTTCGTGTTGTTAATTTCCATGGTCTTTAACTGTTCCATATTGTGTTATAGGTTCGTCAATGATTGGGTAATATTAAATTTTACTTTTCTGTGATGGTGGGTCTCCGATTGCTGAAATAAATCCTTTGATAGGCTAAACTTAAAGATGTATTGTCCCCCTGAAAAAATAATTCTTAAAGAATTTTTTGTTGAATATGCCATTTTAATGTAACATAATAGTTAACCACTTCGACCAAAAATTGGATCGAAAAAAATGTATTTACCTGAAAAACGATTAGAGACACGGAGTTCAATGAGCGTGTTTGTTTGATTGGCAGCAGTGCTTTAGTATAGGCAAACGCGTTGGAAAATCGTTTTGTGTCACCGTCGATGCATATCCTTCTATTCTTTAATCAATGATTTAACCTGCAACAATTTAAAAAAACTTAGTTTATAACATAAATTCCAATCTGTGGTCTTGTACTAGTTATTGAGTTATAAGACTGCTTTGCCTTGATTATTTAGTTATAGCAGGTACTGTAAGATATGAATTTACTTATGAGTTACATACTTTTTTAGATAGTTACCATAGGTTGTCATTTTATTCTGATTGATCTGCGTGGTTTAGTTGGTTCCACCATTGGTCTGTCTGGTGTAATTTGTTGGTCGTTTCATTGGTTTTGGTTTTGTTATGGCTGTTCAGTTGGTATTGTTGGATTATTATCTGATGTTTTCATGTGACTGTCTATTTCCAATGGTGGGTAGAATTGAGTTGTATCAGGGGGTGATTCAGGTGTTGTCCTAATATGAACTCTGTTTCTTCTGTAGGCACCTGTTGGTGTGTCTATCTCATAGTCTCATATTATAGTGCACATATTTTACCATTGGTCTTAATATGATTTTGTGTGTGACATATTTTGGTACATCTGAAAACCCGATTCTTAAGTGTTTCGGGTGCTGGGCCTTGGGTCAGAGGTCAATGGCCTACTTTTTGACCCACATTTTACCAATATTTTTATTTTATGGCACAGGACGTGTTAACGTACATTAATTTCTTTGAAATTAGGCTCAAAAGTCATTTCAGTCACTATTTTACAAAATATTTGTAAAATAAACCATTTTTTTTTTCATTTTTTGGGTAAAATTTGATATTTTTACTTTTTTTTAAATATCAATAGATAAATAATATATTCTTTAATATTTTTCGACCAACTTTTAAAAACTGCTCCAGTTATAGAGGAGTGGATGTAAAAAAAAAATTTAAATTTGTGTTACATTGTGCACGTGATCTTGTATATATGCAAAATAACGATTTCCACTCATTTTTGGTTAAAAATCTCTTGTGAACTACTTGTCGTACAACAATCAATTTTGCATTAATTAATTGAAAGCCAAAAAAAAGAATATCATTTGCAAATCATCTTCATCCAATACCATTTCAGGGCACCTACGTCCTTTATACCATTCAATTTCAAATATCTTCCATCACCACTGTTATTTGGTTCAATCTCCATTAAATATGCCATTATGGCATCCTCCATATGAGTGCGACATAATTTGTCCTCTCAATTTTTTGGCAAAGCACTGACTTGCAAGGTGGTGGCATCAGATGTCTTGATCGTCTCAAGCGGATTCTCTCCATCCTGTGGTGCATATATTGTATCGAATATTTCTAATCTTGCCTTGTTTACTTTCTTCAATTTTGGTCTACTGTACATATCACATACAAATTCTTCAAGAATATCTGAAGTGCTATCTGTAACATTTTCGGACAATCCAAGTTGATTAAATGCCTCAGTAAAACGTCTTGATTCAACCATCTTGATTCAACCATCATAGGGACGTAGCTTTCCTTTCCGCTGCAGTGTAGTCGCATCCAGTAAAGCAGAATAGCTTGTTGCTATTTTGCTTTGGAGTGAAAAAAAGAGTGGTCACCAAATCACTCTAAAATGAGTGAAACCAACTCTAAAAAGAGTGAACATTTTCATCACTCTTTTAACAAGAGTGGAAATAATCCACTCATAGAAGAGTGAAAGTGACCCACTCTTTCAAAAAGAGTGAAAATAATCAACTCATAAAAGAGTGAAAGGAAACCACTCTTTTTTAGGAGTGGTATTTTTAGCGTATTCTTGTTCTACTTGTATCTTCCGTCTGCAAGGCTGCTTCTGTGATGCAAAACTTGGTAGTAGCCTTAAAAACATGCATTTAAAACACAATTGCAGGTGCACAACCAAATAAATGAAACCGATATTGAGCTATATTAATTTGTTTATTTTTAAAAGCAAATCTCTTCTCTATTATGTATTTGTTGTCAGGATGACCGTCGTCAGTGATACGAGTTGGTCCAGAGATGGCACCATTTGACGAAAGACGAAAGAGATCCATTTTCTCCTGCAGATTGTTGCGATTTGAGTGAGATTTAAAAAAATCTATATTTAAGTCACCCAACATTAGTAAATCTCGTGCAACACAATACGTATTTAAAATGTGTGTTAACATAATTTTATTATATATCCAATGCATTAATTATGATGTCATTTGGTGTCAACTTTATGACAAAATCAATTATCATCACATATATTATTGAAGAATATGAATCATCGTTTTATTGTCAATGTATTATTAATTATATTCGATTAGTCTGATTTCTGCGATATGGTCAAAATTTAATTACAAGTTCGGAATTAAATTCTGAATATGCATGAGTTTGTAATACATAGAATAGGCTTGAGGCCTATATTATTATTCGCCGTCGTCAACTATGTTTTACTTGTCAATGCGCGTCACTGTACATAATGGCATTACATTAATTTTCCTCTAACCAAGTACTCTCTTAATGTAAAAGAGTGAGAAACCACTCAAACTAGAGTGAACTTCCACTCTTTCAAAGAGTTAACTGAGGGACAACTCGTTTTGGAGTGAAAAAAAGAGTGGTCACCAAATCACTCTAAAATGAGTGAAACCAACTCTAAAAAGAGTGAACATTTTTATCACTCTTTTAACAAGAGTGGAAATAATCCACTCATAAAAGAGTGAAAGTGACCAACTCTTTCAAAAAGAGTGAAAATAATCAACTCATAAAAGAGTGAAAGGAAACCACTCTTAAGAGTGGTATTTTTAGCTTATTCTTTTTCTACTTGTATCTTCTGTCTGCAAAAGGCTGCTCCTGTGATCCAAAACTTGGTAGTTTATAGCCTTAAAAAACATGCATTTAAAACACAATTGTGCACAACCAAATAAATTAAAACGACATTGAGCTATATTAATTGGTTTATTTTGAAAAGCAAATCTCTTCTCTACATACTGCATAATTAAGAGGTAATTTAAATTCATCAAAAACATTTCATTTTAGTTACTCCTCATCGCGAATAAGATGGGAATATAACTCCCTACCAGTTGGTTTGATGTTTGTTGTAATTTCGTACAAGAGACCTTCAAAGAAATTGAAAAAGGTCACAAGCGGACTGGCAAATTGGACATTATATATATAGTGAATTTTAAAAAGTCGATCAATTGCCTGAACAATTGTGTTACCACCAGGAATAGATGTTGCATCAACAATAATAAAAAAACTCTGTAGGTTCTTTAACATCACCCAATGCAAGGATAAATGGCTGTGCATATGTCTGGTCTTTTCCTGATGCAAAGTTGTCAACATCTGTCCCACCCAGCCTGAAAAATATAAAAATACAGTATAAAAAGCTGAAAAATATGAATTTATCACAAATCCTCCGATACTCAAAAGGTACTTTAGTCTATTATTTATCACATAATAAACACCACCATTTTGTATCTTTAATCACCTTGTTAATATACTGATCAACAATGCATGCTTGTTTTTGATCAGGTGGTTTAAATTTCAATTTGGTATACTGCACATTAGGCCTACAAGTTTACAAAATGTGTGAGCTATAGGCATTTTCCAGTTGCCTTCCTTCTTTTCTTGTTTAACTTCTAATTATACCCATTTCCACATATGCAGTAAAACCAGGTTTGATCTCCAGATACAAAATTATGCTGCTGTGAAAAGGGTATTTTATACAACAGTGATATTGTGAGAAGCAAGGAAGATGACATTGCATTTTATTGCGGGCTCATTTAATGTATAATCACATACTGTGTTTCAGTTTTGAGATATAATATTTTCATATGCTAAGAGTATTTTACAAAGAATGAAATACACATTTTGTATAGATCTATTGCAATTTAATGATCAAATTATAAAAACGTTTAACAAGTACTCACTGGCTTGTGTTGTACAATGTAATGAAAAGCATCGTAGACTTTGCTTTTCCCACCTCTTGATATTGATGGTAATTTTTCTAACAGATATCTGAACACATACAGATCATCTGCAAAAAACAGTAAATGCACTTAAAGTTACAGTAGTTGCTTATTTCTGTTTTTAGCATTTTGTAAACCATCTTTTGTACATAAAATGTACTAAGATTATTGTATATTTTTTTAATCAATGAATATACTTTACAATGTAATGTTTCATATCCATGTATAAACAGGGAAGAGTATATTCCCTGATGTAAAAACTTACATAATTAACAACAATTGTCATCGTTGGTGCAGTTCCTGCTGCTTACTTGGGCTCGAATTCAACCCTAGACATCAGCGCAAGCTCGGTGGTCTAGAGGCCTGATGATCTGGAGGCCGTGGGTTTCCACCCAAGAACTTGCATATTTTTTCGCAATTGTTTTAAAATGTATTGAGTATTCGGTACATATTAAGTCAGAGTTGGGCAAAACATCTTCCTATTAGTGTAAATAAGTTATTAAATAAAACAGGTAAGAATTAACACTCTTTATAAACTTACTGAGTTTTGATTTATGCATCTGCACAAACTTGGGATGGTAATATGGCTTCCATTTGATTAACATTTTGGATCCGCATCCTGGATACATCAGTTCAAATTCCAAGTTAATCTGAAACATTGAAATTATTACTAATCAACCTAAAATTTTCTGAAATTTATTTTGTTAAATATTTATTTATAATTTATATCCTATGAGAAATGATTCTCAAAGTAAACTTGAATGTGTAAATTAGTACCATTTTACTCTTAAAATAAACATTCAGAAACATGACATAAATTTTCTCAGAACATAATTTGGTAGATTTGTACAAACATTAGAATGGATTCTCCTTTTTCATTCATAATAACATTTATTTCTTATCATTTCAAAGTAAACAAAATAACAATTTAAATATAAATAATTAAGAGGCAACACCCAGAAAGTAATAACATTTGGAGGTTTCCCTCCAAAAAAACTTATAGGATATAAATTATAAAATAAATATTTAACAAAATAAATTTCAGAAAATTTTAGGTTGATTAGTAATAATTTCAATGTTTCAGAAAATGTTAGGTTGATTACAAACAGAAACAAAATAAGACAAACAAACATGTAAAGCAAGACAACGACAAATTAATAATAATAAAATACTATGGAAGCACAGAAAACCCAGAATAAACATGTTGTTTTATTATTATTAGTTATTTATGGAGTAGAATTTGTTTAAGTTTAAAAGAAAATGTATTTTTTGAAGGTGCCAATTTAATTTCGTCGGGGAGATCATTAAATAATTTGGTGCCACTATAACGGATGTTGCATTAATGTTAATTTGGTAAGGGGAGGGTGGAGATTACAGGAGGATCTAGTTTTATGGGTATGAATACTATTATTTTTTATAAAGCTGCAAGAAAGTTTGGTTGGAAGTAGACAGTTGACATGTTCATAGATGAAGGTGCATTGTTGGAGGATATTGATGTTTTGGACAGTTAATAATTTAAGGTCAGAGAAAAGCTCACTAGTTTAATCTAGGCGTGACGCACCAGAGATGAGGCGAATAGCTTTTTTTGGAGAATAAAAATGTTGTTGAGGTTTGAAACATAGTTGTTTGCCCAGACAATATTACAGTAAGAAATAAAAGGTAAAACAAGTGAACAATAAATCATGCGAAGGACTTCTTTGGGCAAGTACTAGGCCTACTTCACTACTACTACTCCAAGAAATTTAGTATGCTTAACAAGAGGAATTTTGTGGGCAGCACGGTAAACATTATGAGTGTCGTTAATCAAATCTTGGTGTCGAAAACCAAAAAGCATAAAATGGCATTTGTTAATATTTATTGAAAGTTTGTTTGCATTGAAATAATTGTTCACGTTCTTCAATTCCCTATTAAAAGTATTGAAAATGAAATCAAAATTAGTGTGTGAATAAAAAATGGTTGTGTCATCAGCATAAAGATAAAAAGAAAGGATGTCAGATGCATTTGGTAAATCATTGATATACAATAAAAAAAGAGGGCCTAATAGAGACCCTTGAGGAACACCACAAACAATAGGTTTAAAATAGGAAGAAACATTGTTGATATAGGTGCATTGAAGTTGATTGGACAGATAATCTTTAAAAAGGTCAAGAATAATGCCACGGATACCATAGTTAAAGAGTTTTGAAAGTAAAATAGTGTGATCAATGGTATCGAATGCCTTAGACAGATCTATGAATAAGCCAGACGAAAACAACTTATTATGAATAACATCCACAATGTTGTTGGTAAGATCAATTATAGCAAAAGAAGTGGAATAGTTTGTCTGAAACCGTATTGTTTATTGTAGAGAATGTTGTGTCGGTTAATGAAATCATACGTACGGTCATAGATAAGTTTTTCAAGAATTTTTGAAAAGAAAGTAAGAACAGAAATTGGTCGATAATTGTTGGGATCAGATTTGTTACCTTTTTTGTATATAGGAGTGACCTTTGCTGTTTTCATGCTTTTAGGGAAGGATCCTGTGGATAAAGATAAGTTGCAAATATGAGTAAGTGGAGAAAGAATAAGGTCTATTGATTTTTTAACAACATTGCCACATATAATATCGTCAATTCCAGCAGCCTTGATTTTACTGACGACTTACCTGTTCTAGTACTCTACTTTATTTATTTTTGCTTTTTTTGCAACAGGATTTTTAGCTGTGTTCAAAGGAGAAGTTGGACCCATTCGCTTAGCAGTAGCACGTACAGTTTTGAGCCTATATTCAATAAATCCATTGCCGTTACTGTAATATAATTAAATTAAAAAAAGAAGTCAATTTAAATATAATTGTGATGCGCACTGGTTTACAAACTATAACAACACATACTGTAAGTGTTCTGAAATGATGCCAAGAAGACATAACACATTACGGTAAAATTACATTAATAATTTAATAATATGTCCAGACATACAACATCATCAATAGAACCATGAAATTGATAAGGCCAAATTCGATTTCATTCTCGAGATTTTTATAAGAATACATTAGTATTTCCATGATACTTACATGGCCTTGGCATCCAGGCGTTCGGTCCTTTAGATGTGGAAACTCTGCCACAAGTGCTTTTGCCAGGCTTTCCTTCTCTTTACTTCGAGGATACCTATATAAAAAACCGGGGAATAATTTATTCAAGCTTAACAAAGACCTTGCCAAAAATTTAAGTTTCAATCTTTTTTGCTGAGTGGTCTAAAAAGTAGTAAAATATCAGTATGTTGACGCCTATAACAATGGGAGTAAATTACTGTCCTGCAGGTTTTATTTTTAACTTAGCCCATGTTAATTAGTGGTTTGATAATTTTTAACAGATCCATATGCAGATACTGGAACTTTTCCAAGTGGATACGTATCAAGTTTTTTCATTCTGTTCAGATTTTTTCTACTCCCGTTATTAATTATAAATTGTTTTGCATCATTGGCTGTTTTTATGGGGTCTCTCTATAATAAAACAAAAAATACATTAGATGTGGCATACTTACAGGTGTCCAACCTTGTCTGTCATATGGCTTGTTACTAATTGAACTAGTATCCTTCTTGCAGATATGTCAAGTTCTCCCTTTTCTAATTGTTTCACCTTAAAATATCAGCAATTGGAGTTTGTAAAGAAGAGTATGGGAGATGATCACGAAGTTCCCTGGCTGTTACTATGGTGTACTCAGGAGGATCGTCAATAGTAATGTGTACGCATGATAGTGTGGAACGAAGTCTCCAGTAGTACATGTTTTTGTCAAAAAGTGAGCTTCTTGTTCGCCATGAAGTCCAACTAAAATGTACATAATATATCCAAAGATAGGTATATGTTCATAATTGTCTGATACACCAACTATAACAAACAAGTTAGGACGATAAACTGTTCCAAATCTAACAATTTTATGAGCCACAAATACTTCTGCTGTATTTGGTTGTAGTTCCTGTATTACATGGCCACCTTCTATGCTGTTTTAGTAATTGTCGGCGCAACGGTTAAATAAAGAGATATAAATATAGAGGATATATAAATAATCAAATTAAAAGTAAATGTTGAATTGTTTAAAAGCTATGTGGTAGGTCTGCTACAGGAGCCCTCTTCCAGTGAAAGAATTAATGATAGAACGAGACAAAACGTTGAGGGAAATGAACATGTCTACCATAACGAGTAGTACGGGGAGGGGTTGCCAAAATGGGTGGTTGGTTTGACTAGGGGTGATGCTTGTAGCTTGGGAGTGAGGGTTTGCTCTTGGCTTTTAAATATATCATCAGTATCCAAATGAGCTACCTTTAAGCGATCAATACTGACTGTGTCCCGTCGACCACTTAGATCGAGAACAAAGTGTTTGTCCCTTCGAACAAAAACATGGGTACAATTGAATATTTCTTGATTAATATAGGATTTACGGTTAGAGTTGGTGCGGGTAGGTGGGGGACGTAGTTTACTCATATTATCACGCAATCTATCAATATAATTAGAATAATCACAATGTTCGGAGTTTGAATTAAAGAATTTTCCAGGTAATATTAAAGTAGTGCCATAAACAAGTTCAGCTGCACTATGACCTAGATCAGCCTTAAGGGCTGTACGAATGCCTAAAAGTACTATAGGTAAATGTTCTGTCCATTTAGTGTGATCATTATGTGCTTTGAGAGAACCCTTTAAATGTCGATGAAAACGTTCTACAAGTCCGTTCGCAATAGGATGGTATGCAGTTGTATGAATGTGCTATAGTTCCTAGTAAGTTGGCGAGCGAATGAAATAATGCAGATTCAAATTGTCTTCCTCGATCTGTTGTAATGGTTGAAGGTATTCCGAATGAAGCGATCCATCGATTGACAAATGCGTGTGCGACAGTATCGGCTGTGATATCCGGAATAGGTACGGCTTCGGGCCATCGAGTAAAACGATCGATAAAAGTGAGTAAATAAGAAAAACCATTTGACGGAGGGAGAGGTCCAACAATATCTATATGTACATGGTCAAAACGGGCGTCAGGTGTAGAAAAAGTAGAGAGTGGCGAAACGGTGTGACGGTGTACTTTGGAACGTTGACATTGAATGCATGTTTGAGACCATCATCGTACATCACGATTGGTTGCTGGCCATACGAAACGGTCAGTAATTAAACGTTGTGTTGCTCGTATACCAGGATGTGATAGCGAATGTAGAGTGTCAAATATTATGCGTCTGAATTCTTGTGGGATATATGGACGTGGATTGCCTTTGGAAATATCACAAAGAATTGTAGAGTCAGAAGTTGGAATTGGAAAGTTTTGAAATTGTAGTGAAGACGGTGATTCAGGTAGCTTGTGCAATTCATCGTCATTCTTTTGTGCAGCAGCAGTAAGACTAAAATCAACAATGTTAGTTGTGTTGTGACTGAAAGTATTAAGTTCGATTCGCGACAATGCATCAGCTGCTGCATTAGCTTTTCCACTCACATGGCGTATGTCCGTTGTGAATTGAGATATGAAATCGAGATGACGGATTTCGCGTGGCGAGTGACGATTTGGTTTGGCGAGTAAAGCATACACAAGCGGCTTATGGTCAGTACAAATATGAAATGAGCGTCCTTCAAGTGAATGACGAAAATGTTTAACTGAAAGGTATGCCGCCAAAAGTTCACGACCAAATGTGCTGTATCGCGTCTGCGCTGGTTTCAACTTCTGTGAAAAAAATGAAATAGGTTGCCAATAGTTGTCAGATGCGTTGTTGTAGTATACCCCCTATGGCCACATCCGAAGCGTCAACCATGATACTTAAAGGTGCATCTGGCTGCGGATGGGTGAAGTGTAGCACTTGCGAGGGCGACTTTAATATTATTAAATCCCAATAAAGCTGCGTCGGTCCATACCAGATCCTGTTTCTTACCTGCCCCAACAAGTAAAGCTGTGACAGGTTGTAAAATCTGGGCAGACTGCGGTATAAATCGCCTATAAAAGTTAATAAGTCCAAGGAATTCACGTAGTTTGCGTAAAGAAGTTGGTTGTGGAAAGTTTTGTATCGCTCCGACCTTTGCTTGAAGTGGTCGGACACCTTGCGAATCAACATGATGTCCAAGAAACTCGAGTGACGAAACTCCAAATTGGCATTTCGCTGGGTTGAGAACAACGCCATACTCATTAAGACGTGTGAATAGTTGATGAAGATAAGTTTCGTGTTCCTCGGCGTTGGAACTTGCAACAAGCAGGTCGTCGATATAAGCGTAGCAAAAATCCAATCCACGAGTTACCTGATCAATAAAACGTTGAAAAGTTTGAGCGGCATTGCGGAGGCCAAATGGCATTCTAACAAATTCAAAAATTCCAAATGGTGTAGTAATTGCTGTTTTATGAACATCAGCAGGTTCAACTGGTATCTGATGGTAAGCTCGGACGAGATCAATCTTAGAAAATATAGTAGATCCGTGCAGAGATGCTGTAAAATTGTGCATGTACGGGATAGGATACCGATCTGCAACAGTAGCATTGTTCAATGCGCGATAATCCCCACAGGGACGCCAATCCCCAGGAGTTTTCTTAGGCACCCTATGTAAAGGTGATGCCCAGTTACTTTTAGAGGGGCGTATAATTCCAAGCTGCATCATGTGTTCAAATTCATGTCTGGCTGTTTTGCAGCGGTCATGTGCGAGCCGTCGAGGATGTGACGAAATTGGTGGACCATGGGTCTGAATATGATGTGTCACATCGTGTTTTAGCGACGCTTCCTGATAACAAGGGCGTGTAATGTTTGGAAATTTTGTAAGAATGTAGTCCCAATTGGACTTAGCCTCAGGGGTGGTAAATATAAGACCGAGAGGCGAAGTTTTGGAGGCGACACCTTGAATACTCAGGTTGGTGGTAGTGTCAATGAGTCGTCGATTATTCATATCGACTAACAGTCCAAAATGTCTTAAAAAATCAGCCCCTATGATGGGGTGTGTGACGTCTGCGACAACAAATAACCATTGAGATGTTCGTCTCAAACCTAAGTCTAAGGTTACAGAGCAATGTCCATAAGTGTTGATAGATGTATTATTTGCGGCAGTCAAAGTAGACTCTTGTCGCCTATGTAGACGCTCATGGCGAGTAGGTGGAACAACGCTAACTTCTGCCCCAGTGTTTATGAGGAAACGTTGTTTTGATAATTTATTTACAATAAAGAAAAGGCGACTTATGATTTGACGGCCAGCAACATTCGTCGCATTTAGTTGTCGGCGTTGGAGTTTTCCAAACACGGCGGTTTGCATGCATTTACAAGTTGAGGAGTGTTGTTTAAATGTTGAGCTGAGCGATTGGTACTGTTAGGTTGAGCAGGAGATGAATGCCTACCACTCGATCGATTTCGATGTCGACTTGTGCTGCGACTTTGATATCTGTTGTGCCGTCGGTCAGATTGCAAGGAATTAACTTGTGTTGACAGTTGTTGAATCTGTTTTAGCAGGGTTCCAAGGGTCGCAGACAAGGAGGGTGTATTGTCCGTGTGTACTGACGATACACTTGTTGGCGCAGTTGCATTTTCAGAGACTTCAATAATGTTGTCAGCCAATGATGTCAAGCTTCCCAGGTCCAACTCATCCTTGGTTGAAGCTAGGATAAGCTGTACATTAGTTGGGAGGCGACTTAAGAATAGTTGTTTCATAATTGAAGATTCGAGTGGCCTGTCGCCTAAGAGTTGTAACATCCGTCGGTATAATTGCGACGGTTTCCTATCCCCCAACTCCTCGGCCGTCAGGAGTTGGCGGAGGCGCTGTTGGTCGGAGTCAGTTGTCCGACGTATTAAGGTATCTTTCAAGTTCACATTCCTGTTATCAGCAGGCGGGTTGAGAAGTAGATCCCGAACTTCCTGTGCAATTTCAGGTTGCAATGATCCGTCTAAGTAAGCGTATTTTGTAGCATCTACAGTAATCCCACTCGTTGTGAACTGTGCTTCCACTTGGGTGAACCACAATATCGGATCATTGGGCCAGTATGGAGGCAGTTTCAACGCTACAGAAGAAATTGGCCTGTTGGCGGTTGCTGCGTCAGGAGCGGGCACCACAGGTTGTTCCTGGTGATGGGGTTGTGCTGGAGGTTGCGGTAGCTGTCGTTGTTGCTGTTGTTCTTCCATTTTAAGTTAAATTCGGTATAAGGAAGTCGAGGGTCACCACTTTAGTAATTGTCGGCGCAACGGGTAAATAAAGAGATATATAGAGGATGTATAAATAATCAAATTAAAAGTAAATGTTGAATTGTTTAAAAGCGGTGGTGGTAGGTCTGCTACCCTTTCTATTTCCATAATATCCCCACTTGAACATTCAAATCTAGTTTCCATTCCCCTTTGCCATGTTGCACAGTGTTGTATTTGGAATTTTGATGCAACTGACTTGGCAATGTTTTTAAAATTTTGATTAACATGACCAATCTTTTTGATGTAACCATTTTTGCTTTAAAATTTAAAGCAAGATGCATTTGCCAATGGCCCTGCTTTAGGAAACATGTCGTATAGTGAACCATGTGATGGTGTTTGTTTATAAAGTTGGTATCTGGGAATATCTCTTTGAAGTGTGCATGGTGTTCATAGATTAAGTGCTTTAGATAAAACACGTGATTTATGAACAGGTACTGCTAAAATTATATCAAGACATCTTAGCAATAGTAGTAGTATAAGTTCGCAATATACATTTCCCACCGGTACCTTGTCACCAATAAGAAATGGTGTCATCCTAAGAAGACATGCCATCTGTACTGCTTTTTGACCAAGTTTATGGTCACTTTCATTTTGTAACCTTGCTCTGGATAAATTAGCAGTTGGCTTGTTCTTCCTTTCAATAAATGGATAAGCAAAGCTTGTTATTCTTTCATTTACTTCAGTAACAGTAAGAAATCGATCAAATAATATTAGCTGCCGCAATACAAGCTTTAGCTCAAACGCACCAACCCCTTCAAAAATATCATGCATCACATCAAAGTTATAATTTGTCACATTATGAAAGTAACGGAGTTCATTTAAGCAACAGTGCCCTTTAACACCAGTCTCTGAGTTTCCATGGGGCATTCCGGCAGTATTTTCTGAATGTTCATCATGTGTTTCTATGTTGCGCATCTCAAAATCATGCTCATAAAAGTGCATTTGCAAAGTTTCTCTATCACACAAACATAGTCTACAGAAATGATTTGCAGATGGGCTTAAAAGGTTGAACATACAGTGCATAGCAAGGGTATCTCCAACAACACATGTGAGTGCAGCACGGACACAAATAAATCCATAACCTTTAATGTCAAGCCTAACCCCTTCATCCGATTCCAATTTTTCCATTTCTTTTTTAAATGGTCTTAGTACCGACTCAACCCCATGCTTGGCTAGATCCAGACTGTGACAGACAGCGAGCAAATGGATAGATTTCATATCCGTATTATACACCTTCGGAAGGTTATCAATGCTGAAATAAAATATTCCTAATTTATGGATGACTCTCTTAGAACCAATGGGGTTGGCAACTTCTACATCATCATAATATAATATGATCCTTATGGTATCTGGTTGACCATTGAACATGCCATGTTCTATAAATTGCTGGCCGTCCTTAACCAGTCAAGTAGCCATTTAGGCCTACAGATCTTTGTTCACTTTTTATGGTAGTACGAAGTGTTGGTGAAGACAAAATAGCTTGCAAAGTTTTCGTAATTGGCACATACTGATACGTTTCTGTAACAAGGATTTGCTTTAATGTGCCAGTACTCTTGTCTAGATATTGATCATATCTGTTTCCTTGTAGTGTCATTGTTTCTGAACCAACTAACTGACAATGCTCACGAAAGTACTTATTCTGCTGGTCAACTGTTTCTAATCCTTGAAATGGACTAGATGTAATGTCAAAGTTTGACAGGACATTCTGAACATCATCATCATCATCATTGTTTCTTTGAAGCAAGTCAATAACTTGCAGTTTCAGAGTGCCTACATTATCAGAAAACAATCCATTTGTAGCTCCTATGTAATTATTAACTGATGTCAATGTGGTGGTCGCTGTACCCCTCATGTGCAGTATGAAAGATCCAGCAACATTCTTGGTATATTCTCGGTTTAGTTCTACATGATCTTCCTGTATGTTGACTATATCATCTCTCTGAACATACTCTGCATCGTTATCAACATTATCATCATTGGCATTATTATCTGGACCTATATTGTCAAGTAGAGGTGGTTGTAATACATCATCAAAAACATGTTTGTGGCAACGGTTGATGTGCTTAAAAAATTAATTCATTAACGTGAATGATTGACGGCACCCATCCTGATAGCAAATTAAATTTTCAATGCCTGTTAATAAATGGAAACACCTAAGATGCAATGCTAACTTCCTTGTGGTTGGAAATGGCCTCTCACATTTAAAGCATATTGCTGGCATTTTGTAACCATAACCATAGAAAAATGTCTAAGATATGTAAAACTTAATCTGTTTTACCAGGTCTATGTCATCTGCTTGATTCTTCAAAACTGTCAGATAAAACAACAAAACAATTTCAAATAGCAAATTTAACATCCCACATCAAATTTCTCTCCATTTTAATAAAACAATTGTTTTTGTCCTAAACTATCAAATTCTTTAGCCTGGAAATCAAAAGGTCTGGACTACTGAACTGGAGATATTGAAACCGATTAGAGTATAGTTTACATTCTAACATTATATTCCTCATTTGTGTTTAAAAAAACAACGTTCTGAAAATGGTACAGTCCAGGTGTCCACTAATTTGTTACAATGTTAAACATGTGTACCAATCAGGACAGTTGTTAACAGAGAGCTTTTGAATAAAGTTTTTGTTATCATGTTCTCTTTTTTATTTAAGATTCCAAAAAATTTTGATTGAAAATTGACTGGCCAATAAGTGTGACCTCGAATGTTTTAGAAACTTCAGAGGGCCTCATAATTCTCAAACAAAACTGTTCTACATGTGCATGAGTATGAGCATATAATGTTGGTTTGGTTTTCATTTTGCATCGTTATCCCATATAAGACAATATGACTATGTAATCCTAGAACATATATTGATCAGAGACGTCGTGTATGTACAGATAATGACACAAATTTTGTCGGCAAATTGGCAATTGCCGCCCCCCCCCCCCAACTTCAAATTCCTGGATACGCCACTGCCTACTACTAGGAGGCCTAGTCTACAGGAATACCCAGCTTACAGTATAGTACTAGCTAAATAGAGCATGAAGACTGATATAGGCCTAGGCCTATAGAGATAAAAAATCAGTACCAACAAATCGGGTGTCACGAAACCTAAGACCACGAAAGCTAAGACCCCCTAAGACCTAAGATCACGAAAGCTAAGACCCAAGACCTAAGATTACAAATATTTATCTTTCGCACCTGCCTTGTATTTGAACTCCCAACATTTATTCTGAATATTAATAATTATATAGCCAAAGGCTAGATGGCAAACTGCAATGTTATCGCAGTTCAAGAAGTGCCAAGATGGCGGCTGCAATTGACCAATCAGATATGCCCTACGCAGTATGCACTGCTATAGTTATACGCCTGTGTTGAGCCTATTCGTGAGAACGATACGCAACGCAGCATGTTAAGTGTATAATTTTATTCTAAAAACATGACTTAGGTACATGTTCAGCCTGCCACACACTCATGTCAGCGTATGAGACGCTGATATAATTGCCAGCTAGATTTTTTTTTATGATTGAGTCCCTTCTTCCTAGGCCAAATCAATACAGTATTGGTATAAGTGTTTTATAATGATTGAACTGATTTATTGATTGATTAACCATAAATCAGTAATGAATTAAATTGTTTTTAACATCATGAAAATGAGGATGTTAAAACAAAAGAACAAAGTGGATTATTGTACACAAAAAGCCTAACAATAGTACTCATTATTAATAATGATAATTAAAAAACAGGCTTAATTTATAATATTAAAATCACAAATGAAACCCTGTAGTTTTCAATATAATACCTTTTTTGAATGATATATATATTATGACTAATTTTGTAATACCGGACCATATTTGGCGGTCAAAAACAGTCCTACTGCCCAGGCCGATTTTATCGAGGCCGGACTAGTTTTGGTGGTTAAAAAAGGTCTGGCCGGACAGGTTTTGAAAGCCAAAACTGACCATATTTAACTGTAATTAAAGTATATGTTTAACAAATAACAGTATGATGAAAAAAATCATAGAGAATGTATTGAATAAATATTTCTTATTTAATATATATCACTACTGATGTAGTAAAACTTCTGAGTGTCACAGATTTTCAGCTTGTTGGTGTGTATGATGTGGCTACAGTAACAGCAATAAAAGATGAATGTACAAATTCAAGTTTGTTACTAATAAAGGGAAAGCTAATACATATGTCATCAAAAAAGAAGTATTGGAAAGCCTTATTTGTGAAGGCTTCAAGTGTTCTGAAATTGCTGCTATACTGTGTGTTAGTGTTCGTACAGTATTCAAACGACTACAGATGTATTTTTGAACCAATCCTGAGTTTTCTTCAATGTTCTAAAAACAATACAAAATTAAAATGAATAAAAATAATTTATCACAATCTGTAAATGTAGCAATTGAAGCTAAAACAATAAAACAATTGAATGATATACTATCCATAATATCTCAGTATGGATAAAAACTATTAAGCTATTTTACTTACAGACTCTGCTTCCATACTTACCATATAAGGCATTTTGAATTGGCCGTAAGTAAATTCGGCCTTGCCCTAACTTATCTCTGATGTTTAAACGGGTATAACTTCCCTTCAGAGGTAAAAGTTTTCTCTCAATCCAAAAGCAGAGCATGATTTCAAATCCTCCTGCATTTTTCAGCTTGGGGAAGCTGGTGAATAAAACTGTTTCGAATTCTTCCGGGGTTGCATTTATATCAGGCACGGTAACATTTTTTTCCCCCAAGTCCGGCCGCGATTTTTTTTTTCGTACATAAGTTGGGGACCCCTTCATGAAACGTCACAAAATAAACATGAATAATTCATCAGTTAAATTTGTTGTTCCGTATGCACCCAAGCGTATAGCAACAAGAAGTGATTACACAACTGCGATACGATACTTTCTACAGTAGGCCTAGGATTATAAGTCAATTCACGTGATTGCCTTCGCGCACTCTTCTTCACACAAAATGTGTCGAGTCGAGGCTAATCGACAGCTAGGCAAGCAAGTACGACAAGACATTAAACTAAGTAGTAATTCATTGGACATAGCCCAAAGAAAGCTTAGACCCACAAGAATAAAGAATGTGTATAATTTGTGTACTGTATTTTTTAATTCTGCTATTTTATTATCAAACAATATGCATGTACTCAAAGGAACTTTAAAAATGCGCGTATATGATGAACACATGAGATGGGAAGATTTGACCCACGAGAATAAAAATGTATTTTTGTGTAATGTTTATTGTTTAATTTTTCTGACTTATTACTCGGATTGTGTCATACCAAAGATAGTGTAACTATCTTTGGTCATACCTAACACACACACACGTCACACACATCCACACAGCTACTACTACTAGAATAGACATGGGTTTAGAGACTAATAATTAGGCCTAATAGTATTAATAGAAACTATAATTTTAACACGTAATTCTTTAGTAATAAATTATATTAAAAACACCATAAACTAAAGGCCGATTATTTCGACAATCCACACAAATTCTTCAACAGCGGAGATAGGCCTAGAATTGTACCGCACTTGTGTAATCACTTCTTGTTGCTATACGCTTGGGTGCACACGGAACAAGAAAATTTAACTGATGAATTATTCATGTTTATTTTGTGACGTTTCATGAGGGGGTCCCCAACTTATGTACGAAAAAAAAAATCGCAGTCCGGCCTCTGCCAGCATCTGCTTTCTACATGCTTTAGGTGTTGCATCTGTATCTGGCTCAGCCAGGCAAACCACCTTCCTTGTCCATGATGATATTTTTTTTTTTTTTTTTTTTTTTTTTTTTGCATATGGCTTAGTTTTGCCTACTGGAAAAAATCTGGACAAAATGGATCCTATTAAAAAACAGAAATAAGTAAATAGATAACAGTATTTGAAGCCAATAATACAAAATTGATCGTTACACACACACACAAAATTCATACTGTAAATTGCTAAATTAATACAAAAAAACACATGAAAACAAAGGTCATGAAGGATAACATGTGTCGATGGTCATCAAAATAAGTTTTAAAATGAACAAGATCAAAAGGATATGTTCACAAGTAAATAAGGCAGAATACATCAATAGAAGTTTGATAAAGAATAATCGGTTATGACATAGCTCCATCGTAAGCCAATTGGATGGCTGAACGGTTGATTATGCTCCTTTAGTGTTCATGGTCCCAGGTTCGAAACCCAACGATGCCTAAATTTTGTCTTTTTTTTTATAACGCTCCATCTTCTTTCCTGACCATTCACCATTTGGAGGGAGGGACGGTTTTAGGGGATTCCATTTACGACTTATTGTGTGGATAGCCATGGTGTCAAGAAAAAGGGGTAAAAAAGGGGTTAAGTACATAGAGATTGCAATTATAGGACTTATACCTGTCTGTCTACAGTTGGCTCGTAGACGCTGACGGTCTCCGAGAGTTGCAACCCCCAGACTTGTTAGCTGTGCGTCCGTCAAAGCACCAACTTCATCTTGTAATCTGAAATGATAATAAGAGTCTGAAATTGTACACACTATAACAACCTTGCATGCAAAAATACAGGGCTTGGCTTTGAATTGGCCTATTTTGTTCCTACTTAAAGATTAAAAATATAAAGATTATTATTCACTTATTTCTTAATTATATCTTTTTTTTTTAAACTTAATTTTATATAGTTTTATTATATAGTGGATAACTAGGCCTATCAATTATGTGACATTACAAAAAATTGCATATTTATTAAACAAAAAGTAAGATTATTAAGAAATTTTTTTTTTTCAGGGTGAACAATACTGTATGTGCTGCCCTCGATAACGGTCGCGTCTTCTAGACAGCCAGATAACCAAATAAGACACTAGATGTACATATAGTTAGAGTTTCGTTACTAACGTTTATTATGCGTCGTATCGTAGTATATTATATTGGTAAAACTGTGGAGGATTACAAAGAAAAACATTATCTAGACTACATTAAAAATAGCAATACAGCGTACAAACATTGTATTTAGCTGTTTAAGCAAAAAAGGTAACGTAAATGCTAATCATATATAACTGCTATACTAACCTAAATTAATTAATATCTTTAATTGCTATAACATTTCAACAAAGGTTTAGGCATCAATGGTAAAATTATGCCTTATATGCATTAAGACTAGGAATGAATTAACAATAAATCATCGTCCTAGATTGTAGACTGTAATTATTAAAATAGATACTGTACATATATAGCCAGTACTATATAAAGTAGTAACTTGATTAAATAGTATATATGGACCTATATATGGCCTAATTAAAAGTTAAAATAACAATCATAAATTAACATGTACTCACACACTGTGATTCTCAAATAGAGGCACGTCAAAGATATAAAAAGAAATGAAACTTGTAAACGAAAAGCATATAAAAGCTTGTGGACTTCTCTCAGTGAATGCTACTGTATTACTAATACTTTATACTGTACAATGTACAAATTAAGTCAATGCATTGGAATGTCCAAATCCAAACAAGTGCCTTAATGATAATACAGTGTGGTACTCCAGGTCAAAACTAGGAGTAACCATGGTAACAATTAAAGTTGCAATAAATTCAATAGTGTACTGACTACATTTTATATTTAGGATAACTATACCAAATAAATTTGTAAGGAAATTTATTTGAAGACAAAATACTGTACATTAAAAATTTTAAATTTTTTTAAATTTTTTATAAATAAAATAAATAAGCCAAATCAATATACAGTAATTAATAATTATTAACTAGGGCCTAGGCCTAGTATAGGGCATAGGCTAGGCCTAGTAAAAAATATTATATGCCTAGCCTAGGTAGGCCTCTTCTATATTAGACTGTTAGTACTTATGGTAGGCGGCCCTGGTTAGTACTACTACAGTACTAGGCCTAGCCTGGAACTAGAAACTAGGGCTGCCTACTAAGTATTAACTATAGTTATTATTATAGTAATTATTATAGTAATTATTATTAGGCATACTTTATATTAACAAACTAACAAGTCTAGCTAGGGTCAATCTCCATAAAATTGCCATGACTGTTTAGATTGCATCTCATTAGTTTTTCTGTATCATCACGTGTATCTACTGTTTTGTGTGTGTTACTACTGTGTGACGTGGGTTATCAGGATATTTTACTAGCCTAGGCCTAGCTTAGACCTAGTGTCAGACTAACATTTAATAATTATAATTTACCCTTTCTCTCTCAGAATTTGTTAAAAGATGACTTAAATTTAGGTTATTCAACACATCTTTAATCGATTGGCTACTCATAGTTGGCGCCATGATGATGAAATGTTTGTAAACTTTTCATAGACTCATTTCCAGCCGTTGATTTTCTTCCATTTGACCCCATGTCAAAGGTTAGAATTTAATTGCGCCGTATAAAAAATGGCCGATTTAAAACGAGCCGAACGTAATACAGAAAGAGCCGAATAAAAAAGGGCCGAATAAAAAAGAGCCGAACGTAATGGTAAATGGGCCGAATAAAAAAGAGCCGAATGCTGAAAGATCCGAACGTAATGGTAAATGGGCCGAATAGAAATGCGCCGGAGGGCGAGAGAGAAACAGTCAATCGGCTGACCCGCGGGCGCGCGTGAAGACGATGAAAAGTTATGAAATGCTTGCATTTGATTGGCTGCCTCGATCAAAAGTTTTCACTCCCGGAGTCGAGTGGTGGGTGTTTACAGTTCGAGCGGGAATACATGCACACTCGTTGAAGGAGTGGTACGTTTTATGCTTAATAATTATGGCAGTCGCTCAAATTGGAGTGGATTAGGCTACCACTCATTCAAGAGTGAACTGATGTTCACTCTTGAATGAGTGGTAAATTTGGAGTGGAAATATCACTCGTTTATATTAAGAGAGTATGCGATTATCTTACCTGGGAGTGATTGCTACAGTGTAAATAGGCAAATAGTACTAAGTTGGCGGTTAACAAGAACGAGTATGAAGTTAGTTATATTGCATGATGTTGCTGACTAGATATGCTTATATGAGTTTTAAAATTTCAAATTAATATTTATTTCCGACCTTTACAACAATGCAATAGTCTATACGTCGGTCAAACAATCGTCCACTCGCTCTATAAGTATTGTATAACCTTCGAGAGCGTACAGCAAACAATCAATAGACCCTTTTGTATTTCTTTTTCCCTTCGTTTTGTGAAATCAATCAATAACTTCCGTCAACCAAGAGTACCCCGAAATATGCCAGTCATGCTACAGTAACACAGTAGGCCTACTTATTTGTGTTCCAAATACAATACAATTTGACTGAATTCAAGTCATTTAAGTTTACTTTTTAATTATAGCAATACTTTTAGTCTGTCCGTGTAAATACAGCGTGCTTATGATTGAAAATAACGTAATTATTACACAATATTTTTTGTTTAATGTATTTGTTTATTTTCCCCCCTCTTTTTTAGTATGTATGCTTACTCAATATCGTTTCTTTAGTTTCTATTTTAACAGATAGTATTGGGATTTTAATTTATTAGTTTTATAGAGCGCGTTCCCAATATTTGGTCCGTGAATGAATATGGATCTATGACTTATCATCGGTAAAACAAATATAATTAGATGCAGCATCATCACACACCCACTATGTGACAACTGTCACAGTAATTGCTCCTCACGACCACGTATTAGACTTGTAGGGATTGAAAGCGAGTTATACAGTAATGTGATATTTTTCTTTATACAATATAAAACTTGTAATTGGTGTACTGAAATGCTTTCCAGTGTCTTTAATCCACAATCATTTTTATTAAGGACTCTTTGATTTATTTGTATTGATTTTCCTTCCCATTACACTTATAATAATATAGTTTCAAATCCTGGTATTTGTCTCTTTACACAGTATGTTGTGTGCTAACAATTGAGATATAGGCCACTGTTACCAATTGTTTTCAACTTTAATTAAAAACCACCTATTCAATGCTCCGTCTTTGTTCATATACATTTTATATCCTTGTTATTGTTTGTAAGGCGAGCTTTCACTTGTTTAGTCGAGCTCTCATGGGAGATTCAAAGTGCTGGAGAACGGAGCGGTTTAAATGCTTCCTCTGCTTTTTGGTTATTTTAGGATATTGTATATGGATCATTTTTGTGTGTAAAGCGCTTAGAAACATTATATTAGGCGCTAGGCTATAGGCCTATAAAACTACTACTACTACTATTACTACTACTACTACTACTACTTTTTCACGCTGCTGCTTTAGCCCGCTACGTCACACGAGATGACTCATTCATTAGATGAAATCAAGCAGCAGTATAGTACTACACTTTGACATTTTTGTTAAAATGGAAACTCGACTATAATTTATAGGTACCACCTGTTGAATCCAAAAAACGGCTGGGAAAAGAGTCTAATGACAAATCCCAAAGCATTTCTGGTATTTATGAGTCCCATGATATTACTATAATTCACTGTCAGATAATCATTGAATTATTATCAAAACAGTCCATTGAAGTTTTTGTTTGTAATAGGATACTTGAAGTATCTAGGCGTGATGAAGTGACCCCCAGACTTGACCTTAGCATTAACAATAAGCGAGCAGCGTTTTTTGTAAGAAATATTCTTGTTCTGTTCTGTTTTCTTGTCCAAAACGGTTTGGTTAGTTAGGCTATTTCCTGGTTTATTATGTTTCCACCGCTTCTCTAACGCATTGAGACGACATTGTTTGTAGAACGCGCTATATAAATATTAACATTAACATAATAACATAGTATGCGATATACTATTACGGGTACTATTATAATTACTGTAATATCATATTCGTTCTTATAATTTATGCATTCGCAGTGATGTCTCGCTGCAAACAATGGTGTAATGCAAAACACAATATAAATTAATAATACATATGTATAAAATAATGTCAAAATACAATTATTTTATTGATAGTCAATTTGTTTTTATCATCGATAATATTATTTACAACCTAATATGTTTATTTATTTTAATGCTATAACCATAATGATATGTTGAGAATTATAAGATAAATGAAATATAAACTTCAAATTATTTACTATATACTTTTTATTCTAAATCTATTATATTATGTTTAAAATATGGAATTAATATCCATAATACGATATTGAACTATTCATTGGCCTATAGTTTTGTTTTTTTTCTGTTTGTTAATATATCTTTAAGTGAATCAAATTCTATTAAATTACATATTAGGGCTATTGTTTCCATCCAGTAACTTCCTAATCCCGAATGAACATATATATAACAATTCATAAATTTTATCTATCAACCTCAATTTATAATCATCATTTGTGAAACTAATTTTATCATCATTTATACATGTTAAAACAAAAACAAAAGACACAAATTATTTCATCTTATTAATTATTGTCCCTATCCTAAACGAAAACCGAAACAAAATTGGGACACTCCATATTGAATGAGACACTAGGTCCATTGGCTAATACACAGTAACGGTATGCCTAGCCTATGCTAGATAAATGTTTTGACAAAACGTTCGGGTATTTTCCATTAATTAATTTCCCAGCCTTTTAACCACATTCGACATTTTTCAACTGACGAATCCCTTATTTCTTTCTGTGTTTGCTTATCAATTGCCGTAATTGTTGGTTCTCGTGTTAAAATCGGTTCCTTAAAACGAACATCATATCCAGGATATGTTAATTGGAATGATTTTTCACGTACCAATCGCTCTGGCTTAACGAAAGGCAAAGCTGATATTTCCTTATCGGCAGGATTTTTCTTGAATTTGTTTCCAATAAATTCATTTTCTTCTGTTATTTTAGTCTGTGGGCATTTGTGTGTGTGTATATCTATTCTTGGGGCCCGATGCTGGCTTGCTTTCTTCGTTGAAATACGCGAAGAATTTCTAGTTCTTTTCCCGTTGTTTGTATGGTTATTCCTTAATTTCACATCGTATTTTCGTTGTTTTTTTCTTCGTTTTGTTTTTATTCCATTTTGTTCTTGTACATTTACTTTTTCCATTTGATCGCTGTTAGGCCTGTCATTATATCCTTGAGGTGTACAATCTTCTACTATTGTTTTCTCTAAAGCTGTATTTATGTCGAACTTGCATTGTAAGGACGTATTATCATCATTTTGGTTATGTTTTCTATCACATTGTATCGCCTCAATACGGTCCTCGTCAATCTGTTGCAAATTGTGATCTTGTAAGTAATTTGTGTTTGAAACTGTTGAGTCGGGTCTCAGTTCGTATATTACTTCTTGTGCTTCACTCGATTGTTTAGTTTGCCCCATTATCTTACTTCGACGCTTTGAATGCCGATTTAAAAGTTTCTCTGTGTTATCAAAGGCCAACATTGTCTGACCAAGACCAACGAGTTCCCATATATCCACATACGTATCTCTGTTAGTGTAAGGGGCTGAATGTGATCGTTTTGGAATGTCGAGTATAGATTCTGAATCGACTAACGGTAATGATTTCCTTGCACTGTGCAATTGTCTATATGATGAACGTTCACCAATATCGACCTCGTTTTGTTTGCTCGAGTGCGCAGATCTGTGTTTTAATTGTTGTTTTCTGAAAAGAATTCTTTCTCGAGGCCCTGATAGAACATCACTTCGTGACCACAGAACACCGCCCTCTGAATTAGTTTGTTTGCTGTTGTCAAGACAATGAAGCATCTCTAGTACTGGTAGGCCCTAGGCAGATGAACCACTAAGGATACCTACTGAAGAAAAGACAAACATTATATTATTCAATTCTATTTTTAGGTATTATAAATAAACATCATACGAACGTTTCTGCTGTTTTGTAATCTATACCAAAGCCATTAACTACACCTAAACAAATATAAGCCTCCTAACAATGCAGAGTACGCTTTAGAAAATAACGGTCAATGTAACCAAATACTATACTTAGTATACTTACCCAAACATACTATTAGTTTATCTTGGTACAAAGATAAAATGTGTTTACTCGAGATGACGGAAGAGACAATACTATTTAATTAAAATGTATTGAAGATTGCTATTAAATTAAACATGCACGTTCAATTGAATTGGTTAATATTTAACTTGTGCATCATTTTCACATTACTTAGTTTTCCTGTAGGTTTATGTTAAACAAACGCCGTACCAATAAGAAAATAAAAATTCCTAATATGATTCCACTTCATCGTCAACAGTTTAATAGCCTATCCACACCCACATATTTCATTAGTTATGTGTCTAAAAACTGTTCACATTAGAGATGATTACCTTAACCATTATCTTAGTGTATAACTGGTGTTAGTACAATTTGTGTATGTCATTTTGTCTCATTTTGAGGGCCTCGTGTATATCAGATTTTGCTGTTTTGACTTACATTTTTTTTTAAATCTATACGTACATAACAGTATACAACCTACATTACGCATATTAATATGCACATCTATATATAAATTATGGTTAATTCTGACATAGGCGAGCACAATGCAAAAACTTCTCTACAAATCTCCGCCTTGGATACCTACCTTATCTATCCGAGATGTACCGCGAAACGTAGATTTGATAACATTAGTGTGCACGCCGACGCTATTGTTCCATATTTATATCTTAGGAAGATATTATAAAGAGTTTTTTAACAACATTTATGATTTCAACATTGGATTTTCCTCTCAATTTCAATTCTTCCCGGTCAAAGTAATTTCCGGGTTTAAGATAAGTTCACCTTAGTTTCAAATATTTTCTCTCTTTTATACACAAGGGAGCAGTTAAAATAATAGATTTGACCCTAAAGGTGACTGGAAACAGGCACTTTCCATCAATCAATACAGTGTCCCTTTGGAAGACGAAAAAAAAATTGGCCATTAATCATAGCCATTTCAGTTTTTTGTTTATTTTAAAACATACCACACGTGTGTGAAGGTACAGTAGTTAAATAATAGGAATTATACTGCAAATTAATAAAGATCAAATTAAATATACGCCATAAAGAATCAGAATATATTGTGGGGAATAGTATTATAAAATTACATAGGGAGATTTGATAAGACATTTTTCGAGTGAAATCCCGATAGCTGAATTTTATTGAGTAAGCTTGCAGGAATAACTGTAGGCTATCTTCCTGTGTCCCGTTAGGACCGAGATGTCTGCCCATGTTGCAAGCCGTGATGTCTTCTTTCTTGGGCCCACTCTGGCACGGCCGTTAGTTTCAAAAGATGATTAAATTAAATAATGTATTAATAATTATTAGGATGGTATTTATTTGAATAAACGCCTCTCCAATAAAACATCACTTTGAATAATAACCCCCCCCCCCCCCCACACACACACAACCCAACTATCTAATAAACGTCCATCCACATATTTATAATAACACAATTATACTATTTGTAGTAGAATTCACCGCACTGGTATCTGCAATTTACCAAGCATTTGTTATTCTTTTTTACCACTTTGCATATCTATGAGAGGATTTCATTTGATTATAAATGTTACCATATTATTAGAACTAAAAAATTTAACATATATCCCTCGAATAAGCACCTCCCTCAAATGACCTCCGCCTCCCCAAAGGGCCCTACCAAACAATAAAAACTATACTTTAAAATGTTATTAATCATCTAAAACACTGTGAAACAAAGTAGTTCAGTTTTACGAATGTCAAGCATTTTCAATAATGGTAACCGACAGAAAATGTATAAGGAGAACATTATCATTCCGAGAACCATCGTCTACACTTCCTAGAGGGGGAGCGAGCGAAGCGAGCTCACCCTCTAGTACAATGCAATTAACATAGTTTGTATTTTCATTTCGATTGTAAAATACGGTTGGTAAATTTTCCTTATAGAAGTGTTGCCGAAGAAAGTGTATTGAATTTCAAATTATTTTAAACACTAAAACATTATTGTATATTCATAAATTACATGCTGATTAAACTTTCTATATCAGACTGAACTTCCTATTCAGTCTTTTATTGTTTTTGTGACATTTCGACAGCAGAGCAGAAAATAACAGCGTATAATCTCAGTCACACATAAAAGAAAATCCAAAACGATCACACTTCCAATTAGGAAGCTAAACTGACTTGTAGAGAAAAGCTATTTCACTTTTCGGACTAAACTTAATACCAAATCCACTATTTTAGTTAACATCCATTTTAACAAGGCTACTGTGTATAGTGTCCGGAAATGTTATGCAGAATAGGATGAAGGTTGCTTTCAGAAAACGCAATTATTTTATTGTCGCGCGCTAAACTGAAACCGCTGTTGTATCGGGTCTTGTGATAGCTACCGCCATATATTAAGAATATGCTTTGTTTTGTATTGATAAATATAATTTATATGTTTTAGGTAGTATTTTGTAGGTTATTTTAATTCATCATCGAGATGCTTTTTATTAATAATAAAATAATAAGTATGGGTGGATGTTAGCCTGCTTCGTTGTGTGTGACTTTTTTGCATAAATCTATGCTCTACTTACCAAGTTAACATTTGAAATGAGGTCCTACCTGCTTGCAATTGAATAAAGACAGCTGTTTAAAGACCTACATTTCTGAAAATTTAAATTTCTGATTGTTCCAAATAATCAATTATGTCTTTGTCATGTGATCTACTTGATGACAGTGATTTTAAATAAGAGGTAATAACTTGAAAAATCGAAGTCAATTTGAAATAATATTGACATTTTTCTAATTAGGTTATTTAAATTATTTAGGACTTGCATTTAGTTCTGTGTGGAATACTCATTACTCCGAATGTTATAACTTCTTTAGGCCCTATGGTTTGTTTCAGTACTGCTATCAACAGAGGTGAATAGTGTTAACACTTTTTAAGAGCTCGTTAATTTACATTTAATTCTGTATTTCACATCCAATGATGCATTTTATGTTTATATTTATACCTTTTGATGTAATTTTATACATTGATTTGCTCAATGATTTTTTATATTTCAAATTTGTATTTCGTTTTAATATTTATATAATCGATAATTATAATACTTTTTACTTTAAAATATGCAACAGCTTTAGGCTTCCATTGTATTTTACCTTTTATGTTGAACAAAGATACTAAAATAAATATATAGTTAAAATAACATCTATAAGATAGGGCCTACTTGAAGAACATTAAGCCTAGTACGTAGTTGTATATATATGAATATGAAGTTATAAAAACAAGATTACTATAATTTCAACTATCAGCAGTCCTATAAATTAGTTATGTAAATACAAATTTATTTGCAAAACATATTCAAGGTCACTTATTAACTATTATGATTTAATAAAAAGCAACAAATGATGACAAAATTGATAGCCGATACGGCATCATGTATAACAACAAGAAACTACATGACTTCTTATTGTCGCTACACCGTATGCATCGGAATCAATTGAAATGGAAATAAATTAATTTTCTCAAAACAAAATAAAATAATACTTGGATACATATTCTGGTAGTAATGCTTATTTATAATCTATAGGTCTACATGGGCGATGACTGACGTGACTCAAAGCTGTATAGGTATAGGGACTATGCCGTTGGGGATTATTCACGGTATCAACACAACTACTGTAGTACAGTATAAGAAGAAGATAATAATAAAAGGTATTAAGCCCTATCTACACTATCAAACTAGTTTGACAAAAAGGGTGTGATGTGCCCAAACATGGTAGTGATATGACATCATCATGTCCATATATGGACACATCACATTTTTTTATATAGTGTAGACCAGGCTTTACGCATGTCATACGGTTACTTTTTAATCCATTATTGAATGACAAGAAGCCTAACCATAAACACCATAATTCTTTCTTTCTTACCTTCATGTTGATCAGCAAACATTTCAAATTGATCTTTGTAGCCTCATATATCGTTGAGGTTGATAGCATTGCTAGCTCACGGCAATTAAATGTCGATACAATACAACACTATTATACTTCCGTTTGCTTTGATTTAATGTTACTATACGATCACGTGATGAGTTACATGTGAAACTAAATTGAATATTTTATAATAGTCAGGTACCACCAAGGGTATTTGGTTATAATCGTAACCAAAAAACAGTGTCAATATCATACAGTGTTTGCATTATCTGTTTGTATAACAAAAGGTAGTTTTTTTTATGCAGAGATATTACAACTGCAATACCCGATCTTCGATTTTCAGGTAGCAGGTCCGCATGCAGTAACCTGTCGGTGATCGCGCCAACGTGGAACCGGCGACTCCATTCCAGTTTAGGTAAATATTTATTTATCTCGATATCTCTTGTATTTCGTGTCATCTTTGTAAAGAAAAGATTCGCATGTTTGTAAATAATATCTGTATTACCCGCAAAATTGGTTACACAAATCAAAAACATGCCTTGATAAAGACGTCGTTAAATATATTAATCTCTTGTGTAACACCCACCTTCTGTGTACTCCTCACCGGTTTAAAGTGTTTTTGACGCCTATTAACAATAATTTTCTCTTTGACATCTCCGGTAATGTATTTGCATCGTTTTAAGAACGGTTTTTTTTTCTTCTTATTTTTATATATCTTTCTTCAAACGGCACGAGTGTGATCCTCACGAAAAATACATTACAATGTGCTGTACCTAAGATAGACCTACTTATAATTTCGCACTTGCCACAAATAATCAAAGAGACAAAATCAAGTTTTACATGTGTGGAGTTCGAATCCCATAATGAGAAAATGGGAGAGAGATTATTTAGAGGTTTGAGTTAAGTTTCAGTCATCTTTTCAGATAGAAAATAATAATATGAATGCTAACCAACGTCATTTGAACACACAAAAGCGCAGTGCAATTTACATCTTCATTTGAACACATTAATAATCTCGCCAGTACTTGTTTTACTGGAGGTACTTATTCGATTACTTTAACATTCTAATTTGATAACTGTTTACACTAAACATTAACATGGTACTTACAAAAACTAAGCCCCGACGAAGTAGCCGTTGTCTTCTTTCCACGTTGGATGAGCGACCAGGAGTGACACCGTCTGATTTCGGTAAATATGTCTATCTAGGCCTATCATGTTTATCTTACAGGCTCCAGTACCATTATGATTATCGTATCCATTTATAGATATAATTATAGTATAATATCTATTATGCAGTATCTTACGAATCGAATGAAAACTATAGCCAAACGATCAACATGGCGATAGTCATATTTATTGATATGCCGTTAAGCTTGACATGACTTCATCCTACTATCATACAAATATCAATCGATCATTTACTTACTGTAGGCCAACTGCTAAATACAAAATAAATGCAAACTATTATTACCAACGTTAGGTCATACCTCTCCTAGGCCATTTTTATATCAGATATAATATAATAAATAAAATATGTTTTTCATAATTTGTCGGAAAATTATCACAAATGGGAAATTATTTTGGTAATCTTCATTGTTACGACACCTGCAATAATACACTATTATGAATCATAGGAGCACAAAATGCGTTTCCTCCGCTCTTAATCCACGTTTATTGATGTACAGAATAAGGTCGTTTCTTAGCTCAGACGATCGATAAGAGCATCATTAAGATTTCATTAGTGGTAATATGCCATACCGACAAAATTGAATAAGGGAAATTATACAGTAAAATCATGCAAAGCAGATCAATATTGAACTTATATTATGCGTCAAATTGGATTGTTGTTTATTATATAATTTGTAATTTATGAAGTAAAGTATTTCTTAAAATAATGAATTGTCTTATAAATGTTTACTTATTCTAAAAAACCATAACAAATATCTTACGCCTACTGTATTAACAAACCTCTGCATAAATGACAACTTGGTTTTCGACCAAGTTATGGTGGAGCACAAGAGCAGCTTATAGTTATAGGCAAAAAAAAACCCATTATTTATAAATACAATACTAACAAGAAATATGTCTTACAAAAAACGCCGCTCGACTTTTAAACTAACATTTTAAATAATTGTTCTTTCTTCAGATATAATGATTTATTAAATCAATTTAAGTTTAACAATCAGTAGTAAACATTCTGTGTAAATATAGTCTGGCCTACTGTACAGAACAAAAATATAATCATAAACTAAACTACAGTAGGCCTATATGTACATATTCCAGGGTAGGAGCAAACTCATACTATACAGGCCTAGGCCCATTGCATTAGAAGTTAAAATAGCATACATTGATTGCCTGTTAATATTTTGTATCAATATTAAAATAAAGAAAGAATTATGAAAATCTTTTTTTGAAATATTGGGTCAAAAACATCGCCGAAAATAATCGTTTTTAGCCACGATCGAAATAAATAAATTGCGCCCTCAGTATGCAATTGTACGGGTTTTGGTAATATAATTATTTTGTATATCAACATTGTAAAATTCAATCAAATATGATATTACATGTTTATTAAATAAAAAAGAGAGTTTATTTAACCTCATTCAAAGAATTTCAATATATTATTTTCCCTACGTGTGTAATGCCAGGACATGCAGTCCGATCCTCAGAGATAACGGCATACGTAATAAAAATCTTCCACAGTCTGTTGATTCGCATCAATCAATCAAAGGGCGAGAATCCAAAATCATTTAACCGTGAACCCTAATAAAATCTCTTTTCCCAGATTTAGTTATTAATTTACGTGGTGGACGGTAAAGTGTAGTATATCTCCATGCAGCAGCTAAATAATGTTTACAATGGTAATCAAGAATTTTTTCAAAAGAAAATAATACAAAAAGGTCATCAAGTAGACGTTGATAATCAGTGTAGGCCTAAATATTAGAAACATTTTCCCAAAAAGAATTATACCTAAAATATATAAGATCATTAAGTTAATTTAAAAGGTAAGTCTCTTATAGTAGTTTTCCACATTCAAATAAAAAGTGGTGTATTTTCAAGTTTATTATTATTACATAGTTTGTAGAAACCAGACTCTGTATTCTTCGACCATGTATTCTTTTTGCCTTCTCTAGAGTGTTACTTTAAATTTAAAGCTTACAGAATCAAAATTAACCATATCAAATGTAGTCTCCGCTCTAGGTCTATGCTTATATTTTAAGTAGTCGGACAAAGTTGACTTGCTTTTTGCTTGTTCAAACCATTGCTTTGCATTTTCTAGAAAGCTAACATATTTAAAATGTTTGCCTTAACAATAATTATTGCCATTTGATATTGAAGGTTTTCTAATTTGTCTAAAGAGCTTACAGGGTAACATATTGAAGAGGCATAGTTAATGGTGGGTAGCCCTATTGTTCTCTATTAGAGATCGCGATAGTAAACCCTATTGAAATCTTCCTGGTTGTTAATAATAGAGGTAATAATTATAAGCAATTATCCTATTTCCCTTTTTAATTACTTCATTAACATTCTGTGAATCAGTATGACCTAGAGATTATAACACCAAGATATTTATAGGATTCTTTTTCCGTAATATAATGTTTACCGAGATTGTATGTTCTATGTCGATAAACTCTTTGACCTTTAAGTAATGCATTTTTTGATTTTTTAAAGTTAAATTCTAGCCTTCATTTTTGTGAATACTCACTAGCAACTTTAAAGAGCTTTGCAAGTTCTAATTCATTATCACCAATTAAAACAACAAAATTGTGGGTTATAAATAATGAACACCTAATTTATAACTTTTTGTTAATTCATTTAATTCATTAATGTAAATTGAAAAAAACAGCCATTAAGAGCCATTGTCTGTAAAAATCAAAGATTTGGTGGCAGATGTAAAAAAATGGATTTCTCTCAAATTTTTACCATGAATAGACATTTCAATAAAAAGCATATCTACAACATTCATTTTAATTTTTAGCTCCGTTGCCATGACAACGGTCAATTATCCAAATTTTGATGTTTTTGCCATTTTTCACAGATTTTCTATAGTGAAAAAGTACAAACTTGTATACTTATTTTAACCAAAAATACTTACAGTATACAGTTTTTGTTTATAGTAGTGTAAACAACATGTATTGAGTTCCATTTAATGTAGAAAAAAAATAAATTACAAAATGGAGATTGGTTGATACCATTATTTTAAAAAGGGGTGTTTTAAAAAAATATTTTTTTTATAAAAGTATACCTCATAAACGTACCTATAACTTCCAAAGTGGTGTTTTTAAATCAATGAGGTTTTTTAATTTGATAGTCAATAGGTTTTTCAACAATAATCACGAAAAAAAACACTGGGGTAAATTTTGTACATAGGTTTTGTGTTGCCAGGAAAATACGAAAAATATAAAAAAATATAACAAAATATCAACAAACAAAACACATGAAACACAATTTAAATATGGCTAATCCAATAATAAAATGTATATGTGGCTTGTCATAATGCTACTAGAGTCATACGAATAGTTTAGATAAAATAGGAGAATGTGTTGCCAGGTTTATTTCAATTAATTGCCAGAAAAAAAGTATTTTGCATTGAAATATTTAGTTGATGGAAAATAATGTTAAACTTGGAAATAATTGCGTCAATGGTTTTTATAAATTTTTAAATCTATTTTGTGTAAAGAGATACAGAAAGACCTCCCAAAAAATCTGACCTTGTAAATAGGTCATTTGAGGTCAAAAGGGGTCAGAATGCTTTACTTTACTACAACTATTAATGTTTGATCAAAATTTACAAGATAGTTCATAACAATTCTCAACAATTTTCATATTTTACCTATAGTGTTACCTTAGCAACCATTTCTATGTGTAACTAAGGAAAGTAATTTTTTTTAAACGTAAAAAATGGCGTTTTTATAAATACAAAGAATTGATTGCATTTGTAATTTTTCTCAATTTTACTTCTACTGCATTCCATTAATGACAAACTTGACCTTGTAAATTCATTCATTTTGAGGTCAACATTTTACCATAGTAACTGTTTCTATGCGAAAATTTCAAAAAAATAAGGGGTTTTTCATAAATACAAAACATTTTTTTCTACATAGTTTTACATTTCTACTTTTTGCCCAATTTACTTTAAATACTGAATCCTAATAATCTCAGAAAGAAAGTCTTTCGAATCTGAATAAAGGTAAAAAAAATGACCTTTAGTGTTATCTTAAACCTGTTTACGTAACAAATGATATTAAAAAAAAAATTAAATATGGAGTTTCATGAAAAAAAAATATTTTACATATTGAGGTCAAATGACCTATAGTGTATTGCAGCAACTGTTTCTATACGTAACTAAGTACAATATTTTTAATATGGGGTTTCATGACTACAAACAATAGATTACATAGCTTTACTACCTTTTCCCAAATTTACTTATCTACTGAATCCCAGAAAATGTCTGACCTTGTGAAAGGGTCATTTGTAGGGTTAAGTTATGTCAAAATGTATTATTTATGTTATCTTAGAACCTGTTTCTATGCATAACTAAGGATAATTGTTTTTTTAAATACAGTTGAAGTGGCCACCCTCGGGACCTGGAAAAGTGGCCGCTTACGGGCGGTGACCCTTTACGGGAGGTTCTGCCGATAAAGGGCCAAAATCACTTATTATGGCTATATACGATATTCTTAACGAAACGAGCCTCTCAATTTTCCAGCTAATTGTAGGCCTATTATTATTAATAATCAGGTGGTTGAGGCCCTGTTCAGACCCATGGCGTTAGACCGTTTTAGCGTACAACGTTACTAACAAGGTCACGTTACAAACCGCAGAGAAAAAAACGAGGTGTTCAGACCGATAGCGTACGATTATCGTTACAACGGAAGTACGTCATTCAGGTTGTTTCTAGTTGCATATTCATGTGCTCTTACCCACGTGTTTTCATCATTATTTCCACTGTATATAGGCCTAGATCTCAGCCCTACAATTATGACAAAATTTGCCGTAAATAAAACATACCTCAGCATTTATTTAAAGCCCCATTCCCTACGTTTTTTAGATCTAATTTAAGATCACAAACTATATTTAATGTAAAAATAATACTATATGGTCCTATTGCGATAACTTTTTTCGTCTTTAAACGGTTAAAAATGTGAAAAATAAATCGATTTTAATAATTATAGCGGCCCGCTATAAATCCCAAAATGCATTGCGCGCGGATTGATATTTTTGTTTTTCACCTGTAATTCGCCCACTTTTCGATCGATCGTGAAGCCAAAACAAATGGAAGACTCCTAACTTTTCAGCGAAAATACCGGGTGTTCCCCAATTTGTATCAACGGAGTCTGGCAAAAATAGAAAGACAATTAATGCAGCAACTATACAACGTCAGGCTAGGTATATAGCTAGCGTACGATGTTCGTACGTTATCGATGTTTACCAGCTAGGCCTACAAAACTAAGCCTAGCTAGGCTAGGCCTAAGACCGTCCACGAGAGGTCGATCGCCGCGAGCTACTTAGGTAGTGCATTGTTTCTCACTTTTTATCATAATTTACCATAAAACGTACATTTAAGACAAGGAATGACATGGTTTAATGTTTTTAAAGTGATATATATGTATTATTTTCCAAAAAACGTCCAAAATTGCAGGGAAGGGGTCTTTAAGAAAAATATAGTAAAGCCAAATTTCTGTTTCTATTGTTTTTATTTTGTATTAAAAAACATTTTCCCCAGGTTCTTGAGTTACGAAAATAAAGCAGGCCTTCTAATGATGAAGAAAAAAATTGATTGTGATTAGTCTATCCAGTCCAGTCAAAGATATATATTCTTTGTTCCAGTCGGTCGAAAATAACCCTTAACTTGCTAATAAAAGAGACACAGCTCCCCTTGTTTGTTTACTGAATTTTTTAGGAGTTAGGGGGTTTTCAGCATTAAACTTGTCCAGTCTAGTCTGCCTTGTATGAATGAGTGACTTGATGTCCCGCGCTAGTTTTTAGCTTGAATGAAATGCGTGAAAGACTCTAGGCCTAGCTAGGCCTAAAAGCGTATGGGATCGTAGTCCCTATGTTTAAATACAAGGTGCATGTATTTATGTCATTTGTTAGAAAATATAATAGTAATCAGTTGATAATAGTTTAGCCTTTGTAACAGTTGTATTTGTAATGTAGTTAGGCCTTATTTATTCTGGCCTTTTTGTTATTGAAATCCATCTCACACATTGACGATACAAGATGTCAGCCTAGGTCAAACCTTGTATCGCGTCATAACAGGAAACGTTCTGATTGGATACAACGTTGACTTACAGTAGCGTCGTACGCTAAAACGGTACTATCAACCGTTTTCCACTACAACGCTACAACCGTTGTACGACGCGTTGTACGCTAATCCCCAACTGTTCAGACACACATTCTTTTAGCGTCGTACGCTAAAACGGTCTAACGCCATGGGTCTGAACAGGGCCTTAGTATTTTTTAGCATTTTCAGACAAATTTTAAAAACTTTTATCATATGAAAAATGGTCGGTCAAAATCTGTGTAGTTTTCTCATCTCGTCACAGTAATGTTTTTAAAACCTCTTCAAAATAAAGCTAATATATAAAGAAATACAACAAACATGCACCTCTAATTCATAGGTCCATGCAATAAGTATCACATTTAAATTTGTATGAGATAAATATGCAAAATCTAAAGAATATCTCATTTTTAGTTACCATAGTAACTGTTGCTATGCATTACTAAGGGAAATTAAATAATTATCAGATAATTATTAGTTAATAATTAATACTGAATCCAACCATCACAGTAAAAAAAATATAGAATTTAAAACCAATATTTAATAATAAAGTAAAGATATTTTACTTGCTGACCTTAAATGAAATGAAATTTCAAATAAGGACTTCAATATTTGTTATGTAGCATTAACAAACCTGAGTATATCATTGACTTTTGATTGGTTCTATTTTGGGGAGGGGAAAGTGGTGGACCCAGGACTTTTAAATAGTTAGGGGGTTGAAGGCGAGGGTCTAAAAACTTAACTTTATGTCCTATCTTTTGCATTGCAATTTTTAACTTGGGGTGGGTGGGGGCTTGGAGAAAGGGGGAGGGGGTGGGATGGAGGAGTTTGAATCCGTCTATTTATTGGGGCGATAGTAGCGGCAGTGTGGGTGGTGCTTGAATGCATGCATTTGACACTCTATAGTGGATGATCGACCAAAGTGTTGCAGTTTTATGGTTATAGTCGGGGTGGGGGGGGAGGGGTGGTAGTCGAAAGTGGTGGTGGATGGGCATGTGGGATTAGCAATTTAGGCATTAGGTTAGCAAATAAAAGAAGTAAACAAATGAAAGAGGAGCTTCAAAATAAGAGAGGAGTAATCTGTTGCAAAGATTAAAATTCACAACGATCTGATAATTTATTCAAATTTCCAGAGGATATAACACTGGGAACTACAGAATCTATAATTAAAAATTAGAACTATATAAAACATTAAGAATTTTTCTGACCAATGAGTTTCAAATCAAATAATCAAAGGAAATAAAATGTTTTTACTAATATACCATGTTTTTTTTAAATAAAAATGCCTATGTTTCTTGCAACACTGCTTGTAGATTTTAAATTTACCCCAGTATTTTATTTTAGAAATCAATTATTAAACATTAGAACTACCTATTTGTAATAAATCAGCTAAAAAAATACACCACTTTGGGCGTTATGGTGAAGTAAAGTTTAGTTGCATTGAACAATTTAAAAAAAGTGAAAAACACCCCTTTTTAAATAAATGGTATCTCCCAAAGTATGAAATTAAAAAAAATAAAAAAATTTGAAACAGGTACACAATGCATTTTTATTATGCATACACTAATTATTTTTTATAATTAAATGAACAAAACAAAAATATCGTTCATCAAAGTAGTACCAATATCCATTTTAAAAAACCTTAAAAAAGTACAAAATTTGTCAAAAACACAAATTTGGCCGTTGCCATGGAAATATACGTGTGAAATAAAAAATACTTCATATTTGATTTCTCTCAACACATATATAGCCATGTGCAAAATTTGAAAGAAATCCATTTTTTTGAGTCTGCCACTCTTTTTGATATTTCTTTGATTCTTACAGACAATGGCTCTTAAGTCGCGTGCTACAATGCATAGTGATACCGGACCGACAGACAGACAGACCGACCGACATAGTGAACTATACTGACCGAAATTACTGAACATGTTTAAAAATGTTGAAATGTTTAAAAGTGTTGAAATGTTTAAAAACATTTATATTTTTTTAATTTACACGTGCGTAGCCTGTCGCTTTTGACGTGCTCGTATAACGAAATTTCGAGTTGAAAAGTAAGTCAAGAAAACAGAAATCGGGCAAAAAGAGTGAAAATAAATTTTGAAAATTTTAAGCGCGCGTACGCATGCGTTACATGCGATACGCACGTAATTGTATTGCCATATGATGATTTATGCCCTGAAATTTATGAGTACCAAATTTTATTTAATTGTGATTCATGGTTGTGAAGATATGATTACAAACGTGATTTCGTTAAATCGTGCGTAGACCGCGTAATTTTTTATTGCGCACCGTGAAAACATAACCACATTGATTCCTGGCCATAAGGAATATACTGTGAAAAATTGACCTAGCTAGATTAAACTGATATCAAGATAAGGTCAGAAAGCGATAAAACGCATAGTGATACCGGACCGACAGACAGACAGACCGACAGACAGACAGACAGACCGACCAACCGACCGACATAGTGAACTATAGAGTCGCTTCCACGCGACTAAAAACTGGTGATAATAAACAGCCTTGTTTCACCCCCTCATTAATATTAAACATATCTGATTAGATTCTATGTCATTAAATAAAACTTTACATTTAACATCAGAATACATATTTGTTATAAGATTAAGTAATTTTCTACTAATACCAATTGTTTTGGCAGCATTATTTAAACCCAGTCGCCAAACCGAATCAAAGGCTTTTTAAAATGTTTTTTTACCTTCGGCACGTCTTGTGGCTATAATTAAAAAGAGTAACAAGGCCATATAGATGGCTGCAGTCGCGTGCTCAAATTTGAGTTAGTGTTTACCGACCGACATACCGCTCACCGACATAGTGAGCTGTAAAGTCGCGTTGCACGCGACTAAAAATGTGATCTTCACATCTCCTATCTGGTCTAAAACTACCCTGGACTTCTCCAAAAATATCATTGTCTTTTAAAAATTGAGAGATATTGTGTGCAAGAATATTATTAAAGATTTTGGCTACACATGAGGTAAGTGTGATACCACGATAATTATTGAGATCGGTCACCTTTTTTAAATATTGGGATAATTATCCTCTCATTCTAATCATCTGGGATTTGTTCAGTAATCCTGGTAATTAATTTTTGGAGAGATAATGTCATGAGATCACCTCCATGTTTCAACATTTCATTTATTATTATTGTATCGGTGCCTGGACTTTTATTATTGTACAGTTTGACAGGGCATAAGCAACATCCTCAAAAGAAATAGTTATATCATCATCTCTCCTTGAAAAACCTCAACGCATTTTTACTAGATACCCTTTTCCGGGTAAACACTTTGAACGTCCTACTTACGCCAAAAGATTAGCTCTACTTCATCTTCCTTCTTTGACTTCTCAGATTGATTTCCAAACTATTATCTTTGTTGTCAAATGTTTATACACTATTATTGATCTCGATGTTTCTTCCCTTTTTTCTCCTATTTCTCGTCACAAATTTGATCTTCTTTTCAGGCCACCCTTTGCTCGAACTGTCTGTTTTCAATCGTCACTCTTTTCTAGATTCTGTAAACTTTGGAATGGTCTGCCCTCAGAGACCTTGATCTCCTTGGCAGGTTTCGAGATTTTTGGACTAGTCTTCGCCAACACTATTTCCATTCCTGATTTCTCCTCTCCTTGCCTCTCTTCCTTTTGATTTGAGTCTTAGACTTTTATTTATTTTATCATTTTTTTCTTTATTTTGTTTTTTAATTTTTTTAACCGTCATTCAGCATATATTATATTTATATTATATTTTATTTCTGTTAAAGGAAAGTCTTTAAACTGTGATTGGGTTCGCTTTTGACAATCCTGACTTTTTGTTTCTTTTTGTATTTTTATGTTTTCTGTTGTAATTGTAATGAGCCGACATTGAATAAATCAAATCAAATCTTAAACATGATCACAAGCTTGCTGCTGATGACTGTTACTTATATCTGGAGAGTACATTTATCGTTACTGTTATTTGCAATATTACCAAAGTGCAGTTTCAATGATTTTTTTACATCATCTTTGCTTGATGTATAGATGTATTCCTGTCATTTGATTGGACGATTGTAGGTCAGATAATAAAAATCAGATCATAACATTTTTCAATCAATCAATATTATGAAAAAAATTTATATCCTATCCTCCTATAGGCCTACCGAAGTTATTCTTTGCTTTTAAGCCCCGCCCAATCGTGTTTTAATCAATGTGTATGCGTGATTTTGTACTCCACCATAAATAATGAGTCTCCTGTTTTGTAGTATGCAAACACAACACTCCGTGCTGCTATATCTTTTTTTTTTTTTTTTTTTTTTTACATTATTTTATTTTCTATATTTCATAAAACAGTATACATTACTTAACTTGGTTACATTACAAAGTAATACAAAATAATAGTAAAGTAACCTTTTCAAGTTACAAAACATATATGGTTATTTTTATACATAAATATCAACAGTCTAGCTATTTTTAAAAACAATGTACTTTTCAATTTCTTTATACCTCTCATATACCGATTTAAAGTGATTTATGTGAGGTTTTTGTTCGTAAACTTTGCAGTTATAAATATACAATTTTACAATCAGTATTAAGTTATTAATTGCATGATTATTTCTATGGTTTTCAATACCAAAATATATCCTTTCTTTATCTAAAGTCACTTTTCTTTTAAACTGTTGTTTAATAATAACTTGTATTTTCCTCCACATGACATCAATTATTTTGCATTCTACGAACATGTGTATTAAAGTTTGTTCTTTTTCTAATCAAAATTCACAAATTGGTGATTCAACAATTGATATCTTATGTAGAAAAGAGTTAGTATAAATGATACGGTGAATAAATTTATATTGAAAGTTTTTAAGTTTCGTATTGATTGTGCATTTATGCAAAGGTGTGAATATCATATCCCATTGCAATTGTGTATTATCAAGTTCATTTTCCCATCTGGACTCGATTCTATCGGGCACTGTTGCATATTTTTTAACGAAATGAGAATACAAGTGTTTACAGCTTCTTTTTGTTTTCATCAAATTATTTATTTTAGAATTTTCGATTATTAAATTTGATGGGTTTGTATCGGTATTCTCAAATATTGTTTGCTTCCAGTGCCTTGGAATTGAGTGTACAATTTGATGGTAAAGTAAAAAATTTGGTTTAAAATTGTATCGTTCTTCGAATTCTTCTAAATTAAGAATTCGGTTGCTATGAGTCAAAATATCTTTAATGTATTTGATATTGTTGTCCCACCAAACCTTATTTATACTGAATTCCTTGATTTCAAAACAAGAGTTATTCCATAAGGATTGTGATAAGATTTCTTTAACAGAGCTCGGTTCTTTGAAACTATACTCGCTCCAAGCTAATAGAACATCTTTATTAAAACCATTGAACTGCTTAAGCATCGCGGAGGATTTTGAGAAGTTACTATAAAAAATAAAGTCGTTTCCAAATTTATGTAGATCTCTTTGAAAAAAAAGTTTCCATTTACCATCGTTTTTTCCTAGATATCTTTTAACCCAACATGCTTTTAGAGCTTGACAGTAACTTTGAACATGTGACATTTTCAACCCTCCCTTTTCTAGTTCGTTGCTCATGATTTTCCTTTTTATCCTATCAGGTTTTCCTTTCCATAAAAAATTAAACATCTTACTTTGTATATTATTGAAGAAATGATTTGGTGGGTCCGGTAAGTTTGAAAAGTGAAAAGTTAAAATTGGCAGAACCAGTGTTTTTATTTTAGTAATTTTACCAAATAAGGTTAGGGATCTTTGCCTGCACATGTTTAATATTTTATCGATATCTTTAGATTTTTGTCGAACATTTTAATCAAATATATTATCTAAATTACTTGAAAAATTTATACCAAATCTACTGCCACTGAGCCAATTCTCAAACTTTGCTTTAACATTGGTAACCCACACTTTTCTTCGTACCATTCTTCTAAGTATTCATTTATCCCATCTTTAGTTAAAATTGCGCTTAAACATGAAAATATTTCATACACTTTTATCCAATCTTGATAGAATAGATGATAGAATCAATATCTGTATTTTCAACAATAAGTTCTTTAATTTTAACAGAAACAATTTTGCACTTCTCCGTGCTTCTCGAAACAAATACAAATGTGATCATTAAGCATTCTTGTGGGTTCATTTATGAGTTTTTCCAGTTTACTAGCGGCCGTGTTGGATTTTGGGAGCCATCCTAACAACAAATTACCTATTTCATGTAGGCCTACCATGTATAAAATATCACAATGATTACCTATGTTTTGCAATTAAATTTGCCTGTGTACGACTTCTGCAACTAATGAAATATGCAATTTTAATTAACTGACGGCCATTTTGGATTTTGGACGCCATCTTGAAAAATAAAATACGACCAGAGTGTTTCCTAGGGAAAAATAAATTGGTGCAGGTGCCAACAAAGCTCCATGTCAAATTTGGAGCTTTTGTCCACCATGAAACAATTTCCTCAATTTGTTATTTATTCACCTGGATATTAGCCTTGATCTCCTCTACTTCTTTTTCAACACAATTTTAAAAAAAATTGTAGGTCAATGGTTATAACGTTCGTTAAGCTAGTACTTTATTCGAAAAGTGTGAAGTAAGCCAAGGGTGATCGATCCATACCAACATATTTTGAAAAAAAATATGTAGGTCTAGGGTTATAACGTGGTAAAGCCAGTTGCTTATTCACCGTAGAGAGCGTGAATGCCTAAAATGCTATTAAACTTTGACAGGAAGAAGTTAAGGAGGTGAAGGCAAAACATTTTGATGAAATAACAACTCAATTAGTCAGTTATTACATATTAAAATCTGTTTTAAATATTTGTGACTGTTCCTTTAATTGAATTTGAATAAGGAACTTGGAAATAGGAACTAGTACCCAACTTCTCAGACAGTGTCACCTGATGCAAACGTAGATCTCGATGGTACTTTTATTGGGTCGTACTTAAATCTTAATGGCTTCGTATCAGCATCGTAGCTCTTTCTTAGGTGCAATGGGCACCACGAATAGTTATGAATGAGTATGAATTTACAAGAAGATATCACGTCAACAGTGTGATACGATACCGCTGCGACGGACTACGAATCATTTATATAGAGACACTTAATAATTATACTCCGTTTGGTTGGTAATACTCATAGACAGTCTCACAAAATGATATAGGAGTACACTACAAAAAAAGTATCTTTGAGCATAATTATTGTATAGAAATTACAGGCGCCGGACAAGGGAAATAATACAATAGAAGGAATAATAATATAAGTATTACTTATCAAAACTAAACCCTGTACTTAACGATAGAGCATACATTGTCAATCTTAAAAGTAGGAATACCATCGTTTTAGTTGCTTCTATAATAGAAAATTAAGACAGATTATACCATATCTGTATATATTTGATTGGATAATTAGACATCACGTGCCTTTCGATATGAGTTCTACCTAAAATTGGAATATAACTAGAGGGTGAGCTCGCTTCGCTCGCTCCCCCTCTAGGAAGTGTAGACGATGGTTCTCGGAATGATAATGTTCTCCTTGTACATTTTCTGTCGGTTACCATTATTGAAAATGCTTGACATTCGTAAAACTAAACTACTCTGTTTCACAGTGTCTTAGATAATTAATAACATTTTAAAGTATAGTGTTTATTGTTTGGTAGGGCCCTTATAGGGTGGAGGTGGGGAGGCGGAGTTCGTTTGAGGGAGGTGCTTATTCGAGGGATATATGTTAAATTTTTTAGTTTTAATAATATGGTAAAATTTATAATCAAATGAAATCCTCTAATAGATATGAAAAGTGGTAAAAAACAATAATAAATGCTTGGTAAATTGTAGATAACAGTGCAATGAATTCTACTACAAATAGTATAATTGTGTTATTAATGTGGCTGGACGTTTATTAGATAGTTGTGGGAGGGGGGGATTATTATTCAAAGTGATGTTTTATTGGAAAGCCGTTTATTCAAATAAATACCATCCTAATAATTGTTAATACATTATTTAATTTAAACATCTTTTGAAACTAACTGCATTGACAGAGGCCCAAGAAAGAAGACATTACGGTTTGCAACATGGGCAGACATCTCGGTCCTAACGGGACACAGATAGCCTACAGTTATTCCTGCCAGCTTACACAATAAAACTCAGCAATCGGGATTTCACTCGATTTTAAACAAAATGTCTTATCATCAAATCTCCCTATGTAATTTTATAACACTATTCCCCACAATGTATTCCGATTCTTTATGGCGTATATTTAATTTGATCTTTAATAATTTGCATTATAATTTTTATTTTTTAACTACTGTACCTTCACACACGTGTTCCTAAAACAAACAAAAAACTGAAATGGCTATGACTAATGGCCAACTTAAGCTCCAGTCCTACTATCGTTTTTTTTCTTCCGTCTTCCAAAGAGACACTGTATTGATTGATGGAACGTGCCTGTTTTCAGTCACCTTTAGGGTCAAATCTATTATTTTAACTGCTCCCTTGTGTATAAAAGAGAGAAAATAGTTGAAACCAGGTGAACTCATCGTGAACCCGGAAATTACTTTGACCGCGAAGAATTGAAATTGAGTTGAAAATATACTGTTGAAATCATAACTTTGGTTAAAAAACTCTTTGTAATAATCTTCCTAAGATAGAAATATGGAACAATAGCGTCGAACTGAAAACTAATGTTATCAAATCTACGTTTTGCGGTACATCTGAGATAGATAAGGTAGGTATCCAAGGCGGAGATTTATACCGAAGATTTTGCATTGTGCTCGCCTATGTCAGAATTAACCATAATTTATATATATATGCTGGTAATGAATTGTACTAATTTCATTCATCATTTTTTTTTTTTATGTTGAAAATGTTCAGCCTCGCGAGTTTTTTAACTGATCCACGTTTGAAAATCAAATTGTAGTCTACAGTATACTGTTCTACTAGGCGTCGTTTTGAATGGTTTAACCTCCCACATTATTTTTAGTTGCGTGGACGCGACTCTATAGTTCACTATGTCGGTCGGTCGGTCGGTCGGTCTGTCGGTCCAGTATCACTATGCGTTTTATCGCTTTCTGACCTTATCTTGATATCAGTTTAATCTAGCTAAGTCAATTATTCACAGTATATTCCTTATGGCCAGGAATCGATGTGGTTATGTTTTCACGGTGCCCAATAAAAAATTACGCGGTCTACGCACGATTTAACGAAATCACGTTTGTAATCATATCTTCACAACCATGAATCACAATTAAATAAAATTTGGTACTCATAAATTTCAGGGCATAAATCATCATATGGCAATACAATTACGTGCGTAGCGCATGTAACGCATGCGTACGCGTGCTTAAAATTTTCAAAATTTATTTGCGATGAAATAACAGTACGTTTCAGGCAATTTTAACGTTTACAAAATTGCCATGAGTGCACAGATTTTTGCGCGCGCACTGCGCGTTAAATGTTATTGCGCACTCTTTTTGCCCGATTTCTGTTTTCTTGACTTACTTTTCAACTCGAAATTATGTTATACGAGCACGTCAAAAGTGACAGGCTACGCACGTGTAAATTAAAAAAATATAAATGTTTTTAAACATTTCAACATTTTTAAACATGTTCAGTAATTTTGGTCAGTTGGTAGGTTGGTCGGTAAACACTAATGAGCACGCGACTGCAGCCATCTATATGGCCTTGTTTTCCTATTAGGTTAAGACAGAAACTATAGATGACCTGAATCCACACATGAATATTCACGATGTGACAGCAAACCCTGGAAATACTTTCCATGCGGTAACCGAAAATGATCTCTCGTCCACTACGCTGCTAGGGTGACTGCTGCAAAAACATTCACTAGTATTCTTATTATAAGTCTAAAAAGGGCCAATCTGAGAAAAATTAGAATTTAAACAAGTGTTTTTCAACTGATTTGTTTATTTTATGTCTATTATAATATATCCACCAAAAAAAGTTCCAGCTCGTATACCTGCGGAAATCCGCCATTTTGGATTTTTCAAATTGCCGCCATAAAATACAGATTTTTGCTCATATATCAACTGCTACATCATGTATGTATATGATTATGGTGGCAACGTATATGTTTTGAGGTTCAAGAAATCCAAATACAGCATTTTGAAGTTTACTGAATGTCAGCCATAAAATACAGATTTGTATTCTTATCTCAACTTCTACATCGTTTATAGATGTGATTTTAGTGGCAATGTATATGTTTTGAGGGTCAAGGATTCCAATTACAGCATTTTTTAAAGTTCACTTAATGGCCACTATTTTGTTTTTCAAAATAGCCGCCATAAAGTAGGCCTACAGGTTTTCTTTGCTCCTATACATAATGAAGACATGATTTTGATAACTAAGTCTATGTTTTGATGTTTACAGAATAACAATTCAGCATTCTAAAATACAGAGTCGATACAGATCTTCTTCTTATTCCATTTAGGAGCAAACTTCATAGTTGAAGACTACTGCTCCACTGAATACAGTGTGTGGTACATATAATGTTATATACAGTCAAAGTTTAAAATTTCCAATCAAACTGGCACAATAATTACATTATTATGTACAATTCCTTTCGTCTAGTCTCCAATCTCTCCTGATCTATCGCTATCACGATCCTCAGTATGTACTGTCGATCATTAGGTAATCACAAGATCGGATTCCATACTTATTACCACCAAGAAGGTACACAAGAAGAGAAATAAATTCTAAAGAAGTTACATTTAAATATATTTTCCTAATATAAAGAGAAGCATGGCCAACTTGTAGTTTAAAGTTCAACAACTTATGGATAAAGCAAAACAGATCTTGTGTCACTGAATACATGGTCACTGGGAGATTAACACTAGTCTGCATTTATGCACAAATGTGTATCTAGCTGCTCATCTGGTAGTCAAAATAACCTTCGATCAACCAATGTAAGTAAATTAATGCAAATAGTTAACGAAAGAAAACTGCCATTTGTCGTCAGACTTGTAAGATTCTTAAGAGCTTCCTGGGAAAGTCAAGAAGGTATCAAGAACATATATGTTACGTAATAATCTGTTCCTCTGTTTTAAATATATAAATATATCTAAAGACCTCGACACAGAAGCCCAATGGTCGTCTTTTTAGAAAGAAGCCCATCTTGAAAAGAAGCCCCCCTCTTTTGTCTTCAAAAGTAATTTAGAAAAGAAGCCCATCTTGAAATCATCACTCATATACAAGTAGCATGGGTGCAGTACAAATTTTGCGGGAAATAAGTATAGGAACATTTTTTGGTGGGGTTTTCTGATAGAGTAGGCCTATACCATATAGAATGTCAGAAAAATCCCCATCCCAGGTTCTTGGGGAAACTTTTTACGGCACTTTTAAATTTTGGCCTATATAACACACAAATGCCTAATAACAAACACAAATACCTATATATACAGTAGGGGATAGGGAAACCAATTCACGTTTTTTTTTTACTTGGAGTTGTGTTGTGATTATTAAAATTATATGAGGCTTACTTTAGTAACTACATTTCATAGTTAGTTGATAAGTTGAGTCGATAACAATGAAATCATCATGCCAGAATCCAATATGCGTCCAATTTGGCAGGAAAAACAACAATTTTGAAACATTCCCTTTAACGTTAAAATGTACGAATACTATCTATAAATTAAATGTATACACAAATCCAAACGCGATTGTATTTTATTATACCTCCCAACATTAGAAAAATAGGTTGCAGATAATGCTGACTAAAATACGCCCTTTAGATGGAAAGGAACATTCACGGTAGGGTGTTGTTTTTGGTATACATGTCACAATAGCAGATTCCAATTAGGGTGTTAAGGGGATGCATCAGTGTATCAGACATCACTTTCGATAAGTGTTTACCAATTATTCCTTACACAACACCAGAGATTCCCAGTTCAACCCAATACGTGAAACATTATTATCATCACGGTTCCACATGCAGTATTATTCAAAATTACTCTGGAACTCTGCAAAAAAATGATTTTGACAACAGCTTCCCCAATATTATACAGATGGACAAAATGGTCTGAAATTATGCATTATGTATAAAATATAAAAAAATGAAATTAGTGTTAATATGTTGCAATCATTGGCCTGAATCTGGAATTAGTCTACAACTAAACTATCGAATATCTGTAACATTTCTTTGATCAACTGCTCTTCATTAAAGCTGTAAAAATCAGCAATTTTATTTGGTGGGTTCTAAACCAATTAGTGTAATAGGAATCATAATTAAAGAAGCTTAGAATTGTAAATTGTACAATGCTGCAAAAAAGAGATCTGAACAAATTAAAACTTTGCAAAATCTATGTCATAGGGATCGGTTAAGCAAAAAGACACTTCACATTGATCAGTGGTGCCTTCTCACTCAGTGTTCAGAAATATCTGTACAAATTGACAGGCAATATACATAATGGCATAATTATAATAGGGCCAACTATCAGATAGTGGGACTATCTATTCCTAATGTGATTCATATGAATCCTATTGCACTCACAAGTTTAAGAGTTTGGTTGTAGAGATGTTAACAACAGATTTGAATGAAGAGCAGTTGAACAAAGAAATACCGTAACTTAGTTAGTAACTTGGTAAATGCTGGTTAAATCACTATAAGATTCAGGTCAATGCTTGGACAATCTCGGGTGTTGTGCAAGAAATTATCAAAAGTGATGTCTTTTAATATACTTATCCTTTCTAAAAGGTTCTGGCATGATGATGTCATCGTATCGACTCGTTTCTACTATGAGAAGTAGTTATTAAAGTAAGCCCCTACTAATTTTAATCATTAAAACACAACTGCAAGTAACAAAAACCGTTAATTGGTTTTCCCTATCCCCTATATATAGATATTTGTGTGTGTTAATAGGCATTTGTGTGTGTTATATAGGCCAACATTTAAAAGTGCCGTAAAAAATGTATGGGGATTTTTTTTCTAACATTCTATAGGATAGTATACTCTATCAGAAAAACCAACACAAATTTTCCTATACTTTTTTCCCGCAAATGTGTATTAACTGTTCTGCACCCAGGCTAATCCTGACAAATCGAATGGAAAATTCACTTGATAGCCACCAACCCAGAGAACAAGCAGGGTTTAGGAATGTTTTTTCTACCATGGATCATAATACACTGAACCAGCTTAAAGAAAAATGCCAAGAATACAAAAAACTATTTTATATGGCCTTCATAGACTATGGAAAGGCATTTGATTCGGTGGAGACACAGTCAGTTCTAAAATCTCTGCAAGATCAGGGAATTCATCATAAGTACATTAACCTACTTAAGGACATCTACACCAACTGCACTACCTCAGTTACGATGCAAAAACCAAGCGAGAAAATACACATAAAAAAGGGTGTCCGACAAGGCGAAACAATTTCGCCTAAACTGTTTACAGCTGTTTAGAAGGCATATTTCGCTCACTGGAGTGGGATGATAAATGAGTGGATATCAATGGAGAAAAATTTAATCATCTGAGGTTTGCAGATGACATTGTTGTCCTAGGAGACCAAATCAGTGAAGGGGAGGATATGCTTAAAGACCCTGCAAATGCCAGCAAATGTTGTGAAAATAAATATGAAGAAAACAAAAGTTTTGGCAAATTCCATGGTACCTCATGGATCTGTGACGGGTAATGGCAAATGAATATATCTATCTGGGGCAGAGATTTAGCCTGAAAGAAACGAGGTTATTGATGTGTATGTGACGTCACATACAGCTTCTTTTGCTGTACCTCGAGTATCGCACAATCGTGCTTCTTAATAATATATTAAATATTATATTTATTTGTATTTTATAAACATATACTGTAGTGTTAATTATGTCAACAAACGACCAAATAATCTTAACGACCAAACAATCTTAGCAAGCTAAAGTGCATAAGCCTAATACTAACTGGCCTAGTAGGGCTAGGCCTAGAAAGGCAGCGATACCATTATGAAACTTCGACAGGCAACTGGAACTCGTCTAGGCTAATTTCAATGGGAAGATATTCCCATTATTTATACCAATGATCTAAAGCTAATTTCAATGCCCTTTTTGGTTTTAATTAGTACATATATCTCTCCAAAAATGTACTACCATGTCGAAACCAGTCATAACATTCAATCTTCGCGGCAGAAGTACAAAATATCGTGGCGCTGTTGTATTTTAAAAGAATAGTATAAACAAAATATTTTCCTCACACGAAAAAAAAAACACTATTTACCTATTGTTAAATAGTGCGTATTATTGCACGCCAAATAAATGAATTTATTTAGGTTTTATATAAAAATATGATGATGCAGACTAAAACAACACCAAAAACAAATAAAATAAGAATTAATTATTTGTAATAGGTCTACTTACTGAGACACCTTATTTCCACCAAACTCCTATTGAAATGGAACGTTTTTATTTTATTTGGATTGATACTTGATTCAGTGCTACAATTGTAATGAACGATATAGGCCTATCTTTTCTATTTGTCATGAAAAGCTTTTTTGTAAATGTTACTTATTCTATTGATCGAGAACGATGGTAGCTTTTGTCTGTTGTTTTGTTAAAAAGAGTAAAGTTCATAGAAATTGTATAATAAGATTATATAGTTGAAGGCGAAATCGCCTGTTAATTAACCGCTTTGGAATGCCTATTCTGCCTTGGTAGGCAAACTTGCAAAATGTATTTCGGTTAATATGTATATGCTTTCGATAACTGAACTTTTCTAATGACAAGATGTGCTTTTGTGTCTTTATCAAAGTTTTTTTCTTTTTTTGTCTTTCATTCCTCATTTAATTTTCAACCAACAATACAATAATTGTTGTTGAATATGCAATTTTAATTTCACATAATAGTTATCTACTTTGACCAAAAATTAGATCGAAACAAATTTATTTACCTGAAAAAACTGTAATTAAAGCAAAAAATGGTCAAATTGGCTGCCAGACAATGGATATTTGGTTGAATTTAACCATTTATCATGTTATTTTATAAGTGAAAACATTTTTTTCTTATTTTTTTTTTCTACAGAAGTGATTAACTTTATTAAAACTACAAAATGACCTATTCAAAGTCTGATTAAATTAATCTTCATTTTCAAGTTTTTGGGGGACAATACATCTTTAGGATATTCAAAGTTGGTAAATAAATAGTTGCTCAATATTTGAGTTTACATATCTTTTTATATCATATTTTTTATGCATTCAGCTGTACTGTAAAACCATGTATGCAGAGTAAAAACAGAGATATCCGTTCATACAATTAGTGTTTTATTTTATAAATAATAATAAATAATATTATCTTCAGCTGAAAAAGATTATGTTTATATATTGGTTTTTTTTATTGTTATATTATATTTGTATCTTTGCTCACAACAAAAGTGCAATAGATAGCCTTTTTAAAAATTAGATTATAATAATAATGATTTATTGGAAACTTCCATTTTACAACAGTGGCACACTTGGATGATTAAGGTGCATTAACATACAATAATAAATAAAATTATGAACTAAAAAATGAATCAAAATAAATGTAAAATTAATAGAATGTAGTGTGAAATACAAAACATAAAAAAAATGTAATATATAAATATATAAATAAAAATAAATAAATTAAAAAAAACTTAAAAAGAATAAAAGTAAATAAAAATGTTTAGATACACACAAAATAAATAATAAGATTAATTTCACGGTATAAATCAAAATAAAGAGTATAACGGTATACGTAATACTCAACACTAAGACGTATCAACATTAACTAAACAGAAATCAAAACGACACACAAAAGTTGAAAAACAATTCATAACACAACAGCATTGACATTATTAGTTTAAAAGAGCACAACGTTTCTTTCATAAAGATTTAGCCAATGATTTACAGAATGTGTCGATTAGAGACTTAATAATTATTATCAAATAAATCATGGTCATTGCCTAGAATGAGAAGGGTTTTGTTGAATAAATCTAAATTTTGAAAATAGTCATAGAAATAAAAAAGATTACATTCCAAAAGTTCTTGTTGGAATTTACCAATTTGGTTTTTTCTCTCTTCTTCTAGAGTGGTACATGTTAAGAGAAAGTGCATAATGGTTTCTTCTTCATTTCTGTTGCACAATTTACAACAACCATTCGCATTAGGGTCATTTGACCATTTAGATGTTTTTCTTTCAAGGGGAAGGGTGTTTAATCGCAGCTTAAATTTTAACGATGCTCCTTCAAAGTCAATTTTATCAAGTAGATACTGTTCATGTTTTGGTTCATTTTTTATATAGGCCTACATATAATATCCAATTGACGTTTTACATTTACCGTCTTCAACCCAATGAGAGAGAGCTGGATCGTTCATAATTATTTTTGTATTGGAAGCCCAGTTGGCATCAAAGTTATCATTACCATTTCGAATATCAGAAAAAATATCATGTGTACCACAATTATCAATGATATTTTGAACACATAATAGGATTTTAGATAATAGATCATTAAAGTTCTCTGTCAATTTAAGTATTGTTTTCAGTAATATCCTAGGCCAACGTTCGTCTTCCATCTTTAAAATTCTTTCCATATAATTAATTCTATTTATATTTTGAATAGATGAGATTTTTGACCACCCAAGTTCCCCATAAAGAGTAGCGCAAGGGGTATTCCGCGAGCGAATTTTTTTTTCGTAGGTAAGTGAGGAAAAAATTATGAATTATTCATAAGACGTCTCAACTACATCCATTGCGCATGTGCGACTTCCGCGAAGGATAATTCTTTTCTCTATATCATATATATGGATAAACCATGGAGTGTTTTGCTTCATGGATAAAACAAACTACTTTTTGACGACACAGCCATTCGCTTTAGCAATAAATATAAGTATACATTAATTTACTGTATCTCGAAAATATGCCGCGTTAGTAGCTATTAGTATTATATTAGTAAGGCCTAGTAGGCCTAGAAGTAGCTGGGACAACAGCCTAGCTAACTGCGCTAGCCTACTAGAGTACTCCATGGTGATACCAAGGCATTGTGTAGTTAAGTGGAGAATTGACTTTGAAAATTCTTATCGAATTCCTGAACAATTATAGTAATCAGAACAGTACTGTGGTTGGTCAACTAGCGTTCCAGTTTTAAGACAATACATCCATTCATAACAAGTTCGCATGAAAAGCGTCTATCTAATGGTTTTGATTTGATTTGATTTATTTCGGCATCCGTACATAAAAAGTCACAGACATACAATTAAAAAATAGCATATATAAAAAATCATGAGACATAAGACCGAATAAAACAAGAAGAATGCCAAGGATAACTCATAAAGTCCTCTACGGACTTGTTTCCAATGAGGTCCTTTGAAAGAACAGCAAAAAAGACATACAATGAACCATATAATTATTCATAAAAATACTAAAAGACTATCAAAATATAGAAATAGCGCTTATTAAATAGTTTCTAATGCAAGTGTCCGTTCCTGTAGATATTTTTTAACTTTAATTTTAAACAACAAACAGTTTGTGATTTGGTGACAAAAATAGATGTAATTAAAAAATAAGTGTAATTTCTTCCCATTTAAAATGTTTTTACATCATTCTGAATGTTCTCCTGTTTTTATGGCCTTATGATACTTGATCATTCATTTCTACTTTGTGGAATGTGTCTGTCCAAGAGATGCGTTATTTGTTACACATTGAGATAGCGAGTGAGGTGCGGATGCTCTTCTTCTGGGGATAACTCCTCTCTTTGTGGTGCTACCCCTTTTCTTGGCATAACCATGATCTGATTGGTTCACTTGTTTTGGAGGTCGTCCAGTTATTAAGGCTCGCCTTCCTCCCAATGGAACCCTGCGCCTCGCTATGGCAGTCGGCTGCACCCCAATTTTGGTAGTCGTTTGGAGGCATTTCTTCGCTCTGATTTTAATTTGCCTTGCAGCAGAGTGCCCATTATATATACCGAAAGTAGCCAATGCAGAGACTAAAGCAGCATCCGTAGTGATATTGTCAAACGCGGACATGAATTTCCTTATAGGGGCTTTGTAAACAGCACTATGTTCATTCACCGCCTTGCTGAGCTTTTCAAACATTAATTTCAATCTTTCTTGATCGTCAGTCTGGTCATCGTCGGTTGCTTCTGTACATCTTCCCCGATTCTGAAATGCATTTTCTGCAGAACGCTGTAGATTGAGGGAGTCCAACCTTACAATCTGAGGATCCTGCAGGACAGACTGACCGCTCCCAGTGGTAGCTGCAGTGTTCTCATCTCATGTACAGTACTCTTTTCTCAAGGTCGACATACATAAGTTCTCCTGAGGATGCTCCGTATACCTTTTGAAAGGTCTTGTAGTATGATCTGTTCATAAAAAGAAAATAAATTTCAGTCAATATCTACGAGAACTAGTGTGCATAATTATACTCGTAACAGGCAGTGTAGTACCCACCTGTAGCAAAACTGAAGATCAGGACACATGAAACGGTCTGCACAAACATAAACATATTGTTCTCCGTGTTCTTCTGCAAGATCATGTTTTATTGTCTCAAGAGCAGATGATGGCGAGTGTCCATGCTCAAAAAGGTCTCTGAGTTTGGCTATAGAATCCTCAGAGACATCTCTTCTCCTTAGCGCATCAGCACATGTTATTCGGTGATTATGTTCATTTTTAAGCCTTACGTTGAAGAGGAGGCCATGTTTTACATGCTGATCTTGGGTCCTGAATAACAAAAAGCATTGCATAAATTTGAGAAAGATAATTGAATAGTTAACTAGTTTTTGGAAATTGCAATGAAACATTGAGTAACTTCAAACTATGTATATCAAATTTGATGTTTCTATAGCCTAATTCGAATCGATTGCTAAAATTATATCCTTGTTGTTTAAAGATATACTGTCACCAAAAATCATTAATTATACTCTTCGAAAATGCGAAACTGTTACTTACTTTGAATTTGTGATGGATCTCTTTAATACCAAGTTCATGGTAGCAGGGCAGCCTGTGTTTTTTGTCCCTTTCCCTGGTTTTGGTTTGGATGACCTGGTATTGTGTTGGCATCTCATATCAACCTAAAGACAAGAGACAAACAGTAAGCAATAGGGAAATGGCACAACTAAATTATGTTAAAATTTACTTGCCCTCAGTTTGTCACTTTTTTTTAAGCGAACCAGTACTTGACATTAACATTATCATAATTATCATTATTATTAAAATTATAATTCCAGCCACAATTTGTTCTTATTAGTTTGTTCTACAGATTTGTCTTGTTTGTTCTAATATTGTGGTGATAAAATTAGATTTTTCAAGAGTGAAAAGGGAAGCTTAATCTCAACCTGGAGCGATTCGAACACATGACCTCTTCCTTAAAAGACATAGCATCCAATTATGTACTCTCTTATTTTATTTATTTTTTGATAATCTTTTTGAATTTTATTAGGGGGAAAAAAGTAAGTAATGTAAATATATTTACCCTGTATGTATTGTAACGCCCAGAATTGGGATATGTCTTGGATTTTCTCCAAGTTAAAGAAGAGGACCTCTGAAATGCTTCAAGCCACTTTTGTACATCTTCCTCTGTTGTTAGCTTCAACCGCAAAAAGCATGTGTAATTTACTTCATCAATATGCTCATGTTTACAAACTTCATGATGGTATTCTGCAGGTAGAATGGCCTGAGGAAGTATATTACATATTACAATTTACATATCTCTCTGACAGTGATGATGTAACTCAACTGATTGTAATTGAATTATTTAATATTTTTAATAAATTATTCATATTATTAATTTATTCATAATTATTACTATTCATAATATTATTAGTATCATTAATTATTATCATCATCATTATCATTATATTTAATTATTATTAAATGAATTATTGATCATTATTATTATTAATACATCAGTACATTGCGACTGCGCTCATCGCTGTTGCTAGTGTGTAGTTAGTAGTACTGTAGCAACCAATGGCATAGCCTACACAACCCTCTATTTGTTTTCCAATCTGATGAAATCATTTAATATGCCATTTCTTCTTCTTCTTATCCTATAAAAATAATATTTATAAAAGGCCTAGCCTAGCTAGGCCTGACCTATATTATTGTGGGCATGGTAACAAACTCGCCCGAGAGCGTTTGCAAAGGAGGCGCGACAGCACTGACATCATTCATACTGAGTCATCATCGTCGTCCTTTCATCCTCTCTAAACTAGCCTCCTCAGGCTTAGGCGCCAAAGGCCTAGCTAGTATAGATAAATAGAGAGAGGCAGGCAGCCTCAGGCTACACGATATAATGAAATTATAATAAAGCATAACTGACCTCTAATTTTTCATAGATTACATCGCGTTCTTCCTCCTCATCATCACAAATTTCGCATTTGGATACCGTCATTTTTATCTTTTTTATATTTCGAAAAAGTTTTCTTCTTAATTCTTTGAGCTGCTGTGTGTAACTTTATTTTTTCATAACGTCGCGCGAGAAAGGTGACGTAATCGCGATCAATGTAATGCGCATGCGCAAATGACTCTGACTGGGATATCATGAATAATTCATATTTTTTGTCCTCACTTACCTACGAAAAAAAAATTCGCATTCCGCGAGGCGATTTTTTTTTTTCGTACATAAGTTGGGGACCCCTCATGAAACGTCACAAAATAAACATGAATAATTCATCAGTTAAATTTGTTGTTCCGTGTGCACCCAAGCGTATAGCAACAAGTGATATTACAACTGCGATACGATTCTTCCTAGGCCTTGCATTCACGTGATTGCCTTGGCGCACTCTTCACACACACACTACCACTATGCAAAATGTGTCTAGACTAATCGACAGCTAGGCAAGACACATTCAACTAAGTAGTATTGGTCATAGCCCAAAGAAAGTTTAGACACACGAGAATAAAGAATGTGTATATAATTGTGTGTACTGTAATTTTTTAATTCTGTTATTTTATTATCAAACAATATGCATGTACTCAAAGGATGAACACGAGAATAAATTTTTGTGTAATGTAATTGTTTAATTTTGCTGACTTATTACTCGGAGTACCTAACACCATGGATAAAAGAATTATTCTTTAATCCATGCTAACACACACCCACACAGACTACTAGAAGAGACACGAGCTTTAGAGACTAATAATTAGGCCTAATAGTATTAATAGAAACTATAATTTTAACACGTAATTCTTTAGTAATAAATTCTATTTAAAAAAAACCAAAAACTAAAGACAGATTATTTCGACAATCCACACAAAACGTCGCTATTCTTTTATGAAATCGCACGCCGCAAAAACTAACAGTGGAGAATCGCCTAGGCCTAGAATCGTATCGCAGTTGTTCTTGTTGCTACGCTTGGGTGCACACGGAGCAAGAAAATTTAACTGATGAATTATTCATGTTTATTTTGTGACGTTTCATGAGGGGGTCCCCAACTTATGTACGAAAAAAAAATTTGCCATTTGTAATTGTAGTCTTTCAATTCTTTCACAATCACTTTTGCTACCAACCCAAATAGTACTACCATAATTTATTGATGGGAGTGCAATTGTTTGCCAGAGGATATCACCATAATATACTCTATTAAAATTGTTTAAATTACCAATTGAAACGCAATTCTCACCATTTTTACATCTCAGTTCCGATTTTTAATCAACTTATTCCATTTTATATTATATTTTTAGTCTATTAGACTCTACAGCTCACCATGTTGGTCGGTTGGTCGGTACACTAACTTGAGCACGCAACTGCAGCCATGTATATGGCCCTGTTAAATGTTGTGCTTCTGTAGTTGTGTGTGTCATCAAATTTCCATTTTTTTATTTTTTTTTTATGAATATTGGACAATAACAGTTTTTGAATTTTGAATTTGAACAAGTAATTAAGGCAGAAATACTGACTTTTCACTTGAATATTGTTTCTTGATTTTTTTGTGATAAATCCCATTCATTCTAATGAAAGACACACGTTAACAACAACATTTTAAAATTATAATAAATTAGTCAAGTTTTATAGAAATGAGAGAAAGAATTTAAAACATATTTATACAATATAACAACTTATTAAGTACTAATGTAGCACTTGTTTTACATATGGTCCTTTCAAAAATTCTCTAAAACCTGAAAAACCTAAAAAATAAATACAAAGATAAATATATATATGTACATTGTACGAACTATTTTCATTCTCACAGATTTCCCCATCTTTATCGTTTCTAATTAATTAATTCATGAAATTGTATAGTATATTACCGGGCGGTTTTGAATTAATGTTCTGTGTTGAGTGTTTTATAATAAGAATCGAATGGAAAGAAAAACAACAATTTCGGTTGCAAAGAATTTGTATAATCAAATTATGTAACAAAATTATGTATTGAAGTGGAAAATAAAGGTGAGTGAACCTCAAACGGTTTATTGTACGGTATTGATGCAATGCAAGCTACAAAGAATGTGTGACGTAGTACACGAAATTTGCCCATAGGTATACGGATACAGAGGTTGCCCAAACTGCCTAATAACAATAATAATGATAATACGTCGACCTTATACAGTGCTTAATGCACAAAGCTTATAAGCTCTTTACGTTTATTACGCCTACCTTTGATATCTGTCATGATCAACGGTTTTTGTTTTCTATTGAATGAATAAGGTTTAAGATAAGATAAGATAAGATAACTTTTATTGATCCTCAAAAAGGAAATTCATTGCTCGTCATAATAACAAGAAAACACAATAAAAACAAATATAGCATAAAACCATTCATATAAAAACATCAAAATACAAGATAAAATTATCTTCTTGACTTTCTGTTGTACTGGATGATACCGGAGGGAATAAAGGATTTGGCATATCGATTTGTTTTCACACTGAGGAGCCTCAATCCACCACTTGGATTAAGTTGGTCTATGATCACTTTGTGGAGAGGATGAGAGGCATCCGACTCAATGCGTTCAAAATCTTTCTGGAGGTGTTCTAGGTGCACATCGGTAATGGAAGGCAGTTCCAGACCAATCATTTTACCAGCCCGACGGATGAAAGTTTCAAGGCGTCCTTTATTCCCTCCGGTAACATTACCAGCCCAACAGGAGAGGCAGTACGTCCAAACACTACATATAACGGAACTATAGAACGAAAGTAACATCAAATCACAGGAGTTAAATTTATATAAAGTTCTCATACAATACATTCTGGGATTTAATTGTTTGCTGATGAAGTCTATATGGTCTCCCCAACTCAGTTTATCATTGAAAACAATACCTAGATACTTGTACTGGTCAACAATTTCAATTTCTTTACCTTTGATAGTGATTGTTTGAAAATTATATATCAATTATATACCAATAGATAAAAGTTTTTGGTCCTCTCTCCTTCATCTTTTTTTTTTGTAATGTATTATACCATGGACAATAGTAAAAGTTGAATTAAGAATTAATTCATGGCAGAAGTGATCTTTTGAATCTTTTTTATTTGTTGAATCTGTTTATGGATGAAGAGAATTTTATATTTCTATATTTTTATATTAACATTCAGGTAACAGCATTTAAACATGAGTATATAATTAGGCTTAATATAAATCTACAAATTTTTATTTTATGTAGGCCTATACTAATAGTAAATAAATCCCTGTCCTCCTATCAGATAGGTGGTAATCCCCCTGAACAGAGTTATTTTGTGAACCAGTAACCTCTAATCGTCTGGAATAATGAACTGAGTTCTTTACAGTGCACACGGAAATTTCGATATTATTGACATGTATGCGTTTTTGTAACAAAGACAATGGAAGAATGAAATTTTCCTCTTTTGTGTATGTTTTTGTATCTGGTTGGTGTGTGTGTGTATTTTGTTATATCCTAGACCCAATCAATTGAAAATCTCTTTGGAACTACTTGGAGGAGGTATGGTTAACTGAGTAGGCAATATTTATTTTTTAAAAGGATGTGGTTCCTGTTTGTACGATTGCATTTTATTACTTAACAACATCTGTTATCCACGAAACACCACATTTAAGAAAAATTTGAGACAAAATAATGCTATTAAATTATATTAGTTGGTGCCATGTTGATGTTGTAGCTGTAACTCGTTAAATATTAATAGGCAGTAAATTATTACTTATTTTGGTATTATTTACTTCCTTATACAAATTATAAATGAAACATAATATGTACAATATTTGTTACAATCATCTCATGTCGTTTTAAGAGACAAGAACAGAAATAACAAGTAGGCATAACTAATAATGTGATGTGTGTCATTCATTCATTTTTTTCTTTGAATTCCCATACTGAATTGATCTAATCCAAGCTGTGCGTGTTGGTTATATCGGTGGAAAACGGCAATTCATATGTTTGATGTTTCATTATCATTATATTATCATAGAAATATTTCGGACGTTATAATTACATTACAGTACGACATAATGAAACTTGTGGATCCATCTATCGAAACATCACTCCGAGGTTCCTAACTGAAGGTACAATAATAGATTCACAAATCGTCAGATTAAAACGTTAAATGGAATGGAATGTTTGTTAGAAATAGTGTGTTGTATGTTTCATTGGAAACAATATAATTAAACAGAATTAAATTAATCTAACAACGGATTAATGCACGCCAATAGCTATAGTAATAATAATTTTGTATTGAGACGATTGTCATGATAGTATAATAGACAACAATTAAACTACATAAGGCTACTTTCCTTTGGTACTCTTAATAATATTAATATTTTAATCTTTAAAAATCTAGTTATTATTGTAATAAATTACCATTCCTAACACAGTATCTACATGAACATTCTAGAATAAGATGTTTTTATTTAAGAAACCATGTATAATTAATAAGAACAATCAGGAACATTCCAGAAGTGCTATTAATAGAAACTGTAATCCAATAGAATACAAAGTATAAAGAATGATCTAGAAGGATAGGAACATCTTGTATAGGCCTATAAGGGGATGTAAAACTATTGTAAGGTTGTTGGATATTACGCCTAGAGGTTGTTGGATATTAGAGGTTGGATATTAGATTGTAAAAGTTATTGTGAAGCTGTTGTTTAAAGTGCTTACTGGATTGTTGAAAGTTGAAGTTGATTGAAATTAAAGCTTTGTTTTGAGTTATTTTACAACTTTTGTGGATTTTGTGTAAGTATTTTCAACCGCTCGGAAACATACGTAAGAGGAGTTCGTGACAATTATTAATGATTGGTCGATTGTTTTGGGGTATTTATTTTTTTTATTTTTTTATCAGCCAAGTGAATGTTTGTCTACTGGTAACCATCACAAGTTTTTAAATTACAAACACGATGAAGCACACGTGCGTGTATGTATGCAATGAATATTATTGCTTTGACCAATTACAGTAGTACGCCCCCTATTAATTATATATGGTTTTTTTTTGTTGAGCGGTACGTGTCGTTTCCTTCAACCGTATTAAATATTGTTAAAATGCATCGTAATGTATTTCACAACAATCAATAATTTCCAAGTCGACCTCTTTTAGTAACAGCCTATTTTTAATACAATGATTGATCATTTAGATAAACATTCTTTAATTACATTATTATAGCCGTGTTTTACTCGGCCAATACCGGAATCAATTACATTCCATAAAAGCAAATTAATTTTAACTTTAGGTTGATTTGACAAAAGCCTTGGTAATTTGGTTGTAGTAAGTACCAAGCAAAAGCAGATTCGGAACCCGTTCGCCCATGCATTATGTATACAGTAACGTGTTGTTATCAAAGTATATAAAAGGGATATAAATCCCCTCGCAGCTTCGCACTGCTATGATAACACCTGTAATTAAAAAATAATCTTTCGACGCAAACATTTTGGCTAATTTTAGGCCGGTCTCAAACTCGAATATCCCGCACATAAACAATTTTAAAAACATCTTGCGCTAAATGACATGAATGAGGTTTACAATCAACTTATAAATCAGGTCACAGCACTGAGACTGCATTAATTAGGATTAAATCAGATTATTAGGTGAACTAGAAAAAGGAAATATTGTAATTCATGTGATGTTAGATTTCAGCGCAGCGTTTGATACCCTTGGCCACACAATCCTTCTGAACAGGCTAAAAAAATGTTTATTGCATTACAGATGGAGCCCTTAGTTGGTTTGAAACCTATGTGTGTGGACGGGAGTGTAAAGTTTCTGTACTTGGCTCTAATGCTGATAGCTTCCCACTGGAGTTTGGAGTCCCCCAAGAGTCCGTAATTAGCCCCAGTCTATTCTGGACATACACACAACCGTTATCCAGTATTCTTAGAGATGCTGGAGTGGAGTTTCATCTATACGCAGATGATACGCACATTTATATTAACTGCAATCCCAAATCAGCTACTGATGTTGACGAGAATTAATAGATTAAAAGATTGGATGCGTGACAATCTAAAATTAACAAAACGGAGATGATTGTGTTTTCACCCCACGATTTAATTGTAATGCCCTTAACATTGAGCTCCAAATTGGCGAAGCAGTTTTGCGTCCGTCAAAGGTTGTTAAAAATATTGGTGTATTCCTTGATAAACACCTAAAAATGGATGAGCATGTATCTAATTTCTATTTAAGAAATTTATATCGTAATCGTAAGTCTATTGATAATATTGCCTGACTAATGTTGTTCAGTTTTTTAGTTTTAAGTCGCATAGACTATTGTAATTCGCTTTTTGGTGGGATGTCGCAAACAATTTTAATGCCTAGCAGTTCGTTTTCGACCTCAATATTGGAACGAACTGGCCCTTGAAATTCGTAAGTAACCCTTACATTCACTTTTTACAAGTAAACTTAAGATCCAGTTTGGGATAATTAAGTGACTCGCCCGATGACGTCAGTATCCATAGCAGGCCTGAATTGCCTTTTCTTTTGTGTATCTTATATTTTTTATTTAAGGTTTGTGATGTTGTGTATCTTGTGTTTCTTGCATTTGTTTTGTCTGTAAGGCGCTTTGTAAAAGCGCCATATAAATGAAATTAAAAAAAATGTTGTTTCCAATGAATTAATATGACGTAATAATAGAGTCATAATACTCATCGCAAATTGAAGCTCCCTATTAATATGGTATTTTACAGATTTCCACTGAACTGATGTCTTAAATATCACACACTAACGTAACAATCAACCACTAATGTAAAACTAACAGCAACCGAAAACGTCCTAACTGTGATAACTATGTTCAGTATAGGGTTTTTGGTGCAAAACTATGTGTTTGGCTTAATGCGTTCTTCCAATTAAATTGTACAGACACACAAAGTACACAGTAAAATATCAACGTTCATGCGAAACGATTAAAACATAGATAATTGACGGACTGAAATATAGACTAGAGGTTTAAAAAAAAAAAGAATTCAACCCAACTTTCTATCGAACAACAGTTCACGATAACTGAAAAACGTACAAATGAACGGGCGTCGACACAAACCATGTTGAAGTCGAAAGAAAGACTTTTAAGAATTGACTATCTTAACATCATAACTGTTTGTTACGTTTTAGTGGTTACATTTTCTTACGTTAGTGAAGTTAATGAAGTTTGTTGCGTTAGTGGTTTTAACCACTAAAAACTGTTGTTACGTTAGTGGTTAATGGAATTGTTATGTTAATCATTGATTTGTGTTACATTTGTGGGTAATGTTACGTTAGTGGGTGATACAAGGCCTAGGCTTATATTGTAGAAAGCTTGGGTCACTATGACAGTGTCGGTGACAAATTTTCGCTGTTATTACAATAGTAATGGGACATAACGTTTAGAAATAACAAAAAAAATAACAAGAATAATAATAAGAATAATAAGATTTAACACTAATGGACATTGTGTAAGCAGTTTTGTTAAAGTAAAAAATCACACTGCAGACAGTAAAAACACCACACATTATACAGTTACACTGGCGTGGCATCATTCACTCTTTCCAACCTAATATCTATAGGCCTTTGAAGCCCACAATCTGTGACAAATAAAACACAATTAGGATCAGATTTATATATTTGTTTTCACTAGCTTAGTTATGAAAACATTATTTATCAAATAAAATATCATAAATTTGATCACTATGTTTATCGTGAAAACAATTACGCCTTTAATTTAAACTATAATTGTCTGAGTAACTGTAATAAATAATCATACATAAACATTTTCATATTAAAATTTGTCTCGATCTTTTGCTTAATGTCACAAAGTTTATAACAAAAAATGTAGCCAATGACATGTGAAGAAAGAGCTATCCGCTTTAAAACATGTTTTCCTTCACATCTACGTATTTCAGATTCTTCCCTTCGATTTTCTATTATAGTCTTTGACTGCATTTTATGTATTTCACACACAATCAGGCCACCCCGATTGGTTTCTTTCTTTTCTGTTGATACACTTCTCAATACGGACTCCTTCTAATCTACAAATTCCAAACCTTGTAATACTTCAGGCTCTGAAATGTAATCATTCATAAATTATTTGTGGTCTATTATTATTATAGTGTGATTGTTTCATTGCACCATCACCCTTTGTTTCTGTGGTGGTGGAGTTAAACGTGTATATATTGAAAAAAAATGTTTGCACATATATTTTTAGCTATATCTATCTAAAATCGTATTATACAAACTAGTAGTAAATACATTTCAACTGAACTCTCCTTACAGTCCTAATGTAATATTAAGTGAATTTAAACACATTTTATCTTCATTTGTATTACCTGAGATACTAAATAAAGAGCATTTTTAAAATATAGAACAAGTAGTGACACTGTCGTGTTAGAACAAGGTCAACACCTAAACTGCACCTAATATCTAGCGCACATTGGGATAGACCATAGTCAATACCCTTTAATGCTTTTAAAATCTAATATGGCATAATTATAGTATTATAAATTTAGCTAATGTTTCGAAAATTTTACTTTTAGTTGAAAAATTATTACATATATAACATAGACACGTAAAAGTAGCCTCACAAACAGTTTGTAACGATTTCCTAACCAATTCAATTGTATAGAAGTATAGTCATCATCTCCTTGTATTGTACATCAATTAAACGACATTGGGATCTATTTAGATGATGCCAAAATAAATTAGCTGTTATACTTTTTTTTTAATATTGATGATTTTCAGATTCTACTACCGCTAGATAATTTTTTAAAAGGGAGTGGTAACGCTTCAATAGATAGTTATTCGTAGGTTAGTTTTATTTTTGGAGGTGATTTGGACCCGGGGTAGAGTATTCCATGGAGACGTTTTTCCGGATACATGTCAAAACGAAGAGCTAACTAAACTAAATGTTTTTTTCTTCTATTCAGGAATTACAAGAACTGTGACTATTACTTATTGTACCACCCCCAACCTCCAGGTAGAGGTTTGCTCCTTGGACCATTATCGATGCTCTTGTTGCTCCTATATCCTCATCCCATTCACGGTGTCCTCTCTTTCATATACAAATATTAACAACGATAACAAACATCGAGTGATTTATCTTCAATGGCAATCACTAGCTGATTTGTCATATCTTTTATTTTCGATTAACATGTTGATTAGAGTAAAGATATCTTTTCTAAGAATTTATGTCTTTTAATATATCAATGTACATGAAATCTACTCACGCTATCACGTTAAGTGGCACCACATGGCCCTTGTAAAACCTTAAACGCAATTTTATTGAGACAAAGTGAACCAACTAAAACGTGACATTAATTTAGATTAGAAATACGTTCACGTTTCAAGTTGACTCAAATTAATAATAAATGTTTCATAAGGGAATTATACGTTTAATGCTAGTCCATGAGAATAAACGATAGCATGAAAGGTAAAATGAAGATACATATTAATCATTGAGATTTGTGGCCTATTATTATTGATTGACTATTGATACAAACAAAGCCGCCAGGACTGTTTAAAGCAACTTGATCAGTCCTAACATTGATCAAGGGCTTCTCTCGTCCAGTGCCCACCTTGACCAGAGGAAAGGAATAAGCCAATATGTCTTAGGCAGTTACTAGATGAAGGGGCTGCCATAAGAGTCAGCAGTGCTGATTTCAAATGCCTGACCCCAGCTCCATATACAGCACCCGATATTCCCAGATGGTCTCCCATCCAAGCTCCAAACAGGCCCAACGTTGCTTAACTTCGGTGATCTAACGAGAACGGTGTTTCAACGTGGTAAAGCCGTATTCAACACTAACATCCTAGAAGTTCTTTTCATTGTGTATTTTTTTTTAAAGAGATTTGAAGGCCTAGTATTAACACCCTTCCTAACACGATTGAGAAAGCCGGTATCTAAGAGATAGGTTACTTACTGCAAGTTCGTGACGTTTGGTTCAAAGAAGTATCCCGTGCTTTTACGCACAATATTATAAATAATATCAATTAACAGTCCACTTACATTTTAATTAATCTCATTATCGTCTAGAAGATCTTAATTACTAATTACCATAAAGGGAGGACTTCTTGCCGTGATATACCGTTTTATAGGATGCATAGTAATGATTATTGCTAAACATTTCATCACACAATTACTCAGAAGTATAATCCTAGTAGAAGGAATCTAGGTGAAATTCACTCAAAGTGTTTTATAAGTGATTGTTGTTGGCACACTGCCGTTCTCATCTACGACATAAACGGTTTTATGACATCATTATAAGTGGAGAGTGTACTCACTAACATTTCTGTTCTCAATAAAATGAATTGTGTTTACCATTAGGTCAATTCTTCGAAACATTTATTAATCTGATCTGTTTATCTGTATGGGCCTGCTTTTATTCGTCTCGGTCAATTTTACTTGGTCACTCATCTAAATGATGAAAAGTTGGTAAATTATGTACTTAGCTATAAAGGCGGCTGTCAGTTTTCAGAATCTCACCTTTTGACAGTATAGTAACATTTTACTCATCAATAAAATAATGATAACTATATTGTTTGTGGAATCTTCCTCGTTATTATTATTATTGTTGTTGTTGCAGCAGCTGTTGTTGTTGCTGTTGCTGTTGTTGCTGCTGTTGTTGTTGGTGTTGTTGTTACTGCTGCTGTTGCTGCTGTTGTTGCTGCTGATGTTGCTGCTGTTGTTGGTGTTGTTACTGCTGCTGTTGTTGCTGCTGATGTTGCTGCTGTTGTTGGTGTTGTTACTGCTGTTGTTGCTGCTGTTGTTGCTGCTGTTGTTGTTGGTGTTGTTGTTACTGCTGCTGTTGCTGCTGTTGTTGCTGCTGATGTTGCTGCTGTTGTTGGTGTTGTTACTGCTGCTGTTGATTCTGTTGTTGCTGCTGTTGTTGCTGCTGCTGTTGATGCTGTTGTTGCTGCTGCTGTTGCTGCTGCTGTTACTGCTGCTGTTGATTTTGTTGTTATCTACAATTTACCAAGCATTTTGATTTTGTACTTTATTTTATCACTTTCTCAATATTAATCGTGTTGTATTTGTAAATATCTAGGGGGTATTTGTTTAAATATACATGTTACCATATTACACCCGAAAACCTCATTCGAATAAACGCCTTTTCTCGAATAAATACGGTAAGTTAACAATAATTACGATATAAGTATGTTTCTAATATATTGATGTTACAAAAATCTATCAGCGTTAAACAAAAGTAACATATAGGTAAATATTATCATGGAGGTATATATCTTTTTTATACCTCCATGATATTATTAATATCGGTGTAAACAGCAACAATTAATTGAGACCTTTATATGGAGTCACCGATTTTATAGTCTACGATTTAATTTAATCGTTTATTTATAAATTACTATAAATAAAGTTCAATTCTCATCTGGGATGACAATTTTGCATATTTTCTCAAAAATCCACACATATTCCTTGTTAGAACTCGAGTTTCACTTGTTGCTTTCAAACTTTAATCAAAGACCAAGTCTTACATTAATAATGATATGCTCGATATTGTTCTAATCAACAATGTAATACACATTTTGTTACCTTTTATTGATAACTAACGATTATTAGGGACCTGTTAGATGCATTCAATATTAATTTATTTTGCAATTCAGTTGAACGTTGTATTGAGTATCGATGTAACTCCGTTTTGTCTTTTAAACCTTGCATCTCCACTGCCATGTTTCAAGATTGACAGTGAAATAATTAGTATCTACAATGGATTAAATTAACTTGCTCAGCTCATCAAATTTCAATAAACTCTAGATAAACAAAAGGGCACTCAAATCCACTCAAGTTGCTCCTTTTCTCCTCTACCGCGTCTTCTTACAATAAGATGAAGTCTATAAATAAACATTATATTCGTGATCGTCAAACGTATATAAATCTATTGTTTTGCTAATAATAAAACCCCGCTTCTGGCTACAATTACTTCGAAACGATTCTCTACTCTATCCGTTTAAATACAGGTGCCAAATCACCAATTTAGATAAGTTTCAAAATACAATTCGCAGTAATGACTGAATAATATTATCAAATCAAAAGTTAATTCAGACTGACAAACTGAATTGATGTCATTTTTTGAAATAGTAGTTTATGAATTCATCTTTGCGGCAATTATTTATAGACGGATGTAAACACTTTCCCATAAAATACTCTAATCGCTATTCTATTATTGGGAAATAATTTCTTCTAGCTGTTTCGATAGATTATAAATCATTATACCCTGAGTAGTGTGTCTAGAATTACTTTAACCATAGGAAGCTGAAATAAAATACACAATAAATATACTGCTTTTCAATAAAACAGCTTTTAATCAATAATCGTGATTTAGTGGAAATTATCACTATTTTGCACAACAGTGTTATGCATATTATAAGTACGGTGTGTTTCACAGCCATACATTTTTCAAAATAATTTTTATTAATAATAATAATGAATACAAAATTAAAGTGCGCATGTCTAGTCATTACCGAAAAACCAAGTGCCTAATTACAACGCAACGTTTGGTCCTTCATGTCAAAGGTTAAAACTTATCACATTTATCCGATAATTATTTGATTTGAATTAGATAATTATCGCTTAATTTTTCTCGAGCAGAATCGGTTGAACCATTTTTCCACCATCGGGTTAATTATTAGTTAATTTTTGGCTGCGGAAACACGGCCATAGAATTTACACAAATTAGGTTTGGTTTTGCTACTTAACTTTTGTTTTCCTAAAGGTTGTGTTTCTTGGAGCATCGAGACGTAGTATCCATTAAATAATATTTAGTGATGTCACCAGTGTAGGAGGAACTCGCTTTAATTTCATTCATTGGCTTTATGTTCATATTTTAGTTTGCTAGTAACGTAGGCCTAAACATGTTTTTTAACTTCATATTCCCAGTTTTATTGACATATACATGTAATATAAAGATTTTACAGTAAATCACGTCACAGTAGCAAAACATCTTACCAACCTTTCTTTCTTATTATTGTATAGATCCGTTTCCATAGTTCCAGATCTATTGTAAAGTGAACACATTCAGTCTAAAGATGTTTGTATGAAATATGATTGGGGCTCAATGGCGTTATAGGGCTACTGAGGGCTAGTAGTACTCTCTATGTCAGATCGACCATGGTATTGTTAGTAAACAATGGTGCTGCAAAAATAAATAATTCAAATAAATCCACGTTTTATAGCTTAAATAGAAGGAGATTTGGTATTGATAATGTTCAAAAGAAAGAAATATGTCTTCAAATTAGAAGAAATTGAGCTTGAAGCATTGAAAGAACATCGATCACTATACAATTTAAAACGCTTTGACATCCGGGCACTGTGTTATGTTTCACTAAAACAGTCAATTATATCGTCTGGCTCCAAACATGTAAACGCGTGCATTTTTTACATATCGCCCTAAAAGACAAGGTGCACAAAAGTAAGCCGACAGTTTGGTGACAACTACTTTATTTATTCCAATACCTGATACATTTGATCGATGGATATGAATAGGGTGTTTTAGTATGTTAACAGTAGTTATTTAAACGTCAGACTTGACCTACTTTCAGTTTCAAAACAGTTATTAATGTTTATAATTGATCGATGATGTTTATTTACCTACTTGATCAATCTCAACTTCTATGTTTATATATATTTTAGTATATATTAATATTCATAATGAAGATCAGCAGCAATTTATCGAAAATCGTCTAACTTTCTACATTATGTTGACCGTACGTTACAATGGTTAAAGGGGAACATTTTGTATAGATTATTATAGGCCTCAAATATAAACACCATTGATAATAACCCACCTTCGTCAGTGGTAATGCAGAAGTTCCAAAGGGCTTTTGATATACCGCTGATGAAAAATGTATTAATGTTGTTGCAACTGTTTATTATAAACAACCTTATACCCGGAGCTACCTTTTAATTGTATTTTTATGACTTACACTGTATTTTATTTACAAACAAATCATGAGTAAATTATATATTTCATGCTATTTTTCATTTGTAATACTTTTTTAAACTAATAATTGTTCATACAAACCTTGTGGTTTCCTGAGAGCCGCATGGGTAGTCCGGGGCTGGGTGCCAGAACAAACTCCAATGCTGTAAGGTTAATATCAGCCTAGATAGGCCAAGCAGCATCAGTAATACATAGTAGGCCTAGCTTTATTGAATATTTAGCCACGTCCTTCTCAGATTTCGTTAAATTTAACATTTTAGTAATAGTCTTATAATTACACAGTGAAAACATGATAGAGTCACATCCAGAGTGTTTAAATATACTTTTCACACATCAGAAACAACATCACGACAAGAACAGATCGCCATGCCAGTGAAAGATTTAACGTGGTCATACTCCTTACAGGTAGCATATTAAAAAGCCCAATTGACCCTAACAAGCAATAACTAAAATTGGGTAATGTATACTCAATATAAAATAATAATAATATAACCAGAAATAGAAAGATCTAGAAAAAAAGATTTTTTTTGCTGAAGAAATGTGTTAGGATTATTCAAATATACTCCTCTTTTGCATGTAAAAGAATAGGAAATTACAAGGTATCCCCCCAAATCGCGAAAAGACGTCATTTTCAAGAAAATCGTACACATTTAAAACAATTTTTTTTTATGAAGGATGATATTTTTAAATAACAGCCTGAAATGTATTAAAAATAGAAATGTTCTGGATGGAGCTCCACTAACCACTTTAAGAGTTAGCTTACCATGTTCTATGATACTAGCTGATATATGTGCAACACATGTGATGCTGTATTACAGAATGTTCCTATGATACTGTGTCGGAAGCTACATACAGTAGCGAGAATCACGTGCTGATGTAATGATGGTAATGGTATGAATAATCTATAAATTAAATGTTTATTATGTTTTTGAGAAAGGTCGGTACAATGCAAATCATTTTACTATTGGATTCTGTATCGGGTTTGCATTAATTGTCTTTACTACGATTGCGGAAAATAGGCCTAAAGTTCCAGCAAAAAAGTGTTTAATGTTTATTTGTCAAGCCGATAGACGGAAAATCAGAGTTCCGATTACACTTAAAAAATATTGTCACTCACTTTGGACAAACGCCCTGAAAACAACAACTTATTATAGCTTCATCTTAGAAAATATAAATTAAAATAGAAAGTATGCCATAATATAAACATTTGAAACACCATCGGTTTTCAGTACAACCCATAAAGATTATTTTAAAAATTTAGCCTAAATATTACAATTCTAAAATGGACCAGCAATTTGAAAAGATTCTTCTACATTATTTGTTTTCAAAGAGCAAACATTATAATAATTATCACCTTCGTCTACATGATCTATACATAGCAATAATATCAGGTATATTAAACTATTGAGTCAATCTTTATAAATAATGATTGACAGCGCATCCTTAAAATTCAAACGTTTTGATGCACAAAAATGTAGATGATTATAGTAAAAGTTAGGTTATTGCCAGGAATTGAATTTGAAGTAGTTTTGGCAATGCGGTTTACCAAAGAAATAACGCACGACGAGAAGGGTTTAAAAATCAATTAGATGCGTAGTAGAAAGTAAAGTAAGGTGTCTAGCACTCTTGAAAGGATTGGATTAAGTGAGATTAGAAATGCATACGTAGTTTTCAGGTCATGATGTTTAATAGAATCTTGAAAATATCAAACGTAAATTATTGAAAATTAAAACACCATGTGTTTGTAATAATTCAGTAGGCATATATTTTCTTATTCCTGGCAATAACCTAACGTTTGCTAATCATTTACATTTGTATTTATGTATAAATCTACCAAGAAGAGTACAATTAAACTACTATTGTTTGACATTTTCCCGCCTAGTCATGAAGTAAGAAGGAATTTCTACCATGTAGGAATGAGTATGGATGTATATTTGCCCCATGATAATTAGTAATATAATAGGCTAAGTTTATTGACATTTTGACGGAAGTATCAGGAAATCAATATAGCTGTGATGCGTATTAATGATTCAAAAATTAACAATATCAAAACAATAAACACAAAGTGCTTTACTTAGAAAAACTAATTTTCAGTCATTGAAAAGACACTTATTTTAAAAGGGAAATTGCAAAAATTACAATAAATCAAGAACCCGTTCTATTTAAGCAACAGTGACATCAGCTTCCGGAAAATGGCAGAGCAACATTTTTCATTAGGAAACGGTTTGTCTTTGTTTAATTATCAAAGAGTAAAGAATCAAGAGTTTGAGAAATTAATAGCATTTTGTATGCAAGTTAAATGTTGGTTAATCGATTGGTAGGTTTTTTGGATTCTTATACGATTCATTTATGTGTTTTATGCAATTAATGATATAATTTAAAAAGTATGTATCGTAATAAAAAATAACATTCCTCTAGAGAGCTATTCCTAAATAATATAAAAACTCCTTTAATTTGCAATGATTATTTAGGGGATAGGTTGATTATCTAGGTGTTAGGTTAAACATCTGAGGGTTAAGTACGTTAAGTACGCTTTTAAAATCATGTTCGAAGCTGTAAAACGATGGATATCCCTCGGATGGATCCTCATATCACTATTATTTGCCTATACTATTTTGCAGTCTTTTGAAACATTTAAAACTGGCTTCCTACGATGTAATCACATTTTAAATATTTATGCTTCGATTTAAAATGACGAAACATTTAATTCGGGTACGTAGATGGTGCTCTTGGTGTGGGAGGTGCGAAAGGTGTTTCACCCTACTTAGTTACCCACTTGATTTGCATTACAAACATAGAGAGAAAACCGAAGTAAGTTTACGCCCTCATAGGTCTACATACCAGCTGTAATTAATTAAGAAGAAATTAAACTTAATCAATATATCTGTAAACTGTTGAACATGTTGCTGTTTGATTTTAATGATGAATTTTGAATTATTTATAAATAATCATAACAGACGAAAAGCAATATAAATTTAATCTAATATTTGATACTCAATAAATTACTAAATAATGACTACTTTTCGTCCAATAACTTTTATCCTACATTCAACGTATTAATATAAAATAGAATAATAGTGCTGAGTACACCTGCCACAATGATAGAATGTCTATCAATTTGTATCGGTTGAGTTTCTGGGCGTATTTGTTTGTAGAAATAATTATTATAGCAACAACATCTTTTTTTAGAAAACACAAATAAAAGTTAAATGCGTAGCGTATAAATTACGTGGGAATAACAAATAGCGACGTGTCTTGGATCAAATAACGGAACAGGAAACATATCGCCCTCAATCTTGAAGTATATAAAACCGGCGACTGGTATTAATTCGAATAAGCAAATCTTAGACTCAGACCGAAGTGACAATAAACAAAACTTAAGAGGTAAGATATTTGTAGATATTTTTGTAGTACTTGAATTAGTTTAACTATTATTACATATTCTTATCAGAATAAGTTTCATTTTCAAAGAATAGTATTTTTGTTGCATAAATGAAAATGTTTAATGCGGATTGTAAAGGAAAGGAATAACATAATTTTAAATGGAGTGATGCATTTGACATTCAAACTTGTATTCATCAATTCTTTATTATTAGTCTGTCTTCGTTCTGTACTAATATGGTATCATTGTTAATATTATTAAATCAAAGCACTGTTTGATTTTAAATATGAAAGATATTATTATTAATCGGCTTCCAAGGTTCCTTGTGATTTTACTTTTCGTTTTAAGACGTAAATAATATTATACAATAGCGTGCTCACTGTATTAGTAACACGCACGGCATCTCAGTATCTTGCGTTTAAAAAATAATATAAATTTTGTTTTATGAGATAGTTATATGTTGCGTATACATTTAGTTTATAACATACTCTGTATGTTTGGGAAAGACATAAATTACTTTCTTTTAAAATGTTAATTGCTATATCTTATTGTTGTACTTTCACTTTTTCATTCTTTGTTTAATTTCGGTAGGTCTAATCTAAATATTAGTATAATAACCTAAAATAAATCATTATTCATAATTATAGTCGCAAACCCTGATTAGGTTTACATATAATAATCAGATAAGAGTTAGAGTACATTTCCCTGATATACAGTACGATTTGCTGATATTAATTGAAAATCAGAGTTAGATTTGATTAATGTTTCTTTAATGCCTATTCCTAAACTAATAGATACAGTATTAAATGTATGAGTGGACGAAGGGAAATCTAATACATAACATAGAATTATGTATAAAGTAGGCCTAATAATAGTATTGATACAAGACATTTGTTTAAAAAATAAAGAACACTATAGACTAAAAGTTGGTTTTAAAAAACACGCTAGCTTCAGTGAACATTAAACTATTGTTATTAAAATGTAGTCTCTTGTCTTGTAGGAGGTTTCAGATTCATCCCCCTTACTGATATTTCCAGCTCAGTCTAACATACATATCCTTACCCACAATGTAGGTCAGATTTGATTATAATAATTTATTTAACACTTTCTAAAAACATTAATTTTTATCCAATTTCCCCGTGTTTTTATATTATTCAGTTCTATACAGCAAAATAATTTTGAATATCAACGGTTAAGCCTAAGTGGATTAAAATATCCATCGTGTTAATAAACTGACAAGCCATTAGATCCAATTATACAAAATATATTTTAAACTTCCGAATATAATATCATGAAGTTTTTATTGTTAGCATCTTATTCGTGAGTATGGATATTTCACGGAACGGTATTAGCTATAGTGTCAGATTCTTCATATTAGTATTAATTGGAAATATACCACGTTGACACTTGTTTAGGAAATAATGACCAAACACTTAAAAAACATTTTATGGAAAACATTTTATAGTAATTGCTATCCTGAAATAGTAGTCCGACACGGTTTCATTAGCCAGTAGGTAATACGTCAATGACATGGGTCTTTTTAGTTGTATATGGATTATTTCAGATTTGTTAAAGCGTCTGTGTGAAATGTCAGATTTTAACATGGATTGCGTGATTGTATGTTGTGTGTGGGCCAGCTTTATGCTGGTAATTTTTGTTCAATGTTTTAAATTACATTATTTTATAAAAACACATTAAAGTACATCTGATTGTATCCTTGCCATTTGATTTGTAAATTACGTAACACATTTATTATTAATTCCAATAAACGAAAAATGATTTCATGGTGTTATTTAATTGTACTATTGCAGAATCAGCTTTTTGGAAAAGTGTTTAGATTTTTGTGAATAAGGTTAACTGATCCGTGGTTCGAAAATAATAATAATAATAAATCTCAACATTTTCTACTGTTGTTACGTTAGTGGTAAAATTTTGTTACGTTAGTGGTTAATGAAGTTTGTTACGTTAGTGGTAAATGGATGGTTACGTTAGTGATTTTTTTTAATTAGTGGTTAATGTTACATTAGTGATTGCTTGTTGATATATTAGCGGTTGATGTTAGTTACGTTAGTGGGTGATACAGACCTATCCTAAGCGAGTTTCCGCACAACCGACTCTATGTTTATAGCACAGCACTTTATTTCAATCAATTCCAATTTTTTTTAAAGCGGGTTTTGTATGTATTTATTTATTTATAATAATAAATACGTTTATTTTAAATCGGTATGTAGATAAATGTAAGTTAAATATATGTATAGTTCAAAATATTGTTCTAGTAGTATGTCTTATCCAGAAAACTTGTAGCGTATTTGTTATGTATGTAGTCTTTAAGATTTGTAACTTTTTTCATGTTCTTTGTTGTCAGTAGCGCAGTGAGCGTCTTTTTTTTAGACGGATGGTTGCGCTTTACAAATTTTCATTATTAGTAGTAGTAGTAGTAGTATTAATTGATTTTTTTAATTTCTAGTATAGGTTAATTGATGCTACTTACAAAGGTCACAAGTTCTATCTGGTTAGTCAATCATTCGTATTTCAATCGTTCTGATAATCAAATTTAGCGTTTATTTATGTTATATACTTTTGTTTTGTTAGATATTTTACTATGAAGTAACTGTACTGAATTCTTCTGTACTGATATCGTATCACGTGGCATTGCTAAATATGTTGGATGTGACATAAAAGTGCTATTAAATTGTTCTATTCAACGACTCACATATGATGCTTGATCTAGCTGTTGACGTCAAACACTGAAGTACAGTATTCTATAAATGTTTATAAGTTGATTGTTGAGAATCCCAATTCAACTAAACATTTCTTTATATTATGTTGTAGTACAGTAAACTCATTAACGAGACAACAATAAACATCTTAGAGCATACGTTATGCTACTCATGAGAATTGCTTTAGTCAATGCCCTAAATGACATACTATTATTAGTTTGTTATTAGTTTATTTCATCACTGTATAAAGCCCCAATGTGTAACTAACAAAAGTTCATTGATATTACGATCCGAATTAAATTCTACATCTCATTATTTAATGGTGTAGATAAGCCAGTTGCGGGTTTTGTCCAGTTCATTCCTTTACATGAAAACAACAAGAAGGAGTTCCGGTTATTAAACAATTCCATATTTTGTTATGTTATGATACTACTTCTTAACATTCCTTTTTTGTTAAATCTTCTATTTACAAAACCAATTGTATATTAAATAAAACTACAAACTTGTTTACACATGTAACTGTGCTTTTATACATAACTATATACATCAAATGCATTGTATGGTGTACACTGCTAGTATTAACCTGTTCAAACATTGATATATAATAAATGACACGGATTTACATTTCAACAACTGTCGCTTAGGTATTTGAAATACATTTTTCGGCCATTTTTTACATGAATTTTATTGCACAACCAACCAATTTTTAGTCGCGTGCTTGCAACACGACTCTACAGCTCACAATCTCGGTCGGTTGGTCGGTAAACACCAACTTGGACACGCGACTGCAGCCGCCATGTATATGGCCTTGTTTAATATAAATTGCGCAATGATATGAAATTGAAATCTACATTGGTTAAAGTTTATTGTTAACGATTATTCATACTCTTGTGCTTCCAAAGTTGAGTATCCATTTGATTAGATGTATTCGTGTCTGCTTGGAAAATTAAGTTGTAGTAACAATTTATCAATTTGACGACTGCACTAATAATTGTGACGTAATTATAACTAGCAGATTTGTTCAAACATTTAACGCGTTTCTATCGAATTTGTCAGAAATGTTACTACTGTATTGACTCATACAATATTATACATATAATGAATGTTTATGAGGGGAATGACACAATTAATTTATGAGGTGAAAGATGAAACTGAAACTGACCAATCACAAGCGATGGATCTTCCTAACTTTCGCTTTCGTTGGTCAACTGTTACTTGCACCAAATCACATCTGGGGAATCCCGCTTGATGAAAAACATCGCCGTAGTTCACGTTATGGTCGATGCACTAAAATGCACGTACTATTTTGCATTCTATTCAATCAACAACGATGATTAAGCTATCATCAAATCCGGAAATGATCTTAGTTTTTTACTGCCATAGCTCACGTGTTAGCCTAATAGGATCGGTGACAGTAATTAGTGTAGGCCTACTTATCAACCACCTTTATTCTATTTGCATCCAACTTATAAACACCTTCCGTGTGATTGGCTTTCCGCTAAACCACATATCGATCGTTCACTTGGTTCAGTTTTGCTGGTATGTACATGACTTACGGTGATGGATCAATAATATTATTGACAGAATAGTGATTTGATTTTAATTAAGCGTTAAATTACTGAATCCAAACATTGATAATATCACTCTGTGCCTACGCAGTTTATGTATTAGGTACACATATAAACGGTGATCTGTTACTTATGACATATATATAAAGACACCTGCTGAATTGCAAATACAGCCAATATTTGATAATACTTACGGATGTTCATTCAGTACCGCAAAAGTCCGTATGTTTAGCGGGAACCATAAGATAATACTACACTTTTTTTTCTTTTAGGCACGCTCACCTTAGGATATGGGATTTCTTCATTTCTTTGTAAAAGATTGTTTTTCTGTTTTTTACTAGAAAGGAAAACATATTTTGTATTTAGTTTGACGCATGGGGTTCAAACTAATTTTATTTCAAAATAACTAGTTTACATATAGGGTAACATTTTCCGATGCTTGTCTTGTAAAATGACATTATCATTAAAAAATCACACCTTCTTTAAACAAAATGGATTAAAGCAGGCCATTTATAGCCGTCCTAAATACCAATTTACTGCACATTGTACATGCTATTTTCAAAACGAAGATTTATTATGGCAATAACATACGTTTTGAATGTCAAATTTCATCGATCGTCTTCTGCTGGATTTCGTGTCAATATCAAACACTATACTCTCTCCGCCCAAACTCTTAAAGAACGTGAAAGAAAATGTAATGCCGATGTCAAAATCAATGAAAGAGTACACCATAAACAGCTATACATCTTAAGATTTATTCATTTAGTTTTTGTTTTAGTAAAAATAAAGAATGTTAAAGTCGTATTTTGTTGTTACATGACCCTTAACGGAAATGATGTACATTATCATATTGTTATTCTTCCTTTATTTACCAATTATAGCAATAGCAAATTAGAGCAAACAAATTAATTTTAATAACTCAAACCCAATATATTTTACAATTTTTAAGACAGTGCATTTTTACCAGATATATTCATCTCATGTTTTCTAAAGGAATGTGTCATACACTTGAGATCCCGTAATATATTTTCATATATTTTCTCACAAAATATAATTTAATATTTTAGGGAAGAAGCAATTGTTTGATTTTTACCGCATAAAAGAAAATTTGACAATTTAAAATACTATAGCCTGGAGGAAAACACAAAATATTGTAATCATTTCACTGCGTATCGTAACTTATTCAAGAAATATCATCTAACTAAATAGTAATTACTTCATACTTTACAATATTTTCTTATTATGAAACGGCAAATTCTTAAGAAACGATGCTTTGCAATACCGTACCATAAATAATAAATCATATGAATTTAATCAATCAAACCCAATCTATTTTACAATTTTTAAGACAGTGTATTTTTTACCAGATATATTCATCTCAGTTTTGAGATGTGTATCCGTAATAAAAGTTGTTGAATTTCATTGACGGATGGATAAAATAATATATAATGGAATGAAATCACAAAGTGCAATACAAATCAATCTAACATTTTGATTTTACAATATTATTTAATTACATTAGTGGTTACTGAATTTTACGTCAGTTGTTAAGTTTGTATTACCTGTACGTTAGTCCTCAATTGATTTTTAAGTTAGCGGTAGACTTAAAGGCCAGTGGCCGTATTCACCAATCTCACTTAGGCTAAGGGAAATACTTACCCTTAAAATTTAAGAATTCCCTTAACAAAGGGAAACACTTAAGGGGTATTCACAAATGAGTTAAGGGATTCACTTACCTAAGGGAAACACTTAATTTAAGGGTAAAAATAATCATAAATATTCATGAGTTGTCCCATTGTCCAATCACAGAGGATTTAATTCCCCTATGGTCCAATCACTTTCCTCTCCAAAACTAATTTGCATATTTAAAAAAAGAGTAAGGGGTTGGGGGGACGGGGAGGATGAAGAGAAAAATGTATAGACGTGACGATGGCAGTCAAAACAAAAACAAGTAAATGAATATTAAACCTAGACTAATTTGTATGAGGATCAAGAAAAATAGGTCTAGCCTAGATGCTACTAACAAACCAACATTCTGTGTAGGCCTAAACCTGTCTGTATTGAGGCATATGCATCCTAGGCTGGTTACTGGGCAGACCAACAGGGGGCCTAGCATCTCTACCTAGCCTACTAGAATGGGGCTAATTTCTATTACAACGAAATGGGAAGCCATCTTCCACAAAAATAATGGCAGTCAAAACAAAACAAATAAATCAATATATAGGCATAGACTAATTTGTATGGGTGGGGATCAGCAAAAAAAGGTCTAGATGCTACTCAAACCAAACATGAATCCTAGGCTGGTTAGTGGGCAGACCAACAGGGGGCCTAGCATCTCTACCTAGCCTAGACTGGGGCCATCTATAAGTAGGCATAGTACTCGCACTTGCAGAATCGTCAGCAAAACCAAGGTACGAATAGAGTTAAGGGAACTTTTAAGGGACCTCTGAGGTCCCTTAAAAGTTAAGGGAAAAATAGACCAAGTTAAGGGTTTCCCTTAACCTTAAACCCTTTGTGAATACCACTTAAGTGAAACCCTTAATATTTTCTTGATTTAAGGGAAATCCTTAGGATTTAAGGGAAATATCTCACTTAAGTGTGATTGGTGAATACGGCCACTGGTGCGGGCAAAAAATTTCTATTGATCATACATTCCAATAATTATCGATTTATAGTTTCTCCTATGTTTCATAATTTTTGGGATTTTATTTGTGTTACAGGAGCTTGTTGAAAATTAGCACTTTCATATCAGTGGGGGGATAGTTCAAATTACACAGTAAAATCTCTATTCTTTTGTACACAAATTTTGAAAATAGAGAGGCATTTTAAAAAGCTATGAAAAATAAACGGTGTGGTAAAAAATGTTATCAGATGACTAAATATAGGTAATATAACTTGAATTTTACATTTCTGGTATTTTTATTCAACTTCAGAATGTTATTTTCATGCTATAGCAAAAATTATCCACTGTATATCCACCATCTTTTTTCACCTTCTAGGGAGTCACCAGACATGTTATTACTTTATGTTAACTACCTAACTACTGAAAAAAAGTCTTCCTGGTTTTTTTGAAAGAATTTTGCCAAATTTTGTATTTGACCATATTAGGGGAAATTCATGGTTTTTCGTCTTGATTTCTGTTACAAATATTTGATTTATGTACAATTAACCAAATGTTATATTTTTATATTTAAAATTCATGCCTGTACCTGAGCTTTAAAGGCCAGGTGCGGGGTAAAAACTTATATTGATCATAATATTCCAATAATTATCGATCTATAGTTTCCCCTATGTTTCATAATTTTTGGGATTTTATTTGTGTTTGAACATAAGCACTTTCTTATAGTTCAAATTACACAGCAAAATCTTTTTTTGTAAATAGAGAGGCATTTTTAAAAAACAGCAATATTCACTACGTGAATCCTAATTCTGATAGGTGTACGTGTTAATTAATAACTTTAATGTACGCGCTGTAATTAGGCGTGGTTATATTAGCAGTTTTTATACGTATATGTATCTTACAACAGTATATGAATTTATTACAATCCACTTATTTGAAAATACGGTACATTCTATTTTATACAATCAATATTGAACTTATATGCATTATGTTTTATCCATGTCATAATTAATGATTACATCAGCAAGGTCCTGAAATAAAACCATTTAAGTGCACTATCGCTGTATTAACTGGGGTTTATTACACCACAATAGGTATTTTGTCAAACAATTTCCTTTTTTAATAGTCCACATCTAATGAACAACTTAGACCTTGACTTGAAGAACTTCTTAAGCATCTAATCTAAACTAAATTGCGTCAACATTGGCTTCATATGTTTTTAACATACTCGTGTTTTTGGTTTTTTTTTTCTTTTAAATGTCATTTTTTTTCTAACCACCTTAATCACGTAAATTGTGGATTATTTAATTAAATAAATAGTCTATTATGAATTTAGTTGTACTTTTAGCGGCTGCAAGCAATCCTGGGAAACGCTTACTTTCCAGTTTTTAAATGATTACAATACTGTTAATGAAATGTGATGACATTAGCCTTTGTAACAACACATGATTAATTTGTTTGACGCACCAGTTATGTTGTTTACAGTATTTAAACAGCTAGAGTTGTAAATTGAAACGAATCACTGTTTAACCTATAGATTTTGGGTTAACAAAGACGTCTTTCTCACTCAATAAAACAATCACACTATGCTTATTTTTAGCAAAGAACCGTTCTTGTATAGAAAGTGTTGATAGAATTGACAATTTTAAGACTAAAATTGAATCGATACTTGCACGGCGTTAATTGGTTAGCAGCATTAAGCAAGCACAGTGGTTTAATCTAGAAATACACATTGCTAAAATAATCACGAAACGAAATAATATACGTTCTATATAGTAATTTCCGAGTGTGTATTATATAAATTTTCATTTTAGAAATACCAAACTCTCAATAAATAATTACAATAATGAAGTGCTCTGATTTCGTGACCCTAACCCTCTAAGCATCTCCTCGTCAGAATCAACCAGTGTTGCTGGTGTACAATCACTGTAATTTGGCTTGAGTTGCAAACTGGTGGTCAAAATCGTGCCCTGAAATTATTTTCTGAAATTGAACCGGATATAGCCTGCCCTCTATTGATTATTATCAAACCAAATCCCGATGTAGTCAATATTCTTTGTCAGTAGTAATGATAATGGATATTCATGACCCTATATTATTAACCACTGCAATATTCTGCTTACTTTCCAAGGATTCGCCTACAGTAATTAAATACGGTAGGTTACTCGAAGGTAGTTCAAGTGTTATTCGCTTGATACAAAGACATTTTAAAACGACTCTCGATTGTTAGCATAGACAAGCCAATAATACATCATAGTAATTAAAATCGAGACCAATGTAAGATAAAGCCATAAGTGGTATTTATGACAAACAACTTCCATAACGTACTTATTTACCATTAATAACCTTCATCGCACATTACCCGATAATGAAGATGAAAATGGTCAACAACATTTTATTAAATAATTTATTATGATCATTACTAATATCATGAGCATCATTTCAGTCATTATTAGCCCAATACATAGCGAGGGCCACTCTAAGATAAACCTATCCTTTTCTGTTATGTACAGATTTTATGCAGGATATGGCAAAAGGCTACAATCTCATATCTACACCTGATTTGTTGTCTTCCTTGTATGCCTGTTGTGTTATGTTATCAATCCACTGCCGTTCGTTCTTGCGAGGTGTCCTGCCCATCTCCAATTATTTATTTTTACTTGTTGGCTCTCTAATCCGCTATTTTTCTGTGCAATGTGTCCATGTTCCTTTGTATTATTTTAAATTTATGTTGCATAAGTATTTTTGTCATTACCCAAATCTCTTCTTCGTAAGATGGTAACATACATTGATTAAAAAACATATTCTGATACTACTTGAAGATTAAAAATTGATAATACTAGAGGGGGAGCTCGCTTCGCTCGCTCCCCCTCTAGGAAGTGTAGACGATGGTTCTCGGAATGATAATGTTCTCCTTATACGTTTTCTGTCGGTTACCATTATTGAAAATGCTTGACATTCGTAAAACTAAACTACTTTGTTTCACAGTGTTTTAGATGATTAATAACATTTTAAAGTATAGTTTTTATTGTTTGGTAGGGCCCTTTGGGGAGGCGGAGTTCATTTGAGGGAGGTGCTTATTCGAGGGATATATGTTAAATTTGTTAGTTTTAATAATAATAATAATATGGTAACATTTATAATCAAATGAAATCCTCAAATAGATATGAAAAGTGGTAAAAAGAATAACAAATGCTTTGGTAAATTGTAGATAACAGTGCGGTAAATTCTACTACAAATAGTATAATTGTGTTGTTATAAATATGTGGATGGACGTTTATTAGATAGTTGGGTGGGGGGGGGGGGTTATTATTCAAAGTGATGTTTTATTGGAGAGGCGTTTATTCAAATGAATACCATCCTAATAATTATTAATACATTATTTAATTTAATCATCTTTTGAAACTAACTGCCGTGACAGAGTGGGCCCAAGAAAGAAGACATTACGGCTTGCAACATGGGCAGACATCTCGGTCCTAACAGGACACAGGAAGATAGCCTACAGTTATTCCTGCAAGCTTACTCAATAAAACTCAGCTATCCAGATTTCACTCGAAAAATGTCTTATCATCAAATCTCTCTATGTAATTTTGTAATACTATTCCTCAAAATATATTCTGATTCTTTATGGCGTATATTTAATTTGATCTTTATTAATTTGCAGTATAATTTCTATTATTTAACTACTGTACCTTCACACACGCGCGCGGTATGTTTTAAAATAAACAAAAAACTGAAATGGCTATGACTATGGCCAACTTAAGCTCCAGTCCTACTATCTGATTTTTTTTTCGTCTTCCAAAGGGACACTGTATTGATTGACGGAAAGTGCCTGTTTCCAGTCACCTTTAGGGTCAAATCTATTATTTTAACTGCTCCCTTGTGTATAAAAGAGAGAAAATATTTGAAACCAGGTTGTTGCAAGGTGAACTTATCTTAAACCCGGAAATTACTTTGACCGCGAAGAATTGAAATTGAGATGAAAATCTAATGTTGAAATCATAAATTTTGTTAAAAAACTCTTCATAATATCTTCCTAAGATAGAAATATGGAACAATAGCGTCGATGTGAACACTAATGTTATCAAATCTACGTTTCGCGGTACATCTCAGATAGATAAGGTAGGTATCCAAGGCGGAGATTTGTACCGAAGTGTTTGCATTGTGCTCGCCTATGTCAGAATTAACCATAATTTATATATAGATTATTATTTATTTACTTCCTGTGTGACGTAACAAAATACTATTACACAATGTTATACACTCAAATTAAATAACTTCTACGTGATTTAACTTGCTGTAATAACATAGGTTGCTTTAAGTCGCTATCCTAAATGAACTAATTGAAGAAAGTATTCAACCGATGAGGTTGTTTTAAAATCATATCATATCATATTATAATGATCGTTTAAAAATTATTGAATTAATTTTAGGAAGTGGATATAAAAGCTATTTAGAAAAATATCAGAACAGCGTATTTCAATAAATTATACAGAAATGAACTTTGATTTTATATTACAGTATAGTACTAATTCACAAATGTATTACTAATAGAATTCATGAATTACCTTTTTAGTCTTCTCTACAGTCGGTCGGTTGGGCGGTCGATCGGTTGGTCGGTAAACACTTGAGCACGCGACTGCAGCCATTTATATGGCCTTGTTACTCGAAAACTGTGTAGACAAGTAGAATGTCTGACGCTCTGTAGTGGAAACTAAAGCTCCATATTTATTATTCACATCACCAAAACCTGTATAGATTTAAAGTAATGGATAATTTCTTACCCTGTAAGTTTATATAGCTCGTATTTCTTCATTTACGAAATATTTCTTTGGTGCAAGTTATAGTTTGATGTCCTATAGTTGGATTATAAAATAACACACTATATGTATGAATCCGAGAGAATATTTTACAATGCAATTTTAAAACGTATGTGTAGGCCTGTATGGTATTGGTACGACGCTTTCACACCAAAAGCAAAACTCCGGAGACACTCCGGAGTTGACGCCCCGCTGTTTGGTGTGAAAGGTAAAATCAAGAAACTCCGGAGTTTAAAACTGCGGGATTGAACAGCTGAACATTCTCCGGAGAGCGAACTGCGGGGACACCCCGGTGTTTTGGTGTGAAAGGTACCAACATCAAACTCCGGAGTGTTTCGGGTCAAAAGGTAATTCTCACACGATCACTCATTGCTTTAGTTTTATTTCAAAATACTTTAAATATTTGTACAAAATATATAGCGGGTCTAGAAAATAATAAGTAGTATCAATAAAACATTATATTACTTCTGAGACTTTTGAAAGTAATTATTAAATTAAAAATATTATCAATTAAAATAAATAAATAATATAAGTAAATGTCGCCCTCTATTTTGTTTGTTTACATAGCGACGATCATTAGAATCATTTTAAATAATAATATTAATAAAGATATGCGTGTATTAAACAGCATAATACATTACATAGGTTAAATACTACATTTATTTCTTAATAAATTGTATTGGTATATCAGATGTGTACATTTATTACGTGTAATATGCGGTAGTTTCAGACACATTTTTTCTAATCAAATCTTCAAGATTGAAGTTGGATCAATGTGTCTACTTGAAATAAATGTTATTATATAGTATCAGATGTCATTTCAAGTCTAATCATTGTATTGTTGTGCTATCAATAGTGATATCGCCATGATTCTAAAATTCGATGTTATTTAATCTCAAAGATAAAGATTATATTTCGGTTTCAAATTGAGATATCTCTATAAAAAGAGCATAGTGATACGGAATAAAATTTGTTTCCCACTGTGGCATATTTGCATCTTTAAGACTACAATACTGTATATACAAATTTATATTTATTTCAGTAATTCTTAACAATGTGTACAGTACCCATATTATCAAAGTGGTCCCTTCATAGGGTGGCTATTGAATGGAGGTTGCCTGAGTGTTAAAACATACTATTTCTCCTGATTGTTTCACGGGGAAGTGTCCCCTCTAATAGAGACGTTCTATGAAAATATAATCAAAAAATATTTGATATGTTATTAATATTTTTTCAAATCAGAATGTTAGGAAATTATTATATTAAGACAATCTACACTGCTGATAAATCGACATCATACATTTTAGACATTTACATATTTCAATTGACTACTTATTTATTTTTACGATAATATTCATTTAACGTATGAATGTCCGTATTAAAGCAACTAAACACAAGTTGAGCCCTGTTCTATAGACTATAGAAGACGGATTCATGGATACTCTTCGACCAATGAATTTCGCGTGGTTTTGTGCGTTGTTCTCAAATGTTGTATATACCAATAATTAGTAGCAATTAAAGTAAACCTATATTATGAAGTTGGGTAGTACTCTGTTGAATTGACCGGATTCAACGATTTTACAGGAAAGGGGTAAAGAGGGGGAAAAATCAACGTTAACATTCGTTAAAATCTGACATGCGACGATGTTTTTCACCTTTTTTGTACACTTTTAAGTGTAAAGTGTAAGTTAAAATAATTATAAAAAAAACAATTCAATTTATTGTTAGTCTTTAGTGTAAGCCTAGATTAAGATATCAACAAATCATGTTCTAGGCAAAGTTGAGAAGCATAAAAACTGTTTCAATTTTCACGCGTGGCTGGACATGGTGTTGCAACACCTCACGTCCGCGTGTCCCAGGAACCCCTTAAAAAAAACCAAGAAACCATGAACGATGGCGTAAAAATGTGTAAATATTAGCGGTCCGATTTGATTTGAAGTCTTTCGCCATGCATTATTAATGAAGCAAACTTGCTGAGAAAGTGTTTTCCACACACGACGCGCGAAGATTTATCGATACCCCGAACCATCGACTGACGATCATGTTTTTGAAAATTGAAATCACGGCATATTCAACAACAAAATATTTTTTTCACTGGAGATAACAAATCATATATTTAATTGAAACATAACAGCGGAGCCCTGATCTAGATACTTCCAGTGAGAATAAAAAATAAAAATCATCTGTAACTTAATATCATGCACTGGGACCAACTATCCTATACATACAAATGTCGGTATCCGGCTATGCCCTGTCCTCTATTAGTAGTAGTAACGTTTTTAGTCATATGTCGGTAGGTTGGTCGTTCGGTCGGTTGGTCGGTAAACACTAACTTGAGCACGCGACTGCAGCCATGTATATGGCCTTGTTGTAGTGACCTTTTGTCAGCAATTACCAGTTTGCAATTGTTCCGAATGTTATTGCAGCTAATGCTTGATTCCATCCCAGTATTATTCGACGAATCACAAGCGGTGGATTATTCGAATTATCACTTGCCATTCGTCAACCCTCTTGAATTGCGGTTAGTTTCTTGCGTTATGTTCTACTAGTATAGTGTGAAACAAGCTTAGACTAATCTTTAAATAGAGGTAGTCTGATGTAGACCTGATTTCATTGAAGTTTTTGCTAATTGGTTGTTACTTTTAGTCTGCGGAGCTTATTTATTCATTTGAATGTTTTCCTCGTTATCATAACTTGCCAGAGGTACTAACATGATTAATGTTCTGTTTTCTTGCAGTTTTAGGTAATTTAATTGATTAGTTTCTTTCAAATATAACGTTATTATTGAATAACAAGGTTTAATATTGCTACTTGACATACACCTATAAAAATTATTGATCGTTTTGTTTGCCATTTGTTATATAGACAATAAAAACTAATAATTAGCTTTCACATCATCATTTATATTGTGTTAATAATTTTATAAAGTAAAACTATTATATCCATACGTTCATCAGACTGAGGCCATTATATAGTTATAGAATACTTCTTTAAAATATATGAAAACTAACTTACAACAAAGTTCAGATAATTTGTTATTATTAAGCAATACGATAAATAATGAACAAAACATAAATATTTATAGAAATCGTAATAACAACATAAATAATAAATATTCATTTGTAAAATATAATTAGAATTAATAATGTTATATTAGTATCATCTTCACATTAATTTTTAAATGGATATTTAAGTTAACTATTATCAAATTAGGCTTAAAATATAAATCAATAACCACAATCAGCAAATAGAAATCGTGCGCATGCATATTAATTTTTTCCATGCTGATTTCAATATGATTCACGTTTAATAGGTTTATTACGGCATATTTCTTGTAATATTAAATTTGTATAATATATCAAATCATATTAATACATTAAAATAAAAGCCCCAATAACATTTCTAAATTGAGAAATTTCAAACTACGTACATTTGACCGTAAATTTTAAGGTATGTTAGAGTAAAAAAATTACAAAATAATATATGATATAAATCTTTTTTTTTTTATTATTTTATTTATTTCCTGTATTTCATATTACAAATTTATACAAAATAACAATAAAGTAACCTTTAAAAGGTACAAAACATATTGCTATTATTATACAAAAACAGATGTCATTTAAACAAAAAAGAAAGATGCAAAATACAAGTCTAACTATTTTTTTTTAAATGTGCTGTTCAATTTTCTTATAACTCTCAAATACCGATTTCAAGTTATTTATGTGAGATTTTTTTCGTTAACTTTGCAATTTTTAAATATAGAGTTTTTGCAATCACTATAAAGTTATTAATTGCATGGAGTTATTTTTATGATTTTCAATACCAAAACATATCTTTTATTTACCTAAAGTCACTTTTTTTTAAACTTTTGTTCAATAATAACTTATATTTTCAATTACTTTGCATTAAAAAAACATTCGACAATTGATATCTTATGAATCTTTCTTACTAAAATGACTGATATCTATTTTTCTAATGCAATGTTTGGGGACACTCCTATTAAGAGAAAGGGGCACGTTTCAGTGTGATAAATTTTTTATTCAATCCTATTAAGGAGACAAAAATGTTTCTGTTCTACTGTATTTTAATTGTTCTTATTTTTTCCACCAACAGTATTTGATTAATACAAACAGTAGGCCTATAGATACAGCAGAATGAGGAATCTCATCTGGACCACAATTACTAGTAAAGATTAAAATCTGTGTTGCCTTAATGAAAGGCTAGTTTATATTGAAGACGTTCGTGACATCTTATTTTGTTTCTTCTTTTTTTTTTTCCAAATTAAAACCTTCTCAGAGATCACGCCTGTGAATTATTATTATTAATACAAATATTTACCTGAAAAACTGTAATTTAAAGCAAACAATTATCAAATTGGCTGCCAGCCAATACATTTTTTAACCGTTTATTTTGTCTTTTTATAAGTTACAAAAATAATGTTGTTTCTATGAAATTGATTAAAACTACAAAATGGCCTGCTCAAAGTCCGATTTTATTCATCTTAATTTTTATGTTTTTTGGGGACAATACAAAATTAAATTGTTTTCTTTTATGAAATCCAAAAGTGTTACATATCAGTAATATAGTACAACGATGAAGTGTGGTACGGTGTAGTAACTTTATATTCTTTGCAAAAAAAACTATTTGCTTACAGTTTCTATTAAATAGTTCTCAATACTAATTGGTTTTCTTAACTGCGTGGTTGAACGCTATAAATTTTATCGTACATGTATGATTTAAAATACAAAACACATCGAAATTGCAAATGAGAAATAAAGCTTGAGAAATGAGCTTTTGATTAAACGTAGGACTGTAGAATTATTACAAAAAGACAAACATTTTCCAATCACTACCTACAAGTTAGATGCTAAAAAATGGCATAATGGTTTATTTTTTCGCCGACTGCCATTGATTTGAAAAATATCTACTGATCAATAAGTTGTAATAAGTTACTGGATCGCTTTTCTCTTTTGGGTTATAAATATGCATTAACTGTAACTATTATTTGCAGGGAATTTGATTATTTTGTATACAAATTATTTTGGTTTTCTTATTTTTTTAAGTAATAGTTAGTTGGATTATTATCGTGTTATATTTTCAATAAACAAGTTGCTTATTAGTAGGTGTTAAACGTATTATTTAAATATAATCCATCAACACCAGTGTACTTCAGGTACATAAGATTATTATTGATCGGTTTAATTAATTTCAAGTTCTTTGAACTTCGCATTTCAATATTGTTCTTCGTCCATTACCATTGATATAATATAACAAAATTGTAAGTATCGATTTCGAAACTTCAACAACATCTTAATCATTTAATTTTAATCTCATAACTATTTTAATCATGCTATTGCAGATTATATATCTAGGCTTACTGTCGACCTTCCATTATTGAGTGAAATTACTTCCGTTTATACCAATATTAAATCATATCCATGTTCATGATAATTAATTAAGTTTCAATGTTGAAATAGGGTCAAAACACTTTACACAATATTTAATCTCATACAGCGGCAAAATCGCAATTTATCTTAACATGATTATTAATTGGTAGTTAGTCTGGTCATAGACATGAATGAAATTCATTACTGTAGTGCATAGATAGGTATATTGTTTATTTCTGAAATAGCTCCATGTCTATCTGTTGAGCAAGTCACTTGATTACACCATTTTTAAATACATACATTGTAACTTAATTTAAACTTTAAAAACAAAATTGGCCTACTGTATATAAACATTCATTTTTTAGAGTAGAACAACAATAAAAGTAAATAAATTGTATTTAATGATTTTGCTTTTATCTTAAAATCATATATAATTCATTCACATTGTAAATGGAGCAATGGCTAGAATCCAGTGATAAGGGATCGTATAATCGTAAGAGATCTAATGTTCAACGATAGGGTTAGATTTCTTATAATGTTTTATAGTTATAATATATATTTTTAGACGCGTGCAAATGCGAATCTAGAGCTTACTATGTCGGTCGGTCGGTTGGTCGGTAAACACTAACTCTAATTTGAGCACGCCATGTATATGGCCTTGTTCGTAATCGTGTCTGTTCATTGGCTGTGTCAAACACATGAATAACGTTTGTTAATCCACACAGTGCTAGCGTTATAAACTCTATAGATACTACTATCGTAGGCCTTGTCCTATTTCACGTAAATCCGTGGTTGGAAAAAATAATTGTTATATATGCAAAATTGTTCATGTTTTCAGCGAAAGTGAAAAAGAACACAAAATAAAAGTCAAACTCCAATGTTACCGTATCAGGAGCTTCGTCACAATCCCTGTAGGGGGACCAATTAATGTGGCCATAGTAGCAACTCTCAATTCGATACGCTCATGGTTATGCATATACAAACACGCACTATACTTAGGTCTACACAGTGTGGTGGCGAAATGGTCTACGCTTGCGGACGCATTCCCCTCCAAATAAAAGGCAAAAAGGGCCACCTTTTTAGGCCGTTAGGTCTGATTTTTTTTAAAGTATAAGTGTGATTTTTGTAGACCTGCAGCCCTACTTTTCAAATTTGCTCAGTCCCAACTATAGAACTGGTCATGGATACTTAAACATTTCGAAGTATATTACAGTCAGTGCATTGTCTGGGGACCATGGTGGGCTGGTCCTGAAGACCTATAATTTCGTTTCATGTAAACTGCATTTTGCAGGGACCTAGGAGCTCAATTTTTCATAATTTTCTTAGCTCAACTCAACCATCCATGGCGAGCTGGTCCTGTAGACTTATAATTTCCTTTAATTTATCAATAGGGCCTATAGGCCTATAAGTACAATTTCAAGGGACCTACAGTTATATTTTTTCCAATTTTCTTAGCAGCTCAGCCCTACTGGTAGGGCTGGTTTTGGAGACATATATATTTTTTTCATATTTCGAAGCACTATACTCCAACCGCGGAGACCTAGCAACTCTATTTTTCTAAATATTCTTAGCTCATTCCCAACCTTGGTGGGCTGGTTCTCTGTAGACTTGTAATTTGGTATGTATAATTGCAATTTCCGGGGACCTAGCAGCTCTATTTTTCAACATTTTCTTACAGATCAGCCCATGTGTGTTAGTCTCGCGCATTTACAATTTTAGCACCCCCAGACAGCAACTATACGTCTCTGCGATTAACGATATACCTCTTGGCCCGTGGGTACGTTTTACGTTCGCGGATATTTTCTATGATAGGCATATTGAACTTTAAAGGTCACTTCATTTTTAAAATTGAAAGAATGGATTTAAACAGTCATCGCATCGGACCTCGTTTTTCACACAGTTTTTAATTTTATGTACCATAATTACCCTACCTTATTAAAACAGCCTCAAATTGCGCTAGAACGAGTTGCTTCCAGGGGAAAGGCCCTCTGGACCCCCACTGGGACCCTTGGCCCTTAGCCTAGTGATGCTCGCGTTGCTCGCATATCCCCCAGCCCCCACCCCTCGTGGAATTTAGCCCCGCTGGATCTACATTGTGACATGCATATAAAGGCCAGACAATTATTAGTTATTATTCATTTAATTGCAATTAACACGCCTATAATTGCTGTAGTAAAAATGTAACTTCACTGTGCTCCATCAAAAACATATTGTCTTTCCTTATAATTATATTACTGTATTTTATATTTCTATTTTATCTCTGTTTTAATAAATAGAATAGAAACTGAGACCGGGCCTTTCTTATTAGACAAAAAAAATACATCAATGAGGTTACCACTTGGTGCTGCTAGAAACTGACATGATAGTGCAGTATCTCGTCTACTATTAATACTCATAAATGCCGATTAACTCATTATTATGTCATACTAATGTTATTATAATACTTAGTCGAACGTGTCTATAGCCATTTACGTGTGATTAATGAGAAAGCCGGGACGTGAAATACACTGCATTCAAAAGATATACCGTACTGTACTTAAAATTTAACCACCTAACTACGAGGGCAATCAGATCAGATCAATTTTTATCGATTATTTATAGCGACTCTACAGCTCACTATGTTGGTCGGTCGGTCGATCGGTCAAATTTGAGCACGCGACTGCAGCCATGTATATGGCCTTATTTTGAACAGCTAAACATTAGCTACACAAAATAGAATTACATGATTGATTTCTTTGAAACCTATAATAATATTAAGTTGACACCTTCTACAGCAACAATGTCAACTATCCTTGATAATTATCACTTTAGAATTTCAATTTCCTATATAATTTAAAGTGGATAAAAAATAATAACGGTACAGTATTCTCTTGGTACCATAGTATTACCGGTAGTATTAATGATGAAAATGAGATATCTAAAGTTGAATTACAATAATCATTCTATAATAATACATTGCATAGGATAGTCGTGCAAAATGATTATGAAAGTAATTTATACATTTAGTTTATTAATGATAGGATTGGGTGTGGAATGCGCAATTCGCATTTTAATGACGTTAATCGCAGATTGGATCACTGTTTGTCTTTTTGAATAGACGTAAAGTTGTTGGTCTCAAGTGCAGTTATAGTATTGGTCCATATCAACGTTAACGAACATAACTCTTCGTAATTGTCATATATACATTCCAATACTTATAATTGTATCGTTAGGTTAAAAAATATAATAAGTAGCTACATCTCGGAAGTATATGTTATTAAAACAGTGATATCTCAATTTGTTTGATTTTAATATGCCGAAATGGATAATCATTTCCTAGAGGACTGACATCACACACTTCGGACTTGTCAGATTACAATGCGTCTATTGTTACAGACCAAAATAATTATTATATTGAGAACCCTTAGGAAATACAAGATAATTGATGACGTGCTTCCTCAAAATTCGTTCACAATCTTAGCAAAACTCATATCATCAGATACGAATAGGTGAATAATAAACATCATAATTATGATGGTTGAAGATTACGGAATCAAATAAAGCACCCACCCTACATAATCCGCTAGAGCTACCGTAAATTATAAATACTGTACTCTCGGTTACAATGACAAAAAAAGAATTGTTTGCATTTTTTCTTAAAAGTTACATTTTGTTTGCCTATGCCCTTGTGTCTTTTTTAATATTTCTATTTATATATACTATTTTGTAACAGGGGGTTTCTACTTACAAGCTGTGCTTCAGAGATTCCCCCTTTCCATTATTTCGTGTTTGTAATGAATATTTATGTATGTTTATGTTTTATTGTGAATGGAAATAAAGAAACAAACAATATTTCAATTTCTGTCAAATTGAATCTAAGTAAATGAAAGTGTTAAAACTATGTTTAATTTGCTCATATTTACAGCAACAAAACTGTATTTAGGTATGTTTTCACATTGACTTGATGTTCCTTTATGAGATTTAATGTTGTAATTTGAAATCACATTGAGTGTTTAGAAAGAAAACAAGGCCATATACATGGCGCCAGTCGCGTGCTCAAATTTGAGTTAGTGTTAACCGACCAACCGACCGACCGACCGACATAGTGATCTTTAGAGTCGCGTTTGCACGCGCACGCGACTAAAAAAGTAGTGGCAGTATGTTACAAATATTACTTTCTAAGAAACAACTTAAACATTATTTACCTTGAAAATGTCACACACGGAAATGTTTTACACCTTCAATGCTTTTTTTTCTCCCCCACTTTTTTTAAAAATTGTTAATGATAATGTGCCTTTACAATATTTTCTGTTGTAATTATAATCAATTTCATCTCGAATCTGACTTAAGGTTTTTCAGAATACTGTGAATACAGCTAATTCATAAACTTATTACATTTGGAAATTTTAAGCTGCTCACTCACTTTCAGACTCAAGTGTATAATGTTGTCGTTAACCTTGCTTTTTTCTAGAAGGAATAATGTACCCTAATAAACAAACAATAGAAGTATCTTTACCCGGAAATGTTCACCTGTTTCCTCAACTACTAAAATTGAACTTAGCATCATAGTTCAAACACAAACAACCAAAACGTTATCATTAATGCTGAAAAACATGTTAACAGAAATATATATATTCGATTGTTAAACTTAATGGGACATAATCGAACAAAAGGAATTGCTATAAAATTACCGCGTAAACGATATTTCTAGTTGGATTTTATTAGCCTACATTTTTATTGCAGTCACATAAAGTGTATTTCAATTTGCCTTTCATGACACGATGACGTAATAGATTTCTAGTATTTTGTGGTGATAGTTTGTTTAATTAAATTAATAACACTATTAGTGTATTAGTGTTCATAAAAATATAATACACTTTTACACTGTGTAAATTATTAATTATAAATCAATAAACATTAATAGTGTACATTAGTGACATTTATCTTAATTCTACTTCAATTATAAGCTTCGGGTCTAGTGGCGTTCATGGGCTAAGAAAATGCACATCTGATTTTAAAATGATTTTTAAATGTAATAGTATTTAAAAATAATATTACATTTTTAAAATTTGCTTCGTATTGTTTACTCATTGGACCATTTACAAAAACTACAATGTTTTGGATTTATCTATGAATAGATTGTCAACACAAGGAGGTTCGCTTGACAAAGGGAACTTTTCTGTGACGAGTCTAAAGTTGTTGCCGTGGTTTAGAGATTCTCTTTTTGTGTTTAACTTAACTGTGTTTCAAGGGTAGAAAACTCAGATAGATCTCAGATATATCTGAGTTTTCTCAGATATCTGACTTTTCTGGGTCTAGAAAACTCAGATATCTGACTTTTCCAGATCTAGAAAACTCAGAAATTAATATCTGAGATTTCTATGGTCAGGAATTTAAAAAAGGTAGGTCATTTGAAATACTAGAGTATTATTAAAATTGATTACTGTGTACTAATATTGTAACATGTAGAAGCAAAGAAAAGAGAAAGACCTACAGCCGGCCTAAAGCTTAAATCATAAAGAAAATACAGTGCACGTTACCGTTAAAATGTAGGCTTAAAAATTAGGTGAACTTTGTGAACTTTATTCAATCAATCGTACATTTGTTATAATGGTAACCACAATAAGATATAATATGTATATAATAGGTATGTACGAGTTGGTGTGGGTACGAGTTGGTTGAGGTACGAGTTAGCCAAGTTGGGAATAGGTACGAGTTATTTTTGGTACGAGTTGACCACTTCTAGCGATAGCGCCCACACGTTGAGCCTTAATTGAGTTTGCTTAGATAGGCTAGGCCTAAATGCTAAGCCTACATTTTAAAAGGTGTATACTGTATTTCTTTATGATTTAAGTCGTAGGCTGCTACTACAAGTTACAATAATTATTAATATTAGTAAGAAAACGTATAATACTATAGTATTTCAAACAAGCTACCCTCTATTAATAATGGAACGATCCATTTGATGATCTGGGTTTTCTAGTTCCATTTTGGAACTAGAAAACTCAGATCTTGATATCTGATTTTTCTAGATCTAGAAAAGTCAGATATCTGAGTTTTCTTGATCTAGAAAAGTCAGATATATCTGAGATCTGACTTTTCTAGATATTTCTAGACACCTGTGTTTGTTGTCTGTTTTCTTTTAGGCCTTGGGAATATAGAAAATGTGCAATTGCAGAATGTTACAGACTGGTTTATTTATGACTTTAGTGATCCTAGCTTTACAAACAACAGTTGGTAATGCTGATACAATGGCAGATATTGATAGTCAAGTTCAAGAAGTTGTCAGAGATAGGGTCCTTCTACATATTCTTCGTCAATTAATTTCGGTAAGGATTTTTGAATAATTACTTCTGGCAAGAACTATTGAATGGAGTAAATACCAAAGTTGTTCTCTGGTCGTACTTTTCAATTTAACATTGTAAACATACTTTAATGTAAAACACTGAATTCCAACTAAATAACCATATTTTTGCCGAACCAAAAATATTACAGTAATAAATTTGTCTAAAAATGGCGGTCAACCACAGCATTGATTGAAAATCTGGTAAGGTTATTCTGTTTTATTATTGATTTATTTTTATGGCATCTATATATAAATTATGGTTAATTCTAACATAGACGAGCACAATGGAAAAACTTCGGTACAAATCTCCGCCTTGGATACCTACCTTATCTATCTAAGATGTACCGCGAAACGTAGATTTGATAACATTAGTTTTCAGTTCGACGCTATTGTTCCACATTTCTATCTTAGGAAGATATTATAACGAGGTTTTTAACAAAATTTATGATTTCAACAGTAGATTTTCAACTCAATTTCAATTCTTCGCGGTCAAAGTAATTTCCGGGTTTACGATGAATTCACCTTGCAACAACCTGGTTTCAACTATTTTCTCTCTTTTATACACTAGGGAGCAGTTAAAATAATAGATTTGACCCTAAAGGTGACTGGAAACAGGCACTTTCCATCAATCAATACAGTGTCCCTTTGGAAGACGGAAGAAAAAAACAGATAGTAGGACTGGAGCTTAAGTTTTTATTTATTTATTTATAAACTTATTTTATATGGATGACATTTTCATTAAAAATAATGTTCTTACAAATGGTCCATGAAGTTGGCCATTAGTCATAGCCATTTCAGTTTTTTGTTTATTTTAGGAACGGACCGCGCGTGTGAAGGTACAGTAAGTTAAAAAATAAAAATTATACTGCAAATTAATAAAGATCAAATTAAATATACGCCATAAAGAATCGGAATATATTGTGGGGAATAGTAATTATAAAATTACAAAGGGAGATTTGATGATAAGACATTTTTTTTAATCGATTGAAATCCCGATAGCTGAGTTTTATTGAGTAAGCTGGCAGGACTAACTGTAGGCTATTTGTGTCCCGTTAGGATCTAGATGTCTACCCATGTTGCAAGCCGTAATGTCTTCTTTCTTGGGCCCACTCTGTCACGGCAGTTAGTTTCAAAAGATGTTTAAATTAAATAATGTATTAATAATTATTAGGATGGTATTTATTTGAATAAATAAAGGCCTCTCCAATAAAACATCACTTTGAATAATAATCCCCCCCCCCCCAACCCAACTATCTAATAAACGTCCATCCACATTTATAATAACACAATTATTCTATTTGTAGTAGAATTCATCGCACTGTTATCTACAATTTACCAAGCATTTCTTATTCTGTTTTACCACTTTTCATTTCTATTAGAGGATTTCATTAGATTATAAATGTTACCATATTGTTAAAACTCAACAAATTTACATATATCCCTCGAATAAGCACCTCCCTCGAACTGCGCCTCCCCACCTCCGCCCTATAAGGGCCCTACCAAACAATAAACACTATACTTTAAAATGTTATTAATCATCTAAGACACTGTGAAACAGAGTAGTTTAGTTTTACAAATGTCAAGCATTTTCAATAATGGTAACCGACAGAAAACGTACAAGGAGAACATTGTCATTCCGAGAACCATCGTCTACACTTCCTAGAGGGGGAGCGAGCGAAGCGAGCTCACCCTCTAGTAACAACAATTATGTGGTCTTGCTAAAACAACTGGGCCAAATGAAAAAAAATGACCGAATTGATACATACTGTACTTGGCTTAATAGTTTGTAGGCCTACTGTTTAATGGGCATTACCTTTAGATAAAATTAATGTACTGCATTGCAATAAAGAGTTCGATTTTTTTTTTTAATAATCCTAGTAGCCTATATTATATATTAGAGCTATCACGGTCTTCCAAACATTTTTTTTTTGTTTACAAAAAAATCCCGTAGGCCTACACAATGTACTGAAACTGAAAGCTGTAAATTGTAGCAAATTGTATGATTAGATGGATGTGATGTAGTAATGTACCTATATCGACATTTATGTGAGTAAGATATAGATACGCTATTGTAATGTGGCATGTATAATTCTTAGTCACGTGGCACACCTTCTACACGTGTTTAAAATGCTCGAATTCGGTTTTGTATTTCGAGTTAATCTTGTCTTCGTCACTTAAAATAATAGAATGAAAGTTTTGCTTATGTTTTCTAACGCTGAATCTTAATAACAGAGTCAAGTGGGTTATTATTTTTCATTAGTATATGTCCGATTCATTATGATTTCCTTTTGTGTCTTGATTGCAAAGCATTAGCATAGAAAGTACAGTCTGCACATCTGATCTTCCTTGAAAGGAGAGCATATTAGCTTCATGGCAAGGGTTATATTTGTGTCACATGTTTTTGTATAGAATTGCTCGGTGATTTGGATAGAACGTTAAGTTCATAATTTACCTAAAATATGTAGCTATAATGGGATCCTTTTCCCACTGTGCTCTATGAATCCCTTTGTGCAAATTTTGCAACCAAACAGTGATTTTTAATATGTACCTATTGAGCTGTTTATCTACTTATAGGTTCATACCAAGTTCATGTAACCCAAGTCTTGTCATCGTCCATTATATAGGGGATCAAACATTATGACTACTAATTTCCACAATTATTGATTACATGTTTTAATCAAAGAAATTAAAATGACATAAACTAGTATAGTAAGAACATTTCCAGACTTCGTAATATAAATTACCATCTATTCATTAAACAGGTCACAGAAAGATAAACATAACCAATACCCGATATGAGGATTTTTTAGATTTTTTCAAAATAGATTTTTATATTTTGACACAGTCTATTTTAAGCCAATGCTCATAAGAAAAGTATGTAAGGAATCTATGAATATTCAGCTTCCACGAAAATAATCGCAGTCAAAACAAAAACAATTAAATGAATATATAGGCATAGACTAATTTGTATAGTGAGGATCAGCAAAAAAGGTCTAAATGCTACTCAAACCAAACATGAATCCTAGGCTGGTTAGTGGGCAGACCAATAGAGGGCCTAGCATCTCTACCTAGCCCAGACTGAGGCTATCTGCAAGTAGGCATAGTACTCGCACATACAGAATCGTCAGCACAACCAAGGTACTGAATAGTTAAGGGAACTTTTAAGGGACCCCATAGGTCCCTTAAAAGTTAAGGGGAAAATAGACAAAGTTAAGGGTTTCCCTTAACTTTAAACCATTTGTGAATACCACTTAAGTGAAACCCTTAATATTTTCTTGATTTAAGGGAAATTCTTAGGATTTAAGGGAAATATCTCACTTAAGTGTGATTGGTGAATACGGCCACTGGAGTTTATTTTGAAGGAATAAAGTTATACCAGACTGTTTCAGCACAGTCAAAAATACATAGAGCATAACAGTTTCCTACTTTGCTTGTCTAAACAGCTAGCCTGCCTGTACAGAAAGTTCCATCTAAAATTTGCTGTTTTTGATAATACATTTAACATATTCCCCATTTTGAAATACAGTTCATCTCCAAGTCATTCATCCCCAAGTTCCCAAGTCGTTCATCCCCAAGTCGTTCATCGCCAAGTCGTTCCTAACTTAGCTAAATCGTACCCAAAAAAAGGTTTGTACCAGCTATAGGTTAAATGTTAAAATAAGGGTTTTTTTTAACATTTTGTGTATTAGAGCTAATATAAATATATTCTTTGTGAATAATTTGAGACTAAAATTATACTTTCAGTGTTGGCTGAGATATTGATATGGCCATTTTCTTGACCAATGGTAAAAATAAGGTTTCACGGTCATTTTTGGCAAATGTTGTCCATTAGATTAAATAGAAATATTTTGACACCAAATACGACCATATCCGCCCAACAATTTCTGAGATATGAAAAGTGTGCCCCAAGCAAAAATGTTTGTGCCGGTTATTTGTCAAAGGTCAAAATGTTGGGTTTATTGACAGTTTTATGATTTTTATTACATTATAATAAATATATACTTTGCGAGTAATTTGAGACCACACTTATCACTTTATGACCAATGGTTGCTGAGATATTCATATGGCCAATTTCTTGACCATTAGAGTGAATAGAAACATTGGTCTTTTGAGTAGTTTGTCACAAATATAAATATACAAAAATATAAAAATATATTCCAATACACCCAGTGGTTACCAAGTTACGCAAAGTCTTAACTTTGACCATATTGACCTTTTGGCTCCTGTACTGACCAATCATCCCAATTTTTTTTCGGCCAACAGCAAAAAATGTATTTGTATTGATATAAGCAAGCAAAAAAAAAACCTTGTTACTAGAGGGTGCAGGCAAATTATTTCTGGCTCCCCAACTAATAAGGCAGGTGCAAAAGGGAAGTATTGGTAATCTTAGGTCTTAGGTTTTGTGATCATAGGTTTTACGGGATCTTATCTTTTGTGATGGGTTTGACTTTGTCATGAAACAGCTAGCTTCATGATTTTGTTTCACGATGATTGGTCTGGTGATGGATAAATTGACTTAACTGTGAAGGGTTTGGTTTCGCAATGAACGTTTTGACTTTACGATAAATGATTTTGCGATAAATCGTTTGAATTGACGACGAACGATTTGACTTTACGATGAATGGCTTTGTTTGACGATGAATGATTTCACATGACAATGCATGGCTTGAAAATAAATGATTTCACTTGACAATGAATTGTTTGAATTGACGACAGCCGATTTTACTTCGCGATGTATGATTTAGTTTTACGTTGAATTTTTACATGTGTTGTGTTGTCCCAAACAATGATAAGCCATTATACATGAATCATTGATTTTAATTAAATTCACTTATTTAGAAATACCATTGCTTTATCATTAAAACGCAATTGATTCATAAAATGTAGGTTAAATTTAAGAATCAGAGCTTATATAGGCCTAGCTTTACCAGTTCACTCTTTATAATTATACAAAAGGACATGATTATTGCATTTCTTTCGACAGTAATTAGGATATAATTAATGTCGAAAATGTATGTATTGTACTTTCGTAATAGCAGTGATTAGTGAACTTTCGGTATATTGGATAAAGCATATAAATTGGGTTAATATGGGTCAACACCCTCTATCTTTTATTGTTTAATACTGATTATTCGTATAAGCCTGTTGAATATAACTTGCTACTTTGTAGTATTATAATTAAATAATCAAAATCCCATATTCATGCACAAAATTAATTAATAATTTAAAAACTGTTTATTAGAAATTAATAAGGTTAGTGATTTGAATGGAGGTTAGACGATCAGTTACTAGATTAATCTTAGGCTTATCGTTCACCAGCAATACTAACGTCACAAACATAATGAAGTGATCTGCCTCACAAAATAACAAAAGATACATCCTAGCAAGAACTGTCAATTCTTTATTAACACTAACACTCGTCCCTAAAATCATTTCTGCAAATGTCACTATGACGTCAAACAAAATATCAAGATTCAAGTTTAAACCGGATTACACCTACAATTATTTACACTCTAACTTTGAATACATTTATCTTTACTACTGTACTCTTTCCATTCATATCATATTGCTATCATCTTGCTTATTAAAAGAATGACATTTTGAAATGACTTTATCCATATCTGATTTCATTCATTTATTTCTCTTCATATCATAGCACCTAGCATAAATTCACTATTTTACTGAAATGGCTACAGCATATTGAAAACAATATATTTATAAACTCTGTTTAAGCTTTGACTCTTTAAGATTTTCACGCTGCTGCTCTAGCCCGCTACGTCCCATTAGGACTACTCAATCAGAAGCTAAAGCAAGCAGCAGTTATAGTATCGAAGGACGACAGTTTTGCGAAAATGGAAACTCCACTATAATTTATAGATTCCAGCTACTAGACCCAAAAAACGTCTTGGAAAAGAGTCTATTAGGACCGGACATGCTAAAATTACAAATCCCAAAGCATTTCTGGTATTTATCCCATTTGACTATAATACTGACTTTTGACTTTTTGTAATTCATTGTCAGATATTCATTGAATTATTATCAAAACAGTCCATTAAAGTTTGTGTTTGTAATAGGACACACTTGAAATATCTAGGGTGATGAAGTGACCCCCAGACTTGACCTTAGCAATAAAATTAACTAAAGTGACAGAAATTGAGTATTCACTTCTGTAACAAAAGAATAATATTTATTCACATATAAAAAGAGAAAAGAAACCCAAAAACAATTGTCTGACAGAAAATGTAAGTATTTGTTGCTTTAAATTACATTTTCCAGGTAAAATAACTATTATGTGACAATAAAATGACACATTCAAAAACAAATTTGAAATAAAAAATATTTTTCAATAAGCGAGCAACGTTTTTTGTAAGAAATATTTCTTGTTTATTATGGTTCCAGAATAGCATGCTTATAATATCAATATTAATTTCAATTTATTTAATTGCAGGTAAACAAACATATCGTATAATTAGCACCTGTATGTGAAGTATGAACTATCAAGCGGCTTTCCCAACTTAACAACTGTAATACAAAATATATACATTAGTGTGTATAGAAACAATTGGCCTAATAAAGAATACTTATTATGGCACAGTAATACTATACGAAAAAGATTCTGTGTAGGGCCTAGACCTATTTAGACATCTTTACCTAACAGGGGAACAAGAACTCTATTACAACTTTAGCTTTATGAAATATTAGAGGTTGGGAACTGTATTTTCATTTTAATTAAACATGCACGTTCAAGAGCATCGATCAATGTTTTTCTTTAGGATGTGCTGTACTTTTTCTGTCGTATTTTGGAGTTTTTCTGATTTGTCTTGTATCAACAATGCCCTAAGCTTTTCCAGACAAAAGCAATAACGCCAATAACTGATTGTAACTTTATAGGTAACGTTCAACGAACTTCATAATGTAGGTACAGTACACAGGTAATTCGTTTGACAATGCAGGATTACAAATCATATCATAGATACTTTTGACCTCTAAGCTGGAATAATTTCGATACCATGTTAGACAATTAAATTAGTGTTTTGATAAATGGAACAAGAACAAGACACTATTCACACTACTCATGTGTAATTAGTACGTGTTAAAATAATGTATTAGTGTTTGTTCATACCCTAAGTTGATAATCGGTCGTGTTTACTAGTGTCATGTTTAACTTTGGTTTCATTACCATGTTACGTTGTTATCACCTGCCTTTCTTTACAAAAAATAAAATAAATAATACAATAAAATAACACAATTATATTTTTTATTAAGAAATGATTGTTGCAAACTCATAAATCATTCAATAAAACCCAACCACTCTCTTTGGTACTAATTACAGGTCACATATCCACACATTTCATTTGTATCATTAGTCCATCGCTCCAAGTGGAATAATAATAGTTTATTTACCAACCGCAGCTGTAGTGTATTATAATAGTAACTTGAAATCGGGTCATCCGTATTCGATCCGTAAGTTGTACTGCAGCCAGGTGTGTCAATATCAAAAAGCAACTCATAAGTTCTTTAACTTTGATTGATTGTCTTGATCGATAGTGTATTTTAATCAAGGGAGGATGGAGTGAAATATCCCCGTCACGTAGGATATGCATGCTATTATACAACGTACTCGATGTCATAGTAAACTAAGACGGTAAAATATAAACAGGTGCTTATGTATTACATTACATGTAAATCAGCCGTATTATGATTCATTACAATCTTACTCACGGCAATAAATAGAACGACAATGAATAACATAATTATAATATCAAGAAATAACGAATGGAAAAAATTAATTTAAATTCACACCCTCGCGAAAAAAGGGAAGTTTAAACTTGACATACATTAATTTTAGGCGACTAAAAATGTAAATAACCATATATTTGTGCGATATTTTCAGCATTACCAACCTTAGTACTGTGTACTATTACATTTCAATAACTTCATAATGTGTAGCCGTTACAATAATATTATAGTTTCCTTTTTATATAATCTTCTGCTGTATATTTCATTAAAACTTATAAATAAATAACAAATGTTATTTTTTTTTTTTAATAATTATAGGCCTAATTATCTTTCACCATTTCTATTTGGGGTTTTTCTCTACCTTTAAACTATGTACTTGTAATGTGTCAATTTTATAATCGTAAGATTGGTCAACCTATTTGATTTTAAATGCATTTTTAAATCAAGTAATTTCAACTCAAAATGCCGACCAATTTGATACAATTTAGAGCCAAAATTGTAATACAAACACAGTACGTTCAGTTTGTCTACAAAAAAGCGACAGATGTAACCGAAAGCACATATACGTAGGAGCCTATATCTAAACGAATCAGCAGCTATGTGAAACGTCTGTTCCAAGTGCACTTAAGATGTTATAGAAAGGTTAAGTACGACGTTCCGTTTCTTCGGACGAACATAACGTGACTTTAATTTATGAAGAAAACCTCCAGTACTCATGATTTTGTGGTTCTGTCTAATTGACATTAATGGGTGGATGACTGCAGATTCTTGTTGTGGCGCTAAACTGTTGTCACGGGCAATTACGGATCAACGTTTATAGACAATCTTGCTAAGTAGGTGATATTTTAAATCTAGTAGAAGATATGTTCGACACTTGGCCTGATAGTTGGAAGATGCCAATTCAAAGAAGCTGGATAATGGAATAATTAATTGATTCAGAAAAATTCATTATAGTATCTTATGAGATAAATTTTGTAAAATCTACAACAAGATGTAATGGCACAAGAGACTTGCTTTTTGAAAATGGTTCACCGGCAATATTTGTATTGGTTTAATACGAACAAGAACACGGTTATTTATACTGTAGTATGACCCCAATATTCCTACTATAGTTTCAAGACCCTTGAGTAATTTAACTTTCCTTCAGCAATACTGCATCTACGTGAAGCCCAAATAGACACACTATACTAGACATCGATCTGTAACATCTCATACTTTGATGACAATGTTTATTTTATAATCAATACTACTGGTAAAATTGTGAAATACCTATGTATCTATAAATAGAAATCCATAATTGAGCGCTTAGAAGCCTGCTAGGTTATACTTTAACCTACCATGATGCTGCGCTTAGAAGCCTGCTAGTAGGAGGGTTATACTTTAATCTACCATCATGCTGCGCTTAGAAGCCTGCTAGTAGGAGGGTTATACTTTAATCTACCATCATGCTGCGCTTAGAAGCCTGCTAGTAGGAGGGTTATACTTTAATCTACCATCATGCTGCGCTTAGAAGCCTGCTAGTAGGAGGGTTATACTTTAACCTACCATGATGCTGCGCTTAGAAGCCTGCTAGTAGGAGGGTTATACTTTAATCTACCATCATGCTGCGCTTAGAAGCCTGCTAGTAGGAGGGTTATACTTTAACCTACCATGATGCTGCGCTTAGAAGCCTGCTAGTAGGAGGGTTATACTTTAACCTACCATGATGCTGCGCTTAGAAGCCTGCTAGTAGGAGGGTTATTCTTTAATCTACCATCTTGCTGCGCTTAGAAGCCTGCTAGTAGGAGGGTTATACTTTAACCTACCATCATGCTGCGCTTAGAAGCCTGCTAGTAGGAGGGTTATACTTTAACCTACCATGATGCTGCGCTTAGAAGCCTGCTAGTATAGGAGGGTTATACTTTAATCTACCATCATGCTGCGCTTAGAAGCCTGCTAGTAGGAGGGTTATACTTTAACCTACCATGATGCTGCGCTTAGAAGCCTGCTAGTAGGAGGGTTATACTTTAATCTACCATCATGCTGCGCTTAGAAGCCTGCTAGTAGGAGGGTTATACTTTAACATACCATCATGCTGCGCTTAGAAGCCTGCTAGTAGGAGGGTTATACTTTAACCTACCATGATGCTGCGCTTAGAAGCCTGCTAGTAGGAGGGTTATACTTTAACCTACCATGATGCTGCGCTTAGAAGCCTGCTAGTAGGAGGGTTATACTTTAATCTACCATCATGCTGCGCTTAGAAGCCTGCTAGTAGGAGGGTTATACTTTAACCTACCATGATGCTGCGCTTAGAAGCCTGCTAGTAGGAGGGTTATACTTTAACCTACCATCATGCTGCGCTTAGAAGCCTGCTAGTAGGAGGGTTATACTTTAACCTACCATGATGCTGCGCTTAGAAGCCTGCTAGTAGGAGGGTTATACTTTAACCTACCATGATGCTGCGCTTAGAAGCCTGCTAGTAGGAGGGTTATACTTTAATCTACCATCATGCTGCGCTTAGAAGCCTGCTAGTAGGAGGGTTATACTTTAACCTACCATGATGCTGCGCTTAGAAGCCTGCTAGTAGGAGGGTTATACTTTAATCTACCATCATGCTGCGCTTAGAAGCCTGCTAGTAGGAGGGTTATACTTTAACCTACCATGATGCTGCGCTTAGAAGCCTGCTAGTAGGAGGGTTATACTTTAATCTACCATCATGCTGCGCTTAGAAGCCTGCTAGTAGGAGGGTTATACTTTAATCTACCATAATTGAGCGCTTAGAAGCCTGCTAGTAGGAGGGTTATACTTTAACCTACCATGATGCTGCGCTTAGAAGCCTGCTAGTAGGAGGGTTATACTTTAATCTACCATCATGCTGCGCTTAGAAGCCTGCTAGTAGGAGGGTTATACTTTAATCTACCATCATGCTGCTTTTCTGAACTTATATTTTCTTTATTTCCGTCATTTGAAATCTCAACTTTTTTCGAAAATTTAATTATTCTTCTAATACTCATTTAGTAATTACCACCTTTAATACTCTAATCTATCCCATGTGTTTTAAAATGATTACATTAATATTTATTGTAATAAACATTATGTCATTCTGTCGAAATTTTGATCTAAATTGCTATTAATCTTTCGATTTAAATCTTGTAAATTTATTTTATATGCATTGATAATTTCCAATTTCTGAAAAATAATACTTGTATATGGAATGTGATATTTTTATATCCTAATATTATGAATAAAGTTTTTTCTAGTTTTTATGAATAGTAAATTTCATGCAAGTATGTGCCATTTAAATAATAGTAATGTTTTTAAAGATTATGTTGTCATTTTAAAATGTTACTTAAACGCTATAAAGCAATTTTATTAGGAATGTTTAATTTTAAAATTATCGAACTGAAAGGAATTTATTTCGAGTTACGTAGAAAGTAGATAACATATTCCACATTAGTCTCTATGTATTACCCGCTAATAATGAATCAGGCTTTCAAATGAAAACATTTAATTAATACAAAACAGTTATTATAACATACCTATATAGATCCTGCATATTCAATTAGTCTGCCATTTAACTCTTCTTTCTTGACTACAAGCCGAAAACTGTAATATACAGCGCACTAGACGTTTGTTGGGTCAAATCATGTTGAATCTTTTTAGGCGCCATCTTTAATAAGGCCTAAAAAAAAAAATTGTTTGTTTGCTGTCAAGTTTTTTTTTTTTTTTTTTTTTTATGTCTAGGCTAGGCCTACTACACAGTAGGTCGTTGTTAGCAGGCCTAATTAAATATTTTAATTTTTAGAAGTTAGTGTACCGTATATTTCGGTGTATAAGTCGCACCTGTGTATAATAAGACGCACCCGACCCCTAACTGAGAGTAAAATATCGGTATTTTGTATATCGTCGATGTATAAGACGGCCGCGCCCAGCCTCAACAAGAAGGGAAGTCCCCCATTCCGTCAGTTCTTTCTAACTTGTTATGAATGAGTTTCGCACCCGCAACATCGAGTGCATGACCGCACGTGTGTGTGGGCTAGCCTCGCTCGATCCTTTTATCGAGAGGCGCACGTTTTCGGTTCTAGGACACCTACCCCCTAGACAGTTACCCCCCGGATGTTTACCACCCGGACAACTACCCCCTTAGGACAACTACCCCCCGGACAACTACCCCCTTAGGACAACTACCCCCTTAGGATAACAACCCCCCGGACAACTACCCCCCGGATGTTTACCACCCGGACAACTACCCCCTTAGGATAACTACCCCCCGGGTAACTACCCCCCGGTCAACTACCCCCCGGTCAACTACCCCCCCCCCCCCCCCATCCAAAAGTAGACAAATATATAGGACCGGTTTCTGTAAAAATGAAATCATCTGTTTTTAACGGGTGTTTCGAAACTAGAGACCCGAGACCAGAGACCTGACACGAGACCCAATACGAAAAGGGAGACCTATATTTGGGTCTCCCTTTTCGTATATTAGGGTCTCCCTTTTCGTATAGTGTGGTCTCTCTTTTCGTATAGTGGGGTCTCTCTTTTCTTATAGTGGGTCTCCCTTTTCTTATAGTGGGTCTCCCTTTTCGTATATTTGGGTCTCCCATTTTGTATATTTGGGTCTCCCTTTCGTATAATTGGGTCTCCCTTTTCGTATATTTAGGTCTCCCTTTTCGTATATTAGGGTCTCCCTTTTCGTATAGTGGGATCTCCCTTTTCGTATAGTGGGGTCTCCCTTTTCGTACGTGGGTCTCCCTTTTCGTATATTTAGGTCTCCCTTTTCGTATTGGGTCTCGGGTCTCTGGTCTCTGGTCTCGGGTCTCTAGTTTCGAAACACCCGTTTTTAACCGATTATTCTGTTTAACAGCACGCTAGACCCTAGATGTGCTAGATTTAAAGTACCGTATTTATTGAAAAAACGGCCTGGGCTGTTTATTGTTTAGGTGGTTTTTAGGTGGACATTTATTGGAAGAAAGTAGTTTATTCAATGGGAGGGGGTATAATCTAATGGAAATAGACGCCGATTATTCCATATGATGTTTCATGGGAGTGACATGGTCACCGTTTATTTGAGGGGAATTTATTTAAAGATTGACGTTTATTCGGTGAGTGAACATTGAGGTCAAATATCAAAAGTGATATTATTCTTCAAGTGTACAAAAATGACGAATTTGAGACAAAAATTAATTCTTTTAAGACCAGTGGTTATCGAAGCATTGTCCTGACGCAAAAATTATTATTATTATTAGCGAACCCAGTCTTTACAGTAAATACAGGGAGTACTATATAATACGTTCGACTATCCTATGATCATGTGTGACAATCTTCAGTTTATACCAGGCTATATTTATGTTCAATCTTTTACTTTTGTTTACAATAATGAATAGTAATTCGTCAAAGTAACGAATTAAAATATAGTTATTAATTCCTATTATACACTGTTGCAGAGTCAGGTTGTTGAATGGTCTGGGTGGTTAGGGTGTTCTAAAGGGATAGTTTTCTGGGTGGTAATTGTCCGGGGGGTAATTGTCCGGGTGGTAATTGTCCGGGGGGTAATTGTTCCTAGGGGTAATTGTCCGGGGGTAGTTGTCCAGGGGGTAGTTGTCCTAAGGGGGTTGTTGTCCTAAGGGGGTAGTTGTCCGGGGGGTATTTGTCCGGGGGGTAGTTGTCCTAAAGGGGTAGTTGTCCTAAGGGGGTAGTGGTCCAGGTGGTGGTTGTCCGGGGGGTAGTTGTCCGGGGGGTAAATGTCCAGGGGGTGAATAACCGGATACGAACTGGAGAATATACTAGTCGAATACAGCTGTGTACACAATGTGGTTGCCAAGAAGGGCTCGCTCGCGCTGGGGGTAGGACGGTCGTGCGTATAACTATAATACTATTCCAATCGTAAACGTTTTCAAATGAAATTGTATCGGAGCGCCTAAAACAGCTCCATAATGAACAAATCTTTTCATCATATTTAGTACAAAATCACGCTAAAATGCCTTGAAAACTAGCAGGTTGCTGTTACGCTAGTACACTGTAGCTAGGCTAGGCCTACTCTTTAGACTTTAGTAATACTAATAGGCCTAGGCCTAGGCCTTACCTTAAAAAGCCCAGGCCTAGCCAACGAGGTGGCGATATCTGTGTGTTGAGGCATTTATGTTCGGTGTATAAGACGCACCCTTAATTTAGAGGTTAAATTTGCGTGTCAAAAGTGCGATTATACACCGAAATATACGCGACGTTATTATTTTTATTGTTTCCTCGCACACTCGATTTTAAAAAAAATCATAAAAAAAACTTTTTTTAAAAAAGCGCCCTCAACGTAAAAAAAACTTTTTCTTATTTCCGCCCCAAATTTTTGGCGAAATTAGGGGCGGCGGATGACAGCAAACAAACTATTTTTTTTTTTTTTGGCCTAATAACAAATAATCAGAGAGTCGCTTAAACTATAGCATTTAAAATTTGATTCAAGATGGAACTTTTCTTATACATTAGGCCTATTTTTTTTTTATTTGATTCTTTATATTATAGATATTTATTATTAGGTCTAGTTAGAAAATGAAGTATGCTAATAATAAATATTACTATGACGAAATTATAGAAATTCTGAACCAAAAGGCCATAATGTATAAATAGGTGGCAGGTTTTCAATCTGCGCATAGTATTTTTTTAGCAAAATTAGCGTGTGCAAAATGAATCCACAGAAAGGTCTAACAAACGTACGATATATTTTTGTATAAACTATTTATCTTTTTATTTGAATAGGAAACCTCAAGAACAAAGGATTACCTTGATGATGGCCAGGGAGTTGCCAAACGAACGTCGGGTTCTCATGATAATACCTTACAGAAAATTAGAATGTCCCAATGGTGTAGGAAAATGCAAATAAGTTGTTAATGATCGTAAGTATTCTGATCATCATAATGTGTACAATAGTAAGTAATATTCTCACGTCTACGATGACCATAAAACAACAATTACTTAAATGCGCGCATTCATACTAACCATAACAATGATGGTCTGCTACCACATATACACCATCCACCCAATGAACAAGGCAATATACATATGGCTGCAGTGGCGTGCTCAAATTTGAGTTAGTGTTTACCGACCGACCGACCGACCAACCCACTGACCGACCGACCAACCGACCGACATGTGAGCTGTAGAGTTTTGGAACGTGTACCTTACAGTTTTATTCAAAAGGACGGAAGCATTAGTAAACTGTATGACGCGGAAGCTTAGTTTACTGAGGCTGTAAAAATGGTAATTTGTAAACTCGGACTTGGCATGCGCAAACCCCAAAGCATGTCTGGGAGAACAGAGTCTATCTGTTTCTATCAAACTGAAACCATTCTTAAAACTCTATCTGTTGACAACTTAGCACTCAACGCTAGAATTGGCTCTGATTATAACTCTGGGTGCAATGTGATTGGATATCATGGGGTTGGTAGAATGAATGAGAACGGGCAACGTCTTCTTGAACTTTGTGCAGACCGCAGCCTTTGCGTTGCCAACACCTACTTTAAAGGTCCTGTTTGTACCAAAACAACCTGGATGCATCCTCGTTCTCGTCGCTGGCATCCATTGTCATTATTGTGAGACGTCGTCAGCTATGTGACATAATCCATTGCCATAGCTTAAGAAAGATATATCACACTGCCAAACCAAAGCATGTTCCTACAATTGATGTTGCTTCTACAAAAATAGGCAGCCAGATCGGTTAATTGAAAATGCTGAAACATTACTACCAGCAAGAGATAAGATTCTAACGAAAACACTCGTTCTGCAAAAGCTGATTACAAGTCAGCAAAGAGCATGGTTCTTCAGCGCCTTACAAAAAATGCTTTACATCGCTACTGGACTAATCTCCGTGAATGAATCAAAATGTGCTCGGATACAACTGGTCTTATTCCAAAGAAAAGCGCACCACTTCTTTCAAGTGATGGTTTTATGCTCACCGAACCTGCAGTTCAAGTTAAAAGATGGATGGATCACTTTTGCTCTATTTACGTTACAGACACAGGCATAAACCCCAGAGCAGGAAAATCAGCAGCTAACAACCATACATGACCTTGACAGAAATATCACCAAAGATGAGGTAGAACTAGCCATTTATGGATTGAAGAACATCAAATCTCCTGGGCCTGACGGCATTCCACCAGAGGTGTTTAAAATAGGTGGGAATGTCCTGACAACTGAGCTTATTGAAGTATTTAAAACGTGTTGGCATTCAAGGTGTATTTCGCAGGACCTAAAGCACTCCAACATCATTACACTCTACAAAAATAAGGGCAGCCGTCACGATTGCAATACTTATAGAGGCATCTCCTTGCTTAACATGGCTGGTAAGAAAAGAAATAGGTTTTTTAAAAACTACTCGTATCAAAAAACCTGTACATTAAATTTATGTTTTAAAATTACAAATCACAAATTATAACTCTTGCCTCTTGTTCAAAAGTGAAGTTTTAAAAGTAGTTCTCGAGAAAATACAATTTCAGTTTAATTGTTACTTTAAGACACCTCGTCACCTTTTAAAAATTGTCCTATCTGTCTGAAAATAATACTAAAAAGTGGTCCAGAATTGGGACCGTGGTCCGAAACTCCATAACTTGACCACATAACTATCTGTATTTTCATTTTGGTAAAGATCTTGTAATATTTGTTTGATTAATTCTGCTAACAACCAAACAGACAAATGAAAGCACTCAGAAACTGACTGAAGTACTTGGCAAAATATATCCACTGATTATGAGCATGTTGACAGATACATTTTTGGCTTTAGGTATTAGCTTTACCTACATGGTTCAAATCCTACTGGATTTATAATTTGTTTAAATAACTTTTAATACAAACATATTTGTCAGGTTTAAAAAAAAGTGACTTTTCGGATTTACGGGAAAAGCAAAATGAAAATATTATGGGCTCAATCAGAGAAGAAGGAAATAACAATATCCTAATTAATATAACTGATATGGAACAAACCCTAAAAAAGGTCAAGTCAAAGAAAGCCACAGGGCCAGATCAAATCTGAGGGAAAGTTCTGAAGACCTGTTATTTTCAATTAAAGTATATTTTTCATTACCTATTTGAGTGGTCGGTTGATGTATGTCATGTACCAACACTTTGGAAGTCTGCTATTATCACACCGATTCCAAAAAATGATAAATGTACTGTTTGCAATGACTATAGGCCAGTGGCATTAACAGCCATCCCCATGAAATGCTTTGAGAAAATTATTTAAAATATATTAAATAATGAAACAAAGGGTATGATTGATAGCAACCAATTTGCTTATAGGGAAAAAAGGGGCGTAGTTGACGCAGTTATGACGCTCACGCAAAAGGTGTATGGTCATCTTGAATATCCAAATAACTATGCTAGAATATTATTTTTAGATTTTTCTGCAGCATTCAATACAATTCAGCCTCATTTACTTACAGATAAATTATTAAAGTTAGGAATAAATCCACGATTAAATCTCTGGATTTCTGATTTCTTAAATGAAAGAACACAGATTGTTAAGTTTAGGGGTAGCGTATCTAAGCAGTTAACTTGTAATACAGGTGCACCACAGGGATGCGTTCTCTCACCCTTACTTTTTTCATTATATTCTGATTTTAATATTGATATTGACCCAAGTAAATCATTTAATGTTAAGTTTGCAGATGATACTTGCCTAGTTGGTTTAATTTCAAATAATAATACATCCCTGTTTAATGAATATGTTGAACATTTTGTAGTCTGGTGTAAACAAAATTTTCTTGAACTAAATGCCAAAAAAACTAAAGAGGTTATTAGAGGAAAAATAAAACTAATCATGTGAATATTGAAATCGATAATGAAATTGTTGAAATAGTAGAAAGTCATAAGTACTTGGGATTAATAATTGATAATAAACTAAATTGGGAGAGCAACACTAAAGAACTCCGTACCAAGGCTAATAAGAGAATGTACTTTATATACAAAATGAAACGGTTTAATGTTAGTTCTCATCTCATTCATATGTTTTATTCCTCTGTTGTTCAATCAATCATTTCTTATTGTTTGGTTGTCTCATATCAATGTAAATAGTAAAAGTCAAATTCAGAGATTAGTAAACAAGGCCAGCAGAGTTATCGGTGTAGAAGTGAAATCTTTAGATGAAATGTTTAATACATTCATACTTAAGAAATTTGACACAATTATGCAAGACCCATCACACCCATTACATTCAGACATCATTATAAGTAGATCAGGAAGTGTTAGACTGACACAGGAAAAAATATCCACAAACCGTTTCAGATTTTCACCAATGTACATAGCATGCAATTTATTTAACAAAAACTTTTCAAGATAGTCACTTGTATCATTTGTATTTATTTATATAGTTATCACATCGTATTATTTATTCTACTCAGGTACAAAACATATCTCGAAATTTTTAACAATTTTGACAATAAAGTTATCTTGTATCTTGTATCTATTTCGGGATTGCAACAATGTCCTTTCTGAAATCAAGAAGCTGTGCCGAATTGCGGCGTCACTGCCTTAACTCATGGAGTAAGCTTAACAGCAGTCAACTAATAGTTTGGTAAATGTCAAAAATTGCTGGTACTTAAAAAAACTAGTAGTAGTTTTATTTAATTAACAATAGAACAACAATGCGAAATACAAGCGGGTGAATTTGAAAAGAAATATGTTTTTTAAAACTACTCGTATAAAAAAAAACCTGTACCTCAAAATCGTGTCCTATCTTTTAACACTAGTCGGTCTGAAAATAATATAAGTTTTGTTATTTGTGAAGTTATTAATCAACCAATTTTCTTGAATTTCAATAGGCATGGTCTCAAAGTATATCCTACCTATACCGAAAAATAATAATAACTTGAAAATTGTAGGCGCTATCGTGCTAACAGACAAACATAGGCCTACATACAAACAAAGCAACTACTATACAATACATAGTCAGACACACGATCGATTACGTATACCTCCTTGGTATTATTACATAATAAAACTAACTAATGCAATGAAAACTCTATTTAACTTGGAATTTCAGTGCCAATCATAAGTGGAGCTAATCAATAACAACATAATCAATAACAACTCGTAATTTTTTTTGTATTTGACATTCGGGTTAACGTCGTCATTAGGGCATATAGTACGATGATGTCTGTTTGAAAACTTATTTTTATGTCTTCTCTCTTTTTGCAATGCCAGTAAAAATGTAGGTTTTTCTGAATTATCTATTCGAAATGATTACAAATTTACAAATACTACCAACCCCCAAAACTTCACTGGACTTTACGTTAAATCACTACTTGCTGTTAATACAGTATTATTGGTAATTAAATAGAAACAATGTGATTAGGCGGTAGAGTATTTAAGGCTTCTTTGTTTACGAGTCATGTGTGGATGCGTATCTTAACCGATTATAACGCGCATAAAAAAATGACGTCATTGCATCTACAATAACACTTACTAATAAACTCGTGATCGAACCGTCACAATATAAATTGGGAGTGTAATGACATCTGAGGTATTGTATGTCTTAAAATCTAGAATTACGTCTAATCCATATAAGTCTTAAATGAGTGCCATCTATAAGAACAATAACAACATAAATACATATTAGGCGCACTTGAAATCAATATATGTATCAAACCAGGGGCGTTATTAAGAGTCGTGTGTTATTAGAAATCGTTTAAAAGCAGACCAACCGTAAATTAATGGTACTTATTCTCCTAAAGTTAAAGTGTGCATATGCAAGAAGTGAAGTATACTCAATCTCATTAGAGTATACATTTTCTAAATTATTTTCTATAAAGGAATTTCGCAATTCAGTATTTCGGATCGGTTCGATAGTTTGACACTTGCACGAAGCGAGTAAAATGACAGAGAGGTACGGTAAATGCGCCGTTTACCTACCTAAAGAGCAAACAATATCGGCTTGGGTTCGGACTATAAACTGTAGATCCAGTGTACACAGATTGCTCCTGTGTACTTTAAAGAATCCAGTTCATCATTCGAGACGAGTAGGGGTTACTCCAGTGAACAGGTTCAACATCACAAAATAACCGCTGTATCTGGACATTGATTAATTTATTTTTGGTAATTCTTGGTCATGTGTGCCTAAAGACATACCTGCAACTGAAAACTTAAAAATAAATAAATTGTTTTCTTTACTTACATAATTTCTAAATAGTAATTTTAACCTGATTATGGGGTTTATAGGCCTACTGTGAGCAGTCATGGTAAAAATGACCACTAACCAAATCAAATAACAAAAACATTTTATTTGTTTACAGGTTCAGATACAATTTTACCAACGAGAGTGCCTGTTTTCCAATCTACCTTATTCTCAGAAGAAATATATTATTATAACGACAGGATGAAGCTATTCCTGAATACGTATGCTTATACTGTAACCAGATATTTTGAGCAGGACTCACATTTTAAAAGCCTTCCTGACAATGAGAGATATACCAGTTTAGATTCTATAAAAATGCTTCAATTCATACTTTATTTCAGAAGATCATTCACTCATACAATCTCAATATCAGACAATATTTTCAATAATAAATAAAAAAAACATTTAATTATCTATTTTAGAAAATAGTTTGGAAATTAGGTAAACACTTTTATTTTACTGTAACTATCAAATGAACTTTCAAACGTTGAATTTGTTAAAATAACTGAAGGGAAAAAGAAATGTATTTCACATTCAAACTACATTGTATGCAGAACTGTTGAAATATAATAAGAAAATCACTGATACGACTTTTGGATAACTCTGCTGCAGAGTCTGGAACAACAACAATCTCAATGTGAATCTTAAAATGAAGATCTACTGTTGTATTGCAGTGAAACGTGGACAACTCACCGGAAAATCAAACACAAACTTAATGCATTCCACTTTCGCTTCCTTCGCTCTGTTCTTCATATAACATGGGACCAAAACATACCAAATACTAAAATTGGAAATTGCACACTCTGCTAATACCGCACCGTCTCCGCTGCACAGGGCATGTTTGTAGGCAACAGGATGACCGTCATCCCAACACATTCTAAATGGAGTGGTAATCGCCCACGCGGACGAACAAAATTACGCTACAAAGATATTTTGAAATTGGATTCTTTCCAGATTCTAATCGCTTCCTGTGAAAATCTCACAACTGATCGCTGTACCTGGAGAAATTGTCTGGACAATGGAAAAACATATTCAAACATGGCGTACAGAAACTTTTGCAGTATAAGAAGAGAAAAAGACATACGAATGCTCCACAGATACACCTTCCTCATAGTGAGGCAAATGTTAAAAACATTCATCGAATTACTTACTTACTACTAATATTTTTTCTTTTATTACTAAAATATATTCATTTCTTAACATGTTTCTTGGCGTATTCTTTCTTAAAACATTCATTTCTTAACATAGGTCTAATCATATCAAGCCAATGATGATACACTTTCTAGACGTATTATTATGTTATGAAGTATGGAACACCAATCTACAAAATCAGACCAATAGTATTAAGCCTTTCTTTATCATTAGTCACTTGACATGAACTATTAAAACATATTGTTTACATTATATTGACATTTATTGCCAAAAGAAACTTTAAATTAAATAGTTTTTGTTAAAATAATATTTTCACAGAAGAATGTGACAATTATGTAACAAATAAAAAAAAAATTTGTCGCAAGCCGGTAAGTATACTTTATGCGCAATAGCCATGGACCGTACATGTAATTTAGGCAAACGCTCGATTAAATATGTGTTTTAAACAGACAAACAAGATGAAATCATAAGGAAATGTTACAATAATACAGTAATATAAATAAATTGGTAAATCAACTGTTCACAAGAATACAATGTTTGTTAACGTAATTACGCTACAATACAATAAGGGTATGCTACGTAATTTCATTTTCAGGAAGCATATAACGACCTTAAAAAGCCCACAATGTGCATTTCTTATATTATATATATATATATTCGTGTTTAAATTATTTATTTAATAGGATAGTTTTTTTTTCTTTCTGTGAAAAACTACTAATAAATTGATCAGTTTAATAATAAAGTCTCAAGTTTTAATTATTTTCCTATGATGCCTTTAGCGTCATGTTAAGGTACTATTTGCATACGTGGAGTTCGGTTTGGCAACTTTTGTCAATTTTGTTGACGACATCATGGATTTCTATATCACAGTCATGCGTATTTGAACCATTTTTACGTGTCTGATTATCGGCCAAAAAAACCCGTAAAGGACCCTACACACATGATCAATAATCATCAAGATATTATTATTATTGTTTTTAATAATCCTGACGTCATTTGATTGAACGAGCAGAATAACTGGTTATATTATAGTTTTGTAATGAAAACGTTCTTATTATATTTATCTACAGTCGATCGTTATCGTCCACGTATAAATGGCCTTTAAACTAACTAATTGAAATAGGCCTACAATTTTAAATACACGTACAAAAACAAAACATATATTATGTTCTTTTTACACCCCGAGTCTAGGACTCTTTAATCTTCTCTTCCATCTGGACACTATTGAGCCAGCTTTCAAGTCCTACTAGTTCTTTACGCGACGTTTGACGGCTCTGAAACATGGCATGCATATACTAGGTTAATATGTGATATGAACATTTTCGCACTTCAACCGGATGCAGAATTATGACGTCATAAACATGGTACCAATCGAAAAAAATGCGACTTACAAAGTACTACTCCTCCCTTATTCGTTGGAGCTGTGATTTGGCATGGATATACTACAGGGACATGTCCTCAAAGCTATAGAGCCGGAATTTTTTATTTCAAACCGGATGCAGCCATATGACGTCTCGAAGATGGTACCTTGGTGCCAAACGATTTTCGTCGTAATATAGCCGTGTTTGGTGTCATTTTAAAGGTCTTGACTTGGTGAATAAGAATATATACAGTAAAACATATTTATGATATTGTGAGGTCACTTCTGCTCCCGGAAATAGCAAAAACAAATGTAGATGTGACTTGATCCATTTCGCTCCAAACTGACTTTATAGTTTCATTTTTTTTGTCTTTTTACTATCAATTATCATATGACAACCATAAGTGAATCAGAACCTTGTCTGTGACTGCAGCATACACTTACAAATCATAGAATACAATCAAAGTTAGCGCACATAATAGACGACTTCTGCGGCAGCCGATCACATAACCTACTGGTCACACTGAATAGGACAATAGGCAATTTCAGCTCCCAAGATAGGACAAGAAGTGTTATGTGACGTAACTTTTCGGAATAGTCGTATTTGGTAGCGAGGTTATTGATGTGTATGTGACGTTACATCCCGTCTTATGACGCCATTACAGCTTCTTTTGCTGTACCCCGAGTATCGCACATTCGTGCTTGTTTAAGGAAACTAACACACATATGCAAATAAGACATTTCACATCAGAAAATGCAACAATGTTGAACCAAACACGCCTTTTCCTCAATTAAAAGCGTTTGTGAACCTTCGATAGCATTGAAGAAGTACAACGTACAGTTTTAATGGGAATAATATAGACTAGATTTTGAAATGTAAACGCTCCAGATTAAAATGTATTAGGAACATATAATCTGGACAGGAATATACGGCGACAAGATTGATATATAGTCGAGAATAAGCTAATCTTATTACAGTACCTTCTATTATAATGAATGTCTATAACAACAAAATACACCTGAAACAAAATTAAAATGTACCAGTAGTTCGTTTTCGCCGACTGAATTTTAGATTTGTTTACAATTTTGTTTAGGTTTTAATATAGTTATAATTATATTGTTGATTCTCTCGCATAATTAGGCCCCTACACAATTATTTTAGAGAACCTGTTTTTCAATTATTATACTGACAATCATAACTATTTGAAAAGTATGCTTTTTTATAACAAAGATTTATATTTAGTGATAATAATAGTGATAGCAAGTTTCCGTTTTAGGTCGGTAGACGAAGATACTTCCACGATCCAAAGCAGTTACTAAGTATCTGTTAAGTTGCCGTCTCCTGTATCTACAACGTCAAAGTTGCAGCAAGGTTGTCGAGGCGTGAAATGTGCAAAAAGTCATATAGTCCTAGTTGTGCAAACAACCACATCTTTGCAAACATGGCATCCTCAAATGTGCAAATCTATATAAATTCATAATAAATAATAAATATAAAAACGATCAGTTTTGATTATAAATGTGCAAAATAAATTTTACAAATTTCTAACCAAAATCATTTATAACCTAATTCTAAATATCCGGGAGATAATATGTTTTTACGGTGTGATGTTTGCACATTAGGGAATTACGAATGTTTACAGATTTGCGGATGCCATGTTTGCACTAATGTTTGTTTGCACATTTAAGGGTAACATGTTTGGACAGTAGTCGTTGTTGTTTGCACAAATATGACTTTTTGCACATTCCACGGCTCAAAGGGCCTACCGTTAAAATACCGGAACCGTAAGTCTCGGTAAGTTTACGTGTATCGAGGGAAATTCAGATAACTTTACCTTGATTTACCTTGACCTTTAGACTATAAACCTGTTAAGGTTTGTGAGTCCCTCTTTGAAAATCTGGTTATGGCTCAAACCCAAGGTTGTGGGTTTTTCAGTGTGTTTCAAGATTGGTTTTAAACGTTCTCAGTGAGTTACTCTCCACGAGTGTCGTACACATATCAATGTGTCACCCATAATGTTTGTGTATACCTATTTAATACTGTATTACAACAGCATGGGAAATGGGTTTAGAAGTAAGTTTCCTTAGTGTCCAATCACCAGTGAGCAAAAATGAACTCACATGACAACGGATAACCGCATTCGTACGCTCGATGTGAAAACCACTCAACGCTCGAGATATTTTTCACATGGCGCCGCCAAACCGAATTCGGTCGAGATGTGAAAACAGCTTTAATGTCTGGATAAGTTGGTCGGTTACCGATCACAGAGTTCTCTGCGTTCAAATCCTGTCAGATTTCAGGATGTCTCACGACACGTTTTTTGTGAAGAACGGAACTCTTGAGAATGACAATGATTAGCAATAATATATTGGCAATATGCCTAAATAGATTCTAAATGAATGATTAAAGAATAACATTCTCTCCCTGAAACAATATTTATGTAACATTTCATTGTGGCCGTAAATACCTGATTCCATTGTGATTTCAGTAAGTGTAAACATCAATGTGATCGTCTCCCAATAGAGAAAAAAATAAAGTTCCAAACAGAACATTACGTGTTCTGTTAATGTATTGCCCGTTTAAAAGCCATTAGAGCACAGCAGATTATTATCAAAGGGGTGTTTTTTGTGTGTGTTTTTTATCCTTCATCAAAACAACATTTATTCAACATCAACAGATAGTTGATAGTTTATGGTCAAGACACACAGAAGCCACAGTGGCTTGTCTTTGTAGTCCCTGAGCATAAAACATAAAACATAGACGGACGCATTACAATTACAAAAAATGACAAATATATATATATATATATATATATATATATATATATATATATATATATATATATATATATATATATATATATATATATATATATATATATATATATATATATATATAATTATATAAAGTGAGATCAAGCTTAATAAAAATATATCATAGAAATATAAAGCAAAAGCAAAGGTGAATTATGCATGATGTCCAAAGTAGCACACAGGGAGTAAATTATTGTATTAGACCCTAATGTTTAGATTTTAATCAATTTTTCCGTCTTATCTTCATTTCAACAAACTTGAGAGAATACTCATATCCCCTCCACTGTCGCCACACAACACCTTTGGCATATTCACTACCGGGCGCGTTTAAATAAACTCCATTTAAGTTTGTGAAATGACACGATTCATACCACCAAGCTCCACTGTATTCTTCTGCACAGTGACCAGTCCAGGCATCGTTGTCACGGTCGAAGGTACTGAAACGTTGATGATTATGAAGAATCATAGCATCACCTAGACAAGTATATTGGAAATAAACACAATAAAAGTCGTGTTCAGTTTAATTTGTGATGAGAGGGATAGTTCAATTAAATATCAAAATGATATGCATATTATTGTTATCTATAACGAATTCTTCTATTTTCCTTCTTTCTTGTCCCATTATTCACTCTGTTATGAGCTCGGTGTAGGCCCACTAAGCCTCAGTATTATGGGGTAGCCTGTACAGTTTATTTTTACACAGCCTTACTCTCTTTAGTGTTTTTCAAACAGGTACTCATTTACAACTGAAGGTGGACTGAGCAATATCGATAATAGAATCAGGGTCTTTCTGTATATTATTTAGATCTAACCACCGGACTACAGCAATTATTACGGTATTAACACTAACAACATTTGTGCGGCTATAGAATGTAGATATTAGGCCTAATATACTGTACCATAAATGAATTGTAAAATAAACATATGCAAACGCTTAACATTAACAGTGCAATAAAATATGTCGATCTATAAGTAATCCTACAAAACCGCATACATACTGCAGTATAATATAAATGGAATTATGGAGACTATTTCTAGGGAAAATAACGGGCACTGAACCCATATATAATGAATACAGTGCTATGCCTTGACAGTGGTTTAATGAAAAGTAAATTACCAGCAGAAAAAATAACAAAATAATGTCCAATAGTCTCAAGTTTAGAATAAATTGTAATTTGATAAACCGTAATAAATGTATACAATTTCATAATTCTATAAATATTCGAATATTCCCATTTTATTATGGTTATTAAAATGTATGTCATGATCAGAAGTGACAGTAGTAGGATATGTATCGTCGCAATTATTTTTTATTTTAACAGTAACAATACAAACTATTCGAAAAAGAATGGGAGGACGTCATTCGTACAGAAAGTACAAATGTGAAAAGCTGGGTTCGATGGATCGAAGCATGGATAAATGACAGAGAAGGATTTGTTTCAATCTGAGATCATGGTAAATGTATCTTGCCTTCATCGCATTGACCACCTAAAATGTTACAAAATAAACAAAGGTCTTCTCAGTGCACATTCGTTGAAGCTGACTATCTCAAAATAGGAACCACCACCGTTTGATTTCGATTGAGCCCGGTGATTGGCCGTAAGAAGTAGCCAGGTACTACAGTACCGTAATAATTAACCTTTTATTTAGTGAATACGCTTAAAGCTCTGTCTACACTATCAAACTAATTTTGACAACAAAATGATGTGCCCAAATAATATAATAGTGATATGCCCAAATATAGTAGTGATATGACATCATCATGTTCATATATGGACATATCACATGTTTTTGTCACATAAAGTTTGATAGTTTAGACAGAGCTTAAAACATAATTCAAAAGGCTATAAATAAACGTAACTTTTAGCATTTTAATAATATTAGGAACAATGTTTCATCCATGGTTTTGAAAGTTAAAATTTACAAACACGCCAGGAATTATTAAGGACTTTACGAAACAGGACAGGAAAGCCACATGAATAATGTATGCATGAGCTTTTGATCTAAGTGGGCGGAGGTTAGCGTGAAATTCTGTCGTCTTAACTTTTTGAGGACGATAAAGTTGGCATTTTTCAGTTTACGGAGAACCACTAGAAATAAGGTACATAACCTTAAAAATACAGCTAAAATTTAACTTAAAAGTGGAATTTTCGAAAGCGTTGGGGCCCCTAGCTTGGAAAGCTAGGCCTATGCTGTACCACCAGGGCAAAGATATTCAGAAGGGCCACCGCGAGACGGGGGGGGGGGGGGGAGGGGGGAAGATACTGCTGTTCTAGCTAGGCCATATACCCAAATCACTAAAGAAAAATTGAATATCTTTCATGATGGGAATCACGCTTAACTGTTTACCTGCGGTTCCAGAGTACTCGTCAATGAATAATCTGAAATCTTCCTCAAGACTACCAACACGGAATCTGCCATATTTAGCATGTGCTGTATTACTGTCAAAATCTTTCAAGTCGACACGGAGTTCGTATTCATCTAGTATTGTTAATCGTCTGATCTTGTCCAAGCCTAGCCAAAATTCACCAAATATATTACCAAAACCTCTACGGTAACTCCCAAAACCTCGGTAGAATGTTTCCTGACCATCTTGCCTTCGCTGAAAAATCTAAGTTTCAAAACAGCTCTGAGTTATATAAAATTGGCTATGATATTTGAAAAAAAAGGAAAAGGAACAACACTCATTGTAAGAAGAAGTTATAGATCACATAAATAAATATGATCAGAATAATAATTGCGTGTGAGATATTGTTTGTGTCGTAGTGATATGTAAATGAAGTTATGTTTAGGTTATTTCTTTTAATTGTAGATGGCGGTATGATCATTTTAGAAAACGTCACAAATGTTATGAGTTATTCAACAAATTGTTATTTATTTATTTATTTTACAATCTTGTACCATTATAAATAATAATTATTATTAGTAGTAAGAAAACGTATAATACTGTGTAGTATTTCAAATATGCTACCCTCTAATAATAATGGAACGGTCCATTTGATGATCTGGGTTTTCTAGTTCCATTTTGGAACTAGAAAAGTCAGATCTTGATATCTGAGTTTTCTAGATCTAGAACTGAGTTTTCTAGATCTGAGTTTTCTAGACACCCAACTAAAACATGTAAAAAATTAATTGCGCACAGAAGCAATACCGTAGCGATGTACTATAGTGGGCCTATGTGATCTATACTTTTATTTGCGTTGCACCCTATAGTGTGAATCAAACTTTGGAACTCTAAAATGGTTCTTTTTTTATTATGTAAGAATGTTGAATGTAAGATAGGCCTACATTAAAATAATATTCAATGTTTCATGCTTACTGTCCACCCTCCGCCATCTGTTGTCATGTCACAGAACACTTCAAATGGAGATCCACAATCATCTGGGTATATAAAATACACATCACTCTTTGTTTTTCCATTAAGGAGGTGATCTGTGCAGTCCCTTGGACGTTCTATTGAAACTGAATCAAATAAGTTATAGACTATCACTGATAAAATCTTAATATTTGTATTATTTTATATTATTATATAAAATATCAACCGCCATGTACCAAAGCCAATTACAGCTGTCCGCGACGCGAGTCCGAGAAGATACATGCATGCCTAGCTTATCGCGACGCTGTGCACTCTACTGCTATTCCAGAAATGTGCGATACTGAAATTTTATTTAACTAATTTGAACCGATAACGAAATTTAATTAATTAATTTAAAACGATATATATTTATTTAGGCTATAAATATTTTAAAATCGAACGTAATATTCAATATTCGGACTTTCTTGATTTCTATATGAGTTCTCTTCAAAGCAAACTTGAGCTTGGTTTCCACTAGGATACACAACACAAGGACGTACGATTCATCATCATCCTCCTCGTGATTGCGTTACGTCCTAGTGAAAATCACGATTTAAGATTAATTTCCATTGCCCGCATTACCAGATGTAAATGATCCACACATTATTCAATTTTAAGTCTGTAGATTTGATAATAGTTAGGGTGAAGTTGAATTAAACGTTTACTTAAAAAAGCAGTGCTAGATTAGGCCTTTACTACTTATAATGATATCCACAAGATCAATTATGGCAGTTAGTATGGTTGCACGGGTAGTACTGTAGTGGAAGTTTTAGGACGCTTTCGATTTGCGACAACTAAGGACGGATGACCAGCCTAGTTCATGTCAATCGATGTGTCGTCGTCGTCTGGATCTAGAAACCATCAAACCTGTCTCAAAATGGGAGCAAAGTCACACGCCCAAATATTCCACATGCGAACAATGAAATAACATGATGTAACACGTCGGTCGTCACATATCGAAAGCTCCCTATTGATTACATTCAATGTGTAAATAAAATAAACACATTACCTTTGGTCTGACCTTGATTAACAAATACTTTCAATACACTTGATAAATCAAGAACAGCCTGCTCCAGTTGCCTGATTCTTCCCCCACTGCACTCTGACAATTGAGTCCGAATATCAATGGATAATTTTTCTACAGCTTCAAGCACTTGACTGTTTGAAACATTTGATCGAGATGTCTGATGAAATGGTTGATGAGGTCGAGCCAATGAACCTACTTCAGAACTTATATCAAACGATCCAGCTTGTCCAATCGTTAGAAAAGTGTCCGTTACATTACTTGCAAATACCGAATTCAGCAGACTAACAAGTAGGCATAAAAATGCCTTGCTATACATATTTTACTGTATTGTCCACAATACAAATATCTACGTATTTATATCGGTGTATCCATTATGTCTACATAGACCTACACATGTATTCAAAAGAAGAACATTTCATTACGGAATGTCAAATTACGGGTACTGCATTCAAATTCTTAGTAGCTGAATATATTGAACGTAATATAAACGTATTAGGAGCAGCTGATTCAAATCATTAAACAACTGAAGGCCTTAACATGACACACATAAACATTCAAATCAGTCAGATACATTTTTAATATAATCCCAGAGTTGAGATGAATACTATTTCAGTATAGTTCTTTTCTATGCAAAATCATTAAAACATTTATTTCAATTTTTGTTTTAAATTACTTACGCTCTATTAAATTACCTCTTACTTATAAAAAAAAAACAACAATGTAGTGAAAAGGAAATGACGTCAACACAAAGACCAATGTTACATTCTTTAATAATTACTTGATCTTCTATGTTATTGTCTTATGACTTTCCAGTTCAATAAATATTCTCTCGCAACCTTGAATGTAAATATTAGAACCTCTGAGTGAGATCACTGCTCCGCAAAATTAAAATACAGTAATGAAAGAGTGTACGACTTCCTTTTGTGCCAGAATATTACTACAACTCTTCAACATTATCTACACAAATACTTAAATAATATGACAGGTGATGACGCTTGGTTTAATTTTAAAATGGTATTTCAACTTACCATTGTTACAGCATTGCTCCTTCTAAATAACAAACTGAATGAAGGTAAATACCGAAGCTTACCTGTAAAATCATGGGAATTGTAAAAACCAGAAAGTAAAACCACGTGACATAAAGTAACATTGAATTATAGCGACTGTTTTAAAGATCATTATACACACTTTCAGAAAGTGCCACCACAGTTTTTCTTCATTTGTATTCCCACATACGTAAGCAGCAATAATGATGCCTATAGTCTATGTACGATATAAGTCGTCATTCAGTATATTAATGATCAACCCAAGACCACAGTCTGACCCGAAAGTAATTTTCTCATAGTAGTATTGTATGGTCTTCCGTCAGAAGTTCGATAATTTCCGACAGGGCGCTGTTGTTCTGTCTACATTGTTAGCATTAGCTAAGGGCATAACTATGACGTTATTATGTCATGATCTTTCAAGTAAATCTAATTCGTTTCAATGAAATGATATCGTGTTAACCTTGTTTGAATCAGCGCCATTTTCTCAGACTCAAACTTTCCCCAGGGTGCATTATCTTTTGTTTCGTTTAGAGGAGCGGTACCTTTTCAGACTTAAGGTGTTATTATTGTTTTGTATTATACATTTTTCAAACAAGGAATAATCTAACCCTGACTTCCAGATCACTAAATGCCTATACAGTGCATCGATATCACCGAGTTTAGTTTTCTAAACATGTTACGATAATAAAATTTCGATACGTGAATTTTCATACTTAAAACTAGTACTCTCGACCGATAATCACAAGAATTTCCTTGAAAAGGAAATAATCATTATAGGTCTAGTTATTTCAGAAAACTTTCGAACTAATGATACTGAACCTTTCTCAAATGTATCTCAGTTAATGAAAACAATTTAAATGATTTTTTAAGGTATTGTTATTATCTTTTACTGTATACACATACTTCTGAGTAATTACATTGTATGTTGCATAAATTTGAAATATAAGACGCAGTTTTATTTTTGTATATTAGGAATAATGTGTAATTATCGATTTTTAATTGCAAAGTACTTGTTAGATATAAGAAAACACACAAAAATGTGTAGTAAACGTATATTTTATGTTAAACTTATAGGGCAATACGCATTGTGGCGTCGAGCGGTCAGAAAACAAAACTTTTATCAACACAATAAAATCGAATTTGTTTTTTTTTTATAATATTGATAAAAATAATATACTTAACATACTGGTATTTGTAATAATATTAACAATAATTCAATCTTAATCTTTAATTCTAATTTTCATTTCAGTCTTTTTGAGTGAATAGTTTTGTCCTCTGAAATCGTACCAGACGATTCCCTTACCAAATAGTTCCGTTTCACCTATCAGGTAGAGCCCGTTGAGATTGGAGTAGTGGCAACCAAGATACCACCAACCGCCACCATAGTTGAGGGCGCAGTTGTAATCAATCATGTCATGATCTCGGTCTTTGGTACTGAACGGGTTGCCACTGTGGTAGGACAGTGAATCCCCTATAATAAATATATCAATCAAAAGAAAAACAACAAAATTATAATAGCGCAGTACGTATGTTTTGTTATAACAAACCCGGTTTTATTCTTGCAATTTGATTGGTTAATTACGCCTCACGTGTCATTTGGAATTAGCCCACTTAACAGAAAAGTGATATCTAATGGTGATAATTATCGCGATCTAATGCACGTTCAGCGTTTTGTAAACATTTAGAGAATTTTTGCCACACTATAATGGCTTTACTCCGCGTCCGCATAGCTTCCTGATCTAGCATTTTGTCAATGAATTATGATGGATAAATTGATTCAAAGTACACCAATTCATTAAATGCGATGTTGATCCCATACCAACACTCTCCATAATCTTAATCTTAATGTTATCTCCTACCTACCCTATCTGGGTAGGTAGGTTGATGCGCACAAGCAGAGAAGTGGGGAAGTTCGCACTTGTATGTTTAACTATAGATAATAAGTGTTGATCTTTAACAATTGTAATACATGAATGCGTTTGCATGTGTGTAAAATTAATTATAGGAAGCAAAACTAACCAGCATCTCCACCAATGTATTTGCCGAGTTCTAATCTAAACTTGGAATGGTGACTACCAATATAAAATCCGTCATAACGCGCATACACTTTAGTGTCGTTGAAATCCCACAATTCAATAAGCAGTTCATATTCGTCTTGGTCTGTTATACGATGCATATTCTGGTTCCCGAGCCAAAATTCACCATTAACATTTCCAAATCCTCGACGATAACTGCCATAGCCTCGATAAAAACCGACGCTGCCATCTTGTCGGCGCTGAATAACCTATACAAAACAATAATTAACATAATTACTACTGGATTTATAATAATAAAATGTGAAACTTCTAAGTGCTCTATATATTATTACCCCGGTCATTTTTGGATCAATTTTAAACAAGGCCATATAGATGGCTGCAGTCGCGTGCTCATTAGTGTTTACCGACCGACCGACCAACCTACCAACTGACCGAAATTGCTGAACATATTTAAAAATGTTGAAAAGTTTAAAAACATTTATATTTTTTTAATTTACACGTGCGTAGCCTGTCACTTTTGATGTGCTCGTATAACGTAATTTCGAGTTGAAAAGTGAGTCAAGAAAACAGAAATCGGGCAAAAAGAGTGCGTAATAACATTTAACGCGCAGTGCGCGCGCAAACATCTGCGCACTCATGGCAATTTTGTAAACGCCTAAAATTGCCTGAAACGTACTCTTATTTCATCGAAAATAAATTTTGAACATTTAAAGCGCGCGTACGCATGCGTTACATGCGCTACGCACGTAATTGTATTGCCATATGATGATTTATGCCCTGAAATGTATGAGTACCAAATTTCATTTAATTGTGATTCATGGTTGTGAAGATATGATTACAAACGTGATTTCGTTAAATCGTGCGTAGACCGCGTAATTTTTTATTGCGCACCGTGAAAACATAACCACATCGATTCCTGGCCATAAGGAATATACTGTGTGAAAAATTGACTTAGCTAGATTAAACTGATATCAAGATAAAGTCATATACAAGTTAGTGTTTACCGACCGACCAACCGACCGACATAGTAAGCTGTAGAGTCGCGTTGCACGCGACTAATAAATCGAATAAATGCAATTAAATCCTGTATTGATAACTGACATGTATGATAGTGTTTTGTTTATCGCACTGGGTTTTTAATGATCCCTTGTATCATCGCTATCGTCTCACAACGAATATTGTTTTAATATTCTTTGGTTATCAAATCCAATTTCCATCATTTCAGTTTTAAGACTATACTGTAGTTAAAAAACAGAGTAATATACGGTAAAAATTACAAACCGTCCAGCCACCACCCATAGTCTCCAAATCACAATAAACTTGAAAAGCAGGCCCACAGTCATGAGGTAGAATTGTGTATACTCCACTCTCATTATAGCCTAATCTTTGGATATCATTGCAGTCTCTTGCAGCGGTCTCTACAAAATAAAATGTGAATATAGTAGATAAAATATGTACGCCTATAGTTACATGTTTAAGAAATCGATATTTTCTATAACCATAAACTATACATAGGGATAGGTCTATTCAATACTAACGTAACTTAAATGGATGCTTATCCGACTAATTCTTCATTATTCTGTATGATTGACAAAATATATTATATCTCTGGATATAAAACACAAATGTAGGACTATTAGGTTTATATCATTCCATGATTATCTCTAATTGCAGTTTACTTAACTAATCTTGTTCTGGTATCTCATTTTTGGGGAATTTTTTTTTCATGTGCTTGTATGATTAATTTTCCGTTTTAAATTGTTCTCTTTTATATTTATTATTTAGCATCTTTTTGTTACTTCGTCTTTTGTGAGAGCCTAGGTGTAATGTTTTGTTATATTTATTTTGGTTTTCTTCTACACATACTGTACACTGATTTCAACCTCAATATGTTAATGTGTGTATGTGTGCAGAATATTGAATAAATGAAGCGAAACGTGGATACATTTTGTATCACGCTCTTATGGAAATCAGTACCTGAAAAAGTTAAAGAGTTACAGTAGAAGTAGTGTCAATGGTTTTTCAGTTTCTAAATCCGATAGTATCTCATCATAAAACATTTAATTATACAGGCAGAGAACCTACCTTAAATCTTGTCAGCATATTGAAAACAAGAGTAATTTTTAGACAAATTTAAATCACATTCAGTACTTTTAAATTAATTAACTTGTATATATGTTTTAACGCATTAATGATTAGATTATTTATTTTAGATAATAATGATCCTAACTGTTATGAAGACACATAGTATCCGTTGACGTTCTTGCTGCTCTTTATTCGAGATCTAAATGTATACCATAACGGGAATAGGCTAAGATTGTTGGGCTATCCTGAAAAAACTTGTATAACTGTATTTTTTGTAATGTCTGGAATTTTATCACTTTATTGTATGTATTTGTTATAATGATTTTATATATGTAAGTAAGATTACTATCAATTTTATTTTAAATTCATGAAGTATAAATAAAATGTTTGAACTTGACCTTGCAATATAAATCATATGGATTTCAAGTATACTTATTTGTCTGTCGATATGGAAAAATGCGTCTAATAACACGTAGTCTGCAATGTAACACTGACCACGCCCATTCAATTACAACGAATACTAGAGACAGTACGGTAATTATAATAATATTTAATTTGATAAGTTATTTTGATTTGTGATTTCAGTTTAATATTAGATACGTCATTCCATAAAGTCTATAAAATTATTTGCAAATTAACGCGTTAATCAAGATACATTATAAATTGAACATGAAGTATGACCAAAATATAAAATTAATTGACTTAAAAATGGCGAATATACATATCTAAAATTGAAATGGATATGAATCATAACATACCGCTTTTGCTCTCTGTTGCAATTTAAAACTTTAGGTATACTAACCAGCGCCAACTGGATAAAGATTTGGAATGGCTTAATAATGACATAAATACCTAGGTTATTAGATCGACGCCTAGCGTACAAATATTTGGATTTGTAAGAATAATTTGAAGAATTTGTTTTTAAACAAGAAATATTCTTACAACAAACGCCGCTCGACAGTAACTAGAAACATTTTGTGTAACATAAAATACAATGTGAAATGCTCTATTTAATTGTTTTAAGGATATAATTATGTATTATTGGACTTTCCTTAGTTGATTTAGCTTATCAATCAATTCATTAAATCAGCAAACAATCAATCACCAATACATATACATATAAAGATAATAGTATTATGCATATTCCGTTGTAGGGAATTTGCTTGCTTACATACCCCAACAGTAAACAAAATGTCTAATTTCTCAGAATCTTTGTCTTACAGCCGCGACAAAACGTACTCACTAAAGTTTGGTTCCCACTAGAACGTAACGCAAGGACGTAAACGCAACGCAAGCGTTTTAACCAATGACAAGCAAGTTATAGACAGCTGGCAATCACAAGCGAATAAGCCGCCATCGCTTGTGATTGGTCAATTCACCTGCGTTGCGTTACGTCCTTGTGTTGCGTCGCTAGTGGGAACCACGCTTAAATCAAACAATTCTTTATCTATACACAGCTTCCTGATACACACAATTCGAAAAAAACTATTTTATCATCATAGAGGAAGGAAGATTCTTTTCTCCCAGTCGTGCTTTCGGGTTTGAGCATGTCTCGTCGTACGAGTTTACAAATTCCCATTTTCCGCCTTAATAAACTACTAGCGTCCGCTATTGATTGACAAATCAAGCTGACCTAAAGTAACTAGAAAGTCATGTACAGGCACAGTGATCTAGTAGCAAACTACCACTTTCTGTACACACGTGCCGCGGCTTAATATTTCACTTACCTGCAAATCTAGTGTTAACTGCTTTATCAGATACTAGGTAGTTTGTTAGTCCTTCTACCGCTAAAGACATACGGAGACATTCTTTACTCTGGTTTACTCCGGCTAGGCCTCCTATTTCTTGACTTAGTTCCTCAATTTGCTCGAGAATACTCGCATTCTCCTTGCACTTACAACTTGATGAATTGTCATAGATGAAAACTTTAGAGCTTTCGGAATTTGGTTCTGTGGCATTACTTACATATTCACATTTTAAAATAATTTGTTTAGAATTATCTTCAACATTGTTAAAGTGTCTGCTATCCAAAGTTATGTCTGCTGCGCCCTCAACGAATATAGCTAATTCATATCCACTGAACTTTAAAACAGAAAGAAATAAACATACATTCGTAATTAAATTTAACAGTTTCATAATAGAAAACTATTAGTTGAAACTGATTGATATTCACACGTCTGAACTGTACTTCCCTGGAAGTAAAATGATTAATTATGATATATAACTCTTAGCCATTTCAATTGTTCTAGTTTAAGCGTTTGTCTGTTGGTAATCAGTTTGGTTGGAATTGTCGGCTTGATAAGTTGTTAAGCCTCTATTGCTTCCTGTCAGGAAGACACTGAATTTACTCTTCTCTTGAGACGTAATATCACGTGCTTTAAATTTGTGATCAATACTTTATCGAACGGGGGTCTCCGGGACGCGCTATTTGGGGAATCGTTCAACGCCCACTTGCCACACAGTTCATTTCATACAATCAGCTGTTAGTAATCCTATTTAATGGGTAACTGTTTTGATTCGTTGGCTAGTTTTATTCACGTCGTGTCAGTAAACGGACCGTGATGAAGCAGTCGGGAGAAAATACAGTACTTGGAGGTGAAACTACAGTTCGAGGAAAAGTTATTGGAGACATGAATAATGAAATTCGACTGAAAAAAGATCGAAGGTTTAAACGTTGTTCTCCCGTGCTGGCGTTACTGCTGGGATTAGTTAGCTGTCTCCTTTTAATAATTGTATGCGGAGGTTTTTATTCAGAGAAGACATTACACGTTGGAATAAAATCTGCAGAGAAAGAAAAACCTATCAAAAGCAGACCACACGTTGTGTTCTTACTGGCCGATGATTATGGCTTTAATGATATTGGATATCATGGATCAAAAATTAGAACCCCGGTAATGGACAACCTTGCAAAAGAAGGAGTCATTCTTGAAAATTATTATGTTCAGCCAAAATGTTCCCCTACAAGGAGTCAGTTATTATCTGGACGGTATCAAATACACACTGGTCTACAACATGGTACTATTAAAGCGGGAGTGCCAAATTGTCTGCCTCTTGACGAGGAAACACTTCCGGAAAATTTAAAGAAACTCGGATATACAACGCATATGGTTGGAAAATGGCATCTAGGATTTTATAGGAAAGCGTGTTTACCAACGAAGCGAGGTTTTGATTCTTTTTTTGGAATATTACTTGGCAGTGGAGGCCATTGGTCTCATGAAACTCAAGGTGGATATGATTTTAGGGTGAATGAAAATGTCGCTAGGCAGTATAAGAACAAATATTCGACTACTTTGTATGCCAGACAAGCACGAAAGATTATAATGTCTCATAAGCCAGATAAGCCGTTGTTTTTGTATGTACCATTCCAAGCCGTTCACACTCCACTTGAAGTTCCAGAAAGTTATAGTCTGCCATATAAAGATGTATTCCGGGATAGAAATCGGCAAATTTACGCAGGGATGGTAACGTGTTTAGACGAAGCTGTCGGCAATATTACTGCAGCCTTGAAAGAAAAGGGTATTTATGACAATACAGTGATCATATTTTCAACTGATAATGGTGCACAAGTGCATAGCAGCGGAGGGAGTAACTGGCCATTGCGTGGAATGAAAGGAACTTTGTGGGAAGGAGGAATACGCGGAGTTGGATTTGTGCATAGTCAACTGCTTCCACAATCTATTCGAGGTACAGTCAATAGACAGTTGATACACGTAAGCGACTGGTTCCCGACGATAGTTGAGGGTATTGCAAAAGGTAAATATAGAGGTGCAAAACCACTCGATGGTTATAACATTTGGGAAAGCATAAGAAAAAATAAACCTTCTCGACGGAAAGAAATTCTTCATAATATAGATTCACTACGACTACCACTTACATCTAGAGACCGATGGGGCAAGCAAAGTGTCAAAAAGATATTTGATGTAGGCCAACGCGCAGCAATACGACAAGGCGATTGGAAGCTAATTACAGGAACCAGTAATAGGTTTGGTTGGTATGCTCCAGCAGATTCTCATCATGAAACGATCATTCCAGAGCGCAACAGTGGGAAGGTACTGTGGTTGTTTAACATAACAGCTGATCCATATGAGCAAAATGACCTCTCTGAAAAGCACGTTGACGTTGTTATGAAACTATTAAGACAATTAGCTAAATATAACCAAACTGCTGTTCATCCAAAATACCCACCGCCAGACCCAGCTGCAGATCCATCAAAACACGGAGGTGTATGGGGACCATGGGCTAGAAAACCTCCAAAGGGATTTGAAGGTATTTACGGACCTTTCTGTTCAAAAGGTCATTCAGCTGCATGTGTTAAAACATTAAAGAATATAAATGACGACATAGATAACTATGACGTCATTATTAAGGAAGCATTGGAGCAGGAAATTATTAAGGCATCTGATTTACTTAAATTAACCATAAAAAATAATAATCAAAGAAATGAACAATCTAAAACAAAATTGTCGATGAATGAAACATTTCCATTTAGAGCAATTGCACCGATTAAACAAATTCAAATTGAAGAAGCATCTCTTGATGTTGCAACTACGGGTAAACGGAAAATTCTGCCCAAAAAAGATGTATCACAAAAGGTGCAACGTAAGAAACTAAATAACGAAACTGTACCTGATATAAAAAATCATCGGAAATTGCCTAAAAAAGAGGTTCAATCTAAAAATGTGTCTTCCAAAAATGGAGCTTTACCGAAAAATGACAAACCATCTAATAAAATAAAAGCTGAAGCTCCAAATACAAACGTTACTATACTGAAAAGAAAATTAAATATTTCCTCTAAACAAGAAATTTTGCCTAAAAAGAAAGTTTTATCTAAAAACGAAACATCAACCTCGTCTCATAAACATTATGTTTCGGATAAAAACGACGGCTTAAATACAAAGGAGGTCTCAAATAAGAATGAAAAAATAAATAACAAAATTGTACCTAAAAAAGAAAGTACGCGTAAAAAGAAAATGTTAAATAATGGTTCTTCGAATGAAAAGAAAGTTTTATTTAATAAGAAAGATTCTTTAGAAGAAAAAAGGAAAGATTTACATCAAGATGGAAATGTTAATAAGGAAACTTTACCTAAAAAAGAGCCGTCAAATAAAAAGAAAGTTTTACCTAAAGCTAAAGGTTTTTCAAAAGAAAAAAGGAAAGGTTTACTTAAGGATAAAAATGTTAATGAGGAAACTTTATCTTCAAATAAAAAGAAAACTTTACCTAATGATAAAAATGTGAATAAAAAGATTGCAAATAAAAAGAAATTTTCATCTGAACAAAAGAACGTAAATGAAGATGTTTTAGCTAAATCAAATGGTTTAATTAAAAAGAAAGTTTCACCTAATGATGGGGTTTCGACTGATGAAATAATACCCAAAAGAAGTATCTCAAATAAAAAGAAATCTTCACCCAACGGTAGGGGTTCGACTGAAAAAATTATACCAAAAAGAGGTACTTTAGATAAAAAGAAAGTTTTACCTTCAGGCAATTATGGGGGTTCCGCTGAAGAAATTATACCCAAAAGAGGTACCTCAAATAAAAAAATAGTTTCGCCAAATGATGGACTTTCGACTGCTATAAATAAAAAGAAAGTTTCACCTAATAAGGAAGGTTTAAGAGACAAAAATACTTCGAATAAAAAGAAAGTTTCACCTGATAAAGAAGAATTGAAAGAAAAAACTTTATCTAAAAAAGGTACTTCAAATACAAAGAAAGTTTTACCCAAAGAAAAACGCGTGAATAAAGAAATAGTACGTAATACTGATGCTTCAAATGAAAAGGAAGTTTCTTCCAATAAAGCAGATTCGAATAATAAAGGTATTTTACCTAAAAAATATTCTAAAATTAACCGGAAAATTTCACTCCAAAAAGAACATTCGAAAAAGAACGAAGACCCTTTGACGGAAAAGAGGATTTCAACTAAAATGAAAACGTCTACAAAATATACTTTAAATAAAAAGAAAGTTTTAGGAAAAGATAAAAATTCTTTTAAAGAAGCTAAGAAAGGAAGTAGCACAAGTACAACAAATGTTCCAACTAAAATTAAAGCGTCGCATAAAAAAAAAGTTTCAATTCAAGCATTAAAAACCCTCAATAAAAAAGACGTTTTATCTAAAAAACGTACTTTATCGAAAAAAAAAATTAATTAATAGAATGTCAGTTTTAACTAAAGGTGAAACTTCTTGAAACAAGAGTTTACAAGATACTCCTTCATCTGAAGATTCACATAAACCCAAAGTTTTATCTAAAAAGGATATTTTACCTAAAAAGGGAACTTCGAATAACAATGTTTCACCAAACAAAAGTGGAAAGAAAATTTCCCATAAAAAGAAAGTTGAAACAACAAATTAAATCTAATTAGGCTAATTAAGAATATGCCCAAACTCAAAAACTAACATTAAATAATTTTATATCGAAATAGAAAAACCTTTTGTATACTGTAGAAAACAATATTCGCTTAATAAAAAATCATTTTTCGCATAACACTTTTAGTTTCTATAGCTTGCTTATCTTTTGTGATTTACTGAGAGAATCTCAAATATTTATACAAATGAATAGGCATAATGGTTATCCAGGCGGTTTTTTTATATTCAATAAACAATTGACAGCTACCATTTATTTAGTTATAATCTGGTCTAGCTTAATATACTAACACAAGCTTTGAAACGCATTAAATCTTTCCAAACACACCTTGCATAGTTTCGCTATCTGATCAATCAAAAATCAGTAGTGGTTAAGTACATTATAATATTAATTATTTATTTGTTTTAAGTAGCATCATAGGCCAACTCATGTTATTTTTTATAAATTGTATCAATGGTAAGCTCCTTCGTAATCATTGTTAGTTTATTGAATAAATTGTTGATATTTTAAAGTATGTGTGTTTTTTTGTAATAAAGTAGGCCATGTTTTACACTATGTGGTTCGTGTGTAGAGTTGTTTTGGCCAGTTTGATTCAATTTATAACATCAGCTGACGTTTCCTTCGATTCCTCGATAACGACCAGTTCGGATGGAGAACATTAATGAAGGATGTAAACTTACATCATATCTTCCCAAGAGCAATGGCTGACTGATTGTTCCTATTACATTCGGATGCTTGGTATGCGAGATATACACGAGGAAATCCTTCAGTAAAAACAAGAAGATGTATGATTGACATTGATTAAAACTTATCGAGAAAAAAATATAGATATTTCCACATGGTAGAATGTAATCCATTAAAATGATGATAACCATCATAACATATTCACATTAAATATAAATCGTGCTCTGTTGTATATAATGTATTAAATTTACATGTAGGAAAATATCAATTTTAGTCTAAAGCATATAATACCGGAACGTCGCTGTTGGACTGATCTGTGTCTGTTATCTATAACCAACAGTCAAAATATTTATTTCTTCCCATATTTTCATTTCTATGATATCCTTGACGTTATCCGGAGCAAGCCTCAATACAATACTCCCTTCGGTTTGATCAACGGATGCGGACACTTTATTAGTATGTTCCACATTATAATAATCGTTATCATTTTTATATCAGTTATAAAGTTATCATTTAATCTTTTCCGATTCGCGCTAACTATTATTTTTATCATCATTATCATTTTTGCAGAATAAAAAATAAACATCAATTTAACACTATCGCTATAAGCAGGGAGTTGTACAACTCCCTGCTATAAGTTTAGAATCATACTCTTGTTACATCTTTCATTTGTAAAGCTGTTGAGGTATTACTCCTTGACCATAAACTCCCAAAAATAGAAAAAATACATGTTATGACGTAATCATTGGTACTGTATATTGCCTATAAAAGGAAACGGATGCAAGTTTAACACATATGGACAGTGCAGCTAAACTTCGTTCCCAGTCAATCGTTAAAACCTTTTAATGTTGGACACATTCCAGTTAAGAGAGAAACAGAGGAATGTTAAATTATAGAATTACATAAACTGCAGTAGGGAGTTGATATCTATCCGGTTACAGAAACATACAGCAGAAACGTATCGTGAGAAAATACTTTGAAATTATCGTTTTGAAATTCAAAGCGTTAACGTGGCATGATTTATGTAAAGGTCACAGTGAGAGCTATAATTAGGTTTCCGTGCCGTTTACATAATTATAAATAATATAACCTTGACTATCGCAAAGCCCGTAACCAATAGGGGAGAGGATGAACGAACCCCATTTTCTTTAAATACTGTACCCTTTGGAAACTACAGAGACTAGCTAGTATTTTGTATGAGATACTAAACCGTTGGTTACGAAATTTTATAACACCTATGTGGGATGAATAAATAATTTGACTTTGTCCCATTAAGTAGCAATAATTACCTTCATTACAATCTTTGTTGTGCCGCACATCAAATTGTAAAAATCAATTTGAAATTATAGGTCTATTATAAAATAAAATAAATTAAAATTACATAACACCAATGTATTTTTGTATACTGTATTTAATATATATTTTTTAAATATATTTTGGTATACTATTTATATTTTATATAATTTATTATAAATTTCAATTGGAATTGGCAACAAGAAACATAAATATGAGAATATCTCAAAGGGAACAAATCACGCATAGTTTACAAAATACGTAATGTTTGTTAGGCCTTGTTGTTGTGTAAGGCCTTAAAGACATTGTAATACTTAATAGCATCTAAATCACATATCTTTATTATAATAAATATTCAATAATTATTAAATGTAATTATGCTATACTTCTTTTGATAGGCCAACGTTTATATACGGAAAGTTAGTGTGTATAATTTATGAGAGTCCCTAATTATCAGCTTCAGCTGGATGGCCAACCCTCGTTAAATATTGTCGAAATAAATATTTAAATTGCGTTATTATAACTCTGTTGCCTTTTATGAATTTTCGTAACTAAAAGAGGTACATAGACTTAATAGTAGGCTAGGAGTAGGAAGGTCCTTCTGGCAAGCTTGATTAACTTTGTCACCAAAAGGTTTAGATTGGAATTATGAATAAATTCGGTAACAATAACAGATAGTAGGACAAGGTTACAAGTTTAAATATGCAACCAGGATGCGAAAAAAAGAAAAACAGAAATGTCTAGACAAAAATAAACTAAATTGTATAAATTAATCTTTTTTACTGTTACAAAGATTATTTGGGTCAAAATCACCGAAAAATCAGATTAAATTAATATTAGGCCTACAATTGAAATACATTCCAATCGAGTATAAAAATACGAAATTATGTGTAACGATCCATGTAAAACAGACTATAGAATTACGTAAAGTTAGTGTTGGTATATAATGTATGATTTAATTAACATTTAAAAGGCAATAACTTGTAACGGTATAGTATAATGTTTAAATCCAAATTCACAGTTGGATGTCAGTTTTAAAACAGCTGAAGGTTTCTATACAGACAGTTTCCTTTTGAAAATAATATACATGTAGTTTCAAATAATCAAAACCCTATGTATATACAAGACGGTATATCGCCCTTAATTAAAGCAGACTTGTACTAGATAAATATGTTTTTGAACACTTTTTTAATGACATTAAAATATCTTTAATTCGTAGTTTTTATAATTTCAATCCTTAAACAAACACTGGTGTAGAAGTTTATATCAAATCATCCAGCTATGTTTTCTGTATACAATAGAACTATTATGCTTTAATAAGCACCCGATTGGATTTATCCAGTATTTTAAAAAAATTTAATACAGCATTTCAAATGGCCTAGTATCATATACTTTAACGTAACCTTACATGATACATGCTCCACATGTCATAGGCCTATCCCTGAGATGCTATTACAAAATTTTCCTATGATATTTGAAAAATATCGTCGTATGTGAAGATACAGCATTGAGAATCAGGTAGTTTAAGTCATTATTTTGTGGAAACTGTATTTTTTCACAAATAGAAATCAGCAATGTGTTGGATACACAACTTGTTTGCTTTGACTGTAATGCACTGGTTCGAATTGCAGTTTGCACCAACGTAATATGAAATTAAATATAAAATAAAAGAAATTGTAATATTTAAAAGGTTTGAATATTATTACAAGTTTACATAAATCCTACTGTTGTTCATTTAATCTATTATAGAGACTCCCCTTATGCACACAATTTTTTTGCATTTCCATAATCAATTTCAGATTCAGCAAATGTAGTAAATGGTTAGGAGCTATTAAAGTAAAGCAGTAATGGACAGTGTAAGGCTATTTTAAGAATAGGATGCAACACCTAAAACATGGTGATCGTTGATATAAACCAGCAGGGTTTTTAAAAATTATTATTGTTACTTTCTACTGTACTTTATTGGGACCGACGCCTGTCTTATACACTAGCGATAGTTTTATGCAATATACTGTTTCTTTTTGATCTAAATGTATTTATTTACCCAAAACCATCTTTAATGAGGATGACCAATCCAGTCCCAGTGAAGGAACTGATCATTAAGGGCCCCTAAACAGCCCCCTAAATTAAAAATTATTAGATGAATAATTAATGTTCTTTATCTGGGCAGCAGTTTTTTTTACTTGGTCTGAAGGTCTGAAATTACTTACTTTCTTTAGCCATTTTTAATTTCACCAGATGCCAATTTTAACCCTTCCTATACAAGCCAGCCTAGTTTAAACCAAAGCCAGATTCTAGTGGCATGAAACTGAACAATGACCTTTTCTAGATATTATTGTACTATTAATATTATTATTGTATTGTGTAGTGTACATGGCCAATAAAAAAGCTGTTTAGCTACAGTATTTTCTTTCCCTACCATTTCATTTCAAAATATAAATTGCAATTTCTAAGATGCCTTCTTGTGTTCCTTCAGGTACCGTTCTGTCTCTAATTGTGCCACCATATCTTTAATAAATTTTATGGTATACCGGTCTCCTTCTTTTTCTGCTAATTGAAGGGATTTTCTATAATTTGTTTTCGCAGATTCAAAATCACCTTAAAATTGGAAGTAAAGTTCAAATATTAACATTTACATCGCTATAGTTTAATCTTGAGGTAAAAAGAAGTTGATCATTTAGACATATTATACAAGAAAACAAAAAAAAAAGTAATAAATATGCATTCTTTAAATTTTCATACAATAACTTTTAAAACCTTGCATTCCATTTTTGTTGTTACTGAAATTGTACCCAATATGTTTCAGGCTATGGTCACACTACAGCCTGGCGTGACTCACCACGATTGAGATTTTTGTAGTGTGACCGAACGTGGATCGACTCGCGCCTGGCTTCCAATCGATTTTCAAGCCAGGCAACTCAACCCAGACGCGCTACCCAGATTGACCCTGGGTTGACCTTAGCATGACCAGGATTGACATTCTTTTTTGGAATCTGGCCAATCACAATCATCAACTGTGTGTTGTTTATTGGGAATTTTAGTGGATGGATATATCCACATGGCTTTTTTTCGTGGATCGTTCAATTTTGTTTTGGTTGAGTTTTTAGATAACACATGAAGATATCAAAGAGATAACTATCAATAGCATTTTGTACGCTTTGCATTGTCATCTAGTGATTGAATTAAAGACGAAACTAGCATCGGCTAGCGTATATATAGGATGCCGCCTCAGTCTGCCTATATTAATATTATTATGCTCCATTCAGTCGATTACATATATATATTTTAAATTAAACAACAAAATGCATAGGCCTAGTGAATTCTAATTAAAATTGTAAAGTATGTACTACAGATTGGCTCACGTAATTTATTTAGCTAGCCGACTGACTTCCGGTTTTGTTCGGAGGACAACCCAACATAATTCGAATAGTGTGACCGCCCAATAAACTCAAGCCTGGCTTGAAATTTCAATCGCGGTGAGTTGTGCCAGGCTTGAGGCAGTAGTGTGACCATAGCCTTAGATACTATGCTACACACAAACATTTGAATGTTACGCACAAGGTTTTGAATGTTGCATACAATTCACATTTATTTATTTATTTACTCATCCTTTATAAATACAGTTTCATAGCATAAATGATGGCAAGGATCCTGCATAGAGAAGACAGTTTTGAATGTTGCATGCAAGGTTTTGAATGCTATACACACAGTGATTGTTTAATTCATTTAAATACATAGTCTCTTTAAAATTCATTAGACATTTATAATAAGAAAATATACAGCAACAAACATAAAAGATTGATTGATTTTTGTTCTCCTGTAAAGGTATGTCTTGTGGAGAAACAATTCGGTTTTCGAAAGAAAAGCGATTTGCCAAATGCCCTATCTAGCAAAAATATAGGGATTAAATACCTACCCATATACATTTGACAAGATGCGAGGTTACTTAGAGCTGTTGATAAGTATGGGTGAGACACACTTTTTCCTGTTTCTATAGCTTTTTCCAAATAAGTTATTGCTTCTTTGTATTTTTTCTGAAGATGATAGAGAGCTCCAAGGTCATTCAGCAGAACAACATTCTGAAAAAAAAAGATCTATATCAAGATAATGCAATCCAATGACAACTTTAATTTAGTAATTAGACATATTAATTAATCATTTCTGGTTAAGATTAAACATAGACAACCTACTGACATTTGACCTCCAGTTGTTCTTGAGTAATTGGGTGACTTATTTAATAAATTTAAAAAAATATAAGCAAAACCATATTTAAGAGCTAAGATGTCTGTGGTCGACTACTAAAACATTTGTACTTTTTATTCCACCTAGTCGCATGTACTGTAGACCTATGGTGATTGAGTATTTGCAGTTGCAGCTCCTAAACTGTAATAATAAATGAAATAATTCAATTCAAAAATGCATCTATCTATATCTATCATCATCTATCATGTTCTTTGTAAATAAGCACTTTGGGACAATATGCTACATAAATTTGAAAACATTAACATTATCCCCAAAATACTTCCCAACCCCTTCCCCATTTTTTTAGGGTAAACCCCCATTAATGGGACACTTTGTATTTGTTTGGTCCTACTACTGTAGTAAAACAAAGTACAAATGTCAATGATCTATGACTTTAGTTCTATAAAATAAACTCTGAATCCTGAGAGAAAAAAATAGTGTTTTAAAAACATTTTCTGTGACGCCACATTTAGATTCTTTCTAATGCACATGCCAACATGAATTATTATTTATTACTACTTATGTTTGTTTGTTTGTTGACCTGAATGTTGTAAACTAAAAATAAACATTTTTTTTATAGCATGACCGAGTTTAAACTTCTTTTGGGAAATTCTTTCATATTTTTTTGGAAAAATGCTGTCATAATAAAAAAAAAAAATTTTTTAAATCAAGCTTTTTAATTTCTTGCAGTAGGTTAAATTAATTATTTCAATTTTAGGTTAATATCAGTTTGTTTTCAAGTATGTTCGCAAAACATAAAAAATAGAGAGGAATTTTAGAATAAGTAGTTTTATTTTAATCAAGGTATTTACTTTTATCAAAGAAAACAATAAACATAATAGTTTATAGGCAATTAAACAATAAGATTTACCAGAATCCTTGACTTATTTTTTTTGTTGAATATCAATAAACTTACAAACAGAAAAAGAAAAAAATTCGCAAACTCTAAGCTTAAAATAGGATACTTCTCCATCATGGTGTCCGGCGGGGGATAGTTTATTACCATTAGTTAAGGTCCTATGTAAAGCACCTAGAGGGGTCAGTGATCCATTAGGCGCTATATAAATACTGTTTATTATTATTATTATTTATCTACTACAATACATTTTTGAGTTATGGAGCATATGTTTGCAAACACAAGCATCAAGAATATTACAACTATTCAACATACGTTGCATGAAATCATAGATAGATTTTCGCATATCATTAAAAGAAGGGACACCATGTTCAAAAAACATCATACCGGCACTACTGCTTCTAGAGACATTCAGTATACGGCGCAGAGCATTATTGTAGCATACATTAAGAGATCTAATAGTCTTCATACGATAGTCATACCAAACAATAATATTAATACAATAAGATCTAAGAGGCAACATTTAAAATTAGTTGAGCATTTCATAAATTTGCGTTTGAGTGAGTTGCTTTTAGTTAAGATACACAAGTTAAGTTGAGTTACACAAAGACCTATACTGACCACCTCCCTGTACTGACGTTGAATGTTGCCCTCATCACTGCAATCACACATAAGAATATGACTAAGACCTTTCTCAACATAAAGGAGTTTTTTACCAAAAAGTTTAGTAATGGAATTACTTTCAAGTTTACAGTACAAGTACGAGGACAGAAACGGCTACAACACGTACCAGTTGCTGGGGCCAGCAACTTTGAAAGCAAGGAAAACAAGGTCACTTTTTCAATTCAATTCAAAGAACATTTATTATTGTCCAAAAGAGAAAAGGTAACAAAAAAACAACAATGGCAAGAGATAATAAAGAAAATGAACGAAGGCAGATCTTGTGGCGGGATTGCCTTTACAAATTACTTGAAAATAAAAGAATATGAAAAAAATAAATACAAATAAAGTTAATAAATTAATTTAACAATAAAAGTTTGAAAAAATGATGTAAAAATGATGAACAGAAAAAGAGTACAGCTGCAGGGCATAGATTGAAAAAGATGACAAAATTAATAATTAAATCTAGCAAATCACCGAACATGAAACAACGACCATATCAAACAAATCGATTTAGTAATGAGATAAAAGGGGATTTTTTATTTTCTTATAGTATGAATAGAGGGTAGCAGCACAGGAAATTAAAGAGGGTAAATTGTTAAACATAAATGGTTCAGAATATCTAATGCTATGTTGAAAAAAGTAGGTGTTGTAGTTGGGGATATATATGTTATTGCTGGTTCTGGTGTTATATTTATGTACGGTATCATTGGGAGCGAAAAGGTCGTTAAGATGGCAAGGGAGAAGGAAGTGAGTTGCCAAAAAAACATCTTGTTGGTAAAGGTTAATGTCCGAGAATGTTTGAGAAGATTGAGTTTGGAAAATAAATGGGAGGAATGTGACAGTGGATGAGCGCCAGATATATAGTCCTGATAGCTTTTTTTGTAGAATAGAGAGTTTATTGATACAGCAAGATGATTCAAAATAATGTTACTACATTGGCAACCCTGATTCAAATGATTTAGTCTAGAGTTAAGAGTACTATAGTAATATATGTTGTAAAGGGACATAACCCCACCCTGTCTAACTCCATTGGATACTGTAAATGGATTTGAAACAGAGTTACCCCAACGTATCACAAAACTCTGTTTCTCATACTAACTTTGAGCAATTCGACAATACAAAGATTCATACCATTGTTAATGAGCTTACTGTACTATAAAGAGTCCAGTCATTGACTCGATCAAAAGCCTTACTGGCATCTAGAAAGCAGTCAAAAACTGGGTAGTACCATTTCTATTGTAGAATGACATGTTTTAATACAAAGATACAAGTATCAGTTAAAACCTTCAATTTTTTTTTAAAGTTGAACCGAGTTTAACTTCAACGTTACAATCTGTAAAACTGATTGACCAATCAAATAGTTCATAAAATACGTCATCATTGTTTGTGAAAAAATATGTATGTGCTGACAATTCTTGTTTTTTTACAACGCGACGATGTTTTTTGTAGGCCTACTCTTTTAAAGTCTGATAAAAAGTGTTTATACAAGTAAAACTCAATTTTAATATAAAAACAATTTTATTTATTGTTTGCCTTTAGTGTAAATACTAGATTAAGATATCAGCGAAGCGAAGTTGAAGCATCAAAACCCGTAACTTTTTCAATTTTGACACGGGCACGGCTGCGCGTGACCGACCTTGGCTTTGCAAAACTTCACGTCCATGTGTACCAGCAACGTCGAAATAACCAAGAAACCATTAACGATCGCGTAAAAAATGTGTAAAAATTTGCGACGCGAAAATAGGCTTTAGGCGCAAAAAAAAAACCAGTTCCGTATATTAAATATGGTCTTTAAAACCCACCATATTCAGATAATTATATGACAAGAATTGACTGGCCAAAACGCCTCAGATGCCATCTCCGGGCGTCTAGAAAAATTTTTTACGGGGGAACATCTTCCCTCCCCCCTAGATGATTATTTTTCCCATATTGGCCCCTCTTTATCAAAACCCTAGATCCGCCCCTGAGGGGGTGAAATTACTATTTTATATGAATTTAAATTCTATATCGGCTTATTGCAATAACTTCCATCTTTAAACAGTAAAAATGTGAAATATAAGTCGATTTTAATCAATTTATATGGCCCGCTATAAATACCAGCATTGGTTTGCTTCTGTGATGCACCGATTCAATGCATTGGTTTGCTTCTGTGATGCACCGATTCAATGCATTGGTTTGCTTCTGTGATGCACCGATTCAATGCATTGGTTTGTTTCTGTGATGCACCGATTCAATTGATCACCAAGGTAAAACATAGAAGAACTGTAAATTACAGCAAAAATACCGAGTTTTCACCAATTTGTATTAACATATTATTCTGCTAAAAAATGAATGAATGTTACTACAGCAACTAGACAATGCTAGGCTAGGCCTAACTAGCGTACAATGTTTTGTATATTTCATCAAAAATTCACCTAGGCGCAGTATTGGTCTAAGCACCCAAAAAGCAGAATAAGGTAAGCAGAATATAGCATTTACGGTATATCTTTAGCTAATTTTGCACATTTAAGCATGAGCTCTATAACCTCTTTTCCCTTTTTTGCATAGCTTTTGTTTTGCTTAAGCTTTAATATTTTACTATTATGCCCTTTTTTAGCACTGCTTATGCTGTTTTATTCACTGCTTAAAGGTGTTTTGCATTATTGCAAATTGTGTTTTTTAATTGAAATTGCTATTGCTTTTTCATTGCAAAAGCTCTTTTTGGCACTGCTAATGACATGCTCTTCTTAACTGTTCTTAATACTAAAAAAGCATACTTGTACAGTAGGTTAAAACAACCTAAACAATTTGATGTAGGCTATATATTGGTTTTAGTTACTTAAAAATGACCAATCTAGTTTTTAAATAAAATTTTTATAAATATAATAATTTTTTTTAAATAATAAAAGAATTATAAAACATGTTTACTGTATGAAAATGTATCAAAAACAAGAGAAAAAAAACATAATTGCGTGATTATTAAAAATTAGTCTAAATTTAAAACAGATTGTTGCTAATATACACTGTCTCTCCATATATTAGAATACTAATATAAAGTTTGATAAATTTCTCTAAGGGCATGACTACAAAGTACTACTTACTTTTACAACAATTAAATAATAATATAAATATTGATTTAGGAAAATTGTAATTTAAAGAAAATTGTTGTCTCATTGCTTGTCCTTGTGATATTCTATTAACATCCTTTAAATCCTGGCTGGACTAAGTCAATAGGGAATGGGAGGTATAGGCCAGACAGTTACACAGCCCACAAGGGGCACACAAACATGTAACTAACGTACCACGATCTAGGCCTATCAACATACACATTTATCACACGTAGTATGTGCTAGCGATTGAATTTTATAATCTGGCTGACTCCCAAACCTGATTATTAAACTGAGTGACTCGGAGTCGTCTGTAATTACAGATTGATTTGTATAATCAAATAATACTGACAAGTGTAATGATTGATCAAACTACCGTATTTTACTGGCAATTATGAGTAAAGTTGAATGTATGCAAACAGCTCTAACTATTGCCATAGACGGTCAACTTCACAGTCGCATCTCAAAATGCATTCCGCCATGGAAATGGATCATCGAATATGGCTAAACCAATCGGGCAATCAAATACACCAGTTTGAAACCATGCCGCCGCCCACCACTTAATTCGTGGTCATGCACCAATGAGTTGCAGCATGTTGAGCATCGCATTGCAGAATGTTGATTGTATCAACACAACCATGTATTCTTATACGATAATATACTGTATGTAGTGAGGAACAAGCGCTCACATTAGTACGACAATTTTACAAGATTTTAGACAATCTACTCATTACACAATTAGCACTACAATTAATGAGATTAAAGGGAACATTGATCAAATTAATATCAATGTTCGTGATGTGCAAGAATCTGCACACCAGTGGTAATTTTAATTACAGTATGTTGCAAAAGTATATTCCTCCTTTAAATAAACAGAAACAAATGAGATGCCGACCTATATTAACATTCATATCAACTTGCACAAGTTTGAGTTTGCTGCTACCTATCCCAACCATTTTCTGCCTAAATTGGGACATAATATCCAAGGCGACTAGCTCGAAATGTCCATTGAAAAGATTATTTGTTATTATGTTGTTTTGGCCTAATAATTTTTGTAATTGATTGGTGAAAAATCATGAGATTTTAGATGCATGGCCTGAGAGATGCGAGCCTCATGCCCTATGAATGGGATTTGACATCATGAACTATCAGTTTCCCATACAATGGACATACACCATCTAATTAAATATTTCATGACATCTCTGCAACTTAATTGTGGAAATGGTCTTAAAATACTATCTAAAATTGCCATAACACAGCAAAATGGCTAAGAGGTGGTGTCCGTCTCAAACGGAGCAAGTTTTAGTCATGCAGTGTAGGAGTTCGGGTTATTATAGATACTTGTCAATAACTTAGGGATGCTAATCTTCTATTCCACCTGCATTTATTTGTGACTAACCTGAGGGTGCTTGTTTTCCTCAGTTGAAAGATCATTCTGGCAGATTTCAATGGCTTTGAGATAAGCTGTCTCAGCTTCTGCATATCTTTTCTGTTTTGTTAACAATTTTGCATAGTTTTCCAAACTCATTCCCAATAGTGCTTTAATATCAAACTCCTCTTCTATCTCATGGGACTCCTTAACTTCCTGTAAATCATTTGAATCATCAACCTTCTGAATTTTACTCTCTAATGTTGTAATGCACCAATCATAGCCACTCTCTGCTTCTTCGTACCTTAAAAAAAATATTATCAGGTATTTAATTTTTTTTTTCTTTGATAATTGCTATTTTATTACATTGAAAAACATGGAAATGAAAATGTTAAAAACAAAAATGTTCATAGTTGATTTAATATTATATATTTTTTAATATAAATATTTATTATAATTTACTATATTTAATTATAAAGAGCTTCTTTTTATTTAATCCTATTTCCTTAACTTGGGTTTATTCTACCTATCCAGCAATACAGTATACTGTAGAAGGATTCATTATCAAATTTAAATAATATTTATCTAATTGTTTACTATTGTAAAGTTAACAGTACACCTCATGTAGTTCTAAAAAAGTTTTACTCCGTTTTGGCCGGGAGACTCCGGTATTTTAGAGTCATCTCCCGGCCTAATATTGTGCTCCCGGTTTTTAACATTTTCTCCCGAATAACAAAGATAACTGAATTTTGATGTGTTGTTTTATGGCTTTACAACACAGAAGCAAATTTTTGATATTTAAGCAATTGTACCACCATCTGTTGTCACAGATACCACTGTTTGTGACTTCACACACTGCACTTCTTATGTGCATTTTGACCTAAAAAACACCACTTCCCATATGTTTATTTCTCAAGTACGAATTGTATACAGTATTTGTACAGTATTATAATAAGATGACATCAGGTATCAAGCGGCTCACATACACACAGAGCCAAAATGGCATCTTGGACAAACTTTTGCATTCTTCTTTTTTCATCTCATCCATTTTGTCTTGGTGAAAAGGGAGGATAATTAAAAATAATATTTTGAGATACCACTGGTTACTACACTGTACAAGAATAGAACGGTAGAGGTGTTGTGAAAAACATTGACTGGGGCCTGTTAGGAAATGAGGGAAATGTAGGAAGTGTCAAAAACTTAATATTTGATCATACCATCATGTTATTAGTTATTCAATCAAAATATAATACAATTACAAAGTGCTCTTCAATATATGAACTTCCAGTATTATTTGACTGTTTTATGGTTTGCCCTGATTTTTAATCCATGATTTTGCATTTTTATAAACAGACATGTTTTAGAAGGGTTTCAATAATCTGGGTGTTGCTGTCCTGAGCCTGTCAGGAGTCTCCAGAGGTCTAGCCCAATTACTTAACTTCCTAATGTGAATAACTAATAAAGAATAATTATTGTAATTCACAAATTATACATACAGGTAATAATTTTAATTTGTGATCATTTTATAAGCATAACAGGCTATATTTAATATTTGAAAATTAATTAATAATTTACTATTTTTTACAATTCAATTAACACTTTAAGTTCAGCTACAGGCATGAATTTTAGACAATATTATTTCATTAAAAGATCAAAATTTAAAAATCACAACGAGAAAACATTTTTTGTCTTAAAATGGTCAAATACAGCATTCGGCAATATTTACTACATAACTTTATTGACCTACCTCAACCTATTGAGATAATTAACATACATATAAATTTGTTATTATAAAATAAATTTGTTAAGTTTGATGGTCTGAACAGTCTGAACAACTTTAAATAATTGAAATTGAAAACCACCTATACAATTCTGTTCACTTTTCACAGATTTGCATCCCTCAACAATTAGTTTTAGCTAAACTTATTTGTTCTACTGTACAGTACATTGTTCTTTGTGATTTTGTCAATTTTGCACTTGCAAGTCACCAAAGTCAGGCCAGCTGTACATGCCACAATTTTCCCAAAATAAACACCCTTAATAAGCCATATAATTTGCCATAATTCTGATTGACTCACTGAGTGAAAGTACTTCCACTTGACAGTTACAAGTATTCACTTTAAAAGGTGGTAAATTATACTAAAATAATAACAAAAGGTCATTTTGTTAAATGTGACCCAATTTCTATTGCACTTTCATTCCTTGCAAAGAAAGTTGTTTTATTTTGTTGATTCTAAAAAAATCCATCATACAGAATAACAACAAGGCCATACAGTACGTTGCTGGCCCAGTAGCCTGTTCAAATTTGAGTTAGTGTTTACCGACCGACCGATTGACATAGTGAGCTATAGAACACGACTAAAAAGATGGATAATTTATCAGGGCCGTAGCCAGCAGTACGGTTGGTAAGGTTTCAACCTGACCATAACCTGAGAACTTTGACAACCCAGTGGTTTGAACAGAGATTGTTCCCTTTTCTTGCGATAATCGCACAAATTCGTGTGGCGACATCACTATTTCTCAACTTCGTGTGGCGACATCACTATTTATCAACTTTTTTTTCAGAAATTTGTTTCCATTAAAAGATACACAGACAAAAAAGGAATATGTGTACAGTATATGAAAATAAAAATATTAAAGATGTTGTTCTCCCAAAAACATGAAAAAAAGAAGATTAACAAATCTTTAAATAGGCTATTTTGCAGTTTCAATAAACTTTTATAATCACTTCACTTTATCAAACCATTGTCTGCCAGACAATTTGACTACTTTTTTGCTTAAAATTACAGTTTATATCTCTTTTTAGATCCAATTTTGTATCAAAGTTAAACATTATTAAAATTACATTTCAACAAATTTGTAATTTTTTCATTAATATATTTATATTAGCTATATTTGATGCATAGCATTATAAATCAATATTAATAATTCTAAAAGTTAGTCAAACCATAAAAACAATTACAATTTAATGTTTAAATAGCTTTACCCTTTTCATACCGTGCACTTAGTATCAGCGTAGGCCAAAAAAGAATGCTTATCTGTATTATAATTGGACGATGCTCCCCAAGTTATAATCAATCGAATGCAGATGGCCAGCATTACAGGGCATTTAGGCTAATCTGGTGTCTATACAGAAACAAGTTGATGAGAGGAGAAAACTTAATTACCGGAACATTCACCTGTACCAATCAGGTCAAAATGAAAGGCAACCACCTTGCCACTCAAAAAGGGAAATTATTAGCATTGGCTGAATTGGCAAGCACACCAAGACAAATAAAATGAACTATGAAAAAACACTTTACTTTACAATGAATATTGTGAATTATTTTTAGGGCCTCTATCTGCTGCTATAATTAAAGAAGGCTTAATACCAGGCAGCCCAGGACATCAAAATTGAAGTGTTAACTTAACCCACCATGGTATCTTTTTCTTTTTCTGTGAGAGTGGCCTGGTATTAATATCTAGTTTGACTCATATTTTATACAGATGTATCTTACTTAATACAAAATAAAAATTACACTGTAGTTGAAATAAGTCCTTAGAGTCAATGGTGTTATTACACCGAAAGATACCATACTGTCAACATAAACTAGATTTTTAAAGAGTAGCTATTTTTTTTTAAATAAAGCTCTACTGTCTGTCAATATCAAAGTTGATAAGCACCATAAAAATGGAGGAAATAAAACAGCGAATGCTTGTCGCATAGTATTTAATGAATTACAGAGTAAAGCCAAATTGATGAATGAGTTTGTCCAATCCACTAACAGTAATATGGTCCAAGTCTCAGGGTATTCTTTAATTGTTTAGCCAGGAATTTTTTATTCCTGTTTTATTACTCAAGCAATTTCAACATTTTTAATATCACTTTAGCTCTAATTATGAACTATGTATTGATTGCAACTTAGTATTTTCCTGGTTTGAAACAAAATTAGCATTTAAGCAGGATGTGACAGCGAGAATACTGTAAATAATAGATGACAAATTTCGTTTTTGTAAAAGCACAAGTTAACGGAGTACTTACTCGAACGTTTCGATCTCTATCAGAGATCCTTCTCAACTGACTGCGGAGTGTTAATGCAGCTTGGTCATTCTTGACGTCATCTGTTGATGACGTCGTACGCCTCCGGTTGTAGGTTGGAGGTTGTGACGTCAAGAATGACCAAGCTGCATTAACACTCCACAGTCAGTTGAGAAGGATCTCTGATAGAGATCGAAACGTTCGAGTAAGTACTCCGTTAACTTGTGCTTTTACAAAAACGAAATTTGTCATCTATACAAAATCGAAGCTAAATGAAATTCTTTCAAGACTGTAAATAATATTAATTATGTATGTTTTTTTTTACAGAGGAATGTTAAAAATGGTGTTTAAATCGTACAGTATATTTTTATACTAAAATATTATTGTGATCAGCTTAATAACCAACATGACCTAATTTAGAACGCTGGAGAAACATGATTAAGCAAAGTTAACATGTATAATTCATTAAAAAAATCAACGAATCAACATTTCAATTTGACACTGACAGTATCCAAGTCATTGCACACAACCTTATTGGCCAAGTTTAATGCCACAATACAATGGTATTTAGCATACATTGATCGTATCATTATTCTTGTTTATCGTTCTACATTTCATCTTGATAATAGATGAAAATTAAGTCTAAATAGTGTGAATGGGATTATCAGCTACAACATTAAAAATGTTTGTTTGTCTTTCATGGGCTCATCCTACCTTTTAAGTTTTAACATATTTCTTATGATAGTTTGAAAAATATTGATCTACTTCTTTGTAGTATGTAGTAAATTAGTAGATTAATTATGAACATTAATATGAAAATGAATAAACAGACTGCATCAAATTATAACCTAAGTAAGTAGGTCAGCTATTCCTTTAGTTCACTATATTAATCAACTACAAAGTTTCATCTTGATCTCCAAGGGAAGTCTTTACCCTATTTACTTTATCCTTTCAATGAGATTTTGAGTTGTTTTTCTTATATGCCCTAATATGTTTATGAAATGAGAAAAAAATTATGTCTGTGGTATTCTTCAAGATCAAATGAAATAAACATTTCAATTCAAAATACTTTCTTCTTTTTGCATGGCAAAATAGAATTTTGCTATTTTTTACATTTTTTTGTTGTTGATATTATTCAAACTGAAAATCATCATATTTCAATGCAATACGTACTGTACAAGAATGGATAAAATGCTTGATCTTGTTATTTGTAGTAAAAACATTTCCGACAAAGTCTATACTGCTAACGATATTTTTTTATCTGACCACTCATCTTTGAGAATTGATTTCCGTTTAAATTTTGATGTTAAATGTAGTAATGATAATTTGAATCGTAAAAGTATAATTTACAATTTTAAAGCACTTGATGTCAATAATCTATGTAATACTCTTAACTGTGTTCCATGGAGTGTCTTAATTGATTTTGAAGGTGATTTAAATGAAGCTTTGGATATGTTTTATAATTTGTTAAATGCTGCCGTCAATGACACAGTGCCTAAAATTAGAAAGCGCAGAAAGCTTCCTCCGTGGTTTGACAATGAGTTGAGAAGTGCGCTTCAACTCAAAGAAAAGTATTATAGATATCTGAAAAAAAATAATAATCGGTTAGCCCAAAGTAATTTCAAATTTGCTCGCGCGTCTTTTAAAAAAATGTGCAATAAAAAGTACAAAGATTACTTGGACTCTTTGGCTAAGCAAATTGTCACTAACAGTAAAAGATTCTGGAGCTGGATGAAAACTAAATACAAGTCAAATAATCTTCCTTCTGTCATGAGTCACGATAACATTTCATTCCAGTCTAATTATGATAAAGCTACCACATTTAATTCTTATTTTCATTCTTTTTTCAGTGAGCCTTCTCCGGACGTTCCCCGGGACTATCCAGGTCTTCCTGACTATGCGGTGGATAACTTAAGTTCTCTGTCTGTGAATCAGCATTCTGTGGAAAAGGCACTTAGTAACATTGATATCAATAAAGCTACTGGCATTGATCAGATTAGTAACGTTGTCTTAAAGGGTGCCTCCTCCTCACTCTCTTATCCGCTTTGCAAATTGTTTCAGCTATCTATTAATTCTGGGGTTTTTCCTTCATCTTGGAAACACGCTAATATTGTCCCAATTCACAAGAGTGGTCCCAAAAAACTAATCTGTAACTATCGTCCTATTTCGTTATTGCCTACTATGTCTAAGATTTTTGAGCGCATTGTGCATGATGGTTTGTCATCACATGTTGCTAATGCTTTAAGTCCTAGGCAGCATGGTTTTGTCTCTGGGAGATCATGTCAAACCAACCTCGCACTGCTTCTTGCTACATCATACGATGCAATTAACAGCAAGAAGCAGTGCGATGTGATTTACACTGATTTCTCTAAGGCTTTTGATTCCGTTTCCCATGATTTGCTTATTTTTAAACTTTCAAAATTTGGTTTATCCGGTTCACTGTTAAGTTGGTTTAAAAGCTATTTAACTAATAGACAACAGCGTGTTGTCATTGGGGGAGAGACATCTGATTGGCTCCCTGTGTTATCGGGCGTTCCGCAGGGCTCGATCCTGGGCCCGCTTTTGTTTAATTTATTTATCAACGATCTTCCTTTAAAATTTAATCATTCCGAGTCTCTTTTATTTGCTGACGATCTGAAATTGTTTAAAGTGATTACCACTCCACAGGATGCTTTTTCACTTCAGGAGGATCTGGATGGTCTCGTGGAATGGACGGAGAAGTGGGGGATAAAACTTAATGCTAATAAATGCAAATATTTATCTATAACACTTAAAAAAAGGCCTGTGCTCTTCAATTTTAATCTGAGTGGACATGATCTTGAGATGGTTTATGTATGGAAAGATTTAGGTATTTTTATTGATAGTAAATTAAATTTTTGTTCACATATTAATCATGTGTTGTCAAAAGCTAATAGAATGATGGGCTTAATATGGAGAAATTGTAGGTTTATGAACGACGGCAGGGCACTTTTATCTTTATACAAATCTATTATACGTCCTCACCTTGAATATTGTTCCGCAATTTTCAATTCAATTTCTCCATGTCAGGCCCGTCGAATCGACACTGTTCAACGGAAGTTTGTTCGATTCCTGTCTTATAACTGTGTTAATTTTGCCTTTTCCATTGATTCTGTCAGCAATCGTCGAACGATATCTGATATGGTTTTTTTATATGATATTTTAAATTCTAAATATGACTGTTCATTAATTTCACTATTTAGTTTAAATGTTCCTGGTCGTACACGAAATAGACATTTATTGCATATTCCTTTTAGCCGTGTCGACTGTACTAAGAGGGGACTTTTCATAGACTACCTTATACATTTAATAATCTAAATAGCAATCATATCGATATTTTTAATGATAGACTTGGTTATTTTAAGAGGACGATGATGTGTTCACTTCTTGAACAGTCTGCATAACCTGTTTTAATTGAAATTTTTTATGGCATGCCAATCTATGTTTTATATATATATTTATATATTTTATCTGTATTTTATTGTTAACCGTTTTTGATGTTGTATTGTTTTATGTTTCAAACCTGTTAGTGGCGGTATTTATCGCTGTTGGTTTTAATTGAATAAAATAAAATAAAATAAAAAAAATATTATGTTATATTTTTTAACTACAAAAATAAAGCATAAAACTCATAGGGAATAGCAGAATTTAAACATCTAGTTTGGAATATGACCAGACTCAACCATAGGCTTTGGGAATTAGAGTAAGTATACAAATTACAAGATTACAATGCTACACTGCAATGCCTGTTATGTATCAGTTTGTGCAACTGATTTTAGATTATTGCCCATGTGCCAAAATATAAATCAAATCATAATAGTACTTTACTGTTTTGTATTTACAATACATCAATTTGAAGTAGCCTGCAATGCCAAAACAGAGGCCTCTAGATACCTCACATCACATCAGTCATTTGAAAAAAATACTGTGGAACACATAATCAACTCTCTTTGGAGATTATTCAATAAACTAAGGATAAAACTCAGTTTTATCACAATTATTGAATATAAGGCCACAATTTGTTTATAATTGACATCTGCGAAATATCTTGGTGAAGTAAACAAAGTTGTATTGCGATAACTAGACTGTTTGTCAGCACATCTGAATTCAATTGCTGTGCAAACTTTATTTGGGATGATGAGTCACAGAAAGTTTTTTTTTTAATAATAAATATTTAAAGACTAAAACAAGACCTGCCACATGACTTTTACAGCAAAAATGCCACTAAACATTTTTTTATTAGGTGATCATTTAGCATAAAATGATCACCTATTGTTATTGTATGAAATCTTTGTTATTTGGTTATCCGCAACGAAGTTGCTGATAACCTCTTGTGATTGTACGAAATCAACTTTTTATTTCTCTTCTTTCTTTCTGTATGATTTTTGTGTAACGCTTTTCTCTAAAACTTGCAAACATAACATTTTGTTAACTATGTTAACATTTTGACATTTATGTAACGTCGTCAAGCGAAGCTTTTTATGATGTTTACAATTGCACAACGTAACGTACGCGCGATTTAACGATTTTCTCGTATTTAACATAGGTCGACAACCAAATTGAAACTTTGCACAAGTTTAATTTATATCATGCGCTAACTTTCTGTTAAACAAAAATTGCGTGTTTTACACAAAGTTACGCGCGCACGCGCATTTAAAATTTCAAAATGCGCAAAATTAATTTCTAATCAACTTTCTACGCGTTTCATGTCATTTTAAGCATGTCAAAAATTCCCACGCGTGCGCAAATTTTTACGTGTGCGGTGTGCACGTAGCATTGAAAACATATTTTTTTCGCGTGATTTATGTTTTTCCAGCCTTTTCTAGTAATTTTACCAAATTTTAAACAATTTCGACTTAATGTTACGTCATACGAGAATTCGTTAAAAATATGCCTTTTTTTAAACAGTCGTAATTTCTAAATTACACGGTCAACTTTTTGCGGATGATATATTCTGGAAGTTGATGAGTTGTAGATATCGGATCAGGTATTAATATGGCTAACCGGACATTGTGACGTCATCGTATGGCCACGCAAATATAAAATTTAGGATTTTTGTATCTTTCGTCATAGCTCATCACATTTAATAGAGCGCATCTCCACTTATCCGTTTTCCATTTTCACCCCGACTGTGATATTGTCTAGGTCAATCAACTATCTTTCGCATGAGTTAAAAATAATTTAATTTTTATGACGTCATCATGCCTAAAAATTTAAATTACGTGTGGCATTAATTTCATCTTTACATTAAATTTAAATCTGTTATAGCTCGTAAGAATAAAATGTGATAATCACGATTAAAACGTTTTCTGGAAGCTATTGGATTGTAGATACGAAATAATGTAAAAATGTTGCCAATCGGATGTTGCGACGTCATCATATGGCCAGTTAACTAAAAAAAGTTGTATTTTCATTTTTTGCGTAATAGTTCATTACATTTAAAAGAGCGCGCATCAATATTTCATGTTTTTAAATTTCTTCTACACGTTAATATGTTGTTGCTGAGATAATTTGCTTCCGAAATTGCTATCTTTGTATTTCATTTTAAAACCGTCGCCATGTTAAAAATAGGAATAAATAGCGGGTCCCGTAATATCACCTATTCTACACTGTATGTAATATGTAAACATATTTTACTGTTTATACCGACTGTAATGGAATGATATAGCACAAATCGTTTATTTCCTACCTATTTCTATAATGTAGCAGGCCAAATAAGGTTAAGTTATTTTACAGGATAGAGGGAGGCAAACAATATTTTTCTCATATCAGAGCCGTTCATTGTTGTTAGGAGATATGTGATTTCTATTACATTTTCCGGTTTGTTTGTCAGTTGCTCGTCCGGCCTGTAGGCCATAATGGCAACGCGAACACTTCCTTTTGGCCTCAACCTATCCCCTTAATGTTAAAAGGTACGTCGTTAAACGTCCATGTTTTACCACTTGCGCGGCGGATAACCAAACTCGTCAAAGTGACGAGTTTCATGTCTAGTTATTTATTCCTTTCTGTACAGATTTTGTGTAACGGATATCTCAAAAAGTTTAATGTCAATGATTACCAAAATTTCACAATGTCTTTCAAATACTTTAACTTAGTTCTAATAAGCTTTTCAGCGTGATCACTCATCCGTGACGTAATTTATACGCCATTTTGTGAAATCACATTATCAATCATATCTCCATAATTAATTATCACATATTAATGTAATTCACTAAACGTAAACTTCAGGTCAAGGGTAAAAATATTAGCAAATAAAAACGCACGCACACGTAGGGTCATGCGCGTGAAATCGCGCTTTAAAAATTTAAAAACCTCAAAATTAAGTTTTGATCAATTTAGAGCATTAATTAGGCCATTTGCGTGTTTCAAAAAATTACTGCGCAAAAAAAAAATCGCATTCTACTCACCATCTTTAGTACATTCACCAAATTTGAGTCAGTTCCGATATAAAATAACGCTATACGAGCAGGTTCAAAATGACAAAATGCGCAAATTAATTGCATCAAAGTGTTGAAAATGGTGAAAAATAAGGCATTTTTAAAATGAAAATAATTCTTCAGAATGCACGATGACCCCCAATTTTTTTAACTTATTCTGGAAGCCATTGAGTTGTAGATATGAATACATGTACACATTGTACGTACAAAATGTTGTCACATCATCAAATGGCCACTTGAATGTAAAATTAAGTAATTTTTCTCTTTTGTCATTCTTTTTCATATTCAATAGAACGCACCTCTGTTATTTTGTGCCCGGTTTTCGCTCAATTTTCAGTATGTGATTGCTCAATTAATTGACTTTCTTATGACTTGCCACTACTTTTATTTTGATGACGTCATCATGCGTAAAAACTTGATTAACATAGGTCGTGTAATTTCACCTTCACCGTAAATTTGAATATCTTACAGCTCTTCAGAATTAAAGGTTACCTTGATGATTATAATTTATTATGAAAGCTGATGAAATGTAGATATGAATTCATATAAAAATCAAGCCTATTGGATGTTGTGACGTTAACATATGGCCAGTTGAAGTTAAAAAGTAGTATTTTCATCTTTTTCATAAAAGTTATACAAATTTCAAAGAGCGCGTACAGCGCTTCTACGTGCCAAATTTTCTTCCAATTCTTATATTTATTTGCTCAATTCATTATCTTTCGAAATTGTCATCTTTGAGTTTATTTTTAATAATTCCATCATACCAAATAATTGGAACATGATGTGTGTCCCGTAATTTCACCTATGCTACACTGTATATAGATATTGTACATAATGTAACTCAGCACTAAGCGTATAGTAGGATGGCATACATCAACATTTTTCGATTGTATGTTAATGTACGTGCATGTTTAACAAAATATTAATGTCAATAACATTATAAAAATGATCACCTATAATTCGTCAAAGTGACGAATTAAATTCTAGTTTGGTTTGATTTGATTTATCCATACAGAGAACAAGCACAGACAAAAACAAGTAGTACTATACCAGGGATCGCCTCTAAAGCGTCATCCTTACTGAAATAGACAATTATTAGGCTCTAAGTTTATATAGTTTATTATTAACAACAGTAATTTGGTAGATATAGTAGTAGCTAAAAATCAATTTATTCATTTTTTTCATTACTTATTTATTGTATTGGAAATTTGATAATGTTACAAAAATTAAGAAAACAAGTACACGTAAAAGAATATAGGGCTGATCATCGTTGCACATGTAAATAATGTGTTATGGTTTAATGTGAATGGTATAATTACTGGCATGTCACATCTATTTCGGTCTTAACATTTTTAAAATATTATTTACCTCCGCCAAGGAGGTATACGTAATCGGTAGCGTGTGTTTGTTTGTTACTTGGCAAAAAGAATTTTGCCAAGTATAGTATTCACTTTGTTTGTTTGTGTGTTTGTTTGTATGTTTGTTTGTTTCACGATAGCGCCTACAGTTTTCAAGTTATCCTTCTGAATTTTTGGGTGTAGATAGGTATATACTTTCAGACCATGCCTATTGAAAATCAACAACATTGGTTTATTAATAACTTCACAAATAACAAAAATGATATTATTTTCAGACCGGCTAGTGTTAAAAGATAGGAGACAATTTTCAAAAGCCGGTGAGCAGTCTTAAAGTAACACGTAAACTGAAATTACATTTTCTCGAGAACTACTAGTCCAAAAAACCTCATTTTTGGACAAGAGGCAAGGGTTATAATTTGTGATTTGTAATTTTAAAACAAAAATTGGTTTAATGTACCGGCTTTTTCATACGAGTAGTTTTAAAACACCTACTTCTTTTCAAATTCACCCGTTTGGTTTTGGCGTTGCTGTTCTATTGTTATTCAAAATAAACTATTGTTAGTTGATAATTAATTTTGTTAGTACCGGCGTGTGTCCTTCCTTATTTCATTCTGTACATAGGTATATACTTACAGAACATGCCTATTGATTTTCAGGAAAACTGATATATTGGTCATGTCTCAAAAGCTTATCTTCCGTACGATATATTAAATAGCACGCATTCTGTCTTTTTTTAACATGGACACATTCTTTGATATGGACCAAAATATTAGTCGACTGGTCACGCGGTTAAGCTTACTACATGGGTTAAGGCAGAGGCGTAGCAAATCGGCACAGCTTCAAGACACTCCTCGACCATTATTCTGGTCAATCTTGATTTTAGAATTGGTCATTGTTGCAATGCCGGAATTGTTTGTGTTAAAAATTATTTAAACAAATTATTAACCTTAGTAGTATTTTAACCATGTAAAGCTAATACCTAAAGCAAAAATTGTATCTTTCAACATGCTCCCAGTCAGTGGATATATTTTGCCAAGTACTTCACTCAGTTTCTGAGTGCTTTCATTTGTTTGTTTGTTTGTTAGCAGGAATAATCAAAAAGTAATTACAAGATCTTTACCAAAATGAATATACGGATAGATATGTGGTCAAGGGCCATTCCATTAAATTTTGGGACCATTTGGGACCATGGTCCCAATTCTGCACCACTTTTTCGGTATACTGTTCAGACCTGATAGTGTTAAAAGATAGGACAGAATTTTCCAAAAGCCGGCGAGCAGTCTTAAAGCTCAGGTACAGGCATGAATTTTAAATATAATATTTGGTTAATTGTACATAAATCAAATATTTGTAACAGAAATCAAGACGAAAAAACATGAATTTTCCTTAATATGGTCAAATACAAAATTTTGCAAAATTCTTCCATAAAAACCAGGAAGACTTTTTTTCAGTAGTTAGGTAGTAAACCTAATGTAATAACATGTCTGGTGACTCCCTAGAAGGTGAAAAAAGATGGTGGATATACAGTGGATAATTTTTGCTATAGCATGAAAATAAAAATCTGAAGTTGAATAAAAATACCAGAAATGTAATATTCAAGTTATATTACCTATATTTAGTCATCTGACAACATTTTTTACCACACTGTTTATTTTTCATAGCTTTTTAAAATTCCTCTCTATTTACAAAATTTGTGTACAAAAGAATAGAGATTTTACTGTGTAATTTGAACTATCCCCCCACTGATAAGAAAGTGCTTATTTTCAACAAGCTTGTGTAACACAAATTAAATGCCAAAAATTATGAAACATATGGGAAACTATAGATCGATAATTATTGGAATGTATGATCAATAGAAATGTTTTGCCCGCACCTGGCCTTTAAAGTAACAAATAAACTAAAATTGCATTTTCTCGAGAACTACTTGTCCAAAAAACCTCATTTTTGTACAAGAGGCAAGAGGTATAATTTGTGATTTGTAAATTTAAAACATAATTTGATTTAATGTGCACGTTTTTTTGATACGAGTAGTTTAAAAAACCTATTTCTTTTCAAATTCACTCGTTTGATTTTCGCGTTGCTGTTCTATTGTTAGTCAACTGAAGCTATTGTTAATTGAAAGGCTTGTTACATAACCATTTTGCGCCAAACTTGCATACACATGCTTGTAGTGAAATTAGCCTAAATCACAAACAGCATTAAGACACACACAAATATATATATATATTTCTTTTTTACCGAAGAAATCTTACAGTAGGCGGAGGTATGCACTCTCGGAGTGTCTTTCTAGTTCTGTATGACATCGAGCACAAATAAAGCCATTCAAGTCCTAGTTAATTCAGTATTAGAGGTACTGTGTGAACAGGTGATGATTTTAAATTGAGTGACCTGATATGCAACTGTTTTCCACTTAAATTCTAGTAAATTGGTCTTATTTCACTTTTATGCCATACAATTTGATGTCATACAACATTAATACATTAACAATGGTACCATGTAGGTTGTGTAACAATCAGTCAGAGATACAATCAGATTTGCTAATCAAATTTCCTATTTTATGTGAATTTCATTTTCCTTTATGTATTGCAATCTGGACTCTCTTGAGATAGGTACTTAACGTAAATTAAAAATGATACCAAAATAAAACAGATTTTTGTTGAATCTCAATGCGCCATTGTCTTTTTCCTATAAAATGTTTCAAGCCTTAAAAATATAATTTAACAGATGCAAATAACAATTAAAAATATTTTTAATTTATAATTTTGTAGTTTTGTTTGCTTGTTGACAAGTTCATGAGGTTTAGAATTTTAGAATTCATTTTTAATATTGAGGGAGGGAAGTATAACAAAAGTATAAGACAGGTTCCTATTAAGTTGTTGCATTTTAGGGGTTTGTCAAATAGCAAAGTATTCCTCACACACCTAAAACTGTAGGGGGATGTTTCTTCCTCTAGGATCTGCCCATAGAGTATGTGAAAGAATTAAATTCTACATTGTTATATGTCAGTTTACTAAAATAGGACATATTAATTTCAAAGTAACTGCATCGAAAAATGAATAACATTAAATTGACAATTTTTTTATACAGTAACAAACTATTTACTGTATTTAATGTCATGTCAAAATCAAATAATTAATCAAATTGATTATTGATTTTAAATTGTGAAACCTAATTTGAAACAACCTTATCATTGACTGCTGCTTTATCTTAACAAATATGGGCCCTCATGAGACCAGTACTTAGAAAATATTGACAGAGTTAACCTTGTAGGAACTTCACACACATATTTGCGTGTGTGCGCTCAACGCGTAAAGTTATGCAAATTGCTGTTGTAAATATATAGCGAACGCGCAACGAGCGATCTCTCTCTCTGCGTCAAGTTTTCACCGAGAAGACATCGACATTTTTATGAGCAAACCATTGCGAGTTTTAATACAAGTTTTACAATAATAATTAGTTGTCCTAATTATTAGCACTATTACATTTTGATATTTAGCGTTTTAACTTTACATATTTTACTACGTGTTACTGTATGTTATCGTCTTTCAATTATTGTACCGTTGTATATATTATTGTCCTGAACTAGCCTAGCCTATTAACCTTACACTGCGCACGTACGTACGCGCTTCGTGTGGATATGTAGTTTCTACACTCCGTATAGTTCATTTACTTCGAGCCTAGGATACTTCCAGCTTTGGACATCGTTTGACTGCTACAATACTCCATTACCGTATTCTAAATAGGGTAAGTAAAGACCGAATTACTTATTCCCTAAAACCTTGATATATGCAATAGTTGTACTTATACTTATTCAATGTGATGTATATGATTTCCTTTTTTTACTATAAAATAACAGAAAAAAAATACGGCCAATTGATACAGTATATTTACTGTACATAAGGCCTAAAAAAAAAAATTGTTTGTTTGCTGTCAATTTTTTTTTTTGGTAGCGGGGGAGGGTGGAAAAAAGTTTTTTTATTTTTTTTTTATGTTAATTTCTCTGTTAATTGTACGCGAATTTGAGAGTAACAAAACACACTGAATAAAACAACGAGCTCAAACATCTATTCATAATTTGTTTCACACTTTAATTCTGTTTTGGGCGCGTTATAGGCCCCGTGTTTAAACTAGCCTAGGCTAGACCTACTACCCAGTAGGTCGTTATTAAATATTTAGAATTTAGTGTACCGTATATTTCGGTGTATAAGTCGCACCTGTGTATAAGACGCACCCCCTAACTGAGAGTAAAATATCGGTATTTTGTATATCGTCGATGTATAAGACGGCCGCGCCCAGCCTCAACAAGAAGGGAAGTCCCCCATTCCGTCAGTTCTTTATAACTTGTTATTCATGAGTTTCGCACCCGCAACATCGAGTGCATGACCGCACGTGTGTGTGGACTAGCCTCGCTCGATCCTTTTATCGAGAGGCGCACGTTTTCACGGACTGACAATCGTATTCGATTAGTATCTATGTATCCTAGAAGTGTGTACGCTACAGTAGGTCTATGCTATAATCAACTGGAGAATATACTAGTCGAATACTGTACACCATGTGCATATAACTATAATACTATTCCAATCGTAAACGTTTACAAATGAAATTTTATCGGAGCGCCTAAAACAGCTCCATAATGAACAAATCTTTTCATCATATTTAGTACAAAATCACGCTAAAATGCCTTGAAAACTAGCAGGTTGCTGTTACGCTAGTACACTGTAGCTAGGCTAGGCCTACTCTTTAGTAACTAATAGGCCTAGGCCCGGGCCTTACCTTAAAAAGCCCAGGCCTAGCCAACGAGGTGGCGATATCTGTGTGTTGAGGCATTTATGTTCGGTGTATAAGACGCACCCTTAATTTAGAGGTTAAATTTGCGTGTCAAAAGTGCGATTATACACCGAAATATACGGTACGTTATTATTTTTATTGTTTCATCCTCGCACACTCGATTTACACCTTTTCGGCCAAAAAAAATCATAAAAAAACTTTTTTTTTAAAGCGCCCTCAACGTAAAAAAAAAACTTTTTCTTATCTCCGCCCCAAATTTTTGGCGAAATTAGGGGCGGCGGATGACAGCAAACAAACTATTTTTCTTTTTAGGCCTAATAAGATTTTATGCAGTTCTTATTATTTTTTTTTTTTATAATTTTGATTTAATTTCATACTTTATTTCTTTATAATTTTCCATTTCTTTCATTTTAGCTGTAAAGCTTGTTTCTTCTCATCATCTGACAAATCATTTGCATTCTGCCTACTGATTTACATTGACAACACACACTACAAATGTGACCTCAATAAAATTTTCTTTGATTTCGCTGCGATTTTTGTGACAAATTGTCTGCTTTGTCAAATACCTAAAACAACATTTGCCTTAAGGAAATGTAGCTAAAATTCAAACTGTGTTTGGTTGTGATGGATAGCCATCCTATTATTAAATGTCTATATCTATCACTTTTCAGTTTAGGAGTCATGTCAACAACAAATTGCAATAATTTGAACCAGCACCCTATAATTGATATTAAGGAAGCAGGTAAACCACCATGCCACATTGACCCTATTAAAATACTTACTTATTAAACTTGGAATAGATGTTAGCTAATTTGACAGACAGTTCTACAACAGCGTTACTCGTTTTGTCAAAACCATTTGCGACGAGATGTTTGATTGTTTCTTTGATTAGTTTCTCAGCTTTATCATCTTGGTGATTACGTAGAGCTAAGTTAGCCATCTGAAGAAGAAAAAAAGAAAACATTGAATGCAATTTATATTTATACTAGCACTTACCCGTGCTCCGCACTGGTCTTTTTCTGTTGTGAAGTATTGGAATAATAAAACTACAGCTGCTTATAGACTTGAAATCAACAAAAAAAAGTGCACATGAGGGTAGTCAAATTAGATGATGCACGCGGACACTATCGAAAGTATTAAATACAAATATATTTTTATATATGCTTTGGGTGTTTTTCGTGGTGTATTATTTGATATTTTGTTGTTTTTTGTGAGAGCTTGTGGACATAAATCAAATGCAACAGAAAGCTAAATCATATACAAATGATTGCTAACACATTGTTATTACCGTACTGACACGGGTATAAGCCCATACTCGGGTATAAGCCCACCCCCAACTTTTGACTAATTTTCATGAAAAATGAGGCACTCGGGTATAAGCCCACCCATTAATTGGAAGATCTACAGTGTGTGTCGTAATAAATTATTTTGTATTTGGCGACGTCCATACTGTACACCGAATACACCTACCTTTGATCATAACCAAGCTAGGCTAATAATATACGCTAGCCTAGGCCATATGAGGCCTAGCGGTCCTGTTTTGTTTACACTCCATCGCGGTCGAAGATCGCTTCACACACGACGCTACAAGTCGCCAAAACGGAAAACCACTATTTGGTATCGGCTGCCATAAACAAGCTTATTAAATTTCTTTGGTACATTTCTATTTTAACGAACATTGTATACTTGCTTTTCTGCTTGATAAATTCTTGTTAAATTGATGTTTAAAATAAGATATTCTACGATAAATTACACGAACTATAAGCTTAATTTTCCGACACTCTACACCTCGTGTATTTAGAGGCAACGTCGTACACGTGAGGGCGCTCGCTCGCATGGTAGAATACACAGTGTACATGTGCTGTTTTTGACAATCTGCATTTTTGGATCCTCGGGTATAAGCCCGTGATTTCATGTTTCCGTGTCAGTACGGTAATTATTGTTTTTTGTAATTGTGGTAATATTTAATTTGAATTCGTTGCGTTTATATTTATTCATTTACCTTTTTTTTAAATTTCATTTTCAATGGTTTTTTATTTTGCAATTTGTTTGTTTGTTATCCGTTTTGCTACTTTTTAAATTAAATTGTGGTCTAGTTTTGATTTTTGCTTTAAGCAGTGATACATTTTGCGGATTCGAACTCGAAGCATTGATATCAATGGCCACGGCGTTGTACTCACTGGGCTAGCCGTAAAATTCATAAAAGTGAAATAGCCTATCATGTGAGTAGATACATAAAATTATGTGACCAATTTAGTAGCACTAATATAGATAATCAAATATTACCTGTTTATGTATTGTACTATTATAATAGGCAAATAAATGAAAAACTGTGGATAGTAGTGACTGATTTCAATTGAGATACAAAATAAATAAGTAAAATAAAACACTTTTACACTGTTAATTTATTTTAAGAGGTGTAAAACTAAAACTCTCTATATATAATGGCAAATGAGAGGGTAACTAGCCTTTTTTGGCATCTGAAATATTAACCTGATTCTAACAAGTAGGTAGCACTGGCAGCTTCTGTTTTGTTTGATTCCTTTCAGTTGTACTAGCACAAAGAGTAGAGCACAAGGAACCTGGCCTTTCTACACACTGAAATCCTAACCTGATCTAACCTGTAAGTAACAGCTTCTTGTTTGTATGATTTCTGGGCAAAGTATCAGGTGAAGAATGTCAGAACACTTCTCCTTTCTACACACTGAAATACTAACCTGATCTAACGTGTAAGTTACAGCTTCTTGTCTGTCTGATTTCTGGGCTATTTGTAGCGCTTCATGAAGCAGAGCTTCAGCTTCTTCTTGCTGATTTCTTCTCTCAGCAACCTATACAAATAAATACAAATCTTTTTAATTTTAATTAAAAATTATCTCTTATATACTGTTTTTAGAATCTAATAATTATTAATCTATAAAATATACTGTACACGAAATACCTGATTGGTAAATACAGCTAGGGTTAGAGTATAGAGAGTGGACATTTATATTGGCCTAGTAGCAAAAAAGCAGGGCCATAAATGCAGTGACAGAGTTAGAAAGGATGCCTCCATATCCCAACACAAATAATCTGAATTATATTACCCTTAAATTTAGTGTTATATCCATATCTTATTTTCTATACACACCCCTTTAATGGAAAATGTCTGGTTTGGTTTATTACTATGATATTAAAATAACATTTAAACTTACTAATGCTTTACTAATCAACACAGCTATCTCATCTTTAAAATCACCTTTTTGCATATAAAAAGCAAAGATTGTTACTGCTATTACTATACCTGATTAAATAAATAAAGAATAAATTACTGTACATGTGGTAATATTAAAGAAAAGGCATCAATACATCATACATTATCAAATGTATTGCTGTAAAACCCTCGAAAAGTGGGCTTCTTTCTTAAAAACTGTTGGGTGGGCTCCTTTTCAAGATCTTATCGAGATGGGCTCCTTTTTTAAGATTACTTTTGCATTTAAAACAGGGGGATTCTTTTCGAGATGGCTTCTCTTTGAGATTTTACCATTTTTCATCAACGCAAAATAGATCATGTCCCGAGTTCAAATCCCAACAGATATGAAAGGATTGTTTCTCATGACAAAAACAACTCCACTTGCAAAGACTTGTTCAAGACTTTGTTTATGTTGAGTATGTCTTTTTTAAGTTTAAATCACCCACCAGGTTAGCAGCTAGCCTTATTCAACATAATTCACACTAGGCCTAAGAGGCCTTTCACACCAAAATTGGTTTGTTTTTTAATTATCATTATTAGTAGCAACTCATACATAATTAGTACTATTGTTAGGCTTTTTCTGTACAATATATCTGTTTTTAATCGACTTTGTTCGTTTGTTTTAACATCATGGGGAAATAAAGATGTTTAAAAAAAAGAACAAAGTGGATTAAAAACAGATTGATATATAATTCATTACTGATTTATGGGTAATCAATAAATAAATCAATTCAATCATTATAAAACAATTATACTATTGATTAATAGGCATAGGAAGAAAAAAGGACTCAATCATAAAATAAAATCTAGTTGGCAATATCAGCGTCTCATACTCGTTCATGTGACCGTGTGGCAGGCTGAAATCCGACTGAACACCTACTGTAAGTCATGTTTTTAGATAAAATACATTTATTTATAGTATTTATAAGATAACTTTACATATATATATTATGGCCGGTTTAGAATTACTGTTCTTTGCCTGATTTGTTTATATATATATATATTATGGGATATTTTTCTTGCCATAAACAACTTAAAAATCATATCGTAGGCCTACTAGGCTAGAGTATTAGTAATTTAATTAAAATCGACAGAAGAAAAACTCGGACATATTTTGGCAGTGGCGGACTGCTTTTGGCCACAAATTTAGAGCCAAAACTGGTCCGACTGGACCGATTTTGGCGTGACAGGCCCAACCTACAATGCAAATAGGCCTAGGCCTATATATAATATGATATAAATGGGTCATTCTTCAGTAAGTGTCTAAAATCGTGTCCCGATACTTTGGTGGGATGGAAACTGAAAATTCATCATTAAAAAATCAAAATTCTTGACTTAAATCATAATCAACATTATTGTAAATATAATTAATTACATAAAACAAAGATAATTACATTGATATTGTTAATTTTTATAAAAATGTTTCAGGCAACCCCCTAAAATCCTATGTCCCGATCGTACATCTTCAATTTATGATCGCCGTATATATTTGATAACAGGACTTTTGTTATCGAAAATATTGTAAAAAGTTAGTTAATCATGATTTCATGCGATTATATTCTTCGAAATACATCTCTACATACATTAAATCTCAAACTTTAAAGTTTTTGTTTGGAAAAAAGCTTGTCCCGCAGTTTTGTGTCATTTCCGTCACATAATTTAAATGTGCCGTCTACAGTTTAATGAACGGCGGGGACAAAAATTGACTGTGCGTTGTAAACATGCGAAGATATTGAAATAAAACTAGCCGCACATCATTTTCAATAAAAGAGGAAAAAAGCTAATAAAACAAGGTTTTAGAAAAATTACAGTTGCGTACCTTTATTGAATGTCATATCCGAACGGTATAGAACTCATTAAATAATTATAATTTCTGGTTTTTTTTCAACTGGAAGTACAAGTTATTCATGGTATCCAGAAGTATGCAATCCATCTCCGCTGTCAGACATGCCTACGATGTGATCCTAGGCTGTCCAATGCTAAATACATCATCTCCGTCACGGTCAGCTCCGTCACATTTCCCAATGTTTCGTTGTGACGGAGATGACGGCCCGTGACGGATACGACTTTATGTTATTGCCAGGGCCTTTTTTTGTTGTACATTTTGTTTTGTATATCTTTATTATGTTATTACATCTATGTGACTCTGGTCAATAAACATAATCAAATCATATCTTAAAGTCATCTCCGTCACATGATTTTTTAAGTTTGTCATATCCGTCACGGTTTCATCTCCGTCACATGGATATTTTATCCTTTTAAATCCTAAAATATTTATGTAATGAACGCAATTATGTGGTATATTGAAATATAAACAATATTCTTCTACTATGTCAATGGATAGTAATTATTAGTTCAACAGAATTTTGTAAAACATCAGTGACAGTCATACTATTTTCTGAAAATTATTATTTTTTGGAATAGTAAATGGTTTTGAACGTATAACATCATTCATACTAATAAATGTTAAAACAATCATTTTTTGATGAATAGAGACAAAAATAATATATAGTATCAAAGAATTAATAATGGAAATAATTTTATAATTCCTAAACCGTTATTTTTTCTATCTTTGTATATTCCATAAATGTGACGGAAATGACAGTAACATAGAACCATGTATTTATAAATACGAATAAAATACGAAATATATAATAAAGATTGCGCCAAACATACGCTTGCCATGTAATACATGTTCATTTATCTGAATAAACTTTTAAAATTTAAAAAATGCAAATTTTAAAATCGATTTTTTATAAACCTGAAATTAGACACTTACTGAAGAATGACCCAAATATGATAATCATGACACACACGGCCAATATAATTTAATATTTTGTAGGCAATGCTCCCTACCTGTAAAACCAAGCAACAAGGATGTATCGTCTACTCCCGACAGTTGATCATTTTTTGACAATTGTTTATTACTGTTATTGTCTAGCCGAGACCCAAATAATTTATTACGTTCCCTCGACCTATCGTGACGAGAAGAATACAGTACAAACTGACATCTTCGTAATAATAAGGGTCTATGCCTAGGCCTAGAACAACCTCTTTTTGTGGACGTGCATGACGAAAAGTTAGAAGCAGAAAACCTAAATTTAGATTCAAATTTGTTTCTAGATATATTAATACATGAAGTAAGTTTAAATGCATGTTGATTTATCGTTCGGACATTCAGTGATTTAGCTAATAGCAAGTGCCTTGCTTGAGCAAAACTGTTAACCATGGGCGCAGCCATCTTCTTTTTTTATAAGTAATTGGTGCATTGTGATTGGTCAATTTTTAATAAAAAGGTTAAGGGTTGTCTTTTTGTTTTTTTTAGAGAGTTCGATGATGAGTCGAGCGCCGATTTAGTTTTGTATTTCGTTATTACAGAAAAAGTAAGTTAGCCTGGGCCTAGGTTAGGCCTAGATGGTTAGAATAATGTTTTATTTTGCCCTTTACGGTTTGTTTGCTATACTATAGGACGTATGTATAGGCCTAGGCCTAGGCTAGATAAACAATTTTTAAGCTCCTTTAGGCCTAGCCTAGAGCCTAGCTAGGTAGGCCTAGCTAGGCCTCACTGGCCTTCTATTCTAGCCTAGCTCTAGGCCCGGGCCTAGGCTGCTAGCCTGTAGGCCTCCTAGGACGCCTTAGATAAGGCTGGCAAGGCAGGTATTGTGCATTCGGGTCAACCTAGATGTAGTAAAGCATTATGATTAAATGCATGGTGTACGACGTGTAAGAAACTCAGCCTAGACTACTACTACTGGCTATCTATAGGCCTAGGCTAAAGGCATAGCTAGTCTAGGCTAGGCCTTCCCATGCTTGATTTTGTTGTCCCTGCTGCTCCCTGCCTGTCTTGACACCATTTGGCCCTGGGATGATTCAGCGCGGGACCATTTATCCCCGGGACAATTCGGCCCATTTTGTTAACGCCGTGGCTAAAGATACGGTACCGTATTCTAACTTCTGTTTACTATACTAAAGGTACGGTAAAATTGCATTACGTCATAATCAGCTGGTACGTGTGTGACGTCATCGTATAAGGACTTTGGATTTTTTTTAATATCGCGTCTGTTGTGTAGAGAATTCTTGTCGGTGGCGCCAGGCTGCATGGATGTGTGTGCGCTGATGAGGGTTTTATTTTTATTCCAAATGGCCTATTTAGACCGGGATTTAGACCTATATTTTTTATTAAACTTTGTTTAGAATGGTGACCATAAACAACAAGCAAATGCGGACAATAAAGGGGCCCTCAAATAATATGATTTAGACAGTAGCCCCAGGGCTGAGTCACAGAAATCAGCGCACACATGCAGCTGGCCCCAGCCTGGCATCGCTTTCCCTACACAAACAAACTCATATGCCTAAGGCCTCTTTTGAAACGGCTTTCTGTATTCTAGAATTAAAATCAACATGTTTTTTTCAATAATAATAACAGACGTAGGCTACATTTAGTTTTTGTCACACACGACGGCGATAAATGAAGCATAAAGAAAATGCGGTTGATCACTGTTTTCGCGATATGGAAAAAAATCCAAAGTCCTTATGCGATGACGTCACACACGTACCAGCACCCCATTGGCTGGTTATGACGTAATGCAATTTTACCGTACCTTTAGTAAACAGAAGTTAGAATACGGTACCGTATCTTTAGCCACGGCGTTTTGTTAATACTGTACTGTATTGCAGAATATGCATTTTTAAACATAAATTCTTCTATAATGTTTTAATTTATTTGTGTTTTTTCAGTTCAGGAGTGTGTATGAAAAAGATTTGTTAGTAGCCTAGGTTAACAATTTATATTGAGTAGTTTTTTGTTGGGGTTCCTGTTTTCAAGAATCTCGCAAACAGAGACCCTTATAATAATGTAATATTGGCTGGGGGACAGGGGGCCATCCAGGGCTCCTGGTCAGGATAAATGTTCCGGATAAATTTGGGTATTATGGTGCTCAAAGAACAAAAATTAGATGGATTTTAAATGATAATAATAAAAAAATTTATACTTATTAATATTATAGCGCTCTTTACCAGTCGTACTCATTATTTGAAGGGTAAATATGAAAAGATGATGTGTTAATATGATGAATGACTTTTGGGCATTGTTTTTCTACTTTTGTGAAGTGAAAAATTGTCCAACCAATCGGAGCTCAGAAAATTACGCATTCATGTGCACTCATGCAAATCAAAAAGCTCAGTAGCCACACATGGCGCTATGAACATGATCAATATATCACAGTTATTGGCTCTTTTGTAGTAGAAGCAATAGCCCGATTTTTCTCTGCGAAAAAATTAGATTCGCCTAGTGGGAAAATCTGCTGAGGCTGTTAGATTTTGGCGGAGATAGCATTGTGTTATTCAGCTCAGTGGCGTGAATGCAATAAACTTTGTGTTCTATTATGATAGCACTCTTTTCACTGACAAAAATAGAATTTGGGTCCTTTGTTTAACCAAGGCAATCTAACAACAGGGCTCTGATCTTACCTTGCCAAGATAGGAATTTGTAATAGTCTTTTGATCTTATGTCTGGCTGCGACAAATACCAACAGACTTACTGTACTATGTACTGTACATATTCTCCACGACAAGGAGCATGGAACTGATGTGTAGCAGCCACAGATAAATCCTTTGATCTTAGATTGCCTTGGTTTAGGTGCCCTTTTTTTAGGTCCTCCCTCACCCTCTAAAAATGAAAATGTCTAGATCCGCCCAGCGTAGAGAATAACAGGCATCAATCTGGCTGGGAGATGTAAAAATACATGATGTGTCAAATTTATTAGTCAGAAAAGTTAATTTTGGGATAATCGACTTATTAATTACATTGACTTGTGTGATTCTGGATGGTTTACCGTATTGATTATGTGGAAAGTATCTCTGAGGGTTTTGGGTTTGATTAATTAATTTTTTCTTTACTCACTGGCAGTTCTTATTGAGGGTTGATTTGCTGTCTGCTCACTATGTTCTTTACTCACCATTTTAGAGAGGAATTGTTTTTTATATACTATCTTTTTCGTATGGACCAATCACAATATGTTTGTTTTCTAACTGCAAGTTACACATGACTTCCATGAGGCTCTATTTAGGCCATAACAGAACACTCATCTGATTTCTCTGTACACATTAATTTTAAAGATTATTTGCAATGGATGTTCAGACAAGATACAAGAGTGAATTATTACAACAGCAGATCATGAAGGCCTGGAGGGAAAGATGGTCAGAAGTCCAATGGAGTATCGAAATAAAGAAAATCATTCCTCAAGGAGTGTCCGGAGATTTATTCAACCTTGCTGATATTCTGTTGAATCAAATATTTGTTGGACCAACTCCCAACTCTTTGATACTGTCATACCTAGAGCATGCCATTTCATGTCAGGTACAGCTTTTTTTATTAGATTTATTTAATTTGCTTGTCCCTTGGTATTACTCCCAGACACCATGTATTATAATTTATACTGAATTATTTGCTTTTTTTTGCTAAAACTCTTATTTTGGTTGGGATTCCCCTTTATAGACGTATAGTTACATAGATGCAACTTTTTTCACATGATGGTTGTCTTTTTTAGAGTTATCAATTGCATGTTTTATCATGTTTCTGTATTCATGAAGTGCAGTCATCATTCAACTGATCAAAAATATTTGTTGATATATTAATACTGTGATAACACATAGTAAATTTTCCACTCAAGAACCTCTAATTTTCTAATGTTTATTGAACATGTAGACAAGTACATTGATAGTTTTAGATATATTTTTCCTACATTTAATTTAAACAGATAGTGTCCTGTACAGCAGTTTTTAACAGTATGGTTACATATGAAGATATCTGTATTCAAAGACCATACTGCATGAAAGGCCTGCTTGACATTTTGTTTATTTGTGTTAGTAAACTTGGGTAAGTATCTAGTTCACACTGAAGATTAAAGTATAAAAAGCTAAAAAAGATAAAATACATAAATGTCACAGAAAAACAAGTCATATAAATATGTAAAATCGGAAATCAGGTCAGAATAGAAACAGATTCTATTTTGTCAAAATACTGTGCAGTAATTTTGGATTCTGGCTAATCAACGACATGATTCATATTTATTTATTTATTTATTTGTTCTTTCTTTAAACTGAAATACACTTTCAATACAAATGTACTGATTTCCAAAGTGGTTCAGTAAACATATTTACAACAAAAATAAAATATAAAAGAAAAACAAAAAGAAAGAAAACAGATATAAAACTATTTACAATTGTGAAGGCAAAAAGGTTAATACATATATGTTTTCTATAGTGAAGATTTAAAAGTTGCCAAAGACATATTATGGAGTTCTGATTTTATGTTATTTGGTAGAGAATTCCATAGTTTAGTTGATCTATAAACAAAAGTTCTTTTACCCTGAGAGTTATTCCATAGCGGAATAGATAAGTCATTATTACTTTAAGAGCGAGTGCAATTATTATGGTTGTCTACAGTAAATTGATATGACGTCATCTACAGTATCAACTTTTTTTTCTCGCGTCCATCGAGTCCAAGGTGTCAATATTAGTTCCTGAACTTCTTAATATTCAGAAATAAACAACTATACAATGTGACTGGATGTATAAGGAAAGTGCAAAGATACATTTATGACATTATTTACTAGCAGTATACCTTGCAATAACCCGTGCTCCGTGCACGGGTTATTGCTATACCACAAATTTAATTACTTAATTTTCTGCCATAATAATAAATAGGATGGGATGATAAAAGCGCAATACTGGATATGGGACTTTGTGCTGTGTAAATATTATTCTAGTGTGCGCATCAGAAAGTGACAACATGCATGAGAGATGCACGTTGAAGTCTGTTAATCAGTCAGCTATAGAATTTTAAGATGTGAACAGTATTCGAATAATAGAACGGACTTCAAAATCCATGGAAAAAGTGCAAACACTACTCGAAATTTGATGATGCGCTCGGACACAAAATTTTATATCTGATATCTTGTGGAAACACACATATTTTTTTTTTCATTTACTTTTTTTTTGTTATTTCAATGGTTTTTTATTTATTGCTATTTTTTTGCATGAGATTTGGTATCTTTTTTGCTACTTTTGTAATTACATGGAGGTTTAGATTTTTGGTTTTAAGCGTTGATACTTATTATTTACACATATTGTGGATTTGAACTCAAACCTACTAAGCATTAATTTCAAAGGCCACAGCGTTTTACTTACTGAGCCAAACCGTGATTTACAAAATACATTCTGTTCCTAAGATAGGTGTAATTAATTAAAACTTCAACGACGCAATAAGTTGATACAGTTGACTAAAGACTCTGTTTTTTGGTGGCCCGGCATGGTATTTGTAGATCTGGCCATGGCGGTACACAACAGAGGAGGTTGCGTAGTTTATACAGTGATGTAACATGGTCACTGACACGTCAAGTTACTGCTATTCTTTGCCTTTTTTAAGTGTTTATCCCTAAAATTCAGGAAAGTGACGTAGCCTATCATGTGCGGCCCATCAATAAACATCAGTGTGCCAAATGTGAGCATGTACTGTTCAGTGGTTTTGAAGGAGATACGTAAAATACGCGAAAAATGTTGTAGTATTAATATATAGATATTGTACTGGCCCTCTAAAACCAGACCTAGCTGGTGTAGGTTACTGCTCTAGGCCTGACCAACTGACGAGTACCAATCGACTACGACCCGTGTGGACGAGAACTTCACTCAAATTTAAAAGTCCCCTATGATGTCCCGAATAGAGGTTCTACAGTAGTTTATATCATATTATTTACTATTTATCAATATATCGTACTATTTATCAATATATCGTACTATTTATCAATATATCGTACTATTTATCAATATATCGTACTATTTATCAATATATCGTACTATTTATCAATATATCGTACTATTTATCAATATATCGTACTATTTATCAATATATCGTACTATTTATCAATATATCTTACTATTTATCAATATATCTTACTTTCAAAGTGGTCATTGTATTATGGATGACTGCTTGCAGCTGGTTAAATCTTACATGAAAGTAGTTTTATGGATTCTGGACAGTATGAAATATTGCATTGAGAAGATCAAAGACACCAGTAGCAAGCCAGATGTGATGATCACACATATGCTAGATATGATAGTGGAGAGACTCATGAAGGTTGTCTGCCTCACCAGCTTGTCTAAGCTTCTGCTCTTCATAGGAAAAATGGAAGATGAAGGTTAGTTTGGTTGCTGAGTTATTATTATTATTTATAAAGGAAAACAATACAAAACAAGACAGGTAAATAGTAGTTCCTACTGTAGGAAGATCCAAGAGCATAAAGGCCACTTTATCAACAACAAATAACACCTGCTATTTACAAACTAACTAACCTGTATAAAATATTAATAAGTCTAATCAAATATTCTCTATTCAAAATATTCATCATTTATTTTTATAGCACACCTGCATATATCCTTGAAATTTAATTGGTTAATTACGCACCATTCGTATTCATTATTAGCTCTATCTAACAGAAAACTGATATCTATTGGTGATAATTAATGCGCTCTAATTCACGTTTAGCTTTTTGTATTAAAGACTTCACATCCACATTCAACGATTTACAATGGATGTGTTATAAAACTAATAATTCAATTCAATCTCTTTATTGCTGCAAATGCCATCAAGGGCTAATATCCGCTTAAACATACTACATCATACAAACATAATTATACATATTTAAATTATATTTAAAATTTACACACATAAAAATTATAGTCATTTGTATTCGTTGAAATTGACTGCACTGAGCAGTAAATTTTTCAGTTCATGAAATATTCGTACCACCCAACCTTATTATACTTATTATTTACCTCTATATATAATAAACACATCTACTGTTCTAAGTAAACGATTGGGATTGCAGATTAAAACAATTAATAGAATGATTAAGTATATTCATGGAGAACTAATACTAAATGACCTGTTATATGAAATAAGTAAAATAAATTCTTCTTATATAGAAGCCTGGAAATTAATTCATAATGCTAGCATCAAGGTAAAAGAAAGTTTGAACATCACAGAGACTGAGGGTGGTTTACCAACACCAGTATTCATTAAAAAAGAGCTTAAAGAAAAAGTTTTGAGATCATTGCAAGATATAGTAAGGTAAAGTATGAGTTATTTTTGATAAACTGTAATAAGGCTTTATTTGTACACAACTATCGCAAAAATGAAGAAATGTTTTTAATTTTAGAGGCTTACATAATATAAAAATTGCCAATTTGATTGCCTCCATCAAGTTTGGCCATTATAATATCCAACGCTTATTCAAATATTTTGTAATTATTGAGTTAAGTGGGTTGCACTTATATTCAAATACCTTATTATTGAAGTGGATTGCAAATATATTACCTTATTTATATTATCAGGGAAGAGTGAAATTGTAATTTTACTTTTCCTGTTTATATTAAGTTCCTTTACTCTTATTTAGCTATTAGGTTGCTCTTAAGGTTTTCAAATAAGAAATTGGCTTGAAACAAGATATGTTTTTTTTCTAGTTTTCATAGCGTGATGAAAAGCCTTAAGATGCTTATACATTAAAGTGTAGGCCTCCTTCAGTCTATATGTTTAAAATAACATATTTAGTTGCTTATACATTTACAGCTGCATTAACAATGCTTACAAACAACTTGTTATTCTATTTTTTCACATAATTCAATGATTCAATCAATTTATGCAATGTCTTTATTTTCTTTCAGGATTCCCCATATACGAATACCCAGTACAGCAACACTGCAGACAAATTCAATTGAAGTTAAAGGAACAAGTTTTATTATTAATATGATTACGTATCTAGAGGCTGCTATCAATATTACAAATGATGTACAATGCTTTGTTGATCAAGTGCTTTTAATTGAGAAAGTTCAGGTGATATTACAATATAATTATCATATTTAATTCAAACTTACTATTTCGAATTTCAAAATCTGAGAAGACAAGGAAGTTAAATGAAATTAATTTTATCAGAACATATAGTTTGTAGCAATGATCGCAAAATTGAAATCTTTGAAAGTAAAGAGCTTACATTTAAAATTATTTCTTAAGTATTTTTACAATATACTGTATCATGTTCAAATTGATTTTTTTTTTAATGAAAGTTCAGAATAATGCCAATTTAACTTTGAGGATTACCTTAATACATTGAAAAAAAACCCTATAAATAATGATTTTTTTGTTTTCTTCCATTTAGCATATTCAAAGGCATGTAATTGTAAAGGAGTTATGTCACTCGGCTCTTCTAGGACTTGTTGATCATATTGACAGTGCGGATGAACTTAAATGGCATGCATTTACATTTGTTAAGGTATTTAATAATAAATACTAACCCAATAAAATTAGTACTTGATTTGAATAAATACTCAACCAGAATAAATACAGCAATTGTATAAGCACTTGTTTCAATAAGTACCTAAACTTGAATAAGCACTCCAATGAAATAAACACTAGATTTTAATAAATCTCCTGAATAAGCACCCGATTTCAATAAAGACCCTGAATAATTAAAAGTTTTAAATAAGCAGTAACATCAAATAAGGACCTGATTTTAAGGATACCCTAAATAAATACACAGCTTGAATAAGCACCTAATTTCAGTACCCTGAATAATTAAACAATTTTATCATCGAATAAGGACATGATTTGAGTGAACAAGTACACAATTTGAATAAACAAAATAAGGCATGATTTTCTCTTAATCTTTATGTCTTTTTCAGCTTCCTAAAATATTTTCCTGTTTGAAATCTGGTACTGCTTTTGGACAGGGCATTAAAGAACTCTTGTGGTTAAACACTCTGTTAGATACAGTTGATTCCAAAAGCAAGTAAGTTTTTTTTCTAAGATTACTTACAATACAAGTTATGCTAATTTGAAAATGTTTATTTTTACATTTGTGTGTTATTTCTGTAGATGTGATTGCTTGCATCATCTTTTAAGTCAATGTGTTAAATTAGATGTTATTACTGAAGCACAGTCAAATGAATATATTCAAGAAAGGTACATTTTTATTTATTATTATATTATGTAATTATGATGCAGTTTAGCTGTTCCATATGTGTTGAAATTTCAATCATGTCAGCTACAATTAAATTTTGCCAAATTAAATATCGGAAAAATGTACATTGTGTAGGATTTACACCTTTACTTTTAACACAGTGGCTGTCAGAGACAAGTTTACTAGTGATATCGGTTTTTTCAAGGGCGCGGGGAATGATAATACTTGTAAAAAAACAGTTTTCACTTAAAAAGTGTGTTAACCTGCATTTATACATCAGGTATTACTGAGAATATACACCCACACAATAGTGTAATATAATTTCTGTTGTGTTTTGTTGGAGAAAGTATTAAAATCATATATTTGTGGCACCCTCTGTTTTTAATAACTTGTTCATACGTGACAGAACAATAAAATAAAGTCTGGCAACCAATGTGTTGAATCAACCAGAATATCAGGATTCTCTTATAGTTGTATATGTATAAATTATATATATAATACATAGTATAATTTTTGTATGTGGGCAAGTTGTACAGATGGTATGTAAAGATGCAATGTTTCAACATGTCCTCCAGTCAGTACAAGTCGGATGATGAATTGTAATGCCTCAGATTGAGTTAACCTGACAAGTTCAGTATTAAATCCTTCTTTCCATATCAAACTCACAATGTCTCTCCCAAACAGTGTGAACTGAGGTCCCACATTGCTCAGACCTCTTACATTAATGCAGAACAATATTAACCTAGTTAATATTTTGTTTTTGGTATTTCAGAGCAAATCAACGTAATACAGTCATACCTTCAAAGAAAGACTTGAATCCATTACCAAATGCTATGCTGATACTCCAAGCTGAAACAATGGCCAGTACCATTCTTAGTGAAAAGGTTTGTGTAATATTCATATGTACCCTAAACTACAAAGCCCTGTCATAAATCGTTTTGCCCCAATAGTCCATGGGATTTAGCTAAAAAATTACCCTTTTCTCACACAAATTGCAAGAAAAGTTTTTTTTGATGAAATGTGTTCTTTAGACCCTACTGAACACATTTATCAACGTTAGGACATTTTTCGACAACGGGAAGTAGCCTAATTTGCATAATTAAAAATGGCCGCCATTTTTAATAACGTACTCTGTATCTTGGAAACCGCTAGTCACAGATACTTAATTATGGTGTCAAAATTGTTAGAATATATGTTTTTATTTTCACTTTAATGAAAAAGTTTGTCCAAAAATGAATGGAAGTGCTATTTCTAACATTATTGACCTTTGACCTTGATTTATCATATCTCAGCAACCACTAATCGGAGATATACAAATTAGGGCTTAAATTGTTCAGAAACTACACATTTATATCCAGTCTAATGGCATGTTTTTGCAAAAAATGGCGGATTCTAACATTATTGACCTTTGACCTTGATTTATCATATCTTAGCAACCACTAATCTGAGAGACACACAATATGGCTCAAACTATTCAAAAACTACATATTTATATTTAGTCCAATGGCATGTTTTTGCAAAAAATGGCCGATTCTAACATTATTGACCTTTGAACTACATAAAATCGCATAACTTTGAAAATATTGTACATATGAAATTATTTTTAGTGTCAAATTATTCAGAACATATATGTTTCTATACAATCCAATGACACATTATGTCCAATAATGACCTATTGTATGGTTATTAACATTTGAACTATATTTGAAAAGGATTTTTAAACCCGGAATCATCTTCATGTAGGCATTCATTAGAACATGTGATTTGGCACTACTTGTTTAGAATATGGTGGTAATTTAAAGTGCATGTAACCAGTTGATTTAAATTAAATTTAAAAACTGAAAATATTCACTTTAAAAAAAAAATATTAGACTATATATACATACATTATAGGTTTGGATTATTAATACATTTTTAATTCGGTCTTACATCTTACTCAGGAGAAAGTTGGTGTTGACACTATTAACAGAGCCAACAAAAATGTATTTTTTTTTAATGATATATTGTACATACTTTAAATAGGCCATGCCATTTTGCAGGTTTATTAACGTTTTTTTCAATTTAGTAATTTATTTTTTGATCAAATTAAATTGCCATTAAATGGCATATTCAAAAAAACAAATTTCTAAAGATTATTTAGTTTATATTTTGCTAAGGATAGCATCACTCTTGAGGGCATTCTTTTAGGTTGAAACATAGTCTTATTAAGAAGGCATTTTCTACTAATAGACGCATTGTTGACAACTGGAATTTTAAAAGATCGATATTAATGCAACATATTTAGTTTAGTTTAATTAATTGGCTATCTAATGGATGTCCACATGAAGAAGATTCCGGGTTTAAAGAATTTTCAAATATAGTTCAAATGTTAATAACCATACAAAAGGCCATTATTGGACATAATGTGTCATTGGACTCTATAGAAACATGTATGTTCTGAAAAATTTGACACTAAAAATAATTTCATATGTACAATATTTTCAAAGTTATGCGATTTTATGAAGTGCAAAGTTCAAAGGTCAATAATGTTAGAATCGGCCATTTTTTGCAAAAACATGCCATTAGACTAAATATAAATATGTAGTTTCTGAATAGTTTGAGCCATATTGTGTGTCTCTCAGATTAGTGGTTGCTAAGATATGATAAATCAAGGTCAAAGGTCAATAATGTTAGAATCCGCCATTTTTTGCAAAAACATGCCATTAGACTGGATATAAATGTGTAGTTTCTGAACAATTTAAGCCCTAATTTGTATATCTCCGATTAGTGGTTGCTGAGATATGATAAATCAAGGTCAAAGGTCAATAATGTTAGAAATAGCACTTCCATTCATTTTTGGACAAACTTTTTCATTAAAGTGAATATAAAAACATATATTCTAACAATTTTGACACCATAATTAAGTATCTGTGACTAGCGGTTTCCAAGATACAGAGTACGTTATTAAAAATGGCGGCCATTTTTAATTATGCAAATTAGGCTACTTCCTGTTGTCGAAAAATGTCCTAACGTTGATAAATGTGTTCAGTAGGGTCTAAAGAACACATTTCATCAAAAAAACCTTTTCTTGCAATTTGTGTGAGTTAAAAGTCTAAATCCCATTGACTACAAGGGATTATTCAGTTTACACAATGTATACGTTTATCTTTTTATATTTTTGATCCAGGTTCTATTCTAAATCTATTTTACTTTGATACCTATCGCCCAAGAGAGGCAACAATTCTTCTGAATTAGAATATAACAGGGCAGTGTCTTTCATAACAACTGATGCAACCCATGTTATGCTTAAAGATTGTACACTGCCACCTTGCCAGACCCACCTATAGTTCTAGTTACAGGTCTATGGCAATATATGATTTAAATCAATGAAAATTTATTCTATAGACCTTCAATGATCCTGACTTCTCCAAGATACAGGAAGATCTTCTGGGGGTTCTTGGTCAACTGATAGAAGGAAAAAGCTTTAATTTGATCGTTGCTGCAGAAGCAGGCACAGGAAAGCTAAAGATTTTTACAAGTAAACTCATCAGGTAGACCTTAATTAATATTATTATTCTTTCATTTTCATCGAGCGGCAAATTTTTATTTCATGCTTTTTCAGTATGAGAAAATGAAAATCATTACCTGTATTTTCTGCTGTAGACTTCATTTGGGGATTGTTTTTTTTTTATTGATGAAAACATTGAGAGCACTACTCCATGTTGATCACAGAACATTCATATTATTCATGTGTCCGTGTATTGTGTGCAACTTCACTAACCTTACTGATATTACAAACGGAAAATTACAAATTAAAAAATAATCATTATTTTAATTTTTAAAAGAGGTAAAAAAGACATGGCGCTGTTAAAATCTTTAGTAGGGGCTAAAGCCTGTTTAAATCTGTACCTGGTAACAATTGCATGACAAATAATTTCTGATATACCATCGTTCAAATACTATCTTGTCGAGTAAATGGAAAGAGAATAGTGGTAGATTTTATGTGATTTCATGTTTAATTTGACACATCAAGAATTACAAACAATAATCAATGGTTGACTAGCAAGCCACCAATATAATTTATTATGTTTTTCGTTTCCAAACATGTACAATACATGACTTTATAGACTAATATTGTTATTTGAACAGGTTTAATGAATGGGCCAAGAATGCTAGTGGAGAAGGCGGTAAACAAAGCCAAGTGAGAGCTTTGCTGTTTGATTTTACTTTTCTCATGTTGTGTCACATTGCACAAATGTACGGTGTCCAAGTAAGTTGTATATATGCCCCACTTATATGTGTACACTAGTATACACTTGTATGTTTACATCTACAATATTAATTACTTTATTCATTCCAAAAACACACCTTACTAACAGGGGTTTTGGATAAGCACCATTGGTTTGAAACCAGCTACCACTCCATATCCATCAGTGTATCACTTCTAAAATATCACCTTTTTCAATCATTGTTGCTGTTAGCACTGTGAGACATCAGTAAACAGAGCGCTTCATAGAAGTTGTATTATTATTAGTACCACTGATACAATTAAATGTTTGGGGTAACTGAGCTACTATATCAAAATTCACTCCTACAGTTGCGGAAGTCTCCCCATTGTCATCTCACACACTCCTGCTAATATGCAATTTCTTCAAATTTTTTGGGACAAAAAAATATTCCGATATGTATAAATTTATAATTTCTACTGTTCTAGAGAGATAGAGAATCAAAAACATATGTTCTATATTTCCAACTCAGACAGCTACATACGACGATGCCTGGTGAATTGTCAAGATTACAAGAAATTTAAACATGTTCTCCTACAGAATGACTTATTTGTTGGCTTCCAGTTAGACAGCACCGACATAGTATGATGCTGTCTGAGTTTCCTTACGACGTTAATTATACAAATAACAAGTCAAGGTGCGTTAGTGAAAATGTGGTGCAATTACAATTGTGCGACATGTTGCACGACTTTGTGAATACCAGAGAGTGCGCCGCATCTCCACTAACGCACAAACTTAGACTTGTGCATTATTTGTTTTATAACATGGGTCTATGAACTATGTTCACTTACCTTTTTAGGTGAATACTCCTAGAAGCTTGGCCTACCGCAGAAAGCACAAGGCCTAGAAGTGCTCTCTATAGTTTGGATATGCTTTTATTATGACCTCCCAATATTTCATTTCTCCAAGTTGTGAGGTCTGTTATATGATTAATGATGTTGTGATTTTAGGTGGGTGCTGGAATGGCCTGATAATTAAAGCTACTAGGCTTACCTTAGTCAGTCCCGCTTGTCCTAAACCACACAAGTATCCGAAAGCAGCAAATCCAAATATATTAGTCAAGTTCGGTATGTCCGTTTCTCTTCAGTTCCTGCTTCAAATAGACCGGTTCGGGCGGCGTTGAGGTCCCACGTTAACATTTTCATACCCCCTGTATGCAAATCAAGCTATCGGGGCGACGCCCTCGTTCGGTCGGAGGGGTTTACTCAGCGGGCGCCGTTCACAATACTCCTCCTGTGTTTGAAAAGCGGCCACCCCGTCCTGGATCCACCTCGGGGGTAAACCAGGTGATTTTCGTACGTGATAAATACCAGATACCCGTAGCTATGTAGACCGCTTCAGGTAGTCAATGGCCGTGGGACATGCCAGTAGCACCGTCCTCTGCTTCCCCGGATACCTGAAAGATATAAATAAAAATAAATGTGAAATGGAACTGTTTTCTTTTCAAACGGAAAATTTCTGGTAAAACTGAAAACTTCTGGTTGTGGGTGAGCCAGGGGCTCAAAGGAGATCTCGACCGTTCTTCCATGTCAGATCAATGACCTGCATGATACTCCGGTTGAGCACCTGTCCCACGGCGACGGCCCACAACAGATAAGGTGCTCCGACTGGATATCCGGCTGGAGGATAGTCCGGTCCGTTGGACCCCATCAGCAGTCGCCGATCCTCATTCGTGGCGATGAAACGCATGCCCTTGCGTTGATCGGCTGTAAAGCCCGTCACTCGGCTGGTCACACTGAAGTATGTCCTGGGGAAATGCTGGAGGTAGGTGGTTGCTACGTCTTCCGTAGAAGCGTAGTCTGCCAGAAGCAGCCGCTGTTCCTTCGACACGCGACTTAGACGTAAGATGTCCAAGACGCGATAGTAGCACTCCTCCCCGGTGAGCTCGCCTTGAACTCCAGTGATGTCCAGACACAGGATGCGGTGGTGGTGGCGGCCGTCCAAGCAACGACCCAACACCCTCTTTAGCAGCTGATCTTGTCTTGGCCAGTCCGTAGGTGGGGCCGAATGATCCAATCCCACTCTCCCGATTACTCGAACATCTCGAGTTCAGGCCAGAAGCCTATCGAATTGGACCGTTGTCGTCGAGTAGCCAGGAGCCACTCCCAAGTCCATCGCACAGCCGTTCCTCGCAAATCCGCCAATCTCCCGCTCAGTGGGGTAAGTGGTTGGATCGCCAAACAGGGCAATCCCGCCTACCACTTCCACAGGCTGCGTTTCACTTTTCACCCGCACCGCTCGCTCCACGTCCCAAAGGTCTGCACGTCAAGAAAGTTGCAGGTCCCTCTGCAGCCGGTCCAGATGGAAACAGGCGTCAAACACTTTGGGCGCCGAACCAAGCGAGGCCGATGTTCCCTGCACAATCGGTGGCACCGCCACTGATTTACCATCCCTAGGCGGAGCATCGCGCTTGGTCGGTCGCTCTCCATGCTCTCTTCCTGTCGCTTTCCTCTTTGGCGGCCTTGTCCAATGCCGGCTCCTCCTCTTCAGCCCGACGACCACACTCCTTCCACAGGTCTTCACTAAAAACAGCGATGAGAGCAATCACACAACGCCAGTGTATAAGAGCCGACGGGTGACTGATAACCAGAGCTATCATAAGAGGCGGGGGCCTCTTTCCACCAATCACCTGTGTCAGCATCCGGATGGCACCACAAGTTTTTCTATCCGGGTAGATAGACAGGTTCCATTTCTCAGAAAACGGCCTAGAAAACGAATCAAGAAGCATTTTTGGGTAGAAGCTGGGATCCACTTGATTTAGGATATTTCGACCTCGCTGATTACGAATATGGCGGATCCCAAGCGAAATTCGGCCATCTAAGCCCTTAATTTGCATAATTAAAAATGGCGGCCATTTTTTATAATTACCCTATATCTCGAGAACCACTAGTCACAGATAATTAATTTTGGTCTCAAAATGTTTTAAATATATGTTTTTATATTCACTTTAATGACACATTTTCTCAAAAAATGGATGCAAGTCTTATTTCTGACATTTTGACCTTTGACCTTGATTTATCGTATCTCAGTAACCAATAATCGGAAAGACACGAAACAGGGCTCAAATTGTTCAGAAACTATACATTCATATTTATTATAATGAAATGTTTTTACAAAACATGGCCGATTCTACAACTATTGACCTTTGAACTATTAGTCAAATATAATAATATAATAATAATATAACTTTGAAAATTGTGGTCTTATGAATTTTGTTTTCTTTTTAAATTGTTTAAAACATGTGTGTTTCTATCTAATGGCATATTTTAATATAATAATAATAAATGAAAACTTATATAGCGCCGGTATCCTCCACCCATGTGGCGCTCATGGCGCTTTGTGCATTAACAACGTGCGAGAACATCAGCGAATAGCGACGTCTTTAGGTTGGTCTTGAAACTGTTTAGACTAGTTGAGCATTTAACTGTTGCTGGTAAGCTGTTCCATACACTTGCGGCCGCAACGTAAAAAGATCTCTGACCCCACTGATTTTTCGCTCTACGCTCTTGAAGAAGGTTTTGTGACAATGATCGTAGGCCTCTGCGGGATGATTCGTAACGATCCACAAGGTCAGATAAATAAGCAGGAGCACTGTCATTTAGGATCTTGAATACAAACAACGCAAGTTTGTACTTAATACGTTGTTGAACAGGCAACCAATGCAAATCCATCAGGACAGGAGTTATGTGAGCGTTTGATTTTGTATAAGTTACAATTCTAGCTGCCATATTTTGCAAGCGCTGCAAACGTTGTATTTGAGATTTTGGTATGCCAAACAACAAGGCATTACCAATGTCAATTTTAGAAGTGACAAATGAGTGTACAATCAATTCAGCTGTTTTCTTGTTAAGATTACCGCGAATACGACCAAGGTTCCTAATCGATATGCATGCTGCTTTGGATACAGTTGTTATTTGTTCTTCCATAGTGAGATTACTATCCAGCATGATTCCCAGATTCCGGACCACCGATGAGGGAGCGATGTTAGAGTTTCCGATTCTGATATGTGTGATGTTGATTTTGGAGATGTTACATTTAGACCCGACGATAATAAACTCTGTCTTTCCATCATTCAACTTTAGGTAATTTGTTGTCATCCAATTGCGAACATCTTCTATACAGGCTTCCATCTTACTGATTGCTGCAGCAACATCCCTTTGCACTGGATTTACTGACACATAAATCTGTGTATCATCTGCATAGAAATGGAAATGTAGACTGTGTTTGCGAATAATGTCACCAAGGGGAAGCGTATAAATGGAAAACTGGCCAGGCCCAATTACTGACCCCTGTGGTACACCATATTCCAGGCAAGCTTCATCTGAGAATGCATCATTGATACAGACTAGCTGACGTCTTCCTGTAAGATATGACTGGAACCAGTTAAGAGCAACACCATTTATGCCAATGCGATTTCTCAGACGGGTTATCAGTCTTTGGTGATCAACTGTATCAAACGCTGCTGACAAATCCAACAACAGCAATAGCGTTATTTTCCCATCATTCATTCCTTGTAACAAATCATTCTGTACCTTTAAAAGGGAACTCTCCGTGCTCTGACATGCACGATATGCCGACTGGTAATTCTCATTTAAATTATGCTTTTGAAGATATGGAGTAATGCGTGATGTCACTACACGCTCCAGAGTCTTTCCAAGAAAAGAAAGATTCGACACCGGGCGGTAATTTTTCAGCGTGTTATGATCCAAGTTTTGCTTTTTTATTAAAGGACGAACGTGAGCAATTTTCAGTTCATCTGGCACTATGCCGGTATTAAGAGAATGGTTAATGATTTCCGTTATTATTGGAACGACTGCGTCTATACACTTCTTCAGTATAGAAGTAGGAACTGGATCTAACCTGCATGATTTTGTTGGTGATTTCATCAGAATGTTGCGGATCTCATCTTGAGATGCTGGTGTAAATGTTGTGAGATGCTGATGAACAGCTGTCACAGGCTCATTAAATGACATGTCATCAATCTTGAAGTCGTCTCTGATGATCTTGATCTTGTCTGTGAAAAACTGACAGAACCTGTTCGCAAGATCTAAGTCAGAAAGACTATCTGGGAGAGGTGATACCTGGCGATGATGAAGGAGTTGGTTAACAATTTTAAAAAGTCCTTTCTGATCTGCTGCATGTTCTTCACACAAGCCAATGTAGTAGTTGGCCTTTGCCTTTCTTACCATGGAATTTACATTCCTCTTCTGTGCAATGTAAGCTTGACGATCTATTTCCAGATGAGAGATTCTCCATTTCTTTTCAAGCTTACGCTTTGTTCTTTTCTCAGCATAGATGTCACTGTTATACCAACTAGTGTTTGGTCGGACCTTTACTGTTCTCTTTTTCGGTGGTGCGTGTTTGTCAAGAAGTTCACTCAAAGTGGTGACATATAGTCGTACTTTACTTGATAAATCAAGATTTGAGAGCGAAGTTCCGAGATCAGACTGTGTGATATCTTTACATAATGTCTCAAAATTTATATTTTGTACAAGAATGGCCGATAGTTCAATTCAATTCAATTCAAGGAACATTTATTCACGTCCAAAAGACAAAAGTAACAAAAACAAAATGGCAAGTGATAAAACAAGAAAATGGACGAAGGCAAATCCCAAAAAGATTACAATCTTGTGACGGGATTGCCTTTACAAAATATTTAAATAAGAGAAGAAAAAAAAAAAAAAATATATATAAATAAAGAAAATAAATTAATTAGACAATAAAGAAATACAAAATATATATAAAACCAGTAGATAAAAGTTGGAATAAAAAATAAAAAAAGAACAGAAAAAAGTACAGCTGCATGGCATATAGCGAATATGATGACAATTGAATAATAAAGATAGCAAGTCACGGAACATGGAAAAAACGACCATATCAATCATATCGATCAGTAATGAGACAAAAGGTAATTTTTTATGTTATTATTAAATGAATAGCGGTTGGCAGCACAGGAAATTGAGGGGGGTAAATTGTTAAACAATAGAGGTCCAGAATATCTAATGCTATGTTGAAAATAATTGGTGTTATGGTTAGGGATATATATGTTATTTCTTGTTCTAGTATAATATTTATGAACGGTATTATTAGGAGCGAAAAGGTCGTTTAGATGGCAAGGGAGAAGTGAGTGAGTGGCCAAAAAAACAAAGACACCTTGCTGGGATAGGTTAATGTCCGAGAGTTTGAGAAGATTGAGTTTGGAGAATAAGTGGGAGGAATGTGACAGTGGATGAGCGCCAGATATAGTCCTGATAGCTTTTTTTTGTAGGATAGAGAGTTTAATGATGTTTGAAGGGTAAGTGTTGGCCCAGACAATGTTACCATAGCTCAAATAAGGAAGGATGAGTGTGCAATAAAGGGTCCTGAGAATATAAGTTGGGAGGAAGGAAGAAAGCCTAGAAATGATCCCAAGGTTCTTAGACACTTTGTTCTCAATTTCTTGGATATGGGGTTTCCATGAGAGAGAGTTGTCGATGATAATGCCAAGAAATTTATTATACTTAACAGAGGGGATTTCTTGATTATCAATAACGACTTTAAATGGGGACACATCAATACCTCTAGTCAACTGCGGGGTTCCGAATAGGATGTAACTACATTTATTATGATTGAGGGAGAGTTTGTTGGCAATAAAGTACTGGGACAAGGGGATAACGTTGGTATTAAAGGTGTCAAAAAGAGTTTGGATATTTTTGTTGGCATGAAAAACTGTAGTGTCATCAGCATATAGAAAAAAATTTAGCAGGTTTGAGGTTCGGTGGATATCATTAATGTAAAAGGTGAACAGAAGCGGGCCAAGTAAGGAGCCCTGGGGAACGCCACAGGTGATAGGGCAAAAATTAGAAATAGAGTTAAAATATTTAGTACATTGGGAGCGGTTAGTGAGATAGCTTTTGAAAACGTTTAAGGCGGGTCCTCGGATTCCATAGTGAGACAATTTAAAAAGAAGAATATTATGATCAATGGTGTCGAAAGCCTTGGAAAGGTCGATGAAAAGTCCGATTCCAAATTGACGATTTTCGAATGCATGAATAATTTTGTTAGTGAGGTCGATCAAAGCCATGGAGGTGTTATGTCCTTTTCTAAAGCCATATTGTCTCTTGAAGAGGATGTTATGTTTGCTGATAAATGAAAATGTTCTATCATAGATAATTCTTTCCAAGGCTTTCGAAAAGATTGACAGGATGGAGATAGGACGATAGTTAGAAAGGTTGGATTTGGGGCCAGATTTGTAAACAGGGGTAACGCGCGCCAGCTTCAACCTGTTCGGAAAAACACCTTTGCAGAGGACAAGATTAAAAATGTGACACAAGGGAAGGGAGATAAGGTTGATAACATGTTTAATGGCTTTAGTATGGAAATCATCAGTACCAGGAGCTTTATTGTTATCGGAGGAGGAGATAATTCTTATGATATCCTCTTCTAGGACGGGGGTTAAGAACATTGATTTCGGATTTGGTTGAGGAAGAAATTCTTTGAAAGAAACATTGCTGGGAGGGATTTTGTTAGCAAGGGAGGGTCCGATTTCGACAAAAAAATCATTAAATGCTTTAGAAATAATGACGGGGTCTTTAGTTGGTACTCCGTTACAGTTGACAGGGGTATTGCCTTTGTGTTGGTTTCGGTTTTTATGGTTCAATAAAGAGTTAATTGATTTCCAGGTTGCCTTAATATCATTTTTTTGCTTGGTGAAAATATCATGAAAGTGGATTCTTTTGGCAATTTTGATAGTGGAGTTAAGTTTATTACGATATCGTTTATATTTGATTTCATTGGCAGGAGAAGGGCGGTGAAGAAATTTTGCATAGAGTTTATGTTTATACTTTATTGATTTTAGCAGTCCATTTGACATCCAAGATTTAATTTTTTTGTTCTTGTTTGTATTGTTCCTTTTCAGTAACGGGAAGTGTTGGTCATAAAGGGCTTTAAGTGTGTTATCAAAGAGGTCATAAGCAAAGTCAGGATCATTAGAATTAAGGATATCAAACCAAGTTTGATTAGAGACATCATGGTAAAAGTTGTTAAGAGACGTATTGTTAATCTGTCTGAGAGATGGGATCTCTTCATTGTTTGAGCTAGTGGCAAAATTATCAGAGAGGTTTGAAATATTAAAAACAGGGAGATGATCAGAGATATCACTATATAGCAGACCACTTATATGAGAACAATCAAATTGATTTGTAATAATATTATCTAATAATGAGGCTGTGGAATTTGTTATTCTGGATGGTCTGTCGATAAGTGGAAGATAGTGATTGCTAAACAGTGTGTTAATGAATTGACGGGCAGTATTGTCGGATTCATGTTTAAGAATGTCAATGTTAAAGTCTCCAAGAATATAAACATTTTTATTTTCTTTTGTTAAATTGGAAAGGACAATGTCAAGTTCAATTAAGAATTGATTTGGGTCAGAGGAGGGGGGTCTATATACAGTACCCACTATAATGTTTTTGTGATGAGGCCGTTTAATTTCAATAAAGATGGATTCGCAGTTGGAAGGGTGTGGGTGTAGGTCACTTCTAATGGAGAATTGTAGAGTATCAAGGATATACATGGCGACTCCTCCACCGTCTTTATGGGTTCTGTGGTTAGAGACAAAATTATAATTTGGGAGTTGGACCAAAGGATTATCGTACTTGAGCCAAGTTTCACTTACTCCAATAATATCGAAAGGCAGATTAATGGATGATAGGAGTTGTTTAATTTCATCAATGTGCTTGAGGATGCTTCTAGAGTTGAAATGAATAGTGGAGAAGCAATCAGAAAGTGAGTCAACAGGAAATTCATTAGGATCATAATATTGAGAGGGACTGTGGTTGCTGTTGGTGAAAAAATTAGAGTCGGGATCAATGTTAGATGTAGAATTGCCAAGGTTCCTGTTAATGTTACGGTTGTCTGAATAGCTGGGCAAGGGGAAGAAGTTTATGTTTGATAATCGGTCGTGGTACGATGTTCCGTCATCTGCGTTAAGGTTGTACATCAAGTAAAAAATGAAAATATAAAAAGAGAAATCTGTTCAGTGAAAATACTAGTTAATATATAATTTAAAATATATGTATAAAATATATATAAATAAATATACACTGTATAAATAAATAAACAAATATTAGATCAAACTGAATATTGGAAAAAAGAAAAATTAACAATGCATAAAAACAAGACTGTCAAAGTAAGGCGAGTTAAGCAGAACTCCGGCAAGGAACTAAAAATTGCAAAACAACAAGAGAACATTATGGAATGGTATAAACAATTATGAAAACTACATGAATATGGCAATCAGGCACTTAAACACTTGGATGATAATAGTGTTCAAAGCAATGACACATGGCAATGTAATCTGATTATTTAAAGATTTTTTATACTGAGAAACAATGCCAATAAGATATAACACACAAACACACCATCACACACACACCAACACCCATCCACCCACACGCAAGCACAAACGTATTGAATATTGAAGCATACAAAGGTCAATACTCTGTGTGAATATGGTAATAACATAAAACAAAAAACAGAGAAATAAAACACAAACAAATCAAGCCGAAATCGATGGCGAAAATGGGTAAGTAAAATACAAAAGGTGAAAATCATGAGAAAACGTCATAAGAAGTCAATGCAATGATTATGATGATATTACTTTTGATTTGAGACAATAACATTACATGCAAAGAGTCAGAAATGTCAATATGATGAAAGTTAAGTTTCAATTGGTAACAGATAACACAAAGGTTACGAGAGTACTTATCTGTTCGTTGATCCATGAAGAACGTCCTGAAAGGCGATCATTTAGATACAGCGAAGATCAGACTCCGATTTGATTACCATCTTTTTCTTGTTTCTTTTTAGTATGCATGTAATACGCCCGTCGATTGACCATGCGGCTTCCACAGCTTCATTGTTTGAGGTCTTATGAAGCAGATTAAGGCGTTTAGATGTTAAGTTTTCTGTGATTGTGAAACCTGACTTTTTAAGCATTTTTTTGTTTTTAAAGACTTCTGATCGGGAACGGTACGACGTAAATTTGATGATAATCGGCCGTGGTTTTGATTTTGTTGCGTCTAACTTCCTTTTACCTAGGCGATAAGTTCGATCAAGATCGCTTAGTTCAATACTGTCTGTTATTTTAGAGCCTATTAAATTAATAGCTAATTCGTCAGTATCTTCTCTAGGTGATTCAGGCATACCATGCAAAAGTAGGCAGTTTCGTCGACTATACTGTTCTAAGTCGTCGATCTTGTCCAGTTATGGTATGGTATGGTTATTGACCTTTAAACTACAGCATAGGCCTACTGTATACTAAATATAATATAATTGCATAACTATGAAATTATTTATACACAATAATAATTAGTAAAATTATAAAATTCACTGCCATCAAATATGATGTGTTATGATTTATATAGATTAAAAAAAAACCACGCAAGTTACATTTGTTGAAATTTGAAATTACCTGCCATCAATATGATGGAGTATGATTATAGATTTTTAAAAATGTGAACATGTCAGCTACATTTGGAAATTACCTGCCATCAATATGATGGATTATGATTATAGATTTAAAAAAGAATTTGAACACGTAAGCTTCATTTGAAAATTACCTGCCATCTATATGATGGATTATGATTGTAGATTTAAAAAAGAATTTGAACACGTCAGCTACATTCGGGAATTTGGAAATTACCTGCCATCAATATGATGGATTATGATTGTATAGTACCTGCATCAATATGATGGATTATGATTATAGATTTAAAAAAGAATTTGAACACGTCAGCTACATTTGGAAATTTGGAAATTACCTGCCATCAATATGATGGATTATGATTGTATAGGTTTGAAAGAAAATGTGAACACGTAAGCTACATTTGGAATGAACATGTTAAGGGCATCAGTTTTGATCATTCATCATGCAAAGGTTTCCGTCATCTTTAGCGTGGTTACAGCAGCATAAAGCTGTACATGGTAGTTTTGACTTCTTGCACCTACATCTATATGGTTATTGTAGTGAATTTATCTTTAGTTGGTTCCGAGCTTTCTCAGGCGTATATAACTCCACGCGACGTACACAGCTGTCACAGAATGATAACTCATACAAAAAGTATATTTAACTCAACTAGAACTTTTATTCCTTGTAATTCGATTAATACATCTTTCTACCACTACCAGTCAAGCCTTAATATTTTCTTTATCATCTTTCCGTTTATCTACTCTGATCTTATTCTCTCTTTTCCTCTAATATCTATTACATTCCACTTATATACTGGATATGCAAATTTTAGGCTTCAGAGGAGGATAACATTTTCCCTCCAAAATTTATACGATTTTGATTGGCTAATAATAAGGCGGACCTGGTCTAAAGCATCCTTCTCTAAACACAGAGAATCACAACATTTAATATGACATTCCCCTTTTTGGGAAAAAGATTGTGTCAATCTTTCCAAAAATTTAACATTTAAAACCATTTTACAATAAACTATCTACAAATAACACCTCTATAATATTTATGCACGGCTTAATCCATCTGCATTTCCATTTAATGACCCTTTCTTGTAAATAACTTTAAATTTATATCCTTGTAAATACAGAGCCCATCTCATAAGTCTAACATTGGCACCCTTCATTGAGTCCATCCATCTCAATGCCTGGTGGTCAGTATGAACTTGAAATTCACAACCATACAGATAATACTTAAGTTTATTGATAGCCCAAACAATAGAGAGGCACTCTTTTTCTGGCACAGAATATCTCTGCTCATGTACAGATAACTTTCTACTTAAGTACACAATGGGATAATCATTACCCTCCCCATCTATTTGGTTTTATTTCTTCACATCTTAAGCCATCTTTCACATTCGGGCCCTTCTTAGTGTCACTAGTCTTTTCTTTTGCTACCATCTTAGGACAATCCCCTATTTTATGTCCCTTCTTCTTACAATTAAAGCATAGGCCATTAATCCATTCATTTGAAGGTTCTCTCTGTTGGAAATTTCTACCATAGTTATGGAATTTGCCTCCCCTTCCGCGATACCTATTGTATCCTTGCTGCCTAGCTCCAGGGTTATTCTGAGTCGTACTATTCTTAGGTTTACTATTTTCTTGGCCCTTATAATACGTAGGCTTATTTTCAGAATTTACGGCATTCCAATAGCCACGGCCACCTCTATTAGCTATATAATCATCGGCTATCATAGCCATATCATAGCTCTTATTTACTTGTTTATCTCTAAGATAAAGCCTCAGATCTTCAGGCATTTTATCAAGTGCCTGTTCCATTATAATCATTTCAATAATGCCTGCAGCATCATCTTCTTTTACATTAGCACATTTCATCCAACATTTTAAATAATGGGAGAGCTCATTCAGCCATTCCCTGATGGACATATCTTTAACTCTGTTTGAATTTCTAAATTTAAATCTGTAGGTCTCTGCGGACACATCATACTTTTCTAAGATTGCCTTCTTTAAGGTATCATAATCTACACATTCTTTTACGGTTAAGGATGCATATGCTGTCCTAGCTTTACCAGACAGTTCAGGTGCTAACCTAGCGGACCACGTATTCTTATCCCAACCTGTGGCTTCTGCCAAGTGTTCAAATGTTCTAAAATATATATCAATATCATCTGATTCCTTCAAAGTAGGAACCTTTACCTTCATTTCATCTACTATATTCCTAGCATTACTGTAGCTAGACCTATTTTCTAATTCCATCATTTTCACTCTTTCTTGTGATTCAATTTTCCTTAGCTCTATATCTTGTTGGTATTCTAACTTTTTGTTTTCGGCCTCGAACTTCATTCGAAAATATTCGAGCATCATATCTTTAGGCATACCGCCGGGTATTTCGGGCAAATTAATATCCCTAGCCATGTTATCATATATTTCATTGACTTGGTCAACCTCTTCTTGGTCAACCATATCTTCCCTAGTATCTTTGTCTGACATAGTCTTATCTATATTTTTACCCGATCTTAAAGTTGTCATGCTAATAACAATTTACTAATGAAATATGTAAACTTATGTATACAAAATATGTTATAAAAGTATTTGTATTACCTTGATTCCATTCAGATATGTAAAAATATGAAATCCACATAAATTTTTAAATGCAATACAATCTAAGACATTAATTTACTTCAAAGTCACAAACAACGTTCCAAGTTCGCTCCGTACAAAAATTTACTTTCGAAATAAAAAAATAGTTTACAAAGTCAGCTTTGCAAATCTTCTCAAAATTTACTGGGCTTTCTTCTGTTACTTCAGTCTTCTTCTTTTCTGATCTCGGTGAATATATATCTCCGATGAATATCCAGCAGTCTTGAGTAGGTACCTTGAGCTCAACAGTACTTCTTCTTCGTTGTAATATCCAAACAACGCACGGTATAAAAACTGTCAGGAATCCAGATCTTCGTAACCATTTAACTTTTTGGTTACTGATTTAACAGGCCCGTAGAGTAGGCACTGTCACTTCTTCTTCTTCTAGATACTTAAATCATGTATCTTTAAACAAAAATTTTCACCGCTGCCACCATGTAGTGAATTTATCTTAGTTGGTTCCGAGCTTTCTCAGGCGTATATATTTCCACGCGACGTACACAGCTGTCACAGAATGATAACTCATACAAAAAGTATATTTAACTCAACTAGAACTTTTATTCCTTGTAATTCGATTAATACATCTTTCTACCACTACCAGTCAAGCCTTAATATTTTCTTTATCATCTTTCCGTTTATCTACTCTGATCTTATTCTCTCTTTTCCTCTAATATCTATTACATTCCACTTATATACTGGATATGCAAATTTTAGGCTTCAGAGGAGGATAACATTTTCCCTCCAAAATTTATACGATTTTGATTGGCTAATAATAAGGCGGACCTGGTCTAAAGCATCCTTCTCTAAACACAGAGAATCACAACATTTAATATGACAGTTATGCATCGTGTCTTGCATTCACAATAAATCATCTCTAACGAAGCAGTAGGAATAGCTTCATTTTTCAGAAGCACTGGTTGAAGTTTACCATTAGATAGCTCCCAACCAAAATCTGTTGGTGATGGCAAATGCTGGATTGGCGATACAGCTGTTTTCAATACGAGTGCTTGGAAGTGTGCTCTTTTTATATGCTGGTGCACTGCATCGCTTGTTGGAGGTAATGCCCGGTTTTGGTTTTTTTTAAACATGGCATGCCTAACTTAAAACTGTCGATAAAGTACACCACCAGACAAAGATGAACCAAAACACAGAGACCAATTCGTCGAATTATAGAAAGTGGTGAAATACCGCTGCCAAACTTTTTGGCATTACAAGATAATGTAAAGCAGATCTGGCACGATTTCTATCAGAGGAGTTGATTCGTCAAGCTCCTATAGACAAAGAAATTGTCACAGCTGGTGGATTTATGAAAGAATCAGTTGTTAAATCATCAAAAGTTTACACGAATAATACGTTGTCTCTGGTCGCAGATCATGAAGAATCGGACACGAGACTTGTCATGCTGCCAATGTCCGATACGACACAGTTGTAGTTGCTTCTAGGGATGATACAGACGTAATAGTGATTCTAGTGCTAGTGCTCTTTTTTGTTGGTGCACTGCATCGCTTGTTGGAGGTAATGCGTCTGGTTTTGTCTGTTTTTTTTTAAAGCCCGGAATTCATTGGTAATTTTAACTTGACCAACACCGTAAACGTAGCAAATGAATCTTTCCGATTTCATAATAACTTTGTCACTGATAGGTTTTCTCCCAGATCTTTAATTAGTTCATAATTTTTTTTAATACTTCCCATGCCGATGCCTTTGAGTAACCACTTAGATATGAGCAGGGAAGAGTTAAATTACTGTTTGTATGTATTAATGTAATTTAACTCTTCCCTGGATATGAGGTAGTATCGCATCCACTAATAGTGTGGAATGGAATCAGTGCTTTTGCAGAACCCTCGGGCAAGGCTTGAAAAATGTCTTTTATAGATACTTTCTTTTTTGGATGTACCTGTCATCATCCATTTGGATACCATGCTTTGGTAGTGAGACACTAGAATCACTATTACGTCTGTATCAACCCTAGAAGCAACTACAACTGTGTCGTATCGGACATTGGCAGCATGACAAGTCTCGTGTCCGATTCTTCATGATCTGCGACCAGAGACAACGTATTATTCGTGTAGACTTTTGATGATTTAACAACTGATTCTTTCATAAATCCACCAGCTGTGACAATTTCTTTGTCTATAGGAGCTTGACGAATCAACTCCTCTGATAGAAATCGTGCCAGATCTGCTTTATTATCTTGTAATGCCAAAAAGTTTGGCAGCGGTATTTCACCACTTTCTATAATTCGACGAATTGGTCTCTGTGTTTTGGTTTATCTTTGTCTGGTGGTGTACTTTATCGACAGTTTTAAGTTAGGCATGCCATGTTTAAAAAAAACCAAAACCGGGCATTACCTCCAACAAGCGATGCAGTGCACCAGCATATAAAAAGAGCACACTTCCAAGCACTCGTATTGAAAACAGCTGTATCGCCAATCCAGCATTTGCCATCACCAACAGATTTTGGTTGGGAGCTATCTAATGGTAAACTTCAACCAGTGCTTCTGAAAAATGAAGCTATTCCTACTGCTTCGTTAGAGATGATTTATTGTGAATGCAAGACACGATGCATAACCATATAGATGTAGGTGCAAGAAGTCAAAACTACCATGTACAGCTTTATGCTGCTGTAACCACGCTAAAGATGACGGAAACCTTTGCATGAATGATCAAAACCGATGCCCTTAACATGTTGATTCCAAATGTAGCTTACGTGTTCACATTTTCTTTCAAACCTATACAATCATAATCCATCATATTGATGGCAGGTAATTTCCAAATTTCCAAATGTAGCTGACGTGTTCAAATTCTTTTTTAAATCTATAATCATAATCCATCATATTGATGGCAGGTACTATACAATCATAATCCATCATATTGATGGCAGGTAATTTCCAAATTCCCGAATGTAGCTGACGTGTTCAAATTCTTTTTTAAATCTACAATCATAATCCATCATATAGATGGCAGGTAATTTTCAAATGAAGCTTACGTGTTCAAATTCTTTTTTAAATCTATAATCATAATCCATCATATTGATGGCAGGTAATTTCCAAATGTAGCTGACATGTTCACATTTTTAAAAATCTATAATCATACTCCATCATATTGATGGCAGGTAATTTCAAATTTCAAATTTCAACAAATGTAACTTGCGTGTTCAATTTTTTTTTTAAATCTATATAAATCATAACACATCATATTTGATGGCAGTGAATTTAATAATTTTACTAATTATTATTGTGTATAAATAATTTCATAGTTATGCAATTATATTATATTCAGTATACAGTAGGCCTATGCTGTAGTTTAAAGGTCAACAACCATACTATCGGCCATTCTTGTACAAAATGTGCCATTAGACTGGATAGAAACACACATGTTTTAAACAATTTAAAAAGAAAAAAAAATTCATAAGACCACAATTTTCAAAGTTATATTATTATTATATTATTATATTTGAATAATAGTTCAAAGGTCAATAGATGTAGAATCGGCCATTTTTTGTAAAAACATTTCATTACAATAAATATGAATGTATAGTTTCTGAACAATTTGAGCCCTATTTCGTGTCTCTCCGATTATTGGTTACTGAGATACGATAAATCAAGGTCAAAGGTCAAAATGTCAGAAATAAGACTTGCATCCATTTTTTGAGAAAATGTGTCATTAAAGTGAATATAAAAACATATATTTAAAACATTTTGAGACCAAAATTAATTATCTGTGACTAGTGGTTCTCGAGATATAGGGTAATTATAAAAAATGGCCGCCATTTTTAATTATGCAAATAAAGGGCTTAGATGGCCGAATTTCGCTTGGGATCCGCCATATTCGTAATCAGCGAGGTCGAAATATCCTAAATCAAGTGGATCCCAGCTTCTACCCAAAAATGCTTCTTACACCATATTTCAGAGGAAATAGAACTTGTCTATAGACGTCAGTTCCATCCCCCATTAGAGCCCGGGCGTTGAGACAGCATCTCAAGTCCTCCGGTGTCCTGCCTTTACCAAGGCCCTCCGCTGCCAAACTGCTGAGTGCCCGCCACTGCACTGGTGCCCTCCGCCGGGAACTTCGTTCCAGTGGTCGAAAACATACCTGGGCATGCGTCTTCATGACATGGACTCGCATGTTATCCACTGGACCACATCCCAGATGACAGGTTGGTTTCCGCTTCGTTCGCTTGGCTGGGGTACTCGCCGCTGGGCAAGCCCCTCCCGTATCTCCAGCCGCTGCTTCCTCCTTCGGGGTCGATTACTCCTGTGCACCCGGACTAGCCAGGAGCACATCTTCCTCCATTTCAGAAACCTGTCTTACTTCCCTCAGCGAACGGCAACTGATCCATATCTTAGTAATAATACCGGGCCCCTTCAACTTCTTGCGCTTTCCCGGAGGGGTAGCGTTGTCAAGAACGTAGACTTTGTCCCCACATTGGTATGGACGCTCCAGTACTCGCAGATCATAGTCCCGTTTCATTCTCTTCTGAGTTTGCTTTAGCGTTTCCCTAGCGACGCCATGTGCATCACGGATCGCTTTCACCAAATCTGCGACATAGGTGGCTACCTCCTGCTCATCAGAGGATCTGCATTCTCCAAACAAGATCAGCTGGTGAGTTGACCTTTCGGCCCAGCATCAGCATGTTCGGAGTAAAACCGGTCGAGCGGTTCACCGTGGCACGTAGTGCACCAGCATTCTGCGGCAGATAGACATCCCAGTCCCGCTGTCTCTTCCCAACGAAGCATCGTACAGCATCCATTAGTGGGCGATTAAATCGCTCTACTTAACCATTAGCCGCCGGTCGGTAGCTTGTCGTCCGGGTCTTGTGGATCTGTAAAACTTTACATAAAGATGCAAACAATTCACTTCACATTTCTCCCCTGGTCTGAGTGTAACTGAAAAGGTACACCGAATCTAGAGAAAAAGTTCCTTACTAGGGCTCTAGCGGTTACCTCCGCAACTTGAGACGGGAGCGGGCTAATTTCAACCCATTTTGTGAATTGGTCGACCATCATAAGAATGTAGATGTTTCCCTGTTCAGTTTTTGGTAACGGGCCGAGGAAATCGATATGTACGCGTTCCTATGGAACGCCGGCCAACCGGTGTCGACCTTGCCGAGTGGCATTCTTGCTTCTATTACAAATATTGCAAGTCTGTACATACCTCTGTATATCCCCGCTCATACCGTACCAGAAAAACTTCTCCTTCAATCAGAACTTGGTGCGGGCAACCCCTTGATGACCTGCCGATGGCAAATCATGATGTAACCTAAAAGATACGGCGTGTAGCTCCTTGGGCAACACAAGTAGTCGTCCGGTACCCTCTGCTTGGTTAATGAACAGTATACCTGCTTCCGTGAGATACAGGCGTTGCCTGTTCAGCCAGTAGTGTTTGGTGGCAGCGCTGGAGATAAACAGCTGATTCTCAGAGGGTTCCCCATTCTGCACCCAGTCCAGAACGGGTGCCAAGTCAGGATCACTCGTTTGGTGTTGCCTTAGCTCATCCAGTGAGTAACCCCAACACTCTGCTCCCGTCGAGCGTAGCTGTACTGCAGCCACTCGTCCACTGTCGTCGTTCTGTAGAAAAGAAAACTGAATTGTACCGTTAGTAGCAGTCCGTGATACCTCTATACTTACTTGTCCACCGGGGTCCCAAGGAACATCGTCCCCTGGTAGGGTCCACCCGGGTGGTCCACGGCTACTTGATGTACGTGAGCTATGGGCACAACGTCGTCTACTTCATCCTGGAATGCTGACCATCTTGCATTTGCTCGTTGACAGTACAAACAGCCCCCACAGGGAAGCCCCTCAAGCGCAGGCCGTTCGTGGCTACCGTCATGAGTTTCTGGTTGGTGAGAAAGAGCATCGGCGTTGCCATGGTGTTGTCCTCGGCGGTGTTCAATCAGCAGGTGGTACTGGCTCAGCTCCTCAATCCACCGAGCAAGTTGCCTTTGTGGTTGCTTGAAGTTGAGGAGCCAGGTCAGGCTGTTGTGATCGGTCCGCACTGTAAATGGTCTGCCTAGAAGGTAGTGCCTGAAATGCCTTGTCATGAACACAATTGCTAGCAACTCCTTGCGTGTAGTGCAATAGTTCCGTTGTTCATGAGTTAGACGGGCACTTGCATACGCAATTACCTTCTCTTCACCTCCATGTACCTGGAGCAGCTCGCCTCCTAGCGCTTGATCCGAAGCGTCGACATCCAGAATAAATTCATCAGTCTCTTTTGGCAAGGCGAGCAGAGGAGGTTGGACGAGAGCAGCTTTAAGGCCAGTGAACGCTTGTTGTTGTTCATCATCCCAGTGAAACTTCACCCCTTCTTTAGTTAGTTCATATAGAGGTGCAGCTAAACCAGCAAAGTTCTCAATGAACTCTCTATGGTAGTTAGCCAACCCCAAGAACTGCTGTACTTCTCTCAGATTGGTAGGCTCACCATGAATACTGGCTCTAGGTGTCGACCAGTCCTGAACAACCTTTATATCCGAATCAGACACCGCCACAGTATCCTCACCAACGATTCGCCCTAAAAATTCAACCTGTTTCTGAAAGAAAACACACTTTTTAGGTTTAAGTTTAAAGTTGTTAATACGAGATCGTTGCAGAACCTGAGAGAGGTTGCTGAGATGATCTTCGGACGTTTTACCTAGCACGACATTGTCATCGAAAAAATGCCAATACAATATCCCGAGCCAATCCCCGAAGCACCAAACCCATGGCACGGGAGAAAGTTGCAGGATAATTGGTAAGACCAAATGGCATTTTAACGAATTCATACAGGCCATGCTTGGTAATAAACGCTGTCTTTCTACGGTCTTCCTCCTTCATATTAATCTGCCAGTACCCCCAAATCGCGTCCAGTTTAGAAAACCAGATATTCCCCGACAGTGTGTCAAGGCAATCACGAATCAGAGGTAATGAATACGCATCTTTCGTGGTGATGTTGTTGAGAGCTCGATAGTCAATGCAAAAGCGCACAGAACCATCGCGCTTCCGGACCAACACAGGAGGGGATGCCCACTCGGACATGGATGGTTGAATAACACCAGCCTCCAACATCTTCTTTATCTCCTTCTCTTCTTCCCCCGCAAAGCGCAGAGGAGTATGGCGGAGCCGTTGCCTAATTGGTGAGGCATCCCCAGTGTCGATGCTGTGTTCAATATCACCAAAGGTGCCAATGTCGAATTGATGAGCGGCGAAGACATCCTGGTAATAGCCAATAGCCAATAGCCAATAGCTTAGTGAGCGCATCAGCCTCTTCAATTGAGAGATTAGATCTCGAAGAGTCCAACATGCCCACTAGGTGCGCCGGCACCCCCTGAGGCTGGTTACCATCATCGTCCGCTTGGTTCAACAAAGCATCATCGGTCGGAGTCGCCTCCGTCTTGAACACACTCACCCCTTCAGCTTCACTTACCGTACCTATCTGTCTACCCTTTTTCATGGTGAGGTAGTGGTCAGATGCGTTGATGACACAGATGCATGGCGCATCAGTGCGTAGATGTAAAGTTGACGGTATCGCCACCTCGTCAGTAGTTGAAACTGGCTCTATAAAGAAATCAGGCATAGACAAATTGTCACAAGTTTACATTTAACATGAGCGACTGAGTGACTCTCTGTTTAGCCACTGTTACCTGGGCAACCCTAGGTTCTACCGGTGAATTCCCTCTTAGGGATATGGTACTGCCCCCAATTGCCAGAAGCAAATAATCACAATCGATAACGGCTCCCTGTGGATGAAGAAAATCACCACCCAAGAGCATATCGTCGTTGATGGGGGCAACATAAAAGAATTCATGGTACTCTTTGGTTCCCAATGTAAACTGTAGAGGCCCCACCTTCGAACCTGGCATAGATGTCCTCCTCCCTGCCAAAGTAAAGGACATGGTGGACACCACAGGTGGTGCCGGATCTAGACTTTTATAAACCTTATCGGATAGTATAGTAAATCCGCTGCAGTGTCCACGACTGCGTCAATCTTTGTACCATTTACAAAAGCAGTTGCATGCAGTGCATTCAACGATTTTACCTCTGTATTTACAGGCTTGGCCATCAGGCCTAGCTTGGAGGTAGTTGACGAGCCATCATCTTCCTGGCCGGAACCGGGTTAGGTCGTCAACCCTTTGACCCAACCCCTACTCGTTTAACGTATCCTGCTCATTGCCGCTAACCTGACGTGGAAATGTCCCACCTCCTTACATTCAAAGCAAGCTGCTTCGCCCGGTCTCATGAAACACATGAGCTGATCCAGTTGACTCCGCATGGCGGCAATCTCCGTGTTCACGGTGTTCTCCACCTGTCCCAGATTGGTGTTCAACGTCTGGAAATTACTCTCCACAGCGGCCAAACGGGCCTCCGTAGTAGGAGTATTGTTGGTGGGTGGCACCGATGTCATAGTTCGAGACTGGTTCTGGCTGTCAGTAGGTACGGGTTCCGGAGGACCCCGAGCTGGTGCTGGCCTCTGGAACGTTACACGGTTCCCTCTTATAGGCCTTCCTCGCACCTGCATCGCCAGTTTCACCCTCGGTATCATCCTGGTCTTGTGGGGGTGCAAAAGAAGTACGGACCGTGGACCTAACATGAGGTTTCACGGTATCCTTAACCTTACTCTTACGTTTACTATAGTCCCCTATAACTATTTTTCAAACTCCCTAATGGCTCTGGGGATAGTAGAACAGTGCTTGTGCAGAACGTGCCTCACTACTTCTGCGTCCCTGCACCCAATACAAAACCTCACTACGGCCTGCTCCTAGATTCACTCCTTGGGCAGATCCTTAAACGCCTTTCTAGTCAGGGTTAGCACTCTATCTCCCCATTCCTCTATAGTTTCTCCCTCGTATTGCGTAGCGGTCTCTAATTTTGCTTGGAGGACTGCGGGGAGCTTGTCCTCATTAAAGCGTCGGTTGAAAGCTTTTAATGATTTGCCTAAAGCCCATATGAGCATCCATTTTTATTAGATTCACGTAGAACTCAGCCGCCGCCCCGTCTAAACACCAAGTAAGGATGTCCTTACTTTCACGGTTTGTGAGTTCCTGCTCATCTACCCCTAAAAGTTAGAGACCTAGGTATATCTTTTTTACGCATCCTCCTACGTTCTAAAAGACACTGTCAGCCATAGTGCCCAGTTCTCGGGGTAGTCCTAAGACACTCCACTGCTGTCCTAGCCTCTGCACTATGTCTATCAGATTCTCTACTCCTGCTACTATCAGTATCAGTACCATCTCTACTAAGGTCACTATCGCTGGTCGATGGAGATCGATGGCGAGCCCTAGTTTTAGACCTAGCGGTTTTAGACCTAGCGGTTTTAGATAGTCTCCTGGGGAGTCTTTCCTCCTCGTCCTCCCTAGAGCTAAAACACGAATCTAAGGTTATTGGAGATGGCTTTTTGATGTAGCTCCTCCGTTGTGACCTACTCTTACTTCTATCCTGGTCAGAACGCCCAGCGGATGTGGACGGCATATAAGCCCACCTTCGAGATGCCGAGGATCACTAGCAGGTCCTGCCGTATATATAATATGTACCTGGTACGTCTAATAGAGGAGTAGCCTGAGGCGATGAGAGGACGTGGTACTGACCACTATGGGCCCCGTCATTTTGCACCAGGTAGGCCCCTTCCATATCTACAGGTTGTGAGACCTGCGACCCCCTTCTGGCCGCTCTATTCTGTTTTTCCACTAAAGGTGACACATTATCAATCATTTGGCCTACGCCTCCACCTAAACTCGGATTCGGTTGAAAATCCAGGTAGTCAACTAACCTGGCAGTACCGGCTACTCCGTGTATCTGGTGAATATTAGAAGACGTAATATTGTCATGGGTAGCCTGCCATTTAATGATTCTATTTGCTCGTTTCTTCCCTACATTAGGGACTCCATAAAGAAAAAAAAATGACTAGAACCTTAATAGACGACATGATCTAAAAATGGTCTCTCTTCTATTGGGTTGTTATGCTTCTAAATCTAGTTACAGTGTATGACAAATGTTATTAAGCAAAGCGTACGATACAAATTAAAATACTGATAGACGACGTAGTAAAAATTACAAGCACAACAGTATAATAAAATATCGTCAATGCAGTAACACACACACAATATTGCAAAATGGCTGTTGGAGATTCAAATATAGTTAAAATATTTCACCAGCAACCCTGCAATGAAAAGAAACTAGATTATTAAAAAAGACGTCAATACAGTTAACAACACTTACCACTAAACCTTCCCCCGATGCAAGAAAGGAGAGCGATAATGCCACTGTGAGGTTAACACAATATAATACGTATAGTCAGTATACTTTTTCAAGGTAAAAAACCCGACTAACGGACGAAAAGATGTTATCAATAAAAAACAATCAAGATAAAAATTAGTGGTGCCACTCAGTTCAACGGCCACGCCTAGTATCCCACTAGGTGATACGGCCTAAGAAACTGCCGACTAATACTTCAACTATAACCAAAAAATACAACTCCCGGTACGTATCGACTACCTCGTCGATACGCTAATCAGCAAGCATCCAAATGCCCACAATACTGCGTGATTCACTTTACCGGTATGTTATACCTTCAATAAATATACCAACTTCAATAAACTAACAAAATGCACCGTAAGTACAATAAGTGAGTAGGTTTCGGAGGACGAAATACTTCGCGATCGACCCGATCACGTTAAGAATGCCAAGCAATGAAGGTTCCCGCCTCTCCAAAAAAGAAATATTCCGAGCTTTTGCTCACAGCGCCAATGTTGTGATTTTAGGTGGGTGCTGGAATGGCCTGATAATTAAAGCTACTAGGCTTACCTTAGTCAGTCCCGCTTGTCCTAAACCACACAAGTATCCGAAAGCAGCAAATCCAAATATATTGGTCAAGTTCGGTATGTCCGTTTTTCTTCAGTTCCTGCTTCAAATAGACCGGTTCGGGCGGCGTCGATGTCCCACGTTAACATTTGCATACCCCCTGTATGCAAATCAAACTATCGGGTCGGAGGGGTGGTCCGTTTACGCAGCGGGCACCGTTCACAACACTGATATCAGATCCTAGCCCTGTAATAAGAACCTTCTATAGTGAATGCCACAGATTATTCCAATTATACCCTTTATTCATGATTCCCTATTTTTTTCCAAATTGTTGATACTACTATAAAATTACTTATAGTGGGAATAAGGCATTCTTTCTTTTTTTTTTCCTAGATGGTGTTGGACAAGAACGATTCGTTCTTTGAATCATGGATAGTTGGATGTTTACCAACTGAGAACCAACCCAAACCTTTGGAATCAATGATCAAAGCTGATCAAAATAAAGTTGAAATTCTACTTATGCATTGTGCAAATAGTATGGAATTCAAAACAAGGTAAACAAAACAGTAGGACATTCCTTTGAGCATATATATAAATCCAAATTACTAACAAAATTAAATGCTGTGGATATCAGTGGCCAGAAAAGTTAGCAGAGCTTTCGGGCAACACTAGCCCTTCATCAGGTGCAAGTGAAGGAATTTGGATAACCTCATAGCATAAGAACTGGCAGGTGCTGCCTGGGTGGACAGGAATTAAAGAAAGAAATACAACAAAAGGAGACAGGGTGTTAAATGGTGGGTGGAGACTGAATAAGAGTAGAAAACAAAGAAGGTAGCTTGGTAGAGATATAAACAATTTTGGAATGAAACTAAAAACAGCTTAAATGGTGATTAATATTGAAACTTAAATTCTGGTCGGCTCCTTCTTCATGAGGGATATTAGTAAACAACGATAAAACATCTAATGTGGCCAGAACAGAATTATTAGTTAAATTTTGGATTTGGTTAATTTTGCGGATAAAGTCAGTGGAGTCCTGAATGTATGAAGGGAGATCAGTCACTATGGTCTAAGTAAATCATCCACATATTCAGAAATTTTCTCTGTAGCAGTGCCATTGCCCGAAATAATGGGTCTACCAGGATTGCCTGCTTTGTGGATTTTAGGTAGGAAATAAAATCTGCCTGGAACTGGATTAACCAGTGCCAAATAAGGCCCAATCTTCGGATTGATGGAGTGTTTTTTTACCATCACAGAAACAGATTTGGCCACCTTATCCGCAATTTCCAGGGTGGGATCCGTTGTAAGTTTACGATAATGAAGAGGATTGTTTAGCTGTCTTAAGAACTCCTCTACATAAAATTTGTTGTCCATAGCAACACTGGCAGAACCTGTATCAATCAGCGGGTTTAATGATGATATCATTATGCTGACGCAATTTGGCAATGCCCTGCCTCTCTTGTTTTGAGAGATTGTCACGTTTATCTGGACTCGGGACGTAGTTTTGTACATGGTCCCCAATAGCCTGAATAAATGTTTCTAAAGCTTGACAATAATTTTTAGGTGGATTCCAGGAACTTTTTGGTTTAAATTTGCTAACGTTGCCTTCGTTTTGCGTGGTGCTGCTGTCTGAATCAGCAAAATATTCACGTAATCGTAATCTTCTAGAGAAAGACTCCATATACAACATATAGTTGGTGTGCACCGACCTTCCTTGGTTTTGGGCAGAATTTAAGTCCTCGGGAAAGAAGTTTTTTCTCTCCTTCGGAAAGTTGACAATTAATTTCAACAACTGAATCAGAGGTGTTGCTCCGATTCTTTTTATTAAGTAGGAACAAAATTGAGCATATATATATATATATATATATATATATATATATATATATATATAAACACAAGAGGCAAAGAACATTAATTCTAAACCGCCCGGTGATATACTGAAATTTAATTAATTAATTTGAAACGATAAAGATGAGGAAATCTGTGAGAATGAGAAAAAGTCACCCCAACCGAGACTCGAACTCGGACCGCCTACTTGATATGCAGATGTCCTAACCATTAGACCACTGGGGCTTTCATGGTATTGTTTGAACTCGATTGGATAGCGACTCTTTAACATTCTTGGCGTGGTATACGGCGGAACAGCACTAGTCCTCAGTTGTACGCACGCGCACCAGAGATCAAATTGATACGCCCTCATCTTACAGTATTTTTATTCACGAGGCGGGATCTCCGAAGAGATACTTTTATATATATAAACAAATCAGGCAAAGAACATTAATTCTAAACCGCCCGGTGATATACTGAAATTTAATTAATTAATTTGAAACGATAAAGATGAGGAAATCTGTGAGAATGAGAAAAAGTCGCCCCAACGACGATATATATATATATAAATCAATGATGTTGCGTAGCACTGTGTAAATTATATATAAATCATACTGTAAATTATAGAAAGTGCTCATATTCGGAACATGATCTCATAATCGCGTCGAGCATAGCTCATTGGCGAAAGTTCCGTATTTTTTAGTTGTATGAAAAAATGTCTCTGGCGGGATTCGAACCTGCAACCTCTCGCTTACAGGGCGAGTATATAAGCCTCCACTGATTGTGAGGGCGTTTGTTGTATGAGAGAATGTATCTGGTGGGTGTGAAAATCTGTGATAATACCATACATGGCTCTGTGGTCTAGTGGTATGATACTCGCCCTGTAAGCGAGAGGTTGCAGGTTCGAATCCCGCCAGAGACATTTTTTCATACAACTAAAAAATACGGAACTTTCGCCAATGAGCTATGCTCGACGAGATTATGAGATCATGTTCCGAATATGAGCACTGTTTCTATAATTTACAGTATGATTTATATATATATCAAAACATCAAAACATTAAAGCTTGATCAACCTGTAGCCGAATATTTTAATTCAGCTGGTCACTTGATTGCAAATTTCAGAGTTATTGCAATAGACCACAATGTCAAATGGAGCGACAAAACTCGCAAAGACAAAGAAAACCACTGGGAATTACTACTTAAAACCACAAAACCTTTTGGACTTAACATTAGGAACATACTCCCAGATCGGTAAAATTATTCCATTGACTACCAAAATTTAAGTTTCAATATTAACCACCATTTAAGCTGTTTTTTAGTCTCATTCCAAAATTGTTTATATCTCTACCAAGCTACCTTCTTTGTTTTCTACTCTTATTCAGACTCCACCCTGGCTCCCTTTGTTATATTTCTTTATTCCTGTCCACCCAGGCAGCACTTGCCAGCTTTATACTATGACGTTATCCAAATTCCTTCACTTGCACTGATGAAGGGCTAGTGTTGCCCGAAAGCTCTGCTAACTTTTCTGGCTGTTTACTTTATCGTTTTGATTTAGCTTTTGGCTTTTTATTTTTGTATCTCCATTGAGATCCAGCCACTGATACCCACAGCATTGTCATTTTTTCAGTAATTTGCCTTTGGATTTATATATATATATATATATATATATGTTTTACTTCTCGTTTTGATTTAGCTTTTTGCTTTTATTTTGTATCTCCATTGAGATCCAGCCACTGATACCCACAGCATTGTCATTTTTTCAGTAATTTGCCTTTGGATTTATATATACCAGCTACATGCTGGTCGTACGAAACAAATTTGTAGTGATTAAAACAATGAAGTAACCAAGTTTTCTGCTGTTATTTTATTTATTTATTTATGCTCTACCTTGGTATTGAGCACTCTATCCTAACGGTCTGATAATTTCAACCTGAATATATATATATATATATATATATATGTTTTACTTCTCGTTTTGATTTAGCTTTTCGCTTTTATTTTGTATCTCCATTGAGATCCAGCCACTGATACCCACAGCATTGTCATTTTTTCAGTAATTTGCCTTTGGATTTATATATATATGCCAGTAAATTTAATTCAGGCTTTTGGTCAAGTTTCAGACGTCTGGTAAACAAAGGCTATATATTGGACAGTAAAAGGAACAGGCAAAATTTTACTCATTAATATCACTTTTTACGCATCAGGACAATTTTATCAGTTTTAAAAAACCTTGTTCAAATAACATTTTGTCAGCAATTTAGCCTGCCTTCCAAATGAAAGGGAATGTTTGGTTAAATGAATAATAAAATGACGTCATTTTTAAAGTGTTTAACTCAAACTACCAATAAAGATTGGTTTAAGAATACAGACGTAAATCTCATTAACTAAATTTATTTAATGTGAACTATTAAATTCCTAACCTAAATAACTTGTGTTGTAATACATGCATACAAACTATATATATTAATCTTTGCAGTCTTGTTCGTTGGCATGAAGCATGTGCTTGTGCTCCTCAGGTTATGGAAGAAATCCTTAATGCTTGGATTCACAACACTATTTCAACATCAGATGTTAAGGTAAACACCCACATTATCACATATAGCGTAGTGTCCCTGTGATTATTATGAATGGTGTCGTGTCAATTAGGTTGTGTGTAATGGCTAGGAAATGCAATAATCAAATGCTAATATTGGTTTTATCTTATGAATTTATTTATCATGTATTTTTATTTATTTATTTCATCACACTATTGTTTAAATATTTTTTTTACATTAAATAACTGGCTTGTTTGGTCAGTCGATCCTATGATCCACATAACAAAAATTATCGGTTGATTTTTTTTCAACAAGATAATTAAAACAATTATCAAACAATTACAGTAGGTGCCCAATCACAACAAACAATATGTCTTTCAAGTCGAAGGTAAAAAATTATCGCATTTATCATATAATTATCTGATTTGAATGAGATCATAATTTCCACAGAAACTTTATCGGTTAGTTTTTGGCTGCAGAATCATGGCCACACAGTACACTTTGGCAAGGTTTACCAGGACTGAAAGGGTGTTAACAATTAGAAGAAGGTGTAATACTTCATATCACAACCTACATGCATTCTTAAGCTCTGTCTACATTATCGTACTAGTTTGACAAAAAAAGTGTGATGTTCCCAAATAATGGTAGTGATATAACATCATCATGTCCATATTATGGGTACTTCACAATTTTTGTCACATAAAGTTTGTGTAGACAAAGCTTTAGTTTAGTACAATGTTCCCTGATAAGGGAAGAAGACTTATATTTTCCTTTCTTCTCTTAGAAAATAGTAGACAACATGAAGAGTAAACTGCACAGCTTGTCAGTGTGTGTGGTGTCATGGTTATGCAGCTACATACGTGGCTTACAAAACTCTGAAAGGGAAAAGGCCAACAAAATGCTGTTGATGTTTATGAGTCCTAACGCTGTCGATAGCGTATTCACGTCTCGTGATAAAGAAAGGTTTGTAGTCCGAATTGGTGCCTTGATGCTTGCACAATTGTTTGGCATCAATGTGCATGTAGCTTATTGTATAAAAAAACCATTGTTTATTATTGATATTATATAATTAGGTGAGGTGAGTCCTGTGTTCTCTGAACGTAGGGGAATCTTTTTTTTTCTTTCTTTATTCGTAATTTTGGCCTTCAGCCCATATTACATAATAACATGAATCAATATTTAGGCGGTTAGGAGCTCATTGTACTAAGCCTTGGCATTATGTGGTTGGGTGGCAAGTTTCTCCCTAGTATTTTCAACCAGGTACTCATTTACAGCTGAGTGGACTGGGAGTTGTTAGGAATTGAACCTGGGTCTATGGTTTGTTTGTTTTATCTTTATACTGGGTGACCTCTTCAGTCAAAGACTGATCTCCCAGAGGGCCCAGTTGATATCACTGTATGACAGTCAAGTGTCCTAACCACTCGGCTATCCTATCCTCCTTATATAATACATTACTTATAAAATAGTATACTGTGAGTAAATTGTTCAAATTGTAAATGAAAATGGGGATGCTGTATTAAGTGGATATCTATCCAAATAAAATATTGTGGGCAGCATATTTTTAAATAGTTTGATGAATTTGTTAATGTCATTAAATATTTTCCTACAAAGTACGAATCTAGTACTTCAAAAATTGCATTTATCTCCTCAATTTGGAATAAATGTCTTTTCAGAAATACAATCAAAGTCAATGTGATCAAGAAGATGACCCTCGTGTCAATGGGAGGTCATGAGGTCAACCCTGAGTTTGGTTTGAAGACAAATTCATCAGCCTCATCCATTGAAACTCTTTCATTTATCTTTCAATGCCTTATGAATCAGGGCTTCATCAACAAGTCAACATTTACAGGCATTGAGCAACTACAGAGCTGTTTAGGGATCGAATCGTTCTGTCGTGCAGTTATTGATGAGGTGTTAAAATTTAACAGTAAAGCAGATTTAATGATTGCAGGTAGGAAAGTCTGCCAATGTTTGTAGGTTTTTGATTTCTATTGTAATTATTATTATTTCATTGTTTATTATTGATATTATATAATGAGGTGAGGTGATCAGTCCTGTGTTCTCTGAACGTAGGGGAATCTTTTTTTTTCTTTCTTTATTTGTAATTTTGGCCTTCGGCCCATATTACCAGGCCCGTATGCAGCATTTATAATGGGGGGGGTGCGAGCGAAGCGAGCAACAATGGCTGGGGGCCAGGGGGCCGCCAAGGGCCCCCGGTCAAATTTGCGTTATTTGACGTTCTAAAGACTGATTTAAGACTCTCTGTTGTGGCTTGGGCTAGTTGAACGATGGACACCAGAACTTAACGCTTTCATGATGAGGCCAACTCAGCAGGGGTGGCGCCAGGATCTTCCCGACGCGGGGGCTACATTCCCCGACGAGGGGGCTATGCGAGCGAAGCGAGCATCACTAGGCTGAGGGCCAGGGGGCCGCCAAGGGCCCCCGGTGGGGGTCCAGGGGGCGAAGCCCCCGGAAGCAACGCGTTCTAGCGTCATTTGAGGTCAGATTTAGGGTAGCCATTTTTTCCATTTTTTATAATGCATAAATAAAATACTGCGTGCAAAAAATCGATGCGCGATGACTGTTTCAATCCATATTTTTCAATTTAAAAAATAAAAGTTCAAAGAAAATTTAGAAAAATAGAGTTGGAGGTCCCGGAAATTGGACTTATTATACTTCAAAACATGAAAAAAAATATATAAGTCCCTATCATGGGTTGTGACTGAGCTAAGAAATGTTTGAAAAATAGAGATGTTAGGTCCCGGAAAATGTACTTCTTGTTCTTCGAAATATGACCAGCTTTATTGTTGGGGCTGAGCTAAGAAAATGTTTAAAACTAGAGCTGCAGGTCTTCAAAAAATTGCATTTTATACTTTGGAAACATCAGGCCTAGAGGCTTAAAAAACGCAAGCGTAGACCTTTTTCAGTCGGGGAAATAAGTTTATTCCTCCCAGGTGTATGCATGCGTACCATCTGGACTTTCGAGTGGTGAGAAATTCATGACATACAGGATATTGAAAATGTAATAACTATAGCTATAATGTTGGCTAAGCGAAAATGTTTTTTTGTTTAGTAATGGATGAAAAATTTATTTTAGGTGCCCCACGGTACAGAAGGTTACTTGTAAATTAAAAAATTGGTGAACAAACGATCAATTAACATAATTCGTTTTTGCTGTAGTGTAGCGTACGTCGACGCAGTACACGACGTAACCGTCGGTAAACTTCGCCTGGAAAATAACACATTACACATTTTGGTCCCTGGATGAAACTTGATATCACGCGTCTCGACCCAACGTTGAACGATTCGTACAAAGGGATACCGCCAGACAAGTGCGTACCTAGCTATTGTTTAGTAGTAAGTTAGATCGCTGGCAATAATGAATGCATATAAAGTGCATAATATCACTCTGACGTACTCTCACGGTCAATGAAACGTCGCGGTTTTCTAGGCGCTGAAGCTAGCTACGAAGTGAATGCGAACGCTTTTTACTGTATATTATATTCCCCGACAAAAAGTACACGTGTTCCCTTCGGTAACCGTCGGTAAACTTCGCCTGGAAAATAACTACATTACACATTTTGGTCCCTGGATGAAACTTGATATCACGAGTCTCGACCCAACGTTGAACGATTCGTACAAAGGGATACCGCCAGACAAGTGCGTACCTAGCTGCTACTGTATATTATATTCCCCCCCCCCCCCCCCTGCTGGCGCCAACACTGCAACTCAGACAGCGTCGTACGACGCTGTCTGAGTTGGCCTTCCCTTGTGGCGCCGTATTCGATAGTGTCTGTATTTCCAGACACGTCTTTACCGCCGGTTAAGTTACTTTACCGCGTACCGCATACATGAAGCGCTAAGCTATTCTTGTCGTCACATGATCGACTGCGCATGTTTTACATCGAGCAGTTTGTAGTCAGTTCAGATTCCGTAATTTAATTACCGGTATTTTTTCATTTTATATTAGCATATTTTTGTTTGTATACCATTGATAATGTCAATTTTGTATATATATAATGATATTGTCTTTAGTTAAACAAGACAAGAACAAATACCAACCGAGGAAATAGTGGACCTTTTGGGACTTGGGGGGGTGCGTCTGCACCCAACGCACCCCCCCCCCCCCCCTGGATACGGGCCTGATTACATAATAACATGAATCAATATTTAGGCGGTTAGGAGCTCATTGTACTAAGCCTTGGCATTATGTGGTTGGGTGGCAAGTTTCTCCCTTGTATTTTCAACCAGGTACTCATTTACAGCTGAGTGGACTGGGAGTTGTAGGGAATTGAACCTGGGTCTATCTGTATGACAGTCAAGTGTCCTAACCACTCAGCTATCCTATCCTCCTTATATAATACATTACTTATATGAGATGATTTAATGGTACTACACGTCATATATAATATTAATATCCTGGAATTACTCCCATAATGCAGTTATCAGTGCACAGTTGTGTCTTGACCTCACTAGGTACCCATTTGTACACCAGAGAGGCAAACGTAATGAAAATGTCTTGCCTAAGGATACAAGCAATGCGATATGCGTTGGATTCAAACCCACGATCTCATGATTAGTAGTCCAACGTGCAACACACTGAGCCATACTCCCTCACAACTCTGTCCTTGGCCAAGATTCTTGTGTGCCTTTAACAGGACCTGTGCTCCCATATGGATAAATGTAAATAGCACGATGAATACCTCACACTATGTAAAAAGAGTAGCGTTTTTTTTCTTGCTGTAACTGTTGCAGGTGTTACATTGTTTCTATTATATATATAACATAGTTCATCGTAATTTGAATCAACTTCCAGTGACATTGAACTATCACATATACATTATGTTTATTTAACTTTTTACACTACCTGTCTTATTAGAAGTACTACCAAGTAGTCTTTATACACCTATTCTAAGCCTGGTGTTTAAACAGTAACCTATAACCTGTTAAATTGTAGATGTTTTGTTTTTGAGTACACAAACCTACAATTTAAACTTCAAATAATACCACTCACTACAATCTGAATAAATGTGTACGTTTATGTTTTTTTCCCCACTATAGTTGAGATAGCGCTTGGAATGTTCTACATCAATATTGAGCAGACCTGTCCTATGCTGATTAAGAAAGTTATCCCCCTTCTCATCAGTGACACCAACAACAATAAACATATCTCTGGGCCCAGAGGACATGCTCTAGCATGCGTGGTTGTGTGGACAATTGCCTCTGCTATTACTTATAGCATGAAAACTAAAGGTACATACACTGCAGTTACAAAAATCTCCCAAGTTTTCTAAAAACTAACCAAACCATGGTTACAGTGTCCTAAGATTCTGAACACTTTGCTGTTGAAACGCTAATTGCAATGTGTCCTTAATTGGAGTATAAAAACATAATTCCATAGATATGAACATAACCAAAACTAAAGGAAATTTCTTGTTAACTTGATTTTTTTGTGAATTATTTGATAAATAGATTACCTATATAAGGGCAATTTCACAGTAACCTAGGCCGCAAGTGTCTCGCAGGGTAAAAAATTCAAAGTCCTTTTTTTACATATTTTTCAATTAATTTTGAAACATACAGGTTTATATTTAATAAAAAATAATATTATAAAGCTACAACTATCCGGACATTTTCACAGTAATAGTAGGAATTTAGTAACTGGAAGAATTTTATTGAAAAATTTGGAAATCAACATCTCAATATTTTTTATCATAACACAAAAGCCACTGCTTATTTGGCTAATATTTAATTACTAGTACAGAGTATCCATATAAAAAATAATGGTATTATCATAGCCAAACACCATAAAACCATCAGTTGGCAATTATAAAATTTACTGTGGTCATATTTGGTACCAGTACCTACTTTAAATAAAAAGATGTCGTTAAAACAAAGATTGTTAATATGTGTCGGAGTGGAAAATTTTTTGGACATATTAAACAGGACATGAAAAACTTCAATATTAAAGATGTTACATTTTTTTTGTGTTTTTTTGCATTAAATACTTAAATTGATCACCTATAACAACCAGTATTATTAGGAATTCATAACTTTTGCCATGGTGGCTTCAACTAGTTTAAAATTATTTTCTGAGAGACTAAAATACCGCCTCGAAGACGGTGCCGGTGGCTCGTTAGTAATACTAATAACACAGTTAAACAAGATTATTTTCACTTAAATATCAATGACACAAACAGATATAAATAAAATAACAATAACATTGTCTCATAGTTGTTAAAAAATCAGCCATTTTACTTTGATCAAATATGTGTGTCGGAGTGGACATTATGTGAACACCATATTAGAGTTCATTACAGTGAATTACTTGGGTTTAGAAACATTATATGTACATTATATTAATTGTAGTATGTCAGCTTATAATTTTTGCTATGAAAATTCAATTTTTTATATTATTAACATAAAAATTAATGGTAGTTTATGAGGTGTCGGAGTGGACATTTTTTTGGACGGACAGATTTCGATTCCCCGGCATTCAGCCAAATTGTCAGTTAAATATATTATTTAAGTTTTAATGTATGGTCAATCTTATTAGTGTTGTATATAGATGAAAAACAGTAGACTTGCTTACTTATTTGCTCTGGATATAAGCCAACGTGTCGGAGTGGACATTTTGGACGGACAGAATTACAATAATGAAAACAACAAAAAAGTTAAACATGTATACATTTCACACTCATTGTTTATACCTTATACGTTTAGGGGTAGATCAACCAATTTAAATGTACATAATTCATATAAATATATATACATACAAACAACAACAATGCATTTCATAAAAATGATTTTTTGCAATGAGACACTCAATTTTGTCTAAAAACATGACATTTTTGGCCGCTGTAACAAAAGTTTTCATCGTAGCTCAATAAAAAAATTGTTGTAGTTTGCCCATCAGGTGCTTTATCAAAAATTACAAACTAAATCAGACAAATACAACCTGATGAAGAGCTATTTGCTTATTTCTCAGTTAATACTGACGGCCTAGGTTACTGTGAAATTGCCCATAATTTGATTTATAAATGCTCATAAATTTGGATTAATTATCCAAGTGACTTCATTCCCAGACAACAATAAAGCTTATAATGATTTGTTCTAATTGATAATTCATTTTTATTTATAAAGCAACTCATTAAATTTTTTTACTTTTAATATTTTTTTTAAAACCTAAAATCATTAGTTATACTTTAGGTTGTATGCTTGAATAGAGCAATCGTTTTCTTCTATTGTAATAGTATTTCAATTAGGTGATTTTTTTAATTTTTTTTTTTAGATTTAAAAATCAAAGAAGAAAGGCAGGGTAGAGGAACTAAAAGACCAAGAAGTGAATTTGAGAAAGAGGTTTGTTATTTAAGATGCTGTTATGATAGCATCAGCAATTGTATTCGTAATACCGTATTTAATTGAGTAAATGTCCAACAAATTTATATGAAGAAGGCATTTATTTTTTTAGTGTAATGTGGTAACATGTGTGTAATCAAATAGATACTCCCTAGATATGAAGAAATACAACACAATTAAAGGGGGATTCTGGGTTTAAAATTGGTTTTAAATATCGTTTATTTATTAAATAAAAAATATTATAACAATATAGACATGTCAGAATGAAGAAGTAATAACGAGAAATTAAAAAAATTAAATTTCATATACATTTAGGGTAAATTCATAGAAAGTCTGTTTTTCAGCAGCTTAGGGAAGCTCATTAATATTCATGAGATATTCACAAAATCACGTCACCAGTGGATTCCAAACTCGCGACGTCATGTACGTTGTGTTTGTCAACTAATTTACATCTCTCTCCCCTGTCAAACGACGACCACCCGATCATTGTGAAATACATTTTTTGTAGATTTTCTAAGCTAGGCCTAAAGTGTAATAATAACAGTAGTAGCATATATTTATTTGACATTTAATGAAATACAAAATTTAGTACAGATACGGAGTCATAAATTATACTATTTTTATACCTCTATAGTACAGATCGTATTATCGGCTTCACGTACAATACTACTCTAGGCCTAGCCTAATAATAATATGGGCGAGAGCCATTCTGACTAGGGATTTCATGCCACGATGGCTACGTTAAAACAATGGGGCCCATGGGCCTAGCTAGCCTACTACTAGACGATTGGCCCATAAATAACAAAACCCATCCTATCAACCAAACTCCTAAACAATCTAAACCTAAAACGTTCTACAAAATCGGCTGTAAATATTGAAGCAAAACAAGGTCCGATCGCCGTCCACACGTATGGTGTCCCGATCGTCTAAGTAGGCCTAAAATAAAATAGGCTTAGTTTACTCTCCAAAAAAGCGGATACTCATGCATCAAGCAAGTAGACCAGGTAGTAGTAGGAAGGAGACCTAGCTGATCCGGCCCAGTTAAAAATTGAGCTAGCTAGTGTAGTAGACCCTATGCGAATTGATACTACCAGGCCTTTTACTATAGGCTGCACTACACAAATATTCCAACTCTCTCATTCGAGCTATATTATCTATACCATTCCGGTAGGTCAAGTCGACCTTCAATCAAATACTGTACATCGTTCATGTTGTGATTATAGACGGGGTATACTCGACCCGACCAGTTTGGTATTGTTGTATCTGCTTATCACGTGACGATGCCAGGCATGGGCCGGGCCGGGCAGCAGAGAGAACACGTGTATTTTCGTCTCGCTCGATCCTCAGCAGGAATGTACAGTATACGTTACGCTTCATTGATTTTGATTTTTCCCTAAGTCGGTGCGAAAATCGGCAAACGTAAAGTGCAAACATATCTAATTTTTCACTGTTTTGATGAATTTTCATACAAAATTTACTTTATAAATGGGAAGACCGACTAAAATTACATCAGATAAGTATAATTTTACAAAAGTAATTGATATGGTTTATGATAACGAGTCGTCGGAAGATGGACCATTTCACGAATTTCCTATTTTGTAACCACAGTGTGATTTTGCCGTAGCTGCACTTGTAATCTGGCCTGATTTCACAGCCTTCGTTCTGCTTCACTGGGCGCTTATATAAATTGAAACTTTTACCGTTCAAGAGACAAACAAATATATTTTACATTTTTTACTATTCATTTTAAACCCGGAACCCCCCTTTAATATCAAAATGCTTGGTAAATTGTAGATCATGTCAATCACTGAAATCTACTACATATGGAAATGTTTTTGGGGTGTTTATTTGAAGAAATAAAGTTCCCGGAGCGTTTAGTTCAAATTATATTTAATGGAGGCTTTTATTCAAAGCAGGGCGTTTATTTGAATAAATACAGTAGTTTCTTTTTCCTATGAAAGAATTAAGATGTTACTCAAACCTATTCAAATTGCTGGAATTGAAAAGACCTCTAATGTACATAATGCCAAAAGTGATTTACTCCTTTCAGTATAGGAATCTAAAATAATATTTACTGTGGCATTTTAGGATGCAGGTAGTCTGAAAGACGATGGCAGGGTGACAAATTCAAAATTGCGCCGTCTGCTAAGTTCACCAGAAGAAGATGCACCAGAACCATCAGGTGAGAAATGCATTTTTATCTGCAATCATTGTTTTGTTACAATATACATTACTTTCATTCAATTTATTTCACAATGCAACATATTAACATAGATTATCAATAAATGAATAATAAGATGCAAAGTCTGAAAGAGAGCTTAAATTTATTTATCCCAATAAAATGTTATTTCGTTAAACAATTAAATTAGAAGGTCAAATATTATTTAGAGCTTTGAAAATTCCACGTTTAAGTGTAATTTGAACTGTATAGTTAAGGTTATATGAACATTATGTCTAATCGTTCTTTGTAAATGTGAAAATGGCAACTTTATCATCCTCAAAAAGTCATGCTAAGCTCCAGCCACTTTCTTAAAGCTTGTGTAAATTATTCATAAGCACCGTGCTGTGGCTGCCTGTCCTGTTTCGTAAAGTCCCTATTATCAACACACAGAGTTCAAAAGCATGCTCACATACTGCACTTTGCAAAATATGCCATTACATGGTGAAAATGTCAGCTATTAACTTATATAATAGAAGAATCAATAATCTTTTTCCTCATACATTTAAAAAATACTTTAAGTTGTAAATGTGTGTGTATGATTTTCTGATAGGAAATCAGTCAAGCGGAAAGTTCATTGTATCCAATATAAACCACTTGCTTACGGATCCAATCAATCGAGCTATAGGTATGTTCTTCTAGGAAATTGTGTATGATAAATTATTATAGATTAAAAAGCCATGTTTTAAAAAACAAAAATTGTGTTAAAATCCTATTGTCTGTTGGTATACCTATTTGCAGGGTCATCAGGTTTGTTTGAAATCCAGAGAAATAGCATTAATTTGTCAAAACCAAATTGTGTACTCACGATTAATACGAAGTCTCAACACTGACGAAGTCGACGAAATATTAATCGTGAGTACACAATTTGGTTTTGACAAATTAATACTATTTCTCTATATACAATATATTTTATCATGAATTTTCTGCACCCCTGTGTCCAATGAGGATACAAAATAACTTAGTAAAAACTTAGTACACTATTCGAAAAGAGTAGGGGATCGTCTCCCGGTGTGCTGATCTGGTAGGCGCTGCACTGCTGGCTGCCGTCGGTTCGTGGAGGACCTAATCAAAATACCTCTGAGGACCAGAATAAATACCTTTACCTGCTTCTTGTCCAGATTGTTGGAATATATTTTTTCCGGAAAAAAGTGGGAATGTATCATTATTTTTTCAGCTTCATTACTGCAGTTATTTTCATCAATGATCATAAGTGAGTTCACTGGACCAAGAAGTGAATTTATCAATACATTTTTTCAAGAATTACTACACTGCAATGAAGCAGTTGTTAAAAACGTATTGCAGTTTGCAAGTGTTCCAATGGTAATGTAAACAACTGTATTTATATTGCATGTACCCAGTGAACCAAATCCACAAAGTGTTGGTAAGGCTTGTCCTATGACGATAGTTACTTTGCCATATGAGCAGGAAAAAGAAAACATTTTTCAACTTCAAAGAACTAAATTAATGGTTACATAATGTGTGAATGTTTTGACACAGAAACGGGACCAATTTCTAATTACCAGTAGATTTCCAACTTTTATTATTTTCAGTGTATACAGGTATTAGTTTGTTACTATATAGTGAAAATGCATTGTCGCCTTTACCTCCCCTGCAGATGTTATGAAAGTGGCCTGTATATTTGGGTGTACTGTATATTTTTAATTTTATAGCTTTCTCGATCTCTCTATTCCCCTCAGCACACATCTCCCAATATTATTTCATTTTTCCAAGTTTGGGCCTCTGTACTGTACTGGTTAAATAGCATTCTCAAATTAACGAATTGTTGTTGTGGGTTGAAAGTTTGTTTGAAATTGGAGTTAACAGACTTAGAATCAGACTGAGGTTAGAAGATGAAAATCCAAACTTAGTTTTGTAAAGAAAAACACAAACATAGTTTCTTTCCAACCACTGTTGTGTGTCGAGTATTTGTTATACTTCTTGTATAATATTTTTATTTATTTGTGTGAAGTAATGTATATGTTATTCTTAATATACCATATTATTTTTCTCATTAACATCATATTTTTAATTTATCGCAATATTTGTTTACAGGTTGAGCAATTTTTGTGTGTTTCTGGCGGAGGAAATTTTTTCATTCAATTTGTGATGGCAGTGTGCAGCCTAGGCAGCCAAGGAGCAAGAAGTTTAGCAGTAAAGGCGTTATGTCTAAGAAAACGGTGACCTGAGCACAGGGTTATTATTGTGAAACTGACAAAGCCTATTCTATTACAGTATTCCAACATACTTGTATCATAATGCTTGCTAAATAATAAAATAGACTTACAGTTAGTGTTAGAAAGCAAAACCCAAAAGCATGCTAGAGTTCATTAAAACTGTGAGCAAAAAATACACAACTGGCCTTAAAATACTTAATATTAGGCAAATAATAATTATTATTATTATTATTATTATTATGCTAGATCTAATTGAGGGATTGTCTAGAAGGTACAAAACAACCATTGCTGGTGTGTTAGGTATTAATAAGGGACTGTCTAAAACGTACACAACCACCACTGGTGTTGCTTAATAACAATAATTGTTAATCTTATATAACTCATAATACAAATGTTTATAAGCGCTCTGTAAAAAATAGAACTGTAACAAAGTCATGAAATATCCTAACTAAGGCACTGTCTAAAACGTGCAGGACAACCTCTTCTATATTATAATAGTTATAGACTGTCTACACGGTACAGTACCACTGTATATTAGCGCAGCTAAATAAACGATTGTCTAAACAGTCTGCCACTGCCACTAAAATGTAATTGAATTAGAATGCTATTTAAATGAAGGGTCATCTAAAAAGTTTAGTAACACCACTGCTAATGAGTGGTCAGTGATTGGCTTCAGCTAGAGACTAAACCACTACACTGAGGTCTTTCTGGTTTTTTTTTATTTGCGATGGTTCAGAGAAACAGTTTGTACACATACATATTAGTAATTCTCTTCGTTACGTGTTTAGAAGAGAATTTATATGTCATCGTAGTTGTACGACACGGTTTGGTATGCCGTGTGTTGTTATGCAAATGGGCTTGTGCAGGTGTAGTGGGTAAGGGAGTATGTTTAGTCATTCGCGGTCAACACGTCACACTGTTAAGTTCTTTACCCCAGTTCGCGTTTTCCTTCTCACTATATCTAACTAATTTTGTGCCGTTATGGACTCAGAACAGGGCGTAGTTGGAGACCAGGGTTACGTTGACATTGCTGACTGCTGTTCTTGATGCTAAGTTGAGCAAATTCAAAAGGGAGCTTGCCGAGGAGTCGTATTCCCAGCTGAGTTTGCAACGGTTATGGTAGTTGGCGTGTGTGGCCGCACCTGCCCAGAATAAATATGTTTCAAACAGTTTGTTTTTGTTGGTTCTTGTATGGGGTTAACGGGGACTGAGATGAGATTTGATATTTCCATATACTGCGAAAAATGCACAACCAATCAACACTCGGCAATATTCAATTTTCGTAAGTTTAACCAGGGCAACAACTCGCTGGTTTACCCATGGAGCTATAAATTAATGTTATAGCTGTATGTTTACCGAGTGTAAGATATCTCCGGAAATTCCCGGCAGCCAAGTAAATCAATTCCAATATATTATTCCAGCTTCAAGAATGAGTGTTTAAAAATCTCTCTTCACACACATCAAAGCTTTCGAATCCATTAACATTTTTATGTCATAATGCCATAGGTCTAATGATAAGTGATTAGCATGTAGTGACACCTGCTTTGTTGTCACGTTGGAATCGTAACATTCCATAACAATATCCATGACATAAAATTCCCGGTAGCCAAGTAAATAAATTCCAATATATTATTCCAGCTTCAAGAATGAGTGTTTAAAAATCTCTCTTCAACACATCAAAGCTTTCGAATCCCTTAACACTTTTATGTCATAATGCCATAGGTCTAATCATAAGTGATTAGCATGTAGTGACACCTGCTGCTTTGAATCGCAACAATATCCATGACATATGTAGAATGTAAAATGGTACGTTGGTTATTTTGTCACATTTGACGTTAACGTTATATTTAATAATTGTAATGCAATAATATGCCATCGAAAATCAACCTGTTGAGTGCACAGTATATGCGGCCACAATCGGAGAGCTGCCTTGCCATTTTTACAGTACCTCTAAAATGTAAACTTTAAAAAAGTACACAGATGTTGTATACGAAGATGTTGCATTCAGTGGCAAATCTTCAAATTACCTTACCTTAGACCACATTCAGTAGTCACCTTGCGTAGTTTTTCACTTCAAATATTGTTGAACGAGATCATCGAACCATTTGGTTCCACTCTTTTTTTAATATTGCTTTCAACATAGTATGGTCTATGTTATTTCAAACAAACACAACTAGTCTACAATTGTTTCTGTAGCATTTCAAATAAACAACATCATAGCTCTCTACACAACACTCTTCTTTATATTAGCATTAAAAACGATGGTGTCTTATTGTTCTATACACCAGTGTCCACGATTTGTGCTTCGGAGATATCCAGCAAAATCATATATTGCCGTTTTAAAGTAAAATCAGCGGAAACATCTGCTCTACCGAAACAAAAGCAAGGTTTGAGGAGTAAGCAGCTGCCTGTTGCCTGTGAAGACGTTGTGAAAATCATAGCGAAGAAATAGGTAAAGACTTTAATGTGCGAAGGCCATTTTAGCATAAGCGTATCCAGAAAATTACGAGTAAAAACACGCATTGGCTTGAGAAGTTTGGAAGACTCTACGTATTAACAACATGCAGTTATTACTGATATTATCGACCAGGCAATTAATGTCAAGGCGATGGAAATGGCGATATTCATAAAACGCAAATAAATCATGATTACTCTCAAGAAATCCCGATACAAGCATATCAAGAATCCCGAAATGACACACCAGAATCTCCTTGTGCACACCACTTTGATCACGGACGGAAATTATCGGGTCGGATGTAAATAGACAGAGGAGCTGATCCAGTTCATGGGAAGAATAATCGAACACGACAATGAATCAACGAAAAAATTAATGTAAACATGAAATGTGAAGATGATGATATATCGACCTTATCCATCGATGGTAAGTTCATAGAGATTATGGAAGAAAACATTTCAAAAGACGACACTGGCCACATATATCTATCTCTACCGTATTATATTTTTTCATAAAGTTTCATATGTGAAAGCTTGAGCTAAATAACAAGCTCAAAAGAAAAGGAACTACGTCGACTTTGTGGGGAAACGTCTACAAATTTGTCATGCGGTACCAGTAACCATCGAAGTAAATCAACTCGAAATTTGATTCGCCCGAGATTTGTATACAGAAGTATGTATGTAATGAATGCATAACTAAAAGGTTACAAGAGGTTGAGATCCCTGGATTACCCGCAGATTTTTAAATTTTTTTTTTTAAGCGCATGCCGACGATATTGGAATAACAATAGATCACTGCGGTACCAAAAGTGCACGACTCTGCAAAAAAACAATAATCTCATAATGAGAAATACGATTGATTGCGAACAAGAGCAGTTAAGATTCTATAATCTGAAGAGTGTTCATGGGTTTTAAGACTAGGAATGCTTCATGGTCGCAAAAAGATGAATGGATGTCCAACTTAAATCTACAGTAATTGACAGGACTCCGAGCTGTATAGGATACGCATTTAAAGGAGAAGTTGAGTACCTAACAGGTGTCCTGTGATGGCAAATGGCACTTCATTGCCGGTACAGGTGGATCAGCGTATGATAGGCCACCGTTGTTGTAATTAAATAATTTAACTTGTTATTACTGTGTGCTTGTCGAACGAGATAATTAATACATGAATATGAGCCTTTAGTATGAATCCAGAGCTAACCAGCTAACCAGTGTCTAACGATTCCACTGCTTGGTTTCTTTGTGTTTCTTTGCTGTGTAATTTACTCTTTTTGCATTCCCCAAATAAGCCACAATCTGTTTTCTTTTATATCCATGGGGTCTTCTGTGCCATCCGACGATTCTTCTACGCCATCCGACGATTCTTCTACTTCTTCGACCACTGTGACGTCAGATTAAGAAAGGAATTTAGAACATAGTTCTTGGACAATAAAGAGCTCCATGAAACCCGATTTTTCTCAATCCTCTCATACATCCAAAGATAGATCCAAGCAAGAGGAGGTGGATGCGGTCTCTGCTACTGTAATAGGGATCTTAATGAGTTAGAGCTGTTTATTATTGACGAACTGGTTTATCTGAATGACCTGGATGACATCTTATGTCGTAGGCTATCATCATCGAACGTGTCCATTCATATCGGTGAAAACACGCGTTGATCATTGCGGTGGTTTCATTGACTTATTAGAATTACCGTAAAACACTTGGATTAGTCTGCTTCTTTTACTATTCTATTATTAGAATTATAAGCTGCTCCAATTACCAAGGTTCCACTTTGTCTCTATCTCTTTTTGTAGTTTGTTGTAAGACCAGACCTGTTATTTTCATGTTAGGAGACTATTAATTAACTACCTCATACTTTAGTCTGGTTAACTGTTCAACTGATTCTCATATATAAGCTTCGGTTTCAACTTTAGCTTTGTTTAATTTCTAGGTCCATGGTTATACCATGTTATTGTGTTCTTCCATCAAACTGGCGGAAACCGGCCATATTCTCAAACCGCCAGATGTTTCTGTGTTTAAAATAAAGTGCTTGAATGTTTCCTGTTTAGGCTATACATTTTGTGTGCACGCTATTCCGATTATTTACACGCCTTACTCTATTTCGTATTTTATTCGCATTTTTTCTTCAAGAATGAATAACAAATACATATTTAAAAGTTAATTACCACTTTTATTTTGGAATCATATCTTAAATACAAAGAATAAAAAGTTATATGTGTAAAAAAACCACAAAATTATCAACAGTTCAGATGTAAATTTCGTCAGCTACCTATTTCTAAAATAATGTTTGTTATTTAGTTATACTAATCATCAAAATATTATGTATTTATATATATTTACAGATTACAACAACAACAAAACTTGTATTGACTAAAATGCTGATTGATAGTAATAGAATGTTTTATCGAGTTTTTTTTTTTTTCTAGTTTTTTTTTAATACGGTAACATTTTTCATCGTATTAGTATGTCTCGTTTACAGTATATTTTCCTGCAGCCTTCCTCCATCCAATTATTTACGTCCAATATATCTTGCACCTTATCTTATACAGTAATTTAGTTATTTTTATTTCAAATCTAATTGATGGTAGTATTGTTATTTTACAGTATTCTCTCTGTAATCTATAAGACATGAACAGTACAGCAAATGTCTGCACTCTAAAGCTATAAATGATAATCGATATGTCTACTTAATCTTTGTGAACTTAAAATTTCTTTACATTTTTTCCTAAATTTTCTCAAACACATCCAGTATAAAAAAGGCTTTATTGTCACAGATATGCACTTCATAACAACCGACATAAGTGTTATGCTTCTTTTAGAATTATATAGCAAATGTAAAATGCTTACAGTATCCAAAATGTTATCCACCAATGAAATACTGGAGATTAAAATCAAGAGGAATGGTACTGGCATCAAAGAATACGTATGTGTCAACATTTTCCAAAAGTTAAAATCCTTTAGTTCCATTTTCTTATGTGTCTTTCTTTGTCTGATCAATATCAAGATACCAATAGTCAATTGAATACATGAAATAAACACTGATATGAAACACAACACAGTGTTGTAAATCACTAAAATATAGCTGATGGGTTTTGTGAAGAAAACGATGGACAACGCCAAGGAGCCAATCCATGCCAGAAGACACATAATCTTCACATTCTTCTCAACCATGACAACCTTGTTATACGCAAAAGGATTTCGATAAGCATTCCATGTATCCACAGCAAGCAGAAGGAGTAGCAAGATTGAAGCAAGGTGACCAACTTTGTATACACTTATCAAGAAACTGAATTGTGGATCAATTTGTTTTATACGACTTCTGTTACGTTCAAAGATGCTCCAACTAGTAATCGCTATACAGTAAGTCACTGCTATCCAAATATCGGCAACAGCAAGATTTGTGATCAATATTTTCCGTGATTTTATTTTTGCATGTTTCATGCTATGATAAACAGTCACAACGGTTAGATTTCCGATAATAGATATTGAACCGATGATGCAGACGATAATGCCGAAGGCCAGAATACCTTGGTCCCTGACGTCTGCGCTCTTAATATCAGTGCTGTTGCCATTTTCTTGAAACATCGTTAGTGCCTTACTGTAATAATTTTCCTATTCCTGTTAAAGCGTCTACTGAACACGAAATAATGAGCATATATTGGTTTTAACTAGACGCAATATAATACATTGATTTCCTATTTTACAGGGTCTTCCGGTTATGCACAGACCAATAGGAATATGGCTTCTATAACATGCCTATTCATTTAAGGTATTGATATATACATGGCATGGGATAATGATGGGATCTACCTCATGTCGAATAAAAATTTACCTTTTTTTTCTATTTCATTTAGGCCCTATATCAACTAAATTTCCACAAGTCGAAAGTAGACGGGTCCATATAATAATCACAAGACTTTACCCGCTATTGCATTGTTACTATTCTACTCTTCATAATGTTGAAGACAGGCCGATTTTCTTTAAAAAAAATACTATTTTGATAGATTTAATATACGTTTATACAAATGTATTGATTTCCGATGGATGGAACATTCCAATATAACTATTTGGTTTAACACAAGTACCACCAGCTGTCGGTAAATTTATTAAAAAAAAACCTATATAGATATAGTATTGCAATACTTTGACATTACTGTAAATACGTATTAACCATTTTTGGTCGCCATTTGAATCGGAATTTTTTTACTGCGAGTGGGGATACTGTTAGATATATAAACACATGTACAAATAAACGTATTACTATGAGTGTGAGTAGGCCCTACTGTTATATATATATATATAAACGCACAATATACAAATAAACTTTATCACTAACAGCTGCTTCTCAACGTTTGTATTAATTAATGTCAAAAATATAAACGTTGTAGTGGTGTATCGTTACATGTACTATGCTATTTCAATCGATTATGACAGTGACAGTTTTAACAGTAACAGTCTATCTAGGCAATTAGTTCATCCATTGTTGAATGAAGCCCTCCTCATAACATTTCCATTTCTGTCTAATTCTTGCTGTCCTAGTCCATGCAGCCGTTCCAATGTATGTTGTTAGATCATCTCTCCACCTTCTTTTTTGTCTTCCTCTTTTCCTCTTTCCTACCCTTGGTTGCCATTCTGTTAATCTGTATGTCCATCTATTATCTTGAAATCTCGCCACATGCCCAGCCCATCTCCATTTTGATTGTCTTACTTTCTCCATTATATCTGTAACACCTGTCTTTCTTCTTATGATTGTATGATTTACCCTGTCTCGAAGCGATAAGTTCATCATCTTCCTTTCCATTGCTCTTTGAGTAGTTGTAAGTTTCTGTTCAAGTTCCTTTGTTATTGCCCATGTCTCTGAACCATATGTCATACTTGATAGCACACATTGGTTAAATAATTTCTTTCTCAGTGACATTGGTATACTCTTGTCAGTCAACATGTGTTTGTGTCTGCCAAAATTCATCCATCCTGCTTTTATTCTTAACATAACTTCTTCCTTCGTGGTGTCTTCCATTTTCAGTGTTTGTCCTAGATATTTATATTCTTCCACTTTTTCTAGTTTCCGTAACAGTAACAGTATTAAATCGCAAATGTGTTACTTATGAAGTGGTATATTATTTATAGGCCTATAAAACATGAAAAAAATATTTCGTTACTGGGTATTTCAAAATTGTTTTTCTTTGTACCCATATCCTCTTACCCATCCGGCCCTCAACCATGTTACACACAAAACACAAATTGGGTTTGTTTAAATGAGTCCAAATCAAAAATGTTGACTCATTTTGTGACAAGTTTCTCTTTCGGAAGTAATTTCCAGGGTGCTAATATTAGTTGACTAGGCCTACATGAATCATCGTGTCTGTTTATTCGTTTCTGTAAACGACAATAGTCCACTCATTTAAAAATTGTTCCTCTTTGTACCGATCCTCTTCACATCCCTCAACCCTAATGTTACATACAAAACACAAATTGGGTTTGTTTAAATGAGTCCAAATAAAAAAAATTGGACTCGTTTTGTGACAAGTTTCTGTCTCTCTCGGAAGTAATTCCCAGGGTGCTAATTTTGGCTGACTACATAAATCTATTTATTATTATAAGTCTTTTTATTCGTTTCTTTAAACGACATTGTATTATAGTCCTGTGATACGTACATTTGAAATCTCCATTTTTTTCTTGCTGAAATTATTGTGTATTCGAGAACCATCTGCGGGCACGACCTAGATGTCGCTTCGCTCGCGTACCATCTAGTCCTAATAAGTGAAGTAACTGTGATTGAACATTGATTTCTGTCAAAACAGAACTCGCATTGTACAGAACGACAAGTCACGCTCGAGTGTGCTACATCAGATTTATATCACATTTACTTCATATAGGCCTATAATGGCACCCAATAAAATGACAAGACGTTTTTTGTCTTAATCCATTGTACATGTACATAATCTACCATGTCATTTTAGAAACAGGTGGTCGTTTTAAAGAGGACTGCAATACGTGAACTATTTCGGCGTCTGTTTCAAACAGAAACTAGATTAGATAAGTAAAGTTTCAAGTTGAAATGAAACTGGGAATAGACATTTAAAAAATCCAGAATATACAATGCACTTTTTATCTTTTAATTAAATTTTAAAATAAAACTAAATGACCGAGGATATAGTATGTACAGCGCTTAGAGGTTTCACAACATTAGGCGCTTTATAAATCCAAGAGATTATTAGTCGCGTGCAAACGCGACTTTACAGTTCACTATGTTGGTCGGTTGGCCGGTAAACACTAACTCAAATTTAAGCACGCGTGCGGCGTGTATATGGCCCTGTTTTTATTAGTATATACTAACTGTACAGGAAAAGCATCCAGTGTACAGTATGTCAGCTGGAACGATTGTGATGGCGCTAGTTAACACTCGGTTTGTATATCTGCGAATACGGGAGTCCGCTAATGCGCCATGCTATTGTAGGCCTACATGGCAGATATATAAATAAAGTAGGAATGGATTTATCCGATTGTCGTTGTTCTGACCGATATAATAGTACAACGTCAGACCATATTCAATCTTGTATGCTCCTGTGTGCGTGTTTTATAGTTTCATTATTTTAATTCTAAAACACATTGACTTTTTACTGTTTAATTTTTTTATTTTTGTATACACATTTTATACATTTTCAGCAACCTTCGGCGTATTTCACTAAATAAAAGATGCATTGAAATTCCTACAAAATGAATGTGCATAACTGTATAAAAATTGTTTAAGTTGTTTCAATCAATATCCCTTCCTGTTTCGACAGAAACCACCGCACCGAGGTTCAACAGGAAATGGATGCTTGTTTTCTTTAATACTTCCTCATTAGTTAAAAATCAGTATTAAAAATAGTTTATTGATTTGATGGAAAATGCTACAACATCCTTTATTTTATCATATATTTTATTGTAGGCTTATAGTACATCAACTCTTATGTAAAAAGAAAATCAACCCGTAAACGTGTGTGTAATGTAGCATTTTCCCTCATCATATTTGTATTTCAGTATTTCAGTATTTATTGGTACTCACTTTAGAATCAGTGGCACACACCTTTCGGTGGTGCGTCCATACAAATATAAACAACAACATATAAAAGGTAAATGATGATAAAACTTACATAATTAACTTACATTGAAACCCCCCCCCCCCCCAAAAAAAAAAAAACAAAACAAAAAAAAACATAACAAAACAAAAAACAAATGTACAGTAGTAATTGCACACTTGAATAGATACTTAAAAACAATTGTATAACGAGCAAATCAATATATCGAAGCAATAGGTCAGTAGTAAATACACATTAGGGCCTACTTACAAAATGTCTGACACAAAAAAAAAACTTATACATAGTAAATAAAACTAAAAAACAATTGAATAACAGGCCTATAAAGATACAATAGGTCAACAGTATAAAAAATACATAATCATGATTATTTTTACATAAATCAAGATAAACACAAATATATGTTTATATGTATTTGAAGTTAGATAAGCCAATAAATGATTTTATTTGCTTAATTAGTTATTGATACAACTAACTAGTCTATCAATTCAAAATTTATTAGCATTCACCTTAAAGCTCAGGTACAGGATGAATTTTAAATATAATATTTGGTTAATTGTACCAGGGAAGAGTTATTAACTCTTCCCTGATTGTACATAAGTCAAATATTTGTAACAGAAATCGAGACAAAAAAACATGAATTTCCCTTAATATGGTAAAATACAAAATTTGGCAAAATTCTTCCATAAAAACCAGGAAGACTTTTTTTCAGTAGTTAGGTAGTTAACCTAATGTAATAACATGTCTGATGACTCCCTAGACGGTGAAAAAAGATGGTGGATATACGGTGGATAATTTTTGCTATAGCATGAAAATAAAAATCTGAAGTTGAATAAAAATATCAGAAATGTAATATTCAAGTTATATCACCTATATTTAGTCATCTGATAACATTTTTTACCACACCGTTTATTTTTCATAGCTTTTTAAAATGCCTCTCTATTTACAAAATTTGTGTACAAAAGAATAGAGATTTTACTGTGTAATTTGAACTATCCCCCCACTGATAAGAAAGTGCTTATTTTCAACAAGCTCGTGTAACACAAATAAAATCCAAACAATTATGAAACATAGGTGAAACTAAAGATCGATAATTATTGGAATTTATGATCAATAGAAATAAATGTTGTATTTAAACTGCTTATATTGGGGTGTCTAAAAAACTCAGATCTCGGATATATCTGAGTTTTCTCTTTTGTGGGAAGGAATCAGAGACCCCTGTTCAATCCAATTAATAAATTATTAAACGATTGTGAAATAGGGTCAATTTACCTTTTTACCTTTACATATATAATTTTATTTGCAGTTGCATAATAATGTTTGAGTTGAATGAAGAGAATTTTTCATGAGGTGGAAGATCGACTGTTCTTAAACGAGGCGAAACCGAGTTGAATTTCAATGAATATAAATAAGTAGGTCTACTGTATCATATCCTATCTCAAAGGAAAACACGTAACATTATTAACTAATCATTTTAATATTAGGCCTAACACACCTTCACTAAAATTGTATTAAATTAATTGTTCAGCCGGATGAAATTATGCAGCAGGTCTACCGAGTTGCAGATTAACCGCTCCAATACAAAATTCAAAACATTTCACCTATGTTTCATAATTTTGAAAAAATTCAAAAGAGAAAACTCAGATATATCCGAGTGGTGGCGCTCGTAAAGGAATTATAGATTTTCTCTTCGTAGGTCTTCGGTCTTCTACGGTATTCAGTCGGTGTAATCAAGGATTCAAGTAAACACTAAAATTAATAATATTTAATTAATAAGTTAATAATGTATATTCAATGTATTGTTGTAGCTACAGTTTATTTAAAATAGTGTCCAGAAATATTTGACTTATTTTCTACAAACCAAAACAACAAATGATAACCGATACATCAAGGTTTAGTTATTATTTGTGAAAGTATTTCCTTAAGCTTTTTCCTAAATTTTCTCAAACACATCCAGTATAAAAAAGGTTTTATTGTAACCGAGATGTATTTATAAAAACAGCAGTAAATGTTATAAGTCTCCTTGAATTTATCCAACAATGATATGATGGAAACTGGGTGTCTAGAAAACTCAGATCTAGAAAACTCAGATCTCAGATATATCTGAGTTTTCTAGAAAACATAGATATCTGACTTTTCTAGATCTAGAAAACTCAGATATCAATATCTGAGTTTTCTAGTTCCAAAATGGAACTAGAAAACCCAGATCATCAAATGGATCGTTCCATTATTATTATTAGAGGGTAGTGTAATATTCTTTATGACACGAGAGACGTTTCTATTAACACAATGCTTTTATTCTTTAATTATTTTACATCATTGTATAACAATCCTTCGTAGGGTCTTCTATAGACTTGCCCCAAGTCTGTATTGTTTTTTTTTTATTTATTTGTTTTTATTTCGACCGCGATTTTTGTCTGAAAATACAAACTCAAGTAATACACGTATGAAACGCCATATGTGCAAAAATATTTATATTTTTACTAATACTGTATTAAGAAAAAACTCCGTCTGGAGCCCAGACTAGGTCTTCTATACTGAAGCCATGTTTAGAGGTGTGTTGCCTTATGGGTATCCTACATACTATAGAGGGCGACATCATAATATATGATGCCATCATATAACATCCCTTTTCTTTAATTACTCATAATGGTATACAAATATAATTAAACTTTGAGTCTCATTTATCAATCATATTACGATCATCATAAATCAATTATAAGTTTTATTTCCAAATCTAATCTATTTGGTTTCTTAATTTTTCTGCCACTGCTAGAGCATGATGATGGTCTTGTAATGAGTAAGTGGTGTTTCTAGTATTGTGTGTGTGAAGTGTTCGTTTGTTTTGCGGATGTGTGTTCGGTTTCTTCTTAGTGTTTTCTGGTTTTCTGTCAGTACTCTGTACGAACGTGGACTTGTTTTGTTTAGTATATTCGCTGGGATCCACTGTGGGTTTTTGTCAGAGTGTCGGATTCTCACGCTTTCGCCTCCCTTTATTGGTTGAAGTGGTTTTGTATGGCATTTTTTCATTGTTTGTTGGAAGTTCTGTTTTTTGTCCTCTGTGAAATATCATCATTCCGGGTGAAGCAAGTTTTGAGTCGACTGGAGTTGCTCGCATGTATAGTAAAGCTTTATCAACATCTGTGTTGTTGTGCTGAGCTTTGATGATGGTTGACTTCACTGTTTGAACCATTCGTTCGATTTTTTTCATTCATTCATAGTAACATTTATTTCCTTCATAATATACAAAATAAATAATAATACAAAATTCATGACGAGAAGAAAGATAGTTAAAACAATACAATTTTTTTTTTCTCATCTTTAAAATGAATAAAACAATATTATGAAGGAGGCACAATTTCTAAAAAGCAAAAGCTTGTGTTGAAAGTGCCTGAACAAAACAAAAAGTAACTAAAATCAAATTAGTAAATAATAGTAAATGGTATATAGGAATAAAGTAATTACCATAACGGAATATGAAAACAATAAAAACTGATACCTAGAATATAACTAGTTAATTAATTTACTTTTGTATTAGATATTGTTTAGTGTTAAAGACGAAGCTATGTTTGTTTGCAGAAGTTGTAATTTTGTTAGGAAGTGAGTTCCATATCTTGGGTCCAGTAAATCTAATATTATGTTGAAAAGAAGTCTTTTTGTGTTTAGGAATATGAAGGTTATTAAGGATTCTTGTGGAATAGCCGTGGAATTCATAATTGGGAGAAAACATATCGCGTAAATGAGATGGAAGAAGAGCATTTTGGCTTTTGTTGTAAATAAATAAACATTGTTGGAAAATATTAATATCTGTTAATTTTAATAATTTGAGAGAACGAAATAAAGGATCTGTACTAGTTCTAGGTGAAACATTCGAAATTATTCGAATGATTTTCTTTTGTAGTATTTGAAGTTTATTTAAATTAGATGGGAATGTGTTACACCAAACGATATTGCAATATAAAAGATATGGCAAAACAAGGGAGCAGTAGAGTGTTCGGAGAATATGATGTGGAAGAAAAGATGCCAGTCTACAAATTATACCAATATTTTTTGAGATTTTGTTTTCTGTCTCAATAACATGGGGTTTCCATGTCAGACGACTATCAATGGATACACCCAGAAATTTAGCATGATTGACCATGGGGAGAACAGAACCATTTAGTTTAATTTGCAATGGACCTAATTTAATCGGCATCGTACTACTTCTAAACAAAACATAGCTGCACTTTTTTAGATTTACAGAAAGGCTGTTTGCCAGAAACCATTCGGATACATTAATTAAACTTGTATTTACAGTGTTAAATAACGACTCTAAGTGTCGATTTTTACAGATTAGTGTTGTGTCATCTGCATATAAAAAATAAGATAAAGATACTGACGAATTGTAAATATCATTCACATATAAAAGAAACAGAAGAGGACCTAGTAATGAACCTTGTGGTACTCCACAGGTAATAGGCAAATAGTCAGATTGGGAATCACAAAACTTGGTACATTGGTAGCGGTTGGATAAATAGCTCTTAAATAAATCGAGAGGAACACCGCGAATACCATAGTGATACAGTTTTGAAAGAAGAATGGGATGGTTAATGGTATCGAATGCTTTCGATAGATCGACAAAAACACCAATTGCAAACTCATCATTTTCAAATGCATCTATTATTTCATTGAACAAATCAATTAAGGCCATTGCGGTATCAAAATGTTTGCGAAATCCAAATTGCTTATTGAATAGAATATTATTTTTTTCCATAAAGGCATAGGTTCTATTATAGATAATTCTTTCTAATATTTTAGAAAATAGCGAAAGGACTGAGATCGGTCGGTAATTAGATAAAGTGTCCTTTTTTCCTGCTTTAAAGATGGGAGTAACTCTTGCCAATTTCAATTTATTTGGAAAAACTCCTTTTGTTAAAGACAGATTAAATATGTGACATAGAGGTTTAACCAAAAGGGAAATTGATTGTTTAATAACCTTTGGACTGAATTCATCAAGTCCTTGCGCTTTATTAGTTTTAAAACACTTGACAATATCTATAATTTCTGTATCAGACACTGGACACATAAATAAAGAGTTTAAAGTAGGTAAGGGCAAATACGTTTTAAAATCAGATTGATCGGTTGGCAATTTTTTTGAAAGAGTTGGTCCAATTTCAACAAAAAACTTATTGAATTCATTTGCGATTTGAGACGGGTCTTCAATAGATTCACCATTATTGCCTGTTAGAACAACTTTCGTATTCAAATTCGGAGACCTTTTAATCAAGGAGTTGATTACGCGCCATGTACCTTTAATATCATGTTGACATTGAGTAAATCTGTTTTGATAGTATTCGGTTTTAACACGTTTAATAAGTGAATTTAAGGTATTACGGAATTTAGTGTATTTTATTTTATTATGATTGGTAGGATTATTTAGGTATTTAGCATATAACTTGTGTTTATATTTAGTAGATTGCAACAAACCATTTGACATCCAAGGTTTTAATTTTGTGTTTTTATTACTTTGCGTAGTCATTGGAAAATGTTTATTATATAAAAGTTTTAATTTAGTTTCAAAAGTATTATAAGCTTGATTAGGTTCTTGCAATAAGTTCACATCGTTCCATGTTATTACGCTAAGCTCTCGTTTAAATTGTTCGATGTTAATGAATCCATTTCCTTCATGGTGGTGAGGACTTGTGGTTTTGTGTATGAATTTCCAATCTTTGCTAAACTGTTTGAATTGTTCACTGTTGAAGTGTGGTCCGTTGTCGGTAATCAATTCTTGAACCATCCCAAACTCTGAGAAGACATTTTTTATTAATGATATAACTGTTTCACTGTTTGATTGGCCTGCCGGTATTTTTCTTATGATTGGATATTTGGTATAATAATCTGCTATTAGGAGGTATTCTACTCTATTTATGTAGAATAGGTCAGCTGCGAGTATTTCCCATTCTTTGGTAGGGATTTTTCTCTTCAACATTGGTTCATGTTGTTGTTTGTGTTTGTGTTTTTGGCATGATGGGCATGCTTTTATCATGTTTTCTATTTCCTCATTAATACTGGGCCAATGGATTGATGTTTTAGCCATCAGTTGACACTTGGTTATGCCTAAGTGGGATGTGTGTAGTTGTTTTAGGATGTCCTGTCTCATGACTTCTGGGATCACTACTCTGTTACCCTTTAGTATTATTCCGTTCTCTGTTGTGAGTTCATCCCTGTATGGGAAGTATGGTCTTATTGTCTTATGTACAGATTTTAGTTTGTCTGGCCAGCCTTGCTGTATTATACGGTACTTCCCGTATTATACTTCCCAATTTTATGAGAGTTAGGTCTTCCTTGGTCTTCTGCCTTATTTCTTCTTCTTTGGCCTCTGAGAAATATGACAGTTGTATCTTTACTTCTTGTTCGATTTGGCTGTCATTTATAGGGTTTAATCTAGACATGGCATCTGCCAGGACCATTTCTTTGCCTGGTTTATACTTGATTGTCAGATCATATCCTTGTAGTCTCATTAGTAGTCTTTGTAGTCTTGGTGGTGCACACATTAAATTTTTAGTTGGATCATCTCTAATGGTTTGTGGTCTGATTCCACAATGAATGAGTTTCCATACACACATATGTGTGGAACTTCTCTACTGTGTACACTACCGCCAGTAGTTCTCTTTCAATGTTCGCATATCTTTGTTCCGCTTCTGTTAATGCCTTTGATGTAAACGCAACAATTTTTTCGTCTTGTATGAGTGCTGCTCCCACTCCAATCAGGGATGCATCCACTTGTAGTTTCAACTTTTTGTTAGGTTGGAAATAGATTTGTCGATATATTTAATGGTTCTGGCTGATTTAAGTTCGCCATGATCAATATTAATTTTTAATATTGTCAGTTGTTGTATACAGTGGTAACAAAATGTGTATGGGCTATTTGCCTTCTGCTATCCGAACACAAAATCCAATTCAGTTCTCTCCGCACGTACGTGTGTACTCGAAAACACGTTTTACTATTCGTGCGGCGGCGTGTATGCGTACCCACACCAACTCGTACATGCCTCATTTTTAAGCCTATATTTTAACGGTAACATGCACTGTATTTTCTTTTCTTTATGATTTAAGCCGTAGGCCGCTTCTAATAAGCAAAGCGACCAACTTTGTATAAACTTACAAAAATATCGAACGCTGGATCAGTGTTTTTTACATTAGCTTTGTGACCATACAAGTTGCTCCAGATTGTTATTACTACGAAACATGTCACTCCAATCCAAGTATCTACAACAGCATGATTTGAGATCAATACTTTTCGTGATTATATTTTTGCATGTTTCATACTATGATAGACAATCACAACGATTATATTTCCGATAATCGATATTACGCCAATGACACAGACAATAATACCGAATGGCAGCATACCTTGGCCATCAGATACTTCATTTTTTTCATCAACAGTGCTGTTCGATTTTTCTACAAACTTACAAAACATCGTTAATATGATAACCTGACTTATGCCGTAGCGTCATCAAATCAGGCAAAGAACAGTATATGTATATATATATTTATAAATCCAATGGCAAATTACTGAAAAAATGACAATGCTGTGGGTATCAGTGGCTGGATCTCAATGGAGATACAAAAAAAAGCGAAAAGCTAAATCAAAATGATAAAGTAAAACAGCCAGAAAAGTTAGCTGAGCTTTCGGGCAACACTATAGCCCTTCATCATTTATAAATATATATAATACTCATGCTAAATTTATTCGAGAAATATCATACTTTTTTTAATAAAGCTGTAGAATATTTAACATTAGTATAATTATTAGTACTAGATGGTACGCTCGCTTCGCTCGCGTACCATCTAGGTCGTGCCCACAGATGGTTCTCGAATACACAGTAATTTCAGGGTAAAAAATCTGGCGATTTTAAATGCACGTACCGCAGGACTATATAATACATTGCCGTTTACAGAAACGAATAAGTAGACACAATGATTTATGTAGTCAACCAAAATTAGCACCCTGGGAATTACTTCCGAAAGAGAAACTTACCACAAAATGAGTCCAAATTGTTTATTCATTTAAAGAAACCCAATTAGGGTTGAGGGATGGGAAAGAGGATAGGTACAAAGAGGAACAATTTTTAAATATATTCTTTATCCACGTCAGTAACGAAATATTGTTTTCATTTTTTATAGGCCTATAAATAATATACCACTAACGGTGACTAAATATAGTAAAACATTTGCGATTTAATACTTTGTTAAAACTGTCACTGTCATAGTCGATTGAAATAGTAAAGTACATGTAACGATACACCACTACGACGTTTATATTTTTTTGTAATTATTAATTAATGCAAACGTTGAGAAGCAACTGTCAGTAATAAAGTTTATTTGTATATTACGTGTTTATATATCTAACAGTAGAGCCTACCCATAATCACAGTAATAAAGTTTATTTGTATATATTTTTTTACATCTAACAGTATTCACAGTAAGAAATGTTCGATTCAAATGACGACCAAAAATGGTTAATAGGTATTTGCAGTACTGTATTGTCAAAGTATTGCAAGTTTATTCTCCAAGGGCTCATAAATTCACCTACTTGTGTTAAACCAAACTGGCAGACTGAGAGATTGGAATGTTCCATTCATCGCAAATCAATACATTTGTAAAAACGTAAATTAAATCTATCAAAATAGTATTTTTTAAAGAAAATCGGCCTGTCTTCAACATTATGATTCTGTACTCGGGCAGTTCAACCGGTTTTCAGCTATTAAAAACAATTATCGTAGGAGGAGATAGGAAAATGCGAAGCGTCCTAGTATTATTGTGTGCGGGTATATTTCAAGTTGGACATCCATTAGACAGTGTATACCACGATCGGAAAACACCCCTATTTGGGGCAAATCGTTGAACCTAAATTCGTTTTAATCGTCAATAACTAATTATCTAACTCAATTTAATTAGTAAACAGGGTTACATCAGGTGGTTAAAATCAGTACCGAAAGTACGAACCAATTTTATATACCATCGAGTAAAAATTTTAGAAATAAACCGCGATTTATCGAATTTTGCCCTTACGTAAATTTATATATAGATAAATCAATCAATCCTTTCAAATGACCGTTACAGGGTTAATGTACATCATTTTCATAAGACAGTGTACTACTGATGAACTTGAGATTCTTCGATGAATTAATGTTAAAATCCATTTTGTAGACAAAGTTCTTACGGAAGTACCTCACCTATCAATTATTGTTTACTCAACTGACAATATAAGTTTAGAAGGATAAATCTATATACATACCCGTATCAACTAAAAATTCCAAATATTTTTTGGGGGGAAAAAACATGTTTGCACGTATCCATAAAAAAAGCAATTAATAATTTCTATAAATCCGAAACACTATTGTATTTAAATATTACAGCATGTATTAAATAATACTTTTTGTTACATAACACTTTCCTATATGTTATAAAACTAAATAAAATAAAACCAAATGCCAATATGCAGTAGTTTTCTGTTATCTCTAAGTAATGAAAATATATTTCTAGCAATAGTCAACAGATAATATTAGTTTATTTGGTTTTGCGGCCGTACAAAGTAATGTCAAAATATGAAAACTAGTTAACATTACATCATTGTTTATTAATTTGTGTTACGATTCCAGTATGAAATAATATGGTTCTGATACACCATTTCTGTTGATATTTCTGTTGCTAGCTTCTGCATTTGTACACCTGTCCTCAGTGTCAGTTATAACATCTGTATCTACAAGATTATAGTACACGTCAGTATCTTCACTCGTCTCTGCTGCTGCACTATCAGTAATTGTACTGTACGCCACGTCATCTGCACTTACTTGTGATATTTCTGGAATACCGTGAACGGTTGCACTGTTGCTTTGGTAATACACTGTTAGTGGTTCAGGCGGTCTTCGGATTTTGTTTAGTACGTAAAGAATCATACGTACAGCAAATAGTATGGTAATGACTGTAGCCATTATCAATATAAACAAATGAACTTTTTCGATGACATTACTTGATCTGCCGGTTATGAATTTGTTTAAGGTCGTGTTGGGATGTCTTAGTTTTAATCCTTACTCATCACAGTTGATCTGTGCATCAGTACTCACCAGACTCATTGTCATGATTCAGCATACCACCATAATCAATAAAACCATGTAATGTCCAGTTATACACCTTTTCTCCAAATCCACCTGTAACTTGACATAAAGTAGTAACCAGACTCTTGAGATGGGTTATGGGAATGCTTGAGTTATGCGATTAATTCATGTCTAGCCTTTAAATAACGTAGAACAATGATTATAAGTATCGTTATATGAAGTTGAAATGCATTAAAATTATATAAGCCTACCTCCAAATGAAAAATCTTTCACAGTGAGATTAATAATCACTACTATTATACGATTGATTAAATATTACCTCTGCATTATTGTATCTGACAAAGGAAAATCTGTAAGAATGGTATCAAGTAATTCCATCATTCGTATTATGCACAGTACATTTACACATCAATAGTCTACTTAAAATGTTAACGCCGCTTAGGAAATAATGAAATGAAAGAGACAGTTTAATTACAATTAAAATGTGTTTATCTCGGTTTTGGTTTTGTATGTTTATAACTGCGACATTATGACTACTGTAGAGACTTGGAATGTTGTTTTTATTATTATTTGAAGGTTACGGGTGGTGTTTTTATATTAGTATTATACTTTTTACATAGTCTTAATTTTTTGTGTGTTGCATTTCATTTCATTTCATTCATTTTATTCATCAAAAAAACATAAAAATCATAAAACATGTCAAAGATAAAATGCATAAAAGATGAAACGCTTTAAGCGTGGTTCCCACTAGCGACGCAACGCAAGGACGTAACGCAACGCAAGTGAATTGACCAATCACAAGCGATGGCTTATTCGTTTTTGATTGCTAACTGTCTATAACTTCGCTTGTCATTGGTCAACACGCTTACGTTGCGTTTACGTCCTTGCGTTACGTTCTAGTGGGAACCAAGCTTTACGTGGACAGGACACCAGCCTTTACGTTGCTTGTATGGCGTAAGTGTTATTCCTTCCACGGTTACACATCATTATTACTTTTGCTACTGACGTTGCATGTAAAACTACATGAATACTTTGTGGAAAATGTTTCAAGAAAAGTGAAAGTAATTTAATTAGTAGGACTACACAGTTTCATATAGGCCTACAGAATGAAACTTTCCATTTATAGCTTTGCATGATTTACGTATTGTCACAATAATAGTCATGTGTCGCATGCCAATGTATCGCCCACAAGCGGACGAATCAGAATTGTTATGCGCGGTATTTAAAGGCTGTGCTGGGAGGAGAGTTAGGGGACACACTCACGAGACGGTACAAGTCGGAGATGGTAGGCTATCTATGGAGAAAACGGCACAGTATATATTATACTTCTAGAGATTGATTGACTGTTAAATATAGACCATATTTAGAAACGAGGACGATTATGATTATTATGGTTTTGTGGTATTTTAATCATACATGCTAATATTGTGGATGGAAATTAAAAGGAGCTCGTGCTTCTATGCATAGTACACATTGTATTTGCTGTCTTGTTTGTTCCAAACCTCTTCGTCTTATTTTAGTTATTTTGCAGTACAAGTTGTGGTAACAGTTTGTAAATTGTCTATAAAAGGTAATTTTAATTATAGTAATATTTTGTTTGGCACTTGTCATTTGACAAAAACAAGCTTCAGCTGGTATGAAACAATAGAATGTCGTTTATTCCTACACAGAATATGTAATTAACCTAAAAGAAACTACAGCAGCAGAAGATGAATTGAATAAATGGACAAAATCATCGATATTTTCACATTATACCTTGGCTTCTTGCAGAAAAAAAAATGCCATTTAAATTATTTAAACAATATAAAGTAAGTAAAAATTTAGATCGTTTTTGGAATTTTTGTTTCAGTCTTTAATTATTAATTTCTTATTGATTTCTTATCAGGTGTATGAACAGAAAAGCACATCCTGAGGTAGGTTGGGTTGATAATTAAAAATGTCCACAATCATATTTTTCCATACATATTAGGCCTACTTGAAACCGAAATAAAACCATTAAATATGACTTCATAGACTACCATAAAACATATTTGTATATAATACCTTGTTTTCAATCTAATATGGTGACAATAATTTACATGTTTTGTACAAGTGTGCTTCAAAATGGATGAAATTATATAAAATAGTCGTATATCGTAAAAGAGGTAGATTTACTTAAATTACAAGTTCTATTTTGAAGAAATTCGATACCATATCAATGATTAGAAAATAAAAACAAATCTAAAAATATGAAAGAGAGAAGAAAGCAACAATAGACCGATTTAAATTGTATTCTATGAAGTACAGGAATTGGAATCGGTATTTATATTTACAAGAGAGCATAGGCCTAATATGACTCGAAATAAGAAATTCAACAAAGAGAATAAGCGAATGAAGAAGGTTAACAATAAGGAAGAGGTATAACGCAGTCTAAAGCCATGGCAGTTAAATAACGTAACATAACATATTATTGTATTTTATTTACTAATAAAAAGGAAAAAAGACTATTGTTTTGAGAAGATTTTTTTGCGATTGAAGACTATCAATATTAAGTTTATACCAAGGAACCAATCCCTGAAAGAAAAGGTGTTGCTGGAACAAGTCAACAAAAGGCATGATATGGCTATGTACTAAGGCTACGATTTCTATAAAACAAAAATGAGTTTAACTCGATGACAGCTTCTAGCTAAATTGTAAGGATGGCAACGGGAAACTACCTCGATATATAAATGTTTTCCCTTGAATAATGACAGTAAATAATATGAAAGACAGCACGACGTTAACGGATCCCTAGAAAATATAAAAGTTTGGAAATCGCGTCCGGCATGGTCACCAATTAGATGGCATCCGTGATTTAAAAAATAAACTCCCCCTTAAAACCCTCCTGACCAAATAAACGCCCGGGCGTTTATTCGAATAAATTCGGTACATGTGGTAAAATGTGGCTATTTTGGTGGCTATTTTGAATTATCACTCAAAAAAGTTTGCCTGAAATGTTGTGTTCATACACATGGTAAAGAATCGAGAAGACGTTGTGTCATTAATGTTTTTTGCAGTGAAAAGCCAAAATATTGTTGGTATACAGCGTATCAAAAATCTATGGAGGATTTATATAGGAACACATCAAGATAGGGTTTGTTTAATAATAGCTGGGTTAAACCTAAGAGGTAGAAATGTTACCATTTATGATAGGAACCCATATCTGCCATACGACACAGATGCTACTCGCATTATTGTTAAAGATCTGCCTTTATCTGTATCAGATGAAGAAATTAAAACAAGCCTTCTGCGTTTTAATTGCAAAATACTGGGATCTATACAACGGATGAAACTGAGAGTTGACGGGCAATTAACAAATTGCTTAAATGGAGACCGGGTACTATACGCTGAAACCCTTAAAACACCTTTGCCAAGGTTTGTAAGCGTTTTAAATTTCAAAACGAGAATGTTTCACGATGGTCAAATAGATGAAAGAATTAAGTGCTCGAAATGCCTTAAAAATGGTCATAGTGCGAAAACATGTTCCAATAAGCTTGTCTGTCACGCCTGTGGTTTGGAGGGTTATAAAAAGGACCAATGTGGTGCAGAAAAGCTGTTACACAATGATTCGGGTGAAATTCTCATCCAAGAAATGTGGGAACGTGTCATAGAAAAAAAGGCTCTCGACACCGATAAGCCAGCTAAAGATAAAGATGAATCATTATCAGAGGAAAGTGAGGAGAGTGACGAAGATGACTGTGAGGAAAGCGAGCCAACAAAGGAGAAACAAAAGAAACAAGGAAAGATAACAACTTTTATGAATGCTCCAGCTAGCTCCAGCGTAGGCCTTCAAGTGACTAAACAGAAAGAAAATAACAATAAAGAGGAACAAGCTGAGCCAGAAATCTCACCCTCGATGCCGGGAACGAAAAGAAGACGCAAAGCAAGTAAAAGTAAGAATGACGGACAAAAGAAATAATTTTGTAGACGCACCAATCTAAAAAGTGTATAATAGTAAATATGATAATACATATTACAGATACCAACAACCATTTTGTAGGCTATGTATTTTAAGCACCGCATGTGTATTACAGTATGTGTATGTGTATGTGTATACTATACTTTATATATAGACAAATAAGTTAGCTGTTTGGTGTATACAACTTAATTATTATTTATAAGCTAACATAGATGGATAAAGCAACCATTAATTGCGTCTCTATAAACGTAAGAGGCTTACGTAGCATAGATAAACAAAGGCAGATACATAGTTGGTGTCAAGACCAAAAGGCTGACATTGTACTTATACAAGAAACACACCTTACACCTGACTTATTTGACAAATTTAATTTAGTTTGGAACAGTACTTGCATACATAGCACTGGCTTTTCAAACAGTGCAGGGGTATCAATAATATTCTTAAATGAATTCAATTTTAAGATTACTAACAAATGTATCGATAAAAATGGAAGATATATAATTCTAAATGTTGAAATTAATGGTAAAATGTATGTTTTTGTAAACGTATATGCTCCTAACAATTATAAAGTAAGAAGCTCATATTTCAGAAAGTTAAATGAGACCATTTTGGATATTGTTGACTTAAACAACGATATAATTGCAAACAAAAACAAAAAAGCTGGAAACTATTTTAATGATAATGAAACAAAAGGTGCATATATACGTTCTAGAGTAAAATGGATCGAAGAGGGCGAACGTAGCACTAAATATTTTCTTAGTCTGGAAAAAAATAAGGGAAAAAAAAATCAAATCAAATGTTTACAAAACGAGAAGGGTAGAATACTAACGAAGACAAAGGAAATCCTTTGTGAGGAAGTTAGATTTTATAGGCATCTATATGCAAATAAGGGTATACCCCTTAAAAAAATAAACACTTACCTAGATAAATCAAATGTAACGAGTTTAACTGAAGAAGAAAAGGGGATATGTGAAGGTATTGTCACACTAAATGAATGTACCAATGCAATTAAAAAAATGAAATTAAATAAAACTCCCGGATGTGATGGCTTGACTGTTGAGTTTTATTTACATTTCTGGGATGACATTAAACACATTGTTTGTGACGCTCTAAATGCATGTTATTTTAACAATGAAATGAGTTCTACACAGAAACGTGGTATTATAAGCCTATTATACAAAAAAGGTGATAAAAAATTGCTTGAAAACTGGCGTCCTATCACTTTATTAAATACAGACTACAAAATTTTAACTGAAATTCTATGTATGAGACTTCATAAAGTAATTGAAAATGTAGTTGACAATCACCAAAAGGGGTACATTAAAGGACGATTCGCTGGAGAAAACGTCCGTCTAATTAATGATATTCTGTATTATACAGCAGAAGAACAAATCGAAGGAGCTATTCTATCCCTTGATTTTAGAAAAGCTTTTGATTCTGTAAATAGAGATTTTATGTTTAAGGTACTAACAAAATTTAATTTTGGAGACTCCTTTTTAAAATGGGTAAATACAATTTATAGTAAATCTGAATGTGTTATTGTTAATAATGGTTGGATATCAGAAAGTTTTGAAATGGAATGCGGAATAAGACAGGGTTGCCCATTGTCGGCGTTACTCTTTATTTTAGTAGTAGAAATTATGGCGTGTAATATAAGAAAAGATAAATGCTATAAAGGAATATCTTTACCTAACAATGATAATGGTGAGGAAGTTCGCATTGCGCATCTGGCAGATGACACTGATACTCTTTGTGGGAAATGAAAAAAGTATAGAGATTGGTTTAAACATTGTTAATAAGTTTGGTAAAGTGTCTGGTATGACTTTAAATTAAAAAAAAACCAACGCTATATGGATTGGCAAAAATGTAAACAAAATTGAAAAACCATGCAGTCTAAATTGGGTTAATGAACCAATTAAGATTTTGGGTATTTATGTGGGATATAATGAGAACAAATGCAGTGAATTAAATTGGGATAGTAAGCTGGCAAACTTAGAAATGCTACTCAATAGATGGAAAGGAAGAAACCTAACCTTTTTTGGCAAAGTTACCATTTTAAAAAGTTTAGCTTTGTCTAAACTAACATACAATGCATGTATAATTGATGTACCAGATGATTTTATTTTTAAAATAAATAAATTGATATATAACTTTTTATGGAATGGAAAAACAGAAAAAATAAAAAGAAAAACTTTAATCGGTAAAATGATTAAAGGGGGCATAGGTATGCCTGATTTCGCATTACACATAAACTCTCTGAAAATGATATGGGCAAGAAAATTACTGTGTAGAAAACACGTAAGATGGAAAATCTTACCACTATACTATTTTAACAAATTTGGAACCGAACAACTAATTTTAAGTATGTCAAATATCAATTTTCAAAATAACATGGGCTTAGATAATATACCATCTTTTTATTATAATGTTCTAAAGTGTTGTGTTGAATTTAATAATATGAATAATGAAGGTACAATTAACGAGTATGAAGAAGTGATAAAGCAAAACTTATGGGGTAACAATGATATTAAATATAGAAACAAACCACTATTCTTTAAGAACTGGATAGATGCAGGTTTTAATCAAATTGGAGATATAATTATTTTCAATCGTCTAATGAAACCTATAGAAATAATTAAACAATTACGTATTAAGAAAAACTGGATAGCTGAATATGTTTCTCTAACCAGAGCTATTCCAAAAGAGTGGTTAAGTATAATTAAACATAATATGCCAAATATGAACCAATATATGAATGTGAATCTGGAATACAATATCAACAATATAATTAAGATGACAACAAAAGATGTTTATTCTAACTTTGTTAATAATGTTTTTATTCCCCCGAAAAGCATACTTAAATGGAATAACATATTTAATGAAGATATCAAGTGGTGTGATGTCTGGAAAAGAAAAGTGAAAAACGAAAAAATTAAAAAATTTGCCCAATTGAATTACAAATTACTAAATAGAGTTGTACCTACAAATCTAAAACTGTATAACTGGAAACTGAAAAATAATAACATATGTTACAATTGTGGAGTCATTGAAGACGAAACACATATGTTTTATTATTGTAGACGTAATCAAATACTGTGGGAAACAATTGACAATATATTTAAAAAGCTAGATAACAGCAGTAGCTCGTTCAAAGAACTCCTGTTAGGAAGTAAATGTCAATTAAAAAATCAATTGTATTCAACAGCTGTGTACGTCATATACATAATTAAAATTAAAACTGAACTTAAAAAACCTGTATGCCAGAATCCCTGGATTCAGTTTAAATATATTTTAAAAGATATGAATACACTAGGCATGTTGTAACTTATAAGTGGCATCCATTTTTGCATTTTAAGATGTACAGTTTTTGTATGCATATAATCAAACCACTATATGTATAAAGGTTAAAAGAGTAAAAATCAGAAAATAACGAAAAAAGTAGAAAACGGAAATTTAATGTATGAAAATGAAATGTGAACGAAATTTGTATGAAAGAATGAATAAAGGTGGTGGTTAACCACAAAAGAGAAAAAAAAAAATGTTTTTTGCAGGCGACACCAATCTAAAGCCGGTTTCTAGTACGATATCTGAGAAAATGTTTCAGGAAAAACTAATATAAGGTGAAGTTATGATACATTGATAAAGGCCACTTTACTATGTGGGTGAGTTATGCAAATGCAAAATTGTTCACATACTGTTAATGAGAATACTAGTATTTTTAAAACATTAATTTATTTATTCATCCTCTGATGAGGATGGCAAGGTAATGTTGACACACTTGCAAGGATTTGTATCAGGCCTTTTAGGTTCGAAATTACAACCTCTCTGTTGACCGTATGGTTAATAAAACATATCCACAGTTTGTAATATAGGCTCTATGGATACATCTTCAAACAATTAATGAAAATTCATCTTGAAAGCATCGTTATATAAATAAGGACATGAAATGTCTACAGATGTATGTTGAATGTTCAGATACCAAAAAATGAATTCTCCTGGAAATATTTGTAGGTCAACGCTACAGCGTATACCTTTGGCCATTTCATTACGAATAAAATCTGTCATATATATTATAACGTATATCGCCGTATATATTAAACATGAATCTGCAGAGAAGTTACTTCGAAATCCCCAAGATACTTACCCTCGACCCCTTTTTTCAATATTGCATATATAATGAAATTAAAATGTCTGTACAGACTTGTTCTGCCGTCAAATGACCTGGATACAAGTTTCTAATAGCCAAAATAGTACTGTTAAGTAAATCTCAAAATCACACCTGAAGGCCTATCACTCACCTCGAAAGTATGCAAAAGTATGCAAAAGTTGTGATTTGGGAATTACAAAGCAGTCCTATTTTAGCTTTTGGAAAACAGTATCTGATTCATTTGAAACAAAAATTAATCAGTAACATTCCAAGTATTAGAAACATTATACTCTCAGTATCATCATTTAGAATATAGCTCTGAGCCTTTTAAACATGACTGGACAGTATTGACCAATTTGTTACTACTCTGTTCCATTCTACACATTAAACCATAGCATGTTTTCCAGTCGTATTCATTGTTAAATTTACGACATGGCATATTCGCCAGAATACAAGTGGACCTATACTGCCTCTTAATATCATGAGCATCTTTCAAATCATGGGTCAAAATGATACTTAACTTCATGAACAAAGGCTAGTAAATTAGGCCTACCACATAAAGTAATTTTATGCAATCAAATGACTTTCTAGGTGCAAACACCATACACATGGATTTCATGATCTACACCAAATTATTCACATATACCTATAAGCTGCTGTAGCCCGGTGAGAGAAGAAGAAAAGATTGTCATATCATCTGCATAGCTTAAATGACTAATGCGCGTACCATCAATACTACAACCCACATTAATGCTATTAAGGGCATAGCTAATTAAAGGCTATAAAAAACCTGTATCCGAGTCATTTGAGGCCAAAACAAAGTTTGTGCAGATATATATATATATGCAAATATTGAGAAATGGAGTCGAGGGTAAAATGTTGTAATTCCGGTCATTTTTTCGTATAGACTGTTTCATTAGAACAAATATAAATATACAGGTATATGTGCATTCTAAATAAGTCTGTGAAAAAACTCCCTAGCATCAATGGTTTTCGAGATATATGACGAATGTAATTTAACCCTCTTATTTGCATATTTCATTTAATTTGTACTATTAATTTGCATCTCCCGACGAGGTGTGTGACAAAGGTGTGATTGAGAATTATTAAGCGGTCCTACTATTAGAAACCTGTATCTGGGTCATTTGAGGGCAAAACAAAGTCTCTAGGGACATTTTTGTCACATTGTGTATGCAAACGCTGAGAAATGGGGTCGAGGGTCAAATGTTGTTGGTCATTTTATCAGAAAATGTTTCATTAGAGAAAATATAATAGTCTATACATTCTTAATAAATCAGTGAAAAAATCAACTCTCTCTGACTAGTATTTTTTGAGATATGGTAACCCTGTAGATTCACCCTGATTTGTATATTTAAGCTAAATTACATACCATCGGGATGAGTGACAGAGGTGTGATACTCAATTTTGATCTCCTCATCATGTGTGAACATTTAAAAAAAATCGCTGTTTGCAATTAGGATGATAGATTTCCTATAGCATATAATGATATATTTGTTGTTTTTCTTACTATTTTAAAGTCATCTAGAACTGTATCTGTTAGGATAGACAAGTTAGTTATACGGGTAACAAAATCTTTAATACTTGCTCGATCTCGCAAAAGTCTTACAGGGATTTTTGTCAAGGCCAGTACTCTTGTTTATTAAGTCTTTCAAGCTCTTTTTGAATGAAGTCCTCTGACACAGGGCTAGATTCATACCGTTTTTGGCCACTCCTTTACTTTCATAAACTTTCTTAAAAACTAGTATCAAACGCGCATTTCCTTTAGGAAGTTTACTGGCCAGATTTTTAGATACGCTAGTGAAAAAAGTATTAAAATGGTTAGTAATGTTATTATTATCAAAGCAGACATTGTTGTCTATGCACAATTTTGGGCGATTTTTTTGTTTTCTCTTCATAGCTAAGTGTTTTTAGCTGTGCCCATAACTTTTTTGAGTCGTTTTTGTTATTCTCTAGTTGTTCGCTAAATGACTCTGCTTTTGCACGTTTGATATCTCTACGCACCTGGATTCTTATTTTACAAAATCACTATACATTACTACTTCGTTATTTCTTTCTTTCGGAGCTTTCGCAATATAGAGTCACGTAGCCTTATCTTTTCTAACATGTTATCATCCATCCATCCATCCATCCATCCATCCAGGGTTCGGTCATTTCTTCAATTATATTACTTAAAATGGATGTAAAATTCGACCAAGCAATATTAACATCAGTTTGGTTAAATATACTAGACCAGTCAGAATTGTTTAACTTAGACACAAATTCGTCCTTAGTGCAAGATATCAAATTTTCACAATATTATGTTTGTTCACAGAATTTTGCACGATTTTACGTGTACAATAAATAAGTCAATAATGTCAATTTGAGATATTTTACTAAGGCTATTATATATTACATGGCCAATAATAGTATTAGTATTAAAGGTAACGCTTGTTGGTAAGTTAATAAATTGTTCGCAATTACATAACCTTAAAATATTTGATAGCTTCTTAAATAAAATCAAGCTTATACAGTGTAATTATTAATAACAGATAATAACTTAACTGAACTAGAGAACTGATATGATGAGATACTAATGATAACACCACATACATGTATGACTTGTATTATATTGCTGCATAACAATTTAAATGATTTTTTAAAGGGATTGTTTCATAAAGTGGAAAAACTACACCTTTATTTGTCAACACCAGTTGGAGTAAAGCAGGATATTGAATCTTTTACTCATCAGTGATGTTACCTATTTGGGCTTATTGTATGTTGGGCTGGACAGGGAATATCAGTAAAGGGGATAAAGACCGAATTGAAAAGGAACTGGGTAGAACGGGGAAAGTAATTGGTTCGTCTGTGCAAATGATTGACTCTTTCTACAGCGAACGTCTTGCCGATGTGTTCCCTACTATATTGGAAGACACTAATCATCCTCTTCATAACATTATCGGCTCCGTTATCGTTATAAGTGGTAGGATGAGGACGGTTAACGCTCAGACGGACCGTTACAAGTACCCGTTCTATCCAGCTGGGATACGACATTATAACAAAAGATTTGTTAGATCTTTTTTCCCCCGTTATATTTATTTTAGGCAAGCCAAGATAATTTATGAGCACTGTAATTTCCATTTATATTGGATAATAAAATGAATCTGTATCTGTAGTAGTAACTGGTATATTGTGTGTGGTAACTGTAATTTATCTGTGGTAACTCGTAAATTATCTGTGGTAACTGGTAAATGATCTGTGGTAACTGGTAAATTATCTGTTAACTGTAAATTACCTTTTGTAACTCTTAAATTATCTGTTATAAATCGTAAATTTGAGAATGTAAACTGTAACCATACAACACTACAGAATCCTTTAAATCAAATTCGAATAAATATTATGATTCTATCAATTACTTTATTTCAATAGCTACATTACTTCACATATTCATTAAAGCAATCCACTTTTTTTCACATTATCACATAGTGCACGATAAATAGGTTCTGTTAAATGGACAATTCAGGATTACAGAGGACACGTAACCACATAAAAAGTTCACATCCCATCATTTGAATTTGTTTGGACATTAATTTGCATTATTTGTAAATTACACGAAACAGACTGAACATGGAAAAAAAAAGATGAAAATAACCTGAAACCAACATAAACCAAAACACTTGAAAGATCATCATGATCAGTCGAATTTACATTAAAAAACTAAAAAAATATCTTGATTAAATCTATAACACCTAATAAAGATATTACATGAGTATCATTGGAAACCTACAATTATTACTGTCTTGCAATTTACTTACTAACGCACATACAACTGGTACATGTACGGACATGACTACAGAGATACAGTATAGGAAAAGTTTATGTAAAAGCAAAATGCTCTATTATTTATTTACAATAGACATCTATTTATTGTAGAAACGTTTATGTTTACAGACATAGCACAAACTAGTATGGATAGGTTGGATTTTAGGAGTTGCCTTTTCTTTACATAAACATAAACTTAAAATGCACCAACAAATAAATGAAAAGCAAATCTGCAACTAATGACACTGATTAATATAGCCATTAAAACAGAAAGGATATAATTGTTGACAAGAATCCTTATAATGGCAAAGGAAAAGTACCTTTACAGCAAATAAACAAATGTCCTATTGTAAGAACAACTGAAAAATCTTCCTACAGTTAAAAAGGAATTAACCATTACAGCAAAAGGTGAAAGTCCCATTGCAGAAAAAACAAAGGAAAAGTCCAATTGCAGCAAAAGGTGAAATTCCCATTACAGAAAAAACAAAGGAAAAGTCCCATTACAGCAGTAAAGGTAAATTAATTATACACAAAAATTATTTATGTAATAATTTATACATTAGGATTACTTTAAATGCGCTTATTTACATATTGATTGACCTTAAAATCAATGAAGCAACGTTTTATAAATTATCTATTGCAATTGAATCAACACACGCATTCTCAAAATTCAATTACTTATTAAATACTACAATATCTTAAAATCTTCAAGTTTTACATTACTTTGGTATATAAAAAATATTTTAACTGCATTATTCTACCACACATTAAAACAATTCAAGGGAAAACATTGACACATACTTTATTTAGCTACTTATACTTTTTTATTTATAGGTACTCCTTCATTTAGACATACTGAGTCTACAATACAAAAACTCCTAATTTAAATTTAGAACATTTTCCAACACAGTTACTGTTCTATTTCTCTTTTGCACCATTGTAAGCACAACTAAAAAGGAAATTTATCAACTTATGGAAAAGTCACCAGCAAAATGTATATAAATATAAATTAAAACAGAAAGACTGAAAATCATAATATGTGAAAGAAATTAATCAAATTTAAATCTTTAAAAAGTTGGAAATTAATAACAAAATAAATTTGAAATACTTTAATTTCAAAAAGATCAAACTTGTTTGTTGTCGATTGATCATTTATAATCTTAAATGAAAATAGAGAATACATTTTTTTTCTTTTCAAAGCCTATAATAATAATAATCCAAATTGATTCTAGCATTATTTGTTGACAAAAAATCATAACAAAAATATGTTTGTAATATATAAAATAATTGTTTAAACAATACAAGAAATTTGTTTGTCTAACAATTGTCAACCATCTAATATTTTAGCATTTCAAAATATTTACACATGAATCAATAATTCTTTTAAATACAATAATATTGTTGATTCTAATATGTATTCTGAAAATGTAATAAATATTAGAAATGATCAACATTCCTATTCAACCACACATATTAAATATTAATTATTGTCATGATTACTTTTCTTATAGACTATTCGGAATAATTTAAATAACAATGTATCCTTAACAATTTTAGAAAAATATGAAAAAAAATAAGATTAATGGCAAGGGAAGACAATGCAAATTTACTATTGGACAATTGTATGCATTTGATGTATAAAACATAGTTTATGCAGGGAGTTCCTTTCTTTAGTCCCAGCTCACATAGTAATGCGTCATCATAATGAGTATGCCATATGCTGAAAAGAATTTAACTTAAAATTCACCATGGTGAAATTTGTTGGGAGTCACTAAAATGTTAAAAATTAAATGGTTTTTAATGCAACTCTACACAACAGTAATCTACATATCATTAGGCACAGCCTTACAAGATATACCCTTACAAAACTATGTTGACCCTCACCAACTGCAACATTATTGATAATCACTATCTTTAAATAATTGCAGCAAATAACTATTCTTCACATTCAAACAACAATGTACACTGTCATATTGAAGTTTCCATTCCTTGCAAACCTCCTCTTGCCGACTTTGGGACATCTTCTGATTTGCACCATATACTGCTTCCTTCAGTTTTACTTCGCCGCAACGTTCCTAAACTTCCATTCCTCGAGGACCAAACACTTTCGCTTGATACTTCACCTGTAGACTTAGGTCTTGGTGGTCCTGACTTTGACTGGTTAAGCGACTGGAGATTTTTTCTAACTTTTGGTGACAACCCTCTTGCTGGGAGGGTTTGTGACTTGGATAATTGTTTATCAAGCAGTCCATACATTGGGGGTGGTGCTGGTACTATGCCATTTAGAATAGCAGCCGTGTTTGAAGTGCTGAGAATGTTGAGTGCAAATAGAAGTGTTAACAATTAGTTAGACATTAGGAAGTATTAACAAATTAGATTGAGTAGGTTAATTAAATGAAAATATGTTGTAAGCTGATGAAGGGAAATGATCAACAAAAAGTCTTGTTAGTAAATAAAGCTACATATGCAATCTGCCATGATTTGTTATTATCATTAAAACGTGTTTGCTACTTTTTGGTATCTCTTAAATTTCAAGTCGGAGCCGGTGTAACATATTATTCAACATTGTGTCATCATTGGATTTAAAGTCGAAACTTTATTCTATCATATTATTTATAGAGTATTATAGTTATAGTTTAATTTTACTATCACAATTTATTCTCAAAGATTTGAATGTATTTTGGGAGTTTTATGCTTCTTGGATCAAATAGATTTAATTAACTAAAAAATATTCATCTAAATAAAAAATCAACAATTGCTTTCTTTTCTATGTAAATATTAGAAATAAATGACAAATCAAGGCAGAATGTAATGTTGTTATAGCAAAAAAAAGCAAGGTTTTGGGACGCAGCAATAAAAAAGCAAAGGTGAGTAACATATTAGCCAACAAAACTGCTACAAACACTGCACATTGTTATCATGTATTGTACATTTAAATACAATGGTTTTTTTCCCATATTAGTATATTAATATTTGTTATACAGTACTTGTCCTCTGCATGTTAAAGCTGTGGAAAAAGTCCATTGAATGTGTTTTGTAAAATCATAAAATAGGGTCACACTTGTTGCACCTTTATTGTTTATTGCATAACATTGTACATTGTTTTTTCAGTTCGTCATGTTTTTCGTTGTGTTTTTAAAATTTATAATCAAAACGTATGTATATTATGCAAATACTTTAAACAATATATGGCACAACTGTTATAATTAATTTTGTAAAAAGACAACCCACCAAAATATTATTCTAAAAAACATTACTTTCTTTAGCTAAATTATTTACTTTACTTTATTTTTTTATTTAATCTAAAGAAGCAATGTATCCTTTTATTAGATGAAAATAATTAATTAAAATTAATTTTCAAATCACTAAATACATCTAAAACATTAAATAACATTATTTTCAAGGCATTTTACATCACACTTTCAATCAATATCTATATCAAAGGTCTATATTCAATCACTGCAAATTACAGATTAGCACAGACATTTTAGTGGAACAGAAAAAAAGCATTGAGTGAGTGCATAAGAAGAATCAGAGTATTCTAATTATGAATGAATATATTAAAAATGGATAAATATTCATAGTCAGATATGCAAGGTTGATGAAGTGGATAGGAACAAGTAATCTACATTTACAATACACATACTGGCAAAGATGTAAAGCATTTAGGAACAGAACCACTATGCTCTGAAAAATGAAAAACGGGAGAAGACAATGATTAAAATACAGACCAACTGAAATCAAGATAATAATATACATGAAACGGAACGCAATTAGACATCAATAGAGGGCTCTGTACTCACAAAGATAACTATGCCGAACTTGGTTCCGATAGTTAACAAAATCAATTCCATAATGTTGTAATATAATAATGTAAAATAAACATACAAATTGATATGAAATATTGATGAAATGTTTTAACAAAATAAAAATATAATATTGTCAGGGTTTATTAAATATTTGTTGATACTTTTAATTTGGAAAAACCATTTTGATTTTCCTTTGCTATGGAGCATGTGAATTTTAAATCAAATGTTGTTTTATACATTGTAAAATTTACTGTTTTATTATGTTTTCTCCTACGGGAGATGAATACATTTTAATTTTTGCACAGAATTTGAATAAATATGAGGAGAATTATTATAATATGCAAATTACTTTGCATATGAGATAATTTGCAAAAATACACTAAATGTGCATTTAATTTTTTAAAAAGGAAAACTGTTCGCTCTCAGTGACCATTAATTTTTCTTTCTCTCTTATTTTTTTTGTTTTGTGGTGAGATAAAATATAACACAGCATTAGACAAAGCTTGTGAGTACATTTCCAAATATGGTAAATCTTATTTTGTCAAAATAATGGAAATCTATACAATCCGGTGTCTACAAAACATTCACATACTAGCCAACTTGACAATAGTGATAAGAAATGATAATAATAAATAATAGTGCTAAAAATAAATCAAAATATAAAAGGATTAAAAGGGTTTAGCAAAATCAAATTAAATTTGAAAAAAGAAACTGAAGAAAAACGTGAACAAAAATTATTTATAAAATGACACCATTTAAATGTATTTAATCTATGTTACATAACTATAAGAGTAGGCAAGTTTATTATATAATGTATCACTGACACTGTATAAATATAATAAACAATAATAATTATTAAATTATTATATTATATAGCACTAACAGTATGATTTACTGTAGAACAGAAAAAGGGTGTACATCTTGGCACGAGACAAACTGCCTAAATACAATTAGTGTTTGACTTATTTCATTTGGATTATTATATATCTTCATGTACTATCAGTACATTATCGAGAATAGGTTCAAAGCAATAGTAAATTTTTTTTGTGTTATTGCACTACTGTATTATCATGAATAGTTTGTAGATGTCTGTTAACACCAAAAACAACATTAACTAAAATGATTACTAAACAAAAACGCTCCTTGATGTCAATATTAAACATTAATTAAATAAGTAGAATATAATTTGTAAAATCTAGTACAGACGCAAAGTTCAACTATAAGTTGTAATTGTGATAATTCTATTTTCTGATTATAAAGAATCTAAAAAAACACACACAATCTCACCTTATTGGCGCTGAGGGTGGTTTATTATCACCAATAGGTTCATTAACAGCTCGGTCTAAATCTGCAAGAACTTCATCTAAAGATTGTGTTTGCTGTTTTCGGCGAGCCTACATGAGAAATCATACACATGTCATCAAAGGACAAAGGTGATAGATGTTAACATTTGTTTACATTATAAAAGTAGATTTATAATTTAAAAATTGCAGCTTTCTATCTATTTATTTTAATCTATTTATAAGTTGTTATATTATATATATTTTATTAATTTTCTGTTATTTACAAAATAATTTGAAAATTAATTTCTACTGCATTAAAATATTAATGATTTATACTGTTAGCTGGATTAGTAAAACATATTTCTATTATTTTGTGATATAAGTAATTGGAAAATTAGAAAAGATGTTATGATCTGGTTTAATTTGTGATGGTTACAAGTGTTAATTGTAATTAATGCGGATAGATTAAATTTGTTGAAGAGGAAAATGTTGGCTTAGTACAAGAAATGTGTAGATGTTAAAAATATCCGAAATGTACATAATATGAAACAAAGAATTATTATAAACCGCTACCAAAAAGTTGAAATGTTATTTGTAAACCATGTGTAACCCTGTGTTAGGTATAACCCAAAGATAGTGATAACCCATAGCACCAAGCAAAGGGTAGAAAGCAATGCACTAAAAATCATCTAGTAAGCAGTGTTACACCAATGTTGCCACAGAAGAAGAGGTTAATGAAGCGGTTGTTAATAAGATTTGAAAAAAACTACAATACGTTGGTTCTGGAAGCCATAAAAATAGTTTGTACATTGCCATGACTTTGAAGAGATTCAACATTTTATTGGTTAGGTAATAACATTATTAACATGAACAAGAGAAAGCATCAGGAATAAGACATGAATAGAGAGATTGAGAAGATGAAATGTGCAGGTGGATTAGGCGATGCTTGAGAGATGAAAAATCGCAAGAAAGTGCCATAAACTTAAAGTCACCTCATTTGGTTGGGCTACTTGTTGCCGAGATGAAACATTTCCATTTTGTTTTCGTTTATTCTCTTCTTGGAGTCTTTTCAGAATGGCATACTGTTCTCGTAACTGTTGGTCTTTCTGATGTGGAATTGGTGAATTACTTAAGCTATGGCAACCAACCGTCATGCTGCTGACTGGTGAAATGTTTAAGGATGGAGCCGAGGATTGTTTAGAAAGACGTTGTCTTTCAATTGACACATTTCCATTTCGGTGCTGAGGGCTGGGAGTTACACAGTTTCTCTGAATCGGCTGGTGCTTTCCATTGGTCATGGATGACCCACTATGAGATTTGTGATTGTCATTGGTAGTATGCCTATTATGCTGACTGTCACCATTACGAGTATTGACAGTTGTGCTACTACCATGTGGGCTTACCATACGTGAACTTGGATGGGAACCATTCATTTTCCTTGGTGAATTTGGATAGGAGTTACTACCTCCATTTCTCATCTTCAACAGTTCATCAATATTCATGTAATCATTTTCAGCACAATGATTTCCTTGTCTCTTTGGGCTTTGATGCAATGATTGCATATTTGGGGAGTGCATATTTCCTCTATTATACTGCCTAGTAGGGATTCTATTCTTAGGCATATTTAGTGGCTGAGCTGTTATCTTTGTGCTTTGGGCCCTGGGAGGTTTAGGAGGTGGAATCATTTGATTTGGGATTTGATTTGGTTTTGGGCCAACCTTTGGTGGTGACCTGTGGGGTGATACCATGTTTGATGAACCATTGTTCCAATGAACCTGTGGCTGTTGGATCCTTGTGGCTGGAAACTTTGGGCTTGTCAAAGCATACCTTTGCCAACTTTGTGGAGATTGTTGTTTTTGTATAGACTGTTTTTCTTGCACATATTTTGTATTCAGGTTTGGCACAGGAGCACAATCAGGTGATGAGACCTGACTTTGACTAGATATTGGGAGCGCCTTTACTTTTGGTCTTACAACAAGTTCACCTGGTGGGTTTACCCCCAGGGGTGACATACCACGCAGTTTACAGTTATTGGCATTTACATTATGTTCTGTCTTACTACTTACTGGTGAAACAGTTGTTGTTTGTGTTTTGGTGATGAGAACAACTTTTTTCTTAGACATAAATGAAGGATCATCTATTTTTTCTGTAGATGACATGACTACAGTTGTCCCTTCTGAGCTCGACAAACTACCAGCTGAGGAATTTTCTGGTGACTGCAAAGAACGAGCAGACAAATTTGACCGCCTAGGTGGTGGTGGCGGTGGTGCTTTGCCTTGCTTGTTCAACTTGATTTCTTTTTTGGCAGCTATTTTCTCTTTCTTCTCTGGTGTGACAATTGGGGTCATATGGTCGTGTTCCTCCTGCCGATACAGGTTGCTAAGATTTGATTTTGCTCTGTACTCAATATCATTCAAATGGTTAGTTTTCCGTAGTGATTCATTCCCCTGGACAAGAGAATTTTCAAATTTAGCCTGGTCTTGTGAGTTAGTAAAGCGACGTTTTCGTTCCCGAGACTCATCTGCCGCCTGGGGAATGACAAGCAGTGAGAGCCGTGTTAGTTGCCATGAAATTATCTCAATTAAAACAAAAATTTAAATGTGAAACAAAATAATATGAGTTAATAATCAACAAAAATTATGAAAATAATTAACTATTAGTCTCTGTCAACTTCTAATAAATCTTTATATAATAACATTTAAGACAGGAAAAATGAGAACTGTGGTGTTTGCAGAGGTAATATGTCATTTTTCGTGGCAACACTACTAGTGTTCCTTCTAGAGAGAGGATCCCAATTTGTAGTCAATTAAAGGGAAGTTTCCGAAAATATAGACATGTCATTTTTCAGATCACATCAGACCTCTGACCTCATTTTAATTTGTAGACATCTTAATATTGAACTTCTAGTAAGGAAATTTGTAGTGCTGCCATTGGTTCTTTTGAGAGCAATCAATGTATGTGAATTCATACTACATTCAGACTTAAATAATTCAGCATATATGTGGTAATTTTCAAAAGAAGATTGACTCCCAGGCCTGTTATGATAATATAAATAAAGACCTGCAATGACAGAATTATCCAATCCTCTGGAAAGATGTCAATCTGAATGTATTTGAAATAAAAGGGATGTCTAAACATGATTATTAATGTTTAATGTTAGCTATTGGTTAAATTAAACAGAATTAAATTAATGTAATTTTTCAATGAACATAACATCATTTACGCCAACATTATGTAAACATAAAGGCCTGTTATATCCAGAAGTTAGTAACCAAAATTAGTAGGTTGGGAGGATTGAGCAAAAAAAAACCACAAATTTAATTAATCTATTATTATTTTTGTCAATGAATACATGCTATGGACAAGTTGTCTGAGATAAAATTTATTTAACACTTTAAAATAAAAAGGTATTTTTTAATCACTTAAAATTATATTTGGTTGAAAATAAAAACAGTGAGTTTCCCTCATTGTGGAAATAACAATGTTAAGATTATTACAAGATGAACCTCATAATGTCAGTAAAATGTTCTGGTCAATTACCTGAATTTTTCTCACTCTGGTGTCATGGTCTGGTTCCAATTTGTTAATGTTATCCATCAATGCAGTGCGGCTTGGTACACCAGGAGACGATTCTATTACAGGTACAACAGGAGACCGATGTTCCTGGACACCACCCAATCTAAATGATGAAACAAGATTATTTTGCTTTTATAACATTTACTGTATTTCAGTAACAATATAGTAGGACCATGGAGTTGTTATTAGATAAAACAACTCCCTGGTAGGACTATAAACATCTTTACATACAAAGGTTAATTTTTGTATAATATTGGTTGATCTAAAATTGCAATATATTTTTTTTAATGAAATTAATTACCTTATTTTGTATTCGATAAATAATGTTCTAAATTACCAAAAGTATTGGTGGGCTCATCAGTACAATAATTCTGGTCTTCATGAAAGAAGTGGTGTTATTTTGAAAATAATTCAGCCAAAACAAGAATATTACATAATCAAGATACAGCATTGTTTTTAGTGTGGACACAGCATAAAATGCATCCATAGTCACCTTTTTAATGTATGTAACGTTCCTGTCAATTTCTTACATCGCTTCATGTAACTGTCTAGCTTCGGTGGCTCTTCTTTTAAAAAGCTGCAATTAAAGATAAATATTAAATTGAAAATAGTATTTTTTCAATCCAAAAGACTGTTACCTAGCTAGCAAATAAGTTCATTGGACATGGACATATTTGTTTGTGTTTGAATATTTTACTAATGTAAACAAACCCCAAAGAGCAGCAATTAACCAACCACCAAGCTATAATAATACCTACTTTTCTTCCTGCACTACTACAGCCATTTCTTCATTCATTACTTTCTTCATCTTGTCCGACAACATTGGAAAGGCAACTGGAACAATTTATAGAGTATATCATTTATTTAATATTTATTTCATAAGACAATACAAATTGTCAATATAAAAAATGATACGAATTAGTTTGAATTGAAAAAAAAATATAAAGAAAATACCTTAAAATTTATATTTTGAGATTTTTGCATTAAATGTTTGTTTTTCTAACTACCTTTTCAATAGTAGTTCAAGCAGTTACATATACACTATTAGCTATTCGTAAATTTGCATTATATTTACAGTACTTATAAATGACTATGTAGATTATGTCATTGGAATCAAAGATACAAAATGCTTACCTTTTTGTTCAGATATTTTTTTTGTTGTGTTGCCTAGAAGCGTACTCATATTGCCAACATCTTGCATATCAACACGGCATTGTTTGTTCACTACATCACATCTTGTTTCTTCCACTGTTGCTTCCAAATCACTAATATAAAAAGAAAGAAAAAATAATTGTACAATTTTTTTTTAGAAATGTTTTTTTTTAGTTTCTTGTTTGTTAGGTTTGAGATTTAATTGTTTGGTCTTTTTACTCTCTTTGTCATGGATAAGAAAGAGGCACCTGTATATGTCAAGGAGATGGAGTGAACCTTAGAAGAAGCCTGTTGAAATTGAAAAGTTTTAAAATCTAATCCACCTAGTGTGAATATGTGCTATAAAAATCCATCATTATTATTACTCTAAATCAAGTTGAATTTGTTGTGCTGTTGTCTTGTAACGAAGGAAGTCCTGATGTACGCGACTCCTCTCTGCCCTCACTGGATGGTCATTTGCATGAGGTGTAGTGTCTAAAGCCTGCATGATACGACGTGTAGTTATCTTCATCATCTCATTCATCTGCTGGGCATGGTTCAGTTGCAGTATGCGTAGTTGTTTTAGTTGATCTCGAAGATTCCTTGCAGTTTGTCGAAGATCAAGAGCCGAGTTTCTCAAGTGGACATTGATAACTGGTGTGACGCATGAACTTCCAGATGCATCTGTTGAAATTGGAATAATCAATAAAGATTATTTCAAAATTCAAATATTAACACCAGTGACAGTGATATATTTTAAAAACTTAAGTTGCTGAAAATGGGATTAAATTTATTTGTATTAAATTAAAAATACAGAGATAAGCACAATGGCACCACAATGTACAACCATGTTTCTTGTAAATTTTTTTTTCCGCAGATGTTTGAACATTTTCAAAATAATAATGGATTATGACAATTACATCAATTATATTCTTTTATAGGAAATATGTATTTTCATACTCACCACTACCGTCAGCTGACATCTCCGATGAGGCAACACTTGATCCACTAAACATTCGTAGGACCTCTTCACTCCTACTGGAAGACATTCCAGATGGAAGTTTGTGTGCCTGAAGGAAAATTTATAAGCATTTTTCAAAACTAAATAATGGTTCAGAAGTGAGGCGACATGGAACTTAATGTTATGCATTTGTACATACGCCATAAACTTAGTCTTGCCATAATAATTCACTTTGTAATGCAAGATGAACATATTTTAAACTTTACCTTGTTATCATCAGGACTTCCAATGCTACCAGTAGTGAGGGCAGTCTCTAGAATTCCAGCGAGGCTCGCAATCTGATGTTCCATAGCCGACATACGGGCACTAGTAAATAGAATACATGATTTTTAAAAAAGATACAAAAACTAAACCAAATTATAATGCATAATTATTTGCTACAATATGCAACCAAAATGTTAGCAAATGAAATAGAAACATTTTGGTGCAATTTATTTTCAAAATGAAACATTCAATCATCATGCATGCTGAAATGCAATTATAACAAATGCATATATTAGAGTATGTTATTGTGCCATGGCGTGCTGATATTCAATCTACACTGTCTTATTAACTACAGAGGCAGATGGAAAGTATTAGATGTCCCCATCCTTAGTCTTAAGCCTAGACTTTAAAGCACTAGTTGAAATGAACAAAGTTGATTTTAGGGTTTAGATCTAAGACAAGTCGGACAAGTTTTCATTGCAATCTGCAAAGTTCTGATTTCTCACTTCCAAATATTAAAAATCAATTTCCCATCAGGGTTTTTAATATCTCTGTATAATGTTTTTCATCATAATACATAAATTAAATCAAATGAAATGTATAGATCTACAGCATTTCTTTTTATACATACTTAGTATTACAAATTTGGAAATTTCAAAATTCAATAAATCTAGTAAATAAATATTTTGGGATATAACATTACAACTAAAAAATAGATTAAAACAAAATTGACCCAAAAACAAAACCATAGACAAACAAAATTACGAGAAGAACTCACTTGGATTCTGGATCAAACGGTGTTGAGCGCCCAGAAGAGTTTGGGGGTGGGCTTTGCATATAGTATGCTCGTGCTTGGTCTGTGATTGACGTACTCGTTGGCCTTTGTATAGTAGCGTAAATGCTAAGATTTGATATAGAAGAATCCCAATAAAAAAACATGCATTTTTGGTATTGATATTATTACACAATCTTTGAATGAAAACCAGTTTTAAAAAGTAGATTCAAGCTGACAGCAATCACTGTACAGACTGAGATGTAAGCCTTCCCCTTCTCGTCTCTATATTACACAATAAATCGGATGGGTGTATTTGAATGAGGACAAAAACTAGACTTGGTTAAAGTCCCTATATTGCTACCAAGTGAATTTGATTTTTGTCCGTATAACTAGATGTGGTGATACCAGATCAAGTATAGGTACACCATGGGTGCCAAAATCTTGTTCATTTACCAATATAAGCTGAATGGCAATCTAGAATTTAGAGTGGTGTCAACCTATGCAAACCGTATTTGCATCTAACAATACTCAAATTGGCTGGGTTTATGCCACCTCAGGATAGGCTTATACCAGAGTCAGTACATTGTAATTACTTATTCAAATGATAATAAATATGGCACATTTGATAATGCATTATTTTTGACAAATCAATCAATCATAGCATTGCATATAATTTATAAGAAAATATTTTAGTCAATAATTTTGAAAGACAGCAAAGTGGATGCATTTTGAAATTCATGCAAAATAATATAGTGTGATAATGCATGCATTTGTAATTAAATACAAAATACAATATTTAATATTTAACAAATGAATTCTATGTTATTAGTTAAATGTGAAGTTAAATGGTTTTAATTTAGTTAAAAATATTGATCTCCAAGATCATTCTTCAAATAAAATAATTTTCCAAAATGAATTACAGGGAGGTTAAGGGATAGATGGCAATTGTTACAGAACATACATTCAATGACAATGACAAAGTTAGGGTTAAACAATGAAATACTATATGCTTCAACAAGGAAGGAATGATAAAATATTAATTTAGTCATATGGAAGAAGTTATTAAATTAGGATTGATCGATTAAATGTAATTAATTTATTCAGAAATATTCATGCGTGTAGGAATACCAATGAGAGAGCAGTTATCTAAATGAAAAATAATACAAAAAACATGTACCCTCCATTATCAGTAGCAGCTTTAGCCGGCGGTTGGCTATGGCTTCTCTGCTTCATGTCAAGTTCGGTCCGACTCATCTGGCGACCTCTCTGTGAACCTCCACTATGTGAATAATGTCTTGGAGATCCAAAATTTTCTTTTTGCCGATTGCGAGTAGGCGTACCTGGTGGTATGTTAAGGCTCTGTGAGGAGCGTGACCTTGGAGTACCCTGTTGAGCATAGTTGGATGGTGGAGGGGGTACATCAACTTGATACACTGGCCGATGTTTCATTGATCTACTTGAATCTGTGTCGTCTAGATTATCCAATGAGTTGGACATTCGTGACCCATATTGACCTTTTCCTGGATGATGGCCGTTAGTATCTGCCATTGATGTTGGTGTGTATCCTATTAAAAATTACAAAATTTAACTATTATTTATTTCATTGCATATCAGTAAAATTGTAAGGCCTCAATATTTGACCCTGTTTGAGTTACAAGAAAAATCATCAATCAAATTTAAATTATTAGAAAGCAATCATGTCAGCAGCTATCTCTCTACTATTTTGATACTCCCAATTGAGAGTTTGTATTGCCACCAGAACAAAACCCACAGGAGTTTTAGGTTAGAGCATCCTATCCTACAAATTGACATATATGGGTATTTATAGGCATTAGGAGAAATTCTAAACAACTCGATGATATACTGAAAATTAATTAATTAATTTTGAAATTATAAAGATGAGGACATTTGTGGGAATAAAAAAAATAAAACTTAGAACCTTCTGCTTGATATGCAGATGTTCTATCCATACAATATTACCACATTTCAAACATCTTTCCAATATCAATTTGTATGATTCCATTACCTTGAGGTGCATGTCCCTCTTGTGATACACTTCTTTGTGTTACTCTTTGTGTAACATCTGAGTAGTTTCTGCTATGAGACGATGGCAGCGTTTGACGACCAGGAGCACCACGATGCAATTCTTCATAGTCCCTATTGTTACTTCTGGTCAATGTAGCGCTAGCTCTATCTGGGGTACCTCTTCTAAAGTCCTATAAAATAAATCAAAAGGTAGATACCTCTATTACAAATGTGACATATAAGTAGTTTGGATAGGAATTAGTAATTATTTCCTATTTTGGTGTAGTTGGAAACTAACCTCAAGGCAGATTGTTAAGTATGATGATCTGTGCTAATCTATTCATAGATTTTAATGGCATTTTAGTAAATTTGTTACCATTTTAATAGCATGAAATAATTTAGAAGCTTTGAATTTTGGGAGAGTTTCCAGTATTCCTGAAATCTGGTTTGGTGAAACAAATTTTCCTTTCACTGAAAGTTTGCCATTTACAAAAAAAAACATATGAACAATAGAAATTCCTGTAAAGCAGATTAGCCAATTTGTTTTTTGTACAGTAATTATCATTTTTGTTTTCATCATTTTTTTACTTATTACCTAAAATAACAATAGTGATTTATGCTTTGTCACATCAAACCAAATTTCATGTGCAAATGTGATTTTTAATGAGGTTAATAACATTGTCCTAATGTGTTTGTATCAAAAAACATAAATATAAATGTATCAAAACAAATTTTTACATTTAAACATTAGCTGCAAATAAATGGTTTTACGTCTTCAGGGTGAAGAAACAATTCGAAATGGGAATATTAAATATAATATTAAATGATACATATTCAATATATTGGATTCTGTATCATGATTGAACTAATAAAAGCTTTTTAAAAGTCTATTGAAAATAATATAGTTTGATCATATTCCCTTCCAGAATACTGTACACTACTAGTAGAGGTAACCTAAACCGCAATTGATAAATAATGGTCACAAAAATCTATGAAATAGACAGAACAAAATGTGGAGAACCCTATAAAAGCTTGGGTGCTACAAAAAATAAAACAGTGATTTAAACATTGATTTATTTTAAAAAGACAAGTCTTTGGAAGTAAATTTGAACATGTCATGACAAAAAATCCTGACATCAGACAGGAACCTTGTACACAGACGAGCATCCAAATTACCAAGAGACAAAACATAATAAATTGTGTTTTTAAAAAGCAGAAGCAATTTAGTAAACAAAAAAATCAGCTTCAGAAATATCTTCTGTTTATTTTTTCTAATGACCAGCATTTAATGTATTCCACAGAATGCATAGATAACTTTGCTGCTATGCTTCATAATCACCCATGTCACATGATAATAAATAATTGTATTATACAATTATTAAATTATCTGGCCAACTGTAATTGAAGATCAAATAGCTTTAATAGAATCAAAACCTGTACTAAACTAATATTCAGCGGTTATTTGATATTCACCTAAAACAGAGGTTAAATTTGTCAAGCAAAACTATTGTTAATGTTATATGAAAGTTTCTAGAATCCTGTACACTCAAAATGAAAAGTATTCCTTTAATTGTCAACACCCATAAGTATAATTAAAAACCAATTAAAAAACACATTTTTTTAAACCAAGAAATATAATTTTGGTGAATATACGAGCAGATACAGTAGAACATTTTGAGAATACCTATTCAGGGAACACCTTCTAATGAAATGAATTACCTTCGAAAATATATTTTAAAATTACAGCCAAACACTTTATTGGATCCCTAAGCTTACTAGGGATTTTGAAGGTGTCCACAATAAACACTTTATAGAACAGGCTTTAAAATAAATAAAGTGACTTGAGTGTAGCCTAGCAATTTTTCCAGAATAGTTTTATTTTTCTTTTAATAGAAAGGAAGGATGCCACAGTATTTTTACCTGGCTTGAATATACTAAGTAATAATCTAAACTGACAGATAAGCTTAAGGCTTAAAACTGTTTTTGTCTAATGATACATTTTTTTAGAAGATACAAATTAATGTAAAATTAATAAATTACAGTAGTTGAAAAAGCCAAATAAATGTAAATGTTAGTTGGCAGAAAATTTAAAGGATTTAATGTTTATTGCCATCATAATTTAGATCACATTTATTTCTTTCAGAACAGCCATGATCAAGATAAATTGCTTAAAATTATAAGTGCAATAGGCTTTATCTTGATAAATTCAAATAAATAAAATTATGCATGCATCATAGCATGTTGGGTTGAGCTAGGCTTTGAGCATACCCACTGGACTCAGGACATGGAATTACTTGTATTTATCTCATGATTAGTCTTATTTGCACTCACTAGCATTTATTACATTTCAAATAATTTAATTTATTATTAATTTCCTTATATTACTAAATAATACATTAATTTGTGACCTCCTCAGTTCATTTATATATTTTAAATGTGAATTAATTATCACCAGGAAGTTTAGAATACAGTATGCCTGTAACTGTGTAATACATATGCATTTATCTTTAACTGTGTAATGTATTATGAATGTACTGTAAGACCACCATTGCATGCAAGACCATCATTGCATATACTGAAAGACCATCATCATTGCATAAGACCATCATTGCATGTAAGACTGCAATCGCATGTAAGACCACTATTGCCTGTTAAACCAGCATTGCATATAAGACCAGCATTGCATTATAAGACCAACATTGCATGTAAGACTACCATTGCATATAAGACCAGAATTGCATTTAAGATTACCATTGCATGTAAGACTACCATTGCATATAAGACTACCATTGCATATAAGACTACCATTGCATATAAGACCAGCATTGCATTATAAGACCAACATTGCATATAAGACTACCATTGCATATAAGACCAGAATTGCATTATAAGACCAACATTGCATATAAGACTACCATTGCATATAAGACCAGAATTGCATTATAAGACCAACATTGCATGTAAGACTACCATTGCATATCAGACCAGAATTGCATTATAAGACCAACATTGCATGTAAGACTACCATTGCATATAAGACCAGAATTGCATTATAAGACCAACATTGCATGTAAGACTACCATTGCATATAAGACCAGAATTGCATTATAAGACCAACATTGCATGTAAGACTACCATTGCATATAAGACCAGCATTGCATTATAAGACTACCATTGCATGTAAGACTACCATTGCATATCAGACCAGAATTGCATTATAAGACCAACATTGCATGTAAGACTACCATTGCATATAAGACCAGCATTGCATTATAAGACCAACATTGCATATAAGACCAACATTGCATATAAGACCAGAATTGCATTATAAGACCAACATTGCATGTAAGACTACCATTGCATATTATAAGACCAGAATTGCATTATAAGACCAACATTGCATATAAGACTACCATTGCATATAAGACCAGAATTGCATTATAAGACCAACATTGCATGTAAGACTACCATTGCATATCAGACCAGAATTGCATTTAAGATTACCATTGCATGTAAGACCGCAATTGCATCCTTGGATCGAATACTACCAATGCAAGGCTAACAATCCAAAAAGACTACCTTCACGACCACCAATTGTGCATACATAAGACTACCAACTTTGCTTGTAAGAACACATTAAAATTTGTATGCAAGTTAATAATAATTATAATAATAATGTTCAATTTACTATAGCGCAAAATGCAGGACGCCTCTAAGCGCTGAACAATCGACAGAAAAAGAAGAGCAAAAACTAAAGAAAATGCAAATTAAAAAGGTGGGATTTCAGGAGTTGTTTGAATGGGGTGAGTGATTCAGCATTCCTGATATAATTTGGAAGGGGGTTCCAGAGAACAGCAGCTGACCACGAAAAGGCACGTTGTCCATAAAAAATTTTTGAAGGCTGTGTAGGTATAGGCCTGAGTAAAACCTCAGATGATGACCTCAGATTTCGTTTTGGCTTGTATGGAGAAATGATATCAGATAGAAAAGTTGGAGCCATGTTATGAAGTGATTTTAATGTAATGAGAAGAATTTTAAACATTATTATCTTCTATTATCTTCTAGATGTTCCAGTACTGGTGTTATGTTTTGACATGTTGGGATGCGAAGAACCAGACGGGCAGCAATGGTCTGAACACGCTGAACCTTAGCGATAGTTTTAGCTGGAAGCCCGCAAAGAAGAGAGTTGAAAGCGTCTAGCCTGGATTAAACAAATGCATGAACCAATATTTCTGTCGATTTAGGGTCCTAAATACTTTCGAACATGTCCAAACTTTCGGATGGAATTCATTGCAGATTTGAAAACTTTGTCAACATGATCAGACAAGTTGAAGACGGAATCTAAGGTAACTCCAAGGTTTTGAGCGGTAGGTGATGGGGTAATCAAAGAGTTACAGATTTTAACAGATGGTATCCAGCCTCGAGGTCTATAGCGAGAAGTGAAATGAATCAATTCAGTGTTGGCATCGTTCAGTACAAGCATGTTATGTGTACACCATGCAATGCAAGTTTCAAGCTTTTTTACAGCCCCTTCTTTTGGCTGGAATGCAATATAGAGCTGGGTGTCGTCAGCATAAACCATGAACTGCACATCATGTGCGGCAATGATATCTTGTAATGGGGCGGTGAACAGGATGAACATAATTGGGCCGATGACAGAGTCTTGAGGGACATTGTAGAGTTGATTTCAACGGAGTAAGTTCTGCCATTAAGGTAAGATGAAAACCAATTTATAGCAGTACCGCAAATACCGTAACGTGAGGAAAGGCGATGCAGGAGCTGTGAATGGTCTATAGTAATGAGAAATCGAGGAGGACAAGCAGCACATCCATGCGTTTATCCAAAGCAGTCAAGATGTCATTCTGTGCTCGCAGTAATTCAGATTCTACACTATGGCCTCGACGGTAAGCTGACTGTCTAGGAGCGAATAGATCATATTCCTCGAGATACGATAGTAGCTGTTTAGTGACAACCCTTTCAATGATCTTTCCCAGGAAAGGGAGGTTTGATATTGGACGATAGCTTGATAGCTCTTCAGTGCTAAGGGATTGACCCTTTAACAATGGAATACTGCTAGCATGTTTGAGGGATGATGGAAAGATGCCAACATTCAAAGATGCGTTCACTATCTTTGTTTGGTAGGAGCGTTTGGATGCAGGAATGGTAAATGGTAGAGGATCTTGTGAGCAGGAAGTGATGTTAGATGAATTAATGATTTTAAGTACTTCATCTTCATGAACCGCACTGAACATATTAAAACAGGAAGTTCTGTATGTTTTGAATTCAGCAGCAATTGGAATTGGTTGTGAGTTGCAAATGAGTCAGCAAGATCTTTAGAGTTGTCATGACTAGGAAGAGGGTGAGATGATATTGATGTAAGTTTGTCTATAACACGGAATAGATTTCTCTGGTCTGAACTCATTATTATATTACTGTGATAATCAGTCTTTGCTCCGATTAGTAGCAATCTATAGTTATTGCATTGTGCTAAGTGGATTTGTTTATATATCTCCGATTTAGATTTTATCCACCGACGCTCAAGGCAACGCCGTCATTTTTTCGCATCGCGGTGAATATCTGCATACCAAGGTGCATGTGAACAGAGAATTATAGTTCGTTTCACAGGGGAAGCGTGTGTGTTTAATGTAGAGCCCAAAACATCATTGTACTGTCTTACAAGGGCTTCCACTTCAGAAGATGGCTGAGCCAATTTAAGTGAGGAATTAATGTCAGTCTGAAACTGTTCCTGATTGAGTTTCTTGAAATTACGAGATTCGATCAATACCGTACTAGGTTCAGGGCGATCAAAGTGTACGTTACAATTGATTGCATGATGGTCAGATGGTAAACCTTGCTGAACGAAAATATGACTTACAAGATCGACGTTTTTACGATTTATAAGCAAATCCAAACAAATCCAAAGTATGATTTGCACTGTGTGTAGGTTCATGGATATGTTGCTACAGTTCAAACAAGTTCAGAATATGAAGAAATGAGCCCACAACATCAATATGAACATTGAAGTCACCGGTGAGTAAAAGTCGGGAAGAACCAAAGCTAAGTGATTCAAGCAGTGAAGAAAGTTTGTCAAAGAAAAGAGCAGATGAAACTTTGTTTTTATTATTTGGAGGAATTCTATAGATGACGATAAGCCGGAATGGAGTTGCATAAGATAACATAGTAACGTCCATGCATTCCATGGACTGAAACTGGACTGTTTTGTTAATATGAACCTTGATTCCATCATGTACGATGAATGCAATTCCACCACCTCTTCCATGGGTCTGTGGCGAGTGAAAGAAGCTATAATTCGGAAGAGTCGTTTTGATGTCTGCAATGACATGGTTGTCTTTGGTGGTACCAGTCATCCACGTCTCAACGATGGCCAATACATGTGGTTATCTATAACAAAGTCACAGAGTGCCAGAGACTTGTTCTTGGCTCTAATGGATCTAGCGTTCCATGTCGCAAAGTTGATTCTTTTTGGTGATGACGGTGTAATGCAGTGGTTGACCACAAGAAAAAGAAGATTTTTCTCATTTACTCCACAGTCAGGAACCTTACGTAATGGTTTTGTAATTTTTAGGATAGGAATTCGTTCGCAGAATGCCATATTCTTTCATCGCCTGGTATGCTGAATCAGGAATGTTACGATTAACAGGATTTTTGAATAAAATAAGAAAATACTTGCTATATGCTGTATGTTAGGCCTCAGTATTCTGGTCCTCAGGTAGAATTAAAAATGTAACCCAATCTCATGGCTTATTCCCAAGTTAATAGCATATTACATAATACCAATTCATGAAACTGCATTTAATTAGTGGTAGTGGGGTGTACAGTACCTGTGTAGCGTATCTACTTTGATGTTCCCTATATCCCATTGCAGAGCTAGGTCGCTGGTGTAGCTGTGATGTCTGCATTGGTATTGTATTCTGTGGCTTCTCAACTCTTCCTTGTGCAGCTTTTAATTTCTACAAAACAAAGACAAATAAAGACTGTCTACATGAGCTAAATATTTCCAAATATATTAAACTCAAAAAAAAAAAGAAGAGCTTAATGAGCTTAATCAGATGGGTCATCAATCAGTAATTATTAGGGATCTTTCATTTTGTGACGACCTAGGAAAAAATTACATCATGTTAATTAATTGTGTACATGCAGGAACATTTGGATGTGCTTCATTCAGTTGCTCTACCGTGTGGCTTCTAGATCCATGCGACAACCAATGAAACAACATGCGTAGGACATGTTCTGATTGCAGAATCGAAAGTTCAAAACCGCATTGCTTCTATCCTCCTTAGGCAAGACACTTTACTACTGTATGCTTGTCTCTCTCCACCCAAAGTCAAACTCAACTGTGCTGATTGCTATACGATTGACATATTATTATTTCTCATGTAAAATAGCACATAGTAAAAATACTTACATTTTGATCTAGAGTTCCACTCAGCTGAGCGTAATTATCCGACCCACCACGATTAGGCATAGGTCCATGATGTATCATTGGTCCAGGAACATTTGGTCTTCCTTTCCCTGACTGCTCCTTAACTGTTGTCAATGACGACATCACTTGATATTTCTGTCTTTGTTTATCATAATTTTCAAAGTCTAATTCTGGTTCTGAGAACAAACTGAAATCACTTGGTGTGGATCTAGCTGAAACGGGTGCCGATCGCGTGCTTAAATGCGCATCCTCCCCAGCACCTGGTTCATGTACTTTTAACACAACGTGATCCTTAATGTCACTAGAAACAAATGTATTACTTTTAATATCAAAACAAACAAAATAGATGTATATGAAATTGAATTATCATTATTATTATAATTTATTTAAATTTGTCTATTATCTCAAATTCCAAACAAAAATAAACAACTAGCGAAAACTTGTATATCTGGCATTTTTTTTAAGGATGAGTTCAGTTTAAAGGATGAAAAAGAAAATTCAATGACACTTAAACACGTATAAACCCACTATAAACTTTGCATTGGCTTTTTTGGCCAATTGTATTGAGCATGAGGCAGAATTAAACTCAGATTCTAGGACTGAGAGGCAATGCCTTTTCAGATAAAATTAATTTCAAATAATTTCCATTTTCATTATTCTGACTAAAAAAGTTGAAAATGAATGTATAGAATAAACATGAGTTGACCTTTTGGCAAATTGCTGCATTATATTTCAATGAATGAGGAAAAGGTATATAACGTCTTACCTCAAATTTTCAAGCTCATAAAAAATCTCAGTTGCAGGATCTCGCATATATATTTTTCTCTCTGGCTTTTCAAGAGCTTCAAGCGTAAGTTTGCCCGGGAAAGCACGGACAAAGAGCGCCCTGACAGTATCTAGGCCTGTTATTTCATTTGGCAATAGACCACGCTTAGTTTCTCCCATGTACTGTAAGTACACTAAACCTGAAAGAAGAAATGAACTCATTAAAAATTAAATATGCAATTTTGTTTTTATTTATATCATTGTGCTGGTGGGATAAAGTTAAATGTTTCAAAATGACACTGTTACCATGTATATTGACAAATCCTATTATCATACGTTTACATACACTATATCAATTCATTCATATTGTTGTATTAGTATCTTAATTTATTATGTATGTATTATAGTATATAAATTAAAACAACCATTATTGAAGCATACATTTATGCTAAATAAAATATACTGTATGTTATATACGTAATAATATATATATATATACTTTACTCTAGAATAATTTTCCTTTCCTGAACAATGTCAATTTTGACCGAGTGCATATCATTTAATTATTAAAATGAAAATTACAAGTAAAGGTTATGTTTGTAATTGTATCACAATATCTTGGAGTTGTGATGAAAAATGTCAGAAGATGATAACAAACAAACATTTGTTTTTAAATGCAAAATATCAGCTGTTATCACTGTATTCCTTTTAAGGACTTGAGTATGTATGTTTGATCTAAACTAAGAGAATATAATAGACATTCTAAGGAGGGGGAAGTAGAAAACTACTGGACGTATGGTGCCTTTTGTTTCCCATCTTCCCATCTAACATAAATTTGATCATGAAGGAACTAAAACCAAAATAGTGTATAGTGTTATAAAAGATAAATTACAATCGGTATTTGAAATATGAAAATAATTATACTTGGTAATTAATAGTGTATATTCACTAAAATTCGTCAACATTGTCCCGTTATATTTATCATAGAGCATAATAATCCAATGTTAGTTCACAACTGTACGTACATCATATATAACAGTACAATTCTACATTTCTCTTCAAACATGGCAATCTGTTCTGCTCCTGTGGCGATACGGTCATAAAACGCTGAATATAAATTGAGCGAATTCTCAACAATGACAGCACACTGGCCAATAAATTATGAAATGCATGTTTGCTAATTAGAACGAAAAGGGCAAAATAACAAGTCGTCAATTAGCAGAATATCAACAAGTTATTATAGATACAAAACGAGGATTATTTTCAAACATGATAAATAATTAAAAATAAATGAGTAGATATCGTGACTAACATCTGTTCAATAATTCCTCATCATTAAAATTTCTGTTGCTATATTTCCGAAAGCTTAGCTTATTTGTCACATGTGCATGATTATCGTACAGAGGTATGATATATATGCATATCAAACAGAGATGCTACAACATGTGTTATAATTGTAGTCTTAAGGGTATATGTGAAAGAATTAACAAATAAGTGAACAGAAATTATGAATATTTATATGTTGTTTATACTGCAGTCATACCAAATTTTAAACATTGTGAATGTGAGTAAAAAGTCTCCCTAAAACATCTTTTGCCTAATAATTAATTATTATCTTGATTAAAATAAAAGATGAACAAATGATGATACTCTTTTTCATACATGTCTGTCCAACAGCAAGTATAGCTTTCCAATAACAGGATGGATACATTATATTGACAATAGGTCAGGATTAAACCATGTGCCTTTGGATTGAAAGGCAAGCATGTTAAACCACCCAGCTACAACTCCATGATGACGAAGGACCATGAATAGCACAGATATGTGGACATCCGCCTTGGGTTGTTCTAGCCCTCCCTGTTTTACACAAAATGACCTCTTAAGAATGGTGAAAGATTTTATAAAGATATTCTCACAAGAATTGATTACAAGACCAGAAATAATTGTGCGCTTCATATGATATGACCTCTTACCTTTACTTTTAATTAAAGTAAATAAATTATAGTGTTGAATACCAATTATCTATCAGTACAGCATTCTATTTGCATTCAGTGACATTTAAAAAAAACTAAATAAAAATCATATGAAGTCAACAGCAAAATTGGTACGATTTATAATAAGAATCAGTATCAATCAATTTATTGCCTAATGAAGCGTCCCATTAACTCTTAATTAAGGTAAATAATATCAATACAGCAATAAACGACTTCTGAGAATAACAGTCAGTACAGTTGTAAGGTAACAAACAAGAAGTTTTGGATATATTTGTGTAGACATATAGCCAGAGCTCACAGAATATATTTGTGTAGACATACAGCCAGAGCTCACAGAATATATTTGTGTAGACATACAGCCAGAGCTCACAGAATATATTTGTGTAGACATACAGCCAGAGCTCACAGAATATATTTGTGTAGACATACAGCCAGAGCTCACAGAATTTTTACAAAAATCAGGTTGTGTTTTGGGCAAGCAATGTCCAAAATTTGATACTTTGCCCTAGACAATTTTTAGCCTGCCCAACTTTTGTGAGAAAAACTCATTATTTTTCATTTTCCTTAAAACCGAGATCACAACAACTGACATCAAATGATTTTTTAAAACCGTATTTATTTTTTTGTCTGAAAACACCAATTCGTTCAAAATTCAGTTCTTAAATCATATTTTCTTGCTCAATAGAAATGGAGATATAAAGTATAAAACAATTTATATATAATTGTTACTTCTACAAAATATAGCCATAAAGACATCTCTCATCTTTAAACCAATGGAATAGACAAATCTAATAGTGAAAGCAAGGTAGAAAAATGGCAGTAACAAATGTGACATTCTATGTTACATTGATGTTCATTGTAATGTCTTCTTTCATTACGTGGAACGAACAACTACAATTTTAACTCATGAATATTTAAATTTCTATTATTCATGCATTCATTTTGAATGAAGCCAATATTCACAATTAATTATTAGATTTTGCATTTTGTTTTAGTTTCCATGAAACTTGCATAGTATGTATGACAGCTTAATCGCTTTTTAATATTTAATATTCTATTCAAACTGTGTGCACATACTACCGTATTTTCCGGAGTATAGGTCGACCCCAAGTATACGGTACCTTATTATAATCTGGTGTGCTGATAGTTGACACTCTTCTCTGCAGTTGAAGAGGGTTTAAAAATATGGTTCAATATGAACAGCAAAAATTGAACATGTTATTAATTAACACATTTGTATCCTTACTGTTATTGAATATAAATTTTTTGCAACAAAACTATAATGCTATAAAATTATCATGCATTTGGAAAATATCCAATTCCTAGGTAAAAAAAATGAATGTTCAAATCACCATGGAAACCAATTCAATAGGGTGTTCTTTACTTTATGCTGATATGCAAGTTTTTTGTTCACATTTACTTGAATTTGCTCCAAAGAACAAAAGCTAGTTTAGGTAATATTTAAAGATGAGATACTAATTTTGTGACACGACAAAGACTACAGTATAATTTGTTTAAAGTAGTCCGTTTTGCAATTTGCATTATGGTAATAATACAGCCATAAAAAGAGTTATGAAATAAGCTACATGAATCTCAAATGTCATGGTACACACTAGCCATTTTAGTTTCAATACTAATTAATTATAATAGCATACACTTTCTTTAAGGCATTTCCTATGATAATTAGTAAAATTTAAATTTTAAATGATAATTTAAAACTCACAGCATAATAATATTTCCAAGAAAAGAATTATTACTTTAGACTTGTCTGTACAACCATTATTGCAAAAGATACCCAGTTTTTCTTTTTGATGTATACAGTAACCAAAAAAATCACTTTCTATTTTTGTCCTGTAGTTGTTGAATGTTCCAACTTTTTATATCGCTGTGGAATTGAATATAGTATCTAGGCCAGAATAAAAACTATAAATTTATTAACTATACTTAGATTATATACCATGTATGGAAAATAGTACTTAAAATATTTGCACTAAACATACTCAGATTTGCCTCTTATTGTGTATTCCGCTTTTATACAAATTGTATGATCTGTTAATATATGAATATCGATAGTTCAAATAAAAGCCTATAAGACACATTTTTATTTCATAAAATTGAATTTCACATTCAATATAGGTGAGTCATAATATCTTGATAGAAAAGTGTGTACTGTAGCTTTAACATTCATATTAAATTTTAAAATCAAACAACGCTACGCAATGAGGGTAAAATCTAAACGATAAGACCAACACCATTAAAGTATAACAGGTGTGAAAGAATAAATATTTGATTGGTTTTTAAAATAATAATAATTATCAGTTATGTTTTAGTTTTACTTGCATGGATATTGTAAATGGTTTAAATATGGTAACCATGTCGGATGTGAACATAATATTGATCTGCTTTTATTAGAATGAAGATTAATTAAGAAGACAATATATTATAAAGCTATAGTATAAAAAGTTTACAATTACAAAATGTCACCTTGATATTCAATTAATATACAGTGAAATTAATTGTGATGATAAAATATACTTCAATTAACAATTTGAATATAAATTGTAAATAATGAAAACAAAATAAATCAATAAAACTGAATTTTTTATTTATTAAAATAAAAATATAAGTATTCAAAATAAACATTCTACATGACTGCAATTTTAATGGTAACCTACAAACATTGTTAATAATTTCTAAAACTAATTGATTTATAATATATAATTGATAAATCATCAATAAAAGCTTGTATTTGAGTAACTGCATATTTACTGACTGGCACTATAGAAATATTATGGGAGGATATAAAATAAATCTGTTTAATTATATTAAAGGGACAGTCAAACTGTGGCATATTTTAAAAACAAAAGTTTTAAATTTGATGCTAAAATTACAGTAGCTTTAATGAGTGAGAAGCAGAATATGAAAATCCTCTTAGGTCCTCTTGCTTCAGACATCATGTTCTATATTTACGTTTTCATTTAAACAGTTCAATAACAAAAGCACCTCGAGATAGTGAACTCATTATTTACGGTAGCTGAATAAACCAATATTTTGCCAGATCTACGTAACATGCATCTTTGCTGAAAATCATCATTTGAAGACAGAACCTTTTAATAATGAAGACTATTTGTTAATTTAAAGTAGCTACTGTATGTAAATAGTCCAACAGCAAGTTCATGATTAGTTTATTGGGACATAATTACTAAAAAGACAAATTATTTTATTATTATTTTATTTTTCATTTATACTATTTTATTAGTTGTTTTAAATTAATACATTTATTTAAATAATATGATAATAAATTTTAATACAGTATTGAATTTTATTCTTTTGTATTGTATTTATTGCAAATATTGGAATAGTGTTTATGTTTGCTGCTGGAAAACATTTTATAATGATTTGTATTTGATGTGGCACAAAATTAGAAAAAGTCAACATTTGAAAATATTGTTATGTTTAGATAAGTATATTTTTTTTAGGTTCAAATATGAAATTTAAAGTTTTATTATATTGAGAAAACAAGTATTAGCAATAGCACGAAGCACATCTACACATGTACTATTGATTTCGAATTATTTTAATTTGAAAAATCCAATTTTACACAAGCATTTTACAACATTTTTATAGGCTCTACTTAGAATTCAGAGAGCAAAGTATGAATAAGCGGATGTTATATATTTGCATGCTGTCAGTTTTATGATAAAAATGTACATGACTTTACAAGTTACAACGGTTAAAGTTTAAGAAAAGTGTAACAAGAAAATCAGAAAGCTATATGTATTGAATCAAACTATTTCAGAAAAAAAGAATGTCTTTGGTACTGATACATAAAGAAGTGATTATAATCAAAACTGGTGATGCTGTTGTTGTTGAATTGACATTAAGTTGTATAGTTTAAAAAAAACTTAATCAGTCACCAAAGAAAAAACAAAATGAAGTTAGAAGATCGCTTCAGATGATTTTATCAACAATTTTGATTTACTATAATATTTTTTTTTCAATGTAGAAATAATTTGCTCAACCTTCAACAAATTTTGTTTGATTACAAACGTTAGTAGGTGATTCTAACAACTACTACAGTTTTGTCTTTACTGCATGTGCAAAACAAAAATCATAAATAATTCCAAATATTTTTTTATTTTAATAAATAAAATTTTCTAATTCTAATAAATTATAAAAAATCTAAATTTACAAACCAGTACTTATGGTTTCATGACATACTTTATTAAAAAATGTGCATTACTATTTTTATTATGTTTAAATCTTTTATTGATGAATATGTTGCTATGGAGCCGTAGCAGATTAGAACGAATAATAGCTATTATAGCATTATTAATAGCTGTATGGTAATATTGCAATGTTTTTTTATAGTGCAGTATCATCAATCTAGAATGACTTTGGTATCAAAAGCAACCTAATTGGATTTTAATGCGACTCAATGCCTTGTACCAAATTTGAAATTTAAATGGTTAATAAGAATGATGAATCACTGATGATTATAGGCGTGGTTAATGATGATAATAATAAGTTATAGTATAGTTGACAATGATGGCGATTATTAATGGTGATGTTGATGGAGATAATGATGTTGATGATAGATGGTGATGTTGATGGAGATAGTGGTGATGTTGATGATGGTGATGTTAATTATGGTGATGTTGATGATTATGATGTTAATTATGGTGATGTTGATGGAGATAATGATGGTGATGTTGATGATAATGATGTTGATGACAATAATCATGGTAATGCTGATGGTAGTGTTGAATAAAATAATGATGGTGTTGTTAATGATGATAATAACAGTAGCATTTAGGATGATGCAGGAAATATTGGTGACAATGATTGAGGCGTTAATGACAATAATTGAGACTTTTTGATTTGAGTGAATGTTTGATAATGTTGATGATAATGATGGAGGAGTTGATGACATTAATGATGGTTGGGGGTTTATGTGATAATGTTTACAAAAATGATGGTAATGTTAATGATAACTGTGGTGATGTTGTTGTTGATGATAATAATAATACAGGAGTGGTGTTAATGAAAATTGTGTGGTGTTGATGATAATGTTAACAATACATTTTGTTACCATTATTATCAACACAACCACTATTATCATCATAATTTACTATCATCAATAACATTACACTATCTGTGATCAGAACAACTATTTACATAATTAATTACCATTTTTTAAATAGCAGCCTATTTAGCCTGTTTGGATTAGCCACTCATTTAAACATGGTTGAAAAAAATGGTAATATGATGAGTACGGTAATGATATAAAATTACACCAATAACATCACATGAACACTATGAGAATAACAATGACGTTCCACATGACTAACAAGTGAAAGTAATGATTGTACTATAATGACACATTTTCAAACAAAATCTTGCTCAATAGGAATGCAATGTACCATCAAGAGCACTCGATGGGTACCCGACAAAAGTGTCGCGTTCATACTCATGTTCAATCTGTGTGTAAAAGCTTTGAAAACTACCTATTGTTAGGGTATTAGTGTTCAATTCAATTATTGATCATTAACGTAATAACTTAGTGATTAGCTTATAGGGGATTATTGTTGAAACACGTCAAAAGGTGTAAGCACGCCAAATGTGGTCAGTCAAAAAGATTGCGGCAGTTTAGGACCCCATTTTATATAATCATTTTAAGTTTAGGTACAACAAGTGTCTGCTTAGCTGGTGAAATATCTGTACTTTAGACAAATATGTGTTTCAAAATTCAATACATTCCTTTCATTTCACTTGTTAAAACTAAACAATACAATAAAATAAAAATCACAATAACCTCTTGTTTAAAATTAAAGAGAATCAAAAAGCAATTAACGTACCCATAGTTTTTTCTCTTGACTTATTATTTTGTCTCCTTAGAACTGGTAGGCTTGCACGATAGTTAGAATTCCTAGTAAATCCGTGCTGAGCATCAGCCTCAGACCTTGTGTCCATATCATCATGAAATCCATTTCCAACGTTAGGTCGCCGAATCGGCAGTGTCTGATGGAAAAATCAATGTGAACATCAAAGGATGTAATGCATTATTTCCACTCAAAGATGTTGCCATGTACTGTATTAATGTGTTTGTTTTAAATAACCTGCTTAAGGGTAAAATTATTCAAAAAATATGGAAAAAATGATGGCTTATTACCTATATATACACCTATATATTACACTGTAAAATAATATGCCATTGTTGAACAAATAAATGTTTTTTGAACTGAACTAAATATTAAAAATGATCATTTGTTAACAATTATCTATAAATAAATAAATTAAAACTACTTATCATTCATATAAAACTTGTATAAAATATAAACATTCTGCACATAATTATCAGCACAAATATTGTTAACGATAAATAACTACACTAATAATATTCCCATTTAACATTAGCATTAAAAAACATTCTTCCAAAATAATTAATAACAAATTTGTAATGACTATTGACACTTTAAACACAATGTTTAAACATTTAATCATGATTTCAATCATTTAAATATGTTAAATATTTTAAAATTAAATGTAATTTCCATGAAATCGATTAAAAGATGTACTGTACTACCTTGATGTAATAATATTATGCTTGCATGGTTAATTTCCCCTTACAATTGTTAAGCCCCAAGCATTATATTGCAAGGGTTCGAAATTTACCTAGACATATGAGTAATAAAGCAGAATTCAGAATTTTTTAACAGATCAAGAATATAATTGTCACTTAGTATTTAAACAAGACATTCAAAATCTGGTTAATAACTTTATTTTTTATAATAAAAAAAATGTACACATATGACAGATGTTACATGATATATTAATAAAATACAGAAAGACATAATAAAAATTAACATTTATGTTACAGTAGAGTATAAGGGTATACCTTAGGAACCAATTTAAAGTGTGTCATTAATATTGGTATTCCCTGAATATGGGTGTAATTTTAGTATTAAACTCGAATAATGCTTCAATTATGTCATATGACAGATGTTACATGATATATTAATAAAATACAGAAAGACATAATAAAAATTAACATTTATGTTACAGTAGAGTATAAGGGTATACCTTAGGAACCAATTTAAAGTGTGTCATTAATATTGGTATTCCCCGAATATGGGTGTAATTTTAGTATTAAACTCGAATAATGCTTCAATTTTACATATCTAGAATTTTATGACTTTATTTCAAATGAATGTGTTATTTCAAAAGCTCTTAATGGTTTACTTACAAAATGTATGTAATCAAGTCTCATTGTTTTACACATGTAATTGAAACTGTAATCAGAATATTATGGCTTCTTTTCATTCAAGTTTAAGTTTTTAATTAAAATTGTAATATTAATTAGTGTATTGTGTTACATCATAGAGTCTACCTGATACTATATATGATAATATTTATATCAGATATTCGAACCTGGATTCAGTAACTATTCTACTTCTTAATAATATTCAGTAAAATCAAATATGATAATTACGACCTTATTTCCAAATTCATTTTATTAACCCCCTTGACAAGGAGGATAGTAATGAAAGATTATAAGCATTTCACAATAGAGTTTCCAAAAAAAAAAAAAAATTTTTAATTAAGAGCAAAGTAAACAACTTTCAAACAGGATACAAACATTTTTTTTACAGACATTCTTAACATTAAAATTCTTGATTTGGTTGCAAGCTATTTTTGGAGTACACTTATGTTATTTTTATTTTTACATCCTTTTTTTATCTGTTAATTGACAAAAAAATAACTTTCTATAATTATAATAGATTTAAAGCATCCAAGACAGGTTTAAAGGTAGGTAGAAAAATGATTCATTTTTTAAGAATAACAATCTGTAGATTTACTATGGTAACTGAAAATATAATGTAGATAATTTTGATAATTTTCACTGAATTTACAGTATGAGTTTTGGGGTTTTAATTAATTCTATTTAAGACAAGATAGATAAATTTAAACATTTGTGACTAAAATTAATAGAATATATGAAAATCGTAGCAGGTAGAATTATTAACATATGATAGATCTAAAAAGCATTTTCTTTTTCTCTTTTAAGTTGACATAAAGTCACCATTAAAAATAAAATCAACTAAGCCATTGACAAAGATGATAAGATAGGTAAAAGTGTAAAAATGGTAGTTAGGCTGTGCATGATGTGGAAACATAATCCAATTGGCATTATGTAATGTGGTATGGTGGAGAAGGCAATATAGCTTAATGGTAAAAGATATCCGACTAGCATGCGAGAGGCATGTTTGAGATCTGTCAGTGCCATATTGCTTTGAACTCTTATTTCCACATCCGAAGGATGGGACATAGGGATCATTGGTCCTGTGTACATGCATGATTAAGAAATTAGTACACTATTTGAACACATCCTCTTATTATTGATTATGGTCCTGGTAATGAAGAGGTCAGGCAGTATACAAAGAAGAAGCACTCCTTTCCATTTTACATACACCCACCAGAGATCATATTTAAAATAAACTTGCTACAGCATAAATTATAAATTTGTGTTTATATTATACGTGTAGAGTAATAGGAAAATGTGTGCTTTGTTAATGTAATGCAATATATTCTGTTTCAATCTGTTCATATTGATTTCAAATGCATACCGAAGATATTTAATTAAAATAGAATATGAATTTAAACCTTATTGCAAGAATAGTCTACTACTACATTATTTTCACTGCGTTATTATTATTTTAAACACCTTTATGAAAATGTTCTAATTAGTCTGTATATATATATATATTGTCTTGGTATAAATTTTGAAAAAAAAACCTTAAGTATTAAATTCTGAAAATATAAATTACCAAAATCAAATTATCCCTGTGTAAATACGAAAGAAAACAATATATATTTTGTATTAGTACGTTTCATCTAAGAACAGTACTGTCTGAAAGTAAACATTTTTATTTTACCATTTCAAATAAGTACCATTACTAACCTGTGTAAATAAGAAATCTATATTTTAAATATAATTTTTTTTTTTTTTCTATCAACATACAAATACTGTATTTGAATTGTTTATTTGAGAAAAAAAGATTTTTTTTAATATATCTATTTTTTTCTTCCGTCAATATGAATATTGATACAATCTACACCTGGCCTTCTATAGAGTCAAGTCTTAACTTCCTATCAAAAAATATATTTTTGTTCGTGCTCATTAATTCTTCAGATTGATGTGTTGCCGAGTACAACTTAAAGCCTAACAGTATGCTAAGTAAAAACAGAAATTCTTTGAAGCTCTATGGAATAATGTGTAACACTTACCGGTACTCAGTATTTAAAAAATATATATATATTTTCCAGGTGAGGTCAAACAATTGATGAAAATACTCTTGTAATAGTCACAAGCTTGCTTGTCAATATACTCAAATCATTGGTAATGCCTTCTCATGATTATAGGCCAGTATTCAGAATAACCAAACAGCGGTGAACTACAAAACCATATGACATTTTTGCCGTCAATTTAAATATCCACCATTGAACGTGTACTACTTAAGGAAAACCAACATAACCTCTCCGCATAGCAATGATGTGTGATCTTACGGTTCACAGGGCTGCAGATCTCAACGTACGAAGCTATTCACACAACTGATGGTGTTTCAACTAATCACACAGGTTTTCCCACAATCAATGAAATGGGTGTTAAACAGTAGAAGCAGCAGCATCACCAAGTTGTATCACACATATTGTTGGATCAATTCAATACAATATCTACTGAATATATGATACACGGAACTGCAAGGCCGTTACAATATGCTTGTTTATTCCAAAGTGGCTCACTATGTATGTCTGCTATAAAATATTCCTGGCTATTTATTGGAAGAAGGGAGATTACCATTGATGATTAGCTAGACTATGTTACAAAAAAACAGGAGCTTTTAAAATAATGATGATGATCGTGTACAGCATCAATACATCAAAATGCATTCCATTGCATATTTTTCACTTAATTTCTATATTAATTATGTAATCTTCTTATATAAATGCATAATCAAATTTCATATCAAATTCAACTGCATTAAACTTCGCTTTGAGTTAGATTGAAGTATAAAAATATATAGTATAGATATATGGAAGTTCATACATAAAAAAATATTAAGCATCTTCGAAAAACAATATTTAAAATAAAATAAAATTTAAAAATTGTTTAAAAAATTTAATGTGATATAAACAGTAAAAAATTAATCTGATATTTTGTTTGTTATCATTTGAAAAATTACTGAATTTTGCTCTATTCTGTAGAAAATGTCTGCAATTTTCTAAATATAAAATATTCTTTAAATAAATTATTTTATAATGAATTAATTGGTAATTATTTTTATATTGATCTATATAATGGTCTGACTTGTGCAAATATTTTATCCTTATTATGTAACATTTTGAATGGCAATTGTATGCATATTGTTAGTGAGAGTCTTAATGAAATTCTTATTTAAGTAGCCATGCTCACATTGTAATGATTTAAATAATCAATGTTAATTAGGCTAATTGACTGTGGAATCATTTAACATACAATTAAGATGCTGCGATGTTTAACTCATGAATATATAATTTTACATTTCATTTTTAAATATTTTATGCCTAATTATAATTGTTATTATTTTAGTACAGATTGAATGATTATACCTTATGTAACAAGACACTAACTTTAATATACAGATATTACTAGGATTTATCAGTAGTAGTAACTTAACGATATGTACCTTTAATAAAATGTACTGTACCTTTAAATAATTTATTTTTATACAAATTTGTAAGTAATAGAAAGTAATCTTTATTAAATAAAAACATAATGGGTAACAGCAGTGGAATAACCAATTAAAATCAAAACATATGAGAAAACAGTCATACTAACCATCCTACCTAACTAATTTTTAAAGTTTGTTAAGATTTATTTCATACTTTCTTTTAAATTTGCCTTTTCGAAAAATTTTTTATAAATGAAAAAAAAAAAAAAAAAAATATCGGCCTTTGACATTTATAAGCTATGCTGATTCAAAAGAGTTTTTGATTGAAACTCATTTTGAACGACGATATAACATTTTGTGGGTGTCACGAAAGCTCAGACCCCCTAAGACCTAAGATCACAAAAGCTAAGACCCAACACCACCTAAGATTACAAATATTTATCTTTCGCACCTGCCTTGTATTTTAACTCCCAACATTTATTCTGAATACCACACCTTAGAATTGGCACTTTCATGAAAAAGAATCACATAAAAAGTAACAAATACATTTTTAAATTGATGATTTTACAGACGTTTTTCTCGCACACAAAATGAATAGCCTACAGTACTACAGTAGGCCTGTCACGCCAAAATCAGTCCGGGCCAAAATCAGTCCGGGGGACCATTTATGGCTGCCAAAATCAGTCCGGGGGACCATTTATGGCTGCCAAAACCTGTCCGGCCGGACCAATTTTGGCCGCCAAAACTGGTCCGGCCTGGATAAAATTGGTCCGGGCAGTAGGACTGTTTTTGGCCGCCAAATATGGTCCGGTCTTACAAATATATGGTGCGCAATATGAGTCATAATGTATATATCATTAAAAAAAAAGGCCATGATTAGTCATTATATTGAAAACTATGGGGTTTTATTTGTTATTTTAATATTATAAATTAAGCCTGTTTTTTTATTATCATTATTAGTAGTAACTCATCAATAATAAGTACTAATTGTTAGGCTTTTTGTATACAATATGTATCTCTGCCTGTTTTTAATCCATTTTGTTCTTTTTTAACATCTTCGTTTCCCCATGATGTTAAAAACAATTTAATTTATTAATTATTTATGGTTAATCAATCAATATATCAATTCAATACAATTATTAGAAAAAAATTATCCAATATTGATTAGGCTGAGGAAAAGGAAAAAGGCCTCAATCATAAATCAAATCTAGCTGGCAATATCAGCGTCTCATACCCGTTCATGTGAGTGTGTGGCAGGCCGAAATATGAGTGAACACCTAAGTCATGTTTTTAGATAAAATACATTTATTTATAGTATTTATCCGACAAGATAACTTACTAATATATATCATGGGATATTTTTATAGCCATAAACAATTTAAAACAGCATCATAGGCCTAGTAATTCAATTAAAATCGACAGAAGAAAAGCCCGGACCGATTTTGGCAGTGGCGGACTGCTTTTGGCCACAATTTTAGAGCCAAAACTGGTCCGGCCGGACCGATTTTGGCCCCGGACCATATTTATCGTGACAGGCCTACCCCATGTTCAATGTTTTTGTTTCTATGGAACGTCAAAAGAGCAAAAATTATATAGAGGGCTGAAAACTCTGTGGAGTCCATCTACAGTGTGTGGATGGAACAATGTAAAATGAAAATTGTAATGATAATAGTATAATCATGCAAGTACGAAGAAATAAATACTGGCAAATAAATTTTAATTTAAAAATCATGATAAGTTTTTTTGTTTCGTTTTCTTTCTGTTTTTATGCTTGTAGTTTGTACTATTATTGTTGCTCTTTTGGCGCTCCATGGAAACAAAAACATTGAGCATGGTGGGAGCTCGAGGAGTTACATTACAGTATACAAAGAAACACATATGTAAAATCATCAATTTAAAGGATTTATTTATTTGTTATTATGTGTTTCTCCTTCTGAAAGTACAGTACTTATAAGTCCTAATTTTAAAGTGTGGTGTTCAGGATAAAGTTAGTCAACAAATTTGGAGTCAAAATACAAGAAAGGCAGGTGCGTAAGAAAAACATCCTCTCTCTGAACCAACACAATGGAGTAAATATATACCAACAAACAACCCGTCAAGTTTGTTTGTTGTAAAGAAAAAATATACATTTACTCAACGGGCGAAAATAATGTGAGTTTATCTATGTTTTGCGGTAGTATTAAATTATATTTATGGTAATAAATGAAACCTACTGTGTCTAAAATTATGTATGGATAAACAAGTATTGTTTTTAATCTGTAGTATATCTTAGTATTTGTAATCTTAGGTGTTGGGTCTTAGCTTTCGTGATCTTAGGTCTTAGGGGGTCTGAGCTTTCGTGGTCTGAGCTTTCGTGACACCCAACATTTTGTTGCCGATTTCATTCACTCAGTACTGTATTTTGTTTTGATTGCGTTGCGTTCTAGGTGAAGCCCCGCAAATTTAATATTTATTTACATCAATTTATTGAAGAAATTAAATAAATATAAATAGGTATTGACACAGTTGGGTGGGTGGCCTAGAAAAAAAATTGTTTGCTATTATGTATACTACTACAGTACACAGTTACCACAGTTAATGTACTATATTATTAACATATCCTCTATGATGATGATCTGTAGGTAACCACGGCGTTCCATTTTTGACGTATATACACTTTTATTTATGCTTGCTGACTGCCAGCGATCTAAACAATAGGTAGGCCTACGCAATTGTATGGCGGTGTCCTTGGTACAAATCGTTCGTGCCCCGGTTATGGGTAAGATTCAATATCACGTTACATCAAGGGACCAAGATGCGTTTCAGGTGAAAATAGGCAATTCATTTCGCAACTCTTAGAAATTTACAGACAGCAACAGCAATGGTGACCTCTACTAAGAAGTAGTAACAATGTATTTTAATCAAAAGTGAAAGTACTTTACTCTTTTTTATTTTTACGCTTTTTTTCCTAATTTTTTTTCCCTTATGGTAGGATAATTTTTTTGTTATCCAGATTTATAGGGGGCGTGCGGAGGGTGCGCCCCCGTCTGGATTCGCCACTGCTAATTAAATCTATTGAAATTGTAATTTCATAAAATAAGAATTCTATTATCAATGATTATTTGAATCTCAATTCATAAATTAATTCTCTAGATTTAAATTATCCTTGTGTGAGCATGTGCAGAAAACCTGATGATGAATCTTCTAGTTAGAATGTTTATATTGGACACGTTCGTTAGGTGGTTATCTTGTGATACTATAATCAAAATACTCCTGGGATCGATGGGAAATTGGCAAAGATAAAGTATCATCTTCAAATATTTTGAGGCAGTTAGTGCTATGATAATTTTAAGGATCATATTAAAAACCAAATACACCTTTCCCAATTATGGTTGTTTTCTATCTCTCCAGTACTTCTGAGAGATAGCTATTTTTATTAGCGGTGTAATTGTTTCAAAATATTGTTTAGTATATAAAATAAGGACATAACATGAAGATTAGAACCACATATATCAGAATATTTTGTTCATACACTCAGCAAAATGTATGATAGGAGATGTAATGCAGCCATATCATGTGTTATCTCTTCATGGTGACTCACCTTTTGAGCTGTGATTGAATTGGCTCTTTGGTAAATTTAAAATAAAACTTTACTGCAGAATGAAATGTTAATCTCTGTCTACACTATCAGACTAGTTTGACAAAAAAGTGTGATGTGCTCAAATATGGTAGTAATATGACATCATCATATCCATATAAGGGCACATCACATTTTTTTTGCCACATAAAGTTTGATAGTGTATAGAGATTTAGACAGGTGTCGTCAAGTATCAGTTAACACATGACTTACTTTTGGATGTTGGAGTGGAACATCATCCGGATGCGACTTTTTTAAGTACTCCATAAATCGTTCCCGATCCTCTCGTGTTCGACTTGGCTTGTGAAGAGTCGGCTGAAAATTAAAATAAACAATTTTTTCCATAACACATGTTAGCTTTTGAAATGAGAACATATTGTTAATTTCTTCTTTGATGTTATATCAGGAATATAAGAAAACTTGAAAATAATGGCAGAATAAATCATATTAATGGATGTCTTCAAGGTACTTGTCCATCAAGACATTTTCTACCAGCTTTACCATTAATCAATTATTTCTTTAAATTTTCATATCAATGTTTTTTCTGAAGGTCAATACTTATTTCTGAATGCTAATTGAACATTCTATGTTGCAAAAATCTTGAGTTTTTACATGATGAATTAATGTGGAGATGTGAAAAATTGTATTTTCTTGATAGGTAAATCTAGCTATGATACAAAATATTCTGTGTATTACCAATGATATTTTATATAGCCGAAGGCTAGATGGTAAACTGCAATGTTATCGCAGTTCAAAAAGATATTCTCCATGGAGAGGGAACCAACAAGATGGGGGAAGCAATGGACCAATCAGATATGCCCTACGCAATACGCACTACTACGCCTGTGTTGATCCTTGTATACAAAAATGCTAGATTATAAAGAAATTATTTATTCATTCTAATTGCGATTAACAATATATTTAATTTTATAAAAACTTCACTGTGCTTTGGCAGAGAATATGTGTTGTAATTTATGTGGTCTTAATGTATTATATTAGATTATTATTTTTCATATTAATAATGTTTTTGAACACATTTAATCGCAAAAATATATACAAATCACAGATAGTTCTTTAATTATGAATCAAATGCCCATTTTTTCACTAGTTAATTGTATACACAGCATTTGAAAGAAGACATGTGTACCTTTCCAACACTGTATTATTTGCCAACAAATATTAATCTACTAATTCAAAAATGGCATTTAAAAATGGTCAATTTTGAACTTCAATGTGTCTTTCAGTCTGTTGATTCGCGTCAACCAATCAAAGGACGAGAATTCAAAATCGTTTAACCGTGAGCCCTCCTATACTCTCTTTTCCCAGACGTTTTTTGGGTCCAGCAGCTGGGGCCTATAAATTATAGTCGAGTTTACAAATTCGCAAAACTGTCAGCCTTAGATACTAAAGCTACTGCTATGAAACAGCTTATTAATGAATATGTCCTCCTGGGACATAGCTGGCTAGAGCAGCGGTGCGAAAAAATAATTTTACACAATATATCAATGCTCTTGTTGATAAAGAGAGGTTACAAAACATTTGTAGTATGTTAAGAAATTGCGAGCCGCCAGTCCTAACCAGTTCACTATGGTAAAATAGAGCTTCTTTTGGATATTAAATATATAAATCATGTCATCCTAAATTTTCTAGTCACATGATTGCTACCTAGAATTTCAATACCATTTTCCATAAAATTAGCAAGAGATGGTAGTAGTAGTATCAAATTGTAAATAATATTGAAATTCTAATATTAATTCAGATCAGTTATCATGGTATGACAAGACTATGAATATGCAAAAGATTAAAGGAAGATTCAAATTGTCTCTTGAATAAATGAATTGGATATTTTGAGGTGATAAAGGTTTTATGAGAGCCATGTAGCAGTGCAAATTTATAGATGATATACTGTATAGCCTTCCTTTTAGGGCTTTGGTTTTTTTTTACATAAAAAGAACAATAAAAACATTATGATATCAACTTAACCTTTTCCTCCATGATTACAGTAAGTTTATTCTTATTATAAACATTCACAGAAAAATACTGATAAAATAATCAAAATATTTGCAACTAAAGCATATTTTGATAATTGACCATGATACAAAATTTTGAATTCAGTGATAATTACAATATGAAAAACACCTAGAACAATAGTAGATCATTTCCGGTTTAATTCAGACAAATCAATAGCATTCAATTAGAATAATATTAGCAACAGAAAAAAGACAATAGATGCAATAATGAATTGTTTATTATATACAGATTGCTAATAAAAGGCCATGTTTGAGTTTTAGTTTTATTTATGGTTTATTTTATAAAAATCAATTGTAAATAAATTCAAGTTGAGATGCAAATACGTAATACCTACTGGATAATTTTACCATTATTATAACTGCTGGAGTGGGCTGAATTGAAACCATTTCAATTCAATTAATATTCAGAATGTAAAGTGCAATTATGAAGTTCCTTTTCGTTTTCTAGTAAGCATTGCAATAACTTTATCATAATATGGCATGCCTTTTAGGCAATCTGGCCAACATTTATTAGTATTTGTTAAGGAAAAAGGAAAACTTTTGTGTGGAAATAAAAACAGCAAGAAGTTGAAATGACATAATCTTATTTCAATCTAGAGACAAAATTAACAAAATAGCTTCAATCACATCTTCTAATCAGACAGATCACAATTCATAAATGTGTTTTAAGTACCTGGTTTGATAAAGGTTTTAGTTCAACATAAAGTAGAAAAAAGTTATTTTCTTAATAGAAAACTAATACCATCTACTTTGGAAAATCTATGTCAGATCCAAAAAGAACTAGGCTGGTTCAACAATAAAGACACCTTGCAACCATGTCAATACAATTTCAAGCAGAAAGATCGGGTTTTTCTCATTCTCACAGATTTCCTCATCTTTATCGTTTCAAATTAATTAAATTTCAGTATATCACCAGGCGGTTTAGAATTTTAATGTTCTGTGCCTGATGTGTTTATATATATAAAAGTATCTCTTCGGAGATCCCGCTTCGTGAATAAAATACTGAAAGATGAGGGCATATAAATTTGATCTCTGGTGCGCATGCGTACAATTGAGGGACTATAGTGCTTTTCCGCCGTACCACCCGAGAGTTTTAAATAGTCGCTATCCAATCGAGTTTGAACAATACCATAAAAGCCTCAGTGGTCTAATGGTTAGGACATCTGCAAATCAAGCAGAAGGTCTCGGGTTCGAATCTCGGTTGGGGGGACTTTTTCTCATTCTCACAGACTTCCTCATCTTTATCGTTTCAAATTAATTAATTAAATTTTAGTATATCACCGGGCGGTTTAGAATTAATGTTCTGTGCCTGATGTGTTTATATATATATATAAATCCAAAGGCAAAATACTGAAAAAATGACAATGCTGTGGGTATCAGTGGCTGGATCTCAATGGAGATACCAAAAAAAAAGCGAAAAGCTAAATCAAAATGATAAATTAAAACATCCAGAAAAGTTAGCAGAGCTTTCGGGCAACACTAGCCTCATCAGTGCAAGTGAAGGTACTTGGACAAGATAGATATCAGGCAAGCGCTGCCTGAGTGGACAGGAATAAAAGAAATATATATCTATTTTCCAATTTTCTAACCTATGAAAATCATTATCAATCTTTTTCATTCTATCCCATATACACTGAAAATATTAGAGCGTGAATAGCATCTTCTTATCACTAATAATAACAGTAGTAATTAATTAATTTCAAGTGTAAAATCTGATTAGAGATTTGAAGAAATGCATAGGTCTATTAATCAAATTAAGGACAAAGCAAATAATTTATAACAATATTGTGTGGCTTTGTAACTGGCTGAATATGTTAATATGAATAATTGGTAAAATACTGTTTAATTTTATTTGGTAGGGAGGACAGAAGGAGATGAAAGAAGGTATGGTATTTGTCCTAAAGATGTATTGTCCCTTTGACTAATTCCAACAAAATTTTTTTTTTAAATATTTTGAACAAAAGTTGGTCATTTTGAAGTATCATAATAGTTATCAATTTTCACCAAAAATTAGTCGAAAAAAAAAATAATTTAACTGAAATACAGACGTTTTTTTGTTCAAAAAATAACTTTGACTTCCAGTCAAAGTTTTCGATCAACATAATGCAACATGCTTGTTTGGCTACTCTGTATGCATAATCATAAAACTTCCCCGCTATCTGTGTGAAAACACCTTCTCAACCATGAGGAGTTGTAAACAATCCTAATTAGCATCATGCATAATGCATACTCATTGTTTGAAATTTACTATTGTTTGCGACGATTTTCCAGACGAAATGTAATCAAATTAATTTATCTGTTAATTACGTAAACTTGGTGTCTTTGGCTCGAATTTTCGACTTAAAGTGAATTACTTTAATATTACTTTGATATGGCCAATTTAAATTTAGAATCTTTTGACCTTCATTTTTTGTGTTTCAAGGGACTATACATATTTAACTAATTTAATTCCAATCTTGACCATACCTTTGATAGGGGGGGGGGGGGGGGGAGGAACACGACAGGATATCTAGATCTTCTCCCAGTCGCCAGCATTTGAGAGAAGGGGAAAAAATAGTTTAAAAGACACTAGACCTACATTTTTTTACCTAATTTAAGGTCACACACTACATATTATGTAAAAATAAATACTATATGGACCTATTGCAACATTTTTATCATCTTTAAATGGTCAAAAATCGAATGATTTTAGCGGCCCGCTATAAATCCCAACATGCATCGCGCACGGATTGATATTTTCATATTGTGGTGTAATACAACCACTTAGATCGATTGCGTGAAACGGTAAACAAATAAAAGAACCATATCTTTTCAGCGAAAATACCAAGTCTTCCTCAATTTGGGGATGGATTGTGCCAATTCTATTCTATTCTGCCTAACTACCGTAAGCTAGGCTTAGAAACGTCTACAAGAGAATTTTTGAAGCGAGCTACTTAGGTAATGCAACCAAAACGACGTTGATTAAAGCCTGTTTTCCTGTCGACGTTATTCGACGCTATCGTTAACAATAATCGGCGATTTTCTACGTAAACATTGAAATTTTAACGATTTACAGGAAAAGGTACTTTGAGAACTACTGAGAACGAAGAACCATCACTATAGAGATATTAGTATGCCTAGGCCCACGTCTCCTACACTGTGAGCTAGCTACTGCTAGAAGCAGGGGAGTCCTCTATTCATTTTTGCGTGTTACGACGACGTCGAGAAAGAAGACAGGAGTTTCAACTCTAACGTTCAACGCTAGAATTCAAATGTTCGCGCTATCGTTAAAATTTCAACTTGATCGTTTTCAAACGATCGTCGTTGAACTTTTAATGATTAACGATGATAGCGTCGACTAACGTCGACATGAAAAAAAGGCTTATCCAATTTATCCATACACAAACAAACTGTACCAATTTAATTTCAATGCAACTTTCAAACAAGGTGAGAAACGAAACGATAAAACATAGAAACGGGTATGATATCTTAACCATTATCTTTATCTTCTTTAAAACAAGGTAAGACTATTTAATATAGACCTATGCCTATTGTAATATTTTAATAAAAAAATATATTTTTAATTATTAATAACCAATATTATTTATCTACACTCTTTAATTTTTCATATAAAGATATTGTGGAACCACGTCAGGTCAAGTTCAATATTGAATATCGAAACGTGGCAGGCTATAAGCGCTGACCTTTGACAAGATCGCCTAAAATTTATAAATTAAACTTACGATACTTATTATTGTATATTCAGATATAGCCGCTCCATAATCTCTTTGCTTTTCTTCTTTATATCTATATTTTTATGTTATGAAATTTATACTTAACAAATATCATTTTAAAAATTAATATTATAATCATAACTATTATTAAAAATATGTTTAAAATTATATGGATTAATAACCATAACGACATGGATTAACCAATTTATCACATGACAATCTAATTGATATACCAGATCAACTACGCGAAACATCAATTCAATATAGACTTTGACACACATCTACACTAATGTAATCAAAAACTGTATACTCTCTCTAACCAATATTTCAATATAGTCGTTTATCTCAGGACCATTTTATAGTCACCATCAGGTAGGCTTACTTCATCAAAGCTTCTAAGAATGGATGACGGAGTTGGGAGCAGGAACGCTAGTAGGCCAAACCCAGTACCGTTTTGATTACGATCAATCGGGAAATTACCTCACGGCGTCAGGTTGACCGCCAACATTATTTGATTTTTAACCGTTTAAAGACAAGAAAAATATCTTAAGATTTTTAACCATACGTATATTATGATCATTTTACTAAAAAACTATTTTAAACATTATATATAAAAATATATGTGTGATTATACACCTAATATATCCTACATAACGGATATAAATAAAATAGAAATAAAAATAAGGTCAGATCAAATAATATGATGGAAATGATATCTGCCGCCACAGTATGCAATCGATGATAAATATAAAAATGGATACGCTGGCTGTACTGGCTACACATTGTAAACATTATTATTTTTTAATAAATTGTTCTCGTTTACGTAATTGTTTGCATACAGTAATAAAAGACAGACGTATATTCTCTATTATAATATATTAATTACAGTAGGCCTACACATAAATAGATTTAACATAATATGCCTAAAATAATATTTAAACGTGTTTAGAAATGACCATGTGGAAAGATACAGACCCTACTCTCAGACCTGTAAAATAAAAAATAAACAATTTAATTATTGATAATAAATATTTATTAACCAAATAAAAAATATCCACAAAAATTAAATAATCTAAAAAAATGTCAATATCTATAAAAAAAACATGGAAAATTTATATCTCACTCGCATACAAAATAGCGCAACTGCAAAAAAACTTGACCGATTTCAAATGCGACCGATATCATCAAAAGTATAGTTTTAGCAGCGCGCCATACAAAATGCCTGAAGTTGATTATATCGAGACCGATTTCCGATATCATCGTAAAATGTAAAACGACCACTAACTATGTTAAGAGACCGCTTCTCATAATCGACCACCTCTCGTAAGGGATCACCTCCTCTTGTAAGTGACCACCAGTTTTAAAGGACCACCTCTCGTAATGATCCTGCTTTTCATAATCGACCACGTCTCGTAATCGACCACCTTGGTGTTGATTTTATAAGCTGTTTCTACATTAGCTGGAGGTTTTACTACATTAGCAGTGGATTGTTTTAAACATTAATGGTTGTTTCAACATTAGCTGGCGTTTTCTACATTAGCGGTTGTAACAAGTGACATTGTTCTGAAATATATTCTAAAGTGTTTTTCCATTACTTTTAAATAGGCCTTGAACACAATCAAATTCATAAACTCTAACCTGGGCTTTGACAACTTCAACTCTCTTACCTTGTTGGAAATTTTCCAGTCAATTAAAAATTGATTGAAACCATGCAATGTTTACGTTATGTCTATATCAAAGTTTTTCAAGATGTTAAAAAATATTTTTATGTTTAGACTACAGTGTACTTAACTATTACAACATACAAATGTTTACATGAATTTTAAATTGTAGGCCTATATTAATAATACTAATTACTGATATAATAATAATTATGTTTTTACTGAAGCAATTGTTAAAAAATATTTTGTACATTAATAATTTTGCCTTTTATCATTTCTATTTCTTTGATGCAATTATGGGACTTCCCAACCAGTTTTTATATTTATTTCGATGGTGTTTTCGTTTGTGTAAATTTAATGTAGTTTCAAATAAATCAAATACATATGCAGACGTAAACGTTTTTAATTCACTACATTGTAGAGGAGGAAGATCTATTGGAGTAGTCTAGGAACAAGCCACCAAACTTATTTTTTCAGTACACCTTCTACCTTATTAAGATAGGCTGAAAATTCTCAACTTACCTACTCTGGCATACAGAAGGTAGAGTGAAGAGCTCGGGCACCTTTAAATTCCCCAGTCCCATTATCCATTAGTCTAATTCTTTGCATCTGCTGAACCCCCTTGCGATTAGTAATCTTCGGCCATTTTCCTACGTCACAATTTGGTTATGCGGGTCATTAGCAATATCGAGACAGGATGCAGCACATGTGTGGTCAGCGCAGTACTGTCATCCGACGCTACACCATTTCAATTTAATCTCACGGGCGGTATAAGTACAATACTGACATATTATATTCTTGTTCATGTTTCTACTAACATTATGTTATTTAATTTTTGGGGGATTTTTAATTATTTGTTTTATGTACTGTAATTTATTTTCAAAGAGTGTGGGGACTACAAGGAGGGAGGTACAAACAAGGAGGATAAAGTTGCAATCATATTTACTACTTTAGGCCTACACCACCAGACAACATACATTATCGTTCATCTTAAAGACAAACCACCAACAATTAAGAAATTCAACTGAACAACAGGAGGCTGCAAGAATATCAACCACATTCAACTAAGTCACTGTTCTCCATTATTATTATTATTATCGATTATGAAATGCAGAATTATGTCCTATACCAAACGGAAAATAACTGACATAATAATATTCATTAATAAATTTATAAACGTCTATTATTTCAATATATTTACAGAAACAAAAAATAGGACAAACATACAGATATATTATAATTATTAAAAATTAATATATTAACGAGATTCTGTTTCTTTTTTGTGACTGCATGTTTTTCAAACATTTATTTTACAGTGTACACTAATATTATATATGCTGTATAATGTACCTCTGCACTATACATCCATTTACAGATTTGTATATTCTGCATTGTACCAGGGAACAGTGAACCGGATTGTACTATATTTTACTGTACTACCTTTTTGGTTCCCAAACCTCACAATCAATGTAAGATGGTGCCCGTCCATTGGACGGGTATTACTGCTAGTTTATTTAACATAATAAAGAAAATTAGAAATTACCTTCAAGATCAAAGATTGAATATTCAGAATTAAACAAACACCAATATAAACTTGCAATAAAATAATTTACTTTATAAACCTTCAAAATAAAACATGTAGTCATGTTATTTTCATCCACTGTGTAAGTATAAATCCTTTAAAAACATAAAAGGCAATCTATTTAAAATGTAACAATACAGTCAAGTATTTGAAACAACAAGTCTGGTAGTCTGTGTTCGATTCAACCTCAGTTTGTGTTTTATAATACAGACTGTTGAATAATGAAAATAATCCTGTGTGTTGTTGGTCCGACACAGATGGTCCTAATTAGGGTCTTGACATATCTTTACAATTACATCACAGGGGGTGCTAAAGGACTTTCATGTATTAAGTCTGGATCATGTCTAACAACAGATTTTACAAGTAAAATGTAGGCATGTGGGATACAGTTATTTGCACATTAATTTGTTCACAGTTAATAAAAGAACAAGCTCATGGCCATATCAAATCAGAAATCAATTTCTTTGAAAATATGAAATTTAAACCACTAGCTATTATGTACTTTAATCAACACAAAATAATAACCATTGTTATTTACGGTAGATATCACAATTTTTGTCTCTGAAGTTTTTTTAAAACATTCTTGTAGGACAGTGTTTCTCATAAAAATGTAAACTCTTCAATGAGTAACGTTTAAACTAATATAAAATGAATAACAATTTGTATTTTAAATTTTTTTATTTTTATTTCTAAAGCACAAGTTTTAAAGTAACTTTCATTAATATTAATTGTGAAAATAGGGACATTTAGACTGAGTGAACGACATCCACGTCCACATGGGTCGTAGTCGACTGTTCTCGTCGACAGATATTTGAACATTTAGATTAAGTTGACATTACGTTGACGTGCCAGTGAACGTATGATGTAATGACCTTGTAATCTCTATAGTAGCACTCGTCCATAGTGCTATTCCACCGCACTGGGCCAGTGGAAGTACACAGGCTTATTAGCCTGGGATTTATGTCAGGCTAAGTGTGTAGCTTGAGAAACAAATTTTAGATTCTTTCATAAAATTGTGGAATTAATTAACAGTACTCTAAATTAATTAGTCCCATTCCATTTTTGAAATACAAATTAATAGATTTCAAAATCAGGCCCTATTTTAGTGTGGGGGTACCCTAGTATGGTGGTAATTTGAGAAGGCTTACTATTAAAAAGTGAGGTCTCATTCTCTTTTAATTAAACCTAATCTCTCTAAAAACAAAAATAGCATTGAGGAAACGGAAGGCTTTTCAGTGTTAACCTATACTAGTATAGTTACTAGTCCATTCCTGCATTACATCCTCTGTAATGAAGGTGACGGGACATTTTGAAGTGGCGACAGACCACTGACCGACAGACTATTCGCCGACCGGACTATTTGCCAACCAGACTTTTCGCCGACCGGACATTTTATCGACCGGACATTTCGCAGACAAGACATTTCGCCGACAGGACATTTCGCCTTTACAGTATACCCCAATTTGCATGAAAAACACTCATATAACAAATCTACTCTGACACAACAATTTATACGCCTACGTTAAACTAGCCTCAAGTTAAACTGTAGGCCTACCAGGCCTACAGTATATATCGATTTTGTCAATTTGAAACCGCCATTTCGGTGAAACACATTATAGTAGAAGAATATATTAAAAATTAATAATCCATTTATGATGAATGTTTATCTTGAAGATAATAGTCGACTTCTTGGTTTTTAACTTACATTTGCTATTCTAAATCATTGAAGAGTACATTAATTTAGACCCAACCTAAAGTGTGTGTTACTGTGTTACTATACTGTCAATATAAAGAAGAGAATAAAAAATAAATATAAACAATTACTGACACATGTAATAAACCTTTTATCTCTTTTTGAGATTTGTGTTGTACTTTTTTTTTATATCTAGAGAAATTAATGTGATTATAGATGTTATCATATTATATCATATCAAGGCCTCCCTCGAATGAACAACTCCCGAACAATAAATGATCCGGGCATAAATTCGAATAAATACGCTATAATTTTTCATACCTTACTTCTGAGTGGCAGATCAACGAATTACCAACAAAATAAAAAAGAAAAACATAGGCCTATTTGCTTCATAGTGTTAATAATTTGTAATGTCAATTCGGCAAATGTCCTATGTCGACAAAATAGTTGTCGGCGAAATGTCTTGTCGGCCAGTTATCTGTCGGCCAGTTGTCTGTCGGCGAAATAGTTGTCGGCAAAATGTCTTGTTGTTGAAATGTACTGTTGGCGAAATGTCATGTCGACCAAATATCCTGTCGACTAAATGTCCGGTCGGCTAAATGTCTGTCGGCTAAATATCTGTCGACGAAATGGCATTCGGCAAAATGTCCTAGTACTGTAATGAATTTGTACCATTTGGAAAAAAATTTATAGTATGTTCATCAAACATTGATAGATTCCAAGGGGGGAAAATGTGGACAGGCACAAGTCCTAGGATCTTAGGCCTACCCTCTTCTTCATTAATGTTTTCCTAGGGGGTAATTGTCCTGGGGGGTAATTGTCCTAGAGGAAAGTTGTCCTAGGAGGTAGTTGTCCTATAGGGTAATTGCCCTAGGGGAAAGTTGTCCTACTGTAGGAGGGCGATTGTCCAGGGGGTTATTGTCCGGGTGGTAGATGTCCAGGGGGTAGATATCCTAGACCCGAACAAACCAACTGTATCATATCAAATTAAAGTGCATAAAATATACTAATTTACTGCAAAAAAATACAAAAAAAAAATAATCATAGAACATAATATTGAAAACTTTTAGTGGCAGTCTCTGTTTTCGAAAACCGGAAAACAAAGACCCAGTATAAATATGATATTGAAAATATTTTTAGTAGGATCTTCGTTTTCAAGAGGTCCTGGCAATAGCAACCACCCTATAACCCAACATTGAGAATTTCTAGTGGGAGACAATTGAAAATGTTTGTTTGCCTTCCACATTTTCCAATGGACATTTTCCAAAGGAAATGTTTCACCTGGACATCTACTACTGGTTTTTCTCCCGAGACATTTCCTCTGGGGTCAAATTTCTTGAAGGCAAAGACGCCATTAACATTTTTCTAGTGTGTTCTAGAGGGAGAGGTCTTGATGCGATGAATTGTAAAAGCCCTACACAATATTGTGTGTTCTAGATGGTGGTCTCTGTATTTTTTAAACAAATCTTGAATTGAAATGGAGACCTCCAACTAACAATTCTCAACATTATGTTAGCTAGTTGACCCTCATGTTTTCGAGATTTGTCTCACTAAAACTTATCAATAATTAGTTATAATACAAATAGGGCGGTCATGTTATCAAGGTTTCTTGAAAAGATTAGACTGACCCTACTACAAATTCTCAATATTTTCAACATTTCTCGATATTTATGTTGAATGGGTTGGTTTCGGTTTTCGATAAACCTAAAAAATAGATACCTTTATTAAGAAATGCTTATCGCTTTTTTATATTCATGAATATGATGGCCATTTTGGAATTTAGCAGCCATTTTGGATTTTGAGTCTCATGCTAATTTTAAAGGGGGGTTCCAGGTTTAACATGAATAGTAAAAAATATAAAATATATAAAAGTTTATTTATTTATTTATATAAGCGGCCAGTGAAGCAGAACGAAGACTGTGAAATGAGGCCAGATTACAAGTGCAGCTACGGCAAAATCACACTGTGTTACAGAATATAAAATTTGTGAAATGGTCAATCTTCCAACGACTCATTATCATTAACCATATCAATTACTTTTGTAAAATTATACTTATCTGATGTAATTTTAGTCGGTCTTCCCATTTATAAAGTCAATTTTCTATGAAAATTCATCACAATTATGTAAAATCATTTGGAAATTCAGTTTACGTTTGCCGATTTTCGCACTGACTTAGGGAAAAGCCTTCAAAATCAATGAAGCGTAATGTATCCTGTACATTCCCGCTGAGGAGCGAGGCGACGATACACGTGCTCTCTGCCCATGCCTGGCATCGTCATGTGATAAGCAGATACAGTATACAATACCAAACTGGTCGGATCGAGTATACCCCGTCTATAATCACAAAATGAACGATGTACAGTATTTGATTGAAGGTCGACTCGACCTACCGGAATGGTATAGATAATATAGCCCCAATGAGAGAGTTGGAATATTTGTAAACATAAGTACTGTATTGCTAATTTTAACAAGTGTAGCCTATAGTAAAAGGCATGGTAGTATCAATTCGCATAGGGTCCACTACACTAGCTAGCTCAATTTTTAACTGGGCCGATCGGCTAGGTCTCCTTCCTACTACTAGGGCCTAGGTCTACTACGTTTATACACTGACTTTGCTGTTTGGTCTTTGGTTTAAATTCCAGGTTGTGCATCATATGTTACCTACACTCATTTTGTTATACAAAAATATACCCACCTTGGTCTGAGCACCAACCGATTTTGTATCGCCCAAGTAATCCAGTGTGTGTCGTCTTACTTGGTTCTTTGGCTGTTCACGTCTGTAGTAGTTGGCATCCCCATAATCACTCAGGTCCTGATTTTTAACTTTAACTGGACGGGGCTGAGTATAATACTGTGGGTACGATTGATTTGTGTTTGTGTTTAACGTGTCTGTAACAATAGAAAAATAGTACTAATTAAATATAATTATAAATAAACAAATACAGTTTGTAGATAAAATAGCTAGCTAGTCGTCCAATATACTTTATGTCCCCATAATTATTCTGTACCCTACCTTAATTTCATTATACACTACAATATTAAGTACAGTAGACTCATTACAGCTTTACAAAACTGTTAAAATATCTGACCACGCACCCAAAACTTTTTTCACACACACTTACAGACTTAATAATATTTGATGTTTACAAATTGTGTACATAAACCAAAAAGGGGATAAAAAAGAAAGGTAATTGAAAAGTGTTGTCATTTTGTCATGCCAAGACAGAAATACCATTGTTTGTAAATGCACCAGAAATATTAAATACTGTAATGATTTTGGGGTTGAAGAAATATATAGAGGGCGGCAGATGGAGGCAGAGTTAGGCAGGAGGAGAAGCAGAGAACGGACGTGAGAAAAAGGGCAGAGAGGGATTGGAGAAGGAAGGCAATGGAGGGTGAACTCGAGCTGCGTTAAAAAGGAGGGAGAGATTGGAGCTGGAAAAGCGCAGAACCAGGGAAAAGACGTGTTAAATAAGTAGAGAAATTGGAAAACAAAGTGTAGAGAAGATTAGAGAAAAGAGAAAGAGGAAATTAGAGTTGAATAATAAAAGGAGAGTTAAGACACAGTAAGTAAAGTTAGCCGGAGGGTACAGCCTACCGGTTGTGTTACTGTTGGAGACATAGTGAGCCGGAGGTTGCACCTACTGGTTGTATCACTATTTGAGACATAGTGAGCCGGAGGTTCCACCTACTGGTTGTATTACTATTTGAGACATAGCTGAGCCGGAGGTTGCGCCTACTGGTTGTGTTACTGCTTGAGATACAGTTAGTCCGTGGTAAACCCTGTGGTTGTGATACTGCATTGCTGGTGGGTACACCTATTAGCCAGTGGTTAAGACTACTGGTGGTTACCCTGTTATCCGGTACGTGGTTACGCCTTTGTTGGTGGTTACGTTGCTGTTGGAGGTTACGCCATTGTTGGTGGTTACATTGCTGTTGGAGGTTACGCCATTTTTGGTGGTTACATTGCTGTTGGAGGTTACGCCATTGTTGGTGGTTACATTGCTGTTGGAGGTTACACCACTGTTGGTGGTTACATTGCTGTTGGAGGTTACGCCATTGCTGGTGGTTACATTGCTGTTGGAGGTGACGCCATTGTTGGAGGTTACGCTGCTGTTGGAGGTTACGCTGCTGTTGGAGGTTACGCCATTGTGGTGGTTACGCTGTTGTTGGTGGTTACGCCATTGTTGGTGGTTACGTCATTGTTGGTGGTTACGCTGTTGTTGGTGTTTACGCCATTGTTGGTGGTTAAGCTGCTGTTGGAGGTTACGCCATTGTGGTGGTTACGCCGTTTCTGTTGGTTACGCTGTTGTTTCAAATCCGGCGTAAGATCAACACTAATCTAAATTAATTATTTTAATCGGTTGTCACTTATAATTTGGAATCATAGAAAGAATAAAGGAGACCACTCCACAAGTTGTAAATGTAATTGATTTATCTCTTTTGTTTGAGTGTATATAGTACCGCAGACCCCTCCCCCAAAAGGGAACAAACCCGGAAGAACACAGATTTTCGTTACAATACTGAATGTACTGTAGTGGTTTAAAGGGGGATTCTGGGTTTAAAATTGGTTTTAAATATCGTTTATTTATTAAATAAAAAATATTATAACAATATAGACATGTCAGAATGAAGAAGTAATAACGAGAAATTAAAAAAATTAAATTTCATATACATTTTAGGGTAAATTCATGGAAAGTCTGTTTTTCAGCAGCTTAGGGAAGCTCATTAATATTCATGAGATATTCACAAAATCACGTCACCAGTGGATTCCAAACTCGCGACGTCATGTACGTTGTGTTTGTCAACTAATTTACATCTCTCTCCCCTGTCAAACGACGACCACCCGATCATTGTGAAATACATTTTTTGTAGATTTTCTAAGCTAGGCCTAAAGTGTAATAATAACAGTAGTAGCATATATTTATTTGACATTTAATGAAATACAAAATTTAGTACAGATACGGAGTCATAAATTATACTATTTTTATACCTCTATAGTACAGATCGTATTATCGGCTTCACGTACAATACTACTCTAGGCCTAGCCTAATAATAATATGGGCGAGAGCCATTCTGACTAGGGATTCCATGCCACGATGGCTACGTTAAAACAATGGGGCCCATGGGCCTAGCTAGCCTACTACTAGACGATTGGCCCATAAATAACAAAACCCATCCTATCAACCAAACTCCTAAACAATCTAAACCTAAAACGTTCTACAAAATCGGCTGTAAATATTGAAGCAAAACAAGGTCCGATCGCCGTCCACACGTATGGTGTCCCGATCGTCTAAGTAGGCCTAAAATAAAATAGGCTTAGTTTACTCTCCAAAAAAGCGGATACTCATGCATCAAGCAAGTAGACCAGGTAGTAGGAAGGAGACCTAGCCGATCCGGCCCAGTTAAAAATTTAGCTAGCTAGTGTAGTAGACCCTATGCGAATTGATACTACCAGGCCTTTTACTATAGGCTGCACTACACAAATATTCCAACTCTCTCATTCGAGCTATATTATCTATACCATTCCGGTAGGTCAAGTCGACCTTCAATCAAATACTGTACATCGTTCATGTTGGGATTATAGACGGGGTATACTCGACCCGACCAGTTTGGTATTGTTGTATCTGCTTATCACGTGACGATGCCAGGCATGGGCAGCAGAGAGAGCACGTGTATCGTCGTCTCGCTCGATCCTCAGCAGGAGGAATGTACAGTATACGTTACGCTTCATTGATTTTGATTTTTCCCTAAGTCGGTGCGAAAATCGGCAAACGTAAAGTGCAAACATATCTAATTTTTCACTGTTTTGATGAATTTTCATAAAAAATTGACTTTATAAATGGGAAGACCGACTAAAATTACATCAGATAAGTATAATTTTACAAAAGTAATTGATATGGTTTATGATAACGAGTCGTCGGAAGATGGACCATTTCACGAATTTCCTATTTTGTAACCACAGTGTGATTTTGCCGTAGCTGCACTTGTAATCTGGCCTGATTTCACAGCCTTCGTTCTGCTTCACTGGGCGCTTATATAAATTGAAACTTTTACCGTTCAAGAGACAAACAAATATATTTTACATTTTTTACTATTCATTTTAAACTCGGAACCCCCCTTTAAATAAGTTCAATATAAACATATTTAGTAATGGCTTGGCTCCAGCAAAGAATAACCCTGTGTTGATCTGGACCTCCATACAAAAATATGAAGTTGAACTTGGGAACATGGGAACATGGTACAAAAGGTAATTCGAAAAATTTCTTCCATCTATACAGTTTGTTCTTACACTTTTTCAAATTCATATTAATTATTTATATATAGTAATTCTTTATACTGTATATTGTTACAAAAAGTTGATATCTATCAAAAGTAATCATAACTTTTATTTGCAATAAAATATATTTTTAATATTTATACAGTATATATAGTATAATAATTTTAAATTCCACACAAATCAAATAAATGATAAAACATGATATTATGGCTTGACCTATGTAATCCTAGAGATTTCAAGCATACTATCTCATTCATCATTCATGTGATGAAGTGTATAGCTAATTGCCTAAAGATAGTACATTAAATCATGTATGTAATATGATATGAAACAGCCATTAAAATATGATAATTCAAAGCCATCATGTTTCCATTTGACAGGCATTCAGCATTGTACATACAGGTCCACTATGTAACAGCAGTATGCACATTCAGGACTGGCCATTTTGAACTTATGTATGTTGTGCATGAGATCACCTACCATTAATCGAGTTTAAACATTTTTAACACTTGATTTCTGGTCTTTTGTTTAATTCACTTTTAAAATAAATTCAATTAATACAATTGTTTGATATTCAGATGGAAAGAGCAAATATTAAAGCATCTGAATAAACAATCAAAAAGTGAACACAAATATGCAAATTTAATTTAAGAAGTGATAATGAGGGTAATCAAACACACATAAAAGCCACTGTATGCGCTCAACTTACAATTCATTCTATTCTATTTCTACGACTGTATAACAATTTTTTTTAAACCCACACTTGTAAATGTCAACCTTAGATAATTAAAATAAAAGTATTTTCTTGATAATGTTCTGCAAAGATATGTTTACAGCAGTTGACATTTATTATAGAATTAGATTCATACATTATGTTAAGTAAAAAAAACTATTCCAGACATAGAGGGCAGTAGAGCACTAGGATTTTTTCCTCTAATTAGTGAAGGAAGATTTAAAGTCACGTAATTCAAGGAAGAATTGAAGTACCCTATATGAATATATTTATTATGGCTTTATAGTTTTATTCATGTTTTAAACCAAATAAATAAAAGCAAGTAAGATATTCAGTTGTCACTGTAATGAAGATTATGATTGGTTGGAGAAGAGAAATTACTACATCATTTTTGCTGGTAAGCAAAATAAACAAGAAATATTTCTTACAAAAAACACAGCTCAACATTTTAAAATTAATCATTGTTCTTTCTTCAGATATATTAAATGATTAATTATATCAATTATTTTTGTTTAACAATCAGTAGTAGTGAACATTTCGTGTAAATGTAGTCTGGCCTACTGTACAGAACAAAAATATAATCATAAACTACAGTATATATGTATGTACATACAGGGTAGGAGCATTACCTCCCTATGACCGACCCGGCCCACATAGTCTAGTATATAGAGGGATAACGATGCAACATTAAAAGTTAATAGCATACATTGCCTGTTAATATTTTATATCAATATTAAAATAAAGAAAGAACAATCTGACTTGTAGTTCTCGAAATATAGGGTCCAAAACATCGCAGAAAATAATTGTTTTTAGCCACGAACGAAGTAAATAAATTGCGCCCTCAGTAGGCACTTGTATGAAATTTAAAAATTACGGTTTTTAGTAATAAATTTTGTATACCAACATTGTAAAATTCAATCAAATATGATATTACATGTTTATTAAATAAAAAAGTTTATTTAACCTAATTCGAAGAATGTCAATACATTATTTTCCCGACGTGTGTTGGACATGAGGACATGCAGTCCTCATAGACAATTTGAGAAAATTCTTCCGCAGTCTGTTGATTCACTTCAACCAATCAAAGGGCAAGAATCCAAAAATGTGTTAAACCGTGAGCCCTCATAGACTCCCTTTTCCCAGATGTTTTTTGGATCCAGCAGCTGGGACCTATAATTAGTAGAGTTTACAAAATATCGAAAATGTCAGCCTTAGATAAAGCTTTCAAGTTGGTAAAGTTTCTTATTGATTATGTCCTCTGGGTTTAAGGTGGCTACAGTTGCGGCGTGAAAAATAGCTGATTCAAGCAAAAAAGAACATACACTACACTGTACAAGAGATTATGATTGGTTGGAGAAGAGAAATCTGTTATTTTTGTTAAAGATGTATTGTCCCTCAAAAACATGAACAATTTAAGTTATTAAAATAAGACTTTAAATAGGCCATTTTTTTAGTTTTAATAAAGTTATTCACTTTTGTAGAAAACAAAATCAAGAAAAACTATTTTTTATTATAAAAAGACACAATTTCTGCATATTTTGTTTTAAATTGCATTTGTTCAGGTAAATCAATTTTTTTTTCGAACAACTTTTCATCTTACACTGTAAGGAAATGTGTTAATCTGTTGTTAATGTGTTACCCATGATCATCAAAAAATACTATGATTGGTTGGAGATAGATCTTTGTACTGTACATCCGCCAAGGAGGTACAGTATATGTAGTCAATCGCGTGTGTCTGTCTGTTGGCAGGATTACCAAAATGAAAATACAGATAGGTATGTGGTCAATTGGACCACTCCATTAAATTTTGAAGGCAATCCGGACCAGGGTCCCAATTCTAGACCACTTTTTAGTATTATTTTCAGACCTGCTAGTTTTAAAAGAAAGGAGACAATTTTCAAATACCAGTGAGCAGTCTTAAAGTAATAAGTAAACTGAAATTGCATTTTCTTCTCAAGAACTACTTGTCCAAAAGACTTCATTTTTGTACAAGAGGCAAGAGTTTTAATTTGTCATTTGTAATTTTAAAACATAATTTGATTTAATGTACAGGTTTTTTGATACAATAGTTTTAAAAACCTACTTCTTTTCAAATTCACCTGTTTGTTTTGGGGTGGCTGTTCTATTATTAGTCAACTTAAACTATTGTTAGCTGAAAGGCTGGTTACATTACACCAAACTCGCATACACATGGTTGTAGTGAAATTAGCCCAATCACACGCAGCATTAAGACACAAAGATAAAATAAATTTTTCCCCGAAGAAATCTTATGTAATAATATTCGTAGGAGAATTTTACAGTAGGTGGAGGTATGCACTCTTGGGATGCCGTTCTAATATTTGTATGGTTTTAATACAACGCAGGCCCGTATGCAGCATTTATAATGGGGGGGTGCGAGCGAAGCGAGCAACAATGGCTGGGGGCCAGGGGGCCGCCAAGGGCCCCCGGTCAGGGTCCAGGGGCGGAAGGCCCTGGAAAAATTTGCGTTATTTGACGTTCTAAAGACTGATGTAAGACTCTCTGTTGTGGCTTGGGCTAGTTGAACGATGGACACCAGAACTTAACGCTTTCATGATGAGGCCAACTCAGCAGGGGTGGCGCCAGGATCTTCCCGACGCGGGGGCTACATTCCCCGACGAGGGGGCTATGCGAGCGAAGCGAGCATCACTAGGCTGAGGGCCAGGGGCCGCCAAGGGCCCCCGGTGGGGGTCCAGGGGGCGAAGCCCCCGGAAGCAACGCGTTCTAGCGTCATTTGAGGTCTTTTTAATCAGATTTAGGGTAGCCATTTTTTCCATTTTTTATAATGCATAAATAAAATACTGCGTGCAAAAAAACGATGCGCGATGACGGTTTCAATCCATATTTTTCAATTTAAAAAATAAAAGTTCAAAGAAAATTTTGAAAAATAGAGTTGGAGGTCCCGGAAATTGGACTTATTATACTTCAAAACATAAAAAAAAATATATAAGTCCCTATCATGGGTTGTGACTGAGCTAAGAAATGTTTGAAAAATAGAGATGTTAGGTCCCGGAAAATGTACTTCTTGTTCTTCGAAATATGACCAGCTTTATTGTTGGGGCTGAGCTAAGAAAATGTTTAAAACTAGAGCTGCAGGTCTTCAAAAAATTGCATTTTATACTTTGGAAACATCAGGCCTAGAGGCTTAAAAAACGCAAGCGTAGACCTTTTTCAGTCGGGGAAAAAAGTTTATTCCTCCCAGGTGTATGCATGCGTACCATCTGGACTTCCGAGTGGTGAGAAATTCATGACATACAGGATATTGAAAATGTAATAACTATAGCTATAATGTTGGCTAAGCGAAAATGGCATGTTTTTTTGTTTAGTAATGGATGAAAAATTTATTTTAGGTGCCCCACGGTACAGAAGGTTACTTGTAAATTAAAAAATTGGTGAACAAACGAACAATTAACATAATTCGTTTTTGCTGTAGTGTAGCGTACGTCGACGCAGTACACGACGTAACCGTCGGTAAACTTCGCCTGGAAAATAACACATTACACATTTTGGTCCCTGGATGAAACTTGATATCACGCGTCTCGACCCAACGTTGAACGATTCGTACAAAGGGATACCGCCAGACAAGTGCGTACCTAGCTATTGTTTAGTAGTAAGTTAGATCGCTGGCAATAATGAATGCATATAAAGTGCATAATATCACTCTGACGTACTCTCACGGTCAATGAAACGTCGCGGTTTTCTAGGCGCTGAAGCTAGCTACGAAGTGAACGCGAACGCTTTTTACTGTATATTATATTCCCCGACAAAAAGTACACGTGTTCCCTGACGTTAAGTTGTCTGTATTTCTCCAGCAAACACTTTACCGCGTACCGCGTACATGAAGCGCTAAGCTATTGCTTGTCGTCACATGATCGACTGCGCATGTTTTACATCGAGTTTGTAGTCAGTTCAGATTCCGTAATTTAATTACCGGTATTTTTTCATTTTATATTAGCATATTTTTGTTTGTATACCATTGATAATGTAAATTTTGTATATATATAATGATATTGTCTTTAGTTAAACAAGACAAGAAAAAATACCAACCGAGGAAATAGTGGACCTTTTGGGACTTGGGGGGGTGCGTCTGCACCCAACGCACCCCCCCTGGATACGGGCCTGCAACGTACCATTCTTTTCATATTATTAAGCAGGCACATCTTTGTTTAAAGTTTGAAGAAGAAGAAAAAAAAAGAAGAAGAAAGAAAAATTTAATTTAAACATGCTTTCATCATGATCATTGTCTTACAACAAGTCAAGTCGCTGCCTAAAAAAATAGTTAGCCTACCGAAAAAACAAACAAAAACCTCTCTAGGCAATGGTGGTGTAAAGTTTAATACAGACCAATCTATCTTAAATTCAAAGATATTTTTCTAAAGATCTATTGATATACAGTTACAGTACATTATTATATAAACCTACTACATCTACAGTAGGTAATTGAATGCATGTTTCCTCACAAGTGATTTGATTGCGCTGCATGAGGACGTGAACAATTATATTAGCAGTGAGAATCAATGCTAATTTCTTATGCAACCTCACCTTTGATAAATGAGCACAGTTGCTGTAACTGCTGTTGATCGCAGAGAATAGGGACTTTACAAAACACGACGGAAAGGCACAGGACGGAGTTTAGCGTGAAATTCTTTTTAGGTCAATAAAGTTGCCATTTTACCGTTTATGGAGAACTACTAGAAATAATGTATATATAACCTTAAATACATAGTTCAAATTACACTTAACACATGGAATTTCTAATTTTATTGTTTAATAAAATAACATTTTTATTGGGTTAAAATGGCTGTGTTAAAAGCGGCGTTTAAATGCGAGGCGCCCCTAGCTAGGAAGGCTGGCCTACTGTATGCTGCATCACCAGAGACAAGCGATTCAATTCAGAAGGGCCTCGCGCCACGAGTCAGGGGAGGGAGAGAGATATATTGCCAGTCGCCGTCTTTGCGCAAGTGTGCATAACTAATAAAACGACTATGTCGACTGATTATGATTTTACGCTCTAGCAAACACAGGATTCGTCCCTAATATCACAAGGTATTCAACATTCAAACATCAATGTTTCAGTCTGTACTCACAAAAACCAATATTTATATATTTATTTTTTATTTTTAAACCTTAAAGAATTCATTTGAATACAACTAGTCTATATACTATTCAACTAATGCCCCGACAGATACCTACCTAGTCATCATCAGACATGATGAACTGCAATATAAGAAGAATGCAATGCAATGCATCAATAAATAATGTTAAAATCAGTGAGATAGATGTTTAATGTAGTGGTAACTTTTTGAAATCACATTAAATAAATCACTTAATCAATATGATTGTAATGTATTTTCCGGTTTCTCACTTCTTCAGTTTTTACTGTAATAAAATCTCTCTCCCTATGTTTTGAAGTTCAGTAAGTTTTACAAGATCGTAATTATAACCTACAGTAAGGTGTAGGTTTCATGATATAGGTGTGGTTGTTCAGAGGGTGTTGTTGTCCTAGGGACATAGCAGTTGTCCTAGAGGGTAGTTGTCCTAGGAGGGTAGTTGTCCTAGAGGGTAGTTTCCTAGGGGGTAGTCGTCCTAGGGGGTAATTGTCCAGGTGGTGGTTGTCCTAGGGGGTAGTTGTCCGGGTGGTAGTTGTCCGGGTGGTAGTTGTCCGGGTGGTAGTTGTCCGGGTGGTAATTATCCAGGGGGTAGTTGTCCGGATACGATTTTAATCACCCCCACTATACAAACACACAAGTTTTGAGGCGGCGGTGGTATTTCTTGTTGTTTTTTACTAGGCTCATATGGTGACTAGCTTTAAACAGACACATATTAGATGGTTTATCGGGCAAAGGATTCGCCGAGCAATAATACAAAAGTTGAACAAAAATTTACCTAAGAAATGTTGTATGCTCGACTTTACCCCAATCTACCTCTACACAATCAGAATTTCCCTTCGATGAGAGCCTGGATCATGGGATGGGATAAGGCGTCAGCTGTATTAGGGCCTACATTTTTGCTCGGTGGCAATTTAATTCAATGATTTAATTACTTTTATGAATAAAAGATAAAATTCTTTTATTATCTGTCCTTGGTGTCACCAAACAATAATATAAAAATATTTGAAAAAAAAAAAAATATCTTTTTCAGTCGATTTTTAAAATAAAAAAATGTTAAAAATCAGAGGCAGGCCAAAATCCATATCCACAAGTATTTTTTTTGTCATCATACCAATAAAATCACACTTGCTATTGCACATTTTTTAAATTCTATGCTTGTGCTCTAAATATTTTTTTTTTTTACTTTTAAACACTTTAAGAAACATGTTTCAAAATAGAAACAATTTGCAAAGACTGACACACATTTGAGTACTTAACATTAACCATTAGCAAAATTAACCTTACAGTTATGGACGACCCAAGAGTACTGTAAATATGAAGTACCATTAGCATTTTGAATCAACCACTCAACTTTTCTATTATCTTAAAATATAGCAACCAAAACTTTCAATATTGTCTTTGCTTCATTTAAAATACCACTTGATTAATGTTGTTGCACATACTGAACTGGTATAAATGTAGGATTGTGACTCACAGACTACTTCAAAGTTATGCATACTGCAAATGTTAGGGTATTTTTCTTTCTGCATAATTATCAATAAAAGTTGTGTTAAGCTACAGTATTAAGCAGAATACTGTATGCTTAGCAATACTGACATTGCTGGAAGCTATTTCAAAATAAATGCATAACCTCACAAATTATAATGAAATGGAACAGGCTTTACAGTATAATAAATAGTGCCCTCTATGCGATTACCACGCTCTTTCATAGTTGCCATTTCTGGCATTATTATGCTTTTTGGAATTATTTGGAGGCCCACAGCATCTGGCATAATGCTGTGGCATTATTTAGCCGTTTTTAGCATAATCTGCAATTACCATTACCTGAGTGGAGTTGTGGCTTGGTGGTTATGATGCTTGGCTACCACTCCAAGGGTCCTGGGTTCAAGTCCTGTCACATGTCAGGATTTTTCCTAAGGACCAAATTACAACTCCCCTCCCAAAGACTTCTATAAGACTTTGTTTATGTAGAACATCTTGTGTATATATTTGTCTTGTAAAACTCTGAGGGTTCCTAATGATCAGCATTATACTGGATGGATCACCCTCATTAAATATGGTTAAAAAAAAACAAACCATGCTCTTCCTCTTTGATGAGCAAATGTATTTCAAATACACAAATGTGAGGAAGTACAGTGAGTGTGGACTTTGTTCACTTCAAAATAAACAAAGAAAGTCATTTCAATTTCAACATCCTATTATGTTAATAATTTAAAGTCAAATTGAACTTTCAAAATGGTGTAATTGTAAAAATTCTTTTCAGTTGTATGTTTCTTGATCAAAAGTTTAAATAATTATTTGGTGTAATCATGGAGGTCTAATTTTATACCTCCATTGTGTAATGGTCATTGTCAATTTTATCGGACTAGGATGCGAGAGCCATAGGTTCAAGACATGTCTGCCCATATTGCTTGTACATTATTATTACAAAAAGATACATTTATATTCGTGCTAAATATGGTTTAATAGGTGATCAACATTGATTCACTGACACCAACTCTTTAAAAATGCACAAATGAATCACTACATACATTTTCAACTTCATGGAAACCATTTATGCAATTACAATTAACATTACAATATATCTGTATGCTTGCAATAATCAATCAAATTAATAATCACTTAAAATAAGTGTAGGAGAATTTGTAATTGTTTTTTTTTTTGTCATTTAAAAATAAATAAATAACTAAAAAATGGCTTGAAAATCAGGGTGATGCTTAACAAGTAAATACGGTATATATTTATTTTGCCTTAATGTAGCATGTGTGGTGGACAGTTTTTAAAGCTGATTAAAGTGGTATGTATTTATTTTTGAATGATATATTCTTAGTCATAAACCATAAAGAAAACATAGGCCCACAATTCAAATATAAATTTACTTTAATAATATTTACCTAGAGTGGGAATAAAAACTTAAAGGCTTTGTCACACAACTTCTAAACAGGACATGCTACCACACCACTATTAATGTACCTTTTATGACACCACAATGCCTTATTCCCTAGAGGTAGGCTAAACACACAATCAGATCCAAAGAGTGATTATGTAAGGGCATTGAACTTTAGAGTTTATCTTTCAAGGGGTACAAGTGTATATTATTGTCTACCTGTGTATGATGAGTCATAGACCCAATAATACAATCTGTGATACTGCAAAATATAGGTAGTAGGATTATGTTAATGTTATGAATAATGATAGAAATAAATGCATCAAAGAATACTATGTTGATAGAGAATGCTTTATTAACATACTATACTGTATGTGTATATGTGGGTGGATTTTTTCCTACATTCAGAAATACTGTATTCATAGAGCATGATAGAAATACTGTATTTATAGAGCATGATAGAAATACTGTATCTATAGAACATGATGATAGAAATACTGTATTCATAGAGCATGATAGAAATACTGTATTTATAGAGCATGATAGAAATACTGTATTATAGAACATGATGATAGCAATACTGTATTCATAGAGGATGATAGAAATACTGTATTATAGAACATGATAGAAGTAGTATTCATAGAGCATGATAGGCATAGAGCATGATAGAAATACTGTATCTATAGAACATGATGATAGCAATACTGTATTCATAGAGGATGATAGAAAATCCATATTTATAGTAGAACTAGATAAAAATACTGTATTCATAGAGCATGATAACAAATAATACTGTGTTTATAGAACAAGATAGAAATGCTGTTTCATAGAGAATGAGAGAAATAACTGTACATGATAGGAATACTGTATACATACAGTACAGCATGATAGAAATACTTTATCTATAGAACATGATAGAAATACTGTATTCATAGAGCATGATAGAAAATCCACATTTATAGAACATGATAGAAATACTGTTTTCATAGAGCCTTATAGGAATACTATATACTGTACATAGGGCATGATAGAAAATCCATATTTATAGAACATGATAAAAATATTGTATTCATAGAGCATGTGTTTATAGAACAAGATAGAAATACTGTTTCATAGTGAATGATAGCAATAACTGTACAGTATAATATCGATAGAGTTCACAAAACATAATTATTCTGTATGATACTATAGTGATTTTAGGATGCATCATGAATAGAAATACTGTACAAGTACTCTCATTAAACCTATTATAAAAAATACAGTTTTTTTGTAATGGCTTTGAAATGTTTTGTGGTTTAACTAAAGTTAAAATTTGAGGTTTTGACATAATTTCTGTGTTTCAAATACTAGATCACTTGATAGTCTATCAATTCACTGTCAACTGTAGTAATTCCAGATAGTAAAACGATAATAAATAGCTTTACCTGAGGCAAATCCACTTCTTAAATGTAAACATTTTCTGTGTGTGGTAAGTAATGAATTTTTTTTACATCAAGTTTGGAAAATCTAATACTGTATGTTGCAATGGGCTTTAAGAACAATCACTAATACAGTAATGAGAGAGAGAGTTAATGAAATGTAACTTATCCGGCAAAAAAATGATTTTAACACTGTATTGCGCTAAACATTTACTATTATTGCGCTAAACATTTACTATTATTGCGCTAAACATTTACTATTATTGCGCTAAACATTTACTATTATTGCGCTAAACATTTACTATTATTGCGCTAAACATTTACTATTATTGAACTAAACATTTACTATTATTGCGCTAAACATTTACTATTATTGCGCTAAACATTTACTATTATTGCGCTAAACATTTACTATTATTGCGCTAAACATTTACTATTATTGCGCTAAACATTTACTATTATTGCGCTAAACATTTACTATTATTGCGCTAAACATTTACTATTATTGCGCTAAACATTTACTGAAAAATGTAGGGAAAATGGTACATGTATAATACATACTGTATGTTTTATATTTTCTCTTTAAAAAGATGCTATATACTGTATCTCTAGCCTATGTAAATACATGATTGGTTGAAACTGCATCACATGACTACTGCTGCGAGGATCGTAAATCTTATATTTTCTCGAGTACGATGATATTGATTTGATGAGTAATTTTCACGTCATTATTGTGTCCCTGTCATTATGTATGCTTTATCGAGGGCCCTAAATGATCAGTTCTATTGGAACTGGATAGGCTACCCTCAGTAAAGATGGTAATAAATAAATAAAATAAATAAATAAACATATAAAATCCAGTAAATTCTCGAGTACGATGATATTTACTGTGTAATTTTCATGTGGCAACACTCGGTTTTGGCGTTAAATAAACAAAAACATTATTATTAATGTAGGCTTATTGATGAAAATTCTTCGAGTGTTGACAAGGTGCGAGTCATCGAGGCACGCGAAGCAAGAGAGATATGCGAGGCACGCCAAATATTTGTGCAAGGCATCATTTTATCATTTCCAAAAGTGCGAGGCATATACCATAGTTTACAATTTTAAAAAGGTGCGAGGCATATCTTAACGTGCTATTATGCTATATTATAGGCCTAATAATCAATTATTTATATTTTAATTGTTTTTTTCATTCAAGTCATATCGTGTCAAATTATACTTTTACAAAAGTGCCCAAACTGTTCAAAAGTTGTGCATCCGTCTTCAATTTTCAATAAACAATAATTGTTATAGCGACAATCAACAAATGACTGCCATGCATGTTGGCATTTTGAGCGTGTTCACTTTACAATTAATTTAACATGTCTCTCAAACATTAGCGTAGTGAAAATAATATTTTGTCACACCCCGCCTCAATTCGGTAGACCTGAGAGCGTGTGTGAAGAAAAGGACTTACGTCCGACAATCGTAATACTAGGCCTAACATTAAACGTTAGCTAATTTTATGCTTATAGCCCTAACCTAGAGGCCTATGTAGAAAATAATTTAATAAATTTTGATATAATAATAATTGGTGTAATATTAATAATGTTTACACTATTCCTGTTTTAGTAGGCTAGGTATATTACGAACGATTTTTATTTATTGTTGTCCATGTACGTACTTATAAACCTGGCGCTAGTTTCCTTCGCTTGTATTTTGACTCAAAATTTGATAACTAACTTTATCATGTGAATACCACACCTTACAAGTATGCCTCATGAGTACTTTAATGAAAGAATCACATAAAAAGTAACAAATAAATCCTAAAATTAATGATTTTGCAGGCGTGTTTCTCGCACACTGTTCGCAAATTTAACTTATTTAATGTTCAATATTTTTGTTTCTATGGAGCGCCAAAAGAGCAACGATAATAGAGGACTCAAATTCAGTGGAATGCATCAATTTCTCATGCATTTATTGGTGAAAAACATGTTTAATTTCAATATATTTGTTAATTTGTCAATAAAAATGCTGTAATATGTTATTGCTAATACGTCTGCTCTGTTTTCAAAGAATAATAATCGATCCTAAATCAACATCACTACCTAGCCTAGGACATCATACTTAATATAATATGATGAATTGTTCTATTTCATTCTTTAAAAGGTTAACGAAACCATGTATAGTATCAACAGTAACATTTTTCCTTACTGACAGTGACAAACTTATTGAAATTTTATGTGATTTTCACCAAATAATGCGTTAAATATATGAATTTCTTAATCTAGAAAACTTTTTTCTTCTTTTTTTTTTTCTAGACACCCAAATAATTTCAATTGTTTTCTGAATCTTACCATGGATTACTCTATGCACTTATACAAAATAACTACAGTTTATGTAATCTCTTTAAATATACTGTAAGGCTATTTGAAAAAAACAATCAACACAAATGTGTTGACATCAACACCTGCAAGACAAAACAACTTCTTATCCAACTTCATCTAAAGTATTTAGATAATCCTTTAAAATCTAAAAAAGATTAGATCACTATTGAAATAATCCACGTACAGAATTAAGATTAGGTGAAAGATTGTATGAAAGCACAATTATTCAAACAAAAATTAAGAAAAAAGAAAGTCTCCCCCCTTTAAAGAAGTAATCAGATCAATTTTTAGACAGGAAAAATAAAGCACATATAAAAAACATCATTGTAAAAATGAAAGATTTTCCCACTTGGCAGTCGCTTGAAACGAAAGGCCTTATCGCATGTTAAAACTTGTGTGGTAATGGAATTTAACCTAAAAAAAGTGCTTTGCATGATGTGTGTGTTGTTAATAAAAAAAATTGCAAAAGGAAAGGAAAGTCCTAATTGTTCATAGTTCATTCCCTGTAGGCTTCAGTATTTCCAAACTTTTACCCATTTATTTGGTCGTACAGTGCTACAATAAATATTCTAAAGAAAATCATGAGAGATATTGTGTTTATACTGTACAGTAGTACATGATGAATAATATATTGAATCAAAGTAACTAAATAAACTTTTTGACAGTACTATATTATAAAATATATATATTATATCTTAAATATCACATTTTTATGAAACCATCAGTATGTGGAAATAAATTGACATAAACATACAGTGTATCATAAAATGTACACGTTTTTATCACAACTATTGCACTTTGTACATGACTTATATTACTTATTGATTTAAATTGGATGGATTACCACTAACATTCTCCACTGGTGTACTTCACTAAATAAATACCTAGCGGTCAGATAACTAATTGACCAATACATAGCGGGTAGTAACAAAGTGCGAGGCAGCGAGGCAAGCGAGGCAGGGAAGGCATGCGAGGCAAGTCAGAAATTTATGCGAGGCATCGTTTTACCATCATCAAAAAATGCGAGGCATCATTTTATCATTTCTCAAAATTGCAAGGCAGGTAATCACCGAAATTGAAGTAGCCTAGGCCTAGGCCCGCTAGGCTAGTTTCCGTTTGCACCTGCCTTGTATTTTAACCAACTTTATCCTGAATACCACAGCTTAGAATTAGTAGGCCTACTTTAATGAAGAAAAATCACATAAAAGTAACAATAAATCCATTAAATTGGTGATTTTACAGACGTTGTTTTTCTCGCATTTCGCACACTCAATGTTCAATATTTTGGTTTCTATGGAACGCCAAAAGAGCAAAATTAATTAGAGGGCTAAAAACTCTGTGGAATCCATTTATATTTAACGCATTATTTGGTGAAAATCAAGTACAATTTCAATAGATTTTGTCACTGTCAGTAAGGAAAAATGTTACTGTTGATAATGTACACGGTTTCGTTAACCTTTTAAAGAATAAAATAGAAAAATTCATCATAATATCCTTAGTAGGATGTCCTAGGTCTAGACTAGGTAGTGATGTTGATTTAGGATCGATTATTATTCTTTGAAGAAAACAGAACAGTATCAGCAGTAACATATTACAACATTTTTATTGACAAATTAACAAATATATTGAAATAAAACGTGTTTTTCACCAATAAATGCATGAGAAATTGACGCATTCCACTGAGTTTTAGTCCTCTATTATCGTTGCTCTTTTGGCGCTCCATAGAAACAAAAATATTGAACATTGAATAAGTGAAATTTGCGAACAGTGTGCGAGAAACACGCCTGTAAAATCATTAATTTAAGGATTTATTTGTTACTTTTTATGTGATTCTTTCATTAAAGTACTCATGAGGTATACTTCTAAGGTGTGGTATTCACACGATAAAGTTAGTTATCAAATTTGGAGTAAAAATACAAGCGAAGGAAACTAGCGCCACGTTTATTAGTACGTACATGGACAACAATAAATAAAAATCGTTCGTAATATACTTAGCTTACTAAAACAGGAATAGTGTATCATTATTAAATATTACACCAATTATTATTATATCAAAATTGATTAAATTATTTTCTACATAGGCCTCTTATCTAGGTTAGGGCTAAGCATAATAAAAATTATTAGCTAAAGTTTAATTTTAGGCCTAGTATTACAATTGTCGGACGTAAGTCTTTTTTCACACGCGCTCCAGAATTCTGTCGCAATTTTTTTCTTTGCGGCATGTTATTGGATCGGCATATCAGTTACCTTTTATTCACCGCCAGTTATTGAACTTGTCCTGGCAATCGCTGTTCACCTTATTTGCGAGAGAGGTACACGTGTTGTTCCTAGAGAATGGAATGTCAAAAATGTCTTTGGCACGCCGCTCAGAGAGAAGTCTGTGCGTTGCTGCTAAAACCATGTGCTATAGTAGGGGAATGCACCACAATCCTCTGAGCTGAGGGCTGAATCATTCCGCTACCTGCTAATAGTAAAGAGGGATTTTCCATCTCTCGGGTCTACCGGATCTAGGCGCAGGGGTGTGACAAAATATTATTTTCACTCTGCTATGTTCGAGAGACATGTGAGTGAACACGCTCGAAATGCCAACAAACATTGCAGTCATTTGATGAGTGTGTCGCTATAACAATTATTGTTTATCGAAAGTTGAAGACTGTCGTTCAGATTTTTTAACCGTAGTTTGGGCACTTTTGTAAAAGTAAAATTTGACACGATATGACTTGAATGAAAAAACAATCGTTACATAAAAATAAACAACATGATGAGTGTATACACGAATCTATTTAGATACGCTTGTATCGATTGATTATTAGGCCTATAATATAGCATAATAGCACGTTAAGATATGCCTCGCACCTTTTTGAAATTGTAAACTATATGCCTCGCATGCCTCGCACTTTTGGAAATGATAAAATGATGCCTCGCACAAATATTTGGCATGCCGCGCATGCCTCGCTTGCCTCGCTGCCTCGCACTTTGTCAACACTCATACATAGCCATAGTCTACTGTAGCCCAGTTTCTACTAAACCACTCAATGATGTACAACAAATGTGGAAATCCTCTTTCATCTACCTTGACATTGATCAAATAGTACTGGGATATGGAAAGTGTTGTGAAATACTTTACTGTACATTCTGCTGTCAATATTTAAAGACACCGGACCTTCTAAAAATAATGCATATATATATAACTTATTTATATAACCTTACACTTGCACTGATGAAGGGCTAGTGTTGCCTGAAAGCTCTGCTAACTTTTCTGGCTGTTTTACTTTATCCTTTTGATTTCGCTTTTCGCTCAATTTCCATTGAGATCCAGCCACTGTAATTTTTTCAGTATTTTGCCTTTGGATTTATATAATATATAACTTTAAAGACATTTAACCAGGTCATTTTTTGTATTATATGTGCGTTCTGGGGTTAATTATGGAAAACAGAGAAAAACAATGCACTACTGTACCTACATTAAGTAGCTCGCGTCGAAAGTTCTCTCGTAGATGTTTCTAGGCCTAGCTTAGGCTTAGTTTTGTAGGCTTACTGTAGCTGGTAAAGTGCCGTAACGTATGAACACCTTACACTATCTAGGGCTAGTCTGACATTGTCGCGTTGCTGAATTGTTTTTGGCAGAATTTGTTAATACAAATTGGGGAAAACCTGAAATTTTAGCTGAAAAGTTACGGTTCTTTTATTTGTTTACCCTTTCATGCGATCAACCGAAGTGGGTGCATCACACCACAATATGAAAATATCAATCCGCGCATGATGCATGTTGGGATTTATAGTGGGCCGCTAAAATTATTAGAAATAGGATAGACTTATTTTTCACATAGTATTTATGTTTTACATAAATGTAGTGTGTGACCTTAAATTATGTCAAAAAAACGTAGGTCTACAGTAGTGTCTTTTGTAAAGAACTGTAATTGTACAGTACTTAAGTGACATGGGCAATAAAAATCAACCATAAATGAAAACATAGAAATTTACCTTATAAATATCTGGAATTAAATTTTAATCCAAGTGAATCAACAAAAATGTCCAAATGCAATGTAATTTTTATCCTATTTTAACTTAAAGTACACTAATCAGTGTGCAGTTTGGTTGTAGGCTGTACTGTATATGTAAAATAATGCTTTAGTGTCCAAAACAAATCAATATTTGGCTGTTTTGTCAAAGAATGAATGCTGGTTTAGGTCATTATTCCTTTAGCTTATTCACTAAAGAATAGAAAACATGATGTCATGCATTGTACACCAACAAGTTCTGATTAACTGACCCAAAAGAGAATTATTTGTTCTGACAGAAAATGAATAGACGACAATTTTTAATTGAGTGAACAAACACTGAAGTGTTGGCTACAAACTCCAAGAGAGTTGTATTGTTGTTTAAAACATGGCTTGAACAGCCGCTATAGGATAGATAAAGAATAAGAATGAATGCCAAATAATGTAATATTACTCCCAAAATTGGCTTTCTATCAAAATTCTTGATTAATAACACATAATTAACTGATCTTTAATAAAAAATACATAGAAAATTTGCATATCTACAGGTAAATCTAATTTTCCATAAAAATGCTATTTTTTTCTTCGTTTTCTTGGTATAAAGTTGGATTGAAGAATTAACAGTACATACATCAGTACAATATAATTTGTAGGAAAAACAATTATTGTTCTTTATGGTCTAATTTAATTTTTTTTTAAATAAAATTATGACTTTATAAAGAATATCATATGAAAATAAAATGTTAAGAGATTATCAATTGTGGGTGTCATACTGTAGAGCTCTTTGCTTTGGCACCAACAAATCAAATTGTTTACTTAATTTAAGTCATAAAGCCATGATAGTTAAAGACCCATTCCCTACAATTTTTGACATTTTGTAAAAATAATGCATATATACAGTACAGTATATTACTTAAAAAATATTTATAGTACACTAGCTATAGGCCTAGCCTGACGTTGTACAGTATACAGTAGTTGCTGCATTTATTATTGTCTTTCTGTTTTTGCCAGACTCCGGTATTTTCACTGAAAAGTTAGGACAAGCAACTGAGATGTTGCTAATACATTTCACATGATGTTCACCTGACCAAGAGTATCATAAATAACCATAACAACTTCAGTTTGTTTCTCTTTTGTAAACTTCCTGCTGCTACACCACCTAGGGTGGGGTGTTTAGTAAGGTGTTTATGACATATATTCAATAAAAAATAAATTAAATTATAAATTAATTTTAAATAAAAAAAAACGACATTTTTTTTAAATTGCTTAATAAGAAAAACAAAATATGAACCGCTTCAATTTGAAATATATTATTAATTTGTACCTGTAGTAGTTCTATGTCGTCTGCATTTAATAAATATACTGTATATTACATAAATATTCAATTGGTTTAAAGTCTCAATCCCACAATAATAACAAATTTCCTAAATATGAAAAGAATAAATTAAATAACAGTCATACCTCTATAGAAATGAAGGATTTGTTACCGTAACCATTTAAATATTATCCCTTTTTAGTCTAGCAGTTTAGATATCCTATGGAGTAACCATGCCTATACCAAGTAATGAACACAGTGGTATTATTTCATGAATGAGGGTAATTTCCAAGGAACTTATCCATAGATCTAAAAGAGACCCTATAGACTCAATCAATCACACAACAAACAGGAAATGCTTGAAAGCCAATCAAAGCTATTTAATAGAACTGAAAGAACTTCACACTTTACCCCAATAACAACAAAGACACTGGAAAGTGAAAACAAATAAAAAGTACAGCATTATCTGTCATGAGTGATGGGCTCATGATCTTAAATAAAGTCCCATATCATGATGTAATAAATAGCCAGTATGCTAATGTTAGAACATTACACTATTATAAGAAATGGAAACACAGACTTTGAATATATCCTAATAAATATTAAAGTGTACTGTACTGATTTATTTAAAAAGATTAATTGTACAATAGAACAGACCTTCAAACAAGAAAAAAAAGATTCTAGTATGTTTCTCTTACTTCAAAAGTATTGAGTATACAGTATGATCTACTTTTAAAATCAATCCTGTACTCCTGAATGTGGTTTACATACGGTACAGTAAATAAATTTGTTAAAGATGAAAATTCCAAAATTCATCTTAACATATTTTAGGCCTTACAATATCCTACTGTTCTGTACATCCTTTCATTGTACCAAGTTCCCATTTCCATGTATCAATAACACACACAAAATAACATAATATAAATTTCCAAAAAAAATAAGTAATTGTGATTACATGAAATGTATTCGTTCAGAAATGAACATTGTTCAGATCAATCGATTGACCAATAATAAGTTAGCATAAACAAGATATATCTCTTTATGGAATAGCTGACTATCAAACATTGGTTGAAAAGTTCACTATTTACCTAAATTAACACCTTGAAATCTTATTTACTCAAAAAATAACTGTTTTACTGTTCTTTACATTCCATTTGTGAAGAAAACGTGCACTTACTCATCTACGCAGGCCTACCAAATCTTACTATTGATTGAAGGCTGTGTCCCAAAAAAGTAATTAAAATATAACTGATCTTAAATTTAGAACCAATAAATATTTTTTAATGAAACTTAATAAAACTTTCTATGGAGTAAAAATGGCATGTTGCACACAAAATTTAATGGAGCGCATCACGCTTTATGATTTTTCCCCTAGATTTTAATTTGTTTTTTCTCAATCAATTCTCTTTCACATAATTTGTATTATGTCATCATAACGTGAATTACTTAATTTCATCTATACAGTATTTTTTTAACACTAACAGTTATAGCTCCTTGGAATGAAAAGTTACGCACATGATTACAATCTATTATGGAAGCTTTTGAATTGTAGATATGAATTCATATAAAAATGTTTGTCTCCGGGTGTCATAACATCATCATATGGCCAGTTAAATTAAACAAGGCCAACATCCATTAAGTCGCGTGCTACAATGCATAGTGATACCGGACCGACAGACAGACAGACCGACCGACCGACATAGTGAACTATAGAGTCGCGTCCACGCGACTAAAAAGGCATAATTTTGACGAATTTTTGAACTTTTTCATCAAAAACGTGCGCAAATTATCCAATTTGACGTGCTCGTATGATGTAATTTTAAGTCGAAATTGTTTAAAAGTTGGTAAAATTATTAGAAAAGGCTGCAAAAACATAAATCACGCGAAAAAAGTATGTATTTAACACTACGTGCGCACCGCGAGCGTAAAAATTTGCGCGCGTATGGAAATTTTTGACATGCTCAAAATGACAAGAAACGCGTAGAAAGTGGATTAAAAATTAATTTTGCGCATTTTAAAATTTTAAATGCGCGTGCGCGCGTAACTTTGTGTAAAACACACATTTTTTTTCAACAGAAAGTTAGCGCCTGATATAAATTAATCTTTTGCAAAGTTTCAATTTAAAATGTTTTTTGGTTTTTGACCTATGTTAAATACGAGAAAATCGTCAAATCGCGCGTAAATCACGTTGCGCAACTCTAACGTCATTCACAATAGCACAATTTCACGTAAATGCCCACATGTTGACATCAAAACAGTTCAAAAAGTACAGAAAAGCAATAAAACGCATAGTGATACCGGACCGACAGACAGACCGACCGCCATAGTGAACTATAGAGTCGCTTCCACGCGACTAAAAATTATTAAATGTATCGCATTTAAAATTTCTTTTCTACATGTACAATTACCTTCCAAGTTTAATATGATCTAGCTCAGACAGTCATCTTGAAGTTTCTATCTTCATGTGTCACAAATTCAGTGTTCTCCCCAGGCCTTTGAAGCGTCACGGTACCGTGACGCTTAAAACCTTATCCGTGACGCTTAAAAATATCAACAACAACAATCTAAAAATAGATTAACAGGCAGGTACGGTACTTTTTCTAGAGCTGAGGCGCGGCATGCATAAAGAGCCTAATGCATACGAGACACGTGACATGACCACTAGACGAAAAACAAAAGACTGCGTAACAAAGTGTTAAACAACTGAGACTCGCTTTCACCGGCCGCCGCCGAGAGATGTAAACACGTGTTTTGTTACTGCCATGTCTCTCTTTCGATCTCTAGTATTGGCTGTTGTCTAAAATGTGGTAACTTGTATATTGTAAATAAAGTAAATGATTGATTGTATTGTTTTTCTTGTAAAAATGTTATGTGTATTAAAAATAAATATCAATGATATTATTATTTTCAATATCACACTGAATTAATCGACTCTATCGGTGGGATTTACTCTTTCGTCGGTAACATACGCACGTCATCAAATGATTTCTAGGCGCAATTCAATGCTAGCTGCTTTGATAGTATAATACAATACATTCAAGAAGGCTATGATCGTTTTCCTATTTGCTAGTGCGCTAAAGTCTTATTTCACTTAACATTTGTACATCGGTGCTAGAATGTTTTAGGCCCTACTTCGTGAGAAAGTCGAGTGACAAGGGATGTCACATGCTATTGTGATATCAGTACTGCATACTGTATGTCACATGGTGCTTTCACCGGCCGCCGCCGAGAGATGTAAGCACCTTTTGTTACTGCCATCGATCTCTAGTATTGGCTGTTGTCTGAATCGTCTAAAATGTGGTAACTTGTATATTGTAAATAAAGTTTTCAGTTAAAACAATGATTGATTGTGATTGATTGATTTTTCTTGTAAACATGTTATGTGTATTAAAAACTGAATATCAATGATATTTTCAATATCACATTGAATTAATTGACTCTCTATGGATCGGTGGGATTTACTCTTTCGTCGGTAACATACGCACATCATCAAATGACAAAGGCGCGATTGATTTTCTAGGCGCAATTCAATGCTAGCTGCTTTGATCGTATAATACATTCAAGAAGAAGGCTACAATCGTTTTCCTATTTGCTAGTGCGCTATGAAGTCTTATTTCCGGGCAACTAGAGGTGTCTTACTAATGATGAGTAGGCCTAGTTTTATTTCATCGGGACTTGCCGAAAAAAATGTTTTTTTATCGCATATGTTTACCCGCCGGCGAAAAAAAAAGTAGGCTACGATCGTTTTAATGTTTGCTAACGCGCTATAAGGTGTCGTTTCCGGCTAACTACAGTTGCCTACTGCCTGATGTGTAGGCATTTTTTTTTTTTCATTTATCGCGTATGTTTACCTGCGGAAAAGGCTACGATCGGGCTGTTTGCTAGCGCGCTATGAAGTGTCCTTTCCGGCCAACTACAGAGTTGTCCTACTGATGAGTAGGCATTTTTTATTTCATCGGGGAATTCCCCTTGACGTTCGTAATGAACGCAAAAAATGTTTCTTATCGCGTATGTTTACCGGCGGCGGAAAAAGTAGGCTACGATCGTGCGGTTTGGTAGCGCGCTATGAAGTGTCTTTCCGGCCAACTACTACAGAGTTGTCCTACTCATGAGTAGGCCTAGTTTTATTTCATCGAGGAATTCCCCTTGACGTTCGTATTGAATTGAACGAACAAACATATTTTTATCGCGTATGTTTACTTGCGGAAAAAGTATGCTACGATGGTTTTACTGTTTGCTAGTGCGCTATAAAGTTTCGTTTCCGGCCAACTAGAGTTGTCCTACTGATGAGTAGGCTTAGATTAGGCCTATTTTTTTTTCATTGGGGCTTCCCCCTGACGTTCGTAATGAACGCAAAAAATGTTTCTTCGCGTATGTTTACCGGCGGAAAAAGTTGGTTGGTCGGAATTCCCCCTTCCCCCTGTAGGGGGGCGGAAGCGTGACGCTTGATGTGAATCCTGGGGAGAACACTGAATTGGATTAAAAGATGGGTCTTGTAATTTCATCTATGTATTATTATCCATATTAGACATATTGACTTCATGTCATACGATGACATAATCATTTTCAGCCTTCATATTTTTATATACTGTACATGCATGGTGCACTTGATTATTTTTGTAGCAGAATATGGACATATTTGGTGTGCCAATTCAAGATGTGATGGAAATGATCTGTAATCCAAAATAGGTGGCAGATTGATAACCCAGCCTCATACAGAAGTGTGCACCTAAAGGCATATGACTGGTTGGGCCGCCGACAAGTTGAGTCGCCGGTAATTTCTATGAAACGCCCGTGCGTCTTTTACGACATATCGCGTAGTGATTAGAGTGGTGTCCTATTCATGGTCTTTAGGTTTACTGTAAAATGTATAATATATAATTACATACTGTACTACAATTTTGTTGGTTTGAAACGCCATAACAAGGAAAGGAAAGTAGTCATATTTAATAATTTAATTGTTTTTAATTTTTCAAGAGGGTAAAAATGCAGTGCACTCCATAATATTTATCTCGCGTGTAGGCCTACCACGTAAAATCACGTTGTCTCTCAAGACTTATAAAGTATTGATATTCTTCGAATGAGGTTAAATAATTATTATTTTGTATTTACTATCTTTTAATATCATATTTTATTGAATTTTACAATGTTAATACACAAAATATTTTACTAAAAAACGGTGATTTTATGTAATTATTTTTCCGAAAAATGGAGTAGGCCTAGTTCATACCTGCCGCCTGAGGGGGCAACATGTTTACGTCAGTTTCGGCTAAAAACGATCATTTTCGGTGATGTTTTAGGCCTTATATTTTGGAATCTACAAGTCAGATTTTCATAATTATTTCTTTAATTGTAAAATTTAATAATATACTAAAAACCGTGATTATATAAACTTTTTGAATATACATCGTTATCCCTAATAAAAATAGAACTTCTATTATTAAATAGAAACGAGCACCGGCGAAAGTTAGGATTTGGCGTTTCATACAAAATAACGTTTTTCTGGCGGCGGCTCAACTTGTCGGCGGCTCAACTTGGCCTAATCCAATCTAAATTGTATTAGAAAGAAAGATAATTTAACTTACAGTATAAAACAGCTAATCAGCACTAATAAAATCCAAATAGTACCATCGACAAATAATACACTGCGGATGTTAATGTAATGTAATTTCTGCTCAATTCTGACTAACGTGGCTAGAAAGTCTAACTAGCTGTAGTACAGTCCCAAAGTATGTGTCGAAAGCAAATAGCCCAGTTGTTAGCCAAGTGCTTGGGCAGACATTGTAAACAATGGCCTAATCAAAGAGGGCAATAGACCATGACAATGCTTTATGAATGCTATTTTCATATCAGATATGTCTGATAATTTATCATTATTATGATAAATAAACAATTAAGTACACAATCATTTATTAAACAGGAAAATGGACATGTGGTATTGTATACAATCAACAAATGTTAATACTACAGTACTTTCTGTTAAAGCGAGATACCACAAACGCTCCAACCAGAATATTTTATACCCCAATGTTTTACATAACTTAATTTATAATGCATTATAAATATATTTAAAAAAACTTTAAATGCCAACTGAATAATAATATTAGATTGTCAGCTATTATTGATGACCAAGTTGGGCAATGCAGTGCTTACAAATTGATAGTGTAGAGGGCGCTATTCAATTGGAATTGCCATCAAACCATGGAGGTAATCTCCATGATCAAACCAGAGAGTTGTTAATTAGATCAAACTCCCTGATCAAACAATCATATTTTTATTCTATAAATAAGTAATTCATGAACTCTAGTACACTTTAATGGTTTGGAGGAATTAATTAACTTATTTTTCAATGTTTTTTAGACAACTATTTAATTTCAAATCAAACCAAGAACAATCACAATAGAACATTACAATCAAATTTTCACTCTCATTTCTTTACTCAGTTTAGTGTATATAAAATGGCAATAATAAAATTGGAATTCATTAAACAAATACATAAAGTATGTATGTATATAAGGTAAAGGTAAAAAGATATGTACCCAAAAAAATGTATTAATGCTGTTTATGTAATGTATTAGTAGTTGAAATAAACTTGGTAAGTAATTTGTTATCACTAGGCTTATAACCTACTAAATACACAATGTGACTAGACTAAAGAAATTATGGCAACACATACATACATTCTAATCACTGTTTTAAATGAGAAATAAATACTTAAAAGTACTTTTTAATAATCAAAATGATAATTTAGATTTATTATTCAGGGGCTAGCGAAAGGGGGGCGCGCAACTGTAGAGAGTCCCCACCAACTCATGGTTGTGGCTGAGTTGAGAGGATTTTGAAAATATAACACCTCTAGATGGTCGGAAATAGCACTCTCACATTATTATAAATGTATTAAAAAATGTTATTAATATTTTAAATATGAAAACTGAGGTACTAGCCTATTAAAGGGTGAAATTTTTCCCATAGGCCTATTTTGAGTATAAGCGTCCCAACAGGGCGCTTTGCGCAAATCAGCGTTTGCACATGGCGGCAAAAGGTGCTTATCCAGGGCGCCGCCAACAGGACCTGTGGCCGAAGCCAACTTTGTTAACTGACGCCCAGATAGCCAGAAATGGTACTCTCGCACATAAAATTCATGATAAATGACACTGCTCTAATTTTACAGGAAAAGACACCCTTGTATACTATAGCTTGCTACCAATGAGCAATATACGATCATACTTTTTCCCTCTAATAAACACACGTGACTAATTAAAGGACGATAACATTTTTTTGCTGATTTCATTCACTCAGTATTAGTTTTGATTGCATTCAAGTTCAATGCGAACATACATCTATGGGAAGCCCCAAAAAAATGCAAAATGAATTTATTTACATCAATTTGTTGAGAAAATTAAATATATAAATTAAATAGGTATTGATACAGTTGGGTGGATGGCCTAGAGAAAAATCGGTTGCTATAATGTATACTACACAGTAACCACAATTAGTGTACTATGATGATACACTATACTAGCCACACATACTGTAGGTAACCACAGCGTTCCACTTTTAACGTATAGGCCTACACTTTATGCTTGCTGACTGCCGGCGATCTAACGCGGTTGTATGGCGGTGTCATTTGTACAAATCGTTCGTGCCCAGCTCGCTGTATAGGTAGCGTCAATATCATGTTACATCCAGGAACCAAAATGCTTTTATTTTTCTGGTGAAAATAGGAAATTCATTTCGCAACTCTTAGAAATTTACAGACAGCAACGGTTATGGTGACCTCTAATAAAAGTAAATTAGCACGACGCTGAAACAATGTGTTTTAATCAAAAGTGAAAGTACTTTACTCTTACGTTTTTTTTTTCAAACTTTTTTTTCTTATGGTAGGATAATTTTTTTTCCCCTATAATGTATACTTATTGTCAATTTATGCCAATCATAAAATTCAAGTGTCATCCATATTAGGTCTCTTTATTTGTTTATTACAAATGAGGTCATTTATATATCCATTGCAGCTGCTGTCAACATCAGAGAAATTATCCACAGAAAACATATAAAACTGATGATACAACCTCATCAGTCAGATATACTTTTCAGTTGCCCATATTCTATTTTTACTGGAACTGAAAACAACCAGTTTGATCCATATAATCAAGTGCGCATACTGGTTCCATACAACTATAATCGCGTCATGCACACGTTATGGTATTTTATTTTTATTTATTATTTTCATGCAATATTTCCATTGTTGAATAGTGTATGTACTTGACCTTAAGGGAGGTTATTTTCTCTAGTTGAACAACAAATTAATTCAAAGCTCTAATTATGCAAGGAAAATTATATGTCCCTGAGATAAATTATCATTTTCATTTCATTATTAATCACTACAGTAGGATTAAATGTTAATTCATACTCACCCTATCCTCAAGATCAGAACAAAATGTTGACTCCCTAACATATTAACAAATCTCTGAATAAACCCGGACAGACAGACAAACAAACACCTAGAAATTTGGTGAATTATACAGTACTATAGTAAAATGTTCCTATTCTTGAGTCCTCTTGCATGTTTATGGTATGTTCAAGTTTTATTGGATATAAAATACTGAATAAATATTGGCAATTTCATTTAACAGTTTGATTGTATGCAAGGACCACCACTTGCATGTTCATGGTACTGTATGTTCTAGGTGTGTTCGATATCAATTGGATATAACTATAAATACTGTACACCACTGATTGGTATGTTCAAGTTTGATAGGACATAAAATACTGCCACTATTTATATTTTCATGGTATGTTCAAGTCTGATTGGATATAGATACTGAACCACTACTTACATGTTCTTGGTATGTTCAAGTCTGATTGGATATAAATACTGTACCACTACTTACATGTTCTTGGTATGTTCAAGTCTGATTGGATATAAATACTGTACCACTACTTACAAGCTCTTGGTATGTTAAAGTCTGATTGGATATAAATACTGACCACTACTTACATGTTCTTGGTATGTTCAAGTCTGATTGGATATAAATACTGTACCACTACTTACATGTTCTTGGTATGTTCAAGTCTGATTGGATATAAATACTGTACCACTACTTACATGTTCTTGATATGTTCAAGTCTGATTGGATATAAATACTGTACCACTACATACATGTTCTTGGTATGTTCAAGTCTGATTGGATATAAATACTGTACCACTATTACTTACATGTTCTTGGTATGTTCAAGTCTGATTGGATATAAATACTGTACCACTACTTACATGTTCTTGATATGTTCAAGTCTGATTGGATATAAATACTGTACCACTACATACATGTTCTTGGTATGTTCAAGTCTGATTGGATATAAATACTGTACCACTATTACTTACATGTTCTTGGTATGTTCAAGTCTGATTTGATATAAATACTGTACCACTATTACTTACATGTTCTTGGTATGTTCAAGTCTGATTTGATATAACTTTAAGTATTGTTGTAATTGTTTATGATTGCTATAGTTAATAAATATTGCACAAGCTCTAATTAGAAATGTTGTCATTTATTAGATAACAGTTTCTGAAAAAGAATTCAGATGATGCAAGAACATTAACCCTAATTAACCTTTCCAATCTGATAAATGTAGAAATCACAACATAAATAATGACTTTAGAATTGCCTACTAAGTAACAACGCCTCAGTTTCTTTCCTATAATAAATCTCTATAATGTTCTTTTTTATTCATTATTATTACAAATAAAAAGCGGTTATAGTCGAGCAGCTTTATGATCAATTTGCTTTCGAATCAGAGCTTTGGAACACGCTTCTTATAATTAATTCCACATCACTCACAAATTTCAGCCTTACTCAGCCTTTGATCTTCAGAAGCATAGAAATGTATTTTGCCAACATCATTAAACGCTGCAAAAACACATAAAGACTTAAATGGCCTGCATCTGGATAATATTTTTTTATGTGGCTTAATTACCATCTGTCACACCAGTATTACAATTACATAAAACTATTTAAGCTAGCTTAATAATGATTGAAAAACTATACTAAATTGGCATACATTTTCCAATTTATAAATTGTATGACAAAAAAAAAATTGTATGTTAATTAATAGAATATGTTTTTGTAAAGCTGAACTATTAATATAGATAAAAATCCCCAGTAGTACGACGTATTAATAAGAAGACTCCAACAATTGTTTGTACTTTTATACACGACGACTACAAAAGGTTGGTCATCTTAAAATTAAAAAATGAGGAATAGTGTGGTACAATATGCCAGTAAATGCCATAACACAGTCATCATCATCCTGCTGTCTATCCATGTGTTATGTTGAAATCATAAAACCTCTAAAAAATCCAGCCATATTTATATGATAATAACCATGGATTAGAGAATTTATTTGATTTATTAAGATTAAAAAATATATTCAAAAATGCAACCAAATATTGAATACATTAGAATTCATAATCATTAAATTTGACAATGTTAATTGATTTACACTCACAAGTCTATCTTTTGCACTTGAATTGCAAATTATCACAAATTACGCATTCAAATTGTAATTTAGCTCATATGCAGTGACAATTGATAAACAGTCATCAAAAATACTAAAAAAATAATATTAATTAAAAGAATTGAATTGCTAAATAGTTAGTGAAACTAAAAAAAAAACACATAAAGAGGTATCTCAGCTATCACCAGACCCATTTTGTACCATGTAATGTAAATTTTATTATTCTTATTGTGCTAAATTCTACATTTTTCCTTTTAAATCTTATATTTTATTGGTTTATCTTCTGCTCTTGCTTTTTTTTTTTTGGTGGTAGCTAGTCCATTTCGGGATAAAAGATGAGTTGATGAAAGATACAACAGGAGGATGCAAGTAAAGGAGATAAAAGACTAATTTATTTTCAAGATCATCACATCTTCAAATTGTGTAGATACAACTTGAATACTATGATTTATAGTTTTAATATCGGTAGTATTAATTAAAATGGTATTTACAAAATTAATTGAAATTGACTACATAATATAATAATATATTGTTTATGGAATTGTTATCATTTACTTCAACAAATTTGTATTTCTTACTTAAATGAATGTATAAAACGTGCAGAAAGCCTCTAGTCTTAAAATATGTATTAAACTTTAGACAGGCTGATACAAATAAATGGGCCATAACCTGGTTGTACCTAAGGAATGAAACATATCCAAAACCATTCAACAATGCAAGCTACTGTATCAAAGCATGACAGAGCAGCATTGTGTGGTCCCAAATCATATGTAATCAAGAATACTACCGTATACTGTAACTTTGAACACAACAAAGTGTGAATATCTAAATTGTTTGAAAGTATTTAACAAGAAACTTAAAAAGTTAAGACTGACTATTTTTAGAAACACATTGAAGAATGCTCCAATAACTAAGGAAAATTGTTTAATGTTATTAATAAGATTTTGAAGGCCACGTCTGTAAATTCATATCCAACTCATGATAATTTACCTGATTTGACCGAACTATTTTTTTGATAAGATTGGTAAAATGTCATGTTACGAAAACTGCTAACTTCCATCTACGTAAAACATTGCTTGCATTCAAAAGTATCTGTTAAATCATACTACCGCTACATAAATCAGTTGCTTCTTGCCTTGACTATTGCAACTCACTTTTCTTTGCCCTACCAAAATCTTTGATGAATCGACTTCAACGTCTCCAGAACACTGCTGCACGCATTCTTAATAGAAGGTCCTCACACATATCTCCTATTATATATAACCTCTATTGGCTGCCTATTTAATTCTGTATAAAATATAAGATCTTTTTACTAACATTTAAAGTGCTACTTCTTAAACAACCTACTTATCTTCTTGATCTTCTTCCCTCCTACACCCCTCTTGCTTGTCTTCCTTCGGCTGATCAAAACCTACTGGTTGTTCCTAGAATAAACACCAAATCCTGTGGACAAAGGTCTTTTTTGTTCTCTGCTGCTTCTCTATGGAATTCTCTCCCTTGACATATTACTAATTCACCATCCATTGCTATTTAAAAAAAACAACTTAAAACGCATCTTTTTAACATCTAATGCCTTTGATTTGATACTGGCGCTATACAAATACCTAAAACAAATAACTAAATTATTAGTATTTTTAAATTATTATTATTATTATTATTCCCTGAATAGGAGTTTTCTGTAGTGCTAAAAACAATTTCTTGTTCGTTCGTGTGTCTCCTTTAATAGATGTGTCCTAACGTAGGGGTGCCACTGTACTTTCCCACGAAAATAGAAATAATTAAAACATCTCTTTTATTTTAAAGTCGAAATAATTTATAGATATCACCAACCCATATAGCATAAAATCGGCATAGGTCATGGTTTTCTCAAACACAGTTCTGGTGGTTAAAGGATTCTTCTCAGATCACATGAATACCGCTGCGAGGATCGTAAATAGTATATATCCTCGAGTACGATGATATTGACTGAGTCATTTTATCTTATGCCATTGTTGAATAAATAAATGTTTTTTGAACTAATTTTCACGTAATTATCGTGTCCCTGTCATTAAACATATAAAATCCAGCAACTCGATGATATTGACTGTGTAATTTTTGCGTTTGCCGATAAATAAACAAAAGTCATCTATTGGGTCTTGAACTGGCAATGAAATTGTCACTCCATCACAAGAAAACGTTGCACTGCGCCACGGAACTGGCTTGAAGAAATTAATCAACTAAACTATTTTAACTATGCATACATAGCGCCCTCATTTGTTATTAGTCCTCCCTAGATGTGATGAAACACCGTTTGTGTTTGTTAATACTCACAGTAGTAACCGGTACACGCGCGACGCACTGAACATCCGGTGATTGGGTTCGAAGAAAATAAATTATTATTATTTATTCGGCCTACCTGATAATATTATTATGATTAATGTAGGCTTATTGATGGAAATTCTTCTGTTATTATTTAAACAACCCATACTCCATGAACGACCTAGGCTAGTGAATATTTTATTGCCAAGGAATCATTAATTAGTAATTATCTGTATATTATTCTTCTCAAGGTAAGGTGTCTAGGCAGCTTGTTTACATACATATCCGTAAAATGTAAGATTTAACACCCCCTCGGGATATTATGTTCTTGGGGAATTATATATTCCCTCGAACATAATATCATTCCCTTTGGGATGTCAAATCTTATATTTCACTACTAAACAGGCAATATCTGTATAATATACACTTCTGTCTAGCCTAGGCCTAAGTGTGGTATAACATCCCGAAGCCGAACATAGCCAAAGATCTTTAAACCATACCTTATATAATACTCGCAAGCAAGCAATTGATTGAAAAAATACAGAAATATCGCCATTTGATAATGAATGGGTCGACACGAACAAACGAACAGATATGGAACGCCAAGAGTGCATCATTAAAACTGCATTCGACTCGATTAGCACACAACATTTTGACATGGTTTGCAATGTTTATGATATTTATCCATTCCAAGTACTAAAGTTGGCAACAGGTAACAAATTGCGGTATTGGTAAGCTAGTTTACATGCAAATAAACATTACATATATTGCATTGTTGTAGTTGCTTAACACATTACAAAGCCAGCCCTCTAAAGATTGTACTAAAAAATACATTCCTACAAACAAAAGCTAATATACATACAGTACAGGTATGTACCTACCTGTATCTTCAGATTTGTGTTTTAGTTTTAAATAAACAAGAGGCTCCTTCCTTGCTTTATTCTCTATAACTATATCATCGGTCGTTTCTTTTCCTTTCTTCTCTTCGTCTTTCTTCACAATCTCCTCTTTCTTTTTATTTTCGTCACATCCACTTCCAACCTTCATGTCCTGTTTACCGGTTTCCTTACTCACATATTTTTTCACAGGTTGAATATTCTTAGCTTGTTTTGGTTTTCCTTTTTTTGATGCAGGTTTTTGTGTTTTATCTACTTCCTTTCTTTTTAACCACATTTTTGGTTCAGCTTTCTTCACTGTTGTCTCATTACTGGCATCACTTTTGCTGGTCTTTGATTCAGGAAAATTGGTCTTAGAACTTTTATATTCAATAACTGTTGCTTCTTGTGACCTCACCTTCTGATTTTTTTTCTCCATGATATTGTATTATAGAGTAATAATATAATCCATATAAAGCAGAAAATAAAACTGCAGTATTTTTAGTATAGCCAAAATGCTGTAATTCCTTTTTATCCATACAGGTAAAACAAGTTCTCAGTGATTTGCTTTACTGATTTACTTACTATAAACATTAATCAATCTACAGTATTATAAATTTTGCACCTGCACACATTTTTTCAAAAAGTGAATTTCTTAATCATTTATTTCCTTCAGGGTCTTGGCTGTTAACGTGACAAAAATAAATATTTTACAAAAATTATGGTGTTTTTTAATGGATTTGAAAGTAAAAAAAAATTGTTCACAAATGTCAATCACACAATGTTATAGGCAGATTAAGTATACTAGGAAATAGATGCAAAATGTGATGATCACTTCATATAATGATCCACTTGAATATCAGATGTCCAAAAATGTATCATTGATGGAATTTGTCTGGAAACATAGAAAATATCTGCAAGCTTATTACCTCAATATCGAATAATCCACAACACAAAACAGAAAGATTGCAGTCACAGATATATCCTGCTTGCAAAAGATCATAACATTAAAACACACTGATTTTATGTTTGAAAGTCTGCTGTTGCATCTAAGCTCCTTTGATCTCCAAAATATATTTGCTTCAACTGGAATTTTTCACTTGTAATGTTTTAGCCTTTTCATATGATAAACCAATGCATATACTTCTTACATAAACAAAATGAATTTATCATCTCCTACGTCAGCGACACAAATCATGTGGATATTACAGTTGAATTAAAAACAAGAAAATGAAAATTCAATCAAGACATGAAAGAAGAAAAACTCTGTCAGTTCGTTATCCTCTCATCCTAATCAGGTATAATCCAAGAAGGCAAATGAGTGCACTATCCCACGTAAGTACAAACTACAAGCCACCTACTGTAGAGAGGATAGTTTCACTGATAATGTCTCATTAACTAAAACATGACTGTGGTGTGTCTTGAATAAAGGTAACACCATAAATGGTAGAGCACTGTGAGCAGATGTCAATGTAATGCCTTTCCATCATCTCTACACAACTATAGATGACCTGTACAAACATACAGTCTCCTACCAGCTGTTTTACTCATGAGTAGTGATAACAACAGAGGGATATCAATACTGTATTCCTATATAATCAATTAATTAATGTGTTATACCAACTTGACACAGGTTGTAATTATATCACAACACAAATCTCACCATTGATAACTTTAAATACTCAAAGGCTGTGTTTATACAACACCCTAAATTTGAACACGTCTTTGATTTTTAGCGTATTGCACGGGCCGAGGTAAACCCCTACAAAAACCTTGCAGTTATACAGTACATTAAATCGTAATACCGTGTTATACCGTAGTTCATCGTTGTATATATGTATGTTGTATTGTTGTTAAAAAATAAATGTTAGTACAATGGTAGTATATGGTACTGTAATGTGTAAACTAATACACAACTACACAGCTAAACATCTATAGCAAAATGCAACATGCCAAGTGTACAAATTAAAGGTTTTACTTTAAATGAATGTAACATCATAATTAATTACCAATGTGAAGAAAAACAAACTACGGTAGTCGATATATGGATGGAAAAAAGTTGGCAATAAGATTAATTTTCAACAGAGGTTATAGGCTGCATAGAAATGATGAATGATTATGATTGAACAGCTAAAAATTACCCCTGTTAACATACTCCAAAATAATTTATAGTAATTCTACAGTAAATTTAGTATAAAATAACATACGACAGGTAGAACAAATTATGGATTTTAATATTTAATTAAATACATGTGCATCATTCATAATACACTAGACATTATTGAAATTGGATATTAAACATTCCACACATAGTTTTTTAAACAGAATAATAAATTTGCAGTTATATTGTTGAGAAATTCACAAATAATGTAAATTGTAGTATGCCTACTTAATTTGTGAAAAATATCACTGATCAAGCTTTTTTTGCAAATCAAATTTCAAGTCAAGTCAAATCAAGATCAAAACTTGAAACAACTCGACATTTTTTGACCATTTTTAGCAGAAATTCTTTTTTTAGCCTATTAAAATACACACTACAATTTGACACATGACATTTTTCAGAGAATACTACTATGACCTTGACATTAATTAGTTTTTACAACATTATGATTAATTATTATATTGTAATAAAATGTTATGCATTTATAATCTTGTCAATCATTCTGTGAAACATGTAATTCTCCAACTATGACGAAATTTAATAAAATTGCTGTTGAAAGTACATTTTACAAAATTTGAAATAATAATTTATTGAAACTATAAAAAGGAATAATAATAATTTTCCAAAAATAGCGCAAAAAAAACATTCGAAATTTACCACTACATTAACATAAAAATAACTGAAAAATGGATTTTGGTCAAAATGTATAGTTTTAAAATAATTACAACAAAATGACTTAGACATTCTATACTATGAAAGTACAGTAGTTTATTCTCAAAGATAAGCAGATTTAATATACCGTATTTTGTCTTTTTTTATAGACATTATGACCTATGACATTTATTTCATCATGTGAGAGGCAAGCTACTCCAAATTCATGCTTTATGTTAGTGTTAATCTTGGCTAATTGTACCCAGGAGACAAACAACATAATGACAGAATGGTAATTTTAAACAGAGTAGTATGTGCTATTAATGTCCTGATCAACAGCTTAACAACCATCCCAGAGGTATTTTACCATTGAATATAACAAATAGAAAAGAGGTCAATATCTCAATCTATTACTAACTATATCACCACCATGCCCTCTCTTGTCAAATGATTACCTATGACATTTCAAACATAAACACTGAGATCATATTTTAACTACTGTACTGTAGTAGTGTGAATATTTGCATACAAAACAATAGAAGACAGACACATGCAATCCAGCTAAATAATAAAATATCATGCAAATCAATATATAGAAAGAAGACAAGACTTACACAAGAATGACAATAAAAAAACGAATTGTAATACATTTTATTTTGACATTAACATAACAGCTAGTGCAATATTTGAATAAGAGCTGTTGTACTTACACTGACCACCCTCTGTAAACATTACTATAGGTCCTATAAGTGAAATACAATCCATCTGGTTAATAATCTAATAGTATGTTAGTATCTGTTTAATATTATTTGATACAAATAGTTGATAAAAAGAGGTAGTTGATATTACTTTCAGTAATGATTTGTACAATAAATTTATTGTTCAATCTAAAAAATAGGAAATATAATTTATTACATGAATAAGTGCATTTTGTAGGATTGTAGATAATAAATAAATTATTTTGTTTGACAAATCCAAAAGAAATTACTCATATTCTTTAGCTTTCGCCATCTTGGCTGATGGCTTGATCACAGAATGTGAGTAATTTCTTTTGGATTTGTCAAACAAAATGATTTATTTATAATTTATTACAATATAATACTTTCAAACATAAATTACAAAAACCAACAGTGGTGTGGCTCGACTCTTGACTTGAGCTTCAACAAAAATCGAAACACTGTTAAACAAATATTAACAATAAGAAACAATAACTAGTGAGTTGGGCCAAGTCTACCAATAAAAAGTAACAACAAAATGTGCACAGAAGAGATGCCTAGCTGTGGGAATTTAAAAGGCAAGGGGTTGGGGAGATCTGGGGGTTTGGTGGAAAATAGCACAATTTATACGAATGGTTTCGATATAAATTCCTTTTTATTGAGTAAACATTATTTTTTGTTTAAAAAAAAATTGTTTAAATTTAAAATATTTCTTTTCATTAAAACTGCAAATGAACAAAAAATATTTGTAAATTTACAGATGCTACTAATGTATTTGAAAGTATGACAGAATTGATTATGCGTTCCAGTGAATGGAGAGGATGTGGAACGCTCTAGCCTGAGACATATAAGATTACAATTGATGTATCCGACAATTCATCATTTCTTTTGTAATACTGTATGAGTCAGAATGGTCATTTTTTTATTCCTCGGTCAATCATGTATAAAGTCAGTCTTGTAAAAAACATCCTTCTGATATTAATGCATCTAGATCATTATTCATGTTTTTGTTAAGAGACAAGTTTTATACAGCTATTTTGGTATTGACTACTTTTTGGGTCTAGGCCTAGCCTTAAATCATGCATAAAAGATGTTCTCCCCTATTTTTCTACTACAGTACCACTTCTTGATTCAGATAGGTTTTCATTAGTTGGGTTTAACATTTCAATCCAAAGTTTTACCATAGATCTAAAACATATTCTTTCAGAAATTGGACAAGGATTGAAAACTTGCTACTCATCTTTTTTTTTTACCAGGGACTTCTAAATATATTATATAGTAAAGAGTACATTTTTGCTAAAAACTTTGGTAGACCTTAATAGTATACTTAATTGTATAAACTGTAAATTATTGGCAGACTGGCAGTCACTTGTTTCACAGCGTTAAAAAAATATGAAAGGTACCAAACAAAAGTCATTAGTGAAAAATTACTGTAGGCCAAAGTTAGGCTTTTTTAAAGTACTTTTAATACTATAAATGAATTATTTGTTCATTCATATAATAAACAATAATTTCTCGACTATAAACCTGCTACACTAACAACACCTCAGGAGGCTGACCTATAACATACAGTACATGATAATCCAATGAGGGCATGATTTCTGTTTTTCTGATGAACAATGTTATAAATAAAACTAGTACTGTGTAATGTTCATCTAGAATTTGCTTTTTTTTTAAATAATAATAATAAAACAGCACCATTTAATGTTTTTTTTTTCTCTCTCAGAAAAGAAACTTGATTTTTCTCACAGTTACAATACATACTTAATTGTCCCTTTCTGTTTCACAAAACTAAACAGCTTATGCTGACAATCAAGGGCCCCTCTTGATGAGTATCTGTGCGTGCCAGTGGCTAGGGTTAATGTGTTCTTTAAAGTGCACATGAGCCAGATGTGTACACTGGACCTTACAGTATCTGAGAAGACTCGTTATACCGCCAGAACCATGGAACTAAATGTGGCTAGAACGATGTTAATATGGCAAGGTATTATGGTTCCACTGTCTTAACCGCTTGGCCACAATGTGTAAGTATGGTACCATACAATAGTTTCCTCACAATGTGTAAGTATGGAGGTACCATATTATACAATAGTTCCCTCACAATGTGTAAGTATGGTACCATATTATACAATAGTTCCCTCACAATGTGTAAGTATGGTACCATATTATACAATAGTTTCCACACAATGTGTAAAGTATGGTACCATATTATACAATAGTTTCCACACAATGTGTAAAGTATGGTACCATATTATACAATAGTTCCCTCACAATGTGTAAGTATGGTACCATATTATACAATAGTTTCCACACAATGTGTAAAGTATGGTACCATATTATACAATAGTTCCCTCACAATGTGTAAGTATGGTACCATATTATACAATAGTTCCCTCACAATGTGTAAAGTATGGTACCATATTATACAATAGTTCCCTCACAATGTGTAAGTATGGTACCATATTATACAATAGTTCCCTCACAATGTGTAAGTATGGTACCATATTATACAATAGTTTCCACACAATGTGTAAAGTATGGTACCATATTATACAATAGTTTCCACACAATGTGTAAGTATGGTACCATATTATACAATAGTTCCCTCACAATGTGTAAGTATGGTACCATATTATACAATAGTTCCCTCACAATGTGTAAGTATGGTACCATATTATACAATAGTTCCCTCACAATGTGTAAGTATGGTACCATATTATACAATAGTTCCCTCACAATGTGTAAGTATGGTACCATATTATACAATAGTTCCCTCACAATGTGTAAAGTATGGTACCATATTATACAATAGTTTCCACACAATGTGTAAAGTATGGTACCATATTATACAATAGTTCCCTCACAATGTGTAAAGTATGGTACCATATTATACAATAGTTCCCTCACAATGTGTAAGTATGGTACCATATTATACAATAGTTTCCACACAATGTGTAAGTATGGAGGTACCATATTATACAATAGTTCCCTCACAATGTGTAAGTATGGTACCATATTATACAATAGTTCCCTCACAATGTGTAAGTATGGTACCATATTATACAATAGTTTCCACACAATGTGTAAAGTATGGTACCATATTATACAATAGTTCCCTCACAATGTGTAAGTATGGTACCATATTATACAATAGTTCCCTCACAATGTGTAAAGTATGGTACCATATTATACAATAGTTCCCTCACAATGTGTAAGTATGGTACCATATTATACAATAGTTCCCTCACAATGTGTAAGTATGGTACCATATTATACAATAGTTTCCACACAATGTGTAAAGTATGGTACCATATTATACAATAGTTTCCACACAATGTGTAAGTATGGTACCATATTATACAATAGTTTCCACACAATGTGTAAAGTATGGTACCATATTATACAATAGTTCCCTCACAATGTGTAAGTATGGTACCATATTATACAATAGTTTCCACACAATGTGTAAAGTATGGTACCATATTATACAATAGTTCCCTCACAATGTGTAAAGTATGGTACCATATTATACAATAGTTCCCTCACAATGTGTAAGTATGGTACCATATTATACAATAGTTTCCACACAATGTGTAAAGTATGGTACCATATTATACAATAGTTCCCTCACAATGTGTAAGTATGGTACCATATTATACAATAGTTCCCTCACAATGTGTAAAGTATGGTACCATATTATACAATAGTTTCCACACAATGTGTAAAGTATGGTACCATATTATACAATAGTTCCCTCACAATGTGTAAAGTATGGTACCATATTATACAATAGTTCCCTCACAATGTGTAAAGTATGGTACCATATTATACAATAGTTCCCTCACAATGTGTAAGTATGGTACCATATTATACAATAGTTCCCTCACAATGTGTAAGTATGGTACCATATTATACAATAGTTTCCACACAATGTGTAAAGTATGGTACCATATTATACAATAGTTCCCTCACAATGTGTAAGTATGGTACCATATTATACAATAGTTCCCTCACAATGTGTAAGTATGGTACCATATTATACAATAGTTCCCTCACAATGTGTAAGTATGGTACCATATTATACAATAGTTTCCACACAATGTGTAAAGTATGGTACCATATTATACAATAGTTCCCTCACAATGTGTAAGTATGGTACCATATTATACAATAGTTCCCTCACAATGTGTAAGTATGGTACCATATTATACAATAGTTCCCTCACGGGGAACATCCAAGGAATCATTAATTAGTATTTATCTGTAAATTATTTTTTGCAAGGTAAGGTGTCTAGGCAGGCTTGTTTACATACAATACAAAAAGGAGGCCTAGCCTAGCTACCCGACCCAGCAGATATTCTACTTGTTGTTGGCTATGTAATACAGTATAACAGATATCGCCTTTTTATATCAGTAAAATATAAGATTTGACATCGGGAATGATAATTATGTTGTTGGGGAATTATATATTCCTTCGAACATAATATCATTCCCTCGGGGATGTCAAATCTTATATTTAACCTCTAAGCACTCAATATCTACATATAATAGTTCCCTCTTATGATAGCATATTATACAATAGTTGTTCCCTCACAATCTATTTAAGTGTGATAACATATCATATACAATAGTTAATTACAAATATAAAACAAAACTTAATCTATATGGTACTATAATTATACAATAGTTCCCTCACAATGTATAAGTACTTCTATGGTACCATATTATACAGATATTGACTGCTTAGAGGTTAAATATAAGATTTGACATCCCCGAGGGAATGATATTAAGTTCAAGGGAATATATATTTCCTGAGAACTTAATATCATTCCCGAGGGGATGTCAAATCTTATATTTAACCGATATAAAAGGCGATATCTGTTATATTACCGTATATTTCGGTGTATAAGTCGCACCTGTGTATAAGACGCACCTCCTGGAACTGAGAGTAAAATATCGGTATTTTTTATATCGTCGATGTATAAGACGCACTTTATATTTCATCAAAACAATGTTTTTTTTTAAATTGTAATCAATATTATTGTAATAATATATTGTTATATCTACAACGGAGTCCTTTATTTAGAGTTTTTCTTACCTAGGCTTGGCCGCGCCCAGCCTCAACAAGTTCTTTCTAACTTGTTATTCATGAGTTTCGCACCCGCAACATCGAGTGCATGATCGTGTGTAACACGCACGTGTGTGGGCTAGCCTCGCTCGATCATTTCGAGAGGGCGCACGTTTTCACGGACAATCGTATTCGATTAGTATCTATGTATCCGAGAAGTGTATACGCTAGGTCCATGCTATAATCAACTGGAGAATACTAGTCGAATACCATAGACCATTATGTGGCCGCTAAGTAGGGCTTGCACTGGGGGTACGGCGGTCGGCGATCGTGCGTATAACTATAGATAAATACTATTCCAATCGTAAACGTTTACAAATGAAATTTTATCGGAGCACCTAAAACAGCTCCATAATGAACAAATCTTTTCATCATATTTAGTATAACATCACGCTAAAATGCCTTGAAAACTAGGCAGAAGCAGGTTGCTGTTACGTTAGTACACTGTAGCTAGCCTACTAGGCTACCTAGGCCTAGCCAACGAGGTGACGATATGTACAATCTGTGTGGTGTGAGGCATAATGTTCGGTGTATAATATATATATATACCCTTAATTTAGAGGTCAAATTTGCGTGTCAAAAGTGCGACTTATACACCGAAATATACAGTATATAGCCAAGAACAAATCTGCTGGGTTGGGTGAAGCTAGGCTAGGCCTCCTATAGTATTTCTATTGTATGTAAACAAGCCTGCCTAGACACCTTACCTTGTGAAGAATAATATACAGATAATTACTAATTAATGATTCCTTGGCAATAAAATATTCACTTAGGCCTAGGTCGTTTAAATTAACAGAAGAATTTCCATCAATAAGCCTATTAATAATAATATTATAATCAGGTAGGCCGAATAAACAATTCGTCTTCTTCTCTTCGAGGAGCCGAATCGCCGGATGTTCAGCGCGTACTAGTTACTAGGTTACTACCGTGAGTTTTGACCAATCACAAACGGTGTTTCATCACATTTAGGGAGGACTAATAACAAATGAGGGTGGTATGTATGCATAGCTTAAATAGTTTAAAAGATTAATTTCTTCAAGCAAGTTCCGTGGCGCAGCGGTTGAAGCGTTGTCTTGTGATGGAGTGACAATTCCATCCCGAGTTCAAGATCCAGTAGATGACTTTGTTTATTTATCGGCAAACGCGAGTGTTGCACACGAAAATTACACAGTCAATATCATCGAACTCGAGAATTTATATGATTAATGACAGGGGACACGATAATTACGCGAAAATTACTCAGTCAATATCATCGTTCTCTAGGATATATACGATTTACGATCCTCGCAGCGGTAGTCATTTGACGCAGTTTCAACCAATCACGTTCACGTATTTACATAGGCTATGTAATATTATACAATAGTTCCCTCAAAATTTGTATTCGTACCATCCTGAAACACTTATCAGTTTAAATTAATCATTTCTGGTTATTTAAACTTTAGATAATTTAACTTTGCTAATTGATCATACCAATATAACACTGCCTTTAAAACATTTATAAATGGAAATCATTTTTAGTTAATAAATATAATATGTATAATTTGTATAACAAAAATAATTGATTACTGAATATTGAGTGCCTTTTATTTATTCTGCAGAAAAATTTACAAACAACTGAAAATCAAAACAATACAGTTGATTTAAATAATGAAATAATGAATGAAAAATAATAAACTGTTCCATGTCTAACATTATTAACTAGGCAAATGGCAAAAAACTATTGAGCATTACAGTTTACAGTACAACATGTATCCTATAACAAATATCGCCAATGAGGCATAATTCGCGACTCACTGCGATTGTTCCATCTGTGATGCACTCTACATTAATTTAACTATATTTTAAATATACTACAGTATAAAAAATGTACTACATATACAGTATGTACAACATGCTTTTGGAAATATTAATAATGCTTGGCAGAGACAAAGTGATTTAATTGCACTTAGTTGCCAAAGGGTAAGAAATGCATCGGCTTGCATTACCACAGTATTGATCTAGTATATTGCTATGTTAGTACACAATACAATTGTTATTTGGTGGCACTCATACTTCTATTGCTTTTAGTAGTAGAAATTAAAACCTGTTTTCCACTGGGCAAAATTATTCTTGCGAATTCTATGTGTTCTCAGATAAAAATTTGTCCGAATAACTGTGTTGAGCTGCGCGATTTTTCTGAGCTCTGATTGGTTCCATACATTTTTCGCTTTGCAAAAAATAGAAACTATTCCCACAACTAATTTTCACAAAAAACTCGGGAAAGTCTAGAATTTGTTACTGAAAAAATTTGGAAGATTCAGATTCGATTTATTAAGTCATTTATACATAGTATAATTATAATTGTCATACTATTTACATGATCAACTTGGAACTAACAACAACTGATCAAGCAATATAAAATACAACAGACCTAATGACCTATCTTTGAAACTCATTGTTGTGTAGTCTGTCTGTAGTCCTTGGCTGCATCAGGCACTCCCGGTGCTATGATGTATTTATCAAACTGCGCTGACGGCACCGGAAAGGCAAACGAGAGAATGTACGGAGCTGCGCGACGTGTTGACGTCGAATCGCGAGCAAGCGTATCCAAGCGGTCGACCAACTCCGGGTCGAGTGGCACCACCGGACAGGTAGTACTCTTCCTAAGCGGCGTACGCACGCCGAAAGTCGAAAACCGCTTAGTCGAAGGCGTCGGCTTAGGCTCGCGGAGTGAGAAGTCGATTCCCAGATATACCAGTACCGCCGGAAGAACTCTGTTCACGAGCGCCTGTAATCCCTCCTCGCCGGGCCCCCTAAGCGACGCGGCTCTCTCCTCATCCGAGAGCGTGACCATAGTCCGATCGCTTGAATAGCCTTCCTCCATCGAAGGACTTTCAGAAAAAGGTGGTAGTGGTGTCTGAGGAGGGGGCACCGGATAGTACGGAATAGGAGGACGTTGAACTGGGGCCACCGCAGGCTCATCCTTTGGTATAGCCCTAACCGCCGCCGCAATGGCATGCAGAATCGCCGGAGACAACTCAGTAGGGTCCAGGATCGCAGAGGCCGCAGCGGGAACAGGCGCGGCGCCGAGAATAACCTCATTATAGAAGCAACGGCTTCCAACGTATCAAGTTTAAAATAAACGATAAATAACGGTATTTCTGCCTTGTTTAAGTAAACAAAGGCAACGTATTCCAACGTATCTAATTTATAAAACGATAAACTTAGCCTCGGCTAGCTTGACTCTGTCTTTATTAGACTCTTGAATACCTTGGAATTCGAAATCTTCTCTTCAAAAAACTTTGTGTTGTCAGTACGACGATACGAAAAGAAATGATGACGGTACTACGTGGGAGTGGTCCCACTAGAGGGCGCTATAGCAGACTGTCCCATTTATCACGGAGGTGAGCTACCGCTAAATTCTTCTTTTCGTAATTGTTTCGCACTTCGTGGAAAAGGGCTTATGTCGGGTTTATCCAGGTAAGCAGGCACGATATAGAGGCATGAAAGTTAACATTGTTTACATGGTTTTTTGTTTTTTTTATTTATATAATGTTTTACCTTCAAATATACTGAATTGTTCTTACTACTTGTAGAATTGCATTTTAATTCAAAATAATTTAAAATTTAATTGTTACACGGACAATTATCTGATTAATTGATTTAATTTATGAAAATATCGTATCACTGACGCCAACTTTACTGTTCTTTAAAATCTGAACCTGAAAATACATTTGACATACAGTAGCTATTTTGCTGTCGTATCGTAGGGTACAGGGGTATGTAGTTGCTGTCTGTTAATCGTGGTCGTGTATTTTCATTGGTTAAGGTTAAAATCACTGATGCATCACTGGATTAGCGTTATGAAATCAACCCTCTCCCGCTAGAGTTATTAACGCCACTGGCGCGGAGTTACAGCTCCCGAACGCTAATCCGCGGCATGGTTCAGACACAAAAATTAGGTCGCTTACATAACTCCACCGTAACTCCGTGAGTCTGAACATACCCTAAGGCTGTGTTTTTTTACTAGTCCATCATGAAAGAGGGAAACTTCAAGTACTTTTTTGTAACGTAGCTCTCCCTCAAAAGAGCACGATAATGTCAGTTTATCCAGGTAACTTATATAGAAAAGAAAAGAAAAATAAAAAATTTTAAAAAGAGGTGTTAATCCCGAAAATTAAATTACATAGTTGATTTGGTTCATAGTAGCATGACTTCACCAAGGTTATTTTAAGTACATTTTCTTTTCACAGCATGTTTTCTCATTAGGAATTAAAACCTCAATAAAAACTGCAATTCATTAGTATTAATATCAATATTAGTTGAATGACATGCTAGAAATACCTGAACAAACATAATACTTCTTGACTTTCTTGTAAAATAACTAGTGAACCACACACAAATGTTGCTGCTTACTTACAAGTGGATAAATATTTTGATATTTGTGTAATACTACAAACTACAGTAGAATGATTTATGACTGAATTCTTTTGAAACTTATTTATCATGGCAATCACTACCTGAGGTTGAAATCTATACTCTAGCTCACAAGCGATTATGTTCAAATGTCACATACCTACTTTATAGTTAAAAAACATAAAATAATCGCAATGCGAGATTCAAAATGATAGTTGTTTTATTCCTAATAAGCTCTCACATTTGAATAATTTCCCACCAAGTTTACAAAAACCTGTTACTAAAGTTGAATAGGATGCTTTTTTATTCCTATTGTGCTATAAACTAACAATACCACTACACGTACAACATACTTAATAATAGTAGTATTTCTAATTATTATGAACATCTATCATCTAGAAATACAATAACAGTAAACCAACAACAGTTCCTCTAGCCTAAGTTCCGAATTTAAAAAGCAACGGATAAACCAACACTGGCCCTATTCTCTCTAGGATGAGTACTTACACCTGAATTGTACAATGCACAAATCCCACCAAATGGAAGAAACCTAAAACACCACAATAATCATGCCAGTTATAGTATTGGTAGGTATTGGTAAGCTAGGCAGAATAAATAACAAAATCCTACCTTGGTGATCCTAACTTTAAAAGCTGGGTGATACTGATAGTAATACTGTAAAACTGTATCAATTCATTAAACCTGATTTACTTCTTTACACAAAATGATATAAAACTACATATTGTGTTACACAATGTTATCAAATTGCCTCCATTTTAACACTGCACATACTAAAATTTACACTCAAAACTATTATTCGTAGAAACATTCATGTACTTGAGTTATCAGCATTTCAAAATACCTACATGAGGTTAGGAAGAAAGCATAAATCAAAATAAACCGTGACGGTATGAGAAGAACGTGAAAGGAAAAATAAACCAATACCGCATGTCGCCTTCATTCTAAACATCAAACCAGAATCAAAATTTCAATCTTGAAACAAACTAGTCTTATTTATTTTAATAGAATCGGGAAAGAATACTAAACTAGGTTAAATAACATTATGTTATATACAATATTATATAACACCTAAATAAATTCCTGTCATTTGATTGGACGATTGTAGGTCACATGGCGTGCAATAGTATGCACTATTAAACGATCATTTAATAGACTTTTTTTCGTGTACTAAAAAAAAGTTTTTTTCTTGTGCCTATTTTGTACTTTCGCCGCGATCAAAGATTGAATGTTATGACTTCACGATGGAAGTACATTTTTGGAGAGATATGTACTAATGTAGATCAAAAAGGCATTTAAATTAGCTTTAGATCGTTTGTAGGATTTTTTTTTTTTTTTTTGTGGGAACATCGTGGAATTGTTGGAAAAAACATAATTAGCCTAGATGAGTTCAAATTGCCTGTCGAAGTAGCCTAGCTAGTAGGCTAGGCCTCTAGGCCTGTTAGTATTATAGTTTAGTAGTTTAGGCTAGGCCTAGGCATTTTAGCCTTGCTAGGCTTAGGATTGTTTTGTCGTTTGTTGACATAATTAACACTACAGTAGGGGTGTTTATAAAATCTATATAAATATAATATTTAATATTATTAAAAACCAAATGTTACTGTTTTAATCAATGTTAATCAAATGTAGGCCTTGTACCTTTTATTTGATTCAAATGACAGGAATCTATTTAGCATGTTATATAAACCAAATAATGAATGTTTTTTATATTTGTGTAATGGTACATTTGGTGAATGATAAAAGGTTATATATCAACTCGGCTTCGCCTCGTTGAAATAATTCACCTCATGCCATTATTTGTACCATCACACTCATAACATTCATTACTTGTATACTAGATACTTTTCAGTTTTATCAATGAATTAATTTACAATATACAGGTATAATACTTGATTCTCAAGCTTCATCCGGCCTCTAGTATGTTCCAGTTGATGCGCAGCGATCGGCGATTTCGTTCTATTAAGGCCAATAAGGCAAGATTTACAAATAGTTTCTTTCCAGGAGCTATTAGAGCCTTAAACATAATGTAGACACTTTTTTGTAATGTTTTTGTTTTTTAGTTTGTATTGTGTCTGTTGGATATTGTGCTCCGCCAACAGAGCATCAGTATTTCTATGTTTTTTCTTAAAACAAATGATAATAAATGATAATTGACTTGACTTGTTAACTAAAATAATTTTTTTAAAGAATTTACAAAACAAGGTGGTATGATGGTCAGTTTCTATTAGACTTCACCCAAAATTGGCATTGCTTATTAATGTTTGTCTTCACAATTCATAGAACAATAACTGAAAATCTCTGTTTTACCACCGTCCTTGTATAGTGATCGAGTTTACCAAACATAAGAGGGATGATAAAATATGCCCGTTCCATTTGTCACCCTACTGTTCTATTGGAATCAGACTTCCTTGTGGAGTATTCAAGAGGACAACCACTAAGTCCCTATTAAGTAGTAGATAAAATGATGATCAAATGTCCTTATTTTAATATCCATTATACAAATCTTTCAATGCAACCTTGAGATCTATGTGGTATTTAGTGGAAAAAACAGCACTGGTAATGATATTTTTGTCAATCATTTTAATATCATATTCTGAATGACTTGCCCTGATTACATGTTTGGGAAAAATCTCTTGTGTGTGCGCCATACCTTTAAGAAAATCCAAATCCAAATACAATTATAATTTTGATTAATAAAATATTTAAAATAATTATGATTATTATTTATATTCAACATTAGCTAATGATTATGTCATGCAATTGTTTAATTGTCTTTTTTTCTGTTTATGGGTTGGTATAAGACAAGTTCTTCTACTTCTAATTTCGATCCCCTGAAACATTTCCTATTATTGTATCATTTAATTTACTGTAAATTGCTATTATATTAGCTATTTTTATTTCTGAACTGTTTCAATTCAATTTGAATGAATCTAAAGATCTTAATAGTCTGTGACATATCAGTGAGCTCGTTTGGACGGAATAAATTTACACGTGTAATGGTCGCTTGTGGTGTAAATTTTGAGATAAACTTGCTGTTACAAAAATTCACCTCATGAGGTGGATTTTTCAATTACACCTTAAACTGCAAGCTGATTAACCGCAAGCTAAGGAGCAATTTGACCTTAATAGTGTAAAGAGATGCATGAAATATGACTGTTTACACTTGCAAATTGTTCATCGGCCAAACGATCACTGATTACACATGTAAAGTTACACATGTAACTGATTTTACGTCCAAACACAGCCACAGACTTACATAATAGCGCTTCAATTACTTTACAGGTAGTTTGATCAGGGAGTTGTTATTAGATGGAGTAACATCATAGTATGTTCTTTTGATCAGTCTACTTTTCCGACAGGAAGTAAAATAGATAAGACTTAATCCCCGATAAACAGTTCCTCATCAAATAAACAATTTTCCCTGACGTAATCAATGACACGCGCATGCGCAGAAAAGTCAAAGTTGCTTCGCTTCGCTTGAATAACTCTGGCCTAAGTCACACATCGTCATGGTGTTTCAGAAAGCCAGATGATACAATCGCGACACACAATGACAACTGACGACTTCTATACCGATGTACGTAGACTTTTCCGATTTAGATTTCGATGATAGCGATTTAGAAGATGTTGATCTAAATGAAAATGTGCCAATGTATTGCCCATGTGGGGAAAGTTCTGACGATCAAATGATCGCTTGTGAAGGAAAAGCATGTCCTAATGAATGGTTCCATTTTGAATGTGTGAAGCTCACTGCTCACATCTTCTGAAGTTCCAGCTGGCAAATGGGTTTGTGAGCAATGCTGTCAACAACACGACGTTAATAATATTGGGCATAGGCCTGGCTCAAGTAGGCCTAGTGTTAAGCGACCTAGTAGTACTACTACTACTCAAGAAACAGGTTAGTAACTGGTGTAGCCTATTCAATATTTGATACTACTGCAGCCTACCGTTCCTAGCTAGAATCTCTAGGAAAGAAAGGAGGCCTTTTACGTTGCCTTTTTTTTACAGGTATTTATTCATTGAACTTTAATATTTCATCAGGAAGGAAGGAAGGGACGGTCAAGTAGGGGCTAGGCCTACCCCAATAAAAACAACTTTCTGATGATGCAGTATTATTTCCATTTATTAATTATGACCTGGGCTGTCACTACTGACAATTGGGAAGATTTATGTATTTTTCATTTGTTAACAAATGCCGGGAGTTAAATTGACAACGCCTGATTAAATGTATGACCAGGGAGTTATGTTAATTGTTTTTTTTTCAATTCTAGACAAAGATGTTCCTGCACAGACCAGGGAACTCCCTGCACAGACAAAGAAGAAAGGGGCTACAGTGCAGAAGAAAAATCAAGTACTGAACAGTACTGTATATCTAAATGTAACCAAGGCTTTTAATGAATGATATACTGTAAATAAAAATAATCGATATACTGAGTCATTTTTTAATTCTTTGTATTAAATACATATTTAAAAATAAATACATGTACAATCATGTACAAATAACAATGTTTGTAAACATGTGTTTGTCTTCTCCTTTCCAAAGAATGTATCCCATTTGAGATGCAATGCAACTACTGCTGCCTCACAGAAAAAAGATTCTTCTGTCTGTTTTTCACTGGAATCAAAATCAGCAAGGTTTATTCCAATTTTTACATCCTTCTTTTTAGAGCGCATATTCTTCTTCCATGTGTCAAGTTTTACTCTACAGTTGTTACAACTGTATGGTGGGAGAATATCCGTGTTCACATCTACTTGTAGTGCACGCTGGATTAAATCTGAATAATCAGATTTCAAAATTAGACGTCTTGAGTCAGATGCAGCAGTCTCTCGCCCACATAAACGACAAATAGCCTGTATTTCCATTATTACAGTACAAATTCCTATAATGAATAACAGGAAGACAACAAAATAAATTACAGTCAGTACATTCATACATAGTCATAGAATTGTATTAATATTAATTATTATTTATAGTGGACATCCTATAATTATATAGGCCTATTCTATAGGCTATGCTTAGTTATATAGGTAATTCCCCGCCTAGCATACGTGCAGGGGCCTAGGCCTATTTATGGGAGAGGGCTAGGCCAGGGATTTGTTATTAGACCATCTCCCTGGCTAGGCCTAGGCCCTGGTGGTGTACCTAGTGCATCACCAGAATCGGCGATTCCAGCCGCCAACAAACATACGATCGGAGGGTGTTAATTACCCAGATTACACGCTGGCGTTTATCACTACTGACAACATGCCCACACCTATAAAAACATGTTGTATTTTAACCAAAATTACGATTATGTAAGAAACTGTAAGAAAATAAGATATCAAGAGAATGATAGAAGACATACTCTTTTAAATATTAGCGCTGGTGTTAAAATGGAGAAACGTGCGGAAAATATCAAATATTAACTTTAAAACTTACCAAAAGTCTCTGAAAATCACGAAAGAAGGTCTACAAACAAACAGATGAACATACACTTTGAATTATCGTAACTTTTTAACGAAAGGTCGGAATTTAAAGCGGTTTTTTGTAAAATATATATTGCAGAATTCTCTAATGACGTAAACAAATTGTAAAGCTATAGACGAAGAAGGAATCATCTGCGCATGCCTACAATGTTTGTTTGTCAGGAATGCATCGAAAGTCTTTACTCAAAATGGACGAATCCCGGCGATAGAGGGCCTGGCATCGTCGGCAAAGTAGACTCCAAACAAAAGGCAGGAAATTAGTGCCAGTTGACTGCATAATCCTTTGAGGTTCCTGTATACCGCTCGTCGCTTATTGGCTGTAGATCAGTTGATAAATTTGTTGTTACTCCATCTAATAACAACTCCCTGGTTTGATAGAAAGTGGAATTAATCAATTACACTGTTTATAATTACAGTCAGGCATTCAGTGGCAATTAGTCATCAACCTTGCAGTAATTGCCTTTGTCTTTCAACCTTTAAAGTGCAGATAAACACCAATCAATCAGTTTATGTGATATATTTATATAGTTCAGTCTCCAAATGGAACTTTCAGTTAAAGGTTTTTCTCGAATTATAAGAGTACATTTTAGAAGCCTACTGTCAAAAGGAACATCTTATGTATAAGTGGGGTTGCTCACATGATGGTTTGGCACATGGACAATACCACTGTCTTAGAGGGGTGTTTGATTCTTAAAATTATGTTAGGTCTATGGTTTATCATAGTAAGTGAGGCATTTATAAACATATTATTAGGGTCTGTTTCGATTTAAAAAACTGAAAAGAACTGTATTCATCTAAACCAGTTTTGGTAGTCTTTAATCATATAATTCACTAAAAAATAACAGATTTTTAATTTGGTAGACACTACAGTGGTTGTGTAAAGAGGACATTACTGTATATTACATCTTTATATAATTGGAAATTTGTTTTTAAATTACTACTATTATTTTGCTAATGCTACACTAATTCCAACTATAAAGTGATGTTATGTTTATTTTTTTCTGTTTACTCAAGTCAATGGTCTAGTATTGTACATTTTATTACCTCTTTATTTACCTACGTGAAGGAGGTAGATGTAGTCGATCACGTGTGTGTGTGTGTTTATTTGTTTGTCTGTTTATTTGGTTAGCAGGATTACTCAAAAATTAATTGCAAGAATTCCAAAATAAAATATAGACATAGATGTGTTCAAGGACCATTCCACTAAATTGTGGAGGCAATCCAGACCACTGTCCCAATTCTGGACCAATTTATGGAATTATTTTCAGACCTGCTAGTGTTAAAAAATAGGACAGAATTTTCAAAAGCCTTCAAGAGTCTTAAAGTAACGAGTTAAAACTGAAATTGCATTTTCTCGAGAACTACTAAAGAGTTATAATATGTGATTTGTAATTTTAAAACATAATTAGATTTAATGTACAAGTTTGTTGATGCGAGTAGTTTTTAAAAACCTATTTCTTATCAAATTCACCCGTTTGTTTTTAGCGTTGCTGTTCTATTGTTAGTCAACTGAAACTATTGTTAGTTGAAAGGCTGGTAAAATAACCATTACACCAAATTTGCATACACATGATGAAATTGTAGTGAAAAGCCTAATAACACACAGCATTAAGACACAAAAATAAAAAATAAAAATATATTTTTATTTTCCGGTAAAATCTTATGTGAGAGAATTTTACAGTAGGCGGAGGTATGCACTCTCGGAGTGTTGTTCTAGTTTCAATCTGTAACTATACACATAGCTATCTACTGTATATGGCTATGAACATAATGGCTCTGTACATACTGGATGTAAAACCCAACAAGTTACTTTAAATAATACTTTAAAGGTATGATTTAAAAATTGCCACTAACCAGGCCCTTAAAGACTTGAATTCAAATAATAATCTGAAAGGTAGAAATTTTTCATAATCATTTAAATTAATTATGTGCTGTAGTTAAATAATGTAATGTCTTTATAAAAAAAATGTATACTGCAATCGCAGTAGATAGTTTACTTCAAAGGATAATTTATGAGTGGGTGAAACATTTACTAAAAACCAAAAGTCTTAAGAAGTAAAACCAATAATCAAAGGGCAAAATTCCTGGTTTTTGTCTATAAATTATTCTTGAAAATTGAAAAATCAGTTAGTGTACACACATTGATCATACCAATCATAATAAAGGTAAAGATTTTCTCATTTAGGTGCTCATTCTCGTCTTCTTGTCTCTCTGTAAATCATTATCATTAGGTACGCACACAAAAATATAGACACAAAGTCTTAGTGATACCAAATAGTATCACGTATACAAACTCAAAATATTCAATAATTTGCTAAACAAAACAGACATTCAGAATATTCAGGAAACAACCAATTTAAAGTGATGTGATGTATTTATACATATACTGTATACTGTACCATATGTATTAGAATAAACCTAAAAAACCTGCTACCAAATAAAATGCCCCATTATTTGAACACAATTTTTACCCGAATTAATACAATAAAAATTTTCAGTAAATACAGTAATACAGTTTTTTAGGCATACTACTTTTAAGAGTAAATTGAAAACGAACAAAAAACTCTGTTTTTTTTTCTATTGTTTTGTTTATAAATTGATGAATTAAACTGTCATTGTCTACTATACATTTATTGGTTCATATTTAAATGGATTCTATCTCTAACTGCTCATTCTTTATTAAATTACTTGTTCAATTTTTTTTCATGAAGTGCTTATAATTGAAAAAAAAACATGGCATACTGTAAAAGATTAATTCAAACAATTATTTTATGATGTGAAATGATTTTTTGAAGCGTTACCGTGGGATGTTCCATTTATTTACAAGTGTAAGCAAAGAATGACTTTCTATTATATTTTAATTTTATTAATTTTGCTTTGTTGTACCAAGGAGTGGTCTAATTTTATTTATTTGTTGACCATTCACCTTTGGATCGGTGGAACTCACAACATGCGGTATGGTCCAAAAAAACAAAACATAATAATTTGAAAAAAAAACAAAACATAATGAGAAAAAAAAAGAAAAAACTAAAAGAAAATTAAATTATATACAACTAATGTAAACCAGAACATGTTATATAATTATCTTAAATGTCTTTAAAAAAAAAAACAGCTAATGTGTTTCATTATCTATCTGAACACCAGCAGTACATAATGCAATTGGAAAAAGCAATATTGTATTAATTGTCAAATACCACACATATTGTCATAATCCTATCTCTAAGTAGCATCTGAATTTCATTACAAAGTCAGATCATGGAGGTATGGTCAGATACAGTAATTTTCTTTTAAATAATAAGATAGTGATAGACACCCAGGTTGTAGACTATGTATCAGTGAATATTTCCAATATGAAATTAATCTCAATTTGAGCCTGCTTATAGGCTAGTTGAGAGGTTGTAAGATCATAGCTTTGGTAACATAACACTGTTAATACAACTAAATCTCATGTCATGATACTTGAATGACATAAACATGCATCTGGATATTTAAATTAAGATGTGACAATATAGGTAGAAAAAGTGTGACGTCACATTTCCTGGCTACTGACTGCGCTGGGGCCAAACAAAGTTCAGTCGGCCATCTTGTCCTATTCTAACGCATTGATTTAACACCGCTTTTTCGTACATCCCGATAAAGTTCGTTTTTATAAATATTATAAATAAATAAATAGTAAACTGAAGGTTAGAAATGTATTGAATCGCACATTTCCACAAACAAACACAGAAATACTGCTAGTATAAACTCGCCGCCAAAGAAAGAGGCCTAAAAAGTGCGATTATAAGCTGAAAATAAACTTACGATATATTATCAGCAAAATATTTAACAGTAGTAACGTAGTAAAATAAAGCAAGATGAACAACTCTAAATTATGTAAAAACGAAATTTATTTGGATGTACGAAAAAGCGGTGTTAAATCAAAGCGTTAGAATAGGACAAGATAGCCGACCAATTGTTTGGCCCCAGCGCAGTCGGAAACGTGATGTTATCACTTTTTCTCCCTAGTGTTTCTGCTGAATAAACTCCAAATAACCAGTTTAGTCTTATTTTAGTAAAATTAGTTTATAAGGCCAGACAAATACTAGTTTCACATTCCCTAGAAGCTTGTGTTTAATTTTCAGTTAAATTAAAATTTGAACAATTGTTTAATCATGATGGTCAAGAATTCTGAATTACGTAAACATCGACTGGACTAATCAAAATCCATAATTGCTATTTTTATATTTGGCCATAATGATTTGCCTTTCTGTTGAATTATTTGCTCTCTAAATATTCTGGCATCAGTTTGTAGTCTTTCATGAGAACCCACCCCAGATTTTACCACTGATATCTGTCAATCAAATAACCGCTATTTTAAGTTGCAAACAGCCAAAACCAGTTTAAAGAGGTTCCAATGCATAGTTTCAAACTGTTTATATTGAGAACCAGTTTTAAATGTGTGTCTTACAGTAATTTATTCACACACTACTATTTAATTGGTTATTAATATTAGCTTAGAGATACCAGAAAATGATCAAATAGTTTATGAGATAATGTATGTCAAGTACCACAGATTCTGTAAATTTATGCTAATTATATTTGGAACTACATTGTATAAATTATGATTTCCTTTGTTGCTTGAAACTAAGCTTCTTGCCATCTAATGCTATACTCTATAATGTATTATTACTCAATGACTGTACACTAATAATGTTGTGTCAATTCATTTTTGCTAATTAATAATCAATAGGACAATAGATATTAACCAATATCAAAAATTTATCATCATATTTTTATTTAAATATTATACTATAGAGGACAATATTTTTGTCTGGAGCAAATTATATCCTCTATGACTGGAAGCTTCTAAGTGGCATCCAAGGGCCTTGGCAGGGTTCAAGGGAAACTGAGTGCACGTGCTTACACTAACACTTCACCAAAGCGTATTACAACCAATATTTTGTCACTAAAAAGGACTCATTTTGCAAAAACACATCACATTTACTACCATAAAATCTGTGGAAATATATTTTGCGTTGCAGTTAAAATTACACAGTGATAACCATTTAAATCGTGTGCTAACCCCAAATCGTGTGCTAACCCCAAATCGTTTGGGTCTTGTTAACCATTAATTTAAGGCTGCCATTTAACTGGTTACAAACCATTTGTGGGCAATTCACCTGGTTAATTTTTCATGGACAATTTATACATCTGGTTACCTTTTTGCAGCAGAAACAGGTCCCAAGAAAAGACCAATCCAAACACTGGCTACAATTCCATCAAATTAACCAAGACAATTAAAAAAATTATACCGACCATGCTGGCTAATAAAGAGTATTTTTTTACTTTCACTTCAAGTTTTGGAAAAACCTATGATATTAATCTCTGCAAAAAATGGCAAAATTTACAGATGCCTTGCACAAACTGCAAAAAGTAACAAGCTGTAACCAATTTCGCAATTTTTGAGAAAATTCTTGTGATAATTCACAGGAGAGTTTTGTGAAATCTTGGGAGAAAGAGGCATGTTCTTTTGTACTGTGATGTCTGGAGTTGTAGTGTGTACTTTGGCCCTGTTCAGACCCATGGCGTTAGACCATTTTAGCGTACGACGCGTCGTACAACGGTTGTAGCGTTGTAGTGGAAAACGGTTGATAGTACCGTTTTAGCGTACGACGCTACTGTAAGTCAACGTTGTATCCAATCAGAACATTTCCTGTTATGACGCGAAACAAGGTTTGACCTAGGCTGACATCTTGTATCGTCAATGTGTGAGATGGATTTCAATAACAAAAAGGCCAGAATAAATAAGGCCTAACTACACTACAAATACAACTGTTACAAAGGCTACAAACTACTATCAACTGATTACCATTATATTTTTTAATTTTAACAAATGACATACATGCACCTTGTATTTAAACATAGGGACTACAATCCCATCCGCTTTTTAGGCCTAGCTAGGCCTAGAGCCATTCACGCATTTCTTTCAAGCTAAAAACTAGCGTAGGACATCAAGTCACTCATTCATACAAGGCAGACTAGACTGGACAAGTTTAATGCTGAAAACCCCCTAACTCCAAAAAAATTCAGTAAACAAACAAGGGGAGCTGTGTCCCTTTTATCAAGTTAAGGGTTATTTTCAACCGACTGGACCAAAGAATATATATATCTTTGACTGGACTGGATAGACTAATCACAATCAATTTTTTCTTCATCATTAAGAGGCCTGCTTTATTTTCGTAACACAAGAGCCTGGGGAAAATGTTTTTTACTACAAAATAAAAACAATAGAAACAGAAATTTGGCTTTACTATATTTTTCTTAAATAAATGCTGAGGTATGTTTTATTTACGGCAAATTTTGTCATAATTGTAGGGCTGAGATCTAGGCCTATATACAGTGGAAATAATGATGAAAACACGTGGGTAAGAGCACATGAATATGCAACTAGAAACAACCTGAATGACGTATTTCCATTGTAACGATAATCGTACGCTATGGGTCTGAACACCTCGTTTTTTTCCCTGCGGTTTGTAACGTGACCTTGCTAGTAACGTTGTACGCTAAAACGGTCTGAACATACTGTAGCCTTTGTCCTGGTAGTTACTGTAACTGACCAATCACAGTACACCTTTATTTGGAAGTATCGGAAATTTAAAAGTGAGGTTTTATTTATTTAAAATAAACTATACAACATGCTCCACAATTGTCGTATTCGATTTAGACTTCCACCATTGAGTACAGTTTTTCCGTTGAGTACTTCTTTAACGGAGTATTTTGAGCGTTGAGATTGTTCTTAACGAAAAAGCTTTCGTTGTCAACGTTTTCTATTCGAATGACTTTCTGTTGAGCACAAATTTACAATTCGAATACAAAAAGTACTCAACGAATCTTTACGTTGACAACGAAAGTTCCCAATCGAATACGACAAATGACAATACTTCTGAGGAGATTTCACAAGGTTGAAAACATGTAATAAGTCGCGAGATTAATGTATGTATACAACTTTTTAAAAGTTGTAACAATTATGCAGATGTGAAAAAAGGGTATTACAGTAGTACTACTGTACCTCTCACATGTCATTGAATACTAGTGATGGTAAAATGGTCACTAGATTGTATCATGTACAGTGGTCTACCGCATCAATCAAAGAAACATTATTGTCACAGCAACTGCATTATTGTAACAGCAACTGCTTAGCATAATTTTGACAAAGTACACAAAATGGCATTTGTTTTCTTTATGCACCTACAGGCGTCACAAGTTGTTACATCTACCATGGACCTATAAAATTTATAGGTCCATGCATCTACACTGCATTGTGATCATATTCAAACAGCAGGGAATGCACAACAAATACAATCATATGCTTTCTAATTAGCTCGCATTTCGTTACTTATAACATGCAAATTTCAACAGTGAATTTTGCCCATGGGCTGAAAGGGTAACATGTGTCGGATGTTAATTTGGAAACCTGAATACTCTCTCCTGTTATTTTTTGTACGATTGACCCGTGTGACAGAACGAATTGACCCCTATGGATTTGTTACCTGCATCAGATCTAAGCAGTACTTGTTTGGAAAAAAAAATTATCAAAATAATTCGAACATTACAAATACTGATGAAGCTTTATTAATTTTGTAAAGTTAATATTAAATAATGAATAAATTTAATAGCCATCGGTTGATAAAATAAAATGATCCAAAAATAAAACAGTACATTTAAATGAACATGTGATAATAGTAGATTGATTAATTTTAAAAACTCAAATATTGAATCGATACTCATTTATTATGATTAAAACAATACTACAAAAATATGGAAAAATGTTCACTACATACAATAACCTTACTGTAATGTACACTACTATACATGTCCTATACTATTTGAAGAGGCAGCTCTCCAATTTTGGAGAACAAAATAGATTTCTAATGCAATCAGCCAACAGACTAGCCATGTCGTATTTGATTGTAAACAAGAATGAACATAATAAAATCCAATGGGTACACATGTAACAAAATTTCATTCTTGATGATGTACAGTACTGTAATGTAAGGGTTGAATGGTAAATAGGTTGCAGAATATAACACAGAAACGTTTTACATCAGGGGTACTTTATCGGTTGTTTAACATGTATTTTTTGCATACTGTAAACCTCAATGTCATTCTGATAAACCGCAATAACTCAGATAGAGAAATGAGCATGTAAACATAGCTTAATGTCTATTGGCCAGTAATCCTACAAAATCAATATTAAGATTCTATGTAGATCAAGTTTACTGATAAAACTTGAACTGACTATTTGACACAATTCTTTGCTACACAGAATTATCCTCCTTCAACTGCATTTTTAATGCATACATTTTGAAAATCAAACATCCATCATCATGCAAGTGAGTGAACATTGTTTAAATTATCATAAAAATGTAACATCTCAGTATTCCAAATCTCCTGAACATGATAGTTTCACTGATATGATGTTTTTCTATCACTTTTATAGATTGTTAAATTGGTATCATTACTCAGTCAAATGTTTTTCGCCATTACATTACCTTCTTATGGAACGCCGTTTACGCAACATTTCGATGATATGAATTTTATGACGCGATATGTGAATAAAATGCATCGATATGAATTGAATGGCGCAATATATGAATGAAATGTTTTGAATTGAATGCTTCAAAACCCTACATTTTATTCAAAACATTCAATTCTAAACACTTCAATAAAAACATTTTATTCAAAACATTTCATTCAAAACATTTCATTCAAAATATTCAATTCAAAATATTCAATTCAAAACATTTCATTCATATATCGCGCCATTCAATTTATATCGATGCATTTCATTCACATAACGCGTCATAAAATTCATATCATCAAAATGTTGCGTAAACGGCGTTCCATACTTTGTCGTGGGATTGCATTAGTTAAAATCCACACTATAATGAAAGTAATATTTTGTATACTAAGGGCCTGTTAAGACCTACGCAGTTATGCTTTTGTAAATACGCCACACACTTTTTTTTGGCCGTGTACATAGAGTACAAGACATTTCAAGTTTATTTTATGCCTATAAAATAATAAAAGAAAACCATGTTTCTCATTTATTTTTATCGTTTATACTGCATACCATTATAATAATTATAAAAACCTTCATACGTGAGTAAAAAAACACGATATTACACTCCACTCTGTACAGGGGTGTAAATATACCACGCTAACGCTTGCATACACGGACCAGGGCAGAAAGTGGAGCATTTTTGGAGAGTGATGACGTCAGCATTCACACGAGCAGCGAGCTAGACAACATGACGCTGGTAGTATAGTAGGAGTGCATGTGTTTTGAAAATAACTCAGTTGTTTGTATTTGCCACGTTTTTTTAAACTCTTGAATTCATAAATAGTAATTAAACTCTTAGCTCTTTCTATAATGCTAACCCTAGCTCTAGCCTACTCTTCTTTATTAACAGTCAGATGCGTCGAATCCATGTCTAGCAAATTCAACCCCATAGCTAATGCTAAATGTAGATACCCTTCATCAATTTGGAAAATTAAATAATGCGGTTATATCTTTTTAAGGTGGGGTTTTTATTGAAAATCTACAAAATTGATTATTTTGTTTCATTCTTGCAATAATTTATATGCATTGTACTGATGCATTCTTGCTCACAGGTATCACAATAATCGGTTGGAACATACGAAATAGCGAATTGAACTTCTTCAATTCAATTTCTGTGCTTGATAAAATGGTCAACATTACCAACAAGAAAAGCCTACTGTATGGCACAGTATCTAAGACCAGCAATAATGACAATATTGAACTATGTTTTCAATCAATCATTTTTAACCAATTTTGAATTTTGAACTTACAGTTTATATGGCAAAAACCGATTTTGAATAGATTATTCTAGCATAAACAGGCCCAGCCAAAAAGTAAACACTTGTTAAGCGTTAACCTCTTATATTTGAGGAGAGGGAGGGCGGCTTGATTTTTGTTAAAACTATTGTATTATTATTATTTTTTTTAATGTACTATAATATTGATTTATGCAACCTTTCTGATATTAAACTGAAACAAACTCTTTAATTTAAATAAAGATATTGTTCCCTTGTCCTGAAAAAACTTTAATTTAATGCAAAAAAAGTCAAAGTGTAATGACTGGAAGTCAATGGGTTTTTGGTTGAATATAACCGTTTATTTAGTCTTTATATAACGGAAAACATTTTTTTTCGCCTAGAAAGTGATTATACTTGATTAAAACTGCTAAATAGCATATTCAAAGTCTATTTTTTAAACTCCATTTTTTATGTTTTTGGGGGACATATATCTTTACACAAATGAATCACTCCCATATATATTAAACTTTAAGAAAACCATTTAATGTAATCAAATTGTTTCTGTATGCTTCCGATAATTGATTGAATCTTGCTATTTTAATGGAAATGTTTTTGTCATTAAAAAAAATAGAGGCAGTTTAACAATCAAAGGAGGGAGGGACACTTAAGAAGTACAGATATTTGTTTGCCTAATAAAGTAATATGGTTGTAAACTATTTTTAAATTTTAAATACAAGTGTACATACAGTAGTAGTACTAGTAGTACAGTTCTACTATCCATATCACACAAGTCATAAATAAGCAATGGCAGAGATAATGTATGCCCATAAATAAGTGTCAAGCCATTGGCTATCATTTTAGCTCAGGAACAGTTCATTGATGTCAAGTGAAGCAAGCTTCATCAACAGAATTTTAACCCTAAAATTATTTAACATCTTGCATAGTTTTTAAAGATGGGTGATTATCATATTGTACAGTAGAAAAACATGGTACAGTACCAAAAATACAATGCACTCAAATAGTCAAACATAAAGATGCCACAGTAGAAGCAAGGGTAACAGTCAATAAATTAAACATTATTTTGTGTTGCAGCTAAAAGTTAAATGCTGTTCTAACACCCAATCAATGATGTAGAATGCTTTTTAATCATTTAATAATAATTGAAGACCATATGGATTTGTCTTACTGCCAAAAAATTGGGGCTAATTTATTTCCCTGGTTATAAAATTGGTTATTTTTACAAAAACAAAAACAATTCTTTGTAAAGAACATATTTAAATTATTAAATATAACTGGTTAATTATTGGACTACAGTACTTACAAAGTACGGACCCTCAAACTGTTTCCAATTTGTATAGTTATACAGTGAAACAGCTACAGTACTTATTGATTGAAACAGACTAAATTATTGGATGTGTTTTTTTTTACAGTTTGACTTAAATTAATTAGAGAAATTAATCTGAATAAATTATCAGAACAAAATTTCTTGTCTACAATTTGGTTACTATGGACTTAAGCAAACATCAGGGGGTACAGACACCAAGGTAAAACTAGCAGATCAAACAGTGTGGTATAACAATACATATTATTATAGTAAAACCTCAATTGGGACAATTAGAAATAACCTCCAACTATAATAGCAACACAATTTTATAGTACCTACACAATATATTTACCACAATAATGTAAATTTCGACAATAGAAGCCACAAATTGTTTGTTGGTTTTAACTATGCATAAAACTCAAAATTTAGTATACAAGTAAATAAAACAAATTTTTGAACAAAAAAGCTACTGTAAGTTAACTAAGCTAACTATAAACTGTACTTAACTATTATTAAGTTATTATAGAGAGCAATGTTGAAGTTGACATAAATAATATACAGTATATCAGGCTACTGTACTATTTATATAACAACAATTGGAAAGAAATGAATATAAAAGTACTGTATCACCATCTCCACCTTTACTTTACCTTGTCTTAAGTAAGGGCGTTTAGTGATCCAAGATGGAAATGTGTGTGGACTATTGAACAAATCAATATCAGGAGTTTATAAATTTATAAAAAAAACACCTATTATTTATGGTGAGAAAGAAAAACAAGCAAACAACAAACAAGATTTCATAAACTTACTAAATGTTCTTTCAGGTTTTGGTGGTGGATGCCATCCTTCCCTGCGTCTGACCTCCACCTTGCCCTTCTCTTCCTGAATGGGTTTAAACTGCATTTTTTCTGCATCTTTCCTCACAGCTTGCTGTTGTTGTTGTTGTTGTTGCTGCTTTTTTGCTTTACGGTCCGAAAGCGAACGTTTTATGGGCTTAAAGAATGACATACTGACAAAAGTAATTAATCCTTTAGATTGATCAGACTTATTTAGTTCCAAGTAAATCAAGTAATATTCCTAGTACATCAACAACATACTGAAAAAAAGAAAAATAAATCTATTTAATCTCATTGATATAAGGACACTGTATGATGTTGATGACCGAAGTTCTATGGAAAAATTGCTTACAATAATAATAACCACAAACACAATCAGTGGCTGGTGTCATGTGTACACCAGCATATTGCATTGAAACGTTTTAGCTATATCGTTGCGCACATGTGTATCATTAAAAAACATTGTTTTTTAAAGAAATTTAAAAAACAATACAAACATTGAAGAACAATTAATAGTAGATGCATTAATTGATTATCAAATGTAGAGCATTTAGTTTTCCTTTTTACACCGGAACTCCACTGGCTTCAGGCTTCCCCCTAGACATACATTCCCATCGTCGAACTTGAACAAAACCCAAATCAAAACAAAATTCCAAGTGAATAATGATCAAACAATCCACAGAACATGCGCATCTCCATACGGCAAAAATGATATTAGTCATGTGTTTACCGGCGGAAAAAAAGGAATATAAATCGCTGCTAGCATTCTACACGGGAGTGTTATTTCCGGCCATATAGAGGTGCCATTTATTTTGAATTGTATGTGCGAGATTCAGCCACAGGCACCACCATGGTGGGGGGGGGGGGGATTTTCCTGTGGCTCAAATACTTTGTGTCCATACCCCCCTAGTCACATCCTAGCTATGGCCCGAGTGACTCGAACCATTGTCAACAAGATGATAACAGAATATTGTTTCAATCACTTCAACATTCACTTTCTAAGGGTATGTTCAGATCTATGGAGTTATGCTTTCGTATCGCAAGTAGTGTCATATTATAATTAACGTCGTAACAGAAAAGTGTTCAGATTTGCCTAACTAACGCTTTCGTTTCAAACTGAAAATAGGCAGGAATAATTTTGAAAGGTTAGAGGTAAAAATCGTTGATGCATGACTTTCGTGTCGTAAGCGGCGTTCACTAATCTTGTACCTTGAGCGAACGAAAGAGTAGTGTCGTATGAGGTGGCTTACACTAATCTTTTCCTGGTTCAGACCTATGGAGTTGTACGCCGCGTACAATACGAAACCATAACTCCGTAGGTCTGAACAGGCCCTAAGTCTTACTAGACTTATTTTAAATGATAAGACCCATAATAGTAGCCATCTACCATTTTATAATAAAGGCCTGAACCCTATAAAAACATCGTCGGTATCCCAGACGGGATCCGGTAAAATCCCGCGGGATTTTCGGGCGGTATTCCTGGTCGAGAATCACAACAACAAAAACGGGATACTTTTTGGATTTCCGACCGGGAAATTAAAGAGTTTTTTCGATTTTTCGATCTCGTTCATCCCGCGGGATTTTCGGGCGGTATACCTGGTTTTTACCGGGATCCCGAAAAAAATATCCAGATTTTTTGCGACCTTAATTCAATGGACAAATAAAAACAATTGAGGTTGAACAATTTTTTTAATTACATTTCAAAAACCATGCTATGTTTTTCCTGTACAGTAATTTTATATCATTTGACATTGAAATGTCTTAGTTTAATAAACATGAAGATAAATAGCTGAATATACAGTAATTATACAGCAACAGCAGATGAACACTTACTACATTTGACATTGATAGAATATAAATAAATTAAGTATTGTAAATTAGATGAAATGTCTATAAAAACAATCTATAAATAGATTCCAAGAGAAATTGATTATTGAACAAATATTAAAAGACATGCAGTAACCTCTAAGTCACAGAATAGTAACCATAAATTATCTTGTCATCAATGAATATTATTATTAGACAATATTTGAAAAAAACAACTGAGTAGATGAATGATAAGGAATAAATCAGATAATAAAAGAGTTTAATTAGAAGTAGATTTATGATTATAATCAAACAATTTGGAAATCAAAAAAGTACATCCTTCATCCATCCAAAAGCAGTAGCGTAACACAGATGTCTGTGGTTCCTGGTATAGAAAAAGTGGTCCTGCAATGCTGGAGGCCTTTGATGTTTTTAGCCCTTTTCAAAGTATTTTAAAGCCTACTGTTTCCTCTGGGTTCTGCTCAGAGGCCTCTGTGTAACTGTAAGCTCCATGGACACTGGATTTAGCCAGTAAGATTCATAGCCATTACGCCACTGCCTATACTCTTTCCCAATTTGTATGCATTCAAAGTTTTGAGTACCAAACTCCTTGCTAGTTTTTTTAACATGCATTCTGACAACCACACAAGCACTTTAGATTATCACATGTGGTAGAGTTCATTCTGACAACCACACAAGCACTTTAGATTATCACATGTGGTAGAGTTCATTCTGACAACCACACAAGCACTTTAGATTATCACATGTGGTAGAGTTCATTCTGACAACCACACAAGCACTTTAGATTATCACATGTGGTAGAGTTGAAATGTTGTTAATGCTGGTTTTTACACAATTAGACAAAGAATTTTATCAACCAATTCATGATATTAAAACAGATATAGTATCCCTATAAATGACCATATTTATTGGAACAAAATTTAGAATCTAGGACCAAATTTGGTCATGATAGACTGTGTTTTCACATTAAGCACATGGAAAAAGTTACTAGCAACAGAGAACCAAAACTTCCTCAAATCCAGTCAGTCAAGAATGAAAACTGACCGCAACTAAACAAAAATTTATATTTGCATGTTGTATGATATGCATACGGTAATTCTCTCAATCATCTGTTTAACTGAAAGGAAAGTTAACTACATTCTTTACAAACGTTACTAAGCAAACTCCAGGCTAAGAAGCCTTCCTAAAATCAAACTTTTAACTTTTGTATACATTGATTCTACCACATGTACAAATTTATAAATTTGACAAAATGCAACACTTTCTTTTTTTCTGAAGATAGGCTGTTTTTAGAACATACCTTGTACTGTGTAGTGCTAGAGAGATGATTATAAATTACAGTACACTACTTATTATGTTACTCAAGAGAGAATATAAAAGTGTCCTAATAAATGAAAATACATAGAATTTATTACCTTCAAGTTGAACAATATTTTATGGAGACTATATTGATATTATTCTCCTTGGGAGTGCAAACACTTGTTATCTAGTGAATTGTTGTTATACAAATACTATAAAATTAAGGCAGCAGAGTTTGCTTAACCTTGAAACCTCATGGACAAGGCCTACTGTAGAATGGGTAGAGGTAGAGGTAGAGGGCCTAGCAAAACAAGATAAATTCTTTCTTCTCCAGGTATTCGAGTATTGATAGAAATGTGACCTTTATCTCTATAAGAAATTCTCTCTCTTGAAATATAAACACAGCAAAATAAAAAAGTCTTCCCAGAATTCACCATAGCACAGAAACCATGAATGTAACATATTTTTGGCAGTGGCAGATCCATTTTATTTTTTAATTATGTTCCCTTTTATCTTTTTTACTAGTGTTAGTGAATAATTTGGCCAACAGAAGGCCGGGTACTGTCACAAAACCTAAGATAACGAAAGCTAAGACCCCCTAAAGACTTAAGATTACCAAAAGTTCTCTTTCGCACCTGCCTTGTATTTTAACTCTAAATTTGTTAACCAACTTATTCTGAATACCACATCTTATAATTAGATGAAGAAGAATCAATAAATAACAATAAATTCTTTAACTAAATTGATGAGACGTTTTTCTCATGAGAATTTCGCATACCGTACTCTATGTTCAATATTTTGCTTCTATGGAATGCCAAAAGAGCAACATTAATAGAGGGCTAAAAACTAGGTGGAATCCATCTATTTAACTCATTTTTTGGTGAAAATCATGTTCAATTCAATATATTTTGTCACTGTCAATACAAATAAAATTTAAAGTTAGTTGAATTAATTTGGAGTTGAATAAATTTGGAGTCAAAATACAATGCAGGTGCGAAAGAAAAGCACCCCTGAGACCAACACAATGGAGTAAATGTATATCAACAAACAAATCGTCCAGTTTGTTCCGAAACAAAGGTATATATTTACTCAACAGGCATATTGTGAGTTTATTTCTGTTTGTGATAAGGGCAATTTCACAGTAACCTAGGCCGTCAGTAATAACTGAGAAATAAGCAAATAGCTCTTTATCAGGTTGTATTTGTCTGATTTAGTTTGTAATTTTTGATAAAGCACCTGATGGGCAAACTACAAAAAAATTTTTATTGAGCTACGATGAAAACTTTTGTTACAGCGGCCAAAAATGTCATGTTTTTAGACAAAATTGAGTGTCTCATTGCAAAAAATCATTTTTATGAAATGCATTGTTGTTGTTTGTATGTATATATATTTATATGAATTAAATGTTCGGTTCAATGTAACCGTCTAAAAAGTGCTTAATACGGTAAAGTAGAGCTAAAATATACGTTAAGTCTGGAAAAGAAGTAAAAACTACAGTTTGGTCTCTACAGGCTTGTTTCGTGAGTCGTGAAACTCACTCATCAGGAGACTATAATGAGAAGAATCAATTACAACGTTGCTTATCAGCACATTTACTTGTAGAATTAGCATTTACAGGTGATATGTTTTGGAATGTCAGCTGTTATGTAACAATGCTTTCTTTCTGTGCCGGCAGGCGGACACAAGTTTGTTACATTTGTTTAATGTCGATAATTCAGGGTGGCGGATGATAAATAATTTCTCTTTGAGGCAGAGGTTGCATTTTTTGTTTGCGCTACTATATGCTTTAGTAGATGCCAAGATGCGCCATGAGATTGAATAGTCTGTGGTGTTGTCCTTGAGTGTCCAAATATGTTTACTGAGTTCGGTTGAGGTTCTAGAACGTGTATTACGGAATGATGAGGTGTGATTTCTGTATCGTGTTTTAAAATCATTTTCAGTGAGTCCGATATAAGTTTCCGAGGTGGATTTGTCTTTGTGTGTAACTGTGGCTTGGTATATTACAGATGATTGTAAGCAATTTCCGTTTAGCGGGCATGTGTTTTTCTGTCGGCAGTTGCATGTTTTGTTTTCTTGTGTGTTTTCCACGGATGTTGTTTCGGGCTGGTTGAGTATTCTCTTGTTGTGACTGTCTATTATCTGTTTCATATTGTTCATACAACTGTAGCTAATCTTGATAGTGTTTCGGTTGAAGATTTTTCTTAGTTTGTTATCTTTTGGAAAATGTTTGTCTACTAGGGATAGGAATTTCTGTCCGATGTTTGTGCTGACGTTTTTGCTGAACGGTGGGTTGTACCACAGAATGTCGTTTCGTTGTCTGTTTTTTCGTCTTGTCTGGGTTACCGGCTCGTATTTTAGTGTGTACTTGTATCCACTGTCGTTGAGAGTTTTTTGGTATACAGGGGCGGCTTGGTTGAATGAATTCTTGTCGGATGACAAGGACGAGAGTCGTTTGTTTATTCCGGCGGGTATATTCTTTAGGATGGTCGGTGGGTGGTTACTTTGTTGATGGATATACTTTAACGTGGCGTTTGGTTTGGTGTAGGGCTGGTATGTGTTCTTCGGTAGGTTGAGTGTGACGTCTAAGAAGTTGATGACTTGTTTGTTTGCTTCTATGGTAATGCGTAGGCCGTTATCTTTGAATATTTGGCATATGTCTTTTTTAATATTTTCTGTGCTTTTAGGTGTGGTGTCTGTGACTGCAAGGCCGTCATCTCTGTAAAGTCCTATGTTGATTCCTAGTTAGGTGATCATTTAGAATAAAATGATCACCTATTGTTATTGTATGAAATCTTTATTATTATTGGTTATCCGCAACGAAGTTGCAGGATAACCTCTTGTGATTGTACGAAATCATCATCTTTTTATTTTTCTTCTTTCTTTCTGTATGATTTTTGTGTAACGCTTTTCTCTAAAACTCGCAAACATAACATTTCGGTAACTATCTTAACATATTGACATTTACGTAACGTCGTCAAGCGAAGCTTTTCATGATGTTTGCAATTGCGCAACGTGACGTACGCGCGATTTAACGTTTTTCTCGTATTTAACATATGTTGAAAACCAAATAACATTTCAACTTGAAACTTCGCAAAAGTTTAATTTATATCATGCGCTAACTTTATGTTGAAAAAAAATTGCGTGTTTTACACAAAGTTACGCGCGCACGCGCATTTAAAATTTCAAAATGCGCAAAATTAATTTATAATCAACTTTCTACGCGTTTCTGGTCGTTTTAAGCATTTCAAAAATTCCCACGCGTGCGCACATTTTTACGTGTGCGGTACGCACGTAGCATTGAAAACGTATTTTTTTCGCGATTTATGTTTTTCCAGCCTTTTCTAGTAATTTTACCAAATTTTAAACAATTTCGACTTAAAGATACGTCATACGAGTACGTCGAATTGGACAATTTGTGCGCGTTTTTTATGAAAAGGTTAAAAAATTTGTTTAAAATATGCCTTTTTTTAAACAGTCGTAATTTCTAAACTAGACGGTCAATTTTTTGTGGATGACATATTCTGGAAGTAGATGAGTGGTAGATATCGGATCAGGTATTGATATGGCTAACCGGACATTGTGACGTCATCGTATGGCCACGCAAATATAAAATTTAGGATTTTTGTATCTTTCGTCATAGCTCATCACATTGAATAGAGCGCATCTCCACTTATTCGTTTTCCATTTTCACCCCGATTTTGATATTGTCTAGGTCAATCAACTATCTTTCGCATGAGTTAAAAATATTTTAATTTTTTTGACGTCATCATGCCTAAAAATTTAAATCACGTGTGGCATTAATTTCATCTTTACAGTAAATTTTAATCTGTTATAGCTCGTAAGAATAAAATGTGATAATCAAGATTAAAACTTTTTCTGGAAGCTATTGAATTTTAGATACGAAATTATGTAAAAATGTTGCCAATCGGATGTTGTGACGTCATCATATGGCCAGTTATATAAAAAAGGTCGTATTTTCATCTTTTGCGTCATAATTCATTACATTTAAACGAGCGCGCATCAATATTTCACGTATTCAAATTTCTTCTACATGCTAATACGTTGTTGCTGAGATAATTTCCTTTCGGAATTGCTAACTTCGCGTTTCATTTTAAAACCGTCAACACGTTAAAAATTGCAATAAATAGCGGGTCCCGTAATTTCACCTATTCTATGTATGTCACTGTATGTGATATGGATACAGATTATACTATGTATACTATATATGAATTTAAATAATAAAATTCAGCAACATATCATATTCTTCAGTTCAGGTCATAATGCCAACGTGAACACTTCCTTTTGTCCTCAACCTATCCCCTTAATGTTAATGTTGCACCACTTGCGCGGCGGATAACCAAACTCGTCAAAGTGACGAGTTACATGTCTAGTTATTTTTTTTTTTTGGTTATCCGCAACGAAGTTGCAGGATAACCTCTTGTGATTGTACGAAATCATCATCATCTTTTTCTTAATCTTCTTTCTTTCTGTATGATTTTTGTGTAACGCTTTTCTCTAAAACTTGCAAACATAACATTTTGTTAACTATGTTAACATTTTGACATTTATGTAACGTCGTCAAGCGAAGCTTTTCATGATGTTTACAATCGCGCAATGTGACGTACGCGCGATTTAACGATTTTCTCGTATTTAACATATGTCGAAAACCAAATAACATTTAAAAGTGAAACTTTGCAAAAGTTTAATTTATATCATGCGCTAACCTTCTGTTGAAAAAAAATTGCGTGTTTTACACAAAGTTACGCGCGCACGCGCATTTAAAATTTCAAAATGCGCAAAATTAATTTCTAATCAACTTTCTACGCGTTTCATGTCGGTTTAAGCATGTCAAAAATTCCCACGCATGCGCACAATTTTACGTGTGCGGAGCGCACGTAGCATTGAAAACGTATTTTTTTCACGTGATTTATGATTTTCCAGCCTTTTCTAGTAATTTTACCAAATTTTAAACAATTTTGACTTAAAGATACGTCATACGAGCACGTCGAATTGGACAATTTGCGCGCGTTTTTTATGAAAACGTTAAAAAATTCGTTTAAAATATGCCTTTTTTAAAACAGTCGTAATTTCTAAACTAAACGGTCAACTTTTTGTGGATGTCATTTTCTGGAAGTAGATGAGTTGTAGATATTGGATCAGGTATTAATATGGCTAACCGGACATTGTGATGTCATCGTATGGCCACGCAAATATAAAATTTAGGATTTTGTATCTTTCGTCATAGCTCATCACATTGAATAGAGCGCATCTCCACTTATCCGTTTTCCATTTTCACCCCGATTTTGATATTGTCTAGGTCAATCAACTATCTTTCGCATGAGTTAAAAATATTTTAATTTTTTTTACGTCATCGTGCTTAAAAATTTAAATCACGTGTGGCATTAATTTCATCTTTACAGTAAATTTTAATCTGTTATAGCTCGTAAGAATAAAATGTGATAATCACGATTAAAACTTTTTCTGGAAGCTATTGGACTGTAGATACGAAATTATGTAAAAATGTTGCCAATCGGATGTTGTGACGTAATCATATGGCCAGTTAAATAAAAAAGGTCGTATTTTCATCTTTTGCGTCATAATTCATTACATTTAAAAGAGCGCGCATCAATATTTCACGTATTCAAATTTCTTCTACACGCTAATACGTTGTTGCTGAGATAATTTCCTTTCGGAATTGGTACCTTCGCGTTTCATTTTAAAACCGTCAACATGTTAAAAAATTGCAATAAATAGCGGGTCCCGTAATTTCACCTATTCTACACTGTATGTGATATGGATACAGATTATACTGTGTATACTATATATGAATTTAAATAATAAAATTCAGCAATAACAACATATCATATTCTTCAGTTCAGGTCATAATGCCAACGTGAACACTTCCTTTTGTCCTCAACCTATCCCCTTAATGTTAATGTTGCACCACTTGCGCGGCGGATAACCAAACTCGTCAAAGTGACGAGTTACATGTCTAGTTTTTTATTCTTTCTGTACACTTTTTGTGTAACAATTATCTCAAAAAGTTGAATGGCAATGATCACAAAAAATTCACAGTGTCTTTCAAATACTTTAACTTAGCCATAATAAGCTTTTCAGCGTGATCACTGACCCGTGACGTCACGTATACGCCATTTTGTGAAATCACATTATCAGTCATATATCCATAATTCATTATCACATATTTATGAAATTCACTACACGTAAACTTCAGGTCAAGGGTAAAAATATTAGCAAATAAAAACGCGCGCGCACGTAGGGTCATGCGCGTGAAGTCGCGCATTAAAAATTTAAAAAGCTCAAAATTACGTTTTAATCAATTTAGAGCATGAATTAGGCCATTTGCGTGTTTCAAAAAATTACTGCGCAAAAAAATTATTTTGCGCGCGCGATACTTACAAAGTGTAAAAATTGCAATTTTTTTATACAAATCGCATTCTAAACAGCATCCTTAGTACATTCACCAAATTTGAGTCAGTTCCGACTTAAAATAACGGTATACGAGCAGGTTAAAAATGTAAAAATGCGCAAATTAATTGCATCAAAGTGATGAAAATGGTGAAAAATTAGGCCTTTTTAAAATGAATATAACTCTTCAGAATGGCAGGTGACCCCCAATTTTTTTAAGTTATTCGGGAAGCCATTGGGTTGTAGATACATATTCATGTACACATTAGATGTACAAAATTGTATGACGTCATCAAATGGCCACTTCAATTTAAAAATTAGTAATTTTTATCTTTTTGTATGGGTTATCACATTCAATAGAGCGCATCTCCGTTATTTTAGCTCGATTTTCGCAGAAATTTTTGTATGTGCTTGCTCAATTAATTATCTTTTTCAGGAGTTGTCAACATTTTTATTTTGATGACATCATCACGCGTAAAAACTTGAATAACGTAGGTCGTGTAATTTCAGCTACACCGTACATTTGAATATATTATAGCTCTTCAGAATTAAAGGTGACCTTGAAGATTATAACTTATTATGATAGCAGATGAAATGTAGATATGAATTAATATAAAAATTAAGCCTATCGGATGTTGTGATGTTATCATATGGCCAGTTGAAGTTAAAACGTTGTTTTTAAATTTCTTTAGTCGAAGTTATACAAATTTCAAAGAGCGCGCATTGCGCTTCTACGTGTCAAATTCTCTTCCAATCCTTATATTTATTTGCTCAATTAATTATCTTTCGAAATTGTCATCTTCGAGTTTATTTTGATAATTCCATCATACCGAAAAATTTGAACATGATGTGGGTCCAGTAATTTCACCAATGCTACTACTACACTGTATATAGATATACAGTATATACTGTACATAATGTATATGGCATATAATAGGCACAAATCAGCACTATATACGTATAATAGTAAAAAAATAAGGCCTTTTTAAAATTAATATAACTCTTCAGAATGGAAGGTGACCCTCATTTTTTTTAAACTTATTATGGAAGCCAATGACTTGTAGATATAAATGTATAAAATATTAATGTAAGTAAAGCGATAAAAATGATCACCTATAATTCGTCAAAGTGACGAATTAAATTCTAGTTAGGTGATCATTTAGAATAAAATGATCACCTATTGTTATTGTATAAAATCTTTATTATTCTTCTTTCTGTACACTTTTTGTTCGTCAAATATCTCAAAAAGTTGAATAGCAATGATCAGAAAAATTTTACAATGTCTTTCAAATACTTTAACTTAGCCATAATAAGCTTTTCAGCGTGATCACTCATCCGTGACGTCACGTATACGCCATTTTGTGAAATCACATTATCAATCATATGTCCATAATTCATTATCACATATTTATGAAATTCACTACACGTAAATTTCAGGTCAAGGTAAAAAATATTAGCAAATAAAAACTGGCGCGTCTCAAGGTCATGCACGTGAAATCGCGCGTAAAGATTTTAAAAAGGTCAAAATTAAGTTTTGATCAATTTAGAGCATGAATTAGGCCATTTGCGTGTTTCAAAAAATTACTGCGCAAAAACACATTTTTGCGCACGCGATTCTTAAAATGCGTAAAAAATAAAATTTAATGTATACATCACATTCTACTCACAATCCTTTGTACATTCTCCGATTTTGAGTCCAATCCGACTTAAAATAACGCTGTACGAGCACGTTAAACATGACAAAATGCGCTCATTAATTGTACAAAAGTGCTAAAAATGGTAAAAAATAAGGATTTTTTAAAATGAATATAACTCTTCAGAATGGCAGGTGACCCCCAATTTTTTTAACTTATTATGGAAGCCAATAAATTGTAGATATAAATGTATATACACATTAGACGTACAAAATGGTATGACGTCATCAAATGGCCACTTGAATTTAAAAATTAGGAATTTTTATCTTTTTGTGTGGGTTATCACATTCAATAGAGCGCATCTCCGTTATTTGGGCCCGATTTTCGCACAACTTTTAGTATGTGCTTGCTCAATTAATTATTCTTCTAATGAGTTGTCAACATTTTTATTTTGATGACGTCATCACGCGTAAAAACTTGAATAACCTAGGTCATGTAATTTCAGCAACACTATACATTTGAATATCTTATAGCTCTTCAGAATTAAAGGTGACCTTGAAGATTATAACTTATTATGAAAGCTGATGAAATTTAGATATGAATTCATAGTAAAATTAAGCCTATCGGATGTTGTGATGTTATCATATGGCCAGTTGAAGTTAAAAAGTAGTTTTTAAATTTCTTTGGTCAAAGTTATACAAATTTCAAAGACCGCGCATTGCGCTTCTACGTGTCAAATTTTCTTCCAATCCTTATATTTATCTGCTCAATTCATTATCTTTCGAAATTGTCATCTTCGAGTTTATTTTGAAAATTCCATCATACCAAAAAATTAGAACACGATATGAGTCCCGTAATTTCACCTATGCTACACTGTATATAGATACAGTATATACTGTACATATTGTATGGCATATAATAGGTACAACTCAGCACTATAAGTGTATATGCATCATGTCATAGGATGGCGTAAATCAACTTTTTACGATCGTATGTTAACGTACGTGCATGTTTAAAAAATGTTAATTTCATTAAAATGATAAAAATGATCACCTATAATTCGTCAAAGTGACGAATTAAATTCTAGTTAGGTGATCATTTAGAATAAAATGATCACCTATTGTTATTGTATGAAATCTTTATTATTATTGGTTATCCGCAACGAAGTTGCAGGATAACCTCTTGTGATTGTACGAAATCATCAACATCAACTTTTTATTTTTCTTCTTTCTTTCTGTATGATTTTTGTGTAACGCTTTTCTCTAAAACTTGCAAACATAACATTTTGTTACCTATGTTAACATTTTGACATTTATGTAACGTCGTCAAGCGAAGCTTTTCATGATGTTTACAATTGCGCAACGTGACGTACGCGCGATTTAACGATTTTCTCGTATCTAACATATGTCGAAAACCAAATAACATTTTAAAGTGAAACTTTGCAAAAGTTTAATTTATATCATGCGCTAACTTTCTGTTGAAAAAAAATTGCGTGTTTTACACAAAGTTACGCGCGCACGCGCATTTAAAATTTCAAAATGCGCAAAATTAATTTATAATCAACTTTCTACGCGTTTCATGTCGTTTTAAGCATGTCAAAAATTCCCACGCGTGCGCACATTTTTACGTGTGCGGTGCGCACGTAGCATGGAAAACGATTTTTTTTCGCGTGATTTATGTTTTTCCAGCTTTTTCTAGTAATTTTACCAAATTTTAAACAATTTCGACTTAAAGATACGTCATACGAGCACGTCGAATTGGACAATTTGCGCGCGTTTTTTATGAAAATGTTAAAAAATTCGTTTAAAATATGCCTTTTTTTAAACAGTCGTAATTTCTAAACTAGAAGGTCAACTTTTTGTGGATGGGATATTCTGGAAGTAGATGAGTGGTAGATATCGGATCAGGTATTAATATGGCTAACCGGACATTTTGACGTCATCGTATGGCCACGCGAATATAAAATTTAGGATTTTTGTATCTTTCGTCATAGCTCATCACATTGAATAGAGCGCATCTCCACTTATCCGTTTTCCATTTTCACCCCGATTTTGACATTGTCTAGGTCAATCAACTATCTTTCGCATGAGTTAAAAATATTTTAATTTTTTTGACGTCATCATGCCTAAAAATTAATATCACGTGTGGCAGTAATTTCATCTTTACAGTAAATTTTAATCTGTTATAGCTCGTAAGAATAAAATGTGATAATCACGATTAAAACTTTTTCTGGAAGCTATTGGATTGTAGATACGAAATTATGTAAAAATGTTGCCAATCGGATGTTGTGACGTCATCATATGGCCAGTTAAATAAAAAAGGTCGTATTTTCATCTTTTGCGTCATAATTCATTACATTTAAAAGAGCGCGCATCAATATTTCACGTATTCAAATTTCTTCTACACGTTAATACGTTGTTGCTGAGATAATTTGCTTTCGGAATTACTACCTTCGCGTTTCATTTTAAAACCGTCAACATGTTAAAAATTGCAATAAATAGCGGGTCCCGTAATTTCACCTATTCTACACTGTATGATATGGATACAGATTATACTGTGTATACTATATATGGATTTAAATAATAAAATTCAGCAATAACAACATATCATATTCTTCAGTTCAGGTCATAATGCCAACGTGAACACTTCCTTTTGTCCTCAACCTATCCCCTTAATGTTAATGTTTCACCACTTGTGCGGCGGATAACCAAACTCGTCAAAGTGACGAGTTACATGTCTAGTTTTTTTTTTTTTTTTTATTCTTTCTGTACACTTTTTGTGTAACAATTATCTCAAAAAGTTGAATGGCAATGATCACAAAAAATTCACAGTGTCTTTCAAATACTTTAACTTAGCCATAATAAGCTTTTCAGCGTGATCACTCAACCGTGACGTCACGTATACGCGATTTTGTGAAATCACACTATCAATCATATCTCCATAACTCTTTATCACATGTCAATAAAATTCACTATACGTAAACCTCAGGTGAAGGATAAAAATATTAACAAATAAAAACTTACGTGTTTCAAGGTCATGCACGTGAAATCGCGCATTAAAATTTTAAAAAGCTCAAAATTAAGTTTTGATCAATTTAGAGCATAAAATAGGCCATTTGCGTGTTTTAAAAAATTACTGCGCAAAAACACGTTTTTGCACGTGCGTACTTAGAAAGCGTAAAAAATACAATTTTTTTTGTACAAATTGCATTCTACTCATCTTCCCTGGTAGATTCACCAAATGTGAGTCCATTTCGATTTAAAATAGTGCTATACGAGCACGTTAAAAATGACAAAATGCGCACATTAATTGTACAAAAGTGCTAAAAATGGTAAAAATTAAGGCCTTTTTAAAAAGAATATAACTCTTCAGAATGGCAGGTGACCCCCATTTTTTTTAACTTATTATGGAAGCCAATAAGTTGTAGATATAAATATATATACATATTAGACGTAAAAAATGGTATGACGTCATCAAATGGCCACTTGAATTTAAAAATTAGTAATTTTTATGTTTTTGTGTGGGTTATCACATTCAACAGAGCCCATCTCCGTTATTTGAGCTCGATTTGCGCACAAATTTTAGGATGTGCTTGCTCAATTAATTATCTTTCTCAGGAGTTGTCAACATTTTTGTTTTGATGACGGCATCATGCGTAAAAACTTGAATAACCTAGGTCGTGTATTTTCAGCTACACCATACATTTGAATATCTTACAGCTCTTCAGAATTAAAGGTGACCTTGAAGATTATAATTTATTATAAAAGCTGATGAAACGTAGATATGAATTCATATAAAAATTAGGCCTATCGGATGTTGTGACATTATGAAATGGTCAGTTTAATTTAAAAGGTAGTTTTTTTCTCTCTTTCGTCAAATTTATACAAATTTCAAAGAGCGCGCATTGCGCTTCTACGTGTCAAATTCTCTTCCAATCCTTATATTTATTTGCTCAATTCATTATCTTTCGAAATTGCCATCTTCGAGTTTATTATGATTATTCCATCATACCAAAAAATTAGAACATGATGTGGGTCCCGTAATTTCACCTATGCTACACTGTATATAGATATACAGTAAATACTGTACATATTGTATATGGCATATAATAGGCACAACTCAGCACTATAAGCGTATGCATCATGTCATAGGATGGCGCACATCAACTTTTTACGATCGTATGTTAACGTACGTGCATGTTTAAAAAAATTTAATTTCATTAAAATGATAAAAATGATCACCTATAATTCGTCAAAGTGACGAATTAAATTCTAGTTAGGTGATCATTTAGAATAAAATGATCACCTATTGTTATTGTACAAAATCTTTATTATTATTGTTATTATTCTTCTTTCTGTACACTTTTTGTTTAGCAATTATCTCAAAAAGTTGAATAACAATGATCACAAAAATTTCACAATGTCTTTCAAATACTTTAACTTAGCCATAATAAGCTTTTCAGCGTGATCACTCAACCGTGACGTCACGTATACGCGATTTTGTGAAATCACATTATCAATCATATCTCCATAACTCTTTATCACATATCAATAAAATTCACTATACGTAAACTTCAGGTGAAGGGTAAAAATATTAACAAATAAAAACTTACGTGTTTCAAGGTTATGCACGTGAAATCGCGCGTTAAAATTTTAAAAAGCTCAAAATTAAGTTTTGATCAATTTAGAGCATGAAATAGGCCATTTGCGTGTTTTAAAAAATTACTGCGCAAAAATATATTTTTGCGCACGGGATTTTTAAAAAGCGTAAAAAATAAAATTTGATGTATACATCACATTCTACTCATAATCCTTAGTACAATCATCCGTGACGTCATTTATACGCAATTTTGCGAAATCACATTATCAGTCATATCTCAATAATTCATTATCACATATTAATGAAATTCACTACACGTAAACTTTAGGTCAAGGGTAAAAATTTTAGCAAATAAAAACGCACGCGCACCTAGGGTCATGCGCGTGAAATCGCGCGTTAAAAATTTAAAACGCTCAAAATTAAGTTTTGATCAATTTAGAGCATGAATTAGGCCATTTGCGTGTTTTAAAAAATTACTGCGCAAAAACACGTTTTTGCGCGTGCGTAGATAGAAAGCGTAAAAAATACATTTTTTTTTACAAATTGCGTTCTACTCATTTTCCATAGTACATTCACCAAATTTGAGTCCATTTCGACTAAAAATAACGCTATACGAGCACGTTAAAAATGACAAAATGCGCACATTAATTGTACAAAAGTGCTAAAAATGGTAAAAAATAAGGACTTTTTAAAATGAATATAACTCTTCAGAATGGCAGGTGACCCCCAATTTTTTTAACTTATTATGGAAGCCAATAAGTTGTAGATACAAATGTATATACACATTAGACATACAAAATGGTATGACGTCATCAAATGGCCACTTGAATTTAAAAATTAGGAATTTTTAGCTTTTTGTGAGGGTTATCACATTCAATAGAGCGCATCTCCGTTATTTGAGTCCGATTTTCGCACAACTTTTAGTATGTGCTTGCTCAATTAATTATTCTTCTAATGAGTGGTCAACATTTTTATTTTGATGATGTCATCATGCGTAAAAACTTGAATAACGTAGGTCGTGTAATTTCAGCTACACCTTACATTTGAATATCTTATAGCTCTTCAGAATTAAAGGTGACCTTGAAGATTATAACTTATTATGAAAGCTGATGAAATGTAAATATGAATTCATATTAAAATTAAGCCTATCGGATGTTGTGATGTTATCATATGGCCAGTTGAAGTTAAAACGTTGTTTTTAAATTTCTTTAGTCGAAGTTATACAAATTTCAAAGAGCGCGCATTGCGCTTCTACGTGTCAAATTCTCTTCCAATCCTTATATTTATTTGCTCAATTCATTATCTTTCGAAATTGTCATCTTCGAGTTTATTTTGATTATTCCATCATACCAAAAAATTTGAACTTGATGTGTGTCCAATAATTTCACCTATGCTACACTGTATATAGATATACAGTATATACTGTTACATTGTATATGGCATATAATAGGCATAACTCAGCACTATAAGCGTATAATAGGATGGCATACATCAACATTTTCCTATCGTATGTTAACGTACGTACATGTTTAAAAAAAATTAATTTCATTAAAATGATAAAAATGATCACCTATAATTCGTCAAAGTGACGAATTAAATTCTAGTGAGAAATTGTTTTTGTCAAAAAGAAATGTTTCTTCGCAATTTCTTTCTGTACAGATTTTGTGTAACAAATATCTCAAAAAGTTTAATGTCAATGATTACCAAAATTTCACAATGTCTTTCAAATACTTTAACTTAGTCCTAATAAGCTTTTCAGCGTGATCACTCATCCGTGACGTCAATTATACGCCATTTTGTGAAATCACATTATCAATCATATCTCCATAATTAATTATCACATATTAATGGAATTCACTACACGTAAACTTCAGGTAAAAGGTAAAAATATTAGCAAATAAAAACGCACGCGCACGTAGGGTCATGCGCGTGAAATCGCGCGTTAAAAATTAAAAAAGCTCAAAATTACGTTTTGATCAATTTAGAGCATGAATTAGGCCATTTGCGTGTTTTACAAAATTACTGCGGAAAAACACGTTTTTGCGCGTGCGTACATAGAAAGCGTAAAAAATAACAACTTTTTGTACAAATTGCATTCTACTCATCTTCCATAGTACATTCACCAAATTTGAGTCCATTTCGACTTAAAATAGTGCTATACGAGCCTGTTAAAAATGACAAAATGCGCACATTAATTGTACAAAAGTGCTAAAAATGGTAAAAAGTAGGGCCTTTTTAAAATGAATATAACTCTTCAGAATGAAAGGTGACCCCCAATTTTTTTAACTTATTATGGAAGCCAATGAGTTGTATAAATAAATTTATATACACATTATACGTACAAAATGGTATGACGTCATCATTTGGCCACATGAATTTTGAAAATAGGGGTTTTTCCCCTTTTGTCATAGACCACCACATTCAACAGAGCGCAACTCGCTTATCTGTGATCGATTTTCTTTTAATTTTTAACACATTCTACCTCAACCAATTATGTTACTTATGAGTTGCCAATATTTTCTTTTGGATAACGTTATCACGTCTTAAAATTTAAATAACGGTGGTTACGTAATTTTACCTACAACGTATATTTGAATACCTTACAGCTCTTCTGAATTAAAGTTGACCTCGATGTTTATAATTTAGTATGATAGCTGGTGAAATGTAGATATGAATTCATACAAAAATTAAGCCTATCAGATGTTGTGACGTTATCATATGGCCAGTTGAAGTTAAAAAGTAGTTTTTTCATCTCTTTCGTCAAAGTTATACAATTTTTAAAGAGCGCGCACGGCCCTTCTACGTGCCAAATTTTCTTCCAATTGTTATATTTTATTGCTAAATTCATTATCTTTCGATATTGTTATACACAAGTTTTTTTTTATAATGTCATCAGTGCCAAAAACTTAGAACATGATGTGTGTCCGTAATTTCACCTATGCTACACTGTATATAGATATACACAGTACAGTATATACTGTACATATTGTATATGGCATATAATAGGCACAACTCAGCACTATAAGCGTATAATAGGATGGCATACATCAACATTTTCCGATTGTATGTTAACGTACGTGCATGTTTCAAAAATATGAATGTCAATAAAATGATAAAAATGATCACCTATAATTCGTCAAAGTGACGAATTAAATTCTAGTGAGAAATTGTTTTTGTAAAAAAAAAATGTTTCTTCGCAATTTCTTTCTGTACAAATTTTGTGTAACAAATATCTCAAAAAGTTTAATGTCAATGATTACCAAAATTTCAGAATTTCTTTCAAATACTTTAACTAAGTCCTAATAAGCTTTTCAGCGTGATCACTCATCCGTGATGTCATTTATACGCCATTTTGTGAAATCACATTATCAATCATATCTCCATAATTAATTATCAGATATTAATGAAATTCACTACACGTAAACTTCAGATCAAGGGTAAAAATATTAGCAAATAAAAACGCACGCGCACGTAGGGTCATGCGCGTGAAATCGCACGTTAAAAATTTAAAAAGGTCAAAATTACGTTTTGATCAATTTAGAGCATGAATTAGGCCATTTGCGTGTTTTAAAAAATTACTGCGCAAAAACACGTTTTTGCACGTGCGTACTTAGAAAGCATAAAAAATACAATTTTTTTGTACAAATTGCATTCTACTCATCTTCCTTGGTAGATTCACCAAATGTGAGTCCATTTCGATTTAAAATAGTGCTATACGAGCACGTTAAAAATGACAAAATGCGCACATTAATTGTACAAAAGTGCTAAAAATGGTAAAAATTAAGGCCATTTTAAAAAGAATATAACTCTTCAGAATGGCAGGTGACCCCCAATTTTTTTAACTTATTATGGAAGCCAATAAGTTGTAGATATAAATATATATACATATTAGACGTACAAAATGGTATGACGTCATCAAATGGCCACTTGAATTTAAAAATTAGTAATTTTTATGTTTTTGTGTGGGTTATCACATTCAACAGAGCCCATCTCCGTTATTTGAGCCCGATTTTCGCACAAATTTTAGGATGTGCTTGCTCAATTAATTATCTTTCTCAGGAGTTGTCAACATTTTTGTTTTGATGACGGCATCATGCGTAAAAACTTGAATAACCTAGGTCGTGTATTTTCAGCTACACCATAAATTTGAATATCTTACAGCTCTTCAGAATTAAAGGTGACCTTGAAGATTATAATTTATTATAAAAGCTGATGAAACGTAGACATGAATTCATATAAAAATTAGGCCTATCGGATGTTGTGACATTATGAAATGGTCAGTTTAAATTAAAAGGTAGTTTTTTTCTCTCTTTCGTCAAATTTATACAAATTTCAAAGAGCGCGCATTGCGCTTCTACGTTTCAAATTCTCTTCCAATCCTTATATTTATTTGCTCAATTCATTATCTTTCGAAATTGCCATATTCGAGTTTATTATGATAATTCCATCATACCAAAAAATTAGAACATGATGTGGGTCCCGTAATTTCACCTATGCTACACTGTATATAGATATACAGTATATACTGTACATATTGTATATGGCATATAATAGGCACAACTCGGCACTATAAGCGTATGCATCATGTCATAGGATGGCGTGCATCAACTGTTTACGATAGTATGTTAACGTACGTGCATGTTTTAAAAAATTTAATTTCATTAAAATGATAACAATGATCACCTATAATTCGTCAAAGTGACGAATTAAATTCTAGTTTCTGTTGTAATTGGTGTAACAGGAAGCTTCCAACAAGTTCACATGTTTCTGCGCCATCATAACTACCCATAGTCACATCGAATGCTGTGGGCCTTTCTTTTGCCATGGTTGCTGTTTGTGTGATAGTACTGATTTTTTGGTATGTACGATGATGTCTCTTTCGTCGTTGGTAATATCATCGTATCTATTAGCAAAGTCTAGTGCTTTATTCAGCAGGTCATTGCTGATAGAGGGGTAAAATTCTACGATGTCGAAGCATATAAAGTTGTGTTGTTGTTTCTTTATATGAATTATGTACATTTAAATTGGTTGATGTACCCGCAAACGTATAAGGTATAAACAATGAGTGTGAAATGTATGCATGTTTAACTTTTTTGTTGTTTTCATTATTGTAATTCTGTCCGTCCAAAATGTCCACTCCGACACGTTGGCTTATATCCAGAGCAAATAAGTAAGCAAGTCTACTGTTTTTCATCTATATACAACACTAATAAGATTAACCATACATTAAAACTTAAATAATATATTTAACTGACAATTTGGCTGAATGCCGGGGAATCGAAATCTGTCCGTCCAAAAAAATGTCCACTCCGACACCTCATAAACTACCATTAATTTTTATGTTAATAATATAAAAAGTTGAATATTCATAGCAAAAATTATAAGCTGACATACTACAATTAATATAATGTACATATAATGTTTCTAAACACAAGTAATTCACTGTAATGCACTCTAATATGGTGTTCACATAATGTTCAGTCCGACACACATATTTGATCAAAGTAAAATGGCTGATTTTTTAACAACTATGAGACAATGTTATTGTTATTTTATTTATATCTGTTTGTGTCATTGATATTTAAGTGAAAATAGTCTTGTTTAACTGTGTTTTTAGTATTATTAACGAGTCACCGGCACCTGCTTCGAGGCGGTATTTTAGTCTCTCAGAAAATAATTTTAAACTAGTTGAAGCCACCATGGCAAAAGTTATGAATTCCTAATAATACTGGTTGTTATAGGTGATCAATTTAAGTATTTAATGCAAAAAAACACAAAAAAAATTTAACATCTTTAATATTGAAGTTTTTCATGTCCTGTTTAATATGTCCAAAAATTGTCCACTCCGACACATATTAACAATCTTTGTTTTAACGACATCTTTTTATTTAAAGTAGGTACTGGTACCAAATATGACCACAGTAAACTTTATAATTGCCAACTGATGGTTTTATGGTCGTAAGGTGGTTTCCCGATTAATCTTACGATCAAAACGGTACTGGGTATGATCAACTAGCGTTCGTGTTCCCACCTAATCATCCATTCATAGAAGTACTGATGAAGATATCAATCTGTGGCGACAATAGAATGGACCCGAGACCTGGCTATCTTCGACTTTTAAATAATAGAAAGTTTAGAAAAATGTTTTTGTTAAACTAGAAATGTACGTTGTATGTATATAGAAAAATGGTTGTAGTTTTCAAAATTACGTTGTATAAGTTGCGATGTGAAAAACTGTTATTTGATCGTTAGTTGTCGTGTACATAAAGCAAAAATATAAATATAATAAAATAAAATAAAAATCGTTAGTAAAACTTTTAAAAAGAGTAAAGATATAAAGAAGAAAAGCAAAGAGATCATGGAGCGACTGTACCAATTTGTCTTCTCAGATATTAGGACTTTAAAAACTGGAGGTCCAGTGTACACATTTTTCTCCTGTGCACTTTGAAGAACTTCAGTGCATCTTACAGAAGAATAGGGGATTCCCAGACCTTGTCGAATGTGCGCTGTTTTCACTTGAATATAATAAGTGACCCTTCTTAAGGGAAAATAATGTTGTTGTATGTGTCATCCACACCTGTGCGCAATTCAGTCCAGTACGGTACGGTGTATTTATATTAATTACATTTACAATAAATAAAAAACCCACCTTGCTCCTCTTCTTTAAAAGTACAATTACAGTACTTCAATGTAAAATTGTTAATACTGCACTGCAGCTTATGGCGAGTCTTCTTCTCATAAACCTTACAATTTTACTTGTAATTTGATCCAGAACGCATTAAGTATAGCAAGTCTTTCTAATAAGTTTCTTAATAAGAATCATCTTCATCAATCAAGTCAGTAATAGTGTATGTCCCAAATATATTCACAAACCAATCTAGGATGGATGTGTCTGACACAGTTTTAAATTCTAAAAATACTTAATACTATAGTTTAAATATTTAGTATTTTTTGCATTTTATTTCTACAACAAATAATGCTTTCCACCAACTAATTATGCCAGAGAGCTAGAGCAATTTCTTGATGTCTTTAAAGTTCTCTAATCGTCTACTAATTTGAACAGTTTTCGAAATCAAAATCTCAAAATGATCAATGATGTTTTTCCCTGTAATTTGTTTGGAGTTTCCTACTTTATTTTCAGTATTTTATTCAATCACTGACATAAAGCACGACCACTGTAAATAAAGTAATAATGTATGCCTATATGGTACATTATTAATAATGGCTTATCATAAAGACAGTAACTTGATCCATAATAAGAAAGGATCTAGCCAAATATAAAGCAAACGCAGTCTTTAATTTAGTATTAGAGGAATATGAAGGCATTCTTTCTTGTGTTTGTCATGAATGCCCATGTACAGACTTATTATATGATAATTTGGCCTGGTTTAGTTTTAAAAATCGTGTGACGTAATATAATTAGATTGCCACCGGGAAGAGGTCAGGTTTTCGCGAGAACTTGAGGAAGAGGGTTTTGGAATTGCTTTGATTTGATGCTTGGAAGAACACAGTATACAGTCTGTAGTGTAAACATTGATAGCTTGATTATAATTATATCAATGGGTCTGTTTCTGCTGCATAACGCAATTTAACCGGTTATTTTAAAATAGATTAAAAATAGATAACATTAACAATAACAAGACCGCGTTTCTGCTCAATTTGTGCTCCGAAATAACTGGTTAAATCTATGGGTGGTCGTCGAGCAAAACCAAAATGCAATACACTCAGACGGAAGTAGTAAGTTGGCTGTTTGTTTACATCGACGTCGTCAGTACACACGTGTGTATATTGCCAAACATCTCAAACATGTTAAAATAATAAAATGTTGTCTATAGGTCTACAAGTTTTGTTTTTTGTAAAGCCTACTTTACTATTGCTAATAAAATTAATTCTCATGGCGCCTTCAATAACGTGGGGAGGGTCGTGCAGCGCCCAATCGCCTAGGATAATTTTTATCTAGCCTAATTCCTCAACAAAGGCGATGATACGGCCCTTCCCACGTGAACAACTGTTGTCTTTCGCGAGCGCGGTCCTACAAAACACCAAACGGAAACAAAAACGAGACTCAGAATGTTGCAATACTTACCAAATGAGAGTAGATAATTGTTAATTAATTATGAAAACCCAACTTTTATAGCAAAAATCGTCCGAATTTATGTTAAAAACGATGAGTTTAGCCACAAAAACTTAAATCAAACGAGAGTATCCAAGTCATAGAATATCGCACGCACATAGTGCCTTTAATAAAATAATGAGTATTGAACATTATTTCGTATATTTATGTACTAACATAAATAATAACACATTTCTATGCTTAATAAAATCATATTTAACATATCATCAAAGGCTCTGATTACCTTTGTTTTCGGTCGATGTGATGTTTTTCTAAAAAATTATATTATGTAAAACGATCAACGGCAGGCACAAAAACAAAATATTCCTGGTGCAGCCATTTTCTTAGATTTCAGTAAAGCTTTCGACACCATTGATAGAAATTTTATCTTAAAAGCACTACACAAATTTAAATTTGGTCCATCATTTATTTCGTTGGTAGCAACGCTACTTAAAGGCACAAAGAGTTGTATAAACCACAACGGGTGGTTATCTGAATTCTTCGAACTTAAATCTGGGGTTAGACAAGGTTGCCCATTGAGTCCTTACCTTTTTAACATTGCGACAGAAATCTTCGCTCTCAAAATTAAAATGAGTAAAGATGTAAATGGTATCAAATTGCCTAATACAAATTATCCAATTAACGAAATCAAAATTACTAGCTACAGTATGCTGATGACAACACATTATTTCTTGGTGATAATGCTTCCATCTCAAATGTTTTTAAAATCATTAAAGAATTTTCCAATTTGTCAAGCTTGCATCTAAATAAAAATAAAACAGAAGGCCTGTGGTAGTAACGTAAAAAAAAAGGAAAACGTCGAAGACATTAATTGGAAAAATGACGGAAAAGCAAAAGCACTTATAGACATTATATTTTCTAACACAATACCGGCTGAAAATATCGAGGAAAATTGGACGAAACAAATAGAAAAACTACAAAACATTACCTACCTATGGGAAAAAAGATATCTGTCGTTGAAAGGTAAAGTGGTAATTATTAAATCACTGCTGATATCCCAAATTTTATTTCCAATTATGGTCCTCGATGTACCTCAATGGGTTAATAAAGCTATAGAAACAATACTATATACATTTTTATGGGGAGGCAAAAAGGAAAAAGTTAAACGGACTACGGTTATTGGAAACAAAATACATGGAGGTCTAGATATGGTCCATGTACCTACTATAATAACTACCTTTAAAATCAATTGGATCAAAAGAATTTTTAACAATGAAATAGCAGCATGGAAAAATATACCACTGTCAATTTTATCAGGTATTGCACCGAATATATCGTCTCTCTATTTTAATTCCTCTGCATCACAACTTTATACAACTTTACAGACGCAAAGGAAAGAATTTTATGTTATTGTGGTTGTTATGTTGGTATGAACTTAAAACTCCCAAGAATACAATTGAAGTGGGTATGCCAGCAAACGAGATTATTTGGTGCAATTCTTGCATTACATATGAAAATAGGCAACTGTATTTTAAAAAATGGATAGAGAACGGGATCGTTTATATCAAAGATCTTTTTAATAAAGATGCAACATTAAAGTCTTTTTCACAAGTTAAAGAAGTGGTGCAAAGAAAAGAATCCTTCACCATAGAATACTTTATGCTTTTTAAGGCAATTCCAAAGGAGTGGATTTATGGTAACTATAACGAAAATTGTGACCAAGTACTAAATTCCCCTGGATTTTACACAAAGAATCAGTTTATAACAATAGAGTCACTAACAAATCTATTAATAAGGTATGAACTTATACATAAATATTTCAAACCACCAAGCAGTCAAGTGTACTGGCAACATCATTTCAAATTTTATGAATTTAATTGGGATGATATTTGGAACAATCTATGCATAGTCTCCCAATACCCTAGAGTATTCTCCACAAACTGGAAAATCCTGAATAATTGTTACCCAACAAACATTTTACTGAAAAAAATGGGAATAATTGAAGATCAGTTTTGTAACTTCTGTAATGCACAATTGATAGATAATATAGAACATTATTTATATCTGTGTCCCAGAGTCTCCTGTTTATGGGATGAACTGAGACGAAATATAATGATAAATATAGAGTTAGAACATGTTTGGATTTTACGCACAAAGAATGAATTGTAAATAATATGAATAAAATTATTTTTATTGCTAAATTCTCAATATGTAAATTTAAACACAGTAACCATAAAAACAATCTTATTAATGTCTTTCATAATGAACTAATCACAAGGAATGTGCAAAATTTGTACTAAGATTGGGAACATAATACACGACATTTTATGTAGTTAAATATTTTATGGTTTTTATCATATATCTTTGACTCACTAACTATTTCATGCAACATTCGCTAGGTTTCAAGTAAATTTTATGTAACAATAAGGCAAAAGAAACTCTGTTGAAAAGTGGATTTAATTTTAAAAAAAAGCAATGTTAAATGAAAATATTTTGTTATTCAAAATAAAAAGCAATGTTAATATTTTGTTAGTTTAAATAGCTAGTAAGTAGTAATTTACAGTTAAAAGAGAGAATATGCATTGTTAATTAAATATATGTTTGATCGAAACAAATGCAACGGTAATAGTATACTATGATTGTAAATATCTAAAAAAAAAATGAAAAAAAAAATGCTAAGAGAATGGGAAAGGGTTAGAATAGATTATATGTACACAAAAAAAGAAATCAGTACTAGTAGAAATTATATAAGAATAGGTTACGAAATGAATACAACTGATTGTTCTAATCAGAAGAAAAAACAAACATTGTTAATTGAATATTAGATGTTAAGTAGGATGTTGAAAATAACATGTGTTAATAGGAAAAAAAAGTAAAACTACTGAGGAAACGGAAATGTATTATATATTATATGAAATGAGAGTATACAACAATTGTAATATATTTATGAAAGAATGAATGATGAATAAAGGTGGTGGCTACCACAAAAGATAAAAAAAAAAAAAAAACGATCAAAGTAAGATTGTTCATTGTTCTCCTATTAAAGGCACTAAGGGCGTGCCATAAATACGCTCGTTTGGATTCAGTTTTTGTTGCTAAATTCATCGTTTATAACATAAATTTGGATGATTTTTGCTATAAAATTTGGGTTTTCAGAATTATTTAACCATTATCTATTCTCATTTGGTAGGTATTTGCAACATTCTGAGTCCCTTTTGTTTCCGTTTTGGTGTTCATAGGACCATACCCTTCGCGAGCGTGTATTAACGCCTCAAATTGTTTAGCTTGGGTAGTCTCCGGAACTCCACCCCGAATTCCTTTTTTACTTTCGCAAAAATGCTCTTATTTATTTATCTGTGAATCTTTTCTATTGCCTGCCATCCTTCCCCATACTTTCTCTTCCCCCCCCCCCCCCCCACCCACAACTGAATAACATATCTTGTGATTTCATTCATTCACATACATGTTCACTTCTTCGTTCGACTGTCAAAACCACGAGGAAAACACACATCGTACGCGACGGTATCTGACCCGGGGTCACAACTGTCAATCAAATAACCGTTATTTCATGTTGCAGCTAAGAATTGCTCAGCAATAACCGGTTAAACGGCGTTCTAACACCGATTTACATTGGTGTTTTTAACCGGTAATTTTGCGCTGCCTTTTAACCGGTTACCACAAATTTGTCCTGTTTCTGCTGCCAAGAAAATGGAGTTAATTTATTCACCGGTTATTTTTTATGCAGCAGAAACAGGCCCAATGTAATGGAAGCACCTCACTGTTCTAAAGCTTGTCTGCATACAATAGTACTTTTATATTTTGAAAACACAATATTTACAGTTCTTATGAAAATAACACTTTTTTTTTCTTTTGACTATTTATGTATCCTGTTTATTGTCAACCAATGGAAAAATATAAGATATATTTAGGTCTGGGTCTCTGTGTGGCTAAACCTATTTAGCATTTATTATCATCAATAATACTATGATATAGTACTCCACATGCAAAGCTAAATAGCTCAAAGCACTTGCTCCATTGACAAAGGTTAAAAGGTTAATCAATATAAGATTTTAATTCATTCACAAAGTTATATTATAATAATACTCAGATTTCTCACAAGGATTTTACCTCTGGAAAAAGTATAAAAAGTATTTACTGTACTTGAACAGGACACAACATAACATTTTTAAAAAATGATACAAATACTTTATATTATACTATATAGTAAAACACATTCAGTGTAAAAATAAAAATAAAAAATAAAGTTGACACTTACACTTTACAGTAAAAAATAAATGAAAAATAAATTCACCGTATTTACAGTAAACTTAGGAACACGATTGATATTACTGTATATCTAGTTTTTGACTGACTCATCGTTCTACTCATATCTGAGTACTCGTGACCATTCTGATGAGGTCTCTCCATTCTTGCTGATTTTGAGCTTCATTGTAGCAACTGATTATTGGTCGGTTAGCAGCACCACTTATACCATCAATCCATCTGAGTCTCTGTCTTCCTCTATTTCGTTTCCCCTCAACTTTCCCAAACATAATCATTTTCTCCATACTATCTCCATCCCGTCTGGCAATATGTCCAAAATATTGTAGTTTTTGTTTGATAATAGATCCGATTAATGTGCCTTTCTTGCCTATTTCGTGCCTTACACTTTCATTAGTTCTTCTGGCAGTCCATGGAAACCTAGAAGCTTTCTCCAGCACCACATCTCAAAAGCTTCAATTCGTTTTTGATCTGCAGCATTAATTACCCATGTTTCACATGCGTATGTTGCAATTGGAAAAACTAGAGCTCCGATTAATTAATCTAATTTTTGTTGCCTTGCTGATGCTTCTGTCTTTCCATATCTTGTGCATTAAACACATTGATGATTTTGCCATTGCCAGACGATGTTTGATCTCAATGGAACATCCACCATGGTTTGAAATCATCGAACCAAGGAAGTTAAAGTAGTTGATAACTTCAATTACTTGGTTTCCTGCATGAATGATAGGGTTCTCCTCTTGTGGGTTAATGATCATCACCTTTTTCTTGCTTACATTTAGAAAATAGCCAAACTTTTCACTCTCCCTTCTTACTTTTTCAACCAGACCTTCCATTTCCTGTGCATTATCTGTTATTAAAGTAGTATCAGCATACCTGATATTATTTATAGTTCTGCCACCAATAGATATTCCGCTATTGCAGTTTTCTATAGCTAATCTCATAATATATTCTGCATAGACATTAAACAAGCGCGGAGACAGTATGCAACCTTGTCTCACCGCATACAGTCCTCACAGCAGCTTCCTGGTTATCATATAATGTCCTGAGGAGTTCTACTACATGCCTTGGAAAGCCCATTGCTATTAAAATATTCCAGAGTCTTTGATGCTGCACAGTATCAAAAGCTTTTGAATAGTCAATAAAGCACATATATAGCGGAAGGTTAAATTCAATAGCTCTTTCCATTATATTTCTAATATTTGCTATTTGGTCTCTTGTACCTCTTCCTTCTACAAAACCTGCTTGTTTAGAGTGAGTGAGTGGCCGAGCGGTTCAAGACAGTGGAACCGTATTACGTAGCCATAACATCGGCAAGGGTTCGAGGCTCACTCACTCCATGGTTCTGGTAGTAGAACGAGTCTTCTCGGATAAGGACTATAAACCGTAGGTCCAGTGTACACAACTAGCTCGTGTGCACTTTAAAGAACCTAGTACATCTTTCGAGACGTGTAGGGGATTACCCCGTTGTACTAGCCACTGATCACAAACTGGGCCCTCTGGGAGATCAGTCTTTGACTGAAGAGGTCATCCAGAATAAAAATAAACTAACTAAACTAACTAAAAAATAAACTAACTTGTTCTTGAGGAATTTTACGACGAATTATGTACAGCATAATCTTACTCGTGTGTGATATCAGAGAAATAGTCCTATTCTTTTTGCATTCTCTTGTATCTCTTTTCTTGGGTAGCGGTATAAATATTGATCTAGCCCAGTCAGTTGGCCAGCTCTTATCGGTCCATATCAAGTTACATAGATTATGCATTAAAGAGATACCTTCATCCCCTGTCTCCTTAAGAAGCTCAGCTGGAATATCATCATATCCCGATGTTTTCCCATCCTTTTTCTTTATTGCAAATTCCACTTCTGATCTTAGTATATTTGGTTCATGTTAATCTACATCAATTGCTTTTGTAACTTGATCTGCATCTTTACTATCATACAATCTTTGACAATATTCTTTCCACCTATACTTGATTTAGTGACTCTCAGTTAGAATCGTACCGTCCCTATCTTTAATAACATTTAATTTTACAGCCCTCTTGCAAGTAATTTTGTTTAAAGCTTTGAAGAAGTCTCTAGAATGATTGGTAACGAAATGCGATTCAACCTCCCTGCATTTTCTTTCAAGAAAGGTCTGTTTATCTTGTCTAGTAACATGTTGGATACTTCTACTAAAGATGTTTATATTGACTGCGGTCTCTCCCACTGTGTAAACCATTTGCTTTTATTTGCCGCCTTTCATCTGCCAGTGCAACCACCTTGTCCGATATCCAAGCGGCTCTGCATTTCTTTAGTTTTGGTAAATTTTTCCGAGCTGCTAATGAGATTGCATTTTTTGTCAACTCCCACAATTCATTTGGTTTCCATGTTTTTTCCTTTTTAAGACTTCAGCTCGATATTGATCATTTATTTGTTTAACATCATATCTGCGTAGTAGAGTGTCTCGTTTTACTATCTTTAGTTTGCAACGAATTTCGATATTTTCCATCTGGTGATATCCAAGTATATAGTCGTCATGGGTGCTGTTGAAATAATGTATTTGTTAAAACCAGGTCATTCTCAATGCAGAAATCCATCAGTTTTTCACCTCTCTCGTTAGCATGGCCAAGCCCAAACCTTCCCATTGCATGATTCTTCTCCAGGTTACTTCCAACTTTGGAATTAAAATCACCCATAATAATAACAATGTCTCTCTTTGGGGTTTTTATTAATAGTTTCTTGGAGTTCTTGGTAAAATTAATTAATTATCTCCTCATCTACTAAAGAGGTTGGAGCATACACTTGAATTATTGAGATATTGACTGGTTTTGCTTGAAGACGAATGGATATAATTCTGTCACTGATTGGGTTATATCCAAGAACAGATTTTGCAGATTGTCCTGACATTATAAAACCAACTCCATTACGCCTTAGTCTATCTGAGCCAGAAAAGTACACAGTGTATCCATTATCTGTTCTGAAATGACCTTTCCCAATCCATCGGACTTCTGATAAACCACAGATCGGAATTGTGCATCTATATAATTCTCTCTGGTGAATGTGCAGTTTGCTAGGATCAGTCATACTTCTTACATTCCATGTTCCAGTATGCAAGTTATGTCTTAAATTAATTTTTTCCTTTGTTTCATTTGTTTCTAGTCTTTAGGTAGTATTAATTTAGCATCATAACCAAAGTTTCAATTAAAATTAGCACATTAGCATAAAAAAACAACAATTATTCTAGAAAAAACATGCATATGCTGTCAATTTGTTTTTGGGCCTGTGGCGCAGTGTGTTGGATGCTGGATTACTGATCGTGAGATTGTGGTTTGAATCCAACTCTTGCCGCATTGCTTGTATCCTTTAGGCAAGGCACTTTACTTAAATTTGGCTCTCCCCACCCAAGTGTATTAAAGCCTAAAGGGGTACCCGGTTTAGAATTAAATTACTAGCTGAATTTTGGGAGAATGTTTCCATACGTGTTTGATCCAAAAAATGACCGAGGTAATAATGCTTGTAGCATGATTACTCATGAAAAGGGTACTATATAAATGTGGTATTATTATTATAATTCCGGCCACCAACGTTTTTATTGGTTTTTATGAGTGTACAGTGCGTGAACCAACCTGCTGCAAACACCGCCTCTTCCTCCACTATTGTTGTACCACCGAAACAGAAATCCATTGAGACAAAAAACTTCCAAATTCAGTGTTTTTGATTGTGTGTTATACTTCTGTAATCCAGCGGGTAGTATTCTTATCCACAAACTTGAAATAAATTTATTAAAGGCATAGATGGCAACACACAGCAAATCAGCCACCAAATAAATGCCTGTTTATTATAATTCCTGCTTATCCATGAGACTATGCCCAAAATACATTATGAAAATTTGGTACTAATGAAACTAAACAATTTTTAGTTTTTCACCAAATTTACTATTTGACTTGATTTCATTAATATATTAGCAGAGAAAAAAAGCAATTCTTGTATCAAAAGTATACTGTTACTTGTTAGTGTAATGCATTTTGCATGTTATCCTAGTCTGTGTTTTGACCTTCACCAGTCATCCATGCTGCACAGTTACAACTGTTTATGAATGAACTAAAATAACAATATGTACAAGGTATTGTATTGCCTGTAAAAGCGTGCTTTAGTACAGTACAGTACTACTCATGGACAGTGATGTTGATAATACATTGATATCAGCTTCGTACAGTATCCTATCATATCTGTACCTTTTGTGCAAACCACTCATTTCTCATCCATTTTTCTACTGCTAATCTGAAAATCAACCTTCTTTAATCTGACCTACTGTAATTCATTCAATTCAAATTTATTCATCAACATTTTTACAATAGGATATTATAAAAAAAAACATAATAAAAATGAAAATAGGGATATCAAAATAGAAGCTCAAATGAGCTTCTAAACAAACTTGATATTCATATAATACAGTAAATTATTCAAATTAGCTAAATTTGTAATCATAAATGAACAATTTTAGTGCTGTATCTGTGACCTTCAGGTTTGCTTGGTGATAGTATTAACTGTCATCAATGAAACTAGCAAACTATAATACAAGTGTACACATGTCAAGTTACTATAAGGTTGACTCATCACCATTAGTAATAATATGCATATTGAAAATTTCCCATAAAATATGCACATAAAACAATTCCATTTTATATCACAATTTAATAGTTTATGAACAATAATAAGTCTTTATATTTGTATTTTTTTAAAAGTAAAAATACATTTATAAAACACAAAATAACAAATTAATTATTAATTATTATCAAAAGATATTATTATAATTAATTTGGATTTTTTTTTCAAACATAGCAGTTGTGATGAAAAACAGTTTAACAAAATTTAATCTATAGTTTTTGGTTTTTAAATTAATTAATTATTATTTAATTATTTTTAACTTTAAATTTGTACATAACTATAGGCCTAACGATATTTTGTATGGAGACACTTTGTTTGATCGTTGTCAAAAGGTGTCCCCTGTTTATTTATACACATTTGTCACAAAATAATGTCATTTGATTTTAATTAAATAACTGATTAACAATAATCATAGTTGAATCTATAAAGGAGTTAATACAATTTTTTAAAACTTTAGTACCATTGTAACGTTTGAAAATTAAACCTTAAAACTATTGAGTATTCATATTCATTTATTTATTATCCAGAAAAACATAATTAACAACAATACAGTTTACCTCAAATTGTTAAAATATGCTAGTAGAAAATTTTTAATATTAAACATAATCTCACGGATCACTTGCAAATATTTGACTCACTGACTTTTTTCCTAGAAGTATATATTTATTGACTGAAACATTATAATAAGGAATTAGACATTTTCTTACAAAGGGAAATCAATATTTGGGCTATAAAGATCATTTTGGTTTCTCGCATCACTTTATCAGAAATTGAACTAGAAATTTCAATGGATGGTTCTACACATATCATGATGTGTATCGAGGCAATTTAATGAAACAAATTTCAATTTTGTTTCTTGATTATAATATAAAGAATACTATGTTATTATCAGTGTATTATTAAAGTTGAATTACTGGTTTTGAATGAATACTGTACATTTTTAAATCTAGTTTTTATTTTCAAGTACCTGTAATAATTTGTTTACTTTTTGAGTTAATTACTGAATGTACTGTACATTCTCTCCTATGGTTGGGAAATGGATTATGTTGCTTCATCAAGGTATTGCTTGAAAATAAATTAAAGAAATGTTCAACAAAGTTAAATATAATGAAATACTGTACATTAAGTGTGTTCATCTAGAATTTCAATAAATATCTTGATTCTTGAATGAGTCAAGTGGGACTGAGTAACCCTTTTTAAACAAAAGTACAAAAACCGCATGATTAAGGTAGTGTGTACTGTAAACTTGGATAATTTACCAATTACTGAAGGCTACTAATACTAAAATCACTTTGCATATTAATGCATTTTAAGAATCATATTTTGTCTCTTCACATTCTCATTAAATTCTGATCTTGTACATCGATGTTATTCATTCATTAGCTATAGCAAACACTCACTAAATTAACATTCCGAGTGTGAAAGTTCAAGAATATTCAAAATCTCACATGAGTAAGTCTGTACAATACTATACATCATAGCCTATGTAAATACGTGAACGTTATTGGTTGAAACTGCATCACATGACTAATGCTGCGAGGATCGTAAATTGTATATTTCCTCGAGTCTGATAATATCGAGTAATTTTCGGGTGATTATCGTGTCCCTGTCAATTAAACAGTAAAAATCCAGTAAATTCTTGAGAAGTTTGATATAGACTATGTAATTTGCGTGTGACAACACTTGAGTTTGGCGATGACTTTAAATAGGCCATTTTCCAGTTTTAATAAAATTATTCACTGAAAAAAAAATCCCCCCCCCCCCCGCCCCACAAACAAAAAATGATTTCACTTGTTTTAATAAAAAGACAAAAGAAATGGTTAATTTTATTGCTAAACACCGCAAACCCCGCAAACCCCCGCAAACCTCCAAAAAAAACATAGCAAACCCCACCGAACCAACATAAAAGTGATTGAATCATGTAGTGTACAACCCACTGGGTATATCTATCAATGTAAAAAAAAAATTTAATTTGTACTGTTAACAACTTATTTTTGGGGTAAAACATCATTTTTTGGTCAAAAATTATTGCTAAACCCCGCAAACCTCCAAAAAACCATAGCAAACCCCACCGAAACAACATACAAGTGATTGAATAATGTAGTATACGACCCACTGGGTATATATAAATTATTAAATTTTTACTGTTAACTACTTTTTTGGGGATAAAACACCATTTTTTGGTTAAAAATCAGCAATCATTTTTGACCAAAAAATGATGTTTTACTCCAAAAATAAGTAGTTAACAGTAGAAATTTAATATTTTTTTTACATAGATATACCCAGTGGGTTGTACACTACATGATTCAATCACTTTTATGTTGGTTCGATGGGATTTGCTATGTTTTTTTTTAGGTTTGCGGGGGTTTGCGGCCCTTGCAGGGTTCAGCAATACCCACCAAAAACCATTGTCTGACACAGACAATTTAAGTTTTTTTTTCATTTCAGGTTTATATTTTGTTTTTAATCCAGTTTTTGGTCAAAGTGAATACAGTTAACAATCTATCTTTAATTTTATAGTAATTTTAGTACATGTCATGTGCCTTTAAAATTTGATAAGGGAGAGGATGTGACATAATTTGTTTTTTCTTAAAAATATAAAATGAGAAAAACAAGTGAATACAGTATGCACACTATTATGATCAGTGTCTACCAGGCCTAGCAATTTGAATTCTAGTCATTTAATCAACAGTCTCAGTAAAAATAATCCATCTTTTGAATTCTAATCAATTTCACTTTTCTACTAAATTAAATGTAAAGATGAATCATCATTAAAAAAAATAAAGGACACACCCTGCTGTAGTACAGTAAGATTTACTATAGTAATTTCAACAAATACTGTAGATGCACAGTAATAATAAGATACTGATGGTAAATTTAGGGCTACAGCATTTATGGGTAGTTGAATCTATCTTTGTGAAAGAGTACATACTGTAATTCCTACATTAAGTTTCATTTTTGAGAATTATTAAGCACACATTGTATGCTTATATTGAGTCAAAAACTTAACTATAGTAGGAGGACATTGTTTAAGTTTTTGTTGGTGTACATGTACATTAGCTGTATAAATTGTACATATTTAAAGAGCAATATAATTAGAGATACTGGAATTGCATTTGAATCCACCCGTATCCGGACAACTACCCCCTGGACAATTACCACCCGGACAACTACTGTACCACCCGGACAATTACCTTCTAGGACAACTACTACCTGGACAATTACTCCCTAGGACAACTACCCCCCTTAGGACAACTACCACCCGGATAACTACCCCATAGGACAACTACTCCCTAGGACAACTACCCCCTTAGGACAACTACCCCCTTAGGATAACTACCCCCTAGGAAAACTACCCCCTAGGAAAACTACCCCCTAGGAAAACTACCCCCTAGGAAAACTACCCTCTTAGGACAACTACCCCCTTAGGACAACTACCCCCTAGGACAACTACCCCCTAGGACAACTACCCCCTAGGAAAACTACCCTCTAGGACAACTACCCCTCTAGAACAACAATACCCTCTGAAAAACCACACCTACTGTATATCATGACACCTACACCTACAGGTATACCTCCATGACCTTAGGTTATGATTATGATCTTGTAAAACTTACTGAACTTCAAATCATAGGGAGACAGATTAATCTTAAATGAAAGCTTTTGAATCTTTAAATATGAGTCAGCAGTTATTTGACTTTAAACGAGAATCGATAACGCTCCAAATGATTAAAACGTATTCCAATCTTGAAAAATAAAGGGGTGGGCTTATTTTATTCTTGCGTGACATAAAGATGCCGCATATAAATCTATGAACATACAGTTTACCTAGCTGCACTAGTCAATCGAAAATCTTTAAAAAAAGGTTATTTTCTATCATCCCCTTAATATTGATAAAATTGGCCTGATTATGTTCTCTCTTTTCGTTTTCAAAACAAATGTTTTACCATAACAGCTTATGTTATGTTGTTATTGATATACATTTACTGCAAGTCCAATAATAATGGAATATTGGTTTGGCTGTTACTACTTCATAGAAGAACTTTAAGTAATTTTTTTTAAACATTTTCTCCCCACTCCTGAGAAAATAGGACAACATTTTTCTAAAGAATAATTATATCCATGATGTGTTTATGTCTAACTGTCTACTTATTTCAGTTTATATCAATTCGTATTCTATAGCAAACAGCCTCCTAATTTTACTTTAGATTGAAAAAAAAAAGCCGATTATGAAAACATAGCTAACTGTGCCAATTGAGGAAATCGTTTTCATTGTTTGTCTTTTTAGAAGTTTTATTTTTTTTTAAAGATCGGTACAGTTATTACAAAATAGACTACAAATCTTAGGCACATACATCAATATATTAAATAGGTAGAATATTTTAATAATTTCACGTCAAATATTGTAAAATGTATAGTGTGGTACACCGACCTCTTAGTCCCCTCTTCACACACAATTTGATTTACAATACAATTGGCACCAATCGTAGTTGCAAAGCTGCTGTAGTTTTCCTATGGGCCAATTGTAAATGTCCTAGTGGGAAGCTAGAGGGTAGTTTTCCTAAGGGGTAATTGTCCTACAGTACAGTAGGGGGGTAATTGTCATAGGGGGTAGTTGTCTAAAGAGGATAGTTGTCCGTGGGATAGTTGTCCTAGAAGGGTGATTGTCTGGGGAGTTATTGTCCGGTGGTAGTTGTCCGGGTGGTAGTTGTCCTAGATCCACCACCTAGGATTTATTTGTACTGCATCAAGGGCCCACAAATGTAAAAACGCATCACCCACAAATGTGAAAACAACCACAAATGTGAAAACGCATCACCCACAAATGTGAAAACGCATCACCCACAAATGTGAAAACAACCACAAATGTGAAAACACATCACCCACAAATGTGAAAACAACCACAAATGTGAAAACACATCACCCACAAATGTGAAAACACATCACCCACAAATGTGAAAACAACCAGAAATGTGAAAACACATCACCCACAAATGTAATAATGTAAAGAGCACCCACATTAATGTAAAAATGATCATTGCCCACAAATGTGATAACGACCACAAAATTGTTGTTTTTTCACATTTTTGGGCGATGTGTTTTCACGTTTGTGATGGTTTTCACTTTTGTGGGTGATGTGTTTTCACATTTGTGGATTCATCAGGTCCCCTGTATCAACACTGGGTATTTACCAATATTACACTGTTACCGTACTACTTAAATTCATAAATTTAGTTTCATAGTAGCAATACCAAAACAATGCATTATGATTATTCTACAATATGCCACAAGTCAAGTTGTGTTGACTTGGTTGGTTTAAATATGGTTTAAATGATTTCTTCCTACTTCTACTGTTGTACATTTCCTATAATTTCCTTGCTTTCATATCTCCTTTTCCACTTACACTACTCCGTCCTCCATGTACATGTATAATAATGATACACTGTAATTTATTCTATCGTTACAATTATTGTGCATTTCATAGTTGTATGAAATGGCTAAAGAAATTGCCATCCAACAAAATCAATATGTTTTGCATATTATTATTTGTCAGTCATTGAATAAATGAAAGTGATATCAAGTTGATCATGATACTATGATACCAATAATCCTTATTTCCATTCCCAAACTAATAAATTATATTGATAAGTTTATGCTTTAGAATTCACCAGCCAATTTGTATGTCTCTTGGGAAATTCTCATGTAAAGTGTTTTAAAGCAAGCAGAGAGGAATGACCTTAAGGTCATTAAGTAAAAGAGCATTCATGTTTTAAGAAGGTTTTGAAAATCATGTATCATATTATTGTATCTAAATAGATCTTTCATAGGCCCTGTTTCTGCTACCAAGTAAATACCGTATTTTAATACAGTATATTTGTTAAACATGGATGGATAATCTATAGTCAAGGAAAGTAAGGAACAACATTTGGGGAAAGAAATATTTCGAGAAAATTAAAAAACAACAAACAGGACACTACAGCCAGAATTTAGCAAAAGTTAAAGGAGAGTATAGGGTGTGCGAACTTGTCGTTGAAAAAAGAATTCAATAACAAAACAAACAGAGACTGTGAAAGCAAAGGCTACAATACAACATCGCCAACGATAACAAATTCTAATTTAGGCAAGGAAGGAATAACTTTTACCCATTTTGGGGTATCGAAAGGCAGGTTGGATAAAAAAGATGAATTTTAACATGACCACCCAAGATAATTAATACTTACTACTAGCAGAAACAGGCTACTAAAAAATATTGTATAAAATATACCGTATACCATATTTGTATACGTTATTATGTATGTACGTATTTTGAGGATATGCAGAAGAAACAGGCACATACTGTACTGTCAGTACATTCTCAGATCTGCATTCTATGTTTTTACAAAAATAATTTATCTTGTTTCAGCAGTAAGATTTGACGGAAACTAGCAACTTAAAGCGAAAGATAGGGTGTGTTCAGGCTTTCCCGAGTAAAAGTTGGCAACCTGCAGAGAACCCACCGAATTTTCTGATAATCGGTTCATGTAGTTGATGTGCCTGGGTAAATAAGCCAGAACTGGTCCAAAGACACTCAATTGGGTTCATTGCCTATCAGTATCAGTTACTTAAATGTATAGGGCCAGGTTCTGCTGTCATCAATTAAGGTTTAAAAAAAAACCCCAATTGATTCCAAATGTCATCAAAACTGGTTGTATTTTAATAACAGTTTCTATGGAGCAATTTTTAGTTGTCTCATAAAAGGCTGCATGACGGGACGGTTTTCAATAGAAAAGGAATAAAAGGATCTAAACAATATGATACTCATGATAACCAGTAACATAGTGGAAATGTTCATAGCGCCGATACTGTACATCTATCAAATTAATCTGCAGTGCCTTGCCACTACTTTACAATAGTTGACACCAAAGGAACTTCGCTAATCGCCAACTGTTAATACATTCTTGATTCTGACCAATAATCATAATTCAGATCATGTTCAGTGTTCTCACACAAGCTGAGAATTTGGTGTGAACCAGTCCAAACAACATAGGACTATTAAAGAATAAAAAATAAGGCTAGGTGTGTATTTAATTTCCCCAAGGCAATAACAAACAAAAAGTGGATGCATCAATGCATTCTGTCTAGTGGTCGTTGATGACTAATGAAAACTGGTTACCGTTACCTCAACAGTAATTAAACAAATGATGATCATTACTTTCTTTAAAAGGCAAGATACTAGTGATATTGATTTCTACATTAATCAGTTATCACTTTATATGAATTTATAAACAGAAGAAGTTAGTAATAACAATGAAAATGGTGAACAGAAACAGTGCACTGTACATTGATAAACTACAAGTTCAACATATTTTTTATACAAGTCAATTTAATGGTATCTACAATACAGGCAAATTAATTCGGTCTGTAAAAAAATTGATGTACATCTATGAATACCGCCGGAAGGTTGTGTCTATCACAAAAAAGAATCTTAATCGATAGTCATTCACATGCCTCGCGAGCTGATCAAAAATGGCCTGTCGTGGGTCACTATCGATAGAATCCGCACTTGAGAAGTCGTCACATGATGGATCACAGTTCATGAGCCATAGGAATGTAGACTTTTAGTGGGTTAAGATTATCTAGGGGTAAAGTACAGTACTTCAGGGAAGGTACTGTAGATAACCATAGCTTTATTTAATAGCAGCTAAATAAACTTGGATATTATGGTACCATCATACATATCTCTAGTTTTATTTATAATGATTTTTTTAACATTGAATTTCTCTATTTTACACAACTTGGCTGAAATAAAGATAACTAAAAATAATCAATCTTAATTACGTTTTACTAACTAAAATAATGATTTCTCACATAATTGTCAAAGTTAATTTCAAGAATTTAAAAACAGGACTTCCCAAAATTCTGCAGGTCATTTTACATGAGGCCATCGTCAGTTTAATACCAAGTACTGTAATAGAGATTCTTTCTTTGATATACGTATACATACGGTATCAGAAACACACAGAATTCTTTACCTTTCCCAATAGCCCCATATTCAACACTTAAACGAACATATATGAGACACACATTAAAATCTATGAGAAGAGGCATCCTTTATGTATTACCCTTTGATGCCTTCCTTATTTCACGTCTTAAAATAGTTATAGGCCTAGGTAAGAGTCTGTAATCATACATAGAATCGTGCATCTTTATTTTTAGTTAAAAACAAACCAACCGTTTTTTAGATATAAACTTATATGAATACAATGGTCTACAACAATTAACGAATTTTCATTTTTAACGACAAATTCAGCCATTCTAATCAGCAGTTCGCTTGCGGACGTCTGTCATGTTCTATCAAAATGTGACTTTTCCTCACGACAATATAAAATGAAACAACGACTTACCTGTGTTTTTTTAACCAATTATGGAAAAATAAACCGTTCCTACAGTGTATGAAAAACAGTATTTGATATAAAGGTTATATATCAGTAATTAAACAGGCTAAATATTATCCAAAAATCAAATATTTGTATAATCAAATTGAACCGCGGTTCAGTCGTTGTGTATGCTCTGATGTTGTTCACAACAAAATTGGCAGCATGTGTTTTTTGTATATTTTGATATCCGCCCTCTATGTTTACATTATTGACCATTTTAAATTGTTGCACAACATGAGCTATATTGTGTAGTCGTTTTTTGATAACTGAGAGCTATCAGTGTGTATAATCCTCGTACATAATTGTTTCTTAGTTGTAATAAAGAACACATTATTATAATATCAAGCATGTTATTATGATATACAAATTTATAGGTATCAATACTGATATTTTTACTTTAAAAAATTTCAATAAGTTTTTTAATAACACAGAAACAACATTCTTAATTTAACAAATGATATGTAGTACTACTAAATCAATGTCTAATTGCATAAGGACTATGTGTACAGTATTATGATCAGTGTAGTTACAATTTGATAACTGAGCACGCATCTCACATCTACCTCATCAATAATTATTATTAATAATCTATATCACGTTGTTGAATATGATGAGTGTAGTCATAATTTGATAACTGAGCACGCATCTTTTAGAATCTACGTCATCAATTTTAATATTAATATCATATATCACATTGTTGGATATGATCAGTGTAGTCATAATTTGATAACTGAGCACGTATCTTTTAATATCTACATCATCAATAATTATTATTAATAATCTATATCACATTGTTGGATATGATCAGTGTAGTCGTCATTTGATAACTGAGCACGCATCTTTAAATATCTACCGCATCAAAATTAATATAAATAATCTATATCACATTGTTGGATATGATCAGTGTAGTCGTAATTTGATAACTGAGCACGCATCTTTAAATATCTACCTCATTAATAATTTATATTAATATCATATATCACATTGTTGGATATGATCAGTGTAGTCAGAATTTGATAACTGAGCACGTATCCTTTAATATCTACCTCAATAATAATTTATATTAATATCATATATCACATTGTTGGATATGATCAGTGTAGTCAGAATTTGATAACTGAGCACGCATCTTTTAATATCTACCTCATTAATAATTTATATTAATATCATATATCACATTGTTGGATATGATCAGTGTAGTCAGAAATTGATAACTGAGCACGTATCTTTTAATATCTACCTCAATAATAATTTATATTAATATCATATATCACATTGTTGGATATGATCAGTGTAGTCGTAATTTGATAACTGAGCACGCATCTTTAAATATCTACCTCATTAATAATTTATATTAATATCATATATCACATTGTTGGATATGATCAGTGTAGTCAGAATTTGATAACTGAGCACGTATCTTTTAATATCTACCTCAATAATAATTTATATTAATATCATATATCACATTGTTGGATATGATCAGTGTAGTCAGAATTTGATAACTGAGCACGCATCTTTCAATATCTACCTCATTAATAATTTATATTAATATCATATATCACATTGTTGGATATGATCAGTGTAGTCGTAATTTGATAACTGAGCACGCATCTTTAAATATCTACCTCATTAATAATTTATATTAATATCATATATCACATTGTTGGATATGATCAGTGTAGTCAGAATTTGATAACTGAGCACGTATCTTTTAATATCTACCTCATTAATAATTTATATTAATATCATATATCACATTGTTGGATATGATCAGTGTAGTCAGAATTTGATAACTGAGCACGTATCTTTTAATATCTACCTCAATAATAATTTATATTAATATCATATATCACATTGTTGGATATGATCAGTGTAGTCGTCATTTGATAACTGATCACGTATCTTTCAATATCTACCACATCATTAATTAATATTAATATCATATATCACATTGTTGGATATGATCAGTGTAGTCATAATTTGATAACTGAGCACGTATCTTTTAATATCTACCTCAATAATAATTTATATTAATATCATATATCACATTGTTGGATATGATCAGTGTAGTCAGAATTTGATAACTGAGCACGCATCTTTCAATATCTACCGCATCAATAATTCATATTAATATCATATATCACATTGTTGGATAGGATCAGTGTAGTCGTCATTTGATAACTGATCACGTATCTGTCAATATCTACCTCATTAATAATTTATATTAATATCATATATCACATTGTTGGATATGATCAGTGTAGTCGTCATTTGATAACTGATCACGTATCTGTCAATATCTACCTCATTAATAATTTATATTAATATCATATATCACATTGTTGGATATGATCAGTGTAGTCAGAATTTGATAACTGAGCACGCATCTTTCAATATCTACCTCATTAATAATTTATATTAATATCATATATCACATTGTTGGATATGATCCGTGTAGTCAGAATTTGATAACTGAGGACGTATCTTTCAATATCTACCTCATTAAGAATTATTATTAATATCCTATATCACATTGTTGAATATGATGAGTGCAGTCATAATTTGATAACTGAGCACGCATCTTTCAATATCTACCTCAATAATAATTTATATTAATATCATATATCACATTGTTGGATATGATCAGTGTAGTCGTAATTTGATAACTGAGCACGCATCTTTAAATATCTACCTCATTAATAATTTATATTAATATCATATATCACATTGTTGGATATGATCAGTGTAGTCAGAAATTGATAACTGAGCACGTATCTTTTAATATCTACCTCAATAATAATTTATATTAATATCATATATCACATTGTTGGATATGATCAGTGTAGTCGTAATTTGATAACTGAGCACGCATCTTTAAATATCTACCTCATTAATAATTTATATTAATATCATATATCACATTGTTGGATATGATCAGTGTAGTCAGAATTTGATAACTGAGCACGTATCTTTTAATATCTACCTCAATAATAATTTATATTAATATCATATATCACATTGTTGGATATGATCAGTGTAGTCAGAATTTGATAACTGAGCACGCATCTTTCAATATCTAACTCATTAATAATTTATATTAATATCATATATCACATTGTTGGATATGATCAGTGTAGTCGTAATTTGATAACTGAGCACGCATCTTTAAATATCTACCTCATTAATAATTTATATTAATATCATATATCACATTGTTGGATATGATCAGTGTAGTCAGAATTTGATAACTGAGCACGTATCTTTTAATATCTACCTCATTAATAATTTATATTAATATCATATATCACATTGTTGGATATGATCAGTGTAGTCAGAATTTGATAACTGAGCACGTATCTTTTAATATCTACCTCAATAATAATTTATATTAATATCATATATCACATTGTTGGATATGATCAGTGTAGTCGTCATTTGATAACTGATCACGTATCTTTCAATATCTACCTCATCATTAATTAATATTAATATCATATATCACATTGTTGGATATGATCAGTGTAGTCATAATTTGATAACTGAGCACGTATTTTTTAATATCTACCTCAATAATAATTTATATTAATATCATATATCACATTGTTGGATATGATCTCTGTAGTCAGAATTTGATAACTGAGCACGCGTCTTTCAATATCTACCGCATCAATAATTCATATTAATATCATATATCACATTGTTGGATATGATCAGTGTAGTCGTCATTTGATAACTGATCACGTATCTGTCAATATCTACCTCATTAATAATTTATATTAATATCATATATCACATTGTTGGATATGATCAGTGTAGTCAGAATTTGATAACTGAGCACGTATCTTTTAATATCTACCTCAATAATAATTTATATTAATATCATATATCACATTGTTGGATATGATCAGTGTAGTCAGAATTTGATAACTGAGCACGCATCTTTCAATATCTACCTCATTAATAATTTATATTAATATCATATATCACATTGTTGGATATGATCAGTGTAGTCAGAATTTGATAACTGAGCACGCATCTTTTAATATCTACCTCATTAATAATTTATATTAATATCATATATCACATTGTTGGATATGATCAGTGTAGTCAGAATTTGATAACTGAGCACGCATCTTTTAATATCTACGTCATCAATAATTTATATTAATATCATATATCACATTGTTGGATAAGATCAGTGTAGTCGTCATTTGATAACTGATCACGTATTTTTCAATATCTACCTTATCATTAATTAATATTAATATCATATATCACATTGTTGGATATGATCAGTGTAGTCATAATTTGATAACTGAGCACGTATTTTTTAATATCTACCTCAATAATAATTTATATTAATATCATATATCACATTGTTGGATATGATCTGTGTAGTCAGAATTTGATAACTGAGCACGCGTCTTTCAATATCTACCGCATCAATAATTCATATTAATATCATATATCACATTGTTGGATATGATCAGTGTAGTCGTCATTTGATAACTGATCACGTATCTGTCAATATCTACCTCATTAATAATTTATATTAATATCGTATATCACATTGTTGGATATGATCAGTATAGTCAGAATTTGATAACTGAGCACGCATCTTTTAATATCTACCACATCATTAATTAATATTAATAATCTATATCACATTGTTGGATATGATCAGTGTAGTCGTCATTTGATAACTGATCACGTATCTTTCAATATCTACCTCATTAATAATTTATATTAATATCATATATCACATTGTTGGATATGATCAGTGTAGTCAGAATTTGATAACTGATCACGTATCTTTAAATATCTACCTCATTAATAATTTATATTAATATCATATATCACATTGTTGGATATGATCAGTGTAGTCAGAATTTGATAACTGAGCACGCATCTTTCAATATCTACCGCATCAATAATTCATATTAATATCATATATCACATTGTTGGATATGATCAGTGTAGTCGTCATTTGATAACTGAGCACGCATCTTTAAATATCTATTTCATCAATAATTATTATTAATGTCTTATATCACATTGTTGGATATGATCAGTGTAGTCATAATTTGATAACTGAGCACGCATCTTTAAATATCTAACTCATTAAAAATTATTATTAATAATCTATATCACATTGTTGGATATGATCTGTGTATTCATAAATTGATATAACGCATCTTTTATTATCTACCTAATCAATAATAATTATTAATACTTAATGTTGGATATGATCAGTGTGATTTTGTTAGATTTACTGTATACAAGAGATCGAGTCGATGGGTTTTGAAAATGTGTTATTCTTTTGTTCCTAATTACCCTATTGATTTGTATCCGTTTGCTGTTTAAATTTATACTTTTAAGAACGCATCGTTTATGATGAACGTGTGCCGCTGTAAAAATAAAAATATTCCATATCTTTTTATGTTTGATATGTATTGTAGAGGCCATCATGAGACATGCTTTGGCTTCTATTGAGGGTCCCAGTTCTTCTTAACAGAATAAATGGGCAGTGAATGAATTATTTGATAAATGAGGACGTGTGTTTTAACATCGATCTATACAGACCGTAATACTCTTCCAGAAATGATATGTTGCTATAATAGGCCTATGACCAATTTCCATTACATTAATAATTCAATTAAGATTGGAAATGTGTCAGAAATACTAAAGAAATCCAGTAATCTTATTGATTAATAATTATGTATACCATTTCTGATGAACGAACAGAAAACTAAACTTGCAGCCAATCAAAAAGCTGCTGTACTGTATAAGTAGGGAATTTTAAGTAGGAGTTGTTTTAAATGTCATTGGTCTCGGCTAATCAGTTATTGCCATTTGACTATGATAGGCATCCTTTATTACCTATAACCAGGGAAGAGTTAAATTTAACTCTTCCCTGCTATAACTATGGGTAGACCAAACAATAATAAAATATAATGACTTCCTTCACTTTTTACAACCTAGTTCGTGTTTTAAAATGTCAATTTTGGATAAATTTACAGATTTTACCATTTAAACTGCGTAAACGTAATGCAAACTTTAAAAAAACACCCACAAACATCATCCAAACAACTTAATATTGATTATACCACTACAAGAACTATAAAAGAGGACAATTTATGAAATCATTTTATTGAAATAGCTCTAGGTTTGATTTTTTCGGGTGAAAAATATCAATTTTTGGATAAATTGACAGATTTTACCATTTAAACTGCGTAAACTTAATGCAAACTTTAAAAAATACCCCACAAACATCATTCAAACAATTGAATACTGATTATAGCACTACTAGAACTATAAAAGAAGACAATTTATGAAATAATGTTATTGAAATAGCTCTAGGTTTGACTTTTTTGGAGTGAAAACGTCAATATTGGATAAATTGACAGATTTTACCATGTGAACTGTGCAAACTTTAAAAAAAAACACCCCACAAACATCATCTAAACCACTTAATATTGATTATACCACTACAAGAACTATAAAAGAGGACAATTTATGAAATAATTTTATTGAAATAGCTCTAGGTTTGAATTTTTTGGGTAAAAAATGTCAATTTTGGATAAATTTACAGATTTTACCACGTAAACTGCGTAAACTTAATGCAAACTTAAAAAAAACACCCCACAAACATTATTCAAACCACTTAATACTGATTATAGCACTACAAGAACTATAAAAGAGGACAATTTATAAAATAATTTAATAGAAATAGCTCTAAGTTTGATTTTTTAGGGTGAAAATGCCAATTTTGGATAAATTTACAGATTTCACCATTTCAACTGCGTAAACTTAATGCAAACTTTAAAAAAACACCCACAAACATCATTCAAACCACTTAATATTGATTATATCATTATTAGAACTATAAAAGAGGACAATTTATGAAATCATTTTATTGAAATAGCTCTAGGTTTGATTTTTTAGGGTGAAAAATGTCAATTTTGGATAATTGATAGATTTTACCATGTAAACTGCGTAAACTTAATGCAAACTTTAAAAAATACCCCACAAACATCATTCAAACAATTGAATACTGATTATACCACTACTAGAACTATAAAAGAAGACAATTTATGAAATCATTTTATTAAAATAGTTCTAGGTTTGACATTTTTGGGGTGATTATGAAATAATTTTATTGAAATAGCTCTAGGAATAAATTGACACATTTTACCATGTAAACTGTGCAAACTTTTAAAAAACACCCCACAAACATCATCCAAACCACTTAATATTGATTATATCACTACTAGAACTATAAAAGAAGACAATTTATGAAATAATTTTATTAAAATAGCTCTAGGTTTGACTTTTTTGGGGTAAAAAACCACTTAATATTGATTATCACTAAAACTATAAAAGAAGACAACTTATGAAATGATTTTATTGAAATAGGTCAAAGTTTGACCTTTTTGGATAAATTGACAGATTTTAAAGTGTAAACTTTACAATGCAAAAAAGGCCATCTGCAAAAATCCTTCAAACCACTTATTATATTAGGACAATATTAATATTTGAAGCAGATATAAAATGATGCATGCTCAGTTATCAAATGACTAGGCCTACACTGATATTTGATATTGGTATATAGACAATTAATATTAATTATTGTTGAGGTAGTTCAAACTATGATTACACTGATCATATCCAACATTGTGATATAGAATATTATTTTGGAAAAGGTAGATATTAAAAAACTAAACAGATCATATCCAACAGTTTGATATAGATTATTAATATTAATTGATGATGCAGATATTAAAAGATTTTTGCTCAGTTATCAATTTATGACTACACTGATCATATTGAACAATGCGATATGATTATTAATATTAATTATTGATGAGGTAGATTTTAAAAGATGCGTGCTCAGTTATCAAATTATGACTACACTGATCATATCGAACAATGTGATATATGATATTAATATTAATTATTGATGAGGTAGATATTGAAAGATGCGTGCTCAGTTATCAAATTATGACTACACTGATCATATCGAACAATGTGATATAGATTATTAATATTAATTATTGATGAGGTAGATATTAAAAGATTTTTGCTCAGTTATCAAATTACTGTATGACTACACTGATCATATCCAACAATGTGATATAAATTATTAATAATAATTATTGATGAAATAGATATTGAAAGATGCGTGCTCAGTTATCAAATTATGACTACACTAATCATATCCAACATTGTGATATAGATTATTAATAATAATTATTGATGAGGTAGATATTAAAATATGTATGCTCACAGTTATCAAACTATGACTACACTGATCATATCCAACATTGTGATATAGGATATTATTAATAGTTATTGATAAGGTAGATATTAAAAAACTAAACAGATCATATCCAACAGTGTGATATAGATTATTAATATTAATTATTAATGAGGTAGATTTTTAAAGATGTATGCTCAGTTATCAAATTATGACTACACTGATCATATCCAGCAATGTGATATAAATTATTAATAATAATTATTGATGAAATAGATATTGAAAGATGCGTGCTCAGTTATCAAATTATGACTACACTGATCATATCGAACAATGTGATATAAATTATTAATAATAATTATTATAATACAAATACAAAAATACAAATACAAAATACAAATAATTATTGATGAAATAGATATTGAAAGATGCGTGCTCAGTTATCAAATTATGACTACACTGATCATATCCAACAATGTGATATAAATTATTAATAATAATTATTATAATACAAATACCAAAATACAAATACAAAATACAAATAATTATTGATGAAATAGATATTGAAAGATGCGTGCTCAGTTATCAAATTATGACTACACTGATCATATTGAACAATGTGATATAAATGATTAATAATAATTATTATAATACAAATACAAAAATACAAATACAAAATACAAATAATTATTGATGAAATAGATATTGAAAGATGCGTGCTCAGTTATCAAATTATGACTACACTGATCATATCAAACAATGTGATATAAATTATTAATATTAATTATTATAATACAAATACAAAAATACAAATACAAAATACAAATAATTATTGATGAAATAGATATTGAAAGATGCGTGCTCAGTTATCAAATTATGACTACACTGATCATATCGAACAATGTGATATAAATTATTAATAATAATTATTATAATACAGTACAAATACAAAAATACAAATACAAAATACAAATAATTATTGATGAAATAGATATTGAAAGAGGCGTGCTCAGTTATCAAATATGACTACACTGATCATATCGAACAATGTGATATAAATTATTAATAATAATTATTATAATACAAATACAAAAATACAAATACAAAATACAAATAATTATTGATGAAATAGATATTGAAAGATGCGTGCTCATTTATCTAATCACTAATCATATCCAACATTGTGATATAGGATATTATTAATAGTCATTGATAAGGTATATATTAAAAGATGCGTGCTCAGTTATCAAATTCTGACTTCACTGATCATATCGAACAATGTGATATATGATATTAATATTAATTATTGATGAGGTAGATATTAAAAGATGCGTGCTCAGTTATCAAATTATGACTAACACTGATCATATCCTACTGTACATTGTGATATAGGACATTATTAATAGTTATTGATAAGGTAGTTATTAAAAGATGCGTGCTCAGTTATCAAATTTTGACTACAAAGATCATATCCAACATTGTGATGTAGATTTATATTAATATTAATTATTGATGATGTAGATATTAAAAGATTCATGCTAAGTTATCAAATTTTGACTACACTGATCATATTTGATATTGTGATTGATGATATATTCATATAAAGAGTGTACAATACTCACAGTATTTTTTAATCCATCCACATGAAGAAGAGACACAAGAAGAGTTGTTTGAAATTGTGAAGCCTCACAACCTTACTAATTGTGATGACATTTAATATAATATTACAGCCATACACAAACAGTAAGGTAGTTAGGGTCACTACAATCTATTAAAATAATTAACATTAATTAACTGGAAACATTGTTAATTATCAGTTTGAGTTTGACTTTTGTTGTAGAATTGAATCTCTCTTTATCCATTGCTTTCAACCTGAAAATAAACAGGCCTAAATAATACCTTGGCATTAGCAATGAAATAATAATATTTTATATAGATAGGCTGTCTATGACTCCCCAGCCTATCCCTAGCTAGGCCTATGCCTCTCTAGACCATTCTGCTGGCTAGCTAGCAAGGCCCTAGGTCTAGTCCTATAATTAATAGCACAGGTCTCATATAGATAGGCCTAGAGTGTTTAGACTGAGCCTGGTTATATGCCTATTTATTTAACTAGGACTAGGCAGGCCTAATCAGCCTAAACAAAGGCCTAATAAACTAGTCTAGGCCCTAACTAGAATACATAGAGCTAGCTAGTTAGGCAGCCTAGGCCTAGACTTATTTATTAGCTAGTAAGTAGGCCTAGCTAGCTAGCCTACCAGTTCCCTAGTAGGGCCTAACCAGGGGATCCCTAACCAGGTGGGCCTAGTAGCCTAGCCTAGCTAGTAGTAGTAGCGGATCCGTAGTAGCCTAGCTAGGCCTACTACTTCTTTCTAGGCCTAGCAAGACTAGGCTAGCCCTAGTACTAGTAGGCCAGCTAGGCTATAGGCCTAGTAGTACTAGGCCTACCTAGGCCTAAACTACTAGCTAGAGTAGCGAGATGCTAGCCTAACTAGGCCTAGGCCCTAGCTAGCCTAGGCCTAGCCTCTTTCTAGCTAGGCCTATAGGCTATAATAGGCTAGGCCTAGGGGGATCCAGTCAAGTCGCCCCATCGCAAAGTCGCCCCATACAAAGTCGCCCAATACAAAGTCGCCCCATCGCAAAGTCGCCCCAAAACAAAGTCGCCCAGGCACAGTCGCCCCATCGCAAAGTCGCCCCATTACAAAGTCGCCCCAGCGCAAAGTCGCCCCAACGCAAAGTCGCCCCATCGCAAAGGCGCCCCATCGCAAAGTCGCCCACGGTTTTATTTCGGTATGATTATGAAGCGCCGCCGTAGTAGTACGCTGTTTTAATCATATCGGTTGCGTTTGATATCGATTGCGTTGTTACTTTGGTCGCGCTAAATGTCGTATAGTAGGCCTAGGCCTACATTACAATGTTTATCCTATTATATACATAATTTGTGTTTTAATTTTTATTTTACAGGTTTTAATGAAGTGCTTTTTAAAAATCATTAAAAAAATAGTCCCTTGTTTGAAAGTTCTAAAAAGATTATCCCTGATTTATAGTTTCGAAAATGTTAAATTAGTTACCAGAGCCACAATTACGAATCTTTCTTCAACCTACGCCTGGATACCAGCTCATTTTTGACTTTGCGATAGGGCGACTTTGTGATGGGGCGACTTTGCGATGGGGCGACTTTGCGTTGGGGCGACTTTGCGATGGGGCGACTTTGCGATGGGGCGACTGTGTCGGGGCGACTTTGTTTTGGGGCGACTTTGCGATGGGGCGACTGTGTAAGGGGCGACTTTGTATGGGGCGACTTTGCGATGGGGCGACTTGACTAGCATCCGGCCTAGGCTAGGCCTAATCTGCCCTTTTTGGAGGCTAAAATATTGTCTGAAATAAGCTATGACCTACAAATATAGCTTAACTATCTGTTAAGGGTGACACTGATGATGGGTAATCAATAAAATATGCTTCTAAATCTACCTTTTTGGCTTGCAATCATAATATCCAGTCTAGCCTAGGCCTAGGCCTGCACGGATCAGGTAGCAAAACGAACGAAGTGAGAGCACAGAGGAGGAGGCCTAGGGTGGGCCTAGGTTTCAGGCAGAAAAGAACATCTTGAGTTTGTGTAATTATATATCTATTTATAGTTATTTTAAAATATATCCCTAACATTTAAAAAGTTATATATATTACTGATAATTAATTGTAAGAAGGATACTCTACCTAATGATATTATCAATTAAATGTATTTCCGTACGAAATTAATTATATACGAGGATGGCATAAGTGATAGCTCTCTGTTATCAAAAAACAACTACATACTATACCTGACAACATTCGCGGACACACTTCTTCATTTTGGTGTGGGAATAAGAGGTAGGCTAGGCCGAGCCTAGGCTTATTAGGAGGCGCGCCTATATGTAATAATATTTATTGTTATAAAGAATACAACATAGGGTAAGTACTGTTTAGGATCCCAGTTTTGAATAGTGATATTGTGCATTTTATGTATTATTTTATATTTACAATCTAAAGACTCTATCTAGGCCTAGGCCTAGCCTAGGCCTAGGCCTAGGCCTAGCCTAGTTAGGCCTAACTATCTAATTCTAGCTAGGGCCTACTACTAGGTAGCCTAGGCCCTAGGCTAGGCCGGGCCTATCTAGGCTAGCACTACTACTAGCCTAGGCCTCTATAGGCAGGGTTAAGGTAAGCCAAAAAATATAGGCTATATATAATACTAGGGCTAGGCTAGGCCTCTAACTAGCTAGGCTATAACCCTGGAGGCTAGAGTAGAGAGAGTCAGCTAGCTAGGCTAGCTGAAAATAAATATGAAGGGGGGGGCCGGATGGGTCGGAATGTAAATAAATATTGGGGGGTAGGGAGGGGATGTTACTAGCATAATGTAAATTTTGCAAGCTTCATTCTGTAAAAAAAAAAAATCTATGAAGTAAAAAGATGTTTTATACAAAATATTAAAAATTGATTATAAAAAGGTCACAATTATTTTTATACCAAAATTCTGATTAAAATAAAGATAAAATAAAAGAAAGTTAATATAAAATCAAGTAGTTGATCAATTTGAATAAAATTTTTGAAAATGATGTGTTTTTTTTAATTTTTTGACTCGTACCTAACTAATATAATGATACGGGGAACAGACAATTGGGACCACGGATGATCGCCGTTCGGGGACAATTTGTGAGACGATCGGGCCCAAAGCGTGAGACAATCGGGCCCAACGAGCTTTTAAGATGATCAGGAGCGGAGACGATCGATCGAACCCAAATCGGTCACGTTTTATTTTGGTCGCAATAAAACCAGGGATACGGGGAACAGACGATCGGGACCATGGGCGATCGGCCAGACGATTGGGCACAAATCGCGAGATGATCGGGCCCAAAGAAATAAAACGCGAACACGACGGCAAAAGCGTATCGGACCAACATGATTCCTAACACATGAGACAATCAGGCCAACATATGGGATGATCGGGCCTAATGCTCCTCATTTTCTGGGCCTGATCGGCTTGGCCCGATCGTCTGACAACCAATGATACTACGGCATGATAGAGGTTTTTAAACTTTATACACCAGATTGAAAATATTGAATTTCAGCGTTTCTTCAATATCTTCCATCCTGAATCTAGGCCTAGGGTCCACTCACAAGGTCTTTTACAAATTAATTCCCCCACGAAATAACACAATGTTTAGAGACTCTTTTTTTAAATAATAAGAGTGATAAAGCTCTGGCACAAACTACCCTCACATGGTTTTATGCACAACACTCTATACTTTCAAACCTATGAAAATTATATTCTTTGAGAGGAGGCCGTCTCCACAAGTAAAAGAAATTACTCTAGTCTAAGGCCTCCTTATATCACTAAGGTAAGATATCGCTATGGTAAGATATCACTATTTAGGACTACTGTATGCCTAGCCTAGAGGCACTAGTCAGCTAGGCTAGGTAGGTAAATCCTACTATCTAGGCTATCTAAACAGGCAAGCTTGACACAGTTAGTGCTATAATATAAGATAGGGCGGACTAAAGATTTGAATAAGCAAAGAAACATTTCCTAATCATTGTAACAAAAAGTTCGTTTTATGAGACCCACTATTTGTTTTGCCTAGCAACACAGTTATTTATAATATGGTAATCAAAGTTAAAATTGTTATCGAAGTATATAGCGAGATCCTTTTCAATAGCAGTTTCCACAATGTTGACATGGGTCACATTATCTCCCTATATAAAAAATCTTACACTTGTTGGCATTGAACATATTATCAAGTGAGATCTGCAAATTTTCTTTGGATTCCCCATAATCATACACTTTGGTATTATCAGCAAACATCTTATCTTCTGTTAGTACAACTTTCGGTAAATCATATATGATAAAAAGTAAGAATAAAAGCGGACCAAGCACACTTCCTTGCAAAACCCGTCAAAGATTAGCATGACCTATTGACGATGATGTTTGAAATTGGTTGCCTTTTTTTTATTTTGGTCGTGATATTTAGTAATGGTGTGGAGCCCTGCCAACTATGCTTTTGATCATATCAGTCATGCTTTACTTTGGTCACACTATTTTTGAATTTGAGACAAATTAAATAAAATGAAATTTAAAAAAAATGTTATTTTATTGTGACCAAGATAAAACATACCTATTTCATGCCGCCCACCCAAGGCCTACTGTACAACAGAATTGGATAATGTTGAATGTGCCTAACCCTTTTTGAGAGACCGTTAGAATGTCAAAGAAATAATGTATGATTGTGTTATGGTATATTTCAATGACTTTACAACCCTTAATTATCTCAACAAATTAAGCCTCATGTTTATTCTACAATTTCTTGTTTTCTAAATGGTACTTTAATTGCATCTTGTAAGGTGTATCTACTTTTTTATGCATTTTAAGCAAATATATACAATTATCAATTCTCAAAAATCATATTATTTTAGTAGCAATTCACAAAATTTACAGCATTAATACAAGCCTCCCCCTTCAGTTTGCAAAAGTAATAAGGAGCCCATCTCGAAAAGAAGCCCACCCAAGTCCTAAAAAGTACAGTAGAAGCCCATGTGCTTTTTTTTTCCAAAGTTTTCCAGTATTCATTGATGATTTTCAAAATGTAATGTAACTGTACTGATAATGAAATCAATATTCAACTTAATTGTTTTCTTCAGTGTGAACTACAAAATGGCAAGTTACACATGCATAACATGCCGAGTAGCATTTGCTAGCATAGAAGTCCAGAGAGGACATTACAAATCTGACTGGCATCGTTACAATTTAAAGCGCAAGGTTGCAGATATGTCACCCATTACTTCGGATGAGTTCCGGCAAAGAGTGTTGTCACAACAAGCACAAATAGCCCAATCAACTCAGTCAGTAAAAAGTTACTGTCAAGTTTGTAACAAGAATTTCAACACAGAAAATGCTTACGCTAATCATATGCAGTCGAAAAAACATAAAGCACAGGAAGCAAAAGTTACTAAAGAATTGGAGAAACAGAAGGAAAAACGACAGGAGAAAAAACTGGAAGAAAATAATGAAAAGAATATATGTGATGATTATGATAAAAAGAAAACAAAGAATCAATCAAAAGCAAATGTTGACAAAAACAAAAATGCTGCAGCAGCTGCAGCTGATAATGAAGGTATTATAATTAATTAAATATTTTGATTTTATAATTTGGTATTGGTCAAGTCACTACTAATATTGTATTGTATTTTTGTTAGAGCTTTAATTATGATAATAACCAAGTGTATAGTTAAAGTCTAATTCTAGCCTGTTTTGTGCCATTTTAAGTCCTTACTTTAGTAGAGAAATAAGCATGTATGCCCCCATTGATATTAAAACTACAGCTTAAAAAATACCAAATCCTAATTCTAGTTGGTTCATTTCATTGCTTTACTTCCTACGTCACTTAATAAATTCCACAGAAATGGACTAACTATCACACATGAGTCAATATACCCAGGCCATGAGGCTATTTCTCATGAAAATTATTCCAAATTTTAAGGATGGGTTTATACTATTAATATCATAAATAATTGTAAGCATACTATTAAAACAACTATTTTGGAAATTATAAATTCATTATCAACTTTTTTCTTAGATGATATGGAAGTGGAAGAAGTAAGCGATGAAGAGTGGGAGGACTATGAAGGTGATGCCATACCAGTTACTGACTGTCTATTCTGCTTTAAGTCTAGCAAGACAATTGACGAAAATTCACATCATATGATAGTCCATCACAGCTTCTTTCTCCCTTTTATTGAGTATTTAGTAGACCTTGAAGGGCTTTTCACTTATTTAGGTGAGTTTGATTGGAGTGCACACTTCTCAAAAAAATTGATTTGCTTTTATATTGAATATATTAATAGTATCTCAACTTTTTATTGCCAATATTATTATTCCTATAAATCATATTATTTGTTATTTTTGCAAATATCTGAGTAAAAAAAAAAAAAACTTTTCCTGTTTTATTCACAGGTGAAAAGGTAGGCTGTGGATTCGTCTGTTTGTGGTGTAACAAACAAGGCAAAACATTTCATGCGTTGGATGCAGTACAACGACACATGAGAGACAAAGGTCATTGTAAACTGCAGTTTGATGGAGATGCTGCTTTTGAGTTTTCAGATTTCTATGACTACAGGTTAGAAACACTTTATTCTGTAAAATTCATTAATCCTAGTAATTGGAAGTCACAATCAGCAACTATAAGACAGTGTACAATATGATTACATTAATTAACTTCTATGCCATGAGTGCTTGTGAATCTCATAGATTTTTGTATTAAAATCTTGCAAAGAATTGCCTTGGTATGATTGTTAATGTTAAAACCTCAGGTTTGTTCAATAACACAGCATGTCTAGTATGGTAGTGTATGTTCCAAAACATATAGCAAGAATAGCCCTGGTTTGTTTGGGTATTCTGTGGTTATTGCTATCAATTGCCTTGTCTTGGGTAAGAAATGATAATTTTGTTGGCTCATTGACACCCTTTGCCTCAGAATGTGTGTCAAAGTCTCATAGATGCTTTTATACTTGCCTGAATATCCGACTTGTACATCTTACTCTTCCTTCCTCAAGAACCATCTTCTTGTTTATTTTCTTACTTTTTCCTATCACTTCTTCTGAGAGGGCCAATTTAATTTATTTAATTTTTGATTATAAAATGTTTGTGCTTTATTTTATCTTTATCAATTTTATTTATTTTAATTTAATTTTTATTGTTACATGTTTATGTCTTGTCATGATGTATTTCTGTGAGGGTGCCTAATGATTAGCTTTGGCTGGATGGACCATCCTTTAAAATATTGTTGAAATAAAAAAATAAATAAATAAGCAATTGCTGATCATTAAGGACCGTCAGAGGTTGACGAGACAAACATATACACAAGATGCTGTACATAAACAAAGTTTTTGGGAGTAATTTTGTCCTTAGAAAAAATCCTGACATATGACTTGAACCCATGATCCTTGGAGTGGTAGCCAAGCATCATAACCACCAAGCCACAACTCCACTCCTATATTGTGACAAGCTGTGTGTTAGCTCATTAACACCCTTTGCTGTATCTTCTTAGACTTGTTCTTGTCTTCAACTTTTCTTGACACATCTATAAAAAGAAATTAATTTTAGAATAACATTTTTGTATGCGAACCATTCAAATTTTACCCTCTATAATTAAACATATTATGTTAAATCATACTGTTGATTGTTTTAACAGGAGTAGCTACCCTGATTACAATCATGATGGAGAAAAGAAATATGATGTTGACATGAAGGAGGTAGAAGATGAGGAGATACCAGAAGATGTGCTACAAAGCACAGCAGATGGATACCAACTTGTACTACCTTCAGGTTTGTTGGCACATTTGTTGCATTCACTTTTATCATATTTATTAGTTGGAAGAAGTGTAATAATAATAATTTCGGCTTTCCTCGATCTTTTCTCCATGTTTTTATAAAACAAAGTATTGAAACATGGAGAAAAGATCTCAGCAAGATCGAGGAAAGCCGAAAGGGAAACATGAGGTTAAAACACAAAGAAAAAGATCGATTGAATAGAAAATACAGCCTCGAAGAGAAAGGCACTTTACAAGTTTCAGTGCAATTGAAATACAAGATGATGACAAAATAACTATGGTAGATATCAAAACAGCAGTTAATAAGATGGCAAATTGGAAGGCAGCTGGACCTGGCCTAGTCCAGGGATACTGGTTAAAAAATGTGTCTGTATTGCACAACAGATTAAAATTTCACCTGAATGACTGTTGGTGCCTGAGTGGATGGTAAAAGGAAGAACAGTAATAATTCGAAAAAAATCCTGCAAAGGGTACTCCGGCAAGTAGCGTCCTATTGCCTGTCTGCCAATAATGTGGATACTACTCACTGGAATCTTGGGAGAAAAGCTGTACCAGCACCTTGATGGGAACGACATTCTAGCTGATGAGCAAAAAGGTTGCAGAAAAAGAGGACGAGGAACAAAGGACCATTTACTGGTAGACAAGGCAATCCTAAAGAATTTGCCGAAGAAGACTGACTAACTAACTTGTCAATGACGTGGATAGACTATACCACATTCATGGTTGGAAGTATGCATACCAGAAGTAATGTCATGAGACTATATTTACCGAGGAAGGAAGAAGGAAGAGGGCTGATCAGCATTGAGGACTGTGTAAGGAAAGAGAGTAACGCCCGTATTCTTAAACCGGACTTTAGTCGTAGTTCGAGCTAAAACTAAGAAAATGACGTCATTTTAATTCATAAACCGAACTTCAACTAAATCACCGACTAAATCAGGCCAACCTCGACTAAATCGAGACGGATTTTGATCGATTTTTTTAGTCCTGGAGGGGGCAGGCTAAATGGTCGACTAAATGGTTTTTAAACGATGTTTATAAAAAACGTAACAGTCATTGAGTTGTTATATTGGCCAGATATTGAAGAATGAAATATCTATATTTGTATTAGCTTAATTAAATATACTTTGGTATAAGTTATAATAATGAAAATCATCTTTATTTACAACTGTATACAAATTACATTATTTTCTTCGCGCAAGTCCGACTTGAACTACGTCACGCCATAGCGACAATGGGAGATGCGGCAATTCACCACGCGATGGAATGTTTAGGGGGCCTAGCGCTTTCTTGTCACGCTATGAAGTGCGTGGTTCGTCGCGATCATACTTTGTTGGAGGCCTAGAAAATATGAAAGTTACCGTACCTCCATGGTTCCTAAATATATTTTGAAGATTTTGTTTGTTGTTAATCAAAAGTACTTCACTGTTAAATTAATACTGATCTTGTTCTAATAATTAATGATTAAAATTATTTTTCATGTATAATAGTCCTGATGCGTAAAAAGTTTTGTAAGAAATGGAAAGTGATATCAATGCGCAAAATTTCGTCTGCTCGTCAAATACTCTCTTGTCATTGGTTAATGTTTAGCCTTTGTTACCCAGACGTGTGCAACTCGACTAAAAGCTCGACTTCATTAAGTCGAACTGCAAACTTCGACTACTTCGTTTTTTAATCGAATTTGAAGTAATAGTTTTTTTTTTTAATAGACTTTTTCAAGTCGAACTTCGAACTACGACTAAAGTCCGGTTTAAGAATACGGGCGTAAGTCATTGCATGGCTACCTACAAAATACTACAAAGTGGATGCTGCAATGTGCTTTAAAGGAGAAGGTGTTCGATGAAAAAGAGAATCTTATAGATTATCAGAAGAGGTGGAAAGATGAGAAAACTAAGGGCTTGAAAAAGAAAGCCCTACATGGAGAGTTTGTGCGACAAACAGCAGATGTATCAGGTGAAGATTCTTGGAGGTGGCTTCGGAATGGTTTTTTGAAGAAGGAGAAAGAAGGTTTGATGATAGCTGTTCAAGAACAAGCTTTAAGAACGAATGCGATAATATACAGTATAGATAAGACATAAGAAACACCGTTATGTAGATTGTGTGGAGACTCTACTGAAACTGTAAGACATTATCAGTGGATGCAAGATGCTCGCCCAGAGAGAGTATAGAAAGCGTCATGACAAGGTGGCATTGCGGACACGGAATCGAATGTACTGACAAATGGTATGACCATCAGCCATTAGCAGTCGCAGAGAATAAAAACATTCAAATTACTTAGGACATGACAGTTTACATGGATAAAAAATTAAAACACAATTCGACCTGATATTACTATTGTAAAGAAATGTAGGCCCACATATTCATTCACTCATCTTTTTATTTCAGAATATCATGGTGACATAATATATCCATAGCAAAAGAGAGAAAAAAAAAATCTTAATCTAAGAGCTCATAGAACAAATATATAAAGTCAATGCAACAAGGCATTCCATTGTATGTGCATTCTTGACACATTAAGAACGTGGCGATTAATGGCCATGATCAAAGAATTACTACTTGCGTTCACACGATTTTTAAAACTAAACTCATCAAAGGATGGGACGTCATTTAAGACAAACATCATGCTTGCACTACAATTTCTAGACTGCTTAAGTAGCAAACATAAGGCATTGTTATAACATACTTTCAGTGATATCAGAGTGCTCTTATTATATCTACACCATAAGGTTGAACAGTACATGCTGACATAGTAACTGTGTGAGTGAGTGAGTGGCCGAGCGGTTAAGACAGTGGAACTTCAAGGCTCACTCACTCCATGGTTCTGGTGGTAGAACGAGTCTTCTCGGATAAGGACTATAAACCGTAGGTCCAGTGTACACATCTAGCTCGTGTGCACTTTAAAGAACCTAGTACATCTTTCGAGACGAGTAGGGGGTTACCCCGGTGTATTAGTACATCACAGCCACTGATCATAACTGGGCCCATAGGGAGACCAGTCTTTGACTGAAGAGGTTACCCAGTATAAATATATATTTCAATCAATCAACTCTTAAATAGATAACATTTAGTCGTAGTAGAACATTTTCCAAACTTTCTATTTAGGGAGTTGGCCCTAATGCAAATAGATCGATATTGACATTTGATTATTACTGATCACATGTCCAAGATAGGTTATTGAATTATCAACGTTTAGAGGTGCCCCATTTAAGGTAATATGTGGAACACCTTTGAGGTTGCGGACTTTCGGGCAAAATAGCAAGAATTTGGATTTGGTTTCATTAAAAGTAATATCATGGTCACTAGCAAAACCTTCACAGAGTTCAATTAGGCTTTGTAAGCTTGCCACCGACTGAGCTAAAAGAACCAAGTCATCGGCAAAGCTTAGGCAATTCAGTTTAAGACTGTTAATTTCACAACCTTCTTTTGACTTGAGTCAGTTCAACAGTTAACGGATCAGTGTACACATTGTAAATTAAAGGGAACATAACGCCTTCCTGGCGAACCCCATTACGAACTGTGAAAGAATCGGAAACGGAACCACCCCACCTAACAACAAATTCCTGATTCCTATACCATGATCTCAGTATCTTAACTACAGGTGAAGGGGTACCCCTATCAATTTAGGTCTTGAAAAGTGTCCAGTGGTTCACTTTATTTATCAAAGGCTTTGCTAGCGTCCAAAAAGCAGCAATAAACTGGGCTACCATGATTGTTGTAATGCTCGATAATCTGTTTAAGAGCAAATATACACCAGAATTGGCCGATAATTCCATTTATTAGTGATATTCCCTGATTTAGATTTAATTACCGGCACAAGCGTGACTTTTGTGAGATTACTTGGAACAAACCCGTGAACAAACATTGCCTTAATATACACTTAAAATAATACTAAGTCGCTCAGAAGCAAGTTTAAATGCTCATTACATAGACCATCATATCCCGCTGCTTTAGCATTGGGCAATTTGTCAATTAATAGCTTAATATTATGGGGTGAAACTTCAATTTCACTGCCTGTACAGTTCTCAAGAGTTTCATTAACAAAAGTCTTATGCTCAGATGAGTCAATACTATTAAATAAATCGGAGAAATGTTGACGCCATACAGTAGGTCACAAATTTCATTTTCCCCTTTAGCACTACCAATAATGTTAGACTGGGTATTGGCGTAACTGGATTTCTTAACCTTACCCCAGAAACTATTATAGTCCTCATCGTCAAAAGCCATTGAGTCCGCTCTTAGCATTTCTTCGTTGGATTTACACTTTCTGAGGGCATTTTTTAAATTCGATCTAGTGATTTTAATGTGTTCATAGATGTGGCCATATCTGGGTGTACCCAACCCACGCCACTTCAAAAATGCTTCCCGGGCATGTTTATGAAATCAGCTACTTGGTTATTCCACCCAGGGACAACACTGACTTTTTGATTTTTAAAACTTAAAACACAACTCAGAACTGACTTTCAGACACTCAATAATATTGTCATATAAATCACTAATATCATTGCAATGGCATTCATCTTTACATCGGCAGGGGTTCGGGGCTCACTCACTCCATGGTTCTGGTGGTAGAACGAGTCTTCTCGGATAAGGACTATAAACCGTAGGTCCAGTGTACACAACTTGCTCGTGTGCACTTTAAAGAACCTAGTACATCTTTCGAGACGAGTAGGGGGTTACCCCGGTGTACTAGTACATCACAGCCACTGATCACCAACTGGGCCCTCTGGGAGATCAGTCTTTGACTGAAGAGGTCACCCAGTATAAAGATAAAACAAACAAACACAGAGCAGCAACAGTTATAGTGGTTCCAATCGTAATTGGCGCTCTTGGAACAATTTAAAAAAATGAAACAAAATTTCATGAAAAGTTAAATGTACCGGACATCATAGGGAGCGCTCAGATGTCGGCCATCCTGGGAACAGCAAACATATTAAGGAAGGTGTTATGTCTGTAAGATGCGGGAAGCAGTTGAGACATGACCAACTACCCAGAAGAACATTGGAGATAACCGATAAATAATAATAATATCCTAGATTTTCAAAGGGCCTATTGTTGTGAAACCTCTAAGCCTTGTATTATCAACTAAATTCATTTTTTGGATCAAACATGTGGAAACATGCTCCCATAATTCAGCTAGTAATCAGCACAAAGTTGTGTCTTGACCTTACCAGGTACCCATTTGTACACACCTGGGTGTAAGTAAAGTATCTTGCCTAAAAACACAGGCAATGCGACGAGCATTGGATTCGAACCGATGATCTCTCTAATCTATACATGAAACAAAACAGTTAAAATATTGTTCTCTTGCTATCTAATTAATTTCAGCTTAGGTTAAACTGTGGCTCCCTTGAAACCTGATTTCAACTTTGTACCAGTAGTTCTTTAGAATTATTTACTTACCACATTTTTTATGTCACATTCTATTAGGACTGTACCATTATTCAGCTGTTTGAATGAGGTGCCAAAAGTAGAACTTCTTTAAATAGGTTCAATTTTACAGTTTCATTCGAACACAAGAACATTTACATATCCTTTAATTAGTAACTCTAGGGCACTATTAATTAGTTTAATCAATTCAGTGTCAAATGGAAAGGAGGACAGAAAAGATATCCTAGATTTATATTTACAGCACACATAGGCCTTCAGCATACCTTCATTAAAAAAAAATAAGAGGAGAGCACTCAATAGCTTTATTGCATTTATTACATCTTTTTTTAATGCAGGTGTTTTCAATATTGTCTGTATAAAACTATAAAAGTGCACCAGATAATACTGTAACTAAAACATTAAAATGGCTTTGGATTTGATGTGACTAATTATTTGATTTGACTGGACTTGATGTACAGTACTAGCCAGGTGTAATGTCGACAAGTAAAAATGTACACATTTCTTATAATTTATTCAACAATTTTTTTTATCATAGTACATATTTAAATTCATGCCACCTGATTGGTTAATAGCTTTAGAATATTATGATCTTTTTATAGAGGGCACATGCCTCAATTTAATGTTGGTAGTGTGATGAGCTAGCTATAGCTGCTTGTGTAGTAATTTTCTCTTATCAATGGCTATGTGGGATATAGGTTTAAGATTAGGCTATAATTAAATCAGTATAATATTCATCCCAATAGAAACTATTATATTCCAAATGTGTTTTTAAAGATTGAACCTTTTTGGTTTTGGGAGAGTCAATTGCAGCACTATTACTTTTAAGGTATATCAATATCATTGTATGATTACAGTAATTTTCAATCAAATGCTTTCATAGGTGCAAAGATTGGTCATCGAGAGCTATTCCGATATTATAAACAGAATGTTCCACCAACTAGAGAGGTAGCAGTAAGGAACAACGCCACCATAAACAGACTAAACACTCACTATAAAGCACTGGGCTGGTATGGTAGTGGAGGTAAGACTTTATTACCTGTTTGATGGGCTTAAATTCTAAATTAAGCTACTGTAAGCTATAATATATGAACTTAGTGATACAGTCGACCTGCTGTTGAATCTAATGGAATTTGCATAAAAAGTTACACAAGGTCAACATGCGTAGTTTACTGTATCACCAAAAGTTTTCCTTACGAATGGTTCACACTGGAATTACAGATGAGCAGTCAAATTTTAAGGAAAATGTTGTGTTTTTTACTACACTACACTACAATTTATGTTGTACAGTAATTTGGATACATTGATTGAAAAACTATTTTTCCATTATTATTTTTTTTTTATTATTATTAGCATATAATTAAATACAGAAAAGTATTAATAAAATTGTTGTATTCATTCAAGTTTTGGCCAAATGAAACACTAATAATTTAAAATTATCTCCTTTCACTCCACTTAAGAGAAATTCTAAATCCTTACTATTTATTTTAAGGGAAATATCTCACTTAAATGTGATTGGCTAATATGCACTCATAAACTTTCTACTAAACACTTATACCAACCAATTGTTATGTAAAATTAAATATATTAGAGAGGTTTCGCAATCTTACGAATACGATAACGAAAACGGATACGTCACGCTCACGTATTCGTTTTCGTAAGCCATAAAAATATCTGTTTCGCATGGCAACGAAATATTGAGGCGCGTCCAAAATATGACTGCGGTAAATTTGAGCGAAGCGCAGGTACGTGTAGCTTGGTGCTTGGCTGCCTAGGCCTAGCGTAACATCAAAGCGAGTGAGGACTTTAAAAACTGCTATTTATCTAAATTGACCTGGAATTTTAGTAAATTACTTTAGTAAATTACTTTCAATAAATATATAATTATATTATAATCATGAATCATTCCTAATTCAAATGCAAAATGTGCAAAATAGATCAAAAACTATACTCGTTTTGTAGTTACGAATATGACTGGTGATATTCGTCAACACGAATACGCTTTACGAATATGAAATGGGGATCAGCTCAAAAGTTTCACAAATGTATGACGTATCCGTTTTCGTTATCGTATTCGTAAGGTTGCGAAACCGCCCTAATGCTGTACTAAAGTAACTAACAGTATTTTATTTTAATCTTGTCATTTCTCTTTGTACAGGTAAAGTCGGTGAGGCGCGACTAGCAGATCTACGATTTATGCAGAAATTTAAGTCTAAACCTCATCTCACAATGGGAATGAAAAATAACAAACTGAAACAAAAGCATTACAGACCACAGGTCGTATTCTAGAGAGTGCGTTCAAACAATCAAACACTACGCAGATGACATTAATTTCTTTTTCTTTTTAGATATATATATTTGCCACCAAATTTCATTTTTTAATTGACAAGCAAGTTGGATGTCAATTATTCCACTATTATGTATACTGTGAGAAAGATTGTTGTACTATTTTCTTTAATATCACAGTGAAATCAGGCCAGATGTTTAGAATTGTATTCATTCAGTTTTTTAAGCAAAAAAATGTATTTTTGAATAAAAACATTGAACAAAGATGTACACATAAAAAGTTAATAATGTTTTAGAGAATAGAAGTGAATAAAAGAATGTGATGTTTAAAACATGCATTATATAATTTAAACATTTTCTTTTAAATATACAATTGAAACAAACGTATTGTCTCAGAATGCTAAAAAAAACTTTATTCTAGCATTTTCTTAAGGCCAAGCAGTGACAGTAAAGTGAAAAACAAACATATACAACCTATTTCTTATGACCATTTACAAAGAACGTGGAGCAAACCCGCTCACGATAGAAGCAGATTATATTTTGTCAAAACACCTTTCCAACTTTCCACCACACCTCTCAAATTTTGCACGCTATGTAAATGCGAAAAGCCAAGTGGTTTTTGCTTTGCATTACCACTTACCGTTACCGCTCATCTGCACAATGTCTTGGCATTCAACATTTTGAGTAAGTAAGTAAGTAAATTGGAATCAAAACCAGTCATTCTCCAAGGTTTCCGATTTCTTAGCTTAACATAAAAATGCATTCTGGAAACCAGACATTTGAAGGGCAGTACAGAGGTGTCTAATTATTGAAGGGGTTGACTTTAATTTGTAATGGATACACAAATACCTTATTTATTATCTTTCAGAATGTATACAACTTCAAATTCCCGTTTTTAAATTTTTGTTGAACATTAAAAAATGCTTTCAATATCTTCCAGTAGAATGGGATTTATTTTAAGTTGTATAGAAAGAATAGTACATTATTTTCTTTAAAGAGGAAATATTAAAACAAAATATTTCTCAATTTCATGTGATATGCTGTCGCATATGTTATGTTTATGGTTGGATTTTATGAATAAATATTAGTAATCAAGAATACTTGAATGGTTGGTGTTTGCTATCCATGATGTTTAGTAAATACCCAATTTTCAGTGCTGTATCTCCACATACAAAAATACAACATGTACTTGTGTATTACAGAGTATTCATATGATATGTACTGAAGAAATCTAGATACAGAAATCAGGTGGTAGTAAACCAACATAATGATAATGTTACATTGTTTAAAAGATTACATGGCCAGAAAATACTAGTAAAGTAAGGTTTACGAGACACCATATAATTTTCTTAAAAGGAAGAAGGTAAAGTTTAGGATTATCTCAAAAAAGTTATTCTATAACATGTTTTCTACTTCTTTTTCATCACATAAAAAAAAATTGTCAATGATTACAGATGGATATCTAATATTTTAACACATTTAAATGTATCCGTGCTATAATTGGTTGGTTGTGCTGTGCATTATTTTCTCCCATTTCAACTGTTAATTGTAATATTACACTTTTTTTTAGATTACACAACCAAAAGTCCACAAGTCTATCTGTTCCGTAGCTAAAATTTGAACGTCGCATTTTTACATAACACGGCATTAACATTCAATTCATAAGGCGGTGGATATAATTGAATAAAGGTTTACCTTGGAAAACTTCCCGTATTTGTGTTGTAAAACAAATAATGATTTGTATACATTAAATGAGGAGAATACTTTCAAGACTGTTATATTCAACAGGATCAGGTTCATGTCATTGAATAGAATAATCTTTAAAAGATTTTCTTTCTCTTTTAAAAGCAACAAAATGTAACAATCAACAAAACCATTATTTTTGGTTTTTTAAAACATTGTTATTTGGCCTGACTCATTATTTTTGTTGATGCTTGGTGTTATATAGATAGGAGTAAGAACTTAAAATATACAAACATTTTTAACATATTATACAAATAATGAATGTTTATGTTTACTAACAGGCCTAAGCCTACACTAGGCCTAGGCTGAAAGACAGCAATACCAAATTTTGACAGGCAACTGCAACTCATCTTGGCTAATTATGTTTTACAAAAAAAAAATATTTTCCAAACGCGAATAGATTTTTTTTTTTGTACACGAAAAAAATTTCTATTAAACGATCATTTAATAGTGCGTATTATATATCACCTAAATAAATTCCTGTCATTTGATTAGACGATTGTGGGTCACATGGCGTGCAATAGTACGAAAAAAAAATGTTTCGCGGATTAAAAAAAATATGGTGTACAAATTGCTGTGAAATACAACAGCGCCACCTGTTGTCCTGTCTCTGTTTGTAAACACCACCGCGAGGCGAGATATGCAACAGCAGCAGATTTTTGTGTACAATTTGGAGATATATATGAGTACTAATTTCATTCAAAAAGTCATTTAAATTAGCGTTAGATCGTTTTTAGGATTTTGATTAAATAATATATCCCTACAAGTCTAGATAAGTTCCAATGTCAAAGTTTTGCCTTTCAGCCAAGCTAGTACTACTAGGTCTAGCCTGTTAGTATTAGGCTTGGCCTAGCCTAGGCATTGTAGCCTTGGTAGGCCTGGGATTGTTTGGTTGTTGGCATAATTAACACTAAAGTAGGTGTGTTTATAAAATCATTTGGTGAATGATAAAAGGTTAAATATCAACTCGGCGTTGCCTCGTTGATATATAACCTTTCATCATTCACCTCATGCCATTATTTGTACCATTACACTCATAAACATTCATTATTTGTATACTATTATAACACCATGTGACCCACAATCGTCAAATGACAGGAATTTATTTAGGTGTTATTATATGCCTTTATTTGCAATACATTCTTTTTTTGACAAACCAAATTGTATCTGTCGCCCTCTGTAATAAAATGTTTGCATCAGTGATTTTAGGATGGGACGTAAGTACTCTATACAGTTGAGTACACACCAGGAAACAACAACCACTATTTGGAAGTGACGATCGGGCTGACATTTTAAAGTCTTCCAAATGCTATAGGGTAAAACTGGCTTTATTTTAGGATGAATTCTTCAGTTTTGAAGCCAGTTTTAGGACTAGCCATACCAGGTATCTATTTAGTATATAGATATCAACAACTAAGGAGTGAAAAACAAGAAAAGAAAGATAAGCGGAAAATCACCGAAAAGGAGTTAGATATTCTGAACAGGAAAATTGTAAGTGGGAATATGTTATTGTTGATTGTTTACATTTTGTTGACATGCTTTTAACTGGAAGTCAACATACTAGGGTGGTACAGTATAACCTTTCCATGGGGACACCCCTATTAAAGGCACATATACGTTTCTGTGAAACAAATGAGAGGCAATGATACGTTTTAACGCTACAACCAACCCTATATGATTTATGAATTTGGGAGATTCTCAGATTACATGCAAATTAACATGTTTGATGTCACTATAGACAACATCAATTAACATTTGAAAATATTAAAAATGTTGTATGAAACATAGGATGATACAGTAATGATCGACGATAAATGGATAAACATACATTTTTCTTACATAAAACAAAAGAAATTCGAAAAGTTTTCAATCTAAATAGATATACATGTAGATAGCCATTCATGCTGTCTTTGATAAAAATATTTGTTTTAATCCAATCAAATGACGTCATGATACAATATTATTGCTCTTGTACTGATCAATACGTCATCTGATTGGACGTTTAAAAATATTATTTTCATCAAAGGCAGCAGATGGTTATCCTACAGTATAGTCATATGGTGAACAAGTTTTAGATTTTTAGAAAAGATCCATATTTATCTATTTATCATCAATCCTTATCGTCCTTAAGTGTAAATGGGCCTTAACTAAAAATTGGGTTTTTAAAAAAAGCAGGAATTAAGATTCAGCTATTGGTCAATTACATCTGACCTTTACTGTTTCCCTTTCACTTTTCATTTTTTAATAACCCGTTGTTTCTCTGTAGTCTGCATAGATTATTATACAATCATAATAAGGACAGGTAGCGGTTTTGAGTTGAAGGGTTAAATATAAGAACCCAACAAACACTTAAGACACTTTACCTTTTATGTTTTTACGATCTAATTTAAGATCACAAACTACATTTTTGTGTAAAAATAAATATTATGTGTGCACCTATTGTGATAATTTTTTCATATTTAAACAGTTACAAATCTTTAAGCGCGTCAGACAAAAATACATTGCGCAAGGATTGATATTTTCATATTGCTTATCTGCAATGTGAAAGGAAAATAAATAAAGAGAGTTAACTTTTCAGTGAAAATACCGGGTCTTCCCCAATTTGTAAACAGATTCTGACAAAAAAGGATAGACAATTACTTCAGCATAGACAATGTCTGACCAGGGAGTAACTCCCTGGTCTGACCTATACAGTAGCTGGTGTACAATGTTCGTACGTTATCGCTCTTACCGACAGCTAGGCCTACAAAACTAAGCTAAGACTGTCTGTGAGAGAACATTCAACACAGTTTTTCTCTTCTTATCACTAATTAACCAATAGAACATACATAAAAGATAAAGAATGACCTGGTTTAATGTTTTTTAAGTTATACAGTATATTAATTTTTTTAATAAAGAAAAAAATACAATGTGATATAGAATATTGAAGCGTAATTCAAATGCATTTCATATCTTTGTTTTTTAATTATTTGTATTAAAAAATATTGTGTTGGTTTCATTTAATATATTAATTTTTTATTATACTAACAATAAATAATAAATATATTTAAAATGAAAACCAAAGTAATCCAAAGTAATATTTTTTTAATATAAATACTTAAAAAACAAAGATAAATGCATTTGAATTATTTTTCTGCATATTATACTCCAACATGACCAATGCAGAATGTTGAAATTGGATTGATCTACCTAGTAGGTCATAGAATGCATCAATTGCATGGACCATTGATTTGTTGAATCAACTGTCAGAGTCTGTAATACAAAACACACTGTATCGGTAAGGTTTATACAAAATATAATGAGAATTGCCACTTTAATTAAATTCTCGCACTTTATGCCTATAATTTGTTTTACCCTATCCTACTGTGGTTTGAGGTTAAATGAAGGTATATAATCTGTCCTGTTATAACATAATAATCATATACACAGAGATGAAGAAGGAGCCAGTTTATACTGTGAGCTAATAACAATTATTAAAATAGTGCAATGGCACAGATCAATTTTTTTTTAATGGAATGTTTTCGAGCAAACTTTGAGCTGAAGGCCAGATAGACCGTCAAACTCTGAGCACATATATATGGTTATTTTTACTTTTTGAAATAAAACAACACTGTAATTTTTATAAAGACCAATGTATTATCAATAAACATTCTAAAACGTGACCAATTCATTCAGGTACAAGAGGACTTTTCCCCCTGTGACTCCGTGGTCATCATCACTTTACTAAAATAAGAACCATTAATCAACTAAAATGAAATGAATTAGAGTTCCTGGTAACGAAATATTGTTTTTGAGGGTCTGTTTCTGCTGAAAAAATAAAAATAATCGATTTTTCCCGAAGTACCACAAACCACAGAATTGACCACGTTGCAACTGAAAATGTTCTTAGATGTTAATCGGTTATCTGGTAATCGCTTTTTAAAAATCACATCATCCATTCCCACAACGCAGTTCAAGTTATGGAAGGCCAATGAGAGTTGGTTTGTTTACATCCTATCGCTGCCTATGTAGGATTAAAAAATGTCACTCAAGGATTTACGCCATTTGTTTGGCTTACGGGAATGGATTATGTCTTTACCGGCATTTGTTTGGCAACATTTGTCCCTAATGGCCGCTCATACTTTTTTGTGGTTTTTTGAGGAGACCCATTTCTGCTGCAACTTATTCTCTGTTATTCACACACTGATTAAGTAGTTAATTGTAAAATGGCCCTGGAGAAAAAGTTGTGTTTAAGGCTATGTTCAGACCCATAGCGTTACACCGTTTTAGCGTACAACGTTACTAGCAAGGTCACATTACAAAGCGCAGAGAAAAGAACGAGGTGTTCAGACCCATAGCGTACGATTATCGTTACAACGGAAGTGCGTCGTTCAGGTTGTTTCTGTAATGTTACTTGTTTATTTAATAAAGATAGGTAGTAGTCGTGACTTGATTAGTGTTTCATTTATTACATCTCAACCATCTTGGTTCTCCTACATCAAGTGATGCCATGAGGCATTGCTCACTCAACTGTACACTAACTATAGAGGGCTCACTCTATACTTACAATATCATAGCCTTAACTATATGCTATCATTACATCTCCCTTTTTTTTTTAAATTAAAAAGTTAATTACTGTTCATCTAAATCTACTAACTAACAACACTCTAACAATATCTTTTCCTTTGTTCACAAAACAAAAACTATTACATCTTTCTTCTCTTACATATATATCCTAACAATCTTTATTTACAAAACCTCAACAGGCAAAAGCTCTTTCCTAACATACATACAGTACATTACATATAATGCTGTTTATGTTGTGCTCAGAGGTAGACTATTCTGGCACACAATTTAGGGGTTATTCTGCCCTTAGTTCACAAATCTAGTTTTATCAATTGTTTTCTGTTGCGTTTAGGGTAGCGACGTGTTTCTTGTGTGGTGTTTGGTTCTATTATATGTGATGTCTGTGAATCCTGCGAACTTGTTACTTTAATGATATCTCTGCGATTGCGTCTATAATATTTTCCATCGCTTTCAACTGTGTATGATCGTGGACTTTCTTGTCTCTCAACGATTGTTGCTGGTTTCCACTGACAATCTTTTCGCACATAAATTCTATCTCCAACTTTAAGTGTCTTTAGCGGTTTTGTTCCTTTGTCGTAATAGTTCTTTTGTTTTGCTTTGTTTTGTTTTAATTGTCTCATGTTGTTTGTTACTTTTGGTTTCAGCAGTTTCGTAGACGTTGGTAAATGTGTTTTTGTTCTACGGCCCATTAGCATTTGTACTGGTGATGGTAATCCATCTCTAGGTGTATTGCGGTAACTTAATAGCGCTAAATATGGATCTTGTTTATCTTCTCTCGCTTTTTTGAGTATCATTTTTGCGGTTTGAACTGCTTTTTCGGCTCTTCCATTTGCTTGCGGATAAAATGGGGATGCTGTTGTATGTTTAAAATCATACACTTTGCCAAAATTTTGAAATTCCATTGACGCAAATTGTGGTCCATTATCAGAAATTACTTCTTCTGGTATCCCATGTCTAGCAAATTGTTGCTTGCAAAATTTTATAACTGAGCTAGATTTCGTGCTTTTTAACATGTTTATTTCGAAATATCCTGAATAATAGTCTACGATTATTAGGTATTCCTCAGCTTCTAGTGTGAATAGGTCCATGCCCACTTTCTGCCATGGTCTTGATGGTATTTGATGGGCTACCATTGGTTCTTTTTGGTTTTTCATTCGGTGTTTTAGGCATATTTCACATTTTCCTACTGTGTCTGTCACTTGGGCATTTATTCCTGGCCAGAAGATTAAATCTCGTGCAAGTTTCTTTGTTTTTTCAATACCTTGGTGACTAGCATGCAATTTACTCAACATCAGTTTACGTTGTGTCGCTGGTATGATTAATCTGTTATTTTTGAATAGCATATCTCCTTCTACTAAGATTTCATCTCTATAATCCCAATATGGTTTAACATCTGGTTCTAGGATAGCTTTGTTCTCTGGCCATCCATTTATTACTACGTCCTTTAATTTACTTAAAGCTGTATCCTTTACTGTTTCATTCTTTATTTCTACTAGTCTTTCTTTTGTCATTTGTAGGTTCTTAATCATGTAAAGCGGAATGCTAAACTGTTCTGTTTCTATATCTGGTAGATGATTTCTACTCAATGCATCTGCTATATACAACTCTTTGCCTCTCTTATAAACTAGTTCCAGCTTGTATTTCTGTAGCTTTAATAACATTTTCTGTAGTCTTGGTGGTGTTAGTGCTAGTGCTTTTTTCATTATCGATTCTAGGGGTTTATGGTCGCTTTCTACGATAAATTCTTTGCCATACAAATATTGATGGAAACGCTCACATCCAAAAACTACAGCTGCTAATTCTTTCTCTATCTGTGCATATCTTGTTTGAGGCTCTGTAAACGCTTTTGATGCAAACGCTATCGGATGTCCATCTTGCAATAATACTGCGCCTATACCTGTGCTTGATGCGTCAACACTTACTGTCACCGGTTTCTCTACATCATAATATTGTAAAACTGGCGCCTCTGTTACTAAGCGCTGCAACTGTCCAAAACTAATATCATGTTCTGCTTGCCATTGCCACATAGTATTTTTCTCTAACAGTTGTCTTAATGGTTTGGTTACATTACTTAAATTTGGTATAAATTTACCAAGATAATTTATCATTCCAAGAAACTGTTGTAACTCTTTCTTATTATTAGGTTTGTGCATTTCTTGTACTGCTTTAACTTTTCTCTCATCTGTTTTTAAACCTTCAGATGTTAATGTGTGACCAATGTATTTTACTTCATCTAATCCAAATTTACATTTTTCTGGGTTTAATTTTAAATTTCTTTCTTTTGTTCGATTGAGAACTTTCTCAAGTCGTTCGTCATGTTGTTTCTTATCTATACCCCATACTAAAATATCATCCATTATGACTTCTGTACCTTCCAAATCTTCAAACATTTGGGTCATTACTCTTTGAAAAATCTCAGGGGCTGACTTAATACCAAAAGGTAATCTAGTGTATCTATACCTTCCATTAGGACTATTAAACGTACACAACCTTGAACTATCCTCATCTAACTGTATTTGCCAATACCCACTACTGGCATCTAAAGTGCTGAACACTTTTGCATTAGGTAGCTTAGTTATTACTTCTTCTATCGTTTTCATTGGGTAATGCTGTCTTTCAAGAGCGTCGTTCAAATTTTTTGGATCTATACATATACGTACACTATCTTTATTTTTTTTTTTAACTACTACCATACTGCTCACCCATTGGGTAGGGTCATTTTGTTTCACTATTACCCCTTTACTTTCCATATTATTCAACTCCTTTAATACTTTCTTTCTTATTGGAATAGGTACTGATCTTGGCGGATGAATTACCGGTTTTGCATCTTCTTTTACATGCAACTTTTGTACACCACCAATACAACCTAAACCTTTAAATACATCGTATTTAGATTTCAAATCATTGTAGTCACTATTAGTTTCTATTCTTTCTACTCTCTTCACTAAGTTTAGTCTTTCACAAGCCTGCAGTCCCAATACAGGATGAACTGCTTTATTCATGACTTGGAACTCTAATTCATAGTATTTATGTTTGTTTTCACAGAGTAGTGTTACTTTACCAACTGGTCTTATCTTTTCACCAGAATATGTTATAAGCCTTGCATTTGTTTTATTTACTGGAATCTTTAATTCTTGTACTATACTTTCTGTTATCACATTACACTGAGCTCCAGTATCAATTTTCAACTTTACTACCTTATGTTTGCTATCACTGTTATAGATCTTTAAATTTACAGACCATTCTTTGGTGTTATCTTTATTCTCTAATGTATCCATTAGGAACTCTTCATCACTATTTGTACTATCACTATCTATTTCTTCTAGTACTTCTATTTTTTTTTTCTTAGGCCTATATGGCTTTCTTTTATCTTTACTCCTACATTTTATAGCAAAATGATTATTTCTTCCACATGATTTACATTGTTTGCCATATGCTGGACAATTTTTATACTCATGAGTTTTACCACATTGCCTACAATCCCTTATAACACCAGTTTTATTGTATGAACTACTAGCAGCACTACTACTAGCTTTTTTGTACTTATATTCTGTTTTAAGCTTATTTATTTCACTCTCTTCTATCACTTCACTGTTGCCCGTTTTTGATGCATCTTTCATTACACATCTTTGTTTGCGGCTAATCTCTGCAGCTTGGCATATTTCTACTGCTTTCTGTAGCGTTAAATCATTTTCACGAAGTAACCTCTCTCTTACAGTATCACTTCGAATTCCTACTACTATTCTGTCCTTTATTAAGCTATCATGTAAATTATCAAATTCACACGTTCTTGCTTTACTTCTTAAATCAGTTATGAATTGATCAAACCCTTCACCTTCCTTTTGTATTCTTGTATTAAACTTATGCCTTTCATACGTTATGTTCCTTTGGGGCTCAAAATGTGCTTTAAATTTCTGAAGAATTACCTCTACATCTTCAGCATCTTCGTCAGCTGTAAATACAAATGTGTTGAATATGTCTAGCGCCTCCTCGCCTATTACATGCAATAGTGTACTACACTTTACCTTTGCTGGCTTTCTATCTAGGCCACTAGCTGTAATGTACAACCCAAAACGTTGACTCCATTTTCTCCATTCTTTTGCCATATTATTACTGACACTTACTTTCAAAGATTCTGGAGGTTTTAATCCATTCATTCTGACACCATGTAATGTTACTTGTTTATTTAATAAAGATAGGTAGTAGTCGTGACTTGATTAGTGTTTCATTTATTACATCTCAACCATCTTGGTTCTCCTACATCAAGTGATGCCATGAGGCATTGCTCACTCAACTGTACACTAACTATAGAGGGCTCACTCTATACTTACAATATCATAGCCTTAACTATATGCTATCATTACAGTTTCTAGTTGCATATTCATGTGCTCTTACCCATGTGTTTTCATCATTATTTCCACTGTATATAGGCCTAGATCTCAGCCCTACAATTATGACAAAATTTGCCGTAAATAAAACACACCTCAGCATTTATTGAAGAAAAATATAGTAAAGTCAAATTTCTGTTTCTATTGTTTTTATTTTGTAGTAAAAAAAACATTTTCCCCAGGCTCGTGTTACGAAAATGAAGCAGGCCTCCTAATGATGAAGAAAAAATAGATTGTGATTAGTCTATTCAGTCCAGTCAAAGATATATATTCTTTGGTCCAGTCCTTAACTTGCTAATAAAAAAGACACAGCTCCCCTTGTTTGTTTACTGAATTTTGGGGGTTTTCAGCATTAAACTTGTCCAGTCTAGTCTGCCTTTATGAATGAGTGACTTGATGTCCCACGCTAGTCTTTAGCTTGAATGAAATGCGTGAATGGCTCTAGGCCTAGCTAAGCCTAAAAGCGGACGGGATCGTAGTTCCTATGTTTAAATACAAGGTGCATGTATTTATGTCATTTGTTAAAAAATAATAATGGTAATAAGTTGATAGTGGTTTGTAGCCTTTGTAACAGTTGTATTTGTAGTCTATTTAGGCCTTATTTTATTTTGGCCTTTTTGTTTGAAATCCATCTCACACATTGACGATACAAGATGTCAGTCTAGGTCAAACCTTGTTTCGCATCATAACAGGAAACGTTCTGATTGGATACAACGTTGACTTACAGTAGCGTCATACTCTAAAACGGTACTATCAACCGTTTTCCACTGCAACGCTACAACCGTTGTACGACGCGTTCAGACACACATTCTTTTAGCGTCGTACGCTAAAACGGTCTAATGCCATGGGTCTGAACAGGGCCTAAATCAATCAACATAATACTATGTCCATCAATCAATAATACTAACCAAAACTAAATGTCCAGTCAAGGAAATGACCTTGAACTAACTCATAAATGTCCAATCTTGTGGATTTCAATTAAACATGATAATCAGGAAGATAAACATTTTAAATACAAGTACAAGTTGTAGGCTCTCTCTAATCATAAAGAACCGATTTTTAAAATGTTGACTCTGAATTTTGATGAAGAAGAGGACAAAATATCTTTAAATTGTGGCTGTGCATATAGCAGTGTACTCACCACTGCCAAGTACTACTGTCATCATTATAATATATTGTACACTAGTATTCCTCCTGCACATAATAAAACAAAACAATATTAAAAGCTAAAACAAAAATTTTAAATCCAGCTTATATAATGGATTCTGTTCATCCCGTAAAATCAGGATTGTCGTCATGACATTTGAATTACCTTATTGATGATGTAAATTTGTAACGTTCGCAAACTTAAAAACAATGTCGACTGATTATGAGTCATGCATACTGATTATGAGTCATGCATACTGATTTAGTCTGGGCTCCAGACGGAGTTTTTTTTTAATATTAGTAAAAATATAAATATTTTTGCACATATGGCGTTTCATACGTGTATTACTTGAGTTTGGATACTCCGTCTGGGGAAACACGCAAAAGTCACGTGGTTTGACACCAAGAATTCTTGGTGCATAGATTATCCGGTTGACTAGTTTCAGCTGCATGCGATTGGCTACTCACTCGTACACTGTTTTAATATTCATGTTTCAGAATTTCAAAGACTCAACAACTAAGAAGGTACGCATGTGCTATGTTACGTTTAGACAATGTGTACTTGGGTACATTAATGAAAGTTTCTGAAGGCTAGAAATGATTTTATACCGTATGCCTAGTAGTAGTCTGGTAAACATTTGATGGGATTTTTCCCAAGAAAACTCGTCTTGCTTCTCCGCAAATCAAACATTGAATGGATCATTATTACGCGGAGATAATTTGATTTAATTCCCACCCAGACCCTGTCCTGTTCTGTGTAGTGGTGTACAACTCCCTGGACTGGTGTAGCCCTGTCTGTTGTGTGTGAATCCTGTTGTGTGCCGGTGGTGGTATGTAGGCCTACCTTATTGGTGTTTTATTTGGCAGGTCATACGTGCGAGTTGAGTAGGACCTACGAAGGAGGCCTAGGCTAAGGACTAAACAATTAATAAACAAAACAACTTGGCAACACGATTTCATATTTCAACAGTCTCGATCGTACATTCAGCACTGTACGTACTCGATCTTTTTCATTTTGAAACAAAATGATCATTGGTTGATTCGAAATCCATATTTACATACCGCCCGCCCCATAAAGCCAAATACGGTATGATAACCTACGTCATTCTTATTGGATGTTTGCTGTCTGCAAATCGATTTCTATACGTGTTTCACAAGTCTGTATTTTCAGACAAAAATCGCGGTCGAAATAAAAACAAATAAATAAAAATAAAAAACAATACAGACTTGGGGCAAGTCTAATACTGATTATGAGTGCATACTGATTATGAGTGCATACTGATTATGAGTGCATTCCGATTATGAGTGCATACTTCATGGATTCAAGCACCTCTGGTTTGGTTATAACCTACATTAATGTATGTAACATCATTAAGGTTGTCCATGCTTGCCTGAAACCATACATGTATGATAGTGCAGTTCGCTGACAGCCTTTTTGAACATGTATTATAATCATACCAAAGTAATTGTTAAAGACAGTTGCCGTAACTGGCAGTGTTTTTGTGTATTTGTCCGTTTGAATTGTGTTCATGAATGTACGGTGCAGCTCCCTTTCCTCTCCCTTTCAATTGAACCAGTTGCTCATGCATACACAAAATGTTTCTTCTCTTTTCATCAACCAATTTTCTATCCTACTCTTACTATTAAATATTTTTGGTTCAAGAATATTTATTTTGTACCTACTTAAATGCTCTAAAGCTCTTCATCAGTTCAATAACAATTAGATGACATAGAATAAGGGTAGTTTCATGAAAGGAGAATTGTAAAACCTTGTGACAAGATACAGTAACTGATTTAATCAAGTTAATTTTATTATGCTTTGTATGATGAAATTTGCCTCCTGTCATTAATTTACATAGCTCCATATATGATGCAATTCCTGCCATACAGTACAACCTCATTATTTGATGAATCTTTCATCCATTGTATGATGAAAATGGCTTTCTTTAATTGCACAAAACATAAAATATTAGGGTTTCATGAAGGAGGCATATGAGATAAGTTGCTATCACTTGACAATTATAATGAACGAAATTCAAACAATGCTTAAAAGTGTAGCAGAGAGGATGAAATTAAAGTCAGCTTTACAAAGTGCTGACATGTCTTGATGTCATAACACATACAGGAAGATTGAGCAGTTTTTTTGTACATTATTTCTTCATTTTCCAAACCTTGCCCTTGCCCTACATATTAGTTTGTGAAAAAAAAGCTAACAACTTGAATTTAATGAGAAATAAGTTCTTTGTACTACAACTGTGGTCATCATCACTTTACTAAAATGAGAAACATTAATCAACTAAAATGAAATTCGAGTTCCTGGTAATGAAATTCGAGTTCCTGGTAACGAAATATTGTTTTTGAGGGTCTGTTTCTGCTGAAAAAAATAAAATTAATCAATTTTTCCAAAGTACCACAAACCACAGAATTGGTTGGTAGATGTTAATCGGTTATCTGGTAATAGCTTTTTAAAAATCACATCATCCATACCCACAACGCAGTTCAAGTTATGGAAGGCCAATGAGAGTTGGTTTGTTTACATCCTATCGCTGCCTATGTAGGATTAAAAATTGAACTTGTACGTATTAAGCTATTTATTTGTAAAATAAACCATCCAGGCCTACTACCGTACCACATACAGCAGAATAATGATATCATATTAATTAATAAGGGCACGTTGGCGAGAAAGTTTGTTTTGCCGTTGGTTCTACTATAGCCTAGCTAGGCTATATATTTCTACCGAAAACAACAGGCCTAAAAAAGTACATGCATAACATCGTTAGCCTGGACTGGTGGGATGTAATGGTGTACTTGTAACACAGAATCCTGGAGTCTTTCGGTATAATTCTCATCCACAAAATAATAACAATCAAATGTTATCTCATTGGTCCAAATCGTTGCTGATCTTCGTGTCGATCGCGCAAATAAACAGCATGCTTTGTGAGTGAAGGTTGCCATACTCTGGAGATCAATAATCGCTATTTGTGTTGCAGCTAAAAACTGCTCCGCAATAATCAGTTAAAACAAGCAATAATCGGTTAAAACACACAATGGATTAAGTGTTTTTAGTCGGTTATTTTTTAATCTGTTATTTCATTTTGCACCGTTTCTGCTGCCCAAAAATAATCGATTATTCCTGCTCAGCAGAAACAGGCCCTGAGTCCAGTTGGTTAATGGTTGTGAGTGGTATTTTCATCATTTAATAAAGTAGCATTTAGTAGCATAAAACATTCCATATAATTGCTTCACATTTATTTTCTTTAAACCACCCATATTTCAATTTGATAATAAGTTAAATAACAACCTCTATATTGTAGAAGGTCATTTTAAAAGCAGGGCTATAAATTCAAGCGATATGCACTCTTTGGCCCTGTTTCTGCTGCCATGAAAAATGAAAAACAAATTTAAGACTACTGTATACTGTGATTCTGAATGTAAAATCCAACAGTGCTACCTAATAATAACAAACATTAAACTCTCATTTTGCGATGGAATTTTTGGAGAGATACATACTATTTTAGGTCAAAGAAGCATTTTGATTAATTAATAGGAAAAAAAAACTACAAAACGTGGCATCATTGGAAAAACAGAATTAGCCTAGATCAGTTTCAATTGCCTGGCAAAGTTTTATAATGGTATCGCTGCCTTTCTAGCCTAGGCCTAGGCGTTTTAGCCTAACTAGGCCTAGAATTGTTTGGGAATTTGTTGACATGATTAAGATCCAGTAGGTGTGTTTATAAAATCAAAATAAATATAACATTTAATATATTATAAAAAACAAATATATTTAATTTTCCTGTTTCAATATGAATCAAATGTAGGCCTTTTTATTCAATCCGATTCAAAAGACAGGAATCTATTTAGATGTTATAAAAAACAAATAATGAATGTTTTATATTCGTGGAATGGTACAAATAATGTTATTAGGTGACTGATGAAATGTTTTTTCCACGAGGCAACAGCCGTCTGGAAATATAACTTTTCATCCACCTCATGCCATTATTTGTACCATTCCACTAATAAAAATTCATTATTTGTATAAAATGTCACCAAACATATGACCAAAATATGATATCTGCTATTCAAAATCATATATGGTTGAAGGAAGGTAGGTCTACAGGGTAATAGGAGGTGTGGTTGTCACCAAAACAAGGGAACAGTAAGCATAAAAAATAAATAACTTGGCCATTGACTTCAGTTAAAGACAGGGTTATACCCGTACAATGAATTGCTCAACGAAATTTTGGGTGATCAAGCCATAACTATCCCTTCCTCAATCCTCCAACAAAATAGTTTCAGCTGAAACGGGTCATTGAATTATATAGTATTATATATACCATATATTATTTTAATATTTTAATACCATATATTGATGATATGCAGCAGAAACAGGGCCATAGTGGAAATACTGTTGGCACACAAGTTTGAGGCATGGATCTGATGGAGGAAAATAGCCCCTCTGCTAGCGTGATCACATTTGCAATTCAATTTTTTTTTTTGTAATTTTTCTAAACCAGCCCATTTACTGAATGATAATAAATAATAGTGAGATTTTAAAAAGTTGTATTGTTGATTACACACGACATGCAAACGAGATATTATCAGAAATAATCACCATTGCAAGTATTGTAATTATTTTGTAAACATTTTGACATTATTATTACCGTATATTTATAATTATCTTTATCTTTTATTCAGGAGAAGCTTCTAAAGAAACTAGACAAATATGACCTGTCGGAGCCTGCAAGTTCAAAAGAAGAAGAGGTATTGTATTTTATATTTGTTGATTGTTACATTATGGTGTTTAACAACTTGTTTTGGAAGTTATTAGCAAAGACAGTGACTGTTGGATGAATTAGTAGATTTGACTAACAGTTTTTTTATTTTATCAATTATTTTTGTTTAAACATAGTAAACATTTTGTATAAATATAGTCTGGCCTACTGTACAGACAAAAATATTTTACTCCCTATATTGACCTGGCCCACATACTGTACTGTCTATAGGCTACGGGGGCTCCAGCCCCCTCGTCGGGGAACACGGGTACTTTTTGTCGGGGAATATAATATTCAGTAAAAATCGTTCGCGTTCACTTCGTAGCTTCAGCGCCTAGAAAACCGCGACGTTCCATTGACCGTGAGTACATCAGAGGGCTATTATGCACTATGCATTCATTATTGCCAGTGATCTAGCTATTAAACAGTAGCTACAGTAGGTACGCACTTGTCTGGCGGTATCCCTTTGTACGAATCGTTCAACGTTGGATCCAGACGCGTGATATCATGTTCCATCCAGGGACCAAAATGTGTATTTTAGTTACTTTCCAGGCGAAGTTTACCGACGGTTACGTCGTATACTGTGTGTCGACGTACGCACACTACAGCAAAAACGAATTATGTTAATTGTTCGTATGTTCACAAATTTTTTGATTTACAAGTAACCCTGTACCATGGGGCACTTAAAATATATATTTCATACATTACTAAACAAAAAAACATGCTATTTTCACTTAGCCAACATCTTTAATTATAGCTAAGTTATTAAATTTTCAATGTCCTGTATGAACTTCTCACCACTCGGAAGTTCAGATGGACGTACGCACGCATACACTTGGGAAGTAGGCTATAAACTGATTTCCCCGACTAAAATGTTCTACGCTTGCGGACGCACTCCACATCCCCCTCTAAAATAAAGGCAAAACGGACCACTTTTTTTAAGCCTCTAGGCCCGATGTTTCCATAGTATAAGATGCAAATTTTGAAGAGCTGCAGCTCTAGTTTTAAACATTTCTTAGCTCAGCCCCAACCATTAAGCTGGTCATATTTCGAGGACCTAACAGCTCTATTTTTCAAAAATGTCTTAGCTCAGTCACAACCATGATAGGGACTATATTTATATTTTGTTTTGAAGTATAATAAGTTCAATTTCCGGGACCTCCAACTCTATTTTTCTAAATTTTCTTAGGTCCATCCCAACCACGGTTGTCTGTTTCTGTAGACTTGTAATTTCGTTTCATAGTATCATTAATAGGTATATAAATTAATTGCAACTTCCGGGGACCTAGCAGCTCTATTTTTCTAAATTTTCTTACAGATCAGCCCAAGGCACGCATTTACCATTTTTGCACCCCCAGACAGCAACCAGCATACACCTCTGCGATAAACAATATAGGCACACCTCTTCGCCTGTGGGTAGCCTACGTTTTACATTCGCGTATATTAATTTTTCTAAGCTACAATTTACCCAATAAATATAGGCATATTTTGAACTTTTTTTTTTTAAATTGAAAAATATGGATTGAAACCATCATCGCCCATCGTGTTTTTGCACGCAGTATTTTATTTATGCATTATAAAAAATGGAAAAAGTGGCTACTCTAAATCTTATTAAAATGGCCTCAAATGACGCTAGAACGCGTTGCTTAGCCTCCTCGTCAGGGAATGTAGCCCCCGCGTCTGCAAAATCCTGGCGCCACCGCTGCAGTGTGTTGATTTGCGTCAACCAATTAAAGGACAAGAATCCAAAATTGTTCAACCGTCAGCCCTCATAGACTCTTTTCCCAGACGTTTTTTTGGTCCAGCAGCTTGGACCTATAAATTAGTCAAGTTTACAAAATTCCAAAAATGTCAGCCGAACATATATAGCTTTCATGTTGATAAAGCTTCTTAATGATTATGTCATCTGGGAATATACTGTAGCTGCCTAGGGGCGTGGCGCGAACAATTTAATTTAAAAATAAAATGATAGCACAAACAGCTTGCATGATTCACACAATGTTTTTTTAATGACAAAGGTACATAAAAACATAAGAAACATAAATGACCTTTAACCTGACAAAACAACTTTGAAATAAAATATTTTGATATATATATATATTTATGTAAGAACTATCCATTAAAAACATATCTTGGTATATATGCTTGGTTGCCTTTGAAGCGTAATGTGCTCATCTATGTTTGCAAAGCCATTACTATAGTTTATGACATTTAAAGGACTATGACATAATCAAGTTGTGACAGAGACAATTATCACATCAACAAATGTACAAATGACCTCTGACCTCTACTAACAATAGAATATCAGCTTTTATATTGCTCGTAAAATGCAAGAATAACAAATCTTGTTAGAATATCAATTACTGCACAGTGCAGTATTTAATATGGAATACATATTTAGAGATTATAAGATATGAGAGCAAAAAACTTTTTGTATACTGTACATAGAGTTCTGCGGTGTGACGTCACAATGGTAGATGGCGCTGCATGGTTGCTAGCGCAACCAAAAATGCGTTCAACGCTATATGTTGATAACCACTATAGATTTGTGTTTCTATCAAATTATGTCTTTTAGCTTGATTTTTTAAACTTAAACTGTAGTTGAAGAATAAATAGATTATTAAAAACAAATATTTAGTGATCTTTTGACTAATTTTTTTAGTTTGTTTTTATTGAAAATTATTAAGTTTTAAAATGACTACTTCAATAAGCCTATTCTAAACCATTGATGAACTAGGAGTCACAGGTTGAACGTATTTTTTAGTTGGCTAGCAACCATGCAGCGCCACCTACCGTCGTGACGTCAGCACCGCAGAAGGAGTTCTTGTTATATCTTTCTATGTCTATTTATTGCATCTTTCATTGTGTACAACGTATACATACAGATTACCAACCATGTGGTTATATCGATCTCCCTTAACCCCTTAGTGTCCCAATCCAGACACTACATCTTCCCCCTTCTTAATAGCTAAAACTCACAACCCAATTAACTCCATACAATATGATATTCATTTTGTTTTTTTTTAAACTTTAACAATAACAAAACAATTACTACATATGGTTCTGTGTGATATGGCGTACTCATCTTGTTCTTCTGTGTCACTTTCACTAAAACCTTATCTCCTTTACACACATCACTTTCCTTCGCACCTCTCTTCTCATCAATGTACAGTTTGTTCTTTAATTTAGACACGGCATCACGATCAGAAATCTCTTCGTCCATTATTGTAGTATCATCTAATTCTGGCAATTTTGTACGCAACTTTCTATTCCACATCATTTCTGCTGGTGTCACTCCGGTAACACTATGTGGGGTTGTACGATATGCGAATAGGTACACTCGTAATTCTTTTTTCCAGTCTTTTCCTTCAGCTTGCGCAATGCGAATTCTTTTCATTAGTGATCTATTTTGTCGTTCAACCTCTCCGTTCCCAGCTGGATGTAATGGTGTTGCACGTCTATGTCTGATTCCATTTTCCTTCAGGTAGATTTCAAACTCATTGGACACAAACTGGGCACCATTATCTGAGGTAATTGATTTTGGTATGCCATGTTGAACAAACATATTTTCAAGTGTGTCTATAATTAGGTGATCATTTAGAATAAAATGATCACCTATTGTTATTGTATGAAATCTTATTCCGCTTTATTTCTTTCTGTACAGATTTTGTGTGTCAATTATCTCAAAAAGTAAAATGTCAATGATCACAAAAATTTTACAATATCTTCCAAATACTTTAACTTAATCCTAATAAGCTTTTCAGCGTGATCACTCAACCGTGACGTCATTTATACGCCATTTTGTGAAATCACGTTATCAATCATATCTCCATAATTCATTATCACATATTAAAGAAATTTATTACACGTAAACTTCAGGTCAAGGGTAAAAATATTAGCAAGTAAAAACGCACGCGCACGTAGGGTCATGTGCGTAAAATAGCGCGTTCAAAATTTAAAAAGCTCAAAATTAAGTTTTAATCAATTTAGAGCATGAATTAGGCCATTTGCGTGTTTAAAAAAATTACTGCGCAAAAATGCGTTTTTCAGCGCGCGATTCTTAAAAAGCGTAAAAATACGAATATTTTGTAGAAATCGCATTCTACTCACCATCCTTAGTACATTCACCGAATTTGAGTTCGTTCCGACTTAAAATAACGCTATACGAGCATGTTAAAAATGACAAAATGCGCACATTAACTGCATAAAAGTGCTGAAAATGATGAAAAATAAGGCATTTTTAAAATGAAAATCATTCTTCAGAATGCACGATGACCCCCAATTTTTTTAAATTATTCTGGAAGCCATTGGGTTCTAGATATAAATTCATGTACACATTTGACGTACAAAATGTTGTGAGGTCACCAAATGGCCACTCAAATTTAAAAATTAGGTTTTTTTCTCTTTTGTCATAGATTATCACATTCAACTGAGCGCATCTCGGTTATTTTGTGCCCGATTTTCGCTAAATTTTTTGTATATGATTGCTCATTTAATTATCTTCCTCATGAGTTGTTAACATTTTCATTTTGATGACGTCATCACGCGTAAAAACTTGAATAACGTAGGTCGTGTAATTTCACCTACACCATACATTTGAATATCTTACAGCTCTTCCGAATTAAATGTGACCTTGATGATTATAATTTATTATGAAAGCTGATGAAATGTAGATATGAATTCATATCAAAATTAAGCCTATCGAATGTTGTGATGTTATCATATGGCTAGTTGAAGTTAAAATGTTGTTTTTAAATTTCTTTAGTCGAAGTTATACAAATTTCAAAGAGCGCGCATTGCGCTTCTACGTGTCAAATTCTCTTCCAATCCTTATATTTATTTGCTCAATTAATTATCTTTCGAAATTGTCATCTTTGAGTTTATTTTGATAATTCCATCATACCAAAAAAATAGAACATGATGTGGGTCCCGTAATTTCACCTCTGCTACACTGTATATAGATATACAGATAATGTACATATTGTATATGACACATATAGGTACAACTCAGCACTATATATGTATATGCATCATGTCATAGGATGGCGTACATCAGCTTTTTACGATCGCATGTTAACGTACGTGCATGTTTAAAAAGTGTTAATTTCATTAAAATGATAAAAATGATCACCTATAATTCGTCAAAGTGACGAATTAAATTCTAGTTTTCTCACTTGTGATTGTCTTCATTAAACTAATTTCATAATAACGACTATAATAGTCTACCACCACTAGTACATTATCCTTCGATGGAAACGGTCCCAGCAAGTCAATCGAAATATCTTGCCATGGTCCTGTTGGTAGTTGTGTTGGCTTCAAATGGTTCTGGTGCTGGCATCAAACTTTTTATCTGACACTCATGACATGTTTTAACATAGTCTTCCACATTCTTCTCCATCCCAGGCCACCATACCTTGGTTCTAAACCTTTGCTTGGTTTTGACTATCCCCAAGTGTCCTTAGTGTGCTAATTCAATACACTGTAATCTATATTTTTCTGGAATTACAATCCTTCTGTTTCTAAGAATTAAATATCCAAAACATGCAAGTTCTTGTTGTATATTGCATTTTACTGAATCAAGTCTCTGTCCCATTTATCTGTCCGTATACTATTTCTCACTTTACTCAATTCAGGATCTTCCTTTGATGCCTCTTCAACTTCACGTGATGATAGTGCACATGGGGTTGCATTTGATGCTACCAATCGAATATACATCTCTGTGTCATTATTCTGTTTGCCATCAGTTTCTATTGGTAACCTTGATAATATATCAGCAATGTTATTCTTACCGGGTACATACTTTACTGTATAAGAATAGGACATAAGTCTCGATCATCACCCACCTTTCAATCCGTGCATTTGGTTTAGACTTTGGTCCATACAGGCCTTCGAGTGGTTTATGGTCAGTTATCAATTCAAACAGCTGTAATCCATATAAGTAAACATGAAACCTTTCCATAGCCCATACCACTGCCAATGCCTCTTTCTCCGTTGTTGAATATTTCTTTTCAGTAGCTGATAATGTTCGGCTTGCATAACTTATAACTCTGGTTTCACCATTGTATTTCTGAATTAAAACTCCACCAACTGAGTACTTTCTGCATCTAATCTGAAATAGCATGTTTCATTAATTAAGCATTTCGTAAGTTTTACATAACTATTTTCTTGTTCAGACCCCCAATAGAAATTACAATCTTTTCGCATTAGTCGTCTTAAGGGTTCCGCAACTGTAGCTAAATTGACACTTATCCTTGTTGACAGTCAAATTCTTCTCTTTAAATTTCTCAAGCACTACACGAAGTCTGTCATCATGTTCAGTCTGTGTTCTCCCGTGTACAACAATATCATCTGATATGTTAACTACACCTTCGCATCCACTCAGCGTCCGACTGATTACTCTTTGGTACTTTTCAGGGGCAGCATTTATCCCGAACATCAACCTTTTGTAGCGATAAAGACCTTTGTTAGTTATGAAAGTTGTGATGTTTCGTGATTGCTCATCTAATTCAATTTGGTGATAGCCGTAATTCATGTCTAATTTAGAGAACACTGTACTTTGATTCATTTCATACAACACTTCGTCAACTGTTGGGATTGGATGCCTCTCCCTTTTAACTGCTCGGTTGTCCTGCCTCATATCTACGCAGAGGCGTATATCCCCATTTGGTTTTGGCACTACTATGACTGGACTTACCCAATCACTTGGTTCGTCTACCCTTTCAATTATGTCAAGAGATTCTAAAAACTCATCTAATTTATCATTGACTTTATCTTTGAGACTAAACGGTATTCTATACATGCTCTGAACAACTGGTGTTACCTGTTCATCAATAAATAAATGTAACTTATAATCTTTTAATTTACCAATACCTTCAAATACCTGTGTATACTAATATCTTGTACACTATTTATCACTTCTGGTATTACAATATTTAACACTCCAAGCTTCATTGCAGTATCACCTCCCAACAAAGCAGGGCCTTTCCCTTTTAACACATATACATCTGCTGTTATTTTAGGCTCAGTATTATTACAAATACCTGTACCTTGAAAAATTGACATGTTCGTAGTAAATTTTCCTAACAACTCTAATGGTTTTTCTGACCCATATGCATATAACTTTCTGTTTGTCAACTCAGATTTGCATTTAATTTTCTTGGATTTTAACTGTTGCCATAAATACTGATCTATGATATTAACTGTAGCACCACTATCAACAATCATTTCTACCTTATGTACATCCATACAAACATTTATCTTTGTAGTTTTAGAATTAATATTGCGCGTGTACCATGAATCTCTCTGATCGTTACTACACAAAGTTAGAGCAATGAATTTGTCCGAATTCCGTTAAGTAAACAACTTTATATATTTTATAAGCATTTAATAACATGTTTTATTGATATTTCCAATGGTGATATATAAAATAAATTACTAAAAAACGTAATTATATGTAATTATTTTAACCAAAAATGGCGTAGTTAATAGAATTGTCGACTGAGGCCGCAAATTGTTTTACTTCTTTCGTGGCTAAAAACGATCATTTTTGGCGATGTTTTAGACCATATATTTCGAAAACTACAAATCAGATTTTCCTAATTCTTTCTTTATTGTAATATGAATACAACATACTAACAGATAATGTTGGTTTGGTTTTAATTTTGCATCGTTATCCCATATAAGACAATATGACTATGTAATCCTAGAACATATATTGATCAGAGACGTCGTGTATGTACAGATAATGACACCAATTTTGTCGGCAAATTGGCAATTCCCGGCCCCCCCAACTTCAAAATCCTGGATACGCCACTGCATTTATCCTTAGCCAATTCCACAGCGAAAGCATTTCCGGTTATCTTGCCTATCATTGAACTTTGACTTACTTGTTCTGTTAGGCCTACCACTTGAATTTCCAGCTTGGTACCTGTTTCTGCTCTTCGTGCTTGATCTTGACCATCTCTCATTCCTCACTGCATTCATGTTTGTTGTTGTTTCCACTCCATTAACTTCTTGTGACATCTCCTTTGCTTGCTTCTCACTCATTTCAAATGTGCTAGCTATTGCTTTTAAATTAGTTAATTTCAAAGTATTTCCTTTTTCTAGCAAGTTTAGTCTGTCTATTTGATTTGCATTTTTCAATAACATGGTCTCTAATTAACTCATCAACATTCACATCATCAAATTCACATTTTGCAGCCTGCTGCCTCAATCTGTTTATAAATTGGTGAATAGTTTCGTCATCACCTTGCGTCAGTTTTCTAAAACAATAACGGTCATACGGTACGTTGGTTTTCATAGCAAATTGTTTATTTAATGTGTTTACAACAACATCATACTCATCTGTTCCGTTCTCCTCTGTTAAACAGTCATATATGTCCTGTACAGCCATTCCGGCGCAATGCAATAACAAAGCTTTCTTTTGGTTTTTGTCTACTACTCCTTTACCAGTAGCATATAATTCAAAACTGCGAAGCCATTTCTTCCACTGTTCAGCCGAAGCGTGCACATCGTGTGGATCATACGCAGCGATTCCAGTGATTTCAACGTTTACAGCGGTCATCGTTACAACAGTATTAAAACAAATATATCGCCAAAATTACAGTATTGAAACTTCTAATCACTTGTGGTTTGATATTCTCCTTAACTCGTCGCCAATGTTATATCTTATGTCTATTTATTGCATCTTTCATTGTGTACAACGTAATAACCATGTGGTTATATCGATCTCCCTTAACCCCTTAGTCTCCCAATCCAGACACTACAGTTCTGAACCTAAATACTGTACTATTGGAATAAAGACAACAACCACACAAACATACTGTACCCCTTCAGTTACAAACAGTATTGACAGCCATTTTAATTAACAGGTGGTCCTATAATGGAGTATCAAGTTAAATAAAATTTAAAAGTTGTCAAGAAAGCCACTGATAAGATATCTATTGAGTCAAATGGCCGAGAGGTTAAGGCAGGGGTGCAGTTTATCATACCTAAAGAGCCAACAATATCGGTATGGGTTCCAGGCACACTCGTTTATAAAGTCTATATTATTGGTGATTTCAATAGTGATATACTCAAACATGAAACAAATGCCATGGCATGTCTTGGTATCATCTTCATATTTTCCTTCTAATATACTTTGTATAATTTATTGTTCCCTAATTCACAATACCCTTCCAACCTTAACAAATTACAGATTATTCAAACAAGACCATATACTGTACATGGCTGTAGTTGCGTGTGCAAATTTGAGTTAGTGTTTTACTGAACGACCAACCTACCGAAATAGTAAGCTGTATAGTCGTGTGCACGCGACTAAAAAAGGTTATCTGGATCATATCTGGTGCTCCACCTCGGTCCCATTATTCTTCCCTTCTTCCAAACTTAATGTCCTCAAAACTATTACATTAATTCTCTTCAACAATGTATGTTCCTGTATGCCTCTTTTAAATTTACTTTACTCACTGACTTCTATAATACTTTCAAATGTAATACTTTGATTCACAATCACCGCACACGAAATAGATTTGATATTTTTATATCCCTTCATAAAACTAACTATTATATTTACTGGTCCAAAACTGTGGAATTATTTACCTCCAACTATAATTAAGCGTGGTTCCCACTAGCGACGCAACACAAGGACGTAACGCAACGCAAGTGAATTGACCAATCACAAGCGATGGCTTATTCGCTTGTGATTGCTAACTGTCTATAACTTCGCTTGTCATTGGTTAAAACGCTTTGCGTTGCGTTTACGTCCTTGTGTTACATTCTAGTGGGAACCAAGCTTAAGTGCTGTCAACAAATACTCGTTTTCTAATATTCTGAAAAAAACACTTTGCTATTAATTATTATTTAACTTTGCATTTCCCATCCCTTCTTTTTTGGTGGTTACTCAGTTGAAATCCGTAGTGTTCCATGTCCTGATTGTTTTCTGTTGATTTGTCCCGCTTTTCTTTGTCTCTTTATTTTGTGTCCGAGACAGACCTGACTCAAGATCCTGTATCTTTCTGGGATCATGCCTTCTTCTTCTTCTCACCATATTTATGTTATTTGGCTTATGTTATTTCTTGTTTTTTTCCATTGTTTAAATAAAGGTTATTTTGAATTGAATTGAATAGTGTGGTGGAGCAAGTCTTCTTGGATAAGGACTAAACCGTAGGGCCAGTGTACACAGTTTGTCCATGTGCACTGTAAAGAACCCAGTTCATTACGAGTAGGGGTTACCCTGGTGAACTGGTTCACAAAGTACCACCTGTTCAAAGGGATTACCACCTATATGATAGGACAATGATTAATTTTCTATTGGTAATCCTTGGCCACACATGCCTAAAGGTATAAAATGAAAAGAAAAAATTAAGGATACATTCATAATTTTTGAGTACAGTAAATGCAAACAATATTTATTGAAACATAGATTAGTTACATGGAAATAATATCTCTATGGTTGAAAGTAATGAATATTATGATCCTCCACTTTATACCCTGCAAATTTATCAGAATTTCTTTATATTTAAAGGAGTCACCTCTTTGAACGTGTTAAACCAGGATCTGTTGAGTAATGTAGTGTAAATATTGTGATCACTGATTCCCTGAATACGTCATTGAGAAGATTGTAAGATTATTTATTGTTAAGTTTATGCATAGAGATATTAATATCTCTATGGTTTATGTGAGTCATCATATCTACTCAGGTATAATGACTGTACATGCAAAGCAACATGGAATCTTTATCTTCATTAGAAATCGGTATTACTCTTACATTATGTACTTTAAGTATGAAATTTAATACTTAAACATAGTTTAAATGTAATCAAAATAAACCTTTGTTTCATTTATAAATAGCATTTTTTTTAATGTATGGAATGTAATCTACAGTATCTTATTATTTTTAAAAAATTCTCTTATTTTGGAATATTTCATTAGTAAGTATTACATCCATACACAAAATTAAAATTATATCATGAACATATATTATGAAAACTAGTTTAAATGTGTTTATACAAGACTTTTAAAAGTTGGAAAATTTAAAATTGGTTAAAATATGCCATACAATTATATTTATTCTAGATTTAATAGCATATCATTAATATGATGAAAGCTCAAACTATACCCTTGGATACATACAACACACCAACAGGAATCCACAAAAAAATGAACAAACTTCTCATTGTCATAAACAGTAAAAGTTATATTCTGACTTTGTCTTAGAGTCTGTTCTTCTGCTGAAAAAATAAAAATAATCAATTTTTCCTAAGTACCACAAACCACAGAATTGACCGCGTTGCAACTGAAATTTTTCTCCGACGTTAATCGGTTATCTGGTAATCGCTTTTTAAAAATCATGTCATCCATACCCACAACGCAGTTGAAGTTATGGAAGGCCGATGAGAGTTGGTTTGTTTACATCCTATCGCTGCCTAAAACTCTCACATGTAGGATTAAAAATTGAACTCTTACATAAAGCATATATATATATATTTTTTTACATATAATATTATTTGTAAAATAAACATCTAGGCCTACTACTACCGTACCACATACAACATAACATCTTGGAGTCTCTCGGTATAATTCTCCCCCACAAAATAATACAATCAAATGTTATCTCATCGGGCCACATTGTTTTGCTGATCGTCGGCAATCGCGCAAATAAACAGCATGCTTTGTGAGTAAGGCTTGCTATACTGTAGAGGTTAAATTGTGGTCAATAATCGCTATTTGTGTTGCAGCTAAAAACTGCTTCACAATAATCGGTTAAAACAAGAAATAATCGGTTAAAACACGCAATGGGTTTTTTAAAATCGGTTTTCGCCGTTTCTGCTGCCCAAAAATAATCTATTAAAAAAATAAAACCGATTATTCCTGCTCAGCAGAAGGCCCTTAGTGTTTTAGCAACAGCCTGTTTATAGATTTATATTTGAATATTGATGATGTAGTTAATGTAGAGTGTGATAGACAATAGCTGCAGCTGTCAACTGGCTGCTACTTACTATGCTTAATCAATGAGAAACCAATACAGTCTAAATACATAATATTTAACAAAAATATAAAACTAGTAAGTCAATAAATATGTAGTAATCATAAGTAGTTTTAATTTGTTGTAATGTAGAAATAAATTAAACTCTCAGTTAAACTAAAATTTAAAACAAAAAATTCACTGTGTTGCTTACATGTTGTTAGGCACCTTCTAATTGTCAGAATCATTCAGGCATGTCAAATTGTCAAATTCATTACAGAACGAATATTAGTATGATACTAAAATAAAACAAAAACTAAGTATTCAACAATGTAGGCATTTTGTGAAGCAGAGATATCAAACCATGTTAAAAAGTGAAACATTTTTTAAAATTTAAAGTAATACTTATCGTAAATATGTTGTTGGAAGTGAAACAACTTGATATTTCAATAAGCTTTTGCAGGCCACCAGTATTTGATTTATTATTTATTATCTGAAAATTAATAGTCGTGGTTTTCTATTTTTGGTTTATACTGTATCTATTTATATAAAACAAAAATTCAGGATGTAAACAAAAAAATTAAATTCAGTATTCCGAAACTAAGCGAAATATATGAGAAAGTGCAGAAGGCGTACTATTACGGTACTGTCGAGGGTCCAGAGATATATATGAGTCGAGAATCGAAATATCCCACGGTTATATGCTTCCTTTAAGTCTTTATTTACCAATACCGTGATAGAGTTGATTAACTGTGAAACAATAAAAATGACATAATAGTATGGTTAGCTATTATTTATAAAGTTCTTGGTTCTTAATTTAAAACTGGTTTAACATGACCTATTTAAACAATTGACAGAATGATAATATTAACATTTATCCATCAGCAACAACCGCAATTAATACAGTCTTCTATAATAATGCATAATTGGTGTCCAGTATTAATATTACTATTATAATATGAGCATAAATATTAGCTATTCAAACAACAATTTAACGAAAAAACAAGCATATAAACTGTTTAGTGTTATGCTTTCATAGAAGCAACAGGTATATCTCTAGACTTGCCCCAAGTCTGTATTATCTTTTTTTTAAATTTATTTGTTTTTATTTCGACCGCGATTTTTGTCTGAAAATACAGACTTGTGAAACACGTATAGAAATCGATTTGCAGACCGCAAACATCTGATAAGAATGACGTAGGTTATCATACCGTATTTGGCTATATGGGGCGGGCGGTATGTAAATATGGATTTCGAATCAACCAATGATCATTTTGTTTCAAAATGAAAAAGATCGAGTACGTAGTGCTGAATGTACGATCGAGACTGTTGAAATATAAAATCGTAATGCCACGTTGTTTTGTTTATTAATTGTTTAGTCCTTGGCCTAGGCCTCTTTCGTAGGTCCTACTTAATTCGCACGTATGACCTGCCAAATAAAACGCCAATAAAGTAGGCCTACATACCACCACCAGCACACAACAGGTCTATACACCACCACACAGCAGGACTAGACAGGGTCTGGGTGGGAATTAAATCAAAATTATCTCCGCGTAATAAATGATCCATTCAATGTTTGATTTGCGGATTTGCTAGCCTATCATATCAAGACGAGTTTTCATGTTCTTGGGAAAAATCCCATCAAATGTTTACCAGACTACTAGGCATATAAAATAATTTCCAGCCTTCAGAGACTTTCATAAATGTACCCAAGTACACATTGTCTAAACGTAACATAGCGCATGCGCATCATCTTAGTTGTTGAGTCTTTGAAATTCTGAAATATGAATATTAAAACGGAGTACGAGTGAGTAGCCAATTGCATGCAGCTGAAACTAGTCAACTGGATAATCGTATGCACCAAGAATTCTTGGTGTCAAACCACGTGACTTGTGCGTGTTTCCCCAGACGGAGTATCCAAAATCAAGTAGTATACGTATGAAACGCCATATGTGCCAAATTATTTATCTTTTTACTAATATTAAGACAAAACTCCGTCTGGAACCTAGACTAGTATATCTCACTTATGAGATGGTCCCTGAAAGTTAAAGACCCCTTCCCTGCAATTTTGGACGTTTTTTGGAAAATAATACATATATATCACTTTAAAAACATTAAACCATGTCATTCCTTGTCTTAAATGTACGTTTTATGGTAAATTATGATAAAAAGTGAGAAACAATGCACTACCTAAGTAGCTCGCGGCGATCGACCTCTCGTGGACGGTCTTAGGCCTAGCCTAGCTAGGCTTAGTTTTGTAGGCCTAGCTGGTAAACATCGATAACGTACGAACATCGTACGCTAGCTATATTCCTAGCCTGACGTTGTATAGTTGCTGCATTAATTGTCTTTCTATTTTTGCCAGACTCCGTTGATACAAATTGGGGAAAACCCGGTATTTTCGCTGAAAAGTTAGGAGTCTTCCATTTGTTTTGGCTTCACGATCGATCGAAAAGTGGGCGAATTACAGGTGAAAAACAAAAATATCAATCCGCGCGCAATGCATTTTGGGATTTATAGCGGGCCTCTATAATTATTAGAATCGATTTATTTTTCACATTTTTAACCGTTTAAAGACGAAAAAAGTTATCGCAATAGGACCATATAGTATTATTTTTACATTAAATATAGTTTGTGATCTTAAAATAGATCTAAAAAACGTAGGGAATGGGGCTTTAAAACAAAGTTATCTAGGCCTAGGCCTAGCCTACCAAAAGTACCAGCCATAAATAACATCTCAAATAACACAACAAAATGACTATATTCGATAAGAGAATTGAGCTTACCGAATTCTGTAAACTTTCCCTGGCTTATGGTTCAGTAATTTATACAAAAACTTTCTAAAATCTCTCTCTATTTATCTCTTATAATCTCCAACTAACTTCTTAAATCCTGTCTTCTTTCCTTTTCACACAAAAAAGGCATGTTACCATGCAACCTCCTCATATTGCAATAGGTTGCCACAGAAAACCAAATATTTTGCCGAATATAAATTAAACTAGAAGCAATGAATCTACACTACTACTATTTTCAGATCACAAATGATGATACAAAGATAACTCAAGAATTTAATAAGTAGGATAGTTACATAGTATTACTAATTAGTAAAAAGGGCGTTATAAACATCTGATCTAATAATAAATTGACAATGACAAGTAGGGGTTTCCACTAAAAAGCTAGGTAAATAAATATTACTAAATATTTCGAGAAATTAATTTCTTTTTCCATCAAATTTTCATTAAATTCAATGAACATATTATGTGACATAGAAAAAAGGAGGAAGACGAAAAACAATTTATTTACTGTATATATCTTTCACATACACATACTGTAATGACATACTAGTTCTTGAGTTACATTTCAATATCAATTACACTATTTAGATCAACTTCCCAAACAAATGATTATCAATATACTGCAGATATGTTTTCTTTCTTGTTGTAATTTCCATATTGTAATTAATATCCGTTTAATATCATGCCTGGTCTAAATGTATCTCACTATAATTAGTATCTTTAACTGAATAACTAGAATATATTAGAATTTTACTTCTGATGACAAATTGAAATTTAAAATACTTGAAATAAGTAACTAAATTAAGTCTTTGTGCAATGGCAGATCTATACAGATCACATAGATTATATAACAGTACATAACTTGTACATAGCACGAAAACTTATTAAAACATTTTATATTCCTACAAATTGTAAGCATTTTTGTTTTGTTTTTCTTATAGTGTGTTGTGTGTCTGAATACAAAGGCTTGTATTCATACGTTTCCATGTGGACACAAGATAATCTGCCGTAAATGTTTTGTGAAGACCATTCAAATTGCTGTGTCGCAACGTGTCCTACCTTTGCGTTGCGTCATGTGCAGGACTCGTATTGATCGACTTAAGCATCCAGTTCATAATGCTATATTATTGTGAAATGATTTCAAGATGCCAGACTAAAACTTATTTTATGTGCAGCAAGAACCACTTGTCAAAAGAAATGTTATTTCCTGTCAAGACCAACACAACAGATGAGACTCACTCTTCCAAAATCTATGACCATGCTTAATCTACTCAATTTCTGGCGACATGTAAACATTGTTTAGATATACAAGGATCAATCTTGAGTATGGTAGTCTGCCCAAACCAATCTTGCAGATTATTGTGTTGATCTGATCTTGACAGTGTCGTTTAACCTTCAAAATAAATATAAAATTCCTTGCATTCTATATAACAAAAAAGCATATAATTTTATCAAATTTTATGAAGATTGACTGTGATGCACATCAGTGTTGAAAGTTGAATTGTACTGTGTGGGAGCTAGCCAGCCTACACCTGTGTGTGCAAAGTCCTAGGTCCTTCTTTGGGTAAATAGAACCCACAGGAAAATACATTACCTAAGGCATGTTAAGAGGGTAGTAACAAAGTGCGAGGCAGCGAGGCAGGGAAGGCATGCGAGACAAGTCAGAAATTTATGCGAGGCATCGTTTTACCATCATCAAAAAATGCGAGGCATCATTTTATCATTTCTCAAAATTGCAAGGCAGGAAATCACCGAAATTGAAGTAGCCTAGGCTAGGCCTAGGCCCGCTAGGCTAGTTTCCTTTTGCACCTGCCTTGTATTTTAACCAACTTTATCCTGAATACCACAGCTTAGAATTAGTAGGCCTACTTTAATGAAGAAAAATCACATAAAAGCAACAATAAATCCATTAAATTGGTGATTTTACAGACGTTGTTTTTCTCGCATTTCGCACACTCAATGTTCAATATTTTGGTTTCTATGGAACGCCAAAAGAGCAAAATTAATTAGAGGGCTAAAAACTCTGTGGAATCCATTTATATTTAACGCATTATTTGGTGAAAATCAAGTACAATTTCAATAGATTTTGTCACTGTCAGTAAGGAAAAATGTTACTGTTCACCGGTGTACTGTTGATAATGTACACGGTTTCGGTAACCTTTTAAAGAATAAAATAGAAAAATTCATCATAATATCCTTAGTAGGATGTCCTAGGTCTAGACTAGGTAGTGATGTTGATTTAGGATCGATTATTATTCTTTGAAAACAGAACAGTATCAGCAGTAACATATTACAGCATTTTTATTGACAAATTAACAAATATATTGAAATAAAACGTGTTTTTCACCAATAAATGCATGAGAAATTGACGCATTCCACTGAGTTTTAGTCCTCTATTATCGTTGCTCTTTTGGCGCTCCATAGAAACAAAAATATTGAACATTGAATAAGTGAAATTCGCGAACAGTGTGCGAGAAACACGCCTGTAAAATCATTAATTTATAGATTTATTTGTTACTTTTTATGTGATTCTTTCATTAAAGTACTCATGAGGTATACTTCTAAGGTGTGGTATTCACACGATAAAGTTAGTTATCAAATTTGGAGTAAAAATACAAGCGAAGGAAACTAGCGCCAGGTTTATTAGTACGTACATGGACAACAATAAATAAAAATCGTTCGTAATATACCTAGCTTACTAAAACAGGAATAGTGTATCATTATTAAATATTACACCAATTATTATTATATCAAAATTGATTAATTATTTTCTACATAGAAAACCTTATCTAGGTTAGGGCTAAGCATATTAGCTAAAGTTTAATTTTAGGCCTAGTATTACAATTGTCGGACGTAAGTCTTTTTTCACACGCGCTCCAGAATTCTGTCGCAATTTTTTTCTTTGCGGCATGTTATTGGATTGCCATATCAGTTACCTTTTATTCACCGCCAGTTATTGAACTTGTCCTGGCAATCGCTGTTCACCTTATTTGCGAGAGAGGTACACGTGTTGTTCCTAGAGAATGGAATGTCAAAAATGTCTTTGGCACGCTGCTCAGAGAGAAGTCTGTGCGTTGCTGCTGAAACCACGTGCTATAGGAGGGGAATGCACCACAATCCTCAGAGCTGAGGGCTGAATCATTCCGCTACCTGCTAAATAGTACAGAGGGATTTCCCATCTCTCGGGTCTACCGGATCTAGGCGCAGGGGTGTGACAAAATATTATTTTCACTCTGCTATGTTCGAGAGACATGTGAGTGAACACGCTCGAAATGCCAACAAACATTGCAGTCATTTGATGAGTGTGTCGCTATAACAATTATTGTTTATCGAAAGTTGAAGACTGTCGTTCAGATTTTTGAACCGTAGTTTGGGCACTTTTGTAAAAGTAAAATTTGACACGATATGACTTGAATGAAAAAACAATCGTTACATAAAAATAAACAACATGATGAGTGTATACACGAATCTATTTAGATACGCTTGTATCGATTGATTATTAGGCCTATAATATAGCATAATAGCACGTTAAGATATGCCTCGCACCTTTTTGAAATTGTAAACTATATGCCTCGCACTTTTGGAAATGATAAAATGATGCCTCGCACAAATATTTGGCATGCCTCGCGTGCCTCGCTGCCTCGCACTTTGTCAACACTCATGTTAAGATGATGTGGATGACCACATTCAGTCTAACCATACCTTAAATATTTTTATGGTTATACAATGGAACTGTCATATCAATTGATGACGCAATAAAACTTTATTTGCTTTTATACCGTAAACTTGCTATTGGTGTAATATACAGTAAAGCATATAAGTAAGTCAATATCAAGGGTTATTACCTTATACAAAAAAAGTTTAAAATAAACTGTAGTCAGTATTCTGAAGCCATGAATCTGAATTAAAAAAAAAAACCCAACCTACTAAATTTAGAAAAATATATTTCCTACTTTTTCATATAAAAACATTGTAATATAGAATGAATGTATTCGTGTGTAAACAAACTAATCAAACCAGTATACCTATAATGATACAGTACAATTAAAAGTGTATACCTTTGTATTTAACATCTTGATAAATGATAAACTTGTGAATATAGGATAGGAACATTACTGTTCTGTTCAGTATGAATTTACTTTATAATTTAAAAAGTGGCTTTGCTCCATTGAGCACAGTAACCATTTTATAATTACAAGAATCCATTGAGAAAAGTCGCACTGATCATGTTTTAAAGTCATGAACTAATAAAGTTCAAGGAACTCCATGTATAGTCCAGACAGTAAAGGTTGTTGTATTGTGAGAAACATTCTTCTGAGATGCATTAATTCTTCTACATTTAAGTGTAGAAATAATAAAAATGTTATGTCTGGAAACATGACTGTGCTAAGTATAGGATGCTAACAAATAATGACCAACAGAAACATATCTGTATATTTCAGATTGAATATTATATTGGGTAACATTCAAAAAGGCATTTAAATTAGCTTTAGATCGTTTTTAGGATTTTTATTAATTAATGCTCTCTACAAGACGTGGAATCGTTGGAAAAAACATAATTAGCCTATATATGAGTTCCAGTTGAAGTTTCGTATTGCTGCAGCCCAGCTAGGCCTAGTAAGCCTAGGCCTGTTAGAATTAGGCTAGGCCTAGGTGTTTTAGCCTTGCTACAGGCCTAGGATTGTTTGGTCGTTTGTTGACATAATTAAAACTACACTAGGTGTGTTGAACCCACAAATGTGAAAACGCCCACAAATGTGAAAACGACCACAAATGTGAAAACGCATCACCCACAAATGTAATAAACAGCGCCCACAAATGTGAAAACGACCATCGGCCACAAATATAAAAAAAAATCAAATCAAATTTAGTGCTAATTTTGATCGAGTTACCGTAATACATTATATCATGTGAATTGAGTTGTTTCAATAATTGTGTATTCATGATACGTCTGTTAGGGTCGTCGTTAACGCGTTGGATTATTACCATTTGGTGCTTGTGCACGCGATATTAACTCGATCAAAATTGTTTTGGCCTAGCACTAAATTTGATTTGGATTTTATTTTACATTTGTGGGTGAAAAGGTTTTTTTTTTTACATTTGTGGGTGATGCGTTTTTACATTTGTGGTTGTTTATAAAATCCATATAAATAATAACATTTAATATTATTAAAAACCAAATGTTACTGTTTTAATCAATGTGAATCAAATGTAGGCATTGGCTAGGCCTACCTTTTATTTAATTCAAATGACAGGAATCTATTTAGATTTTATATAAAACAAATAATATTTTATATTCGTGTAATAGTACAAATAATGGCATTTGGTGAATGATGAAAAGTTATATTTCAACTCGGCCGCACCTTGTTGAAATAAACCTTTCATCATTCACCTCATGCCATTATTTGTACCATTACACTCATAAACATTCATTATTTGTATAATATTACACTACAAATCTGGTCATGTGAAAGTACAACCATAACTGTTAAATATCTTAATTGTATTATTTTAATATTATCATGTTGTTGATATAAAGTCTGCGGTACAGACAAAGCATTTTGATCAAAACATTGAGTAACTTAACAGTTCTTTTCAAAACTACATATTAATTGTAACATTAAAATAGTATATTTGTTCTGTTAATATTTATCTTGATGTTAATGTACTTATTCAAGGTCTAATTGCCAAATGTGTGATCTTCCTATAACATACCTTCCTCTCCTTTTGATATGTAGTTTATTTATGGACATGGATAAATGTATGAAGTTAGGTCCTTTAGTACTATATCTTGTACTATATATCTATAAACTCCCTTGTGCCTTTAAATAAAATAACTATTCTTGTAAAGAGGCCTACATACAGGTATGCGTAAATATGTTTTTTAATTTTAAAGAAAACAATTGCAATCCATTACCTGGTATTTAGTATTTTTAAATGACTGAAACTCGGGCTGAAACTACAAAAATGTTACAATTGTTGTCATCCATAGGCCTACCATATTGTAACAAAATATATAGATTTTATTTAATCCCCCAAAAGGCAATGCCCAGTGTATAGATTGTGCAATGTATTGAAATTTTTTAAAAGTACAAAGAGATATTTGGTGCTTTTTTTCCTCTGTTTTCCCAATGTATTATTAGTACTATTATGACTTTATTTGCTTCTAGTTATGGGCCTAATTTACCGATTTTGTTTAGCTTAATAGATAGTAGATTTACCGTACTGCATATTAACTTTGGTATAAAGTTTTACTGAAGACTTAAAATGGTAAATTTGCATGGATTTCAAGATGTTATTAAGTGTCACCATAATAAAAATGCCTACTACATTTCCTTACAGCGAATTTGTAATAAAGTTTACAAACATCATGTTGTAGTTTAGTGATTCATATGTAAAAAATGGAGATATATTTAATGTAATGTTAAACTATGTAGATAATTATTGGTTACACACATTAACCAGTTAAAACATGATTGATTTATATTTAGTTAAGTATAATTTAGTTTTTTGTTAGTTTTAAGTTTTAAAACCTGTGATTGGCATAGGAGGAGTATGCAAACATCTCAGTGCATATGTAGTAACAATAGCCATTAGTCAATGCCATAGCCGCAACACATGTTGTATTTATTATTGTTCATTGAACATTAGGTTAGGCCTACAATTTGCCTGAATACAGAATTTAGACTGCCTAGCCACCATAAAAAATTAAAAATGTAGTCAAAAATTTAAAAAATGTTTTACTCAGAGAATGTTGACATGCCACAGCATCATTATAGTCAGTCTAACCCATGTGTCAATAGGCCTACAGATGAACAAATACTTCTTTCAGAACATTGATTTCTAAAACAAGTATCATAATACTTTGATATAAAATGTATGCTCTCAACTCAAATACACAACATGTTCTAAATAAGTAGAAACATATGTTAACAATATTTCAGACATTTCTAAATTATCCTAAATCTTATTTATATACTAAAATCATTAGAAAATTATTTTGTAGATGTCATAGTGTAGAGTTGTGTTTTGCCACACACGCATATAGAGCTAATTGCATTCAAAATGTCAGCATATTTTCATAATAGAAATTTGAAGGCTAATGTTCATGTTACAGGGTTAAGCATTCCCCCTTGATGTTTGATGCAGTTGTTACCTATATTAGGTGTACGAACCTTCATAATGCGGCCCGAGTAGATTAGAAATATATAACATTCCTTACCAGGCCTATAGTTAGGCTATTCGAGTTGAATCCATTTTGTAGTGCCTTACCTTAACGATACGGGCATACTGTAGGCATCAGTAAAAGCAGGGCCTAATAAATACAAGCCTTCATTCTCCTATTTATTATTATTACTGTTTTTTAATATTAAAAAGTAGATAACCAACTATATATTATAAAAAAATAATTATAGATAGGACATTTGTTGTCAAACAGGTTAGAAATATCTGTTCATTTTGATGTTTGGATATAAAAAAATAATACAATGAACTTTACATGTATCACTACTTGTACAATAATAACATTTATTTCATATTAAAAATTGTAAAGAGTATAGTAGTAGCTACTTTGGGTAACTATACAGCAGACACTTTCATGTGTCCCCAAGATTACCCCTTAATAGACGTTCTACTGTATATAATGTAATCAATGTTTTATCTTATACAATTATTTATTTTTACATTTTAACTGCTTGTTGTACTTTTAAAAATATGTTTCATGCTTTGCAAATATATTAAAGATTTGTTTTATTACTTAACCCTTCTATGATATTTTGCACCCTTATAATTACAATTTCTATAATATGACTTCATAATATTATGTGTTAATTTTGTGAAAGTAAAAGTAAGTGTGTAGTATTAGAGAGGCATGTGTTACCACCTTGCCTAAACCTATTTTTAAAAACATTATAATAGTATCAAGTAATATTTCAATGGTTGTTTAGAGACCACATTAGTCTGGTTCACATCAATAAACGCTCCTCAGTTTAATATTTAAAAAAATTATACACTAATTATACGCTTAACCAACATTTGTTCAGTGTTATTTAAACTACAAACTAGTTAAAGATTTATGTTATTGTCCAGAACAGTACTTTACAATGAATATGTAGTATACTACAATCCCCTCCCCTGTAATAGTTTCTTATTTTAACAACAATAATCTACTGAACATAGTTTGCATGTGAACCACCTTAAAGTTGTGAATTTATGAATAATTTTTGTTGAAAATATATGTTGTTCTTCCATCGCTTAATTATTAGTGCAATGTTGTAAACAATTGCTAAAAAAGCTTAAAAATGTATGAAATTTTTTACTACTAGACAGAGCTTCAGAAACATATTAAGCATATCCACTATTAATTAACAGATTTAGCTCTTAAACTTCTTCTTGCATCTGTGAGTTAGAGAGTGAATAGCCAAATACAGAAAACAGAAACTTGGGGAAAACAGAGTGTGTTAAATAGTGTAATTGGAAAAGTTTTCAGATGTTGGTTGTTTATAACCTACTGGTACTTAAGGAAAGTGGATTGGGACGGGGTGATTTATCACTATTACAGAAAGTTATCGCCTTCCTAATGATTTTGAGTATATAATTTGGAGACAGGGTATAATTTAGCCATTTTCAACATTAAGCTTTATCATCATCCATTGATAAAGTGCATATTCAGAGAGCGTGCCTCATTAATGCATTTCCACGGATAACGTGCAGTGCATCCGACACATAATGCACATATGCCGCAACATTATTATTATTACTATACACATGACAATTTAAGTGTAGCTGTACTTGAGTGAGTGGAAAAATATTTATAGCAATAAATAATAATTGTCTTTGTTTTAAGTTTCTGTTGAGCATTCTGTGTATGACAATGATTAATAAACCGATAGATCCGTCAATTCTCAACTGGTGTTTTATTTGCATACATTAACATCAAAGACATGACAATGAAATTACAAACTAGGACATATCTGTCTGGAAATGGTGTATCTGCATATTATTAACATATATTCAACTGTGTACTATGTGATTATTATAAGAGAACATAATAGCCAGTAGTAGAATATGATTTTTGCATACATTTTATACCTAACATTGGTTTGAGTGACTTCCCTCGATCTTGCAGATATTCTCAATGTTACTATTATACTATTCATTTGTCTGTTTTATTGCTAGATGATTTTGGATCTAGGTTTATATACAAAATATCAATCATTAATAGTACAACTAATTAAACTACAAACACTTAGATTAAATATTTATTTTGATTTGAATCTTTGCATTAACCTATATATAATCAGGGCCTTAGCCACCAGTACTTTTTATTTTTATTTTTTTTATTTTATTCAATCGAAACCAACAGCGATAATTACCGCCACTAACAGGTTTGATACAAACAAAGCCAGGACTGTTTAAAGCACCTTGATGATTGGTCCTAACATTGATCAAGGGCTTCTCTCGTCCAGTGCCCACCTTGACCAGAAATCTGAGGCAGATACTAGATGCAGGGGCTGCCATAAGAGTCAGCAGTGCTGATTTCAAATGCCTAACGGGACCCCAGCTCCATATACAGCACCCGTTATTCCCAGATGGTCTCCCATCCAAGCTCTAACCAGGCCCAACATCGCTTAACTTCGGTGATCTGACGAGAACCGGTGTTTCAACGTGGTAAAGCCGTACACCGGTGTTTCAACGTGGTAAAGCCGTACAGTTGTTGAGGTTTCAACATGACCTCTTTTTCACAGAGGCCTTTGACAACCCTGTGGCCCACAAACAGGATTGTTCTCTTTTCTTACTACAACCGCACCACCTTATTTCTCGTGGCACTGAAAATAAATATTGTATGTGTAAAATTTTAATTTGTATATATTATACACATACAAAACATTTTATTTAGTTTTATTTTACCACAGATAGTCTGCAGAAATTACATACAAACAATACATAAATGAAATATAAACACCAAATTGAATTCTAATTTTGAATTTGAGTGTATACATTACATAAAAAACTAGAGTTGTATTTCGTTATGTAGTTTCACAAATGAAGATAAGTTGTTCTGCAGAACTAAAGTTTGCACATATTTATTGTGATAACTAGATTTAGTTCTTCTGGTTTTACATTTATAGTTATATCATTTGCGATAGAATGCTATGAAGCACTGAATTTAAAAAAAAATGTACCTTATGAATTAGCTCACAGAAAAAAAGTGTTAGATGTTATTTGGAATGTCAAACCCTAACTAACAAAAGTCTTACAATACAATATCACATTGTGTTTGTTTTTATTTCAACACTATAGTAAATCCGAGGTTCTGATAATGACCATAACATACAAAAACTTAATTTAATTCTTGTGTGGGTGTTGGAATGTAACTTTTTCAACGTTTCTGTAGGAGCTTTGGTCTATAATTTGAATCAATTCAATTGAATTGAATTATTGCCTGTTCATTCAGTTCATCCTTAAATTGGAGGATCCTGTATTGGAGGGGCAGACATAGTGTCTTGTTGGAAAGACAGACCAGCACTATTTAAAGACAAACATCCAATGTAGCAAATTGTTACTTAATAAAAAAGGCCGGATAATAATAATTAAAGACAAACATCCAATGTAGCAAATTGTTACTTAATAAAAAAGGCCGGATAATAATAATTAAAATATAAGCTTACCAAAGTGTGTTTTTCTCCTGCTGTACAACAACACATTAAGTAGGCTTAGGCAGCAATACTATAGCCTACTAAAACAATGGACAACAGTCGGCCACAGCCAGCAGAGTACAGTCAATGACACCTGGCCAACAAATGCAAATGAGCCTACTGAAGCGTGAAGACCAGGTGGCAGTGCATAAATTAAGCTAAGACTGTTTAGAACGTTAAAACTGAATAAGGCATTGCAGATGTGTATATCACAGTTAAAACCTTTTTTTTCTTTATGCTCAAACTTCTAAATCAAAATGCATTAGTAGAAAGTAATAGATCCAATTGTGAGCTAAAAATGGTAATTGTGCAATTGAGTTTCTACAGCATTCAATAACTATTTTAATGGCATTTCCATTATTGCAAAGCGTATGATCAACACTTTTGTATAACTAGATTAAGCTGTTTTTCTGAATTTGTATTTTATATGCCTACTATTTTTCAAAAAATATTTAAATCTAAAAATAGTAGTATGGAATTGGACAATTATCGGAAGAAATTGGCATTTGACAATATCTTACCTGCTTCTATTTTCTGGAAATGTCTATTATATTGTATACAATTTTTTTACATTTAATTTCAATACATGAGGCCTGGGCTGTATTTATAAAATGGACAATTAATCCATGAAAGTGGCAACTTACTATTTTTATATATAGATTATGCAATGCAAGTGCATAATTTAACTTAATAATAACAATGTAAAATTTAAAATTGTATTAAACGTTTTTTCAAATATCAATGCAGGCCTACCCAATAACACAATAATCAGTATAAAATACATTTATTACATTGGTAGTTCAATTTTTTTTAAGGATATGTTTGTATCTAAATATTACAATTTTATTTCATATCTTAAACGTTGCCTGATATTATTTAACAAGGAAGGGATTTAAATTATAGTAAACTATGTTTGATTTTTAGATTTAAGCTTTATGGGCCTTCTTAGGTGGTAGCAGTGTCTCTTTCAGTTTAAATTCAAAATCAGTTTAATTCCCATTTTTTCCATGATTGACTCTGTAATCTGTAAGATTCATTGAATGGGATCTAGCTTTAGCATTCAAGTAGAATATAAAAGCAATTTAGCAATGTTAACACAACACACTTTTGTATAAATTTGATTTATTTTCTTGTAATTCTCACCAAAGTATGTCACATTTACACATCACTCGGATGAACAATTTAGTTGGTAAATGTGATTCTAGTATAGCGTCTTATTACTCAACTGAATTATCATATGGTTTTGGAATTTACATAGTTTTACCAATGTGAAATGATGTATTACCATATTCTTTTTTATTATATGGCTTTTATTTTCATACTCTTTGGCAAAATTGAATTGTGAGTTTGATTACAAATATATAAAACAAATATAAAATTTAAAGGAGAAAACATTGATATATAAAATGTAGCAATATTAGTATATACAAACTAAAAAACATAATACAAAACCACAAACGATCTCATTTAGATATAAACAACCACTTATATACAGCAGAAAAATGAAATTCATGAAAGGGTGGATTAAAACTTCATTATGGAAATTATACATATATAAGTTTTTTATTCTAATAATAGCTTCGATAGAGGGATGGTTACTTATTTATGGTTATTTAGGGAAAACATGAATTTCTATATCAGAACAACTCACTGAGGTGTTCGCGGTTTCTAAAGACTCTCCCACATGTTTCTTCTCTACTATTTAGGTAATGCATGGGGCAGGACTAGCCTAGATCAATGCCCTTAGCAAACTTAAGCAACAAGGTATCTCATCTCACATAAGTTGTAAGTTAGTGTTTTAATTCTTGACCCAGTATAATCTTACCAATGCGTTTCTGTATACATTCTAATTCTTTGGTTTGTGCATCAGTTAATCCAAAATGCCACACAGGGCAAGCATATTCAGTGATAGGTCTAGTGTGGCTGATATAAATTTGTTTAAGATGATCACATGGCATACTAAATTTGTTTAGGCAAGAAAGTATAAACAGTTTTTTTTCCAGCTTTGCTAACAATATCATTTGTTTATCCCATTTTAAATAATCAACCAAACTCCAAGCAGCTTAAGATTGTCAACAATCTTCACCTCTTCATTACCAGTTCTAAGCGCCTGGTACTGGCATAGACCTATTGAGAATAATGGAGTAAATAAAATTCTAGGAAATGTAAACATATTAAATTATGGTTTCAAATATTTACTGTTTAATAGGCCTATGTGTAATAACACCATAATAACACCATCACTTTAATTTAAATACAGTAGCAAACCAGATGAAGTATCATGAAATAATTGGTGCAACACAAAAATAACAGTAAGTTGCATTGGAAGAGTGAAATGGGCTCAGATAGGGGAATTGTAATGAAGTCTATAAAGAACACTAAATATGTATTTGTGAAACATTATGGTCTAATAAAATTAAGGAAGCTACAAATGTTATTACAGTAACGCATTGCCTTATGATGCTCAATTTTAACCACGACATAATTATAGTGCACCAGCTATTTGTGAGTAATGGTTTGTTATCTTTCAAAGAAAACATCAGAAAATCTATTAACTACTCTAATAATGTTTTGGTTTGTGCATTATTATGAAAAATGCCCTTTATGGCTCACTCAACAGATGCAAACTCAAACTAGTGATGTTTATTCCAAGAGTTATGTATACCAGTTTGTGGTCCGTGGGCTGTTCTTATTTATTTTTTTAAATATTTTATAAGCTTTTTATATGTAATATATACATAAAATGAAAATATCAATTGTACAAAGAATCAAGAATATTTAACATTTATGCCTAAATAACTTGGGTAAGACAAAAATAATTGAAGATTACCTTAATCTGTGATTGAACTAACAAGATAATTTTCTGAAATAATCAAGTAGTAGTAACTAAGTAGCTTAGTGCATATTAAACAAGTAAACAACAACAAAAAAACCACCCCGAATAATATAACATATATAATAATAGCCAAAGGTGACAAAAAGGAATTAAAAAAAAGTTAAGAGAGAAATTCAAAACTCCATATACGTTTTTCAATACTTAATGTGAATATACTACCAAAATAAATAAAATAGCCAAAGGCTTGATTCCACCTTACATAAGCCGACAATGTAATCTTTTAAGTTTGAGCTTTTTTTATAACAAATACTACATCTTCATACATAAAGCTGTTTAGAACAACATTACAAGTTTCAGCACAGACAATTTCAAGGAACACTTTATGACATAAGTTCTATTGAAAGTCTAGATCACAAAAAAGAAAAATTAATAAATGTTGCAATGTGAAAAGCCATTAATAGAACAGATCTTCTATAATATGTTTGTTTGATCAAGCATGTATTACTGTGAAGAGTGTCATGCCCACGCATATGTGGTGATGACGTCCAATGGGGACTACCACCTGCTCTCATTCACGTAGAATTACTTCCGTTTCATGCATCATCATTTTTCACTCCTTAAAAGTAATGCATATTTCATAGATATCTTTTGTGAGGTAATGGTCAGATACTTCTCATAGACAAGTTCTATTTCCTCTGAAATATGATGTAAGAAGCATTTTTGGGTAGAAGCTGGGATCCACTTGATTTAGGATATTTCGACCTCGCTGATACGAATATGGCGGATCCCAAGCGAAATTCGGCCATCTAAGCCCTTAATTTGCATAATTAAAAATGGCGGCCATTTTTTATAATTACCCTATATCTCGAGAACCACTAGTCACAGATAATTAATTTTGGTGTCAAAATGTTTTAAATATATGTTTTTATATTCACTTTAATGACACATTTTCTCAAAAAATGGATGCAAGTCTTATTTCTGACATTTTGACCTTTGACCTTGATTTATCGTATCTCAGTAACCAATAATCGGAGAGACACGAAATAGGGCTCAAATTGTTCAGAAACTATACATTCTTATTTATTATAATGAAATGTTTTTACAAAAAATGGCCGATTCTACAACTATTGACCTTTGAACTATTAGTCAAATATAATAATATAATAATAATATAACTTTGAAAATTGTGGTCTTATGAATTTTTTTTTCTTTTTAAATTGTTTAAAACATGTGTGTTTCTATACAGTCTAATGGCACATTTTGTACAAGAATGGCCGATAGTATGGTTATTGACCTTTAAATTACAGCATAGGCCTACTGTATACTGAATATAATATAATTGCATAACTATGAAATTATTTATACTCAATAATAATTAGTAAAATTATAAAATTCACTGTCATCAAATATGATGTGTTATGATTTATATAGATTAAAAAAAAATTGAACACGCAAGTTACATTTGTTGAAATTTGAAATTACCTGCCATCAATATGATGGAGTATGATTATAGATTTTTAAAAATGTGAACATGTCAGCTACATTTGGAAATTACCTGCCATCAATATGATGGATTATGATTATAGATTTAAAAAAGAATTTGAACACATAAGCTACATTTGAAAATTACCTGCCATCAATATGATGGATTATGATTATAGATTTAAAAAAGGATTTGAACACGTCAGCTACATTTGGAAATTACCTGCCATCAATATGATGGATTATGATTGTATAGTACCTGCCATCAATATGATGGATTATGATTGTATAGGTTTGAAAGAAAAGTGAACACGTAAGCTACATTTGGAATGAACATGTTAAGGGCATCAGTTTTGATCATTCATGCAAAGGTTTCCGTCATCTTTAGCGTTGTTACAGTAGCATATTAAAGCTGTACATGGTAGTTTTGACTTTTTGCACCTACATCTATATGGTTATGCATCGTGTCTTGCATCAACAATAAATCATCTCTAACGAAGCAGTAGGAATAGCTCCATTTTTCAGAAGCACTGGTTGAAGTTTACCATTAGATAGCTCCCAACCAAAATATGTTGGTGATGGCAAATGCTGGATTGGCGATACAGCTTTTTTCAATACGAGTGCTTGGAAGTGTGCTCTTTTTATATGCTGGTGCACTGCATCGCTTGTTGGAGATAATGCCTCTGGTTTTTTGTTTTTTTTAACATGGCATGCCTAACTTAAAACTGTCGATAAAGGACACCACCAGACAAAGATGAACCAAAACACAGAGACCAATTCGTCGAATTATAGAAAGTGGTGAAATACCGCTGCCAAATTGCTGGTCAAACTTGTTGGCATTACAAGATAATAATGCAGATCTGACACGATTTCTATCAGAGGAGTTGATTCGTCAAGCTCCTGTAGACAAAGAAATTGTCACAGCTGGTGGATTTATGAAAGAATCAGTTGTTAAATCATCAAAATTGTACACGAATACGTTGTCTCTGGTCAGACCATGAAGAATAGGACACGAGACTTGTCATGCTGCCAATGTCCGATACGACACAGTTGTAGTTGCTTCTAGGGATACAGACGTACGTACTAGTGATTCTAGTGTCTCACTACCAAAGCATGGTATCCAAATGGATGATGATAGGGACATCCAAAAAAAGAAAGTATCTATAAAAGACATTTTTCAAGCCTTGCCCGAGGGTTCTGCAAAAGCACTGATTCCATTCCACACTATTAGTGGATGCGATACTACCTCATATCCAGGGAAGAGTTAAATTATATTAATACATACATACAGTAATTTAACTCTTCGCTGCTCATATCTAAGTGGTTACTCAAAGGCATCGGCATGGGAAGTATTAAAAAAAGGTATGAACTAATTAAAGACCTGGGAGAAAACCTATCAGTGACCAAGTTATTATGAAATCGGAAAGATTCATTTGCTACGTTTACGGTGTTGGTCAAGTTAAAAGTACCAATAAAGTTAGGCTTTAAAAAAAAAAGGCATTACCTCCAACAAGCGATGCAGTGCACCAACATATAAAAAGAGCACACTTCCAAGCACTCGTATGGAAAAAAGCTGTATCGCCAATCCAGCATTTGCCATCACCAACATATTTTGGTTGGGAGCTATCTAATGGTAAACTTCAACCAGTGCTTCTGAAAAATGAAGCTATTCCTACTGCTTCGTTAGAGATGATTTATTGTGGATGCAAGACACGATACATAACCAATAAATGTAGGTGCAAGAAGTCAAAACTACCATGTACAGCTTTATGCCGCTGTAACAACGCTAAAGATGACGGAAACCTTTGCATGAATGATCTTAACTGATGCCCTTAACATGTTCATTCCAAATGTAGCTTACGTACGTGTTCACATTTTCTTTTAAATCTATACAATCATAATCCATCATATTGATGGCAAGTAATTTTCAAATGTAGCTTATGTGTTCAAATTCTTTTTTAAATCTATAATCATAATCCATCATATTGATGGCAGGTACTATACAATCATAATCCATCATATTGATGGCAGGTAATTTCCAAATTTCCAAATGTAGCTGACGTGTTCAAATTCTTTTTTAAATCTATAATCATAATCCATCATATTGATGGCAGGTAATTTTCAAATGTAGCTTACGTGTTCAAATTCTTTTTCAAATCTATAATCATAATCCATCATATTGATGGCAGGTAATTTCCCAATTTCCAAATGTAGCTGACGTGTTCAAATTCTTTTTTAATTCTATAATCATAATCCATCATATTGATGGCAGGTAATTTTCTAATGTAGCTTACGTGTTCAAATTCTTATTTAAATCTATAATCATAATCCATCATATTGATGGCAGGTAATTTCCAAATGTAGCTGACATGTTCACATTTTAGAAAATCTATAAGCACACTCCATCATATTGATGGCAGGTAATTTCAAATTTCAAATTTCAAAAAATGTAACTTGCGTATTCAAATTCCTTTTTAAATCTATATAAATCATAACACATCATATTTGATGGCAGTGAATTTTATAATTTTACTAATTGTTATTGTGTATAAATAATTTCATAGTTATGCAATTATATTATATTTAGTATACAGTAGGCCTATGCTGTAGTTAAAAGGTCAATAACCATACTATCGGCCATTCTTGTACAAAATATTCCATTAGACTGGATAGAAACACGTCACATGTTTTAAACAATTTAAAAAGAAAAAAAAATTCATAAGACCACAATTTTCAAAGTTATATTATTATTATATTATTATATTTGACTAATAGTTCAAAGGTCAATAGTTGTAGAATCGGCCATTTTTTGTAAAAACATTTCATTATAATAAATATGAATGTATAGTTTCTGAACAATTTGAGCCCTATTTCGTGTCTCTCCGATTATTGGTTACTGAGATACGATAAATCAAGGTCAAAGGTCAAAATGTCAGAAATACAACTTGCATCAATTTTTTGAGAAAAAGTGTCATTAAAGTGAATATAAAAACATATATTTAAAACATTTTGACACCAAAATTAATTATCTGTGACTAGTGGTTCTCGAGATATAGGGTAATTATAAAAAATGGCCGCCATTTTTAATTATGCAAATTAAGGGCTTAGATGGCCGAATTTCGCTTGGGATCCGCCATATTCGTAATCAGCGAGGTCGAAATATCCTAAATCAAGTGGATCCCAGCTTCTACCCAAAAATGCTTCTTGATTCGTTTTCTAGGCCGTTTTTTGAGAAATGGAACCTGTCTATCATGGTTCATGGCAGTCACTGTCATATACAGTACTATCAGTAGGCGGGTGTCACGAAACCTAAGACCACGAAAGCTAAGATCCCCTAAGACCTAAGATCACGAAAGCTAAGACCCAAGACCTAAGATTACAAATATTTATCTTTCGCACCTGCCTTGTATTTTAACTCCCAACATTTATTCTGAATACCACACCTTAGAATTGGCACTTTCATGAAAAAGAATCACATAAAAAGTAACAAATACATTTTTAAATTGATGATTTTACAGACGTTTTTCTCGCACACAAAATGACTAGCCTACAGTACACTAGTAGCAGTATACTGTAATGTAACTCCTCGAGCTCCCCATGCTCAACGTTTTTGTTTCTATGGAACGTCCAAAGAGCAAAAATTATATAGAGGGCTGAAAACTCTGTTGGAGTCCATCTACAGTGTGGATGGAACAATGTAAAATTAAAATTGTAATGATAATAGTATAATCATGCAAGTACGAAGAAATAAATACTGGCAAATAAATTTTAACTTAAAAATCATGATAAGTTTTTTTGTTTCGTTTTCTTTCTGTTTTTATACTTGTACTATTATTGTTGCTCTTTTGGCGCTCCATAGAAACAAAAACATTGAGCATGGGGAGCGGAGTTACATTACAGTATACAAAGAAACGTCTGTAAAATCATAAATTTAAAGGATTTATTTATTTGTTATTATGTGTTTCTCCTTCTGAAAGTACTTATAAGTCCTAATTTTAAAGTGTGGTATTCAGGATAAAGTTAGTCAACAAATTTGGAGTCAAAATACAAGAAAGGCAGGTGCGCAAGAAAAACATCCTCTGAACCAACACATTGGAGTAAATATATACCAACAAACAACCCGTCAAGTTTGTTTGTTGTAAAGAAAAAATATACATTTACTCAACGGGCGAAAATAATGTGAGTTTATCTATGTTTTGCGGTAGTATTAAATTATATTTATGGTAATAAATGAAACCTACTGTGTTTAAAATTATGTATGGATAAACAAGTATTGTTTTTAAGCTGTAGTATATCTTAGAATTTGTAATCTTAGGTCTTGGGTCTTAGCTTTCGTGATCTTAGGTCTTAGGGGGTCTTAGCTTTCGTGGTCTTAGGTTTCGTGACACCCATCAGTAGGCCTATGGAGCAACAAATACCTTACTCAATTTCACCAATGGGGGATACTAAATTTGAAGAAGAAGACATGTAAATATGTAATATTTCTTATAATATTCAAAATAATGATTAATCGGATTCACTTTCAGTGTTGGTGCATCAAATTATATAATATAAAAAATGATACACATTGCAAAGAATACTAAAGTCTAGTGGTACGGTATATCAACCTATATAATTCTATATACGATGGCCTAATAAAATCCAACTTTATAAATGAGCTGCATGTTACAACCGCTTGTAGAAAACGCCAGCTAATGTTGAAACAACCGTTAATGTAAAACAATCCACCACTAATGTAGTAAAACCTCCAGCTTCCTTTAATAGAGAGAAAGAAGTCGTGGTCCCTTAAAAGAGGTTGTCACTTACAAGAGGTGTGGTCCTTAAGATAGGTTGTCGCTTAGGAGAGGTGGTCGATTATGAGAAGTGGTTCCTTATGAGAGGAGGTGATCCCTTACGAGAGGTGGTCGATTATGAGAAGCGGTCCCTTAACAGAGATGGTTGCTTGCTATGTGTGGTCGTTTTAGAAAGTTTGTTGCTTACGAGAGGTGGAAAGACTGATAGCTAAGTAAAGATCGATGCATTTGCACATGAATGAGACATTTTTGTAAAATATATAACATTTTCTACATTAGCTGGCGAGAGTAACTACTACATAAGCTGTTGACTGTTTCTACATTAGCTGGTGTTGATTTTTATTTACTACATAAGCTGTTGGTGTTTCTACATAAGCTGGAGGTTTTACTACATAAGCGGTTGTTCTACATTAACGGTTGTTTCGACATTAGCTGGCGTTTTCTACATTGTAACACTGCAGGTAAATTTATATAAGTTGCATTTAACAGAAAATCAATCTGAAACAATTAGCAATTTAAAGATAAAAAAGTTGGCTGTCAATCAAGATTCAAAATGTGACCCTCTGCTTGATAAATACAAATGCATTTAGGCATCTGTCATGCGCTACCATAGGCATCTACCATAGGCCTAGTACCACATGCAAGGCTCTACCATGTACCATAGGCCACCATAGGCTCTACCACAGGCAGCTGCCAAGTGCCTGCCATAGGCATCTGACAATTTGACAAAGGCCGACGTACCTTAGGCATCTACCATAGGCCCTATCACAGGCAGCTGCCAAAGGCCTGCCATAGGCATCTGATATATGCCCTACCATAGGAATCTTTGCTGTCGAATCTGAAAATTATAGGAGTGGAGCATTATTATTTATTTTATATGTTAATGACATTTTTAAAACATCTCATCTTTTTTTATTTATATTATATGCCAATGATACAAATATATTTTACAGTAATGATGACATCAATTACATTATATTTGTGAATGGTTTAAGGCTAATAGATTACTAGTATCATTAAATTTAAAGAAATGTAATTATATTCTATTTAGTAATAAGAAAAAAAAGGTTGATGAAGTAGATAATTTTAAAATTGTACTTAACAATGATGACATTCAAAGAGTAGAATAAAATTTCTCGTTGTTTTCTTTGATGAGCAGTTAACTTGGAAATACCATATCAACAAATTGGTGACTAAAATATCGAAAAGTATAGGAGTAATCAACAGGATTAAACGTTTAGTTCCTGTAAATATCCTTCGCATCTTATAAAATTCTCTTGTTCTTCCTTATTTTTTATATTGTAATGTAGTCTGGGGTAATACTTTTCAATCAAATCTTACTAAATTAACATTGCTTCAAAAAGAATCATACATACATCTTTTACAGCAACATCAATACCATAGTCATCAACATCATCAATACCATTTTAATCAATACCATAATCATCAACAACATCAATACCATAGTCATCAACAACATCAATACCATAGTCATCAACATCATCAATACCATATTCATCAACATCATCAATACCATAGTCTTCAACATCATCAATACCATATACATCAGCATCATCAATACAGTCATCAACAACATCAATACCATAGTCATCAACATCATCAATACCATATTCATCAATACCATATTTATCAACATCAATACCATAGTCATCAACATCAATACCATAGTCATCAATAACATCAATACCATAATCATCAACATCATCAATACCATAATCATCAACAACATCAATACCATAGTCATCAACAACATCAATACCATAGTCTTCAACATCATCAATACCATATTCATCAACAACACCAGTACCATATTCATCAACATCAACAATATCATCTTCATCAGCATCAATACCATATTCATCAACATCATCAATACCATATTCATCAACATCATCAATACCATAGTCTTCAACATCATCAATACCATATTCATCAGCATCATCAATACCATAGTCATCAACTAGTCATCAACAACATCAATACCATATTCATCAATACCATATTCATCAGCATCATCAATACCATAGTCATCAACAACACCAGTAACATATTCATCAACATCATCAATATCATCGTAATCAGCATCATCAATACCATATTCATCAGCATCATCAATACCATAGTCATCATATCATCAATACAATATTCATCTATACCATAGTCATCAACAACATTAATACCATAGTCATCAACAACATCAATACCATAGTCATCAACATCATCAATACCATATTCATCAACATCATCAATACCATAGTCTTCAACATCATCAATACCATATACATCAGCATCATCAATACAGTCATCAACAACATCAATACCATAGTCATCAACATCATCAATACCATATTCATCAATACCATATTTATCAACATCAATACCATAGTCATCAACATCAATACCATAGTCATCAATAACATCAATACCATAATCATCAACATCATCAATACCATAATCATCAACAACATCAATACCATAGTCATCAACAACATCAATATCATAGTCTTCAACATCATCAATACCATATTCATCAACAACACCAGTACCATATTCATCAACATCAACAATATCATCTTCATCAGCATCAATACCATATTCATCAACATCATCAATACCATATTCATCAACATCATCAATACCATAGTCTTCAACATCATCAATACCATATTCATCAGCATCATCAATACCATAGTCATCAACTAGTCATCAACAACATCAATACCATATTCATCAATACCATATTCATCAGCATCATCAATACCATAGTCATCATATCATCAATACAATATTCATCTATACCATAGTCATCAACAACATTAATACCATAGTCATCAACAACATCAATACCATAGTCATCAACATCATCAATACCATAGTCATCAACATCATCAATACCATAGTCATCAATACCATATTTATCAACAACATCAATACCATAGTCATCAACATCATCAATACCATAGTCATCAACATCATCAATACCATAGTCATCAATACCATATTTATCAACAACATCAATACTATAGTCATCAAGATCCTCAATACCATAGTCATCAATACCATATTTATCAACAACATCAATACTATAGTCATCAACATCATCAATACCATAGTCATCAATACCATATTTATCAACAACATTAATACTATAGTCATCAACAACATCATTATCATAGTCATCAATACCATATTTATCAACAACATCAATACCATAGTCATCACTACCATATTTATCAACAACATCAATACTATAGTCATCAACAATATCATTATCATAATAACCAACAACTTAAATATCATAGTTATCATTAACAAAATAAATACCAATTATATTATATCTATTGTAAAAAATAATTATAATTAATACAAAAAAATACAATTAATACTGTATATTCTTTTTTTTTGCAACAATTATTACCTGTATATTAACTACAGTATTCTGCATAATACTGCTAAAATATTGCACAAAAACATTTTTTTATTTGATGCAAAATATTTGAAATGGCAAGTCACTTTTAATTTGCATTTTATAGCTATTTCTGATGTTTTTGATAATTTCAAGTTTGTAATATTGATAACATGTTTCATAGCTATACATCAAAGCACTGAGAAATATGCAGACAGTTAGGGTTTACAAATCATGTTTCAAGAAGTATTATATACTCACATTAATCATAATAAATAACTAGCAGCCTCAGTGAATAAGTCCAGTTAGATTTAACATTAAACCGAGTTAAGTTTTTAAATTGGGCTGTTAAATAAAAACCAATCACAAAGATAGGTTTTTTTTGTAATAAATTATTTTATGTAGTGAATATTCATCCATGATGAATAAATGCAGTAAGATATTGAAGGTTTGGATATAAGAGCGAGCCAAGACATAAATGGGGTGTCATTATTTATTTTCATGCATTTTTTTAGAACATTTAAAGATATATTGTCCCCCTAAAAACATTTTTTGTTTACATTTTTTGGTTGAATATGTAATTTTAATGTCACATAATAGTTTTTCACTTTGACCAAAAACGGGATCGGAAAAAAAATGATTTTCCTGAAAAAATGTAATTTAAAGCAATGGTTTTTAATATTTTCTTTTTATAAGAGAAATGATTATTTTGGTTGATTTTTTTTTCTACAGAAATGAATAACTTTATTAAAACTGAATGGCCTATTCAAAGTCTGATTTTATTAATCTTTATTTTCAGGTTTTTATGGGACAATACATTTTTAAGATTTGTTAATTTAGTAATAAAAAACAATAAAATCTACAAAATATTTCATTACCGTATTTAAGTTATGATTACTACAATATACATCACTCGCATATAAAAAAGTAGGCCTATTACTTTTTTATGTTATGTTGTGGTAAAAATGAATAAATCACAATTTCCAAACCTGTCTCTGTAAAATCTAAAACTTAATTTTTTTAAATAAAATAAATTATGATGATGAAACTGAAATCATTTTTATGAAGGTTCATAATCTTGGCCCAGTAAAGCGCATACCATAATTACTATTCTACAATCAGATATTCATCAAAAGTATATTGTACAAATTGCATTATATTTCAAACACATATTAAACACTAAATAAATCCATTTTGCTATTACAATATCAAACATGCATTATATCACCTAATTTCCATTAAGAGTGTGTGAATTTGACACCATTATATATTTTAGCAATCCATGATATATGTGATAATTTCTAAGCCCTAATTCCGCATGGAATTTAGAACAGAATATATAAATATAATATTGATGGAAAATAAACTGTTTAAAAAGAAAAAAATACATTTGTTGAATATGATATTTATTGTACATAAAAAGTTAGAAACTATTTTCTTCTATACATAATTACCATAGATGCTTATGGTAGGGCAAATGGCAGATGCCTATGGTAGGGCATATGACAGAAGCCTGTGGTAGGGCATATGACAGATGCCTATTGTAGGGCATATTGCAGATGCCTATTGTACGGCATATTGCAGATGCCTATGGTAGGGCATATGACAGATGCCTGTGGTAGGGCATATGATTATGATAGATGCCTTTGGTAGCTGGGCATATGACAGATGCCTATGGTAGAGCATATGACAGATGCATGTGGTAGGGCATATGACAGATGCCTATGGTAGGCCATATGATAGATGCCTTGACAGATGCCTATGGTAGATACATTTTCTCATACAACAAACTCCCTCACAATCAGTGGAGGCTTAACTAGTCAGAATACCATATATGGCTCTGTGGTCTAGTGGTACGATACTCGCTCTGTAAGCAAGAGGTCGCAGGTTCGAATACCGCAAGAGACATTTTTCCATACAACTAAAAATTACAGAACTTTTGCCAATGAGCTATGCTCGACGAGATTATAAGATCATGTTCTGAATATAAGCACTGTTTTTATAATTTGACAGTATAATCTATATATAATTTACACACGTGCTACGCAACACAATTGATTTACATATACACAATATTTAAAAAACCGTTGCGTATTAAAGTTGGAATTTCAGCTGTCTTGACGATTGGCATAGGACTAATACTGTATTTGTTTTACAAATTATAATACTGTAATTATATAAAATATATAACAAATCAGCTCCCAGTTATTTTACATCTCCCTGGTTAGAACTCTAAATGAAAACACACAACTAGCATATGAACCTATAGTTCATGAAATACAATACATAAAGTAGTTAGGCCAAAAAACTGAATGCGTAGCTCAGAAAAGCTGCTGAAAATTACCAAGAAATCAACCACACTCAGCATCAATAACCTCTCATAATGAAGCCTAAAGCCTTACCCTAGGCTGTGCATGCTTAGACTTTTTATAGCACTCATCGCTGCACAATGTTTTCAGTATTTTCAATATGATTTACTTGGTCTTATCTCTAAATTCTCAAATGACATACATTTTTCTCTCAGAAAAAATTAAATAAAGAATATTTCATTTTTGGGCTTTCTGAACAAACAAACAGGCCTAACTGGAATGCAAAATTACATGTGTTGATGTTTGAAATCAATTCTAGAGTTTAAAATTAGCCTATAAACACATTTATGTATGCGTTAGAAGATTAGAAGGGATTAGTGAGGAAATGAGAAAGATTTGCAATGCAAACAATTTAGAAAATGAATTAAACAAGAGGGAAAAGAACCAGGAAGCAATGTAATAACAGAGGATTAACTGGTGATGTATGACGTAACTATGAATTTTGTCTTTAAAATCAGTGTGGAGAAAAGTTATTAAACATATTCATGTATTTAAAATACAGTACATGCGAATCTTTATTTTGTTTATCTTCAAACCAATTTTAAACTTTAAATATTAACAATTTTTTTTAATTGAGTGTGTGAAAATCTTTCTGTTAGAGTTGTAATAATTTATAATTATGATCTGAATGATGGCCATTGTTCCTTCTCTCTATTTGAAAATTTAAAATATCATTTATATTTTGAAATATTTACAGAAAGTCTGTAAAACTTAAGAGCCCTATTAGACACTTTGGTCAGCACTGCTCTCCACCAACAAATGTGGGGTGATGGCCATGCGTGCCATTTATAGGAAGTATTCCATTACCAATCATAGGCATATTTTTGGAATAGTTTTACGCCACATAAACACTACTGTAGGACACTCAATTTGTGATATTGTACCTAATACACAACACATGCTGTACAGGGGTGCATCCAGCATTGTGTGTAAAAAGTTTGTCTTTTAAAATGTGGTGGTAGTGTGCATATACAACATATATTTTGAAAATGACTGATTTATAATAAGGTAAAATAGTTAGAAATCACATAATAAAGCCAAGCCATATTAATTTTCTGACAGTTAGATAAATCCAATTTGTATTCAGAAAGTACAAATTTTATATACAGTAGGAAAAGTGAATGCATGATATTATGATCCATATTTAATGATTTTTCTTCAGTTAACTGGAGAAAAGAAATGGAATGGAACAGAAATGATCTAATACAGTACCGGTACTAGATATAGGTAATACTATCAATTGAACTGTTCAATTAAAGGTAGCAAATTTTATGCAACAAAATAAATCATGGGACATATCGTGTCATATAGATGTAAGATTAAATAAGCAACTATACATCTCATCAATAAATAATACAGCATTCACTTAAAATGAAGATAATTGTAAAACGAGGATAGAATGAAGGAAAGGGTTTAATATTAGACAGATCAATTGAGGAAACGATTAATTGATATCTCTAATGGACGCTATTCTTAGATGACAATGATATTGATTTATATGAACTGAAAAATAGCTTTGACAAATTCCTTATCAACCAAAATATGAAAGGCATTTGAGAGTAGCAGGAAATATTATATTGAAAGATTAAAGGATAAATTTAATTAATTACAAAATCAAGTCTCATTTAATAGGCATCCTCAAGGCATTGTTAAATACACTGAATAGTTGATTGAGATATAACTGTTAATGAATTATTCATAACTGTTAATGAATTATTCATAACTGTTACTGTTAATGAATCATTCATAACTATAATGCACATACAAAATCCCTTAAGTGTGAGAATCATATTTTCATGTCCATAAGAAGTCAATGCCTAACAATAAAATAAGAATAAAGACAAAAATGATTTTGTCCAGTAAATGAGCAAATACTGACAATAAATTAAGAATTAAAAAATGTATTAAAATATTAATTGTAATTAACAGTTTCTTTCATTCACTGCTACAAAAAAATTATTTATATAGTTTGATAACTGCATTATATTTAATTTCTTTTTAATACTACAACAAAAATCAACATTAATCATGAAATTACTTATTAAATCAAGACCTCCTAACTGTAGAATATTTGCTATCATATTTGTCTAATATAATGTTCAGATCTATCTGTACTCTATATTCTATAATGGCTGCAGTGTATATCAGATTTCAGATGGAAATTTTATAATCCAAAATGACTATCTTAGACGTTTCCTTCATGGTATTTAAAATAAGAAATAAACATTATATATTTTGACATAAAAATATGGAATAAGTTTTGCTTTGGTTGAACTTTAATTTTGTAATTGTGTAGTAGCATTTAAAATATCAAGAAAAGAAGGTATAATAATTAAATTAATATAGTGTTACCGTTGGTTGGCTGGTTATGGCTTATGTGCTTTGGTAATTGTTTAATGTTAGTGTGATTTACTTTACAAAAGTGAGATACTAATGGTAGTTCATATGCTAAATTCAATTGACTATTAAAAGTAATTAGTTTAAACCATTTTAATCAGTAACAAGATTAGTTTAGGTTTTAATCTAATTTATCAAATTCCACTCATACAGTGTTAAAAGCATTTAGCAATGATGGCAGTATAGTTAGCATAAAGATTGGTTAAAAAGCACTGTGGCGAACACATATACAAGAGATACAAGATACAAGATAACTTTATTGTCAAAATTGTTAACAATTTCAAGATATGTTTTGTACCTGAGTAAAATAAATAATACGATGTGATAACTATATAAATAAATACGAATGATACAAGTGACTATCTTGAAAAGTTTTTGTTAAATAAATTGCATGCTATGTACATTGGTGAAAATCTGAAACGGTTTGTGGATATTTTTTCCTGTATCAGTCTAACCCTTCCTGATCTACTTATAATGATGTCTGAATGTAATGGGTGTGATGGGTCTTGCATAATTGTGTCAAATTTCTTAAGTATGAATATATTAAACATTTCATCTAAAGATTTCACTTCTACACCGATAACTCTGCTGGCCTTGTTTACTAATCTCTGAATTTGACTTTTACTGTTTACATTGATATGAGAAAACCAAACAATAATACAATAAGAAATGATTGATTGAACAACAGAGGAATAAAACATATGAATGAGATGAGAACTAACATTAAACCGTTTCATTTTGTATATAAAGTACATTCTCTTATTAGCCTTGGTACAGAGTTCTTTAGTGTTGCTCTCCCAATTTAGTTTATTATCAATTATTAATCCCAAGTACTTATGACTTTCTACTATTTCAACAATTTCATTATCGATTTCAATATTTACATGATTAGTTTTATTTTTCCTTCTAAAATCGACAATAACCTTTTTAGTTTTTTTGGCATTTAGTTCAAGAAAATTTTGTTTACACCAGACTACAAAATGTTCCAACATATTCATTAAACAGGGATGTATTATTATTTGAAATTAAACCAACTAGGCAAGTAACTTGGGTCAATATCACTATAAAAATCAGAATATAATGAAAAAAGTAAGGGTGAGAGAACGCATCCCTGTGGTGCACCTGTATTACAAGTTAACTGCTTAGATATGCTACCCCTAGGCTAAACTTAACAATCTGTGTTCGTTCATTTAGGAAATCAGAAATCCAGAGATTTAATCGTGGATTTATTCCTAACTTTAATCATTTATCTGTAAGTAAATGAGGCTGAATTGTATTGAACGCTGCAGAAAAATCTAAAAATAATATTCTAGCATAGTTATTTGGATATTCACGATGACCAAATATCAAACATATACTAAATTTAAAGAAGACTAATTTATTAATTCAGCCAGGTTTTTATTTAACAATTAACTTTTTAGTATACTTTTCAGACCTGCTAGTGTTAAAAGATAGGATAGAATTTGTCAAAATCCGGCGAGCAGTCTTAAAGTAACAAGTAAACTGAAATTGCAAGACTACTTGTCCAAAAAACTTCATTTTTGTACAAGACGCAAGAGTTGTAATTTTAAAACATAATTTGATGTAATGTGCACGTTTGTTGATGCGAGTAGTTTAAAAACCCGATTTCTTTTCAAATTCACTGATTTTCGCGTTGGTATTCTATTGTTAGTCAACTGAAACTATTGTTAATTGAAAGGCTTGTTACATAACCATTACGCCAAACTCACATACACATGCTTGTAGTGAAATTAGCCTAATCACAAACAGCATTAAGACACACACAAATATATATATATTTTTTCCCAGAGGAATCTTATGTAGGATAATTTTACAGTAGGCGGAGGTATGCACTCTCGGAGTGGCTTTCTAGTTTTAATTTGTGGCCCATAAGGATAAAAAGAGATGAGAGATTTCTTGCGGCAACACCAAGACACTTTCATGACATTGAAATTTTCCTGTCTCAAAAGCAGTGGTTGGGGAACGAGAGGCTAAAGTCACCCTTCTGCTAGCCACACAGATTTTGAATGGAGACACACTTATACCACCTTTGTAGACTAGAATACTGAGCCGCCTATAGACCTCAAAGATGATTTAACTTTCATGTACCTTTCATACAAATTATCAGTGACTGACTCTTCTTCCATTTGAGATCATAGCAGATCCATTTACTTGTATTTTATGGTAAAGCACTAAAAGTAATGTGTTATTTTTAAGTTTGATGCTAATTTAGAGCAGGTATATATTATTTGCATAATCCATTGTGTTTCAGAATAAATTGTTCACCTGTATTTGTGATGACTTGCATATTTAACTGAATGTACATTCATGTGTCTGGTAAATACCTTACTAGCAGCAAAATTCAACATTTGGATGTTGCAACGGTTTCCTCCAGCTACCTAGTGATATTGATTGGCATAGCACATCTGTTATGTAAGAGATTATCTCTGTTATAGTTTAATATTTGATAGAAAAAGTCATTATCTAACAAACAGAAGTAAATATGGTAAAAAATTTAATGGGAATTGTAGGATCTTTCATTTCATTTTCATTTTCATTTATTTTGTCTTGTCTGTTTCGTGTTTAAAATAGGCCCCCAGTCAATATTTTGTGACGAAACGTGGCGTTCCAATTCAGCCTCCCCCTCTATACACAATACAGGATTCGCCTAAGTTAAGTTAAATTTGTTGTCGTTACTTCTCCAAACAAAAACATAAAAAAATGGAAATACATAAAAATAAATTCATTAATTTAAACTATTTGTGTTACACAAAGTTTTTGGCAAAAGTTATCTACACTAAAATAACCTTTAGTAACATTAGGACACCATTGTACTTAGCAAGTGAATATGGAAATGGGTCCTTTAAAAAAAGAACAACCGATCTTAAATATATAATTATAAAACCCCCAATTGATACTGGTTTTGAGCTGTGTGATTACAAATCTTATTTCCAGACGTCATACAACATATGTGTTTAAAATAATTATGTAAATATGTATTTCATAAGTATGTCGTTGACACACACAAGACACTTACAACATGAGCATTTTGAGTGTGACTTGATGATTCAATCATAAGACCAAGATCTATTGGCTAACAACACTTGAGAATCATTGACTAGCAAATGCATACTGATACTACAGTAAATCTTCAACAACATAATCCTACTTCCGTTGATTTAATCGTAACATAACATGTCATAACTACGATAAAACATCGTTTTATGATCATCAATTTGGTCATAAGTGTCAGAAGACTGGAACTTGCAGCTAAAACTAAATACTTGAAAAGGCAGAAGGATTATTGATAAGTTGTTAAATGAAGTTGAAGATAAAATAGAGAAAAGTTACTTAGGAAAAGAGTTAAGATCAACCATGAGTGCCAACAGCTAAAGAATTTCATGGCAAAATGAAATTGATGTCAAAGTAAATTATTAAATACACTGACACATATCGTAAAATCTCGAGAAGAAGCCCATGGACTTGTTCTTTTATTAGTATTCTTGGGTAGGCTTTTTTTCGAGATTACTTTTGCAAACTGAAATTATCATCATTATCTGGGCAAGCAGATGGAGGGAACATCTACTACTTACAACTTTCAAATGCATTAATGGCCATTCACCATCATATTTATCCTCAATGTTTAAGTTTAATGGCTCCCTTCACCCCAAATGCACCCGTAGCCAAAATTGTAAAACATTAATTACACCAAATTGGAAAATTGCTCAAGGTAAAAGAACCTTCAAATACAGAGCAACAAAGGAATGGAATCTTTTACCAACTGAAACTAGAACAAAAGTAACTGGGAAACATATTTATAAACTCAAAATATAGCAACTCTTATGTCATCCAAGTGATCCTACATTTTTTTATATTTTATTTTTTATATTATATTTGTTTTTAACTGTTCTGTATATATCTTTTAAATTAGGCCTACTGTGTATTTATGTTAAAATTTTTATTTACTTTTAAACTTATAACTGGACCATTTTGAAAAGCAGTACTGCGTTACTGAAAATGCAATCCAGTCAAAAGAAAGAATAAATAAATAAATAAATATAAAGGAGTTGAATTGTCAATGCAGACAAAAGGTTTCACAGAACAAACCAAGGTGCATGCCATTTATTTGTTGGATCATCAAAAAATAAAATCCTATAAAAATGCAGATATTAGTTGGGCAAGTGGTTGAATCCTCAATACAGACATTTATCTGGGCAAGTGGTTGACTATTTAATATAGATATTATCTGGGCAAGTGGTATAATCGTCAATGCAGACATTATCTGGGAGTGGTTGAATCTCCAACAGACATTATCTGGGCAAGTGGTTTAATCACCAATACAGATATTACCTGGGCAAGTGGTTGAATCTCCAACAGACATCTGGGCAAGTGGTTGAATTCCCAATACAGATATGATCTGTCAAGTGGTTAAATCCCCAATACAGACATTTATCTGGGCAAGTGGTTGAATATTTAATACAGATATTATCTGGGCAAGTGGTTGAATCCCCAATATAGATATTATCTCAAAAGTGGTTGGATTTCCAACAAAAACATTACATGGGCAAGTGGTTGAATCTTTAATACAGAGATTATCTGGACAACTGGTTGAATTTTAAATACAGATATTATCTGGGCAAGTGGTTGAATCTCCAACACAGACATTATCTAGGTAAGTGGTTGAATCTTTAATACATATATTATCTGGGAAAATGGTTGAATCTTTATTATAGATATTATCTAGGCAAGTGGTTGAATCTCCAATACAGATATTATCTGGGCAAGTGGTTGAATCTTTAATACATATATTATCTGGGAAAGTGGTTGAATCTCCAATACAGACTATATGGGCATGTGGTTGAATCTTTATTCTAGATATTATCTAGGCAAGTGGTTGAATCTCCAATACAGATATTATCTGGGCAAGTGGTTGAATCTTTAATACAGACATTATCTAGGCAAGTGGTTGAATATTTAATACAGATATTATCTGGGCAAGTGGTTGAATCCCCAATATAGATATTATCTCAAAAGTGGTTGGATTTCCAACAAAAACATTACATGGGCAAGTGGTTGAATCTTTAATACAGAGATTATCTGGGCAACTGGTTGAATTTTAAATACAGATATTATCTGGGCAAGTGGTTGAATCTCCAACACAGACATTATCTAGGTAAGTGGTTGAATCTTTAATACATATATTTTCTGGGAAAATGGTTGAATCTTTATTATAGATATTATCTAGGCAAGTGGTTGAATCTCCAATACAGATATTATCTGGGCAAGTGGTTGAATCTTTAATACATATATTATCTGGGAAAGTGGTTGAATCTCCAATACAGACTATATGGGCATGTGGTTGAATCTTTATTCTAGATATTATCTAGGCAAGTGGTTGAATCTCCAATACAGATATTATCTGGGCAAGTGGTTGAATCTTTAATACAGACATTATCTAGGCAAGTGGTTAAATCTCCAATCTAGGCAATTGGTTAAATCTTTAATACAGCTATTATCTAGGAAATTGGTTGAATCTTTAATACAGACATTATCTGGGCAAGTGGTTGAATCCCCAATACATATATTATCTGGGAAAATGGTTGAATCTCCAATACAGACTATCTTGACCAACAGACATCTGGGTAAATGGTTGAATCTTGAATACAGATATTGTATGAGCAAGTTCTTGAATCTCTAATACAGATATTATCTAGGAAAGTGGTTGAATCTTTAATACAGATATTATCTGGGCAAGTTGTTGAATTTTAAATAAAGAAATTATCTGGGCAAGTGGTTAAATCTCCAATAGAGACATTGTCAAGGCATGTGGTTGAATCTCCAATAAAGACGTTATCTTGGAAAGTGGTTGAATCTTTAATACAGACATTATCTAGGCAAGTGGTTGAATCTCTAATATAGATATTATCTAGGCAAGTGGTTGAATCTACAATATAGACATTATATAGGCAAGGGGTTCAATCTCCAATAGAGATATTATCTTGGCAAGTGTTTGAATCTCTAATACAGCTATTATCTAGGAAAGTGGTTGATTCTTTAATACAGATATTACCTGGGCAAGTGGTTGAATTCCCAATATAGATATTATCTGTCAAGTGGTTAAATCCCCAATACAGACATTTATCTGGGCAAGTGGTTGAATATTTAATACAGATATTATTTGGGCAAGTGGTTGAATCCCCAATATAGATATTATCTCAAAAGTGGTTGGATTTCCAACAAAAACATTACATGGGCAAGTGGTTGAATCTTTAATACAGAGATTATCTGGGCAACTGGTTGAATTTTAAATACAGATATTATCTGTGCAAGTGGTTGAATCTCCAACACAGACATTATCTAGGTAAGTGGTTGAATCTTTAATACATATATTATCTGGGAAAATGGTTGAATCTTTATTATAGATATTATCTAGGCAAGTGGTTGAATCTTAAATACAGATATTATCTGGGCAAGTGGTTGAATCTTTAATACATATATTATCTGGGAAAGTGGTTGAATCTCCAATACAGACTATATGGGCATGTGGTTGAATCTTTATTATAGATATTATCTAGGCAAGTGGTTAAATCTCCAATACAGATATTATATGGGCAAGTGGTTGAATCTTGAATACAGACATTATCTAGGCAAGTGGTTAAATCTCCAATACAGACATTATCTAGGCAAGTGGTTAAATCTCTAATACAGCTATTATCTAGGAAAGTGGTTGAATCTTTAATACAGACATTATCTGGGCAAGTGGTTGAATCCCCAATACATATATTATCTGGGCAAGTGGTTGAATCTTGAATACAGACATTATCTAGGCAAGTGGTTAAATCTCCAATACAGACATTATCTAGGCAAGTGGTTAAATCTCTAATACAGCTATTATCTAGGAAAGTGGTTGAATCTTTAATACAGACATTATCTGGGCAAGTGGTTGAATCCCCAATACATATATTATCTGGGCAAATGGTTGAATCTTGAATACAGATATTGTATGAGCAAGTGCTTGAATTTCTAATACAGATATTATCTAGGAAAGTGGTTGAATCTTTAATACAGATATTATCTGGGCAAGTTGTTGAATTTTAAATAAAGATATTATCTGGGCAAGTGGTTAATCCCCAATAGAGACATTGTCTAGGCATGTGGTTGAATCTCCAATAAAGACGTTATCTTGGAAAGTGGTTGAATCTTTAATACAGACATTATCTAGGCAAGTGGTTGAATCTCTAATATAGATATTATCTAGGCAAGTGGTTGAATCTACAATATAGACATTATCTAGGCAAGGGGTTCAATCTCCAATAGAGATATTATCTTGGCAAGTGTTTGAATCTCTAATACAGCTATTATCTAGGAAAGTGGTTGATTCTTTAATATAGATATTATATGGGCAAGTAGTTGAATCTCCAATACAGATTTTTCTGGGTGAGTGGTTGAATCTCAAATACAAACATTTTCTGGGCAAGTGGTTGAATCTTTAATACAGACATTATCTAGGCAAGTGGTTAAATCTCCAATACATACATTATCTGGGCAAGTGGTTGAATCTTTAATAGAGATATTATCTGGGCAAGTGGTTGAATCTCTAATACAGATATTATCTGGGCAAGTGGTTGAATTTTAAAAACAGATATTACCGGGGCAAGTGGTTGAATCCCCAATACATATATTATCTGGAAAAGTGGTTGAATCTCTAATACAGACTATCTGGGCATGTGGTTGAATCTTTATTATAGATATTATCTGAGCAAGTGGTTGAATTTTAGATACAGATATTATCTAGGCAAGTGGTTGAATCTCCAACACAGACATTATCTAGGCAAGTGGTTGAATCCCCGATACAGATATTATCTGGGCAAGTGGTTGAATTTTAAATACAGATATTATCTGGGCAAGTGGTTAAATCCCCAATACTGACATTATCTGGGCAAGTGGTTGAATATCCAATAAAGATGTTATCTTGGCAAGTGGTTGAATCTTTAATACAGATATTATATGGAAAAGTGCTTGAATCTCAAATACAAATATTATTTAGGAAAGTGTTGAATCTTTAATACAGATATTATCTGGGCAAGTGGTTGAATTTTAAATACAGATATTACCTGGGCAAGTGGTTGAATCCCCAATACATATATTTTCTGGGAAAGTGGTTGAATCTCCAATACGGACTATCTGGGCATGTGGTTGAATCTTTATTATATATATTATCTGAGCAAGTGGTTGAATTTAAAATACAGATAATATCTGGGAAAGTGGTTGGTTGGTTCTTTAATATATATATAGTATCTGGGCAAGTGGTTGAATCTCCAATACAGATTTTTCTGGGCAAGTGGTTGAATCTCTAATACAGACATTATCTGGGCCAGTGGTTGAATCTTTAATACAGACATTATCTAGGCAAGTGGTTAAATCTCCAATACAGACATTATCTGGGCAAATGGTTGAATCTCTAATACAGCTATTATCTAGGAAAGTGGTTAAATCTTTAATAGAGATATTATCTGGGCAAGTGGTTGAATCTCTAATACAGATATTATCTGGGCAAGTGGTTGAATTTTAAAAACAGATATTACCTGGGCAAGTTGTTGAATATTTAATACAGATATTATCTGGGCATGTGGTTGAATCCCCAATATAGATATTATCTCGAAAGTGGTTGGATTTCCAACACAAACATTACATGGGCAAGTGGTTGAATCTTTAATACAGAAATTATCTAGGCAAGTGGTTGAATCTTCAATACATATATTATCTGTGAAAGTGGTTGAATCTCTAATACAGACTAAATGGGCATGTGGAAGTTGTTGAATCTCCAATACATATATTATCTGGGAAAATGGTTGAATCTACAATACAGACTATCTTGAGCAAGTGGTTGAATCTCCAATACAGACATCTGGGCAAATGGTTGAATCTTGAATACAGATATTGTATTAGCAAGTGCTTGAATCTCTAATACAGATATTATCTAGGAAAGTGGCTGAATCTTTAATACAGATATTATCTGAGCAAGTTATTGAATTTTAAATAAGATATTATCTGGGCAAGTGGTTAAATCCCCAATAGGGACATTGTCTAGGCATGTGGTTGAATCTTTAATACAGACATTATCTGGGCAAGTGGTTGAGTCTTTAATACAAATATTATCTGGGCAAGTGATTGAATCTCTAACATTACCTAGGCAAGTGGTTGAATTTTAAATACAGACATTATCTTGGAAAGTTGTTGAATCTTTAATAGATATTATCTGGGCAAGTGGTTAATACAGACATTATCTAGGTAAGTGGTTGAATTTTAAATACAGACATTATCTTGGAAAGTGTTTGAATCTTTAATACAGATATTATAGTCCGGTGGCAGGAGGGGGGTGTCACCACCCGAAAGGGGACAAATTGCCATCCAACTTTTCTAGACCAGAATTTTCCGTAGATTACGAATATGGAAGGTAATCGATCAGGATAGGAAGCGTTTTCGAGATATAAGGGGTCAAAGTTCAAAATTGACCAATTACAACAATTTATTATGTATAATTATGTATTATAACAAATTTATTGAAGCACAATTTGGTCTTTTATTACATTTTTATGATTATAGGTATCTATTCAATCATCTTAAGAAAAAAAAAACCCTTTGTGATTAAGGGTCAAATGTCAATATTGACCAATCATAGAACGTACCTATAGTCCGGCAGCCAAGGGTTTAACCTTGCAATGTTTTCTATATTTTTTTTTTGATGGATTTTGATTCGCGATACCATCAGAATGAAGATTTTTTTTACTGGACGGCTGTCAGCATTGAGCAATTTGTATAATTAGCATAAACAAAATGACCGCTATTTTTTTTTATAAAACATGATATATCTCTGGAAATAGTGGACGTAATGAGATAATTTTGGTGTCAAATTGTTCACAATGTATATGTTTATATTAGCTCTAACAGAACTTTCTTTGTAAAATTGACCGGAACCCCCATTTTTTCAACTTTGACCTCTTTTCGCTTTATCTAAGAGTAACAGCAGGTCAGAGAGAATTAAAAATAGGAGCAAATTGTTCCCAAGATATACATTTATATTCAGTGCAACAGATGATATTGCTTGAAAATGACCGGAAGTGTGGTTATTGACCTTTGACATAATTGAATAACATAACTTAATAGATATTTGTCGTAGGGAGCCAATTTTGGTGTCAAATTATTCATATATATGGTTATACTTGCCATAATGCAACATTTTTTTCAAAAAATGACTGAAAGACATATGTTTCTGTAATTTTAACCTTTGACCTGTTTTTCTCATCTAAATAACGACATAGCATAGATATTCAATCTAATCCTGTACATAAGAGCCTATCGGGGCGGATTTAATTAAAAGAGGTGTGGAAGGGGAATACTACTACTACTATACAATACCATGTCTTTCAGAAGCATTTGAGCAATTTCATTCAGGTATCCATGTATCTCTAAATAACCCGAATGTACGGCTCATAGAGAATCCAGAAGTTACCCTTGGTTCATTTTGGCAAATCCATATGGGTTCCTTTTAAAAGGATTGAGGGTGCAGACAGGCTTTTTCCATGGCTTAATCTTGGAACCCACAGTTTTAGTTACCCTTTATATTTCTAACACAGTAACTTAAATGTTGCCAAATGCATTGATCCGATACAGGGGCCAAATGTAGAACTGAACATACAGTAGAGAACCACAGAATGGTCTAAATAGATGACCTGTTGTTTCATTTTAGGCCAAATCCATATGGGTTCCTTAAGAATCGAGAGTGCACAGGCAGCTTTATTCCATGTGCCTGTCTATATAAACCCACATTGTAAAATTATTATTACTGTATTGTTATATTTCCATTATGGGGCTTAATGTCCACGGAGGACCGGCCCTTTGGTTAATTTGGCAAATCCATATAAGTGTTCCTTAAGGATCGAGAGTGCATAGGCAGCTTTATTCCATGGGCCCCGCCTGTCTATTAACCCACAGTGTCACCCCTTATATGTCCATTATGGGCCTTATAATGTCCATCCATGGAGGACCGGCCCTTGGGAGATTGATTTGGGCAAATCCATAATTGTTCCTAAAGGATCGAGAGTGCACAGGCAGCTTAATTCTATGGGCCCCGCCTGTCTATATGAACCCACAGTGTCAGCCATTATATTTCCATTATGGGGCTTAATGTCCATCCATGGAGGATGACCGGCCCTTGGGTTAATTTGGGCAAATTCATATATGTTCCTTATGGATGATCAAGGGTGTACAGGGATATTTATTATATCTCTATGAACCCACTTTTTCACCCCACATACAGTATTTCCAATATAGGGTCTCTTGTAGCCCCACATATAAAACCCGAAAAGCCCATGAAGGTCGGCCCTTGGGTTCACTTGGGCAAATCCATAAATGTTATTTAAAGATTGAGGGTGCACATTTAGTTTTATTCTATAGTTCATCTACAGTATGAACTTACCCCATATTAATTTCTAATACAGGGCCTTATGTAGCACACCACATTCTTAGAGGGTTCATTCGGGCAAATTCATATGGGTTATTTTAGAATCCATTGTGTAGGCAACTCTTTCCTGTATGGGCCAAACTATCTGTGGCTATATAAAAGCCTGTGGTTTGTCTGTGTAGTGAGTTGTGGATTGAGTTAGGCCACCTGGATCTGCCTATGCCCTATCCTGTGGACGAATTGGTATTCTCTGGTTCTGATGAATAGTAATTTATTTTCCAAAAACGAATATTGTAGCCCTAATAAATGCAACTGCGTAGTGGCAAATCATTGAAGGTCAGCGTAACATTTTAACATCATAACATTTTAACAGTCATAATATTAATTTTATTATTTATTTTACAGTATTATTATTATTATTATTATTATTATTATTACTTGTATAGCGCACATTTATACAACATTTATTTTATAATCAGCGGCGCTTCACATCAATTAGTATCGTAACATTCATTGAAATATAGTGCTTTTAAATGTTTTTTAAACTGATTATAGTCGTCTAAGTGCTTAATGTGACTTGGTAATCTGTTCCAAATTTTGGGTCCTGCTACGGCGAACGAACGGTCAGCAAATGTCTTTCGTTTAGTTCGTGGGATTGTCAGGTTATAATTGCTGGTGCTTGAACGAGTACTGCGAGAAACATTCCGCACAGTAAGAATATCTCTCAGGTAACTTGGAGCGGAACCTTTAAGCGAACGCCATACAAGACACGCTATTTTGAATTGAAATCTATGAGACATCGGAAGCCAGTGCAAGGATCGCATGGCGTTAGTTGCACTGTCATACCGACCTTTCCTGACAATTATTTTCGCAGCTTGGTGCAGTAACCTCTTCATTGGAGCAAGGGTATTAGCAGGTAAACCATAATACAATGCATTGGCGTAATCAATATGTGACAGCACGAGCGATTGAACTAGTTGTTGGCAAAGGTCCTTGGAGAGAAATTTGCGGATTTGACGAATATAGTATAAATTAACAGCTATCGTTCTGCATTTATCACGTATGTGGTTCTTATTATAATACATTAAAAATAATTCGCACTAGAAAAAATACCATAACTTCAATGATCAAATAACAATCGATCTTATAGTTTGAATAACTTTGCATTATTTAGTATATCACTTGTTCAAATGTTGACATTTGACCTATGTCAACTGGTGTTATGATGAATGTGTTCTTTTTATTGTGTATGATTGATGTCTTAACAGAATGATGAAACATAACATTTTGTCTTATATTTTTAGATGTTATTCGGTTTTATATGCAAATTTTGTGATTGGTCAATATTGACATTTGACCTTTAATTGCAAAGTATTTGTTTTATAAGGCGACTGAATAGATACCTATAACCATAAAAATGTATTAAAAGACCAAATTGAACTTCAATAAATTGGTTATAATACATATGTATATACTGTAATACATTGTTATAATTTGTCAATTTTGAACTTTGACCCCTTATCTCTTCCTATTCGCTTCCTATCCTGATCAAAGTCTGATTTGAGTAAATACAGTATTATAATTATATTAATCAAAATTATAATGAAATAACTTTACTGATCAAATAATTTGATTACTTGTAAAACCATCAATATCATAGTTTGGACAACTTTGCATTTATGTGTTAACTAATACGCGTATTAAAATGTTGACCTTTGACCTTATGTCAACTGATGAAATTGACCTTATGTTAACTGATGAAATGATGTATTCACTCTTTTACATTGCATATGATTGATTAACAGGATGAGAAAACATCCAATTTTTTATTAAATACTAGTTTTTACTTGGTTTTATAGGAACGTTCTATGATTGGTCAATATTGACATTTGACCCTTAATCCCAAAGGATTTTTTTTTTCAAAAGGTGATTGAATAGACACTTATAATCATAAAAATGTAATAAAAGATCAAATTGTGCTTCAATAAATTTGTTATAACTAGGTCGTGCCCACAGATGGTTCTCGTATACATAATAATTTCAGCGTTAAAAAACTGACGATTTCAAATGTACGTACAATAATACATGTCGTTTACAGAAACAAATAAATAGACACTGATTTATGTACTCAACTAAAATTAGCACCATGGGAATTACTTCCGAAAGAGAAACTTGTCACAAAATGAGACCAATTGTTTAAGTCAAATTTAAACAAACTTAATTTGTGTTTTGTATGTAATATTAGGGTTGAGGGATGGGGAAGAGGATGGGTGCAAAGATGAACAATTTTTAAATATATTCTTTATTTTGTAACGAAATATTAATTAACATGTTTTACAAATAATATACCACTAAACACAGTAAAACATTGCGATGTAATACTTTGTTGAAACTATCACCGTCGTAGTCGATTGAAATAGTACAGTACATGTAACGATACACTACGACGTATGTTTATATATAATGTTAAACAATTGGTGAAAACCACCTCTATTCGGGGCAAATCATAAATTCGATTTAATCGGTAATAAATATTAAATTACGGCGACTGAAAACGTTAGCTCATTATTTCGGGTATTTTTCAAGATGGACATCCATTAGACAGTGTATACCACGATCGGAAAACACCCCTATCTGGAGCAAATCGTTGAACCTAAATTCGTTTTAATCGTCAATAACTAATTATCTAACTTAATTTAATTAGTAAACAGGGTTACATCAGATGGTTAAAATCAGTACCGAAAGTACGAACCAACTTTATATACCATCGAGTAAAAATTCTAAAAGTAAGGCGCGATTTACCGAATTTTGCCCTTACGTAAATTTATATATAGATACATATACATAATACATTGTTGTAATTGGTCAATTTTGAACTTTGACCCCTTATATCTCGAAAACGCTTCCTAACCTGATCGATTACCTTCCATATTCGTAATCTACAGAAAATTCTGGTCTAGAAAAGTTTGATGGCAATTTGTCCCCTTTCAGGTGGTGATTCCCCCTCCTGACACCGGACTATTATCTAGGAAAGTGGTTGAATCTTTAATACAGATATTATCTGGGCAAGTGGTTAAATCGCCAATATAGACATTATCTGGGCAAGTGGTTGAATCTCCAATACAGACATTATCTAGGCTAGTGGTTGAATCTTTAATAGATATTATCTGGGCAAGTGGTTAATACAGAAATTATCTAGGCAAGTGGTTGAATTTTAAATACAGACATTATCTTGGAAAGTGTTTGAATCTTGATTACAGATATTATCTGGGCAAGTGGTTGAATCTTTAATACAAATATTATCTGGGCAAGTGGTTGAATCTCCAATAAAGACGTTATCTTGACAAGTGTTTGAATCTCCAATACCATTGTGATTTTGTGATGACAAGAACAATCAATAAACAACCAAAATGAGTCTGAAAACTAAAAAACCCCAACAAAAAACTCTATTCTCATCTATTATTGTTATTAACTTATAAACAAGGTCTTTCTCTCCAACCAATAGAAATCTGCAAATGAAGAATTTTAAATATTTACTATTAATATTATTAATAGTTACTCTAAATTATATATTTAGAAAATTTACAGACCATATAATTAAAACAAATTTAGTACAAACCCTCCTTTGGAAGAAAAAGGAAGAGGGAGGAGAGATGGAACCCCTAGGACTATAGGCAAACTTTGTTGGGGTTCCAAAGTGTTCACCTGTATAATATTACATTTTATAGTTTATATCATAATGTTCATAAATCATCAAATAAACAATGTAAAGAAATCACTATTCTAATATTGTTTTTTTCAAGACATTAAATAGACAACTTCATTCAAAGAGCAATTTATTATATAAAAAAAACAAGAATAATGTTTGGGTATCATAAAAAAAGCTTGAATATTTCAATTAAGACACAAAATATACAAATCGATCAATCAATGTCCTCATTATTAGCATGGTTGTTTAAGTATCTTAGAAATAAGTGAATAGAAAGTTTACATCATCCCAGGAGACGCATTAATCATTACAGCCTTTAGCTGAGATCAATATATTGTCTGACAAATGCTTGTTATTGTTATGATATGTTTGGTCCTTTTGGAATCATCACTTATCACACACAGCCTGCACATACTGTATAAATAATCATTGATTGAATTTAGACCGACGTTTTAATAGAAAATAATTTTGTCTAGGTATAATTTGTTTAGTGAAAAACTGTAAAACAAAGTGCAGCACTATTTAGATATTTAGTTCATAATACAACTGCAAAATGTGTGTATCACTCTAAATGCCTTGTGAAAAAACCCCAAAAACAAAATTTTATGGGTACATGGTTGGTTGTACAGTACTAAAATAGTAGTTTTAGTAATAAACAAAATCTTCAATAGCGCCCTCTATCTTATATCATACAATACAATGCATTGTACAACTGTAATAAAAAGAGAGAGACAAGAGAAAACTTGTGGTTGAATAAAGATGTATTGGATACGCTATGTGAGTTATGGTTCAGCCTAAAATGTCTGCCGTTTAGGAGTCTTTTAAAAATGTACAATTTAATTTGGCATCATTTAGATCTAAAACAAATTGTAGATTTGGAGTTAACAAAAAATTACAAAACTTAAGATACTTCACATAATGACTTCAGAAAATACTTATCACACTTAAATATTGACAACTTGGCTTTGAAAATCAAAGTCATCATTTTAGATAATGTAAAATAAAAACTAAATAAATACCAAACCTAAAATCCGGTTATAAAAGTCATCATATCATTTTTTTTTCTTTGATTTACAGACATTTTAATATCCAAAATCTAAAATTTGATATTTACAATAATGATGAAATTTTAATTTATAAAATGTTATAAATTATAATAACTGAAAGTGAAAATAAAATATAATATAAAAATGAAGATCTAATTAATTTTTAAATAATGTATTTAATTTAAATTGATGGCCATACACATTGATAGTCATGTATTTTGAGAGAAAATGAATATAATAGTGATCGAAATGTGATTATAAAAATAGTATACATTTAGCATGTCACATATTTGTACAGTTGGCCTATAGAACATTTCCACATTAAGTTTAGTAAAACTATTTTCATTGAAAATAATTAACTAAAAGATAATTTGGCTCTCCTTACAATCATTCTTTTACTCTGTTCAATTTAAACTTGATTAACTCTTGTATTTAAACAAACATTTATTTTAAAGAGAAACCTTGACATTTCTTTTGGTTGTTTTAACTTTCTGCTTATTTATTTTGTATGTGAAATGAGAAAGTGCTAGCAGTGTTAGCCTGGCAAATGATTATAACTGCGCATCTAATTAGTTTTACAAAACAGTCCAGTGAACACCTTAACAGTCCAGTGAACACCTTCAGTAATTTCCTGCCAAAACCTCCATTGGAAAACATTATTCTATTTGTGAATGATAGAAAGTTAACCGTAAAAAGTTTAGTAAAATCTGTAGTAAAATATACAGACACTTTGGTTTAAATAAATAAATAAATAAAATATTAAATAAATTAATAATTGTTAAATTCTGTGGCAACAACAACAACATAATAATTGACACCAATCAGGGGGATGGGACAGGTCAAAATACAGTATACTTGTAACTGCTCATATCAAGGGGCTAAATTACAAGTTACAATATAAATGAAGCATATTATTGTGGTCACCACTTTTTCAAGGCACATTTTTTTTTGGCTTCAGTTATTTTTCTGAAAGTAAATGCCCATGTTAATATCTGCGAAAATTGTGTACTTTTGTAATCTTTGTATAAATGTTCCAGACCTTTTAAGCCTGTTTTCCTGTCGACGTTATTCGACGCTATCGTTAACAAAAATCAGCGATCTTCAACGTAAACATAGAAATTTTAACGATTTACAGGAAAAGGGACTTTTTTAACTAACGATGACGATACAAAATGTCGGCGATTTACAGGAAAAGGTGTAATAATCGACGCTAATCGACGCTACAAGTCGCGATCGTTTACAATCGCAAGAGTTGAATCCAGTTCAACTCTAGCGATATCGAAACGCTAAAACGTAAGAACTGGCAAATCATCATGGCGATACAGCACATGACGTCACATAATTGATGGCAAATTCTCCTGACTACATTTATTTTTGTTGCATCGCGGCGCGGTCAAAGCTAGGCCTAGCAGCCTTACCAAAGTTACTATAAAATGATGTTCCGGAAAGTAGGCGCGGGGATATTAGGTAGGTCAAAGTCTTAAGCCTAGTCCAAAATGCTATTTGGACTAGGATAGGCCTACTGAGAACGAAGAACCATCAGTATAGAGATATTAGTATGCCTAGGCCCACGTGTCCTACACTGTGAGCCTACTGCTAGAGGCAGGGGAGTCCTCTATTCATTTTTGCGCGTTACGACGACTTCGAGAAAGAAGACCGGAGTTTCAACTCTAACGTTCAACGCTAGAAATCAAATGTTCGCGCTATCGTTAACATTTCAACTTGATCGTTTTCAAACGATCGTCGTTGAACTTTTAACGATTAACGATGATAGCGTCGACAGGAAAACAGGCTTTAGGGAGTCCAGTAAAGATCTTGTCTATAACATTGTAAAAACCATTAATGGTTCAAAAGGGAAATGGCGTGCAACTTTACTGAATGCGGTAATTAAAAACATCAAAATGAAATCCAAACAATCAGAAGTAACACTGGGGACAGAGTAATTTAACTATGATCCAAGCAGCGGTACTGTAACATATACACCAACATAAATGAGCCACAAAACTGCAATATAGATAGAATATAACCCTATTAAATTACTTGCATCTGATATTCAAAACTGTTCACACCGGATCTTGTGTAAACTGAATAGATTTGGATTTTTGCAACAGATTAATAAAGACACTGTACACTATGCAAAGAAAGATATACAGATGCATGCATACAATTTCATCAACGAGCTGCATACTTTGACATACTTCCGAAATTCAATATTTTTTTTAATGGCAAGGTATATCTTATATATTCCTAAAATTAATAGTTGCAAACATGTATATCAAATCAATAAACCTTTTTGCTTCCTAAATTCATTCATCACTTATTATACCATTGACACTAAAGCTAAGAGTGCCCAAATCCAAAGATTGCCAAGCCCATTTGATGCTGCTGTTACCTAAAGCCATGGTGCCAGAGATGGATCCATTCTTAAGATTGTCAGGCCCAGTTGCTGCTGCTGTTACCTAACGGCATGTTTCCAGAGATGGATCCATTCTACAGATTGTCCGGAATGTTGTTTGCTGTTGCTTTCTAAAGCCATGGGTGCCATGATGGATCCATTCTACACAGGTTGTCAGGACTGTTTGCTGCAGCTACCAGGGTACTTATCTTGCTCTCTCCTCCTTCAAACTGTGCAAGATCTGGAAAAAAAAATACAAAAACCAAATCAATGAACTGTTCACACATTTATGTGTGTAGTCTAAAGTATTACCCAGGATTACCATAGATACAATGAATGACAAAATTAATTTCACATTTAATATACATAAATATATATATTAAAAGTTTCCACGACATACATGGTCAAAGGAAGAAGTAATTTCTGATTTTAGACCCAGGCATGTGCTAGCCAGAGACAGAGACATTATATTGATATATTACATAGCCTATGTAAATACGCTAACGTGATTGGTTGAAACTGCATCACATGACTACCGCTGCGAGGATCGTAAATCGTATATATCCCCGAGAACGATGATATTGACTGTGTAATTTTCGCGTAATTATCGTGTCCCCTGTCATTAAACATATAGATTCTCGAGTACGATGATATTGACTGTGTAATTTTCGTGTGCCAACACTCGCGTTGCCGATAAATAAACAAAAGTCATCTACTCGATCTTGAACTCGGGTGGAATTGTCACTCCATCGCAAGACAACGCTTCAACCGCTGCGCCACGGAAGTTGCTTGAAGAAATTAATCATCTAAACTATTTAAACTATGCATACATAGCGCCCTCATTTGTTATAAGTCCACCCTAAATGTGATGAAACACCGTTTGTGATTGGTCAATACTCACGGTAGTAACCTAGTAACTAGTACGCGCTGAACATCCGGTGATTCGGCTCCTCGAAGATCGAGAAGAAGACGAATTGTTTATTCGGCCTACCTGATTATAATATTATTATTTTTAATAGGCTTATTGATGGAAATTCTTCTGTTAATTTAAACGACCTAGGCCTAAGTGAATATTTTATTGCCAAGGAATCATTAATTAGTAATTATCGGTATATTATTCTTCGCAAGGTAAGGTGTCTAGGCAGGCTTGTTTAAATACAATACAAATACTATAGGAGGCCTAGCCTAGTTTCACCCAACCCAGCAGACTTGTTCTTGGCTATATAATATAACAGATATTGCCTTTTATATCGGTTAAATATAAGATTTGACATCCCCTCGGGAATGATATTAAGTTCTCGGGGAATATATATTTCCCTCAGCTGCCGCTTCGGGAAATATATATTCCCTCGAACTTAATATCATTCCCTCGGGGATGTCAAATCTTATATTTAACCTCTAAGCAGTCAATATCTGTATAATACTACAGTCAGAAACAGTACTTGAAGAAGCATAGGCTACAGTAATGAAAGAGGAAAAAAATAAATTAATATAGACAAAGTAAAAGTACAGTAAATTAAGACATATGCATATTGATTGGGGGAATATTTAGAAATATTTGAAACATAATTTAATCTCAGTCTGCATTATGAATTAATTGGTGGATTTGTCAGATTCAGAACCACACGGATCAGAGCTGGCATGCATAATTAATATTAAATGCTATATATTTATTCCAATCGATCAATCATATATTTCCTCCTTTGTTTATATTGGTACTGCGCGTCTGCTAAGAAAATGCTACAAAAGTTTTAAGTTCCTGTTGAAGATGTGAAGCAGATGATCCTCTTTTCAGAATATATCATGTCGTTAACCTCCACATGAACTATACTTCCTCACAAGATCAATAGCTCATGTCTTGCCTTAATGACAGACTGCTATTTTATCTTGTTAATAAGCACATGAATGTGGTTTACATTAATTCTAGATTCAATACATGAGCCCTTTGATTGTGACAGGTCATAAAAACTTTAATTTAGGTTGTAAACTAACCATGCCAGTTAAACACCACTGTATATCGCCCTTTACAACCTGTCAAGCTGTGATTATAATGATCACACATTTAGCAAATTTACATAAATCATGAAAACCAGGAGAAAAATCTTTAGGAGAAAAAAACTAGCTTGATAATGATAGTTATACGTTTGACTTTCTCCTTTAAAAAAGAAAAATATATACTCATAAAAATTAGGGTATTCTATTAGATTAGAATGCAGATTTATGTTGACAGCCTAAATTAGTAAATTATTGTTAAATTGGATGTAAATCCAAGTGGTTATGATTATTGGGCAAATCAAGAAGGGATGCCCATGGCACCTTTTACTTAATTGTGTTTAAAAGACAAAAATGCAACCAATATATGCAAAATATAAAAATACAAGGTATCTTGAAACATCTATTCATTGGAATAATTTGTAATCATAATTTTAAACTTTCTCTTTGGCAACATAGTGTACCTAAAAACCTGCTGCTGGCTTGTATTATTATACATTCCTTAAACAAGATGTGAATGCATTTTGTTTCAATCCATTAATTGTGATAATAAAACGATATACACCCAGTCACTCAACATTGTTTTAAAAAATGGAACATGATTCTAAACTAAATGCTTTTATTTAAAGTTGTTGAATGAGTTCTAGACATTATTATTTTGTATGTACCCTATGTTACTTAATATAGATATATTTTTTAAACATCATACAATTCAGGATTGAATGGTTTGATTTACAGTAAGTTAAAAAAGTCAAAATATTCAACAGAATTTTTCTAAATACAGTAAACTCCTCCCTATATATGTTTTAACACTAAAGCCAACCCCTATCCCCAAGATGTCCCCTTATAGTGTGGGTTCCACTGGTTGACATTCATCAACTTAAGAATTTTATTACAAATATTTTGGTGCCTACATTAATGACGGTGTTTTTAGTCATTGGAGTTCATCACTCATTAAAAGCTGACTAATGAGCTTTTAATGAGTTTAATGTTGTTTTTTACTTACTTTGTAACCTGGTCATGATAGCATTCACTGCTCTCATTACAGTAGTATTCAGCAACTCTCCTTTCATGTTGAAGGGCTGAGAACCTGCTGGTAAAGTATCATCTTGCTTCTATGAAAAATAATATAGATATATACTGAGAACTTTATACAGATGTTACCTGATTAGAAGTGAAAAATAACATTTGATACTCCCGAGGTAATCATGTTTTTCTCAAGAGAAAATATGGTTACGTGGAATAGATATATTTTCATAACAGTTATAGACCAAAACATCCACTATAGATGGCGCACACTACAGAGCAGTTTTACTCTTTTTTTTGCAATATTTTTTTACCAAAATAAAAGAGAGACAGGAAGACATTAACACAATAACAAACCACTCTGCCAGACGAGAATGGAAACAAACTATGAAAAAGATTAAGTATTTTGAATTTCTATGCTGTCAAATACAGCTGATTCAGTTAATGTACTGGAGAATAAACACTGATATTTTCAAAGTTTATATTTCATTTTGCTGAAAGATTAATGGATCATAAACATCATCCATACCTTCTTATCCCAGGCTATCATTTCATCCCTCAATATAGCACGCAAAAGCGCAACCAACTGGAAATTGGGTTGTACGAGGCAACGTGCACTTGATATCATTGATGCGGACAGCAAACCATTTATTCCAACGGATGTCAAGAACTCGGCAATGTTCGGTGTGAGGCGGAATGGTACAGGCCGGTTAGCATCGAGTTCACCTGAGGCAAGATATAAATATAAAAATATTTCGTTAAAGTGATGTTAAAGTAGTAGTCTACTTGCCTGTTTATGCTATGAGGAAAAAATGGTTAGAAATGATGTGAATACTTAGCCCAATTTCTTGGTAGCTAAAGGGACCCCAAAAAGGAATTGCTGTCATTCTATAAAAAGAGGTACTACCTACTAATGACATGTATACCAAGCATATTGCAATGTCACTGAGTTTCGTTTTCTAATATTTAGTTAAAGTTAATGCTTCATGTCAAAATGTTTGTGCATAAAACGCTTCAATGATTTTATTGATCCCTCTTCAAATGTGATATGTCAATGACATCATTATGACTTAGTGGCGTCAAGTTTGCCATAAAAAAATATTAAAGCATCAATTTGAAGCAGATTGTGGGTAATGAGGCCATCGCCAACAACCACCCACTAATATATTGTATCATTGAACAGTAATTACCATCTACTGCACACAACACATTACATTCACTCAATTAAAAATCCAAAAAATAACAAAAAGGTGTTTTATTCTTAGCAGTAAAGTATGAAATTAATTATAAAATGCTATTATATCTTAGGGCTTATTTCCATTGAAAAAAAAACCACAAAAGAATGGTGTTCTTCGAAACCGGTTTATAAAAAAGATCGCGCTGCAATTGCTTCACAGAAAGCTACAACTATTAATCTAGATTAAATTTTGAATTAATGTATTTAATTATCTTTTTTAATATTTTAATTTAAATTACTCTGAAACTACCTACTCAGATTTTGATTGTAATGCCAAATTTCGATTTAAAAAAACCACACAGAGTGAAATATTTGGCAAATTGCAGAGAATGACAGAGGGCAACTCCAATTAACATTTAGCCCAATATGTAATACACATAACTCTCTTTTTTTTTTACTGACCTGGTCTGTTTGTATATGAAGTATACTATTTAGAACAAAAATTGAAAGTTGTGTTGTATTTATTAGTAATATTTCCCATTTTAACATCACCAGTGAATACACTGTTATAGTGATATATTATACAATAGTTATACATAAAAAAAAATCATATTTTCTATGTGTAAGTGTAATCCTGTAACAGTTCAAACACAGACGTTTAAATTCCATGTTTACAATTCGTATTGCAATTGACACGGGCAACAGCATTATTACCATAATGAACAATAGGATTTAACTATTTCTAGACTTTTACACCTTTTCAACAACATTCTTCTCCCCTAAGGGTCCCATCGTGTCACTGCCAGTCAACTATGGTGCCATTACGTCTGTGTAAGTACTACTGGGCAATTCCAGCGAAAGGTCACCCAGTACAACAAAACTTGTATTAATTATAATTGTTTTTTTAAATATATAATATGAAAAAAAACAAATATTGTTGTCTGATGTACATTTTAAAAATGTTTTCTTTCCTTGATTTTTTTTTCTGAATTTTGCTAAAAACTGAATTTACAAACATATACTGTAAAATGATTTTTCTAACATGAAGGCAATTTTGTTGAATATTTTTAAGGAAATGCATAATTAAAATGTTTCCTAGAAATTAAAAAATGTTGACTGTTCAAAATTTCTTAATTTTAGGTGTGTACGTCCATAACAAAAACACAAATCATTTTTTCTTAGTTGAGTATTAGATATTGATATGGATTTTTTTTAGCTGAAACTATCATTTTTTAGCCTTATGATTAAATGATTAAAAAATAATCCATAAATCGTGAACATTTCATTTAATTATCTTTTTTTTTGTCGAAGGCATAATAATCAACATCGACTATATTTGAGGGAAGATTAAATATTTTTAATAGCCAAATAGAGTACAATGTTTCAGAATTTACATTTATTTGTTCAATATTATATCTATATCTATGTGATTGAATTTATTTGTCTCAATAGTACATTAAATTTAAACTTATAGTATAGTATAGTAGTTTGAGTAGCTTAATTTGGATGTTAAAATGTGATTAAAACAATTTACTTTATTTTAAAAGTCTAGGCCATTTGCTTTCATAGAGAAATATTAAAAGTAAAAATATTACGTATTTAAGGCTGATCTGTAAAAGGTCTTGGCATCTAGCTTGCCATGTTTTAATCCAATATTAAACCTTTGTGGTTCCACAATATCTTAATATGAAAATAGTAGTTTGAAGAGAAAATTATTTAGATACTGTACATTTACCTCAAATTGATTTTATAAAAAATATTGTTTAAGGCTGAAATTGTTGAGTTTGATACATGAAGTGTACAGTATGCATGGGAAATATGTATTTAAAGCAAGTATGTGTGTATAGCCTAGTTTTTCTATCTACTTTATATGATGTAAACCAAGGTTTAAATATAATAATAAATTAATAAAAATAATCTACAACAATAATATAATAACAATCTGCTATATTATTAGTATCAAGTCTATTTTAATCAGATACATACAGTAGTCACCATGCCACCAGATACAAATAGTTTATGGTAAATTTAGGCAAAATTTAACAATATTAAACTTCTTTTTATTCCGAAATAACTTTTCTCTGGCTTCAACCATTTTCCATTTGTCAAATGATAACGACCCTAAAAATAGTGGACTTAATCAACTCAAAACTTTTCATCATATTTTATATATTACGTTTCAAAATACAATTCACAAAAGTCTTCAAACTGTACGTAAAGTTGCAATTGCCCTACTAGTACACCGTGGTAACTCTCTACTCGTCTCGAAAGATGTAATGGGTTCTTTTAAGTGAACATGAGCAATGTGTGTACACTGGACCTACACTTTATAGTGCTTATCCAAAAAGACTTGTTCTACCGCCATGCAGCGAGAGAGCCTCGAACACACGGTTCAATTGTCTTAACTGCTCGGCCACTCACTCCAGTCCAGTCAGATGAGATCATGATTAGTAAAAGCAATAAAATTATGATACAACGATTTTATTGTTCATTTTGATCATGACATCATTTGATTGGATAATTAAAAATATTATTTTTAATTATAGAAAGCATATAAATGGTAACAACACATTTTTTGATTTATCTTGTTTCCTGCAAGAAAATGTATGTTTATTTATTTATCTTCATTCTTTATCATCTGTAGTATCAACAGATTACAAATTTCAGTTCAATAAATTCTTCCAACTCGAAAAATCAATCAAACTTGCTCCACTTACAAAAAGTTGAATTTGTTTTGAACTGTAGTAGCATAAAGAACAACTAAAACTGGTGCGAGAAATCAAGTAATTTCTGATACCACCTACTTCAACAGCAATTGTTATGCATAACTAATTATATATATAATTATATCTTTCGAATTAAAGCAAAACTTTTAGATCATACCTGATGTGTCATCAATGTCAAATCTGAAGTAGAAGATAGACAGCTGACCAGTATCTTGTTCAACTTGCAGTATGTCTGGGTTTAGTCGGGTCAGATGTAGAACAAATTCAGCCAATCCTAATAATGCTAACTGACCAGTAAACTGTAAAAAGAATTGTATTAATGAAAGGTAATATTATAATGCCTATAACATTTTGGCAATTTAAATTTCTAGCAGCACACTGCAATTAAATGTTTGTGAACTATAATCACTAATAAGTAAGTAGTAAAGCAAATATGTAGGGAAGTATGAAAGTCAATTCAAAATCAAGTATTTAGTATAGTAGAAGGCCAATCGGATTAGTATATTATAGTAATGGTTGACTTATATACTTATTTCTAAGCACTTTACATCGCATCTATATTGTGCTTTATACAGTATTGTCAAAGTTCAGTGGATGTTACACATACAACATGCGAGAAGACTGAAGATGTTTTTACTCATTATTAGGGAGCATTTGATTTTCGATGATCAATGTCCAAACTACATCATTGTGTATATGCGGAGATTTATGGGATGCATGTCCTCACTCCTAACTTCGACACAGATTTGATGGTTTCTATGTCAAAGTGAAGACTGACAACTCATAAATTTGACCTAGGTTGGTCATCGCAAATCCTAAGCTAAGCTCCCAATTATTATTAGTTTTACATGATGCAGTTATAATTATTCAAAAACAGTAGGAAGATTGTCTTATTGCTTTAAGATAGTGGTAGAATGCTATGACTGTCTGCTTGCTTGTAAAGGTAGGCTTTATGTTGATCTGTAACTGAAACTCTGCTGAAAAGAAGGGCTTATGTGGACATTGTTTTGACCACAATTACTAGTCATGGTATACTATACAGCTTGCGTGGCATGAATTCATGATAAATTTAGTTCCTTTCACTTCCAGAGAAGCAGTATGTCGACATTGTTTACAAACATTAAGGGAATAGACTACTGATCGTGAGATCGAATCCAACGCTTGTCGCATTGCCTGTATCCTTAGGCAAGACACTTTACTTACATTTTCCTTTCTTCACAACGGTGTACAAATGGGTATAGGTTAAGACACAAGTTTGCGCTGATTTCTAGCTGCATTATGGGAGTATGTTTCCATATGTTTAATCCAAAAATGACCAGGGTAATAATATGTACAGCGCTTAGATTTTTCACAACATTAGGCGCTTTATCACTAATAATTATTATTATTATAATTATTATTTTGTGCAACTGTGCGTGTGTCTGAATTGTGGTCAGTTTCTTGGAGCACTTATGTCAACCAACTTTCAGTTAGGTGTTGACATTAGCCTTAAATAGTCCAATGTGAATTACCTTAGTTTAAAGATAAATTGAGGATCATACATATGATATATTATATTTAAATCTAAATTCAAGCCCGTAGCTAGAATTTTTACACACAAGGGGAAAAGATCAGCATTGATATTTAAACCTATTTACCATATTTTAACTGCTGATCTCCCCAAAATCCATGTCACTGGCTATACAGGCTTGAAATTTACAAGTAAATATATATATTTCCTTAAGTCCTTACCATTTTCCGGAACGCAAAATAGTCTGTTGCATTAGGATATGTGCGTACAGCCCATTCCTTTAGCATTCCCCTAGGCACCATGTTGGTTTGTACTTCTTTTAGGATGTCTCGTAACACTTGATGACTAGCTTGGGAGCCTCTAGCCTGAACCATTTGAAGCCTATCATAGTAACGCAGGATTGGTGCATCATACTCTTCAAGCTTGCTGCATCTCTGTAAACAGTCAATTTTTATGATAGATTTATTTATTACAAATATTAATTGTTAGTTAAAGTTAGTAGAATTGAAGATTGACAAAGAACAATAAACAAAGATTTTATAAATGGTTTTACAGACAACCAAAGAACCAGTATGATTGAAAATGTTCATCATATACAACCCAAAATCATCAACAGGGAACCAGATACAAACAACCGACGCATCAGAGAAGCCATCTGGATCCGCCGACAAGGAAACCAAATCATCAACAGAGACGAGGGCACCCACCAACTCAGTCACAAGTATGACCCTGTCATTAAACAGAATAGGCCCTCTAGAGGTCAGTCTGTTTGATGATAGATCGTCATTATTTCTGAAGAAGCTGTCCGATCAGGACAGCGAAACTGTCAAGGTTAGTTTTTACTAATTATTGGTTTGAAAAAAAGAATATTTTCAATATACAAAGAACCAGTAATTTGGTTTTTTTTCCAAAACCCTGAACTATAAACGCCTAGAGTGTTTATTCAAATAAATGGTATACAAATAATGAGTTGAATAATATTTTAAAGTGTTCTATTCAACAAAACATTACTGTCAGTGTTTTATAACTTCACTACTGTTCTAGTAAATAAGTAAATTGTATTCAATTGATTTGCTGCTGCAATCAGCATTTGGCCACAGAATAGGTTTTCCGTCAATTCACAAGCCTTGCGTAATACATAGAATTATCAAAATGTTTACAAAAAGTTAACAGTAGTACCCACAATCGTGACAAATGAAAACAACCAATCAAATGCCAAGAATACACTTGGTGTGTTATAATATATTATATAACACCTAAATAAATTCCTGTTATCTGATTGGACAATTGTGGGTCATATGGCGTGCAATAGTACGCACTATTAAATGATTGTTTAATAGTACTTTTTGAAACATTTTTGTGTACGGAACAAAAAAAAGTTTCGTGGATGAAAAAAATCCAGTATACAAATTACTGTGAAATACAACAGCACCACCTGTCGTCTGGCCTCAGTTTCGTTTGTAAACAAACAAAAAAAACAACATGGCAAATGAAAACAACCAATCAAATGCCAAGAATACACTTGGTGTGTTATAATATATTATATAACACCTAAATAAATTCCTGTTATTTGATTGGACAATTGTGGGTCACATGGCATCTATTTTTTTCCAAATATTTTATCAATTCTTGTTGCCATAAAATAAAGAATGATTATTTTAATAACACACATTGATAGCAAATTAAAATATACATTGCGTGGTAATTACATATAGAATTACACGTTATTAGTTTGAATTCTCAATTTAATTAAAATAAACACTATTGGATTAAGTATCCAAGGTTGTAATTTGTGAGAATTTCTCTAATTTGTAATTTTGATACAGTGTAAATCGCTACTAATTATGTGTAAATACATACAGAGCTACGTTGTAATATATACTAATTATATAATACTGTACTATCAAATGAATTTGCAAAAGATGAATGGTTCAGATAAATATTGAGTAAATATAGATGATTTTGTTCTGTTATGGTAAATGACTACAATTGCCACCTTCAAATCACATACCTGTTTGTAGATGTCCAATAAGGAGAGGGATGAAGGACTGTCCTGAACCAGTCTCATCTGTGGTGATACTGCAACGACTCGCGGAACGGTGAACTGAAGTTGACGTTTAGCTGTTGCCTTTGAAAAGATCCCATATTAATTAAAATTAAATTTTTTCTTTTAATGCTTCTAAAATGTGATGGTATGAGTTTGATTCAAATTACACATTATACTTGAGGAAACTTAATATTTAAAATATATATATACAGTCAACTCTCCCAATAACCGTACTCTCTGAAAACAAAAGAAACTTTTATTTTTATTTTTTTATTTTATTTTATTATTATTTTATCCCTTACTACACTTTGTCATATTATGGTCATCTTATGGTAATATAAAAATAATATAAAAACTGAACAATATAAAGTTGTTTTATTTTTAATTGAGGATACACTAATTGATTTTTTATATATTGTAGCAGAACCATTGACATTGAAAAAGAAATTACGTGTGGAGACAGCCGAATAAAGCAATTTCTAAAATGTTGCCTTAGTCCTAATAACTTTCTCACTTTGTTGTATTAGTAGTCAGAAATTAGTAACAACCACTACCATTAGTACTATAATGACAAATTCTGTAGAAGGATATAAATAAATACAATAAACAGCGCTAATAATCATGTCAGGATACAAATGATTTACTATTACTGATGGAAGGCAATCAGAAAAGAAATTAACACTCGTAAAACCAATTTAATGTTTCTATAAAAATAAAGTGAAGTTGTATTGTTTAGTATTGTATATAAAAAACAAAAATGGAACAAAGAAACAGACAACTTGTCTGTTTTTGTCCAATCTTAATTATTCACTGCTACTAACTAACATGTTATTTACAATAATGCCTTTTGTCACAGACAGAAGATAGCTTTCTAAATGTCAGAATGAAACTACCTTTCATATATCACATACCATATATATATATATTTCACTATCATTCATGCTGTAAGAATTACACATTTATTATCCATAAAATCTTACCTTTCGTTTTGCAAGGAAGTGATTTAACATGCGAAGAAGTTGAAGTACACGCTCTTCACGGCGCGATTCACCGAGACATGCATTGTTGACAACTAGGTACGGGTAAATCTACAGAAACAGAAAGTGAACTCCAGCTAATTTACAGGAAATTTTAAATTAAACCAGAAATATTTCTTACAAAAAACTGTGCTCAACATTTTAAAATTAATCATTGTTCTTTTGATTAATTTATGATTAATTATTAAAAAGATGTCCTTTAATCGCAATACAAATCACAGATAGTTTTTTAATTATGAATCACATGCCCATTTTTTCACTAGTTAATTGTATACAAAGCATTTGAAAGAAGACATGTGTACCTTTCCTACAATGTATTTGCCAACAAATATTAATCTACTAATTCAAAAATGGCATTTAAAAATGGTCAATTTTGAACTTTAATGTGCTGTAGCCTGTTTGTGTGTGACCTCAACCTGAACTGTAGGCATGCAACTGAATACCCTCTAGAGATAACTAGAGCAGCATGTGCACTCAATAGTTGTAGGAACCAGGTGTTACAGTATATCACATGTTATATCTCCACCACTAGAATACTATGCAGCATGTGCACTCAATAGTGGTAGGAACCAGGTGTTACAGTATATCACATGCTATATCTCCACCACTAGAATACTATGCAGCATGTGCACTCAATAGTGGTAGGAACCAGGTGTTACAGTATATCACATGCTATATCTCCACCACTAGAATACTATGCAGCATGTGTACTCAATAGTGGTAGGAACCAGGTGTTACAGTATATCACATGCTATATCTCCACCACTAGAATACTATGCAGCATGTGTACTCAATAGTGGTAGGAACCAGGTGTTACAGTATATCACATGCTATATCTCCACCACTAGAATACTATGCAGCATGTGCACTCAATAGTTTTAGGAACCAGGTGTTACAGTATATCACATGCTATATCTCCACCACTAGAATACTATGCAGCGTGTGCACGCACATTATTGAAATATTGTAGTCCTGTATATTCTTGGCAGACAGAAGCAGAAGTGGCAGCAAACATACCTTTCCATTGCTACCTCTGATGTACAGTCTTCTAGCAGATGTATTATGTTTTTGAACAATTTGAACAGTGGGCATGAATCTAGCAATACGTATGTAGTAATGATTGTGCTTTGGTACAAGGAACTCTCCAGGTAGGTCTACATCTGCTGTGCTGGATGAAAAATTACTCAAAAAGCGACATTTTTCTTCAATCAGGAATGATCTAATGAAAAAACACACCCAAAATGAACTATGCAATCTAACGATGTTATAATTGTTCTATTGTCCATTTTTTTGTTTTATCAATTCTTTTCTTTCCATATTTATATAATCTTTTAAATTTACAACATTGAATATTACAAGTTCTGAATATTTGACCTAGGCACATACAACAAAATTCAAAATATACTTCATAATCGATTTAATGACTAGTTAAGAGCAGGAACGCTAGCTCACGATAGGAAAACATTTCATTTAACAAGAAATATTGGTACAACAATCAATAATTAAATATCCACAACTTAATTTTACACAACTTTAATCAAGTTTTTTTATATTAATCATTTTTTTTTTGCCAAAAGAAATAGAAATAATAATAATAATAATTTACTAACTTTGGTAGGAGTTTACATTTGACCTCAAGCGTTTTTATCCATTTTTTCAGCTTATGAATCAGGTTATGAAGTTTAGTTGACCCTGGAACAGAAAAATCAAAATCCAGTGTGAACTGGTTCTTCAGCCGTTGGAAGATTGGATCTTGTGATGTGGCCTGGACACGACGTGCTAACGATTCTGATGCAGCACTTGAGAAAGTTGTAGCAACACTGGAAACATTCTCAATACCAACGCCAAAAGTACTGACCAACTTCTTGACAAAGCTCAGCATGTGTGGTGTTACCTTTGCCTCTGCCACTGTTGAAGTAAAAATAAAGTAAAAGGTTACTGACTTTATAAAGGTAAAATAAATTGCACATCAAAATTGATAAGATTTATTACAGAAAACCATTTGATACAGGTGCAAGATTTTTCTATGCAAAGATTCTTAGAACAATCATTCACCTACCTGCTCCTCTGTTTTCAAAGGCTACAGCCTGGCACTTGGCTAATGCTTGTTTTAACTGCCGTAGTACTTCTTCATACCATGTTTCACGGAACCAAACCATCTGCAAACAATACATTTTATTAATTTTAATAAACTTTTTTTCATTCATTCATTCATTCAGTTATTTAGTTATCGTTTATAATTACAATTTCAGTATATAATTGATTGCAAGGATCCTGCATAAAGAAATTTACAATTCTGTTTTCGCAGGACCCTTTTACATAAAAACATAATAAAAACACAAAATAAATTAAAATAAAAGTGAGAAAGAAACGACATTACCTATAGGCCTATACATTTTAGTGTTGTTCAGCGATAAATAGTGCTTTTTAACATGTTTATTTATACATTATTTTTTCTTTCAAAAATATTCAGTTTATTACAGCCGGTACATGTGAATTCTTTCCACAACTTTGGTCCATATATGTGTATACATTGTTGACTGCAAGTCATTCTCGTGAAGGAAATTTCAAATTCAGTTTCTGTTCTGAGTTTATGGGTAAAAATAGCACAGTAACTAAACATATTTAAAATATGATGTGGTAATTCTTTGAATTTTACATTTGCCATACTTGGTGAATATCATAAACGTTTAATATTTTCAGTTTCTTAAAGGACAACTTGACCACTTGACAACTCGCCGTATAGCCGTCACAAGTGCATCGCAAAATTTACGTCATGAATTTTCTGGCAAAGTCTGGCACATCGTGAAGACATTGATTTTTTTTATTGTTTCTTTGCTTATCTGGTATCATTAAGTGAATTTTGCGATGCACCTGTGACGTCACAGCACTGTACGGCGAGAGGCAATATCCTTAATCTTGCGATTGTTCTGAAATCATATGTACATCCCTAATACGTTGTAAAAATATGGTCCTCGATCGGTCAAGTTGTCTTTTAAACAATGGCGCTGAGGCTTATCTGAATGTAGAGAAAGTAATACATTTTACAACTCTCTTAAGTACTTCTTGTTATTGTTATTGATATCAATTTAAAGAAGAAACAAGAATGCTGTACCTGATCAACAATTCCTTCAAGTGATGAGAGCAGTGTAGGATGGAGATCTCGTTGTATCTGCATGATCTTACTACATCGCCACATGGGAGCTGTAGCACGAATTGGACCCTGATTAGATGAGCTGGCAGATGCTGATGAAGGTGTACTTGTGGTTGCAGGAGTAGACGAGGTATTGCTAGTTGTGGTGGCTTAACAAATATTATTAAAAAAGAAAGACATAGAAGAAATACAGCCAGTAATGTAAATATAGTGAGAGTGTTACAATGGTAGCAATCTCAATTGTTAGGGAATAGAAATCACAATGCCAATAAATTATAGACTACCAATATAAAATAATCTTAAATCATTCAGATTGTAACCATGAATTGTAGCTGGACAGAATGAGTACTATTACTCACTGGAATGCACATTTGCCATCCTTGTTTTACCTGTTCTAATAACAGCGTCATTCCTTAGAAATGGATGGTGTGTTCTTCAGTAAAGCCTAAACAAGTTATTTGCGATAAAATGAGTCCAGCGACTACACACATGTATGAACAAATTACTTTTCCTACCCTACCCTACCTGACCAAACTTTAGCTTATATTACCATATATATTTACCAAGTACGTCGTACCCATATCCCATTTACATTTCTATAAAATTATGGGTGGGATTACATTGGATTGTATTAATAATGGATTTATTAAGTTCTGAGGTTAGCCCAAAGTAGGGGGTGCTATTATACTCAAGCATGGAATGTAACTCATATACAGTAATGTCCCTATCTGGGCTCGCACTGGCCGATCGCCAAGTAGCCATGGGCGAAAACATTTTAAGATTGGCGAAAAATAAAACGGCTGCTTTAGCCTTTTTGGCAATGACATATGATAAAATAGATAATCAAATAATCATTTTGGCGAAAGCATAAAGTCCAACTAAAAGGTCCAAGCATTTATTTTGTTCGTTATGTTGTTTACTTCAAGCTCCATTTTGAAGTCTACCCAAACTATTTACCGGGATTGTCTATTTTTCAATAGGGGTGTACTTTTCAGATTAAAAAGAAACATAGTATCTACGATTAATGACGTCTTAATCTTATTGAAATCAAATATTTATGCGTTATGCATTTCAGACTCTGCCAATTTAATGTAGTTTCATATTTTACCCTTAACAAACTTTCCTCCTGCGTGCAGTGCATCAGTAGTGTAAATAAAACAACATTCGGGAAATGGTAGAGTCTAACAGGGATTTAGCTAAACACACACATGCATTTAATGAGAACTATCATTACACAGCAGGGCCGGCCGCTGGCTTCTGTGTTGTTGTGTAATAAATAATCGGGATGGTTTAAATTTCTCCCCCTGACAGAAACGCTTCGGCGCAGCCTGAGGGATGGAAAGTTATCTGAGCACATTACCACTTGAGCTTACTGCGCGACGGTGACGTCTTAGGACACGATTTTTTGCGTGGTACGGAAGCCATCAGACAAACATGACATGTTTTTTATTAAATTGATAACTGTATGAATGTAGGGCTTGAAATTCACGCTAGCAAACTAGCATTTTGCTAGTAGATTCTTGATAATTGCTAGTTGAAAATTTCAAAACTAGCAAATGTTTGCTAGTGTAATTTTTGAAAAAATACGTACTTTTTAGCTTAGCTGCTCATCGCTATGTCTACAACGGCTAATAGGAACCAATTTGGTGAAAACATTTGTTTCATTTACATGTCGCTAATTTACGTCAAGGAAGCGTGAATAGCACCTTGAATCATGTGGTAGCATAGTTGTTAATGATGTGCATTATAAACAGCAAGCTTTTTCCCAACACATTAAAGAATGTGTATTTAGTATGTCGCTAAGGATTACATCAGTCACGTGATTACAGAATACGCGATTTGGCTAGCATGAAAGCATGTCTTTTCTAGTTTTTTTAATTTGGCTAAAAAGGGGTTTCGAGCCCTGGAATGCTGTATGATTAAAAACAATTTGAACAATTGTTTTGATCATAAAAAATACAATGAAAATTATTTTTTTTATCATACAGTGATTTAGGCATGGCTCTCAATCTAAAAATGCCTTACAAAAACGTTCAGGGAACGGTGTATAGACCTGACATAAATTGCCTAAAATGTTTTTACCATTATATTTCAACAATTTTTAATTTTGGCTAAAGACCGATTCATTTGGCTAAATAAAAACATTGGACTTTAGCTATTTGGCTATAGATAAACTGATTTGAAAAATATTTTGACTTTCGCAAAATGGCTAAACAAAATAAAATGAAAGTGCTACCCCAGCCTATTTTGCCTAGTTTGTGAAGCATGTAGTTATAATTATGCATTGTATAATGATTATAACCTTGATGCACTCACTTGTAGTTTCTGTTGCAGATGTAGTGGTAGGTTGTGAATCATCCTTCGGCTCTGTCTTTATAATTGTAGTTGGTGGTTTAGAGAGTGCACCGTCAGTTGTTGAAGTAGCTGCACCTTCACTACTAGCTGCTGCTTTAGCTTTTGATGACAACTCACCACTTTTATCTTTAGAAAAGACAAAAAGAAATACTCATATAAATAAACTGCTCTTAAATATTTAGTCTTTTAACCTCACTTCATCATAAAGGAGCAAGGATTTTGCATTAGCTGTTTTGCTTCTCATACTGCTTGGATAAAAACAGCAAGGACCAATTGACATAAAGAATTCACCAACAATTTCTATAGTTAAGGTTGCTCTAACAAAATACTTCATTTTTATGATATGCGCATGGGCTAGGCGACTGGTACGTTGACTGGCAAATTTGAGCAGTTCAGTGGCATTTTAACGTTCGTTCTCTGACATGAGTTTTAGTGTACATATATCACCACCTAAATGCTTATCAAAATCATGGCTGAAAATGTGTCGCAATGATTTTTGAGAATGTAGTAAAGTGAATTTCAACCAAAGTATATATGCAAACTGTGAATTATTGATTTGTATTGGTTATGGCATGGGTCTTATCACTAAGACGCCAGCCTTTATTCAGAAATAAAAGATCTAGGTGTACACACTTAGCCTGACATAAGCCCCAGGGCTAAGTCTGTGTACTTCCACCTATTATTCATTGGCGACCGAAATAAATATTAGTATTACTGTATTAGATCTTATTAGATTAAAATAGCCCTTTTTTGTATTTTGGACCAATTATAACACACATGCTTGCAAACAAGATCACAAATTTGGGTTGTTAACATACTTGTACTTATTCGCTTGTGTGGTGTGGATACCGCAAAATCCAAATGCATCCTAACACGATTTAGATAAAAACAAGAAATAATGTACAGCTGATACTTACATCTTTCCCGCTGTTCTATCTTCAATGTAAGGTACAATGTTCTAATTGGAAAATAGACAGCTTGAGGATATACCCTGCCAACCTGCACCAATAAGTTAAGTATTATCTTTCCTTCACATCCAACTAAGCACGTTAGCAGCTGAGGTATCCTGCAAAATAATATTAAAATTATAAAATTACAAACTAAAACAAATTACATAATCTCCACATGTTTCAATCCACAAAATTATTCATAAATCCAAGTCAGACACAATCATAATTCAATGCCTTGAATGACTTTCAAACATGGTATTCTCTTGAAAACAATAAAATCCAAATGGAAAAGATGTTATGGTAAAACTAGAACTAAATAAATCTTTGAGTTTGGCACTGATTGAGTGAGATCCTTAAAAACAATTTTTTTTCTTACTGGAGGCTAAATTTGTCCTTCTCTGTGATTACAAAGACCACTTTTTTTATTCACAAGCCTCAGAAAATTAATGAAAGAAGAAAGTGAATGGCCCAACTTCTGCAGTCAACTTGACTACACTGGTGATACATTTTTTTCTAACTTAGATTTTACTTGAGTATAACCTTACCAAGGCAGCCATTGGAAAGCAGGTATTCCAACTGCATACTTATCAACCGCATCAGCCAATGGAAGACTATTCTTTTCATCATCAAATGTTAGAAGCCAGAGCACTTTGGCAAGATATTTACGTGACTTGCTCTCATTTTGATGTCTACACGCATGCAAGAAACATACAATAGCTGACACACCTACATTGATTTGCCTTTAAAAGAGATTAAATTAAAAGAATAAGGATTAAAGATAACATGATTGATTGACACGCAAGAAACCAAATAAAAGTGACATCTTCATTGAAAAAAAAACATGATCAGGTTAAATAATAACCAGCAATATTTCACAGGATGTTGTTCATTTTTTACAAAATTATGCAAATAAACAACCCACTGAGTATGACAGAAGTTTTTAAATTGAGGTGGATTGTTCCATTTTCCCAAAGAGTGGTGGTACCCCACATTTAAGTATAGGTGGTGAGAGCCATGCGGCCGTTCCAAGGCAAAACAACGTAACTACAAAATGTTGCTTTTCGAGAAAAATTGAATTGAAGTTTGAGTGTTTGCATTTCAACAACAAATTATCGTAATAATGTGAAATTTTGCATGAGTATATATAAATAATAATTATTATTAAATACAAAATGTTAAATAATTTAAACAATTTGATCAAAAGTTATTACCACTTTTAACAGATACGTTGTTTTGCCTTGGAAATGACGTGCATAGAATGAAAGTCATTTCTGAGGCAAAACAACGTAACTGCGATATTCTGTGGCAAAACAACGTAACTGTGGTCATTTCATGGCAAAACAATGTAACTGTGATGATTTTAAAAACAATGGATTGAAACTCTTTTTGAACAACATGGAGGGCTGCGATCACCAATGGCTAGAAACTAGGTTTGCTCAACAAAGAATGCATTTGAAGCTAGGCTTAGCCATTTGCATCTACTAGGCATATTTATGATGCTACTACAAGGCCTACGTACAAAAATGCAAAGACGGCCGTCCTACTAGGCTAGGCCTAGCCTAGTTCCAACGACAGTACTGGGGTACTACGCTAGATTAGGTAGGTCTGTCAAAAATAATAGCCTAGGCCTAGCCTAGTTTCAAGCTTGTCTGAACATTTTCGTAAATATAGTTAATTCTTAGAATAAATTATAATACATTAAATTAGTTGTCTAGCGTAATAAGGCTAGTATTGTTTAATATATCTTTTACTTTTAGTTAAGATCGTTGCTATGCATATCGTCATGCATCAGCGGTTTCTGTCTCAAAATTACGTATCTTAGCTGATTGTGAGAATTTGAAGCGAAAATCGTATGCATTTCCGTGGCAGAACAACGTATCTGGTAGATACGTTCTTTTGCCTTGGAAAATACCAGAATTATTTGTTTTTTGCTTAAAGATACGTGGTACTATCTCCAAAAATAATGATCTCTGAAACCTGAAATTTTTACAGGTTGTTCATAAATTTGTAATAATTCCCCAAATGTAAAAATCTCAAAATTGACAAAAATGCGAGTTACGTGGTTTTGCCTTGGAACGGCTGCATGAGGATGTCCACTTACTTTTCTTTGGTAAATATTTGCTCAAGGTAGTCACCCCAGAGTGCCCATGCTTTGACTAATGTATCATGCATTTGGACTGCAGCTGAAAATGCTTTGTTGGCTTCATCTGACCTGTAAATAAGCAAACAATAAACTTTAATATCAGATACATATCTATTTATTTTTTTTGTTACGAGAAAGTCAATTAATTGTACTGTATTTCAGAAGTAGAAAAAAAAAATCAATTGTAGAAGAATTTTAAGATTAAAAGTAAAAAAACCATTGTAAAATGGAGAAAGCTAACCAGATTTAAACAATGAAGATGTTGATAGATATCAAGTGATGATATATGATATATATGGTACGCATTTATGAGATGCAAAAACATATAAACATCAATATAAATTGTCTTTACTAGATGGTACGCTCGCATACCATCTAGGTCGTGCCCACAGATGGTTCTCGAATACACAGTAATTTCAGGGTAAAAAATCTGGCGATTTTAAATGCACGTACCGCAGGACTATAATACATTACCGTTTACAGAAACGAATAAGTAGACACAATGATTTATGTAGTCAACCAAAATTAGCACCCTGGGAATTACTTCCGAAAGAGAAACTTACCACAAAATGAGTCCAAATTGTTTATTCATTTAAAGAAACCCAATTAGGGTTGAGGGATGGGAAAGAGGATAGGTACAAAGAGGAACAATTTTTAAATATATTCTTTATCCACGTCAGTAACGAAATATTGTTTTCATTTTTTATAGGCCTATAAATAATATACCACTAACGGTGACTAAATATAGTAAAACATTTGCGATTTAATACTTTGTTAAAACTGTCACTGTCATAGTCGATTGAAATAGTAAAGTACATGTAACGATACACCACTACGACGTTTATATTTTTTGTAATTATTAATTATTGCAAACGTTGAGAAGCAACTGTCAGTAATAAAGTTTATTTGTATATTACGTGTTTATATATCTAACAGTAGAGCCTACCCATAATCACAGTAATAAAGTTTATTTGTATATATTTTTTTACATCTAACAGTATTCACAGTAAGAAATGTTTGTATATATTTTTTTACATCTAACAGTATTCACAGTAAGAAATTTTCGATTCAAATGACGACCAAAAATGGTTAATAGGTATTTGCAGTACTGTATTGTCAAAGTATTGCAAGTTTATTCTCCAAGGGCTCATAAATTTACCTACTTGTGTTAAACCAAACTGGCAGACTGAGAGATTGGAATGTTCCATTCATCGCAAATCAATACATTTGTAAAAACGTAAATTAAATCTATCAAAATAGTATTTTTTAAAGAAAATCGGCCTGTCTTCAACATTATGATGCTGTACTCGGGCAGTTCAACCGGTTTTCAGCTATTAAAAACAATTATCGTAGGAGGAGATAGGAAAATGCGAAGCGTCCTAGTATTATTGTGTGCGGGTATTTTTCAAGTTGGACATCCATTAGACAGTGTATACCACGATCGGAAAACACCCCTATTTGGGGCAAATCGTTGAACCTAAATTCGTTTTAATCGTCAATAACTAATTATCTAACTCAATTTAATTAGTAAACAGGGTTACATCAGGTGGTTAAAATCAGTACCGAAAGTACGAACCAACTTTATATACCATCGAGTAAAAATTTTAGAAATAAACCGCGATTTATCGAATTTTGCCCTTACGTAAATTTATATATAGATATCATAATGGATTTGATGCAGCAACGGTCGCTGTACAGGTAGTTCAAAATACGGAAGTGGAACGACATTGCCACGTCAGCCAATCACAACAGTTACCGAAGATTCAGCCAATCAAATCTTGTCAGTCAAAGCTTGTTAATTTTTTAGTGAAATATGTTACGATAATTATCAAAGCCATTATGGCATATGCATAATTGATAACAACTCGCTTCGCTCGCGTACCATCTAGGTCATGCCCACAGATGGTTCTCGAATACATAATAATTTCAGCGTTAAAAAACTGGCGATTTCAAATGTACGTACCGCAGGACAATAATACATGTCGTTTACAGGAACGAATAAATAGACACTGTGATTTATGTACTCAACTAAAATTAGCACCCTGGGAATTACTTCCGAAAGAGAAACTTGAGAAAATGAGACCAATTGTTTAAGTCAAATTTAAACAAACTTAATTTGTGTTTTGTATGTAACATTCGGGCTGAGGGATGGGGAAGGGGATGGGGAAGAGGATGGGTGCAAAGAGGAACAATTTTTAAATATATTCTTTGTCCATTTAGTAACGAAATATTAATTGTTTTCATGTTTTACAAATAATATACCACTAAACACAGTAAAACATTGCGATGTAATACTTTGTTGAAACTATCACCGTCCTACTCGATTGAAATAGTACAGTACATGTAACGATACATCACTACGACGTGTATGTTTATATAATGTAAAACAATTTGTGAAAACCACCTCTATTCGGGGAAAATCATAAATCCGATTTAATCGTCAATAAATATTAAATTATCTAACTCAACTTAAATAGTAGGCCTAATGGTTTTCAATTGTTTTTAGAGCCAATCCATACTTAAGTTGGTTCCTACCCTACCCACCAAAGTTGTTCTGCGTTTAGGGCATGTGATGCACCGTAGGCCTATCCTCTACTGGCTTAACAACGCTACTCATGCCAGTTAGGCAAGGGTGATGATGATGTGGGTGGTTTAACTGCAATAATAAAGATTTGTACATAATATACGGCGATTGAAAACGCTAGCTCATTATCCGTTTAAAAAAAAATTATATCCAACCTCTACAGCACAGATTGAAAAAAAAATGGATCGAATTTCTGTTATGAGTATACAGTACTTGCCTTTACGACGCCTGAGGGAATAGACACTTGTGGAACAGAGTTTGGAATATTCCATTCATCGCAAATCAATACATTTGTATAAACGTATATTAAATCTATCAAAATATTATTTTTTAAAGAAAATCGGCCTGTCTTCAACATTATGATGCTGTACTCGAGCTGTTCAACCGGTTTTCAGCCATTAAAAACAATTATCGTAGGAGGAGATAGGAAAATGCGAAGCATCCTCGTATTATTGTCTGCGGGTATTTTTCAAGACGGACATCCATTAGACAGTGTATACCACGATCGAAAAACACCCCTATTTGGGGCAAATCGTTGAACCTAAATTCGTTTTAATTGTCAATAACTAATTATCTAACTCAATTTAATTAGTAAACAGGGTTACATCAGGTGGTTAAAATCAGTACCTAGATTCTAACCAACTTTATATACCATCGAGTAAACATTCTAGAAATAACGCGCGATTTACCGAATTTTGCCCTTACGTAAATTTATATATAGATAATAACAGTATGTATGCCTAGCTCTTGCAACCATTCATGTGGTGCTACTGAACAAATAGATGGTTTGATTTGCCATGGTCATTTCATCCCAATTTTGAAGGCTGTAGTTACCTGCCAACTTGAGCCAAGAACATGCCCTTGAGAGCATAGAACTCTGCAGTCATTTCTTTGTTGAAGTATTTCAGATTGGTAGACTCAATGACTTCTAAACCCTCTTGCAGCTCTTGTTTACCCATGGTTCCTGCCATATGCAGGTAACACTTCACTTGTTGTCTAATCTTCTGGAAGCAGTCAATAATCGGAACACTTGGAATTGTGTGGATCCTTCATAAAGATAAAAGAAGTTCAAATTAAATAATTTATTCAAAGTAATTCAGATTTCAAGCAGAATAAAATGCATGAATTTTTCATGTTTCAAATTGACACTTTCAGATCACAGGTACCAAATTATACCACCTCAAATTAGACCATGGATAAAACATTAACATATAATGTATGAAATCAATAGATAATTAAAATTTCAATCAATTCAATAATTGAGGCCTAGCATCACAAAAGCGGCGCAGACTCTCAACCCGAACTTTTGAGATTTAGCCTTGAAGTTCAGAATGTGAAAACAGCCTAACCTATCTATCTTAAAATTTCAATAAAAAACGATACTAAAAACACTTATCTTTAACATATCAAACACTCTTCTTAAAAAAAATATCACAAGTATGTGTATTTTGCAATTATTTAAGTCGTTTCCATTAAAAATCATCATCAGGAAATTGTATTTTTGTTCACTCAAAATCAACTTTTTTTACGGCGCTTTTGTAAACAAACCGCTTACCAAAATGATGTCATGTTTGGCACCTATCTGTTTGAAAATATATCAGCTACCACAATTTTTAACCAAAGGGATTTTTTTAAATTTAGCCAATGGAAATTGGTTTTATTAACGTGTTAGGTTGCTGGAATTTCTAATAAGAACTCGTGAATCCTTGACTGTGATTGGCTAAAGAGATAAATTACGCTCTCTGATTGGCTGACGCTTTTGTTTACGATGAAACAGCATGGCTTCCACCGTAGTTTCTCAAATGAACGTTTCAACATTTTGTGAATATTAGGAAGTTAATCGTTATTTTTATCCATATATTTAAAAAAATTTTAAATTATGTACCACACAGTGATATTTTCGACTAGTTTGCCATTAATGAGAATAAAATAGTGAGTTTTGACAGAGAGAGTGTTGTCGGCAGGGCTAGGCCCAAGCCAAGCTAATCGATGTCGCTACTTCATTGTTGATTTTCACAAATGAAGATTTCCTGAGCTAGAATGTGACTCGTAGGTTTTCATTAATAACTCTTCGTATAATAAACCAATTTTAATAAACAACGGCTCATTTTAAAGCTTATTAAATATAGATTACGAATATATAAAAATCTAAAAAACAATTATTTTTTCCGACACTACGCCGATTTTGTGATGCCATGCCTTAATTGTAGAAGAATACTGACCTGCTAAGAGAATCGAGGGCTGGGCCAATAAGTGAGTGTTTTCTGGCAACCTTTCCATAGTTAATTATTGACTGAGCTGATGCATGCACACCCAACATAGCATGGCTTGTATGTTGCTATACAAAAAATAATGGTGAAAATAAACTATTAATGATTCTATATACAAACCAAGTAGTGTGCATTAAAAAAATTGTTTTCTTAAAGATTTGTTATGTATGCACATAGGAACAAATTGATTGTACAATAATGACCAACTTACAGAGTCAGTAGCAGGCTGATTATCATACGCGGACACAATAGCTTGGTAGTGATGTTGTCTCCACATGAAGATATCACTCCAATGAGATAGATCATCAGACACCATTGGTAACCGATTCCTTTAAAAAAAATGTAATAATTCTTTAATTTATGTTGTATTGTAACAGTTATTTTACAAAAGGAACTGGATAATAAACTGATTGAATTGATTACAAGTTGTACAAATAATATATATATATATATCGTTTCAAATTAATTAATTCAATTTCAGTATATCACCGGGCAGTTTAGAATTAATGTTCTTTGCCTGTTGTGTTTATATATAGAAAAGTATCTCTTCGGAAATCCCGCCTCGTGAATAAAAATACTGAAAGATGAGGGCGTATCAATTTGATCTCTGTTGCGCGTGCGTACAACTGAGGACTAGTGCTGTTCCGCCGTACCACGCCGAGAATGTTAAAGAGTCGCTATCCAATCGAGTTTGAACAATACCATGAAAGCCCAAGTGGTCTAATGGTTAGGGCAACTGCATATCAAGCAGACGGTCCGAGTTAGAGTCTCGGTTGGGGCGACTTTTTCTCATTCTCACAGATTTCCTCATCTTTATCGTTTCTAATTAATTAATTAAATTTCAGTATATCACCGGGCGGTTTAGAATTAATGTTCTTTGCCTGTTGTGTTTATATATAGAAAAGTATCTCTTCGGAGATCCCGCCTCGTGAATAAAAATACTGAAAGATGAGGGCGTATCAATTTGATCTCTGTTGCGCGTGCGTACAACTGAGAACTAGCGCTGTTCCGCCGTACCACGCCGCGAATGTTAAAGAGTCGCTATCCAATCGAGTTTGAACAATACCATGAAAGCCCCAGTGGTCTAATGGTTAGGGCAACTGCATATCAAGCAGATGGTCCGAGTAGAGTCTCGGTTGGGGCGATTTTTTCTCATTCTCACAGACTTCCTCATCTTTATCGTTTCAAATTAATTAATTAAATTTCAGTATATCACCGGGCGGTTTAGAATTAATGTTCTTTGCCTGTTGTGTTTATATATATAGAATGTTAAAGAGTCGCTATCCAATCGAGTTCGAACAATACCATGAATATATATAAATCCAAAGGCAAATTACTGAAAAAAATGACAATGCTGTGGGTATCAGTGGCTGGATCTCAATGGAGATACAAAAATAAAAAGCGAAAAGCTAAATCAAAACGATAAAGTAAACAGCCAGAAAAGTTAGCAGAGCTTTCGGGCAACACTAGCCTTTCATCATATATATATATATATATATATATATATATATAAATCAAAGAGCTGCATAGGCAGGATATAGAAAAAAATCAAGATCAAATAAGTTAAAACTGCCTCAATATAGATTTATTTTAACGACATGTTTCGGGCATAGCCCATCATCAGGTGAAAAGAATTGTAACAAAGGATAACATATATAAGTCACAAAATTACATAATAAAACAAATCAACCAATCAAAGATGTTAACAAACAAAAGGCATAGTTATAAAGGCACGCCTCCAAAAGCTATGGTGTACAAAGCAGGAATGGTTGCTTATAAAGCAGGAAATTTAAAACAAAGACAAAAGCTTCAAGTGTAAATAATTGTTAATATGTGAATGTCTCTGGCAAAATTAATGTTTAAAGGATCTAAATTGTACATTTATGCCGGTAGGGGCAAGAGTGCCAAGCTTTACAATTATTCTTTCTTCTATAATTCTACGAGATGTCTCAGAACCATTACATACTTTAACACCAGAAATAGTAATATCCGAAAGGGAATGCTCATTATTACAAAAATGGGTGGCTACAGGTAATCCGGGAGTCTTTAGTTTAATAGACCTTAAATGTTCTACAAACCTATCACCTAACCTGCGTTTAGTTTCACCAATATAAAGCATATTACATTTAGTACACGAAATACAATAAACTAGATTTCTAGTGGTGCACGTAATACGATCTGTGATCACATAATTACCAGAAGGTCCTACTATTTGGTTTGAACATGAAACGTAATTACATGTCGAACATCTATTTCTATTACATTTGAATGTTCCAATTGATTCATTACCTTTGTTTTGTAATTTAGATTTAACTAAAGTGTCTTTAATGCTTTGATCACGTCTGTAAGCTATCATGGGTGGTTCTTGAAAAATATCTTTTGTAGCGGATTTATCTTCAGTCAAAATTGAAAAGTTATCGCGAACAATGTTAATAACCTTCTTATTCATAGGATGATACGTGAGGACTAGAGGTATACTAGAGGTATACTATATATATATATATATAAACACATTAGGCAATGAACATTTAATGTTCATTGCCTAATGTGTTTCTATATATATAAAAGTATCTCTTCGGAGATCCCGCCTCGTGAATAAAAATACTGAAAGATGAGGGCGTATCAATTTGATCTCTGGTGCGCGTGCGTACAACTGAGGACTAGTGCTGTTCCGCCGTACCACGCCGAGAATGTTAAAGAGTCGGCGGCTATCCAATCGAGTTTGAACAATACCATGAAAGCCCCAGTGGTCTAATGGTTAGGACATCTGCATATCAAGCAGGCGGTCCGAGTTCGAGTCTCGGTTGGGGCGACTTTTTCTCATTCTCACAGATTTCCTCATTTTTATCGTTTCAAATATATATATATATATTATATAAATCCAAAGGCAAATTATTGAAAAAATGACAATGCTGTGGGTATCAGTGGCTGGATCTCAATAGAGATACAAAAAAAAAATTAGCAGAGCTTTCGGGCAACACTAGCCCTTCATCAGTGCAAGTGAAGGAATTTGGATAACGTCATAGCATAAGAATTGGCAAGTGCTGCCTGGGTGGACAAGAATAAAAGAAATACAACAAAGGGAGACAAGGGTGGTGAATGGTGGGTTGAGACTGAATAAGAGTAGAAAACAAAGAAGTTAATTCGTAGAGATATAAACAATTTTGGAATGGAACTAAAAACAGCTTAAATGGTGGTTAATATTGAAACTTAAATTTTGGTAGTCAATTAAATAATTTTACCGATCTGGGAGTATGTTCCTAATGTTAAGTCCAAAAAGTTTTGTGGTTTAAGTTGTAATTCTTGTCGAGTTTTGTTGCTCCATTTGACATCGTGGTCTATGACAATAACTCTGAAATTTGCAATCGAGTGACCAGCTAAATTAAAATGTTCGGCTACAGGTTGATCAAGCTTTAATGTTTTGATAGCTGATCTGTGTTGTGTCATTCTCATACGGAGAGTGTTTTATGTTTTCGAGACGTACTGTTTGCCACAAATATTACAGTATATGAGATAAATGACCTTTTTGGTTAGACAATTAATTGATTGTCTTATCCGAAAAATGCGGCCAGTTTGGTTACTCTTAACATTTTCAGTAGAAAATATATCTATATTATAAGTGAGAGAGTTTGTACGTCTGTTTGTCTGTTTGTTTGTTTGTTCATTATACAAATTTTTGTTACTGCACGTAATCTTACATATGGGGTATCAAAATGACCGCAATTGTACCGGGAATGTTCTAAGCTATATGTCAACATCCTCCGCCACCTAGGATCCAAGTTAGGGACCAAAATGTGGTCAAAACCCCCACTTTCGATGTTTGTTCGTTATAAAAATTTCTGTTTCTGCACGTAACCATACGTATGGGGTATCAAAATGATGGCAATTGTACCCGGAAGGTTTTAAACTACATTAAAAAAAATTCCCCCGACTCCTGGGGTTTTTGTGTGAGGGGTGGGGGGGGGGGGGGGGGGGGGTGGTGTGGTGGGCGTTTGGGGAAATATAGATATACATATTTTAATCATTAACCAATATGACACCTATTTATTTACACATTTAGCAAAGTACTTTACCCATATCCATGGGGTGGGGATGTAGCCCTATCACCATGACCGAAACTGGGAATGTTTAAAACTACATTTGAAAACTGCCACTGAGGGATTATGGGTTGGGAGTGATGGCTAACATAATTTGTACTGGAACCGTCTTAAAAACATCACCCGGTCTCTGGGGTGTGTTGGGAGGTGGAGCGAAAATACTGGCGTAATGAAGTAGCCTAGGCTTATATGATTGAATTGTACAATGAAAACTTACTAGGCCTACATTTGAACTGTCCAGGGGAGGAAGTAAGGTTTGTTGATTGCGGCTGCGATGGTGAGAGGAGAAAGAAGACCGAGAGACCGCAGTATCAACATTATATATTTTAATTATCAGCCAATATGACACCTACTTACTTACACAGTTTACAACGTACTTAAGCCATAGGCCTATCACAGCTATGTATGCCCTCTCAATTTGAAGCTAAAGTTTATTTGAATTTGTCCTTCACTGTAAAGAGTGTGGGGTGTTATTAAGGGATGGAGGTTGGTGCGTATACGGAGATACTGGCGTCAGGTGTTATGTACTGAGAAGGCTTTAAACTAATTTTGAAACCCGCCCTGGGGCGGGTATAATTTCTAGTATATATATAAATCCAAAGGCAAATTACAGAAAAAATGACAATGCTGTGGGTATCAGTGGCTGGATCTCAATGGAGAAAAAAGCAAAAAGATAAATCAAAACGATAAAGTAAAACAGCCATATTTTTTAATACATTACCTCCATGTTTTAACAATAGCTTTCATATCATGTATGCTTTGGTTTCGGCCAATATTGCTAGGCTGTAGGCCTTGATGAATTTGAGCTGCCTCATGAAGCTCCATGATCCTGTGAGCTGCCTGAAGGATAGGGGTATGTGCCTGTGTAACATAGCTTGGAAGACGTCGCCATTCCTTAATAGCCTGACTGCTGGACATCTCAACTAGACGTTCAATCAGGTTCAAGTTCCGTTCATCTGGGTGGCAGATAGCAATGTAGCCTCGGTATAGATTAACCTTCCAGTTCATCTCTCTTGGGCAGCTTAATTCAACCTTAGATTTAAAATATATATAATAGATGTTAAAACTAAAGAGATTTATTTGTAATCACAAAAAACATATTATTAAAGAAACATGTTTACCTTGGCTAAGGACTCTTTCATGGCACCCCAGTCAGGCACTCTCCATGCACTCTCAAGAACAAGGTGTGGGTTCGACTGTACTTTAGAATTACCATAATCCATCAACAAATCCCATTGACCAAGTTCTTTTGAACACTTTATCCAGTGCTCTTCCCAAAGCCGATACTCGGGGAACACGGAAGGTGATGGCGCACCAGAATTATGATCAGATCGAGCTTTCAACATGGCCTGTTGATAAAATATTTAAAACTTGTTACAAAAATAATAGCAAAAAACTTTTTTTTAAAGTTAGTACAATAGAGAGCTACTACAATTAGGTTGTCACAAAAATACACACAAAAATGAAGGAGGTGGAGGAAAACTGTCAAGGTAAATTTTACAATCTAAGTTAAAAATTAATTTTTAAATTTATACATTGCAATGTCCAAATTTGTTTATATAACATAAAATTTGAGGTGGTATGTTTTTCAAAATTTCAAATCCAAGAAGTTGTCTTAATTGGAGTAATTAATCAAATTGAAGGCATTTTTGCTAGGAGAGTTTTATATTGTTCAAAAGGTGAATATACACTAGTATAGTAATATTTGATCACTCGGCGAAAATACCTCATTTTAAGAAATACATGGTGTATGAAAAACTTTACTCTAACAGTTCTATTCTAAGCACATCTAAAGCAGGATGTACTCTCAAATAAGTAGTACTCACAGATTCATATGCTTGTTGAGCTTGTTCAAAGAATCCCTGCTGCTCATAGGCAATTCCTGTAGCTGTATCTGGAAACTTACAGCGTTTCTGCCACAAACCTGCCCACATATCTTCCTCTTCTAGTAGTTCATATATACCAGCTAATGAGTCAAGTGTTTCCTGTAAAAAGTGGTGCACAAATCAATATTAATAATGATAAAATTGGTATCTGATAAAGCTGGAATTAAACATTCCTTGGTATTGGGTATTCAAAACAAATTGTAAAGGTATTTATTAGGCTCAAATGGAAATTGAGGAAATTCGGATTAGGCCCTCTATGCATTGCGAAACATAAGCACAACCAGTTTCGAATTTAATATCTTTAATCTGAAGAGTGTGTGATTTATGCTTGGTTTCCAGTATAGACGCAACACAAGGAAACCACTGATATATGTAAGAAAACTAACCTGTTGTAAACTAGCCGTGTTATCAGGCTCATAGAAATCATAAACGCTACCAACACTAACAGTGCGTGGTTTATGCTGCATATTGAAGCCACTCTCAATTGCTTGCTGCTCAAGAATCAACACAGATCTATGCCACAGATTATGAGTCTTGGACAAATACTAAGAATAGAAAATATCAAGTTTACATTTTTTTACATTATTTTTTAGAATGTTTATATAATACTTAATTTCAGGGACTTTTTTATGGTAAAACATAATAATAGCTGTTTATTTTCATGGCAGATGTCTCAAACTGGTGAAGAAAAATTGTTGGACAATTTGCGAGCATTAATTAAAGCACATTATTGCAATTCATTTGGAAATCATGGCTTTGGTCGAGATTCCAAAAACTGCTTTTTAAAGAATTCACTGTAGGTGCATCATTAAAAAGTCTTTTTTCCCTCCTAAAGACTAAGGTTGATTTGTGAAAAGAATTAAACAGTGACCTAATCATAAATTGGAATTCAGACTTTATTTACTGTTTATTATATTAGGCTTTATACCTTGAGAACGCATGGTCTGATGGATATAGCAGGCACACACTGAGCGACAGCTTCCAACATGGTATTGATAGTACTAGGGTTACAGTCTTTTTGATGATGGTGGCTACCACTACAAAGGAATGGTCCAATTTCTTGAGAAAGTTGCTGTAAAATAATAGAATAAATTACTTCATCCAACCCTTTCATTTAGGTATAAATAGTTTCTACTTTTGTTTGGTCAAAAATATGTAAATATATATGAGTTTATGTGGTATTGATGTAACAAAAAGCATAAAATAACTTACAGACTGCTGTTTATCACTTAGAATCTTCCAAAGTTTTGGAAGCATGTCAATCCAGACACAGTGGCTTAGACTAGTACTATTGTGACACAGGTTTGAAAGTGCCGTCAAAAAATTAAATGTCTATCAAAAGAGAATGAGAGAGAATGACAACTATGAACTATGGATATTTAAACAAACTGTAAATATAAACAGAATAAAAAAAAAACCAGAATCTCACAAAACACAAAATGTTCATGTTTTTCTAAAGGTTACTAATTCTATTTAAAAAATAGAAAATTTGGCCACAACATTCAAAATTAAAGATACAAGACAATTCATAACATTTTCAAACAGATTAAAAAAAGATAAAATTCATACATGTAGAATAAAATAGAAAAAATGTTAAAATTCATTAAATTTCATAAAAATATAAAACTTTAAAGTTCATATAAACGGACATTGGTATCAAATATTACTTTAATTTAGTTTTAAAATGAGAATAAGATACATTGCAAGAGAAGAGAATTAAGAAAGGAATGTATTTATGTTTTCTGGTGGCGACTGTACCTATTATCTCATCAATATCCTCTGTGGCGAGGACACATGGCCAGAGGATATCGTATTATACAGAATTCTTGAAGATTTAATCTTGATATTCTAAATTTGTTCAATTTTGTATATAATTTATATACTGTATTGATTCAATGTTGCTGAAACTACCATAAATAAGTGTTTTTAAGGGTGGAAAATTTGTGAAAGAGATGAACCTTAAATTCTCTAAGCTGGTCAAGAAACTTCATATGTCTACTAATCAACTGGCTCAAGTTCTGCTTGTTATCAGCTGACTTCTTAAATGACCCACCATCAGGTTGGCTGAACTCAACATCAACATCAATGTCCTGTCAAAATAAAACATTTATTGTCACAATATACCAGAAGCAGGTGTGTATTTCAGACAATTCAGCAAGCCAGTATTTAACAGTGTTTATTACAATAAAGACTGAAAGTTCCTAAATTTAAATGAATACATGCTTTAAACAAATAATCTAAAGGCATATTTATATAACATGTTATTACATGCCAACAAGAATTGTACAAGCATTTAATTTGCCAAAAAAAAGACAAGATACTTGGCAGATTAGAGGCTGTTGTTGTAAGTGTCTGGGTATGGTACTGCATATTGCTTAGCAAGTTTCATGTATAACTTAACATAACTTTCCTTGAATTATAAATGTTTGTTATGTAATACAAAATGTTCAACAAATTCAGTTGGACTTTGTGCAAAGGTTACTACTTGGTTTGTTTCAAAGATACAAAATGTAGTGAATTGATGAAGCTGATGTTAATGCAGTTTTGGTTCATTCAATTTCTAACCCCAGTTTAATGTTATTTTAAACAATGAGAGCAGTAATACTGATAAAACAAACCTCAACCGACTCGACATCCATTGGCTCCTCCTTCATTTGCAGCCCAAGAGTGAAAGCAGTCTTGTCATGTGAGTCAGCTAGACCAACTACAGCCGTTATAGCAGGTAAAGGGGAGGAGTTAACAGTTGTGATTGACAGCCCACTTACTGTTACTGCCATGATAAGCTAAGAGAGAACAAGTTGTGGATGTCAGACCATTCAATAGCATTTCAAACCCAAACAAATATATTATAACCATTTAAAATAAAATCAGAATTTTATATCTTGAAAGAAGTAAATGATAGGCTGCTGAGCAATAGCAATCTTGATCTAGAGTTAGTATGATGTTCAGTCGAACCTCAAATAAGCCACTTGGCTGATCACCTTGGGTAATTGTCACTTACGTTGAAATTACACTTTTAAAGGGAATTTGTTCATGCCATGCTGCAGAAAGTAGTAGATAACCTGACTAAATCTTACAAAAATGGAAGAGAATTGTAACTCTACCAAGTACCATAAATGCCTTGTACCTAATGGCTGACACAATGTTCTGGTCAATGTACTGCACATACCTCAATACATTTTTTCAACCAATAGTGATTTTGCATGGATTCCCAATTCTGAGATGCTGTGATATAAAGCAACCTATCAAACAGTCTCTTCTTAATACTGTGGTTGAACACAGAGAAGAACTTGGCACGGATATGAGGCTGTTTACATCGTAGACCAGACAAGAAAGCAGGTTCAAGTTTTGAGGTCAGTTCACTAGCAGCTAAGCTTTCATCTCTGTAAATAAAATAAATAATTTGTGTTCAAGCAGCATATATATTTATCTTTGAACTTGAAAAATTAATTCTTATGTTCAGATGACCTGCCACCAAACAAAGCTCATTCTTCAGTCCATAACAACAGGTGAAAAAGAGCCTTGAATTGTATGGCTATGTAGCACCATTCTGCTACATAGCAGTAGCACCAATTGGCCACTCAACTCAGAAAAAAGAATCAGGTACAGTTAACAACCTTACCACACATGTAATACAGGCTATGGATGTTAACTTTAACTGTAGCTGACTGTGTACTGGATTTAATATTTCTTTTAAATTTATGCTGAGTTTAAATTTTTATTGGAAATTATGAAATAAATGTTGATTGTATCAAATCAAAAAAAGGTTACCTGTAGACAAAGTTGACAAGATCAAGGAATTGAGCATTGAGTTCCAGATCATCAGGGAATCTGCTCTCAACATACTGCATAAGCTTTACCAATAGAATTGACTTGTCTCTTAGTGCTGGTGATTGGTTCATCATTATTGGTGTCTAAAATATTTCAAGAGCAATAAAAGAATGAATGTATGTACATAATAAAAATAATAATATCCTGGATTTATATAGTGCCTAATGTTGTGAAACCTCTAAGCGCTGAATATTTTTTTTAATATATTCTTTATCCATTCAGTAACGAAATATTAATTGTTTTAATCGGGTGTCTAGAAAACTCAGATCGAGAAAACTTAGATCTCAGATATATCTGAGTTTTCTAGATCTAGAAAACTCAGATATCTGACTTTCTAGATCTAGAAAACTCAGATATCTGAGTTTTCGAGTTCCAAAATGGAACTAGAAAACCCAGATCATCAAATGGATCGTTTCATTATTATTAGAGGGATAGCTTGTTTGAAATACTACAGTATTATTACTACGTTTTCTTACTACTAATAATAGTTATTGTAACTTGTAGTAGCAGCCTATGACTTAAATCATAAAGAAATACCATATACACATTTTAAAATATAGGCTTAGCATTTAGGCCTAGCCTAGCAAACTCAATTCAAGGCTCAACGTGTAGGCACTATCGCGATGTATCGTGAAGAGTGGGCCTGGCCTTACTAGGCTAGAAGTGGTCAACTAATAATAACTCGTACCTATTCCCCACTTGGCTAACTCGTACCTCAATCAACTCGTATCCACACCAACTCGTACATACCTCATTTTTAAGCATACATTTTAACGGTAACGTGCACTGTATTTTCTTTAAGCCGTAGGCCGCTACTACATGTTACAATATTAGTAAGAAAACGTAGGCCTACACACAGTAATCAGTTTTAAACTCTAGTATTTCAAATGACCTACCTTCTGATTAATAATGGAATGATCTAAATGACCTACCAACCAATCATTTGACGAACTGAGTTTTCTAGTTCCATTTTGGAACCAGAAAAGTCAGATATTGATATCTAAGTTTTCTAGATCTAGAAAAGTCAGATATCTGAGTTTTCTAGATCTAGAAAACTCAGATATATCCGAGATCTGAGTTTTTTAGATCTGAGTTTTCTAGACACCTGTTTAATCTTGTTTTACAGATATATCTGAGATCCGAGTTTTCTAGACACCCTTTATATTTTTTGTAATTACAGTATTAATCAATACAGACGTTGAGAAGCAACTGTCAGTAATAGAGTTTATTTGTATATAATGTAAAACAGCTACGGTACGTGGTGGTTGAACTGCAATGAAAAAGTTGTACAGATATTCCACCTCTGCAGTCACAGATTGAAAAAAATGGATCGAATTTCTGTTATGAGTGCACTTGCATTTGTGTTATTACAACATCTGAGGGAATAGGCACTTGTGGAAGAGAGATTGGAATGTTCCATTCGTCGCCAAGCAATATGTTTGTGTAAACGTATATTAAATCTATCAAAATAGTATTTTTTAACGAAAATCGGCCTGTCTTCAACATTATGATTCTGTACTTGAGGTATTCAACCGGTTTTCAGCTATTAAAAACAATTATCGTAGAAGGAGATTTGGGCCAAATCGTTGAACCTAAATTCATTTTAATTGTCAATAACTAATTATCTAACTCAATTTAATTAGTAAACAGGGTTACAACAGGTGGTTAAAATCGGTACCGAAAGTATGAATTTAGATTATGCTAAGCAAAATTGAATTTCCATTTATATGGACAAATACAATTTCTTGAATCTTGAATAATGTAAATTATACAGACTAGATGGTACGCTCGCTTACCATCTAGGTCGTGCCCACAGATGGTTCTCGAATACACAGTAATTTCAGCGTAACAAAACTGGCGATTTCAAATGTACTATTATATAATACATTGTCGTTTACAGAAACGAATAAATAGACACGATGATTTATGTACTAAACTAAAATTAGCACCCTGGGAATTACTTCCGAAGGAGAAACTTATCACAAAATGAGTCCAAATTTTTGATTTGGACTCATTTAAAGAAACCCAATTTGTATTTTGTATGTAACATTAGGTTTGAGGGATGGGAAAGCGGATAGGTACAAATAGGAACAATTTTTAAATATATTCTTTATCCACTCGGTAACAAAATATTTTGTTCATGTTTTATAGGCCTATAAATAATATACCTCTAAATACAGTAAAACATTTGTGATTTAATACTTTGTTAAAACTGTCACTGTCATAATCAATTGAAATATTAAAGTACATGTCACGATACACCACTACGACGTTTATATTATTGGTAATTATTAATTAATAATTAATACAAACGTTGAGAGGGAACTGACAGTATAAAGTTTATTTGTATATAATAATGTGTTTATATATCTAACAGTGAAGCCTAACCACAATCTCAGTAATAAAGTTTATTTGTATATATTTTTATATTACATCTAACAGTACGAACATTCACAGTAAGAAATGTTCGATTCAAATGAGGACCAAAAATAGTTAATAGGTATTTACAGTATTGTCAAAGTATTCTCAAAGGGCCCATATATATTTACCTACCGTATGTGTTAAACCAAGGGCTCAAAAATTTACCTACTTGTTTTAAACCAAACTCTGGCAGACTGAGAGATTGGGATGTTCCATTCATCGCAAATCAATACATTTGTATAATCGTATATTAAATCTATCAAAATAGTATTTTTTAAAGAAAATCGGCCTGTCTTCAACATTATGATGCTGTACTCTAGCTGTTCAACCGGTTTTCAGCTATTAAAAACAATTATCGTAGGAGGAGATAGGAAAATGCGAAGCCTCCTCGCATTTTTGTGGCGGGTATTTTTCAAGATGGACATCCATTAGACAGTGTATACCATTACCACGATCGGAAAACACCCCTATTTGGAGCAAATCGTTGAACCTAAATTCGTTTTAATCGTCAATAACTAATTATCTAACTTAATTTAATTAGTAAACAGGGTTACATCAGGTGGTTAAAATAAGTACCGAAAGTACGAACCAAATTTATATACCATCGAGTAAAAATTCTAGAAGGCGCGATTTACCGAATTTTGCCCTTACGTAAATTTATATATAGATAACACAAAGTCAAAGAATCTATGGCATCCAATTTGGTTTTTTATTTTGTAAAGAACCACTCAAAAAATACAATCACTGTACAGTTGTTTCAGATTAAAATTGGTTGAGAACGGAAATGGAATGAATATGTACTTTTCAATGAATTCTTACATTTTGTTTAGAATTAGAGCATAGTAGTACTGCTTCATATATGATTAGCTAGCCGTGGATATTCTATGATTACGGTAGATGCTTTTTGAGCTTTGACTCGATTGAATCATAACTCATTGGTTTACAAATCAATTGAAGTAAAGCCCTTATTTGGGACACCTCTATTCGCCTTTTTAATGAGGAGACATTTTCTTATGAAATTAACAAGGGGAAATATAAGTTGTAACACCACGGCCAACCTCTATTCAGGGGAACCCTATTAAGGGAAATTTTGTTGGGTCCCAAAGGTGTTCCCTTAATAGAGGTTCTAGTTTAAATCAATCAAATAACTAACCTTAATTTTTATCCAGTCCTCAACCATCTTGACAACAGTCTTGAGTACTTTAGCCTCCGGTGATTTTTCAATGAGTTGCGACAAGATAATTTGAATGAAGTTACGCTTCATGTCGTTGCTCATCACACCGACACGGTTCTTAACAAGGTCAAGACTGATTACAAGAAGCTCAGAGGCAACTACAAAAATATATTGAATATAATTTTTATAGGAATTTAAACAAATAACATTTAAATGTACTTTGACACAGTTGCAGATTTTATCAATAATCTCATTGGTACAAAAACATGTAAATATAAGAGAAGAGATCTTTACTTTAAAAGAACTTTTAAACTTTGTAAATGAGACACCTAGAAGACTTTTGAGGTGAACATACCTGGTATTCCATCACCAGCTGCTGATGGAGAAAGATGCTCTCGTGTCATCTTGGTTAGCGCCCTCATGAAGACAGAGATAAGGCGATCAATGTAACTAACATTGTTTGTACAGGCTGCTTTTAGAATCATTAGAGTACCAAAGAGACTTGTTGTTGGTGTGCCAGTGGCAGCCCTGGATATCAAATAATTATATAAAAATGGCAAATAAAACAAGCTGAAATATCAAATGCTTATGTACTATAAGATGAGGTGTGAATTTGTTTGTCATATAAACAGAAATGGTCATTAGTGTATTGTGTATTGACTTTTGAATGTTTATAATGCTAGAAGGCAATATTTTCATAAATAAACTGAACAATTTCCTTTCAACCAACAAAAACTATCCGATTCCTACATTGAACTATTTCATCCTACTGTAGTGGCTAGATTTAAAAAAAACAATAACATTGTCTATCTGACATTAAGGTTAGATCATGCTTTTCAGCTAGTAATATATACAAAGATGTAGGCATACTGTAGTCAATTATAAAATAGGGGGACAATATACTTTTCATAGCTGTTCAGGCCTTCATAAATGACTTTACCAACACTGGCATATAGACATTCAAGTTCTTCATGCTTTGATGCTACAGCAGATGTGCCTAGAAAAAGTAAAACAAAATTCAAACAAATAGAATATTTCTCAACTCAACCAACTGAACTAACTTAATCCTAACTAACTTAATATTACCTGGACTGACTTAATACTATCTGAACTGACTTACTAATAACTGAACTAACTTAATACTAACTGAACAGACTTACTTGATTCAGTTGGGAAGAGACTCATAAGTTTAGTGAGCAGAGCATGAACTACGCGTATAACCTTTGTATTCGAACAGGTCAAACACGCAGCTATTCCTCTTTGCAATGGCTTAAAACTTGATAGAATCAATGGTTTTTTCTGCAAATAACAAAAGATAACATTATCAAAGAAGAAATTCTTTAAAAAGAATTCTTTAAATCAAACAGATGAAAAGGATTATCATTTTCTGTCTGTTTGATGGGAAGTTGAGATCAACATTTGATTGTTGTTTGTATCTGGTGCGATGCTGTAAAAATTATAAATACAGATAATGCAGTTTTCCAATAAATTTTATATCAAAATTAAATTTTAGCAATTTCACAACATTATGGCCCAAAGAGAAGCTTACAGGTCGCAGCTGATCACTTCATTTCATCACTTTATTTACACTACTGTTCATTTTCACATAACGTTCCCTCTTTCTATGAATATTGGAGGAACTCTATACATAGTTTAAGAACTGAATTCATGACAGTTGCGATAGTCTGATTCAAACCATAATTACCTTACTTCCACAATCCAACCTACATCTGCGTTGGTGCAAATTGTTTTTTAGGATATTGTAGGTTTTGTGGAAGTTGCTTATATTGTTAATTTTCTGGTGTAATTGTTTTTCTTTTTTTTTGTATGATTTGTATATGGATGTACTATCCGAAATAAAGAATGAATGAATTGCAATCTTTTGCTTATACTGTACATTATTTTGTTTATCTGACATTTTTGACAATGAAATCTCTTTTGTAAACTGCGCATAAAACAAATACAGAATACCTACCATGACACTAAGTAGAAAACTGAGGATTTCTAGACCAGCACAAACATTCCCATAATTCACTGATGTACTTTGTTCCTGTGGAGTAAACAACACTTACCAGTTATTGATATGTAGTTCATTGATTGTAAACCATTATTTTTCATGCTTTTTCTTTGTATATGAAAGAGTATGTGGCCATTACTTGTGAGTGTAGCTAATCTTTCACTTTTGTAAAGTGTAATTTTACTTTTAATACTTACAACTGACAAAAAGAGTTTTTCCATAAAAGTCAACTTCAACTCTGACTTAGGCCAAACATCTGGTCTCAAAGCGGTCTTTAAGAACACGATACAACGGCGTGATAGTTGCTCTCCTGATTGACCCGCTGATGATGTGGATGACTCATTGACCTGACACGCTATTCGTAGTAGAAAGTTTACAACAGCATCAGAGTAATGTTTGTCTATTGCTTTACTTGATTCTACTGAAATACTTGTTTTTGTTACTGTTCCTGACGCGTTTCTGGCACGTTTTGGGTCAGGTGTGGAATCTTGCGAGGCTGCACGTTTTAAACTTGCTGCTGCTGTGATTGCAGTAGATGATAATGATGCTGCAGCTCCTACAGATGTTCCAGTTTCTGCTGCTACAGGCTGAAAATAATCCAAGAAAATGATAATATTCAATTAACCAAAGGTAAATAATTATCATTGGTTTTATACTTTTATACAAATTTTAATATTGAAAAAATGTAAATATCTTTGTAATTCAGCTAAGGCTGCGATAATGATATTGAAATAAATGAAATGAAAAAAATGAAAAAAAAAGCATTAGTTTATAACAATTTTAAAATTACCAACTTTTAGTAAGTTAAATTAATTTCTAAAGACTAGATGGTACGCGCGCATACCATCTATGTCATGCCCACAGATGGTTCTCGAATACACAGTAATTTCAGCGTAAAAAACTGTTAAAAACAATTATCGTAGAAGGAGATGCGAAGCATCCTCGTATTATTGTGTGTTGGTATTTTTCAAGATGGAAATCCATTAGCAGTGTATACCACGATTTGAAAATACCCCTATTTGGAGAAAATCGTTGAACCTAATTTCGTTTTAAATTCAACTCAATTTTATTAGTATACAAGGTTAGATCAGGTGGTTAAAATCAGTACCGAAAGTACGAATCAACTTTATATACCATCGAGAAAACATTCTAGAAGTAACGCGCAATTTACCAAATTTTGCCCTTATGTAAATTTATATATTGATTATGAAGTTTTGCCAATGTTACTGGCAATATCTGTTTCTCAGGAGAACATTAGGAATGTGGAATAATAGTTTAGTAATGACGACAATATATTTATATGAACAATGTATCCCTCTTACCGTTGTTTCTGTACTGGTATCCTGTTCCTTGATGCGTCTCACCTCCCATTTGATAATGACCTCAGCAAGTTCAACGGCTAACTTACGATGTTCTAACGTAGCATTTGGAGTGAATCCTAACCTTTGAACTGAGTTCACCATATTTTGAATGAGGTGATGTCGTACTGGATAATATACTTTGAAATGCTTCACGAGCAGTTGGCTAAAAATAAAAAAAACATGCTTAACTACAAAAATAAACTATAAAAATATATTTAAAACAAAACAGATATCACTCAGCCACCCACCACTAAACCAAATTAAAAAATCAACACAATTAATAACAACTAGAATTTAATTCGTCACTTTGACAAATTATAGGTGATCATTTTTATCATTTTAATGAAATTAACATTTTTTAAACATGCACGTACGTTAACATACGATCGTAAAAAGCTGATGTACGCCATCCTATGACATGATGCATATACACTTATAGTGCTGAGTTGTACCTATTATGTGTCATGTAGTATATACTGTATATCTATATACAGTGTAGCATAGGTGAAATTACGGGACCCGCATCATGTTCAAATTTTTTGGTATGATGGAATTATCAAAATAAACTCGAAGATGACAATTTCGAAAGATAATGAATTGAGCAAATAAATATAAGGATTGGAAGAGAATTTGACACGTAGAAGCGCAATGCGCGCTCTTTGAAATTTGTATAACTTCGACTAAAGAAATTTAAAAACAACGTTTTAACTTCAACTGGCCATATGATAACATCACAACATCCGATAGGCTTAATTTTTATATGAATTCAAATCTACATTTCATCAGCTTTCATAATAAGTTATAATCTTCAAGGTCACCTTTAATTCTGAAGAGCTATAAGATATTCAAATGTATGGTGTAGCTGAAATTACACGACCTAGGTTATTCAAGTTTTTCCGCATGATGACGTCATCAAAATAAAATGTTGACAACTCATGAGAAAGATAATTATTTGAGCCAAGCACATACTAAAATTTCTGCGAAAATCAGGCTCAAATAACGGAGATGCGCTCTATTACTACTAATTTTTAAATTGAAGTGGCCATTTGATGACGTCATACCATTTTGTACGTCTAATGTGTACATGAATATGTATCTACAACCCAATGGCTTCCCGAATAAGTTAAAAAAAATTGGGGGTCACCTGCCATTCTGAAGAGTTATATTCATTTTAAAAAGGCCTTATTTTTCACCATTTTCATCACTTTGATGAAATTAATTTGCGCATTTTGTCATTTTTAACCTGCTCGTATAGCGTTATTTTAAGTCGGAACTGACTCAAATTTGGTGAATGTACTAAGGATGGTGAGTAGAATGAGATTTGTTAAAAAAAAAAAACTTAATTTTGAGCGTTTTAAATTTTTAACGCGCATGACCCTACGTGCGCGTGCGTTTTTATTTGCTAATATTTTTACCCTTGACCTGAAGTTTACGTGTAGTGAATTTCATTAATATGTGATAATGAATTATGGAGATATGATTGATAATGTGATTTTGCAAAATGGCGTATAAATGACGTCACGGATGAGTGATCACGCTGGAAAGCTTATTAGGATTAAGTTATATTATTTGAAAGATATTCTGAAATTTTGGTAATCATTGACATTAAACTTTTTGAGATAATTGTTACACAAAATAGTGTACAGAAACAATAAAAAGAAAAAAAATTAAGATTTCATACAATAACAATAGGTGATCATTTAGAATTCTAAATGATCACCTAATAAATGCAACCTTATACATACCCTGGACACTTAATTAGCATATCAATTAGTGAATTTCACCCTTAAAATAACTATAGTAAAAATAAACAAACTTGATTTACATTAATAAACAGTGTCTACCAGCAAGAAAAAAAGAACAATTGTAATAATTTGGAACATCCAATTTTGACTTGATCAAATTTTCTCGCATGGAGTTCATTACTGTACACTCTAGAAATCAAGAGCTGAAGTCGAGGGTTACGTTTTGTCAACAAATATTGTCATCGCAGTGGTTATACTTATAGGAAAATGTTTTCTTGATCAAACAATAAGCATCGTCTATTTTTTTTAACCGATACGCAGATTCACATTTTGTGAATATTTTTGCCATTAGAAAACGGGATACTCCCAATTAAATCGGACAGTACGGTTGACAGGTATGGTACTGTAATGAACTCCGCAGACTTAACCTAGCTAAAAAAAAGGGGAAGGGCTGAACTAAACCCTGGCATGCAGTAGGCATTCAAATCAACAACTTTATATGGTGAGTCTGCATGGACGTCCATATTATACGTACCCAAATATTTTAACAAAAACTTTTATAATATATCCCATTTTACACTATAATTCTAAAGATCGTTGACTGTGTGTACTGAACGTCAACGCAGTAAACGAAATACTAATAAGCTAATGAATATTCAAAAGCCAATTACAAAATTGAGTCTTTTAGGATTCATTGAGCACAACTACAAACCACCTCATTAAAGAAAGATGACCTTCATAACGCAGCTACAACGTTTTAATGCGGTACACGATAAATATTATTTACACACTCCCTACATAATGGACACACTCAAAGGTCAGTTTATTACTCACTTTTGTTGCATCAAGTTAAAGAGATTATAATTATTTAAAAATATATGCAGAAAATACTAAATTATATTGCTCAATAACCTGCTCACCAGTTTCTTCTGTGTTGAAGCTGCCACCACTTGGTTCTCTATCTCGTAAGTGACTACTTCCTTTAAGCAGATATTTTTTCTGGACCTTAGGGTAACAACTTAATGGAGATTCTCCTGTATTAAAGCAGGCTTAACTTTATTAATGGTAGTATAACTTACAGCATGTGAACAAGCTGAGCTACTGTGTGTCCCTCCTCTACTATAATCTTCTTAGTCCAGTGGGTCAACATTGTGTTGCCTTCTTCCATTCTAGTTGGTAAGGCTGGAGTAAGAATTTCAAGGGCTTGACGTACTACTGAGCGAGCCTCTGGGGCATGGGCCTTCAGCAAACTGTGGAATACCTGTTAGGAAAATAAAAATACTGCCCTAAATTTTCGCGATTTTACATTTTCAACTACTTCGCGACCTTTTAATTTCGCGATTTGAGTTTTTTGTGTAATTTGTTGAACCAAATTGGCGAATGTATTTCGTAAATGAGGCACATGGTTAATAGGCTCATAGAGTGAACTCCCACATAAAATCAATGTACTCTACCAAATTATTGTTTGTTTCTACAACAACGATCGAACAGACACGACACGCCGGCCGGATGGATCTCTGTGGTGGTGGAGAGCAAGCAAGCTTAAAGTGGCTTTTCCTTCCATTATTTACTTTAGTTTATTAATATAAGTAGGTACAAACATAAAAAATCATATCAAAATAAGCAGTTTCTGAGAAATCAGAAAATAAAAAATGTTCAAAAATATCGAAAAATCGCTATATAATTTTTTCAGCAGTTAGGTAATGACCTTTGTTGTAAAGGTCACGTTACCATATTATGTTACGCCACGTCTCCTCTCTCGATCGAGCTGACAAGACGCGCTACTACACGTGTATCATTTTCATTTCATCACACATCCGATCGAACAAACATTTTATTATTGTCTTGCCTTTTGTTATTACTTTTTGGGTCTACTCTTAGCTTCAAAATGAAGCACTGTATGGTATATAAGTGCCATAACAAGCCACATGGAGATAAGGACGTCAGTTATCATCGAATGCCGCTGAAAATTCATTCTCTGTTGCTGGGGCATAGGCCTAGTCTGAATTACATCTTCGCCGTCGGCAGATGTGATAATTGTTTGGGCCTGGGTTCTGGTTCAAACGCATAACCATGTCTTTCTGGGGTAGGCCTACGGTTAAACATTGCCGTTTGATCCGTCTATCTTTTCAAATAACCATGCAAATCAATCTTAATCTTACACTTATTATTCGTATGTATTTTATATCCTAGTTTATCGAGGAGGATCGGAGGAGAGGCGAGTAAAGAAAGCCAACAGGTCGCACATGTGCAAATTGATTGACTCCCTAGAAAGTAAAAATTACTCACTTGGCTCAAGTGGGTAGTTTTTTTAATTACGCAAAAATAAATTGGTCAACACCTAAAAATGGGGAATGAAAAAGAATCTGAAAACATATATGTATAATATTTTTGGAACTTACATATATTTTTTACAATTTTTTTTAAACGCATCGTTTTTTTTCAATTTACAGGCAAATGAATAGGGAAAAGGTTTGTAATTTGAACTATCCCCCCAGATGGCTTTTTTTTATGTTTTTCAGACTAACCATGCAGCATATGTACAACAAATTAAAAAAATACCTCAATTTAGATGAAAGTAATGTTTATAATGAACTGAATAAAATAAAAATGTTAAATTTTTTGAGAGCACCTCCACTTTAAGCATGCCGATGGCATTTTTGCCGTTTGCTACCACAAACTAGGCCTACGCACGACATAGAATAATTACTTTTTATGGACACATTACCACTTATTATATGATTTAATGGACAAAGGATTCGTCAAGCAAGTACTCTATACATTTAATAAATTTTTTCTAAGAAATGTCGCTTGCTTTTTCCAATTTGAACATTATTTTAGCGATCAATCCTCCCACGCACGACGCCACGTGTCTCAATATCGCTGACGAACGTAAATGTTTCAAAGAATACACAAGTTTATTGTAATTACAGTATTTTATATTCATTTTTAACATATTAGGCATAGCTAGGCTTAGACAGTAATATAATAGGCCTACCTTGCTAACTAAGTCTAGGCTAGGCCTGATCGACTGTAAAAACATCATTGGAAATTTCGCGATTTTCGCGCACCATTTATTTTCAAGACCGTTGTTCAATCGCTAAAGTCACAAAAATAAAGCGCTTTACAGTAACTATTCTTGAAATCATTCTGTGTAATTAGAATGTAATTGGGTAGATTTGAATAAAAACCAATTCAGGATTATAAAGCTATGCTCACACTGAGCTCAGATTCAGGTCCGGTGGCCCGATAAAAAATATAAAATATTGTTGAAATAAAAATCTGTGAATGATTGATGTACTGTTCACAATAACTCAATTTTGATCTGTACAAAATGTTTGTTTGGAACATCAGCAACTGAAAAAGTTGTTCATTGGAACGAATCCAGCCTCAGTGTGAATATAGCTTTAGAGGGTGGTATGTTTTGTATATGGTTAACTAGTTTTAATTTTATTTATTAAATTTGAGGAGAAGTGTATATATTTAGTAGAATATCATTTTACCTGCAGAACAATCCGTTTGTGAATTGCAAACTTAGCAATGATGTGTGATAGTAGAAGATGACCATGGTACTTTGTTGCTGGATCTACACAGTTCTTGTGAATCAAACACGGCCAAGCAAATGTCATCAGACGACGCAGTTTACTTCCTTGTTTCCTTAAGAATAAATTATACAGCAATAATTATAACAATGTATATTAGTCCAATTAAAAGAAAAGGATGTTCAATGGTTATCTTGAATGATGAGCTTTTTTGAACTTTTTAATCTCTTTGTAAAAATAAAACTTTCTTTATTTTTAGTTACTTTAAAAAAATTGTATTATTTATGTACTGTTGAAGCCCTACTAATGAGTAGTATATGCTTTTATTGAGGGCTCCACTTATTACACAAAACTGAAAGTGAATAACGTCATTAAAATTTGCTTACTCTGCCTCTATAAATGGAACAGTCAATTTTTAAACTACGGTAATGACAATATTCTTAGCATTCATATATATTCATAATCTGTATACTTAATGATCCATATAGACAATATGGCATATGACCGGTTGGGCCGCCGACAAGTTGAGCCGCCGGTAATTTCTATGAAACGCCCAGTGTGTCTTTTACGACATTTCGCGTAGTGATAGAGTGGTGTCCTAGTACTGTACATAAGTTCATGGTCTTGAAAATGTCATGAAACTATAATTACCAGTGTTCTCCCCAGGCCTTTGAAGCGTCACCGTACCGTGACGCTTGGGTTCTCTACCGCGACGTTTTACGGTCGGCCGTGACGCTTAAAACCTTATTCGTGACGCTTAAAAATATCAACAACAATCTAAAAATAGATTAACAGGCAGGTACTTTCTCTAGAGCTGAGGCGCGGCATGCATAAAGAGCCTACAGTATGCATACGAGACACGTGACATGACCACTAGAAGAAAAACTAAAGACTGCGTAACAAAGTGTTAAACAACTGGGACTCGCTTTCACCGGCCGCCGCCGAGAGATGTAAACACATGTTTTGTTACTGCCATGTCTCTCTTTCGATCTCTAGTATTGGCTGTTGTCTAAAATGTGGTAACTTGTATATTGTAAATAAAGTAAATGATTTATTGTATTGTTTTTCTTGTAAAAATGTTATGTGTATTAAAAATAAATATCAATGATATTATTATTTTCAATATCACATTGAATTAATCGACTCTATCGGTGGGATTTAATCTTTCGTCGGTAACATACGCACGTCATCAAATGATTTCTAGGCGCAATTCAATGCTAGCTGCTTTGATCGTATAATACATTCAAGAAGGCTACGATCGTTTTCCTATTTGCTAGTGCACTAAAGTCTTATTTCACTTAACTTAAGGTACATTTGTACATCGGTGCTAGAATGTTTTAGGCCCTACTTCGTGAGAAAGTCGAGTGACAAGGGATGTCACATGGTATTGTGATATCAGTACTGCAATACTGTATGTCACATGGTGCTTTCACCGGCCGCCGCCGAGAGATGTAAGCACGTGTTTTGTTACTGCCATGTCTCTCTTTCGATCTCTAGTATTGGCTGTTGTCTGAATCGTCTAAAATGTGGTAACTTGTATATTGTAAATAAAGTTTTCAGTTAAAACAATGATTGATTGTATTATTTTTCTTGTAATTAACATGTTATGTGTATTAAAAATTAAATATCAATGATATTTTCAATATCACATTGAATTAATCGACTCTCTATGGATCGGTGGGATTTACTCTTTCGTCGGTAACATACGCACATCATCAAATGACAAAGGCGCGATTGATTTTCTAGGCGCAATTCAATGCTAGCTGCTTTGATCGTATAATACATTCAAGAAGAAGGCTACAATCGTTTTCCTATTTGCTAGTGCGCTATGAAGTCTTATTTCCGGGCAACTACTGAGGTGTCTTACTAATGAGTAGGCCTAGTTTTATTTCATCGGGATTTGCCCCCGATGTTTGTATTTGAACGCAAAAAATGTTTTTTTATCGCATATGTTTACCCGCCGACGAAAAAAAAAGTAGGCTACGATCGTTTTAATGTTTGCTAACGCGCTATGAGGTGTCGTTTCTGGCTAACTACAGTTGCCTACTGATGAGTAGGCATATTTTTTTATTCATTTATTGCATATGTTTACCTGCGGAAAAGTAGGCTACGATCGGGCTGTTTGCTAGCGTGCTATGAAGTGTCCTTTCCGGCCAACTACAGAGTTATCCTACTGATGAGTAGGCATTTTTTATTTCATCGGGGAATTCCCCTTGACGTTCGTAATGAACGCAAAAAATGTTTCTTATCGCGTATGTTTACCGGCGGAAAAAGTAGGCTACGATCGTGCGGTTTGCTAGCGCGCTATGAAGTGTCTTTCCGGCCAACTACAGAGTTGTCCTACTCATGAGTAGGCCTAGTTTTATTTCATCGGGGAATTCCCCTTGACATTCGTGTTGAGCATTCGGGGCGGAAGCGTGACGCTTGATGTGAATCCTGGGGAGAACACTGATTACATACTACAATTTTGTTGGTTTGAACCACCATAACAACACAGCAAAGGAAAGTAGTCAAATTTAATAATTTAATTGTTTTTAATCTTTCAAGGTAAAAATGCAGTGCACTCCATAATATTTTTCTCGCGTGTAGGCCTACCACGTAAAATCATATAAAGTATTGATATTCTTCGAATGAGGTTAAATAATAATAATTTTTTATTTACTACCTTTTAATATCATATTTTATTGAATTTTACAATGTTAATACACAAAATATTTTACTAAAAAACAGTGATTTTATGTAATTATTATACCGAAAAATGGAGTAGGCTTAGTTCATACAACTGCCGCCTGAGGGGGCAATATGTTTACGTCATTTTTGGCGAAAAACGATCATTTTCGGTGATGTTTTAGGCCTTATATTTTGGAATCTACAAGTCAGATATTCATAATTATTTCTTTAATTACAATATTTAATAATTTTAATATATACTAACCGTGATATATAAACTTTTGAATATACATCGTTATATATAATATAAATAGAATTTCTATTAAATAGAAACGAGCATGAGCGAAAGTTAGCATTTGGTGTTTCATAGAAAAAAAGGTTTTTCTGGTGGCGGCTCAACTTGGCCTAATCCGACAATATAGGCCATTTGATCTATCACCTGTCTGTTGAGAGTAGTATTGCTTATTCTTACCTATCAGCAGCATCATGTATGTGAGGAGCGGCATGCTCCACCAGCAGTGCAGCAAACTGAAGCAGTAGGATTCGTGTAGAATCTGATGTTCCATACGGATTATCCGGATCAATAACCTTCTCAATAAAAATGTTTACAAGGTTATTTGGATTGCTGCCACTTGGATTAGGTGGTCCGCCTATCAACTGTAAAATCAAATTAAAAAGGTTAAGTGTTGATTAAAAAATATATAAATCAATAATTAAAAACATGAAAGAAAGAAGAAACACATATCTACATTATCAGTTAAATCATAACAAGTGAAAAGTACTAATTGACAAAAAGGATAAGATTGCTTTTTACTAGAACTATGTTCACACATACTGAATAATATAATTCCGGAGTTATTTTACTCTTTCATACCTCCAAGGATAGGATAGTATACAAATAATGAATGTTTATGAGTGCAATGGTACAAATAATGGCACGAGGTGAATGATGAAAGGTTATATCAACGAGGCAAAGCCGAGTTGATATAACCTTTCATCATTCACCAAGTGCCATTATTTGTACCATTACACGAATACAAAACATTCATTATTTGTTTTATATAACATCTAGACGTTTTTTTTTCGTACACAAAAATGTTTCAAAAAGTACTATTTAACGATCGTTGAATAGTGCGTACTATTGCACGCCATGTGACCCACATTCGTCCAATCAAATGACAGGAATTTATATAGGTGTTATATAAAATACAATATCAGCCGCCACAATTTAACTCAGATAGAACACAATTTAACTCAGATAGAACACAATTTAACTCAAATAGAACACAATTTAACTCAGATAGAGCACAATTTAACTCAGATAGAACACAATTTAAATCAGACAGAGCACAACTAAAATTTACTCTAGTAGCTAGATCAACTTTCGTATGCACTTTGAGGTCCAGAGAATTTGACTTCAGAAATTGGTTTAGGATGGTCAAACAATCATTATTGGCTTGGTTACACATTTTGAAAATGTGGCGAAAGGTCAAAAGGTCAGGGTGAAAGGTTATCAAACTAAACACCAATAGGTCCTTAAATCTCGACAACCACTGGTCACAGCGAGGTAATTTTGGTCTCAAATTGATCAGAAGGTATACATTTATATTCAGTCTAATGGGACATTTTAGTTAAAAATGACCGGAAATGCCATTTCTGACCTTTGACCCACACCCCAGGGCATGTATGTATCTCCGTAACTACTGATCGTAGACACTTGAATTTGGTCTTAAATTGTTTGAAATAAACATTTTGTTATTTGTAGCACATTTTTAAAAATGTTACAAAGGTCAAAGGGTCAAGGTCAAAGGTTATATGAACAAATATAAATAGATACTTGTATCTCGGCAACCACTCGTCGCAGCAAGTCAATTTTAGTCTCAAAATGTTCAGAGGCATGCTTTCATATTCAATCTAATGGGACATTTTAGTCAAAAATTATCAGAAATGCCATTTCTGACCTTTGACCCACATATCATGGCATCTTCATATCTCTGTAAGTACTGGTCGTAGAAACTTAAATTTGGTATCAAATTGTTCGAAATATACATATTTACATTCATTGTAATAGAAAATGTGGTTAAAAGATGAACAGAAATACTATTACTAATGTTTCAAACAAAAAACATATCTCTACATAACTTATCTTTAGACAGTAATGTTATGCAATAACTGATACTTTAAATTGTTTCAATTTCAAGTACTAGTTATTGCTGTCCCCAAGAACATTTTGATAGAAACGTCAAGCTCAACAGTTCTTTTCAGAATGCTAGAAGTAACTTGCCATGTGTATCCGATTAAACTCCCCGGGCATTTATTGTTCAAAAGGATTTTTTGGGGGAGGGGAGGCATCTTTATTTGGGGTATAATATGGTAATATGTATAATCAAATAAATACCACCTAGATGTAAAAAAAAATACAGCACAATTAATATCAAAAAGTGAAAAAAATGCTTGGTAAATTGTAGATTATGGTAGTTAATGTAATGTGTTGTGATACAATTATTGTGTAAATGCATGTGGCGGGCGTATTCCACACGATGTTCTATTGGAGGGAATGGTGGCGTTTATTTGAGGGAGGCTTTTATTCAAAGTGGGTGTTAATTCGAATAAATACTCTAATTTTAATAATTATAATTCGCTTCTCAACTGATTTACATGATTCGTTTTCTTCTTTATGCTTTTTAACGAAATGTTTCTGTCTTTTAGAATAAAAGTGACACTGTCATAGATAACATTAAATGGATCTTCTCCTCCAGGTGCCAGTATAATGATATAAAACAATGACATATCATTATCCTGACACGATTGCACTCATAATGGATCTTCATTCTATCATCTGTTTGTTTGTGACTACAATTTGACAACAATCTTTTGCATATTTTTAAATGCCAATACATAGTTTCATTACTATTGTACAATATGTCCAGCTTTCCTGAAAACACCCTTGTGTACAGTGTTGTAGTATGATTTTATCATGATAACTTCTGATGCTTTTATTGTCAATGAATTCAGTACCTAAAACATGTCCAAGTTTCTAGTGGTATTGATAATAAATCTCCAGAAACATATATTGTTTTATTATCTACAGTACACTGGGAACAGATGTGTATAATATACACCGACAAAACTTATACATATTATGTATAAGTTTTGTCGGTAACATTCAAAAATATTATGCAACAGTGTGACGGAATAATGACAATGAATTGGTCTATTATAGTTGTCTGTGATACCTTTTATTACATGATTGTACTTGCAACAGGATATAATGAGGTTTAATCCAGTTATTATTCTTATTATATTAATTAATTTTTTTTTTATCTGGGGTGTATTTATTTGATTATACATGTTACCATTATTACACCCAAACAAAATAAACGCCTTCCCTGAATAACTAAATGCCCGGACCTTTTATTCGGTTAACTATGGTAAGTTACTTCTAGCATTCTTAACTGTTGACCTTGAGTATTTATTCGAATTAACACCCGCTTTGAATAAAAGCCTCCATTCCCTCCAATAGAACATCATGTGGAATAAACGCTCCGCCACATGCATTTACAAAATAATTGTATCACAACACATTTCATTAACTACCATAATCTACAATTTACCAAGCATTTTGACATAATTTTAATTTTATCATTTTTTGTGGAGGGTATTTTTCAAGATGGACATCCATTAGACAGTGTATACCACGATCGGAAAACACCTCTATTTGGGGCAAATCGTTGAACCTAAATTCGTTTTAATCGTCAATAACTAATTATCTAACTTAATTTAATTAGTAAACAGGGTTACATCAGGTGGTTAAAATCAGTACCGAAAGTACGAACCAACTTTATATAGCATCGAGTAAAAATTCTAGAAGTAAGGCGCGATTTACCGAATTTTGCCCTTACGTAAATTTATATATAGATAACTAGTAGTAGCCTGTGCTCCACACGGTCTCTTTATTTCATTGTTCATTTCACTTTTGTAATTACAATGTGGTCTAGTTTTGACATAGTGGTACACAATAGAGAAAGTTCAAATTACTGTTATTTTTTCTGCCTTTTTTAGTGTTTATTCTTAAAATTTAGAAAGTATTTATTATAGCCCATCGTGTGCGGCCCCTCAATAAACAGTGTGCCAAATGTGTAGTACCATTTATCAACTTTGGAGGAGAAACAAAAAATTATGGGAAAAATTTAGTAGCATTAATATATAGAGAATAATAATAATTTAACTCAGATAGAGTGTTCATGTAGAATATTACAACAGCAGTCAAAGTACTTGTTGGTGTTCTTACCAATGATTTTTTACTCACCTCTTCTCCTTCTTTCTTGTCAAAAGAAGCTGCAAACATTGGAATGATAATAAATTGGAGAGCTTTACCCTTCAATATCTGAGGAAAATTTTGGTCATGGAATAACTCCACAAACTTGAGGAACACCTGTCGTTTCTGGTTGACAGAATAACCCTTTAATGAAAAAAATTGTATTAATTTACCATATTACTGTATTACTAAATAATATGATGACTCAAGAATAAAATAAATGAAAGCACTCAGATACTGAGTACATAAAATATATAAAAATATCAAGGAAAATTATATTCGGAGAGAGAGGGATCACTATTTTATGATATTTCGGCTTCATGTAAAAGAATACAGAGGCCGTGCTATTTCATTTTCAGCTCATAAGCTTTTGTGATGTCAAAAATATATAAATTTTCCTGAAAACTAATAGGCATGTTCTGTAAGCATACCTATTCAGGAAGATGACTTAAAAGTTGTGGACGCTATCGTGCAAACCAACAAACCAAGCCAGTACTATACTTAGCAAAATTCTATTTTTTCAAGTAGTAAGCATTTATTTATAAAGGTAACATAACTTTTAAGTTTACAATATTCAATTTAAACATGCCTGAATAAAGTTAAAAAATCAAATAAATGAAGTACTTTATGTGTTAAAGCAGAATTAGCATGTATATTGGTGCAGTAGTAACAGTCTGAAAAATCTTTGCCATTTTTTGCAAGAATCCGTATTTCTACCCACTACAACAACTGATTTTAGTCACAGTTATTATGCTTTCCCATGGTAAGTCAATAAACAGAAACAAAATTACAATTATAGGGTAAAATAAGATAAGTCCCAACTGAGGATTTTATAATTATGTTTTTAAATTTCAATACCTGAGCAACTCTGTCCTCAAGGAAGTTCTTGAAAAAGACAAAGTTTGGTAGGTAGCGATTGATGAACACTCGTAGAAGTTGAAACAGTAACTCAATATCTTCTGTATGGTGCCTAAAGAAAAAAGCAACATAATGTAAATAGCATGATTAGTACATTTTTATCTTTTCAAATTTAAAATTTATTCAAAAAGCCTCCAAGACATGTTACAGAGTCTGTGACATTTGGATTACAATTATCGAGGAACCGGTGGTGTTCGGAATAATGAATGAAGTTTTCTAATTCGGATTGACTTTCAAACCATGAGATGTGATATACTGATTAGCACAGTTATATCAATTCGAGCCTTGCATCCCTTCTCGATAAGCTTAGCTCCACTATATACCAGAACAATTAAAATTAAGCCCAAAGTTCCATAGTTTAATGAAGAAATTAAGGAAGCTAAATGTTTAAAGCGACGAGCGGAAAGGACATGGTTGCGTACACACCTTAAAAAAAATGGTGATCATGATAAATACAAGGTCCAAATTGGACACTTTTAAACCAAATTGTCTATCAACAATTATTGATGAAAATTGTGGTAACCAGAGGAAATTATTTTCCGTAATGAAACAGCTTCTAAATAAGAAAAGAAATACACAGTATCCGAAGTCGAAGGATAAAAAAGATCTGGCAAATAAAATGGGTGATTTTTTCATTCATTGATAAAATCAAAAGGATTCACGAGAAAATTGAAATTGCTGCCAACATCGATTGTAATTGAACAAGTAGATGTTCTTTTACCAATCATAAACACTATTATTAAAAGTCATTTGAACTTGCTATTTTTCCAGATAAATATTTTTTTTTGTCTTGTGTGTTTTTCCAGATAACTTAAAATATAGCGTCATCAAGCCCCTACTTAAAAAACCAAACCTAAATGATATGCCTATTAGTAATTTAAATTATCTTGTGGGGTGGCGCTTGTTATTTACATAAAACACTTCTACCCTTTTTGATATTATTAAACTACATTTACCAAAAGGAGCTACGCCGACGATACCCAACTCTACGTGTCTTTCAAAGTAAAACACGCTCAATTTCCGCTATTACGAACTGTGTATTAGATATCCAAAATTGGATGTGTGAGAACAGACTACTTTTGAACACAGGTGAAACCGAGTTATTGTTAGTTGGAACACGCCAACAATTAATGAAAGTAGGTAATATTGACATTGAGATTGGTCATGTCAGAATTAAACCCATTTATAATGTAAAAGACCTCAGTGTTTATTTTGATAAGAATATGTCAATGGCAAAAAACATGAGCAAAGTTTGCTGTAGCGGTTTTCATCAGCTACACAATATTAGAAGAGTCTCTAAATATTTAAATTCATCTGCACTTGCTACTTTGATTCATTCATTTATTACAAGTAGACTCGACTATTGTAACAGTTTGTTTTAAGGATTGCCTAATAACTAGACTCAGAAACTACAAAGAATTCAAAAATTCAGCAAAATGCAAAAAAACACATATATTACCCCAGTTACACTGGGATGGGGAAGAGGATGGGAAGAACAATTTTGAAATATATTCTCCATCAACTCAGTAACGAAGTATTGTTTTAAATGTTTTATGGCCTATCAATACTATACCACTAAACACAGTAGGCCCTAAAACAGTTACGATTTAATAATTTTTTAAAACTGTCCCTGTTATAGAAATAAAGTACATGTAACATTACACCACTATGACGTTTATATTTTTTATAATTTATTAATTAATACAAACGTTGAGAAGTTATTTCTGCAACCCGGTTTTTGTTAAGCTAACAAGGAGAAAGCCATCAGCATAACAAAATACATTAAAGGAGTAGAGGAGAAGTAAACAAGAATTACAATACCACACTCAATAACAGAACATAATTCAGATACCATATCCCTACAGACCTCCTTCTGTAATATTATTATACCATGTTACCATGTTCTTACCAATTGCCAGACCAAAAAAAAACTTTGATAGGAAACAAAAAATTAAACGTTTAAGGACAGACTTTTAGACCACTTCTGGCTAGTGTTACATTCACAATTATCACAATTAGAAACTACTGTAAAAGCACTTGTTGGTTTACAAACAAAAACTTACTCTATGTAGTTTAAAAGGCACTTGACCAGAAGTTTGGGTTCATTCCAGTGTATCACTCCTACGTTGTCCACACGATGCCGCTCTTGGAATTGATCTGACGTCCAAATTCGTTTAAGATGATTGGCCAGGACAGGCTGTTTAGGCAACCAATCAGGCGAGTACTTGACAAGAATTGCGATGATTTGAATTGTCTGGTACTGTAACTCGAGGCGGTTCAAACTATTTGGACTGCTTGGACGTGCAGTTGTCTACACAATAAATAATCATTAAAAGTCATCAAAATCACTTTTAATTTTCAATGTAGCCTTATTTCTATATGTTTAAAGTTGATAAACTTAATTTAATTAGTATTATTTTTTAGTAATCACTATGGACTACAATAAATGTTAATTTGCCTGCTCGCTAGATAAGAGCTGCCATGAGCTATGCCTATTTAGGTGTCATCGACAAACTATTCCAAACCACAGACGCGTTCAGTTATATAGACGCATCTCATTGACCGTCTTCCTAATTATCGAACAAATATTAATGAGATACACACAACGCGGAACGGTCTAGCACCGTCTGGATGGAAGTGCATCGTTGAGATGCATGCACACCGATTCAGAATAATAGTCTAATATTAATTTTTGGAATATACATACCATATTTCTTTTTGTTTTAGTCATATTTTAGCCAACATAACCACTATTTCAATCAAATAACGTTGTTTTGGCCAAACTCATCAAATCGCTAGCTCTAGGCCTAGTCATGTACTTATAATAGTAAAGAATTACGGAAAAGTAAAATGCAATTTATCCCTACAAACGTGATTTCTTGTAACTTGGGGATTCCCCTGCTCCCATCCTACGGCAGCTGTAGAAACGCACGATACTGGTTGAGAGCAAAATACATGTGATAAACACATTATTAGGCCATGTTTTTAAGCTTGAACGGGAATCAAGACGTATTTCTATTTAAATAACATTGTAAAACCGGTCGACGAAGTCGAGGGCAAAGATATGTGGTTTCTTTTTGTCTTCCCTTCACATAGTAAATTTTAGGGATTCTCTATTCACTGGTTTGTGATAATGTACCACAAATGAGATCAGATAATAATAGATGCGCTTGCCAAGACAGGGCTGTAAAACGACCGATAAACTAGTACAGGGAGCACAAAAAATACCTGAGTTTATTGAAAATAGTGCTGTGTAGTCGAGGGCAAAATACACCTGGTCTATTACATTTTCACGCCGGAACTTTTCATGCTTAGCTATTGGGAAACGGAATAAACACATCCAGGCAGTCGACTCACGGATGGAATCAAACATCGTATATTTTCAGGGAACAATAGAAAACGCGTCTCTGTGGTCTGGAATAATTTGTGAATGACACCTTACTGGTCTCATCTTAGGCTACAGACTTACTATTGCTAATTAAAAAAATCAGTATTATGTGCAATTGACAAAAACATCTTTTACATGAGTATAATATATTATCAACCTTCATACTAACCTGAGGTTTGGCAAAAGCTAGATTAACAAGCTTTGCTTGGTTGCTCTGAACTACCTTTCGGAGGTCTACAGCTTCTTCTTGTTTCAACATGTGCTTTAAACAGTAAGAAAACATTACTTTTACTTTACTTGCATTACGCAGGAATTTTCAAAATTATACACAGATTAATTGCAACTTTGACTAGGGTAATAAAATCCTGCTCAAGTAAAGTCAACAGATCATTTTATCATGATCTTGTTTTTACTTACTGCAAATAGTTTGTTGTATTGTTGCTCCTTGAGGTTGTTTTCATGAAGAAAAAAGTCAACTGTCTGTTGAGGATATCTTACTAGATACTTGATCAATGGCTTACGTAGAGGACTTCCAATCTATAACATTAATAGGAATATTCCATAGTATACAAATAAGGAATGTTTATGAGTGTAATGGTACAAATAATGGCACAAGGTTAAATTTCAGCAAGGCAAAATACTATTAATCTTTTAATAATGCACGCCATGTGACCCACAATCATCAATATTTAAGTGTTATAATATACGATATCCTTATCATTACACATGATAATCCAAGTCATTCTGTTCTGGGTATATTTGACCTCTGCCAGCTGCATATGTGACATTTAAAAATAGACGAGAATTTCTGAACACATGGCCATTCGAAAAAGAAAGTGGCCTAAAAAATATGTTTTGAGAAAAATTTCCATTCTAACATATATCGGCTTAGGTTAAGCAATCTATCTAAAATAACAGCCTAAAGTGAAACAAATTGCAAACAGAGATTTTTCTTGTTTAAATGGTCACATATGATGAGGAGATCAAAATTTGAGCATCACACCTCTGTCACTCATCCAGATGATATGCAAATTAGCTTAAATTTGCAAATTAGGGTGAAATTACAGGGTTACTATATATCTAAAAACTGTACAGCTGGCAGAGGTCAAAGATACCCAGAATAGTTAATAATTTTTGATACATAAATGGATCTTTGCTTTGATCTAGTGATCAATCTTTAAAATCTCTTTACCTCCATCATAAGAACCTTTTCTGCTCTGATGGTCAATATAACAAGAGGTTCAAGAAGCTTCAGAGATGCAGCAGCTATTGTGTGGAACATGTTTAAGATGGCAGAGCATATCTTGATGCTCTGTGCATTGGTCCGAGTATTTCCACCTTTCATTGCAATGATGGATACTTCAAGCCATTTCTTCAAGTGTGCCTAAAAATTAATTAAAAACTATTATATACACAAAATACTAATGTTTTGCTAAATATTTAATTTTTCTAGCCATCAATAGTTCTTAATAATCGTAAAACCCTTGTTTCAAACGATTGCAGATTTGTATGTAAGCATGTGTGATCTCATACAACATTTACTGGCCAAAATGGGCCAGAGACTGGCTTTTATTGTTACAGATTTCACTGGCTATTGCTGTCTATTTTCCTAACCATCTTTAAAAAGGAATTTTAAGCAGAATCTAAACCTTCCTTGTGTTGATTATATTAGAAAAAATGTCTTCAAACACAGAATACTCACCAATAGCTGTTCACATAACTTCTCATTGAAAGCATTTGGAAATAGTTGAGTTAGACTATGTAATCGCTTTATGATGTTCAGGTTCAAACTTCGATGATCACCCATTAAAGACAACAGAGGGCGCACATTGGACCGCACTAACTCCATGTCAACTGGATGACCAGCAATAAACTTTTTAAAAAAATGGATTTATTATTAAAAGTTACTTATCTTGCCCTATAAACAAGAGGTTTGAATCTTTAAAGTACCCACTAACAATGTGTATTAATACCACAATCATTTCCATCATATGTTCCGAATATGAGCACTGTTTCTATAATTTGACAACAATGATGAACAACAGTGATGATTGAAAATTACATGGAATGACGAGAAAAGATAAACATTTATTTCCACTTTCAAGTATTATTTAATGAAGATGTGATGAATGGGAATATACAACAACACAGGGCTGTATAGCTAACAATCTTACCTTCTTCATACATTCAGTTCCAGCTTCTTGTAACTCGGTGTTTGATGAATTCAGAGCTTTGTACAATGTATTAAAGATTTTCTCACGAACTTGTGGTAGGTAGAAGCATGCAGCTAGTGCTCCTAAAAACAACAAGGGAAAAATACCATTACATATTCAAGGAACAGATTATTTGGGACACCTAAATGCTATTGGGTTATCTAAGAAATTATAGTGAAATTCATTTTTATCCAGTCTATATGATTTTGCCACAAATCAAAAAGACAAGCAAAAGCTCTGTCTATATGATTAAACTAGTTAGACAAAAAAAAGTGTTATGTCCAATGTTGGAAATAGACTGTATAGCAATAAGTGAAAATGAAAAAAGTAAACATGTAATAAATGATAAATTTGTGACATACTCAATGCACTGATCCTGAGTGGTATCAGAGAGGAGACAGACTTGTAGCATGGTAACTTGTTCAACACTGCATCTTCTGCTTCACATAGATTCATTAACTACAAAATCAATAAATAAAAATGAAGAAATAAAACAAGAGTATGTTGAATAATTTGTATTTTACAGTGGTTGATATTAGGATAGGCTTTGTTATATTAAAAAATAAATGTGGTTGTAAAACTAGAATTTCAAGACTTCCTCCATAACCCGAGTAAAAAATCTGATTATTATTATTACCTAAACCACATGTGTCGATACTGTCTTTTAAATTTTGGCTCTATGTTACTTGGTGTAAGATATCATGACGCCAGCTGTTTGCAGGAAAGATCATTTGGCACATAGATTTTCGCCAATTAGCTAACATACCTCAGTGAAGAAGACTTTATGTTCCATGATCTCCAGATTGATAGTGAACAGCCTAGGTTGTAATGTAGTACAGAATGTATTACCGTCCATGAGACCCATTTGAGCATTAGCTGGTTGGTGCCTCAGCAAATGCTTCTTAGGTGGTATCATGTCTGCTAAAACCTCTTTATGAGGATCCATAATCTCTGTCACACTCTTGCCAGTGATCTCAGCTATTTGTCTCAAGGAGTTCATAGCCTAGTAACAAAAACGTAGTAGATTTTGGATATCTGTATCTTGTTGCCATAGTAACAGTTATTTTAAAAATTACAGCATTTTCTTGTAATTTTTCCTATTATTTCACTGTCAAATAATGTAAACGTTGATTTCAATAACTCTTAAATGGATTGTTGAAATTTAATTTAATTTTTAATACAAGATGATGAAACCTATAAACAAACTGTATGTAAGCAAAAAATTGTTGGTCGGGCATGGGAATCCTTATTTTCAATAGGCATGTTTTTACTTTTGGTAAAAAAATCTAATTTTGGCCAAAGTTTGGAGCTTCACAACGTCTATGGTAACACTTGAATTGCGTTGTTCTTGATTATATATATATTCTATGAACCTTGTGTGAATGGATAAAAGGCAAAAAACTTTGGGGAATGCATTTTTGTTATACTGATGTAACAAAAGTTTTTTTCTGATTTCAGGATATGTTATTTGTAAAGTAATGGCATAAAATTTGAACTGAATTCAAATTGAAATCAAATATTAAAACCGAAATGTAGAGCAGACATTACTCTATACATTGATATAAAGAATTAAATGTTTGAGCAAGAAAGACTGTACTTATGGCTACTTTTTTATTAAGCCCTACACAAAATTATTGAATAATCTGAACTCAGTGTTTTGTTAACTTGTGTACATATTCATAGCTTAAACATGTGCATAACGATGCTTAAATGAATCAGAGTATATGCCTATCATATATTATATATGAGAATTTTAGATATATTAGTCATATCTTAAAAATAATGTTTTAGATGTAAATGTTCATTATTTAAAGATGTCACCCTGAAAAAATATTTTTTTTACATTTTTTTGTTGAATATGCCATTTTAATATCATATAATAGATATCCACTTTGACCAAAAGTTGGATATAAAAAAAAAATTATTTACCTGAAAAAACTGTAATTTAAAGAAAAAAATAATGAAATTGGCTGTCAGCTACAAAATAACCTATTCAAAGTCTGATGTAATTAATCTTCAATTTTCATGTTTTACATCTTTTAAAAAACATTACCTTATGTCCTTATGTGACGTCATTAATTATCTAATTACAATCAACTTACATCAAAATAAAGAGACATTGCTTTATACACTGATACCAACAATTATGAGCAAGGAAAACTGCACTTACAGATATTTGTGTTACCTACCCCAAAAATATGGAACAATGATTGGTATAATTAGAAATGCGTTAAGGATGAGAATATTTAATGTTAACATCGATTGTGTTCACTGGATATAGGTAGGCATACATATAAAGATATCAAAAAATGTACATAGTGTAGACCTCTCGTACCATGTACTGTATTTTGTTGCTTGTAACTCGTTTTTCCCTTCTCTACTTCAATGCTTAAACTTGTGTTCATGTCAAGAACTTATTCACAAGATTGCAAACAGAATAGACCACTTTCATTAGTCTAGTGTGCAAGGCTATCAAACAACTTGATAGCCTCAGTCTGTGTCCCTTCTAGGTTACATTTTCCTTGAAGTTCTCTTTTCTATAAATATATTGGGTTGGATGAAACATATCGGTCACAATGTACTTCATCGGAGTGAAAATCTAAATTATAAACTATGAACTAATCAGATAATATAACAAATATTACGTTATAATTTACAGTCCCTTTTATTTTTATGCAAAAAAATAAAGAATACTAAAATCGAACAATGAAAAGTCATTTTGTAGTTTTAATCAGGTTATTTAAAAAATAATGATTTAGCTTATAAAAAATAAAAAAGAGTAAATCAAATACAAACCTATTTCAGACAATGGGCTGTCAGTTTACTACTCTTTTTTTAAAATTATGATTTTATTAGGTTAAATAATTTTTTGTCAAAGTGAATAACTATTGTGATATTAAAATGGCTTATTCAACAATAACAAAAAAAGTGTGTGTGGAGGGGGGGGGGGGGGGGGTTGGGGTCATTTAAGCCTTTGACCTTTAACCTTATGTCTCCAGAAGAATGTTATTTTAAAGCTTTAAGGCCACATTTATATTTTACCTAATACATTCTTATTCAAAATTAAATTAGTTATTCTGAATCTTAAGGATAATGTTTATATGTCTTTAAAACATTCTTTATAAAAAACTTAGTGGTTAAAGAGATAATTAGGGACAAAGTTTTTTAATGGCAGCCATTTTGAATTTATGGAAAATAGGTAATTACTAATAAACAAACCAGGGTAGATTTTAGATACTAATCTATATATAAGGCCTATATTTTAGTATATTTTAACAAAACAAAAACAAAAACATTTTGGACTGAAAAAGCTATACCACCTATTTCTATATTACAAATAACATGAGAAAATGCAAATTTTTCTAGAAACACTACACAGAAATCACATGATTCCCCACGATATTTATTATGGAAACAGCAAGAGTAACCATTCAATCAACCATGCCTGCACCATGGTTGCTGATAAAGCGTTACCATCAGAGTTATAGCCCTTTGAAAAACATAAAAAAATGTCCATGAATGAAATTCCTGAAAACACCGCCTAAGAAAAATAATGGTATCTCCTAAATTCAATAATTGATTTACATACATTTTTGTTATACATTAGAGCAAGATTGGTACAAAAAGATTTCACAAAAACAATTCACAAATTCTTGTTTGTGTTTCATAGGTGCCATATCTAAATAAGGGCAAAATTCACATGCCAAAATCGTAAAATTTGCTTTTCTTTGTCAAAAATATCTGAGTTTTGTTATATTTGCCTAAAGTGTGATTAATTACCAAAGTATGAAGAAAATCTATTTTTTGGCATTTGCCACTTTTTAATGAAAGAGGTTGATATTTGTAGACAACCGTTCTTAAATGTTTTTATTGAATAAAGAATGAAGAGAAGAAGATGTGTGTAACATACCAACAAATATACCAGTATTATGTTTTTATAGACTTAATTAGACTTTTATAGAAATAATAATATGAATTTGTAATGCGCCAATTCCAGCAGAAGTGATCAAAGCGCAGTGTATGAGAGAGCTCAATTTGAAAGAAAAAGATGAGTTTTCAAGGCAGATTTAAAGGCGATGGTAGAAGAACATGATCTAATAGATGCGGGTAAGTCATTCCATAAGCGAGAGGCAGCAGAAGTAAAGGTGCTTAGGCCATACGTTTTAGTATTAAAAGTCGGAATGGAAAGAAGATTTTTTGAAGACGAGCAAAGGCGTCTATTTGACTATGTTTAATCATAAGCAAGAATTATTTAGTTTTGTTTATATCTAATACAAATGCATTATGAAAAGAAAAGGCAGAAAAAGAAATTGAACCAAGATGTAGACATACCTGTTCTCGCACTGTTTGGTTAGGAGAGGTTGCTTCTCGTACAAGTTCTTTTGTAACCTCACGGAAGGCCTTTGTTTTGGCTTCTACTATATTGGGATCTTTCTCGTCTTCAGCTGAGAGGGGTGAGGCGCATATTTGCAACAAGGCTTCAAGGTCAGATTTTGCATGGTCTAAAGCTCCACTGGAAACCTTTTTAAAACAAAGTAAAGTACTGTAATGTATTGTAATATACTGTAACAATAAAGCATTTTGCTCAGTAATGTCTTAGGATTTTCCTTATATTTATTACCTATCTTACCCTCTTGACTTGGTTTGTTTCCCACTCTATAAATGATTTCATTTTCTTGCTGTTGAATGTGTGTATAGGTAAACATTTATATTTATGTTTAATAAGTTAATCTTACTAAGTGTGTACAATTCTTTAAAATTGTACTTTTTTTGTGAATTTTAATGTAAAGGTAAAGCATAACAGGCATAAAAACTAAACCAACATCATTTTCATTCATAAAAAGAAAACCATAAATTAAATGATGGATATCTTAATTTAACAGGCAAACAAATTTATTAATGATCCAAATAATAGATAAAAAACATGCATATGTAATACCTCTTTGGTGAGATCCATCATAACAAAGAAGATGGCTTTGAGGAACTGGTAAAGGTGGTTGAACACCCAGATTGTTGACATCCTCTCCATCATAAACTTAATAGCAATACATCCACCAAGTTTAGCATACCAGGCTCTCTCATAGCAGCAACCACACATCTTCTCCACAAGGTAGTCAAAAATAGGTAAGCTACAGGCCTACATATTTAAATAAATAACCAAATCATTACAATGATAAACATAACTAGATTTGAACTTAGTTCTTAGTTCTTTGTGACCTGAAAAAATAAATGTTAGTGTGCCCTCTATCCTCAGGGGCGGTCGCAGGACTATTTTAAGGAGGTTGCCCAAGAGTCCTCAGAGGGCCGTAGATACCGAGTATTTGCGCCACAGGTCCCCCCCCCCCCCCTGTGGCGAGGGAATTTTTGTTAAATGACACCCCTAGATGTGGCCGGAAATGGTACTCTCGCATGTAAAATTCATGATAAATAGAAATGACACTCTATATCGGGCTACAGTAGCAAACAGATCGTATCACGCCTGGTTTTCCGCCAGTAAAACACAAGCGACAAACAATGGGAAAACATTTTTTGCGTTCAATGTGAAGGTCAGAGGAGGTCCCCGACGAAGGTACTTCCGGTAATGTAATAAATTATAGGAATTCAAATCAATTAATACAAATGAATTATTATCAATTAATAACTAAAACAATAAAAAAAAAATATGTGAAGATGCTGCTATAAATATATTGAGCAAAACGTTCAATTGTATTATTTTGAAATAAATGCTAAATAAGTCAGTAAAGCCACAATTTCCAAAATTCAATTTCATTTATCCACTATAAACTGTACAACCACACTCGAGAAAAGAAAATATGATCAAAATTTGCAAAAAGAAGCAATTTAACACTGTTTTTTCAAAGCTCGGAACGTACGTAAATATTATGTAGGGAAATGAAGATAAATATGGTACTACGGAAATACTTAAATGATGGGGAATCCCTACCAAAATGCCATGATTATGGAGAAATCAACGACATATATGACATAATTTACCACGAACACAGTGTGTAGTGGCCTTTCGTACCTTCTCGTGGACACAAGCAATCCAAACAAACAACAAAAACGCTGACCGCCGGTAAATTATGCACGGTTAATTTTGCGCTGCAGTTTGTCAATTTACATAGGCCTATAGTCTTTTCCAACCCTGGTCTTCTATAACGTTAATAGTTAATATATAATATGATGAAATGGGATCTAAATTTTAATTAGTGGCAGAAAAAAACATTTAGTATGAAATTTAGGGTGCCGCCCCTGATCTTGTTTCTATGTATAATACAGTATACACTATACATACAGTGCAGAATAGGTGAAAATAACAGGACCCATTTTTTAACATCATGACATCTTCGAAATGAAACTCGTAGATAGAAAAGAATCATCTGAGCAAGAACATTAACGTGTTGAAGAAATTTGGATATGTAGAATATAGATGCGTGCTCTTTTAAATGTGATGAACAATGACGCAAAACATGAAAATACGACTCTTAAAATTCAACTGGCCATATGATGACATCACAACATCCGATGCGCACAATTTGTATATGAATTTGTATCTACAGTTCAACAGCTTCCAGAAAACGTTTTAATCATGAGTATCACTTTTCATTCTAAGGAGCTATAACATATTGAAATTTACTGTAATGATGAAAAGTAATTCACGCTTTGGAAACATGATGACGTCATAAAAAATAAAAAAATTTTAAATCATGCGAAAAACAATTGATTGACCTAGAAAATATCAAAATCAGGGGGAAAATGGAATACGGAAGTGGAGATGTGCTCTATTAAATGCGATGAGCTATGACGAAAGAGACAAAAATCCTATATTTTATATTTGAGTGGTCATACGATGATGTCACAATGTCCGGTTAGCCATATTGATGAATGATCCGATATCTACAACTCATCAACTTCCAAAATATGTAATAAAAATAAACTTCACTGTTTAGTCTAGAAACTATGACTGTTTAAATAAAGGCATAATTTTTTTGAACTTTTTCATCAAAAACGAGCGCGTATTGTCATGCTCGTATGACATGATTTTAAGTATTAACTGTTTAAAAGTTGGAAAAATTACTAGAAAAGGCTGGAAAAACAATTCACGCGAAAAAATGATGTTATTGTAATGTTATGCAATTCTGACGTTATTAAAAAATAGGAGGTGCACAACTTCATGCCCATATGTTGACAGTTATAAAATGTTATGTTTACACATTTTAGAGATACGCGAGACACAAAATTGACAGAAAGAAAGAATAACACAGAAAATGAAAGCACTTGAGTGAAGTACTTGGCAAAATATATCCACGGGGCATGTTGAATGATACATTTTTTTGCTTTAGGTATTAGCTTTACATGGTTCAAATCCTGCTGGGGTTTATAATTTGTTTAAATAATTTTTAATACAAACAAACTCCATCAATGTAACAATGACTTTTCTAAAATCAAGATTGACCAGGAGTTGAAGAGTGTCTTGAAGCTGTGCCAATTTTCGGCGCCCCTGCCTTAACCCATGGAGTACTTGACCCTTGGAGTAAACCTAACCGCTCGACCAGTCGACTAATATGTTGGTCCATATCAAAGAATATGTCTGTGTTAAAAGAAGACAGAATGCGTGCTATTCAATATATCGTATCGTGTCAAAATGTTATTTTGCCAAGTAAAAAAGATGATTTCATACAATAACAAGGAGTTATCCGCCAAGTGCGGATACCTTAAAAAAAAGAAAAGAAGATATTGATCTTTGACAATCACAAGGGTTATCCGCAACTTTGTTGTGGATAACCAATAAAATATTATTGTTATCCGCTATTCATTGAAAAGGATGCTCATGACATTTAAACAACAAAACAAATAGTAAAAAAACCAATTAACTTCTAAAACAAACAAAAGCAGATATGTGTATTTTGATTTGATGACTTATTTCGATACCATACATAAAGAAAAAACAGATATGAACAAACAAAAAATGCAATATTTTGTATGGTACCAGGGATAGTCCGCTAAATGTATAATCAAGGGGTAAGATAGTCTGTTAGAGTCTGTCATAATAATTATAAATTTATTAAATTTTGAAAAAATATTATACAAAAAAATAAGGTAAGGTGACTTTTATAAAAATAAAAAATACAAATTACCCTTTGTTTAGATCCAAGCACAGTGGTTGCAATATCAATCATAAAGGTCAACGCAACTTGACTCGTTTTACAGAGCTCTTTCTCTGTGTGTGCCATGCAAGTTGCAATTGCATCAATTATGACATGAGGATCCAGTCCTTTTTGTACCTTGTACCGATTTGATATAGGTAGTGGTCCAGCCTGCTGCGTGGTAGCCACAAATGTAAAGTGGCAAACAAGGTTGACCATAAATGGTAATGCACTGGTGCGAAGATCTTTGATTGTTGAAGCAACTAGAATTAAAAGCAAAAGAAGTAAATGATATATCCAATATATGGACCAGGTCTTTGTGTAAGAGACAAAAAGTAGATACAATGTGTACAAACACACAGTCAAGTGCATATTGCGTAGTTGAGAATGCAAGATAAACAACCTTTTTATCAGTTAGAACGTCACTATCTTCATAAGAAGGTTATCCCTTGTCTTTTATGAATATGAAATACTGTATTATAAACTCAAACTGTTTCAAAATTAGGGTTTGGCATGGAGATAGTAATACTGTGTATTAAAGCCAAAAAATCCTTTGCACATAATCATACTACAGTATTTTCCGCTTTACAAGTGGATAACAAATGGTGATGTTTAATTGTTTTCAATATCTATCTACATCAAGATTCCTTTTGGGCACATGACCTATTTATATAAGGTTTTGTCAAGACTGAATAAGTTTTCTTCAAGAATTTTTCCACATCTTACTTTGTACATTTCAGACTAAACCTAATTCTTACTATGCTTCTATTTATTAAATATTAATAACACAACTTGAGAATATCTTCTACCTCAAATCTGAATACCAAATAAACTGTAACTATAATAGTTCAAAATAATTAAAAAAAAATCACAATAGATCAAAAAGGCATTTAAATTAACTTTAGATTATTTTTAGGATTTTGATTAATTAATGGGAACATCTCTACAAGACGCGAAATCGTTGGAAAAAACATAATTAGCCTAGATGAGTTCCAGTTGCCTGGCGAAGTTTCGTATTGCTGTCTTTCAGCCTAGCTAGGCCTAGTAGTAGTTTATGTATTAAAGTTAAGTTAACTTTATATATCAACTCGGCTGTTGCCTCGTTGATATATAACCTTTCATCATTCACCTCTTGCCATTTTTGTACTATTACATTCATAAACATTCATTATTTGTATACTACTGTACATATCATAGCCTCTTATAAACTACTGTACCTATCATAACAGTTAAGGTCTGCTCACATGCTTTTTTATAAACTGTACAATAATGTCATGTAATGTTCACATGCCTTTAGACAAACTATACAATGTATTTTACTGTACCTATCATAGCAGTTAAGGCCTGTTCACATGCCTTTAGACAAACTACACAATGTATTTTACTGTACCTACCATAGAAGTTAAATAAGGCCTGTTCACATGCCTTTAGACAAACTATACAATGTATTCTACTGTACCTATCATAGCAGTTAAGGCCTGTTCACATGCCTTTAGACAAACTATACAATGTATTTTACTGTACCTACCATAGCAGTTAAATAAGGCCTTTTCACATGCCTTTAGACAAACTATACAATGTATTCTACTGTACCTATCATAGCAGTTAAGGCCTGTTCACATGCCTTTAGACAAACTATACAATGTATTCTACTGTACCTATCATAGCAGTTAAGGCCTGTTCACATGCCTTTCTTGACAGGACATCAGAACATTTATACATTGGTTGACTTGCACGTGGTATCTCCCCTCGTGTGAAGCTGCAAAGCAATTAAATTGTTTACATCAAATATTATTCTTTCAAAATTTTCATGATGAACATACTCTAGTAAATTCATGTTGTGTTTCCCAAATGAAATTAAGTAAATTTGAGAATGTCTTGACGTTTCATTACTGCAGAAACAGTTTTAGCACAACAAGCATTCTCACATGACATTCTCTTTATTTCCTTTTGGAAATAAAAATAATATTTAGAATACAATGTGAACTCCTTAAAATGTACCTGAAATGGATTTTTGATTATTTTTTTACTATTAAGTGTTACTGGAAGGTGTATTGTTACAAAATATAAATTTGAAAATCCCAAAAAATTCTTCGGGTTACAAACCAATAGACAATTTACAGTTTTTTGGCTATACCTTTTGAAATCTATAAAAAAATGCTTGTGTTTTGGAAAAACGTATTTAGAATTATTTTTAGATAAAATTATTACCATATAAATGGTTATTCATTGAGTATTAAATGAAAATTTAAACACTCCAAATCATTAGCCTGGCAACGTACAGAGCCATGTGCGTTCGTGTGTATTTTGTGTATTGTTCGTAATTTATTCCTCTTTCCTTAGTTTTTAGTATAGCAGAATTAGATAGTAATATAAGATGATAATTTATTTGTCATGAATTAGGTAGTTCGAAAACGAATTTGATTCATATTTTACTTTGACTATACAATGAGCAGCAAGTTGATATAGCTTTGGCTACATGACACAGAGTCTCGCATAGATGGTGGATCGCCGGCCGAATTGACTCTGGGGCCTAGCCTCTAAGCCTAGTAAAGGTTAGTTTGAGAGGTAGGCCTAGGCCTTCTACATTTGGGATTTAGAACAAACAAAAGTCCATTTTAGGGCACTATATTTCAATAGCATTTGATATTGAATGAATGGTATTAGTTTCAACACTTCACGTACCTCTACCTACCATCAATCATTCACTGACTATCGTGCGGCCTGCTGCATGCAATGCTCCCGTCTCCTCTGTGTATTTGACATCGTCATTAAATAGATGGTCCCAATGGCCGTTGAAATAGAATATTGTAATGGCAGCAGTATTTTTTGGTAATTTACCAGGTTATCTTAAAATTTCATTTTTTTCTCAAAATACTATACATTTTGTTTGTATTTGATTGTCTTAAATTGATACATCTAAATAACATGTGTGAATTTCTTGAAAATCGAAAATCCATTTCAGGTCCATTTTAAATGCTGGTGTATTTTAATATTCTCTTTAAAAAATATGGGTTTTTGCTATGGAAATTACTGTGTAGAATATAATTATTAATAACAGCTTAAATTAAAATATAGTTACTTACGCAGTATGAGACAAAAGCTGTTGAACTATCTGCCTATTATCATCTAACATAATCATTGAGACGAGAAAATGGCGTACAACTTCCCAGGCTTGTTTACGATAGAAGGCGTCGGTGGTTGGTGACTTTAAGGCATCTAGGGCAGCCTCAATTATCTAGAAAAGAAGGGATAAATATTAGTATTATTATCTGAATATAGTCTTAAAACGTGCTCTGGCATTGAATATTATTGATGCTTGGATTTCCTGATGTGGAACCTATGGTAGGAAATAATATTGTAACTAGTATTGAGCTGTCAAAATAAGAAATCAATGTTTACACTACTATACACCATCAGACCACTGGACATTTTGGAGACTGGTCTAGAAAATATTAGTTACTGAGATTCCACATTACAAAATGATACAAGACAAGATACTTAATGTAGGCATACATACTTAGTCCTCTTAAGTATGACTTTACTTAAATAAAGTCTGGGTCGATAGCCTAGTCTGACTAAGTGATACTGTACGTCATAGAGGTTTACATTCAATACCTCAAACTAAATTGTGTTCTTCTTTTGTTAAAAATATCCAACTTTGATAGTAGTTTACGTGGATAATTTGAAATTTTACCTTTGAAACTTTTAAATATATAGGAATCTTATGATCTTGAAAATAAATACTAATACAAGGTCCATCTGAATCTTCACTCCTATAATTCAGCTGAAAAAATAAATAATCAAAAAAATTAACGAGAAAGAATTTTCAGCCATCATGTTTACATGGTAATATTTTGTGGGGACACATTAAAAAACAATTTAAACATACAAACCTTCTGTGGTTCTTTGAGCATCTTGCGGTTGCCACCTCCAAATTTACCAAGCACCCTGAATGCAACCTGTGCTATACTGTCTGTGCGATTCCTAAGTGTTCGCCAAATGGCCTGCAATAGTAAGTAGTGTATTCATCATTTATTATTCAGCACTTATGGAAATGCAAATTATCAATACATCATCTCGAGTAAATGTTATAAACGCTGGGAAATTACATGCGAAATGTTCTATGGATGCTACTGCAGTTTCTGTTGCGTCCTACAATCAAGGTTTATAAAAGAAACTAAAAACTGAGTTTTTTTAGTAGCACTTACTTGCATTAACTCCGCTCTAACTGGTTGAATGTGTTCATATAAAAAGTCTGGTTGAAGATTGTCAACACATAGCTCTAATGTACGTAAACCCTGAAAACAGATTATTATTATTATTATTATTATTACTTGTATAGCGCACATTTATACAACATTTAATTATAATCAGCGACTCTTCACATCAATCGGTATCATAACATTGTTTGAAATATAGTGCCTTTAAATGTTTTTTAAACTGATTATAGTGTTTAGATCCAAAGAAACAGTGAAAATGATAACAATGGCATTATTTGAGCCTTCTTCCAGCAGACAGGTTGTGTAATCATAATTTAATGCTTACTTTTTTTTAAATAAAATTGTATTAAATATATCTAATTTTTTTCTATATAGGCCTACTCTTTTAAATAATTTATGCCGTAATTTTTTTTTTATTGTATGTTTCTTGTTGTAAATTTGAATTTGCTTTGATATTTAAAATCTCGTCTTTTGTAACTTTAATCACATATATTTTAGTTGATTGCAATAAAGCTTAATTGAATTTAGTTTTCAAAAATGAATTGCCACATAATGCATTGTGATGCTTATTCAAATATCTTTATAACTGCCAGCACTCTTCTAAACATTTACGGTACTTTTTAATTTTAGAAACTGGTTATGTCCGACAACAGTTTTATAGTGTGATTTAAATCAAGTTACACATCTCTTACCTGGCTTACAAGTGTCTGCGACCCATTCAATGCTGACACTAAAGGATCCATTAACATGGGAAGGTACGGCAATAAGGAACTCAATCGAACCGGCACGGTTAAACAAAGCTCTACAAACAGGTCCTTCATGTGTTGTTTGTGTAAACCACTTTGCAGCTGGTTCAAACCTAAAAAAAGAAAAACCAAAACCTTGTTACATAGAATAGTTGTTTCGAAGTCTCAAAACAAACGTAGGCCCCAACTATAATAACCTGAATTGACTGGTCAACAAACACATAAAATAAACGCATCACCACAATAATTGTTTGGTGTCGCCGAAGCTTCCATTTATTTGTTGTATTGGCTACACCCAGCACGAAGCTCAATTGTCGACTGCCACGCACAACAACATGTGCAATGTTTATATATAGCTAATTTGCATAAAGGTGTAACAAAGAACAATACAGTATGCTCTATTGCACACTGATGTATTCACCTTCTGAACATTCTCCCCTTCATTCATTCTCAATCTTTTTCATATTATTTTTCATTTTATCCTTAATAACTTAATACAATTACTACTTCAATTACTTAATACAATACTACATACTTAAATAACACCACAATACAATCCATCGTCATTGTTGTTTCAGTCACTTTTTTTTTCTTTTTACAATAATTTTTATTTCTTATTAACAATCTACAATAACATTTCCAATTCATTTTATGTACAATTTATTTAATTATTTCAATTTAATTTAACATTTAATTATTTTAATTTCTATGGAATTGCGCTTTAACATTTAAACATAACATACAACATACTATTCTGATAACATACTCCGATATAACAAGCTTAATTAACTTGGTAGCATTTCTAAATGACAAATCTTTGTAATAATTCTTAAGAATGTACCATTTTCAGTTTTAATCTTAACAACCCGAACATGTTTGTCCGATCCGGGAAAAACTTCAAGCACTCTACCTAACGGCCATTGTCCTCTTACATTAAATCGATCTTTTACAATAACAATATCATTAACTTTAAGGTCAGGTTTACAGTATTTCCATTTTTTCCTTTGATTCAATGTAGGTAGCCATTCTTTTACCCATCTATTCCAAAAATGTTTCATAAGTTCTTGTACTCTACGCCATCGCTTTCTAAGATTAAATTTACTATTGTCTATTACCTCTTCACAAGCAAATCTCCCACCCATTTGACCATGTAAGAAGTGATTTGGCGTCAAAGAAACAGCGTCGTTTACTGAGACTGTTTGGTACGTCAGAGGTCTAGAATTAAGTATACCTTCTGCGCCAACGATAGCGGTAATTAACTCCTCATCCGAAATATCAGCCTTGCTTAATATTGCATACATTGCTTTTTTTGCGGATTTAATTAAGCTTTCATGTGCGCCTCTAAACCGCATCAAAACGTCAAATAATTTTTTTAGAATCTTTGGCCCAGGGCTTATTGCGTCATTTAAACTAAAACCCTTGAATTTAGCTGCAGCATCGTATACTATACGAACTTTGGTAGTTTTCCTGTCCATTTTTACGACAGGAAAATGTGGTAAGAACCATTGTTGTGTAGGCGTTTACTCATTATAGTCTACTTTCCTTATATATCCTTTGTCTAGATGTGCGTCAATAACTTTCTTGTATGCCTGCCCTAGCTCATGGTTATTTAAAAGTTTCTTCTCTACATTTTCGAGTCTCTGTTTTGCAGACCTAAAATTATTTAAAGGCAATTGACATTTATTCTCGTTCCAGAGAATTCTAACTTTATACCTAGTATTTTCAATGTTTTTGGTCATAGACTCGTTCACGATATTATTAACCCTATGCTCTTCTTTAGTGTACAAGGGCACATTTTGGATTCCAACTATTTCCATTTCCCAAAATTTTCTTAATATACTATTGGTGTTCTCATTCAACCATGAAAAGAATGATATGTATGAACATGAAACGATGTGTTCTTATTGTGCCTATGTGCTTTAGTTGTTAACCCTACGCATGTCCAACCTAATGGTGTAAGTCTAGCAATGGGCTCCCCCGGTCTTCCCCATCTTTCTTCTAATACTCTATGAAAGTCTACGTTATCAGTCCCTATCAACATATCAACATGATTTCTATTTCTGTCAACTTCTGGAAATTCAATATCTTTTAATTGTTCCCAATCCTTTCCAATTCTATTCCAGGGTTTTGGCTTTAAATTACCAGTCACATTATCAGTCATCAATGCATTAAGTTTATATTTAATACTTTTATTATTTATTGGCGATATTTCAAATTTAACATTTTGTGTACTAAACGTTGTCGTTTTCCCATTTAAGGTTCCCACCGTTACCTCTTCAATAGGGCCACTTAGTCCCAGTTCATTACATACTTCACTATTTTTTGTATGTTTGGGAACTCCCATAATCTAATAAAACATTTATCTGTAACTGTTTTTTACCATTTGTTGCCACTACTGGCATTCTAAGAGACACATTGTTGTCTTGAATCATATAATTATCCTCTAATTTTGATCTACCTTTTGGACTATCTGTGCTACTAGCACTCTCATCTACCCTAGCTTTACCAAAAAAAGATCCCCCTTTATTTGAGTTATCCCTATCACTACTTGACCAGCCTTCCCTGGGTTTATCCCTATCACTGCTACTTGACCCACCTTCCCTGGGTTTATCCCTATCACTGCTACTTGACCCACCTTCCCTGGGTTTATCCCTATCACTGCTACTTGACCCACCTTCCCTGGGTTTATCCCTATCACTGCTACTTGACCCACCTTCCCTGGGTTTATCCCTGTCACTGCTACTTGACCCACCTTCCCTGGGTTTATCGCTATCACTGCTACTTGACCCACCTTCCCTGGGTTTATCCCTATCACTGCTACTTGACCCACCTTCCCTGGGTTTATCCCTATCACTGCTACTTGACCAACCTTCCCTGGGTTTATCCCTATCACTGTTACTTGACCCACCTTCCCTGGGTTTATCGCTATCGTTGCTTTCAGATACGGTATACATACTTTTAGTTTTGTGTAACAACCTATTATGGTCACTTCTATAACCTTCTATATTGCATACCATTTGTTTATTACAATCTTTTGTCATATGATTTCCCAGGCATTTAAAACATAACCTACACCTTTTTGCCAGTTCCCAACGTTCCTTAACTAGGAGACCCTTAAATTTCTGACACTTCCATAACCTATGTGCCTCATTACAGCAAGCACAGCTTTTAACAGTTTCATACTAACGTTAGACTTAGGTTGTGCCTCCGGGGCATTACAATGATACGTTTTGTGCCTACCGCCTTGGACACCCCTAGCATTTTCATATTCAAGATGTCTACCAAACATAGTGCTTGCTATTTTTGTCTGCTGTTCTACAAATTTAAGGAGATCGTTAAACGTTGGCTCGTTCTTTTCTAATATCTCATGCGCCTTATTCACCCATTTAATTTGCAATGGTTTGGGAAGTAATGATTGGACCTTTGAAATATTAGAGGTACTGTTAAGATCACATGTATACCCAATCTGATTTAACGTCAACTCGCATTGTTTCATATCCCCGACTAAACGCCACAAACTATCCGTGTCGCCTACACGTATTTGTTTCCTTCCCGTAAGTTTATTCATAAGGGAATTTAATACCAAATGCGATTGACCAAATTGAGTTTTTAATATCTCTAAGGCCTGATCATACCCCTTGTCCCCCAACAATGTACAAGCTTCAATAGATACCCTAGCTTCGCCAGTGCAAAACTGTACGAGATACTGTAACTTAGTTGCATTATCACTGAGTTTGGATGCTATATTAGTTTCAAAATTAGAAATGAAATACCAATACTCTCCAGAATCACCCCCAAACTCTGGTATTGTAGATTTAGGCAATTCAAACAATTTAAGTTCACTAATAGCATTAATACTAGATTTGTCAAAGTTACTTTTAGTGTCCATATTACCCTTAACATCTGAGCGGTCTGGTTTCTTGTCCACGGTTTCGGCATTTTCATTCTTCGTCAGTTCCAACTTCCGTCGGGCACTCTTCACTACTTGCAACAGCTCCACCTGACAATCCTCCATCCATTTTTCGGCGTCCGCAAATTCTTCGTCACTTTCTATTAATGCTACAAATGCTTCATGAATGTCCTCCAGTTCTGCCACCTGTGTCTCGGATTTCTTGAGCAGCTTTGTTATTTCTTCAATGTCTAGATTGTCATCTTCTTGCGACAGCACCTTAATGATATTTAATGTTCTCGTCAAATGACCTTTTTTGTTTCTGCGACTAAGCTTTACTGCAGCCTTCCTTTCCTCCATTACAATGCGTTTTCAAACAGTCTTCGTGTATAACACAAATTCCAATATTCCACTTGTTTTGTTTTATTAACCTCGCTCTGCTACCATTTTTGTTTCGAAGTCTCAAAACAAACATAGGCCCCAACTATAATAAACTGAATTGACTGGTCGACAAACACATAAAATAAACGCATCACCACAATAATTGTTTGGCGTCGCCGAAGCTTCCATTTATTTGTTGTATTGGCTACACCCAGCACGAAGCTCAATTGTCGACTGCCACGCACAACATCATGTGCAATGTTTATATATAGCTAATTTGCATAAAGGTGTAACAAAGAACAATACAGTATGCTCTATTGCACACTGATGTATTCACCTTCTGAACATTAGTCCTTCTTCAATCTTCACCTATTTCTAACATATTTGTAAACATCCATTATTTGTATAATAATTAATGTTTTGTAATTTGTATTTTCATTGTATTTAATGGGAAAAATATTTCAATCGTTGACAGCAAGACTAATATTTGACAGAGATGAAAGATTGACTGTTCTACTTCGGGTTTTCAACTTGAGTACAAAAGGAAATCTTTGATTTTATGAAATAATTATCCCCATTCAACACATAAACATTTATTTTTGTATAATATATATTTAATGATTACAGTACCTTGTAAGAGGTTTGGTAGTAGAGGTAGAAACTCCTGATAAAGTTGATCATGACTGCCACCACCTATTGATCTAAATAGGGCTCTCAATAGTAGAAAGTAATTGTATGGTTCTTTGGCTGTTGTCGCCAACTCCATTGAACGATTGACTATTTTATGAAGATGTGGCTAGAAAAAAAAAATGTAACATTTTCCATTGAATACCTGAGTGGCCGTATTCACCAATCTCACCTAGGCTAAGGGAAATACTTACCCTTAAAATTTAAGAATTCCCTTAACAAAGGGAAACACTTAAGGGGTATTCACAAATGAGTTAAGGGATTCACTTACCTAAGGAAAACACTTAATGTAAGGGTAAAACTTAAGGGTAAAAATAATCATAAATATTCATGAGTTCTCCCATTGTCCAATCACAGAGGATTTAATTCCCCTATGGTCCAATCACTGTCCTCTCTAAAACTAATTTGCATATTTAAAAAAAGAGTAAGGGGTTGGGGGACGGGGAGGATGAAGAGAAAAGTGTATGGACGATGGCAGTCAAAACACAAACAAGTAAATGAATATTAAACCTAGACTAATTTGTATGAGGATCAAGAAAAATAGGTCTAGCCTAGATGCTACTAACAAACCAACATTTTGTGTAGGCCTAAACCTGTCTGTATTGAGGCATATGCATCCTAGGCTGGTTACTGGGCAGACCAACAGGGGGCCTAGCATCTCTACCTAGCCTACTACTTACTAGAATGGGGCTAATTTCTATTACAACGAAATGGGAAGCCATCTTCCACAAAAATAATGGCAATCAAAACAAAACAAATAAATCAATATATAGGCATAGACTAATTTGTATGGGTGGGGATCCAGCAAAAAAAGGTCTAGATGCTACTCAAACCAAACATGAATCCTAGGCTGGTTAGTGGGCAGACCAACAGGGGGCCTAGCATCTCTACCTAGCCTAGACTGGGGCAATCTACAAGTAGGCATAGTACTCGCACATACAGAATCGTCAGCACAACCAAGGTACTGAATAGTTAAGGGAACTTTTAAGGGACCTCTGAGGTCCCTTAAAAGTTAAGGGGAAAATAGACCAAGTTAAGGGGAAAATAGACCAAGTTAAGGGTTTCCCTTAACCTTAAACCCTTTGTGAATACCACTTAAGTGAAACCCTTAATATTTTCTTGATTTAAGGGAAATCCTTAGGATTTAAGGGAAATATCTCACTTAAGTGTGATTGGTGAATACGGCCACAGGTTAACAACTTTATTTGAGTATTGGGTGAAGCCAGAGGTCCCAATATGAAAAAATAAAATGACGAAAATTCTAAACAAATTCATGAGCTTAAGTCTGAAAAAATTAATATCAAGTAATATGCTAAGATTAATAAGTTTGAGGTGAAAGTTGAAAAAATGAGTAAGGATACGAAGGTGACCGATAAAGAGGAGTTACTGCAAGTTATAAATGCTAGGTTTGGAGATGAAAGCGAGATCTTAAAGCAACGGTCTAACATAATGTTATATGAATTGGTTTAATCGGATAGTGAAAATTCTGAAGATAGAAAGCGGCATGACATAAATTTGTTGATTGATATTTTTGTGGGCTTTGATCTCGATACAAGCCTGCGGGCTTATTTTAGAGTTGGGACACGTGGTGCACAATTAGAGGGGAAAATGCATACATGAGACCGATTAAAATTGCTTTTTTCGATGAGCAAACTAAACGTAAGGCATTTGTTATTGCATTAAAGAAAAATATTCTTATAAGCAATGATAGGACTATTAAGAAAAGGGAGGCATGTAGAAAATTTAAAAATGAGCTTGTAGAGAGAACTATGAAAGGAGAGAAGGGGTTAAAAATCAACGGTAATAAGATTGTGAAAAATTTTCGTGCCCCATAGAAAGAACATAAATACTAAAGAAAATAAAAAATTGAGTTCTATTAATGATTAATGATTGCTTCCCATTCCCGAATGTAAATGAACCCACGCGTTATAGAGAGGGAGAGCATCCTAATGTTTTAGATTTGGTTTGGGTAAAAGTGATCACATGTTACTTTGTTTTTCTGTTGAAATCTAATCTAAATTGCGAGTTGAACCCGATGTAAGTAGTTATAAGCATGGGGATTATGATAATATGCGAATTATTCTTAGAAATGTAGAGTGGAACAATATTTTTGTGGCAAAGTCTGGCTTGCAGTCTTGGGAAGTGTTTAATAATATTATTGGCAAAGCAGTTTTCAATGACAAAAATGGGAGCTAAAAATGTTAAACCTATTTGGATGACAAAAGCGATTGAAAAATCTATAAAATCAAAAAATAAAGCTTGGAAGAAATACGTTAAAGCAAAGAGAAAGCGGAAAACATGTACTATTAGTAAATGGGAAAATTTTACGAGAAAAAGAAATGATTCGGTTAATTTAATTAGAAATACTAAGTCGGAGTTTGAAAATTAGATTGCTGCGGAAGCTAAATCTAATGAGAAATCTTTTTGCCGTTTGTTTGTCCAATATTCCCGAGGGTCAAATTATGTACTAAATTAGTAAAGGGCAAATCGGAAATTAGGGATGATAAATCGTGCATTTAAATCTCTAAAGAGGATAGGTTTTCTTAAAATGTTTAAGGCTATGATTCGTCTTATGCTTGAATATTGTAATACAGTTGTAAATCCTATACTTAAGAGAGATCAAGATTTGCTTGAGAAAGTTCAGCAAAGAGCTACTAGGATGATTCCAGGGTTACGTAAATTATATAAGGAACGTTTGAGGCTATTAGATTTACTAACTTCAATTTATAGACGCCATAGAGCTGACATGATTCAAGTTTTCAAAATTATAAATGGTATGGAGTCTGTCTCAAGTGATTTTTTTTTTAAATTAGATGTCGATTTAAGGACCCGTGGACATAGGTATAAATTAAAGTTAAACTTGAGAAGGAATGATCTTTCAGACTAGGTTGTTTCAGCTAGTTCTTTAAATTTGTTTAAAAATAGACTAAATGAGGCTTTGGTAAACCATCCATTAAAGTTCACACCGTTTGTATAATATGACATGATAACCGCGAGGGGCTTATAAGCAATTATGCTTCCCTCTATTTCCCTCTATTCATACGACTATAAAGGATTACAAGTAAACAAGTAAATGTGTGTTTGACCTTTCACGCATCAGTGCACCTCATTAGCATACTTATATCACGATGTTAAATTCTATGTAAACGCTCTTCCTGATTATATAATATCACGATACGAAAGCATGATAAAATCTTATGTGAACATGGTCAAATTTATTCACTAGGCTATACATATTTTTAAGTGATCCGTCACATGATACATTGGTCTATGAAATCACGCCACAACTGTATTACATTGAATATTTTATTATTACATTACTTTAATTTTAATGTATTTACTGAAATTCATGACAAAAATATTTAATATGCATATATAGGTCTAGGATAGTTAGTGAACATGGCTAATGTGAACCTAGCTAGTATCACGATACGAAAGCTCGATAACATTTTATGTGAACGTGCCCATTGATGCATTGTTGCATATGACATTTCAATACAACAATACATGTGCTTGGCTTGGCAGTTGATAGATGGCTGTTAATTCATGAAACAAAGGCCTAATAAATGCTTTTGTTTTACTGGTCATTATAAACAGTGCCAGCAGTTTTAATTGTGAAATAACATGTTTGTTTTGGGAAAATGTTGTTTAATTAAAAAAACACACAGTGGGTTTATCCTAGATTTTGAATCTCCAGATTTTCGGGGGGAATTCCGGGAAGGCGGGGATCTGCATCTGAACTTGGTACCTATGTGAAGCTTGGGTAAATCAAATAATCATATAACATCAAGTTAAGCAGATGGGCATAGCCAAAATGTGTAAACTATTCATTATTTTTTAGCAGTACCTTCAACATCTGTTCATTTTCAGCAGCAAAGAGAGACACTGACCCAAACACAAGCTTGAAGAGTTTTAAATACAAGTTGGAACGTTCCAAATTAGCTAGGAAATAAATAAAATAAAAAAAAAACAACCATCAAGTATTTAAAACAACTGTATACTATCAAGTATATATTTATATATAGGCAACATGACTAAAAAATAAAAATATGACCAGTTCTCAACACATGATACTTACTACCCATTTCTTCCAATCTGTCAAGGAGGTATTCAACTAGAATAGTTGCAAATGTTGCAGATGTGGTGGGATTTGCAAGAAATGCATTGGCAACAATTTGTAAAGGAAAATTTTGGTGGATACGTTCTACAACAAAGTCAATGGTTGTCGTGTAGATTTCCTTGAATGTCAAAGGATGCATCATAGTGAACTGAGAAATAAAATGAATTGGTATTTGTTAAAACATCAGTTTACATGCACTGTCCTAACATTATTCTCTACCCACAAACAATGTCATTGAATTCAAAATTCGACATTGTGGGCCAGCCAAAGCAGTTTTTTTTTAGAGAGTTTACTTCTAGATAAATGATGCATTGTCAATGCTTAGGTGTAATATAAGACTTTGATTTGAAAAAAGAAATTTGGTAATAAACAGACTAGATTTTATTATTGTATGTTCTTTATTATTCAAATTATTGAGTATAATAATTTTGTAATATAAAATTTAGTATTTTATATTTTTGAGTTTGCCTTTGACTTTTGTAATGTTTGTTTTTATAAATACAAGAGTAAATAAAATATAAATATGCTTAATTGTATGCTTAAATACATACCACACCAGCAAAATGTTCTAAAACTTCTTTTTCTTCTTTTAAGCGTACACTTTGGGTGTTAGCTGGTCTTACTACCATCTGTCCTGTTGTTGATACTTGGATTTGATAGATATCAAGTGCTTGTAATGCTATAGTCAAAACAAACATTTCAAAATAGTCTTTGTCTAGAAAAGGGCCATGTCATGTCCAAGTGGTAACCCCTTACTTGTCTCAAAAGTTTCTAAACAATTTCTTTAAGTAATCAAAATTGTGTACACATGGCATACAGATTGCAGTTATTATCTGGAAATACTTGTTTTACCATGTCAGTCACAAATCGGTGCCGACGTTAAGGTTATAGTTTATGGTGCTTCTGCCTTAACCACTGGGCTAGACAATATACAAATGTAATGGACATTCAATAACACATCAAAGACAAAAATGGAACTTGTAGGCCTACACTTTGATGACAAAACTATACTTACTATAGGTAAGATGTTATTGAAAGATTGAGTATTATTGACAATGTATTCAACTACTCACCATATTTTACTAACTTGACAAATACAGCTGTTTCTTTTGGGTGAAACTGTTTATTCTGAGCTGCAAAGCTTGTTTCAGCTGAAAAGAAAAATGTCTTGTGTATACAAAAATCCAAATATTTAAAGAAATCATTTTTATATACATATTATCGACTCTAGTGGTTTCACTAATAGTACACTGAAACTGAAACTTTTTAAATCTTAAGCTAAACCAACCTCCACCAGACTTGCACGAGCTGACGCCCCATGTAATGGTCTTAACTCCACAAATGACCGTTTTTACTAAATTGCGGCAGTCAGTTACTGTGTAATTACTGTGTTGGGCTGAATTTGTAGGCAGGTACGTCTTTGGCTTAACCTCCTCTTTTAATTCCTTCTCTTTCTCTTTGTCACTAACAACCACCTGTGTGCCAGAGACGGTTATACTCGGAGTAGAAGCACCACTAGAACTAGACTGAAATGGGTTAGATTGTGGAAATCCAGGAGTGGCAGGAGCTGGCGTTGCAGGAGTAGCTGGAACGGATGTGCTTGAATCGGTTGTTGTTGTTTGTGAGGATGTGACACCTAGCGATAAGTTGATAGTCTTTTCATTGGTACTGGAATTGGTTCCCTGGTTTCTCCTGAAAACAAGGGAAAAAAGAATTACAAAAAATCAAATGTAACAAGAGGAATCAAATATAAGATCTGGGGCACAGATTATATTAGCCCCCCAAATTAAATCTAACATTATCATCAAAGCATTTCACCAATACTATTCCAATAATTATAATAAATTAGAATAACAGTAACAAAAATTTAATAATAAAGTTTCAAATTTACATTCAAAATGCTACATCAATTTAAGACTAAACTAGATAGAAGTGGGCACGGTAAAATGGCTTTAACTGTTGAATGAGCTGTTTCTAGTATTAAGAAGGCAAGTTTTTGATTTGTTGATTGTACTTACACTTTCTTAAAGATAGGAGGTAGTTGATTCTTGGCAATGGTATGAAATTTAAGCACAAACACTTCCAACATCCTCATCAAGATTTCTCTCCCCTACAAAAAAAAATCAAATCAAAATTAATAATCATAAATCAGCCTATACTGAAAACCATATAACATTTAAAAAAATAAGTACATATTTAAGTTGAATGCTTTGGTCTTTAGAACATATATTGTTCAATGTTTTTCATTAAAATTCAGATTTCAGATCAGATTCATATTTTTTTTTTTTCAGAATCATAAAGTATATCATCAGTTCATTTGGAGCAGCTGACTGTAATACTATATCACTCACTCAACTGTGTAGGTCTTTCAAATCTTTACTAAGGAAAGTAAGAAAGATATGTGTTGGGACAGGAAATAATCAGGAGAGAAAGTCATATGGGCCGCAGCCCACGAAATTCAGAAAAAAGAAGGTCGGCAAAAAATTGCCGACCTTAAATCCGCCAAGGTCGGCAGTCTCTGCAGTTCTAAAAATAGAAAATTCACCAAGGCCTAACCTCTTGCTAACCTAAGGCCTAGCTAGGCCTAGTGTAACACTCTGACCATCAGGTCAACAACCCTTTTTCACTATTTCTCCCTACTCCATCTATTAACATTCCTAGTGGTTTCTTCCTATCCCTAGGTACTCTTTATTCACTCTCCTATAACCCACATCCTTAATCAATTACTGTTTCCTCATCATCATGGAATGTTCCCTTTACTAAATAGTCCCCTCCCAGTACATGCATATTAATTAGGACCGTTCCTTAAAATATGGATGTACTGGTAAGAGGAGAGAAGAGAAGGAAAAGAGCTTGGTAGAATAAAACATTTATAATAGAGAGAAGAAAAGGTATGTAATATAGCCAGAACAGACTGTATTACATTGCATATTTAAATAAAACTGCCACCGTTACACTAGCCTCCCTAGCTAAATGTTATGCAAAAAGAACTAGCAAAATTATCTAAAATATAAAAACCTAACACTAAAATTTACAAGATAAATTCTATTTGATAATTGCTGAACATCGTGGTTCTGGAGCTAGCCGTACACAGAGCATAGCCTGGTTGCTTGCTTGGCATAACAGGGTATTCCCCTACACAGGTCTGTCGCGCAGCGCTGTGCCCAGCCAGCTTGATAGGAAGCATGCAGCTCACACACAACATGATGTAATGGTTGAGTGAATTCAGGGATCATCTTAATTCCATGGTTTGTTAACTAAACACAACATGGTGGTGAATATGCCTGTTAAAATTTCAATGATACGATCCCTTAAAGTACCATGTTGTTGCTAGGAGGCTTGAAAGGAGGGATCTCTAGCCTAGTTTCAAGGTCGGCAATCTCTTGCCGTCCTCTGACAATTTAAGGTCGGCAATAAGGTCGGCAATTGCCGATTGCCGACGTGAAATTCGTGGGCTGGGGCCGTATAGTTCACTTATACACTATCCACTATCATTTAAGATTGTGAAGATATTACCACAAAAAAATATGCTTACATTTCCATGTTCTTGTTCAGACTTGGTCCTTATGCAGTCTACAAGGTTCAATAGCAGTTTGCAAGACATGGTCTGGATACTACATGGCAGAGACTCGTCATGAACATTCTTTGAAAATAGATGTACAGCAAGGGATAGGTGTTGTAAAGGAAGGTGTTGGCGGACATGGTGCACAAGATCAGCCAAAGTGCTGTATGCAAGAGGCCTAGAGAAACAACATTAGTTAGATAAGGTTTAGGAGTGAAATACCTATCCATTGATATTCACAGGATGACAGTATTATCACTAAAATATTACCAATAAAAAAAATATCATAAAATTTATTAAATTAAAAAAATGTTCAATTAACACTCCTTGAAAGGAAAATGGAATAGCCCAAGAGAAACAAAATACTGTACAACAGAATAAACTTAGGCCTACAGTATGTCTTTCTAACTACTATTAGGCATATACTCTAAAAGATTAGCTTATGAAATAATTACTGTAACACACAATTCGACATATAGTATGCTGACAAAGTTACTAAATTGCTTATTCATACTAGATGGTACCGCTCGCTTCGCTCGCGTACCATCTAGGTCGTGCCCACAGATGGTTCTCGAATACATAGTAATTTCAGCGTAAAAAAACTGGCGATTTCAAATGTACGTACCGCAGGACTATAATACATTGTCGTTTACAGAAACGAATAAATAGACACAATAATTTATGTAGAAAGAGAAACTTGTCACAAAATGAATTCAAATTTTTTATTTTTACCCATTTAAACAAACCCAATTTGTGTTTTGTATCTAACATCAATTTTTTAATATATTCTTTATCCACTCAGTAACAAAATATTTTTTCATGTTTTATAGGCCTATAAATAATATACCACTAAATAGAGTAAAACATTTCCGATTTAATGCTTTGTTAAAACTGTCACACTGTCATAGTCGATTGAAATAGTAAAGTACATGTAACGATACACCACTACGACGTTTATATTTTTTTAAATTATTAATTAATACAAACGTTGAGAAGCAACTGTCAGTAATAAAGTATTACAGTCAACTCTCCCAATACCGGACTCTCCCAAAACCGGAATTCACGGAAAACCGGACTTTTTTGGAGGGCCCAATTTGTCCCTATTCTAAATGTACTGTAATTTATTATGAAAACCGGAATACCCAATTCCGGAATCCGGACAAATTATGAAGTACAAAACACGGAAATTAGCGTCTGAAAACCGGACTGACAGTTAAAAAATTCCAAATATTTACGAAAACAACGTAACATCGTCGTCGCTGACTCAGATTCAATACATTCACAATGTACAAAAGCTTTTAACCATACCCTGACCATGCATGAAGTGCGCGACGTTTTTCGCGGTACGATCAAATAATGTTGCCATGGAGCGCTACACTGTGATTGACAGGTCAGTTCATTGTTAACCCACGAGGCGGCAATTGCTTTGTTGCGTATCGAACTGCGGTGAAGCGCTATGTCTTAATGTCTATTGTTTTTAGCAGGGAGTTGTTAACAACTCCCTGTTTTTTAGCATATGAATTGTTTTTTAATAAAGTTCAATTTACATTCCACTTTGTGTCTTTGTTTTGTTTAAATTATTGTTAAATTCACAATTGCAATAGGACTTTAAAAAGGAATGTTTTACTATTATAAATTTGGAAATCATTATGGCAAAACGTAAACGGAATGAACTTGACTTAACTAGTGTTAATAAACTTTGAAATGTTACCAATTAATTATTGTGTCATTATTGCTTGGCTCGTTTATTGCTATCAAATTACGTCAAAATAAAGGAGCTTAACAAACATGTGGTCTAGGACTGGTGTGGGCGTTTTTATTTGATTATGACACCTCTGCACATGCGCATCAATCAAAGCCCCGCTCTGCTATTTTTATCACCCATGCTGCTGCTAGCTCGCGATAAACAATAAACGACCAAAATTATGTTCACCGTATGTACGTAGACCTAGCCTAGGCCTTTTTGCCGCTAAAAACACATTGAGAAACAATAATTTACTACTGTAACATGTTTTATTGGTACAGTAAATAATGTAACTTTTAAAAAAGGTAAATTGAATTAGCTTAATATTAATAAAGTAGGCCTAGGCCTATCAGTATTTATTTAATTAAAACTAGCTTGACACAATCATAGCCTAGGCCTTCCCTATGCTAGACCGTACCGGGCAGTATTCGGACCGGTGATTCAAAGCATTTTCAGTGACAACGTGATGACTTTAAAAATATTTTTTCAGGAAACCGGACTGGAAAATATATGCCCGCCCAAGGGTGTCCGGTATTGGGAGAGTTGACTGTATATTATTATGTGTTTATAATCTAAAAGTAGGGGCTACCCACACTCACAGTAATAAAGTTTATTTGTATATTTGTTTGTATTATATCTAACAGTACCAATACTCACAATAAGAAATTTGCGATTCAAATGGCGATCAAAAGTGGTTAAATATCTATTTACAGTATTGTACAGCATTGCAATACTATTTATGTTTATTCTCCAAGGGCACATAAATTTACCTACTTTTGTTAAACCAAATAATTTGGAATGTTCCATTCATCGCAAATCAATACATTTGTATAAACGTATATTAAATCTATCAAAATAGTATTTTTTGAAGAAAATCTGCCTGTCTTCAACATTATGATGCTATACTCGAGCTGTTCAACCGGTTTTCGGCCATTAAAAACAGTTATCGTAGGAGGAGATAGGAAAATGCGAAGCATCCTCGTATTATTGTCTGCGGGTATTTTTCAAGACGGACATCCATTAGACAGTGTATACCACGATCGGAAAACACCCCTATTTGGGGCAAATCGTTGAACCTAAATTTGTTTTATTTGTCAATAACTAATTATCAAACTCAATTTAATTAGTAAACAGGGTTACATCAAGTGGTTAAAATCAGTACCGAAAGTACGAACCAACTTTATATACCATCGAGTAAACATTCTAGAAATAACGCGCGATTTACCGAATTTTGCCCTTACGTAAATTTATATATAGAAACCACTACCCTTGGGTAACATGTTCTAATAACAGAAACAACTACAATACCTCAAAGATTCTTTGCTTGTCCATCCACTTCCAACCAAGACACTTTCTTCAAACAGCTTATCAATAGATGGTACAAATCCTGTAATAATCATCAGTAACATTGTATTGTTAATATCTAACCTTAAGATACAGCATAAATGCAGCATAAAAGTGGAAAAATGGATCTCTCATATATATATATCATAAAAGCATTTGTTTTCATGCCTATTGATTTTCAATGTATTGGTGAGGTAATAAAATCTTATTTAAAACTATAGTTATCTGCATCTTCAATATGGACCAAACAAAAAACAAATAATGTACCCACTTTGCAAAACATTTTCTCATCCACTCTGTCTCAGAGGACTTGATTTTTTTTTCAATTGTAAATTCAATTAGGTAAATTGAATTAATGCCCTTACGTAAATTTATATAGATACGTAAAACGAAGTATAGTAGGAATGTGTATATTAACAAAAAAAATAAAAATTATGTAAAGAAAAAAAATTCATACTATTGCGGAGATCAGTTGCTAGAATGTGTCGTACTGCAATCAGAAGCTCTTTCCTTAAATGTGCCACTTCACTTGGGCAGTGCTGAAACAATCCCAGAATGCCTTTCACCATTTGTGGAGCACACGAATTCACCAATTCCTTACCAAAAAAAAAAAGAAACAAAACATTATAACATGTAAACTCCATTGCTAACATGAGTAGAGCCTATTTGGAGTAATCTTCTTTCAAAACTACCATGTGTCGTATGTAGGTAATTACATTTTGGTCACTAGGTACATGCCTCACCAAACAAACTGGATTGCCTCAGAGCATGGACCTATAAATTTAATAATTAATTCATAGGTCCATGCTCAGAGGATCAAGCATGTGAAAAATTATGTACAATATAGTAAATGAAAACATATTTCCCAATTCATTGTGGCATTTGAACCCACACTGCAAGATGAAGTGAGCCTTGGAGTAAGCGGCAAGGGATGAAACAGTATGTGGCAAGCTCTATTCTCACCTGGTATATCTTGATTATGTAAGCCAAGAATGACAGAGTCTTGATTTGTGCTGCTACAAAATCAACATACATCTCCTTATTAAAATGTGCTGAAGATCTAAAAATAAAGAATAATTATAATGTAAGAATGATTATGAATTGAATTAGAAAAACTTTACAATTGGTTCCTAGTAGCTGGATGATAATTATCAATATAATATTAGTATATTAATTATACTATTTCACTTCTCACAAGAGAACATAGTTTACTGTACTGTTATAAGAATTTTTAATAATAGGGGTAACACATTTTCACATGAACAGTGTTACAAATTGCAGTTTTTAATGCAGATTGAAAGGTATTGTAAATACAGAGACCTACATTAAGGAAAACAAGTATTTTCTTTCTGTCCTGTATAATAATTTACACCTATCCTAGCTTTTGTAAATCATTTACTGTAAAGCCCAAAATGTTCGCGGCCCTAAATTTTCACGATTTTACATTTGTAACTATTTCGCGGCCTTTTATTTTCATGATTTGAGTTTCTTGTATAATTTGTTGAACCAAATTGGCTAATGTATTTCGCCTCCGCGATGAACTTCAAACAACAATTAAATAGTGTCGAGTAAAATTACAGAATATGCAATTGTAAATTTAGGGATGTAAATAAATAAATGTTTTGGCTACACAGTGGGTGCACGTGTTTAATAATAGATAACACCCCCATAATTAATGTACCGGACGCGACGTCAGCCAAATGGATCTCTGTGGTGGTGGAGAGCATGGTGATGGTATTTTTGCCGTTTGGTACACAACCACAAGCTAGGATTACACACATAGAATAATTACTTTATGGACACATTACAACTTATTATGATTTAATGGACAAAGGATTCGTCAAGCAAGTACACTATACATTTCATAAAAAATCACCTAAGAAATGTCGTAATTTTTTTTTTATAAAAACCCCCCTGGCTATGGGCGTGCTCTACAGTAGATTGTTCATGCAAGCCAAAATGTTGGAAAAAAACAATTCTATTTGACGTACACAGCACCACTAGTAAGAAAATTACCATGTGTGTTATGATACGAGTCGCCGAGGCGCGAATTGAAAAAACAATGCAATTTGACGTACACGCACCTCTCTGGTAGAGAGAGAAATAGAATTTCAAAGAATCGGACATAATGTTTGGCAAATCGGATTCATTTATTACGTAAACTATTCGGTACAGATTTGCATGCAGGTAAGATCTCATGATTTTTGCAAATTACCTTCATACATTAATATAAAAAATTAACAATAAAGTATAGTAAATATTATATAAAATAGTAAACTTCAGGTAACAAAGTTTAGCTACCAACTTATGCTATCGTCATCATGCAAAAAGTGGGACAGTACCTTTTCGCATTCGTTTTTGTATATCATGATCTTTGGTATGATGCAGCAGTTCGGATGGTATACGCATCGTATACAGATCGTATATTCAGGAACTTGTTATAAATGATCAAATACGCTGTCGTATACGGTTCGTATATGCTGATTATGCGGGCAGGAAGTTATTTTAAATAAATTAACGTATTCGTTTCGTATACGAATGGGGATGTCATATACGAAACATACACAAGACATATATAAATTGTATATGTTCGTATACGGCTTTTTTGCAAAGGGTAGGCCTGGCTAACTAAGCCTAAGTTAGGCCTGATCGACTGTAAATAACATCGTTGGGAATTTTGCGATTTTCGCGCGCCCTTTGTTTTCAAGATCATTGTTCAATCGCGAAAATAAAGGGCATGCCACAATTTTGGGTTTTACAGTATACATACCTTGCCTGTTGACTTGGTTGTAAAACAATAGTATTCATGATCAGGGGAATAAACTCTGCAACAACACTGTGTACAGTCTGTTTATATAGTTGATACATAAGCACAACTATGATAGGATATTCTGCCAATACCTTCAAGGAGTTTATACCTCGTGGCAGAATTGTTTGCTGTGGGAGAATAAAGATTATAATGTGTTATATTGCATTTACAGCATTCTAACTAAAATATTTCATTTGATTATATGTAGCAAACAATATCACAACACACATAATTAACATACATAAAGATATACAGTACACATATGAAAACATCATAAAAAGCCTTTTTTAAAACTAGTTTGAGAACTTCCAACATGGTCTATTCAATAGGAATCTTATGATTTGCGACTGCCTAGGACCTACACAACGGTTAAACCATTTCAAGAAATGAAGTGAGAAAACACATCCCATGTCCCAACATCAGAGGTCCCAAGTTCCCCAAAATTGAGTTTTTCCCCGATTTTTAATGCAGATCCCCACCTACGCGAAAATTTGTTATTTCCCCCCGAAAATCTGGACAATTTAGGCCTAGGGCTAGCTAGGCCTAGCCTAGAGATTTTTCATCTAAAATAACTGAAACTAGACAATATTTGAATATATATACATAATATATATGAAAAATGTTTCAAGAGTAGAGAGTCGGGCGGTGTCCACCCACGAAGTGAAACAAGGGCTTTACTTTAAAAATATTTTTTTACATGCAAATTTCTGTTAAAAAGTCTACTTTATTAACAAAATTATCGTAGGCCTAGGTGGCTAGGCTATAACACACTGGAAAGGTGTCTGACATTACCTATTGTTTATTACCGAACCTAAACCTGGCCTAGTAAATTTGGTATTGGATATCCCAAACGATGTACACTCAAGATTTTTTGTATAACTTAATATTAGCTTATATAGCGCCCTCTATACAATTTCAAATATTATAGGACGCCTCTATTGTTTACCCAAAATTTCGTTTTCTCTGCTACATGCAAACAAGGAATTAACATGAAGCAAACACATTTATTTTTAAAATAATATTAACTTTGTAATCTAAAAATGTTTATGTTTTTTTTTTAAAGATGATTACCTTACCTGAACCTTAGATCCATCTGATTGGTTGATGGTGATGATGGTTTGGGTGGCAAAGCCAGGTCTTTCAACATACAGTTGAATATTCAATGCATCTGGTGTGGGTGAAACCTGCATACCTTCAAGAGTTTTCTACACAAAAAAGTTTAAAAAAATAGTTTTCAGCGTTAAACCTAGATTTTACTTATTATATACAGTATGATCAGCCATTTGTTAGTTGACAGTATTCATCTACAGTATCGACCAGAAGAACCCCTCAATTTTGGATGCATCCGACGCATGAATGAATGCGTCAATGAAGCGTTCATGTAAGGCCCATTTCATCCTAACATTGTTATTTCGACGCATTCACACCCCTCGTTATTGTTTACAAATATTCGATCGTATCGAAATAACAATCTCTATTCATCGTCTCAAGCACAATAAAAGACGTCATGAAAGCCCATTGTATTGGATGAAAACTTTACTTATACAGCCTCCCTTCCCAATACCCAATCGCATAAAATCTACAAATATTAAAATTATGACGGCCAACTAATAACATAATCGGTATAGTTAGGCCTAGCTACCTACTGGCAGGTTATTCCTTCCTTATTTTTGATTTATTGATTTCTTTTTTTGTTGTTTTTAGTCATTTTTTTTTATCTATTCTGCGTTTTAATGTAGGCCTAATAGTCTAGCGCATTGTTTATACTGTAGTCGTTAGCTGTGAAGGTACTTGACAATGACATTGTTTATTTGAAGAAACTGCGTCGGGAAATTATTACTAGAAGGTGAGCTCGCTTCGCTCGCTCCCCCTCTAGGAAGTGTAGACGATGGTTCTCGGAATGATAATGACTCGGGTAAGTGGCGATAATTATTTTAAGTTCCGGGCGTTTATTCAAATAAATACCATCCTAATTGGTATATAATACATTATTCCGCGACACAGTGAGCCGTTTTGGCCTAAGAAGGAAGATGTTTTAGACGGCTTGCAACATGAGCAGAAGTATCCCAGGGTCCTGACGGGACACAGATAGGGCATAGTATACATAAAGTCCCGGCAGCTTACTCAACAACTCGGCTATCGGGGTTTCATTCGATTTCAAACAAAATCAATTCTCTCGATGTAATTTTATATAATTATTTTCCCACAATTTACTCCTATGTTTTATGAATATATTAAATTTGATCTTTATTTACTACAGTACTATACCTTCACACGCGCGGTCCGAAAATAAACAAAAAACCAAACGGCCAACTTAGTTGAAACAGGTTACAACTCCCTGGTTGAAACCAACCATGCAGGGAACTTGCTAGGTGATTGACACCTTACCTTACAGTGAACACCGGAAATTACTTACCGCGCGTAGAGTTAAAATTTACCGATTGAAATCAGAAAATTTCTTATAAAACCTTTTATAATATCTTCCTAAGATAGAAATATGGAACAATAGCGTCGATGTGAAAACTAATGTTATCAAATCTACGTTTCGCGGTACATCTGAGATAGAGAAGGTAGGTATCCAAGGCGGAGATTTGTACCGAAGTTTTTGCATTGTGCTCGCCTATGTCAGAATTAACCATAATTTATATATAGATTCTGGACGCATTCTTGATGCATCTGACGCATCCAAATTGGTGGTTAGTTATGGTCGGTACTGTACTTTTGAACTTGAAATCAAACTATGATGATTTAGTCTGAACATGGAGCTAACTATTTTAAAATGGTTATGTATTTAGGCACATGTGGCCAATGATTACCAGTATTAAAGACCCCTTCCCTGCAATTTTGGACGTTTTTTGGAAAATAATGCATATATATCACTTTAAAAACATTAAACCATGTCATTCCTGTCTTAAATGTACGTTTTATGGTAAATTATGATAAAAAGTGAGAAACAATGCACTACCTAGTAGCTCGCGGCGATCGACCTCTCGTTGGACGGTCTTAGGCCTAGCCTAGCTAGGCTTAGTTTTGTAGGCCTAGCTGGTAAACATCGGTAACGTATGAACATCGTACGCTAGCTATATACCTAGCCTGACGTTGTATAGTTGCTGCATTAATTGTCTTTCTATTTTTGCCATACTCCGTTGAATCGACTTATTTTTCACATTTTTAACCGTTTAAAGACGAAAAAAGTTATCGTAATAGGACCATATAGTATTATTTTTACATTAAATATAGTTTGTGATCTTAAATTAGATCTAAAAAACGTAGGGAAGGGGGCTTTAAGTAATCCCTCTGAACAGGGTCAGTTCACTAGACTACAGTTTATAGTCCTTAATTGGGAAGACTTGTTCCACCACTAGAATAAGAAGCGAGTTCATTTGAAAATATATAATGTACCTACCATATTAGTTGGAATTTCTTTGTAGATTTTCTTGACAAAATGCAGAAACTGATGAACCTGAAATTTAAAATATGCATTTATGAATTTATTGCAGTGTTTTCATTTTGCCGAGATAATTAATGAAAAGCACAATAACAAATCTGTATTTAAACTACACATACAGTGTAAATTTATTTTAATTTTCCCTCCTCAAATTATAAATTTTGAGCATTCTTCTAATTAAAAAAAAGTCTAATTAATATGCTTTGTTGGTTGTGCCTGGATTGCAAAATAATAAAAATACAAAATGTTATTACCTCTATTTATTAACTATTTCTTACCTCAGGTGCCATGTGCGGTCGAAACTGTTTGTGAAGCTCAATGATTACTCGTAAACAAACCAATACATTTTCCTCATTTTCTCGGTCAAGCAGAAAAAACATAAGCTCCAACACTTGGGTAACATAGTTTCTCAAATGATCATTGGTCGGAATTCGATGAATTATTTCCAACAACAGTTTGCGGAGTTGCTGAAATAGTATAAAATAGGTTGTTGTTATAACATTTTCATATAGATTATTAATCTAGTCATTCATCAGTGGAAACATCATTTCCATATATTATTGTCATATTGCATAATATAATATATATGCTGTTGTTGCAACGTAATAGTAGCTGTATGGAAGCTGTTTAAGAATATGAGTAGACCAGTAATATCTACTGCTACTTGCTGTACAACTTCAAATTCATACTGTCCAGCAGTGGTTCAAGTTTATATGTTCCTTCATGGCCTTGATAATGTCTAGAAAGCACTTACAGTGGAATCAGTTCATGGTTTCAAAATGTGCAAGAAAATGGCCACATTCAATTTTCTTTTGGATGTGCTGCAGAGTTAGCAGACATTTAAAATAGGTTGTTATGGTATCTCAACATGTTTAACTTTGTGATTAATTGAATTGCAAATTATTGCAATTTATGGTAATTTGTACATTTCTGAGCCAAAATTTGTTTTGCTTGTCTTTCAAATTGGAAAGGACCATAAAAACATTACACGTTCTAATCACAGAGGTTCCAAGTTGAAAAAACCAAATTTTGGGTAAACAATAGAGGGCGTCCTATAATAATTAAAAATTATATAGAGGGCGCTATATAAGCTAATATTAAGTTATACAACCAATTTTGAGCGTACATCATCTGGGAGATCCAATACCAAATTTACTAGGCCTACGAAAAATTGTCAGTTATTTCAGATGAAAATTCTCTAGGCTAGGCCTAGCTAAGCCTAAATCGTCCAGATTTTTGGGGGGAAATAACCAATTTTCGGGTAGGCGGGGATCTGCATTAAAAATCGGGGAAAATCGGAAACACCCGCAAATTTCGGGGAACTTGGGACCTCTGTAATCAATTCAGATTATCCTCCATAAATAATACTAACCTGAATTTGTGACTCAGCAATAAACACAGGGTTTTCTTCTCTTAAAACCCTCACAAACCGTTGAATGGCTGTTTCAAGGAATGTTGGGTAATGTGGGGAGGATATTATAATCTCAAAATTTTCACTTATTTCTTGTGCTGCCTTCAATCTTGCATCATGATCTACAATAATTTAATATCATAATTTTAAGCAATAGTATGAATATGTTTACCAATTGACTTACTTGGTAAACCCATGACCAAAAATACATGGATAATTTTCATATAAAGCCATTTCTAAAAAAATAAAAATGTCTATTTAATATTTCTTTAAAGTAGTGCAACTACTGACATCTTAAATGTCACCATCTTTTTAGTTTTTGTGTACAAAGTAGGCAGGGGTTGTTCTTTCAGCATAAAGACATTAATAGATAGATTACTTACTATGGCTTGCAGGATCAGCGATTATTGTGACATATTGCCTATATTTATTGATAGTAGTCACAGCATCTGTGGGCTGGGCTGTTGTCTGTACTGGCAGTGGCATCTTCAATATTTCCTCTGAACATCAATTATTCTAGGAAAATACAACCAAATTATATTAGAAATTCTAAATCATCATCATCAAAATAATAATATAAAATCAGCTTTCAGCAAGTGGAGCTATCAAATTTTAGCAAAAAAATAAAACATACAAATACATACATAAATATTCAGAACAAATGTACTCAAAATCAAAAGGTTTACATGGCGACAACACACAACTTAAACAAGCACGACTTTACTTCTTTTTGATATCAAGGGAATTACTTTCAATAATAGATACATGTAAAATAGACCCAGGATCACTCTTTGGTAAGTTTAAATGTATTAACACAAACGAAAAAAAGATAGAATCAGCTATTGGAAGCTCAATAATAGCTTGTTAAGAAATGAGGAATAGGTTAAAATAGTTTAAAAAGAAATCTAAAAAATACAGAACTACATGTGGCATCGCCACACAAAAGATATCCCAGTCTCAAAGTTGTCCCTTTCTATTAATGATGCATTATTTTTTTATATTTTTTTTAAGGAATAAGAGGCCCATCAATTGCGTTTGCCTCAAGGTTAAAAAAGATAATGAAAATCAAGAAAAAGAATTGGAAGATAAAATTCAAAGCCATATGGATGAACATCAAATTGGTCCAGAAATGGACATACAATATTGAAGAGCTAAATACCATAAAGGTTGAATTACAACAATTATGTACGTTCAAAATTGAGGGGATCATGCTGAGATCGCGAGCTCAGTTGGTGGAACAAAGGGAAAAATCATCTTCTTTCTTCCTTAATTTGGAGAATAAAAAGATTGTAAAAATAAAAGTTTGAATAAAATTAGGAGGGAAATGGGTCAGGATATTACTGATAATAAACAAATTTAGAATGTGGAAAGGTATTATAAAAAAATGTACACAAACAAGGATGATAAAATTGATCTTGTAACTATGACAAACAATATTAGAACAAGAAATATTTCTTACAAAACACGCTGTTCGACTTTTTGAATAACAGTTTTTAATCATTGTTCTTTCTTCCGATATGATTTATTATTTTTGTTTAACAATCAGACTTAGTAAAAATATAATCATAAACTAAACTACAGTATATGTACATATTCCAGGGTAGGAGCATTAACTCCCTAATGACACATACTACTAGTATAGGCCTACTCCCCTAGGGATAACGATGCAACATAAGAAGTTAATGGCATACATTACATTGCCTGTTAATATTTTATATCAATATTAAAATAAGGAAAGAATTATGAAAATCTGACTTGTAGTTTTCGAAATATATAGGGTCCAAAACATCGCCGAAAATAATCATTTTTAGCCACGAACGAAGTAAATAAATTGCGCCCTCAGTAGGCAATTGTATGAACTTTAAAAATTACGGTTTTTAGTAATATATTTTGTATATCAACATTGTAAAATTCAATCAAATATGATATTACTGTACATGTTTATTAAATAAAAAGAGTGTTTATTTAACCTCATTCAAAGAATTTCAATACATGTGTATTGGACATGCAGCAGTCCTCAGAGACAACGGCACACACATGAGAAAATTCTTCCGCAGTCTGTTGAGTCGCGTCAACCAATCAAAGGGCGAGAATCCAAAATCGTTCAACCGTGAGCCCCGCGGAGCGGTCGAAAGCAGAAATTTGATTGGCTTACAATGACATCCTACCACAAAATGGAGTTTTTGTAGTTTTCAAAAAAAATAATTTAAAAAATGGACAAAACGGATATAAATGCCACATATCGGGATAAAAGTGTTTTTTTAGCACAATTAATATTTTTCTTAGTAACAAGCACATGTGGAACTACAGTATATTATCTTGGTGTAGGAAGAAAAAAACATTTTTAGGTCATAAGAGGCTCAACTACAAAAATAATGTATGTAGGTAGGTCATTGAGCCGTCCAATGGTTTTGTAGTAAACAAAAGCTATACACACTAGACGATCTTTTAACCACTATATTCACATTTTTGGTTGAATGAAATTGAAATAAAAAATACTTGATCTTATAGAATAATAGGTAAATAAATATTTACTCAAAAGGATATTTTCATAATTAATTTATTTTCAGAATAATGACCTAATAAAAAGTGTTTACCAAAGTAGAAAAACAACGGGTCAATAACATTACGCCAAATTGTTTGTTTGTTTTATCTTTATACTGGGTGACCTCTTCAGTCAAAGACTGATCTCCCAGAGGGCCCAGTTGGTGATCAGTGGCTGTGATGTACTAATACACCGGGGTAACCCCCTACTCGTCTCGAAAGATGTACTAGGTTCTTTAAAGTGCACACGAGCAAGTTGTGTACACTGGACCTACGGTTTATAGTCCTTATCCGAGAAGACTCGTTCTACCACCAGAACCATGGAGTGAGTGAGCCTCAAACCCCTGCCGATGTTATGGCTACGTGATTACGGTTCCACTGTCTTAACCGCTCAGCCACTCACTCACACTAGTGAGATTGCGATCCTGCATTGCGCTCATAGTAACGTGCATGCTGTTTAATCGTGGTAATGAAAATGGAGTCAGCTCTCGTTATCCTTTAGACCCTATATTTCGAAAACTACAAGTCAGATTTTCGTAATTCTTTCTTTATTGGAATATTGATACAAAATACAGATAATATTTAAAGATATATTGTCCCCAAAACATGAAAAATGAAGATCAATAAAATTAAATTTTGAATAGACCATTTTGTAGTTATAATAAAAAAATAAAAAATCCGAAAAAATTATTAATTATTTTTTTCCCAACTCGTCAGCTCTACCGACCTAATTATTTAGCTAACTCATACATATGCATGATATGTTAATGAGCATCCACATAGCTGAGATCTGATCTAATAACAACAAACATGTAGATGCACGTTTGTACAGATATCGACGCAACTCGACTGCGGATTCCCCCGGTTGTATGTAAAGCTGAGCTGTTAATTTGTCGGTAAGTAGGCCTAGACGGTTATTTTAAATATAATAATATATATAACGCAAACGTTTGTAATAACAGGAAGGTTAATTAATTAACTTAGCCTGGGATTTTTTCAGGGCTAGGCCTAGAATAATACATGCATATAGTAGCAGGCAGACTGGGACAATTGGGTCCCTGCAGAAGATGCCCAGCTAGGCCCAAATTGTACTCTTCAGAGACTTGCCTAGGCTAGGCCATCAATCTTAGCTATATTCTGAAAATATTACAGCCAGCCTGCTGTACCATATACATTTACATGATAAAAATAAAACAAACATTTTTCAGGGAAAATGGTTACAATACAAGCCTGACTAAAGTTGAGAACCTTCAAGCCGCACTGTAAGTAGACAGAGGGGAAAGGGTGTCTCGAAAATAGAGACCAGAGACCCGAGACCCAGGGTTTCGGGTCTCTGTTTTCGAGACACCCAGAGGAGAAAAGCCAGCTTAGCCATTTATGTGAGATACCAATAGGGATACAACACAAACAAATGTTCTTCACTATGTTAAATACTCTGTACTGTAGTAAGTCAAATATTTGTTTTCTCTTCTGTATCTGTATCAGTGACGTACAATCACCATCTCTGGCTCTTTATTGACTTGTAATGTGTTTTAACATAGTCATAGTCATAGTCATATATACTTTATTGTCCATTTAAAAAACAGAAAACAGAAATGTGATTTGAAAACTGGCAAAATACAAAAATATAAAATACAATTTACAAAAACACACACAAAAAGTTAAGGCTAAAAATTGTTAAAATTAGATAAAAATTATCGGTTACATTTTACCTTTGTACTCTGGAGTTATATAAGTGTATAGCATTAGGTACAAACGAGCACCTAAACCGTTTTGTTTTGGTATTAAGTGCACGTAGTCTTATGCCAGAATTCATGAGAGCAAATTGTTTGTGAAGAGGATGTGTTTCATCATCAATGATACTTTTTACTTTTTTAACACATTTTCTTTATACAAGGATTCAACATCAGGTAAGTGCTCTCCTACTAGTCTAATTGCTCTATTTCCTATTCGATTAAGTTTAATTTTATCTTTTTGCATTGTATTACCATAAAAACAAACATTACAAAAAAGTATTACACTGAGAATTACAGAGTTATAAAACAATTTAAGTATAGTTTTGTCAATTTGTAGGTACTTCATTTTTCTTAAAATAAACATCCTTTGGTTGGCTTTGCATGTGGCTTTATTTACATTATTTATCCAATTTAGCTTATTGTCAATTATACAACCCAGATATTTGTACTCATTTACTACTTCAATCTCATTTTCATTTATAATCAGAGGTTCTAAGGGTTCTTTAATTTTCCTAAAATCAATTTGCATTTCTTTTGTTTTCTTTATGTTTAGTTTCAGGTTGTTATTGCAGCACCAGTGATAAAAATCACATCCTAGTTGTCTATAGCTTGTTTCATCATTGCCAGTAATGTATCCAGTGATGACTGTGTCATCTGCATATTTTACTATACAACATTCATTTGAATTGGCTCTGAAACTGCTGGTGAACAGTGAAAACAACATTGGGGAGATAACAGACCCTTGTGGCGTGCCAATGCTAACAGTTCTTTTATCAGATAAAATACCGTTTAGTTTAACATACTGGAACCTTTTTTGTTAAGAAATTATATATCCATGAAGTCAATGTGTCGTTTACGTTCATTTCTTTAAGTTTGCGTACTAATGAACCAGGTTCAACGGTATTAAAAGCACTAGAAAAATCTATATACAAACATCTTACATATGATTTAGGCACATCTAAATGTTGGTAAATATTATGTAAGTGGAAGAGCACAGCATCTTCAACACTTCTATTACTCTGATAGGCAAATTGGAGAGGAAAGAAAGTTAGTGTACTTATTTGACTACCGTATATTTCGGTGTATAAGTCGCACCTGTGTATAAGACGCACCCCCTAACTGAGAGTAAAATATCGGTATTTTTTATATCGTCGATGTATAAGACGCACCTTATATTTCATAAAAACAATTTTTTCTTAAATTGTAATCAATATTATTGTTATAATAATTTTGTTATATCTACAACGGCGTCCTTTATTTAGGTTTTTTCTTACCTAGGCCTAGGCTCGGCCGCGCCCAGCCTCAACAAGTTCTTTCTAACTTGTTATTCATGAGTTTCGCACCCGCAACATCGAGTGCATGACCGTGTGTGTAACACGTACGTGTGTGTGGGCTAGCCTCGATCGATCACTTCGAGAGGGCGAACGGAAAATCGTATTCGATTAGTATCCATGTATCCGAGAAGTGTGTACGCTAGGTCCATGCTATAATCACCTGTAGAAGGGCTTGCGCTGGGGGTACGGCAGTCGGCGATCGTCCGTATAACTATAAATAAATACTAGCCTATTCCAATCGTAAACGTTTACAAATGAAATTTTATCGGAGCGCCTAAAACAGCAGCTCCATATCCAATCCAATCACTCACGTCAGCGGACGTGTTTCAGTGCAATAGCAAAACCATTAACTCATATTATTAAGTTGTCCTTCACATCCGGTATTGTACCCAAAGAATGGAAATTAGCGAGAGTCATCCCAATTCACAAAAAGGGTAGTAAAACGGTGGTAGGTAACTATCGTCCGGTGTCTATACTCTCGGCTTTTTCTAAAGTTGTTGAAAAACTAGTACATGACCAATTGATGGAATACCTTAATTCTAAATCACTTATCTATAATTTCCAATGTGGGTTCCGAGCAAATTTTTCGACAGATCTTTGTTTAATTCACCTAACTGACCATATTAAAAAGAATTGGGATAAAGGTAATTTAACAGGTATGATAGTCTTAGACCTACAAAAGGCTTTCGATACTGTAGATCATCAGATTTTACTAGGCAAAATGAGAGCATTAGGATTGTCCCAAACAGTAATAGTTTGGTTTAAATCATATTTAACAGATAGATGGCAGGTAGTTGATAATTGTGGTACTCTTTCAACGTGGACAAAAATAACATGTGGGGTCCCTCAGGGGTCAATATTGGGCCCACTGTTGTTCTTAATGTATGTGAATGATATGGAATCTGCATTGAGTAGTAAACTGCTCCTTTATGCCGATGATTCTGCTATAGTTGTATCTGATAAAAGTATCGCCAATATACAAAATGTATTGTCAAAAGAATTAAAATCTATTAATTCTTGGTTATTAGATAATAGATTGTCATTGCATCTAGGCAAAACGTATTCAATTCTATTTGGATCTAAACGTAAACTCAGAAATCAACAAGAATTGAAAGTTACATGCAATGATTATATAATCACAAACAAACCGACAGTAAGTTATCTAGGACTTGAACTCGATAACAATCTAACTGGAGATTATATAGGTAAATCAGTTATAAAGAAAGTAAACTCAAGGGTAAAATTTTTATATAGAAATAGAAAGTACTTAACTTTCAGAGATCTTAAGTTACTAGCAAATAGTTTGGTGTTATGCCTTTATGATTATGCTTGTAGCGTGTGGTACTCTGGATTAAAAAAAACATTAAAAGTTAAATTGCAAACTGCACAAAATAAGACAGTCAGATGTATTCTTGGTCTTGAACCAAGGGATCACATTGGGGCTAATGAATTAAACAAACTGAATTGGCTCCCAGTAGACTTAAGAGTTAAACAGATTAAACTTTGTCACATGTATCGTATTATTAATGGATTAAGCCCTACGTTTATGAATGATGGTATTAGTAGAGCAAATGTAATTCACCAGTACAATACTAGATTTGCAACTCAATCAATTTATAGACCATATATAGGTAACCACTCCCAAACAACCTTTGTTAACACGGCAATAACGTCATGGAATCACCTGCCAAAATTGATACAGTGTTCAGAAACCATCAATCAATTCAAAAGAAATATCAGGAAACATCTCAAAGAGGTTATGCTTGAAAGATTATAATTTATATTTATATTGTTACTACATGTGTTATTGTTTATTGTAAATGTTTATTCTTATGGTGTTTTTATTCTTAAGGGCCACAATGGAAATAAGTTTGACCTTTGGTTACTTTTTTGTGTTACCCTGAATTCATTCTTTGTATTTTTTATGTTGTGTTATTTTATGAATTCGAATAAAGAAATGAAAAAATGAAACAAATCTTTTCATCATATTTAGTATAACATCATGCTAAAATGCCTTGAAAACTAGGCAGAAGCAGGTTGCTGTTACGTTAGTATACTGTAGCTAGGCCTAGCCTACTCAGGCCTAGCGAACGAGGTGACGATATGTAGAATCTTTGTGGTGAGGCATTTATGTTCGGTGTACAAGACGCACCCTTAATTTAGAGGTCAAATTTGCGTGTCAAAAGTGCGACTTATACACCGAAATATACGGTATGTCAAAGCAAGCAATTTCGCTAGCCCACATTTTGCACTAAATGTGCATGATCTATTTTTAAATACCAAATTGCAGGTTTTCGTACTTTGCCGAAATTGAAAACTTTAGATTTTGTGAAATATTTAACTTATTTACACCTCATTGTTATTAAAAATGTATTTAAAGACATTGAGTTGATGAAGACTGGAACAGAGGTCACATTCGTACTTCATAAAGAAAACTAATGGTAGACTCGGTATTGGAATATGATTTTAAGAAAAATAGTAGACTATCCTGCAGCATTCGGCCAATATGTTCTTGTCCAGCTTGTAAAATTTTGTTGTATAATTTGTTTTATTATATATAAAGCAATAATATTTGTACAGTAAATTATTTTGTAAACATAACATTCAATAAATAAAAAATACTACTACAGTACACAGGATAAATTCTTCAAATTTACTTATACTTCATAATTTTACTGAAAATATTACAGTGCAAAAGGAGTTAAATTAAATTAAAATATATATACAGTATATCTTATTGAATTCCTCTGTATTGTTTTTTGTGACAATTTGTCTACTAATTATCAATGTGTTGATCGCTCATATCCATTTAGGAGGGTGGGTCTGGTGTTGTCTTTTGGTGAGAAACTTCTTGCCTCTGACATATTTCGGAATATGCTCCCTCATTGTCGCGAACTTGATGTCGGCCTTCGGTCTAGCCCCCTCCTTCGTATTCCGTTTGGCAGAACTGAGCGATTTAAGAAATCACCTGTTCCTACTATGGCTAGACTGTTAAATGAAGTTAATATTTTGTAATGTTATTTTGATAATCTGCTTTTTAAAATATTTTATATTTTACCTGTTTTTATCATGTTTGTATATTTATATTTATGTTGTACGACTACGGTTTCAGCCATTGGCTGTTTGTATCATTTGACTTTTTGAATAAAGATATACCGATATATCACAAAGTGTCATTTTTAATAGTAAGAAACGGTTCAATAAATTGTGAATGTTGCCACTGTACGATACATTTTGTGTTGATTTACCATTTCTTGCTACTTGCTCTTATTGTTCAATCAATGTTAATACCTGAAAAAAAAAGAAATAAATTGTATTAAAATATCTGCATAAAAAGGTTAATTGTGCGAATGTCGGTTTGAACTTTAAATTGCATTTGATGCAGAAAATATTTTTAACATACTGTACTGTACAATAAATATCTAAAACAATATTTACTATTAGATTTATTTGGTAATTTTCTCTGCAGAATAGAATAGTTAAAATCTTTAAAAATTAAACCAATTCATCATGATGGAAAAAAAAAATTATAAAACAACAATACATCCCTCCTGGTGGTGGTCTAGCCCTAGCTAGCAGTGTACTTCTAGAAACAGGAGGCAGCAGTAAGGCCTAGCTAGGCCTTTTCACTTCTGCTAGCGAAACAAAAACTCACCTAAATGAATAAGATTCAACATCAAAGCTACCAACTGCAGTTCTAACTTAGCATTCTGCTAGCTGCTATAGTTGTGTTTTCTTCAAGATTCATCTCGCGTCACTACTCGACTCTCTCTCGATCTCTCATGCATTGCTATCGTTGTTGGGTTGACTGTTTATTGATTTTGGAGAGCATCCCCCACACAGGTATCCATACAATAATGAATATAATGAGCTAACTCAGGTCAAGGGTTAAATTAAACCGGAACACTGTCTTCCACACAAATAGCTTCCGGTTGGTTAATTTTTTTTTGCTTTAAATTACGATTTTCTCGGGTAAATAATTTTTTTTCCGATCCATTTTTTTGTCAAAGTGAATAACTTTTATGTACAATACAATTAAAATGTCCTATTTAACAAAATATTTAACAAAAAAATGTTTTCAGGGGGACAATAGGCCTAGGCCTATATCTTTAAATTTGTTGAAAAATATAACAACTTTTAATTTTGCATCGTTATCCCTACTACTAGGCTAACGGCTAGGCCTACTAGCTAGGCTAGAAAGATAAGAGGCTAGCCTCCTCTGTCTGGTCTAGCCTAGGCCTAACAAACAAATAAAGTCTCACTCAGCCACCCAGCCAGGCCTTACCTAGCAGCTAGCTAGTAGGAGAGCCACTCTAGAGAGAGACTAGGCCTCTATTCTAGCTAGTAGAGGCTAGGGCTAGGGTAGGCCCCATAATAGCCTAGCCTAGCTAGTAGGGCCCGGCCCTAGATAGGCAGTAGTGGTGGTGGCTAGCTAGGCTAGCTCGGATGCCGGCTAGTCTAGGAGGCCTAGCCAAGGCTAGGGCCTACTAGCTAGGCCTCTAGGTAGGCTAGGCCATACGGATTACCGGCCATACGATAGGCTAGGCCTAGGCTAGCCTACCCTACTAGCCTAGGCCTAGCTAGTACTAGGCTACTACTAGGCTAGTAGTAGGTCCCCCTCCTCCTACTAGCCTAACCGTCGGGTAACTCTAGAAGTATGACATACGCCTAACCTCTATGCCTAACTAGTGCGGCGCTAATTGAATAGTATCTTAAAAATAATATAATATAAGTACTACCGACTCATTTCTTACCAAAATGTAAAGTAAAAGGAGAGAAATCTTTAACCACGGCGCGGCAGATCCCCGCCTTCTTCACACCACCTCTGCTTGCAGACATAAACGCCCCCAACGACAAAACAAAACAAATAATTTATTACAAAGAGAGATATAAATACAGCAAAAGTGTTTTAGCCTCCCAATTAATTTCTTAATTAGACCATTAATAAATAAATGGTTCACGAAGTTTTGTGTTCTCTCTCCGTCAATACAATTCGTCCCATAACAATAAAACAACAACAATAACAATAATAATGTTAAAATACAGATTCATAAATAGGCCTAGTGTAATGTGTGATGCTACTTTCATTCTAAAAATTTGACGGTGAAGTTTGGCATTATCTATATTTAGCCATGACGAAAATATAATTTTGTTATTGCTTGTCATTGATTTATTTTATTAACTTTGCTTTTAATCAATTCCATTTGACTCAATGTAATTATGTTAACTTATACAAAAACAATAATACTTTGGATCTTAAGTTTTATATAACTTTGATATTGCTGATTCAGAGTATCAGCTGGTGACGACATTTTCGACTCCGATCATAGCTCCGTGAATTTTAATTTTAACATGCTTCATACTCCTATGTCGAGGTCCACAACAACAAGGACCATAATACACAACTATAAGAAAATTGATGCCGATAAACGAATATTACAGAATTTAACAAATTGAGTAAACCGGGATCAAGTTTAGTATATAATTATTAATGTTAATGAGGCTTTCAAACGGAAACTTCCACCTTGGTTCGACAGGGATCTCAAGTTAATTATGATCGATTTTCAAGTGCTAGAAACGATTTTTAAAATACTAATGGACATAAATACTATCTACATAAATAAACTAGCCAACGATATGTGTAATAATCCTAAAAGATTCTGGAGATAGAGATCAAGCTTCTTTCGGTAACAAAGTTAAAGCCTCTGTTAATGATAGTTTACTAGTAGAAAGCTCAATTTTGTCAAACCATGCGGTTGATAATCTGTTTTTAATATTGGTATCAAGGAAGTTATTATATGTAGTGTAGATATCAAGAAGTCATCTCCTTCAAATCTCTTGATATGATTTTTACCCGTGTTTTGAATGAAGGTTCTTTTCCTCCAGTTGGAAACGAGCTCCATGTGTGTCCTGTTTACAAAGGAAGTGGAAAAGATCAATAACTATCGTCCTATATCCCTTTTCCCACTATTTCCAAAATCTTTGAACGCATCATCTAAATTTAAAAAAAAATTAATAATCACGGATGCCCTACATGGTTTTTACTACTTACTTAGTTATTATCTAACTTATAATATTAGCCTCCTCCTTGTTTCTGTTTACTCATCCATTAATTTTCGATCTCAATGTGACCGGTACCGACTTATCACGGCTTTGAAAAAGTTATCCATACACTTACCGTAGTTTGGTATATCTGATAATCTTTTAAAACGTATTAGTAGTTATCTTAGTGACAGAGAGCCGCGGGTAACTAGACTTTAGATGGTGCACTGGGTGGCTCCTATAAAAGATGGTGTCCCACAAGGTAGGCCTACTATCCTTGGGTCTTTCATTTTAACTTCTGAACCTCCCACTTAATCTTATTCGAATGCTTGCTTTATGCCGATGGCATGAAACTTATTCGGCAGATTACCAAATTGATGATTCTCAGTCTTCAGACAGACCTTGATATGTTGCAAGTGGTGTGAAATTTGGTGTATGATTATTAGTGTTAAGAAATGTAAATTTATAAAAAATATTAACTTATATCATATTAATAATCACACTCTTGATAATGTGGAATATCACAATGTGATGTTATTGATAATAAACTCAACTTTAATCGTCATATCAACACATTAGTAGTAGGCGCGCCTAAAGGTAATAGAATGTTAGGCATGATCAAACGAAACTGAAAAATTATGATATTATTGTTAGCAAATATTAAATGTTAGCATGTATACAAATTATGTAACGATAATGACAATGACAATGATTCATTTATTTCTTTATCGACCCTTTTCAGGGTATGAAAGAACATTCTTAACAAAAAAATAACTAAATACTTCCAGACATAAATATTTGGTGTTATACATATATCGAAAAGCAACATCTAATTAAAACAAATACAAAATGTCATTAAATAAGTAGGTCTAAGGCACAAGCAAATAGTGGTATTCGTCTCCAGTATCGTTTTGGTTACATAAAGTTTGGTTTCGTGTTCATTACAGTATCTTTTAGAGATTGGGAGTCGATGGTTCCCACATCTCAACCTGCAGAGATCAATCATTTGGCATTATCTTTTAGTAAAATTAATGATCACTGTTCAAATACTAAAAACATCCTTAAAATATCTATAATTCACACATTGTATTAGAAAAAACAGCGTGATGCCATTCCTGTTTTGAGATGTCACTCAATTGGAGATTAATACTGTTTGCTAACCATTTTAAAAATTAAAATTATCAAAATCATTCCACATTTGGGGCATACCACAATTGTTGAGTACATTTTGAATTTTACTAGTCCATTTTGAGAGATAAATACCCTGATCGTGTAATTTTTTAGCAACCTGAACATAATACTTGACAATTTGCTTTCTTTACTACTTATAAGTTATGATGCGTACCCAAAACTGTAACATTCTTTTTATCAATTAGTTATCTAATATTTCCTCTACCGACTTCACCATAAACCATGCTGAATTAGAAGTGGTAAGTTTGAGAATATGTGCTTTAAAAAAAGTCCGCCCTCTATTTAAGCTCTTTTTTTGGCTCATGTTCTTATTAATAAACAATTGATGAACGAGGCCACATGCTAGAACATATAATTAAATAAACTAGTTTTTTTTTTATCAAAAACATTTTAAACATTCTTAATTAAAAAAAACAATGCCTTATGGAAATAACTAAAAACAATTTTGGGATAAATTTTGTATTGTACGCTAACTAACTGAGTAAAATGGGGCTAACATTAAGTATAATTTATTATCTTATTCATAACGCTTTTTAGATTGGTACGGTGTCGATCGTCCGCCGTGTCGTGTGGTCGTGGTGTGTATATTCAGAGCGTCATTTTCGACGATCGTTCCTCGAGCATTCTCTACTTCTACGGAGCGCCATTTATGCCTTTATTTACTTCCGAAATAGAAAATAGTACTACGGTAACTGGTCCAGTGGACAACATTAAGCACCGGTGGAGAACAGTGATATAAAATAGATATAAATCACTCATTTTAATATCTTTTCGTACACTGTGCTCAAGTGGACACAATTTGGCGCCAGTGAGGAGCACAGTGCTATAAAATAGAAATAAGTCACTGAATTGTAATATCTTTTCGTATGTTAATCTGTGCTCAAGTGGACCCACTTTGGAGCCAGGGGAGCACAGTGATATAAAATAGAAATATGTGACTGAATTGTAATATCTTTTCGTATGTTAATACACTGTGCTCATGTGGACACAACTTGGAGCCAGGGGAGCACAGTGATATAAAATAGAAATAAGTCACTGAATTTTAATATCTTTTCGTATGTTAATACACTCCTCATGTGGACCCAATTTGGAGCCAGGGGAGCACAGTGATATAAATAGAAATAAGTCACTGAATTTTAATATCTTTTCGTATGTTAATACACTGTGCTCAAGTGGACCCAATTTGGCGCCAGTGGAGCACAGTGAATAACAGTGATATATAGAAACAATTGTGACTGAATGTTAATATATTTTCGTATTTACACTGTGCTCAAGTGGACCCAATTGGGAGTTAGTGGAGCACAGTGATATAAAATAGAAAAAAGTGACTGAATGTTAATATGGTTTCGTATGTTAATACACTGTGCTCAAGTGGAACCAATTTGGCGCCAGGGGAGCACAGTGATATAAAATAGAAACAAGTCACTGAATTTTAATATATTTTCGTATGTTAATACACTGTGCTCAAGTGGACCCAATTTGGCGCCAGTGGAGCACAGTGAATAACAGTGATATATAGAAACAATTGTGACTGAATGTTAATATATTTTCGTATTTACACTGTGCTCAAGTGGACCCAATTGGGAGTTAGTGGAGCACAGTGATATAAAATAGAAAAAAGTGACTGAATGTTAATATGGTTTCGTATGTTAATACACTGTGCTCAAGTGGAACCAATTTGGCGCCAGGGGAGCACAGTGATATAAAATAGAAACAAGTCACTGAATTTTAATATATTTTCGTATGTTAATACACTGTGCTCAAGTGGACCCAATTGGGAGTCAGTGGAGCACAGTGATATAAAATAGAAATAAGTCACTGAATTTTAATATCTTTTCGTATGTTAATACACTGTGCTCAAGTAGACCCAATTTTATTTGGAGCCAGGGGAGCACAGTCATATAAAATAGAAGTAAGTCACTAAATTTTAATATCTTTTCGTATGTTAATACACTGTGTTCAAGTGGACCCAATTTGGCACCAACGGGAGCACAGGGAAATAGTCACATACAAAAACATCGAGAAAAAATACTTCTGGAATTCAAAAATATTTCAAACTTTGTATATATGTTCAATATCGGTTACTCAATCCGTAAACCAAAAGAAAAAATAGTTTCAAGCCACATCAGTGATTTTAATAACTTGCGTTTGCAGAAGATATAGGCCTACTTATGGAAGAATATACAATTCCGACACATAAACTCTAATAATGATTTTGACAAAAAAGGAAATCGGTTTTCCCTGTAAATTGAGCAACTTAAATTAAAAATATACCAAGAAATATATATTGAAATCGAGGAGTATTTTTTTTACAAAAGAAATTAATTTTTCTTTTGCATTACTGATGGAGTAACCGATATTGAACTTATATACCAAGTTTGAAATATTTTTGAATTCGAGAAATATTTTTTCTAGAAGTTTTTGTGTGTGACTATTTCCCTGTGCTCCACTGGCGCCAAATTGGATCCACTGGAGCACAGTGTATTAACATACGAAAAGATATTAAAATTCAGTGACTTATTTCTATTTTATATCACTGTGCTCCTCACTGGCGCCAAATTGGGTCCACTTGAGCACAATGTATTAACATACGAAAAGATATTAACATTCAGTGACTTACTTCTATTTTATATCACTGTGCTCCAATGGCGCCAAATTGAGTCCACTCGAGTATAGTGTATTAACCCCGGTATTAACCTACGAAAAGATATTACAATTCAGTGACTTGTTTCTATTTTATATCACTGTGCTCCCCTCTGGCTCCAAATTGGGTCCACATGAGCACAGATTAACATACGAAAAGATATTACAATTCAGTGACTTATTTCTATTTTATAGCACTGTGCTCCTCACTGGCGCCAAATTGTGTCCACTTGAGCACAACATACGAAAAGATATTAAAATTAGTGACTTATTTCTATTTTATATCACTGTGCTCCACCGGTGCTAAATTTGGTCCACTGTACCAAATCAAGTAATTTTCAAGACAATTATCAATTTGCTTATCAATCTAATAGAAGTGTGGAGGATGCTATTTTAACACACCTAAATAAGATCTGTAATCACTTAGATAGGTCAAGATCATATGTTAAATCTCTGTATGTAGACTTTTCAAGTGCCTTTAACACCATTATTCCTGCATTTCCTCGTCGGCATAAAGACATGGAGAAACCACAATCATCAGGTGGCTGTCCGATTTCCTGAAATGTAGGGCCTCAGTTTGTAATAGCTAATGGGCACATGTCTGACAGCAGGATAACAAATGTAGGAGTACCTCAAGGCTGTGTAATATCACCTATGTTGTATTCCCTTGTCACTTCTGACTTTAGGTCACCAAATGAGTCATGTTCTGTGATTAAATAATGCAGACGATACTGTTATCACGGGATACATTTTAGGTGATAAGCATGATAATGAATATGACTACCGTAAATTGATATAAGATTTTGTAAATTGGAGCAAATTGAATAATTTAATGTTAAATGATAGTAAAACTAAGGAGATGATCGTAGACTTTAGAGTAAAGAAAGATCCTATTATTCCAGTTCTGATTCAGTATTCAGTTACCGTAGTACTATTTCTATTTCGGAAGTAAATAAAGGCATAAATGGCGCTCCGTAGAAGTAGAGAATGCTCGATCGTTGAAGAAACGACGCTCTGAATATACGTACGTACCAGTACCACCTCTTGTGTGTCGCACACAAAAGCGCGTTGTTTGTGTTCATATCGAAAAAATGGCGACCTCTGCTATAAATCCGAAAGGTATGTATTGTCAAAAATGTGTGAATTGTGCATTTTCTGTATATTCAAAGATTGCGATTGTATGGCTTTATATGTATTAAATGTCTTTGTATCCGCTCTGGTAGTAATTTGGTAAATATTACTACAGTTTTAATTAAAAATATTCAGTTAATTTTAGCCATTACCCGTGAAAGTAGGCTAGGCCTAGCCTCTAGGCTTAGGCCTAGGCCTAGATAGGCCAGGCATAGAAGGTCCTGTCACGCCAAATGAGGTACACCGCACTTAATTGGGCGTCTAAGGCGCCAAATTAGGTACTATTGCAAAATTAAGTTCTATTGTCATTTTTTTAAAGACCCCTTCCCTGCAATTTTGGACGTTTTTTGGAAAATAATACATAGGCCTAGGCCTATATATCACTTTAAAAACATTAAACCATGTCATTCCTTGTCTTAAATGTACGTTTTATGGTAAATTATGATAAAAAGTGAGACACAATGCGCGGTGTCTGATCATTTCGGCCGCCGGTTATGGAATTGCCAAATTCATGAAACGCCAAAAAGGACAAAATATGTATTGTTAATTTCGGCCGCCAGAATTGTAATTATTCTTGAATATGTATGACACGCCATGTGTGTTAAAATGTTAATATTTTACTAGGCCTAAATACTGTATTATTAAGCCGAATCGGTGGTCTTCAATTCCAGAAACAGCAGCGATATTATAGCGTGCACATTGCCATCACTACAGTGAATATTAATGATATTTTTTTAATAAGAAGGAGGTGATGCTGAAGTTTTTTTTATGTGCCAGTCAAAAACACTTGACTTGATTCATAAAACACATTTTTACAAAGCACACGCATCTTCGGGACTTGTAAAATAAATTAAAAAATAAACATTAAATCAATATTCATTTTGACCAAAATATTCAGACGGTAAAATACCGTAACTAATATAACTTTAAATCTATGCCTACGGCAAAAACAAAATGTATTTAGCCCATTGCACAACTGATCTCTAGTTTAAATGACCATAGTTCTCTGTGGCGTTCCATAGACTTGATAAAGTTATTTTTTTTCACTGTAATACTGTACAGTTAATGAGTTATTTCTGGCTATTTCAATTTGGCGCGCCATACCTGGCGGCCGAAATGATCATGCCATATTTTGTCCTTTTTGGAGTTTCATTAATTTGGGCGTTCCATAACCGGCGGCCGAAATGATTGGCGGCCGAAATACACTGTGACCCAATGCACTACCTAAGTAGCTCGCGGCGATCGACCTCTCGTGGACGGTCTTAGGCCTAGCCTAGCTAGGCTTAGTTTTGTAGGCCTAGCTGGTAAACATCGATAACGTACGAACATCGTACGCTAGCTATATACCTAGCCTGACGTTGTATAGTTGCTGCATTAATTGTCTTTCTATTTTTGGGGTAGTAACAAAGTGCGAGGCAGCGAGGCACGCGAGGCAGGGAAGGCATGCGAGGCAAGTCAGAAATTTATGCGAGGCATCGTTTTACCATCATCAAAAAATGCGAGGCATCATTTTATCATTTCTCAAAATTGCAAGGCAGGAAATCACCGAAATTGAAGTAGCCTAGGCCTAGGCCCGCTAGGCTAGTTTCCTTTTGCACCTGCCTTGTATTTTAACCAACTTTATCCTGAATACCACAGCTTAAAATTAGTAGGCCTACTTTAATGAAGAAAAATCACATAAAAGTAACAATAAATCCATTAAATTGGTGATTTTACAGACGTTGTTTTTCTCGCATTTCGCACACTCAATGTTCAATATTTTGGTTTCTATGGAACGCCAAAAGAGCAAAATTAATTAGAGGGCTAAAAACTCTGTGGAATCCATTTATATTTAACGCATTATTTGGTGAAAATCAAATACAATTTCAATAGATTTTGTCACTGTCAGTAAGGAAAAATCTTACTGTTCACCGGTGTACTGTTGATAATGTACACGGTTTCGGTAACCTTTTAAAGAATAAAATAGAAAAATTCATCATAATATCCTTAGTAGGATGTCCTAGGTCTAGACTAGGTAGTGATGTTGATTTAGGATCGATTATTATTCTTTGAAAACAGAACAGTATCAGCAGTAACATATTACAGCATTTTTATTGACAAATTAACAAATATATTGAAATAAAACGTGTTTTTCACCAATAAATGCACTGAGTTTTAGTCCTCTATTATCGTTGCTCTTTTGGCGCTCCATAGAAACAAAAATATTGAACATTGAATAAGTGAAATTCGCGAACAGTGTGCGAGAAACACGCCTGTAAAATCATTAATTTAAGGATTTATTTGTTACTTTTTATGTGATTCTTTCAATAAAGTACTCATGAGGTATACTTCTAAGGTGTGGTATTCACACGATAAAGTTAGTTATCAAATTTGGAGTAAAAATACAAGCGAAGGAAACTAGCGCCAGGTTTATTAGTACGTACATGGACAACAATAAATAAAAATCGTTCGTAATATACCTAGCTTACTAAAACAGGAATAGTGTATCATTATTAAATATTACACCAATTTATTATTATATCAAAATTGATTAAATTATTTTCTACATAGGCCTCTTATCTAGGTTAGGGCTAAGCATATTAGCTAAAGTTTAATTTTAGGCCTAGTATTACAATTGTCGGACGTAAGTCTTTTTTCACACGCGAATTCTGTCGCAATTTTTTTCTTTGCGGCAGGTTATTGGATCGCCATATCAGTTACCTTTTATTCACCACCAGTTATTGAACTTGTCCTGGCAATCGCTGTTCACCTTATTTGCCGTGTTGTTCCTAGAGAATGGAATGTCAAAAATGTCTTTGGCACGCCGCTCAGAGAGAAGTCTGTGCGTTGCTGCTGAAACCACGTGCTATAGAAGGGGAATGCACCACAATCCTCTGAGCTGAGGGCTGAATCATTCCGCTACCTGCTAAATAGTACACAGCCCACGAAATTCAGAAAAAAGAAGGTCGGCAAAAAATTGCCGACCTTAAATTCGCCAAGGTCGGCAGTCTCGGCAGTTCTAAAAATAGCAAATTCACCCCAAGGCCTAAACCTCTTGCTAACCTAAAGGCCTAGCTAGGCCTAGCCTCCCTAGCTATATGGTATGCAAAAAGAACTAGCAAAATTAACTAAAATATAAAAACCTAACACTAAAATCTACAAGATAAATTCTATTTGATAATTAATTGATGAACATCATGGTTCTGGAGCTAGCCGTACACAGAGCATAGTTGCTTGCTTGGAATAACAGGGTATTCCCCTACACAGGTCTGTCGCGCACAGCGCTGTGCCCAGCCAGCTTGGTTGATAGGAAAGCATGCAGCTCACAGTACACACAAAATGATGTAATGGTTGAGTGAATTCAGGGATCATCTTAATTCAATGGTTTGTTAACTAAACACAACATGGTGGTGAATATGCCTGTTAAAATTTCAATGTTACGATCCCTTAAAGTACCATGTTGTTGCTAGGAGGCTTGAAAGGAGGGATCTAGCCTAGTTTCTAGGTCGGCAATCTCTTGCCGTCCTCTGACAATTTAAGGTCGGCAATAAGGTCGGCAATTGCCGATTGCCGACGTGAAATTCGTGGGCTGAGTACAGAGGGATTTTCCATCTCTCGGGTCTACCGGATCTAGGCGCAGGGGTGTGACAAAATATTATTTTCACTCTGCTATGTTCGAGAGACATGTGAGTGAACACGCTCGAAATGCCAACAAACATTGCAGTCATTTGATGAGTGTGTCGCTATAACAATTATTGTTTATCGAAAGTTGAAGACTGTCGTTCAGATTTTTGAACCGTAGTTTGGGCACTTTTGTAAAAGTAAAATTTGACACGATATGACTTGAATGAAAAAACAATCGTTACATAAAAATAAACAACATGATGAGTGTATACACGCATCTATTTAGATACGCTTGTATCGATTGATTATTAGGCCTATAATATAGCATAATAGCACGTTAAGATATGCCTCGCACCTTTTTGAAATTGTAAACTATATGCCTCGCATGCCTCGCACTTTTGGAAATGATAAAATGATGCCTCGCACAAATATTTTGCATGCCTCGCGTGCCTCGCTGCCTCGCACTTTGTCAACACTCCTATTTTTGCCAGACTCCATTGATACAAATTGGGGAAAACCCGGTATTTTCGCTGAAAAGTTAGGAGTCTTCCATTTGTTTTGGCTTCACGATCGATCGAAAAGTGGGCGAATTACAGGTGAAAAACAAAAATATCAATCCGCGCGCAATGCATTTTGGGATTTATAGCGGGCCGCTATAATTATTAGAATCGATTTATTTTTCACATTTTTAACCGTTTAAAGACGAAAAAAGTTATCGCAATAGGACCATATAGTATTATTTTTACATTAAATATAGTTTGTGATCTTAAATTAGATCTAAAAAACGTAGGGAATGGGGCTTTAAATACAGTTTAGGCCTAGCCTAGGGCCTACTAGGCTAGGCCTATATAAAACAAACATATTTAAGCCAGTATAAACTACAAACAATATGTATTATGACGTGTTGTTACGCCTGTTATATTAGATCACCATTACATTAAATTAAGTATAAAGCAGAAAATAGTTATCCTTTTTTGATTTTCGTCAAATAGATCGAAGCGGAAGTGCTTCGGTCATCGTCCGCAAATTATATGATACGCCTTGTGTGCCAAAATCTTTTTACTGCTTTTAGTTGAATCACCGCGTGTACAGTTGTTGAAACCAACAGATTGTGCTGCAGAGCAGATTATCTGTAATGTGGGCGGTCTGCTTGGGGCTCTGTCTATCAAGGTACAACATTTCGACGAAGCCAATTTAATATTTTCATTTTTTAAATATCTGTAGAATGCGTCGTCATTTATCTGAAGCTAATACTGTAGGCCTACTGTATATACCGTAATCAGGCGGTATTAAGGCTAGTTCACGTACAGCAGAATTCACGTAGAATGTGGTGTTGTTGCTTGATTGTAAATTTCCCAGATTCTTCATTAGAAAAGAACTGTTTAGGTTAATTCTAGAACTGATATTGAGATTTCCTCTATATAAACGGAGTCCTCACAAACTCATATAAGAGGTCCTCTTGTGAAATCAGGTTCCCGTCGAATTTATTTCAGATAATTAGCTAAATTATCATGGATTTTGTACCAACCATTCCATCGATAGCTTTTTTTCTCTCTTTTGTGGCGCTACACCACTTTTATTCACATTCATATTATCTTATGTCATTACATAAAATCATATTATTTAACACATTTGTTAATTATCAAAGTGTCATTACAATTCATCAGTAACATTTTTACATTTATGAATTCCGTATTACCTCCTATTTTCATTAATGTTCTTATATTTTTTTATACACTTGACAATGATCATCATTATCATCTATATCTCGTTTAAAATATTTTACACATAAAGAATTTGTGAGATTTTCATTTGTTTGTTTTCATTTTACAACCCGGATTATACAATGTATTTATATACAAGATGAAACGAAATAAAATCAGATCAGTACCACCTGTAACTCGTATCACAGTGAATTCCTTTTCTGATAATCGTAGCAAATTAGAAACTATATTAGCATAATAGTATTTCTTAAAGCTACCCATATTTCTATACTTGTTTATTGTTATATGTTGCACATTCAATGTTACAGTATTATAGCATATTGCTTTTAAATGAATTCCATAAAGATTTATCCACTGGCTTATTTAATGCTGATTTATTCTATATAGTGAAGGCTGCAAATGTGTAAATATAGGCGTGTAATAACTATTCCATCGATATAGCTAATTAAATTACTGTATATCAATAAATAATATATTAACTTGATTACAGTAGCATCCCACTCTCATCATCCCACAAAGTATAACAGTGCATGCATGTTCCACTTTATGTACGACGTATGAATTGATGGAATGAACAACCGGAGATGAAAATAACGCATGCAATCTCCATTGCAATATTAGGTTCCATTTAAGTATAAATTCTAATATTCCCGACCTCAAAACTAACTGTATTTAGCTTCGTATAGAATTTCGTCCACCCCTCCAAACGTGTTTCCAACATCGTATGAACAAACAAGGTGACCGACTTCGTTGCAAAATTAGGTTCCATTGCATTATTGCGAATTTAAGGTTGTTCCCGACTTCGAAGTAATACTTGCTTAGAATTTCGCTCATCCAAAGTTTTTTCCCACATCGTAATATGAACAAACGCGATGATGACTTTCTTGCAAAATTACATTCAATTATTTGCGAATTTACGTTGTGTTCCCAACCTTAAAATAACTAGTATCATGTATTTACCTTGCTTAGAATTTCGCTCACCACATTCCCATCCAAACTTGTTCTCACATCGATATGAACAAAATGAGATGACGACTTCATTGCAAAATTAGGTTCAATTATTTGCGAATTCACATGCTTTTTCCAAATAAGTATCATGTATTTAGCTTGCTTAGAATTTCGCTCACCCCATATCCCATCCAAAGTTTTTTCCCAAATCATATGAACAAGATGACACGACTTCATTGCACAATTTTATGATCCATTATTGCGAATTTATGTTTAAATGTTTCTGACATCAAGGTAAAAAGTGCCAGCTGAATAAAATATCTAACATATTGAAAAATTAGTCTCTATTATTGGGAATGTTTCCGACATCAAAGATTGTTAAAACTTGATGAAAATGCTGAATTAGGTACCATTATTTATTTACCTTCTATTACGGTACGTTACAAAAAGATTGATAACAAAAGAGAACAATGCAATATCTCATCTTTATTTCAAAATTTGGTTCCATTATCTATTTATGTTCTAAATATTTCCGACCTTATGAGTTATTGTTTTGATGAAACCATTTGATGAATTTCCCCTCGACGTAGGCCTGCCATCCCTTATTTATTTATTTATTATATGTCACACACACACGTGTAACAAATGAGATGATGGTTAATTATAACGAATATCTAACTAACAATTTGCGACTTAGGTTCGCCATTATTGCGAATTTATGTTTTAATTTTTCAGACATCAAAGTAAATATAGTGTTACTGTTATATTAGGTATAATAAGTGACACAAATGTGATCATGTAACTCATATTCTTAAAGAACTTATAAATAAAAAACATAAATAACATTATACATAAAAAACCGGAATTGATTAAAAATAAAACTAAAAGGTTAGAAAACTGTATAGTAAGGGAGCGTGCCCAAATGTTTTTACTCCGTTAATAGACATTTAAATGCGTTAATAATATGCAAAACGTTAATGAGTTGGGCGGTCTGTACTCAGCAGAGCGTATCATGGTTAATACTGTACAATGAAATTGAATTTACTATCTAACGCGTACAACGGAAGAACAACGTCCGTTGTTTTCGTCCGTTAAACGTCGACCTAACAGATCGTTTTTATATTCGTTAAACGCTCATTTAACGGACCCTTGTACTGACAATATCACACCACACATTACAGAGTTCAATACAATAATATCTAATAATAATATGAAGATCGACGGCAATTGCTGTAGAAAGGGCCTTGAAACTGCAGATGATGTTGTGGTAAACCGTCATTTCGACGGCAAAAAAAATGCTGTTAAAACAACCTTACCCAACATTAAATTATTAGCATCTACAATTCCACAATTTTTGTTGAACATTTTCAACTTATAGAACATTCCTATAATATACTAATTTTTTGTTTAGCATGCTTGACGTTAATTCCTTTTTTATTTTTTACCCTGTACACTTGACCGAAAAAAAAAATGGCGAAATTGTAAACACGGATAAAACCCTGACTGTCGTATCGATAGTATCAGCATGTATAGACTTTATGGACGATGGTATGGACCAAACAATATAGAAACCGGTCGCCGTCTATCTAGAGCTAAAACATTTACTGACTGTAGCTGCCGCGCGAGTTAAGTGTGTCCAAAAACAGAGGAGGAAACTTTGGGCGATATGACGTCACGTTATTAGCAAGCACATGGTTTTTTATCACCGCGAAGCGATGTACAACACGCACCACAGTGTTTTTGGTCAGCCTCCGTGATGCTGCTGCAAGGGTGTCATGTTTATTACAAAATACTAAAAAACTGTGTACATTAACAATTATTGTATTACGTAAATAAATTATTACTTTAACTATTGCTGACCTCGAGTGTGTCCAAAAACAGAGGATGAAACTTTGGGCGATATGACGTAACGTTATTAGCAAGCACATGGTTTTTTATCACCGCGATGCGATGTACACACGCACCACGGTGTTTTTGGCAGCCTCCGTGATGCTGCTGCAAGGGTGTCATGTTTATTACAAAATACAAAAAAAAACTGTGTACATTAACAATTATTGTATCTATTTAGGCCTAAATGGTGTAATAGGCAAAACACTTATACAGTATATATATAAAATAAATATATAAAAACAATGTGCAATTGCCTTCTTGCAGTAGGGAGGCGTCGCAAAAAAGGGAATTCCCCTACTTGCTCTCAACCAAGCGCAAATTTACTATTCAGTGCGTTGTTCCGTTAAACGCCGAGTTAACGGACGATAGATGACAGTATATAGAGTATGCATCATTTGAATACCCATCATTCCCGGAGTTTACTGAGTTTTTGTGTCCGTTAAACGCCGAGCTAACGGACGATAGTATTAAAATGACAGCATAATATAGAGTATAGCATCATTCCACAGGTTATATTACTGAGTTTTTGTGTCCGTTAAACGCCGAGCTAACAGACGATAGTATTAAAATGACAGCATAATATAGAGTATAGCATCATTCCACAGGTTATATTACTGAGTTTTTGTGTCCGTTAAATGCCGAGTTTACGGACGATAGTGTTGAATGACAGCTGCATATAGAGTATACCATCATTCCACAGTATACTGGGTTTTTGAGTCCGTTAAACGCCGAGCTAACGGACGATAGTATTGAATGACAGTATTATATAGCATCATATTCCACAGTTTTACTGAGTTTTTGAGTCCGTTAAATGCCGAGTTTACGGACGATAGTATTAAATGACAGTAGGCCTATTATATAGAGTGTAGTATCATTCTACAGTTTACTGAGTTTTTGTGTCCGTTAAACGCCTACAGCATATAGAGCATAGCATCATTCCACAGTATACTCATGGAGCTATACAATTTTATAGCTCCATGGTATACTGTATTGAGTTTTTGTGTCCGTTAAACGCCGAGCTAACGGCGGACGATAGTATTGAATTACAATAGAGTAGCATCATTCCACAATTTACTGAGTTTTTGTGTCCGTTAAACGCCGAGCTAACGGACGATAGTATTGAATGACAGCATATAGAGTATAGCATCATTTCACAGGTTACTGAGTTTTTGTGTCCGTTAAACGCCGATCTAACGGACGATAGTATTGAATTACACTAGAGTAGCATCATTCCACAATCTACTGAGTTTTTGTGTCCGTTAAACGCCGATCTAACGGACGATAGTATTGAATGACAGCATACAGAGTATAGCATTATTCCACAGGTTACTGAGTGTTTGTGTCCGTTAAACGCCGAGCTAACGGACGATAGTATTGAATGACAGTAGGCCTATATACAGTAGAGTAGCATTATTCCACAGTACTGAGGTTTTATGTCATATACAAATAACAATAAATTTGGGGAAAAGGCAGAATCCCAGAAAGATACAGGATCTTTGGTTGCTTATGCAGATTGCAATCAGCACATTTTTTTCTGTGAGAAGAATTCCTGGCGTTAAATAAAGTGTACCTTTCGAAATCCATGTTCTTCACAGTCTGAACTGATACAGTAAATTATTTTTAAAAATATTGTCTAAAGTGCAAATCTATTTGATTGTTTAATTAATGAAATGTTATGGATAAGAGTGGCTCAGTCAAAGTAAAATTATTTAACAATTTTAACGAGAGGAGGAGCTTATCTTTCTAGGCTTTCTTTGTTATTAATTGTTTATAGTATGTAATCTAAACAATAGCTACGCGATTGTCTGGCGGTGTACTTTTAACGAATCGTTCATGGCCTAGCTCTCTGTAGTGCGGTATTCGCGTCAATATCATGTTACATCCAGGGATAAAAAATACGTATTTTTTTTCAGGTGAAAGTCGGCTATTAGAAATTTAGACACGTGTCGCCCGACGTACCAGGCTAAAAAATACCATGAATCGGATCGTAAATAGTATGCTTAGACCTATATATTTTTATTTTACCGTGTAGGCCTAGGCCTATATATATTTTTATTTTACGGTAGGCCTAGGATATAGTATTATACATGATTATTTTAATAAATATAATTATATATGTTGTAACAACAATGACCGGACTGCTAATAACCCGTTACTTTGAGTCATCATAGGATTTCACGCAACATACCATAACAAGGATTGTTAATAACGCGTTGGAATCATCGTTACGCAACACTGAACAGCATGTCCGGTCTCCCGTTAATTACACGTTAAACAATGGAGTGATAACAACAGCATAGTAGCTAGTAAAGGGAGGGCTTGATATGCCTCACTGAACACGCCCAACCCCATTTAAATTAGCTTGCATATTACGGTAAAAGTTGCGTTACAACAAGTTTAACGGAGTAAAAACATTTGGGCACGCTCCCTAAGCTATGTTAAACAAAAAAATATATATAATAATAGAATAACGGGATACATTCATATTCAACGAATAATCATTTTAATTTGAAAACATAAACATAGAAATTCATAAAAACAACAAAATAATAACGGGAATAATGTACCGACGAAAGGGACTTAAAATCAAAATATTACTAGGAAAAAATGCAGAAATGGCGTCCCATAACTCAAACACTCAACGTTTTAGCGCCAAAGGCAAATTGTCCCAGACCATGTCCGCATACATGCAGACGTGACTTCAGACACTTCCCTTTGGCGCTAAAACGAGTAGTCTGCTTTTCCAGCTGCTTAGAAAGGGGTCGGTAGGCTTCCCATCATGCATGTTGTGTTTTCTATATTTTTTTACACTAAAATCGTAAATTTTTGTTGTATGTTGCAATTATAATGGTTTAATTTCATAAAATGAGCAAAGATTATTATTAGAAATACTCAGGTTAATATTTTTCAGTTTGTGTTTATTTGGAAATAATAATATCAATATTTAATAACACGATTAGCTCGCCAGAAACGTGCTGCCAAATTAAGTGACCTAGCCTTGTGCGATACAGACCACGCGAACCTCATTTGGCAATGGCACTTCATTTGGCGTTACAGGCCCTAGGCAAGACCTATATACCTAGCCCAGTACTGCTAGGCCTAGACTGTGATACCTGCAACGGGCGTGCTTCACATCCTCTAAGCGGAACCGTCCCGCTATTATACTCTACCGTATAGGCCTAGGCCCTACAGGCCTACCTATTTTTTTTGGTTAACATTAAAGAATTCCATTATTTTGTTTGGATGAATTATAACAACTCTAGACTAAGACTCTAGGCCTATAGAAGGCTATGGATTTTTCAATTTATCTTTCAGCATTTGAATAATAGGCCTAGTGTTCAGTTTGAAAGAGTATATAATCTTAATTAATATAATCGCTGCTGTTTGTTCACCGGGAATGTTAAAAAAAACATCCCGAATGAAAGCGACTTGGAATTCGCCATTCTTACGTGGACCGGCGTTTATTGGGAGCTTAGTCCGCTTCTCAGATGTGTAGCTTGCAGAAAATTAGACGAAAATGCGTCGGAAACTTATGAAACCAAAACAAGTTTGGTATCAAAATGTTTGTCAAAAGTTAGGCTTCAACAAACTGACCTGCACAGAGTTTGAAAACATATTTTTATTTAGAAAATTGATGGTGGGATATATATTTGCATAGTACCACATTATGTTTGGAAATTGTGTCAAAATAAACAAAAATAAGATAAAAAGTACTTATTTATGTTTACCCTCTCTCTGGACTGGGTGACTTTCCCGGAGGAATACCCCACCTCAGCCAGGCTGTGTGATGATGTCATCATGCACTTCGCGCCCTATAATTGCTTACGGTACTCACCTAGCATCAGGTGATTTAAAACATTTTGCGGTCCAATATATGTGATATAAAAAAAAAAATAAAAAAAAAAAAAAAAAAAAAAAAAAAAAAAAAATAAAAAAAAAATAAAAAAAAAAAAAAAAAAAAAATAAAAAATAAAAAAAAAAAAAAAAAAAAAAAAAAAATAAAAAAAAAAAAAAAAAAAAAAAAAAAAAAAAATAAAAAAAAAAGTTTTTCATATCATGGTGCTAGTTTATGGAATACTCTAAAAAAACCAATGCAAAATGCCACAAATTTGAATACTTTCAAAAAATTATTGGTGTGATTTATTATTTATTTTGTACTCTTATCACAAATGTAATTAAGGTTTCTGTTCATATATTTTTGTTCTCTAATTTGTTATTTTTAAAATTTGTTATTTTTAAAATTTGTTATTTTTAAAATTTGTTATTTTTAAATGTGTAATGTACTACTGTTAGTTGATCACGGCCTTGTAGAAGAACACCTTTATGGTGACACAAGCTTTTCCGTGTTAAAATAAAGTATTTATTATTATTATTATTATTATTATATTTATGTAAAACCAAAGGTGTACACTGTTAGAATCTAAAATATATAAGCAAAATCCCAAAATATTAGGCATGTTTTCGATTTTTTCTGATTTTACTAACAATTTTAAGCCCAAAATAAAATGTCATCGCGTAGACATGTGGGCAAAAGAATTTCAAATCTATAATCAAAATTTTCCGGAAAAGATCGTACAGTCATTCGTTTTTTCTGAATAGCCAATCGGAGTTCGTAAATTCATGCGCATGGTGACCCCTTTTAAACAGTTTAAAGGTCACACTTTTCTATAGCCTTGAAATGTCTGCTGCCCTCTAGCAGTTTTGCTAGCTAGGCATAGGGCTAAATTAGTATTAATATATCTAGAATAGAAGGCCTCCAATCTAGATCTTTCAGTTTCATTAACTAACACACTAGGCCTAGAAGTTTTAGTATGCAATGAAATTAATCATATCATTTTATAAAAAAAACTCAGTTTTACACTAACAAAATATTTTCTTTTCAGATATTGAAGAGCAGATTCGTGAAATACAGGGAAAAACCAAGCATATTCAGAATGAAAATGGTAGTGGAGAAGGAGAAAGAAACCGTATTGGTCTTGGAGAGGGTGGTCATTTTGATCAAAGTATCTATGGTGAAAGTGGTAGTAGATACGCTGGCTATGATTTATCCATTGCAACAAATGAAGGAGAGGATGTAAGTATTTTTATGCTTTTTATTCCTTTACTGATGCTGTAGAGAGAAATAAATGTATTAGCGCATTCTCTAGTATAATCCCAAGGCTAAATTCATTCAGTCAAGAAATTCATTGTTAATGCAATTCCCAAAATGTTTTGAGAAATGTTTTACCCAGGACCTTTAGGACTATACTGTACTTGGTTGTATATGAATTGATTTATATTTTCAAGATGTGATGAACATTTTTCTATTTAATAAATGTACATCTTCACATTTTGCGTATATTATTAATCTTGTTACACTTTGATTGAGAATACTAGAACTGTGTATTAATATTACACCTGTTTCATGTTGAATTTAGTTTGTTATCAGGCCTTAAATTTTACCGCGGCCAGTGCCGTCGGTGCCCTCCCAGTTGGCCTCAATGCCCTCGAAAATGAATAGCACCCACGGCCACTACTGGCCTGCCCTTTTTTTGCGTTGGCCGCGAGTGCCCTTCCCGAGTTTTACCACAATAAAAACCACTGAATTAGATAGAAAATAATGTCAAGAAGATTAGTTTACACGACTCGGACGAGACGCAAAACTATCGCCTGTCTTCGTTGCAAGGGGATTTCCCTAAACGCATTTATTATTTACACAAACAGTAAACAAAACATCGAACATTGTGTAACCAAAATAATCCCGGCCGCCGTGCGTGGTAAGTCATGGGATAGTACATTAAAATACAGGGGTGTACACTTTTAATAATCAAGCTAAAAACGTTCCTCGATCGGAGGTTACTGAATGTATTAAAGTCGCACCACCCCACCTCAATAATCGAGCTAGCCGCCTTCGATGAAAAAAAATTACACCCACTCCTAGCTAGCCTATCCTCCCGCTGCCGATACGGTCGAACACACGCAATTCAATTCATTGGAAAAACAATTCCTTTTGACGTACACGCACCCTCTGATAAGAAAATACCATGTGCGTTCCTGCATGGTGTAGTCCATTATACGTGTACAATTAGGGGTGTTTACTTTTAGCACCAAAGTTAAACCTGCACCTCAACCCGAAGATCGTTGGAAGTATATCATATTTATATTTTATCGCACCCACCTCAATAATCCAGCAGACAGATCATCGAAAAATCTTGTTTAACAACGTCGTACACTAAATTACCAAACGCGTTTTTACCGAACTCAAGGAAATGGTATAGTCCACAATACACGTGCAGAAGGCTAAACAGAGAGAGAGAAAGGGGTCGGTGTCCATCCGTGTTTTGAATTGTTATAAATATGGATTATACTAACAAAAAACTTCAGAAATCGAAACTCGGAAAATAACTATAATTTATATTCTACTACATAATGTCATTGGCTTGATTTTTACCGTGGTTAACACTCTGTGTATGATTAGTTGTAGGTAAGGCCTACAAACAAATTGTTTTTGTATCATGTTTTCTCCATCGGCTGCTAGCTAAGTAAGGCCATGGAGGTTATACCTCCATGGTAAGGCTGAGTAGCTTGCTGTTGTTAGGGTCTTTATACCTGTTCTGGGGTTGCTTGGTTGGCTTCACATGCCTTTTTATTGCATTATAAAACTAAACGAAACATTCAACACAGGACGGTAAACTATAAACACTGAACATCGTACCTATTTATTATTTATATAGATCGTAAATACACGTAATATTTATATGAAATACAAAAAGATAAGATGTATTGTAGACAGTCCTACTACTACTACGCAATCTGATGAATAGGGGGAAATCCCCAAAACATTTTGGGGATGTTTGTTTCCTCAACCGGAAACAAAGCTATTTTCAAATTTTGGCCTAGTTATTAAAATATTTTATAATTTTGGCCTTGGTGCCCCTTTGATTTAAAACAAATGTCCTTGGTGCCCTCCCATTTGGCCTTGGTGCCCTCCCATTTGGCCTTGGTGCCCCTAAAATCAATGAAAACCGGAGGCCAAATGGCCTTGCCCCTAAAATCCCCAAATTCGAGGCCTGTGTTATTAAATGTTAAAAACATGAAATCACAGATGTTGTTTTTGTTGTTTAGGAAGATGAGGATGACAGTACATCACTGATGGGCAAGAATTCATACGTTGCTCCATCTGCATATATTAGAGAGAATGAAGAACTTGCAAAGGTTGGTTATTATTATTCGCTTAACAAAAACTGCCTTAAAATGAACTTGGAAAATGTTGTTATGATGCCCAAATATGGAATATTTTTTTGAATATATTAAAAAATTTTTTTTTTTCAAATTTTACTGCCTTTTAGATTGTTTAAATCATATTGAGTGAGCGCTATATTTGGCAGCACTGACATGAAGTAACCCATGTACAGTAGCACCATGAACAATGATAATAGCGCTATATAAATGGAAATTATAAATTATTATATTGAAAACTATGGATACAATTTCAACATTCAAAATAAATTCCAATCTTTAGAAAGGCCTAAGAACAAAGTAGCACACAGTGTGGCATAATTCTGTCTTTACATAAATGTAACTTTTTCTATTTAAAATAGACATTGATTTTCAAACTTTATATATATTTTTGGTAGGATCATGACCCCATGGCAGAAACACGGATCCCACGCATCATTGATCGTGAAGATGAATATAGAAGGATGGCTAGAAGAATGATCTCACCAGCTCGACATGATCCATTCTTACTTGGTAAGATTCAATCTCCTTAGTTTACATGTTATACAATTGAAAATGTAAAAGTACAATGTACAAGCTATAATTTTAGTAATGGAAATTCATTTTTACATAGCATTTGTTATGAAACTTTATTCAATTCATCTTATCAAACAATAAATCATTTTGAGTTGCTAACCATGAAATATCCTACTGTATAAGATAATCAAATAAACATTTATCAGAAAATAAGTGCTATTTGTAATCATGGATTGAATGTAATTAGATAAAGATGTTGATTTTACTATGTTCTAAAGAATGTGTAGTATTCAAGATTATTCTACGATTACAGTAGCATGGTACATTACATTAAATTATTAGTTTTTTTGTTTCATTTTTGTTTTGTTTTTAATATTTTGGTTTTTAAATATCCAATAGCTACTAAACACAAATGTAATCAGAGAATATAATAACTGGCCTAGTTAGTACTGTACATAAGAGTGTATAAATAAGTCATAGTTAATCAGAAAATACATTCAAAAAAGTTATGCTACTTGAGCATTTTTAAAATCTACAAAATATGGGGCCTGTTTGACCATGTACTATCATTTTTTTATGAGATCGCGTTTACTGTACTGTAGCAACAAGATATAATTATTGTAACTAGAGTGAAAATTAATTATCTGGATATGGAAACTAAAGAATGCTATGCTACAGAATCAAGAACATTTGATTATAATGATTTATACGATAATCTATCGTGTAATTCATTATAATCAAGGGCATTATAAACTGCGCACTTAATAGTGGTATTATTGTACAGTTAGCTTTATCTCGTGCTCAAACAGGCTCTAATAGAATGCAGTGTCTATTCTTCCCAGCTTACCTGGATAAACTGACATAGGCCTTTTCCCCTTCTCAAGTATAGCTAATGCTCTTATAGAGTGTAGTAAGTTCTTTCTGGTGCGACAACCGTTTCAACGTTTTGCCATCTCGAAAAGAAATGGTGAGGTATGTATGGACTTTGCCGCCCACCAGAGGGCACGGTACATAAACGATACCACAGGCTTGGAGGGTAATCCTAAAATATTATTACTTTAGAGTTATGTTCTCACCTACAGTATGTCGGTTTATCCAGGTAAGCTAGCACTTATAGTCTACCAACACCACTGTTGGTTTGTGTAATTTGTATGTTGTATGCAGGAACTGTACAAATGTAGAAGAACCGTAAAAAGCCTGTCGCTTGTTACTACTAAACAGAAATTAATCCTGCTCTCATTTCTTTCCCAAACAGCTTGGAATACGGCAATCATCTCTTGCTGGACACAGGTTCATGGTTTTAGGAAAATTAAAATAAGGAGAATGCATTAGAATGTATTAGCCAGAGTAAACATGTAACCCTTCTATCTGGCATTTCTTGAATTGCTAATCAAAAGATGCAGTTAGACATTACTGTACATACAGTACACTCCATCTTTCGGAGTTGTTTTACCTTTAATAGTGTCAACTTTACATCTATGCAAGTAAACCTGTTATGTTGATATGTTCAAATTAGGTGGCATATTGTAATTTTTAATAGGATACTATATATGCTTGGTCTTGTAAGTGGTATCTATACTCAAAAGTCACTAACGACTCAAAGATTAATTTTAGGCTTACATCGACTGAAGATAAACAGAAGCTTTTGAACGGATTAACAGTATGCAGTACGTATCTACTCTGGCAGAACAGGAAGTATATGAAGAGTTGAAATATTAGAAAAGACTCTTCTAATGGTAGAATATCTTCTATGAAAACTACATTATACTATTGAAACCACTTTTTAAAATCAATCAAAGATATTTACTTGAATTAATAAGTTTATTTTATTATTTATCTAGTTCATTAAAATAAAAAATGATAATAAAAAAAATTGATTTGGAATGATTTCAAATTTTAGGTTTCAATAAGATGTGTGTTTTTCTCCAAGAATATATTCCCTCATGAATTGACTGTTTTTCATGGCACTGATCAATAACAATGTCCTTACAAGGTAGAGTGCTGATGCTTTCTTGACTAAGGCCTGTCCACACTGGCTATTACGACTTAGAATGGCCTAGATGGATGCCTGTTAGGAGCGTCAAATCTCTAGTAGCATATACAGATATGTATCATTGCCTACTGTAACTTGTAGGGTACTTGTTTGTAAACTTTGCCATGCGTTAAAATGTACAGTCTTCAGTAGAAATATAATGAGAAAACTTCTATGATTTGCTTTGCAATTTTAAAATTTATTATGTTATATTAAGAATATGATGTTTGAATAGCATACAAATTTAATCTTTTAATCACAAATTCAGGTTATATTTGTAACTGAAGACCTTACTTATTAACACCATTATAATGTTATTTGTTTTTTACACATGTTTTCAGTTGGTACAGTACACTAACCTATTTCTTCTTTTTTCTCTTTTGTATCTCACTATTCTTGTCTGTGCATACAGGTGGCAAGACTCCAGATCCATCTTTAAGAACATTTGCCGACACAATGAAAGAAAAGCAACAGGCTGCACAAGAGGTACATTTTACAGCCTATATAATACCATTCATACCATGTACATAAGTTTAAAAATATTATAAATGATTTACTACAAATTATGTTTTTTGCATTATATTTAGTTAAAGATATATTGTCCCCTGAAAATTTTTGTTGTTGAATATGGCATTTTGATGTTCCATAATAATTATTCACTTTGACCAAAAATTGGATAAAAAAAACCAATTATTTACCTGAAAATCTGTAATTTAAAGCTAAAAATAGTCAAATTGGCTGCCAGCCAATGGGTTTTTAGTTGAATGTAACCATTTATTTTTTTTTATAAATGAAATTATTATTTTTGTTTTATCTATGGAAGTGAATAAACTTAATTAAAACTGTATTTTTTCGTGATTTTGGCGGACAATACATCTTTAAAATGATGTTGACCCTGATAATGTTGTTTATTTGCTAACTTGGAAATTAAAACATGAGTATGTTATATTATCAATGTGACAATAAATGTACTTTATATCAAGGTTCTCGCCACGGTGGTATGCGATGGTCGGCCCCGTCCACCACTCTTTATTTCAGACCACCACTTTCATGACGTCGACCACCACCCACCCTATTTACGCATGTATATCGTAGCCTATTGGTTGTAACCTGCTACGATGTATTGTTATTATAATTTATGCGTCGATCGTAGGGTGGTTCATAGGGTTAATAAACACCATTATCATCGCCTTTAGAAAAAGCATGGACAATGCAAATTAACAATGTACTATTCACTAATTAAAATCGGCGCCGCCTTAAAATCCTGCCTAGGCTAGGAAAAAACAAATTTTGTAGCCCTCCCTATGCACTGGTTAACCTAATTTAGCCGGAGGAGACGACATTGTGGGCAGAAACGACATCGGAGTCAAGTCTAATTTTGCCGGCCTAGGCTTGCACTATTAATTATTTAATCCTACCTTGGCTTAGCGAATTATAAATACACCGACGTCAACATAAAAAATATATGCAAAATCAATATATTCCATGTTAAGATTTAACATAAGCCTATTCAATTATTACGACATGTCACTGTGTAAAGAAAAATGGCCCTAGTATTCTGTAGCTACCCGGCGGCCCCTCACCCTGACCAGAATTTTGAGTGATTAAAAAAAAACATGTGCGACAAGTGGGAACAGTTAATTTAGAGGAGGAGAGTATCGTGTTTCATGTCATGTGACACAAAATCTAGGTACAGCAGGTACACAATCTTCATCACGTTTCCTGCCATCTAAGTCTGCGCGATCAACGTTCTGATACTATATTTAGAATAAGTTTAACTTTTTTTAACGATCTTTTGTTGTCGGCATCGTTTCTGGATCGACTGGACGTTCGTTATATTATTTTTAGAAGTTGGCCTAGGCCTACATACAAGTTCATTGAGGTTCACCATGTGGTGCCATGTACCTCTACCGTGGGAAATTTCTATTTATATTCGCTGTCTCGAGTAGCTAAAACACACACACGAAAAAAACGATTATGATTAAAAAATAATATTTGGGAAATTCCACGGTAACGGAATTACAATTCACACTGATTTTCGGCCTTTTTTAACCAACCCACAAGATCTGGGTAAGCTTTGAATAATAAATTTGATATGTGTGTGTAGTACACATACTTACCAATCTAAAACAGCTTAAGGAAATCAATCACGTTGAGTTCTGTGATGATATTTGTTCATCATCACTGTTACTCAATCTTTCTGACTGCATAAACACCCTAGTCCAACAATACAATTCTCTTCTTGGAAAACTTCTTAACAAGCATGTGCCTGTGGTTGACCGTAAAATCACTTTATGTCCCCACGACCCGTGGTACAATGACCAACTTCTGAGTGAGAAACATCTAAAGCGTATTGCAGAGAGAAAGTGGAAGAAATCAAATAGCAGTACTGATAAACAGTCTTATCATCCTTCCTGTCGTGACTACTCATTACACCTAACTGAAGCAAAGAAACAGTATCACACTAATCGTTTTCAGAAATGCGATCAGCATGACCTTTTTCATCTAGTCAACGAACTTACAGATCCAGGTCATGGTCAGGTTTTGCCTTCATATGCTGAACCAGAGGCCCTCACTGAAGAGATAAAATTCAGAAGGTCAATGACCATATCTCTTGATTTAAAGTGTCGATTTACCTCCGGAACCTGCAGTGTAACCACCAGCTACTTCAAGTCTGGAAAACTGGGATGTTTTAACATCAAAGAACATACTGGAAATAATCATGGCATCTCGCACATGATCATGTGACCTTGATCCTCTTCCTACAGCTTTGCTGAAACCCACATAAATGAGCTCATAATGTGTATAATATCCATTATCAACACCTCATTTTCAACAGGTAAATTTCCATCACACTTAAAGCACACCGTCATCACTCCTATAATTAAAAAATCTAAGCTGGATCACAATATATAACTACCGACCGATCACAAACATTTCCTTTCTTTCCAAGGTACTTGAAAGAATTACATGCATACAGCTTCAGAATTACCTTGCAGAAAATAAACTTCTCAGAAACTTTCAGTCTGCATACAGGGCCAACCACAGTACTGAAACAGTACTAGTCCGTGTGCACAATGATTTGATTAGGGCCATTGATACTGGTCACGAAGTTCTTTTAGTTCTATTGGAATTCTGCTGCTTTTGATACTGTCAACCATTTTCCTTTACTTCATCGTCTCAAATCAATGTATGGTATCTCTGACAATGTCCTCACTTAGATTGAGTCGTATTTAGTTTCTCACACATATGCCATTAAAGTGTGTTCCATTTCATCATCATCACACAGTTTGTCATGCAGCAAAAGGATCCGTTATTGGACCCCTTCTTTTTATCTTATACACCACTCCACTTGAATCCTTAATTAATGCACATGGTCTAAACTGCATGTTCTATGCTGACGATACACAGCTGTATTTGGATTTTTCACCCTCTAATCTTCATAATACTATGTCTAAAATCTCTGCATGTTTGAAAGACATACACACAATGGTCATTATTCAATCATCTGCAACTTAACATACAGAAGACAGAGCTTATCCATATTACATCACGATCCGAAAATCTCTGCCATTTCAACCATCTTCTGTATTAGATCTTAAGCCATCCCCAGAAGTTCGAAATCTTGGGGTTTACATGGATTGCCACTTGCGGATGGATGCTAACATCAATGCCATCTGTCGTTCTGCTATGGTTGGGATTAGGAAGATTGGTCTAATTCGTAGGTTTCTGGATAGGGAAACAACTACACAACTTGTGCATGCCTTTATATCATGTCTGGACTACTGTAACAGTATTCATGTCGCACTGGCCAAGACCCTGCTTAGGAAGTTGCAGATGTTACAAAATAGTGCTGCCCATCTAGTGTGTCAAACTAAGCGTAGAGACCACATAACACCTATCTTGCATGAACTGCACTGGCTTCCAGTGAAGGAGCGTGTCAACTTCAAGATATTGCTACTCAATATAAATCTCTCCATGGCCTTGCACCGAGGTACATCGACAATGTTCTCACTCCACAATCCTCGCAATCTTCGTTCCAATTCTCAGAATTGTCTTGTTCCTGCTAAATTGAAGACCATCTCATATGGTCACCGTGCATTATCTAATGCAGCTCCTATGCTTTAGAATTCTCTTCCAAACTACATTAAAGATGCACAGTCGGTGGCTCTTTTTAAGAGGCTTCTTAAGACTTACTTGTTTTATAAAGCGTATTAATCCCCTTTTTTCTCCTTTACCATGCCACCTAGATTGTTTTAGATCTAATTTAGTAGGGCAGGAGACGCCCGAGTCCAGGATGACCGAGACACAACTGGTGCTGACCGGAGTTCAATTAGACCGATTCCTGGTTAACGACGAAGGCGTATCCCCTTACTTCGATTTGGCTTTTTTTTGGCATGGTTGGAATTCCCTTTTTCTGTATTAGTTTATGTACAGTGCTAAGAGGTTTTACAACATTAGGAGCTACTGTATATAAATCTAGGATATTATTATAGATCCTTAAAGTGGTGCCGTATAGGGAATGAATTTGAATGATTTTAGCATTGATCGGAAATATAGTATCTACCGTATACTGTACTGTGACTATGGATTTGTTTTGGAATTGGATTATTTATTAATTAATTGTTGATTAGCTTCATTTAGAAACAATTTTATACAGTACTAAGACATATGTAGTGAATTAAGGTATATTACTTTATACATAACCTAATGTAATTCCATTACCATGTAATATCATTAATTTATACCAAAATTTAATTCTGTTACCCAGGCTTTCCAAAAAACTAGGAGACATAACTGGTTACTGATATTGGTTTGAGCATACAGTACCTAATATAATATTAGGATAATATAAAGTAATTTAAGTTTTTACTCGGGATACCCGAGTCTAGAACTCACTCATTTCTCCTCCTCTTCTTCTTCTTCTTCTTCTTCCATCTGGACACTATTAAGCCAACTTTCAAGTCCTACTAGTTCTTTACGCGTCGTCTGACGGCTCTGAAACTTGGCATGCATATACTAGGGTAATAGATGAACAAAGCTATAGAGCGAAAATGTTCGTACTTCAACCGGATGCAGAATTATGATGTCATAAACATGGTACCAATCGAAACAATTGCGATTTATAAAGTACTACTCCTCCCTTATTCATTGTAGTATTGAGCTGGGATTTTGCATGATACTACCTTAAAGCTATAGAGCCGGATTTCTTAATTTCAATACGGATGCAGCCATATGGCGTCTCGAAGATGGTACCGTATAGCCGTATTTGGTAGCAAGGTTGATGATGTGTATGTGACGTCACATCCCGTCTTATGACGTCATTACAGCTTCTTTTGCTGTACCCCGAGTATCGCACATTCGTGCTTGTTATAAGCAGTGATTAGCTCATATGAATTTTTTTGTTTTTTGTGCATCAGTAGTAAATTTCTACTATAAGTGACTCCATGGAACTGTTTTGGCCACTAGGAATTGGATTTATTATAAATAATTAATTAATTGTTGATTTCCTTCACTTACAAACAATTTTATGTCATTTATAGTGAATTAAAGATACATTACTTTATACCTATACCCCCATGTAATTCTGTTACCAAATTTAATTCCGTTACCAAGTTTTCTACAAAACTAGCGAAGACCAAACAAAATGTGTAATTGATATAGGTAAATGGGCATACCTAATAAAAGAATTTAAAGTTTATAAGCATTGGTTAGCTCACAGGAAAACTTTAATCAATTTTTTTGGTAACTAATTTACTAGAAAATAAATGATTTCTTATAGAAAGTGGGAGATGCGACATGAAACTTTATATTGATATTAGTGTTCTAGAGACCATGAACTCAAATAATTAGAATAATTAAAGTCAACAAAGGTTGAGTTAAGTACATAGTTCAGGATTGTCTAATTCCAGCTATTTTTTCAGTTTCAAATTTTAAATTACACATTCGACCAGGCAAGCAATTTTTGAAGAAATGTGAATTAATGAAACAAAAATTTTAGTTGGAACTAAATTCCACACATATTAGTAAACAAAAAATGACACTTGAGTGTAGATTCATGCAGATTTAAAAAATGATTGTGGGGTTCCAATGGAGAATTGCCCATTTACTTTTATGCTTCCGAGTAATTTACAACTTGGTCCTCCGTCAGTCAAAATTAATTAATTTTGCACACCTTTTTACCTCACAATGAACATCGTAGGGTTGTTTAGGGGGAGATTTGTGGTTCGCCGACCACCACTCAAGACATGCTGGGGAGAACCCTGTTATAGTTATACATTTTGTGTTTTTTGTACTTTGCAGAGACATCAACAGAATCAGATACTACAAAAACTTAAAGATGGCACGCTTCAGAGGACAGAAGTTCCTAAAGCTACAGTTACCACAACAAAGAAGAAACGTCGCTGGGATCAAGCTGGTGAAGATACTCCTGGAGCTGTTACACCTAGTAAGAAGAAAACCAGCTCTTGGGATCAAGCTGAGGTAAATAATCCAAGATGTAATTTGTTTTGGACATTTTTACTAAATTGAAAATATGATACAACAATGTAAACATGTCTGATCAATATTAGTCTTGTCAACAAACACCAACCCAAAGTAGATATCCATGAAGCTCCTTGAGTGCAAATAAATAAATTGTTTTCTGTAGCAACTTTTCACAAAACCACTACAAAAAATGTATTCATCAACACTAAATTGTCCTAAATTACCTCAAATTATTTTTAATATGAATTATGATTTTTTACTTTATAATACGCTTTGTGACAACATCCTTAACAAAAATGTCTTTTTAATATTTAAAAAATATCTTTGCCTTTAGAGCTCCACACCCTCACATGGCAGATGGGATGAAACTCCTGGTAGAGCAAAAGGCAGCGAAACACCTGGAGCCACACCTGGTACTACACGAGTGTGGGAACCAACTCCAGCTCATGCTACTCCAACACACATTACACCAGGTCATGCAACACCTGGTCATACCACACCTGGCCATGCAACACCTGGTAGAGCTACACCGAGTGCTCGTAAGAACAGATGGGATGAAACACCTAGAACTGAAAGAGGTAAGGAATTGAAAATTATATATATTCTTACACATATACATATATATATACACCAAGAATGCAGCTACTGCAGTGTTTGAGCTTACTCTCAATTGCATCTTTTATGTGGGCTAGATTAAATTGTTGAAGCTTTAGCTTGAGTGGTAGGTACATTTGGCCTTGCCCATCTGTATCCAACAAAATTACACATTTAACAAATTGATTTGAACAACTCAATAGTAAAATTTATTTGCATAAATCATCATTTTAAAAATATTTCCTAAATTTATTTAAACAGAAACACCTGGACATGGTAGTGGCTGGGCTGAAACACCCCGAACAGATCGTGGAACAGGTGATGAACCATCAATGACTCCTACACCTGGTAGCAAACGAAGATCGCGATGGGATGAGACACCTGGCGGAACCCCTGCAGCTGGTAGTCAGACACCCCAGACCCCAGGTGCCACTCCTACCTTGAATCATGTTACACCCAAGGGGCCAAAAGCAATGTCAATGAGTACACCTAGTGCCTCAGCTCTTAGGATGATGACCCCAGAACAACTACAAGCCTACAGATGGGAGAAGGAGATTGATGATAGAAACAGGCCACTGTCTGAGGATGAACTTGATACTATGTTTCCTGAAGGATATAAGGTAACAAAATAAGCTGTAAATAAAAACGAACTAATATATATTATTGTTAATTGATTTAGAGTTAGATAAATATGTAGTATTAGTAATATAAGTGTCAAATAAGAATATTTAACCAACAATTGCAACCTACACTGCAAAACCAAAGAAAGTATGATTATAAAGTAATTCCAAAACATCATGTCAATTGTCAAGTCAGGTCTCAAAACTCATCATCAGAGAAACTTTTTCATTCTATGAAAGGATAACCGACATCAGGATCACAATTGCTAGTTGATCATATCCTGTACCATCAGAAAAATAAGTTATAGGTTTAACTATTCAATAATTAAATGCATGTATATTATCATACACTGTGTGATACATTATATACATATTATTATTATTTAGGTTTTGGCACCACCAGCTGGTTATGTACCAATCCGTACCCCAGCACGTAAGCTGATGTCTACCCCTACACCAATGGGCGGAATGAGTGGATTCCACATGCAACAAGAAGACCGAACAGTAGACCATGGCCTAGCTCAACCACCAGGCAACCTACCATTCCTCAAACCTGATGATGCACAATATTTTGACAAGCTTCTGGTAAGTATTTTTTATAGTTCCTGTTTTTTTGTTCCTGTTTCAAAAGTGCACTATTAAAATGTATAAAGAATATTATCACAAATAAATGGAAGACACAAATGGCTGGGTAATAATAATTGATAATAAATATATTTAATATTGTATTAAAACAAAGCATTCTTTATTGCAACAAAAATTGGAATGATTAAATTTAAATAGATTGACGTTGATGAGAGCACATTGAGTGCTGAAGAGTTGAAAGAAAGAAGAATCATGAAGCTACTGTTGAAGATCAAGAATGGAACACCACCAATGCGAAAGGCAGCGCTGAGACAAATCACAGATAAGGCTCGAGAGTTTGGTGCAGGTCCTCTGTTTAACCAGATTCTTCCATTGCTTATGTCGCCTACATTGGAAGATCAAGAGCGCCATCTGTTGGTAAAGGTCATTGACCGAATCTTGTACAAGCTTGACGATCTTGTACGACCTTTTGTTCACAAGGTAAACATTTTAGATTTATGAAATTTATAATTATTTAAATGATGTTACCTTCCAAGAGTGTACAAATGACTTATGGCTTATAAGAAGTTAAACTGTAAATATGTGTCTATTATCAGTATTTTAATTAATCATTGTAGATCCTTGTTGTGATTGAACCACTGCTCATTGATGAAGACTACTACGCTCGTGTAGAAGGTCGTGAGATTATCTCCAACTTGGCAAAAGCTGCCGGTCTGGCTACCATGATCTCTACCATGCGTCCCGACATCGATAACTTGGACGAGTATGTGAGAAACACAACTGCTCGTGCGTTTGCGGTAGTAGCGTCTGCGCTTGGTATTCCTTCGTTGCTACCCTTTTTGAAAGCTGTTTGTAGGAGTAAGAAGTCGTGGCAGGCTAGGCATACTGGTATCAAGATTGTACAGCAGATTGCTATCCTTATGGGATGTGCCATTCTACCACATCTTAGAAATCTTGTGGAAATCATTGAACATGGTAAGATTTTATACCATACATTTTTATTTCACATGGTGTGTGGTTGATGCTGTAATCCACCATTATTTTACCATTAATTAACTGATTGTAATTTGAGGCACACTGAATTTTTTTTATGTACAAAATTATGATCAAATTTTACAACTAAATAAGTAATTATAGAAAAAGGACCAATTTCAAACATAGTTTTAACTTTGTTTTAGGTTTGGTTGATGAACAGCAGAAGGTACGAACAATTACAGCCCTTGCCCTGGCTGCTTTAGCTGAAGCTGCTACACCATATGGTATTGAATCCTTTGATAGTGTACTCAAACCACTTTGGAAAGGTATTCGACAACACAGAGGAAAGGTATGTTTCTTTTATATGCAAGTTTTGTTTTAAATTGAGTATAATACCAATAATACTCAAGAAAAATCTCACAGGATATCTTTTGGTTGATTTGAGATACCATGCCTGAACCTAGGCCAAAAGTCAAGACAAATTTAAAAAGTGTTGTATCTGAAAAACAAACTTATAAAGCTTACTAGGTACAGCAGAACAATACTAAGGGGACACCTTCATAGTACTGAATAAGGGGCGGGTGTTAAAGAAGGGGTAGTAGTGTTAAAGAATACAACATCCCCTCTTTCGTTTCACGGTTCTTCATAGTGGTGTCCGAAAGGACTGAATAAACATAACAATTGTTTTATCTTTGTCATTTGTAGGGTCTTGCTGCTTTTCTGAAAGCCATTGGCTACCTTATTCCTCTTATGGATCCGGAATACGCAAATTACTACACCAAGGAAGTAATGTTGATCTTGATTCGTGAGTTTCAGTCTCCTGATGAAGAAATGAAGAAAATTGTTTTAAAGGTGTGTACATACTTATCTTTATAGATACTGTTTGCAAGGAATGTAGTTTTAAATGTAGTGTTGAAATCAAGTGCAATACATACTCTAAACAATGAAATACTTGACATAATATTTTTGACATCAATTATTATATACAGTATAAACAACAAAGGTATACAGTTGTTCAAATATGCAAATAAGGACATGATGGTTTTACATATTCAGATGGCTCTTTAAATAATGAGTATAGTCCAATAACTTAGTTCATATGCTGTTGACGTTGACCATCTCTGTGTGTAAAGTAAAAAAAGATATCTGAGCTTAAAGTAGGAACCAAAAGAGTTGGTGTGTAACCTTTTTTCAAGCAAAAATTTAGGTAGAAATTTATTGGTCTATTTTCAGTGTGTAAAGCTATTTTTCTTATTCTTTTGTAGGTTGTAAAGCAGTGTTGTGCAACTGATGGTGTTGAGCCACAGTACATACGTGATGAAGTTCTGCCATCGTTCTTTAAACATTTCTGGCAGCATAGAATGGCGCTTGATAGACGAAATTACAGACAAGTTAGTTCATATTGTTATAATTTACTTAACTTTACTTAACTTAGTAAAGTTGGGTTTGAAAATCACCATCTGTTTAAAACAAGTATGATTAAAACGTTTTGGTTGTTATTCTATAATTGTCTTCTGGACTAATGGAAACATCAAGACATTCTCAACCATCCTTTATTTTTATTTGGAAACACAAGGTGTACAACAAATTATCTTTACTAGTGTTTATTCGTCATGCAAACCTAAACAAATTGGACCTTCTCTTAAAGGTGGGAGCCAATAATCAAATTTCTAACATTGTATTACCTTGTCAACTAATGTTGATGAAGGGAAAATAAATGCTCAAAGTAAAATTTACCAATATAACCTGATTTTAAAAAACATTTTGAACTTTTCACTATGGACGAGTTAGGTTATCCGCCATGTGCACGTCATACGTTAGAATATTGTGCACAGAAAAATGATTTTTAATTTTTTGGAAAAATACGACTTTTATAATTCAACTGGCCATATGATGTGGTGGTGGGAACAGTTAACTTATAAAAAGTATCACGTTTCATGTCATGTGACACAAAATCTAGGTAAACGATCTTCGTCGCGTTTCCAGGCCTGCCATAATAATATGAAAAATCTAGGTAAACGATCTTCGTCGCGTTTCCAGGCCTGCCATAATAATATGAAAAATCTAGGTAAACGATCTTCGTCGCGTTTCCAGGCCTGCCATAATAATATGAAAAATCTAGGTAAACGATCTTCATCGCGTTTCCAGGCCTGCCATAATAATATGAAAAATCTAGGTAAATGATCTTCGTCGCGTTTCCAGGCCTGCCATAATAATATGAAAAATCCAGGTCTGCGCGATCGACGTTCCGATACTATAATTTATTTAGAATGTTAATGATCTTTTGTTGTTGGCATCGTTTCTGGATCGACTGAACGTTTTATTTTTAGAAGTAGACCTACCTAAGCCTATACTAGTTCATTGTGGTTCACCGTGTGGAGCCATCATGCCTCTACCATGGGAAATTTCTATTTATTTATATATTCGCCGTCGAGTCGATTCAAAACACCACGAAGAAAACGATTACGATTTTAATAATACTTCCGAGTAATTTATAACTTTGTCCTCCGTCACTCAAAATTGACTCATTCATTTTGCACACCTTGTTACCTTACAAAAAACTTTGTAGGGTTGTCTACGAAATGCATTTTTCCGACCGTATTATGAAATGCGTGGGTTTGGCAGAGTAGCTGGTGACAACCCTGCAACAAGTATTAAATAGGCCTATGATTATTGTCATGGCCCTGATGACTATAAACCAACATAAATCTCAAGTGGCCATATTCACTAAGGGAAACACTTGCCATTAAAATTAAGAGAAATCTCCTATCTAAGTGAATACAATTTAAAGGGAAATACTTAAATATTTATTGAGTTAAGTGAAATACTTATTATTTAAGGGAAATATCTCACTTAAGTGTGATTGGTGAATATGGCTAAGGTTCTTAGCTTATAGAATAATTCAGGATTTGTAGTGAATATGTAAAAAAATTATCATTTTTGTATAACTAGCTTGTGGACACAACAGTTGAGCTGGCCAACAAGGTTGGAGCAGCTGAAATTATTGGACGTATTGTGGATGATCTTAAAGATGAAGCTGAACAGTACCGTAAGATGGTCATGGAAACCATTGAAAAGATTATGGATAACCTGGGAGCAGCAGACATTGATTCAAGACTTGAGGAACAGCTTATTGATGGAATATTGTATGCATTTCAGGAACAGACAACAGAGGTAGGACAAATTCTAGTTGTAGATTTTAGATAATGATTAGCTTTCACAACATGGTACATGACTTTCGATAGCTACTTAGTTAACTAGTCTATTTTCCAATTCTTTGCTATTTTTTCAACAATTTGTTTTTGGCTTCATACATTAAAGATGTGTACATGTACAAGATATTATTTCCACATCAATAATAAAACCTTGTTCAAACCTTGTCTTTGTGTGTGGAAAAACAATTAAACAAATAACTATTTCATATGTCATTAGCATCAATTTAGGTAACAATCGTTAAAAATTATTTAAAAAAATATTTTTTTTTTAGGATGTTGTTATGTTGAATGGATTTGGTACAGTAGTGAATGCATTAAGCAAGCGTGTTAAGCCATACTTGCCTCAGATCTGTGGTACCATCTTGTGGCGTCTCAACAATAAGGCAGCCAAAGTTAGACAGCAAGCTGCTGATCTTATCTCAAGAATCGCTGTAGTTATGAGGACTTGTCAAGAGGTATGTTATTTAAAAACCTTGGTGATAACGGTAAACTCTCCGAAAACCTTACACCCTAAAATGTTAAGTTGTCTGGTTTTCTTTTATACTATTAATAGGTAAGAAAAAGTCTTGTTTTTGGAGAATTTACAGTTGTCAAAAAATCAAGTTTCAGATAATATAATGCAGATTTTAGTCCACAATTCAAAATGTCATATGTCTATATAATTTTTAATACAATACAATAAGGTGCCTTGCCTTACCTCCATTACATGAATTGTGAGATGTTTTCTTGAATGAAAGAGGGTTTCTGTATAAAAAAGTGCCTGTAGTATGCAATATGGAAGTAAGCGCAACGTTACTGATTTGACCAATCACAAAAAATAGATTATTTGAGCTTTCGCTTGGCATTGGTCAACACGCTTGCATTGCATCAATGCCCCTTCATGTCTCTAGTGGGAACCAAGCTTAAATAAAAATTCAATACAAAAAGAATGATTTCTTCTCGTAGTCCAGCATCCATTTATCTCTCATCTCATAAATATTCATGAATTGTTGTTTTGTTTTCTTCATAGGAGAAACTGATGGGTCATTTAGGTGTTGTGTTGTATGAGTACTTAGGAGAAGAGTACCCTGAAGTGTTGGGTAGTATCTTGGGTGCATTGAAAGCCATTGTCAATGTGATTGGTATGACAAAGATGACACCACCTATTAAAGATCTCTTGCCTAGGCTTACTCCTATATTGAAAAACCGGTAAGGATCTAAAAATGGTATTATATACCATTATAAGTTGTATTTCAAAATACACTTATGATTTAACAATTGAAATACGATGTAATAATAAATATGAATTGAAATATTTATTTATATTATGGCGGTGTATTGTTTAATAATTTATATATGAATTAAACAATGTCAGTTTCAATTAATAATTAGTTATGTACAAAAATAGATACATACACTCGTCCTTCCTTATAATAATTAGAAATTTAAATTCCAGTGTTTTGTTAATCAATACTTAAAAAATATTTATGATGTCCAAGGCAAACAATTATTCCTGAAAAACAATTTGTTTTCAGACATGAAAAAGTACAGGAAAACTGTATTGATCTGGTGGGTCGTATTGCTGATCGTGGCGCTGAATTTGTTTCTGCTCGTGAGTGGATGAGAATTTGCTTTGAACTGCTGGAGCTTTTGAAGGCCCACAAAAAAGCAATTCGCAGAGCTACAGTCAACACATTTGGTTACATCGCCAAAGCTATTGGGTGAGTGAAATATTTAAATTAATTTGTACGTATTTATTTTCAAGATATTCACCATTAACCATTTGTCAGATGAAACAAGAATCAAATTTCCAGACGGCACCGACGCAATTGCTTTAGAAAAGGCCTTGAACTGCTGTGGTAAACCCTCATTTCGATGCTGTAGTAAAGCCATGGCCAGTTCATTTACAGCTGAGTATAGTTAAACTTTCTGGGTCATAACTACTCGGCTACAACAACTCCATTGTAGGTTAGCATAATAAAATTGTTTTGTACAGCTTTTAACCGTTGTTTTGTACAGCTTTTAACCGTTGTTTTGTACAGCTTTTAACCGTTGTTTTGTACAGCTTTTAACCGTTGTTTTGTACAGCTTTTAACCGTTGTTTTGTACAGCTTTTAACCGTTGTTTTGTACAGCTTTTAACCGTTGTTTTGTACAGCTTTTAACCGTTGTTTTGTACAGCTTTTAACCGTTGTTTTGTACAGCTTTTAACCGTTGTTTTGTACAGCTTTTAACCGTTGTTTTGTACAGCTTTTAACCGTTGTTTTGTACAGCTTTTAACCGTTGTTTTGTACAGCTTTTAACCGTTGTTTTGTACAGCTTTTAACCGTTGTTTTGTACAGCTTTTAACCGTTGTTTTGTACAGCTTTTAACCGTTGTTTTGTACAGCTTTTAACCGTTGTTTTGTACAGCTTTTAACCGTTGTTTTGTACAGCTTTTAACCGTTGTTTTGTACAGCTTTTAACCGTTGTTTTGTACAGCTTTTAACCGTTGTTTTGTACAGCTTTTAACCGTTGTTTTGTACAGCTTTTAACCGTTGTTTTGTACAGCTTTTAACCGTTGTTTTGTACAGCTTTTAACCGTTGTTTTGTACAGCTTTTAACCGTTGTTTTGTACAGCTTTTAACCGTTGTTTTGTACAGCTTTTAACCGTTGTTTTGTACAGCTTTTAACCGTTGTTTTGTACAGCTTTTAACCGTTGTTTTGTACAGCTTTTAACCGTTGTTTTGTACAGCTTTTAACCGTTGTTTTGTACAGCTTTTAACCGTTGTTTTGTACAGCTTTTAACCGTTGTTTTGTACAGCTTTTAACCGTTGTTTTGTACAGCTTTTAACCGTTGTTTTGTACAGCTTTTAACCGTTGTTTTGTACAGCTTTTAACCGTTGTTTTGTACAGCTTTTAACCGTTGTTTTGTACAGCTTTTAACCGTTGTTTTGTACAGCTTTTAACCGTTGTTTTGTACAGCTTTTAACCGTTGTTTTGTACAGCTTTTAACCGTTGTTTTGTACAGCTTTTAACCGTTGTTTTGTACAGCTTTTAACCGTTGTTTTGTACAGCTTTTAACCGTTGTTTTGTACAGCTTTTAACCGTTGTTTTGTACAGCTTTTAACCGTTGTTTTGTACAGCTTTTAACCGTTGTTTTGTACAGCTTTTAACCGTTGTTTTGTACAGCTTTTAACCGTTGTTTTGTACAGCTTTTAACCGTTGTTTTGTACAGCTTTTAACCGTTGTTTTGTACAGCTTTTAACCGTTGTTTTGTACAGCTTTTAACCGTTGTTTTGTACAGCTTTTAACCGTTGTTTTGTACAGCTTTTAACCGTTGTTTTGTACAGCTTTTAACCGTTGTTTTGTACAGCTTTTAACCGTTGTTTTGTACAGCTTTTAACCGTTGTTTTGTACAGCTTTTAACCGTTGTTTTGTACAGCTTTTAACCGTTGTTTTGTACAGCTTTTAACCGTTGTTTTGTACAGCTTTTAACCGTTGTTTTGTACAGCTTTTAACCGTTGTTTTGTACAGCTTTTAACCGTTGTTTTGTACAGCTTTTAACCGTTGTTTTGTACAGCTTTTAACCGTTGTTTTGTACAGCTTTTAACCGTTGTTTTGTACAGCTTTTAACTGTTTCAATTGCTTTTCTTTTCAGACCACATGATGTTCTTGCTACATTACTTAACAATCTCAAAGTGCAAGAACGACAGAATCGTGTCTGTACAACAGTTGCAATTGCAATCGTAGCTGAGACTTGTTCACCTTTTACTGTATTACCAGCTCTCATGAATGAATACCGTGTACCGGAGTTGAACGTGCAGAACGGCGTCTTAAAGTCACTGTCATTTATGTTTGAATATATTGGTGAAATGGGAAAAGATTACATCTATGCGGTTACACCTCTCCTTGAAGACGCTCTTATGGACCGGTAAGTAATACTAGTATTTTAGCTGTGTTGATTAAAGTCCTATTCCCTACGTTTTTTAGGTCTAATTTAAGGTCACAAACTACATTTAATGTAAAAATAAATACTATATGGTCCTATTGCTAACTATTTTCGTGGTTAAAAATGTAAAAAAATAAGTCGATTCTAATAATTTTAGCTGCGCGGATTGATATTTTTGTTTTTCTTCTGTAATTCACCCACTTTGCGATCGAGCGTTTGAGGCCAAAACAAATGGAAGACTCCTAAATGCTCAGCAAAAATACCGGGTTTTCCCCAATTTGTATCAACATACAATTATACAGCGTCGGGCTAGCCCTATAGCTAGCGTACGATGGTCGTACGTTACCTATTTTTTACCAGCTAGGCCTACAAAACTAAGCTTAGCTTGGCTAGGCCTAAAGTCTGTCCACGAGAGGACATTCACACAAGCTACTATAATAGTGGTAGTGCATTGTTTCTCTCTTTTTATCATAATTTACCATAAAACTTGCATTTAAGGAATGACATGGTTTAATGTTTTAAAAGTAATATATATGCATTATTTTTACAAAACGTCACAAATTGTAGGGAATGGGTCTTTAAGATTACTGGTTCAGAGTATGACATGGCATCATATCCTCCATTCTAAATTGATGTTAGAAACAAATAATAATAAGTCCGTTGTTCTGTTGCATTTATGACACAATTATTTTTGGTTTATTTTTTATCTAAAAACCTGAGAAGAAACATAGCTGACCAAATTAGCTTCATTTGGAGAGGCATATCAAAATAAAATGAGAAAGTGATATTAAAAATGAATGTATCCATCTATGTATCCAAAATATAAATGGATTATCTTTAATTAGTCTAATCTAATCAAAATATAAATAAGATTTAAACATAAAATATATACCGGGCTCTCCTAAGGGCCCGTTTCTGCTGTCAAAAATATACCGTATATATACGGTATATTTTATATACAGTATATTTTTTGGCAGCAGAAATGGGTCTCATAAAAAATATACCATATGCGGTATATATACCGCATAAATATCCCCATCGTTTGTGGATATTATACAGTTTATTACAAAATATACCGTATATTTCGTACCCCGTTTCTGCTGCACTCAAAATATACCGTATATGTGACCTGGCCCATGACACGAGGTCAAAAACTAACAGAGCGTGACACGTTTGTTTGGTTTTTCTGCTGCATTGACACACACATGTATAAGCAAGTAACAGATCAAAATGTCACCGTGGACTGAAGAAATAACTATTTTTGCAATTCAATTGTGGGGAGAAGCGAAGGTTGGGGGGAGACTGCATGGCAACAGAAGAGATACCGAGATTTACAAAAAGTATCTCAAACAAAATAAAAGCAGAATTTGGATGTTCCGAGAAGAACAGCAGCCAAAGTTATCGGCAAACGCCGTCGTCTTCTATGCATAAATCTAGTCAATGCCCATTCTACATTTCTAGATTGTGCTTGTATGTGCAGTGTGAATTCGTTGCCACTTCTGCTCATTAGATTTAAAATAGAAAGCAATGCTACAACGTTTTGAGAAACCATCATTGTTTTGTTTTTGTCGGGTATAAACATCACTACACGAGACTCTAGGTCAATCCATACTTCCGTCTGAAATTTACAGCCCACCCACGAAGTATGTGCAGCCGAAACGTTGCACGAATTTCATATACGGTATATATGGTATATTTATACGGTATATTTGGGATTGGCAGCAGAAATGGGGCCTAAGAAAAAATTCCAATCTTCTATTAATTATTTATTATCAGTACTTCCAATGATAGTTGGAAACATAAACGCTTGTTGATCACACACATTCTAATTGTGTTTTCTGTTTTACATCTGCAGAGACCTTGTACATCGTCAGACAGCCTGTGCTGCCATTAAACACATATCTCTTGGTGTATTTGGATTCGGCTGTGAGGACGCTCTCATTCATCTCATCAACTTTGTCTGGCCCAACGTATTTGAAACATCACCACATGTCATTCAAGCAGTAATGGACTCAATCGAAGGCCTTCGTGTTGGTGTTGGAGCTGTGAAAATGCTTCAGTACACATTACAGGTATGGAATAATTAAAAGCTTTTTTAATTTACTTTGGGTTGTCACAAGACTTGACAACAACATAGTAAGTGTGATATAATATAAGTATGAGTCTGTATTCTTTTTATAAAATTATAGTACTATGTTTCTCAAGTAGACTGTGATGTTATTTCTGCTCTGACATAACGTCAATGTTACTAATACCCTTTTCGCATCTGCCTAAATTGTTAAAAGTTGTAACGATGTTTCATCTCCCTTATTACACGTACGCATACGTGAACCTTGTGAAATCTCTGGAGGAAAGAATAGTTGCGCGCTATTTAATTAATATGTTACAAGTTGTTAGATTTTGCAGATGTGAAAAGGGTATACTTTCTTGATTGTAGAAATGCAAGCTTACAGCTTATTATATGCCCATCAATGTTTAGTTCAGATTGCAGTAAAATTAATATATCATTTTTTGGAGCGCACTTTGATTCTGCCATCACACCTGAATTGATTATTTTGATGCAGATAAATCTTGAACAAGAATATTAATAACAAAATAATGATTTATAGTTATCATTCATTTACTTACTGAGGCATTGTTGAATAACACAATTGTGAATTGTGACTTTTGAAACAGTGCCCTCAAGTTATATTGTAAAGTAAATGATGAATAATCTAACTAAATGTTCTCCTTTTTTTGGATAGCAAATTTATTGATATTATTATGGATTATTATTGTGATACCTTGAGTTTTTATTTATTATTTTTTCACAAATAGTTTTCTACAAATTCAAGAAAAACAGCAAATTGTAAACAAATCTGGTGATTTTCATTGATGGCTATTCATTAATGTGTAGGGCATTTGCATTAGCAATAAGGATCAGTGAAAATGCATGGATTGACAAGGAGACCTATAAACAAAGACATTATTTGTTTTAATATTAACACATTTATTTTTCTATTCTCAGGGACTCTTTCATCCTGCTAGAAAAGTAAGAGATGTTTATTGGAAAATATACAACACACTTTACATTGGGGCACAAGATGCATTAGTAGCTGGCTACCCACGAATACCAAATGATGAGAAAAATGAATATGTTCGATATGAACTGGACTACTTCTTGTAGGAAAAATATCCTTCTGTGGTGTTTTATTTGGGAACCTTTACTGTTTTGTACTTTCTATTTGTAATAAATAAAATGTAATTGATTTTATTGTAATTTGATAGAAACAAAACTTTCTGATATGCTCATGAAGGTTCACTAATTTATTATTATTATTAAATTAGTTTTTCTGCCCAATATGCGCCAAAACATACTGTACATACACTAAATCATGGGCGTAAATTCTTGTTTTTACATGTTCAAAGTTAATATAAGTTTCTCCCAAATCTGGCATTTCCCAAACTTTCAGAATTTTTACTAAAAAAGTTGTTTAAGCACTTCCAAAAATGTAGAAGTATTAAGGGATTAAAAAACATGCCATCACAGACTGGATCAGACAGACCTTTATATGACCTGCATAGTCTACAATAATAAATATTTTAAAATATGATATCAACATTTTTTTGGGATTAAAACATCTTTGTAAATATTTTGGTTTTCTGTTGTCATTATGGTTGATGAGACAATATCTGCACTACAGTTTTTACTAAGTTTTTAAAATATAAACTGCACATATTCTATATAAACCCAATCACTACTTCTTAAAGATGTAAAAAATAAAAATAATTCTAAAATGTTTTTGTTGTTGAATTTGCAATTTTAATGTCACCTAATAGTTATCCACTTTGACCAAAAATGTATTTACCTAAAAAAACTGTAATTTAAAGCAAAAAAATAGTCAAATTGGCTGCCAGCCAATGTTTTTTTGGTTGAATTTAACCATTTATTTTGTCATTTTATAAGTGGGTTTTTTCTACGAAAGTGACTAACTTTATTAAAACTACAAAATAATCTATTCAAAATCTGATTTTATTAATCTATTCTATGAAATCTATTTTTCATGTTTATAGGGGACAATACATCTTTAATGAATGACTTGATTAAAACAATAATATATTTATATGTTGTCACCCACAAGTATTTCAAATTCACAACATAAAGCACTGATTTTTCTGTAGGCGACTTGTATGTATGGTGAACAAAGTGTTTTCCTTATTTCTATTCTGTAAAGATAAATACTTTTCTAGACAGTGAAGTGTTAATTTTAGAGGCCTAGTGAAGTACTACACTATAATGCATGCTTTCAGTAATAATAATAATAACATTAAGAATTTTGTAATGTGAAGTTGAAATAAAGTGTTTTTATTGTATTGTGCATACATGTACTGAGAGCTTCTGAAGGTCAATCAAAAACAATACTGTATAAGGTCAATCAAATACAATACTGTATTTGCGGTATAATCAAGGAGGTTAATTTTTATACCTCCCTGGTACAATTGTATGACCCAAACGAAAGTGTAAAATAAAATTTGTAAACAAAAAACTATTTTCCTTTTTCAGATATTACTTTTCTGATTATATGTTTTGGCAATGAATATTTTTAATTTATAGTAACACAAAGTGAAGATCTGCTGACAAGTGAATGTCTACAATAATTGAGAGGGGGATTTCCCCATGTCCATATATAGGAGGGCAGCGTCACCACCTGACGTCACACAGGTGGCAGGATATTTCTGATCTGTGTGAACATGAAATGTGTGTGGTGTGTGTTGAGCTGGATTTCTTATGAAAAAATAGACCCACACTGCACACTAGCCTGGCCTATTTTGACGGGAATATACGTAGAAAGAGACGAAGCGATACGGAGGATTTATATTAATCTCAGCCCTCTCTCCGCCAGGATTATTTTATTTACTAGGCTCTAGAGACGAGGCCTAAACTATATTTACTACTGACTAACCTAGTAGCCTAGTTAGTAGTACTGTACTTGGTTGGGCCTAGCTAGAGGAGGCCGTAAACTTTCACTTCCCAAATTCTAAAATGTAAATTACAGTATGTCATATATTACTGCATATTAAGCGTGTCAGACTCTTTCTATTATTATTATTATTATTATTTCTCATATGCTTAGTTTTTGGGTACGTTTCTTTTACATTCCTGGTTTTACTTTTATCAGCTCACCACTCACAAAAAATCAGAAAGCACCACCACCAGAGGGAATCAATTGCATGTTGCTCAAAGAACTTATAACACAAGAATCTCCTGTTCTTCAATTTGCATTCAAAACACAGTATCGGAAGTACAGGGTTAAAAGGTCAAACTGGGCGACGCCATTTCACAGCATGGAGCAGCGCCCCCGGCCGCGATTTTTTTTTTCGTACATAAGTTGGGGACCCCTCATGAAACGTCACAAAATAAACATGAATAATTCATCAGTTAAATTTGTTGTTCCGTGTGCAGCAACAAGAAGTGATTACACAACTGCGATACGATACTTTCTACAGTAGGCCTAGGATTCTAAGTCAATTCACGTGATTGCCTTTGCGCACTCTTCTTCACACAAAATGTGTCGAGTCGAGGCTAATCGACAGCTAGGCAAGACATTAAACTAAGTAGTAATTCATTGGTATTACTATCGAGGGTCCAGAGAAATATATGAGTCGAGAATCGAAATATCACACGGTTATATGCTTCCTTTAAGTCTTTATTTACCAATACCGTGATAGAGTTGATTAACTGTGAAACAATAAAAAATGACATATAAGTATGGTTAACTATTAATTATAATGTTCTTGGTTCTTAATTTAAACTGGTTTAACATGACCTATTTAAACAATTGACAGAATGATAATATTAACATTGATCCATCAGCAACAACTGCAATTAATACAGACAGTCTTCTATAATAATAATGCGTAATTGTTGTCCAGTATTACTATTACTATTACTATTATAATATGAGCATAAATATTAGCTATTCAAACAACAATTTAACCAAAAAACAAGCATATAAACTGCAATGCTTTCATAGAAGCAACAGGTATCTCACTTATGAGATGGTCCCTGAAAGTTAAAACAAAGTTATCTAGGCCTAGCCTACCGAAAGTACCAGCCATAAATAACATCTCAAATAACACAACAAAATGACTATATTCGATAAGAGAATTGAGCTTACCGAATTCTGTAAACTTTCCCTGGCTTATGGTTCAGTAATTTATACAAAACTTTCTAAAATCTCTCTCTATTTATCTCTTATAATCTCTTCTTAAATCCTGTCTTCTTTCCTTTTCACACAAAAAAGGCATTTTACCATGCAACCTCCTCATATTGCAATAGGTTGCCACAGAAAACCAAATATTTTGCCCAATATTAATTAAACTAGAAGCAATGGCTTCTACATTCCGGCCCCTTAATAGTTTACTACCGTAATTTAAACTATTACTAAACTACTACAAAATCTACTAAAGAACTGAATCGGTCATTTCAACTAACATATTACAATACTAATCAATTTTCTCAGATTCTAAGAGCAAACATAATTTAGCTATAGGTCTTTCGATTACTGATGATTTAGTCTTAACAACACATGATCTAACAAAGTTCTTTGCATGTCTTCGTACTTCCTCTCATTGCGCGGGCAATCAAACCATTATTTCCTGTTTTAAGTGCAAGGATCTCCTCTTTGAAGTATTTTTGCTGCTCATGATTGATTATTTCTTTCTCTGCAACCTGAAGTTGTAGCAAGTTTAGACTGTGATTAAGTGGTCCATTCCACTTCTCTATTTCTGCAATAACCTTCTTGGTTTTTTCTTTAGAGTCGGGTTCGTTTTCATATTTCTTCTCTACAGATTTCCTGAATGATACCCTTTGCCGTAGTCTCCCTTTTATAGCCAACAGCCATGCTACAGCACGTTTCAGCTTTCGGAAACTTTAGTATCTTTCAACTAATCGGCACATTGCAGATTGCGTTTCATTTAAAACCGCAGCATGAGCCTGTCTTTTTACCTCTGGATCGTCAAGTGATATCACATTTAAGGCTGGTGATTCTTGCCACTTCTCCCATTCTACGGAAGATTTCTGTAGAAACTCAGGACCATGAGTCCATCTATCATTTTTTAGAAACTCATCGACTTTCATTCCACGTGATGCTTCATCAGCCGGATTATTAGCACTGCGTACATATTTCCATTGTGTAGGGCTCGAGGCGTCAAGTATTGCAGTCACTCTATTTGCTACGAATGTCTTAAATCGTGCGGTGGTATTGTTTAGGTAGCGCAGAACAGTTTGACTATCTGTCCAATAAACGGTCTCATCTACTCCATCTAATTTATCTAGCAACATCTTAGTTATTACACGAACAGCCATGGTTGCAGCAGTGAGCTCTAGTCTTGGTACAGTAACATGTTTTAAAGGAGTAACTCGGCTTCTGGCTAACACCAGCGAACATCTAGCTTTACCTTGTTTGTCCTCATATCTCATATATGCTGCCATTCCGTATCCTTTCTCACTTGCGTCAGAGAATACATGAAGCTGACGTGAAGCTATTTCTCCAAGACCTTTACTTATGTAACATCTAGGCATGTTCCATTCTTGTAGCCGTTTTAGCTCATCAAGCCATTGTTGCCATCGCCTGAAGTCCACTTCATAAATTTTATCGTCCCATCCGGAACCCTTACGACATAATTCTTGTAGAATCAGTTTAGCAGGAAGGACGAAAGGTGAGACTAATCCTAGCGGATCGAAAACCGAACTTATCACAGAAAGCAGTCCGCGGCGGGTAGGTGGTTTATCAGGTAACTTTATGTCAAAGCCCAACTTATCGGTTTCTGCTGACCAACATACACCCAGTGCTCTTTCGCTTGGTAACTCTGCATTATCTAAATCCAGTGTCTTAAATTCAGGTGCTTGTTCATTGATTGGGATTGACTCCAATACAGCTCTACTATTGCTGATCCATTTGGTCAGCCTAAATCCTCTTTCTGCGCATAATTCTCTTAGACCTTTGGCTAGTTCCATTCCCTTTGCTTCAGTCTCAACTGATACCAAGCAATCATCTACATAAAAGTTTCTTTTTATGGCTGTCACCACCTCTTGAGGATATCTTTCACCTACATCTGTAGCTGTTCTCTGCAGAGCAAGATTCGCACATGACGGCGAAGAAGTCGCTCCAAATAGATGGCAAGTCATTCTATATATGCTGGGTTCATTCTCCATATTACCGTCTTCCCACCAGAGGAATCTCATAAAATCCCGATCATATTCAGGAACTTTAACCTGTAGAAACATACCTTCTACATCGGACATAAGAGCTATTTCATTTTGACGGAACCTTACTAGAACTCCAATTAAACTATTTGTAAGATCCGGGCCTTGTAGTAGCACATCGTTCAATGCAATTCCTTGGTACTTTGCCGCACAGTCGAAGACGACGCGTATCTTATTTGGCTTATTTGGGTTGTACACTCCATGATGAGGAATATACCAAGTTCTCCCATAATTGATGTTATCTTTCACGACCTTTTCGGCATGTCCCTGTCTTATCTGCTTTTCCATAAACGCAATGTAGTCCTCTTTAAACTTTTGGTTTCTCTCCATTTTCCTTTTTAACGACAGCAGTCTTTGGTCCGCCATTGCACGATTATTCGGCATTATCTGTTTTCTGTCCTTGAAGGGAAGAGCTGTCTCATAGTGGCCATTCCTAAATCCCATTGTCTCGTTTGCTATTTTCAAAAATTTATGGTCATCTTGTGAGTGTTCTTGTTGCTCTTCCTTATCCCTTTCTGGAAAGTCAATGCTAATGGCTTTCTCCACAGTGCGGTTAAGCTTATTAATTTCTTCCCGTTCTTCAATTGCCGTTATTTCTAGACGGTTGGCGGGACAACTTTCATTCTTGTATTCTTCACCATGGTTCTTTCTCACAACATTTCACGGAATCCAACCCAAAGCTAAACTGATCAGTGAACTGGAAGAGAAAAACATGGATCTTACCACCAAAGTATTACATTTGACTACTGAAATATCTACTAACATGAAACCGACTATTGAGAGACTAGAAACGGAGATTATTAACTTAGAACGCTATTCCCGAAGTTTTAACCTGCGTTTTGGAGGCTTTCCTGAAAGTAAAGGTGAAAATGTGCATGACATCTTAAAAGAGTACATAACAAATAAGCTGGACCTACCTGATATTAATATCGAACTAGCACATCGCACAGGGAAACACCCTAAGTCTGTGAATGATAAGCCCAGACACATCATCGCCAAGTTTGTTTACCGACCTGAGCGCCATCTTGTTTTTAAAAAGGCAAAATCAACAACAAAGGAAGGTGGGAATGTGTTTGTTCTGGAAGATTTACCAGCTGTTGATATAGCCAAGAAGAGAGCTCTCCGTGACGTAATGCATAAGGCATGGAAGGAAGGAAATAAACCGGTCTTTCGCAAAGGTAGTCTGTTCATAAACGGAAAATTATACAAGTAGTTTGATGCAAGGCTTTACCGGTACTGTACATTAGCTGTTATTGATGGAGCGACGGCTGTCACACATATTTACCAATTAGGCAAATATACGTGTGCGTATTACTTAGTATAAGTCGATTTGCTTTGATACTTATAGTTGTACGGTATTTGTTCTTTGTTCTTTTTCAATTTTATTTTTGTCTTTAACTTACTCCAATGCAAAATAATGTCAATGGTGATTGCAATCATTGCTCAAGTTATTATGATATAGATTTGTTTAATACTATATATAGTTCAGAAACGTCATCTAACTTTTCAATATTAAATCTAAATTGTAGAAGTTTAAATAACAAGTTTGATAAATTTTGTAACTTTATTCAGTCCTTAAATCATAGTTTTACTCTGCTTGCCCTTACTGAAACTTGGATTAAGGATTCTACCGACACCAATCTTCTAAGCATTCCAAATTACAACCTTATTTTAAATAACAGGGAACATAAAAAAGGTGGTGGCGTTGCACTATACGTTTCAACTCATGTTGCCTTTAAAAGGAGATATGATCTCTCAAGCCTAATTACGTCAGCTGAATCAATTTTTATTGAAATTGAGAATAACTCTGGTAAAAATATTATTGCTGGAATTATATACCGTCCACCTGACACCAACGCTAACACCTTAAATATGGACCTATCATCAGTCATGAAAATTATTAATGAAGATAAAAAAATAGCATACTTAGCTGGTGATTTTAACATCAACCTTCTTAGTACAGATCAATATGTCCAGGATCACATTGATAATATTTTCAGTCATTCATTTCAGCCTGTTATTACTAATCCAACCCGAATTACCTTGCATAGCTCTACTGTTATTGATAATATCTACTGTAATATTGAATCCTTGTATCCCTCTTTCACATCCGGAATATTTACTGTCGATTTATCTGATCATTTTCCCACATTTTGTATTAACTCATCCTTCCATATTAAAAAAAAACCACCTAAATTCATTAAGAAACGTATTTACAACGATAGATCTAAACAAGAATTCATTGAAAATGTAAATAGCATAAGCTGGAATGATGTACTTGAACAAAGTGATGTAAACATAGCTTTTTCTAGTTTTAATAACATACTTAACGATTGTATAAACAGACATTTTCCACTGCAAAATATTCGTACTCGAGCAAACAAGCTCAAATCACCTTGGATAACTGAAGGTATAGCCAAGTCAATCAAAACCAGGCAAAAGCTGTATGCTAGATATAAAGCTTCGTCATCACCTTCACATTGGAAAAAATATTGTTGTTATAGAAACAAACTAAATAGTATTATTAGATATAGTAAACAAGAGCACTATAACAATGTATTTGGTAAATGTGAAGGTGATATGAAAATTACATGGCGCGAAATTAATAATGTAATGGGTAGAAAAAGGAAAAATTCATTCCCAGCTAAACTAATAAATGGTCAATGTGAATATACAAATGACAAAGAAAAAGCCGAAGCTTTTAATTCATTTTTCTCAAATATTGCAAATTCTTTTTCGAATACTCCATTCAATGGCAATGTTCAACCTTACAATGATTTCCTTCAGGGCAATTTTCCTTCATCATTATTTTTCAAACCTGTATGTGAACAAGAATTAGTAACATACATAAATAATTTAAAATCAACAGCTCCTGGTTTTGATAACATTGGTCCATATATACTAAAGATATGTCCATTGGCATTAGCTATACCACTAACATTCATAATGAACATGTCTTTAGTAAAGGGTGTGGTTCCAAATGCAATGAAAATTGCTAAAGTTGTACCCATCCATAAAGGTGGTGAGGTCTCAAATATCAATAACTATAGGCCCATCTCCATCTTGCCAACTATTTCTAAACTACTTGAAAGAATAGTTTATGATCAAACTATTTCATTTCTTACAAAGTTTAACATCCTCAGCAACTCTCAGTTTGGTTTTCGTTCCCAACATTCTACAATACATGATGCCATCCATCATTCAATCCATAATATTTTGTCTGCTATTGATAATAAACAATTTACTTTAGGAGTTTTTATTGACCTGTCAAAGGCTTTTGATTGTATTTCTCATGATATTTTAATTAATAAGTTACGTTTCTATGGTATAAGAGGTATACCACTTAAGTGGTTCGAAAATTATTTAAGTAACAGACATCAATATATATCAATCAATGATATTGTCTCTGAGCTGCGGCCAGTTTCGTGTGGTGTTCCACAGGGATCCATCCTTGGTCCGCTTTTATTTCTGTTATTTATTAATGATTTAAATTATATTAGTGATTGTGCTGAAATTGTTATGTTTGCAGATGATACAAGTTTATTTATTAATCATAAGGACATCTACGAAGCTATTATTTTAATGAATCAAGAACTTACTAAAATTGCAAACTGGTTAAAATCAAATAAGCTTTCGTTAAATATTAAAAAAACCAAATTTATTATTTTTCGTTCAGTTAATAAACTAATCCCCCCCAACATTCCTAAATTATATTACGGCATCAGCGAAATTGAAAGAACTAAAGCAACAACATTTCTTGGCATTTTTATTGACGAATACTTATCTTTTATTTCTCATATTAATACAATTTCATTAAAACTATCAAGAGTGGTTGGTGTCCTCAATAAACTCAAACATGCCTTGCCTTCCTCCGTTTTACTATTAATTTATAAATCACTCTTTTTGCCACATTTAATTTATGGTATAACCGTTTGGGGTTTTACTTCAAAAATTAATTTAAACCGTATTTATATTTTGCAAAAAAGAGCTTTAAGATCAGTTTATAATGTTCATTACCTCCACCATTCTGCTCCTCTTTTTGTCTTATCTAATACACTTAATATTTACGACTTACTTACAAAAAATGTTGCTTTATTTATGTTTAAATTCAAACATAATCAACTGCCCAGAATTTTTGATACTTATTTTCAAACTTTTAGTTCAGTTCATAATTATAATACCAGAAATAAATTTGATTATGCTTATGATTGTTTTAATACGGAGGTTGGCAAGCATGATATAACTTTTCAAGGACCAAAAATTTGGAATTCTTTACCAGACGAAATTAAAATTATTAATTTTTATCTTCATTTAAGTTCAAACTACATGAATACCTTGTTTCTACTATTATTGTTTAAGTTGATCATATATCTGTCTTAAGTCAAATAATAACTGCATTTGTTAAGTTAAATGTCTTTTTATGTTCATTATCATATATTATATATATTTCTTACCTTACCTTATTTTTAATTATGTTGCCAGGACCCCACATTTTAAAGCTTAAGCTTCCAGTGGGGTACCCCATTTTCTCATTTATTATCTATTATTTTTAGAAAATGTTAACTGTATTTTGTTTTTATTTGAGAAATAAAAATTATTGATTGATTGATTGATTGATTGAAGCTGTTTTCGAAGCATAGGGGCTTCCAGGAGGCCCAGTGATGATTTGTAGAGGCGTGTAGGCTTCTGCTACTGCATTACCGATTAGGAGCCCTATATCGGCATCTATGGATGGAAGCTCTATTTCTTTCATATGCGACCATTGAGCTATGTCTTCCATTCTTGGTATGTGAGCCTTTGTAACAGGCATGCCATCTTTGGTGTATACATTAGGTAACGTTATTGAGTTTTCTCCTTTAAGATCACATATCTCAAGTCCATTGACAATGCTGGTGTCTAGCAAACATTGCGAGCCCATGGTATCAAGCGTGATTCTTGCCTTTCGGCCTCCAAGACCCAATTGTTCCTTTAACCTTTCAGAACAAAATGAAACACTACTACCAGGGTCTAGAAATGCGTAAGTCTCAATAGCCAATCCATTCTTCCGAGACCTAGCCATTACGGGCACGATGGCCGTAGTGCACAGTGTGTCTCCGGCCCCTGTACGACAAGAGGGTCCTGTGCTATTATTTTGAGGTTGTTCAGTTTGAGTTACTTGTGTTTTATTTTCTGCTGCTACTGCCTGACTTTGCTCATTAGTTCGGTGAAGAAGCGTTGGGTGTCGCTTGCTGCATGTTGAGCATATTGCTCGATTACGGCATTCCTTTGATCGATGTACGTATTTCAAGCATCCAAAACATCTTCTATTCTCTTGTAGCAGACTAACTCTTTCCGGCACAGTCTTTGCAAGGAACACATCACATTTTTCAATTTTATGATCTCCCTTTTTGCAAATGTAGCATGACCTAGTGTCTGCCGGCTTTGATGTACCATGTTGTGACCTTGAATCGGATCTTTCATCCTGTGATTGTACGCTGGTTGCAAAGCTTCCTTCGTTCCTTTTGGAAGATTTTGTGTAGCAGCCTTTGGTCGGCTACTAGGTCCGTTCGAGGCTAAAGCGTCCCTACCATATGTTGGGTCATTTGCCTTCTTAGCTTCCCTTTTAACAAACTTCACTAACTCTTTGAAAGAAACAATCACATTTCGGTCCTTTAGATTCTGCACTGTGCTTCTCCATTTTTCATGCAATGAGTAAGGTAGCTTTTTAATTATTGATCTTATGTTCTCTGAATATTCCAAGACTTGCATAGCTTGGATACATTCGACGGCACTTGAGCATTCATTTAGAAATATAGAAAAGGCGTCTAAGGACTTTGAGTTACTTATTGCTGGCCAAGTTATTACCTTCTTTATAAAGGCTTCTGCAATCACCTGTGGGTCTCCATACCTTTCTTCAAACTCTTTAAGTACTGCCGAATATCCTATTTTGGCATCCAGATAGCTGTAACCTTCAACTATGTGTAGCGCTTCTCCCATCGTGAATTGTTCAAGATAGTATATCTTCTCATCGTCAGTCTCCGTAAACTTCACAACCCTGTTGTTGAATTGCCTCATAAATTTCTTATATTCTATCGGGTTTCCATCAAACTTTTTTATCTCGCAGACCGGTTTTCTAAGTTCTTTTATCACTGAAGTCAACGCTTCAATATTTGCTTGACCATCTGACCTGTCGTTAATTTCCTGTGTGTTGGTGGTTAGCAATCTTTTAGGTGTGGTGGTAGCTAACAACCTCTCAGGTGTGGTGGTGGCTGGTAATTGACTGAGAATAGGCACAAATAAGTTGGCATCTACGTTCACACCAGGTTGGTATGGTTGTGCAATGGAGACTTGGCTTTGAGATGAAAGGACTTCTTCAATCGCCCTTTGTTTGGCTTCTGAAGCCTCCAGTTTTGTTCTTAGCTCAAGTCTGGCTTCTCTATTTTTCAGGTCCAACTTAGCTCGCTCAATCGCCTCACGTTCTTCTATTGCCGCCATCTCTGCATTTAAGTCAGCTTGTTTTTTAATTTCATTCAATTTAGCAGCGGACAAGGCAGATTGACCACCGCTTGACCTTCTGCTTGATTTACGAGAAACAGCTTGAGATACGCTATCATTAGGATCTATGCTCACTCTTTGTACTGGATCTTCGTTTAGTGAGTCTTCTGTCTGTTCTTTAAATTCCTTCAGAGCCCTCTCCGTAGGCTCGAAATTTTTCCAATAATCTTGATGCTTTTCTTCTTCGTCTAGTAATTTGGTCAACTCATCATGTTCATCTAAAAAGCTTTCATACAATCCAATCCAATCCATACCTTATACTTGTCTTGTATTTCACTTTTGGATTGTGCTTCTTGAATTGACACTTGCACCTTTTTTAGTTCTTGAATTATACTGCCACGTTTCTTTCTTTTTACTTCAATGGCATGGGTCAGTCCATTTTCTGTCATGGTTCTTTCCCTTTGTGCCTTAGCATCAGGATTAGTATCTTTAGGTTTAGTTGCTGGAGTCGTTTCACTCATCTTCTTAGTTAAAAGAGAATTCGTTAATGATATTACTGTCGAGAGTCCAGAGAAATATATGAGTCGAGAATCGAAATATCACACGGTTATATGCTTCCTTTAAGTCTTTATTTACCAATACCGTGATAGAGTTGATTAACTGTGAAACAATAAAAAATGACATAATAGTATAGTTAACTATTAATTATAATGTTCTTGGTTCTTAATTTAAACTGGTTTAACATGACCTATTTAAACAATTGACAGAATAATAATATTAACATTGATCCATCAGCAACAACTGCAATTAATACAGTCTTCTATAATAATGCATAATTGTTGTCCAGTATTACTATTACTATTATAATATGAGCATAAATATTTTTTTTATCATCATTCGCGGTACTATATACGTACCATTTATTTGTATCAACAACAAAATAATACAGTATTTCTTTCACAAGAATATTTCTATAAACTTATTTGATACAAAACGGGTATGCAATGAGCCGAAGCTCTTAAACGCATTACCCTATAATACAGATATCTAATTAGCAAATAAAACAATAAAAGTACAAATAGAAATAAAAAGTAAAAGTAACAAAAGTGAACTCTACATGAGTGAGTATTTATTTATTAATAGTTGTTGTATTTCCTTTTTAAATTTTCCGATTTTAGTTTCACACTTTATGTTTTCAGGTAAACGGTTCCAAATATTTGCCCCTCTATAGGCAATACTTCTTTGTCCTATATTTGTTCTTTTTAGAGGAATACGGAAATCACTCTTCTTCCGCGTACCATACTCATGTACAGATTCCATTTTTGTAAAAAAAGAGTTAAATGAAACTGGTAAATTGCCCATACGGAATTGAAACATAAATACAGCAGTGTACTTCTCATACAAGTCAAAAATATTCAATAGGTTTTTGTTATAGAATAAATTTGCTGATGGATGCTGATAATGCACTTTACATATAATTCTGATCGCTCGTTTTTGAAGTATATGTATTCTCTGTAGCTTTGTTGCCCCCGCAACTCCCCAAATAGTTATTGCATATATTAGGTGAGGTAAAATTAACGAGTTGTACATTATTAACATCTGATTGAACAATATATTTAAGTTTGTTCATTACACCAATGACCCTTGCAATTTTCATAGTAATGATATCTATGTGATCATGGAATGTTACAAACTCATCAAGAATGACACCTAAGAACTTAATTTTACTAACTCTTTCAATTTCAACATCATTAATAAATAAAGTATAGTTATTGGTATCTTTTTTCTTATACATGCTTCTAAATTCGATAAACTTGGTCTTCTTTGTATTCAGACTCAATTTGTTTGCAGTAAACCAATCACTTAATTTACTTAATTCTGTATTTAAAGTGTTAATTAAAAGGTTTATATCTTTGTGCTTAAAAAATACGTTAGTATCGTCAGCAAAATATTTACTACTTTCAACAATGTCATTTGTATAAATTATAAAAAGTAACGGCCCAAGAATTGAGCCTTGTGGTACTCCATATTCAATCAGTTTTAATTCTGATTTACAATTTCCCATGTGAACATATTGTTTTCTCATATATAAGTAGCTCTTAAACCATTCAAGAACAATGCCCCGAATACCATAAAATTTGAGTTTTTGTAAGAGAATCTCATGATCTATCGTATCAAATGCCTTAGAAAGGTCTAGGAAGACGCCGATACTTATCATTTGTTCATCTATTGCTGAAGTAATTTTTTCTATTGTTTGTGAAAGTGCATGACTCGTAGAGTGGTTTTTTCGAAAACCAAACTGTGATTTATTAATGATGTTAAGTTTGTCAAGGTATTGAGTCGTTTGATCATACACAACCCTTTCATAAATTTTAGAAATACAAGGCAAGACTGAAACAGGTCTATAATTTGTTATGTCATTTTCATCGCCACCCTTAAATATAGGCACAGTTCTGGCAATCTTTAATTCATCTGGAAAGCAACCAGTTGTCAATGATATATTAACAATATGTTTAATCGGTATTGTTAGGCATTGCGAAAATGGTTTAATATAACGAGCACCAATTCCATCATTACCAGGTGACTTACTTATATCTAGATTATCAATATATTTCTTAATGTCATGTTCATTTACTGGCCTAATAAACATAGAATTGGCGTAATTGCCAGACATTAACGTTAGTGGATCTATTCTATTACTTCTTTTATTTTTTATATCAGTTGCTATATTTTTGCCAATGTTAATAAAATATGAATTCATTGCTTCCGCTTGATCTTGTTCATTGTTGTAATAGTTTGTATTTAAGAACATCTTTGACGGTTTTCCCGAATTGTAATTTTTTGCTAATAAATTGTTAATATTCAAAGATTGTTTTAGGCCCATGTGACATTAGGCCTATGTTTAATTGTTTATTATTATTTTTACAAAGGAAAACGGACGTACGCCAATTGAAGAGGCCCAAAAACATTAAAGGCATCACATAGGCCTACACACGTGTATAAAGAAATAATAATTGGGGATACACAGCTATTTAGAGACCCATCCGTAACACCAACACCCTTGTAATATAATAATAATTTTTCGGGCTAGAATAGGTGTACCCTGTGAAATCAACGGGTATTTTACAGAATATTCAAATCACCACCTGAACCGTATAATTTGTATACCTTTTACTGTAGGCCTAGTAACCCTACCACATTGTAGTTCTTGTATAACAAAATGATTATCTTTACTCGTTTATTACAATGATAATATTAATAATATTTCTAATTCGTCAGATAACGCATTGTACCTATACCACCAGGATCTCGAAAACTAAACACCGTCTTCAATCAAATAATGTATATAATAAACATTAATTCTTGGTCCTCTCCTTTTGTCATGTTTTTGCAAATGGATACAAAATCCAATGCTGGGAGTCTAAAAATATTGTATCCCCGTAACAGATTATACCCTTCCAGTATCTATATACACCAAGGGATACAATATATCACGGTCGACTGTATAGAAAAGGTACCCCCGTGACAGATTGAACACCCTATAACAGTTTAAAAACTATCTATTATAGAGGGTGCAATATATTACGGACCGTCTAGAATATTAGGTACCCCCGTGACAGATTGCACCCTCTATATTATAACAGTTAATAACTATCTAATATGCAGTTTGTCCACCAGTGGGAGTTTTTGACTTTTTTAACTAAATAATTTTGTCTAGGTGTGAGGTGATCGTGTATTTGAGCTTGGATGGGGAGGGGGGGGGGGGGTTATATTTGGTCGATAATGTTGAACGGAGGGGTGGGAGGGGGTATGGTGTGAATGGATATGCCTACATCGTGTGTAACTGTAACAGTGTCCGCCAGAGAGAGCTTTTAAGGGCATCTTTACATTAATTTATATTTACATTATATGGATCAATTATAAATTATAACAGGCAACAGGTAGGCCTACGTTATACATAAACATCAGATAAGCCGTTGATTTCATCGCCCAAAAACGTGCCAATATTTGTTATAACGTAAAAGATAGCCCAACTATCCACAAAAGATAGAGTTGATTAAATTACAATATTCTGTCACCGAAAAAAATATGATATACATTTAATTTTTTTAATGTGATAGGTCTACTTCCAGACGGTGACAAATTATGAGTCTTCACTATACATCGTACCGTTTTTGAATGTCCGTTTAAAAATAGCAGAGAAATGCAGTTTGTTTTAATAGGCTTAGGCTAATTTGTCCACCTGGACACCTGGCCTAAGTTCTTTTTTAACTAATAATGTGTCTGGTTGTGTTTAATTGAGCTTGGATAGAGAGGGGGAGAGAGTTCATGTTTGGTCAATATGTTGAACGGAGGGGGAGGGGTGTTGGTATGGTGTGAAGGGATAAGCCTACACCTTGTGTAACTGAATTGTCCGCCAGAGAGAGTTTAAGGGCATCTTTACATAAATTTGTATTTAGTACATTTATATAGATCAATTACAAATTATAGCAACAGGTACGTTCTATTATAAACATCAGATATGCCGTTGATGTCATCGCGCCCAACCGTTTACGTTTATTTATCAATGTTAATTTAACGTTGAAATCCAGTCGATTTTGGTTAAAATGATATGTTTTCAATGTTGAAAAAAGATTGAAAGTAGGTAGTTTTTTAAACAATATTTTCATCATTGAATAGAGGTTATAAATTATGCTTTCATGTTTTAACCCCTTTACAGTATTACGTTTCTTTAGAAATCTCTTTTCAACGTTAATTTAACGTTAAAATCGAGTTGGCATTTTTGGTTAAAATGACAACATGTTTTCATCATTGAATAAAGGTTGAAATTATGTTTTCATGTTTTAACTCCATTACAGTATTACGTTTCTATATCAATCTCATTTCAACGATAAAAAACGTTATAATCGAGCTGGCTTTTAGTTAGAATGGCAACATGATTTGAATTGAACATTGTGTTACGTTTATAACACAATATAATGTTAACGTTAATTCAACGTTAAAATTCAGTTGGCATTTTTGGTTAAAATGACAACATGTTTTCAACATTGAATAAAGGTTGAAATTACATTGTGTTAACGCCATATTACATTTGTTTTTCAATCTTATTTCAACGTTAAGTTAAAGATGTATTGTCCCTTTGACGAATTCAACAAACAAATTTTATTTAAAAAAATTAATATTTCGAAAAAAAGTTGGTCATTTTGAAGTATCATAATAGTTTTAACTTTCACCAAAAATTAGTCGAAAAAAGTTGATTTAAAATTAAAACAAAACAGTAGACACAAGTATGAATATTTTCATAACCCAATTTATCCATTTTCACTAACTTAACCTTATTTTTGCATGCAGATGTCATTTGTCCATTCGTCTACAAGCCTTTTGTTTTACTATTACAAATGTCTTAATTAAATGCACTGTGTTGTGATTCCACACATCTATTTTAACAAGGCTTTTTCTTGAGATCTGTTTTTAAAGCTGTATGTACTGTGAAACAATAAAATTGATATGAAAAATTAATATGATTTTGAAATTATGAAGAATCAGATATACAGTAATTCGGTAAATAATGGTCAATGTAGTACACATTAGTATAACAATAATAGTATAATAATATGCTGCGCAGGAGGCCCGGCCTAGCTATGCTAGTTAATAATAATAGTATTATATGCAAAGGATGGCCACCGGCGACGGTTTTGTGAGATTCCGCTGATTAGGCCGAAAATAATATGGTATACATAAATAAATCTGATTGGTTTTTAGGCCTACCTTGTGTGATGTCTCCTTTCTTTTAAGGATGTTATAGTTTTGATGTTATTTTTTAATGTATTCATCATGTGAAGATCTAAGATGGGATAAACCGCCTGCAAGAAACAGGTTAGATTCACAGAATATTCTACTGATAACAATATTGTAGGCCTAGGCCTATATAAAAACCGAACGCAATTTACTTACAGAAACAAAGTACATATAATTTTTCCCTCTAAAATAATGGTATCGTCAGGAATATGTTCCACCTGGCAGACATATTAATAATGTAGATATTAATATCGAAACACCGAACATTTATAGCATCCTACCAGATGAACTTAACAATGAACAAAACCTCGATATACATCCTCAAGCCCCAAAGCGACAAACAAAACACCGAAGAGGAGGTAGAAAGAAAAGGAACAAGGCCAACAGCCATTAAGTCGCGTGCTACAATGCATAGTGATACCGGACCGACAGAGAGACCGACAGACCGACAGACAGACCGACCGACCGACCGACATAGTGAACTATACTGACCGAAATTACTGAACATGTTTAAAAATGTTGAAATGTTTAAAAACATTTTTTTTAAAAATTTACACGTGCGTAGCCTGTCACTTTTGACGTGCTCGTATAACGTAATTTCGAGTTGAAAAGTAAGTCAAGAAAACAGAAATCGGGCAAAAAGAGTGCGCAATAACATTTAACGCGCAGTGCGCGCGCAAAAATATGCGCACTCATGGCAATTTTGTAAACGCTTAAAATTGCCTGAAACGTACTCTTATTTCATCGAAAATAAATTTTGAAAATTTTAAGCGCGCGTACGCATGCGTTACATGCGCTACGCACGTAATTGTATTGCCATATGATGATTTATGCCCTGAAATTTATGAGTACCAAATTTTATTAAATTGTGATTCATGGTTGTGAAGATATGATTACAAACGTGATTCGTTAAATCATGCGTAGACCGCGTAATTTTTTATTGCGCACCGTGAAAACATAACCACATCGATTCCTGGCCATAAGGAATATACTGTGAAAAATCGACCTAGCGATAGAAAGCGATGAAACGCATAGTGATACCGGACCGACAGACCGACCGACAGACCGACATACCGACAGACCGACCGACCGACCGACATAGTGAACTATAGAGTCGCTTCCACGCGACTAAAAATGTACTTGTAGGTAAAAATAGCCGAAATATATGTTTTAATAATATTAACTGCTTAAGCAAACATAGGATTTATGAAATTCAAAAGTTTATATATAGTAAGAGTATTGATATACTTGGTATTGCTGAATAGTCCAGTCAATCTAGTGATATTTAGAGGTAAACCCACCACAAATTACAATAGTAACGAAACATTGATTTTTTCATTCCAAATGTAGTTTATAATGACATATTAAAAGTCACCGAAAATTGAAGCATTGGAACACTTTATTTTTTACGTAATCTCAACAACTATATAGCGATTTTATTCCGTAAATATTTTTGGGGTAGGGGGTAACATTTATGCCCATAACTTGTGGTTTTTTAATCCAATCTCAATAATCTTGATATCAATGTGTAGAATATATATGTCTTTCTAATATGCAATTTAAAAAACCAAAATACAACACCTATTTATATAACTAGAGGTCAAAAGGTTATTGACCTTTTACAAAAACTCATTTTTTTCCATAAAAAAAATGATTAACTGTAATATCGTATGCCATAATTGTGGATGCATTTAATCAAAATTGTGTTTTTTCTGTACCTATCGATATATAGAATAGGAAACATGATGTTAACTAGAAGAATTTTTAAAAGTAATGATGTACTATTCTTATTGAAATTGATTCTTGATCAAATGTAATGTAAACAATTTTGTGGTAGGGGGTAGCGTTTATGCCTATAATCCATTGTTTTATAACCATATCTAAATAGCTTTAGTACCAATGTGTATAGTATATATATCCTACTAATATACATTAAAAAAACAATTAATACAACAGTTATACGTAACTAGAGGTCAAAAGGTCATTGACCTTTTACAAAAACTCAAATTTTTCCTAACAAAATTATTAACTGCAATGTCTTATTCCATAATTGCCGATGCATTTGATGAAACTTGTGTTTAGAGGTAACATTTATGCCTGCCAATAAAATCTAAATAACTACAAATGTGTATAATATGTATTTCTTACTCTAAAAACTAATTGATACAACAGTTGTTATGTAACTATAGAGGTCAGTGACCTTTTACGAAAACTCAAATTTTCTTAAAATAGCGTAAAACTAAATTATGTTTATTTATATATTGGAAGTATTTGGTGCAAATAATGTTTTTCCTGTACCTATTGTATCGTCATGAAATAGGAAAAATGATGCTAGCTAGAAGAACATTGGAATTCATTAGCGGTATGTACTATTGCTGATTAATTAATGAGTCTTGAAATTTGGAATCAACTCATGATTTACGCCTAGTATAGATAGATTTTTGATGATTTTAGTATCAACGAATGTACGTAATGACAAGTATTGGATCTCCCCAGGGTTGCGTCCTCTCTCCTCTCCTGTATATTATATACACGGATGACTATCGCAGCAAACAGGACAATAGTCATCTTGTCAAATTTGCTGACGACACTGTCTTGCTGTCTCTCCTTAAAAATTCACAGGACGGCCATGGTTCCGCATTAGATGGAAGTGAATGTGACCAAAACCAAGGAGATGATTGTAGATTTTAGGAAGGAGAAAGGACGCAGCCCTCTGGTAGCCCTCATAAATGACGAACCAGCAAAATTGTCCATTCCTTTAAATACCTAGGACAATCTCAGCTGGGAATTAAATACAGAGGCAATAGTAAAGAAAGGGCACCAGAGACTTTATCTGTTAAGGAAGCTGAACCATTTTAATGTCGATAAAGTAATTCTCAGGGTTTTTTATAATTCCTTTATTGAGAACGTTTTAACTGTTTTACTTTATATGCTGGTTTTTTAGTCTTAGGGTAAAAAATTCTAAAAAATGTTAACCATGCCTTGTTCAGTGATTTCGAGCTCATGCCTCATGGGCGTCGCTTTCGATGCCTGGCATGTAGAACACACCGTAAAAGAAATTCTGTTTTGCCAGTTGCCACCCGACTCTTAAATTCTTGAACTTTGACTCTTGTTATATTGTACTGTGTATTGTGATATTTTTGTATATTTTGTAAGATCATTTTAATCCAGACCTTTTTATTTGAATTGCCCCGTGTGGGATGATATTGTTTAATCCTTCAAATAGAAAAGGACTCACAACTATGTCATCAGTATCACTTTCTTGTTCGGGTATCAGTACAGTGCAATGCCGTTGCATTCACCACATGTAGTTATAGTTACCCCTGAAGGCTTCAAGGAGATACTCAGGTGCTGGCTTTAAGTCTGTGTGTAGAGGAACCATGTTTCCATCATCTGATCTTCCATCCCCAATCTTCGGTACACATATCAACCCCACTCCATTGCTAAAAGATAACTTGAACTTGAACTTGAACATGATGTTATGTACCTTGGTTGTGGTACGATTATGAAGTTATATATGCAAGGTTGTACTTGTAGATGGGATGGAGTCAAAGGCATTCCACGTTCTCCAGGTCGTCTATTGTACAGACACACTAAATCATTTTCTCTAGCAACCAGAATGTCATCCTTTGTAGCTTGTTTGCATCTGAAGACTACAGCATAATGTCAGAAATAAGTGCAATGACAAGCTTTTTTTAGAGCCACTTGTTTTCCAATTCCAAAAACTCTGTATGTTTTGTCACCAGTATCGCATGAGCAAACAGAAGGTTATCACAGATGTCTCTCAAAAGTACTGTTTGAGCCAGTTTGATAGTCCAGCATCTCAGTTCCAGTCTAAAGAATATCACAAGATGTTTTAAATGCTTGATTGCAGAGGAGCACTAGATAGATCCGTGTCATCGGATAATGACAGATGTTTTCCTGTTTGCTGATTCAATGGTTTTTTGTACTATCCGAAATAACATCTGCATCAGCAGCTGCATTCACTCATTGCCATTTTATTCAAGTACGGGTACTAATTACGAAGATTTATAAATTGTCGTTTGTTACAGAAAGTGATCCTATTTTGTGGAACATGTCACTGGTAAAATGTACAGGGATACTACCACCTGACCCGCCTTACCATGTGCGCCATCTTTGGTGGATGAGCCGCTTTCATAATCATCAAAGACTATGATGGCAGATCGCATCAAGTCTCTACACTATTCCATGGAATGCTGTGCAGTAGAGCACTACCATCTAGAATGTAGGCCTATCGGACATCATTCAGTGAGTTGGATATGTTAGACTATTCATTGTTTCCACATGGCATCATGTTGGTTTATTAGCTGAAAGTATTGTAAGTTGGTTGTTTCAAAAAGTGCTGGTGGATAACAAAGTTCATGTTCAAAAACTTCCTTGTTGTCACCTCGAGTCTCCTCTGGAACTGTAGGATCGATGCACACATATTTGCCTGTATGTACTTTATTGCCAGGATCTTGAATACATTGCAAGACTTTCTGGCCTAACATCCGTCCAAAATATTCAATGCTTAATACCACATTGCCAATATTCCGAGTCACCTGCAGTAACTCCCGTGTCAATGGTATGAAGTCCAAATGGATTTTCCAATTGCTATTGTGTTCCTGACGTGTGGCCAAAGTTCTTATGTTGGCCGCTGCTGGAGTAACGCCCTGATACTATTGCGAGGCATTACATTCAACGCAGATTTGGTCTGGATGTACTCATTCCTAAATCTCTTGTCAAACCTCTGGTTTTCTTTGAGGCTTTTCATAGAAACCTTTTCAATCACCAGGTCTGTTGACAATCCAGCCCAGATGGTCCGAACGTCATACAACATGGAGGTCATTGTCAAACTGCTGTTGAACATCTTTGTATTTCTACTGGTTAAAAAATCGTTAAAATACTTACACATCCCAATATAAATACTGTAACCATGGCAACACAAATGCCATCTGGAAAAAAATGGAATGTAGATCATTCAGAAGCAACAGCAACAGGAACTCATCTGCATCTTCAGCTGGTCATGTGTATCGCTTTGGACTGAAATGTTCACCCCAGGGTATCCCTGTGTGTATACCATTGTTGTTTAGAGCGAAAACAACATTTTTAGCTAAAATTGACACATTATGTTGTGTTTTTCCGCAAAAATGACATGCTAAATAAAATGTTTTGACTATAAGTTTGATATCACTGAATAGGAAATTTAATAAACTTTCGGATGACATAAATCACACTTGTATATAATGTATTTCAAATGGTTAAATATATGTAATTAATGGGGCATATTAATTTTGACTTAAAATGACCTTTATTGACCTCTGACCCCTTGACCCAATGCTTGGATTTTCGGTGACTTTTAGTATGTCGTTCTACACTTTATATGGAATTCAAAAATACTTACTTTGTTACTATTGCAATTTGTGGTGGGTATATCATTAGATTGACTGGACTAGAAACACACTTAAAAGAGAGCAACGCAATGTCTATTAAAGGTTATAACTGGGTTGGGAAAGAACGTAACGGAAAGAAGGGGGGTGGTATTGGGTTATTCCTATCAGACAAAATAGTGGTTACATCTGAAAATATTTTAAACTGTATAGATGATGATTTTGAAAGATTATGGGTAAAAGTTAGCGTAGATAAGGTACCATTATATATTTGTGTTGCATATTTCCCGGTCCAGGGAGTAAACAATGATTTGACTGACGATCTATACGCCCAACTGCTCTCTGAAATAATTAGAATTGAAGAGAAGGAAATGAATCCTCTTATTCTACTTCTAGATGATTTTAACGCACGGATTGGTGACTCCATATATAACGGAGACCCCGTAATAAACTCAAATGGAGAAAGGCTAATACAATTTGCTAAAAACGCTAATTTAACTAACCTTAATAGTACTATTTTTTGTGAAGGTAAAATAACATGGCAAAGAAATAATCAACAAAGCACGATAGACTACATGTTATACTCAAAATCCTTAGTAAATTATGTAAATAAACTAATTATTGATGAGCATAGACAATTTAGTTTTGGGAGTGACCATTGTGTGTTATGGTTAACACTAAATAATCTTAACATAAGTAATCAACAGACAAGTAATCAAAATATACCAATTTGGGATATTAAACATAACCAAGATTATTCCTTTTATCAACAAAAAGTTGAAGAAAAATTTAATGACTGGAATGTTAGTAATGAAACGAATATCAATACTACATGGGATTTTTGGAAAAAAACAATTATCGAGGCAGCCACTGAAGGTATCGGAATTAGACATGTAAATAATAAAAACAAACCATGGTTTGACAAAGAGATAGACGATGCCATCAAAAAAAGGAAAATTGCGTCGCGAGAACACAGAACATGGGTTAAAAATAATAAAATTACTAATAGGAACTGTACTTATAATAATAACAAAAATAATACTATGAATTATGATAATGGCGTTACACTGTGGGAGCATTATAAAGAGACACAGAAACATGTTAAGCAACTTGTTGCACAGAAAACCTCAGAAAAACGTGTCAGCAAATCTATTGAAATTGCAAACAAAGGTGGTAAATCTTGTAAAGACTTTTGGAAAGTGCTAAAAGGCAATACAAATAACAGTAAAAATATTCAATGTATTAAATCAAGAGACTCTGGTGAAAACATTGCCGAAAAAGAGAAAATGAATGAGGTTGTAAACGATTACTGGGAAAATCTTGGCAAAACCAATATGAATCTTAATGATTGCGGTACTTACCTTACAAGCCGTTTTGTTAATAATATTAGAAATCAAACAAAAACAAATTGTACATATGCTAAAGATGTTGACGAAAATTGTTTGTATGATGTTAAGATTGATTATGATATTGTAAAAGAGGCTATCCTAATGGCAAAGAATAATAGGTCACCAGGTCTAGATAATATAACAAATGAATCAATTAAGAATGGTGGCGACAAATTAATTAGACCTATTTTTACAAATTTTAAAACTAGAACAAATACCAAGCGAGTGGAATATTAGTGTAATTGTTCCTATTTACAAAAAAGGGGATCGCAATGATCTCAATAATTATCGAGGGATATCGTTAACCTCTTGTATATCCAAAATTTTTAATAGGATAGTTGCCAAAAATATCTCTCTCTGTATCTTGAAGACAATGCTATTCTTTCGGAAGTCCAGGGAGGCTTTCGACCTTCGTATAGATGCGAAGATCCTATCTTTGTTTTAAAGAGTATAGCAACTTGTCGCTTACAACAGGGTAAGCATACATACATGGCCTTCTTGGACTTCCGAAAAGCATTTGATAGTGTATGGAGAGACGACTTAATGAAATCAATTTGGAATACAGGAATAAGAGGAAAGGTATGGAGGATGATTGATAAGCTTTATGCTAATGTTAAAGGTAAAGTCTCCTCTTGTATAATGGATACAGATATTTTTGATATTGATCAAGGAGTAAAACAAGGGTGCGTTTTATCACCTGTTCTATTTAGCATCTACATAAATGAGTTAACCAAAATGTTAAGATCCAATGATATAGGTATTAGAGTGAATGATACATGGATGGGTAGCCTTCTTTGGGATGATGATTTTGTATTATTAGCTAACAATGAACTGGAAATGAAAAGAATGTTAGACCTTGCAGGAAATTTTGCTAAGGAATGGAAATTATGTTTTAATTTTGAAAAGTCAAATATACTGATAACTGGTAAACGTGTTCATAAAGTAAGACAATGGAAATTAGGTAATGGTTTTATATCTGAAACTGAATCATATAAATATCTCGGTGTACATATTTCTCGTAAATTAAATGACCATATACAAATTGAGAATGTTATAAAAAAAGGTCAAAAATTAATAGCGTATGTTAAATCAATTATCAGTAGCTTTGATAACTTTAACAGAGTATATTATGGGGATACTCTGTGGAGATCGATAGTTCTCCCATCCATCAACTATGGTTGTTCAGTATGGTGCTGTTTAAGTAGAATAGATATAGATAAATTGCGTCTCCAGCTGCTCCAAATGGCACGTTATATCTTAAAAGCACCTCGAAATACACATTGTGCCGCCTTATATGGAGAGCTTGGTTGGTCTCCAATTAACGAGATCCATAACGCTCTTCGTATGAAATACTTCCATAGAATTATAAAGATGGAAAACTATCGATGGCCAAAAATTAAGTTTATTGGAATGCTACAACTTAATTGTGAATTTAAAGACTTAAGGTATAAGTTTCTATCTTGTATAAACGATATTCTCTTGAAGTGTAATTGTGATTCCAAAATATTTTCACTACTCTCTCAAATTATAAAGAAGTCTACTTTCCAATTTCTGAAATCTTAAGAAAACTTAACTCTATAATGATAGATGAATGGAGAATTGAATTACAAAATAAATCAAGTCTCCAAATCTATGAAACATTAAAATCAGAACATGGACTTGAAAACTACTTAATTGATAAAACTAATTTTGAAGGTGCTGCATTAAAATTTAAAGCTCGTTCAAATACTCTACCTTTGAATGATAGAACTGCAAATTGGAATATTGATAATAATAAAAAATGTAAATTATTATATATTATTATTATTATTATTCTCATGAAAATGACAAACTTAAATATATTTTGGGATACTCAGATAATTTAATCGATGAAGAGTGTGAAAATATTTTGGATAGTTTTTGTAAAAGGAATGGAAAAAAATGCTAAAAAACAAGCATGGAAATTTCGAAATGATTCACTGAATTCCATGACTCAATAACTATGTTATCTACATTGCTACATTAAGTAAATTGAAAAGGGGTGGGTGAGGGGGTTGGTGGGTTTACGTAATAACCTGTGTTTAGTCAGGTGATTTTATTTAATACACTTTTACTATATTTTGTTTTGTATTCATTTGTGTAAAGTAATGATCTACTGTATGTATCGATGTAAATTAGGGGGTGGGGGTAGGATAGGGGTTGATAGTTGCTTTTGCCTTTTTACTTTTCTGTTAATTGTTATATTTTATATTGTTATTGTAAAGGATGCACCTTTTTGCTAAGTGTGCCACCGATCTAAAGGTGTAATTCCAAATAAATAAATAAATTAAACAAGAAATATTTCTTACAAAAAACGCCGCGTAACTTGTTGACTGGACAGTTGTAAGAACAGTCTTCATTAATCTAATATAATAGGTCGGCCAATCAAAACGCAAGTGAACAATTGGGACTTTACTTGTGATTTATGTCATTGGCCTGTCAGCACAGTCGTTTCTTTCTATAATTAAACGCACAAACTTGTATTGGGAATAATGTATGTGGTTATTACTATCGCATTTAGGTATTGATAATAATAAAAATATGGCTTTTGAATATATAATTACTGTCTGTAGAATAACATTTATACATTTTCGGTTCGCGATGAAAAGTTATATGAATGGATTTGTAATAATTATTTATAATAATAGTATGGGTTGTATTATTGCTAAGCTATCACCAAATCGCGTTATAACATTATTTCTCAGGGTTTTTTGCACCATTGATCAATACCAAACGCGTATCGGTATTATAGTTTTTAATGAATCATTACATTAATAAAAATACCCAATTAAATCAATCGCGTCAGTCCAATTCCGACTTATGTTTCGATCACATAGTTCTGTGTCTACACTGTCCCAACTAGTTTAACCAAAAAAGTGTGATGTGCCCAAATATGGTAGTGATATGCCCGATTATCGTAGTGATATGACATCGTCATGTCTATATAATATGGGCACATCATATTTAGTTTGATAGTATAGACAGAGCTTAAGGATTATATTTAAAAAATGTTTTCTTACATTTTGAACGGAAGTATTTATATGTTTATAAGCCCAATTTTCCAGCCTTAATTTTACATTTTGAAAAAAAGTATTTATTTGTTTATAAGCCCAATTTTCCAGTCTTAATTTTACATTTTTTAAAAAAAGTATTTTATTTGTTGGTAAGCCCAATTGTGCAGTCTTATTTTACATTTTGAACGAAAGTATTTATTTGTTGATAAGCCCAATTTTGCAGTCTTATTTTACATTTTAAACGAAAGTATTTATTTGTTGATAAGCCGAATTTTCCAGTTTAATAATAATGACCCTTCCACCACAGTGCTTATACCATATACATTTTATATGATATTGACCGTGGGTTCTTTACGCCTCTGATGCATTTGTTTTTATTGTACATTTTTAATAAATTATTATGTTTAGGCCTAATCACACCCAATTTAATGAAACGGTCAGATTCCGATTTCAATTGAACGAAAGTAGTACTGTATTTATTATTCATTGATAAGCCAAGGGTCCCATGGCGTTAGCCGATATCTTGAGCATTTGACTCTTGTGTCAACCTGTAACACAAATCATTTTTCAAAATCTAAAGAAAGAAACACGTCTTTTTTGTGAGTGATACACTATGGATATGCCCACGGAAATAATATGTGGACATTACAAACAATCATAGGCCTACAGTAACAAACATAACATGGCTAATAAGCATAACATTCAGACTTGTTTGTTTTCTAGTGGATTTTTATTTACTTTAGCATGTAGAATAAAACTATAAGTAACAGTGGCTATATTAATAATTATACTGATTATCCTTGATGTTATCGCGTCTAATAATAAAATATTTTGTTGTTGATAAGCCCAATTTTTCAGCCTTGATTTTACATTTTGAACGAAAGTATTTATTTGTTGATAAGCCCAATTTTGCAGTCTTAATAATGACCCTTCCACAGTGCATTTTACATGATATTGACCGAGGGTTTTTACGCCTCTATAGCCACTGATCAATACCATAATTAATGTACTTTTTTAAATGAATATGGAAATGTTTCAACATACCCAATTAAAAAAAACGGTCCGTTTTCGAGTTCAATCTTTTGATTAGAGAGGTTAGAGTTTCATTTTGAACGAAAGTATTTATTTGATTGATAAGCCAAATTTCTAGTCCTAATGATTTGAGATTCAACGGGTTTTGCTTTCAATTGTATAATAATATATTTATATATCACTTGCACTGATGAAGGGCTAGTGTTGCCCGAAAGCTCTGCTAACTTTTCTGGCTGTTTACTTTATCGTTTTGATTTAGCTTTTCGCTTTTTATTTTTGTATCTCCATTGAGATCCAGCCACTGATACCCACAGCATTGTCATTTTTTTCAGTAATTTGCCTTTGGATTTATATATATATATATATAAATATAATATTAAGTATAATTATGAATTCACCAACACTTTCAGGCCCGGGGCCGAGTTTGTGTAGACCAGACTTCCATGCACAGCCACATGTTAAGGAATATGAATCTCTTTATGATTTTAATATGGTTCGAAATGATATTACACAACAACGATTAGACAGCAACTGCGCAAGAGTCCAACTAATAAAATCGGAATGATCAATTAATGATTAATTATTAATTGAACATTTACCGTAAAGTTCCTATGTAAAAGGGTCCTACAAAAAAACGAAGCTATAGCTTTTTTATGCAGGATCCCTGTTCTCAGTTGTACTGTAATTATGATGTACTGTAATTGATGACTAAATAAATGTGGAATAAATGAAATGAAATAAGGCCCATACACTAGGACGATAACGATCGACGATAAATAGACAAATGTGCATTTTTAATACATAAACCAAAAGAAATATAAACAATTCCTTTGATGAAAATTATATTTTCACACGTCCAATCAAATGACGTCATGATTAGTAAGACCAATAATATCGTGACAATACACCGATTTTATTGTTTTTATTTATCATGACGTCATTTGATTGGAATTTGAAAAACAATATTTTTATCAAAGACAGCATAAATGATTATCCTATAGGTCTAGAACGAAAACCTTTCTAATTTCTTTTGGTTTATGTAAAAAAAATGCATGCTATATATTTATCGTCCGTCGTTATCGTCATAGTGTAATCATGGAGGTATAATACCTCCATGGTGTAATTGGGCCTTTATACAAAAAAAATAAATTGATTACGAAGTTACATGTCATTTTCACCTATCACCAAAAAACTAACCTTTTCAAAACTAATTAATTGTTACGAAGCCAATTTATATTATATATTTCATTAAAACTGAACTTTACGGTAAATGAAGAGTAGGCCTAAGTATCAGTTAATATGAATAATATAACTAGTAGGTCTATGAACTTGCGTCCAGACACAGAACTGTGACATTACTATCATAAATGTTGAAACCACTTATAAAACCTTTTTTTTAAAGAAAATATAATTGTGTTAGGAGAAGGCTAATAAATAAATAGATAATGTACAAACCTTTTTCTGGATTAATTAATGGAGCAGGCGTTCCTAATAATCTGCTGCTGCTACCTAGACTGATTGTTCACCTTCTGACGATAATTGATTGGACCCCCCACGGCATCTGATAACCAACAAAAAATTTACGAGGACTGTTTCAATGATTTAATATCTGACGGCGTATTATTATAACATTGGCCTAGATTGACAGTCAAAGAAAGTCATTGTAAATACTGTATACCTCCCTTTATGTTGACAGAGCCAAAATAAAGTTTTGACCATTATCGAATGATTTATTTGACAGTGACTTATTATAATACCGGCCTGGTTGACAGCAAAAACGAAGTTATTGTTTATTGATCAAGATTTTACAGATTTCCGTCTACATCTCAATAATACTGTATTATCAGCAAAGGCTTTCATATAGACTCTCTTCTCCCAGACGTTTTTTGGGTCCAGCAGCTACCTATAAATTATAGTCGAGTTTCCAAATTCACAAAACTGTCAGTCCTACCGCTATGAAACAGCTTATTAATGAATGTGTCCTCCTGGGACATAGCTGGCTAGAGCCGCGGCGCGAAAAACCGCCTTGGAGACATTACAGAAACAAAGTACAGATATTTTCCCTCTAAAAAAAATGGTATCGTCGAGAATATGTTCCCCTGGCGGACATACCGCCTGGTAGACATACCGCATGGCAGACAGTCTGCAGCAGGATCTCTATCGAGGGAATTCAGGAAGTAGCCGGCCAAGCAGCCACAGGAGGCGGGGGGGGGGGGGGCGATTTTTTTTTTCGTACATAAGTTGGGGACCCCTTCATGAAACGTCACAAAATAAACATGAATAATTCATCAGTTAAATTTGTTGTTCCGTGTGCACCCAAGCGTATAGCAACAAGAAGTGATTACACAACTGCGATACGATACTTTCTACAGTAGGCCTAGGATTATAAGTAAATTCACGTGATTGCCTTCGCGCACTCTTCTTCACACAAAATGTGTCGAGTCGAGGCTAATCGACAGCTAGGCAAGACATTAAACTAAGTAGTAATTCATTGGACATAGCCCAAAGAAAGCTTAGACCCACAAGAATAAAGAATGTGTATAATTTGTGTACTGTATTTTTTTAATTCTGCTATTTTATTATCAAACAATATGCATGTACTCAAAGGAACTTTAAAAATGTGCGTATATGAACACATGAGATGGGAAGATTTGACCCACGAGAATAAAAATGTATTTTTGTGTAATGTTTATTGTTTAATTTTGCTGACTTATTACTCGGATTGTGTCATACCAAAGATAGTTACACTATAGTGTAACTATCTTTGGTCATACCTAACACACACACGTCACACACACCCACACAGCTACTACTAGAATAGACATGGGTTTAGAGACTAATAATTAGGCCTAATAGTATTAATAGAAACTATAGTTTTAACACGTAATTCTTTAGTAAAAAATTATATTAAAAACACCATAAACTAAAGGCTGATTATTTCGACAATCCAGGGAGTTGTTATTAATAACAACTCCCTGGACAATCCACACAAAACGCCGCTATTCTTCTATGAAATCGCACGCCGCAACAACAGCGGAGATAGGCCTAGAATCGTACCGCACTTGTGTAATCACTTCTTGTTGCTATACGCTTGGGTGCACACGGAACAAGAAAATTTAACTGATGAATTATTCATGTTTATTTTGTGACGTTTCACGAGGGGGTCCCCAACTTATGTACGAAAAAAAAAAATCGCAGGCGGGGGATTAGGCTACACGATATACACGGATACGCAGTAAAATCGCCGTTGTTAGGATTCCGACACCGGAACTCAACTGCCCACCGTTAGGGAATCCGACACGCTATTGCGCATGCCCAAAGCTCTGGGAAGTGAATTATAGCTTGCACCAAAGAATATATATCACAAGAATGAGTATTCCGCGATTTTTGCATGAGAAATTTGTAACAGAGAGCTCCAGTGAGTGATGTCCGCCCTCATAAGGGCGGATGTATACATACTAAATAAGACTTGATTTAATAGATATTATACATGTCACATTAAATAGAATTATGATAATAGTTTTTGAAATTGTAAACTATTTTATAATACATATTAATTAACAAACTAGTGTACATTCACTTTTACAGACAATTATTTACTATCATGCTAAGTTAGTTCACAAAAAAGGCCTAACACAGGATCTCTATCGAGGGAATTCAGGAAGTAGCCGGCCAAGCAGCCACAGATCTTAAATACCACTTATTCTTCGATGATCTTGAAATCCATAATGAATTTAAAATTACACCAAATCAATTGACCCATGATGTATACGAATTAGCAAGTATTTTTTTCGACAAACATTGTAACATTTTTCTGACCATGGCTTGGAACACACAAAATGATATATATACAATACAATTCCTTCTCAAACTTAATTTATTCATTTTCTTAATATTTAATCTGTCTTAGTTTTCTTAAATTTTTTTTTTGTAATTTTGTTCTTATGTCTAATTTCTTGTTTTGTATTTATATTTAAGTGTGTAGGCCTATGTATTATTTTTCACTGTAAACTTGTTGCACATCTCATTGAGATGTGCAACAAGTTCAGTTCAGTTCAGTTCAGCAACACCAAAAATCAACGAATCGTTACTCACACGGCCTATTCTTTACCATTGCCGTGTACTACTCTACGCCCGGTAAATTAAGTATTGTTTTTATGATATAAATTAGTATAAAATACATGTTATTAATAGGACAAAATGTTAAATGTCATTAACATTTATTTGTTTTACCAGAAACAAGTTAAATATAGGAATATTATTAAACTATCCTTCGTGAAAACGCGTAAACACCAACACGCCCGGTCACGCTATCGTATGTAGCGCCCGGTTGATAAAGCAAACTGTTTATACGGCAGTTTTTACTAAATAAATTGCATAAAACGAACAATTAAATATCCAAATAGTATTTAACATGATGTTGGCATGTAGTTGATAACATTTTTTATCATGAAAATACTACCGGTGGTCCAGCCTTTGATTAGTGAAACCGTCACAAAAAGTTGTATACATCCCAGATACATCCACACTTATGGCGGCGCCCTACCACATGGACAATATTACTGTAACAGGGAAAATCGCGGATTACTCTTTCTTGTGATAATAATAATAATATTTATTTGGAACAACACTTTTTTAACAGTGGCACACATGCGTAGATGGTGCGTCCATACCAATTACAAAATTCAATACAAAAACAATGAAAAATAAAAACTGAAACGAAAATAAAACATATTTGAGATAATGACATAAAATTTGACTCGACGCTATTACAAAACTTATTTACAAACTAAAACTACACTAATATACAACTACTAATTTTGCAACAGCAATGGAAAAGAAAACACTTTTTTTTTTAAAATAAAACAGTTCAAAGTTGTAATACAATTGCATTTCTTAATTTCCAAGCACGGCTTGTGTACATTTTACAATGTATGTACAGCATAAATGTCGTGAGAGTTATTTTTGTGGAATAACGTGCTTCCTAGGACATATTGAACCTTAATAGATAGGTCACCAGAAATAAAATTTACCCAAGTATCTACACAATTTATTGCAATAAGTTTATGTTGAAGTGTTTGTAATTCTTCCATTCTAATACAATGTAACTTATTACAAATAAACAGGAAATGTTTAACATCTTCTTCACCTGACCCACAAACCTTACACTTGTCATTTAGATTATCAATGTTCCACTTATTTGTAATTTTTCCAAGTGGTAAAGTGTTTGAACGAAGTTTAAATTTTAAACTTGAGCCATAAAAATCTGTTTTATCCAGTAGGTAAGGTTCTAGGCTAGGTGACTCTTTTATCAAAGAGTAATCAAGCAAAGATGATTTTCTTAATACTTCTTGTTTCCAAAAAGTAGAATACGATTGTTTAATTGTATTTTCAAATGGCTTGACCCAGTTTATATCAATATCAGTACCTGTACATATATCATTAAGAATGGCATTGAAATCGAACTTAATATAATCACAAGTTTTTTCAAATTCATTAATAAATTGGTACCTTGAATTAAAATTCTTATGTGTAATAATTGTGTTTAATATAAGTTTTGGCCAACGATACATTTCCATACACATAACATTTCTTATATATTTTGCTTTAAAAATATCCTGAGTTACTTTAATTGGTTGCCAACCTAGATCGCCATAAAGTGCCTCTTTTGCAGTGCTTCTACTCGCTTTAAGAATTGTTCGCGCCATTTGTAATTGAAGAGACTCAATCCTTTGTATGTCTTTAGTATTTGTATTGACACATACAGCACAAGCATAGTTAATAGTCGGAAGGCCGATACTTCTCCAAAGGATATCTCCATATACAACACGATCAAAATTGTTGAGTCTATCTATAATAGATTTAATGTACGCAATGATCCTATTGCCCTTTTTAATAACTTGATTGATGTGGAAATTGTCTTTTATTTAGATTTCTAGAAATGTATACACCAAGATACTTATATGTTTCAACTTCAGATATAAAAGTATCCCCCAATTTCCAAAGTTTTTCGCTATTCAGATTCTGGCCTATTATCAAAACATTTGACTTTTCACTATTAAAATTAAATTTCCATTTTTTAGCAAATAAGGATACTAAATCTAACATTTTATTGAGTTCTTTTTCGCTATCTGCTAAAAGTACGATATCGTCGGCCCAAAAAAGGCTACTACCAAGGCAGATATCGTGTATGCGCACACCTAACGCGTGTTCTCGTAATAATTTAGTGAGTTCGTTCATTATTATGCAAAACAGGGTTGGGGAAAGGACACACCCTTGCTTAACACCTTCTTCTATATCAAAAGACTGTGTTTCAATGTCACCAAATCTTACTTGCCCCTTAACATTGTCGTACAAGCTACTTATAATATTCCATAATCTACCACGAATTCCAATATTCCATATTGCCATTAGCAATCCATCTCTCCATACGCTATCAAATGCTTTTTTTATGTCAAGGAATGCTAAGTAAGTCTTCTTGCCTTCCGCAAGTCGGCAACTAGCAATGTTTTTAAGAGTGAAAATGTGGTCTTCACATCTTCGGTGGGGTCTAAACCCTCCCTGAACTTCTGAAAGGGTATTGTTTTCTTCTAAGAAGTCTGAAACTGTGTAATGTACAACTCTATTGAATATTTTAGAAACGCAAGATGTTAAAGATATTCCTCTAAAGTTATTTAGGTCCCTTCTATCACCCTTTTTATATATTGGTACAACAATGGTACTATTCCATTCCGACGGTACTTTTTCAAGACTAACAATTTTTTTGAATAGTGATAACATTAAAGACCCCTTCCCTGCAATTTTGGACGTTTTTTGGAAAATAATACATATATATCACTTTAAAAACATTAAACCATGTCATTCCTTGTCTTAAATGTACGTTTTATGGTAAATTATGATAAAAAGTGAGAAACAATGCACTACCTAAGTAGCTCGCGGCGATCGACCTCTCGTGGACGGTCTTAGGCCTAGCCTAGCTAGGCTTAGTTTTGTAGGCCTAGCTGGTAAACATCGATAACGTACGAACATCGTACGCTAGCTATATACCTAGCCTGACGTTGTATAGTTGCTGCATTAATTGTCTTTCTATTTTTGCCAGACTCCGTTGATACAAATTGGGGAAAACCCGGTATTTTCGCTGAAAAGTTAGGAGTCTTCCATTTGTTTTGGCTTCACGATCGATCGAAAAGTGGGCGAATTACAGGTGAAAAACAAAAATATCAATACGCGCGCAATGCATTTTGGGATTTATAGCGGGCCGCTATAATTATTAGAATCGATTTATTTTTCACATTTTTAACCGTTTAAAGACGAAAAAAGTTATCGCAATAGGACCATGTAGTATTATTTTTACATTAAATATAGTTTGTGATCTTAAATTAGATCTCAAAAACGTAGGGAATGGGGCTTTAATCTATTTAAAATCGTCCCACCGTTTTTAAGTAATTCATTAGATATATTGTCAGAACCAGCAGATTTGTTGTTTTTTGATTGGTAGATAGCAGATTTAACTATATCTAATGTGAGTTTAATGTTAACTATTGATTTGGTGCTATCCTCAACATTTTGCCTACAGTCATTATTTATTTTAAGGTTATTAACGAAATTGACTGTCTCTATATAATCTTTATCATACTCGGAATTTAAATTTCTATTCATCTTTCCTAGTGTACTCCAATACTCTAAGACGGTATAGTTCATTTTATTTCGGTCACAAGTTATTTCATTAGTGCCCGGTATTTTTAGGCATTGTACAGTGTCATTTTTGCGCGTATTTCCTTTAAACACTTTCCAAAAGTCACGGCAATTACGACCACCGTAAGATATATATTCTTTGATCTAGGCTAGTTCGCCGTTTGGCGCAGCTATGAAATGATCCATCGCTGTTGATATAAGTATAGAGTCGCCCCGATTACCTCGCTCTGGGCATGCGCAATAGCGTGTCGGATTCCCTAACGGTGGGCAGTTGAGTTCCGGTGCCGGAATCCTAAACCACGGCGAATACTTAAGCTCGGCTAAAGGCATCCTCTCCTATTCCTATATTCTAGTGGGGGAGTCTACGGAGTACAAGCTTGGATGTAAGCCTAGCTAGTAGGCCAAACGGAAAACTAATCCAGAGAGCAGTCCTCAACTAGGCCTAGGCTACCACCAGCCAACCTATCTTTGGCCTAGCCTAGGAGTAGATGGTAATTGATTTCAAATCATTTTCGATCTTGAATTAGGCTAGGCATATCCTAGGCCTAGGCCTCCTCTAGCTAGGCCTAGTAGGCCTAGCTAGCTAGTTAGGGCCTAGGCCTAGTCCCCTATATAGGCCTGCTAGGCCTAGGGCCAGGCCTAGATAAAAATAACAGGCGTAGGCCTAACCTAAGGCTAGGGCATCTACCATATGGCTCGCTAGGTCTAGACGAGGCTATCCTTACGACAATATATGTTGATTTAACGCATGGATGTTTGACTATAAAAAAAATGCACTTGTCAATTGTATGTAGCCTACTAGGTATACAACCCCCCGGAAGAGGTGTGTCATGGGTGCGTCATTTTTTACAAAGTTGCCGGTCTCAAAGGCAATGCATATATGTCAACTTTAGTCAATAATGACTGCTGTTAGATTCTCGGAGAAATCAAATTTTTAACTTGATTTTTACCAGTTTCTGAAAGCATTAATTTGTAATAGTACATATTAATGAGCAACATGTGGCTACTCTCTGGTTAAGATATGTTGTTACAAAAGGTATTCGGTAGTATTAAATGTTATTTAGGTGTTTAGTAAGTAGGGTCCCACTTTTAGGCCAATTATTGTTTATATACTTTTTGTGGTTATTAATATCTGGTTTTTAAATGTGTTTTGAAAACTAAACATTTTGGGCAATTGGGAATTTCACAAGAAATTTTTTACAAAATAACACTGAGTAAGGTATTGTATGTATAATATCCCTGTCAATGTCATCTGCACTGCCTGACCATGGAGGAAATAGCCTGGCTTTTCTTGGCAGTAATTAATTAAATATGTAAAAGAATCCTGAAATCTGAGATGCCCTATTATTCTCTGTAACTAATTAAATTAAGTTTAAATTTGTTTGCATCACAAGCATTTTAGTCCGGTGGCAGGGAAAAAAACCAAAAAAATTGTTGTGATTAAGAGTCAAATGTCAATATTGACCAATCATAGAACGTACCTATAAAACCAAATAAAAACTAATATTTAACAAAAAATGGATGTTTTCTCACGCAATGTAAAAGATTACCTTCCATATTGAATGTAAATATGTGTATTTCTAACAATTTGATACTAAATTTAAGTTTCTACGACCTGTACTTACAGAGATAAGAAGATGCCCTGGTATGTATGTCAAAGGTCAGAAATGTCATTTCCGGTCATTTTTTACTAAAATGTTTCATTAGACTGAATATGAATGTATACCTTCTGAACATTTTGAGACCAAAATTTACTCGCTGTGACCAGTGGTTGCCGAGATACAAATACCTATTTGTGTTTATTCATATAACCCCTGGCCTTGACCTTTTGACCTTTTGTAACATTTTTCAAAATGTGTAACAAATAACTAAATGTATATTTCGAACAATTTGAGCCCAAATTCAAGTCACTACGGCCAATAGTTACGGAGATACAGAAATGCCCTGGTTTATGGGTCAAAGGTCAGAAATGGCATTTCCGGTCATTTTCGACTAAAATGTTTCATTAGACTGAATATAAATATGTATACCTTCTGATTAATTTAAGACCAAAATTACCTCGCTGTGACCAGTGGTTGTCGAGATTTAAGGACATAGTGGTGTTTGATTTTATAACCTTAGACCCTGACCTTTTGACCTTTCGCCACATTTTCAAAATGTGTAACCAAGCCAAAAATGATTGTTTGACCACCCTAAACCAATTTCTGAAGTCAAATTCTCTGGACCTCAAAGTGCATACGAAAGTTGATCTAGCTACTAGAGTAATATAAACCTTCCAAATTTATAATTTCTAGGCATGCATTAATTATCAAATTTTCCAGAACATTCTGGTATCATGCTGCACTCTCGAAGCACAGGTGGTTTTTTTAAACTTTTCTAGACTCCGCAGTGTTCTCCCCAGGATTCATAGCAAGCGCCACGCTTCGGCCCCCCCCCCCCCCCGAAGGGGGGGGGGGGGGCATTCCGACACTAAGTACTTGAGTCACAGCCCCACCATGGTTGGGGCTGTGGCGAAGCGATTTTTAGTAATTTACACCCTAGATGGCCGGAAATGGTACTCTCGCACATAACATTTATGTTGAATGACACCTCTGGTTTGGCCGGAAATAACACTTATAGCGCGCTAGCAAACAACCCCAAGCCCCAATGAAAAAAATAGGCCTAATCTATTAGCCTACTCATCAGTAGGACAACTCTAGTTGGCCGGAAACGAAACTTTATAGCGCACTAGCAAACAGTAAAACCATCGTAGCATACTTTTTCCGCCAGTAAACATACGCGAAGAAAAATTTTTGCGTTCATTACGAACGTCAGGGGGAAGCCCCAATGAAAAAAATAGGCCTAATCTATTAGCCTACTCATCAGTAGGACAACTCTAGTTGGCCGGAAACGAAACTTTATAGCACACTAGCAAACAGTAAAACCATCGTAGCATACTTTTTCCGCCAGTAAACATACGCGATAAAAAAATATTTTTGCGTTCAATACGATTACGAACGTCAAGGGGAATTCCCCGATGAAATAAAACTAGGCCTACTCATGAGTAGGACAACTCTGTAGTTGGCCGGAAAAACACTTCATAGCGCGCTAGCAAACCGCACGATCGTAGCCTGCTTTTTCCGCCGGTAAACATACGCGATAAGAAACATTTTTTGCGTTCATTACGAACGTCAAGGGAAAAAAAAAAAAATGCCTACTCTTCAGTAGGACAACTCTGTAGTTGGCCGGAAAGGACACTTCATAGCGCGCTAGCAAACAGCCCGATTGAGCCTACTTTTCCGCAGGTAAACACTGTACGCGATAATGGCGGGTAAACATATGCGATAAAAAAACATTTTTTGCGTTCAAATACAAACATCGGGGGCAAGTCCCGATGAAATAAAACTAGGCCTACTCATTAGTAAGACACCTCTAGTTGCCCGGAAATAAGACTTCATAGCGCACTAGGAAATAGGAAAACATTCGAAAGAGAGACATGGCAGTAACAAAACACGTGCTTACATCTTTCGGCGGCGGCCGGTGAAAGCACCATGTGACATACAGTATCGCAGTACTGATATCACAATACCATGTGACATCCCTTGTCACTCGACTTTCTCACGAAGTAGGGCCTAAAACATTCTAGCACCGATGTACAAATGTACCTTAAGTTAAGTAAAATAAGACTTTAGCGCACTACCAAATAGGAAAACGATCGTAGTCTTCTTGGACTTGAATGTATTATACGATCAAAGCAGCTAGCATTTAATTGCGCCTAGAAATCATTTGATGACGTGCGTATGTTACCGAGGAAAGAGTAAATCCCACCGATAGAGTCGATTAATTAAGTGTGAATGTGATATTGAAAATAATATCATCGATATTTATTTTTAATACACATAACATTTTTACAAGAAAAACAATACAATCAATCATTTACTTTATTTACAATATACAAGTTACTACATTTTAGACAACAGCCAAATACTAGAGATCGAAAGAGAGACATGGCAGTAACAAAACACGTGTTTACATCTCTCGGCGGCGGCCGGTGAAAGCGAGTCTCAGTTGTTTAACACTTTGTTACGCAGTCTTTTGTTTTTCGTCTAGTGGTCATGTCACGTGTCTCGTATGCATTAGGCTCTTTATGCATGCCGCCGCGCCTCAGCTCTAGAGATAAAGTACCGTACCTGCCTGTTAATCTATTTTTAGATTGTTGTGGTTGATATTTTTAAGCGTCACGGATAAGGTTTTAAGCGTCACGGCCGACCGTAAAGCGTCACGGTAGAGAACCCAAGCGTCACGGTACCGTGACGCTTCAAAGGCCTGGGGAGAACACTGCTCCGTGCGAAGACAAAGATTAAGCAAGTTCTTGCTCTTCTTCCTCTTCAGCGGATGATGCTGCCATTGTTGCCCACTCCAAATCTGAATTACAGGCATCTTGCAGCTCCTTTTCAAAGGCTTGCTCAGATTTTGGAATGTTGATCAACAGTAATCATGGCTCAGGGTGCAGATGCAGAACCACCTAACATTTTAATTTATAGTAAACCCTTACTTAGAAGTTGTAAGAAAATTCACCTATCTCAGTTCTACAGTAAGTGACGCTAACTCACTAGATGTTGAGCTTGATACACGTATTGGAAAATCAGCAACCACTTTTGGAAGACTTCATGCTCGTGATTGGAACAACCATAACCTTACCATCAAATTGAAGACTCATATCTACATTGTGCTAAGTGTCCTGTTATATTGCTCAGAGTCCTGGACCATGTATTGTCATCAGGAGAAAAGACTAAACTCATTTCACTTTCGCTGTCTGCTTGGCGTGATCGTGTATCCAATAGTGCTGTGTTGTCAATTACTGGTACAAATGATATATTTACGATGCTTAGAAAATGGTGCTTACGCTGGTCTGGTCATGTTATTCGGCAGGAAGATTACCGTCTACCAAAAAATATTTTCTACGGTGAACTGGCTGACTAACCTCGACAACGCGGACGTCCAAAACTCCATTTTAAAGATGTTATTAAGCGTGATCTGTTTTCTTTTAATATTCCCACTGGTTCTTGGGAAACTCTCGCCTCTAATTGAACATCCTGGGGTTCTAAATTGGTAACTGGTCACCAATTATCTGCCAATGCTTATGTTGCTGAATGTGAAAGGCTTCGCAGTATTCGTCACCAGAGTAGTTAAAAACCTAAATAATGTTTTGGACCTGAGGTTATCTTCTGTCATGACGGGATTGGGCCATATATATACTGTACCTTGATTTAAATTTTACACGGAATGCAAACCATGCACATCAATTTTGGTTGAAGGTAAAGTAAATTCTCTAAAGTACTGAACCTTAATTGCTCATATACTGTAGAAACATGTGACCATTTGGAAAAAAATATTTACCTGGAGAAAGGTACTGGAGCCAATATTTTCAGTTACATAACAGGGGCGGTCGCAGAACTATTTTAAGGGGGTTGCCCAAGAGTCCTCTGAGGGCCGTAGACACTGAGTATTTGCGCCACAGGCCCCCCATGGGTGGGGCCTGTGGCGAGGGAATTTTTGTTAAATGACACCCCTAGATGGCCGGAAATGGTACGCTCGCACGTAAAATTCACGAATAGATATGATACTCTATATCGGGATACACAGTAGCAAACAGATCGTATCACGCCTGGTTTTTCCGCCGGTAAAACACAAGCGAAAAACCAGGATAACATTGTTTGGTAGGTACTTCCGATAATTGAATAAATTCTAGCAATTAAAATCAATGAATACAAATTAATTATTATCAATTAATAATTAAAACAATTTAGAAAAAAAAATGTGAAGCTGCTGCTATAAATATATTGAGCAAAACTTTAAATTTTATTATTTTGAAATAAATGCTAAAATAAGTCAGTAAAACCACAATTTCCTAAATTCATTTTCATTTATCCACTTTAAACTGTACAACCACCATCGAAATTTGCAGAAAGAAGCAATTAAACACTGATTTTCAAAGTTCGTAACGTCCGTAATTATTAAGGAAAATCGCCCAAATATTACGGAAGTAGGGAAATGAAGATAATATAGTCTTTTCCCCCTGGACTTCTATAACGTTAATAGTTAATCTATAATATGATGAAATGGGATCTAAATTTTAATTTAGTGGCAGAAAAAAACATTTAGTATGAAATTAAGGGTGTTGCCTGGGCAACTGGGGCAACACCCCTGCGTCCGCCCCTGCATAATGATACAATTATCTACAATGATACAACTCACTATACTAAATGTGTTGATTATGTTTAATGTTAAGGCTAGTTTTTCAATATTATTTATTAGCTAATTTAATAATTAAAGTGTTTGTTTGTTTTGTTGTAGATTAAATAGATCTGTGATTGCTAGTAGAAGGCAGGGATGGCTGATATTGAAACAGACGCTTTTGCGTCAAATACTGGCATAGGAACAATAAATAGCAATGATTATGCGCAGTTGGAGAATAGAAATATGCAACTAGAAAAAGAAAATAAAGCATTAAAGGAAATGTTAAAAGAATTGAAAGAAAACTGTCAAAGCATTCTTCAAAAGTCAAAGGATAGAAAATGCTATGAAGATGTTATGAAAATGTTTTCAAAGTTGAATTTAGATGCAGAAGACTATAGTCTGAAACAGAAGAACATTGGAATAAAAAGTATGTGCAGTACATATAATGTAGTATTATATTTATATAGATGCGTTGAGGAAGCAAAAGTTCTCAATTGAAATCAAGAGCGAATATATATTTATGAATTAGATAGAACACGGGCGTCTATTACACGGTGTTTCATGTTAAACGATCTTCAGATAGACTGAACAATACCATATCTCGAGGTGTTATAAGGCTTTAGTCAGGTGGTATGTAAATTTTCTTGGTGTGACGACATTTTGAAATCAGTTCAGACCTTTTGTTTAACAAATTTGTTTTGTTTGCATTTAGAATACATAGCTTTTCATCTAGACAAAGACTACAACGCCCATAAACGGCGTTCTTAGTGGAGGAATATTTAATTACTTTCCATTTAATTGTAAACATTACGTCATTACTTTTCAAAGACCATACGTACTTTGAGAGCCGGATTCTTTACTGTACGTTTCTTTTTTGAAAGATTTCTTGTGATTGTTAAACCTAGTTTTAAACTGCCCACCCGTCATACCAATATATGTCTTAGTTTCGTTATTGGTTATGACGTCGGCGGAGTAGACAATTTCAGATGGGAGGCATGAACCATTTAGGGGGCATTCTGGTTTGTTGCGGCAATTGCACGCACTTTCTCGTTCTGTATGGGGGTTCATTTACATACCACCTGACTAAAGCCTTTTAACACCTCGAGATACGGTATTGTTCAGTCTATCTGAAGATCGTTTAACGTGAAACACCGTGTAATAGACGCCCGTGTTCTATCTAATTCATAAATACATAATGTAGTATTATGTATATTGTTTTCAATTTCATGACGATAGTAACTTCCAACACCGCTATTGTTTGTTTTATTTATAATTAATAAAAACTAACTAGGCCTATACTGTATTTTCATTAACATTTCAGAAGGTTAGGTTCCGGTTTAAGGTGTTGGATAATGGGAAACAGTATGAGCAGGCAAATACAACAAACATCGCTATTAATGAATATTGTTTTCCGATGTTTATCAATTGCTTTCTGACTGTTTTACTTTACTGTTGTGATTTACCTCTATGGAGATCCAGCCACAGCCTTGCCATTTTTTCAGTTATTTTATTTTGGATTTATAATATCGCTTAAGATTGATAGACTGAATGGAATTTGAATCATTTAGTACCTTTTGTAAAATCAAACATACTGTACATTCAATAAAATCTTTCAATTTCAGACAAGCCAACATCATTTTCATCTGGATTTTCAACACAGGCTAGTATAGATGGCTGTAGTTTATTAGCTCATCCAGAATCTGAGAACAGGTCACCTCCACCAAATATTCCAACACCATTACCACAGACAGGTACTAGGGTGACAGATCTAAGTAAAGCCCAACCTAAATCAACTCCATGCGAACATCCAGAATCTCAAATATCACAACCCAATTCTAGTGCTGTTCCAACCTGCCCACCAGAAGATTCTGTAGACAGCAGGCAATCAAGGACAACTGAAGGAGATGAGCCAGTAAGTTTAAAAACATTCTATCTAAAAAGATTATGAATATGAGGAATAACCTGAAAGTTTTAATCAGTCAATATGCGACTGCTATGTACAGGTAGACAAAACAGAGACATGCAAATAGAAATTTTTAATATAAATAGAATTTTTCTACGATGAATATTACTACCGTAGCTTAACTTCTAGTTTGTAACTAACATTGAGTTCAGTTGATGTACAATAGCAAGTTTATTGGACACGTCATCAGTCCTTTATTTCCAGCAAAGGTGGCTATATTATTGTCGTAATATTAAAAATAGATAGTAGGCTAGGCCTAAAGGCTTTCCAAGCTGCCTAGGTAAACTCGTATTTGGTCTTAGCTTGCTCGGGGAGAGTTGTCTGTACACTACTACTAGGTGTTATAATGAACACCATAGTTTTATGTTTATTTTCTTTCAAATTGTTAAATGCTAATTAATGTTCTTTTTAATGATACAAAAATATATACTGTATACTGTAGTATTTTTCAAAAATTTTGAATTGCAGTGCAACACATTTTACACATAGTAATAATTATAAATTAATCTGGGTGTACTTTATTTCCTTAATATTAAATATTGTATGTACTTTTAAAGAGCTCATTGATGTCACATGAGCCAAAACAGGAGACATCAGCACATGGTAATACAAGCAACACCCTTACTATGGGCATTCCTAATCCTACCAATTCATCAACTCTTCAGTCAACCTCGGGTAACAAACAAGATCAGCCAATGCCAAAAGTAAGTTGAACAACCAGCATGTTAAATAGATAAATATGACCCAACAATACAACACTCACTTCTGGCAACTTGCACAATTTATAGATAGCGTTATGGAAAAATGTTTGGAATTAAATGGATGTGCTAGAAAAATCTAGTGATGAGTTTCAACAAGTTTAGAGTGGGTGAGAAAAATAAAAATAACACTGCATTTTCAATTACCAAAGTTGTCTTAAGTTTATGCTATGGTTTTTTTTTGTTTTTTTTTGTTTGGTTTTTACCATATTTAATGAGGGTGACCCATCCAAGATTAGGAACCCTCAGAGGTTCACAAGACAAACATATACACAAGATGCTCTACATAAACAAAAAGTCTTATTACAAGCCTTTGGGAGTGGAGTTGTATTTTTGTCCTTAGAAAAAATCTTAACATGTGACCGGACTTGAACCCAGTACCTTTGGAGTGGTAGCTAAGCATCATAACCACCAAGCCACAACTCCACTCAATGTTAAAATTATGCTAGGTTATTTGAAGGCTTTAATATAAGTTTTAGGCAGGGTTTAAAATATTTGACACAGTTTAGAAATTGTGCTTTGTTGTCAGGGATTTTTTTTATAAATGTTATTCTTGCTTCCAATCCATTGTTACTATACTTTAAAACATCATTTTTATAAACTTTTTTTTCAGTCAAAATTGGTTACCGACGAAATGATTTTGTTTTTGAAAAAAAAAGTTGTAAAAAGTTACAAGGATTTTGCCAGAGCGCTTGCATTTGATAGTAATGAGATTTATTTGATGGAGAATAAAGAACGTGATCTTGAAGAGCTTCCATATTTGATCATGGAAAGATGGCGTGAGAAAACAGGAGCTGGTGCCACACCTGACAATTTGATAAAAGCTTTGGAATCTATAGAACGTAATGATGTCGTAATTGATTTTTGTCATCGATTCAACTTAACAAATCCCAAGAAATCTGGTAAATATCTTCTTTTTTTTGTCTAAAGCTCTCTCTACACTATCAAACTGACATAAAAAGTGTGATGTGCCCAAATATGGTAGTGATATGATGTCATCGTGTCCATGGGCACATCACAGTTTTTGTATAGACAGATCTTAAAGATTGTTTTTGGTTTAAGAGTAGTGAAAAACAAACATTTATTCTGCCATATGTTTGTAATACTGAAAGTTCTTTTTGTGTTTTAAATCATAGATCATAAAAAAATTGCTAAAAAATTGTAAAAAATGCAATTTTCTGAAAAGTCTAATTTATGATGGGCAAAAACTCTTTTTAGGCACATCCGGTAATGTAGTAACTCGGAAGGCGAAAGGAACAGGTCACAACGTACAGTTGCAGTATTTACAAAACCAGTTTGTACCAAACCAACACTCTCATCCAAACCATCCAAACTATCGACCTCCTTCTCAACAATCATTTGGTGCACCTATTCAGCAGCAACCTAGTGTTCAAGGTGTTCATAATCAGAAAGAGCCTGGTATGCATGTCATTGATGGACATTTCGAACATGGGCCTCCAAAGTCTGCATTTCATTCTAGTCCAAAACAGATAGAAATTCTGCCATTAAAAGAGGAACATTACCGTCGCCCTATTCAGACAGAACCCGTTGTTCAAACACATGTTGATAAGGAAACTACCAAACCAGTAATGAATACTAAACCACATGATCGAAATCCCATCCCTATAAATGCTTCAGATAGTAAGTTAAAAGCATTTCTTTTTTGTTTTTCTATAACTTCATACACATTTTTGTTAAATCTAGAAACTAGTTTAGCCCTGTATCAGTTGAACCTCTCATAAGTGACCACTCGTAAGCAGACAATTTACCCAGATCTGAATTCAATAACTAAATTTCATTAAAGTCAATATTGGTGTAATTCTATTTAAATACACTTTAGTTAAAAGGAATGACACACATAATTGAAAATACTAGAATTTCATGAATCTGTTCGGTAATAAGTACGGTATTAAAATTAAACAAAGAAATAAAAATAAAAAACCCAAATTGAATGTTCTTAAACAATTTAGAATCATCTGCATACAACATTTAGGTAATATCTAGAAATTAAAATAAGTACAGTAATTATTTGTAGAAAAGGGTTTAAATTATCTGATACCATAATAATGCCTACAATGATATTAATATTTAATATTTATTTATTTAACATTTGTGTTTTCAACTAGGAAGCTTAGAGGCAAGTAAATCATCATTTGAGTTGCTTTTCGAAGGTTTTATGAAAAGTGAAAAAAACAAAGCCTTTAGAGATTTTAAAAAAGGATTAGATAAGTTAAAGAACTTCAAACAAGATTACATAAGGTACATGGCAGATGAAATTGACGAGTGGGATGAAAAACAACGCAAACAGTTTCAATCAGTAAGTTTTAAATGTTGCTATTTAAAATTAGAAGTATTGACCAAAAACTAGAGGCAACCATAATGATCCTGGCTATTCTTGAATACAATTTTACTTGCCTAATAAAAAAAACACAAATGTCTATATGTGGTGTCACAATTTTCTATAATATAATAGCATTAAGCCAAAATTTGTTTCTCTATCTCCTCTTAAACCGCAAGTCTGATAGTTTTTTAGGCCAATTTCTTATCGGTCATTTTTCTACATCACAATTAGATCACTCAGGTCATTAGCGATATTGAGACAGCAGCACATGTGATCAGCACAGCTGCAGTTATAGTATAGCAGCAATGCTGCCTGGCGCCATTTCAAATGAAAACCGGGTATTCTTGCTCATGTTTCTACCTCATGCTCCTGCCAAACATAAGATTAAGCACCCTTTTTATTTACCATTTTTCCAAATGCAGTGATACCACTAGGCTAGGTTATGTTTCTTACTACTGTAATTACTATTTCTAAGCTGCTAACTGCTAGTCACAATATAATATTTTACTTCCGCCAAGGAGGTATATGTAATCGGTAGCGTGTGTTTGTTTGTTAGCAGGGATTACTCAAAAAGTAATTACAAGATCTTATTCTTCACCAAAATGATTATACAGATAGATATGTGGTCACCCATAACAAAAAGTCTTAGTAGAAATAGCTCTATATCTATTAGCCTTATAAGTTATCGCCTTAATAGATATAGCTCTATTTATACCTATTAAGGTACCTACTAATAAGTAGATTTTAGGCAGATTTTAGATAGGTCCTAATAGGTTTTAACTCAATAGCATAATTCAAAATCCCCACTAATAGTATTAGATAGATTTTTCACTATTTTTAATGTGAGTAACAAAGTTGTATACATCTATCTATTTTCTACTTACAATAGCTATACCAAGGGCTACCAGCAACCTATTAATAGACATAAACAAACTGATAATAGCCAGTAACTGTTAATAAACTATCTATTTTATACAATAGATAGATATGGACTACCAGATAGCTATTAGAAATCTATGAGTATCATATCTATCAACTGTCTACTTATAATAGCTATACTAAGGCTACCAATAACCTATCAATAGACTGTTAACAAATAATTAATAGCCACCAGTAACTATTAATCAACTATCTATTTTATATAGCTGGGAAGTAGTCATTCCATCGTTGACTCATTGAGTTAAAATCCTTAGCAGGCGAGATAAAAATGTCTACTTAAAAACTATTAGGGCTACTAAAAATAGAGCTGTTTCTACTTACGACTACTTAAATCTACTAATTTTGTTTGCTATGGGCAAGGACCATTCCATTAAATTTTGGGACCATGGTCCCAATTCTGGACCACTTTTCAGTATACTTTTCAGACCTGCTAGTGTTAAAAGATAGGACAGAATTTTTCAAAAGCCGGCGAGCAGTCTTAAAGTAAGTAGTAAACTGAAATTGCATTTTCTCAAGAACTACTTGTCCAAAAAACTTCATTTTTGTACAAGAGGCAAGAGTTATAATTTGTGATTTGTAATTTTGAAACATAATTTGATTTAATGTGCACGTTTTTTGATGCGAGTAGTTTAAAAAACCTATTTCTTTTCAAATTCACTAGTTTTATTTTCGCGTTGCTGTTCTATTGTTAGTCAACTGAAGTATTTGATAATTGAAAGGCTTGTTATATAACCATTACAACAAACTCGCATACACATGCTTGTAGTGAAATTAGCCTTAATCACAAACAGCATTAAGACACACACAAATATATTTTTTTACCGGAGAAATCTTATGTAGGAGAATTTTACAGTAGGCGGACATATGCACTCTTGGAGTGGCTTTCTAGTTATACATCCAATCACTCAATTACCTGTATACAAATAATGCATGTTTATGAATGCAATGGGGCAAACAATTTCATAAGGTGAGAGATGGAACTACAGTATAACCTTATTTACCATTGAAAGAATATAAAACATTTATTATTTGTTTATAACACACCTACTGTGAATTATGTCGAAAACCGAACAACATACTGTATTCCTAGACCTAGTTCCTAGAAGAAAGATAAACTAGCGGTATAGAAAAAATCGGCAAGCAACTCTGAAACAGACCAATTCTGTTTTTTAAGACGATTTTACATCTTGTCAAAGCCAAACAAAAGGCGGCCCTTTAGGATTTCCATCTATGCATTTTTTTTCCTTTAAAAAAACCGATTTTACTGAGTTTGTAGTAAACAATATGTGAGCTACAATCATCCAATCAAATATATTTAGGTTAATACGGGTTGTGTCCTTTTTCACAGTAGTCATTCAAATACATTTTCAAGGTAAAAGTGTGGTTTCATTTCATTTCATTATTTATTTGGTCTATTTAAGTATATACAAAACAAAAAAAACTGAAATTGGGGAGACCAGGGTCAACCTAAGTGAACTTAATCACTGTAGCTGAGCCGGTTGACCCAACCCCAAAGTCAGTTTACACATAAAAGATGTAAAGACAAAATACGGTTACAGCGAATCAAAATGAATATGAACTTTTCTAATGAAGGCTGATGGGCTTTCTAGGACTGCAGCATCTGTCAACGGTCTGGGAAGCTGGTCCCATACACGGGGTAACCTGATTGCTATAGAATGGAAAAAAGCCTGTGTCCTTGATGCTTTATGTCTGAAGCACAAGCGAATTTGCTGAATCTTATTTACTTCACAACCTAAGTGTACATTTTTGCCATTTTTTCTCAGAGTTTGAAATCAAATTTAAAAGTCTCAAATGTTCTGGAAAAGTGGATAGACATAAGTTTTCCTGGAAGTCCAAAGTTATCGGGCAAAGATGAGAGGAAGGAGAAATTTCAAGATTTTGTCCGCACTTTGCGTCGTGTTAAGGAAAAATCTGATGGGAGAGAAGATGTGGTTGTAGAAATGCGCAAACATATTATGGTTGGCATTGTTGGTAAGCATTCATTTTTTTCAGCCAAAATACCTTACTATTGAGAGCCATTTTCTTTGCCTTCTGGGGCAGCTATAATTATAGGATAGCTAGCATTAGGTTGAGGGTGAAATTTTTATTCGAAACATGGAAGCTACAATATCATACCAACTTTATTCACATCATCATATATAAATAGTACAATACAATAATTATGTATGTGTGTGTGAAAAGGAGCCAAAAAATAGCTTTCCCTAATCAAGGTTTGACTCCTGTCACAAAAAATAAATTAGTCATAATGCATTTGTTTGTTTTATCTTTATACTGGGTGACCTCTTCAGTCAAAGACTTATCTCCCAGAGGGCCCAGTTGGTGATCAGTGGCTGTGATGTACTAATACACCGGGGTAACCCCCTACTCGTCTCGAAAGATGTACTAGGTTCTTTAAAGTGCACACGAGCAAGTTGTGTACACTGGACCTACGGTTTATAGTCGTTATCCGAGAAGACTCGTTCTACCACCAGAACCATGAAGTGAGTGAGCCTCGAACCCCTGCCGATGTTATGGCTACGTGATTACGGTTCCACTGTCTTAACCGCTCGGCCACTCACTCACTCTTAACCGCTCGGCCACTCACTCACTCATTTTCATCTATCAACAATAATTCAATAAGAAAGCAACTATATGAAAGAAATAATGTAAACAAGGGCTAACATTAATATTTTTGTAAAAGTAAACATTTAACTTCTTGTCTAGGCAAAAAATGTGAAAAAAATGAGTTAGGAGGAGTGGAATGTTAGAGGCTGTCAACATAGCCAGATATCCTAATTAAACCCTTCTGATCACTCTAAGCCCTGTTGACACTTAATTTTTTGCCTCGTCTTGAAATGGCGGCCATTTTTCAAAATGGCCACCATTTTTATATAAAATGTGGATAAAATCAGATCTAAATAAGGTAGATACACAATCTTGGTGTCTAAACACATGTACTTCAGACACGGAATCCATTAGGCCTTGTTGACACTTCAGTGTTTGCCTCGTATTAAAATGGCAGCCATTTTTCAAAATGGCCGCCATTTTTATATAAAATGTGGATAAAATCAGATCTAAATAAGGTAGATACACAATCTTGGTGTCTAAACACATGTACTTCAGACACGGAATCCATTAGGCCTTGTTGACACTTCAGTTTTTGCCTCGTATTGAAATAGCGGCCATTTTTCAAAATGGCCGCTAATTTTATAGAAATGTGCATAAAATCGGATCTAAATAAGGTATATGCATGATCTTGGTGTCTAAACACATGTTTTTTTCAGGCAAGGAATCCATTAAATCTATAATAAATAAATTTAAATAGTTTAATTAATTAATTTTTTCAGTTAATGCACAGTAGCTAACATTTTTCAAAATGGTTACCTAATTTATCTGTTCATGAAATCGAAAATCTAGAATTTGTTTTACAAATTGGTAAAGGTTTAGTTTGTATAGAGCCATGACTAGGATTTTAAAGCCTCGGCTTTTGTTGAATTCATTTGCATGTAACTTCACAGATGTTTCATCTTGACTGTAGGCCCTCCTATTACATAAACTAATATTATTTACCTCCGCTAAGGAGATATATGTAGTCTATCGCGTACCCAAATTATAAACCCCAGCTGGATTTGAACTATGTCAAGCTAATAATATCTAAAGCAAAAAAATGTATCATTCAACATGCTCCCTATCAGTATCAGTGGATATATTTTGCCAAGTACTTCACTGAAGTTTCTGAGTGCTTTCATTTGTTTGTCTGTTTGTTAGCAGGATTACTCAAAAAGTTATTGCGAGATCTTTACCAAAATTAGGGTTAGATAGATATGTGGTCAAGTTCCACGGTCCCAATTTTGGACCACTTTTTAGTATTATTTTCAGACCTGCTATTGTTAAAAGATAGGAGAGAATTTTCAAAAGCCGGCGAGCAGTTTTAAAGTAAAGTAAACTGAAATTGCATTTTCTCGAGAACTACTTGTCCAAAAAACTTATTTAGATCTCATTTTATGCATATTTTATATAAAAATGGTGGCCATTTTGAAAAATGGCTGCCATTTTAATACGAGGCAAAAACTGAAGTGTCAACAAAGCCTAATGGATTCCGTGTCTGAAGTACATGTGTTTAGACACCAAGATTGTGTATCTACCTTATTTACTGTCTGGGGTAGCACTAACATTTCATTTTGTTTAGCCATTTGGCGAAAGTCAAAATATTTTTTTTTGTCAAATCAGTTTATCTATAGCCAAAATGGCTAAAGTCAAATTTTTTTATTTAGCCAAATGAATCGGTTTATAGCCAAAATTTAAAATTTTTGAAATATAGTGGTAAAAATATTTTAGTCAATTTATCTATGTCAACAGGTCTATACACTGTTCCCTGAACATTTTTGTAAGGCATTGAGATAAAGAACCATGCCTAAATCACTGTATGATTAAAAAAAATATTTTTTTTGGTATTTTTTTTACATGATCAAAACAATTCTTCAAATTGTTTTTAATCATACAGCATTTATACAGTTATCAATTTAATAAGAAACATTTAACAGTTTTCTGAAATCCCCTGAACGCTATGTTACTTTTGTTTTTTACGCTTGGCTGGTCATGGCGTACCAGGCGAAAATCGTGTCCTAGAATCACCGCCGCGCAGCGGGTTAATGTTTTTAAATTGGGTATGCTCAAGAGGTGCGAAAGTGCAGAACCGCCGGCCTAGGCCTACAAAATTATGTACAACAACGCAACGGTATATCGTATGCTAAAAATATTGAGGAAAATTCCTAGCAAACGAACACTCGTATCGTTCTTAAAAGTAAGATAATATAGGCCAAAGCACAGAGTACACGTCTTTCCATCCCCCAAGACTGCGCCGAAGCGTTTCTGTCAGGGCGAGAAATTTCCGATTATTATTTATTTACACAAAACAACACAGAATTAAGCCGGCGACCGGCCCCGCTCAGATGCACGTGTGTGTTTAGCTAAATCCCCGTTAGACTCTACCATTTCCCGCATGTTGTTTTGTTTACACTACTGACGCACGAGGGAAGTTTATTAAGGCTAAAATATGAAACTACATTAAATTGGAAGACTCTAAAATGCATAACGCATACATTTTTGATTTCGATAAGATTAAGACGTCATTCATCGAAGATACTATAATGTTTCTTTTTAATCTGAAAAGTACACCCCTATCGAAAAAATAGACAATCCCGGTAATTAGCCGACCGTCGGCTACGTAGTCGATCGTTTGTGCAGCGCACAACACGTGATAGTTTGGGTAGACTTCATCATCCATGTGTCGTGTAACGTCTTTCTCTCTGTGCAGTCTACCTCTGCTATCCATCTTTTTGAAATAACAAAGAGACGCCTGGTACAACGAAACAAGTTTACGAAAAATCGAGCTTGAAGTAAACAACGTGATAACGAACAAAATAAATGCTTGGAGATCGACAAATGGACGTTTTAGTTGGACTTTATGCTTTCGCCAAAATGATTATTTAATTATCTATTTTATCATATGTCATCGCTAAAATGGCTAAAGTAGCCGTTTTATTTTTCGCCAATCTAGAAACGTTTTCGCCCATGGCGACTTGGCGATCGGCCAGTGCGAGCCTAGAGACTGTAGATCTGATTTTATCGACATTTTATAAAAAAATGGCCGCCATTTCAAGACGAGGCAAAAAATTAAGTGTCAACAGGGCTTAGAGTGATCAGAAGGGTTTAATTAGGATATCTGGCTATGTTGACAGCCTCTAACATTCCACTCCCCCTAACTTGATTTCTAAGCATCTTTTCAGATTTTTGTCCTCGACTATTCATTTATGAATTTAAATCTAGAAGAGGTACATTTTTTAACTAAGGGTAAATTATTCCAAAGTTGAGCTCCATTAAAAGAAATTCTAAATTTACCAGCATCTGTGCGAGCTTTCGGAATTGCAAAATTATATCTATTACTAAATCTGGTACTAGCATTATGTGTAATTAAATAAAAGTATTCCATTGTTTGATGTGGTGTTTTGCCGTTAATTTGGTCATGAACAAACTTAACTATATTTAATTCAAACAACTTAAAAACGTCTAAAATACCCAGATCTTTAAATAATGGAGAAGATGGAGCCATAAAATCAGAGACAGTTATACATCTAAGACACATTTTTTGGACAAGTAAAATAGGATATAGATGCGACTTATACGTGCTACCCCAGACTTCTAAACCATAAGTAATATTTGATTGAATAAATGATTTATAAAGCATAAGTAAAATATTACGGGGTACAATATGGCGTAAACTAAACAGAATTCCAGATTTCTTTTTTATCCTATTTTAATAAAGTTTATATGGCTCTTTCATGCGATTTGTTTATCTAATTTAACACCTAAAAACTGAATTTCATTGACTTCTTTAATCATAACATGTTTTTAATAAATATTGTTTGATTTATTAATAGTTTTATATCGGTTACAACAAATAATATAATTAGTTTTAACCAAATTAACATTAATATTTTTGAAAATGATGATTTACCATAGACAAATCAAGATTACTGCCTGCAAAATTGTGATATAAGGTAGTGTCGTCAGCAAATAAACGATATTAAAAAAAAATGGAAGAATTTGGTAAATCATTATTATAGATTAGAAAAGGAGTGGGTCCAATAACCGAGCCTTATGGAACACCGCATTGAATTGATAAATGATCGGAGCTTTGACCGTTCGAAAAAACAAATTGGGATCTATTTTTTAAATAATCAGTAAACAAAAGTAACGGTTGCCCTCTAATACCATAATAATATAATTTGGATAACAAAATTTGGTGATTAATTGTATCGAAGGCTTTAGAAAAATCAATAAATATACCTAGTGAAGACTTATTATTATCAACTTGGTATTAAGAAAATGATTAATTAGATTAATTAGGGATAATTTTGTACTATATTTTTCACGAAAACCGTACTGGTGTTTAAAGAACAAATTATATTTTTCAAAGAAGATAATAAGTCTGTTATTGATAATTCTTTCAAAAATTTTACTAAATAGAGGCAAAATGGAAATTGGACGATAATTACCGGGGTTATCTGTATTACCTTTCTTAAATAGAGGTATTACTTTTGCTACTTTCAAAGCAGTGGCGAAACGACTATGTGTAAATGATAAATTAATAATGTAGGATAGCGGCATTGCAATGACGTTTGCAGCTATAACAATCAATTTAGCCGGTAAATCATCATATCCAGCTGATTTTCTAATATCAATACCTTTTAATAAATGAAGAACTTCGTCATAACATGTAGGGTTTAAAATAGTGGAGTCTGTTAGGGCTGAAATAAGGGTGTTTGGTTCAGTTTCTTCCAAAAGCACCAAATTTGGTATACAGGTTGCCCACCCTATACAAATTCAATTTTTGATGGGCGCCAAGCAAAATGACCCCTTGGGTCACCTAATTTGCATAATTGAAAATGGCGGACATTTTCGCTTAAACAGTCTATATCTCAGTAAATAGTTGTCACAGACAGTTTATTTAAGTGTCAAATTGTTCAGAATATATATGTTACTATTTAATTTAATGAAACATTTTATCCAAAAATGACCGGAAGTACTCAGTTTTGCCTTTGACCGTTACGGTGTAATAATACCAACCTTGTTACGGTTAATATATTTTGATATCCATAAAACTACTTGTCATAGAGAGTTAATTTTGGTGTCAAAATGTTCAGAACATAAACATTTCTATTTACTATAATAAAGTTTTTTCTCAAATAATGACCAGAAATACCATATTTGACCTTTGACCTGTTTTTTCAGGCAAATTGCCATATCTCATTATTGGGTTGGAGTGGAAAGTTCATTTTGGTGTCAGATTGTCCAGAATATATATGTTTCTATTCTGCTTAATAGAAGACTTTTCAAAAAAATGTCAGGAAGTATAGTTATTGACTTGTTAAATACATAAAATTTATAAATTTGTTCAGTTAATTGTATAGTTAACTGTATTATGATATTATTTTGCAACCCACTTTTGAGCACTGGTCGAAGATGGCTGCTTGCATGTGCAATTGAACAAAGTATACTGAACAAAGTTGAATAGATTGTCCTATTTGTAGTGAGTCTAGAGTAATGTAAATGAGAAATGAGAAAATTGTATATACAAAAAATACCCAATCTCATCTAATCGAGTACTTAAATGAAGTCTTCCAAATTTTATTTTATTTTATTTTATTTTATTCAATCAAAACCAACAGCGATAAATACCGCCACTAACAGGTTTGAAACATAAAACAATACAACATCAAAAACGGTTAACAATAAAATACAGATAAAATATATATATATATATATAAAACATAGATTGGCATGCCATAAACAATTTCAATTAAAACAGGTTATGCAGGCTGTTCAAGAAGTGAACACATCATCGTCCTCTTAAAATAACCAAGTCTATCATTAAAAATATCGATATGATTGCTATTTAGATTATTAAATGTATAAGGTAGTCTATGAAAAAGTCCCCTCTTAGTACAGTCGACACGGCTAAAAGGAATATGCAATAAATGTCTATTTCGTGTACGACCAGGAACATTTAAACTAAATATTTAGCAATAATGTGTAGGCCTACTGATGAAATCCAGTAAAAGTTTTGTTTTGGAAAGTTAGTGTTTCCGTCACTTGTGTTTGCTGTTGCATAACAATTTCATGTTGCTACATTTCTCTTTGTTGCCATAACACGAACAACCACTGAATGGGGAAAAGACACCGAAGATTTCTGTCCTCCAGACCTAAGTCATCCAAGGACCGTCCAGCTTGGTGGTTCTCAAAGATTTTCAAATAAAAAAAAAAAAAGAAATCGACCATATACAGTAATCACCTAGAAGAGATTGGATGAATAGGAACAGTTTTGTTACTAATGACATGTTACGCTCTAGTATCCTCTTTTTCATATATTGCCCTTTTTTCAAACTTAAAATGAACTCTGTATTGCATGTCTTTGACTATGTGAACAATGCAAATTTTATGAATGGAAATGTTGTGCAAAAATCAACAAAAAGGTTTAGCCTCATTTCTAAGAAACAATATCATACTCAAGCTCAGAACATGATGGAGCATTTCGTCTTTACGAGAACACTGAAAATATTACAATTACCATACATGTGCTTATGGTGACTGAACCAACCAGACTGTTCAAGGATTGCTAAAGAAGTTTGAATAAGCCATTATTTTCCAAATACTCGATATGAGAAAGGACACATCATTCAATACTTTGAAAATGTACATAAAAGAAATGAAAGTAATAAAAGTAAATCTGTTCATGAGGTTAAAACAGCTCATCAATACATTATGTTACACAAGCCAAGAGTTGTTACAAAAAATCAAGTAACAAGGCAATAATGAAAAAGATGATACTATTAGGCGTAATGTCATAAGTAACAAAACTGTAATACCCAAATCGTGTCCAGATGATGGCCAAATTTTTTAAAATTAAAATTCGAGAATTCTGCCAAGTTTGGCGGACCAAGGATTACTTTAGGTCTGGTGGAAAAAATATATTTTTCAGTTGTGGTTCGTGATATGGCAACAGTAGTCTAGTTTTTATATTGTGCATCCCGAAAATGTCCATCCTTTTAATTAGTAGGTTATACCCCAGTTTGAAGGCCCTTTAAAGAAAGATACTCAGCGAAGAAATGCAATATAGGACAATTACCCTGAATGTAACAACCAAACAAACACAAGTGATGGAAACACTAACTTTCCAAAACATCATCAGTAAACATTATTGCTAATGTGTAGAAGACTTTATTTAAGTACTCGATTAGATGAGAATGAGATTGGGTATTTTTTGTCTATACAATTTTCTCTCATTTGCGTTACTCTAGACTCACTACAAATAGGACTATATTCAACTTCATTCAGTATACTTCGTTCAATTGCACATGCAAGTAGCCATCTTCGACAAGTGCTCAAAAGTGGATTGCAAAATAATATAAATATACAGTTAACTTGAACAAATTTATAATTTTATGTATGTAACAGGTCAACTGTACTTCCTGACATTTTTTGGAAAAATCTTCTATTAAACATAATAGTAACATATATATTCTGAACAATCTGACACCAAAATGAACTTTCCACGCCAACCCAATAATGAGATATAGCAATTTGCCTGAAAAAACAGGTCAAAGGTCAAATATGGTATTTCTGGTCATTATTTTAGAAAAAACTTTATTATAGTAAATAGAAATGTTTATGTTCTGAACATTTTGACACCAAAATTAACTCTCTATGACAAGTAGTTTTATGGATATCAAAATATATTAACCGTAACAAGGTTGGTAATTACACCGTAACGGTCAAAGGCAAAACTGAGTACTTCCGTTAATTTTTGGATAAAATGTTTCATTAAACTAAATAGTAACATATATATTCTGAACAATTTGACACTTAAATAAACTGTCTGTGACAACTATTTACTGAGATATGGCAATGCCTTAAAATATGGGTCAAAGGTTAAAACTGGTACTTCCGGTCATTTTTTTCAAAAATACTTCATTAGAGTAAATAGGAATGTTTATGTTTTGAACATTTTGAGCTAAAAATCAACTCTCTATGACCAGTAGTTTCAGAGATATAGACTGTTTAAGCGAAAGTATCCGCCATTTAAAATTATGCAAATTAGCAGGGGCGCAGCCATTGGGGGGGGGGGGGGGGGTCACGGGGGTCCTGAACCCCCTTTTTTTTAGAAAAAATAAATAAAAACATGAGACAACAATACAGATCAAATCATCCTGGAGATACCGTGGAAGATTACTACCGAGCAGTATTACCAAATCAACTTCTTGATTACAAACCGATCGAGTTAAAAACCCGTTTTTCTGCCGATAACAGGCCATGCTTTAAAATATTTGGCGTAGCACCCGAGTCTATCGTGAAGTGTAATGTTGAAGAAGTCTTCAAGGAACTTGAATTTGGTACGATGATCTGCCAAGACACGAACATCTTCATTCCGAGCTTCAGTGATGGAAGCGACTGCGACTGTGTAAAATTAGCGGATCCAGATGTGTTCCCGAAATGTGCGTGCACTTCTTCTAATCGCGTAGGCCTATGCCCGTAACGTCTGCTGAAGCTGAGCGGAGTTTTTCGACTTTATGGAGAACGAAAACCTGTTTGGGAAATCACATGTCTTATGAGCAGCTTTCGGGATTGTGCCTCATGAACATACACTTTAACATGAACATTAATACAGAGAATGTCATTTGCGAATTCTGTCTCCAAGCCAAGAAGAATGTTCCAAACTTATGTTTAAAGATGCATCACGCGATGTCAAGAGCGCCGTTAGTAACTAACGTAAAATGTATGATAATAATTTAGAAGTTAGTTATTACAATTATGTATAAGCTATCACCTATACTATACATTCGAACAAAATAGGTATATTTTTAAACAAAATATTGTATGTACTGGGTATGATAAGCGTCTCACATACACACGGAGCCAAGATAGCTTCTTGGACTTGCACAGTGTATGAACTCTAACCTTACGGTTCTCATTTAATAATATTCCCTCTCTCTCCATGCTATCATTCTAATTTCTTTTTTCAAACTTTTGCATCTCTACGTTCATTTCATGCAACTTTTGTATTGGTGAAAAGGGAGGAATTCAAAATTCCTCCTCTGAGTTTACAGCCTCTCTACACAAATCAACAAACAAGCAAGAAAAAAAGTGTTTGTCTGTGGCAGCCTGGAATATAAAAATGTTCTGTAATGAAAATGAGAGTTGTTTTTTGTTTTCTTTGTTTCAGTTTATTAGTGTTAACATTGTCATATTTGTGTGTGCGTAAACCGATTCAAATGATCTAGATTGCCCTAGACCGCCAAAGCTTCCAGGGGGCGAAGCCCCCTGGACCCCAACTGGGGGCCCTTGGCGGCCCCCAGCCCATGGTTGCTCGCTTCGCTCGCGAAATACTCACATATTGGTTGACCCCCCCTTTAATTCTTTGCTGGCTGCGCCCCTGATTAGGTGACCCAAGGGGTCATTTTGCTTGGCGCCCATCAAAAATTTAATTTGTATAGGGTGGGCAACCTGTATACCAAATTTGATGCTTTTGGAAAAAAGTGAACCAAAATATCCCTAACAGACTCCACTAAAAAGAAAGATTTGTCTGAAACATTTGTCAAAAAATCAGAATACATTGATGTACAGTAGATGCAATTTTCTCTGCAAGGTTGGGACCGATGTTAGTGAAATACTGATTATTAAAGGTATTTACAATTTGTTCGGGAGTATCCTGAACTATTTCATTACCATTATCGTGTTTAATTATTCATTTTTCAGGTAGGTTATGATTAGATTTGTTTTTCCCAAGAAGATTATTGATAGTTTGCCATGTTTTCGAGGAATTATTCTGGTTGTGTAAAAGTAAAGTAGTATAGTAATTTCTTTTAGCTAGTCTAAGTACTTTTGTTAACGTAATTCTATACTTCTTATATGGATACTTTACTAATTTCATGTCCTGATTTAATCACCTTTGAATTGATTTTTTAATTGATTTGGTAATCCATGGTTTATTTTTTGTTTTTGTTTTTGAAGATCTTTCTACCATTGGGGCATGAATATTACAATAATCACTAAATAATGAAACAAATAACTTGTATGCTTCATCAACCTCATTACAAGAGTAAATTGCATCCCAAGAAATAAGAGATAGTTCATCAATAAATCTTTGTTCATCAAAATATTTGTAGTTTCTATGCTTAATTTTACCCTTAACGTTTCCTGTATACTTAGTGTTAGCAAATATTGCAAAGGTAGGTAAATGGTCTGAAATATCACATGCAATTGTACCAGAATGTATTGAATTACTAACAACATTAGTATAGATATGATCTATGATTGTCGATGACGTTTTCGTAATCCTTGTAGGAACGGTTATGATTTGATTTAAATTAATACAAGTTAAGGCTGTAGAAACTTCATCTATCGACTTATCATCGTCTGATTTGGACAGATCAATATTAAAGTCTCCTAGCAGAATACATTGATGTTTATCTATTTTAATAGAATTAAGAAAATTTATTCATAAAATCTTGCATACCAGGTTACTGGCATATCTAACTAAAGTAACGTAAGCCCAACTGAAACAAAGACTAAAAATTAATCTCGGTACAGTATATGTTAAGTCTACTTCTTGGTCTCACTTACTTCATTAGGGTACACTTTCTTTAGTTTACCATCGGTACCCTTTTTTAACATGTATGCTGGAACAGTAAATGGGATTATAGCAAACTGTCCTCTTTTTCGTATTTTAATTAAATCACCTCTTAGTTTTGCCCTATCCGCTCTAACTGAAGCGGATACATCGTCGGTAATAAACAACGTGTTTTCATGGTAATATTTACCTTTCAATGCTTTCGGCGCTGAGCGAAGAACTAGTTCCTTGTCCATGTACCGAAGGAGTTTTACATGTATAGGACGTGGCGAATGATCTGGTAGCGGCTGCAGCAGAGGCTAATTTTCCCATGGGGCTACGATGCGCTCGTTCAACTTCTATTTCTTTATCAATTTTTAAAAGCGATTTAACTATATCTAAAAACACTTCAGTACAGTCCAAAGAGTTTCCCAAGCCTTCACACACACCCCATAGAACAATATTATTTCGCCTAGATCTGTTTTCCAAATCATCTAACCTTTTTTCTAGCTTCAGTAGTGTATCCTTGTGGACACAATTTTCAACTTTACTTTTAGTTTTATCTAGATCGCTTATTAAAATGTTAACTCCTACCTCGAGTTGGTTGATTTCATTCTGATCCTTTTCAAATTGCTTTTGTTTTCTTCTATAGTAGACAACCTGGTTGCAATACCTTGTAAAAGTTCTTCTATGTTGTCCAGCTTACTTAATTTGCATAATATTTGTTCACCTTTATCTCCAATTCCAGTGGTAGTATTAGTTGTTTCTTCTACTTCTTTATTTCTTTGAGACTTTCTTTCAGGCTTTTTATCCTTTTTGTCATTCATTATGTCTTCTTTAATAAATTGCCAAAGCTTAAATAAGCTTAAATAACTGACAAATAATAAAAACTAGCTTGGCGCCGAGGAGGACGGGAGCGGTTTTGCAACACGTCTGCACTCAACAGTTGCATTGTATGTTAACTATTTCAAAATTGTTTAGAAATTAAAAAAAATTTTTCTACATGTTATCATTTGTATTATAATATGTTTATCATATCTAATCAAGTGAAAAGCCAAATTAGTCTCCTGAACAGTCTTGTAGCAGGCAAGCTAAGACTGGAGATATAATGCTGAGTTTGTACAGTGGTGTGTGACCAACATGCCATGAGTGGTGTTTGGTGATTAAACCAAAATTCAACCATATTGAAATTCTCAAAGGTTGGAAGGCATTGCAAATTCTGTTGATAGTTGGAAGTACTGTGAGTCACAGAGCAACACAATCATTGAAAATTAAATCTAAAAGTTCTACACAAATGAAAAATTCTAATCGCTTATAGCATCCATTCTCGAAAATCAATCAAAATTATTTGCCTTATTTGATTTTTTTTAATTTATAGATTTCATAAATAAAAAAAATACAAGTTTTAAGTATACATCATTAAGCAGGAAATTTAATAAAAAATCCTTATTTTTTAGAAACATATTTTCAACACAAATTCAGTTCATTTCCATTTCTTTCATCAATATTTATTTCATAACAGTTTATCCCAACATTTTTGTTATGACATTAGTAAAATGGTGAATTTCTCTAGGGCCTTAATTAGAGGTCATGTTAAAAATTTGTTCTGGATAACTTGATACAATAGACTTAAATAAAAATAATTGAAAAGTCTGCAATAAAAAAAATACAAAAAGAAATCAAAGGCTGGTTTGTGTTTAATACCCGATTAATTCTTAAACATTCTTCTTCATGTTTATTATGTTTAGGTATTCACAATGTTATACTTTACTAGAGTGGCCCTCCTCAGTGAACAATTTTAAATGATACAGTAAAATATAGTTCTTTTCACTTTGTATGTTCATTGTAATCGTATTTCAAAATATACTATTTTAAACAATTTTGTCTACATTTTTGTATTGCCATTCTTAGTCTGTCATGACATTCTTGAGTCTGTCATGTCTAATGGAATTTAAATCTATTTCTAATCTAGTGAACTATAATATCTCTATGCCATCACTGATAACAAACACAATTTGAAATAGTAGACGAATTTAAGTATCTTGGGGTTTTTTTTTTAATCAATTATTTTTGGGCAGCAGAAACGGCGCAAAATGAAATAACCGATTAAAAAATAACCGATTAAAAACACTCAATCCATTGCATGTTTTAACCAATTATTTCTTGTTTTAACCGATTATTGCAGAGCAGTTTTGAGCTGCAACACAAATAGCGATTATTGACCACACTTTGACCTCTAGAGTATGGCAACCCTCATTCACAAAGCATGGTGTTTATTTGCGCGATCGACTACGATCAGCAAAACAACGATATGGACCAATGAAATAATAACAATTAAATGTTAAACATTTGTTATTATTTTGTGGGGGAGAATTATACCGAGAGACTTCAGGATTCTGCGTTACAAGTACACCGTTACATCCCACCAGTCCAGGCTAACGATGTTTTGCATGTCCTTTTTTAGGCCTGTTGTTTCGGTAGAAATATATAGTCTAGCTAGGCCCTAGAGTAGCACCAACGGCGAAACAAACTTTTCTCGTCGACGTGCCCTAATTAATATAACATCATTATTCTGTTGTATGTGGTACGGTAGTAGGCCTAGATGTTTATTTTACAAATTATATAGCTTTAGGTAAGAGTTCAGTTTTTAATCCTACATGTGAGAGTTTTAGGCAGCAATAGGATGTAAACAAACCAACTTTCATCGGCCTTCCATAACTTCGACTGCGTTGTGGGTATGGATGACGTAATTTTTAAAAAGCGGTTATCAGATAACCGATCATTATTATTATTATTATTATTTTAATTATTATTTGAATTATTTTTATTTTTCTCACCAGAAACAGACCCTTGGTGTTGTTCTTGATTAAAACCTTAACTAGGAAACCAACAATTATTCATAACTAAAATAGCAAGTCAGAGAATGTTTTTTCCTCAGTAAACTTAAATTCGAAATTCTAAACATTTTTTTATAGCGTTATTAGAAGTGTTCTTTTATTCGGCTCTGTTGTTTGGGAAAAAAATAGACTAGCTAAATCGGAACCTGGAACCTCTTATTTCGCTTCATGAAAGGGACATCCAAAAAACTGTAACTAAAATTCATGGTTAACCAAACTGAATCAAAACACTAAAGGCTATAGTCTGGGTTCCAGACGGAGTTTTGTCTTAATATTAGTAAAAAGATAAATATTTTGGCACATATGGCGTTTCATACGTATACTACTTGATTTTGGATACTCCGTCTGGGGAAACACGCACAAGTCACGTGGTTTGACACCAAGAATTCTTGGTGCATACGATTATCCGGTTGACTAGTTTTAGCTGCATGCGATTGGCTACTCACTCGTACACCGTTTTAATATTCATATTTCAGAATTTCAAAGACTCAACAACTAAGATGATGCGCATGCGCTATGTTACTTTTAGACAATGTGTACTTGGGTAGTTTCTGAAGGCTAGAAATTATTTTATATGCCTAGTAGTCTGGTAAACATTTGATGGGATTTTTCCCAAGAACATGAAAACTCGTCTTGATATGATAGGCTAGCTTCTCCGCAAATCAAACATTGAATGGATCATTTATTACGCGGAGATAATTTTGATTTCCCACCCAGACCCTGTCCTGTTGTTCTGTGTGGTGTGTAGCCCTGTTGTGTGCTGGTGGTATGTAGGCCTACTTTATTGGCGTTTTATTTGGCAGGTCATACGTGCGAGTTGAGTAGGACCTACGAAAGAGGCCTAGGCCAAGGACTAAACAATTAATAAACCGGGTTAATAAACAAAACAACTTTGGCATTACGATTTAGTATATTTCAACAGTCTCGATCGTACATTCAGCACTGTCCGTACTCGATCTTTTTCATTTTGAAACAAAATGATCATTGGTTGATTCGAAATCCATATTTACATACCGCCCGCCCCATATAGCCAAATACGGTATGATAACCTACGTCATTCTTATCGGATGTTTGCGGTCTGCAAATCGATTTCTATACGTGTTTCATTCACAAGTCTGTATTTTCAGACAAAAATCGCGGTCGAAATAAAAACAAATAAATTTAAAAAAAAGATAATACAGACTTGGGGCAAGTCTATAAAGGCTACTGACAATCATTTGTTTATAATTCAATTCATGTATTTGATAACAAGTTTGTAAGATCACTTTAAAATCACTCTTACAATGCTTTATATATTGTATTCATGTTATTGTAAAACTCAATCAATTTTTCATTTTTACCTTTTTGTTTAAATGACAATAAATTCTATTGTATCGTAAATCTAAATGAATATTTCTTGTTTTTTTTAGGTACCCAAGCACATCCAGGTACAAATTATACAGATCTGCCCTATGGTGTTCGCTTTAATGTATCCAGGGAACTTAATATGCTTGATGATAGTAAGTCAAATTTGTTTCCAGCTATTTTTCAGAAGACTGTATTAAAGCATTGAGTAAAACAACAAAAATAGACGGCAATAAATCTAGTTTACAGATGTTGCTTGATAATTTTTTTTAAATGTCCATCTCTTACAGCATGCTCTATCCTACTAATTGTATTCTGAATGTTATGCTACCAAATTGGTTGTGTAATTTTACGTATCTCCTCTGAATGGTACATGCTTACATTTGGCACACTGATGTTTCTTGATGGGCCGCACAAAATAGGCTATATCACTTTCCTGAATTTTAAGGATAAACACTAAAAAAAGGCAAACAAATAACAGTAATTTGACGTCTCAGCAGCCATGTTTTGCAAGACGTCACATCTCTGTTGTACCGCAATGGCCAGATCCACAAATACCATGTAGAGCCGCAAAATTAAACAGCCGGCCAATCATATCGACTGATCGCGTCGTTGAAGTTTTAATTACTTACACTTATCCTTGGAACATAATGTATTTTGTTAATCACGGCTAACTCAGTGAGTAAAACGCTGTGGCCAGCTTAGTACACTCAAGTTTAAATCCGTAAAATAAGTATCACCGCTTAAAGCAAAAAATCAAAACTAGACCACAATTTGATTACAGAAGTAGCAAAAAAGATAACAAAGCTCCCACAAAAAAATTGCAAAATATCAATATCTAAATATCTTATCCCGCAATTAAGGAAAGCAATTAACGATGTGTTTAGGTCGTGTTTACGCAGCAATGTATTTTTAATTTTGTTTTATTGTACCTATAGATAAATTTGACTTATTGCATACACATCACTATTTCTGAGCATAATTTAATAAAAGCTCTTGCACAGAAAACACTCAATATATAGTTTTGTATTTTATTTATACTTTAATTTTGACTACCACCACCATGTGCACCTTTTTTTATAAGCAGCTGTAGTTTTATTATTGCAAATACTTCACATAATTTTATTAATTACCAATTCATATTTTATCATTAAAATGTTTTAAACTGCCGACAGATTGACATATTTCAACGTGCATGTCCCTTTCAAAAATGTTCTCATTTTCTACACATAATTCTTTATTCACCAAAGGCAAAACGGTATAAACAAATAGCTTTTGCTAGTCAATGGTTTACACCTGATTAACAAATATAATACTGTTCAGTGCAAACGATTTTGATAATATAATTATACAATAATGTAAAAAAAACACAATAATGACAAAAAGAAAGAGGTGGGCCAGCATTAATCAGTATCTCAATAATAGTAGGTCAGTTATATTTTTTACGAAATTGATTTTTGATGTGTTATTTTTTATGTCGAGTGATAAATTATTCCAAAATTTTGTGCCAGTAAACGAAATTCTAAATTGACCTGCCATAGTACTGGCTTTAGGGATAGATAGGTTTTTACCTTGTTTAAATCTAGTAGTTCGTAAATGATCAACTGTACTAAAATAATAACTGATTTGATGTGCAGAGTTTCTATTATATAAATCAAAAACAAAATTAAGTACACATAATTCGTATAGTTTATGAACATCTAGAATATTATGTTGCTTAAATATCGGAGATGACGAAGCATTAAAATCAGGAAAAGTTATACACCGCATACACATTTTTTGAATGACACAAATAGGTTGTAAATATGTTTTATACGTGCTACCCCAAACTTCTATGCCATAAGTGATACTTGGTTGAATAAACATTTTATATAATAAGATTAATATATTTGTGGGTATTTCTGAGGCGCACCCTTGATTAATATTCACACAGCACCATTTTCTTTAGTGTCTTTTATTTTCGTAAAGCCCTATATCCAGTATTGCTTTCATTTTTTAGCTTACAGATATTTCAAAGTGAAGGAATACTTTGTGTATAACAACATCAATGGCCATAAACAGTTCCGAATTTTATTCTTGACAACTTGGTTTTTTTTGTCGGAGTACTTTTATCAGGGAAGAGTGCGTTTTTATTATACTTACTCATCCCATGCAAATTAGTATAGCCACATATTAAGGTAGAAAAAGGCTGTGCGGATCACGGGTTACTGCTAGTATATTATTATGCTAATAGTAGTGTTATTATATTATACATAAATTGATTGTGAAACCTGGATCTGCTCCTTGAATGTCATGCTGCTCATTTTCTTTTATAGGCACAGGAAATGGATGTAGCAGAATAGCTACTTTACTTGAAATTGAACCCAATCTGGTTCGGTACCTGGCGTCTCGACCTGAGCCAGGTCATCAAGTGCTCCGTTCATGGGAAACGCAATCAGGAGCTACAGTTGAAAAGCTGTATGATGTTTTATTGACATGTGATATACGTATTGCTGTGGAATCTTTGGAATAAGTCAATTGTGTATCAATTTCCTAATTAAACAACAATTTTTGAACTGTGGCCAAAATAGATATTATATAATATTATATAACACATACTAAATAAATTCCTGTAATTTGATTGGAGGATTGTGGGTCACATAGCGTGCAATAGTACACACTATTAAACGATCGTTTAATAGTACTTTTTAAACATTTTTGTGTACAAATTACTGTGAAATACAACAGCGCCACCAGTTGACTATAATTCAAAAAGGCATATAAATTAGCTTTAGATCGTTTTTAGGATTTAAATTAATTAATGGGGACAGCCCTACAAGACATGGAATCGTGGAAAAACATGATTAGGCTATATATGAGTTCCAGTTGCCTGTCGAAGTTTTGTATTGCTGTAGCCTAGCTGGGCCTAGTGGGCCTAGACCTGTTAGTATTAGGCTAGGCCTAGGATTGTTTGGTCGTTCGTTGACATAATTAACACTAGAGTAGGTGTGTTATTGAAATCCATATAAATAATAATATTTAATAAAATGTAGGCCTTGGCTAGGCCTACCTTTTATTTGATTCAAATGATAGGAATCTATTTAGATGTTATAAAAACAAATAATGAATGTTTTATATTCGTGTAATGGTACAAATAATGGCATTTGGTGAATGATAAAAGGTTATATTTCAACTTGGCTCGCGCCTTGTTGAAATATAACTTTTCATCATTCACCTCATGCCATTATTTGTACCATTCACTCATAAACATTTATTATTTGTATATATTCTACATTTTATGTCAATGTTGTTGTTGTAAACTGTGGCCTGATATTGTCCAAGCTGATGCCAAACTCTGTGCATGCAAGGCCCAGATTTATCAAACTAGATTAGCAAAAACAATTTTTTATATTCACTGATTTTTCAAAATAACCAAAGCAAATATTTTTAGGCCGGGCGCCCAGAAGATTTATTCATGTGAAAAGCCACAAAAGGTCTGATGGTCTGATTATGTAGATATATGGCCAAGATTCAATAATCAATATTGCTGCCGGGTCCTATCCTGTAAATTTACCCTGGGGACACCAAATAAGAGGGGTAAAAAATGGATTTATTCATGTGAAAATCCACACGGATAAAAGTTGTTAGACATTGTTCCCATATGTGTATACAATGTTAAAACAGCAATGACAGCAACTTTATCCTGTAAGTTGCCCGAGACAGTAGCCCCAAGTGACCACTAAAAAATGGTGTTATTCATGTCAAGAGCCACATGGCTAATTCCTTTTGCATTGTAACTGTTACACATTGGGGTGCACAAAAATATCATTGACAGCAACTTTATCCTGTAAGTTGCCCCAAACAGTAGCCCCAGACAGTAGCCCAGAAATGCCCATTGAGCCATACAAAATTTAATCACACGAAGAGCCACACGGCCAATTCCTATTTTATTTGAACTGTTACATCTTGGGATAGACGAAAATACTCATGACAGCAACTTTATCCTGTAGGTTGCATGCCCCAGACAGTAGGCCCAGACAGTAGCCCAGAAATGCCCGGACGACACAAATGTGCTTAATCAAATTGCAGACAGTGACGAATTCTTAATACTTCTTAATGAATATGAAGAATTTTTACATCGTACTATAAAGGGTGAATTTGGCAACACTGCCGCATATTGGGCTATTTACGTGTACCTTATCAACCGCTTGTATCGTCAATTCCAGCGTGCATTAATAACGAATGATGTGATTCTGTACATTAATGTACTACCGTATTTGGTTGAATCATTCTTTGCTCTGAACCGGGCAAATTAGGCTCGTTGGGGTAAATTTTATTGAAAAAATTAAGAATTTGGACTTCGCAGCATTAGATGTTTTTAAAGCCGGTGCCTTTTCAACAAGACGAACGAAGAAAACGTACTCTAGAAGTTCAATAGATCTTACATTCGAGCAAACTGTTAACAGAGATGCTGCGTCATCGACAACTGGAATTACAGCTTTTGCGAACTCAGAGAGTGCATTTCGTCGTTGGTGCGTAACACATGTTAAATTATTTCTACCAACAACTCCGTTACAAGGTATGACTATAAATATGTTGTTAAAGTGTTCATTTGAAATTTATACATTCAAATCATATAAAAATAATGTGTTTCTTTAACCAGTTAATGTTTGCATCATATCCATAGTAAACTTTGGTTTCACAATCTACTATTTATGCACTATATGTGTAAAACAGACAGTAAGTTTTAAATGTAGTAATATCAACTGAAAAATATAAAACTATGATACTAAAAGTATTAACTAACAAATTAATTCTAACATTGATTCCTTATAAAACAAGTGTGTCGGTAGTGTCGTCAGTATCAGTAGCGTACTCTATTGAATTGATTAATTCTCCTTATTCACTAAAAAACATATTGATGTTCATTTTACATAGATGTGAAATCTTCCTGTTATATTTATAAGTTTCCATGTGATTGTATTACTTAATTATTAAAAGGTAAAATAATAACATAAGCTACAGTGTAAATAATTCCGATTAAGCGAAAACACTGTATGTCTTAATTATCACTGATCATCATCATCATCCTCATATTCACTCTCACTGTCACCACTCCATGGTTGGCTATCATAGTCAATGTCTTCTATTTCACTATCTTTAGAAATATCTGTATCGGAATCATACACGACTGCATCCTTTGCTTCATCACTCATTACGTTTCTGGATTCGCATTCTGCTTCTTTCAACTTTTCTGGCAGAGATGTTCCTTCAAACCAACGAGGCACATAATGACCATCTTCATCGTCAAAAGCCATCTAAAATTCAGCGGATGCAGATGTTTTGTTGGTTCTGGGGTGTTGCTCCCCTCCATACCATAGATATATAGTTGCCCGTAAAATATGTTGATGAAGTGTTTTGCTGCATGGCGGTAACGAAGAACAGTTTATTTTCTTCACCTGAACACCCTTCCTACCCTATGTCATCTTAATAAATGACTGATACCTTGCCTCATTTATGTCATTTAACGACTTGAAACCGTAAATCTGACATATGTATGTAGTGATCGCCGATTTATCAATACCTTCATCACTACCGAGTAATATTAACGCAGCAATATGTTTTGAATTTTTCTCTAAATGAGTAAATGGCATTAACTTTCCCTTTCGGTAGAAAGCCGAGTTAAAATCACATCCGGTAAGGGCGTGGAAACCAACGAGTGCTTCGCTTAAACCACGTTGTTTCTTTTCAAGTTGTCGTGAAATACGTCTATGTCAGATGACCGAACAATTTTTGTCACCTATTATTGGACCATAGTGATCATTCTGGACATCGTTTATAAGAAACTGTGCTAGAGCTTCCTTAAATTCTCTATTCTTTAATAGATCTATACCTTTCTTTTGCTGTTGTTGATCCGGTCCTGTTATAATGAATGTGTTCTTGGCGTTCTGCTCTGCACCTCTCTTTAATATTTCGACATCTTTGATTGATGGTTCTATATATATGACCAGCAACAGGTGAACAGAATTTCCACTTGCTGAACATACCTTAATCATGATATCTGCAACGATTTTCCCATATGTAGACACATTATGACGAGGTAAAACTTCATGCAGAACAAGTCCGCCATCAAAGAGAGTTGTGTCGGTCACGGGAGTGTCTTCCTTATGTAAACCAGATTGTCTTGTTCCTAAAATCTTCGCAAGAATTGCCTTCTCTGTTTTGTTGGAGTACCATCGGAATGTGCAATAGCTAGTGGTATTTCAATGATCGGAAAACTTAGTACATAATGCAAATCTGTAGTCGTCTTTGATAACAAGTATCCAAAAGCATCACGAACACCTTCAGCTGCAACAAGAGCTTTTGTTGCATTTAATGATTTCTTCTTCATGTTTGAAGCAGCAAAATTGCGCACCTTTATACGCTTGACCGTCTATAATAATCTTGTTTCGTCTGAAACACATTCTTTGTGAAATAGCTGCCGTGATAAGACTCCTTTCTGTAGTGTTCCCAGCAAATATGTACTTGTTATGTCATTTGCAGCTTTACCTGGTGAATCAGTGGCGAATGGATTGCATGTACTATTTAGCTTAATGAGAAACTTGTCTACATCATTATTATCTCTCTCAATCCTCCGTCGACGTAACTGGTTAGCTGGTGTTGCACCGGGTTGAATTCCACTCATGGACTTCAATTCTCCGTTGAGTGAGACTTACTCACCAACGACAAAATGCACTCTCTGAGTTCGCAAAAGCTGTAATTCCAGTTGCCGATGACGCAGCATCTCTGTTAACAGTTTGCTCGAATGTAAGATCTATTGAACTTCTAGAGTACGTTTTCTTCGTTCGTCTTGTTGAAAAGGCACCGGCTTTAAAAACATCTAATGCTGCGAAGTCCAAATTCTTCATTTTTTCAATAAAATTGACCCCAACGAGCATAATTTGCCCGGTTCAGAGCAAAGAATGTTTCAACCAAAAAGGGCAGTACATTAATGTACAGAATCACATCATTCGTTATTACTGCACGCGGGAATTGACGATACAAGCGGTTGATAAGGTACACGTAAATAGCCCAATATGCGGCAGTGTTGCCAAATTCACCCTTTATAGTACGATGTAAAAATTCTTCATATTCATTAAGAAGTATTAAGAATTCGTCACTGTCTGCAATTTGATTAAGCGCATTTGTGCCGTCCGGGCATTTCTGGGCTACTGTCTGGGGCATGCAACCTACAGGATAAAGTTGCTGTCATGAGTATTTTCGTCAATCCCAAAAACGTAACAGTTCCGATAAAAAAGGAATTGGCCGTGTGGCCCTTCGTGTGATTAAATCTTGTAGGCCCGGATCCAACGGGCATTTCTGGGCTACTGTCTGTGGCTACTGTCTGGGGGAAACTTACAGGATAAAGTTGCTGTCATGAGTATTTTCGTCTATCCCAAGACGTAACAGTTCCAATAAAATAGGAAATGGCCGTGTGGCTCTTCGTGTGATTAATTTTTGTATGGCTCAACGGGCATTTCTGGGCTACTGTCTGCATGGGGCTACTGTTTGGGGCAAATTACAGGATAAAGTTGCTGTCAATGATATTTTTGTGCACCCCAATGTGTAACAGTTACAATGCAAAAGAAATTAGCCGTGTGGCTCTTGACATGAATAACACCATTTTTTAGTGGTCACTTGGGGCTACTGTCTCGGGCAACTTACAGGATAAAGTTGCTGTCATTGCTGTTTTAACATTGTATACACATATGGGAACAATGTCTAACAACTTTTATCCGTGTGGATTTTCACATGAATAAATCCATTTTTTACCCCTCTTATTTGGTGTCCCCAGGGTAAATTTACAGGATAGAACCCGGCAGCATTGATTATTGAATTTTGGCCATATATATACATAATCAGACCATCAGACCTTTTGTGGCTTTTCACATGAATAAATCTTCTGGGCGCCCGGTCTATTTCCCTTAAAAAAAAAAACTTAAATGTCTACTTTGATAAATAAAGCCTTAGTTTTTTCATTTAAGCACTTCTTTAACTATATAATGGTAACCATACCTACTGTACAGTAGTACAGTAGGTATTAACTGTTTGGCCATTAACACTATCTGGATGGGTTAGGGTTAGAAAAAACTGTATGATAAATATCAATATTCATGAATTATTAAACACTGCATTTTCAGTAAATTATTCAAATTCATGTAATATCAGTTCATTGTTTCTCTTCAGGAGTGTCAAGATGTATATAAAGTTTTGTTGTTCATTGTTTTTTATCTTGTGAGAAGAATTAGAGGACACTCTATAACAATGTATTGTTTAAAAGAAACCCGAGATTTGTTAGCATGTTGTGTGTACAGCACCAACTAGATAGTGGTATTTTGTGATAGATCAAGAGTTATCTATTAAGAAATAATTATTAAAACTCAACATATTAAATAAATTTGTTTGTTACAATATGTACCATTGTTTAATATAATATTCTGTTATCTGAACAAACCTAAACTGTCAGTCTTACAACATGTTTTAAATTTGATATATAGTACTGTAGTTATGATTTTTTATAATTATTGTAATATGTATAGCTGCTGTTTTATTACATTTTGAACACTAAATAGAATAGTGAAGAAAATAAGTATTGGTATTGACAACATGTTCCAGGCAGAATGTATAATTTATGGTGAGGGAAAGTGAACATAGCTTCTGTTAAATTATGTTACACTTTTGAAATATTTCATATTTTACTAACAAATGTTATTAATTTTAAACATATTGGACTCTGTCTAGTGTAATTCTATTTTCCCATTATTTGATAATTTACCATATATTATTATTATACTCAGATTATTCATTGTGAAAGAGAAATATTAAGTACATGATCAGTATGTTGTAATAATAAAGTATAACAAAATGTGTTATATTATGTTTTTGTGTACATTTGAAAAATTGTAAATATTTAGTCTATATACATACAGTATATATTAAATAATACTGTAATGAAATTGAATTAAAAAACTGATGTACTGGTATAGCAATAAATTGGCTCCTATAAATGGAATATAAATGGTCTAAAACTATTATTTAAAATTTAGAGGCTAGATTTTGTCAACTGAATGGAATAATATATAGTATTTCACTTGCATTTGAATGAGTTGTATCTTGTCTGTTACCCTAGTACTTCACTTTTTAAATTGTCCAGATTTCTAATCTGGTGGACACCACATCATTAGGTGTTAATAAGGGCAAAAACAGATCTTAACTAGTCTTGTACATAGAGAAATAAAGATGTCGCCATTTATTTTAAAATAATAATAATTTAATATATATTAAGCCGTATAAACTGTCAATTTTGTAATCTTCTCAATTAACTCGATCCTTCTAGGAGCACTATTCAAACATTGGAAACTCACAACAATCATGAAATATTTACTATAGATTATTAAATTCCTTACAAAATTACACATAGTATTTTTTTCATTTTGTTTTTTATCTATCTATCTTATATGTAGTCGATCACGTGTGTGTTTGTCTGTTTGTTTGCCGGCGCACTGCGCAGTCTAAACTGACAAGTAAACTGGAGAACGCAACTGTAGAGAGTCCACACTAACTCAGCCCCACCATGGTTGTGGCTGAGTTGAGACGATTTTGAAAATATAACACCTCTAGATGGTCGGAAATAGCACTCTCACGTTATTATAAATGTATAAAAATTGATGTTTTAAATATAACAACTGAGGTACTATAGTCTATTAAAAGGTGACATTTTTCCCCATAGGCCTATTTTGAGTAAAAGCGTCACAACATTAACAGGGCGCTTTGCACAGCTGAAAAAAAGTGCTTGTTCAGGGCCGTCGACGTGACCTGTGGCAAAGCGAACTTTGTTAAATGACGCCGGTCGGAAATGGTACTCTCGCACATAAAATTCATGATAAATGGCACCTCTAATTTTCAGGAAAAAGAACTCTCATGTAGCATGCTACCAATGAGCAAAACGATCATACTTTTTCCCTCCAATAAACACACGTGACGATAACATTTTGTTGCAGATTTGTTGTGCGCGCCGGCTTTGCCGCCCCACCCCCCATCTAAATCCTCCCCTGATAGTCCACAAAAATACAAAATCGAAATCTGCTAAAAATCATACTTTCAGAAGCCTTTTTAAACAATTGTATTTTTCTGTTACATGATTGTTTAAATAAATAGATATTGTAATAATAACTATTTGTATCTGTACCTTTAAAGAGGTTTGGACCTAAAAAAACTCATCCCATCCCCTTACTATGGACTACTAATCTTTGATTATGAACAACATACAGTACAGTACTTATAATAACTAGATGGCACGCTCGCTTCGCTCGCGTACCATCTAGGGGTGCTCACAGATGGTTCTCGAATACAGTAGAATAGAATAGAGACAACAAAACCAATACTGGATTCCATAAAGGACAATTAATTTATGTGGACTAAAGAAATTAGGGAGAAATGGAAATGTATGTACCGGGGAATTGGGCGGCACGTGGTGGTGATGGAACCGCAGTAATAAAGTTGATTGTATTTATATATTATAAGAACCAAACTAAATAAATAGACCTAGACATTCTGCGAAATGGAAATCGGAAATTCAAGCTCCTATTCAGTGAAAAATTAAACTGTAGTCTACCTAAATATTTAGGGCAAATCATCGGTTGTGGTGGTTGAAATTCCTGTAAACATTTGTGTGAACCAAACTGGGTCGAATTTCTGTCATGAGTACTGATTTGTTGGCCTGTGATTTATGACGCCTAAGGGATCTATCTAGACTTATTTTTTAGAATAATGTACGTACCTGTCAGATACAATTGTCTTGTGTCGTATAATAAATAAGTACTGTAATAGTTACTGAAGTTACTATTACAATCTCGTCAATGAAAACACGAAAATGTATATGCACTTACTTATGAAAACGTATACAGTATTATACTCAGTTATTGAAACAGTAGGTTTAAAAAAGTTTCGTTTGTCTGTAAAATGATGTAATCAAGCTGTTTACATGAGTCTTAATTTATAAGCACATCAATAATAAAATAGTTTATCTATCCTGTAATTGGCGAGATTATGGTCGCTGTTGAATGAAATAAAGCCAATCGGTATCATATTTGTACAGAAACGTTTTCGCGGCCGAAGGGTGTAACCTAAATTCGTTGTATTATCGTCAAGAACTAACTGTAACTAAACTTACATAGAAAGTAGGGTATCATAAATTTGGCCTTAGCACTCGGGGGAGTGGCTAAGATGAAGTCCGTGGGACTACTAAATATAAATTGTAATGAACCTCGAGGGACATAAATAGGAATATTTCATGTTTCATTATCAATGTATAATAAATGGAAACTGTTTACCGATTCAAATAATATAAATTGGTTTTTAACATTTTCCGAACCTATTGCAAGTTTATTCTCAAAGGGCCCATATATTTACCTACCGTATGTGTTAAACCAAGGGCTCATAAATTTACCTACAGTACTTGTGTTAAACCAAACTCTGGCAGACTGAGAGATTGGGATGTTCCATTCATCGCAAATCAATACATTTGTATAATCGTATATTAAATCTATCAAAATAGTATTTTTTAAAGAAAATCGGCCTGTCTTCAACATTATGATGGTGTACTCTAGCTGTTCAACCGGTTTTCAGCTATTAAAAACAATTATCGTAGGAGGAGATAGAAAAATGCGAAGCCTCCTCGCATTTTTTTGGCGGGTATTTTTCAAGATGGACATCCATTAGACAGTGTATACCACGATCGGAAAACACCCCTATTTGGGGCAAATCGTTGAACCTAAATTCGTTTTAATCGTCAATAACTAATTATCTAACTCAATTTAATTAGTAAACAGGGTTACATCAGGCGGTTAAAATCAGTACCGAAAGTACGAACCAACTTTACATACCATCGAGTGAAAATTCTAGAAGTAAGGCGCGATTTACCGAATTTTGCCCTTACGTAAATTTATATATAGATAAAGCCAGGAGAGACAGAAGAAAATGTAGCCTAGGGCAGGCCTGGTATAAGTACAGTGATAATTACTGATAACATTTTATGGCTGAATATAATTTTACAAATGTTCAGTTTTCATCTATTTATCCCGTTCTATTATTTGTTATTAGGGGATTTCCCTAAAACGACGTCATGTCTCTGTTTTTGACACTCTGGGAATTTCCAGAGATTGAATGGAACGTAGAGGGCGGCTTAAAAACTGAGCTAGGCAAGCATACGAAATCGAACACGGGCACGGGGTAGTCTCTTCCTTGGTGAGGTGATACTGTAAAGACAAACTCTAGGCTTAGCCTAGGCTAGCCTAGTCTTATTAACTTATTATAAACACTTTTTTTTTAAACCAGATTGATCCATTACAAATAACATAGGCCCTATGTACAATCTCCTTTCTGTTTTTGGGCAAGTAAAGTTTCTTGTTTTTTTGTGTTCTATGAAAAATGTAGGACCTAGGCCTAGGCCTAGGGCCTACCTAGTCCTAGCCTCTCTACTACTAGCTAGGCTAGGCCTAGATCTAGGCTAGCTAGGCTTAGTAGTACCAGTAGTAGTTAGGCGCGGGACGCGGCTATATAGGCTAGTAGGCGTAGCCTACTACTACTACTACTAGTTAGGGGCCTAGTTAGTAGTTAGGCTAGACCTACTAACACTTAACAGAAGTAACATGACGTGGAATTCAATGGATTAGGCCTAGTCTAGGCTAGTTAGGCTAGTGGTTTATTAGGTGGGCGGCCCTAGCTAGCCTAGGCTAGGCCATGGATGGCCCATATACTAGCCTCTATCTAGCTAGGCTAGTAGAGGCCTACAACAACGCCTACTAACTAGGCCTAGGCGCGCCTATGTCTAATGGGCGCTACTGCAGTTTCGCACCACACTGTTATATCTTCGATTTCTCACCTAAATTTTTCTTTTTCACACTCACAACATAATATTATGTAACATGTGTATACGATTCGACCACTTACGAAGTATTTTTTTAAAAATAACAATACTTTTCAAAACATTTTAAACAATACTGAACTCGATGTCAACACACTGCGAAATGTTCGCCATCTTATATTTATCACTTAATTGCCAGAATGTATGCTTCATTTTCCCCCAAAAATGTAGAAACTATAGAGGCCAGTGTTATAAAATCCGATTACACATAATAATATAGGCCTATTTAGTTTTGAAAGGCAAGAAATATTTTCAGGTGGCGAAATAGAGGTTTAATTAACATTTCATTATTAATAATATTAGTATTATTATTCATATTAATAGGTCCTATCAATGTTTTATATACAGACTCATATCGTCGCCGTTTTAATATGTACAGTGAGCTAGCTGGTTCTTTATAAAAACCACTCTTACTTACTCTTAAAACATACATTCATTTCTGGCAATTTTCTGATTCTAAAATGGCCACAGTTCGATCGAGGTATTCGCGGAAATGGAGCTGTTTTGAAAGGCATTTTTTATTGTGATAAAGGTAATATAACGGTGGCTAAATCATGGAAACATGTTACATAATGGCCCAAAATTGTATGATGTGGGTGTGAGAAAAATATTAAGCGAGAAATCGAAGATTTAACAGTGTGGTGCGAAACTGCAGTAGAGCCGTCTAATGTATATAGGGCATTTAGGCTAGTTAGACTTCAGCGTTATTCGATTGTATTTTTAAAATTAAAAATGTGCAAATTTGTGCACAAACGCTGAAGCTGAGCTTTACACTTGTCTTTTAAATTTGTTCCTACAAAATCTACAACTAGTTTTTCGTGCCTCATCTCATTTTTTTGTCTGTCTGAGTGTCCGTCCATCCGCCGTCCGTCAACTTAATAGACTAGAGCTTCAAAAGGCCTGAGCCTAGTTGCTTTTTTTTTATTCTGCTGAGACAATTGAAGCATGTGATGGACACAAATACCTGTACGTCCCTACTAAGTACAGTATAAACTACATTACCTTCAAATACACATTTCCTTCAACTTGATAAGCCCTAGGTATTTGTACAGACTCCTAGTTAGAAAACTTAATTTTTTTTATTAATATTTGTTTTTACTATAGTCTCAACTCTTCAAAATAAGAAAAAAAATATGTCTGATTTGAGAACATGCATGACTATGTCAGGCAAAGAAAGAATACATGATTATGTGATGCAACTACAAGAAGAAAACAAGCATTTAAAGTGCAGTTTAAAACAGTTGCAATCCAATTACGATGAATTATACCACACTATGCAGACCACAATAAAAAGACTTCAAAAGTATGAAGACACTAAATGTTATGAAGATGTTTTGAAATCGTTTGAGAATCTGAACATAGATGCAGATAGTCCGAAAATCAACATCTATGAAAAGAAACGTATGTAATGTTTTTCTGTTTAAAGAGATAATACAAGATTAATTTACAATACCTTTCTTCAATCAGTCAGTTAAAAATTAAATACATCTTGCTATACTATGTTTGCTTGATGTACAGATGATGAAAAAGGAGAGAAGATTGTAGGAGATGATTGTGCATAAATTAACAAACACACTAGGTTTTTTAATAATCATATTATGTGTGCACCATCTATAATTGAACTGCCTCTTTGAATAGTTTAACTATTGGCCTCTTGTACTTTAACTTTTATGTGTAATTTGTTTTATATTTGTGAAATGGTAGAAATAATTTCATATGGTGAAAGATGAAAATTTGTTATTTAAATACAACTTTTCCTTTTATTCGCCGCATGATATATTTGTACCATTTTGAACATTCATTACTATTTGATATCTTATTCTAAATTGTTATTTTGGCAATAATGTGTGTATTTTAAGTGCTGATATAAAAACATTTCTTCAATAAGTTATAGTTACATAATATTTACACCCAGCATGTCATATCTTCTTCCTCCAGATTTTTCTCCAGATTCAGCAACACAACCACAATCCTTCCCAGAAGATACTCTAGTTGGTCAACAACCAGAGGATGGTGGAGCTGCAGCATCAGCAGAGATGGCTTTAGTAAGAGATCTACCTGATGAAACGGTAACTACGGTATAAACAATTTCAGTTACAGGATTAAAAAAGAGATGGTGTTTATGGTTATCCGGGGTCCTTTCTGAGATATGCCAGGGGTGTAATTACCCCAATTTCAACTCCCTATTTGTAGCACTTCATTTTGTTGAAGGATTCAGGATTTTTTCTTTCAGTACTTATTTTAAATTATTGATTGTTTGTAAGTAGTTTAAAGGTTTATCATTGCAAACCTTGTAGCCCAAACCATGGGTTGTGATGATACACATGTATACTGTATGGTATTGATGCATCACCCATTTACATTACATACGATTTTATCAACAATTTTACAGGAAAAGGGAGTAATTAAGTTCAACATTAAAAATCGTTAAAATCTCTAATTGTTGATGTTTAACCCGAATTCAAATCAAATGGTTCACAAATTACGTATTTATAGTTTGTGACAAAATACGTACACGTTGATAATTCTTGAATTTTAAAACACAACAATTTTTTTCTCCTTTTTTGTACACATTGAAAGTTTGATATTTTAAAACAAACAAACAAGTTTAAAAAAACTAAATTATAATATAAAAACAATTTTATTTAATGTTTGTCTTTAGTGTAAGCCTAGATTAAAATATCAGCGAAAACATGTCCTAGGCTGAGCATCAAACCCTGTAACTTTTTCAATTTTCATGCGGTACCGTCTGCATGTGACCGGCCATGGTTTCACAATACTTCACGTCTGCATGTTCCAACAATGCGCGAAAGAACCATGAAACCATTAAAAATGTGTAAATATTAGCAGTTTTCATCTTTAACGATTTGAAAACTCAACACCGTAACGTTACATCAAAAGGCTTGTGTTCTGCTTTTACGACGCTCCGCATGGCCGGCTATGCACCAATAGAGCCCCATTCACACAGATGTGCCTGCAATATACCAGTATTATGCTGCCGTCGTGCCGGTATCGTTACCGGCATATACCCATTCTCATCGGACTATCGTGCCGGAAATATAACCGGTATATACCGGCTTTCTGTGGGAAAGGAGTCGGGCATATTCGGCCAATAAAAAGTCTCTGACAAAATAATTATTGAGGGCGTCCTTTATTGTTATTATTTTTGTCTAGCGATATATGGCAACGAATTTTAAGTTACAAATTATTATCTTCCTTTATAGCATATTTATGCAATACATGCTATGTACAGTATATTGTGCACATATTATACAGGTACAGCAATTAATTAGCCGTCATCGGCAATCTGTAAAACACCTTAGAAGGCTGTACAAGTTACAAGGCGGCGACGAAGGGTCAGGCACCAACAAAGAGCTATGGCCTAGGCCCTAGGCCTATAGATTATGCTACAAATTTCTTCTTGTCCCCTTATTTTAAGCAGCTCTCTTATCTCATTATCCCTCCAGTTCGACATTATTATTGTTAATTTAATTGAATCGGCGCCAAAGTGATACACTTGACCGCGCAAAGTGTCAAAGCCTCGACGAGGAATTATAACGGCGTTACGTTCTCACAGAATGCCCCTCTGGCATTGCGGGGAATATCCCTAGAATATTACTACTGTAGGTCTAAAGCAGGTCATGTCGATGTGTGATGTTCTCACAGAAAACCATTCCGGCATGGTAATGGTATATTCCCGCAATATTCCTGGCACACAGCTCTGTTAAAAAGGGGCTTAGATGATATATGTTCGTAGCGTCGAAACGAAAAGTCGCTAATACTGTACTTGCAATGTGATCTGAACTTGAACTTGAGTCGAACAGGCGGAGCAGGCCTGGTGTTAAAGACTCTTACAGTTTTAAACATAAGACACTATATACTCGGATAATTATCAACCGGCCAAAACGCCTCAGATGCTACAGTATCTCCAGTCGTCTAGAAAAATATTTTCCCGGAGAACATGCCACCAAACCCTCCTAGACAACTTTGTCCTCAATATCGGTCCATTCTATATAAAAATCCTTGGTCCACCTCTTCATATTCTGTATAGTTATCCACACAAAGAAATATTTATAAAAATAAGAATCAATTCTAAAATTTTCAATTTTGTGAATGTTTATAAAAAGGCTAAATTCCGATTACACTTTGTTGATCTCTAGTTGGATGTTGTGAAACATTGTTTGGTTTGTAACACATTTCAGAACCAACACCTGCTTACCGTACTGAAATATCTTCCAAACTAATATGACCCTGATTGCCGAATAAAATATAAAAAAACATTATTCTTAGTGTCTAAACCAGTTAATCTTAGTTTATTGCCTCTACAAAGGAGGTTATTATTTTGTCTGTGATATGTGTATGTGTGTTTGTCTGTTAGACGATGTATTATAAAATCCTACTAATGGCAGGATGTTGTGTGTGTTATCATGAATGAGAAACCTTTGTCTGTTTAGATTTTGTTAGCATTTTACGCTCTAAAAAAAAGAAAAGTGCAATTTTGTGGTGGGGCTGAGTTGGTGGACTCTCTTATATGCTTCACTATGTTGGTCACTGCCATGGCTGGGCATCATGGGAAGCATATTTTGAGCTGTCAAATAAAATGTTTGCAGCCCTTGGTAAAGGTATAAAATCCCTGAATGCTCTTATATTAATAATACTGTATATAATATTTTGAATTTTAAAAGAAGTGAAATATATGTTGATATTTGTTAAAGAGGCCTTTGATGTCAGTGGAGCCAAAGGAGACTTCAGCACCATGCAGTAAGTTGATCAGTGCTAGTATCACTAAGGCATCAGGTCAGCCAACCAATTACCCAAAAGAAGATCAACCAGTATCGAAAGTAAGTAACAAGATGAAAAAAATAGTTTTTTTGCAATGAATAGTACTAGTGTATATTTGAGAACTTTTGATGACGTTTACTAACCCAAAATAATATAAAAGTACATTATTTGTTTGTTTTTATTTGAATATAACCTGGCATGTTTTGAATCTAGATTTCAAAAAACACATTTCCAAAAACTTTTTTAGGCAAACTTGGTCACTAATGACATGATTAACTTTTTAAAAAAACGTGTGGTACGAGAAATAAAGGATTTTGCTAGAAGTCTTGGATTGAATAATGATGAAATTCACATAGTGGAGAGGAAAGAAAATGATGTTGCTGAGGTGGCATATGCTATAATGGAAAAATGGCGTGGGAAAGTAGGATTAAATGCAACACCACAAGTTTTGATGGAAGCTTTGCACAAAAGCGATCGTAATGATGTCATCATTGAATTTTGTGACAAATTCAGGATACCATACCCTAAATATGGTAAGAATCATTTGTACATTTTTTGTATAAATTATTATCACTAGCAGGTACCCAACCAATGGACGGGTACCATGATAAACTTGAAAGCCACTCCGAGAGTGCATACCTCTGCCTACTGTAAAAGTCTCCTACATAAGATTTCTCCGGTAAAAAAAAAATATATATATTTGTGTGTGTCTTAATGCTGTTTGTGATTTAGGCTAATTTCACTACAAGCATGTGTAGCTTCAGTTGACCAACAATAGAACTGCATCGCGAAAATCAAACAAAACTACTCGGCTCGCATAAAAAAACGTGCACATTAAATCAAATTATGTTTCAAAATTACAAATCACAAATTATAACTCTTGCCTGTTGTATGAAAATTAAGTTTTTTTGGACAAGTAGTTCTTGAGAAAATGCAATTTCAGTTTACTTGTTACTTTAAGACTGCTCGCCGGCTTTTGAAAAATTCTGTCCTATCTTTTAACACTAGCAGGTCTGAAAAGTATACTAAAAAGTGGTCCAGAATTGGGACCATGGTCCCAAAATTTAATGGAATGGTCCTTGACCACATATCTATCTGTATATTCATTTTGGTAAAGATCTTGTAATTACTTTTTGAGTAATCCCTGCTAATAAACAAACACACGCTACCGATTACATATACCACCTCCTTGGCAGAGGTAAATTATGTGCATACACATGTTCTAGAAATGGATTTGTGTATGTGGCATTTCTAACAAATACGCATATAATATTGTGTTTATTTTATGTTGTGAAACCTCTCTAGTGCTGTTCATATAGTAAAACTGAGGGAAAAACTAAACGCAAACCTTGTCGGTAACCAGGATTGGTCTAAATTGAACCCTGGTGAGCACCAGTTGTGCTCTGTCATCCCGGACTCGAGCGCCTTCTACCCTATAGTAAAGAAACTGAAATAGGTTTACTGTATTCTTAAGAAAGAAAGTTTGTTTCCCTGTTCACACTTATAAATATTGTTCTTTTGATTGTTGTACAGTATTATATTTTGTATTGTTTAATAAATAATGGGTTCATGAGCTGAGAACTATACCGTCCATCCAGTTCGGGATTTATTTGGTCACCAATTGCATACTCCAACAACGATAATCTGCTGCCTGTGGCGCTCTTTAATTGCTATTGAATATTGCATGCTTGATTGGTTTTGCTGGCAGGGAAACGGCCGAGGATTGGCGAACATTTGCAAAGAAATTGGTCTAATAAACACATTTTTCATACAAATTTACCGTTTTAATATAGACTAATGGAACTAATCAAACGGCGGTAGTATCGGATTTGCGGTTTAGGAGATATAAGGAACAAATTTTGTCTTAGTGCTATTATAACTAGATTTGAACTCGTCACTTTGACGAGTTAGTTATCCGCACAACAAACGCCATGCGCACGTCATACGTTGTAATTTTGCACACGGAAAAAGATTATGGCATTATGACCTGAACTGAAGAATATCATATGCTGTTAGTGCTGAATTCTGTCAATTTTGTGTCATATAGTATATACAGTGCAAACGGTATAATCTGTATACATGTTACATACAGTGTAGAATAGTTGAAATTACGGGACCCCCCGTTTATTCTTATTTTTAACATGGCGACGGTATCAAAATGAAACACTAAGATAGCAATTTCGGAAGGACATTATCTCAGCAACCACATAATAACGTGTAGAAGACATTTGAATACGTAAAATATAGATGCGCGCCCCTTTAAATGTGATGAACTATTACACAAAATATGAAAATACAACTTTTTTTATTCAACTGGCCATATGATGACATCACAACTTCCGATTGGCAAAATGTTTACATGAATTCGTATCTACAATCCAATAGCTTCCAGAAAACGTTTTAATCATGATTATCACGTTTTATTCTGACGAGCTATAACAGATTGAAATTTACTGTAAAGATGAAAATAAGTGACCCACGTTATTTTCATTTTTAGACGACGTCATAAAAATTAAAATATTTTTAACTCATGCGAAATATAGTTAATTGACCTAGAAAATATCAAAATCAGGGTGAAAATGGAAAACAGATAAGTGGAGATGCACTCTATTAAATGTGATGCGCTATGACGAAAGATACAAAAATTATATATTTTATATTCGGGTGGCCATACAATGATGTCACAATGTCTGGTTAGCCATATTAATGCATGATCACTTTTTTTCATCATTACAGTAAATTCCAATATGTTAGAAGTCCTTAGAATAAAAGTGATACTCATGATTAAAACGTTTTCTGGAAGCTGTTGAATTGTAGATACGAATTCATGTACAAATTTTGCGCATCGGATGTTGTGATGTCATCATATGGCCAGTTGAATTATAAAAGTCGTATTTTCATATTTTGCGTCATAGTTCATGACATTTAAAAGAGCGCGCATCCATATTCTACGTATCCAAATTTCATCCATAGTGACGAGTTCAAATCTAGTTAAAACTAGTTCTGTCCCTAACATTAAATAATTAAAAAACAAGTTGTCTTTACACCTGATAAAGTTACTGGAAATGATCAGAATACAGAAGCAGTTAATCAACCTCACCATCAACTACATCACCAGGGAGGAGTTGTTTATCAAAATCAACAACAGCAATATCAGCAACGTGGATCTTTCAAGCAGCCTCACCATCAACAAGGTGGAGCTGTTAATCAGCTTTACCATCAGCAAGGTGGAGCTTTCAATCAGCCTCACCATCAACAAGGTGGAACTGTTAATCAACCTCACCATCAGCAAGGTGGAGCTGTTAATCAGCCTCACCATCAGCAAGGTGGAGTTGTCAATCAACCTCACCATCAGCAAGGTGGAGTTGTCAATCAGCCTCACCATCAGCAAGGTGGTGTTGTCAACCAACCTCAATATCTCAGAACAGTACAACCTAATGGTGAGCCAGCCTATTTACCTCATCACGTCAACCAAGGTAAAATACTTAGTCTACCTATACAAGCAGAGGCTAGTTTCCAGAAACAGGCCTCAAATCAGCAACATCTTCCCATTCAGGCAGAGCCTAGTCTTGAGGGTGTCGATGGACATGATCATAATTCCAAGCTTTCTACTCAAACTCAATGTCCAGGTAAGATATTTTTTATTTTACTTGTGACTCAAAACTAAGAAATTCTATAGGATCCCCATGAAAATGTGAATCAATGATACCCATTAACAAAGAATCTACAAATAAAAAGAATGACAAAAGACAATTGTGGCCTTCTGTTTGTCCAAAATGTTTTTGTTTTTTTAAATTTTATATGCATAAAACAGTGAGTAACTCACCAATTACAGGATGAATAAACTATTTTAAAGTCTCATTAAAGAGTGGAATTGAAAGAGTCGTGAGTTACATCCCTGAGTTACAACCCTGCACTAGGTCAGGATTGAACCCTGCACTAGGTCAGGATTGAACCCTGTTCCTTGGGATTGGAAGGCAAGCATGAACCACCAAGCTACAGCTCTACTACTTAAAAATTCATTGCATATTGCGAATGAAGTACTGTAGTACCCCTGACCTCACAGGTTCAAGGCACTCCTTGTTCATAGTTCTGGTGATGAAACAAGTCTTCTTGGATATGGACTAGAAGACCAGTGTACACTTGGCTTGATTTGGGTGCACTTAAAAGGAGCTCATCGCACAGAGTAGTTAATTGTAGCCAGAACTATCTGCCTTTGCTTTACATTGGTTTTGATACTTGTCCTTACTCTACTTATTTGTACTTGTAATTCATTTTTTAAATCAAATTGCTCAAACATATGAAAGATAATCGTTTAGCATTTTCGTTTTTTCAAGAATAAGAATATATACAATAAAGTCCATTGAAGGAATTTTGTAATTATATCTTTTACTTTTGTTTTAATGATTATATTTGTACTATGCAATTAAAAAATATTCATTTAATTTGATCTTTTTGTCTGAAATATATTTTTTATCCATCTATCTATATAATTATCGCATTAAATTCTGATTTCCAATTTATTGTTCATTTGATTGTTTGAACAGGAAGAAAACTGTCCAATTTTGAGTTATTCTTCATGAAATTTATGAAAACACAGTCAAGCAGAACATTTAAGGACTTTAAAAAAGAATTAGATATGTCCGCGCAATTTGAAAAAGATGAAGTTGAAAACATAATCGCTGAAATGGAGTGGAGTGATGAACTGAATGAACAATTTGAATCAGTAAGTTGTTTTGGCATTATTATTGTTGTGAAATTTGCAGCTGCAATTGTTTGACATTTGATCTTGGGTTCATTTGATCTTGGGTTCATTTCATCTTGGTTGTATACTGTATATTACAAAATAAAGTTTTTTTTTCAGAAATTGAATTCAAATTTAAAAGTCTCAAATGTTCTTGATAAGTGGGTAGAAATACTTGTTCACGAAAATCCCGACTTATTAAGTGATGAACCGAAAAAGCTACAGACATTTCAAGATTTTGTGCGCAGTCTACGTCAAGTGAAGGGCAAATATAAGGGAAGAGAAGATGTAATTTCAAAAATACGTGAACATGTTAAGATTGGAATTGTTGGTAAATGTTGCTTTCTTAGACAATTTAATGCCAGAAAAATTGAAATTCATTTGAAAGGGATAGTACAATAGTGTTTTTAATATTGTTTTCGTTCGTCAATTATTTTGAGATCAATTTTAAATCTTCAGCAATTTACGCATGATTTAATAAAATCATGTTTGTAAATATCTCATCAAACAAACAATATAATACATTTTTGTTATCCACATTGAACAGATAACACTTACTTAAAGTTTTATTATCCCCCCAAAACATGAAAATGATAAATAGAATCAGAATTTTAATAGATTATTTTGTAATTTTAATAACGTTAATCACTTTCGTAGAAAAAAACCCATTGGCCAATTTGACTATTTTTTTGTTTTAAATTACAGTTTTTGTTAGGTAAATTCATTTTTTTTCGATGGTCAAAGTGGATAACTATTAGGTGACATTAAAATAGCATATTCAACAACAAATTTTGGACAATCTTTGATTTTCATGAAAAAAAAATCATTCATTACTAGCATGTTGAATATAAATTTTTAAATGTTCACGATCAAATGAACAACATATAAAAATTCCTACCTATTTTCTGTGTATGTTCTGCATACAAAGGCAGGTATATTTCTATGAGACAATCGCTAGTACCGTATTTGTAATCCTAGTTATATTATTATGAAGTCAGAAAGAAGTTTTAGCTGAACATAGACAATTTGTTAAATTACAGTATTCCTTAAATGTTGCATTTAATACCAGTACCATATATCTTTGTCACAGGTACTCAGGCACCTCCACATAAAAACTTTGCAGATTTGCCCTATGGTGTTCATTCAAATATACGCATGGAACTTAACATGCTTAAAGATAGTAAGTGCATGTTTTTTCTAATCATATTCACTAATATACAAATAATGAAGTGAAAATGGTACTAATAATGCTATGAGGATGATGATGAAAGGTTATATTTAAGTAAATTGCAAGGAATTAAATTGTTATGTCTTACTAACTTTTTTTTATACTTTTATGGAAGGGTATAACTATAATCATGCACCTTTAAGATAAGCAAATATGATGCTGCGAGTCTAAATATTACATGCTACAGTATGCGCACTGTACTAATCGTTTACTGATCTTTTACCCGAAATTGCTGTTATATAGGTTTATTTATTTTTAAATGCTGATACAACCATGATACAACATACATATTCGCAATATAAAAATAAATTGAAATTCCATTTTCGTACTTCGAACCTGTAAACGATCCAGGATTTTGGGCTTATTTAAAATGCCGAGTTGATGTAAAATGTTATGTAGTAAAATGGAACGGACAGAACGCTTGCAACCTATGCTTGCTTAACTATTTGTGACAATTATCATTAATTTTGTCCGTAGATTTCAACTAATTCCCAAGTTAAATCTAATAATTAGAAAAATGTAGTTACGATTATGGTATTGTATAAAACGTTTTTAATACCTTGAGCTGTTCTGTACATCTAACATTATTTGATCTCTTATACCTGAAAATGCACTATTATGACGCAAACTTCAAATTGAGTATATCATATTATTCTTGTATCATATTTTTATTTTATTTTGATCTAACAGGCACCACACCAGGAAGCGGATTAACTTGGATAGCCATTGGACTTGGACTTGATAAAAGATTGGCTGAATACTTAGTATCCCGTTCTGAGCCAGGTAAAGCAATCCTTGATTCATGGCAAACGCAAGCAAATGCCACAGTTGATAAGTTATACAAAGTTTTGTTGAAATGCGGAGGAAATGTTGCTGCACAGTTTCTGGAGGAATAGTGTGAATGCTGTGATAGGAATCAATCGATCAGATCTACTGTATTGAGATGTGCATTCACTTACTAGCACCATACTCTATCGCCCGTATTCTTAAACCGGACTTTAGTCGTAGTTCGAGCTAAAACTAAAAAAATGACGTCATTTTAATTCATAAACCGAACTTCAACTAAATCACCGACTAAATCAGGCCAACCTCGACTAAATCGAGACGGATTTTGATCGATTTTTTTAGTCCTGGAGGGGGCAGGCTAAATGGTCGACTAAATGGTTTTTAAACGATGTTTATAAAAAATGTAACAGTCATTGAGTTGTTATATTGGCCAGATATTGAAGAATGAAATATCTATATTCATATTAGCTTAATTAAATATACATTGGTATAAGTTATAATAATGAAAATCAACTTTATTTACAACTGTATACAAATTATATTATTTTCTTCGCGCAAGTCCGACTTGAGCTACGTCACGCCATAGCGACAATGGGAGATGCGGCAATTCACCACGCGATGGAATGTTTAGGGGGCCTAGCGCTTTCTTGTCACGCTATGAAGTGCGTGGTTCGTCGCGATCATACTTTGTTGGGGGCCTAGAAAATATAAAAGTTACCGTACCGCCATGGTTCCTAAATATATGTTGAAGATTTTATTTGTTGTTAATCAAATATACTTCACTGTTAAATTAATACTGATATTGTTCTAATAATTAACGATTAAAATTATTTTTCATGTATATAGTCCTGATGCGTAAAAAGTGTTGTAAGAAATGGAAAGTGATATCAATGCGCAAAATTTCGTCTGCTCCTCAAATACTCTCTTGTCATTGGCCAATGTATAGCCTTTGTTACCCAGACGTGTGCAACTCGACTAAAAGCTCGACTTCATTAAGTCGAACTGCAAACTTCGACTACTTCGTTTTTGAATCGAATTTGAAGTAATAGCTCGAACTACGACTTTTTCAAGTCGAACTTCGAACTACGACTAAAGTCCAGTTTAAGAATACGGGCGTTAGTTTGTTTCATCATATAAACATTTATGTTATTTGAATTTGAAATTTAATGAATCAATAAAGTATAATGATTATTATTGAAATTGTGTGAATTATCACTGATTATCATCTGACATGAACAAGTTATAATCGCTAGTATCTATACTATAAAGCCATTTTCTTGTTGTTCCCTAGTAGAGCATTTAAACCACCAAGCTACAGCTCCACTCCTAGATCTTTGAGAAAGTTTAAATGATTGTTCATTACACACAATTGTGGCTATAGCATGCTTCCGTCAGGGAGTTGTTAATTAGAATAACAACTCCTGTTTCCATCAAAGAATATATCATTGAAATCAACAAATTTAATATATATTCTTCCATACACATGGAGTATCAAAATAACTAGAATTGTACTGGGAAATTTGTCTTTTTGTTTTCATGTAAAGTATTTTATAGTGCTGTCATTTCATTCTACTATCTGATCATAAAATGATTTATTATAGAACAGTCTCATTTAAATTAATATATGTCAATCATTTCCCTTTAAAGTGTGTCAGAATGTTCAATCGATTACTTCATTTTAGAAAGTGTCTGTTTAAATACAATTTTAAGTGTGTTCAATAATAATAATAATATTTGTATAAATCTTCTAGGATTCTAAACAACTTCTTCTTTGAAGTTAAACATCACAAGCACCCTGTATAACTGGTATTCTTTCCAAGTTCACGTTTAATAATAGAGCTAATAGTTTAATTTTTATAATCAAATAATGTAATTCTAATTCTGTTCTTAAAACATGCTCCTATCTTAGATAATTAAACTTGTACTTTTTATAGGATTTATTCAAATGATTGATGATGTACATATACTGTAAACCACTAAACAATATAATACAAAAAATGTAATGGATTTTAGGAAAAAGGTATTTTTTATAACATAGTAATAAGTACTTTAATTAAAGAGTTACTTAAAAAAGAGGTAACGCCTCTGAATATTAGAGTAAGAAAAGTAATGAGCGTAGTTTCACAACTACAGTACTGATATTTTTCAAATAGTTAGGATGAGAAAATCTAAATATCCATTAACTCTGTAAAAAACCAACTTATTGGACCTTTTATCATTTAATTTTATGGACAGTTAAACTGAATTAATTTTTAAAAATATTTTATATTTATACTGTCATTACTGTTGTTGACATATATATACCTTTTTTAGCCATGAGAGTCTTCTGTAGACTGCTTGGATATTAAGATCGGACCACGATTCTTTTTTCATGGCAATATTAACTACTACCAGTCTATAATTAATGTTTATGTTTTGTTTCATGTATAACTTTTCATCATGCAATAAATTGAAAGAAACTAATTTTATTTATTATTTTATTATTTATTTACTGTTCTTTTTTTGTTTGGTTTTGTTGATACTGGATAATAGTACGGGTTATTATGTCTTCCAGCTCGATATTTGTGCCAAAATTGATTTTTTTTAGCTAACTTTGTTATTCTTGAGATGCTGAATCCAAAAAAGTTAGGTGCCATTTTTTTCGACCACTCCTTCAGCCGCCATTTTGTATTTCAAAATGGCCGACTTTCCACACTAAAGTTGGTCATCCATGGTATCATTGGAAAGGGAATTTAATACTGATTATTTTATTCCATTACACCCATATCAATAAACGCATAGTTACATAGTAATTGCGAAATAAAACAAATCACGTGACCAATAAATGTCAAAAGGTCAAAATGCAATTTTACCAAAATACTGTACTTTTTGGTAGCGTTGGATAGATTTTTTTATTCTGAATACAGTTTTACTAATATCTATTCTAATTTACTTTGTTTATTGTCATAATGTTCCAATTATGTATATAAATTGTTTTTAAATGTTCCTTGTTGTTTTATCATGCTAATTACTTTCTTATTTACATACAACCTGTACTATTGGAATATAAGTATACTTTAGGCGTTGTTTTCTGTTCTTCTGATGATGAGAATAGTTGCTCGAAACATGTCACATTTTAATTGGCAGTTTGCCTATTCATTAAATGCCTTGCTATACTCATTTTAACAATGAAAAAATAGTCTCCGTATTAAGATAAATACGGTTTTTCTTATTGGTTTTACAATTCATTCAAAATATGTTTGTTTGATTTTTCTTTCTACTTTGTCATTGTCCATTTATATTATATTATATATTATCTTAATACTGAATAAGTACCGTACGGTACAGGATTACACTTAACTTCAATGTCAAGTTTCCGAGTTATTTAATTTAAAATCAAAATAACTATAGTCCGTGAACAAAGGTGAAATAAACTGTTGTCAAATCACATCTTTGTTTTGTTTCGTTGGATAGCTTTTTAAATTCTGAATCTATTTTATTTTTAGTAGTTTACATTTCTATTTTTCGTAAAAAGAAAAAAATGCTACGGGGAATGGTATCATTTGCGTAGCGTTCAAAATCATTTGTATTTTTGTCAAAGCGGGTACCAAACAATTTAAAGCCATCTGTGCACAATCCCAATGTTAATTGGCATGCCTTTCTCTTTCTCTTTGAACGTCAGATAAGTGCAGCAAACAGAATGTTTGCATTTGATATTATTATACAGTGAAAAAATCTTAAGAATTAAGAAAAAAAAAACAAGATCAATTAGTTTTCCTTAAATAAAGTTTACACGAAATAAAGAAAATTCAGTGTCCTACTGCTGCCTTTACAAAATACCAATCGATATTGTAAAGAAACGAATTACGGTGTTTTTAACGTCTAAAAGATCCCTTTGATTTTTACGTATGGTTTGTGATTATCGCAATATAAATCCTAACTATACGTTGTTATTAAAAGTTACATAGAATAATTAATCAAACTATACTTGTTTGTGGTAACTTAACTTTAAGAACTTATCAGAAAGAAGGGAAACAAAATCCGCTTTCCAGCAATAATATTCAAATTAGTTTGAGAAAAACGAAATCTTTTAACTACAGAGACACTTTATAAATATGTACCGTATGTAACGATTTCAGTTATTGAATTCCCTTTTATAAATTTGTATTTTAATTTTGTTACTTTTACTGCATTTCTCAGTTATATTTATCAAAAATGCAGTGGTTTTTTTTTAAAGAGTGCGACCACACACCGGTAGGGGATGGAATCGGCTTTTCAGTCATCGGTGCGTTTTGAATTATTATTATTATTATTATACAACATGCAACCATGCTATTGGCAGAAAACCATGTTTGAAAAAAACAACATAGACGCCACTGCACTGGATATAGTTATAAATAAAACTGCATTTAATAACTAGCAGAATTAAGACAAATCTAAATTCCTTTTCAAAGTTACGTTTCTGCTGTAGTAGTTGTTCAAATAAAAGGTACCAAAATCAATTACTTTACCTCCAAGATTATGTTTGCGTCGCAACCGGCAAAGCAATGGTTGTTTGATCTTGTTTTTAGTCGCGTGGACGCGACTCTATAGTTCACTATGTCGGTCGGTCGGTCGATCTGTCTGTCGGTCCGGTATCCCTATGCGTTTTAGCACGCGACTAATGGCTGTTGGCCTTGTTTACTGTACTTGCAATGCGAAAACCGGGCATATCGAGGATCTTGATAGTTAAACTTAACTTATAGGCCTACTAAAGTATTTTCACACTGAAATTGTTATTATAACCAGATAAATGTTACCAACATTTGAATGAATTACGGTAATTTAACCAATAAGAAAAACCGTATTTATCTTAATACGAAGGAGACCTTTTTTATTGTACATTTAAAAACAATTTAATAATTGGAAAATTATGAAAATAAACAAAGGAAAATCTAATAGATATTAGTAAAACTGTATTCAGAATAAAAAAAGCTATCCTACGATACCAAACAGTAAAGTATTTGAGAAAATTAAAATGTTGACCTTTTGACCTTTTTGGTCACGTGACTTGTTTTATTGTTAAATAACTATGTAACTATGTATTTTTTTATGGATGTAATGGGATAAAATGATCAGTATTACATTCCCTTTCCGATGATACCATGGATGACAAAGTTCAGTGTAGAATGTCGGCCATTTTGAAATACAAAATGGCGGCTGAAGGAGTGGTCGAAAAAAAATGGCACCTAACTTTTTTGAATTCAGCAACTCAAGAATAACAAAGTTAGCCAATAAAATCTATTTTGGCACAAATATCGAGCTGGAGCTAGTTTTTCTTACATATGTGACTGTACTATAATGTGTACACACACGTAAAATAAAAAATGCTGTATTTGGATTCCTTGACCTTCAAAACATATACGTTTCCACAAAAGTCATCTGATGTAGAAGCTGAGATATTAGGAATTTTATGGCAGCCATTCTGATTTTCAAAATGGCGGCCATTGGATGAACTTTAAATTAGTGCTGTATTTGGATTCCTTGACCATTTACCACCAAAATCATGTCTCTACTAGCTGAGATATGAGCACAAATCTGTATTTTAAGGTGGCCATTTTGAAAAATGCTGTATTTTGATTCCTTGACCCTCAAAACATATACTTTGCCACCAAAATCATGTCCATACATGTAAAAGAGGAGATATGAGCAAAACCCTGCATTTTATGCCATATGAGCTGGAACTTTTTTTTGGTGGATACAAATCAGTTGAGAAACAATTGTTTCTAATTTTTTTCCAGAGAAAGTGGAAAATGGGGATACTAAAAGAAAAAAAGTAACTGAAATGGGATTTCTGGCAAGACTGTAAATTAATTATATTGGAACACAGAATCAAACAACACATGTTTTACAATTAACATTTCAATTACAATTTCACTCTTCCCTGGTTCAATAACAGAAGCGTTGCACTATGTAAGCTTTTCGTTATAATGTTGCAAGTATTAGCCTACAGTAGCATGCTTATTAAAGACCTTGCACAAAATAAAACATTATATGGATATCCTGTGAATATAGTAGGCCTAACGATCGAGAGACCAATTCTACAAACGTGATTAAAAGAACTGGTTTTATGAATTATTGGAGAAAATCATATCTCCTCTCTGTTTTTTCATTTATCAAGTACTGTAAATAATAATATCCTGGATTTATAAAGTGGCTAATGTTCTGAAACATGCTTCCATAATGCAGCTAGTAATCAGTGCAAAGTTGTGTCTTGACCTTACCTGGTACCTATTTCTACACCTGGATAGAGAGAGGCAGACATAAGTAAAGTTTCTTGCCCAAGGATACAAGCAACAAGCGACAATATTTGAATCAAACCCACGATATCACAACCAACTGCTCCACATGTCCTTACAAACAGGATGTAAAGTTTGTAAACAGTAATATAAGCATGTTATAAAATGATGAATACAGTTCATTCATCTAAGTACAAATACTGTTTAACAAAATCCTGTTAATGCGCTTGTTTTGTTCGGCAGTATCATTCCTATATATAAATAATACACCTGCTATGAAAGATGCTGTATGCGACTACTTTGACTTTAAATAATACTACAATAATATTAATCGTGTTACAGTATTTACAAATGACAAAAATTACAATGAGTAAAAAGCTAACACAATTTTTTCCCCAAATGAATCCTAAAACTTAAGCTATTTTTAACTATCAGGGCTTGCATCTCCAGTGACTGTAGTGTTTTGTGGAGTAGTTAATGTAGACTGCTGCTCTTCAAGGATGGGAACGATGAGATTATCTTTTGACATTAAATTGTATTTTATCACAAATGTTGTAAACCGCTTGCACAGGTGAGTTTCATTCTGGTGAAAGGAAGTATATGCTTAATTAGTTATTAAAGAAATATTGATTTGTGATGACAAACGACCTAGGACCTACAGATTAATGCCATCTGTCATTGCAGTAACAGAAACAAACCAAATTTCAAATAACCCAAACTTTCTCAAACAACCAATCAATTGAATGCTGGGATGTCGTTTAACCGCCCACTACAGGTTGAATTTTGGTATGTGCAACAATCACCATGCAGTCTCGAATTCACAGCATTCACAAAAATTGTCATTCTGTATATTTTATAGTATTTAATAAACGTATTTATTTTTATTTTAATCACATCTTGTCAAATAATGTAAATCTTTCTTTTTTTGTATTTTACCATGTGGTATGTAATCAACCAATCATATCTGAGTTTTCTAGACACCCAATCAAATGGTGTGTTTAACATTATTAAAAGTTACTTTACCTCATATTCATCAAACAATGTCCTATGATGAAAATATGCATGTGAGAATATCCTGTACACTCTCCGACATACAGATCCAAGCTTTGCAACTGATGACTCTTTGATACTAACACTGTAAATAAAGAATATTTAAATCAGTGCGTAATATAGTATACAAATAATTTCATGAAGTGAAAGATGAAAAGTTATATTTTTATATTGTTATTTGGACTCATTTTATGACAAGTTTCTCTTTCAGAAGTAGGCCTAATTCCCAGGGTGCTCATTTTAAAAATGGCACTGCACCTCTAAGACTATGAAACAGAAATGGTATTTGACATGGTTATAACATTAGGCAATCTGAATATGGGTCTCCCTATTAAAGACAAATGTAAAAATAATGAGGAGCTGTTGGTTTCGATTGAATAAAATAAAATAAAAAATAAATAAATTCGCTGGTGCTCATGTATGGAACTGCAAGAAATTAAATAATCTTCAAATTATTTTAATTTCAAATCAAATTATAACAAAATTGTCTTTCCAAGGTAGATCCTCACTATTTTATCATTTTGCTTGAATCCTGCTTTATTGTATTGTATTTAGGAATTTTCTCTTTTTACACTTGTATTTTATTACTATATTTGTTCTGAACAATTTATTCTATATTTCTCTTCAATATTGTCTGTCTTTGTATTGTGAATTTAAAGTTTTATTGTAAGTATTTGTTGATGTCTTTTATGAATGTTTTTAATCTATTGCTAAAAAAAACAGGACCATATGTAATTATCTATACCTGATATGTTTTTATCCTGTCTAAATACATTTTTAAATAAATAAATCTGCTCCATTTCACAAATATAAAACATTCATTACTTGTTTTATAACACACATTACTTTTAATGAGAGGCTGGTCGAACATGATCATTTAACAACAGCCTAGCACTGTGTCGAGCGTGTGATTTCTCACTGTGCAACAAAAATGAACATGCAAAACAAAATTGTATTACTGACGCGCATTGCACTATCGATGAAGTCATTATAAGTGCAATAGAACATTTATTAATATCATGTGACTCACAATCCTTCAATCAAATAAAAAGAATCTACTCAGATAGTTATAAAGTCTGATTTAATGACATTTTAAACAAAGAAAGATACCTGGAACCTATAAATTCCATTCTTTTGGCTAAATTTGTGTGCAAATCATGTCTTGGCATTTAAGCTGTGTAATAATTAGGGATATTTAAGAAGGAAAATAACATCAGAATACTTTACCGGCTAGGGAAATATTTGTTACTATTCAAGAGACATGCTGCACCATCCAGGGTATGTCTAGTATAATCTATTGCTGGGCACTGGAAAAAAACACCAATGTTTAATAATATTGAAATGTACTGTTGACGAAACATACTAATCAATTAGAAATACTATCAGCCTTCATGTTTCAAAAGTCATAGGCTCAAGGGTACTTGATAGATGCTAATTAATAAGGTGGCCAAACCATGTACGAGCTTTGCTCTTTTTTAGTCATCCTTTCATATTATGTAGTTTGTTATTATTTATCTTAATATGGAAAATAAACTGAAGCTGATAATAATAAAAGCCCTTTACCTCTTTTGGTGTTTTGTGAGCTGCACACAGGAATATCCATTGCTCAGTTGCTGTCATCTGTGTGCATGTTTCTGGATTGCACTCAACCTGACAAAATATGTAAACATTAATGCCTATACAGTACAAGCCATTTAATTTTAAAAATGATTATTTTAGCAACAAATTAACTCACCAATAACAATCATATAAAAGTCTTATTACAAGACTTTAATAATGGTATTGGAATACAGTAACAGTTACAGTGTATGCTATAAAAAACAGATACAGACAGACACGCTTGAACAATGGCTACCACCCTGTGAATGTACATAGTTTGTTACATGTTACATATGGGTTACATTCTGTAAGAATACAGAATCATTAAATAAACTGTATCAGGTTTATGCAATTGACTAAATCATAAACTTACTTGCAATTTAACAGCTAAACCATTCAATTCCAGACAGAATTGTCTAAAAAAAAACACAAAATTACTGTTAAGGTTGCATAGATAATGATTGTTATATAAAGTTTGCAGAGATATATTACTATTTTTATCTGTCAAAGTAACACAATCGATACCTGTATACATGATCTTGTTAGTGACTGAGATATCCAAGACTAATTTAGCAAATAGGCTTACTTCTTAAATATTCTATGTCAGATTTGCTAACAATTTATGTGTATGCTTTTAATGAAGATACGGAAAAGATAAACTAAATTATTTATTATTAACTTTTTTGGTTGGTAAAAATGATTGTCCTGATTTTGTCTTGTGTGAAAATAGAGGACATTGTACTGAGTTGACATGGTTGAAAGTTTTCTTGAAGCAGACACAGCATGTGATTATACAGATATTGATTGCTTAGTGGTTAAATATAAGATTTGACATCCCCGAGGGTATGATATTATGTTCTCGAGAAATATATTTCCCTAAGCACTAGCTGAGGGAAATATATTTCTCGAGAACATAATATCAATCTCTGAGTGGATGTCAAATCTTATATTTTACCGATATAAAAGGCGATATCTCTTTTATATTACATGCCAACAACACGTTGAATATCTACTGCTGGGCATAGCTAGGCCTCCTTTGTAATATAAGCCTGTCTAGTTAGGCATTGCATTCACCTTACCTTCCGAAGAATACTATAGATAATTACTAATTAATGATTCCTTGGCAATAAAATATTCACTTTGCCTGGGTCATTTAAATTAACAGAAGAATTTCCATCAATAAACCTACATTAACAATAATAATATTATTATCAGGTAGGCCGAATAATTCGTCTTCTTCGAGGAGCCAAATCACAAGATGTTCAGCGCGCCGTGCGTAACAGGTTACTACCGCGTGTATTAACCAATCACAAATGGTCTTTCATCACATCTAAGGAGGACTAATAACATGTATGCTATGTATGCATACAGTATTTTAAATAGTTTAGTTGATTAATTTCTTCAAGCAAGTTGCGTGGCGCAACAAATGAAACATTGTCTTGTAATGGTGTGCCAGTAGATGACTTTTGTTTATTTATCGCCAAATGCGAGTGTTGCTACACGAAAATCATTGTACTCGAGAATTTGCTGGATTTTAGTTATTGACAGAGACATGATAATTACACGAAAATTACTCAGTCAATATCATTTACATGTACTCGAGGATATACGATTTACGATCCTCGGAGCGGTAGTCATGTGATGCAGTTTCAACCAATCATGTTCACGTACTTACATAGGCTATGTAGTATAACAAACTATGATTGTCTCTGGATTAGCATACTGGACGAGTATACTTTTACAGTCAACGTTTTAAATTTCTTTTTGGATTTATTCTTACCGTAAATGTTCATACTTCCAAACACCTTCATCTTGGCCATCAGGAGCTTCTAAAATCTTATCTATGTTTCCAATGTCACTTCTTATATTCTGCTGTATATACTATTAAATATAGAAGGCAATTATAAATTATTATAAAGATTCTCAGTGGTGCATTTCCAAAATACTACAATATTTGCCTCATTTTTATGTACTACAGTCAGTGGTGACTGTATCATGTAGAGTTAGGTTAAGGGTTAGGTTATGGTAATACTAATATTATAATTTTTAAGTCTCAACTCTGAAAACATTTCTCAAGTGCCTCCACAATTTTTATCCCAATAAATTATATTTCAGTATCGAAAGAGCAACACTGGGGGTACAGGGATATTAGTCGATTGAGGAATACTGTGTGTACTTTATTTTTAAAACTACTGGAAGAAAATAATACCTGCTGTACAGCTAAAGTACTGTCCATCTCTTCAAACGATTGGTCAACCCAGCCATAAAACTCCTTGAAAAAATCAGTATGACTGTATGTTATCAATAAAATACGGATTGTTAAACAGCTTTAAAAACTTGATGAATACAAAAAAAAAATGAATATGAATTTGGTCTAAAGTGAGAATGTTTCGGCCCACAAAGTGGGATGTTTCGGCCCATTTAAAAAAAAAACTATTCGATTTAAAGTCCGAAAAACATAAAAATATGTATTACCGAATCAGGTTTCACGCATGTGCTATTAATTTTGCCGCGAGAGAGAAGTCAAGTTATATCACACTGTATTATATAGAGCAAAAATTAAATACGAGAATACATATAACACAATAATAACATCAAAATCAATCACACTTATTCATAAACCGAGAGTATTTGGTAGAAATTCTTAAAACCAGTACAGTAGTGTTAATTAGGGGAAAATTATGATAAAATCAGAAAAATCTAATTAACCTTTTTATTTTAATTAAAATCGTAATTTACGCAAGAAAAGCACATGCGTTGACACTAAGCACTACTAGGAATGAAATTGAAATGTGGCAATTATTTGATAACACAAAACGCTAAGACGATCGGGACCAACTGGTAAGACGATCAGGCCCAACGAATTTGATCCAACTCGGCCCTAAACCATCTTGGCCAAAGTCAAGTCGGCCCCACGTCAAGTCGGCCCAAAGTCAACTCGGCCCCATGTCAACTCGGCCTCAAGTCAACTCGGCCTCAAGTCAACCAAAAACTAATCCGTCAACTCGGTCTCTAAAAACTATGGAACGCAAAAAGTGCTAATATAGTAGTTAATATTATAATTGCAGGAAAAACATCACAGAGTACGGTTGGACAAGGGCCTACATAATAGACAAAATAAAACGTAAAATTTAATATAAATTATAACACACTGGGCCTGATCGTTTTTCGTTTAATTGATAGGTAGTATTTATTTATATTGTTTGAAATAAATAAATATTTCTTCACATTTTGTATACAGGAATAACTGTCGAAGAAGACATTTTAATGAATAATATTTAAACAATATACTTTGGTCTACAACTGTATATACATCAATATAAAAAGAATAAAATAACATTAAAATCATAACAAATCAAAAGGCAAGAATACAAATTGGATAAGCATTATGGGTATTATACCCATAATGCTTATCCAATTTGTAATAGGTTACATGCACCGTACACACCCAGACACGAATGTGCATTATTTTCAAATAGGCCTTACGGTTTTTTTTGTATGACATTTTTATTTTCATTTCGTTTCTACTTCATAATTATTCATAATTAATACAGTACACCATTAGACCGGGCGCCCGGAAGATTTATTCATGTGAAAAGATACAAAAGGTTTGATGATGTAGTTAGGTGCGTATTAGGGCGAGATGCAATATTCAATATTGCTGCCGGGTCACAGCCTGTACATGGGGCCTGTGGGGATCATAACATAGGGGGGTAAAAATACATTTATTCATGTGAAGCGATACAAGGATAAACTTTATTGGATATCATTCGCAGTGGGCTACTAATGATTACATCACCAATGACAGCAACTTTATCCTGTACGGGGCGCCAAACAGCAACATTTTAGGGCCACGCCCAAATAGGTTTATTCATGTGAAGCGATACAAGGTTGAATCTTTTTTTAATGGTAGCAGTACATATTGGGGATGACAAAAACACCAATGACAGCAACTTTATCCTGTACATAAGCTCAGACAGCAGTCCTAAAGGTCCGCAGATTCCCCCTATTCGGCTATATACCCGGCGCGTATGTCGTCTTATGGCGTTCAGCTGAGTTAGAAATACGTGATACGGACTCGGAGTGACAATAAATACACAGCAGAATGATAAAACAATAAATAAAGAGAGCAGTTGTTTGCTGTACCAAATCATCAAACATCAAACTCTTAGGAACTCGCCCAAAAGTTTATCCATGAAGTATGAATCATTTTTTCTCTCTTTCTCTCTTTTTTGCTCCATTCGTGATCAACAATGTCGATACAAACACATTTACGATAACGAGTGACTTTTATTTTATAATTGAAATATATCTTTATTTTGGAATAATAAATAACACCAACAAAAACACTTTAAAAAAACACAAATAACCAACAGCAGATTTGTATTTTAGGGTAACATTTTGAACAATCAATATTATATCAAAATCATTATTTCGATCAAAATAATATAATTTAAGAATATTTTTCAGATAAACTAAATAATTACACTCATAATGATCGACACCGGTACCGATTATTGTGCATTATTATTATAACTCGATTTAAATATTGTTTTAATTACACGCTAGACACTAGTGATATGTCTATGAAAAAAGGGCAACGAAATCTAAATTTGCAACATTTTTTAACATAACATAACATAATAGTAAAGTAAATAATAGTTCGAATTCAACATAATCACTTAAAGAATTGGTAAGGTATAGATTAGACTATCGATTGCACACTATTACTAAAAAAAAGTAACTGTTTTTATGTGAATTAGAATGATAAAAACCAACAAAAAACTTAATCTGCCAACATTTTAAACGTCGTTACTTGTCCATAATGGATCGACTACTGTATCGATTACTGCACATTGTTTTACTTTAACTGAACCAAAGTCAAACTTTTAATTGTTACTGTACTAACATTAGACAGTGATATCTGATAAAAGGCAACATTAATTAATATTAATAATACTGAACCAAATTAAATATCGTTACTTATCCACAATGGATCGACTACTGTATTGATTATTGCACATTATTTACTAACTAACATTAGAAAGTAATATCTGATAAAACGCAACAAACTGAATCGAATTAAATATCGTTATTTATCCATAATGGATCGACTACTGTATTGATTACTGCACATTATTTTACTATAACTGCCCAAGTCAAATTTAAAATTGTTACTGTACTAACATTAGACAGTGGTATCTGCAACATACTCAGTACCAAATTAAATATCGTTACTTATCCATAATGGATCGACTACTGTATCGATTATTGCACATTATTTTAATGCCCAACTGCCCAAGTCAAATTTAAAATTGTTACATTAATAACACTGGACCAAATTAAATATCGTTATTTATCTCCAACTGAACCCAGGTCGAATATTTTGCATACCGACACACACTGTAAAAGCACAATGAGCAAAGACATCGAGTTTACTGGCTGTATGCATTAAATAACTAAATATTGTACATTCCTCATATTCCATTACTACTGTAGCTGAACAGAATACACGATATAATAAAACCAATAGGGGCTATTGGATTTCTTTTTACATGATTTGTGACAGCGTCATTTATAAATTTGATTACAGTATAATCACACTATAATGATACTGGATTTTACCGCAAAGGCAAGTCATTGCGATCGCTTTGTGGTGACAGGATGGACAAACCCGCAGTCACTGCCTATGTATGCAAGATAAATGGGTTTAAAAGCATGAACAGTATTAATGAGGCCAGGTACCAATCGTTTCGCAAAATGAAAACTGGAAAGAAGAAAGTCAAGAAGATCAACTGTTCGTTATTGCCACCATGTGAAATCACAATCACTCAGCATCTGTTGAGGGCAAATTATGTATCTATTATGTGGAGACACGCTCATACTCCTCAGCCAACAGAAAACCTACGCCCATTAAACTATGGATTGGTTGATAATGGTGATGGAAGGTATGTACCGAAATGGTTTGATGGAAATGCTCTACCAGATCCGTTGACTAGTGATCCACACTCGGAACAAAGTTCTTCACGATACTGATGCAGGAATATTGGAACAAACTGATGATGAAGAACTTGAAATAATAGATTTTGAAGCTGAAATCGATGATGACCAACCTTGGTGGAGTGATGACAGTGAAAGTGATTGTGATGATGACGAATAGATAAACTAAAAAGATTATGCATTACGGCTGATTTAATAGTTTTTAATCGTTTACATAAAACATTTGACAGTTTTGAAGTAAATGTTGTATAATATATCAAATGTAAATACTGAACTATTTGATCCATAGATATAGTTGGCAAGCAGAATCCAGTATCATTACAGTGTGATATAATCAAATTTATATATTGACGCTGTCACAAATCATGTAAAAAGAAATACAATAGCCCCTATTGGTTTATTATATCGTGTATTCTTTTTAGCTAGTAACAATGGAATATGATGAATGTACAATATTCAGTTAATTAATGCATACAGCCAGTAACCTCGATGTCTTTGCTCAATTGTGCTTTTACAGTGTGTCGGTATAGTTACACTGCATGTAAAATATTCGACCTGGGTTCAGTTAGAGAAAAATAATGTGCAATAATCAATACAGTAGTCGATCCATTGTGGATAAGTAATGATATTTAATTTTGTCCAGTATTATTAATGTTGCCTTTTATCAGATATCACTGTATAATCAGGGGTATAATGTTAGTACAGTAACAATTTTAAATTTGACTTCGGCAGTTATAGTAAAATAATGTGCAATAATCGATACAGTAGTCAATCCATTATGGATAAGTAACGATATTTAATTTGGTCCTGAGTATGTTGCATTTTATCAGATATCACTGTCTAATGTTAGTACAGTAACAATTTTAAATTTGACTTGGGCAGTTATAGTAAAATAATGTGCAGTAATCAATACAGTAGTCGATCCATTATGGATAAGTAACGATATTTAATTCGATTCAGATTGTAGCGTTTTATCAGATATCACTTTCTTATGTTAGTTAGTAAAATAATGTGCAATAATCAATACAGTAGTCGATCCATTGTGGATAAGTAACGATATTTAATTTGGTTCAGTATTATTAATATTAATTAATGTTGCCTTTTATCAGATATCACTGTCTAATGTTAGTACAGTAACAATTAAAAGTTTGACTTTGGTTCAGTTAAAGTAAAACAATGTGCAGTAATCGATACAGTAGTCGATCCATTATGGACAAGTAACGACGTTTAAAATGTTGGCAGATTAAGTTTTTTGTTGGTTTTTATCAGTCTAATTCACATAAAAACGGTTACTTTTTTTTAGTAATAGTGTGCAATCGATAGTCTAATCTATACCTTACCAATTCTCTAAGTGATTATGTTGAATTCGAACTATTATTTACTTTACTATTAATGTTATGTAAATGTAAAAAATGTTGCAAATTTAGATTTCGTTGCCTTTTTTCATATAGACATATCACTAGTGTCTAGCGTGTAATTCAATATTTAAATCGAGTTATCTATATATAAATTTACGTAAGGGCAAAAATCGGTAAATCGCGCGTTATTTCTAGAATGTTTACTCGATGGTATATAAAGTTGGTTAGAATCTCGGTACTGATTTTAACCACCTGATGTAACCCTGTTTACTAATTAAATTGAGTTAGATAATTAGTTATAGATAATTAGTTATTGACAATTAAAACGAATTTAGGTTCAACGATTTGCCCCAAATAGGGTTGTTTTTTCGATCGTGGTATACACTGTCTAATCATAATGGATGTCCGTCTTGAAAAATACCCGAAGACAATAATACGAGGATGCTTCGCATTTTCCTATCTCCTCCTACGATAATTGTTTTTAATGGCTGAAAACCGGTTGAACAGCTCGAGTACAGCATCATAATGTTGAAGACAGGCCGATTTTCTTTAAAAAATACTATTTTGATAGATTTAATATACGTTTATATAAATGTATTGATTTGCGATGAATGGAACATTCCAATCTCTGTTACACAAGTGTCTATTCCCTCAGGCGTCGTAAAGGCAAGTACTGTATACTCATAACAGAAATTCGATCCATTTTTTTTCCAATCTGTACTGCAGAGGTTGGATATAATTTTTTTTAAACGGATAATGAGCTAGCGTTTTCAGTCGCCGTATATTATGTACAAATCTTTATTATTGCATTTAAACCACCCACATCATCACCCTTCCCTCACTGGTAGCGTTGTAAAGCCAGTAGAGGATAAGCCTATACGGTGCATCACATGCCCTAAACGCAGAACAACTTTGGTGGGTAGGGTAGGAACCAACTTAATTATGAATTGGCTCTAAGAAACAATTGAAAACCATTAGGCCTACTAATTAAGTTGAGTTAGATAATTTAATATTTATTGACGATTAAATCGAATTTATGATTTTCCCCGAATAGAGGTGGTTTTCACAAATTGTTTAACATTATATATAAACATACGTCGTAGTGTATCGTTACATGTACTGTACTATTTCAATCGACTACGACGGTGATAGTTTCATCAAAGTATTACATCGCAATGTTTTACTGTGTTTAGTGGTATATTATTTGTAAAACATGAAAACAATTAATATTTCGTTACAAAATAAAGAATATATTTAAAAATTCTTCCTCTTTGCACCCATCCTCTTCCCCATCCCTCAACCATAATGTTACATACAAAACACAAAATAAGTTAGTTTAAATCTGACTTTTAAAACAATTGGTCTCATTTTGTAACAAGTTTCTCTTTCGGAAGTAATTCCCAGGGTGCTAATTTTAGTTGAGTACATAAATCACAGTGTCTATTTAATCGTTCCTGTAAACGACATGTATTATTGTCCTGCATTATTGTACATTTGAAGTCGCCAGTTTTTTAACGCTGAAATCATTATGTATTCGAGAACCGGACCATCTGTGGGCACGACCTATGGTACGCGAGCGTACCATCTAGTAATAATAATGCACAATAATCGGTACCGGTGTCGATCATTATGAGTGTAATTATTAATTAGTTTATCTGAAAAATATTCTTAAATTATATTATTTTGTGTTGTGAAATAATGATTTTGATATAATATTGATTGTTCAAAATGATACCCTAAAATACAAATCTGCTGTTGGTTATTTTAAGTGTTTTTGTAGGTGTTATTTATTATTCCCAAAATAAAGATATATTTCAATTATAAAATAAAAGTCACTCGTTATCGTGAATGTGTTTGTATTATCAACATTGTTGATCACGAATGGAGCCTCGGGTATTTGAGCTGCTGTGTACCGGAAAAAGTGAAAAAAAAAAAACATTTTTTCAAAAATGATTACACACTTCATGGATAAACCCATTTTGGGCCAGTTCCTAAGAGTTTGATGTTTGATGATTTGGTACAGGAAACAACTGCTCTCTTTATTTATTGTTTTAGCATTCTACTGTGTATTTATTGTCAGTCCGAGTCCGTATCACGTATTTCTAACTCAGCTGAACGCCATTAGACGACATACGCGCCGAGTATATAGCCGAATAGGGGGAAACTGCGGACCTTTAGGGCTGCTGTCTGAGCTTATGTACAGGATAAAGTTGCTGTCATTGGTGTTTTTGTCATCCCCAATATATACTGCTGCCATTAAAAAAAGATTCAACCTTGTATCACTTCACATGAATAAGCCCATTTGGGCGTGGCCCTAAAATGTTGCTGTTTGGCGCCCCGTACAGGATAAAGTTGCTGTCATTGGTGATGTAATCATTAGTAGCCCACTGCGAATGATATCCAAAAAAGTTTATCCTTGTATCGCTTCACATAAATAAATGCATTTTTACCCCTCTATGTTATGATCCCCACAGACCCTGTGTACAGGCTGTGACCCGGCAGCAATGTCGAATATTGCATCTCGCCCTAATACGCACCTAACTACATCATCAAACCTTTTGTATCTTTTCACATGAATAAATCTTCCGGGCGCCCGGTCTACATGGGAAGAAAGAAATTTGCTTCCATAACAGTCCATGGGGATGTGATTGTGATTTTATTGTATTAAATTATAGATTCATGGAATTTGTCATATGGTGTTGTTGTTACTATCATCGGGAATCTTGTGTCCTGTTTTATATTATTTCATCTTTAACTAAACTGACAAGATGACCGTATTGGTGAAGCGTCATTCTAAAAAGAATAATTTCTTCCTCACTATCATCCGATGACCATCCAGAAACGGCTGCCATTTTAACATTTGCACGGAACAGGTGTGAATGTTTAAAACGGAACGGTGAACGGGCGCGCGTCACGTTGAAAAAAACGGCGCCGTCTTCCGCTACGAAACGGAACAGGTACGGACGGTGGGAATGCCCCTTTAGGTTATCAATTTTATTGAACAATACAGGGCGCGGTGGGTGTTAAAAAACAGATGAGAATGCTAAGGTAATATTATGTTGATTAGGAATTCCGTTGTTTAGGACTCAAACAATATAATATGTTTTAGTTTTTGCTTGACAAATAAAAATACGCCATTTTTTCATGATGATTTCTTCAGTGTGTTTTAGATTAGTTTTTATGCTTGACAAAATAAAAATACACCATTTATTCATGATGATTTCTTCAGTGTGTTTTATATTAATTTCCCATACATAAAATGTATTCATTGGATTCTCCATTATCAAATCACAATAAGTAATAAAAACAATTTGAATAGCGCACAATTGCAATAGAACTTTAACATGACAGAACATTTCGAATTTGTTTCCATAATCTCTTCGGTGTAGTTTGATTGACATTGTACCCCCGAAAAAATAAATGTGTGAAAGATCTTGTTACTGTAATTTATACCATTTTAATGTCACATATAGTTATTCACTTTGACCGTAACATATTACTAATAATTTGAGAGAGTATATATATATATATATACACAACAACAAAAAACATTTTTATTTTACTGTATTAATCTATAGGCCTTCTAAGAATATTTCGATTCTTTCTGGGAACATCCTTGTATCAAAAAATAGATCTAACAAACACATTACTGAGGGTTCTTACTGCTGGGCCCTTATTGAGACTAACCGACCAAAAATATAAATAAATACGGATTACGGTCGAAGCGGCCGCCAACTAAAGTGGCCGCTAGTTCATTAACGGTAATCTGTATGGAATGCCGTGTGCCCTTTGATTGTCGTTGTTTTGTAATCTTTGATTGTCATTGTTTCATTATTATGTAATTTATTCTCTTTTTTTTACAGATTGAATGTGATACGCGTACGTTTTTTTAAACGAAATGGCGAATCGATGATTACTTATTTTAACTGTTCTAAATGATATACATGTTTAATAAAGTCTATAAAATACATTGTGGTGTTTATATTGTATATTAATATAATATAATAATAAGCCAATTATTAAGAATTATATATAAATAAACCAATCAATAAAGTATATCAAAATATATTAATAATTAAAAATATTTGTTATTGTATATTAATTAATTAGTAAAGTAACTACATTAGTAGTGTTCGCAATCATAATTTAATTACAATAACATGATGACAGCAATTTATTTAATAATAATATCCTACACTATTTTATTACTTCAGATATTTAAATATTGATCAATTGAAAATGAGTTTTAAATACTACCTGTAAAAAGTAAAATAAGATGAAAGTGTTTGATACGGTAATTAATTACGCGAATTTCTGCTAATAACTCGACTGACGGCCAGCAATAGTGCTGCTGCACATTAGGTGCGCGTCCCATGTTGCTTTATTGAAAACACAAACAATGTATTACAATGGAATAACACTTAAATGTATAACACACCCTATTACTAATAATAAAAACCAAGATTCGATAGTACAGCATGTAAATGAGATATAAATATTCGGCAATACCGTACATAAATTATTATTGCAATACTGTATAAAGATTCGATAGTATGTAAACAAGATATAAATATTCGGCAATACCGTACGTAAATTATTAATGCAATACTGTATAAAGATTCGATAGTATGTAAACAAGATATAAATATTCGGCAATACCGTACGTAAATTATTATTTAATGCAATACTGTATAAAGATTCGATTAAGTCTGTAAATGAGATATCAAGATTCGGCAATGCCGTACGTAAATTATTAATGCAATTACTGTATAAAGATTCGATAGTATGTAAAAATGAGATATAAAGATTCGGCAATACCGTACGTAAATTATTAATGCAATACTGTATAAAGATTCAATAGTATGTAATGTAAACGAGATATAAAGATTCGGCAATACCGTACGTAAATTATTAATGCAATACTGTATAAAGATTCGATAGTATGTCAAATGAGATATCAAGATTCGGCAATACCGTACGTAAATTATTAATGCAATACTGTATAAAGATTCAATAGTACATACTGTATGTCAAATGAGATATCAAGATTCGGCAATACCGTACGTAAATTATTAATGCAATACTGTATAAAGATTCGATAGTATGTAAAAATGAGATATAAAGATTCGGCAATACCGTACGTAAATTATTATTGCAATACTGTATAAAGATTCAATAGTATGTAAACGAGATATAAAGATTTGGCAATACCGTATATGTAAATTATTAATGAAATACTGTATAAAGATTCGATAGTAAATAAACGAGATATAAATATTCGGCAATACCGTACATAAATTATTATTGCAATACTGTATAAAGATTCAATAGTATGTAAATGAGATATAAAGATTCGGCAATACCGTACGTAAATTATTAATGCAATACTGTATAAAGATTCGATAGTATGTAAACGAGATATAAAGATTCGGCAATACCGTACGTAAATTATTAATGCTATACTGTATAAAATTCGATAGTATGTAAATGAGATATAAATATTCGGCAATACCGTACGTAAATTATTATTGCAATACTGTATAAAATTCGATAGTTAAATGTAAATGAGATATAAATATTCGGCAATACCGTACGTAAATTATTATTGCAATACTGTATAAAATTCGATAGTTAAATGTAAATGAGATATAAATATTCGGCAATACCGTACGTAAATTATTATTGCAATACTGTATAAAATTCGATAGTATGTAAATGAGATATAAAGATTCGGCAATACCGTACGTAAATTATTATTATTGCAATACTGTATAAGGATTCAATAGTATATAAACGAGATATAAAGATTCGGCAATACCGTATACGTAAATTATTAATTGCAATACTGTATAAGGATTTAATAGTATGTAAACGAGATATAAAGGTTCGGCAAAATATATTTCGATATATGTATTAGTTAATAGTAAATACAAATAAAATATACATTGATTTATCGGCAGGCAAACTTAATTATTATAGAAATATAAAGATTTGATAGTACATGAGTTGGCTTATATTTATTTAGCTGTAACTCAACTCGCCATAGGCCATGGCGTTGACAACGACAATCAAAGATTAAAGCGCACATGGTGTTCCATACAAATGACAATATTAAACTGGCGGCCGCTTCGACCATACTCCATAAATACTACCTAACGAAAAACGATCAGGATTCAGGCCCACTGTGTTATAATTTACATTGAAATTTCCGTTTTATTTCGTCTATTATTGCCTAACCGTACTATATCCTGCCATTGTAATAAATGAACTACTATATTAGCACTTTTTGCGTTCCATACTTTTTAGAGGCCGAATTGACGGTAGAGTTTTTGGCCGAGTTGACTTGAGGCCGAGTTGTTGACTTGAGGCCGAGTTGTTGACGTGAGGCCAAGCGAGTTGACTTGGGGCCGACTTGACTTTGGCCGAGACGGTTTAGGGGCCAGAGGTGCAGGTCAACTCGGCCCAACACATAAGACGATCGGGACCGCAAAAAGTGGGCCCGATCATCTTGGGCCCGATCGTCCGTGGTCCCGATCGTCTGTTCCCCGTAGTAGGCTAGGGCTAGCTAGGCTCTACTGCTAGCTAGGCCTAGCTAGAATTTAAATGATTGATGAGAGGGAGGGGCCGTGAATTTGCAGGATCACTAGCCTATAGTATTAGCCAATATTGGATTGATCCCTTATATTATTAATCAATTTAGCTCAATTATTGTCAAAGCAACATGTTTACAAACCTCTACTTTTGTTCCTGGACGATTCCGTCTCAAAATTACTGTTTCCGTAGTCGCTGCCATGTTTGATTTGATGATTATTAATTGCAATTATAGCATAGAGATCGCGCGGCGCGGCGCTATATAGGAGGCCTAGGCCTAGATAAAAACCAAAGAATAATAAAATCTTTGATAATTGTGTTTATTTTGAGTTTCACCAGCAGAGGGCGCTAACTAATTAATTGTTTGCGTGAACTTTTAAGTTTTGCGACCTTGTGAATCCAACAAAATTAGTAGGCCTACGTAACTGTAGGCAGACCTATTGAATAATATAGAAATTATATTTCGTTTTATTCTTCGGATCGATCCTATTCTTCTTTTGCTAGAATTATGATATTAAACAATAAACAATTATTTACCTGAAAAAACTAATTTAGGCCTAAAGCAAAAAATAGTCAAATTGGCTGCCAGCCAATGGGTTTTTGGTTAAATTTAACCATTTATTTTGTCATTTTATAAGTGAAAACATATTTTTTTAACGAAAAGTGATTAAATATTAAAAACTACAAAATAACCTATTCAAAGTCTGATTTGATTAATGTTCATTTTTTGGCATACCCGTAACAGACTGAGGCCTAATGGGATGTGATGACCGGAGACTGACCCACTTTGACCGACTGACCGACAAAACGAAGATATATGAGATACTAAGTAAAGTTGTTGGAAGATAACAATAATATCAGTTAAATAAGTTGTTACCAACATGTGACCTCATATGCATAATAAACCAAACATCAGATAATAACATTCAAGTGTAACTGTACCGTAATTATAGAGGCCCCCCCCCCCCCCTAACGTTATTACGAACGACAATTAGGCCTAGCGTTATTACAAACGACAATATACAGAATATGACAGCTCGATATATTACCGTACAAAATACGAGGGTCACACAATTTGACAGCTGCTGCTGCTGCTCGCTCAACTCAAGTTATTACAAAATACAAGTTCTTTACAGCAATACGACAGCTTATTACAAATTATACGACAATTTGTTTATAAAATATACAATATTATAAAATACGACGAACATGTACATACAAGCCTACTGTACCCAATCACGCCATAATGCAAGTATTGACTTATTATCATAATAATGAGACAAAATTTTTGCTGAACTGAAACATTAAATCCACTCATAATTTCAGATTAAACCGTAATAAAACGTCTGTTTGGAGTTACCTTATTTCATTATTTCAATCATTATTCAATTATTTATAAATAGGCTAGGCCTATATTTAATAATTTATTATTAAATTATGTATTTCAACATTATTATATTTCCAATTTACTCACAAAGACACAATCAGGCCTATTATAATATCGAATAAGTATTAAAATAATCCATTTAAGAGATAGTACAAACATTTTTAGATTGAATTTATTAAATTGATAATTTTCGGTTATTTTAGTGCCTGCCTTCTCCAATTACCTTTAAAAAATTATTAATTAATAATTAACAAATTAAAAAGCGAAATTAAATAATTTGTATAAATATACGGTACCGTACTGTGTATAAATTTATAGAATGTCACATGATGCCAATGGTACAAATATGTTCATGAGGTGAAAGATGAAATGTTCACGAGGCGAATGCATCGAATGAAAATATTTGTTCCATTGCACATTTATTATTTTATAAGTTTGCGAATAATAAAATAATAATGATTAGGTTTTAACGCATAATGCCGCAACGATCGAAAAATGCACTGGTAATATTGAATTCAATGAAGACTATTATTAAATTAAACAATGTTTAAATATCAAAGTGCAATAAGAAATCTATTCTAATGAATAACAAGTAGGCCTATACTCAGCAGTATAGTATTTTCTGCAATGACTACCAAACATCCAACATTTCTTTGACTCGGTTCCGTTGTTTTAGTTCTGAGAATTAGCTTAAAAACCTGAAATATACAAAAATAGAAAGTTCGATCTTCGGACCCGGGTATCCCACTTGAAGCTCAACTGTGCCACTGTGTTTAAGTCGTTAAAAGGAATCACCTGGTTGCGAAAACGCATACATTAATTTTGTTAAGGTGAAAAATAAATACTCGTTAGAACCAGTGAATTTCACGGACTTCTGCTGGAGAAAGGCGTTGAAGAGTAATCAATGTCCCTGTTGAACCCACAAATGTAAAAACGCCCACAAATGTGAAAACAACCACAAATGTGAAAACGCATCACCCACAAATGTGAAAACAACCACAAATGTGAAAACGCATCACCCACAAATGTGAAAACAACCACAAATGTGAAAACGCATCAACCACAAATGTAATAAACAGCGCCCACAAATGTGAAAACGATCATCGCCCACAAATGTGATAACGCCCACAAATGTAAAAAAAAAAGAGAATTTTTCGGCCACAAATGTAAAAAAAAAAAATCAGATGAAATTTAATTCTAGACTCAAACAATTTTGATCGAGGTACTACATTATATCATGATTGTATTGAGTTGTTTCAATAATTGTTTGTTCACGATACGTCTGTTAGGGTCGTGGTTAACGCGTTGGATTATTATAATTTGCTGCTCATGCACGCGATATTTGCACGTAAACTCGTTTGTTTAATGAACGTAATAGTTCAAGACGATATTTGTTATTTGCTGCGCGCGTGCACTATACTTCAAGGTCAAGGCCATGTTATATCATTGTTGCTTCTACTGTGTGGTTGTTGGCTTACTATTATGTACGTATAGTTATAAGTCGATGTTCGATATTTTTTTTTTTGCACGCACACGATACAACAAGGTCAAGGTTAAATTGCTACTTGTATGTAGTGTGTGGTTATTAACTCGTTGGCTTACTGTTATGACTTCTAATGCTCATACAGTGTTATAGGCATCTCCAATCAAGTGTAAGCCTACTATTAGTAGATAACATTATTTAATCGCATTGCAACTCAAATATTTTGTTAGGTAATTCATGAAGCCAGTTTGTTCCTCATTAACAATACCGTTATACCTTGTACGTTGACTTATTTACTTATAATTATATTATACATAAAAATTGTCGAATATACGTTTGATAGTAAATCAGTTAAATTGTAATGCATTCAATAGGTAATATTATTCTCCGTATATCTTTATAATTATCCTCTAAAAATAGATATACAAATTAAACAATAAGCATCAGATTAAACCACGAATGTAAATAGTAGTAGGCCTATAGTAGGAAGTTTTGTCCATTAGTATAATTGTTATAGATTTCATAGTATGTTTTATAGAATACATGTTCGTGACAAGTTTGATACTATCGTATCGTGTATTATGTTTGGTTGGATATTGGTGTTACGGTATTATTCTATGTTACAATTTGTTTATCGCTCTAAAATAAAGAAATATTCTTTTATTAGTTGTTCTTGCTCTAGCTCTTGTATTATTATCTTGTGGTTATAGTTTTGTAAAAAAATTGAACATTAGGAACTACTGCAACAACTGAACGACGAGTATAGCATTGATCTTGTAGTATCGTGTACACCGAGCATCGACTTGGAGCTATAATACGTACATAATACTAATATAGTAAGCCCAACTGCACTTCAAGCAGCAATGATATATGACCTTGTAGTATCGTGTACGCGCCCAAAAACATCGAATCGAGCATCGACTTGGAACTATACGTACATAACAGTAAGCCAACGAGTTAATAACCAACAATGATATAACATGGCCTTGACCTTGAAGTATCGTGCACGCGCGCAGCAAATAACAAATATTGTCTTGAACTATTACGTTCATTAAACAAACGAGTTAACGTGCAAATATCGCGCGCACGAGCAGCAAATGATAATAATCCAACGTGTTAACGACGACCCTAACAGACGTATCGTGAACAAACAACTCAATACAATCATGATATAATGTTTGTCTGAATCTAGCATTAAATTTGATCTGATTTTTTTACATTTGTGGGCGAAAAAGTCTCTCTTGTTTTTACATTTGTGGGCGTTATCACATTTGTGGGCGATGATCGTTTTCACATTTGTGGGCGCTGTTTTCACATTTGTGGTTGATGCGTTTTCACATTTGTGGTTGTTTTCACATTTGTGGGTGATGCGTTTTCACATTTGTGGTTGTTTTCACATTTGTGGGTGATGCGTTTTCACATTTGTGGTTGTTTTCACATTTGTGGGCGTTTTCACATTTGTGGGTTCAACAGTCCCCCCTCATCCCAGTGACTATTAGAAAAAGTAAAAGACCATCAACGCGATATTTCAGCTGGATTGACTCTTACGCTGTCGCTGAGCCACTATTATATGCTTCACTAAAAGGCCAAAAGTCAGAATTTATTTTCAACGTTATGGCGAAATATGTTTAAATTTCTATTTAAAAAAAAATCTTAGCAGATCGAGGTTTCAATACTCGGACCTCTGGGTTATGGGCCCAGCAGCACGCTTCCGCTGCACCACTCTGTACTGCTTGATATTGTTCAAATGCCTTGAAGAGAAGTAATTATTCTCACTATATTTTATGAAACAACGATGTAAGAGATTTTGCAATGTGTTACTATTATACTAATCACATCAAATATGGACATCGACAATCGATAAATAAATATTTTAATCAGATATATTGTATAACATAAGGATTAAATGAAACTGATAAGTTCCATTTATGTTATTGATTGCAAATTATGTAGGCCTAGGGTTAGTAAGTAGGCCTACAATTTAAATAGGTTAGCTTTAGATATAACCAAAGTTTGCAGAGAAATATTTTGTCACATTGTAAAAAATGGTTGCAATAAAAAAGAAAAAAACTGTGACAAAATGAGATATCAAATCATTAAAATTTTACCTAAATTCAAAACGTTTATAAATTCATAACGTTTTCCTATAGCCTAGGCCTATTTTCCGTTCTTACAAATGCGTACTATTAAGAAAACCTAAGGAAATTTTTCTTTTAAGCAATATCTAAATTTATTCTAAGTCATTGAATTACAAGTTCTGTAATAGCTCTATTGACAAGGCCTAATCGAGGAAGGTCGGCGGGTTGAAATGAAAGTAATTCAAATCAAGTGCACATGAATGCGTGCAATACTAAACAAATGAATGCGTGCAATACTATACAAATGAATGCGTGCAATACTATACAATTCAAATGAATGCGTGCAATACTATACAATTCAAATGAATGCGTGCAATACTATACAAATGAATCCGTGCAATACTATACAACAATTCAAATGAATGCGTGCAATACTATACAAATGAATGCGTGCAATACTATACAATTCAAATGAATGCGTGCAATACTATACAAATGAATGCGTGCAATACTATACAATTCAAATGAATGCGTGCAATACTATACAAATGAATGCGTGCAATACTATACAATGAATGCGTGCAATACTATACAATTCAAATGAATGCGTTCAATACTATACAAATGAATGCGTGCAATACTATACAATTCAAATGAATGCGTGCAATACTATACAAATGAATGCGTGCAATACTATACAATTCAAATGAATGCGTGCAATACTATACAATTCAAATGAATGCGTGCAATACTATACAATGAATGCGTGCAATACTATACAAATGAATGCGTGCAATACTATACAATGAATGCGTGCAATACTATACAAATAAATGCGTGCAATACTATACAATTTAAATGAATGCGTGCAATACTATACAAATGAATGCGTGCAATACTATACAATGAATGCGTGCAATACTATACAATTCAAATGAATGCGTTCAATACTATACAATTAATGAATGCCTGCAATACTATAATAATAATAATAAACAGTATTTATATAGCGCCTAATGGATCACTGACCCCTCTAGGTGCTTTACATAGGACCTTAACTAATATACAATGAATGCATGCAATACTTATACAAATGAATGCGTGCAATACTATACAAATGAATGCGTGCAATACTATACAATGAATGCGTGCAATACTTATACAAATGAATGCGTGCAATACTATACAAACGAATGCGTGCAATACTATACAAATGAATGCATGCAATACTATACAAATGACTGCGTGCAATACTATACAAATGAATGCGTGCAATACTATACAATTCAAATGAATGCGTTCAATACTATACAAATGAATGCCTGCAATACTATACAATGAATGCGTGCAATACTTATACAAATGAATGCGTGCAATACTATACAAATGAATGCGTGCAATACTATACAAATGAATGCGTGCAATACTATACAAATGAATGCGTGTAATACTATATACAAATTAAACAAACTATACAAATTAGCATCTTTTCAAACTTGTTTAATAAGAATAAAGCATTTTTTAAAAAACCTTTGGCCAATATTTAATATAAAATATTTAACTGTTCTTAAATAATAATTATAATATTTCAACAATTTTTAATACATTTTCCGCTTTGTAAATGTAGCATCTAGTTATACTGCTGTAAATTATCTATTATAAGGCCTATAAAAATATTCGTATTCAACGTGCTACATACATTATATGAGCAGGCAGAAAATTGATTATTATACGTCATCTAGATAATGAGCTTATCATATCACTTTAATGCATAATCACCGAAGAGCAATACAAATCATGAGTGCCACACCACAGAGACATACAGTCCAAATCGTTTTGTAATGTTCCAACGACATTAAAATAATCCATTATTTTACCTTATGATAAACCTCCGTTTATTATGCGCTTATTACGATTTTTCCCATACATTCTTTCTGTCTATTGTTAACTGTTATCATGGCTTACCGTATATATCTCAATACAACATTTGGAATGGTTTCTCTTTCAACAAGATAATTATGGGTTGCTTATAGTTTGAAGTTTCAATTATCTTCACCTACACCCACATCTGCCGCTATATTCAATATTAACGAACAAAGGGTATATCATTTAAAATCACTTTTTTTGTATATTAGTTGAATAGTATTAAGCAATTTTCAAGGCAATAGGCCTACATTCTCTTCCACAGAAAGTCGCCTTAACCGTTCGCCACCTGTTCTTACTAGAAGGTATTTATATTTTATATATACACAGTATAGGGCTACGTCACTCATGACGTATTGACACTCCCCTAAACGCCTTTGTTTACACTCGAGATAGGCTTACACCAAACTAATGTACAATATGTCAGTGTTTGTATTACTCGTATTTAAGAGGGTAGGTGTTTAAACACACATACAAACAATAGAGAACAAATCTCAGCCTATAATTTTAAAATCATTGGTCTAGTAACATTCTGTTAAAATTAAGTGAGTCTATTTCGATTCTCCGTAACACAATGACTAATGACAGCGTACAGCCTGTTACAAGCATTACTCACTTTTTACAAAACGAAAATAAATTCATAAAATATTATAACTTTTACACACATTACTTGGCGTCATTTTAGTTTTTTATAAATAAAATTGATAAAACCTCAGACTTTTCTCAATTTATTCTTTACAATTACCCTTTACCATTCGTTCAGAACAATACCGAAAAAAACATACGAAAAATACAGAAACTTAAATTAAAAAGAAAAGAGGAAGTGGGTAAATTAACAATGTTAAGAGAAATGCATATGGCAATAAAAGTGCGACGAACTCACGTAAGGAAAAAAAAACAAAACAAAAGAAGGGATATCGTTAAAAGTTTACCTTTATGAAGCTAATTGAATGGTGGAATGCTGGTGTTTCCAATGGTATAATACTCGAACAACGAATGTTATATTACTGGAAAATTAAACCAACATTTGAATTTATGTTTTATATAGTGTTACCATTATACATATTATTTTATAATATGATTTGTTAAAACACAAACAAATAAATTGAACATGTAATAAGCAATAGGCCTAACAATGATACACAGACAGGATTACACGGTTTTGGGGTAATGTTTAAGTTGAGACAAACTGTCTATTATTAATTTAATCCTAATATTTGAATCTACATTAAACTCTAATTTCAACAAAAAGTATGAATCGTTTCTTTTTTCATTGATAATCTGAACAACTGCATATTACCGACTCAACAAAACATTGTATTATTAATTTACTCCAAAGGCACTGGTATTAAATAATTGATTTAAAAAAAATTAAAACTGCTTTATTACCGTAAGCAACATTTTAAAACCGTTTACAACGTAAAATGGCGTCTGATCTCCATAAACAATTTGTATATAGTTGAATTGTATATAATGTACCGTATACGTTTGCGGTGGTATCGGCCGAGTTTTATTTTAAACAAAAGGCTCATTTCAATCTATGACAAACGGATTCATTACTAATTAATTAGCCTATCTAGTATTAAACGAATACAAACCATGTAAAATAAACCCTTCGCATCAAAACTCATCCTCTAACACTACGAATTAACATTTACAACACCTTAAATCTGCATACAGTCCAAAATCGCATCATCGGACTGCCTTGCCTACAGTTTTGCCAATAGTTTTGCTCCGGAATACCTTGCCCTGTGAAGTGCCATTGAAAGAAAATGTGTCGTCCCTTTTCCACAATTGTATTTACAGAGCTTATCTAAATATGCTTCCCTCTGAACTCAGAAATGCGATGTCACTAAATTATTTTAAGTCTGTTCTTTCTTTTTTTTACCATATTTATTGATGGTGATCCATCCAGGGACCCTCAGAGGTTCACAAGACAAAATATACACAAGATGCTCTACATAAACAAAGTCTTATTACAAGTCTTTGGGAGTGGAGTTGTAATTTTGTCCTTAGAAAAAATCCTGACATGTGATGGGACTTGGAGTGGTAGCCAAGCATCCCAACAACAACTCCACTCCTAATAAAAACGTTTGACAACCGGCCGAAAGAAAAGGCGCTACGTACAGTAGTATATTTAGTTGTTGTATAGTATACAGTATTTTTGTATGTTCTTTGTGTTTTCTTATGTTTGTTTTAAATATGTTTATATGAGGGCCCCTTGATTGTCAGCATATGACATGTATAGGCCCCTAATTACGTTTTAGTTTACAGAGGCCAGTTTCGTTTACATTTTTTTGTGGTTGACTATCAATAATTGATTTACTTGAGTAAAAGAACGATTGGGGGTTTAAACGCAAAAGTATTAAATTAGTATAGAGTATGACTCCTTTTGTGCGGTACATTAATAGGCCTAATCTTCGTCAGGACTGCACAAATGAATTTTTAAAATATGAATTATAGGCCTACTTGTATTTTTAAAGAAAGTTTTAGAGAAGTGTTTTGTTTTTGTTTTGTAATACGGCTATAAATTCATAATCATTTGTTATCCTCCATGTGTTTTTGTGTAGGCCTGCATGACCTATCATACCTTCATTAAATTATTTAAACTTAATCAATAAAAGAAATCTAAAAATATAGTGAACAACAATCCCCGGTATTGACAATCATTTTATAAGCAAGATATTATTAGGAAAATGAATAAAAATATATTTCAATAGTATAAAATTGTTATATTTCCACGAAAATTAAATCAGCATTTGGCAGTTGTTTTCATTGGTCGCGTGTAGGCCTACTGTGCTTGAAAAACAATTGAAATTTGACATGACGCATTATAATTGATTTTATTGTATACGGTATATTATTATTTTTTTGTCTTTTGTGCTTTCATTATTATCAAAAGTACTAATTAAACAATAATTGTTAATTGTTGGCAAGTGAAAAGTAATAATATGCACACTATTTTTAATTGTGTTTACAATATTATATTTAAACAATTATAAATTCATTAATTGATTTAATTTACAAAAAAAGAATACCCACGTCCCGTTTATTATTATCATATTAATGCTACTATTGGTAGCGTAATTTTACGTATCTCCTCCGAAACCACTGAATGATACATGCTCACATTAGTGGCACACTAATGTTTCTTGATGGGTCGCACACGATAGGCTATTTTATCACTTTCCTGAATTTTAAGATACACACACAAAAAAAGGCAAAAAACAACAGTAATTTGACGTCTCAGCGGCCATGTTTCGCGAGTTTTCACGTATCAACTACGTCTGTGACCGGATCTACAAAATACCATCCTGAGCCGTTAGCAATACAACACAAGATATTTTGATAATAGAAACCAAAAATAGTACGGTACATTACATCAATTTAAAACAGTGCTTTAAAAAAATAAATTAATCTCATTTTGAGAAAAAATAGATCCAACAAAAGCATAGAATTAAACACATTACAATCTACAAAATAAAATAAATAGGCCTAATTAAAAATTGAGTGAGTTAAAAAAATAATAATAAAATAACAATAGGTGATCATTTTATTCTAAATGATCACCTAAATAGATTATTCCTAATAAAAAATATTACCAAAATTGAACATAATCACAACAATGTGGAAAATATGGGATACATATCTTACATTTACATTTCATAACATACACATACACATACGCACAAACTCTGACAAAAAAGATAAGAAAATACAAAGCTAGAAGATAATGAAAAAAGCCTAGTCAGATGCGGTATTAAAGGCAAATGCCCGAAAGATGAGAAAAACATCTTGTGATTGGCAAGCCTTATAGCATTTATTAGATTCTAAATGTTACCTTCCATTTATTAAAAGTACCAACCTTCCGAATTTTCCACTTTAAAGTCATTATTTCGGTTTTAAAGATTCTTGTAAATTATATTTATGCAATAAAAATAAAATCTGAAAAGAAAATCACAAAAGAGGTAGTCACTGAAATATATAAAAAATACCTCTTCTTTACAGCATTGTATATCAAAAATTAATTAATTTAATACAACAGCGAAATACTCGACAAATAAAGGATGGATACACTATTTTATAATTTTTCGTGCTTATTTGAAAGAGTTATGAGTTACAACCCTGGGTCAGGATTGAACCCTGGGATTGGAAGGCAAGCATGACATCAACAACCAAGCTACAGCTCAACTCAAGTGAGAACTTTAATCTCAAAATGTAATGGTTTATAACGTGAAAGGAAATGTGATACTTTGTTTAATATAAACATTACACATATAAATATTTACAGGAATGCATGTAGCTAAATTGCATCACTTACAATGCAATATGTATTTGTAAGCAATGTATTTATTAACCATGGTAAACAGACAACTAATTGCAAAGGTACTACACTGTATGATACAGACTTCATAATGTGAGATGGATACCTTTCTATGTTTTCCCAAGATAAATAAACTATCATCAGGCAGTCGTTTAAGTAACTGTGACGAGAAACGACAGATGACTAGGCTAAAGTCGAGGCCCATATTTATAGCCTAGCCTTAATATGAACACCGTGCTCCCTTGTTGTGTTCCCTCGGGAGTCAAATTATCCGGAGCATTGTTATGCATTATTATTCTTATACAACGCTTACAATGAATAACTTTAAATTATTATGATCGGTTAAAAGGTTACTTCTGTGCCACTCGAAAGCCTACCTCATCGACCTATTTATGTATAGGAATGTACACAGTTTATATAGTAATATAATAAATAAATAAACAAATATAAAACTTTTGTAGTTTGGAAAATAGTTATAAATGTTAGCAGATATTTGGACACTCATCACCCACACTCGATTAGTCACGTAATCTATTTAAGAAATGATTATGGTCTTTGTTATAATGCATCGACATCCGGGACACAGAACGCCTTTATCATGAATTATAATAAAATAAGTGTATAAATCAAAACAAACAATAAAAGGCACGATTTTTCATGACATATAAACATACAAATGAAACTAAAAACTGATAGGTTTGTAAGCATGGGTTTCCGGCTTTAGGCCTACATTAAACGAATATCCATGTTTAGTAAAACAACTTATAATTCAAAATAAGATAGAAAGTAACGCACTTTTGTATTATGTTTTCAATTAAATAATCAATTAATCAATTGAATGCTAATTAAAAAACAACAAGATACAAGGATCATTACAGAGTAAAAGTGATTTATTTAAATTATGATACTTTAGGCTATTCATTTATTTCTGCGTTTCTTTATCTGTATATCCTTATCAAATTATCACGGGATTAAGAACAAAATATGAATTTTCAAGAAATAACTGTTCACACAGCAATGCATTGGAATTATGAGATACATACATACACCAAGACAGTGTCATATAGTAATTAAGCATAACAAATCTATGGTGATAAATGAATGTAGGCCTATGTAAAAATACAGATGCAATGTAATGTAATGTAACACACACAACTGTCCCAGTTTTAAGTTGCACGTTTGTCATTATCAATATCCGGGCGCATCGATATAATAATATAGTATACTTTGTTCTCAGAGGTTGTTTTTAAATCAATGAACTATAAAACGAAGTAGCCACAAACAAATGAAAGCAAAAAACTAGTAGCAAGTTTTCTATGCATTTCGACTACTCCACTATTTCGATTTTTCGAAGGCTAACTATGGGAATTAAAAATAATTATATAGAATTAGGCCTAGGCCTAATCCATTGCTACATTTTTTTTCAGTTTGAAATTTTTTTTTCGATGCTATTATTATGGATGGATTTCAGCTGAAGGAAATCATGCCAAATGAAATATATAATTCTGTAATAAATAAAAAATTAAACAAAAAAAATGTAATAATTATAAGCATAAGTACAATAAACATAATTTAATAACAAAACAGAAATTCAACGGCCACGATGATGATTATGACGATCTAATAATTCTTTTAATTATCCTTTTACAGGGTATTTTAAGGAAAATAATAGACGACAGATAATAATACTTTAATAATAGGCTTAACGTTGCAAATAATCAATAATGATGTTTGGAGAAAACAAAGAATGTTTGCGTTTATTTTGTGTATAACCAGTAAATATGTTTAAATATTATAAAAAAAAATCTCTCCTGGTATTCCTTTTTATTCTGACATTGTATGGTTCTAATTGAAATGTAATACCACAGTCTGAAGGGGAAATATGACATGAACATCAATCCCTATCAAAAGGTCCAATGCTATCGGCAGTATCATTCGATAAGACACACAGTCACATGAGAGTTTAATGATTAAAGTCAAATGATTAAAGTTTAAAATAGACCATATACCATTAACCATTTGATTTATTTTAAATGCATTGGTAGGCCCAAAAGAGCATAAAATCTTAATAATATTTTAAAATCGGACGATATAAAAAAAACGCATTTTATAAGTACGGTAGCATTACGCTTTTTAAAAAAAAATGAAATGATTCATTTATCATTTAGCCTATAGGCTACCATTTACTATTTATATATTAAGAAGCCTATTTGTTGGAAGCGTTTCTGTGTATTAATACTTTAGTCATGTATATTTTTAGTAGAAAAAAATTAATTAACTTAAGATTAATGTATTTGTTTTGGGTCTTTGTTTTAGGGTCTTTAGTAGAGACACGTTTTACTTTTAACTACGGCCCATAATAATGATAATAATTTTCATTTATGAATTTTCATTTATATACTTACACTTTGTGCTCCTTATTATGCCCATAGAGATATTGTATCTCTATGTTATGTCACACAAAATGTTCAAGAATCAAGACATTCATTCAACAATTGTCTATAAACACATAGAAGAATTGCTTTTTTTTCTCAATAGAACTGGGCCTAAATTGCATTGAATCTGTGTTTTAAAATAATACATTAATTGATAATAAATAATTATTCATTTTAACTTTTTATTACTGTAAAAGTATTTTACCAATTTCAGAGAAGGAACATTATTTAACACGATAGCATTTACCGGTACTAATTAATCTCTTAAACGCTTAGTATTTTAATAAATGTTATCATATAACCTTCCAGGCTGAAATTAACATTTCGTTAGGAGTTTTATTTTCTTAACGAAAAACCGTGCGCGGTTAGCTATACGAAATCGATATCAACTTTTAAAATGTACAATTTGTATGTATTTCAGCTACTAACAATAATTGTAGCGTCGATGGAATGCTGCTGAGTCACGTGATGCAGTTGAGCACCAATGAACGACCTAAGCACAATACATAGTCCGTAATTCTATTGATATGCTTGAAGCGGCCATCTACTGTCGTGTTGACATAACGAGACGAATTGATTGCGTTCGTTAAGAAATTCACTGTATTTTCTGATGATTTCTCCTGTACCACTCACATATGTGTACAGAAAATAGGTTTGTAACTCTCCTTAATTATTCTAGTCTTTAAATTCGTACGGGTTTAGAAATACTGTACGTAGTTTTTGAATATTTGGTTGTAATTCTGTGCATGATTTTCGAGTTTGCAAGATTATGTTAAACGAAATCCAAGATGGCCGCTAACGGACGCCCAATCGATGCGTTTTTTACATAGATTTTGCTTCGTACACGTTTACTAGATAAGCTAAACACCAGTTTTGTAGCGAATCTTGATCTTTATTATATGAAGGAACGAATTTCGTTATGTGTACGTAACAAGATAATGTGTATTTGGTTAAATTTGAGGTCTTAACGAGGCAATAGTGGTTGGTTCGTTAAGCACGGTTAGCGTTGAACTCGAAACACAAGGCCATGATCAAGTTTCTCTTTTATGTTATTATTGTATAGGCCTACAGTGCTTTTTAGTTTAAAAGATAAAAAATCATGAGCTGCCTACGAGTAACGTAAACAAAGATCACATGGTATATATGTGTAGGCCTATCTGATATTAAATAGAATAGACTTATATATTTCTCTCTCAACATTGACACATCATCACAATATTATTTCTTTAACACCACTTTTCTGTACTGAGTCATATTTATTGATATCTATGAATATTTATTTTAAATTGACTATTATATCTGTATAAAACGAAGTTTATAGATATCTGAATTGAAGACTTACGGTATTTAGTACAGGGATTATGCAACTGTAATATTTCCACTGCTAACCTATTGAAATAAGATGTTTTTAATTGAGACCGAGTTGGTACTTATATCATAATGCGGAAGTCACTCCACTAAAATCACGACGGAGTGCGCCACAGATGCATGTATAAGAGTAATATATATAAATCCAAAGGCAAATTACTGAAAAAATGACAATGCTGTGGGTATCAGTGGCTGGATCTCAATGGAGATACAAAAATAAAAAGCGAAAAGCTAAATCAAAAGTAAACAGGCAGAAAAGTTAGCAGAGCTTTCGGGTAACACTAGCCCTTCATCAGTGCAAGTGAGGGAATTTGGATAAAGTCATAGCATATGAGTTGGCAAGTACTGCCTGGGTGGACAGGAATAAAAGAAAGTAATATATATATATATATATATTATATATATACTATATATATATATATTGTTCGAACTCGATTGGATAGCGACTCTTTAACATTCTCGGCGTGGTACGGCGGAACAGCACTGGTCCTCAGTTGTACGCACGCGCACCAGAGATCAAATTGATACGTCCTCATCTTACAGTATTTTTATTCATGAGGCGGGATCTCAGAAGAGATACTTTTATATATATAAACAAATATATATATATATATACACATCAGGCAATGAACATTAATTCTAAACCGCCCGGTGATATATACTGAAATTTAATTAATTAATTTGAAACGATAAAGATGATATATATATATATATATATATATATATGTAATAATAATAATAGATAATAATAATAATGATAATAATAAATAATATAATAATATTGTGTGTTCGTGTTAATCTCAACCTGTTTTTTTCACGGAACGTTTTGTTTTTTAATTGAATGATAATACCGGTACAGTACCACAGCGGCCGATTCTTTTAACCATGAATGGATAGCACATTAATGTAGGCCTTTATATAGTACATCTTACGACACATTCAGTAGGGACCTACATATATTTTTTCCACCCGTGGTCTTTTAACAACTTGAGTTAGGACTAAAGTAAAGTAAACAATAAGGCAGCTACTCATGTATATACGAATGTAGGCCTCATCCTACTGTAATGGTACGGTAATATGTTAGGCCTATATGCTTAAATTAAGGTCTACCATTGATCATAGTTTTATTTAGCACCCCTCTGATATAAAGTTTCTTGCATAAAACGATTTTCCTTAAAAAAACACATGAAAACAGACGACCTAATATTAGTGTCAGCTAATGATCAAACCACGACACACAGGGGATAATATCGACTATATATTAATTATTGTAAAATAAATTTTTATGAAAACCGTGTTGGAATTGTATATTTTAATGTTTTTATTACAGACATTTCATATTCAATTTTTCATTTGCAAGATTGGCTATTATAATATTTGTTTTGCTATGATAAACTTGAGTATCAACTACAGTATAACAGACGGTACTGTATGTCGTTGATTTTATAATCACTGTTAGCACATTTTATACTGCAAGTTAAGTGTGTGTTCATTATGTTATGGCATATTATTATTTCCCCTATGTACTACAGTACCAAGCCGTACAGGTGGATTTTTCCTTCGACATCTAAAATCATAAATTAGAATTTAAACGATGCTTTTTACGCTATTAACAGCACCTGTAGCCTTTGATGTTGAATATTAAGTAACGGTATAATTTACGCAGTGTGAACATTAACATTTGATTAAATGTGTTTATATTTATCCTTGTCAATACATAGCGAGTTTTTATTAATTTACATACATACATCCATAGTAATGTCCACAAACATGTAGTTTTATAGAACCGAGTATTGTAATCAAGATTCAATTCATTTTAGGGCGAAAAGGCAAATTATTATTAATTAACATTTATATAACTGATGAGATACAAAACCCAAAACATCAAACGATTTGATAATTTATTGCATATTTACATTTACGACAAATCAAGATCAAATGATTGTTTGAACTAAAAGATTGTTTAGTAAAAATAATTTGTTTATGTTTAAAAATGAAAATCTATGATTTAATTATTTTTACATTAATAACCCCCGGCTGCACAATTTTGTCACGAACCAGTTAATAACTCGTCACGTCTTTTTTTATCTATCGATATAGGCCATCCCATAATACAAATGATGACACAGTATAAAAGAAAGAAAACATTTACATAATACAGTATCTACAGTACTAATAATTATCATTGAAATTACAAACAAACCAAAAAAGTCTTGAGTATTTTTGGATATCCTAACGTTTACTTGGTGTTGTATGAATAAAATAGTAACATACCCGTTTCGTCTTGAAAAATGATGAAAAATGAGTTCAAGACTGAAACCAGAAAATTATGTATACAGAAAGTATACAGATGAAGAAACGATTCAAGTGCAGTATCATTGATACTGTACAGTATTGTAGCAAGCAAACCAAAAAAGTTAAGCCTACAGAAGATAACATTACAAATAGGGTCATTCCATGCCAACTCAACAAATGGGATGGCTGGGTACCCGCTCAGATTTCCTTGAAACTCAAATATAATATGCAACTATATGTCTCACGAACACAGCAAAAATTTCAGTTGCCAACTCCAAGTCGTTTAAAAGTTATGGCCATTTGAAAATGTGTCGTCTGTAGAATTTTTGGTCTTAATAAATTACCTTTTTGTAAAGTTGCATTTTTAATTAGCCATATTTTAAAAACTATTAAAGCTAATAAGCTGAATATTGATACACTGACATAATTTTGGTCATAGATTAAAAATATGAAAAAAAAATAGCTGTATCTCAGTTAATTTTCGAGATTTTGGTCCCTAGAGACCCAAATTTATTTTGTCGCAAACAGCTTCGGCAATTTTTACCCCATATTTAAATATGAAAATACATTTTTAAATTGATTTTTTCCTATACATTATTAATATATGGTACTAAATGTATCCATACAAAAAAGTACATCATTTTAAAAATTCATCCTAGGGGTACACTGCGCGTCAAAAAGTCACTCGGGACACAAAATACAAAAAATCATTACTTTTTCGTTTTGAACTTTGACCTTGTGGGCAATAATTCTCAAACTTGAAACTCATCATATAAGTTCATCAATGCATGATTCAGCTATGTTCCAAATACCAGTTTGGTGTCTTTATTCCTTCATGTCCAAATATGACTATTAAATTAGGGCATTTTGTGTATATTTATAGCACATTCAATGTATGTAAAACGTGCTATCATCAATTTTCGGAAGATCATAATTTCAGTATTTTATCTCCTAGTGCTTTCAATACATTCAATTTTAGACAATTTTTGGCCCTGAATCCATTTCTGCAACATTCAAAGTAACAAAATGAATAGTTTAAGAGATATAACGTGGTAAAAAATGGCTCAAGTGCATAAATAGTGTGCACATATTGCTACAATCGCGATATTTAAATGGACATGGAGTTTTATACTGAAAACCACTAGAACATCACAACTTGTTATCCTAGCAAAACTTTTGATCCTGAATCCATTATCTGCAACATTCAAAGTAACAAAATGAATAGTTTTAAAAGACAAAGTGCTCAAAATGTGCACAAATTTGATAATTATCAAGTAATGAATGTGTCACGTCTCTCTCTCCCCCCCCCCCCCCCGCGCGCATGTATACTGAAACACCTGTACAGTAGCTGCTTCTCCAAAATTATACAATGTTTAGTTTTTAAGATAATACAGTAAACCAAAAGAATGAATCAAATGCAGGAGGTACATTATTTATTGAAGTATCATTAGACTGCTGCTGGTGCGCTTCTTGGATGTTCATGAATTATGTATAAAGTATATTTTTAATCTATGATCAAAATTATGTTAGAGTTTATCAGATCATATATTCAGCTTATTAGCTTTAATAGTTTTTTAAAATATGGCTAATTAAAAATGTAACTTTACAAAAAGGTAATTTATTAAGACCAAAAATTCTACAGACGACACATTTTCAAATGGCCATACCTTTTTAACGACTTGGAGTTGGCAACTGAAATTTTTGGTGTGTTCGTGAGACATATAGTTGCATATTATATGAAAGTTTCAAGAAAATCTGAGGGGGTACCCAGCCATAATTTTCAGAAAATGTGTTGAGTTGGCATGGAATGACCCAATATTATTTTGGTTTACTAACAGACAGTAAGGGATCAAGATCTAACAACTATTTTTTCTTTAGCTTACTTGTTACATTATTAAGTTTAATGAACGTCATCATTCATCTCACTGAAATACAATTGTACAGTACTGTATTTATTTCATTTACCGCCTTGTACTGATCTGAAAATTGCTTGACAATACCTTAATTTGCAAATTGCAAGGCTACTTTTAAGCAAACAGTTGGAACTGAATTTCTGTATGACGTATGCTAACTGGGAAAGTACAATAATTATAAGGTATTAGTTACTCTGAAAAACGAAAAAAAAAAAAGAACTATTTATGGCCACTGATTTTGTTATACACGAAGTATTACTTAGCTTTGAAATATCTGTAACCTATAAATGAAAGCAATGCTGGATATATGGCTTTATGAAAATAATAGAAAATGGTGCTGTGAATATTAATCTAGGGTGCGCATCAGAAAGTGATAATGTGTATGAAAGGGACTTGAACAATCAGTCGGCAGTTTAAAACATTTTATAAAATATAAATTGGTAATTTATAGAATTAAGGTGTAAAGTGTTGAAATAATAAAACTACAGCTGCTTACATACTTGAAATCAACACAATATGTGCACATGGTGGTTGTAGTTAACATAAGTATAAAATACCAAACTAAAGGCCTATATATTTGTTTATGTTTTAAAATGTGCTCAGAAATAGTGATGTGTGCAATAAGTCACATTTAGGATATAAATCGAATGAAAATATATTGAGAATTGTGGTGGGAAGTTGTTTTCATGTTAACAATATATCAAACCATTTGGATTCGTTATGGGTGTGTGTGTTTGTTTAATTTTATTTATCCACATTTTTTTTATGTCAATAGTTTTTGATATTTTGATTTTTTTTTTGTGGTTATCTTTTTTGCTACTTTTTAAATTAAATTGTGGTCTAGTTTTGATTTTTGCTTTAAGCAGTGATACATTTTGCGGATTCGAACTCGAAGCATTGATATCAATGGCCACGGCGTTGTATTCACTGGGCTAGCCGTGATTTACGAAATTCATTATATTCTTAGAATAGGTGTAATTAATTAAAACTTCAACGACGCGATCATACGATACGGTTGGCCGGCTGCCGAGAATAAAGACATTTTTTTTGTTGGCGGCCCGGCATGGTATATTTGTAGATCCGGCCATTGCAGTACACAACAAAAAAATGTTGCGTAGTTGGTACGTGACGTAACAACATGGCCACTAGGCCGTAAACATTATGTTACTTTTAGCCTTTTTTTGTGTATCCTTAAAATTCAGGAAAGTGATATAGCCAATCGTGTGCGGCTCGTCAAGAAACATCAATGTGCCAAATGCACGTACCATTCAGCGGTTTCGGAGGAGATACGTAAAATCACGGGATCAATTTAGTAGCATTAATATTATAATATAATGAATGTATATCAAAAACCTGTCTGTGTACGTACAGTAAATGTAACGAGCGTTAGAAATTAAAGATAAACAACTATCTGAATAAATTGCAGTATGTATTTTTCAGGTAGGGGAAATTATCTCTACACTAGCTATCTACACAAAAATTAGTTGTGGAAAATAATTGTACAAAATGCTGCCATTAACGAGGCACAGTCAACAGACACTCTCCTTATCCTATTATACGCACTTATAAGTACTTATATGCAGTTATTCCTTTTTAGTTTTTATTTTGAATGAAATGTTTTGAATTAAATGTTTTGAATGAAATTTTTGAATGAAATGTTTGAATTGAATGGAAAAGTCAAACTATTGGCGGCGTATGTTATTCCCGCTCGCGATTTTTTTCTCAACCTCTTAAGCCTCCTTTCCACGCTGTTATTTTTATTTATTTATTTACCAGATTTCTATAGCGCCCTTTTCATGAAAACTCATGCTCAAAGGCGCTTCACATCATAAAGACAAACATCATAAGCAATAATTACAAAAGTACCTCAAATTATTCGAAATAAGATTTCTTAAACTAAGTTATAAATATTCTTACTGTACATTAATTAAAAATCGCATAAAATAGAAAAATAAAATGAACGATATACAAAATAGGTCGGAATTTCTTAAACTACGATTACAAAAATACAATTTATTTACATATTAATTATTATTTAATTAATTAATTAATTAATTTATTTATTTTATTTATTTTTTTTTATTTTAATTTAATTTAATTAAATCAATATGGATCCTTTACAGAGAATCCTAGCAGACCTGAAACAGTGGAATGTATGGCACGCCAGGACGGACATAACTATGTCAAGTTGACCTCGCTCGTGTTGAGTTTACACATCGCTCGTGTTGAGTTTACACATCGCTCGTGTTATGTTGACATCGCTCGTGTTGAGTTTACACATCGCTCGTATTGAGTTTATACGTACACATCGACATGACAAGTTTTCTGCTGTTATTTTATTTATTTATTTATTTATATATATAAACAAATCAGGCAAAGAACATTAATTCTAAACCGCCCGGTGATATACTGAAATTTAATTAATTAATTTGAAACGATAAAGATGAGGAAATCTGTGAGAATGAGAAAAAGTCGCCCCAACCGAGACTCGAACTCGGACCGTCTGCTTGATATGCAGTTGCCCTAACCATTAGGCCACTGGGGCTTTCATGGTATTGTTCAAACTCGATTGGATAGCGACTCTTTAACATTCTCGGCGTGGTACGGCGGAACAGCACTAGTCCTCAGTTGTGTCAAGCTGTGGCTTGGTGGTTATGATGCTTGGCTACCAATCTAAGGGTCCTGGGTTCAAGCCCTGTCATATGTCAGGGTTTTTTTCTCATGACAAATTACAACTCCACTCCCAAAGACTTAATAATAAGTCTTTGTTTATGTAGAGCATCTTGTGTATATGTTTGTCTTGTGAAATTATTAAATAGTTTATCCATCCTGTAATTGGCGGGTTACTCGCTGTTGGATGAGTATGAAATAAAATAAAAAAATAAAAATAAAAAATAAAAAAATTATCAGACTGTTAGGATAGAGTGCTCAATACAAAAGGGGGCCTCTCCCTCCTAAATCCGCCACTGCTTGACATAGTTATGTCCGTCCGGGCGTGCCATAGGAATTCATATTTTCAAACCCAGGTCTGTTAGGATTCTCTGTAAGGGATCCGTATTGATGACAGCGTGGAAAGGAGATGAGGGTACCCAGGCTTAAGAGGTTGAGAAAAAATCGCTAGCGGGAATGACATACGTATATTCGATATATACGACATTCCAATTCAAACATTTCATTCAAAACATTTCGTTCAAAACATTTCATTCAAAACATTTTATTTAAAATATTTCATTCAAAACATTTCATTCAAAACATTCAATTCAAAGCATTCAATTCAAAACATTTCATTAAAAACATTCAATTCAAAGCATTCAATTCAAAACATTTCATTCATATATCGCGCGCCATTCAATTAATATCGATGCATACATATCGCGTCATAAAATTCATATCATCGAAATGTTGCGTAAACGGCGTTCCATACAACACTAATGTAAACGTAAAATAATATTGCAGCACGGTAGCTTCGTAGATCGTGTCAGTTTGAGACCGTAAATCAGCAGAGTATAATATGCATGCTTGACGTGACACGTATCGTCTGTTTATTTTGCCGCCAATTGAATTTACGTGATTCTGCTGTGATTCTTATTTAATGGTTTGTTTTTAATACTTTGGTGTACCGTATATTTCGGTGTATAAGTCGCACCTGTGTATAAGACGCACCCCCAACTGAGAGTAAAATATCGGTATTTTTTATATCGTCGATGTATAAGACGCACCTTATATTTCATCAAAACAATGTTTTTTTAAATTGTAATCAATATTATTGTAATTATATATTTTGTTATATCTACAACGGCGTCCTTTATTTAGGTTTTTTCTTACCTAGGCTCGGCCGCGCCCAGCCTCAACAAGTTCTTTCTAACTTGTTATTCATGAGTTTCGCCGCAACATCGAGTGCATGACCGTGTGTGTAACACGCACGTGTGTGGGCTAGCCTCGCTCGATCATTTCGAGAGGGCGCACGTTTTCACGGACAATCGTATTCGATTAGTATCCATGTATCCGAGAAGTGTGTACGCTAGGTCCATGCTATAATCACCTGGAGAATATACTAGTCGAATACCGTACACCATGTGCCACCAAAAGAAGGGCTTGCGCTTGGGGTACGGCGATCGTGCGTATAACTACTGTATAAATAAATACTATTCCAATCGTACGACGTAAACGTTTACAAATGAAATTTTATCGGAGCGCCATAATGAACAAATCTTTTCATCATATTTAGTATAACATCATGCTAAAATGACTTGAAAACTAGGCCTAGGCAGAAGCAGGTTGCCGTTACGTTAGTTAGTTACTGTAGCTAGGCCTAGCCTACTCAGGCCTAGCAAACGAGGTGACGATAGCCTAGGCCTATGTACAATTTGTGTGGTGAGGCATTTATGTTCGGTGTATAAGACGCACCCTTAATTTAGAGGTCAAATTTGCGTGTCAAAAGTGCGACTTATACACCGAAATATACGGTATATTAACTATGTCCAATACGGCATCGTGAAGAAGACGTTTTAAAAAGTTTAAAACCAGCAAATTTTTTCGTTGAATCTGATTTTTTTCTTCCTTTACGAACTTTCAAACAAAACACTACATTAACTGGCTACAGTAAATACACTATCATCCTACTTTACAATATATGCAATCTTAAGAGCCATTGTCTGTAAGAATCAAAGAAATATCAAAAAGAGTGGCAGACTAAAAAAAATGGATTTCTTTCAAATTTTGCACATGGCTATATATGTGTTGAGAGAAATCAAATATGAAGTATTTTTTATTTCACACGTATATTTCCATGGCAACGTCCAAATTTGTGTTTTTGACAAATTTTGTCCTTTTTTAAGGTTTTTTAAAATGGATATTGGTACTACTTTGATGAACGATATTTTTGTTTGTTCATTTAATTATAAAAAATAATGAGTGTATGCATAATAACAATGCATTGTGTACCTGTTTCATATTTTTTTATTTTTGTTTGATTTCATAATTTGGGACATACCATTTATTTAAAAAGGGGTGTTTTTCACTTTTTTTAAATTGTTCAATGCAACTAAATTTGACCTTCACCATAATGCCCAAAGTGGTGTATTTTGTTTAGCTGATTTATTAAAAATAGGTAGTTCTAATGTTTAATAATTGATTTCTAAAATAAAATAGTGGGGTAATTTTAAAATCTACAAGCAGTGTTGCGAGAAACATAGGCATTTTTATAAAAAAAAAATGGTATATTAGTAAAAACATTTTATTTTCTTTGATTATTTGATTTGAAATTCATTGGTCAGAAAAATTCTAAATATATTTTTAATTATAGATTCTGTAATTCCCAGTTTTAATGTCATTTTATACGGTAGGTTATATCCTCTGGAAATTAGAATAAGTTATCAGATCGTTGTGAATTTTAATCTTTGCAACAGATTACTCCTCTCTTATTTTGAAGCTCCTCTTTCATTTGTTTACTTCTTTTATTTGCTAACCTAAGCAGATCCCACATGCCCATCCACCACCACTTTCGACTAACCCCCCCCCCCCCGACACCGACAATAACCACAAAAAGATAAACTGCAACACTTTGGTCGATCATCCACTATAGAGTGTCAAATGCATGCATTCAAGCACCACCCACACTGCCGCTACCATCGCCCCAATGAATAGACGGATTCAAACTCCTCCATCCCACCCCTCCCCCTTTCTTCAAGCCCCCACCCACCCCAAGTTAAAAATTGCAATGCAAAAGATAGGACATAAAGTTAAGTTTTTAGACCCTCGCCTTGAACCCCCTAACTATTTCAAAGTCCTGGATCCACCACTTTCCCCTCCCCAAAATAGAACCAATCAAAAGTCAATGATATACTCAGGTATGTTAATGCTACATAACAAATATTGAAGCCCTGATGTAAAATTTCATTTGATTTAAAGTGTCAAATGCATGCATTCAAGCACCACCCACACTGCCGCTACCATCGCCCCAATGAATAGACGGATTCAAACTCCTCCATCCCACCCCCTCCCCCTTTCTTCAAGCCCCCACCCACCCCAAGTTAAAAATTGCAATGGAAAAGATAGGACATAAAGTTAAATTTTTAGACCCTCGCCTTGAACCACCTAACTATTTCAAAGTCCTGGATCCACCACTTTCCCCTCCCCAAAATAGAACCAATCAAAAGTCAATGATATACTCAGGTATGTTAATGCTACATAACAAATATTGAAGCCCTGATGTAAAATTTCATTTCATTTAAGGTCATCATGTAAAATATCACACTTTATTATTAAATATTTGTTTTAAATTCTATATTTTTTTTTACTGTGATGGTTGGATTCAGTATTAATTATTCAGATAATTATTAATTAAAATTAATAATTATCTGATAATTATTTAATTTCCCTTAGTTATGCATAGCAACAGTTACATGGTAACTAAAATTGAGATATTCCTATTTATCTTATACAAATTAAAATTTGTAGGTTATTAGCAGGCATGTCTTATTTGCATTTTCAAATTAGGTCATATTCCTAAGCACTTTCTTCTGTGATTATTTTTCTTCATGAAAACCCCATATTTTATTTACAGCGGGCACCTCCCGTAAGCTACCACCTCCCTTAACGGACGCACTTTGAAAAGCCTGTTTGTTCTTCCTATCTAATTAGTGCATTTGGTGCTTACCGTAAGCAGCTGCGGGCACCTTTTTATACTAAAAATGAGATTTTTTTGTAAGCGGCCAATCGAAAAATGTGATAATTATTGCATGGACCTATGAATTAGAGGTGCATGTTTATTGTATTTCTTTATATATTAGCTTTATTTTGAAGAGGTTTTAAAAACATTACTGTGAAGAGATGAGAAAACTACACAGATTTTGACCGACCATTTTTCATATGATAAAAGCTTTTAAAATTTGTCTGAAAATGCTAAAAAATACTAAACCACCTGATTATAAATAATAATAGGCCTACAATTAGCTGGAAAATTGAGAGGCTCGTTTCGTTAAGAATATCGTATATAGCCATAATACGTGATTTTGGCCCTTTATCGGCAGAACCTCCCGTAAGGGGTCACCGCCCGTAAGCGGCCACTTTTCCAGGTCCCGAGGGTGGCCACTTACGGGAGGTTCAACTGTATTTAAAAAAAACAATTATCCTTAGTTACCCATAGAAACAGGTTCTAAGATAACATAAATAATACATTTTGACATAACTTGACCCAACAAATGATCCTTTCACAAGGTCAGACATTTTCTGAGATTCAGTAGGCCTACCGTAGATAAGTAAATTTGGGAAAAAGTAGTAATTTTATTTTTATTTTATTCATTTAGGCAATAAACATAAAATAATAATTACAAAAAACAACGTAAAGCTATGTACGGTAATCAATTGTTTGTAGTCTTGAAACCTCATATTAAAAATATTGTACTTATAGACTGTGGGCTACCGTAACCCCCCTCCCCCCCTGGGGATTTTATGACCCATACATTTTTGGAAACCTCACACATATAGGTTTTCAAATCAGGTTGTCTGCACATTGCGCAGTGGTGCGTAAACCGATGAGGGCGCTTTTTCCAAAATGGCCGCCAAATTTAATAAAATATTATATATATATTGATAAAACAGTAATTTATATGCTAAAATTAACTTGTTTTTTAATTGTTCTGTATTGAAATAATGTGTGGTCAGGTCATGGTATATGTTTGTATTCCGAAAAGTCAATATAGAGGGCGCATTTCAAAATGGCCGTCGAAAATCATAAAACTTAACAAAATTGAAGTAATTACTAGAAATGATTATATAAACAATCAGAAAAATGTCAGAATGTCATTTTACCATTCAATAATTTAACTAGTACTGACATTATTTGATTAAACTAATAAAATAATATTATTATTAAAATAATACAAAAACTTCTATCAAACAAATTAGTTGATGCATGACATTCAATTTTAAACCAATCAGAACACAGATAGCAGTGTAGTAGTCTAGTTGATCAGTTGTATGAAACCAGTCTAGTCTATATAACATTGAGCTAAATTATCGAAGAAAATTGTGCTTTTTCAACAACAAAGTTAATTCATAGTAAGTAATTTGCTCTCCTAATACAGTACATGGTGCAAAATGTGGATTAGCCTAGGCCTAGGAGAACTTGCACAGTTCTGGCTTAACTATATGGATCGAGTTTGGCTTATCCTTCAATTTCAAAGAGCAACTAAGGAAAACAATTTTGATTTGCATTTAGCTAGCCTACAAAGAATGTGTAGTCTGTTTTTTAGCTACGACCACCAAAACTATGCTAGATATACAATGGTGTATTTCCTGTCTCTCCTAAACATATCAGAGACACATCCCGGAGCAGAGGAGCTCTTGCGACACAATGGTTTCAGCGTTAAACGATCACAAATTCCGATGTCGAGAAATGCTGTTGACATCACAATTGAAAAAACTATCAACCGTCACGCAAAGTGCCATGGTGGAATCATAGGATTCAGCAGGAACTATTCGGCATTTCATGGGTGGTGCACGACAAGACACAGTAGGGCTAGTTACCAGCAAGCCACAATGGAAATGGCAGACATGGATAACATGGAATCGACTTCACACAAGGGCTCCTCACACATCATCAACAGTGAACAAGATACTTGCAAGGTTCTAGCAGCATTTCATAACTTTGTAAATCCTTTTGTTGTTGAAAACAAGAACGTCCTCTACTGTCTGTCATCAGGTGCACCAGTATCAGATGAGATCCAACATGATCTCCTCCAGGCTGATAATATTGGAAAACAGGCTTACGACAAATTTGTTACGCAACGACTTGTTGAAGGCACAGTAAGTTTTCATCATCCAATCAAGAAGTGTAAACTAAAGACATTTGTAAAACTTGCCAAATCATGTAAGATCTCGGGACAGTCAAAGAAGACCAAAGAAGTAAAAGCTGAAAGAAATGTATTTGGTCAGCTTGTACTTTTAGCAATGAAGCATGACATTAGTATGGAGAGGGTGCTTAGTTTCTCATTGGGCCCTGTTCCATGGGCACTTGCAACTGCTGATGGTGTTCCAGGCGAAGACAGACAAGGCAAAGCCTATGCATGCATTGGTAGGCGAATCAAACACAATAGAAAGGCCGGCTGGAGAAACCACATATATGGTTGACGGAATGACTCAGCTGCAAGCACAGATGGCTTTGCCTGATAAATTTGGAGACCTGGCAGAGAGTATATTTGGACAGCTGCCTAAGGTAAAACGTGTGGACTTTGTAACTGATACCTACCTCCCACTATCAATCAAAGGAATTGAAAGGGCTAGAAGAAGTTCTTCTAAATCCCATAGGAGTCAAGACTAAAGTGCCACGAGACTGGAAATCGTTTCTGTCAAGCGATGACAATAAGATGACACTAACAGAATTTCTACTAAGTGAATGGAAAAAGAATAAATATGCACCAAATCTTCATGGAAGAGAAGTTGTATTTGGCTATACGAATAAATGCATAAGTCTGAAGAGCAATGATGGCCGAGAAACTATGTCAGAGTTATTAGTCCAGATCCCTATGTATTTTCGTGTGCAGATCATGGGGAAAGTGTAAACATTGTGTTTTATGAATATTTGAATCATGCTGGTTATAAAAACCCATGTTGTCAAATTTCTAAAATTCATCTTTGACCTCTGACCTCAATTTGAACGTTTTGACCCATTGAAAACAAAATGATCATATCTTTGCAACGCTTAGATTAAATGAAATAATGTTAGTGTCAAATTATTTGGGAGATGCATATTAATATTCGTTCTAATGGAAAAGTTTGTTCAAAAATGGCTGGAAGTATGATTTTTGGCATATTTGACCTTTGACCTACATATCATAATAACTCCGTAACTAATAGTTGGACAAACTTTAAATAGGGCTCAAATTAATCTGAAGGTATATGTTTCTATTCAGTCTAATAAGAACTTTTACAAGAAAATGACCCGAAATATTTTTATTGACCTTTGACCTGTACTGGTAGTACATATTTCTATAATCTCAAACTATTGGCCGTAAAATGGTTGTTTTTGTGAAATGGTTCGAACAATTTACATTTATATGTTTTATAATAACAACATTTTATAGAAATGTAAAAGAATTTTATTTATGATCACTAACTTTGTAATTTATTAACATCACTAGCATTTGTTATAATATTAAAATGTGTCATATTTGCTGATTTTACGCACTTCACATGAATTTATCAGAAAATATGTGTATTTAATATAATGTTGTTTTTTTTTATATAAAGACAATTTAATTATCTATCAAATAAGACTATTTTCAAATTATTATGGCTAAAACTTAATTAGATACAGGCAAAAAAGTGTATTTTTACTTATGTGAACAGCGCCCTCAATCTTCATTTTTTCCCAAAAAATACCACATTTTTATGTGGTTTCATAAACTTAGCTGGTTGTAACTTTTTAAACGATTTGTTGTCAGTGACGTGTAACTTACATACACCTTCTACCATATACTAAGTAAGTTTCTGAGATAAAATGAAAACAATATTTTTATAGCTTGATATTTTTCCTGAGGTTATTACATGTTGCATGCTAAAAATAATTTGATTTTGTGCTAAAAATCCATCTTTTTGGTCCAGTACAAACAATCTTGAAAATGAAACAAAAAGCCAGGATTGTCAAAAGCGAACCCAATCACTGTTTAAATTTGACGGTATTGGCATTGTAAACGGTTTAGTTGACGGTTATTTTTTATTTTACACCACTGACGTTTATTCACTTGTTTGAATGTGATGGCCTTTACAAATTAAAAGAAAAAGCGCGTAAGTCTAAAGATGAATTGTTTTAGTAATAACATTTTGAAAATTGGAAGAAAATTAATAACGTTTACGCGATATGCGCTTTATTGAATGTGACGAACTGTGTCGAAAGCGATAACAACATTTAAAATTCAGATGGCTATGATGACGTCATAACATCCGAGAGATAAATATTCAGCATGAATTCATATCTACAACATGTCTGCTTACATATTAAGTTAAACAAGGCCATATAGATGGCTGAAGTCGCGTGCTCAAGTTAGTGTTTACCGACCGACCAACCTACCAACCGATCGACCAACCGACCGAAATTGCTGAACATGTTTAAAAATGTTTAAAAACATTTCTATTTTTTAAATTTACACGTGCGTAGCCAGTCACTTTTGACGTGCTCGTATAACGTAATTTAGAGTTGAAAAGTAATCAAGAAAACCGAACAAGAAATCGGGCAAAAACCGTGCGTATTAAAATTTAACGCGCAGTACGCGTGCAAAAATCGTGCAATTTTTTAAACGCTTAAAATTGCCTGAAACGTACTCTTATTTCATCGAAAATAAATTTTGACAATTTGGAAAATTTTAAGCGCGCGTACGCATGCGTTACATGCGCTACGCATGTAATTGTATTGCCATATGATGAATTATGCCCTGAAATTTATGAGTATCAAATTTTATTTAAGTGTGATTCATGCGTGTGAAGATATGATTACAAACGTGATTTCGTTAAATCGTGCGTAGACCGCGTAATTTGTTATTGCACACCGTGAAAACATAACCACATCGATTCCTGGCCACAAGGAATATACTGTGAAAAATTGACTTAGCTAGATTAAACCGATATCAAGTTAGTATTTACCGACCGACCAACCAACCGACCGATATAGTGAGCTGTGAGCTAAAAATTTACATAAAATTACCCATTTGCAAGCGCATGATTTTTTAAGTTTAACTGTTAGATTTGAATTTATGTAGTTTATATATTTTCAATATCCTTGCTGACTTTTGTAATTCTTTCGTTTAAGAGTAGTTTTTCTGCATGTTTGATAATCTTTCTTCCTTTTTCATTCTTGATCGGCACTCTCAACTTCAAACTTGTAGGCGTTAGGCCTACGTTTTTGCAACGTAAACTGAACACCCTGAGATTTCGGAGGCGCGAAACTTTCTTTTGAAAGTGGCGTATAAATGTCACCGTTTCGATTTCAAATCCTCTACGAACATTAGTAAAAAGGTTCATCTGGATCTCTGTATAATATTCAAACATTTTTTTCTTTTGAATGAAACAAAGGCAAATAAAAATCGTAAAACTTACCTTTTTACTCTAGCTTTCGCTGGTCAACGACGCAGCTTAATCATGAGTGAGTCTCTGTGACTTGGAATGCGAGAATTGCTCGCGTACCATCTTGGTCCTGCCCATAGATGGACGTTCTCGAATACACAGTAATTTCTCTTTTTTTATGTAACATTAAGGTTGAGAGAAGGTACAAAGAGGAACCATTTTTAAATATATTCTTTATCTCGCAGCAACGAAATATTGTTTTCATGTTTTATAGGCTTAAATAAAGTAAACATTTGCGATTTAATACTTTGTTAAAACTGGCACATAGTCGATTGAAATAATAAAGTACACGTGACAATATACCACTACGACGGTTATATATTGTTTTAATTTATATTATGTATTTACAGTATTGTGTAGTACAGTAGTATTGCAATACTATATCTTAAGGTTTTAAGTTTATTCGCTAAGGGCCCATACATTTCCTTATAGCTGATAGTTGTGTTAAACCAACTAGTTATATTGGCATGTTCCATTCATACCGTAGTAACAAGCAGTCACTGATATTTTGATATTAAGCAAGACAATATTAGTTATTAAATGGTCAATGGTCAAAAATAAAGTTTCATGGTCATTTTTTGTTGTCCATTAAAGTGAATAGAAATATGTATCTTCTGAGTATTTTGACACCAACTACGACCATATCCGCCTAACAATTTCTGAGATATGAAAAGTGTGCTCCAAGCCAAAAATATTTGTGCCGGCTATATGTCAAAGGTTAAAATTAATGGTTTATTGACAGTACATATAATTTGAGACCACAATTATCACTTTCTGACCAGTGGTTGATGAGATATTTATATGGCCAAGTTTATGTCCACTTTTGGCAAAGGTTTCCCATTAGAGTGAATAGAAATATGGGTCTTCTGAGTAGTTTGACACAACAAATATTCCAATACACCCAGTAGTTACCAAGTTACGCACAGTCCATATTGACCTTGTGGCCCCTGTACTGACCAAGCATCCCACTTTTTTTTCGGCCAGCAGCAAAAAATTGATTTGTATTGATATAAGTTTGCGTGTTAAACCATGGAGGTATACCTCAATGGTTAAACTAAATAATTTGGAATGTTCCATTCATCGCAAATCAAATAATTTGTATAAACGTATATTAAATCTATCAAAATATAATTTTTTAAAGAAAATCGGCCTGTCTTCAACATTATGAATGGTTTTCAGCCATTAAAAACAATTATCGTAGGAGGAGATAGAAAAATGCGAAGCATCCTTGTATTAATTGTGTGTGGGTATTTTTCAAGATGGACATCCATTAGACAGTGTATACCACGATCGGAAAAGACCGCTATTTCGGGGAAATCGTTGAACCTAAATTCTTTTTGTCAATAACTCATTATCGAACTCAATTTAATTAGTAAACAGTTTTACATTAGGTGGTTGAAATCAGTACCGAAAGTACGAACCAACTTTGTATACTGTAGGCCTACGTACCATAAAGTAAACATTCTAGAAATAACGCTCGATTTACCGAATTTTGCCCTTAAATTTATATATCGTGTTAATAATTGGATTTAAAAGATGGGTCTCGTAATTTCACATATGCTACACTGTATATAATATATACAGTGTATTCTGTAAATAAATTAAATAAATAAACAAACCGATTATTAAACCGATTATTCTGTACTCATTATTTTCAGTTATACATCGTTACGGTACAAATACTCATTCGGTAACGGCAATTATGGTATTTTAAATTTGTAATTAACAATAAAAGAGTTATTTATATATTATCAATCAAAACTAAGTACTGGGAAACACACAACGTGACGCTTTATTTTATATGTAATTTTTAATAAAAATGCCTATAAATATTTGTATATTTATAAATCATTTCTGTTTTCAGGGAAAGATGAATAAATCTAGGAAAATAAAAATCACCGAGTTGAACCGTCATTTAACTTGTTTTCTATGTGCTGGCTATTTCATCGATGCGACTACCATCATAGAATGTCTTCATTCGTGTAAGTACTAATGGAAGGTGGACGATATTTGTCAATGATCGTGCCTTTAGTTATTTATGATTTAATTTAAATCCTTTGCTTATGTAGAAAAACGACTTGAAGTAGGCTACTACTTGTTTGAATGAATAGGATCAACAAAATGAAGATGGTGAAACGAAGTATTTTGTTGGCTAAGTAATCTAAATAACTACCGGTACCCTTTATCAATCATTTTCAATCATATTTTGAAATAATTTTTGCATGAAAGAGAAAACATTTACCAGTAGATATAATACGCATTTTATGATTGATCAATGAAAACAATTGAACCATAAAAATGCATTCAACTCGGTAAGAAAAACGTGAATAACATATATATATATATATATATATAGATGAAGGGCTAGTGTTGCCCGAAAGCTCTGCTAACTTTTCTGGCTGTTTTACTTATCGTTTTGATTTAGTTTTTCGCTTTTAGTTTGTATCTCCATTGAGATCCAGCCACTGATACCCACAGAATTGTCATTTTTTTCAGTAATTTGCCTTTGGATTTATATATATATATGCTGTTCCGCCGTACCACGTCGAGAGTCGCTATCCAATCGAGTTTGAACAATTTAATATACCATATGGAATGTCAGAAAAAAATCCCCATCCCAGGGTCTTGGGGAAAATTTTTTATGGCACTTTTAAATTTTGGCCTATATAACACACACAAATTCCTATTAACATACACAAATACCTATATATAGGGGATAGGGAAAATCAATTAACAGTTTTTGTTACTTGCAGTTGTGTTTTAATGATTAAAATTAGTAGAGGCTTACTTTAATAACTACTTCTCATAGTAGTTGATGAATCAAGTCGATACGATGACATCATCATGCCAGAATCCAATATGGCGTCCAAAAACAGGGTATTGCTAAACCCCTGGAAACCTAAAAAAAAACCATAGAAAACCCCACCGAACCGACATAAAAGTGATTGAATCATGGAGTGTACGCCCCACTGGGTATGTCCATGTAAAAAAAATTAAAATTTCTACTGTTAACTACTTATTTTTGGGATAAAACATCATTTTTTGGTTAAAAATTAGCAATCATTTTTTACCAAAAAATGATGTTTTACCCCTAACATAAGTAGTTAACAGTAGAAATTTTATTTTTTAAAACATGGATATACCCAGTGGGTCGTACACTACATGATTCAATCACTTTTATTATGTTGGTTCAGTGGGGTTTTTTGGAGGTTTGCAGGGCTTAGCAATCATTTTTGACCAAAAAATGATGTTTTACCCCAAAAATAAGTAGTTAACAGTAGAAATTTAATTTTTTTTTTACATGGATATACCCAGTGGGTCGTATACTACATGATTCAACTTTTATGTTGGTTCGGTGGGGTTTGCTATGTTTTTTTGAGGTTTGCAAGGGTTTGCGGGGTTTAGCAATACCCTGTTTTTTCCGCCAAATTGGACGCCATATTGGATTCTGGCATGATGATGTCATTGTTATCGACTCGATTTATCAACTACTATGAGAAGTAGTTATTAAAGTAAGCCTCAGCAAATTTTAATCATCATAACACAACTCCAAGTAAAAAAAAAACGTGAATTGGTTTTCCCTATCCCCTATATATAGGTATTTGTGTGTGTTATTAGGCCAAAATGTAAAAGTGCCGTAACAAATTTTCCCCAAGACCCTGGGATGGGGATTTTTTTCTGACATTATTCTATATGGTATACTCTATCAGAAAAAAAAAACAAAACATTTTCCTATACTTTTTTGGGTAGTAACAAAGTGCGAGGCAGCGAGGCACGCGAGGCAGGGAAGGCATGCGAGGCAAGTCAGAAATGTATGCGAGGCATCGTTTTACCATCATCAAAAAATGCGAGGCATCATTTTATCATTTTTCAAAATTGCAAGGCAGGAAATCACCGAAATTGAAGTAGCCTGCCTAGGCCTAGGCCCGCTAGGCTAGTTTCCTTTTCCACCTGCCTTGTATTTTAACCAACTTTATCCTGAATATCACAGCTTAGAATTAGTAGGCCTACTTTAATGAAGAAAAATCACATAAAAGTAACAATAAATCCATTAAATTGGTGATTTTACAGACGTTGTTTTTCTCGCATTTCGCACATTCAATGTTCAATATTTTGGTTTCTATGGAACGCCAAAAGAGCAAAATTAATTAGAGGGCTAAAAACTCTGTGGAATCCATTTATATTTAACGCATTATTTGGTGAAAATCAAGTACAATTTCAATAGATTTTGTCACTGTCAGTAAGGAAAAATGTTACTGTTGATAATGTACACGGTTTCGTTAACCTTTTAAAGAATAAAATAGAAAAATTCATCATAATATCCTTAGTAGGATGTCCTAGGTGGTCTAGAATGGGGAGTGATGTTGATTTAGGATCGATTATTATTCTTTGAAAACAGAACAGTATCAGCAGTAACATATTACAGCATTTTTATTGACAAATTAACAAATATATTGAAATAAAACGTGTTTTTCACCAATAAATGCACGAGAAATTGACGCATTCCACTGAGTTTTAGTCCTCTATTATCGTTGTTCTTTTGGCGCTCCATAGAAACAAAAATATTGAACATTGAATAAGTGAAATTCGCGAACAGTGTGCGAGAAACACGCATGTAAAATCATTAATTTAAGGATTTATTTGTTACTTTTTATGTGATTCTTTCATTAAAGTACTCATGAGGTATACTTCTAAGGTGTGGTATTCACACGATAAAGTTAGTTATCAAATTTGGAGTAAAAATACAAGCGAAGGAAACTAGCGCCAGGTTTATTAGTACGTACATGGACAACAATAAATAAAAATCGTTCGTAATATACCTAGCTTACTAAAACAGGAATAGTGTATCATTATTAAATATTACACCGACTATTATTATATCAAAATTGATTAAATTATTTTCTACATAGGCCTCTTATCTAGGTTAGGGCTAAGCATATTAGCTAAAGTTTAATTTTAGGCCTAGTATTACAATTGTCGGACGTAAGTCTTTTTTCACACGCGCTCCAGAATTCTGTCGCAATTTTTTTCTTTGCGGCATGTTATTGGATCGCCATATCAGTTACCTTTTATTCACCGCTAGTTATTGAACTTGTCCTGGCAATCGCTGTTCACTTTATTTGCGAGAGAGGTACACGTACGTTGTTCCTAGAGAATGGAATGTCAAAAATGTCTTTGGCACGCCGCTCAGAGAGAAGTCTGTGCGTTGCTGCTGCTGAAACCACGTGCTATAGGAGGGGAATGCACCACAATCCTCTGAGCTGAGGGATGAATCATTCCGCTACCTGCTAAATAGTAAAGAGGGATTTTCCATCTCTCGGGTCCACCGGATCTAGGCGCAGGGGTGTGACAAAATATTATTTTCACTCTGCTATGTTCGAGAGACATGTGAGTGAACACGCTCGAAATGCCAACAAACATTGCAGTCATTTGATGAGTGTGTCGCTATAACAATTATTGTTTATCGAAAGTTGAAGACTGTCGTTCAGATTTTTGAACCGTAGTTTGGGCACTTTTGTAAAAGTAAAATTTGACAAGATATGACTTGAATGAAAAAACAATCGTTACATAAAAATAAACAACATGATGAGTGTATACACGAATCTATTTAGATACGCTTGTATCGATTGATTATTAGGCCTATAATATAGCATAATAGCACGTTAAGATATGCCTCGCACCTTTTTGAAATTGTAAACTATATGCCACGCATGCCTCGCACTTTTGGAAATGATAAAATGATGCCTCGCACAAATATTTTGCATGCCTCGCTTGCCTCGCGTGCCTCGCTGCCTCGCACTTTGTCAACACTCTACTTTTTTTCCCGCAAAATTTGTACTGCACCCAGGCTTGACTGTCAGTGATCTTAACATTAGGTACGCGGTGTCCTTTGTACGAATCGTTCGTGCCTGAGTTCATTGTTCGATACACGCGTCAATACCATGTTACATCCAGGGACTAAAAATTCGTATTTTTCCTGTGAAAATCGGCAATTCATTTGCAACTCTTAGAATTTTACAGACGCGTATCGATTGACGTATAGTACGCTCATACAGGAAAGAAGGTATGAGTTATACGAACGAGTTTACGATTTTTTTTTAATGTATTTAATTTACGAATAACTATTTGTATTGTAAGGCACGTATTTTGAGGATTTTAAGAGATGAGGTGAGGGTATTGGGCATGTCGGGGATGGGGATTCGCAGTCGGTTAAGGGGATTGGCTGTAAAGGGGGAGGTTCGCCCGAACCATAAATTCACGATAAATGACATGACTCTATATTGGGATTGAAAACAGCAATACCATCGTATTTATCCCGCCTATTTTTCCACCGGTAAAACACACGCGACTAAGGATAACATTTTTTTGGCGTTTATTATAGTACAGGGATTTTTTTTTAAATGGCCAAATAATACGAACGTACTTCCGGTAAGCTAATAAATTCTAGCAAGTTATAATCAATAATACAAATTAATTATTATTTTTATCAACTAATATTTTTTAAAAAGTTAGACAAAAAATGTGAAGTTGTTGCTGCCTAAAGATATTGAGCAAAACGTTGAATTGTATTATTTTGAAATACGCCTAAATACGTCAGTAAAACCACAATTTCCAAAATTCATGTTCATTTATCCACTATAAACTGTACAACAGTGTTGCTTAAACCACAATCTAGAAAAGAAAATAAACATTTGTAGAAAGAAGGAATTAAACTGTTATTTCAAAGTTCGTGACGTCCGTACTTACTACGAAAATTTGGCCCAACATTACGGACGTAGGGAAATGAAGATTTTATTATTTATTGAACCATGTTTCATAAAGATAAATAGGGTACTACGGTTATACTTAAATTATGGGGAATCATTCCCGGAAAAATGCAATAATTATGGACAAATCATCAATGACCCATATGACGGGGTTTTCCACGAACACAGTGTGTGGTGGCCTTTCCGTACCTTTTTAAGTCGCACAAAAAATAAAAACAGTCAAAAGATCATTCTGAGCATGTTCAGAAACATAACTAAAAAAATTAAATACGTGTGCGCGGTATTGTTGTTGACTGCTGGATAATTTTACGCTACAGTCTGTCAGTTTACATACATGCTCTTCCAACCCTAGACTTCTATAACGTTAATGGTTAATATATGATGAAATGGGATCTAAATTTAATCAGTGGCCGAAAAAAAAATTTAGTATGAAATTAAGGGTGTTGCCCGAGCAACTGGGGCAACATCCCTGCATCCGCCCCGGAGTTAATAACTGATATTGTTTACACCAACAGTTCTAGTATATATTAACAACAGCGCACTGTGTGGTAGTTCTTATTATCTTATATATTATTATTTTATTTATTATCTTTGCATGAAAATGAATTAAAGCCTATTATTAAATACAGTACAGTACGCCATAGTTTTAATCTTTAAGAGAACTACAGCACTGAAAACGTACCATCTGGCTTAGCGCTTTGGAATTGCAGAAGCCCCAATGATCTCGAAATCTTTTTTTATCGATCGGTACCTCAGATAATGCAATGAAACACATCATCTGAAATATCATCAATTTAGTACCGATGAAAAACCCGCTGAGATACAAGTTTACTTCCTAGCGGTTATGCTGAACCAAAACTCTAACGTTTAATCATTTAAAGTAGGCCTACATTTGCATGGTAAACATTGTAATTAAGCAATACATTTGTATTTCAGTCTGTCGGACGTGTATCGTACCATTCTTGCAAAAAACTAACCAATGCCCGATGTGTGATGTACAAGTACACAAGACAAGACCTCTCTTAAATATAAGGTAAAGTCAGACCATTAAGCGATATTTAGTGCAAGAGAAGAGTGATAAGCTGCATTCACACTTGGATGGAGGACGTTGTTGTTTGTCAAATAATGGAAAATATATTGAATATACAATAAATACAGCACGGCACCGTCTTGATAGCTTTAGGGCCAACTCGAAACTTAATTTCATATCAATTTCATATCATGTCAATGTTTGGCTGGGGCCACCAAGGGTCTCTGAGAAATTTTAAGTCGTTTCATTCGATTTACGAGAACATTTCAACTGTCCCGATTCCGAGGTGATTGTCCCGTATTTTGAATTGGCCCACAACCCTGAATTGGCCCGTATTTCAATTTTTTAATCATCATCATCTAACTTCGTGTGCAACTTAGTAAATATGCAGCTTATGGCATTAATTAATCGTTTGCAGTGGTATGACTTTACGCTGTGGTACGATGATGCGCGTGCTTTAGAAGGGGAATTCCCAGGCTTCATCAGCAAAAAAAAACGTACATCCGAAGAGAATCTGCTTAAGTAGGCGTAACTCGATGTCAAGACAGCAATTTGACTGTACATTTGGATTTGTATGTTCGCCTATTTTTCTCCCCAACATACACTAATGGAAAATATGGTCTGTATTTTAAAAACCAACCAAATCTGTCATATTATTCATCATCAAGGCCATATACATGGCTGCAGTCGCATGCGCAAATTTCGACGACCAAAACACATTTAACGATACTGGTAATTATTTTTCAGATGATTAAAAATTGCCAAGTAGACAGGGTTTTTTCTTTTGAGAAAATTACACCTCTAAAGGCTGAAAATTGCACTCATAATCAACACTACAGCAAAAATACAAATTCTGGGGTTTTCCGTCCAAAAGCGAGGGGGCCGTCCCGCCTAAAAATAGGTGGAGTAGATATGTCCCCTTCGTCCCCCGGGATCTGCGCCGTTGGGTGGACGTTTATTGCGCAGGTTTTGTATACACTATCATTTTATCATTGTTATAAATACTTATTTTTACATGCGGTTACCGTATACATCGAAATGTAAATATCTTGTTTATTACAACAGGGCTGACAAAACTCTACAAAGTCTAGTATACAAATTGGTTCCAAGTCTTCTAAAAAGTAAGTATTTTCAAAACCACCAGTTTTCACAAGCACAACCAATAGAGTGATTTTACCTACTGTTGGTCAAAAAGCGAAGTGAAGTTCAATATGTATTTGTATGTTTATATTAGAAGAGTTAGTTTTCAATTACTGCATAATACTGCTGAAAAATCCGGAGTACTGCATAATACTGCTGAAAAATCCGGAGTACTGTATATTAAATCGGTGGAGGGGTTGGAATTTTATTTAAATCTAGTCTAAGTGTTAATATGAAAAATGATGTTAATGTTTATTCTTCATTTGAGTCAATACATTTACAGTTTACATTAAGTTCAAAAACAATTTATATTGTATCTATAGACCACCGAGTTTGTCTGTCACCGACTTTTTTTTATGAATTTGAAAATATGACTTTTGATTATCTCATTATTCCATCAGAAGTAATTTTTTGTGGTGATTTTAATATCCACATTGATAAAAATGAGAATATCGCTGCAAATAAATTTAATCGTCTATTGCAGTCTTTCAATCTTATACAGCATGTAAATGAACCTAAGCATGATGGTGGTCATTGTCTTGATCTCATTATTACTAGAGATGTTTCTCTGATCTCGGGGATCACTGTAAAACCGGGTATCTCTGATCATTTTTCTATACTTTGTAGTCTCGACTTCAAGAAACCACCTCTTCCTAAATCTAAAATTAAAATCCCAAATATAAACAGTATTGATACAACAATATTTTCAAATGACATACAAGCTCGGTTGTCTGATATGCATGATGGTACTTTGCAAGAAAATATTGAAAGATACTGCTCTTTAAGAGAAGTTATGGATAAACACGCACCTTTAAAAACAAAATGTATCAAACTAAATTCATCAAAACCGTGGTATACTGATGAAATTAGATCTGCGAGAAAACTCCGTCGCGTATTTGAGAGAAAATGGATGAAATCAAAAAATACCTTAGATAGACAGAAATATTGTCATCAGCGGTGTATTGTTAATATGCTTGTTGAAAGTGCTAAGAAACGATATTATTCTGATCTGGTCGAAGATTGCTCAGGTGATCAGAAGAAGCTGTTTAAAGTTGTAAACAATCTTTTACACTGTTCTAAATCGTCGGTGCTTCCATTTTCTCACTCATATGAGTTGCTTGCTGAAAGATTTTCCGTATTTAAAAAAAATAAAAATGTTAATATTCGTAAACTTCTTGTTAAAGATAGTGCTGGAAGTTTGTCTCATTACTTTAATAACGACGTATGCTGTGAAAATTATAATTGTCCCTCCCTTTGTAAATTTGAACCTGCAAGTGAAAAAGAAATTTCTGAAATTGTCAAAAACTCGCCTGCTAAATCTTGCAGTCTTGATCCAGTTCCTACTCTGTTAATTAAGAGAAATGCTGTTGTTTTTGTTCCACTAATTACACGTGTCGTTAATCTGTCTTTGGAAACTGGGGTTTTCCCAGATATTTGTAAAATCTCGCACATACGTCCTCAATTAAAGAAATCGGGTCTTGATCCTGAAAAGCTATCCAATTACAGACCAGTATCAAATCTGTTTTTTCTTGGAAAAGTAATTGAAAAAGTGGTATCTAAACGTATACTATCACATGTAAAGGATAATTCTTTACTTGACCCGTTTCAATCAGCGTATATAGATTTGAGTGCTGCGTTTGATACGGTATATCATAGTATTCTGATTGAGAGGTTGCATGCTTATATTGGTGTTGAGGGATGTGCACTAAGATGGTGTCAATCATACTTGGAGGACAGACCTCAACACATTTGTATTAGAGAGGTAATCTCTCAACCTACCACTTTAAATTACTCTGTTCCGCAAGGATCTGTGTTAGGTCCACAATTGTTTACAATTTATGTATATCCTATTCGTGATATCATTAAGAAATATAATCTTAGCTATCATGTTTACGCTGATGACACTCAGATATATATATATCGTTTAAACCATGACAGAGTGAATTATCAATTGATTTGCTTGAAAAATGTATCTCTGAAATTCGTGTCTGGATGGCCAAAAACTTGTTAAAACTTAATGATGATAAGACTGAGTACATTCTATTTGGTTCGCAACAACAATTAGAGAAAATTCCATCTAGGAGGGTTTCCATTGGTAACTTTTGTACTAAAAATACTACACAAGTTAGAAATCTTGGTGTAATTCTGGATTCTAATATGACAATGACGGCTCATATTTCTAAAATTACGTCTGCATCGTCATACCATTTAAGAAATATTCGAGGCATCAGAAAATACTTAAATCGTGCAGCTGCTGAGCAGCTTGTACATGCATTTGTTAGTTCGCGTCTCGATATGTGTAACTCCTTGTTATTTGGTCTCCCACAAAAACAACTCCACAGGCTTCAGCTGATTCAAAATACAGCGGCACGAGTTGTTAAAAAACTACCAAGATATGCACATATCAAATACCTTGGCAACTTTGCATTGGCTTCCTGTTAGGTACCGCATTGTTTTTAAATTATTACTCTATGTTTTTTAAGTCTATTAATGGCATGGCCCCTGAATATATTTCTGACATGCTTAGGCTGTATGTTCCCAGACGGAATCTGCGTTCTAGCGATACGCTGCTTCTACATCAACCTAAGTCTCACCACTCATGGGGAGACAGAGCTTTCACCGTTACTGCTCCTCGTCTATGGAATGCTCTACCGAGCTCTATCAGATTTTGCAAAACTGTTGATACTTTTAAAAAATTATTAAAAACACATTTATTCATTAAGGCATATGGAAATCATGAGGTTTCTTAAAGTTCTAGAATTTATAGTATACTTTTTCCTGACCAGCATTATCTTTGGAGTGCCTCTGTCTTGGTTGTTGTCTCAGAACGGATGGGGACCCTCCAAAGAAATTGCATTTTATTTGTCAGGCATTTCTTTGATTTGTTTTAATTTTTTTTTGAATGCGCCTTGAGCACTCTTGAGTGGTATGTGCGCTATAAAAATCCTGTTATTATTATTATTATTAAATAAATGAAGTTGCACTTTCTTGACGGTCAAATACAATTTAAAATAGAAATTGATTAAAACAACAACATTTTTGCCATATTTGAAAATACGAACAATTAGGCTATATTAATCGGTAATCTCTTCTTCTTCGGTCACATTTGCCTAGACAGAAGAAGAGATTACCTTCCTAAATGTACTTAACCTAACCCTCTAAATAATCTCTCCCAACTATTACAAAAAAACACGCTATTGATAGACCTCGAACCCAGGGTTCCAGTGTTATAGAGTAAACCCTTTACCACGCGACCAAATATTTTGGTTGAGATAGTCACGTCAATTGACTGTGACCGTGTATTCAAATGAGGCAAATGTGACCGAGGAAGAATAACTTACCATATTAATCAATTATTCTGTATGTATTGTTTTGTAGATGAAATGGGTCGAAGACGGGAATACTTTGCTTCAAATCCAGATGCAAGTAAGTCAACGTTTGCGCAATAAGTATGCCAAACTCAAACCATGCTTTATATTTGGTACTAGAGTGCATTGTTGTAACGAGAATTCTTAACTTTTTTGTTTGCTTCTTCAACTAGAAAGCCACTCCGAGAGTGCATACCTCCGCCTACTGTAAAATTCTCCTACATAAGATTTCTCCGGTAAAAAAAAAAATATATATATATATATCGAGTTCGAACAATACCATGAAAGCCCCAGTGGTCTAATGGTTAGGACATCTGCATATCAAGCAGGCGGTCCGAGTTCGAGTCTCGGTTGGTGCGACTTTTTCTCATTCTCACAGATTTCCTCATCTTTATCGTTTCAAATTAATTAATTAAATTACTCGCATAAAAAAAGGTGCACATTAAACAAATTATGTTTTAAAATTACAAATCACAAATTATAACTCTTGCCTCTTGTACAAAAATGAAGTTTTTTGGACAAGTAGTTCTCGAGAAAATGCAATTTCAGTTTACTTGTTACTTAAATACTGCTCGCCGGCTTTTGAAAAATTCTGTCCTATCTTTAACACTAGCAGGTCTGAAAAGGATACTCAAAAAGTGGTCCAGAATTGGGACCATGGTTCCAAATGGTCCCAAAATGGAATGGTCCTTGACCACATATCTATCTGTATATTCATTTTGGTAAATATCTTGTAATTACTTCTTGAGTAATCCTGCTAACAAACAAACAAACAAACACACGCTACCGATTACATATACATCCTTGGCGGAGGTAAATTATACAGTTTTACATCATATAGGAACTGTTACTCGTAATATTTAAATGGGCCTATGTGTTTCTGCGTCATTTAATTGGACTTTATATAATATAGTATGGAAATCAGTGTTAAAACGTTTTCATTGAGGGACATTTTGCATTTCTTTTCTCTTTTTTTCATGACATAAAATCATTGGTTTGGTTGGCTGGACGTAGCGTGCGATACATTTTGATAGAAATGAGTTCAATTCAGACCGGTGGTAAACATTGAGCGCACGCGAAAACGCGTTAATGTAAACTGGTGGACGTGCGTTATTGCTTTAGTGACACATATATGTTTATACATTGTTTATGTTTAGAGACAGTCATTGGGTTGGGACCACCACATCATTGATGATTTAAACAGTAAATTTAATGAGCGAGTTGGTATTTACTTGGCGTTTTCATTTGACATGTGCGCGGTCTATTGTTTATTATTATGTTCAATTAACTTCAAGGGATCTAGCGTAAGTAATTATATGGGTATCGTCAACGGTGAGCTTTATAAAACTGAGGCTTGAGATGATGTGTATAGTTTACCAGTTTACGTTCAGAAAACTACGGTAATATATCTCCTATAACTTAGTTTGCAGGGGTTGTGTTTGTGTCACGTGTATAGATAATATTCTTCAGCGTAGCTGTACTTTAGCAATGAATAATTTCACATCAGCACCGCCCCTCGTAATGAAATTTGTTACTTTTTTTAGGGAGATCTTTACCACCTAATGCACGTGAGGAACGCGGAGAACTAGGAATTGAATCACTTTTTATTTACACTGATGATGAAGATATTAGCTTATCGATGGAGTACCGCCTGCCGCGTGTGGCACCACCGCATCCACCTCCACCGCTTGCGGATAAACCAGACAATGACGAAGATAAGACAGCAGAAGAGTCGGCAGAGAGAAAACGACGGCACAGTAACACCAATGGGACAGGAGAAGGCGAGGTTTGTGTTAGATTAGTATAATAAAAAAATATATTGTTTACATAAACTATCGTGCCTATAGTAATCTTCATCTATCATCATTTAGCATAGAAAAGAGAACTTTCATCATTTCTTATAAATGGAGGAGGCAAGGTCGATATCAGCTGGTCGTGTAATATAAAATTAATTTACTGCATTATCTAATACCAATTAGTGTTAGTTGATTGTTATTATGTTCAGGCTTATAATTGTGTTTATTATGATATCATTTAATGGATCGTTATTGAAAAATGCTTTTTACACAAAACAACCTTTTATTATACTACTATTGTACTCTTTCTTGTAAACGTATTTTCTATCTAAATAGCTTGTAGATCTTCGATATCTTCGTTGCGCAGCCGCTGTGACAATCAAACATCTAAAGAAATTCGTGCGTAGTAAATTTGGTTTGGATACCAGTTACCAGGTAAAGGACATTTTTATTATAGGGTCATTCCATCTCAGTTCACCCCAAAAAATGGAATTTTAAACCCTACCTCTTCCAATTTTGATGAAACGGTTTTCGAGATATCGCAATTTCAATTTTCGGTTTTTACGCGTCCGCCACGTTTCAAAGAGCTGTATCTCGGGAACTATAGGTTCGATTTTAAAAACAAAGGTATTTTTGTAAAGGGGAGACCATAAGGAACCTAAATATAAAGATACATTCTAACACGCGCACACACCAAACTTTCGAACTTGCAACTTTCAAACATAACATTTATAACAGTCAAGTAGACAAGAAAAGACGGTATAATTATCTAGGTCTAGCAACTTTTAAACAAGAAACGTATCTATACTGAAACCAAAACTGAAACGAATACCATTTTAATCTTCAAGCAAAATTTATATTTAAGAAGGTGAGACTTTTTAATATAGACCAAGACTTTTTGAATATTATAATATTTAATAACAAAATATTTTTAATTAATAATTATCAATATTATTTATCTACACTCTACCATTTTCATAACAAGAAATTGTGGAACCACGTCAGGTCAAGTTCAATATTGAATATCGAAACGTGGCAGGCTGAAGGCGCTTGACCTTTGACAAGATCGCCTAATTTTTTAGTTTTAACTTTACAATACTTAGTGTTGTATATTCTGGTACAGCCGCTCCATGATCTCTTTGCTTTTCTTCCTTATATCTTTACTTTTTTTTTTTTTAAGTTATACTAACAATTTTTAATTTATTTTATTTTATTATATTTATGTTTTTGCTTTATGTACACGACAACTAACGATCAAATAACAGTTTTTCACATCGCAACTTATACAACGTAATTTTGAAAACTTATACAACGTAATTTTGAAAACTACAACCATTTTTCTATATACATACAACGTACATTTCTAGTCTAACAAAAAATTTTCTAAACTTTCTATTATTTAAAAGTCGAAGATAGCCAGGTCTCGGGTCCATTCTATTGTCGCCACAGATTGATATCTTCATCAGTACTTCTATGAATGGATGATTAGGTGGGAACACGAACGCTAGTTGATCATACCCAGTACCGTTTGATCGTACGATTAACTACCATACGACATAATACTACTTGTGTGTGTTTTATGTTAATTTTAAGTTGAATAAAACTTTGACATATATTCTGACCTTGAAATTGACCTTGTGGAACACGCCCGATTTGTTGGTGACTATCACGAAAAATGTAGCCCTACGTGTCAACTACAACATAAAAAAATTGGAGTTTTTTTTTTGTTTGTTTCCATGAAATTACAATTTGAAGTTGACATACCTCTTCCTTTTAGTGTATTTTTGGTGTTGTTATACTTATACACAGTGTGAACACTAACTGTTAAGGTGTCTTATTGTTACGCTTTCTCATCAGGCCCACTTAAACAGTAGATATATTTTGATATGAGAAATACTGGGTAACTCACATACTTTTCAAATCAATTTTGACACATAGTTTAGTGTCCTTACTATGTTATTATGCACATTAACATATGCATAATAAGTGATTGCAGAGAACATACAACAGTTACTGATGCCTTTTTAAAGGTTGTCATTCCCTATTTAAAAACAAAACTACCAACCATGAAAAAAGTTCATTATTTCACAGATGGATGTGGCAGCCAATACAAAAACAAATATAACTTTATTAACCTTTGCCACCACCAGGAAGATTTTGGTTTAGACGCCGAGTGGAATTTTTTCGCTACATCACATGGCAAGAGTGCATGTGATGGCATAGGTGGAACAGTTAAGAGGCTTGTCACTAAGAGAAGCTTACAGCGTTTGACTGAATGTCATATTCTCACATCTCTCAGTATGTTCGACTACTGTGTAATTTTTAATTTTTATTTTATGTCTTTAGGCAATGTGGCCAAGGATTACCAATAGTAAATTAATCACTGTGCTATCAGATAGGTGGTAATCCCCCTGATACAGGGGCTAAAAGTACACACAGGTTATAACTGTGTACACTGGACCTACGGTTTATAGTCTTTATCCGAGAAGACTTGTTCCACCACCAGAACTAGGAGCGAGTCGGCCTCGAACCCTTGTCGATGTTGTTCTTGGCTCTTTAGGTACGGTAAACGGCGCCCCTGCCTTAACCGCTCGGCCATATGACTCGCTCATATGGACATTCCAGGCATCAACTTTTTTCATGTGGGAATAGATGAGGTATCTACTGTGGAAAAAGAAATAAAGCCGAGATTCAACCTCGCCCAGACCATCAAGGGTACATTACAATATCATCGCTTTGTTCCTGTTTCTCTGGCACAGATGCAGGTCTACAAACTTAGTACCCAGATAAACCCTCCGGATGTGGTAGTGATTCAAGAATCTTTCAGTGATGAAAATGAAATTGTTGCTGAAACACAACCCACCATTATTAGACTTCAGAATTCTGTGTGCTGTAGTTATGATGGTGTCCCATGGATTGGTTTGGTTGTGGATGTCTCAAAAGAGTTTGGGGATTATCAAATTAAATTTATGCATCCTCATGGGCCAGCGAAAACCTTTTATTGGCCGTCCAAAGAAGACTGTTGTTGGATTCCTGAATCAAATGTACATTGTATTATAAGCCTGTCCGTTTATAAAATCCTCTTCGACTAGGAATTACAGTATTTCCCAAAATGATCGCCACAACATTTCTAAATACTGTTTGAATTGGCCAGATGACAAGGAGTAAAGGCCAGACATAGACAATTGTAACATTATAATAATATTTAGTTTGTAAATAAAATTATTTTTGGAATACATCAAATTGACATTGAAGTAATGCATGGACAGACACCAAAAATACACTAAAAGGAAGAGGTATGTCAACTTCAAATTGTAATTTCATGGAAACAAAGAAAAAAAACCCTCCAATTTTTTTATATGTTGTAGTTGACACGTAGGCTACATTTTTCGTGATAGTCACCAACAAATCGGGCGTGTTCCACGGGGTCAATTTTAAGGTCAAAATATATGTCAAAGTTTTATTCAACTTAAAATTAACATAAAACACACATAATTAGTATATTTAGATTCCTTATGGTCTCCCCTTTACAAAAATACCTTTGCTTTTAAAATCGAACCAATAGTTCCCGAGATGTTCTTTGAAACGTGGCGGACGCGCCCTTTTTTGCGTAAAAACCGAAAATTGAAATTGCGATATCTCGAAAACCGTTGGTCCGATAAAGTTAAAATTTGAAATTTTGGCTTTAATTGCTATGAATCACCCATATACCAAATTTCATCAAAATTGGAAGAGGTAGGGTTTAACTCATTGGGTGATCTGAGATGGAATTACCCTATACTCATGTAGGCCTAAAATAACTCGACAGCAAAATATTCATATAAATATGTCTCACATAATCTTTGTTTCAGGTTGAATGTTGTGGGCCATCTTGTTTAGTAACCAATTAATTATCTTCCCTACTATATTACCAATTATGCTTGTTCACCTCTTATAAGGATTACCCTATAATTAACATTAAGTAATAATTTCCGATTTCAGAAGTGTCGCGTAAAAAATTAGGAATTAAATGAAAAAAGATTGGAACAAAGATATAGCTAGGTCAATGCAATTATTGTATCACAGTACTTTAAAATATTAAATGGAATTCTTCGGTTTCACAATATATACGTTTCGTTGACCTTGATCTCGATATAGCCTAGTCCAGGTCAATGATATTATTATATTGCAACTTCCATAATATTAGGTGATTTCAACCACGTTAATTTGAAGAAAACGCTCCCCAAATTGTTTCAACATGTTACGGTTTCGACCCGGAACAATAACATCTTGGATCATTGTTATACAACAATTAAAGATTCTTACAGCTCAATAAAGCGACCTCCACTTGGCGAGTCCGACCACAACCTAATTTACATGATACTGCGATGTCCGACCACAACCTAATTTACATTATACTGCGATACATGATTTACATGATAGCGCGAGGCTGTCAAATCATGCATGATTAGCAAATGGACACCGGATAATATTATGAAACTACAAGGTTGCTTTGATTGTACAGACTGGAATGCTTTTAAGGACAGTTCGGACATTAACTTATGTACTGAATCTGTTATTTCATATATTAAATTCTGCCAGGACATATGTATCGATAAAGATGTAGTTAAGATGTATCCAAATCAAAACCCATAGTTTAACAAGTCTATTAAGGATCTGATACGAAATAGAGATGATCGAATGATAAGGATCTATTTAGGAAATCAAAATACGAGTTACGAAAGGGAATAAATAAAGCCAAGAGAGAATATAAAAACAGGTTAGAGGAAGATATATCTTCCGGCGATTCCAGAGAGTTATGGAAAAGCTTAAATAAAATAACAAACTACAAACCAAAATCGGATCAAATTAAGCTGGTGCAGATGGTATATCCCCTATGCTTGTTAATCATTGATGCAAACAGATTGCCCATATTTTTACATACATTTTCATTTTCTCTCTTATATCTCAAATTATTCCGCAATGTTTTAAAGATTCTATAATAATTCTGATTCCGAAACGTTCCTTAATCGAAACCCTGAATGATTACCGACCTATAACATTAACGTCGGTTCTGATGAAATGCTTTGAACATATAGTCCTTAATTACCTGAAGACCAAGTGTCCTCGAGATCTTGACCAATATCAGTTCGCTTATAGACCAAACCGGTCTACCGAAATGCTGTATCGATCACTTTGCATAGGATCTTAGAGCATCTCGAACGTGATAATGTCAATGAGGGCGCTTCACTGATGCCGTTTGAAATTTAAATTCGCTCTCCTTTTCACCTAACATTTTACCAATTTTTAACGCCTTTTTTTCGTCTCGTGCTGAGTATTGTGCAAGTTGGTTGTTAGGTGTCTACTATTATTTGTCTTTTGATGGTATTTTGCTAGTTTTGCCTGTATTAACTGAACTTTAGATTTAGGGCTGGTCACCAAGCCAGCTGTAGGAGCAGGTGTACCTATTTGTGCGCGGTATACTCAGCTAGCCCGTCTCGGTACTGGCATCTCCTCGATGGCTGTCCGTTACTCTACTGCTGACCTAAAATCTTTCAACCAAGGTAAATGTTTCTACGATAATCCATCTTTCTTCAACATTGCTAAGGAGCTCCTGATATTGAGGAAACCGAGAGGTTCTCGTGGTGGCAGAAATAAAAGTCGTAAGATTAAAGTCGTTATTGGTAATGGGCGTAGGCCTACTACTAGGCCTAGGCCTACCACCATGGCCGCCCTCAACAAAAGTGGCTCTTCTCGAAATAATCTGGTCACAATTAAACTACGTAGATCAAGAGTTTCCTGTCCTAGACTTTTCCTTGCTAATGCCCGCTCTGTTAAAAATAAGATTGATGAATTTGAAGCCACCATTTCCAAATTCAAAGTCGATATAGCTGTGTTAACAGAGACTTGGCTGAATGATGCTACTATTGATTTTGTGAATTGTTCCGGTTTTAAAAAGTTCACGAAGAATAGATGCAACAAGAGAGGTGGTGGTGTTGCTATTTTTGTTGGTGATGATTTTGCCTGTGAATCTTGCATTGCACATGGTAGCTGTAATTTCGAATGCTTTTGGATAAAGACAACTATTCTAGGCAAGTCAAATCAAGGTAGTCACTTTTATATTGGAGCTATTTATTATCCACCGTCTGCCGCTAATGCGGATTTGTTGATTGAGCACATTGTTGATACAATTGATAACATTCGTTCTATGGATTTCGCTGCTCCTATTGCTATTTTGGGTGACTTTAATGACCTAGATCTAGCTGAGCTGGAAGTGAATGTTGAACTGTCGCAAGTTGTTAACTTCGCTACACGAAAGGATGCCCTGTTGGACAAGATATTTTTGAGTCGTGCTGATCTTTACTATCTTCCGCAACGCTTAGCGCCACTGGGTCGGAGTGACCATAATGCCATCCTATTGGAACCACTGATGGAATTACCTCAGCACAAGCGTCTATCAGTGCGTTCTCAGCCATATCGTGACTCCTCTGTTTTGTCCTTTGGCCAATGGGTTACAACCCATGAGTGGAATGATGTGCTGAATATTGAGGACGTCAATCGAAAAATCAAAATGTGCTCTTCAATTTTGAATGGTGCTTTTAACAAGATCTTTCCTGTGCTGATTAGGAACAAGCGCACTGCTGACAAGCCCTGGATGTCCGACAAGATTCGAAGATTAATTGACTCTAGACAAAATTTGTTTCGTAGGTTTGGTAGAACGGATGAGTGGCGTTCAATTCGCAACTTAGTCCAAGATTGTATTAGAAAGGCTAAAAACAAATATTATTGTAATTTCTTATTAAGTCTTAAACGTAACAACCTTGCCATGTGGCATAAAGGTATTAAACAACTATGTAATCTTAAGACTAAAAATACTAATTTCACCTTGCCTGAGCTGTCCAAAGTTGAAACTGGCTCTGAGATTAATGCCCATTTCTCTAGTGTTTGTAATGCCATCCCTCCTCTTAATTTAAACGATTTGCCTGCTTATCTCCCAGCCCCTGGGCCACCACCTTTAATATATGCTGGCCAGGTCCTAAAAGCCCTTTGTAATCTTAAGCCTAACAAAGCTGGCCATCCAGATGAACCCCCTATTAAATTATATAGAGATTTTGTTCCTGAACTTGCTGAACCTGTTGCGGATATCTTCAATCATGCATTGAAGGATGGTGTTTTCCCCGACCTTTGGAAAAGGGCTACTGCAGTTCCCATTCCTAAAACTGTGAATGCTAGTTCTGTCTCTGACCTTAGACCTATTTCCCTTACCTATATTCTTGCCAGGGTATTTGAATCTTGTATTGTTAAGTGGATTCTTGAAGAAAGGGTAAATTAGATTCTCGTCAATTTGGTAGTAGGAAAAAGGCTTCCTCAACTCACTATCTTGTTAGTCTTATTGACTCTACACTCAAAGATGTTGAGAAGAGTAAATGTTATGTTAACCTATGTGCCACTGACTTTACTAAAGCTTTTGATCGTGTTGATCATAATGTTATTATTATAAAGTTGATTGAACTGGGTGTGAGGTCGTCCATAATTCCCATCGTCTGCAGCTTTCTCACTTCCCGTTCTCTCAACACCAAGTTTGCTGGGATTTTGTCATCTTCCAAGTCACTTGACTTGTGGTGTCCCACAGGGGACATTGCTTGGCCCTGTACTTTTCCTAGTACTTATTAACGATGCTTGTGCTGATTGCTGCAGACGATGGAAATATGTGGATGACCTCACCCTTGGGGAGGTCGTTCGCAAAGGTGATTTGCCTTCCATGCAATCCCTGTTAGATGATCTGAGTGTTTGGTGTTCATCCAATAATATGATACCCAAACCCTCCAAATGCCATATCTTGGTTGTCAATTTTCTTAAGGACAAGTCGGATGATATTATATCGCCTTCTTTTAGTCTGAGTGGTTCCATTTTACAAGTAGTTGATCACATGACGCTTCTTGGTGTAATCATTCAAAATGACCTGAAATGGGAACTTAACACTAATTATATTGTGTCTAGAGCTTTTAGACGTTTATTTTCCTTGTGCATTTTGAAGAAAGCAGGAATCTTAATTAATGATCTGTTGACTGTTTATATGGCGTATATAAGACCTATTTTAGAATATACTGCCCCTGTTTGGCATGGCGCTATCACTAAGGACATGTCCAAGTCTATTGAAAAGGTACAAAAGAGAGCTCTGCGTATCATGCTAGGTAACCACTATTTGTGCTATGATCATGCATTGTCTATTACTGGTTTACCTACTCTTGTTGAGAGAAGAAACAAACTTGTGTTGTCTTTCGGGGAAGGCTTGTTACAACCGTTAATGTAGAAAACGCCAGCTTATGTCGAAACAACCGTTAATGTAGAACAATCCACCGCTTATGTAGTAAAACCTCCAGCTTATGTAGAAATACCAACAGCTTATGTAGTAAATAAAAATCAACACCAGCTAATGTAGAAACGGTCACCAGCTTATGTAGTAACGAAAAATGCCTCCCATCTTATGTAGTTACTATCGCCAGCTAATGTAGAAAATGTTACATATTTTACAAAAATGTCTAAATCATGTGCAAATACATCGATCTTTACTTAGCTATCAGTCTTTCCACCTCTCGTAAGCAACCAACTTTCTAAAACGACCACACATCGTAAGCTACCATCTCTGTTAAGGGACCGCTTCTCATAATCGACCACCTCTCGTAAGGGATCACCTCCTCTCATAAGGGACCGCTTCTAATAATCGACCACTGCACCTCTCGTAAGCGACCACCTCTCGTAAATGACCACCTTTTTTAAGGGACCACGACATATTTCTCTCTATTAAAGGACCGCTTCTCAATTGAATTGCCCACCTATGAACTTCCACCGTTTCTGTTAAGGGACCACTTCTTATAATCGACCACCTCTCGTAATTGATCACCTCCTCTCACAAGGAACCGCTTTCCATAATCGATCACCTCTCGTAAGCGACCATCTCTCTTAACGACCACACCTCTCGTAAATGACCACCTCTTTTAAGGGACCACGACCTCTTTCTCTCTATTAAAGGACCGCTTCTCATAATCGACTATCTCTTAATGTGGTTGCTTACGAGAGGTGGTCAATGATGAGAAGCGGCCCCTTAACAGAGACGGTGGTCGTTCCATAGAGGTAAGCACTTTCCAGAGCTCGATGTGACGGACAAAGTCGGTTATGAGAAGCGGTCCTTAAATAGAGGTGGTGGTCCTTTAAAAGAGGTCATCACTGACAAGTGGTGTGGTCGTTGAGGTGGTCGCTTACGGGAGATGGTTGATGAGAAGTGGCACCTGAACAGAGACGGCGGTCGTTCAATAGAGGTAGTAACTTTCCAGAGGTCGATGTAACGGGTGAAGGTCGATTATGAGAAGCGGTCCTTAAATAGAGGAGGTGCTGGCTTTTTAAAAGAGGTCGCCACTGACGAGTGGTGTGGTCGTTAAGGTGGTCGCTTACGAGATATGGTCGATAATTAGAAGCAGTCTCTAACAGAGAAAGTGGTCCTTTAAAAGAGGTCGTCACTTACGAGAGGTGGGGTCGTTAAGAGAGGTGGTCCTTTAAAACAGTCGTCACTGACGATTATGAGAAGCGGTCCTTTAATAGAGAGAAAGAGGTCGTGGTCCCTTAAAAGAGGTGGTCACTTAAGAGAGGTGTGGTCGTTAAGAGAGGTGGTCACTTACGAGAGATGGTCAATTATGAGAAGTGGTCCCTTATGAGAGGAGGTGATCCCTTACGAGAGGTGGTCGATTATGAGAAGCGGTCCCTTAACAGAGATGGTAGCTTACGATGTGTGGTCGTTTTAGAAAGTTGGTTGCTTACGAGAGGTGGAAAGACTGATAGCTAAGTTAATATCGATGCATTTGCACATGATTTCGACATTTTTGTAAAATATATAACATTTTCTACATTAGCTGGCGATAGTAACTACATAAGCTGGGAGGCAATTTTCGTTACTACATAAGCTGTTGACCGTTTCTACATTAGCTGGTGTTGGTGTTTATTTACTACATAAGCTGTTGGTGTTTCTACATAAGCTGGAGGTTTTACTACATAAGCGGTGGATTGTTCTACATTAACGGTTGTTTCGACATAAGCTGGCGTTTTCTACATTAACGGTTGTAACAAGGCTAATTAAAATCCGAGCTGTTTAGAGAAATACTTCCCCCTCTTCATAAGCCAGCTCGGTCTCTCAGATTCAACCGCTTTCTAGAAGTACCTCATTGTAAATCCAGCAGACTTAGGTCGTCTCCAGTTCCCACCATGGTGGATATAATTAATAGGCACCACTAGCTCTTTTTTAGATATGTAATAAGTGAATGTTTTAAGGTTTTTTATTCATCTATGTTTTTAATTTTATGGTACGATATCTAATTTTAATAAGATGTTTCTATTTTTATAGCAATTTTAACTAATTTTTTGGCATTTGTTATACAATTCATTTCAGTCCTTGACTGTCGTTTTGTAATATATTTTATATACCGAATAAATAATAAATAAATAAATAAAAGATATGCTAGGATTTTATATATAGATTTTAGTTCAGCATTTAATACGATTGTACCGTATAAGTTACACACTAAGATGGTTGAAATCGGTTTTGATATTTCTATATGAAACTGGGTGTTAACCGTTTTAACTGATCGACCCCAACGTACTAAAGTGGGTACCATTAGGCCTATATCGGATAAGCGTATTATAAATACAGGTGTACCACAGGGCTGTGTACTGTCGCCCTTTCTTTTTACTTTATTTACCCATGGCTTACTACAGTAACTGTCATATCGCGAAATTCGCGGATGATACTACCATTGTAGGTCTAATCAATGATGACAGTGATGAGTTTAATTATCGCAACCAAGTTAAACGAGTTGTAGACTGGTGTAACGAAAAAAATCTGTTCTTGAAGACCAAAAAAATGGTTGTAGACTTCCGTAAATCACTTAATGTCAAATATCCCATATTTATTAATGGTATATCAGTTGAGTTTGTAGAAGAATTTAAATTCTTAGGTATTTATATTTCAAATGATCTGAGTGGCCGGCCTCTAGTATGTCCCAGTCGATGCACAGCGGTCGGCAATTTCGTTCTATTAAGGCCAATAAGGCACGATTTACAAATAGTTTCTTTCCAGGAGCTATTAAAGCCTTAAACATCATGTAGACACTTTTTGTAATGTTTTTGTTTTTGAGTTCGTGTTGTGTCCGTTGGATATTGTGCTCCGCCAACAGAGCAAACAGAATTTCTATGTTTTTTTTGTTAAAACAAATGACAATAAATGATACTTGACTTGACTTATTGTATCGCAGTACTTTAAAATATTAAGTGGAATTCTTCGGTTTCTCAATATATATATTTCGTTGACGCCTATATACCTTGATCTTGAGATTGTTTAGACTGCACCAGGGAAGAGCGAAATTATGGGGATTTCACTCTTCCCTGATTATACTGTATCGTTATGCCTATGTCAGTTTGTTCAAAATATCACTTATAGTCCAGTCCCTAAGGGGAGAAAAAGGGGTGGGATGTTACCAGACTGGATACAAATTTTTCAGTATAGCAGTTTGGTAGAGTATAGTGTGGAGATGCCAAAACAAAGTTACTGGAAATCTGATTTGACCTCTGTAACCTCTGACCTCAATTTTTATATTTTTCTATTATATAACTAAAAATCGCCATATCTTGACAACGCAGGGACATTTTACATTAATTTTTTTTTCAAAATGCTTGGAAGATATATATTTATATTCGCTATAATGAAAATAATTGTACAAAAATGGCCGCAAAGGCTTTATTTTTCAGTTTGACTTTTGACCTTGATTGCCTAATATCTCAATAACACGCAATCTCAGAGATTTGAAAATGGGCTCAAAATGTTAAGAAAATAAATCTAATATTTAGTCTAATAGAAACTTTTTTCAAAAAATTACCATAAATTAAGCTTTTTTGACCCTTGACCTCTAATGTTTGAATATGTCAATATCTCGGTAACTATTTGTCCTAAAAAGTTCAGTTTGGTGTCAAATTGTTTAGAATATACACATTTATATTTGCTCTAACAAAATATTTTGTCAGAATTCAATTGGAAATGTCATTTTGAGCTATGACCCATCGTTTTGCATATATTTAGCAATTAATATTTTGAGCATTTCGAAGTGTCGCCTTGTCTTACTAATCTTCCTTAACTTCTCTTTGAACGATCGTAATCAATATTTGTTGAGGTATAATATTTCCCTCTAATATGGTAATGCCTGTTTTATTGAGTCAAATGCTTTCTGATAATCTCTAAATCAAAGATTTGGTGATATTAATTTCCTTTTTATTTTAGTTGATTGACAAACTGTATAAGATGGTCCTACTGTATAAAGCCTTATATATTGGTTTATTTACTTCTAGTCGGTCTCTGATTTTGTTTTTTGATTACTTTTGTAAATTATTTGTGTACATGTGATAATGTTCGTTTGGTCGGTAATGGTTGATGTCAGTTTTGTCATGTTTTTGTGGATTAAAATTAAATTATCATTGCTTCTCTTAATTTCTTCTGGTTTCAAAGATTTTGTTAGTGTTATGAGCTGGATGTGTTATTGCCTCATCAAGCCAAGATGGTAATTTTGACTGCTCACTGGTTTGTTTTCCTTTTATATTCCACTACAGTATGTTCTTGAAAAGAAATCAACTTTGTAATTAATTTGTCTTTGATCCTTTTCAGATTTCTAATATTTTAAACATATGTTTTTCTTTTCTTCGCTTTTCCTCACTGTTTCAAATATTTTATTTTTTCAGCATACTTCAAGCAATTAATTGATAATTAGGTCATATGTTTTATGAGTATCAAATCGCATTGGTTAATTCTTCTTTTCTTTCTTTAAGATCCTGATTTTTTTTTTTTTATTGTTATTTAACTTTTAAGTTTATCTAATTTTTTGTTGATATTAAGTGTTGCTCTTACGGTGTAGGCCTACCATGCGATGGAATTATATATTGAAATTAAATTAAACATTAAGTTTTAAGAAAATTGTAAAAGGCTAAATAGGATATTGAATGTAGTTCTGGTCCATTAAATCTATATTTTAGGTATATTATTATAAGTATGACACACGCACGCTTAACAGTATATCCTGGTCATACCTCAAACTGGCATTTCCAGTAAAAATATAATAACATCTTCTATTAGAGCTAATATAAATGTTTACATTTTGAACATTTTGACACCAAGTTGAACTTTTTATGACATTTGGTTACAGAGATACAGACATATTTAAACATTAAAGGTCAAAGGTCAGTAAATTACATTTCCTGTGGATTTGGAAGAACATGTTTAATTAGAGTATATATAAATATGTATGCTCTTAACAATTTGAAACAAATTTCAAGAAATTTTGACCAGTAGTTATTGAGATATAGTAAGCCGAGGTCAAAGGTCAAAACATTGAGAAATTACATTTCCGGTCGTTTTTTTGAAAAAAAGTTCTATTAGAGCGAATATAAATATGTACCCTCTGATCTAGTTGACACCAATATCATTTCAATTGTCAAACCCGTTGCGGAGATATGGCTGTTTAAGATAGAAATATAAAAATTTAGGTCAGAGGTCACAGAGGTCAAATCAGATTTCCAGTAACTTTGTTTTGGTATCTCCATATCATGTTCTATCAACATGCCAAAGGGCACACTTGTATCCACTATGGTAACATCATTTCCCCTTAGGGACTGGACTATTAGAATTATCCCGTAATAGGCCCCTACAGTGGACTGCATTTTTGGCTTCATTAGTCGCTTTCGGTATTATCTGTCGATTCGATGCATGTATATATTGCCTAAACCGTCGCTCATCAATTGATGTGTTCATGTTATACACCGTATATGCCTATTATTTATTATAACAACAGTATTTTCAAATTTACAGGATAAATATTATATTACAACGGAGAGATGAGGTTAAACTGGTTGGTCCGCATTATGTGTATAATATGTACTTTCCATTGTAATTTGGATTCTTATTATTTACTAGATCGATGTATTTTATAAGAAATCGGAAGAGGAAGCACTATTTGACGATTATTCGCTAATGGACATCGCTTACATATTTTCATGGAGAAGGGTAAGAACAGTACCGGCAGCCTACACAATCGCAGAATTTAAAAATTAATTGAATTTCAGGAACGTTTTCATTTTGTTATTCGTTTTTAAATTATCCTGGAAAAACAGGGAAAGGAAATATCTGGTATACGTGTCGTTTAAAATATTTATATCGTGCGTTACAATTTCTTTAATATTATTCATATAATTCCACCAAAAAATGTATCACTATAAACCACGTGTTCTAATACGGAAATGATAGCTTTATTCGTACACCCATTTCCGAATTGCTCTGCTCCATATCTAATATAATGAGCATCCGTGACTTATGGAAAAGTTTTTTATAGATGTATTGTCCCCCAAAACATGAAAAGTAAAGATATAAAAAATAAAATTTTGAATAGATCATTTTGTAGTTATAATAAAGTTATTCACTTTCGCCGAAAAAAAAATCCGAAAAAATATTGATTTCGCTTATAAAAAATCAAAATAAGTTTACCATTTTTCGAACTCATCAGCTCATAAATTCCTAAATAACAAGGTTAGCTAACAACTCATAAATATGCATGATATGTTAATGAGCATCCAAACAGAGGAGATCCTATCTGTTATCTTCACCACCTAAACAAGCATGTGCGACGAACAGAAGAAAGTGCTGGGGGTTTCCCTGATCCTATGATGTAAAAAGCTCTGCCGTTAATTTGCCGGTAAGTAGAATTTTATTTTAGATGAATGACACATCCTCCTATAATAGATATATCGCAAACTAGACGTTTTTGGCTTATAGTTATGCTTAGCTATCTAGGCTAGGGCTATAAAGCCTAGTTAGTGGTTTACTACTGTATAGTGTAGCAGCTTTAGGCAGGCAGACTGAGATAATCGATAGTCAGAAAAGTAGACGGGAACCCACTTAGAGGCCTATCTAGGTCCTATATATCGTACTCAACTAGCTAGGCAATCGCTCCACAACTAGCTACAGGAAATAGGCATACTATGTTGCTGTACTATTCATATACATCCGGAGCTAGAATTAATTTTAAAGTCTAAAAAAGACTTACTGATGACAAAAAACATTTGGAAAATGATCAGGATACAGTACTAAAGAAGTTGATAGAATAGATTGTTGTTGATAGCAACCAAAACACCAGTAATTAGACTAGGCCTTTGAGGGAGGAGATGCACTTTTCAGGAATTCCTTACTGTACATTAGTACCCAAAATTGAAAACTTCAAATTCATGTACAGAAATAATAATTATATGTATGCAATAAATTGTGAATATTTAACTTTTCTATTTGTATTTATACATCATTGTTTTTAGATTTATAGACTTAAGCTAATGACGACTGGAATAGAGGTTACAAACATACTACATAAAGGCAACTGGCAGTAGACTCAGTAGTGGAACACAAGATAAATATTGGATGACTATCATAAAGCATTCGGCAAATATGTTGGCTGTTTTCCAGCTTTTAAAATGTTGTATAATTTTCATAATAAAACAATAATAAAATAGTTTTGTATAAATTATTTTACAAACATAGCAACATCAATAAATAAATTTAAAAAATTACAACAGTACATAAGAAAAATTCTTCATAATTTTAAAGTGTGAAGATTTACAGTACAATACAGTAAAAAATGAGTTAATAATTACTAGTATATTTTTAAGTCGAAAATGCTCACCAGGTGGAATGCCATCCTGAGATGATTGAAATATTGAAATGTATATTTATACTGGGTAACCTCTTCAGTCAAAGACTGGCCTCCCAGAGGCACAATCACATTCTACTCACAATTCTTAGTACATTTACAAAATTTGAATCAATTCCGACTTAAAATAATGCTATACGAGCACGTTAAAAATGACAATGGCAATTTTAAAATGAAATATCTCTTCAGAATGCACGATGACCCCTAATTTTTTTTTTATTTATTCTGGAAGCCATTGAGTTGTAGATATAAATTCATTCACACATTTAGCGGACAAAATGTTGTGACGTCATCAAATGGCCACTTCAATTTAAAAATTAGGAATTTTCATCTTTTTTTTGTAGGTTATCACATTCAATAGAGCGCATCTCCGTTATTTGAGCCCTATTTTCGCTTGCTAAATTAATTATCTTTATCATGAATTGCCACTATTTTAATTTTGATGACGTCATCACACGTAAAAACTTGAATAACGTAGGTTGTGTAATTTGACCTTCAGCGTATATTTAAATATACATCTTTTCAGAATTAAAGGTGACCTTGTTGATTATAATTGATTATGAAAGCTGATGAAATGTAGATATAAATTCATATAAAAATTAAGCTTTTCGGATGTTGTGACGTTATGATATGGCCAGTTGACTTTAAAAAGTAGTTTTTTCATCTCTTTCGTCTAATTTATAAAAATTTCAAAGAGCGCGTATTGCGCATCTACATGCCAAATTTTCTTCCAAAATCTTATATTTTGTTGCTCAATTCATTATCTTTCGATATTGTTATTCACAAGTTTATTTTGATATCATCAATGCCAAAAAATAAGAACATGATGTGTGTTCGTAACTTCACCAATGCTTCACTGTATATAGATATACAGTATATACTGTACATAATGCATATGGCATAGGTACAACTCATATAAGCGTATAATAAAATCGCATACATCAACAATTTCCAATTGTATGTTAACATACGTGCATGTTTAAAAAATATTAATGTCAATAAAATTATAAAAATGATCACCTATAATTCGTCAAAGTGACGAATTAAATTCTAGTTGTTATTTTTGTCTAGTGATATATGGCGGCGAATTTTAAGTTACAGATTATTATCTTCCTTTATAGCATATTTATGCAATACATGCCATGTACAGTATATTGTGCATATATTATACAGGTACAGCAATTAATTAGCCGTCATCGGTAATATGTAAAACACCTTCGAAGGCTGTACAATTTACAAGGCCACGAAGGGTCAGGCGCCAACAAAGAGCTATGGCCTAGCCTAGGCCTATAGATTATGCTACAAATTTCTTCTTGTCCCCTTATTTTAAGCAGCTCTCTTATCTCATTATCCCAGTTCGACATTATTATTGTTAATTGAATTGAATCGGCGCCAAAGTGATACACTTGACCGCGCAAGGTGTCAAAGCCTCGACGGGGAATTAAATATGACCCCGGAATATAAATACAGGGTTGGGTAGGTTTGGCCAGTATGCGTACCTTTTTAATTTATGGCCAGCGGGCGTCCCGGATATTGCGCAATATGGCCAGCGGGCGTCCAATTATTGCGCAATATGTTTTCAATGGCAGCGTCCGCGCGCTCCACGCGTGTGAAAAATACGTACAATGCGACAGAGAGGGCGTTATATTTACATTTTCCGCGCGAGATGCCGGCCGGCCACGTACTATTATTATTTATCAGAAAAAAAATATTAAATAATTTGAAATTTCGTTTAAAATGTTTTTTGATTGACATTATAATAGTTAAAACTATTAATAATTATTGTTATTAATTAGGCCCTAAAATACAGTAGTATAATTTACTAAATCAGTTTAAGTTAGGCTACTAGCCTGCTGTGAACAGATAGATTGGATTTTAGAGGCCTCAGTTCAGCCTTGCCCTACTTGCAAATTCTGTATAATTATATAAAATTAATTATGTATATAGCGCCATATGTCGCATTGTACGTATTTCACACGCACGGCGCGGACGCTGCCATTGAACAAATATTGCGCAATAATTGGACGCCCGCTGGCCATATTGCGAAATTTCCGGGACGCCCGCTGGCCATAAAAAGGTACGCATACTGGCCAAACCTACCCAACCCGCATCGAATATAACGGTGTTGCGTTCTCACAGAATGCCCGTCTGGCATTGCGGGGAATATCCCTAGAATATTACTAGGTCTAAAGCAGGTCATGTCGATGCCGGCATGATTCCGGCATGATTCCGGCATGATGCCACACAGAAAACCATACCGGCATGGTAATGGTATAATCCCGCAATATTCCTGACACACAGCTCTGTGAGAAAAGGGGCTTTATAAACATGCCTGAAGCGTTCCAATCACCCTATACAGTATTATTATGAAAATTATAGCGTTTTGGTGAATTCTAAAATATTGTTAACTTTATTACAGTACTTCTTTTTTAAAAAACACCAGGAATCCTGGTAATAGACTGTAATTGTTGATAAGAATATTTAAAAGTTATATTTTAATCAGTTTAGGTGACGTCTACTCTAGGCCACTCTCTCGCTCAGACAGGTTGGGTCACGTGACAGTATTCTAATATTACCGGTACTTCTGTTAATTATCCGTTTCTATTTTGCATTTGTAGCAATAAATGAACACATTGCCAAATTGCCACATTGACACCTTGCCACTTTGCAACCTAAACACCAATACTGTAGAGGATTACCTATTAAAAGTTACCTTGAGTATGACTACTTGTTTCATTTCGTCTGTCATTCTACCTACTACCGAACCAGATATAACAGTACTTACAGACACTTCTACACTATTAGTATCAGCTTGGCCTACTGCTCACTCTCACGCCTACAACTAGTACACTAGACTAGCTACTAGGCCTCTCTAGGCCTAGGCAATAGATAGGGATAGGCTAGTACACTACACACAGTAGCTGTACTGGGCTAGCTAGGCATCCTATGCTATACTAACTAACAAAGCTACACCATAGAAACTACAGTTCTTACTTGCCAATCTGCTAGGGAGCGACCTAGCCTAGGAGTTGTTTTTTGTTGTTGTTACTATAACTACAGAACTTTCCCACAACGTCGTCTCGCCATATCACGTCGTATTTTTGTTGTGATGACCTAGAGGTCACATACACGCGCAAGAATCATACAATATGCATAATTCATAAGATTTTTCAGGTCAAGTGTTAAATTAAACCGGAAGCCAGTTGACTGCCAGCCAACCGACTTCCGGTTGATCATTTTTTACTTTAAATTACGATTTTCTCAGGTAAATATTTTTTTTCATCCAATTTTGGTCAAAGGTGAATAAATTAAAATTCAATATTTTTTTTTCAAAAAAAATGTTTTTCAGGGGGACAATACATCTTTAAAGGTGCTGCTGCCTCAAGGGGTGGACACCAGTTTTTTTTTATGACGAATTTTTGTTTAGAGGGCGCAATTTCAAATCCAAGAACTTACTTTACATATTTCGTCAGCGCCCTCACAGTTAGTAAATTGCAAATTATTTCATATTTTTGTTATCTATTTACAGACTGGACCACTGGCATTAATTTACAGAATATACGAACCTAACCGAAAACGACGGAAAATTTCAAAAGTTAAATCCTCGACAAATTTAAAAAAGACAATTTCAAAAGAAAAATCGAGTGAGTTAGAAAAAACGGCCGTTGTTGAAAAGACATCAGACACAAACTCAAATGGTAGGCCTACATCATCGTATGCCGAAAAAAGTTCAGAACCTCCCATTGCACACACAACTAATAATGTCATTGTATCAACGTGAACAATTGTAATGCTCAACAAAATGTTTGTTTACTGTATCAGAAGATTCGTTGTTGGGACGCATTATTTTAATGTGACGCTTTTAACGTTCGTCAGTGTGCTACTACAAGTGATCTAGCCTGTTCTCATACGGTAACATAATGATGTATATATAATGCCAATAAACGTTCTGCAATATCGTGTCTGCTGAACAAACAGCAATAGCACCTAATTCCTAACTATGAACCTAACCTAACCCTCATTATTTGGAAAAGAAACAGCCTCACTGGGATGATTCGAACTAACCGATTGGAAAGCTGAAGCACTAACCAATAAACAAAACAGCTGGCAGAGAGGCTGTGGAATATTTATTATTCGACGTATCAGGCAGATGACATGAATAATTCATGAGATAAATCTTTGGATAAATTAGTACCCTAAATAGGACGCTATATAAGTTGATTTAAAGTGTTGACATACGCCTTTTGAAGATGCTATACAGCATCAAATGTGCTTTCAGAAGATGCGATACTACATGATCTTTATTTTCGCTACATATACCAATCATGTATCAGGTTCCGGTTGTATTATTACAAAATACCTTCTTGACTGACTGACCACCGAATAGATGTTTTCTACACAAAGCATACAAACAACGCGGATCCATCCATAGTTACAGATCTTACTTAATTATTTCTATTTCTAGCTTGTTTGATAAATTATATAGCTATCGTAGATATAAATATTTTTATTAAATTATCCTTTAACTTACAGTACGTTACGGTATTACGTATTACGTTTACAATTTGTTTTAATATTTTATGATAAACCTTAATTTCCATAACAACGTTATTGTATCTATTTTAATTAATTAATATTAGTGCCGTGGATTAGGTCAATCAATCAACACTTACCGTAAATATGGTCTTATTTTTAGCATCATTGATTAGAGGATTAGGTAAATTTTATGGATGGATTACATTGTATGTATATATGTCGATACGATAATGCATCATGCAACAATGATCACCGTTTCTATATTTCAAAAAATGTATTTATTATACAATGATGTATACCACGACTTCATACATCTTACTGTTAGTATTGTTTTTTTTAAGTTGTTAAAATATTTTGTAACTGTAGGCTACCTATGTATACACCATAATGTTTGTTCATTGCTGCGAAAGCAATGAAATATTAAATAAATCGTTTTGTGCATTGTTTATTGATGGCTGTCGAGCAGTCCTGATAATGTTAATATTACCAACCCAAGTCCTTCAACGTTACCATTTACTCCGGGATTAAATAGTCTGGGGTTTAATAATTCGACACCATCCTAAATATGGAGTTGGATCACAGTTTCCTATTCAAAGTACATACATAGAAAATGTAATAGTTGACCCCCGTCAAAATACTTCCACCATACATGTAGGCACATCATGTTAATTTTGGACTTCACAGTTCTTGCTTCAAATATAATTCATCCTCTGTCCGATTTTGTAAACTTTGGATATCATGTTTTGTTTTCCCGCAGTTTCTACATTTTTTAACATAGGATAATTTCATTTAAGCAATTATAACATAAATATATGACGTTACAACTACCTTATCACGTCATAGTTACGTCATATGGTAATTTAAATTTGGGAAGTTTAATGTCATATTTACATCTACTCACAATTCGAGGTGGTCTAAAACCAACCGTTAAGGAGATACAGAGCTTCAAAATGGTATAGTAAACCAAGGAGTTGGAGTAATTAGCCGCCATTTTGAATTTATGCTAATTAACCCACTTTATGACGTCCCGTTTTGGTAAACTTTGGAAATGATGTTCATTTCAACAAGGAGAATTTTTAGAAACTTGTTTTCTTGCAGTTTCTAAATTGTGTGCATAATATAATGTCATTTAAGCAGTTATAACTTAATATATGACGTCACAATTATCGTATGACGTCATAGGTACGTCATATGTGAAATTAAATATGCTAATTAGAATGTTTATGATGTTAAGGAGAATGTTAAGAAACTTGTTTTCCTGCAGTTCCTAAATTGTTCGCATTGTATGTCATTTAAGCAGTTATAATATATAACGTCACAACTACCAAATGACGTCACGGGTACGTCATATGGCAATTTGAATATGATAATTAGAATGTTTAATATCAGATTTATATCTACTCGTAATGCACTTAGGTGGTCTAAATAGCAAATGGCGGCCATTTTGACTTTATGCTAATTAACCCATTCCTATGTCCGATTTTGGTAAACTTTGGAAATGATGTTCATTTGAACCATATTTACCAGACAAAACAAAAAAAAATTCTGTTGCAATTTGTTCTCGGTTCACACAAAAAATATATACTGTATCACAAGAATGAGTAATCTGCGGTTTTCGCTGTAACAGTAATATTGTCCATGCCGTAGTGCGTCAGGATGTATACAACTTTTTGTGACGGTCACACTAATCTAAGCCTGGACCACCGGAAGTTAAAAAATGTTATCAACTACATGCCAACATCATTTTAAATGCTGTTTGGATATTTAATTGTTCGTTTCATGCTATTTATTTAAAAACTGCCGGATAAACAGTTCGCTTCATCAACCGGACGTTACCGGGCGTGTTGTTGTTTACGCGTTTTTACGATAGTTTAATAATATTTCTATATTTAACTTGTTTCTGGTAAAAACATTACTTAATTTTCCGTAGATTAATACACGGCAATGGTAAAGAATAGGCCATGTTGAGTAATTTTGGTTGATTTTTATTTTTGCTGTTCGGCCTTTCTTTGTGAATTAATTTAGCATGGTGGTAAATACATTTTCTGTAGAAGTGAATGTACACTGGTTTGTTATTAAATATGTTTTATAAAATCTTTTACAATTGCAAAATATATTATCATAATTCTATTTAATGTGCCATGTATAATATCTACTAAATCAAACCTTTAGTCTGTATACATCCGCCTTATGAGGGCAGGCATCACTCTCTGTTACAAATTTCTAATGAAAAAATCGCGGATTACTCAAACTTGTAATACATATTTGATTTACCCTATTTTTGACGTATCTTTACGATCTTTACTGGATTATTTCTACAAGACAATGGGATGCCAACACAGCACAGTGAATCACAATACATAGTGAATCACAAGCAGCGGGACTTTGTCAGTGAGCTAGAGGTATCTGGACGATTCGGCCCAGGGACGATTCAGCCGGGACGTTTCGGCCCTCAGACGATTCAGCCCACTTATATTCTTTGTTCTTTATTAAAAACAAACCAATTGGCAGCAAATCTGCTGAATTGCATGGTAAGGGACAATATACCTTCAAAGAATCAAAGAAAGCCTAAGGTAAAAAAAGCATCTGATTTTAGTGATTACTAGCCAGGAATTAATACGTGTAAAAAATGACGACAACGATAGCCGGTTCGGATGTCCCGCCAAAAGATCATGTGAACCAAGACGCGAGTACGAAACTGGGCTACAATAAAGTTAAACAGGTGTCGACGAAGTCAACATGACAGGAGATTCTTTTGTAGAAACCCAAGATATTTACAAGGCTATATTGAAATCATTAAAAGCCAAAATATTGAATTGGGTTATGGTAATATGTTATTGCCTAAGAATGAAGCAAAACGTGTTGATCTTGTTGTCAACCAAATGAAATGTATAAGGTTTAAAAGAGGAACACTAAACATGTGTAAATAAGGATCATTATTCTGAACACAGAGAAATAGATTTTCTGAAATTAAAGTTTAAAGCTGAGGTAAACAAATGCAAGGGACAAGGGCGAAAACCCATTAAACTTGATCAAAAACATGTCGGTTGCTAGAGGCATTCCTTGACCTCTTGAAATTGTCGAAGTGCATGCTGGTGTAAGATTGAAATGTGTCCAGCATTCAAAAGTGTCCGGGTGGACACGGTTTAATAATGTCTGACCCATGGATTTAAATGCGTACACTATTAAAAACTGTGCGGGGAAATATTAGCGGTCAGGTAGGAATCCGGCCGTTTTATGATAGGTCGTTGGGATTTGAGATTCAGGTTTTGATCGCGCATGCACTTGTCTTCTTTTAACGACCAATAATACTTAATGATGCCAAACTAGTTTTTTTTTCTAATTGAAGATCACTTTGTCTAAACACCTCCAATTAGGGATCATTATATTATTTGGTATGGGTAAAGACAAGAAGAATAAATAATTTTTAATTATGTGACAAAAACAAGTAAATGAAGTGGTCCTCTTCCAATTAAAAATCACTTTATCTAAAACACCTCTAATTAGCGACTATTTATTAATTGGTAAGAGTAAAGACAAGAATAATAAATAGTTTTAATTATGTGACAACATTAAGTAACTGTACTGGTTCTCTTCCAATTAAAGATCACTTTACATATAGATACCTCCAATTAGCGACCATTATATTAATTGGTAGGAGTAAAGACAAGAATAATACATAGTTTTAATTATGTGACAAAATTAAGTAACTGTAGTGGTCCTCTTCCAATTATAGATCACTTTACTTAAATACACCTCCAATTAGCGACCATTATATTATCTAGTATGAATAAAGACAAGAAGAATACATAGTTTTAATTTTGTGACAAAAACAAGTAATTGTACTGGTCCTTTTCCAATTAAAGATCAACTTACTTAAAACACCTCTAATAAGCGACCATTTATTATTTAGTATGAATAAAGACAAGAATAACAATTTGCTCACATCAGAGACTATGCTGGCGTATATTGTACTACTGTATATTATATGACATATTAACTGAATTATGGGACCTGCCTTTAATTCAAATATTTAACATGATGACGTCATAAAAAAAAACACAAAGATAGCAATTTCTGAAGAAAATTATCTCAGCAACAACATCTTATCGTGTAGAAGAAATTTGAATACGTAAAATGTTGGTGCGCGCACATTTAAATGTGATGAACTTTGAAGCAGACGATGAAAATTTGACCTTTTTAATTAAACTTGTCATATGATGACGTCACAACATCCCATTGGCGAAAAGTTCACATGATTTCGTATCTACAATCCAATAGCTTCCAGAAAACGTTTTAATCGTGATTATCACATTTTATTCTTACGAGCTATTACAGATTAAAATTTACTATAAAGATGAAATTAATGACCCACGTAATTAAAATTTTTAGGCATAATGACGTTATAAAAATTAAAATATTTTTATCTCATGCTAAAGAAAGTTGATTGACCTAGACAATATATAAATGTAGGAGAAAAAGGAATACAGATAAGCGTGATGCGCTCCATTGAATGTGATAAGCAATAACGAAACAGACAAAAATCCTATATTTTACATTCGTGTGGCCATACGATGACGTCACAATGTTTTTTTTAGCCTTATCGATGCATGATCTGATATCTACAACTCATCCACTTCTAGATTTTGTAATAAAAATAAAGGGTCCACGGTTTACTTTAGAAACTATGACTGTTTAAAAAAAGACATTATTTTGACGATTTTTTAAGCTTTTTCATAAAAAATGCGGACGAATTGTCTAATTCAACGTGTTCGTATGGCGTTATTTAAAGTGGAAAAGATCTAAATTGTTTTCAAAATTACTAGGAAAGGCATGAAAAATATAATTCAAGAGAAAAAAATATGTTTGTAACGCTACGTGCGCAGCGCGCGCGTAAAAAATTGCGCGCCCGTGGGAATTTTTGACATGCTCAAAATGACAAGAAACGCGTAAAAAGTTGATTAGAAATTAATTTTGCGCATTTTGAAATTTTAAATGCGCGTGCGCGCGTAACTTCTTGTGAAACATGCCATTTTTAATCCGTAGAAAGTTTTTCCCTGATATGACTTAAATTTTGTCAAAGCGACAATACTATATGACTTTTGGTTTTTAATCTATGATCAATCATTGCAATTCATAAAATTGCGCGTAAGTCACGTTGCGCAACTATGACGTCATTCAAAAATAGGAGGTGCACAACTTCACGTAAATGCCCATATGCTGTCAAAGTTATGAAATGTTATGTTTACACATTTTAGAGAAACGCGACTCACAAAAAGGAAGGAAGGAAAGAAGAACTAGACATGAAACTCGTCACTTTGACGAGTTAGTTATCCGCTCGACAAACGCCACGTGCACGTCATACGTTGGAATATTGCACAAAGAAAAATATTATGGCATTATGACCTGAACTGAAGAATATGATATGTTGTTATTGCTGAATTCTATTATTTTGTGTCATATAGTATACACAGTATAATCTGTATACATATCATATACAGTGTAGAATCTATATATAAATTTACGTAAGGGCAACATTCGGTAAATCGCCCGTTATTTCTAGAATGTTTACTCGATGGTATATAAAGTTGGTTCGTACTTTCGGTACTGAATTTAACCGCCTGATGTAACCCTGTTTACTAATTAAATTGAGTTCGATAATTAGTTATTGACGATTAAAACGAATTTAGGTTCAACGATTTGCCCCAAATAGGGGTGTTTTTCGATCGTGGTATACACTGTCTAATGGATGTCCGTCTTGAAAAATACCCGCAGACGATAATACGAGGATGCTTCGCATTTTCCTATCTCCTCCTACGATAATTGTTTTTAATGGCTGAAAACCGGTTGAACAGCTCGAGTACAGCATCATAATGTTGAAGACAGGCCGATTTTCTTTAAAAAATACTATTTTGATAGATTTAATATACGTTTATACAAATGTATTGATTTGCGATGAATGGAACATTCCAATCTCTGTTCCACAAGTGTCTATTCCCTCAGGCGTCGTAAAGGCAAGTACTGTATACTCATAACAGAAATTCGATCCATTTTTTTTTCAATCTGTGCTGCAGAGGTTGGATATAAATTTTTTTTAAACGGATAAAGAGCTAGCGTTTTCACTCACCGTATATTATGTATAAATCTTTATTATTGCAGTTAAACCACCCACATCATCACCCTTCCCTCACTGGCATGAGTAGCGTTGTAAAACCAGTAGAGGATAGGCCTACGGTACATCACATGCCCTAAACGCAGATGGACTTTGGTGGGTAGGGTAGGAACCAACTTAAGTATGAATTGGCTCTAGGAAACAATTGAAAACCATTAGGCCTACTAATTAAGTTGAGTTAGATAATTTAATATTTATTGACGATTAAATCGAATTTATGATTTTCCCCGAATAGAGGTGGTTTTCACAAATTGTTTTACATTATATAAACATATACACGTCGTAGTGATGTATCGTTACATGTAGGGCCTACTGTACTATTTCAATCGACTAGGACGGTGATAGTTTCAACAAAGTATTACATCGCAATGTTTTACTGTGTTTAGTGGTATATTATTTGTAAAACATGAAAACAATTAATATTTCGTTACTAAATGGATAAAGAATATATTTAATATATTTAAAAATTGTTCCTCTTTGCACCCATCCTCTTCCCCATCCCTCACCCCTAATGTTACATACAAAACACAAATTAAGTTTGTTTAAATTTGACTTAAACAATTGGTCTCATTTTGTGACAAGTTTCTCTTTCGGAAGTAATTCTCAGGGTGCTAATTTTAGTTGAGTACATAAATCAGTGTCTATTTATTCGTTCCTGTAAACGACATGTATTATTGTACGTACATTTGAAATCGCCAGTTTTTTAACGCTGAAATCATTATGTATTCGAGAACCATCTGTGGGCACGACCTAGATGGTACGCGAGCGAAGCGAGCGTACCATCTAGTCTATATATAAATTTACGTAAGGGCAAAATTCGGTAAATCGCGCCTTACTTCTAGAATTTTCACTCGATGGTATATAAAGTTGGTTCGTACTTTCGGTACTGATTTTAACCACCTGATGTAACCCTGTTTACTAATTAAATTACGTTAGATAATTAGTTATTGACGATTAAAACGAATTTAGGTTCAACGATTTGCCCCAAATAGGGGTGTTTTCCGATCGTGGTATACACTGTCTAATGGATGTCCATCTTGAAAAATACCCGCCACAAAAATGCGAGGAGGCTTCGCATTTTCCTATCTCCTCCTACGATAATTGTTTTTAATAGCTGAAAACCGGTTGAACAGCTAGAGTACACCATCATAATGTTGAAGACAGGCCGATTTTCTTTAAAAAATACTATTTTGAAAGATTTAATATACGATTATACAAATGTATTGATTTGCGATGAATGGAACATCCCAATCTCTCAGTCTGCCAGAGTTTGGTTTAACACAAGTACTTTAGGTAAATTTATGAGCCCTTGGTTTAACACATACGGTAGGTAAATATATGGGCCCTTTGAGAATAAACTTGCAATACTTTGACAATACTGTAAATAACTATTTTTGGTCCTCATTTGAATCGAACATTTCTTACTGTGAATGTTCGTCCTGTTAGATAATAATAAACTGTATTACTGACATTGTGGATAGGCTCTACTGTTAGATATATAAACACATTATTATATACAAATACACTTTATACTGACAGTTCCTTCTCAACGTTTGTATTAATTAATAATTACCAAAAATATAAACGTCGTAGTGGTGTATCGTGACATGTACTTTAATATTTCAATCGATTATGACAGTGACAGTTTTAACAAAGTATTAAATTGCAAATGTTTTACTGTATTTAGAGGTATATTATGTATAGGCTTATAAAACATGAACAAAATATTTCGTTACTGAGTGGATAAAGAATATATTTAAAAATTGTCCCTCTTTGTACCTATCCGCTTTCCCATCCCTCAACCCTAATGTTACATACAAAACACAAATTGGGGTTTTTTAAATGAGTCCAAATAAAAAATTTGGACTCATTTTGTGAAAAGTTTCTCCTTCGGAAGTAATTCCCAGGGTGCTAATTTTAGTTGACTACATAAATCATCGTGTCTATTTATTCGTTTCTGTAAACGACAATGTATTATAGTCCTGCGGTACGTACATTTGAAATCGCCAGTTTTTTTACGCTGGAATTACTGTAGGCCTATATTCGAGAACCGTCTGTGGGCACGACCTAGATGGTACGCGAGCGAAGCGAGCGTACCATCTAGTAGGTGAAATTACGGGACCCGCTATTTATTCCTATTCTTAACATGTTGACGGTTTCAAAATGAAACGTGAATGTAGCAATTTCGGAAGGAAATTATCTCAGCAACAACATATTAACGTGTAGAAGAAATTTGAATACGTGAAATATTGATGCACGCTCGTTTAAATGTAATGAACTATGACGCAAAAGATGAAAATACGACATGTTTTATTTAACTGGCCATATGATGACGTCACAACATCTGATTGGAAAAATGCTCACATGATTTCATATCTACAATCCAATAGCTTCGTGATTATCACATTTTATTTTTACGAGCTATAACAGATTGAAATTTACTGTAAAGATGAAAATAAGTGACCCACGTTATTTACATTTTTAGACATGATGACGAAATATTTTTAACTCATGCGAAAGATAGTTGATTGACGTAGACAATATTAAACTAGATTTAATTCGTCACTATGACGAATTATAGGTTATATGCATTGATTTTAATAAAGATAATTGATTTTTAAAAGATATTTTGATTCATTGATTTTCTCAGATTCTTTAATTATTTATAATATATGATAGGACCTTGCTAACGCGAATACAATAGCCGGTATCACAATCCGATCAAAGATCCCTCTGCGTATAATGTCATAAACCACATTTGCTGTTACATAATAATAAAGACATAAGTTATTTTTTATCTAGATTTCATTATAAATCATGTGTATAATATATACACTAAGAAATAAATTTGAACAAACAATACGAATAATAAAAAAAAAATCTTATTTCGTTTCCAAAGGTGAGACTCGATCTCGGTACCTTGAGTGCCATAGACACGAGCACACACCACCGAGCCATACACAACTGTCTAAAAATTGTAGAAAAATTCCTCCGTGTATTTACTATGCAGTAACCACTTTGGTGCAGATAGATTATTACATACCGCAATGAATTATAATTTTTTACTATGATGACATCTCTGAAAATGTACAAAAATGATGCACTGTCAAACTATATACTTTTAACTTTAATATATGAACTTTTGGAGGAAGAAAGTTAATGTTAAGTTTGTTATTTTGGCCTAAGAAAATGTCATAATTTGTTTGATTGTCGAAATGAATTTTTTTTAATTTAATATGCAATTAATTATGGCTTAATCAACTTTTGTTCTCTTAGTTTAATAATAAATCATACATAAGATACATACACTTCAAGAAAATGAAATAAAAAATATGTGTTCCCGAGCATTCTGACGATCTATATTAATTTTAAAATTTAGCATATTTTCACCATTTTGTTAACTTACACGTGCGTAGCCTGTCACTTTTGACGTGCTCGTATAAGGCAATTACGCGTTGAAAAGTGAATAAAATATGATGATATTATTAAAGAAAGGTTGTACAACCGAAATCGGACAAAAAGAGTGCGCATTAACGTATAACGCGCAGTGCGCGTGCAAAAATCTGCGCACTCATGGCAATTTTTTAAACGCTTAAAATTGCCTGAAACGTACTCTAATTTCATCGAAAATAAATTTTGACAATTTTGAACATTTTAAGCGCGCGTACGCAAGCGTTATATGCGCTACGCACGTAATTGTATTGCCATATGATGAAATATGACCTGAAATTTATGAGTACCAAATTTTGTTTAATTGTGATTCATGCTTGTGAAGATATGATTACAAACGTGATTTCGTAAAATCGCGCGTAGACCGCGTAATTTTTGATTACGCATCGTGAAAATATAACCACATCGATTCCTGGCCATAAGGAATATACTCTGAAAAATTGACTTAAATAGATGAAACTGATATCAAGATAATTCACGGACAAAATAGTGCTAAGGAAAGAATAAATAAAATAAATAAATAAATAAAGATTTTGACAGAATCAAGAGGTTATATGCATGATAATGCATATAACCTAAATATCGGGGGAAATGGAATACGTATAAGCGAGATGCGCTCTGTTGATTGTGATGAGCAATAACGAAAGAGACAAAAATCCTCTATTTTATATTCGTGTGGCCATACGATGACGTCATAACATCCGAGAGGTAAAAATTGTGCATGAATAAATTCATCTATATATAAATTATGGTTAATTCTGACATAGGTGAGCACAATGCAAAAACTTCGGTACAAATCGCCTTGGATACCTACCTTATCTATCTGAGATGTACCACGAAACGTAGATTTGATAACATTAGTGTTCACAGCGACGCTACTGTTCCATATTTCTATCTTAGGAAGATATTATAAAGAGTTTTTTAATACAATTTATGATTTCAACATTAGATTTTCATCTCAATTTTAATTCTTCCCGGTCAAAGTAATTTCCGGGTTTAAGATAAGTTCACCTTGCAACAACCTCGTTTCAAATATTTTCTCTCTTTTATACACAAGGGAGCAGTTAAAATAATAGATTTGACCCTAAAGGTGACTGGAAACAGGCACTTTCCATCAATCAATACAGTGTCCCTTTGGAAGACGAAAATCAGATATAGTAGGACTGGAGTTTAAGTTGGCCATTAATCATAGCCATTTCAGTTTTTTGTTTATTTTAAAACATACCGCGCGTGTGTGAAGGTACAGTAGTTAAATAATAGACTGCAAAATTAATAAAGATCAAATTTACGGTGGCTGATTTCCGCCAAAGAAAACAATTATTTTATAATAATACGGCGTTATAACGCCGTATTAGGGCGTTATAACGCCCTAATTATACACTCTGTTCACACGTACTTGCGCTTGCGTAGTACATCAACAAACCTCACACACGTCGTCTCACGTGTAAAGAGAAGAAACACAGAAAATTAAAAGTAAGTAAAATTGTATTATTATAACAAAACATGTTTATACCTTGGACAATATAATTATTTGAATGAAAATTGGCCTTGTAAATGTAAAGTAGTGCAAGTGACTACAGATAAGGAGTCAATCAATGGGCCAAACTAGGCCTCCTAAATAATAATAAATATTTACACTAGGCCTAGGGGCTAGCCTACTGGGCCTACTTCTTAATGGTGGCCGCACAGCAGCAGGAGGAAGTGCGTGTGACGTGCGTGATGAATGTGCTAGACCTGTCGGAGGGCATTAATAGCTAATACATTTACTTAATAGGCCGATGTTATTAAATCGATTCAGCTCTCAGAATTAATAATAATAGCATTCTGATATTTGGAAAATATGAATAATAATATTTTCCCATTTACAGTATTTAATATTGATTTTGATGTTTTAAATACATATAAAATAATATAATATATAATCTTTTTTCACTAACTAATAAAAGAAGAGTAAATTGATTTTCTATTTTAACAGTTGAAAGTTCTAGGCCTAGGTCCTTATATTTATTATAAAGCTACTGAATCTACTGTAGCATAGTGAGCTGGACAACATTGTATTTGTAGGCCAGGTTTGTCATTGTTATAAATAAATGAATGCATACATGAAAACAAGTATAATATGCAAATTAGCTATACATTCTATGTTTTCATGATATCTCATAAACTAATAATAGTCCATTCTTATGAATCAACAGGCAATTAAGGTTCTACTAGTAATTGCTACTTCAAGAGGCTCGATTGGAATAGGTAAACCATCAACCAGCGGTACATGGATGGAAAGTGAAATGGGAGAAGATTTACTTTCGATAGATATGTCTGATATTACTTCAACTGACAGTGATGCTAATACCTTTGTGGATCTAGGCAAACCGGCTGTGGAAGCCAAAGTAGTACTAGTAGCCAATAATCTTCCCATAGCAAATGATTTATTGAATTATGATGATAGGAATGAAGGTCTGTCTATAATGAATGACTTAAATTATGAGGTTGAGAGTGGAAATCCTGTCATTCCCAAGTATACTAAAGTAAGGCTGCACCGAGGCCATGTTTTGAAAGAACTTACAGATTTCTTTATCAATACTGACCTTAATTATCCTATTGAGGTTGAAATGGTTAGGCCTAATGGCCAACTTGAATTTGGAGAAGACTTTGGTGGTGTATTAAGAGATGCTCTTAGTGAATTTTGGGAGGATTTCTACAATTTGTATACTGTGGGAGAACATCTGAAGGTACCCTGTCTACGGGATAGTATGAGCAAAGAAAAGTGGCAAGCCACAGCAAAAGTTCTGGTTATCGGATATAAGCAGGAAAGTTTCTTCCCGTTCAAATTAGCAGTACCGTTCTTACAATATGTGATGGATGCCACCATCATCAATTCAAACCATCCATCAATGATACCCACTTTTTTAGAATTAGTTGCAGACAGTGAAAAAATTGTTTTAGAAACGGCACTGAACAACTTCTCAGATGTGGATGAAGAGGACCTATTTGATATCCTCGACAATTACAAGGTAAAAAGAAATGCTACGAGTGACAATATTAGAGCAATTCTACAGGATGCTGCCCACCGTACCTTGATACAGGGAACATCATACATAAGTAGATGCTGGCACAGCGTGTTTGTAGAACACTTGAAACCCGCTCTACATACAATGAACATTGAAGATATCTGTCAAACAGCTATACCAACAACCAAGCGCGTCATAGCTGCGTTAAATCTGCCACAAGATGCATCAGAAGAACAAAGAAATACGACTAAACTTCTTCTCAAATTTATAAAGAGTCTGTCTGTGGATAAGTTAATGACATTTATGAGATACACTACAGGTAAGTTCATTTGAAAATAAGGTTTTTAACCGATGTTAAGGCTAGCCTCTATCCCTAGACATAAATACTTTTTTCCAAATTTGTAAAAAAAGATTTTGGTATATTTTATTTTTAAAGGGTATTACTAACTGTGCAACAAAAAAACTTTAAACCAATTAATATTGATTAGATGACAACTAGAACTATAAAAGGAGACAATATAGTTCTAGTTGTGATCTAATTAATATTATTATTAATTAGTTTGAAGGAGGTTTCTCAAAGTTTTTTTTTTTAAATTATCTCCTTTTATAGTTCTATATGATCTAATTAATAATTGGTTTGAATGATATTTGTGTTTTAGGGATTTGCACTCTGAAACCAGTATTTTTGCCAGAAAAATTTATGTTTTTCAACCCAAAAACTTGCATTAATTTCAATAATTTTGTTTTATAAATTGTCTTCTTTTTAGATCTAATCATGTTATGGTTATAATCAATATAATATAAGTGGTTTGCAGGAGGTTTGATTTTTTTTTTAGATTTGCGCTGTGAAATCTTTAATGTAAAAATGATTTTTTTTTAACTCAAAAAATGGCAAACTTTACATCATTTCAATATTTTTTCCCATAAATTATCACCTTTTAGTGTTCTAGTTGTGATCTAATCAATATTGATCACTTTAAATGAGGTTTGACCTCAAATACGAAAAAAAAAATGTTTCACTATCACTATTTATGAAGATGAACCCTATCCCATAATGTTTTCAGTTTTTTACACTCAGTCAGTACTACTAGTAGTAGAGGCTAGCCTTAAATTATTAATAATATGTTATTAGATATCATTATATGTATAAATTTATTTTTTTATTTCTTCATTTAAAGGAGCTAATCAAATGTTGGGAAAAAACAGTCTGACTTTGAGAGACGTCCAGTTGCGCATACATGTGGGTGCATCCTTGAATTGGCTTCTAGCTTCAAAGACTACATTGAATTTCGATCAGAGTTCAGTGCTGTGTTAGAAAATAACATTTGGGTAATGGACATTGTGTAGAAAATTAAACAAGTAGCTAAAAAAATGATAATATGTGATTTTAGCATGATACAGACAATCACGATTATGTTTATTCTTTTAATTTGATATTAAAATAAGATATAAGGGAAGTTTTGTTTGTTGGTTTAAAAAAAAAAAAATATGTTTCCATTTGTGATATTTTGAAAGTGTTGTTTGTAAATGATATAGACCACTTCTTTAAAAAGTAAATGATTAAAAATATTTGTTGTTTTATAATAATTATGGAATCATGTTTATTTACATGTGTTCCGAGAATATAGTTTCATAGTTTTTATATTGTACGAGCATTTAAAGTCGAATCAAGTCAGTGTGCACTATGGAGTAAAAAAAATCTTTTTCAAAAGAAAAGTAACAGTGTGTTATTGATAAGATCGTCAAATCCGTTACCAAACAATAATACCATCACGATTATGTTATATTTTTATTTGATATTATGTTCACAATATTCGGCAGCAAATGTCAATATTGTGATCACTGCAGTTGAGGTGTAAACCTCTGAGATGTATCCAAGAGTTTTGAAATACTACAGTACTGTATATGATAAATGAAACCTCATTTTATTTTAAGTTATGTAAAAGGGAATTTTTGTTTATTGAAAAAAACATTTGTGTTGAGAGTGGTAAATGATTACTTTAAAAGGTAATCATATGTTCCAAGAATATAGTTCCATAGTTTTTGTGTTGTATGAAAAATCTTAGTGAAATAATGAAAAAAGTACAGTATTAGGCCTATTGATGTTATTGATAAGATTTCTTAAATCCGTTGCCATACACATTTGTTGTTTGTTTGTAAAAATAGATAAGTTGATTATAATATGTAAAAAACAGTTAACTGGAAGAATAATACTGTTTTATTCATAATTTAGATCAAGAATAGGCACTTTACTAAGCATGTTTTAACGCATAACATGGTTGGTGATTTCTATAAATATTTCTTAACCATTTATGCATTATGTAAAAACTTCCCGCATCCAGATATACATTCCAGGTAAAAGACAATCTCATTCATATGTAATACTGTAGTAAAAGTCTTAATTCACAACCTTATCTTGGCAGTTTTATTTGTTGGCGTTGAATTGTAACTAGTCTATTGATGACATTTATATATAATATAAGCATTTGAATAAAGAGTTTTATTATTGCAAAAACATGTTTCATTAGCTTATTATGGGTATTAAAGTAACTTGAAAGTTCAGTGGAGCGATGGAGTATCAAAATAACCGGAATTTAAGGCTACTGGAATGTTTATAACTAAATTTTAAAAACATCACAGAGGGGTTGTGTGTTGGAAATGACCATTGTATATCAACATGACTGGAATTTGTACTTGGAAGGTTTTAAACTACTGTTGTAGGATAGGGAAAGATACCCGCACTATGGTGGGTATTTCTTCTATTACATAGTACTGGCAAATGCATATTAGCCAGCTGGGTATTCAGCAATCATGCATGTTTACGGCAAAAAATATATCTGGCTCTTTCGTTTACATACATTATGTAACTGACAACTGGGATAGGGGCTTCCAAAACGACTTAATTCATTTTAACCATAATAATGATTTACAAATTACATTAAAATGAGTGGATGCGTTACGAATGATTTCCAGTATGACTCGCCTTCCCATCCCATGATGTCTTGCAACCTGTAAAGGCACGAAAGGTGATTTGATTTTTCAGCTACTTTGTTGTTCACTATACCAGATATCGTCTTTAGTATGTTTTTGCTATACGAGTTAAAAAGTGCACATCATTACACATCAACTGTCATGTATAAGCACATAAGCTTCTTCGTGATTGCCATTAGCAGATCATTTGTCCTTGTATTGTTCTCTCTGTATTCATTATATAGTAACTAAAATGCCTGACAGCAATGTTTACTGAATCCTTAAACTGGTAGTGAATGACTATCATGTTTTTAAGTTTTCAGCTTCTGGAACATCTGTGAGTACTACTACTACTACTACTACTTGACGAATGCTGTTCATCTGAAAATGTTAAAAATACTATGCAAAAGGAAAATGATGATACAGGTAACAAGTTTTTTCGAATATCACAAAATGGTCTAAAACGTCTCCAAAATGCGATTTGAAGCTATTCTGTACACTATGCTGTTTTGTGTGAAACATTTTTGTCGAAATACTCAAAATGGTCAAAAACGTTTTTAAATACGATATTAAGCTATTTTGTGCTCTTTGAAAAGTTGTGTGAAAAGTTTTATCGAAATGCTAAAAATGGTCTAAAACGGTTTCTAATGTGATTTTAAGCACTTTGATGTTTTTGTGCAACCAAGTTTTTTTCGAAAATCACAAAATGGTCTAAAACGTCTCCAAATGCGATTTGAAGCTATTCTAAAATCACAAAATGGTCTAAAACGTCTCCAAATGCGATTTGAAGCTATTCTAAGCACTTTGGTGTTTTTATGTTAACAAGTTTTTTCGAAAATCACAAAATGGTCTAAAACGTCTCCAAATGCGATTTGAAGCTATTCTAAGAACTTTGGTGTTTTTATGTTAACAAGTTTTTTCGAAAATCACAAAATGGTCTAAAACGTCTCCAAATGCGATTTGAAGCTATTATGTACACTTTGATGTTTTTATGTTAACAAGTTTTTTCGAAAATCACAAAATGGTCTAAAACGTCTCCAAATGCGATTTGAAGCTATTCTAAGCACTTTGGTGTTTTTATGGTAACAAGTTTTTTCGAAAATCACAAAATGGTCTAAAACGTCTCCAAATGCGATTTGAAGCTATTCTAAGCACTTTGGTGTTTTTATGTTAACAAGTTTTTTCGAAAATCACAAAATGGTCTAAAACATCTCCAAATGCGATTTTAAGCTATTCTGTACACTTTGATGTTTTTATGTTAACAAGTTTTTTCGAAAATCACAAAATGGTCTAAAACGCCTCCAAATGCGATTTGAAGCTATTCTAAGCACTTTGATGTTTTTATGTTAACAAGTTTTTTCGAAAATCACAAAATGGTCTAAAACGTCTCCAAATGCGATTTGAAGCTATTCTAAGCACTTTGGTGTTTTTATGTTAACAAGTTTTTTCGAAAATCACAAAATGGTCTAAAATGTATCCAAATGCGATTTGAAGCTATTCTGTACACTTTGATGTTTTTATGTTAACAAGTTTTTTCGAAAATCACAAAATGGTCTAAAACGTCCCCAAATGCGATTTTAAGCTATTCTAAGCACTTTGGTGTTTTTATGTTAACAAGTTTTTTCGAAAATCACAAAATGGTCTAAAACGTCTCCAAATGCGATTTTAAACTATTTTAAGCACTTTGATGTTTTTATGTTAACATGTTTTTTCGAAAATCACAAAATGGTCTAAAACGTCTCCAAATGCGATTTGAAGCTATTCTAAGCACTTTGGTGTTTTTATGTTAACAAGTTTTTTCGAAAATCACAAAATGGTCTAAAACGTCTCCAAATGCGATTTGAAGCTATTCTAAGCACTTTGGTGTTTTTATGTTAACAAGTTTTTTTCGAAAATCACAAAATGGTCTAAAATGTCTCCAAATGCGATTTGAAGCTATTCTTAGCACTTTGGTGTTTTTATGTTAACAAGTTTTTTTCGAAAATCACAAAATGGTCTAAAACATCTCTAAATGCGATTTGAAGCTATTCTGTACACTTTGCTGTTTTTATGTTAACAAGTTTTTTCGAAAATCACAAAATGGTCTAAAAAACGTCTACAAATGCGATTTGAAGCTATTCTAAGCACTTTTGTGTTTTTATGTTAAAACGTCTCCAAATGCGATTTGAAGCTATTCTAAGTACTTTGGTGTTTTTATGTTAACAAGTTTTTTTCGAAAATCACAAGATGGTCTTAAACGTCTTCAAATGCGATTTGAAGCTATTCTAAGCACTTTGATGTTTTTATGTTAACAAGTTTTTTCGAAAATCACAAAATGGTCTAAAACGTCTCCAAATGCGATTTGAAGCTATCCTGTACACTTTGCTGTTTTGTGTGAAATATTTTTGTCGAAATGCTCAAAATGGTCAAAAACGTTTTTAAATACGATATTAAGCTATTTTGTGCTCTTTGATGTTTTTGTGTGAAAAGTTTTATCGAAATGCTCAAAATGGTCTAAAACGGTTTCTTATGTGATTTTAAGCACTTTGATGTTTTTATGTTAACAAGTTTTTTCGAAAATCACAAAATGGTCTAAAACGTCTCCAAATGCGATTTGAAGCTATTCTAAGCAATTTGGTGTTTTTATGGTAACAAGTTTTTTCGAAAATCACAAAATAATTTCTTCCGAGTAAAAATACCAAAGGAAGAATCGTTTGTGTCAATGGGTTTCACTCTATGCATAGTTTATCGACATAGTATACATTCAGATAGGAGAAAATGACATAGGAACATGTAATATTTCAACCTTCATACGACACTATCAGGCATTCATTGACTTTTTTTTGCCTGTGGCAGATGTCAAATTAGTGATAATAGGAGAGCTCATCCGTAGGTTACCGAAAAACGCCCTACCCACGTTCAACACTACGATAAAGAAAGTGAATAATATTTTAGAATCGCTTTTCGCTGACCATCCTAAAGTGATTTTTTGGAGGCATCGCGGTTTTAAGGCGGACTTTACTCACGTGGGAAGAGATGGTGTGCATTTAAGCACTGCTGATCATGTCCACAAATTATCAGGAATGAAGCGATTCATTAGAAATGTGCGGAACGCCCTAATATATGGAACAAAACTTTTAAGGCCAGTATAACATAAATTATTTAAGATTAGGCTTTATAGACGACTGTCTTGTATCATCGTTTATACTAAGTCGACGGGATGGTGTGCAACACACATGTCTCCAACTTATATTTTTCTTTTACTCTCAAAGTAAAACTCTTTTATTTACGTTTTATGTGCCAATAATAGGCCAAGTTACAATACGTAAATGTTATACATTTAATACCTGGATCATTTTAACCTCACTTTTATTTCTTTTTGCTCATGACGGCGGCCTTAGGCAAAATTACTGTTCTTTTATATAGGCCAACCATTTTTACATCGAGCTACTATTGGCAGAGTTTTTCATCCTGCCTTTGAGGTTATTTTTGCTCTCATTTTGAGCATTTTAGTTTCTACGATTCGTTTTTCTCTCATATAGGGGCCTAAGTAGAAACATTTTTATTTCCGGCTATGTTTTGGTCCAGGGACATATACCGGAAGATACCTTACTATTTGAAACTTTTGCTGCTACTTTGCTTTACGCCCGAGGGACAGTTTTGCTAGCTCAATGACTCATAACAGTGCATTCGTTTTTAAAGAATTGCACGACTTTTACTTATGTTGGGTGGTTTACACCAACACTATATCTGACCTATATTTCTGAGCTATATTTGGTCTCCTCGTATTTCTAATTTCATTGCACACGAAATGCTTGGCGATTTTATTTAAAGTAAGCAAGCCTTTGTAAGGTACCAGTAATAGGTATCTTATGTGCTCAGGAAAATTCCTCACATTAACCTATCATATTAAACACTTTTTCTTTTATGCTGGGGCTACAGGAATCCAGTAGGCGTCCAGAAACAATATGCCAAAAACAACGTCAACAAATTCAAAAACGGGAAAAAACGCACAGAAAAAGAAGGTACCACAGGTAGCGACGTCGCTTGACTATGCCAAACTGGCAAAAGAACTGCACGCCTTACAACAAGTGGAGAGTCAAAAAGAACCTCAGGACAGCCACGCAGTATCCAAGGACATCGTGTCGATGACACCAGTACCTGAATTTATCCACCAAATTCCAGGTGAGGAGCTTTTGGCTCAACCCGATATCCATAAATCAGAGGCCATCCCCCTTGGGGCAGGTATCAGCGCAGCCATCAAAAATATAATATGGAATGATACATTTATTGAACTGCGTTCACTACTTCCTAGTTATAAAGAACAAGCTACAGTAACGGGCATGTCGGTAGGCAATGGCAACATACAGCTTCACCATGAACCACCCCAACAACAACAACCGCTTGAATTTTTAGATTGGGTGAAAGCGATGCATATTTATGTATCCATATATATATTGAAAGAGAAAGAAGCATGCCAACCTATGCTTAAGTATATAGCTAACATTCTAGATATTTATACGTCGGGTCCGGTAGGGGCCTGGCGAAGATACGACTTGAACTTTCGAAAAGCGAGACAATCTCGTCCACTAGAATGGGGGTCTTGAATACGGAACTCCTCGTAAAATGCTATAATTATTTATGTACTGACACGTCCCAAACCAAACGTTTTCAAAGTAAATTTCAGAGTTCCTTTCGAAACACGCGAAACCGGGGAGTCTGTTGGAACTGGAACGACGGAAAGGATTGTAGAAAGAAACCCTGTACCCTCAAACATACTTGCGACATTTGCAGGGGAAACCACCCAAAAATTCTTTGCCAAAAACCTAACAAAATTAGGCAATCACCATCCTTTCTCGCTACCAACCCCAATTAGACTGAACAACCTAACGTCTTACTTAACAGGTTCCCCACAAGGTATGTACACATCCATTTTGGCCGGCTTTAAACATGGTTTTACATTAGGCTCGATAACTCTACCCAATCCTATGACAGCTAAAAACCATAGAAGTTGTTTCACATACTCGGGAGCGGTAACTGACTTTATTAAAAAGGGAGTACTCTTAGGCAGAATTGCAGGACCGTTCTCATCACCACCCTTTAAAAACTTCAGAATTTCTCCGTTAGGTGTAATTCCAAAATCGGAACCAGGTAAATTTAGAATCATACACGATTTATCTTATCCGAAAGGTAATTCCGTCAATGACACGATTCCTACCGGGGAAAAAATTGTACAATACGACAACATAGACACAATTGTCAAACAAGTATTAAAGTTTGGGGTGGGCAGTCTCATGGCAAAAACGGATATCGAAGAGGCCTTTCGGATTATCCCGATCACATCCACAGATTATTGGCTTTTAGGTTTTGCATGGGAAGGTAGTTTTTACTATGATAAGTGCCTACCCATGGGGGCATCAAGTTCTTGCAACCGCTTTGGTTTGTTCAGTTCGAAAATCACAAAATGATCTAAAACGTCTCCAATGCAATTTGAAGCTATTCTGTACACTTTGCTGTTTTGTGTGAACATTTTTTGTCGAAATGCTCAAAATGGTCAAAAACGTTTTTAAATACGATATTAAGCTATTTTGTGCTCTTTGATGTTTTTGTGTGAAAAGTTTTATCGAAATGCTCAAAATGGTCTAAAATGGTTTCTAATGTGATTTTAAGCACTTTGATGTTTTTATGTTAACAAGTTTTTTCGAAAATCACAAAATGGTCTAAAACGTCTCAAATGCAATTTGAAGCTATTCTAAGCACTTTGGTGTTTTTATGTGAATAAGTTTTTTCGAAAATCACAAAATGGTTTAAAACGTCTCCAAATGCGATTTGAAGCTATTCTAAGCACTTTGGTGTTTTTATGTGAATAAGTTTTTTCGATAATCACAAAATGGTCTAAAACGTCTCCAAATGCGATTTGAAGCTATTCTAAGCACTTTGGTGTTTTTATGTTACCAAGTTTTTTCGAAAATCACAAAATGGTCTAAAACGTCTCCAAATGCAATTTGAAGCTATTCTGTACACTTTGCTGTTTTGTGTGAAATATTTTTGTCGAAATGCTCAAAATGGTCAAAAACGTTTTTAATTACGATATTAAGCTATTTTGTGTTCATTGATGTTTTTGTGTGAAAAGTTTTATCGAAATGCTCAAAATGGTCTAGACCGTTTCTAATGTGATTTTAGGCACTTTGATGTTTTTATGTTAACAAGTTTTTTCGAAAATCACAAAATGGTCTAAAACGTCTCAAATGCAATTTGAAGCTATTCTAAGCACTTTGGTGTTTTTATGTGAATAAGTTTTTTCGAAAATCACAAAATGGTTTAAAACGTCTCCAAATGCGATTTGAAGCTATTCTAAGCACTTTGGTGTTTTTATGTGAATAAGTTTTTTCGATAATCACAAAATGGTCTAAAACGTCTCCAAATGCGATTTGAAGCTATTCTAAGCACTTTGGTGTTTTTATGTTACCAAGTTTTTTCGAAAATCACAAAATGGTCTAAAATGTCTCCAAATGCAATTTGAAGCTATTCTGTACACTTTGCTGTTTTGTGTGAAATATTTTTGTCGAAATGCTCAAAATGGTCAAAAACGTTTTTAATTACGATATTAAGCTATTTTGTGTTCATTGATGTTTTTGTGTGAAAAGTTTTATCGAAATGCTCAAAATGGTCTAGACGGTTTCTAATGTGATTTTAGGCACTTTGATGTTTTTATGTTAACAAGTTTTTTCGAAAATCACAAAATGGTCTAAAACGTCTCCAAATGCGATTTGAAGCTATTCCAAGCACTTTGGTGTTTTTATGTGAATAAGTTTTTTCGAAAATCACAAAATGGTCTAAAACGACTCCAAATGCGATTTGAAGCTATTCTAAGCACATTGGTGTTTTTATGTTAACAAGTTTTTTTCGAATATCACAAAATGGTCTAAAAGGTCTCCAAATGCGATTTGAAGCTATTCTGTACACTTTGATGTTTTTATGTTAACAAGTTTTTTCGAAAATCACAAAATGGTCTAAAACGTCTCCAAATGCGATTTGAAGCTATTCTGTACACTTTGATGTTTTATGTTAACAAGTTTTTTCGAAAATCACAAAATGGTCTAAAACGTCTCCAAATGCGATTTGAAGCTATTCTAAGCACTTTGGTGTTTTTATGTTAACAAGTTTTTTCGAAAATCACAATTTGGTCTAAAACGTCTCCAAATGCGATTTGAAGCTATTCTAAGCACTTTGGTGTTTTTATGTTAACAAGTTTTTTCGAAAATCACAAAATGGTCTAAAACGTCTCCAAATGCGATTTTAAGCTATTCTAAGCACTTTGGTGTTTTTATGTGAATAAGTTTTTTCGAAAATCACAAAATGGTCTAAAACGTCTCCAAATGCGATTTGAAGCTATTCTGTACACTTTGATGTTTTTATGTTAACAAGTTTTTTCGAAAATCACAAAATGGTCTAAAACGTCTCCAAATACGATTTGAAGCTATTCTAACGTCTCCAAATGCGATTTGAAGCTATTCTGTACAATTTGATGTTTTTATGTTAACAAGTTTTTTCGAAAATCACAAAATGGTCTAAAACGTCCCCAAATGCGATTTGAAGCTATTCTAAGCACTTTGGTGTTTTTATGTTACCAAGTTTTTTCGAAAATCACAAAATGGTCTAAAACGTCTCCAAATGCAATTTGAAGCTATTCTGTACACTTTGCTGTTTTGTGTGAAATATTTTTGTCGAAATGCTCAAAATGGTCAAAAACGTTTTTAATTACGATATTAAGCTATTTTGTGTTCATTGATGTTTTTGTGTGAAAAGTTTTATCGAAATGCTCAAAATGGTCTAGACGGTTTCTAATGTGATTTTAGGCACTTTGATGTTTTTATGTTAACAAGTTTTTTCGAAAATCACAAAATGGTCTAAAACGTCTCCAAATGCGATTTGAAGCTATTCCAAGCACTTTGGTGTTTTTATGTGAATAAGTTTTTTCGAAAATCACAAAATGGTCTAAAACGACTCCAAATGCGATTTGAAGCTATTCTAAGCACATTGGTGTTTTTATGTTAACAAGTTTTTTTCGAATATCACAAAATGGTCTAAAAGGTCTCCAAATGCGATTTGAAGCTATTCTGTACACTTTGATGTTTTTATGTTAACAAGTTTTTTCGAAAATCACAAAATGGTCTAAAACGTCTCCAAATGCGATTTGAAGCTATTCTGTACACTTTGATGTTTTTATGTTAACAAGTTTTTTCGAAAATCACAAAATGGTCTAAAACGTCTCCAAATGCGATTTGAAGCTATTCTAAGCACTTTGGTGTTTTTATGTTAACAAGTTTTTTCGAAAATCACAATTTGGTCTAAAACGTCTCCAAATGCGATTTGAAGCTATTCTAAGCACTTTGGTGTTTTTATGTTAACAAGTTTTTTCGAAAATCACAAAATGGTCTAAAACGTCTCCAAATGCGATTTTAAGCTATTCTAAGCACTTTGGTGTTTTTATGTGAATAAGTTTTTTCGAAAATCACAAAATGGTCTAAAACGTCTCCAAATGCGATTTGAAGCTTTTCTGTACACTTTGATGTTTTTATGTTAACAAGTTTTTTAGAAAATCACAAAATGGTCTAAAACGTCTCCAAATACGATTTGAAGCTATTCTAACGTCTCCAAATGCGATTTGAAGCTATTCTGTACAATTTGATGTTTTTATGTTAACAAGTTTTTTCGAAAATCACAAAATGGTCTAAAACGTCTCCAAATGCGATTTGAAGCTATTCTAAGCTCTTTGGTGTTTTTATGTTAACAAGTTTTTAAAAAAATCACAAAATGGTCTAAAACGTCTCCAAATGCGATTTTAAGCTATTCTAAGCACTTTGGTGTTTTTATGTTAACAAGTTTTTTCGAAAATCACAAAATGGTCTAAAACGTCTCCAAATGCGATTTGAAGCTATTCTAAGCACTTTGGTGTTTTTATGTTAACAAGTTTTTTCGGAAATCACAAAATGGTCTAAAATGTCTCCATATGCGATTTGAAGCTATTCTAAGTACTTTGGTGTTTTTATGTGAATAAGTTGTTTCGAAAATCACAAAATGTTCTAAAACGTCTCCAAATGCGATTTGAAGCTATTCAAAGCACTTTGGTGTTTTTATGTTAACAACTTTTTTCGAAAATCACAAAATGGTCTAAAACGTCTCCAAATGCGATTTGAAGCTATTCTAAGCACTTTGGTGTTTTTATGTTAACAAGTTTTTTCGAAAGTCACAAAATGGTCTAAAATGTCTCCAAATGCGATTTGAAGCTATTTTAAGCACTTTGGTGTTTTTATGTTAATAAGTTTTTTCGAAAATCACAAAATGGTCTAAAACGTCTCCAAATGCGATTTGAAGCTATTCTGTACACTTTGATGTTTTTATGTTAACAAGTTTTTTCGAAAATCACAAAATGGTCTAAAACGTCTCCAAATGCGATTTGAAGCTATTCTGTACACTTTGGTGTTTTTATGGTAACGAGTTAATTCGAAAATCACAAAATGGTCTAAAACGTCTCCAAATGCGATTTGAAGCTATTTTAAGCACTTTGGTGTTTTTATGCTAACAACTTTTTTCGAAAATCACAAAATGGACTAAAATGTCTCCAAATGCGATTTGAAGCTATTTTAAGCACTTTGGTGTTTTTATGTTAACAAGTTTTTTCGAAAATAGCAAAATGGTGTAAAACGTCTCCAAATGCGATTTTAAGCTATTCTGTATACTTTGATGTTTTGTGTGAAATTTTGTTGTCGAAATGCTCATAATGGTCAAGGCCCATGGGGTAATATTTGACCCGTCACATGACTTAGTCATGTGATTTTACTAGGCAAATGTTTTAACAAAAAAAATCACTGCAAGAACCATAGGGACAGATAAGGCACAGTTTGAGATCAACAGGAAGTCAATTGAGCCTAGAATATTTTGTTACAGTGTTTACACAATGGCTTCTTCAAGTAGGTAAGCATGCTTTGTTGTCTTTGGATCTTCTAAAGCCTATAACACCTAAAATATTGTGTTATTTGTTTTAAAAACTAGATAGATATTATCAATAGACTTCATAGATCATGATTATTAAAAAAAATAAGTTATATTACTTTAATTTTTTATTTGGTAGGCGTTTTAAAAAATGGGGACATATATGTCCCTATGGCCCTCTATGTTGTGGAACATGGGTCATATATGTCCCAATGGGTCACCATGCTTGTATTGTGTTATAATTATCCAAGTTCATATGTCAATAATTTATAGAATGTTAGATCTTATTATGACTTATTATTTTTATTGTGTCTAATTTATAATTGTCATTTTTTATTATATTTTTTTTTATAGTAATCGCCAACATAATTTTGCGCGGAAATCGTCTTGCCGGTATCAATCTCATGTCAGAAAAGGAAATGCAGAAAAAAGGAAGAGGAGCATATGACTGGAGAGTAGAAGAGTCGAGTAATGTAGTAGTTGTTAGCTGGTTGGACACAAAACGAGTAACTTTAATTTCAAGTTATGCTGGCGTTGAACCAACAGACAAGGCGCGTCGCTGGGAAAAAGGGAAAAAAGAATTTGTAGAGGTTACAAGACCATCTATTGTAAGCCAGTATAATACCCATATGGGAGGAGTTGACTTAATGGATGCTTGCATTGCCAGATACAAATATCACATCATTTCAAAGCGTTGGTATCTGTATTTGTTTTGGCAAGGTGTGTACATAGCCCTTGTGAATGCTTGGCTTCTATATCGCCGGGAATGCAAAGAAGTAGGCGTTGCAAAGAACTCAATTTTGAATCAAAGGAAGTTTCAAGCAATAGTTGCACAAACACTCATTCAAATAAACACTAAAAAACCAGGCAGACCATTAACTCCAGTTGCAGCTAATATTCAACCTGTAAAGCGTCAACAAAAACGCCCACTTGCAAACGACGATGTAAGGTTGGATAAGGTTGCCCATTGGCCACTAAAAGATGAAAAACGCCGTCGTTGTGCTATCTGTAAAGTCAACAAGACAGATACAATATTTGAAAAATGCAAAGTAGCTCTTTGCTTTACAGAAAAGAGGAATTGCTTTAGAGAATACCACAAAAATAGACTTTTCATAATTGTATCAATACAATTAGAACAATAGAACAATCACATTTTTTGTTTATTAATCAGAATTTGGATGTGTAAAATTGTAAATAGCATAACAAATCTTTTTACTGTAGCTTATGATGTGATTTTCTGATCTTTTTTTGGAAATGTCAATAAATATTTTGCTGTTTTTATTAACAATAAAATTATGGTTGGGCCTTGATGGGTTTACACGATATTAAGCTATTTTGTGCTCTTTGATGTTTTTGTGTGAAAAGTTTTATCGAAATGCTCAAAATGGTCTAAAACGGTTTCTAATGTGATTTTAAGCACTTTGATGTTTTTGTGTAACCAAGTTTTTTCAAAAATCACAAAATGGTCTAAAACGTCTCCAAATGCGATTTGAAGCTACTCTGTACACCTTGATGTTTTTATGTTAACAAGTTTTTTCGAAAATCACAAAATGGTCTAAAACGTCTCCAAATGCGATTTGAAGCTATTCTGTACACTTTGATGTTTTTATGTGAATAAGTTTTTTTCGAAAATCACAAAATGGTCTAAAACGTCTCCAAATGCGATTTGAAGCTATCCTAAGCACTTTGGTGTTTTTATGTTAACAAGTTTTTTCGAAAATCACAAAATGGTCTAAGACGTCTCCAAATGCGATTTTAAGCTATTCTAAGCACTTTGGTGTTTTTATGTTAACAAGTTTTTTCGAAAATTACAAAATGGTCTAAAACGTCTCCAAATGCGATTTGAAGCTATTCTAAGCAATTTGATGTTTTTGTGGAACCAAGTTTTTTCGAAAATCACAAAATGGTCTAAAACGTCTCCTAATGCGATTTGAAGCTATTCTAAGCACTTTGGTGTTTTTATGTGAATAAGATTTTTCGAAAATCACAAAATGGTCTAAAACGTCTCCAAATGCGATTTGAAGCTATTCTGTACACTTTGATGTTTTTATGTTAACAAGTTTTTTCGAAAATCACAAAATGGTCTAAAACGTCTCCAAATGCGATTTGAAGCTATTCTGTACACTTTGATGTTTTTATGTGAATAAGTTTTTTTCGAAAATCACAAATATGGTCTAAAACGTCTCCAAATGCGATTTGAAGCTATCCTAAGCACTTTGGTGTTTTTATGTTAACAAGTTTTTTCAAAAATCACAAAATGGTCTAAGACGTCTCCAAATGCGATTTGAAGCTATTCTAAGCACTTTGGTGTTTTTATGTTAACAAGTTTTTTCGAAAATCACAAAATGGTCTAAAACGTCTCCAAATGCGATTTGAAGCTATTCTAAGCACTTTGGTGTTTTTATGTGAATAAGTTTTTTCGAAAATCACAAAATGGTCTAAAACGTCTCCAAATGCGATTTGAAGCTATTCTGTACACTTTGATGTTTTTATGTTAACAAGTTTTTTCGAAAATCACAAAATGGTCTAAAACGTCTCCAAATGCGATTTGAAGCTATTCTAAGCAATTTGATGTTTTTGTGGAACCAAGTTTTTTCGAAAATCACAAAATGGTCTAAAACGTCTCCAAATGCGATTTGAAGCTATTCTAAGCACTTTGGTGTTTTTATGTGAATAAGTTTTTTCGAAAATCACAAAATGGTCTAAAACGACTCCAAATGCGATTTGAAGCTATTCTAAGCACTTTGGTGTTTTTATGTTAACATTTTTTTTTCGAAAATCACAAAATGGTCTAAAACGTCTCCAAATGCGATTTGAAGCTATTCTAAGCACTTTGGTGTTTTTATGTGAATAAGTTTTTTTCGAAAATCACAAAATGGTCTAAAACGACTCCAAATGCGATTTTAAGCTATTCTAAGCACTTTGGTGTTTTTATGTTAACAATTTTTTTCGAAAATCACAAAATGGTCTAAAACGTCTCCAAATGCGATTTGAAGCTATTCTAAGCACTTTGATGTTTTTGTGGAACCAAGTTTTTTAGAAAATCACAAAATGGTCTAAAACGTCTCCAAATGCGATTTGAAGCTATTCTAAGCACTTTGGACCAGACCCAAATTTCAAAAGGAACAGAGTGAGAAAACAGAATACCAAGAAAACAAGAAATAAACACTTAACAAGACACGAAGACGAAGACGAAGACAAAAATAACCATATTTGTTTGAAAGGAGAAAACCAGAAATTTACTTTTAAACAAAAGACAAGCTGAAATTATATTTGAATGAGATCGAGACAAGCAGAAATTTTATCAAATTATTACCATTGGATGAAGACAAAGAAGATAATCGAGGAAGACACAAAAGACAAGCTGAAATTATATTTGAATGAGATCGAGACAAGCAGAAATTATATTTGAATGAGATCGAGACAAGCTGAAATTATATTTGAATGAGATCGAGACAAGCTGAAATTATATTTGAATGAGATCGAGACAAGCAGAAATTTTATCAAATTATAACCATTGGATAAAGACAAAGAAGATAATCGAGGAAGACCCAAGAAGAATCAAAACAGAAGCAAGCGGACAAGAACTGTTTCGTTTGGACACTTTCAACTTCACGCCGTTTTTTTTCGATCGTTTTTTTTAACATTTACTTCTTTTGAACATTGATGAACACCTTTCGCATTTTTTTGAATTCGTTGTTTTAAAATTTGAACATTGATGAACACTTTTAACATTTTTTTAATTCGTTGTTTGAACATTTAAACATTTTTGAACACTTTTTGCATTCCTTTAATTCATTTTTAATTGGATCCGAAGCATTTGGGGTAAGTCAGAACCGTTTTGAAAGTTTATGGTATACACTAAAATTGTTTTTTAAATTGTTAAAATAATTTTTGAATAAACCCGCCGATAATAATAATGAGAAAATTCAGAACACCGTTACCGTAGTAAATGACGAAAACCATGTTTAATTTGTCAACGAACATGATAGGACACCCACCCAATTGCAATCAGATACCCTTACACATCCAACTAAAGTAGAACCCCTTAACTTGCAACCTTACATTGACTGTGTAGAGAATAACATGGGATTAGCAGCCCCATTCCAAATGAAAGAAGAACAAATTAAGGAACAAACTAATTTAATTATGACAGCAACTAATGATTCAAATATGACATTAAACCGAGGTAGATTTAAAGCAGGACATTTCCAAGTTTTAGTTTCGTATTCTAAACCGACTTCAGCCAAACGCAACACCGATAAAACAAAACACAAATCTAATGATCGCAAATTTTGGTGGAATATTGACAGATATAACGATACAGATAAATTAATTAAAGAGATCATTAATGATAAACAGATACCGATAAGTGGATCGCCAAAACGATTCATAAAACGTTTGTATAATGCAACGAATTACTGATTTAATTTTTTTTTTGCAAGATTATTTTTAAATTACGACATTTGCTAAATTATTGATAGCATAGTCTACGTATTTGATGAGATTTGTTTAGTAATGATGTGATTTCAGTTAAAAGAGAATTGAATTTATGTTTAAGTATTGATTTTGTAACGAGTTTTTTGATAAAGATTAATTTTGAATTTTGATGATCGATATATTGAGATATTGAAAAGAACGACAATCATTTTGTAACAAATATTTTGTTTAACCTTTGAGTCGTTAATCTCAAGCATTAATTAATTGATATACAATAACAGGAGATTTTCTTAGTACTTTTAATTTTAATTTTTTTAAAATTGAGTACAAAAGTCGAATTTGTCGATTGATTGAAATCGTAATTACCTGTGAATATAAATGCTTAAATCGAAAAAGTTGTGACGATAACGATATATTGTGGATAAGTTTGTGTCAACGGGACACACACATTTGTTTCTTTTAGAGTTTTAAGTGATTAAGTTTGATATTTGATTTTAGGCTAATCAGCCACAGTTTCTTGAGTTTTATGTTTTGATTTGATTGATTTATGTTTGAAGGCCAATAGAACGCGATGAGTGTCGCACGATTTGATGTATGTTCAATGTAACATACTATTTTTAAGTTTTGTATTTTTATTTTTAAGCGATTTATGTTTGATTTACGCGAATTTTATACCAAATTCATTTTTAATTTTAATTTTTTTTAAGAGAGAGAAGAGAGAGAGTGAAAGTGATAAGGTTACACTTCAGAGTCAATGGTTTTGGCTAACTCAATTTTTGCTTATATGTATAATAATGTTTTTTTTCTTTTATATAACTTTAATTTTGCATGCCAATATTATAACCATTTTTATATTTTAAATAGATTAGAAAAAAAAAGGGAAACAGAGGGATGTAATATAACGATATACTTTTATATTTAAGAAATTGACCTTTGTATCAGAATTCAAATAGGTTCACAAACTTGACCCAGAAAGTCCAGAGGAGAGTTTGTCCAGATGTTTTAATGACCATTTAGTTTATAATAGAATCCCTAAAGAAAACACTTAGCTTAACTTTGTGACTGTTCCCATCGTAAAACAATTAGATATTGACAGTTTTAAGCAGAGATTCGACAGGGCCAATTCATCATTGTAACCTCCCCAGATAAGATCAATCATTCCCATTTAAACACCCCTGGATCAACTTAGGACCAATCATTAGCTCCATAAATGATGTAATGACATTATGCAAATGAACCGAGGGCCAATATACTCCCAAGTTTCAGAAGGGCCCATACACACCTCACAGCCACTTCTTCAGAAGCAGACCTACACACCTCACAGCCACTTCTTCAGAAGCAGACCTACACACCTCACAGCCACTTCTTCAGAAGCAGACCTACACACTTCACACCTCACCGACAGCATCATTGATCCTCCGTTCCTTATCTATACTTATAGTTGTATATTGTACTGAAGTATTATACTGAATAAACAATATATGTGTTACGACAGTTAAGCGAGTAAGAATCTTCATTAGTACCTCAACAACGCAACATTATATTACAGTGAATAAGTTTTTTCGAAAATCACAAAATGGTCTAAAACGTCTCCAAATGCGATTTGAAGCTATTCTGTACACTTTGATGTTTTTATGTTAACAAGTTTTTTCGAAAATCACAAAATGGTCTAAAACGTCTCCAAATGCGATTTTAAGCTATTCTAAGCACTTTGGTGTTTTTATGTGAATAAGTTTTTTCGAAAATCACAAAATGGTCTAAAACGACTCCAAATGCGATTTGAAGCTATTCTAAGCACTTTGATGTTTTTGTGGAACCAAGTTTTTTCGAAAATCACAAAATGGTCTAAAACGTCTCCAAATGCGATTTGAAGCTATTCTAAGCACTTTGGTGTTTATATGTGAATAAGTTTTTTCAAAAATCACAAAATGGTCTAAAACGTCTCCAAATGCGATTTGAAGCTATTCTAAGCACTTTGGTGTTTTTATGTTAACACGTTTTTTCGAAAATCACAAAATGGTCTAAAACGTCTCCAAATGCGATTTGAAGCTATTCTGAGCACTTTGGTGTTTTTATGTGAATAAGTTTTTTCGAAAATCACAAAATGGTCTAAAACGACTCCAAATGCGATTTTAAGCTATTCTAAGCACTTTGGTGTTTTTATGTTAACAATTTTTTTCGAAAATCACAAAATGGTCTAAAACGTCTCCAAATGCGATTTGAAGCTATTCTAAGCACTTTGATGTTTTTGTGGAACCAAGTTTTTTCGAAAATCACAAAATGGTCTAAAACATCTCCAAATGCGATTTGAAGCTATTCTAAGCACTTTGGTGTTTATATGTGAATAAGTTTTTTCAAAAATCACAAAATGGTCTAAAACGTCTCCAAATGCGATTTGAAGCTATTCTGTACACTTTGATGTTTTTATGTTAACAAGTTTTTTCGAAAATCACAAAATGGTCTAAAACGTCTCCAAATGCGATTTAAAGCTATTCTAAGCACTTTGGTGTTTTTATGTGAATAAGTTTTTTCGAAAATCACAAAATGGTCTAAAACGTCTCCAAATGCGATTTGAAGCTATTCTAAGCACTTTGGTGTTTTTATGTTAACAAGTTTTTTCGAAAATCACAAAATGGTCTGAAACGTCTCCAAATGCGATTTGAAGCTATTCTAAGCACTTTGGTGTTTTTATGTGAATACGTTTTTTCGAAAATCACAAAATGTTTTTAAACGTCTCGAAATGCGATTTGAAGCTATTTTTAGCACTTTGGTGTTTTTATGTTAACAAGTTTTTTCGAAAATCACAAAATGGTCTAAAACGTCTCCAAATGCGATTTGAAGCTATTCTGTACACTTTGGTGTTTTTATGTGAAAAATGTTTGTCGAAATGCTCATAATGGTAAAAAACGTTTTTAAATACGATATTAAGCTATTTTGTGCTCTTTGATGTTTTTGTGTGAAAAGTTTTATCGAAATGCTCAAAATGGTCTAAAACAGTTTCTAATCTGATTTTAAGCACTTTGATGTTTTTGTGTAACCAAGTTTTTTTGAAAATCACAAAATCGTCTAAAACGTCTTCAAATGCGATTTGAAGCTATTCTAAGCACTTTGGTGTTTTTGTGTAACCAAGTTTTATCGAAAATCACAAAATGGTCTAAAACGTCTCCAAATGCGATTTGAAGCTATTCTGTACACTTTGATGTTTTTATGTTAACAAGTTTTTTCGAAAATCACAAAATGGTCTAAAACGTCTCCAAATGCGATTTGAAGCTATTCTAAGCACTTTGGTGTTTTTATGAAAATTTTTTTCGAAAATCACAAAATGGTCTAAAAGGTCTCCAAATGCGATTTGAAGCTATTCTAAGCACTTTGGTGTTTTTATGTTAACAAGTTTTTTCGAAAATCACAAAATGGTCTAAAACGTCTCCAAATGCGATTTGAAGCTATTCTAAGCACTTTGGTGTTTTTATGTTAACAAGTTTTTTCGAAAATCACAAAATGGTCTAAAACGTCTCCAAATGCGATTTGAAGCTATTCTAAGCACTTTGGTGTTTTTATGTTAACAAGTTTTTTCGAAAATCACAAAATGGTCTAAAACGTCCCCAAATGCGATTTGAAGCTATTCTAAGCACTTTGGTGTTTTTATGTGAATAAGTTTTTTCGAAAATCACAAAATGGTCTAAAATGTCTCCAACTGCGATTTGAAGCTATTTTAAGCACTTTTGGTGCTTTTGTGTAACCAAGTTTTTTCGAAAATCACAAAATGGTCTAAAACGTCTCCAAATGCGATTTGAAGCTATTCTGTACACTTTGATGTTTTTATGTTAACAAGTGTTTTTCGAAAATCACAAAATGGTCTAAAACGTCTCCAAATGCGATTTGAAGCTATTCTGTACACTTTGATGTTTTTATGTTAACAAGTTTTTTCGAAAATCACAAAATGGTCTAAACCGTCTCCAAATGCGATTTGAAGCTATTCTAAGCACTTTGGTGTTTTTATGTTAACAAGTTTTTTCGAAAATCACAAAATGGTCTAAAACGTCCCCAAATGCGATTTGAAGCTATTCTAAGCACTTTGATGTTTTTATGTTAACAAGTTTTTTTCGAAAATCACAAAATGGTCTAAAACGTCTCCAAATGCGATTTGAAGCTATTCTAAGCACTTTGGTGTTTTTATGTTAAAAAGGTTTTCGAAAATCACAAAATGGTCTAAAACGTCTCCAAATGCGATTTGAAGCTATTCTGTACACTTTGATGTTTTGTGTGAAAAATGTTTGTCGAAATGCTCATAATGGTCAAAAACGTTTTTAAATACGATATTAAGCTATTTTGTGCTCTTTGATGTTTTTGTGTGAAAAGTTTTATCAAAATGCTCAAAATGGTCTAAAACGGTTTCTAATGTGATTTTAAGCACTTTGATGTTTTTGTGTAACCAAGTTTTTTCGAAAATCACAAAATGGTCTAAAACGTCTTCAAATGCGATTTGAAGCTATTCTAAGCACTTTGGTGTTTTTGTGTAACCAAGTTTTTTCGAAAATCACAAAATGGTCTAAAACGTCTCCAAATGCGATTTGAAGCTATTTTGTACCCTTTGATGTTTTGATGTTAACAATTTTTTTCGAAAATCACAAAATGGTCTAAAACGTCTCCAAATGCGATTTGAAGCTATTCTAAGCACTTTGATGTTTTTATGTTAACAAGTTTTTTTCGAAAATTACAAAATGGTCTAAAACGTCTCCAAATGCGATTTGAAGCTATTCTAAGCACTTTGGTGTTTTTATGTTAACACGTTTTTTTCGAAAATCACAAAATGGTCTAAAACGTCTCCAAATGCGATTTGAAGCTATTCTAAGCACTTTGGTGTTTTTATGTGAATAAGTTTTTTTCGAAAATCACAAATGGGCTATAACGTCTCTAAATGCGATTTGAAGCTATTCTGTACACTTTGATGTTTTTATGTTAACAAGTTTTTTCGAAAATCACAAAATGGTCTAAAACGTCTCCAAATGCGATTTGAAGCTATTCTAAGCACTTTGGTGTTTTTATGTGAATACGTTTTTTCGAAAATCACAAAATGGTCTAAAACGTCTCCAAATGCGATTTGAAGCTATTCTAAGCACTTTGGTGTTTTTATGTGAATACGTTTTTTCGAAAATCACAAAATGGTCTAAAACGTCTCGAAATGCGATTTGAAGCTATTCTTAGCACTTTGGTGTTTTTATGTTAACAAGTTTTTTCGAAAATCACAAAATGGTCTAAAACGTCTCCAAATGCGATTTGAAGCTATTCTGTACACTTTGGTGTTTTTATGTGAAAAATGTTTGTCGAAATGCTCATAATGGTAAAAAACGTTTTTAAATACGATATTAAGCTATTTTGTGCTCTTTGATGTTTTTGTGTGAAAAGTTTTATCGAAATGCTCAAAATGGTCTAAAACAGTTTCTAATGTGATTTTAAGCACTTTGATGTTTTTGTGTAACCAAGTTTTTTCGAAAATCACAAAATGGTCTAAAACGTCTTCAAATGCGATTTGAAGCTATTCTAAGCACTTTGGTGTTTTTGTGTAACCAAGTTTTATCGAAAATCACAAAATGGTCTAAAACGTCTCCAAATGCGATTTGAAGCTATTCTGTACACTTTGATGTTTTTATGTTAACACGTTTTTTCGAAAATCACAAAATGGTCTAAAACGTCTCCAAATGCGATTTGAAGCTATTCTAAGCACTTTGGTGTTTTTATGTTAACAAGTTTTTTTCGAATATCACAAAATGGTCTAAAAGGTCTCCAAATGCGATTTGAAGCTATTCTAAGCACTTTGGTGTTTTTATGTTAACAAGTTTTTTTCGAAAATCACAAAATGGTCTAAAATGTCTCCAAATGCGATTTGAAGCTATTTTAAGCACTTTGGTGCTTTTGTGTAACCAAGTTTTTTCGAAAATCACAAAATGGTCTAAAACGTCTCCAAATGCAATTTGAAGCTATTCTGTACACTTTGATGTTTTTATGTTAACAAGTTTTTTTCGAAAATCACAAAATGGTCTAAAACGTCTCCAAATGCGATTTTAAGCTATTCTGTACACTTTGATGTTTTTATGTTAACAAGTTTTTTCGAAAATCACAAAATGGTCTAAAACGTCTCCAAATGCGATTTGAAGCTATTCTAAGCACTTTGGTGTTTTTATGTTAACAAGTTTTTTCGAAAATCACAAAATGGTCTAAAATGTCACCAAATGCGATTTGAAGCTATTCTGTACACTTTGATGTTTTTATGTTAACAAGTTTTTTCGAAAATCACAAAATGGTCTAAAACGTCTCCAAATACGATTTGAAGCTATTCTAAGCACTTTGGTGTTTTTATGTTAAATCTTAGTACCATGGGCGGCGTTAGACACCTAATTAAGTATGCATTGAAAACCCCCAGGCGACGTTAGTAACCAAACATACCCTTTAAAAATATCGCTAATGTAAAATCTTTTGAAAATATCAATTAAAAACTGATAAATTTATCAATATCCTGTTGTTTTGGATTACACGTTCACCGTATCTAATCACACAACCGGAAATACTGACTCCTTTGTTGAAAAATGTGCAACGCGAGAAGGATTTTTTGTAGGCCCATGAAGCACATTGCCAGAATTTACTCGCCTATGCAACTTGCTTATAGTGGGCATGCTCAGACTAACGATGGTGATAGGATGGTTTGATTGGGCCTAGGCTAAGATTATACGATTGCGGTTGATTTGAATAAAATAACTCGGATCTAACTCTCCTATTATAACTTTTGTTCAAGTAAATGTAAATTGATAGGTATGTATTATAAATATTTGTTTTTTAGGGTTTTCTAAATATCATTTTATTATCGTTTTTATACAATTTTTTTAAAGCAATCTCTTTGAAATTTTATTTTGAAAATTATGACTTTTTAATTCATAGATTTCATAAATAAAAATAAATCTTAGAAATATACATTATACATCATTTTACAGGAAATTAAATAAGGAATATTTGTTTTTAGAAACATATTTTCATACATTTATGATAAAATGATAAATTTACTGTTTGAAAAATTTCAACTCCCTGGGATAGTAAAAAAATGCTGTTCTAAAAAGAATACGGTTGAGGGGAAATGGCTCTCTCTCAGCGGCTGGGAACGGGAGGGATAATTATTAACAAGGTTTTTCGAAAATCACAAAATGGTCTAAAATGTCTCCAAATGCGATTTGAAGCTATTCTTAGCACTTTGGTGTTTTTATGTTAACAAGTTTTTTCGAAAATCACAAAATGGTCTAAAACGTCTCCAAATGCGATTTGAAGCTATTCTAAGCACTTTGGTGTTTTTATGTGAATAAGTTTTTTCGAAAATCACAAAATGGTCTAAAACGTCTCCAAATGCGATTTTAAGCTATTCTAAGCACTTTGGTGTATTTATGTTAACAAGTTTTTTTTCGAAAATCACAAAATGGTCTAAAACGTCTCCAAATGCGATTTGAACCTATTCTAAGCACTTTGATGTTTTTGTGGAACCAAGTTTTTTTCGAAAATCACAAAATGGTCTAAAACGTCTCCAAATGCGATTTGAAGCTATTCTAAGCACTTTGGTGTTTTTACACCACATATATTATTTCTGAAAAGAACTGTTGAGTTTCTTGATGTTTCGACTGATATCGTCCTCAGGAGTGATCGAAACGTCGAGAAACTCAACAGTTCTTTTCAGAACCAATATTACGTGGTGTACCGCAAACTTATATCAACATTTGATTATGCCATTCAAACCTTCAAACAATATATGACGCGCATGTACATTCAACTTTAATAAGTGTGTGCTAAAAATAGGTAATTTAATGCAAATTTATGAATATATATATAAATATATATTTAATCGGTTATATAGCTCCTCAGGATGGTTGGTGACCCCATTTTAGAAAATATATTAAGGCAGCTGATGAGTTGTAGATATGTGAAATATGAATTTCTATGATCATAAATTTAGAACCAACAAGTATATTTTAATGAAACTTAATAAAATTATAATTCATATCATGTGTCTTTCTATGGAGTAAAAATGGCGTGTTTCACACACAATTTCGTGCACATGCGCATTTAAATTTAAAATGCGCAAAAGTAATTTCTAACTAGATTTGAACTCGTCACTTTGACAAGTTTGGGTTGAATTAAATATGTTTACATTGTTGAATTGTACCTATTTTGTGTCATAAAGCATAACAGTATTTACAGAATAATCAGTGTAGCAAAGATGAAACTACGAGACCCATTTTTTGATCCAATTTTTAACTTGTTGACATCATCAAAATGTAATATAAAGATAGCAATTTTAAAAGATAATTATCTAAATAATTACATTAATGAAAATTTGAAGAATTTTAGACACGAAAAGCAAGCCATTTTAAATGAGGTGAATTTTTACGAAAGAGATGAAAACCTGACTTTTTTAATTCAACTGGAAATATAATGACGTCACAACAGCCGATGCTCAAAAGAAAACGTTTAATCATGAGTATCACTTTTCATTTTGAGGAGCTATAACAATGTAATGATGAAAATAAGTGACCCAATTTATTCACACTTTTGAACATGATGACGTCATCACAATTTAATAAATGGTAAATCATGCAGAATATAATTGATTTACCTAGACAATATAAAAAAATGGGGAGAAATGAAATACAGATAAGTGGAGATGCGCTCTATTAAATGTGATGAGCTATGACGGAAGAGACAAAAATCCTATATTTTATATTTGAGTGGCCATACGATGACATCACAATGTCCGGTTAGCCATATTGATGCATAATCCGATTTTAACAACTCATCTCTTCCAGAATATGTAATAAAAATAAACTGAAAAAATATGTTTTTAGTACTACGTGCGCACCGTATTCGAATCGAATTTTGCTTTTATCAATTCACATAGTGTGCACGGAATGTAACAAAAAATGTTTTTAACTTAAATTATATTTTTCAGTCTATCCTAGGGCCTGTTTCTGTGTTTCTGCTGCATACAAATAACCGGTTAAAATCGGTGTGAATAAATTAACTCATCTTTCAATTCGGTGTTAGAACACTGTTTAACCGGTTATCACTAAGCAATTTTTAGCTGCAACACGAAACAGTTATTTGATTGACAGTTGTGACCCTGAGTCAGATACGTTCGCGTAACATGTGTGTTTTCCTCATGGTTTTGACAGTAGAACGAACAAGTGAACATTTATTTGGACGAATGAAATCACAAGATATGTTATTCAGTTGTGGAAGGAAAAGAAAGTACGGAGAAGGATAGTGGGCAATAGAAAAAATTGACAGATATTTAAGAGCATTGTTGCGAAAGTGAAAGAGGAATTTGGGGTGGCGTTCTGGTGAACTACCCAAGTAACAAATAAGCTAAAAAATTTGAGGCGTCAATACACGCTCGCGAAGGGTAAGGTCCTACACTGTCACAAACTCCTCTTACATATGTTTACGAGCGGTTGAAAATACTTCAAGAACTCCCGTGTGACATAAAGGTATACATACAAAATCTACAAAGTTGTAAAATAACTAAAAAAAAACAATCTTTAATTTCAATCAACTTCAACTTTCAACATTCCAGTAAGCACTTTAAACAACAGCTTCAAAATAACTTTTACAATCGAATATCCAACAACCTTACAATAATTTTACATCCCTATACAAGATGTTCCTATCCTTCTAGATCGTTCTTTATACTTCTTATTCTATGGGATTACAGTTTCTATTAATAGCACTTCTGGAATGTTCCTGATTGTTCTTATTAATTATACATGGTTTCTTAAATCAAAACATCTTATTCTAGAATGTTCATGTAGACACTATGATACTTGAGTTAGGAATGGTAATTTATTACACCTACTAAACACCAAACGGAAACAAAATGGGACTTATATGTTGAAAATACCTACCAAACGAGAGTAAATAATATTTCATTAATTATTGAAAACCTAAATTTTATAGTAAAAATCGTATTGCATTTTGGGTAATGATGATGTTTTGGGTCAATGACCACCGGTTATTTCGGAGCATAAATTGAGCAGCACGCAGTCTTGTTATTTTTATCTATTTTAAATCTATTTTAAAGTAATTTAGCAATTTTGTTATTATGCAAACAGATAAGTTGTAGATATGAATTCATGCAAAATTGTTACTTCTTTAACGTATGGCCAACCGAATATAAAATATAGGATTTTTGTCTTTTTCGTCATACAGTAGCTCATCACATTTAATAGGACGCATCTCCCTTTATCCAATAAGTCTCTCAGATTTATTATTTGTTTGCTCAATCAATTATCTTTTGGAAGAGTTACAATTTAATTTTGATGACGTCATCATGTTCCAAAGTGTGAATAACATGAGTCACAGTCACTTGTTTTTCATCATCATCGTTACAGTAAATTTCAATGTTATAGAATGAAAAGTGATGCTCATGATTAAAACGTTTTCTGGAAGCTATTGAATTGTGATACAAATTCATGTTAACATTTAGGCTATTGGATGTTGTGACGTCATCATATGGCCATGGTGTAGTAAATTACCAGTCCTAACAGATACAGTAAAGTATTACATGAACATTCTAGAATAAGATGTTTGATTTAAGAAACCATGTATAATTAATAAGAACAATCAGGAACATTTCAGAAGTGATATTAATAGAAAATCTAATAGAGTAAGAAGTATAAGGAATGATCTAGAATGTTATTAACATGTATATAAAGGGAAGTACAGTATGACAATTGTAAGATGAGAGAAGGATTTTTTTTATTAAAGCATTTATTTTGAAGAAGGTTGGATTAGGGGTTGGATATTCAATTGTAACAGTTATTGTGAAGCTAATGTTTAAAGTGCTTACTGGATTGTTGAAAGTTGAAGTTTGTTTTTGAGTTATTTTACAACTTTGTGGATTTTGTGTGTATATTTTTATGTCACAAGGGAGATTCCTAAAGTATTTTCAACCGCTCGGAAACATACGTAAAGGGAAATGGTGACACCATTGAATTCAAAAAGTCATATTTTCCTCTTCATCATGTTAAAAATTAGAATTAAAGTGGGGTCCCATATTTTCACTTATGCTAAACTGTGTGTATACAGTATACTAGATACACTGCACAACACAAAATAAACAGAATTCACCAACAACATAATCAAGAATTGGGTTGGAAACACAATTCTATTTTGAGAACGGAGAGGGCGGGTTTTCGACCTCTTTGATCAAGCATCCTCTCTGTTAACACGATCACATTAAGTTGAAGACAATTTTCCTTATTTTCCATCACCGATTTCCATCCTAACACAGCAACATTCTTACAAGTAAGTTTTCTAACAATTCGGCACCTTATGCGATGCTACTCATACTTCCACGACTACAAATACTACAGCCCTTTCCTTTATGGAAAGTCTACCTACGTACTGTATGTGTGGTAACGTGATTGTGTTTTAAGGTGTGTCCAGGCTACTGGTGTGATTCCAGTTTACACGAGGGCCAACTGTTCGGCCGCCATTGTGATTTAACACATGTTTTTTCCGACTTTATACGTATATATATATATATATATATATTTCTGTTTACTTTTATATGTTGTCCTCTCGTAGGAAAATGTTAACGACACAAACATTACCCGCACATATTATACTCTTATATTATACTGTAATCCCTGTATGTCGTGCGATTAACGACTCGGACACGAATTTTATAGGTCGTGCGATAACAACTCGCACATTTACTTTCGCCTTAGCCGAAGACAAGGCCCATATATAAATCCTCTTGTAGGAAGATATTAACGACACAGACATTACCTGCACATATACTTTTATAATATTTCGTGCGATGAACGACTCGCACATGAATTTTATATGTCGTGCGATAACGACTCCCACATTTACTTTCGCCTTAGTCGAAGACAAGGCCCATGCATAAATCCTCTTGTAGGAAGATATTAACGACACAGACATTACCTGCACATATACTTTTATAATATGTCGTGCGATGAACGACTCGCACATGAATTTTATATGTCGTGCGATAACGACCCGCACATGAATTTTATATGTCGTGCGATAACGACTCGCACATGAATTTTATATGTCGTGCGATAAGACTCGCACATGATATGTCGTGCGATAACGACTCGCACATGAATTTTATATGTCGTGCGATAACGACTCGCATATGAATTTTATATGTCGTGCGATAACGACTCGCACATGAATTTTTATATGTCGTGCGATAACGACTCGCACATGAATTTTATATGTCGTGCGATAACGACTCGCACATGAATTGTATATGTCGTGCGATAACGACTCGCACATGAATGTTATATGTCGTGCGATAACGACTCGCACATGAATGTTTATATGTCGTGCGATAACGACCCGCACATGAATTTTATATGTCGTGCGATAACGACTCGCACATGAATTTTATATGTCGTGCGATAAGACTCGCACATGATATGTCGTGCGATAACGACTCGCACATGAATTTTATATGTCGTGCGATAACGACTCGCACATGAATTTTATATGTCGTGCGATAATGACTCGCACATGAATTTTATATGTCGTGCGATAACGACTCGCACATGAATTTTATATGTCGTGCGATTACGACTCGCACATTTACTTTCGCCTTAGTCAACGACAAGGCCCATACATAAACGATAACGACTCGCACATTACAAGGCCCATACATAAATCCTCTCGTAGGAAGATATTAACGACACAAACATAGTAATCGCAAACCACATTACACATTGGTATGGTATGTCGAGCGATAACAGACTAGCATTTTTCACCTTAGTATCAGATATTACTTCGAGTATCCAGTTTTCCTTACGGTGTGATATATTTTACTGGGACACTGTTTATTTCCTTTATATATACACAGTATATTAGGTCAAAGTGACGAGTTAAATTCTAGTTTTAATAATATACATTATTTTATATATTTAAAAAAAATATATACACACTTCTACTTCTAAGTAAAATATAAAAGCTAACTTTCTATATTAACGTCTACAAACGACTATGCCTAGTAATTACACAAACAAACAAACGTGTACCTTTCCATATGTTCGGTCAAGTGAAGTTTTGAATTCAGCCTAGCTCCACTGTACATAATGTATAATACCTATAATAATTATATCGTACGGCAATCCACACTACGTTTTGGGGTATTATTAACATTTTGTTGTATTGTATTCCTACATCGATTTCTGATAGGGGTTCATATTGGCCAAACGGACAGCACGTAAGACAACCATAAATTGTACCAACTTAGTTTTTTTCAACTGTTATTGATTGATGTAAATACATCTTCTATAAAACGTTTGCAAAAAAAAAAAAAAAATCATAAAAATATTGTTTTATCATAATACATAATGCAAATAGGTAATATTTGAATGTAATATAATACACAAAAATCTAACATAGCTCTTTAATTATTAATCACATTATGCACATTTTTTCACCAGTTAATCGTATAATATAAATACATCATTTTCCTTCAAAACTTTATTAAAAAATATGTTTTTGTTAACATGTTGTTAACGTGTAATAAAAAAAAAAAAAATAAAAAAATTGTCGTTTTATCGCAAAAATACATACAAATCAAAGATAGTTCTTTAATTATGAATCACATAATGCCCATTTTTTGTTTTTACTATTTAATTGTATACTATAAATACACAATTTTTAATAAAACACGAAAAATATGTTTTTGTTGTTATCATGGAAACGTGTAACAAAATAAAAATGTGTTGGTTAATCGCAAAATTACACAAAATCTAACATAGCTCTTAATTATAAATCCCATCATGCCCATTGTTTCACCAGTTAATTGTATAATATAAATACACAATTTTAAATCAAATGTTTATTAAAAATATGTTTTTGTATGTAATAAAAAAAAAATATGTTGAAACGTAAACATTATTTGCACGATCAATTTTCTTTTTCAAACTGTCGGAATTACATGTGTTCATTGAAGAATCTGATTCTGATAATTTTCTTTCATATTTTCTTCCATTACTGTATAGATTAAATACCTGTTGATCAATCATAATCTATATATAAATTTACGTAAGGAAAAAATTCGGTAAATCGTGCGTTATTCCTAGAATGTTTACTCGATGATAAAGTTGGTTAGAATCTCGGTACTGGTTTTTACCACCTGATGTAACCCTGTTTACTAATTAAATTTAGTCAGATAATTAGTTATTAACAATTAAAACGAATTTAGGTTCAATTATTTGCCCCAAATAGGGGTGTTGGTTTAACACAAGTAGGTAAATTTATGAGCCCTTGGAGAATAAACTTAAAACTGAGATATTGCAAAACTTTGACATTATTGTAAATACGTATTAACCATTTTTGGTCGCCATTTGAATCGAAACTTTCTTACGGTGAATGTGGTTACTGTTAGATATATAAACATATATACAAAGAACATGTATTACTGTTACCGTGGGTATGCTCTACTGCTGGATATATAAACACATAATATACAAATAAGAAACTGTATTACTGACAGCTGCTTCTCAACGTTTATATTAATAATTAATTATAAACAATATAAACTTCGTAGTGGTGTATCGTTACATCCTCTTCCCTATCCCTCAACCCTAATGTTATATACAAAACACAAATTGGGTTTGTTTAAATGAGTTCAAATAAAAAAGTTTCTCCTTCTTCGGAAGTAGGTCTAATTACCATGGTGCTAATTTTAGTTGACTACATAAATCATCGTGTCTATTTATTCGTTTCTGTAAACGACAATGTTCTATAGTCCTGCGGTACGTACATTTGAAATCGCCAGTTTTTCGTTGTTTCTTTTTTCACGCTGAAATTACTGTGTATTCGAGAACCATCCGTGGACACGACCATCTAGTTTAATTAATTACAATAAATTCAATTTTAAAAATAATATGTTTTCATTTAAAAAAATAAATATTAATTGAAGAAAATGCAAACATAGATTTCTATAGCAGTACTAACAGTTTTAAATTAATCAATTAAAACTAAAAACCTACAAAATATGATTCCGTTCATACTTTATATATATATATCCAATGGCAAATTTATATATATATATAAATAATCCTCAATCAATAATAATCAAAGAATATCCCTTGAAAATAAGTGGACCTGTCCATAAAGTATTTAACTTTCATGGTACGGACGATTCCATTTGCTATAATAGGAATGTTGCGCATTTCTAACTAATATGTTTTAAAATACTTCAAAATAATTAAGTAGGCCTACCTATTATTAATTCTTCGGAACGTTAGGAATGGCAAATATATTAATCATAATTATAATCAATGTTGGTTAAATACAATATATAGAAGATTTAACCTCCGTTAAGCCAAAATGCTACTGACAGTCACAGGTTAGCTTCACTCAGCCCGAGACAATGGAACTAATGGACTGTGGCTTGAGAATCGAAAAACATGTGCCTACTCTTTTCTTTTTCCGTTCATCAATTCTCAACTAATCACTTTAATATGTTAACAATATGTACTTTAAACATTATATTTTTATTTTATATGTGTCTTTGATTTAAATATTGGATCAACCTACCGAAAAACCGAAGACAATTTTTGAAAGTTCACCAATTCTGTTCTAGACATCGTCCAAAACTCTATTCATGTTTCCAACTCAACATTTCAAAGATAGTTTGTTTTACTTGTTTACAACTGTATATATTTTTAATGTATTGTATTGATATTTTTAATGTTTTATATATTGTATGTGTTTTTAAGCATCAAGGAAAACCAATTTCATGCTCGCCTTGTTGTGTTCATGACAATAAAGATTTATCTTATCATATTTTATCTTAACCTGGGACATGATTTGTTGACAACCTAAAGCCCTTGGCAATCTAATTGACAATCACCTCAGGTTGTTACGGAAACTCTAATCAAAAAGCATCATACTTTTAGATCTCCAAATGGGCGGTCATAAACTGAAAACAGGGATTTCCCTCATCATGTTCAAGAGGTGGCCAGCTGTATTGTTGTATTTCATTGAATAATTTATATTTCTACGAATTTTCAACAACATAATAAAAATCTACATTTACATTATAACTCACATCCATGCGTTTTTGTTTTTTCTGTCAGTATTGTTTATTGGCGATGTGTTAGTACAACTTTGCTCCCATTGCAGTGCACGGTAGTGGAGCCCTTGAATTAGCCTTGGGTGGAAGGTGCTGATGCTCAACATACTGCCATGAAGTATCTGCGTATACTTTCATGGGGAGCATCGTTGTATTAATGGTGATTTTTGTACCTATCAGTCTCTTTGGAGACTCTTCCAGGGAGTCCTGGTTGTTTTTTTTTATCTCAGTTTCATGCGAGTAAGTGAACATTCTTCCTTGTTTCCTGCTCTTTGGTGGGCTGCTCTTGGCGGTGCCTTGGCACCTGCCGCGGGCTATTTTTCTCTGAGCATCCCTGTTGTGCTTACTTAGAATTGGAAAATTATTGCTATATAACTTATATTTGCTTATGACTTTTATGTGCAGTTTTACATGGGTGAATGTTCATTTACTAATTAAACTATTTAAGCCAGAACTTATGTTGTATGCGTCTTTATTTATTATTCTATGAGTTTGTTAAATGCAGCAGTCTCCGAGTAGCAAAAATCAAGAATTGGGTTGGAAACACAATTCTATTTTGAGAACGGAGAGGGCGGGTTTTCGACCTCTTTGATCAAGCATCCTCTCTGTTAACACGATCACATTAAGTTGAAGACAATTTTCCCTCCCTCCCGCCCAATATTATGACACTTATGGCAATAGGGCTATTTTTCTCTGAGCATCCCTGTTGTGCTTACTTAGAATTGGAAAATTATTGCTATATAACTTATATTTGCTTATGACTTTTATGTGCAGTTTTACATGGGTGAATGTTCATTTACTAATTAAACTATTTAAGCCAGAACTTATGTTGTATGCGTCTTTATTTATTATTCTATGAGTTTGTTTAATGCCGCAGTCTCCGAGTAGCAAAATATTCTTCAAGTCATAATGGCATAATCTTTTTTAGAGCAATTTCTAACGTATGGCATGCACATGGCATTGGGTGTGCGTATAACTAACTTGTTCAAATCTAGTTCTTCTTTCTTTCAGGCCATTTTTTGTGTCTCGCGTATCTCTATAATAAGAACATTTCTTAATTTCGCAAACTAAAATTAGCACCGTGGGAATTACTTCCGAAAGAGAAACTTGTCACAAAATGAGACCAATTGTTTGAGTCAAATTTAAACAAACTTAATTTGTGTTTTGTATGTAACATTAGGGTTGAGGGATGGCGAAGAGGATGGGTGCAAAGAGGAACACTTTTTAAATATATTCTTCATCCATTTAGTAACGAAATATTAATTGTTTTCATGTTTTTACAAATAATATACCACTAAACACAGTAAAACATTGCGATACTTTGTTGAAACTGTCACCGTCGCCAATAGTCAATTTAATAGTACGGTACATGTAACGATCACTACGATTTTTTATTTTTTTTTTTTGTAATTACAGTATTAATTAATACAAATGTTAAAAGCAACTGTGAGTAATAAAGTTTATTTGTATATGTTTATAATGTAAAATAATTTGTGAAAACTACCTATTCGGGGCAAATGGTAAATTCGCTTTAATCGTCAATAAATGTTAAATTATTTAACCCAACTTAATTAGTAGGCCTAATGGTTTTCAATTGTTTCTTAGAGCCAATTCATACCTAATCTAACCACCAAAGTTGTTCTGCGTTTAGGGCATATGATCCTTCGTACCGTAAGCCTATTCTCTACTGGCTTTACAACTCTACTCATCCCAGTGAGGTGGTGTGGGTGGTTTAACTGCAATAATAAAGTTTTGTACATAATAGACGGCGACTGAAAATACATCCGTTTAAAAAAAGAAACCTATATCCAACCTCTGCAGAACAGATTGAAACAAAAATGGATCGAATTTCAGTTATGTGTGTACTTGCTATTACGATGCCTGGGAATAGACACTTGTGGAACAGAGATTGGAATGTTCCATTCATTGCCAATCAATACATTGTATAAACGTATATTAAATCTATCAAAATAGTATTTTTTAAAGAAAATTGGCCTGTCTGTAACATTATGATTGATTCTGTACTCGAGCTATTCAACCGGTTTTCAGCTATTAAAAACAATTATCGTAGGAGAAGATAGGAAATTGCGAAACATCCTCATATTATTGTGTGTTTCATTAGAAAGTGTATACCACGATCGGAAAACATCCCTTTTTGGGGCGAATCGTTGAACCTAAATTCGTCTAAATTGTCAATAACTAATTATCTAACTAAATTTAATTAGTAAACAGGGTTACATCAGGTGGTTAAAATCAGTACCGAAATCATGAACCAACTTTATATACCATCGAGTGAAAATTCTAGAAGTAAGGTGCGATTTACCGAATTTTGCCCTTACGTAAATTTATATATAGATGCATAAGAGCCAAGTCATTTTTTATTGACACTTCGTGAAAATTTAATTCATGTCAATGGTGACCAACTGTTTTTTTCACTTATTATGGAAGCTGATGATTTGTAGATGTGAATTCATCATATTATGGCCATTCAAATTTTTTTAATAGGGTTTTTTCTCTTCTGTGTTATTTATTAAATTTGATAAAGCGCATGAACCCCAATCTTTCCTATATTTTGTTATTTTCGTAGGAGTTTGTTGTTTAGGATTACTAAGAAAGAGGTTTTCCAACAGCTTTACAACAAGATTTGTATTGTAATGAATTTTGAAAACCACATAAGTGGGAGGTGGGTATAGTTTGAAGAAATTATAGTTGACCTCAACAACTAGTAGTACAGTATTTAAAAATTTTTCCAGAAAGAAAGATCTGTAAGGTAATTGAACCCAGCACTTATTTGGTTTGGAATCCACTATATCCACATATTTTTTCTTCTCAGGTTTTGAAAGGTGACATTGACGAGGCAATATGTAATCATGCAATTTATTATGCTATCTGGAGAAAATATGGCGTCCTTCCCGAACGTTACAACTGGCACTTGAAAAAACCTGAAGTTTTCTTTTACCCCCTTCGACCTGAACTTGCAGAATCTACCTACTTTTTATACCAGGTTTGGATTTATTTTTTGGATAATGTTTTTCTCATTTAAAAAAAAAATATTTTCTCTGTTTCTTATTAGTGTTAGTTGAATATCAACCAGCAACATTTGTTAAAATTTCACTATAAACGTATTAATTGAAGATTTATGATTTGACTAAAAGTTGTAAATGCCATAGACCCGGGGGGGGGGGGGGGGGGGGTGGGGGTCACTTGTATATAAACCAAACGGGGAGGTGCAGCAGCCACTTGCGCTACCTGTTTTACTGAAAAATACTACGGACTTGAACTACCATTTTACCAAAATCCAGTGTTCTCTAAAAAGACGGCAGAAACAAGGCCACGCCAGAGAGGGCGCAAAATTTAAACTGGTTCCCAGCATGATCTGCGCATGGCCAAAGAGACCGTTCATGGAAAAATCACGAACGTGTTTTGAAAGTTTATCGCGCATCCGCCGCGGGGGTGCATGACGAGGATGATCAAGAGTGGTCACAGTTGAATGATTTTGTCCTAGGCTGGATGTTTCGTGTTCTTCTGCTGATGCGAAAACTCTAGGCCTATTCAAAGGTATTTAGCGATAGGCCCCGCGATGGGTTTATAGCATCCAGTATGCTAAAATACCTGCAAAATTTGGTGATAAATCGTTACATTTTGACACGGGTGGGCGGGCTAGGGACTTAAACTACTTCACCCTGTCATTTCCCACACTTGTGCTACCAACTCTTCATATTTTCCCACACTTGTGCTACCAGGCCCTCGAAAATATACCCGTAAATGCGGCACCTCCGCGTATAGAAATATTTAAGAGTGACCCCCCGGGGCCATAGAGTGAAATTTGATGGTAATTGTAACCGGTGTCTAGAAAACTCAGATATAGAAAACTCAGATCTAAGATATATCAAGATCTCCTATTGCACTGATTGTATAAAAAACATTTAGAATAAAATTTGTATTAAACAATAAAATTGCATATAATACTATATCAAAATAAATTAAAATATATTACAATATCACTAAAAATCGTCAATACATAGCAAAATCTTACTTAAAATATATTTTAAGCTTATTTATAAAAGTCTTAATACCTGTATTTAAAATTAATGAATCCCTTATTTCTACCGGTAGTTCCTCCCATGCACGGGGAAATAAGTGGAAAATTGAGTATTTTAAAGAATTTTTCCGGGCGAAAGGGTGTACAAATATGAGATGATCACCGTGACGAGGGTTGATTGAAATATGGTTTAAAATATCCACAGTATATATGCCATAAAGACATTTGACAATAAATGACATGGATAAGAGTTGGAAATGTTTTTCAAGTGAACTTAATCCTAAAACATTAAGACATTAATGTTCATAGGAAATATCGTCCTCATAGAAACAAATGTTAGTTATTCGGCGTTGGACTTGTTCCAATGAGTAGAGATGTCCTTTTTGGTAAGGTAACCAAGCAGGTATACCATATTCAATAATCGGACGTACAATAGCACAGAATAATTTTGGAATTACAATAGTGTCTCTGCAACGAACAATGCGCTTAATAAAACCCATTAATTTCGAAGCTTTTGATCTTGTCTGAGACACATGTAATCCCCAATCTAATTTTGAAGTAAAAGTTACCCCAATGTACTTGTATGAGGTAACCTGGCTCAAGGTGTCAACCCCTATTTTATAATTATTACCAAGTTTACTTAACCTAGATGACCTTGTTATGCGCATACATTTACATTTTGTTGAATTCAGAAGCATTTTATTGGTTATGCTCCATTGAAGAATACAGGTTAAATCATTCTGAAGTGACTGATGGTCTTCTGCTCTATATATAACTGTATCATCTGTATATTGCAATATATGAGATGAGATAACAGCTGGCATATCAAAAACAAAGATATTAAATAACATGGGACCTAAAACTGATCCCTGAGGAACGCCAGACTGAACATTACAGGTATTGGAAGCAGTTCCGCGAAATAATACTTGTTGCGATCTACCCTTCAAATATGAAACAAACCATTGTAACACTGAACCTCGTAATCCATAGTCATGTAGCTTTTTAAGTAAAATAGGATGACTTATGCGATCGAAAGCTTTGTTCCAATCCAAAACAATTACATCAATTGGAGGAGGGGTTCTCTCATCTAAAACTTTAGCCCAGTAATAGTAAGTGGTGCTAAGTATCGTTTGACTAGACCTTCCAGCTACAAAACCATGTTGACAGGTTGACAATAGTTTGTGAGAACTTCAATGATCGAACAAGTGCCTACTGACCACTCTTTCTAATAACTTGCCAACTGTTGAAAAAAGGGAAACCGGTCTATAATTGGCGATATCATTGGTTGCACCAGCCTTGTGTATAGGAATTACATTTGCCATTTTCCATTCGGAGGGGAAAACATGGAGAGTGACAAATTAAATATTTTGGCCAGAGGCTCACAAATGTGTGCAGCCGCTAACTTAAGCATTGTAGATGTGATGCCATCTGGGCCAGGTGCTTTACGTTTTTGTAATTTGTTAATAAGTCTAAGAATTTCAGCTGGTGTTGTTTGAATATTAGAAAGAGGACGTAGGCCATTGAGATTACTACAATCATTAATATCAACATCAAATAAGGTTGTTGTGAGCGGCGATAAGAACGCCACCTCCATGACGATTTCTGTCACTGCGAAATATAGTATATTGAACTGGTACCAGTTCAGAATCCAAAGTAGTGCTGTCTAGTCAAGTTTCGGTTATAAACATTAAGCTAGGAGCTTCATTGGCTATTGTAACTTGAAGTTCGCTTAGTTTATTTACAACACTACGGGCGTTAAAATAAAGCATGCTGGGTCTCAATCCAATTTTGCTATTGTCACCGTTTAAAACAGGACCGGGATTTGGGTGAACATCCCCAGACATTTCTATATATCTATCAAATGTAGCGGTATGGTTGTTGTAATATAATGTTGGAGCCGAGGATTTAAAATATTCCTTCCTGTTTAGACATCTACGTTGGCTTAGCCTGGAAATATTAAAAGTTAACTGCTTACCGTGGTAATCTTGCATGTCATTATCATCGCAATACTTGTAGTAGTATACACATACCAACCATAACAGCCATAGCGTACACAAGAAGTTATTGAAACCAAACATCGTTGTATATTGCAACAAATAACAGATCGGTAAGAGCACATAACCTCAAACTGTCAGACTTATCCAAATCGAAAGTACAATAAGGTTAAAAGTACATGTTAAAACAGCAATAAAGTTAAAAACGGTTAAAAACAGCAAACTACAGGTACAACAGCAAAATATAGTTAAAATCTGCATCCACTTGTATACGCAATGTGTTAAAATCTGTATTAAAAACTGTGGTATCCAATCTAAATCAAATATAAAAACAAATCCAACTAATTGTTAGGCTCAAGGTGTGCCCGTGAGAGACATGAACTAAAGGTAGTCAACCCCCTTTAGACCGGGGTGGCGTGTCAAATGCTCAAATTGAAAAGGCCGGGCCAGCGAGCATCACTGTAACACGTCCTCACTTCACCAAAGCATAACACATGTTACAATATTAGTAAGAAAATGTATTTATTTATTTATTTATTTATACTCTAGTAGTTTAAATGACCTACCTTCTGATTAATAATGGAATGATCCAAATGACCTACCAACCAATCATTTGATGACCTGAGTTTTCTAATTCCATTCTGGAACTAGAAAACTCAGATATTGATATCGGAGTTTTCTAGATATAGAAAAGTCAGATCTGAGTTTTATAGATCTATAAAACTCAAATATATCTGAGATCTGAGTTTTCTAGATCTGAGTTTTTGAGACACCCCAATTATAACACATATTATTTGGAGGGTATCTTACAGATTCATTTTACCCATGACTGGTTTTCATTTATATGCTCGTCTGATACATTGCCATCTAACACAAATAAACAAGCTTGGCTTGATGTAAATGACCGTATAACAGAGAATAAAAGAATGCAATTAATTTGAATGTAAAGAAAACAATCTGTATTCAAATAGTGCTATTTTCCCGGATCATGCTCTAGAACAGAAGGAAAACAGTTAAAATGGGTTGGTGGTCTTGTTAGTATTACTCAAGATGAGGAAATCGAACTGGATATCCCATCAACACAAAACACACAAATCCTTCACGATTCCATTAAAATACATCCATAACAAAATCAACACTTTTTTTAACATTGTCTTTTAATATTGTCATAATATAATTTCAAAAGAAGTCAAGAAATATATCTTACACAGAGATGATAAAAAAGTTTTTGAGCAAAGTCTGGTTGTGGACTGCCTGAAAAGAAAATGAAATTAAAACCATTTAGTAGCTTGAAGCAGATAAAATCATAAAATGCTGTAAACATCAAAAACCACTTAGTCACTTCTAACAATCTCACTCCTTAAATTGGTTCCTTGGCTTGGCGATATGACTACAAAATGGCAGTCAATGTTAGCATTGGAGGATTGCTTCTCATATCTCGAAACATCCAAGAAGCAAAACCAAGGAACGTCTAACCAAGCAACTGAACTAAGCACTCAAATTGTCATCTATGACCACCTAATATGTATGGCTGGCAGCCTATCAATGTAAACCTTTATATATGAAAATGTTTCAAGAAAAACAAGCATTAGGAAATAAATGGAATTTGAATGATGGATTTATAGGAAAGCAAGTTGAATCAACCACTCTCATTCCTTGACTGTCTTAATGGCAACGAGGATGCGGACACAATAAATGCATGGTATCTACTATATATAAATTATGGTTAATTCTGACATAGACGAGCACAATGCAAAAACTTCGGTACAAATCTCCGCCTTGGATACCTACCGGTACCTTATCTATCTCAGATGTACCGCGAAACGTAGATTTGATAACATTAGCTATTGTTCCATATTTCTATATTAGGAAGATATTATAAAGAGTTTTTTAACAAAATTTATGATTTCAACAGTAGATTTTCAACTCAATTTCAATTCTTCGCGAGTCAAAGTAATTTCCGGGTTCACCTTGCAACAACCTTGTTTCAACTATTTTCTCTCTTTTATACACAAGGGAGCAGTTAAAATAATAGCTTTGACCCTAAAGGTAACTGGAAACAGGCACTTTCCATCAATACAGTGTCCCTTTGGAAGAAGGAAGAAAAAAAAACCCTATAGCAGGACTGGCGCTTAAGTTGCATAGCCATTTCAGTTTTTTGTTTATTTTAGGAACGGACCGCGCGTGTGTGAAGGTACAGTAGTTAAAAATTAAAATTATACTGCAAATTAATAAAGATCAAATTAAATATACACCATACAGAATCGGAATATATTGTGGGAAATAGTATTATAAAATTACATAGGGAGATTTGATGATAAGACAATTTGTTTAAAATCGAGTGAAATCCCGATAGTTGATTGAGTAAGCTGGCAGGAATAACTGTAGGCTATCTGTGTCCCGTTAGGACCGAGATGTCTGACCATGTTGCAAGCCGTAATATCTTCTTTCTTGGGCCCACTCTGTCACGGCAGTTAGTTTCAAAAGATGTTTAAATTAAATAACGTATTAATAATTATTAGGATGGTATTTATTTGAATAAACGCCTCTCCAATAAAACATCACTTTGAATAATAATCATTATACTATTTGTAGTAGAATTCATCGCACTGTCATCTACAATTTTCCAAGCATTTGTTATTCTTTTTTACCACTTTTCATATCTATTAGAGGATTTCATTTGATTATAAAATTTGTTACCTTATTATTAAAACTAAAAAAAATAACATATATCCCTCGAATAAGCACCTCCCTCAAATGAACTCTGCCTCCCCAAAGGGCCCTACCAAACAATAAATCCTATACTTTAAAATGTTATTAATCATCTAAAACACTGTGAAACAGAGTAGTTTAGTTTTACGAATGTCAAGCATTTTCAATAATGGTAACCGACAGAAAACGTACAAGGAGAACATTTTTATCATTCCGAGAACCATCGTCTACACTTCCTAGAGGGGGAGCAAGCGAGTCTATATAAATTATGGTTAATTCTGACATAGGTGAGCACAATGGAAAAACTTTGGGACAAATCTTCGCCTTGGTTACCTACTTTATCTATCTCAGATATACCGTGAAACGGACGTAGATTTGATAACATTAGTTTCCACTATTACGATATTGTTCCATATTTCTATCTTAGGAAGATATTATAAAGAGTTTTATAACAAAATTTATGATTTCATCGGTAGATTTTTAACTCTACGCATGGTGGAAGTAATTTCCGGGTCCGCAGTAAGGTGTGACAATCACCTTGCAACTTCCTGCATGGTTGGTTACCATTTTAGTTTTTTGTTTATTTTCGGACCGCGCGTGTGTAGGTATAGTAGTACATAAAGATTAAATTAAATATATTCATAAAACATAGAAGTATATGTGTGGAATAAGTATATAAAATTACATCGAGAGATATGAGCTTTTGTTTGAAATCGAATGAAACCCCGATAGTTTTTTAGTTAGCTGCCAGGACTGTATTGCACTATCTGTGTCCCGTTTGACACTGTGAAAACAGGTTAGTGAGTAGGTTTAGTTTTACGAATATCAAGCATTTCAATAGTGGTAACCGACAGAAAACGTCCTGTCAAGAATGTCCTTCTAAAACCTTTTTACCCGAGTCATTATCATTCAGAGATCCATCGTCTACACTTCCTACATAGTTGATGTAATTAATCCTGTTTTTGAGCTCCAGTTTCTTATCAGGAAAAATTCAAAAAAGTATAGCAATTAACATTCAAGGAAAAGTGCAGGAAGAATCAATTGGACTACATCATTTTAGTGAAGTGGATGTTAGGAAAATAAATACAGTGCAATGAATTTCTGCTGTAACTTTTACTATTCTCCAAAGTTTTTACATTAGATAAATGTGCTTACTTAGTAGTAAATAAAGTATATAATATTTATAAAATATATTAAAACTAAATATGGGAATTAGGTATTCAAATGATATGTAAACCCATTTTTTAATCCCTACCACAAATAATTGCCGATAATGCTCAATTAATAGATAAATGCTTATACAAGTTCTTGTTTATTAGGTCAAAGGTCAATAACTTTACATTCTGGTCATTTTCTAAATATTTGAAACCATTGTAAAATTTTTATGACCAGCCACTTTTTTTAGATACAGTGGGAGTCAAGGTCATGGGTCCATTACAATGAATATAAATATTTTGTATTTTGATACCAATATCTTGTTGATAGACCAAAAGGTTTACGGAGATTTTGAACTTTGTGCTGATCATGGTTATTTGATTGTGACAATTTGTTACCTAGCATTTTTGGTATCCTAGCACCACGGTAAAAGTGAAATCAAGTGAAATCTGACTTTGGGCATTAAAATCCTATGGAAATACAAGGACCCTGACTAATACCACAGTGGTACAGTTTTCAGGTAATACACATTTTAATAAAATGTATGTTTACCATCTTTAGGATTGAAAAATGCATTGTCAACATTTCTGCAAATTCTGTAAATCTACAAAACATAGCAACTTGCCAATTTATTGAATATGATAAGGATCATGAAACGCATAAAAACAATCTGCTCTAAAATTACAGTATCTAATTTCGTCTGGTAACATAGTACAGGTAAATTTCACTGGACAACAAACAAAATATGAAATAAATTTGTTATTGTTATTGTCAGAATCTTTTTTTGGTTATCCACACTTGGCGGATAACCCCTTGATATTGTCAGGATCTTATTCTTTCATTCCACGAATTGTGTTGCAATCTGTATCTCTAACTCTTGTAACCTAACATTGTTTAACTTTGTCAGAAGATTGACTTCTAACTGTAGTGTGCAAGAAACTTCAGAGTCGCGCAGCATAAGTTAAGTGCGATTTATTAAATTTATGGTTGATCATAAATTGTGAACCACAAATATTTTTTTAATGAAATTTTACAAAAGTAAACTTCATAATATGGCCGAGCAATTTTTTAGATGATAAAATTAGTGTGCTACGCAAGAAAATATGCGAACAGTTTAAAAATGCGCACAATTAATTTCTAATCATTTTTTTGTACATTTCAGGCTATTTTGAGAATTTCAAAATGTGTGGCACATGCAAGTGAAATCGAACATAAGTCACACGTGCAGATTTGGAGAAACAGCCAAAAACAATAAAAGGCTGAAAAATTACATTTTTTAAATTTTTATAGAAAATGATAGCTGAAACAATACTTATTTACATTACCTTGGTGTTTTTCTATTTTGAGACAACTAAATAAATACAATTTAACATTTTGTGTTAATCGAGTTCCCCATTTTCTCCTAGATTTTAATATGTTCTAAATCAAATTTATTTTTATTACGTCATCATAACAAAAAATTATAATAATGTGAGTTCCTTAATTTCATCTATTCAGTATATTTTAATCTGTTATAGCTCATCGGAATGAAAAGGGACCCACATGATTAAAACTTATTATGGAAGCTGTTGAATTGTAGATTCATATAAAAATGTTGTCTATCTGATGAAATATGACGTCATATCATATGGCCAGTTGAATTCAACCAGTCTGATTTTCATCTCTTTTATATAAGTTCATCATGTTTAAAAGAGAGCGCAACTCAATTTTACGTGCCCAAAAATGTAATTAGATTATTATCTTCTATCATGTTTCATTTGATGACGTCATCATGTTAAAAATTGTAATAAAAGATGGGTTTTGTATATTCTTCTATGCTACACTGTATATACAATATTCAGTGTATTCCATAAAACTGTTATGACACAAAATAGTTACAGCATTGTAAACATATTTAATTTGTGCCATAGGATGGCATAATAATTGACGCCATTCATATTTTAACGTATGTGCATGTTGCGTTTTGCACGGATAACCCAAACTCGTCAAAGAAGACGAGTTCAAATCTAGTTGGTTATCCGCTCTTGGCGGATAACCCCTTGTTATTGTCAGGATAAAGGACATCTCTAGGTGGTCGAAATTGGTACTCTTGCACATGAAATTCATAATAAAATGGCACCCCCCACTAGTCTGGTTGGCATCAGCAAAACGATTGTACTTTTTCTGCCGGTATACAATATCTTTTTCCTTTGTTAGAGGCGGGAACCATCGATTGTCATACAGAGTCGGTTTTGTTTTGTTTTGCGTTAGTTATTCCTCTACCTTATTGACACATTACTACAGGTGTGATGAAACATTGACCTGACTTGCATGTTGATGTAATAATGTGATTCGAATCCCATGAGCTTCTTCTTTTTAGAGAGGGATTATTTCTAGTTTTAGGTTAAGTAATATGAGGCCTGACATCAGAAAAGCGGCGCATAGTCTTTTAAGATATTTTGCCTAGAAGTTCACAATGTGAAAACAATTGATAAAATTATGTGTTTTCTATTTTCTTCCTTTTTTAATGAGAAAGATCTTTCAATTATTCATTTTAGGCAACGAAAAATCCATTTTATTTGTGAGTTGGTAGTGAAATTCTTCAAAGTATTGAAAAGCATTCAAGAACCAAGTAAGTCTGATAACAAGACAGTACTAAAAATCTTGCCCATTTAGCTTGGATATATACACTGCTCTCAGTGTTTGTCATTTATTCAATTAGTATTTCAGAGGTCTGTAAAGCCTTATTTTGCTCACCACAAATGTAGTACTTTATACTTTGGTCTTGGCACAAATCCAAGCACCATCCCTGATGTAACAAATATATAAGTCGGCCATTACCAACTTTTATAAAAGCCTCAGTTAACCTGAACTATAGTTTTGTTGGTACATTTAATTTATTTATCTTTACTTATTTTTATTTATGTTTACTTATTTTTATAGTTGTGGATATTCCACTTTGCACAACGTTGTTGACAAAACACATGAAGACAGAATGGAAAGTTTCTTTTTAAGTGAAACATGTAAATATCTATTTTTGGTGAGAAAACCTCTTATAATCATGTACATACCCTATGTTGCTTTTTCAATGTTTTTTGTTATATAGGCCCTGTTCAGACACATGGTGTTATAGCGTTTTTGCATACTGTAAGCTAAAAATGTGTCTGAACAGTTGGGGATTACCGTATGACGCGTAGTATAAATGGAAAACGGTTGACAGTACCGTTTTAGCGTTCGATGAGATCTAGACCTACACAGTAAAAAATCTGTGCACTTGCAAATGGGCAAGTTATTGCAAATTTGTGTAAAAATATTCCCATTATCTCTGCCAATGGGGTTATATTTTTGTCTGCAAATTTTGTTGTGCGTTTGTGATCAAGGTAACAGAAAAACTAAGGGGCCTGTTTCTATTGAGTAGAAAATACGGTTTTGAATACCGTTCTTTTCAAGAACAAGTTTTTCTTGCCAGCAGAAATGGGTCTCCACAAAAAATAATTGATCTTAAAAACGGTTTAAAAAACCCGAATTAATTCCTATCTCGATCGCAAAGAACCGTTCTGAAACCGGTTTCTGTGGAGTAATTGTTAGCAACACAATCGAGGTCTCAATTTGACCCCAAGAACTGAACTCTGCTGCACTGGGACGATTGCGGTCAACTTGCAGCGATAGGACCAACAGTAGGCCTAGTCATTTTCATTTGTCTAGATAGTGAGTATTTTATTTAACTAAAGAATGTGGACCTATATGCAATTACGAGGTTCGTAATAAATATGTGGGGAGAAGAAAAATGAGGGGGAGGCTAGCCAGGAGTCGGAGAAGACTCACATGTTTATAAGAATATTGTAAAGCGTGTGAAAGACGAGTTCAACTTATCGGAGGGTGCAACGTACCTATACTTTAACCAAGGCATTTCAGATAATAATGACAGGCTTAATGGATGCAATGCTTGGGATCGCGCTATGCGAAAAAAATAAACATGACCTCGATCCAATTGCGCTTCAGCCTAACGAACCGCATTGTGGTATATAATGACATAACAAACAACAAACAAACGCACATGGACGGAACCGGTTTATTGGAGTAAAAATTGAGCTGTAATGCGATCTTTATTTATAAACAATTGCCGAAACCTGTTTAAAAAAAAAACGTTCTTTTTCTTTTTCAATAGAAACAGGCCCTAAAAGACGGATATTAACCACATTTAAACCACTGATAGATGGTCACAAACAACTCCATTCAATTTTGAGGGAAATCTGGACAAAGATCTCAATTCTCGACCACTTTTTAATATTTACTAATTTTAAATGGATCTTTTTTTAAATGACTGAAATTTATATAGCTACAAATGATTGTAATGAGGCAATCCAGATCCGGATCCCAATCATTTTTAATTTATTTTGGAAGTTAGCTCTGGTCGGAGGTGTGTAATCTCTGTTTGCTCTTGTTTAAATCTAGTATTGTTACTCAGAATGAACGGTAACCCACATATTTTTCTTTATTTTTATTAATACAGTACTACAGTTAACTATCCCACTACTGGACACCTTTGAGCTTGGGCATTAAGAATAGTCTGGTTTTGAGAGGGTTTCCGGTATTGGGAGAGTCTACTGTATAAAATTCTAAAATAGGAGATTATCCCACAAAATGAATCTTTACTTAAAAAATTAAGTACGTAAACTTGTTGTTTTTACCTCAAATTTTCGATTTAAAGTGAATAACTTTAATATTACTTTGATATGGCCAATTAAAATTTAGAATATGTTTTTTATCATTTTTTTTTCAAGGGACAATACACCTTTAACTAAAAAATTTAATAATAATGATCATCCGAAAGTTATAGTCAATGGATAAACAAGTGTGCACAGAATAGCCTAAAATCGCATTTGGAAACGTGTTAGACCATTTTGAGCATTTCAACAAAACTTTTTCACACAAAACATCAAAGTGTACAGAATAGCTTATTATCGTATTTGGAAACGTTTTAGACCATTTTGAGCATTTCGACGAAACTTTTTTACACAAAACATCAAAGTGTACAGAATAGCTTAATATCGTATTTGGAAACGTTTTAGACCATTTTGAGCATTTCGATAAAACTTTTTCATACAAAACATCAATGCAACGTAGTAGAGGATGATGCCCATTTCTTTTATAAATGCACTGAAGTAAAACCCTTATGGGAATATATTAACGTTTACACCATGCACAAATTTGGGATCGAGGCAAATTATCGAAACATTGTACTAGGTACAGGAAACAAATATGTAGATCACATGTTCTCTATTGGATGCTTCTGCGTTTACAAGGCACATACTTTGAAAAATGTAAACAAATGGACCGGATCATTGTCTCGTCTTTTTATGGCGGAAAAAACAAAAGATCTTACCTTAATCACCTATTATAATTTATATTGATGTGAATCTGATTATTTAAAATATATTACATAATAATGTTGTATAATACACATAGGCAGTTTCATTTTATCTTATATGAAATATAAATAAAAAAAAAAAAATTGTATAAATTAATATTGAAAACAAAAAAGAAACGTAATGCAACATAAGTAACGCACGAGAAGATAAGCAAACAAATATAACCATGAGACATAAAACTAGACACAGGAGTAAGAAAAGCATTTTTAATATTTTTGTTTTTGTTTTTTTTTTTTATATTCGTATTTTAAAATAATGTATATAATCTGTATATAGGGTATAAATGAATTTTATGTCAAAAATACTACCGAAAATAACTATACAACATTAGCAAATGTATCTCCTACAGTACATTTATTAGTTAAGTGTTCACAATGCTAGATGTTGAGAATTATAGAACAAAAAAAAATACTAGAAAATTATGAAAAAAGGTGAATAACAGAAAAGAAATAATGCTCTGATTCCAAGAACAGTAACGTTGATAAAATAAATAAAATTAAAATATATATATATATATATATATAAACCAAACAAAAGTAAGAATAACAATGAATAGTTATTATTATTATTAGAAATAATTGTATTAATCTGTTGATGAAATGAAATGAATAAATAGTGGTTAACGCCACAAAAGAGAAAAAAAAACAAAAACATCAAAGTGCACGAAATAGCTTAAAATCGCATTTGAACATGTTTTTGACCATCTTTAGTATTTCGACATCAAATGTTTATACACAAACATCAAAGTGCACAGAATCGCTTAAAATCCCATTTTGAAACGTTTTAGACCATTTCAAACATTTCGATAAAACTTTTTCACACAAAAACATTAAAGAGCAAAAACGTCTTCAAATCGCATTTGGAGACGTTTTTAACCATTTTGATTATTTAGACAAAACTTTTTCACACAAAAACATCAAAGTGCACAAAATAGCTTAAAATCGCATTCGAACATGTTTTAGACCATCTTTAGTATTTCGAAAAAAATTGTTCATACAAAAATCGCTTAAAAATTTGAGTATTTCGACGAAACTTTTTCATATAGTCCGGTCAAACTACGGTTTGACCTAGACAAAATTAAAACCGAATTTATTTTTGTTGTAGGTACTTCCTACGACAATCTGAACAACATATAAAAAATGGAGATGAAGAAAAATTGCTAAATTGCATAAAACTAAAATGGCCGTTTTCTCTCATTTTTACACCCAATTAATATCATTATTAAAGCATCCGATTTTGGCAAATATTTGTTCAACAACAGTCATTAAAATATATATTTTGCAAGAAACTATCGTTGGAGATACTGCAATACAAATAAATTGTTCAACTTTTAAAAATTCAAGATGGTAAATATACTTCAAAATGGCTGCCATTTTTCTCAAAGGGAAAAGTTTGAGAAAGATGTATAGTTAGGAGCCTGTTAGGGATATTTTGGTTCACTTTTTTCCAAAAGCACCAACTTCAATTAAGTATTTTGAAAAAAAAATGACCGGAAGTACCAGTTTTAACATTTGACCCATATTTTAAGGAATTGCCATATCTCAGTAAATAGTTGTCACAGACAGTTTATTTTGGTGTCAAATTTTTCAGAATATATATGTTACTATTTTAGTTTTATGAAAAATTTCATCCAAAAATGCCAGAGAGTACGCAGTTTTGGCTTTGACCTTTAAGATGATTACTGTCTATGGTCGATTTCTTCTTTTTTTTTATTTGAAAATCTTTGAGAACCACAAAGCTAGACGGACCAAGGATTACTTAGGTCTGGAGGACAGACATCTTCAGTCCCTTGATAAATCCCCTTCAGTCGTGGTTCGTGCTATGGCAATATTAGTATGAAGCATTCCTCAGTTTTAAGGCACTTTTTAAGAGAAATGTAACAACATGAAATTGTTATGCAACAGCAAACACTAACTTTCCAAAAAAAAAACTGGGAATGGATTTCATCAGTACACATTATTGCTAAATGTGTGGAAGACTTCTTTAAAGTACTCAATTAGATAAGAACATTGGATTCTTTTTGTCTATACAATTTGCTCTCATTTTCAATACTCTAGACTCACAATAGGACAATCTATTCAACTTCATTTAGTATACTTTGTTCACAATTGCACATGCAAGCTGCCATATTCAATTGCTCAAACGTGGGTTGCAAAATAATATCATTTAATATACAGTTAACTATACAATTAACTGGGAGTACAGGCAGTATGGTCACGAAAACATCAAAGTTAACAAAATACCTTAAAATCGCATTTTAACATGTTTTAGACCATTTCGAGCATTTTGATAAAACTCAACGTGCTCTCGTCCTCAAGCTTAACTGGAAACGAAACTCCGATTAGGCCCTCCGTGGACCCACGGCAGCCATCAGTACAGCGCCTACCAGATCAGAACACCAGGAGATGATCCCCTACTCTTTGTAAAAATTGAACAAGTTCTTTAACGTGCACTCTACTGTATGTACACAGGACCAACGGCTTTATATCCCATTGATTGAAATTTATATTTATACTGGGTAACCTCTTCAGTCAAAGACTGGTCTCCCGGAGGGCCCAGTTGGTGATCAGTGGCCGTGATGTACTAATACACCGGGGTAACCCCCTACTCGTCTCGAAAGATGTACTAGGTTCTTTAAAGTGCACACGAGCTAGATGTGTACACTGGACCTACGGTTTATAGTCTTTATCCGAGAAGACTCGTTCTACCACCACAACCATGGAGTGAGTGAGCCTTGAACCCCTGCCGATGTTATGGCTACGTAATTACGGTTCCACTGTCTTAACCGCTCGGCCACTCACTTACACCATCCCACTTTCAAAATCGATATCTCGTTTTTTAATACCATGGGTTGGAATGTCTATGATCAACTTAGAACTACTAACCAAGAAAACCATAATTTTCACATCAGGTTTATAACCACACATCTCAATACTTTTATGACATCCGAGTGTGTAACTTAGTTGAGTTTTTGTATCCGAAAATAATATCATTCATTCATCTTTTTATTTCAGAATATCATGGTGACATGATATATCCATAGCAAAAGAGAGAAAATAATCTTAATCTAAGACCTCATAGAACAAAAACAAATATATATAAATATATAAAGTCAATGCAACTAGGCATTCCATTGTATGTGCATTCTTGACACATTAAGAATGTGGCGATTAATGGCCTTGATCAAAGAATTACTACTTCTTCACACGATTTTTAAAACTAAAAAGAGATTTTCTAATGAACTCATCAAAGCATGGGACGTCATTTAAGACAGACATCATGCTTGCACTACAATTTCTAGGCTGCTTCAGCAGCAAACGTAAGGCATTATTATAACATACTTTCAGTGATCTCAGAGTGCTCTTATTATATCTACACCATAAGGTTGAACATTATTGTATTGTTATAGTAATCTATTAATGGAGCCATAGGCATTTTGCCACCCGCAGCCTGTTGCCAGCACATCAAAAATGCACAAATTACCCATGGTTGGGTCTGTGACAAAGCGAATTTTGTTAACTGACACCCCTGGCTGGATATTGTACTCTCGCACGTAAAAATATCTAGTTGGTCGGAAATGACACTATAATAATAGCGCGCTCGCAATCGGCAAAACGATCGTAGCCAGCTATTTTTTCCACCGGTAAACACATTTGCGTTCTTTCTATTATTCTAATGTTCATTGTAAAAGTTCGCAGTTGTTCAGTCAAGTTACACACTCCTTTGCAAACTACAGAAAAATAGCGTCGTAGAACCAGTTGGTAGGTTATTAAATCCACGTCCTAAAAGGGGATTCCCACCTGTATATTAATAACGAACTATGCATCAAAAGCGTCCATTGCCCCGTCGCTAGGCTACGGACTCGCCGCACGTCAACACAGGGAAAACTGTAATTGTAAAATGTAATCCTTTTTGTAGATTCTACAAAACTGAGAACATTTCACATATAGATAAGTGTATAATTGATAAGAAGTTTCAGTATCGCGACCCATCCATTTTTTTTCGCGACCCAAACATAGGTTGCGGAATGGCGTTTTAGACCATCTTTAGTATTTCGACAAAAATTGTTCATACAAAGCATTAATGTGCACAGAATCGCTCAAAATCGCATTTTGGAACATTTTAGACCACTTCGAGCATTTCGATTAAACTTTTTCACTCAAAAACATTAAGAGCAAAAAGTCTTCAAATCGCAATTGGAGACGTTTTAAACCATTTTTGGTCATTTCGACAAAACTTTTTCACACAATAACATCAAAGTGCACAAAATAGCTAAAAATCGCATTTGAACATGTTTTAGACCATCTTTAGTATTTCGACAAAAACTTTTTCACATGTAAACACCAAAGTTCTTTGAATAGCCTCAGACGTTTTAGACCATTTTGTGCATTTCGATGAAACTTGGTCACACAAAACATCAAAGTGCTTAGAATAGCTTCAAATTGCATTTGGAGACGTTTAGACCATATTTTTGCATTTCGGTGAAACTTTTGAAACACAAAATCATTAAAGTGCACAAAATAGCTTAAAAACGCATTTAGAAACGTTTTTAACCACTTTGATCATTTCGCCAAAACTATTTCACACAAAAGTACAGAATAGCTTAATATCGTATTTGGAAACGTTTTAGACCATTTTGAGCATTTCGATAAAACTTTTTCCCACAAAAACTTCAAAGTGCACAAAATAGCTTAAAAGCGCATTTGAATATTATGGTTTAGATCATCTTTAGTATCTCGACAAAAATTGTTCACACAAAAACATCAAAGTGCACAGAATCGCTTAAAATCGCATTTTGAAACGTTTTAGACCATTTCGAGCATTTCGATCAAACTTTTTCAAACGAAACATCAAAGTGCTTAGAATAGCCTCAAATCGCATTTTGAGACGTTTTAGATCATTTTGTGCATTTCGATGCCCCTTCCCAACCTTTACTTAAAAAACTCAATATTCTTAGTCTACATGATCTATTTACAACACAAATTGCTTCCTTTATTTTTCAATTCTTTAATACCAAACTCCCTGTGACAATGTCTAATCTATTAAGTCATCATACAAAATCACACAAGTACTATTTACGTATCGACAATAAATTTCAGCATCTTGATGTACCTCCTTTTAGACTGAAAATTTCCGAATATTTTGTTTCTGTTTCAGGACCGCGAATCTGGAATGATCTTGATGATAAAATAAAGCATTTTAAATCTCTTTATACTTTTCGTAAAAATTTAAAAAAATATCTTATTTCTTTATACTAATATTAATATTATTATGATTGTAGTACACTGAAAGTATCTATTTTTATTTCATCGTTTTTGTTTTTATTTATTATTTTATGTAGTAAATTGTATTAGTTTAAATGTATGTGTATTGTTTCTGGGGTCTTTCTCGAGACAAGAAACTTGTTTTCTTCTAGAGAAGACCCCAAATGATGGCTTATTACTATGTTTTCATTTATGTACACACCTATAATTATATTATACTGTATAATGCCATTGTTCAATAAATAAATGTTTTTTGAACTTGAACAAAGTGCTTAAAATCACACTTGAAACCGTCTTAGACCATTTTGAGCATTTCGAAAAAATCTTTCCGACACAAAAACATTAAAGTGCACAGAATAGCTTAAAATCGCATTTGGAAACGTTTTAAACCATTTTGAGCATTTCGATCAAACTTTTTCACGCATAAACATTAAAGAGTAAAAACGTCTTCAACTCGCATTGGAGACGTTTTTAACCATTTTGATGCGGCACTCGATTTTAGAAAACTTAAACTGCAACTGGAATTGGAGCGTGAAAAATGCCAAGCCGACTATGAGCGGTGGAATGCTGAGATATGGATAAAAGAGGAGGGTGCTAAGCTACGGTGCAGTAAAGACGTGTATACTTGTAGCTCCTGAAATTTACACACAAACCATCACATTTTTTAGCGCTCCGTTCAAAAACAACTAATTCAGTGTCGTATATACATATTTTTTACACTGAAAGTAAAACTCTCCTTTGAATATGGAAAAATCGAAAGCTGAAAAGGAAAAAAATAACCTATCATCTGAGGTTCACCCCTAGCCAAGACAGTTAAGGGTCAGATTCGGAGCTGAAAAAATCTGGGTGCGGCTCTCTCTCTTACTCTCTTCAAAACTTGACTTAATGCTCAACAAACTGGAGTCGATGGATCAACGAGTCAATAAGCTAGAGGGTAAGGTGACCAAAATTGAGGAAAAGGCGAAAAAACCACAGGAGCAATCACAGAGATAACACGATCGCTAGAATTCATGGAAAAATCAGTGGAGGACAATAAAAACAAATGTAAGTCAGTTAATGAAACTTAATAGATACTATTACCTATCTAGAAATGAAAGTAGACGATCTCGAAAATAGATCGAGGAGGAATAATATAATCATTCATAACGTACCAGAAGATTACAAGAAGGGAGGCAATTTATCGTGCAAGGAATTTGTAGAATTGTTATCACTTCGCACATGAATTTAGAGAATGGGGACGACATAGAAGTGGAACGAGCCCATAGAACCCCCGCAAGGCGCTCATCATCGCGGAGACCAAGACCAATTCACTGTAAACTGTTAAGATACGTGGACAGGCAATTTGTTCTAAGCCAATCAGCGAAAACAGGGCAATCCACTAAACAATAACACTATTTATATAAGCGATGACGTATCCCATAAGGCAAGACTTCTAAGACAAACACTAACAGAAAAACATTTAAAAACAATTAGGCAAAGATCGGACGTAAAGTGTGCCTTTATCCCTTGTAGTGTACCACCAGTAATCAAGTACAAGACACATGACTTTTTAAACTATATGTTAGATAAACAATAATTTAAAACAGGAGAAACAAGTAATTTTGCTAAGCCCTATAAAACAATAATTGTATTGCACTAGTCTGACATTATATGACTTTGCAAATGTATGTTAAATTGTGTATGTTTGTTTTTTTATTTCTGCTAGAGGTAGTAATAGTAAAACAGTCATTTTCATAGCAATACAGGTAGCCATTTAAACAGTACAGTAAAGCAGTGGCAAGCTCAACGTTTACCATATTTTGTACATGCTAAATAACCAAACAATAGAAACCAATGGAACGATGCTCATGAACAATGCTGTACATGCCCACATACTGTACCATACTCAATGAGTTGTATGGCTAACGTCACTACGAATACGATGGTTCGCAACCAACGTATCTTTGAAACAGGGATATTCATTGCTTAAAAAATGTATGTAGTATGTTTATTATTATTGATTATTAACTGTAAATTACTGTAATGATTTGTTATAAGCTAAGACGATTACATGGTAAACGATGGCAAAAACACACCATATTTGGATAATATTGCTAATTATCAATCAACCAATATAGGAACCAATAAAATAGCGTTCATGAATAACAATACTCTTGCCTACAAAATGACAGGGCAGGCATTTGCCGAATACACCGTGGTTATTTTGGTTAATAACTATCTAAATAAAAGTTCTTTTCTTTATCCAGTAAATGCTATTAATGATGCATCATATTTCAAATTCCACACCAAAACAGGTTATTATCTTCTTAATTATAATTACATGACGCTCACTTGTGAAGTACCGGAAATATGTAGGCTAGGCATAGTATGTTTATTTTTTCTCTTATTATGGAACAATGCTTACTCGTGGGAGTTGTTGTTTAGCGGTAAAAGAACGAGCCATGTAGGCCTGGCTACCTTTTTTTTTCTTTTTTTTAAAAACCATATATGTTTTTTGCACTTTTATATGTGTATGTTATTACTACCTTAATGTATGAATTGTATATAATTATATATTGTATTCATATTGGCCATGAGTATTAACCCTAAAGCAATACGCTGTTATATTATTGTATTGATCATAAAGAAAGTAAACCAAAAATAATATTTAACAACCATACGTCACTATGGCAAATGTAGAAATATGTAGTTTGAATGTAAGGAACTCGTTTAAGCGTCGGACGGTTTTTAATTGGTTACATGATCATTCTTTTTCCATTTATTTTCTACAAGAAAGACACTGCACAAGCGAATTGGAAAAGCATGGCGAAAATAATGGGGGCACAACATATTATTCAGTAATGGCACATCCAATTCTGCCGGAGAATGTGTACTTTTTAAACCGAATGCTACATACAAATTTGATAATATTTATCGGGATGACAATGGTAGAATAATCATTGCAAACATGTCAATTAAGGAAAAATCATTTACCATTTGCAAACATTTACGGACCCAATAATAATAATGGCAGTAACTTTTTCGAACTTTTATGTGACAAAATTGAGGAATTCGGAAAAAACCTATTATCATTGGAGGTGATTTTAATACACTTTTGAATTCGTCTTTCGATAAAAAACATGGCAAGGGACAAACACTTCCAAAATGCACCGAGCTAATTAATAAAGTTATAGACAAATTAGATTTAATTGATATTTGGAGAGTAGAGAACCCAAAGAAACAATTATTTACATGGCACTCAAATCACTCCCCACCAATATTTTGTAGAATTGACTATTTTCTTATCTCATACTCTCTATGGGCACACGTAAACGACACTGCAATTATATCAGGCTTTAAAACTGACCATTCATTAATATCACTTTCAATAAATGGATTAATACAGAAAAGAGGCCCTGGTTTTTGGAAGCTAAACACTAGTTTATTATAGGATCCTAACTACGTAAAAGGATATTATAGAAACAATAAAAACCACCAAGATAGAATGTGCAGAAAATAACCCTAACACTATTTGGAAAATGACAAAATGTAACCTAAGAAGAACAACAATCAAATTTGCTAGTAAACAAAATAAAATGAAAAAAAAATAACATTAAACAATTACAAAATGAAATACAAATTTTAGAAGAGCAATTTTGCGATAAAAATGATCAAACACTAAACGAACAAATTAAATTTAAAAAAAATGAACTTGAACAACTTTATGAATTTAAAACACGTGGTTCTATGATTATATCAAGAGCCAAATATGTGGAGGAAGGTGAAAAAAATACGAAATACTTCCTAAATTTAGAACGTGGAAATTATAATTAAAAAAAACATTACAAAACTTATTATTGAGAACGGTGAAATTACCGATCCAAAACTATTGGAAAATAAACTTCATATATTAAATAAAGAACATTTTTTTACCAAACATTGTACAATTCTGAAGAAAATAACGACTTACAACACGCCTTTCTTAAACAAAGATAAAACAAAATGTGAACTCCCATTCTCCGGAAAAGATTATTTTGAGGCCCTAAATGAAATGGATAACAATAAAACACCAGGAACCGAACCGGTCTCTCAGCTGAATTTTACAAATGTTTTTGGACTGAAATTAGCCAAACCCTAACAAATTCATTCAAATACTCCTTTCAAAGAGGAAGTCTTTCTATTTCACAAAGGCGTGGGGTAATATCATTGATTCTCAAAAAAGACAAATCGCCAATGTTGTTAAACAAGGCCAACAGCCATAAGTCGCGTGATAAAACGCATAGTGATACCGGACCGACAGACAGACCGACAGACCGACAGACCGACCGACCGACATAGTGAACTATAGAGTCGCGTCCACGCGACTAAAAACTGGCGTCCCATCTCATTACTGAACGTCGATTATAAGATCATTTCCAAGACCATTGCGACACGACGAAAAGGAGTATTACCATCTGTGATTAGCCCTGATAAAACTGGATTCCTTAAGGGACGATACATTGGCGAGAATATAAAACTGCTCTTTGACATTATTGAACAGGCACAAAGAAATAATCTTCCGACGAATATACCCTTTTTCGTAGATTTTGAAAAAGCATTCGATAAAATAATATGGGACTTTGTTTACTATGCACTAGAACAATTTGGATTTGAAAATAATTGTATAAATTGGATAAAACTTCTCTATAATGATATTTTTAGTGGTGTTATTAATAACGGATTTTCTTCTGAATTTTTTAGTCTTAGTCGTGGTTTACGACAAGGATGCCCTCTATCACCTGTTTATTCTATGGGCGGAAATCCTAGGCAATGCAGTCCATCAAACAGAAAAAATAGAAGGTATATCCTATAATAACGTAAACATTAAAATAAGTCAATTTGCTGACGACACAGTATTCTATATAAACGATTCCAATTCAATCAAGCCCACTTTAGACTTTATCCTCCTCAGGGCTTAAGATAAATTATGAAAAACTAGATGGTACGCTCGCTTCGTTCGCGTACCATCTAGGTCGTGCCCACAGATGGTTCTCGAATACATAATAATTTCAGCGTTAAAAAACTGGCGATTTCAAATGTACGTACCGCAGGACAATAATACATGTCGTTTACAGCCTACAGGAACGAATAAATAGACACTGTGATTTATGTACTCAACTAAAATTAGCACCATGGGAATTACTTCCGAAAGAGAAACCAATTGTTTAAGTCAAATTTAAACAAACTTAATTTGTGTTTTGTATGTGACATTAGGGTTGAGGGATGGGGAAGAGGATGGGTGCAAAGAGGAACAATTTTTAAATATTATTCTTTATCCATTTAGTAACGAAATATTAATTGAACTTATTCAACCTTATGTTCCTAAGCGGTCTCTGAGATCTAGATCTGAGTCTCTTCTTGCCCATATATTTCATCCTTCCACTAAGTTTTATGGAAATCGTTCATTTTCTTCGGCATCCGTTTCTCCATGGAAAGCGTTGCCTATTGAAATCCGTCAGGCTACTTCCACCAGTGTCTTCAAATCTCTCCTCAAAACCCACTTTTTAATTTGTAAATTTCTAAATTTTTCTGTCTTTGTAAAGCGCATTGAGGCTTTCAGCATAATGCGCTATATCAAGTACCAGTTATTATTATTATTATTATTGTTTTCATGTTTACAAATAATATACCACTAAACACAGTAAAACATTGCGATGTAATACTTTGTTGAAACTATCACCGTCCTAGTCGATTGAAATAGTACAGTAGGCCCTACATGTAACGATACATCACTACGACGTGTATATGTTTATATAATGTAAAACAATTTGTGAAAACCACCTCTATTCGGGGAAAATCATAAATTCGATTTAATCGTCAATAAATATTAAATTATCTAACTCAACTTAATTAGTAGGCCTAATGGTTTTCAATTGTTTCTTAGAGCCAATTCATACTTAAGTTGGTTCCTACCCTACCCACCAAAGTTGTTCTGCGTTTAGGGCATGTGATGTACCGTAGGCCTATCCTCTACTGGTTTTACAACGCTACTCATGCCAGTGAGGTAAGGGTGATGATGTGGGTGGTTTAACTGCAATAATAAAGATTTATACATAATATACGGCGAGTGAAAACGGTAGCTCTTTATCCGTTTAAAAAAAATTTATATCCAACCTCTGCAGAACAGATTGAAAAAATAAATGGATCGAATTTCTGTTATGAGTATACAGTACTTGCCTTTACGACGCCTGAGGGAATAGACACTTGTGGAACAGAGATTGGAATGTTCCATTCATCGCAAATCAATACATTTGTATAAACGTATATTAAATCTATCAAAATAGTATTTAAAATTTTAAAATGCGCAAAATTATTTTTTAATCAACTTTCTACGCGTTTCTTGTCATTTTGAGCATGTCAAAAATTCCCATACGCGCGCAAATTTTTACGCGTGCGGTACGCTCGTAGCGTTAAATACATACTTTTTTTGCGTGATTTATGTTTTTGCAGCCTTTTATAATAATTTTACCAACTTTTAAACAATTTCGACTTAAAATTACGTCATATGAGCACGTCGAATTGGATAATTTGCGCACGTTTTTGATGAAAAAGTTCAAAAATTCGTCAAAATTATGCCTTTTATGCATTGTAGCACGCGACTTAATGGCTGTTTTAAAGTAATTTAGATAATATATTTGATTTAAATTGTCCACAAAAATCTAAAGATATCGATAAAATACTAAATATGTGGAGAAAAAGATCCCTAACCTTATTTGGAAAAATTACTATAATAAAAACACTGGTTCTGCCTATTTTAACTTTTCACTTTTCAAACTTACCGGACCCATCACTTCTTCAATAATATACAAAGTAAGATGTTTAATTTTTTATGGAACGGAAAACCTGATAAGATAAAGAGGAAAATCATGACCAACGAATTAGAAAAGGCAGGGTTGAAGATGCCACATGTTCAAAGTTACTGTCAAGCTCTAAAAGCATGTTGGGTTAAAAGATATCTAGGAAAAAACGATGGTAAATGGAAACTTTTTTTTCAAAGCGACCTACATAAATTAGGAAACGACTTTATTTTTTATAGTAACTTTTCAAAATCTTCCGCGATGCTTAAACAGTTCAATTGTTTTAATAAGGACGTTCTATTAGCTTGGAGCGAGTATAGTTTCAAAGAACCGAGCTCTGTTAAAGAAATCTTATCACAATCCTTATGGAATAACTCTTGTTTTGAAATCAAGGAATTCATAGAAACCGAATTCCTAACTTAGAAGAATTCGAAGAACGATTCAATTTTAACCAAATTTTTTATTTTACCATCAAATTGTACACTCGATTCCAAGGCACTGGAAGCAAATAATATTTGAGAATACTGATAAAAACCCATCAAATTTAATAATCGAAAATTCTAAAATAAATAATTTGATGAAAACAAAAAGAAGCTGCAAACACTCCCATTTCGTTAAAAAATATGCAACAGTGCCAGATAGAATCGAGTCCAGATGGGAAAATGATGAAATTCACAACTTTGCATAAATACACAATCAATACGAAACTTAAACACTTTCAATATATACATACTAACTCTTTTCTACATAAGATATCAATATTGTTGAATCACCAATTTGTGAATTTTGTTTAGAAAAAGAACAAACTTTAATACACATGTTCGTGGAATGCAAAGTAATTGATATCATAACAGTTTAAAAGAAAAGTGACTTTAGATAAAGAAAGGATAGGTTTTGGTATTTAAAAATTTTTTTTTTTTATAAAAGTATACCATAACTTCCAAAGTGGTGTTTTTATATCAACGAGGTTTTGTAATTTGATAGTCAGTAGATTTTTCAACAATAATCACGAAAAAAAAACTGGAGTAAATTTTGTACATAGGTTTTGTGTTGCCAGGAAAATACGGAAAATACAAAAAAATACAAACAAAATATTAACAAATAAAACACATGAAACAAAATTTAAATATGGCTAATCCAATAATAAAATGTATATGTGGCTTGTCATAATGCTACTAGAGTCATACGCATAGTTTAGATAAAATAGGAGAATGTGTTGCCAGGTTTATTTCAATTAATTGCCAGAAAAACAGTATTTTGCATTGAAATATTTAGTTGATGGAAAATAATGTTAAACTTTGAAATAATTACGTCGAGGTTTTTATAAATTTTTTCATCTATTTTGTGTAAAAAGATACAGAAAGACATAAAAAAAAATCTAACCTATTAAATAGGTCATTTGAGGTCAAAAGGGGTCAGAATTAAAAACAGGTACAGGCCCCCACTTTACTACAACTATTAATGTTTTATCAAAATTTACAAGATAGTTCATAAGAATTCTCAACAATTTTCATTTTTACCTATAGTGTTACCTTAGCAACCATTTCTATGTGTAACTAAGGAAAGTAATTTAAAAACAAGGCCATATAGATGGCTGCAGTCGCGTGCTTAGTGTTTACCGACCGACCGACCAACCTACCAACTGACCGAAATTACTGAACATGTTTAAAAATGTTGAAATGTTTAAAAACAGTTATGTTTTTTTAATTTACACGTGCGTAGCTTGTCACTTTTGACGTGCTCGTATAACGTAATTTCGAGTTGAAAAGTAAGTCAAGAAAACAGAAATCGGGCAAAAAGAGTGCGCATTAACATTTAACGCAAAAATCTGCGCACTCATGGCAATTTTGTAAACGCTTAAAATTGCCTGAAACGTACTCTTATTTCATCGAAAATAAATTTTGAAAATTTTAAACGTGCGTACGCATGCGTTACATGCACTACGCACGTAATTGTATTGCAATATGATGATTTATACCCTGAAATTTATGAGTACCAAATTTTATTTAATTGTGATTCATGGTTGTGAAGATATGATTACAAACGTGATTTCGTTAAATCGTGCGTAGACCGCGTAATTTTTTATTGCGCACCGTGAAAACATAACCACATCGATTCCTGGCCATAAGGAATATACTGTGAAAAATTGACTTAGCTAGATTAAACTGATATCAAGATAAGGTCAGAAAGCGATAAAACGCATAGTGATACCGGACCGACAGACAGACCGACAGACCGACAGACCGACAGACCGACAGACCGACCGACCGACCGACATAGTGAACTATAGAGTCGCTTCCACGCGACTAAAAACGAAAAAAAATTGCGTTTTCATAAATACAAAGAATTGGTTGCATTTGTAATTTTTTACCTATAGTGTATTGTTTCTATACGTAGCTAAGTACAATACTTTTAATACGGGGTTTCATGACTACAAAAAATTGATTACATTTTCCCAAATTTACTTATCTACTGAATCCCTGAAAATGTCTGATCTTGTAAAAGGGTCATTTGTTGGGTCAAATTATGTCAAAATGTATTATTTATTTTATCTTAGAATGTGTTTCTATGCGTAACTAAAGATCATTGTTTTTTGTTAAATACAGTTGATATGAGTTGGTAAGTGGCCACCCTCGGAACGTGGAAAAGTGGCCGCTTATGGGAGATTCTGCCGATTAAGGGCCAAAATCACGTATTATGGCTATGCACGATATTCTTAACGCAACGCGCCTCTCAATTTTCCAGCTAATTGTATTATCATTTATAATCAGGTGGTTTAGTATTTTTTTAGCATTTTCAGACAAATTTTAAAAGCTTTTATCATATGAAAAATGGTCGGTCAAAATTTAAATAATATCTCAATATTAGTTACCATAGTATTTGTTGCTATGCACAACTAAGGGAAATTAAATAATTATCAGATAATTATTAATTAATAATTACTACTGAATCCAACCATCACAGTAAACAAAATATAGAATTTAAAACCAATATTTAGTATTGTGCGATATTTTACATGCTGACCTTAAATGAAATTAAATTTCATATCAGGGCTTCAATATTTGTTATGTAGCATTAACATACGCCTGAGTATCTCATTGACTTTTGATTTTTTCAGTTTTGGGGAGGGGAAAGTGGTGGATCCAAGAGTTTGAAATAGTTAGAGGTTGGAGGCGAGGGTCTAAAAACTTAACTTTATGTCCTATCTTTTGCATTGCATTTTTTAATGGATGGAGGAGTTTGAATCCGTCTATTGGTTGGGGCAATGGTAGCGACAGTGTGGGTGGTACTTGTCTGCATGAATTTGACACTCTATAGTGGATGATCTGTTTTGTTACTGAATCATGGATCCGGAACGACACACCACCAGAGCGTTTTAATGTAGGCGGTTATTTCGCGTTCACCACAAACCTTTCTGTTCCTGAGCTTCTGGAAGTTCACTGGTTGCTGATAAAACACCACAGACTACCATGCGTACCTAGTTGTTGCAAATGCCTACCTACCTATCAGGTAAAGAGTCAACACTGGGTGGAACTATGTTGACCCATCTACATAGTGGCGTGGACTTTATTAGAACAGCAAAACCACAGGCATGTATACTACTTATCTGTGGCGACCTGTACAAACTGAAGTTTAATTCCCTTCTATTATATATGTGGCAATCAGTTAAAACAGGTGGTTAAGTCCCCCACTAGAGGAAATAGCATACTTGATGTGATCATTACTAACGTTAATGACATGTATGATATCCGTTTTATCAAATCCAAAATAGGACATAGTGACCATAACGTAATCATAATGTCCCCAAAAACGTGTAAATCCGACAATAGCTTAATCAACAGATCTTGTAGACCAATGCCCCAGTCCGAGATTAATGCTTTTGGTCGATGGATTCAAAGTGTTTCTTGGGACACTGTATTAGGCACCCCCAATGTCCAATCCAAAGCAGACCTTTTTTATGAACTAGTCAATAGTGCTGTTGAAAGGATCTTCCCAACCAAAAATGTTAATGTTCATCCCAATGATAAGCCATGGATGAACAATACTATTAAAAAACTTAGCAATGGTAATGAACCATTAAGGAAACAAAACTATCCAGGAAATTAAAGTATGTAAGAAACGCCACTTCCAGAGCAATGTTACCGAAAACGTACCCTCCTTCGCTAGAAATGTTAAGGCCCATTTCTCTTACCCCCACCCTGTCTAAAATAGCTGAACGCAAAGTAACTAGTAATTAGTAATTGACGCCATCAAACCAAAACTAGACATTAGGCAATATGGAAACCAAAATGGCGTCTCCACAACCCACTGCCTAATAGACATCCACCATTTTCTTGCTTCCAATACTGATGTGGCAAGTAATATTTGCACTCTAGTACTTACCGACTTTAGGCGTTTGACCTGGTCGATCACACTATAACAGTGTCTAAATTATTAGATCTCAATATCCCTGCCTCCTTGTTGAAGTGGATAATTGACTTTTTGATTGAAAGACGCCAAAGAGTCAAATACAAAGACGTATATTCGCAGTGGGTCATCCTTACTGGGGGTGTTCCCCAAGGAACCCTACTTGCTGTTTTTATATTCCTGGTCGTTATTAATAACGCTCTTGATGGGTCAAATGAAGCTGGAATTCCGGTCTGGAAGTATGTTGACGATCTTACCTTAGTGGGAAAAATTAAGCCATTGGAGAATAGTATAATTCAAAATTCCATCAATATACTCTCCCAATGGGCGTCCGATAACAAATTGAAACTAAATCCCGCTAAATGCCAAATATTCCAAGTTTTCTTTGGCCGCCGCTTACTTCCAGACCGGAATTTCACAATTAATGGTACTGTGTTACCACTTGCTGATAAAGTCAAATTACTAGGTGTCGTGATTGATAATGATCTTAGATGGGAGAGCAATACAAATGAAATAGTTAAGAAGGGGAACCAAAAACTATTCATGTTGAGACTTCTCAAGCTAAGTGGTTTCAATAAGAAGGAGCTTTCCATTGTATTTAAGGTCTACATCATACCCGTTTTAGAATACGCCCCCCCCCCCCAGTTTGGCATTTTGGTATAGCCCACGCACAATCCAACCTGATTGAACGCGTCCAGAAAAGGGCTTGTAGGTGTATAATAATAGGCTATGAGAACTATACATCATACGATGCGGCCCTGAATGAGTAAAGCCTGGTTTCCTGTCGACGTAAGAACATCACTTTTGTTGCGACTACGTCGATTTGTCGTAATAAATGTGGATTTTACAGGAAACCGATTACGATCGAAAATTTATAAAATTGACGCAACGTAAGAAAAATGGTAACGACAAACGATTTTACCGGAAACCGATGAAGGCTGGTTTCCTGTCGACGTAAGAACATCACTTTTGTTGCGACTACGTCGATTTGTCCTAAGAAATGCGGATTTTTACAGGAAACCGATTACGATCGAAAATTTATAAAATCGACGCAACGTAAGAAAAATGGTAACGACAAACGATTTTACAAGAAACCGATGACCTACCAATTGTTGCGTTACGACGTTGTCTTCCGATTTCACAGGAAACCGGGATTTTTGATATTACGCTTTTGAACGCCCTTGCGTTACGTTTCGTACGTCTATTACGAAAGTTGAATTGAAGTCAACTTTCGCAAGAGACGTAAGGGCAATTCTTCTGTTCTATTTGTCGGTAGAAACGTCGCGTAAATGAAAATTTGCAACAAGATAAGATATAGAAAGCCCCTCTTTCGCTGATCTCTCTCTCGCTTCTCTCTCTCTCCTCGGCTTATATCTTTCGCTGATCTCTCTCTCGCTTTTTCTCTCTCGCTGATCTCTTTCGCTGATCTCTCTCTCGCTGATCTATTTCTCTCTCTCTCTATCTCAATCTCTCTCTATTAGCAGGGTAACTTAGCACTTTTTTTGTGCACTTTGTGACAAAAGCACCAAATTTGGCACAAACCTTCTTTAGGGTATATCTAACAATCCAAGAAGGGGTGCCCAAAAATCGGAACAATTTAAGGACGTCATTTGGACCACGCCCTTTTTTTAGTATTACGTAATTAGGAGAAAACTTAAATTTCGTATATACATACCAAGTTTGGTATCAAATTAAAACTCATGAGATGTACATTGCAATACACACATACAAAATATATGATTTCTCTTCAGACGGAATATATAGGTCAAATAATGTAATTATCTGTCATATTGAAGGGGATTGAAGGCCAATATTGTGCTATGTTATGAACATTGTAGTTATAAGAACAACAACATTCATTTTTGTAATAAAACTACTAATATATATTTATCCTGTACCAGTTACTTTCCATTAACATAATATTAGGAACCACTGAAAAAAAGTATATAAAATATATACTGTATCAAACTTGGCTAAATAATCACTGGACTAAGTAAACAGACAAAAGACCACTTGACTGACAATTATGGCGTTAGCTCTCCATCTCTCCATCTCTCCATCTCTCCATCTCTCCATCTCTCCATCTCTCCATCTCTCCATCTCTCCATCTCTCCATCTCTCTATCTCTCTATCTGTCTATCTCTCTATCTCTCTATCTCTCTCTCTGATCTCTCCCTCGCTGATCTCTCTCTCTTGCTTATCTCTCTCTCTCTCTCTCGTTAATCTCTCTCTCTTGCTGATCTCTCTCTTGCTGATCTCTCTCTCTTTCTCTCTCTCGCTGATATCTCTCTCTTACTGATCTATCTCTCTCGCGGATCTCTCTTTCTCGCTGATCTCTCTGTCGCTTATCTCTCTCTCGCTGATCTCTCTAGCGGATCTCTCGCTGATCTCTCTCTCTCTCTCTCTCTCTCTCGTTCTCTCTCTCTCTCTCTCTCTCGTTCTCTCTCTCTCTCTCTCTCGTTCTCTCTCTCTCTCTCTCTCTCTCTCTCTCTCTCTCTCTCTCTCTCTCTCTCTCTCTCTCTCTCTCTCTCTCTCTCGTCTCTCTCTCTCTCTCTCTCTCTCTCGTTCTCTCTCTCTCTCTCTCTCTCGTCTCTCTCTCTCTCTCTCTCTCTCTCTCTCTCTCTCTCTCTCTCTCTCTCTCTCTCTCTCTCTCTCTCTCTCTCTCTCTCTCTCTCTCTCTCTCTCTTAATCTCTCTCTCTCGCTGATCTCTCGCTTGCTGACCTCGATCTCTCTTTTTCTCTCTCACTGATCTCTCTCGCTGTTATATCTCTCGCTGATCTCTCTTTCTCGCTGATCTCTCTGTCGCTTATCTCTCTGTCGCTGATCTCTCTAGCGGATCTTTCGCTGATCTCTATCTCTCTCGCTTATCTCTTTCTATCTCTCGCTGATCTCTCTCGCTGATCTCTCTCTCGCTGATCTCTCCCTCACTGATCTCTCTCGCTGATCTCTTTCTCTCTCTAGCTGATCTCTCCCCTGCTGATCTCTCTCTCTCTATCTATCTCTCTTGTTGATCTCTCTATCTCTCTCGCTGATCTCTCTCTCTCTCGCTGATCTCTCCCTCGCTGATCTCTCTCTCGCTGATCTCTCCCTCTCTCTCTTGCTTATCTCTCTCTCTCGTTAATCTCTCTCTCGCTGATCTCTCTCTTGTTGATCTCTCTCTCTCTCTCTCTCTTAGTGCTTAGAATAGCTTCAAATCGCATTTTGAGACATTTTAGACCCTTTTGTGATTGTCGAAAAAACTTGGTTACACAAAAATACCAAAGTGCTTAAAATAGCTTCAAATCGCATTTGGAGACGTTTTAGACCATTTTGTGATTTTCGAAAAAACTTGTTAACATAAAAACACCAAAGTATTTAGAATAGCATCAAATCGCATTTGGAGACGTTTTAGACCATTTTGTGATTTTCTAAAAAAGTTGTTAACATAAAAACATCAAAGTGTACAGAATAGCTTCAAATCGCATTTGGAGACGTTTTAGACCATTTTGTGATTTTTGAAAAAACTTGTTAACATAAAAACACCAAAGTGCTTAGAATAGCTTCAAATCGCATTTGGAGACGTTTTAGACCATTTTGTGATTGTCGAAAAAACTTGGTTACACAAAAATACCAAAGTGCTTAAAATAGCTTCAAATCGCATTTGGAGACGTTTTAGACCATTTTGTGATTTTCGAAAAAACTTGTTAACATAAAAACACCAAAGTATTTAGAATAGCATCAAATCGCATTTGGAGACGTTTTAGACCATTTTGTGATTTTCTAAAAAAGTTGTTAACATAAAAACATCAAAGTGTACAGAATAGCTTCAAATCGCATTTGGAGACGTTTTAGACCATTTTGTGATTTTTGAAAAAACTTGTTAACATAAAAACACCAAAGTGCTTAGAATAGCTTCAAATCGCATTTGGAGACGTTTTAGACCATTTTGTGATTGTCGAAAAAACTTGGTTACACAAAAATACCAAAGTGCTTAAAATAGCTTCAAATCGCATTTGGAGACGTTTTAGACCATTTTGTGATTTTCGAAAAAAATTGTTAACATAAAAACACCAAAGTATTTAGAATAGCATCAAATCGCATTTGGAGACGTTTTAGACCATTTTTTGATTTTCGCAAAAACTTGTTAACATAAAAACACCAAAGTGTTTAGAATAGCTTAAAATCGCATTTGGAGACGTTTTAGACCATTTTGTGATTTTCAAAAAAACTTGTTAACATAAAAACACGAAAGTGCTAAGAATAGCTTCAAATCGCATTTGGAGACGTTTTAGACAATTTTGTGATTTTCGAAAAAACTTGATTACACAAAAACACCAAAGTGCTTAATTAAAATAGCTTCAAATCGCATTTGGAGACATTTTAGACCATTTTGTGATTTTCGAAAAAACTTGTTAACATAAAAACACCAAAGTGCTTAGAATAGCTTCAAATCTCATTTTGATACGTTTTAGACCATTTTGTGATTTTCGAAAAAACTTGTTAACATAAAAACATCAAAGTGCTTAAAATCACATTAGAAACCGTTTTAGACCATTTTGAGCATTTCGATAAAACTTTTCACACAAAAACATCAAAGAGCACAAAATAGCTTAATATCGTATTTAAAAACGTTTTTGATCATTTTGAGCATTTCGACAAAAAATTTTCACACAAAACTGCAAAGTGCACAGAATAGCTTCAAATCGCATTTGGGGACGTTTTAGACCATTTTGTGATTTTCGAAAAAACTTGTTAACATAAACACACCAAAGTGCTTAGAATAGCTTCAAATCGCATTTCGAGACGTTTTAAACCATTTTGTGATTTTCGAAAAAACTTGTTAACATAAAAACACCAAAGTGCTTAGAATAGCTTCAAATCGCGTTTGGGGACGTTTTAGACCAGAGAGACACAGATTAGCGAGAGAGACACAGATCAGCGAGAGAGACACAGATCAGCGAGAGAGAGACAGATCAGCGAGAGAGAGAGAGAGACAGATCAGCGAGGGAGAGACAGATCAGCGAGAGAGAGAGACAGATCAGCGAGAGAGAGACAGATCAGCGAGAGAGAGACAGATCAGCGAGAGAGAGAGAGAGACAGATCAGCGAGAGAGAGAGACAGATCAGCGAGAGAGAGACAGATCAGCGAGAGAAAGACAGATCATCGAGAGAGAGACAGATCAGCGAGAGAGACAGATCAGCGAGAGAGAGACAGATCAGCGAGAGATAGACAGATCAGCGAAAGAGAGACGGATCATCGAGAGAGAGAGAGAGAGAGAGAGAGAGAGAGATCAGCGAGAGAGAGACAGATCAGCGAGAGAGAGACAGATAAGCCAGAGAGAGACAGATCAGCGAGAGAGAGACAGATCAGCGAGAGAGAGACAGATCAGCGAGAGAGACACAGATCAGCGAGAGAGAGATAGATCAGCGAGAGAGAGATAGATCAGCCAGAGAGAGATAGATCAGCGAGAGAGAGATAGATCAGCGAGAGAGAGATAGATCAGCGAGAGAGAGATAAATCGAAGAAATTTGGTTAATGCAATCTAGGAACAATGAAGCGCAACCAGTACGCTACTTGAAAGATATCTCTTACTTCAACGCCTAAGCCGACGGATAGGAAAAAAAGTTGTACCATACGATCTATACAGGGTTAGTTTGGCCCTTTTCATTGCTGGGACCTCAAACGATCGTACCGCGTCTTTTCTGCCTTCTAATCGGCCAATCAGTGCGAGGCGTCGTTGTGCTAGGCAACAGTACTTTCTATTGTCTTCTTTTGTCCATTGAAATCGTACAAATACCACTGCATAGCGAGATGTCTAATGCAACAATGCAACACATAGAAATGGCTGAAAAACTAATTAAATCTTAGAAAACTAAGAAGAAAAAGGTTTATGCTGTTGCTGTCGGGAAATAACCAGGTATATAATTATCCTGGCTGGAATGCCAATCAAACACTGATGGCTATCACGGAGCTTTATTCCAATCATTTTTTAGTGTTGAAAAAGCCGAAAAATATCTCAGCGAATGTGTGCAATGACTTAGAATGTACTGATGCAACTAAAGTCAATGATGCTGAAGTAAATACAGCTATTGAAAGTAACAAAATAGATACTGAATGTATCTATCTGATTTGCTAAAAGAAAACTTCGAACTTTAAATTAAAATGTCTGAAAATGAGAATAGAGTCCTGAAAGATAAATTACTAGCTAAAAACAATGATTGTGCTATTTTGTTTGAAGATGTAAAAGATATTCGACGTGAGCTTAAAGAATTTAAAAAAGAGGTTAAATCCCTACAAGGAAGAAAATAGAAAATTCAAACAGAATATAAATATTAAATTCGAAGCTCTTAAGAGCCATTGTCTGTAAAAATCAAAGATTTGGTGGCAGATGTAAAAAAATGGATTTCTCTCAAATTTTTACCATGAATAGACATTTCAATAAAAAGCATATCTACAACATTCATTTTAATTTTTAGCTTCCGTTGCCATGACAACGGTCAATTATCCAAATTTTGATGTTTTTGCCATTTTTCACAGATTTTCTATAGTGAAAAAGTACAAACTTGTATACTTATTTTAACCAAAAATACTTACAGTATACAGTTTTTGTTTATAGCAGTGTAAACAACATGTATTGAGTTCCATTTAATGTAGAAAAAAATTAATTACAAAATGGAGTTTGGTTGATACCATTATTTTAAAAAGGGGTGTTTTTAAAAAATATTTTTTTTATAAAAGTATACCTCATAAACGTACCTATAACTTCCAAAGTGGTGTTTTTAAATCAATGAGGTTTTTCAATTTGATAGTCAATAGGTTTGTCAACAATAATCACGAAAAAAATACTGGGGTAAATTTCGTACATAGGTTTTGTGTTGCCAGGAAAATACGAAAAATACAAAAAATATAAGAAAATATCAACAAACAAAACACATGAAACACAATTTAAATATGGCTAATCCAATAATAAAATGTATATGTGGCTTGTCATAATGCTACTAGAGTCATACGAATAGTTTAGATAAAATAGGAGAATGTGTTGCCAGGTTTATTTCAATTAATTGCCAGAAAAACAGTATTTTGCATTGAAATATGTAGTTGATGGAAAATAATGTTAAACTTGGAAATAATTGCGTCAATGGTTTTTATAAATTTTTAAATCTATTTTGTGTAAAGAGATACAGAAAGACCTCCCAAAAAATCTGACCTTGTAAATAGGTCATTTGAGGTCAAAAGGGGTCAGAATGCAAAACAGGACAGGTCCCCACTTTACTACAAATATTAATGTTTGACCAAAATTTACAAGATAGTTCATAACAATTCTCAACAATGTTCATATTTTACCTATAGTGTTACCTTAGCAACCATTTCTATGTGTAACTAAGGAAAGTAATTTTTTTTTTAACATAAGAAATGGCGTTTTTATAAATATAAAGAATTGATTGCATTTGTAATTTTTCTCAATTTTAATTCTACTGCATTCCATTAATGACAAACTTGACCTTGTAAATTCATTCATTTTGAGGTCAACATTTTACCATAGTAACTGTTTCTATGCGAAAATTTAAAAAAAAATAAGGGGTTTTTCATAAATAAAAAACATTTTTTCTACATATAGTTTTACATTTCTACTTTTTGCCAAATTTACTTTAAATACTGAATCCTAATAATCTCAGAAAGAAAGTCTTGACGAATCTGAATAAAGGTAAAAAAAATGACCTTTAGTTTTATCTTAAACCTGTTTACGTAGCAAATGATATTAAAAAAAAAAAATTAAATATGGAGTTTCATGAAAAAAAAAATTGTTTACATATTGAGGTCAAATGACATCAACATTTTACCTATAGTGTATTGTAGCAACTGTTTCTATACGTAAATAAGTACAATATTTTTAATATGGGGTTTCATGACTACAAACAATTAATTACATAGCTTTACTACCTTTTCCCAAATTTACTTATCTACTGAATCCCAGAAAATGTCTGACCTTGTGAAAGGGTCATTTGTTGGGTCAAGTTATGTCAAAATGTATTATTTATGTTATCTTAGAACCTGTTTCTATGCATAACTAAGGATAATTGTTTTTTTAAATACAGTTGAACCTCCCGTAAGTGGCTACACTCGGGACCTGGAAAAGTGGCCGCTTACGGGCGGTGACCCCTTACGGGAGGTTCTGCCGATAAAGGGCCAAAATCACTTATTATGGCTATATACGATATTCTTAACGAAACGAGTCTCTCAATTTTCCAGCTAATTGTAGGCCTATTATTATTTATAATCAGGTGGTTTAGTATTTTTTAGCATTTTCAGACAAATTTTAAAAACTTTTATCATATGAAAAATGGTCGGTCAAAATCTGTGTAGTTTTCTCATCTCTTCACAGTAATGTTTTTAAAACCTCTTCAAAATAAAGCTAATATATAAAGAAATACAATAAACATGCCCCTCTAATTCATAGGTCCATGCAATAAGTATCGCATTTTTCGATTGGCCGCTTACAAAAAATCTCATTTTTAGTATAAAAAGGTGCCCGCAGCTGCTTACGGTAAGCACCAAATGCACTAATTAGATAGGAAGAACAAACAGGCTTTTCAAAGTGCGTCCGTTAAGGGAGGCCGCTGCAAATAAAATATGGGGTTTTCATGACTAAAAATAATCACAGAAGAAAGTGCTTACGAATATGACCTTGTGAAACGGTAATTTGAAAATGCAAATAAGGCATGCCTGCTAATAATCTACAAATTTAAATTTGTATGAGATAAATATGCAAAATCTAAAGAATATCTCATTTTTAGTTACCATAGTAACTGCTATGCATAACTAAGGGAAATTAAATAATTATCAGATAATTATTAATTAATAATTAATACTGAATCCAACCATTACAGTAAAAAAAATATAGAATTTAAAACCAATATTTAATAATAAAGTGTGATATTTTACATGCTGACCTTAAATGAAATGAAATTTCAAATCAGGGCTTCAATATTTGTTATGTAGCATTAACATACCTGAGTATATCATTGACTTTTGATTGGTTCTATTTTGGGGCGGGGAAAGTGGTGGATCCAGGACTTTTAAATAGGTAGGGGGTTGAAGGCGAGGGTCTAAAACTTAACTTTATGTCCTATCTTTTGCATTGCAATTTTTAACTTGGGGTGGGTGGGGGCTTGGAGAAAGGGGGAGGGGATGGGATGGAGGAGTTTGAATCCGTCTATTCATTGGGGCGATAGTAGCGGCAGTGTGAGTGGTGCTTGAATGCATGCATTTGACACTCTATAGTGGATGATCGACCAAAGTGTTGCAGTTTATCTTTTTGTGGTTATAGTCGGGGGGGGGGGGGGGGTGGTAGTCGAAAGTGGTGGTGGATGGGCATGTGGGATCTGCTTAGGTTAGCAAATAAAAGAAGTAAACAAATGAAAGAGGAGCTTCAAAATAAGAGAGGAGTAATCTGTTGCAAAGATTAAAATTCACAACGATCTGATAATTTATTCAAATTTCCAGAGGATATAACCTATAAAATGACATTAAAACTGGGAATTACAGAATCTATAATTAAAAATTAATTTTTTTTCTCACAACACAACTAGAACTATATAAAACATTAAGAATTTTCTGACCAATGAGTTTCAAATCAAATAATCAAAGAAAATAAAATGTTTTTACTAATATACCATGTTTTTTTTTTTATAAAAATGCCTATGTTTCTCGCAACACTGCTTGTAGATTTTAAATTTACCCCAGTATTTTATTTTAGAAATCAATTATTAAACATTAGAACTACCTATTTGTAATAAATTAGCTAAAAAAATACACCACTTTGGGCGTTATGGTGAAGTAAAGTTTAGTTGCATTGAACAATTTAAAAAAAGTGAAAAACACCCCTTTTTAAATAAATGGTATCTCCCAAGGTATGAAATAAAAAAAAAATAAAAAAATTTGAAACAGGTACACAATGCATTGTTATTATGCATACACTAATTATTTTTTATAATTAAATGTACAACACAAAAATATCGTTCATCAAAGTAGTACCAATATCCATTTTAAAAAACCTTAAAAAAGGACAAAATTTGTCAAAAACACAAATTTGGCCGTTGCCATGGAAATATACGTGTGAAATAAAAAATACTTCATATTTGATTTCTCTCAACACGTATATAGCCATGTGCAAAATTTGAAAGAAATCCATTTTTTTTTAGTCTGCCACTCTTTTTGATATTTCTTTGATTCTTACAGACAATGGCTCTTAAGTCCGATGTAACACATTTGCAGCATACTTTACAACTGTTGCAGCAAAAAGATAAGGAAGTGACAAAACTACACGATATACTTATCTCAGCTCATAAAGATACTGCTAAAGCCAAAGATGAAGCATACGATGCAAAAATAACCCAAGTTGCTATTGACACATCTGACTTTATTACTGTGAAGGGGCATAGTGTTACTCAACATAAAACCTGTCCCCAACTTGGTCTGCACGATAGATGTTCCTCTCCTCAAGAACAGTCTATACATCTGACCTCATTGGACCTCCCGAAACAAAATCGGTCTTATGTAGAACCAAATTGTGACAGTAAAGTTATCGATGATTCTCGGACTTATTCTGAGCAGCTAATTGACACTCTATATAACGCATTGGACACGACTAGCCCTACTGATAATGTAACGAAGAGTACTGGAAAAGTTGATTCTTATCAACTAAAGCTACATAAATACCGTAATAAACATAAAGCACTAAGCGACACACAAAAAATTGCTGATAAAACTGCTAGTACTCAAGATTACACAATTCCAGCTGACGTTCTGATTATTGGCGATTCAATGATTAAACATCTTCGTCCCAAACGATTAAGTAATTCTACTGAAAAAAAGGTGATATGCCACACTATGCGTGGTGCAAAAATAGAAGACCTCGCGCATTGTGCCAAGCGTCTTGCAGTAAAACATGGTGTTGAAAGAGTGATTGTTCATGTGGGAACTAACAATAGAAATGACAGTTCAGACACTTTGACCTCAAAAACGACATCGCTGTGTGAAACCTTGAAGCCTATAAAGTGCACAGTTTCCTCCATCATACACCGACGCAACCAGACAGTCTCGAAATGCGATGATGATGTAGAGAGAGCAAATCACCATATGAAACTCATATGCAAAGAGAATGGCTGGGGATTTATTGATAATACAAATATTCCATTCATGAAACTATCTTCTGATGGAGTTCATCTTAGCCCACGAGGAACAAGTACTCTGGCGAAGAACATTATTGATCACATAAGTAGTGAGTCGGCGATGAGTCCACCTCCGTCATTTTTTCTCCTCTCAAATCAGTACCAATCAATTCGTCAGAGAGAATGCGTCAATCATCAACAAGGGACTATAAAAATCGATGCAAGAAAAGAAAGAAAAGAGTGGTTCAAGTACCTGGAACTTGTACGACAGCTGATAAATCCACGAAAACCTACATACAAAAATTAAATTCAAATTCTGCAAATTCGTCATTTATATTTTGTTTGCTAAATGCTCGTTCATTGCGTAACAAAAGTGATGAATTCACAGACTTTGTTGTTAGTAATGACATTGATATCGTGTCTGTGTCTGAAACATGGATTCGACCTGATGACAACCTCTCCATTGGAAACATAACTCCACTTGGATATTGTTTCAAACATGTTCCTAGATTGGATAAAATTGGTGGAGGGGTTGGAATTTTATTTAAATCTAGTCTAAGTGTTAATATGAAAAATGATGTAAATGTTTATTCTTCATTTGAATCAATACATTTACAGTTTACATTAAGTTCAAAAACAATTTATATTGTATGCATCTATAGACCACCGAGTTCACCGACTTTCTTAATGAATTTGAAAATATGATTTTTGATTATCTCATTATTCCATCAGAAGTAATTTTTTTGTGGTGATTTTAATATCCACATTGATGAAAATGAGAATATCGCTGCAAATAAATTTAATCGTCTATTGCAGTCTTTCAATTTTATACAGCATGTAAATGAACCTACGCATGATGGTGGTCATTGTCATGATCTCATTATTACTAGAGATGTTTCTCTGATCTCGGGGATCACTGTAAAACCGGGTATCTCTGATAATTTTTCTATACTTTGTAGTCTCGACTTCAAGAAACCACCTCTTCCTAAATCTAAAATTAAAATCCGAAATATAAACAGTATTGATACAACAATATTTTCAAATGACATACAAGCTCGGTTGTCTGATATGCATGATGGTACTTTGCAAGAAAATATTGAAAGATACTGCTCTTTAAGAGAAGTTATGGATCAACACGCACCTTTAAAAACAAAATGTATCAAACTAAATTCTTCAAAACCGTGGTATAATGATGAAATTAGATCTGCGAGAATACTCCGTCGCGTATTTGAGAGAAAATGGATGAAATCAGAAAATACATTAGATAGACAGAAATATTGTCATCAGTGGTGTATTGTTAATATGCTTGTTGAAAGTGCTAAGAAACAATATTATTCTGATCTGGTCGAAGATTGCTCAGGTGATCAGAAGAAGCTGTTTAAAGTTGTAAACAATCTTTTACACTGTTCTAAATCGTCTGTGCTTCCATTTTCTCACTCAGATGAATTGCTTGCAGAAAGATTTTACGTATTTAAAAAAAATAAAATTGTTAATATTCGTAAACTTCTTGTTAAAGATAGTGCTGGAAGTTTGTCTCATTACTTTAATAACGACGTATGCTGTGAAAATTATAATTGTCCCTCCCTTTGTAAATTTGAACCTGCAAGTGAAAAAGAAATTTTTGAAATTGTCAAAAACTCGCCTGCTAAATCTTGCAGTTTTGATCCAGTTCCTACTCTGTTAATTAAGAGAAATGCTGTTGTTTTTGTTCCACTAATTACACGTGTCGTTAATCTGTCTTTGGAAACTGGGGTTTTCCCAGATATTTGTAAAATCTCGCACATACGTCCTCAATTAAAGAAATCGGGTCTTGATCCTGAAAAGCTATCCAATTACAGACCAGTATCAAATCTGTGTTTTCTTGGAAAAGTAATGGAAAAAGTGGTATCTAAACGTATACTATCACATGTAAAGGATAATTCTTTACTTGACCCGTTTCAATCAGCGTATAAAGTACATCACAGTACTGAAACTGCACTGCTGCGCGTTAGCAATGATATACTTCATGCGATGGATGTTGGAAAAGTAACTGCTTTAATTTTACTTGATTTGAGTGCTGCGTTTGATACGGTAGATCATAGTATTCTGACTGAGAGGTTGCATGCTTCTATTGGTGTTGAGGGATGTGCACTAAGATGGTGTCAATCATAGTTGGAGGACAGACCTCAACACATTTGTATTAGAGAGGTAATCTCTCAACCTACCACTTTAAATTACTCTGTTCCGCAAGGATCTGTGTTAGGTCCACAATTGTTTACAATTTATGTATATCCTATTCGTGATATCATTAAGAAATATAATCTTAGCTATCATGTTTACGCTGATGACACTCATATATATATATCGTTTAAACCTAACATGACACAGAGTGAATTATCAATTGATTTGCTTGAAAAATGTATCTCTGAAATTCGTGTCTGGATGGCCAAAAACGTTTTGAAATTTAATGATTATAAGACTGAGTACATTCTATTTGGTTCTCAACAACAATTAGAGAAAATTCCATCTAGGAGGGTTTCCATTGGTAACTTTTGTACTAAAAATACTACACAAGTTAGAAATCTTGTAATTCTGGATTCTAATATGACAATGACGGCTCATATTTCTAAAATTACGTCTGCATCGTCATATCATTTAAGAAATATTCGAGGCATCAGAAAATACTTAAATCGTGCAGCTGCTGAGCAACTTGTACATGCATTTGTTAGTTCGCGTCTCGATATGTGTAACTCCTTGTTATTTGGTCTCCCACAAAAACAACTCCACAGGCTTCAGCTGATTCAAAATACAGCGGCACGAGTTGTTAAAAAACTATGCACACATATCAAATACCTTGGAAACTTTGCATTGGCTTCCTGTTAGGTACCGCATTGTTTTTAAGTCTATTAATGGCATGGCTCCTGAATATATTTCTGACATGCTTAGGCTGTATGTTCCCAGACGGAATCTGCGTTCTAGTGATACGCTGCTTCTACATCAACCTAAGTCTCACCACTCATGGGGAGACAGAGATTTCACCGTTACTGCTCCTCGTCTATGGAATGCTCTACCGAGCTCTATAAGATTTTGCAAAACTCTTGATACTTTTAAAAAATTATTAAAAACACATTTATTCATTAAGGCATATGGAAATCACGAGGTTTCTTAAAGTTCTAGAATTTTATAGCATACTTTTTCCTGACCAGCATTATCTTTGGGGTGCCTCTGTCTTGGTTGTTGTCTCTGAGCACCCGGTCGTCTGTGGCAAGGCAAATGTGTATCCTGTTCCTTTGTTTGGTCACCTAGGTAGGGGTCCGGGACGCGATTTTTTTTTTCGTACATAAGTTGGGGACCCCTCATGAAACGTCACAAAATAAACATGAATAATTCATCAGTTAAGTTAAATTTGTTGTTCCGTGTGCACCCAAGCGTATAGCAACAAGAAGTGATTTACACAACTAGTCCAGTCCCTAAGGGGAGAAAAAGGGGTGGGATGTTACCAGACTGGATACAAATTTTTCAGTATAGCAGTTTGGTAGAGTATAGTGTGGAGATGCCAAAACAAAGTTACTGGAAATCTGATTTGACCTCTGTGACCTCTGACCTCAATTTTTATATTTTTCTATTATATAACTAAAAATCGCCATATCTTGACAACGCATGGACATTTTACATTTATTTTTTTTTCAAAATGCTTGGAAGATATATATTTATATTCGCTATAATGAAAAAAATTGTACAAAAATGGCCGCAAAGGCTTTATTTTTCAGTTTGACCTTTGACCTTGATTGCCTAATATCTCAATAACACGCAATCTCAGAGATTTGAGAATGGGCTCAAAATGTTAAGAAAATAAATCTAATATTTAGTCTAATAGAAACTTTTTTCAAAAAATTACCATAAATTAAGCTTTTTTGACCCTTGACCTCTAATGTTTGAATATGTCAATATCTCGGTAACTATTTGTCCTAAAAAGTTCAGTTTGGTGTCAAATTGTTTAGAATATACACATTTATATTTGCTCTAACAAAATATTTTGTCAGAATTCAATTGGAAATGTCATTTTGAGCTATGACCCATCGTTTTGCATATATTTAGCAATTAATAATCTATAAAAAGAGATCGAGAGAGGGGGTTGGGGTGGATGGAGAGACACATATTTTTGTTACATGTTACACAAATCTTAAACTCTGTCTACACTATAACATTTTTATGCGACAAAAAAATGTGATGTGCCCATATATGGACACGATGAATGACATATCACTACCATATTTGGGCACATCACACCTTTTTTGTTAAACTAGTTTATAGTGTAGACAAACATGTAAAAAATATGTGTCTCTCCATCACCCCAACCACCTCCCCCTCTCTCGCTTTTCCAATGCTACTGCATGCATCTATACACATCAAAATGGCCGGAATTGTACTGGAAAGTTTTTAGCTACATTTGAAAATAAGTCCCAGAGGATGGGTGTATTGTAATGTTATCAGAATTATGGCAATTGTTTGTAATGGGAAAGTTTTAAAACTACGTTTGAAATATTTGCTAATAATATCACATGCTATTAAAGATATACTTATTTTCCCCCTGACAAAAGTAATTTTGACAAATATTTTTGTTGAATATGCAATTTTAATGTCACACATAATAGTTTCACCAAAAATTGGATTGAAAAAACATGATATAGTGCATACCCAAAAAAACTGTAATTCAAAGCAAAAAATAGGCTGGAAGTCAATGTGATTTTGGTTAAATTAACTGTTTATTTTGTCTTTAAAGTGATATTTACTCTATTTTTTAGATTAGCTCTTTGATTAAACACCTCTTCAAATGCAGTGAAGATCTTAAGTGTTGCCTTGTCTTACTAATCTTTCTTAACTTCTCTTTGAACGATCGTAATCAATATTTGTTGAGGTATAATATTTCCCTCTAATATATGGTAATGCCTGTTTTATTGAGTCAAATGCTTTCTCTTTCTCTAATAATCTCTAAATCAAAGATTTGGTGATATTCATTTCCTTTTTAGTCGCGTGGAAGCGACTCTATAGTTCACTATGTCGGTCGGTCGGTCTGTCTGTCTGTCTGTCTGTCGGTCTGTCTGTCGGTCTGTCTGTCTGTCTGTCTGTCGGTCCGGTATCACTATGCGTTTTATCGCTTTCTGACCTTATCTTGATATCAGTTTAATCTAGCTAGGTCAATTTTTCACAGTATATTCCTTATGGCCAGGAATCAATGTGGTTATGTTTTCACGGTGCGCTATAAAAAATTACGCGGTCTACGCACGATTTAACGAAATCACGTTTGTAATCATATCTTCACAACCATGAATCACAATTAAATAAAATTTGGTACTCATAAATTTCAGGGCATAAATCATCATATGGCAATACAATTACGTGCGTAGCGCATGTAACGCATGCGTACGCGCGCTTAACATTTTCAAAATTTATTTTCGATGAAATAAGAGTACATTTCAGGCAATTTTAAGCGTTTACAAAATTGCCATGAGTGCGCATATTTTTGCGCGCGCACTGCGCGTTAAATGTTATTGCGCTTTTTTTTTTCCCGATTTCTGTTTTCTTGACTTACTTTTCAACTCGAAATTACGTTATACGAGCACGTCGAAAGTGACAGGCTACGCACGTGTAAATTTAAAAAAAATAAATGTTTTTAAACATTTCAATATTTTTAAACATGTTCAGTAATTTCGGTCAGTATAGTTCACTATGTCGGTCGGTCGGTCTCTCTCTCTGTCTGTCGGTCTGTCGGTCTGTCTGTCGGTCTGTCGGTCTGTCTGTCGGTCCGGTATCACTATGCATTGTAGCACGCGACTTAATGGCTGTTGGCCTTGTTATTTTAGTTGATTGACAAACTGTATAAGATGGTCCTACTGTATAAAGCCTTATATATTGGTTTATTTACTTCTAGTCGGTCTCTGATTTTGGTTTTTGATTACTTTTGTAAATTTTTGTGTACATGTTATAATGTTCGTTTGGTCGGTAATGGTTGATGTCAGTTTTGTCATGTTTTTGTGGATTAAAGTATAATTATTATTGCTTCTCTTAATTTCTTCTGGTTTCAAAGATTTTGTTGTATAGTGTTATGAGCTGGATGTGTTATTGCCTCATCAAGCCAAGATGGTAATTTTGACTGCTCACTGGTTTGTTTTCCTTTTATATTCCACTACAGTATGTTCTTGAAAAGAAATCAACTTTGTAATTAATTTGTCTTTGATCCTTTTCAGATTTCTAATATTTTAAACATATGTTTTTCTTTTCTTCGCTTTTTCCTCACTGTTTCAAACATTTTATTTTTTCAGCATACTTCAAGCAATTAATTGATAATTAGGTCATATGTTTTATGAGTATCAAATCGTATTGGTTAATTCTTCTTTTCTTTCTTTAAGATCCTGATTTTCTTTCTTTTTTTAAAATGTTATTTAACTTTTAAGTTTATCAAATTTTTTGTTGATATTAAGTGTTGCTCTTACGGTGTAGGCCTACCATGCGATGGAATTATATATTGAAATTAAATTAAACATTAAGTTTTAAGAAAATTGTAAAAGGCTAAATAGGATATTGAATGTAGTTCTGGTCCATTAAATCTATATTTTAGGTATATTATTATAAGTATGAAACACGCACGCTTAACAGTATATCCTGGTCATACCTCAAACTGGCATTTCCAGTAAAAATATGATAACATCTTCTATTAGAGCTAATATAAATGTTTACATTTTGAACATTTTGACAACAAGTTGAACTTTTTATGACATTTGGTTACAGAGATACAGACATATTTAAACATTAAAGGTCAAAGGTCAGTAAATGACATTTCCTGTGGATTTGGAAGAACATGTTTAATTAGAGTATATATAAATATGTATGCTCTTAACAATTTGAAACAAATTTCAAGAAATTTTGACCAGTAGTTATTGAGATATAGTAAGCCGAGGTCAAAGGTCAAAACATTGAGAAATTACATTTCCGGTCGTTTTTTTGAAAAAAGTTCTATTAGAGCGAATATAAATATGTACCCTCTGATCTATTTGACACCAATATCATTTCAATTGTCAAACCCGTTGCGGAGATATGGCTGTTTAAGATAGAAATATAAAAATTGAGGTCAGAGGTCACAGAGGTCAAATCAGATTTCCAGTAACTTTGTTTTGGTATCTCCATATCATGTTCTATCAACATGCCAAAGGGCACACTTGTATCCACTATGGTAACATCATTTCCCCTTAGGGACTGGACTAAACTGCGATACGATTCTTTCTACAATAGGCCTAGGATTCTAGGTCAATTCACGTAATTGCCTCGCCTTCGCACACTCTTTTTCACACACACGTCTAGGCCTTACGGCGAAGCTGAAATGATGCCTGGAAAAGCAATCCCGTTCCTCATCAAGCATAATACTTTTTTACCACATATACTGTTCTAAATAAATACTAATAGTACAAAAAGTAAAAGTTCCACAAAAAAATACCTGGCGTTTGGTAGAGAATTACCGTTAAAGTTGGTAAATATTCCAACGATTTCTTACGAAATAGCGAGGCTGAAACAACTGGTGGCGCACTATAACTAGACTGTACTATTATTATCACGGTTTATAAGAAATATATAGGCAAGTTATTTATTATCAAAATAGATTTATTCTTTATTTTTTTAAATAAATTTGGTGAATACAAATTTATATTAACTCTAAAATTGAAATTTAGAGTTAATAATTATCCCCCGACATTAAAACATTTATAATTACAAATGGCTTCAACTGTTCGTATAATGGTTTCTCCCGACAGGAAATACAGCAGCAATAATGCTAAGTTTATACCGTAGGATGTACATAGTGACTGATATGATTTAACTGTGAAACATATAGAACACATATTCCTAGTAATAAACACCAATGCAATAGTAAATTTAAATTATTAAATAAAATACAAACATCAAATATTTGTTTTGTTTCAATGTAATTGTATTTATTCTCATGTTTAATATTTTTCAAGGTACAGGATTTCCTGGCATATATCGATAAAATTTTCGTTCGAGTTTCTTCAGTAACATCTGAAAATGAGGTTTGTATAGTATCTTCTGCAGCACCAACACACTTTGCGATTAGATTAAACAACTCATATGGCACAATTTCAGATATGTCAACATCATTAATGTCTGCTGCTCTTGGAGGCCATTCACTCTGCATACCTTTGTTTGATTTGATGGCATTATTTACTATCGTACCTGCAAGTATATTTTATAGCATTCGATGAATGAAACATAGTAATAATAAATTTATATAAAGCATATACTGTATTGTGTACAGCATTTATGATCGACACCACTTACTATCATAACAGTTTTGTTTTTTGAGTGCATACAGCTTTCACCTCTTTGATCCACAGCATTTCCTTAATTATGCAATAACATTTATTGTTGTTATTTAAAAATAAACCAATATATACAAGTTATTGTATTTTAACCGTACCTGCAAAATATAGAGTCCTTAGTTTGTCTCTATTGTCACCATCAGTGGAGATTTCGTGTGTTGTAGAAGTAGTTGGAATATGTATGTCATACTCTGATGATTCATCTGTCTCCGTTGTACTTTTTCCTGATGACAAAAATGGATCAGCCACAAATCCAGGGGATACATTGCTAAAGTACACCAGAACTGATTCATTTCTAATTAAGAAAAAATAAACAAAATATTTAGTTTGACCAATCCACAAAAAGATTTTTTTTTAAATTATCCCTGGTGAAATAATCATTTAATATAAACACACTAAGCAACTTGTGGGTGAATGAAAAATTAGGTTAGGATAATCCATCCTGAGCTTCTTCTTCAACACGTCTGATCTATAAATAACACATTAATTGATTATAATTAATTGTAACACAGATACAATGAAGAAATTATTACAGTAACTGGATCTCAAAAATATTACAATTATTTCATCGTTTTTAAGAAGGGATCGACAGCCTACCTTATAGTTGACAAGTAAACATTTTCTGTTTTTTCAATTGATTTCATGAAAAGCTTTTGGAGTTTTGCGAGTCTTGGTATCTCCTGTCCATACTGTAACCGTTTATCAATTACATCTCTGCAAAATACCTTATAGCTTTGCTTATATGTTAAAAAAACACTTTCCAATTCCCTGTAAATAATAATAAATATTATTAAAATATATTTTATTTTTTTATAGATTTTTGTGTTTAAAAATTCAACATTTAGACTGAAGCAAATAAAAAAAAAATTAAAAATGTAAATTCAAAAAACCAACAAGAGTTTTAGAAAGTTACGTTTTACTCACTTTCCAGAATATAGAGCCTATATTGGTATTTAACTAAAATTAATTGTGTAGCCTACTGAATAATATATACTGTATAAAATAATATGGCCTAGGGCCTAGGCCTACGTAGTAGTACTGGTACTACAGTAGTAGAAAGCCCAATCAACAACCAAGCACAGAAACTCTAAATAAGGGCACAATATAGATCTAGGCCTATCTATAGATATATAGATCAGTAGCACCCTATATACTGTATCATTTAACTATATTATTAACTCTTAGAGTATTCTGATAATAATCGAAACCAAATATTACCTTTTTTAGTCGAGATGTATCAGTATATCGCCTGTAACAGGTAGCATGAAAACCTAAGCCTGGATGCTCGTGTACGACATCGTCAAACAAGAAGCTCCGTCAAATGTATGGCGATTTCCTTGCCGTCTCCATCTAATTTTATCCAACTCTTTGAACAGAGCAACACTTTATTCCATCGAATCTCAGTAATTGGACTGATAATTTCATTTGAATGCTTGTAAATTTGTAAAAAACATTTCAACTTTACTTTGTCTGAGCGAGAAGATCCTTCCTCGTCGGACGCCATTTCGTGTTTACATCGTGTGATTTTGACGTCTGCTGCCTAAACGTCGCGTATGATTGGTTTAACTGATGTCATGTGATACAAAATGGCAACTGCGAAAATATATTCTTTTATACTTTTAAAATCAAGATTTCTTTAAAATGTCAGGAAAATTTTCGTGGAACTTTTTAATACGTGATTAATTTATTTTTATGTATATGAATCAAGAGAGTTCACTTATTATGCTTAATGAGGAACAAGAAAAAATGTTTTCATCTTCACCGTAAGGCCTAGTCCACTACTATGCAAATGTGTGGAGGCTAATCGACAGCTAGACAAGACATTAAACTAAGTAGTAATTGGACATAGCCCAAAGAAAGCTTAGACCCACAAGAATAAAGAATGTGTATAATGTGTGTACTGTAATTTTTTTATTCTGCTATTTTATTATCAAACAATATGCATGTACTCAAAGAAACTTTAAAAATGCACGTATATGAACACATGAGATGGGATTAGACCCACGAGAATAAAAAATGTATTTTTGTGTAATGTTTATTGTTTAATTTTGCTGACTTAGGCCTATTACTCGGACTGTGTCATACCTAACTAACACACACGTCACACACACCAACACAGCTACTACTAGAATAGACATGGGTTTAGAGACTAGTAATTAGGCTAATAGTATCAATAGAAACTATAATTTTAACACGTAATTCTTTAGTAATAAATTATATTAAAAACACCAAACTAAAGGCTGATTATTTCGACAATCCACACAAAACGCCGCTATTCTATTAGTATTATGAAATCGCACGCGGCAACCACAGCGGAGATAGGCCTAGAATCGTACCACACTTGTGTAAACTGTCACTTCTTGTTGCTATACGCTTGGGTGCACATGGAACAAGAAAATTTAACTGATGAATTATTCATGTTTATTTTGTGACGTTTCATGAGGGGGTCCCCAACTTATGTACGAAAAAAAAAATCGCGTCCGGGACCGCGACAGAACGAGAACGGATGGGGACCCTCCAAAGAAATTGCATTTTATTTGTCAGGCATTTGTATGATTTGTTTTTATTTTTTTTTAATGCGCCTTGAGCACTCTTGAGTGGTATGTGCGCTATAAAAATCCTGTTATTATTATTATTATTATAGATCAGCGACAGAGAGATAGATCAACGAGAGAGAGAGAGATAGATCAGCCAGAGAGAGAGAGATAGATCAGCGAGAGAGAGATAGATCAGCGAGAGAGAGATAGATCAGCGAGAGAGAGAAAGATAGATCAGCGAAAGAGAGATAGATCAGCGAGAGAGAGATAGATCAGCAAGAGAGAGATAGATCAGCGAGAGAGAGATAGATCAGCGAGAGAGAGATAGATCAGTGAGAGAGAGATAGATCAGCGAGAGAGAGATAGATCAGCGAGAGAGAGAGACAGATCAGCGAGAGAGAGATAGATCTGTGAGAGAGAGATAGATCAGCGAGAGAGATAGATCAGCGAGAAAGAGAGAGATCAGCGAGAGAGAGACAGACCAGCGAGAGATAGACAGATCAGCGAGAGAGAGACAGATCAGCGAGAGAGAGACAGATCAGCGAGAGAGAGACAGATCAGCGAGAAAGAGACAGATCAGCGAGACAGATACAGATCAGCGAGACAGAGATAGATCTGCGAAACAGAGAAAGATCAGCGAGACAGAGACAGATCAGCGAGAGAGAGATAGATCAGCGAGAGAGAGAAAGATCAGCGAGAGAGAGACAGATCAGCGAGAGAGAGAAAGATCAGCGAGAGAGAGATAGATCAGCGACAGAGAGATAGATCAGGGAGAGAGAGATAGATCAGCGAGAGAGAGATAGATCAGGGAGAGAGAGATAGATCAGCGAGACAGAGATAGATCAGTGAGACAGAGATAGATCAGCGAGACAGAGATAGTACAGCGAGACAGAGATAGATCAGCGAGAGATAGATAGATCAGCGAGACAGAGAGATAGATCAGCGAGACAGAGAGATAGATCAGCGAGACAGAGATTGATCAGCGAGAAAGAGATAGATCAGCGAGAGAGAGATAGATCAGCGAGAGAGAGAGATAGATCAGCGAGAGAAACAGATAGATCAGCGAGAGAGATAGATCAGCGAGAGAGAGATAGATAAACGAGAGAGAGAGATAGATCAGCGAGAGATAGATAGATCAGCGAGACAGAGAGATAGATCAGCGAGACAGAGAGATAGATCAGTGAGACAGAGAGATAGATCAGCGAGACAGAGATAGATCAGCGAGACAGAGAGATAGATCAGCGAGACATAGAGATAGATCAGCGAGACAGAGAGATAGATCAGCGAGACAGAGATAGATCAGTGAGACAGAGAGATAGATCAGCGAGACAGAGATAGATCAGCGAGAGAGAGATAGATCAGGGAGAGAGAGATAGATCAGCGAGACAGAGATAGATCAGCGAGACAGAGATAGATCAGCGAGACAGAGATAGATCAGTGAGACAGAGATAGATCAGCGAGACAGAGATAGATCTGCGAGAGAGAGATAGATCAGCGAGACAGAGATAGATCAGCGACAGAGAGATAGATCAGGGAGAGAGAGATAGATCAGCGAGACAGAGATAGATCAGCGAGACAGAGATAGTAGATCAGCGAGACAGAGATAGATCAGCGAGACAGAGATAGATCAGCGAGACAGAGATAGATCAGCGAGACAGAGATAGATCTGCGAGAGAGAGATAGATCAGCGAGACAGAGATTGATCAGCGAGAGAGAGATAGATCAGCGAGAGAGAGATAGATCAGCGAGAGAGAGAGAGAGAAAGATCAGCGAGAGAGACAGATAGATCAGCGAGAGAGAGATAGATCAGCGAGAGAGATATATATCAGCGAGAGAGAGACAGATCAGCGAGGGAGAGACAGATCTGCGAGAGAGAGACAGATCAACGAGAGAGAGAGACAGACCAGCGAGAGAAAGACAGATCAGCGAAAGAGAGACAGATCAGCGAGAGAGAGACAGATCAGCGAGAGAGAGACAGATCAGCGAGAAAGAGACAGATCAGCGAGACAGATACAGATCAGCGAGACAGAGATAGATCAGCGAGAGAGAGATAGATCATCGAGAGAGAGAAAGATCAGCGAGAGAGAGACAGATCAGCGAGAGAGAGAAAGATCAGCGAGAGAGAGATAGATCAGCGACAGAGAGATAGATCAGGGAGAGAGAGATAGATCAGCGAGAGAGAGACAGACCAGCGAGAGAAAGACAGATCAGCGAGAGAGAGATAGATCAGCGAAACAGAGACAGATCAGCGAGACAGAGACAGATCAGCGAGAGAGAGAGATAGATCAGCGAGAGAGAGAAAGATCAGCGAGAGAGAGACAGATCAGCGAGAGAGAGAGATAGATCAGCGAGAGAGAGATAGATCAGCGAGACAGAGATAGATCTGCGAGACAGAGAGATAGATCAGCGAGACAGAGATAGATCAGCGAGACAGAGATAGATCAGCGAGACAGAGATAGATCAGCGAGACAGAGATAGATCAGCGAGAGAGAGATAGATCAGCGAGAGAGAGATAGATCAGCGAGAGAGAGATAGATCAGCGAGAAAGAGATAGATCAGCGAGAGAGAGAGATAGATCAGCGAGAGAGAGATAGATCAGCGAGAGAGAGATAGATCAGCGAGAGATAGATAGATCAGCGAGACAGAGAGATAGATCAGCGAGAGAGAGAGAGATAGATCAGCGAGACAGAGATTGATCAGCGAGAGAGAGAGATAGATCAGCGAGAGAGAGATAGATCAGCGAGAGAGAGATAGATCAGCGAGAGAAACAGATAGATCAGCGAGAGAGATAGATCAGCGAGAGAGAGATAGATAAACGAGAGAGAGAGATAGATCAGCGAGAGATAGATAGATCAGCGAGACAGAGAGATAGATCAGCGAGACAGAGAGATAGATCAGTGAGACAGAGAGATAGATCAGCGAGACAGAGATAGATCAGCGAGACAGAGAGATAGATCAGCGAGACATAGAGATAGATCAGCGAGACAGAGAGATAGATCAGCGAGACAGAGATAGATCAGTGAGACAGAGAGATAGATCAGCGAGACAGAGATAGATCAGCGAGAGAGAGAAAGATCAGGGAGAGAGAGATAGATCAGCGAGACAGAGATAGATCAGCGAGACAGAGATAGATCAGCGAGACAGAGATAGATCAGTGAGACAGAGATAGATCAGCGAGACATAGATAGATCTGCGAGAGAGAGATAGATCAGCGAGACAGAGATAGATCAGCGACAGAGAGATAGATCAGGGAGAGAGAGATAGATCAGCGAGACAGAGATAGATCAGCGAGACAGAGATAGTAGATCAGCGAGACAGAGATAGATCAGCGAGACAGAGATAGATCAGCGAGACAGAGATAGATCAGCGAGACAGAGATAGATCTGCGAGAGTGAGATAGATCAGCGAGACAGAGATTGATCAGCGAGAGAGAGATAGATCAGCGAGAGAGAGATAGATCAGCGAGAGAGAGAGAGAGAGAAAGATCAGCGAGAGAGACAGATAGATCAGCGAGAGAGAGATAGATCAGCGAGAGAGATATATATCAGCGAGAGAGAGACAGATCAGCGAGGGAGAGACAGATCTGCGAGAGAGAGACAGATCAACGAGAGAGAGAGACAGACCAGCGAGAGAAAGACAGATCAGCGAAAGAGAGACAGATCAGCGAGAGAGAGACAGATCAGCGAGAGAGAGACAGATCAGCGAGAAAGAGACAGATCAGCGAGACAGATACAGATCAGCGGGACAGAGACAGATCAGCGAGAGAGAGATAGATCATCGAGAGAGAGAAAGATCAGCGAGAGAGAGACAGATCAGCGAGAGAGAGAAAGATCAGCGAGAGAGAGATAGATCAGCGACAGAGAGATAGATCAGGGAGAGAGAGATAGATCAGCGAGAGAGAGACAGACCAGCGAGAGAAAGACAGATCAGCGAGAGAGAGATAGATCAGCGAAACAGAGACAGATCAGCGAGACAGAGACAGATCAGCGAGAGAGAGAGATAGATCAGCGAGAGAGAGAAAGATCAGCGAGAGAGAGACAGATCAGCGAGAGAGAGAGATAGATCAGCGAGAGAGAGATAGATCAGCGAGACAGAGATAGATCTGCGAGACAGAGAGATAGATCAGCGAGACAGAGATAGATCAGCGAGACAGAGATAGATCAGCGAGACAGAGATAGATCAGCGAGACAGAGATAGATCAGCGAGAGAGAGATAGATAAGTGAGAGAGAGATAGATCAGCGAGAGAGAGATAGATCAGCGAGAAAGAGATAGATCAGCGAGAGAGAGATAGATCAGCGAGAGAGAGATAGATCAGCGAGAGAGAGATAGATCAGCGAGAGAGAGATAGAACAGCGAGAGAGATATAGATCAGTGAGAGAGATAGATCAGCGAGAGAGAGATAGATCAGCGAGAGAGAGATAGATCAGCGAGAGAGAGAGAGATAGATCAGCGAGAGAGAGAGATAGATCAGCGAGAGAGATAGATCAGCGAGATATATATATATATATATATATATATATATATATATATATATATATATATATATATATAAGCGAGAGAGAGAGAGATAGATCAGCGAGAGAGAGAGATAGATCAGCGAGAGAGAGAGATAGATCAGCGAGAGAGAGAGATAGATCAGAGATACAGAGATATAGATCAGCGAGAGAGATATAGATCAGCGAGAGAGAGAAAGATCAGCGAGAGAGAGATAGATCAGCGAGAGAGAGATAGATCAGCGAGAGAGAGATAGATCAGCGAGAGAGAGATAGATCAGCGAGAAAGAGATAGATCAGCGAGAGAGAGATAGATCAGCGAGAGAGAGATAGATCAGCGAGAGAGAGATAGATCAGCGAGAGAGAGATAGATCAGCGAGAGAGATATAGATCAGCGAGAGAGAGATAGATCAGCGAGTGACAGATAGATCAGCGAGAGAGAGATAGATCAGCGAGAGAGATAGATCAGCGAGAGAGAGGTAGATCAGCGAGAGAGAGATAGATCAGCGAGAGAGATAGATCAGCGAGAGAGAGATAGATCAGCGAGAGAGATAGATCAGCGAGAGATATAGATCAGCGAGAGACAGATAGATCAGCGAGAGAGAGATAGATCAGCGAGAGAGAGAGATAGATCAGCGAGAGAGAGATAGATCAGCGAGAGAGAGATAGATCAGCGAGAGAGATAGATCAGCGAGAGAGAGATAGATCAGCGAGAGAGAGAGATAGATCAGCGAGAGAGAGATAGATCAGCGAGAGAGCGATAGATCAGTGAGAGATAATAATAATAATAACAGGATTTTTATAGCGCACATACCTCTCAAGAGTGCTCAAGGCGGATTAAAAAAAAAAAAAAAAAAAATCATACAAATGCCTGACAAATAAAATGCAATTTCTTTGGAGGGTCCCCATCCGTTCTCATTCTGTCGGGGTCCCGGACCCCTACCTAGGTGACCAAACAAAGGAACAGGATACACATTTGCCTTGCCACAGACGACCGGGTGCTCAGAGACAACAACCAAGACAAAGGCACCCCAAAGATAATGCTGGTCAGGAAAAAGTATACTATAAAATTCCAGAACTTTAAGAAACCTCATGATTTCCATATGCCTTAATGAATAAATGTGTTTTTAATAATTTTTTTAAAAGTATCAACAGAAAATCTGATAGAGCTCGGTAGAGCATTCCATAGACGAGGAGCAGTAACGGTGAAAGCTCTGTCTCCCCATGAGTGGTGAGACTTAGGTTGATGTAGAAGCAGCGTTTCACTAGAACGCAGATTCCGTCTGGGAACATACAACCTAAGCATGTCAGAAATATATTCAGGAGCCATGCCATTAATAGACTTAAAAACACAGAGTAATAATTTAAAAACAATGCGGTACCTAACAGGAAGCCAATGCAAAGTTTACAAGGTATTTGATATGTGTGCATATCTTGGTAGTTTTTTAACAACTCGTGCCGCTGTATTTTGAATCAGCTGAAGCCTGTAGAGTTGTTTTTGTGGGAGACAATATAACAAGGAGTTAAACATCGAGACGCGAACTAACAAATGCATGTACAAGTTGCTCAGCAGCTGCAAGATTTAAGTATTTTCTGATGCCTCGAATATTTCTGAAATGATATAACGATACAGACGTAATTTTAGAAATATGAGCCGTCATTGTCATATTAGAATCCAGAATTACACCAAGATTTCTAACTTGTGTAGTATTTTTAGTACAAAAGTTACCAATGGAAACCCTCCTAGGTGGAATTATCTCTAATTGTTGTTGCGAACCAAATAGAATGAACTCAGTCTTATCATCATTAAGTTTCAAAAAGTCTTTGGCCATCCAGAAACGAATTTCAGAGATACATTTTCAAGCAAATCAATTGATAATTCACTCTGTGTCATGTTAGGTTTAAACGATATATATATATATATCTGAGTGTCATCAGCGTAAACATGATAGCTAAGATTATATTTCTTAATGATATCACGAATAGGATATACATCAATTGTAAACAATTGTGCACCTAACACAGATCCTTGCGGAACAGAGTAATTTAAAGTGGTAGGTTGAGAGATTACCTCTCTAATACAAATGGGTTGAGGTCTGTCCTCCAAGTATGATTGACACCATCTTAGTGCACATCCCTCAAACCCAATAGAAGCATGCAACCTCTCAGTCAGAATACTATGATCTACCGTATCAAACGCAGCACTCAAATCAAGTAAAATTAAAGCAGTTACTTTTCCAACATCCATCGCACGAAGTATATCATTGCTAACGCGCAGCAGTGCAGTTTCAGTACTGTGATGTACTTTATACGCTGATTGAAACGGGTCAAGTAAAGAATTATCCTTTACATGTGATAGTATACGTTTAGATACCACTTTTTCAATTACTTTTCCAAGAAAACACAGATTTGATACTGGTCTGTAATTGGATAGCTTTTCAGGATCAACATCCGATTTCTTTAATTGAGGACGTATGTGCGAGATTTTACAAATATTTGGCAAAACCCCAGTTTTCCAAGACAGATTAACGACACGTGTAATTAGTGGAACAAAAACAACAGCATTTCTCTTAATTAACAGAGTAGGAACTGGATCAAGACTGCAAGATTTAGCAGGCGAGTTTTTGACAATTTCAGAAATTTCTTTTTCACTTGCAGGTTCAAATTTACAAAGGGAGGGACAATTATAATTTTCACAGCATACGTCGTTATTAAAGTAATGAGACAAACTTCCAGCACTATCTTTAACAAGAAGTTTACGAATATTAACAATTTTATTTTTAAAAAATACGGAAATTCTTTCTGCAAGCAACTCATCTGAGTGAGAAAATGGAAGCACCGACGATTTAGAACAGTGTAAAAGATTGTTTACAACTTCAAACAGCTTCTTCTGATCACCTGAGCAATCTTCGACCAGATCAGAATAATATTGTTTCTTAGAACTTTCAACAAGCATATTAACAATACACCACTGATGACAATATTTCTGTCTATCTAAGGTATTTTTTGATTTCATCCATTTTCTCTCAAATACGCGACGGAGTTTTCTCGCAGATCTAATTTCATCAGTATACCACGGTTTTGAAGAATTTAGTTTGATACATTTTGTTTTTAAAGGTGCGTGTTTATCCATAACTTCTCTTAAAGAGCAGTATCTTTCAATATTTTCTTGCAAAGTAACATCATGTATATCAGACAACCGAGCTTGTATGTCATTTGAAAATATTGTTGTATCAATACTGTTTATATTTCGGATTTAAATTTTAGATTTAGGAAGAGGTGGTTTCTTGAAATCGAGACTACAAAGTATAGAAAAATGATCAGAGATACCCGGTTTTGCAGTGATCCCCGAGATCAGAGAAACATCTCTAGTAATAATGAGATCAAGACAATGACCACCATCATGCGTAGGTACATTTACATGCTGTATAAGATTGAAAGACTGCAATAGACGATTACATTTATTTGCAGCGATATTCTCATTTTCATCAATGTGGATATTAAAATCACCACAATTTCTGATGGAATAATGAGATAATCAAAAATCATATTTTCAAATTTATTAAGAAAGTCGGTGACAGACAAACTCGGTGGTCTATAGATGCATACAATATAAATTGTTTTTGAACTTAATGTAAACTGTAAATGTATTGATTCAAATGAAGAATAAACATTTACATCATTTTTCATATTAACACTTAGACTAGATTTAAATAAAATTCCAACCCCTCCACCGATTTTATCCAATCTAGGAACATGTTTGAAACAATATCCAAGTGGAGTTATGTTTCCAATGGAGAGGTTGTCATCAGGTCGAAGCCATGTTTCAGACACCGACACGATATCAATGTCATTACTAACAACAAAGTCTGTGAATTCATCACTTTTGTTACGCAATGAACGAGCATTTAGCAAACAAAATATAAGTGACGAATTTGCAGAATTTGAATTAAATTTTTGTAGGTACAGTAGGTTTTCGTGGATTTAGCAGCTCTCGTACAAGTTCCAGGTACTTGAACCACTCTTTTCTTTCTTTTCTTGCATCTATTTTTATAGTCCCTTGTTGATGATTGACGCATTCTCTCTGACGAAGTGGTTGGTACTGATTTGAGAGCAGATAAAATGACGGAGGTGGACTCATCGCCGACTCACTACTTATTGTAATATAACGATATACTTTTATATTTAAGAAATCGACCTTTGTATCAGAATTCAAATAAGTTCACAAACTTGACCCAGAAAGTCCAGAGGAGAGTTTGTCCAGATGTTTTAATGACCATTTAGTTTATAATAGAATCCCTAAAGAAAACACTTAGCTTAATTTTGTGACTTTTCCCATCGTTAAACCAGGAGTGATTGACACTATTTAAGTACAGATTTGACAGTGTCATCCATCACAGAAATACCTTATTATACCGTTAATCACTCCCACTTAAACACCCCTGGATCAACTTAGGACCAATCGTTACCCTCACAGATTACGTAGTGACATATGCAAATGAACTGAGCCAATATACTCCCAAGTTTCAGAAGGGCCCAGACACACCTCACAGCCACTTCTTCAGAAGAACATCTACACCTCACAGCCACTTCTTCAGAAGAACATCTACACCTCACAGCCACTTCTTCAGAAGAACATCTACACCTCACAGCCACTTTTCAGAAGAACATCTACACCTCACAGCCACTTCTTCAGAAGCAGACCTACACACTTCACACCTCACCGACAGCATCAATCATTGACCCTCCGTTCCTTATCTATACTTATAGTTGTATATTGTACTGAAGTATTATACTGAATAAACAATATATGTGTTACGACAGTCAAGCGAGTCAGAGTCTTCATTAGTACCTCAACAACGCAACATTATATTACATTATGTGATCAATAATGTTCTTCGCCAGAGTACTTGTTCCTCGTGGGCTAAGATGAACTCCATCAGAAGATAGTTTCATGAATGGAATATTTGTATTATCAATAAATCCCCAGCCATTCTCTTTGCATATGAGTTTCATATGGTGATTTTCTTTCTCTACATCATCACATTTCGAGACTGTCTGGTTGCGTCGGTGTATGATGGAGGAAACTGTGCACTTTATTGGCTTCAAGGTTTCACACAGATATGTCGGTTTTTAGGTCAAAGTGTCTGAACTGTCATTTCTATTGTTAGTTCCCACATGAACAATCACTCTTTCAACACCATGTTTTACTGCAATACGCTTGGCACAATGCGCGAGGTCTTCTATTTTTGCACCACGCATAGTGTGGCATACCACCTTTTTTTCAGCAGAATTACTTAATCGTTTGGGACGAATATGTTTAATCATTGAATCGCCAATAATCAGAACGTCAGCTGGAATTGTGTAATCTTGAGTACTAGCAGTTTTATCAGCAATTTTTTTTGTTTCGCTTAGTGCTTTATGTTTATTACGGTATTTATGAAGCTGTAGTTGATAAGAATCAACTTTTCCATTACTCTTCGTTACATCATTAGTAGGGCTAGTCGTGTCCAATGCGTTATATAGAGTGTCAATTAGCTGCTCAGAATAAGTCCGAGAATCATCGATAACTTTACTGTAACAATTTGGTTCTACATTAGACCGATTTTGTTTCGGGAGGTCCAATGAGGTCAGATGTATAGACCAAGTTGGGGACAGGTTTTATGTTGAGTAACACTATGCCCCTTCACAGTAATAAAGTCAGATGTGTCAATAGCAACTTGGGTTATTTTCGCATCGTATGCTTCATCTTTGGCTTTAGCAGCATTTTTATGAGCTGAGATAAGTAGATCGTATAGTTTTGTCACTTCCTTATCTTTTTGCTACAACAGTTGTAAAGTATGCTGCAAATGTGTTACATCGGACTTAAGAGCTTCGAATTTAATATTTATATTCTGTTTGAATTTTCTATTTTCTTGTAGGGATTTAACCTCTTTTTTAAATTCATTAAGCTCACGTTGAATATCTTTTACAGCTTCAAACAAAATAGCACAATCATTGTTTTTAGCTAGTAATTTATCTTTCAGGAATCTATTCTCATTTTCAGTTTTCTTTTAACAAATCAGATAGATTTGGAGAAGCTAATGAGTGATCAAAATGTGATTGAGTGCAAGCGGAATGGATGTTTTGGAGGTCATTTACATCAGTGGTTACCAGGTCATGTAATGTATCATTACATTCAGTATCTATTTTGTTACTTTCAATGGCTGTATTTACTAAAGGTAGTTCCGCATCATTGACTTTAGTTGCATCAGTACATTCTAAGTCATTGCACACCCCATTTTTCGGCTTTTTCAACACTAAAAAATTATTGGAATAAAGCTCCGTGATAGCCATCAGTGTTTGCTTGGCATTCCAGCCAGGATAAATATATACCTGGTAGTTTCCCGACAGCAACAGAATAAACTTTTTCTTTTTAGTTTTCTTAGATTTAATTAGTTTGTCAGCCATTTCTATGTGTTGCATTGTTGCATTAGCCATCTCGCTATGCAGTTGTATTTGTACAATTTCAATGGACAAAAGAAGACAATAGAAAGTACTGTTGCCTAGCACAACGACGCCTTGCACTGATTGGCCGATTAGAAGGCAGAAAAGACGCGGTACGATCGTTTGAGGTCCCAGCAATGAAAAGGGCCAAACTAACCCTGTATAGATCGTATGGTACAACTTTTTTTTCCAATCCGTGGGCCTAGGCGTTGAAGGTCTAAATCACTTGGATCTAGCAATGGGTTCTGTAATAAAAAGTGTACTTTCCTTTTATATGAGTTCCTTGTTTATCACTATGAGTTCAACACCAAATAAAAGTCCAAATATTGTCAAATAATAACAACAATTAAGAGATATCTTTCAAGTAGCGTACTGGTTGCGCTTCATTGTTCCTAGAGAGAGATAGATCAGCGAGAGAGAGATAGATCAGCGAGAGAGAGAGATAGATCAGCGAGAGAGAGATAGATCAGCGAGAGAGAGATAGATCAGCGAGAGAGAGAGATAGATCAGCGAGAGAGAGATAGATCAGCGAGAGAGAGATAGATCAGCGAGAGAGATAGATCAGCGAGAGAGAGATAGATCAGCGAGAAAGAGATAGATCAGCGAGAGAGAGATAGATCAGCGAGAGAGATAGATCAGCGAGAGAGAGATAGATCATCGAGAGAGAGATAGATCAGCGAGAGAGAAATAGATCAGCGAGAGAGAGATTGATCAGCGATAGAGAGATAGATCAGCGAGAGAGAGATTGATCAGCGAGAGAGAGATAGATCAGCGAGAGAGCGATAGATCAGCGAGAGAGAGATAGATCAGCGAGAGAGAGATAGATCAGCGAGAGTGAGCGCATAATGCAACTTTTCAATGCTAATCAGCGGCGGCCGATCAGCATATCGCGATGCCACCTGTTTTTTGGGTGCAATTATGCTGATTTCAGATGCACTCGCGACGACTGAAGAATTTTCAGCAGTTAGGTAATCACTTTCATTCAGCCTCTTTCACTAATTTTATAAATAAACCCATCCGTTTATTTATACGCGGACGCGGTGTTTTTTAAATTTTTTAATTCATCTGTATTGACCTGATCGTTAAAAACAGACTGTTTGTAGAAAGGTAAGGCTATAGGTACTTTTATTACCTTTTATTATCCTAACATAATTTTTTATTGCATAACCAAGTGCCTTCTTTTAAAATCCCTGTACTAAAGTACAGAGATTTTTTGTTTTAAATGGCCAAAATAAAAAAATACCACCATAAAATGCTAGGCCTAGGCTAGGTAGGCCTAGCTAGCTAGCTAGAGGCCTAACAATAGTTAATAAGCCCTCCTAGCTAGGCTAGGTCCTAGCTAGCTTAGCTAGGCCTAGCCTAGGAGGCATAGCCTACCTAGCTAGGCCTGCATATTAAAGTATTACTATAGGGTAGGAACTAAACCTACCTCCTAGCTAGGACCAGGCTATAGGGCCTACTAGCCTGGTTTACCTAGGCCTAGCCTAGGCTAGGTTAATAATAGTTTAGGCCTAGCCTAGTTGGCTGAATCTGTCTGTAGCCTAGATAGGAGGTTAGGTGTAGGCCTATGTCATGTATAGGCCTAGTCTAGCTAGGCCTATCAATCATACCACACTAGCTAGCTAGGTTAGAGTAGGCCCCTGGGCCTACCTAGCATAAAGGAGAGGGTTATTAAAAGTTGGACCACAGTAGGCCCTTCTCGTTAGTAAGTATATGCTACCCCTGGCTTCAGTGCTTTTATTTTCTTCAAAAAATGTAATGCTAGGTCTAATCATTTGTTCCACAGATTATTTCAAAATGGACCGTTTTTGTAATTCACCCGTAAGTAAACAATTAATTTACCTAAATTTACCTGAATCCAGGATGATTTATTCCAGGTTTGGTGGAGCGATTCAACTGGCTTTGTATGCTGAAACATCCAGATTTTATGCTGGACCAAATGGTTGTTGTCAGTTGTTGGTATTTTAAGTTTTTAAAATGTTATCGCTAAAGTAGACTTTTTTATAAAATGTACGTCATTACTAATCTTTTCTCCTAAATGAGCTGACATGTCCCGTACTGATAATGCTCCTTGGCTGAATCACAAATGTAATAATCCATTTATCTAGAGCTTATCTTAGTTATGGAATTCAACTTTTTCAAGTACAGTATATAAAAGTAAGGTTAAGCCTTAGAAAAGTAATAATAATATCTGCACTATGTAATAATAGTTACGGATAACTTTAGTTTAATTAATAGATCAGCGAGGGAGAGACAGATCAGCGAGAGAGACACAGATCAGCGAGACAGAGACAGATCAGCGAGGGAGAGACAGGTCAGCGAGGGAGAGACAGATCAGCGAGACAGACACAGATCAGCGAGACAGAGACAGATCAGCGAGGGAGAGACAGGTCAGCGAGGGAGAGACAGATCAGCGAGAGAGACACAGATCAGCGAGGGAGAGACAGATCAGCAAGAGAGAGAGACAGATCAGCGAGAAAGAAACAGATCAGCGAGAAAGATACAGATCAGCTAGAGAGAGACAGATCAGCGAGAGAGAGAGACAGATCAGCGAGACAGAGACAGATCAGCGAGAAAGAGATAGATCAGCGAGAGAGAGACAGATCAGCGAGAGAGAGACAGATCAGCGAGAGAGAGAAATATCAGCGAGAGAGAGACAGTCAGCAAGAGAGAGACAGATCAGCGAGACAGAGACAGATCAGCGAGAGAGAGACAGATCAGCGAGACAGAGACAGATCAGCGAAAGAGAGAAAGATCAGCGAGACAGAGACGGATCAGCGAGGGAGAGACAGATCAGCGAGGGAGAGACAAATCAGCGAGAGAGACACAGATCAGCGAGACAGAGACAGATCAGCGAGGGAGAGACAGGTCAGCGAGGGAGAGACAGATCAGCGAGAGAGACACAGATCAGCGAGGGAGAGACAGATCAGCGAGAGAGAGACAGACCAGCGAGAGAAAGACAGATCAGCGAGGGAGAGACAGGTCAGCGAGGGAGAGACAGATCAGCGAGAGAGACACAGATCAGGGACGGAGAGACAGATCAGCGAGAGAGAGACAGACCAGCGAGAGAAAGACAGATCAGCGAGAGAGAGAGAGAGATAGATCAGCGAGAGAGACAGATAGATCAGCGAGAGAAAGATAGATCAGCGAGAGAGAGATATATCAGCGAGAGAGAGATAGATCAACGAGAGAGAGATAGATCAGCGAGAGATAGATAGATCAGCGAGACAGAGAGATAGATCAGCGAGACAGAGAGATAGATCAGCGATACAGAGAGATAGATCAGCGAGACATAGAGATAGATCAGCGAGACAGAGAGATAGATCAGCGAGACAGAGAGACAGATCAGCGAGACAGAGATATATCAGCGAAACAGAGAGATAGATCAGCGAGAGAGATAGATCAGCGAGAGAGAGAGAGAGATCAGGGAGAGAGAGATAGATCAGCCAGACAGAGATAGATCACCGAGAGAGAGATAGATCAGCGAGACAGAGATAGATCAGCGAGACAGAGATAGATCAGTGAGACAGAGATAGATCAGCGAGAGAGAGAGATAGATCAGCGAGAGAGAGAGATAGATCAGCGAGAGAGAGATAGATCAGCGAGAGAGAGAGATAGATCAGCGAGAGAGAGAGATAGATCAACGAGAGGGAGACAGATCAACGAGAGAGAGAGAGAGAGATAGATCAGCGAGAGAGAGATTGATCAGCGAGAGAGAGAGATAGATATGCGAGAGAGAGATAGATCAGCGAGAGAGAGATACATCAGCGAGAGAGAGAGAGATCAGCGAGAGAGAGATAGGTCAGCGAGAAAAAGATAGATCAGCGAGAGAGAGAGATAGATCAGCGAGAGAGATAGATCATCGAGAGAGAGATAGATCAGCGAGAGAGAGATAGATCAGCGAGAGAGAGATAGATCAGCGAGAGAGATAGATCATCGAGAGAGAGATAGATCAGCGAGAGAGAGAGATAGATCAGCCAGAGAGAGATAGATCAGCGAGAGAGAGATAAATCAGCGAGAGAGAGATAGATCAGCGAGAAAGAGACAGATCAGCGAGACAGATACAGATCAGCGAGACAGAGATAGATCAGCGAAACAGAGACAGATCAGCGAGACAGAGACAGATCAGCGAGAGAAAGATAGATCAGCGAGAGAGAGAAAGATCAGCGAGAGAGAGACAGATCAGCGAGAAAGAGAAAGATCAGCGAGAGAGAGATAGATCAGCGACAGAGAGATAGATCAGAGAGAGAGAGATAGATCAGCGAGAGAGAGATAGATCAGGGAGAGAGATAGATCAGCGAGACAGAGATAGATCAGCGAGACAGAGATAGATCAGCGAGACAGAGATAAATCAGCGAGACAGAGATAGATCAGCGAGACAGAGATAGATCAGCGAGCCAGAGATAGATCTGCGAGAGAGAGATAGATCAGCGAGACAAAGATTGATCAGCGAGAGAGAGATAGATCAGCGAGAGAGAGATAGATCAGCGAGAGAGAGAGAGAGATAGATCAGCGAGAGATAGATAGATCAGCGAGAGAGAGAGATAGATCAGCGAGAGATAGATAGATCAGCGAGACAGAGAGATAGATCAGCGAGACAGAGAGATAGATCAGCGAGACAGAGATAGATCAGCGAGACAGAGAGATAGATCAGCGAGACATAGAGATAGATCAGCGAGACAGAGAGATAGATCAGCGAGACAGAGAGATACATCAGCGAGAGAGAGATAGATCAGCGAGAGAGAGATAGGTCAGCGAGAGAAAGATAGATCAGCGAGAGAGAGATAGATCAGCGAGAGAGAGATAGGTCAGCGAGAGAAAGATAGATCAGCGAGAGAGAGATAGATCAGCGAGAGAGAGAGATAGATCAGCGAGAGAGAGATAGATCAGCGAGAGAAAGATAGATCAGCGAGAGAGAGATAGATCAGCGAGAGAGATAGATCAGCGAGAGAGAGATAGATCAGCGAGAGAGAGAGAGATAGATCAGCCAGAGAGAGATAGATCAGCGAGAGAGAGATAGATCAGCGAGACAGAGAGATAGATCAGCGAGACAGAGATAGATCAGTGAGACAGAGGGATAGATCAGCGAGACAGAGATAGATCAGCGAGAGAGATAGAGAGAGAGAGATAGATCAGCGAGACAGAGATAGATCAGCGAGGCAGAGATAGATCAGCGAGACAGAGAGATAGATCAGCGAGACAGAGATAGATCAGCGAGACAGAGAGATAGATCAGCGAGACAGAGATAGATCTGCGAGAGAGAGATAGATCAGCGAGACAGAGATAGATCAGCGACAGAGAGATAGATAGATCAGCCAGAGAGAGATAGATCAGCGAGAGAGAGATAGATCAGCGAGAGAGAGATAGATCAGCGAGAGAGAGAGATAGATCAGCGAGAGAGAGAGATAGATCAGCGAGAGAGAGATAGATCAGCGAGAGAGAGAGAGATAGATCAGCGATACAGAGAGATAGATCAGTGAGACATAGAGATAGATCATTGAGACAGAGAGATAGATCAGCGAGACAGAGAGATAGATCAGCGAGACAGAGATAGATCAGCGAGACAGAGAGATAGATCAGCGAGAGAGATAGATCAGCGAGAGAGAGAAAGAGAGATCAGGGAGAGAGAGATAGATCAGCCAGACAGAGATAGATCAGCGAGAGAGAGATAGATCAGCGAGACAGAGATAGATCAGCGAGACAGAGATAGATCAGTGAGACAGAGATTGATCAGCGAGACAGAGATAGATCAGCGAGAGAGAGATAGATCAGCGAGAGTGAGATAGATCAGCGAGAGAGAGAGATAGATCAGCGAGAGAGAGAGATAGATCAACGAGAGAGAGACATCAACGAGAGAGAGATAGATCAGCGAGAGAGAGATTGATCAGCGAGAGAGAGATAGATCAGCGAGAGTGAGATAGATCAGCGAGAGAGAGAGATAGATCAGCGAGAGAGAGAGATAGATCAACGAGAGAGAGATATCAACGAGAGAGAGATAGATCAGCGAGAGAGAGATTGATCAGCGAGAGAGAGAGATAGATCAGCGAGAGAGAGATAGATCAGCGAGAGAGAGATAGATCAGCGAGAGAGATAGATCATCGAGAGAGAGATAGATCAGCGAGAGAGAGATAGATCAGCGAGACAGAGATAGATCAGCGAGAATGAGATAGATCAGCGAGAGAGAGAGATAGATCAGCCAGAGAGAGATAGATCAGCGAGAGAGAGATAAATCAGCGAGAGAGAGATAGATCAGCGAGAAAGAGACAGATCAGCGAGACAGATACAGATCAGCGAGACAGAGATAGATCAGCGAAACAGAGACAGATCAGCGAGACAGAGACAGATCAGCGAGAGAAAGATAGATCAGCGAGAGAGAGAAAGATCAGCGAGAGAGAGACAGATCAGCGAGAAAGAGAAAGATCAGCGAGAGAGAGATAGATCAGCGACAGAGAGATAGATCAGAGAGAGAGATAGATCAGCGAGAGAGAGATAGATCAGGGAGAGAGATAGATCAGCGAGACAGAGATAGATCAGCGAGACAGAGATAGATCAGCGAGACAGAGATAAATCAGCGAGACAGAGATAGATCAGCGAGACAGAGATAGATCAGCGAGCCAGAGATAGAACTGCGAGAGAGAGATAGATCAGCGAGACAAAGATTGATCAGCGAGAGAGAGATAGATCAGCGAGAGAGAGATAGATCAGCGAGAGAGAGAGAGAGAGAGATAGATCAGCGAGAGATAGATAGATCAGCGAGAGAGAGATAGATCAGCGAGAGAGAGATAGATCAGCGAGAGAGAGATAGATCAGCGAGACAGAGAGATAGATCAGCGAGACAGAGATAGATCAGTGAGACAGAGGGATAGATCAGCGAGACAGAGATAGATCAGCGAGAGAGAGAGAGAGATAGATCAGCGAGACAGAGATAGATCAGCGAGGCAGAGATAGATCAGCGAGACAGAGAGATAGATCAGCGAGACAGAGATAGATCAGCGAGACAGAGAGATAGATCAGCGAGACAGAGATAGATCTGCGAGAGAGAGATAGATCAGCGAGACAGAGATAGATCAGCGACAGAGAGATAGATAGATCAGCCAGAGAGAGATAGATCAGCGAGAGAGAGATAGATCAGCGAGAGAGAGATCGATCAGCGAGAGAGAGAGATAGATCAGCGAGAGAGAGAGATAGATCAGCGAGAGAGAGATAGATCAGCGAGAGAGAGAGATAGATCAGCGATACAGAGAGATAGATCAGCGAGACATAGAGATAGATCAGCGAGACAGAGAGATAGATCAGCGAGACAGAGAGATAGATCAGCGAGACAGAGATAGATCAGCGAGACAGAGAGATAGATCAGCGAGAGAGATAGATCAGCGAGAGAGAGAGAGAGAGATCAGGGAGAGAGAGATAGATCAGCCAGACAGAGATAGATCAGCGAGAGAGAGATAGATCAGCGAGACAGAGATAGATCAGCGAGACAGAGATAGATCAGTGAGCCAGAGATTGATCAGCGAGACAGAGATAGATCAGCGAGAGAGAGATAGATCAGCGAGAGAGAGATAGATCAGCGAGAGAGAGAGATAGATCAGCGAGAGAGAGAGATAGATCAACGAGAGAGAGAGATCAACGAGAGAGAGATAGATCAGCGAGAGAGAGATTGATCAGCGATAGAGAGAGATAGATCAGCGAGAGAGAGATAGATCAGCGAGAAAGAGATACATCAGCGAGAGAGAGATAAATCAGCGAGAGAGAGATAGGTCATCGAGAGAAAGATAGATCAGCGAGAGAGAGAGATAGATCAGCGAGAGAGAGAGATAGATCAGCAAGAGAGAGATAGATCAGCGAGAGAGAGATAGATCAGCGAGAGAGATAGATCATCGAGAGAGAGATAGATCAGCGAGAGAGAGATAGATCAGCGAGACAGAGATAAATCAGCGAGAGAGAGATAGATCAGCGAGAGAGAGATAGATCAGCGAGACAGAGATAGATCTGCGAGAGAGAGAGATAGATCATCGAGACAGAGATAGATCAGCGAGAGAGAAATAGATCAGCGAGAGAGAGGTAGATCAGCGAGAGAGAGATAGATCAGCGAGAGAGAGAGATAGATCAGCGAGACAGAGACATAAATCAGCGAGACAGAGAGATAGATCAGCGAGACAGAGATAGATCAGCGAGACAGAGAGATAGATCAGCGAGAGATAGATATATCAGCGAGACAGAGATATAGATCAGCGAGACAGAGAGATAAATCAGTGAGACAGAGAGATAGAGCAGCGAGACAGAGATAGATCAGCGAGACAGAGAGATAGATCAGCGAGAGAGAGATAGATCAGCGAGAGAGAGATAGATCAGCGAGACAGAGATAGATCTTCGAGACAGAGAGATAGATCAGCGAGACAGAGATAGATCAGCGAGACAGAGATAGATCAGCGAGACAGAGATAGATCAGCGAGACAGAGATAGATCAGCGAGAGAGAGAGATAGATCAGCGAGAGAGAGATAGATCAGCGAGAGAGAGATAGATCAGCGAGAGAGAGATAGATCAACGAGAGAGAGATAGTTCAGCGAGAGAGATAGATCAGCGAGAGAGAGATAGATCAGCGAGAGAGAGATAGATCAGCGAGAGAGAGATAGATCAGCGAGAGAGATATAGATCAGCGAGAGAGAGATAGATCAGCGAGAGAGAGATAGATCAGCGAGAGAGAGATAGATCAGCGAGAGAGAGAGATAGATCAGAGAGACAGAGACATAAATCAGCGAGACAGAGAGATAGATCAGCGAGACAGAGATAGATCAGCGAGACAGAGAGATAGATCAGCGAGAGATAGATATATCAGCGAGACAGAGATATAGATCAGCGAGACAGAGAGATAAATCAGTGAGACAGAGAGATAGATCAGCGAGACAGAGATAGATCAGCGAGAGAGAGAGAGAGATAGATCAGCGAGACAGAGATAGATCAGCGAGGCAGAGATAGATCAGCGAGACAGAGAGATAGATCAGCGAGACAGAGATAGATCAGCGAGACAGAGAGATAGATCAGCGAGACAGAGATAGATCTGCGAGAGAGAGATAGATCAGCGAGACAGAGATAGATCAGCGACAGAGAGATAGATAGATCAGCCAGAGAGAGATAGATCAGCGAGAGAGAGATAGATCAGCGAGAGAGAGATCGATCAGCGAGAGAGAGAGATAGATCAGCGAGAGAGAGAGATAGATCAGCGAGAGAGAGATAGATCAGCGAGAGAGAGAGATAGATCAGCGATACAGAGAGATAGATCAGCGAGACATAGAGATAGATCAGCGAGACAGAGAGATAGATCAGCGAGACAGAGAGATAGATCAGCGAGACAGAGATAGATCAGCGAGACAGAGAGATAGATCAGCGAGAGAGATAGATCAGCGAGAGAGAGAGAGAGAGATCAGGGAGAGAGAGATAGATCAGCCAGACAGAGATAGATCAGCGAGAGAGAGATAGATCAGCGAGACAGAGATAGATCAGCGAGACAGAGATAGATCAGTGAGCCAGAGATTGATCAGCGAGACAGAGATAGATCAGCGAGAGAGAGATAGATCAGCGAGAGAGAGATAGATCAGCGAGAGAGAGAGATAGATCAGCGAGAGAGAGAGATAGATCAACGAGAGAGAGAGATCAACGAGAGAGAGATAGATCAGCGAGAGAGAGATTGATCAGCGATAGAGAGAGATAGATCAGCGAGAGAGAGATAGATCAGCGAGAAAGAGATACATCAGCGAGAGAGAGATAAATCAGCGAGAGAGAGATAGGTCATCGAGAGAAAGATAGATCAGCGAGAGAGAGATAGATCAGCGAGAGAGAGAGATAGATCAGCGAGAGAGAGATAGATCAGCGAGAGAGAGATAGATCAGCGAGAGAGATAGATCATCGAGAGAGAGATAGATCAGCGAGAGAGAGATAGATCAGCGAGACAGAGATAAATCAGCGAGAGAGAGATAGATCAGCGAGAGAGAGATAGATCAGCGAGACAGAGATAGATCTGCGAGAGAGAGAGATAGATCATCGAGACAGAGATAGATCAGCGAGAGAGAAATAGATCAGCGAGAGAGAGGTAGATCAGCGAGAGAGAGATAGATCAGCGAGAGAGAGAGATAGATCAGCGAGACAGAGACATAAATCAGCGAGACAGAGAGATAGATCAGCGAGACAGAGATAGATCAGCGAGACAGAGAGATAGATCAGCGAGAGATAGATATATCAGCGAGACAGAGATATAGATCAGCGAGACAGAGAGATAAATCAGTGAGACAGAGAGATAGAGCAGCGAGACAGAGATAGATCAGCGAGACAGAGAGATAGATCAGCGAGAGAGAGATAGATCAGCGAGAGAGAGATAGATCAGCGAGACAGAGATAGATCTTCGAGACAGAGAGATAGATCAGCGAGACAGAGATAGATCAGCGAGACAGAGATAGATCAGCGAGACAGAGATAGATCAGCGAGACAGAGATAGATCAGCGAGAGAGAGAGATAGATCAGCGAGAGAGAGATAGATCAGCGAGAGAGAGATAGATCAGCGAGAGAGAGATAGATCAACGAGAGAGAGATAGTTCAGCGAGAGAGATAGATCAGCGAGAGAGAGATAGATCAGCGAGAGAGAGATAGATCAGCGAGAGAGAGATAGATCAGCGAGAGAGAGATAGATCAGCGAGAGAGAGATAGATCAGCGAGAGAGAGATAGATCAGCGAGAGAGAGATAGATCAGAGAGAGAGAGAGAGAGAGAGATAGATCAGAGAGAGAGAGAGAGATCAGCGATAGAGAGATAGATCAGCGAGAGAGAGATTGATCAGCTAGAGAGAGAGATAGATCAGCGAGAGAGAGATAGATCAGCGATAGAGAGATAGATCAGCGAGAGAAAGATAGATCAGCGAGAGAGAGAGATAGATCAGCGATACAGAGAGATAGATCAGCGAGACATAGAGATAGATCAGCGAGACAGAGAGATAGATCAGCGAGACAGAGATATAGATCAGCGAGACAGAGATAGATCAGCGAGACAGAGAGATAGATCAGCGAGAGAGATAGATCAGCGAGAGAGAGAGAGAGATCAGGGAGAGAGAGATAGATCAGCCAGACAGAGATAGATCAGCGAGAGAGAGATAGATCAGCGAGACAGAGATAGATCAGCGAGACAGAGATAGATCAGTGAGACAGAGATTGATCAGCGAGACAGAGATAGATCAGCGAGAGAGAGATAGATCAGCGAGAGAGAGATAGATCAGCGAGAGAGAGAGATAGATCAGCGAGAGAGAGAGATAGATCAACGAGAGAGAGATATCAACGAGAGAGAGATAGATCAGCGAGAGAGAGATTGATCAGCGAGAGAGAGAGATAGATCAGCGAGAGAGAGATAGATCAGCGAGAGAGAGATAGATCAGCGAGAGAGATAGATCATCGAGAGAGAGATAGATCAGCGAGAGAGAGATAGATCAGCGAGACAGAGATAGATCAGCGAGAATGAGATAGATCAGCGAGAGAGAGAGATAGATCAGCCAGAGAGAGATAGATCAGCGAGAGAGAGATAAATCAGCGAGAGAGAGATAGATCAGCGAGAAAGAGACAGATCAGCGAGACAGATACAGATCAGCGAGACAGAGATAGATCAGCGAAACAGAGACAGATCAGCGAGACAGAGACAGATCAGCGAGAGAAAGATAGATCAGCGAGAGAGAGAAAGATCAGCGAGAGAGAGACAGATCAGCGAGAAAGAGAAAGATCAGCGAGAGAGAGATAGATCAGCGACAGAGAGATAGATCAGAGAGAGAGATAGATCAGCGAGAGAGAGATAGATCAGGGAGAGAGATAGATCAGCGAGACAGAGATAGATCAGCGAGACAGAGATAGATCAGCGAGACAGAGATAAATCAGCGAGACAGAGATAGATCAGCGAGACAGAGATAGATCAGCGAGCCAGAGATAGAACTGCGAGAGAGAGATAGATCAGCGAGACAAAGATTGATCAGCGAGAGAGAGATAGATCAGCGAGAGAGAGATAGATCAGCGAGAGAGAGAGAGAGAGAGATAGATCAGCGAGAGATAGATAGATCAGCGAGAGAGAGATAGATCAGCGAGAGAGAGATAGATCAGCGAGAGAGAGATAGATCAGCGAGACAGAGAGATAGATCAGCGAGACAGAGATAGATCAGTGAGACAGAGGGATAGATCAGCGAGACAGAGATAGATCAGCGAGAGAGAGAGAGAGATAGATCAGCGAGACAGAGATAGATCAGCGAGGCAGAGATAGATCAGCGAGACAGAGAGATAGATCAGCGAGACAGAGATAGATCAGCGAGACAGAGAGATAGATCAGCGAGACAGAGATAGATCTGCGAGAGAGAGATAGATCAGCGAGACAGAGATAGATCAGCGACAGAGAGATAGATAGATCAGCCAGAGAGAGATAGATCAGCGAGAGAGAGATAGATCAGCGAGAGAGAGATCGATCAGCGAGAGAGAGAGATAGATCAGCGAGAGAGAGAGATAGATCAGCGAGAGAGAGATAGATCAGCGAGAGAGAGAGATAGATCAGCGATACAGAGAGATAGATCAGCGAGACATAGAGATAGATCAGCGAGACAGAGAGATAGATCAGCGAGACAGAGAGATAGATCAGCGAGACAGAGATAGATCAGCGAGACAGAGAGATAGATCAGCGAGAGAGATAGATCAGCGAGAGAGAGAGAGAGAGATCAGGGAGAGAGAGATAGATCAGCCAGACAGAGATAGATCAGCGAGAGAGAGATAGATCAGCGAGACAGAGATAGATCAGCGAGACAGAGATAGATCAGTGAGCCAGAGATTGATCAGCGAGACAGAGATAGATCAGCGAGAGAGAGATAGATCAGCGAGAGAGAGATAGATCAGCGAGAGAGAGAGATAGATCAGCGAGAGAGAGAGATAGATCAACGAGAGAGAGAGATCAACGAGAGAGAGATAGATCAGCGAGAGAGAGATTGATCAGCGATAGAGAGAGATAGATCAGCGAGAGAGAGATAGATCAGCGAGAAAGAGATACATCAGCGAGAGAGAGATAAATCAGCGAGAGAGAGATAGGTCATCGAGAGAAAGATAGATCAGCGAGAGAGAGAGATAGATCAGCGAGAGAGAGAGATAGATCAGCAAGAGAGAGATAGATCAGCGAGAGAGAGATAGATCAGCGAGAGAGATAGATCATCGAGAGAGAGATAGATCAGCGAGAGAGAGATAGATCAGCGAGACAGAGATAAATCAGCGAGAGAGAGATAGATCAGCGAGAGAGAGATAGATCAGCGAGACAGAGATAGATCTGCGAGAGAGAGAGATAGATCATCGAGACAGAGATAGATCAGCGAGAGAGAAATAGATCAGCGAGAGAGAGGTAGATCAGCGAGAGAGAGATAGATCAGCGAGAGAGAGAGATAGATCAGCGAGACAGAGACATAAATCAGCGAGACAGAGAGATAGATCAGCGAGACAGAGATAGATCAGCGAGACAGAGAGATAGATCAGCGAGAGATAGATATATCAGCGAGACAGAGATATAGATCAGCGAGACAGAGAGATAAATCAGTGAGACAGAGAGATAGAGCAGCGAGACAGAGATAGATCAGCGAGACAGAGAGATAGATCAGCGAGAGAGAGATAGATCAGCGAGAGAGAGATAGATCAGCGAGACAGAGATAGATCTTCGAGACAGAGAGATAGATCAGCGAGACAGAGATAGATCAGCGAGACAGAGATAGATCAGCGAGACAGAGATAGATCAGCGAGACAGAGATAGATCAGCGAGAGAGAGAGATAGATCAGCGAGAGAGAGATAGATCAGCGAGAGAGAGATAGATCAGCGAGAGAGAGATAGATCAACGAGAGAGAGATAGTTCAGCGAGAGAGATAGATCAGCGAGAGAGAGATAGATCAGCGAGAGAGAGATAGATCAGCGAGAGAGAGATAGATCAGCGAGAGAGATATAGATCAGCGAGAGAGAGATAGATCAGCGAGAGAGAGATAGATCAGCGAGAGAGAGATAGATCAGCGAGAGAGAGAGATAGATCAGAGAGACAGAGACATAAATCAGCGAGACAGAGAGATAGATCAGCGAGACAGAGATAGATCAGCGAGACAGAGAGATAGATCAGCGAGAGATAGATATATCAGCGAGACAGAGATATAGATCAGCGAGACAGAGAGATAAATCAGTGAGACAGAGAGATAGATCAGCGAGACAGAGATAGATCAGCGAGAGAGAGGGAGCGCACAATGCAACTTTTCAATGCTAATCAGCGGCGGCCGATCAGCATATCGCGATGCAACCTGTTTTTTGGGTGCAATTATGCTGATTTCAGATGCACTCGCGTCGATTGAAGAATTTTCAGCAGTTAGGTAATCACTGGCATTCAGCCTCTTTCACTAATTTTATAAATAAACCCATCCGGACGCGGTGTTTTTTTAAATTTTTAAATTCATCTGTATTGATCTGATCGTTAAAACAGACTGTTTGTAGAAAGGTAAGGCTATAGGCTAGGTACTTTTATTACATTTTATTATCCTAACATACATTTTTATTGCATAACCAAGTGCCTTAATCCCTGTACTAAAGTACAGAGATTTTTTGTTTTAAATGGCCAAAATAAAAAAATACCACCATGGCATAAAATGATTGTGGCCTAGCCTAGGCCTAGGCCTAGCCTAGAGGCCCCTAGTTAGGCTTAGGCCTACTAGCCTAGGCCCTAGAGGGCTAGGCCTAGCTAGGCTAGGCCTAGCTAGCTAGCTAGAGGCCTAACAATAATTAATAAGCCCTCCTAGCTAGGCTAGGTCCTAGCTAGCTTAGCTAGGCCTAGCCTAGGAGGCATAGCCTACCTAGCTTGGCCTAGGCCTGCGTATTAAAGTATTATTATAGGCCTAGATAGGGTAGGAACTAAACCTACCTCCTTGGGCCAGGCTATAGGGCCTACTAGCCTGGTCTACCTAGCTAGGCCTAGGCTAGGTTAATAATAGTTTAGGCCTAGCCTAGTTGGCTGAATCTGTCTGTAGCCTAGATAGGAGGTTAGGTGTAGGCCTATGTCATGTATAGGCCTAGTCTCTAGCTAGGCCTATCAATCATACCACACTAGCTAGGTTAGAGTAGGCCCCTAGGCCTAGCATAAAGGAGAGGGTATTAAAAGTTGGACCACAGTAGGCCCTTCTCATTAGCAAGTATATGCTACCCCTGGCTTCAGTGCTTTTTTTTTCTTCAAAAAATGTATCATTTGTTCCACAGATTATTTCAAAATGGACCGTTTTTGTAATTCACCCGTAAGTAAACAATTCATTTACCTAAATTTACCTGAATCCAGGATGATTTATTCCAGGTTTGGTGGAGCGATTCAACTCGCTTTGTATACTGAAACATCCAGATTTTATGCTGGACCAAATGGTTGTCGTCAGTTGTTGGTATTTTAAGTTTATAAAATGTTATCGCTAAAGCAGACTTTTTATAAAATGTACGTCATTACTAATCTAATCTCCTAAATGAGCTGACATGTCCCGTACTGATAATGCTCCTTGGCTGAATCACAAATGTAATAATCCATTTATCTAGAGCTTATCTTAGTCATGGAATTCAACTTTTTCAAGTACAGTATATAAAAGTAAGGTTAAGCCTTAGAAAAGTAATAATAATACTGCACTATGTAATAATAGTTACGGATAACTTTAGTTTAATTATTTGTAACAAATATACAATAATAATAACATTATTTTTTTATAGCAACCTGATGAATTAACTGAAAGCGATTTTTTTTAATCATGAAGACTGGTAAGTATAGTTAGAAATTTATTGATAAATTACTCCATTTTTACATCCATGACAAATTTAGATGGTAAGTATTTTATTTTTAATTCCAATATTGTATCTTCGTTGGTACAGCCTTCTTGAAAAATGACATGTTATAAACAAACCTTTATTCATTTTTATTCATAATGATAAAAAAGTAAGGGTTTGAAATGATTTTTTTAATTATTTGCTTTAATGAAATAAATAAGGTTAATAATTAGAGCCTGTATTTGTTTTTCAAAGTAAAAATTAACTAACAATATTTGTTTAATTTTATTATTAGTAGCAAAGAAGACTACATGTCTGACAAAGTGTAAGTATCCAATTTGAGAATAAATCTGTTGTGTTTGTATGAACCACGACATCCAGATTACTGATCTTGCGCTGATGGCTAGGGTTTAATTTGAGCCTACCTTGCAAATTTTAATATTAATCGGTTCAATAATTAACCAGTTAGTTAAGTCGGGTGATTTGTTATCTGTGATAAACCATTTTTGCCATAAATTTACAATTTTGTTTTATTTTGACGTAATTATTTATACTTTATTATTCACACCATACAATTCAAACTTATTTTTGTTAAAAAATAAATACTTGAAATTATTTTGTTAACGAAGAATAGGATATATGCTGTTGTTTATTTACCTAAAGCCAAACATCTATTCTAATTTGTGCAAACATACATGCTTATATAATTTCTATATTATTTCATAGTAGGTCTATAAATAGTTTTTTTTTTCGACTTTTATTTTAATACACCTACAATATTTGTGTGTACTTTGTGAACTATTAATAGAAGTGAGGATGGAGAATTTGAGAAGAAAGAAAATAAGGAAGAGGAAAACATGGAGGAGGAAGAAAATGAGAAAGAAGACGAGGAAGAAGAAATGGAGGAAGAGGAAAACATGGAGGAGGAGGAGGAGATGGAGGAGGAGGAAGAAGAAGAAGAAGAAGAAAGCGAGAAAGAAGACGAGGAAAAAGAAGAGGAGGTAGTTGAGATGTAAGTTATGAACTGTTTTGTATTTAGACATTCTAGAATGAACATAGTTTATCATTTTCTAAAATTTACCAGTATTATTTTTCTAGATTGAGCTTATTATGTAGCAAAACATATACTATTGAGCATCCTTATTTGTGTTAACTTTAGTTATTACTATAACCATAACAATATTTTTTTAATTTGTTTAGGTATAGTGATTTTCAAAAGAAGGGAAAAAAGTAAATATAATATTTTTTGACTAATACTGTAATTAAAATAAACAGCCAATGGATCACTTAGGCCCTAAATGCTATGTTATTAAATAATGTAAAAATAAAAATACGGTAGTTATATACAGTTAACATGAAATATTATATTACTTTATCAGTACTTTTCCTTTAATACCTATGTGTTGTATTTTGTTTTTATTAGGAAGGACATAGAAAAGAAGAAAGCTGTAAGGGAAAGTAGCATATTGAATATACTTTTGTACTTAATTTGAAGTAAAATATTAACTTAAACTTTGTTTCCTTTTTTTTTTTATTATCAATTTAGCTAGATTAAATTTTCCCTGTAGATTAGCATCAAAAATCTAATTACCGTAGATAGTTGTAGTTTACATCTGTGGTTACTGAAGTCTTAAATTATTTAACTTCATTAAAATAGTTTTTTTTATTGAATACAAATAATATAAAATTTTATATTTTGATATTGGTTGTTGATAATGAATAGACCTTAAAGCATTCATTCAAAATAGTCATGGTTTATTATTGCCTACAGAACAGAAAATTGTTAACATGCATTCTGTGTGGCCGCATAAGCAGGTACCTTGCCAGCCATCTGGAAAAGGCCCACAAAATAATAAATAGAGAAATAATTAAAAACATGGTTGCTGATGCTAGAAAAAGGTGAGTACTTCATTCATTATGAACAATTTTTTTCATGTGGTTACCAGCTAAATTATAAATAACATATTGTTAAGTATAACATGGAGTTTCTTCAGCTAAATATAATAAATTACATATTTTTATTTATCTTAGTTTTGTTTGCAGTTTCTTTTTTATAGAATATTTTACTAGTTAACTCTACCAATACTGGAAACCGAAAACTGCACTTGTAATGTATTGAAAACCAAACATTCTCAATGGTTTCTATTTTTGGGTGAATTGAATACTGTGATTGGATTATTGAAAAATGATAAACAGTTTTGTATGTTTTATCTAGTTATCATGAGTGTATCATTTAAAGTTTTCTAGATACTAATGATAAAGGGGGAAAAAAAAGGCCAGACATTCCTGCAGTGTGCCTGGATGTTCGGCTAAAAACCTGGCAAGGTATGACATGCATCTGCAAAGGAAGCATAAATTCCCTGTAAGTTAAAATTCTTTCAACTTTAGCAGATATATGTTCAATCAAATGTTAAATTAAATTTTTTGTTTTATTTCAGACCAAGAAATAGTGTGTAGAGTAGTAATGTATTTCCAACTATTATAATTGTTTGTTTATTGTTTATTTTTTTTTAAAATATGTATGTTAATTACAAAAATCTATTTTTTAGAGTTCGTAGAGTATCACCACTCTGTCTCAGGTCCAAATTTTGAGGTGTACATGCAGTACACTTTAAAATTATTTATTATTTTGTTAGTATTTAATAGAATGTGTGTTTGTTTTATTTTAATCTATGCTTAAATCCACCACATTCAAATTCGGATGTGGCATACACTTTCATATTAACATCATCCACCAGATAACTGCATGCATGTTTATTTGTTTAGTAGTTTATAGAATGTGTTTGTATGTTTGTTTTTATTTTATTTAATCTATGCTAATTTTTCAGATTCAAATCCTGATGTGGCATACACTTTCATATTAACATCATCCACCAGATAACTGCATGCATGTTTATTTATTTAGTAGTTTATAGAATGTGTTTGTGTGTTTGTTTTATTTTAATTTAATCTATGCTAATCACTCAGATTCAAATCCTGATGTGGCATACACTTTCATATTAACATCATCCACCAGATAACTGCATGAATGTTTATTTGTTTAGTAGTTTATAGAATGTGTTTGTATGTTTGTTTTATTTTAATTTAATCTATGCTAATCACTCAGATTCAAATCCTGATGTGGCATACACTTTCATATTAACATCATCCACCAGATAACTGCATGCATGTTTTTTTTGTTTAGTAGTTTATAGAATGTGTTAATCTATGCTAATCACTAAAATCTATTTCTTTTATAGAATGCTATCATAGCTCAGCTGGTAGAGCATCGGCACTCTTGTCGAAGGTCTCGGGTTCGAATCCTGATGTGGCATACACTGTCATATTAACATCATCCACCAGATTACTGCATGCATGTTTATTTTTTATTTACTTTGTAATTGTTTTTAAATACTTTAATTTTCGCTGTATGTCTTAATCCATGCTAATTTCTTAGCTTAATTGTGATGCAAATCAAAGTTATATAGGTAAGTTATACATTTACATTTTTTTTTTGGTTGGCAGTCCTGAATATATTAAGTTCAGACAACAAAAAGTCTGTAAATTTGCAGGTAACCTTTTATTTATAAAATTATTATAAAGTTTCATTTTTTGATAGATAATTAATAGTTTCAATTTAAAAATAAATGTGTACCTTTTATTGACAAAAACAATTCATTTTATCTATGCTGGAGAATTATAATTACCTAATTTCTACTACTAACTACTACATTTAGGTCAAATACAAAGTTCTCTTTATCCCAAATAATTACTATTAATTTAGATAACCAATCCCAGACACTAATAAATAAAATTACTGTAATAACAATTGTAATATAATAATAATTATGTCATGGGTCAACTTTCGGATCCTGAACTTTGTTTTCCAAGAATGGACTTATTTTTAATGTCATTAAAGTCTTTTTAACTTCTATAGAGCCATCTACAACAATGAGCCGGTTCAAGGCCTACATGTTAGAAACTTTAAAAATACCGGCAAAGCATGCAGCACAGGTCATAAAGGAGATAGAGGGAATTTGGAGTGAAGCAGGGGAGAAGGGATATTCTCCAAAGATATTAAAGACGTAACATTTTTTTATTACAATTATATTAATAGAAAAAGGAAGAAGCCAAACAATTTAAATTTCATTTAGCATTAAAATAAAAAGTTTTCTTAAATGTCAGCTATAGATTGTGAGTATAATGTATTATTGCCTGCTACCTTCATTTTCTTGAAGGAAGAAATAAATGTTAAGTTGAATTTGAATTGAATTTTAAACCATGTGAAGTTACCATGAATCACTCGATCCTAATTACTATAATGAAGATATTACATATTTTAATATTTGATTTTTGTGTATTGTACTCTTCTTTTCATTTTTTTAAAAATAATTGTTTAGTGCTGTTAGCCATTTACAATTGAAGCTTGCTGGCTCCACGTTAAGACACTACCTGTGCTCCTTTGTGAAAATATTGGACTACATTTCAATATACGAATCTAAATCTGTTTCGCTTGCCAAAATATACAAGTGCAAAGATGCATGCAAAGGCCTGAGCAAAGCTCTCAGAAAACGCATTTCTGAAGAGAAGGCCAAAAAGCACGAAGAAATTGAAGGTAACATCTACTGAATTAAAGTTTTTCTTTTCATCAAATGTTTGAAAGTCATATTATTTAAATTGAAATAATAATAATAATATGTTTTAATTTTCTTTTAAGGTGATCTAGTTTCGGCGGACGAACAATCCCATTATCTCAGAAAATCTGAGAAAACAATTAAAAGCATAGTTGGTATGTTTTTTATATTATTTCTTTATCCATAAAATGTATTGATAATCATAAGATTTATCATATTGTATGTTATTAGGTAAAGACTAGGAGAAACTAGGAGAAATAACTAAAACTAACCTTAATCCTAGCTTATTTAGTCATTGTGTTAGTAAAGGTAATTAGGTATAGGTAAAATGTTGATTATGATATTGTTCTAAGGTTCACCTGTATTTACCAGGACAAGGTCACTATGTAAATGATCAAAATCCTTTTACTAAACTAAGTACAGTAGTAGTTAATTGATTTCCAAGTACCCTTAATCTATCTGGGTGCATTCTTGCACAATATTATTATGGTTGTCTGGCTGGCTATCCTTTTACTTTTACTATTGATATATAAAAATGTAGTATGTTACCTTTTATTTCAGGCATTGGATGATTGGCAATTTTAATTTTATTAAATTAAACTAGGAGAATGGGAAAAGTAAACTATTTTAAAGGCAAAAATATTCACACATAATTTTATAATAAATAAATAACCCTATTTCTGAACATTTACATCTAGTTCAAATCCTGATGTGTCATACATCATCCACTCAATAACTGTGTATTTAATTTTTAATATTTTGTTTTAGTGGTTTATAGAATGTGTTAATCCATGCTAATCACTAAAATCTATTTCTTTTATAGAATACTATCATAGCTCAGCTGGTAGAGCATCGGCACTCTTGTTGAAAGTCTCAGGTTCAAATCCTGATGTGGCATACACTTTCATATTAACATCATCCACCAGATAACTGCATGCATGTTTTTTTTTTTTTTAGTAGTTTATAGAATGTGTTTGTGTGTTTATTTTACTTTAATTTAATCTATGCTAATCACTCAGATTCAAATCCTGATGTGGCATACACTTTCATATTAACATCATCCACCAGATAACTGCATGCATGTTTATTTGTTTAGTAGTTTATAGAATGTGTTAATCCATGCTAATCACTAAAATCTATTTCTTTTATAGAATGCTATCATAGCTCAGCTGGTAGAGCATCGGCACTCTTGTCGAAGGTCTCGGGTTCAAATCCTGATGTGGCATACACTTTCATATTAACATCATCCACCAGATAACTGCATGCACGTTTTTTGTTTGTTTAGTGGTTTATAGAATGTGTTAATCCATGCTAATCACTAAAATCTATTTCTTTTATAGGATGCTATCATAGCTCAGCTGGTAGAGCATCGACACTCTTGTCTCGGGTTGAAATCCTGATGTGGCATACACTTTTATTTTAACATCAACCACCAAATAACTGCATGCATTTTTAGTTTTGTGTAGTACTGAGTTTATAGAATGTGTTTATTTTATTTTAATTTAATCTATGCTAATCACCCATAATCAAATCCATATGTGGCATACAATTTCATATTAACATCATCCACCAGATAATCTTACAAGCACTTTAATTACTCCTGGTATTATTGTCATTATTATTGTTATCTAAAACATCAATACAATTCTCATTTGAAATACTTAAAGTACATTTTCTGTAAAACTTATTTCACCTATTAATTTGACTTTATTATTTTTCTACTTTCAATATAACTAGTCTGTAAGCCATCCTCTAAGCAAACATGGCCCAAAGTCGAAATTCGACAACCAAGACGTTATGGACGCTGTATTTAAATTGTTTGGCAGACAAATAGAAGAGGGTCATGTGCCAAAAAGAACAGTATGTTTAATGTTTATGTATTATCTATTTAATTGTAATAATCACCATCACATTATTAAATACAATTTTTATTTTTTTTTGTAGGCAAGAGAAGTCGATAACAAAAATCCAGTTCTCCATTACTATGAATTTCAACAGTTATATGACAAAATGAGGAGGATCCATCCAAAGGTAGGTTTATGTTTTTAATTTCAGTGGCATGCAGTAGCAAGAAATTATTTAAAAGCATTGCAAGTTTTCTATAGAACTATGAAGATTTGCAAATACATAGTAGAATAATCAGTGAATTGTCTAGTCAAAATGTAGTTGATTAGTCAGTAACAGTTTAGATAATTTAAACTGCAAATACATAGTAGAATAATCAGTGAATTGTCTAGTCAAAATGTAGTTGATTAGTCAGTAACAGTTTAGATAATTTAAACTGCAAATACATAGTAGAATAATCAGTGAATTGTCTAGTCGAAATGTAGTTGATTAATCAGTAACAGTTTAGAGAATTTAAACTGCAAATACATAGTAGAATAATAAGTGAATTGTCTAGTCAAAAGTAGTTGATTAGTCAGTAACAGTTTAGATAATTTAAACTGCAAATACATAGTAGAATAATCAGTGAATTGTCTAGTCAAAAGTAGTTGATTAGTCAGTAACAGTTTAGATAATTTAAACTGTGTGTAAATAGTACAATAATCAATGAATTGTCTAGTCAAAATACAGTTGATTATTCAGTAACAGTTTAGAGAATTTAAACTGCAAATACATAGTAGAATAATCAGTGAATTTTTTAGTCAAAAGACAGTTGATAATTCAGTAACAGTTTAGAGAATTTAAACTGCAAATACATAGTAGAATAATCAGTGAATTTTTTAGTCAAAAGACAGTTGATTATTCAGTAACAGTTTAGAGAATTTAAACTGCAAATACATAGTAGAATAATCAGTGAATTTTTTAGTCAAAAGACAGTTGATTATTCAGTAACAGTTTAGAGAATTTAAACTGCAAACACATAGAATAATCAGTGAATTGTCTAGTCAAAAGACAGTTGATTATTCAGTAACAGTTTAGATAATTTAAACTGCAAATACATAGTAGAATAATCAGTGAATTGTCTAGTCAAAATGTAGTTGATTAGTCAGTAACAGTTTAGATAATTTAAACTGCAAATACATAGTAGAATAATCAGTGAATTGTCTAGTCAAAAGACAGTTGATTATTCAGTAACAGTTTAGAGAATTTAAACTGTAAATACATAGTAGAATAATCAGTGAATTGTTTAGTCAAAATGTAGTTGATTAGTCAGTAACAGTTTAGATAATTTAAACTGTGTGTAAATAGTAGAATAATAAGTGAATTGTCTAGTCAAAAGTAGTTGATTAGTCAGTAACAGTTTAGATAATTTAAACTGCAAATACATAGTAGAATAATCAGTGAATTGTCTAGTCAAAAGACAGTTGATTATTCAGTAACAGTTTAGAGAATTTAAACTGTAAATACATAGTAGAATAATCAGTGAATTGTTTAGTCAAAAGACCGTTTATTATTCAGTAACAGTTTATAGAATTTAAACTGCAAATACATAGTAGAATAATCAGTGAATTGTTTAGTCAAAAGACAGTTGATTATTCAGTAACAGTTTAGAGAATTTAAACTGTAAATACATAGTAGAATAATCAGTGAATTGTTTAGTCAAAAGACCGTTTATTATTCAGTAACAGTTTATAGAATTTAAACTGCAAATACATAGTAGAATAATCAGTGAATTGTTTAGTCAAAATACAGTTGATTAGTCAGTAACAGTTTAGGGAATTTAAACTGTGTGTAAATAGTAGAATAATCAGTGAATTGTCTAGTCAAAAGACCGTTTATTATTCAGTAACAGTTTAGATAATTTAAACTGCAAATACATAGTAGAATAATCAGTGAATTGTCTAGTCAAAAGGCAGTTGATTAGTCAGTAACAGTTTAGAGAATTTAAACTGTGTCTAAATAGTACAATAATCAATGAATTGTCTAGTCAAAAGACCGTTTATTATTCAGTAACAGTTTAGAGAATTTAAACTGCAAATACATAGTAGAATAATCAGTGAATTTTTTAGTCAAAAGACAGTTGATTATTCAGTAACACTTAACAGTTTAGAGAATTTAAACTGCAAATACATATTAGAATAATCAGTGAATTGTTTAGTCAAAATGTAGTTGATTAGTCAGTAACAGTTTAGAGAATTTAAACTGCAAATACATAGTAGAATAATCAGTGAATTGTCTAGTCAAAATGTAGTTGATTAGTCAGTAACAGTTTAGATAATTTAAACTGCAAATACATAGTAGAATAATCAGTGAATTGTCTAGTCGAAATGTAGTTGATTAATCAGTAACAGTTTAGAGAATTTAAACTGCAAATACATAGTAGAATAATAAGTGAATTGTCTAGTCAAAAGTAGTTGATTAGTCAGTAACAGTTTAGATAATTTAAACTGCAAATACATAGTAGAATAATCAGTGAATTGTCTAGTCAAAAGTAGTTGATTAGTCAGTAACAGTTTAGATAATTTAAACTGTGTGTAAATAGTACAATAATCAATGAATTGTCTAGTCAAAATACAGATGATTATTCAGTAACAGTTTAGAGAATTTAAACTGCAAATACATAGTAGAATAATCAGTGAATTTTTTAGTCAAAAGACAGTTGATTATTCAGTAACAGTTTAGAGAATTTAAACTGCAAATACATAGTAGAATAATCAGTGAATTTTTTAGTCAAAAGACAGTTGATTATTCAGTAACAGTTTAGAGAATTTAAACTGCAAATACATAGTAGAATAATCAGTGAATTTTTTAGTCAAAAGACAGTTGATTATTCAGTAACAGTTTAGAGAATTTAAACTGCAAACACATAGAATAATCAGTGAATTGTCTAGTCAAAAGACAGTTGATTATTCAGTAACAGTTTAGATAATTTAAACTGCAAATACATAGTAGAATAATCAGTGAATTGTCTAGTCAAAATGTAGTTGATTAGTCAGTAACAGTTTAGATAATTTAAACTGCAAATACATAGTAGAATAATCAGTGAATTGTCTAGTCAAAAGACAGTTGATTATTCAGTAACAGTTTAGAGAATTTAAACTGTAAATACATAGTAGAATAATCAGTGAATTGTTTAGTCAAAAGACCGTTTATTATTCAGAAGACCGTTTATTATTCAGTAACAGTTTAGAGAATTTAAACTGCAAATACATAGTAGAATAATCAGTGAATTGTCTAGTCGAAATGTAGTTGATTAGTCAGTAACAGTTTAGAGAATTTAAACTGCAAATACATAGTAGAATAATCAGTGAATTGTCTAGTCAAAAGTAGTTGATTAGTCAGTAACAGTTTAGATAATTTAAACTGCAAATACATAGTAGAATAATCAGTGAATTGTTTAGTCAAAAGACAGTTGATTATTCAGTAACAGTTTAGAGAATTTAAACTGCAAATACATAGTAGAATAATCAGTGAATTGTTTAGTCAAAAGACAGTTGATTATTCAGTAACAGTTTAGAGAATTTAAAATCCAAATACATAGTAGAATAATCAGTGAATTGTCTAGTCAAAATGTAGTTGATTATTCAGTAACAGTTTAGAGAATTTAAACTGTAAATACATAGTAGAATAATCAGTGAATTGTTTAGTCAAAAGACAGTTGATTATTCAGTAACAGTTTAGAGAATTTAAACTGTAAATAAATAGTAGAATAATCAGTGAATTGTTTAGTCAAAAGACAGTTGATTATTCAGTAACAGTTTAGATAATTTAAACTGCAAATACATAGTAGAATAATCAGTGAATTGTCTAGTCAAAAGTAGTTGATTAGTCAGTAACAGTTTAGAGAATTTAAACTGCAAATACATAGTAGAATAATAAGTGAATTGTCTAGTCAAAAGACAGTTGATTATTCAGTAACAGTTTAGAGAATTTAAACTGCAAATACATAGTAGAATAATCAGTGAATTGTTTAGTCAAAAGACAGTTGATTATTCAGTAACAGTTTAGAGAATTTAAAATCCAAATACATAGTAGAATAATCAGTGAATTGTCTAGTCAAAATGTAGTTGATTATTCAGTAACAGTTTAGAGAATTTAAACTGTAAATACATAGTAGAATAATCAGTGAATTGTTTAGTCAAAAGACAGTTGATTATTCAGTAACAGTTTAGAGAATTTAAACTGTAAATACATAGTAGAATAATCAGTGAATTGTTTAGTCAAAAGACAGTTGATTATTCAGTAACAGTTTAGATAATTTAAACTGCAAATACATAGTAGAATAATCAGTGAATTGTCTAGTCAAAAGTAGTTGATTAGCCAGTAACAGTTTAGAGAATTTAAACTACAAATACATAGTAGAATAATAAGTGAATTGTCTAGTCAAAAGACAGTTGATTATTCAGTAACAGTTTAGAGAATTTAAACTGCAAATACATAGTAGAATAATCAATGGACTGTATAGTCAAAATGTAGTCAGTAACAGTTTAGATAATTTCCAAGGATATCCTTATAACCCTTTTTAAAAATTGGAGTCACTTGTGCCACCTTCAAGTCATCATGAAAAACACCTGTGACAAGTTATAAGTTAATAATATATGTTAATGGCTTTGCAATAACAATAGATGAATCCTTAATTAATCTAGCAGATAACTGGTTATGTCAAGTGGACTTTTTTATATCTATATTTCTTAATAATTCTTTAAATTCTAAAACAGGTTTCCAAAATAAAAGAGGAACTAATTGAATTTTTCAAATAATCATTGGAACTTTTTTGAGAACAATCAATCTTGCTTGCTAATTTCTGCCGATATTTACAAAATAATCATTAAACAAGTCGGTTTTTTGTTCATTGGAATTACATTCAATATTAACATCATTTAATGATTCTTTAAGTTTATCTGGAATAATTTCATGAACAGTCTGACTTTTGCCTTTAAGAATACTATTTATAATTCCCCCATGTTTTAGTAGTATTACTTTTTGTTTTTTACTTTTCATAAACAAATCACCATTTAAACCATGGAGTTATATTTACTCCATGTTTAAACAAAACGTGTGTGGTTTTTTAGACATTAGTTGCTTAGTTGATTTAAACAAAACATGTGTCATGATTTAATCAGTAATTGTTGAACTGATTTAAACCATGGAGTTATATTTACTCCATGTTTAAACAAAACATGTGTGGTTTTTTAGACATTAGTTGCTTAGTTGATTTAAACAAAACATGTGTCATGGTTTAATAAGTAAGTGTTGAACTGATTTAAACAAAACATGTGTCATGGTTTAATCAGTAATTGTTGACCTGATTTAAACAAAACATATGTCATGGTTTAATCATTAATTGTTGACCTGATTTAAACAAAACATGTGTTGTGGTTTAATCAGTTTGCTTAGTTGATTTAAACAAAACATGTGTCATGGTTTAATCAGTAATTGTTGAACTGATTTAAACCATGGAGTTATATTTACTCCATGTTTAAACAAAACATGTGTGGTTTTTTAGACATTAGTTGCTTAGTTGATTTAAACAAAACATGTGTCATGGATAAGTAATTGTTGACCTGATTTAAACAAAACATATGTCATGGTTTAATCAGTAATTGTTGACCTGATTTAAACAAAACATGTGTGGTGGTTTAATCAGTTTGCTTAGTTGATTTAAACAAAACATGTGTCCTGGTTTAATCAGTAATTGTTGAACTGATTTAAACCATAGAGTTATATTTACTCCATGTTTAAACAAAACATGTGTGGTTTTTTAGACATTAGTTGCTTAGTTGATTTAAACAAAACATGTGTCATGGATAAGTAATTGTTGACCTGATTTAAACAAAACATATGTCATGGTTTAATCAGTAATTGTTGACCTGATTTAAACAAAACATGTGTGGTGGTTTAATCAGTTTGCTTAGTTGATTTAAACAAAACATGTGTCCTGGTTTAATCAGTAATTGTTGAACTGATTTAAACCATAGAGTTATATTTACTCCATGTTTAAACAAATCATGTGTGGTTTTTTAGACATTAGTTGCTTAGTTGATTTAAACAAAACATGTGTCATAGTTTAATCAGTAATTGCTGACCTGATTTAAACAAAACATGTGTCATGGTTTAATCAGAATTGTTGAACTGATTTAAACAACATATGTACTGTGGTTATTTAGGGTATGTCCAGACTCTTGGCCTAACACTTAAATTGTTACAAAACCATTGGTGTTGAAAAAGCTGTATATGGTTTTGACCGTTCAGTTAGGAACCTTCTACATCAATCTAATTTCGTTATAAATTTAGTAGTACCAACCCTGCCTATTATTTCATTTATCCGTGGCATTGGATATGCATTTTTTTGTAATTCATGTTAAAGCGAGCTGTACCGTCCCGTTTTGGACAGTGCGACTCTTCTTTTACTTTGCCTAACTTAGCCTGATGAATTGGATAAGCTTTTTGTCTAACTGGGTGTACGTCATGCTTTATTACAGTAGTTTTTCCATGCGAATTTTCAGTTATTATGAACATTTCCATCTACATTCCGCACACTAATCTTGGAAAAGAGGTCCTTTGTGAAATAAATGATGTTATCTTAGATATTGAAGCCAAATACGCTGATGCTTATATTATAATAAATGATGATTTTAATCGCAATAATCAATCGCAATGGATCAATATTACACGAACGTTATACATTATTCTCATTTAGAGGGTACAAACACCAACACAGTGTCAGAATAATGTATTTTGATCTATCATCGGCCTTCATCTGTTGACAAATAATTTGATAAATGCCAACGTACCTAATAAGTTGAATGGCCTTGTACTTAATTTTGTTGACACATAGATATCAATATATTAAACTGAACAGCGAAGTTAAATATGAAATTATTGTTTAGTAACACAGGTTCCCCACAGGGCACAGTTTTAGCCCCTTTCCTATTCACTGTGTTCACTTCAGACTTTAAGTCCGATCACCCAGATTGTCCTGTTATCAAATTAGCTGATGACACAGCCATCCTGGGTCAAACATGACAACTATGGTTATTATAAAGCTGAAATTGACCGGTTTGTAAGGTTTTTGTAATAAAAACCATCTTAAACTTAATACTGCTATTCTAAGACCAAAGAAATGGTAATAGATTTTCGTAATAAATTTAGGGCATCTACTGATATTATTCATTCATTATTGATGGTAATCATGTAGAGATAGATTAAATTTTTCTGAATATTTAGAATATATTAGTAAGAAATTAAATACTCGTATGTAAATGCTTTTAATGTGAGTAACAAAACCATCAATATCTTTTATACGTCAGTTGTTTGTGGGGTTTGGAGTTATTGCTTAACGGGATGGGGAGAAATTGCTTTTAACAAAGACAAAGAATTAATAGATCGTCTGATTAGAAAAGTTAGCAGAATCACTTGTGTCTGTTTGCCTTCAGTTGACTATCTCTACAGAGTAAGGATAACAAATTTGTTTTCTCATATAAAAACTGATAAACTTTATTTCCTCCATGATGTGGTTATCAGTCATACTATCCCTAGGTGGACGTATCATGTGGGGAGAACCCAGTAGACTCCTGCGGTATCTCCCTATAAGCAAATAATAGGTACGGAAGCAATTTATTCCATTCCCGGGGATCATCCTGAACAAACCATACACTTAAGGGTGCCATTAAAGCTTTCCACTAATTCCTCGGTTTGTGGATGGTAGGGAGAAGTAGTACTTTTACGTCAAGAGTCTGAACATACCCTTAATAAGTAATTGTTAGTTGATTTAGACAAAACATGTCTCATCGTTTAATATTTAACATTAATTGTTTGTGTGGTGGTTTAATAACATATGTAGTTGATAAATTATTCATTATTGTACAGTCAACTTTCCTAATACCGGACACCTGGCAGAATATGTTGGATTCCGTAACGGTTTGGTATTTGGAATGTGTTTTTTAACGAGTTTACATCCTGTTCCGCATAGCAGGAAGTCCGCTAAAGTGGATAAGCGTGCAACTATGTAGTGATTGTCTCAGTCAGCTAAATTAAAACAAAAGATTAAACCACATGTGCGGCTGCTTATGAAGCCCCTCAAACGATATGTTATGCATGACTTGGCAAATAAAGCTATCCTGGTCCCATCACCTTATTGAAAATAGACCTGTCTGCTCAGTTACACAAAACTTTCCCTACATTCTTTGGAAAATTCTCTTAATATTAGCTTAGGAATTTGGGGTCTTCTGGTCCTCAAGACAATTCTGGTATTGGGAGAGTGTTCGGTTTTTTCAGTTCAGAGTCCAGTATTTGGAGAGTCGACTATATTATATTCATAGCATGTGTTAATAATGAATTGTTGAAATGTTATACTATTTTAAATGATTTAATAATGGAAATGTTAATTTAAGTTACAAAAAAAGAAAAATAAAATTCTATAAAGTAATTAATGAAAACAGTAGTTTTGTCTTCTATGCAAGGAAAGACCTTTCAAGATGTTATATATGGATCATCAAATCACAGACAGGTTAAACATAATTCTAGCATTCTGTAGCTTAATAGATTATTCAGAAAATTGGCAGAAATAGAACGTGAAGCCAATCCCAAGCATATCCTAACATGGCAGTATTTTAGTTAATGATAAAGCCACCACAACATGCTACCTTATTATTTTCATATGTTTTGATGTTGATTAACATGTAGTTTGAGTTACTTTGAGTTTCTTTCAGAGTCATGGTTTTTAGCAGTCATTATTACAACAAACATATTTAGACCTGGTAAGTTATAACCACACTGTAGCTAGTTTGCAAAAACTATTTTACTTGTAATAGGTTATTTTTATTTCTGCTTTCTCCTTTTTAACACCAACTCTTCTGTATGTATACTCTGAGTATACGCTAATGTTAAATACCCTAAAATAGCAGGGCATTATTTCAAAAAGCGTATCTAAACAAAAGGTTTAGTATAATTTTTACAAATATTGTTATAAATGAAAAAAAAAAAGTTATAAATTATTAATTGACAGTGAATTATTATTTGTACTTGGGTAATATCTATCTATATATAGTTTGTCTATCAGTTGTCTAATAAATATAAACTGAAAACTCTAATATTTTAATATGCCATTAATTTTCCACCAACAGTTAGTTGCTGTTAACATTCTGGATATTCTTCATCATAACATCCTTTTGCAGTTTAAAAGTAAGAGTTTACAATACGTATGTTTTGTATGCATGTGTTTTATTTAATTAAATGTCAAATTAAATAATAATACTGCACAACTTAACGAACTGTGTTGTATCAAATATGAGATGAAATATTTTGTTTCTGTTTTGTTTACTAGTAGGAGTGTTGACTATAATGCTTTGTTCACAATTCAACACAACACCCTTGTTACACGGCTGGTTCCCCCACCTGTGACTTCACATTCTATCTCTGGCACACAACATTATTAGTAAATTACAATGTGGCGTACGATTGAAAACTGTTGAGAACTCCTGCTTTATTATTGGTACCTGTGTTGTTTATTCTGACGCTAGTTATTACTAACTTCCCCCACATTACTGAACTCAGAACAACTGTATTTACATTGTTATACTTTCAGTTTCATCTATGTGGGTTGGTGTTGAGGTCATTAATGATGACAACTATTGTAACTGGTTGCATTTACTGTATTCAGGTAATTCCCAAGGTAATCCATTAATCAATCAAATAAATTTTTATTCCATAATACTTAAAATAAGGTTGTGTTCAGAACATTGTGTGCATGCAGAGATATTAGGACGTCCTCCCTCACTCCTCAACTTGGCAGTTTTGATGTATTCTAGTTTCAGATGACCACCGACAACCTACCTAAGGTCAGATCAATCGAAAGGTAGTTTCTACAGAAGTTATTAAGGCAACACAATTACCACCTGCACATTACGTTATAATCAATTTTATTTTTGGTTTTCCTTGTATAGTGTCATATGTCTTCCTGGAACTTTCTACGACAGAGATGTAATTCTACATCAGAGATTCAGAGCACCTCGGGCCTGCCTGTCTTCCCTGTTGTATACTAGCAATTGTCACTTTTAAAGCAAAAAATGTCATATAATAACATAATGCTGTCTCTTCTCAATCATGCTCCATTTATGTTATGCTATGGTAGAATCATCTAATTTTATAGCTTCATGTTAGAATTACAAATTATATGGAATTCTCAGGATTAAATTAATTACAAACTCATCCGATGATCAAATCAAATATTGATACATTGAAGACTTGCTTAATGTAACTTTGGTTGAGATTCAAAGCATTTGTTTTTCTTCTCTTTTGTGGGTATCGCCCACCTTTATTCTTATTTCCCTTATAAAACATTTTCTCTTTATGGTCTTATGACGTCATTACAGCTTCTTTCGCTGTACCCCCACATTCGTGCTTGTTTTTACATTGATGACCGAATAAATATTATTATTATTTACCTCATAAATTTTGTTTCTGTTTTGCAATACAATGCATAAAGTCTTATAATTTATGTTGTTTTCATATTTTCTTAACAAAATTTAGGAACTTAAGGATTCCACTGGACTGGACAGCATTCCAGGCTGCTACCTTATGCAGTTTAAGGAAGACAGTGAAGTCATAAGTCAAAGTCATGCTGAACATGTCACAAAGTTGTGGAAAAACCTGGATGCGTATGACAAAACCGTTAAGCGCAAAGCACGGCATCATGATTACCTCACAAAAGGCAGGTTCAAGAAAAGTAAAACGACTGCTGTAATACCTGGTGTTGAAAGCACTCGACAGTAAGGCAGTTTCCTGCGTTTTTCACTTTGTAGGTTAACAGATGCTTCTTAGGTCAGAACACCGGACCAGCCCAATGGCCGGACTGCAATCGATATATGGAGTGCCTTATTACAAAACTATGTGAAGAGTATCCGCCTACCGTATATATCGGAGGGAAACATTTCCAGCGCTGGCCGCTAATCGGCAAAGGCTACAAAAACATTCGTCGGAAAGTGCTATCAAATGGACACCTGATGTTGTTTGGTAAGCTTCAGTTGATGGAGATAAATCATACGACACTCATCCAGCGGTGAGTTTTAACTTGTTATTGATGTTATTACAGGTACAACAGAACATCAAAGAAGCAAGAGCAGCAAGTTTTGGAATCTGGCATCTCAGCAACAATACCCAAACTTGTCTCTGATAATACCCTACTTGAACCTTTAACCAATCCAGCGGTGCTAAACGATCCTGCAAGCGCTCCATCTCTCACATTTGTCCAACCAAAAAACACTTCCGGCCGAGCAACTCTAGGAAACAGACTGTCGATCCCAGTTCCAGGCGAGATAGCAAACCCACCACCATCAGTCCCTGCGGCTAGTAGTACTCGCATTCCTAGAACTACCCTCTTGTACAGAAAACGAGTGGCTAAAGCCATTGGAAACCGATCAAAATGTACAAACCAAGAATGTCTGTGATTGTGTGCTCAAAGTGTAAGCAACCAAGGTTAAATAAGAACCACACTCAGTACTATGGAAATTGGTATTGTGCTGCAACATCTGATGAAGCATGAAAATCGGCTATTGGTTGCCACCCGTCACCATCATCAAGAGTGGAAAAAAAACAGCAACAAGAATGATTCCAAATGATTTTTGTAGCCATGGATAGAGTTTTTATACTGTTTCATATATATATATATATCTTCTATTTTTTGTTTTGTTCTGTTATTTTATTTTCACTTTTTACAAAATATTTTATATTTTATGCAATTTGGCCATTGGGCCACCATATCTAATGGTTTTCTGAATGTGCAATAAAGTTAATAAAAATGATAATAAAAAAAAAGTTTTTAATGCTGCCAAATCCAAAGAGCAATGGTTAATGTAGTGAATTATTTTGTAATTTTTATATTATTACAATAAGTTTATATAATTACATTATAATTTACATTAAATCATTCATTGCACTTTGTATTTGAAGGTCCCAAGCCCTTACAAAAAAGCAGAGGGGGAACTTTTGCAATGAAATGTGTACATTAAATTGTGATTTCTATATTCTTGTCATGAGTATTTTATATTTCAAGAGTAATTCCACTATAATTCATTTTAATATGAATCAAATATTTCCTTCCACGAATTCTAATATTTTTGATAAACATGTCTCGGTATATTAAAAAAAAGGATTTTATATTAATATTATTTAATATTTTTATTTATTTAATACATTGATCATTTGATAATCCTCTAAAATGGACAGTTTTTAGTCTGCCGGTATTCAAAACCTCCTAGCTTCATTGGTCAATTGTCCAGTTTCCTCATTATGTTATTACTTTGTATGTATATTTTATGATTTTCCTAATAAATTCAAATCAAATTAATTATTATTTCTTATTTTAAATAAATATTTATTGTTCATTGCATAATTCCCAGTCAAATTTAAGCATTTCATGTAATGGAATATTGACACTCTCTGTGTGATGTAATCAATAAAATTTTAAATATTGTATTGTGTTTTGTTTCACTCTTGAATTTTTTTTGTCTCTCAAATGATATTTATGGTAGATACGACAGTGTCTTCCTTTTATGAAATCGAAGGTAATGCTTTTAAAATGGTGTTTCAGAAGATTTATTATTTTCTTTACAGTATGTTCTTTACATTAGGGTACACCATGACCATTTCTATCGGCACAGTTTACCTGGCATCAAATGAATATTTTTTAGTTTTTTCTAGTAATTTGATTTGGTTTCGGCTGACCTAATTTGTAAATTTTTTTCTGAAAATTGTTTTTATTGACGATTGTCTATAAGAGATGTGTTTTTTGTTGGTAAGTAGGGATGCGGCAACAGACATGATCAGTGGCCGAAATTCACTGAGCTGTTTATTAGCCAATGAGGTTGATGTCCCGATAGCCGCAACACCAAATGTTGATGATTGATAGAAAATACTAATTTACAACAGAAAAACAGAACAACTTGTACGGAATGTAAACTTGATCGATGGCCTCATCCAACAAGACCTTATCCTTATTATTACTCCATGTTATTAAGTTAAGGGCAGTATAACAATAATAATGTTATTTTCGCCTAGCTAGCAACTAGTCTAGAGAGCCTTTTACAGATTAAATGCTGTGAATACTTTGATAGTATTACTAAAGTACTTGAACATTCAAACTAGGCCTAGACTACTTTATCTAGGCCTACCTACTTCAATTAACTATATAACTATAGGCTAGGCCCTCTAACTAGCCTGGCTTAAACTTCGGCCTAGCGTAGACATAGCTATGATCCCTACCTCTCCCTTGTTTATTATAAGACAATAAAAAGTACTACATATTATAGTCTAGTCATTTGTTTAATCGTTTACCGAAAAAAGCCATCCTACATGTTTGTTTGGTCCCGTTTGTTTATATTATGATAATTGATCCACGCTGAACCTCCGGGTTCCACTTTTGAATTTGAAGTCCGCAGAATAATGCTCAATAATTCACTATTTACTCATTCCCAAGTCACTAAATTGATCTCCCTTGGTTCACAAATGCACAGTGTCTGACGCCAATAAAAGGAAAGAATAAGTGTAACAGCCAAATTAAAATAAAATCGAAGCAAAATAAGAAAAAAATATCTGTTTACGATAGCGAAATTACGCTAAACCTAATTGCCAATATAGCGTCACGTCTGCGGACCGACGCGATAACCTCAATGTGTGTTGAACCGCAAACAAATTTCAATTTCGTTCTGTATGTTACAAAAAGGATATTTCGCGTTCCAAATTTTTTTGTATGGTATAGAAAATCGCATAAATTGTCACTTTTTTGTACAGTTTCAATTAAATCCCTTTGATATGTTATAGAAATATAATCAAAGCATTGCTTCATATAAAGTAAAGTAGTAATTTTGAAGAAATTACGGAATTTAGCATTCACAAACATTGGGTTGACATAACCCTAACGGCTAATTTTATTTATTTACTAGTTTAATTTTTAACAAATTCGATTAAGGCAACATAAAATTGTCGAATTTTAATCAAACAACTCCTAAAAATAAATAAAATTCAGCATAGTTATTAATTAAATCTACTTTATTAAAATAACCAAACTACAGTTATAAAACTATTTAAAAAATATAATAACGAACGAGCCTCCAGTGAAAGGGCGACCTCAATTTAGACGTGCGCTCTTTACATAAAAGGTAATTAATTATAGCCGAAAAACGATAAATTATCGATTTTGACCCAAGAGAATATTTTCTTTGTTGAAAAGTGAGTAGAGAAAAGCATACTTCATACAATTTAATCAAATACATACCAAGTTATAAGTCATGAAAAAATTCAAAAATCATCAAAAGTGCATTCGAGTTTGAGAAATTACGCGTTTTTTACATTTTTTTCAAAAAAGACACGATATTTTTTTTAGTTTTCTTCATTAAAAAAAGAGAGTATATAAATGTATTGTGTATGAAACTCAAAATTTTTACAAAACGATGAATTTTTGTGTAAAATAACGTGTTTTTGGTAAAATCAGCATATGTGCACCTTTAAGTACACACATAAAAATCGCCGCGGAAACCATTTTCCCGATGTCAAATCGGGTTGAAACTCTGGAAAAACGATCTTTTGGTGTTTTTTTACATAGGAAAAATATAAACGTTATATGTTTCCAATGTAAAGTAAATGTTTAAAGGACGATGTTGGTGAGTGTGAAATAAAAAATATGACGACCTATCGTTCTTAGAACATTACTCAATTTTTTCCCCAAAACGATATTTTTCATAAAAAACAAGGAAGATAACGTGTAAATCATTAGAGACATGAATGTTAATTAGAGACTTAAATAATCTCTCAGAAAAACGATATTTTACAGACTTTTTATTGAATAGGTAGAGAAAGAGTAATAATTATATGTAAATCAGCATATGTGCAATTCTCATAGTGACAGTCTCGCGGAGAGCAAACATGCACCTGTGCCTATGTCTTACTGTGGAAAGTCCCCCTAGATTATCATCAAATGTGCATGTTTCTCACTGAAAACTGTAGGTGGCCGATGTGCATTTTTGCATGTGCGCTCTGAGGAGAGAGAGATAGATCAGCGAGACAGAGATAGATCAGCGAGGCAGAGATAGATCAGCGAGACAGAGAGATAGATCAGCGAGACAGAGATAGATCAGCGAGACAGAGAGATAGATCAGCGAGACAGAGATAGATCTGCGAGAGAGAGATAGATCAGCGAGACAGAGATAGATCAGCGACAGAGAGATAGATAGATCAGCCAGAGAGAGATAGATCAGCGAGAGAGAGATAGATCAGCGAGAGAGAGATCGATCAGCGAGAGAGAGAGATAGATCAGCGAGAGAGAGAGATAGATCAGCGAGAGAGAGATAGATCAGCGAGAGAGAGAGATAGATCAGCGATACAGAGAGATAGATCAGCGAGACATAGAGATAGATCAGCGAGACAGAGAGATAGATCAGCGAGACAGAGAGATAGATCAGCGAGACAGAGATAGATCAGCGAGACAGAGAGATAGATCAGCGAGAGAGATAGATCAGCGAGAGAGAGAGAGAGAGATCAGGGAGAGAGAGATAGATCAGCCAGACAGAGATAGATCAGCGAGAGAGAGATAGATCAGCGAGACAGAGATAGATCAGCGAGACAGAGATAGATCAGTGAGCCAGAGATTGATCAGCGAGACAGAGATAGATCAGCGAGAGAGAGATAGATCAGCGAGAGAGAGATAGATCAGCGAGAGAGAGAGATAGATCAGCGAGAGAGAGAGATAGATCAACGAGAGAGAGAGATCAACGAGAGAGAGATAGATCAGCGAGAGAGAGATTGATCAGCGATAGAGAGAGATAGATCAGCGAGAGAGAGATAGATCAGCGAGAAAGAGATACATCAGCGAGAGAGAGATAAATCAGCGAGAGAGAGATAGGTCATCGAGAGAAAGATAGATCAGCGAGAGAGAGATAGATCAGCGAGAGAGAGAGATAGATCAGCGAGAGAGAGATAGATCAGCGAGAGAGAGATAGATCAGCGAGAGAGATAGATCATCGAGAGAGAGATAGATCAGCGAGAGAGAGATAGATCAGCGAGACAGAGATAAATCAGCGAGAGAGAGATAGATCAGCGAGAGAGAGATAGATCAGCGAGACAGAGATAGATCTGCGAGAGAGAGAGATAGATCATCGAGACAGAGATAGATCAGCGAGAGAGAAATAGATCAGCGAGAGAGAGGTAGATCAGCGAGAGAGAGATAGATCAGCGAGAGAGAGAGATAGATCAGCGAGACAGAGACATAAATCAGCGAGACAGAGAGATAGATCAGCGAGACAGAGATAGATCAGCGAGACAGAGAGATAGATCAGCGAGAGATAGATATATCAGCGAGACAGAGATATAGATCAGCGAGACAGAGAGATAAATCAGTGAGACAGAGAGATAGAGCAGCGAGACAGAGATAGATCAGCGAGACAGAGAGATAGATCAGCGAGAGAGAGATAGATCAGCGAGAGAGAGATAGATCAGCGAGACAGAGATAGATCTTCGAGACAGAGAGATAGATCAGCGAGACAGAGATAGATCAGCGAGACAGAGATAGATCAGCGAGACAGAGATAGATCAGCGAGACAGAGATAGATCAGCGAGAGAGAGAGATAGATCAGCGAGAGAGAGATAGATCAGCGAGAGAGAGATAGATCAGCGAGAGAGAGATAGATCAACGAGAGAGAGATAGTTCAGCGAGAGAGATAGATCAGCGAGAGAGAGATAGATCAGCGAGAGAGAGATAGATCAGCGAGAGAGAGATAGATCAGCGAGAGAGAGATAGATCAGCGAGAGAGAGATAGATCAGCGAGAGAGAGATAGATCAGCGAGAGAGAGATAGATCAGAGAGAGAGAGAGAGAGAGAGATAGATCAGAGAGAGAGAGAGAGATCAGCGATAGAGAGATAGATCAGCGAGAGAGAGATTGATCAGCTAGAGAGAGAGATAGATCAGCGAGAGAGAGATAGATCAGCGATAGAGAGATAGATCAGCGAGAGAAGGATAGATCAGCGAGAGAGAGAGATAGATCAGCGATACAGAGAGATAGATCAGCGAGACATAGAGATAGATCAGCGAGACAGAGAGATAGATCAGCGAGACAGAGATATAGATCAGCGAGACAGAGATAGATCAGCGAGACAGAGAGATAGATCAGCGAGAGAGATAGATCAGCGAGAGAGAGAGAGAGATCAGGGAGAGAGAGATAGATCAGCCAGACAGAGATAGATCAGCGAGAGAGAGATAGATCAGCGAGACAGAGATAGATCAGCGAGACAGAGATAGATCAGTGAGACAGAGATTGATCAGCGAGACAGAGATAGATCAGCGAGAGAGAGATAGATCAGCGAGAGAGAGATAGATCAGCGAGAGAGAGAGATAGATCAGCGAGAGAGAGAGATAGATCAGCGAGAGAGAGAGATAGATCAACAAGAGAGAGAGATCAACGAGAGAGAGATAGATCAGCGAGAGAGAGATTGATCAGCGAGAGAGAGATAGATCAGCGATAGAGAGATAGATCAGCGAGAGAAAGATAGATCAGCGAGAGAGAGATAGATCAGCGAGAGAGAGATAGATCAGCGAGAGAAAGATAGATCAGCGAGAGAGAGATAGATCAGCGAGAGAGAGAGAGATAGATCAGCGAGAGAGAGAGATAGATCAGCGAGAGAGAGATAGATCAGCGAGAGAGAGATAGATCAGCGAGAGAGATAGATCAGCGAGAGAGAGATAGATCAGCGAGAGAGAGAGATAGATCAGCCAGAAAGAGATAGATCAGCGAGAGAGAGATAGATCAGCGAGACAGAGAGATAGATCAGCGAGACAGAGATAGATCAGTGAGACAGAGGGATAGATCAGCGAGACAGAGATAGATCAGCGAGAGAGAGAGAGAGATAGATCAGCGAGAGAGAGATAGATCAGCGAGAGAGAGATAGATCAGCGAGAGAGAGAGATAGATCAGAGAGACAGAGACATAAATCAGCGAGACAGAGAGATAGATCAGCGAGACAGAGATAGATCAGCGAGACAGAGAGATAGATCAGCGAGAGATAGATATATCAGCGAGACAGAGATATAGATCAGCGAGACAGAGAGATAAATCAGTGAGACAGAGAGATAGATCAGCGAGACAGAGATAGATCAGCGAGAGAGAGAGAGAGATAGATCAGCGAGACAGAGATAGATCAGCGAGGCAGAGATAGATCAGCGAGACAGAGAGATAGATCAGCGAGACAGAGATAGATCAGCGAGACAGAGAGATAGATCAGCGAGACAGAGATAGATCTGCGAGAGAGAGATAGATCAGCGAGACAGAGATAGATCAGCGACAGAGAGATAGATAGATCAGCCAGAGAGAGATAGATCAGCGAGAGAGAGATAGATCAGCGAGAGAGAGATCGATCAGCGAGAGAGAGAGATAGATCAGCGAGAGAGAGAGATAGATCAGCGAGAGAGAGATAGATCAGCGAGAGAGAGAGATAGATCAGCGATACAGAGAGATAGATCAGCGAGACATAGAGATAGATCAGCGAGACAGAGAGATAGATCAGCGAGACAGAGAGATAGATCAGCGAGACAGAGATAGATCAGCGAGACAGAGAGATAGATCAGCGAGAGAGATAGATCAGCGAGAGAGAGAGAGAGAGATCAGGGAGAGAGAGATAGATCAGCCAGACAGAGATAGATCAGCGAGAGAGAGATAGATCAGCGAGACAGAGATAGATCAGCGAGACAGAGATAGATCAGTGAGCCAGAGATTGATCAGCGAGACAGAGATAGATCAGCGAGAGAGAGATAGATCAGCGAGAGAGAGATAGATCAGCGAGAGAGAGAGATAGATCAGCGAGAGAGAGAGATAGATCAACGAGAGAGAGAGATCAACGAGAGAGAGATAGATCAGCGAGAGAGAGATTGATCAGCGATAGAGAGAGATAGATCAGCGAGAGAGAGATAGATCAGCGAGAAAGAGATACATCAGCGAGAGAGAGATAAATCAGCGAGAGAGAGATAGGTCATCGAGAGAAAGATAGATCAGCGAGAGAGAGATAGATCAGCGAGAGAGAGAGATAGATCAGCGAGAGAGAGATAGATCAGCGAGAGAGAGATAGATCAGCGAGAGAGATAGATCATCGAGAGAGAGATAGATCAGCGAGAGAGAGATAGATCAGCGAGACAGAGATAAATCAGCGAGAGAGAGATAGATCAGCGAGAGAGAGATAGATCAGCGAGACAGAGATAGATCTGCGAGAGAGAGAGATAGATCATCGAGACAGAGATAGATCAGCGAGAGAGAAATAGATCAGCGAGAGAGAGGTAGATCAGCGAGAGAGAGATAGATCAGCGAGAGAGAGAGATAGATCAGCGAGACAGAGACATAAATCAGCGAGACAGAGAGATAGATCAGCGAGACAGAGATAGATCAGCGAGACAGAGAGATAGATCAGCGAGAGATAGATATATCAGCGAGACAGAGATATAGATCAGCGAGACAGAGAGATAAATCAGTGAGACAGAGAGATAGAGCAGCGAGACAGAGATAGATCAGCGAGACAGAGAGATAGATCAGCGAGAGAGAGATAGATCAGCGAGAGAGAGATAGATCAGCGAGACAGAGATAGATCTTCGAGACAGAGAGATAGATCAGCGAGACAGAGATAGATCAGCGAGACAGAGATAGATCAGCGAGACAGAGATAGATCAGCGAGACAGAGATAGATCAGCGAGAGAGAGAGATAGATCAGCGAGAGAGAGATAGATCAGCGAGAGAGAGATAGATCAGCGAGAGAGAGATAGATCAACGAGAGAGAGATAGTTCAGCGAGAGAGATAGATCAGCGAGAGAGAGATAGATCAGCGAGAGAGAGATAGATCAGCGAGAGAGAGATAGATCAGCGAGAGAGATATAGATCAGCGAGAGAGAGATAGATCAGCGAGAGAGAGATAGATCAGCGAGAGAGAGATAGATCAGCGAGAGAGAGATAGATCAGCGAGAGAGAGATAGATCAGAGAGAGAGAGAGAGAGAGAGATAGATCAGAGAGAGAGAGAGAGATCAGCGATAGAGAGATAGATCAGCGAGAGAGAGATTGATCAGCTAGAGAGAGAGATAGATCAGCGAGAGAGAGATAGATCAGCGATAGAGAGATAGATCAGCGAGAGAAAGATAGATCAGCGAGAGAGAGAGATAGATCAGCGATACAGAGAGATAGATCAGCGAGACATAGAGATAGATCAGCGAGACAGAGAGATAGATCAGCGAGACAGAGATATAGATCAGCGAGACAGAGATAGATCAGCGAGACAGAGAGATAGATCAGCGAGAGAGATAGATCAGCGAGAGAGAGAGAGAGATCAGGGAGAGAGAGATAGATCAGCCAGACAGAGATAGATCAGCGAGAGAGAGATAGATCAGCGAGACAGAGATAGATCAGCGAGACAGAGATAGATCAGTGAGACAGAGATTGATCAGCGAGACAGAGATAGATCAGCGAGAGAGAGATAGATCAGCGAGAGAGAGATAGATCAGCGAGAGAGAGAGATAGATCAGCGAGAGAGAGAGATAGATCAGCGAGAGAGAGAGATAGATCAACAAGAGAGAGAGATCAACGAGAGAGAGATAGATCAGCGAGAGAGATATTGATCAGCGAGAGAGAGATAGATCAGCGATAGAGAGATAGATCAGCGAGAGAAAGATAGATCAGCGAGAGAGAGATAGATCAGCGAGAGAGAGATAGATCAGCGAGAGAAAGATAGATCAGCGAGAGAGAGATAGATCAGCGAGAGAGAGAGAGATAGATCAGCGAGAGAGAGAGATAGATCAGCGAGAGAGAGATAGATCAGCGAGAGAGAGATAGATCAGCGAGAGAGATAGATCAGCGAGAGAGAGATAGATCAGCGAGAGAGAGAGATAGATCAGCCAGAAAGAGATAGATCAGCGAGAGAGAGATAGATCAGCGAGACAGAGAGATAGATCAGCGAGACAGAGATAGATCAGTGAGACAGAGGGATCGATCAGCGAGACAGAGATAGATCAGCGAGAGAGAGAGAGAGATAGATCAGCGAGACAGAGATAGATCAGCGAGAGAGAGATAGATCAGCGAGACAGAGAGATACATACATCAGCGAGACAGAGATAGATCAGCGAGACAGAGAGATAGATCAGCGAGACAGAGATAGATCTGCGAGAGAGAGATAGATCAGCGAGACAGAGATAGATCAGCGACAGAGAGATAGATAGATCAGCCAGAGAGAGATAGATCAGCGAGAGAGAGATAGATCAGCGAGAGAGAGATAGATCAGCGAGAGAGAGAGATAGATCAGCGAGAGAGAGAGATAGATCAGCGAGAGAGAGATAGATCAGCGAGAGAGAGAGAGATAGATCAGCGATACAGAGAGATAGATCAGCGAGACATAGAGATAGATCAGCGAGACAGAGAGATAGATCAGCGAGACAGAGAGATAGATCAGCGAGACAGAGATAGATCAGCGAGACAGAGAGATAGATCAGCGAGAGAGATAGATCAGCGAGAGAGAGAGAGAGATCAGGGAGAGAGAGATAGATCAGCCAGACAGAGATAGATCAGCGAGAGAGAGATAGATCAGCGAGACAGAGATAGATCAGCGAGACAGAGATAGATCAGTGAGACAGAGATTGATCAGCGAGACAGAGATAGATCAGCGAGAGAGAGATAGATCAGCGAGAGAGAGATAGATCAGCGAGAGAGAGAGATAGATCAGCGAGAGAGAGAGATAGATCAACGAGAGAGAGAGATCAACGAGAGAGAGATAGATCAGCGAGAGAGAGATTGATCAGCGAGAGAGAGATAGATCAGCGAGAGAGAGATAGATCAGCGAGAAAGAGATACATCAGCGAGAGAGAGATAAATCAGCGAGAGAGAGATAGGTCATCGAGAGAAAGATAGATCAGCGAGAGAGAGATAGATCAGCGAGAGAGAGAGATAGATCAGCGAGAGAGAGATAGATCAGCGAGAGAGAGATAGATCAGCGAGAGAGATAGATCATCGAGAGAGAGATAGATCAGCGAGAGAGAGATAGATCAGCGAGACAGAGATAGATCAGCGAGAGAGAGATAGATCAGCGAGAGAGAGATAGATCAGCGAGACAGAGATAGATCTGCGAGAGAGAGAGATAGATCATCGAGACAGAGATAGATCAGCGAGAGAGAAATAGATCAGCGAGAGAGAGGTAGATCAGCGAGAGAGAGATAGATCAGCGAGAGAGAGAGATAGATCAGCGAGACAGAGACATAAATCAGCGAGACAGAGAGATAGATCAGCGAGACAGAGATAGATCAGCGAGACAGAGAGATAGATCAGCGAGAGATAGATATATCAGCGAGACAGAGATATAGATCAGCGAGACAGAGAGATAAATCAGCGAGACAGAGAGATAGAGCAGCGAGACAGAGATAGATCAGCGAGACAGAGAGATAGAGCAGCGAGACAGAGATAGATCAGCGAGACAGAGAGATAGATCAGCGAGAGAGAGATAGATCAGCGAGAGAGAGATAGATCAGCGAGAGAGAGATAGATCAGCGAGACAGAGATAGATCTTCGAGACAGAGAGATAGATCAGCGAGACAGAGATAGATCAGCGAGACAGAGATAGATCAGCGAGACAGAGATAGATCAGCGAGACAGAGATAGATCAGCGAGAGAGAAATAGATCAGCGAGAGAGAGATAGATCAGCGAGAGAGAGATAGATCAGCGAGAGAGAGATAGATCAACGAGAGAGAGATAGTTCAGCGAGAGAGATAGATCAGCGAGAGAGAGATAGATCAGCGAGAGAGAGATAGATCAGCGAGAGAGAGATAGATCAGCGAGAGAGAGATAGATCAGCGAGAGAGATATAGATCAGCGAGAGAGAGATAGATCAGCGAGAGAGAGATAGATCAGCGAGAGAGAGATAGATCAGCGAGAGAGAGAGATAGATCAGAGAGAGAGAGATAGATCAGCGAGAAAGAGATACATCAGCGAGAGAGAGATAAATCAGCGAGAGAGAGATAGGTCATCGAGAGAAAGATAGATCAGCGAGAGAGAGATAGATCAGCGAGAGAGAGAGATAGATCAGCGAGAGAGAGATAGATCAGCGAGAGAGAGATAGATCAGCGAGAGAGATAGATCATCGAGAGAGAGATAGATCAGCGAGAGAGAGATAGATCAGCGAGACAGAGATAGATCAGCGAGAGAGAGATAGATCAGCGAGAGAGAGATAGATCAGCGAGACAGAGATAGATCTGCGAGAGAGAGAGATAGATCATCGAGACAGAGATAGATCAGCGAGAGAGAAATAGATCAGCGAGAGAGAGGTAGATCAGCGAGAGAGAGATAGATCAGCGAGAGAGAGAGATAGATCAGCAAGACAGAGACATAAATCAGCGAGACAGAGAGATAGATCAGCGAGACAGAGATAGATCAGCGAGACAGAGAGATAGATCAGCGAGAGATAGATATATCAGCGAGACAGAGATATAGATCAGCGAGACAGAGAGATAAATCAGCGAGACAGAGAGATAGAGCAGCGAGACAGAGATAGATCAGCGAGACAGAGAGATAGAGCAGCGAGACAGAGATAGATCAGCGAGACAGAGAGATAGATCAGCGAGAGAGAGATAGATCAGCGAGAGAGAGATAGATCAGCGAGAGAGAGATAGATCAGCGAGACAGAGATAGATCTTCGAGACAGAGAGATAGATCAGCGAGACAGAGATAGATCAGCGAGACAGAGATAGATCAGCGAGACAGAGATAGATCAGCGAGACAGAGATAGATCAGCGAGAGAGAAATAGATCAGCGAGAGAGAGATAGATCAGCGAGAGAGAGATAGATCAGCGAGAGAGAGATAGATCAACGAGAGAGAGATAGTTCAGCGAGAGAGATAGATCAGCGAGAGAGAGATAGATCAGCGAGAGAGAGATAGATCAGCGAGAGAGAGATAGATCAGCGAGAGAGAGATAGATCAGCGAGAGAGATATAGATCAGCGAGAGAGAGATAGATCAGCGAGAGAGAGATAGATCAGCGAGAGAGAGATAGATCAGCGAGAGAGAGAGATAGATCAGAGAGAGAGAGAGAGAGAGAGAGATAGATCAGCGAGAGAGAGAGAGATCAGCGAGAGAGAGATAGATCAGCGAGAGAGAGATTGATCAGCTAGAGAGAGAGCACACTCGATTCACCAGGGACAAAAAGTAGTGAGCCCTCTATCGGCAGCCAATCGTTTTTGCACACGAGACAGCGTGGACAATTACCCGGAAGCAATTTTGTTTTGAAAAGTAAATCTTAGGTTTTTGCAAACTGGCCAATTGGAACTTTTGGTTTTATTTACTAATGAATAATTCATGAAAACCTTTGACAAGGCATCTACGAACCACGTGATATTGTTTTTTAATCGACGAACCCATTATATTTGTGTGAAACAAGGGTGAATTACACCGATGTTTTTAAAACAATTTTAGGCTATTCGAATGTTAAAATTTCGTCTAATTTGTTGAGGCTGTAATAAAACAACGCAATTTTTTGAGAAGGTGGGTTTTATAGTTTCTGAATATTTGATTTTTCAATAGTAGTTAATAAAAAAATCTCGTTGGGGTTATTTTTTATTTTTTTTTAATGGCTGCTTAAACATGTGCCTTCTTGGGTATTTCACTATTGAAACTGGAACACATGGTTGTAGCTAAAATCATTTTTTACGCCATAAGATAAAAAATGTGGTTTTGTAAATTAATAAGGGCAACATATAATATATAGGAAAGCTGTTTTTAATCATAAAACTCTACAAAGCCTCTTTTTTTTTATTTATAAATCAATATAGTCTAGGCCTAGTAGTACAGTAGGAGAGCCAGGCTTTAGCATATAGTGGGGTAGTGCGTGCATTATTGGCGCGTGTTCATTGTCGGGCGCGCGTTGTTTATAGGCCTAAGAAAATAAGTAAAATATACAAATATAATTAAATAATGATTATTATTAATTGAATGTTGTTTTTTTTTTACAGACCACAGAGGATTGTCAATGTTCTACATACTTCAATACAAATAGCATTAAATCAACAACAATTTCTTATGAGTCATATTAATTGCTCTGGCATATAATGTGAAAAAGCACTATTAATACTGTAATAATGGATATCTATAGATGTATTGCCAAAAAGACATTTTATTTTTTAAAAACTTTAACTTATCCTAATTTACTTATTTAAAGGTTCAAGTGGCGGTTGGTTGTTGTGCAGTAGTTTAATAAAGTTTAAATGTACATTTCAAATCGGCAAATAAATAATGGTAATAGGCCTACAGTACTACAGTAAAGAAAATCTTTTCGAAGATTAGGCTTAGTACAAAAGATGTTAGCTAAGTTGATGTAGAAAACTTGTTGTCTGATTTTTAAGGTGAAATTTGTGATAATATTAACAGTTAAAATGTTAATTGGTGTGTATTTGTATTTCATTTATTGCTCCATTATTATAATAAAAAGCAGGGAACCATGACATTTCATTTTAGCTCCGATAAAAAGTAAACATTTTCAGCATATACTGTACTTAAATAAATCATATGTTAGTGACAGGTGACATTAACAGATTTATTATGAGATTACTAGTAAGCCTACTAGTAGGTTTAGCTCTATTCATAAAAATAATGACATTATATACTGTACATTAATTAATTAGCCTAGCTAGGCCTAACTAATTTACTGATTTTTCAGTATTTTACCAAGTCAACCGTTCAGGCATGCAGACAGTCCTCACTTCACACTACCCAGTGGGCACAGAACATAATTTCAACGTTGAATCAACGTTGAAATATAGTTTATTTGTTGAAATCATGTTGTTAGCGTTTTTCAAATGTTGAATCAACGTTGAAATAACATTTTTTCCCTAACTATTTTTTTTACGTTTAGTAATAAACATTGAATCAACGTTGAAATAACATTTTCTTTTTAACTAGTAATTTATGTTAATTAATAAATGTTGGTTTAACGTTGAAATAACATTGTTTTTAAAACAAATGTTTTACGTTAATTTATAAATGTTGATTCAACGTTGAAATAACATTGTATTTTTAACTAGAAATTTACGTTAATTTATCAATGTTGATCCAACGTTAAAATAACATTGTCCTTCTAACTAGTAATTTACGTTAATTTATCAATGTTGATTTAACGTTGAAATAACATTGTCTTTCTAACTAGTAATTTACGTTAATTTGTCAATGTTGATCCAACGTTGAAATAACATTGTATTTTTAACTAGAAATTTACGTTAATTTATCAATGTTGATCCAACATTAAAATCACATTGTATTTTTAACTCGAAATTTACGTTAATTTATCAATGTTGATCCAAAGTTGAAATAACATTGTATTTTTAACTAGTAATTTACGTTAATTTATCAATGTTGATCCAACGTTGAAATAACATTGTATTTTTAACTAGTAATTTACGTTAATTTATCAATGTTGATCCAACGTTGAAATAACAATGTATTTTAAACTAGAAATTTACGTTAATTTATTAATGTTGATCCAACGTTGAAATAACATTGTATTTTTAACTAGAAATTTACGTTACTTTATGAATGTTAATCCAACGTTGAAATAACATTGTCTTTTTAACTAGTAATTTAAGTTAATTTATCATTGTTGATCCAACGTTGAAATAACATTGTCTTTCTAACTAGTAATTTACGTTAATTTATCAATGTTGATCCAACGTTAAAATCACATAGTATTTTCAACTAGAAATTTACGTTAATTTATCAATGTTGATCCAACGTTGAAATAACATTGTATTTTTAACTAGTAATTTACGTTAATTTATCAATGTTGATCCAACGTTAAAATCACATAGTATTTTTAACTAGAAATTTACGTTAATTTATCAATGTTGATCCAACGTTGAAATAACATTGTATTTTAACTAGTAATTTACGTTAATTTATCAATGTTGATCCAACCTTGAAATAACATTGTATTTTTAATTAATAATTTACGTTAATTTATCAATGTTGATCCAACGTTGAAATAACATTGTATTTTTAACTAGAAATTTACGTGAATTTATTAATGTTGATCCAACGTTGAAATAACATTGTATTTTTAACTAGAAATTTACGTTAATTTATTAATGTTGATCCAACGTTGAAATAACATTGTCTTTCTAACTAGTAATTTACGTTAATTTATCAATGTTGATACAACGTTGAAATAACATTGTCTTTATATCTAGAAATTTACGTTAATTTATCAATGTTGATCCAACGTTGAAATAACATTGTATTTTTAACTAGAAATTTACGTTAATTTATCAATGTTGATCCAACGTTGAAATAACATTGTCTTTCTAACTAGTAATTTACGTTAATTTATCAATGTTGATCCAACGTTGAAATAACATTGTATTTCTAACTAGTAATTTTTTTCAAACAGTTATTATTTTTGTTTTTCAATGTTATTCCAACGTTATTTTAACGTTGAAATCCAGTTGTCATTTTCAAATGACATGTTTTCAACGTTGAAAAACTCTTGAAATTATGTTGTTTTTTCAAACAATTATTATTTTTTTTTTCAATGTTAATTAAACGTTAAATTAAAGATAAATTCTATTTAATACTTTGGTTAAAATGACATGTTTTTAACGTTTAATATTAAATAATTGTTTAAGTGCATTGCCATTGATGTTTCAACGTTAAATTAACATTAGATTTCAGTTGGCGGTTTATTTTATCATCCTTTATTGTAAAACAAATGATTATTGGTTATTTAGGAATTTTAGATTGGCAAATTGTCTCTGTATAATACAAAAATGTTCTAAGAAGTTGTTGAAAATTGAATGATCCTTTCATGCAAGATCAAATTTCATAAGATACGTGCTTGTCATTGGTTAGTTTCGTTTTGATAAAATTTTGAAACTGGTGTCAGTAATTTCAGTTACTTCGACATAGGCTAGGCCTACAGTAGTAGTGGTGTGTAGAAAAAAAAGGCTCATCATTGAAATTGTCAAATAAGTATGTTTTGAGGTAGGAAAACAATCTTTTTTATTTGTAATCTACTAATTTATAAGCTTTGAGCTTGACTATTTTACCCTTATCAAACAATAGCTAGCCTCTAGGCCTAGTCTAGGCCACACATGCATAGCTAGGCTATAGCCTGGTAGGCTAGGCCTAGGCCTATATAGGCTAGGCTAGTAGGCTAGGCAGGCTGCCAAACTGATGAACTGAATTCACTCACTAGGCCTAGGCCTAGTGGAAGCATTTAGTATTATGCATGTCAAGTGCAAACATTTGCCTTGCCAAGGATAACTACAGTTCTGTACTTATTATGGTTATAAAATGGTATGTATTAGGCCTAGGCTAGGCCTTTTAGTTCAATAATACTTTCTTTATTTATCCAAAAGTATACATAAATATAACATTATAATATTTAATTAGTTGGCCTAGCCTAGCTAGCTTTCTGCTAGGCTGTCTACAGTAGCTGCTAATGCTATTATTAGTGTTAATAGTATACAAACACATGTTGCTTGCCTAGCCTAGGACGGCTATTTGTTAAACTTACTCGCTTTCTTTATTTCAGATTGTAGGCCTAGCTAAGGCCCTTAGGCCTATGCCTAGCTAGAGTACAAAATAATGAAGTACATGTAGGCCTATAATCTTTTCTATGTGAATCAAACGAGAAAAATCTAATGGATGATCAATATTTTTATATACAAAAGGTTGGTATTTATAGTTCTTAACTTTAATATTGAATTGAATAAATATTACGCCGTGGTTAGGATTCCGGCACCGCAACTCAACTTCCCATCGTTAGGGAATCCGACACGCTATTGCGCATGCCCAGAGCGAAGTAATTATAGCTTGCACTAGTGCCACAGACCGCGCACCACATTACCCGAGAGTCGGAGTGTTAACTAGGGATGTACTGTGTAGCCAAAGATATCTTTGCTGTGACCTAGTTAGTCGTCGCGCGGGGGAGAGAGCGATGGATGAAACTTGGCCTAGGCCATACATGAATTAATAATTATGCCACGCGTTAAAATAATTATTATGATATTGATAAGAATCAGCTTGCATATTTCAAGAAATGTACGAAAATGAATAGCGTAGCGTTGCGACACCGACTTCTCCCGAATAGGTCTGTTTTATTTTTTCACATCCGCACGGCGGCTGCTGTCAACAAATCAACTTGTATACGATTGCATGATGTTATGTACAGTATAAATGCGTTATATGAAATCTTTTATTTTGTACTATAAAAATTAAAACTAGTCATGCAATTATAATTCATAAATATATAAAGTTTATATATGAATGAAGCAAATTTAATTACGAAATAAATAGGCCCAATGGTCACATCTAGCTGGTAGGCCTACTAGTATTAGTAGGCATGTAGGCCGGCTAGTTCGCCGTGGCGCAGCTATTAAAATGATCCATCAAGCTTGGTTCCCACTAGAACGTAACGCAAGGACGTAAACGCAACGCAAGCGTTTTAACCAATGACAAGCGAAGTTATAGACAGTTAGCAATCACAAGCGAATAAGCCATCGCTTGTGATTGGTCAATTTACTTGCGTTGCGTTACGTCCTTGTGTTGCGTCGCTAGTGGGAACCACGCTTTGGTCTGTTGTAGACAAAAATAGAGTCGCCGAATACCTCGCTCTGGGCATGCGAAATAGCGTGTCGGATTCCCTAACGCTGGGCAGTTGAGTTTCGTTGCCGGAATCCTAACCACGGCGTAAATATTAATACAGTGTTGCAATATTATTTACATAAATTGAATTGATTGCATAGTTTACGATTAAGTGTGAAATGATGTTCTGAATTGAATTTTTGTTTATGTACAGTATGATTTTTTAACAATGTGTTAAAGATATAATTGAACTGAACAATTTTTTTTTAAATGTTTTGTTGAATATGCCGTCACTATAGAGTTGTTCACTTTGACCAAAAATTAGATTTTAAAAAATGCATTTGTACCTTAAAAGGGGGACAATTTAAACAAACAATTGGTTTTTGGTAAAATGTACTGTTTATTTTGTATTTTTGTTAAGTGAAATCTTTATTGTTTTTATTTATTTTCTACGGCAAGTGAATATCTAAATTGTTAAAATTGCAAAATGGCAAGGTATTCAAAGTATGATTGTATTAATCTTCATTGTTCATGTTTTTTGGGGACAATAAATCTTTCAACAATTAATTTTTTACTGTATTATTTTTGTTTAAAACTACAGTAACTTGATTGAATTTGTTTCAGGTTTGGAAAAATAATATTGCCACACTTTTGGAAAGCATAGGACAATGTCAACACAGGAATCGAGGCAACTGTTTATTGACTAATCGGAACAATGCAATTACAGTATTGTGTTATTACCATCATTTGGACTTCTGCAACATTAGCACAAGGCACCTGTGACGTGTGTTGTATTTATTGTGTTTTACTGTAATCAGCCAATATTTATAGTTATTCAATCATGTTAGTTGGCAAACATATTACAAACTGGTTATTAGTATATTTTTTATACTTAACATTGGTACCTGAGAACTGTCAGTGAGGATGTACATTATTTGATTGTTGCTTGGATTTTGCCTGATGATTTGATAACACCTGATTAAATGTTATTTTATGTTTTTATAGAAATTAAAGATTAGTAAGATATACAGTATTTATAAAATGTCTCTATTGATGGATTCTGCGATGTAACAGTAACTTTACTACTAACTACTTTAAAACCGTTGATTCAAATTGGATATAGTAATTCAACAAATCAAATTTCAACGTTAAATCTATGTTTAAATTTACGTTGATGCAAATTTTCATTTCAACTTAATTATTACGTTGTTTCAACGTTAATAATGTCAACATTGAATCAACATTGATAATTTCAACGTAGACATTTTTACGTTGTTTCAACGTTGATAATCTATGTTGAATCAACGTTGACATTTTTGTTGAGGCAAACTTTCATTTTCAACGTTATTTCAACGTTACCTATTTTAACGTTGTTTCAACGTTGATAATTTCTATGTTGATTCAACGTTGACATTTACGTTGAGGCAAACTTTCATTTTCAACCATTTTTTCAACGTTATTTCAACGTTACCTATTTTAACGTTGTTTCAACGTTGATAATTTCTATGTTGATTCAACGTTGACATTTAAGTTGAGGCAAACTTTCATTTTCAACCATTTTTTCAACGTTATTTCAACGTTACTTATTTTAACGTTGTTTCAACGTTGATAGTTTCTATGTTGATTCAACGTTGACATTTACGTTGAGGCAAACTTTCATTTTCAACCATTTTTTCAACGTTATTTCAACGTTACTTATTTTAACGTTGTTTCAACGTTGATAATTTCTATGTTGATTCAACGTTGACATTTACGTTGAGGCAAACTTTCATTTTCAACCACTTTTTCAACGTTATTTCAACGTTTGCAGATAACGTTGAATTAACGTTAATTCAACCAATTTTTGCCCACTGGGTAATCTTCATAATTTTAAGAAAAATGAAAGTTCAGCACTTTATTTTAAAATTTATAAGCCCATATTATAAGATTCTGCATCATCCACGAACATCCAAGAACTAAAATCGAGAGCCCAGTGATAGAGCGCATCTTCCGACGTTCTCGTCGCCTAAGGAAACGAGTATTCCAGCCCTGCCGCGTCTTCCTAGGCCTACGCGCACCGCACTTTCGCTCAAAATACACTATCTTCAACTCCTTATAGAATTTGTTTGAAAAATAACCCCAAGCTTATATTTGGAAATCTTTGAAAATGCATATAAGACTATATTATAGCGTTTTCAGAATTTCATTTAAAAATTGCAAATTAATGTTAGCTATTTTAACAGATTAGTTAGTTTTCACTTTTTTGTTTTCGCCGTATGACTCGCTTTGTTTACGTTTACATTTGGCTTAGACGTTTATCTTAGAATTCGAATCAATTAATCCATAATCAACTAAAATTGCTATTGTTGTGGTTTTTGTTTAATATAAATGTTCTTAATAAACAGAAATAAATCAAACAACAATATAATTTAATATAAATCCGTTAAAAGGGAAATTTAGACAGCCTATAAAACACGGAAGTCAGAACTCGCGTCGCTCGAAATGCTCGGGAACTTTCTATTTATAGCCAATCGAAAAAGGCTCCGGCTAACTTAAACAATGAAAACGGCTCTCGGAACACTTAATGTCCCATTTTCGCTGTTTGACGTGGATGTGAGAGATAGATCAGCGAGAGAGAGATAGATCAGCGATAGAGAGATAGATCAGCGAGAGAAAGATAGATCAGCGAGAGAGAGAGATAGATCAGCGATACAGAGAGATAGATCAGCGAGACATAGAGATAGATCAGCGAGACAGATAGATAGATCAGCGAGACAGAGAGATAGATCAGCGAGACAGAGATAGATCAGCGAGACAGAGAGATAGATCAGCGAGAGAGATAGATCAGCGAGAGAGAGAGAGAGATCAGGGAGAGAGAGATAGATCAGCCAGACAGAGATAGATCAGCGAGAGAGAGATAGATCAGCGAGACAGAGATAGATCAGCGAGACAGAGATAGATCAGTGAGACAGAGATTGATCAGCGAGACAGAGATAGATCAGCGAGAGAGAGATAGATCAGCGAGAGAGAGAGATAGATCAGCGAGAGAGAGAGATAGATCAGCGAGAGAGAGAGATAGATCAACGAGAGAGAGAGAGATCAACGAGAGAGAGATAGATCAGCGAGAGAGAGATTGATCAGCGAGAGAGAAAGAGAGAGAGAGAGAGAGAGAGAGAGAGCAGCGAGGGAGAGAGATAGAGAGAGCAGCAAGGGAGAGAGATAGAGAGATCGAGGAGAGAGAAAGCAGCGAGGGAGAGAGATAGTGAGAGCAGCGAGGGAGAGAGATAGAGAGATCGAGGAGAGAGATCTGAGAGAGAGAGATTTATGAGAGAGAGATCAGCAAGAGAGAGAGAGATCAGCAAGATAGAGGTCAGCGAGGGAGAGATCAGCGAGAGAGAGATCAGCAAGAAAGATATTAGCGAGAGAGAGATCAGAGAGGGAGGGAGAGAGATCATCGAAAAAAGAGAGGGAGATAGAGGGAGGGAGAGAGTTAGAGAGGGGGGGAGAGAGAGAGAGAGAGAGAGAGAGAGAGCAGCGAGGGAGAGAGATAGAGAGATCAGCGAGAGAGATCTGCGAGAGAGAGATTTATGAGAGAGAGAAAAGCGAGAGAAAGAGAGAGAAGCGAGATAGAGGTCAGCGAGGGAGAGATCAGCAAGAGAGATTTCTGCAAATAAGAGAGATCAACGAGAGAGAGAGGACGAGAGAGAGCAGCGAGGGAGAGAGATAGAGAGAGCAGCGAGGGAGAGAGATAGAGAGATCAGCGATAGAGATCTGCGAGAGAGAGATTTATGAGAGAGAGATCAGCAAGAGAGAGATCAGCAAGAGAGAGAGAGAGATATCAGCGAGATTGAGGTCAGCGAGGGAGAGATCAGCGAGAGAGAGATCAGCAAGAAAGAGATTAACGAGAGAGAGATCAGAGAGGGAGAGAGAGAGAGAGATCATCGAAAAAAGAGTGAGAGAGAGGGAGGGAAAGAGAGATAGATCAGCGAGAGAGAGAGAGAGATAGATCAGCGAGAGAGAGATAGATCAGCGAGAGAGAAATAGATCAGCGAGAGAGAGATAGATCAGCGAGAGAGAGATAGATCAGCGAGAGAGAGGTAGATCAGCGAGAAAGAGATAGATCAGCGAGAGAGAGATATATCAGCGAGAGAGAGATATATCAGCGAGAGAGAGATAGATCAGCGATAGAGAGATAGATCAGCGAGAGAGAGAGATAGGTCAGCGAGAGAGAGATAGATCAGCGAGAGAGAGATAGATCAGCGAGAGAGAGATAGATCAGCGAGAGAGAGATAGATCAGCGAGAGAGAAATAGATCAGCGAGAGAGAGATAGATCATCGAGAGAGAGATAGATCAGCGAAAGAGAGAGATAGATCAGCGAGAGAGAGAGAGATAGATCAGCGAGAGAGAGATAGATCAGCGAGAGAGAGATAGATCAGCGATAGAGAGATAGATCAGGGAGAGAGATAGATCAGCGAGAGAGAGAGATAGATCAGCGAGAGAGATAGATCAGCGAGAGAGATAGATCAGCGAGAGAGAGATAGATCAGCGAGAGAGAGATAGATCAGCGAGAGAGAGATAGATCAGCGAGAGAGAGATAGATCAGCGAGAGAGAGATAGATCAGCGAGAGAGAGATAGATCAGCGAGAGAGCGATAGATCAGCGAGAGAGAGATAGATCAGCGAGAGAGAGAGATAGATCAGCGAGAGAGAGATAGATCAGCGAGAGAGATAGATCAGCGAGAGAGAGATAGATCAGCGAGAGAGAGATAGATCAGCGAGAAAGAGATAGATCAGCGAGAGAGAGGTAGATCAGCGACAAAGAGATAGATCAGCGAGAGAGAGATATATCAGCGAGAGAGATAGATCAGCGAGAGAGAGATAGATCAGCGATAGGAGATAGATCCGCGAGAGAGATATAGATCAGCGAGAGAGAGATAGACCAGCGAGAGAGAAAGAGATAGATCAGCGAGAGAGAGATAGATCAGCGAGAGAGAGATAGATCAGCGAGAGAGAGAAAGATCAGCGAGAGAGAGATAGATCAGCGAGAGAGAGATAGATCAGCGAGAGAGAGATAGATCAGCGAGAGAGAGATAGATCAGTGAAAGAGAGATAGATCAGCGAGAGAGAGATAGATCAGCGAGAGAGAGAGAGAGATAGATCAGCGAGAGAGAGATAGATCAGCGAGAGAGAGATAGATCAGCGAGATAGAGATAGATCAGCGAGAGAGAGATAGATCAGCGACAGAGAGATAGATCAGGGAGAGAGAGATAGATCAGCGAGAGAGAGAGAGATAGATCAGCGAGAGAGAGATAGATCAGCGAGAGAGAGATAGATCAGCGAGAGAGAGATAGATCAGCGAAAGAGAGAGATAGATCAGCGAGAGAGAGATAGATCAGCGAGAGAGAGATAGATCAGCGAGAGAGATAGATCAGCGAGAGAGATAGATCAGCGAGAGAGAGAGATAGATCAGCGAGAGAGAGATAGATCAGCGAGAGAGAGATAGATCAGCGATAGAGAGATAGATCAGCGAGAGAGAGATAGATCAGAGAGAGATAGATCAGCGAGAGAGAGATAGATCAGCGAGAGAGAGATGGATTAGCGAGAGAGAGATAGATCAGCGAGAGAGAGAGAGATAGATCAGCGAGAGAGATAGATCAGCGAGAGAGAGATAGATCAGCGAGAGAGAGATAGATCAGCGAGAGAGAAAGATCAGCGAGAGAGAGATAGATCAGCGAGAGCGAGATAGATCAGCGAGAGAGAGATAGATCAGCGAGAGAGAGATAGATCAGTGAGAAGAGATAGATCAGCGAGAGAGAGAGATAGATCAGCGAGAGAGAGATAGATCAGCGAGAGAGAGAGATAGATCAGCGAGAGAGAGATAGATCAGCGAGAGACTAGAGAGAGAGATTGATCAGCGAGAGAGAGATAGATCAGCAAGAGAGAGATAGATAAGCGAGAGAGATAGATCAGCGAGAGAGATAGATCAGCGAGAGAAAGATAGATCAGCTAGAGAGAAATAGATCAGCGAGAGAGAGATAGATCATCGAGAGAGAGATAGATCAGCGAAAGAGAGAGATAGATCAGCGAGAGAGAGAGAGAGAGATAGATCAGCGAGAGAGAGATAGATCAGCGAGAGAGAGATAGATCAGCGATAGAGAGATAGATCAGGGAGAGAGATAGATCAGCGAGAGAGAGAGATAGATCAGCGAGAGAGATAGATCAGCGAGAGAGATAGATCAGCGAGAGAGAGATAGATCAGCGAGAGAGAAATAGATCAGCGAGAGAGAGATAGATCAGCGAGAGAGAGATAGATCAGCGAGAGAGCGATAGATCAGCGAGAGAGAGATAGATCAGCGAGAGAGAGAGATAGATCAGCGAGAGAGAGATAGATCAGCGAGAGAGATAGATCAGCGAGAGAGAGAAAGATCAGCGAGAGAGAGATAGATCAGCGAGAGAGAGATAGATCAGCGAGAGAGAGATAGATCAGCGAGAGAGAGATAGATCAGCGAGAGAGAGATAGATCATCGAGAGAGAGATAGATCAGCGAAAGAGAGAGATAGATCAGCGAGAGAAAGAGAGATAGATCAGCGAGAGAGAGATAGATCAGCGAGAGAGAGATAGATCAGCGATAGAGAGATAGATAAGGGAGAGAGATAGATCAGCGAGAGAGAGAGATAGATCAGCGAGAGAGATAGATCAGCGAGAGAGATAGATCAGCGAGAGAGAGATAGATCAGCGAGAGAGAGATAGATCAGCGAGAGAGAGATAGATCAGCGAGAGAGAGATAGATCAGCGAGAGAGAGACAGATCAGCGAGAGAGCGATAGATCAGCGAGAGAGAGATAGATCAGCGAGAGAGAGAGATAGATCAGCGAGAGAGAGATAGATCAGCGAGAGAGATAGATCAGCGAGAGAGAGATAGATCAGCGAGAGAGAGATAGATCAGCGAGAAAGAGATAGATCAGCGAGAGAGAGGTAGATCAGCGACAAAGAGATAGATCAGCGAGAGAGAGAGATATATCAGCGAGAGAGATAGATCAGCGAGAGAGAGAGATAGATCAGCGATAGGAGATAGATCCGCGAGAGAGATATAGATCAGCGAGAGAGAGATAGACCAGCGAGAGAGAAAGAGATAGATCAGCGAGAGAGAGATAGATCAGCGAGAGAGAGATAGATCAGCGAGAGAGAGAAAGATCAGCGAGAGGGAGATAGATCAGCGAGAGAGAGATAGATCAGCGAGAGAGAGATAGATCAGCGAGAGAGAGATAGATCAGTGAAAGAGAGATAGATCAGCGAGAGAGAGATAGATCAGCGAGAGAGAGAGAGAGAAAGATCAGCAAGAGAGAGATAGATCAGCGAGAGAGAGATAGATCAGCGAGATAGAGATAGATCAGCGAGAGAGAGATAGATCAGCGACAGAGAGATAGATCAGGGAGAGAGAGATAGATCAGCGAGAGAGAGAGATAGATCAGCGAGAGAGAGATAGATCAGCGAGAGAGAGATAGATCAGCGAGAGAGAGATAGATCAGCGAGAGAGATAGATCAGCGAGAGAGAGATAGATCAGCGAGAGAGAGATAGATCAGCGAGAGAGAGATAGATCAGCGATAGAGAGATAGATCAGCGAGAGAGAGATAGATCAGAGAGAGATAGATCAGAAAGAGAGAGATAGATCAGCGAGAGAGAGATAGATCAGAGAGAGATAGATCAGCGAGAGAGAGATAGATCAGCGAGAGAGAGATGGATTAGCGAGAGAGAGATAGATCAGCGAGAGAGAGAGAGATAGATCAGCGAGAGAGATAGATCAGCGAGAGAGAGATAGATCAGCGAGAGAGAGATAGATCAGCGAGAGAGAAAGATCAGCGAGAGAGAGATAGATCAGCGAGAGCGAGATAGATCAGCGAGAGAGAGATAGATCAGCGAGAGAGAGATAGATCAGCGAGAGAGAGATAGATCAGCGAGAGAGAGAGATAGATCAGTGAGAAGAGATAGATCAGCGAGAGAGAGAGATAGATCAGCGAGAGAGAGATAGATCAGCGAGAGAGAGAGATAGATCAGCGAGAGAGAGATAGATCAGCGAGAGAGAGAGATTGATCAGCGAGAGAGAGATAGATCAGCAAGAGAGAGATAGATCAGCGAGAGAGATAGATCAGCGAGAGAAAGATAGATCAGCTAGAGAGAAATAGATCAGCGAGAGAGAGATAGATCATCGAGAGAGAGATAGATCAGCGAAAGAGAGAGATAGATCAGCGAGAGAGAGAGAGAGATAGATCAGCGAGAGAGAGATAGATCAGGGAGAGAGATAGATCAGCGAGAGAGAGAGATAGATCAGCGAGAGAGATAGATCAGCGAGAGAGAGAGATAGATCAGCGAGAGAGATAGATCAGCGAGAGAGATAGATCAGCGAGAGAGAGATAGATCAGCGAGAGAGATAGATCAGCGAGAGAGAGATAGATCAGCGAGAGAGAGATAGATCAGCGAGAGAGCGATAGATCAGCGAGAGAGAGATAGATCAGCGAGAGAGAGAGATAGATCAGCGAGAGAGAGATAGATCAGCGAGAGAGATAGATCAGCGAGAGAGAGATAGATCAGCGAGAGAGAGATAGATCAGCGAGAAAGAGATAGATCAGCGAGAGAGAGGTAGATCAGCGACAAAGAGATAGATCAGCGAGAGAGAGATATATCAGCGAGAGAGATAGATCAGCGAGAGAGAGATAGATCAGCGATAGGAGATAGATCCGCGAGAGAGAGATAGATCAGCGAGAGAGAGATAGACCAGCGAGAGAGAAAGAGATAGATCAGCGAGAGAGAGATAGATCAGTGAGAGAGAGATAGATCAGCGATAGAGAGATAGATCAGGGAGAGAGATAGATCAGCGAGAGAGAGAGATAGATCAGCGAGAGAGAGATAGATCAGCGAGAGAGAGATAGATCAGCGATAGAGAGATAGATCAGGGAGAGAGATAGATCAGCGAGAGAGAGAGATAGATCAGCGAGAGAGATAGATCAGCGAGAGAGATAGATCAGCGAGAGAGAGATAGATCAGCGAGAGAGAAATAGATCAGCGAGAGAGAGATAGATCAGCGAGAGAGAGATAGATCAGCGAGAGAGCGATAGATCAGCGAGAGAGAGATAGATCAGCGAGAGAGAGAGATAGATCAGCGAGAGAGAGATAGATCAGCGAGAGAGATAGATCAGCGAGAGAGAGAAAGATCAGCGAGAGAGAGATAGATCAGCGAGAGAGAGATAGATCAGCGAGAGAGAGATAGATCAGCGAGAGAGAGATAGATCAGCGAGAGAGAGATAGATCATCGAGAGAGAGATAGATCAGCGAAAGAGAGAGATAGATCAGCGAGAGAAAGAGAGATAGATCAGCGAGATAGAGATAGATCAGCGAGAGAGAGATAGATCAGCGATAGAGAGATAGATAAGGGAGAGAGATAGATCAGCGAGAGAGAGAGATAGATCAGCGAGAGAGATAGATCAGCGAGAGAGATAGATCAGCGAGAGAGAGATAGATCAGCGAGAGAGAGATAGATCAGCGAGAGAGAGATAGATCAGCGAGAGAGAGATAGATCAGCGAGAGAGAGATAGATCAGCGAGAGAGCGATAGATCAGCGAGAGAGAGATAGATCAGCGAGAGAGAGAGATAGATCAGCGAGAGAAAGATAGATCAGCGAGAGAGAGATAGATCAGCGAGAGAGAGATAGATCAGCGAGAGAGAGAGATAGATCAGCGAGAGAAAGATAGATCAGCGAGAGAGAGATAGATCAGCGAGAGAGAGAGATAGATCAGCGAGAGAGAGATAGATCAGCGAGAGAGAGAGATAGATCAGCGAGAGAGAGATAGATCAGCGAGAGACTAGAGAGAGAGATTGATCAGCGAGAGAGAGATAGATCAGCAAGAGAGAGATAGATAAGCGAGAGAGATAGATCAGCGAGAGAGATAGATCAGCGAGAGAAAAATAGATCAGCTAGAGAGAAATAGATCAGCGAGAGAGAGATAGATCATCGAGAGAGAGATAGATCAGCGAAAGAGAGAGATAGATCAGCGAGAGAGAGAGAGAGAGATAGATCAGCGAGAGAGAGATAGATCAGCGAGAGAGAGATAGATCAGCGATAGAGAGATAGATCAGAGAGAGAGATAGATCAGCGAGAGAGAGAGATAGATCAGCGAGAGAGATAGATCAGCGAGAGAGATAGATCAGCGAGAGAGAGATAGATCAGCGAGAGAGAAATAGATCAGCGAGAGAGAGATAGATCAGCGAGAGAGAGATAGATCAGCGAGAGAGCGATAGATCAGCGAGAGAGAGATAGATCAGCGAGAGAGAGAGATAGATCAGCGAGAGAGAGATAGATCAGCGAGAGAGATAGATCAGCGAGAGAGAGAAAGATCAGCGAGAGAGAGATAGATCAGCGAGAGAGAGATAGATCAGCGAGAGAGAGATAGATCAGCGAGAGAGAGATAGATCAGCGAGAGAGAGATAGATCATCGAGAGAGAGATAGATCAGCGAAAGAGAGAGATAGATCAGCGAGAGAAAGAGAGATAGATCAGCGAGAGAGAGATAGATCAGCGAGAGAGAGATAGATCAGCGATAGAGAGATAGATAAGGGAGAGAGATAGATCAGCGAGAGAGAGAGATAGATCAGCGAGAGAGATAGATCAGCGAGAGAGATAGATCAGCGAGAGAGAGATAGATCAGCGAGAGAGAGATAGATCAGCGAGAGAGAGATAGATCAGCGAGAGAGAGATAGATCAGCGAGAGAGAGATAGATCAGCGAGAGAGCGATAGATCAGCGAGAGAGAGATAGATCAGCGAGAGAGAGAGATAGATCAGCGAGAGAGAGATAGATCAGCGAGAGAGATAGATCAGCGAGAGAGAGATAGATCAGCGAGAGAGAGATAGATCAGCGAGAAAGAGATAGATCAGCGAGAGAGAGGTAGATCAGCGACAAAGAGATAGATCAGCGAGAGAGAGATATATCAGCGAGAGAGATAGATCAGCGAGAGAGAGAGATAGATCAGCGATAGGAGATAGATCCGCGAGAGAGATATAGATCAGCGAGAGAGAGATAGACCAGCGAGAGAGAAAGAGATAGATCAGCGAGAGAGAGATAGATCAGCGAGAGAGAGATAGATCAGCGAGAGAGAGAAAGATCAGCGAGAGGGAGATAGATCAGCGAGAGAGAGATAGATCAGCGAGAGAGAGATAGATCAGCGAGAGAGAGATAGATCAGTGAAAGAGAGATAGATCAGCGAGAGAGAGATAGATCAGCGAGAGAGAGAGAGAGAAAGATCAGCAAGAGAGAGATAGATCAGCGAGAGAGAGATAGATCAGCGAGATAGAGATAGATCAGCGAGAGAGAGATAGATCAGCGACAGAGAGATAGATCAGGGAGAGAGAGATAGATCAGCGAGAGAGAGAGATAGATCAGCGAGAGAGAGATAGATCAGCGAGAGAGAGATAGATCAGCGAGAGAGAGATAGATCAGCGAGAGAGATAGATCAGCGAGAGAGAGATAGATCAGCGAGAGAGAGATAGATCAGCGAGAGAGAGATAGATCAGCGATAGAGAGATAGATCAGCGAGAGAGAGATAGATCAGAGAGAGATAGATCAGAAAGAGAGAGATAGATCAGCGAGAGAGAGATAGATCAGAGAGAGATAGATCAGCGAGAGAGAGATAGATCAGCGAGAGAGAGATGGATTAGCGAGAGAGAGATAGATCAGCGAGAGAGAGAGAGATAGATCAGCGAGAGAGATAGATCAGCGAGAGAGAGATAGATCAGCGAGAGAGAGATAGATCAGCGAGAGAGAAAGATCAGCGAGAGAGAGATAGATCAGCGAGAGCGAGATAGATCAGCGAGAGAGAGATAGATCAGCGAGAGAGAGATAGATCAGCGAGAGAGAGATAGATCAGCGAGAGAGAGAGAGATAGATCAGTGAGAAGAGATAGATCAGCGAGAGAGAGAGATAGATCAGCGAGAGAGAGATAGATCAGCGAGAGAGAGAGATAGATCAGCGAGAGAGAGATAGATCAGCGAGAGAGAGAGATTGATCAGCGAGAGAGAGATAGATCAGCAAGAGAGAGATAGATCAGCGAGAGAGATAGATCAGCGAGAGAGATAGATCAGCGAGAGAAAGATAGATCAGCTAGAGAGAAATAGATCAGCGAGAGAGAGATAGATCATCGAGAGAGAGATAGATCAGCGAAAGAGAGAGATAGATCAGCGAGAGAGAGAGAGAGATAGATCAGCGAGAGAGAGATAGATCAGGGAGAGAGATAGATCAGCGAGAGAGAGAGATAGATCAGCGAGAGAGATAGATCAGCGAGAGAGAGAGATAGATCAGCGAGAGAGATAGATCAGCGAGAGAGATAGATCAGCGAGAGAGAGATAGATCAGCGAGAGAGATAGATCAGCGAGAGAGAGATAGATCAGCGAGAGAGAGATAGATCAGCGAGAGAGCGATAGATCAGCGAGAGAGAGATAGATCAGCGAGAGAGAGAGATAGATCAGCGAGAGAGAGATAGATCAGCGAGAGAGATAGATCAGCGAGAGAGAGATAGATCAGCGAGAGAGAGATAGATCAGCGAGAAAGAGATAGATCAGCGAGAGAGAGGTAGATCAGCGACAAAGAGATAGATCAGCGAGAGAGAGATATATCAGCGAGAGAGATAGATCAGCGAGAGAGAGATAGATCAGCGATAGGAGATAGATCCGCGAGAGAGAGATAGATCAGCGAGAGAGAGATAGACCAGCGAGAGAGAAAGAGATAGATCAGCGAGAGAGAGATAGATCAGTGAGAGAGAGATAGATCAGCGATAGAGAGATAGATCAGGGAGAGAGATAGATCAGCGAGAGAGAGAGATAGATCAGCGAGAGAGAGATAGATCAGCGAGAGAGAGATAGATCAGCGATAGAGAGATAGATCAGGGAGAGAGATAGATCAGCGAGAGAGAGAGATAGATCAGCGAGAGAGATAGATCAGCGAGAGAGATAGATCAGCGAGAGAGAGATAGATCAGCGAGAGAGAAATAGATCAGCGAGAGAGAGATAGATCAGCGAGAGAGAGATAGATCAGCGAGAGAGCGATAGATCAGCGAGAGAGAGATAGATCAGCGAGAGAGAGAGATAGATCAGCGAGAGAGAGATAGATCAGCGAGAGAGATAGATCAGCGAGAGAGAGAAAGATCAGCGAGAGAGAGATAGATCAGCGAGAGAGAGATAGATCAGCGAGAGAGAGATAGATCAGCGAGAGAGAGATAGATCAGCGAGAGAGAGATAGATCATCGAGAGAGAGATAGATCAGCGAAAGAGAGAGATAGATCAGCGAGAGAAAGAGAGATAGATCAGCGAGAGAGAGATAGATCAGCGAGAGAGAGATAGATCAGCGATAGAGAGATAGATAAGGGAGAGAGATAGATCAGCGAGAGAGAGAGATAGATCAGCGAGAGAGATAGATCAGCGAGAGAGATAGATCAGCGAGAGAGAGATAGATCAGCGAGAGAGAGATAGATCAGCGAGAGAGAGATAGATCAGCGAGAGAGAGATAGATCAGCGAGAGAGAGATAGATCAGCGAGAGAGCGATAGATCAGCGAGAGAGAGATAGATCAGCGAGAGAGAGAGATAGATCAGCGAGAGAGAGATAGATCAGCGAGAGAGATAGATCAGCGAGAGAGAGATAGATCAGCGAGAGAGAGATAGATCAGCGAGAAAGAGATAGATCAGCGAGAGAGAGGTAGATCAGCGACAAAGAGATAGATCAGCGAGAGAGAGATATATCAGCGAGAGAGATAGATCAGCGAGAGAGAGAGAGATAGATCAGCGATAGGAGATAGATCCGCGAGAGAGATATAGATCAGCGAGAGAGAGATAGACCAGCGAGAGAGAAAGAGATAGATCAGCGAGAGAGAGATAGATCAGCGAGAGAGAGATAGATCAGCAAGAGAGAGAAAGATCAGCGAGAGGGAGATAGATCAGCGAGAGAGAGATAGATCAGCGAGAGAGAGATAGATCAGCGAGAGAGAGATAGATCAGTGAAAGAGAGATAGATCAGCGAGAGAGAGATAGATCAGCGAGAGAGAGAGAGAGAGAAAGATCAGCGAGAGAGAGATAGATCAGCGAGAGAGAGATAGATCAGCGAGATAGAGATAGATCAGCGAGAGAGAGATAGATCAGCGACAGAGAGATAGATCAGGGAGAGAGAGATAGATCAGCGAGAGAGAGAGATAGATCAGCGAGAGAGAGATAGATCAGCGAGAGAGAGATAGATCAGCGAGAGAGAGATAGATCAGCGAGAGAGATAGATCAGCGAGAGAGAGATAGATCAGCGAGAGAGAGATAGATCAGCGAGAGAGAGATAGATCAGCGATAGAGAGATAGATCAGCGAGAGAGAGATAGATCAGAGAGAGATAGATCAGAAAGAGAGAGATAGATCAGCGAGAGAGAGATAGATCAGAGAGAGATAGATCAGCGAGAGAGAGATAGATCAGCGAGAGAGAGATGGATTAGCGAGAGAGAGATAGATCAGCGAGAGAGAGAGAGATAGATCAGCGAGAGAGATAGATCAGCGAGAGAGAGATAGATCAGCGAGAGAGAGATAGATCAGCGAGAGAGAAAGATCAGCGAGAGAGAGATAGATCAGCGAGAGCGAGATAGATCAGCGAGAGAGAGATAGATCAGCGAGAGAGAGATAGATCAGCGAGAGAGAGATAGATCAGCGAGAGAGAGAGATAGATCAGTGAGAAGAGATAGATCAGCGAGAGAGAGAGATAGATCAGCGAGAGAGAGATAGATCAGCGAGAGAGAGAGATAGATCAGCGAGAGAGAGATAGATCAGCGAGAGAGAGAGATTGATCAGCGAGAGAGAGATAGATCAGCAAGAGAAAGATAGATCAGCGAGAGAGATAGATCAGCGAGAGAGATAGATCAGCGAGAGAAAGATAGATCAGCTAGAGAGAAATAGATCAGCGAGAGAGAGATAGATCATCGAGAGAGAGATAGATCAGCGAAAGAGAGAGATAGATCAGCGAGAGAGAGAGAGAGATAGATCAGCGAGAGAGAGATAGATCAGGGAGAGAGATAGATCAGCGAGAGAGAGAGATAGATCAGCGAGAGAGATAGATCAGCGAGAGAGAGAGATAGATCAGCGAGAGAGATAGATCAGCGAGAGAGATAGATCAGCGAGAGAGAGATAGATCAGCGAGAGAGATAGATCAGCGAGAGAGAGATAGATCAGCGAGAGAGAGATAGATCAGCGAGAGAGCGATAGATCAGCGAGAGAGAGATAGATCAGCGAGAGAGAGAGATAGATCAGCGAGAGAGATAGATCAGCGAGAGAGAGATAGATCAGCGAGAGAGAGATAGATCAGCGAGAAAGAGATAGATCAGCGAGAGAGAGGTAGATCAGCGACAAAGAGATAGATCAGCGAGAGAGAGATATATCAGCGAGAGAGATAGATCAGCGAGAGAGAGATAGATCAGCGATAGGAGATAGATCCGCGAGAGAGAGATAGATCAGCGAGAGAGAGATAGACCAGCGAGAGAGAAAGAGATAGATCAGCGAGAGAGAGATAGATCAGTGAGAGAGAGATAGATCAGCGAGAGAGAGAAAGATCAGCGAGAGAGATATAGATCAGCGAGAGAGAGATAGATCAGCGAGAGAGAGATAGATCAGCGAGAGAGAGATAGATCAGTGAAAGAGAGATAGATCAGCGAGAGAGAGATAGATCAGCGAGAGAGAGAGAGAGAGAGAGATAGATCAGCGAGAGAGAGATAGATCAGCGAGAGAGAGATAGATCAGCGAGATAGAGATAGATCAGCGAGAGAGAGATAGATCAGCGACAGAGAGATAGATCAGGTAGAGAGAGATAGATCAGCGAGAGAGAGAGATAGATCAGCGAGAGAGAGATAGATCAGCGAGAGAGAGATAGATCAGCGAGAGAGAGATAGATCAGCGAAAGAGAGAGATAGATCAGCGAAAGAGAGATAGATCAGCGAGAGAGAGATAGATCAGCGAGAGAGATAGATCAGCGAGAGAGATAGATCAGCGAGAGAGAGATAGATCAGCGAGAGAGAGATAGATCAGAGAGAGATAGATCAGCGAGAGAGAGATAGATCAGCGAGAGATAGATCAGCGAGAGAGAGATAGATCAGCGAGAGAGAGATAGATCAGCGAGAGAGATAGATCAGCGAGAGAGAGATAGATCAGCGAGAGAGAGATAGATCAGCGAGAGAGAAAGATCAGCGAGAGAGAGATAGATCAGCGAGAGCGAGATAGATCAGCGAGAGAGAGATAGATCAGCGAGAGAGAGATAGATCAGCGAGAGAGAGATAGATCAGCGAGAGAGAGAGATAGATCAGTGAGAAGAGATAGATCAGCGAGAGAGAGAGAGAGATAGATCAGCGAGAGAGAGATAGATCAGCGAGAGAGAGAGATAGATCAGCGAGAGAGAGATAGATCAGCGAGAGAGAGAGATTGATCAGCGAGAGAGAGATAGATCAGCAAGAGAGAGATAGATAAGCGAGAGAGATAGATCAGCGAGAGAGATAGATCAGCGAGAGAGAGATAGATCAGCTAGAGAGAGATAGATCAGCGAGAGAGAGATAGATCAGCGATAGAGAGATAGATCAGCGAGAGAGAGAGAGAGACAGATCAGTGAGAGATAGAGAGATATATCAGCGAGAGAGAGATAGATCAGCGAGAGAGAGATAGATCAGCGATAGAGAGATAGATCAGGGAGAGAGATAGATCAGCGAGAGAGAGAGAGATAGATCAGCGAGAGAGATAGATCAGCGAGAGAGATAGATCAGAGAGAGAGAGATAGATCAGCGAGAGAGAAATATATCAGCGAGAGAGAGATAGATCAGCGAGAGAGAGATAGATCAGCGAGAGAGCGATAGATCAGCGAGAGAGAGATAGATCAGCGAGAGAGAGAGATAGATCAGCGAGAGAGAGATAGATCAGCGAGAGAGATAGATCAGCGAGAGAGAGAAAGATCAGCGAGAGAGAGATAGATCAGCGAGAGAGAGATAGATCAGCGAGAGAGAGATAGATCAGCGAGAGAGAGATAGATCAGCGAGAGAGAGATAGATCATCGAGAGAGAGATAGATCAGCGAAATAGAGAGATAGATCAGCGAGAGAAAGAGAGATAGATCAGCGAGAGAGAGAGATAGATCAGCGATAGAGAGATAGATAAGGGAGAGAGATAGATCAGCGAGAGAGAGAGATAGATCAGCGAGAGAGATAGATCAGCGAGAGAGATAGATCAGCGAGAGAGAGATAGATCAGCGAGAGAGATATATAGATCAGCGAGAGAGAGATAGATCAGCGAGAAAGAGATAGATCAGCGAGAGAGAGATAGATCAGCGAGAGAGAGATAGATCAGCGAGAGAGCGATAGATCAGCGAGAGAGAGATAGATCAGCGAGAGAGAGAGATAGATCAGCGAGAGAGAGATAGATCAGCGAGAGAGATAGATCAGCGAGAGAGAGATAGATCAGCGAGAGAGAGATAGATCAGCGAGAAAGAGATAGATCAGCGAGAGAGAGGTAGATCAGCGACAAAGAGATAGATCAGCGAGAGAGAGATATATCAGCGAGAGAGATAGATCAGCGAGAGAGAGAGATAGATCAGCGATAGGAGATAGATCCGCGAGAGAGATATAGATCAGCGAGAGAGAGATAGACCAGCGAGAGAGAAAGAGATAGATCAGCGAGAGAGAGATAGATCAGCGAGAGAGAGATAGATCAGCGAGAGAGAGAAAGATCAGCGAGAGAGAGATAGATCAGCGAGAGAGAGATAGATCAGCGAGAGAGAGATAGATCAGCGAGAGAGAGATAGATCAGTGAAAGAGAGATAGATCAGCGAGAGAGAGATAGATCAGCGAGAGAGAGAGAGAGAAAGATCAGCGAGAGAGAGATAGATCAGCGAGAGAGAGATAGATCAGCGAGAGAAAGATAGATCAGCTAGAGAGAAATAGATCAGCGAGAGAGAGATAGATCATCGAGAGAGAGATAGATCAGCGAAAGAGAGAGATAGATCAGCGAGAGAGAGAGAGAGATAGATCAGCGAGAGAGAGATAGATCAGGGAGAGAGATAGATCAGCGAGAGAGAGAGATAGATCAGCGAGAGAGATAGATCAGCGAGAGAGAGAGATAGATCAGCGAGAGAGATAGATCAGCGAGAGAGATAGATCAGCGAGAGAGAGATAGATCAGCGAGAGAGATAGATCAGCGAGAGAGAGATAGATCAGCGAGAGAGAGATAGATCAGCGAGAGAGCGATAGATCAGCGAGAGAGAGATAGATCAGCGAGAGAGAGAGATAGATCAGCGAGAGAGAGATAGATCAGCGAGAGAGATAGATCAGCGAGAGAGAGATAGATCAGCGAGAGAGAGATAGATCAGCGAGAAAGAGATAGATCAGCGAGAGAGAGGTAGATCAGCGACAAAGAGATAGATCAGCGAGAGAGAGATATATCAGCGAGAGAGATAGATCAGCGAGAGAGAGATAGATCAGCGATAGGAGATAGATCCGCGAGAGAGAGATAGATCAGCGAGAGAGAGATAGACCAGCGAGAGAGAAAGAGATAGATCAGCGAGAGAGAGATAGATCAGTGAGAGAGAGATAGATCAGCGATAGAGAGATAGATCAGGGAGAGAGATAGATCAGCGAGAGAGAGAGATAGATCAGCGAGAGAGAGATAGATCAGCGAGAGAGAGATAGATCAGCGATAGAGAGATAGATCAGGGAGAGAGATAGATCAGCGAGAGAGAGAGATAGATCAGCGAGAGAGATAGATCAGCGAGAGAGATAGATCAGCGAGAGAGAGATAGATCAGCGAGAGAGAAATAGATCAGCGAGAGAGAGATAGATCAGCGAGAGAGAGATAGATCAGCGAGAGAGCGATAGATCAGCGAGAGAGAGATAGATCAGCGAGAGAGAGAGATAGATCAGCGAGAGAGAGATAGATCAGCGAGAGAGATAGATCAGCGAGAGAGAGAAAGATCAGCGAGAGAGAGATAGATCAGCGAGAGAGAGATAGATCAGCGAGAGAGAGATAGATCAGCGAGAGAGAGATAGATCAGCGAGAGAGAGATAGATCATCGAGAGAGAGATAGATCAGCGAAAGAGAGAGATAGATCAGCGAGAGAAAGAGAGATAGATCAGCGAGAGAGAGATAGATCAGCGAGAGAGAGATAGATCAGCGATAGAGAGATAGATAAGGGAGAGAGATAGATCAGCGAGAGAGAGAGATAGATCAGCGAGAGAGATAGATCAGCGAGAGAGATAGATCAGCGAGAGAGAGATAGATCAGCGAGAGAGAGATAGATCAGCGAGAGAGAGATAGATCAGCGAGAGAGAGATAGATCAGCGAGAGAGAGATAGATCAGCGAGAGAGCGATAGATCAGCGAGAGAGAGATAGATCAGCGAGAGAGAGAGATAGATCAGCGAGAGAGAGATAGATCAGCGAGAGAGATAGATCAGCGAGAGAGAGATAGATCAGCGAGAGAGAGATAGATCAGCGAGAAAGAGATAGATCAGCGAGAGAGAGGTAGATCAGCGACAAAGAGATAGATCAGCGAGAGAGAGATATATCAGCGAGAGAGATAGATCAGCGAGAGAGAGAGATAGATCAGCGATAGGAGATAGATCCGCGAGAGAGATATAGATCAGCGAGAGAGAGATAGACCAGCGAGAGAGAAAGAGATAGATCAGCGAGAGAGAGATAGATCAGCGAGAGAGAGATAGATCAGCAAGAGAGAGAAAGATCAGCGAGAGGGAGATAGATCAGCGAGAGAGAGATAGATCAGCGAGAGAGAGATAGATCAGCGAGAGAGAGATAGATCAGTGAAAGAGAGATAGATCAGCGAGAGAGAGATAGATCAGCGAGAGAGAGAGAGAGAGAAAGATCAGCGAGAGAGAGATAGATCAGCGAGAGAGAGATAGATCAGCGAGATAGAGATAGATCAGCGAGAGAGAGATAGATCAGCGACAGAGAGATAGATCAGGGAGAGAGAGATAGATCAGCGAGAGAGAGAGATAGATCAGCGAGAGAGAGATAGATCAGCGAGAGAGAGATAGATCAGCGAGAGAGAGATAGATCAGCGAGAGAGATAGATCAGCGAGAGAGAGATAGATCAGCGAGAGAGAGATAGATCAGCGAGAGAGAGATAGATCAGCGATAGAGAGATAGATCAGCGAGAGAGAGATAGATCAGAGAGAGATAGATCAGAAAGAGAGAGATAGATCAGCGAGAGAGAGATAGATCAGAGAGAGATAGATCAGCGAGAGAGAGATAGATCAGCGAGAGAGAGATGGATTAGCGAGAGAGAGATAGATCAGCGAGAGAGAGAGAGAGATAGATCAGCGAGAGAGATAGATCAGCGAGAGAGAGATAGATCAGCGAGAGAGAGATAGATCAGCGAGAGAGAAAGATCAGCGAGAGAGAGATAGATCAGCGAGAGCGAGATAGATCAGCGAGAGAGAGATAGATCAGCGAGAGAGAGATAGATCAGCGAGAGAGAGATAGATCAGCGAGAGAGAGAGATAGATCAGTGAGAAGAGATAGATCAGCGAGAGAGAGAGATAGATCAGCGAGAGAGAGATAGATCAGCGAGAGAGAGAGATAGATCAGCGAGAGAGAGATAGATCAGCGAGAGAGAGAGATTGATCAGCGAGAGAGAGATAGATCAGCAAGAGAAAGATAGATCAGCGAGAGAGATAGATCAGCGAGAGAGATAGATCAGCGAGAGAAAGATAGATCAGCTAGAGAGAAATAGATCAGCGAGAGAGAGATAGATCATCGAGAGAGAGATAGATCAGCGAAAGAGAGAGATAGATCAGCGAGAGAGAGAGAGAGATAGATCAGCGAGAGAGAGATAGATCAGGGAGAGAGATAGATCAGCGAGAGAGAGAGATAGATCAGCGAGAGAGATAGATCAGCGAGAGAGAGAGATAGATCAGCGAGAGAGATAGATCAGCGAGAGAGATAGATCAGCGAGAGAGAGATAGATCAGCGAGAGAGATAGATCAGCGAGAGAGAGATAGATCAGCGAGAGAGAGATAGATCAGCGAGAGAGCGATAGATCAGCGAGAGAGAGATAGATCAGCGAGAGAGAGAGATAGATCAGCGAGAGAGAGATAGATCAGCGAGAGAGATAGATCAGCGAGAGAGAGATAGATCAGCGAGAGAGAGATAGATCAGCGAGAAAGAGATAGATCAGCGAGAGAGAGGTAGATCAGCGACAAAGAGATAGATCAGCGAGAGAGAGATATATCAGCGAGAGAGATAGATCAGCGAGAGAGAGATAGATCAGCGATAGGAGATAGATCCGCGAGAGAGAGATAGATCAGCGAGAGAGAGATAGACCAGCGAGAGAGAAAGAGATAGATCAGCGAGAGAGAGATAGATCAGTGAGAGAGAGATAGATCAGCGAGAGAGAGAAAGATCAGCGAGAGAGATATAGATCAGCGAGAGAGAGATAGATCAGCGAGAGAGAGATAGATCAGCGAGAGAGAGATAGATCAGTGAAAGAGAGATAGATCAGCGAGAGAGAGATAGATCAGCGAGAGAGAGAGAGAGAGAGAGATAGATCAGCGAGAGAGAGATAGATCAGCGAGAGAGAGATAGATCAGCGAGATAGAGATAGATCAGCGAGAGAGAGATAGATCAGCGACAGAGAGATAGATCAGGTAGAGAGAGATAGATCAGCGAGAGAGAGAGATAGATCAGCGAGAGAGAGATAGATCAGCGAGAGAGAGATAGATCAGCGAGAGAGAGATAGATCAGCGAAAGAGAGAGATAGATCAGCGAAAGAGAGATAGATCAGCGAGAGAGAGATAGATCAGCGAGAGAGATAGATCAGCGAGAGAGATAGATCAGCGAGAGAGAGATAGATCAGCGAGAGAGAGATAGATCAGAGAGAGATAGATCAGCGAGAGAGAGATAGATCAGCGAGAGATAGATCAGCGAGAGAGAGATAGATCAGCGAGAGAGAGATAGATCAGCGAGAGAGATAGATCAGCGAGAGAGAGATAGATCAGCGAGAGAGAGATAGATCAGCGAGAGAGAAAGATCAGCGAGAGAGAGATAGATCAGCGAGAGCGAGATAGATCAGCGAGAGAGAGATAGATCAGCGAGAGAGAGATAGATCAGCGAGAGAGAGATAGATCAGCGAGAGAGAGAGATAGATCAGTGAGAAGAGATAGATCAGCGAGAGAGAGAGAGAGATAGATCAGCGAGAGAGAGATAGATCAGCGAGAGAGAGAGATAGATCAGCGAGAGAGAGATAGATCAGCGAGAGAGAGAGATTGATCAGCGAGAGAGAGATAGATCAGCAAGAGAGAGATAGATAAGCGAGAGAGATAGATCAGCGAGAGAGATAGATCAGCGAGAGAGAGATAGATCAGCTAGAGAGAGATAGATCAGCGAGAGAGAGATAGATCAGCGATAGAGAGATAGATCAGCGAGAGAGAGAGAGAGACAGATCAGTGAGAGATAGAGAGATATATCAGCGAGAGAGAGATAGATCAGCGAGAGAGAGATAGATCAGCGATAGAGAGATAGATCAGGGAGAGAGATAGATCAGCGAGAGAGAGAGAGATAGATCAGCGAGAGAGATAGATCAGCGAGAGAGATAGATCAGAGAGAGAGAGATAGATCAGCGAGAGAGAAATATATCAGCGAGAGAGAGATAGATCAGCGAGAGAGAGATAGATCAGCGAGAGAGCGATAGATCAGCGAGAGAGAAATAGATCAGCGAGAGAGAGAGATAGATCAGCGAGAGAGAGATAGATCAGCGAGAGAGATAGATCAGCGAGAGAGAGAAAGATCAGCGAGAGAGAGATAGATCAGCGAGAGAGAGATAGATCAGCGAGAGAGAGATAGATCAGCGAGAGAGAGATAGATCAGCGAGAGAGAGATAGATCATCGAGAGAGAGATAGATCAGCGAAATAGAGAGATAGATCAGCGAGAGAAAGAGAGATAGATCAGCGAGAGAGAGAGATAGATCAGCGATAGAGAGATAGATAAGGGAGAGAGATAGATCAGCGAGAGAGAGAGATAGATCAGCGAGAGAGATAGATCAGCGAGAGAGATAGATCAGCGAGAGAGAGATAGATCAGCGAGAGAGATATATAGATCAGCGAGAGAGAGATAGATCAGCGAGAAAGAGATAGATCAGCGAGAGAGAGATAGATCAGCGAGAGAGAGATAGATCAGCGAGAGAGCGATAGATCAGCGAGAGAGAGATAGATCAGCGAGAGAGAGAGATAGATCAGCGAGAGAGAGATAGATCAGCGAGAGAGATAGATCAGCGAGAGAGAGATAGATCAGCGAGAGAGAGATAGATCAGCGAGAAAGAGATAGATCAGCGAGAGAGAGGTAGATCAGCGACAAAGAGATAGATCAGCGAGAGAGAGATATATCAGCGAGAGAGATAGATCAGCGAGAGAGAGAGATAGATCAGCGATAGGAGATAGATCCGCGAGAGAGATATAGATCAGCGAGAGAGAGATAGACCAGCGAGAGAGAAAGAGATAGATCAGCGAGAGAGAGATAGATCAGCGAGAGAGAGATAGATCAGCGAGAGAGAGAAAGATCAGCGAGAGAGAGATAGATCAGCGAGAGAGAGATAGATCAGCGAGAGAGAGATAGATCAGCGAGAGAGAGATAGATCAGTGAAAGAGAGATAGATCAGCGAGAGAGAGATAGATCAGCGAGAGAGAGAGAGAGAAAGATCAGCGAGAGAGAGATAGATCAGCGAGAGAGAGATAGATCAGCGAGATAGAGATAGATCAGCGAGAGAGAGATAGATCAGCGACAGAGAGATAGATCAGGGAGAGAGAGATAGATCAGCGAGAGAGAGAGATAGATCAGCGAGAGAGAGATAGATCAGCGAGAGAGAGATAGATCAGCGAGAGAGATAGATCAGCGAGAGAGATAGATCAGCGAGAGAGAGATAGATCAGCGAGAGAGAGATAGATCAGCGAGAGAGAGATAGATCAGCGATAGAGAGATAGATCAGCGAGAGAGAGATAGATCAGAGAGAGATAGATAGATCAGCGAGAGAGAGATAGATCAGCGAGAGAGAGATAGATCAGAGAGAGATAGATCAGCGAGAGAGAGATAGATCAGCGAGAGAGAGATAGATCAGCGAGAGAGAGATGGATTAGCGAGAGAGAGATAGATCAGCGAGAGAGAGAGAGATAGATCAGCGAGAGAGATAGATCAGCGAGAGAGAGATAGATCAGCGAGAGAGAGATAGATCAGCGAGAGAGAAAGATCAGCGAGAGAGAGATAGATCAGCGAGAGCGAGATAGATCAGCGAGAGAGAGAGATAGATCAGCGAGAGAGAGATAGATCAGCGAGAGAGAGAGATTGATCAGCGAGAGAGAGATAGATCAGCAAGAGAGAGATAGATCAGCGAGAGAGATAGATCAGCGAGAGAGATAGATCAGCGAGAGAAAGATAGATCAGCTAGAGAGAAATAGATCAGCGAGAGAGAGATAGATCAGCGAGAGAGAGATAGATCAGCGAGAAAGAGATAGATCAGCGAGAGAGAGGTAGATCAGCGACAAAGAGATAGATCAGCGAGAGAGAGATATATCAGCGAGAGAGATAGATCAGCGAGAGAGAGAGATAGATCAGCGATAGGAGATAGATCAGCAAGAGAGAGATAGATCAGCGAGAGAGATAGATCAGCGAGAGAGAGATAGATCAGCGAGAGAGAGATAGATCAGCGAGAGAGAAAGATCAGCGAGAGAGAGATAGATCAGCGAGAGCGAGATAGATCAGCGAGAGAGAGATAGATCAGCGAGAGAGAGATAGATCAGCGAGAGAGAGATAGATCAGCGAGAGAGAGAGATAGATCAGTGAGAAGAGATAGATCAGCGAGAGAGAGAGATAGATCAGCGAGAGAGAGATAGATCAGCGAGAGAGAGAGATAGATCAGCGAGAGAGAGATAGATCAGCGAGAGAGAGAGATTGATCAGCGAGAGAGAGATAGATCAGCGAGAGAGCGATAGATCAGCGAGAGAGAGATAGATCAGCGAGAGAGAGAGATAGATCAGCGAGAGAGAGATAGATCAGCGAGAGAGATAGATCAGCGAGAGAGAGATAGATCAGCGAGAGAGAGATAGATCAGCGAGAGAGATAGATCAGCGAGAGAGAGATAGATCAGCGAGAGAGAGATAGATCAGCGAGAGAGAAAGATCAGCGAGAGAGAGATAGATCAGCGAGAGCGAGATAGATCAGCGAGAGAGAGATAGATCAGCGAGAGAGAGATAGATCAGCGAGAGAGAGATAGATCAGCGAGAGAGAGAGATAGATCAGTGAGAAGAGATAGATCAGCGAGAGAGAGAGAGAGATAGATCAGCGAGAGAGAGATAGATCAGCGAGAGAGAGAGATAGATCAGCGAGAGAGAGATAGATCAGCGAGAGAGAGAGATTGATCAGCGAGAGAGAGATAGATCAGCAAGAGAGAGATAGATAAGCGAGAGAGATAGATCAGCGAGAGAGATAGATCAGCGAGAGAGAGATAGATCAGCTAGAGAGAGATAGATCAGCGAGAGAGAGATAGATCAGCGATAGAGAGATAGATCAGCGAGAGAGAGAGAGAGACAGATCAGCGAGAGATAGAGAGATATATCAGCGAGAGAGAGATAGATCAGCGAGAGAGAGATAGATCAGCGATAGAGAGATAGATCAGGGAGAGAGATAGATCAGCGAGAGAGAGAGATAGATCAGCGAGAGAGATAGATCAGCGAGAGAGATAGATCAGAGAGAGAGAGATAGATCAGCGAGAGAGAAATAGATCAGCGAGAGAGAGATAGATCAGCGAGAGAGAGATAGATCAGCGAGAGAGCGATAGATCAGCGAGAGAGAGATAGATCAGCGAGAGAGAGAGATAGATCAGCGAGAGAGAGATAGATCAGCGAGAGAGATAGATCAGCGAGAGAGAGAAAGATCAGCGAGAGAGAGATAGATCAGCGAGAGAGAGATAGATCAGCGAGAGAGAGATAGATCAGCGAGAGAGAGATAGATCAGCGAGAGAGAGATAGATCATCGAGAGAGAGATAGATCAGCGAAATAGAGAGATAGATCAGCGAGAGAAAGAGAGATAGATCAGCGAGAGAGAGATAGATCAGCGATAGAGAGATAGATAAGGGAGAGAGATAGATCAGCGAGAGAGAGAGATAGATCAGCGAGAGAGATAGATCAGCGAGAGAGATAGATCAGCGAGAGAGAGATAGATCAGCGAGAGAGATATATAGATCAGCGAGAGAGAGATAGATCAGCGAGAAAGAGATAGATCAGCGAGAGAGAGATAGATCAGCGAGAGAGAGATAGATCAGCGAGAGAGCGATAGATCAGCGAGAGAGAGATAGATCAGCGAGAGAGAGAGATAGATCAGCGAGAGAGAGATAGATCAGCGAGAGAGATAGATCAGCGAGAGAGAGATAGATCAGCGAGAGAGAGATAGATCAGCGAGAAAGAGATAGATCAGCGAGAGAGAGGTAGATCAGCGACAAAGAGATAGATCAGCGAGAGAGAGATATATCAGCGAGAGAGATAGATCAGCGAGAGAGAGAGATAGATCAGCGATAGGAGATAGATCCGCGAGAGAGATATAGATCAGCGAGAGAGAGATAGACCAGCGAGAGAGAAAGAGATAGATCAGCGAGAGAGAGATAGATCAGCGAGAGAGAGATAGATCAGCGAGAGAGATAGATCAGCGAGAGAGAGATAGATCAGCGAGAGAGAGATAGATCAGTGAAAGAGAGATAGATCAGCGAGAGAGAGATAGATCAGCGAGAGAGAGAGAGAGAAAGATCAGCGAGAGAGAGATAGATCAGCGAGAGAGAGATAGATCAGCGAGATAGAGATAGATCAGCGAGAGAGAGATAGATCAGCGACAGAGAGATAGATCAGGGAGAGAGAGATAGATCAGCGAGAGAGAGAGATAGATCAGCGAGAGAGAGATAGATCAGCGAGAGAGAGATAGATCAGCGAGAGAGATAGATCAGCGAGAGAGATAGATCAGCGAGAGAGAGATAGATCAGCGAGAGAGAGATAGATCAGCGAGAGAGAGATAGATCAGCGATAGAGAGATAGATCAGCGAGAGAGAGATAGATCAGAGAGAGATAGATAGATCAGCGAGAGAGAGATAGATCAGCGAGAGAGAGATAGATCAGAGAGAGATAGATCAGCGAGAGAGAGATAGATCAGCGAGAGAGAGATGGATTAGCGAGAGAGAGATAGATCAGCGAGAGAGAGAGAGATAGATCAGCGAGAGAGATAGATCAGCGAGAGAGAGATAGATCAGCGAGAGAGAGATAGATCAGCGAGAGAGAAAGATCAGCGAGAGAGAGATAGATCAGCGAGAGCGAGATAGATCAGCGAGAGAGAGAGATAGATCAGCGAGAGAGAGAGAGAGAGAGATAGATCAGCGAGAGAGAGATAGATCAGCGAGAGAGAGATAGATCAGCGAGATAGAGATAGATCAGCGAGAGAGAGATAGATCAGCGACAGAGAGATAGATCAGGTAGAGAGAGATAGATCAGCGAGAGAGAGAGATAGATCAGCGAGAGAGAGATAGATCAGCGAGAGAGAGATAGATCAGCGAAAGAGAGAGATAGATCAGCGAGAGAGAAAGATCAGCGAGAGAGAGATAGATCAGCGAGAGCGAGATAGATCAGCGAGAGAGAGAGATAGATCAGCGAGAGAGAGATAGATCAGCGAGAGAGAGAGATTGATCAGCGAGAGAGAGATAGATCAGCAAGAGAGAGATAGATCAGCGAGAGAGATAGATCAGCGAGAGAGATAGATCAGCGAGAGAAAGATAGATCAGCTAGAGAGAAATAGATCAGCGAGAGAGAGATAGATCAGCGAGAGAGAGATAGATCAGCGAGAAAGAGATAGATCAGCGAGAGAGAGGTAGATCAGCGACAAAGAGATAGATCAGCGAGAGAGAGATATATCAGCGAGAGAGATAGATCAGCGAGAGAGAGAGATAGATCAGCGATAGGAGATAGATCAGCAAGAGAGAGATAGATCAGCGAGAGAGATAGATCAGCGAGAGAGAGATAGATCAGCGAGAGAGAGATAGATCAGCGAGAGAGAAAGATCAGCGAGAGAGAGATAGATCAGCGAGAGCGAGATAGATCAGCGAGAGAGAGATAGATCAGCGAGAGAGAGATAGATCAGCGAGAGAGAGATAGATCAGCGAGAGAGAGAGATAGATCAGTGAGAAGAGATAGATCAGCGAGAGAGAGAGATAGATCAGCGAGAGAGAGATAGATCAGCGAGAGAGAGAGATAGATCAGCGAGAGAGAGATAGATCAGCGAGAGAGAGAGATTGATCAGCGAGAGAGAGATAGATCAGCGAGAGAGCGATAGATCAGCGAGAGAGAGATAGATCAGCGAGAGAGAGAGATAGATCAGCGAGAGAGAGATAGATCAGCGAGAGAGATAGATCAGCGAGAGAGAGATAGATCAGCGAGAGAGAGATAGATCAGCGAGAGAGATAGATCAGCGAGAGAGAGATAGATCAGCGAGAGAGAGATAGATCAGCGAGAGAGAAAGATCAGCGAGAGAGAGATAGATCAGCGAGAGCGAGATAGATCAGCGAGAGAGAGATAGATCAGCGAGAGAGAGATAGATCAGCGAGAGAGAGATAGATCAGCGAGAGAGAGAGATAGATCAGTGAGAAGAGATAGATCAGCGAGAGAGAGAGAGAGAGATAGATCAGCGAGAGAGAGATAGATCAGCGAGAGAGAGAGATAGATCAGCGAGAGAGAGATAGATCAGCGAGAGAGAGATAGATCAGCGAGAGAGAGAGATTGATCAGCGAGAGAGAGATAGATCAGCAAGAGAGAGATAGATAAGCGAGAGAGATAGATCAGCGAGAGAGATAGATCAGCGAGAGAGAGATAGATCAGCTAGAGAGAGATAGATCAGCGAGAGAGAGATAGATCAGCGATAGAGAGATAGATCAGCGAGAGAGAGAGAGAGACAGATCAGCGAGAGATAGAGAGATATATCAGCGAGAGAGAGATAGATCAGCGAGAGAGAGATAGATCAGCGATAGAGAGATAGATCAGGGAGAGAGATAGATCAGCGAGAGAGAGAGATAGATCAGCGAGAGAGATAGATCAGCGAGAGAGATAGATCAGAGAGAGAGAGATAGATCAGCGAGAGAGAAATAGATCAGCGAGAGAGAGATAGATCAGCGAGAGAGAGATAGATCAGCGAGAGAGCGATAGATCAGCGAGAGAGAGATAGATCAGCGAGAGAGAGAGATAGATCAGCGAGAGAGAGATAGATCAGCGAGAGAGATAGATCAGCGAGAGAGAGAAAGATCAGCGAGAGAGAGATAGATCAGCGAGAGAGAGATAGATCAGCGAGAGAGAGATAGATCAGCGAGAGAGAGATAGATCAGCGAGAGAGAGATAGATCATCGAGAGAGAGATAGATCAGCGAAATAGAGAGATAGATCAGCGAGAGAAAGAGAGATAGATCAGCGAGAGAGAGATAGATCAGCGATAGAGAGATAGATAAGGGAGAGAGATAGATCAGCGAGAGAGAGAGATAGATCAGCGAGAGAGATAGATCAGCGAGAGAGATAGATCAGCGAGAGAGAGATAGATCAGCGAGAGAGATATATAGATCAGCGAGAGAGAGATAGATCAGCGAGAAAGAGATAGATCAGCGAGAGAGAGATAGATCAGCGAGAGAGAGATAGATCAGCGAGAGAGCGATAGATCAGCGAGAGAGAGATAGATCAGCGAGAGAGAGAGATAGATCAGCGAGAGAGAGATAGATCAGCGAGAGAGATAGATCAGCGAGAGAGAGATAGATCAGCGAGAGAGAGATAGATCAGCGAGAAAGAGATAGATCAGCGAGAGAGAGGTAGATCAGCGACAAAGAGATAGATCAGCGAGAGAGAGATATATCAGCGAGAGAGATAGATCAGCGAGAGAGAGAGATAGATCAGCGATAGGAGATAGATCCGCGAGAGAGATATTGATCAGCGAGAGAGAGATAGATCAGCGAGAGAGAGAGATTGATCAGCGAGAGAGAGATAGATCAGCAAGAGAGAGATAGATCAGCGAGAGAGATAGATCAGCGAGAGATATAGATCAGCGAGAGAGAGATAGACCAGCGAGAGAGAAAGAGATAGATCAGCGAGAGAGAGATAGATCAGCGAGAGAGAGAGATAGATCAGCGAGAGAGAGAAAGATCAGCGAGAGAGAGATAGATCAGCGAGAGAGAGATAGATCAGCGAGAGAGAAATAGATCAGCGAGAGAGAGATAGATCAGTGAAAGAGAGATAGATCAGCGAGAGAGAGATAGATCAGCGAGAGAGAGAGAGAGAAAGATGAGCGAGAGAGAGATAGATCAGCGAGAGAGAGATAGATCAGCGAGATAGAGATAGATCAGCGAGAGAGAGATAGATCAGCGACAGAGAGATAGATCAGGGAGAGAGAGATAGATCAGCGAGAGAGAGAGATAGATCAGCGAGAGAGAGATAGATCAGCGAGAGAGAGATAGATCAGCGAGAGAGATAGATCAGCGAGAGAGATAGATCAGCGAGAGAGAGATAGATCAGCGAGAGAGAGATAGATCAGCGAGAGAGAGATAGATCAGCGATAGAGAGATAGATCAGCGAGAGAGAGATAGATCAGAGAGAGATAGATCAGCGAGAGAGAGATAGATCAGCGAGAGAGAGATAGATCAGAGAGAGATAGATCAGCGAGAGAGAGATAGATCAGCGAGAGAGAGATGGATTAGCGAGGGAGAGATAGATCAGCGAGAGAGAGAGATAGATCAGCGAGAGAGATAGATCAGCGAGAGAGAGATAGATCAGCGAGAGAGATAGATCAGCGAGAGAGAAAGATCAGCGAGAGAGAGATAGATCAGCGAGAGCGAGATAGATCAGCGAGAGAGAGATAGATCAGCGAGAGAGAGATAGATCAGCGAGAGAGAGATAGATCAGCGAGAGAGAGAGATAGATCAGCGAGAGAGAGATAGATCAGCGAGAGAGAGAGATAGATCAGCGAGAGAGAGATAGATCAGCGAGAGAGAGAGATAGATCAGCGAGAGAGAGATAGATCAGCGAGAGAGAGAGATTGATCAGCGAGAGAGAGATAGATCAGCAAGAGAGAGATAGATCAGCGAGAGAGATAGATCAGCGAGAGAGATAGATCAGCGAGAGAAAGATAGATCAGCTAGAGAGAAATAGATCAGCGAGAGAGAGAGATAGATCATCGAGAAAGAGATAGATCAGCGAAAGAGAGAGATAGATCAGCGAGAGAGAGAGAGAGATAGATCAGCGAGAGAGAGATAGATCAGCGAGAGAGAGATAGATCAGCGATAGAGAGATAGATCAGGGAGAGAGATAGATCAGCGAGAGAGAGAGATAGATCAGCGAGAGAGATAGATCAGCGAGAGAGATAGATCAGCGAGAGAGAGATAGATCAGCGAGAGAGAGATAGATCAGCGAGAGAGAGATAGATCAGCGAGAGAGCGATAGATCAGCGAGAGAGAGATAGAACAGCGAGAGAGAGAGATAGATCAGCGAGAGAGAGATAGATCAGCGAGAGAGATAGATCAGCGAGAGAGAGATAGATCAGCGAGAGAGAGATAGATCAGCGAGAAAGAGATAGATCAGCGAGAGAGAGGTAGATCAGCAACAAAGAGATAGATCAGCGAGAGAGAGATATATCAGCGAGGGAGATAGATCAGCGAGAGAGAGATAGATCAGCGATAGGAGATAGATCCGCGAGAGAGAGATAGATCAGCGAGAGAGAGATAGACCAGCGAGAGAGAAAGAGATAGATCAGCGAGAGAGAGATAGATCAGTGAGAGAGAGATAGATCAGCGAGAGAGAGAAAGATCAGCGAGAGAGAGATAGATCAGCGAGAGAGAGATAGATCAGCGAGAGAGAGATAGATCAGCGAGAGAGAGATAGATCAGTGAAAGAGAGATAGATCAGCGAGAGAGAGAGATAGATCAGCGAGAGAGAGAGAGAGAGAGATAGATCAGCGAGAGAGAGATAGATCAGCGAGAGAGAGATAGATCAGCGAGATAGAGATAGATCAGCGAGAGAGAGATAGATCAGCGACAGAGAGATAGATCAGGTAGAGAGAGATAGATCAGCGAGAGAGAGAGATAGATCAGCAAGAGAGAGATAGATCAGCGAGAGAGAGATAGATCAGCGAGAGAGAGATAGATCAGCGAAAGAGAGAGATAGATCAGCGAGAGAGAGATAGATCAGCGAGAGAGAGATAGATCAGCGAGAGAGATAGATCAGCGAGAGAGATAGATCAGCGAGAGAGAGATAGATCAGCGAGAGAGAGATAGATCAGCGAGTGAGAGATAGATCAGCGATAGAGAGATAGATCAGCGAGAGAGAGATAGATCAGAGAGAGATAGATCAGCGAGAGAGAGATAGATCAGCGAGAGAGAGATGGATTAGCGAGAGAGAGATAGATCAGCGAGAGAGAGAGATAGATCAGCGAGAGAGATAGATCAGCGAGAGAGAGATAGATCAGCGAGAGAGAGATAGATCAGCGAGAGAGAAAGATCAGCGAGAGAGAGATAGATCAGCGAGAGCGAGATAGATCAGCGAGAGAGAGATAGATCAGCGAGAGAGAGATAGATCAGCGAGAGAGAGATAGATCAGCGAGAGAGAGAGATAGATCAGTGAGAAGAGATAGATCAGCGAGAGAGAGAGAGAGATAGATCAGCGAGAGAGAGATAGATCAGCGAGAGAGAGAGATAGATCAGCGAGAGAGAGATAGATCAGCGAGAGAGAGAGATTGATCAGCGAGAGAGAGATAGATCAGCAAGAGAGAGATAGATCAGCGAGAGAGATAGATCAGCGAGAGAGATAGATCAGCGAGAGAGAGATAGATCAGCTAGAGAGAGATAGATCAGCGAGAGAGAGATAGATCAGCGATAGAGAGATAGATCAGCGAGAGAGAGAGAGACAGATCAGCGAGAGATAGAGAGATATATCAGCGAGAGAGAGATAGATCAGCGAGAGAGACAGATATATCAGCGAGAGAGAGATAGATCAGCGAGAGAGAGAGAGATAGATCAGCGAGAGAGAGAGAGAGAGAGAGAGATAGATCAGCGAGAGAGAGAGAGATATAGATCAGCGAGAGAGAGAGATAGATCAGCGAGAGAGAGAGATAGATCAGCGAGAGAGAGAGAGAGAGAGAGATAGATCAGCGAGAGAGAGAGAGAGAGATAGATCAGCGAGAGAGAGATAGATCAGCGAGAGAGAGATAGATCAGCGAGAGAGATAGATCAGCGAGAGAGATAGATCAGCGAGAGAGAGAGATAGATCAGCGAGAGAGAGATAGATCAGCGAGAGAGAGATAGATCAGCGATAGAGAGATAGATCAGCGAGAGAGAGATAGATCAGAGAGAGATAGATCAGCGAGAGAGAGATAGATCAGCGAGAGAGAGATGGATTAGCAAGAGAGAGATAGATCAGCGAGAGAGAGAGATAGATCAGCGAGAGAGATAGATCAGCGAGAGAGAGATAGATCAGCGAGAGAGAGATAGTTCAGCGAGAGAGAAAGATCAGCGAGAGAGAGATAGATCAGCGAGAGCGAGATAGATCAGCGAGAGAGAGATAGATCAGCGAGAGAGAGATAGATCAGCGAGAGAGAGATAGATCAGCGAGAGTGAGAGATAGATCAGTGAGAAGAGATAGATCAGCGAGAGAGAGAGAGATAGATCAGCGAGAGAGAGATAGATCAGCGAGAGAGAGACAGATCAGCGAGAGAGAGATAGATCAGCGAGAGAGAGAGATTGATCAGCGAGAGAGAGATAGATCAGCGAGAGAGAGAGATAGATCAGCGAGAGAGATAGATCAGCGAGAGAGATAGATCAGCGAGAGAGAGATATATCAGCTGGGGAAAGAGAGAGATAGATCAGCGAGAGAGAGAGATAGATCAGCGAGAGAGCTAGATCAGCGAGAGAGAGATAGATGAGCGAGAGAGAGAGATAGATCAGCGAGAGAGAGATAGATCAGCGAGAGAGATGGATCAGCGACAGAGAGATAGACCAGCGAGAGAGAGCAAGATCAGCGAGAGAGAGATAGATAGATCAGCGAGAGAGAGATAGATCAGCGAGAGAGAGATAGATCAGCGAGAGAGAAAGATCAGCGAGAGAGAGATAGATCAGCGAGAGAGAAATAAATCAGCGAGAGAGAGATAGAAAAATCTTTCCGCGGGGAAATTTTCGAAAAATGACCAAATTTCGACCCTTTTATTTTTTGACATAACTAGTTACCGATGACTCTATAAGATGATGCTAACACAATATATATTATATTTGCATAAATGCCAATATAATAGCATAATTATTGAATTTTAAAAAGTGGAAATTTTGGCCATTTTTCGAAAAAATTCTATAGTCCCCCGCATGGAAACTTTCCCAAAAATGGCCAAATTTCAAACCTTTTATTTTTTAACATAACTAGTTACTATGGCTTTTTAAGATGATGTTAGCACAATATATTTGCATAAATGGCAATTTTGTAGCATACTTTTTAAATTTGAAACAATGGAAATGTTGACCATTTTTCGAAAAAAAGTCCTATGGTCCCCCGCAGGAACATTTTTCGAAAAATGGCCAAATTTCAAACCTTTTATTTTGTGATGTAACTAGTATGGCTCTATAAGATGATGTTAACACAATATAATATATTGCCTAATTATAGAATTCTAAAAATTGTAAATGTTGGCCATTTTTCTAAAAAATTTCTATGGTCCCCTGCTGGGAAATTTTCGTAAAAATGGCCAAATTTCAAACCTTTTATTTTTTGATATAACTAGTTACTATGGCTCTATAAGATGATGTTAGCACAATATATTTGCATAAATGGCACTATTATAGCATACTTTTTTAATTTTAAACCATGGAAATGTTGACCATTTATCGAAAAAAAATCCTCGTAGCGAAATTTTCGAAAAATCGCCAAATTTCGACGCTTTTATTTTTTGACATAACTAGTTACTATGGTTCTATAAGATGATTTTAGCAAAATATACCTGTATAAATGGAAATATTATAGCATAATTATTTAATTTTAAAAAGTGGAAAATGATTCCATTTTTCGTCCCCTTTATTTTTTTGACATAACTTGTTGCTATATCTCTATAAGATGATGTTAGCACAATATATGTGCATAAATGGCAATATTATAGCCTAATTATTGAATTTTAAAAGGTGGAAATTTTGGTTATTTTTTGAAAATATTCCTGTGGTCACACGCAGGAAAATTTTCGAAAAATTGCCAAATTTTGATCCTTTTATTTTTTGACATAACTAGTTACTATGGCTCTATAAGATGATGTTAACACAATATATGTGCATAAATGGCAATATTATAGCCTAATTATTGAAGTTTAAAGGTGTAAATTTTGGTTATTTTTCGAAAAAATTCATTTGGTCCCCCGCAGGAAAATTTTCCAAAACTTTCAAAATTGCGACGCTTTTATTTTTTGACATAACTAGTTACTATGGCTCTATAAGATGATGTTTGCACAATATATTTGCATAAATGGCAATATTATAGCATAATTATTGAATTTTAAAAAGTGGAAATTTTGGCCATTTTTCGAAAAAAATCCTATGTTCCCCAGCAGAGAAATTTTCGAAAAATGGCCAAATTTTGATCCTTTTATTTTTTTACATAACTAGTTAATATGGCTCTATAAGATGATGTTAGCACAATATATTTGCATAAATGGCAATATTATAGCATAATTTTTGAATTTTAAACAATGGAAATTTAGATCATTTTTCGAAAAAAAAATCCTATGGTCCCCCGCAGCGAAATTTTCGATAAATTGTTAAATTTCGACCCTTTTATTTTTTGACATAACTAGTTACCGATGGCTCTATAAAATGATGCTAACACAATATATTTGCATAAATGCCAATATAATAGCATAATTATTGAATTTTAAAAAGTGGAAATTTTGGCCATTTTTCGAAAAAATTCCTATGGTCCCCCACAGGGAAATTTTGCAAAAAAGGCCAAATTTCGACCCTTTTATTTTTTGATATAACTAGTATGGCTCTATAAGATGATGTTAACACAATATATGTGCATAAATGGCAATATTATAGCCTAATTATTGAAGTTTAAAGGTGGAAATTTTTGTTATTTTTCGAAATAATTCCTGTGGAAGGGGTGAGAGAGAGAGAGAGAGAGAGATCATTGAGAGATAGAGATCAACGAGAGAGAGAGAGAGATAGAGATCATTGAGAGATAGAGATCAGCGAAAGAGAGAGAGATCATTGAGAGATAGAGATCAGCGAGAGAGAGATCTGAGAGAGAGTGAGAGAGATCAGCGAGAGAGAGAGAGATCAGCAAGAGAGAATTCTGCAAATGAGAGAGATCAGCGAGATAGAGCAGCGAGAGAGAGAGAGATCAGCGAGAGAGAGATTAACTAGAGAGAGATCAGCAAGAGAGAGAGAGAGTTCTGCGAGATAGAGAGAGAGATCAGCAAGAGAGATTTCTTCAAATAAGAGAGATCAACGAGAGAGAGAGAGAGAGAGCAGCGAGGGAGAGAGATAGAGAGAGTAGCGAGGGAGAGAGATAGAGAGATCAGCGAGAGAGATCTGCGAGAGAGAGATTTATGAGAGAGAGATCAGCAAGAGAGAGAAAGAGAGATCAGCGAGATAGAGGTCAGCGAGGGAGAGATCAGCGAGAGAGAGATCAGCAAGAACATATGGATTCCTTTGGTGCACTAATCCAAAAACGTCTTCCGCACGACATTGTTCCTATTCTAAGTGCATGGAGGAAACTACTTTTTTTCACATTTATACTTGTAAAATCTTTATCTCGCATAGTATACATTAGTTCTCATACTATGTTGAAGCTAAGGTATTGTACTTTCTGACTATGTATTTAAAAAATTAATTTTTGATAGCTGGAAATCGCGAATTTACATTAAACATACCCTGTCCCGGCCAAAAAACAGCCGATTCCTGTGTGAAATTCGCGTTTTTCGCTGATGTATAGTTTTGAAATCGCCACAACTTTGAACAGCGTCCTCTTAAAACTTAGTTCTTTTAACATCGTAGTCTCCTATACAGTGGCTTTCTAACCATGTAAAATTATTTTTGATTGGATGATGGTGAGACCCGCGAAAATTTGATTACTAAACAGCATATTTTTGGGAAATTCCGCGTGAAATTCTCTTATGTGTACTATTGACCTGTGTTTGATACCCAAATGTGAGTATATTCTGCTTATTTTCATTACAATTTGTTAATCAATATTGTAGTTAAAGTCATATAAAATAATTCTGTGTAATTTTTTTAGAGAAAATACAAAATAATACCACCTAAATAGTCTATAAGCTACTAGCCCTTTTAAGTGTATACACAAATTTCGCATCGGCCATTGTCTAACATAGGCTAGGCTAGGCTGGATTGGTAGCGGGTTATTCCATTTTATCAAAGGGAAATATAATGAACATAAGTAGGCAATAATTATGTTTCTTCTTAGTAAAGTTAGAATTAATATATCTAAGGGACTATTTAACAGTGATTTGGACTATATATATATGACCTTTTTATACATATATATTATGTGGTGGTTTCTATAAAGTTTGAATTGAAACTGGCCTACCTGTTTATTTGCAATGTGTTCATTTGTTAATTGGTGTGAGAATATGAACTTAATACTTAATATTACTAAAACCAAAGAGATGATAATAGATTTTCGTAAAACCGCAGTTGAACATAATGTAATAACTATTTAAGAAACCGAGGTTGAAATTTCTTGAATCTTAAATCAATTCAATTGACCTTATAAACAATTTACCTATTTTGAGAATGGAATAGTCTAAACAGTACACTGCTCAGCAGAATATTTGTGGCTGTGTGCACTGATCTGTGACGAGTGCCAAAATAGCTGTTTTCTGAATTGTCCTTTTTCGCTAAAAGGAATCCATATGAGAAATCAGCGAGAGAGAGATCAGAGAGGGAGGGAGAGAGATCATCGAAAAAAGAGAGGGGGAGGGAGAGAGAGAGAGAGAGGGGGGAGAGAGAGAGATCAGCGAGCGAGAGAGAGAGAGAGAGAGAGAGAGAGAGAGAGAGAGAGAGAGAGAGAGAGAGAGAGAGAGAGAGAGAGAGAGAGAGAGAGAGAGAGAGCAGCGAAGGAGAGAGATAGAGAGATCAGCGAGAGAGAGATTTATGAGAGAGAGATCAGCAAGAGAGAGAGAGGGCTAGAGAGAGAGAGAGAGAGAGAGAGAGAGAGATCAGCAAGAGATAGAGATCTGCGAGAGAGAGATCTGAGAGAGAGGGTCTGTCTTTTTCGACAAAAAGCCATCCTTACTACGACAAAATCGTTCAATATGGCCTACTTTTTTGCACCGTCTACAAACGAGAGGTTGTCTAGCGTCAGATTGTGATTTCTGAAAGTTATCAGGGGGATTATTATTACCCTTACTGTCAACTTCAGGCGTGCCTTTCACTGTTTTCTCCTGGTTGTTTCTATTTTCATGTTTTCTATTTTGAAACTTTTTCACAAAATCGATACCTTTTCTAGCTTGAAAATAATTATCTGCTAATTCTGCAGCATTTAATCCAGAATCTGGTTTATGTTCTTTAATCCAAATGTGTACCCCTGTGGGCATAATATCTATTAATTGCTCTAAAATAACAATTTCAGCTAAACCATCTTTGCTTTTATCAGCAGGCCTAGCCCACTTAGTAAATAAATCTTTTCACCTAACATACATTTCTCTATAACTTTCTTCACTTTTATTTTTAATTTACCTAAACCTTTGCCTATATGTCTCTTCAGTTATGTCATACCTTTGTAATAATGCTTTCTTCACTATGTTGTACTGGTTACTTTCAGTCACTGGTAGTGATGCATAGGCTGCTCTTGCTTTGCCTGTCAAATGAGGTATTAGTTTTACTACCCAGTGTTCGTTTCGCCAATCATAGGTGTTAGCAATTCGTTCAAACGTAGTGAGATAATTTTCAATATCATCACTGTCAGAAAGTTTTGCAATCTGAACTTCCTTCAATTTCATTAAGTCTTTTAATCGTCTCTCCTCACAGTCCTTTTGCTTATCCATTAACGCCATTACTGATGCTTGCTGTTTATCCATATCTTTCCTACGTAAACGTTCTTGTCTGTCCATATCTTCTTGACGTAAACGTTCTTATTTTTCCATTTCTTCTTGGCGTAAACGTTCTTGTTTTACCATATCTTCTTTGCGTAAACGTTCTTGTTTTTCCATATCTTCTTTGCGTAAACGTTCTTGTTGTTCCATCATCTGCTGCATCATAAGAGTTTGCTGTAACATTTGTTGCTGCATCAACAACACAAAATGTTTTGAAAATGATTCAGCACCTGTAGGGTTATGTCCACTGGTTGGTCAAGACTCTTCTGCCTGTTGTTCAGGTTGTATTGATTGAACTGATTGTACATCAGAATCAGATTCATCGCCGCCGCTGTATTCTCTACCGGATCTTGTTGTTGATTGTTTATCAGCCATATTTTAAATCTTGATGAGGGTCTTGTTACTAGTTAATCGTAGTTACCGAGACGTTCACAAGTCTACTGTTCCAAATAGATAATGTACTGTTCTTAAAACAATGTTTGTGTACTTACGATTAAACAAAACGTAGCACCACGGCTTCCGTAAAATATCACAGTATCGTAAGTACCGCTTCCTCAAAATATATCAATACATTACAGTTGATTGATTGATTGATTTTATTCGATATTCATACATAAAAAGTTAAAATATACAATGTATTAAAAGAATACCTGGATAACCCATTAAGTCGACAAAAAAGTAAACTTATTTCCAATGGGGTCCAAAAACAGCCACCAATCTATGGCAAAATACAGTAGATCAAACTGCTACCACTAAATATCACAACAGTAGATAAATACACAGTTAAGTCGAACAGTAGATCGAAATAACCGCTGCCACCAAATTATGTCACGAACTCCTCTCACGTATGTTTCCGAGCGGTTGAAAATACTTTACCTTGTGACATAAAAGTATACACACAAAATCCAAAAAGTTGTAAAATAACTCAAAACAAATCTTTAATTTCAATCAACTTAAACTTTTAACAATCCAGTAAACAACAGCTTCACAATAACTTGACAAAATAATATGCAACCTCTAATCCAACAACCTTACAATAGTTTACATCCCTTTATATACAAGATGCTCCTATCCTTCTAGATCATTCTTTATACTTCTCATTATTACATGATTACAGTTTCTATTAATAGTGCTTCTGGAATGTTCTTAATTGTTTTTATTAATTATACATGGTTTCTTAAATCAAAACACCTTATTCTAGAATATGTTACACTATATGTTAGGGAATGGTAATTTATTACACTCTCTCTCTCTCTCTCTCTCTCTCTCTCTCTCTCTCTCTCTCTCTCTCTCTCTCTCTCTCTCTCTCTCTCTCTCTCTCTCTCTCTCTCTCTCTCTCTCTCTCTCTCTCTCTCTCTCTCTCTCTCTCTCTCTCTCTCTCTCTCTTTCTCTCCCTCTCTCTCGCTCTTTTTTCGATGATCTCTCTCTCCCTCCCTCTCTGATCTCTCTCTCGTTAATCTCTTTCTTGCTGATCTCTCTCTCGCTGATCTCTCCCTCGCTGACCTCTATCTCGCTGATCTCTCTCTCTTGCTGATCTCTCTCTCATAAATCTCTCTCTCTCACAGATCTCTCTCGCTGATCTCTCTATCTCTCTCCCTCGCTGCTCTCTCTATCTCTCTCCCTCGCTGCTCTCTCTCTCTCTCTCTCTCTCTCTCTCTCTCTCTCTCTCTCTCTCTCTCTCTCTCTCTCTCTCTCTCTCGTTGATCTCTCTTATTTGCAGAAATCTCTCTTGCTGATCTCTCCCTCGCTGACCTCTATCTCGCTTCTCTCTCTTTCTCTCGCTTTTCTCTCTCTCATAAATCTCTCTCTCGCAGATCTCTCTCGCTGATCTCTCTATCTCTCTCCCTCGCTGCTCTCTCTTTCTCTCTCTCTCTCTCTCTCTCTCTCTCTCTCTCTCTCTCTCTCTCTCTCTCTCTCTCTCTCTCTCTCTCTCTCTCTCTCTCTCTCTCTCTCTCTCTCTCTCTCTCTCTCTCTCTCTCTCGCTGATCTATCTTTCTCTCGCTGATCTATCTCTCTCTCGCTGATCTATCTCTCTCTCGCTCGCTGATCTATCTCTCTCTCGCTGATCTATCTCTCTCTCGCTGATATATCTCTCTCGCTGATCTATCTCTCTCTCGCTGATCTATCTCTCTCTCGCTGATTTATCTCTCTCTCGCTGATCTATCTCTCTCTCTCGCTGATCTATCTCTCTCTCGCTGATCTATCTCTCTCTCGCTCATCTATAATAATAATAATAATAACAGGATTTTTATAGCGCACATACCACTCAAGAGTGCTTAAGGCGCATTCAAAAAAAATAAATAAAAACAAATAATACAAATGCCTGACAAATAAAATGCAATTTCTTTGGAGGGTCCCCATCCGTTCTCGTTCTGTCGCGGTCCCGGACCCCTACCTAGGTGAACAAACAAAGGAACAGGATACACATTTGCTTTGCCACAGACGACCGGGTGCTCAGAGACAACAACCAAGACAGAGGCACCCCATAAGATAATGCTGGTCAGGAAAAAGTATGCTATAAAATTCTAGAACTTTAAGAAACCTCGTGATTTCCATATGCCTTAATGAATAAATGTGTTTTTAATAATTTTTTAAAAGTATCAACAGTTTTGCAAAATCTTATAGAGCTCGGTAGAGCATTCCATAGACGAGGAGCAGTAACGGTGAAAGCTCTGTCTCCCCATGAGTGGTGAGACTTAGGTTGATGTAGAAGCAGCGTATCACTAGAACGCAGATTCCGTCTGGGAACATACAGCCTAAGCATGTCAGAAATATATTCAGGAGCCATGCCATTAATAGACTTAAAAACAATGCGGTACCTAACAGGAAGCCAATGCAAAGTTTCCAAGGTATTTGATATGTGTGCATATCTTGGTAGTTTTTTAACAACTCGTGCCGCTGTATTTTGAATCAGCTGAAGCCTGTGGAGTTATTTTTGTGGGAGACCAAATAACAAGGAGTTACACATATCGAGACGCGAACTAACAAATGCATGTACAAGTTGCTCAGCAGCTGCACGATTTAAGTATTTTCTGATGCCTCGAATATTTCTTAAATGATATGACGATGCAGACGTAATTTTAGAAATATGAGCCGTCATTGTCATATTAGAATCCAGAATTACACAAAGATTTCTAACTTGTGTAGTATTTTTAGTACAAAAGTTACCAATGGAAACCCTCCTAGATGGAATTTTCTCTAATTGTTGTTGCGAACCAAATAGAATGTACTCAGTCTTATAATCATTAAGTTTCAAAACGTTTTTGGCCATCCAGACACGAATTTCAGAGATACATTTTCAAGCAAATCAATTGATAATTCACTCTGTGTCATGTTAGGTTTAAACGATATATATATCTGAGTGTCATCAGCGTAAACATGATAGCTAAGATTATATTTCTTAATGATATCACGAATAGGATATACATAAATTGTAAACAATTGTGGACCTAACACAGATCCTTGCGGAACAGAGTAATTTAAAGTGGTAGGTTGAGAGATTACCTCTCTAATACAAATGTGTTGAGGTCTGTCCTCCAAGTATGATTGACACCATCTTAGTGCACATCCCTCAACACCAATAGAAGCATGCAACCTCTCAGTCAGAATACTATGATCTACCGTATAAAACGCAGCACTCAAATCTATATATAAATTTACGTAAGGGCAAAATTCGGTAAATCGCGCCTTACTTCTAGAATTTTCACTCGATGGTATGTAAAGTTGGTTCGTACTTTCGGTACTGATTTTAACCGCCTGATGTAACCCTGTTTACTAATTAAATTGAGTTAGATAATTAGTTATTGACGATTAAAACGAATTTAGGTTCAACGATTTGACCCAAATAGGGGTGTTTTCCGATCGTGGTATACACTGTCTAATGGATGTCCATCTTGAAAAATACCCGCCAAAAAAATGCGAGGAGGCTTCGCATTTTTCTATCTCCTCCTACGATAATTGTTTTTAATAGCTGAAAACCGGTTGAACAGCTAGAGTACACCATCATAATGTTGAAGACAGGCCGATTTTCTTTAAAAAATACTATTTTGATAGATTTAATATACGATTATACAAATGTATTGATTTGCGATGAATGGAACATCCCAATCTCTCAGTCTGCCAGAGTTTGGTTTAACACAAGTACTGTAGGTAAATTTATGAGCCCTTGGTTTAACACATACGGTAGGTAAATATATGGGCCCTTTGAGAATAAACTTGCAATAGGTTCGGAAAATGTTAAAAACCAATTTATATTATTTGAATCGGTAAACAGTTTCCATTTATTATACATTGATAATGAAACATGAAATATTCCTATTTATGTCCCTCGAGGTTCATTACAATTTATATTTAGTAGTCCCACGGACTTCATCTTAGCCACTCCCCCGAGTGCTAAGGCCAAATTTATGATACCCTACTTTCTATGTAAGTTTAGTTACAGTTAGTTCTTGACGATAATACAACGAATTTAGGTTACACCCTTCGGCCGCGAAAACGTTTCTGTACAAATATGATACCGATTGGCTTTATTTCATTCAACAGCGACCATAATCTCGCCAATTACAGGATAGATAAACTATTTTATTATTGATGTGCTTATAAATTAAGACTCATGTAAACAGCTTGATTACATCATTTTACAGACAAACGAAACTTTTTTAAACCTACTGTTTCAATAACTGAGTATAATACTGTATACGTTTTCATAAGTAAGTGCATATACATTTTCGTGTTTTCATTGACGAGATTGTAATAGTAACTTCAGTAACTATTACAGTACTTATTTATTATACGACACAAGACAATTGTATCTGACAGGTACGTACATTATTCTAAAAAATAAGTCTAGATAGATCCCTTAGGCGTCATAAATCACAGGCCAACAAATCAGTACTCATGACAGAAATTCGACCCAGTTTGGTTCACACAAATGTTAACAGGAATTTCAACCACCACAACCGATGATTTGTCCTAAATATTTAGGTAGACTACAGTTTAATTTTTCACTGAATAGGAGCTTGAATTTCCGATTTCCATTTCGCAGAATGTCTAGGTCTATTTATTTAGTTTGGTTCTTATAATATATAAATACAATCAACTTTATTACTGCGGTTCCATCACCACCACGTGCCGCCCAATTCCCCGGTACATACATTTCCATTTCTCCCTAATTTCTTTAGTCCACATAAATTAATTGTCCTTTATGGAATCCAGTATTGGTTTTGTTGTCTCTATTCTATTCTACTGTATTCGAGAACCATCTGTGAGCACCCCTAGATGGTACGCGAGCGAAGCGAGCGTGCCATCTAGTCAAGTAAAATTAAAGCAGTTACTTTTCCAACATCCATCGCACGAAGTATATCATTGCTAACGCGCAGCAGTGCAGTTTCAGTACTGTGATGTGCTTTATACGCTGATTGAAACGGGTCAAATAAAGAATTATCCTTTACAGTATACGTTTAGATACCACTTTTTCAATTACTTTTCCAAGAAAATACAGATTTGATACTGGTCTGTAATTGGATAGCTTTTCAGGATCAAGACCCGATTTCTTTAATTGAGGACGTATGTGCGAGATTTTACAAATATCTGGGAAAACCCCAGTTTCCAAACACAGATTAACGACACGTGCAATTAGTGGAACAAAAACAACAGCATTTCTTTTAATTAACAGAGTAGGAACTGGATCAAAACTGCAAGATTTAGCAGGCGAGTTTTTGACAATTTCAGAAATTTCTTTTTCACTTGCAGGTTCAAATATACAAAGGGATGGACAATTATAATTTTCACAGCATACGTCGTTATTAAAGTAATGAGACAAACTTCCAGCACTATCTTTAACAAGAAGTTTACGAATATTAACAATTTAATTTTTTTTAAATACGGAAAATCTTTCTGCAAGCAATTCATCTGAGTGAGAAAATGGAAGCACCGACGATTTAGAACAGTGTAAAAGATTGTTTACAACTTTAAACAGCTTCTTCTGATCACCTGAGCAATCTTCGACCAGATCAGAATAATATTGTTTCTTAGCACTTAGCAACAAGCATATTAACAATACACCGCTGATGACAATATTTCTGTCTATCTAATGTATTTTTTGATTTCATCCATTTTCTCTCAAATACGCGACGGAGTTTTCTCGCAGATCTAATTTCATCAGTATACCACGGTTTTGAAGAATTTAGTTTGATACATTTTGTTTTTAAAGGTGCGTGTTGATCCATATCTTCTCTTAAAAAGCAGTAACTTTCAATATTTTCTTCCAAAGTACCATCATGCATATCAGACAACCAAGCTTGTATGTCATTTGAAAATATTGTTGTATCAATACTGTTTATATTTCGGATTTTAATTTTAGATTTAGGAAGAGGTGGTTTCTTGAAGTCGAGACTACAAAGTATAGAAAAATGATCAGAGATACCCGGTTTTACAGTGATCCCCGAGATCAGAGAAACATCTCTAGTAATAATGAGATCAAGACAATGACCACCATCATGCGTAGGTTCATTTACATGCTGTATAAAATTAAAATACTGCAATAGACGATTAAATTTATTTGCAGCGATATTCTCATTTTCATCAATGTGGATATTAAAATCAACACAAAAAATTACTTCTGATGGAATAATGAGATAATCAAAAATCATATTTTCAAATTCATTAAGAAAGTCGGTGAACTCGGTGGTCTATAGATGCATACAATATAAATTGTTTTTGTACTTAATGTAAACTGTAAATGTATTGATTCAAATGAAGAATAAACATTTACATCATTTTTCATATTAACACTTAGACTAGATTTAAATAAAATTCCAACCCCCCACCGATTTTATCCAATCTAGGAACATGTTTGAAACAATATCCAAGTGGAGTTATGTTTCCAATGGAGAGGTTGTCATCAGGTCGAATCCATGTTTCAGACACAGACACGATATCAATGTCATTACTAACAACAAAGTCTGTGAATTCATCACTTTTGTTACGCAATGAACGAGCATTTAGCAAACAAAATATAAGTGACGAATTTGCAGAATTTGAATTTAATTTTTGTATGTAGGTTTTCGTGGATTTATCAGCTGTCGTACAAGTTCCAGGTACTTGAACCACTCTTTTCTTTCTTTTCTGGCATCGATTTTTATAGTCCCTTGTTGATGATTGACGCATTCTCTCTGACGAATTGGTTGGTACTGATTTGAGAGCAGAAAAAATGACGGGGGTGGACTCATCGCCGACTCACTACTTATGTGATCAATAATGTTCTTCGCCAGAGTACTTGTTCCTCGTGGGCTAAGATGAACTCCATCAGAAGATAGTTTCATGAATGGAATATTTGTATTATCAATAAATCCCCAGCCATTCTCTTTGCATATGAATTTCATATGGTGATTTGCTCTCTCTACATCATCATCGCATTTCGAAACTATCTGGTTGCGTCGGTGTATGATGGAGGAAACTGTGCACTTTATAGGCTTCAAGGTTTCACACAGAGATGTCGTTTTTGAGGTCAAAGTGTCTGAACTGTCATTTCTATTGTTAGTTCCCACATGAACAATCACTCTTTCAACACCATGTTTTACTGCAAGACGCTTGGCACAATGCGCGAGGTCTTCTATTTTTGCACCACGCATAGTGTGGCATATCACTTTTTTCAGTAGAATTACTTAATCATTTGGGATGAAGATGTTTAATCATTGAATCGCCAATAATCAGAACGTCAGCTGTAATTGTGTAATCTTGAGTACTAGCAGTTTTATCAGCAATTTTTTGTGTGTCGCTTAGTGCTTTATGTTTATTACAGTATTTATGTAGCTTTAGTTGATAAGAATCAACTTTTCCAGTACTCTTCGTTACATCATTAGTAGGGCTAGTCGTGTCCAATACGTTATATAGAGTGTCAATTAGCTGCTCAGAATAAGTCCGAGAATCATCGATAACTTTACTGTCACAATTTGGTTCTACATAAGACCGATTTTGTTTCGGGAGGTCCAATGAGGTCAGATGTATATACTGTTCTTGAGGAGAGGAACATCTATCGTGCAGACCAAGTTGGGGACAGGTTTTATGTTGAGTAACACTATGCCCCTTCACAGTAATAAAGTCAGATGTGTCAATAGCAACTTGGGTTATTTTCGCATCGTATGCTTTATCTTTGGCTCTAGCAGCATCTTTATGAGCTGAGATAAGTAGATCGTGTAGTTTTGTCACTTCCTTATCTTTTTGCTGCAACAGTTGTAAAGTATGCTGCAAATTTGTTTCATCGGACTTAAGAGCTTCGAATTTAATATTTATATTCTGTTTGAATTTTCTATTTTCTTAAGAAGATCTTGTAGGGATTTAACCTCTTTTTTAAATTCATTAAGCTCACGTCGAATATCTTTTACAGCTTCAAACAAAATAGCACAATCATTGTTTTTAGCTAATAATTTATCTTTCAGGACTCTATTCTCATTTTCAGACATTTTAATTTTAAGTTCGAAGTTTTCTTTTAGCAAATCAGATAGATTTGGAGAAGCTAATGAGTGATCTAAATGTGATTGAGTGCAAGCGGAATGGATGTTTTGGAGGTCATTTACATCAGTGGTTACCAGGTCATGTAATGTATCATTACATTCAGTATCTATTTTGTTACTTTCAATAGCTGTATTTACTTCAGCATCATTGACTTTAGTTGCATCAGTACATTCTAAGTCATTGCACACATTCGCTGAGATTTTTTTCGGCTTTTTCAACACTAAAAATGATTGGAATAAAGCTCCGTGATAGCCATCAGTGTTTGCTTGGCATTCCAGCAAGGATAATTATATACCTGGTTGTTTCCCGACAGCAACAGCATAAACCTTTTTCTTTTTAGTTTTCTTAGATTTAATTAGTTTTTCAGCCATTTCTATGTGTTGCATTGTTGCATTAGCCATCTCGCTATTCAGTGGTATTTGTACGATTTCAATGGAAAAAAGAAGACAATAGAAAGTACTGTTGCCTAGCACAACGACGCCTCGCACTGATTGGCCGATTAGAAGGCAGAAAAGACGCGGTACGATCGTTTGAGGTCACAGCAATGAAAAGGGCCAAACTAACCCTGTATAGATCGTATGGTACAACTTTTTTTCCTATCCGTCGGCCTAGGCGTTGAAGTAAGAGATATCTTTCAAGTAGCGTACTGGTTGCGCTTCATTGTTCCTAGATTGCATTAACCAAATTTCTTCGATCTATCTCTCTCTCGCTGATCTATCTCTCTCTCGCTGATCTATCTCTTTCTCGCTGATCTATCTCTCTCTCGCTGATCTATCTCTCTCTCGCTGATCTATCTCTCTCTCTCGCTGATCTATCTCCCTCTCGCTGATCTATCTCTCTCTCGCTGATCTATCTCTCTCTCGCTGATCTGTGTCTCTCTCGCTGATCTGTCTCTCTCTCGCTGATCTGTCTCTCTCTCGCTGATCTGTCTCTCTCTGGCTGGTCTGTCTCTCTCTCGCTGATCTGTCTCTTTCTCGCTGATCTGTCTCTCTCTCGCTGATCTGTCTCTCTCTCTCGATGATCTGTCTCTCTTTCGCTGATCTGTCTCTCTCTCTCTCTCGCTGATCTGTCTCTCTCGCTGATCTGTCTCTCTCTCTCGATGATCTGTCTCTCTCTCTCGCTGATCTGTCTCTCTCTCGCTGATCTGTCTCTCTCTCTCTCTCTCTCTCGCTGATCTGTCTCTCTCTCGCTGATCTGTCTCTCTCTCTCGCTGATCTGTCTTTCTCTCGCTGATCTGTCTCTCTCTCTCTCTCTCTCTGATCTGTCTCTCTCTCTCTCTCGCTGATCTGTGTCTCTCTCGCTGATCTGTGTCTCTCTCGCTGATCTGTGTCTCTCTCGCTAATCTGTGTCTCTCTGGTCTAAAACGTCTCGAAATGCGATTTGAAGCTATTCTAAGCACTTTGGTGTTTTTATGTTAACAAGTTTTTTCGAAAATCACAAAATGGTCTAAAACGTCTCCAAATGCGATTTTAAGCTATTCTAAGCACTTTGGTGTTTTTATGTTAACAAGTTTTTTCGAAAATCACAAAATGGTCTAAAACGTCTCCAAATGCGATTTGAAGCTCTTCTGTACACTTTGCTGTTTTGTGTGAATAATTTTTGTAGAAATGCTCAAAATGGTCAAAAACGTTTTTAAATACGATATTAAGCTATTTTGTGCTCTTTGATGTTTTTGTGTGAAAAGTTTTAGCGAAATGCTCAAAATGGTCTAAAACGGTTTTTAATTTGATTTTAAGCACTTTGATGTTTTATGTTAACAAGTTTTTTTCGAAAATCACAAAATGGTCTAAAACGTCTCCAAATGCGATTTGAAGCTATTCTAAGCACTTTGATGTTTTTATGTTAAAATCACAAGATGGTCTAAAACGTCTCCAAATGCGATTTTAAGGTATTCTAAGCACTTTGGTGTTTTTATGTTAACAAGTTTTTTCGAAAATCACAAAATGGTCTAAAACGTCTCCAAATGCGATTTGAAGCTATTATAAGCACTTTGGTGTTTTTATGTTAACAAGTTTTTTTGAAAATCACAAAATGGTATAAAACGTCTCCAAATGCGATTTTAAGCTATTCTAAGCAATTTGGTGTTTTTATGTTAACAAGTTTTTTCGAAAATCACAAAACGGTCTAAAATGTCACAAAATGCATTTTGAAGCTATTCTAAGCACTTTGGTGTTTTTATGTTAACAAGTTTTTTCGAATATCACAAAATGGTCTAAAACGTCTCCAAATGCGATTTGAAGCTATTCTGTACACTTTGCTGTTTTGTGTGAATAATTTTTGTCGAAATGCTCAAAATGGTCAAAAACGTTTTTAAATACAATATTAAGCTATTTTGTGCTCTTTGATATTTTTGTGTGAAAAGTTTTTTCGAAATGCTCAAAATGGACTAAGACGGTTTCTAATGTGATTTTAAGCACTTTGATGTTTTTATGCTAACAACTTTTTTAGAAAATCACAAAATGGTCTAAAACGCCTCCAAATGCGATTTGACGCAATTCTTAGCACTTTGGTGTTTTTATGTTAACAAGTTATTTCGAAAATCACAAAATGGTCTAAAACGTCTCCAAATGCGATTTCAAGCTATTCTTAGCACTTTGGTGTTTTTATGTTAACAAGTTATTTCGAAAATCACAAAATGGTCTAAAACGTCTACAAATGCGATTTTAAGCTATTCTAAGCACTTTGGTGTTTTTATGTTAACAAGTTTTTTCGAAAATCACAAAATGGTTTAAAACGTCTCCAAATGCGATTTTAAGCTATTCTAAGCAATTTGGTGTTTTTATGTTAACAAGTTATTTCGAAAATCACAAAATGGTCTAAAACGTCTCCAAATGCAATTTGAAGCTATTCTGTACACTTTGCTGCTTTGTGTGAATAATTTTTGTCGAAATGCTCAAAATGGTCAAAAACGTTTTTAAATACGATATTAAGCTATTTTGTGCTCTTTGATGTTTTTGTGTGAAAAGTTTTAGCGAAATGCTCAAAATGGTCAAAAACGGTTTTTAATTTGATTTTAAGCACTTTGATGTTTTATGTTAACAAGTTTTTTTCGAAAATCACAAAATGGTCTAAAACGTCTCCAAATGCGATTTGAAGCTATTCTAAGCACTTTGATGTTTTTATGTTAAAATCACAAGATGGTCTAAAACGTCTCCAAATGCGATTTTAAGGTATTCTAAGCACTTTGGTGTTTTTATGTTAACAAGTTTTTTTCGAAAATCACAAAATGGTCTAAAACGTCTCCAATTGCGATTTGAAGCTATTCTAAGCACTTTGGTGTTTTTATGTTAACAAGTTTTTTCGAAAATCACAAAATGGTCTAAAACGTCTCCAAATGCGATTTTAAGCTATTCTAAGCACTTTTGTGTTTTTATGTTAACAAGTTTTTTCGAAAATCACAAAATGGTCTAAAACGTCTCCAAATGCGATTTGAAGCTATTCTGTACACTTTGCTGTTTTGTGTGAATAATTTTTGTCGAAATGCTCAAAATGGTCAAAAACGTTTTTAAATACGATATTAAGCTATTTTGTGCTCTTTCATGTTTTTGTGTGAAAAGTTTTATGGAAATGCTCAAAATGGTCTAAAACGGTTTCTAATGTGATTTTAAGCACTTTGATGTTTTTATGTTAACAACTTGTTTAGAAAATCACAAAATGGTCTCAAACGTCTCCAAATGCGATTTGAAGCAATTCTAAGCACTTTGGTGTTTTTATGTTAACGAGTTTTTTCGAAAATCACAAAATGGTCTAAAATGTCTCCAAATGCGATTTCAAGCTATTCTTAGCACTTTGGTGTTTTTATGTTAACAAGTTATTTCGAAAATCACAAAATGGTCTAAAACGTCTCCAAATGCGATTTTAAGCTATTCTAAGCACTTTGGTGTTTTTATGTTAACAAGTTTTTTCGAAAATCACAAAATGGTCTAAAACGTCTCCAAATGCGATTTGAAGCTATTCTAAGCACTTTGGTGTTTTTATGTTAACAAGTTTTTTTGAAAATCACAAAATGGTATAAAACTTCTCCAAATGCGATTTTAAGCTATTCTAACCACTTTGGTGTTTTTATGTTAACAAGTTTTTTCGAAAATCACAAAATGGTCTAAAACGTCTCCAAATGCGATTTTAAGCTATTCTAAGCAATTTGGTGTTTTTATGTTAACAAGTTTTTTCCACAGCTGTTCCAGAAATATGAATTAAGTGCAGCGCCCCCAACGTTTCATAGCGTTTTATGGAGTAGCGATTCCGAAAACATATTGTATACAAACCACATGAGGAACCCGGAAGCAATCAAGCATAAAACGACTGTTTTTTAACACTTTGACTGCCAAACACGAAGATCTTCGTTTTTGGAAACACAACGCTTGACTGCCAAACACGAAGATCTTCGTTTTTTGCGTTTTTTTACGAAATCCGGTAGATAGGTTAATTATTGGTATATACTATAAATATGGACACTATATTCGGTCTGGACCGTGATTATTTTACTTTTTGAAAGTAACTAATCTGGTTATGAACGATTGTCAAAATGGTGCCTGTCGAAATAACATACACCGCGCATCATAGTAGCGCGTACAGCGATGGTTTGGCGCATTGTGTATCGGTCGCGCGCTAGCTATGCCGCCGAAGCATTACAAGGTTTATGTGGATTGGCATGTTTGTTTGTTATCTGAATAAAAAATTATGGATGAATTTTCAATATGAAGTCTTTAATTTTATTATTGTATGTATACCCTAATTGTTTTGGTGTTTCACTGTAAGTGGCCGTGTTTCACGCAACAAACTTGTTTAGAAATGGTATGAATATTATCATCAGTTTACTAGCTAGGCTAGTAGTACTAGGCTATAGCCTAGGCCTAGTCGTAAAACGGTTCCGGACCAACTTTTGGCCTAGTTAACTAGGCCTGGTGTCTTTACTATGTGGATTTTGGCGAAACATTGATGTAAGATTTATGATTTATAAAATGTAATACATTTTTCGGTAGTGATAACTTGTTTTTATAGGCCTACCGGTGCCGTGTAAGTAACTTTTTCGTTGTTTGTTGATCTCACCGGGCGATATTTTCATATTGTGATGTCTTGCACAAAATCGCGAATATCTCGACTTTCTTGCGCAAAACTACGAAAAACTCAAAAAGTGGGTTACTTTCACTTTACTATTACGATTTACATATTGCGATTTGAAAATCGTTCTTGGTAACATTGTAAAGCTAAAATCTTTATGATTATTTTTGTCTAAATTACAAGTAAATCAGATCACATACATAGTTTCAATCAGCTTTAATAAAAACATCGAATTGGGCTATAAACGCTGGCGATGGCAGTTTTCTAACTTGAAAAACCTTTGGCAGTCAAAGTGTTAATAGCCAATAAAAACAAATAAAGACCGCGAAAGTCAGAAATATAATGAATATTCATTAGAACAACCCTGGATGAAGGTGAAAAACATGTTGTCGTCGTTTTATCACGTGGATTTTAAGAGGTAATGTAATTGAAAATTGTACACCCAACGCCAGTTTTTTTTCTCAAGTGATACATTTAAAAAGTAGGTATAAATGTTGTTTTCCATATCAGTTTAAAAATAATTTTTTCTGTTGAATTCTTTGATTTAGTTGGATACTTTAGTTATCCTTGAATGTTTTAACAAGGATCGTATTCATATTGCCTGGCTGGATTTTTTCCTATGCTAGCTTATAATAGGCTATGCCCAGGCCCCTTGCGTGGTTAAAACCAGCTGTGTAAGACTAATGGCTGTTTATTTTTAACACGTAAACATGTATATTCGGGGGGCCTGAGTGACAGTTGACCTGTTATAAAGCTGATTAATTACTTGTTCCTGGTCCTAATTAAAAATTAGGCCTAGTCTAGGCCTAAGCTTTTTTAATAATCATTCATATTGGGAAAGGAGTACAGAGTAGGCCAGGCTACAGGCCTAGCTAGGCCTATATTATATATAGGCTAGGCTACCTCATCAGCAGGTTAAAGGCTAGCAGCCTACCTAGCATGTCTTAGTCAAAGATCTGTAATATATTAATAGAAAGAAGTTATAGAGTACTGTGACATTAGATATTTAATCATAAATGCATATTTCTTTCATATTTGTATTGTATATTTATTATTTTGATATGCAATGAATCACAATCTAAATCAGTAAATAACATAAATTTCCGTTATCAATAAATAATTATTAATATATAAACCAAATTAAAATAAAATAACTGTTTATTTTTAACACGTAAACATGTCTATTCGGGGGCCTAAATGACAGTTGACCTGTTATAAAGCTGATTAATTACTTGTTCCTGGTCCTAATTAAAAATTAGGCCTAGCCTAGGCCTAAGCTTTTTTAATAATCATTCATATTGGGAGATAGGAGTACAGAGTAGGCCAGGTTACATCCCTAGCTAGGCCTATACTATATATAGGCTAGGCTACATCATCAGCAGGTTAAAGGCTAGCAGCCTACCTAGCATGTCTTAGTCAAAGATCTGTAATATATTAATAGAAAGAAGCTATAGAGTACTGTGACATTAGATATTTAATTATAAATGCATATTTCTTTCATATTTGTATTGTATATGCAATCACAATCTAAATCAGTAAATAACATCAATTTCCGTTATCAATCAATAATATATATAAACCAAATTAAAATAAAATAACTTCCAAAAAATTAAATTCAATTACAATTCATATACCATTTGTTAAATATTCACAAAATCATTGTTCTAGCAATAACACAAAAAATACTACCATTCATACAGTATACTGTACATAATAATATGCAATACTGTAACAATTAACTGAGAAATAGCAAACTATTCCTCAACTTTTCTGCACTTAGTTACCGGCCTAGTTACTTCATGCTGGATCTCAGGTGAAATAAACGTCAGATGTGACTTCATGATTTCCCACAAAACTCTTTCCATGGTACTGCTGTCGAGGAATTTAAATACCTCGTCCATTTTTGTACATAGAGGTCCAGTTTCAAATCTCTTGGTTCATAGTAGTTCGCTATATAAAATATATAAAAGAAATATGGCATTCATTTTTATAGTATTGCATGTTTTAGACATAATTTTAAAGGTATATAATGTAGGACTGACCAAGTCTTTGACCTCTTGTTCTTTTAGATTTATTCTGTGGCCAGTCTCTGCAATCTTACTATGCTGTTTTGTCACAAGTGACACTGAGAGTTCATTTCTTAAATGCTCAAGATTCTTTTCTAAAGACTGGATTTTAATCATTGTACTTTGTAGCATGTCGATGTGCTGCAGCTTCTGATTTTCTCTTTCTGCTAGATGATCACCTGAGATTAAACAATATTGGTCAACCAAATAAATGTCAATCTGCATGAAAAATGAGCATCAAAATTATTATATTTTCAAAATGTTAACAACTATTTCTTGTAGCAGATGATAATAATATATGGATAATTCATAGGAAAATAAGTTCCAGCCAAAGGTTTGCTTTATTATGCATAAAAATAGGATAAACAATTTTGAAATTCTAGGCTCAAAGGGACAATGTATATTTAAAGAGCAACTTGACCAATTGAGTTATTATGTAATGTCAATGTAAAGTTGAAACAACATTTGAATTTACCAGTCAAGATGTCAGCATCCTGTCGCATGTTGAATATTATAACATATTGACACCTGGAAAAATAGTTGATTGAGGAAATATTTAATAAAGAAAAGAGGTATATTTATAAATTACTGTAACAATTGTTTGTTTCGACAGTTATTTTATACTAACATTGTTCTTTAATATGAAGTACAAACACACTTTTCATTGTTTGGAGTGTGTATTAAACTTTCTAAAGAGGTGGTTATGATTATTTACCTACCCTGTTTAATTCAATGTCTACCAGGTATGGCCTAACAACACTGTGCGATATTGTTTTGCTTTTTTTTTTTCACTGCCATGGTCTACAAAAAACTTGTAGTCATGATTGTAGGCCTTGAGATATCTACAGGCTTGAGGAACATTGTTGGTTCTGATGTCATCTTGATTACAAAAACAATAGATGCAACTGTACTTTCCTTTAAAAATAAATCAATTTTTAAATCTACAGTACTTCAGTTTTGTGTCCAAACAAATCCAAACAAGAGAGCTAATAGTCAAAATATTAAAACATTATTATACAAATGTATTACTATTAAGGCCTAGCCTAGGCTGTGACTGTCACTCAGTCACACCAGCTAGCCTAAAAATGCACCAGGAGGGCAATAATTATTATTATAAACACATGCCATTAATTATTTGGTAACAGTTATAATGATTAACTTTATGATTAGGGTAATTAAAGGTTTAACTATTACGAATTTTCTATGTTTCGGTCTAGCTTTATTCTAGGCCCACATTACCGTCACGGTCATCGTGGGCGTCAACGCACTTTCTAAGCCTATTGCCAAACCGTTTTCTCGCCGACAACAATAACAATGTATAAAGGGGTTGCAAAATATGCGAGTTTTACTAAAAACTGAACCAGGCTATATTTACAAAACTAGTATTATTTTGTTTATATAATAATGATGGACTATATTCTAGTTCGTTCTTTTTCTAAAAAAATTAATTATATCCAAAAAAAAGTAAAGAATACAATGATATTTTCTACTTACGATTGTTTACCATTTCTTTACACAGTTTATCTTGACTTCCTGGTTTATGTGCTGGAGAGTATTTCAGTAAAATGGACAATATCGTGGTTTATTTATTAATTTATAGTAAAGAAACAATAAAATATTTATTTTTTAATTGAACATACACTTTTTTTAATCATTTAGTTTTGTATAAAATGTTTTACTACATAAAAACTCACGATAGCGAAATTTAATTTGGCGTTCGCGAAATAATGGTTTGTAAACAAAAATTATATGTCCGCGCGACTCGGGAGAGCCTCGTCTGCTAACACTGAGGGCGCTTGACTTTTTCTGATAACTTAACACTAGTTGAAACAGCTGTGTTTCGAAAATCACAAAATGGTCTAAAACGTCTCCAAATGCGATTTGAAGCTATTCTAAGCACTTTTGTGTTTTTATGTTAACAAGTTTTTTCGAAAATCACAAAATGGTCTAAAATGTCTCCAAATGCGATTTGAAGCTTTTCTAAGCACTTTGGTGTTTTTATGTTTACAAGCTTTTTCGAAAATCACAAAATGGTCTAAAACGTCTCCAAATGCGATTTGAAGCTATTCTAAGCACTTTGGTGTTTTTATGTTAACAAGTTTTTTCGAAAATCACAAAATGGTCTAAAACGTCTCCAAATGCGATTTGAAGCTATTTTAAGCACTTTAGTGTTTTTGTGGAACCAAGTTTTTTCGAAAATCACAAAAGGGTCTACAATGTCTCAAAATGCGATTTGAAGCTATTCTGTACACTTTGATGTTTTTATGTTAACAAGTTTTTTCGAAAATCACAAAATGGTCTAAAATGTCTCAAAATGCGATTTGAAGCTATTCTGTACACTTTGCTGGTTTGTGTGAATAATTTTTGTCGAAATTCTCAAAATGGTCAAAAACGTTTTTAAATACGATACTAAGCTATTTTGTGCTCTTTGATGTTTTTGTGTGAAAAGTTTTATCGAAATGCTCAAAATGGTCTAAAACGGTTTCTAATGTGATTTTAAGTACTTTGATGTTTTTATGTTAACGAGTTTTTTCGAAAATCACAAAATGGTCTAAAATGTCTCCAAATGCGATTTGAAGCTATTCTGTACACTTTGCTGTTTTGTGTGAATAATTTTTGTCGCAAAGCTCAAAATGGTCAAAAACGTTATTAAATACGATATTAAGCTATTTTGTGCTCTTTGATGTTTTTGTGTGAAAAGTTTTATCGAAATGCTCAAAATGGTCTAAAACGGTTTCTAATGTGATTTTAAGCACTTTGGTGTTTTAATGTTAACAAGTTTTTTCGAAAATCACAAAATGTTCTAAAACGTCTCCAAATGCGATTTGAAGCAATTCTAAGCACTTTGGTGTTTTTATGTTAACAAGTTTTTTCGAAAATCACAAAATGGTATAAAACGTCTCCAAATGCGATTTTAAGCTATTGTAAGCAATTTGGTGTTTTTATGTTAACAAGTTTTTTCGAAAATCACAAAATGGTCTAAAAGGTCTCCAAATGCGATTTGAAGCTATTCTGTACACTTTGCTGTTTTGGGTGAATAATTTTTGTCGAAATGCTCAAAATGGTCAAAAACGTTTTTAAATACGATATTAAGCTATTTTGTGCTCTTTGATGTTTTTGTGTGAAAAGTTTTTTCGAAATGCTCAAAATGGTCTAAAACGGTTTCTAATGTGATTTTAAGCACTTTGGTGTTTTTATGTTAACAAGTTTTTTCGAAAATCACAAAATGGTCTAAAACGTCTCCAAATGCGATTTTAAGCTATTCTAAGCAATTTGGTGTTTTTGTGTTACCAAGTTTTTTCGAAAATCACAAAAGGGTCTAAAATGTCTCCAAATGCGATATGAAGCTTTTCTAAGCACTTTTGTGTTTTTATGTTAACAAGTTTTTTTGAAAATCACCAAATGGTCTAAAATGTCTCCAAATGCGATTTGAAGCTTTTCTAAGCACTTTGGTGTTTTTATGTTAACAAGTTTTTTCGAAAATCACAAAATGGTCTAAAACGTCTCCAAATGCGATTTGAAGCTATTTTAAGCACTTTGGTGTTTTTGTGTAACCGAGTTTTTTCGAAAATCACAAAAGGGTCTAAAATGTCTCAAAATGCGATTTGAAGCTATTCTGTACACTTTGATGTTTTTATGTTAACAAGTTTTTTCGAAAATCACAAAATGGTATAAAACGTCTCCAAATGCGATTTTAAGCTATTGTAAGCAATTTGGTGTTTTTATGTTAACAAGTTTTTTCGAAAATCACAAAATGGTCTAAAATGTCACAAAATGCGATTTGAAGCTATTCTAAGCACTTTGGTGTTTTTATGTTAACAAGTTTTTTCGAAAATCACAAAATTGTCTAAAAGGTCTCCAAATGCGATTTGAAGCTATTCTGTACACTTTGCTGTTTTGTGTGAATAATTTTTGTCGAAATGCTCAAAATGGTCAAAAACGTTTTTAAATACGATATTAAGCTATTTTGTGCTCTTTGATGTTTTTGTGTGAAAAGTTTTTTCGAAATGCTCAAAATGGTCTAAAACGGTTTCTAATGTGATTTTAAGCCCTTTGGTGTTTTTATGTTAACAAGTTTTTTCGAAAATCACAAATTGGTCTAAAACGTCTCCAAATGCGATTTTAAGCTATTCTAAACACTTTGGTGTTTTTATGTTAACAAGTTTTTTCGAAAATCACAAAATGGTCTAAAACGTCTCCAAATGCGATTTGAAGCTATTTTAAGCACTTCTGGTGTTTTTGTGTAACCAAGTTTTTTCGAAAATCACAAAAGGGTCTAAAATGTCTCCAAATGCGATATGAAGCTTTTCTAAGCACTTTTGTGTTTTTATGTTAACAAGTTTTTTTGAAAATCACCAAATGGTCTAAAATGTCTCCAAATGCGATTTGAAGCTTTTCTAAGCACTTTTGTGTTTTTATGTTAACAAGTTTTTTCGAAAATCACAAAATGGTCTAAAACGTCTCCAAATGCGATTTGAAGCTATTTTAAGCACTTTGGTGTTTTTGTGTAACCAAGTTTTTTCGAAAATCACAAAAGGGTCTAAAATGTCTCAAAATGCGATTTGAAGCTATTCTGTACACTTTGATGTTTTTATGTTACCAAGTTTTTTCGAAAATCACAAAATGGTATAAAACGTCTCCAAATGCGATTTTAAGCTATTGTAAGCAATTTGGTGTTTTTATGTTAACAAGTTTTTTCGAAAATCACAAAATGGTCTAAAACGTCTCCAAATGCGATTTTAAGCTATTCTAAGCAATTTGGTGTTTTTGTGTTACCAAGTTTTTTCGAAAATCACAAAAGGGTCTAAAATGTCTCCAAATGCGATATGAAGCTTTTCTAAGCACTTTTGTGTTTTTATGTTAACAAGTTTTTTTGAAAATCACCAAATGGTCTAAAATGTCTCCAAATGCGATTTGAAGCTTTTCTAAGCACTTTGGTGTTTTTATGTTAACAAGTTTTTTCGAAAATCACAAAATGGTCTAAAACGTCTCCAAATGCGATTTGAAGCTATTTTAAGCACTTTGGTGTTTTTGTGTAACCAAGTTTTTTCGAAAATCACAAAAGGGTCTAAAATGTCTCAAAATGCGATTTGAAGCTATTCTGTACACTTTGATGTTTTTATGTTAACAAGTTTTTTCGAAAATCACAAAATGGTATAAAACGTCTCCAAATGCGATTTTAAGCTATTGTAAGCAATTTGGTGTTTTTATGTTAACAAGTTTTTTCGAAAATCACAAAATGGTCTAAAATGTCACAAAATGCGATTTGAAGCTATTCTAAGCACTTTGGTGTTTTTATGTTAACAAGTTTTTTCGAAAATCACAAAATTGTCTAAAAGGTCTCCAAATGCGATTTGAAGCTATTCTGTACACTTTGCTGTTTTGTGTGAATAATTTTTCTCGAAATGCTCAAAATGGTCAAAAACGTTTTTAAATACGATATTAAGCTATTTTGTGCTCTTTGATGTTTTTGTGTGAAAAGTTTTATCGAAATGCTCAAAATGGTCTAAAACGGTTTCTAATGTGATTTTAAGCACTTTGATGTTTTTATGTTAACAACTTTTTAGAAAATCACAAAATGGTCTAAAACGTCTCCAAATGCGATTTTAAGCTATTCTAAGCACTTTGGTGTTTTTATGTTAACAAGTTTTTTCGAAAATCACAAAATGGTCTAAAACGTCTCAAAATGCGATTTTAAGCTATTCTAAGCACTTTGGTGTTTTTATGTTAACATGTTTTTTCGAAAATCACAAAATGGTCTAAAACGTCTCCAAATGCGATTTGAAGCTATTCTGTACACTTTGCTGTTTTGTGTGAATAATTTTTGTCGAAATGCTCAAAATGGTCAAAAACGTTTTTAAATACGATATTAAGCTATTTTGTGCTCTTTGATGTTTTTGTGTGAAAAGTTTTATCGAAATGCTCAAAATGGTCTAAAACGGTTTCTAATGTGATTTTAAGCACTTTGGTGTTTTTATGTTAACAAGTTTTTTCGAAAATCACAAAATGGTGTAAAACGTCTCCAAATGTGATTTTAAGCTATTCTAAGCGCTTTGGTGTTTTTATGTTAACAAGTTTTTTCGAAAATCACAAAATGGTCTAAAACGTCTCCAAATGCGATTTGAAGCTATTCTAAGCACTTTTGTGTTTTTATGTTAACAAGTTTTTTCGAAAATCACAAAATGGTCTAAAATGTCTCCAAATGCGATATGAAGCCTTTCTAAGCACTTTTGTGTTTTTATGTTAACAAGTTTTTTCGAAAATCACAAAATGGTCTAAAATGTCTCCAAATGCGATTTGAAGCTTTTCTAAGCACTTTGGTGTTTTTATGTTAACAAGTTTTTTCGAAAATCACAAAATGGTCTAAAACGTCTCCAAATGCGATTTGAAGCTATTTTAAGCAATTTGGTGTTTTTGTGTAACCAAGTTTTTTCGAAAATCACAAAAGGGTCTAAAATGTCTCAAAATGCGATTTGAAGCTCTTCTGTACACTTTGATGTTTTTATGTTAACAAGTTTTTTCGAAAATCACAAAATGGTCTAAAACGTCTCCAAATGCGATTTGAAGCTATTGTAAGCACTTTGGTGTTTTTATGTTAACAAGTTTTTTCGAAAATCACAAAATGGTCTAAAACGTCTCCAAATGCGATTTGAAGCTATTTTAAGCACTTTGGTGTTTTTGTGTGAAATGTTTTATCCAAATGCTCAAAATGGTCTAAAACGGTTTCTAATGTGATTTTAAGCACTTTGATGTTTTTATGTTAACAACTTTTTTAGAAAATCACAAATTGGTCTAAAACGTCTCCAAATGCGATTTGAAGCAATTCTAAGCACTTTGGTGTTTTTATGGTAACGAGTTTTTTTGAAAATCACAAAATGGTCTAAAATGTCTCCAAATGCGATTTCAAGCTATTCTTAGCACTTTGATGTTTTTATGTTAACAAGTTATTTCGAAAATCACAAAATGGTCTAAAACGTCTCCAAATGCGATTTTAAGCTATTCTAAGCACTTTGGTGTTTTTATGTTAACAAGTTTTTTCGAAAATCACAAAACGGTCTAAAACGTCTCCAAATGCGATTTGAAGCTATTCTAAGCACTTTGATGTTTTTATGTTAACAAGTTTTTTCGAAAATCACAAAATGGTGTAAAACGTCTCCAAATGCGATTTTAAGCTATCCTAAGCAATTTGGTGTTTTTATGTTAACAAGTTTTTTCGAAAATCACAAAATGGTCTAAAACGTCTCCAAATGCGATTTGAAGCTATTCTAAACACTTTGGTGTTTTTATGTTAACAAGTTTTTTAGAAAATCACAAAATGGTCTAAAACGTCTCCAAATGCGATTTGAAGCTATTTTACCAGGTTAGATATATATAAGAAATTACCAACATTACCCCAATAATTAGCCTATTTGGCTTTTACATTGATAAACTAGTTTATTTGCTTATCTAACTTCAAATACATATAAACATATATATTTGTGTTTATCTCGATTTTTGTAAAAATAATCATGATTATGTATTATTTATACTTTTGACCTATTGTATCGTTATACTGTTATCCAATTGTTTTTTAGTTTTATTTTCTATGTATAAGTTTTTTTTTTTTTTTTTTTTTTTTTCTCAGTCTGACATTTTAGCTTATTTAGTTTATACATTGATAGACCAGTTAGATATACCAATAACTAATCATTAAACAAATAAAATCTTGTACTTGCTGTTTGCTATATCGATAATTTCAAGTACATATTATAAACATATATTTGTGCTTATTTCGATTTATGTAGTAATTTTATCATGATTATGTATTATTTATACTGTTCACCTATTGTACCTTTATTCTGTTTTTTTTGTAAGTTAATTATGTAAGTTTTATCATCGTTTTCCTTTTATATGTTGTTGTTTATATTTGTATGGACGCACCACCGAAAGGTGTGTGCCACTGATTCGAAAGTGAGTACCAATAAAATACTGAAATACGCACTTTGGTGTTTTGTGTGAATAATTTTTGTCAAAATGCTCAAAATGGTCAAAAACGTTTTTAAATACTATATTAAGCTATTTTGTGCTCTTTGATGTTTTTGTGTGAAAATTTTTATCGAAATGCTCAAAATGGTCTAAAACGGTTTCTAATGTGATTTTAAGCACTTTGATGTTTTTATGTTAACGAGTTTTTTCGTAAATCACAAAATGGTCTAAAACGTCTCCAAATGCGATTTGAAGCTATTCTAAGCACTTTGGTGTTTTTATGTTAACAAGTTTTTTCGAAAATCACAAAATGGTCTAAAACGTCTCCAAATGCGATTTGAAGCTATTTTAAGCACTTTGGTGTTTTTGTGTAACCAAGTTTGTTCGAAAATCACAAAAGGGTCTATAATGTCTCAAAATGCGATTTGAAGCTATTCTGTACACTTTGATGTTTTTATGTTAACAAGTTTTTTCGAAAATCACAAAATGGTCTAAAACGTCTCCAAATGCGATTTGAAGCTATTCTGTACACTTTGCTGTTTTGTGTGAATAATTTTTGTCGAAATGCTCAAAATGGTCAAAAACGTTTTTAAATACGATATTAAGCTATTTTGTGCTCTTTGATGTTTTTGTGTGAAAAGTTTTATCGAAATGCTCAAAATGGTCTAAAACGGTTTCTAATGTGATTTTAAGCACTTTGATGTTTTTATGTTAACAACTTTTTTAGAAAATCACAAAATGGTCTAAAACGTCTCCAAATGCGATTTGAAGCAATTCTAAGCACTTTGGTGTTTTTATGTTAACGAGTTTTTTCGAAAATCACAAAATGGTCTAAAATGTCTCTAAATGCGATTTCAAGCTATTCTTAGCAGTTTGGTGTTTTTATGTTAACAAGTTTTTTCGAAAATCACAAAATGGTCTAAAACGTCTCCAAATGCGATTTGAAGCTATTCTAAGCAATTTGGTGTTTTTATGTTAACAAGTTTTTTCGAAAATCACAAAATGGTCTAAAACGTCTCCAAATGCGATTTGAAGCTTTTCTAAGCACTTTGGTGTTTTTATGTTTACAAGTTTTTTCGAAAATCACAAAATGGTCTAATATGTCTCCAAATGCGATTTGAAGCTATTCTGTACACTTTGCTGTTTTGTGTAACCAAGTTTTTTCGAAAATCACAAAAGGGTCTAAAATGTCTCAAAATGCGATTTGAAGCTATTCTGTACACTTTGATGTTTTTATGTTAACAACTTTTTTAGAAAATCACAAAATGGTCTAAAACGTCTCCAAATGCGATTTGAAGCTATTCTAAGCAATTTGGTGTTTTTATGTTAACAAGTTTTTTTGAAAATCACAAAATGGTCTAAAACGTCTCCAAATGCGATTTGAAGCTTTTCTAAGCACTTTGGTGTTTTTATATTTACAAGTTTTTTCGAAAATCACAAAATGGTCAAAAACGTTTTTAAATACTATATTAAGCTATTTTGTGCTCTTTGATGTTTTTGTGCGAAAAGTTTTATCGAAATGCTCAAAATGGTCTAAAACGGTTTCTAATGTGATTTTAAGCACTTTGATGTTTTTATGTTAACAACTTTTTTAGAAAATCACAAAATGGTCTAAAACGTCTCCAAATTCGATTTGAAGCAATTCTAAGCACTTTGGTGTTTTTATGTTAACAAGTTTTTTCGAAAATAACAAAATGGTCTAAAACGTCTCCAAATGCGATTTGTAGCTATTCTAAGCACTTTGGTGTTTATATGTTAACAAGTTTTTTCGAAAATCACAAAATGGTCTAAAACGTCTCCAACTGCGATTTAAAGCTATTCTGTATACTTTGCGGTTTTGTGTGAATAATTTTTGTCGAAATGCTCAAAATGGTCAAAAACGTTTTTAAATACTATATTAACCTATTTTGTGCTCTTTGATGTTTTTGTGTGAAAAGTTTTTTATCGAAATGCTCAAAATGGTCTAAAACGGCTTCTAATGTGATTTTAAGCACTTTGATGTTTTTATGTTAACAACTTTTTATAGAAAATCACAAGATGGTCTAAAACGTCTCCAAATGCGATTTGAAGCAATTCTAAGCACTTTGGTGTTTTTATGTTAACAAGTTTTTTCGAAAATCACAAAATGGTCTAAAACGTCTCCAAATGCGATTTGTAGCTATTCTAAGTACTTTGGTGTTTTTATGTTAACAAGTTTTTTCGAAAATCACAAAATGGTCTAAAACGTCTACAAATGCGATTTAAAGCTATTCTGTATACTTTGTGGTTTTGTGTGAATAATTTTTGTCGAAATGCTCAAAATGATCAAAAACGTTTAAAAATACGATATTAAGCTATTTTGTGCTCTTTGATGTTTTTGTGTGAAAAGTTTTATCGAAATGCTCAAAATGGTCTAAAACGGTTTCTAATGTGATTTTAAGCACTTTGATGTTTTTATGTTAACAACTTTTTTAGAAAATCACAAAATGGTCTAAAACGTCTCCAAATGCGATTTGAAGCAATTCTAAGCACTTTGGTGTTTTTATGGTAACGAGTTTTTTTGAATATCACAAAATGGTCTAAAACGTCTCCAAATGCGATTTGAAGCTTTTCTAAGCACTTTGGTGTTTTTATGTTTACAAGTTTTTTCGAAAATCACAAAATGGTCTAAAACGGCTCCAAATACGATTTGAAGCTATTCTAAGCACTTTGATGTTTTTATGTTAACAAGTTTTTTCGAAAATCACAAAATGGTCTAAAACGTCTCCAAATGCGATTTTAAGGTATTCTAAGCACTTTGGTGTTTTTATGTTAACAAGTTTTTTCGAAAATCACAAAATGGTCTAAAACGTCTACAAATGCGATTTGAAGCTATTCTAAGCACTTTGGTGTTTTTATGTTAACAAGTTTTTTCGAAAATCACAAAATGGTATAAAACGTCTCCAAATGCGATTTGAAGATTTTCTAAGCACTTTGGTGTTTTTGTGTTTACAAGTTTTTTCGAAAATTACAAAATGGTGTAAAACGTCTCCAAATGCGATTTTAAGGTATTCTAAGCACTTTCGTGTTTTTATGTTAACAAGTTTTTTCGAAAATCACAAAATGGTCTAAAACGTCTCCAAATGCGATTTGAAGCTTTTCTAAGCACTTTGGTGTTTTTATATTTACAAGTTTTTTCGAAAATCACAAAATGGTCAAAAACGTTTTTAAATACTATATTAAGCTATTTTGTGCTCTTTGATGTTTTTGTGTGAAAAGTTTTATCGAAATGCTCAAAATGGTCTAAAACGGTTTCTAATGTGATTTTAAGCACTTTGATGTTTTTATGTTAACAACTTTTTTAGAAAATCACAAAATGGTCTAAAACGTCTCCAAATTCGATTTGAAGCAATTCTAAGCACTTTGGTGTTTTTATGTTAACAAGTTTTTTCGAAAATAACAAAATGGTCTAAAACGTCTCCAAATGCGATTTGTAGCTATTCTAAGCACTTTGGTGTTTTTATGTTAACAAGTTTTTTCGAAAATCACAAAATGGTCTAAAACGTCTCCAAATGCGATTTAAAGCTATTCTGTATACTTTGCGGTTTTGTGTGAATAATTTTTGTCGAAATGCTCAAAATGGTCAAAAACGTTTTTAAATACGATATTAAGCTATTTTGTGCTCTTTGATGTTTTTGTGTGAAAAGTTTTATCGAAATGCTCAAAATGGTCTAAAACGGTTTCTAATGTGATTTTAAGCACTTTGATGTTTTTATGTTAACAAGTTTTTTCGAAAATCACAAAATGGTCTAAAACGTCTCCAAATGCGATTTGAAGCTATTCTAAGCACTTTGGTTTTTTTATGTTAACAAGTTTTTTCGAAAATCACAAAATGGTCTAAAACGTCTCCAAATGCGATTTGAAGCTATTTTAAGCACTTTGGTGTTTTTGTGTAACCAAGTTTGTTCGAAAATCACAAAAGGGTCTATAATGTCTCAAAATGCGATTTGAAGCTATTCTGTACACTTTGATGTTTTTATGTTAACAAGTTTTTTCGAAAATCACAAAATGGTCTAAAACGTCTCCAAATGCGATTTGAAGCTATTCTGTACACTTTGCCATTTTGTGTGAATAATTTTTGTCAAAATGCTCAAAATGGTCAAAAACGTTTTTAAATACTATATTAAGCTATGTTGTGCTCTTTGATGTTTTTGTGTGAAAAGTTTTTTATCGAAATGCTCAAAATGGTCTAAAACGGTTTCTAATGTGATTTTAAGCACTTTGATGTTTTTATGTTAACAACTTTTTTAGAAAATCACAAAATGGTCTAAAACGTCTCCAAATGCGATTTGAAGCAATTCTAAGCACTTTGGTGTTTTTATGTTAACAAGTTTTTTCGAAAATCACAAAATGGTCTAAAACGTCTCCAAATGCGATTTGAAGCTATTCTAAACACCTTGGTGTTTTTATGTTAACAAGTTTTTTCGAAAATCACAAAATGGTCTAAAACGTCTCCAAATGCGATTTGAAGCTATTCTAAGCACTTTGGTGTTTTTATGTTAACAAGTTTTTTCGAAAATCACAAAATGGTCTAAAACGTCTCCAAATGCGATTTAAAGCTATTCTGTATACTTTGCGGTTTTGTGTGAATAATTTTTGTCGAAATGCTCAAAATGGTCAAAAACGTTTTTAAATACTATATTAAGCTATTTTGTGCTCTTTGATGTTTTTGTGTGAAAAGTTTTATCGAAATGCTCAAAATGGTCTAAAACGGTTTCTAATGTGATTTTAAGCACTTTGATGTTTTTATGTTAACAACTTTTTATAGAAAATCACAAGATGGTCTAAAACGTCTCCAAATGCGAGTTGAAGCTATTTTAAGCACTTTGGTGTTTTGTGTGAATAATTTTTGTCAAAATGCTCAAAATGGTCAAAAACGTTTTTAAATACTATATTAAGCTATTTTGTGCTCTTTGATGTTTTTGTGTGAAAAGTTTTATCGAAATGCTCAAAATGGTCTAAAACGGTTTCTAATGTGATTTTAAGCACTTTGATGTTTTTATGTTAACAAGTTTTTTCGAAAATCAAAAAATGGTCTAAAACGTCTCCAAATGCGATTTGAAGCTATTCTAAACACTTTGATGTTTTTATGTTAACAAGTTTTTTTCGAAAATCACAAAATGGTCTAAAACGTCTCCAAATGCGATTTGAAGCTATTCTAAGCACTTTGGTGTTTTTATGTTAACAAGTTTTTTCGAAAATCACAAAATGGTCTAAAACGTCTCCAAACGCGATTTAAAGCTATTCTGTATACTTTGCTGTTTTGTGTGAATAATTTTTGTCGAAATGCTCAAAATGGTCAAAAACGTTTTTAAATACGATATTAAGCTATTTTGTGCTCTTTGATGTTTTTGTGTGAAAAGTTTTATCGAAATGCTCAAAATTGTCTGAAACGGTTTCTAATGTGATTTTAAGCACTTTGATGTTTTTATGTTAACAACTTTTTTAGAAAATCAAGAAATGGTCTAAAACGTCTCCAAATGCGATTTGAAGCTATTCTAAGCACTTTGGTGTTTTTATGTTAACGAGTTTTTTCGAAAATCACTAAATGGTCTAAAATGTCTCCAAATGCGATTTCAAGCTATTCTTAGCACTTTGGTGTTTTTATGTTAACGAGTTTTTTCGAAAATCACTAAATGGTCTAAAATGTCTCCAAATGCGATTTCAAGCTATTCTTAGCACTTTGGTGTTTTTATGTTAACAAGTTTTTTCGAAAATCACAAAATGGTCTAAAACGTCTGCAAATGCGATTTCAAGCTATTCTAAGCACTTTGGTGTTTTTATGTTAACGATTTTTTTTCGAAAATCACAAAATGGTCTAAAACGTCTCCAATTGCGATTTCAAGCTATTCTTAGCACTTTGGTGTTTTTATGTTAACAAGTTATTTCGAAAATCACAAAATGGTCTAAAACGTCTACAAGTGCGATTTTAAGCTATTCTAAGCACTTTGGTGTTTTTATGTTAACGAGTTTTTTCGAAAATCACTAAATGGTCTAAAATGTCTCCAAATGCGATTTCAAGCTATTCTTAGCACTTTGGTGTTTTTATGTTAACGAGTTTTTTCGAAAATCACTAAATGGTCTAAAATGTCTCCAAATGCGATTTCAAGCTATTCTTAGCACTTTGGTGTTTTGTGTGAATAATTTTTGTCAAAATGCTCAAAATGGTCAAAAACGTTTTTAAATACTATATTAAGCTATTTTGTGCTCTTTGATGTTTTTGTGTGAAAAGTTTTATCGAAATGCTCAAAATGGTCTAAAACGGTTTCTAATGTGATTTTTTTAAGCACTTTGATGTTTTTATGTTAACAACTTTTTTAGAAAATCACAAAATGGTCTAAAACGTCTCCAAATGCGATTTGAAGCAATTCTAAGCACTTTGGTGTTTTTATGGTAACGAGTTATTTCGAAAATCACAAAATGGTCTAAAACGTCTCCAAATGCGATTTTAAGCTATTCTAAGCACTTTGGTGTTTTTATGTTAACAAGTTTTTTCGAAAATCACAAAATGGTATAAAACGTCTCCAAATGCGATTTTAAGCTATTCTAAGCACTTTGGTGTTTTTATGTTAACAAGTTTTTTCGAAAATCACAAAATGGTCTAAAAGGTCTCCAAATGCGATTTGAAGCTATTCTGTACACTTTGCTGTTTTGTGTGAATAATTTTTGTCGAAATGCTCAAAATGGTCAAGAACGTTTTTAAATACGATATTAAGAGCCATTGTCTGTAAGAATCAAAGAAATATCAAAAAGAGTGGCAGACTCAAAAAAATGGATTTCTTTCAAATTTTGCACATGGCTATATATGTGTTGAGAGAAATCAAATATGAAGTATTTTTTTTATTTCACACGTATATTTCCATGGCAACGGCCAAATTTGTGTTTTTGACAAATTTTGTCCTTTTTTAAGGTTTTTTAAAATGGATATTGGTACTACTTTGATGAACGATATTTTTGTTTTGTTCATTTAATTATAAAAAATAATTAGTGTATGCATAATAACAATGCATTGTGTACCTGTTTCAACTTTTTTTATTTTTTTTTATTTCATACTTTGGGAGATACCATTTATTTAAAAAGGGGTGTTTTTCACTTTTTTTAAATTGTTCAATGCAACTAAATTTTACTTCACCATAACGCCCAAAGTGGTGTATTTTTTTAGCTGATTTATTACAAATAGGTAGTTCTAATGTTTAATAATTGATTTCTAAAATAAAATACTGGGGTAAATTTAAAATCTACAAGCAGTGTTGCGAGAAACATAGGCATTTTTATAAAAAAAAAAACATGGTATATTAGTAAAAACATTTTATTTTCTTTGATTATTTGATTTGAAACTCATTGTTCAGAAAAAACAGAGGTCTTTCTGTATCTCTTTACACAAAATAGATTTAAAAATGTATAAAAACCATTGCTGATTTATTTCTAAGTTTAACATTATTTTCCATCAACTAAATATTTCAATGCAAAATACTGTTTTTCTGGCAATTAATTGAAATAAACCTCTAGTAGCATTATGACAAGCCACATATACATTTTATTATTGGATTAGCCATATTTAAATTGTATTTCATGTGATTTGTTAGTTGATATTTTGTTTGTATTTTTTTGTATTTTTCGTATTTTCCTGGCAACACAAAACCTATGTACGGAATTTACCCCAGTGTTTTTTTCGTGATTATTGTTGAAAAACCTATTGACTATCAAATTAAAAAACCTCATTGATTTAAAAACACCACTTTGGAAGTTATAGGTACGTTTATGAGGTATACTTTTATAAAAAAAATATTTTTTAAAAACACCCCTTTTTAAAATAATGGTATCAACCAAACTCCAATTTGTAATTTTTTTTTTCTACATTAAATGGAACTCAATACATGTTGTTTACACTGCTATAAACAAAAACTGTATACTGTAAGTATTTTTGGTTAAAATAAGTATACAAATTTGTACTTTTTCACTATAGAAAATCTGTGAAAAATGGCAAAAACATCAAAATTTGGATAATTGACCGCTGTCATGGCAACGGAGGCTAAAAATTAAAATGAATGTTATAGATATGCTTTTTATTGAAATGTCTATTCATGGTAAAAATTTGAGAGAAATCCATTTTTTTACATCTGCCACACAGCTGTTTCAGAAATATGAATTAAGTGCAGCGCCCCCAACGTTTCATAGCGTTTTATGGAGTAGCGATTCCGAAAACATATTGTATACAAACCACATGAGGAACCCGGAAGCAATCAAGCATAAAACGACTGTTTTTTAATAGCCAATAAAAACAAATAAAGACCGCGAAAGTCAGAAAAATAATGAATATTCATTAGAACAACCCTGGATGAAGGTGAAAAACATGTTGTCGTCGTTTTATCACGTGGATTTTAAGAGGTAATGTAATTGAAAATTGTACACCCAACGCCAGTTTTTTTCTCAAGCGATACATTTAAAAAGTAGGTATAAATGTTGTTTTCCATATCAGTTTAAAAATAATTTTTTCTGTTGAATTCTTTGATTTAGTTGGATACTTTAGTTATCCTTGAATGTTTTAACAAGGATCGTATTCATATTGCCTGGCTGGATTTTTTCCTATGCTAGCTTATAATAGGCTATGCCCAGGCCCCATTGCGTGGTTAAAACCAGCTGTGTAAGACTAATGGCTGTTTATTTTTAACACGTAAACTATTCGGAGGGCCTGAGTGACAGTTGACCTGTTATAAAGCTGATTAATTACTTGTTCCTGGTCCTAATTAAAAATTAGGCCTAGTCTAGGCCTAAGCTTTTTTAATAATCATTCATATTGGGAGAGGAGTACAGAGTAGGCCAGGCTACAGGCCTAGCCTAGTAGCCTATATAATAGGCTAGGCTACATCATCAGCAGGTTAAAGGCTAGCAGCCTACCTAGCATGTCTTAGTCAAAGATCTGTAATATATTAATAGAAAGAAGATATAGAGTACTGTGACATTAGATATTTAATCATAAATGCATATTTCTTTCATATTTGTATTGTATATTTATTATTTTGATATGCAATCACAATCTAAATCAGTAAATAACATCAATTTCCGTTATCAATCAATAATTATTAATATATAAACCAAATTAAAATAAAATAACTGTTTATTTTTAACACGTCAACATGTCTATTCGGGGGCCTGAGTGACAGTTGACCTGTTATAAAGCTGATTAATTACTTGTTCCTGGTCCTAATTAAAAATTAGGCCTAGCCTAGGCCTAAGCTTTTTTAATAATCATTCATATTGGGAGAGAGGAGTACAGAGTAGGCCAGGTTACAGGCCTAGCCTAGCTAGGCCTATACTATATATATGCTAGGCTACATCATCAGCAGGTTAAAGACTAGCAGCCTACCTAGCATGTCTTAGTCAAAGATCTGTAATATATTAATAGAAAGAAGCTATAGAGTACTGTGACATTAGATATTTAATTATAAATGCATATTTCTTTCATATTTGTATTGTATTATATATGCAATCACAATCTAAATCACTAAATAACATCAATTTCCGTTATCAATCAATAATATATATAAACCAAATTAAAATAAAATAGCTTCCAATAAATTAAATTCATTTACAATTCATATACCATTTGTTAAATATTTACAAAATCATTGTTCTAGCAATAACACAAAAAAATACTACCATTCATACAGTATACTGTACATAATAATATGCAATACTGTAACAATTAACTGAGAAATAGCAAACTATTCCTCAACTTTTCTCCACTTAGTTACTTCATGCTGGATCTCAGGTGAAATAAACGTCAGATGTGACTTCATGATTTCCCACAAAACTTTTTCCATGGTACTGCTGTCGAGGAATTAATTTTTTCTAAATACCTCGTCCATTTTTGTACATAGAGGTCCAGTTTCAAATCTCTTGGTTCATAGTAGTTCACTATATAAAATATATAAAAGAAATATGGCATTAATTTTTATAGTATTTGCATGTTTTAGACAAAATTTGAAAGGTGTATAATGTAGGACTGACCAAGTCTTTGACCTCTTGTTCTTTTAGATTTAGTCTGTGGCCAGTCTCTGCAATCTTACTATGCTGTTTTGTCACAAGTGACACTGAGAGTTCATTTCTTAAATGCTCAAGATTCTCTTCTAAAGACTGGATTTTAATCATTGTACTTTGTAGCATGTCGATGTGCTGCAGCTTCTGATTTTCTCTTTCTGCTAGATGATCACCTGAGATTAAACAATATTGGTCAACCAAATAAACGTCAATCTGCATAAAAAATGAGCATCAAAATTATTATATTTAAAAAATGTTAACAACTATTTCTTGTAGCAGATAATGATATGGATAATTCATAGGAAAATAAGTTCCAGCCAAAGGTTTGCTTTATTATGCATAAAAACAGGATAAACAATTTTGAAATTCTATGCTCAAAGGGACAATGTATATTAAAGAGCAACTTGACCAATTGAGTTATTATGTAATGTCAATGTAAAGTTGAAACAACATTTGAATTTACCAGTCAAGATGTCAGCATCCTGTCGCATGTTGAATATTATAGCATATTGACACCTGGAAAAATAGTTGATTGAGGAAATATTTAATAAAGAAAAGAGGTATATTTATAAATTACTGTAACAATTGTTTGTTTCGACAGTTATTTTATACTAACATTGTTCTTTAATATGAAGTACAAACACACATTTCATTGTTTGGAGTGTGTATTAAACTTTCTAAAGAGGTGGTTATGATTATTTACCTATCCTGTTTAATTCAATGTCTACCAGGTATGGCCTAACAACGCTGTGCGATATTGTTTTGCTTCTTTTTTTCACTGCCATGGTCTACAAAAGACTTGTAGGCCTTGAGATATCTACAGGCTTGAGGAACATTGTTGGTTCTGATGTCATCTTGATTACAAAAACAATAGATGCAACTGTACTTTCCTTTAAAAATAAATCAATTTTTAAATCTACAGTACTTCAAATTTTGTGTCCAAACAAATCCAAACAAGAGAGCTAATAGCCAAAATATTAAACCATTATTATGCTGTAAAAATGTATTAATATTATTAAGGCCTAGCCTAGGCTGTGACTGTCACTTCAGTCACACCAGCTAGCCTAAAAATGCACCAGGAAAGCAATAATTATTATTATAAACACATGCCATTAATTATTTGGTAACAGTTATAATGATTACATTTAGGATTAAGGTAATTACGAATTTTCTATGTTTCGGCCTAGCTTCATTCTAGGCCCACATTACTGTCACGGTCATTGCGGGCGTCAACGCACTTTCTAAGCCTATCGCCAAACCGTTTTCTCGCCGATAACAATAACAATGTATAAAAGAGTTGCAAAATATGCGAGTTTTACTAAAAACTGAACCAGGCTATATTAACAAAACTAGTATTATTTTGTTTATATAATAATGATGGACTATATTCTAGTTCGTTCTTTTTCTAAAAAAATGAATTATATCCAAAAATAAAGTAAAGAATACAATGATATTTTCTACTTACGATTGTTTACTATTTCATTACACAGTTTATCTCAACTTCCTGGTTTATGTGCGGGAGAGTATTTCAGTAAAATGGACAATATCCTCGTTTATTTATTAATTTATAGTAAAGAAACAATAAAATATTTATTTTTTAATTGAACATACACTTTTTTTAATCGTTTAGTTTTGTATAAAATGTTTTTACTACATAAAAACTGACGATAGCGAAATTTAATTTGGCGTTCGCGAAATAATGGTTTGTAAACAAAAATTATATGTCCGCGGGACTCGGGGGAGCCTCGTCTGCTAACACTGAGGGCGCTTGACTTTTTCTGATACCTTAACACTAGTTGAAACAGCTGTGGCCACCAAATCTTTGATTTTTACAGACAATGACTCTTAAGCTATTTTGTGCTCTTTGATGTTTTTGTGTGAAAAGTTTTTTCGAAATGCTCAAAATGGTCTAAAACGGTTTCTAATGTGATTTTAAGCACTTTGATGTTTTTATGTTACCGAATTTTTTCGAAAATCACAAAATGGTCTAAAATGTCTCCAAATGCGATTTCAAGCTATTCTAAGCACTTTGGTGTTTTTATGTTAACGAGTTTTTTCGAAAATCACAAAATGGTCTAAAACGTCTCCAATTGCGATTTAAAGCTATTCTTAGCACTTTGGTGTTTTTATGTTAAAAAGTTATTTCGAAAATCACAAAATGGTCTAAAACGTCTACAAGTGCGATTTTAAGCTATTCTAAGCACTTTGGTGTTTTTATGTTAACAAGTTTTTTCGAAAATCACAAAATGGTGTAAAACGTCTCCAAATGCGATTTTAAGCTATTTCTAAGCAATTTGGTGTTTTTATGTTAACAAGTTTTTTCGAAAATCACAAATTGGTCTAAAACGTCTCCAAATGCGATTTGAAGCTATTCTGTACACTTTGCTGTTTTGTGTGAATAATTTTTGTCGAAATGCTCAAAATGGTCAAAAACGTTTTTAAATACGATATTAAGCTATTTTGTGCTCTTTGATTTTTTTGTGTGAAATGTTTTATCGAAATGCTCAAAATGGTCTAAAACGGTTTCTAATGTGATTTTAAGCACTTTGGTGTTTTTATGTTAACAAGTTTTTTCGAAAATCACAAAATGCTCTAAAACGTCTCCAAATGCGATTTGAAGCTATTCTAAACACTTTGGTGTTTTTATGTTAACAAGTTTTTTCGAAAATCACAAAATGGTCTAAAACGTCTCCAAATGCGATTTGAAGCTATTCTAAGCACTTTGGTGTTTTTATGTTAACAACTTTTTTCGAAAATCACAAAAAGGTCTAAAATGTCTCCAAATGCGATTTGAAGCTATTCTTAGCACTTTGGTGTTTTTATGTTAACCAGTTTTTTGCGAAAATCACAAAATGGTCTAAAACGTCTCCAAATGCAATTTGAAGCTATTCTGTACACTTTGCTGTTTTGTGGGAATAATTTTTGTCGAAATGCTCAAAATGGTCAAAAAAGTTTTTAAATACGATATTAAGCTATTTTGTGCTCTTTGATGTTTTTGTGTGAAAAGTTTTAGCGAAATGCTCAAAATGGTCTAAAACGGTTTTTAATGTGATTTTAAGCACTTTGATGTTTTATCTTAACAAGTTTTTTTCGAAAATCAGAAAATGGTCTAAAACGTCTCCAAATGCGATTTGAAGCTATTCTAAGCACTTTGATGTTTCTATGTTAAAATCACGAAAGGGTCTAAAATGTCTCAAAATGCGATTTGAAGCTATTCTAACCACATTTGTGTTTTAATGTTAACAAGTTTTTTCGAAAATCACAAAATGGTCTAAAACGTCTCCAAATGCGAGTTGAAGCTATTCTAAGCCACTTTCGTATTTTTATGTTAACAAGTTTTTTTCGAAAATCACAAAATGGTTTAAAACGTCTCCAAATGCGGTTTGAAGCTATTTTAAGCACTTTGGTGTTTTTGTGTAACCAAGTTTTTTCGAAAATCACAAAAGGGTCTAAAACGTCTCCAAATGCGATTCGAAGCTATTCTGTACACTTTGCTGTTTTGTGTGAATAATTTTTGTCGAAATGCTCAAAATGGTCAAAAACGTTTTTAAATACGATATTAAGCTATTTTGTGCTCTTTGATGTTTTTGTGTGAAAAGTTTTATCGAAATGCTCAAAATGGTCTAAAACGGTTTCTAATGAGACTTTAAGCACTTTGATGTTTTTATGTTAACAACTTTTTTTAGAAAATCACAAAATGGTCTAAAACGTCTCCAAATGCGATTTGAAGCAATTCTAAGCACTTTGGTGTTTTTATGTTAACGAGTTTTTTCAAAAATCACAAAATGGTCTAAAATGTCTCCAATTGCGATTTCAAGCTATTCTTAGCCCTTTGGTGTTTTTATGTTAACAAGTTATTTCGAAAATCACAAATTGGTCTAAAACGTCTCCAAATGCGATTTTAAGCTATTCTAGGCACTTTGGTGTTTTTGTGTTAACAAGTTTTTTTAAAAATCACAAAATGGTCTAAAACGTCTCCAAATGCGATTTGAAGTTATTCTAAGCACTTTGGTGTTTTTATGTTAACAATTTTTTTTCGAAAATCACAAAATGGAACGGGTAATGCTCAGGTTTGAGTGCTCTGAGTAGTGGGTCGAGCCTCTAGGGATATTTTTTTTTTTTTTTTTTTAATTGAAAATAAATATTTTTTTTGAAAGTGAGATATTTTGAGGGTTGTAAATGTCAGGCCTAAACAAATGAACATTTTTTAAAATCAGAAACAAAGTTGCATGGCATTATTTTTCATTGATTGATCATTAATTTCATATAAATAGACTATTATCAGCTCTTCAGTTATCTACTGGTTTGTGGCGTAACGGATAATACCCAGGTTTGAGTGGTCTCAGTAGCGGTTCCAACCTCTAGGGATATTGCTTTTTTTTCTTATTGAAAATAAATATTTTTTTTGAAAGTGAGATATTTTGAGGGTTGTAAATGTTAGGCCTAAACAAATGAACCTTTTTTAAAATCAGAAACAAAGTTGCATGGCATTATTTTTCATTGATTGATCATCCATTTCATATAAATAGACTATTATCAGCTCTTCAGTCATATACTGGTTTGCGGCGTAACGGGTAATGCTCAGGTTTGAGTGATTTCAATAGTGGGTTCGAACTTCTAGGGATATTTTTTTTTTTTTTTTTTATTTGAAAATAAATATTGTTTTTGAAAGTGAGATATTTTTATGGTTTTAAATGTCAAGCCTAACCAAGTGGACCTTTTTTAAAATCAGAAACAAAGTTGCATAACATCATTTTACATTGATGGATTATTCAGCATTTCATATAAATAGACTATTATCAGCTCTTCACTCACCTACTGGTTTGTGGCGTAACCGGTAATGCTCAGGTTTGAGTTCTCTCAGTAGTGGGTTCAAACCTCTATGAATATTTTTTTTTTCTTTTTTTTTATTTGAAAATAAATATTGTTTTTGAAAGTGAGATATTTTTATGGTTTTAAATGTCAAGCCTAACCAAGTGGACCTTTTTTTAAATCAGAAACAAAGTTGCATAACATCATTTTACATTGATGGATCATTCATTTCATATAAATAGACTATTATCAGCTCTTCACTCATCTACTGGTTTGTGGCGTAACCGGTAGTGCTCAGGTTTGAGTTCTCGCAGTAGTGGGTTCGAACCTATACGAATATTTTTTTCCTTTCTTTTTTTTAATTGAAAATAAATATTGTTTTTGAAAGTGAGATATTTTGAGGGTTGTAAATGTCAGGCCTAAACAAGTGAACCTTTTTTAAAATCAGAACCAAAGTTGCATGGCATTATTTTTCATTGATTGAAGAAAAAAAATATCCCTAGAGGTTCGACCCACAACTCAGAGCACTCAAACCTGGGTATTACCCGTTACGCCGCAAACCAGTAGATAACTGAAGAGCTGATAATAGTCTATTTATATGAAATTAATGATCAGTCAATAAAAAATAATGCCATTCAACTTTGTTTCTGATTTTAAAAAAAGGTTCATTTGTTTAGGCCTGACATTTAAAACCCTCAAAATATCTCACTTTAAAAAAAATATTTATTTTAAATTTAAAAAAAAAGAAAAGAAATATCCCTAGAGGTTCGAACCCACTACTCAGAGCACTCAAACCTGAGCATTACCCTTTACGCCACAAACCAGTAGATGACTGAAGAGCTGATAATAGTCTATTTATATGAAATGAATGATCAATCAATGAAAAATAATGCCATGCAACTTTGTTTCTGATTTTAAAAAAGATCCATTTGTTTAGACCTGACATTCACAACCCTAAAAAATATCTCATTTTCAAAAAAAAAAATGTTATTTTCAATAAGAAAAAAAAAGCAATATCCATAGAGGTTGGAACCCGCTACTTAGAGCACTCAAACCAGGGTATTACCCGTTACGCCACAAACCAGTAGATGACTGAAGAGCTGATAATAGTCTTTTTATAATGAATGGATGATCAATCAATGAAAAATAATGGCATGTAGCTTTGTTTCTGATTTTAAAAAATGTTCACTTGTTTAGGCCTGACAGTTGCAACCCTCAAAATATCTCATTTTCAAAAAAAATATTTATTTTCAATAAGAAAAAAAAGCAATATCCCTAGAGGTTGGAACCGGCTACTGAGAGCACTCAACCCTGGGTATTACCCGTTACGCCACAAACCAGTAGATGAGTGAAGAGCTGATAATAGTCTATTTATATGAAATGAATGATCCATCAATGTAAAATGATGTTATGCAACTTTGTTTCTTATTTAAAAAAAGATCCATTTGTTTAGGCTTGACATTTAAAACCATAAAAATATCTCACTTTCAAAAACAATATTTATTTTCAAATAAAAAAGAAAAAAAAAAATATTCCTAGAGGTTTGAACCCACTAATGAGAGCACTCAAACCTGAGCATTACCGGTTACGCCACCAACCAGTAGATGAGTGAACGAGCTGATAATAGTCTATTCATATGAAATGAATGATCCAGCAATGTAAAATTATGTTATGCAACTTTGTTTCTGATTTAAAAAAAGGTCCACTTGGTTAGGCTTGACATTTAAAACCATAAAAATATCTCACTTTCAAAAACAATATTATTTTCAAATAAAAAAAAAAAGAAAAAAAATACCCGTTTAGGTTCAAACCCACTACTGAGAGCACTCAAGCCTGAGCATTACCCAAGCCTGAGCATTACCCGTTACGCCACAAACCAGTATATGACTGAGGAGCTGATAATAGTCTATATATATGAAATAAATGATCAATCAATGAAAAATAATGCAATGCAACTTTGTTTCTGAATTTAAAAAAGGTCCACTTGTTTAAGCCTGACATTTACAACCCTCAAAATATCTCACTTTCAAAAACCATATTTATTTTCAATTTAAAAAAAAAAGAAAAAAAAACCCGTATAGGTTCGAACCCACTACTGAGAGCACTCAAACCTGAGCATTACCCGTTACGCCACAAACCAGTAGATGACTGAGGAGCTGATAATAGTCTATATATATGAAATGAATGATCAATCAATGAAAAATAATGCCATGCAACTTTGTTTCTGATTTTTAAAAAGATCCATTTGTTTAGGCCTGACATTCACAACCCTAAAAAATATCTCATTTTCAAAAAAAAATATTATTTTCAATAAGAAAAAAAAAAGCAATATCCCTAGAGGTTGGAACCCGCTATTCGGAGCACTCAAACCTGGGTATTACCCGTTACGCCACAAACCAGTAGATAACTGAAGAGCTGATAATAGTCTATTTATATGAAATTAATGATCAATCAATGAAAAATAATGCCATGCAACTTTGTTTCTGATTTTAAAAAAGGTCCACTTTTTCAGGCCTGATATTTACAACCCTCAAAATATCTCACTTTGAAAAACCATATTTATTTTCAATTAAAAAAAAAAGAAAAAAATATCCCTAGAGGTTCGACCCACTACTCAGAGCACTCAAACCTGAGCATTACCCGTTACGCCACAAACCAGTATATGACTGTAGAGCTGATAATAGTGTATTTATATGAAATGAATGATCAATCAATGAAAAATAATGCCATGCAACTTTGTTTCTGATTTTAAAAAAGATCCATTTGTTTAGACCTGACATTCACAACCCTAAAAAATATCTCATTTAAAAAAAAAAAAATTATTTTCAATAAGAAAAAAAACCAATATCCCTAGAGGTTGGAACCCGCTACTGAGAGCACTCAAACCTGGGTATTACCCGTTACGCCACAAACCAGTAGATAAATGAAGAGCTGATAATAGTCTATTTATATGAAATTAATGATCAATCAATGACCAAATAATAATGCCATGCAACTTTGTTTCTGATTTTTAAAAAGGTCCACTTGTTTAGGCCTGATATTTACAACCCTCAAAATATCTCACTTTCAAAAACAATATTTATTTTCAATTTTAAAAAAAAATCCCTAGAGCTTCGAACCCATTACTGAGAGCACTCAAACCTGAGCATTATCCGTTACGCCACAAACCAGTAGATGACTGAGGAGCTGATAATAGTCTATTTATATGAAATGAATGATCAATTAATTAAAAATAATGCCATGCAACTTTGTTTCTGATTTTAAAAAAGATCCATTTGTTTAGACCTGACATTCACAACCCTAAAAAATATCTCATTTTCAAAAAAAATATTTTTTTTCAATAAGAAAAAAAAAGCAATTTTGCTACTCGGAGACGGCGGCGATTAACAAACTCATAGAATACTAAATAAAGATGCATACAACATAAGTTCTGGCTTAAATAGTTTATTAGTAAATGAACATTCGCCCATGTAAAACTGCACATAAAAGTCATAAGCAAATATAAGTTATATATAGCAATAATTTACCAATTCTAAGTAAGCACAACAGGGATGCTCAGAGAAAAATAGCCCTTATTAAGTGTCTAAATATTGGGCGGGAGGGAGAGAAAATTTTCTTTAACTTAATGTGATCGTGTTAACAGAGAGCGTGCTTGATTAAAGAGGTCGAAAACCCGCCCTCTCCGTTCTCAAAATAGAATTGTGTTCTTAACCCAATTCTTAATTTTTGCTACTCGGAGACGGCGGCGATTAACAAACTCATAGAATACTAAATAAAGATGCATACAACATAAGTTCTGGCTTAAATAGTTTATTAGTAAATGAACATTCGCCCATGTAAAACTGCACATAAAAGTCATAAGCAAATATAAGTTATATATAGCAATAATTTACCAATTCTAAGTAAGCACAACAGGGATGCTCAGAGAAAAATAGCCCGCGGCATTTGCCAAGGCACCGCCAAGAGCAGCCCACCAAAGTGCAGGAAACAAGGAAGAATGTTCACTTACTCACATGAAACTGAGATAAAAAATAGAAAATGGTTCTACCAGGACTTCCTGGAAAAATCTCCAAAGAGACTGATAGGTACAAAAATCACCATTAATACAACGATGCTCCCCGTGAAAGTATACGCAGATACTTCATGACAGTATGTTGAGCATCAGCACCTTCCACCCCAGGCTAATCCGAGGGCTCCACTACCGTGCACTGCTATGGGAGCAAATTTGTACTAACACATCGCCAATAAACAATACTGAAGAAAAAAAAAACGTAAATAGTCGCATGGATGTAAGTGAGTTATAATGTAAATGTACATTTTTGTTAGTCATTACTAAGATTTATGCTGTGGGGTCGGATATATCGCTTATATGCGTCGCTTTTCCATCTTCCGGTAGCTTTAATTTCTTGTTCGTCTGCGCCCAGGTCCCTAAGTCGCGTGGCCCTTCCGATTCTGAACGAGTGTGTGTTGTACCGGGTGTGGTCTAAGTTGGCGTGTGACGCGGCTTCTTTTAACGTGTGGCTTAAATGCTTCCTAAGTAGTGGATCTCCGGTTTGAAATATGAAAAATTGCCCCCGCGTCGTAGGCCTGATCGAATTGTAATCCTGTAACGCTTTTACCGGGCATAACATGCTGTTTCCTTTTTTGTTAATGCTGAAATGTTGGGAATCGCCCTTGTGGTGTTTGAAGGAATTAAATTGGAAGGTGACCTTAGCGTGTGAGATGGTAATGTCGCGAAGTTTTAGGACGTGTTCCGGATTATTGGTCCGTACCATTTCACTTGCCCTCGCACAAGCGTAGTAACAGGTGAGGAACAAAGCTTTATACAGTTTCCTTTCGTATTCGTTGCTCTTAATAAATTTGAGTTGAGCGAGAAGCTTCTCCATTATGGTAGTGGTAACCGGGTAAAGGCGTCGGCGGCGGCTGGCAACGTTGTATAGCTTCCCGGCACCTCTTGTGACAATATTTAACAATGGTATGTTAGTAGGGTCTGGATTGTTGGTAATTTTGTGCATGAATGCAATGGCACTTAGATACGTTCTTATGGTATTTTGGTTGAGACCTGTCCGAAAGAGGTGGCAGACGAATAGTGAGATGTGGGGTGGTGAGATAGGCATTTGATGTGGTAGGTGGTGGCTTTGTAGGAACATAAGTAAGATTGACCACGCCCTGTTGTATGATTTTCTGGTTCCAGTCGTGACGGAAGCTCGTATCAGGTTTTCTTGAATGCAGCGAAGTTCTCTGGTAGCAGATGTGGTGGTATTGTTAATGGGTTTTGATGCATTCCGAATTGTTTGAGAAGTTTTTTTGTTACCTGTGAACGGGAAATTGCATCACTTAGTACATTTTTAATACCTGGTATATGCCTGGCGGTTAGATGTATATTATGTGTAAGTAGTACTAATACTAACGCCCTGATTATGCGCATTACATCAGAATTAGAACTAGTTTTGTTGTTAACGTGATAGACATTGGGTAGGTTATCGGTGTGAAATACTACACGAGTGTTGGCCAGTTGGTTTGAGTACAGTGATATCATGAGATAAATAGGGTACATTTCTAAAACCATTATATCTAACTTCTTCCAACGTTCTGGCCATATGCCGTGTACCCACGTAGCCCCAAATGTAGCACCAAATTCCCTTTTGGAAGCATCTGAAAAGAAGTGAAGGCATTCGGAGTCCTTTTTTGGTAGTACATTGATGATAGTGGTGCCATTGTATTGGTCAACAAATTGTATCCAAATTTTCAAGTCTTCACGTACTCCTTGAGTAATACGTATTTTTGAGTCGGGATTTGTTTGACCTTTTGTGAGTGTATATAGTCTTGTAAGGAAAGCCTTGCCGGTCTTAATAACGCACGTGGCGAACTGAAGTTTGCCGGTAAGAGATTGAAGTTCTCTGAGTGTTATGTAATGTGAACTCGACCATTTTTTTAATTCGGACCTATACTTTTCTAGTTTGTCCTTGGGTAATCTGGCTACCATAGCTCGCGTATCCAGTTCGATCCCTAAGAAGGTTAATTTTGTAGTTGGCTCCACTGTTTTGTGCGGGGAGAGAGGAAGGCCAATTTCATCTGATAGGGCAATGAGATTGTTAAGGTACCTTTGGCACTCATGTTTTGTATCGCCTATAAGCAGGAAATCGTCTAATATCTTGACTACGTTTTTACATGCTAGTTTATTTGTCAGTATCCATTTTATTCCGTCTGAAAACGATTCAAAAATTCTACAAGAGGATCCACACCCTTGTGGGAGGACCTTATCGTAGTACAGTTTGTTTCGCCAAGAGAAACCGGTAAGGTGATACTGCGTTTTGTGCAAGGGAATAAGTCGGAAAGCATCTTGAATATCGCTTTTGGATAGGTAGGCTGGGTAGGTGGATTTTTGAATGATATTTACGGCTGTGGATATATTTTCGTAGTGGACTGTTTTGTAATGTTGCGGAATATTATGATTCACTGATCTTTCGTCGTGCGGATATGATAAGTTATGAATTAATCTGTATTTTCCTGCAACGGATTTCTCCCTCAAACTCAGAGGTGACGATTTGAAATGTAGAAATGAGGGCGACTCGAATGGACCAGCGATACGCCCTGTAGCAATCTCTTTAGCAATCATCAGTTGGATAATTTGAGGTTTCTGTAATGCCGATACTGAATTTTTTGCAGTAAATCCGGCTTCAGGACCGTCGTAATTCAGGAAAAAACCATTTTTAAAGCCGGAAATGAGGTAATCTTTGTTGGAATATCCCGAGAGAAGGGTTTCGAGTTTATCTACCCTTAGGGGGGTTGGCAGTGGGGTTAGCAGGGGATGTTGTTGTTGATGGGTGTCGTGATTGATTTGTAACTCGTTTGCACAGGAAATATGGGTGTGGCCTGTCTTCGGAGCATTTAAAGCATTGATGAGAGTACTTACAGCGGTATGGTTGTGAGCACTTTCGCGCTGGGGTGTGGTATGATTGGCAGTATCCAAGTGGTATTTGGGAATCGGTGGTCTTCCTGTTGAAAGGTGGGGTGTTAAAGCCCCGAAAATGACTTTGTGGGCGATAGCGTTGTAGCATTAAGTTGTGAATAAGGTCGCCCCATACTGTGGCCCATGAGCATTTGGTATGTTCCCTAGCTCTCCGAAAAGCCTCATCGTATGACCGCCAATTTTGTGCGTTGTTTCGCATCATGATTTGGATTTGCTTTGCGTAAGTGAAAATGTCTTGCATATCTGCAGGGTGATAGCTTAGGTGTAAGGTGGCGAAGTCGTAAAATGCCATGGACCATTCATGTTCGGTCAAGAATCGTTTTTTCTTTTTTGGCACCATTTCGTCTGGGTTAACGATATCTGAGAACTCAACATATTTGTGGTCTTTAATTTTTATTTTTAATTTGTCGGGGACCAAAGCTCCGGCCTTAATTCCCCCGGTATACCGGAGGGGGTTTTGAGCTGCATCTCCTTCAACAATAGTATATGGAATAAATGTGTCTTTAGCTGGTGCTTGAGTGAGTGGCATGGTGGTAATATCTGATATAGTATTTGGTGTTGTGTCGTCGAAGAAGCGAGTGTTGTTTAGTTCTCCGTCATTAGCTATTGTAGTAGTGGTATCGGATATGCCTATATTAGACTCCCCACACTTACTCAAATTAGTAACTACCTCGGCCAATCCAGAAATCATGTGCTCCGTTTTGTCCAGCCTTTCCGAGACCTCAGCGGAAACCGCCGAAGCGTTACTTTTGTCAGTATTAGCTGTACTGGTAGAAGCAGTGGTAGGGAGCTTTTTCTTCTTAGCTAGTTGTTTAGGTGTAGTTTGTGCTTTCCTTTTAGGTGCACCAGAAGCCCCAGAAGTGTTGTTGGATTGTTTGGGTGCTGTTTGTTGTTTCTGTGTCTTACGTGCTGTCCGTTTGGCCATTATGAACCCCTAGCAGAAATCGGTATAAGAAGACAATACAAAATGTTAATAATGTTTACCAAACGTAGTGTGTATTGCCGTTCGATATAATTATTATTGGTATTATACACGTATAATGGAGCTAGGCTGAATTCAAAGCTTAAATTCGTAGACGTTAATATAGAAAGTTAGCTTTTAGAAGTGTGTATATATTAATATATATATATACATATATAGACACATTAGGCAAAGAACATTAATTCTAAACCGCCCGGTGATATACTGAAATTTAATTAATTAATTTGAAACGGTAGAGATCATACACATATACATATACATATATATATACATACACATATATACATATACACATACACATACATACACATGCACATGTAAAATAACATACATTATTAAATTAATATATATAAATGAAATAAATAAGCAACAGTGTCCCTTAGTGAATATATCACACAGTAGGGAAAACTGGATACTCGAAGTTTTAATTTCTGATTACTAAGGCGAAAATGCTAGTCTGTTATCGCCCGACATACCATACCAATGTGTAATGTGGTTTGCGGTTACTATAGTGCCTGGCAGTTAAAGCACGCCCGATTTCAGTATAAATCGTACTCTTGGGCCTGAACCTAATACAGTACTGTTAAAAGAGCTGTTATCACAACTTCCTACGAGAGGATTTATGTATGGGCCCTGTCGTCGACTAAGGCCCTGTTTCGGCTGCCAACTAAATACCGTACATTATACGGTATTTTTTGAATACCGTATATACACGGTATATTTTTGGCAGCAGAAACTGCGCTCATAAAAAATATACCGTATTTTGTATACCGCATTTTCCCCACAAAATTTGTGGATAAAATACGGTATTTACAAATCTATACCGCACTTTTTGTACCCGCTTCTGCTGCCAATAAAAAATACCGTATTTTTTTTTTACATGACAAAAGGTCAACATTCGTATTTTTATTTTCTGTCGCTGTCAGATGCTTTACACACGTGTATAGATATATTTGGCGAAAATGTGGAGCGAAGACGTCACAGTTTTACTAAATAAATGTGTGTGGGGAAGCTAAAATGTCTGGCCAACTAATAAAAGGGACAACCACATTTATAAAGACATTTCTAAAAAAATAAAGCAGGAGTATGGAATAGACTTGTCTCCAAAGCAAGTAAACTCAAAGCTGAAGAGCCTGCGAAAGCAATACAACATTGCAAAATACAATAACTCGGGGAGGGAACGAATTAATTGTCCCCATTACGATGTTTTCTGTGCTCTCACAACATCTCTATCACTAGGGCTAGGCTGTTGAAAGTGAGACGTAAAACTTCCTTTATTGCGACTTTTAATTATCGACCAAATAAATGAATGGCAATTTGGGTAAAAAAGATGAAATTTAACACGACCACCCAAGAAGTATTGTAAGCAGAAACGGGGTACTAAAAAACACGGTACAAAAAATGCCGTATTTTATACCGTATCTCTATACCGTATTTTGAGCAGTTGCAGCAGAAACAGGCCCTAAGGCGAAAGTAACTGTGCGAGTCGTTATCGCACGACATATATAATTCATGTGCGAGTCATTCATCGCACGACATATAAGAGGATTTGTGTATGGGCCTTGTCTTCGACTAAGGCGAAAGTAAATGTGCGAGTCATTATCGCACGACATGTAAAATTAATGTGCGAGTCGTTAATCGCACGACATACATAGAAGATTTATGTATGGGCCTTGTCTTCAACTAAGGCGAAAGTGAATGTGCGAGTCATTATCGCACGACATATAAAATTCATGTGCGAGTCGGTAATCGCACGACATACAAGAGGATTTATGTATGGGCCCTGTCTTCGACTAAGGCGAAGGTAAATGTGCGAGTCGTTATCGAACGACATATAAAATTCATGTGCGAGTCGTTATCGCACGACATATACAATTCATGTGCGGGTCATTCATCGCACGACATATAAGAGGATTTATGTATGGTCTTGTCTTCGACTAAGGCAAAAGTAACTGTGCGAGTCGTTATCGCATGACATATACAATTCATGTGCGAGTCATTCATCGCACGACATATAAGAGAGTAATTGTGTAAAGTATACAGAAATATATATATATATATTATATTATTTATATATATAAAGTCGAAAAAAAACGTGTGGTAAATCACAATGGCGAGCGAACATTAGTACAGTTGGCCCTCGTGTAAAAATGGAATCCCACCAAGTAGCCTGGACACACCCTAAAATTCACTCACGTTACCACATACAGTACATATAGGTAGACCTTCCATAATGGAAGGGCTGTATTTGTAGTCGTGGAAATTATGAGTAACTGAGTTGTGTCGCATAAGGTGCCGAATTGTTAGAAAACTTACTTGTAAAAAGTTGTCGTATTAGGATGGAAATCGGTGATGGAAAAATAAGAAAATTTTCTTTAACTTAATGTGATCGTGTTAACAGAGAGCGTGCTTGATTAAAGAGGTCGAAAACCCGCCCTCTCCGTTCTCAAAATAGAATTGTGTTCTTAACCCAATTCTTAATTATCTTTAGAGGTTGGAACCCGCTACTGAGAGCACTCAAACCTGGGTATTACCCGTTACGCCACAAACCAGTAGATAACTGAAGAGCTGATAATAGTCTATTTATATGAAATTAATGATCAATCAATGAAAAATAATGCCATGCAACTTTGTTTCTGATTTTAAAAAAGGTTCACTTGTTTAGGCCTGATATTTACAACCCTCAAAATATCTCACTTTCAAAAAAAATATTTATTTTCAATTAAAAAAAAGAAAGAAAAGAAATATCCCAAGAGGTTCGAACCCACTACTTCAAATCGCATTTGGAGACATTTTAGACCATTTTGTGATTTTCGAAAAAACTTGTTAACATAAAAACACAAAAGTGCTTAGAAAAGCTTCAAATCGCATTTTGAGACATTTTAGACCATTTTGTGATTTTCGAAAAAACTTGGTTACACAAAAACACCAAAGTGCTTAAAATAGCTTCAAATCGCATTTGGAGACGTTTTAGACCATTTTGTGATTTTCGAAAAAACTTGTTAACATAAAAACACCAAAGTGCTTAGAATTGCTTCAAATCGCATTTGGAGACGTTTTAGACCATTTTGTGATTTTCGAAAAAACTTGTTAACATAAAAACATCAAAGTGCTTAAAATCACATTAGAAACCGTTTTAGACCATTTTGAGCATTTCGATAAAAAACTTTTCACACAAAAACATCAAAGAGCACAAAATAGCTTAATATAGTATTTAAAAACGTTTTTGACCATTTTGAGCATTTTGACAAAAATTATTCACACAAAATGGCAAAGTGTACAGAATAGCTTCAAATCGCATTTGGAGACGTTTTAGACCATTTTGTGATTTTCGAAAAAACTTGTTAACATAAAAACACCAAAGTGCTTAGAATAGCTTCAAATCGCATTTGGAGACGTTTTAGACCATTTTGTGATTTTCGAAATAACTTGTTAACATAAAAACATCAAAGTGCTAAGAATAGCTTGAAATCGCATTTGGAGACATTTTAGACCATTTTGTGATTTTCAAAAAAACTCGTTACCATAAAAACACCAAAGTGCTTAGAATTGCTTCAAATCGCATTTGGAGACGTTTTAGACCATTTTGTGATTTTCTAAAAAAGTTGTTAACATAAAAACATCAAAGTGCTTAAAATCACATTAGAAACCGTTTTAGACCATTTTGAGCATTTCGATAAAACTTTTCACACAAAAACATCAAAGAGCACAAAATAGCTTAATATCGTATTTAAAAACGTTTTTGATCATTTTGAGCATTTCGACAATAATTATTCACACAAAACCACAAAGTATACAGAATAGCTTTAAATCGCATTTGTAGACGTTTTAGACCATTTTGTGATTTTCGAAAAAACTTGTTAACATAAAAACACCAAAGTGCTTAGAATAGCTACAAATCGCATTTGGAGACGTTTTAGACCATTTTGTGATTTTCGAAAAAACTTGTTAACATAAAAACACCAAAGTGCTTAGAATTGCTTCAAATCGCATTTGGAGACGTTTTAGACCATCTTGTGATTTTCTATAAAAAGTTGTTAACATAAAAACATCAAAGTGCTTAAAATCACATTAGAAACCGTTTTAGACCATTTTGAGCATTTCGATAAAACTTTTCACACAAAAACATCAAAGAGCACAAAATAGCTTAATATAGTATTTAAAAACGTTTTTGACCATTTTGAGCATTTCGACAAAAATTATTCACACAAAACCACAAAGTATACAGAATAGCTTTAAATCGCATTTGGAGACGTTTTAGACCATTTTGTGATTTTCGAAAAAACTTGTTAACATAAAAACACCAAAGTGCTTAGAATAGCTTCAAATCGCATTTGGAGACGTTTTAGACCATTTTGTGATTTTCGAAAAAACTTGTTAACATAAAAACACCAAGGTGTTTAGAATAGCTTCAAATCGCATTTGGAGACGTTTTAGACCATTTTGTGATTTTCGAAAAAAACATGTTAACATAAAAACACCAAAGTGCTTAGAATTGCTTCAAATCGCATTTGGAGACGTTTTAGACCATTTTGTGATTTTCTAAAAAAGTTGTTAACATAAAAACATCAAAGTGCTTAAAATCACATTAGAAACCGTTTTAGACCATTTTGAGCATTTCGATAAAAAAACTTTTCACACAAAAACATCAAAGAGCAAAACATAGCTTAATATAGTATTTAAAAACGTTTTTGACCATTTTGAGCATTTTGACAAAAATTATTCACACAAAATGGCAAAGTGTACAGAATAGCTTCAAATCGCATTTGGAGACGTTTTAGACCATTTTGTGATTTTCGAAAAAACTTGTTAACATAAAAACAGCAAAGTGTACAGAATAGCTTCAAATCGCATTTGGAGATGTTTTAGACCCTTTTGTGATTTTCGAAAAAACTTGGTTACATAAAAACACCAAATAGCTTCAAATCGCATTTGGAGACGTTTTAGACCATTTGGTGATTTTCGAAAAAACTTGTTAACATAAAAACACCAAAGTGCTTAGAATAGCTTCAAATCGCATTTGGAGACGTTTTAGACCATTTTGTGATTTTCGAAAAAACTTGTTAACATAAAAACATCAAAGTGCTTAAAATCACATTAGAAACCGTTTTAGACCATTTTGAGCATTTCGATAAAACTTTTCACACAAAAACATCAAAGAGCACAAAATAGCTTAATATCGTATTTAAAAACGTTTTTGACCATTTTGAGCATTTCGACAAAAATTATTCACACAAAACCGCAAAGTATACAGAATAGCTTTAAATCGCATTTGGAGACGTTTTAGACCATTTTGTGATTTTCGAAAAAACTTGTTAACATAAAAACACCAAATTGCTTAGAATAGCTTAAAATCGCATTTGGAGACGTTTTATACCATTTTGTGATTTTCGAAAAACCTTGTTAACATAAAAACACCAAAGTGCTTAGAATAGCTTCAAATCGCATTTGGAGACGTTTTAGACCATTTTGTGATTTTCGAAAAAACTCGTTAACATAAAAACACCAAAGTGCTTAGAATTTCTTCAAATCGCATTTGGAGACGTTTTAGACCATTTTGTGATTTTCTAAAAAAGTTGTTAACATAAAAACATCAAAGTGCTTAAAATCACTTTAGAATCCGTTTTAGACCATTTTGAGCATTTCGATAAAACTTTTCACACAAAAACATCAAAGAGCACAAAATAGCTTAATATAGTATTTAAAAACGTTTTTGACCATTTTGAGCATTTTGACAAAAATTATTCACACAAAACACCAAAGTGCTTAAAATAGCTTCAAATCGCATTTGGAGACGTTTTAGACCATTTTGTGATTTTCGAAAAAACTTGTTAACATAAAAACACCAAATTGCTTAGAATAGCTTAACATCGCATTTGGAGACGTTTTAGACGATTTTGTGATTTTCGAAAAAACTTGTTAACATAAAAACACAAAAGTGCTTAGAATAGCTTCAAATCGCATTTGGAGACGTTTTAGACCATTTTGTGATTTTCGAAAAAACTTGTTAACATAAAAACACAAAAGTGCTTAGAATAGCTTCAAATCGCATTTGGAGACGTTTTAGACCATTTTGTGATTTTCGAAAAAACTTGTTAACATAAAAACACCAAATTGCTTAGAATAGCTTAACATCGCATTTGGAGACGTTTTATACCATTTTGTGATTTTCGAAAAAACTTGTTAACATAAAAACACCAAAGTGCTTAGAATAGCTTCAAATCGCATTTGGAGACGTTTTAGACCATTTTGTGATTTTCGAAAAAACTCGTTAACATAAAAACACCAAAGTGCTTAGAATTTCTTCAAATCGCATTTGGAGACGTTTTAGACCATTTTGTGATTTTCTAAAAAAGTTGTTAACATAAAAACATCAAAGTGCTAAGAATAGCTTGAAATCGCATTTGGAGACATTTTAGACCATTTTGTGATTTTCGAAAAAACTCGTTAACATAAAAACATCAAAGTGCTTAAAATCAAATTAGAAACCGTTTTAGACCATTTTGAGCATTTCGATAAAACTTTTCACATTAAAACATCAAAGAGCACAAAATAGCTTAATATCGTATTTAAAAACGTTTTTGACCATTTTTAGCATTTCGACAAAAATTATTCACACAAAACAGCAAAGTGTACAGAATAGCTTCAAATCGCATTTGGAGACGTTTTAGACCATTTTGTGATTTTCGAAAAAACTTGTAAACATAAAAACACCAAAGTGCTTAGAATAGCTTCAAATCGCATTTGGAGACGTTTTAGACAATTTTGTGATTTTCGAAAAAAACTTGTTAACATAAAAACACCAAATTGCTTAGAATAGCTTCAAATCGCATTTGGAGACGTTTTAGACCATTTTGTGATTTTCGAAAAAACTTGTAAACATAAAAACACCAAAGTGCTTAGAAAAGCTTCAAATCGCATTTGGAGACATTTTAGACCATTTTGTGATTTTCGAAAAAACTTGTTAACATAAAAACACAAAAGTGCTTAGAATAACTTCAAATCGCATTTGGAGACGTTTTAGACCATTTTGTGATTTTCGAAAAAACTTGTTAACATAAAAACACGAAATTGCTTAGAATAGCTTAACATCGCATTTGGAGACGTTTTAGACGATTTTGTGATTTTCGAAAAAACTTGTTAACATAAAAACACAAAAGTGCTTAGAATAGCTTCAAATCGCATTTGGAGACGTTTTAGACCATTTTGTGATTTTCGAAAAAACTTGTTAACATAAAAACACCAAATTGCTTAGAATAGCTTAACATCGCATTTGGAAACGTTTTATACCATTTTGTGATTTTCGAAAAAACTTGTTAACATAAAAACACCAAAGTGCTTAGAATAGCTTCAAATCGCATTTGGAGACGTTTTAGACCATTTTGTGATTTTCGAAAAAACTCGTTAACATAAAAACACCAAAGTGCTTAGAATTTCTTCAAATCGCATTTGGAGACGTTTTAGACCATTTTGTGATTTTCTAAAAAAGTTGTTAACATAAAAACATCAAAGTGCTTAAAATCACATTAGAAACCGTTTTAGACCATTTTGAGCATTTCGATAAAACTTTTCACACAAAAACATCAAAGAGCACAAAATAGCTTAATATAGTATTTAAAAACGTTTTTGACCATTTTGAGCATTTTGACAAAAATTATTCACACAAAACACCAAAGTGCTTAAAATAGCTTCAAATCGCATTTGGAGACGTTTTAGACCATTTTGTGATTTTCTAAAAAACTTGTTAACATAAAAACACCAAATTGCTTAGAATAGCTTCAAATCGCATTTGGAGACGTTTTAGACCATTTTGTGATTTTCGAAATAACTTGTTAACATAAAAACACCAAAGTGCTTAGAATAGCTTAAAATCGCATTTGGAGACGTTTTAGACCATTTTGTGATTTTCGAAAAAACTTGTTAACATAAAAACACAAAAGTGCTTAGAATAGCTTCAAATCGCATTTGGAGACGTTTTAGACCATTTTGTGATTTTCTAAAAAACTTGTTAACATAAAAACACCAAATTGCTTAGAATAGCTTCAATTCGCATTTGGAGACGTTTTAGACCATTTTGTGATTTTCGAAAAAACTTGTAAACATAAAAACACCAAAGTGCTTAGAAAAGCTTCAAATCGCATTTGGAAATATTTTAGACCATTTTGTGATTTTCGAAAAAACTTGTTAACATAAAAACACAAAAGTGCTTAGAATAGCTTCAAATCGCATTTGGAGACGTTTTAGACCATTTTGTGATTTTCGTAAAAAACTTGTTAACATAAAACATCAAAGTGCTTAAAATCACATTAAAAACTGTTTTAGACCATTTTGAGCATTTCGCTAAAACTTTTCACACAAAAACATCAAAGAGCACAAAATAGCTTAATATCGTATTTAAAAACGTTTTTGACCATTTTGAGCATTTCGACAAAAATTTTTCACACAAAACAGCAAAGTGTACAGAATAGCTTCAAATCGCTTTTGGAGACGTTTTAGACCATTTTGTGATTTTCGAAAAAACTTGTTAACATAAAAACACCAAAGTGCTAAGAATAGCTTCAAATCGCATTTGGAGACATTTTAGACCTTTTTGTGATTTTCGAAAAAAGTTGTTAACATAAAACACCAAAGTGCTTAGAATAGCTTCAAATTGCATTTGGAGACGTTTTAGACCATTTTGTGATTTTCGAAAAAACTTGTCAACATAAAAACACCAAAGTGTTTAGAATAGCTTCAAATCGCATTTGGAGACGTTTTAGACCATTTTGTGATTTTCGAAAAAACTTGTTAACATAAAAACACCAAAGTGCTTAAAATCACATTAGAAACCGTTTTAGACCATTTTGAGCATTTCGATAAAACTTTTCACACAAAAAAATCAAAGAGCACAAAATAGCTTAATATCGTATTTAAAAACGTTTTTGACCATTTTGAGCATTTCGACAAAAATTATTCACACAAAACAGCAAAGTTTACAGAATAGCTTCAAATCGCATTTGGAGACGTTTTAGACCATTTTGTGATTTTCGAAAAAACTTGTTAACATAAAAACACCAAATTGCTTAGAATAGCTTAAAATCGCATTTGGAGACGTTTTACACCATTTTGTGATTTTCGAAAAAACTTGTTAACATAAAAACACCAAAGTGCTTAGAATAGCTTAAAATCGCACTTGTAGACGTTTTAGACCATTTTGTGATTTTCGAAATAACTTGTTAACATAAAAACACCAAAGTGCTAAGAATAGCTTGAAATCGCAATTGGAGACGTTTTAGACCATTTTGTGATTTTCGAAAAAAATCGTTAACATAAAAACACCAAAGTGCTTAGAATAGCTTGAAATCGCATTTGCAGACGTTTTAGACCATTTTGTGATTTTCGAAAAAACTTGTTAACATAAAAACACCAAAGTGCTAAGAATAGCTTGAAATCGCATTTGGAGACATTTTAGACCATTTAGTGATTTTCGAAAAAACTCGTTAACATAAAAACACCAAAGTGCTTAGAATAGCTTCAAATCGCATTTGGAGACGTTTTAGACCATTTCTTGATTTTCTAAAAAAGTTGTTAACATAAAAACATCAAAGTGCTTAAAATCACATTAGAAACCGTTTCAGACCATTTTGAGCATTTCGATAAAACTTTTCACACAAAAACATCAAAGAGCACAAAATAGCTTAATATCGTATTTAAAAACGTTTTTGACCATTTTGAGCATTTCGACAAAAATTATTCACACAAAACAGCAAAGTATACAGAATAGCTTTAAATCGCGTTTGGAGACGTTTTAGACCATTTTGTGATTTTCGAAAAAACTTGTTAACACAAAAACACCAAAGTGCTTAGAATAGCTTCAAATCGCATTTGGAGACGTTTTAGACCATTTTGTGATTTTCGAAAAAAACTTGTTAACATAAAAACATCAAAGTGTTTAGAATAGCTTCAAATCGCATTTGGAGACGTTTTAGACCATTTTTTGATTTTCGAAAAAACTTGTTAACATAAAAACATCAAAGTGCTTAAAATCACATTAGAAACCGTTTTAGACCATTTTGAGCATTTCGATAAAACTTTTCACACAAAAACATCAAAGAGCACAAAATAGCTTAATATAGTATTTAAAAACGTTTTTGACCATTTTGAGCATTTTGACAAAAATTATTCACACAAAACACCAAAGTGCTTAAAATAGCTTCAAATCGCATTTGGAGACGTTTTAGACTATTTTGTGATTTTCTAAAAAACTTGTTAACATAAAAACACCAAAGTGCTTAGAATAGCTTCAAATCGCATTTGGAGACGTTTTAGACCATTTTGTGATTTTCGAAAAAACTTGTTAACATAAAAACATCAAAGTGTACAGAATAGCTTCAAATCGCATTTTGAGACATTATAGACCCTTTTGTGATTTTCGAAAAAACTTGGTTACACAAAAACACCAAAGTGCTTAAAATAGCTTCAAATCGCATTTGGAGACGTTTTAGACCATTTTGTGATTTTCGAAATAACTTGTTAACATAAAAACACCAAAGTGCTTAGAATAGCTTCAAATCGCATTTGGAGACGTTTTAGACCATTTTGTGATTTTCGAAAAAACTTGTAAACATAAAAACACCAAAGTGCTTAGAAAAGCTTCAAATCGCATTTGGAAATATTTTAGACCATTTTGTGATTTTCGAAAAAACTTGTTAACATAAAAACACAAAAGTGCTTAGAATAGCTTCAAATCGCATTTGGAGACGTTTTAGACCATTTTGTGATTTTCGAAAAAAACTTGTTAACATAAAACATCAAAGTGCTTAAAATCACATTAAAAACTGTTTTAGACCATTTTGAGCATTTCGCTAAAACTTTTCACACAAAAACATCAAAGAGCACAAAATAACTTAATATCGTATTTAAAAACGTTTTTGACCATTTTGAGCATTTCGACAAAAATTTTTCACACAAAACAGCAAAGTGTACAGAATAGCTTCAAATCGCATTTGGAGACGTTCTAGACCATTTTGTGATTTTCGAAAAAACTTGTTAACATAAAAACACCAAAGTGCTAAGAATAGCTTCAAATCGCATTTGGAGACATTTTAGACCTTTTTGTGATTTTCGAAAAAAGTTGTTAACATAAAACACCAAAGTGCTTTGAATAGCTTCAAATCGCATTTGGAGACGTTTTAGACCATTTTGTGATTTTCGAAAAAACTTGTTAACATAAAAACACCAAAGTGCTTAGAATAGCTTCAAATCGCATTTGGAGACGTTTTAGACCATTTCTTGATTTTCTAAAAAAGTTGTTAACATAAAAACATCAAAGTGCTTAAAATCACATTAGAAACCGTTTCAGACCATTTTGAGCATTTCGATAAAACTTTTCACACAAAAATATCAAAGAGCACAAAATAGCTTAATATCGTATTTAAAAACGTTTTTGACCATTTTGAGCATTTCGACAAAAATTATTCACACAAAACAGCAAAGTATACAGAATAGCTTTAAATCGCGTTTGGAGACGTTTTAGACCATTTTGTGATTTTCGAAAAAACTTGTTAACATAAAAACACCAAAGTGCTTAGAATAGCTTCAAATCGCATTTGGAGACGTTTTAGACCATTTTGTGATTTTCGAAAAAAACTTGTTAACATAAAAACACAAAAGCGCTTAGAATAGCTTAAAATCGAATTTGGAGACGTTTTAGACCATTTTGTGATTTTCGAAAAAAACTTGTTAACATAAAACATCAAAGTGCTTAAAATCACATTAAAAACTGTTTTAGACCATTTTGAGCATTTCGCTAAAACTTTTCACACAAAAACATCAAAGAGCACAAAATAGCTTAATATCGTATTTAAAAACGTTTTTGACCATTTTGAGCATTTCGACAAAAATTTTTCACACAAAACATCAAAGTGTACAGAATAGCTTCAAATCGCATTTGGAGACGTTCTAGACCATTTTGTGATTTTCGAAAAAACTTGTTAACATAAAAACACCAAAGTGCTAAGAATAGCTTCAAATCGCATTTGGAGACATTTTAGACCTTTTTGTGATTTTCGAAAAAAGTTGTTAACATAAAACACCAAAGTGCTTTGAATAGCTTCAAATCGCATTTGGAGACGTTTTAGACCATTTTGTGATTTTCGAAAAAACTTGTTAACATAAAAACACCAAAGTGTTTAGAATAGCTTCAAATCGCATTTGGAGACGTTTTAGACCATTTTGTGATTTTCGAAAAAACTTGTTAACATAAAAACACCAAAGTGCTTAAAATCACATTAGAAACCGTTTTAGACCATTTTGAGCATTTCGATAAAACTTTTCACACAAAAAAATCAAAGAACACAAAATAGCTTAATATCGTATTTAAAAACGTTTTTGACCATTTTGAGCATTTCGACAAAAATTATTCACACAAAACAGCAAAGTGTACAGAATAGCTTCAAATCGCATTTGGAGACGTTTTAGACCATTTTGTGATTTTCGAAAAAACTTGTTAACATAAAAACACCAAATTGCTTAGAATAGCTTAAAATCGCATTTGCAGACGTTTTACACCATTTTGTGATTTTCGAAAAAACTTGTTAACCTAAAAACACCAAAGTGCTTAGAATAGCTTAAAATCGCACTTGTAGACGTTTTAGACCATTTTGTGATTTTCGAAATAACTTGTTAACATAAAAACACCAAAGTGCTAAGAATAGCTTGAAATCGCAATTGGAGACGTTTTAGACCATTTTGTGATTTTCGAAAAAAATCGTTAACATAAAAACACCAAAGTGCTTAGAATAGCTTGAAATCGCATTTGGAGACATTTTAGACCATTTTGTGATTTTCGAAAAAATTCGGTAACATAAAAACATCAAAGTGCTTAAAATCACATTAGAAACCGTTTTAGACCATTTTGAGCATTTCGAAAAAACTTTTCACACAAAAACATCAAAGAGCACAAAATAGCTTAATATCGTATTTAAAAACGTTTTTGACCATTTTGAGCATTTCGACAAAAATTATTCACACAAAACAGCAAAGTGTACAGAATAGCTTCAAATCGCATTTGGAGACGTTTTAGACCATTTTGTGATTTTCGAAAAAACTTGTTAACATAAAAACATAAAAGTGTACAGAATAGCTTCAAATCACATTTTGAGACATTTTAGACCCTTTTGTGATTTTCGAAAAAACTTGGTTACACAAAAACACCAAAGTGCTTAAAATAGCTTCAAATCGCATTTGGAGACGTTTTAGACCATTTTGTGATTTTCTAAAAAACTTGTTAACATAAAAACACCAAAGTGCTTAAAATCACATTAGAAACCGTTTTAGACCATTTTGAGCATTTCGATAAAACTTTTCACACAAAAAAATCAAAGAGCACAAAATAGCTTAATATCGTATTTAAAAACGTTTTTGACCATTTTGAGCATTTCGACAAAAATTATTCACACAAAACAGCAAAGTGTACAGAATAGCTTCAAATTGCATTTGGAGACGTTTTAGACCATTTTGTGATTTTCGAAAAAACTTGTTAACATAAAAACACCAAATTGCTTAGAATAGCTTAAAATCGCATTTGCAGACGTTTTACACCATTTTGTGATTTTCGAAAAAACTTGTTAACCTAAAAACACCAAAGTGCTTAGAATAGCTTAAAATCGCACTTGTAGACGTTTTAGACCATTTTGTGATTTTCGAAATAACTTGTTAACATAAAAACACCAAAGTGCTAAGAATAGCTTGAAATCGCAATTGGAGACGTTTTAGACCATTTTGTGATTTTCGAAAAAAATCGTTAACATAAAAACACCAAAGTGCTTAGAATAGCTTGAAATCGCATTTGGAGACATTTTAGACCATTTTGTGATTTTCGAAAAAATTCGGTAACATAAAAACATCAAAGTGCTTAAAATCACATTAGAAACCGTTTTAGACCATTTTGAGCATTTCGAAAAAACTTTTCACACAAAAACATCAAAGAGCACAAAATAGCTTAATATCGTATTTAAAAACGTTTTTGACCATTTTGAGCATTTCGACAAAAATTATTCACACAAAACAGCAAAGTGTACAGAATAGCTTCAAATCGCATTTGGAGACGTTTTAGACCATTTTGTGATTTTCGAAAAAACTTGTTAACATAAAAACATAAAAGTGTACAGAATAGCTTCAAATCACATTTTGAGACATTTTAGACCCTTTTGTGATTTTCGAAAAAACTTGGTTACACAAAAACACCAAAGTGCTTAAAATAGCTTCAAATCGCATTTGGAGACGTTTTAGACCATTTTGTGATTTTCTAAAAAACTTGTTAACATAAAAACACCAAAGTGCCTAGAATAGCTTTAAATCGCATTTGGAGACGTTTTAGACCATTTTGTGATTTTCGAAATAACTTGTTAACATAAAAACACCAAAGTGCTAAGAATAGCTTGAAATCGCATTTGGAGACGTTTTAGACCATTTTGTGATTTTCGAAATAACTCGTTAACATAAAAACACCAAAGTGCTTAGAATTGCTTCAAATCGCATTTGGAGACGTTTTAGACCATTTTGTGATTTTCTAAAAAGGTTGTTAATATAAAAACACCAAATTGCTTAGAATAGCTTCAAATCGTTGATGTTTTTCTGTGAAAAGTTTTATCGAAATGCTCAAAATGGTCTAAAACGGTTTCTAATGTGATTTTAAGCACTTTGATGTTTTTATGTTAACAACTTTTTTAGAAAATCCCAAGATGGTCTAAAACGTCTCCAAATGCGATTTGAAGCAATTCTAAGCACTTTGGTGTTTTTATGGTAACGAGTTTTTTTCGAAAATCACAAAATGGTCTAAAATGTCTCCAAATGCGATTTAAAGCTTTTATAAGCACTTTGGTGTTTTTATGTTAACAAGTTTTTTCGAAAATCACAAAATGGTCTAAAATGTCAGAAAATGCGATTTGAAGCTATTCTAAGCACTTTGGTGTTTTTATGTTAACAAGTTTTTTCGAAAATCACAAAATGGTCTAAAACGTCTCCAAATGCGATTTGAAGCTATTCTAAGCACTTTGGTGTTTTTATGTTAACAAGTTTTTTCGAAAATCACCAAATGGTCTAAAATGTCTCAAAATGCGATTTGAAGCTATTCTAAGCACTTTGGTGTTTTTATGTTAACAAGTTTTTTCGAAAATCACAAAATGGTCTAAAACGTCTCCAAATGCGATTTGAAGCTATTCTGTACACTTTGCTGTTTTGTGTGAATAATTTTTGTCGAAATGCTCAAAATGGTCAAAAACGTTTTTAAATACGATATTAAGCTATTTTGTGCTCTTTGATGTTTTTGTGTGAAAAGTTTTATCGAAATGCTCAAAATGGTCTAAAACGGTTTCTAATTTGATTTTAAGCACTTTGATGTTTTTATGTTAACGATTTTTTTTCGAAAATCACAAAATGGTCTAAAACGTCTCCAAATGCGATTTGAAGCTATTATAAGCAATTTGGTGTTTTTATATTAACAAGTTTTTTCGAAAATCACAAAATGGTCTAAAACGTCTCCAAATGCGATTTGAAGCTATTCTAAGCACCTTTGTGTTTTTATGTTAACAAGTTTTTTCGAAAATCACAAAATGGTCTAAAATGTCTCCAAATGCGATTTTAAGCTATTCTAAGCACTTTGGTGTTTTTATGTTAACAAGTTTTTTCGAAAATCACAAAATGGTCTAAAACGTCTCCAAATGCGATTTAAAGCTATTCTGTATACTTTGCTGTTTTGTGTGAATAATTTGTGTCGAAATGCTCAAAATGGTCAAAAACGTTTTTAAATACGATATTAAGCTAGTTTGTGCTCTTTGATGTTTTTGTGTGAAAAGTTTTATCGAAATGCTCAAAATGGTCTAAAACGGTTTCTAATGTGATTTTAAGCACTTTGATGTTTTTATGTTAACAACTTTTTTAGAAAATCACAAAATGGTTTAAACGTCTCCAATGGCGATTTGAGGCAATTCTAAGCACTTTGGTGTTTTTATGTTAACGATTTTTTTCGAAAATCACAAAATGGTCTAAAATGTCTCCAAATGCGATTTCAAGCTATTCTTAGCACTTTGGTGTTTTTATGTTAACAAGTTTTTTCGAAAATCACAAAATGGTCTAAAACGTCTCCAAATGCGATTTGAAGCTATTCTAAGCAATTTGGTGTTTTTATATTAACAAGTTTTTTCGAAAATCACAAAAATGGTCTAAAACGTCTCCAAATGCGATTTGAAGCTATTCTAAGCACTTTTGTGTTTTTATGTTAACATGTTTTTTCGAAAATCACAAAATGGTCTAAAATGTCTCCGAATGCGATTTGAAGCTTTTCTAAGTACTTTGGTGTTTTTATGTTTACAAGTTTTTTCGAAAATCACAAAATGGTCTAAAACGTCTCCAAATGCGATTTGAAGCTATTCTAAGCACTTTGGTGTTTTTATGTTAACGAGTTTTTTCGAAAATCACAAAATGGTCTAAAACGTCTCCAAATGCGATTTCAAGCTATTCTTAGCACTTTGGTGTTTTTATGTTAACAAGTTTTTTCGAAAATTACAAAATGGTCTAAAACGTCTCCAAATGCGATTTTAAGCTATTCTAAGCACTTTGGTGTTTTTATGTTAACAAGTTTTTTCGAAAATCACAAAATGGTCTAAAACGTCTCCAAGTGCGATTTGAAGCTATTCTAAGCACTTTTGTGTTTTTATGTTAACAAGTTTTTTCGAAAATCAAAAAATGGTCTAAAACGTCTCCAAATGCGATTTGAAGCTATTCTGTACACTTTGCTGTTTTTTGTGAATATTTTTTGTCGAAATGCTCAAAATGGACAAAAACGTTTTTTAAATACGATATTAAGCTATTTTGTGCTCTTTGATGTTTTTGTGTGAAAAGTTTTATCGAAATGCTCAAAATGGTCTAAAACGGTTTCTAATGTGATTTTAAGCACTTTGATGTTTTTATGTTAACGATTTTTTTCGAAAATCACAAAATGGTCTAAAATGTCTCCAAATGCGATTTCAAGCTATTCTTAGCACTTTGGTGTTTTTATGTTAACAAGTTTTTTCGAAAATCACAAAATGGTCTAAAACGTCTCCAAATGCGATTTGAAGCTATTCTAAGCAATTTGGTGTTTTTATATTAACAAGTTTTTTCGAAAATCACAAAAATGGTCTAAAACGTCTCCAAATGCGATTTGAAGCTATTCTAAGCACTTTTGTGTTTTTATGTTAACATGTTTTTTCGAAAATCACAAAATGGTCTAAAATGTCTCCGAATGCGATTTGAAGCTTTTCTAAGTACTTTGGTGTTTTTATGTTTACAAGTTTTTTCGAAAATCACAAAATGGTCTAAAACGTCTCCAAATGCGATTTGAAGCTATTCTAAGCACTTTGGTGTTTTTATGTTAACGAGTTTTTTCGAAAATCACAAAATGGTCTAAAACGTCTCCAAATGCGATTTGAAGCTATTCTAAGCACCTTTGTGTTTTTATGTTAACAAGTTTTTTCGAAAATCACAAAATGGTCTAAAATGTCTCCAAATGCGATTTGAAGCTTTTCTAAGCACTTTGGTGTTTTTATGTTTACAAGTTTTTTCGAAAATCACAAAATGGTCTAAAACGTCTCCAAATGCGATTTGAAGCTATTCTAAGCACTTTGGTGTTTTTATGTTAACGAGTTTTTTCGAAAATCACAAAATGGTCTAAAACGTCTCCAAATGCGATTTGAAGCTATTCTAAGCACCTTTGTGTTTTTATGTTAACAATTTTATTCGAAAATCACAAAATGGGGTAAAACGTCTCCAAATGCGATTTGAAGCTATTCTAAGCACTTTTGTGTTATTATGTTAACAAGTTTTTTCGAAAATAACAAATTGATCTAAAATGTCTCCAAATGCGATTTGAAGCTTTTCTAAGAACTTTGTTGTTTTTATGTTAACAAGTTTTTTCGAAAATCACAAAATGGTCTAAAACGTCTCCAAATGCGATTTGAAGCTATTCTAAGCACTTTGGTGTTTTTATGTTAACAAGTTTTTTCGAAAATCACAAAATGGTCTAAAACGTCTCCAAATGCGATTTGAAGCTATTTTAAGCACTTTGGTGTTTTTGTGTAACCAAGTTTTTTCGAAAATCACAAAAGGGTCTAAAATGTCTCAAAATGTGATTTGAAGCTATTCTGTACACTTTTATGTTTTTATGTTAACAAGTTTTTTCGAAAATCACAAAATGGTCTAAAACGTCTCCAAATGCGATTTGAAGCTATTCTAAGAACTTTGGTGTTTTTATGTTAACAAGTTTTTTCGAAAATCACAAAATGGTCTAAAACGTTTCCAAATGCGATTTAAAGCTATTCTGTATACTTTGCTGTTTTGTGTGAATAATTTGTGTCGAAATGCTCAAAATGGTCAAAAACGTTTTTAAATACGATATTAAGCTATTTTGTGCTCTTTGATGTTTTTGTGTGAAAAGTTTTATCGAAATGCTCAAAATGGTCTAAAACGGTTTCTAATGTGATTTTAAGCACTTTGATGTTTTTATGTTAACAACTTTTTTAGAAAATCACAAAATGGTCTAAAACGTCTCCAAATGCGATTTGAAGCAATTCTAAGCACTTTGGTGTTTTTATGTTAACAAGTTTTTTCGAAAATCACAAAATGGTCTAAAACGTCTCCAAATGCGATTTGAAGCTATTCTGTACACTTTGATGTTTTTATGTTAACAAGTTTTTTCGAAAATCACAAAATGGTCTAAAACGTCTCCAAATGCGATTTGAAGCTATTCTAAGAACTTTGGTGTTTTTATGTTAACAAGTTTTTTCGAAAATCACAAAATGGTCTAAAACGTTTCCAAATGCGATTTAAAGCTATTCTGTATACTTTGCTGTTTTGTGTGAATAATTTGTGTCGAAATGCTCAAAATGGTCAAAAACGTTTTTAAATACGATATTAAGCTATTTTGTGCTCTTTGATGTTTTTGTGTGAAAAGTTTTATCGAAATGCTCAAAATGGTCTAAAACGGGTTCTAATGTGATTTTAAGCACTTTGATGTTTTTATGTTAACAACTTTTTTAGAAAATCACAAAATGGTCTAAAACGTCTCCAAATGCGATTTGAAGCAATTCTAAGCACTTTGGTGTTTTTATGTTAACGAGTTTTTTCGAAAATCACAAAATGGTCTAAAATGTCTCCAAATGCGATTTCAAGCTATTCTTAGCACTTTGGTGTTTTTATGTTAACAAGTTTTTTCGAAAATCACAAAATGGTCTAAAACGTCTCCAAATGCGATTTGAAGCTATTCTAAGCACTTTGGTGTTTTTATGTTAACAAGTTTTTTCGAAAATCACAAAATGGTATAAAGCGTCTCCAAATGCGATGTTAAGCTATTCTAAGCAATTTGGTGTTTTTATGTTAACAAGTTTTTTCGAAAATCACAAAATGGTCTAAAACGTCTCCAAATGCGATTTGAAGCTATTTTAAGCACTTTGGTGTTTTTGTTTTTTAGAGCCGGATTTTTTAATTTCAAACCGGATGCAGCCATATCACGTCTCGAAGATGGTACCGTATAGCCGTCTTTGGTAGCGCGGTTATTGATGTGTATGTGACGTTACATCCGGTCTTATGACGTCATTACAGCTTCTTTCGCTGTACCCCGAGTATTGCACATTCGTGCTTGTTTGTTAATTAATTTGTTTAATTAAGAAGCCACAATGTGTGACACACACCACAGCGTTATGTAGTTATATGCGGCTTCTTGGCGTAGTGGTTATCACGTCTGCTTGACACGCAGAAGGTCCCCGGTTCGAGCCTGGGCGAAACCTTTTTTTTTTCAACTTTATGGTAAAAAGTACTGATAAGGTAATATGATATACAGTATATCTTATTTTTATTATTTTTAAAAATATTTATTTTGTGTAATCGGTAATTATCACTTTTACACATGTTTATCTTGCTTTGTGCTTATTACATAATAATTTATTTGTAATTTAAATGGATTAAAAAACTTTGTGTAACCCACATTTTTGGTGTAAGAGGTTTCGTAGTGTAGTGGTTGTCAAGTCTGCTTAACTCGCAGAAGGTCCCGGTTCGAGCCCTGGCGAAACCTATTTTTCTTTAACTTTATGGTGAAATATACTGTATACGTAAAATGATATAGAGTATATATCGTTTTATTAGTCGGGGTACCTGAGTCTAGGACTCTCTCATCTTTTCCTCTTCTTCTTCCATCCGGACACTATTGAGCAAAAAGTACAATTTATAAAGTAGTACTCCTCCCTTATTCGTTGTAGTATTGAGCTCGGATTTAGCATGAATATACTACAGGGACATGTCCTCAAAGCTATAGAGAGCCGGATATTTTATTTTCATACCGGATGCAGCCATATGACGTCTTGAAGATGGTATCGTATAGCCGTATTTGGTAGCGGGGTTTTTGATGTGTATGTGACGTTACATCCGGTCTTATGACGTCAGTACAGCTTCTTTCGCTGTACCCCGAGTATTGCACATTCGTGCTTGTTTTTGAAAGTGAGATATTTTGAGGGTTGTAAATGTCAGGCCTAAACAAATAAACCTTTTTTAAAATCAGAAACAAAGTTGCATGGCATTATTTTTCATTGATTGATCATTAATTTCATATAAATAGACTATTATCAGCTCTTCAGTTAGCTACTGGTTTGTGGCGTAACGGGTAATACCCAGGTTTGAGTGCTCTCAGTAGCGGGTTCCAACCTCTAGGGATACTGCTTTTTTTTTTTCTTATTGAAAATAATTATTTTTTTTGAAAATGAGATATTTTTTAGGGTTGTGAATGACAGGCCTAAACAAATGGATCTTTTTTAAAATCAGAAACAAAGTTGCATGGCATTATTTTTCATTGATTGATCATTCATTTCATATAAATAGACTATTATCAGCTCTTCAGTCATCTACTGGTTTGTGGCGTAACGGGTAATGCTCAGGTTTGAGTGCTCTGAGTAGTGGGTCGAACCTCTAGGGATATTTTTTTTCTTTTTTTTTAATTGAAAATAAATATTTTTTTTGAAAGTGAGATATTTTGAGGGTTGTAAATGTCAGGCCTAAACAAATAAACCTTTTTTAAAATCAGAAACAAAGTTGCATGGCATTATTTTTCATTGATTGATCATTAATTTCATATAAATATACTATTATCAGCTCTTCAGTTATCTACTGGTTTGTGGCGTAACGGGTAATATCCAGGTTTGAGTGCTCTCAGTAGCGGGTTCCAACCTCTAGGGATATTGCTTTTTTTCTCTTATTGAAAATAAATTTTTTTTTTGAAAATGAGATATTTTTTAGGGTTGTGAATGTCAGGTCTAAACAAATGGATCTTTTTTAAAATCAGAAACAAAGTTGCATGGCATTATTTTTCATTGATTGATCATTCATTTCATATAAATAGACTATTATCAGCTCTTCAGTCATCTACTGGTTTGTGGCCTAACGGGTAATGCTCAGGTTTGAGTGCTCTGAGTAGTGGGTCGAACCTCTAGGGATATTGTTTTTTCTTTTTTTTTTAAATTGAAAATAAATATTGTTTTTTAAAAGTGAGATATTTTGAGGGTTGTAAATGTCAGGCCTAAACAAGTGGACATTTTTAAAAATCAGAAACAAAGTTGCATGGCATTATTTTTCATTGATTGATTATTCATTTCATATATATAGACTAGTATCAGCTACTCAGTCATCTACTGGTTTGTGGCGTAACGGGTAATGCTCAGGTTTTAGTGTTCGCAGTAGTGGGTTCGAACCTCTAGGGATATTTCCTTTCTTTTTTTTTTAATTGAAAATAAATATTTTTTTTGAAAGTGAGATATTTTGAGGGTTGTAAATGTCAGGCCTAAACAAATAAACCTTTTTTAAAATCAGAAACAAAGTTGCATGGCATTATTTTTCATTGATTGATCATTAATTTCATATAAATAGACTATTATCAGCTCTTCAGTTATCTACTGGTTTGTGGCGTAACGGGTAATACCCAGGTTTGAGTGCTCTCAGTAGCGGGTTCCAACCTCTAGGGATACTGCTTTTTTTTTTCTTATTGAAAATAAATATTTTTTTTGAAAATGAGATATTTTTTAGGGTTGTGAATGACAGGCCTAAACAAATGGATCTTTTTTAAAATCAGAAACAAAGTTGCATGGCATTATTTTTCATTGATTGATCATTCATTTCATATAAATAGACTATTATCAGCTCTTGAGTCATCTACTGGTTTGTGGCGTAACGGGTAATGCTCAGGTTTGAGTGCTCTGAGTAGTTGGTCGAACCTCTAGGGATATTTTTTTTCTTTTTTTTTAATTGAAAATAAATATTTTTTTTGAAAGTGAGATATTTTGAGGGTTGTAAATGTCAGGCCTAAACAAATAAACCTTTTTTAAAATCAGAAACAAAGTTGCATGGCATTATTTTTCATTGATTAATCATTAATTTCATATAAATATACTATTATCAGCTCTTCAGTTATCTACTGGTTTGTGGCGTAACGGGTAATATCCAGGTTTGAGTGCTCTCAGTAGCGGGTTCCAACCTCTAGGGATATTGCTTTTTTTCTCTTATTGAAAATAAATTTTTTTTTTGAAAATGAGATATTTTTTAGGGTTGTGAATGTCAGGTCTAAACAAATGGATCTTTTTTAAAATCAGAAACAAAGTTGCATGGCATTATTTTTCATTGATTGATCATTCATTTCATATAAATAGACTATTATCAGCTCTTCAGTCATCTACTGGTTTGTGGCCTAACGGGTAATGCTCAGGTTTGAGTGCTCTGAGTAGTGGGTCGAACCTCTAGGGATATTGTTTTTTCTTTTTTCTTTTAAATTGAAAATAAATATTGTTTTTTAAAAGTGAGATATTTTGAGGGTTGTAAATGTCAGGCCTAAACAAGTGGACATTTTTAAAAATCAGAAACAAAGTTGCATGGCATTATTTTTCATTGATTGATTATTCATTTCATATATATAGACTAGTATCAGCTACTCAGTCATCTACTGGTTTGTGGCGTAACGGGTAATGCTCAGGTTTGAGTGTTCGCAGTAGTGGGTTCGAACCTCTAGGGATATTTCCTTTCTTCTTTTTTTAATTGAAAATAAATATTGTTTTTGAAAGTGAGATATTTTGAGGGTTGCAACTGTCAGGCCTAAACTAGCGAACCTTTTTTAAAATCAGAAACAAAGTTGCATGGCATTATTTTTCATTGATTGATCATCCATTTCATATAAATAGACTATTATCAGCTCTTCAGTCATATACTGGTTTGCGGCGTAACGGGCAATGCTCAGGTTTGAGTGCTCTGAGTAGTGGGTCGAACCTCTAGGGATTCTTTTTTCTTTTTTTTTTAAATTGAAAATAAACATTGTTTTTGAAATGAGATATTTTGAGGGTTGTAAATGTCAGGCCTAAACAAGTGGACCTTTTTTTAAAATCAGAAACAAAGTTGCATGGCATTATTTTTCATTGATTTATTATTTATTTCATATAAATAGAGTATTATCAGCTCTTCAGTCATCTACTGGTTTGTGGCGTAACGGCTAATACTCAAGTTTGAGTGGTCTCACTAGTGGTTCGAACCTCTACGGATATTTTGTTTCTTTTTTTTTTAATTGAAAATAAATATTGTTTTTGAAAGAGAGATATTTTGAGGGTTGTAAATGTCAGGACTAAACAAGTGAACCTTTTTTAAAATCAGAAACAAAGTTGCATGGCATTATTTTTCATTGATTGATCATCCATTTCACATAAATAGACTATTATCAGCTCTTCAGTCATATACTGGTTTGCGGCGTAACGGGTAATGCTCAGGTTTGAGTGATTTCAATAGTGGGTTCGAACTTCTAGGGATATTTCTTTTTTTTTTTTTTTTTTTAAATAAATATTGTTTTTGAAAGTGAGATATTTTTATGGTTTTAAATGTCAAGCCTAACCAAGTGGACCTTTTTTAAATCAGAAACAAAGTTGCATAACATCATTTTACATTGATGGATTATTCAGCATTTCATATAAATAGACTATTATCAGCTCTTCACTCATCTACTGGTTTGTGGCGTAACCGGTAATGCTCAGGTTTGAGTTCTCTCAGTAGTGGGTTCAAACCTCTATGAATATTTTTTTTTCTTTTTTTTTTATTTGAAAATAAATATTGTTTTTGAAAGTGAGATATTTTTATGGTTTTAAATGTCAAGCCTAACCAAGTGGACCTTTTTTTAAATCAGAAACAAAGTTGCATAACATCATTTTACATTGATGGATTATTCAGCATTTCATATAAATAGACTATTATCAGCTCTTCACTCATCTACTGGTTTGTGGCGTAACCGGTAATGCTCAGGTTTGAGTTCTCTCAGTAGTGGGTTCAAACCTCTATGAAATTTTTTTTAATTTTTTTTTTATTTGAAAATAAATATTGTTTTTGAAAGTGAGATATTTTTATGGTTTTAATTGTCAAGCCTAACCAAGTGGACCTTTTTTTAAATCAGATACAAAGTTGCATAACATCATTTTACATTGATGGATCATTCATTTCATATAAATAGACTATTATCAGCTCTTCACTCATCTACTGGTTTGTGGCGTAACCGGTAGTGCTCAGGTTTGAGTTCTCGCAGTAGTGGGTTCGAACCTCTACGAATATTTTTTTTCTTTCTTTTTTTTTTACTTGAAAATAAATATTGTTTTTGAAAGTGAGATATTTTGGGTGTTGTTGCAGGCATAAACAAGTGGACATTTTTTTCAATCAGAAACAAAGTTTCATAACATCATTTTGCATTGATTGATCATTCATTTCATATAAATAGACTGTTATCAGCTCTTCAGTCATATACTGGTTTGTGGTGTAACGGGTAATGCTCAGGCTTGAATGCTCTCAGTAGTGGGTTCGAACCTCTACGAATATTTTTTTTCTTTCTTTTTTTTTACTTGAAAATAAATATTGTTTTTGAAAGTGAGATATTTTGGGTGTTGTTGCAGGCCTAAACAAGTGAACCTTCTTTAAAATCAGAAACAAAGTTGCATGGCATTATTTTTCATTGATTGATCATCCATTTCATATAAATAGACTATTATCAGCTCTTCAGTCATATACTGGTTCGCGGCGTAACGGGTAATGCTCAGGTTTGGGTGATTTCAATAGTGGGTTCGAACTTCTAGGGATATTTTTTTTCTTTTTTTTTTTATTTGAAAATAATATTGTTTTTGAAAGTGACATATTTTTATGGTTTTAAATGTCAAGCCTAACCAAGTGAACCTTTTTTTAAATCAGAAACAAAGTTGAATAACATAATTTTACATTGCTGGATCATTCATTTCATATAAATAGACTATTATCAGCTCGTTCACTCATCTACTGGTTGGTGGCGTAACCGGTAATGTTCAGGTTTGAGTCCTCTCAGTAGTGGGTTCAAACCTCTAGGAATGTTTTTTTGTTTTTTTTTATTTGAAAATAAATATTGTTTTTGAAAGTGAGATATTTTTAGGGTTGTAAATGTCAGGCCTAAACAACTGGACATTTTTTTCAATCAGAAACAAAGTTGCATGGCATTATTTTTCATTGATTGATCATTCATTTCATATAAATAGACTGTTATCAGCTCTTCAGTCATCTACTGGTTTGTGACGTAACCGGTAGTGCTCAGGTTTGAGGTCTCGCAGTAGTGGGTTCGAACCTCTACGAATATTTTTTATCTTTTTTTTTTTTAATTGACAATAAATATTGTTTTTGAAAGTGAGATATTTTGAGGGTTGTAAATGTCAGGCCTAAACAAGTGGACCTTTTTTAAAACCAGAAACAAAGTTGCATGGCATTATTTTTCATTGACTGATCATTCATTTCATATAAATAGACTATTATCAGCTCCTCAGTCATCTACTGGTTTGTGGCGTAACGAATAATGCTCAGGTTTGAGTGCTCTCAGTAGTGTGTTCGAACCTCTAGGGATTTTTTTTTAAAATTGAAAATAAATATAGTTTTTGAAAGTGAGATATTTTGAGGGTTGTAAATGTCAGGCCCTAAACAAGTGGACCTTTTTTAAAATCAGAAACAAAGTTGCATGGCATTTTTTGTCATTGATTTATTATTTATTTCATATAAATAGAGTATTATCAGCTCTTTAGTCATCTACTGGTTTGTGGCGTAACGGCTAATACTCAAGTTTGAGTGCTCTCACTAGTGGGTTCGAACCTCTACGGATATTTTGTTTCTTTTTTTTTTAATTGAAAATAAATATTGTTTTTGAAAGTGAGATATTTTGAGGGTTGTAAATGTCAGGCCTAAACAAGTGAACCTTTTTTAAAATCAGAAACAAAGTTGCATGGCATTATTTTTCATTGATTGATCATCCATTTCATATAAATAGACTATTATCAGCTCTTCAGTCATATACTGGTTTGCGGCGTAACGGGTAATGCTCAGGTTTGAGTGATTTCAATAGTGGGTTCGAACTTCTAGGGATATTTTTTTATTTTTTTTATTTGAAAATAAATATTGTTTTTGAAAGTGAGATATTTTTATGGTTTTAAATGTCAAGCCTAACCAAGTGGACCTTTTTTAAAATCAGAAACAAAGTTGCATAACATCATTTTACATTGATGGATTATTCAGCATTTCATATAAATAGACTATTATCAGCTCTTCACTCATCTACTGGTTTGTGGCGTAACCTGTAATGCTCAGGTTTGAGTTCTCTCAGTAGTGGGTTCAAACCTCTATGAATATTTTTTTTTCTTTTGTTTTTATTTGAAAATAAATATTGTTTTTGAAAGTGAGATATTTTTATGGTTTTAAATGTCAAGCCTAAACAAATGGATCTTTTTTAAAATAAGAAACAAAGTTGCATAACATCATTTTACATTGATGGATCATTCATTTCATATAAATAGACTATTATCAGTAGACTCATCTACTGGTTTGTGGCGTAACGGGTAATACCCAGGTTTGAGTGCTCTGAATAGCGGGTTCCAACCTCTAGGGATATTGCTTTTTTTTTCTTATTGAAAATAATATTTTTTTTTTAAATGAGATATTTTTTAGGGTTGTGAATGTCAGGCCTAAACAAATGGATCTTTTTAAAAATCAGAAACAAAGTTTCATAACATCATTTTACATTGATTGATCATTCATTTCATATAAATAGACTGTTATCAGCTCTTCAGTCATCTACTGGTTTGCGGGGTAACCAGTAGTGCTCAGGTTTGAGTTCTCTCAGTAGTGGGTTCGAACTTCTACGAATATTTTTTTTCTTTTCTTTTTTTTAATTGACAATAAATATTGTTTTTGAAAGTGAGATATTTTGAGGGTTGTAAATGTCAGGCCTAAAAAAGTGGACCTTTTTTAAAATCTGAAACAAAGTTGCATGGCATTATTTTTCATTGATTGATCATTCATTTTATATAAATAGACTATTATCAGCTCCTCAGTCATCTACTGGTTTGTGGCGTAACGGATAATGCTCATGTTTGAGTGCTCTCAGTAGTGGGTTCGAACCTCTAGGGAAAGTGAGATATTTTGAGGGTTGTAAAAATCAGGCCTAAACAAGTGGACCTTTTTTAAAATCAGAAACAAAGTTGCATGGCATTATTTTTCATTGATTGATCATTTATTTCATATATATAGACTATTATCAGCTCCTCAGTCATCTACTGGTTTGTGGCGTAACGGGTAATGCTCAGGTTTGAGTGCTCTCAGTAGTGGGTTCGAACCTATACGGGTACTTTTTTTCTTTTTTTTTTTAATTGAAAATAAATATTGTTTTTGAAAGTGAGATATTTTGAGGGTTGTAAATGTCAGGCCTAAACAAGTGAACCTTTTTTAAAATCAGAAACGAAGTTGTATGGCATTATTTTTCATTGATTGATCATCCATTTCATATAAATAGACTATTATCAGCTCTTCAGTCATATACTGGTTTGCGGCGTAACGGGTAATGCTCAGGTTTGAGTGATTTCAATAGTGGGTTCGAACTTCTAGGGATATTTTTTTTTTTTTTTTTTATTTGAAAATAAATATTGTTTTTGAAAGTGAGATATTTTTATGGTTTTAAATGTCAAGCCTAACCAAGTGGACCTTTTTTAAAATCAGAAACAAAGTTGCATAACATCATTTTACATTGATGGATTATTCAGCATTTCATATAAATAGACTATTATCAGCTCTTCACTCACCTACTGGTTTGTGGCGTAACCGGTAATGCTCAGGTTTGAGTTCTCTCAGATCAGTAGTGGGTTCAAACCTCTATGAATATTTTTTTTTCTTTTTTTTTTATTTGAAAATAAATATTGTTTTTAAAAGTGAGATATTTTTATGGTTTTAAATGTCAAGCCTAACCAAGTGGACCTTTTTTAAAATCAGAAACAAAGTTGCATAACATCATTTTACATTGATGGATCATTCATTTCATATAAATAGACTATTATCAGCTCTTCACTCATCTACTGGTTTGTGGCGTAACCGGTAGTGCTCAGGTTTGAGTTCTCGCAGTAGTGGGTTCGAACTTCTACGAATATTTTTTTTCTTTCTTTTTTTTTAATTGAAAATAAATATTGTTTTTGAAAGTGAGATATTTTGAGGGTTGTAAATGTCAGGCCTAAACAAGTGAACCTTTTTTAAAATCAGAAACAAAGTTGCATGGCATTATTTTTCATTGATTGATCATTAATTTCATATAAATAGACTATTATCAGCTCTTCAGTTATCTACTGGTTTGTGGCGTAACGGGTAATGCCCAGGTTTGAGTGCTCTCGGTAGCGGTCTATTTATATTAAATGAATGATCCATCAATGTAAAATGATGTTATGCAACTTTGTTTCTGATTTAAAAAAAGGTCCACTTGGTTTGGCTTGACATTTAAAACCATAAAAATATCTCACTTTCAAAAACAATATTTATTTTCAAATAAAAAAAAAAAAAAAAAAATATTCATAGAGGTTTGAACCCACTCCTGAGAGACATCAAACCTGAGCATTACCAGTTACGCCACAAACCAGTAGATGAGTGAAGAGCTGATAATAGTCTATTTATATGAAATGAATGATCCATCAATGTAAAATGATGTTATGCAACTTTGTTTCTGATTTAAAAAAAGGTCCACTTTGTTAGGCTTGACATTTAAAACAATAAAAATATCTCACTTTCAAAGACAATATTTATTTTCAAATAAAAAAAAAAGAAAAAAAAATAACATTAGAAACCGTTTTAGACCATTTTGAGCATTTCGATAAAACTTTTCACACAAAAACATCAAAGAGCACAAAATAGCTTAATATAGTATTTAAAAACGTTTTTGACCATTTTGAGCATTTTGACAAAAATTATTCACACTAAACAGCAAAGTGTACAGAATAGCTTCAAATCGCATTTGGAGACGTTTTAGACCATTTTGTGATTTTCGAAAAAACTTGTTAACATAAAAACACCAAAGTGCTAAGAATAGCTTGAAATCGCATTTTGAGACATTTTAGACCATTTTGTGATTTTAGAAAAAATTCGTTAACATAAAAACATCAAAGTGCTTAAAATCACATTAGAAACCGTTTTAGAACATTTTGAGCATTTCGATAAAACTTTTCACACAAAAACATCAAAGAGCACAAAATAGCTTAATATCGTATTTAAAAACGTTTTTGACCATTTTGAGCATTTCGACAAAAATTATTCACACAAAACAGCAAAGTGTACAGAATAGCTTCAAATCGCATTTGGAGACGTTTTAGACCATTTTGTGATTTTCGAAAAAACTTGTTAACATAAAAACACCAAATTGCTTAGAATAGCTTAAAATCGCATTTGGAGACGTTTTACACCATTTTGTGATTTTCGAAAAAACTTGTTAACATAAAAACACCAAAGTGCTTAGAATAGCTTCAAATCGCATTTGGAGACGTTTTACACCATTTTGTGATTTTCGAAAAAACTTGTTAACATAAAAACACCAAATTGCTTAGAATAGCTTCAAATCGCATTTGGAGACGTTTTAGACCATTTTGTGATTTTCTAAAAAAGTTGTTAACATAAAAACACCAAAGTGCTTAGAATAGCTTCAAATCGCATTTGGAGACGTTTTAGACCATTTTGTGACTTTCGAAAAAACTTGTTAACATAAAAACATCAAAGTGTACAGAATAGCTTCAAATCGCATTTTGAGACATTTTAGACCCTTTTGTGATTTTCGAAAAAACTTGGTTACACAAAAACACCAAAGTGCTTAAAATAGCTTCAAATCGCATTTGGAGACGTTTTAGACCATTTTGTGATTTTCGAAAAAACTTGTTAACATAAAAACACCAAAGTGCTTAGAATAGCTTAAAATCGCATTTGGAGACGTTTTAGACCATTTTGTGATTTTCGAAATAACTCGTTACCATAAAAACATCAAAGTGCTTAAAATCACATTAGAAACCGTTTTAGACCATTTTGTGATTTTCTAAAAAAGTTGTTAACATAAAAACACCAAAGTGCTTAGAATAGCTTCAAATCGAATTTTGAGACGTTTTAGACCATTTTGTGATTTTCGAAAAAAACTTGTAAACATAAAAACACCAAAGTGCTTAGAAAAGCTTCAAATCGCATTTGGAGACATTATAGATCCTTTTGTGATTTTCGAAAAAACTTGGTTACACAAAAACACCAAAGTGCTTAAAATAGCTTCAAATCGCATTTGGAGACGTTTTAAACCATTTTGTGATTTTCGAAAAAACTTGTTAACATAAAAACACCAAAGTGCTTAGAATAGCTTCAAATCGCATTTGGAGACGTTTTAGACCATTTTGTGATTTTCGAAAAAACTTGTTAACATAAAAACACCAAAGTGCTTAGAATAGCTTCAAATCGCATTTGGAGACGTTTTAGACCATTTTGTGATTTTCGAAAAAACTTGTTAACATAAAAAACACCAAAGTGCTTAGAATTGCTTCAAATCGCATTTGGAGACGTTTTAGACCATTTTGTAATTTTCTAAAAAAGTTGTTAACATAAAAACATCAAAGTGCTTAAAATCACATTAGAAACCGTTTTAGACCATTTTGAGCATTTCGATAAAACTTTTCACACAAAAACATCAAAGAGCACAAAATAGCTTAATATAGTATTTAAAAACGTTTTTGACCATTTTGAGCATTTTGACAAAAATTATTCACACAAAACAGCAAAGTGCTTAGAATAGCTTCAAATCGCATTTGGAGACGTTTTAGACCATTTTGTGACTTTCGAAAAAACTTGTTAACATAAAAACATCAAAGTGTACAGAATAGCTTCAAATCGCATTTGGAGACATTTTAAACCATTTTGTGATATTCAAAAAAACTCGTTACCATAAAAACACCAAAGTGCTTAGAATTGCTTCAAATCGCATTTGGAGACGTTTTAGACCATTTTGTGATTTTCGAAAAAACTTGTTAACATAAAAACACCAAAGTGCTTAAAATAGCTTCAAATCGCATTTGGAGACGTTTTAGACCATTTTGTGATTTTCGAAAAAACTTGTTAACATAAAAACACCAAAGTGCTTAGAATAGCTTAAAATCGCATTTGGAGACGTTTTAGACCATTTTGTGATTTTCGAAATAACTCGTTACCATAAAAACATCAAAGTGCTTAAAATCACATTAGAAACCGTTTTAGACCATTTTGTGATTTTCTAAAAAAGTTGTTAACATAAAAACACCAAAGTGCTTAGAATAGCTTCAAATCGAATTTTGAGACGTTTTAGACCATTTTGTGATTTTCGAAAAAAACTTGTAAACATAAAAACACCAAAGTGCTTAGAAAAGCTTCAAATCGCATTTGGAGACATTATAGATCCTTTTGTGATTTTCGAAAAAACTTGGTTACACAAAAACACCAAAGTGCTTAAAATAGCTTCAAATCGCATTTGGAGACGTTTTAAACCATTTTGTGAATTTCGAAAAAACTTGTTAACATAAAAACACCAAAGTGCTTAGAATAGCTTCAAATCGCATTTGGAGACGTTTTAGACCATTTTGTGATTTTCGAAAAAACTTGTTAACATAAAAACACCAAAGTGCTTAGAATAGCTTCAAATCGCATTTGGAGACGTTTTAGACCATTTTGTGATTTTCGAAAAAACTTGTTAACATAAAAAACACCAAAGTGCTTAGAATTGCTTCAAATCGCATTTGGAGACGTTTTAGACCATTTTGTAATTTTCTAAAAAAGTTGTTAACATAAAAACATCAAAGTGCTTAAAATCACATTAGAAACCGTTTTAGACCATTTTGAGCATTTCGATAAAACTTTTCACACAAAAACATCAAAGAGCACAAAATAGCTTAATATAGTATTTAAAAACGTTTTTGACCATTTTGAGCATTTTGACAAAAATTATTCACACAAAACAGCAAAGTGTACAGAATAGCTTCAAATCGCATTTGGAGACGTTTTAGACCATTTTGTGATTTTCGAAATAACTCGTTACCATAAAAACACCAAAGTGCTTAGAAAAGCTTCAAATCGCATTTGGAGACATTTTAAACCATTTTGTGATATTCAAAAAAACTCGTTACCATAAAAACACCAAAGTGCTTAGAATTGCTTCAAATCGCATTTGGAGACGTTTTAGACCATTTTGTGATTTTCGAAAAAACTTGTTAACATAAAAACACCAAAGTGCTTAGAATAGCTTCAAATCGCATTTGGAGACGTTTTACACCATTTTGTGATTTTCGAAAAACTTGTTAACATAAAAACACCAAATGGCTTGTCGATAACAAACTATCTATCAATATCAGTAAAACTGAATCTATCATATTTTGTACCCAAAAACGACTTCAACGTTTACGATCTTTCAATATTATTTCTCATGGCCTTACTTTAACGGGTTCTAAGTCAGTAAAATATTTAGGTATAGAACTTGATAGTTCTGCCTCTTGTAACAACATCGCCAAAAGTGTTATAAAAAAGGCGAATAGTAGATTAAGGTATTTATATCGTCAGGCTAGTTGCTTGGACAAAAACACAAAAAAACTGTTATGCTCTGCCTTAATTCAATGCTTGTTTGATTACTGTGCTTCGACTTGGTATGAAGGTATTGACAAAGTTTTGAAGCAAAAACTACAGACCACTCAGAACAAATTTGTGCGTTTTATTTACGGTTTCGGACCACGATCTCATATTGGTCAGAAGGAGTTATCAGACATTGGCATGCTTAAGGTGGAAAGTAGAGTAAAATTTCTCAGGCTTTGTAATGTTCATAAAATTGTCAATAACAATGCAGCTCCATATCTATCTGAACATTTCTCACGGACATCCACAATCCACACACATAACACACGCCAACGTAATGTTAATCTGGTTTTACCTCTACTTAAAGGAAATAAACAGTCTCATTCTACTTTTTTCTTCTCTGCCATCAAAGACTGGAACGCTCTTCCATCAAACTTAAAATTAATTTCCAACTTAACTACCTTCAAATCTCATATTAAAAAACATTTTGAACGCAATATTTTATATTTAGAATAATTTTGATAACTATAATGGTCTTGATTACGTGCAATTTTTCTTATTTCTTGTTTGCTTTCTCTTTTAATTTTTCTGTTTTACTGGGCTTTATTTTAATGTATATTTATATATTTTTAGTTTTATTAATGTTGTATTTTCTCTTGTTTGTTATGTGCAATTTGGACCCCATTGGAAATGGGCTGGTTTTTCCGGCCTAATGGGTGTTCCTGATGCTCGTTATTTTGTCTTTTGTCTGTTTGTTATTTTAATGTTGAGCATCAAATAAATTCAATCAATCAATCAATCAGAATAGCTTCAAATCGCATTTGGAGACGTTTTAGACCATTTTGTGATTTTCGAAAAAACTTGTTAACATAAAAACACCAAAGTGCTAAGAATAGCTTGAAATCGCATTTGGAGACATTTTAGACCATTTTGTGATTTTCGAAAAAACTTGTTAACATAAAAACACCAAAGTGCTTAGAATAGCTTCAAATCGCATTTGGAGACGTTTTAGACCATTTTGTGACTTTCGAAAAAACTTGTTAACATAAAAACATCAAAGTGTACAGAATAGCTTCAAATCGCATTTTGAGACATTTTAGACCCTTTTGTGATTTTCGAAAAAACTTGGTTACACAAAAACACCAAAGTGCTTAAAATAGCTTCAAATCGCATTTGGAGACGTTTTAGACCATTTTGTGATTTTCGAAAAAACTTGTTAACATAAAAACACCAAAGTGCTTAGAATAGCTTAAAATCGCATTTGGAGACGTTTTAGACCATTTTGTGATTTTCGAAATAACTCGTTACCATAAAAACACCAAAGTGCTTTTAATTGCTTCAAATCGCATTTGGAGACGTTTTAGACCATTATGTGATTTTCTAAAAAAGTTGTTAACATAAAAACATCAAAGTGCTTAAAATCACATTAGAAACCGTTTTAGACCATTTTGAGCATTTCGATAAAACTTTTCACACAAAAACATCAAAGAGCACAAAATAGCTTAATATAGTATTTAAAAACGTTTTTGACCATTTTGAGCATTTTGACAAAAATTATTCACACTAAACAGCAAAGTGTACAGAATAGCTTCAAATCGCATTTGGAGACGTTTTAGACCATTTTGTGATTTTCGAAAAAACTTGTTAACATAAAAACATCAAAGTGTACAGAATAGCTTCAAATCGCTTTTTGAGACATTATAGACCCTTTTGTGATTTTCGAAAAAACTTGGTTCCACAAAAACACCAAAGTGCTTAAAATAGCTTCAAATCGCATTTGGAGACGTTTTAGACCATTTTGTGATTTTCGAAAAAACTTGTTAACATAAAAACACCAAAGTGCTTAGAATAGCTTCAAATCGCATTTGGAGGTTTTAGACCAATTTGTGATTTTCGAAAAAACTTGTAAACATAAAAACACCAAAGTGCTTAGAAAAGCTTCAAATCGCATTTGGAGACATTTTAGACCATTTTGTGATATTCAAAAAAACTCGTTACCATAAAAACACCAAAGTGCTTAGAATTGCTTCAAATCGCATTTGGAGACGTTTTAGACCATTTTGTGATTTTCTAAAAAAGTTGTTAACATAAAAACATCAAAGTGCTTAAAATCACATTAGAAACCGTTTTAGACCATTTTGTGATTTTCTAAAAAAGTTGTTAACATAAAAACACCAAAGTGCTTAGAATAGCTTCAAATCGAATTTGGAGACGTTTTAGACCATTTTGTGATTTTCGAAAAAACTTGTAAACATAAAAACACCAAAGTGCTTAGAAAAGCTTCAAATCGCATTTGGAGACGTTTTAGACCATTTTGTGATTTTCGAAAAAACTTGTTAACATAAAAGCATCAAAGTGTACAGAATAGCTTCAAATCGCATTTTGAGACATTATAGATCCTTTTGTGATTTTCGAAAAAACTTGGTTACACAAAAACACCAAAGTGCTTAAAATAGCTTCAAATCGCATTTGGAGACGTTTTATACCAATTTGTGATTTTCGAAAAAACTTGTTAACATAAAAACACCAAAGTGCTTAGAATAGCTTCAAATCGCATTTGGAGACGTTTTAGACCATTTTGTGATTTTCGAAAAAACTTGTTAACATAAAAACACCAAATTGCTTATAATAGCTTCAAATCGCATTTGGAGACGTTTTAGACCATTTTGTGATTTTCGAAAAAACTTGTTAACATAAAAAACACCAAAGTGCTTAGAATTGCTTCAAATCGCATTTGGAGACGTTTTAGACCATTTTGTAATGTTCTAAAAAAGTTGTTAACATAAAAACATCAAAGTGCTTAAAATCACATTAGAAACCGTTTTAGACCATTTTGAGCATTTCGATAAAACTTTTCACACAAAAACATCAAAGAGCACAAAATAGCTTAATATAGTATTTAAAAACGTTTTTGACCATTTTGAGCATTTTGACAAAAATTATTCACACTAAACAGCAAAGTGTACAGAATAGCTTCAAATCGCATTTGGAGACGTTTTAGACCATTTTGTGATTTTCGAAAAAACTTGTTAACATAAAAACACCAAAGTGCTAAGAATAGCTTGAAATCGCATTTTGAGACATTTTAGACCATTTTGTGATTTTCGAAAAAAGTCGTTAACATAAAAACATCAAAGTGCTTAAAATCACATTAGAAACCGTTTTAGAACATTTTGAGCATTTCGATAAAACTTTTCACACAAAAACATCAAAGAGCACAAAATAGCTTAATATCGTATTTAAAAACGTTTTTGACCATTTTGAGCATTTCGACAAAAATTATTCACACAAAACAGCAAAGTGTACAGAATAGCTTCAAATCGCATTTGGAGACGTTTTAGACCATTTTGTGATTTTCGAAAAAACTTGTTAACATAAAAACACCAAATTGCTTAGAATAGCTTAAGATCGCATTTGGAGACGTTTTACACCATTTTGTGATTTTCGAAAAAACTTGTTAACATAAAAACACCAAAGTGCTTAGAATAGCTTCAAATCGCATTTGGAGACGTTTTAGACCATTTTGTGATTTTCGAAAAAACTTGTTAACATAAAAACACCAAAGTGCTTAGAATAGCTTCAAATCGCATTTGGAGACGTTTTAGACCATTTTGTGATTTTCGAAAAAACTTGTTAACATAAAAAACACCAAAGTGCTTAGAATTGCTTCAAATCGCATTTGGAGACGTTTTAGACCATTTTGTGATTTTCGAAAAAAGTTGTTAACATAAAAACACCAAAGTGCTTAGAATAGCTTCAAATCGCATTTGGAGACGTTTTAGACCATTTTGTGACTTTCGAAAAAACTTGTTAACATAAAAACATCAAAGTGTACAGAATAGCTTCAAATCGCATTTTGAGACATTTTAGACCCTTTTGTGATTTTCGAAAAAACTTGGTTACACAAAAACACCAAAGTGCTTAAAATAGCTTCAAATCGCATTTGGAGACGTTTTAGACCATTTTGTGATTTTCGAAAAAACTTGTTAACATAAAAACACCAAAGTGCTTAGAATAGCTTAAAATCGCATTTGGAGACGTTTTAGACCATTTTGTGATTTTCGAAATAACTCGTTACCATAAAAACATCAAAGTGCTTAAAATCACATTAGAAACCGTTTTAGACCATTTTGTGATTTTCTAAAAAAGTTGTTAACATAAAAACACCAAAGTGCTTAGAATAGCTTCAAATCGAATTTTGAGACGTTTTAGACCATTTTGTGATTTTCGAGAAAAACTTGTAAACATAAAAACACCAAAGTGCTTAGAAAAGCTTCAAATCGCATTTGGAGACATTATAGATCCTTTTGTGATTTTCGAAAAAACTTGGTTACACAAAAACACCAAAGTGCTTAAAATAGCTTCAAATCGCATTTGGAGACGTTTTAAACCATTTTGTGATTTTCGAAAAAACTTGTTAACATAAAAACACCAAAGTGCTTAGAATAGCTTCAAATTGCATTTGGAGACGTTTTAGACCATTTTGTGATTTTCGAAAAAACTTGTTAACATAAAAACACCAAAGTGCTTAGAATAGCTTCAAATCGCATTTGGAGACGTTTTAGACCATTTTGTGATTTTCGAGAAAACTTGTTAACATAAAAAACACCAAAGTGCTTAGAATTGCTTCAAATCGCATTTGGAGACGTTTTAGACCATTTTGTGATTTTCGAAAAAACTTGTTAACATAAAAACACCAAAGTGCTTAGAATAGCTTCAAATCGCATTTGGAGACGTTTTAGACCATTTTGTGATTTTCGAAAAAAGTTGTTAACATAAAAACATCAAAGTGCTTAAAATCACATTAGAAACCGTTTTAGACCATTTTGAGCATTTCGATAAAACTTTTCACACAAAAACATCAAAGAGCACAAAATAGCTTAATATAGTATTTAAAAACGTTTTTGACCATTTTGAGCATTTTGACAAAAATTATTCACACAAAACAGCAAAGTGTACAGAATAGCTTCAAATCGCATTTGGAGACGTTTTAGACCATTTTGTGATTTTCGAAATAACTCGTTACCATAAAAACACCAAAGTGCTTAGAAAAGCTTCAAATCGCATTTGGAGACATTTTAAACCATTTTGTGATATTCAAAAAAACTCGTTACCATAAAAACACCAAAGTGCTTAGAATTGCTTCAAATCGCATTTGGAGACGTTTTAGACCATTTTGTGATTTTCGAAAAAACTTGTTAACATAAAAACACCAAAGTGCTTAGAATAGCTTCAAATCGCATTTGGAGACGTTTTACACCATTTTGTGATTTTCTAAAAAAGTTGTTAACATAAAAACATCAAAGTTCTTAAAATCACATTAGAAACCGTTTTAGACCATTTTGAGCATTTCGATAAAACTTTTCACACAAAAACATCAAAGAACACAAAATAGCTTAATATAGTATTTAAAAACGTTTTTGACCATTTTGAGCATTTTGACAAAAATTATTCACACAAAACAGCAAAGTGTACAGAATAGCTTCAAATCGCATTTGGAGACGTTTTAGACCATTTTGTGATTTTCGAAAAAACTTGTTAACATAAAAACATCAAAGTGTACAGAATAGCTTCAAATCGCATTTTGAGACATTATAGACATTTTGTGATTTTCGAAAAAACTTGTAAACATAAAAACACCAAAGTGCTTAGAAAAGCTTCAAATCGCATTTGGAGACATTTTAGACCATTTTGTGATTTTCGAAAAAACTTGTTAACATAAAAAGACAAAAGTGCTTAGAATAGCTTCAAATCGCATTTGGAGACGTTTTAGACCATTTTGTGATTTTCGAAAAAACTTGTTAACATAAAAACACCAAATTGCTTAGAATAGCTTCAAATCGCATTTGGAGACGTTTTACACCATTTTGTGATTTTCGAAAAAACTTGTTAACATAAAAACACCAAAGTGCTTAGAATAGCTTAAAATCGCATTTGGAGGCGTTTTATACCATTTTGTGATTTTCGAAAAAACTTGTTAACATAAAAACACCAAAGTGCTTAGAATAGCTTCAAATCGCATTTGAAGACGTTTTAGACCATTTTGTGATTTTCGAAAAAAGTTGTTAACATAAAAACACCAAAGTGCTTAGAATAGCTTAAAATCGCATTTGGAGACGTTTTATACCATTTTGTGATTTTCGAAAAAACTTGTTAACATAAAAACACCAAAGTGCTTAGAATAGCTTCAAATCGCATTTGGAGACGTTTTAGACCATTTTGTGACTTTCGAAAAAAATTCTGTACACTTTGCTGTTTTGTGTGAATAATTTTTGTCGAATGCTCAAAATGGTCAAAAACGTTTTTAAATACGATATTAAGCTATTTTGTGCTCTTTGATGTTTTTTTGTGTGAACAGTTTTATCGAAATGCTCAAAATGGTCTCAAACGGTTTCTAATGTGATTTTAAGCACTTTGGTGTTTTTATGTTAACAAGTTTTTTCGAAAATCACAAAATGGTCTAAAACGTCTCCAAATGTGATTTGAAGCTATTCTAAACACTTTGGTGTTTTTATGTTAACAAGTTTTTTCGAAAATCACAAATTGGTCTAAAATATCTCCAAATGCGATTTGAAGCTATTTTAAGCACTTTGGTGTTTTTGTGTAACCAAGTTTTTTCGAAAATCACAAAAGGGTCTAAAATGTCTCCAAATGCGATTTTAAGCTATTCTGTACACTTTGATGTTTTTATGTTAACAAGTTTTTTCGAAAGTCACAAAATGGTCTAAAACGTCTCCAAATGCGATTTGAAGCTATTCTAAGCACTTTGGTGTTTTTATGTTAACAAGTTTTTTCGAAAATCACAAAATGGTGTAAAACGTCTCCAAATGCGATTTTAAGCTATTCTAAGCAATTTGGTGTTTTTATGTTAACAAGTTTTTTCGAAAATCACAAAATGGTCTAAAACGTCTCCAAATGCGATTTGAAGCTATTCTGTACACTTTGCTGTTTTGTGTGAATAGTTTTTGTCGAAATGCTCAAAATGGTCAAAAACGTTTTTAAATACGATATTAAGCTATTTTGTGCTCTTTGATGTTTTTGTGTGAAAAGTTTTATCGAAATTCTCAAAATGGTCTAAAACGGTTTCTAATGTGATTTTAAGCACTTTGATGTTTTTATGTTAGCGAATTTTTTCGAAAATCACAAAATGGTCTAAAATGTCTCCAAATGCGATTTCAAGCTATTCTTAGCACTTTGGTGTTTTTATGTTAACAAGTTTTTTCGAAAATCACAAAATGGTCTAAAACGTCTCCAAATGCGATTTGAAGCTATTCTAAGCACTTTGGTGTTTTTATGTTAATAACTTTTTTAGAAAATCACAAAATGGTCTAAAACGGTTTCTAATGTGATTTTAAGGACTTTGATGTTTTTATGTTAACAACTTTTTTAGAAAATCACAAAATGGTCTAAAACGTCTCCAAATGCGATTTGAAGCTATTCTGTACACTTTGCTGTTTAGTGTGAATAATTTTTGTCAAAATGCTCAAAATGGTCAAAAACGTTTTTAAATACTATATTAAGCTATTTTGTGCTCTTTGATGTTTTTGTGTGAAAAGTTTTATCGAAATGCTCAAAATGGTCTAAAACGGTTTCTAATGTGATTTTAAGCACTTTCTAAGCACTTTGGTGTTTTTATGGTAACGAGTTCTTTTGAATATCACAAAATGGTCTAAAATGTCTCAAAATGCGATTTGAAGCTATTCTGTACACTTTGATGTTTTTATGTTAACAAGTTTTTCGAAAGTCACAAAATGGTCTAAAACGTCTCCAAATGCGATTTGAAGCTATTCTAAGCACTTTGGTGTTTTTATGTTAACAACTTTTTTCGAAAATCACAAAATGGTCTAAAACGTCTCCAAATGCGATTTGAAGCTATTTTAAGCACTTTGGTGTTTTTGTGGAACCAAGTTTTTTCGAAAATCACAAAAGGGTCTATATTGTCTCAAAAAGCGATTTGAAGCTATTCTGTACACTTTGATGTTTTTATGTTAACAAGTTTTTTCGAAAATCAAAAAATGGTCTAAAACGTCTCCAAATGCGATTTGAAGCTATTCTGTACACTTTGCTGTTTAGTGTGAATAATTTTTGTCAAAATGCTCAAAATGGTCAAAAACGTTTTTAAATACTATATTAAGCTATTTTGTGCTCTTTGATGTTTTTGTGTGAAAAGTTTTATCGAAATGCTCAAAATGGTCTAAAACGGTTTCTAATGTGATTTTAAGCACTTTGATGTTTTTATGTTAACAACTTTTTTAGAAAATCACAAAATGGTCTAAAACGTTTCCAAATGCGATTTGAAGCAATTATAAGCACTTAGGTGTTTTTATGGTAACGAGTTATTTCGAAAATCACAAAATGGTCTAAAACGTCTCCAAATGCGATTTGAAGCTATTTTAAGCACTTTGGTGTTTTTGTGGAACCAAGTTTTTTCGAAAATCACAAAAGGGTCTATAATGTCTCAAAAAGCGATTTGAAGCTATTCTGTACACTTTGATGTTTTTATGTTAACAAGTTTTTTCGAAAATCACAAAATGGTGTAAAACGTCTCCAAATGCGATTTTAAGCTATTCTAAGCAATTTTGTGTTTTTATGTTAACAAGTTTTTTCGAAAATCACAAAATGGTCTAAAACGTCTCCAAATGCGATTTGAAGCAATTCTGTACACTTTGCTGTTTTGTGTGAATAATTTTTGTCGAAATGCTCAAAATGGTCAAAAACGTTTTTAAATACGATATTAAGCTATTTTGTGCTCTTTGATGTTTTTGTGTGAAAAGTTTTATCGAAATGCTCAAAATGGTCTAAAACGGTTTCTAATGTGATTTTAAGCACTTTGATGTTTTTATGTTAACGAATTTTTTCGAAAGTCACAAAATGGTCTAAAACGTCTCCAAATGCGATTTGAAGCTATTCTAAGCACTTTGGTGTTTTTATGTTAACAAGTTTTTTCGAAAATCACAAAATGGTGTAAAACGTCTCCAAATGCGATTTGAAGCTATTCTAAGCACTTTGGTGTTTTTATGTTAACAAGTTTTTTCGAAAATCACAAAATGGTGTAAAACGTCTCCAAATGCGATTTTAAGCTATTCTAAGCAATTTGGTGTTTTTATGTTAACAAGTTTTTTCGAAAATCACAAAATGGTCTAAAACGTCTCCAAATGCGATTTGAAGCTATTCTGTACACTTTGCTGTTTTGTGTGAATAGTTTTTGTCGAAATGCTCAAAATGGTCAAAAACGTTTTTAAATACGATATTAAGCTATTTTGTGCTCTTTGATGTTTTTGTGTGAAAAGTTTTATCGAAATGCTCAAAATGGTCTAAAACGGTTTCTAATGTGATTTTAAGCACTTTGATGTTTTTATGTTAACGAATTTTTTCGAAAGTCACAAAATGGTCTAAAACGTCTCCAAATGCGATTTGAAGCTATTCTAAGCACTTTGGTGTTTTTATGTTAACAAGTTTTTTCGAAAATCACAAAATGGTGTAAAACGTCTCCAAATGCGATTTGAAGCTATTCTAAGCACTTTGGTGTTTTTATGTTAACAAGTTTTTTCGAAAATCACAAAATGGTGTAAAACGTCTCCAAATGCGATTTTAAGCTATTCTAAGCAATTTGGTGTTTTTATGTTAACAAGTTTTTTCGAAAATCACAAAATGGTCTAAAACGTCTCCAAATGCGATTTGAAGCTATTCTGTACACTTTGCTGTTTTGTGTGAATAGTTTTTGTCGAAATGCTCAAAATGGTCAAAAACGTTTTTAAATACGATATTAAGCTATTTTGTGCTCTTTGATGTTTTTGTGTGAAAAGTTTTATCGAAATGCTCAAAATGGTCTAAAACGGTTTCTAATGTGATTTTAAGCACTTTGATGTTTTTATGTTAACGAATTTTTTTCGAAAATCACAAAATGGTCTAAAATGTCTCCAAATGCGATTTCAAGCTATTCTTAGCACTTGGGTGTTTTTATGTTAACAAGTTTTTTCGAAAATCAGAAAATGGTCTAAAACGTCTCCAAATGCGATTTGAAGCTATTCTAAGCAATTTGGTGTTTTTATTTTAACAAGTTTTTTTGAAAATCACAAAATGGTCTAAAACGTCTCCAAATGCGATTTTAAGCTATTCTAAGCAATTTGGTGTTTTTATGTTAACAAGTTTTTTCGAAAATCACAAAATGGTCGAAAATGTCACAAAATGCGATTTGAAGCTATTCTAAGCACTTTGGTGTTTTTATGTTAACAAGTTTTTTTCGAAAATCACAAAATGGTCTAAAACGTCTCCAAATGCGATTTGAAGCTATTCTGTACACTTTGCTGTTTTGTGTGAATAATTTTTGTCGAAATGCTCAAAATGGTCAAAAACGTTTTTAAATACGATATTAAGCTATTTTGTGCTCTTTGATGTTTTTGTGTGAAAAGTTTTATCGAAATGCTCAAAATGGTCTCAAACGGTTTCTAATGTGATTTGAAGCTATTCTAAGCAATTTGGTGTTTTTATTTTAACAAGTTTTTTCGAAAATCACAAAATGGTCTAAAACGTCTCCAAATGCGATTTTAAGCTATTCTAAGCAATTTGGGGTTTTTATGTTAACAAGTTTTTTCGAAAATCACAAAATGGTCTAAAACGTCTCCAAATGCGATTTGAAGCTGTTTTCAGCACTTTGGTGTTTTTGTGTAACCAAGTTTTTTCGAAAATCACAAAAGGGTCTAAAATGTCTCAAAATACGATTTGAAGCTATTCTGTACACTTTGATGTTTTTATGTTAACAAGTTTTTTCGAAAGTCACAAAATGGTCTAAAACGTCTCCAAATGCGATTTTAAGCTATTCTAAGCAATTTGGTGTTTTTATGTTAACAAGTTTTTTCGAAAATCACAAAATGCTCTAAAACGTCTCCAAATGCGATTTGAAGCTATTCTGTACACTTTACTGTTTTTTGTGAATAATTTTTGTCGAAATGCTCAAAATGGTCTAAAACGTTTTTAAATACGATATTAAGCTATTTTGTGCTCTTTGATGTTTTTGTGTGAAAAGTTTTATCGAAATGCTCAAAATGTTCTAAAACGGTTTCTAATGTGATTTTAAGCACTTTGATGTTTTTATGTTAACGAATTTTTTCGAAAATCACAAAATGGTCTAAAACGTCTCACAATGCGATTTGAAGCTATTCTAAGCAATTTGGTGTTTTTATGTTAACAAGTTTTTTCGACAATCACAAAATGGTCTAAAACGTCTCCAAATGCGATTTGAAGCTTTTCTAAGCACTTTGGTGTTTTTATGTTTACAAGTTTTTTCGAAAATCACAAAATTGTCTAAAACGTCTCCAAATGCGATTTGAAGCTATTCTAAGCACTTTGGTGTTTTTATGTTAACAACTTTTTTAGAAAATCACAAAATGGTCTAAAACGTCTCCAAATGCGATTTGAAGCTATTTTAAGCACTTTGGTGTTTTTGTGGAACCAAGTTTTTTCGAAAATCACAAAAGGGTCTATATTGTCTCAAAAAGCGATTTGAAGCTATTCTGTACACTTTGATGTTTTTATGTTAACAAGTTTTTTCGAAAATCAAAAAATGGTCTAAAACGTCTCCAAATGCGATTTGAAGCTATTCTGTACACTTTGCTGTTTAGTGTGAATAATTTTTGTCAAAATGCTCAAAATGGTCAAAAACGTTTTTAAATACTATATTAAGCTATTTTGTGCTCTTTGATGTTTTTGTGTGAAAAGTTTTATCGAAATGCTCAAAATGGTCTAAAACGGTTTCTAATGTGATTTTAAGCACTTTGATGTTTTTATGTTAACAACTTTTTTAGAAAATCACAAAATGGTCTAAAACGTCTCCAAATGCGATTTGAAGCAATTATAAGCACTTAGGTGTTTTTATGGTAACGAGTTATTTCGAAAATCACAAAATGGTCTAAAACGTCTCCAAATGCGATTTGAAGCTATTTTAAGCACTTTGGTGTTTTTGTGGAACCAAGTTTTTTCGAAAATCACAAAAGGGTCTATAATGTCTCAAAAAGCGATTTGAAGCTATTCTGTACACTTTGATGTTTTTATGTTAACAAGTTTTTTCGAAAATCACAAAATGGTGTAAAACGTCTCCAAATGCGATTTTAAGCTATTCTAAGCAATTTTGTGTTTTTATGTTAACAAGTTTTTTCGAAAATCACAAAATGGTCTAAAACGTCTCCAAATGCGATTTGAAGCAATTCTGTACACTTTGCTGTTTTGTGTGAATAATTTTTGTCGAAATGCTCAAAATGGTCAAAAACGTTTTTAAATACGATATTAAGCTATTTTGTGCTCTTTGATGTTTTTGTGTGAAAAGTTTTATCGAAATGCTCAAAATGGTCTAAAACGGTTTCTAATGTGATTTTAAGCACTTTGATGTTTTTATGTTAACGAATTTTTTCGAAAATCACAAAATAGTCTAAAATGTCTCCAAATGCAATTTCAAGCTATTCTTAGCACTTTGGTGTTTTTATGTTAACAAGTTTTTTCGAAAATCAGAAAATGGTCTAAAACGTCTCCAAATGCGATTTGAAGCTATTCTAAGCAATTTGGTGTTTTTATGTTAACAAGTTTTTTCGAAAATCACAAAATGGTCTAAAACGTCTCCAAATGCGATTTGAAGCTTTTCTAAGCACTTAGGCCTTACGGCGAAGCTGAAATGATGCCTGGAAAAGCAATCCCGTTCCTCATCAAGCATAATACTTTTTTACCACATATACTGTTCTAAATAAATACTAATAGTACAAAAAGTAAAAGTTCCACAAAAAAATACCTGGCGTTTGGTAGAAAATTACGGTTAAAGTTGGTAAATATGCCAACGATTTCTTACGAAATAGCGAGGCTGAAACAACTGGTGGCGCACTATAACTAGACTGTACTATTATTATCACGATTTATAAGAAATATATAGGCAAGTTATTTATTATCAAAATAGATTTATTCTTTATTTTTTTAAATAAATTTGGTGAATACAAATTTATATTAACTCTAAAATTGAAATTTAGAGTTAATAATTATCCCCCGACATTAAAACATTTATAATTACAAATGGCTTCAACTGTTCGTATAATGGTTTCTCCCGACAGGTAGGCTATTAATAGCAGTAGAAATACAGCAGCAATATTATGCGAAGTTTATACCGTAGGATGTACATAGTGACTGATATGATTTAACTGTGAAACATTTAGAACACATATTCCTAGTAATAAACACCAATGCAATAGTAAATTTAAATTATTAAATAAAATACAAACATCAAATATTTGTTTTGTTTCAATGTAATTGTATTTATTCTCATGGTTAATATTTTTCTTTATATTCTCATGGTTACACAATTTCTTTTAATGGTTACACAATTTCTTTATATTCTCATAGTTACTATTTTTCTTTATATTCTCATGGTTACAGTTTTTATTATTATATTCTCGTGGTTACATTATTTATTTATATTCTCATGGTTTCCATTTTGTTTTCATTTTTTTTAAATCTTTTTTTTTTATTCACATGTTCACAGTTTCTGTTTGCATAACCATGGTTAGTGTTTCACATTGGTTATAGTGTAGGCCTATTACATTACAGTTACTTTTTATGATGATTTTGTTGCATTCAAAACCGTATAAACTATATTTCATATTCATCTTCCTCATAGTCTAATTCACCATAGTCTAATTCATCATCTTCAATGCCATAGTCTGGTGTGTCTTCTTTTTCTTCTTCTCTTGTCCTGTTTTCACACTCATCTCATTCACACTCGAACAGTTAATCCTAGAGCAAGTGACTTTGGAGTCTGCCTTCTTCCTTTCCAAGCAAGGTACAGGATGTCCTGGCATATCGATAAAATTTTCGTTCGAGTTTCTTCAGTAACATCTGAAAATGAGGTTTGTATAGTATCTTCTGCAGCACCAACACACTTTGCGATTAGATTAAACAACTCATATGGCACAATTTCAGATATGTCAACATCATTAATGTCCGCTGCTCTTGGAGGCCATTCACTCTGCATACCTTTGTTTGATTTGATGGCATTATTTACTATCGTACCTGCAAGTACATTTTATAGCATTGGGTGAATGAAACATAGTAATAATAAATTTATATAAAGCATATACTGTATTGTGTACAGCATTTATGATCGACACCACTTACTATCATAACAGTTTTGTTTTTTGAGTGCATACAGCTTTCACCTCTTTGATCCACAGCATTTCCTTAATTATGCAATAACATTTATTGTTGTTATTTAAAAATAAACCAATATATACCAGTTATTGTATTTTAACCGTACCTGCAAAATATAGAGTCCTTAGTTTGTCTCTATTGTCACCATCAGTGGAGATTTCGTGTGTTGTAGAAGTAGTTGGAATATCTATGTCATACTTTGATGATTCATCTGTCTCCGTTGTACTTTTTCCTGATGACAAAAATGGACCAGGGGATACATTGCTAAAGTACACCAGAACTGATTCATTTCTAATTAAGAAAAAATAAATAAAATATTTAGTTTGACCAATCCACAAAAAGATTTTTTTTTTAAATTATCCCTGGTGAAATAATCATTTAATATAAACACACTAAGCAACTAACCTTCTTGTGGGTGAATGAAAAATTAGGTTAGGATAATCCATCCTGAGCTTCTTCTTCAACACGTCTGATCTATAAATAACACATTAATTGATTATAGTTAATTGTAACACAGATACAATGAAGAAATTATTACAGTAACTGGATCTCAAAAATATTACAATTATTTCATCGTTTTTAAGAAGGGATCGACAGCCTACCTTATAGTTGACAAGTAAACTTTTTCTGTTTTTTCAATTGATTTCATGAAAAGCTTTTGGAGTTTTGCGAGTCTTAGTATCTCCTGTCCATACTGTAACCGTTTATCAATTACATCTCTGCAAAATACCTTATAGCTTTGCTTATATGTTAAAAAAACACTTTCCAATTCCCTGTAAATAATAATAAATATTATTAAAATATATTTTATAGATTTTGGTGTTTAAAAATTCAACATTTAGACTGAAGCAAATAAAAAAAAAATTAAAAATGTAAATTAAAAAAACCAACAGAGTTTTAGAAAGTTACGTTTTACTCACTTTCCAGAATCATGTCGTTTACGTGAATTAACAACTATTTTGGTGTAGTTTTTGTAACATTGGTCATGATATCGCACTTCAATACAAGCACAGCTTTTGCCTCAAATGTCTTTTAAAATACTTTCGTCTTCTCATTTCTGCAGCTTTTCGCAACATTCCTGTCATAAATCAAATCAACAAAAGCAATAGTGTGTAATTCCTAAATGATTGAAATGATATTTTGTTATGCATAACTACAGCATGGAGATATAAAATGTATAGCTCCATGATTACACTATATAGCAAAGGTTCACATGGAAGAAATGTCCTGGAACACCTCATTATGTTGTACAGTAGGAAGGTTTTCTAATTGGATTACAACAGTTGAGCCTGCAAAACTCATTATAGGATGGGGATTAGAAAGCAGATTGATTAATTAACCATATGTTTACAAATTTCTAGGATAGGAGAAACAACAATAACAAGTGAATTTTTTTTCTTCAAATAATTACCTGCATCATCTGTTAAAGCCTTTCTTAATTTATCATGACCTCTTTTGCCTTGGATCGTCACTAATTTGTCTTGCAATTTACAAATGATACATTTCTTTGGCAAAATAGTGGCTTTTTGAACCATTGCTGTGGCTGAACTACTTCTCAAAAAATGCTTGGCCCTCTTAACTGGTGGCTCATCTGGGCTCTCACTGTCTCCTGCTTGGGATCTCTTTTTGGCAACTCTTGTTTCAGCCTAAACATCAATTTCAACGTATAATTAATTTATACAGCATTTTATTTTGTCTTATATAGAGCCTATATTGGTATTTAACTAAAATTAATTGTGTAGCCTACTGAATAATATATACTGTATAATATAATATGGCCTAGGGCCTAGGCCTATGTAGTAGTACTGGTACTAACAGTAGTAGAAAGCCCAATCAACAACCAAGCACAGGAACTAAGGGCACAATATAGATCTATAAGTAAGTGCAGTAGCACCCTATATACTGTATCATTTAACTATATTATTAACTCTTAGAGTATTCTGATAATAATCGAAACCAAATATTACCTTTTTTAGTCGAGATGTATCAGTATATCGCCTGTAACAGGTAGCATGAAAATCTAAGCCTGGATGCTCGCGTACGACATCGTCAAACGATTTACCTTCATCAGACATACCAAGCTCCGTCAAATGTATGGCGATTTCCTTGCCGTCTCCATCTAATTTTATCCAACTCTTTGAACAGAGCAACACTTTATTCCATCGAATCTCAGTAATTGGACTGATAATTTCATTTGAATGCTTGTAAATTTGGAAAAAACATTTCAACTTTACTTTGTCTGAGCGAGAAGATCCTTCCTCGTCGGACGCCATTTCGTGTTTACATCGTGCTGATTTTGACGTCTGCTGCCTAAACGTCGCGTATGATTGGTTTAACTGATGTCATGTGATACAAAATGGCAACTGCGAAAATATATTCTTTTATACTTTTAAAATCAAGATTTCTTTAAAATGTCAGGAAAATTTTCGTAGAACTTTTTAATACGTGATTAATTTATTTTTATGTATATGAATCAAGAGAGTTCACTTATTATGCTTAATGAGGAACAAGAAAAAATGTTTTCATCTTCACCGTAAGGCCTAACTTTGGTGTTTTTATGTTTACAAGTTTTTTCGAAAATCACAAAATGGTCTAAAACGTCTCCAAATGCGATTTGAAGCTATTCTAAGCACTTTGGTGTTTTTGTGGAACCAAGTTTTTTCGAAAATCACAAAAGGGTCTATAATGTCTCAAAAAGCGATTTGAAGCTATTCTGTACACTTTGATGTTTTTATGTTAACAAGTTTTTTCGAAAATCACAAAATGGTCTAAAACGTCTCCAAATGCGATTTGAAGCTATTCTAAGCACTTTGGTGTTTTTATGTTAACAACTTTTTTAGAAAATCACAAAATGGTCTAAAACGGTTTCTAATGTGATTTTAAGCACTTTGATGTTTTTATGTTAACAACTTTTTTAGAAAATCACAAAATGGTCTAAAACGTCTCCAAATGCGATTTGAAGCAATTCTAAGCACTTTGGTGTTTTTATGGTAACGAGTTTTTTTGAATATCACAAAATGGTCTAAAATGTCTCCAAATGCGAATTGAAGCTTTTCTAAGCACTTTGGTGTTTTTATGTTTACAAGTTTTTTCGAAAATAACAAAATGGTCTAAAACGTCTCCAAATGCGATTTGAAGCTATTCTAAACACTTTGCTGTTTTGTGTGAATAATTTTTGTCGAAATGCTCAAAATGGTCAAAAACGTTTTTAAATACGATATTAAGCTATTTTGTGCTCTTTGATGTTTTTGTGTGAAAAGTTTTATCGAAATGCTCAAAATGGTCTAAAACGGTTTCTAATGTGATTTTAAGCACTTTGATGTTTTTATGTTAACGAGTTTTTTCGAAAATCACAAAATGGTCTAAAATGTCTCCAAATGCGATTTGAAGCTTTTCTAAGCACTTTGGTGTTTTTATGTTTACAAGTTTTTTCGAAAATCATAAAATGGTCTAAAACGTCTCCAAATGCGATTTGAAGCTATTCTAAGCACTTTGGTGTTTTTATGTTAACAAGTTTTTTCGAAAATCACAAAATGGTCTAAAACGTCTCCAAATGCGATTTGAAGCTATTTTAAGCACTTTGGTGTTTTTGTGTAACCAAGTTTTTTCGAAAATCACAAAAGGGTCTAAAATGTCTCAAAATGCGATTTGAAGCTATTCTGTACACTTTGATGTTTTTACGTTAACAAGTTTTTCGAAAGTCACAAAATGGTCTAAAACGTCTCCAAATACGATTTGAAGCTATTCTAAGCACTTTGGTGTTTTTATGTTAACAAGTTTTTTCGAAAATCACAAAATGGTCTAAAACGTCTCCAAATGCGATTTGAAGCTATTTTAAGCACTTTGGTGTTTTTGTGGAACCAAGTTTTTTCGAAAATCACAAAAGGGTCTATAATGTCTCAAAAAGCGATTTGAAGCTATTCTGTACACTTTGATGTTTTTATGTTAACAAGTTTTTTCGAAAATCACAAAATGGTCTAAAACGTCTCCAAATGCGATTTGAAGCTATTCTGTACACTTTGCTGTTTTGTGTGAATAATTTTTGTCGAAATGCTCAAAATGGTCAAAAACGTTTTTAAATACGATATTAAGCTATTTTGTGCTCTTTGATGTTTTTGTGTGAAAAGTTTTATCGAAATGCTCAAAATGGTCTAAAACGGTTTCTAATGTGATTTTAAGCACTTTGATGTTTTTAAGTTAACGAATTTTTTCGAAAACCACAAAATAGTCTAAAATGTCTCCAAATGCAATTTCAAGCTATTCTTAGCACTTTGGTGTTTTTATGTTAACAAGTTTTTTCGAAAATCAGAAAATGGTCTAAAACGTCTCCAAACGCGATTTGAAGCTATTCTAAGCAATTATGGTCTAAAACGGTTTCTAATGTGATTTTAAACACTTTGATGTTTTTATGTTAACAACTTTTTTAGAAAATCACAAAATGGTCTAAAACGTCTCCAAATGCGACTTGAAGCAATTCTAAGCACTTTGGTGTTTTTATGGTAACGAGTTTTTTTTAATATCACAAAATGGTCTAAAATGTCTCCAAATGCGATTTGAAGCTTTTCTAAGCACTTTGGTGTTTTTATGGTAACGAGTTATTTCGAAAATAACAAAATGGTCTAAAACGTCAACAAATGCGATTTTAAGCTATTCTAAGCACTTTGGTGTTTTTATGTTAACAAGTTTTTTCGAAAATCACAAAATGGTCTAAAACGTCTCCAAATGCGATTTGAAGCTATTTTAAGCACTTTGGTGTTTTTGTGTAACCAAGTTTTTTCGAAAATCACAAAAGGGTCTAAAATGTCTCAAAATACGATTTGAAGCTATTCTGTACACTTTGATGTTTTTATGTTAACAAGTTTTTTCGAAAGTCACAAAATGGTCTAAAACGTCTCCAAATGCGATTTTAAGCTATTCTAAGCAATTTGGTGTTTTTATGTTAACAAGTTTTTTCGAAAATCACAAAATGCTCTAAAATGTCTCCAAATGCGATTTGAAGCTATTCTGTACACTTTACTGTTTTTTGTGAATAATTTTTGTCGAAATGCTCAAAATGGTCAAAAACGTTTTTAAATACGATATTAAGCTATTTTGTGCTCTTTGATGTTTTTGTGTGAAAAGTTTTATCGAAATGCTCAAAATGGTCTAAAACGGTTTCTAATGTGATTTTAAGGACTTTGATGTTTTTATGTTAACGAGTTTTTTCGAAAATCACAAAATGGTCTAAAACGTCTCCAAATGCGATTTGAAGCAATTAAAGGCACTTTGGTGTTTTTATGTTAACGAGTTTTTTCGAAAATCACAAAATGGTCTAAAATGTCTCCAATTGCGATTTCAAGCTATTCTTAGCCCTTTGGTGTTTTTATGTTAACAACTTTTTTTAGAAAATCACAAAATGGTTTAAATCGTCTCCAAATGCGATTTGAAGCAATTCTAAGCACTTTGGTGTTTTTATGGTAACAAGTTTTTTCGAAAATCACAAAATGGTCTAAAATGGCTCCAAATGCGATTTGAAGCTATTCTAAGCACTTTGGTGTTTTTATGTTAACAAGTTTTTTCGAAAATCACAAAATGGTCTAAAACGTCTCCAAATGCGATTTGAAGCTATTTTAAGCACTTTGGTGTTTTTGTGTAACCAAGTTTTTTCGAAAATCACAAAAGGGTCTAAAATGTCTCAAAATGCGATTTGAAGCTATTCTGTACACTTTGATGTTTTTATGTTAACAAGTTTTTCGAAAGTCACAAAATGGTCTAAAACGTCTCCAAATGCGATTTGAAGCTATTCTAAGCACTTTGGTGTTTTTATGTTAACAAGTTTTTTCGAAAATCACAAAATGGTGTAAAACGTCTCCAAATGCGATTTGAAGCTATTCTAAGCAATTTTGTATTTTTATGTTAACAAGTTTTTTCGAAAATCACAAAATGGTCTAAAACGTCTCCAAATGCGATTTGAAGCTATTCTGTACACTTTGCTGTTTTGTGTGAATAATTTTTGTCGAAATGCTCAAAATGGTCAAAAACGTTTTTAAATACGATATTAAGCTATTTTGTGCTCTTTGATGTTTTTGTGTGAAAAGTTTTATCGAAATGCTCAAAATGGTCTAAAACGGTTTCTAATGTGATTTTAAGCACTTTGATGTTTTTAAGTTAACGAATTTTTTCGAAAACCACAAAATAGTCTAAAATGTCTCCAAATGCAATTTCAAGCTATTCTTAGCACTTTGGTGTTTTTATGTTAACAAGTTTTTTCGAAAATCAGAAAATGGTCTAAAACGTCTCCAAACGCGATTTGAAGCTATTCTAAGCAATTATGGTCTAAAACGGTTTCTAATGTGATTTTAAACACTTTGATGTTTTTATGTTAACAACTTTTTTAGAAAATCACAAAATGGTCTAAAACGTCTCCAAATGCGACTTGAAGCAATTCTAAGCACTTTGGTGTTTTTATGGTAACGAGTTTTTTTGAATATCACAAAATGGTCTAAAATGTCTCCAAATGCGATTTGAAGCTTTTCTAAGCACTTTGGTGTTTTTATGGTAACGAGTTATTTCGAAAATAACAAAATGGTCTAAAACGTCAACAAATGCGATTTTAAGCTATTCTAAGCACTTTGGTGTTTTTATGTTAACAAGTTTTTTCGAAAATCACAAAATGGTCTAAAACGTCTCCAAATGCGATTTGAAGCTATTTTAAGCACTTTGGTGTTTTTGTGTAACCAAGTTTTTTCGAAAATCACAAAAGGGTCTAAAATGTCTCAAAATACGATTTGAAGTTATTTTGTACACTTTGATGTTTTTATGTTAACAAGTTTTTTCGAAAGTCACATAATGGTCTAAAACGTCTCCAAATGCGATTTTAAGCTATTCTAAGCAATTTGGTGTTTTTATGTTAACAAGTTTTTTCGAAAATCACAAAATGCTCTAAAATGTCTCCAAATGCGATTTGAAGCTATTCTGTACACTTTACTGTTTTTTGTGAATAATTTTTGTCGAAATGCTCAAAATGGTCAAAAACGTTTTTAAATACGATATTAAGCTATTTTGTGCTCTTTGATGTTTTTGTGTGAAAAGTTTTATCGAAATGCTCAAAATGGTCTAAAACGGTTTCTAATGTGATTTTAAGGACTTTGATGTTTTTATGTTAACGAGTTTTTTCGAAAATCACAAAATGGTCTAAAACGTCTCCAAATGCGATTTGAAGCAATTAAAGGCACTTTGGTGTTTTTATGTTAACGAGTTTTTTCGAAAATCACAAAATGGTCTAAAATGTCTCCAATTGCGATTTCAAGCTATTCTTAGCCCTTTGGTGTTTTTATGTTAACAAGTTATTTTGAAAATCACAAAATGGTCTAAAACGTCTCCAAATGCGATTTTAAGCTATTCTAAGCACTTTGGTGTTTTTGTGTTAACAAGTTTTTTTAAAAATCACAAAATGGTCTAAAACGTCTCCAAATGCGATTTGAAGTTATTCTAAGCACTTTGGTGTTTTTATGTTAACAATTTTTTTTCGAAAATCACAAAATGGAACGGGTAATGCTCAGGTTTGAGTGCTCTGAGTAGTGGGTCGAACCTCTAGGGATATTTTTTTTTCTTTTTTTTTTAATTGAAAATAAATATTTTTTTTGAAAGTGAGATATTTTGAGGGTTGTAAATGTCAGGCCTAAACAAATGAACCTTTTTTAAAATCAGAAACAAAGTTGCATGGCATTATTTTTCATTGATTGATCATTAATTTCATATAAATAGACTGTTATCAGCTCTTCAGTTATCTACTGGTTTGTGGCGTAACGGATAATACCCAGGTTTGAGTGGTCTCAGTAGCGGTTCCAACCTCTAGGGATATTGCTTTTTTTTCTTATTGAAAATAAATATTTTTTTTGAAAGTGAGATATTTTGAGGGTTGTAAATGTTAGGCCTAAACAAATGAACCTTTTTTAAAATCAGAAACAAAGTTGCATGGCATCATTTTACATTGATGGATCATTCATTTCATATAAATAGACTATTATCAGCTCTTCAGTCATCTACTGGTTTGTGGCGTAACGGGTGATGCTCAGGTTTGAGTGCTCTGAGTAGTGGGTCGAACGTCTAGGGATATTTTTTTTTTTTTTTTAATTGAAAATAAATATTTTTTTTGAAGGTGAGATATTTTGAGGGTTGTAAATGTCAGGCCTAAACAAGTGGACCTTTTTTAAAATCAGAAACAAAGTTGCATGGCATTATTTTTAATTGATTTATTATTCATTTCATATAAATAGAGTATTATCAGCTCTTCAGTCATCTACTGGTTTGAGGCGTAACGGGTAATGCTCAAGTTTGAGTGCTCGCAGTAGTGGGTTCGAACCTCTAGGGATATTTCTTTTCTTCTTTTTTTTTAATTGAAAATAAATATTTTTTTTTTAAAGTCAGATATTTTGAGGGTTGTAAATGTCCGGCCTAAACAAATTAACCTTTTTTAAAATCAGAAACAAAGTTGCATGGCATTATTTTTCATTGATTGATCATTAATTTCATATAAATAGAATATTATCAGCTCTTCAGTTATCTACTGGTTTGTGGCGTAACGGGTAATACCTAGGTTTGAGTGCTCTGAATAGCGGGTTCCAACCTCTAGGGATATTGCTTTTTTTTTTCTTATTGAAAATAATATTTTTTTTTAAAATGAGATATTTTTTAGGGTTGTGAATGTCAGGCCTAAACAAATGGATCTTTTTAAAAATCAGAAACAAAGTTGCATGGCATTATTTTTCATTGATTGATCATTCATTTCATATATATAGATTATTATCAGCTCCTCAGTCATCTACTGGTTTGTGGCGTAACGGGTAATGCTCAGGTTTTAGTTCTCTCAGTAGTGGGTTCGAACCTGTACGGGTATTTATTTTCTTTTTTTTTTTAAATTGAAAATAAATATTGTTTTTGAAATGAGATATTTTGAGGGTTGTAAATGTCATGCCTAAACAAGTGGACCTTTTTTAAAATCTGAAACAAAGTTGCATGGCATTATTTTTCATTGATTTATTATTTATTTCATATAAATAGAGTATTATCAGCTCTTCAGTCATCTACTGGTTTGTGGCGTAACGGCTAATACTCAAGTTTGAGTGCTCTCACTAGTGGGTTCGAACCTCTACGGATATTTTGTTTCTTTTTTTTTTAATTGAAAATAAATATTGTTTTTGAAAGTGAGATATTTTGAGGGTTGTAAATGTCAGGCCTAAACAAGTGAACCTTTTTTAAAATCAGAAACAAAGTTGCATGGCATTATTTTTCATTGATTGATCATCCATTTCATATAAATAGACTTTTATCAGCTCTTCAGTCATATACTGGTTTGCGGCGTAACGGGTAATGCTCAGGTTTGAGTGATTTCAATAGTGGGTTCGAACTTCTAGGGATATTTTTTTTTTTTTTTTTTAATTTGAAAATAAATATTGTTTTTGAAAGTGAGATATTTTTATGGTTTTAAATGTCAAGCCTAACCAAGTGGACCTTTTTTTAAATCAGAAACAAAGTTGCATAACATCATTTTACATTGATGGATTATTCAGCATTTCATATAAATAGACTATTATCAGCTCTTCACTCATCTACTGGTTTGTGGCGTAACCGGTAATGCTCAGGTTTGAGTTCTCTCAGTAGTGGGTTCAAACCTCTATGAATATTTTTTTTTCTTTTTTTTTTATTTGAAAATAAATATTGTTTTTGAAAGTGAGATATTTTTATGGTTTTAAATGTCAAGCCAAACCAAGTGGACCTTTTTTTAAATCAGAAACAAAGTTGCATAACATCATTTTACATTGATGGATTATTCAGCATTTCATATAAATAGACTATTATCAGCTCTTCACTCATCTACTGGTTTGAGGCGTAACCGGTAATGCTCAGGTTTGAGTTCTCTCAGTAGTGGGTTCAAACCTCTATGAATATTTTTTTTTCTTTTTTTTTTATTTGAAAATAAATATTGTTTTTGAAAGTGAGATATTTTTATGTCAAGCCTAACCAAGTGGACCTTTTTATAAATCAGAAACAAAGTTGCATAACATCATTTTACATTGATGGATCATTTATTTCATATAAATAGACTATTATCAGCTCTTCACTCATCTACTGGTTTGTGGCGTAACCGGTAGTGCTCAGGTTTGAGTTCTCGCAGTATTGGGTTCGAACCTCTACGAATATTTTTTTTCTTTTCTTTTTTTTAATAGACAATAAATATTGTTTTTGAAAGTGAGATATTTTGAGGGTTGTAAATGTCAGGCCTAAACAAGTGGACCTTTTTTAAAATCTGAAACAAAGTTGCATGGCATTATTTTTCATTGATTGATCATTCATTTCATATAAATAGACTATTATCAGCTCCTCAGTCATCTACTGGTTTGTGGCGTAACGGATAATGCTCATGTTTGAGTGCTCTCAGTAGTGGGTTCGAACCTCTAGGGGAAGTGAGATATTTTGAGAGTTGTAAAAATCAGGCCTAAACAAGTGGACCTTTTTTAAAATCAGAAACAAAGTTGCATGGCATTATTTTTCATTGATTTATTATTTATTTCATATAAATAGAGTATTATCAGCTCTTCAGTCATCTACTGGTTTGTGGCGTAACGGGTAATACTCAAGTTTGAGTGCTCTCACTAGTGGGTTCGAACCTCTAGGGATATTTTGTTTCTTTTTTTTTTTTATTGAAAATAAATATTGTTTTTGAAAGTGAGATATTTTGAGGGTTGTAAATGTCAGGCCTAAACAAATGAACCTTTTTTTAAAATCAGAAACAAAGTTGCATGGCATTATTTTTCATTGATTGATCATTAATTTCATATAAATAGACTATTATCAGCTCTTCAGTTATCTACTGGTTTGTGGCGTAACGGGTAATACCCAGGTTTGAGTGCTCTCAGTAGCAGGTTCCAACCTCTAGGGATACTGCTTTTTTTTTTCTTATTGAAAATAAATATTTTTTTTGAAAATGAGATATTTTTTAGGGTTGTGAATGACAGGCCTAAACAAATGGATCTTTTTTAAAATCAGAAACAAAGTTGCATGGCATTATTTTTCATTGATTGATAATTCATTTCATATAAATAGAATATTATCAGCTCTTCAGTCATCTACTGGTTTGTGGCGTAACGGGTAATGCTCAGGTTTGAGTGCTCTGAGTAGTGGGGCGAACCTCTAGGGATATTTTTTTTCTTTTTTTTTTAATTGAAAATAAATATTTTTACTCGGGGTACCCGAGTCTAATACTTACTCATTTTCTCCTTTTCCTCCATCTGGACACTATTGAGTAAAAAGTGCGATTTTTAAAGTACTACTCCTCCCTTATTAGCTGTAGTATTGAGCTGGGATTTAGCATGAATATACTACAGGGACATGTCCTCAAATCTTTAGAGCCGGATTTTTAGATTTCAATCCGGATGCAGCCATATGACGTCTCGAAGATGGTACCATATAGCCGTATTTGGTAGGTTATTGATGTGTATGTGACGTCACATCCCGTCTTATGACGTCATTACAGCTTCTTTTGCTGCACCCCGAGTATCGCACATTCGTGCTTTTTACTCGGGGTACCCGAGTCTAGTACTTACTCATTTTCTCCTTCTCTTCCTCCATCTGGACACTATTGAGTAAAAAGTGCGATTTTTAAAGTACTACTCCTCCCTTATTCGTTATAGTATTGAGCTGGGATTTGGCATGAACATACTACAGGGACATGTCCTCAAAGCTATAGAGCCGGATTTTTAATTTTTTGTTCATTAATTTGTTTAATTAAGAAGCCACAATGTGTGACACACACCACAGCGTTATGTAGTTATATGGTTATATGCGGATTCTTGGCGTAGTGGTTATCACGTTTGCTTAACACGCAGAAGGTACCTGGTTCGAGCCCGGACGAAACCTTTTTTTTAAACTTTATGGTGAAAAGTACTGTATACGCAATATGATAATTATACAGAGTATATCTTATTTTTATTATTTTTTAAAATACTTATTTTGTGTAATCGGTAATTATCACTTTTACACATGTTTATTTTGCTTTGTGCTTATTACCATTTATTTGTAATTTAAATGGATTAAAAAACTTTCTGTAACCCACATTTTTAATGTAAGAGGTTTCGTAGTGTAGTGGTTGTCAAGTCTGCTTAACACGCAGAAGGTCCCGGTTCGAGCCCTGGCGAAACCTATTTTCTTTACTTTCTAACTGTATACGTCTGTATACAGCTTCTTTCGCTGTACCCCGAGTATTGCACATTCGTGCTTGTTTAAATCAGAAACAAAGTTGCATAACATCATTTTACATTGATGGATTATTCAGCATTTCATATAAATAGACTATTATCAGCTCTTCACTCATCTACTGGTTTGCGGGGTAACCAGTAGTGCTCAGGTTTGAGTTCTCTCAGTAGTGGGTTCGAACCTCTACGAATATTTTTTTTCTTTTCTTTTTTTTAATAGACAATAAATATTGTTTTTGAAAGTGAGATATTTTGTGGGTTGTAAATGTCAGGCCTAAACAAGTGGACCTTTTTTAAAATCTGAAACAAAGTTGCATGGCATTATTTTTCATTGATTGATCATTCATTTCATATAAATAGACTATTATCAGCTCCTCAGTCATCTACTGGTTTGTGGCCTAACGGATAATGCTCATGTTTGAGTGCTCTCAGTAGTGGGTTCGAACCTCTAGGGAAAGTGAGATATTTTGAGAGTTGTAAAAATCAGGCCTAAACAAGTGGACCTTTTTTAAAATCAGAAACAAAGTTGCATGGCATTATTTTTCATTGATTTATTATTTATTTCATATAAATAGAGTATTATCAGCTCTTCAGTCATCTACTGGTTTGTGGCGTAACGGGTAATACTCAAGTTTGAGTGCTCTCACTAGTGGGTTCGAACCTCTAGGGATATTTTGTTTCTTTTTTTTTTTTATTGAAAATAAATATTGTTTTTGAAAGTGAGATATTTTGAGGGTTGTAAATGTCAGGCCTAATCAAATGAACCTTTTTTTAAAATCAGAAACAAAGTTGCATGGCATTATTTTTCATTGATTGATCATTAATTTCATATAAATAGACTATTATCAGCTCTTCTACTGGTTTGTGGCGTAACGAGTAATACCCAGGTTTGAGTGCTCTCAGTAGCAGGTTCCAACCTCTAGGGATACTGCTTTTTTTTTTCTTATTGAAAATAAATATTTTTTTTGAAAATGAGATATTTTTTACGGTTGTGAATGACAGGCCTAAACAAATGGATCTTTTTTAAAATCAGAAACAAAGTTGCATGGCATTATTTTTCATTGATTGATAATTCATTTCATATAAATAGAATATTATCAGCTCTTCAGTCATCTACTGGTTTGTGGCGTAACGGGTAATGCTCAGGTTTGAGTGCTCTGAGTAGTGGGGCGAACCTCTAGGGATATTTTTTTTCTTTTTTTTTTAATTGAAAATAAATATTTTTACTCGGGGTACCCGAGTCTAATACTTACTCATTTTCTCCTTCTCCTCCATCTGGACACTATTGAGTAAAAAGTGCGATTTTTAAAGTACTACTCCTCCCTTATTAGTTGTAGTATTGAGCCGGGATTTAGCATGAATATACTACAGGGACATGTCCTCAAATCTATAGAGCCGAATTTTTAGATTTCAATCCGGATGCAGCCATATGACGTCTCGAAGATGGTACCATATAGCCGTATTTGGTAGGTTATTGATGTGTATGTGACGTCACATCCCGTCTTATGACGTCATTACAGCTTCTTTTGCTGCACCCCGAGTATCGCACATTCGTGCTTTTTACTCGGGGTACCCGAGTCTAGGACTTACTCATTTTCTCCTCTTCTTCCTCCATCTGGACACTATTGAGTAAAAAGTGCGATTTTTAAAGTACTACTCCTCCCTTATTCGTTGTAGTATTGAGCTGGGATTTGGCATGAACATACTACAGGGACATGTCCTCAAAGCTATAGAGCCGGATTTTTAATTTTTTGTTAATTAATTTGTTTAATTAAGAAGCCACAATGTGTGACACACACCACAGCGTTATGTAGTTATATGGTTATATGCGGATTCTTGGCGTAGTGGTTATCACGTTTGCTTAACACGCAGAAGGTACCTGGTTCGAGCCCGGACGAAACCTTTTTTTTAAACTTTATGGTGAAAAGTACTGATACGCAATATGATAATTATACACAGTATATCTTATTTTTATTATTTTTTTAAATACTTATTTTGTGTAATCGGTAATTATCACTTTTACACATGTTTATTTTTCTTTGTGCTTATTACTATATTTATTTGTAATTTAAATGGATTAAAAAACTTTCTGTCAGTGTAATCCATATTTTTAGTGTAAGTGGTTTTCGTAGTGTAGTGGTTGTCAAGTCTGCTTAATCACGCAGAAGGTCCCGGTTCGAGCCCTGGCGAAACCTATTTTTACTCGGGGTACCCGAGTCTAGGACTTACTCATTTTCTCCTCCTCTTCCTCCATCTGGACACTATTGAGTAAAAAGTGCGATTTTTAAAGTACTACTCCTCCCTTATTCGTTGTAGTATTGAGCTGAGATTTGGCATGAACATACTACAGGGACATGTCCTCAAAGCTATAGAGCCGGATTTTTAATTTTTTTTTAATTAATTTGTTTAATTAAGAAGCCACAATGTGTGACACACACCACAGCGTTATGTAGTTATATGGTTATATGCGGATTCTTGGCGTAGTGGTTATCACGTTTGCTTAACACGCAGAAGGTACATGGTTCGAGCCCGGACGAAACCTTTTTTTTAAACTTTATGGTGAAAAGTACTGTATACGCAATATGATAATTATACACAGTATATATTATTTTTATTATTTTTTTCAATACTTATTTTGTGTAATCGGTAATTATCACTTTTACACATGTTTATTTTTCTTTGTGCTTATTAATATTACCATATTTATTTGTAATTTAAATGGATTAAAAAACTTTCTGTAACCCACATTTTTAGTGTAAGTGGTTTTCGTAGTGCAGTGGTTGTCAAGTCTGCTTAACACGCAGAAGGTCCCGGTTCAGTCAGTTGTGTATGGCTCGATGGTCTTTGCTCGTGTCTATGGCATTCAAGGTACCGAGATCGAGTCTCACCTTGGGAAACGAAATAAGATTTTTTTTTATTATCTGTATTGTCTTTTCAAATTTATTTCTTAGTGTATAGATTATACACATGATTTATAATGAAATCTAGATAAAAAGTAACTTATGTCTTTATTAATATATGTAACAACAAATGTGGTTTATGACATTATACGCAGAGGGATCTTTTATCGGATTGTGATACCGGCTATTGTATTCGCGTTAGCAAGGTCCTATCATATATTATAAATAATTAAAGATTCTGAGAAAAACAATCAATCAATATATCTTTAAAAAATCAATTATCTTTATTTAAATCAATGCATATAACCTATAATTCGTCATAGTGACGAATTAAATCTAGTTGTTAATTAATTTGTTTAATTAAGAAGCCACAATGTGTGACACACACCACAGCGTTATGTAGTTATATGCGGCTTCTTGGCGTAGTGGTTATCACGTTTGCTCAACACGCAGAAGGTACCTGGTTCGAGCCCGGACTAAACCTTTTTTTTAACTTTATGGTGAAAAGTACTGTATACGCAATATGATAATTATACAGAGTATATCTTATTTTTTATTATTTTTTAAAATACTTATTTTGTGTAATCGGTAATTTTCACTTTTACACATGTTTATTTTGCTTTGTGCTTATTTCCATTTATTTGTAATTTAAATGGATTAAAAAACTTTCTGTAACCCACATTTTTAATGTAAGAGGTTTCGTAGTGTAGTGGTTGTCAAGTCTGCTTAACACGCAGAAGGAACCGGTTCGAGCACTGGCGAAACCTATTTTTCTTTAACTTGCTAACTGTATACGTCACACTCAATTCACCAGGGACAAAAAGTAGTGAGCCCTCTATCGGCAGCGAATCGTTTTTGCACACGAGACAGCGTTGACAATTACCCGGAAGCAACTTTGTTTTGAAAAGTAAATCTTAGGTTTTTGCAAACTGGCCAATTGGAACTTTTGGTTTTATTTACTAATGAATAATTCATGAAAACCTTTGACGAGGCATCTACGAACCACGTGATATTGTTTTTTAATCGACGAACCCATTATATTTTGTGTGAAACAAGGGTGAATTACACCGATGTTTTTTAAACAATTTTAGGCTATTCGAATGTTAAAATTTTGTCTAATTTGTTGAGGCTGTAATAAAACAACGCAATTTTTTGAGAAGGTGGGTTTTATAGTTTCTGAATATTTGATTTTTCAATAGTAGTTAATAAAAAAATCTCGTTGGGGTTATTTTTTATTTTTTTTTAATGGCTGCTTAAACATGTGCCTTCTTGGGTATTTCACTATTGAAAATGGAACACATGGTTGTAGCTAAAATCATTTTTTACGCCATAAGATAAAAAATGTGGTTTTGTAAATTAATAAGGGCAACATATAATATATAGGAAAGCTGTTTTAAATCATAAAACTCTACAAAGCCTCTTTGTTTTATTTATAAATCAATATAGTCTAGGCCTAGTAATACAGTAGGAGAGCCAGGCTTTAGCCTATAATAGTGGGGTAGTGCGTGCATTATTGGCGCGTGTTCATTGTCAGGCGCGCGTTGTTTATAGGCCTAAGAAAATAAGAATAAATATACACATATAATTAAATAATGATTATTATTAATTGAATGTTTTGTTTTTTTTACCGACCCCAGAGGATTGTTCTACATACTTCAATACAAATAGCATTAAAGCAACAACAATTTCTTATGAGTCATTAATTTACCTCTGGCATATAATGTCAAAAAGCACTATTAATACTGTAATTATTGATATTTATAGATGTATTGCCAAAGAGACATTTATTTTTTAAAAACTTTAACTTATCCTAATTTACTTATTTAAAGGTTCAAGTGGCGGTTGGTTGTTGTGCAGTAGTTTAATAAAGTTTAAATGTACATTTCAAATCGGCAAATAAATAATGGTAATAGGCCTACTACAGTAATAGTAAATCTTTTGAAGATTAGGCTTAGTACAAAAAATGTTAGCTAAGTTCATGTAGAAAACTTGTTGTCTGATTTTTAAGGTGCAATTTGTGATAATATTAAAAGTTAAAATGTTAATTGGTGTGTATTTGTATTTCATTTATTGCTCCATTATTATAATAAAAAGCAGGGAACCGTGAAATTTCATTTTAGCTCCGATAAAAAGTAAACATTTTCAGCATATACTTAAATCAATCATATGTTAGTGAAAGGTGACATTAACAGATTTATTATGAGATTACTAGTAAGCCTACTAGTAGGTTTAGCTCTATTCATAAAAATATGACATTATATACTGTGTACATTAATTAATTAGCCTATAGGCCTAACTAATTGACTGATTTTTCAGTATTTTACCAAGTCAGCCGTTCAGGCATGCAAACAGTCCCCACTTCACACTAATCTTCATAATTATAAGAAAAATGAAAGTTGAGCACTTTATTTTAAAATTTATATGCCCATATTATAAGATTCTGCATCATCCACTTAACAAGAACTAAAATTGAGAGCACAGTGATGGAGCGCATTTTCCGTCGTTCTCGTCGCCTAAGGAAACGAGTATTCCAACCTTGCCGCGTATTCCTAGGCCTACGCGCACCGCACTTTCGCTCAAAATACACTATCTTCAACTCCTTATAGAATTTGTTTGAAAAATAACCCCAAGCTTATATTTGGAAATCTTTGAAAATGCATATAAGACTATATTATAGCGTTTTCAGAATTTCATTTAAAAATTGCAAATTAATGTTAGCTATTTTAACAAATTAGTTAGTTTTCACTTTTTTGTTTTCGCCGTATGACTCGCTTTGTTTACGTTTACACTTGGCTTAGACGTTTATCTTAGAATTCAAATAAATTAATCCATAATCAACTAAAATTGCTATTGTTGTGGTTTTTGTTTAATATAAATGTTCTTTATTAACAGAAATAAATCAAACAACAATATAATTTAATATAAACCCGTTAAAAAGGAAATTTAGACAGCCTATAAAACACGGACGTCAGAACTCGCGTCGCTCGAAATGCTCGTTAACTTTCTATTTATAGCCAATCAAAAAAGGCTCCGGCTAACTTAAACAATGAAAACGGCTCTCGGAACACTTAATGTCCCATTTTCGCTGTTTGACGTGGATGTGACGTCTGTATACAGCTTCTTTCGCTGTACCCCGAGTATTGCACATTCGTGCTTGTTTGTTAATTAATTTGTTTAATTAAGAAGCCACAATGTGTGACACACACCACAGCGTTATGTAGTTATATGCGGCTTCTTGGCGTAGTGGTTATCACGTCTGCTTAACACGCAGAAGGTCCCCGGTTCGAGCCCGGGCGAAACCTTTTTTTTTTCAACTTTATGGTAAAAAGTACTGATAAGGTAATATGATATACAGTATATCTTATTTTTATTATTTTTAAAAATATTTATTTTCTGTAATCGGTAATTATCACTTTTACACATGTTTATCTTGCTTTGTGCTTATTACATAATAATTTATTTGTAATTTAAATGGATTAAAAAACTTTGTGTAACCCACATTTTTGGTGTAAGAGGTTTCGTAGTGTAGTGGTTGTCAAGTCTGCTTAACTCGCAGAAGGTCCCGGTTCGAGCCCTGGCGAAACCTATTTTTCTTTAACTTTACGGTGAAATATACTGTATACGTAAAATGATATAGAGTATATATCGTTTTATTAGTCGGGGTACCTGAGTCTAGGACTCTCTCATCTTTTCCTCTTCTTCTTCCATCCGGACACTACTGAGCAAAAAGTGCAATTTATAAAGTACTACTCCTCCCTTATTCGTTGTAGTATTGAGCTCGGATTTAGCATGAATATACTACAGGGACATGTCCTCAAAGCTATAGAGAGCCGGATTTTTTAATTTCATACCGGATGCAGCCATATGACGTCTCGAAGATGGTATCGTATAGCCGTATTTGGTAGCGCGGTTTTTGATGTGTATGTGACGTTACATCCGGTCTTATGACGTCATTACAGCTTCTTTCGCTGTACCCCGAGTATTGCACATTCGTGCTTGTTTTTGAAAGTGAGATATTTTGAGGGTTGTAAATGTCAGGCCTAAACAAATAAACCTTTTTTAAAATCAGAAACAAAGTTGCATGGCATTATTTTTCATTGATTGATCATTCATTTCATATAAATAGACTATTATCAGCTCTTCAGTCATCTACTGGTTTGTGGCCTAACGGGTAATGCTCAGGTTTGAGTGCTCTCAGTAGCGGGTTCCAACCTCTAGGGATATTGTTTTTTCTTTTTTTTTTAAATTGAAAATAAATATGGTTTTTTAAAAGTGAGATATTTTGAGGGTTGTAAATGTCAGGCCTAAACAAGTGGACATTTTTAAAAATCAGAAACAAAGTTGCATGGCATTATTTTTCATTGATTGATTATTCATTTCATATATATAGACTATTATCAGCTACTCAGTCATCTACTGGTTTGTGGCGTAACGGGTAATGCTCAGGTTTGAGTGTTCGCAGTAGTGGGTTCGAACCTCTAGGGATATTTCCTTTCTTTTTTTTTTAATTGAAAATAAATATTGTTTTTGAAAGTGAGATATTTTGAGGGTTGCAACTGTCAGGCCTAAACTAGCGAACCTTTTTTAAAATCAGAAACAAAGTTGCATGGCATTATTTTTCATTGATTGATCATCCATTTCATATAAATAGACTATTATCAGCTCTTCAGTCATATACTGGTTTGCGGCGTAACGGGTAATGCTCAGGTTTGAGTGCTCTGAGTAGTGGGTCGAACCTCTAGGGATTTTTTTTTATTTTTTTTTTAAATTGAAAATAAATCTTGTTTTTGAAATGAGATATTTTGAGGGTTGTAAATGTCAGGCCTAAACAAGTGGACCTTTTTTAAAATCAGAAACAAAGTTGCATGGCATTATTTTTCATTGATTTATTATTTATTTCATATAAATAGAGTATTATCAGCTCTTCAGTCATCTACTGGTTTGTGGCGTAACGGCTAATACTCAAGTTTGAGTGCTCTCACTAGTGGGTTCGAACCTCTACGGATATTTTGTTTCTTTTTTTTTTTAATTGAAAATAAATATTGTTTTTGAAAGTGAGATATTTTGAGGGTTGTAAATGTCAGGCCTAAACAAGTGAACCTTTTTTAAAATCAGAAACAAAGTTGCATGGCATTATTTTTCATTGATTGATCATCCATTTCATATAAATAGACTATTATCAGCTCTTCAGTCATATACTGGTTTCCGGCGTAACGGGTAATGCTCAGGTTTGAGTGATTTCAATAGTGGGTTCGAACTTCTAGGGATATTTTTTTTTTTTTTTTTATTTGAAAATAAATATTGTTTTTGAAAGTGAGATATTTTTATGGTTTTAAATGTCAAGCCTAACCAAGTGGACCTTTTTTTAAATCAGAAACAAAGTTGCATAACATCATTTTACATTGATGGATTATTCAGCATTTCATATAAATAGACTATTATCAGCTCTTCACTCATATACTGGTTTGTTGCTTAACCGGTAATGCTCAGGTTTGAGTTCTCTCAGTAGTGGGTTCAAACCTCTATGAATATTTTTTTTTCTTTTTTTTATATTTGAAAATAAATATTGTTTTTGAAAGTGAGATATTTTTATAGTTTTAAATGTCAAGCCAAACCAAGTGGACCTTTTTTTAAATCAGAAACAAAGTTGCATAACATCATTTTATATTGATGGATTATTCAGCATTTCATATAAATAGACTATTATCATCTCTTCACTCATCTACTGGTTTGTGGCGTAACCGGTAATGCTCAGGTTTGAGTTCTCTCAGTAGTGGGTTCAAACCTCTATGAATATTTTGTTTTCTTTTTTTTTTATTTGAAAATAAATATTGTTTTTTAAAGTGAGATATTTTTATGTCAAGCCTATAACCAAGTGGACCTTTTTTTAAATCAGAAACAAAGTTGCATAACATCATTTTACATTGATGGATCATTCATTTCATATAAATAGACTATTATCAGCTCTTCACTCATCTACTGGTTTGTGGCGTAACCGGTAGTGCTCAGGTTTGAGTTCTCGCAGTATTGGGTTCGAACCTCTACGAATATTTTTTTTCTTTCTTTTTTTTTAATTGAAAATAAATATTGTTTTTGAAAGTGAGATATTTTGGGTGTTGTAAATGTCAGGCATAAACAAGTGGACATTTTTTTCAATCAGAAACAAAGTTTCATAACATCATTTTACATTGATTGATCATTCATTTCATATAAATAGACTGTTATCAGCTCTTCAGTCATCTACTGGTTTGCGGGGTAACCAGTAGTGCTCAGGTTTGAGTTCTCTCAGTAGTGGGTTCGAACCTCTACGAATATTTTTTTTCTTTTCTTTTTTTTAATAGACAATAAATATTGTTTTTGAAAGTGAGATATTTTGAGGATTGTAAATGTCAGGCCTAAAAAAGTGGACCTTTTTTAAAATCTGAAACAAAGTTGCATGGCATTATTTTTCATTGATTGATCATTCATTTCATATCAATAGACTATTATCAGCTCCTCAGTCATCTACTGGTTTGTGGCGTAACGGATAATGCTCATGTTTGAGTGCTCTCAGTAGTGGGTTCGAACCTCTAGGGAAAGTGAGATATTTTGAGAGTTGTAAAAATCAGGCCTAAACAAGTGGACCTTTTTTAAAATCAGAAACAAAGTTGCATGGCATTATTTTTCATTGATTTATTATTTATTTCATATAAATAGAGTATTATCAGCTCTTCAGTCATCTACTGGTTTGTGGCGTAACGGGTAATACTCAAGTTTGAGTGCTCTCACTAGTGGGTTCGAACCTCTAGGGATATTTTGTTTCTTTTTTTTTTTATTGAAAATAAATATTGTTTTTGAAAGTGAGATATTTTGAGGGTTGTAAATGTCAGGCCTAAACAAATGAACCTTTTTTTAAAATCAGAAACAAAGTTGCATGGCATTATTTTTCATTGATTGATCATTAATTTCATATAAATAGACTATTATCAGCTCTTCAGTTATCTACTGGTTTGTGGCGTAACGGGTAATACCCAGGTTTGAGTGCTCTCAGTAGCAGGTTCCAACCTCTAGGGATACTGCTTTTTTTTTTCTTATTGAAAATAAATATTTTTTTTGAAAATGAGATATTTTTTAGGGTTGTGAATGACAGGCCTAAACAAATGGATCTTTTTTAAAATCAGAAACAAAGTTGCATGGCATTATTTTTCATTGATTGATAATTCATTTCATATAAATAGAATATTATCAGCTCTTCAGTCATCTACTGGTTTGTGGCGTAACGGGTAATGCTCATGTTTGAGTGCTCTGAGTAGTGGGGCGAACCTCTAGGGATATTTTTTTTCTTTTTTTTTTAATTGAAAATAAATATTTTTACTCGGGGTACCCGAGTCTATTTTCTCCTTCTCCTCCATCTGGACACTATTGAGTAAAAAGTGCGATTTTTAAAGTACTACTCCTCCCTTATTAGCTGTAGTATTGAGCTGGGATTTAGCATGAATATACTACAGGGACATGTCCTCAAATCTATAGAGCCGGATTTTTAGATTTCAATCCGGATGCAGCCATATGATGTCTCGAAGATGGTACCATATAGCCGTATTTGGTAGGTTATTGATGTGTATGTGACGTCACATCCCGTCTTATGACGTCATTACAGCTTCTTTTGCTGCACCCCGAGTATCGAACATTCGTGCTTTTTACTCGGGGTACCCGAGTCTAGTACTTACTCATTTTCTCCTTCTCTTCCTCCATCTGGACACTATTGAGTAAAAAGTGCGATTTTTAAAGTACTACTCCTCCCTTATTCGTTATAGTATTGAGCTGGGATTTGGCATGAACATACTACAGGGACATGTCCTCAAAGCTATAGAGCCGGATTTTTAATTTTTTGTTCATTAATTTGTTTAATTAAGAAGCCACAATGTGTGACACACACCACAGCGTTATGTAGTTATATGGTTATATGCGGATTCTTGGCGTAGTGGTTATCACGTTTGCTTAACACGCAGAAGGTACCTGGTTCGAGCCCGGACGAAACCTTTTTTTTAAACTTTATGGTGAAAAGTACTGTATACGCAATATGATAATTATACAGAGTATATCTTATTTTTATTATTTTTTAAAATACTTATTTTGTGTAATCGGTAATTATCACTTTTACACATGTTTATTTTGCTTTGTGCTTATTACCATTTATTTGTAATTTAAATGGATAAAAAAACTTTCTGTAACCCACATTTTTAATGTAAGAGGTTTCGTAGTGTAGTGGTTGTCAAGTCTGCTTAACACGCAGAAGGTCCCGGTTCGAGCCCTGGCGAAACCTATTTTCTTTACTTTCTAACTGTATACGTCTGTATACAGCTTCTTTCGCTGTACCCCGAGTATTGCACATTCGTGCTTGTTTAAATCAGAAACAAAGTTGCATAACATCATTTTACATTGATGGATTATTCAGCATTTCATATAAATAGACTATTATCAGCTCTTCACTCATCTACTGGTTTGCGGGGTAACCAGTAGTGCTCAGGTTTGAGTTCTCTCAGTAGTGGGTTCGAACCTCTACGAATATTTTTTTTCTTTTCTTTTTTTTAATAGACAATAAATATTGTTTTTGAAAGTGAGATATTTTGAGGGTTGTAAATGTCAGGCCTAAACAAGTGGACCTTTTTTAAAATCTGAAACAAAGTTGCATGGCATTATTTTTCATTGATTGATCATTCATTTCATATAAATAGACTATTATCAGCTCCTCAGTCATCTACTGGTTTGTGGCGTAACGGATAATGCTCATGTTTGAGTGCTCTCAGTAGTGGGTTCGAACCTCTAGGGAAAGTGAGATATTTTGAGAGTTGTAAAAATCAGGCCTAAACAAGTGGACCTTTTTTAAAATCAGAAACAAAGTTGCATGGCATTATTTTTCATTGATTTATTATTTATTTCATATAAATAGAGTATTATCAGCTCTTCAGTCATCTACTGGTTTGTGGCGTAACGGGTAATACTCAAGTTTGAGTGCTCTCACTAGTGGGTTCGAACCTCTAGGGATATTTTGTTTCTTTTTTTTTTTTATTGAAAATAAATATTGTTTTTGAAAGTGAGATATTTTGAGGGTTGTAAATGTCAGGCCTAAACAAATGAACCTTTTTTTAAAATCAGAAACAAAGTTGCATGGCATTATTTTTCATTGATTGATCATTAATTTCATATAAATAGACTATTATCAGCTCTTCTACTGGTTTGTGGCGTAACGGGTAATACCCAGGTTTGAGTGCTCTCAGTAGCAGGTTCCAACCTCTAGGGATACTGCTTTTTTTTTTCTTATTGAAAATAAACATTTTTTTTGAAAATGAGATATTTTTTACGGTTGTGAATGACAGGCCTAAACAAATGGATCTTTTTTAAAATCAGAAACAAAGTTGCATGGCATTATTTTTCATTGATTGATAATTCATTTCATATAAATAGAATATTATCAGCTCTTCAGTCATCTACTGGTTTGTGGCGTAACGGGTAATGCTCAGGTTTGAGTGCTCTGAGTAGTGGGGCGAACCTCTAGGGATATTTTTTTTCTTTTTTTTTTAATTGAAAATAAATATTTTTACTCGGGGTACCCGAGTCTAATACTTACTCATTTTCTCCTTCTCCTCCATCTGGACACTATTGAGTAAAAAGTGCGATTTTTAAAGTACTACTCCTCCCTTATTAGTTGTAGTATTGAGCCGGGATTTAGCATGAATATACTACAGGGACATGTCCTCAAATCTATAGAGCCGAATTTTTAGATTTCAATCCGGATGCAGCCATATGACGTCTCGAAGATGGTACCATATAGCCGTATTTGGTAGGTTATTGATGTGTATGTGACGTCACATCCCGTCTTATGACGTCATTACAGCTTCTTTTGCTGCACCCCGAGTATCGCACATTCGTGCTTTTTACTCGGGGTACCCGAGTCTAGGACTTACTCATTTTCTCCTCTTCTTCCTCCATCTGGACACTATTGAGTAAAAAGTGCGATTTTTAAAGTACTACTCCTCCCTTATTCGTTGTAGTATTGAGCTGGGATTTGGCATGAACATACTACAGGGACATGTCCTCAAAGCTATAGAGCCGGATTTTTAATTTTTTGTTAATTAATTTGTTTAATTAAGAAGCCACAATGTGTTACACACACCACAGCGTTATGTAGTTATATGGTTATATGCGGATTCTTGGCGTAGTGGTTATCACGTTTGCATAACACGCAGAAGGTACCTGGTTCGAGCCCGGACGAAACCTTTTTTTTAAACTTTATGGTGAAAAGTACTGATACGCAATATGATAATTATACACAGTATATCTTATTTTTATTATTTTTTTAAATACTTATTTTGTGTAATCGGTAATTATCACTTTTACACATGTTTATTTTTCTTTGTGCTTATTACCATATTTATTTGTAATTTAAATGGATTAAAAAACTTTCTGTCAGTGTAACCCATATTTTTAGTGTAAGTGGTTTTCGTAGTGTAGTGGTTGTCAAGTCTGCTTAATCACGCAGAAGGTCCCGGTTCGAGCCCTGGCGAAACCTATTTTTACTCGGGGTACCCGAGTCTAGGACTTACTCATTTTCTCCTCCTCTTCCTCCATCTGGACACTATTGAGTAAAAAGTGCGATTTTTAAAGTACTACTCCTCCCTTATTCGTTGTAGTATTGAGCTGGGATTTGGCATGAACATACTACAGGGACATGTCCTCAAAGCTATAGAGCCGGATTTTTAATTTTTTTTTAATTAATTTGTTTAATTAAGAAGCCACAATGTGTGACACACACCACAGCGTTATGTAGTTATATGGTTATATGCGGATTCTTGGCGTAGTGGTTATCACGTTTGCTTAACACGCAGAAGGTACATGGTTCGAGCCCGGACGAAACCTTTTTTTTAAACTTTATGGTGAAAAGTACTGTATACGCAATATGATAATTATACACAGTATATATTATTTTTATTATTTTTTTCAATACTTATTTTGTGTAATCGGTAATTATCACTTTTACACATGTTTATTTTTCTTTGTGCTTATTAATATTACCATATTTATTTGTAATTTAAATGGATTAAAAAACTTTCTGTAACCCACATTTTTAGTGTAAGTGGTTTTCGTAGTGCAGTGGTTGTCAAGTCTGCTTAACACGCAGAAGGTCCCGGTTCAGTCAGTTGTGTATGGCTCGATGGTCTTTGCTCGTGTCTATGGCATTCAAGGTACCGAGATCGAGTCTCACCTTGGGAAACGAAATAAGATTTTTTTTTATTATCTGTATTGTCTTTTCAAATTTATTTCTTAGTGTATAGATTATACACATGATTTATAATGAAATCTAGATAAAAAGTAACTTATGTCTTTATTAATATATGTAACAACAAATGTGGTTTATGACATTATACGCAGAGGGATCTTTTATCGGATTGTGATACCGGCTATTGTATTCGCGTTAGCAAGGTCCTATCATATATTATAAATAATTAAAGATTCTGAGAAAAACAATCAATCAATATATCTTTAAAAAATCAATTATCTTTATTTAAATCAATGCATATAACCTATAATTCGTCATAGTGACGAATTAAATCTAGTTGTTAATTAATTTGTTTATTAATTAAGAAGCCACAATGTGTGACACACACCACAGCGTTATGTAGTTATATGCGGCTTCTTGGCGTAGTGGTTATCACGTTTGCTCAACACGCAGAAGGTACCTGGTTCGAGCCCGGACTAAACCTTTTTTTTTAACTTTATGGTGAAAAGTACTGTATACGCAATATGATAATTATACAGAGTATATCTTATTTTTTATTATTTTTTAAAATACTTATTTTGTGTAATCGGTAATTTTCACTTTTACACATGTCTATTTTGCTTTGTGCTTATTTCCATTTATTTGTAATTTAAATGGATTAAAAAACTTTCTGTAACCCACATTTTTAATGTAAGAGGTTTCGTAGTGTAGTGGTTGTCAAGTCTGCTTAACACGCAGAAGGAACCGGTTCGAGCACTGGCGAAACCTATTTTTCCTTAACTTGCTAACTGTATACGTCTGTATACAGCTTCTTTCGCTGTACCCCGAGTATTGCACATTCGTGCTTGTTTGTTAATTAATTTGTTTAATTAAGAAGCCACAATGTGTGACACACACCACAGCGTTATGTAGTTATATGCGGCTTCTTGGCGTAGTGGTTATCACGTCTGCTTAACACGCAGAAGGTCCCCGGTTCGAGCCCGGGCGAAACCTTTTTTTTTCAACTTTATGGTAAAAAGTACTGATAAGGTAATATGATATACAGTATATCTTATTTTTATTATTTTTAAAAATATTTATTTTCTGTAATCGGTAATTATCACTTTTACACATGTTTATCTTGCTTTGTGCTTATTACATAATAATTTATTTGTAATTTAAATGGATTAAAAAACTTTGTGTAACCCACATTTTTGGTGTAAGAGGTTTCGTAGTGTAGTGGTTGTCAAGTCTGCTTAACTCGCAGAAGGTCCCGGTTCGAGCCCTGGCGAAACCTATTTTTCTTTAACTTTACGGTGAAATATACTGTATACGTAAAATGATATAGAGTATATATCGTTTTATTAGTCGGGGTACCTGAGTCTAGGACTCTCTCATCTTTTCCTCTTCTTCTTCCATCCGGACACTACTGAGCAAAAAGTGCAATTTATAAAGTACTACTCCTCCCTTATTCGTTGTAGTATTGAGCTCGGATTTAGCATGAATATACTACAGGGACATGTCCTCAAAGCTATAGAGAGCCGGATTTTTTAATTTCATACCGGATGCAGCCATATGACGTCTCGAAGATGGTATCGTATAGCCGTATTTGGTAGCGCGGTTTTTGATGTGTATGTGACGTTACATCCGGTCTTATGACGTCATTACAGCTTCTTTCGCTGTACCCCGAGTATTGCACATTCGTGCTTGTTTTTGAAAGTGAGATATTTTGAGGGTTGTAAATGTCAGGCCTAAACAAATAAACCTTTTTTAAAATCAGAAACAAAGTTGCATGGCATTATTTTTCATTGATTGATCATTCATTTCATATAAATAGACTATTATCAGCTCTTCAGTCATCTACTGGTTTGTGGCCTAACGGGTAATGCTCAGGTTTGAGTGCTCTCAGTAGCGGGTTCCAACCTCTAGGGATATTGTTTTTTCTTTTTTTTTTTAAATTGAAAATAAATATGGTTTTTTAAAAGTGAGATATTTTGAGGGTTGTAAATGTCAGGCCTAAACAAGTGGACATTTTTAAAAATCAGAAACAAAGTTGCATGGCATTATTTTTCATTGATTGATTATTCATTTCATATATATAGACTATTATCAGCTACTCAGTCATCTACTGGTTTGTGGCGTAACGGGTAATGCTCAGGTTTGAGTGTTCGCAGTAGTGGGTTCGAACCTCTAGGGATATTTCCTTTCTTTTTTTTTTAATTGAAAATAAATATTGTTTTTGAAAGTGAGATATTTTGAGGGTTGCAACTGTCAGGCCTAAACTAGCGAACCTTTTTTAAAATCAGAAACAAAGTTGCATGGCATTATTTTTCATTGATTGATCATCCATTTCATATAAATAGACTATTATCAGCTCTTCAGTCATATACTGGTTTGCGGCGTAACGGGTAATGCTCAGGTTTGAGTGCTCTGAGTAGTGGGTCGAACCTCTAGGGATTTTTTTTTTATTTTTTTTTTAAATTGAAAATAAATCTTGTTTTTGAAATGAGATATTTTGAGGGTTGTAAATGTCAGGCCTAAACAAGTGGACCTTTTTTAAAATCAGAAACAAAGTTGCATGGCATTATTTTTCATTGATTTATTATTTATTTCATATAAATAGAGTATTATCAGCTCTTCAGTCATCTACTGGTTTGTGGCGTAACGGCTAATACTCAAGTTTGAGTGCTCTCACTAGTGGGTTCGAACCTCTACGGATATTTTGTTTCTTTTTTTTTTAATTGAAAATAAATATTGTTTTTGAAAGTGAGATATTTTGAGGGTTGTAAATGTCAGGCCTAAACAAGTGAACCTTTTTTAAAATCAGAAACAAAGTTGCATGGCATTATTTTTCATTGATTGATCATCCATTTCATATAAATAGACTATTATCAGCTCTTCAGTCATATACTGGTTTACGGCGTAACGGGTAATGCTCAGGTTTGAGTGATTTCAATAGTGGGTTCGAACTTCAAGGGATATTTTTTTTTTTTTTTTTATTTGAAAATAAATATTGTTTTTGAAAGTGAGATATTTTTATGGTTTTAAATGTCAAGCCTAACCAAGTGGACCTTTTTTTAAATCAGAAACAAAGTTGCATAACATCATTTTACATTGATGGATTATTCAGCATTTCATATAAATAGACTATTATCAGCTCTTCACTCATATACTGGTTTGTGGCGTAACCGGTAATGCTCAGGTTTGAGTTCTCTCAGTAGTGGGTTCAAACCTCTATGAATATTTTTTTTTCTTTTTTTTATATTTGAAAATAAATATTGTTTTTGAAAGTGAGATATTTTTATGGTTTTAAATGTCAAGCCAAACCAAGTGGACCTTTTTTTAAATCAGAAACAAAGTTGCATAACATCATTTTATATTGATGGATTATTCAGCATTTCATATAAATAGACTATTATCATCTCTTCACTCATCTACTGGTTTGTGGCGTAACCGGTAATGCTCAGGTTTGAGTTCTCTCAGTAGTGGGTTCAAACCTCTATGAATATTTTGTTTTCTTTTTTTTTTATTTGAAAATAAATATTGTTTTTTAAAGTGAGATATTTTTATGTCAAGCCTATAACCAAGTGGACCTTTTTTTAAATCAGAAACAAAGTTGCATAACATCATTTTACATTGATGGATCATTCATTTCATATAAATAGACTATTATCAGCTCTTCACTCATCTACTGGTTTGTGGCGTAACCGGTAGTGCTCAGGTTTGAGTTCTCGCAGTATTGGGTTCGAACCTCTACGAATATTTTTTTTCTTTCTTTTTTTTTAATTGAAAATAAATATTGTTTTTGAAAGTGAGATATTTTGGGTGTTGTAAATGTCAGGCATAAACAAGTGGACATTTTTTTCAATCAGAAACAAAGTTTCATAACATCATTTTACATTGATTGATCATTCATTTCATATAAATAGACTGTTATCAGCTCTTCAGTCATCTACTGGTTTGCGGGGTAACCAGTAGTGCTCAGGTTTGAGTTCTCTCAGTAGTGGGTTCGAACCTCTACGAATATTTTTTTTCTTTTCTTTTTTTTAATAGACAATAAATATTGTTTTTGAAAGTGAGATATTTTGAGGGTTGTAAATGTCAGGCCTAAACAAGTGGACCTTTTTTAAAATCTTAAACAAAGTTGCATGGCATTATTTTTCATTGATTGATCATTCATTTCATATCAATAGACTATTATCAGCTCCTCAGTCATCTACTGGTTTGTGGCGTAACGGATAATGCTCATGTTTGAGTGCTCTCAGTAGTGGGTTCGAACCTCTAGGGAAAGTGAGATATTTTGAGAGTTGTAAAAATCAGGCCTAAACAAGTGGACCTTTTTTAAAATCAGAAACAAAGTTGCATGGCATTATTTTTCATTGATTTATTATTTATTTCATATAAATAGAGTATTATCAGCTCTTCAGTCATCTACTGGTTTGTGGCGTAACGGGTAATACTCAAGTTTGAGTGCTCTCACTAGTGGGTTCGAACCTCTAGGGATATTTTGTTTCTTTTTTTTTTTATTGAAAATAAATATTGTTTTTGAAAGTGAGATATTTTGAGGGTTGTAAATGTCAGGCCTAAACAAATGAACCTTTTTTTAAAATCAGAAACAAAGTTGCATGGCATTATTTTTCATTGATTGATCATTAATTTCATATAAATAGACTATTATCAGCTCTTCAGTTATCTACTGGTTTGTGGCGTAACGGGTAATACCCAGGTTTGAGTGCTCTCAGTAGCAGGTTCCAACCTCTAGGGATACTGCTTTTTTTTTTCTTATTGAAAATAAATATTTTTTTTGAAAATGAGATATTTTTTAGGGTTGTGAATGACAGGCCTAAACAAATGGATCTTTTTTAAAATCAGAAACAAAGTTGCATGGCATTATTTTTCATTGATTGATAATTCATTTCATATAAATAGAATATTATCAGCTCTTCAGTCATCTACTGGTTTGTGGCGTAACGGGTAATGCTCAGGTTTGAGTGCTCTGAGTAGTGGGGCGAACCTCTAGGGATATTTTTTTTCTTTTTTTTTTAATTGAAAATAAATATTTTTACTCGGGGTACCCGAGTCTAATACTTACTCATTTTCTCCTTCTCCTCCATCTGGACACTATTGAGTAAAAAGTGCGATTTTTAAAGTACTACTCCTCCCTTATTATCTGTAGTATTGAGCTGGGATTTAGCATGAATATACTACAGGGACATGTCCTCAAATCTATAGAGCCGGATTTATAGATTTCAATCCGGATGCAGCCATATGACGTCTCGAAGATGGTACCATATAGCCGTATTTGGTAGGTTATTGATGTGTATGTGACGTCACATCCCGTCTTATGACGTCATTACAGCTTCTTTTGCTGCACCCCGAGTATCGCACATTCGTGCTTTTTTGTTAATTAATTTGTTTAATTAAGAAGCCACAATGTGTGACACACACCACACCGTTATGTAGTTATATGCGGCTTCTTGGCGTAGTGGTTATCACGTTTGCTCAACACGCAGAAGGTACCTGGTTCGAGCCCGGACGAAACCTTTTTTTTTTAAACTTTATGGTGAAAAGTACTGTATACGCAATATGATAATTATACACAGTATATCTTATTTTTATTATTTTTTTAAATACTTATTTTGTGTAATCGGTAATTATCACTTTTACACATGTTTATTTTTCTTTGTGCTTATTACCATATTTATTTGTAATTTAAATGGATTAAAAAACTTTCTGTAACCCACATTTTTAGTGTAAGTGGGTTTCGTAGTGTAGTGATTGTCAAGTCTGCTTAACACGCAGAAGGTCCCGGTTAGAGCCCTGGCGAAACCTATTTTTCTTTAACTTTAACTGTATACGTCTATATACAGCTTCTTTCTCTGTACCCCGAGTATTGCACATTCGTGCTTTTTTGTTAATTAATTTGTTTAATTAGGAAGCCACAATGTGTGACACACACCACAGCGCTATGTAGTTACATGCGGCTTGTTGGCGTAGTGGTTATCACGTTTACTTAAAAACACGCAGAACGTACCTGGTTCGAGCCCGGGCGAAACCTTTTTTTTTAACTTTATGGTGAAAAGTAGTGTATAAGATAAGATAAGATAAGATAAGATAACTTTTATTGATCCTCAAAAAGGAAATTCATTGCTCATCATAATAACAAAGAACACACAATAAAAACAAATATAGCATAAAACCATTCTTATAAAAACATCTAAAAAATTACAAGATAAAATTATCTTCTTGACTTCCTGTTGTACTAGATGATACCGGAGGGAATAAAGGATTTAGCAAATCGATTTGTTTTCACACTGAGGAGCCTCAATCTACCACTTGGATTAAGTTGGTCTATGATTACTTTGTAGAGAGGATGAGAGGCATCCGACTCAATGCGATCGAAATCTTTCTGGAGGTGTTCTAGGTGCACATCGGTAAAGGAAGGCAGTTCCAGACCAATCATTTTACCAGCCCGACGGATGAAAGTTTCAAGGCGTCCTTTACGCAATATGATAATTATACACAGTATATCTTATTTTTATTATTTTTTTAAATATTTATTTTGTGTAATCGGTAAATACTCTTCCCTTTCGTTGTAGTATTGAGCTCGGATTTAGCATGAATATACTACAGAGACATGTCCTCAAAGCTATAGAGCCGGATTTTTTAATTTCATATCGGATGCAGCCATATCACGTCTCGAAGATGGTACCGTATAGCCGTATTTGGTAGCGCGGTTATTGATGTGTATGTTACGTTACATCCGGTCTTTACGTCATTACAGCTTCTTTCGCTGTACCCCGAGTATTGCACATTCGTGCTTGTTTGTTAATTAATTTGTTTAATTAAGAAGCCACAATGTGTGACACACACCACAGCGTTATGTAGTTATATGCGGCTTCTTGGCGTAGTGGTTATCACGTCGGCTTAACACGCAGAAGGTCCCCGGTTCGAGCTGCTTTTATGGTAAAAAGTACTGATAAGGTAATATGATATACAGTATATCTTATTTTTATTATTTTTAAAAATATTTATTTTGTGTAATCGGTAATTATCACTTTTACACATGTTTATCTTGCTTTGTGCTTATTACATAATAATTTATTTGTAATTTAAATGGATTAAAAAACTTTGTGTAACCCACATTTTTGGTGTAAGAGGTTTCGTAGTGTAGTGGTTGTCAAGTCTGCTTAACTCGCAGAAGGTCCCGGTTCGAGCCCTGGCGAAACCTATTTTTCTTTAACTTTATGGTGAAATATACTGTATACGTAAAATGACATAGAGTATATATCGTTTTATTAATCGGGGTACCTGAGTCTAGGACTCTCTCATCTTTTCCTCTTCTTCTTCCATCCGGACACTATTGAGCAAAAAGTGCAATTTATAAAGTACTACTCCTCCCTTATTCGTTGTAGTATTGAGCTCGGATTTAGCATGAATATACTACAGGGACATGTCCTCAAAGCTATAGAGAGCCGGATTTTTTAATTTCATACCGGATGCAACCATATGACGTCTCGAAGATGGTATCGTATAGCCGTATTTGGTAGCGCGGTTTTTGATGTGTATGTGACGTTAAATCCGGTCTTATGACGTCATTACAGCTTCTTTCGCTGTACCCCGAGTATTGCACATTCGTGCTTGTTAAAATCAGAAACAAAGTTGCATTGCATTATTTTTCATTGATTGATCATTCATTTCATATATATAGACTATTATCAGCTCCTCAGTCATATACTGGTTTGTGGCGTAACGGGTAATGTTCAGGCTTGAGTGCTCTCAGTAGTGGGTTCGAACCTATACGGGTATTTTTTTTCTTTTTTTTTTAATTGAAAATAAAAATTGTTTTTGAAAGTGAGATATTTTGAGGGTTGCAACTGTCAGGCCTAAACAAGTGAACCTTCTTTAAAATCAGAAACAAAGTTGCATGGCATTATTTTTCATTGATTGATCATCCATTTCATATAAATAGACTATTATCAGCTCTTCAGTCATATACTGGTTTGCGGCGTAACGGGTAATGCTCAGGTTTGAGTGATTTCAATAGTGGGGTCGAACTTCTAGGGATATTTTTTTTCTTTTTTTTTTTATTTGAAAATAATATTGTTTTTGAAAGTGAGATATTTTTATGGTTTTAAATGTCAAGCCTAACCAAGTGGACCTTTTTTTAAATCAGAAACAAAGTTGCATAACATAATTTTATATTGCTGGATCATTCATTTCATATAAATAGACTATTATGAGCTCGTTCACTCATCTACTGGTTGGTGGCGTAACCGGTAATGCTCAGGTTTGAGTGCTCTCAGTAGTGGGTTCAAACCTCTAGGAATATTTTTTTTTTTTTATTTGAAAATAAATATTGTTTTTGAAAGTGAGATATTTTTATGGTTTTAAATCTCAAGCCTAAACAAATGGATCTTTTTTAAAATAAGAAACAAAGTTGCATAACATCATTTTACATTGATGGATCATTCAATTCATATAAATAGACTATTATCAGCTCTTCACTCATCTACTGGTTTGTGGCGTAACGGGTAATGCTCAGGTTTGAGTGCTCTGAGTAGTGGGTCGATCCTCTAGGGATATTTTTTTTCTTTTTTTTTTCTTATTGAAAATAAATATTGTTTTTGAAAGTGAGATATTTTGAGGGTTGCAACTGTCAGGCCTAAACAAGTGAACCTTTTTTAAAATCAGAAACAAAGTTGCATGGCATTATTTTTCATTGATTGATCATTCATTTCATATAAATAGACTGTTATCAGCTCTTCAGTCATCTACTGGTTTGTGGCGTAACCGGTAGTGCTCAGGTTTGAGTTCTCGCAGTAGTGGGTTCGAACCTCTACGAATATTTTTTTTCTTTTTTTTTTTTAATTGACAATAAATATTGTTTTTGAAAGTGAGATATTTTTAGGGTTGTAAATGTCAGGCCTAAACAAGTGGACCTTTTTTAAAACCAGAAACAAAGTTGCATGGCATTATTTTTCATTGACTGATCATTCATTTCATATAAATAGACTATTATCAGCTCCTCAGTCATCTACTGGCTTGTGGCGTAACGGATAATGCTCAGGTTTGAGTGCTCTCAGTAGTGGGTTCGAACCTCTAGGGATTTTTTTTTTTAAATTGAAAAAAAATATTGTTTTTGAAAGTGAGATATTTTGAGGGTTGTAAATATCAGGCCTAAACAAGTGGACCTTTTTTAAAATCAGAAACAAAGTTGCATGGCATTATTTTTCATTGATTTATTATTTATTTCATATAAATTGAGTATTATCAGCTCTTCAGTCATCTACTGGTTTTGTGGCGTAACGGGTAATGCTCAAGTTTGAGTGCTCTCACTAGTGGGTTCGAACCTCTACGGATATTTTGTTTCTTTTTTTTTTTTAATTGAAAATAAATATTGTTTTTGAAAGTGAGATATTTTGAGGGTTGTAAATGTCAGGCCTAAACAAGTGAACCTTTTTTAAAATCAGAAACAAACCTGCATGGCATTATTTTTCATTGATTTATTATTCATTTCATATAAATATAGTATTATCAGCTCTTCAGTCATCTACTGGTTTGAGGCGTAACGGGTAATGCTCAAGTTTGAGTGCTCGCAGTAGTGGGTTTGAACCTCTAGGGATATTTTTTTTCTTTCTTTTTTTTAATTGAAAATAAATATTTTTTTTTAAAGTGAGATATTTTGAGGGTTGTAAATGTCAGGCCTAAACAAATGAACCTTTTTTTAAAATCAGAAACAAAGTTGCATGGCATTATTTTTCATTGATTGATCATTAATTTCATATAAATAGACTATTATCAGCTCTTCTACTGGTTTGTGGCGTAACGGGTAATACCCAGGTTTGAGTGCTCTCAGTAGCAGGTTCCAACCTCTAGGGATACTGCCTTTTTTTTTTCTTATTGAAAATAAATTTTTTTTTGAAAATGAGATATTTTTTAGGGTTGTGAATGACAGGCCTAAACAAATGGATCTTTTTTAAAATCAGAAACAAAGTTGCATGGCATTATTTTTCATTGATTGATAATTCATTTCATATAAATAGAATATTATCAGCTCTTCAGTCATCTACTGGTTTGTGGCGTAACGGGTAATGCTCAGGTTTGAGTGCTCTGAGTAGTGGGGCGAACCTCTAGGGATATTTTTTTTCTTTTTTTTTTAATTGAAAATAAATATTTTTACTCGGGGTACCCGAGTCTATTTTCTCCTTCTCCTCCATCTGGACACTATTGAGTAAAAAGTGCGATTTTTAAAGTACTACTCCTCCCTTATTAGTTGTAGTATTGAGCTGGGATTTAGCATGAATATACTACAGGGACATGTCCTCAAATCTATAGAGCAGGATTTTTAGATTTCAATCCGGATGCAGCCATATGACGTCTCGAAGATGGTACCATATAGCCGTATTTGGTAGGTTATTGATGTGTATGTGACGTCACATCCCGTCTTATGACGTCATTACAGCTTCTTTTGCTGCACCCCGAGTATCGCACATTCGTGCTTTTTACTCGGGGTACCCGAGTCTAGGACTTACTCATTTTCTCCTCTTCTTCCTCCATCTGGACACTATTGAGTAAAAAGTGCGATTTTTAAAGTACTACTCCTCCCTTATTCGTTGTAGTATTGAGCTGGGATTTGGCATGAACATACTACAGGGACATGTCCTCAAAGCTATAGAGCCGGATTTTTAATTTTTTGTTAATTAATTTGTTTAATTAAGAAGCCACAATGTGTGACACACACCACAGCGTTATGTAGTTATATGGTTATATGCGGATTCTTGGCGTAGTGGTTATCACGTTTGCTTAACACGCAGAAGGTACCTGGTTCGAGCCCGGACGAAACCTTTTTTTTAAACTTTATGGTGAAAAGTACTGTATACGCAATATGATAATTATAGCTTCAAATCACATTTGGAGACGCTTTACACCATTTTGTGATTTTCGAAAAAGATTATTCACACAAAACAGCAAAGTGTACAGAATAGCTTCAAATCGCATTTTGAGACATTTTAGACCATTTTGTGATTTTCGAAAAAACTTCGTTACACAAAAACACCAAAGTGCTTAGAATAGCTTCAAATCGAATTTTGTGACATTTTAGACCATTTTGTGATTTTCGAAAAAACTTAACATAAAAACACCAAATTGCTTAGAATAGCTTAAAATCGCATTTGGAGACGTTTTATACCATTTTGTGATTTTCGAAAAAACTTGTTAACATAAAAACACCAAAGTGCTTAGAATAGCTTTAAATCGCATTTGGAGACGTTTTAGACCATTTTGAGCATTTCGATAAAACTTTTCACACAAAAACATCAAAGATCACAAAATAGCTTAATATAGTATTTAAAAACGTTTTTGACCATTTTGAGCATTTTGACAAAAATTATTCACACAAAACAGCAAAGTGTACAGAATAGCTTCAAATCGCATTTGGAGACGTTTTAGACCATTTTGTGATTTTCGAAAAAACTTGTTAAAATAAAAGCATCAAAGTGTACAGAATAGCTTCAAATCGCATTTTGAGACATTATAGACATTTTGTGATTTTCGAAAAAACTTGTAAACATAAAAACACCAAAGTGCTTAGAAAAGCTTCAAATCGCATTTGGAGACATTTTAGATCATTTTGTGATTTTCGAAAAAACTTGTTAACATAAAAACACAAAAGTGCTTAGAATAGCTTCAAATCGCATTTGGAGACGTTTTAGACCATTTTGTGATTTTCGAAAAAACTTGTTAACATAAAAACACCAAATTGCTTAGAATAGCTTCAAATCGCATTTGGAGACGTTTTACACCATTTTGTGATTTTCGAAAAAACTTGTTAACATAAAAACACCAAAGTGCTTAGAATAGCTTAAAATCGCATTTGGAGACGTTTTATACCATTTTGTGATTTTCGAAAAAACTTGTTAACATAAAAACACCAAAGTGCTTAGAATAGCTTCAAATCGCATTTGGAGACGTTTTAGACCATTTTGTGATTTTCGAAAAAACTTGTTAACATAAAAAACACCAAAGTGCTTAGAATTGCTTCAAATCGCATTTGGAGACGTTTTAGACCATTTTGTGAATTTCGAAAAAACTTGTTAACATAAAAACATCAAAGTGTACAGAATAGCTTCAAATCGCATTTGGAGACGTTTTATACCATTTTGTTATTTTCGAAAAAACTTGTTAACATAAAAACACCAAAGTGCTTAGAATAGCTTCAAATCGCATTTGGAGACGTTTTAGACCATTTTGTGATTTTCGAAAAAACTTGTTAACATAAAAAACACCAAAGTGCTTAGAATTGCTTCAAATCGCATTTGGAGACGTTTTAGACCATTTTGTAATTTTCTAAAAAAGTTGTTAACATAAAAACATCAAAGTGCTTAAAATCACATTAGAAACCGTTTTAGACCATTTTGAGCATTTCGATAAAACTTTTCACACAAAAACATCAAAGAGCACAACATAGCTTAATATAGTATTTAAAAACGTTTTTGACCATTTTGAGCATTTTGACAAAAATTATTCTCACAAAACAGCAAAGTGTACAGAATAGCTTCAAATCGCATTTGGAGACGTTTTAGACCATTTTGTGATTTTCGAAAAAACTTGTTAACATAAAAACACCAAAGTGCTTAGAATAGCTTAAAATCGCATTTGGAGACGTTTTAGACCATTTTGTGATTTTCGAATTAACTCGTTACCATAAAAACACCAAAGTGCTTATAATTGCTTCAAATCGCATTTGGAGACGTTTTAGACCATTTTGTGATTTTCTAAAAAAGTTGTTAACAATTGTAAGGATGTGGACGACAACACAAAAGGAAAAACACGCCTTTTCTCACTTTTACCACGGTCCGGTGGTGTATTTGGTTTTAATTTGTTTTTAGCATAACAATAGAGATCAGTATGGTCCTGAAAACCACAAAATAAATACAATGAGAAACAAAAGTAAACTAGATTTAATTCGTCACTATGACGAATTATAGGTTATATGCATTGATTTAAATAAAGATAATTGATTTTTTAAAGATATATTGATTGATTGATTTTCTCAGAATCTTTAATTATTTATAATATATGATAGGACCTAGTACCTTGCTAACGCGAACACCATAGCCGGTATCACAATCCGATCAAAGATCCATATGCGTATAATGTCATAAACCACATTTGTTGTTACATAATAATAAAGACATAAGTTAATTTTTATCTAGATTTCATTATAAATCATGTGTATAATCTATACACTAAGAAATAAATTTGAACAAACAATACGGATAATAAAAAAAAAATCTTATTTCGTTTCCCAAGGTGAGACTCGATCTCGGTACCTTGAATGCCATAGACACGAGCACAGACCACCGAGCCATACACAACTGACTAAAATTTGTAGAAAGATTCCTCCGTGTATTTACTATGCAGTAACCACTTTGATGCAAATAGATTATTACATACCGAAATGAATTATAATTTTTTACTATGATGACATCTTTAAAATGTAAACAAATGATGCACTGTCAAACTACATACTTTTAACTTTAATATATGAACTTTTGAAGGAAGAAAGTTAATGTTAAGTTTGTTATTTTGGCCTAAGAAAATGTCATAATTTGTTTGATTGTCGAAATTATTTTTTTTAAATTTAATATGCAATTAATGATGACTTAATCAACTTTGGTTCTCTTAATTTGATAATAAATCATACATATGATACATACACTTCAAGAAAATGAAATAAAAAATAGGTGTTCCCCTGCATTCTGACGATATATATTAATTTAAAAATTTAGCATATTTTCACCATTTTGTTAACTTATACGTGCGTAGCCAATCACTTTTGACGTGCTCGTATAACGCAATTCCGAGTTGAAACCTGAATCAAATATGATGATATTATTAAAGAAAGATTGTAAAACAGAAATCGGGCAAAAAGAGTGCGCATTAACGTTTAACGCGCAGTGCGCGTGCAAAAATTTGCGCACTCATGGCAATTTTTTAAACGCTTAAAATTGCCTGAAACGTACTCTAATTTCATCGAAAATAAATTTTGACAATTTTGAACATTTTAAGCGCGCGTACGCAAGCGTTATATGCGCTACGCACGTAATTGTATTGCCATATGATGAAATATGACCTGAAATTTATGAGTACCAAATTTTGTTTAATTGTGATTCATGCTTGTGAAGATATGATTACAAACGTGATTTCGTAAAATCGCGCGTAGACCGCGTAATTTTTGATTACGCATCGTGAAAATATAACCACATCGATTCCTGGCCATAAGGAATATACTCTGAAAACTTGACTTAGCTAGATTAAACTGATGCCAAGATAATGCACGGACAAAATAGTGCTAAGGAAAGAATAAATAAATAAATAAATAAATAAATAAAGATTTTGACAGAATCAAGAGGTTATATGCATATCATGCATATAACCTAATAATATTCTAAAATACAAGCCAATTCTTAGTAACGACCTCACTTAACAGGCGACTCTAATAAAAAGGATTCTCTCTGAGGACTGCGACTATTACGTCAAACGGCACGTCTACCTAAACAGCCTCTGTATACTTTGTTAGAGTATACAAATACCTAATTAATTACCTACACAATTGCATCATAAGTGCCTGAATATTACTATTATATTACTAGAATAAATGCATGTTGGAATTTACTCACACTATTTGAATACTAAACTTAGTCTATTCATTGAATCAAGGAGTTATAATCTTAGGTTTGTGTAAAATATATAAACAATAACAAATCCATGGGCGCAGCCATTTTGTATGATAAATAGAGGGCGCACTACATGACGATCTATCACGAGCATGGTAGCCTCGTGTGTACAAATTAATCAAGTGTGAACTGTAGGATGAACTATTTTATACAAACTGTTAACTAGAAACTATCTTCTATAAACTAAACATTACTAAATCTATCTAAACATATTTTGTTAATACAAAGAAGGTTTATCACAAAAGTATATATTATAACATTATATGGCATAAAATCCTAGTTCAAAGATTGTAACACAATACTATTCAATAGGCTTCCTAACTGCACATTCCATGAGTCAAGGTTAACCCAAAACAAATGTCTAGGCCTATGAATGCAATCATCTTAAAATACAACATTAATGTTTCTTAAACATAACAGAATCTTATAAATGTATAACAAAGTAATATATGTATAAAGTAGAGTAATTACCTTTTAATCAGATCTTTAATTAAGTAAGAGACAAAACTATCTGCTTCCTTGACCGGTTCATGAATACAAAAGAAAGAAAATCATTTGAAAAAGACTGTTACAATTATAGGGGGCAGTAACACCTATAGGGGGCAGTATTTAATTATCACATGATTAGATTTATCCCCACACTCCCCTGTTTAAGCTGAGTTTGTCCTCAAACTTAATATTATTCACAACAAGAAGAATCTTTTCAGCATTTTCAGAGTCAATGCCAGCATCATCAGGCCAGTCAGGGTAAACGTCCCCAGTACCATTGTCTTCAACAAAGGACTCCACACATTCCCCTTCGGCTCCCACAAAGTGTCTCATCTTCTTCTCTGGGAGAACATATACTGTGTTTCCATTACCATGGGCAGCACGCCTAGTTGCTTCTAGTTCGGCTCTTAGCTCATCAACCGTCCTCTGCACATCTCGCAACGATGCCTTGCTTGCCATCACTGATCTCTAATGTTAAAGCCAAATACGATCCACGATCCCACTTCTGACACCAAATTGTAAGGATGTGGACGACAACACAAAAGGAAAAACACGCCTTTTCTCACTTTTACCACGGTCCGGTGGTGTATTTGGTTTTAATTTGTTTTTAGCATAACAATAGAGATCAGTATGGTCCTGAAAACCACAAAATAAATACAATGAGAAACAAAAGTAAATAATATTCTAAAATACAAGCCAATTCTTAGTAACGACCTCACTTAACAGGCGACTCTAATAAAAAGGATTCTCTCTGAGGACTGCGACTATTACGTCAAACGGCACGTCTACCTAAACAGCCTCTGTATACTTTGTTAGAGTATACAAATACCTAATTAATTACCTACACAATTGCATCATAAGTGCCTGAATATTACTATTATATTACTAGAATAAATGCATGTTGGAATTTACTCACACTATTTGAATACTAAACTTAGTCTATTCATTGAATCAAGGAGTTATAATCTTAGGTTTGTGTAAAATATATAAACAATAACAAATCCATGGGCGCAGCCATTTTGTATGATAAATAGAGGACGCACTACATGACGATCTATCACGAGCATGGTAGCCTCGTGTGTACAAATTAATCAAGTGTGAACTGTAGGATGAACTATTTTATACAAACTGTTAACTAGAAACTATCTTCTATAAACTAAACATTACTAAATCTATCTAAACATATTTTGTTAATACAAAGAAGGTTTATCACAAAAGTATATATTATAACATTATATGGCATAAAATCCTAGTTCAAAGATTGTAACACAATACTATTCAATAGGCTTCCTAACTGCACATTCCATGAGTCAAGGTTAACCCAAAACAAATGTCTAGGCCTATGAATGCAATCATCTTAAAATACAACATTAATGTTTCTTAAACATAACAGAATCTTATAAATGTATAACAAAGTAATATATGTATAAAGTAGAGTAATTACCTTTTAATCAGATCTTTAATTAAGTAAGAGACAAAACTATCTGCTTCCTTGACCGGTTCATGAATACAAAAGAAAGAAAATCATTTGAAAAAGACTGTTACAATTATAGGGGGCAGTAACACCTATAGGGGGCAGTATTTAATTATCACATGATTAGATTTATCCCCACACATAAAAACATCAAAGTGCTTAAAATCACATTAGAAACCGTTTTAGACCATTTTGTGATTTTCTAAAAAAGTTGTTAGAATAAAAAAGTTTTATCGAAATGCTCAAAATGGTCTAAAACGGTTTCTAATGTTATTTTAAGCACTTTTATGTTTTTATGTTAACGAGTTTTTTCGAAAATCACAAAATGGTCTAAAATGTCTCCAAATGCGATTTCAAGCTATTCTTAGCACTTTGGTGTTTTTATGTTAACAAGTTTTTTTGAAAATCACAAAATGGTCTAAAACGTCTCCAAATGCGATTTGAAGCTATTTTAAGCACTTTGGTGTTTTTGTGTAACCAAGTTTTTTCGAAAATCACAAAAGAGTCTAAAATGTCTCAAAATGCGATTTGAAGCTATTCTGTACACTTTGATGTTTTTATGTTAACAAGTTTTTTCGAAATTCACAAAATGGTCTAAAACGTCTCCAAATGCGATTTGAAGCTATTCTAAGCACTTTGGTGTTTTTATGTTAACAAGTTTTTTCGAAAATCACAAAAGGGTCTAAAATGTCTCAAAATGCGATTTGAAGCTATTCTGTACACTTTGATGTTTTTATGTTAACAAGTTTTTTCGAAAGTCACAAAATGGTGTAAAACGTCTCCAAATGCGATTTGAAGCTATTTTAAGCACTTTGGTGTTTTTGTGGAACCAAGTTTTTTCGAAAATCACAAAAGGGTCTATAATGTCTCAAAAAGCAATTTGAAGCTATTCTGTACACTTTGATGTTTTTATGTTAACAAGTTTTTTCGAAAATCAAAAAATGGTCTAAAACGTCTCCAAATGCGATTTGAAGCTATTCTGTACACTTTGCTGTTTAGTGTTAATAATTTTTGTCAAAATGCTCAAAATGGTCAAAAACGTTTTTAAATACTATATTAAGCTATTTTGTGCTCTTTGATGTTTTTGTGTTAACAACTTTTTTAGAAAATCACAAAATGGTCTAAAACGTCTCCAAATGCGATTTTAAGCTATTCTAAGCAAATTGGTGTTTTTATGTTAACAAGTTTTTTCGAAAATCACAAAATGGTCTAAAACGTCTCAAAATGCGATTTGAAGCTATTCTAAGCACTTTGGTGTTTTTATGTTAACAAGTTTTTTCGAAAATCACAAAATGGTATAAAACGTCTCCAAATGCGATTTTAAGCTATTCTAAGCAATTCGGTGTTTTTATGTTAACAAGTTTTTTCGAAAATCACAAAATGGTATAAAACGTCTCCAAATGCGATTTTAAGCTATTCTAAGCAATTCGGTGTTTTTATGTTAACAAGTTTTTTCGAAAATCACAAAATGGTCGAAAATGTCACAAAATGCGATTTGAAGCTATTCTAAGCACTTTGGTGTTTTTATGTTAACAAGTTTTTTCGAAAATCAAAAAATGGTCTAAAACGTCTCCAAATGCGATTTGAAGCTATTCTGTACACTTTGCTGTTTAGTGTGAATAATTTTTGTCAAAATGCTCAAAATGGTCAAAAACGTTTTTAAATACTATATTAAGCTATTTTGTGCTCTTTGATGTTTTTGTGTTAACAACTTTTTTAGAAAATTACAAAATGGTCTAAAACGTCTCCAAATGCGATTTGAAGCAATTCTAAGCACTTTGGTGTTTTTTATGTTAACAAGTTTTTTCGAAAATCACAAAATGGTCTAAAACGTCTCAAAATGCGATTTGAAGCTATTCTAAGCACTTTGGTGTTTTTATGTTAACAAGTTTTTTCGAAAATCACAAAATGGTATAAAACGTCTCCAAATGCGATTTTAAGGTATTCTAAGCACTTTGTTGTTTTTATGTTAACAAGTTTTTTCGAAAATCACAAAATGGTCTAAAACGTCTCCAAATGCGATTTGAAGCTACTCTAAGCACTTTGGTGTTTTTATGTTAAAAAGTTTTTTCGAAAATCACAAAATGGTATAAAACGTCTCCAAATGCGATTTTAAGCTATTCTAAGCAATTTGGTGTTTTTATGTTAAGTTTTTTCGAAAATCACAAAATGGTCTAAAATGTCACAAAATGCGATTTGAAGCTATTCTAAGCACTTTGGTGTTTTTATGTTAACAAGTTTTTTCGAAAATCACAAAATGGTCTAAAACGTCTCCAAATGCGATTTTAAGCTATTCTAAGCAAATTGGTGTTTTTATGTTAACAAGTTTTTTCGAAAATCACAAAATGGTCTAAAACGTCTCAAAATGCGATTTGAAGCTATTCTAAGCACTTTGGTGTTTTTATGTTAACAAGTTTTTTCGAAAATCACAAAATGGTATAAAACGTCTCCAAATGCGATTTTAAGCTATTCTAAGCAATTCGGTGTTTTTATGTTAACAAGTTTTTTCGAAAATCACAAAATGGTATAAAACGTCTCCAAATGCGATTTTAAGCTATTCTAAGCAATTCGGTGTTTTTATGTTAACAAGTTTTTTCGAAAATCACAAAATGGTCGAAAATGTCACAAAATGCGATTTGAAGCTATTCTAAGCACTTTGGTGTTTTTATGTTAACAAGTTTTTTCGAAAATCACAAAATGGTCTAAAACGTCTCCAAATGCGATTTGAAGCTATTCTGTACACTTTGCGGTTTTGTGTGAATAATTTTTGTCGAAATGCTCAAAATGGTCAAAAACGTTTTTAAATACGATATTAAGCTATTTTGTGCTCTTTGATGTTTTTGTGTGAAAAGTTTTATCGAAATGATCAAAATGGTCTAAAACGGTTTCTAATGTGATTTTAAGCACTTTGATGTTTTTATGTTAACGAATTTTTTCGAAAATCACAAAATGGTTTAAAATGTCTCCAAATGCGATTTCAAGCTATTCTTAGCACTTTGGTGTTTTTATGTTTAAAAGTTTTTTCGAAAATCACAAAATGGTCTAAAACGTCTCCAAATGCGATTTGAAGCTTTTCTAAGCACTTTGGTGTTTTTATGTTTAAAAGTTTTTTCGAAAATCACAAAATGGTCTAAAACGTCTCCAAATGCGATTTGAAGCTATTCTAAGCACTTTGGTGTTTTTATGTTAACAAGTTTTTTCGAAAATCACAAAATGGTCTAAAACGGTTTCTAATGTGATTTTAAGCACTTTGATGTTTTTATGTTAACAACTTTTTTAGAAAATCACAAAATGGTCTAAAACGTCTCCAAATGCGATTTGAAGCTATTCTAAGCACTTTGGTGTTTTTATGTTAACAAGTTTTTTCGAAAATCACAAAATGGTCTAAAACGTCTCCAAATGCGATTTGAAGCTATTCTGTACACTTTGCTGTTTTGTGTGAATAATTTTTGTCGAAATGCTCAAAATGGTCAAAAACGTTTTTAAATACGATATTAAGCTATTTTGTGCTCTTTGATGTTTTTGTGTGAAAAGTTTTATCGAAATGATCAAAATGGTCTAAAACGGTTTCTAATGTGATTTTAAGCACTTTGATGTTTTTATGTTAACGAATTTTTTCGAAAATCACAAAATGGTTTAAAATGTCTCCAAATGCGATTTCAAGCTATTCTTAGCACTTTGGTGTTTTTATGTTAATAAGTTTTTTCGAAAATCAGAAAATGGTCTAAAACGTCTCCAAATGCGATTTGAAACTATTCTAAGCAATTTGGTGTTTTTATTTTAACAAGTTTTTTTCGAAAATCACAAAATGGTCTAAAACGTCTCCAAATGCGATTTGAAGCTTTTCTAAGCACTTTGGTGTTTTTATGTTTAAAAGTTTTTTCGAAAATCACAAAATGGTCTAAAACGTCTCCAAATGCGATTTGAAGCTATTCTAAGCACTTTGGTGTTTTTATGTTAACAAGTTTTTTCGAAAATCACAAAAATGGTCTAAAACGGTTTCTAATGTGATTTTAAGCACTTTGATGTTTTTATGTTAACACCTTTTTTAGAAAATCACAAAATGGTCTAAAACGTCTCCAAATGCGATTTGAAGCAATTCTAAGCACTTTGGTGTTTTTATGGTAACGAGTTTTTTTGAATATCACAAAATGGTCTAAAATGTCTCCAAATGCGATTTGAAGCTTTTCTAAGCACTTTGGTGTTTTTATGGTAACGAGTTATTTCGAAAATCACAAAATGGTCTAAAATGTCTCCAAATGCGATTTGAAGCTTTTCTAAGCACTTTGGTGTTTTTATGTTTACAAGTTTTTTCGAAAATCACAAAATGTCTATAATGTCTCAAAATACGATTTGAAGCTATTCTGTACACTTTGATGTTTTTATGTAACCAAGTTTTTTCGAAAATCACAAAAGGGTCTAAAATGTCTCAAAATACGATTTGAAGCTATTCTGTACACTTTGATGTTTTTATGTTAACAAGTTTTTTCGAAAGTCACAAAATGGTCTAAAACGTCTCCAAATGCGATTTTAAGCTATTCTAAGCAATTTGGTGTTTTTATGTTAACAAGTTTTTTCGAAAATCACAAAATACTCTAAAACGTCTCCAAATGCGATTTGAAGCTATTCTGTACACTTTACTTTTTTTTTTGTGAATAATTTTTGTCGAAATGCTCAAAATGGTCAAAAACGTTTTTAAATACGATATTAAGCTATTTTGTGCTCTTTGATGTTTTTGTGTGAAAAGTTTATCGAAATGCTCAAAATGTTCTAAAACGGTTTCTAATGTGATTTTAAGCACTTTGATGTTTTTATGTTAACGAATTTTTTCGAAAATCACAAAATGGTCTAAAATGTCTCCAAATGCGATTTCAAGCTATTCTTAGCACTTTGGTGTTTTTATGTTAACAAGTTTTTTCGAAAATCACAAAATGGTCTAAAATGTCTCCAAATGCGATTTGAAGCTTTTCTAAGCACTTTGGTGTTTTTATGTTTACAAGTTTTTTCGAAAATCACAAAATGGTCTAAAACGTCTCCAAATGCGATTTGAAGCTATTCTAAGCACTTTGGTGTTTTTATGTTAACAAGTTTTTTCGAAAATCACAAAAGGGTCTAAAACGTCTCCAAATGCGATTTGAAGCTATTTTAAGCACTTTGATGTTTTTATGTTAACAAGTTTTTTCGAAAATCACAAAATGGTCTAAAACGTCTTCAAATGCGATTTGAAGCTATTTTAAGCACTTTGGTGTTTTTGTGTAACCAAGTTTTTTCGAAAATCACAAAATGGTCTAAAATGTCTCAAAATGCGATTTGAAGCTATTCTGTACACTTTGATGTTTTTATGTTAACAAGTTTTACGAAAGTCACAAAATGGTCTAAAACGTCTCCAAATGCGATTTGAAGCTATTCTAAGCACATTGGTGTTTTTATGTTAACAAGTTTTTTCGAAAATCACAAAATGCTCTAAAACGTCTCCAAATGCGATTTGAAGCTATTTTAAGCACTTTGGTGTTTTTGTGGAACCAAGTTTTTTCGAAAATCACAAAAGGGTCTATAATGTCTGAAAAAGCGATTTGAAGCTATTCTGTACACTTTGATGTTTTTATGTTAACAAGTTTTTTCGAAAATCACAAAATGGTCTAAAACGTCTCCAAATGCGATTTGAAGTTATTCTGTACACTTTGCTGTTTAGTGTGAATAATTTTTGTCAAAATGCTCAAAATGGTCAAAAACGTTTTAAAATACTATATTAAGCTATTTTGTGCTCTTTGATGTTTTTGTGTGAAAAGTTTTATCGAAACGCTCAAAATGGTCTAAAACGGTTTCTAATGTGATTTTAAGCACTTTGATGTTTTTATGTTAACAACTTTTTTAGAAAATAACAAAATGGTCTAAAACGTCTCCAAATGCGATTTGAAGCAATTATAAGCACTTTGGTGTTTTTATGGTAACGAGTTATTTCGAAAATCACAAAATGGTCTAAAACGTCTCCAAATGCGATTTTAAGCTATTCTAAGCACTTTGGTGTTTTTATGTTAACAAGTTTTTTCGAAAATCACAAAATGGTCTAAAACGTCTCCAAATGCGATTTGAAGCAATTCTAAGCACTTTGGTGTTTTTATGGTAACGAGTTTTTTTGAATATCACAAAATGGTCTAAAATGTCTCCAAATGCGATTTGAAGCTTTTCTAAGCACTTTGGTGTTTTTATGTTTACAAGTTTTTTCGAAAATCACAAAATGGTCTAAAACGTCTCCAAATGCGATTTGAAGCTATTCTGTACACTTTGCTGTTTTGTGTGAATAATTTTTGTCGAAATGCTCAAAATGGTCAAAAACGTTTTTAAATACGATATTAAGCTATTTTGTGCTCTTTGATGTTTTTGTGTGAATAATTTTTGTCGAAATGCTCAAAATGGTCAAAAACGTTTTTAAATACGATATTAAGCTATTTTGTGCTCTTTGATGTTTTTGTGTGAAAAGTTTATCGAAATGCTCAAAATGTTCTAAAACGGTTTCTAATGTGATTTTAAGCACTTTGATGTTTTTATGTTAACGAATTTTTTCGAAAATCACAAAATGGTCTAAAATGTCTCCAAATGCGATTTCAAGCTATTCTTAGCACTTTGGTGTTTTTATGTTAACAAGTTTTTTCGAAAATCACAAAATGGTCTAAAATGTCTCCAAATGCGATTTGAAGCTTTTCTAAGCACTTTGGTGTTTTTATGTTTACAAGTTTTTTCGAAAATCACAAAATGGTCTAAAACGTCTCCAAATGCGATTTGAAGCTATTCTAAGCACTTTGGTGTTTTTATGTTAACAAGTTTTTTCGAAAATCACAAAAGGGTCTAAAACGTCTCCAAATGCGATTTGAAGCTATTTTAAGCACTTTGATGATTTTATGTTAACAAGTTTTTTCGAAAATCACAAAATGGTCTAAAACGTCTTCAAATGCGATTTGAAGCTATTTTAAGCACTTTGGTGTTTTTGTGTAACCAAGTTTTTTCGAAAATCACAAAATGGTCTAAAATGTCTCAAAATGCGATTTGAAGCTATTCTGTACACTTTGATGTTTTTATGTTAACAAGTTTTACGAAAGTCACAAAATGGTCTAAAACGTCTCCAAATGCGATTTGAAGCTATTCTAAGCACATTGGTGTTTTTATGTTAACAAGTTTTTTCGAAAATCACAAAATGCTCTAAAACGTCTCCAAATGCGATTTTAAGCTATTCTAAGCACTTTGGTGTTTTTATGTTAACAAGTTTTTTCGAAAATCACAAAATGGTCTAAAACGTCTCCAAATGCGATTTGAAGCAATTCTAATCACTTTGGTGTTTTTATGGTAACGAGTTTTTTTGAATATCACAAAATGATCTAAAATGTCTCCAAATGCGATTTGAAGCTTTTCTAAGCACTTTGGTGTTTTTATGTTTACAAGTTTTTTCGAAAATCACAAAATGGTCTAAAACGTCTCCAAATGCGATTTGAAGCTATTCTGTACACTTTGCTGTTTTGTGTGAATAATTTTTGTCGAAATGCTCAAAATGGTCAAAAACGTTTTTAAATACGATATTAAGCTATTTTGTGCTCTTTGATGCTTCTGTGTGAAAAGTTTTATCGAAATGCTCAAAATGGTCTAAAACGGTTTCTAATGTGATTTTAAGCACTTTGATGTTTTTATGTTAACGAGTTTTTTCGAAAATCACAAAATGGTCTAAAATGTCTCCAAATGCGATTTCAAACTATTCCTAGCACTTTGGTGTTTTTATGTTAAGAAGTTTTTTCGAAAATCACAAAATGGTCTAAAACGTCTCCAAATGCGATTTGAAGCTATTTTAAGCACTTTGGTATTTTTGTGTAACCAAGTTTTTTCGAAAATCACAAAAGGGTCTAAAATGTCTCAAAATGCGATTTGAAGCTATTCTGTACACTTTGATGTTTTTATGTTAACAAGTTTTTCGAAAGTCACAAAATGGTGTAGAACGTCTCCAAATGCGATTTGAAGCTATTCTAAGCACTTTGGTGTTTTTATGTTAACAAGTTTTTTCGAAAATCACAAAATGGTGAAAAACGTCTCCAAATGCGATTTGAAGCTATTCTAAGCAATTTTGTGTTTTTATGTTAACAAGTTTTTTCGAAAATCACAAAATGGTCTAAAACGTCTCCAAATGCGATTTGAAGCTATTCTAAGCAATTTGGTGTTTTTATGTTAACAAGTTTTTTCGAAAATCACAAAATGGTCTAAAACGTCTCCAAATGCGATTTGAAGCTTTTCTAAGCACTTTGGTGTTTTTATGTTAACAACTTTTTTAGAAAATCACAAAATGGTCTAAAACGGTTTCTAATGTGATTTTAAGCACTTTGATGTTTTTATGTTAACAACTTTTTTAGAAAATCACAAAATGGTCTAAAACGTCTCCAAATGCGATTTGAAGCAATTCTAAGCACTTTGGTGTTTTTATGGTAACGAGTTTTTTTGAATATCACAAAATGGTCTAAAATGTCTCCAAATGCGATTTGAAGCTTTTCTAAGCACTTTGGTGTTTTTATGTTTACAAGTTTTTTCGAAAATCACAAAATGGTCTAAAACGGCTCCAAATGCGATTTGAAGCTATTCTAAGCACTTTGGTGTTTTTATGTTAACAAGTTTTTTCGAAAATCACAAAATGGTCTAAAACGTCTCCAAATGCGATTTGAAGCTATTCTGTACACTTTGCTGTTTTGTGTGAATAATTTTTGTCGAAATGCTCAAAATGGTCAAAAACGTTTTTAAATACGATATTAAGCTATTTTGTGCTCTTTGATGTTTCTGTGTGAAAAGTTTTACCGAAATGCTCAAAATGGTCTAAAACGGTTTCTAATGTGATTTTAAGCACTTTGATGTTTTTATGTTAACGAGTTTTTTCGAAAATCACAAAATCGTCTAAAATGTCTCCAAATGCGATTTCAAGCTATTCTTAGCACTTTGGTGTTTTTATGTTATTAACAAGTTTTTTTCGAAAATCACAAAATGGTCTAAAACGTCTCCAAATGCGATTTGAAGCTATTTTAAGCACTTTGGTATTTTTGTGTAACCAAGTTTTTTCGAAAATCACAAAAGGGTCTAAAATGTCTCAAAATGCGATTTGAAGCTATTCTGTACACTTTGATGTTTTTATGTTAACAAGTTTTTCGAAAGTCACAAAATGGTGTAGAACGTCTCCAAATGCGATTTGAAGCTATTCTAAGCACTTTGGTGTTTTTATGTTAACAAGTTTTTTCGAAAATCACAAAATGGTGAAAAACGTCTCCAAATGCGATTTGAAGCTATTCTAAGCAATTTTGTGTTTTTATGTTAACAAGTTTTTTCGAAAATCACAAAATGGTGAAAAACGTCTCCAAATGCGATTTGAAGCTATTCTAAGCAATTTGGTGTTTTTATGTTAACAAGTTTTTTCGAAAATCACAAAATGGTCTAAAACGTCTCCAAATGCGATTTGAAGCGTTTCTAAGCACTTTGGTGTTTTTATGTTAACAACTTTTTTAGAAAATCACAAAATGGTCTAAAACGGTTTCTAATGTGATTTTAAGCACTTTGATGTTTTTATGTTAACAACTTTTTTAGAAAATCACAAAATGGTCTAAAACGTCTCCAAATGCGATTTGAAGCAATTCTAAGCACTTTGGTGTTTTTATGGTAACGAGTTTTTTTGAATATCACAAAGTGGTCTAAAATGTCTCCAAATGCGGTTTGAAGCTTTTCTAAGCACTTTGGTGTTTTTATGTTTACAAGTTTTTTCGAAAATCACAAAATTGTCTAAAACGGCTCCAAATGCGATTTGAAGCTATTCTAAGCACTTTGGTGTTTTTATGTTAACAAGTTTTTTCGAAAATCACAAAATGGTCTAAAACGTCTCCAAATGCGATTTGAAGCTATTATGTACACTTTGCTGTTTTGTGTGAATAATTTTTGTCGAAATGCTCAAAATGGTCAAAAACGTTTTAAAATACGATATTAAGCTATTTTGTGCTCTTTGATGTTTTTGTGTGAAAAGTTTTATCGAAATTCTCAAAATGGTCTAAAACGGTTTCTAATGTGATTTTAAGCACTTTGATGTTTTTATGTTAACGAGTTTTTTCGAAAATCACAAAATGGTCTAAAATGTCTCCAAATGCGATTTCAAGCTATTTTTAGCACTTTGGTGTTTTTATGTTAACAAGTTTTTTCGAAAATCACAAAATGGTCTAAAACGTCTCCAAATGCGATTTGAAGCTATTTTAAGCACTTTGGTGTTTTTGTGTAACCAATTTTTTTCGAAAATCACAAAAGGGTCTAAAATGTCTCAAAATGCGATTTGAAGCTATTCTGTACACTTTGATGTTTTTATGTTAACAAGTTTTTCGAAAGTCACAAAATGGTCTAAAACGTCTCCAAATGCGATTTGAAGCTATTCTAAGCACTTTGGTGTTTTTATGTTAACAACTTTTTTAGAAAATCACAAAATGGTCTAAAACGGTTTCTAATGTGATTTTAAGCACTTTGATGTTTTTATGGAACCAAGTTTTTCTGTACACTTTGCTATTTTGTGTTAATAATTTTTGTCGAAATGCTCAAAATGGTCAAAAACGTTTTTAAATACGATTAATTCGTTAACATAAAAACATCAAAGTGCTTAAAATCACATTAGAAACCGTTTTAGAACATTTTGAGCATTTCGATAAAACTTTTCACACAAAAACATCAAAGAGCACAAAATAGCTTAATATCGTATTTAAAAACTTTTTTGACCATTTTGAGCATTTCGACAAAAATTATTCACAAAAAACTGTAAAGTGTACAGAATAGCTTCAAATCGCATTTGGAGACGTTTTAGACCATTTTGTGATTTTCGAAAAAACTTTTAAACATAAAAACACCAAAGTTCTTAGAAAAGCTTCAAATCTCATTTGGAGACGTTTTAGACCATTTTCTGATTTTCGAAAAAACTTGTTAACATAAAAACACCAAAGTGCTAAGAATAGCTTGAAATCGCATTTGGAGACATTTTAGACCATTTTGTGATTTTCGAAAAAATTCGCTAACATAAAAACATCAAAGTGCAAAAAACTGTAAAGTGTACAGAATAGCTTCAAATCGCATTTGGAGACGTTTTAGACCATTTTGTGATTTTCGAAAAAACTTTTAAACATAAAAACACCAAAGTGCTTAGAAAAGCTTCAAATCTCATTTGGAGACGTTTTAGACCATTTTCTGATTTTCGAAAAAACTTGTTAACATAAAAACACCAAAGTGCTAAGAATAGCTTGAAATCGCATTTGGAGACATTTTAGACCATTTTGTGATTTTTGAAAAAATTCGCTAACATAAAAACATCAAAGTGCTTAAAATCACATTAGAAACCGTTTTAGACCATTTTGAGCATTGCGATAAAACTTTTCACACAAAAACATCAAAGAGCACCAAATAGCTTAATATAGTATTTAAAAACGTTTTTGACCATTTTGAGCATTTTGACCAAAATTATTCACACTAAACAGCAAAGTGTACAGAATAGCTTCAAATCGCATTTGGAGACGTTTTATACCATTTGGTGATTTTCGAAAAAACTTGTTAACATAAAAACACCAAAGTGCTTAGAATAGCTTCAAATCGCATTTGGAGACGTTTTAGACCATTTTGTGATTTTCGAAAAAACTCGTTAACATAAAAACATCAAAGTGCTTAAAATACCTTAAAATCGCATTTGGAGACGTTTTATACCATATTGTAATTTTCGAAAAAACTTGTTAACATAAAAACACCAAAGTGCTTAGAATAGCTTCAAATCGCATTTTGGAGACGTTTTAGACCATTTTGTGATTTTCGAAAAAACTTGTTAACATAAAAAACATCAAAGTGCTTAGAATTGCTTCAAATCGCATTTGGAGACGTTTTAGACCATTTTGTAATTTTCTAAAAAAGTTGTTAACATAAAAACATCAAAGTGCTTAAAATCACATTATAAACCGTTTTAGACCATTTTGAGAATTTCGAAAAAACTTTTCACACAAAAACATCAAAGAACACAAAATAGCTTAATATAGTATTTAAAAACGTTTTTGACCATTTTGAGCATTTTGACAAAAATTATTCAAACAAAACAGCAAAGTGTACAGAATAGCTTCAAATCGCATTTGGAGACATTTTAGACCATTTTGTGATTTTCGAAAAAACTTGTTAACATAAAAACGCAAAAGTGCTTAGAATAGCTTAAAATCGCATTTGGAGACGTTTTATACCATTTTGTGATTTTCGAAAAAACTCGTTAACATAAAAACACCAAAGTGCTTAAAATACCTTAAAATCGCATTGGGAGACGTTTTATACCATTTTGTGATTTTCGAAAAAACTTGTTAACATAAAAACACCAAAGTGCTTAGAATAGCTTCAAATCGCATTTTGGAGACGTTTTAGACCATTTTGTGATTTTCGAAAAAACTTGTTAACATAAAAAACACCAAAGTCCTTAGAATTGCTTCAAATCGCATTTGGAGACGTTTTAGACCATTTTGTAATTTTCTAAAAAAGTTGTTAACATAAAAACATCAAAGTGCTTAAAATCACATTAGAAACCGTTTTAGACCATTTTGAGCATTTCGATAAAACTTTTCACACAAAAACATCAAAGAGCACAAAATAGCTTAATATCGTATTTAAAAACGTTTTTGACCATTTTGAGCATTTCGACAAAAATTATTCACACAAAACATCAAAGTGTACAGAATAGCTTCAATTCGCATTTGGAGACGTTTTAGACCATTTTGTGATTTTCGAAAAAACTTGTTAACATAAAAACACCAAATTGCTTAGAATAGCTTAAAATCGCATTTGGAGACGTTTTACACCATTTTGTGATTTTCGAAAAAACTTGTTAACATAAAAACACCAAAGTGCTTAGAATAGCTTCAAATTGCATTTGGAGACGTTTTACACCATTTTGTGATTTTCGAAAAAACTTGTTAACATAAAAACACCAAAGTGCTTAGAATAGCTTCAAATCGCATTTGGAGACGTTTTAGACCATTTTGTGACTTTCGAAAAAACTTGTTAACATAAAAACATCAAAGTGTACAGAATAGCTTCAAATTGCATTTTGAGACATTTTAGACCCTTTTGTGATTTTCGAAAAAACTTGGTTACACAAAAACACCAAAGTGCTTAAAATAGCTTCAAATCGCATTTGGAGACGTTTTAGACCAATTTGTGATTTTCGAAAAAACTTGTTAACATAAAAACACCAAAGTGCTTAAAATCACATTAGAAACCGTTTTAGACCATTTTGAGCATTTCGATAAAACTTTTCACACAAAAACATCAAAGAGCACAAAATAGCTTAATATCGTATTTAAAAACGTTTTTGACAATTTTGAGCATTTCGACAAAAATTATTCACTCAAAACAGCAAAGTGTACAGAATAGCTTCAAATCGCATTTGGAGACGTTTTATACCATTTTGTGATTTTCGAAAAAACTTGTTAACATAAAAACACAAGAGTGCTTAGAATAGCTTCAAGTCGCATTTGGAGACGTTTTAGACCATTTTGTGATTTTCGAAAAAACTTGTTAACATAAAAACACCAAATTGCTTAGAATAGCTTCAAATCGCATTTGGAGACGTTTTACACCATTTTGTAATTTTCTAAAAAAGTTGTTAACATAAAAACATCAAAGTGCTTAAAATCACATTAGAAACCGTTTTAGACCATTTTGAGCATTTCGATAAAACTTTTCACACAAAAACATCAAAGAGCACAAAATAGCTTAATATAGTATTTAAAAACGTTTTTGACCATTTTGAGCATTTTGACAAAAATTATTCACACAAAACAGCAAAGTGTACAGAATAGCTTCAAATCGCATTTGGAGACGTTTTAGACCATTTTGTGATTTTCGAAATAACTCGTTACCATAAAAACACCAAAGTGCTTAGAAAAGCTTCAAATCGCATTTGGAGACATTTTAGACCATTTTGTGATATTGTAATATAATGTTGCTGTTGAGGTACTAATGAAGACTCTGACTCGCTTGACTGTCGTAACACATATATTATTTATTCAGTATAATACTTCAGTACAATATACAACTATAAGTATAGATAAGGAACGGACAATCAATGATGCTGTCAGTGAGGTGTGAAGTGTGTGTAGGTCTGCTTCTGAAGAAGTGGCTGTGAGGTGTGTGCTCCGTGAAATGGCTGTAAGGTGTGTCTTGGCCCTTCTGAAACTTGGGAGTATATTGGCTCAGTTCATTTGCATAATGGCATTACATCATCTGTGAGGGTAACGATTGGTCCTAAGTTGATCCAGGGGTGTTTAAGTGGGAGTGATTAACGGTATAATAAGGTATTTCTGTGATGGATGACACTGTCAAATCTGTACTTAAATAGTGTCAGTCACTCCTGGTTTAACGATGGGAAAAGTCACAAAGTTAAGCTAAGTGTTTTCTTTAGGGATTCTATTATAAACTAAATGGTCATTAAAACATCTGGACAAACTCTCCTCTGGACTTTCTGGGTCAAGTTTGTGAACCTATTTGAATTCCGATACAAAGGTCGATTTCTTAAATATAAAAGTATATCGTTATATTACATCCCTCTGTTTCCCTTTTTTTTAAAAATCTATTTAAAATATAAAAATGGTTATAATAGTGGCATGCAAAATTAAAGTTATATAAAAGAAAAAAACATTATTATACATATAAGCAAAATTGAGTTAGCCAAAACCATTGACTCTGAAGTGTAACCTTATCACTTTCACTCTCTCTCTTCTCTCTCTTAAAAAAAATGAAATTAAAAATGAATTTGGTATAAAATTCGCGTAAATCAAACATAAATCAGTTGAAAATAAAAATACAAAACTTAAAAATAGTATGTTACATTGAACATACATCAAATCGTGCGACAACTCATCGCGTTCTAATGGTCTTCAAACATAAATCAATCAAATCAAAACATAAAATTCAAGAAACTGTGGCTGATTAGCCTAAATCAAAATATCAAACTCAATCACTTAAAACTTTAAAAGAAACAAATGTGTGTGTCCCGTTGACACAAACTTATCCACAATATATCATTATCGTCACAACTTTATCGATTTAAGCATTTATATTTACAGGTAATTACGATTTCAATCGGTCGACAAATTCGACTTTTGTACTCAATGTCAAAAAATTTACAATTAAAAGTACTAAGAAAATCTCCTGTTATTGTATATCAATTAATTAATGCTTGAGATTAACGACTCAAAGGTTAAACAAAATATTTGTTACAAAATGATTGTCGGGCTTTTCAATATCTCAATATATCGATCATCAAAATTCAAAATTAATCTTTATCAAAAAACTCGTTACAAAATCAATACTTAAACATAAATTCAATTCTCTTTTAACTGAAATCACATCATTATTAAACAAATCTCATCAAAAATACGTAGACTATGCTATCATTTAGCAAATGTCGTAATTAAAAAAAATTCCTTGCAAAAAAAATTAAATCAGTAACTTGTTGCATTATACAAACGTTTTATGAATCGTTTTGGCGATCCACTTATCGGTATCTGTTTATCATTAATGATCTCTTTAATCAATTTCTCTGTATCGTTATATCTGTCAATATTCCACCAAAATTTGCGATCATTAGATTCGTGTTTTGTTTTATCGGTGTTGCGTTTGGCTGAAGTCGGTTTAGAATACGAAACTAAAACTTGGAAATGTCCTGCTTTAAATCTACCTCGGTTTAATGTCATATTTGAATCATTAGGTGCTGTCATAATTAGATTAGTTTGTTCCTTAATTTGTTCTTCTTTCATTTGGAATGGGGCTGCTAATCCCATGTTATTCTCTACACAGTCAATGTAAGGTTGCAAGTTAAGGGGTTCTACTTTAGTTGGATGTGTAAGGGTATCTGATTGCAATTGGGTTGGTGTCCTATCATGTTCGTCGATAAATTAAACATTGTTTTCGTCATTTACTACGTTAACGGTGTTCTTAATTTTCTCATTATTATTATCGGCGGGTTTATTCAACAATTATTTTAACAATTTAAAAAACAATTTTAGTGTATATATATGTAAACTCTCACTTTTCAATCAAGGTTACAAATCAAAAATCAAAATGGCTTTGACTTACCCCAAATGCTTCGGATCCAATTAAAAATGAATTAAAGGAATGCAAAAAGTGTTCAAAAATGTCTAAATGTTCAAACAACGAATTAAAGAAATGTTAAAGTGCTCATCAATGTTCAAATTTTCAAACAACGAATTCAAAAAAATGCGAAAGGTGTTCATCAATGTTCAAAAAAGTAAATGTTAAAAAAACGATCGAAAAAAAACGGCGTGAAGTTGAAAGTCTCTAAACGAAACAGTTCTTGTCCGCTTGCTTCTGTTTTGATTCTTCTTGGGTCTTCCTCGATTATCTTCTTTGTCTTTATCCAATGGTTATAATTTCATAAAATTTCTGCTTGTCTCGATTTCATTCAAATATAATTTCAGCTTGTCTTTTGTGTCTTCCTCGATTATCTTCTTTGTCTTCATCCAATGGTAATAATTTGATAAAATTTCTGCTTGTCTCGATCTCATTCAAATATAATTTCAGCTTGTCTTTTGAGTCAAAGTAAATTTCTCTCCTTTCAAACAAATATGGTTATTTTTGTCTTTGTCTTCGTCTTGTTGTCTTGTTAAGTGTTTATTTCTTGTTTTCTCACTCCGTTCCTTATGAAATTTGGGTCTTCCACCATGTAATATAATGTTGCTGTTGAGGTACTAATGAAGACTCTGACTCGCTTGCCTGTCGTAACACATATATTATTTATTCAGTATAATACTTCAGTACAATATACAACTATAAGTATAGATAAGGAACGGACAATCAATGATGCTGTCAGTGAGGTGTGAAGTGTGTGTAGGTCTGCTTCTGAAGAAGTGGCTGTGAGGTGTGTGCTCCGTGAAATGGCTGTAAGGTGTGTCTTGGCCCTTCTGAAACTTAGGAGTATATTGGCTCAGTTCATTTGCATAATGTCATTACATCATCTGTGAGGGTAACGATTGGTCCTAAGTTGATCCAGGGGTGTTTAAGTGGGAGTGATTAACGGTATAATAAGGTATTTCTGTGATGGATGACACTGTCAAATCTGTACTTAAATAGTGTCAGTCACTCCTGGTTTAACGATGGGAAAAGTCACAAAGTTAAGCTAAGTGTTTTCTTTAGGGATTCTATTATAAACTAAATGGTCATTAAAACATCTGGACAAACTCTCCTCTGGACTTTCTGGGTCAAATTTGTGAACCTATTTGAATTCCGGTACAAAGGTCGATTTCTTAAATATAAAAGTATATCGTTACATTACAATATTCAAAAAAACTCGTTACCATAAAAACACCAAAGTGCTTAGAATTGCTTCAAATCGCATTTGGAGACGTTTTAGACCATTTTGTGATTTTCTAAAAAAGTTGTTAACACAAAAACACCAAAGTGCTTAAAATAGCTTCAAATCGCATTTGGAGACGTTTTAGACCAATTTGTGATTTTCGAAAAAAATTGTTAACATAAAAACACCAAATTGCTTAGAATAGCTTCAAATCGCATTTGGAGACGTTTTACACCATTTTGTGATTTTCGAAAAAACTTGTTTACATAAAAACACCAAAGTGCTTAGAATAGCTTCAAATCGCATTTGGAGACGTTTTACACTTTAGTAATTGTCGGCGCAACGGTAAAACAAAACAACTACTAAATGTATACAGTAAACTATGCAATTTATTCCAAGTGAATCAAGTGAGGATTCTCAATAAATAGATAAAATATACAATATACAATATTTGATAAGACAGAGCAATAAACGGTGTAGCTAAGATGCTGGTTGAGAAAAGAGTGTGTTAATAATGTGGTCAGTGCATGGTAATATTGGGCTTGGCCCATCTCATCTGACCAATTAGGATTAAGAGAATTAATGTGGTTTTCTGTTAGAGTCATTAACATTCTTAAAATCCATTAGCTAGAAAAGTGAAGGTAACAGGAAGGTAACCTGTCAATGTGAGGTTAAATAAAGAGATATATAGAGGATGTATAAATAATCAAATTAAAAGTAAATGTTGAATTGTTTAAAAGCTATGTGGTAGGTCTGCTACAGGAGCCCCCTTCCAGTGAAAGAATTAATGATAGAACGAGACAAAACGTTGAGGGAAATGAACATGTCTACCAGAACGAGTAGTACGGGGAGGGGTTGCCAAAATGGGTGACGGGTTGGTTGGTTTGACTAGGGGTGATGCTTGTAGCTTGGGAGTGAGGGTTTGCTCTTGGCTTTTAAATATATCAGTATCCAAATGAGCTACCTTTAGGCGATCAATACTGACTGTGTCCTGTCGACCATTTAGATCGAGAACAAAGTGTTTGTCTGTTCGACTTAATACCTTAAATGGACCATCATATGGACGTTGTAAGGGTTTTCGAACAGAGTCCCTTCGCACAAAAACATGGGTACAATTAAATATTTCTTGATTGATATAGGATTTACGGTTAGAGTTGGTGCGGGTAGGTGTGGGACGTAGTTTACTCATATTATCACGCAATCTATCAATATAATTAGAATAATCACAATGTTCAGAGTTTGAATTAAAGAATTGTCCAGGTAATCTTAAAGTAGTGCCATAAACAAGTTCAGCAGCACTATGACCTAGATCAGCCTTAAGGGCTGTACGAATGTCTAAAAGTACTATAGGTAAATGTTCTGTCCATTTAGTGTGATCATTATGTGCTTTGAGAGAACCCTTCAAATGTCGATGAAAACGTTCTACAAGTCCGTTCGCAATAGGATGGTATGCAGTTGTATGAATGTGCTTAGTTCCTAGTAAGTTGGCGAGTGAATGAAATAATGCAGATTCAAATTGTCTTCCTCGATCTGTTGTAATGGTTGAAGGTATTCCGAATGAAGCGATCCATCGATTGACAAATGCGTGTGCGACAGTATCGGCTGTGATATCCGGAATAGGTACGGCTTCGGGCCATCGAGTAAAACGATCGATAAAAGTGAGTAAATAAGAAAAACCATTTGACGGAGGGAGAGGTCCAACAATATCTATATGTACATGGTCAAAACGGGCGTCAGGTGTAGAAAAAGTAGAGAGTGGCGAAACGGTGTGCCGGTGTACTTTGGAACGTTGACATTGAATGCATGTTTGAGACCATCGTCGTACATCATGATTGATTGCTGGCCATACGAAACGGTCAGTAATTAAACGTTGTGTTGCTCGTATACCAGGATGTGATAGCGAATGTAGAGTGTCAAATATTATGCGTCTGAATTCTTGTGGGATATATGGACGTGGATTGCCTTTGGAAATATCACAAAGAATTGTAGAGTCAGAAGTTGGAATTGGAAAGTTTTGAAATTGTAGTGAAGACGGTGATTCAAGTAGCTTGTGCAATTCATCGTCATTCTTTTGTGCAGCAGCAATAAGACTAAAATCAACAATGTTAGTTGTGTTGTGACTGAAAGTATTAAGTTCGATTCGCGACAATGCATCAGCTGCTGCATTAGCTTTTCCACTCACATGGCGTATGTCCGTTGTGAATTGAGATATGAAATCGAGATGACGGATTTCGCGCACAGCTGTTTCAACTAGTGTTAAGATATCAGAAAAAGTCAAGCGCCCTCAGTGTTAGCAGACGAGGCTCTCCCGAGTCGCGCGGACATATAATTTTTGTTTACAAACCATTATTTCGCGAACGCCAAATTAAATTTCGCTATCGTGAGTTTTTATGTAGTAAAACATTTTATACAAAACTAAATGATTAAAAAAAGTGTATGTTCAATTAAAAAATAAATATTTTATTGTTTCTTTACTATAAATTAATAAATAAACCACGATATTGTCCAATTTACTGAAATAATCTCCAGCACATAAACCAGGAAGTCAAGATAAACTGTGTAAAGAAATGGTAAACAATCGTAAGTAGAAAATATCATTGTATTCTTTACTTTTTTTGTGGATATAATTAATTTTTTTAGAAAAAGAACGAACTAGAATATAGTCCATCATTATTATATAAACAAAATAATACTAGTTTTGTTAATATAGCCTGGTTCAGTTTTTAGTAAAACTCGCATATTTTGCAACCCCTTTATACATTGTTATTGTTGTCGGCGAGAAAACGGTTTGGCGATAGGCTTAGAAAGTGCGTTGACGCCCGCGATGACCGTGACGGTAATGTGGGCCTAGAATAAAGCTAGGCCGAAACATAGAAAATTCGTAATAGTTAAACCTTTAATTACCCTAATCCTAAATTTAATCATTATAACTGTTACCAAAAAATTAATGGCATGTGTTTATAATAATAATTATTGCTTTCCTGGTGCATTTTTAGGCTAGCTGGTGTGACTGAGTGACAGTCACAGCCTAGGCTAGGCCTTAATAGTAATACATTTGTATAATAATGTTTTAATATTTTGACTATTAGCTCTCTTGTTTGGATTTGTTTGGACACAAAACTGAAGTACTGTAGATTAAAAAATTGATTTATTTTTAAAGGAAAGTACAGTTGCATCTATTGTTTTTGTAATCAAGATGACATCAGAACCAACAATGTTCCTCAAGCCTGTAGACATCTCAAGGCCTACAATCATGACTACAAGTTTTTTGTAGACCATGGCAGTGAAAAAAAAAGAAGCAAAATAATATCGCACAGTGTTGTTAGGCCATACCTGGTAGACATTGAATTAAACAGGGTAGGTAAATAATCATAACCACCTCTTTAGAAAGTTTAATACACACTCCAAACAATGAAATGTGTGTTTGTACTTCATATTAAAGAACAATGTTAGTATAAAATAACTGTCGAAACAAACAATTGTTACAGTAATTTATAAATATACCTCTTTTCTTTATTAAATATTTCCTCAATCAACTATTTTTCCAGGTGTCAATATGTTATAATATTCAACATGCGACAGGATGCTGACATCTTGACTGGTAAATTCAAATGTTGTTTCAACTTTACATTGACATTACATAATAACTCAATTGGTCAAGTTGCTCTTTAAATATACATTGTCCATTTGAGCATAGAATTTCAAAATTGTTTATCCTATTTTTATGCATAATAAAGCAAACCTTTGGCTGGAACTTATTTTCCTATGAATTATCCATATATTATCATTATCTGCTACAAGAAATAGTTGTTAACATTTTGAAAATATAATAATGTTGATGCTCATTTTTTATGCAGATTGACATTTATTTGGTTGACCAATATTGTTTAATCTCAGGTGATCATCTAGGAGAAAGAGAAAATCAGAAGCTGCAGCACATCGACATGCTACAAAGTACAATGAATAAAATCCAGTCTTTAGAAGAGAATCTTGAGCATTTAAGAAATGAACTCTCAGTGTCACTTGTGACAAAACAGCATAGTAAGATTGCAGAGACTGGCCACATAATAAATCTAAAAGAACAAGAGGTCAAAGACTTGGTCAGTCCTACATTATATACCTTTAAAATTATGTCTAAAACATGCAATACTATAAAAATGAATGCCATATTTCTTTTATATATTTTATATAGCGAACTACTATGAACCAAGAGATTTGAAACTGGAACTCTATGTACAAAAATGGTCGAGGTATTTAGAAAAAATAAATTCCTCGACAGCAGTACCATGGAAAGAGTTTTGTGGGAAATCATGAAGTCACATCTGACGTTTATTTCACCTGAGATCCAGCATGAAGTAACTAGGCCGGTAACTAAGTGCAGAAAAGTTGAGGAATAGTTTGCTATTTCTCAGTTAATTGTTATAGTATTGCATATTATATGTACAGTATACCATATGAATGGTAGTATTTTTTTGTGTTATTGCTAGAACAATGATTTTGTAAATATTTAACAAATGGTATATGAATTGTAATTTAATTTAATTTTTTGGAAGTTATTTTATTTTAATTTGGTTTATATATATTATTGATTGATAACGGAAATTGATGTTATTTACTGATTTAGATTGTGATTGCATATACAATACAAATATGAAAGAAATATGCATTTATAATTAAATATCTAATGTCACAGTACTCTATAGCTTCTTTCTATTAATATATTACAGATCTTTGACTAAGACATGCTAGGTAGGCTGCTAGCCTTTAACCTGCTGATGATGTAGCCTAGCCTATATATAGTATAGGCCTAGCTAGGCATGTAACCTGGCCTACTCTGTACTCCTCTCTCCCAATATGAATGATTATTAAAAAAGCTTAGGCCTAGGCTAGGCCTAATTTTTAATTAGGACCAGGAACAAGTAATTAATCAGCTTTATAACAGGTCAACTGTCATTTAGGCCCCCCGAATAGACATGTTTACATGTTAAAAATAAACAGTTATTTTATTTTAATTTGGTTTATATATTAATAATTATTTATTGATAACGAAAATTTATGTTATTTACTGATTTAGATTGTGATTCATTGCATATCAAAATAATAAATATACAATACAAATATGAAAGAAATATGCATTTATGATTAAATATCTAATGTCACAGTACTATATAGCTTCTTTCTATTAATATATTACAGATCTTTGACTAAGACATGCTAGGTAGGCTGCTAGCCTTTAACCTGCTGATGAGATGAGATAGCCTAGCCTATATATAATATAGGCCTAGCTAGGCCTGTAGCCTGGCCTACTCTGTACTCCTCTATCCCAATATGAATGATTATTAAAAAAGCTTTAGGCCTAGGCTAGGCCTAATTTTTAATTAGGACCAGGAACAAGTAATTAATCAGCTTTATAACAGGTCAACTGTCACTGAGGCCCCCCGAATATACATGTTTACGTGTTAAAAATAAACAGCCATTAGTCTTACACAGCTGGTTTTAACCACGCAATGGGGCCTGGGCATAGCCTATTATAAGCTAGCGTAGGAAAAAATCCAGCCAGGCAATATGAATACGATCCTTGTTAAAACATTCAAGGATAACTAAAGTATCCAACTAAATCAAAGAATTCAACAGAAAAAATTATTTTTAAACTGATATGGAAAACAACATTTATACCTACTTTTTAAATGTATCACTTGAGAAAAAAACTGGCGTTGGGTGTACAATTTTCAATTACATTACCTCTTAAAATCCACGTGATAAAACAACGACAACATGTTTTTCACCTTCATCCAGGGTTGTTCTAATGAATATTCATTATTTTTCTGACTTTCGCGGTCTTTATTTGTTTTTATTGGCTATTAAAAAACAGTCGTTTTATGCTTGATTGCTTCCGGGTTCCTCATGTGGTTTGTATACAATATGTTTTCGGAATCGCTACTCCATAAAACGCTATGAAACGTTGGGGGCGCTGCACTTAATTCATATTTCTGGAACAGCTGTGCGCGTGGCGAGTGACGATTTGGTTTGGCGAGTAAAGCATACATAAGTGGCTTATGGTCAGTAAAAATATGAAATAAGCGTCCTTCAAGTGAATGACGAAAATGTTTAACTGAAAGGTATGCCGCCAAAAGTTCACGACCAAATGTGCTGTATCGCGTCTGCGCTGGTTTCAACTTCTGTGAGAAAAATGAAATAGGTTGACAATTGTTGTCAATGCGTTTGTTGTAGTATACCCCCTATGGCCACATCCGAAACCATGATACTTAAAGGTGCATCTGGCTGCGGATGGGTGAGAAGAGTTGGCGGAGGCGCTGTTGGTCGGAAGCAGTTGTCCGACGTATTAAAGTATCTTTGAAGTTCACATACCTGTTATCAGTAGGCGGGGTGAGAAATAGATCCCGAACTCCCTGCGCAATTTCAGGTTGCGATGATTCTACTAAGTAAGCATATTTAGTAGCATCTGCTGTGATCCCACGCATTGTGAACTGTGCTTCGACTTGGGTGAACCACAATATCGTATCATTGGGCCAGTATGGAAGCAGTTTCAATGCTAGAGAAGAAATTGGCCTGTTGACGGTTGCTGCGTCAGAAGCGGGCACCACAGGTTGTTCCTGGTGCTGGGGTTGTGCTGGAGGTTGCGGTAGCTGTCGTTGTTGCTGTTGTCCTTCCATTTAAACGACGGTATAAGAAAGTCGAGGGACACCACTTTAGTATGGATGAATGACACTCTCAGTTCCATGCTTCTTTAGTCGGGTGTCACCACTTTAGTTCCATGCTTCCTTAGTCGGGGTCACCACTTTAGTAATTGTCGGCGCAACGGTAAAACAAAACAACTACTAAATGTATACAGTAAACTATGCAATTTATTCCAAGTGAATCAAGTGAGGATTCTCAATAAATAGATAAAATATACAATATACAATATTTGATAAGACAGAGCAATAAACGGTGTAGCTAAGATGCTGGTTGAGAAAAGAGTGTGTTAATAATGTGGTCAGTGCATGGTAATATTGGGCTTGGCCCATCTCATCTGACCAATTAGGATTAAGAGAATTAATGTGGTTTTCTGTTAGAGTCATTAACATTCTTAAAATCCATTAGCTAGAAAAGTGAAGGTAACAGGAAGGTAACCTGTCAATGTGAGGTAAAGAGATATATAGAGGATGTATAAATAATCAAATTAAAAGTAAATGTTGAATTGTTTAAAAGCTATGTGGTAGGTCTGCTACAACACCATTTTGTGATTTTCGAAAAAACTTGTTAACATAAAAACACCAAAGTGCTTAGAATAGCTTCAAATCGCATTTGGAGACGTTTTAGACCATTTTGTGACTTTCGAAAAAACTTGTTAACATAAAAACATCAAAGTGTACAGAATAGCTTCAAATCGCATTTTGAGACATTTTAGACCCTTTTGTGATTTTCGAAAAAACTTGGTTACACAAAAACACCAAAGTGCTTAAAATAGCTTCAAATCGCATTTGGAGACGTTTTAGACCAATTTGTGATTTTCGAAAAAACTTGTTAACATAAAAACACCAAAGTGTTTAGAATAGCTTCAAATCACATTTGGAGACGTTTTAGACCATTTTGTGATTTTCGAAAAAACTTGTTAACATAAAAACACCAAAGTGCTTAAAATCACATTAGAAACCGTTTTAGACCATTTTGAGCATTTCGATAAAACTTTTCACACAAAAACATCAAAGAGCACAAAATAGCTTAATATCGTATTTAAAAACGTTTTTGACCATTTTGAGCATTTCGACAAAAATTATTCACACAAAACAGCAAAGTGTACAGAATAGCTTCAAATCGCATTTGGAGACGTTTTAGACCATTTTGTGATTTTCGAAAAAACTTGTTAAAATAAAAACACCAAAGTGCTTAGAATAGCTTAAAATCGCATTTTGTGACATTTTCGACCATTTTGTGATTTTCGAAAAAACTTGTTAACATAAAAACACCAAATTGCTTAGAATAGCTTAAAATCGCATTTGGAGACGTTTTATACCATTGTGTGATTTTCGAAAAAAACTTGTTAACATAAAAACACAAAAGTGCTTAGAATAGCTTCAAATCGCATTTGGAGACGTTTTAGACCATTTTGTGATTTTCGAAAAAACTTGTTAACATAAAAACACCAAATTGCTTGGAATAGCTTAAAATCGCATTTGGAAACGTTTTACACCATTTTGTGATTTTCGAAAAAACTTGTTAACATAAAAACACCAAAGTGCTTAGAATAGCTTCAAATCACATTTGGAGACGTTTAACACCATTTTGTGATTTTCGAAAAAAATTATTCACACAAAACAGCAAAGTGTACAGAATAGCTTCAAATCGCATTTTGAGACATTTTAGACCATTTTGTGATTTTCAAAAAAACTTGTTAACATAAAAACACCAAAGTGCTTAGAATAGCTTCAAATCGCATTTTGTGACATTTTCGACCATTTTGTGATTTTCGAAAAAACTTGTTAACATAAAAACACCAAATTGCTTAGAATAGCTTAAAATCGCATTTGGAAACGTTTTATACCATTTTGTGATTTTCGAAAAAACTTGTTAACATAAAAACACCAAAGTGCTTAGAATAGCTTCAAATCGCATTTGGAGACGTTTTAGACCATTTTGTGATTTTCGAAAAAACTTGTTAACATAAAAACACCAAAGTGCTTAGAATAGCTTCAAATCGCATTTGGAGACGTTTTAGACCATTTTGTGATTTTCGAAAAAACTTGTTAACATAAAAACACCAAAGTGCTTAGAATTGCTTCAAATCGCATTTGGAGACGTTTTAGACCATTTTGTGATTTTCTAAAAAAGTTGTTAACATAAAAACATCAAAGTTCTTAAAATCACATTAGAAACCGTTTTAGACCATTTTGAGTATTTCGATAAAACTTTTCACACAAAAACATCAAAGAACACAAAATAGTATTTAAAAACGTTTTTGACCATTTTGAGCAATTTGACAAAAATTATTCACACAAAACAGCAAAGTGTACAGAATAGCTTCAAATCGCATTTGGAGACGTTTTAGACCATTTTGTGATTTTCGAAAAACTTGTTAACATAAAAACATCAAAGTGTACAGAATAGCTTCAAATCGCATTTTGAGACATTATAGACATTTTGTGATTTTCGAAAAAACTTGTAAACATAAAAACACCAAAGTGCTTAGAAAAGCTTCAAATCGCATTTGGAGACATTTTAGACCATTTTGTGATTTTCGAAAAAACTTGTTAACATAAAAACACAAAAGTGCTTAGAATAGCTTCAAATCGCATTTGGAGACGTTTTAGACCATTTTGTGATTTTCGAAAAAACTTGTTCACATAAAAACACATAATTGCTTAGAATAGCTTCAAATCGCATTTGAAGACGTTTTACACCATTTTGTGATTTTCGAAAAAACTTGTTAACATAAAAACACCAAAGTGCTTAGAATAGCTTCAAATCACATTTGGAGACGTTTTAGACCATTTTGTGATTTTCGAAAAAACTTGTTAACATAAAAACACCAAAGTGCTTAAAATCACATTAGAAACCGTTTTAGACCATTTTGAGCATTTCGATAAAACTTTTCACACAAAAACATCAAAGAGCACAAAATAGCTTAATATCGTATTTAAAAACGTTTTTGACCATTTTGAGCATTTCGACAAAAATTATTCACACAAAACAGCAAAGTGTACAGAATAGCTTCAAATCGCATTTGGAGACGTTTTAGACCATTTTGTGATTTTCGAAAAAACTTGTTAACATAAAAACAACAAAGTGCTTAGAATAGCTTAAAATCGCATTTTGTGACATTTTCGACCATTTTGTGATTTTCGAAAAAACTTGTTAACATAAAAACACCAAATTGCTTAGAATAGCTTAAAATCGCATTTGGAGACGTTTTATACCATTGTGTGATTTTCGAAAAAAACTTGTTAACATAAAAACACAAAAGTGCTTAGAATAGCTTCAAATCGCATTTGGAGACGTTTTAGACCATTTTGTGATTTTCGAAAAAACTTGTTAACATAAAAACACCAAATTGCTTGGAATAGCTTAAAATCGCATTTGGAAACGTTTTACACCATTTTGTGATTTTCGAAAAAACTTGTTAACATAAAAACACCAAAGTGCTTAGAATAGCTTCAAATCACATTTGGAGACGTTTAACACCATTTTGTGATTTTCGAAAAAAATTATTCACACAAAACAGCAAAGTGTACAGAATAGCTTCAAATCGCATTTTGAGACATTTTAGACCATTTTGTGATTTTCAAAAAAACTTGTTAACATAAAAACACCAAAGTGCTTAGAATAGCTTCAAATCGCATTTTGTGACATTTTCGACCATTTTGTGATTTTCGAAAAAACTTGTTAACATAAAAACACCAAATTGCTTAGAATAGCTTAAAATCGCATTTGGAAACGTTTTATACCATTTTGTGATTTTCGAAAAAACTTGTTAACATAAAAACACCAAAGTGCTTAGAATAGCTTCAAATCGCATTTGGAGACGTTTTAGACCATTTTGTGATTTTCGAAAAAACTTGTTAACATAAAAACACCAAAGTGCTTAGAATAGCTTCAAATCGCATTTGGAGACGTTTTAGACCATTTTGTGATTTTCGAAAAAACTTTTTAACATAAAAACACCAAAGTGCTTAGAATTGCTTCAAATCGCATTTGGAGACGTTTTAGACCATTTTGTGATTTTCTAAAAAAGTTGTTAACATAAAAACATCAAAGTTCTTAAAATCACATTAGAAACCGTTTTAGACCATTTTGAGTATTTCGATAAAACTTTTCACACAAAAACATCAAAGAACACAAAATAGTATTTAAAAACGTTTTTGACCATTTTGAGCATTTTGACAAAAATTATTCACACAAAACAGCAAAGTGTACAGAATAGCTTCAAATCGCATTTGGAGACGTTTTAGACCATTTTGTGATTTTCGAAAAACTTGTTAACATAAAAACATCAAAGTGTACAGAATAGCTTCAAATCGCATTTTGAGACATTATAGACATTTTGTGATTTTCGAAAAAACTTGTAAACATAAAAACACCAAAGTGCTTAGAAAAGCTTCAAATCGCATTTGGAGACATTTTAGACCATTTTGTGATTTTCGAAAAAACTTGTTAACATAAAAACACAAAAGTGCTTAGAATAGCTTCAAATCGCATTTGGAGACGTTTTAGACCATTTTGTGATTTTCGAAAAAACTTGTTCACATAAAAACACATAATTGCTTAGAATAGCTTCAAATCGCATTTGAAGACGTTTTACACCATTTTGTGATTTTCGAAAAAACTTGTTAACATAAAAACACCAAAGTGCTTAGAATAGCTTCAAATCACATTTGGAGACGTTTTAGACCATTTTGTGATTTTCGAAAAAACTTGTTAACATAAAAACACCAAAGTGCTTAAAATCACATTAGAAACCGTTTTAGACCATTTTGAGCATTTCGATAAAACTTTTCACACAAAAACATCAAAGAGCACAAAATAGCTTAATATCGTATTTAAAAACGTTTTTGACCATTTTGAGCATTTCGACAAAAATTATTCACACAAAACAGCAAAGTGTACAGAATAGCTTCAAATCGCATTTGGAGACGTTTTAGACCATTTTGTGATTTTCGAAAAAACTTGTTAACATAAAAACACCAAAGTGCTTAGAATAGCTTAAAATCGCATTTTGTGACATTTTCGACCATTTTGTGATTTTCGAAAAAACTTGTTAACATAAAAACACCAAATTGCTTAGAATAGCTTAAAATCGCATTTGGAGACGTTTTATACCATTGTGTGATTTTCGAAAAAAACTTGTTAACATAAAAACACAAAAGTGCTTAGAATAGCTTCAAATCGCATTTGGAGACGTTTTAGACCATTTTGTGATTTTCGAAAAAACTTGTTAACATAAAAACACCAAATTGCTTGGAATAGCTTAAAATCGCATTTGGAAACGTTTTACACCATTTTGTGATTTTCGAAAAAACTTGTTAACATAAAAACACCAAAGTGCTTAGAATAGCTTCAAATCACATTTGGAGACGTTTAACACCATTTTGTGATTTTCGAAAAAAATTATTCACACAAAACAGCAAAGTGTACAGAATAGCTTCAAATCGCATTTTGAGACATTTTAGACCATTTTGTGATTTTCAAAAAAACTTGTTAACATAAAAACACCAAAGTGCTTAGAATAGCTTCAAATCGCATTTTGTGACATTTTCGACCATTTTGTGATTTTCGAAAAAACTTGTTAACATAAAAACACCAAATTGCTTAGAATAGCTTAAAATCGCATTTGGAAACGTTTTATACCATTTTGTGATTTTCGAAAAAACTTGTTAACATAAAAACACCAAAGTGCTTAGAATAGCTTCAAATCGCATTTGGAGACGTTTTAGACCATTTTGTGATTTTCGAAAAAACTTGTTAACATAAAAACACCAAAGTGCTTAGAATAGCTTCAAATCGCATTTGGAGACGTTTTAGACCATTTTGTGATTTTCGAAAAAACTTGTTAACATAAAAACACCAAAGTGCTTAGAATTGCTTCAAATCGCATTTGGAGACGTTTTAGACCATTTTGTGATTTTCTAAAAAAGTTGTTAACATAAAAACATCAAAGTTCTTAAAATCACATTAGAAACCGTTTTAGACCATTTTGAGTATTTCGATAAAACTTTTCACACAAAAACATCAAAGAACACAAAATAGTATTTAAAAACATTTTTGACCATTTTGAGCATTTTGACAAAAATTATTCACACAAAACAGCAAAGTGTACAGAATAGCTTCAAATCGCATTTGGAGACGTTTTAGACCATTTTGTGATTTTCGAAAAACTTGTTAACATAAAAACATCAAAGTGTACAGAATAGCTTCAAATCGCATTTTGAGACATTATAGACATTTTTTGATTTTCGAAAAAACTTGTAAACATAAAAACACCAAAGTGCTTAGAAAAGCTTCAAATCGCATTTGGAGACATTTTAGACCATTTTGTGATTTTCGAAAAAACTTGTTAACATAAAAACACAAAAGTGCTTAGAATAGCTTCAAATCGCATTTGGAGACGTTTTAGACCATTTTGTGATTTTCGAAAAAACTTGTTCACATAAAAACACAAAATTGCTTAGAATAGCTTCAAATCGCATTTGAAGACGTTTTACACCATTTTGTGATTTTCGAAAAAACTTGTTAACATAAAAACACCAAAGTGCTTAGAATAGCTTCAAATCACATTTGGAGACGTTTTAGACCATTTTGTGATTTTCGAAAAAACTTGTTAACATAAAAACACCAAAGTGCTTAGAATAGCTTCAAATCGTATTTGGAGCCGTTTTAGACCATTTTGTGATTTTCGAAAAAACTTGTAAACATAAAAACACCAAAGTGCTTAGAAAAGCTTCAAATCGCATTTGGAGACATTTTAGACCATTTTGTGATTTTCGAAATAAATTACCATAAAAACACCAAAGTGCTTAGAATAGCTTCAAATCGCATTTGGAGCCGTTTTAGACCATTTTGTGATTTTCGAAAAAACTTGTAAACATAAAAACACCAAAGTGCTTAGAAAAGCTTCAAATCGCATTTGGAGACATTTTAGACCATTTTGTGATTTTCGAAATAAATTACCATAAAAACACCAAAGTGCTTAGAATAGCTTCAAATCGCATTTGGAGACGTTTTAGACCATTTTGTGATTTTCGAAAAAACGTGTTAACATAAAAACATCAAAGTGTACAGAATAGCTTCAAATCGCATTTTGAGACATTTTAGACCCTTTTGTGATTTTCGAAAAAAACTTGGTTACACAAAAACACCAAAGTGCTTAAAATAGCTTCAAATCGCATTTGGAGACGTTTTAGACCAATTTGTGATTTTCGAAAAAACTTGTTAACATAAAAACACCAAAGTGTTTAGAATAGCTTCAAATCACATTTGTAGACGTTTTAGACCATTTTGTGATTTTTGAAAAAAACTTGTTAACATAAAAACACCAAAGTGCTTAAAATCACATTAGAAACCGTTTTAGACCATTTTGAGCATTTCGATAAAACTTTTCACACAAAAACATCAAAGAACACAAAATAGCTTAATATAGTATTTAAAAACGTTTTTGACCATTTTGAGCATTTTAACAAAAATTATTCACACAAAACAGCAAAGTGTACAGAATAGCTTCAAATCGCATTTGGAGACGTTTTAGACCATTTTGTGATTTTCGAAAAAACTTGTTAACATAAAAACACCAAAGTGCTTAGAATACCTTAAAATCGCATTTGGAGACGTTTTATACCATTTTGTGATTTTCGAAAAAACTTGTTAACATAAAAACACCAAAGTGCTTAGAATAGCTTCAAATCGCATTTGGAGACGTTTTAGAGCATTTTGTGATTTTCGAAAAAACTTGTTAACATAAAAACATCAAAGTGTACAGAATAGCTTCAAATCGCTTTTTGAGACATTATAGACCCTTTTGTGAATTTCGAAAAAATTTGGTTCCACAAAAACACCAAAGTGCTTAAAATAGCTTCAAATCCCATTTGGAGACGTTTTAGACCATTTTGTGATTTTCGAAAAAACTTGTTAACATAAAAACACCAAAGTGCTTAGAATAGCTTCAAATCGCATTTGGAGACGTTTTACACCATTTTGTGATTTTCGAAAAAACTTCTTAACATAAAAACACCAAAGTGCTTAGAATAGCTTCAAATCGCATTTGGAGACGTTTTAGACCATTTTGTGACTTTCGAAAAAACTTGTTAACATAAAAACATCAAAGTGTACAGAATAGCTTCAAATCGCATTTTGAGACATTTTAGACCCTTTTGTGATTTTCGAAAAAACTTGGTTACACAAAAACACCAAATTGCTTAGAATAGCTTCAAATCGCATTTGGAGACGTTTTAGACCCTTTTGTGATTTTCGAAAAAACTTGTTAACATAAAAACACCAAAGTGCTAAGAATAGCTTGAAATCGCATTTGGAGACATTTTAGACCATTTTGTGATTTTCGAAATAACTCGTTACCATAAAAACACCAAAGTGCTTATAATTGCTTCAAATCGCATTTGGAGACGTTTTAGACCATTTTGTGATTTTCGAAAAAACTCGTTAACATAAAAACATCAAAGTGCTTAAAATACCTTAAAATCGCATTTGGAGACGTTTTATACCATTTTGTGATTTTCGAAAAAACTTGTTAACATAAAAACACCAAAGTGCTTAGAATAGCTTCAAATCGCATTTTGGAGACGTTTTAGACAATTTTGTGACTTTCGAAAAAACTTGTTAACATAAAAACATCAAAGTGTACAGAATAGCTTCAAATCGCATTTTGAGACATTTTAGACCCTTTTGTGATTTTCGAAAAAATTTGGTTACACAAAAACACCAAAGTGCTTAAAATAGCTTCAAATCGTATTTGGAGACGTTTTAGACCAATTTGTGATTTTCGAAAAAACTTGTTAACATAAAAACACCAAAGTGTTTAGAATAGCTTCAAATCACATTTGGAGACGTTTTAGACCATTTTGTGATTTTCGAAAAAACTTGTTAACATAAAAACACCAAAGTGCTTAAAATCACATTAGAAACCGTTTTAGACCATTTTGAGCATTTCGATAAAACTTTTCACACAAAAACATCAAAGAGCACAAAATAGCTTAATATCGTATTTAAAACGTTTTTGACAATTTTGAGCATTTCGACAAAAATTATTCACACAAAACAGCAAAGTGTACAGAATAGCTTCAAATCGAATTTGGAGACGTTTTAGACCATTTTGTGATTTTCGAAAAAACTTGGTTACACAAAAACACCAAAGTGCTTAAAATAGCTTCAAATCGCATTTGGAGACGTTTTAGACCATTTTGTGATTTTCGAAAAAACTTGTTAACATAAAAACACCAAAGTGCTTAGAATTTCTTAAAATCGCATTTGGAGACGTTTTAGACCATTTTGTGATTTTCGAAATAACTCGTTACCATAAAAACACCAAAGTGCTTATAATTGCTTCAAATCGCATTTGGAGACGTTTTAGACCATTTTGTGATTTTCTAAAAAAGTTGTTAACATAAAAACATCAAAGTGCTTAAAATCACATTAGAAACCGTTTTAGACCATTTTGAGCATTTCGATAAAACCTTTTCACACAAAACATCAAAGTGTACAGAATAGCTTCAAATCGCATTTGAAGACGTTTTAGACCATTTTGTGATTTTCGAAAAAACTTGTTAACATAAAAACACCAAAGTGCTTAGAATAGCTTCAAATCGCATTTGGAGACGTTTTAGACCATTTTGTGATTTTCGAAAAAACTTGTTAACATAAAAACATCAAAGAGCACAAAATAGCTTAATATAGTATTTAAAAACGTTTTTGACCATTTTGAGCATTTTGACAAAAATTATTCACACTAAACAGCAAAGTGTACAGAATAGCTTCAAATCGCATTTGGAGACGTTTTAGACCATTTTGTGATTTTCGAAAAAACTTGTTAACATAAAAACATCAAAGTGTACAGAATAGCTTCAAATCGCTTTTTGAGACATTATAGACCCTTTTGTGATTTTCGAAAAAACTTGGTTCCACAAAAACACCAAAGTGCTTAAAATAGCTTCAAATCGCATTTGGAGACGTTTTAGACCATTTTGTGACTTTCGAAAAACTTGTTAACATAAAAACATCAAAGTGTACAGAATAGCTTCAAATCGCATTTTGAGACATTTTAGACCATTTTGTGATTTTCGAAAAAACTTGTTAACATAAAAACACAAAAGTGCTTAGAATAGCTTAAAATCGCATTTGGAAACGTTTTATACCATTTTGTGATTTTCGAAAAAACTTGTTAACATAAAAACACCAAAGTGCTTAGAATAGCTTCAAATCGCATTTGGAGACGTTTTAGACCATTTTGTGATTTTCGAAAAAACTCGTTAACATAAAAACATCAAAGTGCTTAAAATACCTTAAAATCGCATTTGGAGACGTTTTATACCATTTTGTGATTTTCGAAAAAACTTGTTAACATAAAAACACCAAAGTCCTTAGAATAGCTTCAAATCGCATTTTGGAGACGTTTTAGACCATTTTGTGATTTTCGAAAAAATTGTTAACATAAAAAACACCAAAGTGCTTAGAATTGCTTCAAATCGCATTTGGAGACGTTTTAGACCATTTTGTAATTTTCTAAAAAAGTTGTTAACATAAAAACACCAAAGTGCTAAGAATAGCTTGAAATCGCATTTGGAGACATTTTAGACCATTTTGTGATTTTCGAAAAAACTCGTTAACATAAAAACATCAAAGTGCTTAAAATCACATTAGAAACCGTTTTAGACCATTTTGAGCATTTCGATAAAACTTTTCACACAAAAACATCAAAGAGCACAAAATAGCTTAATATCGTTTTTAAAAACGTTTTTGACCATTTTGAGCATTTCGACAAAAATTATTCACACAAAACAGCAAAGTGTACAGAATAGCTTCAAATCGCATTTGGAGACGTTTTAGACCATTTTGTGATTTTCGAAAAAACTTGTTAACATAAAAACACCAAAGTGCTTAGAATAGCTTCAAATCGCATTTGTAGACGTTTTAGACCATTTTGTGATTTTCGAAAAAACTTGTTAACATAAAAACACCAAAGTGCTTAGAATACCTTAAAATCGCATTTGGAGAGGTTTTATACCATTTTGTGATTTTCGAAAAAACTTGTTAACATAAAAACACCAAAGTGCTTAGAATTGCTTCAAATCGCATTTGGAGACGTTTTAGACCATTTTGTGATTTTCTAAAAAAGTTGTTAACATAAAAACATCAAAGTTCTTAAAATCATTTCATTAGAAACCGTTTTAGACCATTTTGAGCATTTCGATAAAACTTTTCACACAAAAACATCAAAGAACACAAAATAGCTTAATATAGTATTTAAAAACGTTTTTGACCATTTTGAGCATTTTGACAAAATTATTCACACAAAACAGCAAAGTGTACAGAATAGCTTCAAATCGCATTTGGAGACGTTTTAGACCATTTTGTGATTTTCGAAAAAACTTGTAAACATAAAAACACCAAAGTGCTTAGAAAATCTTCAAATCGCATTTGGAGACGTTTTATACCATTTTGTGATTTTCGAAAAAACTTGTTAACATAAAAACACCAAAGTGCTTAGAATAGCTTCAAATCGCATTTGTAGACGTTTTAGACCATTTTGTGATTTTCGAAAAAACTTGTTAACATAAAAACACCAAAGTGCTTAGAATACCTTAAAATCGCATTTGGAGACATTTTAGACCATTTTGTGATTTTCGAAAAAACTTGTTAACATAAAAACACAAAAGTGCTTAGAATAGCTTCAAATCGCATTTGGAGACGTTTTAGACCATTTTGTGATTTTCGAAAAAACTTGTTAACATAAAAACACCAAATTGCTTAGAATAGCTTCAAATCGCATTTGGAGACGTTTTACACCATTTTGTAATTTTCTAAAAAAGTTGTTAACATAAAAACATCAAAGTGCTTAAAATCACATTAGAAACCGTTTTAGACCATTTTGAGCATTTCGATAAAACTTTTCACACAAAAACATCAAAGAGCACAAAATAGCTTAATATCGTATTTAAAAACGTTTTTGACCATTTTGAGCATTTCGACAAAAATTATTCTCACAAAACAGCAAAGTGTACAGAATAGCTTCAAATCGCATTTGGAGACGTTTTAGACCATTTTGTGATTTTCGAAAAAACTTGTTAACATAAAAACACCAAAGTGCTTAGAATAGCTTAAAATCGCATTTTGTGACATTTTCGACCATTTTGTGATTTTCGAAAAAAATTATTCACACAAAACAGCAAAGTGTACAGAATAGCTTCAAATCGCATTTTGTGACATTTTCGACCATTTTGTGATTTTCGAAAAAACTTGTTAACATAAAAACACAAAAGTGCTTAGAATAGCTTCAAATCGCATTTGGAGACGTTTTAGACCATTTTGTGATTTTCGAAAAAACTTGTAAACATAAAAACACCAAAGTGCTTAGAAAAGCTTCAAATCACATTTGGAGACATTTTAGACCATTTTGTGATTTTCGAAAAAACTTGTTAACATAAAAACACCAAAGTGCTTAGAATAGTTTAAAATCGCATTTGGAGATGTTTTAGACAATTTTGTGATTTTCGAAATAAATTACCATAAAAACACCAAAGTGCTTCAAATCGCATTTGGCGACGTTTTAGACCATTTTGTGATTTTCGAAAAAACTTGTAAACATAAAAACACCAAAGTGCTAAGAATAGCTTGAAATCGCATTTGGAGACATTTTAGACCATTTTGTGATTTTCGAAAAAACTCGTTAACATAAAAACATCAAAGTGCTTAAAATCACATTAGAAACCGTTTTAGATCATTTTGAGCATTTCGATAAAACTTTTCACACAAAAACATCAAAGAGCACAAAATAGCTTAATATCGTTTTTAAAAACGTTTTTGACCATTTTGAGCATTTCGACAAAAAATTATTCACACAAAACAGCAAAGTGTACAGAATAGCTTCAAATCGCATTTGGAGACGTTTTAGACCATTTTGTGATTTTCGAAAAAACTTGTTAACATAAAAACACCAAAGTGCTTAGAATAGCTTCAAATCGCATTTGGAGCCGTTTTAGACCATTTTGTGATTTTCGAAAAAAACTTGTAAACATAAAAACACCAAAGTGCTTAGAAAAGCTTTAAATCGCATTTGGAGACATTTTAGACCATTTTGTGATATTCAAAAAAACTCGTTACCATAAAAACACCAAAGTGCTTAGAATTGCTTCAAATCGCATTTGGAGACGTTTTAGACCATTTTGTGATTTTCTAAAAAAGTTGTTAACATAAAAACATCAAAGTGCTTAAAATCACATTAGAAACCGTTTTAGACCATTTTGTGATTTTCTAAAAAAGTTGTTAACATAAAAACACCAAAGTGCTTAGAATAGCTTTAAATCGAATTTGGAGACGTTTTAGACCATTTTGTGATTTTCGAAAAAACTCCTAAACATAAAAACACCAAAGTAAGCTTAGAAAAGCTTCAAATCGCATTTGGAGACGTTTTAGACCATTTTGTGATTTTCGAAAAAACTTGTTAACATAAAAACACCAAATTGCTTAGAATAGCTTAAAATCGCATTTGGAGACGTTTTAGACCATTTTGTGATTTTCGAAAAAACTTGTTAACATAAAAACACCAAAGTGCTAAGAATAGCTTGAAATCGCATTTGGAGACATTTTAGACCATTTTGTGATTTTCGAAAAAATTCGTTAACATAAAAACATCAAAGTGCTTAAAATCACATTAGAAACCGTTTTAGAACATTTGGAGCATTTCGATAAAACTTTTCACACAAAAACATCAAAGAGCACAAAATAGCTTAATATCGTATTTAAAAACGTTTTTGACCATTTTGAGCATTTCGACAAAAATTATTCACAAAAAACAGTAAAGTGTACAGAATAGCTTCAAATCGCATTTGGAGACGTTTTAGAGCATTTTGTGATTTTCGAAAAAACTTGTTAACATAAAAACACCAAAGTGCTTAGAATAGCTTCAAATCGCATTTGGAGACGTTTTAGACCATTTTGTGACTTTCGAAAAACTTGTTAACATAAAAACATCAAAGTGTACAGAATAGCTTCAAATCGCATTTTGAGACATTTTAGACCCTTTTGTGATTTTCGAAAAAACTTGGTTACACAAAAACACCAAAGTGCTTAAAATAGCTTCAAATCGCATTTGGAGCCGTTTTAGACCATTTTGTGATTTTCGAAAAAACTTGTAAACATAAAAACACCAAAGTGCTTAGAAAAGCTTCAAATCGCATTTGGAGACATTTTAGACCATTTTGTGATTTTCGAAAAAACTTGTTAACATAAAAACACCAAAGTGCTTAGAATAGCTTCAAATCGCATTTGGAGCCGTTTTAGACCATTTTGTGATTTTCGAAAAAAACTTGTAAACATAAAAACACCAAAGTGCTTAGAAAAGCTTCAAATCGCATTTGGAGACATTTTAGACCATTTTGTGATATTCAAAAAAACTCGTTACCATAAAAACACCAAAGTGCTTAGAATTGCTTCAAATCGCATTTGGAGACGTTTTAGACCATTTTGTGATTTTCTAAAAAAGTTGTTAACATAAAAACATCAAAGTGCTTAAAATCACATTAGAAACCGTTTTAGACCATTTTGTGATTTTCTAAAAAAGTTGTTAACATAAAAACACCAAAGTGCTTAGAATAGCTTCAAATCGAATTTGGAGACGTTTTAGACCATTTTGTGATTTTCGAAAAAACTCCTAAACATAAAAACACCAAAGTAAGCTTAGAAAAGCTTCAAATCGCATTTGGAGACGTTTTAGACCATTTTGTGATTTTCGAAAAAACTTGTTAACATAAAACACCAAAGTGCTAAGAATAGCTTGAAATCGCATTTGGAGACATTTTAGACCATTTTGTGATTTTCGAAAAAATTCGTTAACATAAAAACATCAAAGTGCTTAAAATCACATTAGAAACCGTTTTAGAACATTTTAAGCATTTCGATAAAACTTTTCACACAAAAACATCAAAGAGCACAAAATAGCTTAATATCGTATTTGAAAACGTTTTTGACCATTTTGAGCATTTCGACAAAAATTATTCAGAAAAAACAGTAAAGTGTACAGAATAGCTTCAAATCGCATTTGGAGACGTTTTAGACCATTTTGTGATTTTCGAAAAAACTTGTTAACATAAAAACACCAAATTGCTTAGAATAGCTTAAAATCGCATTTGGAGACGTTTTACACCATTTTGTGATTTTCAAAAAAACTTGTTAACATAAAAACACCAAAGTGCTTACAATAGCTTCAAATCGCATTTGGAGACGTTTTACACCATTTTGTGATTTTCGAAAAAACTTGTTAACATAAAAACACCAAAGTGCTTAGAATAGCTTCAAATCGCATTTGGAGACGTTTTAGACTATTTTTGTGATTTTCGAAAAAACTTGTTAACATAAAAACACCAAAGTGCTTAGAATAGCTTAAAATCGCATTTGGAGATGTTTTAGACCATTTTGTGATTTTCGAAATAAATTACCATAAAAACACCAAAGTGCTTAGAATAGCTTCAAATCGCATTTGGAGACGTTTTAGACCATTTTGTAATTTTCTAAAAAAGTTGTTAACATAAAAACATCAAAGTGCTTAAAATCACATTAGAAACCGTTTTAGACCATTTTGAGCATTTCGAAAAAACTTTTCACACAAAAACATCAAAGAACACAAAATAGCTTAATATAGTTTTTAAAAATGTTTTTGACCATTTTGAGCATTTTGACAAAAATTATTCACACAAAACAGCAAAGTGTACAGAATAGCTTCAAATCGCATTTGGAGACGTTTTAGACCATTTTGTGATTTTCGAAAAAAACTTGTAAACATAAAAACACCAAAGTGCTTAGAAAAGCTTCAAATCGCATTTGGAGACATTTTAGACCATTTTGTGATTTTCGAAAAAACTTGTTAACATAAAAACACAAAAGTGCTTAGAATAGCTTCAGATCGCATTTGGAGACGTTTTAGACCATTTTGTGATTTTCGAAAAAACTTGTTAACATAAAAACACCAAATTGCTTAGAATAGCTTCAAATCGCATTTGGAGACGTTTTACACCATTTTGTAATTTTCTAAAAAAGTTCTTAACATAAAAACATCAAAGTGCTTAAAATCACATTAGAAACCGTTTTAGACCATTTTGAGCATTTCGATAAAACTTTTCACACAAAAACATCAAAGAGCACAAAATAGCTTAATATAGTATTTAAAAACGTTTTTGACCATTTTGAGCATTTTGACAAAAATTATTCACACAAAACAGCAAAGTGCTTAAAATAGCTTCAAATCGCATTTGGAGCCGTTTTAGACCATTTTGTGATTTTCGAAAAAACTTGTAAACATAAAAACACCAAAGTGCTTAGAAAAGCTTCAAATCGCATTTGGAGACATTTTAGACCATTTTGTGATATTCAAAAAAACTCGTTAAAAACGCCAAACACCAAAGTGCTTAGAATTGCTTCAAATCGCATTTGGAGACGTTTTACACCATTTTGTAATTTTCTAAAAAAGTTGTTAACATAAAAACATCAAAGTGCTTAAAATCACATTAGAAACCGTTTTAGACCATTTTGAGCATTTCGATAAAACTTTTCACACAAAAACATCAAAGAGCACAAAATAGCTTAATATCGTATTTAAAAACGTTTTTGACCATTTTGAGCATTTCGACAAAAATTATTCTCACAAAACAGCAAAGTGTACAGAATAGCTTCAAATCGCATTTGGAGACGTTTTAGACCATTTTGTGATTTTCGAAAAAACTTGTTAACATAAAAACACCAAAGTGCTTAGAATAGCTTAAAATCGCATTTTGTGACATTTTCGACCATTTTGTGATTTTCGAAAAAAATTATTCACACAAAACAGCAAAGTGTACAGAATAGCTTCAAATCGCATTTTGTGACATTTTCGACCATTTTGTGATTTTCGAAAAAACTTGTTAACATAAAAACACAAAAGTGCTTAGAATAGCTTCAAATCGCATTTGGAGACGTTTTAGACCATTTTGTGATTTTCGAAAAAACTTGTAAACATAAAAACACCAAAGTGCTTAGAAAAGCTTCAAATCACATTTGGAGACATTTTAGACCATTTTGTGATTTTCGAAAAAACTTGTTAACATAAAAACACCAAAGTGCTTAGAATAGTTTAAAATCGCATTTGGAGATGTTTTAGACAATTTTGTGATTTTCGAAATAAATTACCATAAAAACACCAAAGTGCTTCAAATCGCATTTGGCGACGTTTTAGACCATTTTGTGATTTTCGAAAAAACTTGTAAACATAAAAACACCAAAGTGCTAAGAATAGCTTGAAATCGCATTTGGAGACATTTTAGACCATTTTGTGATTTTCGAAAAAACTCGTTAACATAAAAACATCAAAGTGCTTAAAATCACATTAGAAACCGTTTTAGACCATTTTGAGCATTTCGATAAAACTTTTCACACAAAAACATCAAAGAGCACAAAATAGCTTAATATCGTTTTTAAAAACGTTTTTGACCATTTTGAGCATTTCGACAAAAAATTATTCACACAAAACAGCAAAGTGTACAGAATAGCTTCAAATCGCATTTGGAGACGTTTTAGACCATTTTGTGATTTTCGAAAAAACTTGTTAACATAAAAACACCAAAGTGCTTAGAATAGCTTCAAATCGCATTTGGAGCCGTTTTAGACCATTTTGTGATTTTCGAAAAAAACTTGTAAACATAAAAACACCAAAGTGCTTAGAAAAGCTTCAAATCGCATTTGGAGACATTTTAGACCATTTTGTGATATTCAAAAAAACTCGTTACCATAAAAACACCAAAGTGCTTAGAATTGCTTCAAATCGCATTTGGAGACGTTTTAGACCATTTTGTGATTTTCTAAAAAAGTTGTTAACATAAAAACATCAAAGTGCTTAAAATCACATTAGAAACCGTTTTAGACCATTTTGTGATTTTCTAAAAAAGTTGTTAACATAAAAACACCAAAGTGCTTAGAATAGCTTCAAATCGAATTTGGAGACGTTTTAGACCATTTTGTGATTTTCGAAAAAACTCCTAAACATAAAAACACCAAAGTAAGCTTAGAAAAGCTTCAAATCGCATTTGGAGACGTTTTAGACCATTTTGTGATTTTCGAAAAAACTTGTTAACATAAAAACACCAAATTGCTTAGAATAGCTTAAAATCGCATTTGGAGACGTTTTAGACCATTTTGTGATTTTCGAAAAAACTTGTTAACATAAAAACACCAAAGTGCTAAGAATAGCTTGAAATCGCATTTGGAGACATTTTAGACCATTTTGTGATTTTCGAAAAAATTCGTTAACATAAAAACATCAAAGTGCTTAAAATCACATTAGAAACCGTTTTAGAACATTTGGAGCATTTCGATAAAACTTTTCACACAAAAACATCAAAGAGCACAAAATAGCTTAATATCGTATTTAAAAACGTTTTTGACCATTTTGAGCATTTCGACAAAAATTATTCACAAAAAACAGTAAAGTGTACAGAATAGCTTCAAATCGCATTTGGAGACGTTTTATACCATTTTGTGATTTTCGAAAAAACTTGTTAACATAAAAACACAAAAGTGCTTAGAATAGCTTCAAATCGCATTTGGAGACGTTTTAGACCATTTTGTGATTTTCGAAAAAACTTGTTAACATAAAAACACCAAATTGCTTAGAATAGCTTCAAATCGCATTTGGAGACGTTTTACACCATTTTGTAATTTTCTAAAAAAGTTGTTAACATAAAAACATCAAAGTGCTTAAAATCACATTAGAAACCGTTTTAGACCATTTTGAGCATTTCGATAAAACTTTTCACACAAAAACATCAAAGAGCACAAAATAGCTTAATATAGTATTTAAAAACGTTTTTGACCATTTTGAGCATTTTGACAAAAATTATTCACACAAAACAGCAAAGTGTACAGAATAGCTTCAAATCGCATTTGGAGACGTTTTAGACCATTTTGTGATTTTCGAAATAACTCGTTACCATAAAAACACCAAAGTGCTTAGAAAAGCTTCAAATCGCATTTGGAGACATTTTAGACCATTTTGTGATATTGTAATATAATGTTGCTGTTGAGGTACTAATGAAGACTCTGACTCGCTTGACTGTCGTAACACATATATTATTTATTCAGTATAATACTTCAGTACAATATACAACTATAAGTATAGATAAGGAACGGACAATCAATGATGCTGTCAGTGAGGTGTGAAGTGTGTGTAGGTCTGCTTCTGAAGAAGTGGCTGTGAGGTGTGTGCTCCGTGAAATGGCTGTAAGGTTTGTCTTGGCCCTTCTGAAACTTGGGAGTATATTGGCTCAGTTCATTTGCATAATGGCATTACATCATCTGTGAGGGTAACGATTGGTCCTAAGTTGATCCAGGGGTGTTTAAGTGGGAGTGATTAACGGTATAATAAGGTATTTCTGTGATGGATGACACTGTCAAATCTGTACTTAAATAGTGTCAGTCACTCCTGGTTTAACGATGGGAAAAGTCACAAAGTTAAGCTAAGTGTTTTCTTTAGGGATTCTATTATAAACTAAATGGTCATTAAAACATCTGGACAAACTCTCCTCTGGACTTTCTGGGTCAAGTTTGTGAACCTATTTGAATTCCGATACAAAGGTCGATTTCTTAAATATAAAAGTATATCGTTATATTACATCCCTCTGTTTCCCTTTTTTTTAAAAATCTATTTAAAATATAAAAATGGTTATAATAGTGGCATGCAAAATTAAAGTTATATAAAAGAAAAAAACATTATTATACATATAAGCAAAATTGAGTTAGCCAAAACCATTGACTCTGAAGTGTAACCTTATCACTTTCACTCTCTCTCTTCTCTCTCTTAAAAAAAATGAAATTAAAAATGAATTTGGTATAAAATTCGCGTAAATCAAACATAAATCAGTTGAAAATAAAAATACAAAACTTAAAAATAGTATGTTACATTGAACATACATCAAATCGTGCGACAACTCATCGCGTTCTAATGGTCTTCAAACATAAATCAATCAAATCAAAACATAAAATTCAAGAAACTGTGGCTGATTAGCCTAAATCAAAATATCAAACTCAATCACTTAAAACTTTAAAAGAAACAAATGTGTGTGTCCCGTTGACACAAACTTATCCACAATATATCATTATCGTCACAACTTTATCGATTTAAGCATTTATATTTACAGGTAATTACGATTTCAATCGGTCGACAAATTCGACTTTTGTACTCAATGTCAAAAAATTTACAATTAAAAGTACTAAGAAAATCTCCTGTTATTGTATATCAATTAATTAATGCTTGAGATTAACGACTCAAAGGTTAAACAAAATATTTGTTACAAAATGATTGTCGGGCTTTTCAATATCTCAATATATCGATCATCAAAATTCAAAATTAATCTTTATCAAAAAACTCGTTACAAAATCAATACTTAAACATAAATTCAATTCTCTTTTAACTGAAATCACATCATTATTAAACAAATCTCATCAAAAATACGTAGACTATGCTATCATTTAGCAAATGTCGTAATTAAAAAAAATTCCTTGCAAAAAAAATTAAATCAGTAACTTGTTGCATTATACAAACGTTTTATGAATCGTTTTGGCGATCCACTTATCGGTATCTGTTTATCATTAATGATCTCTTTAATCAATTTCTCTGTATCGTTATATCTGTCAATATTCCACCAAAATTTGCGATCATTAGATTCGTGTTTTGTTTTATCGGTGTTGCGTTTGGCTGAAGTCGGTTTAGAATACGAAACTAAAACTTGGAAATGTCCTGCTTTAAATCTACCTCGGTTTAATGTCATATTTGAATCATTAGGTGCTGTCATAATTAGATTAGTTTGTTCCTTAATTTGTTCTTCTTTCATTTGGAATGGGGCTGCTAATCCCATGTTATTCTCTACACAGTCAATGTAAGGTTGCAAGTTAAGGGGTTCTACTTTAGTTGGATGTGTAAGGGTATCTGATTGCAATTGGGTTGGTGTCCTATCATGTTCGTCGATAAATTAAACATTGTTTTCGTCATTTACTACGTTAACGGTGTTCTTAATTTTCTCATTATTATTATCGGCGGGTTTATTCAACAATTATTTTAACAATTTAAAAAACAATTTTAGTGTATATATATGTAAACTCTCACTTTTCAATCAAGGTTACAAATCAAAAATCAAAATGGCTTTGACTTACCCCAAATGCTTCGGATCCAATTAAAAATGAATTAAAGGAATGCAAAAAGTGTTCAAAAATGTCTAAATGTTCAAACAACGAATTAAAGAAATGTTAAAGTGCTCATCAATGTTCAAATTTTCAAACAACGAATTCAAAAAAATGCGAAAGGTGTTCATCAATGTTCAAAAAAGTAAATGTTAAAAAAACGATCGAAAAAAAACGGCGTGAAGTTGAAAGTCTCTAAACGAAACAGTTCTTGTCCGCTTGCTTCTGTTTTGATTCTTCTTGGGTCTTCCTCGATTATCTTCTTTGTCTTTATCCAATGGTTATAATTTCATAAAATTTCTGCTTGTCTCGATTTCATTCAAATATAATTTCAGCTTGTCTTTTGTGTCTTCCTCGATTATCTTCTTTGTCTTCATCCAATGGTAATAATTTGATAAAATTTCTGCTTGTCTCGATCTCATTCAAATATAATTTCAGCTTGTCTTTTGAGTCAAAGTAAATTTCTCTCCTTTCAAACAAATATGGTTATTTTTGTCTTTGTCTTCGTCTTGTTGTCTTGTTAAGTGTTTATTTCTTGTTTTCTCACTCCGTTCCTTATGAAATTTGGGTCTTCCACCATGTAATATAATGTTGCTGTTGAGGTACTAATGAAGACTCTGACTCGCTTGCCTGTCGTAACACATATATTATTTATTCAGTATAATACTTCAGTACAATATACAACTATAAGTATAGATAAGGAACGGACAATCAATGATGCTGTCAGTGAGGTGTGAAGTGTGTGTAGGTCTGCTTCTGAAGAAGTGGCTGTGAGGTGTGTGCTCCGTGAAATGGCTGTAAGGTGTGTCTTGGCCCTTCTGAAACTTAGGAGTATATTGGCTCAGTTCATTTGCATAATGTCATTACATCATCTGTGAGGGTAACGATTGGTCCTAAGTTGATCCAGGGGTGTTTAAGTGGGAGTGATTAACGGTATAATAAGGTATTTCTGTGATGGATGACACTGTCAAATCTGTACTTAAATAGTGTCAGTCACTCCTGGTTTAACGATGGGAAAAGTCACAAAGTTAAGCTAAGTGTTTTCTTTAGGGATTCTATTATAAACTAAATGGTCATTAAAACATCTGGACAAACTCTCCTCTGGACTTTCTGGGTCAAATTTGTGAACCTATTTGAATTCCGGTACAAAGGTCGATTTCTTAAATATAAAAGTATATCGTTACATTACAATATTCAAAAAAACTCGTTACCATAAAAACACCAAAGTGCTTAGAATTGCTTCAAATCGCATTTGGAGACGTTTTAGACCATTTTGTGATTTTCTAAAAAAGTTGTTAACACAAAAACACCAAAGTGCTTAAAATAGCTTCAAATCGCATTTGGAGACGTTTTAGACCAATTTGTGATTTTCGAAAAAAATTGTTAACATAAAAACACCAAATTGCTTAGAATAGCTTCAAATCGCATTTGGAGACGTTTTACACCATTTTGTGATTTTCGAAAAAACTTGTTTACATAAAAACACCAAAGTGCTTAGAATAGCTTCAAATCGCATTTGGAGACGTTTTACACTTTAGTAATTGTCGGCGCAACGGTAAAACAAAACAACTACTAAATGTATACAGTAAACTATGCAATTTATTCCAAGTGAATCAAGTGAGGATTCTCAATAAATAGATAAAATATACAATATACAATATTTGATAAGACAGAGCAATAAACGGTGTAGCTAAGATGCTGGTTGAGAAAAGAGTGTGTTAATAATGTGGTCAGTGCATGGTAATATTGGGCTTGGCCCATCTCATCTGACCAATTAGGATTAAGAGAATTAATGTGGTTTTCTGTTAGAGTCATTAACATTCTTAAAATCCATTAGCTAGAAAAGTGAAGGTAACAGGAAGGTAACCTGTCAATGTGAGGTTAAATAAAGAGATATATAGAGGATGTATAAATAATCAAATTAAAAGTAAATGTTGAATTGTTTAAAAGCTATGTGGTAGGTCTGCTACAGGAGCCCCCTTCCAGTGAAAGAATTAATGATAGAACGAGACAAAACGTTGAGGGAAATGAACATGTCTACCAGAACGAGTAGTACGGGGAGGGGTTGCCAAAATGGGTGACGGGTTGGTTGGTTTGACTAGGGGTGATGCTTGTAGCTTGGGAGTGAGGGTTTGCTCTTGGCTTTTAAATATATCAGTATCCAAATGAGCTACCTTTAGGCGATCAATACTGACTGTGTCCTGTCGACCATTTAGATCGAGAACAAAGTGTTTGTCTGTTCGACTTAATACCTTAAATGGACCATCATATGGACGTTGTAAGGGTTTTCGAACAGAGTCCCTTCGCACAAAAACATGGGTACAATTAAATATTTCTTGATTGATATAGGATTTACGGTTAGAGTTGGTGCGGGTAGGTGTGGGACGTAGTTTACTCATATTATCACGCAATCTATCAATATAATTAGAATAATCACAATGTTCAGAGTTTGAATTAAAGAATTGTCCAGGTAATCTTAAAGTAGTGCCATAAACAAGTTCAGCAGCACTATGACCTAGATCAGCCTTAAGGGCTGTACGAATGTCTAAAAGTACTATAGGTAAATGTTCTGTCCATTTAGTGTGATCATTATGTGCTTTGAGAGAACCCTTCAAATGTCGATGAAAACGTTCTACAAGTCCGTTCGCAATAGGATGGTATGCAGTTGTATGAATGTGCTTAGTTCCTAGTAAGTTGGCGAGTGAATGAAATAATGCAGATTCAAATTGTCTTCCTCGATCTGTTGTAATGGTTGAAGGTATTCCGAATGAAGCGATCCATCGATTGACAAATGCGTGTGCGACAGTATCGGCTGTGATATCCGGAATAGGTACGGCTTCGGGCCATCGAGTAAAACGATCGATAAAAGTGAGTAAATAAGAAAAACCATTTGACGGAGGGAGAGGTCCAACAATATCTATATGTACATGGTCAAAACGGGCGTCAGGTGTAGAAAAAGTAGAGAGTGGCGAAACGGTGTGCCGGTGTACTTTGGAACGTTGACATTGAATGCATGTTTGAGACCATCGTCGTACATCATGATTGATTGCTGGCCATACGAAACGGTCAGTAATTAAACGTTGTGTTGCTCGTATACCAGGATGTGATAGCGAATGTAGAGTGTCAAATATTATGCGTCTGAATTCTTGTGGGATATATGGACGTGGATTGCCTTTGGAAATATCACAAAGAATTGTAGAGTCAGAAGTTGGAATTGGAAAGTTTTGAAATTGTAGTGAAGACGGTGATTCAAGTAGCTTGTGCAATTCATCGTCATTCTTTTGTGCAGCAGCAATAAGACTAAAATCAACAATGTTAGTTGTGTTGTGACTGAAAGTATTAAGTTCGATTCGCGACAATGCATCAGCTGCTGCATTAGCTTTTCCACTCACATGGCGTATGTCCGTTGTGAATTGAGATATGAAATCGAGATGACGGATTTCGCGCACAGCTGTTTCAACTAGTGTTAAGATATCAGAAAAAGTCAAGCGCCCTCAGTGTTAGCAGACGAGGCTCTCCCGAGTCGCGCGGACATATAATTTTTGTTTACAAACCATTATTTCGCGAACGCCAAATTAAATTTCGCTATCGTGAGTTTTTATGTAGTAAAACATTTTATACAAAACTAAATGATTAAAAAAAGTGTATGTTCAATTAAAAAATAAATATTTTATTGTTTCTTTACTATAAATTAATAAATAAACCACGATATTGTCCAATTTACTGAAATAATCTCCAGCACATAAACCAGGAAGTCAAGATAAACTGTGTAAAGAAATGGTAAACAATCGTAAGTAGAAAATATCATTGTATTCTTTACTTTTTTTGTGGATATAATTAATTTTTTTAGAAAAAGAACGAACTAGAATATAGTCCATCATTATTATATAAACAAAATAATACTAGTTTTGTTAATATAGCCTGGTTCAGTTTTTAGTAAAACTCGCATATTTTGCAACCCCTTTATACATTGTTATTGTTGTCGGCGAGAAAACGGTTTGGCGATAGGCTTAGAAAGTGCGTTGACGCCCGCGATGACCGTGACGGTAATGTGGGCCTAGAATAAAGCTAGGCCGAAACATAGAAAATTCGTAATAGTTAAACCTTTAATTACCCTAATCCTAAATTTAATCATTATAACTGTTACCAAAAAATTAATGGCATGTGTTTATAATAATAATTATTGCTTTCCTGGTGCATTTTTAGGCTAGCTGGTGTGACTGAGTGACAGTCACAGCCTAGGCTAGGCCTTAATAGTAATACATTTGTATAATAATGTTTTAATATTTTGACTATTAGCTCTCTTGTTTGGATTTGTTTGGACACAAAACTGAAGTACTGTAGATTAAAAAATTGATTTATTTTTAAAGGAAAGTACAGTTGCATCTATTGTTTTTGTAATCAAGATGACATCAGAACCAACAATGTTCCTCAAGCCTGTAGACATCTCAAGGCCTACAATCATGACTACAAGTTTTTTGTAGACCATGGCAGTGAAAAAAAAAGAAGCAAAATAATATCGCACAGTGTTGTTAGGCCATACCTGGTAGACATTGAATTAAACAGGGTAGGTAAATAATCATAACCACCTCTTTAGAAAGTTTAATACACACTCCAAACAATGAAATGTGTGTTTGTACTTCATATTAAAGAACAATGTTAGTATAAAATAACTGTCGAAACAAACAATTGTTACAGTAATTTATAAATATACCTCTTTTCTTTATTAAATATTTCCTCAATCAACTATTTTTCCAGGTGTCAATATGTTATAATATTCAACATGCGACAGGATGCTGACATCTTGACTGGTAAATTCAAATGTTGTTTCAACTTTACATTGACATTACATAATAACTCAATTGGTCAAGTTGCTCTTTAAATATACATTGTCCATTTGAGCATAGAATTTCAAAATTGTTTATCCTATTTTTATGCATAATAAAGCAAACCTTTGGCTGGAACTTATTTTCCTATGAATTATCCATATATTATCATTATCTGCTACAAGAAATAGTTGTTAACATTTTGAAAATATAATAATGTTGATGCTCATTTTTTATGCAGATTGACATTTATTTGGTTGACCAATATTGTTTAATCTCAGGTGATCATCTAGGAGAAAGAGAAAATCAGAAGCTGCAGCACATCGACATGCTACAAAGTACAATGAATAAAATCCAGTCTTTAGAAGAGAATCTTGAGCATTTAAGAAATGAACTCTCAGTGTCACTTGTGACAAAACAGCATAGTAAGATTGCAGAGACTGGCCACATAATAAATCTAAAAGAACAAGAGGTCAAAGACTTGGTCAGTCCTACATTATATACCTTTAAAATTATGTCTAAAACATGCAATACTATAAAAATGAATGCCATATTTCTTTTATATATTTTATATAGCGAACTACTATGAACCAAGAGATTTGAAACTGGAACTCTATGTACAAAAATGGTCGAGGTATTTAGAAAAAATAAATTCCTCGACAGCAGTACCATGGAAAGAGTTTTGTGGGAAATCATGAAGTCACATCTGACGTTTATTTCACCTGAGATCCAGCATGAAGTAACTAGGCCGGTAACTAAGTGCAGAAAAGTTGAGGAATAGTTTGCTATTTCTCAGTTAATTGTTATAGTATTGCATATTATATGTACAGTATACCATATGAATGGTAGTATTTTTTTGTGTTATTGCTAGAACAATGATTTTGTAAATATTTAACAAATGGTATATGAATTGTAATTTAATTTAATTTTTTGGAAGTTATTTTATTTTAATTTGGTTTATATATATTATTGATTGATAACGGAAATTGATGTTATTTACTGATTTAGATTGTGATTGCATATACAATACAAATATGAAAGAAATATGCATTTATAATTAAATATCTAATGTCACAGTACTCTATAGCTTCTTTCTATTAATATATTACAGATCTTTGACTAAGACATGCTAGGTAGGCTGCTAGCCTTTAACCTGCTGATGATGTAGCCTAGCCTATATATAGTATAGGCCTAGCTAGGCATGTAACCTGACCTACTCTGTACTCCTCTCTCCCAATATGAATGATTATTAAAAAAGCTTAGGCCTAGGCTAGGCCTAATTTTTAATTAGGACCAGGAACAAGTAATTAATCAGCTTTATAACAGGTCAACTGTCATTTAGGCCCCCCGAATAGACATGTTTACATGTTAAAAATAAACAGTTATTTTATTTTAATTTGGTTTATATATTAATAATTATTTATTGATAACGAAAATTTATGTTATTTACTGATTTAGATTGTGATTCATTGCATATCAAAATAATAAATATACAATACAAATATGAAAGAAATATGCATTTATGATTAAATATCTAATGTCACAGTACTATATAGCTTCTTTCTATTAATATATTACAGATCTTTGACTAAGACATGCTAGGTAGGCTGCTAGCCTTTAACCTGCTGATGAGATGAGATAGCCTAGCCTATATATAATATAGGCCTAGCTAGGCCTGTAGCCTGGCCTACTCTGTACTCCTCTATCCCAATATGAATGATTATTAAAAAAGCTTTAGGCCTAGGCTAGGCCTAATTTTTAATTAGGACCAGGAACAAGTAATTAATCAGCTTTATAACAGGTCAACTGTCACTGAGGCCCCCCGAATATACATGTTTACGTGTTAAAAATAAACAGCCATTAGTCTTACACAGCTGGTTTTAACCACGCAATGGGGCCTGGGCATAGCCTATTATAAGCTAGCGTAGGAAAAAATCCAGCCAGGCAATATGAATACGATCCTTGTTAAAACATTCAAGGATAACTAAAGTATCCAACTAAATCAAAGAATTCAACAGAAAAAATTATTTTTAAACTGATATGGAAAACAACATTTATACCTACTTTTTAAATGTATCACTTGAGAAAAAAACTGGCGTTGGGTGTACAATTTTCAATTACATTACCTCTTAAAATCCACGTGATAAAACAACGACAACATGTTTTTCACCTTCATCCAGGGTTGTTCTAATGAATATTCATTATTTTTCTGACTTTCGCGGTCTTTATTTGTTTTTATTGGCTATTAAAAAACAGTCGTTTTATGCTTGATTGCTTCCGGGTTCCTCATGTGGTTTGTATACAATATGTTTTCGGAATCGCTACTCCATAAAACGCTATGAAACGTTGGGGGCGCTGCACTTAATTCATATTTCTGGAACAGCTGTGCGCGTGGCGAGTGACGATTTGGTTTGGCGAGTAAAGCATACATAAGTGGCTTATGGTCAGTAAAAATATGAAATAAGCGTCCTTCAAGTGAATGACGAAAATGTTTAACTGAAAGGTATGCCGCCAAAAGTTCACGACCAAATGTGCTGTATCGCGTCTGCGCTGGTTTCAACTTCTGTGAGAAAAATGAAATAGGTTGACAATTGTTGTCAATGCGTTTGTTGTAGTATACCCCCTATGGCCACATCCGAAACCATGATACTTAAAGGTGCATCTGGCTGCGGATGGGTGAGAAGAGTTGGCGGAGGCGCTGTTGGTCGGAAGCAGTTGTCCGACGTATTAAAGTATCTTTGAAGTTCACATACCTGTTATCAGTAGGCGGGGTGAGAAATAGATCCCGAACTCCCTGCGCAATTTCAGGTTGCGATGATTCTACTAAGTAAGCATATTTAGTAGCATCTGCTGTGATCCCACGCATTGTGAACTGTGCTTCGACTTGGGTGAACCACAATATCGTATCATTGGGCCAGTATGGAAGCAGTTTCAATGCTAGAGAAGAAATTGGCCTGTTGACGGTTGCTGCGTCAGAAGCGGGCACCACAGGTTGTTCCTGGTGCTGGGGTTGTGCTGGAGGTTGCGGTAGCTGTCGTTGTTGCTGTTGTCCTTCCATTTAAACGACGGTATAAGAAAGTCGAGGGACACCACTTTAGTATGGATGAATGACACTCTCAGTTCCATGCTTCTTTAGTCGGGTGTCACCACTTTAGTTCCATGCTTCCTTAGTCGGGGTCACCACTTTAGTAATTGTCGGCGCAACGGTAAAACAAAACAACTACTAAATGTATACAGTAAACTATGCAATTTATTCCAAGTGAATCAAGTGAGGATTCTCAATAAATAGATAAAATATACAATATACAATATTTGATAAGACAGAGCAATAAACGGTGTAGCTAAGATGCTGGTTGAGAAAAGAGTGTGTTAATAATGTGGTCAGTGCATGGTAATATTGGGCTTGGCCCATCTCATCTGACCAATTAGGATTAAGAGAATTAATGTGGTTTTCTGTTAGAGTCATTAACATTCTTAAAATCCATTAGCTAGAAAAGTGAAGGTAACAGGAAGGTAACCTGTCAATGTGAGGTAAAGAGATATATAGAGGATGTATAAATAATCAAATTAAAAGTAAATGTTGAATTGTTTAAAAGCTATGTGGTAGGTCTGCTACAACACCATTTTGTGATTTTCGAAAAAACTTGTTAACATAAAAACACCAAAGTGCTTAGAATAGCTTCAAATCGCATTTGGAGACGTTTTAGACCATTTTGTGACTTTCGAAAAAACTTGTTAACATAAAAACATCAAAGTGTACAGAATAGCTTCAAATCGCATTTTGAGACATTTTAGACCCTTTTGTGATTTTCGAAAAAACTTGGTTACACAAAAACACCAAAGTGCTTAAAATAGCTTCAAATCGCATTTGGAGACGTTTTAGACCAATTTGTGATTTTCGAAAAAACTTGTTAACATAAAAACACCAAAGTGTTTAGAATAGCTTCAAATCACATTTGGAGACGTTTTAGACCATTTTGTGATTTTCGAAAAAACTTGTTAACATAAAAACACCAAAGTGCTTAAAATCACATTAGAAACCGTTTTAGACCATTTTGAGCATTTCGATAAAACTTTTCACACAAAAACATCAAAGAGCACAAAATAGCTTAATATCGTATTTAAAAACGTTTTTGACCATTTTGAGCATTTCGACAAAAATTATTCACACAAAACAGCAAAGTGTACAGAATAGCTTCAAATCGCATTTGGAGACGTTTTAGACCATTTTGTGATTTTCGAAAAAACTTGTTAAAATAAAAACACCAAAGTGCTTAGAATAGCTTAAAATCGCATTTTGTGACATTTTCGACCATTTTGTGATTTTCGAAAAAACTTGTTAACATAAAAACACCAAATTGCTTAGAATAGCTTAAAATCGCATTTGGAGACGTTTTATACCATTGTGTGATTTTCGAAAAAAACTTGTTAACATAAAAACACAAAAGTGCTTAGAATAGCTTCAAATCGCATTTGGAGACGTTTTAGACCATTTTGTGATTTTCGAAAAAACTTGTTAACATAAAAACACCAAATTGCTTGGAATAGCTTAAAATCGCATTTGGAAACGTTTTACACCATTTTGTGATTTTCGAAAAAACTTGTTAACATAAAAACACCAAAGTGCTTAGAATAGCTTCAAATCACATTTGGAGACGTTTAACACCATTTTGTGATTTTCGAAAAAAATTATTCACACAAAACAGCAAAGTGTACAGAATAGCTTCAAATCGCATTTTGAGACATTTTAGACCATTTTGTGATTTTCAAAAAAACTTGTTAACATAAAAACACCAAAGTGCTTAGAATAGCTTCAAATCGCATTTTGTGACATTTTCGACCATTTTGTGATTTTCGAAAAAACTTGTTAACATAAAAACACCAAATTGCTTAGAATAGCTTAAAATCGCATTTGGAAACGTTTTATACCATTTTGTGATTTTCGAAAAAACTTGTTAACATAAAAACACCAAAGTGCTTAGAATAGCTTCAAATCGCATTTGGAGACGTTTTAGACCATTTTGTGATTTTCGAAAAAACTTGTTAACATAAAAACACCAAAGTGCTTAGAATAGCTTCAAATCGCATTTGGAGACGTTTTAGACCATTTTGTGATTTTCGAAAAAACTTGTTAACATAAAAACACCAAAGTGCTTAGAATTGCTTCAAATCGCATTTGGAGACGTTTTAGACCATTTTGTGATTTTCTAAAAAAGTTGTTAACATAAAAACATCAAAGTTCTTAAAATCACATTAGAAACCGTTTTAGACCATTTTGAGTATTTCGATAAAACTTTTCACACAAAAACATCAAAGAACACAAAATAGTATTTAAAAACGTTTTTGACCATTTTGAGCAATTTGACAAAAATTATTCACACAAAACAGCAAAGTGTACAGAATAGCTTCAAATCGCATTTGGAGACGTTTTAGACCATTTTGTGATTTTCGAAAAACTTGTTAACATAAAAACATCAAAGTGTACAGAATAGCTTCAAATCGCATTTTGAGACATTATAGACATTTTGTGATTTTCGAAAAAACTTGTAAACATAAAAACACCAAAGTGCTTAGAAAAGCTTCAAATCGCATTTGGAGACATTTTAGACCATTTTGTGATTTTCGAAAAAACTTGTTAACATAAAAACACAAAAGTGCTTAGAATAGCTTCAAATCGCATTTGGAGACGTTTTAGACCATTTTGTGATTTTCGAAAAAACTTGTTCACATAAAAACACATAATTGCTTAGAATAGCTTCAAATCGCATTTGAAGACGTTTTACACCATTTTGTGATTTTCGAAAAAACTTGTTAACATAAAAACACCAAAGTGCTTAGAATAGCTTCAAATCACATTTGGAGACGTTTTAGACCATTTTGTGATTTTCGAAAAAACTTGTTAACATAAAAACACCAAAGTGCTTAAAATCACATTAGAAACCGTTTTAGACCATTTTGAGCATTTCGATAAAACTTTTCACACAAAAACATCAAAGAGCACAAAATAGCTTAATATCGTATTTAAAAACGTTTTTGACCATTTTGAGCATTTCGACAAAAATTATTCACACAAAACAGCAAAGTGTACAGAATAGCTTCAAATCGCATTTGGAGACGTTTTAGACCATTTTGTGATTTTCGAAAAAACTTGTTAACATAAAAACACCAAAGTGCTTAGAATAGCTTAAAATCGCATTTTGTGACATTTTCGACCATTTTGTGATTTTCGAAAAAACTTGTTAACATAAAAACACCAAATTGCTTAGAATAGCTTAAAATCGCATTTGGAGACGTTTTATACCATTGTGTGATTTTCGAAAAAAACTTGTTAACATAAAAACACAAAAGTGCTTAGAATAGCTTCAAATCGCATTTGGAGACGTTTTAGACCATTTTGTGATTTTCGAAAAAACTTGTTAACATAAAAACACCAAATTGCTTGGAATAGCTTAAAATCGCATTTGGAAACGTTTTACACCATTTTGTGATTTTCGAAAAAACTTGTTAACATAAAAACACCAAAGTGCTTAGAATAGCTTCAAATCACATTTGGAGACGTTTAACACCATTTTGTGATTTTCGAAAAAAATTATTCACACAAAACAGCAAAGTGTACAGAATAGCTTCAAATCGCATTTTGAGACATTTTAGACCATTTTGTGATTTTCAAAAAAACTTGTTAACATAAAAACACCAAAGTGCTTAGAATAGCTTCAAATCGCATTTTGTGACATTTTCGACCATTTTGTGATTTTCGAAAAAACTTGTTAACATAAAAACACCAAATTGCTTAGAATAGCTTAAAATCGCATTTGGAAACGTTTTATACCATTTTGTGATTTTCGAAAAAACTTGTTAACATAAAAACACCAAAGTGCTTAGAATAGCTTCAAATCGCATTTGGAGACGTTTTAGACCATTTTGTGATTTTCGAAAAAACTTGTTAACATAAAAACACCAAAGTGCTTAGAATAGCTTCAAATCGCATTTGGAGACGTTTTAGACCATTTTGTGATTTTCGAAAAAACTTTTTAACATAAAAACACCAAAGTGCTTAGAATTGCTTCAAATCGCATTTGGAGACGTTTTAGACCATTTTGTGATTTTCTAAAAAAGTTGTTAACATAAAAACATCAAAGTTCTTAAAATCACATTAGAAACCGTTTTAGACCATTTTGAGTATTTCGATAAAACTTTTCACACAAAAACATCAAAGAACACAAAATAGTATTTAAAAACGTTTTTGACCATTTTGAGCATTTTGACAAAAATTATTCACACAAAACAGCAAAGTGTACAGAATAGCTTCAAATCGCATTTGGAGACGTTTTAGACCATTTTGTGATTTTCGAAAAACTTGTTAACATAAAAACATCAAAGTGTACAGAATAGCTTCAAATCGCATTTTGAGACATTATAGACATTTTGTGATTTTCGAAAAAACTTGTAAACATAAAAACACCAAAGTGCTTAGAAAAGCTTCAAATCGCATTTGGAGACATTTTAGACCATTTTGTGATTTTCGAAAAAACTTGTTAACATAAAAACACAAAAGTGCTTAGAATAGCTTCAAATCGCATTTGGAGACGTTTTAGACCATTTTGTGATTTTCGAAAAAACTTGTTCACATAAAAACACATAATTGCTTAGAATAGCTTCAAATCGCATTTGAAGACGTTTTACACCATTTTGTGATTTTCGAAAAAACTTGTTAACATAAAAACACCAAAGTGCTTAGAATAGCTTCAAATCACATTTGGAGACGTTTTAGACCATTTTGTGATTTTCGAAAAAACTTGTTAACATAAAAACACCAAAGTGCTTAAAATCACATTAGAAACCGTTTTAGACCATTTTGAGCATTTCGATAAAACTTTTCACACAAAAACATCAAAGAGCACAAAATAGCTTAATATCGTATTTAAAAACGTTTTTGACCATTTTGAGCATTTCGACAAAAATTATTCACACAAAACAGCAAAGTGTACAGAATAGCTTCAAATCGCATTTGGAGACGTTTTAGACCATTTTGTGATTTTCGAAAAAACTTGTTAACATAAAAACACCAAAGTGCTTAGAATAGCTTAAAATCGCATTTTGTGACATTTTCGACCATTTTGTGATTTTCGAAAAAACTTGTTAACATAAAAACACCAAATTGCTTAGAATAGCTTAAAATCGCATTTGGAGACGTTTTATACCATTGTGTGATTTTCGAAAAAAACTTGTTAACATAAAAACACAAAAGTGCTTAGAATAGCTTCAAATCGCATTTGGAGACGTTTTAGACCATTTTGTGATTTTCGAAAAAACTTGTTAACATAAAAACACCAAATTGCTTGGAATAGCTTAAAATCGCATTTGGAAACGTTTTACACCATTTTGTGATTTTCGAAAAAACTTGTTAACATAAAAACACCAAAGTGCTTAGAATAGCTTCAAATCACATTTGGAGACGTTTAACACCATTTTGTGATTTTCGAAAAAAATTATTCACACAAAACAGCAAAGTGTACAGAATAGCTTCAAATCGCATTTTGAGACATTTTAGACCATTTTGTGATTTTCAAAAAAACTTGTTAACATAAAAACACCAAAGTGCTTAGAATAGCTTCAAATCGCATTTTGTGACATTTTCGACCATTTTGTGATTTTCGAAAAAACTTGTTAACATAAAAACACCAAATTGCTTAGAATAGCTTAAAATCGCATTTGGAAACGTTTTATACCATTTTGTGATTTTCGAAAAAACTTGTTAACATAAAAACACCAAAGTGCTTAGAATAGCTTCAAATCGCATTTGGAGACGTTTTAGACCATTTTGTGATTTTCGAAAAAACTTGTTAACATAAAAACACCAAAGTGCTTAGAATAGCTTCAAATCGCATTTGGAGACGTTTTAGACCATTTTGTGATTTTCGAAAAAACTTGTTAACATAAAAACACCAAAGTGCTTAGAATTGCTTCAAATCGCATTTGGAGACGTTTTAGACCATTTTGTGATTTTCTAAAAAAGTTGTTAACATAAAAACATCAAAGTTCTTAAAATCACATTAGAAACCGTTTTAGACCATTTTGAGTATTTCGATAAAACTTTTCACACAAAAACATCAAAGAACACAAAATAGTATTTAAAAACGTTTTTGACCATTTTGAGCATTTTGACAAAAATTATTCACACAAAACAGCAAAGTGTACAGAATAGCTTCAAATCGCATTTGGAGACGTTTTAGACCATTTTGTGATTTTCGAAAAACTTGTTAACATAAAAACATCAAAGTGTACAGAATAGCTTCAAATCGCATTTTGAGACATTATAGACATTTTTTGATTTTCGAAAAAACTTGTAAACATAAAAACACCAAAGTGCTTAGAAAAGCTTCAAATCGCATTTGGAGACATTTTAGACCATTTTGTGATTTTCGAAAAAACTTGTTAACATAAAAACACAAAAGTGCTTAGAATAGCTTCAAATCGCATTTGGAGACGTTTTAGACCATTTTGTGATTTTCGAAAAAACTTGTTCACATAAAAACACAAAATTGCTTAGAATAGCTTCAAATCGCATTTGAAGACGTTTTACACCATTTTGTGATTTTCGAAAAAACTTGTTAACATAAAAACACCAAAGTGCTTAGAATAGCTTCAAATCACATTTGGAGACGTTTTAGACCATTTTGTGATTTTCGAAAAAACTTGTTAACATAAAAACACCAAAGTGCTTAGAATAGCTTCAAATCGTATTTGGAGCCGTTTTAGACCATTTTGTGATTTTCGAAAAAACTTGTAAACATAAAAACACCAAAGTGCTTAGAAAAGCTTCAAATCGCATTTGGAGACATTTTAGACCATTTTGTGATTTTCGAAATAAATTACCATAAAAACACCAAAGTGCTTAGAATAGCTTCAAATCGCATTTGGAGCCGTTTTAGACCATTTTGTGATTTTCGAAAAAACTTGTAAACATAAAAACACCAAAGTGCTTAGAAAAGCTTCAAATCGCATTTGGAGACATTTTAGACCATTTTGTGATTTTCGAAATAAATTACCATAAAAACACCAAAGTGCTTAGAATAGCTTCAAATCGCATTTGGAGACGTTTTAGACCATTTTGTGATTTTCGAAAAAACGTGTTAACATAAAAACATCAAAGTGTACAGAATAGCTTCAAATCGCATTTTGAGACATTTTAGACCCTTTTGTGATTTTCGAAAAAAACTTGGTTACACAAAAACACCAAAGTGCTTAAAATAGCTTCAAATCGCATTTGGAGACGTTTTAGACCAATTTGTGATTTTCGAAAAAACTTGTTAACATAAAAACACCAAAGTGTTTAGAATAGCTTCAAATCACATTTGTAGACGTTTTAGACCATTTTGTGATTTTTGAAAAAAACTTGTTAACATAAAAACACCAAAGTGCTTAAAATCACATTAGAAACCGTTTTAGACCATTTTGAGCATTTCGATAAAACTTTTCACACAAAAACATCAAAGAACACAAAATAGCTTAATATAGTATTTAAAAAAGTTTTTGACCATTTTGAGCATTTTAACAAAAATTATTCACACAAAACAGCAAAGTGTACAGAATAGCTTCAAATCGCATTTGGAGACGTTTTAGACCATTTTGTGATTTTCGAAAAAACTTGTTAACATAAAAACACCAAAGTGCTTAGAATACCTTAAAATCGCATTTGGAGACGTTTTATACCATTTTGTGATTTTCGAAAAAACTTGTTAACATAAAAACACCAAAGTGCTTAGAATAGCTTCAAATCGCATTTGGAGACGTTTTAGAGCATTTTGTGATTTTCGAAAAAACTTGTTAACATAAAAACATCAAAGTGTACAGAATAGCTTCAAATCGCTTTTTGAGACATTATAGACCCTTTTGTGAATTTCGAAAAAATTTGGTTCCACAAAAACACCAAAGTGCTTAAAATAGCTTCAAATCCCATTTGGAGACGTTTTAGACCATTTTGTGATTTTCGAAAAAACTTGTTAACATAAAAACACCAAAGTGCTTAGAATAGCTTCAAATCGCATTTGGAGACGTTTTACACCATTTTGTGATTTTCGAAAAAACTTCTTAACATAAAAACACCAAAGTGCTTAGAATAGCTTCAAATCGCATTTGGAGACGTTTTAGACCATTTTGTGACTTTCGAAAAAACTTGTTAACATAAAAACATCAAAGTGTACAGAATAGCTTCAAATCGCATTTTGAGACATTTTAGACCCTTTTGTGATTTTCGAAAAAACTTGGTTACACAAAAACACCAAATTGCTTAGAATAGCTTCAAATCGCATTTGGAGACGTTTTAGACCCTTTTGTGATTTTCGAAAAAACTTGTTAACATAAAAACACCAAAGTGCTAAGAATAGCTTGAAATCGCATTTGGAGACATTTTAGACCATTTTGTGATTTTCGAAATAACTCGTTACCATAAAAACACCAAAGTGCTTATAATTGCTTCAAATCGCATTTGGAGACGTTTTAGACCATTTTGTGATTTTCGAAAAAACTCGTTAACATAAAAACATCAAAGTGCTTAAAATACCTTAAAATCGCATTTGGAGACGTTTTATACCATTTTGTGATTTTCGAAAAAACTTGTTAACATAAAAACACCAAAGTGCTTAGAATAGCTTCAAATCGCATTTTGGAGACGTTTTAGACAATTTTGTGACTTTCGAAAAAACTTGTTAACATAAAAACATCAAAGTGTACAGAATAGCTTCAAATCGCATTTTGAGACATTTTAGACCCTTTTGTGATTTTCGAAAAAATTTGGTTACACAAAAACACCAAAGTGCTTAAAATAGCTTCAAATCGTATTTGGAGACGTTTTAGACCAATTTGTGATTTTCGAAAAAACTTGTTAACATAAAAACACCAAAGTGTTTAGAATAGCTTCAAATCACATTTGGAGACGTTTTAGACCATTTTGTGATTTTCGAAAAAACTTGTTAACATAAAAACACCAAAGTGCTTAAAATCACATTAGAAACCGTTTTAGACCATTTTGAGCATTTCGATAAAACTTTTCACACAAAAACATCAAAGAGCACAAAATAGCTTAATATCGTATTTAAAACGTTTTTGACAATTTTGAGCATTTCGACAAAAATTATTCACACAAAACAGCAAAGTGTACAGAATAGCTTCAAATCGAATTTGGAGACGTTTTAGACCATTTTGTGATTTTCGAAAAAACTTGGTTACACAAAAACACCAAAGTGCTTAAAATAGCTTCAAATCGCATTTGGAGACGTTTTAGACCATTTTGTGATTTTCGAAAAAACTTGTTAACATAAAAACACCAAAGTGCTTAGAATTTCTTAAAATCGCATTTGGAGACGTTTTAGACCATTTTGTGATTTTCGAAATAACTCGTTACCATAAAAACACCAAAGTGCTTATAATTGCTTCAAATCGCATTTGGAGACGTTTTAGACCATTTTGTGATTTTCTAAAAAAGTTGTTAACATAAAAACATCAAAGTGCTTAAAATCACATTAGAAACCGTTTTAGACCATTTTGAGCATTTCGATAAAACCTTTTCACACAAAACATCAAAGTGTACAGAATAGCTTCAAATCGCATTTGAAGACGTTTTAGACCATTTTGTGATTTTCGAAAAAACTTGTTAACATAAAAACACCAAAGTGCTTAGAATAGCTTCAAATCGCATTTAGAGACGTTTTAGACCATTTTGTGATTTTCGAAAAAACTTGTTAACATAAAAACATCAAAGAGCACAAAATAGCTTAATATAGTATTTAAAAACGTTTTTGACCATTTTGAGCATTTTGACAAAAATTATTCACACTAAACAGCAAAGTGTACAGAATAGCTTCAAATCGCATTTGGAGACGTTTTAGACCATTTTGTGATTTTCGAAAAAACTTGTTAACATAAAAACATCAAAGTGTACAGAATAGCTTCAAATCGCTTTTTGAGACATTATAGACCCTTTTGTGATTTTCGAAAAAACTTGGTTCCACAAAAACACCAAAGTGCTTAAAATAGCTTCAAATCGCATTTGGAGACGTTTTAGACCATTTTGTGACTTTCGAAAAACTTGTTAACATAAAAACATCAAAGTGTACAGAATAGCTTCAAATCGCATTTTGAGACATTTTAGACCATTTTGTGATTTTCGAAAAAACTTGTTAACATAAAAACACAAAAGTGCTTAGAATAGCTTAAAATCGCATTTGGAAACGTTTTATACCATTTTGTGATTTTCGAAAAAACTTGTTAACATAAAAACACCAAAGTGCTTAGAATAGCTTCAAATCGCATTTGGAGACGTTTTAGACCATTTTGTGATTTTCGAAAAAACTCGTTAACATAAAAACATCAAAGTGCTTAAAATACCTTAAAATCGCATTTGGAGACGTTTTATACCATTTTGTGATTTTCGAAAAAACTTGTTAACATAAAAACACCAAAGTCCTTAGAATAGCTTCAAATCGCATTTTGGAGACGTTTTAGACCATTTTGTGATTTTCGAAAAAATTGTTAACATAAAAAACACCAAAGTGCTTAGAATTGCTTCAAATCGCATTTGGAGACGTTTTAGACCATTTTGTAATTTTCTAAAAAAGTTGTTAACATAAAAACACCAAAGTGCTAAGAATAGCTTGAAATCGCATTTGGAGACATTTTAGACCATTTTGTGATTTTCGAAAAAACTCGTTAACATAAAAACATCAAAGTGCTTAAAATCACATTAGAAACCGTTTTAGACCATTTTGAGCATTTCGATAAAACTTTTCACACAAAAACATCAAAGAGCACAAAATAGCTTAATATCGTTTTTAAAAACGTTTTTGACCATTTTGAGCATTTCGACAAAAATTATTCACACAAAACAGCAAAGTGTACAGAATAGCTTCAAATCGCATTTGGAGACGTTTTAGACCATTTTGTGATTTTCGAAAAAACTTGTTAACATAAAAACACCAAAGTGCTTAGAATAGCTTCAAATCGCATTTGTAGACGTTTTAGACCATTTTGTGATTTTCGAAAAAACTTGTTAACATAAAAACACCAAAGTGCTTAGAATACCTTAAAATCGCATTTGGAGAGGTTTTATACCATTTTGTGATTTTCGAAAAAACTTGTTAACATAAAAACACCAAAGTGCTTAGAATTGCTTCAAATCGCATTTGGAGACGTTTTAGACCATTTTGTGATTTTCTAAAAAAGTTGTTAACATAAAAACATCAAAGTTCTTAAAATCATTTCATTAGAAACCGTTTTAGACCATTTTGAGCATTTCGATAAAACTTTTCACACAAAAACATCAAAGAACACAAAATAGCTTAATATAGTATTTAAAAACGTTTTTGACCATTTTGAGCATTTTGACAAAATTATTCACACAAAACAGCAAAGTGTACAGAATAGCTTCAAATCGCATTTGGAGACGTTTTAGACCATTTTGTGATTTTCGAAAAAACTTGTAAACATAAAAACACCAAAGTGCTTAGAAAATCTTCAAATCGCATTTGGAGACGTTTTATACCATTTTGTGATTTTCGAAAAAACTTGTTAACATAAAAACACCAAAGTGCTTAGAATAGCTTCAAATCGCATTTGTAGACGTTTTAGACCATTTTGTGATTTTCGAAAAAACTTGTTAACATAAAAACACCAAAGTGCTTAGAATACCTTAAAATCGCATTTGGAGACATTTTAGACCATTTTGTGATTTTCGAAAAAACTTGTTAACATAAAAACACAAAAGTGCTTAGAATAGCTTCAAATCGCATTTGGAGACGTTTTAGACCATTTTGTGATTTTCGAAAAAACTTGTTAACATAAAAACACCAAATTGCTTAGAATAGCTTCAAATCGCATTTGGAGACGTTTTACACCATTTTGTAATTTTCTAAAAAAGTTGTTAACATAAAAACATCAAAGTGCTTAAAATCACATTAGAAACCGTTTTAGACCATTTTGAGCATTTCGATAAAACTTTTCACACAAAAACATCAAAGAGCACAAAATAGCTTAATATCGTATTTAAAAACGTTTTTGACCATTTTGAGCATTTCGACAAAAATTATTCTCACAAAACAGCAAAGTGTACAGAATAGCTTCAAATCGCATTTGGAGACGTTTTAGACCATTTTGTGATTTTCGAAAAAACTTGTTAACATAAAAACACCAAAGTGCTTAGAATAGCTTAAAATCGCATTTTGTGACATTTTCGACCATTTTGTGATTTTCGAAAAAAATTATTCACACAAAACAGCAAAGTGTACAGAATAGCTTCAAATCGCATTTTGTGACATTTTCGACCATTTTGTGATTTTCGAAAAAACTTGTTAACATAAAAACACAAAAGTGCTTAGAATAGCTTCAAATCGCATTTGGAGACGTTTTAGACCATTTTGTGATTTTCGAAAAAACTTGTAAACATAAAAACACCAAAGTGCTTAGAAAAGCTTCAAATCACATTTGGAGACATTTTAGACCATTTTGTGATTTTCGAAAAAACTTGTTAACATAAAAACACCAAAGTGCTTAGAATAGTTTAAAATCGCATTTGGAGATGTTTTAGACAATTTTGTGATTTTCGAAATAAATTACCATAAAAACACCAAAGTGCTTCAAATCGCATTTGGCGACGTTTTAGACCATTTTGTGATTTTCGAAAAAACTTGTAAACATAAAAACACCAAAGTGCTAAGAATAGCTTGAAATCGCATTTGGAGACATTTTAGACCATTTTGTGATTTTCGAAAAAACTCGTTAACATAAAAACATCAAAGTGCTTAAAATCACATTAGAAACCGTTTTAGATCATTTTGAGCATTTCGATAAAACTTTTCACACAAAAACATCAAAGAGCACAAAATAGCTTAATATCGTTTTTAAAAACGTTTTTGACCATTTTGAGCATTTCGACAAAAAATTATTCACACAAAACAGCAAAGTGTACAGAATAGCTTCAAATCGCATTTGGAGACGTTTTAGACCATTTTGTGATTTTCGAAAAAACTTGTTAACATAAAAACACCAAAGTGCTTAGAATAGCTTCAAATCGCATTTGGAGCCGTTTTAGACCATTTTGTGATTTTCGAAAAAAACTTGTAAACATAAAAACACCAAAGTGCTTAGAAAAGCTTTAAATCGCATTTGGAGACATTTTAGACCATTTTGTGATATTCAAAAAAACTCGTTACCATAAAAACACCAAAGTGCTTAGAATTGCTTCAAATCGCATTTGGAGACGTTTTAGACCATTTTGTGATTTTCTAAAAAAGTTGTTAACATAAAAACATCAAAGTGCTTAAAATCACATTAGAAACCGTTTTAGACCATTTTGTGATTTTCTAAAAAAGTTGTTAACATAAAAACACCAAAGTGCTTAGAATAGCTTTAAATCGAATTTGGAGACGTTTTAGACCATTTTGTGATTTTCGAAAAAACTCCTAAACATAAAAACACCAAAGTAAGCTTAGAAAAGCTTCAAATCGCATTTGGAGACGTTTTAGACCATTTTGTGATTTTCGAAAAAACTTGTTAACATAAAAACACCAAATTGCTTAGAATAGCTTAAAATCGCATTTGGAGACGTTTTAGACCATTTTGTGATTTTCGAAAAAACTTGTTAACATAAAAACACCAAAGTGCTAAGAATAGCTTGAAATCGCATTTGGAGACATTTTAGACCATTTTGTGATTTTCGAAAAAATTCGTTAACATAAAAACATCAAAGTGCTTAAAATCACATTAGAAACCGTTTTAGAACATTTGGAGCATTTCGATAAAACTTTTCACACAAAAACATCAAAGAGCACAAAATAGCTTAATATCGTATTTAAAAACGTTTTTGACCATTTTGAGCATTTCGACAAAAATTATTCACAAAAAACAGTAAAGTGTACAGAATAGCTTCAAATCGCATTTGGAGACGTTTTAGAGCATTTTGTGATTTTCGAAAAAACTTGTTAACATAAAAACACCAAAGTGCTTAGAATAGCTTCAAATCGCATTTGGAGACGTTTTAGACCATTTTGTGACTTTCGAAAAACTTGTTAACATAAAAACATCAAAGTGTACAGAATAGCTTCAAATCGCATTTTGAGACATTTTAGACCCTTTTGTGATTTTCGAAAAAACTTGGTTACACAAAAACACCAAAGTGCTTAAAATAGCTTCAAATCGCATTTGGAGCCGTTTTAGACCATTTTGTGATTTTCGAAAAAACTTGTAAACATAAAAACACCAAAGTGCTTAGAAAAGCTTCAAATCGCATTTGGAGACATTTTAGACCATTTTGTGATTTTCGAAAAAACTTGTTAACATAAAAACACCAAAGTGCTTAGAATAGCTTCAAATCGCATTTGGAGCCGTTTTAGACCATTTTGTGATTTTCGAAAAAAACTTGTAAACATAAAAACACCAAAGTGCTTAGAAAAGCTTCAAATCGCATTTGGAGACATTTTAGACCATTTTGTGATATTCAAAAAAACTCGTTACCATAAAAACACCAAAGTGCTTAGAATTGCTTCAAATCGCATTTGGAGACGTTTTAGACCATTTTGTGATTTTCTAAAAAAGTTGTTAACATAAAAACATCAAAGTGCTTAAAATCACATTAGAAACCGTTTTAGACCATTTTGTGATTTTCTAAAAAAGTTGTTAACATAAAAACACCAAAGTGCTTAGAATAGCTTCAAATCGAATTTGGAGACGTTTTAGACCATTTTGTGATTTTCGAAAAAACTCCTAAACATAAAAACACCAAAGTAAGCTTAGAAAAGCTTCAAATCGCATTTGGAGACGTTTTAGACCATTTTGTGATTTTCGAAAAAACTTGTTAACATAAAACACCAAAGTGCTAAGAATAGCTTGAAATCGCATTTGGAGACATTTTAGACCATTTTGTGATTTTCGAAAAAATTCGTTAACATAAAAACATCAAAGTGCTTAAAATCACATTAGAAACCGTTTTAGAACATTTTAAGCATTTCGATAAAACTTTTCACACAAAAACATCAAAGAGCACAAAATAGCTTAATATCGTATTTGAAAACGTTTTTGACCATTTTGAGCATTTCGACAAAAATTATTCAGAAAAAACAGTAAAGTGTACAGAATAGCTTCAAATCGCATTTGGAGACGTTTTAGACCATTTTGTGATTTTCGAAAAAACTTGTTAACATAAAAACACCAAATTGCTTAGAATAGCTTAAAATCGCATTTGGAGACGTTTTACACCATTTTGTGATTTTCAAAAAAACTTGTTAACATAAAAACACCAAAGTGCTTACAATAGCTTCAAATCGCATTTGGAGACGTTTTACACCATTTTGTGATTTTCGAAAAAACTTGTTAACATAAAAACACCAAAGTGCTTAGAATAGCTTCAAATCGCATTTGGAGACGTTTTAGACTATTTTTGTGATTTTCGAAAAAACTTGTTAACATAAAAACACCAAAGTGCTTAGAATAGCTTAAAATCGCATTTGGAGATGTTTTAGACCATTTTGTGATTTTCGAAATAAATTACCATAAAAACACCAAAGTGCTTAGAATAGCTTCAAATCGCATTTGGAGACGTTTTAGACCATTTTGTGATTTTCGAAAAAACTTGTAAACATAAAAACACCAAAGTGCTTAGAAAAGCTTCAAATCGCATTTGGAGACATTTTAGACCATTTTGTGATTTTCGAAAAAACTTGTTAACATAAAAACACCAAAGTGCTTAGAATAGCTTCAAATCGCATTTGGAGCCGTTTTAGACCATTTTGTGATTTTCGAAAAAAACTTGTAAACATAAAAACACCAAAGTGCTTAGAAAAGCTTCAAATCGCATTTGGAGACATTTTAGACCATTTTGTGATATTCAAAAAAACTCGTTACCATAAAAACACCAAAGTGCTTAGAATTGCTTCAAATCGCATTTGGAGACGTTTTAGACCATTTTGTGATTTTCTAAAAAAGTTGTTAACATAAAAACATCAAAGTGCTTAAAATCACATTAGAAACCGTTTTAGACCATTTTGTGATTTTCTAAAAAAGTTGTTAACATAAAAACACCAAAGTGCTTAGAATAGCTTCAAATCGAATTTGGAGACGTTTTAGACCATTTTGTGATTTTCGAAAAAACTCCTAAACATAAAAACACCAAAGTAAGCTTAGAAAAGCTTCAAATCGCATTTGGAGACGTTTTAGACCATTTTGTGATTTTCGAAAAAACTTGTTAACATAAAACACCAAAGTGCTAAGAATAGCTTGAAATCGCATTTGGAGACATTTTAGACCATTTTGTGATTTTCGAAAAAATTCGTTAACATAAAAACATCAAAGTGCTTAAAATCACATTAGAAACCGTTTTAGAACATTTTAAGCATTTCGATAAAACTTTTCACACAAAAACATCAAAGAGCACAAAATAGCTTAATATCGTATTTGAAAACGTTTTTGACCATTTTGAGCATTTCGACAAAAATTATTCAGAAAAAACAGTAAAGTGTACAGAATAGCTTCAAATCGCATTTGGAGACGTTTTAGACCATTTTGTGATTTTCGAAAAAACTTGTTAACATAAAAACACCAAATTGCTTAGAATAGCTTAAAATCGCATTTGGAGACGTTTTACACCATTTTGTGATTTTCAAAAAAACTTGTTAACATAAAAACACCAAAGTGCTTACAATAGCTTCAAATCGCATTTGGAGACGTTTTACACCATTTTGTGATTTTCGAAAAAACTTGTTAACATAAAAACACCAAAGTGCTTAGAATAGCTTCAAATCGCATTTGGAGACGTTTTAGACTATTTTTGTGATTTTCGAAAAAACTTGTTAACATAAAAACACCAAAGTGCTTAGAATAGCTTAAAATCGCATTTGGAGATGTTTTAGACCATTTTGTGATTTTCGAAATAAATTACCATAAAAACACCAAAGTGCTTAGAATAGCTTCAAATCGCATTTGGAGACGTTTTAGACCATTTTGTAATTTTCTAAAAAAGTTGTTAACATAAAAACATCAAAGTGCTTAAAATCACATTAGAAACCGTTTTAGACCATTTTGAGCATTTCGAAAAAACTTTTCACACAAAAACATCAAAGAACACAAAATAGCTTAATATAGTTTTTAAAAATGTTTTTGACCATTTTGAGCATTTTGACAAAAATTATTCACACAAAACAGCAAAGTGTACAGAATAGCTTCAAATCGCATTTGGAGACGTTTTAGACCATTTTGTGATTTTCGAAAAAAACTTGTAAACATAAAAACACCAAAGTGCTTAGAAAAGCTTCAAATCGCATTTGGAGACATTTTAGACCATTTTGTGATTTTCGAAAAAACTTGTTAACATAAAAACACAAAAGTGCTTAGAATAGCTTCAGATCGCATTTGGAGACGTTTTAGACCATTTTGTGATTTTCGAAAAAACTTGTTAACATAAAAACACCAAATTGCTTAGAATAGCTTCAAATCGCATTTGGAGACGTTTTACACCATTTTGTAATTTTCTAAAAAAGTTCTTAACATAAAAACATCAAAGTGCTTAAAATCACATTAGAAACCGTTTTAGACCATTTTGAGCATTTCGATAAAACTTTTCACACAAAAACATCAAAGAGCACAAAATAGCTTAATATAGTATTTAAAAACGTTTTTGACCATTTTGAGCATTTTGACAAAAATTATTCACACAAAACAGCAAAGTGCTTAAAATAGCTTCAAATCGCATTTGGAGCCGTTTTAGACCATTTTGTGATTTTCGAAAAAACTTGTAAACATAAAAACACCAAAGTGCTTAGAAAAGCTTCAAATCGCATTTGGAGACATTTTAGACCATTTTGTGATATTCAAAAAAACTCGTTAAAAACGCCAAACACCAAAGTGCTTAGAATTGCTTCAAATCGCATTTGGAGACGTTTTACACCATTTTGTAATTTTCTAAAAAAGTTGTTAACATAAAAACATCAAAGTGCTTAAAATCACATTAGAAACCGTTTTAGACCATTTTGAGCATTTCGATAAAACTTTTCACACAAAAACATCAAAGAGCACAAAATAGCTTAATATCGTATTTAAAAACGTTTTTGACCATTTTGAGCATTTCGACAAAAATTATTCTCACAAAACAGCAAAGTGTACAGAATAGCTTCAAATCGCATTTGGAGACGTTTTAGACCATTTTGTGATTTTCGAAAAAACTTGTTAACATAAAAACACCAAAGTGCTTAGAATAGCTTAAAATCGCATTTTGTGACATTTTCGACCATTTTGTGATTTTCGAAAAAAATTATTCACACAAAACAGCAAAGTGTACAGAATAGCTTCAAATCGCATTTTGTGACATTTTCGACCATTTTGTGATTTTCGAAAAAACTTGTTAACATAAAAACACAAAAGTGCTTAGAATAGCTTCAAATCGCATTTGGAGACGTTTTAGACCATTTTGTGATTTTCGAAAAAACTTGTAAACATAAAAACACCAAAGTGCTTAGAAAAGCTTCAAATCACATTTGGAGACATTTTAGACCATTTTGTGATTTTCGAAAAAACTTGTTAACATAAAAACACCAAAGTGCTTAGAATAGTTTAAAATCGCATTTGGAGATGTTTTAGACAATTTTGTGATTTTCGAAATAAATTACCATAAAAACACCAAAGTGCTTCAAATCGCATTTGGCGACGTTTTAGACCATTTTGTGATTTTCGAAAAAACTTGTAAACATAAAAACACCAAAGTGCTAAGAATAGCTTGAAATCGCATTTGGAGACATTTTAGACCATTTTGTGATTTTCGAAAAAACTCGTTAACATAAAAACATCAAAGTGCTTAAAATCACATTAGAAACCGTTTTAGACCATTTTGAGCATTTCGATAAAACTTTTCACACAAAAACATCAAAGAGCACAAAATAGCTTAATATCGTTTTTAAAAACGTTTTTGACCATTTTGAGCATTTCGACAAAAAATTATTCACACAAAACAGCAAAGTGTACAGAATAGCTTCAAATCGCATTTGGAGACGTTTTAGACCATTTTGTGATTTTCGAAAAAACTTGTTAACATAAAAACACCAAAGTGCTTAGAATAGCTTCAAATCGCATTTGGAGCCGTTTTAGACCATTTTGTGATTTTCGAAAAAAACTTGTAAACATAAAAACACCAAAGTGCTTAGAAAAGCTTCAAATCGCATTTGGAGACATTTTAGACCATTTTGTGATATTCAAAAAAACTCGTTACCATAAAAACACCAAAGTGCTTAGAATTGCTTCAAATCGCATTTGGAGACGTTTTAGACCATTTTGTGATTTTCTAAAAAAGTTGTTAACATAAAAACATCAAAGTGCTTAAAATCACATTAGAAACCGTTTTAGACCATTTTGTGATTTTCTAAAAAAGTTGTTAACATAAAAACACCAAAGTGCTTAGAATAGCTTCAAATCGAATTTGGAGACGTTTTAGACCATTTTGTGATTTTCGAAAAAACTCCTAAACATAAAAACACCAAAGTAAGCTTAGAAAAGCTTCAAATCGCATTTGGAGACGTTTTAGACCATTTTGTGATTTTCGAAAAAACTTGTTAACATAAAAACACCAAATTGCTTAGAATAGCTTAAAATCGCATTTGGAGACGTTTTAGACCATTTTGTGATTTTCGAAAAAACTTGTTAACATAAAAACACCAAAGTGCTAAGAATAGCTTGAAATCGCATTTGGAGACATTTTAGACCATTTTGTGATTTTCGAAAAAATTCGTTAACATAAAAACATCAAAGTGCTTAAAATCACATTAGAAACCGTTTTAGAACATTTGGAGCATTTCGATAAAACTTTTCACACAAAAACATCAAAGAGCACAAAATAGCTTAATATCGTATTTAAAAACGTTTTTGACCATTTTGAGCATTTCGACAAAAATTATTCACAAAAAACAGTAAAGTGTACAGAATAGCTTCAAATCGCATTTGGAGACGTTTTATACCATTTTGTGATTTTCGAAAAAACTTGTTAACATAAAAACACAAAAGTGCTTAGAATAGCTTCAAATCGCATTTGGAGACGTTTTAGACCATTTTGTGATTTTCGAAAAAACTTGTTAACATAAAAACACCAAATTGCTTAGAATAGCTTCAAATCGCATTTGGAGACGTTTTACACCATTTTGTAATTTTCTAAAAAAGTTGTTAACATAAAAACATCAAAGTGCTTAAAATCACATTAGAAACCGTTTTAGACCATTTTGAGCATTTCGATAAAACTTTTCACACAAAAACATCAAAGAGCACAAAATAGCTTAATATAGTATTTAAAAACGTTTTTGACCATTTTGAGCATTTTGACAAAAATTATTCACACAAAACAGCAAAGTGTACAGAATAGCTTCAAATCGCATTTGGAGACGTTTTAGACCATTTTGTGATTTTCGAAATAACTCGTTACCATAAAAACACCAAAGTGCTTAGAAAAGCTTCAAATCGCATTTGGAGACATTTTAGACCATTTTGTGATATTGTAATATAATGTTGCTGTTGAGGTACTAATGAAGACTCTGACTCGCTTGACTGTCGTAACACATATATTATTTATTCAGTATAATACTTCAGTACAATATACAACTATAAGTATAGATAAGGAACGGACAATCAATGATGCTGTCAGTGAGGTGTGAAGTGTGTGTAGGTCTGCTTCTGAAGAAGTGGCTGTGAGGTGTGTGCTCCGTGAAATGGCTGTAAGGTTTGTCTTGGCCCTTCTGAAACTTGGGAGTATATTGGCTCAGTTCATTTGCATAATGGCATTACATCATCTGTGAGGGTAACGATTGGTCCTAAGTTGATCCAGGGGTGTTTAAGTGGGAGTGATTAACGGTATAATAAGGTATTTCTGTGATGGATGACACTGTCAAATCTGTACTTAAATAGTGTCAGTCACTCCTGGTTTAACGATGGGAAAAGTCACAAAGTTAAGCTAAGTGTTTTCTTTAGGGATTCTATTATAAACTAAATGGTCATTAAAACATCTGGACAAACTCTCCTCTGGACTTTCTGGGTCAAGTTTGTGAACCTATTTGAATTCCGATACAAAGGTCGATTTCTTAAATATAAAAGTATATCGTTATATTACATCCCTCTGTTTCCCTTTTTTTTAAAAATCTATTTAAAATATAAAAATGGTTATAATAGTGGCATGCAAAATTAAAGTTATATAAAAGAAAAAAACATTATTATACATATAAGCAAAATTGAGTTAGCCAAAACCATTGACTCTGAAGTGTAACCTTATCACTTTCACTCTCTCTCTTCTCTCTCTTAAAAAAAATGAAATTAAAAATGAATTTGGTATAAAATTCGCGTAAATCAAACATAAATCAGTTGAAAATAAAAATACAAAACTTAAAAATAGTATGTTACATTGAACATACATCAAATCGTGCGACAACTCATCGCGTTCTAATGGTCTTCAAACATAAATCAATCAAATCAAAACATAAAATTCAAGAAACTGTGGCTGATTAGCCTAAATCAAAATATCAAACTCAATCACTTAAAACTTTAAAAGAAACAAATGTGTGTGTCCCGTTGACACAAACTTATCCACAATATATCATTATCGTCACAACTTTATCGATTTAAGCATTTATATTTACAGGTAATTACGATTTCAATCGGTCGACAAATTCGACTTTTGTACTCAATGTCAAAAAATTTACAATTAAAAGTACTAAGAAAATCTCCTGTTATTGTATATCAATTAATTAATGCTTGAGATTAACGACTCAAAGGTTAAACAAAATATTTGTTACAAAATGATTGTCGGGCTTTTCAATATCTCAATATATCGATCATCAAAATTCAAAATTAATCTTTATCAAAAAACTCGTTACAAAATCAATACTTAAACATAAATTCAATTCTCTTTTAACTGAAATCACATCATTATTAAACAAATCTCATCAAAAATACGTAGACTATGCTATCATTTAGCAAATGTCGTAATTAAAAAAAATTCCTTGCAAAAAAAATTAAATCAGTAACTTGTTGCATTATACAAACGTTTTATGAATCGTTTTGGCGATCCACTTATCGGTATCTGTTTATCATTAATGATCTCTTTAATCAATTTCTCTGTATCGTTATATCTGTCAATATTCCACCAAAATTTGCGATCATTAGATTCGTGTTTTGTTTTATCGGTGTTGCGTTTGGCTGAAGTCGGTTTAGAATACGAAACTAAAACTTGGAAATGTCCTGCTTTAAATCTACCTCGGTTTAATGTCATATTTGAATCATTAGGTGCTGTCATAATTAGATTAGTTTGTTCCTTAATTTGTTCTTCTTTCATTTGGAATGGGGCTGCTAATCCCATGTTATTCTCTACACAGTCAATGTAAGGTTGCAAGTTAAGGGGTTCTACTTTAGTTGGATGTGTAAGGGTATCTGATTGCAATTGGGTTGGTGTCCTATCATGTTCGTCGATAAATTAAACATTGTTTTCGTCATTTACTACGTTAACGGTGTTCTTAATTTTCTCGTTATTATTATCGGCGGGTTTATTCAACAATTATTTTAACAATTTAAAAAACAATTTTAGTGTATATATATGTAAACTCTCACTTTTCAATCAAGGTTACAAATCAAAAATCAAAATGGCTTTGACTTACCCCAAATGCTTCGGATCCAATTAAAAATGAATTAAAGGAATGCAAAAAGTGTTCAAAAATGTCTAAATGTTCAAACAACGAATTAAAGAAATGTTAAAGTGCTCATCAATGTTCAAATTTTCAAACAACGAATTCAAAAAAATGCGAAAGGTGTTCATCAATGTTCAAAAAAGTAAATGTTAAAAAAACGATCGAAAAAAAACGGCGTGAAGTTGAAAGTCTCTAAACGAAACAGTTCTTGTCCGCTTGCTTCTGTTTTGATTCTTCTTGGGTCTTCCTCGATTATCTTCTTTGTCTTTATCCAATGGTTATAATTTCATAAAATTTCTGCTTGTCTCGATTTCATTCAAATATAATTTCAGCTTGTCTTTTGTGTCTTCCTCGATTATCTTCTTTGTCTTCATCCAATGGTAATAATTTGATAAAATTTCTGCTTGTCTCGATCTCATTCAAATATAATTTCAGCTTGTCTTTTGAGTCAAAGTAAATTTCTCTCCTTTCAAACAAATATGGTTATTTTTGTCTTTGTCTTCGTCTTGTTGTCTTGTTAAGTGTTTATTTCTTGTTTTCTCACTCCGTTCCTTATGAAATTTGGGTCTTCCACCATGTAATATAATGTTGCTGTTGAGGTACTAATGAAGACTCTGACTCGCTTGCCTGTCGTAACACATATATTATTTATTCAGTATAATACTTCAGTACAATATACAACTATAAGTATAGATAAGGAACGGACAATCAATGATGCTGTCAGTGAGGTGTGAAGTGTGTGTAGGTCTGCTTCTGAAGAAGTGGCTGTGAGGTGTGTGCTCCGTGAAATGGCTGTAAGGTGTGTCTTGGCCCTTCTGAAACTTAGGAGTATATTGGCTCAGTTCATTTGCATAATGTCATTACATCATCTGTGAGGGTAACGATTGGTCCTAAGTTGATCCAGGGGTGTTTAAGTGGGAGTGATTAACGGTATAATAAGGTATTTCTGTGATGGATGACACTGTCAAATCTGTACTTAAATAGTGTCAGTCACTCCTGGTTTAACGATGGGAAAAGTCACAAAGTTAAGCTAAGTGTTTTCTTTAGGGATTCTATTATAAACTAAATGGTCATTAAAACATCTGGACAAACTCTCCTCTGGACTTTCTGGGTCAAATTTGTGAACCTATTTGAATTCCGGTACAAAGGTCGATTTCTTAAATATAAAAGTATATCGTTACATTACAATATTCAAAAAAACTCGTTACCATAAAAACACCAAAGTGCTTAGAATTGCTTCAAATCGCATTTGGAGACGTTTTAGACCATTTTGTGATTTTCTAAAAAAGTTGTTAACACAAAAACACCAAAGTGCTTAAAATAGCTTCAAATCGCATTTGGAGACGTTTTAGACCAATTTGTGATTTTCGAAAAAAATTGTTAACATAAAAACACCAAATTGCTTAGAATAGCTTCAAATCGCATTTGGAGACGTTTTACACCATTTTGTGATTTTCGAAAAAACTTGTTTACATAAAAACACCAAAGTGCTTAGAATAGCTTCAAATCGCATTTGGAGACGTTTTACACTTTAGTAATTGTCGGCGCAACGGTAAAACAAAACAACTACTAAATGTATACAGTAAACTATGCAATTTATTCCAAGTGAATCAAGTGAGGATTCTCAATAAATAGATAAAATATACAATATACAATATTTGATAAGACAGAGCAATAAACGGTGTAGCTAAGATGCTGGTTGAGAAAAGAGTGTGTTAATAATGTGGTCAGTGCATGGTAATATTGGGCTTGGCCCATCTCATCTGACCAATTAGGATTAAGAGAATTAATGTGGTTTTCTGTTAGAGTCATTAACATTCTTAAAATCCATTAGCTAGAAAAGTGAAGGTAACAGGAAGGTAACCTGTCAATGTGAGGTTAAATAAAGAGATATATAGAGGATGTATAAATAATCAAATTAAAAGTAAATGTTGAATTGTTTAAAAGCTATGTGGTAGGTCTGCTACAGGAGCCCCCTTCCAGTGAAAGAATTAATGATAGAACGAGACAAAACGTTGAGGGAAATGAACATGTCTACCAGAACGAGTAGTACGGGGAGGGGTTGCCAAAATGGGTGACGGGTTGGTTGGTTTGACTAGGGGTGATGCTTGTAGCTTGGGAGTGAGGGTTTGCTCTTGGCTTTTAAATATATCAGTATCCAAATGAGCTACCTTTAGGCGATCAATACTGACTGTGTCCTGTCGACCATTTAGATCGAGAACAAAGTGTTTGTCTGTTCGACTTAATACCTTAAATGGACCATCATATGGACGTTGTAAGGGTTTTCGAACAGAGTCCCTTCGCACAAAAACATGGGTACAATTAAATATTTCTTGATTGATATAGGATTTACGGTTAGAGTTGGTGCGGGTAGGTGTGGGACGTAGTTTACTCATATTATCACGCAATCTATCAATATAATTAGAATAATCACAATGTTCAGAGTTTGAATTAAAGAATTGTCCAGGTAATCTTAAAGTAGTGCCATAAACAAGTTCAGCAGCACTATGACCTAGATCAGCCTTAAGGGCTGTACGAATGTCTAAAAGTACTATAGGTAAATGTTCTGTCCATTTAGTGTGATCATTATGTGCTTTGAGAGAACCCTTCAAATGTCGATGAAAACGTTCTACAAGTCCGTTCGCAATAGGATGGTATGCAGTTGTATGAATGTGCTTAGTTCCTAGTAAGTTGGCGAGTGAATGAAATAATGCAGATTCAAATTGTCTTCCTCGATCTGTTGTAATGGTTGAAGGTATTCCGAATGAAGCGATCCATCGATTGACAAATGCGTGTGCGACAGTATCGGCTGTGATATCCGGAATAGGTACGGCTTCGGGCCATCGAGTAAAACGATCGATAAAAGTGAGTAAATAAGAAAAACCATTTGACGGAGGGAGAGGTCCAACAATATCTATATGTACATGGTCAAAACGGGCGTCAGGTGTAGAAAAAGTAGAGAGTGGCGAAACGGTGTGCCGGTGTACTTTGGAACGTTGACATTGAATGCATGTTTGAGACCATCGTCGTACATCATGATTGATTGCTGGCCATACGAAACGGTCAGTAATTAAACGTTGTGTTGCTCGTATACCAGGATGTGATAGCGAATGTAGAGTGTCAAATATTATGCGTCTGAATTCTTGTGGGATATATGGACGTGGATTGCCTTTGGAAATATCACAAAGAATTGTAGAGTCAGAAGTTGGAATTGGAAAGTTTTGAAATTGTAGTGAAGACGGTGATTCAAGTAGCTTGTGCAATTCATCGTCATTCTTTTGTGCAGCAGCAATAAGACTAAAATCAACAATGTTAGTTGTGTTGTGACTGAAAGTATTAAGTTCGATTCGCGACAATGCATCAGCTGCTGCATTAGCTTTTCCACTCACATGGCGTATGTCCGTTGTGAATTGAGATATGAAATCGAGATGACGGATTTCGCGCACAGCTGTTTCAACTAGTGTTAAGATATCAGAAAAAGTCAAGCGCCCTCAGTGTTAGCAGACGAGGCTCTCCCGAGTCGCGCGGACATATAATTTTTGTTTACAAACCATTATTTCGCGAACGCCAAATTAAATTTCGCTATCGTGAGTTTTTATGTAGTAAAACATTTTATACAAAACTAAATGATTAAAAAAAGTGTATGTTCAATTAAAAAATAAATATTTTATTGTTTCTTTACTATAAATTAATAAATAAACCACGATATTGTCCAATTTACTGAAATAATCTCCAGCACATAAACCAGGAAGTCAAGATAAACTGTGTAAAGAAATGGTAAACAATCGTAAGTAGAAAATATCATTGTATTCTTTACTTTTTTTGTGGATATAATTAATTTTTTTAGAAAAAGAACGAACTAGAATATAGTCCATCATTATTATATAAACAAAATAATACTAGTTTTGTTAATATAGCCTGGTTCAGTTTTTAGTAAAACTCGCATATTTTGCAACCCCTTTATACATTGTTATTGTTGTCGGCGAGAAAACGGTTTGGCGATAGGCTTAGAAAGTGCGTTGACGCCCGCGATGACCGTGACGGTAATGTGGGCCTAGAATAAAGCTAGGCCGAAACATAGAAAATTCGTAATAGTTAAACCTTTAATTACCCTAATCCTAAATTTAATCATTATAACTGTTACCAAAAAATTAATGGCATGTGTTTATAATAATAATTATTGCTTTCCTGGTGCATTTTTAGGCTAGCTGGTGTGACTGAGTGACAGTCACAGCCTAGGCTAGGCCTTAATAGTAATACATTTGTATAATAATGTTTTAATATTTTGACTATTAGCTCTCTTGTTTGGATTTGTTTGGACACAAAACTGAAGTACTGTAGATTAAAAAATTGATTTATTTTTAAAGGAAAGTACAGTTGCATCTATTGTTTTTGTAATCAAGATGACATCAGAACCAACAATGTTCCTCAAGCCTGTAGACATCTCAAGGCCTACAATCATGACTACAAGTTTTTTGTAGACCATGGCAGTGAAAAAAAAAGAAGCAAAATAATATCGCACAGTGTTGTTAGGCCATACCTGGTAGACATTGAATTAAACAGGGTAGGTAAATAATCATAACCACCTCTTTAGAAAGTTTAATACACACTCCAAACAATGAAATGTGTGTTTGTACTTCATATTAAAGAACAATGTTAGTATAAAATAACTGTCGAAACAAACAATTGTTACAGTAATTTATAAATATACCTCTTTTCTTTATTAAATATTTCCTCAATCAACTATTTTTCCAGGTGTCAATATGTTATAATATTCAACATGCGACAGGATGCTGACATCTTGACTGGTAAATTCAAATGTTGTTTCAACTTTACATTGACATTACATAATAACTCAATTGGTCAAGTTGCTCTTTAAATATACATTGTCCATTTGAGCATAGAATTTCAAAATTGTTTATCCTATTTTTATGCATAATAAAGCAAACCTTTGGCTGGAACTTATTTTCCTATGAATTATCCATATATTATCATTATCTGCTACAAGAAATAGTTGTTAACATTTTGAAAATATAATAATGTTGATGCTCATTTTTTATGCAGATTGACATTTATTTGGTTGACCAATATTGTTTAATCTCAGGTGATCATCTAGGAGAAAGAGAAAATCAGAAGCTGCAGCACATCGACATGCTACAAAGTACAATGAATAAAATCCAGTCTTTAGAAGAGAATCTTGAGCATTTAAGAAATGAACTCTCAGTGTCACTTGTGACAAAACAGCATAGTAAGATTGCAGAGACTGGCCACATAATAAATCTAAAAGAACAAGAGGTCAAAGACTTGGTCAGTCCTACATTATATACCTTTAAAATTATGTCTAAAACATGCAATACTATAAAAATGAATGCCATATTTCTTTTATATATTTTATATAGCGAACTACTATGAACCAAGAGATTTGAAACTGGAACTCTATGTACAAAAATGGTCGAGGTATTTAGAAAAAATAAATTCCTCGACAGCAGTACCATGGAAAGAGTTTTGTGGGAAATCATGAAGTCACATCTGACGTTTATTTCACCTGAGATCCAGCATGAAGTAACTAGGCCGGTAACTAAGTGCAGAAAAGTTGAGGAATAGTTTGCTATTTCTCAGTTAATTGTTATAGTATTGCATATTATATGTACAGTATACCATATGAATGGTAGTATTTTTTTGTGTTATTGCTAGAACAATGATTTTGTAAATATTTAACAAATGGTATATGAATTGTAATTTAATTTAATTTTTTGGAAGTTATTTTATTTTAATTTGGTTTATATATATTATTGATTGATAACGGAAATTGATGTTATTTACTGATTTAGATTGTGATTGCATATACAATACAAATATGAAAGAAATATGCATTTATAATTAAATATCTAATGTCACAGTACTCTATAGCTTCTTTCTATTAATATATTACAGATCTTTGACTAAGACATGCTAGGTAGGCTGCTAGCCTTTAACCTGCTGATGATGTAGCCTAGCCTATATATAGTATAGGCCTAGCTAGGCATGTAACCTGGCCTACTCTGTACTCCTCTCTCCCAATATGAATGATTATTAAAAAAGCTTAGGCCTAGGCTAGGCCTAATTTTTAATTAGGACCAGGAACAAGTAATTAATCAGCTTTATAACAGGTCAACTGTCATTTAGGCCCCCCGAATAGACATGTTTACATGTTAAAAATAAACAGTTATTTTATTTTAATTTGGTTTATATATTAATAATTATTTATTGATAACGAAAATTTATGTTATTTACTGATTTAGATTGTGATTCATTGCATATCAAAATAATAAATATACAATACAAATATGAAAGAAATATGCATTTATGATTAAATATCTAATGTCACAGTACTATATAGCTTCTTTCTATTAATATATTACAGATCTTTGACTAAGACATGCTAGGTAGGCTGCTAGCCTTTAACCTGCTGATGAGATGAGATAGCCTAGCCTATATATAATATAGGCCTAGCTAGGCCTGTAGCCTGGCCTACTCTGTACTCCTCTATCCCAATATGAATGATTATTAAAAAAGCTTTAGGCCTAGGCTAGGCCTAATTTTTAATTAGGACCAGGAACAAGTAATTAATCAGCTTTATAACAGGTCAACTGTCACTGAGGCCCCCCGAATATACATGTTTACGTGTTAAAAATAAACAGCCATTAGTCTTACACAGCTGGTTTTAACCACGCAATGGGGCCTGGGCATAGCCTATTATAAGCTAGCGTAGGAAAAAATCCAGCCAGGCAATATGAATACGATCCTTGTTAAAACATTCAAGGATAACTAAAGTATCCAACTAAATCAAAGAATTCAACAGAAAAAATTATTTTTAAACTGATATGGAAAACAACATTTATACCTACTTTTTAAATGTATCACTTGAGAAAAAAACTGGCGTTGGGTGTACAATTTTCAATTACATTACCTCTTAAAATCCACGTGATAAAACAACGACAACATGTTTTTCACCTTCATCCAGGGTTGTTCTAATGAATATTCATTATTTTTCTGACTTTCGCGGTCTTTATTTGTTTTTATTGGCTATTAAAAAACAGTCGTTTTATGCTTGATTGCTTCCGGGTTCCTCATGTGGTTTGTATACAATATGTTTTCGGAATCGCTACTCCATAAAACGCTATGAAACGTTGGGGGCGCTGCACTTAATTCATATTTCTGGAACAGCTGTGCGCGTGGCGAGTGACGATTTGGTTTGGCGAGTAAAGCATACATAAGTGGCTTATGGTCAGTAAAAATATGAAATAAGCGTCCTTCAAGTGAATGACGAAAATGTTTAACTGAAAGGTATGCCGCCAAAAGTTCACGACCAAATGTGCTGTATCGCGTCTGCGCTGGTTTCAACTTCTGTGAGAAAAATGAAATAGGTTGACAATTGTTGTCAATGCGTTTGTTGTAGTATACCCCCTATGGCCACATCCGAAACCATGATACTTAAAGGTGCATCTGGCTGCGGATGGGTGAGAAGAGTTGGCGGAGGCGCTGTTGGTCGGAAGCAGTTGTCCGACGTATTAAAGTATCTTTGAAGTTCACATACCTGTTATCAGTAGGCGGGGTGAGAAATAGATCCCGAACTCCCTGCGCAATTTCAGGTTGCGATGATTCTACTAAGTAAGCATATTTAGTAGCATCTGCTGTGATCCCACGCATTGTGAACTGTGCTTCGACTTGGGTGAACCACAATATCGTATCATTGGGCCAGTATGGAAGCAGTTTCAATGCTAGAGAAGAAATTGGCCTGTTGACGGTTGCTGCGTCAGAAGCGGGCACCACAGGTTGTTCCTGGTGCTGGGGTTGTGCTGGAGGTTGCGGTAGCTGTCGTTGTTGCTGTTGTCCTTCCATTTAAACGACGGTATAAGAAAGTCGAGGGACACCACTTTAGTATGGATGAATGACACTCTCAGTTCCATGCTTCTTTAGTCGGGTGTCACCACTTTAGTTCCATGCTTCCTTAGTCGGGGTCACCACTTTAGTAATTGTCGGCGCAACGGTAAAACAAAACAACTACTAAATGTATACAGTAAACTATGCAATTTATTCCAAGTGAATCAAGTGAGGATTCTCAATAAATAGATAAAATATACAATATACAATATTTGATAAGACAGAGCAATAAACGGTGTAGCTAAGATGCTGGTTGAGAAAAGAGTGTGTTAATAATGTGGTCAGTGCATGGTAATATTGGGCTTGGCCCATCTCATCTGACCAATTAGGATTAAGAGAATTAATGTGGTTTTCTGTTAGAGTCATTAACATTCTTAAAATCCATTAGCTAGAAAAGTGAAGGTAACAGGAAGGTAACCTGTCAATGTGAGGTAAAGAGATATATAGAGGATGTATAAATAATCAAATTAAAAGTAAATGTTGAATTGTTTAAAAGCTATGTGGTAGGTCTGCTACAACACCATTTTGTGATTTTCGAAAAAACTTGTTAACATAAAAACACCAAAGTGCTTAGAATAGCTTCAAATCGCATTTGGAGACGTTTTAGACCATTTTGTGACTTTCGAAAAAACTTGTTAACATAAAAACATCAAAGTGTACAGAATAGCTTCAAATCGCATTTTGAGACATTTTAGACCCTTTTGTGATTTTCGAAAAAACTTGGTTACACAAAAACACCAAAGTGCTTAAAATAGCTTCAAATCGCATTTGGAGACGTTTTAGACCAATTTGTGATTTTCGAAAAAACTTGTTAACATAAAAACACCAAAGTGTTTAGAATAGCTTCAAATCACATTTGGAGACGTTTTAGACCATTTTGTGATTTTCGAAAAAACTTGTTAACATAAAAACACCAAAGTGCTTAAAATCACATTAGAAACCGTTTTAGACCATTTTGAGCATTTCGATAAAACTTTTCACACAAAAACATCAAAGAGCACAAAATAGCTTAATATCGTATTTAAAAACGTTTTTGACCATTTTGAGCATTTCGACAAAAATTATTCACACAAAACAGCAAAGTGTACAGAATAGCTTCAAATCGCATTTGGAGACGTTTTAGACCATTTTGTGATTTTCGAAAAAACTTGTTAAAATAAAAACACCAAAGTGCTTAGAATAGCTTAAAATCGCATTTTGTGACATTTTCGACCATTTTGTGATTTTCGAAAAAACTTGTTAACATAAAAACACCAAATTGCTTAGAATAGCTTAAAATCGCATTTGGAGACGTTTTATACCATTGTGTGATTTTCGAAAAAAACTTGTTAACATAAAAACACAAAAGTGCTTAGAATAGCTTCAAATCGCATTTGGAGACGTTTTAGACCATTTTGTGATTTTCGAAAAAACTTGTTAACATAAAAACACCAAATTGCTTGGAATAGCTTAAAATCGCATTTGGAAACGTTTTACACCATTTTGTGATTTTCGAAAAAACTTGTTAACATAAAAACACCAAAGTGCTTAGAATAGCTTCAAATCACATTTGGAGACGTTTAACACCATTTTGTGATTTTCGAAAAAAATTATTCACACAAAACAGCAAAGTGTACAGAATAGCTTCAAATCGCATTTTGAGACATTTTAGACCATTTTGTGATTTTCAAAAAAACTTGTTAACATAAAAACACCAAAGTGCTTAGAATAGCTTCAAATCGCATTTTGTGACATTTTCGACCATTTTGTGATTTTCGAAAAAACTTGTTAACATAAAAACACCAAATTGCTTAGAATAGCTTAAAATCGCATTTGGAAACGTTTTATACCATTTTGTGATTTTCGAAAAAACTTGTTAACATAAAAACACCAAAGTGCTTAGAATAGCTTCAAATCGCATTTGGAGACGTTTTAGACCATTTTGTGATTTTCGAAAAAACTTGTTAACATAAAAACACCAAAGTGCTTAGAATAGCTTCAAATCGCATTTGGAGACGTTTTAGACCATTTTGTGATTTTCGAAAAAACTTGTTAACATAAAAACACCAAAGTGCTTAGAATTGCTTCAAATCGCATTTGGAGACGTTTTAGACCATTTTGTGATTTTCTAAAAAAGTTGTTAACATAAAAACATCAAAGTTCTTAAAATCACATTAGAAACCGTTTTAGACCATTTTGAGTATTTCGATAAAACTTTTCACACAAAAACATCAAAGAACACAAAATAGTATTTAAAAACGTTTTTGACCATTTTGAGCAATTTGACAAAAATTATTCACACAAAACAGCAAAGTGTACAGAATAGCTTCAAATCGCATTTGGAGACGTTTTAGACCATTTTGTGATTTTCGAAAAACTTGTTAACATAAAAACATCAAAGTGTACAGAATAGCTTCAAATCGCATTTTGAGACATTATAGACATTTTGTGATTTTCGAAAAAACTTGTAAACATAAAAACACCAAAGTGCTTAGAAAAGCTTCAAATCGCATTTGGAGACATTTTAGACCATTTTGTGATTTTCGAAAAAACTTGTTAACATAAAAACACAAAAGTGCTTAGAATAGCTTCAAATCGCATTTGGAGACGTTTTAGACCATTTTGTGATTTTCGAAAAAACTTGTTCACATAAAAACACATAATTGCTTAGAATAGCTTCAAATCGCATTTGAAGACGTTTTACACCATTTTGTGATTTTCGAAAAAACTTGTTAACATAAAAACACCAAAGTGCTTAGAATAGCTTCAAATCACATTTGGAGACGTTTTAGACCATTTTGTGATTTTCGAAAAAACTTGTTAACATAAAAACACCAAAGTGCTTAAAATCACATTAGAAACCGTTTTAGACCATTTTGAGCATTTCGATAAAACTTTTCACACAAAAACATCAAAGAGCACAAAATAGCTTAATATCGTATTTAAAAACGTTTTTGACCATTTTGAGCATTTCGACAAAAATTATTCACACAAAACAGCAAAGTGTACAGAATAGCTTCAAATCGCATTTGGAGACGTTTTAGACCATTTTGTGATTTTCGAAAAAACTTGTTAACATAAAAACACCAAAGTGCTTAGAATAGCTTAAAATCGCATTTTGTGACATTTTCGACCATTTTGTGATTTTCGAAAAAACTTGTTAACATAAAAACACCAAATTGCTTAGAATAGCTTAAAATCGCATTTGGAGACGTTTTATACCATTGTGTGATTTTCGAAAAAAACTTGTTAACATAAAAACACAAAAGTGCTTAGAATAGCTTCAAATCGCATTTGGAGACGTTTTAGACCATTTTGTGATTTTCGAAAAAACTTGTTAACATAAAAACACCAAATTGCTTGGAATAGCTTAAAATCGCATTTGGAAACGTTTTACACCATTTTGTGATTTTCGAAAAAACTTGTTAACATAAAAACACCAAAGTGCTTAGAATAGCTTCAAATCACATTTGGAGACGTTTAACACCATTTTGTGATTTTCGAAAAAAATTATTCACACAAAACAGCAAAGTGTACAGAATAGCTTCAAATCGCATTTTGAGACATTTTAGACCATTTTGTGATTTTCAAAAAAACTTGTTAACATAAAAACACCAAAGTGCTTAGAATAGCTTCAAATCGCATTTTGTGACATTTTCGACCATTTTGTGATTTTCGAAAAAACTTGTTAACATAAAAACACCAAATTGCTTAGAATAGCTTAAAATCGCATTTGGAAACGTTTTATACCATTTTGTGATTTTCGAAAAAACTTGTTAACATAAAAACACCAAAGTGCTTAGAATAGCTTCAAATCGCATTTGGAGACGTTTTAGACCATTTTGTGATTTTCGAAAAAACTTGTTAACATAAAAACACCAAAGTGCTTAGAATAGCTTCAAATCGCATTTGGAGACGTTTTAGACCATTTTGTGATTTTCGAAAAAACTTTTTAACATAAAAACACCAAAGTGCTTAGAATTGCTTCAAATCGCATTTGGAGACGTTTTAGACCATTTTGTGATTTTCTAAAAAAGTTGTTAACATAAAAACATCAAAGTTCTTAAAATCACATTAGAAACCGTTTTAGACCATTTTGAGTATTTCGATAAAACTTTTCACACAAAAACATCAAAGAACACAAAATAGTATTTAAAAACGTTTTTGACCATTTTGAGCATTTTGACAAAAATTATTCACACAAAACAGCAAAGTGTACAGAATAGCTTCAAATCGCATTTGGAGACGTTTTAGACCATTTTGTGATTTTCGAAAAACTTGTTAACATAAAAACATCAAAGTGTACAGAATAGCTTCAAATCGCATTTTGAGACATTATAGACATTTTGTGATTTTCGAAAAAACTTGTAAACATAAAAACACCAAAGTGCTTAGAAAAGCTTCAAATCGCATTTGGAGACATTTTAGACCATTTTGTGATTTTCGAAAAAACTTGTTAACATAAAAACACAAAAGTGCTTAGAATAGCTTCAAATCGCATTTGGAGACGTTTTAGACCATTTTGTGATTTTCGAAAAAACTTGTTCACATAAAAACACATAATTGCTTAGAATAGCTTCAAATCGCATTTGAAGACGTTTTACACCATTTTGTGATTTTCGAAAAAACTTGTTAACATAAAAACACCAAAGTGCTTAGAATAGCTTCAAATCACATTTGGAGACGTTTTAGACCATTTTGTGATTTTCGAAAAAACTTGTTAACATAAAAACACCAAAGTGCTTAAAATCACATTAGAAACCGTTTTAGACCATTTTGAGCATTTCGATAAAACTTTTCACACAAAAACATCAAAGAGCACAAAATAGCTTAATATCGTATTTAAAAACGTTTTTGACCATTTTGAGCATTTCGACAAAAATTATTCACACAAAACAGCAAAGTGTACAGAATAGCTTCAAATCGCATTTGGAGACGTTTTAGACCATTTTGTGATTTTCGAAAAAACTTGTTAACATAAAAACACCAAAGTGCTTAGAATAGCTTAAAATCGCATTTTGTGACATTTTCGACCATTTTGTGATTTTCGAAAAAACTTGTTAACATAAAAACACCAAATTGCTTAGAATAGCTTAAAATCGCATTTGGAGACGTTTTATACCATTGTGTGATTTTCGAAAAAAACTTGTTAACATAAAAACACAAAAGTGCTTAGAATAGCTTCAAATCGCATTTGGAGACGTTTTAGACCATTTTGTGATTTTCGAAAAAACTTGTTAACATAAAAACACCAAATTGCTTGGAATAGCTTAAAATCGCATTTGGAAACGTTTTACACCATTTTGTGATTTTCGAAAAAACTTGTTAACATAAAAACACCAAAGTGCTTAGAATAGCTTCAAATCACATTTGGAGACGTTTAACACCATTTTGTGATTTTCGAAAAAAATTATTCACACAAAACAGCAAAGTGTACAGAATAGCTTCAAATCGCATTTTGAGACATTTTAGACCATTTTGTGATTTTCAAAAAAACTTGTTAACATAAAAACACCAAAGTGCTTAGAATAGCTTCAAATCGCATTTTGTGACATTTTCGACCATTTTGTGATTTTCGAAAAAACTTGTTAACATAAAAACACCAAATTGCTTAGAATAGCTTAAAATCGCATTTGGAAACGTTTTATACCATTTTGTGATTTTCGAAAAAACTTGTTAACATAAAAACACCAAAGTGCTTAGAATAGCTTCAAATCGCATTTGGAGACGTTTTAGACCATTTTGTGATTTTCGAAAAAACTTGTTAACATAAAAACACCAAAGTGCTTAGAATAGCTTCAAATCGCATTTGGAGACGTTTTAGACCATTTTGTGATTTTCGAAAAAACTTGTTAACATAAAAACACCAAAGTGCTTAGAATTGCTTCAAATCGCATTTGGAGACGTTTTAGACCATTTTGTGATTTTCTAAAAAAGTTGTTAACATAAAAACATCAAAGTTCTTAAAATCACATTAGAAACCGTTTTAGACCATTTTGAGTATTTCGATAAAACTTTTCACACAAAAACATCAAAGAACACAAAATAGTATTTAAAAACGTTTTTGACCATTTTGAGCATTTTGACAAAAATTATTCACACAAAACAGCAAAGTGTACAGAATAGCTTCAAATCGCATTTGGAGACGTTTTAGACCATTTTGTGATTTTCGAAAAACTTGTTAACATAAAAACATCAAAGTGTACAGAATAGCTTCAAATCGCATTTTGAGACATTATAGACATTTTTTGATTTTCGAAAAAACTTGTAAACATAAAAACACCAAAGTGCTTAGAAAAGCTTCAAATCGCATTTGGAGACATTTTAGACCATTTTGTGATTTTCGAAAAAACTTGTTAACATAAAAACACAAAAGTGCTTAGAATAGCTTCAAATCGCATTTGGAGACGTTTTAGACCATTTTGTGATTTTCGAAAAAACTTGTTCACATAAAAACACAAAATTGCTTAGAATAGCTTCAAATCGCATTTGAAGACGTTTTACACCATTTTGTGATTTTCGAAAAAACTTGTTAACATAAAAACACCAAAGTGCTTAGAATAGCTTCAAATCACATTTGGAGACGTTTTAGACCATTTTGTGATTTTCGAAAAAACTTGTTAACATAAAAACACCAAAGTGCTTAGAATAGCTTCAAATCGTATTTGGAGCCGTTTTAGACCATTTTGTGATTTTCGAAAAAACTTGTAAACATAAAAACACCAAAGTGCTTAGAAAAGCTTCAAATCGCATTTGGAGACATTTTAGACCATTTTGTGATTTTCGAAATAAATTACCATAAAAACACCAAAGTGCTTAGAATAGCTTCAAATCGCATTTGGAGCCGTTTTAGACCATTTTGTGATTTTCGAAAAAACTTGTAAACATAAAAACACCAAAGTGCTTAGAAAAGCTTCAAATCGCATTTGGAGACATTTTAGACCATTTTGTGATTTTCGAAATAAATTACCATAAAAACACCAAAGTGCTTAGAATAGCTTCAAATCGCATTTGGAGACGTTTTAGACCATTTTGTGATTTTCGAAAAAACGTGTTAACATAAAAACATCAAAGTGTACAGAATAGCTTCAAATCGCATTTTGAGACATTTTAGACCCTTTTGTGATTTTCGAAAAAAACTTGGTTACACAAAAACACCAAAGTGCTTAAAATAGCTTCAAATCGCATTTGGAGACGTTTTAGACCAATTTGTGATTTTCGAAAAAACTTGTTAACATAAAAACACCAAAGTGTTTAGAATAGCTTCAAATCACATTTGTAGACGTTTTAGACCATTTTGTGATTTTTGAAAAAAACTTGTTAACATAAAAACACCAAAGTGCTTAAAATCACATTAGAAACCGTTTTAGACCATTTTGAGCATTTCGATAAAACTTTTCACACAAAAACATCAAAGAACACAAAATAGCTTAATATAGTATTTAAAAACGTTTTTGACCATTTTGAGCATTTTAACAAAAATTATTCACACAAAACAGCAAAGTGTACAGAATAGCTTCAAATCGCATTTGGAGACGTTTTAGACCATTTTGTGATTTTCGAAAAAACTTGTTAACATAAAAACACCAAAGTGCTTAGAATACCTTAAAATCGCATTTGGAGACGTTTTATACCATTTTGTGATTTTCGAAAAAACTTGTTAACATAAAAACACCAAAGTGCTTAGAATAGCTTCAAATCGCATTTGGAGACGTTTTAGAGCATTTTGTGATTTTCGAAAAAACTTGTTAACATAAAAACATCAAAGTGTACAGAATAGCTTCAAATCGCTTTTTGAGACATTATAGACCCTTTTGTGAATTTCGAAAAAATTTGGTTCCACAAAAACACCAAAGTGCTTAAAATAGCTTCAAATCCCATTTGGAGACGTTTTAGACCATTTTGTGATTTTCGAAAAAACTTGTTAACATAAAAACACCAAAGTGCTTAGAATAGCTTCAAATCGCATTTGGAGACGTTTTACACCATTTTGTGATTTTCGAAAAAACTTCTTAACATAAAAACACCAAAGTGCTTAGAATAGCTTCAAATCGCATTTGGAGACGTTTTAGACCATTTTGTGACTTTCGAAAAAACTTGTTAACATAAAAACATCAAAGTGTACAGAATAGCTTCAAATCGCATTTTGAGACATTTTAGACCCTTTTGTGATTTTCGAAAAAACTTGGTTACACAAAAACACCAAATTGCTTAGAATAGCTTCAAATCGCATTTGGAGACGTTTTAGACCCTTTTGTGATTTTCGAAAAAACTTGTTAACATAAAAACACCAAAGTGCTAAGAATAGCTTGAAATCGCATTTGGAGACATTTTAGACCATTTTGTGATTTTCGAAATAACTCGTTACCATAAAAACACCAAAGTGCTTATAATTGCTTCAAATCGCATTTGGAGACGTTTTAGACCATTTTGTGATTTTCGAAAAAACTCGTTAACATAAAAACATCAAAGTGCTTAAAATACCTTAAAATCGCATTTGGAGACGTTTTATACCATTTTGTGATTTTCGAAAAAACTTGTTAACATAAAAACACCAAAGTGCTTAGAATAGCTTCAAATCGCATTTTGGAGACGTTTTAGACAATTTTGTGACTTTCGAAAAAACTTGTTAACATAAAAACATCAAAGTGTACAGAATAGCTTCAAATCGCATTTTGAGACATTTTAGACCCTTTTGTGATTTTCGAAAAAATTTGGTTACACAAAAACACCAAAGTGCTTAAAATAGCTTCAAATCGTATTTGGAGACGTTTTAGACCAATTTGTGATTTTCGAAAAAACTTGTTAACATAAAAACACCAAAGTGTTTAGAATAGCTTCAAATCACATTTGGAGACGTTTTAGACCATTTTGTGATTTTCGAAAAAACTTGTTAACATAAAAACACCAAAGTGCTTAAAATCACATTAGAAACCGTTTTAGACCATTTTGAGCATTTCGATAAAACTTTTCACACAAAAACATCAAAGAGCACAAAATAGCTTAATATCGTATTTAAAACGTTTTTGACAATTTTGAGCATTTCGACAAAAATTATTCACACAAAACAGCAAAGTGTACAGAATAGCTTCAAATCGAATTTGGAGACGTTTTAGACCATTTTGTGATTTTCGAAAAAACTTGGTTACACAAAAACACCAAAGTGCTTAAAATAGCTTCAAATCGCATTTGGAGACGTTTTAGACCATTTTGTGATTTTCGAAAAAACTTGTTAACATAAAAACACCAAAGTGCTTAGAATTTCTTAAAATCGCATTTGGAGACGTTTTAGACCATTTTGTGATTTTCGAAATAACTCGTTACCATAAAAACACCAAAGTGCTTATAATTGCTTCAAATCGCATTTGGAGACGTTTTAGACCATTTTGTGATTTTCTAAAAAAGTTGTTAACATAAAAACATCAAAGTGCTTAAAATCACATTAGAAACCGTTTTAGACCATTTTGAGCATTTCGATAAAACCTTTTCACACAAAACATCAAAGTGTACAGAATAGCTTCAAATCGCATTTGAAGACGTTTTAGACCATTTTGTGATTTTCGAAAAAACTTGTTAACATAAAAACACCAAAGTGCTTAGAATAGCTTCAAATCGCATTTGGAGACGTTTTAGACCATTTTGTGATTTTCGAAAAAACTTGTTAACATAAAAACATCAAAGAGCACAAAATAGCTTAATATAGTATTTAAAAACGTTTTTGACCATTTTGAGCATTTTGACAAAAATTATTCACACTAAACAGCAAAGTGTACAGAATAGCTTCAAATCGCATTTGGAGACGTTTTAGACCATTTTGTGATTTTCGAAAAAACTTGTTAACATAAAAACATCAAAGTGTACAGAATAGCTTCAAATCGCTTTTTGAGACATTATAGACCCTTTTGTGATTTTCGAAAAAACTTGGTTCCACAAAAACACCAAAGTGCTTAAAATAGCTTCAAATCGCATTTGGAGACGTTTTAGACCATTTTGTGACTTTCGAAAAACTTGTTAACATAAAAACATCAAAGTGTACAGAATAGCTTCAAATCGCATTTTGAGACATTTTAGACCATTTTGTGATTTTCGAAAAAACTTGTTAACATAAAAACACAAAAGTGCTTAGAATAGCTTAAAATCGCATTTGGAAACGTTTTATACCATTTTGTGATTTTCGAAAAAACTTGTTAACATAAAAACACCAAAGTGCTTAGAATAGCTTCAAATCGCATTTGGAGACGTTTTAGACCATTTTGTGATTTTCGAAAAAACTCGTTAACATAAAAACATCAAAGTGCTTAAAATACCTTAAAATCGCATTTGGAGACGTTTTATACCATTTTGTGATTTTCGAAAAAACTTGTTAACATAAAAACACCAAAGTCCTTAGAATAGCTTCAAATCGCATTTTGGAGACGTTTTAGACCATTTTGTGATTTTCGAAAAAATTGTTAACATAAAAAACACCAAAGTGCTTAGAATTGCTTCAAATCGCATTTGGAGACGTTTTAGACCATTTTGTAATTTTCTAAAAAAGTTGTTAACATAAAAACACCAAAGTGCTAAGAATAGCTTGAAATCGCATTTGGAGACATTTTAGACCATTTTGTGATTTTCGAAAAAACTCGTTAACATAAAAACATCAAAGTGCTTAAAATCACATTAGAAACCGTTTTAGACCATTTTGAGCATTTCGATAAAACTTTTCACACAAAAACATCAAAGAGCACAAAATAGCTTAATATCGTTTTTAAAAACGTTTTTGACCATTTTGAGCATTTCGACAAAAATTATTCACACAAAACAGCAAAGTGTACAGAATAGCTTCAAATCGCATTTGGAGACGTTTTAGACCATTTTGTGATTTTCGAAAAAACTTGTTAACATAAAAACACCAAAGTGCTTAGAATAGCTTCAAATCGCATTTGTAGACGTTTTAGACCATTTTGTGATTTTCGAAAAAACTTGTTAACATAAAAACACCAAAGTGCTTAGAATACCTTAAAATCGCATTTGGAGAGGTTTTATACCATTTTGTGATTTTCGAAAAAACTTGTTAACATAAAAACACCAAAGTGCTTAGAATTGCTTCAAATCGCATTTGGAGACGTTTTAGACCATTTTGTGATTTTCTAAAAAAGTTGTTAACATAAAAACATCAAAGTTCTTAAAATCATTTCATTAGAAACCGTTTTAGACCATTTTGAGCATTTCGATAAAACTTTTCACACAAAAACATCAAAGAACACAAAATAGCTTAATATAGTATTTAAAAACGTTTTTGACCATTTTGAGCATTTTGACAAAATTATTCACACAAAACAGCAAAGTGTACAGAATAGCTTCAAATCGCATTTGGAGACGTTTTAGACCATTTTGTGATTTTCGAAAAAACTTGTAAACATAAAAACACCAAAGTGCTTAGAAAATCTTCAAATCGCATTTGGAGACGTTTTATACCATTTTGTGATTTTCGAAAAAACTTGTTAACATAAAAACACCAAAGTGCTTAGAATAGCTTCAAATCGCATTTGTAGACGTTTTAGACCATTTTGTGATTTTCGAAAAAACTTGTTAACATAAAAACACCAAAGTGCTTAGAATACCTTAAAATCGCATTTGGAGACATTTTAGACCATTTTGTGATTTTCGAAAAAACTTGTTAACATAAAAACACAAAAGTGCTTAGAATAGCTTCAAATCGCATTTGGAGACGTTTTAGACCATTTTGTGATTTTCGAAAAAACTTGTTAACATAAAAACACCAAATTGCTTAGAATAGCTTCAAATCGCATTTGGAGACGTTTTACACCATTTTGTAATTTTCTAAAAAAGTTGTTAACATAAAAACATCAAAGTGCTTAAAATCACATTAGAAACCGTTTTAGACCATTTTGAGCATTTCGATAAAACTTTTCACACAAAAACATCAAAGAGCACAAAATAGCTTAATATCGTATTTAAAAACGTTTTTGACCATTTTGAGCATTTCGACAAAAATTATTCTCACAAAACAGCAAAGTGTACAGAATAGCTTCAAATCGCATTTGGAGACGTTTTAGACCATTTTGTGATTTTCGAAAAAACTTGTTAACATAAAAACACCAAAGTGCTTAGAATAGCTTAAAATCGCATTTTGTGACATTTTCGACCATTTTGTGATTTTCGAAAAAAATTATTCACACAAAACAGCAAAGTGTACAGAATAGCTTCAAATCGCATTTTGTGACATTTTCGACCATTTTGTGATTTTCGAAAAAACTTGTTAACATAAAAACACAAAAGTGCTTAGAATAGCTTCAAATCGCATTTGGAGACGTTTTAGACCATTTTGTGATTTTCGAAAAAACTTGTAAACATAAAAACACCAAAGTGCTTAGAAAAGCTTCAAATCACATTTGGAGACATTTTAGACCATTTTGTGATTTTCGAAAAAACTTGTTAACATAAAAACACCAAAGTGCTTAGAATAGTTTAAAATCGCATTTGGAGATGTTTTAGACAATTTTGTGATTTTCGAAATAAATTACCATAAAAACACCAAAGTGCTTCAAATCGCATTTGGCGACGTTTTAGACCATTTTGTGATTTTCGAAAAAACTTGTAAACATAAAAACACCAAAGTGCTAAGAATAGCTTGAAATCGCATTTGGAGACATTTTAGACCATTTTGTGATTTTCGAAAAAACTCGTTAACATAAAAACATCAAAGTGCTTAAAATCACATTAGAAACCGTTTTAGATCATTTTGAGCATTTCGATAAAACTTTTCACACAAAAACATCAAAGAGCACAAAATAGCTTAATATCGTTTTTAAAAACGTTTTTGACCATTTTGAGCATTTCGACAAAAAATTATTCACACAAAACAGCAAAGTGTACAGAATAGCTTCAAATCGCATTTGGAGACGTTTTAGACCATTTTGTGATTTTCGAAAAAACTTGTTAACATAAAAACACCAAAGTGCTTAGAATAGCTTCAAATCGCATTTGGAGCCGTTTTAGACCATTTTGTGATTTTCGAAAAAAACTTGTAAACATAAAAACACCAAAGTGCTTAGAAAAGCTTTAAATCGCATTTGGAGACATTTTAGACCATTTTGTGATATTCAAAAAAACTCGTTACCATAAAAACACCAAAGTGCTTAGAATTGCTTCAAATCGCATTTGGAGACGTTTTAGACCATTTTGTGATTTTCTAAAAAAGTTGTTAACATAAAAACATCAAAGTGCTTAAAATCACATTAGAAACCGTTTTAGACCATTTTGTGATTTTCTAAAAAAGTTGTTAACATAAAAACACCAAAGTGCTTAGAATAGCTTTAAATCGAATTTGGAGACGTTTTAGACCATTTTGTGATTTTCGAAAAAACTCCTAAACATAAAAACACCAAAGTAAGCTTAGAAAAGCTTCAAATCGCATTTGGAGACGTTTTAGACCATTTTGTGATTTTCGAAAAAACTTGTTAACATAAAAACACCAAATTGCTTAGAATAGCTTAAAATCGCATTTGGAGACGTTTTAGACCATTTTGTGATTTTCGAAAAAACTTGTTAACATAAAAACACCAAAGTGCTAAGAATAGCTTGAAATCGCATTTGGAGACATTTTAGACCATTTTGTGATTTTCGAAAAAATTCGTTAACATAAAAACATCAAAGTGCTTAAAATCACATTAGAAACCGTTTTAGAACATTTGGAGCATTTCGATAAAACTTTTCACACAAAAACATCAAAGAGCACAAAATAGCTTAATATCGTATTTAAAAACGTTTTTGACCATTTTGAGCATTTCGACAAAAATTATTCACAAAAAACAGTAAAGTGTACAGAATAGCTTCAAATCGCATTTGGAGACGTTTTAGAGCATTTTGTGATTTTCGAAAAAACTTGTTAACATAAAAACACCAAAGTGCTTAGAATAGCTTCAAATCGCATTTGGAGACGTTTTAGACCATTTTGTGACTTTCGAAAAACTTGTTAACATAAAAACATCAAAGTGTACAGAATAGCTTCAAATCGCATTTTGAGACATTTTAGACCCTTTTGTGATTTTCGAAAAAACTTGGTTACACAAAAACACCAAAGTGCTTAAAATAGCTTCAAATCGCATTTGGAGCCGTTTTAGACCATTTTGTGATTTTCGAAAAAACTTGTAAACATAAAAACACCAAAGTGCTTAGAAAAGCTTCAAATCGCATTTGGAGACATTTTAGACCATTTTGTGATTTTCGAAAAAACTTGTTAACATAAAAACACCAAAGTGCTTAGAATAGCTTCAAATCGCATTTGGAGCCGTTTTAGACCATTTTGTGATTTTCGAAAAAAACTTGTAAACATAAAAACACCAAAGTGCTTAGAAAAGCTTCAAATCGCATTTGGAGACATTTTAGACCATTTTGTGATATTCAAAAAAACTCGTTACCATAAAAACACCAAAGTGCTTAGAATTGCTTCAAATCGCATTTGGAGACGTTTTAGACCATTTTGTGATTTTCTAAAAAAGTTGTTAACATAAAAACATCAAAGTGCTTAAAATCACATTAGAAACCGTTTTAGACCATTTTGTGATTTTCTAAAAAAGTTGTTAACATAAAAACACCAAAGTGCTTAGAATAGCTTCAAATCGAATTTGGAGACGTTTTAGACCATTTTGTGATTTTCGAAAAAACTCCTAAACATAAAAACACCAAAGTAAGCTTAGAAAAGCTTCAAATCGCATTTGGAGACGTTTTAGACCATTTTGTGATTTTCGAAAAAACTTGTTAACATAAAACACCAAAGTGCTAAGAATAGCTTGAAATCGCATTTGGAGACATTTTAGACCATTTTGTGATTTTCGAAAAAATTCGTTAACATAAAAACATCAAAGTGCTTAAAATCACATTAGAAACCGTTTTAGAACATTTTAAGCATTTCGATAAAACTTTTCACACAAAAACATCAAAGAGCACAAAATAGCTTAATATCGTATTTGAAAACGTTTTTGACCATTTTGAGCATTTCGACAAAAATTATTCAGAAAAAACAGTAAAGTGTACAGAATAGCTTCAAATCGCATTTGGAGACGTTTTAGACCATTTTGTGATTTTCGAAAAAACTTGTTAACATAAAAACACCAAATTGCTTAGAATAGCTTAAAATCGCATTTGGAGACGTTTTACACCATTTTGTGATTTTCAAAAAAACTTGTTAACATAAAAACACCAAAGTGCTTACAATAGCTTCAAATCGCATTTGGAGACGTTTTACACCATTTTGTGATTTTCGAAAAAACTTGTTAACATAAAAACACCAAAGTGCTTAGAATAGCTTCAAATCGCATTTGGAGACGTTTTAGACTATTTTTGTGATTTTCGAAAAAACTTGTTAACATAAAAACACCAAAGTGCTTAGAATAGCTTAAAATCGCATTTGGAGATGTTTTAGACCATTTTGTGATTTTCGAAATAAATTACCATAAAAACACCAAAGTGCTTAGAATAGCTTCAAATCGCATTTGGAGACGTTTTAGACCATTTTGTAATTTTCTAAAAAAGTTGTTAACATAAAAACATCAAAGTGCTTAAAATCACATTAGAAACCGTTTTAGACCATTTTGAGCATTTCGAAAAAACTTTTCACACAAAAACATCAAAGAACACAAAATAGCTTAATATAGTTTTTAAAAATGTTTTTGACCATTTTGAGCATTTTGACAAAAATTATTCACACAAAACAGCAAAGTGTACAGAATAGCTTCAAATCGCATTTGGAGACGTTTTAGACCATTTTGTGATTTTCGAAAAAAACTTGTAAACATAAAAACACCAAAGTGCTTAGAAAAGCTTCAAATCGCATTTGGAGACATTTTAGACCATTTTGTGATTTTCGAAAAAACTTGTTAACATAAAAACACAAAAGTGCTTAGAATAGCTTCAGATCGCATTTGGAGACGTTTTAGACCATTTTGTGATTTTCGAAAAAACTTGTTAACATAAAAACACCAAATTGCTTAGAATAGCTTCAAATCGCATTTGGAGACGTTTTACACCATTTTGTAATTTTCTAAAAAAGTTCTTAACATAAAAACATCAAAGTGCTTAAAATCACATTAGAAACCGTTTTAGACCATTTTGAGCATTTCGATAAAACTTTTCACACAAAAACATCAAAGAGCACAAAATAGCTTAATATAGTATTTAAAAACGTTTTTGACCATTTTGAGCATTTTGACAAAAATTATTCACACAAAACAGCAAAGTGCTTAAAATAGCTTCAAATCGCATTTGGAGCCGTTTTAGACCATTTTGTGATTTTCGAAAAAACTTGTAAACATAAAAACACCAAAGTGCTTAGAAAAGCTTCAAATCGCATTTGGAGACATTTTAGACCATTTTGTGATATTCAAAAAAACTCGTTAAAAACGCCAAACACCAAAGTGCTTAGAATTGCTTCAAATCGCATTTGGAGACGTTTTAGACCATTTTGTGATTTTCTAAAAAAGTTGTTAACATAAAAACATCAAAGTGCTTAAAATCACATTAGAAACCGTTTTAGACCATTTTGAGCATTTCGATAAAACTTTTCACACAAAAACATCAAAGAGCACAAAATAGCTTAATATCGTATTTAAAAACGTTTTTGACCATTTTGAGCATTTCGACAAAAATTATTCACACAAAACAGCAAAGTGTACAGAATAGCTTCAAATCGCATTTGGAGACGTTTTAGACCATTTTGTGATTTTCGAAAAAACTTGTTAACATGAAAACACCAAAGTGCTTAGAAAAGCTTCAAATCGCATTTGGAGACATTTTAGACCATTTTGTGATATTCAAAAAAACTCGTTACCATAAAAACACCAAAGTGCTTAGAATTGCTTCAAATCGTATTTGGAGACGTTTTAGACCATTTTGTGATTTTCTAAAAAAGTTGTTAACATAAAAACATCAAAGTGTACAGAATAGCTTCAAATCGCATTTTGAGACATTTTAGACCCTTTTGTGATTTTCGAAAAAACTTGGTTACACAAAAACACCAAAGTGCTTAAAATAGCTTCAAATCGCATTTGGAGACGTTTTATACCATTTTGTGATTTTCGAAAAAACTTGTTAACATAAAAACACCAAAGTGCTTAGAATAGCTTCAAATCGCATTTGTAGACTTTTTAGACCATTTTGTGATTTTCGAAAAAACTTGTTAACATAAAAACACCAAAGTGCTTAGAATACCTTAAAATCGCATTTGGAGACATTTTAGACCATTTTGTGATTTTCGAAAAAACTTGTTAACATAAAAACACCAAATTGCTTAGAATAGCTTAAAATCGCATTTGGAGACGTTTTATACCATTTTGTGATTTTCGAAAAAACTTGTTAACATAAAAACACCAAAGTGCTAAGAATAGCTTGAAATCGCATTTGGAGACATTTTAGACCATTTTGTGATTTTCGAAAAAACTCGTTAACATAAAAACATCAAAGTGCTTAAAATCACATTAGAAACCGTTTTAGACCATTTTGAGCATTTCGATAAAACTTTTCACACAAAAACATCAAAGAGCACAAAATAGCTTAATATCGTTTTTAAAAACGTTTTTGACCATTTTGAGCATTTCGACAAAAAATTATTCACACAAAACAGCAAAGTGTACAGAATAGCTTCAAATCGCATTTGGAGACGTTTTAGACCATTTTGTGATTTTCGAAAAAACTTGTTAACATAAAAACACCAAAGTGCTTAGAATAGCTTCAAATCGCATTTGGAGCCGTTTTAGACCATTTTGTGATTTTCGAAAAAAACTTGTAAACATAAAAACACCAAAGTGCTTAGAAAAGCTTCAAATCGCATTTGGAGACATTTTAGACCATTTTGTGATATTCAAAAAAACTCGTTACCATAAAAACACCAAAGTGCTTAGAATTGCTTCAAATCGCATTTGGAGACGTTTTAGACCATTTTGTGATTTTCTAAAAAAGTTGTTAACATAAAAACATCAAAGTGCTTAAAATCACATTAGAAACCGTTTTAGACCATTTTGTGATTTTCTAAAAAAGTTGTTAACATAAAAACACCAAAGTGCTTAGAATAGCTTCAAATCGAATTTGGAGACGTTTTAGACCATTTTGTGATTTTCGAAAAAACTCCTAAACATAAAAACACCAAAGTAAGCTTAGAAAAGCTTCAAATCGCATTTGGAGACGTTTTAGACCATTTTGTGATTTTCGAAAAAACTTGTTAACATAAAAACACCAAATTGCTTAGAATAGCTTAAAATCGCATTTGGAGACGTTTTAGACCATTTTGTGATTTTCGAAAAAACTTGTTAACATAAAAACACCAAAGTGCTAAGAATAGCTTGAAATCGCATTTGGAGACATTTTAGACCATTTTGTGATTTTCGAAAAAATTCGTTAACATAAAAACATCAAAGTGCTTAAAATCACATTAGAAACCGTTTTAGAACATTTGGAGCATTTCGATAAAACTTTTCACACAAAAACATCAAAGAGCACAAAATAGCTTAATATCGTATTTAAAAACGTTTTTGACCATTTTGAGCATTTCGACAAAAATTATTCACAAAAAACAGTAAAGTGTACAGAATAGCTTCAAATCGCATTTGGAGACGTTTTAGAGCATTTTGTGATTTTCGAAAAAACTTGTTAACATAAAAACACCAAAGTGCTTAGAATAGCTTCAAATCGCATTTGGAGACGTTTTAGACCATTTTGTGACTTTCGAAAAACTTGTTAACATAAAAACATCAAAGTGTACAGAATAGCTTCAAATCGCATTTTGAGACATTTTAGACCCTTTTGTGATTTTCGAAAAAACTTGGTTACACAAAAACACCAAAGTGCTTAAAATAGCTTCAAATCGCATTTGGAGCCGTTTTAGACCATTTTGTGATTTTCGAAAAAACTTGTAAACATAAAAACACCAAAGTGCTTAGAAAAGCTTCAAATCGCATTTGGAGACATTTTAGACCATTTTGTGATTTTCGAAAAAACTTGTTAACATAAAAACACCAAAGTGCTTAGAATAGCTTCAAATCGCATTTGGAGCCGTTTTAGACCATTTTGTGATTTTCGAAAAAAACTTGTAAACATAAAAACACCAAAGTGCTTAGAAAAGCTTCAAATCGCATTTGGAGACATTTTAGACCATTTTGTGATATTCAAAAAAACTCGTTACCATAAAAACACCAAAGTGCTTAGAATTGCTTCAAATCGCATTTGGAGACGTTTTAGACCATTTTGTGATTTTCTAAAAAAGTTGTTAACATAAAAACATCAAAGTGCTTAAAATCACATTAGAAACCGTTTTAGACCATTTTGTGATTTTCTAAAAAAGTTGTTAACATAAAAACACCAAAGTGCTTAGAATAGCTTCAAATCGAATTTGGAGACGTTTTAGACCATTTTGTGATTTTCGAAAAAACTCCTAAACATAAAAACACCAAAGTAAGCTTAGAAAAGCTTCAAATCGCATTTGGAGACGTTTTAGACCATTTTGTGATTTTCGAAAAAACTTGTTAACATAAAACACCAAAGTGCTAAGAATAGCTTGAAATCGCATTTGGAGACATTTTAGACCATTTTGTGATTTTCGAAAAAATTCGTTAACATAAAAACATCAAAGTGCTTAAAATCACATTAGAAACCGTTTTAGAACATTTTAAGCATTTCGATAAAACTTTTCACACAAAAACATCAAAGAGCACAAAATAGCTTAATATCGTATTTGAAAACGTTTTTGACCATTTTGAGCATTTCGACAAAAATTATTCAGAAAAAACAGTAAAGTGTACAGAATAGCTTCAAATCGCATTTGGAGACGTTTTAGACCATTTTGTGATTTTCGAAAAAACTTGTTAACATAAAAACACCAAATTGCTTAGAATAGCTTAAAATCGCATTTGGAGACGTTTTACACCATTTTGTGATTTTCAAAAAAACTTGTTAACATAAAAACACCAAAGTGCTTACAATAGCTTCAAATCGCATTTGGAGACGTTTTACACCATTTTGTGATTTTCGAAAAAACTTGTTAACATAAAAACACCAAAGTGCTTAGAATAGCTTCAAATCGCATTTGGAGACGTTTTAGACTATTTTTGTGATTTTCGAAAAAACTTGTTAACATAAAAACACCAAAGTGCTTAGAATAGCTTAAAATCGCATTTGGAGATGTTTTAGACCATTTTGTGATTTTCGAAATAAATTACCATAAAAACACCAAAGTGCTTAGAATAGCTTCAAATCGCATTTGGAGACGTTTTAGACCATTTTGTAATTTTCTAAAAAAGTTGTTAACATAAAAACATCAAAGTGCTTAAAATCACATTAGAAACCGTTTTAGACCATTTTGAGCATTTCGAAAAAACTTTTCACACAAAAACATCAAAGAACACAAAATAGCTTAATATAGTTTTTAAAAATGTTTTTGACCATTTTGAGCATTTTGACAAAAATTATTCACACAAAACAGCAAAGTGTACAGAATAGCTTCAAATCGCATTTGGAGACGTTTTAGACCATTTTGTGATTTTCGAAAAAAACTTGTAAACATAAAAACACCAAAGTGCTTAGAAAAGCTTCAAATCGCATTTGGAGACATTTTAGACCATTTTGTGATTTTCGAAAAAACTTGTTAACATAAAAACACAAAAGTGCTTAGAATAGCTTCAGATCGCATTTGGAGACGTTTTAGACCATTTTGTGATTTTCGAAAAAACTTGTTAACATAAAAACACCAAATTGCTTAGAATAGCTTCAAATCGCATTTGGAGACGTTTTACACCATTTTGTAATTTTCTAAAAAAGTTCTTAACATAAAAACATCAAAGTGCTTAAAATCACATTAGAAACCGTTTTAGACCATTTTGAGCATTTCGATAAAACTTTTCACACAAAAACATCAAAGAGCACAAAATAGCTTAATATAGTATTTAAAAACGTTTTTGACCATTTTGAGCATTTTGACAAAAATTATTCACACAAAACAGCAAAGTGCTTAAAATAGCTTCAAATCGCATTTGGAGCCGTTTTAGACCATTTTGTGATTTTCGAAAAAACTTGTAAACATAAAAACACCAAAGTGCTTAGAAAAGCTTCAAATCGCATTTGGAGACATTTTAGACCATTTTGTGATATTCAAAAAAACTCGTTAAAAACGCCAAACACCAAAGTGCTTAGAATTGCTTCAAATCGCATTTGGAGACGTTTTAGACCATTTTGTGATTTTCTAAAAAAGTTGTTAACATAAAAACATCAAAGTGCTTAAAATCACATTAGAAACCGTTTTAGACCATTTTGAGCATTTCGATAAAACTTTTCACACAAAAACATCAAAGAGCACAAAATAGCTTAATATCGTATTTAAAAACGTTTTTGACCATTTTGAGCATTTCGACAAAAATTATTCACACAAAACAGCAAAGTGTACAGAATAGCTTCAAATCGCATTTGGAGACGTTTTAGACCATTTTGTGATTTTCGAAAAAACTTGTTAACATGAAAACACCAAAGTGCTTAGAAAAGCTTCAAATCGCATTTGGAGACATTTTAGACCATTTTGTGATATTCAAAAAAACTCGTTACCATAAAAACACCAAAGTGCTTAGAATTGCTTCAAATCGTATTTGGAGACGTTTTAGACCATTTTGTGATTTTCTAAAAAAGTTGTTAACATAAAAACATCAAAGTGTACAGAATAGCTTCAAATCGCATTTTGAGACATTTTAGACCCTTTTGTGATTTTCGAAAAAACTTGGTTACACAAAAACACCAAAGTGCTTAAAATAGCTTCAAATCGCATTTGGAGACGTTTTATACCATTTTGTGATTTTCGAAAAAACTTGTTAACATAAAAACACCAAAGTGCTTAGAATAGCTTCAAATCGCATTTGTAGACTTTTTAGACCATTTTGTGATTTTCGAAAAAACTTGTTAACATAAAAACACCAAAGTGCTTAGAATACCTTAAAATCGCATTTGGAGACATTTTAGACAATTTTGTGATTTTCGAAAAAACTTGTTAACATAAAAACACAAAAGTGCTTAGAATAGCTTCAAATCGCATTTGGAGACGTTTTAGACCATTTTGTGATTTTCGAAAAAACTTGTTAACATAAAAACACCAAATTGCTTAGAATAGCTTCAAATCGCATTTGGAGACGTTTTACACCATTTTGTAATTTTCTAAAAAAGTTGTTAACATAAAAACATCAAAGTGCTTAAAATCACATTAGAAACCGTTTTAGACCATTTTGAGCATTTCGATAAAACTTTTCACAAAAAAACATCACAGAGCAAAAAATAGCTTAATATCGTATTTAAAAACGTTTTTGACCATTTTGAGCATTTCGACAAAAATTATTCTCACAAAACAGCAAAGTGTACAGAATAGCTTCAAATCGCATTTGGAGACGTTTTAGACCATTTTGTGATTTTCGAAAAAACTTGTTAACATAAAAACACCAAATTGCTTAGAATAGCTTAAAATCGTATTTGGAGACGTTTTACACCATTTTGTGATTTTCGAAAAAACTTGTTAACATAAAAACACCAAAGTGCTTAGAATAGCTTCAAATCGCATTTGGAGACGTTTTACACCATTTTGTGATTTTCGAAAAAACTTGTTAACATAAAAACACCAAAGTGCTTATAATAGCTTCAAATCGCATTTGGAGACGTTTTAGACCATTTTGTGACTTTCGAAAAAACTTGTTAACAATAAAACATCAAAGTGTACAGAATAGCTTCAAATCGCATTTTGAGACATTTTAGACCCTTTTGTGATTTTCGAAAAAACTTGGTTACACAAAAACACCAAAGTGCTTAAAATAGCTTCAAATCGCATTTGGAGACGTTTTAGACCAATTTGTGATTTTCGAAAAAACTTGTTAACATAAAAACACCAAAGTGTTTAGAATAGCTTCAAATCACATTTGGAGCACAGCTGTTTCAACTAGTGTTAAGATATAAGAAAAAGTCAAGCGCCCTCAGTGTTAGCAGACGAGGCTCCCCCCGAGTCGCGCGGACATATAATTTTTGTTTACAAACCATTATTTCGCGAACGCCAAATTAAATTTTGCTATCGTGAGTTTTTATGTAGTAAAAACATTTTATACAAAACTAAACGATTAAAAAAAGTGTATGTTCAATTAAAAAATAAATATTTTATTGTTTCTTTACTATAAATTAATAAATAAACGACGATATTGTCCATTTTACTGAAATACTCTCCCGCACATAAACCAGGAAGTTGAGATAAACTGTGTAATGAAATAGTAAACAATCGTAAGTAGAAAATATCATTGTATTCTTTACTTTTTTTTTGGATATAATTCATTTTTTTAGAAAAAGAACGAACTAGAATATAGTCCATCATTATTATATAAACAAAATAATACTAGTTTTGTTAATATAGCCTGGTTCAGTTTTTAGTAAAACTCGCATATTTTGCAACCCTTTTATACATTGTTATTGTTATCGGCGAGAAAACGGTTTGGCGATAGGCTTAGAAAGTGCGTTGACGCCCGCGATGACCGTGACGGTAATGTGGGCCTAGAATGAAGCTAGGCCGAAACATAGAAAATTCGTAATAGTTAAACCTTTAATTACCCTAATCCTAAATGTAATCATTATAACTGTTACCAAATAATTAATGGCATGTGTTTATAATAATAATTATTGCTTTCCTGGTGCATTTCTAGGCTAGCTGGTGTGACTGAGTGACAGTCACAGCCTAGCCCTAGGCTAGGGCCAGGCCTTAATATTAATACATTTGTACAGTATAATAATGGTTTAATATTTTGGCTATTAGATCTCTTGTTTGGATTTGTTTGGACACAAAACTGAAGTACTGTAGATTTAAAAATTGATTTATTTTTAAAGGAAAGTACTGTTGTATCTATTGTTTTTGTAATCAAGATGACATTAGAACCAACAATGTTCCTCAAGCCTGTAGATATCTCAAGGCCTACAAGTCTTTGTAGACCATGGCAGTGATAAAAAAGAAGCAAAACAATATCGCACAGCGTTGTTAGGCCATACATGGTAGACGTTGAATTAAACAGGGTAGGTAAATAATCATAACCACCTCTTTAGAAAGTTTAATACACACTCCAAATAATGAAATGTGTGTTTGTACTTCATATTAAAGAACAATGTTAGTATAAAATAACTGTCAAAACAAACAATTGTTACAGTAATTTATAAATATACCTCTTTTCTTTATTAAATATTTCCTCAATCAACTATTTTTCCAGGTGTCAATATGTTATAATATTCAACATGCGACAGGATGCTGACATCTTGACTGGTAAATTCAAATGTTGTTTCAACTTTACATTGACATTACATAATAACTCAATTGGTCAAGTTGCTCTTTAAATATACATTGTCCATTTGAGCATAGAATTTCAAAATTGTTTATCCTATTTTTATGCATAATAAAGCAAACCTTTGGCTGGAACTTATTTTCCTATGAATTATCCATATATTATCATTATCTGCTACAAGAAATAGTTAACATTTTTAAAATATAATAATGTTGATGCTCATTTTTTATGCAGATTGACATTTATTTGGTTGACCAATATTGTTTAATCTCAGGTGATCATCTAGCAGAAAGAGAAAATCAGAAGCTGCAGCATATCGACATGCTACAAAGTACAATGATTAAAATCCAGTCTTTAGAAGAGAATCTTGAGCATTTAAGAAATGAACTCTCAGTATCACTTGTGACAAAACAGCATAGTAAGATTGCAGAGACTGGCCACAGAATAAATCTAAAAGAACAAGAGGTCAAAGACTTGGTCAGTCCTACATTATACACCTTTAAAATTATGTCTAAAACATGCAATACTATAAAAATTAATGCCATAATTCTTTTATATATTTTATATAGCGAACTACTACAGTATGAACCAAGAGATTTGAAACTGGACCTCTATGTACAAAAATGGACGAGGTATTTAGAAAAAATAAATTCCTCGACAGCAGTACCATGGAAAGAGTTTTGTGGGAAATCATGAAGTCACATCTGACGTTTATTTCACCTGAGATCCAGCATGAAGTAACTAGGCCGGTAACTAAGTGCAGAAAAGTTGAGGAATAGTTTGCTATTTCTCAGTTAATTGTTACAGTATTGCATATTATTATGTACAGTATACTGTATGAATGGTAGTATTTTTTTGTGTTATTGCTAGAACAATCATTTTGTAAATATTTAACAAATGGTATATGAATTCAATTGTAATTGAATTTAATTTTTAGGAAGTTATTTTATTTTAATTTGGTTTATATATATTATTGATTGATAACGGAAATTGATGTTATTTACTGACTTAGACTGTGATTGCATATATAATACAATACAAATATGAAAGAAATATGCATTTATAATTAAATATCTAATGTCACAGTACTCTATAGCTTCTTTCTATTAATATATTACAGATCTTTGACTAAGACATGCTAGGTAGGCTGCTAGCCTTTAACCTGCTAATGATGTAGCCTAGCCTATATATAGTATAGGCCTAGCTAGGCCTGTAACCTGGCCTACTCTGTACTCCTCTCTCCCAATATGAATGATTATTAAAAAAGCTTAGGCCTAGGCTAGGCCTAATTTTTAATTAGGACCAGGAACAAGTAATTAATCAGTTTTATAACAGGTCAACTGTCACTCAGGCCCCCGAATAGACATGTTTACGTGTTAAAAATAAACAGTTATTTTATTTTAATTTGGTTTATATATTAATAATTATTTATTGATAACGGAAATTGATGTTATTTACTGATTTAGATTGTGATTGCATATCAAAATAATAAATATACAATACAAATATGAAAGAAATATGCATTTATGATTAAATATCTAATGTCACAGTACTCTATAGCTTCTTTCTATTAATATATTACAGATCTTTGACTAAGACATGCTAGGTAGGCTGCTAGCCTTTAACCTGCTAATGATGTAGCCTAGCCTATATATAGTATAGGCCTAGCTAGGCCTGTAACCTGGCCTACTCTGTACTCCTCTCTCCCAATATGAATGATTATTAAAAAAGCTTAGGCCTAGGCTAGGCCTAATTTTTAATTAGGACCAGGAACAAGTAATTAATCAGTTTTATAACAGGTCAACTGTCACTCAGGCCCCCGAATAGACATGTTTACGTGTTAAAAATAAACAGTTATTTTATTTTAATTTGGTTTATATATTAATAATTATTTATCGCCGTGGCTAAAGATACGGTACCGTATTCTAACTTCTGTTTACTAAAGGTACGGTAAAATTGGATTACGTCATAATCAGCCAATGGGGTGCTGGTACGTGTGTGACGTCATCGTATAAGGACTTGGGGATTTTTTGTTCATATCGCGTCTGTTGTAGAGAATTCCTATCGGCGGCGCCAGGCTGCGTGGATGTGTGTGCCCTGCAGATGAGGGTTTTATTTTGATTCCAAATGGCCTATTTAGGCCTCTATTTTTTAAAAACTTTGTTTACAATGGTGACCATAAACAACAAGCAAATTCGGACAATAAAGGGGCCCTTAAATACTATGATTTAGACAGCAGTGTAGCCCCAGGGCTGACGAGTCACAGAAATCAGCGCACACATATGCAGCTAGCTGGCCATGCAGCCTGGCATCCGCTTTCCCTACACAAACAAACTCATATAATGAGGTTATACCATAGTACGTAGTAAGTAGGCCTGGGCCTCTTTTAAAACGGTTTTCTGTATTTTAGAATTAAAATCAACATGGCTTTTCAATAATAATAACAGACGTAGGCTACATTTAGTTTTTGTCACACACGACGGCGATAATAGCGATAAATAAAGCATAAAGAAAATGCGGTTGATCACTACACTGTTTTCGCGATATGAAAAAAAATCCACAAAGTCCTTATACGATGACGTCACACAAGTACCAGCACCCCATTGGCTGGTTATGACGTAATGCAATTTTACCGTATCTTTAGTAAACAGAAGTTAGAATACGGTACCGTATCTTTAGCCACAGCGATTATTTATTGATAACGGAAATTGATGTTATTTACTGATTTAGATTGTGATTGCATATCAAAATAATAAATATACAATACAAATATGAAAGAAATATGCATTTATGATTAAATATCTAATGTCACAGTACTCTATAGCTTCTTTCTATTAATATATTACAGATCTTTGACTAAGACATGCTAGGTAGGCTGCTAGCCTTTAACCTGCTAATGATGTAGCCTAGCCTATATATAGTATAGGCCTAGCTAGGCCTGTAACCTGGCCTACTCTGTACTCCTCTCTCCCAATATGAATGATTATTAAAAAAGCTTAGGCCTAGGCTAGGCCTAATTTTTAATTAGGACCAGGAACAAGTAATTGATCAGTTTTATAACAGGTCAACTGTCACTCAGGCCCCCGAATAGACATGTTTACGTGTTAAAAATAAACAGTTATTTTATTTTAATTTGGTTTATATATTAATAATTATTTATTGATAACGGAAATTGATGTTATTTACTGATTTAGATTGTGATTGCATATCAAAATAATAAATATACAATACAAATATGAAAGAAATATGCATTTATGATTAAATATCTAATGTCACAGTACTCTATAGCTTCTTTCTATTAATATATTACAGATCTTTGACTAAGACATGCTAGGTAGGCTTCCAGCCTTTAACCTGCTGATGATGTAGCCTAGCCTATATATAGGCCTAGCTAGGCCTGTAGCCTGGCCTACTCTGTACTCCTCTCCCAATATGAATGATTATTAAAAAAGCTTAGGCCTAGGCCTAATTTTTAATTAGGACCAGGAACAAGTAATTAATCAGGCCCACCGAATATACATGTTTACGTGTTAATAATAAACAGCCATTAGTCTTAGTCTTACACAGCTGGTTTTAACCACGCAATGGGGCCTGGGCATAGCCTATTATAAGCTAGCATAGGAAAAAATCCGGCCAGGCAATATGAATACGATCCTTGTTAAAACATTCAAGGATAACTAAACTATCCAACTAAATCAAAGAATTCAACAGAAAAAATTATTTTTAAACTGATATGGAAAACAACATTTATACCTACTTTTTAAATGTATCACTTGAGAAAAAAACTGGCGTTGGGTGTACAAATTTCAATTGCATTACCTCTTAAAATCCACGTGATAAAACGACGACAACATGTTTTTCACCTTCATCCAGGGTTGTTCTAATGAATATTCATTATTTTTCTGACTTTCGCGGTCTTTATTTGTTTTTATTGGCTATTAAAAAACAGTCGTTTTATGCTTGATTGCTTCCGGGTTCCTCGTGTGGTTTGTATACAATATGTTTTCGGAATCGCTACTCCATAAAACGCTATAAACGTTGGGGGCGCTGCACTTAATTCATATTTTTGGAACAGCTGTGGGAGACGTTTTAGACCATTTTGTGATTTTCGAAAAAACTTGTTAACATAAAAACACCAAAGTGCTTAGAAAAGCTTCAAATCGAATTTGGAGACATTTTAGACCATTTTGTGATATTCAAAAAAACTCGTTACCATAAAAACACCAAAGTGCTTAGAATAGCTTCAAATCGCATTTGGAGACGTTTTACACCATTTTGTAATTTTCTAAAAAAGTTGTTAACATAAAAATATCAAAGTGCTTAAAATCACATTAGAAACCGTTTTAGACCATTTTGAGCATTTCGATAAAACTTTTCACACAAAAACATCAAAGAGCACAAAATAGCTTAATATAGTATTTAAAAACGTTTTTGACCATTTTGAGCATTTTGACAAAAATTATTCACACAAAACAGCAAAGTGTACAGAATAGCTTCAAATCGCATTTGGAGACGTTTTAGACCATTTTGTGATTTTCGAAATAACTCGTTACCATAAAAACACCAAAGTGCTTAGAAAAGCTTCAAATCGCATTTGGAGACATTTTAGACCATTTTGTGATATTCAAAAAAACTCGTTACCATAAAAACACCAAAGTGCTTAGAATTGCTTCAAATCGCATTTGGAGACGTTTTAGACCATTTTGTGATTTTCTAAAAAAGTTGTTAACATAAAAACATCAAAGTGCTTAAAATCACATTAGAAACCGTTTTAGACCATTTTGAGCATTTCGATAAAACTTTTCACACAAAAACATCAAAGAGCACAAAATAGCTTAATATCGTATTTAAAAACGTTTTTGACCATTTTGAGCATTTCGACAAAAATTATTCACACAAAACAGCAAAGTGTACAGAATAGCTTCAAATCGCATTTGGAGACGTTTTAGACCATTTTGTGATTTTCGAAAAAACTTGTTAACATAAAAACACCAAAGTGCTTAGAAAAGCTTCAAATCGCATTTGGAGACATTTTAGACCATTTTGTGATATTCAAAAAAACTCGTTACCATAAAAACACCAAAGTGCTTAGAATTGCTTCAAATCGCATTTGGAGACGTTTTAGACCTTTTGTGATTTTCTAAAAAAGTTGTTAACATAAAAACATCAAAGTGCTTAAAATCACATTAGAAACCGTTTTAGACCATTTTGAGCATTTCGATAAAACTTTTCACACAAAAACATCAAAGAGCACAAAATAGCTTAATATCGTATTTAAAAACGTTTTTGACCCTTTTGTGATTTTCGAAAAAACTTGGTTACACAAAAACACCAAAGTGCTTAAAATAGCTTCAAATCGCATTTGGAGACGTTTTAGACCAATTTGTGATTTTCGAAAAAACTTGTTAACATAAAAACACCAAATTGTTTAGAATAGCTTCAAATCACATTTGGAGACGTTTTAGACCATTTTGTGATTTTCGAAAAAACTTGTTAACATAAAAACACCAAAGTGCTTAAAATCACATTAGAAACCGTTTTAGACCATTTTGAGCATTTCGATAAAACTTTTCACACAAAAACATCAAAGAGCACAAAATAGCTTAATATCGTATTTAAAAACGTTTTTGACCATTTTGAGCATTTCGACAACAATTATTCACACAAAACAGCAAAGTGTACAGAATAGCTTCAAATCGCATTTGGAGACGTTTTAGACCATTTTGAGATTTTCGAAAAAAACTTGTTAACATAAAAACAACAAAGTGCTTAGAATAGCTTAAAATCGCATTTTGTGACATTTTCGACCATTTTGTGATATTCAAAAAAACTCGTTACCATAAAAACACCAAAGTGCTTAGAATTGCTTCAAATCGCATTTGGAGACGTTTTAGACCATTTTGTGATTTTCTAAAAAAGTTGTTAACATAAAAACATCAAAGTGCTTAAAATCACATTAGAAACCGTTTTAGACCATTTTGAGCATTTCGATAAAACTTTTCACACAAAAACATCAAAGAGCACAAAATAGCTTAATATCGTATTTAAAAACGTTTTTGACCATTTTGAGCATTTCGACAAAAATTATTCACACAAAACAGCAAAGTGCTTAGAATAGCTTCAAATCGCATTTGGAGACGTTTTAGACCATTTTGTGACTTTCGAAAAAACTTGTTAACAAAAAAACATCAAAGTGTACAGAATAGCTTCAAATCGCATTTTGAGACATTTTAGACCCTTTTGTGATTTTCGAAAAAACTTGGTTACACAAAAACACCAAAGTGCTTAAAATAGCTTCAAATCGCATTTGGAGACGTTTTAGACCAATTTGTGATTTTCGAAAAAACTTGTTAACATAAAAACACCAAAGTGCTTAAAATCACATTAGAAACCGTTTTAGACCATTTTGAGCATTTCGATAAAACTTTTCACACAAAAACATCAAAGAGCACAAAATAGCTTAATATCGTATTTAAAAACGTTTTTGACCATTTTGAGCATTTCGACAACAATTATTCACACAAAACAGCAAAGTGTACAGAATAGCTTCAAATCGCATTTGGAGACGTTTTAGACCATTTTGAGATTTTCGAAAAAAACTTGTTAACATAAAAACAACAAAGTGCTTAGAATAGCTTAAAATCGCATTTTGTGACATTTTCGACCATTTTGTGATTTTCGAAAAAACTTGTTAACATAAAAACACCAAATTGCTTAGAATAGCTTCAAATCGCATTTGTAGACGTTTTAGACCATTTTGTGATTTTCGAAAAAACTTGTTAACATAAAAACACCAAAGTGCTTAGAATACCTTAAAATCGCATTTGGAGACGTTTTAGACCATTTTGTGATTTTCGAAAAAACTTGTAAACATAAAAACACCAAAGTGCTTAGAAAATCTTCAAATCGCATTTGGAGACGTTTTATACCATTTTGTGATTTTCGAAAAAACTTGTTAACATAAAAACACCAAAGTGCTTAGAATAGCTTCAAATCGCATTTGTAGACGTTTTAGACCATTTTGTGATTTTCGAAAAAACTTGTTAACATAAAAACCCCAAAGTGCTTAGAATACCTTAAAATTGCATTTGGAGACATTTTAGACCATTTTGTGATTTTCGAAAAAACTTGTTAACATAAAAACACAAAAGTGCTTAGAATAGCTTCAAATCGCATTTGGAGACGTTTTAGACCATTTTGTGATTTTCGAAAAAACTTGTTAACATAAAAACACCAAATTGCTTAGAATAGCTTCAAATCGCATTTGGAGACGTTTTACACCATTTTGTAATTTTCTAAAAAAGTTGTTAACATAAAAACATCAAAGTGCTTAAAATCACATTAGAAACCGTTTTAGACCATTTTGAGCATTTCGATAAAACTTTTCACACAAAAACATCAAAGAGCACAAAATAGCTTAATATCGTATTTGAAAACGTTTTTGACCATTTTGAGCATTTCGACAAAAATTATTCACAAAAAACAGTAAAGTGTACAGAATAGCTTCAAATCGCATTTGGAGACGTTTTAGACCATTTTGTGATTTTCGAAAAAACTTGTTAACATAAAAACACCAAATTGCTTAGAATAGCTTAAAATCGCATTTGGAGACGTTTTACACCATTTTGTGATTTTCGAAAAAACTTGTTAACATAAAAACACCAAATTGCTTAGAATAGCTTAAAATCGCATTTGGAGACGTTTTACACCATTTTGTGATTTTCGAAAAAACTTGTTAACATAAAAACACCAAAGTGCTTAGAATAGCTTCAAATCGCATTTGGAGACTTTTACACCATTTTGTGATTTTCGAAAAAACTTGTTAACATAAAAACACCAAAGTGCTTAGAATAGCTTCAAATCGCATTTGGAGACGTTTTAGACCATTTTGTGACTTTCGAAAAAACTTGTTAACAAAAAAAACATCAAAGTGTACAGAATAGCTTCAAATCGCATTTTGAGACATTTTAGACCCTTTTGTGATTTTCGAAAAAACTTGGTTACACAAAAACACCAAAGTGCTTAAAATAGCTTCAAATCGCATTTGGAGACGTTTTAGACCAATTTGTGATTTTCGAAAAAACTTGTTAACATAAAAACACCAAAGTGTTTAGAATAGCTTCAAATCACATTTGGAGACGTTTTAGACCATTTTGTGATTTTCGAAAAAACTTGTTAACATAAAAACACCAAAGTGCTTAGAAAAGCTTCAAATCGCATTTGGAGACATTTTAGACCATTTTGTGATATTCAAAAAAACTCGTTACCATAAAAACACCAAAGTGCTTAGAATAGCTTCAAATCGCATTTGGAGACGTTTTACACCATTTTGTAATTTTCTAAAAAAGTTGTTAACATAAAAACATCAAAGTGCTTAAAATCACATTAGAAACCGTTTTAGACCATTTTGAGCATTTCGATAAAACTTTTCACACAAAAACATCAAAGAGCACAAAATAGCTTAATATCGTATTTGAAAACGTTTTTGACCATTTTGAGCATTTCGACAAAAATTATTCACAAAAAACAGTAAAGTGTACAGAATAGCTTCAAATCGCATTTGGAGACGTTTTAGACCATTTTGTGATTTTCGAAAAAACTTGTTAACATAAAAACACCAAATTGCTTAGAATAGCTTAAAATCGCATTTGGAGACGTTTTACACCATTTTGTGATTTTCGAAAAAACTTGTTAACATAAAAACACCAAATTGCTTAGAATAGCTTAAAATCGCATTTGGAGACGTTTTACACCATTTTGTGATTTTCGAAAAAACTTGTTAACATAAAAACACCAAAGTGCTTAGAATAGCTTCAAATCGCATTTGGAGACTTTTACACCATTTTGTGATTTTCGAAAAAACTTGTTAACATAAAAACACCAAAGTGCTTAGAATAGCTTCAAATCGCATTTGGAGACGTTTTAGACCATTTTGTGACTTTCGAAAAAACTTGTTAACAAAAAAAACATCAAAGTGTACAGAATAGCTTCAAATCGCATTTTGAGACATTTTAGACCCTTTTGTGATTTTCGAAAAAACTTGGTTACACAAAAACACCAAAGTGCTTAAAATAGCTTCAAATCGCATTTGGAGACGTTTTAGACCAATTTGTGATTTTCGAAAAAACTTGTTAACATAAAAACACCAAAGTGTTTAGAATAGCTTCAAATCACATTTGGAGACGTTTTAGACCATTTTGTGATTTTCGAAAAAACTTGTTAACATAAAAACACCAAAGTGCTTAGAAAAGCTTCAAATCGCATTTGGAGACATTTTAGACCATTTTGTGATATTCAAAAAAACTCGTTACCATAAAAACACCAAAGTGCTTAGAATAGCTTCAAATCGCATTTGGAGACGTTTTACACCATTTTGTAATTTTCTAAAAAAGTTGTTAACATAAAAACATCAAAGTGCTTAAAATCACATTAGAAACCGTTTTAGACCATTTTGAGCATTTCGATAAAACTTTTCACACAAAAACATCAAAGAGCACAAAATAGCTTAATATAGTATTAAAAAACGTTTTTGACCATTTTGAGAATTTTGACAAAAATTATTCACACAAAACAGCAAAGTGTACAGAATAGCTTCAAATCGCATTTGGAGACGTTTTAGACCATTTTGTGATTTTCGAAATAACTCGTTACCATAAAAACACTAAAGTGCTTAGAAAAGCTTCAAATCGCATTTGGAGACATTTTAGACCATTTTGTGATATTCAAAAAAACTCGTTACCATAAAAACACCAAAGTGCTTAGAATTACTTCAAATCGCATTTGGAGACGTTTTAGACCATTTTGTGATTTTCTAAAAAAGTTGTTAACATAAAAACATCAAAGTGCTTAAAATCACATTAGAAACCGTTTTAGACCATTTTGAGCATTTCGATAAAACTTTTCACACAAAAACATCAAAGAGCACAAAATAGCTTAATATCGTATTTAAAAACGTTTTTGACCATTTTGAGCATTTCGACAAAAATTATTCACACAAAACAGCAAAGTGTACAGAATAGCTTCAAATCGCATTTGGTGACATTTTCGACCATTTTGTGATTTTCGAAAAAACTTGTTAACATAAAAACACCAAATTGCTTAGAATAGCTTAAAATCGCATTTGGAGACGTTTTAGACCATTTTGTGATTTTCGAAAAAACTTGTAAACATAAAAACACCAAAGTGCTTAGAAAAGCTTCAAATCGCATTTTGAGACATTTTAGACCATTTTGTGATTTTCGAAAAAACTTGTTAACATAAAAACACCAAAGTGCTTAGAATAGTTTAAAATCGCATTTGGAGATGTTTTAGACAATTTTGTGATTTTCGAAATAAATTACCATAAAAACACCAAAGTGCTTCAAATCGCATTTGGCGACGTTTTAGACCATTTTGTGATTTTCGAAAAAACTTGTAAACATAAAAACACCAAAGTGCTAAGAATAGCTTGAAATCGCATTTGGAGACATTTTAGACCATTTTGTGATTTTCGAAAAAACTCGTTAACATAAAAACATCAAAGTGCTTAAAATCACATTAGAAACCGTTTTAGACCATTTTGAGCATTTCTATAAAACTTTTCACACAAAAACATCAAAGAGCACAAAATAGCTTAATATCGTTTTTAAAAACGTTTTTGACCATTTTGAGCATTTCGACAAAAATTATTCACACAAAACAGCAAAGTGTACAGAATAGCTTCAAATCGCATTTGGAGACGTTTTAGACCATTTTGTGATTTTCGAAAAAACTTGTTAACATAAAAACACCAAAGTGCTTAGAATAGCTTCAAATCGCATTTGGAGCCGTTTTAGACCATTTTGTGATTTTCGAAAAAAACTTGTAAACATAAAAACACCAAAGTGCTTAGAAAATCTTCAAATCGCATTTGGAGACATTTTAGACCATTTTGTGATATTCAAAAAAACTCGTTACCATAAAAACACCAAAGTGCTTAGAATTGCTTCAAATCGCATTTGGAGACGTTTTAGACCATTTTGTGATTTTCTAAAAAAGTTGTTAACATAAAAACATCAAAGTGCTTAAAATCACATTAGAAACCGTTTTAGACCATTTTGTGATTTTCTAAAAAAGTTGTTAACATAAAAACACCAAAGTGCTTAGAATAGCTTCAAATCGAATTTGGAGACGTTTTAGACCATTTTGTGATTTTCGAAAAAACTCCTAAACATAAAAACACCAAAGTAAGCTTAGAAAAGCTTCAAATCGCATTTGGAGACGTTTTAGACCATTTTGTGATTTTCGAAAAAACTTGTTAACATAAAAACACCAAATTGCTTAGAATAGCTTAAAATCGCATTTGGAGACGTTTTAGACCATTTTGTGATTTTCGAAAAAACTTGTTAACATAAAAACACCAAAGTGCTAAGAATAGCTTGAAATCGCATTTGGAGACATTTTAGACCATTTTGTGATTTTCGAAAAAATTCGTTAACATAAAAACATCAAAGTGCTTAAAATCACATTAGAAACCGTTTTAGAACATTTTGAGCATTTCGATAAAACTTTTCACACAAAAACATCAAAGAGCACAAAATAGCTTAATATCGTATTTAAAAACGTTTTTGACCATTTTGAGCATTTCGACAAAAATTATTCACAAAAAACAGTAAAGTGTACAGAATAGCTTCAAATCGCATTTGGAGACGTTTTAGAGCATTTTGTGATTTTCGAAAAAACTTGTTAACATAAAAACACCAAAGTGCTTAGAATAGCTTCAAATCGCATTTGGAGACGTTTTAGACCATTTTGTGACTTTCGAAAAACTTGTTAACATAAAAACATCAAAGTGTACAGAATAGCTTCAAATCGCATTTTGAGACATTTTAGACCCTTTTGTGATTTTCGAAAAAACTTGGTTACACAAAAACACCAAAGTGCTTAAAATAGCCTCAAATCGCATTTGGAGCCGTTTTAGACCATTTTGTGATTTTCGAAAAAACTTGTAAACATAAAAACACCAAAGTGCTTAGAAAAGCTTCAAATCGCATTTGGAGACATTTTAGACCATTTTGTGATTTTCGAAAAAACTTGTTAACATAAAAACACCAAAGTGCTTAGAATAGCTTCAAATCGCATTTGGAGCCGTTTTAGACCATTTTGTGATTTTCGAAAAAAACTTGTAAACATAAAAACACCAAAGTGCTTAGAAAAGCTTCAAATCGCATTTGGAGACATTTTAGACCATTTTGTGATATTCAAAAAAACTCGTTACCATAAAAACACCAAAGTGCTTAGAATTGCTTCAAATCGCATTTGGAGACGTTTTAGACCATTTTGTGATTTTCTAAAAAAGTTGTTAACATAAAAACATCAAAGTGCTTAAAATCACATTAGAAACCGTTTTAGACCATTTTGTGATTTTCTAAAAAAGTTGTTAACATAAAAACATCAAAGTGCTTAAAATCACATTAGAAACCGTTTTAGACCATTTTGTGATTTTCTAAAAAAGTTGTTAACATAAAAACACCAAAGTGCTTAGAATAGCTTAGTTGTAGCTTAATATCGTTTTTAAAAACGTTTTTGACCATTTTGAGCATTTCGACAAAAATTATTCACAAAAAACAGTAAAGTGTACAGAATAGCTTCAAATCGCATTTGGAGACGTTTTAGACCATTTTGTGACTTTCGAAAAACTTGTTAACATAAAAACATCAAAGTGTACAGAATAGCTTCAAATCGCATTTTGAGACATTTTAGACCCTTTTGTGATTTTCGAAAAAACTTGGTTACACAAAAACACCAAAGTGCTTAAAATAGCTTCAAATCGCATTTGGAGCCGTTTTAGACCATTTTGTGATTTTCGAAAAAACTTGTAAACATAAAAACACCAAAGTCCTTAGAAAAGCTTCAAATCGCATTTGGAGACATTTTAGACCATTTTGTGATATTCAAAAAAACTCGTTACCATAAAAACACCAAAGTGCTTAGAATTGCTTCAAATCGCATTTGGAGACGTTTTAGACCATTTTGTGATTTTCTAAAAAAGTTGTTAACATAAAAACATCAAAGTGCTTAAAATCACATTAGAAACCGTTTTAGACCATTTTGTGATTTTCTAAAAAAGTTGTTAACATAAAAACACCAAAGTGCTTAGAATAGCTTCAAATCGCATTTGGAGACGTTTTAGACCATTTTGTGATTTTCGAAAAAACTTGTTAACATAAAAACACCAAATTGCTTAGAATAGCTTCAAATCGCATTTGGAGACGTTTCAGACCATTTTGTGATTTTCGAAAAAACTTGTTAACATAAAAACACCAAAGTGCTTAGAATAGCTTAAAAATCGCATTTGGAGCCGTTTTAGACCATTTTGTGATTTTCAAAAAAAACTTGTAAACATAAAAACACCAAAGTGCTTAGAAAAGCTTCAAATCGCATTTGGAGACATTTTAGACCATTTTGTGATATTCAAAAAAACTCGTTACCATAAAAACACCAAAGTGCTTAGAATTGCTTCAAATCGCATTTGGAGACGTTTTAGACCATTTTGTGATTTTCTAAAGAAGTTGTTAACATAAAAACATCAAAGTGCTTAAAATCACATTAGAAACCGTTTTAGACCATTTTGTGATTTTCTAAAAAAGTTGTTAACATAAAAACACCAAAGTGCTTAGAATAGCTTCAAATCGAATTTGGAGACGTTTTAGACCATTTTGTGATTTTCGAAAAAACTCCTAAACATAAAAACACCAAAGTAAGCTTAGAAAAGCTTCAAATCGCATTTGGAGACGTTTTAGACCATTTTGTGATTTTCGAAAAAACTTGTTAACATAAAAACACCAAATTGCTTAGAATAGCTTAAAATCGCATTTGGAGACGTTTTAGACCATTTTGTGATTTTCGAAAAAACTTGTTAACATAAAAACACCAAAGTGCTAAGAATAGCTTGAAATCGCATTTGGAGACATTTTAGACCATTTTGTGATTTTCGAAAAAAATCGTTAACATAAAAACATCAAAGTGCTTAAAATCACATTAGAAACCGTTTTAGAACATTTTGAGCATTTCGATAAAACTTTTCACACAAAAACATCAAAGAGCACAAAATAGCTTAATATCGTATTTAAAAACGTTTTTGACCATTTTGAGCATTTCGACAAAAATTATTCACAAAAAACAGTAAAGTGTACAGAATAGCTTCAAATCGCATTTGGAGACGTTTTAGAGCATTTTGTGATTTTCGAAAAAACTTGTTAACATAAAAACACCAAAGTGCTTAGAATAGCTTCAAATCGCATTTGGAGACGTTTTAGACCATTTTGTGACTTTCGAAAAACTTGTTAACATAAAAACATCAAAGTGTACAGAATAGCTTCAAATCGCATTTTGAGACATTTTAGACCCTTTTGTGATTTTCGAAAAAACTTGGTTACACAAAAACACCAAAGTGCTTAAAATAGCTTCAAATCGCATTTGGAGCCGTTTTAGACCATTTTGTGATTTTCGAAAAAACTTGTAAACATAAAAACACCAAAGTGCTTAGAAAAGCTTCAAATCGCATTTGGAGACATTTTAGACCATTTTGTGATATTCAAAAAAACTCGTTACCATAAAAACACCAAAGTGCTTAGAATTGCTTCAAATCGCATTTGGAGACGTTTTAGACCATTTTGTGATTTTCTAAAAAAGTATTTAACATAAAAACATCAAAGTGCTTAAAATCACATTAGAAACCGTTTTAGACCATTTTGTGATTTTCTAAAAAAGTTGTTAACATAAAAACACCAAAGTGCTTAGAATAGCTTCAAATCGCATTTGGAGACGTTTTAGACCATTTTGTGATTTTCGAAAAAACTTGTTAACATAAAAACACCAAATTGCTTAGAATAGCTTCAAATCGCATTTGGAGACGTTTTAGACCATTTTGTGATTTTCGAAAAAACTTGTAAACTTAAAAACACCAAAGTGCTTAGAAAAGCTTCAAATCGCATTTGGAGACATTTTAGACCATTTTGTGATTTTCGAAAAAACTTGTTAACATAAAAACACCAAAGTGCTTAGAATAGCTTCAAATCGCATTTGGAGCCGTTTTAGACCATTTTGTGATTTTCGAAAAAAACTTGTAAACATAAAAACACCAAAGTGCTTAGAAAAGCTTCAAATCGCATTTGGAGACATTTTAGACCATTTTGTGATATTCAAAAAAACTCGTTACCATAAAAACACCAAAGTGCTTAGAATTGCTTCAAATCGCATTTGGAGACGTTTTAGACCATTTTGTGATTTTCTAAAAAAGTTGTTAACATAAAAACATCAAAGTGCTTAAAATCACATTAGAAACCGTTTTAGACCATTTTGTGATTTTCTAAAAAAGTTGTTAACATAAAAACACCAAAGTGCTTAGAATAGCTTCAAATCGAATTTGGAGACGTTTTAGACCATTTTGTGATTTTCGAAAAAACTCCTAAACATAAAAACACCAAAGTAAGCTTAGAAAAGCTTCAAATCGCATTTGGAGACGTTTTAGACCATTTTGTGATTTTCGAAAAAACTTGTTAACATAAAAACACTAAATTGCTTAGAATAGCTTAAAATCGCATTTGGAGACGTTTTAGACCATTTTGTGATTTTCGAAAAAACTTGTTAACATAAAAACACCAAAGTGCTAAGAATAGCTTGAAATCGCATTTGGAGACATTTTAGACCATTTTGTGATTTTCGAAAAAAATCGTTAACATAAAAACATCAAAGTGCTTAAAATCACATTAGAAACCGTTTTAGAACATTTTGAGCATTTCGATAAAACTTTTCACACAAAAACATCAAAGAGCACAAAATAGCTTAATATCGTATTTAAAAACGTTTTTGACCATTTTGAGCATTTCGACAAAAATTATTCACAAAAAACAGTAAAGTGTACAGAATAGCTTCAAATCGCATTTGGAGACGTTTTAGAGCATTTTGTGATTTTCGAAAAAACTTGTTAACATAAAAACACCAAAGTGCTTAGAATAGCTTCAAATCGCATTTGGAGACGTTTTAGACCATTTTGTGACTTTCGAAAAACTTGTTAACATAAAAACATCAAAGTGTACAGAATAGCTTCAAATCGCATTTTGAGACATTTTAGACCCTTTTGTGATTTTCGAAAAAACTTGGTTACACAAAAACACCAAAGTGCTTAAAATAGCGTCAAATCGCATTTGGAGCCGTTTTAGACCATTTTGTGATTTTCGAAAAAACTTGTAAACATAAAAACACCAAAGTGCTTAGAAAAGCTTCAAATCGCATTTGGAGACATTTTAGACCATTTTGTGATATTCAAAAAAACTCGTTACCATAAAAACACCAAAGTGCTTAGAATTGCTTCAAATCGCATTTGGAGACGTTTTAGACCATTTTGTGATTTTCTAAAAAAGTTGTTAACATAAAAACATCAAAGTGCTTAAAATCACATTAGAAACCGTTTTAGACCATTTTGTGATTTTCGAAAAAACTTGTAAACATAAAAACACCAAAGTGCTTAGAATAGCTTCAAATCGCATTTGGAGACATTTTAGACCATTTTGTGATTTTCGAAAAAACTTGTTAACATAAAAACACCAAAGTGCTTAGAATAGCTTAAAATCGCATTTGGAGATGTTTTAGACAATTTTGTGATTTTCGAAATAAATTACCATAAAAACACCAAAGTGCTTAGAATAGCTTCAAATCGCATTTGGAGACGTTTTAGACCATTTTGTGATTTTCGAAAAAACTTGTTAACATAAAAACACCAAATTGCTTAGAATAGCTTCAAATCGCATTTGGAGACGTTTTAGACCATTTTGTGTTTTTCGAAAAAAACTAGTTAACATAAAACACCAAAGTGCTCAGAATAGCTTGAAATCGCATTTGGAGACATTTTAGACCATTTTGTGATTTTCGAAAAAATTCGTTAACATAAAAACATCAAAGTGCTTAAAATCACATTAGAAACCGTTTTAGAACATTTTAAGCATTTCGATAAAACTTTTCACACAAAAACATCAAAGAGTACAAAATAGCTTAATATCGTATTTGAAAACGTTTTTGACCATTTTGAGCATTTCGACAAAAATTATTCACAAAAAACAGTAAAGTGTACAGAATAGCTTCAAATCGCATTTGGAGACGTTTTAGACCATTTTGTGATTTTCGAAAAAACTTGTTAACATAAAAACACCAAATTGCTTAGAATAGCTTAAAATCGCATTTGGAGACGTTTTACACCATTTTGTGATTTTCGAAAAAACTTGTTAACATAAAAACACCAAAGTGCTTACAATAGCTTCAAATCGCATTTGGAGACGTTTTACACCATTTTGTGATTTTCGAAAAAACTTGTTAACATAAAAACACCAAAGTGCTTAGAATAGCTTCAAATCGCATTTGGAGACGTTTTAGACTATTTTTGTGATTTTCGAAAAAACTTGTTAACATAAAAACACCAAAGTGCTTAGAATAGCTTAAAATCGCATTTGGAGATGTTTTAGACCATTTTGTGATTTTCGAAATAAATTACCATAAAAACACCGAAGTGCTTAGAATAGCTTCAAATCGCATTTGGAGACGTTTTAGACCATTTTGTGACTTTCGAAAAAACTTGTTAACATAAAAACATCAAAGTGTACAGAATAGCTTCAAATCGCATTTTGAGACATTTTAGACCCTTTTGTGATTTTCGAAAAAACTTGGTTACACAAAAACACCAAAGTGCTTAAAATAGCTTCAAATCGCATTTGGAGACGTTTTAGACCATTTTGTAATTTTCGAAAAAACTCGTTAACATAAAAACATCAAAGTGCTTAAAATACCTTAAAATCGCATTTGGAGACGTTTTATACCATTTTGTGAATTTCGAAAAAACTTGTTAACATAAAAACACCAAAGTGCTTAGAATAGCTTCAAATCGCATTTTGGAGACGTTTTAGACCATTTTGTGATTTTCGAAAAAACTTGTTAACATAAAAAACACCAAAGTGCTTAGAATTGCTTCAAATCGCATTTGGAGACGTTTTAGACCATTTTGTAATTTTCTAAAAAAGTTGTTAACATAAAAACATCAAAGTGCTTAAAATCACATTAGAAACCGTTTTAGACCATTTTGAGCATTTCGAAAAAACTTTTCACACAAAAACATCAAAGAACACAAAATAGCTTAATATAGTATTTAAAAACGTTTTTGACCATTTTGAGCATTTTGACAAAAATTATTCACACAAAACAGCAAAGTGTACAGAATAGCTTCAAATCGCATTTGGAGACGTTTTAGACCATTTTGTGATTTTCGAAAAAAACTTGTAAACATAAAAACACCAAAGTTCTTAGAAAAGCTTCAAATCGCATTTGGAGACATTTTAGACCATTTTGTGATTTTCGAAAAAACTTGTTAACATAAAAACACAAAAATGCTTAGAATAGCTTCAGATCGCATTTGGAAACGTTTTAGACCATTTTGTGATTTTCGAAAAAACTTGTTAACATAAAAACACCAAATTGCTTAGAATAGCTTCAAATCGCATTTGGAGACGTTTTACACCATTTTGTAATTTTCTAAAAAAGTTGTTAACATAAAAACATCAAAGTGCTTAAAATCACATTAGAAACCGTTTTAGACCATTTTGAGCATTTCGATAAAACTTTTCACACAAAAACATCAAAGAGCACAAAATAGCTTAATATAGTATTTAAAAACGTTTTTGACCATTTTGAGCATTTTGACAAAAATTATTCACACAAAACAGCAAAGTGCTTCAAATAGCTTCAAATCGCATTTGAAGCCGTTTTAGACCATTTTGTGATTTTCGAAAAAACTTGTAAACATAAAAACACCAAAGTGCTTAGAAAAGCTTCAAATCGCATTTGGAGAAATTTTAGACCATTTTGTGATATTCAAAAAAACTCGTTACCATAAAAACACCAAAGTGCTTAGAATTGCTTCAAATCGCATTTGGAGACGTTTTAGACCATTTTGTGATTTTCTAAAAAAGTTGTTAACATAAAAACATCAAAGTGCTTAAAATCACATTAGAAACCGTTTTAGACCATTTTGTGATTTTCTAAAAAAGTTGTTAACATAAAAACACCAAAGTGCTTAGAGTAGCTTCAAATCGCATTTGGAGACGTTTTAGACCATTTTGTGATTTTCGAAAAAACTTGTTAACATAAAAACACCAAAGTGCTAAGAATAGCTTGAAATCGCATTTGGAGACATTTTAGACCATTTTGTGATTTTCTAAAAAAGTTGTTAAAATAAAAACATCAAAGTGCTTAAAATCACATTAGAAACCGTTTTAGACCATTTTGAGCATTTCGATAAAACTTTTCACACAAAAACATCAAAGAGCACAAAATAGCTTAATATCGTATTTAAAAACGTTTTTGACCATTTTGAGCATTTCGACAAAAATTATTCACAAAAAACAGTAAAGTGTACAGAATAGCTTCAAATCGCATTTGGAGACGTTTTAGACCATTTTGTGATTTTCGAAAAAACTTGTTAACATAAAAACACCAAAGTGCTTAAAATAGCTTCAAATCGCATTTGGAGACGTTTTAGACCATTTTGTGATTTTCGAAAAAACTTGTTAACATAAAAACACCAAAGTGCTTAGAATTGCTTCAAATCGCATTTGGATACGTTTTAGACCATTTTGTGACTTTCGAAAAAACTTGTTAACATAAAAACATCAAAGTGTACAGAATAGCTTCAAATCGCATTTTGAGACATTTAGACCCTTTTGTGATTTTCGAAAAAACTTGGTTACACAAAAACACCAAAGTGCTTAAAATAGCTTCAAATCGCATTTGGAGACGTTTTAGACCATTTTGTGACTTTCGAAAAACTTGTTAACATAAAAACATCAAAGTGTACAGAATAGCTTCAAATCGCATTTTGAGACATTTTAGACCATTTTGTAATTTTCGAAAAAACTTGTTAACATAAAAACACAAAAGTGCTTAGAATATCTTAAAATCGCATTTGGAGACGTTTTATACCATTTTGTGATTTTCGAAAAAACTTGTTAACATAAAAACACCAAAGTGCTTAGAATAGCTTCAAATCGCATTTGGAGACGTTTTAGACCATTTTGTGATTTTCGAAAAAACTTGTTAACATAAAAACACCAAAGTGCTTAGAATAGCTTCAAATCGCATTTGGAGACGTTTTAGACCATTTTGTGATTTTCGAAAAAACTCGTTAACATAAAAACATCAAAGTGCTTAAAATACCTTCAAATCGCATTTGGAGACGTTTTATACCATTTTGTGATTTTCGAAAAAACTTGTTAACATAAAAACACCAAAGTGCTTAGAATAGCTTCAAATCGCATTTGGAGACGTTTTAGACCATTTTGTGATTCTCGAAAAAACTTGTTAACATAAAAACACCAAATTGCTTAGAATAGCTTCAAATCGCATTTGGAGACGTTTTACACCATTTTGTAATTTTCTAAAAAAGTTGTTAACATAAAAACATCAAAGTGCTTAAAATCACAGTAGAAAACGTTTTAGACCATTTTGAGCATTTCGATAAAACTTTTCACACAAAAACATAAAAGAGCACAAAATAGCTTAATATAGTATTTAAAAACGTTTTTGACCATTTTGAGCATTTTGACAAAAATTATTCACACAAAACAGCAAAGTGTACAGAATAGCTTCAAATCGCATTTGGAGACGTTTTAGAACATTTTGTGATTTTCGAAATAACTCGTTACCATAAAAACACCAAAGTGCTTAGAAAAGCTTCAAATCGCATTTGGAGACATTTTAGACCATTTTGTGATATTCAAAAAAACTCGTTACCATAAAAACACCAAAGTGCTTAGAATTGCTTCAAATCGCATTTGGAGACGTTTTAGACCATTTTGTGATTTTCTAAAAAAGTTGTCAACATAAAAACATCAAAGTGCTTAAAATCACATTAGAAACCGTTTTAGACCATTTTGAGCATTTCGATAAAACTTACCACACAAAAACATCAAAGAGCACAAAATAGCTTAATATCGTATTCAAAAACGTTTTTGACCATTTTGAGCATTTCGACAAAAATTATTCACACAAAACAGCAAAGTGTACAGAATAGCTTCAAATCGCATTTGGAGACGTTTTAGACCATTTTGTGATTTTCGAAAAAACTTGTTAACATAAAAACACCAAATTGCTTAGAATAGCTTAAAATCGCATTTGGAGACGTTTTAGACCATTTTGTGATTTTCGAAAAAACTTGTTAACATAAAAACACCAAAGTGCTTAGAATAGCTTCAAATCGCATTTGGATACGTTTTAGACCATTTTGTGATTTTCGAAAAAACTTGTTAACATAAAAACACCAAAGTGCTTAGAATAGCTTCTAATCGCATTTGGATACGTTTTAGACCATTTTGTGACTTTCGAAAAAACTTGTTAACATAAAAACATCAAAGTGTACAGAATAGCTTCAAATCGCATTTTGAGACATTTTAGACCCTTTTGTGATTTTCGAAAAAACTTGGTTACACAAAAATACCAAAGTGCTTAAAATAGCTTCAAATCGCATTTGGAGACGTTTTAGACCAATTTGTGATTTTCGAAAAAACTTTTTAACATAAAAACACCAAAGTGTTTAGAATAGCTTCAAATCACATTTGGAGACGTTTTAGCCCATTTTGTGATTTTCGAAAAAACTTGTTAACATAAAAACACCAAAGTGCTTAAAATCACATTAGAAACCGTTTTAGACCATTTTGAGCATTTCGATAAAACTTTTCACACAAAAACATCAAAGAGCACAAAATAGCTTAATATCGTATTTAAAAACGTTTTTGACCATTTTGAGCATTTCAACAAAAATTATTCACACAAAACAGCAAAGTGTACAGAATAGCTTCAAATCGCATTTGGAGACGTTTTAGACCATTTTGTGATTTTCGAAAAAACTTGTTAACATAAAAACACCAAAGTGCTTAGAATAGCTTAAAATCGCATTTTGTGACATTTTCGACCATTTTGTGATTTTCGAAATAAATTACCATAAAAACAGCAAAGTGTACAGAATAGCTTCAAATCGCATTTGGAGACATTTTAGACCCTTTTGTGATTTTCGAAAAAACTTGGTTACACAAAAACACCAAAGTGCTTAAAATAGTTTCAAATCGCATTTGGAGACGTTTTAGACCATTTTGTGATTTTCGAAAAAACTCGTTAACATAAAAACATCAAAGTGCTTAAAATACCTTAAAATCGCATTTGGAGACGTTTTATACCATTTTGTGATTTTCGAAAAAACTTGTTAACATAAAAACACCAAAGTGCTTAGAATAGCTTCAAATCGCATTTAGAGACGTTTTACACCATTTTGTGATTTTCGAAAAAACTTGTTAACATAAAAACACCAAAGTGCTTAGAATAGCTTCAAATCGCATTTGGATACGTTTTAGACCATTTTGTGACTTTCGAAAAAACTTGTTAACATAAAAACATCAAAGTGTACAGAATAGCTTCAAATTGCATTTTGAGAAATTTTAGACCCTTTTGTGATTTTCGAAAAAAACTTGTAAACATAAAAACACCAAAGTGCTTAGAAAAGCTTCAAATCGCATTTGGAGACATTTTAGACCATTTTGTGATTTTCGAGAAAACTTGTTAACATAAAAACACAAAAGTGCTTAGAATAGCTTCAGATCGCATTTGGAGACGTTTTAGACCATTTTGTGATTTTCGAAAAAACTTGTTAACATAAAAACACCAAATTGCTTAGAATAGCTTCAAATCGCATTTGGAGACGTTTTACACCATTTTGTAATTTTCTAAAAAAGTTGTTAACATAAAAACATCAAAGTGCTTAAAATCACATTAGAAACCGTTTTAGACCATTTTGAGCATTTCGATAAAACTTTTCACACAAAAACATCAAAGAGCACAAAATAGCTTAATATAGTATTTAAAAACGTTTTTGACCATTTTGAGCATTTTGACAAAAATTATTCACACAAAACAGCAAAGTGCTTAAAATAGCTTCAAATTGCATTTGGAGCCGTTTTAGACCATTTTGTGATTTTCGAAAAAACTTGTAAACATAAAAACACCAAAGTGCTTAGAAAAGCTTCAAATCGCATTTGGAGACATTTTAGACCATTTTGTGATATTCAAAAAAACTCGTTACCATAAAAACACCAAAGTGCTTAGAATTGCTTCAAATCGCATTTGGAGACGTTTTAGACCATTTTGTGATTTTCTAAAAAAGTTGTTAACATAAAAACATCAAAGTGCTTAAAATCACATTAGAAACCGTTTTAGACCATTTTGAGCATTTCGATAAAACTTACCACACAAAAACATCAAAGAGCACAAAATAGCTTAATATCGTATTCAAAAACGTTTTTGACCATTTTGAGCATTTCGACAAAAATTATTCACACAAAACAGCAAAGTGTACAGAATAGCTTCAAATCGCATTTGGAGACGTTTTAGACCATTTTGTGATTTTCGAAAAAACTTGTTAACATAAAAACACCAAATTGCTTAGAATAGCTTAAAATCGCATTTGGAGACGTTTTACACCATTTTGTGATTTTCGAAAAAACTTGTTAACAAAAAAACACCAAAGTGCTTAGAATAGCTTCAAATCGCATTTGGAGACGTTTTACACCATTTTGTGATTTTCGAAAAAAACTTGTTAACATAAAAACAACAAATTGTTTAGAATAGCTTAAAATCGCATTTGGAAACGTTTTACACCATTTTGTGATTTTCGAAAAAACTTGTTAACATAAAAACACCAAAGTGCTTAGAATAGCTTCAAATCACATTTGGAGACGTTTTACACCATTTTGTGATTTTCGAAAAAAATTATTCACACAAAACAGCAAAGTGTACAGAATAGCTTCAAATCGCATTTTGAGACATTTTAGACCATTTTGTGATTTTCAAAAAAACTTGTTAACATAAAAACACCAAAGGGCTTAGAATAGCTTCAAATCGCATTTTGTGACATTTTCGACCATTTTGTGATTTTCGAAAAAACTTGTTAACATAAAAACACTAAATTGCTTAGAATAGCTTAAAATCGCATTTGGAAACGTTTTATACCATTTTGTGATTTTCGAAAAAACTTGTTAACATAAAAACACCAAAGTGCTTAGAATAGCTTCAAATCGCATTTGGAGACGTTTTAGACCATTTTGTGATTTTCGAAAAAACTTGTTAACATAAAAACACCAAAGTGCTTAGAATACCTTAAAATCGCATTTGGAGACGTTTTATACCATTTTGTGATTTTCGAAAAAACTTGTTAACATAAAAACACCAAAGTGCTTAGAATAGCTTCAAATCGCATTTGGAGACGTTTTAGACCATTTTGTGATTTTCGAAAAAACTTGTTAACATAAAAACACCAAAGTGCTTAGAATTGCTTCAAATAGCATTTGGATACGTTTTAGACCATTTTGTGACTTTCGAAAAAACTTGTTAACATAAAAACATCAAAGTGTACAGAATAGCTTCAAATCGCATTTTGAGACATTTTAGACCCTTTTGTGATTTTCGACAAAAACTTGGTTACACAAAAACACCAAAGTGCTTAAAATAGCTTCAAATCGCATTTGGAGACGTTTTAGACCATTTTGTGACTTTCGAAAAACTTGTTAACATAAAAACATCAAAGTGTACAGAATAGCTTCAAATCGCATTTTGAGACATTTTAGACCATTTCGTAATTTTCGAAAAAACTTGTTAACATAAAAACACAAAAGTACTTAGAATAGCTTAAAATCGCATTTGGAGACGTTTTATACCATTTTGTGATTTTCGAAAAAAACTTGTTAACATAAAAACACCAAAGTGCTTAGAATAGCTTCAAATCGCATTTGGAGACGTTTTAGACCATTTTGTGATTTTCGAAAAAACTCGTTAACATAAAAACATCAAAGTGCTTAAAATACCTTAAAATCGCATTTAGAGACGTTTTATAACATTTTGTGATTTTGGAAAAAACTTGTTAACATAAAAACACCAAAGTGCTTAGAATAGCTTCAAATCGCATTTGGAGACGTTTTAGACCATTTTGTGATTTTCGAAAAAACTTGTTAACATAAAAACACCAAATTGCTTAGAATAGCTTCAATTCGCATTTGGAGACGTTTTACACCATTTTGTAATTTTCTAAAAAAGTTGTTAACATAAAAACATCAAAGTGCTTAAAATCACAATAGAAACCGTTTTAGACCATTTTGAGCATTTCGATAAAACTTTTCACACAAAAACATCAAAGAGCACAAAATAGCTTAATATCGTATTTAAAAACGTTTTTGACCATTTTGAGCATTTCGACAAAAATTATTCACACAAAACAGCAAAGTGTACAGAATAGCTTCAAATCGCATTTGGAGACGTTTTAGACCATTTTGTGATTTTCGAAAAAACTTGTAAACATAAAATCACCAAAGTCCTTAGAAAATCTTCAAATCGCATTTGGAGACGTTTTATACCATTTTGTGATTTTCGAAAAAACTTGTTAACATAAAAACACCAAAGTGCTTAGAATAGCTTCAAATCGCATTTGTAGACTTTTTAGACCATTTTGTGATTTTCGAAAAAACTTGTTAACATAAAAACACCAAAGTGCTTAGAATACCTTAAAATCGCATTTGGAGACATTTTAGACAATTTTGTGATTTTCGAAAAAACTTGTTAGCATAAAAACACAAAAGTGCTTAGAATAGCTTCAAATCGCATTTGGAGACGTTTTAGACCATTTTGTGATTTTCGAAATAACTCGCTACCATAAAAACACCAAAGTGCTTAGAAAAGCTTCAAATCGCATTTGGAGACATTTTAGACCATTTTGTGATATTCAAAAAAACTCGTTACCATAAAAACACCAAAGTGCTTAGAATTGCTTCAAATCGCATTTGGAGACGTTTTAGACCATTTTGTGATTTTCTAAAAAAGTTGTTAACATAAAAACATCAAAGTGCTTAAAATCACATTAGAAACCGTTTTAGACCATTTTGAGCATTTCGATAAAACTTTTCACACAAAAACATCAAAGAGCACAAAATAGCTTAATATCGTATTTAAAAACGTTTTTGACCATTTTGAGCATTTCGACAAAAATTATTCACACAAAACAGCAAAGTGTACAGAATAGCTTCAAATCGCATTTGGAGACGTTTTAGACCATTTTGTGATTTTCGAAAAAACTTGTTAACATAAAAACACCAAAGTGCTTAGAAAAGCTTCAAATCGCATTTGGAGACATTTTAGACCATTTTGTGATATTCAAAAAAACTCGTTACCATAAAAACATCAAAGTGCTTAAAATCACAATAGAAACCGTTTTAGACCATTTTGAGCATTTCGATAAAACTTTTCACACAAAAACATCAAAGAGCACAAAATAGCTTAATATCGTATTTAAAAACGTTTTTGACCATTTTGAGCATTTCGACAAAAATTATTCACACAAAACAGCAAAGTGTACAGAATAGCTTCAAATCGCATTTGGAGACGTTTTAGACCATTTTGTGATTTTCGAAAAAACTTGTAAACATAAAATCACCAAAGTCCTTAGAAAATCTTCAAATCGCATTTGGAGACGTTTTATACCATTTTGTGATTTTCGAAAAAACTTGTTAACATAAAAACACCAAAGTGCTTAGAATACCTTAAAATCGCATTTGGAGACATTTTAGACAATTTTGTGATTTTCGAAAAAACTTGTTAGCATAAAAACACAAAAGTGCTTAGAATAGCTTCAAATCGCATTTGGAGACGTTTTAGACCATTTTGTGATTTTCGAAATAACTCGCTACCATAAAAACACCAAAGTGCTTAGAAAAGCTTCAAATCGCATTTGGAGACATTTTAGACCATTTTGTGATATTCAAAAAAACTCGTTACCATAAAAACACCAAAGTGCTTAGAATTGCTTCAAATCGCATTTGGAGACGTTTTAGACCATTTTGTGATTTTCTAAAAAAGTTGTTAACATAAAAACATCAAAGTGCTTAAAATCACATTAGAAACCGTTTTAGACCATTTTGAGCATTTCGATAAAACTTTTCACACAAAAACATCAAAGAGCACAAAATAGCTTAATATCGTATTTAAAAACGTTTTTGACCATTTTGAGCATTTCGACAAAAATTATTCACACAAAACAGCAAAGTGTACAGAATAGCTTCAAATCGCATTTGGAGACGTTTTAGACCATTTTGTGATTTTCGAAAAAACTTGTTAACATAAAAACACCAAAGTGCTTAGAAAAGCTTCAAATCGCATTTGGAGACATTTTAGACCATTTTGTGATATTCAAAAAAACTCGTTACCATAAAAACACCAAAGTGCTTAGAATTGCTTCAAATCGCATTTGGAGACGTTTTAGACCATTTTGTGATTTTCTAAAAAAGTTGTTAACATAAAAACATCAAAGTGCTTAAAATCACATTAGAAACCGTTTTAGACCATTTTGAGCATTTCGATAAAACTTTTCACACAAAAACATCAAAGAGCACAAAATAGCTTAATATCGTATTTAAAAACGTTTTTGACCATTTTGAGCATTTCGACAAAAATTATTCACACAAAACAGCAAAGTGCTTAGAATAGCTTCAAATCGCATTTGGAGACGTTTTAGACCATTTTGTGACTTTCGAAAAAACTTGTTAACAAAAAAACATCAAAGTGTACAGAATAGCTTCAAATCGCATTTTGAGACATTTTAGACCCTTTTGTGATTTTCGAAAAAACTTGGTTACACAAAAACACCAAAGTGCTTAAAATAGCTTCAAATCGCATTTGGAGACGTTTTAGACCAATTTGTGATTTTCGAAAAAACTTGTTAACATAATAACACCAAAGTGCTTAGAATAGCTTCAAATCGCATTTGGAGACGTTTTACACCATTTTGTGATTTTCGAAAAAACTTGTTAACATAAAAACACCAAAGTGCTTAGAATAGCTTCAAATCGCATTTGGAGACGTTTTAGACCATTTTGTGATATTCAAAAAAACTCGTTACCATAAAAACACCAAAGTGCTTAGAATTGCTTCAAATCGCATTTGGAGACGTTTTAGACCATTTTGTGATTTTCTAAAAAAGTTGTTAACATAAAAACATCAAAGTGCTTAAAATCACATTAGAAACCGTTTTAGACCATTTTGAGCATTTCGATAAAACTTTTCACACAAAAACATCAAAGAGCACAAAATAGCTTAATATCGTATTTAAAAACGTTTTTGACCATTTTGAGCATTTCGACAAAAATTATTCACACAAAACAGCAAAGTGTACAGAATAGCTTCAAATCGCATTTGGAGACGTTTTAGACCATTTTGTGATTTTCGAAAAAACTTGTTAACATAAAAACACCAAAGTGCTTAGAATACCTTAAAATCGCATTTGGAGACGTTTTATACCATTTTGTGATTTTCGAAAAAACTTGTTAACATAAAAACACCAAAGTGCTTAGAATTGCTTCAAATCGCATTTGGAGACGTTTTATACCATTTTGTGATTTTCGAAAAAACTTGTTAACATAAAAGCACCAAAGTGCTTAGAATTGCTTCAAATCGCATTTGGAGACGTTTTAGACCATTTTGTGATTTTCTAAAAAAGTTGTTAACATAAAAACATCAAAGTGCTTAAAATCACATTAGAAACTGTTTTAGACCATTTTGAGCATTTCGATAAAACTTTTCACACAAAAACATCAAAGAACACAAAATAGCTTAATATAGTATTTAAAAACGTTTTTGACCATTTTGAGCATTTCAACAAAAATTATTCACACAAAACAGCAAAGTGTACAGAATAGCTTCAAATCGCATTTGGAGACGTTTTAGACCATTTTGTGATTTTCGAAAAAACTTGTTAACATAAAAACACCAAATTGCTTAGAATAGCTTAAAATCGTATTTGGAGAAGTTTTACACCATTTTGTGATTTTCGAAAAAACTTGTTAACATAAAAACACCAAAGTGCTTAGAATAGCTTCAAATCGCATTTGGAGACGTTTTACACCATTTTGTGATTTTCGAAAAAACTTGTTAACATAAAAACACCAAAGTGCTTAGAATAGCTTCAAATCGCATTTGGAGACGTTTTAGACCATTTTGTGACTTTCGAAAAAACTTGTTAACAAAAAAACATCAAAGTGTACAGAATAGCTTCAAATCGCATTTTGAGACATTTTAGACCCTTTTGTGATTTTCGAAAAAACTTGGTTACACAAAAACACCAAAGTGCTTAAAATAGCTTCAAATCGCATTTGGAGACGTTTTAGACCAATTTGTGATTTTCGAAAAAACTTGTTAACATAATAACACCAAAGTGCTTAGAATAGCTTCAAATCGCATTTTGTGACATTTTCGACCATTTTGTGATTTTCGAAAAAACTTGTTAACATAAAAACACCAAATTGCTTAGAATAGCTTAAAATCGCATTTGGAGACGTTTTATACCATTTTGTGATTTTCGAAAAAACTTGTTAACATAAAAACACCAAAGTGCTTAGAATAGCTTCAAATCGCATTTGTAGACGTTTTAGACCATTTTGTGATTTTCGAAAAAACTTGTTAACATAAAATCACCAAAGTGCTTAGAATACCTTAAAATCGCATTTGGAGACGTTTTATACCATTTTGTGATTTTCGAAAAAACTTGTTAACATAAAAACACCAAAGTGCTTAGAATTGCTTCAAATCGCATTTGGAGACGTTTTAGACCATTTTGTGATTTTCTAAAAAAGTTGTTAACATAAAAACATCAAAGTTCTTAAAATCATTTCATTAGAAACCGTTTTAGACCATTTTGAGCATTTCGATAAAACTTTTCACACAAAAACATCAAAGAACACAAAATAGCTTAATATAGTTTTTAAAAACGTTTTTGACCATTTTGAGCATTTTGACAAAATTATTCACACAAAACAGCAAAGTGTACAGAATAGCTTCAAATCGCATTTGGAGACGTTTTAGACCATTTTGTGATTTTCGAAAAAACTTGTAAACATAAAAACACCAAAGTGCTTAGAAAATCTTCAAATCGCATTTGGAGACGTTTTATACCATTTTGTGATTTTCGAAAAAACTTGTTAACATAAAAACACCAAAGTGCTTAGAAGAGCTTCAAATCGCATTTGTAGACGTTTTAGACCATTTTGTGATTTTCGAAAAAACTTGTTAACATAAAAACACCAAAGTGCTTAGAATACCTTAAAATCGCATTTGGAGACATTTTAGACCATTTTGTGATTTTCGAAAAAACTTGTTAACATAAAAACACAAAAGTGCTTAGAATAGCTTCAAATCGCATTTGGAGACGTTTTAGACCATTTTGTGATTTTCGAAAAAACTTGTTAACATAAAAACACGAAATTGCTTAGAATAGCTTCAAATCGCATTTGGAGACGTTTTACACCATTTTGTAATTTTCTAAAAAAGTTGTTAACATAAAAACATCAAAGTGCTTAAAATCACATTAGAAACCGTTTTAGACCATTTTGAGCATTTCGATAAAACTTTTCACACAAAAACATCAAAGAGCACAAAATAGCTTAATATCGTATTTAAAAACGTTTTTGACCATTTTGAGCATTTCGACAAAAATTATTCTCACAAAACAGCAAAGTGTACAGAATAGCTTCAAATCGCATTTGGAGACGTTTTAGACCATTTTGTGATTTTCGAAAAAACTTGTTAACATAAAAACACCAAATTGCTTAGAATAGCTTAAAATCGCATTTGGAGACGTTTTACACCATTTTGTGATTTTCGAAAAAACTTGTTAACATAAAAACACCAAAGTGCTTAGAATAGCTTCAAATCGCATTTGGAGACGTTTTACACCATTTTGTGATTTTCGATAAAACTTGTTAACATAAAAACACCAAAGTGCTTAGAATAGCTTCAAATCGCATTTGGAGACTTTTTAGACCATTTTGTGACTTTCGAAAAAACTTGTTAACAAAAAAACATCAAAGTGTACAGAATAGCTTCAAATCGCATTTTGAGACATTTTAGACCCTTTTGTGATTTTCGAAAAAACTTGGTTACACAAAAACACCAAAGTGCTTAAAATAGCTTCAAATCGCATTTGGAGACGTTTTAGACCAATTTGTGATTTTCGAAAAAACTTGTTAACATAAAAACACCAAAGTGTTTAGAATAGCTTCAAATCACATTTGGAGACGTTTTAGACCATTTTGTGATTTTCGAAAAAACTTGTTAACATAAAAACACCAAAGTGCTTAGAAAAGCTTCAAATCGCATTTGGAGACATTTTAGACCATTTTGTGATTTTCGAAAAAACTTGTTAACATAAAAACACCAAAGTGCTTAAAATCACATTAGAAACCGTTTTAGACCATTTTGAGCATTTCGATAAAACTTTTCACACAAAAACATCAAAGAGCACAAAATAGCTTAATATCGTATTTAAAAACGTTTTTGACCATTTTGAGCATTTCAACAAAAATTATTCACACAAAACAGCAAAGTGTACAGAATAGCTTCAAATCGCATTTGGAGACGTTTTAGACCATTTTGTGATTTTCGAAAAAACTTGTTAACATAAAAACACCAAAGTGCTTAGAATTGCTTCAAATCGCATTTGGAGACGTTTTAGACCATTTTGTAATTTTCTAAAAAAGTTGTTAACATAAAAACATCAAAGTGCTTAAAATCACATTAGAAACCGTTTTAGACCATTTTGAGCATTTCGAAAAAACTTTTCACACAAAAACATCAAAGAACACAAAATAGCTTAATATAGTATTTAAAAACGTTTTTGACCATTTTGAGCATTTTGACAAAAATTATTCACACAAAACAGCAAAGTGTAAAGAATAGCTTCAAATCGCATTTTGAGACATTTTAGACAATTTTGTGATTTTCGAAAAAACTTGTTAACATAAAAACACAAAAGTGCTTAGAATAGCTTCAAATCGCATTTGGAGACGTTTTAGACCATTTTGTGATTTTCGAAAAAACTTGTTAACATAAAAACACAAAATTGCTTAGAATAGCTTCAAATCGCATTTGGAGACGTTTTACACCATTTTGTGATTTTCGAAAAAACTTGTTAACATAAAAACACCAAAGTGCTTAGAATAGCTTCAAATCGCATTTGGAGACGTTTTAGACCATTTTGTGATTTTCGAAAAAACTTGTTAACATAAAAACACCAAAGTGCTTAGAATAGCTTCAAATCGTATTTGGAGCCGTTTTAGACCATTTTGTGATTTTCGAAAAAACTTGTAAACATAAAAACACAAAAGTGCTTAGAAAAGCTTCAAATCGCATTTGGAGACGTTTTAGACCATTTTGTGATTTTCTAAAAAAGTTGTTAACATAAAAACATCAAAGTGCTTAAAATCACATTAGAAACCGTTTTAGACCATTTTGAGCATTTCGATAAAACTTTTCACACAAAAACATCAAAGAGCACAAAATAGCTTAATATCGTATTTAAAAACGTTTTTGACCATTTTGAGCATTTCGACAAAAATTATTCACACAAAACAGCAAAGTGTACAGAATAGCTTCAAATCGCATTTGGAGACGTTTTAGACCATTTTGTGATTTTCGAAAAAACTTGTTAACATAAAAACACCAAAGTGCTTAGAAAAGCTTCAAATCGCATTTGGAGACATTTTAGACCATTTTGTGATATTCAAAAAAACTCGTTACCATAAAAACACCAAAGTGCTTAGAATTGCTTCAAATCGCATTTGGAGACGTTTTAGACCATTTTGTGATTTTCTAAAAAACTTGTTAACATAAAAACACCAAAGTGCTTAGAATACCTTAAAATCGCATTTGGAGACGTTTTATACCACTTTGTGATTTTCGAAAAAACTTGTTAACATAAAAACACCAAAGTGCTTAGAATATCTTCAAATCGCATTTGGAGACGTTGTAGACCATTTTGTGATTTTCGAAAAAACGTGTTAACATAAAAACACCAAAGTGCTTAGAATTGCTTCAAATCGCATTTGGAGACGTTTTAGACCATTTTGTGATTTTCTAAAAAAGTTTTTAACATAAAAACATCAAAGTTCTTAAAATCACATTAGAAACCGTTTTAGACCATTTTGAGCATTTCGATAAAACTTTTCACATAAAAACATCAAAGAACACAAAATAGCTTAATATAGTATTTAAAAACGTTTTTGACCATTTTGAGCATTTTGACAAAAATTATTCACACAAAACAGCAAAGTGTACAGAATAGCTTCAAATCGCATTTGGAGACGTTTTAGACCATTTTGTAATTTTCGAAATAACTCGTTACCATAAAAACACCAAAGTGCTTAGAAAAGCTTCAAATCGCATTTGGAGACGTTTTAGACCAATTTGTGATTTTCGAAAAAACTTATTAACATAAAAACACCAAAGTGTTTAAAATAGCTTCAAATCACATTTGGAGACGTTTTAGACCATTTTGTGATTTTCGAAAAAACTTGTTAACATAAAAACACCAAAGTGCTTAAAATCACATTAGAAACCGTTTTAGACCATTTTGAGCATTTCGATAAAACTTTTCACACAAAAACATCAAAGAGCACAAAATAGCTTAATATCGTATTTAAAAACGTTTTTGACCATTTTGAGCATTTCGACAAAAATTATTCACACAAAACAGCAAAGTGTACAGAATAGCTTCAAATCGCATTTGGAGAGGTTTTAGACCATTTTGTGATTTTCGAAAAAAACTTTTTAACATAAAAACACCAAAGTGCTTAGAATTGCTTAAAATCGCATTTGGAGACGTTTTAGACCAATTTGTGATTTTCGAAAAAACTTGTTAACATAAAAACACCAAAGTGTTTAGAATAGCTTCAAATCACATTTGGAGACGTTTTAGACCATTTTGTGATTTTCGAAAAAACTTGTTAACATAAAAACACCAAAGTGCTTAGAAAAGCTTCAAATCGCATTTGGAGATATTTTAGACCATTTTGTGATTTTCGAAAAAACTTGTTAACATAAAAACACCAAAGTGCTTAAAATCACATTAGAAACCGTTTTAGACCATTTTGAGCATTTCGATAAAACTTTTCACACAAAAACATCAAAGAGCACAAAATAGCTTAATATCGTATTTAAAAACGTTTTTGACCATTTTGAGCATTTCAACAAAAATTATTCACACAAAACAGCAAAGTGTACAGAATAGCTTCAAATAGCATTTGGAGACGTTTTAGACCATTTTGTGATTTTCGAAAAAACTTGTTAACATAAAAACACCAAAGTGCTTAGAATTGCTTCAAATTGCATTTGGAGACGTTTTAGACCATTTTGTAATTTTCTAAAAAAGTTGTTAACATAAAAACATCAAAGTGCTTAAAATCACATTAGAAACCGTTTTAGACCATTTTGAGCATTTCGAAAAAACTTTTCACACAAAAACATCAAAGAACACAAAATAGCTTAATATAGTATTTAAAAACGTTTTTGACCATTTTGAGCATTTTGACAAAAATTATTCACACAAAACAGCAAAGTGTACAGAATAGCTTCAAATCGCATTTTGAGACATTTTAGACCATTTTGTGATTTTCGAAAAAACTTGTTAACATAAAAACACAAAAGTGCTTAGAATAGCTTCAAATCGCATTTGGAGACGTTTTAGACCATTTTGTGATTTTCGAAAAAACTTGTTAACATAAAAGAACACCAAATTGCTTAGAATAGCTTAAAATCGCATTTGGAGACGTTTTACACCATTTTGTGATTTTCGAAAAAACTTGTTAACATAAAAACACCAAATTGCTTAGAATAGCTTCAAATCGCATTTGGAGACGTTTTACACCATTTTGTGATTTTCGAAAAAACTTGTTAACATAAAAACACCAAAGTGCTTAGAATAGCTTCAAATCGCATTTGGAGACGTTTTAGACCATTTTGTGACTTTCGAAAAAACTTGTTAACAAAAAAAACATCAAAGTGTACAGAATAGCTTCAAATCGCATTTTGAGACATTTTAGACCCTTTTGTGATTTTCGAAAAAACTTGGTTACACAAAAACACCAAAGTGCTTAAACTAGCTTCAAATCGCATTTGGAGACGTTTTAGACCAATTTGTGATTTTCGAAAAAACTTGTTAACATAAAAACACCAAAGTGTTTAGAATAGCTTCAAATCACATTTGGAGACGTTTTAGACCATTTTGTGATTTTCGAAAAAACTTGTTAACATAAAAACACCAAAGTGCTTAGAAAAGCTTCAAATCGCATTTGGAGACGTTTTAGACCATTTTGTGATATTCAAAAAAACTCGTTACCATAAAAACACCAAAGTGCTTAGAATAGCTTCAAATCGCATTTGGAGACGTTTTAGACCAATTTGTGATTTTCGAAAAAACTTGTTAACATAATAACACCAAAGTGCTTAGAATAGCTTCAAATCGCATTTTGTGACATTTTCGACCATTTTGTGATTTTCGAAAAAACTTGTTAACATAAAAACACCAAATTGCTTAGAATAGCTTAAAATCGCATTTGGAGACGTTTTATACCATTTTGTGATTTTCGAAAAAACTTGTTAACATAAAAACACCAAAGTGCTTAGAATAGCTTCAAATCGCATTTGTAGACGTTTTAGACCATTTTGTGATTTTCGAAAAAACTTGTTAACATAAAAACACCAAAGTGCTTAGAATACCTTAAAATCTCATTTGGAGACGTTTTATACCATTTTGTGATTTTCGAAAAAACTTGTTAACATAAAAACACCAAAGTGCTTAGAATTGCTTCAAATCGCATTTGGAGACGTTTTATACCATTTTGTGGTTTTCGAAAAAACTTGTTAACATAAAAACACCAAAGTGCTTAGAATACCTTAAAATCGCATTTGGAGAGGTTTTATACCATTTTGTGATTTTCGAAAAAACTTGTTAACATAAAAACACCAAAGTGCTTAGAATTGCTTCAAATCGCATTTGGAGACGTTTTAGACCATTTTGTGATTTTCTAAAAAAGTTGTTAACATAAAAACATCAAAGTTCTTAAAATCATTTCATTAGAAACCGTTTTAGACCATTTTGAGCATTTCGATAAAACTTTTCACACAAAAACATCAAAGAACACAAAATAGCTTAATATAGTATTTAAAAACGTTTTTGACCATTTTGAGCATTTTGACAAAATTATTCACACAAAACAGCAAAGTGTACGGAATAGCTTCAAATCGCATTTGGAGACGTTTTAGACCATTTTGTGATTTTCGAAAAAACTTGTAAACATAAAAACACCAAAGTGCTTAGAAAATCTTCAAATCGCATTTGGAGACGTTTTATACCATTTTGTGATTTTCGAAAAAACTTGTTAACATAAAAACACCAAAGTGCTTAGAATAGCTTCAAATCGCATTTGTAGACGTTTTAGACCATTTTGTGATTTTCGAAAAAACTTGTTAACATAAAAACACCAAAGTGCTTAGAATACCTTAAAATCGCATTTGGAGACATTTTAGACCATTTTGTGATTTTAGAAAAAACTTGTTAACATAAAAACACAAAAGTGCTTAGAATAGCTTCAAATCGCATTTGGAGACGTTTTAGACCATTTTGTGATTTTCGAAAAAACTTGTTAACATAAAAACACGAAATTGCTTAGAATAGCTTCAAATCGCATTTGGAGACGTTTTACACCATTTTGTAATTTTCTAAAAAAGTTGTTAACATAAAAACATCAAAGTGCTTAAAATCACATTAGAAACCGTTTTAGACCATTTTGAGCATTTCGATAAAACTTTTCACACAAAAACATCAAAGAGCACAAAATAGCTTAATATCGTATTTAAAAACGTTTTTGACCATTTTGAGCATTTCGACAAAAATTATTCTCACAAAACAGCAAAGTGTACAGAATAGCTTCAAATCGCATTTGGAGACGTTTTAGACCATTTTGTGATTTTCGAAAAAACTTGTTAACATAAAAACACCAAATTGCTTAGAATAGCTTAAAATCGCATTTGGAGACGTTTTACACCATTTTGTGATTTTCGAAAAAACTTGTTAACATAAAAAACCAAAGTGCTTAGAATAGCTTCAAATCGCATTTGGAGACGTTTTACACCATTTTGTGATTTTCGATAAAACTTGTTAACATAAAAACACCAAAGTGCTTAGAATAGCTTCAAATCGCATTTGGAGACTTTTTAGACCATTTTGTGACTTTCGAAAAAACTTGTTAACAAAAAAACATCAAAGTGTACAGAATAGCTTCAAATCGCATTTTGAGACATTTTAGACCCTTTTGTGATTTTCGAAAAAACTTGGTTACACAAAAACACCAAAGTGCTTAAAATAGCTTCAAATCGCATTTGGAGACGTTTTAGACCAATTTGTGATTTTCGAAAAAACTTGTTAACATAAAAACACCAAAGTGTTTAGAATAGCTTCAAATCACATTTGGAGACGTTTTAGACCATTTTGTGATTTTCGAAAAAACTTGTTAACATAAAAACACCAAAGTGCTTAGAAAAGCTTCAAATCGCATTTGGAGACATTTTAGACCATTTTGTGATTTTCGAAAAAACTTGTTAACATAAAAACACCAAAGTGCTTAAAATCACATTAGAAACCGTTTTAGACCATTTTGAGCATTTCGATAAAACTTTTCACACAAAAACATCAAAGAGCACAAAATAGCTTAATATCGTATTTAAAAACGTTTTTGACCATTTTGAGCATTTCAACAAAAATTATTCACACAAAACAGCAAAGTGTACAGAATAGCTTCAAATCGCATTTGGAGACGTTTTAGACCATTTTGTGATTTTCGAAAAAACTTGTTAACATAAAAACACCAAAGTGCTTAGAATTGCTTCAAATCGCATTTGGAGACGTTTTAGACCATTTTGTAATTTTCTAAAAAAGTTGTTAACATAAAAACATCAAAGTGCTTAAAATCACATTAGAAACCGTTTTAGACCATTTTGAGCATTTCGAAAAAACTTTTCACACAAAAACATCAAAGAACACAAAATAGCTTAATATAGTATTTAAAAACGTTTTTGACCATTTTGAGCATTTTGACAAAAATTATTCACACAAAACAGCAAAGTGTACAGAATAGCTTCAAATCGCATTTTGAGACATTTTAGACCATTTTGTGATTTTCGAAAAAACTTGTTAACATAAAAACACAAAAGTGCTTAGAATAGCTTCAAATCGCATTTGGAGACGTTTTAGACCATTTTGTGATTTTCGAAAAAACTTGTTAACATAAAAACACAAAATTGCTTAGAATAGCTTCAAATCGCATTTGGAGACGTTTTACACCATTTTGTGATTTTCGAAAAAACTTGTTAACATAAAAACACCAAAGTGCTTAGAATAGCTTCAAATCGCATTTGGAGACGTTTTAGACCATTTTGTGATTTTCGAAAAAACTTGTTAACATAAAAACACCAAAGTGCTTAGAATAGCTTCAAATCGTATTTGGAGCCGTTTTAGACCATTTTGTGATTTTCGAAAAAACTTGTAAACATAAAAACACCAAAGTGCTTAGAAAAGCTTCAAATCGCATTTGGAGACGTTTTAGACCATTTTGTGATATTCAAAAAAACTCGTTACCATAAAAACACCAAAGTGCTTAGAATTGCTTCAAATCGCATTTGGAGACGTTTTAGACCATTTTGTGATTTTCTAAAAAAGTTGTTAACATAAAAACATCAAAGTGCTTAAAATCACATTAGAAACCGTTTTAGACCATTTTGAGCATTTCGATAAAACTTTTCACACAAAAACATCAAAGAGCACAAAATAGCTTAATATCGTATTTAAAAACGTTTTTGACCATTTTGAGCATTTCGACAAAAATTATTCACACAAAACAGCAAAGTGTACAGAATAGCTTCAAATCGCATTTGGAGACGTTTTAGACCATTTTGTGATTTTCGAAAAAACTTGTTAACATAAAAACACCAAAGTGCTTAGAAAAGCTTCAAATCGCATTTGGAGACATTTTAGACCATTTTGTGATATTCAAAAAAACTCGTTACCATAAAAACACCAAAGTGCTTAGAATTGCTTCAAATCGCATTTGGAGACGTTTTAGACCATTTTGTGATTTTCTAAAAAAGTTGTTAACATAAAAACATCAAAGTGTAAAGAATAGCTTCAAATCGCATTTTGAGACATTTTAGACTCTTTTGTGATTTTCGAAAAAACTTGGTTACACAAAAACACCAAAGTGCTTAAAATAGCTTCAAATCGCATTTGGAGACGTTTTAGACCAATTTGTGATTTTCGAAAAAACTTGTTAACATAATAACACCAAAGTGCTTAGAATAGCTTCAAATCGCATTTTGTGACATTTTCGACCATTTTGTGATTTTCGAAAAAACTTGTTAACATAAAAACACCAAATTGCTTAGAATAGCTTAAAATCGCATTTGGAGACGTTTTATACCATTTTGTGATTTTCGAAAAAACTTGTTAACATAAAAACACCAAAGTGCTTAGAATAGCTTCAAATCGCATTTGTAGACGTTTTAGACCATTTTGTGATTTTCGAAAAAACTTGTTAACATAAAAACACCAAAGTGCTTAGAATACCTTAAAATCTCATTTGGAGACGTTTTATACCATTTTGTGATTTTCGAAAAAACTTGTTAACATAAAAACACCAAAGTGCTTAGAATAGCTTCAAATCGCATTTGTAGACGTTTTAGACCATTTTGTGATTTTCGAAAAAACTTGTTAACATAAAAACACCAAAGTGCTTAGAATACCTTAAAATCGCATTTGGAGAGGTTTTATACCATTTTGTGATTTTCGAAAAAACTTGTTAACATAAAAACACCAAAGTGCTTAGAATTGCTTCAAATCGCATTTGGAGACGTTTTAGACCATTTTGTGATTTTCTAAAAAAGTTGTTAACATAAAAACATCAAAGTTCTTAAAATCATTTCATTAGAAACCGTTTTAGACCATTTTGAGCATTTCGATAAAACTTTTCACACAAAAACATCAAAGAACACAAAATAGCTTAATATAGTATTTAAAAACGTTTTTGACCATTTTGAGCATTTTGACAAAATTATTCACACAAAACAGCAAAGTGTACAGAATAGCTTCAAATCGCATTTGGAGACGTTTTAGACCATTTTGTGATTTTCGAAAAAACTTGTAAACATAAAAACACCAAAGTGCTTAGAAAATCTTCAAATCGCATTTGGAGACGTTTTATACCATTTTGTAATTTTCGAAAAAACTTGTTAACATAAAAACACCAAAGTGCTTAGAATAGCTTCAAATCGCATTTGTAGACATTTTAGACCATTTTGTGATTTTTGAAAAAACTTGTTAACATAAAAACACCAAAGTGCTTAAAATCACATTAGAAACCGTTTTAGACCATTTTGAGCATTTCGATAAAACTTTTCACACAAAAACATCAAAGAGCACAAAATAGCTTAATATCGTATTTAAAAACGTTTTTGACCATTTTGAGCATTTCAACAAAAATTATTCACACAAAACAGCAAAGTGTACAGAATAGCTTCAAATCGCATTTGGAGACGTTTTAGACCATTTTGTGATTTTCGAAAAAACTTGTTAACATAAAAACACCAAAGTGCTTAGAATTGCTTCAAATCGCATTTGGAGACGTTTTAGACCATTTTGTAATTTTCTAAAAAAGTTGTTAACATAAAAACATCAAAGTGCTTAAAATCACATTAGAAACCGTTTTAGACCATTTTGAGCATTTCGAAAAAACTTTTCACACAAAAACATCAAAGAACACAAAATAGCTTAATATAGTATTTAAAAACGTTTTTGACCATTTTGAGCATTTTGACAAAAATTATTCACACAAAACAGCAAAGTGTACAGAATAGCTTCAAATCGCATTTTGAGACATTTTAGACCATTTTGTGATTTTCGAAAAAACTTGTTAACATAAAAACACAAAAGTGCTTAGAATAGCTTCAAATCGCATTTGGAGACGTTTTAGACCATTTTGTGATTTTCGAAAAAACTTGTTAACATAAAAACACAAAATTGCTTAGAATAGCTTCAAATCGCATTTGGAGACGTTTTACACCATTTTGTGATTTTCGAAAAAACTTGTTAACATAAAAACACCAAAGTGCTTAGAATAGCTTCAAATCGCATTTGGAGACGTTTTAGACCATTTTGTGATTTTCGAAAAAACTTGTTAACATAAAAACACCAAAGTGCTTAGAATAGCTTCAAATCGTATTTGGAGCCGTTTTAGACCATTTTGTGATTTTCGAAAAAACTTGTAAACATAAAAACACCAAAGTGCTTAGAAAAGCTTCAAATCGCATTTGGAGAAGTTTTAGACCATTTTGTGATATTCAAAAAAACTCGTTACCATAAAAACACCAAAGTGCTTAGAATTGCTTCAAATCGCATTTGGAGACGTTTTAGACCATTTTGTGATTTTCTAAAAAAGTTGTTAACATAAAAACATCAAAGTGCTTAAAATCACATTAGAAACCGTTTTAGACCATTTTGAGCATTTCGATAAAACTTTTCACACAAAAACATCAAAGAGCACAAAATAGCTTAATATCGTATTTAAAAACGTTTTTGACCATTTTGAGCATTTCGACAAAAATTATTCACACAAAACAGCAAAGTGTACAGAATAGCTTCAAATCGCATTTGGAGACGTTTTAGACCATTTTGTGATTTTCGAAAAAACTTGTTAACATAAAAACACCAAAGTGCTTAAAAAAGCTTCAAATCGCATTTGGAGACATTTTAGACCATTTTGTGATATTCAAAAAAACTCGTTACCATAAAAACACCAAAGTGCTTAGAATTGCTTCAAATCGCATTTGGAGACGTTTTAGACCATTTTGTGATTTTCTAAAAAAGTTGTTAACATAAAAACATCAAAGTGTACAGAATATCTTCAAATCGCATTTTGAGACATTTTAGACCCTTTTGTGATTTTCGAAAAAACTTGGTTACACAAAAACACCAAAGTGCTTAAAATAGCTTCAAATCGAATTTGGAGACGTTTTAGACCAATTTGTGATTTTCGAAAAAACTTGTTAACATAAAAACACCAAAGTGTTTAGAATAGCTTCAAATCACATTTGGAGACGTTTTAGACCATTTTGTGATTTTCGAAAAAACTTGTTAACATAAAAACACCAAAGTGCTTAGAATACCTTAAAATCGCATTTGGAGACGTTTTATACCACTTTGTGATTTTCGAAAAAACTTGTTAACATAAAAACACCAAAGTGCTTAGAATATCTTCAAATCGCATTTGGAGACGTTGTAGACCATTTTGTGATTTTCGAAAAAACGTGTTAACATAAAAACACCAAAGTGCTTAGAATTGCTTCAAATCGCATTTGGAGACGTTTTAGACCATTTTGTGATTTTCTAAAAAAGTTTTTAACATAAAAACATCAAAGTTCTTAAAATCACATTAGAAACCGTTTTAGACCATTTTGAGCATTTCGATAAAACTTTTCACATAAAAACATCAAAGAACACAAAATAGCTTAATATAGTATTTAAAAACGTTTTTGACCATTTTGAGCATTTTGACAAAAATTATTCACACAAAACAGCAAAGTGTACAGAATAGCTTCAAATCGCATTTGGAGACGTTTTAGACCATTTTGTGATTTTCGAAAAAACTTGTAAACATAAAAACACAAAAGTGCTTAGAAAAGCTTCAAATCGCATTTGGAGACATTTTAGACCATTTTGTGATTTTCGAAAAAACTTGTTAACATAAAAACACAAAAGTGCTTAGAATAGCTTCAAATCGCATTTGGAGACGTTTTAGACCATTTTGTGATTTTCGAAAAAACTTGTTAACATAAAAACACCAAATTGCTTAGAATAGCTTCAAATCGCATTTGGAGACGTTTTACACCATTTTGTAATTTTCTAAAAAAGTTGTTAACATAAAAACATCAAAGTGCTTAAAATCACATTAGAAACCGTTTTAGACCATTTTGAGCATTTCGATAAAACTTTTCACACAAAAACATCAAAGAGCACAAAATAGCTTAATATAGTATTTAAAAACGTTTTTGACCATTTTGAGCATTTTGACAAAAATTATTCACACAAAACAGCAAAGTGTACAGAATAGCTTCAAATCGCATTTGGAGACGTTTTAGACCATTTTGTGATTTTCGAAATAACTCGTTACCATAAAAACACCAAAGTGCTTAGAAAAGCTTCAAATCGCATTTGGAGACATTTTAGACCATTTTGTGATATTCAAAAAAACTCGTTACCATAAAAACACCAAAGTGCTTAGAAAAGCTTCAAATCGCATTTGGAGACATTTTAGACCATTTTGTGATATTCAAAAAAACTCGTTACCATAAAAACACCAAAGTGCTTAGAATTGCTTCAAATCGCATTTGGAGACGTTTTAGACCATTTTGTGATTTTCTAAAAAAGTTGTTAACATAAAAACATCAAAGTGCTTAAAATCACATTAGAAACCGTTTTAGACCATTTTGAGCATTTCGATAAAACTTTTCACACAAAAACATCAAAGAGCACAAAATAGCTTAATATCGTATTTAAAAACGTTTTTGACCATTTTGAGCATTTCGACAAAAATTATTCACACAAAACAGCAAAGTGCTTAGAATAGCTTCAAATCGCATTTGGAGACGTTTTAGACCATTTTGTGACTTTCGAAAAAACTTGTTAACAAAAAAACATCAAAGTGTACAGAATAGCTTCAAATCGCATTTTGAGACATTTTAGACCCTTTTGTGATTTTCGAAAAAACTTGGTTACACAAAAACACCAAAGTGCTTAAAATAGCTTCAAATCGCATTTGGAGACGTTTTAGACCAATTTGTGATTTTCGAAAAAACTTGTTAACATAAAAACACCAAAGTGTTTTGAATAGCTTCAAATCACATTTGGAGACGTTTTAGACCATTTTGTGATTTTCGAAAAAACTTGTTAACATAAAAACACCAAAGTGCTTAAAATCACATTAGAAACCGTTTTAGACCATTTTGAGCATTTCGATAAAACTTTTCACACAAAAACATCAAAGAGCACAAAATAGCTTAATATCGTATTTAAAAACGTTTTTGACCATTTTGAGCATTTCGACAAAAATTATTCTCACAAAACAGCAAAGTGTACAGAATAGCTTCAAATCGCATTTGGAGACGTTTTAGACCATTTTGTGATTTTCGAAAAAACTTGTTAACATAAAAAAACACCAAATTGCTTAGAATAGCTTAAAATCGCATTTGGAGACGTTTTACACCATTTTGTGATTTTCGAAAAAACTTGTTAACATAAAAACACCAAATTGCTTAGAATAGCTTCAAATCGCATTTGGAGACGTTTTACACCATTTTGTGATTTTCGAAAAAACTTGTTAACATAAAAACACCAAAGTGCTTAGAATAGCTTCAAATCGCATTTGGAGACGTTTTAGACCAATTTGTGATTTTCGAAAAAACTTGTTAACATAAAAACACCAAAGTGTTTAGAATAGCTTCAAATCACATTTGGAGACGTTTTAGACCATTTTGTGATTTTCGAAAAAACTTGTTAACATAAAAACACCAAAGTGCTTAGAAAAGCTTCAAATCGCATTTGGAGACATTTTAGACCATTTTGTGATATTCAAAAAAACTCGTTACCATAAAAACACCAAAGTGCTTAGAATAGCTTCAAATCGCATTTGGAGACGTTTTACACCATTTTGTAATTTTCTAAAAAAGTTGTTAACATAAAAACATCAAAGTGCTTAAAATCACATTAGAAACCGTTTTAGACCATTTTGAGCATTTCGATAAAACTTTTCACACAAAAACATCAAAGAGCACAAAATAGCTTAATATAGTATTAAAAAACGTTTTTGAACATTTTGAGCAATTTGACAAAAATTATTCACACAAAACAGCAAAGTGTACAGAATAGCTTCAAATCGCATTTGGAGACGTTTTAGACCATTTTGTGATTTTCGAAATAACTCGTTACCATAAAAACACCAAAGTGCTTAGAATTGCTTCAAATCGCATTTGGAGACGTTTTAGACCATTTTGTGATTTTCTAAAAAAGTTGTTAACATAAAAACATCAAAGTGCTTAAAATCACATTAGAAACCGTTTTAGACCATTTTGAGCATTTCGATAAAACTTTTCACACAAAAACATCAAAGAACACAAAATAGCTTAATATAGTATTTAAAAACGTTTTTGACCATTTTGAGCATTTCAACAAAAATTATTCACACAAAACAGCAAAGTGTACAGAATAGCTTCAAATCGCATTTGGAGACGTTTTAGACCATTTTGTGATTTTCGAAATAACTCGTTACCATAAAAACACCAAAGTGCTTAGAATTGCTTCAAATCGCATTTGGAGACGTTTTAGACCATTTTGTGATTTTCGAAATAACTCGTTACCATAAAAACACCAAAGTGCTTAGAATTGCTTCAAATCGCATTTGGAGACGTTTTAGACCATTTTGTGATTTTCTAAAAAAGTTGTTAACATAAAAACACCAAAGTGCTTAGAATACCTTAAAATCGCATTTGGAGACGTTTTATACCATTTTGTGATTTTCGAAAAAACTTGTTAACATAAAAACACCAAAGTGCTTAGAATTGCTTCAAATCGCATTTGGAGACGTTTTAGACCATTTTGTGATTTTCTAAAAAAGTTATTAACATAAAAACATCAAAGTGCTTAAAATCACATTAGAAACCGTTTTAGACCATTTTGAGCATTTCGATAAAACTTTTCACACAAAAACATCAAAGAACACAAAATAGCTTAATATAGTATTTAAAAACGTTTTTGACCATTTTGAGCATTTCAACAAAAATTATTCACACAAAACAGCAAAGTGTACAGAATAGCTTCAAATCGCATTTGGAGACGTTTTAGACCATTTTGTGATTTTCGAAAAAACTTGTTAACATAAAAACACCAAATTGCTTAGAATAGCTTAAAATCGTATTTGGAGAAGTTTTACACCATTTTGTGATTTTCGAAAAAACTTGTTAACATAAAAACACCAAAGTGCTTAGAATAGCTTCAAATCGCATTTGGAGACGTTTTACACCATTTTGTGATTTTCGAAAAAACTTGTTAACATAAAAACACCAAAGTGCTTAGAATAGCTTCAAATCGCATTTGGAGACGTTTTAGACCATTTTGTGACTTTCGAAAAAACTTGTTAACAAAAAAACATCAAAGTGTACAGAATAGCTTCAAATCGCATTTTGAGACATTTTAGACCCTTTTGTGATTTTCGAAAAAACTTGGTTACACAAAAACACCAAAGTGCTTAAAATAGCTTCAAATCGCATTTGGAGACGTTTTAGACCAATTTGTGATTTTCGAAAAAACTTGTTAACATAAAAACACCAAAGTGTTTAGAATAGCTTCAAATCACATTTGGAGACGTTTTAGACCATTTTGTGATTTTCGAAAAAACTTGTTAACATAAAAACACCAAAGTGCTTAAAATCACATTAGAAACCGTTTTAGACCATTTTGAGCATTTCGATAAAACTTTTCACACAAAAACATCAAAGAGCACAAAATAGCTTAATATCGTATTTAAAAACGTTTTTGACCATTTTGAGCATTTCGACAAAAATTATTCTCACAAAACAGCAAAGTGTACAGAATAACTTCAAATCGCATTTGGAGACGTTTTAGACCATTTTGTGATTTTCGAAAAAACTTGTTAACATAAAAACACCAAATTGCTTAGAATAGCTTAAAATCGTATTTGGAGAAGTTTTACACCATTTTGTGATTTTCGAAAAAACTTGTTAACATAAAAACACCAAAGTGCTTAGAATAGCTTCAAATCGCATTTGGAGACGTTTTACACCATTTTGTGATTTTCGAAAAAACTTGTTAACATAAAAACACCAAAGTGCTTAGAATAGCTTCAAATCGCATTTGGAGACGTTTTAGACCATTTTGTGACTTTCGAAAAAACTTGTTAACAAAAAAACATCAAAGTGTACAGAATAGCTTCAAATCGCATTTTGAGACATTTTAGACCCTTTTGTGATTTTCGAAAAAACTTGGTTACACAAAAACACCAAAGTGCTTAAAATAGCTTCAAATCGCATTTGGAGACGTTTTAGACCAATTTGTGATTTTCGAAAAAACTTGTTAACATAATAACACCAAAGTGCTTAGAATAGCTTCAAATCGCATTTTGTGACATTTTCGACCATTTTGTGATTTTCGAAAAAACTTGTTAACATAAAAACACCAAATTGCTTAGAATAGCTTAAAATCGCATTTGGAGACGTTTTATACCATTTTGTGATTTTCGAAAAAACTTGTTAACATAAAAACACCAAAGTGCTTAGAATAGCTTCAAATCGCATTTGTAGACGTTTTAGACCATTTTGTGATTTTCGAAAAAACTTGTTAACATAAAAACACCAAAGTGCTTAGAATACCTTAAAATCTCATTTGGAGACGTTTTATACCATTTTGTTATTTTCGAAAAAACTTGTTAACATAAAAACACCAAAGTGCTTAGAATAGCTTCAAATCGCATTTGTAGACGTTTTAGACCATTTTGTGATTTTCGAAAAAACTTGTTAACATAAAAACACCAAAGTGCTTAGAATACCTTAAAATCGCATTTGGAGAGGTTTTATACCATTTTGTGATTTTCGAAAAAACTTGTTAACATAAAAACACCAAAGTGCTTAGAATTGCTTCAAATCGCATTTGGAGACGTTTTAGACCATTTTGTGATTTTCTAAAAAAGTTGTTAACATAAAAACATCAAAGTTCTTAAAATCATTTCATTAGAAACCGTTTTAGACCATTTTGAGCATTTCGATAAAACTTTTCACACAAAAACATGAAAGAACACAAAATAGCTTAATATAGTATTTAAAAACGTTTTTGACCATTTTGAGCATTTTGACAAAATTATTCACACAAAACAGCAAAGTGTACAGAATAGCTTCAAATCGCATTTGGAGACGTTTTAGACCATTTTGTGATTTTCGAAAAAACTTGTTAACATAAAAACACCAAAGTGCTTAGAATACCTTAAAATCTCATTTGGAGACGTTTTATACCATTTTGTGATTTTCGAAAAAACTTGTTAACATAAAAACACCAAAGTGCTTAGAATAGCTTCAAATCGCATTTGTAGACGTTTTAGACCATTTTGTGATTTTCGAAAAAACTTGTTAACATAAAAACACCAAAGTGCTTAGAATACCTTAAAATCGCATTTGGAGAGGTTTTATACCATTTTGTGATTTTCGAAAAAACTTGTTAACATAAAAACACCAAAGTGCTTAGAATTGCTTCAAATCGCATTTGGAGACGTTTTAGACCATTTTGTGATTTTCTAAAAATGTTGTTAACATAAAAACATCAAAGTTCTTAAAATCATTTCATTAGAAACCGTTTTAGACCATTTTGAGCATTTCGATAAAACTTTTCACACAAAAACATCAAAGAACACAAAATAGCTTAATATAGTATTTAAAAACGTTTTTGACCATTTTGAGCATTTTGACAAAATTATTCACACAAAACAGCAAAGTGTACAGAATAGCTTCAAATCGCATTTGGAGACGTTTTAGACCATTTTGTGATTTTCGAAAAAACTTGTAAACATAAAAACACCAAAGTGCTTAGAAAATCTTCAAATCGCATTTGGAGACGTTTTATACCATTTTGTAATTTTCGAAAAAACTTGTTAACATAAAAACACCAAAGTGCTTAGAATAGCTTCAAATCGCATTTGTAGACGTTTTAGACCATTTTGTGATTTTCGAAAAAACTTGTTAACATAAAAACACCAAAGTGCTTAGAATACCTTAAAATCGCATTTGGAGACATTTTAGACCATTTTGTGATTTTCGAAAAAACTTGTTAACATAAAAACACAAAAGTGCTTAGAATAGCTTCAAATCGCATTTGGAGACGTTTTAGACCATTTTGTGATTTTCGAAAAAACTTGTTAACATAAAAACACGAAATTGCTTAGAATAGCTTCAAATCGCATTTGGAGACGTTTTACACCATTTTGTAATTTTCTAAAAAAGTTGTTAACATAAAAACATCAAAGTGCTTAAAATCACATTAGAAACCGTTTTAGACCATTTTGAGCATTTCGATAAAACTTTTCACACAAAAACATCAAAGAGCACAAAATAGCTTAATATCGTATTTAAAAACGTTTTTGACCATTTTGAGCATTTCGACAAAAATTATTCTCACAAAACAGCAAAGTGTACAGAATAGCTTCAAATCGCATTTGGAGACGTTTTAGACCATTTTGTGATTTTCGAAAAAACTTGTTAACATAAAAACACCAAATTGCTTAGAATAGCTTAAAATCGCATTTGGAGACGTTTTACACCATTTTGTGATTTTCGAAAAAAACTTGTTAACATAAAAACACCAAAGTGCTTAGAATAGCTTCAAATCGCATTTGGAGACGTTTTACACCATTTTGTGATTTTCGATAAAACTTGTTAACATAAAAACACCAAAGTGCTTAGAATAGCTTCAAATCGCATTTGGAGACTTTTTAGACCATTTTGTGACTTTCGAAAAAACTTGTTAACAAAAAAACATCAAAGTGTACAGAATAGCTTCAAATCGCATTTTGAGACATTTTAGACCCTTTTGTGATTTTCGAAAAAACTTGGTTACACAAAAACACCAAAGTGCTTAAAATAGCTTAAAATCGCATTTGGAGACGTTTTAGACCAATTTGTGATTTTCGAAAAAACTTGTTAACATAAAAACACCAAAGTGTTTAGAATAGCTTCAAATCACATTTGGAGACGTTTTAGACCATTTTGTGATTTTCGAAAAAACTTGTTAACATAAAAACACCAAAGTGCTTAGAAAAGCTTCAAATCGCATTTGGAGACATTTTAGACCATTTTGTGATTTTCGAAAAAACTTGTTAACATAAAAACACCAAAGTGCTTAAAATCACATTAGAAACCGTTTTAGACCATTTTGAGCATTTCGATAAAACTTTTCACACAAAAACATCAAAGAACACAAAATAGCTTAATATAGTATTTAAAAACGTTTTTGACCATTTTGAGCATTTCAACAAAAATTATTCACACAAAACAGCAAAGTGTACAGAATAGCTTCAAATCGCATTTGGAGACGTTTTAGACCATTTTGTGATTTTCGAAAAAACTTGTTAACATAAAAACACCAAATTGCTTAGAATAGCTTAAAATCGTATTTGGAGAAGTTTTACACCATTTTGTGATTTTCGAAAAAACTTGTTAACATAAAAACACCAAAGTGCTTAGAATAGCTTCAAATCGCATTTGGAGACGTTTTACACCATTTTGTGATTTTCGAAAAAACTTGTTAACATAAAAACACCAAAGTGCTTAGAATAGCTTCAAATCGCATTTGGAGACGTTTTAGACCATTTTGTGACTTTCGAAAAAACTTGTTAACAAAAAAACATCAAAGTGTACAGAATAGCTTCAAATCGCATTTATAGACATTTTAGACCCTTTTGTGATTTTCGAAAAAACTTGGTTACACAAAAACACCAAAGTGCTTAAAATAGCTTCAAATCGCATTTGGAGACGTTTTAGACCAATTTGTGATTTTCGAAAAAACTTGTTAACATAATAACACCAAAGTGCTTAGAATAGCTTCAAATCGCATTTTGTGACATTTTCGACCATTTTGTGATTTTCGAAAAAACTTGTTAACATAAAAACACCAAATTGCTTAGAATAGCTTAAAATCGCATTTGGAGACGTTTTATACCATTTTGTGATTTTCGAAAAAACTTGTTAACATAAAAACACCAAAGTGCTTAGAATAGCTTCAAATCGCATTTGTAGACGTTTTAGACCATTTTGTGATTTTCGAAAAAACTTGTTAACATAAAAACACCAAAGTGCTTAGAATACCTTAAAATCTCATTTGGAGACGTTTTATACCATTTTGTGATTTTCGAAAAAACTTGTTAACATAAAAACACCAAAGTGCTTAGAATAGCTTCAAATCGCATTTGTAGACGTTTTAGACCATTTTGTGATTTTCGAACAAACTTGTTAACATAAAAACACCAAAGTGCTTAGAATACCTTAAAATCGTATTTGGAGAGGTTTTATACCATTTTGTGATTTTCGAAAAAACTTGTTAACATAAAAACACCAAAGTGCTTAGAATTGCTTCAAATCGCATTTGGAGACGTTTTAGACCATTTTGTGATTTTCTAAAAAAGTTGTTAACATAAAAACATCAAAGTTCTTAAAATCATTTCATTAGAAACCGTTTTAGACCATTTTGAGCATTTCGATAAAACTTTTCACACAAAAACATCAAAGAACACAAAATAGCTTAATATAGTATTTAAAAACGTTTTTGACCATTTTGAGCATTTTGACAAAATTATTCACACAAAACAGCAAAGTGTACAGAATAGCTTCAAATCGCATTTGGAGACGTTTTAGACCATTTTGTGATTTTCGAAAAAACTTGTAAACATAAAAACACCAAAGTGCTTAGAAAATCTTCAAATCGCATTTGGAGACGTTTTATACCATTTTGTGATTTTCGAAAAAACTTGTTAACATAAAAACACCAAAGTGCTTAGAATAGCTTCAAATCGCATTTGTAGACGTTTTAGACCATTTTGTGATTTTCAAAAAAACTTGTTAACATAAAAACACCAAAGTGCTTAGAATACCTTAAAATCGCATTTGGAGACATTTTAGACCATTTTGTGATTTTCGAAAAAACTTGTTAACATAAAAACACAAAAGTGCTTAGAATAGCTTCAAATCGCATTTGGAGACGTTTTAGACCATTTTGTGATTTTCGAAAAAACGTGTTAACATAAAAACACCAAAGTGCTTAGAATTGCTTCAAATCGCATTTGGAGACGTTTTAGACCATTTTGTGATTTTCTAAAAAAGTTTTTAACATAAAAACATCAAAGTTCTTAAAATCACATTAGAAACCGTTTTAGACCATTTTGAGCATTTCGATAAAACTTTTCACATAAAAACATCAAAGAACACAAAATAGCTTAATATAGTATTTAAAAACGTTTTTGACCATTTTGAGCATTTTGACAAAAATTATTCACACAAAACAGCAAAGTGTACAGAATAGCTTCAAATCGCATTTGGAGACGTTTTAGACCATTTTGTGATTTTCGAAAAAACTTGTAAACATAAAAACACAAAAGTGCTTAGAAAAGCTTCAAATCGCATTTGGAGACATTTTAGACCATTTTGTGATTTTCGAAAAAACTTGTTAACATAAAAACACAAAAGTGCTTAGAATAGCTTCAAATCGCATTTGGAGACGTTTTAGACCATTTTGTGATTTTCGAAAAAACTTGTTAACATAAAAACACCAAATTGCTTAGAATAGCTTCAAATCGCATTTGGAGACGTTTTACACCATTTTGTAATTTTCTAAAAAAGTTGTTAACATAAAAACATCAAAGTGCTTAAAATCACATTAGAAACCGTTTTAGACCATTTTGAGCATTTCGATAAAACTTTTCACACAAAAACATCAAAGAGCACAAAATAGCTTAATATAGTATTTAAAAACGTTTTTGACCATTTTGAGCATTTTGACAAAAATTATTCACACAAAACCGCAAAGTGTACAGAATAGCTTCAAATCGCATTTGGAGACGTTTTAGACCATTTTGTGATTTTCGAAATAACTCGTTACCATAAAAACACCAAAGTGCTTAGAAAAGCTTCAAATCGCATTTGGAGACATTTTAGACCATTTTGTGATATTCAAAAAAACTCGTTACCATAAAAACACCAAAGTGCTTAGAATTGCTTCAAATCGCATTTGGAGACGTTTTAGACCATTTTGTGATTTTCTAAAAAAGTTGTTAACATAAAAACATCAAAGTGCTTAAAATCACATTAGAAACCGTTTTAGACCATTTTGAGCATTTCGATAAAACTTTTCACACAAAAACATAAAAGAGCACAAAATAGCTTAATATCGTATTTAAAAACGTTTTTGACCATTTTGAGCATTTCGACAAAAATTATTCACACAAAACAGCAAAGTGTACAGAATAGCTTCAAATCGCATTTGGAGACGTTTTAGACCATTTTGTGATTTTCGAAAAAACTTGTTAACATAAAAACACCAAAGTGCTTAGAAAAGCTTCAAATCGCATTTGGAGACATTTTAGACCATTTTGTGATATTCAAAAAAACTCGTTACCATAAAAACACCAAAGTGCTTAGAATTGCTTCAAATCGCATTTGGAGACGTTTTAGACCATTTTGTGATTTTCTAAAAAAGTTGTTAACATAAAAACATCAAAGTGCTTAAAATCACATTAGAAACCGTTTTAGACCATTTTGAGCATTTCGATAAAACTTTTCACACAAAAACATCAAAGAGCACAAAATAGCTTAATATCGTATTTAAAAACGTTTTTGACCATTTTGAGCATTTCGACAAAAATTATTCACACAATACAGCAAAGTGCTTAGAATAGCTTCAAATCGCATTTGGAGACGTTTTAGACCATTTTGTGACTTTCGAAAAAACTTGTTAACAAAAAAACATCAAAGTGTACAGAATAGCTTCAAATCGCATTTTGAGACATTTTAGACCCTTTTGTGATTTTCGAAAAAACTTGGTTACACAAAAACACCAAAGTGCTTAAAATAACTTCAAATCGCATTTGGAGACGTTTTAGACCAATTTGTGATTTTCGAAAAAACTTGTTAACATAAAAACACCAAAGTGTTTTGAATAGCTTCAAATCACATTTGGAGACGTTTTAGACCATTTTGTGATTTTCGAAAAAACTTGTTAACATAAAAACACCAAAGTGCTTAAAATCACATTAGAAACCGTTTTAGACCATTTTGAGCATTTCGATAAAACTTTTCACACAAAAACATCAAAGAGCACAAAATAGCTTAATATCGTATTTAAAAACGTTTTTGACCATTTTGAGCATTTCGACAAAAATTATTCTCACAAAACAGCAAAGTGTACAGAATAGCTTCAAATCGCATTTGGAGACGTTTTAGACCATTTTGTGATTTTCGAAAAAACTTGTTAACATAAAAAAACCCCAAATTGCTTAGAATAGCTTAAAATCGCATTTGGAGACGTTTTACACCATTTTGTGATTTTCGAAAAAACTTGTTAACATAAAAACACCAAATTGCTTAGAATAGCTTCAAATCGCATTTGGAGACGTTTTACACCATTTTGTGATTTTCGAAAAAACTTGTTAACATAAAAACACCAAAGTGCTTAGAATAGCTTCAAATCGCATTTGGAGACGTTTTAGACCATTTTGTGACTTTCGAAAAAACTTGTTAACAAAAAAAACATCAAAGTGTACAGAATAGCTTCAAATCGCATTTTGAGACATTTTAGACCCTTTTGTGATTTTCGAAAAAACTTGGTTACACAAAAACACCAAAGTGCTTAAACTAGCTTCAAATCGCATTTGGAGACGTTTTAGACCAATTTGTGATTTTCGAAAAAACTTGTTAACATAAAAACACCAAAGTGTTTAGAATAGCTTCAAATCACATTTGGAGACGTTTTAGACCATTTTGTGATTTTCGAAAAAACTTGTTAACATAAAAACACCAAAGTGCTTAGAAAAGCTTCAAATCGCATTTGGAGACATTTTAGACCATTTTGTGATATTCAAAAAAACTCGTTACCATAAAAACACCAAAGTGCTTAGAATAGCTTCAAATCGCATTTGGAGACGTTTTACACCATTTTGTAATTTTCTAAAAAAGTTGTTAACATAAAAACATCAAAGTGCTTAAAATCACATTAGAAACCGTTTTAGACCATTTTGAGCATTTCGATAAAACTTTTCACACAAAAACATCAAAGAGCACAAAATAGCTTAATATAGTATTTAAAAACGTTTTTGACCATTTTGAGCATTTCAACAAAAATTATTCACACAAAACAGCAAAGTGTACAGAATAGCTTCAAATCGCATTTGGAGACGTTTTAGACCATTTTGTGATTTTCGAAAAAACTTGTTAACATAAAAACACCAAATTGCTTAGAATAGCTTAAAATCGTATTTGGAGAAGTTTTACACCATTTTGTGATTTTCGAAAAAACTTGTTAACATAAAAACACCAAAGTGCTTAGAATTGCTTCAAATCGCATTTGGAGACGTTTTACCCCATTTTGTGATTTTCGAAAAAACTTGTTAACATAAAAACACCAAAGTGCTTAGAATAGTTTCAAATCGCATTTGGAGACGTTTTAGACCATTTTGTGACTTTCGAAAAAACTTGTTAACAAAAAAACATCAAAGTGTACAGAATAGCTTCAAATCGCATTTGGAGACATTTTAGACCATTTTGTGATATTCAAAAAAACTCGTTACCATAAAAACACCAAAGTGCTTAGAATTGCTTCAAATCGCATTTGGAGACGTTTTAGACCATTTTGTGATTTTCTAAAAAAGTTGTTAACATAAAAACATCAAAGTGCTTAAAATCACATTAGAAACCGTTTTAGACCATTTTGAGCATTTCGATAAAACTTTTCACACAAAAACATCAAAGAGCACAAAATAGCTTAATATCGTATTTAAAAACGTTTTTGACCATTTTGAGCATTTCGACAAAAATTATTCACACAAAACAGCAAAGTGTACAGAATAGCTTCAAATCGCATTTGGAGACGTTTTAGACCATTTTGTGATTTTCGAAAAAACTTGTTTACATAAAAACACCAAAGTGCTTAGAATAGCTTCAAATCGCATTTGTAGACGTTTTAGACCATTTTGTGATTTTCGAAAAAACTTGTTAACATAAAAACACCAAAGTGCTTAGAATACCTTAAAATCTCATTTGGAGACGTTTTATACCATTTTGTGATTTTCGAAAAAACTTGTTAACATAAAAACACCAAAGTGCTTAGAATAGCTTCAAATCGCATTTGTAGACGTTTTAGACCATTTTGTGATTTTCGAAAAAACTTGTTAACATAAAAACACCAAAGTGCTTAGAATACCTTAAAATCGCATTTGGAGAGGTTTTATACCATTTTGTGATTTTCGAAAAAACTTGTTAACATAAAAACACCAAAGTGCTTAGAATTGCTTCAAATCGCATTTGGAGACGTTTTAGACCATTTTGTGATTTTCTAAAAAAGTTGTTAACATAAAAACATCAAAACATCTTATAATCATTTCATTAGAAACCGTTTTAGACCATTTTGAGCATTTCGATAAAACTTTTCACACAAAAACATCAAAGAACACAAAATAGCTTAATATAGTATTTAAAAACGTTTTTGACCATTTTGAGCATTTTGACAAAATTATTCACACAAAACAGCAAAGTGTACAGAATAGCTTCAAATCGCATTTGGAGACGTTTTAGACCATTTTGTGATTTTCGAAAAAACTTGTAAACATAAAAACACCAAAGTGCTTAGAAAATCTTCAAATCGCATTTGGAGACGTTTTATACCATTTTGTAATTTTCGAAAAAACTTGTTAACATAAAAACACCAAAGTGCTTAGAATAGCTTCAAATCGCATTTGTAGACGTTTTAGACCATTTTGTGATTTTCGAAAAAACTTGTTAACATAAAAACACCAAAGTGCTTAGAATACCTTAAAATCGCATTTGGAGAGGTTTTATACCATTTTGTGATTTTCGAAAAAACTTGTTAACATAAAAACACCAAAGTGCTTAGAATTGCTTCAAATCGCATTTGGAGACGTTTTAGACCATTTTGTGATTTTCTAAAAAAGTTGTTAACATAAAAACATCAAAACATCTTATAATCATTTCATTAGAAACCGTTTTAGACCATTTTGAGCATTTCGATAAAACTTTTCACACAAAAACATCAAAGAACACAAAATAGCTTAATATAGTATTTAAAAACGTTTTTGACCATTTTGAGCATTTTGACAAAATTATTCACACAAAACAGCAAAGTGTACAGAATAGCTTCAAATCGCATTTGGAGACGTTTTAGACCATTTTGTGATTTTCGAAAAAACTTGTAAACATAAAAACACCAAAGTGCTTAGAAAATCTTCAAATCGCATTTGGAGACGTTTTATACCATTTTGTAATTTTCGAAAAAACTTGTTAACATAAAAACACCAAAGTGCTTAGAATAGCTTCAAATCGCATTTGTAGACGTTTTAGACCATTTTGTGATTTTCGAAAAAACTTGTTAACATAAAAACACCAAAGTGCTTAGAATACCTTAAAATCGCATTTGGAGACATTTTAGACCATTTTGTGATTTTCGAAAAAACTTGTTAACATAAAAACACAAAAGTGCTTAGAATAGCTTCAAATCGCATTTGGAGACGTTTTAGACCATTTTGTGATTTTCGAAAAAACTTGTTAACATAAAAACACGAAATTGCTTAGAATAGCTTCAAATCGCATTTGGAGACGTTTTACACAATTTTGTAATTTTCTAAAAAAGTTGTTAACATAAAAACATCAAAGTGCTTAAAATCACATTAGAAACCGTTTTAGACCATTTTGAGCATTTCGATAAAACTTTTCACACAAAAACATCAAAGAGCACAAAATAGCTTAATATCGTATTTAAAAACGTTTTTGACCATTTTGAGCATTTCAACAAAAATTATTCACACAAAACAGCAAAGTGTACAGAATAGCTTCAAATCGCATTTGGAGACGTTTTAGACCATTTTGTGATTTTCGAAAAAACTTGTTAACATAAAAACACCAAATTGCTTAGAATAGCTTAAAATCGTATTTGGAGAAGTTTTACACCATTTTGTGATTTTCGAAAAAACTTGTTAACATAAAAACACCAAAGTGCTTAGAATAGCTTCAAATCGCATTTGGAGACGTTTTACACCATTTTGTGATTTTCGAAAAAACTTGTTAACATAAAAACACCAAAGTGCTTAGAATAGCTTCAAATCGCATTTGGAGACGTTTTAGACCATTTTGTGACTTTCGAAAAAACTTGTTAACAAAAAAACATCAAAGTGTACAGAATAGCTTCAAATCGCATTTGGAGACATTTTAGACCATTTTGTGATATTCAAAAAAACTCGTTACCATAAAAACACCAAAGTGCTTAGAATTGCTTCAAATCGCATTTGGAGACGTTTTAGACCATTTTGTGATTTTCTAAAAAAGTTGTTAACATAAAAACATCAAAGTGCTTAAAATCACATTAGAAACCGTTTTAGACCATTTTGAGCATTTCGATAAAACTTTTCACACAAAAACATCAAAGAGCACAAAATAGCTTAATATTGTATTTAAAAACGTTTTTGACCATTTTGAGCATTTCGACAAAAATTATTCACACAAAACAGCAAAGTGTACAGAATAGCTTCAAATCGCATTTGGAGACGTTTTAGACCATTTTGTGATTTTCGAAAAAACTTGTTAACATAAAAACACCAAAGTGCTTAGAATAGCTTCAAATCGCATTTGTAGACGTTTTAGACCATTTTGTGATTTTCGAAAAAACTTGTTAACATAAAAACACCAAAGTGCTTAGAATACCTTAAAATCTCATTTGGAGACGTTTTATACCATTTTGTGATTTTCGAAAAGACTTGTTAACATAAAAACACCAAAGTGCTTAGAATAGCTTCAAATCGCATTTGTAGACGTTTTAGACCATTTTGTGATTTTCTAAAAAAGTTCTTAACATAAAAACATCAAAGTTCTTAAAATCATTTCATTAGAAACCGTTTTAGACCATTTTGAGCATTTCGATAAAACTTTTCACACAAAAACATCAAAGAACACAAAATAGCTTAATATAGTATTTAAAAACGTTTTTGACCATTTTGAGCATTTTGACAAAATTATTCACACAAAACAGCAAAGTGTACAGAATAGCTTCAAATCGCATTTGGAGACGTTTTAGACCATTTTGTGATTTTCGAAAAAACTTGTAAACATAAAAACACCAAAGTGCTTAGAAAATCTTCAAATCGCATTTGGAGACGTTTTATACCATTTTGTAATTTTCGAAAAAACTTGTTAACATAAAAACACCAAAGTGCTTAGAATTGCTTCAAATCGTATTTGGAGACGTTTTATACCATTTTGTGATTTTCGAAAAAACTTGTTAACATAAAAACACCAAATTGCTTAGAATAGCTTAAAATCGTATTTGGAGAAGTTTTACACCATTTTGTGATTTTCGAAAAAACTTGTTAACATAAAAACACCAAAGTGCTTAGAATAGCTTCAAATCGCATTTGGAGACGTTTTAGACCATTTTGTGATTTTCGAAAAAACTTGTTAACATAAAAACACCAAAGTGCTTAGAATACCTTAAAATCGCATTTGGAGACATTTTAGACCATTTTGTGATTTTCGAAAAAACTTGTTAACATAAAAACACAAAAGTGCTTAGAATAGCTTCAAATCGCATTTGGAGACGTTTTAGACCATTTTGTGATTTTCGAAAAAACTTGTTAACATAAAAACATGAAATTGCTTAGAATAGCTTCAAATCGCATTTGGAGACGTTTTACACCATTTTGTAATTTTCTAAAAAAGTTGTTAACATAAAAACATCAAAGTGCTTAAAATCACATTAGAAACCGTTTTAGACCATTTTGAGCATTTCGATAAAACTTTTCACACAAAAACATCAAAGAGCACAAAATAGCTTAATATCGTATTTAAAAACGTTTTTGACCATTTTGAGCATTTCGACAAAAATTATTCTCACAAAACAGCAAAGTGTACAGAATAGCTTCAAATCGCATTTGGAGACGTTTTAGACCATTTTGTGATTTTCGAAAAAACTTGTTAACATAAAAACACCAAATTGCTTAGAATAGCTTAAAATCGCATTTGGAGACGTTTTACACCATTTTGTGATTTTCGAAAAAACTTGTTAACATAAAAACACCAAAGTGCTTAGAATAGCTTCAAATCGCATTTGGAGACGTTTTACACCATTTTGTGATTTTCGATAAAACTTGTTAACATAAAAACACCAAAGTGCTTAGAATAGCTTCAAATCGCATTTGGAGACTTTTTAGACCATTTTGAGACTTTCGAAAAAACTTGTTAACAAAAAAACATCAAAGTGTACAGAATAGCTTCAAATCGCATTTTGAGACATTTTAGACCCTTTTGTGATTTTCGAAAAAACTTGGTTACACAAAAACACCAAAGTGCTTAAAATAGCTTCAAATCGCATTTGGAGACGTTTTAGACCAATTTGTGATTTTCGAAAAAACTTGTTAACATAATAACACCAAAGTGCTTAGAATAGCTTCAAATCGCATTTTGTGACATTTTCGACCATTTTGTGATTTTCGAAAAAACTTGTTAACATAAAAACACCAAATTGCTTAGAATAGCTTAAAATCGCATTTGGAGACGTTTTATACCATTTTGTGATTTTCGAAAAAACTTGTTAACATAAAAACACCAAAGTGCTTAGAATAGCTTCAAATCGCATTTGTAGACGTTTTAGACCATTTTGTGATTTTCGAAAAAACTTGTTAACATAAAAACACCAAAGTGCTTAGAATACCTTAAAATCTCATTTGGAGACGTTTTATACCATTTTGTGATTTTCGAAAAAACTTGTTAACATAAAAACACCAAAGTGCTTAGAATAGCTTCAAATCGCATTTGTAGACGTTTTAGACCATTTTGTGATTTTCGAACAAACTTGTTAACATAAAAACACCAAAGTGCTTAGAATACCTTAAAATCGTATTTGGAGAGGTTTTATACCATTTTGTGATTTTCGAAAAAACTTGTTAACATAAAAACACCAAAGTGCTTAGAATTGCTTCAAATCGCATTTGGAGACGTTTTAGACCATTTTGTGATTTTCTAAAAAAGTTGTTAACATAAAAACATCAAAGTTCTTAAAATCATTTCATTAGAAACCGTTTTAGACCATTTTGAGCATTTCGATAAAACTTTTCACACAAAAACATCAAAGAACACAAAATAGCTTAATATAGTATTTAAAAACGTTTTTGACCATTTTGAGCATTTTGACAAAATTATTCACACAAAACAGCAAAGTGTACAGAATAGCTTCAAATCGCATTTGGAGACGTTTTAGACCATTTTGTGATTTTCGAAAAAACTTGTAAACATAAAAACACCAAAGTGCTTAGAAAATCTTCAAATCGCATTTGGAGACGTTTTATACCATTTTGTGATTTTCGAAAAAACTTGTTAACATAAAAACACCAAAGTGCTTAGAATAGCTTCAAATCGCATTTGTAGACGTTTTAGACCATTTTGTGATTTTCAAAAAAACTTGTTAACATAAAAACACCAAAGTGCTTAGAATACCTTAAAATCGCATTTGGAGACATTTTAGACCATTTTGTGATTTTCGAAAAAACTTGTTAACATAAAAACACAAAAGTGCTTAGAATAGCTTCAAATCGCATTTGGAGACGTTTTAGACCATTTTGTGATTTTCGAAAAAACGTGTTAACATAAAAACACCAAAGTGCTTAGAATTGCTTCAAATCGCATTTGGAGACGTTTTAGACCATTTTGTGATTTTCTAAAAAAGTTTTTAACATAAAAACATCAAAGTTCTTAAAATCACATTAGAAACCGTTTTAGACCATTTTGAGCATTTCGATAAAACTTTTCACATAAAAACATCAAAGAACACAAAATAGCTTAATATAGTATTTAAAAACGTTTTTGACCATTTTGAGCATTTTGACAAAAATTATTCACACAAAACAGCAAAGTGTACAGAATAGCTTCAAATCGCATTTGGAGACGTTTTAGACCATTTTGTGATTTTCGAAAAAACTTGTAAACATAAAAACACAAAAGTGCTTAGAAAAGCTTCAAATCGCATTTGGAGACATTTTAGACCATTTTGTGATTTTCGAAAAAACTTGTTAACATAAAAACACAAAAGTGCTTAGAATAGCTTCAAATCGCATTTGGAGACGTTTTAGACCATTTTGTGATTTTCGAAAAAACTTGTTAACATAAAAACACCAAATTGCTTAGAATAGCTTCAAATCGCATTTGGAGACGTTTTACACCATTTTGTAATTTTCTAAAAAAGTTGTTAACATAAAAACATCAAAGTGCTTAAAATCACATTAGAAACCGTTTTAGACCATTTTGAGCATTTCGATAAAACTTTTCACACAAAAACATCAAAGAGCACAAAATAGCTTAATATAGTATTTAAAAACGTTTTTGACCATTTTGAGCATTTTGACAAAAATTATTCACACAAAACAGCAAAGTGTACAGAATAGCTTCAAATCGCATTTGGAGACGTTTTAGACCATTTTGTGATTTTCGAAATAACTCGTTACCATAAAAACACCAAAGTGCTTAGAAAAGCTTCAAATCGCATTTGGAGACATTTTAGACCATTTTGTGATATTCAAAAAAACTCGTTACCATAAAAACACCAAAGTGCTTAGAATTGCTTCAAATCGCATTTGGAGACGTTTTAGACCATTTTGTGATTTTCTAAAAAAGTTGTTAACATAAAAACATCAAAGTGCTTAAAATCACATTAGAAACCGTTTTAGACCATTTTGAGCATTTCGATAAAACTTTTCACACAAAAACATAAAAGAGCACAAAATAGCTTAATATCGTATTTAAAAACGTTTTTGACCATTTTGAGCATTTCGACAAAAATTATTCACACAAAACAGCAAAGTGTACAGAATAGCTTCAAATCGCATTTGGAGACGTTTTAGACCATTTTGTGATTTTCGAAAAAACTTGTTAACATAAAAACACCAAAGTGCTTAGAAAAGCTTCAAATCGCATTTGGAGACATTTTAGACCATTTTGTGATATTCAAAAAAACTCGTTACCATAAAAACACCAAAGTGCTTAGAATTGCTTCAAATCGCATTTGGAGACGTTTTAGACCATTTTGTGATTTTCTAAAAAAGTTGTTAACATAAAAACATCAAAGTGCTTAAAATCACATTAGAAACCGTTTTAGACCATTTTGAGCATTTCGATAAAACTTTTCACACAAAAACATCAAAGAGCACAAAATAGCTTAATATCGTATTTAAAAACGTTTTTGACCATTTTGAGCATTTCGACAAAAATTATTCACACAATACAGCAAAGTGCTTAGAATAGCTTCAAATCGCATTTGGAGACGTTTTAGACCATTTTGTGACTTTCGAAAAAACTTGTTAACAAAAAAACATCAAAGTGTACAGAATAGCTTCAAATCGCATTTTGAGACATTTTAGACCCTTTTGTGATTTTCGAAAAAACTTGGTTACACAAAAACACCAAAGTGCTTAAAATAACTTCAAATCGCATTTGGAGACGTTTTAGACCAATTTGTGATTTTCGAAAAAACTTGTTAACATAAAAACACCAAAGTGTTTTGAATAGCTTCAAATCACATTTGGAGACGTTTTAGACCATTTTGTGATTTTCGAAAAAACTTGTTAACATAAAAACACCAAAGTGCTTAAAATCACATTAGAAACCGTTTTAGACCATTTTGAGCATTTCGATAAAACTTTTCACACAAAAACATCAAAGAGCACAAAATAGCTTAATATCGTATTTAAAAACGTTTTTGACCATTTTGAGCATTTCGACAAAAATTATTCTCACAAAACAGCAAAGTGTACAGAATAGCTTCAAATCGCATTTGGAGACGTTTTAGACCATTTTGTGATTTTCGAAAAAACTTGTTAACATAAAAAAACACCAAATTGCTTAGAATAGCTTAAAATCGCATTTGGAGACGTTTTACACCATTTTGTGATTTTCGAAAAAACTTGTTAACATAAAAACACCAAATTGCTTAGAATAGCTTCAAATCGCATTTGGAGACGTTTTACACCATTTTGTGATTTTCGAAAAAACTTGTTAACATAAAAACACCAAAGTGCTTAGAATAGCTTCAAATCGCATTTGGAGACGTTTTAGACCATTTTGTGACTTTCGAAAAAACTTGTTAACAAAAAAAACATCAAAGTGTACAGAATAGCTTCAAATCGCATTTTGAGACATTTTAGACCCTTTTGTGATTTTCGAAAAAACTTGGTTACACAAAAACACCAAAGTGCTTAAACTAGCTTCAAATCGCATTTGGAGACGTTTTAGACCAATTTGTGATTTTCGAAAAAACTTGTTAACATAAAAACACCAAAGTGTTTAGAATAGCTTCAAATCACATTTGGAGACGTTTTAGACCATTTTGTGATTTTCGAAAAAACTTGTTAACATAAAAACACCAAAGTGCTTAGAAAAGCTTCAAATCGCATTTGGAGACATTTTAGACCATTTTGTGATATTCAAAAAAACTCGTTACCATAAAAACACCAAAGTGCTTAGAATAGCTTCAAATCGCATTTGGAGACGTTTTACACCATTTTGTAATTTTCTAAAAAAGTTGTTAACATAAAAACATCAAAGTGCTTAAAATCACATTAGAAACCGTTTTAGACCATTTTGAGCATTTCGATAAAACTTTTCACACAAAAACATCAAAGAGCACAAAATAGCTTAATATAGTATTTAAAAACGTTTTTGACCATTTTGAGCATTTCAACAAAAATTATTCACACAAAACAGCAAAGTGTACAGAATAGCTTCAAATCGCATTTGGAGACGTTTTAGACCATTTTGTGATTTTCGAAAAAACTTGTTAACATAAAAACACCAAATTGCTTAGAATAGCTTAAAATCGTATTTGGAGAAGTTTTACACCATTTTGTGATTTTCGAAAAAACTTGTTAACATAAAAACACCAAAGTGCTTAGAATAGCTTCAAATCGCATTTGGAGACGTTTTACCCCATTTTGTGATTTTCGAAAAAACTTGTTAACATAAAAACACCAAAGTGCTTAGAATAGTTTCAAATCGCATTTGGAGACGTTTTAGACCATTTTGTGACTTTCGAAAAAACTTGTTAACAAAAAAACATCAAAGTGTACAGAATAGCTTCAAATCGCATTTGGAGACATTTTAGACCATTTTGTGATATTCAAAAAAACTCGTTACCATAAAAACACCAAAGTGCTTAGAATTGCTTCAAATCGCATTTGGAGACGTTTTAGACCATTTTGTGATTTTCTAAAAAAGTTGTTAACATAAAAACATCAAAGTGCTTAAAATCACATTAGAAACCGTTTTAGACCATTTTGAGCATTTCGATAAAACTTTTCACACAAAAACATCAAAGAGCACAAAATAGCTTAATATCGTATTTAAAAACGTTTTTGACCATTTTGAGCATTTCGACAAAAATTATTCACACAAAACAGCAAAGTGTACAGAATAGCTTCAAATCGCATTTGGAGACGTTTTAGACCATTTTGTGATTTTCGAAAAAACTTGTTAACATAAAAACACCAAAGTGCTTAGAATAGCTTCAAATCGCATTTGTAGACGTTTTAGACCATTTTGTGATTTTCGAAAAAACTTGTTAACATAAAAACACCAAAGTGCTTAGAATACCTTAAAATCTCATTTGGAGACGTTTTATACCATTTTGTGATTTTCGAAAAAACTTGTTAACATAAAAACACCAAAGTGCTTAGAATAGCTTCAAATCGCATTTGTAGACGTTTTAGACCATTTTGTGATTTTCGAAAAAACTTGTTAACATAAAAACACCAAAGTGCTTAGAATACCTTAAAATCGCATTTGGAGAGGTTTTATACCATTTTGTGATTTTCGAAAAAACTTGTTAACATAAAAACACCAAAGTGCTTAGAATTGCTTCAAATCGCATTTGGAGACGTTTTAGACCATTTTGTGATTTTCTAAAAAAGTTGTTAACATAAAAACATCAAAGTTCTTAAAATCATTTCATTAGAAACCGTTTTAGACCATTTTGAGCATTTCGATAAAACTTTTCACACAAAAACATCAAAGAACACAAAATAGCTTAATATAGTATTTAAAAACGTTTTTGACCATTTTGAGCATTTTGACAAAATTATTCACACAAAACAGCAAAGTGTACAGAATAGCTTCAAATCGCATTTGGAGACGTTTTAGACCATTTTGTGATTTTCGAAAAAACTTGTAAACATAAAAACACCAAAGTGCTTAGAAAATCTTCAAATCGCATTTGGAGACGTTTTATACCATTTTGTAATTTTCGAAAAAACTTGTTAACATAAAAACACCAAAGTGCTTAGAATTGCTTCAAATCGTATTTGGAGACGTTTTATACCATTTTGTGATTTTCGAAAAAACTTGTTAACATAAAAACACCAAATTGCTTAGAATAGCTTAAAATCGTATTTGGAGAAGTTTTACACCATTTTGTGATTTTCGAAAAAACTTGTTAACATAAAAACACCAAAGTGCTTAGAATAGCTTCAAATCGCATTTGGAGACGTTTTAGACCATTTTGTGATTTTCGAAAAAACTTGTTAACATAAAAACACCAAAGTGCTTAGAATACCTTAAAATCGCATTTGGAGACATTTTAGACCATTTTGTGATTTTCGAAAAAACTTGTTAACATAAAAACACAAAAGTGCTTAGAATAGCTTCAAATCGCATTTGGAGACGTTTTAGACCATTTTGTGATTTTCGAAAAAACTTGTTAACATAAAAACACGAAATTGCTTAGAATAGCTTCAAATCGCATTTGGAGACGTTTTACACCATTTTGTAATTTTCTAAAAAAGTTGTTAACATAAAAACATCAAAGTGCTTAAAATCACATTAGAAACCGTTTTAGACCATTTTGAGCATTTCGATAAAACTTTTCACACAAAAACATCAAAGAGCACAAAATAGCTTAATATCGTATTTAAAAACGTTTTTGACCATTTTGAGCATTTCGACAAAAATTATTCTCACAAAACAGCAAAGTGTACAGAATAGCTTCAAATCGCATTTGGAGACGTTTTAGACCATTTTGTGATTTTCGAAAAAACTTGTTAACATAAAAACACCAAATTGCTTAGAATAGCTTAAAATCGCATTTGGAGACGTTTTACACCATTTTGTGATTTTCGAAAAAACTTGTTAACATAAAAACACCAAAGTGCTTAGAATAGCTTCAAATCGCATTTGGAGACGTTTTACACCATTTTGTGATTTTCGATAAAACTTGTTAACATAAAAACACCAAAGTGCTTAGAATAGCTTCAAATCGCATTTGGAGACTTTTTAGACCATTTTGAGACTTTCGAAAAAACTTGTTAACAAAAAAACATCAAAGTGTACAGAATAGCTTCAAATCGCATTTTGAGACATTTTAGACCCTTTTGTGATTTTCGAAAAAACTTGGTTACACAAAAACACCAAAGTGCTTAAAATAGCTTCAAATCGCATTTGGAGACGTTTTAGACCAATTTGTGATTTTCGAAAAAACTTGTTAACATAAAAACACCAAAGTGTTTAGAATAGCTTCAAATCACATTTGGAGACGTTTTAGACCATTTTGTGATTTTCGAAAAAACTTGTTAACATAAAAACACCAAAGTGCTTAAAATCACATTAGAAACCGTTTTAGACCATTTTGAGCATTTCGATAAAACTTTTCACACAAAAACATCAAAGAGCACAAAATAGCTTAATATCGTATTTAAAAACGTTTTTGACCATTTTGAGCATTTCAACAAAAATTATTCACACAAAACAGCAAAGTGTACAGAATAGCTTCAAATCGCATTTGGAGACGTTTTAGACCATTTTGTGATTTTCGAAAAAACTTGTTAACATAAAAACACCAAAGTGCTTAGAATTGCTTCAAATTGCATTTGGAGACGTTTTAGACCATTTTGTAATTTTCTAAAAAAGTTGTTAACATAAAAACATCAAAGTGCTTAAAATCACATTAGAAACCGTTTTAGACCATTTTGAGCATTTCGAAAAAACTTTTCACACAAAAACATCAAAGAACACAAAATAGCTTAATATAGTATTTAAAAACGTTTTTGACCATTTTGAGCATTTTGACAAAAATTATTCACACAAAACAGCAAAGTGTACAGAATAGCTTCAAATCGCATTTTGAGACATTTTAGACCATTTTGTGATTTTCGAAAAAACTTGTTAACATAAAAACACAAAAGTGCTTAGAATAGCTTCAAATCGCATTTGGAGACGTTTTAGACCATTTTGTGATTTTCGAAAAAACTTGTTAACATAAAAACACAAAATTGCTTAGAATAGCTTCAAATCGCATTTGGAGACGTTTTACACCATTTTGTGATTTTCGAAAAAACTTGTTAACATAAAAACACCAAAGTGCTTAGAATAGCTTCAAATCGCATTTGGAGACGTTTTAGACCATTTTGTGATTTTCGAAAAAACTTGTTAACATAAAAACACCAAAGTGCTTAGAATAGCTTCAAATCGTATTTGGAGCCGTTTTAGACCATTTTGTGATTTTCGAAAAAACTTGTAAACATAAAAACACCAAAGTGCTTAGAAAAGCTTCAAATCGCATTTGGAGACGTTTTAGACCATTTTGTGATATTCAAAAAAACTCGTTACCATAAAAACACCAAAGTGCTTAGAATTGCTTCAAATCGCATTTGGAGACGTTTTAGACCATTTTGTGATTTTCTAAAAAAGTTGTTAACATAAAAACATCAAAGTGCTTAAAATCACATTAGAAACCGTTTTAGACCATTTTGAGCATTTCGATAAAACTTTTCACACAAAAACATCAAAGAACACAAAATAGCTTAATATAGTATTTAAAAACGTTTTTGACCATTTTGAGCATTTCAACAAAAATTATTCACACAAAACAGCAAAGTGTACAGAATAGCTTCAAATCGCATTTGGAGACGTTTTAGACCATTTTGTGATTTTCGAAAAAACTTGTTGACATAAAAACACCAAATTGCTTAGAATAGCTTAAAATCGTATTTGGAGAAGTTTTACACCATTTTGTGATTTTCGAAAAAACTTGTTAACATAAAAACACCAAAGTGCTTAGAATAGCTTCAAATCGCATTTGGAGACGTTTTACACCATTTTGTGATTTTCGAAAAAACTTGTTAACATAAAAACACCAAAGTGCTTAGAATAGCTTCAAATCGCATTTGGAGACATTTTAGACCATTTTGTGATATTCAAAAAAACTCGTTACCATAAAAACACCAAAGTGCTTAGAATTGCTTCAAATCGCATTTGGAGACGTTTTAGACCATTTTGTGATTTTCTAAAAAAGTTGTTAACATAAAAACATCAAAGTGTACAGAATAGCTTCAAATCGCATTTTGAGACATTTTAGACCCTTTTGTGATTTTCGAAAAAACTTGGTTACACAAAAACACCAAAGTGCTTAAAATAGCTTCAAATCGCATTTGGAGACGTTTTAGACCAATTTGTGATTTTCGAAAAAACTTGTTAACATAAAAACACCAAAGTGTTTAGAATAGCTTCAAATCACATTTGGAGACGTTTTAGACCATTTTGTGATTTTCGAAAAAACTTGTTAACATAAAAACACCAAAGTGCTTAGAAAAGCTTCAAATCGCATTTGGAGACATTTTAGACCATTTTGTGATTTTCGAAAAAACTTGTTAACATAAAAACACCAAAGTGCTTAAAATCACATTAGAAACCGTTTTAGACCATTTTGAGCATTTCGATAAAACTTTTCACACAAAAACATCAAAGAGCACAAAATAGCTTAATATCGTATTTAAAAACGTTTTTGACCATTTTGAGCATTTCAACAAAAATTATTCACACAAAACAGCAAAGTGTACAGAATAGCTTCAAATAGCATTTGGAGACGTTTTAGACCATTTTGTGATTTTCGAAAAAACTTGTTAACATAAAAACACCAAAGTGCTTAGAATTGCTTCAAATTGCATTTGGAGACGTTTTAGACCATTTTGTAATTTTCTAAAAAAGTTGTTAACATAAAAACATCAAAGTGCTTAAAATCACATTAGAAACCGTTTTAGACCATTTTGAGCATTTCGAAAAAACTTTTCACACAAAAACATCAAAGAACACAAAATAGCTTAATATAGTATTTAAAAACGTTTTTGACCATTTTGAGCATTTTGACAAAAATTATTCACACAAAACAGCAAAGTGTACAGAATAGCTTCAAATCGCATTTTGAGACATTTTAGACCATTTTGTGATTTTCGAAAAAACTTGTTAACATAAAAACACAAAAGTGCTTAGAATAGCTTAAAATCGCATTTGGAGACGTTTTACACCATTTTGTGATTTTCGAAAAAACTTGTTAACATAAAAACACAAAATTGCTTAGAATAGCTTCAAATCGCATTTGGAGACATTCTACACCATTTTGTGATTTTCGAAAAAACTTGTTAACATAAAAACACCAAAGTGCTTAGAATAGCTTCAAATCGCATTTGGAGACGTTTTAGACCATTTTGTGATTTTCGAAAAAACTTGTTAACATAAAAACACCAAAGTGCTTAGAATAGCTTCAAATCGTATTTGGAGCCGTTTTAGACCATTTTGTGATTTTCGAAAAAACTTGTAAACATAAAAACACCAAAGTGCTTAGAAAAGCTTCAAATCGCATTTGGAGACGTTTTAGACCATTTTGTGATATTCAAAAAAACTCGTTACCATAAAAACACCAAAGTGCTTAGAATTGCTTCAAATCGCATTTGGAGACGTTTTAGACCATTTTGTGATTTTCTAAAAAAGTTGTTAACATAAAAACATCAAAGTGCTTAAAATCACATTAGAAACCGTTTTAGACCATTTTGAGCATTTCGATAAAACTTTTCACACAAAAACATCAAAGAGCACAAAATAGCTTAATATCGTATTTAAAAACGTTTTTGACCATTTTGAGCATTTCGACAAAAATTATTCACACAAAACAGCAAAGTGTACAGAATAGCTTCAAATCGCATTTGGAGACGTTTTAGACCATTTTGTGATTTTCGAAAAAACTTGTTAACATAAAAACACCAAAGTGCTTAGAAAAGCTTCAAATTGCATTTGGAGACGTTTTACACCATTTTGTGATTTTCGAAAAAACTTGTTAACATAAAAACACCAAAGTGCTTAGAATAGCTTCAAATCGCATTTGGAGACGTTTTAGACCATTTTGTGACTTTCGAAAAAACTTGTTAACATAAAAACATCAAAGTGTACAGAATAGCTTCAAATCGCATTTTGAGACATTTTAGACCCTTTTGTGATTTTCGAAAAAACTTGGTTACACAAAAACACCAAAGTGCTTAAAATAGCTTCAAATCGCATTTGGAGACGTTTTAGACCAATTTGTGATTTTCGAAAAAACTTGTTAACATAAAAACACCAAAGTGCTTAAAATCACATTAGAAACCGTTTTAGACCATTTTGAGCATTTCGATAAAACTTTTCACACAAAAACATCAAAGAGCACAAAATAGCTTAATATCGTATTTAAAAACGTTTTTGACAATTTTGAGCATTTCGACAAAAATTATTCACTCAAAACAGCAAAGTGTACAGAATAGCTTCAAATCGCATTTGGAGACGTTTTATACCATTTTGTGATTTTCGAAAAAACTTGTTAACATAAAAACACAAGAGTGCTTAGAATAGCTTCAAATCGCATTTGGAGACGTTTTAGACCATTTTGTGATTTTCGAAAAAACTTGTTAACATAAAAACACCAAATTGCTTAGAATAGCTTCAAATCGCATTTGGAGACGTTTTACACCATTTTGTAATTTTCTAAAAAAGTTGTTAACATAAAAACATCAAAGTGCTTAAAATCACATTAGAAACCGTTTTAGACCATTTTGAGCATTTCGATAAAACTTTTCACACAAAAACATCAAAGAGCACAAAATAGCTTAATATAGTATTTAAAAACGTTTTTGACCATTTTGAGCATTTTGACAAAAATTATTCACACAAAACAGCAAAGTGTACAGAATAGCTTCAAATCGCATTTGGAGACGTTTTAGACCATTTTGTGATTTTCGAAATAACTCGTTACCATAAAAACACCAAAGTGCTTAGAAAAGCTTCAAATCGCATTTGGAGACATTTTAGACCATTTTGTGATATTGTAATATAATGTTGCTGTTGAGGTACTAATGAAGACTCTGACTCGCTTGACTGTCGTAACACATATATTATTTATTCAGTATAATACTTCAGTACAATATACAACTATAAGTATAGATAAGGAACGGACAATCAATGATGCTGTCAGTGAGGTGTGAAGTGTGTGTAGGTCTGCTTCTGAAGAAGTGGCTGTGAGGTGTGTGCTCCGTGAAATGGCTGTAAGGTGTGTCTTGGCCCTTCTGAAACTTGGGAGTATATTGGCTCAGTTCATTTGCATAATGGCATTACATCATCTGTGAGGGTAACGATTGGTCCTAAGTTGATCCAGGGGTGTTTAAGTGGGAGTGATTAACGGTATAATAAGGTATTTCTGTGATGGATGACACTGTCAAATCTGTACTTAAATAGTGTCATCACTCCTGGTTTAACGATGGGAAAAGTCACAAAGTTAAGCTAAGTGTTTTCTTTAGGGATTCTATTATAAACTAAATGGTCATTAAAACATCTGGACAAACTCTCCTCTGGACTTTCTGGGTCAAGTTTGTGAACCTATTTGAATTCCGATACAAAGGTCGATTTCTTAAATATAAAAGTATATCGTTATATTACATCCCTCTGTTTCCCTTTTTTTTAAAAATCTATTTAAAATATAAAAATGGTTATAATAGTGGCATGCAAAATTAAAGTTATATAAAAGAAAAAAACATTATTATACATATAAGCAAAATTGAGTTAGCCAAAACCATTGACTCTGAAGTGTAACCTTATCACTTTCACTCTCTCTCTTCTCTCTCTTAAAAAAAATGAAATTAAAAATGAATTTGGTATAAAATTCGCGTAAATCAAACATAAATCAGTTGAAAATAAAAATACAAAACTTAAAAATAGTATGTTACATTGAACATACATCAAATCGTGCGACAACTCATCGCGTTCTAATGGTCTTCAAACATAAATCAATCAAATCAAAACATAAAATTCAAGAAACTGTGGCTGATTAGCCTAAATCAAAATATCAAACTCAATCACTTAAAACTTTAAAAGAAACAAATGTGTGTGTCCCGTTGACACAAACTTATCCACAATATATCATTATCGTCACAACTTTATCGATTTAAGCATTTATATTTACAGGTAATTACGATTTCAATCGGTCGACAAATTCGACTTTTGTACTCAATGTCAAAAAATTTACAATTAAAAGTACTAAGAAAATCTCCTGTTATTGTATATCAATTAATTAATGCTTGAGATTAACGACTCAAAGGTTAAACAAAATATTTGTTACAAAATGATTGTCGGGCTTTTCAATATCTCAATATATCGATCATCAAAATTCAAAATTAATCTTTATCAAAAAACTCGTTACAAAATCAATACTTAAACATAAATTCAATTCTCTTTTAACTGAAATCACATCATTATTAAACAAATCTCATCAAAAATACGTAGACTATGCTATCATTTAGCAAATGTCGTAATTAAAAAAAATTCCTTGCAAAAAAAATTAAATCAGTAACTTGTTGCATTATACAAACGTTTTATGAATCGTTTTGGCGATCCACTTATCGGTATCTGTTTATCATTAATGATCTCTTTAATCAATTTCTCTGTATCGTTATATCTGTCAATATTCCACCAAAATTTGCGATCATTAGATTCGTGTTTTGTTTTATCGGTGTTGCGTTTGGCTGAAGTCGGTTTAGAATACGAAACTAAAACTTGGAAATGTCCTGCTTTAAATCTACCTCGGTTTAATGTCATATTTGAATCATTAGGTGCTGTCATAATTAGATTAGTTTGTTCCTTAATTTGTTCTTCTTTCATTTGGAATGGGGCTGCTAATCCCATGTTATTCTCTACACAGTCAATGTAAGGTTGCAAGTTAAGGGGTTCTACTTTAGTTGGATGTGTAAGGGTATCTGATTGCAATTGGGTTGGTGTCCTATCATGTTCGTCGATAAATTAAACATTGTTTTCGTCATTTACTACGTTAACGGTGTTCTTAATTTTCTCATTATTATTATCGGCGGGTTTATTCAACAATTATTTTAACAATTTAAAAAACAATTTTAGTGTATATATATGTAAACTCTCACTTTTCAATCAAGGTTACAAATCAAAAATCAAAATGGCTTTGACTTACCCCAAATGCTTCGGATCCAATTAAAAATGAATTAAAGGAATGCAAAAAGTGTTCAAAAATGTCTAAATGTTCAAACAACGAATTAAAGAAATGTTAAAGTGCTCATCAATGTTCAAATTTTCAAACAACGAATTCAAAAAAATGCGAAAGGTGTTCATCAATGTTCAAAAAAGTAAATGTTAAAAAAACGATCGAAAAAAAACGGCGTGAAGTTGAAAGTCTCTAAACGAAACAGTTCTTGTCCGCTTGCTTCTGTTTTGATTCTTCTTGGGTCTTCCTCGATTATCTTCTTTGTCTTTATCCAATGGTTATAATTTCATAAAATTTCTGCTTGTCTCGATTTCATTCAAATATAATTTCAGCTTGTCTTTTGTGTCTTCCTCGATTATCTTCTTTGTCTTCATCCAATGGTAATAATTTGATAAAATTTCTGCTTGTCTCGATCTCATTCAAATATAATTTCAGCTTGTCTTTTGAGTCAAAGTAAATTTCTCTCCTTTCAAACAAATATGGTTATTTTTGTCTTTGTCTTCGTCTTGTTGTCTTGTTAAGTGTTTATTTCTTGTTTTCTCACTCCGTTCCTTATGAAATTTGGGTCTTCCACCATGTAATATAATGTTGCTGTTGAGGTACTAATGAAGACTCTGACTCGCTTGCCTGTCGTAACACATATATTATTTATTCAGTATAATACTTCAGTACAATATACAACTATAAGTATAGATAAGGAACGGACAATCAATGATGCTGTCAGTGAGGTGTGAAGTGTGTGTAGGTCTGCTTCTGAAGAAGTGGCTGTGAGGTGTGTGCTCCGTGAAATGGCTGTAAGGTGTGTCTTGGCCCTTCTGAAACTTAGGAGTATATTGGCTCAGTTCATTTGCATAATGTCATTACATCATCTGTGAGGGTAACGATTGGTCCTAAGTTGATCCAGGGGTGTTTAAGTGGGAGTGATTAACGGTATAATAAGGTATTTCTGTGATGGATGACACTGTCAAATCTGTACTTAAATAGTGTCAGTCACTCCTGGTTTAACGATGGGAAAAGTCACAAAGTTAAGCTAAGTGTTTTCTTTAGGGATTCTATTATAAACTAAATGGTCATTAAAACATCTGGACAAACTCTCCTCTGGACTTTCTGGGTCAAATTTGTGAACCTATTTGAATTCCGGTACAAAGGTCGATTTCTTAAATATAAAAGTATATCGTTACATTACAATATTCAAAAAAACTCGTTACCATAAAAACACCAAAGTGCTTAGAATTGCTTCAAATCGCATTTGGAGACGTTTTAGACCATTTTGTGATTTTCTAAAAAAGTTGTTAACACAAAAACACCAAAGTGCTTAAAATAGCTTCAAATCGCATTTGGAGACGTTTTAGACCAATTTGTGATTTTCGAAAAAAATTGTTAACATAAAAACACCAAATTGCTTAGAATAGCTTCAAATCGCATTTGGAGACGTTTTACACCATTTTGTGATTTTCGAAAAAACTTGTTTACATAAAAACACCAAAGTGCTTAGAATAGCTTCAAATCGCATTTGGAGACGTTTTACACTTTAGTAATTGTCGGCGCAACGGTAAAACAAAACAACTACTAAATGTATACAGTAAACTATGCAATTTATTCCAAGTGAATCAAGTGAGGATTCTCAATAAATAGATAAAATATACAATATACAATATTTGATAAGACAGAGCAATAAACGGTGTAGCTAAGATGCTGGTTGAGAAAAGAGTGTGTTAATAATGTGGTCAGTGCATGGTAATATTGGGCTTGGCCCATCTCATCTGACCAATTAGGATTAAGAGAATTAATGTGGTTTTCTGTTAGAGTCATTAACATTCTTAAAATCCATTAGCTAGAAAAGTGAAGGTAACAGGAAGGTAACCTGTCAATGTGAGGTTAAATAAAGAGATATATAGAGGATGTATAAATAATCAAATTAAAAGTAAATGTTGAATTGTTTAAAAGCTATGTGGTAGGTCTGCTACAGGAGCCCCCTTCCAGTGAAAGAATTAATGATAGAACGAGACAAAACGTTGAGGGAAATGAACATGTCTACCAGAACGAGTAGTACGGGGAGGGGTTGCCAAAATGGGTGACGGGTTGGTTGGTTTGACTAGGGGTGATGCTTGTAGCTTGGGAGTGAGGGTTTGCTCTTGGCTTTTAAATATATCAGTATCCAAATGAGCTACCTTTAGGCGATCAATACTGACTGTGTCCTGTCGACCATTTAGATCGAGAACAAAGTGTTTGTCTGTTCGACTTAATACCTTAAATGGACCATCATATGGACGTTGTAAGGGTTTTCGAACAGAGTCCCTTCGCACAAAAACATGGGTACAATTAAATATTTCTTGATTGATATAGGATTTACGGTTAGAGTTGGTGCGGGTAGGTGTGGGACGTAGTTTACTCATATTATCACGCAATCTATCAATATAATTAGAATAATCACAATGTTCAGAGTTTGAATTAAAGAATTGTCCAGGTAATCTTAAAGTAGTGCCATAAACAAGTTCAGCAGCACTATGACCTAGATCAGCCTTAAGGGCTGTACGAATGTCTAAAAGTACTATAGGTAAATGTTCTGTCCATTTAGTGTGATCATTATGTGCTTTGAGAGAACCCTTCAAATGTCGATGAAAACGTTCTACAAGTCCGTTCGCAATAGGATGGTATGCAGTTGTATGAATGTGCTTAGTTCCTAGTAAGTTGGCGAGTGAATGAAATAATGCAGATTCAAATTGTCTTCCTCGATCTGTTGTAATGGTTGAAGGTATTCCGAATGAAGCGATCCATCGATTGACAAATGCGTGTGCGACAGTATCGGCTGTGATATCCGGAATAGGTACGGCTTCGGGCCATCGAGTAAAACGATCGATAAAAGTGAGTAAATAAGAAAAACCATTTGACGGAGGGAGAGGTCCAACAATATCTATATGTACATGGTCAAAACGGGCGTCAGGTGTAGAAAAAGTAGAGAGTGGCGAAACGGTGTGCCGGTGTACTTTGGAACGTTGACATTGAATGCATGTTTGAGACCATCGTCGTACATCATGATTGATTGCTGGCCATACGAAACGGTCAGTAATTAAACGTTGTGTTGCTCGTATACCAGGATGTGATAGCGAATGTAGAGTGTCAAATATTATGCGTCTGAATTCTTGTGGGATATATGGACGTGGATTGCCTTTGGAAATATCACAAAGAATTGTAGAGTCAGAAGTTGGAATTGGAAAGTTTTGAAATTGTAGTGAAGACGGTGATTCAAGTAGCTTGTGCAATTCATCGTCATTCTTTTGTGCAGCAGCAATAAGACTAAAATCAACAATGTTAGTTGTGTTGTGACTGAAAGTATTAAGTTCGATTCGCGACAATGCATCAGCTGCTGCATTAGCTTTTCCACTCACATGGCGTATGTCCGTTGTGAATTGAGATATGAAATCGAGATGACGGATTTCGCGTGGCGAGTGACGATTTGGTTTGGCGAGTAAAGCATACATAAGTGGCTTATGGTCAGTAAAAATATGAAATAAGCGTCCTTCAAGTGAATGACGAAAATGTTTAACTGAAAGGTATGCCGCCAAAAGTTCACGACCAAATGTGCTGTATCGCGTCTGCGCTGGTTTCAACTTCTGTGAGAAAAATGAAATAGGTTGACAATTGTTGTCAATGCGTTTGTTGTAGTATACCCCCTATGGCCACATCCGAAACCATGATACTTAAAGGTGCATCTGGCTGCGGATGGGTGAGAAGAGTTGGCGGAGGCGCTGTTGGTCGGAAGCAGTTGTCCGACGTATTAAAGTATCTTTGAAGTTCACATACCTGTTATCAGTAGGCGGGGTGAGAAATAGATCCCGAACTCCCTGCGCAATTTCAGGTTGCGATGATTCTACTAAGTAAGCATATTTAGTAGCATCTGCTGTGATCCCACGCATTGTGAACTGTGCTTCGACTTGGGTGAACCACAATATCGTATCATTGGGCCAGTATGGAAGCAGTTTCAATGCTAGAGAAGAAATTGGCCTGTTGACGGTTGCTGCGTCAGAAGCGGGCACCACAGGTTGTTCCTGGTGCTGGGGTTGTGCTGGAGGTTGCGGTAGCTGTCGTTGTTGCTGTTGTCCTTCCATTTAAACGACGGTATAAGAAAGTTGAGGAACACCACTTTAGTATGGATGAATGACACTCTCAGTTCCATGCTTCTTTAGTCGAGTGTCACCACTTTAGTTCCATGCTTCCTTAGTCGGGGTCACCACTTTAGTAATTGTCGGCGCAACGGTAAAACAAAACAACTACTAAATGTATACAGTAAACTATGCAATTTATTCCAAGTGAATCAAGTGAGGATTCTCAATAAATAGATAAAATATACAATATACAATATTTGATAAGACAGAGCAATAAACGGTGTAGCTAAGATGCTGGTTGAGAAAAGAGTGTGTTAATAATGTGGTCAGTGCATGGTAATATTGGGCTTGGCCCATCTCATCTGACCAATTAGGATTAAGAGAATTAATGTGGTTTTCTGTTAGAGTCATTAACATTCTTAAAATCCATTAGCTAGAAAAGTGAAGGTAACAGGAAGGTAACCTGTCAATGTGAGGTTAAATAAAGAGATATATAGAGGATGTATAAATAATCAAATTAAAAGTAAATGTTGAATTGTTTAAAAGCTATGTGGTAGGTCTGCTACAACACCATTTTGTGATTTTCGAAAAAACTTGTTAACATAAAAACACCAAAGTGCTTAGAATAGCTTCAAATCGCATTTGGAGACGTTTTAGACCATTTTGTGACTTTCGAAAAAACTTGTTAACATAAAAACATCAAAGTGTACAGAATAGCTTCAAATCGCATTTTGAGACATTTTAGACCCTTTTGTGATTTTCGAAAAAACTTGGTTACACAAAAACACCAAAGTGCTTAAAATAGCTTCAAATCGCATTTGGAGACGTTTTAGACCAATTTGTGATTTTCGAAAAAACTTGTTAACATAAAAACACCAAAGTGTTTAGAATAGCTTCAAATCACATTTGGAGACGTTTTAGACCATTTTGTGATTTTCGAAAAAACTTGTTAACATAAAAACACCAAAGTGCTTAAAATCACATTAGAAACCGTTTTAGACCATTTTGAGCATTTCGATAAAACTTTTCACACAAAAACATCAAAGAGCACAAAATAGCTTAATATCGTATTTAAAAACGTTTTTGACCATTTTGAGCATTTCGACAAAAATTATTCACACAAAACAGCAAAGTGTACAGAATAGCTTCAAATCGCATTTGGAGACGTTTTAGACCATTTTGTGATTTTCGAAAAAACTTGTTAACATAAAAACACCAAAGTGCTTAGAATTGCTTCAAATCGCATTTGGAGACGTTTTAGACCATTTTGTGATTTTCTAAAAAAGTTGTTAACATAAAAACATCAAAGTTCTTAAAATCACATTAGAAACCGTTTTAGACCATTTTGAGTATTTCGATAAAACTTTTCACACAAAAACATCAAAGAACACAAAATAGTATTTAAAAAACGTTTTTGACCATTTTGAGCATTTTGACAAAAATTATTCACACAAAACAGCAAAGTGTACAGAATAGCTTCAAATCGCATTTGGAGACGTTTTAGACCATTTTGTGATTTTCGAAAAACTTGTTAACATAAAAACATCAAAGTGTACAGAATAGCTTCAAATCGCATTTTGAGACATTATAGACATTTTGTGATTTTCGAAAAACTTGTAAACATAAAAACACCAAAGTGCTTAGAAAAGCTTCAAATCGCATTTGGAGACATTTTAGACCATTTTGTGATTTTCGAAAAAACTTGTTAACATAAAAACACAAAAGTGCTTAGAATAGCTTCAAATCGCATTTGGAGACGTTTTAGACCATTTTGTGATTTTCGAAAAAACTTGTTCACATAAAAACACATAATTGCTTAGAATAGCTTCAAATCGCATTTGAAGACGTTTTACACCATTTTGTGATTTTCGAAAAAACTTGTTAACATAAAAACACCAAAGTGCTTAGAATAGCTTCAAATCACATTTGGAGACGTTTTAGACCATTTTGTGATTTTCGAAAAAACTTGTTAACATAAAAACACCAAAGTGCTTAAAATCACATTAGAAACCGTTTTAGACCATTTTGAGCATTTCGATAAAACTTTTCACACAAAAACATCAAAGAGCACAAAATAGCTTAATATCGTATTTAAAAACGTTTTTGACCATTTTGAGCATTTCGACAAAATTATTCACACAAAACAGCAAAGTGTACAGAATAGCTTCAAATCGCATTTGGAGACGTTTTAGACCATTTTGTGATTTTCGAAAAAACTTGTTAACATAAAAACACCAAAGTGCTTAGAATAGCTTCAAATCACATTTGGAGACGTTTAACACCATTTTGTGATTTTCGAAAAAAATTATTCACACAAAACAGCAAAGTGTACAGAATAGCTTCAAATCGCATTTTGAGACATTTTAGACCATTTTGTGATTTTCAAAAAAACTTGTTAACATAAAAACACCAAAGTGCTTAGAATAGCTTCAAATCGCATTTTGTGACATTTTCGACCATTTTGTGATTTTCGAAAAAACTTGTTAACATAAAAACACCAAATTGCTTAGAATAGCTTAAAATCGCATTTGGAAACGTTTTATACCATTTTGTGATTTTCGAAAAAACTTGTTAACATAAAAACACCAAAGTGCTTAGAATAGCTTCAAATCGCATTTGGAGACGTTTTAGACCATTTTGTGATTTTCGAAAAAACTTGTTAACATAAAAACACCAAAGGGCTTAGAATAGCTTCAAATCGCATTTGGAGACGTTTTAGACCATTTTGTGATTTTCGAAAAAACTTGTTAACATAAAAACACCAAAGTGCTTAGAATTGCTTCAAATCGCATTTGGAGACGTTTTAGACCATTTTGTGATTTTCTAAAAAAGTTGTTAACATAAAAACATCAAAGTTCTTAAAATCACATTAGAAACCGTTTTAGACCATTTTGAGTATTTCGATAAAACTTTTCACACAAAAACATCAAAGAACACAAAATAGTATTTAAAAACGTTTTTGACCATTTTGAGCATTTTGACAAAAATTATTCACACAAAACAGCAAAGTGTACAGAATAGCTTCAAATCGCATTTGGAGACGTTTTAGACCATTTTGTGATTTTCGAAAAACTTGTTAACATAAAAACATCAAAGTGTACAGAATAGCTTCAAATCGCATTTTGAGACATTATAGACATTTTTTGATTTTCAAAAAAACTTGTAAACATAAAAACACCAAAGTGCTTAGAAAAGCTTCAAATCGCATTTGGAGACATTTTAGACCATTTTGTGATTTTCGAAAAAACTTGTTAACATAAAAACACAAAAGTGCTTAGAATAGCTTCAAATCGCATTTGGAGACGTTTTAGACCATTTTGTGATTTTCGAAAAAACTTGTTCACATAAAAACACAAAATTGCTTAGAATAGCTTCAAATCGCATTTGAAGACGTTTTAGACCATTTTGTGATTTTCGAAAAAACTTGTTAACATAAAAACACCAAAGTGCTTAGAATAGCTTCAAATCACATTTGGAGACGTTTTAGACCATTTTGTGATTTTCGAAAAAACTTGTTAACATAAAAACACCAAAGTGCTTAGAATAGCTTCAAATCGTATTTGGAGCCGTTTTAGACCATTTTGTGATTTTCGAAAAAACTTGTAAACATAAAAACACCAAAGTGCTTAGAAAAGCTTCAAATCGCATTTGGAGACATTTTAGACCATTTTGTGATTTTCGAAATAAATTACCATAAAAACACCAAAGTGCTTAGAATAGCTTCAAATCGCATTTGGAGCCGTTTTAGACCATTTTGTGATTTTCGAAAAAACTTGTAAACATAAAAACACCAAAGTGCTTAGAAAAGCTTCAAATCGCATTTGGAGACATTTTAGACCATTTTGTGATTTTCAAAATAAATTACCATAAAAACACCAAAGTGCTTAGAATAGCTTCAAATCGCATTTGGAGACGTTTTAGACCATTTTGTGATTTTCGAAAAAACGTGTTAACATAAAAACATCAAAGTGTACAGAATAGCTTCAAATCGCATTTTGAGACATTTTAGACCCTTTTGTGATTTTCGAAAAAACTTGGTTACACAAAAACACCAAAGTGCTTAAAATAGCTTCAAATCGCATTTGGAGACGTTTTAGACCAATTTGTGATTTTCGAAAAAACTTGTTAACATAAAAACACCAAAGTGTTTAGAATAGCTTCAAATCACATTTGTAGACGTTTTAGACCATTTTGTGATTTTTGAAAAAAACTTGTTAACATAAAAACACCAAAGTGCTTAAAATCACATTAGAAACCGTTTTAGACCATTTTGAGCATTTCGATAAAACTTTTCACACAAAAACATCAAAGAACACAAAATAGCTTAATATAGTATTTAAAAACGTTTTTGACCATTTTGAGCATTTTAACAAAAATTATTCACACAAAACAGCAAAGTGTACAGAATAGCTTCAAATCGCATTTGGAGACGTTTTAGACCATTTTGTGATTTTCGAAAAAACTTGTTAACATAAAAACACCAAAGTGCTTAGAATACCTTAAAATCGCATTTGGAGACGTTTTATACCATTTTGTGATTTTCGAAAAAACTTGTTAACATAAAAACACCAAAGTGCTTAGAATAGCTTCAAATCGCATTTGGAGACGTTTTAGAGCATTTTGTGATTTTCGAAAAAACTTGTTAACATAAAAACATCAAAGTGTACAGAATAGCTTCAAATCGCTTTTTGAGACATTATAGACCCTTTTGTGAATTTCGAAAAAATTTGGTTCCACAAAAACACCAAAGTGCTTAAAATAGCTTCAAATCCCATTTGGAGACGTTTTAGACCATTTTGTGATTTTCGAAAAAACTTCTTAACATAAAAACACCAAAGTGCTTAGAATAGCTTCAAATCGCATTTGGAGACGTTTTAGACCATTTTGTGACTTTCGAAAAAACTTGTTAACATAAAAACATCAAAGTGTACAGAATAGCTTCAAATCGCATTTTGAGACATTTTAGACCCTTTTGTGATTTTCGAAAAAACTTGGTTACACAAAAACACCAAATTGCTTAGAATAGCTTCAAATCGCATTTGGAGACGTTTTAGACCCTTTTGTGATTTTCGAAAAAACTTGTTAACATAAAAACACCAAAGTGCTAAGAATAGCTTGAAATCGCATTTGGAGACATTTTAGACCATTTTGTGATTTTCGAAATAACTCGTTACCATAAAAACACCAAAGTGCTTATAATTGCTTCAAATCGCATTTGGAGACGTTTTAGACCATTTTGTGATTTTCGAAAAAACTCGTTAACATAAAAACATCAAAGTGCTTAAAATACCTTAAAATCGCATTTGGAGACGTTTTATACCATTTTGTGATTTTCGAAAAAACTTGTTAACATAAAAACACCAAAGTGCTTAGAATAGCTTCAAATCGCATTTTGGAGACGTTTTAGACCATTTTGTGACTTTCGAAAAAACTTGTTAACATAAAAACATCAAAGTGTACAGAATAGCTTCAAATCGCATTTTGAGACATTTTAGACCCTTTTGTGATTTTCGAAAAAATTTGGTTACACAAAAACACCAAAGTGCTTAAAATAGCTTCAAATCGTATTTGGAGACGTTTTAGACCAATTTGTGATTTTCGAAAAAACTTGTTAACATAAAAACACCAAAGTGTTTAGAATAGCTTCAAATCACATTTGGAGACGTTTTAGACCATTTTGTGATTTTCGAAAAAACTTGTTAACATAAAAACACCAAAGTGCTTAAAATCACATTAGAAACCGTTTTAGACCATTTTGAGCATTTCGATAAAACTTTTCACACAAAAACATCAAAGAGCACAAAATAGCTTAATATCGTATTTAAAACGTTTTTGACAATTTTGAGCATTTCGACAAAAATTATTCACACAAAACAGCAAAGTGTACAGAATAGCTTCAAATCGAATTTGGAGACGTTTTAGACCATTTTGTGATTTTCGAAAAAACTTGGTTACACAAAAACACCAAAGTGCTTAAAATAGCTTCAAATCGCATTTGGAGACGTTTTAGACCATTTTGTGATTTTCGAAAAAACTTGTTAACATAAAAACACCAAAGTGCTTAGAATTTCTTAAAATCGCATTTGGAGACGTTTTAGACCATTTTGTGATTTTCGAAATAACTCGTTACCATAAAAACACCAAAGTGCTTATAATTGCTTCAAATCGCATTTGGAGACGTTTTAGACCATTTTGTGATTTTCTAAAAAAGTTGTTAACATAAAAACATCAAAGTGCTTAAAATCACATTAGAAACCGTTTTAGACCATTTTGAGCATTTCGATAAAACCTTTTCACACAAAACATCAAAGTGTACAGAATAGCTTCAAATCGCATTTGAAGACGTTTTAGACCATTTTGTGATTTTCGAAAAAACTTGTTAACATAAAAACACCAAAGTGCTTAGAATAGCTTCAAATCGCATTTGGAGACGTTTTAGACCATTTTGTGATTTTCGAAAAAACTTGTTAACATAAAAACATCAAAGAGCACAAAATAGCTTAATATAGTATTTAAAAACGTTTTTGACCATTTTGAGCATTTTGACAAAAATTATTCACACTAAACAGCAAAGTGTACAGAATAGCTTCAAATCGCATTTGGAGACGTTTTAGACCATTTTGTGATTTTCGAAAAAACTTGTTAACATAAAAACATCAAAGTGTACAGAATAGCTTCAAATCGCTTTTTGAGACATTATAGACCCTTTTGTGATTTTCGAAAAAACTTGGTTCCACAAAAACACCAAAGTGCTTAAAATAGCTTCAAATCGCATTTGGAGACGTTTTAGACCATTTTGTGACTTTCGAAAAACTTGTTAACATAAAAACATCAAAGTGTACAGAATAGCTTCAAATCGCATTTTGAGACATTTTAGACCATTTTGTGATTTTCGAAAAAACTTGTTAACATAAAAACACAAAAGTGCTTAGAATAGCTTAAAATCGCATTTGGAGACGTTTTATACCATTTTGTGATTTTCGAAAAAACTTGTTAACATAAAAACACCAAAGTGCTTAGAATAGCTTCAAATCGCATTTGGAGACGTTTTAGACCATTTTGTGATTTTCGAAAAAACTCGTTAACATAAAAACATCAAAGTGCTTAAAATACCTTAAAATCGCATTTGGAGACGTTTTATACCATTTTGTGATTTTCGAAAAAACTTGTTAACATAAAAACACCAAAGTCCTTAGAATAGCTTCAAATCGCATTTTGGAGACGTTTTAGACCATTTTGTGATTTTCGAAAAAATTGTTAACATAAAAAACACCAAAGTGCTTAGAATTGCTTCAAATCGCATTTGGAGACGTTTTAGACCATTTTGTAATTTTCTAAAAAAGTTGTTAACATAAAAACACCAAAGTGCTAAGAATAGCTTGAAATCGCATTTGGAGACATTTTAGACCATTTTGTGATTTTCGAAAAAACTCGTTAACATAAAAACATCAAAGTGCTTAAAATCACATTAGAAACCGTTTTAGACCATTTTGAGCATTTCGATAAAACTTTTCACACAAAAACATCAAAGAGCACAAAATAGCTTAATATCGTTTTTAAAAACGTTTTTGACCATTTTGAGCATTTCGACAAAAATTATTCACAAAAAACAGCAAAGTGTACAGAATAGCTTCAAATCGCATTTGGAGACGTTTTAGACCATTTTGTGATTTTCGAAAAAACTTGTTAACATAAAAACACCAAAGTCCTTAGAATAGCTTCAAATCGCATTTGTAGACGTTTTAGACCATTTTGTGATTTTCGAAAAAACTTGTTAACATAAAAACACCAAAGTGCTTAGAATACCTTAAAATCGCATTTGGAGAGGTTTTATACCATTTTGTGATTTTCGAAAAAACTTGTTAACATAAAAACACCAAAGTGCTTAGAATTGCTTCAAATCGCATTTGGAGACGTTTTAGACCATTTTGTGATTTTCTAAAAAAGTTGTTAACATAAAAACATCAAAGTTCTTAAAATCATTTCATTAGAAACCGTTTTAGACCATTTTGAGCATTTCGATAAAACTTTTCACACAAAAACATCAAAGAACACAAAATAGCTTAATATAGTATTTAAAAACGTTTTTGACCATTTTGAGCATTTTGACAAAATTATTCACACAAAACAGCAAAGTGTACAGAATAGCTTCAAATCGCATTTGGAGACGTTTTAGACCATTTTGTGATTTTCGAAAAAACTTGTAAACATAAAAACACCAAAGTGCTTAGAAAATCTTCAAATCGCATTTGGAGACGTTTTATACCATTTTGTGATTTTCGAAAAAACTTGTTAACATAAAAACACCAAAGTGCTTAGAATAGCTTCAAATCGCATTTGTAGACGTTTTAGACCATTTTGTGATTTTCGAAAAAACTTGTTAACATAAAAACACCAAAGTGCTTAGAATACCTTAAAATCGCATTTGGAGACATTTTAGACCATTTTGTGATTTTCGAAAAAACTTGTTAACATAAAAACACAAAAGTGCTTAGAATAGCTTCAAATCGCATTTGGAGACGTTTTAGACCATTTTGTGATTTTCGAAAAAACTTGTTAACATAAAAACACCAAATTGCTTAGAATAGCTTCAAATCGCATTTGGAGACGTTTTACACCATTTTGTAATTTTCTAAAAAAGTTGTTAACATAAAAACATCAAAGTGCTTAAAATCACATTAGAAACCGTTTTAGACCATTTTGAGCATTTCGATAAAACTTTTCACACAAAAACATCAAAGAGCACAAAATAGCTTAATATCGTATTTAAAAACGTTTTTGACCATTTTGAGCATTTCGACAAAAATTATTCTCACAAAACAGCAAAGTGTACAGAATAGCTTCAAATCGCATTTGGAGACGTTTTAGACCATTTTGTGATTTTCGAAAAAACTTGTTAACATAAAAACACCAAAGTGCTTAGAATAGCTTAAAATCGCATTTTGTGACATTTTCGACCATTTTGTGATTTTCGAAAAAAATTATTCACACAAAACAGCAAAGTGTACAGAATAGCTTCAAATCGCATTTTGTGACATTTTCGACCATTTTGTGATTTTCGAAAAAACTTGTTAACATAAAAACACAAAAGTGCTTAGAATAGCTTCAAATCGCATTTGGAGACGTTTTAGACCATTTTGTGATTTTCGAAAAAACTTGTAAACATAAAAACACCAAAGTGCTTAGAAAAGCTTCAAATCACATTTGGAGACATTTTAGACCATTTTGTGATTTTCGAAAAAACTTGTTAACATAAAAACACCAAAGTGCTTAGAATAGTTTAAAATCGCATTTGGAGATGTTTTAGACAATTTTGTGATTTTCGAAATAAATTACCATAAAAACACCAAAGTGCTTCAAATCGCATTTGGCGACGTTTTAGACCATTTTGTGATTTTCGAAAAAACTTGTAAACATAAAAACACCAAAGTGCTAAGAATAGCTTGAAATCGCATTTGGAGACATTTTAGACCATTTTGTGATTTTCGAAAAAACTCGTTAACATAAAAACATCAAAGTGCTTAAAATCACATTAGAAACCGTTTTAGACCATTTTGAGCATTTCGATAAAACTTTTCACACAAAAACATCAAAGAGCACAAAATAGCTTAATATCGTTTTTAAAAACGTTTTTGACCATTTTGAGCATTTCGACAAAAAATTATTCACACAAAACAGCAAAGTGTACAGAATAGCTTCAAATCGCATTTGGAGACGTTTTAGACCATTTTGTGATTTTCGAAAAAACTTGTTAACATAAAAACACCAAAGTGCTTAGAATAGCTTCAAATCGCATTTGGAGCCGTTTTAGACCATTTTGTGATTTTCGAAAAAAACTTGTAAACATAAAAACACCAAAGTGCTTAGAAAAGCTTCAAATCGCATTTGGAGACATTTTAGACCATTTTGTGATATTCAAAAAAACTCGTTACCATAAAAACACCAAAGTGCTTAGAATTGCTTCAAATCGCATTTGGAGACGTTTTAGACCATTTTGTGATTTTCTAAAAAAGTTGTTAACATAAAAACATCAAAGTGCTTAAAATCACATTAGAAACCGTTTTAGACCATTTTGTGATTTTCTAAAAAAGTTGTTAACATAAAAACACCAAAGTGCTTAGAATAGCTTCAAATCGAATTTGGAGACGTTTTAGACCATTTTGTGATTTTCGAAAAAACTCCTAAACATAAAAACACCAAAGTAAGCTTAGAAAAGCTTCAAATCGCATTTGGAGACGTTTTAGACCATTTTGTGATTTTCGAAAAAACTTGTTAACATAAAAACACCAAATTGCTTAGAATAGCTTAAAATCGCATTTGGAGACGTTTTAGACCATTTTGTGATTTTCGAAAAAACTTGTTAACATAAAAACACCAAAGTGCTAAGAATAGCTTGAAATCGCATTTGGAGACATTTTAGACCATTTTGTGATTTTCGAAAAAATTCGTTAACATAAAAACATCAAAGTGCTTAAAATCACATTAGAAACCGTTTTAGAACATTTGGAGCATTTCGATAAAACTTTTCACACAAAAACATCAAAGAGCACAAAATAGCTTAATATCGTATTTAAAAACGTTTTTGACCATTTTGAGCATTTCGACAAAAATTATTCACAAAAAACAGTAAAGTGTACAGAATAGCTTCAAATCGCATTTGGAGACGTTTTATACCATTTTGTGATTTTCGAAAAAACTTGTTAACATAAAAACACAAAAGTGCTTAGAATAGCTTCAAATCGCATTTGGAGACGTTTTAGACCATTTTGTGATTTTCGAAAAAACTTGTTAACATAAAAACACCAAATTGCTTAGAATAGCTTCAAATCGCATTTGGAGACGTTTTACACCATTTTGTAATTTTCTAAAAAAGTTGTTAACATAAAAACATCAAAGTGCTTAAAATCACATTAGAAACCGTTTTAGACCATTTTGAGCATTTCGATAAAACTTTTCACACAAAAACATCAAAGAGCACAAAATAGCTTAATATAGTATTTAAAAACGTTTTTGACCATTTTGAGCATTTTGACAAAAATTATTCACACAAAACAGCAAAGTGTACAGAATAGCTTCAAATCGCATTTGGAGACGTTTTAGACCATTTTGTGATTTTCGAAATAACTCGTTACCATAAAAACACCAAAGTGCTTAGAAAAGCTTCAAATCGCATTTGGAGACATTTTAGACCATTTTGTGATATTGTAATATAATGTTGCTGTTGAGGTACTAATGAAGACTCTGACTCGCTTGACTGTCGTAACACATATATTATTTATTCAGTATAATACTTCAGTACAATATACAACTATAAGTATAGATAAGGAACGGACAATCAATGATGCTGTCAGTGAGGTGTGAAGTGTGTGTAGGTCTGCTTCTGAAGAAGTGGCTGTGAGGTGTGTGCTCCGTGAAATGGCTGTAAGGTTTGTCTTGGCCCTTCTGAAACTTGGGAGTATATTGGCTCAGTTCATTTGCATAATGGCATTACATCATCTGTGAGGGTAACGATTGGTCCTAAGTTGATCCAGGGGTGTTTAAGTGGGAGTGATTAACGGTATAATAAGGTATTTCTGTGATGGATGACACTGTCAAATCTGTACTTAAATAGTGTCAGTCACTCCTGGTTTAACGATGGGAAAAGTCACAAAGTTAAGCTAAGTGTTTTCTTTAGGGATTCTATTATAAACTAAATGGTCATTAAAACATCTGGACAAACTCTCCTCTGGACTTTCTGGGTCAAGTTTGTGAACCTATTTGAATTCCGATACAAAGGTCGATTTCTTAAATATAAAAGTATATCGTTATATTACATCCCTCTGTTTCCCTTTTTTTTAAAAATCTATTTAAAATATAAAAATGGTTATAATAGTGGCATGCAAAATTAAAGTTATATAAAAGAAAAAAACATTATTATACATATAAGCAAAATTGAGTTAGCCAAAACCATTGACTCTGAAGTGTAACCTTATCACTTTCACTCTCTCTCTTCTCTCTCTTAAAAAAAATGAAATTAAAAATGAATTTGGTATAAAATTCGCGTAAATCAAACATAAATCAGTTGAAAATAAAAATACAAAACTTAAAAATAGTATGTTACATTGAACATACATCAAATCGTGCGACAACTCATCGCGTTCTAATGGTCTTCAAACATAAATCAATCAAATCAAAACATAAAATTCAAGAAACTGTGGCTGATTAGCCTAAATCAAAATATCAAACTCAATCACTTAAAACTTTAAAAGAAACAAATGTGTGTGTCCCGTTGACACAAACTTATCCACAATATATCATTATCGTCACAACTTTATCGATTTAAGCATTTATATTTACAGGTAATTACGATTTCAATCGGTCGACAAATTCGACTTTTGTACTCAATGTCAAAAAATTTACAATTAAAAGTACTAAGAAAATCTCCTGTTATTGTATATCAATTAATTAATGCTTGAGATTAACGACTCAAAGGTTAAACAAAATATTTGTTACAAAATGATTGTCGGGCTTTTCAATATCTCAATATATCGATCATCAAAATTCAAAATTAATCTTTATCAAAAAACTCGTTACAAAATCAATACTTAAACATAAATTCAATTCTCTTTTAACTGAAATCACATCATTATTAAACAAATCTCATCAAAAATACGTAGACTATGCTATCATTTAGCAAATGTCGTAATTAAAAAAAATTCCTTGCAAAAAAAATTAAATCAGTAACTTGTTGCATTATACAAACGTTTTATGAATCGTTTTGGCGATCCACTTATCGGTATCTGTTTATCATTAATGATCTCTTTAATCAATTTCTCTGTATCGTTATATCTGTCAATATTCCACCAAAATTTGCGATCATTAGATTCGTGTTTTGTTTTATCGGTGTTGCGTTTGGCTGAAGTCGGTTTAGAATACGAAACTAAAACTTGGAAATGTCCTGCTTTAAATCTACCTCGGTTTAATGTCATATTTGAATCATTAGGTGCTGTCATAATTAGATTAGTTTGTTCCTTAATTTGTTCTTCTTTCATTTGGAATGGGGCTGCTAATCCCATGTTATTCTCTACACAGTCAATGTAAGGTTGCAAGTTAAGGGGTTCTACTTTAGTTGGATGTGTAAGGGTATCTGATTGCAATTGGGTTGGTGTCCTATCATGTTCGTCGATAAATTAAACATTGTTTTCGTCATTTACTACGTTAACGGTGTTCTTAATTTTCTCATTATTATTATCGGCGGGTTTATTCAACAATTATTTTAACAATTTAAAAAACAATTTTAGTGTATATATATGTAAACTCTCACTTTTCAATCAAGGTTACAAATCAAAAATCAAAATGGCTTTGACTTACCCCAAATGCTTCGGATCCAATTAAAAATGAATTAAAGGAATGCAAAAAGTGTTCAAAAATGTCTAAATGTTCAAACAACGAATTAAAGAAATGTTAAAGTGCTCATCAATGTTCAAATTTTCAAACAACGAATTCAAAAAAATGCGAAAGGTGTTCATCAATGTTCAAAAAAGTAAATGTTAAAAAAACGATCGAAAAAAAACGGCGTGAAGTTGAAAGTCTCTAAACGAAACAGTTCTTGTCCGCTTGCTTCTGTTTTGATTCTTCTTGGGTCTTCCTCGATTATCTTCTTTGTCTTTATCCAATGGTTATAATTTCATAAAATTTCTGCTTGTCTCGATTTCATTCAAATATAATTTCAGCTTGTCTTTTGTGTCTTCCTCGATTATCTTCTTTGTCTTCATCCAATGGTAATAATTTGATAAAATTTCTGCTTGTCTCGATCTCATTCAAATATAATTTCAGCTTGTCTTTTGAGTCAAAGTAAATTTCTCTCCTTTCAAACAAATATGGTTATTTTTGTCTTTGTCTTCGTCTTGTTGTCTTGTTAAGTGTTTATTTCTTGTTTTCTCACTCCGTTCCTTATGAAATTTGGGTCTTCCACCATGTAATATAATGTTGCTGTTGAGGTACTAATGAAGACTCTGACTCGCTTGCCTGTCGTAACACATATATTATTTATTCAGTATAATACTTCAGTACAATATACAACTATAAGTATAGATAAGGAACGGACAATCAATGATGCTGTCAGTGAGGTGTGAAGTGTGTGTAGGTCTGCTTCTGAAGAAGTGGCTGTGAGGTGTGTGCTCCGTGAAATGGCTGTAAGGTGTGTCTTGGCCCTTCTGAAACTTAGGAGTATATTGGCTCAGTTCATTTGCATAATGTCATTACATCATCTGTGAGGGTAACGATTGGTCCTAAGTTGATCCAGGGGTGTTTAAGTGGGAGTGATTAACGGTATAATAAGGTATTTCTGTGATGGATGACACTGTCAAATCTGTACTTAAATAGTGTCAGTCACTCCTGGTTTAACGATGGGAAAAGTCACAAAGTTAAGCTAAGTGTTTTCTTTAGGGATTCTATTATAAACTAAATGGTCATTAAAACATCTGGACAAACTCTCCTCTGGACTTTCTGGGTCAAATTTGTGAACCTATTTGAATTCCGGTACAAAGGTCGATTTCTTAAATATAAAAGTATATCGTTACATTACAATATTCAAAAAAACTCGTTACCATAAAAACACCAAAGTGCTTAGAATTGCTTCAAATCGCATTTGGAGACGTTTTAGACCATTTTGTGATTTTCTAAAAAAGTTGTTAACACAAAAACACCAAAGTGCTTAAAATAGCTTCAAATCGCATTTGGAGACGTTTTAGACCAATTTGTGATTTTCGAAAAAAATTGTTAACATAAAAACACCAAATTGCTTAGAATAGCTTCAAATCGCATTTGGAGACGTTTTACACCATTTTGTGATTTTCGAAAAAACTTGTTTACATAAAAACACCAAAGTGCTTAGAATAGCTTCAAATCGCATTTGGAGACGTTTTACACTTTAGTAATTGTCGGCGCAACGGTAAAACAAAACAACTACTAAATGTATACAGTAAACTATGCAATTTATTCCAAGTGAATCAAGTGAGGATTCTCAATAAATAGATAAAATATACAATATACAATATTTGATAAGACAGAGCAATAAACGGTGTAGCTAAGATGCTGGTTGAGAAAAGAGTGTGTTAATAATGTGGTCAGTGCATGGTAATATTGGGCTTGGCCCATCTCATCTGACCAATTAGGATTAAGAGAATTAATGTGGTTTTCTGTTAGAGTCATTAACATTCTTAAAATCCATTAGCTAGAAAAGTGAAGGTAACAGGAAGGTAACCTGTCAATGTGAGGTTAAATAAAGAGATATATAGAGGATGTATAAATAATCAAATTAAAAGTAAATGTTGAATTGTTTAAAAGCTATGTGGTAGGTCTGCTACAGGAGCCCCCTTCCAGTGAAAGAATTAATGATAGAACGAGACAAAACGTTGAGGGAAATGAACATGTCTACCAGAACGAGTAGTACGGGGAGGGGTTGCCAAAATGGGTGACGGGTTGGTTGGTTTGACTAGGGGTGATGCTTGTAGCTTGGGAGTGAGGGTTTGCTCTTGGCTTTTAAATATATCAGTATCCAAATGAGCTACCTTTAGGCGATCAATACTGACTGTGTCCTGTCGACCATTTAGATCGAGAACAAAGTGTTTGTCTGTTCGACTTAATACCTTAAATGGACCATCATATGGACGTTGTAAGGGTTTTCGAACAGAGTCCCTTCGCACAAAAACATGGGTACAATTAAATATTTCTTGATTGATATAGGATTTACGGTTAGAGTTGGTGCGGGTAGGTGTGGGACGTAGTTTACTCATATTATCACGCAATCTATCAATATAATTAGAATAATCACAATGTTCAGAGTTTGAATTAAAGAATTGTCCAGGTAATCTTAAAGTAGTGCCATAAACAAGTTCAGCAGCACTATGACCTAGATCAGCCTTAAGGGCTGTACGAATGTCTAAAAGTACTATAGGTAAATGTTCTGTCCATTTAGTGTGATCATTATGTGCTTTGAGAGAACCCTTCAAATGTCGATGAAAACGTTCTACAAGTCCGTTTGCAATAGGATGGTATGCAGTTGTATGAATGTGCTTAGTTCCTAGTAAGTTGGCGAGTGAATGAAATAATGCAGATTCAAATTGTCTTCCTCGATCTGTTGTAATGGTTGAAGGTATTCCGAATGAAGCGATCCATCGATTGACAAATGCGTGTGCGACAGTATCGGCTGTGATATCCGGAATAGGTACGGCTTCGGGCCATCGAGTAAAACGATCGATAAAAGTGAGTAAATAAGAAAAACCATTTGACGGAGGGAGAGGTCCAACAATATCTATATGTACATGGTCAAAACGGGCGTCAGGTGTAGAAAAAGTAGAGAGTGGCGAAACGGTGTGCCGGTGTACTTTGGAACGTTGACATTGAATGCATGTTTGAGACCATCGTCGTACATCATGATTGATTGCTGGCCATACGAAACGGTCAGTAATTAAACGTTGTGTTGCTCGTATACCAGGATGTGATAGCGAATGTAGAGTGTCAAATATTATGCGTCTGAATTCTTGTGGGATATATGGACGTGGATTGCCTTTGGAAATATCACAAAGAATTGTAGAGTCAGAAGTTGGAATTGGAAAGTTTTGAAATTGTAGTGAAGACGGTGATTCAAGTAGCTTGTGCAATTCATCGTCATTCTTTTGTGCAGCAGCAATAAGACTAAAATCAACAATGTTAGTTGTGTTGTGACTGAAAGTATTAAGTTCGATTCGCGACAATGCATCAGCTGCTGCATTAGCTTTTCCACTCACATGGCGTATGTCCGTTGTGAATTGAGATATGAAATCGAGATGACGGATTTCGCGTGGCGAGTGACGATTTGGTTTGGCGAGTAAAGCATACATAAGTGGCTTATGGTCAGTAAAAATATGAAATAAGCGTCCTTCAAGTGAATGACGAAAATGTTTAACTGAAAGGTATGCCGCCAAAAGTTCACGACCAAATGTGCTGTATCGCGTCTGCGCTGGTTTCAACTTCTGTGAGAAAAATGAAATAGGTTGACAATTGTTGTCAATGCGTTTGTTGTAGTATACCCCCTATGGCCACATCCGAAACCATGATACTTAAAGGTGCATCTGGCTGCGGATGGGTGAGAAGAGTTGGCGGAGGCGCTGTTGGTCGGAAGCAGTTGTCCGACGTATTAAAGTATCTTTGAAGTTCACATACCTGTTATCAGTAGGCGGGGTGAGAAATAGATCCCGAACTCCCTGCGCAATTTCAGGTTGCGATGATTCTACTAAGTAAGCATATTTAGTAGCATCTGCTGTGATCCCACGCATTGTGAACTGTGCTTCGACTTGGGTGAACCACAATATCGTATCATTGGGCCAGTATGGAAGCAGTTTCAATGCTAGAGAAGAAATTGGCCTGTTGACGGTTGCTGCGTCAGAAGCGGGCACCACAGGTTGTTCCTGGTGCTGGGGTTGTGCTGGAGGTTGCGGTAGCTGTCGTTGTTGCTGTTGTCCTTCCATTTAAACGACGGTATAAGAAAGTCGAGGGACACCACTTTAGTATGGATGAATGACACTCTCAGTTCCATGCTTCTTTAGTCGGGTGTCACCACTTTAGTTCTATGCTTCCTTAGTCGGGGTCACCACTTTAGTAATTGTCGGCGCAACGGTAAAACAAAACAACTACTAAATATATACAGTAAACTATGCAATTTATTCCAAGTGAATCAAGTGAGGATTCTCAATAAATAGATAAAATATACAATATACAATATTTGATAAGACAGAGCAATAAACGGTGTAGCTAAGATGCTGGTTGAGAAAAGAGTGTGTTAATAATGTGGTCAGTGCATGGTAATATTGGGCTTGGCCCATCTCATCTGACCAATTAGGATTAAGAGAATTAATGTGGTTTTCTGTTAGAGTCATTAACATTCTTAAAATCCATTAGCTAGAAAAGTGAAGGTAACAGGAAGGTAACCTGTCAATGTGAGGTAAAGAGATATATAGAGGATGTATAAATAATCAAATTAAAAGTAAATGTTGAATTGTTTAAAAGCTATGTGGTAGGTCTGCTACAACACCATTTTGTGATTTTCGAAAAAACTTGTTAACATAAAAACACCAAAGTGCTTAGAATAGCTTCAAATCGCATTTGGAGACGTTTTAGACCATTTTGTGACTTTCGAAAAAACTTGTTAACATAAAAACATCAAAGTGTACAGAATAGCTTCAAATCGCATTTTGAGACATTTTAGACCCTTTTGTGATTTTCGAAAAAACTTGGTTACACAAAAACACCAAAGTGCTTAAAATAGCTTCAAATCGCATTTGGAGACGTTTTAGACCAATTTGTGATTTTCGAAAAAACTTGTTAACATAAAAACACCAAAGTGTTTAGAATAGCTTCAAATCACATTTGGAGACGTTTTAGACCATTTTGTGATTTTCGAAAAAACTTGTTAACATAAAAACACCAAAGTGCTTAAAATCACATTAGAAACCGTTTTAGACCATTTTGAGCATTTCGATAAAACTTTTCACACAAAAACATCAAAGAGCACAAAATAGCTTAATATCGTATTTAAAAACGTTTTTGACCATTTTGAGCATTTCGACAAAAATTATTCACACAAAACAGCAAAGTGTACAGAATAGCTTCAAATCGCATTTGGAGACGTTTTAGACCATTTTGTGATTTTCGAAAAAACTTGTTAAAATAAAAACACCAAAGTGCTTAGAATAGCTTAAAATCGCATTTTGTGACATTTTCGACCATTTTGTGATTTTCGAAAAAACTTGTTAACATAAAAACACCAAATTGCTTAGAATAGCTTAAAATCGCATTTGGAGACGTTTTATACCATTGTGTGATTTTCGAAAAAAACTTGTTAACATAAAAACACAAAAGTGCTTAGAATAGCTTCAAATCGCATTTGGAGACGTTTTAGACCATTTTGTGATTTTCGAAAAAACTTGTTAACATAAAAACACCAAATTGCTTGGAATAGCTTAAAATCGCATTTGGAAACGTTTTACACCATTTTGTGATTTTCGAAAAAACTTGTTAACATAAAAACACCAAAGTGCTTAGAATAGCTTTAAATCACATTTGGAGACGTTTAACACCATTTTGTGATTTTCGAAAAAAATTATTCACACAAAACAGCAAAGTGTACAGAATAGCTTCAAATCGCATTTTGAGACATTTTAGACCATTTTGTGATTTTCAAAAAAACTTGTTAACATAAAAACACCAAAGTGCTTAGAATAGCTTCAAATCGCATTTTGTGACATTTTCGACCATTTTGTGATTTTCGAAAAAACTTGTTAACATAAAAACACCAAATTGCTTAGAATAGCTTAAAATCGCATTTGGAAACGTTTTATACCATTTTGTGATTTTCGAAAAAACTTGTTAACATAAAAACACCAAAGTGCTTAGAATAGCTTCAAATCGCATTTGGAGACGTTTTAGACCATTTTGTGATTTTCGAAAAAACTTGTTAACATAAAAACACCAAAGTGCTTAGAATAGCTTCAAATCGCATTTGGAGACGTTTTAGACCATTTTGTGATTTTCGAAAAAACTTGTTAACATAAAAACACCAAAGTGCTTAGAATTGCTTCAAATCGCATTTGGAGACGTTTTAGACCATTTTGTGATTTTCTAAAAAAGTTGTTAACATAAAAACATCAAAGTTCTTAAAATCACATTAGAAACCGTTTTAGACCATTTTGAGTATTTCGATAAAACTTTTCACACAAAAACATCAAAGAACACAAAATAGTATTTAAAAACGTTTTTGACCATTTTGAGCAATTTGACAAAAATTATTCACACAAAACAGCAAAGTGTACAGAATAGCTTCAAATCGCATTTGGAGACGTTTTAGACCATTTTGTGATTTTCGAAAAACTTGTTAACATAAAAACATCAAAGTGTACAGAATAGCTTCAAATCGCATTTTGAGACATTATAGACATTTTGTGATTTTCGAAAAAACTTGTAAACATAAAAACACCAAAGTGCTTAGAAAAGCTTCAAATCGCATTTGGAGACATTTTAGACCATTTTGTGATTTTCGAAAAAACTTGTTAACATAAAAACACAAAAGTGCTTAGAATAGCTTCAAATCGCATTTGGAGACGTTTTAGACCATTTTGTGATTTTCGAAAAAACTTGTTCACATAAAAACACATAATTGCTTAGAATAGCTTCAAATCGCATTTGAAGACGTTTTACACCATTTTGTGATTTTCGAAAAAACTTGTTAACATAAAAACACCAAAGTGCTTAGAATAGCTTCAAATCACATTTGGAGACGTTTTAGACCATTTTGTGATTTTCGAAAAAACTTGTTAACATAAAAACACCAAAGTGCTTAAAATCACATTAGAAACCGTTTTAGACCATTTTGAGCATTTCGATAAAACTTTTCACACAAAAACATCAAAGAGCACAAAATAGCTTAATATCGTATTTAAAAACGTTTTTGACCATTTTGAGCATTTCGACAAAAATTATTCACACAAAACAGCAAAGTGTACAGAATAGCTTCAAATCGCATTTGGAGACGTTTTAGACCATTTTGTGATTTTCGAAAAAACTTGTTAACATAAAAACACCAAAGTGCTTAGAATAGCTTAAAATCGCATTTTGTGACATTTTCGACCATTTTGTGATTTTCGAAAAAACTTGTTAACATAAAAACACCAAATTGCTTAGAATAGCTTAAAATCGCATTTGGAGACGTTTTATACCATTGTGTGATTTTCGAAAAAAACTTGTTAACATAAAAACACAAAAGTGCTTAGAATAGCTTCAAATCGCATTTGGAGACGTTTTAGACCATTTTGTGATTTTCGAAAAAACTTGTTAACATAAAAACACCAAATTGCTTGGAATAGCTTAAAATCGCATTTGGAAACGTTTTACACCATTTTGTGATTTTCGAAAAAACTTGTTAACATAAAAACACCAAAGTGCTTAGAATAGCTTCAAATCACATTTGGAGACGTTTAACACCATTTTGTGATTTTCGAAAAAAATTATTCACACAAAACAGCAAAGTGTACAGAATAGCTTCAAATCGCATTTTGAGACATTTTAGACCATTTTGTGATTTTCAAAAAAACTTGTTAACATAAAAACACCAAAGTGCTTAGAATAGCTTCAAATCGCATTTTGTGACATTTTCGACCATTTTGTGATTTTCGAAAAAACTTGTTAACATAAAAACACCAAATTGCTTAGAATAGCTTAAAATCGCATTTGGAAACGTTTTATACCATTTTGTGATTTTCGAAAAAACTTGTTAACATAAAAACACCAAAGTGCTTAGAATAGCTTCAAATCGCATTTGGAGACGTTTTAGACCATTTTGTGATTTTCGAAAAAACTTGTTAACATAAAAACACCAAAGTGCTTAGAATAGCTTCAAATCGCATTTGGAGACGTTTTAGACCATTTTGTGATTTTCGAAAAAACTTGTTAACATAAAAACACCAAAGTGCTTAGAATTGCTTCAAATCGCATTTGGAGACGTTTTAGACCATTTTGTGATTTTCTAAAAAAGTTGTTAACATAAAAACATCAAAGTTCTTAAAATCACATTAGAAACCGTTTTAGACCATTTTGAGTATTTCGATAAAACTTTTCACACAAAAACATCAAAGAACACAAAATAGTATTTAAAAACGTTTTTGACCATTTTGAGCATTTTGACAAAAATTATTCACACAAAACAGCAAAGTGTACAGAATAGCTTCAAATCGCATTTGGAGACGTTTTAGACCATTTTGTGATTTTCGAAAAACTTGTTAACATAAAAACATCAAAGTGTACAGAATAGCTTCAAATCGCATTTTGAGACATTATAGACATTTTGTGATTTTCGAAAAAACTTGTAAACATAAAAACACCAAAGTGCTTAGAAAAGCTTCAAATCGCATTTGGAGACATTTTAGACCATTTTGTGATTTTCGAAAAAACTTGTTAACATAAAAACACAAAAGTGCTTAGAATAGCTTCAAATCGCATTTGGAGACGTTTTAGACCATTTTGTGATTTTCGAAAAAACTTGTTCACATAAAAACACATAATTGCTTAGAATAGCTTCAAATCGCATTTGAAGACGTTTTACACCATTTTGTGATTTTCGAAAAAACTTGTTAACATAAAAACACCAAAGTGCTTAGAATAGCTTCAAATCACATTTGGAGACGTTTTAGACCATTTTGTGATTTTCGAAAAAACTTGTTAACATAAAAACACCAAAGTGCTTAAAATCACATTAGAAACCGTTTTAGACCATTTTGAGCATTTCGATAAAACTTTTCACACAAAAACATCAAAGAGCACAAAATAGCTTAATATCGTATTTAAAAACGTTTTTGACCATTTTGAGCATTTCGACAAAAATTATTCACACAAAACAGCAAAGTGTACAGAATAGCTTCAAATCGCATTTGGAGACGTTTTAGACCATTTTGTGATTTTCGAAAAAACTTGTTAACATAAAAACACCAAAGTGCTTAGAATAGCTTAAAATCGCATTTTGTGACATTTTCGACCATTTTGTGATTTTCGAAAAAACTTGTTAACATAAAAACACCAAATTGCTTAGAATAGCTTAAAATCGCATTTGGAGACGTTTTATACCATTGTGTGATTTTCGAAAAAAACTTGTTAACATAAAAACACAAAAGTGCTTAGAATAGCTTCAAATCGCATTTGGAGACGTTTTAGACCATTTTGTGATTTTCGAAAAAACTTGTTAACATAAAAACACCAAATTGCTTGGAATAGCTTAAAATCGCATTTGGAAACGTTTTACACCATTTTGTGATTTTCGAAAAAACTTGTTAACATAAAAACACCAAAGTGCTTAGAATAGCTTCAAATCACATTTGGAGACGTTTAACACCATTTTGTGATTTTCGAAAAAAATTTTTCACACAAAACAGCAAAGTGTACAGAATAGCTTCAAATCGCATTTTGAGACATTTTAGACCATTTTGTGATTTTCAAAAAAACTTGTTAACATAAAAACACCAAAGTGCTTAGAATAGCTTCAAATCGCATTTTGTGACATTTTCGACCATTTTGTGATTTTCGAAAAAACTTGTTAACATAAAAACACCAAATTGCTTAGAATAGCTTAAAATCGCATTTGGAAACGTTTTATACCATTTTGTGATTTTCGAAAAAACTTGTTAACATAAAAACACCAAAGTGCTTAGAATAGCTTCAAATCGCATTTGGAGACGTTTTAGACCATTTTGTGATTTTCGAAAAAACTTGTTAACATAAAAACACCAAAGTGCTTAGAATAGCTTCAAATCGCATTTGGAGACGTTTTAGACCATTTTGTGATTTTCGAAAAAACTTGTTAACATAAAAACACCAAAGTGCTTAGAATTGCTTCAAATCGCATTTGGAGACGTTTTAGACCATTTTGTGATTTTCTAAAAAAGTTGTTAACATAAAAACATCAAAGTTCTTAAAATCACATTAGAAACCGTTTTAGACCATTTTGAGTATTTCGATAAAACTTTTCACACAAAAACATCAAAGAACACAAAATAGTATTTAAAAACGTTTTTGACCATTTTGAGCATTTTGACAAAAATTATTCACACAAAACAGCAAAGTGTACAGAATAGCTTCAAATCGCATTTGGAGACGTTTTAGACCATTTTGTGATTTTCGAAAAACTTGTTAACATAAAAACATCAAAGTGTACAGAATAGCTTCAAATCGCATTTTGAGACATTATAGACATTTTTTGATTTTCGAAAAAACTTGTAAACATAAAAACACCAAAGTGCTTAGAAAAGCTTCAAATCGCATTTGGAGACATTTTAGACCATTTTGTGATTTTCGAAAAAACTTGTTAACATAAAAACACAAAAGTGCTTAGAATAGCTTCAAATCGCATTTGGAGACGTTTTAGACCATTTTGTGATTTTCGAAAAAACTTGTTCACATAAAAACACAAAATTGCTTAGAATAGCTTCAAATCGCATTTGAAGACGTTTTACACCATTTTGTGATTTTCGAAAAAACTTGTTAACATAAAAACACCAAAGTGCTTAGAATAGCTTCAAATCACATTTGGAGACGTTTTAGACCATTTTGTGATTTTCGAAAAAACTTGTTAACATAAAAACACCAAAGTGCTTAGAATAGCTTCAAATCGTATTTGGAGCCGTTTTAGACCATTTTGTGATTTTCGAAAAAACTTGTAAACATAAAAACACCAAAGTGCTTAGAAAAGCTTCAAATCGCATTTGGAGACATTTTAGACCATTTTGTGATTTTCGAAATAAATTACCATAAAAACACCAAAGTGCTTAGAATAGCTTCAAATCGCATTTGGAGCCGTTTTAGACCATTTTGTGATTTTCGAAAAAACTTGTAAACATAAAAACACCAAAGTGCTTAGAAAAGCTTCAAATCGCATTTGGAGACATTTTAGACCATTTTGTGATTTTCGAAATAAATTACCATAAAAACACCAAAGTGCTTAGAATAGCTTCAAATCGCATTTGGAGACGTTTTAGACCATTTTGTGATTTTCGAAAAAACGTGTTAACATAAAAACATCAAAGTGTACAGAATAGCTTCAAATCGCATTTTGAGACATTTTAGACCCTTTTGTGATTTTCGAAAAAAACTTGGTTACACAAAAACACCAAAGTGCTTAAAATAGCTTCAAATCGCATTTGGAGACGTTTTAGACCAATTTGTGATTTTCGAAAAAACTTGTTAACATAAAAACACCAAAGTGTTTAGAATAGCTTCAAATCACATTTGTAGACGTTTTAGACCATTTTGTGATTTTTGAAAAAAACTTGTTAACATAAAAACACCAAAGTGCTTAAAATCACATTAGAAACCGTTTTAGACCATTTTGAGCATTTCGATAAAACTTTTCACACAAAAACATCAAAGAACACAAAATAGCTTAATATAGTATTTAAAAACGTTTTTGACCATTTTGAGCATTTTAACAAAAATTATTCACACAAAACAGCAAAGTGTACAGAATAGCTTCAAATCGCATTTGGAGACGTTTTAGACCATTTTGTGATTTTCGAAAAAACTTGTTAACATAAAAACACCAAAGTGCTTAGAATACCTTAAAATCGCATTTGGAGACGTTTTATACCATTTTGTGATTTTCGAAAAAACTTGTTAACATAAAAACACCAAAGTGCTTAGAATAGCTTCAAATCGCATTTGGAGACGTTTTAGAGCATTTTGTGATTTTCGAAAAAACTTGTTAACATAAAAACATCAAAGTGTACAGAATAGCTTCAAATCGCTTTTTGAGACATTATAGACCCTTTTGTGAATTTCGAAAAAATTTGGTTCCACAAAAACACCAAAGTGCTTAAAATAGCTTCAAATCCCATTTGGAGACGTTTTAGACCATTTTGTGATTTTCGAAAAAACTTGTTAACATAAAAACACCAAAGTGCTTAGAATAGCTTCAAATCGCATTTGGAGACGTTTTACACCATTTTGTGATTTTCGAAAAAACTTCTTAACATAAAAACACCAAAGTGCTTAGAATAGCTTCAAATCGCATTTGGAGACGTTTTAGACCATTTTGTGACTTTCGAAAAAACTTGTTAACATAAAAACATCAAAGTGTACAGAATAGCTTCAAATCGCATTTTGAGACATTTTAGACCCTTTTGTGATTTTCGAAAAAACTTGGTTACACAAAAACACCAAATTGCTTAGAATAGCTTCAAATCGCATTTGGAGACGTTTTAGACCCTTTTGTGATTTTCGAAAAAACTTGTTAACATAAAAACACCAAAGTGCTAAGAATAGCTTGAAATCGCATTTGGAGACATTTTAGACCATTTTGTGATTTTCGAAATAACTCGTTACCATAAAAACACCAAAGTGCTTATAATTGCTTCAAATCGCATTTGGAGACGTTTTAGACCATTTTGTGATTTTCGAAAAAACTCGTTAACATAAAAACATCAAAGTGCTTAAAATACCTTAAAATCGCATTTGGAGACGTTTTATACCATTTTGTGATTTTCGAAAAAACTTGTTAACATAAAAACACCAAAGTGCTTAGAATAGCTTCAAATCGCATTTTGGAGACGTTTTAGACAATTTTGTGACTTTCGAAAAAACTTGTTAACATAAAAACATCAAAGTGTACAGAATAGCTTCAAATCGCATTTTGAGACATTTTAGACCCTTTTGTGATTTTCGAAAAAATTTGGTTACACAAAAACACCAAAGTGCTTAAAATAGCTTCAAATCGTATTTGGAGACGTTTTAGACCAATTTGTGATTTTCGAAAAAACTTGTTAACATAAAAACACCAAAGTGTTTAGAATAGCTTCAAATCACATTTGGAGACGTTTTAGACCATTTTGTGATTTTCGAAAAAACTTGTTAACATAAAAACACCAAAGTGCTTAAAATCACATTAGAAACCGTTTTAGACCATTTTGAGCATTTCGATAAAACTTTTCACACAAAAACATCAAAGAGCACAAAATAGCTTAATATCGTATTTAAAACGTTTTTGACAATTTTGAGCATTTCGACAAAAATTATTCACACAAAACAGCAAAGTGTACAGAATAGCTTCAAATCGAATTTGGAGACGTTTTAGACCATTTTGTGATTTTCGAAAAAACTTGGTTACACAAAAACACCAAAGTGCTTAAAATAGCTTCAAATCGCATTTGGAGACGTTTTAGACCATTTTGTGATTTTCGAAAAAACTTGTTAACATAAAAACACCAAAGTGCTTAGAATTTCTTAAAATCGCATTTGGAGACGTTTTAGACCATTTTGTGATTTTCGAAATAACTCGTTACCATAAAAACACCAAAGTGCTTATAATTGCTTCAAATCGCATTTGGAGACGTTTTAGACCATTTTGTGATTTTCTAAAAAAGTTGTTAACATAAAAACATCAAAGTGCTTAAAATCACATTAGAAACCGTTTTAGACCATTTTGAGCATTTCGATAAAACCTTTTCACACAAAACATCAAAGTGTACAGAATAGCTTCAAATCGCATTTGAAGACGTTTTAGACCATTTTGTGATTTTCGAAAAAACTTGTTAACATAAAAACACCAAAGTGCTTAGAATAGCTTCAAATCGCATTTGGAGACGTTTTAGACCATTTTGTGATTTTCGAAAAAACTTGTTAACATAAAAACATCAAAGAGCACAAAATAGCTTAATATAGTATTTAAAAACGTTTTTGACCATTTTGAGCATTTTGACAAAAATTATTCACACTAAACAGCAAAGTGTACAGAATAGCTTCAAATCGCATTTGGAGACGTTTTAGACCATTTTGTGATTTTCGAAAAAACTTGTTAACATAAAAACATCAAAGTGTACAGAATAGCTTCAAATCGCTTTTTGAGACATTATAGACCCTTTTGTGATTTTCGAAAAAACTTGGTTCCACAAAAACACCAAAGTGCTTAAAATAGCTTCAAATCGCATTTGGAGACGTTTTAGACCATTTTGTGACTTTCGAAAAACTTGTTAACATAAAAACATCAAAGTGTACAGAATAGCTTCAAATCGCATTTTGAGACATTTTAGACCATTTTGTGATTTTCGAAAAAACTTGTTAACATAAAAACACAAAAGTGCTTAGAATAGCTTAAAATCGCATTTGGAAACGTTTTATACCATTTTGTGATTTTCGAAAAAACTTGTTAACATAAAAACACCAAAGTGCTTAGAATAGCTTCAAATCGCATTTGGAGACGTTTTAGACCATTTTGTGATTTTCGAAAAAACTCGTTAACATAAAAACATCAAAGTGCTTAAAATACCTTAAAATCGCATTTGGAGACGTTTTATACCATTTTGTGATTTTCGAAAAAACTTGTTAACATAAAAACACCAAAGTCCTTAGAATAGCTTCAAATCGCATTTTGGAGACGTTTTAGACCATTTTGTGATTTTCGAAAAAATTGTTAACATAAAAAACACCAAAGTGCTTAGAATTGCTTCAAATCGCATTTGGAGACGTTTTAGACCATTTTGTAATTTTCTAAAAAAGTTGTTAACATAAAAACACCAAAGTGCTAAGAATAGCTTGAAATCGCATTTGGAGACATTTTAGACCATTTTGTGATTTTCGAAAAAACTCGTTAACATAAAAACATCAAAGTGCTTAAAATCACATTAGAAACCGTTTTAGACCATTTTGAGCATTTCGATAAAACTTTTCACACAAAAACATCAAAGAGCACAAAATAGCTTAATATCGTTTTTAAAAACGTTTTTGACCATTTTGAGCATTTCGACAAAAATTATTCACACAAAACAGCAAAGTGTACAGAATAGCTTCAAATCGCATTTGGAGACGTTTTAGACCATTTTGTGATTTTCGAAAAAACTTGTTAACATAAAAACACCAAAGTGCTTAGAATAGCTTCAAATCGCATTTGTAGACGTTTTAGACCATTTTGTGATTTTCGAAAAAACTTGTTAACATAAAAACACCAAAGTGCTTAGAATACCTTAAAATCGCATTTGGAGAGGTTTTATACCATTTTGTGATTTTCGAAAAAACTTGTTAACATAAAAACACCAAAGTGCTTAGAATTGCTTCAAATCGCATTTGGAGACGTTTTAGACCATTTTGTGATTTTCTAAAAAAGTTGTTAACATAAAAACATCAAAGTTCTTAAAATCATTTCATTAGAAACCGTTTTAGACCATTTTGAGCATTTCGATAAAACTTTTCACACAAAAACATCAAAGAACACAAAATAGCTTAATATAGTATTTAAAAACGTTTTTGACCATTTTGAGCATTTTGACAAAATTATTCACACAAAACAGCAAAGTGTACAGAATAGCTTCAAATCGCATTTGGAGACGTTTTAGACCATTTTGTGATTTTCGAAAAAACTTGTAAACATAAAAACACCAAAGTGCTTAGAAAATCTTCAAATCGCATTTGGAGACGTTTTATACCATTTTGTGATTTTCGAAAAAACTTGTTAACATAAAAACACCAAAGTGCTTAGAATAGCTTCAAATCGCATTTGTAGACGTTTTAGACCATTTTGTGATTTTCGAAAAAACTTGTTAACATAAAAACACCAAAGTGCTTAGAATACCTTAAAATCGCATTTGGAGACATTTTAGACCATTTTGTGATTTTCGAAAAAACTTGTTAACATAAAAACACAAAAGTGCTTAGAATAGCTTCAAATCGCATTTGGAGACGTTTTAGACCATTTTGTGATTTTCGAAAAAACTTGTTAACATAAAAACACCAAATTGCTTAGAATAGCTTCAAATCGCATTTGGAGACGTTTTACACCATTTTGTAATTTTCTAAAAAAGTTGTTAACATAAAAACATCAAAGTGCTTAAAATCACATTAGAAACCGTTTTAGACCATTTTGAGCATTTCGATAAAACTTTTCACACAAAAACATCAAAGAGCACAAAATAGCTTAATATCGTATTTAAAAACGTTTTTGACCATTTTGAGCATTTCGACAAAAATTATTCTCACAAAACAGCAAAGTGTACAGAATAGCTTCAAATCGCATTTGGAGACGTTTTAGACCATTTTGTGATTTTCGAAAAAACTTGTTAACATAAAAACACCAAAGTGCTTAGAATAGCTTAAAATCGCATTTTGTGACATTTTCGACCATTTTGTGATTTTCGAAAAAAATTATTCACACAAAACAGCAAAGTGTACAGAATAGCTTCAAATCGCATTTTGTGACATTTTCGACCATTTTGTGATTTTCGAAAAAACTTGTTAACATAAAAACACAAAAGTGCTTAGAATAGCTTCAAATCGCATTTGGAGACGTTTTAGACCATTTTGTGATTTTCGAAAAAACTTGTAAACATAAAAACACCAAAGTGCTTAGAAAAGCTTCAAATCACATTTGGAGACATTTTAGACCATTTTGTGATTTTCGAAAAAACTTGTTAACATAAAAACACCAAAGTGCTTAGAATAGTTTAAAATCGCATTTGGAGATGTTTTAGACAATTTTGTGATTTTCGAAATAAATTACCATAAAAACACCAAAGTGCTTCAAATCGCATTTGGCGACGTTTTAGACCATTTTGTGATTTTCGAAAAAACTTGTAAACATAAAAACACCAAAGTGCTAAGAATAGCTTGAAATCGCATTTGGAGACATTTTAGACCATTTTGTGATTTTCGAAAAAACTCGTTAACATAAAAACATCAAAGTGCTTAAAATCACATTAGAAACCGTTTTAGATCATTTTGAGCATTTCGATAAAACTTTTCACACAAAAACATCAAAGAGCACAAAATAGCTTAATATCGTTTTTAAAAACGTTTTTGACCATTTTGAGCATTTCGACAAAAAATTATTCACACAAAACAGCAAAGTGTACAGAATAGCTTCAAATCGCATTTGGAGACGTTTTAGACCATTTTGTGATTTTCGAAAAAACTTGTTAACATAAAAACACCAAAGTGCTTAGAATAGCTTCAAATCGCATTTGGAGCCGTTTTAGACCATTTTGTGATTTTCGAAAAAAACTTGTAAACATAAAAACACCAAAGTGCTTAGAAAAGCTTTAAATCGCATTTGGAGACATTTTAGACCATTTTGTGATATTCAAAAAAACTCGTTACCATAAAAACACCAAAGTGCTTAGAATTGCTTCAAATCGCATTTGGAGACGTTTTAGACCATTTTGTGATTTTCTAAAAAAGTTGTTAACATAAAAACATCAAAGTGCTTAAAATCACATTAGAAACCGTTTTAGACCATTTTGTGATTTTCTAAAAAAGTTGTTAACATAAAAACACCAAAGTGCTTAGAATAGCTTTAAATCGAATTTGGAGACGTTTTAGACCATTTTGTGATTTTCGAAAAAACTCCTAAACATAAAAACACCAAAGTAAGCTTAGAAAAGCTTCAAATCGCATTTGGAGACGTTTTAGACCATTTTGTGATTTTCGAAAAAACTTGTTAACATAAAAACACCAAATTGCTTAGAATAGCTTAAAATCGCATTTGGAGACGTTTTAGACCATTTTGTGATTTTCGAAAAAACTTGTTAACATAAAAACACCAAAGTGCTAAGAATAGCTTGAAATCGCATTTGGAGACATTTTAGACCATTTTGTGATTTTCGAAAAAATTCGTTAACATAAAAACATCAAAGTGCTTAAAATCACATTAGAAACCGTTTTAGAACATTTGGAGCATTTCGATAAAACTTTTCACACAAAAACATCAAAGAGCACAAAATAGCTTAATATCGTATTTAAAAACGTTTTTGACCATTTTGAGCATTTCGACAAAAATTATTCACAAAAAACAGTAAAGTGTACAGAATAGCTTCAAATCGCATTTGGAGACGTTTTAGAGCATTTTGTGATTTTCGAAAAAACTTGTTAACATAAAAACACCAAAGTGCTTAGAATAGCTTCAAATCGCATTTGGAGACGTTTTAGACCATTTTGTGACTTTCGAAAAACTTGTTAACATAAAAACATCAAAGTGTACAGAATAGCTTCAAATCGCATTTTGAGACATTTTAGACCCTTTTGTGATTTTCGAAAAAACTTGGTTACACAAAAACACCAAAGTGCTTAAAATAGCTTCAAATCGCATTTGGAGCCGTTTTAGACCATTTTGTGATTTTCGAAAAAACTTGTAAACATAAAAACACCAAAGTGCTTAGAAAAGCTTCAAATCGCATTTGGAGACATTTTAGACCATTTTGTGATTTTCGAAAAAACTTGTTAACATAAAAACACCAAAGTGCTTAGAATAGCTTCAAATCGCATTTGGAGCCGTTTTAGACCATTTTGTGATTTTCGAAAAAAACTTGTAAACATAAAAACACCAAAGTGCTTAGAAAAGCTTCAAATCGCATTTGGAGACATTTTAGACCATTTTGTGATATTCAAAAAAACTCGTTACCATAAAAACACCAAAGTGCTTAGAATTGCTTCAAATCGCATTTGGAGACGTTTTAGACCATTTTGTGATTTTCTAAAAAAGTTGTTAACATAAAAACATCAAAGTGCTTAAAATCACATTAGAAACCGTTTTAGACCATTTTGTGATTTTCTAAAAAAGTTGTTAACATAAAAACACCAAAGTGCTTAGAATAGCTTCAAATCGAATTTGGAGACGTTTTAGACCATTTTGTGATTTTCGAAAAAACTCCTAAACATAAAAACACCAAAGTAAGCTTAGAAAAGCTTCAAATCGCATTTGGAGACGTTTTAGACCATTTTGTGATTTTCGAAAAAACTTGTTAACATAAAACACCAAAGTGCTAAGAATAGCTTGAAATCGCATTTGGAGACATTTTAGACCATTTTGTGATTTTCGAAAAAATTCGTTAACATAAAAACATCAAAGTGCTTAAAATCACATTAGAAACCGTTTTAGAACATTTTAAGCATTTCGATAAAACTTTTCACACAAAAACATCAAAGAGCACAAAATAGCTTAATATCGTATTTGAAAACGTTTTTGACCATTTTGAGCATTTCGACAAAAATTATTCAGAAAAAACAGTAAAGTGTACAGAATAGCTTCAAATCGCATTTGGAGACGTTTTAGACCATTTTGTGATTTTCGAAAAAACTTGTTAACATAAAAACACCAAATTGCTTAGAATAGCTTAAAATCGCATTTGGAGACGTTTTACACCATTTTGTGATTTTCAAAAAAACTTGTTAACATAAAAACACCAAAGTGCTTACAATAGCTTCAAATCGCATTTGGAGACGTTTTACACCATTTTGTGATTTTCGAAAAAACTTGTTAACATAAAAACACCAAAGTGCTTAGAATAGCTTCAAATCGCATTTGGAGACGTTTTAGACTATTTTTGTGATTTTCGAAAAAACTTGTTAACATAAAAACACCAAAGTGCTTAGAATAGCTTAAAATCGCATTTGGAGATGTTTTAGACCATTTTGTGATTTTCGAAATAAATTACCATAAAAACACCAAAGTGCTTAGAATAGCTTCAAATCGCATTTGGAGACGTTTTAGACCATTTTGTAATTTTCTAAAAAAGTTGTTAACATAAAAACATCAAAGTGCTTAAAATCACATTAGAAACCGTTTTAGACCATTTTGAGCATTTCGAAAAAACTTTTCACACAAAAACATCAAAGAACACAAAATAGCTTAATATAGTTTTTAAAAATGTTTTTGACCATTTTGAGCATTTTGACAAAAATTATTCACACAAAACAGCAAAGTGTACAGAATAGCTTCAAATCGCATTTGGAGACGTTTTAGACCATTTTGTGATTTTCGAAAAAAACTTGTAAACATAAAAACACCAAAGTGCTTAGAAAAGCTTCAAATCGCATTTGGAGACATTTTAGACCATTTTGTGATTTTCGAAAAAACTTGTTAACATAAAAACACAAAAGTGCTTAGAATAGCTTCAGATCGCATTTGGAGACGTTTTAGACCATTTTGTGATTTTCGAAAAAACTTGTTAACATAAAAACACCAAATTGCTTAGAATAGCTTCAAATCGCATTTGGAGACGTTTTACACCATTTTGTAATTTTCTAAAAAAGTTCTTAACATAAAAACATCAAAGTGCTTAAAATCACATTAGAAACCGTTTTAGACCATTTTGAGCATTTCGATAAAACTTTTCACACAAAAACATCAAAGAGCACAAAATAGCTTAATATAGTATTTAAAAACGTTTTTGACCATTTTGAGCATTTTGACAAAAATTATTCACACAAAACAGCAAAGTGCTTAAAATAGCTTCAAATCGCATTTGGAGCCGTTTTAGACCATTTTGTGATTTTCGAAAAAACTTGTAAACATAAAAACACCAAAGTGCTTAGAAAAGCTTCAAATCGCATTTGGAGACATTTTAGACCATTTTGTGATATTCAAAAAAACTCGTTAAAAACGCCAAACACCAAAGTGCTTAGAATTGCTTCAAATCGCATTTGGAGACGTTTTAGACCATTTTGTGATTTTCTAAAAAAGTTGTTAACATAAAAACATCAAAGTGCTTAAAATCACATTAGAAACCGTTTTAGACCATTTTGAGCATTTCGATAAAACTTTTCACACAAAAACATCAAAGAGCACAAAATAGCTTAATATCGTATTTAAAAACGTTTTTGACCATTTTGAGCATTTCGACAAAAATTATTCACACAAAACAGCAAAGTGTACAGAATAGCTTCAAATCGCATTTGGAGACGTTTTAGACCATTTTGTGATTTTCGAAAAAACTTGTTAACATGAAAACACCAAAGTGCTTAGAAAAGCTTCAAATCGCATTTGGAGACATTTTAGACCATTTTGTGATATTCAAAAAAACTCGTTACCATAAAAACACCAAAGTGCTTAGAATTGCTTCAAATCGTATTTGGAGACGTTTTAGACCATTTTGTGATTTTCTAAAAAAGTTGTTAACATAAAAACATCAAAGTGTACAGAATAGCTTCAAATCGCATTTTGAGACATTTTAGACCCTTTTGTGATTTTCGAAAAAACTTGGTTACACAAAAACACCAAAGTGCTTAAAATAGCTTCAAATCGCATTTGGAGACGTTGTATACCATTTTGTGATTTTCGAAAAAACTTGTTAACATAAAAACACCAAAGTGCTTAGAATAGCTTCAAATCGCATTTGTAGACTTTTTAGACCATTTTGTGATTTTCGAAAAAACTTGTTAACATAAAAACACCAAAGTGCTTAGAATACCTTAAAATCGCATTTGGAGACATTTTAGACCATTTTGTGATTTTCGAAAAAACTTGTTAACATAAAAACACCAAATTGCTTAGAATAGCTTAAAATCGCATTTGGAGACGTTTTATACCATTTTGTGATTTTCGAAAAAACTTGTTAACATAAAAACACCAAAGTGCTAAGAATAGCTTGAAATCGCATTTGGAGACATTTTAGACCATTTTGTGATTTTCGAAAAAACTCGTTAACATAAAAACATCAAAGTGCTTAAAATCACATTAGAAACCGTTTTAGACCATTTTGAGCATTTCGATAAAACTTTTCACACAAAAACATCAAAGAGCACAAAATAGCTTAATATCGTTTTTAAAAACGTTTTTGACCATTTTGAGCATTTCGACAAAAAATTATTCGCACAAAACAGCAAAGTGTACAGAATAGCTTCAAATCGCATTTGGAGACGTTTTAGACCATTTTGTGATTTTCGAAAAAACTTGTTAACATAAAAACACCAAAGTGCTTAGAATAGCTTCAAATCGCATTTGGAGCCGTTTTAGACCATTTTGTGATTTTCGAAAAAAACTTGTAAACATAAAAACACCAAAGTGCTTAGAAAAGCTTCAAATCGCATTTGGAGACATTTTAGACCATTTTGTGATATTCAAAAAAACTCGTTACCATAAAAACACCAAAGTGCTTAGAATTGCTTCAAATCGCATTTGGAGACGTTTTAGACCATTTTGTGATTTTCTAAAAAAGTTGTTAACATAAAAACATCAAAGTGCTTAAAATCACATTAGAAACCGTTTTAGACCATTTTGTGATTTTCTAAAAAAGTTGTTAACATAAAAACACCAAAGTGCTTAGAATAGCTTCAAATCGAATTTGGAGACGTTTTAGACCATTTTGTGATTTTCGAAAAAACTCCTAAACATAAAAACACCAAAGTAAGCTTAGAAAAGCTTCAAATCGCATTTGGAGACGTTTTAGACCATTTTGTGATTTTCGAAAAAACTTGTTAACATAAAAACACCAAATTGCTTAGAATAGCTTAAAATCGCATTTGGAGACGTTTTAGACCATTTTATGATTTTCGAAAAAACTTGTTAACATAAAAACACCAAAGTGCTAAGAATAGCTTGAAATCGCATTTGGAGACATTTTAGACCATTTTGTGATTTTCGAAAAAATTCGTTAACATAAAAACATCAAAGTGCTTAAAATCACATTAGAAACCGTTTTAGAACATTTGGAGCATTTCGATAAAACTTTTCACACAAAAACATCAAAGAGCACAAAATAGCTTAATATCGTATTTAAAAACGTTTTTGACCATTTTGAGCATTTCGACAAAAATTATTCACAAAAAACAGTAAAGTGTACAGAATAGCTTCAAATCGCATTTGGAGACGTTTTAGAGCATTTTGTGATTTTCGAAAAAACTTGTTAACATAAAAACACCAAAGTGCTTAGAATAGCTTCAAATCGCATTTGGAGACGTTTTAGACCATTTTGTGACTTTCGAAAAACTTGTTAACATAAAAACATCAAAGTGTACAGAATAGCTTCAAATCGCATTTTGAGACATTTTAGACCCTTTTGTGATTTTCGAAAAAACTTGGTTACACAAAAACACCAAAGTGCTTAAAATAGCTTCAAATCGCATTTGGAGCCGTTTTAGACCATTTTGTGATTTTCGAAAAAACTTGTAAACATAAAAACACCAAAGTGCTTAGAAAAGCTTCAAATCGCATTTGGAGACATTTTAGACCATTTTGTGATTTTCGAAAAAACTTGTTAACATAAAAACACCAAAGTGCTTAGAATAGCTTCAAATCGCATTTGGAGCCGTTTTAGACCATTTTGTGATTTTCGAAAAAAACTTGTAAACATAAAAACACCAAAGTGCTTAGAAAAGCTTCAAATCGCATTTGGAGACATTTTAGACCATTTTGTGATATTCAAAAAAACTCGTTACCATAAAAACACCAAAGTGCTTAGAATTGCTTCAAATCGCATTTGGAGACGTTTTAGACCATTTTGTGATTTTCTAAAAAAGTTGTTAACATAAAAACATCAAAGTGCTTAAAATCACATTAGAAACCGTTTTAGACCATTTTGTGATTTTCTAAAAAAGTTGTTAACATAAAAACACCAAAGTGCTTAGAATAGCTTCAAATCGAATTTGGAGACGTTTTAGACCATTTTGTGATTTTCGAAAAAACTCCTAAACATAAAAACACCAAAGTAAGCTTAGAAAAGCTTCAAATCGCATTTGGAGACGTTTTAGACCATTTTGTGATTTTCGAAAAAACTTGTTAACATAAAACACCAAAGTGCTAAGAATAGCTTGAAATCGCATTTGGAGACATTTTAGACCATTTTGTGATTTTCGAAAAAATTCGTTAACATAAAAACATCAAAGTGCTTAAAATCACATTAGAAACCGTTTTAGAACATTTTAAGCATTTCGATAAAACTTTTCACACAAAAACATCAAAGAGCACAAAATAGCTTAATATCGTATTTGAAAACGTTTTTGACCATTTTGAGCATTTCGACAAAAATTATTCAGAAAAAACAGTAAAGTGTACAGAATAGCTTCAAATCGCATTTGGAGACGTTTTAGACCATTTTGTGATTTTCGAAAAAACTTGTTAACATAAAAACACCAAATTGCTTAGAATAGCTTAAAATCGCATTTGGAGACGTTTTACACCATTTTGTGATTTTCAAAAAAACTTGTTAACATAAAAACACCAAAGTGCTTACAATAGCTTCAAATCGCATTTGGAGACGTTTTACACCATTTTGTGATTTTCGAAAAAACTTGTTAACATAAAAACACCAAAGTGCTTAGAATAGCTTCAAATCGCATTTGGAGACGTTTTAGACTATTTTTGTGATTTTCGAAAAAACTTGTTAACATAAAAACACCAAAGTGCTTAGAATAGCTTAAAATCGCATTTGGAGATGTTTTAGACCATTTTGTGATTTTCGAAATAAATTACCATAAAAACACCAAAGTGCTTAGAATAGCTTCAAATCGCATTTGGAGACGTTTTAGACCATTTTGTAATTTTCTAAAAAAGTTGTTAACATAAAAACATCAAAGTGCTTAAAATCACATTAGAAACCGTTTTAGACCATTTTGAGCATTTCGAAAAAACTTTTCACACAAAAACATCAAAGAACACAAAATAGCTTAATATAGTTTTTAAAAATGTTTTTGACCATTTTGAGCATTTTGACAAAAATTATTCACACAAAACAGCAAAGTGTACAGAATAGCTTCAAATCGCATTTGGAGACGTTTTAGACCATTTTGTGATTTTCGAAAAAAACTTGTAAACATAAAAACACCAAAGTGCTTAGAAAAGCTTCAAATCGCATTTGGAGACATTTTAGACCATTTTGTGATTTTCGAAAAAACTTGTTAACATAAAAACACAAAAGTGCTTAGAATAGCTTCAGATCGCATTTGGAGACGTTTTAGACCATTTTGTGATTTTCGAAAAAACTTGTTAACATAAAAACACCAAATTGCTTAGAATAGCTTCAAATCGCATTTGGAGACGTTTTACACCATTTTGTAATTTTCTAAAAAAGTTCTTAACATAAAAACATCAAAGTGCTTAAAATCACATTAGAAACCGTTTTAGACCATTTTGAGCATTTCGATAAAACTTTTCACACAAAAACATCAAAGAGCACAAAATAGCTTAATATAGTATTTAAAAACGTTTTTGACCATTTTGAGCATTTTGACAAAAATTATTCACACAAAACAGCAAAGTGCTTAAAATAGCTTCAAATCGCATTTGGAGCCGTTTTAGACCATTTTGTGATTTTCGAAAAAACTTGTAAACATAAAAACACCAAAGTGCTTAGAAAAGCTTCAAATCGCATTTGGAGACATTTTAGACCATTTTGTGATATTCAAAAAAACTCGTTAAAAACGCCAAACACCAAAGTGCTTAGAATTGCTTCAAATCGCATTTGGAGACGTTTTAGACCATTTTGTGATTTTCTAAAAAAGTTGTTAACATAAAAACATCAAAGTGCTTAAAATCACATTAGAAACCGTTTTAGACCATTTTGAGCATTTCGATAAAACTTTTCACACAAAAACATCAAAGAGCACAAAATAGCTTAATATCGTATTTAAAAACGTTTTTGACCATTTTGAGCATTTCGACAAAAATTATTCACACAAAACAGCAAAGTGTACAGAATAGCTTCAAATCGCATTTGGAGACGTTTTAGACCATTTTGTGATTTTCGAAAAAACTTGTTAACATGAAAACACCAAAGTGCTTAGAAAAGCTTCAAATCGCATTTGGAGACATTTTAGACCATTTTGTGATATTCAAAAAAACTCGTTACCATAAAAACACCAAAGTGCTTAGAATTGCTTCAAATCGTATTTGGAGACGTTTTAGACCATTTTGTGATTTTCTAAAAAAGTTGTTAACATAAAAACATCAAAGTGTACAGAATAGCTTCAAATCGCATTTTGAGACATTTTAGACCCTTTTGTGATTTTCGAAAAAACTTGGTTACACAAAAACACCAAAGTGCTTAAAATAGCTTCAAATCGCATTTGGAGACGTTTTATACCATTTTGTGATTTTCGAAAAAACTTGTTAACATAAAAACACCAAAGTGCTTAGAATAGCTTCAAATCGCATTTGTAGACTTTTTAGACCATTTTGTGATTTTCGAAAAAACTTGTTAACATAAAAACACCAAAGTGCTTAGAATACCTTAAAATCGCATTTGGAGACATTTTAGACAATTTTGTGATTTTCGAAAAAACTTGTTAACATAAAAACACAAAAGTGCTTAGAATAGCTTCAAATCGCATTTGGAGACGTTTTAGACCATTTTGTGATTTTCGAAAAAACTTGTTAACATAAAAACACCAAATTGCTTAGAATAGCTTCAAATCGCATTTGGAGACGTTTTACACCATTTTGTAATTTTCTAAAAAAGTTGTTAACATAAAAACATCAAAGTGCTTAAAATCACATTAGAAACCGTTTTAGACCATTTTGAGCATTTCGATAAAACTTTTCACAAAAAAACATCACAGAGCAAAAAATAGCTTAATATCGTATTTAAAAACGTTTTTGACCATTTTGAGCATTTCGACAAAAATTATTCTCACAAAACAGCAAAGTGTACAGAATAGCTTCAAATCGCATTTGGAGACGTTTTAGACCATTTTGTGATTTTCGAAAAAACTTGTTAACATAAAAACACCAAATTGCTTAGAATAGCTTAAAATCGTATTTGGAGACGTTTTACACCATTTTGTGATTTTCGAAAAAACTTGTTAACATAAAAACACCAAAGTGCTTAGAATAGCTTCAAATCGCATTTGGAGACGTTTTACACCATTTTGTGATTTTCGAAAAAACTTGTTAACATAAAAACACCAAAGTGCTTATAATAGCTTCAAATCGCATTTGGAGACGTTTTAGACCATTTTGTGACTTTCGAAAAAACTTGTTAACAATAAAACATCAAAGTGTACAGAATAGCTTCAAATCGCATTTTGAGACATTTTAGACCCTTTTGTGATTTTCGAAAAAACTTGGTTACACAAAAACACCAAAGTGCTTAAAATAGCTTCAAATCGCATTTGGAGACGTTTTAGACCAATTTGTGATTTTCGAAAAAACTTGTTAACATAAAAACACCAAAGTGTTTAGAATAGCTTCAAATCACATTTGGAGCACAGCTGTTTCAACTAGTGTTAAGATATAAGAAAAAGTCAAGCGCCCTCAGTGTTAGCAGACGAGGCTCCCCCCGAGTCGCGCGGACATATAATTTTTGTTTACAAACCATTATTTCGCGAACGCCAAATTAAATTTTGCTATCGTGAGTTTTTATGTAGTAAAAACATTTTATACAAAACTAAACGATTAAAAAAAGTGTATGTTCAATTAAAAAATAAATATTTTATTGTTTCTTTACTATAAATTAATAAATAAACGACGATATTGTCCATTTTACTGAAATACTCTCCCGCACATAAACCAGGAAGTTGAGATAAACTGTGTAATGAAATAGTAAACAATCGTAAGTAGAAAATATCATTGTATTCTTTACTTTTTTTTTGGATATAATTCATTTTTTTAGAAAAAGAACGAACTAGAATATAGTCCATCATTATTATATAAACAAAATAATACTAGTTTTGTTAATATAGCCTGGTTCAGTTTTTAGTAAAACTCGCATATTTTGCAACCCTTTTATACATTGTTATTGTTATCGGCGAGAAAACGGTTTGGCGATAGGCTTAGAAAGTGCGTTGACGCCCGCGATGACCGTGACGGTAATGTGGGCCTAGAATGAAGCTAGGCCGAAACATAGAAAATTCGTAATAGTTAAACCTTTAATTACCCTAATCCTAAATGTAATCATTATAACTGTTACCAAATAATTAATGGCATGTGTTTATAATAATAATTATTGCTTTCCTGGTGCATTTCTAGGCTAGCTGGTGTGACTGAGTGACAGTCACAGCCTAGCCCTAGGCTAGGGCCAGGCCTTAATATTAATACATTTGTACAGTATAATAATGGTTTAATATTTTGGCTATTAGATCTCTTGTTTGGATTTGTTTGGACACAAAACTGAAGTACTGTAGATTTAAAAATTGATTTATTTTTAAAGGAAAGTACTGTTGTATCTATTGTTTTTGTAATCAAGATGACATTAGAACCAACAATGTTCCTCAAGCCTGTAGATATCTCAAGGCCTACAAGTCTTTGTAGACCATGGCAGTGATAAAAAAGAAGCAAAACAATATCGCACAGCGTTGTTAGGCCATACATGGTAGACGTTGAATTAAACAGGGTAGGTAAATAATCATAACCACCTCTTTAGAAAGTTTAATACACACTCCAAATAATGAAATGTGTGTTTGTACTTCATATTAAAGAACAATGTTAGTATAAAATAACTGTCAAAACAAACAATTGTTACAGTAATTTATAAATATACCTCTTTTCTTTATTAAATATTTCCTCAATCAACTATTTTTCCAGGTGTCAATATGTTATAATATTCAACATGCGACAGGATGCTGACATCTTGACTGGTAAATTCAAATGTTGTTTCAACTTTACATTGACATTACATAATAACTCAATTGGTCAAGTTGCTCTTTAAATATACATTGTCCATTTGAGCATAGAATTTCAAAATTGTTTATCCTATTTTTATGCATAATAAAGCAAACCTTTGGCTGGAACTTATTTTCCTATGAATTATCCATATATTATCATTATCTGCTACAAGAAATAGTTAACATTTTTAAAATATAATAATGTTGATGCTCATTTTTTATGCAGATTGACATTTATTTGGTTGACCAATATTGTTTAATCTCAGGTGATCATCTAGCAGAAAGAGAAAATCAGAAGCTGCAGCATATCGACATGCTACAAAGTACAATGATTAAAATCCAGTCTTTAGAAGAGAATCTTGAGCATTTAAGAAATGAACTCTCAGTATCACTTGTGACAAAACAGCATAGTAAGATTGCAGAGACTGGCCACAGAATAAATCTAAAAGAACAAGAGGTCAAAGACTTGGTCAGTCCTACATTATACACCTTTAAAATTATGTCTAAAACATGCAATACTATAAAAATTAATGCCATAATTCTTTTATATATTTTATATAGCGAACTACTACAGTATGAACCAAGAGATTTGAAACTGGACCTCTATGTACAAAAATGGACGAGGTATTTAGAAAAAATAAATTCCTCGACAGCAGTACCATGGAAAGAGTTTTGTGGGAAATCATGAAGTCACATCTGACGTTTATTTCACCTGAGATCCAGCATGAAGTAACTAGGCCGGTAACTAAGTGCAGAAAAGTTGAGGAATAGTTTGCTATTTCTCAGTTAATTGTTACAGTATTGCATATTATTATGTACAGTATACTGTATGAATGGTAGTATTTTTTTGTGTTATTGCTAGAACAATCATTTTGTAAATATTTAACAAATGGTATATGAATTCAATTGTAATTGAATTTAATTTTTAGGAAGTTATTTTATTTTAATTTGGTTTATATATATTATTGATTGATAACGGAAATTGATGTTATTTACTGACTTAGACTGTGATTGCATATATAATACAATACAAATATGAAAGAAATATGCATTTATAATTAAATATCTAATGTCACAGTACTCTATAGCTTCTTTCTATTAATATATTACAGATCTTTGACTAAGACATGCTAGGTAGGCTGCTAGCCTTTAACCTGCTAATGATGTAGCCTAGCCTATATATAGTATAGGCCTAGCTAGGCCTGTAACCTGGCCTACTCTGTACTCCTCTCTCCCAATATGAATGATTATTAAAAAAGCTTAGGCCTAGGCTAGGCCTAATTTTTAATTAGGACCAGGAACAAGTAATTAATCAGTTTTATAACAGGTCAACTGTCACTCAGGCCCCCGAATAGACATGTTTACGTGTTAAAAATAAACAGTTATTTTATTTTAATTTGGTTTATATATTAATAATTATTTATTGATAACGGAAATTGATGTTATTTACTGATTTAGATTGTGATTGCATATCAAAATAATAAATATACAATACAAATATGAAAGAAATATGCATTTATGATTAAATATCTAATGTCACAGTACTCTATAGCTTCTTTCTATTAATATATTACAGATCTTTGACTAAGACATGCTAGGTAGGCTGCTAGCCTTTAACCTGCTAATGATGTAGCCTAGCCTATATATAGTATAGGCCTAGCTAGGCCTGTAACCTGGCCTACTCTGTACTCCTCTCTCCCAATATGAATGATTATTAAAAAAGCTTAGGCCTAGGCTAGGCCTAATTTTTAATTAGGACCAGGAACAAGTAATTAATCAGTTTTATAACAGGTCAACTGTCACTCAGGCCCCCGAATAGACATGTTTACGTGTTAAAAATAAACAGTTATTTTATTTTAATTTGGTTTATATATTAATAATTATTTATCGCCGTGGCTAAAGATACGGTACCGTATTCTAACTTCTGTTTACTAAAGGTACGGTAAAATTGGATTACGTCATAATCAGCCAATGGGGTGCTGGTACGTGTGTGACGTCATCGTATAAGGACTTGGGGATTTTTTGTTCATATCGCGTCTGTTGTAGAGAATTCCTATCGGCGGCGCCAGGCTGCGTGGATGTGTGTGCCCTGCAGATGAGGGTTTTATTTTGATTCCAAATGGCCTATTTAGGCCTCTATTTTTTAAAAACTTTGTTTACAATGGTGACCATAAACAACAAGCAAATTCGGACAATAAAGGGGCCCTTAAATACTATGATTTAGACAGCAGTGTAGCCCCAGGGCTGACGAGTCACAGAAATCAGCGCACACATATGCAGCTAGCTGGCCATGCAGCCTGGCATCCGCTTTCCCTACACAAACAAACTCATATAATGAGGTTATACCATAGTACGTAGTAAGTAGGCCTGGGCCTCTTTTAAAACGGTTTTCTGTATTTTAGAATTAAAATCAACATGGCTTTTCAATAATAATAACAGACGTAGGCTACATTTAGTTTTTGTCACACACGACGGCGATAATAGCGATAAATAAAGCATAAAGAAAATGCGGTTGATCACTACACTGTTTTCGCGATATGAAAAAAAATCCACAAAGTCCTTATACGATGACGTCACACAAGTACCAGCACCCCATTGGCTGGTTATGACGTAATGCAATTTTACCGTATCTTTAGTAAACAGAAGTTAGAATACGGTACCGTATCTTTAGCCACAGCGATTATTTATTGATAACGGAAATTGATGTTATTTACTGATTTAGATTGTGATTGCATATCAAAATAATAAATATACAATACAAATATGAAAGAAATATGCATTTATGATTAAATATCTAATGTCACAGTACTCTATAGCTTCTTTCTATTAATATATTACAGATCTTTGACTAAGACATGCTAGGTAGGCTGCTAGCCTTTAACCTGCTAATGATGTAGCCTAGCCTATATATAGTATAGGCCTAGCTAGGCCTGTAACCTGGCCTACTCTGTACTCCTCTCTCCCAATATGAATGATTATTAAAAAAGCTTAGGCCTAGGCTAGGCCTAATTTTTAATTAGGACCAGGAACAAGTAATTGATCAGTTTTATAACAGGTCAACTGTCACTCAGGCCCCCGAATAGACATGTTTACGTGTTAAAAATAAACAGTTATTTTATTTTAATTTGGTTTATATATTAATAATTATTTATTGATAACGGAAATTGATGTTATTTACTGATTTAGATTGTGATTGCATATCAAAATAATAAATATACAATACAAATATGAAAGAAATATGCATTTATGATTAAATATCTAATGTCACAGTACTCTATAGCTTCTTTCTATTAATATATTACAGATCTTTGACTAAGACATGCTAGGTAGGCTTCCAGCCTTTAACCTGCTGATGATGTAGCCTAGCCTATATATAGGCCTAGCTAGGCCTGTAGCCTGGCCTACTCTGTACTCCTCTCCCAATATGAATGATTATTAAAAAAGCTTAGGCCTAGGCCTAATTTTTAATTAGGACCAGGAACAAGTAATTAATCAGGCCCACCGAATATACATGTTTACGTGTTAATAATAAACAGCCATTAGTCTTAGTCTTACACAGCTGGTTTTAACCACGCAATGGGGCCTGGGCATAGCCTATTATAAGCTAGCATAGGAAAAAATCCGGCCAGGCAATATGAATACGATCCTTGTTAAAACATTCAAGGATAACTAAACTATCCAACTAAATCAAAGAATTCAACAGAAAAAATTATTTTTAAACTGATATGGAAAACAACATTTATACCTACTTTTTAAATGTATCACTTGAGAAAAAAACTGGCGTTGGGTGTACAAATTTCAATTGCATTACCTCTTAAAATCCACGTGATAAAACGACGACAACATGTTTTTCACCTTCATCCAGGGTTGTTCTAATGAATATTCATTATTTTTCTGACTTTCGCGGTCTTTATTTGTTTTTATTGGCTATTAAAAAACAGTCGTTTTATGCTTGATTGCTTCCGGGTTCCTCGTGTGGTTTGTATACAATATGTTTTCGGAATCGCTACTCCATAAAACGCTATGAAACGTTGGGGGCGCTGCACTTAATTCATATTTTTGGAACAGCTGTGGGAGACGTTTTAGACCATTTTGTGATTTTCGAAAAAACTTGTTAACATAAAAACACCAAAGTGCTTAGAAAAGCTTCAAATCGAATTTGGAGACATTTTAGACCATTTTGTGATATTCAAAAAAACTCGTTACCATAAAAACACCAAAGTGCTTAGAATAGCTTCAAATCGCATTTGGAGACGTTTTACACCATTTTGTAATTTTCTAAAAAAGTTGTTAACATAAAAATATCAAAGTGCTTAAAATCACATTAGAAACCGTTTTAGACCATTTTGAGCATTTCGATAAAACTTTTCACACAAAAACATCAAAGAGCACAAAATAGCTTAATATAGTATTTAAAAACGTTTTTGACCATTTTGAGCATTTTGACAAAAATTATTCACACAAAACAGCAAAGTGTACAGAATAGCTTCAAATCGCATTTGGAGACGTTTTAGACCATTTTGTGATTTTCGAAATAACTCGTTACCATAAAAACACCAAAGTGCTTAGAAAAGCTTCAAATCGCATTTGGAGACATTTTAGACCATTTTGTGATATTCAAAAAAACTCGTTACCATAAAAACACCAAAGTGCTTAGAATTGCTTCAAATCGCATTTGGAGACGTTTTAGACCATTTTGTGATTTTCTAAAAAAGTTGTTAACATAAAAACATCAAAGTGCTTAAAATCACATTAGAAACCGTTTTAGACCATTTTGAGCATTTCGATAAAACTTTTCACACAAAAACATCAAAGAGCACAAAATAGCTTAATATCGTATTTAAAAACGTTTTTGACCATTTTGAGCATTTCGACAAAAATTATTCACACAAAACAGCAAAGTGTACAGAATAGCTTCAAATCGCATTTGGAGACGTTTTAGACCATTTTGTGATTTTCGAAAAAACTTGTTAACATAAAAACACCAAAGTGCTTAGAAAAGCTTCAAATCGCATTTGGAGACATTTTAGACCATTTTGTGATATTCAAAAAAACTCGTTACCATAAAAACACCAAAGTGCTTAGAATTGCTTCAAATCGCATTTGGAGACGTTTTAGACCTTTTGTGATTTTCTAAAAAAGTTGTTAACATAAAAACATCAAAGTGCTTAAAATCACATTAGAAACCGTTTTAGACCATTTTGAGCATTTCGATAAAACTTTTCACACAAAAACATCAAAGAGCACAAAATAGCTTAATATCGTATTTAAAAACGTTTTTGACCCTTTTGTGATTTTCGAAAAAACTTGGTTACACAAAAACACCAAAGTGCTTAAAATAGCTTCAAATCGCATTTGGAGACGTTTTAGACCAATTTGTGATTTTCGAAAAAACTTGTTAACATAAAAACACCAAATTGTTTAGAATAGCTTCAAATCACATTTGGAGACGTTTTAGACCATTTTGTGATTTTCGAAAAAACTTGTTAACATAAAAACACCAAAGTGCTTAAAATCACATTAGAAACCGTTTTAGACCATTTTGAGCATTTCGATAAAACTTTTCACACAAAAACATCAAAGAGCACAAAATAGCTTAATATCGTATTTAAAAACGTTTTTGACCATTTTGAGCATTTCGACAACAATTATTCACACAAAACAGCAAAGTGTACAGAATAGCTTCAAATCGCATTTGGAGACGTTTTAGACCATTTTGAGATTTTCGAAAAAAACTTGTTAACATAAAAACAACAAAGTGCTTAGAATAGCTTAAAATCGCATTTTGTGACATTTTCGACCATTTTGTGATATTCAAAAAAACTCGTTACCATAAAAACACCAAAGTGCTTAGAATTGCTTCAAATCGCATTTGGAGACGTTTTAGACCATTTTGTGATTTTCTAAAAAAGTTGTTAACATAAAAACATCAAAGTGCTTAAAATCACATTAGAAACCGTTTTAGACCATTTTGAGCATTTCGATAAAACTTTTCACACAAAAACATCAAAGAGCACAAAATAGCTTAATATCGTATTTAAAAACGTTTTTGACCATTTTGAGCATTTCGACAAAAATTATTCACACAAAACAGCAAAGTGCTTAGAATAGCTTCAAATCGCATTTGGAGACGTTTTAGACCATTTTGTGACTTTCGAAAAAACTTGTTAACAAAAAAACATCAAAGTGTACAGAATAGCTTCAAATCGCATTTTGAGACATTTTAGACCCTTTTGTGATTTTCGAAAAAACTTGGTTACACAAAAACACCAAAGTGCTTAAAATAGCTTCAAATCGCATTTGGAGACGTTTTAGACCAATTTGTGATTTTCAAAAAAACTTGTTAACATAAAAACACCAAATTGTTTAGAATAGCTTCAAATCACATTTGGAGACGTTTTAGACCATTTTGTGATTTTCGAAAAAACTTGTTAACATAAAAACACCAAAGTGCTTAAAATCACATTAGAAACCGTTTTAGACCATTTTGAGCATTTCGATAAAACTTTTCACACAAAAACATCAAAGAGCACAAAATAGCTTAATATCGTATTTAAAAACGTTTTTGACCATTTTGAGCATTTCGACAACAATTATTCACACAAAACAGCAAAGTGTACAGAATAGCTTCAAATCGCATTTGGAGACGTTTTAGACCATTTTGAGATTTTCGAAAAAAACTTGTTAACATAAAAACAACAAAGTGCTTAGAATAGCTTAAAATCGCATTTTGTGACATTTTCGACCATTTTGTGATTTTCGAAAAAACTTGTTAACATAAAAACACCAAATTGCTTAGAATAGCTTCAAATCGCATTTGTAGACGTTTTAGACCATTTTGTGATATTCAAAAAAACTCGTTACCATAAAAACAGCAAAGTGTACAGAATAGCTTCAAATCGCATTTGGAGACGTTTTAGACCATTTTGAGATTTTCGAAAAAAACTTGTTAACATAAAAACACCAAAGTGCTTAGAATACCTTAAAATCGCATTTGGAGACGTTTTAGACCATTTTGTGATTTTCGAAAAAACTTGTAAACATAAAAACACCAAAGTGCTTAGAAAAGCTTCAAATCGCATTTGGAGACATTTTAGACCATTTTGTGATATTCAAAAAAACTCGTTACCATAAAAACACCAAAGTGCTTAGAATTGCTTCAAATCGCATTTGGAGACGTTTTAGACCATTTTGTGATTTTCTAAAAAAGTTGTTAACATAAAAACATCAAAGTGCTTAAAATCACATTAGAAACCGTTTTAGACCATTTTGTGATTTTCGAAAAAACTTGTAAACATAAAAACACCAAAGTGCTTAGAATAGCTTCAAATCGCATTTGGAGACATTTTAGACCATTTTGTGATTTTCGAAAAAACTTGTTAACATAAAAACACCAAAGTGCTTAGAATAGCTTAAAATCGCATTTGGAGATGTTTTAGACAATTTTGTGATTTTCGAAATAAATTACCATAAAAACACCAAAGTGCTTAGAATAGCTTCAAATCGCATTTGGAGACGTTTTAGACCATTTTGTGATTTTCGAAAAAACTTGTTAACATAAAAACACCAAATTGCTTAGAATAGCTTCAAATCGCATTTGGAGACGTTTTACACCATTTTGTAATTTTCTAAAAAAGTTGTTAACATAAAAACATCAAAGTGCTTAAAATCACATTAGAAACCGTTTTAGACCATTTTGAGCATTTCGATAAAACTTTTCACACAAAAACATCAAAGAGCACAAAATAGCTTAATATCGTATTTGAAAACGTTTTTGACCATTTTGAGCATTTCGACAAAAATTATTCACAAAAAACAGTAAAGTGTACAGAATAGCTTCAAATCGCATTTGGAGACGTTTTAGACCATTTTGTGATTTTCGAAAAAACTTGTTAACATAAAAACACCAAATTGCTTAGAATAGCTTAAAATCGCATTTGGAGACGTTTTACACCATTTTGTGATTTTCGAAAAAACTTGTTAACATAAAAACACCAAATTGCTTAGAATAGCTTAAAATCGCATTTGGAGACGTTTTACACCATTTTGTGATTTTCGAAAAAACTTGTTAACATAAAAACACCAAAGTGCTTAGAATAGCTTCAAATCGCATTTGGAGACTTTTACACCATTTTGTGATTTTCGAAAAAACTTGTTAACATAAAAACACCAAAGTGCTTAGAATAGCTTCAAATCGCATTTGGAGACGTTTTAGACCATTTTGTGACTTTCGAAAAAACTTGTTAACAAAAAAAACATCAAAGTGTACAGAATAGCTTCAAATCGCATTTTGAGACATTTTAGACCCTTTTGTGATTTTCGAAAAAACTTGGTTACACAAAAACACCAAAGTGCTTAAAATAGCTTCAAATCGCATTTGGAGACGTTTTAGACCAATTTGTGATTTTCGAAAAAACTTGTTAACATAAAAACACCAAAGTGTTTAGAATAGCTTCAAATCACATTTGGAGACGTTTTAGACCATTTTGTGATTTTCGAAAAAACTTGTTAACATAAAAACACCAAAGTGCTTAGAAAAGCTTCAAATCGCATTTGGAGACATTTTAGACCATTTTGTGATATTCAAAAAAACTCGTTACCATAAAAACACCAAAGTGCTTAGAATAGCTTCAAATCGCATTTGGAGACGTTTTACACCATTTTGTAATTTTCTAAAAAAGTTGTTAACATAAAAACATCAAAGTGCTTAAAATCACATTAGAAACCGTTTTAGACCATTTTGAGCATTTCGATAAAACTTTTCACACAAAAACATCAAAGAGCACAAAATAGCTTAATATAGTATTAAAAAACGTTTTTGACCATTTTGAGAATTTTGACAAAAATTATTCACACAAAACAGCAAAGTGTACAGAATAGCTTCAAATCGCATTTGGAGACGTTTTAGACCATTTTGTGATTTTCGAAATAACTCGTTACCATAAAAACACTAAAGTGCTTAGAAAAGCTTCAAATCGCATTTGGAGACATTTTAGACCATTTTGTGATATTCAAAAAAACTCGTTACCATAAAAACACCAAAGTGCTTAGAATTACTTCAAATCGCATTTGGAGACGTTTTAGACCATTTTGTGATTTTCTAAAAAAGTTGTTAACATAAAAACATCAAAGTGCTTAAAATCACATTAGAAACCGTTTTAGACCATTTTGAGCATTTCGATAAAACTTTTCACACAAAAACATCAAAGAGCACAAAATAGCTTAATATCGTATTTAAAAACGTTTTTGACCATTTTGAGCATTTCGACAAAAATTATTCACACAAAACAGCAAAGTGTACAGAATAGCTTCAAATCGCATTTGGTGACATTTTCGACCATTTTGTGATTTTCGAAAAAACTTGTTAACATAAAAACACCAAATTGCTTAGAATAGCTTAAAATCGCATTTGGAGACGTTTTAGACCATTTTGTGATTTTCGAAAAAACTTGTAAACATAAAAACACCAAAGTGCTTAGAAAAGCTTCAAATCGCATTTTGAGACATTTTAGACCATTTTGTGATTTTCGAAAAAACTTGTTAACATAAAAACACCAAAGTGCTTAGAATAGTTTAAAATCGCATTTGGAGATGTTTTAGACAATTTTGTGATTTTCGAAATAAATTACCATAAAAACACCAAAGTGCTTCAAATCGCATTTGGCGACGTTTTAGACCATTTTGTGATTTTCGAAAAAACTTGTAAACATAAAAACACCAAAGTGCTAAGAATAGCTTGAAATCGCATTTGGAGACATTTTAGACCATTTTGTGATTTTCGAAAAAACTCGTTAACATAAAAACATCAAAGTGCTTAAAATCACATTAGAAACCGTTTTAGACCATTTTGAGCATTTCTATAAAACTTTTCACACAAAAACATCAAAGAGCACAAAATAGCTTAATATCGTTTTTAAAAACGTTTTTGACCATTTTGAGCATTTCGACAAAAATTATTCACACAAAACAGCAAAGTGTACAGAATAGCTTCAAATCGCATTTGGAGACGTTTTAGACCATTTTGTGATTTTCGAAAAAACTTGTTAACATAAAAACACCAAAGTGCTTAGAATAGCTTCAAATCGCATTTGGAGCCGTTTTAGACCATTTTGTGATTTTCGAAAAAAACTTGTAAACATAAAAACACCAAAGTGCTTAGAAAAGCTTCAAATCGCATTTGGAGACATTTTAGACCATTTTGTGATATTCAAAAAAACTCGTTACCATAAAAACACCAAAGTGCTTAGAATTGCTTCAAATCGCATTTGGAGACGTTTTAGACCATTTTGTGATTTTCTAAAAAAGTTGTTAACATAAAAACATCAAAGTGCTTAAAATCACATTAGAAACCGTTTTAGACCATTTTGTGATTTTCTAAAAAAGTTGTTAACATAAAAACACCAAAGTGCTTAGAATAGCTTCAAATCGAATTTGGAGACGTTTTAGACCATTTTGTGATTTTCGAAAAAACTCCTAAACATAAAAACACCAAAGTAAGCTTAGAAAAGCTTCAAATCGCATTTGGAGACGTTTTAGACCATTTTGTGATTTTCGAAAAAACTTGTTAACATAAAAACACCAAATTGCTTAGAATAGCTTAAAATCGCATTTGGAGACGTTTTAGACCATTTTGTGATTTTCGAAAAAACTTGTTAACATAAAAACACCAAAGTGCTAAGAATAGCTTGAAATCGCATTTGGAGACATTTTAGACCATTTTGTGATTTTCGAAAAAATTCGTTAACATAAAAACATCAAAGTGCTTAAAATCACATTAGAAACCGTTTTAGAACATTTTGAGCATTTCGATAAAACTTTTCACACAAAAACATCAAAGAGCACAAAATAGCTTAATATCGTATTTAAAAACGTTTTTGACCATTTTGAGCATTTCGACAAAAATTATTCACAAAAAACAGTAAAGTGTACAGAATAGCTTCAAATCGCATTTGGAGACGTTTTAGAGCATTTTGTGATTTTCGAAAAAACTTGTTAACATAAAAACACCAAAGTGCTTAGAATAGCTTCAAATCGCATTTGGAGACGTTTTAGACCATTTTGTGACTTTCGAAAAACTTGTTAACATAAAAACATCAAAGTGTACAGAATAGCTTCAAATCGCATTTTGAGACATTTTAGACCCTTTTGTGATTTTCGAAAAAACTTGGTTACACAAAAACACCAAAGTGCTTAAAATAGCCTCAAATCGCATTTGGAGCCGTTTTAGACCATTTTGTGATTTTCGAAAAAACTTGTAAACATAAAAACACCAAAGTGCTTAGAAAAGCTTCAAATCGCATTTGGAGACATTTTAGACCATTTTGTGATTTTCGAAAAAACTTGTTAACATAAAAACACCAAAGTGCTTAGAATAGCTTCAAATCGCATTTGGAGCCGTTTTAGACCATTTTGTGATTTTCGAAAAAAACTTGTAAACATAAAAACACCAAAGTGCTTAGAAAAGCTTCAAATCGCATTTGGAGACATTTTAGACCATTTTGTGATATTCAAAAAAACTCGTTACCATAAAAACACCAAAGTGCTTAGAATTGCTTCAAATCGCATTTGGAGACGTTTTAGACCATTTTGTGATTTTCTAAAAAAGTTGTTAACATAAAAACATCAAAGTGCTTAAAATCACATTAGAAACCGTTTTAGACCATTTTGTGATTTTCTAAAAAAGTTGTTAACATAAAAACATCAAAGTGCTTAAAATCACATTAGAAACCGTTTTAGACCATTTTGTGATTTTCTAAAAAAGTTGTTAACATAAAAACACCAAAGTGCTTAGAATAGCTTAGTTGTAGCTTAATATCGTTTTTAAAAACGTTTTTGACCATTTTGAGCATTTCGACAAAAATTATTCACAAAAAACAGTAAAGTGTACAGAATAGCTTCAAATCGCATTTGGAGACGTTTTAGACCATTTTGTGACTTTCGAAAAACTTGTTAACATAAAAACATCAAAGTGTACAGAATAGCTTCAAATCGCATTTTGAGACATTTTAGACCCTTTTGTGATTTTCGAAAAAACTTGGTTACACAAAAACACCAAAGTGCTTAAAATAGCTTCAAATCGCATTTGGAGCCGTTTTAGACCATTTTGTGATTTTCGAAAAAACTTGTAAACATAAAAACACCAAAGTCCTTAGAAAAGCTTCAAATCGCATTTGGAGACATTTTAGACCATTTTGTGATATTCAAAAAAACTCGTTACCATAAAAACACCAAAGTGCTTAGAATTGCTTCAAATCGCATTTGGAGACGTTTTAGACCATTTTGTGATTTTCTAAAAAAGTTGTTAACATAAAAACATCAAAGTGCTTAAAATCACATTAGAAACCGTTTTAGACCATTTTGTGATTTTCTAAAAAAGTTGTTAACATAAAAACACCAAAGTGCTTAGAATAGCTTCAAATCGCATTTGGAGACGTTTTAGACCATTTTGTGATTTTCGAAAAAACTTGTTAACATAAAAACACCAAATTGCTTAGAATAGCTTCAAATCGCATTTGGAGACGTTTCAGACCATTTTGTGATTTTCGAAAAAACTTGTTAACATAAAAACACCAAAGTGCTTAGAATAGCTTAAAAATCGCATTTGGAGCCGTTTTAGACCATTTTGTGATTTTCAAAAAAAACTTGTAAACATAAAAACACCAAAGTGCTTAGAAAAGCTTCAAATCGCATTTGGAGACATTTTAGACCATTTTGTGATATTCAAAAAAACTCGTTACCATAAAAACACCAAAGTGCTTAGAATTGCTTCAAATCGCATTTGGAGACGTTTTAGACCATTTTGTGATTTTCTAAAGAAGTTGTTAACATAAAAACATCAAAGTGCTTAAAATCACATTAGAAACCGTTTTAGACCATTTTGTGATTTTCTAAAAAAGTTGTTAACATAAAAACACCAAAGTGCTTAGAATAGCTTCAAATCGAATTTGGAGACGTTTTAGACCATTTTGTGATTTTCGAAAAAACTCCTAAACATAAAAACACCAAAGTAAGCTTAGAAAAGCTTCAAATCGCATTTGGAGACGTTTTAGACCATTTTGTGATTTTCGAAAAAACTTGTTAACATAAAAACACCAAATTGCTTAGAATAGCTTAAAATCGCATTTGGAGACGTTTTAGACCATTTTGTGATTTTCGAAAAAACTTGTTAACATAAAAACACCAAAGTGCTAAGAATAGCTTGAAATCGCATTTGGAGACATTTTAGACCATTTTGTGATTTTCGAAAAAAATCGTTAACATAAAAACATCAAAGTGCTTAAAATCACATTAGAAACCGTTTTAGAACATTTTGAGCATTTCGATAAAACTTTTCACACAAAAACATCAAAGAGCACAAAATAGCTTAATATCGTATTTAAAAACGTTTTTGACCATTTTGAGCATTTCGACAAAAATTATTCACAAAAAACAGTAAAGTGTACAGAATAGCTTCAAATCGCATTTGGAGACGTTTTAGAGCATTTTGTGATTTTCGAAAAAACTTGTTAACATAAAAACACCAAAGTGCTTAGAATAGCTTCAAATCGCATTTGGAGACGTTTTAGACCATTTTGTGACTTTCGAAAAACTTGTTAACATAAAAACATCAAAGTGTACAGAATAGCTTCAAATCGCATTTTGAGACATTTTAGACCCTTTTGTGATTTTCGAAAAAACTTGGTTACACAAAAACACCAAAGTGCTTAAAATAGCTTCAAATCGCATTTGGAGCCGTTTTAGACCATTTTGTGATTTTCGAAAAAACTTGTAAACATAAAAACACCAAAGTGCTTAGAAAAGCTTCAAATCGCATTTGGAGACATTTTAGACCATTTTGTGATATTCAAAAAAACTCGTTACCATAAAAACACCAAAGTGCTTAGAATTGCTTCAAATCGCATTTGGAGACGTTTTAGACCATTTTGTGATTTTCTAAAAAAGTATTTAACATAAAAACATCAAAGTGCTTAAAATCACATTAGAAACCGTTTTAGACCATTTTGTGATTTTCTAAAAAAGTTGTTAACATAAAAACACCAAAGTGCTTAGAATAGCTTCAAATCGCATTTGGAGACGTTTTAGACCATTTTGTGATTTTCGAAAAAACTTGTTAACATAAAAACACCAAATTGCTTAGAATAGCTTCAAATCGCATTTGGAGACGTTTTAGACCATTTTGTGATTTTCGAAAAAACTTGTAAACTTAAAAACACCAAAGTGCTTAGAAAAGCTTCAAATCGCATTTGGAGACATTTTAGACCATTTTGTGATTTTCGAAAAAACTTGTTAACATAAAAACACCAAAGTGCTTAGAATAGCTTCAAATCGCATTTGGAGCCGTTTTAGACCATTTTGTGATTTTCGAAAAAAACTTGTAAACATAAAAACACCAAAGTGCTTAGAAAAGCTTCAAATCGCATTTGGAGACATTTTAGACCATTTTGTGATATTCAAAAAAACTCGTTACCATAAAAACACCAAAGTGCTTAGAATTGCTTCAAATCGCATTTGGAGACGTTTTAGACCATTTTGTGATTTTCTAAAAAAGTTGTTAACATAAAAACATCAAAGTGCTTAAAATCACATTAGAAACCGTTTTAGACCATTTTGTGATTTTCTAAAAAAGTTGTTAACATAAAAACACCAAAGTGCTTAGAATAGCTTCAAATCGAATTTGGAGACGTTTTAGACCATTTTGTGATTTTCGAAAAAACTCCTAAACATAAAAACACCAAAGTAAGCTTAGAAAAGCTTCAAATCGCATTTGGAGACGTTTTAGACCATTTTGTGATTTTCGAAAAAACTTGTTAACATAAAAACACTAAATTGCTTAGAATAGCTTAAAATCGCATTTGGAGACGTTTTAGACCATTTTGTGATTTTCGAAAAAACTTGTTAACATAAAAACACCAAAGTGCTAAGAATAGCTTGAAATCGCATTTGGAGACATTTTAGACCATTTTGTGATTTTCGAAAAAAATCGTTAACATAAAAACATCAAAGTGCTTAAAATCACATTAGAAACCGTTTTAGAACATTTTGAGCATTTCGATAAAACTTTTCACACAAAAACATCAAAGAGCACAAAATAGCTTAATATCGTATTTAAAAACGTTTTTGACCATTTTGAGCATTTCGACAAAAATTATTCACAAAAAACAGTAAAGTGTACAGAATAGCTTCAAATCGCATTTGGAGACGTTTTAGAGCATTTTGTGATTTTCGAAAAAACTTGTTAACATAAAAACACCAAAGTGCTTAGAATAGCTTCAAATCGCATTTGGAGACGTTTTAGACCATTTTGTGACTTTCGAAAAACTTGTTAACATAAAAACATCAAAGTGTACAGAATAGCTTCAAATCGCATTTTGAGACATTTTAGACCCTTTTGTGATTTTCGAAAAAACTTGGTTACACAAAAACACCAAAGTGCTTAAAATAGCGTCAAATCGCATTTGGAGCCGTTTTAGACCATTTTGTGATTTTCGAAAAAACTTGTAAACATAAAAACACCAAAGTGCTTAGAAAAGCTTCAAATCGCATTTGGAGACATTTTAGACCATTTTGTGATATTCAAAAAAACTCGTTACCATAAAAACACCAAAGTGCTTAGAATTGCTTCAAATCGCATTTGGAGACGTTTTAGACCATTTTGTGATTTTCTAAAAAAGTTGTTAACATAAAAACATCAAAGTGCTTAAAATCACATTAGAAACCGTTTTAGACCATTTTGTGATTTTCGAAAAAACTTGTAAACATAAAAACACCAAAGTGCTTAGAATAGCTTCAAATCGCATTTGGAGACATTTTAGACCATTTTGTGATTTTCGAAAAAACTTGTTAACATAAAAACACCAAAGTGCTTAGAATAGCTTAAAATCGCATTTGGAGATGTTTTAGACAATTTTGTGATTTTCGAAATAAATTACCATAAAAACACCAAAGTGCTTAGAATAGCTTCAAATCGCATTTGGAGACGTTTTAGACCATTTTGTGATTTTCGAAAAAACTTGTTAACATAAAAACACCAAATTGCTTAGAATAGCTTCAAATCGCATTTGGAGACGTTTTAGACCATTTTGTGTTTTTCGAAAAAAACTAGTTAACATAAAACACCAAAGTGCTCAGAATAGCTTGAAATCGCATTTGGAGACATTTTAGACCATTTTGTGATTTTCGAAAAAATTCGTTAACATAAAAACATCAAAGTGCTTAAAATCACATTAGAAACCGTTTTAGAACATTTTAAGCATTTCGATAAAACTTTTCACACAAAAACATCAAAGAGCACAAAATAGCTTAATATCGTATTTGAAAACGTTTTTGACCATTTTGAGCATTTCGACAAAAATTATTCACAAAAAACAGTAAAGTGTACAGAATAGCTTCAAATCGCATTTGGAGACGTTTTAGACCATTTTGTGATTTTCGAAAAAACTTGTTAACATAAAAACACCAAATTGCTTAGAATAGCTTAAAATCGCATTTGGAGACGTTTTACACCATTTTGTGATTTTTGAAAAAACTTGTTAACATAAAAACACCAAAGTGCTTACAATAGCTTCAAATCGCATTTGGAGACGTTTTACACCATTTTGTGATTTTCGAAAAAACTTGTTAACATAAAAACACCAAAGTGCTTAGAATAGCTTCAAATCGCATTTGGAGACGTTTTAGACTATTTTTGTGATTTTCGAAAAAACTTGTTAACATAAAAACACCAAAGTGCTTAGAATAGCTTAAAATCGCATTTGGAGATGTTTTAGACCATTTTGTGATTTTCGAAATAAATTACCATAAAAACACCAAAGTGCTTAGAATAGCTTCAAATCGCATTTGGAGACGTTTTAGACCATTTTGTGACTTTCGAAAAAACTTGTTAACATAAAAACATCAAAGTGTACAGAATAGCTTCAAATCGCATTTTGAGACATTTTAGACCCTTTTGTGATTTTCGAAAAAACTTGGTTACACAAAAACACCAAAGTGCTTAAAATAGCTTCAAATCGCATTTGGAGACGTTTTAGACCATTTTGTAATTTTCGAAAAAACTCGTTAACATAAAAACATCAAAGTGCTTAAAATACCTTAAAATCGCATTTGGAGACGTTTTATACCATTTTGTGAATTTCGAAAAAACTTGTTAACATAAAAACACCAAAGTGCTTAGAATAGCTTCAAATCGCATTTTGGAGACGTTTTAGACCATTTTGTGATTTTCGAAAAAACTTGTTAACATAAAAAACACCAAAGTGCTTAGAATTGCTTCAAATCGCATTTGGAGACGTTTTAGACCATTTTGTAATTTTCTAAAAAAGTTGTTAACATAAAAACATCAAAGTGCTTAAAATCACATTAGAAACCGTTTTAGACCATTTTGAGCATTTCGAAAAAACTTTTCACACAAAAACATCAAAGAACACAAAATAGCTTAATATAGTATTTAAAAACGTTTTTGACCATTTTGAGCATTTTGACAAAAATTATTCACACAAAACAGCAAAGTGTACAGAATAGCTTCAAATCGCATTTGGAGACGTTTTAGACCATTTTGTGATTTTCGAAAAAAACTTGTAAACATAAAAACACCAAAGTGCTTAGAAAAGCTTCAAATCGCATTTGGAGACATTTTAGACCATTTTGTGATTTTCGAAAAAACTTGTTAACATAAAAACACAAAAATGCTTAGAATAGCTTCAGATCGCATTTGGAAACGTTTTAGACCATTTTGTGATTTTCGAAAAAACTTGTTAACATAAAAACACCAAATTGCTTAGAATAGCTTCAAATCGCATTTGGAGACGTTTTACACCATTTTGTAATTTTCTAAAAAAGTTGTTAACATAAAAACATCAAAGTGCTTAAAATCACATTAGAAACCGTTTTAGACCATTTTGAGCATTTCGATAAAACTTTTCACACAAAAACATCAAAGAGCACAAAATAGCTTAATATAGTATTTAAAAACGTTTTTGACCATTTTGAGCATTTTGACAAAAATTATTCACACAAAACAGCAAAGTGCTTAAAATAGCTTCAAATCGCATTTGAAGCCGTTTTAGACCATTTTGTGATTTTCGAAAAAACTTGTAAACATAAAAACACCAAAGTGCTTAGAAAAGCTTCAAATCGCATTTGGAGAAATTTTAGACCATTTTGTGATATTCAAAAAAACTCGTTACCATAAAAACACCAAAGTGCTTAGAATTGCTTCAAATCGCATTTGGAGACGTTTTAGACCATTTTGTGATTTTCTAAAAAAGTTGTTAACATAAAAACATCAAAGTGCTTAAAATCACATTAGAAACCGTTTTAGACCATTTTGTGATTTTCTAAAAAAGTTGTTAACATAAAAACACCAAAGTGCTTAGAGTAGCTTCAAATCGCATTTGGAGACGTTTTAGACCATTTTGTGATTTTCGAAAAAACTTGTTAACATAAAAACACCAAAGTGCTAAGAATAGCTTGAAATCGCATTTGGAGACATTTTAGACCATTTTGTGATTTTCTAAAAAAGTTGTTAAAATAAAAACATCAAAGTGCTTAAAATCACATTAGAAACCGTTTTAGACCATTTTGAGCATTTCGATAAAACTTTTCACACAAAAACATCAAAGAGCACAAAATAGCTTAATATCGTATTTAAAAACGTTTTTGACCATTTTGAGCATTTCGACAAAAATTATTCACAAAAAACAGTAAAGTGTACAGAATAGCTTCAAATCGCATTTGGAGACGTTTTAGACCATTTTGTGATTTTCGAAAAAACTTGTTAACATAAAAACACCAAAGTGCTTAAAATAGCTTCAAATCGCATTTGGAGACGTTTTAGACCATTTTGTGATTTTCGAAAAAACTTGTTAACATAAAAACACCAAAGTGCTTAGAATTGCTTCAAATCGCATTTGGATACGTTTTAGACCATTTTGTGACTTTCGAAAAAACTTGTTAACATAAAAACATCAAAGTGTACAGAATAGCTTCAAATCGCATTTTGAGACATTTAGACCCTTTTGTGATTTTCGAAAAAACTTGGTTACACAAAAACACCAAAGTGCTTAAAATAGCTTCAAATCGCATTTGGAGACGTTTTAGACCATTTTGTGACTTTCGAAAAACTTGTTAACATAAAAACATCAAAGTGTACAGAATAGCTTCAAATCGCATTTTGAGACATTTTAGACCATTTTGTAATTTTCGAAAAAACTTGTTAACATAAAAACACAAAAGTGCTTAGAATATCTTAAAATCGCATTTGGAGACGTTTTATACCATTTTGTGATTTTCGAAAAAACTTGTTAACATAAAAACACCAAAGTGCTTAGAATAGCTTCAAATCGCATTTGGAGACGTTTTAGACCATTTTGTGATTTTCGAAAAAACTTGTTAACATAAAAACACCAAAGTGCTTAGAATAGCTTCAAATCGCATTTGGAGACGTTTTAGACCATTTTGTGATTTTCGAAAAAACTCGTTAACATAAAAACATCAAAGTGCTTAAAATACCTTCAAATCGCATTTGGAGACGTTTTATACCATTTTGTGATTTTCGAAAAAACTTGTTAACATAAAAACACCAAAGTGCTTAGAATAGCTTCAAATCGCATTTGGAGACGTTTTAGACCATTTTGTGATTCTCGAAAAAACTTGTTAACATAAAAACACCAAATTGCTTAGAATAGCTTCAAATCGCATTTGGAGACGTTTTACACCATTTTGTAATTTTCTAAAAAAGTTGTTAACATAAAAACATCAAAGTGCTTAAAATCACAGTAGAAAACGTTTTAGACCATTTTGAGCATTTCGATAAAACTTTTCACACAAAAACATAAAAGAGCACAAAATAGCTTAATATAGTATTTAAAAACGTTTTTGACCATTTTGAGCATTTTGACAAAAATTATTCACACAAAACAGTAAAGTGTACAGAATAGCTTCAAATCGCATTTGGAGACGTTTTAGAACATTTTGTGATTTTCGAAATAACTCGTTACCATAAAAACACCAAAGTGCTTAGAAAAGCTTCAAATCGCATTTGGAGACATTTTAGACCATTTTGTGATATTCAAAAAAACTCGTTACCATAAAAACACCAAAGTGCTTAGAATTGCTTCAAATCGCATTTGGAGACGTTTTAGACCATTTTGTGATTTTCTAAAAAAGTTGTCAACATAAAAACATCAAAGTGCTTAAAATCACATTAGAAACCGTTTTAGACCATTTTGAGCATTTCGATAAAACTTACCACACAAAAACATCAAAGAGCACAAAATAGCTTAATATCGTATTCAAAAACGTTTTTGACCATTTTGAGCATTTCGACAAAAATTATTCACACAAAACAGCAAAGTGTACAGAATAGCTTCAAATCGCATTTGGAGACGTTTTAGACCATTTTGTGATTTTCGAAAAAACTTGTTAACATAAAAACACCAAATTGCTTAGAATAGCTTAAAATCGCATTTGGAGACGTTTTAGACCATTTTGTGATTTTCGAAAAAACTTGTTAACATAAAAACACCAAAGTGCTTAGAATAGCTTCAAATCGCATTTGGATACGTTTTAGACCATTTTGTGATTTTCGAAAAAACTTGTTAACATAAAAACACCAAAGTGCTTAGAATAGCTTCTAATCGCATTTGGATACGTTTTAGACCATTTTGTGACTTTCGAAAAAACTTGTTAACATAAAAACATCAAAGTGTACAGAATAGCTTCAAATCGCATTTTGAGACATTTTAGACCCTTTTGTGATTTTCGAAAAAACTTGGTTACACAAAAATACCAAAGTGCTTAAAATAGCTTCAAATCGCATTTGGAGACGTTTTAGACCAATTTGTGATTTTCGAAAAAACTTTTTAACATAAAAACACCAAAGTGTTTAGAATAGCTTCAAATCACATTTGGAGACGTTTTAGCCCATTTTGTGATTTTCGAAAAAACTTGTTAACATAAAAACACCAAAGTGCTTAAAATCACATTAGAAACCGTTTTAGACCATTTTGAGCATTTCGATAAAACTTTTCACACAAAAACATCAAAGAGCACAAAATAGCTTAATATCGTATTTAAAAACGTTTTTGACCATTTTGAGCATTTCAACAAAAATTATTCACACAAAACAGCAAAGTGTACAGAATAGCTTCAAATCGCATTTGGAGACGTTTTAGACCATTTTGTGATTTTCGAAAAAACTTGTTAACATAAAAACACCAAAGTGCTTAGAATAGCTTAAAATCGCATTTTGTGACATTTTCGACCATTTTGTGATTTTCGAAATAAATTACCATAAAAACAGCAAAGTGTACAGAATAGCTTCAAATCGCATTTGGAGACATTTTAGACCCTTTTGTGATTTTCGAAAAAACTTGGTTACACAAAAACACCAAAGTGCTTAAAATAGTTTCAAATCGCATTTGGAGACGTTTTAGACCATTTTGTGATTTTCGAAAAAACTCGTTAACATAAAAACATCAAAGTGCTTAAAATACCTTAAAATCGCATTTGGAGACGTTTTATACCATTTTGTGATTTTCGAAAAAACTTGTTAACATAAAAACACCAAAGTGCTTAGAATAGCTTCAAATCGCATTTAGAGACGTTTTACACCATTTTGTGATTTTCGAAAAAACTTGTTAACATAAAAACACCAAAGTGCTTAGAATAGCTTCAAATCGCATTTGGATACGTTTTAGACCATTTTGTGACTTTCGAAAAAACTTGTTAACATAAAAACATCAAAGTGTACAGAATAGCTTCAAATCGCATTTTGAGAAATTTTAGACCCTTTTGTGATTTTCGAAAAAAACTTGTAAACATAAAAACACCAAAGTGCTTAGAAAAGCTTCAAATCGCATTTGGAGACATTTTAGACCATTTTGTGATTTTCGAGAAAACTTGTTAACATAAAAACACAAAAGTGCTTAGAATAGCTTCAGATCGCATTTGGAGACGTTTTAGACCATTTTGTGATTTTCGAAAAAACTTGTTAACATAAAAACACCAAATTGCTTAGAATAGCTTCAAATCGCATTTGGAGACGTTTTACACCATTTTGTAATTTTCTAAAAAAGTTGTTAACATAAAAACATCAAAGTGCTTAAAATCACATTAGAAACCGTTTTAGACCATTTTGAGCATTTCGATAAAACTTTTCACGCAAAAACATCAAAGAGCACAAAATAGCTTAATATAGTATTTAAAAACGTTTTTGACCATTTTGAGCATTTTGACAAAAATTATTCACACAAAACAGCAAAGTGCTTAAAATAGCTTCAAATTGCATTTGGAGCCGTTTTAGACCATTTTGTGATTTTCGAAAAAACTTGTAAACATAAAAACACCAAAGTGCTTAGAAAAGCTTCAAATCGCATTTGGAGACATTTTAGACCATTTTGTGATATTCAAAAAAACTCGTTACCATAAAAACACCAAAGTGCTTAGAATTGCTTCAAATCGCATTTGGAGACGTTTTAGACCATTTTGTGATTTTCTAAAAAAGTTGTTAACATAAAAACATCAAAGTGCTTAAAATCACATTAGAAACCGTTTTAGACCATTTTGAGCATTTCGATAAAACTTACCACACAAAAACATCAAAGAGCACAAAATAGCTTAATATCGTATTCAAAAACGTTTTTGACCATTTTGAGCATTTCGACAAAAATTATTCACACAAAACAGCAAAGTGTACAGAATAGCTTCAAATCGCATTTGGAGACGTTTTAGACCATTTTGTGATTTTCGAAAAAACTTGTTAACATAAAAACACCAAATTGCTTAGAATAGCTTAAAATCGCATTTGGAGACGTTTTACACCATTTTGTGATTTTCGAAAAAACTTGTTAACAAAAAAACACCAAAGTGCTTAGAATAGCTTCAAATCGCATTTGGAGACGTTTTACACCATTTTGTGATTTTCGAAAAAAACTTGTTAACATAAAAACAACAAATTGTTTAGAATAGCTTAAAATCGCATTTGGAAACGTTTTACACCATTTTGTGATTTTCGAAAAAACTTGTTAACATAAAAACACCAAAGTGCTTAGAATAGCTTCAAATCACATTTGGAGACGTTTTACACCATTTTGTGATTTTCGAAAAAAATTATTCACACAAAACAGCAAAGTGTACAGAATAGCTTCAAATCGCATTTTGAGACATTTTAGACCATTTTGTGATTTTCAAAAAAACTTGTTAACATAAAAACACCAAAGGGCTTAGAATAGCTTCAAATCGCATTTTGTGACATTTTCGACCATTTTGTGATTTTCGAAAAAACTTGTTAACATAAAAACACTAAATTGCTTAGAATAGCTTAAAATCGCATTTGGAAACGTTTTATACCATTTTGTGATTTTCGAAAAAACTTGTTAACATAAAAACAGCAAAGTGTACAGAATAGCTTCAAATCGCATTTGGAGACGTTTTAGACCATTTTGTGATTTTCGAAAAAACTTGTAAACATAAAATCACCAAAGTCCTTAGAAAATCTTCAAATCGCATTTGGAGACGTTTTATACCATTTTGTGATTTTCGAAAAAACTTGTTAACATAAAAACACCAAAGTGCTTAGAATAGCTTCAAATCGCATTTGTAGACTTTTTAGACCATTTTGTGATTTTCGAAAAAACTTGTTAACATAAAAACACCAAAGTGCTTAGAATACCTTAAAATCGCATTTGGAGACATTTTAGACAATTTTGTGATTTTCGAAAAAACTTGTTAGCATAAAAACACAAAAGTGCTTAGAATAGCTTCAAATCGCATTTGGAGACGTTTTAGACCATTTTGTGATTTTCGAAATAACTCGCTACCATAAAAACACCAAAGTGCTTAGAAAAGCTTCAAATCGCATTTGGAGACATTTTAGACCATTTTGTGATATTCAAAAAAACTCGTTACCATAAAAACACCAAAGTGCTTAGAATTGCTTCAAATCGCATTTGGAGACGTTTTAGACCATTTTGTGATTTTCTAAAAAAGTTGTTAACATAAAAACATCAAAGTGCTTAAAATCACATTAGAAACCGTTTTAGACCATTTTGAGCATTTCGATAAAACTTTTCACACAAAAACATCAAAGAGCACAAAATAGCTTAATATCGTATTTAAAAACGTTTTTGACCATTTTGAGCATTTCGACAAAAATTATTCACACAAAACAGCAAAGTGTACAGAATAGCTTCAAATCGCATTTGGAGACGTTTTAGACCATTTTGTGATTTTCGAAAAAACTTGTTAACATAAAAACACCAAAGTGCTTAGAAAAGCTTCAAATCGCATTTGGAGACATTTTAGACCATTTTGTGATATTCAAAAAAACTCGTTACCATAAAAACATCAAAGTGCTTAAAATCACAATAGAAACCGTTTTAGACCATTTTGAGCATTTCGATAAAACTTTTCACACAAAAACATCAAAGAGCACAAAATAGCTTAATATCGTATTTAAAAACGTTTTTGACCATTTTGAGCATTTCGACAAAAATTATTCACACAAAACAGCAAAGTGTACAGAATAGCTTCAAATCGCATTTGGAGACGTTTTAGACCATTTTGTGATTTTCGAAAAAACTTGTAAACATAAAATCACCAAAGTCCTTAGAAAATCTTCAAATCGCATTTGGAGACGTTTTATACCATTTTGTGATTTTCGAAAAAACTTGTTAACATAAAAACACCAAAGTGCTTAGAATACCTTAAAATCGCATTTGGAGACATTTTAGACAATTTTGTGATTTTCGAAAAAACTTGTTAGCATAAAAACACAAAAGTGCTTAGAATAGCTTCAAATCGCATTTGGAGACGTTTTAGACCATTTTGTGATTTTCGAAATAACTCGCTACCATAAAAACACCAAAGTGCTTAGAAAAGCTTCAAATCGCATTTGGAGACATTTTAGACCATTTTGTGATATTCAAAAAAACTCGTTACCATAAAAACACCAAAGTGCTTAGAATTGCTTCAAATCGCATTTGGAGACGTTTTAGACCATTTTGTGATTTTCTAAAAAAGTTGTTAACATAAAAACATCAAAGTGCTTAAAATCACATTAGAAACCGTTTTAGACCATTTTGAGCATTTCGATAAAACTTTTCACACAAAAACATCAAAGAGCACAAAATAGCTTAATATCGTATTTAAAAACGTTTTTGACCATTTTGAGCATTTCGACAAAAATTATTCACACAAAACAGCAAAGTGTACAGAATAGCTTCAAATCGCATTTGGAGACGTTTTAGACCATTTTGTGATTTTCGAAAAAACTTGTTAACATAAAAACACCAAAGTGCTTAGAAAAGCTTCAAATCGCATTTGGAGACATTTTAGACCATTTTGTGATATTCAAAAAAACTCGTTACCATAAAAACACCAAAGTGCTTAGAATTGCTTCAAATCGCATTTGGAGACGTTTTAGACCATTTTGTGATTTTCTAAAAAAGTTGTTAACATAAAAACATCAAAGTGCTTAAAATCACATTAGAAACCGTTTTAGACCATTTTGAGCATTTCGATAAAACTTTTCACACAAAAACATCAAAGAGCACAAAATAGCTTAATATCGTATTTAAAAACGTTTTTGACCATTTTGAGCATTTCGACAAAAATTATTCACACAAAACAGCAAAGTGCTTAGAATAGCTTCAAATCGCATTTGGAGACGTTTTAGACCATTTTGTGACTTTCGAAAAAACTTGTTAACAAAAAAACATCAAAGTGTACAGAATAGCTTCAAATCGCATTTTGAGACATTTTAGACCCTTTTGTGATTTTCGAAAAAACTTGGTTACACAAAAACACCAAAGTGCTTAAAATAGCTTCAAATCGCATTTGGAGACGTTTTAGACCAATTTGTGATTTTCGAAAAAACTTGTTAACATAAAAACACCAAAGTGCTTAAAATCACATTAGAAACCGTTTTAGACCATTTTGAGCATTTCGATAAAACTTTTCACACAAAAACATCAAAGAGCACAAAATAGCTTAATATCGTATTTAAAAACGTTTTTGACCATTTTGAGCATTTCGACAAAAATTATTCACACAAAACAGCAAAGTGTACAGAATAGCTTCAAATCGCATTTGGAGACGTTTTAGACCATTTTGTGATTTTCGAAAAAAACTTGTTAACATAAAAACAACAAAGTGCTTAGAATAGCTTAAAATCGCATTTTGTGACATTTTCGACCATTTTGTGATTTTCGAAAAAACTTGTTAACATAAAAACACCAAATTGCTTAGAATAGCTTCAAATCGCATTTGTAGACGTTTTAGACCATTTTGTGATTTTCGAAAAAACTTGTAAACATAAAAACACCAAAGTGCTTAGAATTGCTTCAAATCGCATTTGGAGACGTTTTAGACCATTTTGTGATTTTCTAAAAAAGTTGTTAACATAAAAACATCAAAGTGCTTAAAATCACATTAGAAACCGTTTTAGACCATTTTGAGCATTTCGATAAAACTTTTCACACAAAAACATCAAAGAGCACAAAATAGCTTAATATCGTATTTAAAAACGTTTTTGACCATTTTGAGCATTTCGACAAAAATTATTCACACAAAACAGCAAAGTGCTTAGAATAGCTTCAAATCGCATTTGGAGACGTTTTAGACCATTTTGTGACTTTCGAAAAAACTTGTTAACAAAAAAACATCAAAGTGTACAGAATAGCTTCAAATCGCATTTTGAGACATTTTAGACCCTTTTGTGATTTTCGAAAAAACTTGGTTACACAAAAACACCAAAGTGCTTAAAATAGCTTCAAATCGCATTTGGAGACGTTTTAGACCAATTTGTGATTTTCGAAAAAACTTGTTAACATAAAAACACCAAAGTGCTTAAAATCACATTAGAAACCGTTTTAGACCATTTTGAGCATTTCGATAAAACTTTTCACACAAAAACATCAAAGAGCACAAAATAGCTTAATATCGTATTTAAAAACGTTTTTGACCATTTTGAGCATTTCGACAAAAATTATTCACACAAAACAGCAAAGTGTACAGAATAGCTTCAAATCGCATTTGGAGACGTTTTAGACCATTTTGTGATTTTCGAAAAAAACTTGTTAACATAAAAACAACAAAGTGCTTAGAATAGCTTAAAATCGCATTTTGTGACATTTTCGACCATTTTGTGATTTTCGAAAAAACTTGTTAACATAAAAACACCAAATTGCTTAGAATAGCTTCAAATCGCATTTGTAGACGTTTTAGACCATTTTGTGATTTTCGAAAAAACTTGTTAACATAAAAACACCAAAGTGCTTAGAATACCTTAAAATCGCATTTGGAGACGTTTTAGACCATTTTGTGATTTTCGAAAAAACTTGTAAACATAAAAACACCAAAGTGCTTAGAAAATCTTCAAATCGCATTTGGAGACGTTTTATACCATTTTGTGATTTTCGAAAAAACTTGTTAACATAAAAACACCAAAGTGCTTAGAATAGCTTCAAATCGCATTTGTAGACGTTTCGACCATTTTGTGATTTTCGAAAAAACTTGTTAACATAAAAACACCAAAGGGCTTAGAATACCTTAAAATCGCATTTGGAGACATTTTAGACCATTTTGTGATTTTCGAAAAAACTTGTTAACATAAAAACACAAAAGTGCTTAGAATAGCTTCAAATCGCATTTGGAGACGTTTTAGACCATTTTGTGATTTTCGAAAAAACTTGTTAACATAAAAACACCAAATTGCTTAGAATAGCTTCAAATCGCATTTGGAGACGTTTTACACCATTTTGTAATTTTCTAAAAAAGTTGTTAACATAAAAACATCAAAGTGCTTAAAATCACATTAGAAACCGTTTTAGACCATTTTGAGCATTTCGATAAAACTTTTCACACAAAAACATCAAAGAGCACAAAATAGCTTAATATCGTATTTAAAAACGTTTTTGACCATTTTGAGCATTTCGACAAAAATTATTTTCACAAAACAGCAAAGTGTACAGAATAGCTTCAAATCGCATTTGGAGACGTTTTAGACCATTTTGTGATTTTCGAAAAAACTTGTTAACATAAAAACACCCAATTGCTTAGAATAGCTTAAAATCGCATTTGGAGACGTTTTACACCATTTTGTGATTTTCGAAAAAACTTGTTAACATAAAAACACCAAATTGCTTAGAATAGCTTAAAATCGCATTTTGAGACGTTTTACACCATTTTGTGATTTTCGAAAAAACTTGTTAACATAAAAACACCAAAGTGCTTAGAATAGCTTCAAATCGCATTTGGAGACGTTTTAGACCATTTTGTGACTTTCGAAAAAACTTGTTAACAAAAAAAACATCAAAGTGTACAGAATAGCTTCAAATCGCATTTTGAGACATTTTAGACCCTTTTGTGATTTTCGAAAAAACTTGGTTACACAAAAACACCAAAGTGCTTAAAATAGCTTCAAATCGCATTTGGAGACGTTTTAGACCAATTTGTGATTTTCGAAAAAACTTGTTAACATAAAAACACCAAAGTGTTTAGAATAGCTTCAAATCACATTTGGAGACGTTTTAGACCATTTTGTGATTTTCGAAAAAACTTGTTAACATAAAAACACCAAAGTGCTTAGAAAAGCTTCAAATCGCATTTGGAGACATTTTAGACCATTTTGTGATATTCAAAAAAACTCGTTACCATAAAAACACCAAAGTGCTTAGAATAGCTTCAAATCGCATTTGGAGACGTTTTACACCATTTTGTAATTTTCTAAAAAAGTTGTTAACATAAAAACATCAAAGTGCTTAAAATCACATTAGAAACCGTTTTAGACCATTTTGAGCATTTCGATAAAACTTTTCACACAAAAACATCAAAGAGCACAAAATAGCTTAATATAGTATTAAAAAACGTTTTTGACCATTTTGAGCATTTTGACAAAAAATATTCACACAAAACAGCAAAGTGTACAGAATAGCTTCAAATCGCATTTGGAGACGTTTTAGACCATTTTGTGATTTTCGAAATAACTCGTTACCATAAAAACACTAAAGTGCTTAGAAAAGCTTCAAATCGCATTTGGAGAAATTTTAGACCATTTTGTGATATTCAAAAAAACTCGTTACCATAAAAACACCAAAGTGCTTAGAATTACTTCAAATCGCATTTGGAGACGTTTTAGACCATTTTGTGATTTTCTAAAAAAGTTGTTAACATAAAAACATCAAAGTGCTTAAAATCACATTAGAAACCGTTTTAGACCATTTTGAGCATTTCGATAAAACTTTTCACACAAAAACATCAAAGAGCACAAAATAGCTTAATATCGTATTTAAAAACGTTTTTGACCACTTTGAGCATTTCGACAAAAATTATTCACACAAAACAGCAAAGTGTACAGAATAGCTTCAAATCGCATTTGGAGACGTTTTAGACCATTTTGTGATTTTCGAAAAAACTTGTTAACATAAAAACACCAAAGTGCTTACAATAGCTTCAAATCGCATTTGTAGACGTTTTAGACCATTTTGTGATTTTCGAAAAAACTTGTTAACATAAAAACACCAAAGTGCTTAGAATACCTTAAAATCGCATTTGGAGACGTTTTATACCATTTTGTGATTTTCGAAAAAACTTGTTAACATAAAAACACCAAAGTGCTTAGAATTGCTTCAAATCGCATTTGGAGACGTTTTAGACCATTTTGTGATTTTCTAAAAAAGTTGTTAACATAAAAACATCAAAGTTCTTAAAATCATTTCATTAGAAACCGTTTTAGACCATTTTGAGCATTTCGATAAAACTTTTCACACAAAAACATCAAAGAACACAAAATAGCTTAATATAGTATTTAAAAACGTTTTTGACCATTTTGAGCATTTTGACAAAAATTATTCACACAAAACAGCAAAGTGTACAGAATAGCTTCAAATCGCATTTGGAGACGTTTTAGACCATTTTGTGATTTTCGAAAAAACTTGTTAACATAAAAACACCAAATTGCTTAGAATAGCTTAAAATCGTATTTGGAGAAGTTTTACACCATTTTGTGATTTTCGAAAAAACTTGTTAACATAAAAACACCAAAGTGCTTAGAATAGCTTCAAATCGCATTTGGAGACGTTTTACACCATTTTGTGATTTTCGAAAAAACTTGTTAACATAAAAACACCAAAGTGCTTAGAATAGCTTCAAATCGCATTTGGAGACGTTTTAGACCATTTTGTGACTTTCGAAAAAACTTGTTAACAAAAAAACATCAAAGTGTACAGAATAGCTTCAAATCGCATTTTGAGACATGTTAACAAAAAAACATCAAAGTGTACAGAAAAGCTTCAAATCGCATTTTGAGACATTTTAGACCCTTTTGTGATTTTCGAAAAAACTTGGTTACACAAAAACACCAAAGTGCTTAAAATAGCTTCAAATCGCATTTGGAGACGTTTTAGACCAATTTGTGATTTTCGAAAAAACTTGTTAACATAATAACACCAAAGTGCTTAGAATAGCTTCAAATCGCATTTGGAGACGTTTTACACCATTTTGTGATTTTCGAAAAAACTTGTTAACATAAAAACACCAAAGTGCTTAGAATAGCTTCAAATCGCATTTGGAGACGTTTTAGACCATTTTGTGATATTCAAAAAAACTCGTTACCATAAAAACACCAAAGTGCTTAGAATTGCTTCAAATCGCATTTGGAGACGTTTTAGACCATTTTGTGATTTTCTAAAAAAGTTGTTAACATAAAAACATCAAAGTGCTTAAAATCACATTAGAAACCGTTTTAGACCATTTTGAGCATTTCGATAAAACTTTTCACACAAAAACATCAAAGAGCACAAAATAGCTTAATATCGTATTTAAAAACGTTTTTGACCATTTTGAGCATTTCGACAAAAATTATTCACACAAAACAGCAAAGTGTACAGAATAGCTTCAAATCGCATTTGGAGACGTTTTAGACCATTTTGTGATTTTCGAAAAAACTTGTTAACATAAAAACACCAAAGTGCTTAGAATACCTTAAAATCGCATTTGGAGACGTTTTATACCATTTTGTGATTTTCGAAAAAACTTGTTAACATAAAAACACCAAAGTGCTTAGAATTGCTTCAAATCGCATTTGGAGACGTTTTATACCATTTTGTGATTTTCGAAAAAACTTGTTAACATAAAAGCACCAAAGTGCTTAGAATTGCTTCAAATCGCATTTGGAGACGTTTTAGACCATTTTGTGATTTTCTAAAAAAGTTGTTAACATAAAAACATCAAAGTGCTTAAAATCACATTAGAAACTGTTTTAGACCATTTTGAGCATTTCGATAAAACTTTTCACACAAAAACATCAAAGAACACAAAATAGCTTAATATAGTATTTAAAAACGTTTTTGACCATTTTGAGCATTTCAACAAAAATTATTCACACAAAACAGCAAAGTGTACAGAATAGCTTCAAATCGCATTTGGAGACGTTTTAGACCATTTTGTGATTTTCGAAAAAACTTGTTAACATAAAAACACCAAATTGCTTAGAATAGCTTAAAATCGTATTTGGAGAAGTTTTACACCATTTTGTGATTTTCGAAAAAACTTGTTAACATAAAAACACCAAAGTGCTTAGAATAGCTTCAAATCGCATTTGGAGACGTTTTACACCATTTTGTGATTTTCGAAAAAACTTGTTAACATAAAAACACCAAAGTGCTTAGAATAGCTTCAAATCGCATTTGGAGACGTTTTAGACCATTTTGTGACTTTCGAAAAAACTTGTTAACAAAAAAACATCAAAGTGTACAGAATAGCTTCAAATCGCATTTTGAGACATTTTAGACCCTTTTGTGATTTTCGAAAAAACTTGGTTACACAAAAACACCAAAGTGCTTAAAATAGCTTCAAATCGCATTTGGAGACGTTTTAGACCAATTTGTGATTTTCGAAAAAACTTGTTAACATAATAACACCAAAGTGCTTAGAATAGCTTCAAATCGCATTTTGTGACATTTTCGACCATTTTGTGATTTTCGAAAAAACTTGTTAACATAAAAACACCAAATTGCTTAGAATAGCTTAAAATCGCATTTGGAGACGTTTTATACCATTTTGTGATTTTCGAAAAAACTTGTTAACATAAAAACACCAAAGTGCTTAGAATAGCTTCAAATCGCATTTGTAGACGTTTTAGACCATTTTGTGATTTTCGAAAAAACTTGTTAACATAAAATCACCAAAGTGCTTAGAATACCTTAAAATCGCATTTGGAGACGTTTTATACCATTTTGTGATTTTCGAAAAAACTTGTTAACATAAAAACACCAAAGTGCTTAGAATTGCTTCAAATCGCATTTGGAGACGTTTTAGACCATTTTGTGATTTTCTAAAAAAGTTGTTAACATAAAAACATCAAAGTTCTTAAAATCATTTCATTAGAAACCGTTTTAGACCATTTTGAGCATTTCGATAAAACTTTTCACACAAAAACATCAAAGAACACAAAATAGCTTAATATAGTTTTTAAAAACGTTTTTGACCATTTTGAGCATTTTGACAAAATTATTCACACAAAACAGCAAAGTGTACAGAATAGCTTCAAATCGCATTTGGAGACGTTTTAGACCATTTTGTGATTTTCGAAAAAACTTGTAAACATAAAAACACCAAAGTGCTTAGAAAATCTTCAAATCGCATTTGGAGACGTTTTATACCATTTTGTGATTTTCGAAAAAACTTGTTAACATAAAAACACCAAAGTGCTTAGAAGAGCTTCAAATCGCATTTGTAGACGTTTTAGACCATTTTGTGATTTTCGAAAAAACTTGTTAACATAAAAACACCAAAGTGCTTAGAATACCTTAAAATCGCATTTGGAGACATTTTAGACCATTTTGTGATTTTCGAAAAAACTTGTTAACATAAAAACACAAAAGTGCTTAGAATAGCTTCAAATCGCATTTGGAGACGTTTTAGACCATTTTGTGATTTTCGAAAAAACTTGTTAACATAAAAACACGAAATTGCTTAGAATAGCTTCAAATCGCATTTGGAGACGTTTTACACCATTTTGTAATTTTCTAAAAAAGTTGTTAACATAAAAACATCAAAGTGCTTAAAATCACATTAGAAACCGTTTTAGACCATTTTGAGCATTTCGATAAAACTTTTCACACAAAAACATCAAAGAGCACAAAATAGCTTAATATCGTATTTAAAAACGTTTTTGACCATTTTGAGCATTTCGACAAAAATTATTCTCACAAAACAGCAAAGTGTACAGAATAGCTTCAAATCGCATTTGGAGACGTTTTAGACCATTTTGTGATTTTCGAAAAAACTTGTTAACATAAAAACACCAAATTGCTTAGAATAGCTTAAAATCGCATTTGGAGACGTTTTACACCATTTTGTGATTTTCGAAAAAACTTGTTAACATAAAAACACCAAAGTGCTTAGAATAGCTTCAAATCGCATTTGGAGACGTTTTACACCATTTTGTGATTTTCGATAAAACTTGTTAACATAAAAACACCAAAGTGCTTAGAATAGCTTCAAATCGCATTTGGAGACTTTTTAGACCATTTTGTGACTTTCGAAAAAACTTGTTAACAAAAAAACATCAAAGTGTACAGAATAGCTTCAAATCGCATTTTGAGACATTTTAGACCCTTTTGTGATTTTCGAAAAAACTTGGTTACACAAAAACACCAAAGTGCTTAAAATAGCTTCAAATCGCATTTGGAGACGTTTTAGACCAATTTGTGATTTTCGAAAAAACTTGTTAACATAAAAACACCAAAGTGTTTAGAATAGCTTCAAATCACATTTGGAGACGTTTTAGACCATTTTGTGATTTTCGAAAAAACTTGTTAACATAAAAACACCAAAGTGCTTAGAAAAGCTTCAAATCGCATTTGGAGACATTTTAGACCATTTTGTGATTTTCGAAAAAACTTGTTAACATAAAAACACCAAAGTGCTTAAAATCACATTAGAAACCGTTTTAGACCATTTTGAGCATTTCGATAAAACTTTTCACACAAAAACATCAAAGAGCACAAAATAGCTTAATATCGTATTTAAAAACGTTTTTGACCATTTTGAGCATTTCAACAAAAATTATTCACACAAAACAGCAAAGTGTACAGAATAGCTTCAAATCGCATTTGGAGACGTTTTAGACCATTTTGTGATTTTCGAAAAAACTTGTTAACATAAAAACACCAAAGTGCTTAGAATTGCTTCAAATCGCATTTGGAAACGTTTTAGACCATTTTGTAATTTTCTAAAAAAGTTGTTAACATAAAAACATCAAAGTGCTTAAAATCACATTAGAAACCGTTTTAGACCATTTTGAGCATTTCGAAAAAACTTTTCACACAAAAACATCAAAGAACACAAAATAGCTTAATATAGTATTTAAAAACGTTTTTGACCATTTTGAGCATTTTGACAAAAATTATTCACACAAAACAGCAAAGTGTAAAGAATAGCTTCAAATCGCATTTTGAGACATTTTAGACAATTTTGTGATTTTCGAAAAAACTTGTTAACATAAAAACACAAAAGTGCTTAGAATAGCTTCAAATCGCATTTGGAGACGTTTTAGACCATTTTGTGATTTTCGAAAAAACTTGTTAACATAAAAACACAAAATTGCTTAGAATAGCTTCAAATCGCATTTGGAGACGTTTTACACCATTTTGTGATTTTCGAAAAAACTTGTTAACATAAAAACACCAAAGTGCTTAGAATAGCTTCAAATCGCATTTGGAGACGTTTTAGACCATTTTGTGATTTTCGAAAAAACTTGTTAACATAAAAACACCAAAGTGCTTAGAATAGCTTCAAATCGTATTTGGAGCCGTTTTAGACCATTTTGTGATTTTCGAAAAAACTTGTAAACATAAAAACACAAAAGTGCTTAGAAAAGCTTCAAATCGCATTTGGAGACGTTTTAGACCATTTTGTGATTTTCTAAAAAAGTTGTTAACATAAAAACATCAAAGTGCTTAAAATCACATTAGAAACCGTTTTAGACCATTTTGAGCATTTCGATAAAACTTTTCACACAAAAACATCAAAGAGCACAAAATAGCTTAATATCGTATTTAAAAACGTTTTTGACCATTTTGAGCATTTCGACAAAAATTATTCACACAAAACAGCAAAGTGTACAGAATAGCTTCAAATCGCATTTGGAGACGTTTTAGACCATTTTGTGATTTTCGAAAAAACTTGTTAACATAAAAACACCAAAGTGCTTAGAAAAGCTTCAAATCGCATTTGGAGACATTTTAGACCATTTTGTGATATTCAAAAAAACTCGTTACCATAAAAACACCAAAGTGCTTAGAATTGCTTCAAATCGCATTTGGAGACGTTTTAGACCATTTTGTGATTTTCTAAAAAACTTGTTAACATAAAAACACCAAAGTGCTTAGAATACCTTAAAATCGCATTTGGAGACGTTTTATACCACTTTGTGATTTTCGAAAAAACTTGTTAACATAAAAACACCAAAGTGCTTAGAATATCTTCAAATCGCATTTAGAGACGTTGTAGACCATTTTGTGATTTTCGAAAAAACGTGTTAACATAAAAACACCAAAGTGCTTAGAATTGCTTCAAATCGCATTTGGAGACGTTTTAGACCATTTTGTGATTTTCTAAAAAAGTTTTTAACATAAAAACATCAAAGTTCTTAAAATCACATTAGAAACCGTTTTAGACCATTTTGAGCATTTCGATAAAACTTTTCACATAAAAACATCAAAGAACACAAAATAGCTTAATATAGTATTTAAAAACGTTTTTGACCATTTTGAGCATTTTGACAAAAATTATTCACACAAAACAGCAAAGTGTACAGAATAGCTTCAAATCGCATTTGGAGACGTTTTAGACCATTTTGTGATTTTCGAAAAAACTTGTAAACATAAAAACACCAAAGTGCTTAGAAAATCTTCAAATCGCATTTGGAGACGTTTTATACCATTTTGTGATTTTCGAAAAAACTTGTTAACATAAAAACACCAAAGTGCTTAGAAGAGCTTCAAATCGCATTTGTAGACGTTTTAGACCATTTTGTGATTTTCGAAAAAACTTGTTAACATAAAAACACCAAAGTGCTTAGAATACCTTAAAATCGCATTTGGAGACATTTTAGACCATTTTGTGATTTTCGAAAAAACTTGTTAACATAAAAACACAAAAGTGCTTAGAATAGCTTCAAATCGCATTTGGAGACGTTTTAGACCATTTTGTGATTTTCGAAAAAACTTGTTAACATAAAAACACGAAATTGCTTAGAATAGCTTCAAATCGCATTTGGAGACGTTTTACACCATTTTGTAATTTTCTAAAAAAGTTGTTAACATAAAAACATCAAAGTGCTTAAAATCACATTAGAAACCGTTTTAGACCATTTTGAGCATTTCGATAAAACTTTTCACACAAAAACATCAAAGAGCACAAAATAGCTTAATATCGTATTTAAAAACGTTTTTGACCATTTTGAGCATTTCGACAAAAATTATTCTCACAAAACAGCAAAGTGTACAGAATAGCTTCAAATCGCATTTGGAGACGTTTTAGACCATTTTGTGATTTTCGAAAAAACTTGTTAACATAAAAACACCAAATTGCTTAGAATAGCTTAAAATCGCATTTGGAGACGTTTTACACCATTTTGTGATTTTCGAAAAAACTTGTTAACATAAAAACACCAAAGTGCTTAGAATAGCTTCAAATCGCATTTGGAGACGTTTTACACCATTTTGTGATTTTCGATAAAACTTGTTAACATAAAAACACCAAAGTGCTTAGAATAGCTTCAAATCGCATTTGGAGACTTTTTAGACCATTTTGTGACTTTCGAAAAAACTTGTTAACAAAAAAACATCAAAGTGTACAGAATAGCTTCAAATCGCATTTTGAGACATTTTAGACCCTTTTGTGATTTTCGAAAAAACTTGGTTACACAAAAACACCAAAGTGCTTAAAATAGCTTCAAATCGCATTTGGAGACGTTTTAGACCAATTTGTGATTTTCGAAAAAACTTGTTAACATAAAAACACCAAAGTGTTTAGAATAGCTTCAAATCACATTTGGAGACGTTTTAGACCATTTTGTGATTTTCGAAAAAACTTGTTAACATAAAAACACCAAAGTGCTTAGAAAAGCTTCAAATCGCATTTGGAGACATTTTAGACCATTTTGTGATTTTCGAAAAAACTTGTTAACATAAAAACACCAAAGTGCTTAAAATCACATTAGAAACCGTTTTAGACCATTTTGAGCATTTCGATAAAACTTTTCACACAAAAACATCAAAGAGCACAAAATAGCTTAATATCGTATTTAAAAACGTTTTTGACCATTTTGAGCATTTCAACAAAAATTATTCACACAAAACAGCAAAGTGTACAGAATAGCTTCAAATCGCATTTGGAGACGTTTTAGACCATTTTGTGATTTTCGAAAAAACTTGTTAACATAAAAACACCAAAGTGCTTAGAATTGCTTCAAATCGCATTTGGAAACGTTTTAGACCATTTTGTAATTTTCTAAAAAAGTTGTTAACATAAAAACATCAAAGTGCTTAAAATCACATTAGAAACCGTTTTAGACCATTTTGAGCATTTCGAAAAAACTTTTCACACAAAAACATCAAAGAACACAAAATAGCTTAATATAGTATTTAAAAACGTTTTTGACCATTTTGAGCATTTTGACAAAAATTATTCACACAAAACAGCAAAGTGTAAAGAATAGCTTCAAATCGCATTTTGAGACATTTTAGACAATTTTGTGATTTTCGAAAAAACTTGTTAACATAAAAACACAAAAGTGCTTAGAATAGCTTCAAATCGCATTTGGAGACGTTTTAGACCATTTTGTGATTTTCGAAAAAACTTGTTAACATAAAAACACAAAATTGCTTAGAATAGCTTCAAATCGCATTTGGAGACGTTTTACACCATTTTGTGATTTTCGAAAAAACTTGTTAACATAAAAACACCAAAGTGCTTAGAATAGCTTCAAATCGCATTTGGAGACGTTTTAGACCATTTTGTGATTTTCGAAAAAACTTGTTAACATAAAAACACCAAAGTGCTTAGAATAGCTTCAAATCGTATTTGGAGCCGTTTTAGACCATTTTGTGATTTTCGAAAAAACTTGTAAACATAAAAACACAAAAGTGCTTAGAAAAGCTTCAAATCGCATTTGGAGACGTTTTAGACCATTTTGTGATTTTCTAAAAAAGTTGTTAACAAAAAACATCAAAGTGCTTAAAATCACATTAGAAACCGTTTTAGACCATTTTGAGCATTTCGATAAAACTTTTCACACAAAAACATCAAAGAGCACAAAATAGCTTAATATCGTATTTAAAAACGTTTTTGACCATTTTGAGCATTTCGACAAAAATTATTCACACAAAACAGCAAAGTGTACAGAATAGCTTCAAATCGCATTTGGAGACGTTTTAGACCATTTTGTGATTTTCGAAAAAACTTGTTAACATAAAAACACCAAAGTGCTTAGAAAAGCTTCAAATCGCATTTGGAGACATTTTAGACCATTTTGTGATATTCAAAAAAACTCGTTACCATAAAAACACCAAAGTGCTTAGAATTGCTTCAAATCGCATTTGGAGACGTTTTAGACCATTTTGTGATTTTCTAAAAAACTTGTTAACATAAAAACACCAAAGTGCTTAGAATACCTTAAAATCGCATTTGGAGACGTTTTATACCACTTTGTGATTTTCGAAAAAACTTGTTAACATAAAAACACCAAAGTGCTTAGAATATCTTCAAATCGCATTTAGAGACGTTGTAGACCATTTTGTGATTTTCGAAAAAACGTGTTAACATAAAAACACCAAAGTGCTTAGAATTGCTTCAAATCGCATTTGGAGACGTTTTAGACCATTTTGTGATTTTCTAAAAAAGTTTTTAACATAAAAACATCAAAGTTCTTAAAATCACATTAGAAACCGTTTTAGACCATTTTGAGCATTTCGATAAAACTTTTCACATAAAAACATCAAAGAACACAAAATAGCTTAATATAGTATTTAAAAACGTTTTTGACCATTTTGAGCATTTTGACAAAAATTATTCACACAAAACAGCAAAGTGTACAGAATAGCTTCAAATCGCATTTGGAGACGTTTTAGACCATTTTGTGATTTTCGAAATAACTCGTTACCATAAAAACACCAAAGTGCTTAGAAAAGCTTCAAATCGCATTTGGAGACGTTTTAGACCAATTTGTGATTTTCGAAAAAACTTATTAACATAAAAACACCAAAGTGTTTAAAATAGCTTCAAATCACATTTGGAGACGTTTTAGACCATTTTGTGATTTTCGAAAAAACTTGTTAACATAAAAACACCAAAGTGCTTAAAATCACATTAGAAACCGTTTTAGACCATTTTGAGCATTTCGATAAAACTTTTCACACAAAAACATCAAAGAGCACAAAATAGCTTAATATCGTATTTAAAAACGTTTTTGACCATTTTGAGCATTTCGACAAAAATTATTCACACAAAACAGCAAAGTGTACAGAATAGCTTCAAATCGCATTTGGAGAGGTTTTAGACCATTTTGTGATTTTCGAAAAAAACTTTTTAACATAAAAACACCAAAGTGCTTAGAATTGCTTAAAATCGCATTTGGAGACGTTTTAGACCAATTTGTGATTTTCGAAAAAACTTGTTAACATAAAAACACCAAAGTGTTTAGAATAGCTTCAAATCACATTTGGAGACGTTTTAGACCATTTTGTGATTTTCGAAAAAACTTGTTAACATAAAAACACCAAAGTGCTTAGAAAAGCTTCAAATCGCATTTGGAGATATTTTAGACCATTTTGTGATTTTCGAAAAAACTTGTTAACATAAAAACACCAAAGTGCTTAAAATCACATTAGAAACCGTTTTAGACCATTTTGAGCATTTCGATAAAACTTTTCACACAAAAACATCAAAGAGCACAAAATAGCTTAATATCGTATTTAAAAACGTTTTTGACCATTTTGAGCATTTCAACAAAAATTATTCACACAAAACAGCAAAGTGTACAGAATAGCTTCAAATAGCATTTGGAGACGTTTTAGACCATTTTGTGATTTTCGAAAAAACTTGTTAACATAAAAACACCAAAGTGCTTAGAATTGCTTCAAATTGCATTTGGAGACGTTTTAGACCATTTTGTAATTTTCTAAAAAAGTTGTTAACATAAAAACATCAAAGTGCTTAAAATCACATTAGAAACCGTTTTAGACCATTTTGAGCATTTCGAAAAAACTTTTCACACAAAAACATCAAAGAACACAAAATAGCTTAATATAGTATTTAAAAACGTTTTTGACCATTTTGAGCATTTTGACAAAAATTATTCACACAAAACAGCAAAGTGTACAGAATAGCTTCAAATCGCATTTTGAGACATTTTAGACCATTTTGTGATTTTCGAAAAAACTTGTTAACATAAAAACACAAAAGTGCTTAGAATAGCTTCAAATCGCATTTGGAGACGTTTTAGACCATTTTGTGATTTTCGAAAAAACTTGTTAACATAAAAACACAAAATTGCTTAGAATAGCTTCAAATCGCATTTGGAGACGTTTTACACCATTTTGTGATTTTCGAAAAAACTTGTTAACATAAAAACACCAAAGTGCTTAGAATAGCTTCAAATCGCATTTGGAGACGTTTTAGACCATTTTGTGATTTTCGAAAAAACTTGTTAACATAAAAACACCAAAGTGCTTAGAATAGCTTCAAATCGTATTTGGAGCCGTTTTAGACCATTTTGTGATTTTCGAAAAAACTTGTAAACATAAAAACACCAACGTGCTTAGAAAAGCTTCAAATCGCATTTGGAGACATTTTAGACCATTTTGTGATATTCAAAAAAACTCGTTACCATAAAAACACCAAAGTGCTTAGAATTGCTTCAAATCGCATTTGGAGACGTTTTAGACCATTTTGTGATTTTCTAAAAAAGTTGTTAACATAAAAACATCAAAGTGTACAGAATAGCTTCAAATCGCATTTTGAGACATTTTAGACCCTTTTGTGATTTTCGAAAAAACTTGGTTACACAAAAACACCAAAGTGCTTAAAATAGCTTCAAATCGCATTTGGAGACGTTTTAGACCAATTTGTGATTTTCGAAAAAACTTGTTAACATAAAAACACCAAAGTGTTTAGAATAGCTTCAAATCACATTTGGAGACGTTTTAGACCATTTTGTGATTTTCGAAAAAACTTGTTAACATAAAAACACCAAAGTGCTTAGAATACATTAAAATCGCATTTGGAGACGTTTTATACCACTTTGTGATTTTCGAAAAAACTTGTTAACATAAAAACACCAAAGTGCTTAGAATAGCTTCAAATCGCATTTGGAGACGTTGTAGACCATTTTGTGATTTTCGAAAAAACGTGTTAACATAAAAACACCAAAGTGCTTAGAATTGCTTCAAATCGCATTTGGAGACGTTTTAGACCATTTTGTGATTTTCTAAAAAAGTTTTTAACATAAAAACATCAAAGTTCTTAAAATCACATTAGAAACCGTTTTAGACCATTTTGAGCATTTCGATAAAACTTTTCACATAAAAACATCAAAGAACACAAAATAGCTTAATATAGTATTTAAAAACGTTTTTGACCATTTTGAGCATTTTGACAAAAATTATTCACACAAAACAGCAAAGTGTACAGAATAGCTTCAAATCGCATTTGGAGACGTTTTAGACCATTTTGTGATTTTCGAAAAAACTTGTAAACATAAAAACACAAAAGTGCTTAGAAAAGCTTCAAATCGCATTTGGAGACATTTTAGACCATTTTGTGATTTTCGAAAAAACTTGTTAACATAAAAACACAAAAGTGCTTAGAATAGCTTCAAATCGCATTTGGAGACGTTTTAGACCATTTTGTGATTTTCGAAAAAACTTGTTAACATAAAAACACCAAATTGCTTAGAATAGCTTCAAATCGCATTTGGAGACGTTTTACACCAATTTGTAATTTTCTAAAAAAGTTGTTAACATAAAAACATCAAAGTGCTTAAAATCACATTAGAAACCGTTTTAGACCATTTTGAGCATTTCGATAAAACTTTTCACACAAAAACATCAAAGAGCACAAAATAGCTTAATATAGTATTTAAAAACGTTTTTGACCATTTTGAGCATTTTGACAAAAATTATTCACACAAAACAGCAAAGTGTACAGAATAGCTTCAAATCGCATTTGGAGACGTTTTAGACCATTTTGTGATTTTCGAAATAACTCGTTACCATAAAAACACCAAAGTGCTTAGAAAAGCTTCAAATCGCATTTGGAGACATTTTAGACCATTTTGTGATATTCAAAAAAACTCGTTACCATAAAAACACCAAAGTGCTTAGAATTGCTTCAAATCGCATTTGGAGACGTTTTAGACCATTTTGTGATTTTCTAAAAAAGTTGTTAACATAAAAACATCAAAGTGCTTAAAATCACATTAGAAACCGTTTTAGACCATTTTGAGCATTTCGATAAAACTTTTCACACAAAAACATAAAAGAGCACAAAATAGCTTAATATCGTATTTAAAAACGTTTTTGACCATTTTGAGCATTTCGACAAAAATTATTCACACAAAACAGCAAAGTGTACAGAATAGCTTCAAATCGCATTTGGAGACGTTTTAGACCATTTTGTGATTTTCGAAAAAACTTGTTAACATAAAAACACCAATGTGCTTAGAAAAGCTTCAAATCGCATTTGGAGACATTTTAGACCATTTTGTGATATTCAAAAAAACTCGTTACCATAAAAACACCAAAGTGCTTAGAATTGCTTCAAATCGCATTTGGAGACGTTTTAGACCATTTTGTGATTTTCTAAAAAAGTTGTTAACATAAAAACATCAAAGTGCTTAAAATCACATTAGAAACCGTTTTAGACCATTTTGAGCATTTCGATAAAACTTTTCACACAAAAACATCAAAGAGCACAAAATAGCTTAATATCGTATTTAAAAACGTTTTTGACCATTTTGAGCATTTCGACAAAAATTATTCACACAAAACAGCAAAGTGCTTAGAATAGCTTCAAATCGCATTTGGAGACGTTTTAGACCATTTTGTGACTTTCGAAAAAACTTGTTAACAAAAAAACATCAAAGTGTACAGAATAGCTTCAAATCGCATTTTGAGACATTTTAGACCCTTTTGTGATTTTCGAAAAAACTTGGTTACACAAAAACACCAAAGTGCTTAAAATAGCTTCAAATCGCATTTGGAGACGTTTTAGACCAATTTGTGATTTTCGAAAAAACTTGTTAACATAAAAACACCAAAGTGTTTAGAATAGCTTCAAATCACATTTGGAGACGTTTTAGACCATTTTGTGATTTTCGAAAAAACTTGTTAACATAAAAACACCAAAGTGCTTAAAATCACATTAGAAACCGTTTTAGACCATTTTGAGCATTTCGATAAAACTTTTCACACAAAAACATCAAAGAGCACAAAATAGCTTAATATCGTATTTAAAAACGTTTTTGACCATTTTGAGCATTTCGACAAAAATTATTCTCACAAAACAGCAAAGTGTACAGAATAGCTTCAAATCGCATTTGGAGACGTTTTAGACCATTTTGTGATTTTCGAAAAAACTTGTTAACATAAAAGAACACCAAATTGCTTAGAATAGCTTAAAATCGCATTTGGAGACGTTTTACACCATTTTGTGATTTTCGAAAAAACTTGTTAACATAAAAACACCAAATTGCTTAGAATAGCTTCAAATCGCATTTGGAGACGTTTTACACCATTTTGTGATTTTCGAAAAAACTTGTTAACATAAAAACACCAAAGTGCTTAGAATAGCTTCAAATCGCATTTGGAGACGTTTTAGACCATTTTGTGACTTTCGAAAAAACTTGTTAACAAAAAAAACATCAAAGTGTACAGAATAGCTTCAAATCGCATTTTGAGACATTTTAGACCCTTTTGTGATTTTCGAAAAAACTTGGTTACACAAAAACACCAAAGTGCTTAAACTAGCTTCAAATCGCATTTGGAGACGTTTTAGACCAATTTGTGATTTTCGAAAAAACTTGTTAACATAAAAACACCAAAGTGTTTAGAATAGCTTCAAATCACATTTGGAGACGTTTTAGACCATTTTGTGATTTTCGAAAAAACTTGTTAACATAAAAACACCAAAGTGCTTAGAAAAGCTTCAAATCGCATTTGGAGACATTTTAGACCATTTTGTGATATTCAAAAAAACTCGTTACCATAAAAACACCAAAGTGCTTAGAATAGCTTCAAATCGCATTTGGAGACGTTTTACACCATTTTGTAATTTTCTAAAAAAGTTGTTAACATAAAAACATCAAAGTGCTTAAAATCACATTAGAAACCGTTTTAGACCATTTTGAGCATTTCGATAAAACTTTTCACACAAAAACATCAAAGAGCACAAAATAGCTTAATATAGTATTAAAAAACGTTTTTGACCATTTTGAGCATTTTGACAAAAAATATTCACACAAAACAGCAAAGTGTACAGAATAGCTTCAAATCGCATTTGGAGACGTTTTAGACCATTTTGTGATTTTCGAAATAACTCGTTACCATAAAAACACTAAAGTGCTTAGAAAAGCTTCAAATCGCATTTGGAGAAATTTTAGACCATTTTGTGATATTCAAAAAAACTCGTTACCATAAAAACACCAAAGTGCTTAGAATTACTTCAAATCGCATTTGGAGACGTTTTAGACCATTTTGTGATTTTCTAAAAAAGTTGTTAACATAAAAACATCAAAGTGCTTAAAATCACATTAGAAACCGTTTTAGACCATTTTGAGCATTTCGATAAAACTTTTCACACAAAAACATCAAAGAGCACAAAATAGCTTAATATCGTATTTAAAAACGTTTTTGACCACTTTGAGCATTTCGACAAAAATTATTCACACAAAACAGCAAAGTGTACAGAATAGCTTCAAATCGCATTTGGAGACGTTTTAGACCATTTTGTGATTTTCGAAAAAACTTGTTAACATAAAAACACCAAAGTGCTTACAATAGCTTCAAATCGCATTTGTAGACGTTTTAGACCATTTTGTGATTTTCGAAAAAACTTGTTAACATAAAAACACCAAAGTGCTTAGAATACCTTAAAATCGCATTTGGAGACGTTTTATACCATTTTGTGATTTTCGAAAAAACTTGTTAACATAAAAACACCAAAGTGCTTAGAATTGCTTCAAATCGCATTTGGAGACGTTTTAGACCATTTTGTGATTTTCTAAAAAAGTTGTTAACATAAAAACATCAAAGTTCTTAAAATCATTTCATTAGAAACCGTTTTAGACCATTTTGAGCATTTCGATAAAACTTTTCACACAAAAACATCAAAGAACACAAAATAGCTTAATATAGTATTTAAAAACGTTTTTGACCATTTTGAGCATTTTGACAAAAATTATTCACACAAAACAGCAAAGTGTACAGAATAGCTTCAAATCGCATTTGGAGACGTTTTAGACCATTTTGTGATTTTCGAAAAAACTTGTTAACATAAAAACACCAAATTGCTTAGAATAGCTTAAAATCGTATTTGGAGAAGTTTTACACCATTTTGTGATTTTCGAAAAAACTTGTTAACATAAAAACACCAAAGTGCTTAGAATAGCTTCAAATCGCATTTGGAGACGTTTTACACCATTTTGTGATTTTCGAAAAAACTTGTTAACATAAAAACACCAAAGTGCTTAGAATAGCTTCAAATCGCATTTGGAGACGTTTTAGACCATTTTGTGACTTTCGAAAAAACTTGTTAACAAAAAAACATCAAAGTGTACAGAATAGCTTCAAATCGCATTTTGAGACATGTTAACAAAAAAACATCAAAGTGTACAGAATAGCTTCAAATCGCATTTTGAGACATTTTAGACCCTTTTGTGATTTTCGAAAAAACTTGGTTACACAAAAACACCAAAGTGCTTAAAATAGCTTCAAATCGCATTTGGAGACGTTTTAGACCAATTTGTGATTTTCGAAAAAACTTGTTAACATAATAACACCAAAGTGCTTAGAATAGCTTCAAATCGCATTTGGAGACGTTTTACACCATTTTGTGATTTTCGAAAAAACTTGTTAACATAAAAACACCAAAGTGCTTAGAATAGCTTCAAATCGCATTTGGAGACGTTTTAGACCATTTTGTGATATTCAAAAAAACTCGTTACCATAAAAACACCAAAGTGCTTAGAATTGCTTCAAATCGCATTTGGAGACGTTTTAGACCATTTTGTGATTTTCTAAAAAAGTTGTTAACATAAAAACATCAAAGTGCTTAAAATCACATTAGAAACCGTTTTAGACCATTTTGAGCATTTCGATAAAACTTTTCACACAAAAACATCAAAGAGCACAAAATAGCTTAATATCGTATTTAAAAACGTTTTTGACCATTTTGAGCATTTCGACAAAAATTATTCACACAAAACAGCAAAGTGTACAGAATAGCTTCAAATCGCATTTGGAGACGTTTTAGACCATTTTGTGATTTTCGAAAAAACTTGTTAACATAAAAACACCAAAGTGCTTAGAATACCTTAAAATCGCATTTGGAGACGTTTTATACCATTTTGTGATTTTCGAAAAAACTTGTTAACATAAAAACACCAAAGTGCTTAGAATTGCTTCAAATCGCATTTGGAGACGTTTTATACCATTTTGTGATTTTCGAAAAAACTTGTTAACATAAAAGCACCAAAGTGCTTAGAATTGCTTCAAATCGCATTTGGAGACGTTTTAGACCATTTTGTGATTTTCTAAAAAAGTTGTTAACATAAAAACATCAAAGTGCTTAAAATCACATTAGAAACTGTTTTAGACCATTTTGAGCATTTCGATAAAACTTTTCACACAAAAACATCAAAGAACACAAAATAGCTTAATATAGTATTTAAAAACGTTTTTGACCATTTTGAGCATTTCAACAAAAATTATTCACACAAAACAGCAAAGTGTACAGAATAGCTTCAAATCGCATTTGGAGACGTTTTAGACCATTTTGTGATTTTCGAAAAAACTTGTTAACATAAAAACACCAAAGTGCTTAGAATAGCTTCAAATCGCATTTGGAGACGTTTTAGACCATTTTGTGATATTCAAAAAAACTCGTTACCATAAAAACACCAAAGTGCTTAGAATTGCTTCAAATCGCATTTGGAGACGTTTTAGACCATTTTGTGATTTTCTAAAAAAGTTGTTAACATAAAAACATCAAAGTGCTTAAAATCACATTAGAAACCGTTTTAGACCATTTTGAGCATTTCGATAAAACTTTTCACACAAAAACATCAAAGAGCACAAAATAGCTTAATATCGTATTTAAAAACGTTTTTGACCATTTTGAGCATTTCGACAAAAATTATTCACACAAAACAGCAAAGTGTACAGAATAGCTTCAAATCGCATTTGGAGACGTTTTAGACCATTTTGTGATTTTCGAAAAAACTTGTTAACATAAAAACACCAAAGTGCTTAGAATACCTTAAAATCGCATTTGGAGACGTTTTATACCATTTTGTGATTTTCGAAAAAACTTGTTAACATAAAAACACCAAAGTGCTTAGAATTGCTTCAAATCGCATTTGGAGACGTTTTATACCATTTTGTGATTTTCGAAAAAACTTGTTAACATAAAAGCACCAAAGTGCTTAGAATTGCTTCAAATCGCATTTGGAGACGTTTTAGACCATTTTGTGATTTTCTAAAAAAGTTGTTAACATAAAAACATCAAAGTGCTTAAAATCACATTAGAAACTGTTTTAGACCATTTTGAGCATTTCGATAAAACTTTTCACACAAAAACATCAAAGAACACAAAATAGCTTAATATAGTATTTAAAAACGTTTTTGACCATTTTGAGCATTTCAACAAAAATTATTCACACAAAACAGCAAAGTGTACAGAATAGCTTCAAATCGCATTTGGAGACGTTTTAGACCATTTTGTGATTTTCGAAAAAACTTGTTAACATAAAAACACCAAATTGCTTAGAATAGCTTAAAATCGTATTTGGAGAAGTTTTACACCATTTTGTGATTTTCGAAAAAACTTGTTAACATAAAAACACCAAAGTGCTTAGAATAGCTTCAAATCGCATTTGGAGACGTTTTACACCATTTTGTGATTTTCGAAAAAACTTGTTAACATAAAAACACCAAAGTGCTTAGAATAGCTTCAAATCGCATTTGGAGACGTTTTAGACCATTTTGTGACTTTCGAAAAAACTTGTTAACAAAAAAACATCAAAGTGTACAGAATACCTTCAAATCGCATTTTGAGACATTTTAGACCCTTTTGTGATTTTCGAAAAAACTTGGTTACACAAAAACACCAAAGTGCTTAAAATAGCTTCAAATCGCATTTGGAGACGTTTTAGACCAATTTGTGATTTTCGAAAAAACTTGTTAACATAATAACACCAAAGTGCTTAGAATAGCTTCAAATCGCATTTTGTGACATTTTCGACCATTTTGTGATTTTCGAAAAAACTTGTTAACATAAAAACACCAAATTGCTTAGAATAGCTTAAAATCGCATTTGGAGACGTTTTATACCATTTTGTGATTTTCGAAAAAACTTGTTAACATAAAAACACCAAAGTGCTTAGAATAGCTTCAAATCGCATTTGTAGACGTTTTAGACCATTTTGTGATTTTCGAAAAAACTTGTTAACATAAAATCACCAAAGTGCTTAGAATACCTTAAAATCGCATTTGGAGACGTTTTATACCATTTTGTGATTTTCGAAAAAACTTGTTAACATAAAAACACCAAAGTGCTTAGAATTGCTTCAAATCGCATTTGGAGACGTTTTAGACCATTTTGTGATTTTCTAAAAAAGTTGTTAACATAAAAACATCAAAGTTCTTAAAATCATTTCATTAGAAACCGTTTTAGACCATTTTGAGCATTTCGATAAAACTTTTCACACAAAAACATCAAAGAACACAAAATAGCTTAATATAGTATTTAAAAACGTTTTTGACCATTTTGAGCATTTTGACAAAATTATTCACACAAAACAGCAAAGTGTACAGAATAGCTTCAAATCGCATTTGGAGACGTTTTAGACCATTTTGTGATTTTCGAAAAAACTTGTAAACATAAAAACACCAAAGTGCTTAGAAAATCTTCAAATCGCATTTGGAGACGTTTTATACCATTTTGTGATTTTCGAAAAAACTTGTTAACATAAAAACACCAAAGTGCTTAGAAGAGCTTCAAATCGCATTTGTAGACGTTTTAGACCATTTTGTGATTTTCGAAAAAACTTGTTAACATAAAAACACCAAAGTGCTTAGAATACCTTAAAATCGCATTTGGAGACATTTTAGACCATTTTGTGATTTTCGAAAAAACTTGTTAACATAAAAACACAAAAGTGCTTAGAATAGCTTCAAATCGCATTTGGAGACGTTTTAGACCATTTTGTGATTTTCGAAAAAACTTGTTAACATAAAAACACGAAATTGCTTAGAATAGCTTCAAATCGCATTTGGAGACGTTTTACACCATTTTGTAATTTTCTAAAAAAGTTGTTAACATAAAAACATCAAAGTGCTTAAAATCACATTAGAAACCGTTTTAGACCATTTTGAGCATTTCGATAAAACTTTTCACACAAAAACATCAAAGAGCACAAAATAGCTTAATATCGTATTTAAAAACGTTTTTGACCATTTTGAGCATTTCGACAAAAATTATTCTCACAAAACAGCAAAGTGTACAGAATAGCTTCAAATCGCATTTGGAGACGTTTTAGACCATTTTGTGATTTTCGAAAAAACTTGTTAACATAAAAACACCAAATTGCTTAGAATAGCTTAAAATCGCATTTGGAGACGTTTTACACCATTTTGTGATTTTCGAAAAAACTTGTTAACATAAAAACACCAAAGTGCTTAGAATAGCTTCAAATCGCATTTGGAGACGTTTTACACCATTTTGTGATTTTCGATAAAACTTGTTAACATAAAAACACCAAAGTGCTTAGAATAGCTTCAAATCGCATTTGGAGACTTTTTAGACCATTTTGTGACTTTCGAAAAAACTTGTTAACAAAAAAACATCAAAGTGTACAGAATAGCTTCAAATCGCATTTTGAGACATTTTAGACCCTTTTGTGATTTTCGAAAAAACTTGGTTACACAAAAACACCAAAGTGCTTAAAATAGCTTCAAATCGCATTTGGAGACGTTTTAGACCAATTTGTGATTTTCGAAAAAACTTGTTAACATAAAAACACCAAAGTGTTTAGAATAGCTTCAAATCACATTTGGAGACGTTTTAGACCATTTTGTGATTTTCGAAAAAACTTGTTAACATAAAAACACCAAAGTGCTTAGAAAAGCTTCAAATCGCATTTGGAGACATTTTAGACCATTTTGTGAATTTCGAAAAAACTTGTTAACATAAAAACACCAAAGTGCTTAAAATCACATTAGAAACCGTTTTAGACCATTTTGAGCATTTCGATAAAACTTTTCACACAAAAACATCAAAGAGCACAAAATAGCTTAATATCGTATTTAAAAACGTTTTTGACCATTTTGAGCATTTCAACAAAAATTATTCACACAAAACAGCAAAGTGTACAGAATAGCTTCAAATCGCATTTGGAGACGTTTTAGACCATTTTGTGATTTTCGAAAAAACTTGTTAACATAAAAACACCAAAGTGCTTAGAATTGCTTCAAATCGCATTTGGAGACGTTTTAGACCATTTTGTAATTTTCTAAAAAAGTTGTTAACATAAAAACATCAAAGTGCTTAAAATCACATTAGAAACCGTTTTAGACCATTTTGAGCATTTCGAAAAAACTTTTCACACAAAAACATCAAAGAACACAAAATAGCTTAATATAGTATTTAAAAACGTTTTTGACCATTTTGAGCATTTTGACAAAAATTATTCACACAAAACAGCAAAGTGTAAAGAATAGCTTCAAATCGCATTTTGAGACATTTTAGACAATTTTGTGATTTTCGAAAAAACTTGTTAACATAAAAACACAAAAGTGCTTAGAATAGCTTCAAATCGCATTTGGAGACGTTTTAGACCATTTTGTGATTTTCGAAAAAACTTGTTAACATAAAAACACAAAATTGCTTAGAATAGCTTCAAATCGCATTTGGAGACGTTTTACACCATTTTGTGATTTTCGAAAAAACTTGTTAACATAAAAACACCAAAGTGCTTAGAATAGCTTCAAATCGCATTTGGAGACGTTTTAGACCATTTTGTGATTTTCGAAAAAACTTGTTAACATAAAAACACCAAAGTGCTTAGAATAGCTTCAAATCGTATTTGGAGCCGTTTTAGACCATTTTGTGATTTTCGAAAAAACTTGTAAACATAAAAACACAAAAGTGCTTAGAAAAGCTTCAAATCGCATTTGGAGACGTTTTAGACCATTTTGTGATTTTCTAAAAAAGTTGTTAACATAAAAACATCAAAGTGCTTAAAATCACATTAGAAACCGTTTTAGACCATTTTGAGCATTTCGATAAAACTTTTCACACAAAAACATCAAAGAGCACAAAATAGCTTAATATCGTATTTAAAAACGTTTTTGACCATTTTGAGCATTTCGACAAAAATTATTCACACAAAACAGCAAAGTGTACAGAATAGCTTCAAATCGCATTTGGAGACGTTTTAGACCATTTTGTGATTTTCGAAAAAACTTGTTAACATAAAAACACCAAAGTGCTTAGAAAAGCTTCAAATCGCATTTGGAGACATTTTAGACCATTTTGTGATATTCAAAAAAACTCGTTACCATAAAAACACCAAAGTGCTTAGAATTGCTTCAAATCGCATTTGGAGACGTTTTAGACCATTTTGTGATTTTCTAAAAAACTTGTTAACATAAAAACACCAAAGTGCTTAGAATACCTTAAAATCGCATTTGGAGACGTTTTATACCACTTTGTGATTTTCGAAAAAACTTGTTAACATAAAAACACCAAAGTGCTTAGAATATCTTCAAATCGCATTTGGAGACGTTGTAGACCATTTTGTGATTTTCGAAAAAAAGTGTTAACATAAAAACACCAAAGTGCTTAGAATTGCTTCAAATCGCATTTGGAGACGTTTTAGACCATTTTGTGATTTTCTAAAAAAGTTTTTAACATAAAAACATCAAAGTTCTTAAAATCACATTAGAAACCGTTTTAGACCATTTTGAGCATTTCGATAAAACTTTTCACATAAAAACATCAAAGAACACAAAATAGCTTAATATAGTATTTAAAAACGTTTTTGACCATTTTGAGCATTTTGACAAAAATTATTCACACAAAACAGCAAAGTGTACAGAATAGCTTCAAATCGCATTTGGAGACGTTTTAGACCATTTTGTGATTTTCGAAATAACTCGTTACCATAAAAACACCAAAGTGCTTAGAAAAGCTTCAAATCGCATTTGGAGACGTTTTAGACCAATTTGTGATTTTCGAAAAAACTTATTAACATAAAAACACCAAAGTGTTTAAAATAGCTTCAAATCACATTTGGAGACGTTTTAGACCATTTTGTGATTTTCGAAAAAACTTGTTAACATAAAAACACCAAAGTGCTTAAAATCACATTAGAAACCGTTTTAGACCATTTTGAGCATTTCGATAAAACTTTTCACACAAAAACATCAAAGAGCACAAAATAGCTTAATATCGTATTTAAAAACGTTTTTGACCATTTTGAGCATTTCGACAAAAATTATTCACACAAAACAGCAAAGTGTACAGAATAGCTTCAAATCGCATTTGGAGAGGTTTTAGACCATTTTGTGATTTTCGAAAAAAACTTTTTAACATAAAAACACCAAAGTGCTTAGAATTGCTTAAAATCGCATTTGGAGACGTTTTAGACCAATTTGTGATTTTCGAAAAAACTTGTTAACATAAAAACACCAAAGTGTTTAGAATAGCTTCAAATCACATTTGGAGACGTTTTAGACCATTTTGTGATTTTCGAAAAAACTTGTTAACATAAAAACACCAAAGTGCTTAGAAAAGCTTCAAATCGCATTTGGAGATATTTTAGACCATTTTGTGATTTTCGAAAAAACTTGTTAACATAAAAACACCAAAGTGCTTAAAATCACATTAGAAACCGTTTTAGACCATTTTGAGCATTTCGATAAAACTTTTCACACAAAAACATCAAAGAGCACAAAATAGCTTAATATCGTATTTAAAAACGTTTTTGACCATTTTGAGCATTTCAACAAAAATTATTCACACAAAACAGCAAAGTGTACAGAATAGCTTCAAATAGCATTTGGAGACGTTTTAGACCATTTTGTGATTTTCGAAAAAACTTGTTAACATAAAAACACCAAAGTGCTTAGAATTGCTTCAAATTGCATTTGGAGACGTTTTAGACCATTTTGTAATTTTCTAAAAAAGTTGTTAACATAAAAACATCAAAGTGCTTAAAATCACATTAGAAACCGTTTTAGACCATTTTGAGCATTTCGAAAAAACTTTTCACACAAAAACATCAAAGAACACAAAATAGCTTAATATAGTATTTAAAAACGTTTTTGACCATTTTGAGCATTTTGACAAAAATTATTCACACAAAACAGCAAAGTGTACAGAATAGCTTCAAATCGCATTTTGAGACATTTTAGACCATTTTGTGATTTTCGAAAAAACTTGTTAACATAAAAACACAAAAGTGCTTAGAATAGCTTCAAATCGCATTTGGAGACGTTTTAGACCATTTTGTGATTTTCGAAAAAACTTGTTAACATAAAAACACAAAATTGCTTAGAATAGCTTCAAATCGCATTTGGAGACGTTTTACACCATTTTGTGATTTTCGAAAAAACTTGTTAACATAAAAACACCAAAGTGCTTAGAATAGCTTCAAATCGCATTTGGAGACGTTTTAGACCATTTTGTGATTTTCGAAAAAACTTGTTAACATAAAAACACCAAAGTGCTTAGAATAGCTTCAAATCGTATTTGGAGCCGTTTTAGACCATTTTGTGATTTTCGAAAAAACTTGTAAACATAAAAACACCAACGTGCTTAGAAAAGCTTCAAATCGCATTTGGAGACATTTTAGACCATTTTGTGATATTCAAAAAAACTCGTTACCATAAAAACACCAAAGTGCTTAGAATTGCTTCAAATCGCATTTGGAGACGTTTTAGACCATTTTGTGATTTTCTAAAAAAGTTGTTAACATAAAAACATCAAAGTGTACAGAATAGCTTCAAATCGCATTTTGAGACATTTTAGACCCTTTTGTGATTTTCGAAAAAACTTGGTTACACAAAAACACCAAAGTGCTTAAAATAGCTTCAAATCGCATTTGGAGACGTTTTAGACCAATTTGTGATTTTCGAAAAAACTTGTTAACATAAAAACACCAAAGTGCTTAGAATACATTAAAATCGCATTTGGAGACGTTTTATACCACTTTGTGATTTTCGAAAAAACTTGTTAACATAAAAACACCAAAGTGCTTAGAATAGCTTCAAATCGCATTTGGAGACGTTGTAGACCATTTTGTGATTTTCGAAAAAACGTGTTAACATAAAAACACCAAAGTGCTTAGAATTGCTTCAAATCGCATTTGGAGACGTTTTAGACCATTTTGTGATTTTCTAAAAAAGTTTTTAACATAAAAACATCAAAGTTCTTAAAATCACATTAGAAACCGTTTTAGACCATTTTGAGCATTTCGATAAAACTTTTCACATAAAAACATCAAAGAACACAAAATAGCTTAATATAGTATTTAAAACCGTTTTTGACCATTTTGAGCATTTTGACAAAAATTATTCACACAAAACAGCAAAGTGTACAGAATAGCTTCAAATCGCATTTGGAGACGTTTTAGACCATTTTGTGATTTTCGAAAAAACTTGTAAACATAAAAACACAAAAGTGCTTAGAAAAGCTTCAAATCGCATTTGGAGACATTTTAGACCATTTTGTGATTTTCGAAAAAACTTGTTAACATAAAAACACAAAAGTGCTTAGAATAGCTTCAAATCGCATTTGGAGACGTTTTAGACCATTTTGTGATTTTCGAAAAAACTTGTTAACATAAAAACACCAAATTGCTTAGAATAGCTTCAAATCGCATTTGGAGACGTTTTACACCAATTTGTAATTTTCTAAAAAAGTTGTTAACATAAAAACATCAAAGTGCTTAAAATCACATTAGAAACCGTTTTAGACCATTTTGAGCATTTCGATAAAACTTTTCACACAAAAACATCAAAGAGCACAAAATAGCTTAATATAGTATTTAAAAACGTTTTTGACCATTTTGAGCATTTTGACAAAAATTATTCACACAAAACAGCAAAGTGTACAGAATAGCTTCAAATCGCATTTGGAGACGTTTTAGACCATTTTGTGATTTTCGAAATAACTCGTTACCATAAAAACACCAAAGTGCTTAGAAAAGCTTCAAATCGCATTTGGAGACATTTTAGACCATTTTGTGATATTCAAAAAAACTCGTTACCATAAAAACACCAAAGTGCTTAGAATTGCTTCAAATCGCATTTGGAGACGTTTTAGACCATTTTGTGATTTTCTAAAAAAGTTGTTAACATAAAAACATCAAAGTGCTTAAAATCACATTAGAAACCGTTTTAGACCATTTTGAGCATTTCGATAAAACTTTTCACACAAAAACATAAAAGAGCACAAAATAGCTTAATATCGTATTTAAAAACGTTTTTGACCATTTTGAGCATTTCGACAAAAATTATTCACACAAAACAGCAAAGTGTACAGAATAGCTTCAAATCGCATTTGGAGACGTTTTAGACCATTTTGTGATTTTCGAAAAAACTTGTTAACATAAAAACACCAATGTGCTTAGAAAAGCTTCAAATCGCATTTGGAGACATTTTAGACCATTTTGTGATATTCAAAAAAACTCGTTACCATAAAAACACCAAAGTGCTTAGAATTGCTTCAAATCGCATTTGGAGACGTTTTAGACCATTTTGTGATTTTCTAAAAAAGTTGTTAACATAAAAACATCAAAGTGCTTAAAATCACATTAGAAACCGTTTTAGACCATTTTGAGCATTTCGATAAAACTTTTCACACAAAAACATCAAAGAGCACAAAATAGCTTAATATCGTATTTAAAAACGTTTTTGACCATTTTGAGCATTTCGACAAAAATTATTCACACAAAACAGCAAAGTGCTTAGAATAGCTTCAAATCGCATTTGGAGACGTTTTAGACCATTTTGTGACTTTCGAAAAAACTTGTTAACAAAAAAACATCAAAGTGTACAGAATAGCTTCAAATCGCATTTTGAGACATTTTAGACCCTTTTGTGATTTTCGAAAAAACTTGGTTACACAAAAACACCAAAGTGCTTAAAATAGCTTCAAATCGCATTTGGAGACGTTTTAGACCAATTTGTGATTTTCGAAAAAACTTGTTAACATAAAAACACCAAAGTGTTTAGAATAGCTTCAAATCACATTTGGAGACGTTTTAGACCATTTTGTGATTTTCGAAAAAACTTGTTAACATAAAAACACCAAAGTGCTTAAAATCACAATAGAAACCGTTTTAGACCATTTTGAGCATTTCGATAAAACTTTTCACACAAAAACATCAAAGAGCACAAAATAGCTTAATATCGTATTTAAAAACGTTTTTGACCATTTTGAGCATTTCGACAAAAATTATTCTCACAAAACAGCAAAGTGTACAGAATAGCTTCAAATCGCATTTGGAGACGTTTTAGACCATTTTGTGATTTTCGAAAAAACTTGTTAACATAAAAGAACACCAAATTGCTTAGAATAGCTTAAAATCGCATTTGGAGACGTTTTACACCATTTTGTGATTTTCGAAAAAACTTGTTAACATAAAAACACCAAATTGCTTAGAATAGCTTCAAATCGCATTTGGAGACGTTTTACACCATTTTGTGATTTTCGAAAAAACTTGTTAACATAAAAACACCAAAGTGCTTAGAATAGCTTCAAATCGCATTTGGAGACGTTTTAGACCATTTTGTGACTTTCGAAAAAACTTGTTAACAAAAAAAACATCAAAGTGTACAGAATAGCTTCAAATCGCATTTTGAGACATTTTAGACCCTTTTGTGATTTTCGAAAAAACTTGGTTACACAAAAACACCAAAGTGCTTAAACTAGCTTCAAATCGCATTTGGAGACGTTTTAGACCAATTTGTGATTTTCGAAAAAACTTGTTAACATAAAAACACCAAAGTGTTTAGAATAGCTTCAAATCACATTTGGAGACGTTTTAGACCATTTTGTGATTTTCGAAAAAACTTGTTAACATAAAAACACCAAAGTGCTTAGAAAAGCTTCAAATCGCATTTGGAGACATTTTAGACCATTTTGTGATATTCAAAAAAACTCGTTACCATAAAAACACCAAAGTGCTTAGAATAGCTTCAAATCGCATTTGGAGACGTTTTACACCATTTTGTAATTTTCTAAAAAAGTTGTTAACATAAAAACATCAAAGTGCTTAAAATCACATTAGAAACCGTTTTAGACCATTTTGAGCATTTCGATAAAACTTTTCACACAAAAACATCAAAGAGCACAAAATAGCTTAATATAGTATTAAAAAACGTTTTTGACCATTTTGAGCATTTTGACAAAAATTATTCACACAAAACAGCAAAGTGTACAGAATAGCTTCAAATCGCATTTGGAGACGTTTTAGACCATTTTGTGATTTTCGAAATAACTCGTTACCATAAAAACACCAAAGTGCTTAGAATTGCTTCAAATCGCATTTGGAGACGTTTTAGACCATTTTGTGATTTTCGAAAAAACTTGTTAACATAAAAACACCAACGTGCTTAGAATAGCTTCAAATCGCATTTGGAGACGTTTTACACCATTTTGTGATTTTCGAAAAAACTTGTTAACATAAAAACATCAAAGTGCTTAAAATCACATTAGAAACCGTTTTAGACCATTTTGAGCATTTCGATAAAACTTTTCACACAAAAACATCAAAGAACACAAAATAGCTTAATATAGTATTTAAAAACGTTTTTGACCATTTTGAGCATTTCAACAAAAATTATTCACACAAAACAGCAAAGTGTACAGAATAGCTTCAAATCGCATTTGGAGACGTTTTAGACCATTTTGTGATTTTCGAAAAAACTTGTTAACATAAAAACACCAAATTGCTTAGAATAGCTTAAAATCGTATTTGGAGAAGTTTTACACCATTTTGTGATTTTCGAAAAAACTTGTTAACATAAAAACACCAAAGTGCTTAGAATAGCTTCAAATCGCATTTGGAGACGTTTTACACCATTTTGTGATTTTCGAAAAAACTTGTTAACATAAAAACACCAAAGTGCTTAGAATAGCTTCAAATCGCATTTGGAGACGTTTTAGACCATTTTGTGACTTTCGAAAAAACTTGTTAACAAAAAAACATCAAAGTGTACAGAATAGCTTCAAATCGCATTTTGAGACATTTTAGACCCTTTTGTGATTTTCGAAAAAACTTGGTTACACAAAAACACCAAAGTGCTTAAAATAGCTTCAAATCGCATTTGGATACGTTTTAGACCAATTTGTGATTTTCGAAAAAACTTGTTAACATAAAAACACCAAAGTGTTTAGAATAGCTTCAAATCACATTTGGAGACGTTTTAGACCATTTTGTGATTTTCGAAAAAACTTGTTAACATAAAAACACCAAAGTGCTTAAAATCACATTAGAAACCGTTTTAGACCATTTTGAGCATTTCGATAAAACTTTTCACACAAAAACATCAAAGAGCACAAAATAGCTTAATATCGTATTTAAAAACGTTTTTGACCATTTTGAGCATTTCGACAAAAATTATTCTCACAAAACAGCAAAGTGTACAGAATAACTTCAAATCGCATTTGGAGACGTTTTAGACCATTTTGTGATTTTCGAAAAAACTTGTTAACATAAAAACACCAAATTGCTTAGAATAGCTTAAAATCGTATTTGGAGAAGTTTTACACCATTTTGTGATTTTCGAAAAAACTTGTTAACATAAAAACACCAAAGTGCTTAGAATAGCTTCAAATCGCATTTGGAGACGTTTTACACCATTTTGTGATTTTCGAAAAAACTTGTTAACATAAAAACACCAAAGTGCTTAGAATAGCTTCAAATCGCATTTGGAGACGTTTTAGACCATTTTGTGACTTTCGAAAAAACTTGTTAACAAAAAAACATCAAAGTGTACAGAATAGCTTCAAATCGTATTTTTAGACATTTTAGACCCTTTTGTGATTTTCGAAAAAACTTGGTTACACAAAAACACCAAAGTGCTTAAAATAGCTTCAAATCGCATTTGGAGACGTTTTAGACCAATTTGTGATTTTCGAAAAAACTTGTTAACATAATAACACCAAAGTGCTTAGAATAGCTTCAAATCGCATTTTGTGACATTTTCGACCATTTTGTGATTTTCGAAAAAACTTGTTAACATAAAAACACCAAATTGCTTAGAATAGCTTAAAATCGCATTTGGAGACGTTTTATACCATTTTGTGATTTTCGAAAAAACTTGTTAACATAAAAACACCAAAGTGCTTAGAATAGCTTCAAATCGCATTTGTAGACGTTTTAGACCATTTTGTGATTTTCGAAAAAACTTGTTAACATAAAAACACCAAAGTGCTTAGAATACCTTAAAATCTCATTTGGAGACGTTTTATACCATTTTGTGATTTTCGAAAAAACTTGTTAACATAAAAACACCAAAGTGCTTAGAATTGCTTCAAATCGCATTTGGAGACGTTTTATACCATTTTGTGGTTTTCGAAAAAACTTGTTAACATAAAAACACCAAAGTGCTTAGAATACCTTAAAATCGCATTTGGAGAGGTTTTATACCATTTTGTGATTTTCGAAAAAACTTGTTAACATAAAAACACCAAAGTGCTTAGAATTGCTTCAAATCGCATTTGGAGACGTTTTAGACCATTTTGTGATTTTCTAAAAAAGTTGTTAACATAAAAACATCAAAGTTCTTAAAATCATTTCATTAGAAACCGTTTTAGACCATTTTGAGCATTTCGATAAAACTTTTCACACAAAAACATCAAAGAACACAAAATAGCTTAATATAGTATTTAAAAACGTTTTTGACCATTTTGAGCATTTTGACAAAATTATTCACACAAAACAGCAAAGTGTACGGAATAGCTTCAAATCGCATTTGGAGACGTTTTAGACCATTTTGTGATTTTCGAAAAAACTTGTAAACATAAAAACACCAAAGTGCTTAGAAAATCTTCAAATCGCATTTGGAGACGTTTTATACCATTTTGTGATTTTCGAAAAAACTTGTTAACATAAAAACACCAAAGTGCTTAGAATAGCTTCAAATCGCATTTGTAGACGTTTTAGACCATTTTGTGATTTTCGAAAAAACTTGTTAACATAAAAACACCAAAGTGCTTAGAATACCTTAAAATCGCATTTGGAGACATTTTAGACCATTTTGTGATTTTAGAAAAAACTTGTTAACATAAAAACACGAAATTGCTTAGAATAGCTTCAAATCGCATTTGGAGACGTTTTACACCATTTTGTAATTTTCTAAAAAAGTTGTTAACATAAAAACATCAAAGTGCTTAAAATCACATTAGAAACCGTTTTAGACCATTTTGAGCATTTCGATAAAACTTTTCACACAAAAACATCAAAGAGCACAAAATAGCTTAATATCGTATTTAAAAACGTTTTTGACCATTTTGAGCATTTCGACAAAAATTATTCTCACAAAACAGCAAAGTGTACAGAATAGCTTCAAATCGCATTTGGAGACGTTTTAGACCATTTTGTGATTTTCGAAAAAACTTGTTAACATAAAAACACCAAATTGCTTAGAATAGCTTAAAATCGCATTTGGAGACGTTTTACACCATTTTGTGATTTTCGAAAAAACTTGTTAACATAAAAAACCAAAGTGCTTAGAATAGCTTCAAATCGCATTTGGAGACGTTTTACACCATTTTGTGATTTTCGATAAAACTTGTTAACATAAAAACACCAAAGTGCTTAGAATAGCTTCAAATCGCATTTGGAGACTTTTTAGACCATTTTGTGACTTTCGAAAAAACTTGTTAACAAAAAAACATCAAAGTGTACAGAATAGCTTCAAATCGCATTTTGAGACATTTTAGACCCTTTTGTGATTTTCGAAAAAACTTGGTTACACAAAAACACCAAAGTGCTTAAAATAGCTTCAAATCGCATTTGGAGACGTTTTAGACCAATTTGTGATTTTCGAAAAAACTTGTTAACATAAAAACACCAAAGTGTTTAGAATAGCTTCAAATCACATTTGGAGACGTTTTAGACCATTTTGTGATTTTCGAAAAAACTTGTTAACATAAAAACACCAAAGTGCTTAGAAAAGCTTCAAATCGCATTTGGAGACATTTTAGACCATTTTGTGATTTTCGAAAAAACTTGTTAACATAAAAACACCAAAGTGCTTAAAATCACATTAGAAACCGTTTTAGACCATTTTGAGCATTTCGATAAAACTTTTCACACAAAAACATCAAAGAGCACAAAATAGCTTAATATCGTATTTAAAAACGTTTTTGACCATTTTGAGCATTTCAACAAAAATTATTCACACAAAACAGCAAAGTGTACAGAATAGCTTCAAATCGCATTTGGAGACGTTTTAGACCATTTTGTGATTTTCGAAAAAACTTGTTAACATAAAAACACCAAAGTGCTTAGAATTGCTTCAAATCGCATTTGGAGACGTTTTAGACCATTTTGTAATTTTCTAAAAAAGTTGTTAACATAAAAACATCAAAGTGCTTAAAATCACATTAGAAACCGTTTTAGACCATTTTGAGCATTTCGAAAAAACTTTTCACACAAAAACATCAAAGAACACAAAATAGCTTAATATAGTATTTAAAAACGTTTTTGACCATTTTGAGCATTTTGACAAAAATTATTCACACAAAACAGCAAAGTGTAAAGAATAGCTTCAAATCGCATTTTGAGACATTTTAGACAATTTTGTGATTTTCGAAAAAACTTGTTAACATAAAAACACAAAAGTGCTTAGAATAGCTTCAAATCGCATTTGGAGACGTTTTAGACCATTTTGTGATTTTCGAAAAAACTTGTTAACATAAAAACACAAAATTGCTTAGAATAGCTTCAAATCGCATTTGGAGACGTTTTACACCATTTTGTGATTTTCGAAAAAACTTGTTAACATAAAAACACCAAAGTGCTTAGAATAGCTTCAAATCGCATTTGGAGACGTTTTAGACCATTTTGTGATTTTCGAAAAAACTTGTTAACATAAAAACACCAAAGTGCTTAGAATAGCTTCAAATCGTATTTGGAGCCGTTTTAGACCATTTTGTGATTTTCGAAAAAACTTGTAAACATAAAAACACAAAAGTGCTTAGAAAAGCTTCAAATCGCATTTGGAGACGTTTTAGACCATTTTGTGATTTTCTAAAAAAGTTGTTAACATAAAAACATCAAAGTGCTTAAAATCACATTAGAAACCGTTTTAGACCATTTTGAGCATTTCGATAAAACTTTTCACACAAAAACATCAAAGAGCACAAAATAGCTTAATATCGTATTTAAAAACGTTTTTGACCATTTTGAGCATTTCGACAAAAATTATTCACACAAAACAGCAAAGTGTACAGAATAGCTTCAAATCGCATTTGGAGACGTTTTAGACCATTTTGTGATTTTCGAAAAAACTTGTTAACATAAAAACACCAAAGTGCTTAGAAAAGCTTCAAATCGCATTTGGAGACATTTTAGACCATTTTGTGATATTCAAAAAAACTCGTTACCATAAAAACACCAAAGTGCTTAGAATTGCTTCAAATCGCATTTGGAGACGTTTTAGACCATTTTGTGATTTTCTAAAAAACTTGTTAACATAAAAACACCAAAGTGCTTAGAATACCTTAAAATCGCATTTGGAGACGTTTTATACCACTTTGTGATTTTCGAAAAAACTTGTTAACATAAAAACACCAAAGTGCTTAGAATATCTTCAAATCGCATTTGGAGACGTTGTAGACCATTTTGTGATTTTCGAAAAAACGTGTTAACATAAAAACACCAAAGTGCTTAGAATTGCTTCAAATCGCATTTGGAGACGTTTTAGACCATTTTGTGATTTTCTAAAAAAGTTTTTAACATAAAAACATCAAAGTTCTTAAAATCACATTAGAAACCGTTTTAGACCATTTTGAGCATTTCGATAAAACTTTTCACATAAAAACATCAAAGAACACAAAATAGCTTAATATAGTATTTAAAAACGTTTTTGACCATTTTGAGCATTTTGACAAAAATTATTCACACAAAACAGCAAAGTGTACAGAATAGCTTCAAATCGCATTTGGAGACGTTTTAGACCATTTTGTGATTTTCGAAATAACTCGTTACCATAAAAACACCAAAGTGCTTAGAAAAGCTTCAAATCGCATTTGGAGACGTTTTAGACCAATTTGTGATTTTCGAAAAAACTTATTAACATAAAAACACCAAAGTGTTTAAAATAGCTTCAAATCACATTTGGAGACGTTTTAGACCATTTTGTGATTTTCGAAAAAACTTGTTAACATAAAAACACCAAAGTGCTTAAAATCACATTAGAAACCGTTTTAGACCATTTTGAGCATTTCGATAAAACTTTTCACACAAAAACATCAAAGAGCACAAAATAGCTTAATATCGTATTTAAAAACGTTTTTGACCATTTTGAGCATTTCGACAAAAATTATTCACACAAAACAGCAAAGTGTACAGAATAGCTTCAAATCGCATTTGGAGAGGTTTTAGACCATTTTGTGATTTTCGAAAAAAACTTTTTAACATAAAAACACCAAAGTGCTTAGAATTGCTTAAAATCGCATTTGGAGACGTTTTAGACCAATTTGTGATTTTCGAAAAAACTTGTTAACATAAAAACACCAAAGTGTTTAGAATAGCTTCAAATCACATTTGGAGACGTTTTAGACCATTTTGTGATTTTCGAAAAAACTTGTTAACATAAAAACACCAAAGTGCTTAGAAAAGCTTCAAATCGCATTTGGAGATATTTTAGACCATTTTGTGATTTTCGAAAAAACTTGTTAACATAAAAACACCAAAGTGCTTAAAATCACATTAGAAACCGTTTTAGACCATTTTGAGCATTTCGATAAAACTTTTCACACAAAAACATCAAAGAGCACAAAATAGCTTAATATCGTATTTAAAAACGTTTTTGACCATTTTGAGCATTTCAACAAAAATTATTCACACAAAACAGCAAAGTGTACAGAATAGCTTCAAATAGCATTTGGAGACGTTTTAGACCATTTTGTGATTTTCGAAAAAACTTGTTAACATAAAAACACCAAAGTGCTTAGAATTGCTTCAAATTGCATTTGGAGACGTTTTAGACCATTTTGTAATTTTCTAAAAAAGTTGTTAACATAAAAACATCAAAGTGCTTAAAATCACATTAGAAACCGTTTTAGACCATTTTGAGCATTTCGAAAAAACTTTTCACACAAAAACATCAAAGAACACAAAATAGCTTAATATAGTATTTAAAAACGTTTTTGACCATTTTGAGCATTTTGACAAAAATTATTCACACAAAACAGCAAAGTGTACAGAATAGCTTCAAATCGCATTTTGAGACATTTTAGACCATTTTGTGATTTTCGAAAAAACTTGTTAACATAAAAACACAAAAGTGCTTAGAATAGCTTCAAATCGCATTTGGAGACGTTTTAGACCATTTTGTGATTTTCGAAAAAACTTGTTAACATAAAAACACAAAATTGCTTAGAATAGCTTCAAATCGCATTTGGAGACGTTTTACACCATTTTGTGATTTTCGAAAAAACTTGTTAACATAAAAACACCAAAGTGCTTAGAATAGCTTCAAATCGCATTTGGAGACGTTTTAGACCATTTTGTGATTTTCGAAAAAACTTGTTAACATAAAAACACCAAAGTGCTTAGAATAGCTTCAAATCGTATTTGGAGCCGTTTTAGACCATTTTGTGATTTTCGAAAAAACTTGTAAACATAAAAACACCAACGTGCTTAGAAAAGCTTCAAATCGCATTTGGAGACATTTTAGACCATTTTGTGATATTCAAAAAAACTCGTTACCATAAAAACACCAAAGTGCTTAGAATTGCTTCAAATCGCATTTGGAGACGTTTTAGACCATTTTGTGATTTTCTAAAAAAGTTGTTAACATAAAAACATCAAAGTGTACAGAATAGCTTCAAATCGCATTTTGAGACATTTTAGACCCTTTTGTGATTTTCGAAAAAACTTGGTTACACAAAAACACCAAAGTGCTTAAAATAGCTTCAAATCGCATTTGGAGACGTTTTAGACCAATTTGTGATTTTCGAAAAAACTTGTTAACATAAAAACACCAAAGTGTTTAGAATAGCTTCAAATCACATTTGGAGACGTTTTAGACCATTTTGTGATTTTCGAAAAAACTTGTTAACATAAAAACACCAAAGTGCTTAGAATACATTAAAATCGCATTTGGAGACGTTTTATACCACTTTGTGATTTTCGAAAAAACTTGTTAACATAAAAACACCAAAGTGCTTAGAATAGCTTCAAATCGCATTTGGAGACGTTGTAGACCATTTTGTGATTTTCGAAAAAACGTGTTAACATAAAAACACCAAAGTGCTTAGAATTGCTTCAAATCGCATTTGGAGACGTTTTAGACCATTTTGTGATTTTCTAAAAAAGTTTTTAACATAAAAACATCAAAGTTCTTAAAATCACATTAGAAACCGTTTTAGACCATTTTGAGCATTTCGATAAAACTTTTCACATAAAAACATCAAAGAACACAAAATAGCTTAATATAGTATTTAAAAACGTTTTTGACCATTTTGAGCATTTTGACAAAAATTATTCACACAAAACAGCAAAGTGTACAGAATAGCTTCAAATCGCATTTGGAGACGTTTTAGACCATTTTGTGATTTTCGAAAAAACTTGTAAACATAAAAACACAAAAGTGCTTAGAAAAGCTTCAAATCGCATTTGGAGACATTTTAGACCATTTTGTGATTTTCGAAAAAACTTGTTAACATAAAAACACAAAAGTGCTTAGAATAGCTTCAAATCGCATTTGGAGACGTTTTAGACCATTTTGTGATTTTCGAAAAAACTTGTTAACATAAAAACACCAAATTGCTTAGAATAGCTTCAAATCGCATTTGGAGACGTTTTACACCAATTTGTAATTTTCTAAAAAAGTTGTTAACATAAAAACATCAAAGTGCTTAAAATCACATTAGAAACCGTTTTAGACCATTTTGAGCATTTCGATAAAACTTTTCACACAAAAACATCAAAGAGCACAAAATAGCTTAATATAGTATTTAAAAACGTTTTTGACCATTTTGAGCATTTTGACAAAAATTATTCACACAAAACAGCAAAGTGTACAGAATAGCTTCAAATCGCATTTGGAGACGTTTTAGACCATTTTGTGATTTTCGAAATAACTCGTTACCATAAAAACACCAAAGTGCTTAGAAAAGCTTCAAATCGCATTTGGAGACATTTTAGACCATTTTGTGATATTCAAAAAAACTCGTTACCATAAAAACACCAAAGTGCTTAGAATTGCTTCAAATCGCATTTGGAGACGTTTTAGACCATTTTGTGATTTTCTAAAAAAGTTGTTAACATAAAAACATCAAAGTGCTTAAAATCACATTAGAAACCGTTTTAGACCATTTTGAGCATTTCGATAAAACTTTTCACACAAAAACATAAAAGAGCACAAAATAGCTTAATATCGTATTTAAAAACGTTTTTGACCATTTTGAGCATTTCGACAAAAATTATTCACACAAAACAGCAAAGTGTACAGAATAGCTTCAAATCGCATTTGGAGACGTTTTAGACCATTTTGTGATTTTCGAAAAAACTTGTTAACATAAAAACACCAATGTGCTTAGAAAAGCTTCAAATCGCATTTGGAGACATTTTAGACCATTTTGTGATATTCAAAAAAACTCGTTACCATAAAAACACCAAAGTGCTTAGAATTGCTTCAAATCGCATTTGGAGACGTTTTAGACCATTTTGTGATTTTCTAAAAAAGTTGTTAACATAAAAACATCAAAGTGCTTAAAATCACATTAGAAACCGTTTTAGACCATTTTTAGCATTTCGATAAAACTTTTCACACAAAAACATCAAAGAGCACAAAATAGCTTAATATCGTATTTAAAAACGTTTTTGACCATTTTGAGCATTTCGACAAAAATTATTCACACAAAACAGCAAAGTGCTTAGAATAGCTTCAAATCGCATTTGGAGACGTTTTAGACCATTTTGTGACTTTCGAAAAAACTTGTTAACAAAAAAACATCAAAGTGTACAGAATAGCTTCAAATCGCATTTTGAGACATTTTAGACCCTTTTGTGATTTTCGAAAAAACTTGGTTACACAAAAACACCAAAGTGCTTAAAATAGCTTCAAATCGCATTTGGAGACGTTTTAGACCAATTTGTGATTTTCGAAAAAACTTGTTAACATAAAAACACCAAAGTGTTTAGAATAGCTTCAAATCACATTTGGAGACGTTTTAGACCATTTTGTGATTTTCGAAAAAACTTGTTAACATAAAAACACCAAAGTGCTTAAAATCACATTAGAAACCGTTTTAGACCATTTTGAGCATTTCGATAAAACTTTTCACACAAAAACATCAAAGAGCACAAAATAGCTTAATATCGTATTTAAAAACGTTTTTGACCATTTTGAGCATTTCGACAAAAATTATTCTCACAAAACAGCAAAGTGTACAGAATAGCTTCAAATCGCATTTGGAGACGTTTTAGACCATTTTGTGATTTTCGAAAAAACTTGTTAACATAAAAGAACACCAAATTGCTTAGAATAGCTTAAAATCGCATTTGGAGACGTTTTACACCATTTTGTGATTTTCGAAAAAACTTGTTAACATAAAAACACCAAATTGCTTAGAATAGCTTCAAATCGCATTTGGAGACGTTTTACACCATTTTGTGATTTTCGAAAAAACTTGTTAACATAAAAACACCAAAGTGCTTAGAATAGCTTCAAATCGCATTTGGAGACGTTTTAGACCATTTTGTGACTTTCGAAAAAACTTGTTAACAAAAAAAACATCAAAGTGTACAGAATAGCTTCAAATCGCATTTTGAGACATTTTAGACCCTTTTGTGATTTTCGAAAAAACTTGGTTACACAAAAACACCAAAGTGCTTAAACTAGCTTCAAATCGCATTTGGAGACGTTTTAGACCAATTTGTGATTTTCGAAAAAACTTGTTAACATAAAAACACCAAAGTGTTTAGAATAGCTTCAAATCACATTTGGAGACGTTTTAGACCATTTTGTGATTTTCGAAAAAACTTGTTAACATAAAAACACCAAAGTGCTTAGAAAAGCTTCAAATCGCATTTGGAGACATTTTAGACCATTTTGTGATATTCAAAAAAACTCGTTACCATAAAAACACCAAAGTGCTTAGAATAGCTTCAAATCGCATTTGGAGACGTTTTACACCATTTTGTAATTTTCTAAAAAAGTTGTTAACATAAAAACATCAAAGTGCTTAAAATCACATTAGAAACCGTTTTAGACCATTTTGAGCATTTCGATAAAACTTTTCACACAAAAACATCAAAGAGCACAAAATAGCTTAATATAGTATTAAAAAACGTTTTTGACCATTTTGAGCATTTTGACAAAAAATATTCACACAAAACAGCAAAGTGTACAGAATAGCTTCAAATCGCATTTGGAGACGTTTTAGACCATTTTGTGATTTTCGAAATAACTCGTTACCATAAAAACACTAAAGTGCTTAGAAAAGCTTCAAATCGCATTTGGAGAAATTTTAGACCATTTTGTGATATTCAAAAAAACTCGTTACCATAAAAACACCAAAGTGCTTAGAATTACTTCAAATCGCATTTGGAGACGTTTTAGACCATTTTGTGATTTTCTAAAAAAGTTGTTAACATAAAAACATCAAAGTGCTTAAAATCACATTAGAAACCGTTTTAGACCATTTTGAGCATTTCGATAAAACTTTTCACACAAAAACATCAAAGAGCACAAAATAGCTTAATATCGTATTTAAAAACGTTTTTGACCACTTTGAGCATTTCGACAAAAATTATTCACACAAAACAGCAAAGTGTACAGAATAGCTTCAAATCGCATTTGGAGACGTTTTAGACCATTTTGTGATTTTCGAAAAAACTTGTTAACATAAAAACACCAAAGTGCTTACAATAGCTTCAAATCGCATTTGTAGACGTTTTAGACCATTTTGTGATTTTCGAAAAAACTTGTTAACATAAAAACACCAAAGTGCTTAGAATACCTTAAAATCGCATTTGGAGACGTTTTATACCATTTTGTGATTTTCGAAAAAACTTGTTAACATAAAAACACCAAAGTGCTTAGAATTGCTTCAAATCGCATTTGGAGACGTTTTAGACCATTTTGTGATTTTCTAAAAAAGTTGTTAACATAAAAACATCAAAGTTCTTAAAATCATTTCATTAGAAACCGTTTTAGACCATTTTGAGCATTTCGATAAAACTTTTCACACAAAAACATCAAAGAACACAAAATAGCTTAATATAGTATTTAAAAACGTTTTTGACCATTTTGAGCATTTTGACAAAAATTATTCACACAAAACAGCAAAGTGTACAGAATAGCTTCAAATCGCATTTGGAGACGTTTTAGACCATTTTGTGATTTTCGAAAAAACTTGTTAACATAAAAACACCAAATTGCTTAGAATAGCTTAAAATCGTATTTGGAGAAGTTTTACACCATTTTGTGATTTTCGAAAAAACTTGTTAACATAAAAACACCAAAGTGCTTAGAATAGCTTCAAATCGCATTTGGAGACGTTTTACACCATTTTGTGATTTTCGAAAAAACTTGTTAACATAAAAACACCAAAGTGCTTAGAATAGCTTCAAATCGCATTTGGAGACGTTTTAGACCATTTTGTGACTTTCGAAAAAACTTGTTAACAAAAAAACATCAAAGTGTACAGAATAGCTTCAAATCGCATTTTGAGACATGTTAACAAAAAAACATCAAAGTGTACAGAATAGCTTCAAATCGCATTTTGAGACATTTTAGACCCTTTTGTGATTTTCGAAAAAACTTGGTTACACAAAAACACCAAAGTGCTTAAAATAGCTTCAAATCGCATTTGGAGACGTTTTAGACCAATTTGTGATTTTCGAAAAAACTTGTTAACATAATAACACCAAAGTGCTTAGAATAGCTTCAAATCGCATTTGGAGACGTTTTACACCATTTTGTGATTTTCGAAAAAACTTGTTAACATAAAAACACCAAAGTGCTTAGAATAGCTTCAAATCGCATTTGGAGACGTTTTAGACCATTTTGTGATATTCAAAAAAACTCGTTACCATAAAAACACCAAAGTGCTTAGAATTGCTTCAAATCGCATTTGGAGACGTTTTAGACCATTTTGTGATTTTCTAAAAAAGTTGTTAACATAAAAACATCAAAGTGCTTAAAATCACATTAGAAACCGTTTTAGACCATTTTGAGCATTTCGATAAAACTTTTCACACAAAAACATCAAAGAGCACAAAATAGCTTAATATCGTATTTAAAAACGTTTTTGACCATTTTGAGCATTTCGACAAAAATTATTCACACAAAACAGCAAAGTGTACAGAATAGCTTCAAATCGCATTTGGAGACGTTTTAGACCATTTTGTGATTTTCGAAAAAACTTGTTAACATAAAAACACCAAAGTGCTTAGAATACCTTAAAATCGCATTTGGAGACGTTTTATACCATTTTGTGATTTTCGAAAAAACTTGTTAACATAAAAACACCAAAGTGCTTAGAATTGCTTCAAATCGCATTTGGAGACGTTTTATACCATTTTGTGATTTTCGAAAAAACTTGTTAACATAAAAGCACCAAAGTGCTTAGAATTGCTTCAAATCGCATTTGGAGACGTTTTAGACCATTTTGTGATTTTCTAAAAAAGTTGTTAACATAAAAACATCAAAGTGCTTAAAATCACATTAGAAACTGTTTTAGACCATTTTGAGCATTTCGATAAAACTTTTCACACAAAAACATCAAAGAACACAAAATAGCTTAATATAGTATTTAAAAACGTTTTTGACCATTTTGAGCATTTCAACAAAAATTATTCACACAAAACAGCAAAGTGTACAGAATAGCTTCAAATCGCATTTGGAGACGTTTTAGACCATTTTGTGATTTTCGAAAAAACTTGTTAACATAAAAACACCAAATTGCTTAGAATAGCTTAAAATCGTATTTGGAGAAGTTTTACACCATTTTGTGATTTTCGAAAAAACTTGTTAACATAAAAACACCAAAGTGCTTAGAATAGCTTCAAATCGCATTTGGAGACGTTTTACACCATTTTGTGATTTTCGAAAAAACTTGTTAACATAAAAACACCAAAGTGCTTAGAATAGCTTCAAATCGCATTTGGAGACGTTTTAGACCATTTTGTGACTTTCGAAAAAACTTGTTAACAAAAAAACATCAAAGTGTACAGAATAGCTTCAAATCGCATTTTGAGACATGTTAACAAAAAAACATCAAAGTGTACAGAATAGCTTCAAATCGCATTTTGAGACATTTTAGACCCTTTTGTGATTTTCGAAAAAACTTGGTTACACAAAAACACCAAAGTGCTTAAAATAGCTTCAAATCGCATTTGGAGACGTTTTAGACCAATTTGTGATTTTCGAAAAAACTTGTTAACATAATAACACCAAAGTGCTTAGAATAGCTTCAAATCGCATTTGGAGACGTTTTACACCATTTTGTGATTTTCGAAAAAACTTGTTAACATAAAAACACCAAAGTGCTTAGAATAGCTTCAAATCGCATTTGGAGACGTTTTAGACCATTTTGTGATATTCAAAAAAACTCGTTACCATAAAAACACCAAAGTGCTTAGAATTGCTTCAAATCGCATTTGGAGACGTTTTAGACCATTTTGTGATTTTCTAAAAAAGTTGTTAACATAAAAACATCAAAGTGCTTAAAATCACATTAGAAACCGTTTTAGACCATTTTGAGCATTTCGATAAAACTTTTCACACAAAAACATCAAAGAGCACAAAATAGCTTAATATCGTATTTAAAAACGTTTTTGACCATTTTGAGCATTTCGACAAAAATTATTCACACAAAACAGCAAAGTGTACAGAATAGCTTCAAATCGCATTTGGAGACGTTTTAGACCATTTTGTGATTTTCGAAAAAACTTGTTAACATAAAAACACCAAAGTGCTTAGAATACCTTAAAATCGCATTTGGAGACGTTTTATACCATTTTGTGATTTTCGAAAAAACTTGTTAACATAAAAACACCAAAGTGCTTAGAATTGCTTCAAATCGCATTTGGAGACGTTTTATACCATTTTGTGATTTTCGAAAAAACTTGTTAACATAAAAGCACCAAAGTGCTTAGAATTGCTTCAAATCGCATTTGGAGACGTTTTAGACCATTTTGTGATTTTCTAAAAAAGTTGTTAACATAAAAACATCAAAGTGCTTAAAATCACATTAGAAACTGTTTTAGACCATTTTGAGCATTTCGATAAAACTTTTCACACAAAAACATCAAAGAACACAAAATAGCTTAATATAGTATTTAAAAACGTTTTTGACCATTTTGAGCATTTCAACAAAAATTATTCACACAAAACAGCAAAGTGTACAGAATAGCTTCAAATCGCATTTGGAGACGTTTTAGACCATTTTGTGATTTTCGAAAAAACTTGTTAACATAAAAACACCAAATTGCTTAGAATAGCTTAAAATCGTATTTGGAGAAGTTTTACACCATTTTGTGATTTTCGAAAAAACTTGTTAACATAAAAACACCAAAGTGCTTAGAATAGCTTCAAATCGCATTTGGAGACGTTTTACACCATTTTGTGATTTTCGAAAAAACTTGTTAACATAAAAACACCAAAGTGCTTAGAATAGCTTCAAATCGCATTTGGAGACGTTTTAGACCATTTTGTGACTTTCGAAAAAACTTGTTAACAAAAAAACATCAAAGTGTACAGAATAGCTTCAAATCGCATTTTGAGACATTTTAGACCCTTTTGTGATTTTCGAAAAAACTTGGTTACACAAAAACACCAAAGTGCTTAAAATAGCTTCAAATCGCATTTGGAGACGTTTTAGACCAATTTGTGATTTTCGAAAAAACTTGTTAACATAATAACACCAAAGTGCTTAGAATAGCTTCAAATCGCATTTTGTGACATTTTCGACCATTTTGTGATTTTCGAAAAAACTTGTTAACATAAAAACACCAAATTGCTTAGAATAGCTTAAAATCGCATTTGGAGACGTTTTATACCATTTTGTGATTTTCGAAAAAACTTGTTAACATAAAAACACCAAAGTGCTTAGAATAGCTTCAAATCGCATTTGTAGACGTTTTAGACCATTTTGTGATTTTCGAAAAAACTTGTTAACATAAAATCACCAAAGTGCTTAGAATACCTTAAAATCGCATTTGGAGACGTTTTATACCATTTTGTGATTTTCGAAAAAACTTGTTAACATAAAAACACCAAAGTGCTTAGAATTGCTTCAAATCGCATTTGGAGACGTTTTAGACCATTTTGTGATTTTCTAAAAAAGTTGTTAACATAAAAACATCAAAGTTCTTAAAATCATTTCATTAGAAACCGTTTTAGACCATTTTGAGCATTTCGATAAAACTTTTCACACAAAAACATCAAAGAACACAAAATAGCTTAATATAGTATTTAAAAACGTTTTTGACCATTTTGAGCATTTTGACAAAATTATTCACACAAAACAGCAAAGTGTACAGAATAGCTTCAAATCGCATTTGGAGACGTTTTAGACCATTTTGTGATTTTCGAAAAAACTTGTAAACATAAAAACACCAAAGTGCTTAGAAAATCTTCAAATCGCATTTGGAGACGTTTTATACCATTTTGTGATTTTCGAAAAAACTTGTTAACATAAAAACACCAAAGTGCTTAGAAGAGCTTCAAATCGCATTTGTAGACGTTTTAGACCATTTTGTGATTTTCGAAAAAACTTGTTAACATAAAAACACCAAAGTGCTTAGAATACCTTAAAATCGCATTTGGAGACATTTTAGACCATTTTGTGATTTTCGAAAAAACTTGTTAACATAAAAACACAAAAGTGCTTAGAATAGCTTCAAATCGCATTTGGAGACGTTTTAGACCATTTTGTGATTTTCGAAAAAACTTGTTAACATAAAAACACGAAATTGCTTAGAATAGCTTCAAATCGCATTTGGAGACGTTTTACACCATTTTGTAATTTTCTAAAAAAGTTGTTAACATAAAAACATCAAAGTGCTTAAAATCACATTAGAAACCGTTTTAGACCATTTTGAGCATTTCGATAAAACTTTTCACACAAAAACATCAAAGAGCACAAAATAGCTTAATATCGTATTTAAAAACGTTTTTGACCATTTTGAGCATTTCGACAAAAATTATTCTCACAAAACAGCAAAGTGTACAGAATAGCTTCAAATCGCATTTGGAGACGTTTTAGACCATTTTGTGATTTTCGAAAAAACTTGTTAACATAAAAACACCAAATTGCTTAGAATAGCTTAAAATCGCATTTGGAGACGTTTTACACCATTTTGTGATTTTCGAAAAAACTTGTTAACATAAAAACACCAAAGTGCTTAGAATAGCTTCAAATCGCATTTGGAGACGTTTTACACCATTTTGTGATTTTCGATAAAACTTGTTAACATAAAAACACCAAAGTGCTTAGAATAGCTTCAAATCGCATTTGGAGACTTTTTAGACCATTTTGTGACTTTCGAAAAAACTTGTTAACAAAAAAACATCAAAGTGTACAGAATAGCTTCAAATCGCATTTTGAGACATTTTAGACCCTTTTGTGATTTTCGAAAAAACTTGGTTACACAAAAACACCAAAGTGCTTAAAATAGCTTCAAATCGCATTTGGAGACGTTTTAGACCAATTTGTGATTTTCGAAAAAACTTGTTAACATAAAAACACCAAAGTGTTTAGAATAGCTTCAAATCACATTTGGAGACGTTTTAGACCATTTTGTGATTTTCGAAAAAACTTGTTAACATAAAAACACCAAAGTGCTTAGAAAAGCTTCAAATCGCATTTGGAGACATTTTAGACCATTTTGTGAATTTCGAAAAAACTTGTTAACATAAAAACACCAAAGTGCTTAAAATCACATTAGAAACCGTTTTAGACCATTTTGAGCATTTCGATAAAACTTTTCACACAAAAACATCAAAGAGCACAAAATAGCTTAATATCGTATTTAAAAACGTTTTTGACCATTTTGAGCATTTCAACAAAAATTATTCACACAAAACAGCAAAGTGTACAGAATAGCTTCAAATCGCATTTGGAGACGTTTTAGACCATTTTGTGATTTTCGAAAAAACTTGTTAACATAAAAACACCAAAGTGCTTAGAATTGCTTCAAATCGCATTTGGAGACGTTTTAGACCATTTTGTAATTTTCTAAAAAAGTTGTTAACATAAAAACATCAAAGTGCTTAAAATCACATTAGAAACCGTTTTAGACCATTTTGAGCATTTCGAAAAAACTTTTCACACAAAAACATCAAAGAACACAAAATAGCTTAATATAGTATTTAAAAACGTTTTTGACCATTTTGAGCATTTTGACAAAAATTATTCACACAAAACAGCAAAGTGTAAAGAATAGCTTCAAATCGCATTTTGAGACATTTTAGACAATTTTGTGATTTTCGAAAAAACTTGTTAACATAAAAACACAAAAGTGCTTAGAATAGCTTCAAATCGCATTTGGAGACGTTTTAGACCATTTTGTGATTTTCGAAAAAACTTGTTAACATAAAAACACAAAATTGCTTAGAATAGCTTCAAATCGCATTTGGAGACGTTTTACACCATTTTGTGATTTTCGAAAAAACTTGTTAACATAAAAACACCAAAGTGCTTAGAATAGCTTCAAATCGCATTTGGAGACGTTTTAGACCATTTTGTGATTTTCGAAAAAACTTGTTAACATAAAAACACCAAAGTGCTTAGAATAGCTTCAAATCGTATTTGGAGCCGTTTTAGACCATTTTGTGATTTTCGAAAAAACTTGTAAACATAAAAACACAAAAGTGCTTAGAAAAGCTTCAAATCGCATTTGGAGACGTTTTAGACCATTTTGTGATTTTCTAAAAAAGTTGTTAACATAAAAACATCAAAGTGCTTAAAATCACATTAGAAACCGTTTTAGACCATTTTGAGCATTTCGATAAAACTTTTCACACAAAAACATCAAAGAGCACAAAATAGCTTAATATCGTATTTAAAAACGTTTTTGACCATTTTGAGCATTTCGACAAAAATTATTCACACAAAACAGCAAAGTGTACAGAATAGCTTCAAATCGCATTTGGAGACGTTTTAGACCATTTTGTGATTTTCGAAAAAACTTGTTAACATAAAAACACCAAAGTGCTTAGAAAAGCTTCAAATCGCATTTGGAGACATTTTAGACCATTTTGTGATATTCAAAAAAACTCGTTACCATAAAAACACCAAAGTGCTTAGAATTGCTTCAAATCGCATTTGGAGACGTTTTAGACCATTTTGTGATTTTCTAAAAAACTTGTTAACATAAAAACACCAAAGTGCTTAGAATACCTTAAAATCGCATTTGGAGACGTTTTATACCACTTTGTGATTTTCGAAAAAACTTGTTAACATAAAAACACCAAAGTGCTTAGAATATCTTCAAATCGCATTTGGAGACGTTGTAGACCATTTTGTGATTTTCGAAAAAACGTGTTAACATAAAAACACCAAAGTGCTTAGAATTGCTTCAAATCGCATTTGGAGACGTTTTAGACCATTTTGTGATTTTCTAAAAAAGTTTTTAACATAAAAACATCAAAGTTCTTAAAATCACATTAGAAACCGTTTTAGACCATTTTGAGCATTTCGATAAAACTTTTCACATAAAAACATCAAAGAACACAAAATAGCTTAATATAGTATTTAAAAACGTTTTTGACCATTTTGAGCATTTTGACAAAAATTATTCACACAAAACAGCAAAGTGTACAGAATAGCTTCAAATCGCATTTGGAGACGTTTTAGACCATTTTGTGATTTTCGAAATAACTCGTTACCATAAAAACACCAAAGTGCTTAGAAAAGCTTCAAATCGCATTTGGAGACGTTTTAGACCAATTTGTGATTTTCGAAAAAACTTATTAACATAAAAACACCAAAGTGTTTAAAATAGCTTCAAATCACATTTGGAGACGTTTTAGACCATTTTGTGATTTTCGAAAAAACTTGTTAACATAAAAACACCAAAGTGCTTAAAATCACATTAGAAACCGTTTTAGACCATTTTGAGCATTTCGATAAAACTTTTCACACAAAAACATCAAAGAGCACAAAATAGCTTAATATCGTATTTAAAAACGTTTTTGACCATTTTGAGCATTTCGACAAAAATTATTCACACAAAACAGCAAAGTGTACAGAATAGCTTCAAATCGCATTTGGAGAGGTTTTAGACCATTTTGTGATTTTCGAAAAAAACTTTTTAACATAAAAACACCAAAGTGCTTAGAATTGCTTAAAATCGCATTTGGAGACGTTTTAGACCAATTTGTGATTTTCGAAAAAACTTGTTAACATAAAAACACCAAAGTGTTTAGAATAGCTTCAAATCACATTTGGAGACGTTTTAGACCATTTTGTGATTTTCGAAAAAACTTGTTAACATAAAAACACCAAAGTGCTTAGAAAAGCTTCAAATCGCATTTGGAGATATTTTAGACCATTTTGTGATTTTCGAAAAAACTTGTTAACATAAAAACACCAAAGTGCTTAAAATCACATTAGAAACCGTTTTAGACCATTTTGAGCATTTCGATAAAACTTTTCACACAAAAACATCAAAGAGCACAAAATAGCTTAATATCGTATTTAAAAACGTTTTTGACCATTTTGAGCATTTCAACAAAAATTATTCACACAAAACAGCAAAGTGTACAGAATAGCTTCAAATAGCATTTGGAGACGTTTTAGACCATTTTGTGATTTTCGAAAAAACTTGTTAACATAAAAACACCAAAGTGCTTAGAATTGCTTCAAATTGCATTTGGAGACGTTTTAGACCATTTTGTAATTTTCTAAAAAAGTTGTTAACATAAAAACATCAAAGTGCTTAAAATCACATTAGAAACCGTTTTAGACCATTTTGAGCATTTCGAAAAAACTTTTCACACAAAAACATCAAAGAACACAAAATAGCTTAATATAGTATTTAAAAACGTTTTTGACCATTTTGAGCATTTTGACAAAAATTATTCACACAAAACAGCAAAGTGTACAGAATAGCTTCAAATCGCATTTTGAGACATTTTAGACCATTTTGTGATTTTCGAAAAAACTTGTTAACATAAAAACACAAAAGTGCTTAGAATAGCTTCAAATCGCATTTGGAGACGTTTTAGACCATTTTGTGATTTTCGAAAAAACTTGTTAACATAAAAGAACACCAAATTGCTTAGAATAGCTTAAAATCGCATTTGGAGACGTTTTACACCATTTTGTGATTTTCGAAAAAACTTGTTAACATAAAAACACCAAATTGCTTAGAATAGCTTCAAATCGCATTTGGAGACGTTTTACACCATTTTGTGATTTTCGAAAAAACTTGTTAACATAAAAACACCAAAGTGCTTAGAATAGCTTCAAATCGCATTTGGAGACGTTTTAGACCATTTTGTGACTTTCGAAAAAACTTGTTAACAAAAAAAACATCAAAGTGTACAGAATAGCTTCAAATCGCATTTTGAGACATTTTAGACCCTTTTGTGATTTTCGAAAAAACTTGGTTACACAAAAACACCAAAGTGCTTAAACTAGCTTCAAATCGCATTTGGAGACGTTTTAGACCAATTTGTGATTTTCGAAAAAACTTGTTAACATAAAAACACCAAAGTGTTTAGAATAGCTTCAAATCACATTTGGAGACGTTTTAGACCATTTTGTGATTTTCGAAAAAACTTGTTAACATAAAAACACCAAAGTGCTTAGAAAAGCTTCAAATCGCATTTGGAGACATTTTAGACCATTTTGTGATATTCAAAAAAACTCGTTACCATAAAAACACCAAAGTGCTTAGAATAGCTTCAAATCGCATTTGGAGACGTTTTACACCATTTTGTAATTTTCTAAAAAAGTTGTTAACATAAAAACATCAAAGTGCTTAAAATCACATTAGAAACCGTTTTAGACCATTTTGAGCATTTCGATAAAACTTTTCACACAAAAACATCAAAGAGCACAAAATAGCTTAATATAGTATTAAAAAACGTTTTTGACCATTTTGAGCATTTTGACAAAAATTATTCACACAAAACAGCAAAGTGTACAGAATAGCTTCAAATCGCATTTGGAGACGTTTTAGACCATTTTGTGATTTTCGAAATAACTCGTTACCATAAAAACACCAAAGTGCTTAGAATTGCTTCAAATCGCATTTGGAGACGTTTTAGACCATTTTGTGATTTTCGAAAAAACTTGTTAACATAAAAACACCAACGTGCTTAGAATAGCTTCAAATCGCATTTGGAGACGTTTTACACCATTTTGTGATTTTCGAAAAAACTTGTTAACATAAAAACATCAAAGTGCTTAAAATCACATTAGAAACCGTTTTAGACCATTTTGAGCATTTCGATAAAACTTTTCACACAAAAACATCAAAGAACACAAAATAGCTTAATATAGTATTTAAAAACGTTTTTGACCATTTTGAGCATTTCAACAAAAATTATTCACACAAAACAGCAAAGTGTACAGAATAGCTTCAAATCGCATTTGGAGACGTTTTAGACCATTTTGTGATTTTCGAAAAAACTTGTTAACATAAAAACACCAAATTGCTTAGAATAGCTTAAAATCGTATTTGGAGAAGTTTTACACCATTTTGTGATTTTCGAAAAAACTTGTTAACATAAAAACACCAAAGTGCTTAGAATAGCTTCAAATCGCATTTGGAGACGTTTTACACCATTTTGTGATTTTCGAAAAAACTTGTTAACATAAAAACACCAAAGTGCTTAGAATAGCTTCAAATCGCATTTGGAGACGTTTTAGACCATTTTGTGACTTTCGAAAAAACTTGTTAACAAAAAAACATCAAAGTGTACAGAATAGCTTCAAATCGCATTTTGAGACATTTTAGACCCTTTTGTGATTTTCGAAAAAACTTGGTTACACAAAAACACCAAAGTGCTTAAAATAGCTTCAAATCGCATTTGGATACGTTTTAGACCAATTTGTGATTTTCGAAAAAACTTGTTAACATAAAAACACCAAAGTGTTTAGAATAGCTTCAAATCACATTTGGAGACGTTTTAGACCATTTTGTGATTTTCGAAAAAACTTGTTAACATAAAAACACCAAAGTGCTTAAAATCACATTAGAAACCGTTTTAGACCATTTTGAGCATTTCGATAAAACTTTTCACACAAAAACATCAAAGAGCACAAAATAGCTTAATATCGTATTTAAAAACGTTTTTGACCATTTTGAGCATTTCGACAAAAATTATTCTCACAAAACAGCAAAGTGTACAGAATAACTTCAAATCGCATTTGGAGACGTTTTAGACCATTTTGTGATTTTCGAAAAAACTTGTTAACATAAAAACACCAAATTGCTTAGAATAGCTTAAAATCGTATTTGGAGAAGTTTTACACCATTTTGTGATTTTCGAAAAAACTTGTTAACATAAAAACACCAAAGTGCTTAGAATAGCTTCAAATCGCATTTGGAGACGTTTTACACCATTTTGTGATTTTCGAAAAAACTTGTTAACATAAAAACACCAAAGTGCTTAGAATAGCTTCAAATCGCATTTGGAGACGTTTTAGACCATTTTGTGACTTTCGAAAAAACTTGTTAACAAAAAAACATCAAAGTGTACAGAATAGCTTCAAATCGTATTTTGAGACATTTTAGACCCTTTTGTGATTTTCGAAAAAACTTGGTTACACAAAAACACCAAAGTGCTTAAAATAGCTTCAAATCGCATTTGGAGACGTTTTAGACCAATTTGTGATTTTCGAAAAAACTTGTTAACATAATAACACCAAAGTGCTTAGAATAGCTTCAAATCGCATTTTGTGACATTTTCGACCATTTTGTGATTTTCGAAAAAACTTGTTAACATAAAAACACCAAATTGCTTAGAATAGCTTAAAATCGCATTTGGAGACTTTTTATACCATTTTGTGATTTTCGAAAAAACTTGTTAACATAAAAACACCAAAGTGCTTAGAATAGCTTCAAATCGCATTTGTAGACGTTTTAGACCATTTTGTGATTTTCGAAAAAACTTGTTAACATAAAAACACCAAAGTGCTTAGAATACCTTAAAATCTCATTTGGAGACGTTTTATACCATTTTGTGATTTTCGAAAAAACTTGTTAACATAAAAACACCAAAGTGCTTAGAATTGCTTCAAATCGCATTTGGAGACGTTTTATACCATTTTGTGGTTTTCGAAAAAACTTGTTAACATAAAAACACCAAAGTGCTTAGAATACCTTAAAATCGCATTTGGAGAGGTTTTATACCATTTTGTGATTTTCGAAAAAACTTGTTAACATAAAAACACCAAAGTGCTTAGAATTGCTTCAAATCGCATTTGGAGACGTTTTAGACCATTTTGTGATTTTCTAAAAAAGTTGTTAACATAAAAACATCAAAGTTCTTAAAATCATTTCATTAGAAACCGTTTTAGACCATTTTGAGCATTTCGATAAAACTTTTCACACAAAAACATCAAAGAACACAAAATAGCTTAATATAGTATTTAAAAACGTTTTTGACCATTTTGAGCATTTTGACAAAATTATTCACACAAAACAGCAAAGTGTACGGAATAGCTTCAAATCGCATTTGGAGACGTTTTAGACCATTTTGTGATTTTCGAAAAAACTTGTAAACATAAAAACACCAAAGTGCTTAGAAAATCTTCAAATCGCATTTGGAGACGTTTTATACCATTTTGTGATTTTCGAAAAAACTTGTTAACATAAAAACACCAAAGTGCTTAGAATAGCTTCAAATCGCATTTGTAGACGTTTTAGACCATTTTGTGATTTTCGAAAAAACTTGTTAACATAAAAACACCAAAGTGCTTAGAATACCTTAAAATCGCATTTGGAGACATTTTAGACCATTTTGTGATTTTAGAAAAAACTTGTTAACATAAAAACACAAAAGTGCTTAGAATAGCTTCAAATCGCATTTGGAGACGTTTTAGACCATTTTGTGATTTTCGAAAAAACTTGTTAACATAAAAACACGAAATTGCTTAGAATAGCTTCAAATCGCATTTGGAGACGTTTTACACCATTTTGTAATTTTCTAAAAAAGTTGTTAACATAAAAACATCAAAGTGCTTAAAATCACATTAGAAACCGTTTTAGACCATTTTGAGCATTTCGATAAAACTTTTCACACAAAAACATCAAAGAGCACAAAATAGCTTAATATCGTATTTAAAAACGTTTTTGACCATTTTGAGCATTTCGACAAAAATTATTCTCACAAAACAGCAAAGTGTACAGAATAGCTTCAAATCGCATTTGGAGACGTTTTAGACCATTTTGTGATTTTCGAAAAAACTTGTTAACATAAAAACACCAAATTGCTTAGAATAGCTTAAAATCGCATTTGGAGACGTTTTACACCATTTTGTGATTTTCGAAAAAACTTGTTAACATAAAAAACCAAAGTGCTTAGAATAGCTTCAAATCGCATTTGGAGACGTTTTACACCATTTTGTGATTTTCGATAAAACTTGTTAACATAAAAACACCAAAGTGCTTAGAATAGCTTCAAATCGCATTTGGAGACTTTTTAGACCATTTTGTGACTTTCGAAAAAACTTGTTAACAAAAAAACATCAAAGTGTACAGAATAGCTTCAAATCGCATTTTGAGACATTTTAGACCCTTTTGTGATTTTCGAAAAAACTTGGTTACACAAAAACACCAAAGTGCTTAAAATAGCTTCAAATCGCATTTGGAGACGTTTTAGACCAATTTGTGATTTTCGAAAAAACTTGTTAACATAAAAACACCAAAGTGTTTAGAATAGCTTCAAATCACATTTGGAGACGTTTTAGACCATTTTGTGATTTTCGAAAAAACTTGTTAACATAAAAACACCAAAGTGCTTAGAAAAGCTTCAAATCGCATTTGGAGACATTTTAGACCATTTTGTGATTTTCGAAAAAACTTGTTAACATAAAAACACCAAAGTGCTTAAAATCACATTAGAAACCGTTTTAGACCATTTTGAGCATTTCGATAAAACTTTTCACACAAAAACATCAAAGAGCACAAAATAGCTTAATATCGTATTTAAAAACGTTTTTGACCATTTTGAGCATTTCAACAAAAATTATTCACACAAAACAGCAAAGTGTACAGAATAGCTTCAAATCGCATTTGGAGACGTTTTAGACCATTTTGTGATTTTCGAAAAAACTTGTTAACATAAAAACACGAAATTGCTTAGAATAGCTTCAAATCGCATTTGGAGACGTTTTACACCATTTTGTAATTTTCTAAAAAAGTTGTTAACATAAAAACATCAAAGTGCTTAAAATCACATTAGAAACCGTTTTAGACCATTTTGAGCATTTCGATAAAACTTTTCACACAAAAACATCAAAGAGCACAAAATAGCTTAATATCGTATTTAAAAACGTTTTTGACCATTTTGAGCATTTCGACAAAAATTATTCTCACAAAACAGCAAAGTGTACAGAATAGCTTCAAATCGCATTTGGAGACGTTTTAGACCATTTTGTGATTTTCGAAAAAACTTGTTAACATAAAAACACCAAATTGCTTAGAATAGCTTAAAATCGCATTTGGAGACGTTTTAGACCATTTTGTGATTTTCGAAAAAACTTGTTAACATAAAAACACCAAAGTGCTTAGAATAGCTTCAAATCGCATTTGGAGACGTTTTACACCATTTTGTGATTTTCGATAAAACTTGTTAACATAAAAACACCAAAGTGCTTAGAATAGCTTCAAATCGCATTTGGAGACTTTTTAGACCATTTTGAGACTTTCGAAAAAACTTGTTAACAAAAAAACATCAAAGTGTACAGAATAGCTTCAAATCGCATTTTGAGACATTTTAGACCCTTTTGTGATTTTCGAAAAAACTTGGTTACACAAAAACACCAAAGTGCTTAAAATAGCTTCAAATCGCATTTGGAGACGTTTTAGACCAATTTGTGATTTTCGAAAAAACTTGTTAACATAAAAACACCAAAGTGTTTAGAATAGCTTCAAATCACATTTGGAGACGTTTTAGACCATTTTGTGATTTTCGAAAAAACTTGTTAACATAAAAACACCAAAGTGCTTAAAATCACATTAGAAACCGTTTTAGACCATTTTGAGCATTTCGATAAAACTTTTCACACAAAAACATCAAAGAGCACAAAATAGCTTAATATCGTATTTAAAAACGTTTTTGACCATTTTGAGCATTTCAACAAAAATTATTCACACAAAACAGCAAAGTGTACAGAATAGCTTCAAATCGCATTTGGAGACGTTTTAGACCATTTTGTGATTTTCGAAAAAACTTGTTAACATAAAAACACCAAAGTGCTTAGAATTGCTTCAAATTGCATTTGGAGACGTTTTAGACCATTTTGTAATTTTCTAAAAAAGTTGTTAACATAAAAACATCAAAGTGCTTAAAATCACATTAGAAACCGTTTTAGACCATTTTGAGCATTTCGAAAAAACTTTTCACACAAAAACATCAAAGAACACAAAATAGCTTAATATAGTATTTAAAAACGTTTTTGACCATTTTGAGCATTTTGACAAAAATTATTCACACAAAACAGCAAAGTGTACAGAATAGCTTCAAATCGCATTTTGAGACATTTTAGACCATTTTGTGATTTTCGAAAAAACTTGTTAACATAAAAACACAAAAGTGCTTAGAATAGCTTCAAATCGCATTTGGAGACGTTTTAGACCATTTTGTGATTTTCGAAAAAACTTGTTAACATAAAAACACAAAATTGCTTAGAATAGCTTCAAATCGCATTTGGAGACGTTTTACACCATTTTGTGATTTTCGAAAAAACTTGTTAACATAAAAACACCAAAGTGCTTAGAATAGCTTCAAATCGCATTTGGAGACGTTTTAGACCATTTTGTGATTTTCGAAAAAACTTGTTAACATAAAAACACCAAAGTGCTTAGAATAGCTTCAAATCGTATTTGGAGCCGTTTTAGACCATTTTGTGATTTTCGAAAAAACTTGTAAACATAAAAACACCAAAGTGCTTAGAAAAGCTTCAAATCGCATTTGGAGACATTTTAGACCATTTTGTGATATTCAAAAAAACTCGTTACCATAAAAACACCAAAGTGCTTAGAATTGCTTCAAATCGCATTTGGAGACGTTTTAGACCATTTTGTGATTTTCTAAAAAAGTTGTCAACATAAAAACATCAAAGTGCTTAAAATCACATTAGAAACCGTTTTAGACCATTTTGAGCATTTCGATAAAACTTACCACACAAAAACATCAAAGAGCACAAAATAGCTTAATATCGTATTCAAAAACGTTTTTGACCATTTTGAGCATTTCGACAAAAATTATTCACACAAAACAGCAAAGTGTACAGAATAGCTTCAAATCGCATTTGGAGACGTTTTAGACCATTTTGTGATTTTCGAAAAAACTTGTTAACATAAAAACACCAAATTGCTTAGAATAGCTTAAAATCGCATTTGGAGACGTTTTAGACCATTTTGTGATTTTCGAAAAAACTTGTTAACATAAAAACACCAAAGTGCTTAGAATAGCTTCAAATCGCATTTGGATACGTTTTAGACCATTTTGTGATTTTCGAAAAAACTTGTTAACATAAAAACACCAAAGTGCTTAGAATAGCTTCTAATCGCATTTGGATACGTTTTAGACCATTTTGTGACTTTCGAAAAAACTTGTTAACATAAAAACATCAAAGTGTACAGAATAGCTTCAAATCGCATTTTGAGACATTTTAGACCCTTTTGTGATTTTCGAAAAAACTTGGTTACACAAAAATACCAAAGTGCTTAAAATAGCTTCAAATCGCATTTGGAGACGTTTTAGACCAATTTGTGATTTTCGAAAAAACTTTTTAACATAAAAACACCAAAGTGTTTAGAATAGCTTCAAATCACATTTGGAGACGTTTTAGCCCATTTTGTGATTTTCGAAAAAACTTGTTAACATAAAAACACCAAAGTGCTTAAAATCACATTAGAAACCGTTTTAGACCATTTTGAGCATTTCGATAAAACTTTTCACACAAAAACATCAAAGAGCACAAAATAGCTTAATATCGTATTTAAAAACGTTTTTGACCATTTTGAGCATTTCAACAAAAATTATTCACACAAAACAGCAAAGTGTACAGAATAGCTTCAAATCGCATTTGGAGACGTTTTAGACCATTTTGTGATTTTCGAAAAAACTTGTTAACATAAAAACACCAAAGTGCTTAGAATAGCTTAAAATCGCATTTTGTGACATTTTCGACCATTTTGTGATTTTCGAAATAAATTACCATAAAAACAGCAAAGTGTACAGAATAGCTTCAAATCGCATTTGGAGACATTTTAGACCCTTTTGTGATTTTCGAAAAAACTTGGTTACACAAAAACACCAAAGTGCTTAAAATAGTTTCAAATCGCATTTGGAGACGTTTTAGACCATTTTGTGATTTTCGAAAAAACTCGTTAACATAAAAACATCAAAGTGCTTAAAATACCTTAAAATCGCATTTGGAGACGTTTTATACCATTTTGTGATTTTCGAAAAAACTTGTTAACATAAAAACACCAAAGTGCTTAGAATAGCTTCAAATCGCATTTAGAGACGTTTTACACCATTTTGTGATTTTCGAAAAAACTTGTTAACATAAAAACACCAAAGTGCTTAGAATAGCTTCAAATCGCATTTGGATACGTTTTAGACCATTTTGTGACTTTCGAAAAAACTTGTTAACATAAAAACATCAAAGTGTACAGAATAGCTTCAAATCGCATTTTGAGAAATTTTAGACCCTTTTGTGATTTTCGAAAAAAACTTGTAAACATAAAAACACCAAAGTGCTTAGAAAAGCTTCAAATCGCATTTGGAGACATTTTAGACCATTTTGTGATTTTCGAGAAAACTTGTTAACATAAAAACACAAAAGTGCTTAGAATAGCTTCAGATCGCATTTGGAGACGTTTTAGACCATTTTGTGATTTTCGAAAAAACTTGTTAACATAAAAACACCAAATTGCTTAGAATAGCTTCAAATCGCATTTGGAGACGTTTTACACCATTTTGTAATTTTCTAAAAAAGTTGTTAACATAAAAACATCAAAGTGCTTAAAATCACATTAGAAACCGTTTTAGACCATTTTGAGCATTTCGATAAAACTTTTCACACAAAAACATCAAAGAGCACAAAATAGCTTAATATAGTATTTAAAAACGTTTTTGACCATTTTGAGCATTTTGACAAAAATTATTCACACAAAACAGCAAAGTGCTTAAAATAGCTTCAAATTGCATTTGGAGCCGTTTTAGACCATTTTGTGATTTTCGAAAAAACTTGTAAACATAAAAACACCAAAGTGCTTAGAAAAGCTTCAAATCGCATTTGGAGACATTTTAGACCATTTTGTGATATTCAAAAAAACTCGTTACCATAAAAACACCAAAGTGCTTAGAATTGCTTCAAATCGCATTTGGAGACGTTTTAGACCATTTTGTGATTTTCTAAAAAAGTTGTTAACATAAAAACATCAAAGTGCTTAAAATCACATTAGAAACCGTTTTAGACCATTTTGAGCATTTCGATAAAACTTACCACACAAAAACATCAAAGAGCACAAAATAGCTTAATATCGTATTCAAAAACGTTTTTGACCATTTTGAGCATTTCGACAAAAATTATTCACACAAAACAGCAAAGTGTACAGAATAGCTTCAAATCGCATTTGGAGACGTTTTAGACCATTTTGTGATTTTCGAAAAAACTTGTTAACATAAAAACACCAAATTGCTTAGAATAGCTTAAAATCGCATTTGGAGACGTTTTACACCATTTTGTGATTTTCGAAAAAACTTGTTAACAAAAAAACACCAAAGTGCTTAGAATAGCTTCAAATCGCATTTGGAGACGTTTTACACCATTTTGTGATTTTCGAAAAAAACTTGTTAACATAAAAACAACAAATTGTTTAGAATAGCTTAAAATCGCATTTGGAAACGTTTTACACCATTTTGTGATTTTCGAAAAAACTTGTTAACATAAAAACACCAAAGTGCTTAGAATAGCTTCAAATCACATTTGGAGACGTTTTACACCATTTTGTGATTTTCGAAAAAAATTATTCACACAAAACAGCAAAGTGTACAGAATAGCTTCAAATCGCATTTTGAGACATTTTAGACCATTTTGTGATTTTCAAAAAAACTTGTTAACATAAAAACACCAAAGGGCTTAGAATAGCTTCAAATCGCATTTTGTGACATTTTCGACCATTTTGTGATTTTCGAAAAAACTTGTTAACATAAAAACACTAAATTGCTTAGAATAGCTTAAAATCGCATTTGGAAACGTTTTATACCATTTTGTGATTTTCGAAAAAACTTGTTAACATAAAAACACCAAAGTGCTTAGAATAGCTTCAAATCGCATTTGGAGACGTTTTAGACCATTTTGTGATTTTCGAAAAAACTTGTTAACATAAAAACACCAAAGTGCTTAGAATACCTTAAAATCGCATTTGGAGACGTTTTATACCATTTTGTGATTTTCGAAAAAACTTGTTAACATAAAAACACCAAAGTGCTTAGAATAGCTTCAAATCGCATTTGGAGACGTTTTAGACCATTTTGTGATTTTCGAAAAAACTTGTTAACATAAAAACACCAAAGTGCTTAGAATTGCTTCAAATAGCATTTGGATACGTTTTAGACCATTTTGTGACTTTCGAAAAAACTTGTTAACATAAAAACATCAAAGTGTACAGAATAGCTTCAAATCGCATTTTGAGACATTTTAGACCCTTTTGTGATTTTCGACAAAAACTTGGTTACACAAAAACACCAAAGTGCTTAAAATAGCTTCAAATCGCATTTGGAGACGTTTTAGACCATTTTGTGACTTTCGAAAAACTTGTTAACATAAAAACATCAAAGTGTACAGAATAGCTTCAAATCGCATTTTGAGACATTTTAGACCATTTCGTAATTTTCGAAAAAACTTGTTAACATAAAAACACAAAAGTACTTAGAATAGCTTAAAATCGCATTTGGAGACGTTTTATACCATTTTGTGATTTTCGAAAAAACTTGTTAACATAAAAACACCAAAGTGCTTAGAATAGCTTCAAATCGCATTTGGAGACGTTTTAGACCATTTTGTGATTTTCGAAAAAACTCGTTAACATAAAAACATCAAAGTGCTTAAAATACCTTAAAATCGCATTTAGAGACGTTTTATAACATTTTGTGATTTTGGAAAAAACTTGTTAACATAAAAACACCAAAGTGCTTAGAATAGCTTCAAATCGCATTTGGAGACGTTTTAGACCATTTTGTGATTTTCGAAAAAACTTGTTAACATAAAAACACCAAATTGCTTAGAATAGCTTCAATTCGCATTTGGAGACGTTTTACACCATTTTGTAATTTTCTAAAAAAGTTGTTAACATAAAAACATCAAAGTGCTTAAAATCACAATAGAAACCGTTTTAGACCATTTTGAGCATTTCGATAAAACTTTTCACACAAAAACATCAAAGAGCACAAAATAGCTTAATATCGTATTTAAAAACGTTTTTGACCATTTTGAGCATTTCGACAAAAATTATTCACACAAAACAGCAAAGTGTACAGAATAGCTTCAAATCGCATTTGGAGACGTTTTAGACCATTTTGTGATTTTCGAAAAAACTTGTAAACATAAAATCACCAAAGTCCTTAGAAAATCTTCAAATCGCATTTGGAGACGTTTTATACCATTTTGTGATTTTCGAAAAAACTTGTTAACATAAAAACACCAAAGTGCTTAGAATAGCTTCAAATCGCATTTGTAGACTTTTTAGACCATTTTGTGATTTTCGAAAAAACTTGTTAACATAAAAACACCAAAGTGCTTAGAATACCTTAAAATCGCATTTGGAGACATTTTAGACAATTTTGTGATTTTCGAAAAAACTTGTTAGCATAAAAACACAAAAGTGCTTAGAATAGCTTCAAATCGCATTTGGAGACGTTTTAGACCATTTTGTGATTTTCGAAATAACTCGCTACCATAAAAACACCAAAGTGCTTAGAAAAGCTTCAAATCGCATTTGGAGACATTTTAGACCATTTTGTGATATTCAAAAAAACTCGTTACCATAAAAACACCAAAGTGCTTAGAATTGCTTCAAATCGCATTTGGAGACGTTTTAGACCATTTTGTGATTTTCTAAAAAAGTTGTTAACATAAAAACATCAAAGTGCTTAAAATCACATTAGAAACCGTTTTAGACCATTTTGAGCATTTCGATAAAACTTTTCACACAAAAACATCAAAGAGCACAAAATAGCTTAATATCGTATTTAAAAACGTTTTTGACCATTTTGAGCATTTCGACAAAAATTATTCACACAAAACAGCAAAGTGTACAGAATAGCTTCAAATCGCATTTGGAGACGTTTTAGACCATTTTGTGATTTTCGAAAAAACTTGTTAACATAAAAACACCAAAGTGCTTAGAAAAGCTTCAAATCGCATTTGGAGACATTTTAGACCATTTTGTGATATTCAAAAAAACTCGTTACCATAAAAACATCAAAGTGCTTAAAATCACAATAGAAACCGTTTTAGACCATTTTGAGCATTTCGATAAAACTTTTCACACAAAAACATCAAAGAGCACAAAATAGCTTAATATCGTATTTAAAAACGTTTTTGACCATTTTGAGCATTTCGACAAAAATTATTCACACAAAACAGCAAAGTGTACAGAATAGCTTCAAATCGCATTTGGAGACGTTTTAGACCATTTTGTGATTTTCGAAAAAACTTGTAAACATAAAATCACCAAAGTCCTTAGAAAATCTTCAAATCGCATTTGGAGACGTTTTATACCATTTTGTGATTTTCGAAAAAACTTGTTAACATAAAAACACCAAAGTGCTTAGAATACCTTAAAATCGCATTTGGAGACATTTTAGACAATTTTGTGATTTTCGAAAAAACTTGTTAGCATAAAAACACAAAAGTGCTTAGAATAGCTTCAAATCGCATTTGGAGACGTTTTAGACCATTTTGTGATTTTCGAAATAACTCGCTACCATAAAAACACCAAAGTGCTTAGAAAAGCTTCAAATCGCATTTGGAGACATTTTAGACCATTTTGTGATATTCAAAAAAACTCGTTACCATAAAAACACCAAAGTGCTTAGAATTGCTTCAAATCGCATTTGGAGACGTTTTAGACCATTTTGTGATTTTCTAAAAAAGTTGTTAACATAAAAACATCAAAGTGCTTAAAATCACATTAGAAACCGTTTTAGACCATTTTGAGCATTTCGATAAAACTTTTCACACAAAAACATCAAAGAGCACAAAATAGCTTAATATCGTATTTAAAAACGTTTTTGACCATTTTGAGCATTTCGACAAAAATTATTCACACAAAACAGCAAAGTGTACAGAATAGCTTCAAATCGCATTTGGAGACGTTTTAGACCATTTTGTGATTTTCGAAAAAACTTGTTAACATAAAAACACCAAAGTGCTTAGAAAAGCTTCAAATCGCATTTGGAGACATTTTAGACCATTTTGTGATATTCAAAAAAACTCGTTACCATAAAAACACCAAAGTGCTTAGAATTGCTTCAAATCGCATTTGGAGACGTTTTAGACCATTTTGTGATTTTCTAAAAAAGTTGTTAACATAAAAACATCAAAGTGCTTAAAATCACATTAGAAACCGTTTTAGACCATTTTGAGCATTTCGATAAAACTTTTCACACAAAAACATCAAAGAGCACAAAATAGCTTAATATCGTATTTAAAAACGTTTTTGACCATTTTGAGCATTTCGACAAAAATTATTCACACAAAACAGCAAAGTGCTTAGAATAGCTTCAAATCGCATTTGGAGACGTTTTAGACCATTTTGTGACTTTCGAAAAAACTTGTTAACAAAAAAACATCAAAGTGTACAGAATAGCTTCAAATCGCATTTTGAGACATTTTAGACCCTTTTGTGATTTTCGAAAAAACTTGGTTACACAAAAACACCAAAGTGCTTAAAATAGCTTCAAATCGCATTTGGAGACGTTTTAGACCAATTTGTGATTTTCGAAAAAACTTGTTAACATAAAAACACCAAAGTGTTTAGAATAGCTTCAAATCACATTTGGAGACGTTTTAGACCATTTTGTGATTTTCGAAAAAACTTGTTAACATAAAAACACCAAAGTGCTTAAAATCACATTAGAAACCGTTTTAGACCATTTTGAGCATTTCGATAAAACTTTTCACACAAAAACATCAAAGAGCACAAAATAGCTTAATATCGTATTTAAAAACGTTTTTGACCATTTTGAGCATTTCGACAAAAATTATTCTCACAAAACAGCAAAGTGTACAGAATAGCTTCAAATCGCATTTGGAGACGTTTTAGACCATTTTGTGATTTTCGAAAAAACTTGTTAACATAAAAGAACACCAAATTGCTTAGAATAGCTTAAAATCGCATTTGGAGACGTTTTACACCATTTTGTGATTTTCGAAAAAACTTGTTAACATAAAAACACCAAATTGCTTAGAATAGCTTCAAATCGCATTTGGAGACGTTTTACACCATTTTGTGATTTTCGAAAAAACTTGTTAACATAAAAACACCAAAGTGCTTAGAATAGCTTCAAATCGCATTTGGAGACGTTTTAGACCATTTTGTGACTTTCGAAAAAACTTGTTAACAAAAAAAACATCAAAGTGTACAGAATAGCTTCAAATCGCATTTTGAGACATTTTAGACCCTTTTGTGATTTTCGAAAAAACTTGGTTACACAAAAACACCAAAGTGCTTAAACTAGCTTCAAATCGCATTTGGAGACGTTTTAGACCAATTTGTGATTTTCGAAAAAACTTGTTAACATAAAAACACCAAAGTGTTTAGAATAGCTTCAAATCACATTTGGAGACGTTTTAGACCATTTTGTGATTTTCGAAAAAACTTGTTAACATAAAAACACCAAAGTGCTTAGAAAAGCTTCAAATCGCATTTGGAGACATTTTAGACCATTTTGTGATATTCAAAAAAACTCGTTACCATAAAAACACCAAAGTGCTTAGAATAGCTTCAAATCGCATTTGGAGACGTTTTACACCATTTTGTAATTTTCTAAAAAAGTTGTTAACATAAAAACATCAAAGTGCTTAAAATCACATTAGAAACCGTTTTAGACCATTTTGAGCATTTCGATAAAACTTTTCACACAAAAACATCAAAGAGCACAAAATAGCTTAATATAGTATTAAAAAACGTTTTTGACCATTTTGAGCATTTTGACAAAAAATATTCACACAAAACAGCAAAGTGTACAGAATAGCTTCAAATCGCATTTGGAGACGTTTTAGACCATTTTGTGATTTTCGAAATAACTCGTTACCATAAAAACACTAAAGTGCTTAGAAAAGCTTCAAATCGCATTTGGAGAAATTTTAGACCATTTTGTGATATTCAAAAAAACTCGTTACCATAAAAACACCAAAGTGCTTAGAATTACTTCAAATCGCATTTGGAGACGTTTTAGACCATTTTGTGATTTTCTAAAAAAGTTGTTAACATAAAAACATCAAAGTGCTTAAAATCACATTAGAAACCGTTTTAGACCATTTTGAGCATTTCGATAAAACTTTTCACACAAAAACATCAAAGAGCACAAAATAGCTTAATATCGTATTTAAAAACGTTTTTGACCACTTTGAGCATTTCGACAAAAATTATTCACACAAAACAGCAAAGTGTACAGAATAGCTTCAAATCGCATTTGGAGACGTTTTAGACCATTTTGTGATTTTCGAAAAAACTTGTTAACATAAAAACACCAAAGTGCTTACAATAGCTTCAAATCGCATTTGTAGACGTTTTAGACCATTTTGTGATTTTCGAAAAAACTTGTTAACATAAAAACACCAAAGTGCTTAGAATACCTTAAAATCGCATTTGGAGACGTTTTATACCATTTTGTGATTTTCGAAAAAACTTGTTAACATAAAAACACCAAAGTGCTTAGAATTGCTTCAAATCGCATTTGGAGACGTTTTAGACCATTTTGTGATTTTCTAAAAAAGTTGTTAACATAAAAACATCAAAGTTCTTAAAATCATTTCATTAGAAACCGTTTTAGACCATTTTGAGCATTTCGATAAAACTTTTCACACAAAAACATCAAAGAACACAAAATAGCTTAATATAGTATTTAAAAACGTTTTTGACCATTTTGAGCATTTTGACAAAAATTATTCACACAAAACAGCAAAGTGTACAGAATAGCTTCAAATCGCATTTGGAGACGTTTTAGACCATTTTGTGATTTTCGAAAAAACTTGTTAACATAAAAACACCAAATTGCTTAGAATAGCTTAAAATCGTATTTGGAGAAGTTTTACACCATTTTGTGATTTTCGAAAAAACTTGTTAACATAAAAACACCAAAGTGCTTAGAATAGCTTCAAATCGCATTTGGAGACGTTTTACACCATTTTGTGATTTTCGAAAAAACTTGTTAACATAAAAACACCAAAGTGCTTAGAATAGCTTCAAATCGCATTTGGAGACGTTTTAGACCATTTTGTGACTTTCGAAAAAACTTGTTAACAAAAAAACATCAAAGTGTACAGAATAGCTTCAAATCGCATTTTGAGACATGTTAACAAAAAAACATCAAAGTGTACAGAATAGCTTCAAATCGCATTTTGAGACATTTTAGACCCTTTTGTGATTTTCGAAAAAACTTGGTTACACAAAAACACCAAAGTGCTTAAAATAGCTTCAAATCGCATTTGGAGACGTTTTAGACCAATTTGTGATTTTCGAAAAAACTTGTTAACATAATAACACCAAAGTGCTTAGAATAGCTTCAAATCGCATTTGGAGACGTTTTACACCATTTTGTGATTTTCGAAAAAACTTGTTAACATAAAAACACCAAAGTGCTTAGAATAGCTTCAAATCGCATTTGGAGACGTTTTAGACCATTTTGTGATATTCAAAAAAACTCGTTACCATAAAAACACCAAAGTGCTTAGAATTGCTTCAAATCGCATTTGGAGACGTTTTAGACCATTTTGTGATTTTCTAAAAAAGTTGTTAACATAAAAACATCAAAGTGCTTAAAATCACATTAGAAACCGTTTTAGACCATTTTGAGCATTTCGATAAAACTTTTCACACAAAAACATCAAAGAGCACAAAATAGCTTAATATCGTATTTAAAAACGTTTTTGACCATTTTGAGCATTTCGACAAAAATTATTCACACAAAACAGCAAAGTGTACAGAATAGCTTCAAATCGCATTTGGAGACGTTTTAGACCATTTTGTGATTTTCGAAAAAACTTGTTAACATAAAACACCAAAGTGCTTAGAATACCTTAAAATCGCATTTGGAGACGTTTTATACCATTTTGTGATTTTCGAAAAAACTTGTTAACATAAAAACACCAAAGTGCTTAGAATTGCTTCAAATCGCATTTGGAGACGTTTTATACCATTTTGTGATTTTCGAAAAAACTTGTTAACATAAAAGCACCAAAGTGCTTAGAATTGCTTCAAATCGCATTTGGAGACGTTTTAGACCATTTTGTGATTTTCTAAAAAAGTTGTTAACATAAAAACATCAAAGTGCTTAAAATCACATTAGAAACTGTTTTAGACCATTTTGAGCATTTCGATAAAACTTTTCACACAAAAACATCAAAGAACACAAAATAGCTTAATATAGTATTTAAAAACGTTTTTGACCATTTTGAGCATTTCAACAAAAATTATTCACACAAAACAGCAAAGTGTACAGAATAGCTTCAAATCGCATTTGGAGACGTTTTAGACCATTTTGTGATTTTCGAAAAAACTTGTTAACATAAAAACACCAAATTGCTTAGAATAGCTTAAAATCGTATTTGGAGAAGTTTTACACCATTTTGTGATTTTCGAAAAAACTTGTTAACATAAAAACACCAAAGTGCTTAGAATAGCTTCAAATCGCATTTGGAGACGTTTTACACCATTTTGTGATTTTCGAAAAAACTTGTTAACATAAAAACACCAAAGTGCTTAGAATAGCTTCAAATCGCATTTGGAGACGTTTTAGACCATTTTGTGACTTTCGAAAAAACTTGTTAACAAAAAAACATCAAAGTGTACAGAATAGCTTCAAATCGCATTTTGAGACATTTTAGACCCTTTTGTGATTTTCGAAAAAACTTGGTTACACAAAAACACCAAAGTGCTTAAAATAGCTTCAAATCGCATTTGGAGACGTTTTAGACCAATTTGTGATTTTCGAAAAAACTTGTTAACATAATAACACCAAAGTGCTTAGAATAGCTTCAAATCGCATTTTGTGACATTTTCGACCATTTTGTGATTTTCGAAAAAACTTGTTAACATAAAAACACCAAATTGCTTAGAATAGCTTAAAATCGCATTTGGAGACGTTTTATACCATTTTGTGATTTTCGAAAAAACTTGTTAACATAAAAACACCAAAGTGCTTAGAATAGCTTCAAATCGCATTTGTAGACGTTTTAGACCATTTTGTGATTTTCGAAAAAACTTGTTAACATAAAATCACCAAAGTGCTTAGAATACCTTAAAATCGCATTTGGAGACGTTTTATACCATTTTGTGATTTTCGAAAAAACTTGTTAACATAAAAACACCAAAGTGCTTAGAATTGCTTCAAATCGCATTTGGAGACGTTTTAGACCATTTTGTGATTTTCTAAAAAAGTTGTTAACATAAAAACATCAAAGTTCTTAAAATCATTTCATTAGAAACCGTTTTAGACCATTTTGAGCATTTCGATAAAACTTTTCACACAAAAACATCAAAGAACACAAAATAGCTTAATATAGTATTTAAAAACGTTTTTGACCATTTTGAGCATTTTGACAAAATTATTCACACAAAACAGCAAAGTGTACAGAATAGCTTCAAATCGCATTTGGAGACGTTTTAGACCATTTTGTGATTTTCGAAAAAACTTGTAAACATAAAAACACCAAAGTGCTTAGAAAATCTTCAAATCGCATTTGGAGACGTTTTATACCATTTTGTGATTTTCGAAAAAACTTGTTAACATAAAAACACCAAAGTGCTTAGAAGAGCTTCAAATCGCATTTGTAGACGTTTTAGACCATTTTGTGATTTTCGAAAAAACTTGTTAACATAAAAACACCAAAGTGCTTAGAATACCTTAAAATCGCATTTGGAGACATTTTAGACCATTTTGTGATTTTCGAAAAAACTTGTTAACATAAAAACACAAAAGTGCTTAGAATAGCTTCAAATCGCATTTGGAGACGTTTTAGACCATTTTGTGATTTTCGAAAAAACTTGTTAACATAAAAACACGAAATTGCTTAGAATAGCTTCAAATCGCATTTGGAGACGTTTTACACCATTTTGTAATTTTCTAAAAAAGTTGTTAACATAAAAACATCAAAGTGCTTAAAATCACATTAGAAACCGTTTTAGACCATTTTGAGCATTTCGATAAAACTTTTCACACAAAAACATCAAAGAGCACAAAATAGCTTAATATCGTATTTAAAAACGTTTTTGACCATTTTGAGCATTTCGACAAAAATTATTCTCACAAAACAGCAAAGTGTACAGAATAGCTTCAAATCGCATTTGGAGACGTTTTAGACCATTTTGTGATTTTCGAAAAAACTTGTTAACATAAAAACACCAAATTGCTTAGAATAGCTTAAAATCGCATTTGGAGACGTTTTACACCATTTTGTGATTTTCGAAAAAACTTGTTAACATAAAAACACCAAAGTGCTTAGAATAGCTTCAAATCGCATTTGGAGACGTTTTACACCATTTTGTGATTTTCGATAAAACTTGTTAACATAAAAACACCAAAGTGCTTAGAATAGCTTCAAATCGCATTTGGAGACTTTTTAGACCATTTTGTGACTTTCGAAAAAACTTGTTAACAAAAAAACATCAAAGTGTACAGAATAGCTTCAAATCGCATTTTGAGACATTTTAGACCCTTTTGTGATTTTCGAAAAAACTTGGTTACACAAAAACACCAAAGTGCTTAAAATAGCTTCAAATCGCATTTGGAGACGTTTTAGACCAATTTGTGATTTTCGAAAAAACTTGTTAACATAAAAACACCAAAGTGTTTAGAATAGCTTCAAATCACATTTGGAGACGTTTTAGACCATTTTGTGATTTTCGAAAAAACTTGTTAACATAAAAACACCAAAGTGCTTAGAAAAGCTTCAAATCGCATTTGGAGACATTTTAGACCATTTTGTGAATTTCGAAAAAACTTGTTAACATAAAAACACCAAAGTGCTTAAAATCACATTAGAAACCGTTTTAGACCATTTTGAGCATTTCGATAAAACTTTTCACACAAAAACATCAAAGAGCACAAAATAGCTTAATATCGTATTTAAAAACGTTTTTGACCATTTTGAGCATTTCAACAAAAATTATTCACACAAAACAGCAAAGTGTACAGAATAGCTTCAAATCGCATTTGGAGACGTTTTAGACCATTTTGTGATTTTCGAAAAAACTTGTTAACATAAAAACACCAAAGTGCTTAGAATTGCTTCAAATCGCATTTGGAGACGTTTTAGACCATTTTGTAATTTTCTAAAAAAGTTGTTAACATAAAAACATCAAAGTGCTTAAAATCACATTAGAAACCGTTTTAGACCATTTTGAGCATTTCGAAAAAACTTTTCACACAAAAACATCAAAGAACACAAAATAGCTTAATATAGTATTTAAAAACGTTTTTGACCATTTTGAGCATTTTGACAAAAATTATTCACACAAAACAGCAAAGTGTACAGAATAGCTTCAAATCGCATTTGGAGACGTTTTAGACCATTTTGTGATTTTCGAAATAACTCGTTACCATAAAAACACTAAAGTGCTTAGAAAAGCTTCAAATCGCATTTGGAGAAATTTTAGACCATTTTGTGATATTCAAAAAAACTCGTTACCATAAAAACACCAAAGTGCTTAGAATTACTTCAAATCGCATTTGGAGACGTTTTAGACCATTTTGTGATTTTCTAAAAAAGTTGTTAACATAAAAACATCAAAGTGCTTAAAATCACATTAGAAACCGTTTTAGACCATTTTGAGCATTTCGATAAAACTTTTCACACAAAAACATCAAAGAGCACAAAATAGCTTAATATCGTATTTAAAAACGTTTTTGACCACTTTGAGCATTTCGACAAAAATTATTCACACAAAACAGCAAAGTGTACAGAATAGCTTCAAATCGCATTTGGAGACGTTTTAGACCATTTTGTGATTTTCGAAAAAACTTGTTAACAAAAAAACATCAAAGTGTACAGAATAGCTTCAAATCGCATTTTGAGACATTTTAGACCCTTTTGTGATTTTCGAAAAAACTTGGTTACACAAAAACACCAAAGTGCTTAAAATAACTTCAAATCGCATTTGGAGACGTTTTAGACCAATTTGTGATTTTCGAAAAAACTTGTTAACATAAAAACACCAAAGTGTTTTGAATAGCTTCAAATCACATTTGGAGACGTTTTAGACCATTTTGTGATTTTCGAAAAAACTTGTTAACATAAAAACACCAAAGTGCTTAAAATCACATTAGAAACCGTTTTAGACCATTTTGAGCATTTCGATAAAACTTTTCACACAAAAACATCAAAGAGCACAAAATAGCTTAATATCGTATTTAAAAACGTTTTTGACCATTTTGAGCATTTCGACAAAAATTATTCTCACAAAACAGCAAAGTGTACAGAATAGCTTCAAATCGCATTTGGAGACGTTTTAGACCATTTTGTGATTTTCGAAAAAACTTGTTAACATAAAAAAACACCAAATTGCTTAGAATAGCTTAAAATCGCATTTGGAGACGTTTTACACCATTTTGTGATTTTCGAAAAAACTTGTTAACATAAAAACACCAAATTGCTTAGAATAGCTTCAAATCGCATTTGGAGACGTTTTACACCATTTTGTGATTTTCGAAAAAACTTGTTAACATAAAAACACCAAAGTGCTTAGAATAGCTTCAAATCGCATTTGGAGACGTTTTAGACCATTTTGTGACTTTCGAAAAAACTTGTTAACAAAAAAAACATCAAAGTGTACAGAATAGCTTCAAATCGCATTTTGAGACATTTTAGACCCTTTTGTGATTTTCGAAAAAACTTGGTTACACAAAAACACCAAAGTGCTTAAACTAGCTTCAAATCGCATTTGGAGACGTTTTAGACCAATTTGTGATTTTCGAAAAAACTTGTTAACATAAAAACACCAAAGTGTTTAGAATAGCTTCAAATCACATTTGGAGACGTTTTAGACCATTTTGTGATTTTCGAAAAAACTTGTTAACATAAAAACACCAAAGTGCTTAGAAAAGCTTCAAATCGCATTTGGAGACATTTTAGACCATTTTGTGATATTCAAAAAAACTCGTTACCATAAAAACACCAAAGTGCTTAGAATAGCTTCAAATCGCATTTGGAGACGTTTTACACCATTTTGTAATTTTCTAAAAAAGTTGTTAACATAAAAACATCAAAGTGCTTAAAATCACATTAGAAACCGTTTTAGACCATTTTGAGCATTTCGATAAAACTTTTCACACAAAAACATCAAAGAGCACAAAATAGCTTAATATAGTATTTAAAAACGTTTTTGACCATTTTGAGCATTTCAACAAAAATTATTCACACAAAACAGCAAAGTGTACAGAATAGCTTCAAATCGCATTTGGAGACGTTTTAGACCATTTTGTGATTTTCGAAAAAACTTGTTAACATAAAAACACCAAATTGCTTAGAATAGCTTAAAATCGTATTTGGAGAAGTTTTACACCATTTTGTGATTTTCGAAAAAACTTGTTAACATAAAAACACCAAAGTGCTTAGAATAGCTTCAAATCGCATTTGGAGACGTTTTACCCCATTTTGTGATTTTCGAAAAAACTTGTTAACATAAAAACACCAAAGTGCTTAGAATAGTTTCAAATCGCATTTGGAGACGTTTTAGACCATTTTGTGACTTTCGAAAAAACTTGTTAACAAAAAAACATCAAAGTGTACAGAATAGCTTCAAATCGCATTTGGAGACATTTTAGACCATTTTGTGATATTCAAAAAAACTCGTTACCATAAAAACACCAAAGTGCTTAGAATTGCTTCAAATCGCATTTGGAGACGTTTTAGACCATTTTGTGATTTTCTAAAAAAGTTGTTAACATAAAAACATCAAAGTGCTTAAAATCACATTAGAAACCGTTTTAGACCATTTTGAGCATTTCGATAAAACTTTTCACACAAAAACATCAAAGAGCACAAAATAGCTTAATATCGTATTTAAAAACGTTTTTGACCATTTTGAGCATTTCGACAAAAATTATTCACACAAAACAGCAAAGTGTACAGAATAGCTTCAAATCGCATTTGGAGACGTTTTAGACCATTTTGTGATTTTCGAAAAAACTTGTTAACATAAAACACCAAAGTGCTTAGAATAGCTTCAAATCGCATTTGGAGACGTTTTATACCATTTTGTGATTTTCGAAAAAACTTGTTAACATAAAAACACCAAAGTGCTTAGAATTGCTTCAAATCGCATTTGGAGACGTTTTATACCATTTTGTGATTTTCGAAAAAACTTGTTAACATAAAAGCACCAAAGTGCTTAGAATTGCTTCAAATCGCATTTGGAGACGTTTTAGACCATTTTGTGATTTTCTAAAAAAGTTGTTAACATAAAAACATCAAAGTGCTTAAAATCACATTAGAAACTGTTTTAGACCATTTTGAGCATTTCGATAAAACTTTTCACACAAAAACATCAAAGAACACAAAATAGCTTAATATAGTATTTAAAAACGTTTTTGACCATTTTGAGCATTTCAACAAAAATTATTCACACAAAACAGCAAAGTGTACAGAATAGCTTCAAATCGCATTTGGAGACGTTTTAGACCATTTTGTGATTTTCGAAAAAACTTGTTAACATAAAAACACCAAATTGCTTAGAATAGCTTAAAATCGTATTTGGAGAAGTTTTACACCATTTTGTGATTTTCGAAAAAACTTGTTAACATAAAAACACCAAAGTGCTTAGAATAGCTTCAAATCGCATTTGGAGACGTTTTACACCATTTTGTGATTTTCGAAAAAACTTGTTAACATAAAAACACCAAAGTGCTTAGAATAGCTTCAAATCGCATTTGGAGACGTTTTAGACCATTTTGTGACTTTCGAAAAAACTTGTTAACAAAAAAACATCAAAGTGTACAGAATAGCTTCAAATCGCATTTTGAGACATTTTAGACCCTTTTGTGATTTTCGAAAAAACTTGGTTACACAAAAACACCAAAGTGCTTAAAATAGCTTCAAATCGCATTTGGAGACGTTTTAGACCAATTTGTGATTTTCGAAAAAACTTGTTAACATAATAACACCAAAGTGCTTAGAATAGCTTCAAATCGCATTTTGTGACATTTTCGACCATTTTGTGATTTTCGAAAAAACTTGTTAACATAAAAACACCAAATTGCTTAGAATAGCTTAAAATCGCATTTGGAGACGTTTTATACCATTTTGTGATTTTCGAAAAAACTTGTTAACATAAAAACACCAAAGTGCTTAGAATAGCTTCAAATCGCATTTGTAGACGTTTTAGACCATTTTGTGATTTTCGAAAAAACTTGTTAACATAAAATCACCAAAGTGCTTAGAATACCTTAAAATCGCATTTGGAGACGTTTTATACCATTTTGTGATTTTCGAAAAAACTTGTTAACATAAAAACACCAAAGTGCTTAGAATTGCTTCAAATCGCATTTGGAGACGTTTTAGACCATTTTGTGATTTTCTAAAAAAGTTGTTAACATAAAAACATCAAAGTTCTTAAAATCATTTCATTAGAAACCGTTTTAGACCATTTTGAGCATTTCGATAAAACTTTTCACACAAAAACATCAAAGAACACAAAATAGCTTAATATAGTATTTAAAAACGTTTTTGACCATTTTGAGCATTTTGACAAAATTATTCACACAAAACAGCAAAGTGTACAGAATAGCTTCAAATCGCATTTGGAGACGTTTTAGACCATTTTGTGATTTTCGAAAAAACTTGTAAACATAAAAACACCAAAGTGCTTAGAAAATCTTCAAATCGCATTTGGAGACGTTTTATACCATTTTGTGATTTTCGAAAAAACTTGTTAACATAAAAACACCAAAGTGCTTAGAAGAGCTTCAAATCGCATTTGTAGACGTTTTAGACCATTTTGTGATTTTCGAAAAAACTTGTTAACATAAAAACACCAAAGTGCTTAGAATACCTTAAAATCGCATTTGGAGACATTTTAGACCATTTTGTGATTTTCGAAAAAACTTGTTAACATAAAAACACAAAAGTGCTTAGAATAGCTTCAAATCGCATTTGGAGACGTTTTAGACCATTTTGTGATTTTCGAAAAAACTTGTTAACATAAAAACACGAAATTGCTTAGAATAGCTTCAAATCGCATTTGGAGACGTTTTACACCATTTTGTAATTTTCTAAAAAAGTTGTTAACATAAAAACATCAAAGTGCTTAAAATCACATTAGAAACCGTTTTAGACCATTTTGAGCATTTCGATAAAACTTTTCACACAAAAACATCAAAGAGCACAAAATAGCTTAATATCGTATTTAAAAACGTTTTTGACCATTTTGAGCATTTCGACAAAAATTATTCTCACAAAACAGCAAAGTGTACAGAATAGCTTCAAATCGCATTTGGAGACGTTTTAGACCATTTTGTGATTTTCGAAAAAACTTGTTAACATAAAAACACCAAATTGCTTAGAATAGCTTAAAATCGCATTTGGAGACGTTTTACACCATTTTGTGATTTTCGAAAAAACTTGTTAACATAAAAACACCAAAGTGCTTAGAATAGCTTCAAATCGCATTTGGAGACGTTTTACACCATTTTGTGATTTTCGATAAAACTTGTTAACATAAAAACACCAAAGTGCTTAGAATAGCTTCAAATCGCATTTGGAGACTTTTTAGACCATTTTGTGACTTTCGAAAAAACTTGTTAACAAAAAAACATCAAAGTGTACAGAATAGCTTCAAATCGCATTTTGAGACATTTTAGACCCTTTTGTGATTTTCGAAAAAACTTGGTTACACAAAAACACCAAAGTGCTTAAAATAGCTTCAAATCGCATTTGGAGACGTTTTAGACCAATTTGTGATTTTCGAAAAAACTTGTTAACATAAAAACACCAAAGTGTTTAGAATAGCTTCAAATCACATTTGGAGACGTTTTAGACCATTTTGTGATTTTCGAAAAAACTTGTTAACATAAAAACACCAAAGTGCTTAGAAAAGCTTCAAATCGCATTTGGAGACATTTTAGACCATTTTGTGAATTTCGAAAAAACTTGTTAACATAAAAACACCAAAGTGCTTAAAATCACATTAGAAACCGTTTTAGACCATTTTGAGCATTTCGATAAAACTTTTCACACAAAAACATCAAAGAGCACAAAATAGCTTAATATCGTATTTAAAAACGTTTTTGACCATTTTGAGCATTTCAACAAAAATTATTCACACAAAACAGCAAAGTGTACAGAATAGCTTCAAATCGCATTTGGAGACGTTTTAGACCATTTTGTGATTTTCGAAAAAACTTGTTAACATAAAAACACCAAAGTGCTTAGAATTGCTTCAAATCGCATTTGGAGACGTTTTAGACCATTTTGTAATTTTCTAAAAAAGTTGTTAACATAAAAACATCAAAGTGCTTAAAATCACATTAGAAACCGTTTTAGACCATTTTGAGCATTTCGAAAAAACTTTTCACACAAAAACATCAAAGAACACAAAATAGCTTAATATAGTATTTAAAAACGTTTTTGACCATTTTGAGCATTTTGACAAAAATTATTCACACAAAACAGCAAAGTGTACAGAATAGCTTCAAATCGCATTTGGAGACGTTTTAGACCATTTTGTGATTTTCGAAATAACTCGTTACCATAAAAACACTAAAGTGCTTAGAAAAGCTTCAAATCGCATTTGGAGAAATTTTAGACCATTTTGTGATATTCAAAAAAACTCGTTACCATAAAAACACCAAAGTGCTTAGAATTACTTCAAATCGCATTTGGAGACGTTTTAGACCATTTTGTGATTTTCTAAAAAAGTTGTTAACATAAAAACATCAAAGTGCTTAAAATCACATTAGAAACCGTTTTAGACCATTTTGAGCATTTCGATAAAACTTTTCACACAAAAACATCAAAGAGCACAAAATAGCTTAATATCGTATTTAAAAACGTTTTTGACCACTTTGAGCATTTCGACAAAAATTATTCACACAAAACAGCAAAGTGTACAGAATAGCTTCAAATCGCATTTGGAGACGTTTTAGACCATTTTGTGATTTTCGAAAAAACTTGTTAACAAAAAAACATCAAAGTGTACAGAATAGCTTCAAATCGCATTTTGAGACATTTTAGACCCTTTTGTGATTTTCGAAAAAACTTGGTTACACAAAAACACCAAAGTGCTTAAAATAACTTCAAATCGCATTTGGAGACGTTTTAGACCAATTTGTGATTTTCGAAAAAACTTGTTAACATAAAAACACCAAAGTGTTTTGAATAGCTTCAAATCACATTTGGAGACGTTTTAGACCATTTTGTGATTTTCGAAAAAACTTGTTAACATAAAAACACCAAAGTGCTTAAAATCACATTAGAAACCGTTTTAGACCATTTTGAGCATTTCGATAAAACTTTTCACACAAAAACATCAAAGAGCACAAAATAGCTTAATATCGTATTTAAAAACGTTTTTGACCATTTTGAGCATTTCGACAAAAATTATTCTCACAAAACAGCAAAGTGTACAGAATAGCTTCAAATCGCATTTGGAGACGTTTTAGACCATTTTGTGATTTTCGAAAAAACTTGTTAACATAAAAAAACACCAAATTGCTTAGAATAGCTTAAAATCGCATTTGGAGACGTTTTACACCATTTTGTGATTTTCGAAAAAACTTGTTAACATAAAAACACCAAATTGCTTAGAATAGCTTCAAATCGCATTTGGAGACGTTTTACACCATTTTGTGATTTTCGAAAAAACTTGTTAACATAAAAACACCAAAGTGCTTAGAATAGCTTCAAATCGCATTTGGAGACGTTTTAGACCATTTTGTGACTTTCGAAAAAACTTGTTAACAAAAAAAACATCAAAGTGTACAGAATAGCTTCAAATCGCATTTTGAGACATTTTAGACCCTTTTGTGATTTTCGAAAAAACTTGGTTACACAAAAACACCAAAGTGCTTAAACTAGCTTCAAATCGCATTTGGAGACGTTTTAGACCAATTTGTGATTTTCGAAAAAACTTGTTAACATAAAAACACCAAAGTGTTTAGAATAGCTTCAAATCACATTTGGAGACGTTTTAGACCATTTTGTGATTTTCGAAAAAACTTGTTAACATAAAAACACCAAAGTGCTTAGAAAAGCTTCAAATCGCATTTGGAGACATTTTAGACCATTTTGTGATATTCAAAAAAACTCGTTACCATAAAAACACCAAAGTGCTTAGAATAGCTTCAAATCGCATTTGGAGACGTTTTACACCATTTTGTAATTTTCTAAAAAAGTTGTTAACATAAAAACATCAAAGTGCTTAAAATCACATTAGAAACCGTTTTAGACCATTTTGAGCATTTCGATAAAACTTTTCACACAAAAACATCAAAGAGCACAAAATAGCTTAATATAGTATTTAAAAACGTTTTTGACCATTTTGAGCATTTCAACAAAAATTATTCACACAAAACAGCAAAGTGTACAGAATAGCTTCAAATCGCATTTGGAGACGTTTTAGACCATTTTGTGATTTTCGAAAAAACTTGTTAACATAAAAACACCAAATTGCTTAGAATAGCTTAAAATCGTATTTGGAGAAGTTTTACACCATTTTGTGATTTTCGAAAAAACTTGTTAACATAAAAACACCAAAGTGCTTAGAATAGCTTCAAATCGCATTTGGAGACGTTTTACCCCATTTTGTGATTTTCGAAAAAACTTGTTAACATAAAAACACCAAAGTGCTTAGAATAGTTTCAAATCGCATTTGGAGACGTTTTAGACCATTTTGTGACTTTCGAAAAAACTTGTTAACAAAAAAACATCAAAGTGTACAGAATAGCTTCAAATCGCATTTGGAGACATTTTAGACCATTTTGTGATATTCAAAAAAACTCGTTACCATAAAAACACCAAAGTGCTTAGAATTGCTTCAAATCGCATTTGGAGACGTTTTAGACCATTTTGTGATTTTCTAAAAAAGTTGTTAACATAAAAACATCAAAGTGCTTAAAATCACATTAGAAACCGTTTTAGACCATTTTGAGCATTTCGATAAAACTTTTCACACAAAAACATCAAAGAGCACAAAATAGCTTAATATCGTATTTAAAAACGTTTTTGACCATTTTGAGCATTTCGACAAAAATTATTCACACAAAACAGCAAAGTGTACAGAATAGCTTCAAATCGCATTTGGAGACGTTTTAGACCATTTTGTGATTTTCGAAAAAACTTGTTAACATAAAAACACCAAAGTGCTTAGAATAGCTTCAAATCGCATTTGTAGACGTTTTAGACCATTTTGTGATTTTCGAAAAAACTTGTTAACATAAAAACACCAAAGTGCTTAGAATACCTTAAAATCTCATTTGGAGACGTTTTATACCATTTTGTGATTTTCGAAAAAACTTGTTAACATAAAAACACCAAAGTGCTTAGAATAGCTTCAAATCGCATTTGTAGACGTTTTAGACCATTTTGTGATTTTCGAAAAAACTTGTTAACATAAAAACACCAAAGTGCTTAGAATACCTTAAAATCGCATTTGGAGAGGTTTTATACCATTTTGTGATTTTCGAAAAAACTTGTTAACATAAAAACACCAAAGTGCTTAGAATTGCTTCAAATCGCATTTGGAGACGTTTTAGACCATTTTGTGATTTTCTAAAAAAGTTGTTAACATAAAAACATCAAAGTTCTTAAAATCATTTCATTAGAAACCGTTTTAGACCATTTTGAGCATTTCGATAAAACTTTTCACACAAAAACATCAAAGAACACAAAATAGCTTAATATAGTATTTAAAAACGTTTTTGACCATTTTGAGCATTTTGACAAAATTATTCACACAAAACAGCAAAGTGTACAGAATAGCTTCAAATCGCATTTGGAGACGTTTTAGACCATTTTGTGATTTTCGAAAAAACTTGTAAACATAAAAACACCAAAGTGCTTAGAAAATCTTCAAATCGCATTTGGAGACGTTTTATACCATTTTGTAATTTTCGAAAAAACTTGTTAACATAAAAACACCAAAGTGCTTAGAATTGCTTCAAATCGTATTTGGAGACGTTTTATACCATTTTGTGATTTTCGAAAAAACTTGTTAACATAAAAACACCAAATTGCTTAGAATAGCTTAAAATCGTATTTGGAGAAGTTTTACACCATTTTGTGATTTTCGAAAAAACTTGTTAACATAAAAACACCAAAGTGCTTAGAATAGCTTCAAATCGCATTTGGAGACGTTTTAGACCATTTTGTGATTTTCGAAAAAACTTGTTAACATAAAAACACCAAAGTGCTTAGAATACCTTAAAATCGCATTTGGAGACATTTTAGACCATTTTGTGATTTTCGAAAAAACTTGTTAACATAAAAACACAAAAGTGCTTAGAATAGCTTCAAATCGCATTTGGAGACGTTTTAGACCATTTTGTGATTTTCGAAAAAACTTGTTAACATAAAAACACGAAATTGCTTAGAATAGCTTCAAATCGCATTTGGAGACGTTTTACACCATTTTGTAATTTTCTAAAAAAGTTGTTAACATAAAAACATCAAAGTGCTTAAAATCACATTAGAAACCGTTTTAGACCATTTTGAGCATTTCGATAAAACTTTTCACACAAAAACATCAAAGAGCACAAAATAGCTTAATATCGTATTTAAAAACGTTTTTGACCATTTTGAGCATTTCGACAAAAATTATTCTCACAAAACAGCAAAGTGTACAGAATAGCTTCAAATCGCATTTGGAGACGTTTTAGACCATTTTGTGATTTTCGAAAAAACTTGTTAACATAAAAACACCAAATTGCTTAGAATAGCTTAAAATCGCATTTGGAGACGTTTTAGACCATTTTGTGATTTTCGAAAAAACTTGTTAACATAAAAACACCAAAGTGCTTAGAATAGCTTCAAATCGCATTTGGAGACGTTTTACACCATTTTGTGATTTTCGATAAAACTTGTTAACATAAAAACACCAAAGTGCTTAGAATAGCTTCAAATCGCATTTGGAGACTTTTTAGACCATTTTGAGACTTTCGAAAAAACTTGTTAACAAAAAAACATCAAAGTGTACAGAATAGCTTCAAATCGCATTTTGAGACATTTTAGACCCTTTTGTGATTTTCGAAAAAACTTGGTTACACAAAAACACCAAAGTGCTTAAAATAGCTTCAAATCGCATTTGGAGACGTTTTAGACCAATTTGTGATTTTCGAAAAAACTTGTTAACATAAAAACACCAAAGTGTTTAGAATAGCTTCAAATCACATTTGGAGACGTTTTAGACCATTTTGTGATTTTCGAAAAAACTTGTTAACATAAAAACACCAAAGTGCTTAAAATCACATTAGAAACCGTTTTAGACCATTTTGAGCATTTCGATAAAACTTTTCACACAAAAACATCAAAGAGCACAAAATAGCTTAATATCGTATTTAAAAACGTTTTTGACCATTTTGAGCATTTCAACAAAAATTATTCACACAAAACAGCAAAGTGTACAGAATAGCTTCAAATCGCATTTGGAGACGTTTTAGACCATTTTGTGATTTTCGAAAAAACTTGTTAACATAAAAACACCAAAGTGCTTAGAATTGCTTCAAATTGCATTTGGAGACGTTTTAGACCATTTTGTAATTTTCTAAAAAAGTTGTTAACATAAAAACATCAAAGTGCTTAAAATCACATTAGAAACCGTTTTAGACCATTTTGAGCATTTCGAAAAAACTTTTCACACAAAAACATCAAAGAACACAAAATAGCTTAATATAGTATTTAAAAACGTTTTTGACCATTTTGAGCATTTTGACAAAAATTATTCACACAAAACAGCAAAGTGTACAGAATAGCTTCAAATCGCATTTTGAGACATTTTAGACCATTTTGTGATTTTCGAAAAAACTTGTTAACATAAAAACACAAAAGTGCTTAGAATAGCTTCAAATCGCATTTGGAGACGTTTTAGACCATTTTGTGATTTTCGAAAAAACTTGTTAACATAAAAACACAAAATTGCTTAGAATAGCTTCAAATCGCATTTGGAGACGTTTTACACCATTTTGTGATTTTCGAAAAAACTTGTTAACATAAAAACACCAAAGTGCTTAGAATAGCTTCAAATCGCATTTGGAGACGTTTTAGACCATTTTGTGATTTTCGAAAAAACTTGTTAACATAAAAACACCAAAGTGCTTAGAATAGCTTCAAATCGTATTTGGAGCCGTTTTAGACCATTTTTGTGATTTTCGAAAAAACTTGTAAACATAAAAACACCAAAGTGCTTAGAAAAGCTTCAAATCGCATTTGGAGACATTTTAGACCATTTTGTGATATTCAAAAAAACTCGTTACCATAAAAACACCAAAGTGCTTAGAATTGCTTCAAATCGCATTTGGAGACGTTTTAGACCATTTTGTGATTTTCTAAAAAAGTTGTCAACATAAAAACATCAAAGTGCTTAAAATCACATTAGAAACCGTTTTAGACCATTTTGAGCATTTCGATAAAACTTACCACACAAAAACATCAAAGAGCACAAAATAGCTTAATATCGTATTCAAAAACGTTTTTGACCATTTTGAGCATTTCGACAAAAATTATTCACACAAAACAGCAAAGTGTACAGAATAGCTTCAAATCGCATTTGGAGACGTTTTAGACCATTTTGTGATTTTCGAAAAAACTTGTTAACATAAAAACACCAAATTGCTTAGAATAGCTTAAAATCGCATTTGGAGACGTTTTAGACCATTTTGTGATTTTCGAAAAAACTTGTTAACATAAAAACACCAAAGTGCTTAGAATAGCTTCAAATCGCATTTGGATACGTTTTAGACCATTTTGTGATTTTCGAAAAAACTTGTTAACATAAAAACACCAAAGTGCTTAGAATAGCTTCTAATCGCATTTGGATACGTTTTAGACCATTTTGTGACTTTCGAAAAAACTTGTTAACATAAAAACATCAAAGTGTACAGAATAGCTTCAAATCGCATTTTGAGACATTTTAGACCCTTTTGTGATTTTCGAAAAAACTTGGTTACACAAAAATACCAAAGTGCTTAAAATAGCTTCAAATCGCATTTGGAGACGTTTTAGACCAATTTGTGATTTTCGAAAAAACTTTTTAACATAAAAACACCAAAGTGTTTAGAATAGCTTCAAATCACATTTGGAGACGTTTTAGCCCATTTTGTGATTTTCGAAAAAACTTGTTAACATAAAAACACCAAAGTGCTTAAAATCACATTAGAAACCGTTTTAGACCATTTTGAGCATTTCGATAAAACTTTTCACACAAAAACATCAAAGAGCACAAAATAGCTTAATATCGTATTTAAAAACGTTTTTGACCATTTTGAGCATTTCAACAAAAATTATTCACACAAAACAGCAAAGTGTACAGAATAGCTTCAAATCGCATTTGGAGACGTTTTAGACCATTTTGTGATTTTCGAAAAAACTTGTTAACATAAAAACACCAAAGTGCTTAGAATAGCTTAAAATCGCATTTTGTGACATTTTCGACCATTTTGTGATTTTCGAAATAAATTACCATAAAAACAGCAAAGTGTACAGAATAGCTTCAAATCGCATTTGGAGACATTTTAGACCCTTTTGTGATTTTCGAAAAAACTTGGTTACACAAAAACACCAAAGTGCTTAAAATAGTTTCAAATCGCATTTGGAGACGTTTTAGACCATTTTGTGATTTTCGAAAAAACTCGTTAACATAAAAACATCAAAGTGCTTAAAATACCTTAAAATCGCATTTGGAGACGTTTTATACCATTTTGTGATTTTCGAAAAAACTTGTTAACATAAAAACACCAAAGTGCTTAGAATAGCTTCAAATCGCATTTAGAGACGTTTTACACCATTTTGTGATTTTCGAAAAAACTTGTTAACATAAAAACACCAAAGTGCTTAGAATAGCTTCAAATCGCATTTGGATACGTTTTAGACCATTTTGTGACTTTCGAAAAAACTTGTTAACATAAAAACATCAAAGTGTACAGAATAGCTTCAAATCGCATTTTGAGAAATTTTAGACCCTTTTGTGATTTTCGAAAAAAACTTGTAAACATAAAAACACCAAAGTGCTTAGAAAAGCTTCAAATCGCATTTGGAGACATTTTAGACCATTTTGTGATTTTCGAGAAAACTTGTTAACATAAAAACACAAAAGTGCTTAGAATAGCTTCAGATCGCATTTGGAGACGTTTTAGACCATTTTGTGATTTTCGAAAAAACTTGTTAACATAAAAACACCAAATTGCTTAGAATAGCTTCAAATCGCATTTGGAGACGTTTTACACCATTTTGTAATTTTCTAAAAAAGTTGTTAACATAAAAACATCAAAGTGCTTAAAATCACATTAGAAACCGTTTTAGACCATTTTGAGCATTTCGATAAAACTTTTCACACAAAAACATCAAAGAGCACAAAATAGCTTAATATAGTATTTAAAAACGTTTTTGACCATTTTGAGCATTTTGACAAAAATTATTCACACAAAACAGCAAAGTGCTTAAAATAGCTTCAAATTGCATTTGGAGCCGTTTTAGACCATTTTGTGATTTTCGAAAAAACTTGTAAACATAAAAACACCAAAGTGCTTAGAAAAGCTTCAAATCGCATTTGGAGACATTTTAGACCATTTTGTGATATTCAAAAAAACTCGTTACCATAAAAACACCAAAGTGCTTAGAATTGCTTCAAATCGCATTTGGAGACGTTTTAGACCATTTTGTGATTTTCTAAAAAAGTTGTTAACATAAAAACATCAAAGTGCTTAAAATCACATTAGAAACCGTTTTAGACCATTTTGAGCATTTCGATAAAACTTACCACACAAAAACATCAAAGAGCACAAAATAGCTTAATATCGTATTCAAAAACGTTTTTGACCATTTTGAGCATTTCGACAAAAATTATTCACACAAAACAGCAAAGTGTACAGAATAGCTTCAAATCGCATTTGGAGACGTTTTAGACCATTTTGTGATTTTCGAAAAAACTTGTTAACATAAAAACACCAAATTGCTTAGAATAGCTTAAAATCGCATTTGGAGACGTTTTACACCATTTTGTGATTTTCGAAAAAACTTGTTAACAAAAAAACACCAAAGTGCTTAGAATAGCTTCAAATCGCATTTGGAGACGTTTTACACCATTTTGTGATTTTCGAAAAAAACTTGTTAACATAAAAACAACAAATTGTTTAGAATAGCTTAAAATCGCATTTGGAAACGTTTTACACCATTTTGTGATTTTCGAAAAAACTTGTTAACATAAAAACACCAAAGTGCTTAGAATAGCTTCAAATCACATTTGGAGACGTTTTACACCATTTTGTGATTTTCGAAAAAAATTATTCACACAAAACAGCAAAGTGTACAGAATAGCTTCAAATCGCATTTTGAGACATTTTAGACCATTTTGTGATTTTCAAAAAAACTTGTTAACATAAAAACACCAAAGGGCTTAGAATAGCTTCAAATCGCATTTTGTGACATTTTCGACCATTTTGTGATTTTCGAAAAAACTTGTTAACATAAAAACACTAAATTGCTTAGAATAGCTTAAAATCGCATTTGGAAACGTTTTATACCATTTTGTGATTTTCGAAAAAACTTGTTAACATAAAAACACCAAAGTGCTTAGAATAGCTTCAAATCGCATTTGGAGACGTTTTAGACCATTTTGTGATTTTCGAAAAAACTTGTTAACATAAAAACACCAAAGTGCTTAGAATACCTTAAAATCGCATTTGGAGACGTTTTATACCATTTTGTGATTTTCGAAAAAACTTGTTAACATAAAAACACCAAAGTGCTTAGAATAGCTTCAAATCGCATTTGGAGACGTTTTAGACCATTTTGTGATTTTCGAAAAAACTTGTTAACATAAAAACACCAAAGTGCTTAGAATTGCTTCAAATAGCATTTGGATACGTTTTAGACCATTTTGTGACTTTCGAAAAAACTTGTTAACATAAAAACATCAAAGTGTACAGAATAGCTTCAAATCGCATTTTGAGACATTTTAGACCCTTTTGTGATTTTCGACAAAAACTTGGTTACACAAAAACACCAAAGTGCTTAAAATAGCTTCAAATCGCATTTGGAGACGTTTTAGACCATTTTGTGACTTTCGAAAAACTTGTTAACATAAAAACATCAAAGTGTACAGAATAGCTTCAAATCGCATTTTGAGACATTTTAGACCATTTCGTAATTTTCGAAAAAACTTGTTAACATAAAAACACAAAAGTACTTAGAATAGCTTAAAATCGCATTTGGAGACGTTTTATACCATTTTGTGATTTTCGAAAAAACTTGTTAACATAAAAACACCAAAGTGCTTAGAATAGCTTCAAATCGCATTTGGAGACGTTTTAGACCATTTTGTGATTTTCGAAAAAACTCGTTAACATAAAAACATCAAAGTGCTTAAAATACCTTAAAATCGCATTTAGAGACGTTTTATAACATTTTGTGATTTTGGAAAAAACTTGTTAACATAAAAACACCAAAGTGCTTAGAATAGCTTCAAATCGCATTTGGAGACGTTTTAGACCATTTTGTGATTTTCGAAAAAACTTGTTAACATAAAAACACCAAATTGCTTAGAATAGCTTCAATTCGCATTTGGAGACGTTTTACACCATTTTGTAATTTTCTAAAAAAGTTGTTAACATAAAAACATCAAAGTGCTTAAAATCACAATAGAAACCGTTTTAGACCATTTTGAGCATTTCGATAAAACTTTTCACACAAAAACATCAAAGAGCACAAAATAGCTTAATATCGTATTTAAAAACGTTTTTGACCATTTTGAGCATTTCGACAAAAATTATTCACACAAAACAGCAAAGTGTACAGAATAGCTTCAAATCGCATTTGGAGACGTTTTAGACCATTTTGTGATTTTCGAAAAAACTTGTAAACATAAAATCACCAAAGTCCTTAGAAAATCTTCAAATCGCATTTGGAGACGTTTTATACCATTTTGTGATTTTCGAAAAAACTTGTTAACATAAAAACACCAAAGTGCTTAGAATAGCTTCAAATCGCATTTGTAGACTTTTTAGACCATTTTGTGATTTTCGAAAAAACTTGTTAACATAAAAACACCAAAGTGCTTAGAATACCTTAAAATCGCATTTGGAGACATTTTAGACAATTTTGTGATTTTCGAAAAAACTTGTTAGCATAAAAACACAAAAGTGCTTAGAATAGCTTCAAATCGCATTTGGAGACGTTTTAGACCATTTTGTGATTTTCGAAATAACTCGCTACCATAAAAACACCAAAGTGCTTAGAAAAGCTTCAAATCGCATTTGGAGACATTTTAGACCATTTTGTGATATTCAAAAAAACTCGTTACCATAAAAACACCAAAGTGCTTAGAATTGCTTCAAATCGCATTTGGAGACGTTTTAGACCATTTTGTGATTTTCTAAAAAAGTTGTTAACATAAAAACATCAAAGTGCTTAAAATCACATTAGAAACCGTTTTAGACCATTTTGAGCATTTCGATAAAACTTTTCACACAAAAACATCAAAGAGCACAAAATAGCTTAATATCGTATTTAAAAACGTTTTTGACCATTTTGAGCATTTCGACAAAAATTATTCACACAAAACAGCAAAGTGTACAGAATAGCTTCAAATCGCATTTGGAGACGTTTTAGACCATTTTGTGATTTTCGAAAAAACTTGTTAACATAAAAACACCAAAGTGCTTAGAAAAGCTTCAAATCGCATTTGGAGACATTTTAGACCATTTTGTGATATTCAAAAAAACTCGTTACCATAAAAACATCAAAGTGCTTAAAATCACAATAGAAACCGTTTTAGACCATTTTGAGCATTTCGATAAAACTTTTCACACAAAAACATCAAAGAGCACAAAATAGCTTAATATCGTATTTAAAAACGTTTTTGACCATTTTGAGCATTTCGACAAAAATTATTCACACAAAACAGCAAAGTGTACAGAATAGCTTCAAATCGCATTTGGAGACGTTTTAGACCATTTTGTGATTTTCGAAAAAACTTGTAAACATAAAATCACCAAAGTCCTTAGAAAATCTTCAAATCGCATTTGGAGACGTTTTATACCATTTTGTGATTTTCGAAAAAACTTGTTAACATAAAAACACCAAAGTGCTTAGAATACCTTAAAATCGCATTTGGAGACATTTTAGACAATTTTGTGATTTTCGAAAAAACTTGTTAGCATAAAAACACAAAAGTGCTTAGAATAGCTTCAAATCGCATTTGGAGACGTTTTAGACCATTTTGTGATTTTCGAAATAACTCGCTACCATAAAAACACCAAAGTGCTTAGAAAAGCTTCAAATCGCATTTGGAGACATTTTAGACCATTTTGTGATATTCAAAAAAACTCGTTACCATAAAAACACCAAAGTGCTTAGAATTGCTTCAAATCGCATTTGGAGACGTTTTAGACCATTTTGTGATTTTCTAAAAAAGTTGTTAACATAAAAACATCAAAGTGCTTAAAATCACATTAGAAACCGTTTTAGACCATTTTGAGCATTTCGATAAAACTTACCACACAAAAACATCAAAGAGCACAAAATAGCTTAATATCGTATTCAAAAACGTTTTTGACCATTTTGAGCATTTCGACAAAAATTATTCACACAAAACAGCAAAGTGTACAGAATAGCTTCAAATCGCATTTGGAGACGTTTTAGACCATTTTGTGATTTTCGAAAAAACTTGTTAACATAAAAACACCAAATTGCTTAGAATAGCTTAAAATCGCATTTGGAGACGTTTTACACCATTTTGTGATTTTCGAAAAAACTTGTTAACAAAAAAACACCAAAGTGCTTAGAATAGCTTCAAATCGCATTTGGAGACGTTTTACACCATTTTGTGATTTTCGAAAAAAACTTGTTAACATAAAAACAACAAATTGTTTAGAATAGCTTAAAATCGCATTTGGAAACGTTTTACACCATTTTGTGATTTTCGAAAAAACTTGTTAACATAAAAACACCAAAGTGCTTAGAATAGCTTCAAATCACATTTGGAGACGTTTTACACCATTTTGTGATTTTCGAAAAAAATTATTCACACAAAACAGCAAAGTGTACAGAATAGCTTCAAATCGCATTTTGAGACATTTTAGACCATTTTGTGATTTTCAAAAAAACTTGTTAACATAAAAACACCAAAGGGCTTAGAATAGCTTCAAATCGCATTTTGTGACATTTTCGACCATTTTGTGATTTTCGAAAAAACTTGTTAACATAAAAACACTAAATTGCTTAGAATAGCTTAAAATCGCATTTGGAAACGTTTTATACCATTTTGTGATTTTCGAAAAAACTTGTTAACATAAAAACACCAAAGTGCTTAGAATAGCTTCAAATCGCATTTGGAGACGTTTTAGACCATTTTGTGATTTTCGAAAAAACTTGTTAACATAAAAACACCAAAGTGCTTAGAATACCTTAAAATCGCATTTGGAGACGTTTTATACCATTTTGTGATTTTCGAAAAAACTTGTTAACATAAAAACACCAAAGTGCTTAGAATAGCTTCAAATCGCATTTGGAGACGTTTTAGACCATTTTGTGATTTTCGAAAAAACTTGTTAACATAAAAACACCAAAGTGCTTAGAATTGCTTCAAATAGCATTTGGATACGTTTTAGACCATTTTGTGACTTTCGAAAAAACTTGTTAACATAAAAACATCAAAGTGTACAGAATAGCTTCAAATCGCATTTTGAGACATTTTAGACCCTTTTGTGATTTTCGACAAAAACTTGGTTACACAAAAACACCAAAGTGCTTAAAATAGCTTCAAATCGCATTTGGAGACGTTTTAGACCATTTTGTGACTTTCGAAAAACTTGTTAACATAAAAACATCAAAGTGTACAGAATAGCTTCAAATCGCATTTTGAGACATTTTAGACCATTTCGTAATTTTCGAAAAAACTTGTTAACATAAAAACACAAAAGTACTTAGAATAGCTTAAAATCGCATTTGGAGACGTTTTATACCATTTTGTGATTTTCGAAAAAACTTGTTAACATAAAAACACCAAAGTGCTTAGAATAGCTTCAAATCGCATTTGGAGACGTTTTAGACCATTTTGTGATTTTCGAAAAAACTCGTTAACATAAAAACATCAAAGTGCTTAAAATACCTTAAAATCGCATTTAGAGACGTTTTATAACATTTTGTGATTTTGGAAAAAACTTGTTAACATAAAAACACCAAAGTGCTTAGAATAGCTTCAAATCGCATTTGGAGACGTTTTAGACCATTTTGTGATTTTCGAAAAAACTTGTTAACATAAAAACACCAAATTGCTTAGAATAGCTTCAATTCGCATTTGGAGACGTTTTACACCATTTTGTAATTTTCTAAAAAAGTTGTTAACATAAAAACATCAAAGTGCTTAAAATCACAATAGAAACCGTTTTAGACCATTTTGAGCATTTCGATAAAACTTTTCACACAAAAACATCAAAGAGCACAAAATAGCTTAATATCGTATTTAAAAACGTTTTTGACCATTTTGAGCATTTCGACAAAAATTATTCACACAAAACAGCAAAGTGTACAGAATAGCTTCAAATCGCATTTGGAGACGTTTTAGACCATTTTGTGATTTTCGAAAAAACTTGTAAACATAAAATCACCAAAGTCCTTAGAAAATCTTCAAATCGCATTTGGAGACGTTTTATACCATTTTGTGATTTTCGAAAAAACTTGTTAACATAAAAACACCAAAGTGCTTAGAATAGCTTCAAATCGCATTTGTAGACTTTTTAGACCATTTTGTGATTTTCGAAAAAACTTGTTAACATAAAAACACCAAAGTGCTTAGAATACCTTAAAATCGCATTTGGAGACATTTTAGACAATTTTGTGATTTTCGAAAAAACTTGTTAGCATAAAAACACAAAAGTGCTTAGAATAGCTTCAAATCGCATTTGGAGACGTTTTAGACCATTTTGTGATTTTCGAAATAACTCGCTACCATAAAAACACCAAAGTGCTTAGAAAAGCTTCAAATCGCATTTGGAGACATTTTAGACCATTTTGTGATATTCAAAAAAACTCGTTACCATAAAAACACCAAAGTGCTTAGAATTGCTTCAAATCGCATTTGGAGACGTTTTAGACCATTTTGTGATTTTCTAAAAAAGTTGTTAACATAAAAACATCAAAGTGCTTAAAATCACATTAGAAACCGTTTTAGACCATTTTGAGCATTTCGATAAAACTTTTCACACAAAAACATCAAAGAGCACAAAATAGCTTAATATCGTATTTAAAAACGTTTTTGACCATTTTGAGCATTTCGACAAAAATTATTCACACAAAACAGCAAAGTGTACAGAATAGCTTCAAATCGCATTTGGAGACGTTTTAGACCATTTTGTGATTTTCGAAAAAACTTGTTAACATAAAAACACCAAAGTGCTTAGAAAAGCTTCAAATCGCATTTGGAGACATTTTAGACCATTTTGTGATATTCAAAAAAACTCGTTACCATAAAAACATCAAAGTGCTTAAAATCACAATAGAAACCGTTTTAGACCATTTTGAGCATTTCGATAAAACTTTTCACACAAAAACATCAAAGAGCACAAAATAGCTTAATATCGTATTTAAAAACGTTTTTGACCATTTTGAGCATTTCGACAAAAATTATTCACACAAAACAGCAAAGTGTACAGAATAGCTTCAAATCGCATTTGGAGACGTTTTAGACCATTTTGTGATTTTCGAAAAAACTTGTAAACATAAAATCACCAAAGTCCTTAGAAAATCTTCAAATCGCATTTGGAGACGTTTTATACCATTTTGTGATTTTCGAAAAAACTTGTTAACATAAAAACACCAAAGTGCTTAGAATACCTTAAAATCGCATTTGGAGACATTTTAGACAATTTTGTGATTTTCGAAAAAACTTGTTAGCATAAAAACACAAAAGTGCTTAGAATAGCTTCAAATCGCATTTGGAGACGTTTTAGACCATTTTGTGATTTTCGAAATAACTCGCTACCATAAAAACACCAAAGTGCTTAGAAAAGCTTCAAATCGCATTTGGAGACATTTTAGACCATTTTGTGATATTCAAAAAAACTCGTTACCATAAAAACACCAAAGTGCTTAGAATTGCTTCAAATCGCATTTGGAGACGTTTTAGACCATTTTGTGATTTTCTAAAAAAGTTGTTAACATAAAAACATCAAAGTGCTTAAAATCACATTAGAAACCGTTTTAGACCATTTTGAGCATTTCGATAAAACTTTTCACACAAAAACATCAAAGAGCACAAAATAGCTTAATATCGTATTTAAAAACGTTTTTGACCATTTTGAGCATTTCGACAAAAATTATTCACACAAAACAGCAAAGTGTACAGAATAGCTTCAAATCGCATTTGGAGACGTTTTAGACCATTTTGTGATTTTCGAAAAAACTTGTTAACATAAAAACACCAAAGTGCTTAGAAAAGCTTCAAATCGCATTTGGAGACATTTTAGACCATTTTGTGATATTCAAAAAAACTCGTTACCATAAAAACACCAAAGTGCTTAGAATTGCTTCAAATCGCATTTGGAGACGTTTTAGACCATTTTGTGATTTTCTAAAAAAGTTGTTAACATAAAAACATCAAAGTGCTTAAAATCACATTAGAAACCGTTTTAGACCATTTTGAGCATTTCGATAAAACTTTTCACACAAAAACATCAAAGAGCACAAAATAGCTTAATATCGTATTTAAAAACGTTTTTGACCATTTTGAGCATTTCGACAAAAATTATTCACACAAAACAGCAAAGTGCTTAGAATAGCTTCAAATCGCATTTGGAGACGTTTTAGACCATTTTGTGACTTTCGAAAAAACTTGTTAACAAAAAAACATCAAAGTGTACAGAATAGCTTCAAATCGCATTTTGAGACATTTTAGACCCTTTTGTGATTTTCGAAAAAACTTGGTTACACAAAAACACCAAAGTGCTTAAAATAGCTTCAAATCGCATTTGGAGACGTTTTAGACCAATTTGTGATTTTCGAAAAAACTTGTTAACATAAAAACACCAAAGTGTTTAGAATAGCTTCAAATCACATTTGGAGACGTTTTAGACCATTTTGTGATTTTCGAAAAAACTTGTTAACATAAAAACACCAAAGTGCTTAAAATCACATTAGAAACCGTTTTAGACCATTTTGAGCATTTCGATAAAACTTTTCACACAAAAACATCAAAGAGCACAAAATAGCTTAATATCGTATTTAAAAACGTTTTTGACCATTTTGAGCATTTCGACAAAAATTATTCTCACAAAACAGCAAAGTGTACAGAATAGCTTCAAATCGCATTTGGAGACGTTTTAGACCATTTTGTGATTTTCGAAAAAACTTGTTAACATAAAAGAACACCAAATTGCTTAGAATAGCTTAAAATCGCATTTGGAGACGTTTTACACCATTTTGTGATTTTCGAAAAAACTTGTTAACATAAAAACACCAAATTGCTTAGAATAGCTTCAAATCGCATTTGGAGACGTTTTACACCATTTTGTGATTTTCGAAAAAACTTGTTAACATAAAAACACCAAAGTGCTTAGAATAGCTTCAAATCGCATTTGGAGACGTTTTAGACCATTTTGTGACTTTCGAAAAAACTTGTTAACAAAAAAAACATCAAAGTGTACAGAATAGCTTCAAATCGCATTTTGAGACATTTTAGACCCTTTTGTGATTTTCGAAAAAACTTGGTTACACAAAAACACCAAAGTGCTTAAACTAGCTTCAAATCGCATTTGGAGACGTTTTAGACCAATTTGTGATTTTCGAAAAAACTTGTTAACATAAAAACACCAAAGTGTTTAGAATAGCTTCAAATCACATTTGGAGACGTTTTAGACCATTTTGTGATTTTCGAAAAAACTTGTTAACATAAAAACACCAAAGTGCTTAGAAAAGCTTCAAATCGCATTTGGAGACATTTTAGACCATTTTGTGATATTCAAAAAAACTCGTTACCATAAAAACACCAAAGTGCTTAGAATAGCTTCAAATCGCATTTGGAGACGTTTTACACCATTTTGTAATTTTCTAAAAAAGTTGTTAACATAAAAACATCAAAGTGCTTAAAATCACATTAGAAACCGTTTTAGACCATTTTGAGCATTTCGATAAAACTTTTCACACAAAAACATCAAAGAGCACAAAATAGCTTAATATAGTATTAAAAAACGTTTTTGACCATTTTGAGCATTTTGACAAAAAATATTCACACAAAACAGCAAAGTGTACAGAATAGCTTCAAATCGCATTTGGAGACGTTTTAGACCATTTTGTGATTTTCGAAATAACTCGTTACCATAAAAACACTAAAGTGCTTAGAAAAGCTTCAAATCGCATTTGGAGAAATTTTAGACCATTTTGTGATATTCAAAAAAACTCGTTACCATAAAAACACCAAAGTGCTTAGAATTACTTCAAATCGCATTTGGAGACGTTTTAGACCATTTTGTGATTTTCTAAAAAAGTTGTTAACATAAAAACATCAAAGTGCTTAAAATCACATTAGAAACCGTTTTAGACCATTTTGAGCATTTCGATAAAACTTTTCACACAAAAACATCAAAGAGCACAAAATAGCTTAATATCGTATTTAAAAACGTTTTTGACCACTTTGAGCATTTCGACAAAAATTATTCACACAAAACAGCAAAGTGTACAGAATAGCTTCAAATCGCATTTGGAGACGTTTTAGACCATTTTGTGATTTTCGAAAAAACTTGTTAACATAAAAACACCAAAGTGCTTACAATAGCTTCAAATCGCATTTGTAGACGTTTTAGACCATTTTGTGATTTTCGAAAAAACTTGTTAACATAAAAACACCAAAGTGCTTAGAATACCTTAAAATCGCATTTGGAGACGTTTTATACCATTTTGTGATTTTCGAAAAAACTTGTTAACATAAAAACACCAAAGTGCTTAGAATTGCTTCAAATCGCATTTGGAGACGTTTTAGACCATTTTGTGATTTTCTAAAAAAGTTGTTAACATAAAAACATCAAAGTTCTTAAAATCATTTCATTAGAAACCGTTTTAGACCATTTTGAGCATTTCGATAAAACTTTTCACACAAAAACATCAAAGAACACAAAATAGCTTAATATAGTATTTAAAAACGTTTTTGACCATTTTGAGCATTTTGACAAAAATTATTCACACAAAACAGCAAAGTGTACAGAATAGCTTCAAATCGCATTTGGAGACGTTTTAGACCATTTTGTGATTTTCGAAAAAACTTGTTAACATAAAAACACCAAATTGCTTAGAATAGCTTAAAATCGTATTTGGAGAAGTTTTACACCATTTTGTGATTTTCGAAAAAACTTGTTAACATAAAAACACCAAAGTGCTTAGAATAGCTTCAAATCGCATTTGGAGACGTTTTACACCATTTTGTGATTTTCGAAAAAACTTGTTAACATAAAAACACCAAAGTGCTTAGAATAGCTTCAAATCGCATTTGGAGACGTTTTAGACCATTTTGTGACTTTCGAAAAAACTTGTTAACAAAAAAACATCAAAGTGTACAGAATAGCTTCAAATCGCATTTTGAGACATGTTAACAAAAAAACATCAAAGTGTACAGAATAGCTTCAAATCGCATTTTGAGACATTTTAGACCCTTTTGTGATTTTCGAAAAAACTTGGTTACACAAAAACACCAAAGTGCTTAAAATAGCTTCAAATCGCATTTGGAGACGTTTTAGACCAATTTGTGATTTTCGAAAAAACTTGTTAACATAATAACACCAAAGTGCTTAGAATAGCTTCAAATCGCATTTGGAGACGTTTTACACCATTTTGTGATTTTCGAAAAAACTTGTTAACATAAAAACACCAAAGTGCTTAGAATAGCTTCAAATCGCATTTGGAGACGTTTTAGACCATTTTGTGATATTCAAAAAAACTCGTTACCATAAAAACACCAAAGTGTATAGAATTGCTTCAAATCGCATTTGGAGACGTTTTAGACCATTTTGTGATTTTCTAAAAAAGTTGTTAACATAAAAACATCAAAGTGCTTAAAATCACATTAGAAACCGTTTTAGACCATTTTGAGCATTTCGATAAAACTTTTCACACAAAAACATCAAAGAGCACAAAATAGCTTAATATCGTATTTAAAAACGTTTTTGACCATTTTGAGCATTTCGACAAAAATTATTCACACAAAACAGCAAAGTGTACAGAATAGCTTCAAATCGCATTTGGAGACGTTTTAGACCATTTTGTGATTTTCGAAAAAACTTGTTAACATAAAAACACCAAAGTGCTTAGAATACCTTAAAATCGCATTTGGAGACGTTTTATACCATTTTGTGATTTTCGAAAAAACTTGTTAACATAAAAACACCAAAGTGCTTAGAATTGCTTCAAATCGCATTTGGAGACGTTTTATACCATTTTGTGATTTTCGAAAAAACTTGTTAACATAAAAGCACCAAAGTGCTTAGAATTGCTTCAAATCGCATTTGGAGACGTTTTAGACCATTTTGTGATTTTCTAAAAAAGTTGTTAACATAAAAACATCAAAGTGCTTAAAATCACATTAGAAACTGTTTTAGACCATTTTGAGCATTTCGATAAAACTTTTCACACAAAAACATCAAAGAACACAAAATAGCTTAATATAGTATTTAAAAACGTTTTTGACCATTTTGAGCATTTCAACAAAAATTATTCACACAAAACAGCAAAGTGTACAGAATAGCTTCAAATCGCATTTGGAGACGTTTTAGACCATTTTGTGATTTTCGAAAAAACTTGTTAACATAAAAACACCAAATTGCTTAGAATAGCTTAAAATCGTATTTGGAGAAGTTTTACACCATTTTGTGATTTTCGAAAAAACTTGTTAACATAAAAACACCAAAGTGCTTAGAATAGCTTCAAATCGCATTTGGAGACGTTTTACACCATTTTGTGATTTTCGAAAAAACTTGTTAACATAAAAACACCAAAGTGCTTAGAATAGCTTCAAATCGCATTTGGAGACGTTTTAGACCATTTTGTGACTTTCGAAAAAACTTGTTAACAAAAAAACATCAAAGTGTACAGAATAGCTTCAAATCGCATTTTGAGACATTTTAGACCCTTTTGTGATTTTCGAAAAAACTTGGTTACACAAAAACACCAAAGTGCTTAAAATAGCTTCAAATCGCATTTGGAGACGTTTTAGACCAATTTGTGATTTTCGAAAAAACTTGTTAACATAATAACACCAAAGTGCTTAGAATAGCTTCAAATCGCATTTTGTGACATTTTCGACCATTTTGTGATTTTCGAAAAAACTTGTTAACATAAAAACACCAAATTGCTTAGAATAGCTTAAAATCGCATTTGGAGACGTTTTATACCATTTTGTGATTTTCGAAAAAACTTGTTAACATAAAAACACCAAAGTGCTTAGAATAGCTTCAAATCGCATTTGTAGACGTTTTAGACCATTTTGTGATTTTCGAAAAAACTTGTTAACATAAAATCACCAAAGTGCTTAGAATACCTTAAAATCGCATTTGGAGACGTTTTATACCATTTTGTGATTTTCGAAAAAACTTGTTAACATAAAAACACCAAAGTGCTTAGAATTGCTTCAAATCGCATTTGGAGACGTTTTAGACCATTTTGTGATTTTCTAAAAAAGTTGTTAACATAAAAACATCAAAGTTCTTAAAATCATTTCATTAGAAACCGTTTTAGACCATTTTGAGCATTTCGATAAAACTTTTCACACAAAAACATCAAAGAACACAAAATAGCTTAATATAGTATTTAAAAACGTTTTTGACCATTTTGAGCATTTTGACAAAATTATTCACACAAAACAGCAAAGTGTACAGAATAGCTTCAAATCGCATTTGGAGACGTTTTAGACCATTTTGTGATTTTCGAAAAAACTTGTAAACATAAAAACACCAAAGTGCTTAGAAAATCTTCAAATCGCATTTGGAGACGTTTTATACCATTTTGTGATTTTCGAAAAAACTTGTTAACATAAAAACACCAAAGTGCTTAGAAGAGCTTCAAATCGCATTTGTAGACGTTTTAGACCATTTTGTGATTTTCGAAAAAACTTGTTAACATAAAAACACCAAAGTGCTTAGAATACCTTAAAATCGCATTTGGAGACATTTTAGACCATTTTGTGATTTTCGAAAAAACTTGTTAACATAAAAACACAAAAGTGCTTAGAATAGCTTCAAATCGCATTTGGAGACGTTTTAGACCATTTTGTGATTTTCGAAAAAACTTGTTAACATAAAAACACGAAATTGCTTAGAATAGCTTCAAATCGCATTTGGAGACGTTTTACACCATTTTGTAATTTTCTAAAAAAGTTGTTAACATAAAAACATCAAAGTGCTTAAAATCACATTAGAAACCGTTTTAGACCATTTTGAGCATTTCGATAAAACTTTTCACACAAAAACATCAAAGAGCACAAAATAGCTTAATATCGTATTTAAAAACGTTTTTGACCATTTTGAGCATTTCGACAAAAATTATTCTCACAAAACAGCAAAGTGTACAGAATAGCTTCAAATCGCATTTGGAGACGTTTTAGACCATTTTGTGATTTTCGAAAAAACTTGTTAACATAAAAACACCAAATTGCTTAGAATAGCTTAAAATCGCATTTGGAGACGTTTTACACCATTTTGTGATTTTCGAAAAAACTTGTTAACATAAAAACACCAAAGTGCTTAGAATAGCTTCAAATCGCATTTGGAGACGTTTTACACCATTTTGTGATTTTCGATAAAACTTGTTAACATAAAAACACCAAAGTGCTTAGAATAGCTTCAAATCGCATTTGGAGACTTTTTAGACCATTTTGTGACTTTCGAAAAAACTTGTTAACAAAAAAACATCAAAGTGTACAGAATAGCTTCAAATCGCATTTTGAGACATTTTAGACCCTTTTGTGATTTTCGAAAAAACTTGGTTACACAAAAACACCAAAGTGCTTAAAATAGCTTCAAATCGCATTTGGAGACGTTTTAGACCAATTTGTGATTTTCGAAAAAACTTGTTAACATAAAAACACCAAAGTGTTTAGAATAGCTTCAAATCACATTTGGAGACGTTTTAGACCATTTTGTGATTTTCGAAAAAACTTGTTAACATAAAAACACCAAAGTGCTTAGAAAAGCTTCAAATCGCATTTGGAGACATTTTAGACCATTTTGTGAATTTCGAAAAAACTTGTTAACATAAAAACACCAAAGTGCTTAAAATCACATTAGAAACCGTTTTAGACCATTTTGAGCATTTCGATAAAACTTTTCACACAAAAACATCAAAGAGCACAAAATAGCTTAATATCGTATTTAAAAACGTTTTTGACCATTTTGAGCATTTCAACAAAAATTATTCACACAAAACAGCAAAGTGTACAGAATAGCTTCAAATCGCATTTGGAGACGTTTTAGACCATTTTGTGATTTTCGAAAAAACTTGTTAACATAAAAACACCAAAGTGCTTAGAATTGCTTCAAATCGCATTTGGAGACGTTTTAGACCATTTTGTAATTTTCTAAAAAAGTTGTTAACATAAAAACATCAAAGTGCTTAAAATCACATTAGAAACCGTTTTAGACCATTTTGAGCATTTCGAAAAAACTTTTCACACAAAAACATCAAAGAACACAAAATAGCTTAATATAGTATTTAAAAACGTTTTTGACCATTTTGAGCATTTTGACAAAAATTATTCACACAAAACAGCAAAGTGTACAGAATAGCTTCAAATCGCATTTGGAGACGTTTTAGACCATTTTGTGATTTTCGAAATAACTCGTTACCATAAAAACACTAAAGTGCTTAGAAAAGCTTCAAATCGCATTTGGAGAAATTTTAGACCATTTTGTGATATTCAAAAAAACTCGTTACCATAAAAACACCAAAGTGCTTAGAATTACTTCAAATCGCATTTGGAGACGTTTTAGACCATTTTGTGATTTTCTAAAAAAGTTGTTAACATAAAAACATCAAAGTGCTTAAAATCACATTAGAAACCGTTTTAGACCATTTTGAGCATTTCGATAAAACTTTTCACACAAAAACATCAAAGAGCACAAAATAGCTTAATATCGTATTTAAAAACGTTTTTGACCACTTTGAGCATTTCGACAAAAATTATTCACACAAAACAGCAAAGTGTACAGAATAGCTTCAAATCGCATTTGGAGACGTTTTAGACCATTTTGTGATTTTCGAAAAAACTTGTTAACATAAAAACACCAAAGTGCTTACAATAGCTTCAAATCGCATTTGTAGACGTTTTAGACCATTTTGTGATTTTCGAAAAAACTTGTTAACATAAAAACACCAAAGTGCTTAGAATACCTTAAAATCGCATTTGGAGACGTTTTATACCATTTTGTGATTTTCGAAAAAACTTGTTAACATAAAAACACCAAAGTGCTTAGAATTGCTTCAAATCGCATTTGGAGACGTTTTAGACCATTTTGTGATTTTCTAAAAAAGTTGTTAACATAAAAACATCAAAGTTCTTAAAATCATTTCATTAGAAACCGTTTTAGACCATTTTGAGCATTTCGATAAAACTTTTCACACAAAAACATCAAAGAACACAAAATAGCTTAATATAGTATTTAAAAACGTTTTTGACCATTTTGAGCATTTTGACAAAAATTATTCACACAAAACAGCAAAGTGTACAGAATAGCTTCAAATCGCATTTGGAGACGTTTTAGACCATTTTGTGATTTTCGAAAAAACTTGTTAACATAAAAACACCAAATTGCTTAGAATAGCTTAAAATCGTATTTGGAGAAGTTTTACACCATTTTGTGATTTTCGAAAAAACTTGTTAACATAAAAACACCAAAGTGCTTAGAATAGCTTCAAATCGCATTTGGAGACGTTTTACACCATTTTGTGATTTTCGAAAAAACTTGTTAACATAAAAACACCAAAGTGCTTAGAATAGCTTCAAATCGCATTTGGAGACGTTTTAGACCATTTTGTGACTTTCGAAAAAACTTGTTAACAAAAAAACATCAAAGTGTACAGAATAGCTTCAAATCGCATTTTGAGACATGTTAACAAAAAAACATCAAAGTGTACAGAATAGCTTCAAATCGCATTTTGAGACATTTTAGACACTTTTGTGATTTTCGAAAAAACTTGGTTACACAAAAACACCAAAGTGCTTAAAATAGCTTCAAATCGCATTTGGAGACGTTTTAGACCAATTTGTGATTTTCGAAAAAACTTGTTAACATAATAACACCAAAGTGCTTAGAATAGCTTCAAATCGCATTTGGAGACGTTTTACACCATTTTGTGATTTTCGAAAAAACTTGTTAACATAAAAACACCAAAGTGCTTAGAATAGCTTCAAATCGCATTTGGAGACGTTTTAGACCATTTTGTGATATTCAAAAAAACTCGTTACCATAAAAACACCAAAGTGCTTAGAATTGCTTCAAATCGCATTTGGAGACGTTTTAGACCATTTTGTGATTTTCTAAAAAAGTTGTTAACATAAAAACATCAAAGTGCTTAAAATCACATTAGAAACCGTTTTAGACCATTTTGAGCATTTCGATAAAACTTTTCACACAAAAACATCAAAGAGCACAAAATAGCTTAATATCGTATTTAAAAACGTTTTTGACCATTTTGAGCATTTCGACAAAAATTATTCACACAAAACAGCAAAGTGTACAGAATAGCTTCAAATCGCATTTGGAGACGTTTTAGACCATTTTGTGATTTTCGAAAAAACTTGTTAACATAAAAACACCAAAGTGCTTAGAATACCTTAAAATCGCATTTGGAGACGTTTTATACCATTTTGTGATTTTCGAAAAAACTTGTTAACATAAAAACACCAAAGTGCTTAGAATTGCTTCAAATCGCATTTGGAGACGTTTTATACCATTTTGTGATTTTCGAAAAAACTTGTTAACATAAAAGCACCAAAGTGCTTAGAATTGCTTCAAATCGCATTTGGAGACGTTTTAGACCATTTTGTGATTTTCTAAAAAAGTTGTTAACATAAAAACATCAAAGTGCTTAAAATCACATTAGAAACTGTTTTAGACCATTTTGAGCATTTCGATAAAACTTTTCACACAAAAACATCAAAGAACACAAAATAGCTTAATATAGTATTTAAAAACGTTTTTGACCATTTTGAGCATTTCAACAAAAATTATTCACACAAAACAGCAAAGTGTACAGAATAGCTTCAAATCGCATTTGGAGACGTTTTAGACCATTTTGTGATTTTCGAAAAAACTTGTTAACATAAAAACACCAAATTGCTTAGAATAGCTTAAAATCGTATTTGGAGAAGTTTTACACCATTTTGTGATTTTCGAAAAAACTTGTTAACATAAAAACACCAAAGTGCTTAGAATAGCTTCAAATCGCATTTGGAGACGTTTTACACCATTTTGTGATTTTCGAAAAAACTTGTTAACATAAAAACACCAAAGTGCTTAGAATAGCTTCAAATCGCATTTGGAGACGTTTTAGACCATTTTGTGACTTTCGAAAAAACTTGTTAACAAAAAAACATCAAAGTGTACAGAATAGCTTCAAATCGCATTTTGAGACATTTTAGACCCTTTTGTGATTTTCGAAAAAACTTGGTTACACAAAAACACCAAAGTGCTTAAAATAGCTTCAAATCGCATTTGGAGACGTTTTAGACCAATTTGTGATTTTCGAAAAAACTTGTTAACATAATAACACCAAAGTGCTTAGAATAGCTTCAAATCGCATTTTGTGACATTTTCGACCATTTTGTGATTTTCGAAAAAACTTGTTAACATAAAAACACCAAATTGCTTAGAATAGCTTAAAATCGCATTTGGAGACGTTTTATACCATTTTGTGATTTTCGAAAAAACTTGTTAACATAAAAACACCAAAGTGCTTAGAATAGCTTCAAATCGCATTTGTAGACGTTTTAGACCATTTTGTGATTTTCGAAAAAACTTGTTAACATAAAATCACCAAAGTGCTTAGAATACCTTAAAATCGCATTTGGAGACGTTTTATACCATTTTGTGATTTTCGAAAAAACTTGTTAACATAAAAACACCAAAGTGCTTAGAATTGCTTCAAATCGCATTTGGAGACGTTTTAGACCATTTTGTGATTTTCTAAAAAAGTTGTTAACATAAAAACATCAAAGTTCTTAAAATCATTTCATTAGAAACCGTTTTAGACCATTTTGAGCATTTCGATAAAACTTTTCACACAAAAACATCAAAGAACACAAAATAGCTTAATATAGTATTTAAAAACGTTTTTGACCATTTTGAGCATTTTGACAAAATTATTCACACAAAACAGCAAAGTGTACAGAATAGCTTCAAATCGCATTTGGAGACGTTTTAGACCATTTTGTGATTTTCGAAAAAACTTGTAAACATAAAAACACCAAAGTGCTTAGAAAATCTTCAAATCGCATTTGGAGACGTTTTATACCATTTTGTGATTTTCGAAAAAACTTGTTAACATAAAAACACCAAAGTGCTTAGAAGAGCTTCAAATCGCATTTGTAGACGTTTTAGACCATTTTGTGATTTTCGAAAAAACTTGTTAACATAAAAACACCAAAGTGCTTAGAATACCTTAAAATCGCATTTGGAGACATTTTAGACCATTTTGTGATTTTCGAAAAAACTTGTTAACATAAAAACACAAAAGTGCTTAGAATAGCTTCAAATCGCATTTGGAGACGTTTTAGACCATTTTGTGATTTTCGAAAAAACTTGTTAACATAAAAACACGAAATTGCTTAGAATAGCTTCAAATCGCATTTGGAGACGTTTTACACCATTTTGTAATTTTCTAAAAAAGTTGTTAACATAAAAACATCAAAGTGCTTAAAATCACATTAGAAACCGTTTTAGACCATTTTGAGCATTTCGATAAAACTTTTCACACAAAAACATCAAAGAGCACAAAATAGCTTAATATCGTATTTAAAAACGTTTTTGACCATTTTGAGCATTTCGACAAAAATTATTCTCACAAAACAGCAAAGTGTACAGAATAGCTTCAAATCGCATTTGGAGACGTTTTAGACCATTTTGTGATTTTCGAAAAAACTTGTTAACATAAAAACACCAAATTGCTTAGAATAGCTTAAAATCGCATTTGGAGACGTTTTACACCATTTTGTGATTTTCGAAAAAACTTGTTAACATAAAAACACCAAAGTGCTTAGAATAGCTTCAAATCGCATTTGGAGACGTTTTACACCATTTTGTGATTTTCGATAAAACTTGTTAACATAAAAACACCAAAGTGCTTAGAATAGCTTCAAATCGCATTTGGAGACTTTTTAGACCATTTTGTGACTTTCGAAAAAACTTGTTAACAAAAAAACATCAAAGTGTACAGAATAGCTTCAAATCGCATTTTGAGACATTTTAGACCCTTTTGTGATTTTCGAAAAAACTTGGTTACACAAAAACACCAAAGTGCTTAAAATAGCTTCAAATCGCATTTGGAGACGTTTTAGACCAATTTGTGATTTTTGAAAAAACTTGTTAACATAAAAACACCAAAGTGTTTAGAATAGCTTCAAATCACATTTGGAGACGTTTTAGACCATTTTGTGATTTTCGAAAAAACTTGTTAACATAAAAACACCAAAGTGCTTAGAAAAGCTTCAAATCGCATTTGGAGACATTTTAGACCATTTTGTGAATTTCGAAAAAACTTGTTAACATAAAAACACCAAAGTGCTTAAAATCACATTAGAAACCGTTTTAGACCATTTTGAGCATTTCGATAAAACTTTTCACACAAAAACATCAAAGAGCACAAAATAGCTTAATATCGTATTTAAAAACGTTTTTGACCATTTTGAGCATTTCAACAAAAATTATTCACACAAAACAGCAAAGTGTACAGAATAGCTTCAAATCGCATTTGGAGACGTTTTAGACCATTTTGTGATTTTCGAAAAAACTTGTTAACATAAAAACACCAAAGTGCTTAGAATTGCTTCAAATCGCATTTGGAGACGTTTTAGACCATTTTGTAATTTTCTAAAAAAGTTGTTAACATAAAAACATCAAAGTGCTTAAAATCACATTAGAAACCGTTTTAGACCATTTTGAGCATTTCGAAAAAACTTTTCACACAAAAACATCAAAGAACACAAAATAGCTTAATATAGTATTTAAAAACGTTTTTGACCATTTTGAGCATTTTGACAAAAATTATTCACACAAAACAGCAAAGTGTAAAGAATAGCTTCAAATCGCATTTTGAGACATTTTAGACAATTTTGTGATTTTCGAAAAAACTTGTTAACATAAAAACACAAAAGTGCTTAGAATAGCTTCAAATCGCATTTGGAGACGTTTTAGACCATTTTGTGATTTTCGAAAAAACTTGTTAACATAAAAACACAAAATTGCTTAGAATAGCTTCAAATCGCATTTGGAGACGTTTTACACCATTTTGTGATTTTCGAAAAAACTTGTTAACATAAAAACACCAAAGTGCTTAGAATAGCTTCAAATCGCATTTGGAGACGTTTTAGACCATTTTGTGATTTTCGAAAAAACTTGTTAACATAAAAACACCAAAGTGCTTAGAATAGCTTCAAATCGTATTTGGAGCCGTTTTAGACCATTTTGTGATTTTCGAAAAAACTTGTAAACATAAAAACACAAAAGTGCTTAGAAAAGCTTCAAATCGCATTTGGAGACGTTTTAGACCATTTTGTGATTTTCTAAAAAAGTTGTTAACATAAAAACATCAAAGTGCTTAAAATCACATTAGAAACCGTTTTAGACCATTTTGAGCATTTCGATAAAACTTTTCACACAAAAACATCAAAGAGCACAAAATAGCTTAATATCGTATTTAAAAACGTTTTTGACCATTTTGAGCATTTCGACAAAAATTATTCACACAAAACAGCAAAGTGTACAGAATAGCTTCAAATCGCATTTGGAGACGTTTTAGACCATTTTGTGATTTTCGAAAAAACTTGTTAACATAAAAACACCAAAGTGCTTAGAAAAGCTTCAAATCGCATTTGGAGACATTTTAGACCATTTTGTGATATTCAAAAAAACTCGTTACCATAAAAACACCAAAGTGCTTAGAATTGCTTCAAATCGCATTTGGAGACGTTTTAGACCATTTTGTGATTTTCTAAAAAACTTGTTAACATAAAAACACCAAAGTGCTTAGAATACCTTAAAATCGCATTTGGAGACGTTTTATACCACTTTGTGATTTTCGAAAAAACTTGTTAACATAAAAACACCAAAGTGCTTAGAATATCTTCAAATCGCATTTGGAGACGTTGTAGACCATTTTGTGATTTTCGAAAAAACGTGTTAACATAAAAACACCAAAGTGCTTAGAATTGCTTCAAATCGCATTTGGAGACGTTTTAGACCATTTTGTGATTTTCTAAAAAAGTTTTTAACATAAAAACATCAAAGTTCTTAAAATCACATTAGAAACCGTTTTAGACCATTTTGAGCATTTCGATAAAACTTTTCACATAAAAACATCAAAGAACACAAAATAGCTTAATATAGTATTTAAAAACGTTTTTGACCATTTTGAGCATTTTGACAAAAATTATTCACACAAAACAGCAAAGTGTACAGAATAGCTTCAAATCGCATTTGGAGACGTTTTAGACCATTTTGTGATTTTCGAAATAACTCGTTACCATAAAAACACCAAAGTGCTTAGAAAAGCTTCAAATCGCATTTGGAGACGTTTTAGACCAATTTGTGATTTTCGAAAAAACTTATTAACATAAAAACACCAAAGTGTTTAAAATAGCTTCAAATCACATTTGGAGACGTTTTAGACCATTTTGTGATTTTCGAAAAAACTTGTTAACATAAAAACACCAAAGTGCTTAAAATCACATTAGAAACCGTTTTAGACCATTTTGAGCATTTCGATAAAACTTTTCACACAAAAACATCAAAGAGCACAAAATAGCTTAATATCGTATTTAAAAACGTTTTTGACCATTTTGAGCATTTCGACAAAAATTATTCACACAAAACAGCAAAGTGTACAGAATAGCTTCAAATCGCATTTGGAGAGGTTTTAGACCATTTTGTGATTTTCGAAAAAAACTTTTTAACATAAAAACACCAAAGTGCTTAGAATTGCTTAAAATCGCATTTGGAGACGTTTTAGACCAATTTGTGATTTTCGAAAAAACTTGTTAACATAAAAACACCAAAGTGTTTAGAATAGCTTCAAATCACATTTGGAGACGTTTTAGACCATTTTGTGATTTTCGAAAAAACTTGTTAACATAAAAACACCAAAGTGCTTAGAAAAGCTTCAAATCGCATTTGGAGATATTTTAGACCATTTTGTGATTTTCGAAAAAACTTGTTAACATAAAAACACCAAAGTGCTTAAAATCACATTAGAAACCGTTTTAGACCATTTTGAGCATTTCGATAAAACTTTTCACACAAAAACATCAAAGAGCACAAAATAGCTTAATATCGTATTTAAAAACGTTTTTGACCATTTTGAGCATTTCAACAAAAATTATTCACACAAAACAGCAAAGTGTACAGAATAGCTTCAAATAGCATTTGGAGACGTTTTAGACCATTTTGTGATTTTCGAAAAAACTTGTTAACATAAAAACACCAAAGTGCTTAGAATTGCTTCAAATTGCATTTGGAGACGTTTTAGACCATTTTGTAATTTTCTAAAAAAGTTGTTAACATAAAAACATCAAAGTGCTTAAAATCACATTAGAAACCGTTTTAGACCATTTTGAGCATTTCGAAAAAACTTTTCACACAAAAACATCAAAGAACACAAAATAGCTTAATATAGTATTTAAAAACGTTTTTGACCATTTTGAGCATTTTGACAAAAATTATTCACACAAAACAGCAAAGTGTACAGAATAGCTTCAAATCGCATTTTGAGACATTTTAGACCATTTTGTGATTTTCGAAAAAACTTGTTAACATAAAAACACAAAAGTGCTTAGAATAGCTTCAAATCGCATTTGGAGACGTTTTAGACCATTTTGTGATTTTCGAAAAAACTTGTTAACATAAAAACACAAAATTGCTTAGAATAGCTTCAAATCGCATTTGGAGACGTTTTACACCATTTTGTGATTTTCGAAAAAACTTGTTAACATAAAAACACCAAAGTGCTTAGAATAGCTTCAAATCGCATTTGGAGACGTTTTAGACCATTTTGTGATTTTCGAAAAAACTTGTTAACATAAAAACACCAAAGTGCTTAGAATAGCTTCAAATCGTATTTGGAGCCGTTTTAGACCATTTTGTGATTTTCGAAAAAACTTGTAAACATAAAAACACCAACGTGCTTAGAAAAGCTTCAAATCGCATTTGGAGACATTTTAGACCATTTTGTGATATTCAAAAAAACTCGTTACCATAAAAACACCAAAGTGCTTAGAATTGCTTCAAATCGCATTTGGAGACGTTTTAGACCATTTTGTGATTTTCTAAAAAAGTTGTTAACATAAAAACATCAAAGTGTACAGAATAGCTTCAAATCGCATTTTGAGACATTTTAGACCCTTTTGTGATTTTCGAAAAAACTTGGTTACACAAAAACACCAAAGTGCTTAAAATAGCTTCAAATCGCATTTGGAGACGTTTTAGACCAATTTGTGATTTTCGAAAAAACTTGTTAACATAAAAACACCAAAGTGTTTAGAATAGCTTCAAATCACATTTGGAGACGTTTTAGACCATTTTGTGATTTTCGAAAAAACTTGTTAACATAAAAACACCAAAGTGCTTAGAATACATTAAAATCGCATTTGGAGACGTTTTATACCACTTTGTGATTTTCGAAAAAACTTGTTAACATAAAAACACCAAAGTGCTTAGAATAGCTTCAAATCGCATTTGGAGACGTTGTAGACCATTTTGTGATTTTCGAAAAAACGTGTTAACATAAAAACACCAAAGTGCTTAGAATTGCTTCAAATCGCATTTGGAGACGTTTTAGACCATTTTGTGATTTTCTAAAAAAGTTTTTAACATAAAAACATCAAAGTTCTTAAAATCACATTAGAAACCGTTTTAGACCATTTTGAGCATTTCGATAAAACTTTTCACATAAAAACATCAAAGAACACAAAATAGCTTAATATAGTATTTAAAACCGTTTTTGACCATTTTGAGCATTTTGACAAAAATTATTCACACAAAACAGCAAAGTGTACAGAATAGCTTCAAATCGCATTTGGAGACGTTTTAGACCATTTTGTGATTTTCGAAAAAACTTGTAAACATAAAAACACAAAAGTGCTTAGAAAAGCTTCAAATCGCATTTGGAGACATTTTAGACCATTTTGTGATTTTCGAAAAAACTTGTTAACATAAAAACACAAAAGTGCTTAGAATAGCTTCAAATCGCATTTGGAGACGTTTTAGACCATTTTGTGATTTTCGAAAAAACTTGTTAACATAAAAACACCAAATTGCTTAGAATAGCTTCAAATCGCATTTGGAGACGTTTTACACCAATTTGTAATTTTCTAAAAAAGTTGTTAACATAAAAACATCAAAGTGCTTAAAATCACATTAGAAACCGTTTTAGACCATTTTGAGCATTTCGATAAAACTTTTCACACAAAAACATCAAAGAGCACAAAATAGCTTAATATAGTATTTAAAAACGTTTTTGACCATTTTGAGCATTTTGACAAAAATTATTCACACAAAACAGCAAAGTGTACAGAATAGCTTCAAATCGCATTTGGAGACGTTTTAGACCATTTTGTGATTTTCGAAATAACTCGTTACCATAAAAACACCAAAGTGCTTAGAAAAGCTTCAAATCGCATTTGGAGACATTTTAGACCATTTTGTGATATTCAAAAAAACTCGTTACCATAAAAACACCAAAGTGCTTAGAATTGCTTCAAATCGCATTTGGAGACGTTTTAGACCATTTTGTGATTTTCTAAAAAAGTTGTTAACATAAAAACATCAAAGTGCTTAAAATCACATTAGAAACCGTTTTAGACCATTTTGAGCATTTCGATAAAACTTTTCACACAAAAACATAAAAGAGCACAAAATAGCTTAATATCGTATTTAAAAACGTTTTTGACCATTTTGAGCATTTCGACAAAAATTATTCACACAAAACAGCAAAGTGTACAGAATAGCTTCAAATCGCATTTGGAGACGTTTTAGACCATTTTGTGATTTTCGAAAAAACTTGTTAACATAAAAACACCAATGTGCTTAGAAAAGCTTCAAATCGCATTTGGAGACATTTTAGACCATTTTGTGATATTCAAAAAAACTCGTTACCATAAAAACACCAAAGTGCTTAGAATTGCTTCAAATCGCATTTGGAGACGTTTTAGACCATTTTGTGATTTTCTAAAAAAGTTGTTAACATAAAAACATCAAAGTGCTTAAAATCACATTAGAAACCGTTTTAGACCATTTTGAGCATTTCGATAAAACTTTTCACACAAAAACATCAAAGAGCACAAAATAGCTTAATATCGTATTTAAAAACGTTTTTGACCATTTTGAGCATTTCGACAAAAATTATTCACACAAAACAGCAAAGTGCTTAGAATAGCTTCAAATCGCATTTGGAGACGTTTTAGACCATTTTGTGACTTTCGAAAAAACTTGTTAACAAAAAAACATCAAAGTGTACAGAATAGCTTCAAATCGCATTTTGAGACATTTTAGACCCTTTTGTGATTTTCGAAAAAACTTGGTTACACAAAAACACCAAAGTGCTTAAAATAGCTTCAAATCGCATTTGGAGACGTTTTAGACCAATTTGTGATTTTCGAAAAAACTTGTTAACATAAAAACACCAAAGTGTTTAGAATAGCTTCAAATCACATTTGGAGACGTTTTAGACCATTTTGTGATTTTCGAAAAAACTTGTTAACATAAAAACACCAAAGTGCTTAAAATCACATTAGAAACCGTTTTAGACCATTTTGAGCATTTCGATAAAACTTTTCACACAAAAACATCAAAGAGCACAAAATAGCTTAATATCGTATTTAAAAACGTTTTTGACCATTTTGAGCATTTCGACAAAAATTATTCTCACAAAACAGCAAAGTGTACAGAATAGCTTCAAATCGCATTTGGAGACGTTTTAGACCATTTTGTGATTTTCGAAAAAACTTGTTAACATAAAAGAACACCAAATTGCTTAGAATAGCTTAAAATCGCATTTGGAGACGTTTTACACCATTTTGTGATTTTCGAAAAAACTTGTTAACATAAAAACACCAAATTGCTTAGAATAGCTTCAAATCGCATTTGGAGACGTTTTACACCATTTTGTGATTTTCGAAAAAACTTGTTAACATAAAAACACCAAAGTGCTTAGAATAGCTTCAAATCGCATTTGGAGACGTTTTAGACCATTTTGTGACTTTCGAAAAAACTTGTTAACAAAAAAAACATCAAAGTGTACAGAATAGCTTCAAATCGCATTTTGAGACATTTTAGACCCTTTTGTGATTTTCGAAAAAACTTGGTTACACAAAAACACCAAAGTGCTTAAACTAGCTTCAAATCGCATTTGGAGACGTTTTAGACCAATTTGTGATTTTCGAAAAAACTTGTTAACATAAAAACACCAAAGTGTTTAGAATAGCTTCAAATCACATTTGGAGACGTTTTAGACCATTTTGTGATTTTCGAAAAAACTTGTTAACATAAAAACACCAAAGTGCTTAGAAAAGCTTCAAATCGCATTTGGAGACATTTTAGACCATTTTGTGATATTCAAAAAAACTCGTTACCATAAAAACACCAAAGTGCTTAGAATAGCTTCAAATCGCATTTGGAGACGTTTTACACCATTTTGTAATTTTCTAAAAAAGTTGTTAACATAAAAACATCAAAGTGCTTAAAATCACATTAGAAACCGTTTTAGACCATTTTGAGCATTTCGATAAAACTTTTCACACAAAAACATCAAAGAGCACAAAATAGCTTAATATAGTATTAAAAAACGTTTTTGACCATTTTGAGCATTTTGACAAAAATTATTCACACAAAACAGCAAAGTGTACAGAATAGCTTCAAATCGCATTTGGAGACGTTTTAGACCATTTTGTGATTTTCGAAATAACTCGTTACCATAAAAACACCAAAGTGCTTAGAATTGCTTCAAATCGCATTTGGAGACGTTTTAGACCATTTTGTGATTTTCGAAAAAACTTGTTAACATAAAAACACCAACGTGCTTAGAATAGCTTCAAATCGCATTTGGAGACGTTTTACACCATTTTGTGATTTTCGAAAAAACTTGTTAACATAAAAACATCAAAGTGCTTAAAATCACATTAGAAACCGTTTTAGACCATTTTGAGCATTTCGATAAAACTTTTCACACAAAAACATCAAAGAACACAAAATAGCTTAATATAGTATTTAAAAACGTTTTTGACCATTTTGAGCATTTCAACAAAAATTATTCACACAAAACAGCAAAGTGTACAGAATAGCTTCAAATCGCATTTGGAGACGTTTTAGACCATTTTGTGATTTTCGAAAAAACTTGTTAACATAAAAACACCAAATTGCTTAGAATAGCTTAAAATCGTATTTGGAGAAGTTTTACACCATTTTGTGATTTTCGAAAAAACTTGTTAACATAAAAACACCAAAGTGCTTAGAATAGCTTCAAATCGCATTTGGAGACGTTTTACACCATTTTGTGATTTTCGAAAAAACTTGTTAACATAAAAACACCAAAGTGCTTAGAATAGCTTCAAATCGCATTTGGAGACGTTTTAGACCATTTTGTGACTTTCGAAAAAACTTGTTAACAAAAAAACATCAAAGTGTACAGAATAGCTTCAAATCGCATTTTGAGACATTTTAGACCCTTTTGTGATTTTCGAAAAAACTTGGTTACACAAAAACACCAAAGTGCTTAAAATAGCTTCAAATCGCATTTGGATACGTTTTAGACCAATTTGTGATTTTCGAAAAAACTTGTTAACATAAAAACACCAAAGTGTTTAGAATAGCTTCAAATCACATTTGGAGACGTTTTAGACCATTTTGTGATTTTCGAAAAAACTTGTTAACATAAAAACACCAAAGTGCTTAAAATCACATTAGAAACCGTTTTAGACCATTTTGAGCATTTCGATAAAACTTTTCACACAAAAACATCAAAGAGCACAAAATAGCTTAATATCGTATTTAAAAACGTTTTTGACCATTTTGAGCATTTCGACAAAAATTATTCTCACAAAACAGCAAAGTGTACAGAATAACTTCAAATCGCATTTGGAGACGTTTTAGACCATTTTGTGATTTTCGAAAAAACTTGTTAACATAAAAACACCAAATTGCTTAGAATAGCTTAAAATCGTATTTGGAGAAGTTTTACACCATTTTGTGATTTTCGAAAAAACTTGTTAACATAAAAACACCAAAGTGCTTAGAATAGCTTCAAATCGCATTTGGAGACGTTTTACACCATTTTGTGATTTTCGAAAAAACTTGTTAACATAAAAACACCAAAGTGCTTAGAATAGCTTCAAATCGCATTTGGAGACGTTTTAGACCATTTTGTGACTTTCGAAAAAACTTGTTAACAAAAAAACATCAAAGTGTACAGAATAGCTTCAAATCGTATTTTTAGACATTTTAGACCCTTTTGTGATTTTCGAAAAAACTTGGTTACACAAAAACACCAAAGTGCTTAAAATAGCTTCAAATCGCATTTGGAGACGTTTTAGACCAATTTGTGATTTTCGAAAAAACTTGTTAACATAATAACACCAAAGTGCTTAGAATAGCTTCAAATCGCATTTTGTGACATTTTCGACCATTTTGTGATTTTCGAAAAAACTTGTTAACATAAAAACACCAAATTGCTTAGAATAGCTTAAAATCGCATTTGGAGACGTTTTATACCATTTTGTGATTTTCGAAAAAACTTGTTAACATAAAAACACCAAAGTGCTTAGAATAGCTTCAAATCGCATTTGTAGACGTTTTAGACCATTTTGTGATTTTCGAAAAAACTTGTTAACATAAAAACACCAAAGTGCTTAGAATACCTTAAAATCTCATTTGGAGACGTTTTATACCATTTTGTGATTTTCGAAAAAACTTGTTAACATAAAAACACCAAAGTGCTTAGAATTGCTTCAAATCGCATTTGGAGACGTTTTATACCATTTTGTGGTTTTCGAAAAAACTTGTTAACATAAAAACACCAAAGTGCTTAGAATACCTTAAAATCGCATTTGGAGAGGTTTTATACCATTTTGTGATTTTCGAAAAAACTTGTTAACATAAAAACACCAAAGTGCTTAGAATTGCTTCAAATCGCATTTGGAGACGTTTTAGACCATTTTGTGATTTTCTAAAAAAGTTGTTAACATAAAAACATCAAAGTTCTTAAAATCATTTCATTAGAAACCGTTTTAGACCATTTTGAGCATTTCGATAAAACTTTTCACACAAAAACATCAAAGAACACAAAATAGCTTAATATAGTATTTAAAAACGTTTTTGACCATTTTGAGCATTTTGACAAAATTATTCACACAAAACAGCAAAGTGTACGGAATAGCTTCAAATCGCATTTGGAGACGTTTTAGACCATTTTGTGATTTTCGAAAAAACTTGTAAACATAAAAACACCAAAGTGCTTAGAAAATCTTCAAATCGCATTTGGAGACGTTTTATACCATTTTGTGATTTTCGAAAAAACTTGTTAACATAAAAACACCAAAGTGCTTAGAATAGCTTCAAATCGCATTTGTAGACGTTTTAGACCATTTTGTGATTTTCGAAAAAACTTGTTAACATAAAAACACCAAAGTGCTTAGAATACCTTAAAATCGCATTTGGAGACATTTTAGACCATTTTGTGATTTTAGAAAAAACTTGTTAACATAAAAACACGAAATTGCTTAGAATAGCTTCAAATCGCATTTGGAGACGTTTTACACCATTTTGTAATTTTCTAAAAAAGTTGTTAACATAAAAACATCAAAGTGCTTAAAATCACATTAGAAACCGTTTTAGACCATTTTGAGCATTTCGATAAAACTTTTCACACAAAAACATCAAAGAGCACAAAATAGCTTAATATCGTATTTAAAAACGTTTTTGACCATTTTGAGCATTTCGACAAAAATTATTCTCACAAAACAGCAAAGTGTACAGAATAGCTTCAAATCGCATTTGGAGACGTTTTAGACCATTTTGTGATTTTCGAAAAAACTTGTTAACATAAAAACACCAAATTGCTTAGAATAGCTTAAAATCGCATTTGGAGACGTTTTACACCATTTTGTGATTTTCGAAAAAACTTGTTAACATAAAAAACCAAAGTGCTTAGAATAGCTTCAAATCGCATTTGGAGACGTTTTACACCATTTTGTGATTTTCGATAAAACTTGTTAACATAAAAACACCAAAGTGCTTAGAATAGCTTCAAATCGCATTTGGAGACTTTTTAGACCATTTTGTGACTTTCGAAAAAACTTGTTAACAAAAAAACATCAAAGTGTACAGAATAGCTTCAAATCGCATTTTGAGACATTTTAGACCCTTTTGTGATTTTCGAAAAAACTTGGTTACACAAAAACACCAAAGTGCTTAAAATAGCTTCAAATCGCATTTGGAGACGTTTTAGACCAATTTGTGATTTTCGAAAAAACTTGTTAACATAAAAACACCAAAGTGTTTAGAATAGCTTCAAATCACATTTGGAGACGTTTTAGACCATTTTGTGATTTTCGAAAAAACTTGTTAACATAAAAACACCAAAGTGCTTAGAAAAGCTTCAAATCGCATTTGGAGACATTTTAGACCATTTTGTGATTTTCGAAAAAACTTGTTAACATAAAAACACCAAAGTGCTTAAAATCACATTAGAAACCGTTTTAGACCATTTTGAGCATTTCGATAAAACTTTTCACACAAAAACATCAAAGAGCACAAAATAGCTTAATATCGTATTTAAAAACGTTTTTGACCATTTTGAGCATTTCAACAAAAATTATTCACACAAAACAGCAAAGTGTACAGAATAGCTTCAAATCGCATTTGGAGACGTTTTAGACCATTTTGTGATTTTCGAAAAAACTTGTTAACATAAAAACACCAAAGTGCTTAGAATTGCTTCAAATCGCATTTGGAGACGTTTTAGACCATTTTGTAATTTTCTAAAAAAGTTGTTAACATAAAAACATCAAAGTGCTTAAAATCACATTAGAAACCGTTTTAGACCATTTTGAGCATTTCGAAAAAACTTTTCACACAAAAACATCAAAGAACACAAAATAGCTTAATATAGTATTTAAAAACGTTTTTGACCATTTTGAGCATTTTGACAAAAATTATTCACACAAAACAGCAAAGTGTAAAGAATAGCTTCAAATCGCATTTTGAGACATTTTAGACAATTTTGTGATTTTCGAAAAAACTTGTTAACATAAAAACACAAAAGTGCTTAGAATAGCTTCAAATCGCATTTGGAGACGTTTTAGACCATTTTGTGATTTTCGAAAAAACTTGTTAACATAAAAACACAAAATTGCTTAGAATAGCTTCAAATCGCATTTGGAGACGTTTTACACCATTTTGTGATTTTCGAAAAAACTTGTTAACATAAAAACACCAAAGTGCTTAGAATAGCTTCAAATCGCATTTGGAGACGTTTTAGACCATTTTGTGATTTTCGAAAAAACTTGTTAACATAAAAACACCAAAGTGCTTAGAATAGCTTCAAATCGTATTTGGAGCCGTTTTAGACCATTTTGTGATTTTCGAAAAAACTTGTAAACATAAAAACACAAAAGTGCTTAGAAAAGCTTCAAATCGCATTTGGAGACGTTTTAGACCATTTTGTGATTTTCTAAAAAAGTTGTTAACATAAAAACATCAAAGTGCTTAAAATCACATTAGAAACCGTTTTAGACCATTTTGAGCATTTCGATAAAACTTTTCACACAAAAACATCAAAGAGCACAAAATAGCTTAATATCGTATTTAAAAACGTTTTTGACCATTTTGAGCATTTCGACAAAAATTATTCACACAAAACAGCAAAGTGTACAGAATAGCTTCAAATCGCATTTGGAGACGTTTTAGACCATTTTGTGATTTTCGAAAAAACTTGTTAACATAAAAACACCAAAGTGCTTAGAAAAGCTTCAAATCGCATTTGGAGACATTTTAGACCATTTTGTGATATTCAAAAAAACTCGTTACCATAAAAACACCAAAGTGCTTAGAATTGCTTCAAATCGCATTTGGAGACGTTTTAGACCATTTTGTGATTTTCTAAAAAACTTGTTAACATAAAAACACCAAAGTGCTTAGAATACCTTAAAATCGCATTTGGAGACGTTTTATACCACTTTGTGATTTTCGAAAAAACTTGTTAACATAAAAACACCAAAGTGCTTAGAATATCTTCAAATCGCATTTGGAGACGTTGTAGACCATTTTGTGATTTTCGAAAAAACGTGTTAACATAAAAACACCAAAGTGCTTAGAATTGCTTCAAATCGCATTTGGAGACGTTTTAGACCATTTTGTGATTTTCTAAAAAAGTTTTTAACATAAAAACATCAAAGTTCTTAAAATCACATTAGAAACCGTTTTAGACCATTTTGAGCATTTCGATAAAACTTTTCACATAAAAACATCAAAGAACACAAAATAGCTTAATATAGTATTTAAAAACGTTTTTGACCATTTTGAGCATTTTGACAAAAATTATTCACACAAAACAGCAAAGTGTACAGAATAGCTTCAAATCGCATTTGGAGACGTTTTAGACCATTTTGTGATTTTCGAAATAACTCGTTACCATAAAAAAACCAAAGTGCTTAGAAAAGCTTCAAATCGCATTTGGAGACGTTTTAGACCAATTTGTGATTTTCGAAAAAACTTATTAACATAAAAACACCAAAGTGTTTAAAATAGCTTCAAATCACATTTGGAGACGTTTTAGACCATTTTGTGATTTTCGAAAAAACTTGTTAACATAAAAACACCAAAGTGCTTAAAATCACATTAGAAACCGTTTTAGACCATTTTGAGCATTTCGATAAAACTTTTCACACAAAAACATCAAAGAGCACAAAATAGCTTAATATCGTATTTAAAAACGTTTTTGACCATTTTGAGCATTTCGACAAAAATTATTCACACAAAACAGCAAAGTGTACAGAATAGCTTCAAATCGCATTTGGAGAGGTTTTAGACCATTTTGTGATTTTCGAAAAAAACTTTTTAACATAAAAACACCAAAGTGCTTAGAATTGCTTAAAATCGCATTTGGAGACGTTTTAGACCAATTTGTGATTTTCGAAAAAACTTGTTAACATAAAAACACCAAAGTGTTTAGAATAGCTTCAAATCACATTTGGAGACGTTTTAGACCATTTTGTGATTTTCGAAAAAACTTGTTAACATAAAAACACCAAAGTGCTTAGAAAAGCTTCAAATCGCATTTGGAGATATTTTAGACCATTTTGTGATTTTCGAAAAAACTTGTTAACATAAAAACACCAAAGTGCTTAAAATCACATTAGAAACCGTTTTAGACCATTTTGAGCATTTCGATAAAACTTTTCACACAAAAACATCAAAGAGCACAAAATAGCTTAATATCGTATTTAAAAACGTTTTTGACCATTTTGAGCATTTCAACAAAAATTATTCACACAAAACAGCAAAGTGTACAGAATAGCTTCAAATAGCATTTGGAGACGTTTTAGACCATTTTGTGATTTTCGAAAAAACTTGTTAACATAAAAACACCAAAGTGCTTAGAATTGCTTCAAATTGCATTTGGAGACGTTTTAGACCATTTTGTAATTTTCTAAAAAAGTTGTTAACATAAAAACATCAAAGTGCTTAAAATCACATTAGAAACCGTTTTAGACCATTTTGAGCATTTCGAAAAAACTTTTCACACAAAAACATCAAAGAACACAAAATAGCTTAATATAGTATTTAAAAACGTTTTTGACCATTTTGAGCATTTTGACAAAAATTATTCACACAAAACAGCAAAGTGTACAGAATAGCTTCAAATCGCATTTTGAGACATTTTAGACCATTTTGTGATTTTCGAAAAAACTTGTTAACATAAAAACACAAAAGTGCTTAGAATAGCTTCAAATCGCATTTGGAGACGTTTTAGACCATTTTGTGATTTTCGAAAAAACTTGTTAACATAAAAACACAAAATTGCTTAGAATAGCTTCAAATCGCATTTGGAGACGTTTTACACCATTTTGTGATTTTCGAAAAAACTTGTTAACATAAAAACACCAAAGTGCTTAGAATAGCTTCAAATCGCATTTGGAGACGTTTTAGACCATTTTGTGATTTTCGAAAAAACTTGTTAACATAAAAACACCAAAGTGCTTAGAATAGCTTCAAATCGTATTTGGAGCCGTTTTAGACCATTTTGTGATTTTCGAAAAAACTTGTAAACATAAAAACACCAACGTGCTTAGAAAAGCTTCAAATCGCATTTGGAGACATTTTAGACCATTTTGTGATATTCAAAAAAACTCGTTACCATAAAAACACCAAAGTGCTTAGAATTGCTTCAAATCGCATTTGGAGACGTTTTAGACCATTTTGTGATTTTCTAAAAAAGTTGTTAACATAAAAACATCAAAGTGTACAGAATAGCTTCAAATCGCATTTTGAGACATTTTAGACCCTTTTGTGATTTTCGAAAAAACTTGGTTACACAAAAACACCAAAGTGCTTAAAATAGCTTCAAATCGCATTTGGAGACGTTTTAGACCAATTTGTGATTTTCGAAAAAACTTGTTAACATAAAAACACCAAAGTGTTTAGAATAGCTTCAAATCACATTTGGAGACGTTTTAGACCATTTTGTGATTTTCGAAAAAACTTGTTAACATAAAAACACCAAAGTGCTTAGAATACATTAAAATCGCATTTGGAGACGTTTTATACCACTTTGTGATTTTCGAAAAAACTTGTTAACATAAAAACACCAAAGTGCTTAGAATAGCTTCAAATCGCATTTGGAGACGTTGTAGACCATTTTGTGATTTTCGAAAAAACGTGTTAACATAAAAACACCAAAGTGCTTAGAATTGCTTCAAATCGCATTTGGAGACGTTTTAGACCATTTTGTGATTTTCTAAAAAAGTTTTTAACATAAAAACATCAAAGTTCTTAAAATCACATTAGAAACCGTTTTAGACCATTTTGAGCATTTCGATAAAACTTTTCACATAAAAACATCAAAGAACACAAAATAGCTTAATATAGTATTTAAAAACGTTTTTGACCATTTTGAGCATTTTGACAAAAATTATTCACACAAAACAGCAAAGTGTACAGAATAGCTTCAAATCGCATTTGGAGACGTTTTAGACCATTTTGTGATTTTCGAAAAAACTTGTAAACATAAAAACACAAAAGTGCTTAGAAAAGCTTCAAATCGCATTTGGAGACATTTTAGACCATTTTGTGATTTTCGAAAAAACTTGTTAACATAAAAACACAAAAGTGCTTAGAATAGCTTCAAATCGCATTTGGAGACGTTTTAGACCATTTTGTGATTTTCGAAAAAACTTGTTAACATAAAAACACCAAATTGCTTAGAATAGCTTCAAATCGCATTTGGAGACGTTTTACACCAATTTGTAATTTTCTAAAAAAGTTGTTAACATAAAAACATCAAAGTGCTTAAAATCACATTAGAAACCGTTTTAGACCATTTTGAGCATTTCGATAAAACTTTTCACACAAAAACATCAAAGAGCACAAAATAGCTTAATATAGTATTTAAAAACGTTTTTGACCATTTTGAGCATTTTGACAAAAATTATTCACACAAAACAGCAAAGTGTACAGAATAGCTTCAAATCGCATTTGGAGACGTTTTAGACCATTTTGTGATTTTCGAAATAACTCGTTACCATAAAAACACCAAAGTGCTTAGAAAAGCTTCAAATCGCATTTGGAGACATTTTAGACCATTTTGTGATATTCAAAAAAACTCGTTACCATAAAAACACCAAAGTGCTTAGAATTGCTTCAAATCGCATTTGGAGACGTTTTAGACCATTTTGTGATTTTCTAAAAAAGTTGTTAACATAAAAACATCAAAGTGCTTAAAATCACATTAGAAACCGTTTTAGACCATTTTGAGCATTTCGATAAAACTTTTCACACAAAAACATAAAAGAGCACAAAATAGCTTAATATCGTATTTAAAAACGTTTTTGACCATTTTGAGCATTTCGACAAAAATTATTCACACAAAACAGCAAAGTGTACAGAATAGCTTCAAATCGCATTTGGAGACGTTTTAGACCATTTTGTGATTTTCGAAAAAACTTGTTAACATAAAAACACCAATGTGCTTAGAAAAGCTTCAAATCGCATTTGGAGACATTTTAGACCATTTTGTGATATTCAAAAAAACTCGTTACCATAAAAACACCAAAGTGCTTAGAATTGCTTCAAATCGCATTTGGAGACGTTTTAGACCATTTTGTGATTTTCTAAAAAAGTTGTTAACATAAAAACATCAAAGTGCTTAAAATCACATTAGAAACCGTTTTAGACCATTTTTAGCATTTCGATAAAACTTTTCACACAAAAACTTCAAAGAGCACAAAATAGCTTAATATCGTATTTAAAAACGTTTTTGACCATTTTGAGCATTTCGACAAAAATTATTCACACAAAACAGCAAAGTGCTTAGAATAGCTTCAAATCGCATTTGGAGACGTTTTAGACCATTTTGTGACTTTCGAAAAAACTTGTTAACAAAAAAACATCAAAGTGTACAGAATAGCTTCAAATCGCATTTTGAGACATTTTAGACCCTTTTGTGATTTTCGAAAAAACTTGGTTACACAAAAACACCAAAGTGCTTAAAATAGCTTCAAATCGCATTTGGAGACGTTTTAGACCAATTTGTGATTTTCGAAAAAACTTGTTAACATAAAAACACCAAAGTGTTTAGAATAGCTTCAAATCACATTTGGAGACGTTTTAGACCATTTTGTGATTTTCGAAAAAACTTGTTAACATAAAAACACCAAAGTGCTTAAAATCACATTAGAAACCGTTTTAGACCATTTTGAGCATTTCGATAAAACTTTTCACACAAAAACATCAAAGAGCACAAAATAGCTTAATATCGTATTTAAAAACGTTTTTGACCATTTTGAGCATTTCGACAAAAATTATTCTCACAAAACAGCAAAGTGTACAGAATAGCTTCAAATCGCATTTGGAGACGTTTTAGACCATTTTGTGATTTTCGAAAAAACTTGTTAACATAAAAGAACACCAAATTGCTTAGAATAGCTTAAAATCGCATTTGGAGACGTTTTACACCATTTTGTGATTTTCGAAAAAACTTGTTAACATAAAAACACCAAATTGCTTAGAATAGCTTCAAATCGCATTTGGAGACGTTTTACACCATTTTGTGATTTTCGAAAAAACTTGTTAACATAAAAACACCAAAGTGCTTAGAATAGCTTCAAATCGCATTTGGAGACGTTTTAGACCATTTTGTGACTTTCGAAAAAACTTGTTAACAAAAAAAACATCAAAGTGTACAGAATAGCTTCAAATCGCATTTTGAGACATTTTAGACCCTTTTGTGATTTTCGAAAAAACTTGGTTACACAAAAACACCAAAGTGCTTAAACTAGCTTCAAATCGCATTTGGAGACGTTTTAGACCAATTTGTGATTTTCGAAAAAACTTGTTAACATAAAAACACCAAAGTGTTTAGAATAGCTTCAAATCACATTTGGAGACGTTTTAGACCATTTTGTGATTTTCGAAAAAACTTGTTAACATAAAAACACCAAAGTGCTTAGAAAAGCTTCAAATCGCATTTGGAGACATTTTAGACCATTTTGTGATATTCAAAAAAACTCGTTACCATAAAAACACCAAAGTGCTTAGAATAGCTTCAAATCGCATTTGGAGACGTTTTACACCATTTTGTAATTTTCTAAAAAAGTTGTTAACATAAAAACATCAAAGTGCTTAAAATCACATTAGAAACCGTTTTAGACCATTTTGAGCATTTCGATAAAACTTTTCACACAAAAACATCAAAGAGCACAAAATAGCTTAATATAGTATTAAAAAACGTTTTTGACCATTTTGAGCATTTTGACAAAAAATATTCACACAAAACAGCAAAGTGTACAGAATAGCTTCAAATCGCATTTGGAGACGTTTTAGACCATTTTGTGATTTTCGAAATAACTCGTTACCATAAAAACACTAAAGTGCTTAGAAAAGCTTCAAATCGCATTTGGAGAAATTTTAGACCATTTTGTGATATTCAAAAAAACTCGTTACCATAAAAACACCAAAGTGCTTAGAATTACTTCAAATCGCATTTGGAGACGTTTTAGACCATTTTGTGATTTTCTAAAAAAGTTGTTAACATAAAAACATCAAAGTGCTTAAAATCACATTAGAAACCGTTTTAGACCATTTTGAGCATTTCGATAAAACTTTTCACACAAAAACATCAAAGAGCACAAAATAGCTTAATATCGTATTTAAAAACGTTTTTGACCACTTTGAGCATTTCGACAAAAATTATTCACACAAAACAGCAAAGTGTACAGAATAGCTTCAAATCGCATTTGGAGACGTTTTAGACCATTTTGTGATTTTCGAAAAAACTTGTTAACATAAAAACACCAAAGTGCTTACAATAGCTTCAAATCGCATTTGTAGACGTTTTAGACCATTTTGTGATTTTCGAAAAAACTTGTTAACATAAAAACACCAAAGTGCTTAGAATACCTTAAAATCGCATTTGGAGACGTTTTATACCATTTTGTGATTTTCGAAAAAACTTGTTAACATAAAAACACCAAAGTGCTTAGAATTGCTTCAAATCGCATTTGGAGACGTTTTAGACCATTTTGTGATTTTCTAAAAAAGTTGTTAACATAAAAACATCAAAGTTCTTAAAATCATTTCATTAGAAACCGTTTTAGACCATTTTGAGCATTTCGATAAAACTTTTCACACAAAAACATCAAAGAACACAAAATAGCTTAATATAGTATTTAAAAACGTTTTTGACCATTTTGAGCATTTTGACAAAAATTATTCACACAAAACAGCAAAGTGTACAGAATAGCTTCAAATCGCATTTGGAGACGTTTTAGACCATTTTGTGATTTTCGAAAAAACTTGTTAACATAAAAACACCAAATTGCTTAGAATAGCTTAAAATCGTATTTGGAGAAGTTTTACACCATTTTGTGATTTTCGAAAAAACTTGTTAACATAAAAACACCAAAGTGCTTAGAATAGCTTCAAATCGCATTTGGAGACGTTTTACACCATTTTGTGATTTTCGAAAAAACTTGTTAACATAAAAACACCAAAGTGCTTAGAATAGCTTCAAATCGCATTTGGAGACGTTTTAGACCATTTTGTGACTTTCGAAAAAACTTGTTAACAAAAAAACATCAAAGTGTACAGAATAGCTTCAAATCGCATTTTGAGACATGTTAACAAAAAAACATCAAAGTGTACAGAAAAGCTTCAAATCGCATTTTGAGACATTTTAGACCCTTTTGTGATTTTCGAAAAAACTTGGTTACACAAAAACACCAAAGTGCTTAAAATAGCTTCAAATCGCATTTGGAGACGTTTTAGACCAATTTGTGATTTTCGAAAAAACTTGTTAACATAATAACACCAAAGTGCTTAGAATAGCTTCAAATCGCATTTGGAGACGTTTTACACCATTTTGTGATTTTCGAAAAAACTTGTTAACATAAAAACACCAAAGTGCTTAGAATAGCTTCAAATCGCATTTGGAGACGTTTTAGACCATTTTGTGATATTCAAAAAAACTCGTTACCATAAAAACACCAAAGTGCTTAGAATTGCTTCAAATCGCATTTGGAGACGTTTTAGACCATTTTGTGATTTTCTAAAAAAGTTGTTAACATAAAAACATCAAAGTGCTTAAAATCACATTAGAAACCGTTTTAGACCATTTTGAGCATTTCGATAAAACTTTTCACACAAAAACATCAAAGAGCACAAAATAGCTTAATATCGTATTTAAAAACGTTTTTGACCATTTTGAGCATTTCGACAAAAATTATTCACACAAAACAGCAAAGTGTACAGAATAGCTTCAAATCGCATTTGGAGACGTTTTAGACCATTTTGTGATTTTCGAAAAAACTTGTTAACATAAAAACACCAAAGTGCTTAGAATACCTTAAAATCGCATTTGGAGACGTTTTATACCATTTTGTGATTTTCGAAAAAACTTGTTAACATAAAAACACCAAAGTGCTTAGAATTGCTTCAAATCGCATTTGGAGACGTTTTATACCATTTTGTGATTTTCGAAAAAACTTGTTAACATAAAAGCACCAAAGTGCTTAGAATTGCTTCAAATCGCATTTGGAGACGTTTTAGACCATTTTGTGATTTTCTAAAAAAGTTGTTAACATAAAAACATCAAAGTGCTTAAAATCACATTAGAAACTGTTTTAGACCATTTTGAGCATTTCGATAAAACTTTTCACACAAAAACATCAAAGAACACAAAATAGCTTAATATAGTATTTAAAAACGTTTTTGACCATTTTGAGCATTTCAACAAAAATTATTCACACAAAACAGCAAAGTGTACAGAATAGCTTCAAATCGCATTTGGAGACGTTTTAGACCATTTTGTGATTTTCGAAAAAACTTGTTAACATAAAAACACCAAATTGCTTAGAATAGCTTAAAATCGTATTTGGAGAAGTTTTACACCATTTTGTGATTTTCGAAAAAACTTGTTAACATAAAAACACCAAAGTGCTTAGAATAGCTTCAAATCGCATTTGGAGACGTTTTACACCATTTTGTGATTTTCGAAAAAACTTGTTAACATAAAAACACCAAAGTGCTTAGAATAGCTTCAAATCGCATTTGGAGACGTTTTAGACCATTTTGTGACTTTCGAAAAAACTTGTTAACAAAAAAACATCAAAGTGTACAGAATAGCTTCAAATCGCATTTTGAGACATTTTAGACCCTTTTGTGATTTTCGAAAAAACTTGGTTACACAAAAACACCAAAGTGCTTAAAATAGCTTCAAATCGCATTTGGAGACGTTTTAGACCAATTTGTGATTTTCGAAAAAACTTGTTAACATAATAACACCAAAGTGCTTAGAATAGCTTCAAATCGCATTTTGTGACATTTTCGACCATTTTGTGATTTTCGAAAAAACTTGTTAACATAAAAACACCAAATTGCTTAGAATAGCTTAAAATCGCATTTGGAGACGTTTTAAACCATTTTGTGATTTTCGAAAAAACTTGTTAACATAAAAACACCAAAGTGCTTAGAATAGCTTCAAATCGCATTTGTAGACGTTTTAGACCATTTTGTGATTTTCGAAAAAACTTGTTAACATAAAATCACCAAAGTGCTTAGAATACCTTAAAATCGCATTTGGAGACGTTTTATACCATTTTGTGATTTTCGAAAAAACTTGTTAACATAAAAACACCAAAGTGCTTAGAATTGCTTCAAATCGCATTTGGAGACGTTTTAGACCATTTTGTGATTTTCTAAAAAAGTTGTTAACATAAAAACATCAAAGTTCTTAAAATCATTTCATTAGAAACCGTTTTAGACCATTTTGAGCATTTCGATAAAACTTTTCACACAAAAACATCAAAGAACACAAAATAGCTTAATATAGTTTTTAAAAACGTTTTTGACCATTTTGAGCATTTTGACAAAATTATTCACACAAAACAGCAAAGTGTACAGAATAGCTTCAAATCGCATTTGGAGACGTTTTAGACCATTTTGTGATTTTCGAAAAAACTTGTAAACATAAAAACACCAAAGTGCTTAGAAAATCTTCAAATCGCATTTGGAGACGTTTTATACCATTTTGTGATTTTCGAAAAAACTTGTTAACATAAAAACACCAAAGTGCTTAGAAGAGCTTCAAATCGCATTTGTAGACGTTTTAGACCATTTTGTGATTTTCGAAAAAACTTGTTAACATAAAAACACCAAAGTGCTTAGAATACCTTAAAATCGCATTTGGAGACATTTTAGACCATTTTGTGATTTTCGAAAAAACTTGTTAACATAAAAACACAAAAGTGCTTAGAATAGCTTCAAATCGCATTTGGAGACGTTTTAGACCATTTTGTGATTTTCGAAAAAACTTGTTAACATAAAAACACGAAATTGCTTAGAATAGCTTCAAATCGCATTTGGAGACGTTTTACACCATTTTGTAATTTTCTAAAAAAGTTGTTAACATAAAAACATCAAAGTGCTTAAAATCACATTAGAAACCGTTTTAGACCATTTTGAGCATTTCGATAAAACTTTTCACACAAAAACATCAAAGAGCACAAAATAGCTTAATATCGTATTTAAAAACGTTTTTGACCATTTTGAGCATTTCGACAAAAATTATTCTCACAAAACAGCAAAGTGTACAGAATAGCTTCAAATCGCATTTGGAGACGTTTTAGACCATTTTGTGATTTTCGAAAAAACTTGTTAACATAAAAACACCAAATTGCTTAGAATAGCTTAAAATCGCATTTGGAGACGTTTTACACCATTTTGTGATTTTCGAAAAAACTTGTTAACATAAAAACACCAAAGTGCTTAGAATAGCTTCAAATCGCATTTGGAGACGTTTTACACCATTTTGTGATTTTCGATAAAACTTGTTAACATAAAAACACCAAAGTGCTTAGAATAGCTTCAAATCGCATTTGGAGACTTTTTAGACCATTTTGTGACTTTCGAAAAAACTTGTTAACAAAAAAACATCAAAGTGTACAGAATAGCTTCAAATCGCATTTTGAGACATTTTAGACCCTTTTGTGATTTTCGAAAAAACTTGGTTACACAAAAACACCAAAGTGCTTAAAATAGCTTCAAATCGCATTTGGAGACGTTTTAGACCAATTTGTGATTTTCGAAAAAACTTGTTAACATAAAAACACCAAAGTGTTTAGAATAGCTTCAAATCACATTTGGAGACGTTTTAGACCATTTTGTGATTTTCGAAAAAACTTGTTAACATAAAAACACCAAAGTGCTTAGAAAAGCTTCAAATCGCATTTGGAGACATTTTAGACCATTTTGTGATTTTCGAAAAAACTTGTTAACATAAAAACACCAAAGTGCTTAAAATCACATTAGAAACCGTTTTAGACCATTTTGAGCATTTCGATAAAACTTTTCACACAAAAACATCAAAGAGCACAAAATAGCTTAATATCGTATTTAAAAACGTTTTTGACCATTTTGAGCATTTCAACAAAAATTATTCACACAAAACAGCAAAGTGTACAGAATAGCTTCAAATCGCATTTGGAGACGTTTTAGACCATTTTGTGATTTTCGAAAAAACTTGTTAACATAAAAACACCAAAGTGCTTAGAATTGCTTCAAATCGCATTTGGAGACGTTTTAGACCATTTTGTAATTTTCTAAAAAAGTTGTTAACATAAAAACATCAAAGTGCTTAAAATCACATTAGAAACCGTTTTAGACCATTTTGAGCATTTCGAAAAAACTTTTCACACAAAAACATCAAAGAACACAAAATAGCTTAATATAGTATTTAAAAACGTTTTTGACCATTTTGAGCATTTTGACAAAAATTATTCACACAAAACAGCAAAGTGTAAAGAATAGCTTCAAATCGCATTTTGAGACATTTTAGACAATTTTGTGATTTTCGAAAAAACTTGTTAACATAAAAACACAAAAGTGCTTAGAATAGCTTCAAATCGCATTTGGAGACGTTTTAGACCATTTTGTGATTTTCGAAAAAACTTGTTAACATAAAAACACAAAATTGCTTAGAATAGCTTCAAATCGCATTTGGAGACGTTTTACACCATTTTGTGATTTTCGAAAAAACTTGTTAACATAAAAACACCAAAGTGCTTAGAATAGCTTCAAATCGCATTTGGAGACGTTTTAGACCATTTTGTGATTTTCGAAAAAACTTGTTAACATAAAAACACCAAAGTGCTTAGAATAGCTTCAAATCGTATTTGGAGCCGTTTTAGACCATTTTGTGATTTTCGAAAAAACTTGTAAACATAAAAACACAAAAGTGCTTAGAAAAGCTTCAAATCGCATTTGGAGACGTTTTAGACCATTTTGTGATTTTCTAAAAAAGTTGTTAACATAAAAACATCAAAGTGCTTAAAATCACATTAGAAACCGTTTTAGACCATTTTGAGCATTTCGATAAAACTTTTCACACAAAAACATCAAAGAGCACAAAATAGCTTAATATCGTATTTAAAAACGTTTTTGACCATTTTGAGCATTTCGACAAAAATTATTCACACAAAACAGCAAAGTGTACAGAATAGCTTCAAATCGCATTTGGAGACGTTTTAGACCATTTTGTGATTTTCGAAAAAACTTGTTAACATAAAAACACCAAAGTGCTTAGAAAAGCTTCAAATCGCATTTGGAGACATTTTAGACCATTTTGTGATATTCAAAAAAACTCGTTACCATAAAAACACCAAAGTGCTTAGAATTGCTTCAAATCGCATTTGGAGACGTTTTAGACCATTTTGTGATTTTCTAAAAAACTTGTTAACATAAAAACACCAAAGTGCTTAGAATACCTTAAAATCGCATTTGGAGACGTTTTATACCACTTTGTGATTTTCGAAAAAACTTGTTAACATAAAAACACCAAAGTGCTTAGAATATCTTCAAATCGCATTTGGAGACGTTGTAGACCATTTTGTGATTTTCGAAAAAAAGTGTTAACATAAAAACACCAAAGTGCTTAGAATTGCTTCAAATCGCATTTGGAGACGTTTTAGACCATTTTGTGATTTTCTAAAAAAGTTTTTAACATAAAAACATCAAAGTTCTTAAAATCACATTAGAAACCGTTTTAGACCATTTTGAGCATTTCGATAAAACTTTTCACATAAAAACATCAAAGAACACAAAATAGCTTAATATAGTATTTAAAAACGTTTTTGACCATTTTGAGCATTTTGACAAAAATTATTCACACAAAACAGCAAAGTGTACAGAATAGCTTCAAATCGCATTTGGAGACGTTTTAGACCATTTTGTGATTTTCGAAATAACTCGTTACCATAAAAACACCAAAGTGCTTAGAAAAGCTTCAAATCGCATTTGGAGACGTTTTAGACCAATTTGTGATTTTCGAAAAAACTTATTAACATAAAAACACCAAAGTGTTTAAAATAGCTTCAAATCACATTTGGAGACGTTTTAGACCATTTTGTGATTTTCGAAAAAACTTGTTAACATAAAAACACCAAAGTGCTTAAAATCACATTAGAAACCGTTTTAGACCATTTTGAGCATTTCGATAAAACTTTTCACACAAAAACATCAAAGAGCACAAAATAGCTTAATATCGTATTTAAAAACGTTTTTGACCATTTTGAGCATTTCGACAAAAATTATTCACACAAAACAGCAAAGTGTACAGAATAGCTTCAAATCGCATTTGGAGAGGTTTTAGACCATTTTGTGATTTTCGAAAAAAACTTTTTAACATAAAAACACCAAAGTGCTTAGAATTGCTTAAAATCGCATTTGGAGACGTTTTAGACCAATTTGTGATTTTCGAAAAAACTTGTTAACATAAAAACACCAAAGTGTTTAGAATAGCTTCAAATCACATTTGGAGACGTTTTAGACCATTTTGTGATTTTCGAAAAAACTTGTTAACATAAAAACACCAAAGTGCTTAGAAAAGCTTCAAATCGCATTTGGAGATATTTTAGACCATTTTGTGATTTTCGAAAAAACTTGTTAACATAAAAACACCAAAGTGCTTAAAATCACATTAGAAACCGTTTTAGACCATTTTGAGCATTTCGATAAAACTTTTCACACAAAAACATCAAAGAGCACAAAATAGCTTAATATCGTATTTAAAAACGTTTTTGACCATTTTGAGCATTTCAACAAAAATTATTCACACAAAACAGCAAAGTGTACAGAATAGCTTCAAATAGCATTTGGAGACGTTTTAGACCATTTTGTGATTTTCGAAAAAACTTGTTAACATAAAAACACCAAAGTGCTTAGAATTGCTTCAAATTGCATTTGGAGACGTTTTAGACCATTTTGTAATTTTCTAAAAAAGTTGTTAACATAAAAACATCAAAGTGCTTAAAATCACATTAGAAACCGTTTTAGACCATTTTGAGCATTTCGAAAAAACTTTTCACACAAAAACATCAAAGAACACAAAATAGCTTAATATAGTATTTAAAAACGTTTTTGACCATTTTGAGCATTTTGACAAAAATTATTCACACAAAACAGCAAAGTGTACAGAATAGCTTCAAATCGCATTTTGAGACATTTTAGACCATTTTGTGATTTTCGAAAAAACTTGTTAACATAAAAACACAAAAGTGCTTAGAATAGCTTCAAATCGCATTTGGAGACGTTTTAGACCATTTTGTGATTTTCGAAAAAACTTGTTAACATAAAAACACAAAATTGCTTAGAATAGCTTCAAATCGCATTTGGAGACGTTTTACACCATTTTGTGATTTTCGAAAAAACTTGTTAACATAAAAACACCAAAGTGCTTAGAATAGCTTCAAATCGCATTTGGAGACGTTTTAGACCATTTTGTGATTTTCGAAAAAACTTGTTAACATAAAAACACCAAAGTGCTTAGAATAGCTTCAAATCGTATTTGGAGCCGTTTTAGACCATTTTGTGATTTTCGAAAAAACTTGTAAACATAAAAACACCAACGTGCTTAGAAAAGCTTCAAATCGCATTTGGAGACATTTTAGACCATTTTGTGATATTCAAAAAAACTCGTTACCATAAAAACACCAAAGTGCTTAGAATTGCTTCAAATCGCATTTGGAGACGTTTTAGACCATTTTGTGATTTTCTAAAAAAGTTGTTAACATAAAAACATCAAAGTGTACAGAATAGCTTCAAATCGCATTTTGAGACATTTTAGACCCTTTTGTGATTTTCGAAAAAACTTGGTTACACAAAAACACCAAAGTGCTTAAAATAGCTTCAAATCGCATTTGGAGACGTTTTAGACCAATTTGTGATTTTCGAAAAAACTTGTTAACATAAAAACACCAAAGTGTTTAGAATAGCTTCAAATCACATTTGGAGACGTTTTAGACCATTTTGTGATTTTCGAAAAAACTTGTTAACATAAAAACACCAAAGTGCTTAGAATACATTAAAATCGCATTTGGAGACGTTTTATACCACTTTGTGATTTTCGAAAAAACTTGTTAACATAAAAACACCAAAGTGCTTAGAATAGCTTCAAATCGCATTTGGAGACGTTGTAGACCATTTTGTGATTTTCGAAAAAACGTGTTAACATAAAAACACCAAAGTGCTTAGAATTGCTTCAAATCGCATTTGGAGACGTTTTAGACCATTTTGTGATTTTCTAAAAAAGTTTTTAACATAAAAACATCAAAGTTCTTAAAATCACATTAGAAACCGTTTTAGACCATTTTGAGCATTTCGATAAAACTTTTCACATAAAAACATCAAAGAACACAAAATAGCTTAATATAGTATTTAAAAACGTTTTTGACCATTTTGAGCATTTTGACAAAAATTATTCACACAAAACAGCAAAGTGTACAGAATAGCTTCAAATCGCATTTGGAGACGTTTTAGACCATTTTGTGATTTTCGAAAAAACTTGTAAACATAAAAACACAAAAGTGCTTAGAAAAGCTTCAAATCGCATTTGGAGACATTTTAGACCATTTTGTGATTTTCGAAAAAACTTGTTAACATAAAAACACAAAAGTGCTTAGAATAGCTTCAAATCGCATTTGGAGACGTTTTAGACCATTTTGTGATTTTCGAAAAAACTTGTTAACATAAAAACACCAAATTGCTTAGAATAGCTTCAAATCGCATTTGGAGACGTTTTACACCAATTTGTAATTTTCTAAAAAAGTTGTTAACATAAAAACATCAAAGTGCTTAAAATCACATTAGAAACCGTTTTAGACCATTTTGAGCATTTCGATAAAACTTTTCACACAAAAACATCAAAGAGCACAAAATAGCTTAATATAGTATTTAAAAACGTTTTTGACCATTTTGAGCATTTTGACAAAAATTATTCACACAAAACAGCAAAGTGTACAGAATAGCTTCAAATCGCATTTGGAGACGTTTTAGACCATTTTGTGATTTTCGAAATAACTCGTTACCATAAAAACACCAAAGTGCTTAGAAAAGCTTCAAATCGCATTTGGAGACATTTTAGACCATTTTGTGATATTCAAAAAAACTCGTTACCATAAAAACACCAAAGTGCTTAGAATTGCTTCAAATCGCATTTGGAGACGTTTTAGACCATTTTGTGATTTTCTAAAAAAGTTGTTAACATAAAAACATCAAAGTGCTTAAAATCACATTAGAAACCGTTTTAGACCATTTTGAGCATTTCGATAAAACTTTTCACACAAAAACATAAAAGAGCACAAAATAGCTTAATATCGTATTTAAAAACGTTTTTGACCATTTTGAGCATTTCGACAAAAATTATTCACACAAAACAGCAAAGTGTACAGAATAGCTTCAAATCGCATTTGGAGACGTTTTAGACCATTTTGTGATTTTCGAAAAAACTTGTTAACATAAAAACACCAATGTGCTTAGAAAAGCTTCAAATCGCATTTGGAGACATTTTAGACCATTTTGTGATATTCAAAAAAACTCGTTACCATAAAAACACCAAAGTGCTTAGAATTGCTTCAAATCGCATTTGGAGACGTTTTAGACCATTTTGTGATTTTCTAAAAAAGTTGTTAACATAAAAACATCAAAGTGCTTAAAATCACATTAGAAACCGTTTTAGACCATTTTGAGCATTTCGATAAAACTTTTCACACAAAAACATCAAAGAGCACAAAATAGCTTAATATCGTATTTAAAAACGTTTTTGACCATTTTGAGCATTTCGACAAAAATTATTCACACAAAACAGCAAAGTGCTTAGAATAGCTTCAAATCGCATTTGGAGACGTTTTAGACCATTTTGTGACTTTCGAAAAAACTTGTTAACAAAAAAACATCAAAGTGTACAGAATAGCTTCAAATCGCATTTTGAGACATTTTAGACCCTTTTGTGATTTTCGAAAAAACTTGGTTACACAAAAACACCAAAGTGCTTAAAATAGCTTCAAATCGCATTTGGAGACGTTTTAGACCAATTTGTGATTTTCGAAAAAACTTGTTAACATAAAAACACCAAAGTGTTTAGAATAGCTTCAAATCACATTTGGAGACGTTTTAGACCATTTTGTGATTTTCGAAAAAACTTGTTAACATAAAAACACCAAAGTGCTTAAAATCACATTAGAAACCGTTTTAGACCATTTTGAGCATTTCGATAAAACTTTTCACACAAAAACATCAAAGAGCACAAAATAGCTTAATATCGTATTTAAAAACGTTTTTGACCATTTTGAGCATTTCGACAAAAATTATTCTCACAAAACAGCAAAGTGTACAGAATAGCTTCAAATCGCATTTGGAGACGTTTTAGACCATTTTGTGATTTTCGAAAAAACTTGTTAACATAAAAGAACACCAAATTGCTTAGAATAGCTTAAAATCGCATTTGGAGACGTTTTACACCATTTTGTGATTTTCGAAAAAACTTGTTAACATAAAAACACCAAATTGCTTAGAATAGCTTCAAATCGCATTTGGAGACGTTTTACACCATTTTGTGATTTTCGAAAAAACTTGTTAACATAAAAACACCAAAGTGCTTAGAATAGCTTCAAATCGCATTTGGAGACGTTTTAGACCATTTTGTGACTTTCGAAAAAACTTGTTAACAAAAAAAACATCAAAGTGTACAGAATAGCTTCAAATCGCATTTTGAGACATTTTAGACCCTTTTGTGATTTTCGAAAAAACTTGGTTACACAAAAACACCAAAGTGCTTAAACTAGCTTCAAATCGCATTTGGAGACGTTTTAGACCAATTTGTGATTTTCGAAAAAACTTGTTAACATAAAAACACCAAAGTGTTTAGAATAGCTTCAAATCACATTTGGAGACGTTTTAGACCATTTTGTGATTTTCGAAAAAACTTGTTAACATAAAAACACCAAAGTGCTTAGAAAAGCTTCAAATCGCATTTGGAGACATTTTAGACCATTTTGTGATATTCAAAAAAACTCGTTACCATAAAAACACCAAAGTGCTTAGAATAGCTTCAAATCGCATTTGGAGACGTTTTACACCATTTTGTAATTTTCTAAAAAAGTTGTTAACATAAAAACATCAAAGTGCTTAAAATCACATTAGAAACCGTTTTAGACCATTTTGAGCATTTCGATAAAACTTTTCACACAAAAACATCAAAGAGCACAAAATAGCTTAATATAGTATTAAAAAACGTTTTTGACCATTTTGAGCATTTTGACAAAAATTATTCACACAAAACAGCAAAGTGTACAGAATAGCTTCAAATCGCATTTGGAGACGTTTTAGACCATTTTGTGATTTTCGAAATAACTCGTTACCATAAAAACACCAAAGTGCTTAGAATTGCTTCAAATCGCATTTGGAGACGTTTTAGACCATTTTGTGATTTTCGAAAAAACTTGTTAACATAAAAACACCAACGTGCTTAGAATAGCTTCAAATCGCATTTGGAGACGTTTTACACCATTTTGTGATTTTCGAAAAAACTTGTTAACATAAAAACATCAAAGTGCTTAAAATCACATTAGAAACCGTTTTAGACCATTTTGAGCATTTCGATAAAACTTTTCACACAAAAACATCAAAGAACACAAAATAGCTTAATATAGTATTTAAAAACGTTTTTGACCATTTTGAGCATTTCAACAAAAATTATTCACACAAAACAGCAAAGTGTACAGAATAGCTTCAAATCGCATTTGGAGACGTTTTAGACCATTTTGTGATTTTCGAAAAAACTTGTTAACATAAAAACACCAAATTGCTTAGAATAGCTTAAAATCGTATTTGGAGAAGTTTTACACCATTTTGTGATTTTCGAAAAAACTTGTTAACATAAAAACACCAAAGTGCTTAGAATAGCTTCAAATCGCATTTGGAGACGTTTTACACCATTTTGTGATTTTCGAAAAAACTTGTTAACATAAAAACACCAAAGTGCTTAGAATAGCTTCAAATCGCATTTGGAGACGTTTTAGACCATTTTGTGACTTTCGAAAAAACTTGTTAACAAAAAAACATCAAAGTGTACAGAATAGCTTCAAATCGCATTTTGAGACATTTTAGACCCTTTTGTGATTTTCGAAAAAACTTGGTTACACAAAAACACCAAAGTGCTTAAAATAGCTTCAAATCGCATTTGGATACGTTTTAGACCAATTTGTGATTTTCGAAAAAACTTGTTAACATAAAAACACCAAAGTGTTTAGAATAGCTTCAAATCACATTTGGAGACGTTTTAGACCATTTTGTGATTTTCGAAAAAACTTGTTAACATAAAAACACCAAAGTGCTTAAAATCACATTAGAAACCGTTTTAGACCATTTTGAGCATTTCGATAAAACTTTTCACACAAAAACATCAAAGAGCACAAAATAGCTTAATATCGTATTTAAAAACGTTTTTGACCATTTTGAGCATTTCGACAAAAATTATTCTCACAAAACAGCAAAGTGTACAGAATAACTTCAAATCGCATTTGGAGACGTTTTAGACCATTTTGTGATTTTCGAAAAAACTTGTTAACATAAAAACACCAAATTGCTTAGAATAGCTTAAAATCGTATTTGGAGAAGTTTTACACCATTTTGTGATTTTCGAAAAAACTTGTTAACATAAAAACACCAAAGTGCTTAGAATAGCTTCAAATCGCATTTGGAGACGTTTTACACCATTTTGTGATTTTCGAAAAAACTTGTTAACATAAAAACACCAAAGTGCTTAGAATAGCTTCAAATCGCATTTGGAGACGTTTTAGACCATTTTGTGACTTTCGAAAAAACTTGTTAACAAAAAAACATCAAAGTGTACAGAATAGCTTCAAATCGTATTTTTAGACATTTTAGACCCTTTTGTGATTTTCGAAAAAACTTGGTTACACAAAAACACCAAAGTGCTTAAAATAGCTTCAAATCGCATTTGGAGACGTTTTAGACCAATTTGTGATTTTCGAAAAAACTTGTTAACATAATAACACCAAAGTGCTTAGAATAGCTTCAAATCGCATTTTGTGACATTTTCGACCATTTTGTGATTTTCGAAAAAACTTGTTAACATAAAAACACCAAATTGCTTAGAATAGCTTAAAATCGCATTTGGAGACGTTTTATACCATTTTGTGATTTTCGAAAAAACTTGTTAACATAAAAACACCAAAGTGCTTAGAATAGCTTCAAATCGCATTTGTAGACGTTTTAGACCATTTTGTGATTTTCGAAAAAACTTGTTAACATAAAAACACCAAAGTGCTTAGAATACCTTAAAATCTCATTTGGAGACGTTTTATACCATTTTGTGATTTTCGAAAAAACTTGTTAACATAAAAACACCAAAGTGCTTAGAATTGCTTCAAATCGCATTTGGAGACGTTTTATACCATTTTGTGGTTTTCGAAAAAACTTGTTAACATAAAAACACCAAAGTGCTTAGAATACCTTAAAATCGCATTTGGAGAGGTTTTATACCATTTTGTGATTTTCGAAAAAACTTGTTAACATAAAAACACCAAAGTGCTTAGAATTGCTTCAAATCGCATTTGGAGACGTTTTAGACCATTTTGTGATTTTCTAAAAAAGTTGTTAACATAAAAACATCAAAGTTCTTAAAATCATTTCATTAGAAACCGTTTTAGACCATTTTGAGCATTTCGATAAAACTTTTCACACAAAAACATCAAAGAACACAAAATAGCTTAATATAGTATTTAAAAACGTTTTTGACCATTTTGAGCATTTTGACAAAATTATTCACACAAAACAGCAAAGTGTACGGAATAGCTTCAAATCGCATTTGGAGACGTTTTAGACCATTTTGTGATTTTCGAAAAAACTTGTAAACATAAAAACACCAAAGTGCTTAGAAAATCTTCAAATCGCATTTGGAGACGTTTTATACCATTTTGTGATTTTCGAAAAAACTTGTTAACATAAAAACACCAAAGTGCTTAGAATAGCTTCAAATCGCATTTGTAGACGTTTTAGACCATTTTGTGATTTTCGAAAAAACTTGTTAACATAAAAACACCAAAGTGCTTAGAATACCTTAAAATCGCATTTGGAGACATTTTAGACCATTTTGTGATTTTAGAAAAAACTTGTTAACATAAAAACACGAAATTGCTTAGAATAGCTTCAAATCGCATTTGGAGACGTTTTACACCATTTTGTAATTTTCTAAAAAAGTTGTTAACATAAAAACATCAAAGTGCTTAAAATCACATTAGAAACCGTTTTAGACCATTTTGAGCATTTCGATAAAACTTTTCACACAAAAACATCAAAGAGCACAAAATAGCTTAATATCGTATTTAAAAACGTTTTTGACCATTTTGAGCATTTCGACAAAAATTATTCTCACAAAACAGCAAAGTGTACAGAATAGCTTCAAATCGCATTTGGAGACGTTTTAGACCATTTTGTGATTTTCGAAAAAACTTGTTAACATAAAAACACCAAATTGCTTAGAATAGCTTAAAATCGCATTTGGAGACGTTTTACACCATTTTGTGATTTTCGAAAAAACTTGTTAACATAAAAAACCAAAGTGCTTAGAATAGCTTCAAATCGCATTTGGAGACGTTTTACACCATTTTGTGATTTTCGATAAAACTTGTTAACATAAAAACACCAAAGTGCTTAGAATAGCTTCAAATCGCATTTGGAGACTTTTTAGACCATTTTGTGACTTTCGAAAAAACTTGTTAACAAAAAAACATCAAAGTGTACAGAATAGCTTCAAATCGCATTTTGAGACATTTTAGACCCTTTTGTGATTTTCGAAAAAACTTGGTTACACAAAAACACCAAAGTGCTTAAAATAGCTTCAAATCGCATTTGGAGACGTTTTAGACCAATTTGTGATTTTCGAAAAAACTTGTTAACATAAAAACACCAAAGTGTTTAGAATAGCTTCAAATCACATTTGGAGACGTTTTAGACCATTTTGTGATTTTCGAAAAAACTTGTTAACATAAAAACACCAAAGTGCTTAGAAAAGCTTCAAATCGCATTTGGAGACATTTTAGACCATTTTGTGATTTTCGAAAAAACTTGTTAACATAAAAACACCAAAGTGCTTAAAATCACATTAGAAACCGTTTTAGACCATTTTGAGCATTTCGATAAAACTTTTCACACAAAAACATCAAAGAGCACAAAATAGCTTAATATCGTATTTAAAAACGTTTTTGACCATTTTGAGCATTTCAACAAAAATTATTCACACAAAACAGCAAAGTGTACAGAATAGCTTCAAATCGCATTTGGAGACGTTTTAGACCATTTTGTGATTTTCGAAAAAACTTGTTAACATAAAAACACCAAAGTGCTTAGAATTGCTTCAAATCGCATTTGGAGACGTTTTAGACCATTTTGTAATTTTCTAAAAAAGTTGTTAACATAAAAACATCAAAGTGCTTAAAATCACATTAGAAACCGTTTTAGACCATTTTGAGCATTTCGAAAAAACTTTTCACACAAAAACATCAAAGAACACAAAATAGCTTAATATAGTATTTAAAAACGTTTTTGACCATTTTGAGCATTTTGACAAAAATTATTCACACAAAACAGCAAAGTGTAAAGAATAGCTTCAAATCGCATTTTGAGACATTTTAGACAATTTTGTGATTTTCGAAAAAACTTGTTAACATAAAAACACAAAAGTGCTTAGAATAGCTTCAAATCGCATTTGGAGACGTTTTAGACCATTTTGTGATTTTCGAAAAAACTTGTTAACATAAAAACACAAAATTGCTTAGAATAGCTTCAAATCGCATTTGGAGACGTTTTACACCATTTTGTGATTTTCGAAAAAACTTGTTAACATAAAAACACCAAAGTGCTTAGAATAGCTTCAAATCGCATTTGGAGACGTTTTAGACCATTTTGTGATTTTCGAAAAAACTTGTTAACATAAAAACACCAAAGTGCTTAGAATAGCTTCAAATCGTATTTGGAGCCGTTTTAGACCATTTTGTGATTTTCGAAAAAACTTGTAAACATAAAAACACAAAAGTGCTTAGAAAAGCTTCAAATCGCATTTGGAGACGTTTTAGACCATTTTGTGATTTTCTAAAAAAGTTGTTAACATAAAAACATCAAAGTGCTTAAAATCACATTAGAAACCGTTTTAGACCATTTTGAGCATTTCGATAAAACTTTTCACACAAAAACATCAAAGAGCACAAAATAGCTTAATATCGTATTTAAAAACGTTTTTGACCATTTTGAGCATTTCGACAAAAATTATTCACACAAAACAGCAAAGTGTACAGAATAGCTTCAAATCGCATTTGGAGACGTTTTAGACCATTTTGTGATTTTCGAAAAAACTTGTTAACATAAAAACACCAAAGTGCTTAGAAAAGCTTCAAATCGCATTTGGAGACATTTTAGACCATTTTGTGATATTCAAAAAAACTCGTTACCATAAAAACACCAAAGTGCTTAGAATTGCTTCAAATCGCATTTGGAGACGTTTTAGACCATTTTGTGATTTTCTAAAAAACTTGTTAACATAAAAACACCAAAGTGCTTAGAATACCTTAAAATCGCATTTGGAGACGTTTTATACCACTTTGTGATTTTCGAAAAAACTTGTTAACATAAAAACACCAAAGTGCTTAGAATATCTTCAAATCGCATTTGGAGACGTTGTAGACCATTTTGTGATTTTCGAAAAAACGTGTTAACATAAAAACACCAAAGTGCTTAGAATTGCTTCAAATCGCATTTGGAGACGTTTTAGACCATTTTGTGATTTTCTAAAAAAGTTTTTAACATAAAAACATCAAAGTTCTTAAAATCACATTAGAAACCGTTTTAGACCATTTTGAGCATTTCGATAAAACTTTTCACATAAAAACATCAAAGAACACAAAATAGCTTAATATAGTATTTAAAAACGTTTTTGACCATTTTGAGCATTTTGACAAAAATTATTCACACAAAACAGCAAAGTGTACAGAATAGCTTCAAATCGCATTTGGAGACGTTTTAGACCATTTTGTGATTTTCGAAATAACTCGTTACCATAAAAACACCAAAGTGCTTAGAAAAGCTTCAAATCGCATTTGGAGACGTTTTAGACCAATTTGTGATTTTCGAAAAAACTTATTAACATAAAAACACCAAAGTGTTTAAAATAGCTTCAAATCACATTTGGAGACGTTTTAGACCATTTTGTGATTTTCGAAAAAACTTGTTAACATAAAAACACCAAAGTGCTTAAAATCACATTAGAAACCGTTTTAGACCATTTTGAGCATTTCGATAAAACTTTTCACACAAAAACATCAAAGAGCACAAAATAGCTTAATATCGTATTTAAAAACGTTTTTGACCATTTTGAGCATTTCGACAAAAATTATTCACACAAAACAGCAAAGTGTACAGAATAGCTTCAAATCGCATTTGGAGAGGTTTTAGACCATTTTGTGATTTTCGAAAAAAACTTTTTAACATAAAAACACCAAAGTGCTTAGAATTGCTTAAAATCGCATTTGGAGACGTTTTAGACCAATTTGTGATTTTCGAAAAAACTTGTTAACATAAAAACACCAAAGTGTTTAGAATAGCTTCAAATCACATTTGGAGACGTTTTAGACCATTTTGTGATTTTCGAAAAAACTTGTTAACATAAAAACACCAAAGTGCTTAGAAAAGCTTCAAATCGCATTTGGAGATATTTTAGACCATTTTGTGATTTTCGAAAAAACTTGTTAACATAAAAACACCAAAGTGCTTAAAATCACATTAGAAACCGTTTTAGACCATTTTGAGCATTTCGATAAAACTTTTCACACAAAAACATCAAAGAGCACAAAATAGCTTAATATCGTATTTAAAAACGTTTTTTACCATTTTGAGCATTTCAACAAAAATTATTCACACAAAACAGCAAAGTGTACAGAATAGCTTCAAATAGCATTTGGAGACGTTTTAGACCATTTTGTGATTTTCGAAAAAACTTGTTAACATAAAAACACCAAAGTGCTTAGAATTGCTTCAAATTGCATTTGGAGACGTTTTAGACCATTTTGTAATTTTCTAAAAAAGTTGTTAACATAAAAACATCAAAGTGCTTAAAATCACATTAGAAACCGTTTTAGACCATTTTGAGCATTTCGAAAAAACTTTTCACACAAAAACATCAAAGAACACAAAATAGCTTAATATAGTATTTAAAAACGTTTTTGACCATTTTGAGCATTTTGACAAAAATTATTCACACAAAACAGCAAAGTGTACAGAATAGCTTCAAATCGCATTTTGAGACATTTTAGACCATTTTGTGATTTTCGAAAAAACTTGTTAACATAAAAACACAAAAGTGCTTAGAATAGCTTCAAATCGCATTTGGAGACGTTTTAGACCATTTTGTGATTTTCGAAAAAACTTGTTAACATAAAAACACAAAATTGCTTAGAATAGCTTCAAATCGCATTTGGAGACGTTTTACACCATTTTGTGATTTTCGAAAAAACTTGTTAACATAAAAACACCAAAGTGCTTAGAATAGCTTCAAATCGCATTTGGAGACGTTTTAGACCATTTTGTGATTTTCGAAAAAACTTGTTAACATAAAAACACCAAAGTGCTTAGAATAGCTTCAAATCGTATTTGGAGCCGTTTTAGACCATTTTGTGATTTTCGAAAAAACTTGTAAACATAAAAACACCAACGTGCTTAGAAAAGCTTCAAATCGCATTTGGAGACATTTTAGACCATTTTGTGATATTCAAAAAAACTCGTTACCATAAAAACACCAAAGTGCTTAGAATTGCTTCAAATCGCATTTGGAGACGTTTTAGACCATTTTGTGATTTTCTAAAAAAGTTGTTAACATAAAAACATCAAAGTGTACAGAATAGCTTCAAATCGCATTTTGAGACATTTTAGACCCTTTTGTGATTTTCGAAAAAACTTGGTTACACAAAAACACAAAAGTGCTTAAAATAGCTTCAAATCGCATTTGGAGACGTTTTAGACCAATTTGTGATTTTCGAAAAAACTTGTTAACATAAAAACACCAAAGTGTTTAGAATAGCTTCAAATCACATTTGGAGACGTTTTAGACCATTTTGTGATTTTCGAAAAAACTTGTTAACATAAAAACACCAAAGTGCTTAGAATACATTAAAATCGCATTTGGAGACGTTTTATACCACTTTGTGATTTTCGAAAAAACTTGTTAACATAAAAACACCAAAGTGCTTAGAATAGCTTCAAATCGCATTTGGAGACGTTGTAGACCATTTTGTGATTTTCGAAAAAACGTGTTAACATAAAAACACCAAAGTGCTTAGAATTGCTTCAAATCGCATTTGGAGACGTTTTAGACCATTTTGTGATTTTCTAAAAAAGTTTTTAACATAAAAACATCAAAGTTCTTAAAATCACATTAGAAACCGTTTTAGACCATTTTGAGCATTTCGATAAAACTTTTCACATAAAAACATCAAAGAACACAAAATAGCTTAATATAGTATTTAAAAACGTTTTTGACCATTTTGAGCATTTTGACAAAAATTATTCACACAAAACAGCAAAGTGTACAGAATAGCTTCAAATCGCATTTGGAGACGTTTTAGACCATTTTGTGATTTTCGAAAAAACTTGTAAACATAAAAACACAAAAGTGCTTAGAAAAGCTTCAAATCGCATTTGGAGACATTTTAGACCATTTTGTGATTTTCGAAAAAACTTGTTAACATAAAAACACAAAAGTGCTTAGAATAGCTTCAAATCGCATTTGGAGACGTTTTAGACCATTTTGTGATTTTCGAAAAAACTTGTTAACATAAAAACACCAAATTGCTTAGAATAGCTTCAAATCGCATTTGGAGACGTTTTACACCAATTTGTAATTTTCTAAAAAAGTTGTTAACATAAAAACATCAAAGTGCTTAAAATCACATTAGAAACCGTTTTAGACCATTTTGAGCATTTCGATAAAACTTTTCACACAAAAACATCAAAGAGCACAAAATAGCTTAATATAGTATTTAAAAACGTTTTTGACCATTTTGAGCATTTTGACAAAAATTATTCACACAAAACAGCAAAGTGTACAGAATAGCTTCAAATCGCATTTGGAGACGTTTTAGACCATTTTGTGATTTTCGAAATAACTCGTTACCATAAAAACACCAAAGTGCTTAGAAAAGCTTCAAATCGCATTTGGAGACATTTTAGACCATTTTGTGATATTCAAAAAAACTCGTTACCATAAAAACACCAAAGTGCTTAGAATTGCTTCAAATCGCATTTGGAGACGTTTTAGACCATTTTGTGATTTTCTAAAAAAGTTGTTAACATAAAAACATCAAAGTGCTTAAAATCACATTAGAAACCGTTTTAGACCATTTTGAGCATTTCGATAAAACTTTTCACACAAAAACATAAAAGAGCACAAAATAGCTTAATATCGTATTTAAAAACGTTTTTGACCATTTTGAGCATTTCGACAAAAATTATTCACACAAAACAGCAAAGTGTACAGAATAGCTTCAAATCGCATTTGGAGACGTTTTAGACCATTTTGTGATTTTCGAAAAAACTTGTTAACATAAAAACACCAATGTGCTTAGAAAAGCTTCAAATCGCATTTGGAGACATTTTAGACCATTTTGTGATATTCAAAAAAACTCGTTACCATAAAAACACCAAAGTGCTTAGAATTGCTTCAAATCGCATTTGGAGACGTTTTAGACCATTTTGTGATTTTCTAAAAAAGTTGTTAACATAAAAACATCAAAGTGCTTAAAATCACATTAGAAACCGTTTTAGACCATTTTGAGCATTTCGATAAAACTTTTCACACAAAAACATCAAAGAGCACAAAATAGCTTAATATCGTATTTAAAAACGTTTTTGACCATTTTGAGCATTTCGACAAAAATTATTCACACAAAACAGCAAAGTGCTTAGAATAGCTTCAAATCGCATTTGGAGACGTTTTAGACCATTTTGTGACTTTCGAAAAAACTTGTTAACAAAAAAACATCAAAGTGTACAGAATAGCTTCAAATCGCATTTTGAGACATTTTAGACCCTTTTGTGATTTTCGAAAAAACTTGGTTACACAAAAACACCAAAGTGCTTAAAATAGCTTCAAATCGCATTTGGAGACGTTTTAGACCAATTTGTGATTTTCGAAAAAACTTGTTAACATAAAAACACCAAAGTGTTTAGAATAGCTTCAAATCACATTTGGAGACGTTTTAGACCATTTTGTGATTTTCGAAAAAACTTGTTAACATAAAAACACCAAAGTGCTTAAAATCACATTAGAAACCGTTTTAGACCATTTTGAGCATTTCGATAAAACTTTTCACACAAAAACATCAAAGAGCACAAAATAGCTTAATATCGTATTTAAAAACGTTTTTGACCATTTTGAGCATTTCGACAAAAATTATTCTCACAAAACAGCAAAGTGTACAGAATAGCTTCAAATCGCATTTGGAGACGTTTTAGACCATTTTGTGATTTTCGAAAAAACTTGTTAACATAAAAGAACACCAAATTGCTTAGAATAGCTTAAAATCGCATTTGGAGACGTTTTACACCATTTTGTGATTTTCGAAAAAACTTGTTAACATAAAAACACCAAATGCTTAGAATAGCTTCAAATCGCATTTGGAGACGTTTTACACCATTTTGTGATTTTCGAAAAAACTTGTTAACATAAAAACACCAAAGTGCTTAGAATAGCTTCAAATCGCATTTGGAGACGTTTTAGACCATTTTGTGACTTTCGAAAAAACTTGTTAACAAAAAAAACATCAAAGTGTACAGAATAGCTTCAAATCGCATTTTGAGACATTTTAGACCCTTTTGTGATTTTCGAAAAAACTTGGTTACACAAAAACACCAAAGTGCTTAAACTAGCTTCAAATCGCATTTGGAGACGTTTTAGACCAATTTGTGATTTTCGAAAAAACTTGTTAACATAAAAACACCAAAGTGTTTAGAATAGCTTCAAATCACATTTGGAGACGTTTTAGACCATTTTGTGATTTTCGAAAAAACTTGTTAACATAAAAACACCAAAGTGCTTAGAAAAGCTTCAAATCGCATTTGGAGACATTTTAGACCATTTTGTGATATTCAAAAAAACTCGTTACCATAAAAACACCAAAGTGCTTAGAATAGCTTCAAATCGCATTTGGAGACGTTTTACACCATTTTGTAATTTTCTAAAAAAGTTGTTAACATAAAAACATCAAAGTGCTTAAAATCACATTAGAAACCGTTTTAGACCATTTTGAGCATTTCGATAAAACTTTTCACACAAAAACATCAAAGAGCACAAAATAGCTTAATATAGTATTAAAAAACGTTTTTGACCATTTTGAGCATTTTGACAAAAAATATTCACACAAAACAGCAAAGTGTACAGAATAGCTTCAAATCGCATTTGGAGACGTTTTAGACCATTTTGTGATTTTCGAAATAACTCGTTACCATAAAAACACTAAAGTGCTTAGAAAAGCTTCAAATCGCATTTGGAGAAATTTTAGACCATTTTGTGATATTCAAAAAAACTCGTTACCATAAAAACACCAAAGTGCTTAGAATTACTTCAAATCGCATTTGGAGACGTTTTAGACCATTTTGTGATTTTCTAAAAAAGTTGTTAACATAAAAACATCAAAGTGCTTAAAATCACATTAGAAACCGTTTTAGACCATTTTGAGCATTTCGATAAAACTTTTCACACAAAAACATCAAAGAGCACAAAATAGCTTAATATCGTATTTAAAAACGTTTTTGACCACTTTGAGCATTTCGACAAAAATTATTCACACAAAACAGCAAAGTGTACAGAATAGCTTCAAATCGCATTTGGAGACGTTTTAGACCATTTTGTGATTTTCGAAAAAACTTGTTAACATAAAAACACCAAAGTGCTTACAATAGCTTCAAATCGCATTTGTAGACGTTTTAGACCATTTTGTGATTTTCGAAAAAACTTGTTAACATAAAAACACCAAAGTGCTTAGAATACCTTAAAATCGCATTTGGAGACGTTTTATACCATTTTGTGATTTTCGAAAAAACTTGTTAACATAAAAACACCAAAGTGCTTAGAATTGCTTCAAATCGCATTTGGAGACGTTTTAGACCATTTTGTGATTTTCTAAAAAAGTTGTTAACATAAAAACATCAAAGTTCTTAAAATCATTTCATTAGAAACCGTTTTAGACCATTTTGAGCATTTCGATAAAACTTTTCACACAAAAACATCAAAGAACACAAAATAGCTTAATATAGTATTTAAAAACGTTTTTGACCATTTTGAGCATTTTGACAAAAATTATTCACACAAAACAGCAAAGTGTACAGAATAGCTTCAAATCGCATTTGGAGACGTTTTAGACCATTTTGTGATTTTCGAAAAAACTTGTTAACATAAAAACACCAAATTGCTTAGAATAGCTTAAAATCGTATTTGGAGAAGTTTTACACCATTTTGTGATTTTCGAAAAAACTTGTTAACATAAAAACACCAAAGTGCTTAGAATAGCTTCAAATCGCATTTGGAGACGTTTTACACCATTTTGTGATTTTCGAAAAAACTTGTTAACATAAAAACACCAAAGTGCTTAGAATAGCTTCAAATCGCATTTGGAGACGTTTTAGACCATTTTGTGACTTTCGAAAAAACTTGTTAACAAAAAAACATCAAAGTGTACAGAATAGCTTCAAATCGCATTTTGAGACATGTTAACAAAAAAACATCAAAGTGTACAGAATAGCTTCAAATCGCATTTTGAGACATTTTAGACCCTTTTGTGATTTTCGAAAAAACTTGGTTACACAAAAACACCAAAGTGCTTAAAATAGCTTCAAATCGCATTTGGAGACGTTTTAGACCAATTTGTGATTTTCGAAAAAACTTGTTAACATAATAACACCAAAGTGCTTAGAATAGCTTCAAATCGCATTTGGAGACGTTTTACACCATTTTGTGATTTTCGAAAAAACTTGTTAACATAAAAACACCAAAGTGCTTAGAATAGCTTCAAATCGCATTTGGAGACGTTTTAGACCATTTTGTGATATTCAAAAAAACTCGTTACCATAAAAACACCAAAGTGCTTAGAATTGCTTCAAATCGCATTTGGAGACGTTTTAGACCATTTTGTGATTTTCTAAAAAAGTTGTTAACATAAAAACATCAAAGTGCTTAAAATCACATTAGAAACCGTTTTAGACCATTTTGAGCATTTCGATAAAACTTTTCACACAAAAACATCAAAGAGCACAAAATAGCTTAATATCGTATTTAAAAACGTTTTTGACCATTTTGAGCATTTCGACAAAAATTATTCACACAAAACAGCAAAGTGTACAGAATAGCTTCAAATCGCATTTGGAGACGTTTTAGACCATTTTGTGATTTTCGAAAAAACTTGTTAACATAAAAACACCAAAGTGCTTAGAATACCTTAAAATCGCATTTGGAGACGTTTTATACCATTTTGTGATTTTCGAAAAAACTTGTTAACATAAAAACACCAAAGTGCTTAGAATTGCTTCAAATCGCATTTGGAGACGTTTTATACCATTTTGTGATTTTCGAAAAAACTTGTTAACATAAAAGCACCAAAGTGCTTAGAATTGCTTCAAATCGCATTTGGAGACGTTTTAGACCATTTTGTGATTTTCTAAAAAAGTTGTTAACATAAAAACATCAAAGTGCTTAAAATCACATTAGAAACTGTTTTAGACCATTTTGAGCATTTCGATAAAACTTTTCACACAAAAACATCAAAGAACACAAAATAGCTTAATATAGTATTTAAAAACGTTTTTGACCATTTTGAGCATTTCAACAAAAATTATTCACACAAAACAGCAAAGTGTACAGAATAGCTTCAAATCGCATTTGGAGACGTTTTAGACCATTTTGTGATTTTCGAAAAAACTTGTTAACATAAAAACACCAAATTGCTTAGAATAGCTTAAAATCGTATTTGGAGAAGTTTTACACCATTTTGTGATTTTCGAAAAAACTTGTTAACATAAAAACACCAAAGTGCTTAGAATTGCTTCAAATCGTATTTGGAGACGTTTTATACCATTTTGTGATTTTCGAAAAAACTTGTTAACATAAAAACACCAAATTGCTTAGAATAGCTTAAAATCGTATTTGGAGAAGTTTTACACCATTTTGTGATTTTCGAAAAAACTTGTTAACATAAAAACACCAAAGTGCTTAGAATAGCTTCAAATCGCATTTGGAGACGTTTTAGACCATTTTGTGATTTTCGAAAAAACTTGTTAACATAAAAACACCAAAGTGCTTAGAATACCTTAAAATCGCATTTGGAGACATTTTAGACCATTTTGTGATTTTCGAAAAAACTTGTTAACATAAAAACACAAAAGTGCTTAGAATAGCTTCAAATCGCATTTGGAGACGTTTTAGACCATTTTGTGATTTTCGAAAAAACTTGTTAACATAAAAACACGAAATTGCTTAGAATAGCTTCAAATCGCATTTGGAGACGTTTTACACCATTTTGTAATTTTCTAAAAAAGTTGTTAACATAAAAACATCAAAGTGCTTAAAATCACATTAGAAACCGTTTTAGACCATTTTGAGCATTTCGATAAAACTTTTCACACAAAAACATCAAAGAGCACAAAATAGCTTAATATCGTATTTAAAAACGTTTTTGACCATTTTGAGCATTTCGACAAAAATTATTCTCACAAAACAGCAAAGTGTACAGAATAGCTTCAAATCGCATTTGGAGACGTTTTAGACCATTTTGTGATTTTCGAAAAAACTTGTTAACATAAAAACACCAAATTGCTTAGAATAGCTTAAAATCGCATTTGGAGACGTTTTACACCATTTTGTGATTTTCGAAAAAACTTGTTAACATAAAAACACCAAAGTGCTTAGAATAGCTTCAAATCGCATTTGGAGACGTTTTACACCATTTTGTGATTTTCGATAAAACTTGTTAACATAAAAACACCAAAGTGCTTAGAATAGCTTCAAATCGCATTTGGAGACTTTTTAGACCATTTTGAGACTTTCGAAAAAACTTGTTAACAAAAAAACATCAAAGTGTACAGAATAGCTTCAAATCGCATTTTGAGACATTTTAGACCCTTTTGTGATTTTCGAAAAAACTTGGTTACACAAAAACACCAAAGTGCTTAAAATAGCTTCAAATCGCATTTGGAGACGTTTTAGACCAATTTGTGATTTTCGAAAAAACTTGTTAACATAATAACACCAAAGTGCTTAGAATAGCTTCAAATCGCATTTTGTGACATTTTCGACCATTTTGTGATTTTCGAAAAAACTTGTTAACATAAAAACACCAAATTGCTTAGAATAGCTTAAAATCGCATTTGGAGACGTTTTATACCATTTTGTGATTTTCGAAAAAACTTGTTAACATAAAAACACCAAAGTGCTTAGAATAGCTTCAAATCGCATTTGTAGACGTTTTAGACCATTTTGTGATTTTCGAAAAAACTTGTTAACATAAAAACACCAAAGTGCTTAGAATACCTTAAAATCTCATTTGGAGACGTTTTATACCATTTTGTGATTTTCGAAAAAACTTGTTAACATAAAAACACCAAAGTGCTTAGAATAGCTTCAAATCGCATTTGTAGACGTTTTAGACCATTTTGTGATTTTCGAACAAACTTGTTAACATAAAAACACCAAAGTGCTTAGAATACCTTAAAATCGTATTTGGAGAGGTTTTATACCATTTTGTGATTTTCGAAAAAACTTGTTAACATAAAAACACCAAAGTGCTTAGAATTGCTTCAAATCGCATTTGGAGACGTTTTAGACCATTTTGTGATTTTCTAAAAAAGTTGTTAACATAAAAACATCAAAGTTCTTAAAATCATTTCATTAGAAACCGTTTTAGACCATTTTGAGCATTTCGATAAAACTTTTCACACAAAAACATCAAAGAACACAAAATAGCTTAATATAGTATTTAAAAACGTTTTTGACCATTTTGAGCATTTTGACAAAATTATTCACACAAAACAGCAAAGTGTACAGAATAGCTTCAAATCGCATTTGGAGACGTTTTAGACCATTTTGTGATTTTCGAAAAAACTTGTAAACATAAAAACACCAAAGTGCTTAGAAAATCTTCAAATCGCATTTGGAGACGTTTTATACCATTTTGTGATTTTCGAAAAAACTTGTTAACATAAAAACACCAAAGTGCTTAGAATAGCTTCAAATCGCATTTGTAGACGTTTTAGACTATTTTGTGATTTTCAAAAAAACTTGTTAACATAAAAACACCAAAGTGCTTAGAATACCTTAAAATCGCATTTGGAGACATTTTAGACCATTTTGTGATTTTCGAAAAAACTTGTTAACATAAAAACACAAAAGTGCTTAGAATAGCTTCAAATCGCATTTGGAGACGTTTTAGACCATTTTGTGATTTTCGAAAAAACGTGTTAACATAAAAACACCAAAGTGCTTAGAATTGCTTCAAATCGCATTTGGAGACGTTTTAGACCATTTTGTGATTTTCTAAAAAAGTTTTTAACATAAAAACATCAAAGTTCTTAAAATCACATTAGAAACCGTTTTAGACCATTTTGAGCATTTCGATAAAACTTTTCACATAAAAACATCAAAGAACACAAAATAGCTTAATATAGTATTTAAAAACGTTTTTGACCATTTTGAGCATTTTGACAAAAATTATTCACACAAAACAGCAAAGTGTACAGAATAGCTTCAAATCGCATTTGGAGACGTTTTAGACCATTTTGTGATTTTCGAAAAAACTTGTAAACATAAAAACACAAAAGTGCTTAGAAAAGCTTCAAATCGCATTTGGAGACATTTTAGACCATTTTGTGATTTTCGAAAAAACTTGTTAACATAAAAACACAAAAGTGCTTAGAATAGCTTCAAATCGCATTTGGAGACGTTTTAGACCATTTTGTGATTTTCGAAAAAACTTGTTAACATAAAAACACCAAATTGCTTAGAATAGCTTCAAATCGCATTTGGAGACGTTTTACACCATTTTGTAATTTTCTAAAAAAGTTGTTAACATAAAAACATCAAAGTGCTTAAAATCACATTAGAAACCGTTTTAGACCATTTTGAGCATTTCGATAAAACTTTTCACACAAAAACATCAAAGAGCACAAAATAGCTTAATATAGTATTTAAAAACGTTTTTGACCATTTTGAGCATTTTGACAAAAATTATTCACACAAAACAGCAAAGTGTACAGAATAGCTTCAAATCGCATTTGGAGACGTTTTAGACCATTTTGTGATTTTCGAAATAACTCGTTACCATAAAAACACCAAATTGCTTAGAAAAGCTTCAAATCGCATTTGGAGACATTTTAGACCATTTTGTGATATTCAAAAAAACTCGTTACCATAAAAACACCAAAGTGCTTAGAATTGCTTCAAATCGCATTTGGAGACGTTTTAGACCATTTTGTGATTTTCTAAAAAAGTTGTTAACATAAAAACATCAAAGTGCTTAAAATCACATTAGAAACCGTTTTAGACCATTTTGAGCATTTCGATAAAACTTTTCACACAAAAACATAAAAGAGCACAAAATAGCTTAATATCGTATTTAAAAACGTTTTTGACCATTTTGAGCATTTCGACAAAAATTATTCACACAAAACAGCAAAGTGTACAGAATAGCTTCAAATCGCATTTGGAGACGTTTTAGACCATTTTGTGATTTTCGAAAAAACTTGTTAACATAAAAACACCAAAGTGCTTAGAAAAGCTTCAAATCGCATTTGGAGACATTTTAGACCATTTTGTGATATTCAAAAAAACTCGTTACCATAAAAACACCAAAGTGCTTAGAATTGCTTCAAATCGCATTTGGAGACGTTTTAGACCATTTTGTGATTTTCTAAAAAAGTTGTTAACATAAAAACATCAAAGTGCTTAAAATCACATTAGAAACCGTTTTAGACCATTTTGAGCATTTCGATAAAACTTTTCACACAAAAACATCAAAGAGCACAAAATAGCTTAATATCGTATTTAAAAACGTTTTTGACCATTTTGAGCATTTCGACAAAAATTATTCACACAATACAGCAAAGTGCTTAGAATAGCTTCAAATCGCATTTGGAGACGTTTTAGACCATTTTGTGACTTTCGAAAAAACTTGTTAACAAAAAAACATCAAAGTGTACAGAATAGCTTCAAATCGCATTTTGAGACATTTTAGACCCTTTTGTGATTTTCGAAAAAACTTGGTTACACAAAAACACCAAAGTGCTTAAAATAACTTCAAATCGCATTTGGAGACGTTTTAGACCAATTTGTGATTTTCGAAAAAACTTGTTAACATAAAAACACCAAAGTGTTTTGAATAGCTTCAAATCACATTTGGAGACGTTTTAGACCATTTTGTGATTTTCGAAAAAACTTGTTAACATAAAAACACCAAAGTGCTTAAAATCACATTAGAAACCGTTTTAGACCATTTTGAGCATTTCGATAAAACTTTTCACACAAAAACATCAAAGAGCACAAAATAGCTTAATATCGTATTTAAAAACGTTTTTGACCATTTTGAGCATTTCGACAAAAATTATTCTCACAAAACAGCAAAGTGTACAGAATAGCTTCAAATCGCATTTGGAGACGTTTTAGACCATTTTGTGATTTTCGAAAAAACTTGTTAACATAAAAAAACACCAAATTGCTTAGAATAGCTTAAAATCGCATTTGGAGACGTTTTACACCATTTTGTGATTTTCGAAAAAACTTGTTAACATAAAAACACCAAATTGCTTAGAATAGCTTCAAATCGCATTTGGAGACGTTTTACACCATTTTGTGATTTTCGAAAAAACTTGTTAACATAAAAACACCAAAGTGCTTAGAATAGCTTCAAATCGCATTTGGAGACGTTTTAGACCATTTTGTGACTTTCGAAAAAACTTGTTAACAAAAAAAACATCAAAGTGTACAGAATAGCTTCAAATCGCATTTTGAGACATTTTAGACCCTTTTGTGATTTTCGAAAAAACTTGGTTACACAAAAACACCAAAGTGCTTAAACTAGCTTCAAATCGCATTTGGAGACGTTTTAGACCAATTTGTGATTTTCGAAAAAACTTGTTAACATAAAAACACCAAAGTGTTTAGAATAGCTTCAAATCACATTTGGAGACGTTTTAGACCATTTTGTGATTTTCGAAAAAACTTGTTAACATAAAAACACCAAAGTGCTTAGAAAAGCTTCAAATCGCATTTGGAGACATTTTAGACCATTTTGTGATATTCAAAAAAACTCGTTACCATAAAAACACCAAAGTGCTTAGAATAGCTTCAAATCGCATTTGGAGACGTTTTACACCATTTTGTAATTTTCTAAAAAAGTTGTTAACATAAAAACATCAAAGTGCTTAAAATCACATTAGAAACCGTTTTAGACCATTTTGAGCATTTCGATAAAACTTTTCACACAAAAACATCAAAGAGCACAAAATAGCTTAATATAGTATTTAAAAACGTTTTTGACCATTTTGAGCATTTCAACAAAAATTATTCACACAAAACAGCAAAGTGTACAGAATAGCTTCAAATCGCATTTGGAGACGTTTTAGACCATTTTGTGATTTTCGAAAAAACTTGTTAACATAAAAACACCAAATTGCTTAGAATAGCTTAAAATCGTATTTGGAGAAGTTTTACACCATTTTGTGATTTTCGAAAAAACTTGTTAACATAAAAACACCAAAGTGCTTAGAATAGCTTCAAATCGCATTTGGAGACGTTTTACCCCATTTTGTGATTTTCGAAAAAACTTGTTAACATAAAAACACCAAAGTGCTTAGAATAGTTTCAAATCGCATTTGGAGACGTTTTAGACCATTTTGTGACTTTCGAAAAAACTTGTTAACAAAAAAACATCAAAGTGTACAGAATAGCTTCAAATCGCATTTGGAGACATTTTAGACCATTTTGTGATATTCAAAAAAACTCGTTACCATAAAAACACCAAAGTGCTTAGAATTGCTTCAAATCGCATTTGGAGACGTTTTAGACCATTTTGTGATTTTCTAAAAAAGTTGTTAACATAAAAACATCAAAGTGCTTAAAATCACATTAGAAACCGTTTTAGACCATTTTGAGCATTTCGATAAAACTTTTCACACAAAAACATCAAAGAGCACAAAATAGCTTAATATCGTATTTAAAAACGTTTTTGACCATTTTGAGCATTTCGACAAAAATTATTCACACAAAACAGCAAAGTGTACAGAATAGCTTCAAATCGCATTTGGAGACGTTTTAGACCATTTTGTGATTTTCGAAAAAACTTGTTAACATAAAAACACCAAAGTGCTTAGAATAGCTTCAAATCGCATTTGTAGACGTTTTAGACCATTTTGTGATTTTCGAAAAAACTTGTTAACATAAAAACACCAAAGTGCTTAGAATACCTTAAAATCTCATTTGGAGACGTTTTATACCATTTTGTGATTTTCGAAAAAACTTGTTAACATAAAAACACCAAAGTGCTTAGAATAGCTTCAAATCGCATTTGTAGACGTTTTAGACCATTTTGTGATTTTCGAAAAAACTTGTTAACATAAAAACACCAAAGTGCTTAGAATACCTTAAAATCGCATTTGGAGAGGTTTTATACCATTTTGTGATTTTCGAAAAAACTTGTTAACATAAAAACACCAAAGTGCTTAGAATTGCTTCAAATCGCATTTGGAGACGTTTTAGACCATTTTGTGATTTTCTAAAAAAGTTGTTAACATAAAAACATCAAAGTTCTTAAAATCATTTCATTAGAAACCGTTTTAGACCATTTTGAGCATTTCGATAAAACTTTTCACACAAAAACATCAAAGAACACAAAATAGCTTAATATAGTATTTAAAAACGTTTTTGACCATTTTGAGCATTTTGACAAAATTATTCACACAAAACAGCAAAGTGTACAGAATAGCTTCAAATCGCATTTGGAGACGTTTTAGACCATTTTGTGATTTTCGAAAAAACTTGTAAACATAAAAACACCAAAGTGCTTAGAAAATCTTCAAATCGCATTTGGAGACGTTTTATACCATTTTGTAATTTTCGAAAAAACTTGTTAACATAAAAACACCAAAGTGCTTAGAATTGCTTCAAATCGTATTTGGAGACGTTTTATACCATTTTGTGATTTTCGAAAAAACTTGTTAACATAAAAACACCAAATTGCTTAGAATAGCTTAAAATCGTATTTGGAGAAGTTTTACACCATTTTGTGATTTTCGAAAAAACTTGTTAACATAAAAACACCAAAGTGCTTAGAATAGCTTCAAATCGCATTTGGAGACGTTTTAGACCATTTTGTGATTTTCGAAAAAACTTGTTAACATAAAAACACCAAAGTGCTTAGAATACCTTAAAATCGCATTTGGAGACATTTTAGACCATTTTGTGATTTTCGAAAAAACTTGTTAACATAAAAACACAAAAGTGCTTAGAATAGCTTCAAATCGCATTTGGAGACGTTTTAGACCATTTTGTGATTTTCGAAAAAACTTGTTAACATAAAAACACGAAATTGCTTAGAATAGCTTCAAATCGCATTTGGAGACGTTTTACACCATTTTGTAATTTTCTAAAAAAGTTGTTAACATAAAAACATCAAAGTGCTTAAAATCACATTAGAAACCGTTTTAGACCATTTTGAGCATTTCGATAAAACTTTTCACACAAAAACATCAAAGAGCACAAAATAGCTTAATATCGTATTTAAAAACGTTTTTGACCATTTTGAGCATTTCGACAAAAATTATTCTCACAAAACAGCAAAGTGTACAGAATAGCTTCAAATCGCATTTGGAGACGTTTTAGACCATTTTGTGATTTTCGAAAAAACTTGTTAACATAAAAACACCAAATTGCTTAGAATAGCTTAAAATCGCATTTGGAGACGTTTTACACCATTTTGTGATTTTCGAAAAAACTTGTTAACATAAAAACACCAAAGTGCTTAGAATAGCTTCAAATCGCATTTGGAGACGTTTTACACCATTTTGTGATTTTCGATAAAACTTGTTAACATAAAAACACCAAAGTGCTTAGAATAGCTTCAAATCGCATTTGGAGACTTTTTAGACCATTTTGAGACTTTCGAAAAAACTTGTTAACAAAAAAACATCAAAGTGTACAGAATAGCTTCAAATCGCATTTTGAGACATTTTAGACCCTTTTGTGATTTTCGAAAAAACTTGGTTACACAAAAACACCAAAGTGCTTAAAATAGCTTCAAATCGCATTTGGAGACGTTTTAGACCAATTTGTGATTTTCGAAAAAACTTGTTAACATAAAAACACCAAAGTGTTTAGAATAGCTTCAAATCACATTTGGAGACGTTTTAGACCATTTTGTGATTTTCGAAAAAACTTGTTAACATAAAAACACCAAAGTGCTTAAAATCACATTAGAAACCGTTTTAGACCATTTTGAGCATTTCGATAAAACTTTTCACACAAAAACATCAAAGAGCACAAAATAGCTTAATATCGTATTTAAAAACGTTTTTGACCATTTTGAGCATTTCAACAAAAATTATTCACACAAAACAGCAAAGTGTACAGAATAGCTTCAAATCGCATTTGGAGACGTTTTAGACCATTTTGTGATTTTCGAAAAAACTTGTTAACATAAAAACACCAAAGTGCTTAGAATTGCTTCAAATTGCATTTGGAGACGTTTTAGACCATTTTGTAATTTTCTAAAAAAGTTGTTAACATAAAAACATCAAAGTGCTTAAAATCACATTAGAAACCGTTTTAGACCATTTTGAGCATTTCGAAAAAACTTTTCACACAAAAACATCAAAGAACACAAAATAGCTTAATATAGTATTTAAAAACGTTTTTGACCATTTTGAGCATTTTGACAAAAATTATTCACACAAAACAGCAAAGTGTACAGAATAGCTTCAAATCGCATTTTGAGACATTTTAGACCATTTTGTGATTTTCGAAAAAACTTGTTAACATAAAAACACAAAAGTGCTTAGAATAGCTTCAAATCGCATTTGGAGACGTTTTAGACCATTTTGTGATTTTCGAAAAAACTTGTTAACATAAAAACACAAAATTGCTTAGAATAGCTTCAAATCGCATTTGGAGACGTTTTACACCATTTTGTGATTTTCGAAAAAACTTGTTAACATAAAAACACCAAAGTGCTTAGAATAGCTTCAAATCGCATTTGGAGACGTTTTAGACCATTTTGTGATTTTCGAAAAAACTTGTTAACATAAAAACACCAAAGTGCTTAGAATAGCTTCAAATCGTATTTGGAGCCGTTTTAGACCATTTTGTGATTTTCGAAAAAACTTGTAAACATAAAAACACCAAAGTGCTTAGAAAAGCTTCAAATCGCATTTGGAGACGTTTTAGACCAATTTGTGATTTTCGAAAAAACTTGTTAACATAAAAACACCAAAGTGCTTAAAATCACATTAGAAACCGTTTTAGACCATTTTGAGCATTTCGATAAAACTTTTCACACAAAAACATCAAAGAGCACAAAATAGCTTAATATCGTATTTAAAAACGTTTTTGACCATTTTGAGCATTTCGACAAAAATTATTCACACAAAACAGCAAAGTGTACAGAATAGCTTCAAATCGCATTTGGAGACGTTTTAGACCATTTTGTGATTTTCGAAAAAAACTTGTTAACATAAAAACAACAAAGTGCTTAGAATAGCTTAAAATCGCATTTTGTGACATTTTCGACCATTTTGTGATTTTCGAAAAAACTTGTTAACATAAAAACACCAAATTGCTTAGAATAGCTTCAAATCGCATTTGTAGACGTTTTAGACCATTTTGTGATTTTCGAAAAAACTTGTTAACATAAAAACACCAAAGTGCTTAGAATACCTTAAAATCGCATTTGGAGACGTTTTAGACCATTTTGTGATTTTCGAAAAAACTTGTAAACATAAAAACACCAAAGTGCTTAGAAAATCTTCAAATCGCATTTGGAGACGTTTTATACCATTTTGTGATTTTCGAAAAAACTTGTTAACATAAAAACACCAAAGTGCTTAGAATAGCTTCAAATCGCATTTGTAGACGTTTCGACCATTTTGTGATTTTCGAAAAAACTTGTTAACATAAAAACACCAAAGGGCTTAGAATACCTTAAAATCGCATTTGGAGACATTTTAGACCATTTTGTGATTTTCGAAAAAACTTGTTAACATAAAAACACAAAAGTGCTTAGAATAGCTTCAAATCGCATTTGGAGACGTTTTAGACCATTTTGTGATTTTCGAAAAAACTTGTTAACATAAAAACACCAAATTGCTTAGAATAGCTTCAAATCGCATTTGGAGACGTTTTACACCATTTTGTAATTTTCTAAAAAAGTTGTTAACATAAAAACATCAAAGTGCTTAAAATCACATTAGAAACCGTTTTAGACCATTTTGAGCATTTCGATAAAACTTTTCACACAAAAACATCAAAGAGCACAAAATAGCTTAATATCGTATTTAAAAACGTTTTTGACCATTTTGAGCATTTCGACAAAAATTATTCTCACAAAACAGCAAAGTGTACAGAATAGCTTCAAATCGCATTTGGAGACGTTTTAGACCATTTTGTGATTTTCGAAAAAACTTGTTAACATAAAAACACCCAATTGCTTAGAATAGCTTAAAATCGCATTTGGAGACGTTTTACACCATTTTGTGATTTTCGAAAAAACTTGTTAACATAAAAACACCAAATTGCTTAGAATAGCTTAAAATCGCATTTTGAGACGTTTTACACCATTTTGTGATTTTCGAAAAAACTTGTTAACATAAAAACACCAAAGTGCTTAGAATAGCTTCAAATCGCATTTGGAGACGTTTTAGACCATTTTGTGACTTTCGAAAAAACTTGTTAACAAAAAAAACATCAAAGTGTACAGAATAGCTTCAAATCGCATTTTGAGACATTTTAGACCCTTTTGTGATTTTCGAAAAAACTTGGTTACACAAAAACACCAAAGTGCTTAAAATAGCTTCAAATCGCATTTGGAGACGTTTTAGACCAATTTGTGATTTTCGAAAAAACTTGTTAACATAAAAACACCAAAGTGTTTAGAATAGCTTCAAATCACATTTGGAGACGTTTTAGACCATTTTGTGATTTTCGAAAAAACTTGTTAACATAAAAACACCAAAGTGCTTAGAAAAGCTTCAAATCGCATTTGGAGACATTTTAGACCATTTTGTGATATTCAAAAAAACTCGTTACCATAAAAACACCAAAGTGCTTAGAATAGCTTCAAATCGCATTTGGAGACGTTTTACACCATTTTGTAATTTTCTAAAAAAGTTGTTAACATAAAAACATCAAAGTGCTTAAAATCACATTAGAAACCGTTTTAGACCATTTTGAGCATTTCGATAAAACTTTTCACACAAAAACATCAAAGAGCACAAAATAGCTTAATATAGTATTAAAAAACGTTTTTGACCATTTTGAGCATTTTGACAAAAAATATTCACACAAAACAGCAAAGTGTACAGAATAGCTTCAAATCGCATTTGGAGACGTTTTAGACCATTTTGTGATTTTCGAAATAACTCGTTACCATAAAAACACTAAAGTGCTTAGAAAAGCTTCAAATCGCATTTGGAGAAATTTTAGACCATTTTGTGATATTCAAAAAAACTCGTTACCATAAAAACACCAAAGTGCTTAGAATTACTTCAAATCGCATTTGGAGACGTTTTAGACCATTTTGTGATTTTCTAAAAAAGTTGTTAACATAAAAACATCAAAGTGCTTAAAATCACATTAGAAACCGTTTTAGACCATTTTGAGCATTTCGATAAAACTTTTCACACAAAAACATCAAAGAGCACAAAATAGCTTAATATCGTATTTAAAAACGTTTTTGACCACTTTGAGCATTTCGACAAAAATTATTCACACAAAACAGCAAAGTGTACAGAATAGCTTCAAATCGCATTTGGAGACGTTTTAGACCATTTTGTGATTTTCGAAAAAACTTGTTAACATAAAAACACCAAAGTGCTTACAATAGCTTCAAATCGCATTTGTAGACGTTTTAGACCATTTTGTGATTTTCGAAAAAACTTGTTAACATAAAAACACCAAAGTGCTTAGAATACCTTAAAATCGCATTTGGAGACGTTTTATACCATTTTGTGATTTTCGAAAAAACTTGTTAACATAAAAACACCAAAGTGCTTAGAATTGCTTCAAATCGCATTTGGAGACGTTTTAGACCATTTTGTGATTTTCTAAAAAAGTTGTTAACATAAAAACATCAAAGTTCTTAAAATCATTTCATTAGAAACCGTTTTAGACCATTTTGAGCATTTCGATAAAACTTTTCACACAAAAACATCAAAGAACACAAAATAGCTTAATATAGTATTTAAAAACGTTTTTGACCATTTTGAGCATTTTGACAAAAATTATTCACACAAAACAGCAAAGTGTACAGAATAGCTTCAAATCGCATTTGGAGACGTTTTAGACCATTTTGTGATTTTCGAAAAAACTTGTTAACATAAAAACACCAAATTGCTTAGAATAGCTTAAAATCGTATTTGGAGAAGTTTTACACCATTTTGTGATTTTCGAAAAAACTTGTTAACATAAAAACACCAAAGTGCTTAGAATAGCTTCAAATCGCATTTGGAGACGTTTTACACCATTTTGTGATTTTCGAAAAAACTTGTTAACATAAAAACACCAAAGTGCTTAGAATAGCTTCAAATCGCATTTGGAGACGTTTTAGACCATTTTGTGACTTTCGAAAAAACTTGTTAACAAAAAAACATCAAAGTGTACAGAATAGCTTCAAATCGCATTTTGAGACATGTTAACAAAAAAACATCAAAGTGTACAGAAAAGCTTCAAATCGCATTTTGAGACATTTTAGACCCTTTTGTGATTTTCGAAAAAACTTGGTTACACAAAAACACCAAAGTGCTTAAAATAGCTTCAAATCGCATTTGGAGACGTTTTAGACCAATTTGTGATTTTCGAAAAAACTTGTTAACATAATAACACCAAAGTGCTTAGAATAGCTTCAAATCGCATTTGGAGACGTTTTACACCATTTTGTGATTTTCGAAAAAACTTGTTAACATAAAAACACCAAAGTGCTTAGAATAGCTTCAAATCGCATTTGGAGACGTTTTAGACCATTTTGTGATATTCAAAAAAACTCGTTACCATAAAAACACCAAAGTGCTTAGAATTGCTTCAAATCGCATTTGGAGACGTTTTAGACCATTTTGTGATTTTCTAAAAAAGTTGTTAACATAAAAACATCAAAGTGCTTAAAATCACATTAGAAACCGTTTTAGACCATTTTGAGCATTTCGATAAAACTTTTCACACAAAAACATCAAAGAGCACAAAATAGCTTAATATCGTATTTAAAAACGTTTTTGACCATTTTGAGCATTTCGACAAAAATTATTCACACAAAACAGCAAAGTGTACAGAATAGCTTCAAATCGCATTTGGAGACGTTTTAGACCATTTTGTGATTTTCGAAAAAACTTGTTAACATAAAAACACCAAAGTGCTTAGAATACCTTAAAATCGCATTTGGAGACGTTTTATACAATTTTGTGATTTTCGAAAAAACTTGTTAACATAAAAACACCAAAGTGCTTAGAATTGCTTCAAATCGCATTTGGAGACGTTTTATACCATTTTGTGATTTTCGAAAAAACTTGTTAACATAAAAGCACCAAAGTGCTTAGAATTGCTTCAAATCGCATTTGGAGACGTTTTAGACCATTTTGTGATTTTCTAAAAAAGTTGTTAACATAAAAACATCAAAGTGCTTAAAATCACATTAGAAACTGTTTTAGACCATTTTGAGCATTTCGATAAAACTTTTCACACAAAAACATCAAAGAACACAAAATAGCTTAATATAGTATTTAAAAACGTTTTTGACCATTTTGAGCATTTCAACAAAAATTATTCACACAAAACAGCAAAGTGTACAGAATAGCTTCAAATCGCATTTGGAGACGTTTTAGACCATTTTGTGATTTTCGAAAAAACTTGTTAACATAAAAACACCAAATTGCTTAGAATAGCTTAAAATCGTATTTGGAGAAGTTTTACACCATTTTGTGATTTTCGAAAAAACTTGTTAACATAAAAACACCAAAGTGCTTAGAATAGCTTCAAATCGCATTTGGAGACGTTTTACACCATTTTGTGATTTTCGAAAAAACTTGTTAACATAAAAACACCAAAGTGCTTAGAATAGCTTCAAATCGCATTTGGAGACGTTTTAGACCATTTTGTGACTTTCGAAAAAACTTGTTAACAAAAAAACATCAAAGTGTACAGAATAGCTTCAAATCGCATTTTGAGACATTTTAGACCCTTTTGTGATTTTCGAAAAAACTTGGTTACACAAAAACACCAAAGTGCTTAAAATAGCTTCAAATCGCATTTGGAGACGTTTTAGACCAATTTGTGATTTTCGAAAAAACTTGTTAACATAATAACACCAAAGTGCTTAGAATAGCTTCAAATCGCATTTTGTGACATTTTCGACCATTTTGTGATTTTCGAAAAAACTTGTTAACATAAAAACACCAAATTGCTTAGAATAGCTTAAAATCGCATTTGGAGACGTTTTATACCATTTTGTGATTTTCGAAAAAACTTGTTAACATAAAAACACCAAAGTGCTTAGAATAGCTTCAAATCGCATTTGTAGACGTTTTAGACCATTTTGTGATTTTCGAAAAAACTTGTTAACATAAAATCACCAAAGTGCTTAGAATACCTTAAAATCGCATTTGGAGACGTTTTATACCATTTTGTGATTTTCGAAAAAACTTGTTAACATAAAAACACCAAAGTGCTTAGAATTGCTTCAAATCGCATTTGGAGACGTTTTAGACCATTTTGTGATTTTCTAAAAAAGTTGTTAACATAAAAACATCAAAGTTCTTAAAATCATTTCATTAGAAACCGTTTTAGACCATTTTGAGCATTTCGATAAAACTTTTCACACAAAAACATCAAAGAACACAAAATAGCTTAATATAGTTTTTAAAAACGTTTTTGACCATTTTGAGCATTTTGACAAAATTATTCACACAAAACAGCAAAGTGTACAGAATAGCTTCAAATCGCATTTGGAGACGTTTTAGACCATTTTGTGATTTTCGAAAAAACTTGTAAACATAAAAACACCAAAGTGCTTAGAAAATCTTCAAATCGCATTTGGAGACGTTTTATACCATTTTGTGATTTTCGAAAAAACTTGTTAACATAAAAACACCAAAGTGCTTAGAAGAGCTTCAAATCGCATTTGTAGACGTTTTAGACCATTTTGTGATTTTCGAAAAAACTTGTTAACATAAAAACACCAAAGTGCTTAGAATACCTTAAAATCGCATTTGGAGACATTTTAGACCATTTTGTGATTTTCGAAAAAACTTGTTAACATAAAAACACAAAAGTGCTTAGAATAGCTTCAAATCGCATTTGGAGACGTTTTAGACCATTTTGTGATTTTCGAAAAAACTTGTTAACATAAAAACACGAAATTGCTTAGAATAGCTTCAAATCGCATTTGGAGACGTTTTACACCATTTTGTAATTTTCTAAAAAAGTTGTTAACATAAAAACATCAAAGTGCTTAAAATCACATTAGAAACCGTTTTAGACCATTTTGAGCATTTCGATAAAACTTTTCACACAAAAACATCAAAGAGCACAAAATAGCTTAATATCGTATTTAAAAACGTTTTTGACCATTTTGAGCATTTCGACAAAAATTATTCTCACAAAACAGCAAAGTGTACAGAATAGCTTCAAATCGCATTTGGAGACGTTTTAGACCATTTTGTGATTTTCGAAAAAACTTGTTAACATAAAAACACCAAATTGCTTAGAATAGCTTAAAATCGCATTTGGAGACGTTTTACACCATTTTGTGATTTTCGAAAAAACTTGTTAACATAAAAACACCAAAGTGCTTAGAATAGCTTCAAATCGCATTTGGAGACGTTTTACACCATTTTGTGATTTTCGATAAAACTTGTTAACATAAAAACACCAAAGTGCTTAGAATAGCTTCAAATCGCATTTGGAGACTTTTTAGACCATTTTGTGACTTTCGAAAAAACTTGTTAACAAAAAAACATCAAAGTGTACAGAATAGCTTCAAATCGCATTTTGAGACATTTTAGACCCTTTTGTGATTTTCGAAAAAACTTGGTTACACAAAAACACCAAAGTGCTTAAAATAGCTTCAAATCGCATTTGGAGACGTTTTAGACCAATTTGTGATTTTCGAAAAAACTTGTTAACATAAAAACACCAAAGTGTTTAGAATAGCTTCAAATCACATTTGGAGACGTTTTAGACCATTTTGTGATTTTCGAAAAAACTTGTTAACATAAAAACACCAAAGTGCTTAGAAAAGCTTCAAATCGCATTTGGAGACATTTTAGACCATTTTGTGATTTTCGAAAAAACTTGTTAACATAAAAACACCAAAGTGCTTAAAATCACATTAGAAACCGTTTTAGACCATTTTGAGCATTTCGATAAAACTTTTCACACAAAAACATCAAAGAGCACAAAATAGCTTAATATCGTATTTAAAAACGTTTTTGACCATTTTGAGCATTTCAACAAAAATTATTCACACAAAACAGCAAAGTGTACAGAATAGCTTCAAATCGCATTTGGAGACGTTTTAGACCATTTTGTGATTTTCGAAAAAACTTGTTAACATAAAAACACCAAAGTGCTTAGAATTGCTTCAAATCGCATTTGGAGACGTTTTAGACCATTTTGTAATTTTCTAAAAAAGTTGTTAACATAAAAACATCAAAGTGCTTAAAATCACATTAGAAACCGTTTTAGACCATTTTGAGCATTTCGAAAAAACTTTTCACACAAAAACATCAAAGAACACAAAATAGCTTAATATAGTATTTAAAAACGTTTTTGACCATTTTGAGCATTTTGACAAAAATTATTCACACAAAACAGCAAAGTGTAAAGAATAGCTTCAAATCGCATTTTGAGACATTTTAGACAATTTTGTGATTTTCGAAAAAACTTGTTAACATAAAAACACAAAAGTGCTTAGAATAGCTTCAAATCGCATTTGGAGACGTTTTAGACCATTTTGTGATTTTCGAAAAAACTTGTTAACATAAAAACACAAAATTGCTTAGAATAGCTTCAAATCGCATTTGGAGACGTTTTACACCATTTTGTGATTTTCGAAAAAACTTGTTAACATAAAAACACCAAAGTGCTTAGAATAGCTTCAAATCGCATTTGGAGACGTTTTAGACCATTTTGTGATTTTCGAAAAAACTTGTTAACATAAAAACACCAAAGTGCTTAGAATAGCTTCAAATCGTATTTGGAGCCGTTTTAGACCATTTTGTGATTTTCGAAAAAACTTGTAAACACAAAAAAACACAAAAGTGCTTAGAAAAGCTTCAAATCGCATTTGGAGACGTTTTAGACCATTTTGTGATTTTCTAAAAAAGTTGTTAACATAAAAACATCAAAGTGCTTAAAATCACATTAGAAACCGTTTTAGACCATTTTGAGCATTTCGATAAAACTTTTCACACAAAAACATCAAAGAGCACAAAATAGCTTAATATCGTATTTAAAAACGTTTTTGACCATTTTGAGCATTTCGACAAAAATTATTCACACAAAACAGCAAAGTGTACAGAATAGCTTCAAATCGCATTTGGAGACGTTTTAGACCATTTTGTGATTTTCGAAAAAACTTGTTAACATAAAAACACCAAAGTGCTTAGAAAAGCTTCAAATCGCATTTGGAGACATTTTAGACCATTTTGTGATATTCAAAAAAACTCGTTACCATAAAAACACCAAAGTGCTTAGAATTGCTTCAAATCGCATTTGGAGACGTTTTAGACCATTTTGTGATTTTCTAAAAAACTTGTTAACATAAAAACACCAAAGTGCTTAGAATACCTTAAAATCGCATTTGGAGACGTTTTATACCACTTTGTGATTTTCGAAAAAACTTGTTAACATAAAAACACCAAAGTGCTTAGAATATCTTCAAATCGCATTTGGAGACGTTGTAGACCATTTTGTGATTTTCGAAAAAACGTGTTAACATAAAAACACCAAAGTGCTTAGAATTGCTTCAAATCGCATTTGGAGACGTTTTAGACCATTTTGTGATTTTCTAAAAAAGTTTTTAACATAAAAACATCAAAGTTCTTAAAATCACATTAGAAACCGTTTTAGACCATTTTGAGCATTTCGATAAAACTTTTCACATAAAAACATCAAAGAACACAAAATAGCTTAATATAGTATTTAAAAACGTTTTTGACCATTTTGAGCATTTTGACAAAAATTATTCACACAAAACAGCAAAGTGTACAGAATAGCTTCAAATCGCATTTGGAGACGTTTTAGACCATTTTGTGATTTTCGAAATAACTCGTTACCATAAAAACACCAAAGTGCTTAGAAAAGCTTCAAATCGCATTTGGAGACGTTTTAGACCAATTTGTGATTTTCGAAAAAACTTATTAACATAAAAACACCAAAGTGTTTAAAATAGCTTCAAATCACATTTGGAGACGTTTTAGACCATTTTGTGATTTTCGAAAAAACTTGTTAACATAAAAACACCAAAGTGCTTAAAATCACATTAGAAACCGTTTTAGACCATTTTGAGCATTTCGATAAAACTTTTCACACAAAAACATCAAAGAGCACAAAATAGCTTAATATCGTATTTAAAAACGTTTTTGACCATTTTGAGCATTTCGACAAAAATTATTCACACAAAACAGCAAAGTGTACAGAATAGCTTCAAATCGCATTTGGAGAGGTTTTAGACCATTTTGTGATTTTCGAAAAAAACTTTTTAACATAAAAACACCAAAGTGCTTAGAATTGCTTAAAATCGCATTTGGAGACGTTTTAGACCAATTTGTGATTTTCGAAAAAACTTGTTAACATAAAAACACCAAAGTGTTTAGAATAGCTTCAAATCACATTTGGAGACGTTTTAGACCATTTTGTGATTTTCGAAAAAACTTGTTAACATAAAAACACCAAAGTGCTTAGAAAAGCTTCAAATCGCATTTGGAGATATTTTAGACCATTTTGTGATTTTCGAAAAAACTTGTTAACATAAAAACACCAAAGTGCTTAAAATCACATTAGAAACTGTTTTAGACCATTTTGAGCATTTCGATAAAACTTTTCACACAAAAACATCAAAGAGCACAAAATAGCTTAATATCGTATTTAAAAACGTTTTTGACCATTTTGAGCATTTCAACAAAAATTATTCACACAAAACAGCAAAGTGTACAGAATAGCTTCAAATAGCATTTGGAGACGTTTTAGACCATTTTGTGATTTTCGAAAAAACTTGTTAACATAAAAACACCAAAGTGCTTAGAATTGCTTCAAATTGCATTTGGAGACGTTTTAGACCATTTTGTAATTTTCTAAAAAAGTTGTTAACATAAAAACATCAAAGTGCTTAAAATCACATTAGAAACCGTTTTAGACCATTTTGAGCATTTCGAAAAAACTTTTCACACAAAAACATCAAAGAACACAAAATAGCTTAATATAGTATTTAAAAACGTTTTTGACCATTTTGAGCATTTTGACAAAAATTATTCACACAAAACAGCAAAGTGTACAGAATAGCTTCAAATCGCATTTTGAGACATTTTAGACCATTTTGTGATTTTCGAAAAAACTTGTTAACATAAAAACACAAAAGTGCTTAGAATAGCTTCAAATCGCATTTGGAGACGTTTTAGACCATTTTGTGATTTTCGAAAAAACTTGTTAACATAAAAACACAAAATTGCTTAGAATAGCTTCAAATCGCATTTGGAGACGTTTTACACCATTTTGTGATTTTCGAAAAAACTTGTTAACATAAAAACACCAAAGTGCTTAGAATAGCTTCAAATCGCATTTGGAGACGTTTTAGACCATTTTGTGATTTTCGAAAAAACTTGTTAACATAAAAACACCAAAGTGCTTAGAATAGCTTCAAATCGTATTTGGAGCCGTTTTAGACCATTTTGTGATTTTCGAAAAAACTTGTAAACATAAAAACACCAACGTGCTTAGAAAAGCTTCAAATCGCATTTGGAGACATTTTAGACCATTTTGTGATATTCAAAAAAACTCGTTACCATAAAAACACCAAAGTGCTTAGAATTGCTTCAAATCGCATTTGGAGACGTTTTAGACCATTTTGTGATTTTCTAAAAAAGTTGTTAACATAAAAACATCAAAGTGTACAGAATAGCTTCAAATCGCATTTTGAGACATTTTAGACCCTTTTGTGATTTTCGAAAAAACTTGGTTACACAAAAACACCAAAGTGCTTAAAATAGCTTCAAATCGCATTTGGAGACGTTTTAGACCAATTTGTGATTTTCGAAAAAACTTGTTAACATAAAAACACCAAAGTGTTTAGAATAGCTTCAAATCACATTTGGAGACGTTTTAGACCATTTTGTGATTTTCGAAAAAACTTGTTAACATAAAAACACCAAAGTGCTTAGAATACATTAAAATCGCATTTGGAGACGTTTTATACCACTTTGTGATTTTCGAAAAAACTTGTTAACATAAAAACACCAAAGTGCTTAGAATAGCTTCAAATCGCATTTGGAGACGTTGTAGACCATTTTGTGATTTTCGAAAAAACGTGTTAACATAAAAACACCAAAGTGCTTAGAATTGCTTCAAATCGCATTTGGAGACGTTTTAGACCATTTTGTGATTTTCTAAAAAAGTTTTTAACATAAAAACATCAAAGTTCTTAAAATCACATTAGAAACCGTTTTAGACCATTTTGAGCATTTCGATAAAACTTTTCACATAAAAACATCAAAGAACACAAAATAGCTTAATATAGTATTTAAAAACGTTTTTGACCATTTTGAGCATTTTGACAAAAATTATTCACACAAAACAGCAAAGTGTACAGAATAGCTTCAAATCGCATTTGGAGACGTTTTAGACCATTTTGTGATTTTCGAAAAAACTTGTAAACATAAAAACACAAAAGTGCTTAGAAAAGCTTCAAATCGCATTTGGAGACATTTTAGACCATTTTGTGATTTTCGAAAAAACTTGTTAACATAAAAACACAAAAGTGCTTAGAATAGCTTCAAATCGCATTTGGAGACGTTTTAGACCATTTTGTGATTTTCGAAAAAACTTGTTAACATAAAAACACCAAATTGCTTAGAATAGCTTCAAATCGCATTTGGAGACGTTTTACACCAATTTGTAATTTTCTAAAAAAGTTGTTAACATAAAAACATCAAAGTGCTTAAAATCACATTAGAAACCGTTTTAGACCATTTTGAGCATTTCGATAAAACTTTTCACACAAAAACATCAAAGAGCACAAAATAGCTTAATATAGTATTTAAAAACGTTTTTGACCATTTTGAGCATTTTGACAAAAATTATTCACACAAAACAGCAAAGTGTACAGAATAGCTTCAAATCGCATTTGGAGACGTTTTAGACCATTTTGTGATTTTCGAAATAACTCGTTACCATAAAAACACCAAAGTGCTTAGAAAAGCTTCAAATCGCATTTGGAGACATTTTAGACCATTTTGTGATATTCAAAAAAACTCGTTACCATAAAAACACCAAAGTGCTTAGAATTGCTTCAAATCGCATTTGGAGACGTTTTAGACCATTTTGTGATTTTCTAAAAAAGTTGTTAACATAAAAACATCAAAGTGCTTAAAATCACATTAGAAACCGTTTTAGACCATTTTGAGCATTTCGATAAAACTTTTCACACAAAAACATAAAAGAGCACAAAATAGCTTAATATCGTATTTAAAAACGTTTTTGACCATTTTGAGCATTTCGACAAAAATTATTCACACAAAACAGCAAAGTGTACAGAATAGCTTCAAATCGCATTTGGAGACGTTTTAGACCATTTTGTGATTTTCGAAAAAACTTGTTAACATAAAAACACCAATGTGCTTAGAAAAGCTTCAAATCGCATTTGGAGACATTTTAGACCATTTTGTGATATTCAAAAAAACTCGTTACCATAAAAACACCAAAGTGCTTAGAATTGCTTCAAATCGCATTTGGAGACGTTTTAGACCATTTTGTGATTTTCTAAAAAAGTTGTTAACATAAAAACATCAAAGTGCTTAAAATCACATTAGAAACCGTTTTAGACCATTTTGAGCATTTCGATAAAACTTTTCACACAAAAACATCAAAGAGCACAAAATAGCTTAATATCGTATTTAAAAACGTTTTTGACCATTTTGAGCATTTCGACAAAAATTATTCACACAAAACAGCAAAGTGCTTAGAATAGCTTCAAATCGCATTTGGAGACGTTTTAGACCATTTTGTGACTTTCGAAAAAACTTGTTAACAAAAAAACATCAAAGTGTACAGAATAGCTTCAAATCGCATTTTGAGACATTTTAGACCCTTTTGTGATTTTCGAAAAAACTTGGTTACACAAAAACACCAAAGTGCTTAAAATAGCTTCAAATCGCATTTGGAGACGTTTTAGACCAATTTGTGATTTTCGAAAAAACTTGTTAACATAAAAACACCAAAGTGTTTAGAATAGCTTCAAATCACATTTGGAGACGTTTTAGACCATTTTGTGATTTTCGAAAAAACTTGTTAACATAAAAACACCAAAGTGCTTAAAATCACATTAGAAACCGTTTTAGACCATTTTGAGCATTTCGATAAAACTTTTCACACAAAAACATCAAAGAGCACAAAATAGCTTAATATCGTATTTAAAAACGTTTTTGACCATTTTGAGCATTTCGACAAAAATTATTCTCACAAAACAGCAAAGTGTACAGAATAGCTTCAAATCGCATTTGGAGACGTTTTAGACCATTTTGTGATTTTCGAAAAAACTTGTTAACATAAAAGAACACCAAATTGCTTAGAATAGCTTAAAATCGCATTTGGAGACGTTTTACACCATTTTGTGATTTTCGAAAAAACTTGTTAACATAAAAACACCAAATTGCTTAGAATAGCTTCAAATCGCATTTGGAGACGTTTTACACCATTTTGTGATTTTCGAAAAAACTTGTTAACATAAAAACACCAAAGTGCTTAGAATAGCTTCAAATCGCATTTGGAGACGTTTTAGACCATTTTGTGACTTTCGAAAAAACTTGTTAACAAAAAAAACATCAAAGTGTACAGAATAGCTTCAAATCGCATTTTGAGACATTTTAGACCCTTTTGTGATTTTCGAAAAAACTTGGTTACACAAAAACACCAAAGTGCTTAAACTAGCTTCAAATCGCATTTGGAGACGTTTTAGACCAATTTGTGATTTTCGAAAAAACTTGTTAACATAAAAACACCAAAGTGTTTAGAATAGCTTCAAATCACATTTGGAGACGTTTTAGACCATTTTGTGATTTTCGAAAAAACTTGTTAACATAAAAACACCAAAGTGCTTAGAAAAGCTTCAAATCGCATTTGGAGACATTTTAGACCATTTTGTGATATTCAAAAAAACTCGTTACCATAAAAACACCAAAGTGCTTAGAATAGCTTCAAATCGCATTTGGAGACGTTTTACACCATTTTGTAATTTTCTAAAAAAGTTGTTAACATAAAAACATCAAAGTGCTTAAAATCACATTAGAAACCGTTTTAGACCATTTTGAGCATTTCGATAAAACTTTTCACACAAAAACATCAAAGAGCACAAAATAGCTTAATATAGTATTAAAAAACGTTTTTGACCATTTTGAGCATTTTGACAAAAAATATTCACACAAAACAGCAAAGTGTACAGAATAGCTTCAAATCGCATTTGGAGACGTTTTAGACCATTTTGTGATTTTCGAAATAACTCGTTACCATAAAAACACTAAAGTGCTTAGAAAAGCTTCAAATCGCATTTGGAGAAATTTTAGACCATTTTGTGATATTCAAAAAAACTCGTTACCATAAAAACACCAAAGTGCTTAGAATTACTTCAAATCGCATTTGGAGACGTTTTAGACCATTTTGTGATTTTCTAAAAAAGTTGTTAACATAAAAACATCAAAGTGCTTAAAATCACATTAGAAACCGTTTTAGACCATTTTGAGCATTTCGATAAAACTTTTCACACAAAAACATCAAAGAGCACAAAATAGCTTAATATCGTATTTAAAAACGTTTTTGACCACTTTGAGCATTTCGACAAAAATTATTCACACAAAACAGCAAAGTGTACAGAATAGCTTCAAATCGCATTTGGAGACGTTTTAGACCATTTTGTGATTTTCGAAAAAACTTGTTAACATAAAAACACCAAAGTGCTTACAATAGCTTCAAATCGCATTTGTAGACGTTTTAGACCATTTTGTGATTTTCGAAAAAACTTGTTAACATAAAAACACCAAAGTGCTTAGAATACCTTAAAATCGCATTTGGAGACGTTTTATACCATTTTGTGATTTTCGAAAAAACTTGTTAACATAAAAACACCAAAGTGCTTAGAATTGCTTCAAATCGCATTTGGAGACGTTTTAGACCATTTTGTGATTTTCTAAAAAAGTTGTTAACATAAAAACATCAAAGTTCTTAAAATCATTTCATTAGAAACCGTTTTAGACCATTTTGAGCATTTCGATAAAACTTTTCACACAAAAACATCAAAGAACACAAAATAGCTTAATATAGTATTTAAAAACGTTTTTGACCATTTTGAGCATTTTGACAAAAATTATTCACACAAAACAGCAAAGTGTACAGAATAGCTTCAAATCGCATTTGGAGACGTTTTAGACCATTTTGTGATTTTCGAAAAAACTTGTTAACATAAAAACACCAAATTGCTTAGAATAGCTTAAAATCGTATTTGGAGAAGTTTTACACCATTTTGTGATTTTCGAAAAAACTTGTTAACATAAAAACACCAAAGTGCTTAGAATAGCTTCAAATCGCATTTGGAGACGTTTTACACCATTTTGTGATTTTCGAAAAAACTTGTTAACATAAAAACACCAAAGTGCTTAGAATAGCTTCAAATCGCATTTGGAGACGTTTTAGACCATTTTGTGACTTTCGAAAAAACTTGTTAACAAAAAAACATCAAAGTGTACAGAATAGCTTCAAATCGCATTTTGAGACATGTTAACAAAAAAACATCAAAGTGTACAGAATAGCTTCAAATCGCATTTTGAGACATTTTAGACCCTTTTGTGATTTTCGAAAAAACTTGGTTACACAAAAACACCAAAGTGCTTAAAATAGCTTCAAATCGCATTTGGAGACGTTTTAGACCAATTTGTGATTTTCGAAAAAACTTGTTAACATAATAACACCAAAGTGCTTAGAATAGCTTCAAATCGCATTTGGAGACGTTTTACACCATTTTGTGATTTTCGAAAAAACTTGTTAACATAAAAACACCAAAGTGCTTAGAATAGCTTCAAATCGCATTTGGAGACGTTTTAGACCATTTTGTGATATTCAAAAAAACTCGTTACCATAAAAACACCAAAGTGCTTAGAATTGCTTCAAATCGCATTTGGAGACGTTTTAGACCATTTTGTGATTTTCTAAAAAAGTTGTTAACATAAAAACATCAAAGTGCTTAAAATCACATTAGAAACCGTTTTAGACCATTTTGAGCATTTCGATAAAACTTTTCACACAAAAACATCAAAGAGCACAAAATAGCTTAATATCGTATTTAAAAACGTTTTTGACCATTTTGAGCATTTCGACAAAAATTATTCACACAAAACAGCAAAGTGTACAGAATAGCTTCAAATCGCATTTGGAGACGTTTTAGACCATTTTGTGATTTTCGAAAAAACTTGTTAACATAAAAACACCAAAGTGCTTAGAATACCTTAAAATCGCATTTGGAGACGTTTTATACCATTTTGTGATTTTCGAAAAAACTTGTTAACATAAAAACACCAAAGTGCTTAGAATTGCTTCAAATCGCATTTGGAGACGTTTTATACCATTTTGTGATTTTCGAAAAAACTTGTTAACATAAAAGCACCAAAGTGCTTAGAATTGCTTCAAATCGCATTTGGAGACGTTTTAGACCATTTTGTGATTTTCTAAAAAAGTTGTTAACATAAAAACATCAAAGTGCTTAAAATCACATTAGAAACTGTTTTAGACCATTTTGAGCATTTCGATAAAACTTTTCACACAAAAACATCAAAGAACACAAAATAGCTTAATATAGTATTTAAAAACGTTTTTGACCATTTTGAGCATTTCAACAAAAATTATTCACACAAAACAGCAAAGTGTACAGAATAGCTTCAAATCGCATTTGGAGACGTTTTAGACCATTTTGTGATTTTCGAAAAAACTTGTTAACATAAAAACACCAAATTGCTTAGAATAGCTTAAAATCGTATTTGGAGAAGTTTTACACCATTTTGTGATTTTCGAAAAAACTTGTTAACATAAAAACACCAAAGTGCTTAGAATAGCTTCAAATCGCATTTGGAGACGTTTTACACCATTTTGTGATTTTCGAAAAAACTTGTTAACATAAAAACACCAAAGTGCTTAGAATAGCTTCAAATCGCATTTGGAGACGTTTTAGACCATTTTGTGACTTTCGAAAAAACTTGTTAACAAAAAAACATCAAAGTGTACAGAATAGCTTCAAATCGCATTTTGAGACATTTTAGACCCTTTTGTGATTTTCGAAAAAACTTGGTTACACAAAAACACCAAAGTGCTTAAAATAGCTTCAAATCGCATTTGGAGACGTTTTAGACCAATTTGTGATTTTCGAAAAAACTTGTTAACATAATAACACCAAAGTGCTTAGAATAGCTTCAAATCGCATTTTGTGACATTTTCGACCATTTTGTGATTTTCGAAAAAACTTGTTAACATAAAAACACCAAATTGCTTAGAATAGCTTAAAATCGCATTTGGAGACGTTTTATACCATTTTGTGATTTTCGAAAAAACTTGTTAACATAAAAACACCAAAGTGCTTAGAATAGCTTCAAATCGCATTTGTAGACGTTTTAGACCATTTTGTGATTTTCGAAAAAACTTGTTAACATAAAATCACCAAAGTGCTTAGAATACCTTAAAATCGCATTTGGAGACGTTTTATACCATTTTGTGATTTTCGAAAAAACTTGTTAACATAAAAACACCAAAGTGCTTAGAATTGCTTCAAATCGCATTTGGAGACGTTTTAGACCATTTTGTGATTTTCTAAAAAAGTTGTTAACATAAAAACATCAAAGTTCTTAAAATCATTTCATTAGAAACCGTTTTAGACCATTTTGAGCATTTCGACAAAACTTTTCACACAAAAACATCAAAGAACACAAAATAGCTTAATATAGTATTTAAAAACGTTTTTGACCATTTTGAGCATTTTGACAAAATTATTCACACAAAACAGCAAAGTGTACAGAATAGCTTCAAATCGCATTTGGAGACGTTTTAGACCATTTTGTGATTTTCGAAAAAACTTGTAAACATAAAAACACCAAAGTGCTTAGAAAATCTTCAAATCGCATTTGGAGACGTTTTATACCATTTTGTGATTTTCGAAAAAACTTGTTAACATAAAAACACCAAAGTGCTTAGAAGAGCTTCAAATCGCATTTGTAGACGTTTTAGACCATTTTGTGATTTTCGAAAAAACTTGTTAACATAAAAACACCAAAGTGCTTAGAATACCTTAAAATCGCATTTGGAGACATTTTAGACCATTTTGTGATTTTCGAAAAAACTTGTTAACATAAAAACACAAAAGTGCTTAGAATAGCTTCAAATCGCATTTGGAGACGTTTTAGACCATTTTGTGATTTTCGAAAAAACTTGTTAACATAAAAACACGAAATTGCTTAGAATAGCTTCAAATCGCATTTGGAGACGTTTTACACCATTTTGTAATTTTCTAAAAAAGTTGTTAACATAAAAACATCAAAGTGCTTAAAATCACATTAGAAACCGTTTTAGACCATTTTGAGCATTTCGATAAAACTTTTCACACAAAAACATCAAAGAGCACAAAATAGCTTAATATCGTATTTAAAAACGTTTTTGACCATTTTGAGCATTTCGACAAAAATTATTCTCACAAAACAGCAAAGTGTACAGAATAGCTTCAAATCGCATTTGGAGACGTTTTAGACCATTTTGTGATTTTCGAAAAAACTTGTTAACATAAAAACACCAAATTGCTTAGAATAGCTTAAAATCGCATTTGGAGACGTTTTACACCATTTTGTGATTTTCGAAAAAACTTGTTAACATAAAAACACCAAAGTGCTTAGAATAGCTTCAAATCGCATTTGGAGACGTTTTACACCATTTTGTGATTTTCGATAAAACTTGTTAACATAAAAACACCAAAGTGCTTAGAATAGCTTCAAATCGCATTTGGAGACTTTTTAGACCATTTTGTGACTTTCGAAAAAACTTGTTAACAAAAAAACATCAAAGTGTACAGAATAGCTTCAAATCGCATTTTGAGACATTTTAGACCCTTTTGTGATTTTCGAAAAAACTTGGTTACACAAAAACACCAAAGTGCTTAAAATAGCTTCAAATCGCATTTGGAGACGTTTTAGACCAATTTGTGATTTTCGAAAAAACTTGTTAACATAAAAACACCAAAGTGTTTAGAATAGCTTCAAATCACATTTGGAGACGTTTTAGACCATTTTGTGATTTTCGAAAAAACTTGTTAACATAAAAACACCAAAGTGCTTAGAAAAGCTTCAAATCGCATTTGGAGACATTTTAGACCATTTTGTGAATTTCGAAAAAACTTGTTAACATAAAAACACCAAAGTGCTTAAAATCACATTAGAAACCGTTTTAGACCATTTTGAGCATTTCGATAAAACTTTTCACACAAAAACATCAAAGAGCACAAAATAGCTTAATATCGTATTTAAAAACGTTTTTGACCATTTTGAGCATTTCAACAAAAATTATTCACACAAAACAGCAAAGTGTACAGAATAGCTTCAAATCGCATTTGGAGACGTTTTAGACCATTTTGTGATTTTCGAAAAAACTTGTTAACATAAAAACACCAAAGTGCTTAGAATTGCTTCAAATCGCATTTGGAGACGTTTTAGACCATTTTGTAATTTTCTAAAAAAGTTGTTAACATAAAAACATCAAAGTGCTTAAAATCACATTAGAAACCGTTTTAGACCATTTTGAGCATTTCGAAAAAACTTTTCACACAAAAACATCAAAGAACACAAAATAGCTTAATATAGTATTTAAAAACGTTTTTGACCATTTTGAGCATTTTGACAAAAATTATTCACACAAAACAGCAAAGTGTAAAGAATAGCTTCAAATCGCATTTTGAGACATTTTAGACAATTTTGTGATTTTCGAAAAAACTTGTTAACATAAAAACACAAAAGTGCTTAGAATAGCTTCAAATCGCATTTGGAGACGTTTTAGACCATTTTGTGATTTTCGAAAAAACTTGTTAACATAAAAACACAAAATTGCTTAGAATAGCTTCAAATCGCATTTGGAGACGTTTTACACCATTTTGTGATTTTCGAAAAAACTTGTTAACATAAAAACACCAAAGTGCTTAGAATAGCTTCAAATCGCATTTGGAGACGTTTTAGACCATTTTGTGATTTTCGAAAAAACTTGTTAACATAAAAACACCAAAGTGCTTAGAATAGCTTCAAATCGTATTTGGAGCCGTTTTAGACCATTTTGTGATTTTCGAAAAAACTTGTAAACATAAAAACACAAAAGTGCTTAGAAAAGCTTCAAATCGCATTTGGAGACGTTTTAGACCATTTTGTGATTTTCTAAAAAAGTTGTTAACATAAAAACATCAAAGTGCTTAAAATCACATTAGAAACCGTTTTAGACCATTTTGAGCATTTCGATAAAACTTTTCACACAAAAACATCAAAGAGCACAAAATAGCTTAATATCGTATTTAAAAACGTTTTTGACCATTTTGAGCATTTCGACAAAAATTATTCACACAAAACAGCAAAGTGTACAGAATAGCTTCAAATCGCATTTGGAGACGTTTTAGACCATTTTGTGATTTTCGAAAAAACTTGTTAACATAAAAACACCAAAGTGCTTAGAAAAGCTTCAAATCGCATTTGGAGACATTTTAGACCATTTTGTGATATTCAAAAAAACTCGTTACCATAAAAACACCAAAGTGCTTAGAATTGCTTCAAATCGCATTTGGAGACGTTTTAGACCATTTTGTGATTTTCTAAAAAACTTGTTAACATAAAAACACCAAAGTGCTTAGAATACCTTAAAATCGCATTTGGAGACGTTTTATACCACTTTGTGATTTTCGAAAAAACTTGTTAACATAAAAACACCAAAGTGCTTAGAATATCTTCAAATCGCATTTGGAGACGTTGTAGACCATTTTGTGATTTTCGAAAAAACGTGTTAACATAAAAACACCAAAGTGCTTAGAATTGCTTCAAATCGCATTTGGAGACGTTTTAGACCATTTTGTGATTTTCTAAAAAAGTTTTTAACATAAAAACATCAAAGTTCTTAAAATCACATTAGAAACCGTTTTAGACCATTTTGAGCATTTCGATAAAACTTTTCACATAAAAACATCAAAGAACACAAAATAGCTTAATATAGTATTTAAAAACGTTTTTGACCATTTTGAGCATTTTGACAAAAATTATTCACACAAAACAGCAAAGTGTACAGAATAGCTTCAAATCGCATTTGGAGACGTTTTAGACCATTTTGTGATTTTCGAAATAACTCGTTACCATAAAAACACCAAAGTGCTTAGAAAAGCTTCAAATCGCATTTGGAGACGTTTTAGACCAATTTGTGATTTTCGAAAAAACTTATTAACATAAAAACACCAAAGTGTTTAAAATAGCTTCAAATCACATTTGGAGACGTTTTAGACCATTTTGTGATTTTCGAAAAAACTTGTTAACATAAAAACACCAAAGTGCTTAAAATCACATTAGAAACCGTTTTAGACCATTTTGAGCATTTCGATAAAACTTTTCACACAAAAACATCAAAGAGCACAAAATAGCTTAATATCGTATTTAAAAACGTTTTTGACCATTTTGAGCATTTCGACAAAAATTATTCACACAAAACAGCAAAGTGTACAGAATAGCTTCAAATCGCATTTGGAGAGGTTTTAGACCATTTTGTGATTTTCGAAAAAAACTTTTTAACATAAAAACACCAAAGTGCTTAGAATTGCTTAAAATCGCATTTGGAGACGTTTTAGACCAATTTGTGATTTTCGAAAAAACTTGTTAACATAAAAACACCAAAGTGTTTAGAATAGCTTCAAATCACATTTGGAGACGTTTTAGACCATTTTGTGATTTTCGAAAAAACTTGTTAACATAAAAACACCAAAGTGCTTAGAAAAGCTTCAAATCGCATTTGGAGATATTTTAGACCATTTTGTGATTTTCGAAAAAACTTGTTAACATAAAAACACCAAAGTGCTTAAAATCACATTAGAAACCGTTTTAGACCATTTTGAGCATTTCGATAAAACTTTTCACACAAAAACATCAAAGAGCACAAAATAGCTTAATATCGTATTTAAAAACGTTTTTGACCATTTTGAGCATTTCAACAAAAATTATTCACACAAAACAGCAAAGTGTACAGAATAGCTTCAAATAGCATTTGGAGACGTTTTAGACCATTTTGTGATTTTCGAAAAAACTTGTTAACATAAAAACACCAAAGTGCTTAGAATTGCTTCAAATTGCATTTGGAGACGTTTTAGACCATTTTGTAATTTTCTAAAAAAGTTGTTAACATAAAAACATCAAAGTGCTTAAAATCACATTAGAAACCGTTTTAGACCATTTTGAGCATTTCGAAAAAACTTTTCACACAAAAACATCAAAGAACACAAAATAGCTTAATATAGTATTTAAAAACGTTTTTGACCATTTTGAGCATTTTGACAAAAATTATTCACACAAAACAGCAAAGTGTACAGAATAGCTTCAAATCGCATTTTGAGACATTTTAGACCATTTTGTGATTTTCGAAAAAACTTGTTAACATAAAAACACAAAAGTGCTTAGAATAGCTTCAAATCGCATTTGGAGACGTTTTAGACCATTTTGTGATTTTCGAAAAAACTTGTTAACATAAAAACACAAAATTGCTTAGAATAGCTTCAAATCGCATTTGGAGACGTTTTACACCATTTTGTGATTTTCGAAAAAACTTGTTAACATAAAAACACCAAAGTGCTTAGAATAGCTTCAAATCGCATTTGGAGACGTTTTAGACCATTTTGTGATTTTCGAAAAAACTTGTTAACATAAAAACACCAAAGTGCTTAGAATAGCTTCAAATCGTATTTGGAGCCGTTTTAGACCATTTTGTGATTTTCGAAAAAACTTGTAAACATAAAAACACCAACGTGCTTAGAAAAGCTTCAAATCGCATTTGGAGACATTTTAGACCATTTTGTGATATTCAAAAAAACTCGTTACCATAAAAACACCAAAGTGCTTAGAATTGCTTCAAATCGCATTTGGAGACGTTTTAGACCATTTTGTGATTTTCTAAAAAAGTTGTTAACATAAAAACATCAAAGTGTACAGAATAGCTTCAAATCGCATTTTGAGACATTTTAGACCCTTTTGTGATTTTCGAAAAAACTTGGTTACACAAAAACACCAAAGTGCTTAAAATAGCTTCAAATCGCATTTGGAGACGTTTTAGACCAATTTGTGATTTTCGAAAAAACTTGTTAACATAAAAACACCAAAGTGTTTAGAATAGCTTCAAATCACATTTGGAGACGTTTTAGACCATTTTGTGATTTTCGAAAAAACTTGTTAACATAAAAACACCAAAGTGCTTAGAATACATTAAAATCGCATTTGGAGACGTTTTATACCACTTTGTGATTTTCGAAAAAACTTGTTAACATAAAAACACCAAAGTGCTTAGAATAGCTTCAAATCGCATTTGGAGACGTTGTAGACCATTTTGTGATTTTCGAAAAAACGTGTTAACATAAAAACACCAAAGTGCTTAGAATTGCTTCAAATCGCATTTGGAGACGTTTTAGACCATTTTGTGATTTTCTAAAAAAGTTTTTAACATAAAAACATCAAAGTTCTTAAAATCACATTAGAAACCGTTTTAGACCATTTTGAGCATTTCGATAAAACTTTTCACATAAAAACATCAAAGAACACAAAATAGCTTAATATAGTATTTAAAACCGTTTTTGACCATTTTGAGCATTTTGACAAAAATTATTCACACAAAACAGCAAAGTGTACAGAATAGCTTCAAATCGCATTTTGAGACGTTTTAGACCATTTTGTGATTTTCGAAAAAACTTGTAAACATAAAAACACAAAAGTGCTTAGAAAAGCTTCAAATCGCATTTGGAGACATTTTAGACCATTTTGTGATTTTCGAAAAAACTTGTTAACATAAAAACACAAAAGTGCTTAGAATAGCTTCAAATCGCATTTGGAGACGTTTTAGACCATTTTGTGATTTTCGAAAAAACTTGTTAACATAAAAACACCAAATTGCTTAGAATAGCTTCAAATCGCATTTGGAGACGTTTTACACCAATTTGTAATTTTCTAAAAAAGTTGTTAACATAAAAACATCAAAGTGCTTAAAATCACATTAGAAACCGTTTTAGACCATTTTGAGCATTTCGATAAAACTTTTCACACAAAAACATCAAAGAGCACAAAATAGCTTAATATAGTATTTAAAAACGTTTTTGACCATTTTGAGCATTTTGACAAAAATTATTCACACAAAACAGCAAAGTGTACAGAATAGCTTCAAATCGCATTTGGAGACGTTTTAGACCATTTTGTGATTTTCGAAATAACTCGTTACCATAAAAACACCAAAGTGCTTAGAAAAGCTTCAAATCGCATTTGGAGACATTTTAGACCATTTTGTGATATTCAAAAAAACTCGTTACCATAAAAACACCAAAGTGCTTAGAATTGCTTCAAATCGCATTTGGAGACGTTTTAGACCATTTTGTGATTTTCTAAAAAAGTTGTTAACATAAAAACATCAAAGTGCTTAAAATCACATTAGAAACCGTTTTAGACCATTTTGAGCATTTCGATAAAACTTTTCACACAAAAACATAAAAGAGCACAAAATAGCTTAATATCGTATTTAAAAACGTTTTTGACCATTTTGAGCATTTCGACAAAAATTATTCACACAAAACAGCAAAGTGTACAGAATAGCTTCAAATCGCATTTGGAGACGTTTTAGACCATTTTGTGATTTTCGAAAAAACTTGTTAACATAAAAACACCAATGTGCTTAGAAAAGCTTCAAATCGCATTTGGAGACATTTTAGACCATTTTGTGATATTCAAAAAAACTCGTTACCATAAAAACACCAAAGTGCTTAGAATTGCTTCAAATCGCATTTGGAGACGTTTTAGACCATTTTGTGATTTTCTAAAAAAGTTGTTAACATAAAAACATCAAAGTGCTTAAAATCACATTAGAAACCGTTTTAGACCATTTTGAGCATTTCGATAAAACTTTTCACACAAAAACATCAAAGAGCACAAAATAGCTTAATATCGTATTTAAAAACGTTTTTGACCATTTTGAGCATTTCGACAAAAATTATTCACACAAAACAGCAAAGTGCTTAGAATAGCTTCAAATCGCATTTGGAGACGTTTTAGACCATTTTGTGACTTTCGAAAAAACTTGTTAACAAAAAAACATCAAAGTGTACAGAATAGCTTCAAATCGCATTTTGAGACATTTTAGACCCTTTTGTGATTTTCGAAAAAACTTGGTTACACAAAAACACCAAAGTGCTTAAAATAGCTTCAAATCGCATTTGGAGACGTTTTAGACCAATTTGTGATTTTCGAAAAAACTTGTTAACATAAAAACACCAAAGTGTTTAGAATAGCTTCAAATCACATTTGGAGACGTTTTAGACCATTTTGTGATTTTCGAAAAAACTTGTTAACATAAAAACACCAAAGTGCTTAAAATCACATTAGAAACCGTTTTAGACCATTTTGAGCATTTCGATAAAACTTTTCACACAAAAACATCAAAGAGCACAAAATAGCTTAATATCGTATTTAAAAACGTTTTTGACCATTTTGAGCATTTCGACAAAAATTATTCTCACAAAACAGCAAAGTGTACAGAATAGCTTCAAATCGCATTTGGAGACGTTTTAGACCATTTTGTGATTTTCGAAAAAACTTGTTAACATAAAAGAACACCAAATTGCTTAGAATAGCTTAAAATCGCATTTGGAGACGTTTTACACCATTTTGTGATTTTCGAAAAAACTTGTTAACATAAAAACACCAAATTGCTTAGAATAGCTTCAAATCGCATTTGGAGACGTTTTACACCATTTTGTGATTTTCGAAAAAACTTGTTAACATAAAAACACCAAAGTGCTTAGAATAGCTTCAAATCGCATTTGGAGACGTTTTAGACCATTTTGTGACTTTCGAAAAAACTTGTTAACAAAAAAAACATCAAAGTGTACAGAATAGCTTCAAATCGCATTTTGAGACATTTTAGACCCTTTTGTGATTTTCGAAAAAACTTGGTTACACAAAAACACCAAAGTGCTTAAACTAGCTTCAAATCGCATTTGGAGACGTTTTAGACCAATTTGTGATTTTCGAAAAAACTTGTTAACATAAAAACACCAAAGTGTTTAGAATAGCTTCAAATCACATTTGGAGACGTTTTAGACCATTTTGTGATTTTCGAAAAAACTTGTTAACATAAAAACACCAAAGTGCTTAGAAAAGCTTCAAATCGCATTTGGAGACATTTTAGACCATTTTGTGATATTCAAAAAAACTCGTTACCATAAAAACACCAAAGTGCTTAGAATAGCTTCAAATCGCATTTGGAGACGTTTTACACCATTTTGTAATTTTCTAAAAAAGTTGTTAACATAAAAACATCAAAGTGCTTAAAATCACATTAGAAACCGTTTTAGACCATTTTGAGCATTTCGATAAAACTTTTCACACAAAAACATCAAAGAGCACAAAATAGCTTAATATAGTATTAAAAAACGTTTTTGACCATTTTGAGCATTTTGACAAAAATTATTCACACAAAACAGCAAAGTGTACAGAATAGCTTCAAATCGCATTTGGAGACGTTTTAGACCATTTTGTGATTTTCGAAATAACTCGTTACCATAAAAACACCAAAGTGCTTAGAATATCTTCAAATCGCATTTGGAGACGTTTTAGACCATTTTGTGATTTTCGAAAAAACTTGTTAACATAAAAACACCAACGTGCTTAGAATAGCTTCAAATCGCATTTGGAGACGTTTTACACCATTTTGTGATTTTCGAAAAAACTTGTTAACATAAAAACATCAAAGTGCTTAAAATCACATTAGAAACCGTTTTAGACCATTTTGAGCATTTCGATAAAACTTTTCACACAAAAACATCAAAGAACACAAAATAGCTTAATATAGTATTTAAAAACGTTTTTGACCATTTTGAGCATTTCAACAAAAATTATTCACACAAAACAGCAAAGTGTACAGAATAGCTTCAAATCGCATTTGGAGACGTTTTAGACCATTTTGTGATTTTCGAAAAAACTTGTTCACATAAAAACACCAAATTGCTTAGAATAGCTTAAAATCGTATTTGGAGAAGTTTTACACCATTTTGTGATTTTCGAAAAAACTTGTTAACATAAAAACACCAAAGTGCTTAGAATAGCTTCAAATCGCATTTGGAGACGTTTTACACCATTTTGTGATTTTCGAAAAAACTTGTTAACATAAAAACACCAAAGTGCTTAGAATAGCTTCAAATCGCATTTGGAGACGTTTTAGACCATTTTGTGACTTTCGAAAAAACTTGTTAACAAAAAAACATCAAAGTGTACAGAATAGCTTCAAATCGCATTTTGAGACATTTTAGACCCTTTTGTGATTTTCGAAAAAACTTGGTTACACAAAAACACCAAAGTGCTTAAAATAGCTTCAAATCGCATTTGGATACGTTTTAGACCAATTTGTGATTTTCGAAAAAACTTGTTAACATAAAAACACCAAAGTGTTTAGAATAGCTTCAAATCACATTTGGAGACGTTTTAGACCATTTTGTGATTTTCGAAAAAACTTGTTAACATAAAAACACCAAAGTGCTTAAAATCACATTAGAAACCGTTTTAGACCATTTTGAGCATTTCGATAAAACTTTTCACACAAAAACATCAAAGAGCACAAAATAGCTTAATATCGTATTTAAAAACGTTTTTGACCATTTTGAGCATTTCGACAAAAATTATTCTCACAAAACAGCAAAGTGTACAGAATAACTTCAAATCGCATTTGGAGACGTTTTAGACCATTTTGTGATTTTCGAAAAAACTTGTTAACATAAAAACACCAAATTGCTTAGAATAGCTTAAAATCGTATTTGGAGAAGTTTTACACCATTTTGTGATTTTCGAAAAAACTTGTTAACATAAAAACACCAAAGTGCTTAGAATAGCTTCAAATCGCATTTGGAGACGTTTTACACCATTTTGTGATTTTCGAAAAAACTTGTTAACATAAAAACACCAAAGTGCTTAGAATAGCTTCAAATCGCATTTGGAGACGTTTTAGGCCATTTTGTGACTTTCGAAAAAACTTGTTAACAAAAAAACATCAAAGTGTACAGAATAGCTTCAAATCGTATTTTTAGACATTTTAGACCCTTTTGTGATTTTCGAAAAAACTTGGTTACACAAAAACACCAAAGTGCTTAAAATAGCTTCAAATCGCATTTGGAGACGTTTTAGACCAATTTGTGATTTTCGAAAAAACTTGTTAACATAATAACACCAAAGTGCTTAGAATAGCTTCAAATCGCATTTTGTGACATTTTCGACCATTTTGTGATTTTCGAAAAAACTTGTTAACATAAAAACACCAAATTGCTTAGAATAGCTTAAAATCGCATTTGGAGACGTTTTATACCATTTTGTGATTTTCGAAAAAACTTGTTAACATAAAAACACCAAAGTGCTTAGAATAGCTTCAAATCGCATTTGTAGACGTTTTAGACCATTTTGTGATTTTCGAAAAAACTTGTTAACATAAAAACACCAAAGTGCTTAGAATACCTTAAAATCTCATTTGGAGACGTTTTATACCATTTTGTGATTTTCGAAAAAACTTGTTAACATAAAAACACCAAAGTGCTTAGAATTGCTTCAAATCGCATTTGGAGACGTTTTATACCATTTTGTGGTTTTCGAAAAAACTTGTTAACATAAAAACACCAAAGTGCTTAGAATACCTTAAAATCGCATTTGGAGAGGTTTTATACCATTTTGTGATTTTCGAAAAAACTTGTTAACATAAAAACACCAAAGTGCTTAGAATTGCTTCAAATCGCATTTGGAGACGTTTTAGACCATTTTGTGATTTTCTAAAAAAGTTGTTAACATAAAAACATCAAAGTTCTTAAAATCATTTCATTAGAAACCGTTTTAGACCATTTTGAGCATTTCGATAAAACTTTTCACACAAAAACATCAAAGAACACAAAATAGCTTAATATAGTATTTAAAAACGTTTTTGACCATTTTGAGCATTTTGACAAAATTATTCACACAAAACAGCAAAGTGTACGGAATAGCTTCAAATCGCATTTGGAGACGTTTTAGACCATTTTGTGATTTTCGAAAAAACTTGTAAACATAAAAACACCAAAGTGCTTAGAAAATCTTCAAATCGCATTTGGAGACGTTTTATACCATTTTGTGATTTTCGAAAAAACTTGTTAACATAAAAACACCAAAGTGCTTAGAATAGCTTCAAATCGCATTTGTAGACGTTTTAGACCATTTTGTGATTTTCGAAAAAACTTGTTAACATAAAAACACCAAAGTGCTTAGAATACCTTAAAATCGCATTTGGAGACATTTTAGACCATTTTGTGATTTTAGAAAAAACTTGTTAACATAAAAACACGAAATTGCTTAGAATAGCTTCAAATCGCATTTGGAGACGTTTTACACCATTTTGTAATTTTCTAAAAAAGTTGTTAACATAAAAACATCAAAGTGCTTAAAATCACATTAGAAACCGTTTTAGACCATTTTGAGCATTTCGATAAAACTTTTCACACAAAAACATCAAAGAGCACAAAATAGCTTAATATCGTATTTAAAAACGTTTTTGACCATTTTGAGCATTTCGACAAAAATTATTCTCACAAAACAGCAAAGTGTACAGAATAGCTTCAAATCGCATTTGGAGACGTTTTAGACCATTTTGTGATTTTCGAAAAAACTTGTTAACATAAAAACACCAAATTGCTTAGAATAGCTTAAAATCGCATTTGGAGACGTTTTACACCATTTTGTGATTTTCGAAAAAACTTGTTAACATAAAAAACCAAAGTGCTTAGAATAGCTTCAAATCGCATTTGGAGACGTTTTACACCATTTTGTGATTTTCGATAAAACTTGTTAACATAAAAACACCAAAGTGCTTAGAATAGCTTCAAATCGCATTTGGAGACTTTTTAGACCATTTTGTGACTTTCGAAAAAACTTGTTAACAAAAAAACATCAAAGTGTACAGAATAGCTTCAAATCGCATTTTGAGACATTTTAGACCCTTTTGTGATTTTCGAAAAAACTTGGTTACACAAAAACACCAAAGTGCTTAAAATAGCTTCAAATCGCATTTGGAGACGTTTTAGACCAATTTGTGATTTTCGAAAAAACTTGTTAACATAAAAACACCAAAGTGTTTAGAATAGCTTCAAATCACATTTGGAGACGTTTTAGACCATTTTGTGATTTTCGAAAAAACTTGTTAACATAAAAACACCAAAGTGCTTAGAAAAGCTTCAAATCGCATTTGGAGACATTTTAGACCATTTTGTGATTTTCGAAAAAACTTGTTAACATAAAAACACCAAAGTGCTTAAAATCACATTAGAAACCGTTTTAGACCATTTTGAGCATTTCGATAAAACTTTTCACACAAAAACATCAAAGAGCACAAAATAGCTTAATATCGTATTTAAAAACGTTTTTGACCATTTTGAGCATTTCAACAAAAATTATTCACACAAAACAGCAAAGTGTACAGAATAGCTTCAAATCGCATTTGGAGACGTTTTAGACCATTTTGTGATTTTCGAAAAAACTTGTTAACATAAAAACACCAAAGTGCTTAGAATTGCTTCAAATCGCATTTGGAGACGTTTTAGACCATTTTGTAATTTTCTAAAAAAGTTGTTAACATAAAAACATCAAAGTGCTTAAAATCACATTAGAAACCGTTTTAGACCATTTTGAGCATTTCGAAAAAACTTTTCACACAAAAACATCAAAGAACACAAAATAGCTTAATATAGTATTTAAAAACGTTTTTGACCATTTTGAGCATTTTGACAAAAATTATTCACACAAAACAGCAAAGTGTAAAGAATAGCTTCAAATCGCATTTTGAGACATTTTAGACAATTTTGTGATTTTCGAAAAAACTTGTTAACATAAAAACACAAAAGTGCTTAGAATAGCTTCAAATCGCATTTGGAGACGTTTTAGACCATTTTGTGATTTTCGAAAAAACTTGTTAACATAAAAACACAAAATTGCTTAGAATAGCTTCAAATCGCATTTGGAGACGTTTTACACCATTTTGTGATTTTCGAAAAAACTTGTTAACATAAAAACACCAAAGTGCTTAGAATAGCTTCAAATCGCATTTGGAGACGTTTTAGACCATTTTGTGATTTTCGAAAAAACTTGTTAACATAAAAACACCAAAGTGCTTAGAATAGCTTCAAATCGTATTTGGAGCCGTTTTAGACCATTTTGTGATTTTCGAAAAAACTTGTAAACATAAAAACACAAAAGTGCTTAGAAAAGCTTCAAATCGCATTTGGAGACGTTTTAGACCATTTTGTGATTTTCTAAAAAAGTTGTTAACATAAAAACATCAAAGTGCTTAAAATCACATTAGAAACCGTTTTAGACCATTTTGAGCATTTCGATAAAACTTTTCACACAAAAACATCAAAGAGCACAAAATAGCTTAATATCGTATTTAAAAACGTTTTTGACCATTTTGAGCATTTCGACAAAAATTATTCACACAAAACAGCAAAGTGTACAGAATAGCTTCAAATCGCATTTGGAGACGTTTTAGACCATTTTGTGATTTTCGAAAAAACTTGTTAACATAAAAACACCAAAGTGCTTAGAAAAGCTTCAAATCGCATTTGGAGACATTTTAGACCATTTTGTGATATTCAAAAAAACTCGTTACCATAAAAACACCAAAGTGCTTAGAATTGCTTCAAATCGCATTTGGAGACGTTTTAGACCATTTTGTGATTTTCTAAAAAACTTGTTAACATAAAAACACCAAAGTGCTTAGAATACCTTAAAATCGCATTTGGAGACGTTTTATACCACTTTGTGATTTTCGAAAAAACTTGTTAACATAAAAACACCAAAGTGCTTAGAATATCTTCAAATCGCATTTGGAGACGTTGTAGACCATTTTGTGATTTTCGAAAAAACGTGTTAACATAAAAACACCAAAGTGCTTAGAATTGCTTCAAATCGCATTTGGAGACGTTTTAGACCATTTTGTGATTTTCTAAAAAAGTTTTTAACATAAAAACATCAAAGTTCTTAAAATCACATTAGAAACCGTTTTAGACCATTTTGAGCATTTCGATAAAACTTTTCACATAAAAACATCAAAGAACACAAAATAGCTTAATATAGTATTTAAAAACGTTTTTGACCATTTTGAGCATTTTGACAAAAATTATTCACACAAAACAGCAAAGTGTACAGAATAGCTTCAAATCGCATTTGGAGACGTTTTAGACCATTTTGTGATTTTCGAAATAACTCGTTACCATAAAAACACCAAAGTGCTTAGAAAAGCTTCAAATCGCATTTGGAGACGTTTTAGACCAATTTGTGATTTTCGAAAAAACTTATTAACATAAAAACACCAAAGTGTTTAAAATAGCTTCAAATCACATTTGGAGACGTTTTAGACCATTTTGTGATTTTCGAAAAAACTTGTTAACATAAAAACACCAAAGTGCTTAAAATCACATTAGAAACCGTTTTAGACCATTTTGAGCATTTCGATAAAACTTTTCACACAAAAACATCAAAGAGCACAAAATAGCTTAATATCGTATTTAAAAACGTTTTTGACCATTTTGAGCATTTCGACAAAAATTATTCACACAAAACAGCAAAGTGTACAGAATAGCTTCAAATCGCATTTGGAGAGGTTTTAGACCATTTTGTGATTTTCGAAAAAAACTTTTTAACATAAAAACACCAAAGTGCTTAGAATTGCTTAAAATCGCATTTGGAGACGTTTTAGACCAATTTGTGATTTTCGAAAAAACTTGTTAACATAAAAACACCAAAGTGTTTAGAATAGCTTCAAATCACATTTGGAGACGTTTTAGACCATTTTGTGATTTTCGAAAAAACTTGTTAACATAAAAACACCAAAGTGCTTAGAAAAGCTTCAAATCGCATTTGGAGATATTTTAGACCATTTTGTGATTTTCGAAAAAACTTGTTAACATAAAAACACCAAAGTGCTTAAAATCACATTAGAAACCGTTTTAGACCATTTTGAGCATTTCGATAAAACTTTTCACACAAAAACATCAAAGAGCACAAAATAGCTTAATATCGTATTTAAAAACGTTTTTGACCATTTTGAGCATTTCAACAAAAATTATTCACACAAAACAGCAAAGTGTACAGAATAGCTTCAAATAGCATTTGGAGACGTTTTAGACCATTTTGTGATTTTCGAAAAAACTTGTTAACATAAAAACACCAAAGTGCTTAGAATTGCTTCAAATTGCATTTGGAGACGTTTTAGACCATTTTGTAATTTTCTAAAAAAGTTGTTAACATAAAAACATCAAAGTGCTTAAAATCACATTAGAAACCGTTTTAGACCATTTTGAGCATTTCGAAAAAACTTTTCACACAAAAACATCAAAGAACACAAAATAGCTTAATATAGTATTTAAAAACGTTTTTGACCATTTTGAGCATTTTGACCTAAATTATTCACACAAAACAGCAAAGTGTACAGAATAGCTTCAAATCGCATTTTGAGACATTTTAGACCATTTTGTGATTTTCGAAAAAACTTGTTAACATAAAAACACAAAAGTGCTTAGAATAGCTTCAAATCGCATTTGGAGACGTTTTAGACCATTTTGTGATTTTCGAAAAAACTTGTTAACATAAAAACACAAAATTGCTTAGAATAGCTTCAAATCGCATTTGGAGACGTTTTACACCATTTTGTGATTTTCGAAAAAACTTGTTAACATAAAAACACCAAAGTGCTTAGAATAGCTTCAAATCGCATTTGGAGACGTTTTAGACCATTTTGTGATTTTCGAAAAAACTTGTTAACATAAAAACACCAAAGTGCTTAGAATAGCTTCAAATCGTATTTGGAGCCGTTTTAGACCATTTTGTGATTTTCGAAAAAACTTGTAAACATAAAAACACCAACGTGCTTAGAAAAGCTTCAAATCGCATTTGGAGACATTTTAGACCATTTTGTGATATTCAAAAAAACTCGTTACCATAAAAACACCAAAGTGCTTAGAATTGCTTCAAATCGCATTTGGAGACGTTTTAGACCATTTTGTGATTTTCTAAAAAAGTTGTTAACATAAAAACATCAAAGTGTACAGAATAGCTTCAAATCGCATTTTGAGACATTTTAGACCCTTTTGTGATTTTCGAAAAAACTTGGTTACACAAAAACACCAAAGTGCTTAAAATAGCTTCAAATCGCATTTGGAGACGTTTTAGACCAATTTGTGATTTTCGAAAAAACTTGTTAACATAAAAACACCAAAGTGTTTAGAATAGCTTCAAATCACATTTGGAGACGTTTTAGACCATTTTGTGATTTTCGAAAAAACTTGTTAACATAAAAACACCAAAGTGCTTAGAATACATTAAAATCGCATTTGGAGACGTTTTATACCACTTTGTGATTTTCGAAAAAACTTGTTAACATAAAAACACCAAAGTGCTTAGAATAGCTTCAAATCGCATTTGGAGACGTTGTAGACCATTTTGTGATTTTCGAAAAAACGTGTTAACATAAAAACACCAAAGTGCTTAGAATTGCTTCAAATCGCATTTGGAGACGTTTTAGACCATTTTGTGATTTTCTAAAAAAGTTTTTAACATAAAAACATCAAAGTTCTTAAAATCACATTAGAAACCGTTTTAGACCATTTTGAGCATTTCGATAAAACTTTTCACATAAAAACATCAAAGAACACAAAATAGCTTAATATAGTATTTAAAAACGTTTTTGACCATTTTGAGCATTTTGACAAAAATTATTCACACAAAACAGCAAAGTGTACAGAATAGCTTCAAATCGCATTTGGAGACGTTTTAGACCATTTTGTGATTTTCGAAAAAACTTGTAAACATAAAAACACAAAAGTGCTTAGAAAAGCTTCAAATCGCATTTGGAGACATTTTAGACCATTTTGTGATTTTCGAAAAAACTTGTTAACATAAAAACACAAAAGTGCTTAGAATAGCTTCAAATCGCATTTGGAGACGTTTTAGACCATTTTGTGATTTTCGAAAAAACTTGTTAACATAAAAACACCAAATTGCTTAGAATAGCTTCAAATCGCATTTGGAGACGTTTTACACCAATTTGTAATTTTCTAAAAAAGTTGTTAACATAAAAACATCAAAGTGCTTAAAATCACATTAGAAACCGTTTTAGACCATTTTGAGCATTTCGATAAAACTTTTCACACAAAAACATCAAAGAGCACAAAATAGCTTAATATAGTATTTAAAAACGTTTTTGACCATTTTGAGCATTTTGACAAAAATTATTCACACAAAACAGCAAAGTGTACAGAATAGCTTCAAATCGCATTTGGAGACGTTTTAGACCATTTTGTGATTTTCGAAATAACTCGTTACCATAAAAACACCAAAGTGCTTAGAAAAGCTTCAAATCGCATTTGGAGACATTTTAGACCATTTTGTGATATTCAAAAAAACTCGTTACCATAAAAACACCAAAGTGCTTAGAATTGCTTCAAATCGCATTTGGAGACGTTTTAGACCATTTTGTGATTTTCTAAAAAAGTTGTTAACATAAAAACATCAAAGTGCTTAAAATCACATTAGAAACCGTTTTAGACCATTTTGAGCATTTCGATAAAACTTTTCACACAAAAACATAAAAGAGCACAAAATAGCTTAATATCGTATTTAAAAACGTTTTTGACCATTTTGAGCATTTCGACAAAAATTATTCACACAAAACAGCAAAGTGTACAGAATAGCTTCAAATCGCATTTGGAGACGTTTTAGACCATTTTGTGATTTTCGAAAAAACTTGTTAACATAAAAACACCAATGTGCTTAGAAAAGCTTCAAATCGCATTTGGAGACATTTTAGACCATTTTGTGATATTCAAAAAAACTCGTTACCATAAAAACACCAAAGTGCTTAGAATTGCTTCAAATCGCATTTGGAGACGTTTTAGACCATTTTGTGATTTTCTAAAAAAGTTGTTAACATAAAAACATCAAAGTGCTTAAAATCACATTAGAAACCGTTTTAGACCATTTTTAGCATTTCGATAAAACTTTTCACACAAAAACATCAAAGAGCACAAAATAGCTTAATATCGTATTTAAAAACGTTTTTGACCATTTTGAGCATTTCGACAAAAATTATTCACACAAAACAGCAAAGTGCTTAGAATAGCTTCAAATCGCATTTGGAGACGTTTTAGACCATTTTGTGACTTTCGAAAAAACTTGTTAACAAAAAAACATCAAAGTGTACAGAATAGCTTCAAATCGCATTTTGAGACATTTTAGACCCTTTTGTGATTTTCGAAAAAACTTGGTTACACAAAAACACCAAAGTGCTTAAAATAGCTTCAAATCGCATTTGGAGACGTTTTAGACCAATTTGTGATTTTCGAAAAAACTTGTTAACATAAAAACACCAAAGTGTTTAGAATAGCTTCAAATCACATTTGGAGACGTTTTAGACCATTTTGTGATTTTCGAAAAAACTTGTTAACATAAAAACACCAAAGTGCTTAAAATCACATTAGAAACCGTTTTAGACCATTTTGAGCATTTCGATAAAACTTTTCACACAAAAACATCAAAGAGCACAAAATAGCTTAATATCGTATTTAAAAACGTTTTTGACCATTTTGAGCATTTCGACAAAAATTATTCTCACAAAACAGCAAAGTGTACAGAATAGCTTCAAATCGCATTTGGAGACGTTTTAGACCATTTTGTGATTTTCGAAAAAACTTGTTAACATAAAAGAACACCAAATTGCTTAGAATAGCTTAAAATCGCATTTGGAGACGTTTTACACCATTTTGTGATTTTCGAAAAAACTTGTTAACATAAAAACACCAAATTGCTTAGAATAGCTTCAAATCGCATTTGGAGACGTTTTACACCATTTTGTGATTTTCGAAAAAACTTGTTAACATAAAAACACCAAAGTGCTTAGAATAGCTTCAAATCGCATTTGGAGACGTTTTAGACCATTTTGTGACTTTCGAAAAAACTTGTTAACAAAAAAAACATCAAAGTGTACAGAATAGCTTCAAATCGCATTTTGAGACATTTTAGACCCTTTTGTGATTTTCGAAAAAACTTGGTTACACAAAAACACCAAAGTGCTTAAACTAGCTTCAAATCGCATTTGGAGACGTTTTAGACCAATTTGTGATTTTCGAAAAAACTTGTTAACATAAAAACACCAAAGTGTTTAGAATAGCTTCAAATCACATTTGGAGACGTTTTAGACCATTTTGTGATTTTCGAAAAAACTTGTTAACATAAAAACACCAAAGTGCTTAGAAAAGCTTCAAATCGCATTTGGAGACATTTTAGACCATTTTGTGATATTCAAAAAAACTCGTTACCATAAAAACACCAAAGTGCTTAGAATAGCTTCAAATCGCATTTGGAGACGTTTTACACCATTTTGTAATTTTCTAAAAAAGTTGTTAACATAAAAACATCAAAGTGCTTAAAATCACATTAGAAACCGTTTTAGACCATTTTGAGCATTTCGATAAAACTTTTCACACAAAAACATCAAAGAGCACAAAATAGCTTAATATAGTATTAAAAAACGTTTTTGACCATTTTGAGCATTTTGACAAAAAATATTCACACAAAACAGCAAAGTGTACAGAATAGCTTCAAATCGCATTTGGAGACGTTTTAGACCATTTTGTGATTTTCGAAATAACTCGTTACCATAAAAACACTAAAGTGCTTAGAAAAGCTTCAAATCGCATTTGGAGAAATTTTAGACCATTTTGTGATATTCAAAAAAACTCGTTACCATAAAAACACCAAAGTGCTTAGAATTACTTCAAATCGCATTTGGAGACGTTTTAGACCATTTTGTGATTTTCTAAAAAAGTTGTTAACATAAAAACATCAAAGTGCTTAAAATCACATTAGAAACCGTTTTAGACCATTTTGAGCATTTCGATAAAACTTTTCACACAAAAACATCAAAGAGCACAAAATAGCTTAATATCGTATTTAAAAACGTTTTTGACCACTTTGAGCATTTCGACAAAAATTATTCACACAAAACAGCAAAGTGTACAGAATAGCTTCAAATCGCATTTGGAGACGTTTTAGACCATTTTGTGATTTTCGAAAAAACTTGTTAACATAAAAACACCAAAGTGCTTACAATAGCTTCAAATCGCATTTGTAGACGTTTTAGACCATTTTGTGATTTTCGAAAAAACTTGTTAACATAAAAACACCAAAGTGCTTAGAATACCTTAAAATCGCATTTGGAGACGTTTTATACCATTTTGTGATTTTCGAAAAAACTTGTTAACATAAAAACACCAAAGTGCTTAGAATTGCTTCAAATCGCATTTGGAGACGTTTTAGACCATTTTGTGATTTTCTAAAAAAGTTGTTAACATAAAAACATCAAAGTTCTTAAAATCATTTCATTAGAAACCGTTTTAGACCATTTTGAGCATTTCGATAAAACTTTTCACACAAAAACATCAAAGAACACAAAATAGCTTAATATAGTATTTAAAAACGTTTTTGACCATTTTGAGCATTTTGACAAAAATTATTCACACAAAACAGCAAAGTGTACAGAATAGCTTCAAATCGCATTTGGAGACGTTTTAGACCATTTTGTGATTTTCGAAAAAACTTGTTAACATAAAAACACCAAATTGCTTAGAATAGCTTAAAATCGTATTTGGAGAAGTTTTACACCATTTTGTGATTTTCGAAAAAACTTGTTAACATAAAAACACCAAAGTGCTTAGAATAGCTTCAAATCGCATTTGGAGACGTTTTACACCATTTTGTGATTTTCGAAAAAACTTGTTAACATAAAAACACCAAAGTGCTTAGAATAGCTTCAAATCGCATTTGGAGACGTTTTAGACCATTTTGTGACTTTCGAAAAAACTTGTTAACAAAAAAACATCAAAGTGTACAGAATAGCTTCAAATCGCATTTTGAGACATGTTAACAAAAAAACATCAAAGTGTACAGAATAGCTTCAAATCGCATTTTGAGACATTTTAGACCCTTTTGTGATTTTCGAAAAAACTTGGTTACACAAAAACACCAAAGTGCTTAAAATAGCTTCAAATCGCATTTGGAGACGTTTTAGACCAATTTGTGATTTTCGAAAAAACTTGTTAACATAATAACACCAAAGTGCTTAGAATAGCTTCAAATCGCATTTGGAGACGTTTTACACCATTTTGTGATTTTCGAAAAAACTTGTTAACATAAAAACACCAAAGTGCTTAGAATAGCTTCAAATCGCATTTGGAGACGTTTTAGACCATTTTGTGATATTCAAAAAAACTCGTTACCATAAAAACACCAAAGTGCTTAGAATTGCTTCAAATCGCATTTGGAGACGTTTTAGACCATTTTGTGATTTTCTAAAAAAGTTGTTAACATAAAAACATCAAAGTGCTTAAAATCACATTAGAAACCGTTTTAGACCATTTTGAGCATTTCGATAAAACTTTTCACACAAAAACATCAAAGAGCACAAAATAGCTTAATATCGTATTTAAAAACGTTTTTGACCATTTTGAGCATTTCGACAAAAATTATTCACACAAAACAGCAAAGTGTACAGAATAGCTTCAAATCGCATTTGGAGACGTTTTAGACCATTTTGTGATTTTCGAAAAAACTTGTTAACATAAAAACACCAAAGTGCTTAGAATACCTTAAAATCGCATTTGGAGACGTTTTATACCATTTTGTGATTTTCGAAAAAACTTGTTAACATAAAAACACCAAAGTGCTTAGAATTGCTTCAAATCGCATTTGGAGACGTTTTATACCATTTTGTGATTTTCGAAAAAACTTGTTAACATAAAAGCACCAAAGTGCTTAGAATTGCTTCAAATCGCATTTGGAGACGTTTTAGACCATTTTGTGATTTTCTAAAAAAGTTGTTAACATAAAAACATCAAAGTGCTTAAAATCACATTAGAAACTGTTTTAGACCATTTTGAGCATTTCGATAAAACTTTTCACACAAAAACATCAAAGAACACAAAATAGCTTAATATAGTATTTAAAAACGTTTTTGACCATTTTGAGCATTTCAACAAAAATTATTCACACAAAACAGCAAAGTGTACAGAATAGCTTCAAATCGCATTTGGAGACGTTTTAGACCATTTTGTGATTTTCGAAAAAACTTGTTAACATAAAAACACCAAATTGCTTAGAATAGCTTAAAATCGTATTTGGAGAAGTTTTACACCATTTTGTGATTTTCGAAAAAACTTGTTAACATAAAAACACCAAAGTGCTTAGAATAGCTTCAAATCGCATTTGGAGACGTTTTACACCATTTTGTGATTTTCGAAAAAACTTGTTAACATAAAAACACCAAAGTGCTTAGAATAGCTTCAAATCGCATTTGGAGACGTTTTAGACCATTTTGTGACTTTCGAAAAAACTTGTTAACAAAAAAACATCAAAGTGTACAGAATAGCTTCAAATCGCATTTTGAGACATTTTAGACCCTTTTGTGATTTTCGAAAAAACTTGGTTACACAAAAACACCAAAGTGCTTAAAATAGCTTCAAATCGCATTTGGAGACGTTTTAGACCAATTTGTGATTTTCGAAAAAACTTGTTAACATAATAACACCAAAGTGCTTAGAATAGCTTCAAATCGCATTTTGTGACATTTTCGACCATTTTGTGATTTTCGAAAAAACTTGTTAACATAAAAACACCAAATTGCTTAGAATAGCTTAAAATCGCATTTGGAGACGTTTTATACCATTTTGTGATTTTCGAAAAAACTTGTTAACATAAAAACACCAAAGTGCTTAGAATAGCTTCAAATCGCATTTGTAGACGTTTTAGACCATTTTGTGATTTTCGAAAAAACTTGTTAACATAAAATCACCAAAGTGCTTAGAATACCTTAAAATCGCATTTGGAGACGTTTTATACCATTTTGTGATTTTCGAAAAAACTTGTTAACATAAAAACACCAAAGTGCTTAGAATTGCTTCAAATCGCATTTGGAGACGTTTTAGACCATTTTGTGATTTTCTAAAAAAGTTGTTAACATAAAAACATCAAAGTTCTTAAAATCATTTCATTAGAAACCGTTTTAGACCATTTTGAGCATTTCGATAAAACTTTTCACACAAAAACATCAAAGAACACAAAATAGCTTAATATAGTATTTAAAAACGTTTTTGACCATTTTGAGCATTTTGACAAAATTATTCACACAAAACAGCAAAGTGTACAGAATAGCTTCAAATCGCATTTGGAGACGTTTTAGACCATTTTGTGATTTTCGAAAAAACTTGTAAACATAAAAACACCAAAGTGCTTAGAAAATCTTCAAATCGCATTTGGAGACGTTTTATACCATTTTGTGATTTTCGAAAAAACTTGTTAACATAAAAACACCAAAGTGCTTAGAAGAGCTTCAAATCGCATTTGTAGACGTTTTAGACCATTTTGTGATTTTCGAAAAAACTTGTTAACATAAAAACACCAAAGTGCTTAGAATACCTTAAAATCGCATTTGGAGACATTTTAGACCATTTTGTGATTTTCGAAAAAACTTGTTAACATAAAAACACAAAAGTGCTTAGAATAGCTTCAAATCGCATTTGGAGACGTTTTAGACCATTTTGTGATTTTCGAAAAAACTTGTTAACATAAAAACACGAAATTGCTTAGAATAGCTTCAAATCGCATTTGGAGACGTTTTACACCATTTTGTAATTTTCTAAAAAAGTTGTTAACATAAAAACATCAAAGTGCTTAAAATCACATTAGAAACCGTTTTAGACCATTTTGAGCATTTCGATAAAACTTTTCACACAAAAACATCAAAGAGCACAAAATAGCTTAATATCGTATTTAAAAACGTTTTTGACCATTTTGAGCATTTCGACAAAAATTATTCTCACAAAACAGCAAAGTGTACAGAATAGCTTCAAATCGCATTTGGAGACGTTTTAGACCATTTTGTGATTTTCGAAAAAACTTGTTAACATAAAAACACCAAATTGCTTAGAATAGCTTAAAATCGCATTTGGAGACGTTTTACACCATTTTGTGATTTTCGAAAAAACTTGTTAACATAAAAACACCAAAGTGCTTAGAATAGCTTCAAATCGCATTTGGAGACGTTTTACACCATTTTGTGATTTTCGATAAAACTTGTTAACATAAAAACACCAAAGTGCTTAGAATAGCTTCAAATCGCATTTGGAGACTTTTTAGACCATTTTGTGACTTTCGAAAAAACTTGTTAACAAAAAAACATCAAAGTGTACAGAATAGCTTCAAATCGCATTTTGAGACATTTTAGACCCTTTTGTGATTTTCGAAAAAACTTGGTTACACAAAAACACCAAAGTGCTTAAAATAGCTTCAAATCGCATTTGGAGACGTTTTAGACCAATTTGTGATTTTCGAAAAAACTTGTTAACATAAAAACACCAAAGTGTTTAGAATAGCTTCAAATCACATTTGGAGACGTTTTAGACCATTTTGTGATTTTCGAAAAAACTTGTTAACATAAAAACACCAAAGTGCTTAGAAAAGCTTCAAATCGCATTTGGAGACATTTTAGACCATTTTGTGAATTTCGAAAAAACTTGTTAACATAAAAACACCAAAGTGCTTAAAATCACATTAGAAACCGTTTTAGACCATTTTGAGCATTTCGATAAAACTTTTCACACAAAAACATCAAAGAGCACAAAATAGCTTAATATCGTATTTAAAAACGTTTTTGACCATTTTGAGCATTTCAACAAAAATTATTCACACAAAACAGCAAAGTGTACAGAATAGCTTCAAATCGCATTTGGAGACGTTTTAGACCATTTTGTGATTTTCGAAAAAACTTGTTAACATAAAAACACCAAAGTGCTTAGAATTGCTTCAAATCGCATTTGGAGACGTTTTAGACCATTTTGTAATTTTCTAAAAAAGTTGTTAACATAAAAACATCAAAGTGCTTAAAATCACATTAGAAACCGTTTTAGACCATTTTGAGCATTTCGAAAAAACTTTTCACACAAAAACATCAAAGAACACAAAATAGCTTAATATAGTATTTAAAAACGTTTTTGACCATTTTGAGCATTTTGACAAAAATTATTCACACAAAACAGCAAAGTGTAAAGAATAGCTTCAAATCGCATTTTGAGACATTTTAGACAATTTTGTGATTTTCGAAAAAACTTGTTAACATAAAAACACAAAAGTGCTTAGAATAGCTTCAAATCGCATTTGGAGACGTTTTAGACCATTTTGTGATTTTCGAAAAAACTTGTTAACATAAAAACACAAAATTGCTTAGAATAGCTTCAAATCGCATTTGGAGACGTTTTACACCATTTTGTGATTTTCGAAAAAACTTGTTAACATAAAAACACCAAAGTGCTTAGAATAGCTTCAAATCGCATTTGGAGACGTTTTAGACCATTTTGTGATTTTCGAAAAAACTTGTTAACATAAAAACACCAAAGTGCTTAGAATAGCTTCAAATCGTATTTGGAGCCGTTTTAGACCATTTTGTGATTTTCGAAAAAACTTGTAAACATAAAAACACAAAAGTGCTTAGAAAAGCTTCAAATCGCATTTGGAGACGTTTTAGACCATTTTGTGATTTTCTAAAAAAGTTGTTAACATAAAAACATCAAAGTGCTTAAAATCACATTAGAAACCGTTTTAGACCATTTTGAGCATTTCGATAAAACTTTTCACACAAAAACATCAAAGAGCACAAAATAGCTTAATATCGTATTTAAAAACGTTTTTGACCATTTTGAGCATTTCGACAAAAATTATTCACACAAAACAGCAAAGTGTACAGAATAGCTTCAAATCGCATTTGGAGACGTTTTAGACCATTTTGTGATTTTCGAAAAAACTTGTTAACATAAAAACACCAAAGTGCTTAGAAAAGCTTCAAATCGCATTTGGAGACATTTTAGACCATTTTGTGATATTCAAAAAAACTCGTTACCATAAAAACACCAAAGTGCTTAGAATTGCTTCAAATCGCATTTGGAGACGTTTTAGACCATTTTGTGATTTTCTAAAAAACTTGTTAACATAAAAACACCAAAGTGCTTAGAATACCTTAAAATCGCATTTGGAGACGTTTTATACCACTTTGTGATTTTCGAAAAAACTTGTTAACATAAAAACACCAAAGTGCTTAGAATATCTTCAAATCGCATTTGGAGACGTTGTAGACCATTTTGTGATTTTCGAAAAAACGTGTTAACATAAAAACACCAAAGTGCTTAGAATTGCTTCAAATCGCATTTGGAGACGTTTTAGACCATTTTGTGATTTTCTAAAAAAGTTTTTAACATAAAAACATCAAAGTTCTTAAAATCACATTAGAAACCGTTTTAGACCATTTTGAGCATTTCGATAAAACTTTTCACATAAAAACATCAAAGAACACAAAATAGCTTAATATAGTATTTAAAAACGTTTTTGACCATTTTGAGCATTTTGACAAAAATTATTCACACAAAACAGCAAAGTGTACAGAATAGCTTCAAATCGCATTTGGAGACGTTTTAGACCATTTTGTGATTTTCGAAATAACTCGTTACCATAAAAACACCAAAGTGCTTAGAAAAGCTTCAAATCGCATTTGGAGACGTTTTAGACCAATTTGTGATTTTCGAAAAAACTTATTAACATAAAAACACCAAAGTGTTTAAAATAGCTTCAAATCACATTTGGAGACGTTTTAGACCATTTTGTGATTTTCGAAAAAACTTGTTAACATAAAAACACCAAAGTGCTTAAAATCACATTAGAAACCGTTTTAGACCATTTTGAGCATTTCGATAAAACTTTTCACACAAAAACATCAAAGAGCACAAAATAGCTTAATATCGTATTTAAAAACGTTTTTGACCATTTTGAGCATTTCGACAAAAATTATTCACACAAAACAGCAAAGTGTACAGAATAGCTTCAAATCGCATTTGGAGAGGTTTTAGACCATTTTGTGATTTTCGAAAAAAACTTTTTAACATAAAAACACCAAAGTGCTTAGAATTGCTTAAAATCGCATTTGGAGACGTTTTAGACCAATTTGTGATTTTCGAAAAAACTTGTTAACATAAAAACACCAAAGTGTTTAGAATAGCTTCAAATCACATTTGGAGACGTTTTAGACCATTTTGTGATTTTCGAAAAAACTTGTTAACATAAAAACACCAAAGTGCTTAGAAAAGCTTCAAATCGCATTTGGAGATATTTTAGACCATTTTGTGATTTTCGAAAAAACTTGTTAACATAAAAACACCAAAGTGCTTAAAATCACATTAGAAACCGTTTTAGACCATTTTGAGCATTTCGATAAAACTTTTCACACAAAAACATCAAAGAGCACAAAATAGCTTAATATCGTATTTAAAAACGTTTTTGACCATTTTGAGCATTTCAACAAAAATTATTCACACAAAACAGCAAAGTGTACAGAATAGCTTCAAATAGCATTTGGAGACGTTTTAGACCATTTTGTGATTTTCGAAAAAACTTGTTAACATAAAAACACCAAAGTGCTTAGAATTGCTTCAAATTGCATTTGGAGACGTTTTAGACCATTTTGTAATTTTCTAAAAAAGTTGTTAACATAAAAACATCAAAGTGCTTAAAATCACATTAGAAACCGTTTTAGACCATTTTGAGCATTTCGAAAAAACTTTTCACACAAAAACATCAAAGAACACAAAATAGCTTAATATAGTATTTAAAAACGTTTTTGACCATTTTGAGCATTTTGACAAAAATTATTCACACAAAACAGCAAAGTGTACAGAATAGCTTCAAATCGCATTTTGAGACATTTTAGACCATTTTGTGATTTTCGAAAAAACTTGTTAACATAAAAACACAAAAGTGCTTAGAATAGCTTCAAATCGCATTTGGAGACGTTTTAGACCATTTTGTGATTTTCGAAAAAACTTGTTAACATAAAAGAACACCAAATTGCTTAGAATAGCTTAAAATCGCATTTGGAGACGTTTTACACCATTTTGTGATTTTCGAAAAAACTTGTTAACATAAAAACACCAAATTGCTTAGAATAGCTTCAAATCGCATTTGGAGACGTTTTACACCATTTTGTGATTTTCGAAAAAACTTGTTAACATAAAAACACCAAAGTGCTTAGAATAGCTTCAAATCGCATTTGGAGACGTTTTAGACCATTTTGTGACTTTCGAAAAAACTTGTTAACAAAAAAAACATCAAAGTGTACAGAATAGCTTCAAATCGCATTTTGAGACATTTTAGACCCTTTTGTGATTTTCGAAAAAACTTGGTTACACAAAAACACCAAAGTGCTTAAACTAGCTTCAAATCGCATTTGGAGACGTTTTAGACCAATTTGTGATTTTCGAAAAAACTTGTTAACATAAAAACACCAAAGTGTTTAGAATAGCTTCAAATCACATTTGGAGACGTTTTAGACCATTTTGTGATTTTCGAAAAAACTTGTTAACATAAAAACACCAAAGTGCTTAGAAAAGCTTCAAATCGCATTTGGAGACATTTTAGACCATTTTGTGATATTCAAAAAAACTCGTTACCATAAAAACACCAAAGTGCTTAGAATAGCTTCAAATCGCATTTGGAGACGTTTTACACCATTTTGTAATTTTCTAAAAAAGTTGTTAACATAAAAACATCAAAGTGCTTAAAATCACATTAGAAACCGTTTTAGACCATTTTGAGCATTTCGATAAAACTTTTCACACAAAAACATCAAAGAGCACAAAATAGCTTAATATAGTATTAAAAAACGTTTTTGACCATTTTGAGCATTTTGACAAAAATTATTCACACAAAACAGCAAAGTGTACAGAATAGCTTCAAATCGCATTTGGAGACGTTTTAGACCATTTTGTGATTTTCGAAATAACTCGTTACCATAAAAACACCAAAGTGCTTAGAATTGCTTCAAATCGCATTTGGAGACGTTTTAGACCATTTTGTGATTTTCGAAAAAACTTGTTAACATAAAAACACCAACGTGCTTAGAATAGCTTCAAATCGCATTTGGAGACGTTTTACACCATTTTGTGATTTTCGAAAAAACTTGTTAACATAAAAACATCAAAGTGCTTAAAATCACATTAGAAACCGTTTTAGACCATTTTGAGCATTTCGATAAAACTTTTCACACAAAAACATCAAAGAACACAAAATAGCTTAATATAGTATTTAAAAACGTTTTTGACCATTTTGAGCATTTCAACAAAAATTATTCACACAAAACAGCAAAGTGTACAGAATAGCTTCAAATCGCATTTGGAGACGTTTTAGACCATTTTGTGATTTTCGAAAAAACTTGTTAACATAAAAACACCAAATTGCTTAGAATAGCTTAAAATCGTATTTGGAGAAGTTTTACACCATTTTGTGATTTTCGAAAAAACTTGTTAACATAAAAACACCAAAGTGCTTAGAATAGCTTCAAATCGCATTTGGAGACGTTTTACACCATTTTGTGATTTTCGAAAAAACTTGTTAACATAAAAACACCAAAGTGCTTAGAATAGCTTCAAATCGCATTTGGAGACGTTTTAGACCATTTTGTGACTTTCGAAAAAACTTGTTAACAAAAAAACATCAAAGTGTACAGAATAGCTTCAAATCGCATTTTGAGACATTTTAGACCCTTTTGTGATTTTCGAAAAAACTTGGTTACACAAAAACACCAAAGTGCTTAAAATAGCTTCAAATCGCATTTGGATACGTTTTAGACCAATTTGTGATTTTCGAAAAAACTTGTTAACATAAAAACACCAAAGTGTTTAGAATAGCTTCAAATCACATTTGGAGACGTTTTAGACCATTTTGTGATTTTCGAAAAAACTTGTTAACATAAAAACACCAAAGTGCTTAAAATCACATTAGAAACCGTTTTAGACCATTTTGAGCATTTCGATAAAACTTTTCACACAAAAACATCAAAGAGCACAAAATAGCTTAATATCGTATTTAAAAACGTTTTTGACCATTTTGAGCATTTCGACAAAAATTATTCTCACAAAACAGCAAAGTGTACAGAATAACTTCAAATCGCATTTGGAGACGTTTTAGACCATTTTGTGATTTTCGAAAAAACTTGTTAACATAAAAACACCAAATTGCTTAGAATAGCTTAAAATCGTATTTGGAGAAGTTTTACACCATTTTGTGATTTTCGAAAAAACTTGTTAACATAAAAACACCAAAGTGCTTAGAATAGCTTCAAATCGCATTTGGAGACGTTTTACACCATTTTGTGATTTTCGAAAAAACTTGTTAACATAAAAACACCAAAGTGCTTAGAATAGCTTCAAATCGCATTTGGAGACGTTTTAGACCATTTTGTGACTTTCGAAAAAACTTGTTAACAAAAAAACATCAAAGTGTACAGAATAGCTTCAAATCGTATTTTGAGACATTTTAGACCCTTTTGTGATTTTCGAAAAAACTTGGTTACACAAAAACACCAAAGTGCTTAAAATAGCTTCAAATCGCATTTGGAGACGTTTTAGACCAATTTGTGATTTTCGAAAAAACTTGTTAACATAATAACACCAAAGTGCTTAGAATAGCTTCAAATCGCATTTTGTGACATTTTCGACCATTTTGTGATTTTCGAAAAAACTTGTTAACATAAAAACACCAAATTGCTTAGAATAGCTTAAAATCGCATTTGGAGACGTTTTATACCATTTTGTGATTTTCGAAAAAACTTGTTAACATAAAAACACCAAAGTGCTTAGAATAGCTTCAAATCGCATTTGTAGACGTTTTAGACCATTTTGTGATTTTCGAAAAAACTTGTTAACATAAAAACACCAAAGTGCTTAGAATACCTTAAAATCTCATTTGGAGACGTTTTATACCATTTTGTGATTTTCGAAAAAACTTGTTAACATAAAAACACCAAAGTGCTTAGAATTGCTTCAAATCGCATTTGGAGACGTTTTATACCATTTTGTGGTTTTCGAAAAAACTTGTTAACATAAAAACACCAAAGTGCTTAGAATACCTTAAAATCGCATTTGGAGAGGTTTTATACCATTTTGTGATTTTCGAAAAAACTTGTTAACATAAAAACACCAAAGTGCTTAGAATTGCTTCAAATCGCATTTGGAGACGTTTTAGACCATTTTGTGATTTTCTAAAAAAGTTGTTAACATAAAAACATCAAAGTTCTTAAAATCATTTCATTAGAAACCGTTTTAGACCATTTTCAGCATTTCGATAAAACTTTTCACACAAAAACATCAAAGAACACAAAATAGCTTAATATAGTATTTAAAAACGTTTTTGACCATTTTGAGCATTTTGACAAAATTATTCACACAAAACAGCAAAGTGTACGGAATAGCTTCAAATCGCATTTGGAGACGTTTTAGACCATTTTGTGATTTTCGAAAAAACTTGTAAACATAAAAACACCAAAGTGCTTAGAAAATCTTCAAATCGCATTTGGAGACGTTTTATACCATTTTGTGATTTTCGAAAAAACTTGTTAACATAAAAACACCAAAGTGCTTAGAATAGCTTCAAATCGCATTTGTAGACGTTTTAGACCATTTTGTGATTTTCGAAAAAACTTGTTAACATAAAAACACCAAAGTGCTTAGAATACCTTAAAATCGCATTTGGAGACATTTTAGACCATTTTGTGATTTTAGAAAAAACTTGTTAACATAAAAACACAAAAGTGCTTAGAATAGCTTCAAATCGCATTTGGAGACGTTTTAGACCATTTTGTGATTTTCGAAAAAACTTGTTAACATAAAAACACGAAATTGCTTAGAATAGCTTCAAATCGCATTTGGAGACGTTTTACACCATTTTGTAATTTTCTAAAAAAGTTGTTAACATAAAAACATCAAAGTGCTTAAAATCACATTAGAAACCGTTTTAGACCATTTTGAGCATTTCGATAAAACTTTTCACACAAAAACATCAAAGAGCACAAAATAGCTTAATATCGTATTTAAAAACGTTTTTGACCATTTTGAGCATTTCGACAAAAATTATTCTCACAAAACAGCAAAGTGTACAGAATAGCTTCAAATCGCATTTGGAGACGTTTTAGACCATTTTGTGATTTTCGAAAAAACTTGTTAACATAAAAACACCAAATTGCTTAGAATAGCTTAAAATCGCATTTGGAGACGTTTTACACCATTTTGTGATTTTCGAAAAAACTTGTTAACATAAAAAACCAAAGTGCTTAGAATAGCTTCAAATCGCATTTGGAGACGTTTTACACCATTTTGTGATTTTCGATAAAACTTGTTAACATAAAAACACCAAAGTGCTTAGAATAGCTTCAAATCGCATTTGGAGACTTTTTAGACCATTTTGTGACTTTCGAAAAAACTTGTTAACAAAAAAACATCAAAGTGTACAGAATAGCTTCAAATCGCATTTTGAGACATTTTAGACCCTTTTGTGATTTTCGAAAAAACTTGGTTACACAAAAACACCAAAGTGCTTAAAATAGCTTCAAATCGCATTTGGAGACGTTTTAGACCAATTTGTGATTTTCGAAAAAACTTGTTAACATAAAAACACCAAAGTGTTTAGAATAGCTTCAAATCACATTTGGAGACGTTTTAGACCATTTTGTGATTTTCGAAAAAACTTGTTAACATAAAAACACCAAAGTGCTTAGAAAAGCTTCAAATCGCATTTGGAGACATTTTAGACCATTTTGTGATTTTCGAAAAAACTTGTTAACATAAAAACACCAAAGTGCTTAAAATCACATTAGAAACCGTTTTAGACCATTTTGAGCATTTCGATAAAACTTTTCACACAAAAACATCAAAGAGCACAAAATAGCTTAATATCGTATTTAAAAACGTTTTTGACCATTTTGAGCATTTCAACAAAAATTATTCACACAAAACAGCAAAGTGTACAGAATAGCTTCAAATCGCATTTGGAGACGTTTTAGACCATTTTGTGATTTTCGAAAAAACTTGTTAACATAAAAACACCAAAGTGCTTAGAATTGCTTCAAATCGCATTTGGAGACGTTTTAGACCATTTTGTAATTTTCTAAAAAAGTTGTTAACATAAAAACATCAAAGTGCTTAAAATCACATTAGAAACCGTTTTAGACCATTTTGAGCATTTCGAAAAAACTTTTCACACAAAAACATCAAAGAACACAAAATAGCTTAATATAGTATTTAAAAACGTTTTTGACCATTTTGAGCATTTTGACAAAAATTATTCACACAAAACAGCAAAGTGTACAGAATAGCTTCAAATCGCATTTTGAGACATTTTAGACCATTTTGTGATTTTCGAAAAAACTTGTTAACATAAAAACACAAAAGTGCTTAGAATAGCTTCAAATCGCATTTGGAGACGTTTTAGACCATTTTGTGATTTTCGAAAAAACTTGTTAACATAAAAACACAAAATTGCTTAGAATAGCTTCAAATCGCATTTGGAGACGTTTTACACCATTTTGTGATTTTCGAAAAAACTTGTTAACATAAAAACACCAAAGTGCTTAGAATAGCTTCAAATCGCATTTGGAGACGTTTTAGACCATTTTGTGATTTTCGAAAAAACTTGTTAACATAAAAACACCAAAGTGCTTAGAATAGCTTCAAATCGTATTTGGAGCCGTTTTAGACCATTTTGTGATTTTCGAAAAAACTTGTAAACATAAAAACACCAAAGTGCTTAGAAAAGCTTCAAATCGCATTTGGAGACGTTTTAGACCATTTTGTGATATTCAAAAAAACTCGTTACCATAAAAACACCAAAGTGCTTAGAATTGCTTCAAATCGCATTTGGAGACGTTTTAGACCATTTTGTGATTTTCTAAAAAAGTTGTTAACATAAAAACATCAAAGTGCTTAAAATCACATTAGAAACCGTTTTAGACCATTTTGAGCATTTCGATAAAACTTTTCACACAAAAACATCAAAGAGCACAAAATAGCTTAATATCGTATTTAAAAACGTTTTTGACCATTTTGAGCATTTCGACAAAAATTATTCACACAAAACAGCAAAGTGTACAGAATAGCTTCAAATCGCATTTGGAGACGTTTTAGACCATTTTGTGATTTTCGAAAAAACTTGTTAACATAAAAACACCAAAGTGCTTAGAAAAGCTTCAAATCGCATTTGGAGACATTTTAGACCATTTTGTGATATTCAAAAAAACTCGTTACCATAAAAACACCAAAGTGCTTAGAATTGCTTCAAATCGCATTTGGAGACGTTTTAGACCATTTTGTGATTTTCTAAAAAAGTTGTTAACATAAAAACATCAAAGTGTAAAGAATAGCTTCAAATCGCATTTTGAGACATTTTAGACTCTTTTGTGATTTTCGAAAAAACTTGGTTACACAAAAACACCAAAGTGCTTAAAATAGCTTCAAATCGCATTTGGAGACGTTTTAGACCAATTTGTGATTTTCGAAAAAACTTGTTAACATAATAACACCAAAGTGCTTAGAATAGCTTCAAATCGCATTTTGTGACATTTTCGACCATTTTGTGATTTTCGAAAAAACTTGTTAACATAAAAACACCAAATTGCTTAGAATAGCTTAAAATCGCATTTGGAGACGTTTTATACCATTTTGTGATTTTCGAAAAAACTTGTTAACATAAAAACACCAAAGTGCTTAGAATAGCTTCAAATCGCATTTGTAGACGTTTTAGACCATTTTGTGATTTTCGAAAAAACTTGTTAACATAAAAACATCAAAGTGCTTAAAATCACATTAGAAACCGTTTTAGACCATTTTGAGCATTTCGATAAAACTTTTCACACAAAAACATCAAAGAACACAAAATAGCTTAATATAGTATTTAAAAACGTTTTTGACCATTTTGAGCATTTCAACAAAAATTATTCACACAAAACAGCAAAGTGTACAGAATAGCTTCAAATCGCATTTGGAGACGTTTTAGACCATTTTGTGATTTTCGAAATAACTCGTTACCATAAAAACACCAAAGTGCTTAGAATTGCTTCAAATCGCATTTGGAGACGTTTTAGACCATTTTGTGATTTTCGAAATAACTCGTTACCATAAAAACACCAAAGTGCTTAGAATTGCTTCAAATCGCATTTGGAGACGTTTTAGACCATTTTGTGATTTTCTAAAAAAGTTGTTAACATAAAAACACCAAAGTGCTTAGAATACCTTAAAATCGCATTTGGAGACGTTTTATACCATTTTGTGATTTTCGAAAAAACTTGTTAACATAAAAACACCAAAGTGCTTAGAATTGCTTCAAATCGCATTTGGAGACGTTTTAGACCATTTTGTGATTTTCTAAAAAAGTTATTAACATAAAAACATCAAAGTGCTTAAAATCACATTAGAAACCGTTTTAGACCATTTTGAGCATTTCGATAAAACTTTTCACACAAAAACATCAAAGAACACAAAATAGCTTAATATAGTATTTAAAAACGTTTTTGACCATTTTGAGCATTTCAACAAAAATTATTCACACAAAACAGCAAAGTGTACAGAATAGCTTCAAATCGCATTTGGAGACGTTTTAGACCATTTTGTGATTTTCGAAAAAACTTGTTAACATAAAAACACCAAATTGCTTAGAATAGCTTAAAATCGTATTTGGAGAAGTTTTACACCATTTTGTGATTTTCGAAAAAACTTGTTAACATAAAAACACCAAAGTGCTTAGAATAGCTTCAAATCGCATTTGGAGACGTTTTACACCATTTTGTGATTTTCGAAAAAACTTGTTAACATAAAAACACCAAAGTGCTTAGAATAGCTTCAAATCGCATTTGGAGACGTTTTAGACCATTTTGTGACTTTCGAAAAAACTTGTTAACAAAAAAACATCAAAGTGTACAGAATAGCTTCAAATCGCATTTTGAGACATTTTAGACCCTTTTGTGATTTTCGAAAAAACTTGGTTACACAAAAACACCAAAGTGCTTAAAATAGCTTCAAATCGCATTTGGAGACGTTTTAGACCAATTTGTGATTTTCGAAAAAACTTGTTAACATAAAAACACCAAAGTGTTTAGAATAGCTTCAAATCACATTTGGAGACGTTTTAGACCATTTTGTGATTTTCGAAAAAACTTGTTAACATAAAAACACCAAAGTGCTTAAAATCACATTAGAAACCGTTTTAGACCATTTTGAGCATTTCGATAAAACTTTTCACACAAAAACATCAAAGAGCACAAAATAGCTTAATATCGTATTTAAAAACGTTTTTGACCATTTTGAGCATTTCGACAAAAATTATTCTCACAAAACAGCAAAGTGTACAGAATAACTTCAAATCGCATTTGGAGACGTTTTAGACCATTTTGTGATTTTCGAAAAAACTTGTTAACATAAAAACACCAAATTGCTTAGAATAGCTTAAAATCGTATTTGGAGAAGTTTTACACCATTTTGTGATTTTCGAAAAAACTTGTTAACATAAAAACACCAAAGTGCTTAGAATAGCTTCAAATCGCATTTGGAGACGTTTTACACCATTTTGTGATTTTCGAAAAAACTTGTTAACATAAAAACACCAAAGTGCTTAGAATAGCTTCAAATCGCATTTGGAGACGTTTTAGACCATTTTGTGACTTTCGAAAAAACTTGTTAACAAAAAAACATCAAAGTGTACAGAATAGCTTCAAATCGCATTTTGAGACATTTTAGACCCTTTTGTGATTTTCGAAAAAACTTGGTTACACAAAAACACCAAAGTGCTTAAAATAGCTTCAAATCGCATTTGGAGACGTTTTAGACCAATTTGTGATTTTCGAAAAAACTTGTTAACATAATAACACCAAAGTGCTTAGAATAGCTTCAAATCGCATTTTGTGACATTTTCGACCATTTTGTGATTTTCGAAAAAACTTGTTAACATAAAAACACCAAATTGCTTAGAATAGCTTAAAATCGCATTTGGAGACGTTTTATACCATTTTGTGATTTTCGAAAAAACTTGTTAACATAAAAACACCAAAGTGCTTAGAATAGCTTCAAATCGCATTTGTAGACGTTTTAGACCATTTTGTGATTTTCGAAAAAACTTGTTAACATAAAAACACCAAAGTGCTTAGAATACCTTAAAATCTCATTTGGAGACGTTTTATACCATTTTGTTATTTTCGAAAAAACTTGTTAACATAAAAACACCAAAGTGCTTAGAATAGCTTCAAATCGCATTTGTAGACGTTTTAGACCATTTTGTGATTTTCGAAAAAACTTGTTAACATAAAAACACCAAAGTGCTTAGAATACCTTAAAATCGCATTTGGAGAGGTTTTATACCATTTTGTGATTTTCGAAAAAACTTGTTAACATAAAAACACCAAAGTGCTTAGAATTGCTTCAAATCGCATTTGGAGACGTTTTAGACCATTTTGTGATTTTCTAAAAAAGTTGTTAACATAAAAACATCAAAGTTCTTAAAATCATTTCATTAGAAACCGTTTTAGACCATTTTGAGCATTTCGATAAAACTTTTCACACAAAAACATGAAAGAACACAAAATAGCTTAATATAGTATTTAAAAACGTTTTTGACCATTTTGAGCATTTTGACAAAATTATTCACACAAAACAGCAAAGTGTACAGAATAGCTTCAAATCGCATTTGGAGACGTTTTAGACCATTTTGTGATTTTCGAAAAAACTTGTTAACATAAAAACACCAAAGTGCTTAGAATACCTTAAAATCTCATTTGGAGACGTTTTATACCATTTTGTGATTTTCGAAAAAACTTGTTAACATAAAAACACCAAAGTGCTTAGAATAGCTTCAAATCGCATTTGTAGACGTTTTAGACCATTTTGTGATTTTCGAAAAAACTTGTTAACATAAAAACACCAAAGTGCTTAGAATACCTTAAAATCGCATTTGGAGAGGTTTTATACCATTTTGTGATTTTCGAAAAAACTTGTTAACATAAAAACACCAAAGTGCTTAGAATTGCTTCAAATCGCATTTGGAGACGTTTTAGACCATTTTGTGATTTTCTAAAAAAGTTGTTAACATAAAAACATCAAAGTTCTTAAAATCATTTCATTAGAAACCGTTTTAGACCATTTTGAGCATTTCGATAAAACTTTTCACACAAAAACATCAAAGAACACAAAATAGCTTAATATAGTATTTAAAAACGTTTTTGACCATTTTGAGCATTTTGACAAAATTATTCACACAAAACAGCAAAGTGTACAGAATAGCTTCAAATCGCATTTGGAGACGTTTTAGACCATTTTGTGATTTTCGAAAAAACTTGTAAACATAAAAACACCAAAGTGCTTAGAAAATCTTCAAATCGCATTTGGAGACGTTTTATACCATTTTGTAATTTTCGAAAAAACTTGTTAACATAAAAACACCAAAGTGCTTAGAATAGCTTCAAATCGCATTTGTAGACGTTTTAGACCATTTTGTGATTTTCGAAAAAACTTGTTAACATAAAAACACCAAAGTGCTTAGAATACCTTAAAATCGCATTTGGAGACATTTTAGACCATTTTGTGATTTTCGAAAAAACTTGTTAACATAAAAACACAAAAGTGCTTAGAATAGCTTCAAATCGCATTTGGAGACGTTTTAGACCATTTTGTGATTTTCGAAAAAACTTGTTAACATAAAAACACGAAATTGCTTAGAATAGCTTCAAATCGCATTTGGAGACGTTTTACACCATTTTGTAATTTTCTAAAAAAGTTGTTAACATAAAAACATCAAAGTGCTTAAAATCACATTAGAAACCGTTTTAGACCATTTTGAGCATTTCGATAAAACTTTTCACACAAAAACATCAAAGAGCACAAAATAGCTTAATATCGTATTTAAAAACGTTTTTGACCATTTTGAGCATTTCGACAAAAATTATTCTCACAAAACAGCAAAGTGTACAGAATAGCTTCAAATCGCATTTGGAGACGTTTTAGACCATTTTGTGATTTTCGAAAAAACTTGTTAACATAAAAACACCAAATTGCTTAGAATAGCTTAAAATCGCATTTGGAGACGTTTTACACCATTTTGTGATTTTCGAAAAAAACTTGTTAACATAAAAACACCAAAGTGCTTAGAATAGCTTCAAATCGCATTTGGAGACGTTTTACACCATTTTGTGATTTTCGATAAAACTTGTTAACATAAAAACACCAAAGTGCTTAGAATAGCTTCAAATCGCATTTGGAGACTTTTTAGACCATTTTGTGACTTTCGAAAAAACTTGTTAACAAAAAAACATCAAAGTGTACAGAATAGCTTCAAATCGCATTTTGAGACATTTTAGACCCTTTTGTGATTTTCGAAAAAACTTGGTTACACAAAAACACCAAAGTGCTTAAAATAGCTTAAAATCGCATTTGGAGACGTTTTAGACCAATTTGTGATTTTCGAAAAAACTTGTTAACATAAAAACACCAAAGTGTTTAGAATAGCTTCAAATCACATTTGGAGACGTTTTAGACCATTTTGTGATTTTCGAAAAAACTTGTTAACATAAAAACACCAAAGTGCTTAGAAAAGCTTCAAATCGCATTTGGAGACATTTTAGACCATTTTGTGATTTTCGAAAAAACTTGTTAACATAAAAACACCAAAGTGCTTAAAATCACATTAGAAACCGTTTTAGACCATTTTGAGCATTTCGATAAAACTTTTCACACAAAAACATCAAAGAACACAAAATAGCTTAATATAGTATTTAAAAACGTTTTTGACCATTTTGAGCATTTCAACAAAAATTATTCACACAAAACAGCAAAGTGTACAGAATAGCTTCAAATCGCATTTGGAGACGTTTTAGACCATTTTGTGATTTTCGAAAAAACTTGTTAACATAAAAACACCAAATTGCTTAGAATAGCTTAAAATCGTATTTGGAGAAGTTTTACACCATTTTGTGATTTTCGAAAAAACTTGTTAACATAAAAACACCAAAGTGCTTAGAATAGCTTCAAATCGCATTTGGAGACGTTTTACACCATTTTGTGATTTTCGAAAAAACTTGTTAACATAAAAACACCAAAGTGCTTAGAATAGCTTCAAATCGCATTTGGAGACGTTTTAGACCATTTTGTGACTTTCGAAAAAACTTGTTAACAAAAAAACATCAAAGTGTACAGAATAGCTTCAAATCGCATTTATAGACATTTTAGACCCTTTTGTGATTTTCGAAAAAACTTGGTTACACAAAAACACCAAAGTGCTTAAAATAGCTTCAAATCGCATTTGGAGACGTTTTAGACCAATTTGTGATTTTCGAAAAAACTTGTTAACATAATAACACCAAAGTGCTTAGAATAGCTTCAAATCGCATTTTGTGACATTTTCGACCATTTTGTGATTTTCGAAAAAACTTGTTAACATAAAAACACCAAATTGCTTAGAATAGCTTAAAATCGCATTTGGAGACGTTTTATACCATTTTGTGATTTTCGAAAAAACTTGTTAACATAAAAACACCAAAGTGCTTAGAATAGCTTCAAATCGCATTTGTAGACGTTTTAGACCATTTTGTGATTTTCGAAAAAACTTGTTAACATAAAAACACCAAAGTGCTTAGAATACCTTAAAATCTCATTTGGAGACGTTTTATACCATTTTGTGATTTTCGAAAAAACTTGTTAACATAAAAACACCAAAGTGCTTAGAATAGCTTCAAATCGCATTTGTAGACGTTTTAGACCATTTTGTGATTTTCGAACAAACTTGTTAACATAAAAACACCAAAGTGCTTAGAATACCTTAAAATCGTATTTGGAGAGGTTTTATACCATTTTGTGATTTTCGAAAAAACTTGTTAACATAAAAACACCAAAGTGCTTAGAATTGCTTCAAATCGCATTTGGAGACGTTTTAGACCATTTTGTGATTTTCTAAAAAAGTTGTTAACATAAAAACATCAAAGTTCTTAAAATCATTTCATTAGAAACCGTTTTAGACCATTTTGAGCATTTCGATAAAACTTTTCACACAAAAACATCAAAGAACACAAAATAGCTTAATATAGTATTTAAAAACGTTTTTGACCATTTTGAGCATTTTGACAAAATTATTCACACAAAACAGCAAAGTGTACAGAATAGCTTCAAATCGCATTTGGAGACGTTTTAGACCATTTTGTGATTTTCGAAAAAACTTGTAAACATAAAAACACCAAAGTGCTTAGAAAATCTTCAAATCGCATTTGGAGACGTTTTATACCATTTTGTGATTTTCGAAAAAACTTGTTAACATAAAAACACCAAAGTGCTTAGAATAGCTTCAAATCGCATTTGTAGACGTTTTAGACCATTTTGTGATTTTCAAAAAAACTTGTTAACATAAAAACACCAAAGTGCTTAGAATACCTTAAAATCGCATTTGGAGACATTTTAGACCATTTTGTGATTTTCGAAAAAACTTGTTAACATAAAAACACAAAAGTGCTTAGAATAGCTTCAAATCGCATTTGGAGACGTTTTAGACCATTTTGTGATTTTCGAAAAAACGTGTTAACATAAAAACACCAAAGTGCTTAGAATTGCTTCAAATCGCATTTGGAGACGTTTTAGACCATTTTGTGATTTTCTAAAAAAGTTTTTAACATAAAAACATCAAAGTTCTTAAAATCACATTAGAAACCGTTTTAGACCATTTTGAGCATTTCGATAAAACTTTTCACATAAAAACATCAAAGAACACAAAATAGCTTAATATAGTATTTAAAAACGTTTTAGACCATTTTGAGCATTTTGACAAAAATTATTCACACAAAACAGCAAAGTGTACAGAATAGCTTCAAATCGCATTTGGAGACGTTTTAGACCATTTTGTGATTTTCGAAAAAACTTGTAAACATAAAAACACAAAAGTGCTTAGAAAAGCTTCAAATCGCATTTGGAGACATTTTAGACCATTTTGTGATTTTCGAAAAAACTTGTTAACATAAAAACACAAAAGTGCTTATAATAGCTTCAAATCGCATTTGGAGACGTTTTAGACCATTTTGTGATTTTCGAAAAAACTTGTTAACATAAAAACACCAAATTGCTTAGAATAGCTTCAAATCGCATTTGGAGACGTTTTACACCATTTTGTAATTTTCTAAAAAAGTTGTTAACATAAAAACATCAAAGTGCTTAAAATCACATTAGAAACCGTTTTAGACCATTTTGAGCATTTCGATAAAACTTTTCACACAAAAACATCAAAGAGCACAAAATAGCTTAATATAGTATTTAAAAACGTTTTTGACCATTTTGAGCATTTTGACAAAAATTATTCACACAAAACCGCAAAGTGTACAGAATAGCTTCAAATCGCATTTGGAGACGTTTTAGACCATTTTGTGATTTTCGAAATAACTCGTTACCATAAAAACACCAAAGTGCTTAGAAAAGCTTCAAATCGCATTTGGAGACATTTTAGACCATTTTGTGATATTCAAAAAAACTCGTTACCATAAAAACACCAAAGTGCTTAGAATTGCTTCAAATCGCATTTGGAGACGTTTTAGACCATTTTGTGATTTTCTAAAAAAGTTGTTAACATAAAAACATCAAAGTGCTTAAAATCACATTAGAAACCGTTTTAGACCATTTTGAGCATTTCGATAAAACTTTTCACACAAAAACATAAAAGAGCACAAAATAGCTTAATATCGTATTTAAAAACGTTTTTGACCATTTTGAGCATTTCGACAAAAATTATTCACACAAAACAGCAAAGTGTACAGAATAGCTTCAAATCGCATTTGGAGACGTTTTAGACCATTTTGTGATTTTCGAAAAAACTTGTTAACATAAAAACACCAAAGTGCTTAGAAAAGCTTCAAATCGCATTTGGAGACATTTTAGACCATTTTGTGATATTCAAAAAAACTCGTTACCATAAAAACACCAAAGTGCTTAGAATTGCTTCAAATCGCATTTGGAGACGTTTTAGACCATTTTGTGATTTTCTAAAAAAGTTGTTAACATAAAAACATCAAAGTGCTTAAAATCACATTAGAAACCGTTTTAGACCATTTTGAGCATTTCGATAAAACTTTTCACACAAAAACATCAAAGAGCACAAAATAGCTTAATATCGTATTTAAAAACGTTTTTGACCATTTTGAGCATTTCGACAAAAATTATTCACACAATACAGCAAAGTGCTTAGAATAGCTTCAAATCGCATTTGGAGACGTTTTAGACCATTTTGTGACTTTCGAAAAAACTTGTTAACAAAAAAACATCAAAGTGTACAGAATAGCTTCAAATCGCATTTTGAGACATTTTAGACCCTTTTGTGATTTTCGAAAAAACTTGGTTACACAAAAACACCAAAGTGCTTAAAATAACTTCAAATCGCATTTGGAGACGTTTTAGACCAATTTGTGATTTTCGAAAAAACTTGTTAACATAAAAACACCAAAGTGTTTTGAATAGCTTCAAATCACATTTGGAGACGTTTTAGACCATTTTGTGATTTTCGAAAAAACTTGTTAACATAAAAACACCAAAGTGCTTAAAATCACATTAGAAACCGTTTTAGACCATTTTGAGCATTTCGATAAAACTTTTCACACAAAAACATCAAAGAGCACAAAATAGCTTAATATCGTATTTAAAAACGTTTTTGACCATTTTGAGCATTTCGACAAAAATTATTCTCACAAAACAGCAAAGTGTACAGAATAGCTTCAAATCGCATTTGGAGACGTTTTAGACCATTTTGTGATTTTCGAAAAAACTTGTTAACATAAAAAAACACCAAATTGCTTAGAATAGCTTAAAATCGCATTTGGAGACGTTTTACACCATTTTGTGATTTTCGAAAAAACTTGTTAACATAAAAACACCAAATTGCTTAGAATAGCTTCAAATCGCATTTGGAGACGTTTTACACCATTTTGTGATTTTCGAAAAAACTTGTTAACATAAAAACACCAAAGTGCTTAGAATAGCTTCAAATCGCATTTGGAGACGTTTTAGACCATTTTGTGACTTTCGAAAAAACTTGTTAACAAAAAAAACATCAAAGTGTACAGAATAGCTTCAAATCGCATTTTGAGACATTTTAGACCCTTTTGTGATTTTCGAAAAAACTTGGTTACACAAAAACACCAAAGTGCTTAAACTAGCTTCAAATCGCATTTGGAGACGTTTTAGACCAATTTGTGATTTTCGAAAAAACTTGTTAACATAAAAACACCAAAGTGTTTAGAATAGCTTCAAATCACATTTGGAGACGTTTTAGACCATTTTGTGATTTTCGAAAAAACTTGTTAACATAAAAACACCAAAGTGCTTAGAAAAGCTTCAAATCGCATTTGGAGACATTTTAGACCATTTTGTGATATTCAAAAAAACTCGTTACCATAAAAACACCAAAGTGCTTAGAATAGCTTCAAATCGCATTTGGAGACGTTTTACACCATTTTGTAATTTTCTAAAAAAGTTGTTAACATAAAAACATCAAAGTGCTTAAAATCACATTAGAAACCGTTTTAGACCATTTTGAGCATTTCGATAAAACTTTTCACACAAAAACATCAAAGAGCACAAAATAGCTTAATATAGTATTTAAAAACGTTTTTGACCATTTTGAGCATTTCAACAAAAATTATTCACACAAAACAGCAAAGTGTACAGAATAGCTTCAAATCGCATTTGGAGACGTTTTAGACCATTTTGTGATTTTCGAAAAAACTTGTTAACATAAAAACACCAAATTGCTTAGAATAGCTTAAAATCGTATTTGGAGAAGTTTTACACCATTTTGTGATTTTCGAAAAAACTTGTTAACATAAAAACACCAAAGTGCTTAGAATAGCTTCAAATCGCATTTGGAGACGTTTTACCCCATTTTGTGATTTTCGAAAAAACTTGTTAACATAAAAACACCAAAGTGCTTAGAATAGTTTCAAATCGCATTTGGAGACGTTTTAGACCATTTTGTGACTTTCGAAAAAACTTGTTAACAAAAAAACATCAAAGTGTACAGAATAGCTTCAAATCGCATTTGGAGACATTTTAGACCATTTTGTGATATTCAAAAAAACTCGTTACCATAAAAACACCAAAGTGCTTAGAATTGCTTCAAATCGCATTTGGAGACGTTTTAGACCATTTTGTGATTTTCTAAAAAAGTTGTTAACATAAAAACATCAAAGTGCTTAAAATCACATTAGAAACCGTTTTAGACCATTTTGAGCATTTCGATAAAACTTTTCACACAAAAACATCAAAGAGCACAAAATAGCTTAATATCGTATTTAAAAACGTTTTTGACCATTTTGAGCATTTCGACAAAAATTATTCACACAAAACAGCAAAGTGTACAGAATAGCTTCAAATCGCATTTGGAGACGTTTTAGACCATTTTGTGATTTTCGAAAAAACTTGTTTACATAAAAACACCAAAGTGCTTAGAATAGCTTCAAATCGCATTTGTAGACGTTTTAGACCATTTTGTGATTTTCGAAAAAACTTGTTAACATAAAAACACCAAAGTGCTTAGAATACCTTAAAATCTCATTTGGAGACGTTTTATACCATTTTGTGATTTTCGAAAAAACTTGTTAACATAAAAACACCAAAGTGCTTAGAATAGCTTCAAATCGCATTTGTAGACGTTTTAGACCATTTTGTGATTTTCGAAAAAACTTGTTAACATAAAAACACCAAAGTGCTTAGAATACCTTAAAATCGCATTTGGAGAGGTTTTATACCATTTTGTGATTTTCGAAAAAACTTGTTAACATAAAAACACCAAAGTGCTTAGAATTGCTTCAAATCGCATTTGGAGACGTTTTAGACCATTTTGTGATTTTCTAAAAAAGTTGTTAACATAAAAACATCAAAGTTCTTATAATCATTTCATTAGAAACCGTTTTAGACCATTTTGAGCATTTCGATAAAACTTTTCACACAAAAACATCAAAGAACACAAAATAGCTTAATATAGTATTTAAAAACGTTTTTGACCATTTTGAGCATTTTGACAAAATTATTCACACAAAACAGCAAAGTGTACAGAATAGCTTCAAATCGCATTTGGAGACGTTTTAGACCATTTTGTGATTTTCGAAAAAACTTGTAAACATAAAAACACCAAAGTGCTTAGAAAATCTTCAAATCGCATTTGGAGACGTTTTATACCATTTTGTAATTTTCGAAAAAACTTGTTAACATAAAAACACCAAAGTGCTTAGAATAGCTTCAAATCGCATTTGTAGACGTTTTAGACCATTTTGTGATTTTCGAAAAAACTTGTTAACATAAAAACACCAAAGTGCTTAGAATACCTTAAAATCGCATTTGGAGACATTTTAGACCATTTTGTGATTTTCGAAAAAACTTGTTAACATAAAAACACAAAAGTGCTTAGAATAGCTTCAAATCGCATTTGGAGACGTTTTAGACCATTTTGTGATTTTCGAAAAAACTTGTTAACATAAAAACACGAAATTGCTTAGAATAGCTTCAAATCGCATTTGGAGACGTTTTACACAATTTTGTAATTTTCTAAAAAAGTTGTTAACATAAAAACATCAAAGTGCTTAAAATCACATTAGAAACCGTTTTAGACCATTTTGAGCATTTCGATAAAACTTTTCACACAAAAACATCAAAGAGCACAAAATAGCTTAATATCGTATTTAAAAACGTTTTTGACCATTTTGAGCATTTCAACAAAAATTATTCACACAAAACAGCAAAGTGTACAGAATAGCTTCAAATCGCATTTGGAGACGTTTTAGACCATTTTGTGATTTTCGAAAAAACTTGTTAACATAAAAACACCAAATTGCTTAGAATAGCTTAAAATCGTATTTGGAGAAGTTTTACACCATTTTGTGATTTTCGAAAAAACTTGTTAACATAAAAACACCAAAGTGCTTAGAATAGCTTCAAATCGCATTTGGAGACGTTTTACACCATTTTGTGATTTTCGAAAAAACTTGTTAACATAAAAACACCAAAGTGCTTAGAATAGCTTCAAATCGCATTTGGAGACGTTTTAGACCATTTTGTGACTTTCGAAAAAACTTGTTAACAAAAAAACATCAAAGTGTACAGAATAGCTTCAAATCGCATTTGGAGACATTTTAGACCATTTTGTGATATTCAAAAAAACTCGTTACCATAAAAACACCAAAGTGCTTAGAATTGCTTCAAATCGCATTTGGAGACGTTTTAGACCATTTTGTGATTTTCTAAAAAAGTTGTTAACATAAAAACATCAAAGTGCTTAAAATCACATTAGAAACCGTTTTAGACCATTTTGAGCATTTCGATAAAACTTTTCACACAAAAACATCAAAGAGCACAAAATAGCTTAATATTGTATTTAAAAACGTTTTTGACCATTTTGAGCATTTCGACAAAAATTATTCACACAAAACAGCAAAGTGTACAGAATAGCTTCAAATCGCATTTGGAGACGTTTTAGACCATTTTGTGATTTTCGAAAAAACTTGTTAACATAAAAACACCAAAGTGCTTAGAATAGCTTCAAATCGCATTTGTAGACGTTTTAGACCATTTTGTGATTTTCGAAAAAACTTGTTAACATAAAAACACCAAAGTGCTTAGAATACCTTAAAATCTCATTTGGAGACGTTTTATACCATTTTGTGATTTTCGAAAAGACTTGTTAACATAAAAACACCAAAGTGCTTAGAATAGCTTCAAATCGCATTTGTAGACGTTTTAGACCATTTTGTGATTTTCTAAAAAAGTTCTTAACATAAAAACATCAAAGTTCTTAAAATCATTTCATTAGAAACCGTTTTAGACCATTTTGAGCATTTCGATAAAACTTTTCACACAAAAACATCAAAGAACACAAAATAGCTTAATATAGTATTTAAAAACGTTTTTGACCATTTTGAGCATTTTGACAAAATTATTCACACAAAACAGCAAAGTGTACAGAATAGCTTCAAATCGCATTTGGAGACGTTTTAGACCATTTTGTGATTTTCGAAAAAACTTGTAAACATAAAAACACCAAAGTGCTTAGAAAATCTTCAAATCGCATTTGGAGACGTTTTATACCATTTTGTAATTTTCGAAAAAACTTGTTAACATAAAAACACCAAAGTGCTTAGAATTGCTTCAAATCGTATTTGGAGACGTTTTATACCATTTTGTGATTTTCGAAAAAACTTGTTAACATAAAAACACCAAATTGCTTAGAATAGCTTAAAATCGTATTTGGAGAAGTTTTACACCATTTTGTGATTTTCGAAAAAACTTGTTAACATAAAAACACCAAAGTGCTTAGAATAGCTTCAAATCGCATTTGGAGACGTTTTAGACCATTTTGTGATTTTCGAAAAAACTTGTTAACATAAAAACACCAAAGTGCTTAGAATACCTTAAAATCGCATTTGGAGACATTTTAGACCATTTTGTGATTTTCGAAAAAACTTGTTAACATAAAAACACAAAAGTGCTTAGAATAGCTTCAAATCGCATTTGGAGACGTTTTAGACCATTTTGTGATTTTCGAAAAAACTTGTTAACATAAAAACACGAAATTGCTTAGAATAGCTTCAAATCGCATTTGGAGACGTTTTACACCATTTTGTAATTTTCTAAAAAAGTTGTTAACATAAAAACATCAAAGTGCTTAAAATCACATTAGAAACCGTTTTAGACCATTTTGAGCATTTCGATAAAACTTTTCACACAAAAACATCAAAGAGCACAAAATAGCTTAATATCGTATTTAAAAACGTTTTTGACCATTTTGAGCATTTCGACAAAAATTATTCTCACAAAACAGCAAAGTGTACAGAATAGCTTCAAATCGCATTTGGAGACGTTTTAGACCATTTTGTGATTTTCGAAAAAACTTGTTAACATAAAAACACCAAATTGCTTAGAATAGCTTAAAATCGCATTTGGAGACGTTTTACACCATTTTGTGATTTTCGAAAAAACTTGTTAACATAAAAACACCAAAGTGCTTAGAATAGCTTCAAATCGCATTTGGAGACGTTTTACACCATTTTGTGATTTTCGATAAAACTTGTTAACATAAAAACACCAAAGTGCTTAGAATAGCTTCAAATCGCATTTGGAGACTTTTTAGACCATTTTGAGACTTTCGAAAAAACTTGTTAACAAAAAAACATCAAAGTGTACAGAATAGCTTCAAATCGCATTTTGAGACATTTTAGACCCTTTTGTGATTTTCGAAAAAACTTGGTTACACAAAAACACCAAAGTGCTTAAAATAGCTTCAAATCGCATTTGGAGACGTTTTAGACCAATTTGTGATTTTCGAAAAAACTTGTTAACATAATAACACCAAAGTGCTTAGAATAGCTTCAAATCGCATTTTGTGACATTTTCGACCATTTTGTGATTTTCGAAAAAACTTGTTAACATAAAAACACCAAATTGCTTAGAATAGCTTAAAATCGCATTTGGAGACGTTTTATACCATTTTGTGATTTTCGAAAAAACTTGTTAACATAAAAACACCAAAGTGCTTAGAATAGCTTCAAATCGCATTTGTAGACGTTTTAGACCATTTTGTGATTTTCGAAAAAACTTGTTAACATAAAAACACCAAAGTGCTTAGAATACCTTAAAATCTCATTTGGAGACGTTTTATACCATTTTGTGATTTTCGAAAAAACTTGTTAACATAAAAACACCAAAGTGCTTAGAATAGCTTCAAATCGCATTTGTAGACGTTTTAGACCATTTTGTGATTTTCGAACAAACTTGTTAACATAAAAACACCAAAGTGCTTAGAATACCTTAAAATCGTATTTGGAGAGGTTTTATACCATTTTGTGATTTTCGAAAAAACTTGTTAACATAAAAACACCAAAGTGCTTAGAATTGCTTCAAATCGCATTTGGAGACGTTTTAGACCATTTTGTGATTTTCTAAAAAAGTTGTTAACATAAAAACATCAAAGTTCTTAAAATCATTTCATTAGAAACCGTTTTAGACCATTTTGAGCATTTCGATAAAACTTTTCACACAAAAACATCAAAGAACACAAAATAGCTTAATATAGTATTTAAAAACGTTTTTGACCATTTTGAGCATTTTGACAAAATTATTCACACAAAACAGCAAAGTGTACAGAATAGCTTCAAATCGCATTTGGAGACGTTTTAGACCATTTTGTGATTTTCGAAAAAACTTGTAAACATAAAAACACCAAAGTGCTTAGAAAATCTTCAAATCGCATTTGGAGACGTTTTATACCATTTTGTGATTTTCGAAAAAACTTGTTAACATAAAAACACCAAAGTGCTTAGAATAGCTTCAAATCGCATTTGTAGACGTTTTAGACCATTTTGTGATTTTCAAAAAAACTTGTTAACATAAAAACACCAAAGTGCTTAGAATACCTTAAAATCGCATTTGGAGACATTTTAGACCATTTTGTGATTTTCGAAAAAACTTGTTAACATAAAAACACAAAAGTGCTTAGAATAGCTTCAAATCGCATTTGGAGACGTTTTAGACCATTTTGTGATTTTCGAAAAAACGTGTTAACATAAAAACACCAAAGTGCTTAGAATTGCTTCAAATCGCATTTGGAGACGTTTTAGACCATTTTGTGATTTTCTAAAAAAGTTTTTAACATAAAAACATCAAAGTTCTTAAAATCACATTAGAAACCGTTTTAGACCATTTTGAGCATTTCGATAAAACTTTTCACATAAAAACATCAAAGAACACAAAATAGCTTAATATAGTATTTAAAAACGTTTTTGACCATTTTGAGCATTTTGACAAAAATTATTCACACAAAACAGCAAAGTGTACAGAATAGCTTCAAATCGCATTTGGAGACGTTTTAGACCATTTTGTGATTTTCGAAAAAACTTGTAAACATAAAAACACAAAAGTGCTTAGAAAAGCTTCAAATCGCATTTGGAGACATTTTAGACCATTTTGTGATTTTCGAAAAAACTTGTTAACATAAAAACACAAAAGTGCTTAGAATAGCTTCAAATCGCATTTGGAGACGTTTTAGACCATTTTGTGATTTTCGAAAAAACTTGTTAACATAAAAACACCAAATTGCTTAGAATAGCTTCAAATCGCATTTGGAGACGTTTTACACCATTTTGTAATTTTCTAAAAAAGTTGTTAACATAAAAACATCAAAGTGCTTAAAATCACATTAGAAACCGTTTTAGACCATTTTGAGCATTTCGATAAAACTTTTCACACAAAAACATCAAAGAGCACAAAATAGCTTAATATAGTATTTAAAAACGTTTTTGACCATTTTGAGCATTTTGACAAAAATTATTCACACAAAACAGCAAAGTGTACAGAATAGCTTCAAATCGCATTTGGAGACGTTTTAGACCATTTTGTGATTTTCGAAATAACTCGTTACCATAAAAACACCAAAGTGCTTAGAAAAGCTTCAAATCGCATTTGGAGACATTTTAGACCATTTTGTGATATTCAAAAAAACTCGTTACCATAAAAACACCAAAGTGCTTAGAATTGCTTCAAATCGCATTTGGAGACGTTTTAGACCATTTTGTGATTTTCTAAAAAAGTTGTTAACATAAAAACATCAAAGTGCTTAAAATCACATTAGAAACCGTTTTAGACCATTTTGAGCATTTCGATAAAACTTTTCACACAAAAACATAAAAGAGCACAAAATAGCTTAATATCGTATTTAAAAACGTTTTTGACCATTTTGAGCATTTCGACAAAAATTATTCACACAAAACAGCAAAGTGTACAGAATAGCTTCAAATCGCATTTGGAGACGTTTTAGACCATTTTGTGATTTTCGAAAAAACTTGTTAACATAAAAACACCAAAGTGCTTAGAAAAGCTTCAAATCGCATTTGGAGACATTTTAGACCATTTTGTGATATTCAAAAAAACTCGTTACCATAAAAACACCAAAGTGCTTAGAATTGCTTCAAATCGCATTTGGAGACGTTTTAGACCATTTTGTGATTTTCTAAAAAAGTTGTTAACATAAAAACATCAAAGTGCTTAAAATCACATTAGAAACCGTTTTAGACCATTTTGAGCATTTCGATAAAACTTTTCACACAAAAACATAAAAGAGCACAAAATAGCTTAATATCGTATTTAAAAACGTTTTTGACCATTTTGAGCATTTCGACAAAAATTATTCACACAAAACAGCAAAGTGTACAGAATAGCTTCAAATCGCATTTGGAGACGTTTTAGACCATTTTGTGATTTTCGAAAAAACTTGTTAACATAAAAACACCAAAGTGCTTAGAAAAGCTTCAAATCGCATTTGGAGACATTTTAGACCATTTTGTGATATTCAAAAAAACTCGTTACCATAAAAACACCAAAGTGCTTAGAATTGCTTCAAATCGCATTTGGAGACGTTTTAGACCATTTTGTGATTTTCTAAAAAAGTTGTTAACATAAAAACATCAAAGTGCTTAAAATCACATTAGAAACCGTTTTAGACCATTTTGAGCATTTCGATAAAACTTTTCACACAAAAACATCAAAGAGCACAAAATAGCTTAATATCGTATTTAAAAACGTTTTTGACCATTTTGAGCATTTCGACAAAAATTATTCACACAATACAGCAAAGTGCTTAGAATAGCTTCAAATCGCATTTGGAGACGTTTTAGACCATTTTGTGACTTTCGAAAAAACTTGTTAACAAAAAAACATCAAAGTGTACAGAATAGCTTCAAATCGCATTTTGAGACATTTTAGACCCTTTTGTGATTTTCGAAAAAACTTGGTTACACAAAAACACCAAAGTGCTTAAAATAACTTCAAATCGCATTTGGAGACGTTTTAGACCAATTTGTGATTTTCGAAAAAACTTGTTAACATAAAAACACCAAAGTGTTTTGAATAGCTTCAAATCACATTTGGAGACGTTTTAGACCATTTTGTGATTTTCGAAAAAACTTGTTAACATAAAAACACCAAAGTGCTTAAAATCACATTAGAAACCGTTTTAGACCATTTTGAGCATTTCGATAAAACTTTTCACACAAAAACATCAAAGAGCACAAAATAGCTTAATATCGTATTTAAAAACGTTTTTGACCATTTTGAGCATTTCGACAAAAATTATTCTCACAAAACAGCAAAGTGTACAGAATAGCTTCAAATCGCATTTGGAGACGTTTTAGACCATTTTGTGATTTTCGAAAAAACTTGTTAACATAAAAAAACACCAAATTGCTTAGAATAGCTTAAAATCGCATTTGGAGACGTTTTACACCATTTTGTGATTTTCGAAAAAACTTGTTAACATAAAAACACCAAATTGCTTAGAATAGCTTCAAATCGCATTTGGAGACGTTTTACACCATTTTGTGATTTTCGAAAAAACTTGTTAACATAAAAACACCAAAGTGCTTAGAATAGCTTCAAATCGCATTTGGAGACGTTTTAGACCATTTTGTGACTTTCGAAAAAACTTGTTAACAAAAAAAACATCAAAGTGTACAGAATAGCTTCAAATCGCATTTTGAGACATTTTAGACCCTTTTGTGATTTTCGAAAAAACTTGGTTACACAAAAACACCAAAGTGCTTAAACTAGCTTCAAATCGCATTTGGAGACGTTTTAGACCAATTTGTGATTTTCGAAAAAACTTGTTAACATAAAAACACCAAAGTGTTTAGAATAGCTTCAAATCACATTTGGAGACGTTTTAGACCATTTTGTGATTTTCGAAAAAACTTGTTAACATAAAAACACCAAAGTGCTTAGAAAAGCTTCAAATCGCATTTGGAGACATTTTAGACCATTTTGTGATATTCAAAAAAACTCGTTACCATAAAAACACCAAAGTGCTTAGAATAGCTTCAAATCGCATTTGGAGACGTTTTACACCATTTTGTAATTTTCTAAAAAAGTTGTTAACATAAAAACATCAAAGTGCTTAAAATCACATTAGAAACCGTTTTAGACCATTTTGAGCATTTCGATAAAACTTTTCACACAAAAACATCAAAGAGCACAAAATAGCTTAATATAGTATTTAAAAACGTTTTTGACCATTTTGAGCATTTCAACAAAAATTATTCACACAAAACAGCAAAGTGTACAGAATAGCTTCAAATCGCATTTGGAGACGTTTTAGACCATTTTGTGATTTTCGAAAAAACTTGTTAACATAAAAACACCAAATTGCTTAGAATAGCTTAAAATCGTATTTGGAGAAGTTTTACACCATTTTGTGATTTTCGAAAAAACTTGTTAACATAAAAACACCAAAGTGCTTAGAATAGCTTCAAATCGCATTTGGAGACGTTTTACCCCATTTTGTGATTTTCGAAAAAACTTGTTAACATAAAAACACCAAAGTGCTTAGAATAGTTTCAAATCGCATTTGGAGACGTTTTAGACCATTTTGTGACTTTCGAAAAAACTTGTTAACAAAAAAACATCAAAGTGTACAGAATAGCTTCAAATCGCATTTGGAGACATTTTAGACCATTTTGTGATATTCAAAAAAACTCGTTACCATAAAAACACCAAAGTGCTTAGAATTGCTTCAAATCGCATTTGGAGACGTTTTAGACCATTTTGTGATTTTCTAAAAAAGTTGTTAACATAAAAACATCAAAGTGCTTAAAATCACATTAGAAACCGTTTTAGACCATTTTGAGCATTTCGATAAAACTTTTCACACAAAAACATCAAAGAGCACAAAATAGCTTAATATCGTATTTAAAAACGTTTTTGACCATTTTGAGCATTTCGACAAAAATTATTCACACAAAACAGCAAAGTGTACAGAATAGCTTCAAATCGCATTTGGAGACGTTTTAGACCATTTTGTGATTTTCGAAAAAACTTGTTAACATAAAAACACCAAAGTGCTTAGAATAGCTTCAAATCGCATTTGTAGACGTTTTAGACCATTTTGTGATTTTCGAAAAAACTTGTTAACATAAAAACACCAAAGTGCTTAGAATACCTTAAAATCTCATTTGGAGACGTTTTATACCATTTTGTGATTTTCGAAAAAACTTGTTAACATAAAAACACCAAAGTGCTTAGAATAGCTTCAAATCGCATTTGTAGACGTTTTAGACCATTTTGTGATTTTCGAAAAAACTTGTTAACATAAAAACACCAAAGTGCTTAGAATACCTTAAAATCGCATTTGGAGAGGTTTTATACCATTTTGTGATTTTCGAAAAAACTTGTTAACATAAAAACACCAAAGTGCTTAGAAATGCTTCAAATCGCATTTGGAGACGTTTTAGACCATTTTGTGATTTTCTAAAAAAGTTGTTAACATAAAAACATCAAAGTTCTTAAAATCATTTCATTAGAAACCGTTTTAGACCATTTTGAGCATTTCGATAAAACTTTTCACACAAAAACATCAAAGAACACAAAATAGCTTAATATAGTATTTAAAAACGTTTTTGACCATTTTGAGCATTTTGACAAAATTATTCACACAAAACAGCAAAGTGTACAGAATAGCTTCAAATCGCATTTGGAGACGTTTTAGACCATTTTGTGATTTTCGAAAAAACTTGTAAACATAAAAACACCAAAGTGCTTAGAAAATCTTCAAATCGCATTTGGAGACGTTTTATACCATTTTGTAATTTTCGAAAAAACTTGTTAACATAAAAACACCAAAGTGCTTAGAATTGCTTCAAATCGTATTTGGAGACGTTTTATACCATTTTGTGATTTTCGAAAAAACTTGTTAACATAAAAACACCAAATTGCTTAGAATAGCTTAAAATCGTATTTGGAGAAGTTTTACACCATTTTGTGATTTTCGAAAAAACTTGTTAACATAAAAACACCAAAGTGCTTAGAATAGCTTCAAATCGCATTTGGAGACGTTTTAGACCATTTTGTGATTTTCGAAAAAACTTGTTAACATAAAAACACCAAAGTGCTTAGAATACCTTAAAATCGCATTTGGAGACATTTTAGACCATTTTGTGATTTTCGAAAAAACTTGTTAACATAAAAACACAAAAGTGCTTAGAATAGCTTCAAATCGCATTTGGAGACGTTTTAGACCATTTTGTGATTTTCGAAAAAACTTGTTAACATAAAAACACGAAATTGCTTAGAATAGCTTCAAATCGCATTTGGAGACGTTTTACACCATTTTGTAATTTTCTAAAAAAGTTGTTAACATAAAAACATCAAAGTGCTTAAAATCACATTAGAAACCGTTTTAGACCATTTTGAGCATTTCGATAAAACTTTTCACACAAAAACATCAAAGAGCACAAAATAGCTTAATATCGTATTTAAAAACGTTTTTGACCATTTTGAGCATTTCGACAAAAATTATTCTCACAAAACAGCAAAGTGTACAGAATAGCTTCAAATCGCATTTGGAGACGTTTTAGACCATTTTGTGATTTTCGAAAAAACTTGTTAACATAAAAACACCAAATTGCTTAGAATAGCTTAAAATCGCATTTGGAGACGTTTTACACCATTTTGTGATTTTCGAAAAAACTTGTTAACATAAAAACACCAAAGTGCTTAGAATAGCTTCAAATCGCATTTGGAGACGTTTTACACCATTTTGTGATTTTCGATAAAACTTGTTAACATAAAAACACCAAAGTGCTTAGAATAGCTTCAAATCGCATTTGGAGACTTTTTAGACCATTTTGAGACTTTCGAAAAAACTTGTTAACAAAAAAACATCAAAGTGTACAGAATAGCTTCAAATCGCATTTTGAGACATTTTAGACCCTTTTGTGATTTTCGAAAAAACTTGGTTACACAAAAACACCAAAGTGCTTAAAATAGCTTCAAATCGCATTTGGAGACGTTTTAGACCAATTTGTGATTTTCGAAAAAACTTGTTAACATAAAAACACCAAAGTGTTTAGAATAGCTTCAAATCACATTTGGAGACGTTTTAGACCATTTTGTGATTTTCGAAAAAACTTGTTAACATAAAAACACCAAAGTGCTTAAAATCACATTAGAAACCGTTTTAGACCATTTTGAGCATTTCGATAAAACTTTTCACACAAAAACATCAAAGAGCACAAAATAGCTTAATATCGTATTTAAAAACGTTTTTGACCATTTTGAGCATTTCAACAAAAATTATTCACACAAAACAGCAAAGTGTACAGAATAGCTTCAAATCGCATTTGGAGACGTTTTAGACCATTTTGTGATTTTCGAAAAAACTTGTTAACATAAAAACACCAAAGTGCTTAGAATTGCTTCAAATTGCATTTGGAGACGTTTTAGACCATTTTGTAATTTTCTAAAAAAGTTGTTAACATAAAAACATCAAAGTGCTTAAAATCACATTAGAAACCGTTTTAGACCATTTTGAGCATTTCGAAAAAACTTTTCACACAAAAACATCAAAGAACACAAAATAGCTTAATATAGTATTTAAAAACGTTTTTGACCATTTTGAGCATTTTGACAAAAATTATTCACACAAAACAGCAAAGTGTACAGAATAGCTTCAAATCGCATTTTGAGACATTTTAGACCATTTTGTGATTTTCGAAAAAACTTGTTAACATAAAAACACAAAAGTGCTTAGAATAGCTTCAAATCGCATTTGGAGACGTTTTACACCATTTTGTGATTTTCGAAAAAACTTGTTAACATAAAAACACCAAAGTGCTTAGAATAGCTTCAAATCGCATTTGGAGACGTTTTAGACCATTTTGTGATTTTCGAAAAAACTTGTTAACATAAAAACACCAAAGTGCTTAGAATAGCTTCAAATCGTATTTGGAGCCGTTTTAGACCATTTTGTGATTTTCGAAAAAACTTGTAAACATAAAAACACCAAAGTGCTTAGAAAAGCTTCAAATCGCATTTGGAGACGTTTTAGACCATTTTGTGATATTCAAAAAAACTCGTTACCATAAAAACACCAAAGTGCTTAGAATTGCTTCAAATCGCATTTGGAGACGTTTTAGACCATTTTGTGATTTTCTAAAAAAGTTGTTAACATAAAAACATCAAAGTGCTTAAAATCACATTAGAAACCGTTTTAGACCATTTTGAGCATTTCGATAAAACTTTTCACACAAAAACATCAAAGAACACAAAATAGCTTAATATAGTATTTAAAAACGTTTTTGACCATTTTGAGCATTTCAACAAAAATTATTCACACAAAACAGCAAAGTGTACAGAATAGCTTCAAATCGCATTTGGAGACGTTTTAGACCATTTTGTGATTTTCGAAAAAACTTGTTAACATAAAAACACCAAATTGCTTAGAATAGCTTAAAATCGTATTTGGAGAAGTTTTACACCATTTTGTGATTTTCGAAAAAACTTGTTAACATAAAAACACCAAAGTGCTTAGAATAGCTTCAAATCGCATTTGGAGACGTTTTACACCATTTTGTGATTTTCGAAAAAACTTGTTAACATAAAAACACCAAAGTGCTTAGAATAGCTTCAAATCGCATTTGGAGACATTTTAGACCATTTTGTGATATTCAAAAAAACTCGTTACCATAAAAACACCAAAGTGCTTAGAATTGCTTCAAATCGCATTTGGAGACGTTTTAGACCATTTTGTGATTTTCTAAAAAAGTTGTTAACATAAAAACATCAAAGTGTACAGAATAGCTTCAAATCGCATTTTGAGACATTTTAGACCCTTTTGTGATTTTCGAAAAAACTTGGTTACACAAAAACACCAAAGTGCTTAAAATAGCTTCAAATCGCATTTGGAGACGTTTTAGACCAATTTGTGATTTTCGAAAAAACTTGTTAACATAAAAACACCAAAGTGTTTAGAATAGCTTCAAATCACATTTGGAGACGTTTTAGACCATTTTGTGATTTTCGAAAAAACTTGTTAACATAAAAACACCAAAGTGCTTAGAAAAGCTTCAAATCGCATTTGGAGACATTTTAGACCATTTTGTGATTTTCGAAAAAACTTGTTAACATAAAAACACCAAAGTGCTTAAAATCACATTAGAAACCGTTTTAGACCATTTTGAGCATTTCGATAAAACTTTTCACACAAAAACATCAAAGAGCACAAAATAGCTTAATATCGTATTTAAAAACGTTTTTGACCATTTTGAGCATTTCAACAAAAATTATTCACACAAAACAGCAAAGTGTACAGAATAGCTTCAAATAGCATTTGGAGACGTTTTAGACCATTTTGTGATTTTCGAAAAAACTTGTTAACATAAAAACACCAAAGTGCTTAGAATTGCTTCAAATTGCATTTGGAGACGTTTTAGACCATTTTGTAATTTTCTAAAAAAGTTGTTAACATAAAAACATCAAAGTGCTTAAAATCACATTAGAAACCGTTTTAGACCATTTTGAGCATTTCGAAAAAACTTTTCACACAAAAACATCAAAGAACACAAAATAGCTTAATATAGTATTTAAAAACGTTTTTGACCATTTTGAGCATTTTGACAAAAATTATTCACACAAAACAGCAAAGTGTACAGAATAGCTTCAAATCGCATTTGGAGACATTTTAGACCATTTTGTGATTTTCGAAAAAACTTGTTAACATAAAAACACAAAAGTGCTTAGAATAGCTTAAAATCGCATTTGGAGACGTTTTACACCATTTTGTGATTTTCGAAAAAACTTGTTAACATAAAAACACAAAATTGCTTAGAATAGCTTCAAATCGCATTTGGAGACATTCTACACCATTTTGTGATTTTCGAAAAAACTTGTTAACATAAAAACACCAAAGTGCTTAGAATAGCTTCAAATCGCATTTGGAGACGTTTTAGACCATTTTGTGATTTTCGAAAAAACTTGTTAACATAAAAACACCAAAGTGCTTAGAATAGCTTCAAATCGTATTTGGAGCCGTTTTAGACCATTTTGTGATTTTCGAAAAAACTTGTAAACATAAAAACACCAAAGTGCTTAGAAAAGCTTCAAATCGCATTTGGAGACGTTTTAGACCATTTTGTGATATTCAAAAAAACTCGTTACCATAAAAACACCAAAGTGCTTAGAATTGCTTCAAATCGCATTTGGAGACGTTTTAGACCATTTTGTGATTTTCTAAAAAAGTTGTTAACATAAAAACATCAAAGTGCTTAAAATCACATTAGAAACCGTTTTAGACCATTTTGAGCATTTCGATAAAACTTTTCACACAAAAACATCAAAGAGCACAAAATAGCTTAATATCGTATTTAAAAACGTTTTTGACCATTTTGAGCATTTCGACAAAAATTATTCACACAAAACAGCAAAGTGTACAGAATAGCTTCAAATCGCATTTGGAGACGTTTTAGACCATTTTGTGATTTTCGAAAAAACTTGTTAACATAAAAACACCAAAGTGCTTAGAAAAGCTTCAAATCGCATTTGGAGACATTTTAGACCATTTTGTGATATTCAAAAAAACTCGTTACCATAAAAACACCAAAGTGCTTAGAATTGCTTCAAATCGCATTTGGAGACGTTTTAGACCATTTTGTGATTTTCTAAAAAAGTTGTTAACATAAAAACATCAAAGTGTACAGAATAGCTTCAAATCGCATTTTGAGACATTTTAGACCCTTTTGTGATTTTCGAAAAAACTTGGTTACACAAAAACACCAAAGTGCTTAAAATAGCTTCAAATCGCATTTGGAGACGTTTTAGACCAATTTGTGATTTTCGAAAAAACTTGTTAACATAAAAACACCAAAGTGTTTAGAATAGCTTCAAATCACATTTGGAGACGTTTTAGACCATTTTGTGATTTTCGAAAAAACTTGTTAACATAAAAACACCAAAGTGCTTAGAATACCTTAAAATCGCATTTGGAGACGTTTTATACCACTTTGTGATTTTCGAAAAAACTTGTTAACATAAAAACACCAAAGTGCTTAGAATATCTTCAAATCGCATTTGGAGACGTTGTAGACCATTTTGTGATTTTCGAAAAAACGTGTTAACATAAAAACACCAAAGTGCTTAGAATTGCTTCAAATCGCATTTGGAGACGTTTTAGACCATTTTGTGATTTTCTAAAAAAGTTTTTAACATAAAAACATCAAAGTTCTTAAAATCACATTAGAAACCGTTTTAGACCATTTTGAGCATTTCGATAAAATTTTTCACATAAAAACATCAAAGAACACAAAATAGCTTAATATAGTATTTAAAAACGTTTTTGACCATTTTGAGCATTTTGACAAAAATTATTCACACAAAACAGCAAAGTGTACAGAATAGCTTCAAATCGCATTTGGAGACGTTTTAGACCATTTTGTGATTTTCGAAAAAACTTGTAAACATAAAAACACAAAAGTGCTTAGAAAAGCTTCAAATCGCATTTGGAGACATTTTAGACCATTTTGTGATTTTCGAAAAAACTTGTTAACATAAAAACACAAAAGTGCTTAGAATAGCTTCAAATCGCATTTGGAGACGTTTTAGACCATTTTGTGATTTTCGAAAAAACTTGTTAACATAAAAACACCAAATTGCTTAGAATAGCTTCAAATCGCATTTGGAGACGTTTTACACCATTTTGTAATTTTCTAAAAAAGTTGTTAACATAAAAACATCAAAGTGCTTAAAATCACATTAGAAACCGTTTTAGACCATTTTGAGCATTTCGATAAAACTTTTCACACAAAAACATCAAAGAGCACAAAATAGCTTAATATAGTATTTAAAAACGTTTTTGACCATTTTGAGCATTTTGACAAAAATTATTCACACAAAACAGCAAAGTGTACAGAATAGCTTCAAATCGCATTTGGAGACGTTTTAGACCATTTTGTGATTTTCGAAATAACTCGTTACCATAAAAACACCAAAGTGCTTAGAAAAGCTTCAAATCGCATTTGGAGACATTTTAGACCATTTTGTGATATTCAAAAAAACTCGTTACCATAAAAACACCAAAGTGCTTAGAATTGCTTCAAATCGCATTTGGAGACGTTTTAGACCATTTTGTGATTTTCTAAAAAAGTTGTTAACATAAAAACATCAAAGTGCTTAAAATCACATTAGAAACCGTTTTAGACCATTTTGAGCATTTCGATAAAACTTTTCACACAAAAACATAAAAGAGCACAAAATAGCTTAATATCGTATTTAAAAACGTTTTTGACCATTTTGAGCATTTCGACAAAAATTATTCACACAAAACAGCAAAGTGTACAGAATAGCTTCAAATCGCATTTGGAGACGTTTTAGACCATTTTGTGATTTTCGAAAAAACTTGTTAACATAAAAACACCAAAGTGCTTAGAAAAGCTTCAAATCGCATTTGGAGACATTTTAGACCATTTTGTGATATTCAAAAAAACTCGTTACCATAAAAACACCAAAGTGCTTAGAATTGCTTCAAATCGCATTTGGAAACGTTTTAGACCATTTTGTGATTTTCTAAAAAAGTTGTTAACATAAAAACATCAAAGTGCTTAAAATCACATTAGAAACCGTTTTAGACCATTTTGAGCATTTCGATAAAACTTTTCACACAAAAACATCAAAGAGCACAAAATAGCTTAATATCGTATTTAAAAACGTTTTTGACCATTTTGAGCATTTCGACAAAAATTATTCACACAATACAGCAAAGTGCTTAGAATAGCTTCAAATCGCATTTGGAGACGTTTTAGACCATTTTGTGACTTTCGAAAAAACTTGTTAACAAAAAAACATCAAAGTGTACAGAATAGCTTCAAATCGCATTTTGAGACATTTTAGACCCTTTTGTGATTTTCGAAAAAACTTGGTTACACAAAAACACCAAAGTGCTTAAAATAGCTTCAAATCGCATTTGGAGACGTTTTAGACCAATTTGTGATTTTCGAAAAAACTTGTTAACATAAAAACACCAAAGTGTTTTGAATAGCTTCAAATCACATTTGGAGACGTTTTAGACCATTTTGTGATTTTCGAAAAAACTTGTTAACATAAAAACACCAAAGTGCTTAAAATCACATTAGAAACCGTTTTAGACCATTTTGAGCATTTCGATAAAACTTTTCACACAAAAACATCAAAGAGCACAAAATAGCTTAATATCGTATTTAAAAACGTTTTTGACCATTTTGAGCATTTCGACAAAAATTATTCTCACAAAACAGCAAAGTGTACAGAATAGCTTCAAATCGCATTTGGAGACGTTTTAGACCATTTTGTGATTTTCGAAAAAACTTGTTAACATAAAAAAACACCAAATTGCTTAGAATAGCTTAAAATCGCATTTGGAGACGTTTTACACCATTTTGTGATTTTCGAAAAAACTTGTTAACATAAAAACACCAAATTGCTTAGAATAGCTTCAAATCGCATTTGGAGACGTTTTACACCATTTTGTGATTTTCGAAAAAACTTGTTAACATAAAAACACCAAAGTGCTTAGAATAGCTTCAAATCGCATTTGGAGACGTTTTAGACCATTTTGTGACTTTCGAAAAAACTTGTTAACAAAAAAAACATCAAAGTGTACAGAATAGCTTCAAATCGCATTTTGAGACATTTTAGACCCTTTTGTGATTTTCGAAAAAACTTGGTTACACAAAAACACCAAAGTGCTTAAACTAGCTTCAAATCGCATTTGGAGACGTTTTAGACCAATTTGTGATTTTCGAAAAAACTTGTTAACATAAAAACACCAAAGTGTTTAGAATAGCTTCAAATCACATTTGGAGACGTTTTAGTCCATTTTGTGATTTTCGAAAAAACTTGTTAACATAAAAACACCAAAGTGCTTAGAAAAGCTTCAAATCGCATTTGGAGACATTTTAGACCATTTTGTGATATTCAAAAAAACTCGTTACCATAAAAACACCAAAGTGCTTAGAATAGCTTCAAATCGCATTTGGAGACGTTTTACACCATTTTGTAATTTTCTAAAAAAGTTGTTAACATAAAAACATCAAAGTGCTTAAAATCACATTAGAAACCGTTTTAGACCATTTTGAGCATTTCGAAAAAACTTTTCACACAAAAACATCAAAGAGCACAAAATAGCTTAATATAGTATTTAAAAACGTTTTTGACCATTTTGAGCATTTCAACAAAAATTATTCACACAAAACAGCAAAGTGTACAGAATAGCTTCAAATCGCATTTGGAGACGTTTTAGACCATTTTGTGATTTTCGAAAAAACTTGTTAACATAAAAACACCAAATTGCTTAGAATAGCTTAAAATCGTATTTGGAGAAGTTTTACACCATTTTGTGATTTTCGAAAAAACTTGTTAACATAAAAACACCAAAGTGCTTAGAATAGCTTCAAATCGCATTTGGAGACGTTTTACCCCATTTTGTGATTTTCGAAAAAACTTGTTAACATAAAAACACCAAAGTGCTTAGAATAGTTTCAAATCGCATTTGGAGACGTTTTAGACCATTTTGTGACTTTCGAAAAAACTTGTTAACAAAAAAACATCAAAGTGTACAGAATAGCTTCAAATCGCATTTGGAGACATTTTAGACCATTTTGTGATATTCAAAAAAACTCGTTACCATAAAAACACCAAAGTGCTTAGAATTGCTTCAAATCGCATTTGGAGACGTTTTAGACCATTTTGTGATTTTCTAAAAAAGTTGTTAACATAAAAACATCAAAGTGCTTAAAATCACATTAGAAACCGTTTTAGACCATTTTGAGCATTTCGATAAAACTTTTCACACAAAAACATCAAAGAGCACAAAATAGCTTAATATCGTATTTAAAAACGTTTTTGACCATTTTGAGCATTTCGACAAAAATTATTCACACAAAACAGCAAAGTGTACAGAATAGCTTCAAATCGCATTTGGAGACGTTTTAGACCATTTTGTGATTTTCGAAAAAACTTGTTAACATAAAAACACCAAAGTGCTTAGAATAGCTTCAAATCGCATTTGTAGACGTTTTAGACCATTTTGTGATTTTCGAAAAAACTTGTTAACATAAAAACACCAAAGTGCTTAGAATACCTTAAAATCTCATTTGGAGACGTTTTAGACCATTTTGTGATTTTCGAAAAAACTTGTTAACATAAAAACACCAAAGTGCTTAGAATACCTTAAAATCGCATTTGGAGACATTTTAGACCATTTTGTGATTTTCGAAAAAACTTGTTAACATAAAAACACAAAAGTGCTTAGAATAGCTTCAAATCGCATTTGGAGACGTTTTAGACCATTTTGTGATTTTCGAAAAAACTTGTTAACATAAAAACACGAAATTGCTTAGAATAGCTTCAAATCGCATTTGGAGACGTTTTACACCATTTTGTAATTTTCTAAAAAAGTTGTTAACATAAAAACATCAAAGTGCTTAAAATCACATTAGAAACCGTTTTAGACCATTTTGAGCATTTCGATAAAACTTTTCACACAAAAACATCAAAGAGCACAAAATAGCTTAATATCGTATTTAAAAACGTTTTTGACCATTTTGAGCATTTCGACAAAAATTATTCTCACAAAACAGCAAAGTGTACAGAATAGCTTCAAATCGCATTTGGAGACGTTTTAGACCATTTTGTGATTTTCGAAAAAACTTGTTAACATAAAAACACCAAATTGCTTAGAATAGCTTAAAATCGCATTTGGAGACGTTTTACACCATTTTGTGATTTTCGAAAAAACTTGTTAACATAAAAACACCAAAGTGCTTAGAATAGCTTCAAATCGCATTTGGAGACGTTTTACACCATTTTGTGATTTTCGATAAAACTTGTTAACATAAAAACACCAAAGTGCTTAGAATAGCTTCAAATCGCATTTGGAGACTTTTTAGACCATTTTGAGACTTTCGAAAAAACTTGTTAACAAAAAAACATCAAAGTGTACAGAATAGCTTCAAATCGCATTTTGAGACATTTTAGACCCTTTTGTGATTTTCGAAAAAACTTGGTTACACAAAAACACCAAAGTGCTTAAAATAGCTTCAAATCGCATTTGGAGACGTTTTAGACCAATTTGTGATTTTCGAAAAAACTTGTTAACATAAAAACACCAAAGTGTTTAGAATAGCTTCAAATCACATTTGGAGACGTTTTAGACCATTTTGTGATTTTCGAAAAAACTTGTTAACATAAAAACACCAAAGTGCTTAAAATCACATTAGAAACCGTTTTAGACCATTTTGAGCATTTCGATAAAACTTTTCACACAAAAACATCAAAGAGCACAAAATAGCTTAATATCGTATTTAAAAACGTTTTTGACCATTTTGAGCATTTCAACAAAAATTATTCACACAAAACAGCAAAGTGTACAGAATAGCTTCAAATCGCATTTGGAGACGTTTTAGACCATTTTGTGATTTTCGAAAAAACTTGTTAACATAAAAACACCAAAGTGCTTAGAATTGCTTCAAATTGCATTTGGAGACGTTTTAGACCATTTTGTAATTTTCTAAAAAAGTTGTTAACATAAAAACATCAAAGTGCTTAAAATCACATTAGAAACCGTTTTAGACCATTTTGAGCATTTCGAAAAAACTTTTCACACAAAAACATCAAAGAACACAAAATAGCTTAATATAGTATTTAAAAACGTTTTTGACCATTTTGAGCATTTTGACAAAAATTATTCACACAAAACAGCAAAGTGTACAGAATAGCTTCAAATCGCATTTTGAGACATTTTAGACCATTTTGTGATTTTCGAAAAAACTTGTTAACATAAAAACACAAAAGTGCTTAGAATAGCTTCAAATCGCATTTGGAGACGTTTTAGACCATTTTGTGATTTTCGAAAAAACTTGTTAACATAAAAACACAAAATTGCTTAGAATAGCTTCAAATCGCATTTGGAGACGTTTTACACCATTTTGTGATTTTCGAAAAAACTTGTTAACATAAAAACACCAAAGTGCTTAGAATAGCTTCAAATCGCATTTGGAGACGTTTTAGACCATTTTGTGATTTTCGAAAAAACTTGTTAACATAAAAACACCAAAGTGCTTAGAATAGCTTCAAATCGTATTTGGAGCCGTTTTAGACCATTTTGTGATTTTCGAAAAAACTTGTAAACATAAAAACACCAAAGTGCTTAGAAAAGCTTCAAAATGCATTTGGAGACGTTTTAGACCATTTTGTGATATTCAAAAAAACTCGTTACCATAAAGACACCAAAGTGCTTAGAATTGCTTCAAATCGCATTTGGAGACGTTTTAGACCATTTTGTGATTTTCTAAAAAAGTTGTTAACATAAAAACATCAAAGTGCTTAAAATCACATTAGAAACCGTTTTAGACCATTTTGAGCATTTCGATAAAACTTTTCACACAAAAACATCAAAGAACACAAAATAGCTTAATATAGTATTTAAAAACGTTTTTGACCATTTTGAGCATTTCAACAAAAATTATTCACACAAAACAGCAAAGTGTACAGAATAGCTTCAAATCGCATTTGGAGACGTTTTAGACCATTTTGTGATTTTCGAAAAAACTCGTTACCATAAAAACACCAAAGTGCTTAGAAAAGCTTCAAATCGCATTTGGAGACGTTTTAGACCAATTTGTGATTTTCGAAAAAACTTATTAACATAAAAACACCAAAGTGTTTAAAATAGCTTCAAATCACATTTGGAGACGTTTTAGACCATTTTGTGATTTTCGAAAAAACTTGTTAACATAAAAACACCAAAGTGCTTAAAATCACATTAGAAACCGTTTTAGACCATTTTGAGCATTTCGATAAAACTTTTCACACAAAAACATCAAAGAGCACAAAATAGCTTAATATCGTATTTAAAAACGTTTTTGACCATTTTGAGCATTTCGACAAAAATTATTCACACAAAACAGCAAAGTGTACAGAATAGCTTCAAATCGCATTTGGAGAGGTTTTAGACCATTTTGTGATTTTCGAAAAAAACTTTTTAACATAAAAACACCAAAGTGCTTAGAATTGCTTAAAATCGCATTTGGAGACGTTTTAGACCAATTTGTGATTTTCGAAAAAACTTGTTAACATAAAAACACCAAAGTGTTTAGAATAGCTTCAAATCACATTTGGAGACGTTTTAGACCATTTTGTGATTTTCGAAAAAACTTGTTAACATAAAAACACCAAAGTGCTTAGAAAAGCTTCAAATCGCATTTGGAGATATTTTAGACCATTTTGTGATTTTCGAAAAAACTTGTTAACATAAAAACACCAAAGTGCTTAAAATCACATTAGAAACCGTTTTAGACCATTTTGAGCATTTCGATAAAACTTTTCACACAAAAACATCAAAGAGCACAAAATAGCTTAATATCGTATTTAAAAACGTTTTTGACCATTTTGAGCATTTCAACAAAAATTATTCACACAAAACAGCAAAGTGTACAGAATAGCTTCAAATAGCATTTGGAGACGTTTTAGACCATTTTGTGATTTTCGAAAAAACTTGTTAACATAAAAACACCAAAGTGCTTAGAATTGCTTCAAATTGCATTTGGAGACGTTTTAGACCATTTTGTAATTTTCTAAAAAAGTTGTTAACATAAAAACATCAAAGTGCTTAAAATCACATTAGAAACCGTTTTAGACCATTTTGAGCATTTCGAAAAAACTTTTCACACAAAAACATCAAAGAACACAAAATAGCTTAATATAGTATTTAAAAACGTTTTTGACCATTTTGAGCATTTTGACAAAAATTATTCACACAAAACAGCAAAGTGTACAGAATAGCTTCAAATCGCATTTTGAGACATTTTAGACCATTTTGTGATTTTCGAAAAAACTTGTTAACATAAAAACACAAAAGTGCTTAGAATAGCTTCAAATCGCATTTGGAGACGTTTTAGACCATTTTGTGATTTTCGAAAAAACTTGTTAACATAAAAACACCAAAGTGCTTAGAATAGCTTCAAATCGCATTTGGAGACGTTTTACCCCATTTTGTGATTTTCGAAAAAACTTGTTAACATAAAAACACCAAAGTGCTTAGAATAGTTTCAAATCGCATTTGGAGACGTTTTAGACCATTTTGTGACTTTCGAAAAAACTTGTTAACAAAAAAACATCAAAGTGTACAGAATAGCTTCAAATCGCATTTGGAGACATTTTAGACCATTTTGTGATATTCAAAAAAACTCGTTACCATAAAAACACCAAAGTGCTTAGAATTGCTTCAAATCGCATTTGGAGACGTTTTAGACCATTTTGTGATTTTCTAAAAAAGTTGTTAACATAAAAACATCAAAGTGCTTAAAATCACATTAGAAACCGTTTTAGACCATTTTGAGCATTTCGATAAAACTTTTCACACAAAAACATCAAAGAGCACAAAATAGCTTAATATCGTATTTAAAAACGTTTTTGACCATTTTGAGCATTTCGACAAAAATTATTCACACAAAACAGCAAAGTGTACAGAATAGCTTCAAATCGCATTTGGAGACGTTTTAGACCATTTTGTGATTTTCGAAAAAACTTGTTAACATAAAAACACCAAAGTGCTTAGAATAGCTTCAAATCGCATTTGTAGACGTTTTAGACCATTTTGTGATTTTCGAAAAAACTTGTTAACATAAAAACACCAAAGTGCTTAGAATACCTTAAAATCTCATTTGGAGACGTTTTAGACCATTTTGTGATTTTCGAAAAAACTTGTTAACATAAAAACACCAAAGTGCTTAGAATACCTTAAAATCGCATTTGGAGACATTTTAGACCATTTTGTGATTTTCGAAAAAACTTGTTAACATAAAAACACAAAAGTGCTTAGAATAGCTTCAAATCGCATTTGGAGACGTTTTAGACCATTTTGTGATTTTCGAAAAAACTTGTTAACATAAAAACACGAAATTGCTTAGAATAGCTTCAAATCGCATTTGGAGACGTTTTACACCATTTTGTAATTTTCTAAAAAAGTTGTTAACATAAAAACATCAAAGTGCTTAAAATCACATTAGAAACCGTTTTAGACCATTTTGAGCATTTCGATAAAACTTTTCACACAAAAACATCAAAGAGCACAAAATAGCTTAATATCGTATTTAAAAACGTTTTTGACCATTTTGAGCATTTCGACAAAAATTATTCTCACAAAACAGCAAAGTGTACAGAATAGCTTCAAATCGCATTTGGAGACGTTTTAGACCATTTTGTGATTTTCGAAAAAACTTGTTAACATAAAAACACCAAATTGCTTAGAATAGCTTAAAATCGCATTTGGAGACGTTTTACACCATTTTGTGATTTTCGAAAAAACTTGTTAACATAAAAACACCAAAGTGCTTAGAATAGCTTCAAATCGCATTTGGAGACGTTTTACACCATTTTGTGATTTTCGATAAAACTTGTTAACATAAAAACACCAAAGTGCTTAGAATAGCTTCAAATCGCATTTGGAGACTTTTTAGACCATTTTGAGACTTTCGAAAAAACTTGTTAACAAAAAAACATCAAAGTGTACAGAATAGCTTCAAATCGCATTTTGAGACATTTTAGACCCTTTTGTGATTTTCGAAAAAACTTGGTTACACAAAAACACCAAAGTGCTTAAAATAGCTTCAAATCGCATTTGGAGACGTTTTAGACCAATTTGTGATTTTCGAAAAAACTTGTTAACATAAAAACACCAAAGTGTTTAGAATAGCTTCAAATCACATTTGGAGACGTTTTAGACCATTTTGTGATTTTCGAAAAAACTTGTTAACATAAAAACACCAAAGTGCTTAAAATCACATTAGAAACCGTTTTAGACCATTTTGAGCATTTCGATAAAACTTTTCACACAAAAACATCAAAGAGCACAAAATAGCTTAATATCGTATTTAAAAACGTTTTTGACCATTTTGAGCATTTCAACAAAAATTATTCACACAAAACAGCAAAGTGTACAGAATAGCTTCAAATCGCATTTGGAGACGTTTTAGACCATTTTGTGATTTTCGAAAAAACTTGTTAACATAAAAACACCAAAGTGCTTAGAATTGCTTCAAATTGCATTTGGAGACGTTTTAGACCATTTTGTAATTTTCTAAAAAAGTTGTTAACATAAAAACATCAAAGTGCTTAAAATCACATTAGAAACCGTTTTAGACCATTTTGAGCATTTCGAAAAAACTTTTCACACAAAAACATCAAAGAACACAAAATAGCTTAATATAGTATTTAAAAACGTTTTTGACCATTTTGAGCATTTTGACAAAAATTATTCACACAAAACAGCAAAGTGTACAGAATAGCTTCAAATCGCATTTTGAGACATTTTAGACCATTTTGTGATTTTCGAAAAAACTTGTTAACATAAAAACACAAAAGTGCTTAGAATAGCTTCAAATCGCATTTGGAGACGTTTTAGACCATTTTGTGATTTTCGAAAAAACTTGTTAACATAAAAACACAAAATTGCTTAGAATAGCTTCAAATCGCATTTGGAGACGTTTTACACCATTTTGTGATTTTCGAAAAAACTTGTTAACATAAAAACACCAAAGTGCTTAGAATAGCTTCAAATCGCATTTGGAGACGTTTTAGACCATTTTGTGATTTTCGAAAAAACTTGTTAACATAAAAACACCAAAGTGCTTAGAATAGCTTCAAATCGTATTTGGAGCCGTTTTAGACCATTTTGTGATTTTCGAAAAAACTTGTAAACATAAAAACACCAAAGTGCTTAGAAAAGCTTCAAAATGCATTTGGAGACGTTTTAGACCATTTTGTGATATTCAAAAAAACTCGTTACCATAAAGACACCAAAGTGCTTAGAATTGCTTCAAATCGCATTTGGAGACGTTTTAGACCATTTTGTGATTTTCTAAAAAAGTTGTTAACATAAAAACATCAAAGTGCTTAAAATCACATTAGAAACCGTTTTAGACCATTTTGAGCATTTCGATAAAACTTTTCACACAAAAACATCAAAGAACACAAAATAGCTTAATATAGTATTTAAAAACGTTTTTGACCATTTTGAGCATTTCAACAAAAATTATTCACACAAAACAGCAAAGTGTACAGAATAGCTTCAAATCGCATTTGGAGACGTTTTAGACCATTTTGTGATTTTCGAAAAAACTCGTTACCATAAAAACACCAAAGTGCTTAGAAAAGCTTCAAATCGCATTTGGAGACGTTTTAGACCAATTTGTGATTTTCGAAAAAACTTATTAACATAAAAACACCAAAGTGTTTAAAATAGCTTCAAATCACATTTGGAGACGTTTTAGACCATTTTGTGATTTTCGAAAAAACTTGTTAACATAAAAACACCAAAGTGCTTAAAATCACATTAGAAACCGTTTTAGACCATTTTGAGCATTTCGATAAAACTTTTCACACAAAAACATCAAAGAGCACAAAATAGCTTAATATCGTATTTAAAAACGTTTTTGACCATTTTGAGCATTTCGACAAAAATTATTCACACAAAACAGCAAAGTGTACAGAATAGCTTCAAATCGCATTTGGAGAGGTTTTAGACCATTTTGTGATTTTCGAAAAAAACTTTTTAACATAAAAACACCAAAGTGCTTAGAATTGCTTAAAATCGCATTTGGAGACGTTTTAGACCAATTTGTGATTTTCGAAAAAACTTGTTAACATAAAAACACCAAAGTGTTTAGAATAGCTTCAAATCACATTTGGAGACGTTTTAGACCATTTTGTGATTTTCGAAAAAACTTGTTAACATAAAAACACCAAAGTGCTTAGAAAAGCTTCAAATCGCATTTGGAGATATTTTAGACCATTTTGTGATTTTCGAAAAAACTTGTTAACATAAAAACACCAAAGTGCTTAAAATCACATTAGAAACCGTTTTAGACCATTTTGAGCATTTCGATAAAACTTTTCACACAAAAACATCAAAGAGCACAAAATAGCTTAATATCGTATTTAAAAACGTTTTTGACCATTTTGAGCATTTCAACAAAAATTATTCACACAAAACAGCAAAGTGTACAGAATAGCTTCAAATAGCATTTGGAGACGTTTTAGACCATTTTGTGATTTTCGAAAAAACTTGTTAACATAAAAACACCAAAGTGCTTAGAATTGCTTCAAATTGCATTTGGAGACGTTTTAGACCATTTTGTAATTTTCTAAAAAAGTTGTTAACATAAAAACATCAAAGTGCTTAAAATCACATTAGAAACCGTTTTAGACCATTTTGAGCATTTCGAAAAAACTTTTCACACAAAAACATCAAAGAACACAAAATAGCTTAATATAGTATTTAAAAACGTTTTTGACCATTTTGAGCATTTTGACAAAAATTATTCACACAAAACAGCAAAGTGTACAGAATAGCTTCAAATCGCATTTTGAGACATTTTAGACCATTTTGTGATTTTCGAAAAAACTTGTTAACATAAAAACACAAAAGTGCTTAGAATAGCTTCAAATCGCATTTGGAGACGTTTTAGACCATTTTGTGATTTTCGAAAAAACTTGTTAACATAAAAACACAAAATTGCTTAGAATAGCTTCAAATCGCATTTGGAGACGTTTTACACCATTTTGTGATTTTCGAAAAAACTTGTTAACATAAAAACACCAAAGTGCTTAGAATAGCTTCAAATCGCATTTGGAGACGTTTTAGACCATTTTGTGATTTTCGAAAAAACTTGTTAACATAAAAACACCAAAGTGCTTAGAATAGCTTCAAATCGTATTTGGAGCCGTTTTAGACCATTTTGTGATTTTCGAAAAAACTTGTAAACATAAAAACACCAACGTGCTTAGAAAAGCTTCAAATCGCATTTGGAGACATTTTAGACCATTTTGTGATATTCAAAAAAACTCGTTACCATAAAAACACCAAAGTGCTTAGAATTGCTTCAAATCGCATTTGGAGACGTTTTAGACCATTTTGTGATTTTCTAAAAAAGTTGTTAACATAAAAACATCAAAGTGTACAGAATAGCTTCAAATCGCATTTTGAGACATTTTAGACCCTTTTGTGATTTTCGAAAAAACTTGGTTACACAAAAACACCAAAGTGCTTAAAATAGCTTCAAATCGCATTTGGAGACGTTTTAGACCAATTTGTGATTTTCGAAAAAACTTGTTAACATAAAAACACCAAAGTGTTTAGAATAGCTTCAAATCACATTTGGAGACGTTTTAGACCATTTTGTGATTTTCGAAAAAACTTGTTAACATAAAAACACCAAAGTGCTTAGAATACATTAAAATCGCATTTGGAGACGTTTTATACCACTTTGTGATTTTCGAAAAAACTTGTTAACATAAAAACACCAAAGTGCTTAGAATAGCTTCAAATCGCATTTGGAGACGTTGTAGACCATTTTGTGATTTTCGAAAAAACGTGTTAACATAAAAACACCAAAGTGCTTAGAATTTCTTCAAATCGCATTTGGAGACGTTTTAGACCATTTTGTGATTTTCTAAAAAAGTTTTTAACATAAAAACATCAAAGTTCTTAAAATCACATTAGAAACCGTTTTAGACCATTTTGAGCATTTCGATAAAACTTTTCACATAAAAACATCAAAGAACACAAAATAGCTTAATATAGTATTTAAAACCGTTTTTGACCATTTTGAGCATTTTGACAAAAATTATTCACACAAAACAGCAAAGTGTACAGAATAGCTTCAAATCGCATTTGGAGACGTTTTAGACCATTTTGTGATTTTCGAAAAAACTTGTAAACATAAAAACACAAAAGTGCTTAGAAAAGCTTCAAATCGCATTTGGAGACATTTTAGACCATTTTGTGATTTTCGAAAAAACTTGTTAACATAAAAACACAAAAGTGCTTAGAATAGCTTCAAATCGCATTTGGAGACGTTTTAGACCATTTTGTGATTTTCGAAAAAACTTGTTAACATAAAAACACCAAATTGCTTAGAATAGCTTCAAATCGCATTTGGAGACGTTTTACACCAATTTGTAATTTTCTAAAAAAGTTGTTAACATAAAAACATCAAAGTGCTTAAAATCACATTAGAAACCGTTTTAGACCATTTTGAGCATTTCGATAAAACTTTTCACACAAAAACATCAAAGAGCACAAAATAGCTTAATATAGTATTTAAAAACGTTTTTGACCATTTTGAGCATTTTGACAAAAATTATTCACACAAAACAGCAAAGTGTACAGAATAGCTTCAAATCGCATTTGGAGACGTTTTAGACCATTTTGTGATTTTCGAAATAACTCGTTACCATAAAAACACCAAAGTGCTTAGAAAAGCTTCAAATCGCATTTGGAGACATTTTAGACCATTTTGTGATATTCAAAAAAACTCGTTACCATAAAAACACCAAAGTGCTTAGAATTGCTTCAAATCGCATTTGGAGACGTTTTAGACCATTTTGTGATTTTCTAAAAAAGTTGTTAACATAAAAACATCAAAGTGCTTAAAATCACATTAGAAACCGTTTTAGACCATTTTGAGCATTTCGATAAAACTTTTCACACAAAAACATAAAAGAGCACAAAATAGCTTAATATCGTATTTAAAAACGTTTTTGACCATTTTGAGCATTTCGACAAAAATTATTCACACAAAACAGCAAAGTGTACAGAATAGCTTCAAATCGCATTTGGAGACGTTTTAGACCATTTTGTGATTTTCGAAAAAACTTGTTAACATAAAAACACCAATGTGCTTAGAAAAGCTTCAAATCGCATTTGGAGACATTTTAGACCATTTTGTGATATTCAAAAAAACTCGTTACCATAAAAACACCAAAGTGCTTAGAATTGCTTCAAATCGCATTTGGAGACGTTTTAGACCATTTTGTGATTTTCTAAAAAAGTTGTTAACATAAAAACATCAAAGTGCTTAAAATCACATTAGAAACCGTTTTAGACCATTTTGAGCATTTCGATAAAACTTTTCACACAAAAACATCAAAGAGCACAAAATAGCTTAATATCGTATTTAAAAACGTTTTTGACCATTTTGAGCATTTCGACAAAAATTATTCACACAAAACAGCAAAGTGCTTAGAATAGCTTCAAATCGCATTTGGAGACGTTTTAGACCATTTTGTGACTTTCGAAAAAACTTGTTAACAAAAAAACATCAAAGTGTACAGAATAGCTTCAAATCGCATTTTGAGACATTTTAGACCCTTTTGTGATTTTCGAAAAAACTTGGTTACACAAAAACACCAAAGTGCTTAAAATAGCTTCAAATCGCATTTGGAGACGTTTTAGACCAATTTGTGATTTTCGAAAAAACTTGTTAACATAAAAACACCAAAGTGTTTAGAATAGCTTCAAATCACATTTGGAGACGTTTTAGACCATTTTGTGATTTTCGAAAAAACTTGTTAACATAAAAACACCAAAGTGCTTAAAATCACATTAGAAACCGTTTTAGACCATTTTGAGCATTTCGATAAAACTTTTCACACAAAAACATCAAAGAGCACAAAATAGCTTAATATCGTATTTAAAAACGTTTTTGACCATTTTGAGCATTTCGACAAAAATTATTCTCACAAAACAGCAAAGTGTACAGAATAGCTTCAAATCGCATTTGGAGACGTTTTAGACCATTTTGTGATTTTCGAAAAAACTTGTTAACATAAAAGAACACCAAATTGCTTAGAATAGCTTAAAATCGCATTTGGAGACGTTTTACACCATTTTGTGATTTTCGAAAAAACTTGTTAACATAAAAACACCAAATTGCTTAGAATAGCTTCAAATCGCATTTGGAGACGTTTTACACCATTTTGTGATTTTCGAAAAAACTTGTTAACATAAAAACACCAAAGTGCTTAGAATAGCTTCAAATCGCATTTGGAGACGTTTTAGACCATTTTGTGACTTTCGAAAAAACTTGTTAACAAAAAAAACATCAAAGTGTACAGAATAGCTTCAAATCGCATTTTGAGACATTTTAGACCCTTTTGTGATTTTCGAAAAAACTTGGTTACACAAAAACACCAAAGTGCTTAAACTAGCTTCAAATCGCATTTGGAGACGTTTTAGACCAATTTGTGATTTTCGAAAAAACTTGTTAACATAAAAACACCAAAGTGTTTAGAATAGCTTCAAATCACATTTGGAGACGTTTTAGACCATTTTGTGATTTTCGAAAAAACTTGTTAACATAAAAACACCAAAGTGCTTAGAAAAGCTTCAAATCGCATTTGGAGACATTTTAGACCATTTTGTGATATTCAAAAAAACTCGTTACCATAAAAACACCAAAGTGCTTAGAATAGCTTCAAATCGCATTTGGAGACGTTTTACACCATTTTGTAATTTTCTAAAAAAGTTGTTAACATAAAAACATCAAAGTGCTTAAAATCACATTAGAAACCGTTTTAGACCATTTTGAGCATTTCGATAAAACTTTTCACACAAAAACATCAAAGAGCACAAAATAGCTTAATATAGTATTAAAAAACGTTTTTGACCATTTTGAGCATTTTGACAAAAATTATTCACACAAAACAGCAAAGTGTACAGAATAGCTTCAAATCGCATTTGGAGACGTTTTAGACCATTTTGTGATTTTCGAAATAACTCGTTACCATAAAAACACCAAAGTGCTTAGAATTGCTTCAAATCGCATTTGGAGACGTTTTAGACCATTTTGTGATTTTCGAAAAAACTTGTTAACATAAAAACACCAACGTGCTTAGAATAGCTTCAAATCGCATTTGGAGACGTTTTACACCATTTTGTGATTTTCGAAAAAACTTGTTAACATAAAAACATCAAAGTGCTTAAAATCACATTAGAAACCGTTTTAGACCATTTTGAGCATTTCGATAAAACTTTTCACACAAAAACATCAAAGAACACAAAATAGCTTAATATAGTATTTAAAAACGTTTTTGACCATTTTGAGCATTTCAACAAAAATTATTCACACAAAACAGCAAAGTGTACAGAATAGCTTCAAATCGCATTTGGAGACGTTTTAGACCATTTTGTGATTTTCGAAAAAACTTGTTAACATAAAAACACCAAATTGCTTAGAATAGCTTAAAATCGTATTTGGAGAAGTTTTACACCATTTTGTGATTTTCGAAAAAACTTGTTAACATAAAAACACCAAAGTGCTTAGAATAGCTTCAAATCGCATTTGGAGACGTTTTACACCATTTTGTGATTTTCGAAAAAACTTGTTAACATAAAAACACCAAAGTGCTTAGAATAGCTTCAAATCGCATTTGGAGACGTTTTAGACCATTTTGTGACTTTCGAAAAAACTTGTTAACAAAAAAACATCAAAGTGTACAGAATAGCTTCAAATCGCATTTTGAGACATTTTAGACCCTTTTGTGATTTTCGAAAAAACTTGGTTACACAAAAACACCAAAGTGCTTAAAATAGCTTCAAATCGCATTTGGATACGTTTTAGACCAATTTGTGATTTTCGAAAAAACTTGTTAACATAAAAACACCAAAGTGTTTAGAATAGCTTCAAATCACATTTGGAGACGTTTTAGACCATTTTGTGATTTTCGAAAAAACTTGTTAACATAAAAACACCAAAGTGCTTAAAATCACATTAGAAACCGTTTTAGACCATTTTGAGCATTTCGATAAAACTTTTCACACAAAAACATCAAAGAGCACAAAATAGCTTAATATCGTATTTAAAAACGTTTTTGACCATTTTGAGCATTTCGACAAAAATTATTCTCACAAAACAGCAAAGTGTACAGAATAACTTCAAATCGCATTTGGAGACGTTTTAGACCATTTTGTGATTTTCGAAAAAACTTGTTAACATAAAAACACCAAATTGCTTAGAATAGCTTAAAATCGTATTTGGAGAAGTTTTACACCATTTTGTGATTTTCGAAAAAACTTGTTAACATAAAAACACCAAAGTGCTTAGAATAGCTTCAAATCGCATTTGGAGACGTTTTACACCATTTTGTGATTTTCGAAAAAACTTGTTAACATAAAAACACCAAAGTGCTTAGAATAGCTTCAAATCGCATTTGGAGACGTTTTAGACCATTTTGTGACTTTCGAAAAAACTTGTTAACAAAAAAACATCAAAGTGTACAGAATAGCTTCAAATCGTATTTTTAGACATTTTAGACCCTTTTGTGATTTTCGAAAAAACTTGGTTACACAAAAACACCAAAGTGCTTAAAATAGCTTCAAATCGCATTTGGAGACGTTTTAGACCAATTTGTGATTTTCGAAAAAACTTGTTAACATAATAACACCAAAGTGCTTAGAATAGCTTCAAATCGCATTTTGTGACATTTTCGACCATTTTGTGATTTTCGAAAAAACTTGTTAACATAAAAACACCAAATTGCTTAGAATAGCTTAAAATCGCATTTGGAGACGTTTTATACCATTTTGTGATTTTCGAAAAAACTTGTTAACATAAAAACACCAAAGTGCTTAGAATAGCTTCAAATCGCATTTGTAGACGTTTTAGACCATTTTGTGATTTTCGAAAAAACTTGTTAACATAAAAACACCAAAGTGCTTAGAATACCTTAAAATCTCATTTGGAGACGTTTTATACCATTTTGTGATTTTCGAAAAAACTTGTTAACATAAAAACACCAAAGTGCTTAGAATTGCTTCAAATCGCATTTGGAGACGTTTTATACCATTTTGTGGTTTTCGAAAAAACTTGTTAACATAAAAACACCAAAGTGCTTAGAATACCTTAAAATCGCATTTGGAGAGGTTTTATACCATTTTGTGATTTTCGAAAAAACTTGTTAACATAAAAACACCAAAGTGCTTAGAATTGCTTCAAATCGCATTTGGAGACGTTTTAGACCATTTTGTGATTTTCTAAAAAAGTTGTTAACATAAAAACATCAAAGTTCTTAAAATCATTTCATTAGAAACCGTTTTAGACCATTTTGAGCATTTCGATAAAACTTTTCACACAAAAACATCAAAGAACACAAAATAGCTTAATATAGTATTTAAAAACGTTTTTGACCATTTTGAGCATTTTGACAAAATTATTCACACAAAACAGCAAAGTGTACGGAATAGCTTCAAATCGCATTTGGAGACGTTTTAGACCATTTTGTGATTTTCGAAAAAACTTGTAAACATAAAAACACCAAAGTGCTTAGAAAATCTTCAAATCGCATTTGGAGACGTTTTATACCATTTTGTGATTTTCGAAAAAACTTGTTAACATAAAAACACCAAAGTGCTTAGAATAGCTTCAAATCGCATTTGTAGACGTTTTAGACCATTTTGTGATTTTCGAAAAAACTTGTTAACATAAAAACACCAAAGTGCTTAGAATACCTTAAAATCGCATTTGGAGACATTTTAGACCATTTTGTGATTTTAGAAAAAACTTGTTAACATAAAAACACGAAATTGCTTAGAATAGCTTCAAATCGCATTTGGAGACGTTTTACACCATTTTGTAATTTTCTAAAAAAGTTGTTAACATAAAAACATCAAAGTGCTTAAAATCACATTAGAAACCGTTTTAGACCATTTTGAGCATTTCGATAAAACTTTTCACACAAAAACATCAAAGAGCACAAAATAGCTTAATATCGTATTTAAAAACGTTTTTGACCATTTTGAGCATTTCGACAAAAATTATTCTCACAAAACAGCAAAGTGTACAGAATAGCTTCAAATCGCATTTGGAGACGTTTTAGACCATTTTGTGATTTTCGAAAAAACTTGTTAACATAAAAACACCAAATTGCTTAGAATAGCTTAAAATCGCATTTGGAGACGTTTTACACCATTTTGTGATTTTCGAAAAAACTTGTTAACATAAAAAACCAAAGTGCTTAGAATAGCTTCAAATCGCATTTGGAGACGTTTTACACCATTTTGTGATTTTCGATAAAACTTGTTAACATAAAAACACCAAAGTGCTTAGAATAGCTTCAAATCGCATTTGGAGACTTTTTAGACCATTTTGTGACTTTCGAAAAAACTTGTTAACAAAAAAACATCAAAGTGTACAGAATAGCTTCAAATCGCATTTTGAGACATTTTAGACCCTTTTGTGATTTTCGAAAAAACTTGGTTACACAAAAACACCAAAGTGCTTAAAATAGCTTCAAATCGCATTTGGAGACGTTTTAGACCAATTTGTGATTTTCGAAAAAACTTGTTAACATAAAAACACCAAAGTGTTTAGAATAGCTTCAAATCACATTTGGAGACGTTTTAGACCATTTTGTGATTTTCGAAAAAACTTGTTAACATAAAAACACCAAAGTGCTTAGAAAAGCTTCAAATCGCATTTGGAGACATTTTAGACCATTTTGTGATTTTCGAAAAAACTTGTTAACATAAAAACACCAAAGTGCTTAAAATCACATTAGAAACCGTTTTAGACCATTTTGAGCATTTCGATAAAACTTTTCACACAAAAACATCAAAGAGCACAAAATAGCTTAATATCGTATTTAAAAACGTTTTTGACCATTTTGAGCATTTCAACAAAAATTATTCACACAAAACAGCAAAGTGTACAGAATAGCTTCAAATCGCATTTGGAGACGTTTTAGACCATTTTGTGATTTTCGAAAAAACTTGTTAACATAAAAACACCAAAGTGCTTAGAATTGCTTCAAATCGCATTTGGAGACGTTTTAGACCATTTTGTAATTTTCTAAAAAAGTTGTTAACATAAAAACATCAAAGTGCTTAAAATCACATTAGAAACCGTTTTAGACCATTTTGAGCATTTCGAAAAAACTTTTCACACAAAAACATCAAAGAACACAAAATAGCTTAATATAGTATTTAAAAACGTTTTTGACCATTTTGAGCATTTTGACAAAAATTATTCACACAAAACAGCAAAGTGTAAAGAATAGCTTCAAATCGCATTTTGAGACATTTTAGACAATTTTGTGATTTTCGAAAAAACTTGTTAACATAAAAACACAAAAGTGCTTAGAATAGCTTCAAATCGCATTTGGAGACGTTTTAGACCATTTTGTGATTTTCGAAAAAACTTGTTAACATAAAAACACAAAATTGCTTAGAATAGCTTCAAATCGCATTTGGAGACGTTTTACACCATTTTGTGATTTTCGAAAAAACTTGTTAACATAAAAACACCAAAGTGCTTAGAATAGCTTCAAATCGCATTTGGAGACGTTTTAGACCATTTTGTGATTTTCGAAAAAACTTGTTAACATAAAAACACCAAAGTGCTTAGAATAGCTTCAAATCGTATTTGGAGCCGTTTTAGACCATTTTGTGATTTTCGAAAAAACTTGTAAACATAAAAACACAAAAGTGCTTAGAAAAGCTTCAAATCGCATTTGGAGACGTTTTAGACCATTTTGTGATTTTCTAAAAAAGTTGTTAACATAAAAACATCAAAGTGCTTAAAATCACATTAGAAACCGTTTTAGACCATTTTGAGCATTTCGATAAAACTTTTCACACAAAAACATCAAAGAGCACAAAATAGCTTAATATCGTATTTAAAAACGTTTTTGACCATTTTGAGCATTTCGACAAAAATTATTCACACAAAACAGCAAAGTGTACAGAATAGCTTCAAATCGCATTTGGAGACGTTTTAGACCATTTTGTGATTTTCGAAAAAACTTGTTAACATAAAAACACCAAAGTGCTTAGAAAAGCTTCAAATCGCATTTGGAGACATTTTAGACCATTTTGTGATATTCAAAAAAACTCGTTACCATAAAAACACCAAAGTGCTTAGAATTGCTTCAAATCGCATTTGGAGACGTTTTAGACCATTTTGTGATTTTCTAAAAAACTTGTTAACATAAAAACACCAAAGTGCTTAGAATACCTTAAAATCGCATTTGGAGACGTTTTATACCACTTTGTGATTTTCGAAAAAACTTGTTAACATAAAAACACCAAAGTGCTTAGAATATCTTCAAATCGCATTTGGAGACGTTGTAGACCATTTTGTGATTTTCGAAAAAACGTGTTAACATAAAAACACCAAAGTGCTTAGAATTGCTTCAAATCGCATTTGGAGACGTTTTAGACCATTTTGTGATTTTCTAAAAAAGTTTTTAACATAAAAACATCAAAGTTCTTAAAATCACATTAGAAACCGTTTTAGACCATTTTGAGCATTTCGATAAAACTTTTCACATAAAAACATCAAAGAACACAAAATAGCTTAATATAGTATTTAAAAACGTTTTTGACCATTTTGAGCATTTTGACAAAAATTATTCACACAAAACAGCAAAGTGTACAGAATAGCTTCAAATCGCATTTGGAGACGTTTTAGACCATTTTGTGATTTTCGAAATAACTCGTTACCATAAAAACACCAAAGTGCTTAGAAAAGCTTCAAATCGCATTTGGAGACGTTTTAGACCAATTTGTGATTTTCGAAAAAACTTATTAACATAAAAACACCAAAGTGTTTAAAATAGCTTCAAATCACATTTGGAGACGTTTTAGACCATTTTGTGATTTTCGAAAAAACTTGTTAACATAAAAACACCAAAGTGCTTAAAATCACATTAGAAACCGTTTTAGACCATTTTGAGCATTTCGATAAAACTTTTCACACAAAAACATCAAAGAGCACAAAATAGCTTAATATCGTATTTAAAAACGTTTTTGACCATTTTGAGCATTTCGACAAAAATTATTCACACAAAACAGCAAAGTGTACAGAATAGCTTCAAATCGCATTTGGAGAGGTTTTAGACCATTTTGTGATTTTCGAAAAAAACTTTTTAACATAAAAACACCAAAGTGCTTAGAATTGCTTAAAATCGCATTTGGAGACGTTTTAGACCAATTTGTGATTTTCGAAAAAACTTGTTAACATAAAAACACCAAAGTGTTTAGAATAGCTTCAAATCACATTTGGAGACGTTTTAGACCATTTTGTGATTTTCGAAAAAACTTGTTAACATAAAAACACCAAAGTGCTTAGAAAAGCTTCAAATCGCATTTGGAGATATTTTAGACCATTTTGTGATTTTCGAAAAAACTTGTTAACATAAAAACACCAAAGTGCTTAAAATCACATTAGAAACCGTTTTAGACCATTTTGAGCATTTCGATAAAACTTTTCACACAAAAACATCAAAGAGCACAAAATAGCTTAATATCGTATTTAAAAACGTTTTTGACCATTTTGAGCATTTCAACAAAAATTATTCACACAAAACAGCAAAGTGTACAGAATAGCTTCAAATAGCATTTGGAGACGTTTTAGACCATTTTGTGATTTTCGAAAAAACTTGTTAACATAAAAACACCAAAGTGCTTAGAATTGCTTCAAATTGCATTTGGAGACGTTTTAGACCATTTTGTAATTTTCTAAAAAAGTTGTTAACATAAAAACATCAAAGTGCTTAAAATCACATTAGAAACCGTTTTAGACCATTTTGAGCATTTCGAAAAAACTTTTCACACAAAAACATCAAAGAACACAAAATAGCTTAATATAGTATTTAAAAACGTTTTTGACCATTTTGAGCATTTTGACAAAAATTATTCACACAAAACAGCAAAGTGTACAGAATAGCTTCAAATCGCATTTTGAGACATTTTAGACCATTTTGTGATTTTCGAAAAAACTTGTTAACATAAAAACACAAAAGTGCTTAGAATAGCTTCAAATCGCATTTGGAGACGTTTTAGACCATTTTGTGATTTTCGAAAAAACTTGTTAACATAAAAACACAAAATTGCTTAGAATAGCTTCAAATCGCATTTGGAGACGTTTTACACCATTTTGTGATTTTCGAAAAAACTTGTTAACATAAAAACACCAAAGTGCTTAGAATAGCTTCAAATCGCATTTGGAGACGTTTTAGACCATTTTGTGATTTTCGAAAAAACTTGTTAACATAAAAACACCAAAGTGCTTAGAATAGCTTCAAATCGTATTTGGAGCCGTTTTAGACCATTTTGTGATTTTCGAAAAAACTTGTAAACATAAAAACACCAACGTGCTTAGAAAAGCTTCAAATCGCATTTGGAGACATTTTAGACCATTTTGTGATATTCAAAAAAACTCGTTACCATAAAAACACCAAAGTGCTTAGAATTGCTTCAAATCGCATTTGGAGACGTTTTAGACCATTTTGTGATTTTCTAAAAAAGTTGTTAACATAAAAACATCAAAGTGCTTAAAATCACATTAGAAACCGTTTTAGACCATTTTGAGCATTTCGATAAAACTTTTCACACAAAAACATCAAAGAGCACAAAATAGCTTAATATCGTATTTAAAAACGTTTTTGACCATTTTGAGCATTTCGACAAAAATTATTCACACAAAACAGCAAAGTGTACAGAATAGCTTCAAATCGCATTTGGAGACGTTTTAGACCATTTTGTGATTTTCGAAAAAACTTGTTAACATAAAAACACCAAAGTGCTTAGAATACCTTAAAATCGCATTTGGAGACGTTTTATACCATTTTGTGATTTTCGAAAAAACTTGTTAACATAAAAACACCAAAGTGCTTAGAATTGCTTCAAATCGCATTTGGAGACGTTTTATACCATTTTGTGATTTTCGAAAAAACTTGTTAACATAAAAGCACCAAAGTGCTTAGAATTGCTTCAAATCGCATTTGGAGACGTTTTAGACCATTTTGTGATTTTCTAAAAAAGTTGTTAACATAAAAACATCAAAGTGCTTAAAATCACATTAGAAACTGTTTTAGACCATTTTGAGCATTTCGATAAAACTTTTCACACAAAAACATCAAAGAACACAAAATAGCTTAATATAGTATTTAAAAACGTTTTTGACCATTTTGAGCATTTCAACAAAAATTATTCACACAAAACAGCAAAGTGTACAGAATAGCTTCAAATCGCATTTTGAGACATTTTAGACCCTTTTGTGATTTTCGAAAAAACTTGGTTACACAAAAACACCAAAGTGCTTAAAATAGCTTCAAATCGCATTTGGAGACGTTTTAGACCAATTTGTGATTTTCGAAAAAACTTGTTAACATAATAACACCAAAGTGCTTAGAATAGCTTCAAATCGCATTTTGTGACATTTTCGACCATTTTGTGATTTTCGAAAAAACTTGTTAACATAAAAACACCAAATTGCTTAGAATAGCTTAAAATCGCATTTGGAGACGTTTTATACCATTTTGTGATTTTCGAAAAAACTTGTTAACATAAAAACACCAAAGTGCTTAGAATAGCTTCAAATCGCATTTGTAGACGTTTTAGACCATTTTGTGATTTTCGAAAAAACTTGTTAACATAAAATCACCAAAGTGCTTAGAATACCTTAAAATCGCATTTGGAGACGTTTTATACCATTTTGTGATTTTCGAAAAAACTTGTTAACATAAAAACACCAAAGTGCTTAGAATTGCTTCAAATCGCATTTGGAGACGTTTTAGACCATTTTGTGATTTTCTAAAAAAGTTGTTAACATAAAAACATCAAAGTTCTTAAAATCATTTCATTAGAAACCGTTTTAGACCATTTTGAGCATTTCGATAAAACTTTTCACACAAAAACATCAAAGAACACAAAATAGCTTAATATAGTATTTAAAAACGTTTTTGACCATTTTGAGCATTTTGACAAAATTATTCACACAAAACAGCAAAGTGTACAGAATAGCTTCAAATCGCATTTGGAGACGTTTTAGACCATTTTGTGATTTTCGAAAAAACTTGTAAACATAAAAACACCAAAGTGCTTAGAAAATCTTCAAATCGCATTTGGAGACGTTTTATACCATTTTGTGATTTTCGAAAAAACTTGTTAACATAAAAACACCAAAGTGCTTAGAAGAGCTTCAAATCGCATTTGTAGACGTTTTAGACCATTTTGTGATTTTCGAAAAAACTTGTTAACATAAAAACACCAAAGTGCTTAGAATACCTTAAAATCGCATTTGGAGACATTTTAGACCATTTTGTGATTTTCGAAAAAACTTGTTAACATAAAAACACAAAAGTGCTTAGAATAGCTTCAAATCGCATTTGGAGACGTTTTAGACCATTTTGTGATTTTCGAAAAAACTTGTTAACATAAAAACACGAAATTGCTTAGAATAGCTTCAAATCGCATTTGGAGACGTTTTACACCATTTTGTAATTTTCTAAAAAAGTTGTTAACATAAAAACATCAAAGTGCTTAAAATCACATTAGAAACCGTTTTAGACCATTTTGAGCATTTCGATAAAACTTTTCACACAAAAACATCAAAGAGCACAAAATAGCTTAATATCGTATTTAAAAACGTTTTTGACCATTTTGAGCATTTCGACAAAAATTATTCTCACAAAACAGCAAAGTGTACAGAATAGCTTCAAATCGCATTTGGAGACGTTTTAGACCATTTTGTGATTTTCGAAAAAACTTGTTAACATAAAAACACCAAATTGCTTAGAATAGCTTAAAATCGCATTTGGAGACGTTTTACACCATTTTGTGATTTTCGAAAAAACTTGTTAACATAAAAACACCAAAGTGCTTAGAATAGCTTCAAATCGCATTTGGAGACGTTTTACACCATTTTGTGATTTTCGATAAAACTTGTTAACATAAAAACACCAAAGTGCTTAGAATAGCTTCAAATCGCATTTGGAGACTTTTTAGACCATTTTGTGACTTTCGAAAAAACTTGTTAACAAAAAAACATCAAAGTGTACAGAATAGCTTCAAATCGCATTTTGAGACATTTTAGACCCTTTTGTGATTTTCGAAAAAACTTGGTTACACAAAAACACCAAAGTGCTTAAAATAGCTTCAAATCGCATTTGGAGACGTTTTAGACCAATTTGTGATTTTCGAAAAAACTTGTTAACATAAAAACACCAAAGTGTTTAGAATAGCTTCAAATCACATTTGGAGACGTTTTAGACCATTTTGTGATTTTCGAAAAAACTTGTTAACATAAAAACACCAAAGTGCTTAGAAAAGCTTCAAATCGCATTTGGAGACATTTTAGACCATTTTGTGAATTTCGAAAAAACTTGTTAACATAAAAACACCAAAGTGCTTAAAATCACATTAGAAACCGTTTTAGACCATTTTGAGCATTTCGATAAAACTTTTCACACAAAAACATCAAAGAGCACAAAATAGCTTAATATCGTATTTAAAAACGTTTTTGACCATTTTGAGCATTTCAACAAAAATTATTCACACAAAACAGCAAAGTGTACAGAATAGCTTCAAATCGCATTTGGAGACGTTTTAGACCATTTTGTGATTTTCGAAAAAACTTGTTAACATAAAAACACCAAAGTGCTTAGAATTGCTTCAAATCGCATTTGGAGACGTTTTAGACCATTTTGTAATTTTCTAAAAAAGTTGTTAACATAAAAACATCAAAGTGCTTAAAATCACATTAGAAACCGTTTTAGACCATTTTGAGCATTTCGAAAAAACTTTTCACACAAAAACATCAAAGAACACAAAATAGCTTAATATAGTATTTAAAAACGTTTTTGACCATTTTGAGCATTTTGACAAAAATTATTCACACAAAACAGCAAAGTGTAAAGAATAGCTTCAAATCGCATTTTGAGACATTTTAGACAATTTTGTGATTTTCGAAAAAACTTGTTAACATAAAAACACAAAAGTGCTTAGAATAGCTTCAAATCGCATTTGGAGACGTTTTAGACCATTTTGTGATTTTCGAAAAAACTTGTTAACATAAAAACACAAAATTGCTTAGAATAGCTTCAAATCGCATTTGGAGACGTTTTACACCATTTTGTGATTTTCGAAAAAACTTGTTAACATAAAAACACCAAAGTGCTTAGAATAGCTTCAAATCGCATTTGGAGACGTTTTAGACCATTTTGTGATTTTCGAAAAAACTTGTTAACATAAAAACACCAAAGTGCTTAGAATAGCTTCAAATCGTATTTGGAGCCGTTTTAGACCATTTTGTGATTTTCGAAAAAACTTGTAAACATAAAAACACAAAAGTGCTTAGAAAAGCTTCAAATCGCATTTGGAGACGTTTTAGACCATTTTGTGATTTTCTAAAAAAGTTGTTAACATAAAAACATCAAAGTGCTTAAAATCACATTAGAAACCGTTTTAGACCATTTTGAGCATTTCGATAAAACTTTTCACACAAAAACATCAAAGAGCACAAAATAGCTTAATATCGTATTTAAAAACGTTTTTGACCATTTTGAGCATTTCGACAAAAATTATTCACACAAAACAGCAAAGTGTACAGAATAGCTTCAAATCGCATTTGGAGACGTTTTAGACCATTTTGTGATTTTCGAAAAAACTTGTTAACATAAAAACACCAAAGTGCTTAGAAAAGCTTCAAATCGCATTTGGAGACATTTTAGACCATTTTGTGATATTCAAAAAAACTCGTTACCATAAAAACACCAAAGTGCTTAGAATTGCTTCAAATCGCATTTGGAGACGTTTTAGACCATTTTGTGATTTTCTAAAAAACTTGTTAACATAAAAACACCAAAGTGCTTAGAATACCTTAAAATCGCATTTGGAGACGTTTTATACCACTTTGTGATTTTCGAAAAAACTTGTTAACATAAAAACACCAAAGTGCTTAGAATATCTTCAAATCGCATTTGGAGACGTTGTAGACCATTTTGTGATTTTCGAAAAAACGTGTTAACATAAAAACACCAAAGTGCTTAGAATTGCTTCAAATCGCATTTGGAGACGTTTTAGACCATTTTGTGATTTTCTAAAAAAGTTTTTAACATAAAAACATCAAAGTTCTTAAAATCACATTAGAAACCGTTTTAGACCATTTTGAGCATTTCGATAAAACTTTTCACATAAAAACATCAAAGAACACAAAATAGCTTAATATAGTATTTAAAAACGTTTTTGACCATTTTGAGCATTTTGACAAAAATTATTCACACAAAACAGCAAAGTGTACAGAATAGCTTCAAATCGCATTTGGAGACGTTTTAGACCATTTTGTGATTTTCGAAATAACTCGTTACCATAAAAACACCAAAGTGCTTAGAAAAGCTTCAAATCGCATTTGGAGACGTTTTAGACCAATTTGTGATTTTCGAAAAAACTTATTAACATAAAAACACCAAAGTGTTTAAAATAGCTTCAAATCACATTTGGAGACGTTTTAGACCATTTTGTGATTTTCGAAAAAACTTGTTAACATAAAAACACCAAAGTGCTTAAAATCACATTAGAAACCGTTTTAGACCATTTTGAGCATTTCGATAAAACTTTTCACACAAAAACATCAAAGAGCACAAAATAGCTTAATATCGTATTTAAAAACGTTTTTGACCATTTTGAGCATTTCGACAAAAATTATTCACACAAAACAGCAAAGTGTACAGAATAGCTTCAAATCGCATTTGGAGAGGTTTTAGACCATTTTGTGATTTTCGAAAAAAACTTTTTAACATAAAAACACCAAAGTGCTTAGAATTGCTTAAAATCGCATTTGGAGACGTTTTAGACCAATTTGTGATTTTCGAAAAAACTTGTTAACATAAAAACACCAAAGTGTTTAGAATAGCTTCAAATCACATTTGGAGACGTTTTAGACCATTTTGTGATTTTCGAAAAAACTTGTTAACATAAAAACACCAAAGTGCTTAGAAAAGCTTCAAATCGCATTTGGAGATATTTTAGACCATTTTGTGATTTTCGAAAAAACTTGTTAACATAAAAACACCAAAGTGCTTAAAATCACATTAGAAACCGTTTTAGACCATTTTGAGCATTTCGATAAAACTTTTCACACAAAAACATCAAAGAGCACAAAATAGCTTAATATCGTATTTAAAAACGTTTTTGACCATTTTGAGCATTTCAACAAAAATTATTCACACAAAACAGCAAAGTGTACAGAATAGCTTCAAATAGCATTTGGAGACGTTTTAGACCATTTTGTGATTTTCGAAAAAACTTGTTAACATAAAAACACCAAAGTGCTTAGAATTGCTTCAAATTGCATTTGGAGACGTTTTAGACCATTTTGTAATTTTCTAAAAAAGTTGTTAACATAAAAACATCAAAGTGCTTAAAATCACATTAGAAACCGTTTTAGACCATTTTGAGCATTTCGAAAAAACTTTTCACACAAAAACATCAAAGAACACAAAATAGCTTAATATAGTATTTAAAAACGTTTTTGACCATTTTGAGCATTTTGACAAAAATTATTCACACAAAACAGCAAAGTGTACAGAATAGCTTCAAATCGCATTTTGAGACATTTTAGACCATTTTGTGATTTTCGAAAAAACTTGTTAACATAAAAACACAAAAGTGCTTAGAATAGCTTCAAATCGCATTTGGAGACGTTTTAGACCATTTTGTGATTTTCGAAAAAACTTGTTAACATAAAAGAACACCAAATTGCTTAGAATAGCTTAAAATCGCATTTGGAGACGTTTTACACCATTTTGTGATTTTCGAAAAAACTTGTTAACATAAAAACACCAAATTGCTTAGAATAGCTTCAAATCGCATTTGGAGACGTTTTACACCATTTTGTGATTTTCGAAAAAACTTGTTAACATAAAAACACCAAAGTGCTTAGAATAGCTTCAAATCGCATTTGGAGACGTTTTAGACCATTTTGTGACTTTCGAAAAAACTTGTTAACAAAAAAAACATCAAAGTGTACAGAATAGCTTCAAATCGCATTTTGAGACATTTTAGACCCTTTTGTGATTTTCGAAAAAACTTGGTTACACAAAAACACCAAAGTGCTTAAACTAGCTTCAAATCGCATTTGGAGACGTTTTAGACCAATTTGTGATTTTCGAAAAAACTTGTTAACATAAAAACACCAAAGTGTTTAGAATAGCTTCAAATCACATTTGGAGACGTTTTAGACCATTTTGTGATTTTCGAAAAAACTTGTTAACATAAAAACACCAAAGTGCTTAGAAAAGCTTCAAATCGCATTTGGAGACATTTTAGACCATTTTGTGATATTCAAAAAAACTCGTTACCATAAAAACACCAAAGTGCTTAGAATAGCTTCAAATCGCATTTGGAGACGTTTTACACCATTTTGTAATTTTCTAAAAAAGTTGTTAACATAAAAACATCAAAGTGCTTAAAATCACATTAGAAACCGTTTTAGACCATTTTGAGCATTTCGATAAAACTTTTCACACAAAAACATCAAAGAGCACAAAATAGCTTAATATAGTATTAAAAAACGTTTTTGACCATTTTGAGCATTTTGACAAAAATTATTCACACAAAACAGCAAAGTGTACAGAATAGCTTCAAATCGCATTTGGAGACGTTTTAGACCATTTTGTGATTTTCGAAATAACTCGTTACCATAAAAACACCAAAGTGCTTAGAATTGCTTCAAATCGCATTTGGAGACGTTTTAGACCATTTTGTGATTTTCGAAAAAACTTGTTAACATAAAAACACCAACGTGCTTAGAATAGCTTCAAATCGCATTTGGAGACGTTTTACACCATTTTGTGATTTTCGAAAAAACTTGTTAACATAAAAACATCAAAGTGCTTAAAATCACATTAGAAACCGTTTTAGACCATTTTGAGCATTTCGATAAAACTTTTCACACAAAAACATCAAAGAACACAAAATAGCTTAATATAGTATTTAAAAACGTTTTTGACCATTTTGAGCATTTCAACAAAAATTATTCACACAAAACAGCAAAGTGTACAGAATAGCTTCAAATCGCATTTGGAGACGTTTTAGACCATTTTGTGATTTTCGAAAAAACTTGTTAACATAAAAACACCAAATTGCTTAGAATAGCTTAAAATCGTATTTGGAGAAGTTTTACACCATTTTGTGATTTTCGAAAAAACTTGTTAACATAAAAACACCAAAGTGCTTAGAATAGCTTCAAATCGCATTTGGAGACGTTTTACACCATTTTGTGATTTTCGAAAAAACTTGTTAACATAAAAACACCAAAGTGCTTAGAATAGCTTCAAATCGCATTTGGAGACGTTTTAGACCATTTTGTGACTTTCGAAAAAACTTGTTAACAAAAAAACATCAAAGTGTACAGAATAGCTTCAAATCGCATTTTGAGACATTTTAGACCCTTTTGTGATTTTCGAAAAAACTTGGTTACACAAAAACACCAAAGTGCTTAAAATAGCTTCAAATCGCATTTGGATACGTTTTAGACCAATTTGTGATTTTCGAAAAAACTTGTTAACATAAAAACACCAAAGTGTTTAGAATAGCTTCAAATCACATTTGGAGACGTTTTAGACCATTTTGTGATTTTCGTAAAAACTTGTTAACATAAAAACACCAAAGTGCTTAAAATCACATTAGAAACCGTTTTAGACCATTTTGAGCATTTCGATAAAACTTTTCACACAAAAACATCAAAGAGCACAAAATAGCTTAATATCGTATTTAAAAACGTTTTTGACCATTTTGAGCATTTCGACAAAAATTATTCTCACAAAACAGCAAAGTGTACAGAATAACTTCAAATCGCATTTGGAGACGTTTTAGACCATTTTGTGATTTTCGAAAAAACTTGTTAAAATAAAAACACCAAATTGCTTAGAATAGCTTAAAATCGTATTTGGAGAAGTTTTACACCATTTTGTGATTTTCGAAAAAACTTGTTAACATAAAAACACCAAAGTGCTTAGAATAGCTTCAAATCGCATTTGGAGACGTTTTACACCATTTTGTGATTTTCGAAAAAACTTGTTAACATAAAAACACCAAAGTGCTTAGAATAGCTTCAAATCGCATTTGGAGACGTTTTAGACCATTTTGTGACTTTCGAAAAAACTTGTTAACAAAAAAACATCAAAGTGTACAGAATAGCTTCAAATCGTATTTTGAGACATTTTAGACCCTTTTGTGATTTTCGAAAAAACTTGGTTACACAAAAACACCAAAGTGCTTAAAATAGCTTCAAATCGCATTTGGAGACGTTTTAGACCAATTTGTGATTTTCGAAAAAACTTGTTAACATAATAACACCAAAGTGCTTAGAATAGCTTCAAATCGCATTTTGTGACATTTTCGACCATTTTGTGATTTTCGAAAAAACTTGTTAACATAAAAACACCAAATTGCTTAGAATAGCTTAAAATCGCATTTGGAGACGTTTTATACCATTTTGTGATTTTCGAAAAAACTTGTTAACATAAAAACACCAAAGTGCTTAGAATAGCTTCAAATCGCATTTGTAGACGTTTTAGACCATTTTGTGATTTTCGAAAAAACTTGTTAACATAAAAACACCAAAGTGCTTAGAATACCTTAAAATCTCATTTGGAGACGTTTTATACCATTTTGTGATTTTCGAAAAAACTTGTTAACATAAAAACACCAAAGTGCTTAGAATTGCTTCAAATCGCATTTGGAGACGTTTTATACCATTTTGTGGTTTTCGAAAAAACTTGTTAACATAAAAACACCAAAGTGCTTAGAATACCTTAAAATCGCATTTGGAGAGGTTTTATACCATTTTGTGATTTTCGAAAAAACTTGTTAACATAAAAACACCAAAGTGCTTAGAATTGCTTCAAATCGCATTTGGAGACGTTTTAGACCATTTTGTGATTTTCTAAAAAAGTTGTTAACATAAAAACATCAAAGTTCTTAAAATCATTTCATTAGAAACCGTTTTAGACCATTTTGAGCATTTCGATAAAACTTTTCACACAAAAACATCAAAGAACACAAAATAGCTTAATATAGTATTTAAAAACGTTTTTGACCATTTTGAGCATTTTGACAAAATTATTCACACAAAACAGCAAAGTGTACGGAATAGCTTCAAATCGCATTTGGAGACGTTTTAGACCATTTTGTGATTTTCGAAAAAACTTGTAAACATAAAAACACCAAAGTGCTTAGAAAATCTTCAAATCGCATTTGGAGACGTTTTATACCATTTTGTGATTTTCGAAAAAACTTGTTAACATAAAAACACCAAAGTGCTTAGAATAGCTTCAAATCGCATTTGTAGACGTTTTAGACCATTTTGTGATTTTCGAAAAAACTTGTTAACATAAAAACACCAAAGTGCTTAGAATACCTTAAAATCGCATTTGGAGACATTTTAGACCATTTTGTGATTTTAGAAAAAACTTGTTAACATAAAAACACAAAAGTGCTTAGAATAGCTTCAAATCGCATTTGGAGACGTTTTAGACCATTTTGTGATTTTCGAAAAAACTTGTTAACATAAAAACACGAAATTGCTTAGAATAGCTTCAAATCGCATTTGGAGACGTTTTACACCATTTTGTAATTTTCTAAAAAAGTTGTTAACATAAAAACATCAAAGTGCTTAAAATCACATTAGAAACCGTTTTAGACCATTTTGAGCATTTCGATAAAACTTTTCACACAAAAACATCAAAGAGCACAAAATAGCTTAATATCGTATTTAAAAACGTTTTTGACCATTTTGAGCATTTCGACAAAAATTATTCTCACAAAACAGCAAAGTGTACAGAATAGCTTCAAATCGCATTTGGAGACGTTTTAGACCATTTTGTGATTTTCGAAAAAACTTGTTAACATAAAAACACCAAATTGCTTAGAATAGCTTAAAATCGCATTTGGAGACGTTTTACACCATTTTGTGATTTTCGAAAAAACTTGTTAACATAAAAAACCAAAGTGCTTAGAATAGCTTCAAATCGCATTTGGAGACGTTTTACACCATTTTGTGATTTTCGATAAAACTTGTTAACATAAAAACACCAAAGTGCTTAGAATAGCTTCAAATCGCATTTGGAGACTTTTTAGACCATTTTGTGACTTTCGAAAAAACTTGTTAACAAAAAAACATCAAAGTGTACAGAATAGCTTCAAATCGCATTTTGAGACATTTTAGACCCTTTTGTGATTTTCGAAAAAACTTGGTTACACAAAAACACCAAAGTGCTTAAAATAGCTTCAAATCGCATTTGGAGACGTTTTAGACCAATTTGTGATTTTCGAAAAAACTTGTTAACATAAAAACACCAAAGTGTTTAGAATAGCTTCAAATCACATTTGGAGACGTTTTAGACCATTTTGTGATTTTCGAAAAAACTTGTTAACATAAAAACACCAAAGTGCTTAGAAAAGCTTCAAATCGCATTTGGAGACATTTTAGACCATTTTGTGATTTTCGAAAAAACTTGTTAACATAAAAACACCAAAGTGCTTAAAATCACATTAGAAACCGTTTTAGACCATTTTGAGCATTTCGATAAAACTTTTCACACAAAAACATCAAAGAGCACAAAATAGCTTAATATCGTATTTAAAAACGTTTTTGACCATTTTGAGCATTTCAACAAAAATTATTCACACAAAACAGCAAAGTGTACAGAATAGCTTCAAATCGCATTTGGAGACGTTTTAGACCATTTTGTGATTTTCGAAAAAACTTGTTAACATAAAAACACCAAAGTGCTTAGAATTGCTTCAAATCGCATTTGGAGACGTTTTAGACCATTTTGTAATTTTCTAAAAAAGTTGTTAACATAAAAACATCAAAGTGCTTAAAATCACATTAGAAACCGTTTTAGACCATTTTGAGCATTTCGAAAAAACTTTTCACACAAAAACATCAAAGAACACAAAATAGCTTAATATAGTATTTAAAAACGTTTTTGACCATTTTGAGCATTTTGACAAAAATTATTCACACAAAACAGCAAAGTGTACAGAATAGCTTCAAATCGCATTTTGAGACATTTTAGACCATTTTGTGATTTTCGAAAAAACTTGTTAACATAAAAACACAAAAGTGCTTAGAATAGCTTCAAATCGCATTTGGAGACGTTTTAGACCATTTTGTGATTTTCGAAAAAACTTGTTAACATAAAAACACAAAATTGCTTAGAATAGCTTCAAATCGCATTTGGAGACGTTTTACACCATTTTGTGATTTTCGAAAAAACTTGTTAACATAAAAACACCAAAGTGCTTAGAATAGCTTCAAATCGCATTTGGAGACGTTTTAGACCATTTTGTGATTTTCGAAAAAACTTGTTAACATAAAAACACCAAAGTGCTTAGAATAGCTTCAAATCGTATTTGGAGCCGTTTTAGACCATTTTGTGATTTTCGAAAAAACTTGTAAACATAAAAACACCAAAGTGCTTAGAAAAGCTTCAAATCGCATTTGGAGACGTTTTAGACCATTTTGTGATATTCAAAAAAACTCGTTACCATAAAAACACCAAAGTGCTTAGAATTGCTTCAAATCGCATTTGGAGACGTTTTAGACCATTTTGTGATTTTCTAAAAAAGTTGTTAACATAAAAACATCAAAGTGCTTAAAATCACATTAGAAACCGTTTTAGACCATTTTGAGCATTTCGATAAAACTTTTCACACAAAAACATCAAAGAGCACAAAATAGCTTAATATCGTATTTAAAAACGTTTTTGACCATTTTGAGCATTTCGACAAAAATTATTCACACAAAACAGCAAAGTGTACAGAATAGCTTCAAATCGCATTTGGAGACGTTTTAGACCATTTTGTGATTTTCGAAAAAACTTGTTAACATAAAAACACCAAAGTGCTTAGAAAAGCTTCAAATCGCATTTGGAGACATTTTAGACCATTTTGTGATATTCAAAAAAACTCGTTACCATAAAAACACCAAAGTGCTTAGAATTGCTTCAAATCGCATTTGGAGACGTTTTAGACCATTTTGTGATTTTCTAAAAAAGTTGTTAACATAAAAACATCAAAGTGTAAAGAATAGCTTCAAATCGCATTTTGAGACATTTTAGACTCTTTTGTGATTTTCGAAAAAACTTGGTTACACAAAAACACCAAAGTGCTTAAAATAGCTTCAAATCGCATTTGGAGACGTTTTAGACCAATTTGTGATTTTCGAAAAAACTTGTTAACATAATAACACCAAAGTGCTTAGAATAGCTTCAAATCGCATTTTGTGACATTTTCGACCATTTTGTGATTTTCGAAAAAACTTGTTAACATAAAAACACCAAATTGCTTAGAATAGCTTAAAATCGCATTTGGAGACGTTTTATACCATTTTGTGATTTTCGAAAAAACTTGTTAACATAAAAACACCAAAGTGCTTAGAATAGCTTCAAATCGCATTTGTAGACGTTTTAGACCATTTTGTGATTTTCGAAAAAACTTGTTAACATAAAAACACCAAAGTGCTTAGAATACCTTAAAATCTCATTTGGAGACGTTTTATACCATTTTGTGATTTTCGAAAAAACTTGTTAACATAAAAACACCAAAGTGCTTAGAATAGCTTCAAATCGCATTTGTAGACGTTTTAGACCATTTTGTGATTTTCGAAAAAACTTGTTAACATAAAAACACCAAAGTGCTTAGAATACCTTAAAATCGCATTTGGAGAGGTTTTATACCATTTTGTGATTTTCGAAAAAACTTGTTAACATAAAAACACCAAAGTGCTTAGAATTGCTTCAAATCGCATTTGGAGACGTTTTAGACCATTTTGTGATTTTCTAAAAAAGTTGTTAACATAAAAACATCAAAGTTCTTAAAATCATTTCATTAGAAACCGTTTTAGACCATTTTGAGCATTTCGATAAAACTTTTCACACAAAAACATCAAAGAACACAAAATAGCTTAATATAGTATTTAAAAACGTTTTTGACCATTTTGAGCATTTTGACAAAATTATTCACACAAAACAGCAAAGTGTACAGAATAGCTTCAAATCGCATTTGGAGACGTTTTAGACCATTTTGTGATTTTCGAAAAAACTTGTAAACATAAAAACACCAAAGTGCTTAGAAAATCTTCAAATCGCATTTGGAGACGTTTTATACCATTTTGTAATTTTCGAAAAAACTTGTTAACATAAAAACACCAAAGTGCTTAGAATAGCTTCAAATCGCATTTGTAGACATTTTAGACCATTTTGTGATTTTTGAAAAAACTTGTTAACATAAAAACACCAAAGTGCTTAAAATCACATTAGAAACCGTTTTAGACCATTTTGAGCATTTCGATAAAACTTTTCACACAAAAACATCAAAGAGCACAAAATAGCTTAATATCGTATTTAAAAACGTTTTTGACCATTTTGAGCATTTCAACAAAAATTATTCACACAAAACAGCAAAGTGTACAGAATAGCTTCAAATCGCATTTGGAGACGTTTTAGACCATTTTGTGATTTTCGAAAAAACTTGTTAACATAAAAACACCAAAGTGCTTAGAATTGCTTCAAATCGCATTTGGAGACGTTTTAGACCATTTTGTAATTTTCTAAAAAAGTTGTTAACATAAAAACATCAAAGTGCTTAAAATCACATTAGAAACCGTTTTAGACCATTTTGAGCATTTCGAAAAAACTTTTCACACAAAAACATCAAAGAACACAAAATAGCTTAATATAGTATTTAAAAACGTTTTTGACCATTTTGAGCATTTTGACAAAAATTATTCACACAAAACAGCAAAGTGTACAGAATAGCTTCAAATCGCATTTTGAGACATTTTAGACCATTTTGTGATTTTCGAAAAAACTTGTTAACATAAAAACACAAAAGTGCTTAGAATAGCTTCAAATCGCATTTGGAGACGTTTTAGACCATTTTGTGATTTTCGAAAAAACTTGTTAACATAAAAACACAAAATTGCTTAGAATAGCTTCAAATCGCATTTGGAGACGTTTTACACCATTTTGTGATTTTCGAAAAAACTTGTTAACATAAAAACACCAAAGTGCTTAGAATAGCTTCAAATCGCATTTGGAGACGTTTTAGACCATTTTGTGATTTTCGAAAAAACTTGTTAACATAAAAACACCAAAGTGCTTAGAATAGCTTCAAATCGTATTTGGAGCCGTTTTAGACCATTTTGTGATTTTCGAAAAAACTTGTAAACATAAAAACACCAAAGTGCTTAGAAAAGCTTCAAATCGCATTTGGAGAAGTTTTAGACCATTTTGTGATATTCAAAAAAACTCGTTACCATAAAAACACCAAAGTGCTTAGAATTGCTTCAAATCGCATTTGGAGACGTTTTAGACCATTTTGTGATTTTCTAAAAAAGTTGTTAACATAAAAACATCAAAGTGCTTAAAATCACATTAGAAACCGTTTTAGACCATTTTGAGCATTTCGATAAAACTTTTCACACAAAAACATCAAAGAGCACAAAATAGCTTAATATCGTATTTAAAAACGTTTTTGACCATTTTGAGCATTTCGACAAAAATTATTCACACAAAACAGCAAAGTGTACAGAATAGCTTCAAATCGCATTTGGAGACGTTTTAGACCATTTTGTGATTTTCGAAAAAACTTGTTAACATAAAAACACCAAAGTGCTTAAAAAAGCTTCAAATCGCATTTGGAGACATTTTAGACCATTTTGTGATATTCAAAAAAACTCGTTACCATAAAAACACCAAAGTGCTTAGAATTGCTTCAAATCGCATTTGGAGACGTTTTAGACCATTTTGTGATTTTCTAAAAAAGTTGTTAACATAAAAACATCAAAGTGTACAGAATATCTTCAAATCGCATTTTGAGACATTTTAGACCCTTTTGTGATTTTCGAAAAAACTTGGTTACACAAAAACACCAAAGTGCTTAAAATAGCTTCAAATCGCATTTGGAGACGTTTTAGACCAATTTGTGATTTTCTAAAAAAGTTATTAACATAAAAACATCAAAGTGCTTAAAATCACATTAGAAACCGTTTTAGACCATTTTGAGCATTTCGATAAAACTTTTCACACAAAAACATCAAAGAACACAAAATAGCTTAATATAGTATTTAAAAACGTTTTTGACCATTTTGAGCATTTCAACAAAAATTATTCACACAAAACAGCAAAGTGTACAGAATAGCTTCAAATCGCATTTGGAGACGTTTTAGACCATTTTGTGATTTTCGAAATAACTCGTTACCATAAAAACACCAAAGTGCTTAGAATTGCTTCAAATCGCATTTGGAGACGTTTTAGACCATTTTGTGATTTTCGAAATAACTCGTTACCATAAAAACACCAAAGTGCTTAGAATTGCTTCAAATCGCATTTGGAGACGTTTTAGACCATTTTGTGATTTTCTAAAAAAGTTGTTAACATAAAAACACCAAAGTGCTTAGAATACCTTAAAATCGCATTTGGAGACGTTTTATACCATTTTGTGATTTTCGAAAAAACTTGTTAACATAAAAACACCAAAGTGCTTAGAATTGCTTCAAATCGCATTTGGAGACGTTTTAGACCATTTTGTGATTTTCTAAAAAAGTTATTAACATAAAAACATCAAAGTGCTTAAAATCACATTAGAAACCGTTTTAGACCATTTTGAGCATTTCGATAAAACTTTTCACACAAAAACATCAAAGAACACAAAATAGCTTAATATAGTATTTAAAAACGTTTTTGACCATTTTGAGCATTTCAACAAAAATTATTCACACAAAACAGCAAAGTGTACAGAATAGCTTCAAATCGCATTTGGAGACGTTTTAGACCATTTTGTGATTTTCGAAAAAACTTGTTAACATAAAAACACCAAATTGCTTAGAATAGCTTAAAATCGTATTTGGAGAAGTTTTACACCATTTTGTGATTTTCGAAAAAACTTGTTAACATAAAAACACCAAAGTGCTTAGAATAGCTTCAAATCGCATTTGGAGACGTTTTACACCATTTTGTGATTTTCGAAAAAACTTGTTAACATAAAAACACCAAAGTGCTTAGAATAGCTTCAAATCGCATTTGGAGACGTTTTAGACCATTTTGTGACTTTCGAAAAAACTTGTTAACAAAAAAACATCAAAGTGTACAGAATAGCTTCAAATCGCATTTTGAGACATTTTAGACCCTTTTGTGATTTTCGAAAAAACTTGGTTACACAAAAACACCAAAGTGCTTAAAATAGCTTCAAATCGCATTTGGAGACGTTTTAGACCAATTTGTGATTTTCGAAAAAACTTGTTACCATAAAAACACCAAAGTGTTTAGAATAGCTTCAAATCACATTTGGAGACGTTTTAGACCATTTTGTGATTTTCGAAAAAACTTGTTAACATAAAAACACCAAAGTGCTTAAAATCACATTAGAAACCGTTTTAGACCATTTTGAGCATTTCGATAAAACTTTTCACACAAAAACATCAAAGAGCACAAAATAGCTTAATATCGTATTTAAAAACGTTTTTGACCATTTTGAGCATTTCGACAAAAATTATTCTCACAAAACAGCAAAGTGTACAGAATAACTTCAAATCGCATTTGGAGACGTTTTAGACCATTTTGTGATTTTCGAAAAAACTTGTTAACATAAAAACACCAAATTGCTTAGAATAGCTTAAAATCGTATTTGGAGAAGTTTTACACCATTTTGTGATTTTCGAAAAAACTTGTTAACATAAAAACACCAAAGTGCTTAGAATAGCTTCAAATCGCATTTGGAGACGTTTTACACCATTTTGTGATTTTCGAAAAAACTTGTTAACATAAAAACACCAAAGTGCTTAGAATAGCTTCAAATCGCATTTGGAGACGTTTTAGACCATTTTGTGACTTTCGAAAAAACTTGTTAACAAAAAAACATCAAAGTGTACAGAATAGCTTCAAATCGCATTTTGAGACATTTTAGACCCTTTTGTGATTTTCGAAAAAACTTGGTTACACAAAAACACCAAAGTGCTTAAAATAGCTTCAAATCGCATTTGGAGACGTTTTAGACCAATTTGTGATTTTCGAAAAAACTTGTTAACATAATAACACCAAAGTGCTTAGAATAGCTTCAAATCGCATTTTGTGACATTTTCGACCATTTTGTGATTTTCGAAAAAACTTGTTAACATAAAAACACCAAATTGCTTAGAATAGCTTAAAATCGCATTTGGAGACGTTTTATACCATTTTGTGATTTTCGAAAAAACTTGTTAACATAAAAACACCAAAGTGCTTAGAATAGCTTCAAATCGCATTTGTAGACGTTTTAGACCATTTTGTGATTTTCGAAAAAACTTGTTAACATAAAAACACCAAAGTGCTTAGAATACCTTAAAATCTCATTTGGAGACGTTTTATACCATTTTGTTATTTTCGAAAAAACTTGTTAACATAAAAACACCAAAGTGCTTAGAATAGCTTCAAATCGCATTTGTAGACGTTTTAGACCATTTTGTGATTTTCGAAAAAACTTGTTAACATAAAAACACCAAAGTGCTTAGAATACCTTAAAATCGCATTTGGAGAGGTTTTATACCATTTTGTGATTTTCGAAAAAACTTGTTAACATAAAAACACCAAAGTGCTTAGAATTGCTTCAAATCGCATTTGGAGACGTTTTAGACCATTTTGTGATTTTCTAAAAAAGTTGTTAACATAAAAACATCAAAGTTCTTAAAATCATTTCATTAGAAACCGTTTTAGACCATTTTGAGCATTTCGATAAAACTTTTCACACAAAAACATGAAAGAACACAAAATAGCTTAATATAGTATTTAAAAACGTTTTTGACCATTTTGAGCATTTTGACAAAATTATTCACACAAAACAGCAAAGTGTACAGAATAGCTTCAAATCGCATTTGGAGACGTTTTAGACCATTTTGTGATTTTCGAAAAAACTTGTTAACATAAAAACACCAAAGTGCTTAGAATACCTTAAAATCTCATTTGGAGACGTTTTATACCATTTTGTGATTTTCGAAAAAACTTGTTAACATAAAAACACCAAAGTGCTTAGAATAGCTTCAAATCGCATTTGTAGACGTTTTAGACCATTTTGTGATTTTCGAAAAAACTTGTTAACATAAAAACACCAAAGTGCTTAGAATACCTTAAAATCGCATTTGGAGAGGTTTTATACCATTTTGTGATTTTCGAAAAAACTTGTTAACATAAAAACACCAAAGTGCTTAGAATTGCTTCAAATCGCATTTGGAGACGTTTTAGACCATTTTGTGATTTTCTAAAAAAGTTGTTAACATAAAAACATCAAAGTTCTTAAAATCATTTCATTAGAAACCGTTTTAGACCATTTTGAGCATTTCGATAAAACTTTTCACACAAAAACATCAAAGAACACAAAATAGCTTAATATAGTATTTAAAAACGTTTTTGACCATTTTGAGCATTTTGACAAAATTATTCACACAAAACAGCAAAGTGTACAGAATAGCTTCAAATCGCATTTGGAGACGTTTTAGACCATTTTGTGATTTTCGAAAAAACTTGTAAACATAAAAACACCAAAGTGCTTAGAAAATCTTCAAATCGCATTTGGAGACGTTTTATACCATTTTGTAATTTTCGAAAAAACTTGTTAACATAAAAACACCAAAGTGCTTAGAATAGCTTCAAATCGCATTTGTAGACGTTTTAGACCATTTTGTGATTTTCGAAAAAACTTGTTAACATAAAAACACCAAAGTGCTTAGAATACCTTAAAATCGCATTTGGAGACATTTTAGACCATTTTGTGATTTTCGAAAAAACTTGTTAACATAAAAACACAAAAGTGCTTAGAATAGCTTCAAATCGCATTTGGAGACGTTTTAGACCATTTTGTGATTTTCGAAAAAACTTGTTAACATAAAAACACGAAATTGCTTAGAATAGCTTCAAATCGCATTTGGAGACGTTTTACACCATTTTGTAATTTTCTAAAAAAGTTGTTAACATAAAAACATCAAAGTGCTTAAAATCACATTAGAAACCGTTTTAGACCATTTTGAGCATTTCGATAAAACTTTTTACACAAAAACATCAAAGAGCACAAAATAGCTTAATATCGTATTTAAAAACGTTTTTGACCATTTTGAGCATTTCGACAAAAATTATTCTCACAAAACAGCAAAGTGTACAGAATAGCTTCAAATCGCATTTGGAGACGTTTTAGACCATTTTGTGATTTTCGAAAAAACTTGTTAACATAAAAACACCAAATTGCTTAGAATAGCTTAAAATCGCATTTGGAGACGTTTTACACCATTTTGTGATTTTCGAAAAAAACTTGTTAACATAAAAACACCAAAGTGCTTAGAATAGCTTCAAATCGCATTTGGAGACGTTTTACACCATTTTGTGATTTTCGATAAAACTTGTTAACATAAAAACACCAAAGTGCTTAGAATAGCTTCAAATCGCATTTGGAGACTTTTTAGACCATTTTGTGACTTTCGAAAAAACTTGTTAACAAAAAAACATCAAAGTGTACAGAATAGCTTCAAATCGCATTTTGAGACATTTTAGACCCTTTTGTGATTTTCGAAAAAACTTGGTTACACAAAAACACCAAAGTGCTTAAAATAGCTTAAAATCGCATTTGGAGACGTTTTAGACCAATTTGTGATTTTCGAAAAAACTTGTTAACATAAAAACACCAAAGTGTTTAGAATAGCTTCAAATCACATTTGGAGACGTTTTAGACCATTTTGTGATTTTCGAAAAAACTTGTTAACATAAAAACACCAAAGTGCTTAGAAAAGCTTCAAATCGCATTTGGAGACATTTTAGACCATTTTGTGATTTTCGAAAAAACTTGTTAACATAAAAACACCAAAGTGCTTAAAATCACATTAGAAACCGTTTTAGACCATTTTGAGCATTTCGATAAAACTTTTCACACAAAAACATCAAAGAACACAAAATAGCTTAATATAGTATTTAAAAACGTTTTTGACCATTTTGAGCATTTCAACAAAAATTATTCACACAAAACAGCAAAGTGTACAGAATAGCTTCAAATCGCATTTGGAGACGTTTTAGACCATTTTGTGATTTTCGAAAAAACTTGTTAACATAAAAACACCAAATTGCTTAGAATAGCTTAAAATCGTATTTGGAGAAGTTTTACACCATTTTGTGATTTTCGAAAAAACTTGTTAACATAAAAACACCAAAGTGCTTAGAATAGCTTCAAATCGCATTTGGAGACGTTTTACACCATTTTGTGATTTTCGAAAAAACTTGTTAACATAAAAACACCAAAGTGCTTAGAATAGCTTCAAATCGCATTTGGAGACGTTTTAGACCATTTTGTGACTTTCGAAAAAACTTGTTAACAAAAAAACATCAAAGTGTACAGAATAGCTTCAAATCGCATTTATAGACATTTTAGACCCTTTTGTGATTTTCGAAAAAACTTGGTTACACAAAAACACCAAAGTGCTTAAAATAGCTTCAAATCGCATTTGGAGACGTTTTAGACCAATTTGTGATTTTCGAAAAAACTTGTTAACATAATAACACCAAAGTGCTTAGAATAGCTTCAAATCGCATTTTGTGACATTTTCGACCATTTTGTGATTTTCGAAAAAACTTGTTAACATAAAAACACCAAATTGCTTAGAATAGCTTAAAATCGCATTTGGAGACGTTTTATACCATTTTGTGATTTTCGAAAAAACTTGTTAACATAAAAACACCAAAGTGCTTAGAATAGCTTCAAATCGCATTTGTAGACGTTTTAGACCATTTTGTGATTTTCGAAAAAACTTGTTAACATAAAAACACCAAAGTGCTTAGAATACCTTAAAATCTCATTTGGAGACGTTTTATACCATTTTGTGATTTTCGAAAAAACTTGTTAACATAAAAACACCAAAGTGCTTAGAATAGCTTCAAATCGCATTTGTAGACGTTTTAGACCATTTTGTGATTTTCGAACAAACTTGTTAACATAAAAACACCAAAGTGCTTAGAATACCTTAAAATCGTATTTGGAGAGGTTTTATACCATTTTGTGATTTTCGAAAAAACTTGTTAACATAAAAACACCAAAGTGCTTAGAATTGCTTCAAATCGCATTTGGAGACGTTTTAGACCATTTTGTGATTTTCTAAAAAAGTTGTTAACATAAAAACATCAAAGTTCTTAAAATCATTTCATTAGAAACCGTTTTAGACCATTTTGAGCATTTCGATAAAACTTTTCACACAAAAACATCAAAGAACACAAAATAGCTTAATATAGTATTTAAAAACGTTTTTGACCATTTTGAGCATTTTGACAAAATTATTCACACAAAACAGCAAAGTGTACAGAATAGCTTCAAATCGCATTTGGAGACGTTTTAGACCATTTTGTGATTTTCGAAAAAACTTGTAAACATAAAAACACCAAAGTGCTTAGAAAATCTTCAAATCGCATTTGGAGACGTTTTATACCATTTTGTGATTTTCGAAAAAACTTGTTAACATAAAAACACCAAAGTGCTTAGAATAGCTTCAAATCGCATTTGTAGACGTTTTAGACCATTTTGTGATTTTCAAAAAAACTTGTTAACATAAAAACACCAAAGTGCTTAGAATACCTTAAAATCGCATTTGGAGACATTTTAGACCATTTTGTGATTTTCGAAAAAACTTGTTAACATAAAAACACAAAAGTGCTTAGAATAGCTTCAAATCGCATTTGGAGACGTTTTAGACCATTTTGTGATTTTCGAAAAAACGTGTTAACATAAAAACACCAAAGTGCTTAGAATTGCTTCAAATCGCATTTGGAGACGTTTTAGACCATTTTGTGATTTTCTAAAAAAGTTTTTAACATAAAAACATCAAAGTTCTTAAAATCACATTAGAAACCGTTTTAGACCATTTTGAGCATTTCGATAAAACTTTTCACATAAAAACATCAAAGAACACAAAATAGCTTAATATAGTATTTAAAAACGTTTTAGACCATTTTGAGCATTTTGACAAAAATTATTCACACAAAACAGCAAAGTGTACAGAATAGCTTCAAATCGCATTTGGAGACGTTTTAGACCATTTTGTGATTTTCGAAAAAACTTGTAAACATAAAAACACAAAAGTGCTTAGAAAAGCTTCAAATCGCATTTGGAGACATTTTAGACCATTTTGTGATTTTCGAAAAAACTTGTTAACATAAAAACACAAAAGTGCTTATAATAGCTTCAAATCGCATTTGGAGACGTTTTAGACCATTTTGTGATTTTCGAAAAAACTTGTTAACATAAAAACACCAAATTGCTTAGAATAGCTTCAAATCGCATTTGGAGACGTTTTACACCATTTTGTAATTTTCTAAAAAAGTTGTTAACATAAAAACATCAAAGTGCTTAAAATCACATTAGAAACCGTTTTAGACCATTTTGAGCATTTCGATAAAACTTTTCACACAAAAACATCAAAGAGCACAAAATAGCTTAATATAGTATTTAAAAACGTTTTTGACCATTTTGAGCATTTTGACAAAAATTATTCACACAAAACCGCAAAGTGTACAGAATAGCTTCAAATCGCATTTGGAGACGTTTTAGACCATTTTGTGATTTTCGAAATAACTCGTTACCATAAAAACACCAAAGTGCTTAGAAAAGCTTCAAATCGCATTTGGAGACATTTTAGACCATTTTGTGATATTCAAAAAAACTCGTTACCATAAAAACACCAAAGTGCTTAGAATTGCTTCAAATCGCATTTGGAGACGTTTTAGACCATTTTGTGATTTTCTAAAAAAGTTGTTAACATAAAAACATCAAAGTGCTTAAAATCACATTAGAAACCGTTTTAGACCATTTTGAGCATTTCGATAAAACTTTTCACACAAAAACATAAAAGAGCACAAAATAGCTTAATATCGTATTTAAAAACGTTTTTGACCATTTTGAGCATTTCGACAAAAATTATTCACACAAAACAGCAAAGTGTACAGAATAGCTTCAAATCGCATTTGGAGACGTTTTAGACCATTTTGTGATTTTCGAAAAAACTTGTTAACATAAAAACACCAAAGTGCTTAGAAAAGCTTCAAATCGCATTTGGAGACATTTTAGACCATTTTGTGATATTCAAAAAAACTCGTTACCATAAAAACACCAAAGTGCTTAGAATTGCTTCAAATCGCATTTGGAGACGTTTTAGACCATTTTGTGATTTTCTAAAAAAGTTGTTAACATAAAAACATCAAAGTGCTTAAAATCACATTAGAAACCGTTTTAGACCATTTTGAGCATTTCGATAAAACTTTTCACACAAAAACATCAAAGAGCACAAAATAGCTTAATATCGTATTTAAAAACGTTTTTGACCATTTTGAGCATTTCGACAAAAATTATTCACACAATACAGCAAAGTGCTTAGAATAGCTTCAAATCGCATTTGGAGACGTTTTAGACCATTTTGTGACTTTCGAAAAAACTTGTTAACAAAAAAACATCAAAGTGTACAGAATAGCTTCAAATCGCATTTTGAGACATTTTAGACCCTTTTGTGATTTTCGAAAAAACTTGGTTACACAAAAACACCAAAGTGCTTAAAATAACTTCAAATCGCATTTGGAGACGTTTTAGACCAATTTGTGATTTTCGAAAAAACTTGTTAACATAAAAACACCAAAGTGTTTTGAATAGCTTCAAATCACATTTGGAGACGTTTTAGACCATTTTGTGATTTTCGAAAAAACTTGTTAACATAAAAACACCAAAGTGCTTAAAATCACATTAGAAACCGTTTTAGACCATTTTGAGCATTTCGATAAAACTTTTCACACAAAAACATCAAAGAGCACAAAATAGCTTAATATCGTATTTAAAAACGTTTTTGACCATTTTGAGCATTTCGACAAAAATTTTTCTCACAAAACAGCAAAGTGTACAGAATAGCTTCAAATCGCATTTGGAGACGTTTTAGACCATTTTGTGATTTTCGAAAAAACTTGTTAACATAAAAAAACACCAAATTGCTTAGAATAGCTTAAAATCGCATTTGGAGACGTTTTACACCATTTTGTGATTTTCGAAAAAACTTGTTAACATAAAAACACCAAATTGCTTAGAATAGCTTCAAATCGCATTTGGAGACGTTTTACACCATTTTGTGATTTTCGAAAAAACTTGTTAACATAAAAACACCAAAGTGCTTAGAATAGCTTCAAATCGCATTTGGAGACGTTTTAGACCATTTTGTGACTTTCGAAAAAACTTGTTAACAAAAAAAACATCAAAGTGTACAGAATAGCTTCAAATCGCATTTTGAGACATTTTAGACCCTTTTGTGATTTTCGAAAAAACTTGGTTACACAAAAACACCAAAGTGCTTAAACTAGCTTCAAATCGCATTTGGAGACGTTTTAGACCAATTTGTGATTTTCGAAAAAACTTGTTAACATAAAAACACCAAAGTGTTTAGAATAGCTTCAAATCACATTTGGAGACGTTTTAGACCATTTTGTGATTTTCGAAAAAACTTGTTAACATAAAAACACCAAAGTGCTTAGAAAAGCTTCAAATCGCATTTGGAGACATTTTAGACCATTTTGTGATATTCAAAAAAACTCGTTACCATAAAAACACCAAAGTGCTTAGAATAGCTTCAAATCGCATTTGGAGACGTTTTACACCATTTTGTAATTTTCTAAAAAAGTTGTTAACATAAAAACATCAAAGTGCTTAAAATCACATTAGAAACCGTTTTAGACCATTTTGAGCATTTCGATAAAACTTTTCACACAAAAACATCAAAGAGCACAAAATAGCTTAATATAGTATTTAAAAACGTTTTTGACCATTTTGAGCATTTCAACAAAAATTATTCACACAAAACAGCAAAGTGTACAGAATAGCTTCAAATCGCATTTGGAGACGTTTTAGACCATTTTGTGATTTTCGAAAAAACTTGTTAACATAAAAACACCAAATTGCTTAGAATAGCTTAAAATCGTATTTGGAGAAGTTTTACACCATTTTGTGATTTTCGAAAAAACTTGTTAACATAAAAACACCAAAGTGCTTAGAATAGCTTCAAATCGCATTTGGAGACGTTTTACCCCATTTTGTGATTTTCGAAAAAACTTGTTAACATAAAAACACCAAAGTGCTTAGAATAGTTTCAAATCGCATTTGGAGACGTTTTAGACCATTTTGTGACTTTCGAAAAAACTTGTTAACAAAAAAACATCAAAGTGTACAGAATAGCTTCAAATCGCATTTGGAGACATTTTAGACCATTTTGTGATATTCAAAAAAACTCGTTACCATAAAAACACCAAAGTGCTTAGAATTGCTTCAAATCGCATTTGGAGACGTTTTAGACCATTTTGTGATTTTCTAAAAAAGTTGTTAACATAAAAACATCAAAGTGCTTAAAATCACATTAGAAACCGTTTTAGACCATTTTGAGCATTTCGATAAAACTTTTCACACAAAAACATCAAAGAGCACAAAATAGCTTAATATCGTATTTAAAAACGTTTTTGACCATTTTGAGCATTTCGACAAAAATTATTCACACAAAACAGCAAAGTGTACAGAATAGCTTCAAATCGCATTTGGAGACGTTTTAGACCATTTTGTGATTTTCGAAAAAACTTGTTTACATAAAAACACCAAAGTGCTTAGAATAGCTTCAAATCGCATTTGTAGACGTTTTAGACCATTTTGTGATTTTCGAAAAAACTTGTTAACATAAAAACACCAAAGTGCTTAGAATACCTTAAAATCTCATTTGGAGACGTTTTATACCATTTTGTGATTTTCGAAAAAACTTGTTAACATAAAAACACCAAAGTGCTTAGAATAGCTTCAAATCGCATTTGTAGACGTTTTAGACCATTTTGTGATTTTCGAAAAAACTTGTTAACATAAAAACACCAAAGTGCTTAGAATACCTTAAAATCGCATTTGGAGAGGTTTTATACCATTTTGTGATTTTCGAAAAAACTTGTTAACATAAAAACACCAAAGTGCTTAGAATTGCTTCAAATCGCATTTGGAGACGTTTTAGACCATTTTGTGATTTTCTAAAAAAGTTGTTAACATAAAAACATCAAAGTTCTTATAATCATTTCATTAGAAACCGTTTTAGACCATTTTGAGCATTTCGATAAAACTTTTCACACAAAAACATCAAAGAACACAAAATAGCTTAATATAGTATTTAAAAACGTTTTTGACCATTTTGAGCATTTTGACAAAATTATTCACACAAAACAGCAAAGTGTACAGAATAGCTTCAAATCGCATTTGGAGACGTTTTAGACCATTTTGTGATTTTCGAAAAAACTTGTAAACATAAAAACACCAAAGTGCTTAGAAAATCTTCAAATCGCATTTGGAGACGTTTTATACCATTTTGTAATTTTCGAAAAAACTTGTTAACATAAAAACACCAAAGTGCTTAGAATAGCTTCAAATCGCATTTGTAGACGTTTTAGACCATTTTGTGATTTTCGAAAAAACTTGTTAACATAAAAACACCAAAGTGCTTAGAATACCTTAAAATCGCATTTGGAGACATTTTAGACCATTTTGTGATTTTCGAAAAAACTTGTTAACATAAAAACACAAAAGTGCTTAGAATAGCTTCAAATCGCATTTGGAGACGTTTTAGACCATTTTGTGATTTTCGAAAAAACTTGTTAACATAAAAACACGAAATTGCTTAGAATAGCTTCAAATCGCATTTGGAGACGTTTTACACAATTTTGTAATTTTCTAAAAAAGTTGTTAACATAAAAACATCAAAGTGCTTAAAATCACATTAGAAACCGTTTTAGACCATTTTGAGCATTTCGATAAAACTTTTCACACAAAAACATCAAAGAGCACAAAATAGCTTAATATCGTATTTAAAAACGTTTTTGACCATTTTGAGCATTTCAACAAAAATTATTCACACAAAACAGCAAAGTGTACAGAATAGCTTCAAATCGCATTTGGAGACGTTTTAGACCATTTTGTGATTTTCGAAAAAACTTGTTAACATAAAAACACCAAATTGCTTAGAATAGCTTAAAATCGTATTTGGAGAAGTTTTACACCATTTTGTGATTTTCGAAAAAACTTGTTAACATAAAAACACCAAAGTGCTTAGAATAGCTTCAAATCGCATTTGGAGACGTTTTACACCATTTTGTGATTTTCGAAAAAACTTGTTAACATAAAAACACCAAAGTGCTTAGAATAGCTTCAAATCGCATTTGGAGACGTTTTAGACCATTTTGTGACTTTCGAAAAAACTTGTTAACAAAAAAACATCAAAGTGTACAGAATAGCTTCAAATCGCATTTGGAGACATTTTAGACCATTTTGTGATATTCAAAAAAACTCGTTACCATAAAAACACCAAAGTGCTTAGAATTGCTTCAAATCGCATTTGGAGACGTTTTAGACCATTTTGTGATTTTCTAAAAAAGTTGTTAACATAAAAACATCAAAGTGCTTAAAATCACATTAGAAACCGTTTTAGACCATTTTGAGCATTTCGATAAAACTTTTCACACAAAAACATCAAAGAGCACAAAATAGCTTAATATTGTATTTAAAAACGTTTTTGACCATTTTGAGCATTTCGACAAAAATTATTCACACAAAACAGCAAAGTGTACAGAATAGCTTCAAATCGCATTTGGAGACGTTTTAGACCATTTTGTGATTTTCGAAAAAACTTGTTAACATAAAAACACCAAAGTGCTTAGAATAGCTTCAAATCGCATTTGTAGACGTTTTAGACCATTTTGTGATTTTCGAAAAAACTTGTTAACATAAAAACACCAAAGTGCTTAGAATACCTTAAAATCTCATTTGGAGACGTTTTATACCATTTTGTGATTTTCGAAAAGACTTGTTAACATAAAAACACCAAAGTGCTTAGAATAGCTTCAAATCGCATTTGTAGACGTTTTAGACCATTTTGTGATTTTCTAAAAAAGTTCTTAACATAAAAACATCAAAGTTCTTAAAATCATTTCATTAGAAACCGTTTTAGACCATTTTGAGCATTTCGATAAAACTTTTCACACAAAAACATCAAAGAACACAAAATAGCTTAATATAGTATTTAAAAACGTTTTTGACCATTTTGAGCATTTTGACAAAATTATTCACACAAAACAGCAAAGTGTACAGAATAGCTTCAAATCGCATTTGGAGACGTTTTAGACCATTTTGTGATTTTCGAAAAAACTTGTAAACATAAAAACACCAAAGTGCTTAGAAAATCTTCAAATCGCATTTGGAGACGTTTTATACCATTTTGTAATTTTCGAAAAAACTTGTTAACATAAAAACACCAAAGTGCTTAGAATTGCTTCAAATCGTATTTGGAGACGTTTTATACCATTTTGTGATTTTCGAAAAAACTTGTTAACATAAAAACACCAAATTGCTTAGAATAGCTTAAAATCGTATTTGGAGAAGTTTTACACCATTTTGTGATTTTCGAAAAAACTTGTTAACATAAAAACACCAAAGTGCTTAGAATAGCTTCAAATCGCATTTGGAGACGTTTTAGACCATTTTGTGATTTTCGAAAAAACTTGTTAACATAAAAACACCAAAGTGCTTAGAATACCTTAAAATCGCATTTGGAGACATTTTAGTCCATTTTGTGATTTTCGAAAAAACTTGTTAACATAAAAACACAAAAGTGCTTAGAATAGCTTCAAATCGCATTTGGAGACGTTTTAGACCATTTTGTGATTTTCGAAAAAACTTGTTAACATAAAAACACGAAATTGCTTAGAATAGCTTCAAATCGCATTTGGAGACGTTTTACACCATTTTGTAATTTTCTAAAAAAGTTGTTAACATAAAAACATCAAAGTGCTTAAAATCACATTAGAAACCGTTTTAGACCATTTTGAGCATTTCGATAAAACTTTTCACACAAAAACATCAAAGAGCACAAAATAGCTTAATATCGTATTTAAAAACGTTTTTGACCATTTTGAGCATTTCGACAAAAATTATTCTCACAAAACAGCAAAGTGTACAGAATAGCTTCAAATCGCATTTGGAGACGTTTTAGACCATTTTGTGATTTTCGAAAAAACTTGTTAACATAAAAACACCAAATTGCTTAGAATAGCTTAAAATCGCATTTGGAGACGTTTTACACCATTTTGTGATTTTCGAAAAAACTTGTTAACATAAAAACACCAAAGTGCTTAGAATAGCTTCAAATCGCATTTGGAGACGTTTTACACCATTTTGTGATTTTCGATAAAACTTGTTAACATAAAAACACCAAAGTGCTTAGAATAGCTTCAAATCGCATTTGGAGACTTTTTAGACCATTTTGAGACTTTCGAAAAAACTTGTTAACAAAAAAACATCAAAGTGTACAGAATAGCTTCAAATCGCATTTTGAGACATTTTAGACCCTTTTGTGATTTTCGAAAAAACTTGGTTACACAAAAACACCAAAGTGCTTAAAATAGCTTCAAATCGCATTTGGAGACGTTTTAGACCAATTTGTGATTTTCGAAAAAACTTGTTAACATAATAACACCAAAGTGCTTAGAATAGCTTCAAATCGCATTTTGTGACATTTTCGACCATTTTGTGATTTTCGAAAAAACTTGTTAACATAAAAACACCAAATTGCTTAGAATAGCTTAAAATCGCATTTGGAGACGTTTTATACCATTTTGTGATTTTCGAAAAAACTTGTTAACATAAAAACACCAAAGTGCTTAGAATAGCTTCAAATCGCATTTGTAGACGTTTTAGACCATTTTGTGATTTTCGAAAAAACTTGTTAACATAAAAACACCAAAGTGCTTAGAATACCTTAAAATCTCATTTGGAGACGTTTTATACCATTTTGTGATTTTCGAAAAAACTTGTTAACATAAAAACACCAAAGTGCTTAGAATAGCTTCAAATCGCATTTGTAGACGTTTTAGACCATTTTGTGATTTTCGAACAAACTTGTTAACATAAAAACACCAAAGTGCTTAGAATACCTTAAAATCGTATTTGGAGAGGTTTTATACCATTTTGTGATTTTCGAAAAAACTTGTTAACATAAAAACACCAAAGTGCTTAGAATTGCTTCAAATCGCATTTGGAGACGTTTTAGACCATTTTGTGATTTTCTAAAAAAGTTGTTAACATAAAAACATCAAAGTTCTTAAAATCATTTCATTAGAAACCGTTTTAGACCATTTTGAGCATTTCGATAAAACTTTTCACACAAAAACATCAAAGAACACAAAATAGCTTAATATAGTATTTAAAAACGTTTTTGACCATTTTGAGCATTTTGACAAAATTATTCACACAAAACAGCAAAGTGTACAGAATAGCTTCAAATCGCATTTGGAGACGTTTTAGACCATTTTGTGATTTTCGAAAAAACTTGTAAACATAAAAACACCAAAGTGCTTAGAAAATCTTCAAATCGCATTTGGAGACGTTTTATACCATTTTGTGATTTTCGAAAAAACTTGTTAACATAAAAACACCAAAGTGCTTAGAATAGCTTCAAATCGCATTTGTAGACGTTTTAGACCATTTTGTGATTTTCAAAAAAACTTGTTAACATAAAAACACCAAAGTGCTTAGAATACCTTAAAATCGCATTTGGAGACATTTTAGACCATTTTGTGATTTTCGAAAAAACTTGTTAACATAAAAACACAAAAGTGCTTAGAATAGCTTCAAATCGCATTTGGAGACGTTTTAGACCATTTTGTGATTTTCGAAAAAACGTGTTAACATAAAAACACCAAAGTGCTTAGAATTGCTTCAAATCGCATTTGGAGACGTTTTAGACCATTTTGTGATTTTCTAAAAAAGTTTTTAACATAAAAACATCAAAGTTCTTAAAATCACATTAGAAACCGTTTTAGACCATTTTGAGCATTTCGATAAAACTTTTCACATAAAAACATCAAAGAACACAAAATAGCTTAATATAGTATTTAAAAACGTTTTTGACCATTTTGAGCATTTTGACAAAAATTATTCACACAAAACAGCAAAGTGTACAGAATAGCTTCAAATCGCATTTGGAGACGTTTTAGACGATTTTGTGATTTTCGAAAAAACTTGTAAACATAAAAACACAAAAGTGCTTAGAAAAGCTTCAAATCGCATTTGGAGACATTTTAGACCATTTTGTGATTTTCGAAAAAACTTGTTAACATAAAAACACAAAAGTGCTTAGAATAGCTTCAAATCGCATTTGGAGACGTTTTAGACCATTTTGTGATTTTCGAAAAAACTTGTTAACATAAAAACACCAAATTGCTTAGAATAGCTTCAAATCGCATTTGGAGACGTTTTACACCATTTTGTAATTTTCTAAAAAAGTTGTTAACATAAAAACATCAAAGTGCTTAAAATCACATTAGAAACCGTTTTAGACCATTTTGAGCATTTCGATAAAACTTTTCACACAAAAACATCAAAGAGCACAAAATAGCTTAATATAGTATTTAAAAACGTTTTTGACCATTTTGAGCATTTTGACAAAAATTATTCACACAAAACAGCAAAGTGTACAGAATAGCTTCAAATCGCATTTGGAGACGTTTTAGACCATTTTGTGATTTTCGAAATAACTCGTTACCATAAAAACACCAAAGTGCTTAGAAAAGCTTCAAATCGCATTTGGAGACATTTTAGACCATTTTGTGATATTCAAAAAAACTCGTTACCATAAAAACACCAAAGTGCTTAGAATTGCTTCAAATCGCATTTGGAGACGTTTTAGACCATTTTGTGATTTTCTAAAAAAGTTGTTAACATAAAAACATCAAAGTGCTTAAAATCACATTAGAAACCGTTTTAGACCATTTTGAGCATTTCGATAAAACTTTTCACACAAAAACATAAAAGAGCACAAAATAGCTTAATATCGTATTTAAAAACGTTTTTGACCATTTTGAGCATTTCGACAAAAATTATTCACACAAAACAGCAAAGTGTACAGAATAGCTTCAAATCGCATTTGGAGACGTTTTAGACCATTTTGTGATTTTCGAAAAAACTTGTTAACATAAAAACACCAAAGTGCTTAGAAAAGCTTCAAATCGCATTTGGAGACATTTTAGACCATTTTGTGATATTCAAAAAAACTCGTTACCATAAAAACACCAAAGTGCTTAGAATTGCTTCAAATCGCATTTGGAGACGTTTTAGACCATTTTGTGATTTTCTAAAAAAGTTGTTAACATAAAAACATCAAAGTGCTTAAAATCACATTAGAAACCGTTTTAGACCATTTTGAGCATTTCGATAAAACTTTTCACACAAAAACATCAAAGAGCACAAAATAGCTTAATATCGTATTTAAAAACGTTTTTGACCATTTTGAGCATTTCGACAAAAATTATTCACACAATACAGCAAAGTGCTTAGAATAGCTTCAAATCGCATTTGGAGACGTTTTAGACCATTTTGTGACTTTCGAAAAAACTTGTTAACAAAAAAACATCAAAGTGTACAGAATAGCTTCAAATCGCATTTTGAGACATTTTAGACCCTTTTGTGATTTTCGAAAAAACTTGGTTACACAAAAACACCAAAGTGCTTAAAATAACTTCAAATCGCATTTGGAGACGTTTTAGACCAATTTGTGATTTTCGAAAAAACTTGTTAACATAAAAACACCAAAGTGTTTTGAATAGCTTCAAATCACATTTGGAGACGTTTTAGACCATTTTGTGATTTTCGAAAAAACTTGTTAACATAAAAACACCAAAGTGCTTAAAATCACATTAGAAACCGTTTTAGACCATTTTGAGCATTTCGATAAAACTTTTCACACAAAAACATCAAAGAGCACAAAATAGCTTAATATCGTATTTAAAAACGTTTTTGACCATTTTGAGCATTTCGACAAAAATTATTCTCACAAAACAGCAAAGTGTACAGAATAGCTTCAAATCGCATTTGGAGACGTTTTAGACCATTTTGTGATTTTCGAAAAAACTTGTTAACATAAAAAAACACCAAATTGCTTAGAATAGCTTAAAATCGCATTTGGAGACGTTTTACACCATTTTGTGATTTTCGAAAAAACTTGTTAACATAAAAACACCAAATTGCTTAGAATAGCTTCAAATCGCATTTGGAGACGTTTTACACCATTTTGTGATTTTCGAAAAAACTTGTTAACATAAAAACACCAAAGTGCTTAGAATAGCTTCAAATCGCATTTGGAGACGTTTTAGACCATTTTGTGACTTTCGAAAAAACTTGTTAACAAAAAAAACATCAAAGTGTACAGAATAGCTTCAAATCGCATTTTGAGACATTTTAGACCCTTTTGTGATTTTCGAAAAAACTTGGTTACACAAAAACACCAAAGTGCTTAAACTAGCTTCAAATCGCATTTGGAGACGTTTTAGACCAATTTGTGATTTTCGAAAAAACTTGTTAACATAAAAACACCAAAGTGTTTAGAATAGCTTCAAATCACATTTGGAGACGTTTTAGACCATTTTGTGATTTTCGAAAAAACTTGTTAACATAAAAACACCAAAGTGCTTAGAAAAGCTTCAAATCGCATTTGGAGACATTTTAGACCATTTTGTGATATTCAAAAAAACTCGTTACCATAAAAACACCAAAGTGCTTAGAATAGCTTCAAATCGCATTTGGAGACGTTTTACACCATTTTGTAATTTTCTAAAAAAGTTGTTAACATAAAAACATCAAAGTGCTTAAAATCACATTAGAAACCGTTTTAGACCATTTTGAGCATTTCGATAAAACTTTTCACACAAAAACATCAAAGAGCACAAAATAGCTTAATATAGTATTTAAAAACGTTTTTGACCATTTTGAGCATTTCAACAAAAATTATTCACACAAAACAGCAAAGTGTACAGAATAGCTTCAAATCGCATTTGGAGACGTTTTAGACCATTTTGTGATTTTCGAAAAAACTTGTTAACATAAAAACACCAAATTGCTTAGAATAGCTTAAAATCGTATTTGGAGAAGTTTTACACCATTTTGTGATTTTCGAAAAAACTTGTTAACATAAAAACACCAAAGTGCTTAGAATAGCTTCAAATCGCATTTGGAGACGTTTTACCCCATTTTGTGATTTTCGAAAAAACTTGTTAACATAAAAACACCAAAGTGCTTAGAATAGTTTCAAATCGCATTTGGAGACGTTTTAGACCATTTTGTGACTTTCGAAAAAACTTGTTAACAAAAAAACATCAAAGTGTACAGAATAGCTTCAAATCGCATTTGGAGACATTTTAGACCATTTTGTGATATTCAAAAAAACTCGTTACCATAAAAACACCAAAGTGCTTAGAATTGCTTCAAATCGCATTTGGAGACGTTTTAGACCATTTTGTGATTTTCTAAAAAAGTTGTTAACATAAAAACATCAAAGTGCTTAAAATCACATTAGAAACCGTTTTAGACCATTTTGAGCATTTCGATAAAACTTTTCACACAAAAACATCAAAGAGCACAAAATAGCTTAATATCGTATTTAAAAACGTTTTTGACCATTTTGAGCATTTCGACAAAAATTATTCACACAAAACAGCAAAGTGTACAGAATAGCTTCAAATCGCATTTGGAGACGTTTTAGACCATTTTGTGATTTTCGAAAAAACTTGTTAACATAAAAACACCAAAGTGCTTAGAATAGCTTCAAATCGCATTTGTAGACGTTTTAGACCATTTTGTGATTTTCGAAAAAACTTGTTAACATAAAAACACCAAAGTGCTTAGAATACCTTAAAATCTCATTTGGAGACGTTTTATACCATTTTGTGATTTTCGAAAAAACTTGTTAACATAAAAACACCAAAGTGCTTAGAATAGCTTCAAATCGCATTTGTAGACGTTTTAGACCATTTTGTGATTTTCGAAAAAACTTGTTAACATAAAAACACCAAAGTGCTTAGAATACCTTAAAATCGCATTTGGAGAGGTTTTATACCATTTTGTGATTTTCGAAAAAACTTGTTAACATAAAAACACCAAAGTGCTTAGAATTGCTTCAAATCGCATTTGGAGACGTTTTAGACCATTTTGTGATTTTCTAAAAAAGTTGTTAACATAAAAACATCAAAGTTCTTAAAATCATTTCATTAGAAACCGTTTTAGACCATTTTGAGCATTTCGATAAAACTTTTCACACAAAAACATCAAAGAACACAAAATAGCTTAATATAGTATTTAAAAACGTTTTTGACCATTTTGAGCATTTTGACAAAATTATTCACACAAAACAGCAAAGTGTACAGAATAGCTTCAAATCGCATTTGGAGACGTTTTAGACCATTTTGTGATTTTCGAAAAAACTTGTAAACATAAAAACACCAAAGTGCTTAGAAAATCTTCAAATCGCATTTGGAGACGTTTTATACCATTTTGTAATTTTCGAAAAAACTTGTTAACATAAAAACACCAAAGTGCTTAGAATTGCTTCAAATCGTATTTGGAGACGTTTTATACCATTTTGTGATTTTCGAAAAAACTTGTTAACATAAAAACACCAAATTGCTTAGAATAGCTTAAAATCGTATTTGGAGAAGTTTTACACCATTTTGTGATTTTCGAAAAAACTTGTTAACATAAAAACACCAAAGTGCTTAGAATAGCTTCAAATCGCATTTGGAGACGTTTTAGACCATTTTGTGATTTTCGAAAAAACTTGTTAACATAAAAACACCAAAGTGCTTAGAATACCTTAAAATCGCATTTGGAGACATTTTAGACCATTTTGTGATTTTCGAAAAAACTTGTTAACATAAAAACACAAAAGTGCTTAGAATAGCTTCAAATCGCATTTGGAGACGTTTTAGACCATTTTGTGATTTTCGAAAAAACTTGTTAACATAAAAACACGAAATTGCTTAGAATAGCTTCAAATCGCATTTGGAGACGTTTTACACCATTTTGTAATTTTCTAAAAAAGTTGTTAACATAAAAACATCAAAGTGCTTAAAATCACATTAGAAACCGTTTTAGACCATTTTGAGCATTTCGATAAAACTTTTCACACAAAAACATCAAAGAGCACAAAATAGCTTAATATCGTATTTAAAAACGTTTTTGACCATTTTGAGCATTTCGACAAAAATTATTCTCACAAAACAGCAAAGTGTACAGAATAGCTTCAAATCGCATTTGGAGACGTTTTAGACCATTTTGTGATTTTCGAAAAAACTTGTTAACATAAAAACACCAAATTGCTTAGAATAGCTTAAAATCGCATTTGGAGACGTTTTACACCATTTTGTGATTTTCGAAAAAACTTGTTAACATAAAAACACCAAAGTGCTTAGAATAGCTTCAAATCGCATTTGGAGACGTTTTACACCATTTTGTGATTTTCGATAAAACTTGTTAACATAAAAACACCAAAGTGCTTAGAATAGCTTCAAATCGCATTTGGAGACTTTTTAGACCATTTTGAGACTTTCGAAAAAACTTGTTAACAAAAAAACATCAAAGTGTACAGAATAGCTTCAAATCGCATTTTGAGACATTTTAGACCCTTTTGTGATTTTCGAAAAAACTTGGTTACACAAAAACACCAAAGTGCTTAAAATAGCTTCAAATCGCATTTGGAGACGTTTTAGACCAATTTGTGATTTTCGAAAAAACTTGTTAACATAAAAACACCAAAGTGTTTAGAATAGCTTCAAATCACATTTGGAGACGTTTTAGACCATTTTGTGATTTTCGAAAAAACTTGTTAACATAAAAACACCAAAGTGCTTAAAATCACATTAGAAACCGTTTTAGACCATTTTGAGCATTTCGATAAAACTTTTCACACAAAAACATCAAAGAGCACAAAATAGCTTAATATCGTATTTAAAAACGTTTTTGACCATTTTGAGCATTTCAACAAAAATTATTCACACAAAACAGCAAAGTGTACAGAATAGCTTCAAATCGCATTTGGAGACGTTTTAGACCATTTTGTGATTTTCGAAAAAACTTGTTAACATAAAAACACCAAAGTGCTTAGAATTGCTTCAAATTGCATTTGGAGACGTTTTAGACCATTTTGTAATTTTCTAAAAAAGTTGTTAACATAAAAACATCAAAGTGCTTAAAATCACATTAGAAACCGTTTTAGACCATTTTGAGCATTTCGAAAAAACTTTTCACACAAAAACATCAAAGAACACAAAATAGCTTAATATAGTATTTAAAAACGTTTTTGACCATTTTGAGCATTTTGACAAAAATTATTCACACAAAACAGCAAAGTGTACAGAATAGCTTCAAATCGCATTTTGAGACATTTTAGACCATTTTGTGATTTTCGAAAAAACTTGTTAACATAAAAACACAAAAGTGCTTAGAATAGCTTCAAATCGCATTTGGAGACGTTTTAGACCATTTTGTGATTTTCGAAAAAACTTGTTAACATAAAAACACAAAATTGCTTAGAATAGCTTCAAATCGCATTTGGAGATGTTTTACACCATTTTGTGATTTTCGAAAAAACTTGTTAACATAAAAACACCAAAGTGCTTAGAATAGCTTCAAATCGCATTTGGAGACGTTTTAGACCATTTTGTGATTTTCGAAAAAACTTGTTAACATAAAAACACCAAAGTGCTTAGAATAGCTTCAAATCGTATTTGGAGCCGTTTTAGACCATTTTGTGATTTTCGAAAAAACTTGTAAACATAAAAACACCAAAGTGCTTAGAAAAGCTTCAAATCGCATTTGGAGACGTTTTAGACCATTTTGTGATATTCAAAAAAACTCGTTACCATAAAAACACCAAAGTGCTTAGAATTGCTTCAAATCGCATTTGGAGACGTTTTAGACCATTTTGTGATTTTCTAAAAAAGTTGTTAACATAAAAACATCAAAGTGCTTAAAATCACATTAGAAACCGTTTTAGACCATTTTGAGCATTTCGATAAAACTTTTCACACAAAAACATCAAAGAACACAAAATAGCTTAATATAGTATTTAAAAACGTTTTTGACCATTTTGAGCATTTCAACAAAAATTATTCACACAAAACAGCAAAGTGTACAGAATAGCTTCAAATCGCATTTGGAGACGTTTTAGACCATTTTGTGATTTTCGAAAAAACTTGTTAACATAAAAACACCAAATTGCTTAGAATAGCTTAAAATCGTATTTGGAGAAGTTTTACACCATTTTGTGATTTTCGAAAAAACTTGTTAACATAAAAACACCAAAGTGCTTAGAATAGCTTCAAATCGCATTTGGAGACGTTTTACACCATTTTGTGATTTTCGAAAAAACTTGTTAACATAAAAACACCAAAGTGCTTAGAATAGCTTCAAATCGCATTTGGAGACATTTTAGACCATTTTGTGATATTCAAAAAAACTCGTTACCATAAAAACACCAAAGTGCTTAGAATTGCTTCAAATCGCATTTGGAGACGTTTTAGACCATTTTGTGATTTTCTAAAAAAGTTGTTAACATAAAAACATCAAAGTGTACAGAATAGCTTCAAATCGCATTTTGAGACATTTTAGACCCTTTTGTGATTTTCGAAAAAACTTGGTTACACAAAAACACCAAAGTGCTTAAAATAGCTTCAAATCGCATTTGGAGACGTTTTAGACCAATTTGTGATTTTCGAAAAAACTTGTTAACATAAAAACACCAAAGTGTTTAGAATAGCTTCAAATCACATTTGGAGACGTTTTAGACCATTTTGTGATTTTCGAAAAAACTTGTTAACATAAAAACACCAAAGTGCTTAGAAAAGCTTCAAATCGCATTTGGAGACATTTTAGACCATTTTGTGATTTTCGAAAAAACTTGTTAACATAAAAACACCAAAGTGCTTAAAATCACATTAGAAACCGTTTTAGACCATTTTGAGCATTTCGATAAAACTTTTCACACAAAAACATCAAAGAGCACAAAATAGCTTAATATCGTATTTAAAAACGTTTTTGACCATTTTGAGCATTTCAACAAAAATTATTCACACAAAACAGCAAAGTGTACAGAATAGCTTCAAATAGCATTTGGAGACGTTTTAGACCATTTTGTGATTTTCGAAAAAACTTGTTAACATAAAAACACCAAAGTGCTTAGAATTGCTTCAAATTGCATTTGGAGACGTTTTAGACCATTTTGTAATTTTCTAAAAAAGTTGTTAACATAAAAACATCAAAGTGCTTAAAATCACATTAGAAACCGTTTTAGACCATTTTGAGCATTTCGAAAAAACTTTTCACACAAAAACATCAAAGAACACAAAATAGCTTAATATAGTATTTAAAAACGTTTTTGACCATTTTGAGCATTTTGACAAAAATTATTCACACAAAACAGCAAAGTGTACAGAATAGCTTCAAATCGCATTTGGAGACATTTTAGACCATTTTGTGATTTTCGAAAAAACTTGTTAACATAAAAACACAAAAGTGCTTAGAATAGCTTAAAATCGCATTTGGAGACGTTTTACACCATTTTGTGATTTTCGAAAAAACTTGTTAACATAAAAACACAAAATTGCTTAGAATAGCTTCAAATCGCATTTGGAGACATTCTACACCATTTTGTGATTTTCGAAAAAACTTGTTAACATAAAAACACCAAAGTGCTTAGAATAGCTTCAAATCGCATTTGGAGACGTTTTAGACCATTTTGTGATTTTCGAAAAAACTTGTTAACATAAAAACACCAAAGTGCTTAGAATAGCTTCAAATCGTATTTGGAGCCGTTTTAGACCATTTTGTGATTTTCGAAAAAACTTGTAAACATAAAAACACCAAAGTGCTTAGAAAAGCTTCAAATCGCATTTGGAGACGTTTTAGACCATTTTGTGATATTCAAAAAAACTCGTTACCATAAAAACACCAAAGTGCTTAGAATTGCTTCAAATCGCATTTGGAGACGTTTTAGACCATTTTGTGATTTTCTAAAAAAGTTGTTAACATAAAAACATCAAAGTGCTTAAAATCACATTAGAAACCGTTTTAGACCATTTTGAGCATTTCGATAAAACTTTTCACACAAAAACATCAAAGAGCACAAAATAGCTTAATATCGTATTTAAAAACGTTTTTGACCATTTTGAGCATTTCGACAAAAATTATTCACACAAAACAGCAAAGTGTACAGAATAGCTTCAAATCGCATTTGGAGACGTTTTAGACCATTTTGTGATTTTCGAAAAAACTTGTTAACATAAAAACACCAAAGTGCTTAGAAAAGCTTCAAATCGCATTTGGAGACATTTTAGACCATTTTGTGATATTCAAAAAAACTCGTTACCATAAAAACACCAAAGTGCTTAGAATTGCTTCAAATCGCATTTGGAGACGTTTTAGACCATTTTGTGATTTTCTAAAAAAGTTGTTAACATAAAAACATCAAAGTGTACAGAATAGCTTCAAATCGCATTTTGAGACATTTTAGACCCTTTTGTGATTTTCGAAAAAACTTGGTTACACAAAAACACCAAAGTGCTTAAAATAGCTTCAAATCGCATTTGGAGACGTTTTAGACCAATTTGTGATTTTCGAAAAAACTTGTTAACATAAAAACACCAAAGTGTTTAGAATAGCTTCAAATCACATTTGGAGACGTTTTAGACCATTTTGTGATTTTCGAAAAAACTTGTTAACATAAAAACACCAAAGTGCTTAGAATACCTTAAAATCGCATTTGGAGACGTTTTATACCACTTTGTGATTTTCGAAAAAACTTGTTAACATAAAAACACCAAAGTGCTTAGAATATCTTCAAATCGCATTTGGAGACGTTGTAGACCATTTTGTGATTTTCGAAAAAACGTGTTAACATAAAAACACCAAAGTGCTTAGAATTGCTTCAAATCGCATTTGGAGACGTTTTAGACCATTTTGTGATTTTCTAAAAAAGTTTTTAACATAAAAACATCAAAGTTCTTAAAATCACATTAGAAACCGTTTTAGACCATTTTGAGCATTTCGATAAAATTTTTCACATAAAAACATCAAAGAACACAAAATAGCTTAATATAGTATTTAAAAACGTTTTTGACCATTTTGAGCATTTTGACAAAAATTATTCACACAAAACAGCAAAGTGTACAGAATAGCTTCAAATCGCATTTGGAGACGTTTTAGACCATTTTGTGATTTTCGAAAAAACTTGTAAACATAAAAACACAAAAGTGCTTAGAAAAGCTTCAAATCGCATTTGGAGACATTTTAGACCATTTTGTGATTTTCGAAAAAACTTGTTAACATAAAAACACAAAAGTGCTTAGAATAGCTTCAAATCGCATTTGGAGACGTTTTAGACCATTTTGTGATTTTCGAAAAAACTTGTTAACATAAAAACACCAAATTGCTTAGAATAGCTTCAAATCGCATTTGGAGACGTTTTACACCATTTTGTAATTTTCTAAAAAAGTTGTTAACATAAAAACATCAAAGTGCTTAAAATCACATTAGAAACCGTTTTAGACCATTTTGAGCATTTCGATAAAACTTTTCACACAAAAACATCAAAGAGCACAAAATAGCTTAATATAGTATTTAAAAACGTTTTTGACCATTTTGAGCATTTTGACAAAAATTATTCACACAAAACAGCAAAGTGTACAGAATAGCTTCAAATCGCATTTGGAGACGTTTTAGACCATTTTGTGATTTTCGAAATAACTCGTTACCATAAAAACACCAAAGTGCTTAGAAAAGCTTCAAATCGCATTTGGAGACATTTTAGACCATTTTGTGATATTCAAAAAAACTCGTTACCATAAAAACACCAAAGTGCTTAGAATTGCTTCAAATCGCATTTGGAGACGTTTTAGACCATTTTGTGATTTTCTAAAAAAGTTGTTAACATAAAAACATCAAAGTGCTTAAAATCACATTAGAAACCGTTTTAGACCATTTTGAGCATTTCGATAAAACTTTTCACACAAAAACATAAAAGAGCACAAAATAGCTTAATATCGTATTTAAAAACGTTTTTGACCATTTTGAGCATTTCGACAAAAATTATTCACACAAAACAGCAAAGTGTACAGAATAGCTTCAAATCGCATTTGGAGACGTTTTAGACCATTTTGTGATTTTCGAAAAAACTTGTTAACATAAAAACACCAAAGTGCTTAGAAAAGCTTCAAATCGCATTTGGAGACATTTTAGACCATTTTGTGATATTCAAAAAAACTCGTTACCATAAAAACACCAAAGTGCTTAGAATTGCTTCAAATCGCATTTGGAAACGTTTTAGACCATTTTGTGATTTTCTAAAAAAGTTGTTAACATAAAAACATCAAAGTGCTTAAAATCACATTAGAAACCGTTTTAGACCATTTTGAGCATTTCGATAAAACTTTTCACACAAAAACATCAAAGAGCACAAAATAGCTTAATATCGTATTTAAAAACGTTTTTGACCATTTTGAGCATTTCGACAAAAATTATTCACACAATACAGCAAAGTGCTTAGAATAGCTTCAAATCGCATTTGGAGACGTTTTAGACCATTTTGTGACTTTCGAAAAAACTTGTTAACAAAAAAACATCAAAGTGTACAGAATAGCTTCAAATCGCATTTTGAGACATTTTAGACCCTTTTGTGATTTTCGAAAAAACTTGGTTACACAAAAACACCAAAGTGCTTAAAATAGCTTCAAATCGCATTTGGAGACGTTTTAGACCAATTTGTGATTTTCGAAAAAACTTGTTAACATAAAAACACCAAAGTGTTTTGAATAGCTTCAAATCACATTTGGAGACGTTTTAGACCATTTTGTGATTTTCGAAAAAACTTGTTAACATAAAAACACCAAAGTGCTTAAAATCACATTAGAAACCGTTTTAGACCATTTTGAGCATTTCGATAAAACTTTTCACACAAAAACATCAAAGAGCACAAAATAGCTTAATATCGTATTTAAAAACGTTTTTGACCATTTTGAGCATTTCGACAAAAATTATTCTCACAAAACAGCAAAGTGTACAGAATAGCTTCAAATCGCATTTGGAGACGTTTTAGACCATTTTGTGATTTTCGAAAAAACTTGTTAACATAAAAAAACACCAAATTGCTTAGAATAGCTTAAAATCGCATTTGGAGACGTTTTACACCATTTTGTGATTTTCGAAAAAACTTGTTAACATAAAAACACCAAATTGCTTAGAATAGCTTCAAATCGCATTTGGAGACGTTTTACACCATTTTGTGATTTTCGAAAAAACTTGTTAACATAAAAACACCAAAGTGCTTAGAATAGCTTCAAATCGCATTTGGAGACGTTTTAGACCATTTTGTGACTTTCGAAAAAACTTGTTAACAAAAAAAACATCAAAGTGTACAGAATAGCTTCAAATCGCATTTTGAGACATTTTAGACCCTTTTGTGATTTTCGAAAAAACTTGGTTACACAAAAACACCAAAGTGCTTAAACTAGCTTCAAATCGCATTTGGAGACGTTTTAGACCAATTTGTGATTTTCGAAAAAACTTGTTAACATAAAAACACCAAAGTGTTTAGAATAGCTTCAAATCACATTTGGAGACGTTTTAGTCCATTTTGTGATTTTCGAAAAAACTTGTTAACATAAAAACACCAAAGTGCTTAGAAAAGCTTCAAATCGCATTTGGAGACATTTTAGACCATTTTGTGATATTCAAAAAAACTCGTTACCATAAAAACACCAAAGTGCTTAGAATAGCTTCAAATCGCATTTGGAGACGTTTTACACCATTTTGTAATTTTCTAAAAAAGTTGTTAACATAAAAACATCAAAGTGCTTAAAATCACATTAGAAACCGTTTTAGACCATTTTGAGCATTTCGAAAAAACTTTTCACACAAAAACATCAAAGAGCACAAAATAGCTTAATATAGTATTTAAAAACGTTTTTGACCATTTTGAGCATTTCAACAAAAATTATTCACACAAAACAGCAAAGTGTACAGAATAGCTTCAAATCGCATTTGGAGACGTTTTAGACCATTTTGTGATTTTCGAAAAAACTTGTTAACATAAAAACACCAAATTGCTTAGAATAGCTTAAAATCGTATTTGGAGAAGTTTTACACCATTTTGTGATTTTCGAAAAAACTTGTTAACATAAAAACACCAAAGTGCTTAGAATAGCTTCAAATCGCATTTGGAGACGTTTTACCCCATTTTGTGATTTTCGAAAAAACTTGTTAACATAAAAACACCAAAGTGCTTAGAATAGTTTCAAATCGCATTTGGAGACGTTTTAGACCATTTTGTGACTTTCGAAAAAACTTGTTAACAAAAAAACATCAAAGTGTACAGAATAGCTTCAAATCGCATTTGGAGACATTTTAGACCATTTTGTGATATTCAAAAAAACTCGTTACCATAAAAACACCAAAGTGCTTAGAATTGCTTCAAATCGCATTTGGAGACGTTTTAGACCATTTTGTGATTTTCTAAAAAAGTTGTTAACATAAAAACATCAAAGTGCTTAAAATCACATTAGAAACCGTTTTAGACCATTTTGAGCATTTCGATAAAACTTTTCACACAAAAACATCAAAGAGCACAAAATAGCTTAATATCGTATTTAAAAACGTTTTTGACCATTTTGAGCATTTCGACAAAAATTATTCACACAAAACAGCAAAGTGTACAGAATAGCTTCAAATCGCATTTGGAGACGTTTTAGACCATTTTGTGATTTTCGAAAAAACTTGTTAACATAAAAACACCAAAGTGCTTAGAATAGCTTCAAATCGCATTTGTAGACGTTTTAGACCATTTTGTGATTTTCGAAAAAACTTGTTAACATAAAAACACCAAAGTGCTTAGAATACCTTAAAATCTCATTTGGAGACGTTTTATACCATTTTGTGATTTTCGAAAAAACTTGTTAACATAAAAACACCAAAGTGCTTAGAATAGCTTCAAATCGCATTTGTAGACGTTTTAGACCATTTTGTGATTTTCGAAAAAACTTGTTAACATAAAAACACCAAAGTGCTTAGAATACCTTAAAATCGCATTTGGAGAGGTTTTATACCATTTTGTGATTTTCGAAAAAACTTGTTAACATAAAAACACCAAAGTGCTTAGAATTGCTTCAAATCGCATTTGGAGACGTTTTAGACCATTTTGTGATTTTCTAAAAAAGTTGTTAACATAAAAACATCAAAGTTCTTAAAATCATTTCATTAGAAACCGTTTTAGACCATTTTGAGCATTTCGATAAAACTTTTCACACAAAAACATCAAAGAACACAAAATAGCTTAATATAGTATTTAAAAACGTTTTTGACCATTTTGAGCATTTTGACAAAATTATTCACACAAAACAGCAAAGTGTACAGAATAGCTTCAAATCGCATTTGGAGACGTTTTAGACCATTTTGTGATTTTCGAAAAAACTTGTAAACATAAAAACACCAAAGTGCTTAGAAAATCTTCAAATCGCATTTGGAGACGTTTTATACCATTTTGTAATTTTCGAAAAAACTTGTTAACATAAAAACACCAAAGTGCTTAGAATTGCTTCAAATCGTATTTGGAGACGTTTTATACCATTTTGTGATTTTCGAAAAAACTTGTTAACATAAAAACACCAAATTGCTTAGAATAGCTTAAAATCGTATTTGGAGAAGTTTTACACCATTTTGTGATTTTCGAAAAAACTTGTTAACATAAAAACACCAAAGTGCTTAGAATAGCTTCAAATCGCATTTGGAGACGTTTTAGACCATTTTGTGATTTTCGAAAAAACTTGTTAACATAAAAACACCAAAGTGCTTAGAATACCTTAAAATCGCATTTGGAGACATTTTAGACCATTTTGTGATTTTCGAAAAAACTTGTTAACATAAAAACACAAAAGTGCTTAGAATAGCTTCAAATCGCATTTGGAGACGTTTTAGACCATTTTGTGATTTTCGAAAAAACTTGTTAACATAAAAACACGAAATTGCTTAGAATAGCTTCAAATCGCATTTGGAGACGTTTTACACCATTTTGTAATTTTCTAAAAAAGTTGTTAACATAAAAACATCAAAGTGCTTAAAATCACATTAGAAACCGTTTTAGACCATTTTGAGCATTTCGATAAAACTTTTCACACAAAAACATCAAAGAGCACAAAATAGCTTAATATCGTATTTAAAAACGTTTTTGACCATTTTGAGCATTTCGACAAAAATTATTCTCACAAAACAGCAAAGTGTACAGAATAGCTTCAAATCGCATTTGGAGATGTTTTAGACCATTTTGTGATTTTCGAAAAAACTTGTTAACATAAAAACACCAAATTGCTTAGAATAGCTTAAAATCGCATTTGGAGACGTTTTACACCATTTTGTGATTTTCGAAAAAACTTGTTAACATAAAAACACCAAAGTGCTTAGAATAGCTTCAAATCGCATTTGGAGACGTTTTACACCATTTTGTGATTTTCGATAAAACTTGTTAACATAAAAACACCAAAGTGCTTAGAATAGCTTCAAATCGCATTTGGAGACTTTTTAGACCATTTTGAGACTTTCGAAAAAACTTGTTAACAAAAAAACATCAAAGTGTACAGAATAGCTTCAAATCGCATTTTGAGACATTTTAGACCCTTTTGTGATTTTCGAAAAAACTTGGTTACACAAAAACACCAAAGTGCTTAAAATAGCTTCAAATCGCATGTGGAGACGTTTTAGACAAATTTGTGATTTTCGAAAAAACTTGTTAACATAAAAACACCAAAGTGTTTAGAATAGCTTCAAATCACATTTGGAGACGTTTTAGACCATTTTGTGATTTTCGAAAAAACTTGTTAACATAAAAACACCAAAGTGCTTAAAATCACATTAGAAACCGTTTTAGACCATTTTGAGCATTTCGATAAAACTTTTCACACAAAAACATCAAAGAGCACAAAATAGCTTAATATCGTATTTAAAAACGTTTTTGACCATTTTGAGCATTTCAACAAAAATTATTCACACAAAACAGCAAAGTGTACAGAATAGCTTCAAATCGCATTTGGAGACGTTTTAGACCATTTTGTGATTTTCGAAAAAACTTGTTAACATAAAAACACCAAAGTGCTTAGAATTGCTTCAAATTGCATTTGGAGACGTTTTAGACCATTTTGTAATTTTCTAAAAAAGTTGTTAACATAAAAACATCAAAGTGCTTAAAATCACATTAGAAACCGTTTTAGACCATTTTGAGCATTTCGAAAAAACTTTTCACACAAAAACATCAAAGAACACAAAATAGCTTAATATAGTATTTAAAAACGTTTTTGACCATTTTGAGCATTTTGACAAAAATTATTCACACAAAACAGCAAAGTGTACAGAATAGCTTCAAATCGCATTTTGAGACATTTTAGACCATTTTGTGATTTTCGAAAAAACTTGTTAACATAAAAACACAAAAGTGCTTAGAATAGCTTCAAATCGCATTTGGAGACGTTTTAGACCATTTTGTGATTTTCGAAAAAACTTGTTAACATAAAAACACAAAATTGCTTAGAATAGCTTCAAATCGCATTTGGAGACGTTTTACACCATTTTGTGATTTTCGAAAAAACTTGTTAACATAAAAACACCAAAGTGCTTAGAATAGCTTCAAATCGCATTTGGAGACGTTTTAGACCATTTTGTGATTTTCGAAAAAACTTGTTAACATAAAAACACCAAAGTGCTTAGAATAGCTTCAAATCGTATTTGGAGCCGTTTTAGACCATTTTGTGATTTTCGAAAAAACTTGTAAACATAAAAACACCAAAGTGCTTAGAAAAGCTTCAAATCGCATTTGGAGACGTTTTAGACCATTTTGTGATATTCAAAAAAACTCGTTACCATAAAGACACCAAAGTGCTTAGAATTGCTTCAAATCGCATTTGGAGACGTTTTAGACCATTTTGTGATTTTCTAAAAAAGTTGTTAACATAAAAACATCAAAGTGCTTAAAATCACATTAGAAACCGTTTTAGACCATTTTGAGCATTTCGATAAAACTTTTCACACAAAAACATCAAAGAACACAAAATAGCTTAATATAGTATTTAAAAACGTTTTTGACCATTTTGAGCATTTCAACAAAAATTATTCACACAAAACAGCAAAGTGTACAGAATAGCTTCAAATCGCATTTGGAGACGTTTTAGACCATTTTGTGATTTTCGAAAAAACTTGTTAACATAAAAACACCAAATTGCTTAGAATAGCTTAAAATCGTATTTGGAGAAGTTTTACACCATTTTGTGATTTTCGAAAAAACTTGTTAACATAAAAACACCAAAGTGCTTAGAATAGCTTCAAATCGCATTTGGAGACGTTTTACACCATTTTGTGATTTTCGAAAAAACTTGTTAACATAAAAACACCAAAGTGCTTAGAATAGCTTCAAATCGCATTTGGAGACATTTTAGACCATTTTGTGATATTCAAAAAAACTCGTTACCATAAAAACACCAAAGTGCTTAGAATTGCTTCAAATCGCATTTGGAGACGTTTTAGACCATTTTGTGATTTTCTAAAAAAGTTGTTAACATAAAAACATCAAAGTGTACAGAATAGCTTCAAATCGCATTTTGAGACATTTTAGACCCTTTTGTGATTTTCGAAAAAACTTGGTTACACAAAAACACCAAAGTGCTTAAAATAGCTTCAAATCGCATTTGGAGACGTTTTAGACCAATTTGTGATTTTCGAAAAAACTTGTTAACATAAAAACACCAAAGTGTTTAGAATAGCTTCAAATCACATTTGGAGACGTTTTAGACCATTTTGTGATTTTCGAAAAAACTTGTTAACATAAAAACACCAAAGTGCTTAGAAAAGCTTCAAATCGCATTTGGAGACATTTTAGACCATTTTGTGATTTTCGAAAAAACTTGTTAACATAAAAACACCAAAGTGCTTAAAATCACATTAGAAACCGTTTTAGACCATTTTGAGCATTTCGATAAAACTTTTCACACAAAAACATCAAAGAGCACAAAATAGCTTAATATCGTATTTAAAAACGTTTTTGACCATTTTGAGCATTTCAACAAAAATTATTCACACAAAACAGCAAAGTGTACAGAATAGCTTCAAATAGCATTTGGAGACGTTTTAGACCATTTTGTGATTTTCGAAAAAACTTGTTAACATAAAAACACCAAAGTGCTTAGAATTGCTTCAAATTGCATTTGGAGCCGTTTTAGACCATTTTGTAATTTTCTAAAAAAGTTGTTAACATAAAAACATCAAAGTGCTTAGAAAAGCTTCAAATCGCATTTGGAGACGTTTTAGACCATTTTGTGATATTCAAAAAAACTCGTTACCATAAAGACACCAAAGTGCTTAGAATTGCTTCAAATCGCATTTGGAGACGTTTTAGACCATTTTGTGATTTTCTAAAAAAGTTGTTAACATAAAAACATCAAAGTGCTTAAAATCACATTAGAAACCGTTTTAGACCATTTTGAGCATTTCGATAAAACTTTTCACACAAAAACATCAAAGAACACAAAATAGCTTAATATAGTATTTAAAAACGTTTTTGACCATTTTGAGCATTTCAACAAAAATTATTCACACAAAACAGCAAAGTGTACAGAATAGCTTCAAATCGCATTTGGAGACGTTTTAGACCATTTTGTGATTTTCGAAAAAACTTGTTAACATAAAAACACCAAATTGCTTAGAATAGCTTAAAATCGTATTTGGAGAAGTTTTACACCATTTTGTGATTTTCGAAAAAACTTGTTAACATAAAAACACCAAAGTGCTTAGAATAGCTTCAAATCGCATTTGGAGACGTTTTACACCATTTTGTGATTTTCGAAAAAACTTGTTAACATAAAAACACCAAAGTGCTTAGAATAGCTTCAAATCGCATTTGGAGACATTTTAGACCATTTTGTGATATTCAAAAAAACTCGTTACCATAAAAACACCAAAGTGCTTAGAATTGCTTCAAATCGCATTTGGAGACGTTTTAGACCATTTTGTGATTTTCTAAAAAAGTTGTTAACATAAAAACATCAAAGTGTACAGAATAGCTTCAAATCGCATTTTGAGACATTTTAGACCCTTTTGTGATTTTCGAAAAAACTTGGTTACACAAAAACACCAAAGTGCTTAAAATAGCTTCAAATCGCATTTGGAGACGTTTTAGACCAATTTGTGATTTTCGAAAAAACTTGTTAACATAAAAACACCAAAGTGTTTAGAATAGCTTCAAATCACATTTGGAGACGTTTTAGACCATTTTGTGATTTTCGAAAAAACTTGTTAACATAAAAACACCAAAGTGCTTAGAAAAGCTTCAAATCGCATTTGGAGACATTTTAGACCATTTTGTGATTTTCGAAAAAACTTGTTAACATAAAAACACCAAAGTGCTTAAAATCACATTAGAAACCGTTTTAGACCATTTTGAGCATTTCGATAAAACTTTTCACACAAAAACATCAAAGAGCACAAAATAGCTTAATATCGTATTTAAAAACGTTTTTGACCATTTTGAGCATTTCAACAAAAATTATTCACACAAAACAGCAAAGTGTACAGAATAGCTTCAAATAGCATTTGGAGACGTTTTAGACCATTTTGTGATTTTCGAAAAAACTTGTTAACATAAAAACACCAAAGTGCTTAGAATAGCTTCAAATCGCATTTGGAGACGTTTTACACCATTTTGTGATTTTCGATAAAACTTGTTAACATAAAAACACCAAAGTGCTTAGAATAGCTTCAAATCGCATTTGGAGACTTTTTAGACCATTTTGAGACTTTCGAAAAAACTTGTTAACAAAAAAACATCAAAGTGTACAGAATAGCTTCAAATCGCATTTTGAGACATTTTAGACCCTTTTGTGATTTTCGAAAAAACTTGGTTACACAAAAACACCAAAGTGCTTAAAATAGCTTCAAATCGCATGTGGAGACGTTTTAGACAAATTTGTGATTTTCGAAAAAACTTGTTAACATAAAAACACCAAAGTGTTTAGAATAGCTTCAAATCACATTTGGAGACGTTTTAGACCATTTTGTGATTTTCGAAAAAACTTGTTAACATAAAAACACCAAAGTGCTTAAAATCACATTAGAAACCGTTTTAGACCATTTTGAGCATTTCGATAAAACTTTTCACACAAAAACATCAAAGAGCACAAAATAGCTTAATATCGTATTTAAAAACGTTTTTGACCATTTTGAGCATTTCAACAAAAATTATTCACACAAAACAGCAAAGTGTACAGAATAGCTTCAAATCGCATTTGGAGACGTTTTAGACCATTTTGTGATTTTCGAAAAAACTTGTTAACATAAAAACACCAAAGTGCTTAGAATTGCTTCAAATTGCATTTGGAGACGTTTTAGACCATTTTGTAATTTTCTAAAAAAGTTGTTAACATAAAAACATCAAAGTGCTTAAAATCACATTAGAAACCGTTTTAGACCATTTTGAGCATTTCGAAAAAACTTTTCACACAAAAACATCAAAGAACACAAAATAGCTTAATATAGTATTTAAAAACGTTTTTGACCATTTTGAGCATTTTGACAAAAATTATTCACACAAAACAGCAAAGTGTACAGAATAGCTTCAAATCGCATTTTGAGACATTTTAGACCATTTTGTGATTTTCGAAAAAACTTGTTAACATAAAAACACAAAAGTGCTTAGAATAGCTTCAAATCGCATTTGGAGACGTTTTAGACCATTTTGTGATTTTCGAAAAAACTTGTTAACATAAAAACACAAAATTGCTTAGAATAGCTTCAAATCGCATTTGGAGACGTTTTACACCATTTTGTGATTTTCGAAAAAACTTGTTAACATAAAAACACCAAAGTGCTTAGAATAGCTTCAAATCGCATTTGGAGACGTTTTAGACCATTTTGTGATTTTCGAAAAAACTTGTTAACATAAAAACACCAAAGTGCTTAGAATAGCTTCAAATCGTATTTGGAGCCGTTTTAGACCATTTTGTGATTTTCGAAAAAACTTGTAAACATAAAAACACCAAAGTGCTTAGAAAAGCTTCAAATCGCATTTGGAGACGTTTTAGACCATTTTGTGATATTCAAAAAAACTCGTTACCATAAAGACACCAAAGTGCTTAGAATTGCTTCAAATCGCATTTGGAGACGTTTTAGACCATTTTGTGATTTTCTAAAAAAGTTGTTAACATAAAAACATCAAAGTGCTTAAAATCACATTAGAAACCGTTTTAGACCATTTTGAGCATTTCGATAAAACTTTTCACACAAAAACATCAAAGAACACAAAATAGCTTAATATAGTATTTAAAAACGTTTTTGACCATTTTGAGCATTTCAACAAAAATTATTCACACAAAACAGCAAAGTGTACAGAATAGCTTCAAATCGCATTTGGAGACGTTTTAGACCATTTTGTGATTTTCGAAAAAACTTGTTAACATAAAAACACCAAATTGCTTAGAATAGCTTAAAATCGTATTTGGAGAAGTTTTACACCATTTTGTGATTTTCGAAAAAACTTGTTAACATAAAAACACCAAAGTGCTTAGAATAGCTTCAAATCGCATTTGGAGACGTTTTACACCATTTTGTGATTTTCGAAAAAACTTGTTAACATAAAAACACCAAAGTGCTTAGAATAGCTTCAAATCGCATTTGGAGACATTTTAGACCATTTTGTGATATTCAAAAAAACTCGTTACCATAAAAACACCAAAGTGCTTAGAATTGCTTCAAATCGCATTTGGAGACGTTTTAGACCATTTTGTGATTTTCTAAAAAAGTTGTTAACATAAAAACATCAAAGTGTACAGAATAGCTTCAAATCGCATTTTGAGACATTTTAGACCCTTTTGTGATTTTCGAAAAAACTTGGTTACACAAAAACACCAAAGTGCTTAAAATAGCTTCAAATCGCATTTGGAGACGTTTTAGACCAATTTGTGATTTTCGAAAAAACTTGTTAACATAAAAACACCAAAGTGTTTAGAATAGCTTCAAATCACATTTGGAGACGTTTTAGACCATTTTGTGATTTTCGAAAAAACTTGTTAACATAAAAACACCAAAGTGCTTAGAAAAGCTTCAAATCGCATTTGGAGACATTTTAGACCATTTTGTGATTTTCGAAAAAACTTGTTAACATAAAAACACCAAAGTGCTTAAAATCACATTAGAAACCGTTTTAGACCATTTTGAGCATTTCGATAAAACTTTTCACACAAAAACATCAAAGAGCACAAAATAGCTTAATATCGTATTTAAAAACGTTTTTGACCATTTTGAGCATTTCAACAAAAATTATTCACACAAAACAGCAAAGTGTACAGAATAGCTTCAAATAGCATTTGGAGACGTTTTAGACCATTTTGTGATTTTCGAAAAAACTTGTTAACATAAAAACACCAAAGTGCTTAGAATTGCTTCAAATTGCATTTGGAGCCGTTTTAGACCATTTTGTAATTTTCTAAAAAAGTTGTTAACATAAAAACATCAAAGTGCTTAGAAAAGCTTCAAATCGCATTTGGAGACGTTTTAGACCATTTTGTGATATTCAAAAAAACTCGTTACCATAAAGACACCAAAGTGCTTAGAATTGCTTCAAATCGCATTTGGAGACGTTTTAGACCATTTTGTGATTTTCTAAAAAAGTTGTTAACATAAAAACATCAAAGTGCTTAAAATCACATTAGAAACCGTTTTAGACCATTTTGAGCATTTCGATAAAACTTTTCACACAAAAACATCAAAGAACACAAAATAGCTTAATATAGTATTTAAAAACGTTTTTGACCATTTTGAGCATTTCAACAAAAATTATTCACACAAAACAGCAAAGTGTACAGAATAGCTTCAAATCGCATTTGGAGACGTTTTAGACCATTTTGTGATTTTCGAAAAAACTTGTTAACATAAAAACACCAAATTGCTTAGAATAGCTTAAAATCGTATTTGGAGAAGTTTTACACCATTTTGTGATTTTCGAAAAAACTTGTTAACATAAAAACACCAAAGTGCTTAGAATAGCTTCAAATCGCATTTGGAGACGTTTTACACCATTTTGTGATTTTCGAAAAAACTTGTTAACATAAAAACACCAAAGTGCTTAGAATAGCTTCAAATCGCATTTGGAGACATTTTAGACCATTTTGTGATATTCAAAAAAACTCGTTACCATAAAAACACCAAAGTGCTTAGAATTGCTTCAAATCGCATTTGGAGACGTTTTAGACCATTTTGTGATTTTCTAAAAAAGTTGTTAACATAAAAACATCAAAGTGTACAGAATAGCTTCAAATCGCATTTTGAGACATTTTAGACCCTTTTGTGATTTTCGAAAAAACTTGGTTACACAAAAACACCAAAGTGCTTAAAATAGCTTCAAATCGCATTTGGAGACGTTTTAGACCAATTTGTGATTTTCGAAAAAACTTGTTAACATAAAAACACCAAAGTGTTTAGAATAGCTTCAAATCACATTTGGAGACGTTTTAGACCATTTTGTGATTTTCGAAAAAACTTGTTAACATAAAAACACCAAAGTGCTTAGAAAAGCTTCAAATCGCATTTGGAGACATTTTAGACCATTTTGTGATTTTCGAAAAAACTTGTTAACATAAAAACACCAAAGTGCTTAAAATCACATTAGAAACCGTTTTAGACCATTTTGAGCATTTCGATAAAACTTTTCACACAAAAACATCAAAGAGCACAAAATAGCTTAATATCGTATTTAAAAACGTTTTTGACCATTTTGAGCATTTCAACAAAAATTATTCACACAAAACAGCAAAGTGTACAGAATAGCTTCAAATAGCATTTGGAGACGTTTTAGACCATTTTGTGATTTTCGAAAAAACTTGTTAACATAAAAACACCAAAGTGCTTAGAATTGCTTCAAATTGCATTTGGAGACGTTTTAGACCATTTTGTAATTTTCTAAAAAAGTTGTTAACATAAAAACATCAAAGTGCTTAAAATCACATTAGAAACCGTTTTAGACCATTTTGAGCATTTCGAAAAAACTTTTCACACAAAAACATCAAAGAACACAAAATAGCTTAATATAGTATTTAAAAACGTTTTTGACCATTTTGAGCATTTTGACAAAAATTATTCACACAAAACAGCAAAGTGTACAGAATAGCTTCAAATCGCATTTTGAGACATTTTAGACCATTTTGTGATTTTCGAAAAAACTTGTTAACATAAAAACACAAAAGTGCTTAGAATAGCTTAAAATCGCATTTGGAGACGTTTTACACCATTTTGTGATTTTCGAAAAAACTTGTTAACATAAAAACACAAAATTGCTTAGAATAGCTTCAAATCGCATTTGGAGACATTCTACACCATTTTGTGATTTTCGAAAAAACTTGTTAACATAAAAACACCAAAGTGCTTAGAATAGCTTCAAATCGCATTTGGAGACGTTTTAGACCATTTTGTGATTTTCGAAAAAACTTGTTAACATAAAAACACCAAAGTGCTTAGAATAGCTTCAAATCGTATTTGGAGCCGTTTTAGACCATTTTGTGATTTTCGAAAAAACTTGTAAACATAAAAACACCAAAGTGCTTAGAAAAGCTTCAAATCGCATTTGGAGACGTTTTAGACCATTTTGTGATATTCAAAAAAACTCGTTACCATAAAAACACCAAAGTGCTTAGAATTGCTTCAAATCGCATTTGGAGACGTTTTAGACCATTTTGTGATTTTCTAAAAAAGTTGTTAACATAAAAACATCAAAGTGCTTAAAATCACATTAGAAACCGTTTTAGACCATTTTGAGCATTTCGATAAAACTTTTCACACAAAAACATCAAAGAGCACAAAATAGCTTAATATCGTATTTAAAAACGTTTTTGACCATTTTGAGCATTTCGACAAAAATTATTCACACAAAACAGCAAAGTGTACAGAATAGCTTCAAATCGCATTTGGAGACGTTTTAGACCATTTTGTGATTTTCGAAAAAACTTGTTAACATAAAAACACCAAAGTGCTTAGAAAAGCTTCAAATCGCATTTGGAGACATTTTAGACCATTTTGTGATATTCAAAAAAACTCGTTACCATAAAAACACCAAAGTGCTTAGAATTGCTTCAAATCGCATTTGGAGACGTTTTAGACCATTTTGTGATTTTCTAAAAAAGTTGTTAACATAAAAACATCAAAGTGTACAGAATAGCTTCAAATCGCATTTTGAGACATTTTAGACCCTTTTGTGATTTTCGAAAAAACTTGGTTACACAAAAACACCAAAGTGCTTAAAATAGCTTCAAATCGCATTTGGAGACGTTTTAGACCAATTTGTGATTTTCGAAAAAACTTGTTAACATAAAAACACCAAAGTGTTTAGAATAGCTTCAAATCACATTTGGAGACGTTTTAGACCATTTTGTGATTTTCGAAAAAACTTGTTAACATAAAAACACCAAAGTGCTTAGAATACCTTAAAATCGCATTTGGAGACGTTTTATACCACTTTGTGATTTTCGAAAAAACTTGTTAACATAAAAACACCAAAGTGCTTAGAATATCTTCAAATCGCATTTGGAGACGTTGTAGACCATTTTGTGATTTTCGAAAAAACGTGTTAACATAAAAACACCAAAGTGCTTAGAATTGCTTCAAATCGCATTTGGAGACGTTTTAGACCATTTTGTGATTTTCTAAAAAAGTTTTTAACATAAAAACATCAAAGTTCTTAAAATCACATTAGAAACCGTTTTAGACCATTTTGAGCATTTCGATAAAACTTTTCACATAAAAACATCAAAGAACACAAATAGCTTAATATAGTATTTAAAAACGTTTTTGACCATTTTGAGCATTTTGACAAAAATTATTCACACAAAACAGCAAAGTGTACAGAATAGCTTCAAATCGCATTTGGAGACGTTTTAGACCATTTTGTGATTTTCGAAAAAACTTGTAAACATAAAAACACAAAAGTGCTTAGAAAAGCTTCAAATCGCATTTGGAGACATTTTAGACCATTTTGTGATTTTCGAAAAAACTTGTTAACATAAAAACACAAAAGTGCTTAGAATAGCTTCAAATCGCATTTGGAGACGTTTTAGACCATTTTGTGATTTTCGAAAAAACTTGTTAACATAAAAACACCAAATTGCTTAGAATAGCTTCAAATCGCATTTGGAGACGTTTTACACCATTTTGTAATTTTCTAAAAAAGTTGTTAACATAAAAACATCAAAGTGCTTAAAATCACATTAGAAACCGTTTTAGACCATTTTGAGCATTTCGATAAAACTTTTCACACAAAAACATCAAAGAGCACAAAATAGCTTAATATAGTATTTAAAAACGTTTTTGACCATTTTGAGCATTTTGACAAAAATTATTCACACAAAACAGCAAAGTGTACAGAATAGCTTCAAATCGCATTTGGAGACGTTTTAGACCATTTTGTGATTTTCGAAATAACTCGTTACCATAAAAACACCAAAGTGCTTAGAAAAGCTTCAAATCGCATTTGGAGACATTTTAGACCATTTTGTGATATTCAAAAAAACTCGTTACCATAAAAACACCAAAGTGCTTAGAATTGCTTCAAATCGCATTTGGAGACGTTTTAGACCATTTTGTGATTTTCTAAAAAAGTTGTTAACATAAAAACATCAAAGTGCTTAAAATCACATTAGAAACCGTTTTAGACCATTTTGAGCATTTCGATAAAACTTTTCACACAAAAACATAAAAGAGCACAAAATAGCTTAATATCGTATTTAAAAACGTTTTTGACCATTTTGAGCATTTCGACAAAAATTATTCACACAAAACAGCAAAGTGTACAGAATAGCTTCAAATCGCATTTGGAGACGTTTTAGACCATTTTGTGATTTTCGAAAAAACTTGTTAACATAAAAACACCAAAGTGCTTAGAAAAGCTTCAAATCGCATTTGGAGACATTTTAGACCATTTTGTGATATTCAAAAAAACTCGTTACCATAAAAACACCAAAGTGCTTAGAATTGCTTCAAATCGCATTTGGAAACGTTTTAGACCATTTTGTGATTTTCTAAAAAAGTTGTTAACATAAAAACATCAAAGTGCTTAAAATCACATTAGAAACCGTTTTAGACCATTTTGAGCATTTCGATAAAACTTTTCACACAAAAACATCAAAGAGCACAAAATAGCTTAATATCGTATTTAAAAACGTTTTTGACCATTTTGAGCATTTCGACAAAAATTATTCACACAATACAGCAAAGTGCTTAGAATAGCTTCAAATCGCATTTGGAGACGTTTTAGACCATTTTGTGACTTTCGAAAAAACTTGTTAACAAAAAAACATCAAAGTGTACAGAATAGCTTCAAATCGCATTTTGAGACATTTTAGACCCTTTTGTGATTTTCGAAAAAACTTGGTTACACAAAAACACCAAAGTGCTTAAAATAGCTTCAAATCGCATTTGGAGACGTTTTAGACCAATTTGTGATTTTCGAAAAAACTTGTTAACATAAAAACACCAAAGTGTTTTGAATAGCTTCAAATCACATTTGGAGACGTTTTAGACCATTTTGTGATTTTCGAAAAAACTTGTTAACATAAAAACACCAAAGTGCTTAAAATCACATTAGAAACCGTTTTAGACCATTTTGAGCATTTCGATAAAACTTTTCACACAAAAACATCAAAGAGCACAAAATAGCTTAATATCGTATTTAAAAACGTTTTTGACCATTTTGAGCATTTCGACAAAAATTATTCTCACAAAACAGCAAAGTGTACAGAATAGCTTCAAATCGCATTTGGAGACGTTTTAGACCATTTTGTGATTTTCGAAAAAACTTGTTAACATAAAAAAACACCAAATTGCTTAGAATAGCTTAAAATCGCATTTGGAGACGTTTTACACCATTTTGTGATTTTCGAAAAAACTTGTTAACATAAAAACACCAAATTGCTTAGAATAGCTTCAAATCGCATTTGGAGACGTTTTACACCATTTTGTGATTTTCGAAAAAACTTGTTAACATAAAAACACCAAAGTGCTTAGAATAGCTTCAAATCGCATTTGGAGACGTTTTAGACCATTTTGTGACTTTCGAAAAAACTTGTTAACAAAAAAAACATCAAAGTGTACAGAATAGCTTCAAATCGCATTTTGAGACATTTTAGACCCTTTTGTGATTTTCGAAAAAACTTGGTTACACAAAAACACCAAAGTGCTTAAACTAGCTTCAAATCGCATTTGGAGACGTTTTAGACCAATTTGTGATTTTCGAAAAAACTTGTTAACATAAAAACACCAAAGTGTTTAGAATAGCTTCAAATCACATTTGGAGACGTTTTAGACCATTTTGTGATTTTCGAAAAAACTTGTTAACATAAAAACACCAAAGTGCTTAGAAAAGCTTCAAATCGCATTTGGAGACATTTTAGACCATTTTGTGATATTCAAAAAAACTCGTTACCATAAAAACACCAAAGTGCTTAGAATAGCTTCAAATCGCATTTGGAGACGTTTTACACCATTTTGTAATTTTCTAAAAAAGTTGTTAACATAAAAACATCAAAGTGCTTAAAATCACATTAGAAACCGTTTTAGACCATTTTGAGCATTTCGATAAAACTTTTCACACAAAAACATCAAAGAGCACAAAATAGCTTAATATAGTATTTAAAAACGTTTTTGACCATTTTGAGCATTTCAACAAAAATTATTCACACAAAACAGCAAAGTGTACAGAATAGCTTCAAATCGCATTTGGAGACGTTTTAGACCATTTTGTGATTTTCGAAAAAACTTGTTAACATAAAAACACCAAATTGCTTAGAATAGCTTAAAATCGTATTTGGAGAAGTTTTACACCATTTTGTGATTTTCGAAAAAACTTGTTAACATAAAAACACCAAAGTGCTTAGAATAGCTTCAAATCGCATTTGGAGACGTTTTACCCCATTTTGTGATTTTCGAAAAAACTTGTTAACATAAAAACACCAAAGTGCTTAGAATAGTTTCAAATCGCATTTGGAGACGTTTTAGACCATTTTGTGACTTTCGAAAAAACTTGTTAACAAAAAAACATCAAAGTGTACAGAATAGCTTCAAATCGCATTTGGAGACATTTTAGACCATTTTGTGATATTCAAAAAAACTCGTTACCATAAAAACACCAAAGTGCTTAGAATTGCTTCAAATCGCATTTGGAGACGTTTTAGACCATTTTGTGATTTTCTAAAAAAGTTGTTAACATAAAAACATCAAAGTGCTTAAAATCACATTAGAAACCGTTTTAGACCATTTTGAGCATTTCGATAAAACTTTTCACACAAAAACATCAAAGAGCACAAAATAGCTTAATATCGTATTTAAAAACGTTTTTGACCATTTTGAGCATTTCGACAAAAATTATTCACACAAAACAGCAAAGTGTACAGAATAGCTTCAAATCGCATTTGGAGACGTTTTAGACCATTTTGTGATTTTCGAAAAAACTTGTTAACATAAAAACACCAAAGTGCTTAGAATAGCTTCAAATCGCATTTGTAGACGTTTTAGACCATTTTGTGATTTTCGAAAAAACTTGTTAACATAAAAACACCAAAGTGCTTAGAATACCTTAAAATCTCATTTGGAGACGTTTTATACCATTTTGTGATTTTCGAAAAAACTTGTTAATATAAAAACACCAAAGTGCTTAGAATAGCTTCAAATCGCATTTGTAGACGTTTTAGACCATTTTGTGATTTTCGAAAAAACTTGTTAACATAAAAACACCAAAGTGCTTAGAATACCTTAAAATCGCATTTGGAGAGGTTTTATACCATTTTGTGATTTTCGAAAAAACTTGTTAACATAAAAACACCAAAGTGCTTAGAATTGCTTCAAATCGCATTTGGAGACGTTTTAGACCATTTTGTGATTTTCTAAAAAAGTTGTTAACATAAAAACATCAAAGTTCTTATAATCATTTCATTAGAAACCGTTTTAGACCATTTTGAGCATTTCGATAAAACTTTTCACACAAAAACATCAAAGAACACAAAATAGCTTAATATAGTATTTAAAAACGTTTTTGACCATTTTGAGCATTTTGACAAAATTATTCACACAAAACAGCAAAGTGTACAGAATAGCTTCAAATCGCATTTGGAGACGTTTTAGACCATTTTGTGATTTTCGAAAAAACTTGTAAACATAAAAACACCAAAGTGCTTAGAAAATCTTCAAATCGCATTTGGAGACGTTTTATACCATTTTGTAATTTTCGAAAAAACTTGTTAACATAAAAACACCAAAGTGCTTAGAATAGCTTCAAATCGCATTTGTAGACGTTTTAGACCATTTTGTGATTTTCGAAAAAACTTGTTAACATAAAAACACCAAAGTGCTTAGAATACCTTAAAATCGCATTTGGAGACATTTTAGACCATTTTGTGATTTTCGAAAAAACTTGTTAACATAAAAACACAAAAGTGCTTAGAATAGCTTCAAATCGCATTTGGAGACGTTTTAGACCATTTTGTGATTTTCGAAAAAACTTGTTAACATAAAAACACGAAATTGCTTAGAATAGCTTCAAATCGCATTTGGAGACGTTTTACACAATTTTGTAATTTTCTAAAAAAGTTGTTAACATAAAAACATCAAAGTGCTTAAAATCACATTAGAAACCGTTTTAGACCATTTTGAGCATTTCGATAAAACTTTTCACACAAAAACATCAAAGAGCACAAAATAGCTTAATATCGTATTTAAAAACGTTTTTGACCATTTTGAGCATTTCAACAAAAATTATTCACACAAAACAGCAAAGTGTACAGAATAGCTTCAAATCGCATTTGGAGACGTTTTAGACCATTTTGTGATTTTCGAAAAAACTTGTTAACATAAAAACACCAAATTGCTTAGAATAGCTTAAAATCGTATTTGGAGAAGTTTTACACCATTTTGTGATTTTCGAAAAAACTTGTTAACATAAAAACACCAAAGTGCTTAGAATAGCTTCAAATCGCATTTGGAGACGTTTTACACCATTTTGTGATTTTCGAAAAAACTTGTTAACATAAAAACACCAAAGTGCTTAGAATAGCTTCAAATCGCATTTGGAGACGTTTTAGACCATTTTGTGACTTTCGAAAAAACTTGTTAACAAAAAAACATCAAAGTGTACAGAATAGCTTCAAATCGCATTTGGAGACATTTTAGACCATTTTGTGATATTCAAAAAAACTCGTTACCATAAAAACACCAAAGTGCTTAGAATTGCTTCAAATCGCATTTGGAGACGTTTTAGACCATTTTGTGATTTTCTAAAAAAGTTGTTAACATAAAAACATCAAAGTGCTTAAAATCACATTAGAAACCGTTTTAGACCATTTTGAGCATTTCGATAAAACTTTTCACACAAAAACATCAAAGAGCACAAAATAGCTTAATATTGTATTTAAAAACGTTTTTGACCATTTTGAGCATTTCGACAAAAATTATTCACACAAAACAGCAAAGTGTACAGAATAGCTTCAAATCGCATTTGGAGACGTTTTAGACCATTTTGTGATTTTCGAAAAAACTTTTTAACATAAAAACACCAAAGTGCTTAGAATAGCTTCAAATCGCATTTGTAGACGTTTTAGACCATTTTGTGATTTTCGAAAAAACTTGTTAACATAAAAACACCAAAGTGCTTAGAATACCTTAAAATCTCATTTGGAGACGTTTTATACCATTTTGTGATTTTCGAAAAGACTTGTTAACATAAAAACACCAAAGTGCTTAGAATAGCTTCAAATCGCATTTGTAGACGTTTTAGACCATTTTGTGATTTTCTAAAAAAGTTGTTAACATAAAAACATCAAAGTTCTTAAAATCATTTCATTAGAAACCGTTTTAGACCATTTTGAGCATTTCGATAAAACTTTTCACACAAAAACATCAAAGAACACAAAATAGCTTAATATAGTATTTAAAAACGTTTTTGACCATTTTGAGCATTTTGACAAAATTATTCACACAAAACAGCAAAGTGTACAGAATAGCTTCAAATCGCATTTGGAGACGTTTTAGACCATTTTGTGATTTTCGAAAAAACTTGTAAACATAAAAACACCAAAGTGCTTAGAAAATCTTCAAATCGCATTTGGAGACGTTTTATACCATTTTGTAATTTTCGAAAAAACTTGTTAACATAAAAACACCAAAGTGCTTAGAATTGCTTCAAATCGTATTTGGAGACGTTTTATACCATTTTGTGATTTTCGAAAAAACTTGTTAACATAAAAACACCAAATTGCTTAGAATAGCTTAAAATCGTATTTGGAGAAGTTTTACACCATTTTGTGATTTTCGAAAAAACTTGTTAACATAAAAACACCAAAGTGCTTAGAATAGCTTCAAATCGCATTTGGAGACGTTTTAGACCATTTTGTGATTTTCGAAAAAACTTGTTAACATAAAAACACCAAAGTGCTTAGAATACCTTAAAATCGCATTTGGAGACATTTTAGACCATTTTGTGATTTTCGAAAAAACTTGTTAACATAAAAACACAAAAGTGCTTAGAATAGCTTCAAATCGCATTTGGAGACGTTTTAGACCATTTTGTGATTTTCGAAAAAACTTGTTAACATAAAAACACGAAATTGCTTAGAATAGCTTCAAATCGCATTTGGAGACGTTTTACACCATTTTGTAATTTTCTAAAAAAGTTGTTAACATAAAAACATCAAAGTGCTTAAAATCACATTAGAAACCGTTTTAGACCATTTTGAGCATTTCGATAAAACTTTTCACACAAAAACATCAAAGAGCACAAAATAGCTTAATATCGTATTTAAAAACGTTTTTGACCATTTTGAGCATTTCGACAAAAATTATTCTCACAAAACAGCAAAGTGTACAGAATAGCTTCAAATCGCATTTGGAGACGTTTTAGACCATTTTGTGATTTTCGAAAAAACTTGTTAACATAAAAACACCAAATTGCTTAGAATAGCTTAAAATCGCATTTGGAGACGTTTTACACCATTTTGTGATTTTCGAAAAAACTTGTTAACATAAAAACACCAAAGTGCTTAGAATAGCTTCAAATCGCATTTGGAGACGTTTTACACCATTTTGTGATTTTCGATAAAACTTGTTAACATAAAAACACCAAAGTGCTTAGAATAGCTTCAAATCGCATTTGGAGACTTTTTAGACCATTTTGAGACTTTCGAAAAAACTTGTTAACAAAAAAACATCAAAGTGTACAGAATAGCTTCAAATCGCATTTTGAGACATTTTAGACCCTTTTGTGATTTTCGAAAAAACTTGGTTACACAAAAACACCAAAGTGCTTAAAATAGCTTCAAATCGCATTTGGAGACGTTTTAGACCAATTTGTGATTTTCGAAAAAACTTGTTAACATAAAAACACCAAAGTGTTTAGAATAGCTTCAAATCACATTTGGAGACGTTTTAGACCATTTTGTGATTTTCGAAAAAACTTGTTAACATAAAAACACCAAAGTGCTTAAAATCACATTAGAAACCGTTTTAGACCATTTTGAGCATTTCGATAAAACTTTTCACACAAAAACATCAAAGAGCACAAAATAGCTTAATATCGTATTTAAAAACGTTTTTGACCATTTTGAGCATTTCAACAAAAATTATTCACACAAAACAGCAAAGTGTACAGAATAGCTTCAAATCGCATTTGGAGACGTTTTAGACCATTTTGTGATTTTCGAAAAAACTTGTTAACATAAAAACACCAAAGTGCTTAGAATTGCTTCAAATTGCATTTGGAGACGTTTTAGACCATTTTGTAATTTTCTAAAAAAGTTGTTAACATAAAAACATCAAAGTGCTTAAAATCACATTAGAAACCGTTTTAGACCATTTTGAGCATTTCGAAAAAACTTTTCACACAAAAACATCAAAGAACACAAAATAGCTTAATATAGTATTTAAAAACGTTTTTGACCATTTTGAGCATTTTGACAAAAATTATTCACACAAAACAGCAAAGTGTACAGAATAGCTTCAAATCGCATTTTGAGACATTTTAGACCATTTTGTGATTTTCGAAAAAACTTGTTAACATAAAAACACAAAAGTGCTTAGAATAGCTTCAAATCGCATTTGGAGACGTTTTAGACCATTTTGTGATTTTCGAAAAAACTTGTTAACATAAAAACACAAAATTGCTTAGAATAGCTTCAAATCGCATTTGGAGACGTTTTACACCATTTTGTGATTTTCGAAAAAACTTGTTAACATAAAAACACCAAAGTGCTTAGAATAGCTTCAAATCGCATTTGGAGACGTTTTAGACCATTTTGTGATTTTCGAAAAAACTTGTTAACATAAAAACACCAAAGTGCTTAGAATAGCTTCAAATCGTATTTGGAGCCGTTTTAGACCATTTTGTGATTTTCGAAAAAACTTGTAAACATAAAAACACCAAAGTGCTTAGAAAAGCTTCAAATCGCATTTGGAGACGTTTTAGACCATTTTGTGATATTCAAAAAAACTCGTTACCATAAAAACACCAAAGTGCTTAGAATTGCTTCAAATCGCATTTGGAGACGTTTTAGACCATTTTGTGATTTTCTAAAAAAGTTGTTAACATAAAAACATCAAAGTGCTTAAAATCACATTAGAAACCGTTTTAGACCATTTTGAGCATTTCGATAAAACTTTTCACACAAAAACATCAAAGAGCACAAAATAGCTTAATATCGTATTTAAAAACGTTTTTGACCATTTTGAGCATTTCGACAAAAAATTATTCACACAAAACAGCAAAGTGTACAGAATAGCTTCAAATCGCATTTGGAGACGTTTTAGACCATTTTGTGATTTTCGAAAAAACTTGTTAACATAAAAACACAAAAGTGCTTAGAATAGCTTCAAATCGCATTTGGAGACGTTTTAGACCATTTTGTGATTTTCGAAAAAACTTGTTAACATAAAAACACGAAATTGCTTAGAATAGCTTCAAATCGCATTTGGAGACGTTTTACACCATTTTGTAATTTTCTAAAAAAGTTGTTAACATAAAAACATCAAAGTGCTTAAAATCACATTAGAAACCGTTTTAGACCATTTTGAGCATTTCGATAAAACTTTTCACACAAAAACATCAAAGAGCACAAAATAGCTTAATATCGTATTTAAAAACGTTTTTGACCATTTTGAGCATTTCGACAAAAATTATTCTCACAAAACAGCAAAGTGTACAGAATAGCTTCAAATCGCATTTGGAGACGTTTTAGACCATTTTGTGATTTTCGAAAAAACTTGTTAACATAAAAACACCAAATTGCTTAGAATAGCTTAAAATCGCATTTGGAGACGTTTTACACCATTTTGTGATTTTCGAAAAAACTTGTTAACATAAAAACACCAAAGTGCTTAGAATAGCTTCAAATCGCATTTGGAGACGTTTTACACCATTTTGTGATTTTCGATAAAACTTGTTAACATAAAAACACCAAAGTGCTTAGAATAGCTTCAAATCGCATTTGGAGACTTTTTAGACCATTTTGTGACTTTCGAAAAAACTTGTTAACAAAAAAACATCAAAGTGTACAGAATAGCTTCAAATCGCATTTTGAGACATTTTAGACCCTTTTGTGATTTTCGAAAAAACTTGGTTACACAAAAAAACCAAAGTGCTTAAAATAGCTTCAAATCGCATTTGGAGACGTTTTAGACCAATTTGTGATTTTCGAAAAAACTTGTTAACATAAAAACACCAAAGTGTTTAGAATAGCTTCAAATCACATTTGGAGACGTTTTAGACCATTTTGTGATTTTCGAAAAAACTTGTTAACATAAAAACACCAAAGTGCTTAGAAAAGCTTCAGATCGCATTTGGAGACATTTTAGACCATTTTGTGATTTTCGAAAAAACTTGTTAACATAAAAACAACAAAGTGCTTAAAATCACATTAGAAACCGTTTTAGACCATTTTGAGCATTTCGATAAAACTTTTCACACAAAAACATCAAAGAGCACAAAATAGCTTAATATCGTATTTAAAAACGTTTTTGACCATTTTGAGCATTTCAACAAAAATTATTCACACAAAACAGCAAAGTGTACCGAATAGCTTCAAATCGCATTTGGAGACGTTTTAGATCATTTTGTGATTTTCGAAAAAACTTGTTAACATAAAAACACCAAAGTGCTTAGAATTGCTTCAAATCGCATTTGGAGACGTTTTAGACCATTTTGTAATTTTCTAAAAAAGTTGTTAACATAAAAACATCAAAGTGCTTAAAATCACATTAGAAACCGTTTTAGACCATTTTGAGCATTTCGAAAAAACTTTTCACACAAAAACATCAAAGAACACAAAATAGCTTAATATAGTATTTAAAAACGTTTTTGACCATTTTGAGCATTTTGACAAAAATTATTCACACAAAACAGCAAAGTGTACAGAATAGCTTCAAATCGCATTTTGAGACATTTTAGACCATTTTGTGATTTTCGAAAAAACTTGTTAACATAAAAACACAAAAGTGCTTAGAATAGCTTCAAATCGCATTTGGAGACGTTTTAGACCATTTTGTGATTTTCGAAAAAACTTGTTAACATAAAAACACAAAATTGCTTAGAATAGCTTCAAATCGCATTTGGAGACGTTTTACACCATTTTGTGATTTTCGAAAAAACTTGTTAACATAAAAACACCAAAGTGTTTAGAATAGCTTCAAATCACATTTGGAGACGTTTTAGACCATTTTGTGATTTTCGAAAAAACTTGTTAACATAAAAACACCAAAGTGCTTAGAATACCTTAAAATCGCATTTGGAGACGTTTTATACCACTTTGTGATTTTCGAAAAAACTTGTTAACATAAAAACACCAAAGTGCTTAGAATATCTTCAAATCGCATTTGGAGACGTTGTAGACCATTTTGTGATTTTCGAAAAAACATGTTAACATAAAAACACCAAAGTGCTTAGAATTGCTTCAAATCGCATTTGGAGACGTTTTAGACCATTTTGTGATTTTCTAAAAAAGTTTTTAACATAAAAACATCAAAGTTCTTAAAATCACATTAGAAACCGTTTTAGACCATTTTGAGCATTTCGATAAAACTTTTCACATAAAAACATCAAAGAACACAAAATAGCTTAATATAGTATTTAAAAACGTTTTTGACCATTTTGAGCATTTTGACAAAAATTATTCACACAAAACAGCAAAGTGTACAGAATAGCTTCAAATCGCATTTGGAGACGTTTTAGACCATTTTGTGATTTTCGAAAAAACTTGTAAACATAAAAACACAAAAGTGCTTAGAAAAGCTTCAAATCGCATTTGGAGACATTTTAGACCATTTTGTGATTTTCGAAAAAACTTGTTAACATAAAAACACAAAAGTGCTTAGAATAGCTTCAAATCGCATTTGGAGACGTTTTAGACCATTTTGTGATTTTCGAAAAAACTTGTTAACATAAAAACACCAAATTGCTTAGAATAGCTTCAAATCGCATTTGGAGACGTTTTACACCATTTTGTAATTTTCTAAAAAAGTTGTTAACATAAAAACATCAAAGTGCTTAAAATCACATTAGAAACCGTTTTAGACCATTTTGAGCATTTCGATAAAACTTTTCACACAAAAACATCAAAGAGCACAAAATAGCTTAATATCGTATTTAAAAACGTTTTTGACCATTTTGAGCATTTCGACAAAAATTATTCACACAAAACAGCAAAGTGTACAGAATAGCTTCAAATCGCATTTGGAGACGTTTTAGACCATTTTGTGATTTTCGAAAAAACTTGTTAACATAAAAACACCAAAGTGCTTAGAAAAGCTTCAAATCGCATTTGGAGACATTTTAGACCATTTTGTGATATTCAAAAAAACTCGTTACCATAAAAACACCAAAGTGCTTAGAATTGCTTCAAATCGCATTTGGAGACGTTTTAGACCATTTTGTGATTTTCTAAAAAAGTTGTTAACATAAAAACATCAAAGTGCTTAAAATCACATTAGAAACCGTTTTAGACCATTTTGAGCATTTCGATAAAACTTTTCACACAAAAACATCAAAGAGCACAAAATAGCTTAATATCGTATTTAAAAACGTTTTTGACCATTTTGAGCATTTCGACAAAAATTATTCACACAAAACAGCAAAGTGCTTAGAATAGCTTCAAATCGCATTTGGAGACGTTTTAGACCATTTTGTGACTTTCGAAAAAACTTGTTAACAAAAAAACATCAAAGTGTACAGAATAGCTTCAAATCGCATTTTGAGACATTTTAGACCCTTTTGTGATTTTCGAAAAAACTTGGTTACACAAAAACACCAAAGTGCTTAAAATAGCTTCAAATCGCATTTGGAGACGTTTTAGACCAATTTGTGATTTTCGAAAAAACTTGTTAACATAAAAACACCAAAGTGTTTAGAATAGCTTCAAATCACATTTGGAGACGTTTTAGACCATTTTGTGATTTTCGAAAAAACTTGTTAACATAAAAACACCAAAGTGCTTAAAATCACATTAGAAACCGTTTTAGACCATTTTGAGCATTTCGATAAAACTTTTCACACAAAAACATCAAAGAGCACAAAATAGCTTAATATCGTATTTAAAAACGTTTTTGACCATTTTGAGCATTTCAACAAAAATTATTCACACAAAACAGCAAAGTGTACAGAATAGCTTCAAATCGCATTTGGAGACGTTTTAGACCATTTTGTGATTTTCGAAAAAACTTGTTAACATAAAAACACCAAAGTGCTTAGAATTGCTTCAAATCGCATTTGGAGACGTTTTAGACCATTTTGTAATTTTCTAAAAAAGTTGTTAACATAAAAACATCAAAGTGCTTAAAATCACATTAGAAACCGTTTTAGACCATTTTGAGCATTTCGAAAAAACTTTTCACACAAAAACATCAAAGAACACAAAATAGCTTAATATAGTATTTAAAAACGTTTTTGACCATTTTGAGCATTTTGACAAAAATTATTCACACAAAACAGCAAAGTGTACAGAATAGCTTCAAATCGCATTTTGAGACATTTTAGACCATTTTGTGATTTTCGAAAAAACTTGTTAACATAAAAACACAAAAGTGCTTAGAATAGCTTCAAATCGCATTTGGAGACGTTTTAGACCATTTTGTGATTTTCGAAAAAACTTGTTAACATAAAAACACAAAATTGCTTAGAATAGCTTCAAATCGCATTTGGAGACGTTTTACACCATTTTGTGATTTTCGAAAAAACTTGTTAACATAAAAACACCAAAGTGCTTAGAATAGCTTCAAATCGCATTTGGAGACGTTTTAGACCATTTTGTGATTTTCGAAAAAACTTGTTAACATAAAAACACCAAAGTGCTTAGAATAGCTTCAAATCGTATTTGGAGCCGTTTTAGACCATTTTGTGATATTCAAAAAAACTCGTTACCATAAAAACACCAAAGTGCTTAGAATTGCTTCAAATCGCATTTGGAGACGTTTTAGACCATTTTGTGATTTTCTAAAAAAGTTGTTAACATAAAAACATCAAAGTGCTTAAAATCACATTAGAAACCGTTTTAGACCATTTTGAGCATTTCGATAAAACTTTTCACACAAAAACATCAAAGAGCACAAAATAGCTTAATATCGTATTTAAAAACGTTTTTGACCATTTTGAGCATTTCGACAAAAAATTATTAACACAAAACAGCAAAGTGTACAGAATAGCTTCAAATCGCATTTGGAGACGTTTTAGACCATTTTGTGATTTTCGAAAAAACTTGTTAACATAAAAACACAAAAGTGCTTAGAATAGCTTCAAATCGCATTTGGAGACGTTTTAGACCATTTTGTGATTTTCGAAAAAACTTGTTAACATAAAAACACGAAATTGCTTAGAATAGCTTCAAATCGCATTTGGAGACGTTTTACACCATTTTGTAATTTTCTAAAAAAGTTAACATAAAAACATCAAAGTGCTTAAAATCACATTAGAAACCGTTTTAGACCATTTTGAGCATTTCGATAAAACTTTTCACACAAAAACATCAAAGAGCACAAAATAGCTTAATATCGTATTTAAAAACGTTTTTGACCATTTTGAGCATTTCGACAAAAATTATTCTCACAAAACAGCAAAGTGTACAGAATAGCTTCAAATCGCATTTGGAGACGTTTTAGACCATTTTGTGATTTTCGAAAAAACTTGTTAACCAAATTGCTTAGAATAGCTTAAAATCGCATTTGGAGACGTTTTACACCATTTTGTGATTTTCGAAAAAACTTGTTAACATAAAAACACCAAAGTGCTTAGAATAGCTTCAAATCGCATTTGGAGACGTTTTACACCATTTTGTGATTTTCGATAAAACTTGTTAACATAAAAACACCAAAGTGCTTAGAATAGCTTCAAATCGCATTTGGAGACTTTTTAGACCATTTTGTGACTTTCGAAAAAACTTGTTAACAAAAAAACATCAAAGTGTACAGAATAGCTTCAAATCGCATTTTGAGACATTTTAGACCCTTTTGTGATTTTCGAAAAAACTTGGTTACACAAAAAAACCAAAGTGCTTAAAATAGCTTCAAATCGCATTTGGAGACGTTTTAGACCAATTTGTGATTTTCGAAAAAACTTGTTAACATAAAAACACCAAAGTGTTTAGAATAGCTTCAAATCACATTTGGAGACGTTTTAGACCATTTTGTGATTTTCGAAAAAACTTGTTAACATAAAAACACCAAAGTGCTTAGAAAAGCTTCAGATCGCATTTGGAGACATTTTAGACCATTTTGTGATTTTCGAAAAAACTTGTTAACATAAAAACACCAAAGTGCTTAAAATCACATTAGAAACCGTTTTAGACCATTTTGAGCATTTCGATAAAACTTTTCACACAAAAACATCAAAGAGCACAAAATAGCTTAATATCGTATTTAAAAACGTTTTTGACCATTTTGAGCATTTCAACAAAAATTATTCACACAAAACAGCAAAGTGTACCGAATAGCTTCAAATCGCATTTGGAGACGTTTTAGACCATTTTGTGATTTTCGAAAAAACTTGTTAACATAAAAACACCAAAGTGCTTAGAATTGCTTCAAATCGCATTTGGAGACGTTTTAGACCATTTTGTAATTTTCTAAAAAAGTTGTTAACATAAAAACATCAAAGTGCTTAAAATCACATTAGAAACCGTTTTAGACCATTTTGAGCATTTCGAAAAAACTTTTCACACAAAAACATCAAAGAACACAAAATAGCTTAATATAGTATTTAAAAACGTTTTTGACCATTTTGAGCATTTTGACAAAAATTATTCACACAAAACAGCAAAGTGTACAGAATAGCTTCAAATAGCATTTTGAGACATTTTAGACCATTTTGTGATTTTCGAAAAAACTTGTTAACATAAAAACACAAAAGTGCTTAGAATAGCTTCAAATCGCATTTGGAGACGTTTTAGACCATTTTGTGATTTTCGAAAAAACTTGTTAACATAAAAACACAAAATTGCTTAGAATAGCTTCAAATCGCATTTGGAGACGTTTTACACCATTTTGTGATTTTCGAAAAAACTTGTTAACATAAAAACACCAAAGTGCTTAGAATAGCTTCAAATCGCATTTGGAGACGTTTTAGACCATTTTGTGATTTTCGAAAAAAGTTGTTAACATAAAAACATCAAAGTGCTTAAAATCACATTAGAAACCGTTTTAGACCATTTTGAGCATTTCGATAAAACTTTTCACACAAAAACATCAAAGAGCACAAAATAGCTTAATATCGTATTTAAAAACGTTTTTGACCATTTTGAGCATTTCGACAAAAATTATTCACACAAAACAGCAAAGTGTACAGAATAGCTTCAAATCGCATTTGGAGACGTTTTAGACCATTTTGTGATTTTCGAAAAAACTTGTTAACATAAAAACACCAAAGTGCTTAGAAAAGCTTCAAATCGCATTTGGAGACATTTTAGACCATTTTGTGATATTCAAAAAAACTCGTTACCATAAAAACACCAAAGTGCTTAGAATTGCTTCAAATCGCATTTGGAGACGTTTTAGACCATTTTGTGATTTTCTAAAAAAGTTGTTAACATAAAAACATCAAAGTGTACAGAATAGCTTCAAATCGCATTTTGAGACATTTTAGACCCTTTTGTGATTTTCGAAAAAACTTGGTTACACAAAAACACCAAAGTGCTTAAAATAGCTTCAAATCGCATTTGGAGACGTTTTAGACCAATTTGTGATTTTCGAAAAAACTTGTTAACATAAAAACACCAAAGTGTTTAGAATAGCTTCAAATCACATTTGGAGACGTTTTAGACCATTTTGTGATTTTCGAAAAAACTTGTTAACATAAAAACACCAAAGTGCTTAGAATACCTTAAAATCGCATTTGGAGACGTTTTATACCACTTTGTGATTTTCGAAAAAACTTGTTAACATAAAAACACCAAAGTGCTTAGAATATCTTCAAATCGCATTTGGAGACGTTGTAGACCATTTTGTGATTTTCGAAAAAACATGTTAACATAAAAACACCAAAGTGCTTAGAATTGCTTCAAATCGCATTTGGAGACGTTTTAGACCATTTTGTGATTTTCTAAAAAAGTTTTTAACATAAAAACATCAAAGTTCTTAAAATCACATTAGAAACCGTTTTAGACCATTTTGAGCATTTTGATAAAACTTTTCACATAAAAACATCAAAGAACACAAAATAGCTTAATATAGTATTTAAAAACGTTTTTGACCATTTTGAGCATTTTGACAAAAATTATTCACACAAAACAGCAAAGTGTACAGAATAGCTTCAAATCGCATTTGGAGACGTTTTAGACCATTTTGTGATTTTCGAAAAAACTTGTAAACATAAAAACACAAAAGTGCTTAGAAAAGCTTCAAATCGCATTTGGAGACATTTTAGACCATTTTGTGATTTTCGAAAAAACTTGTTAACATAAAAACACAAAAGTGCTTAGAATAGCTTCAAATCGCATTTGGAGACGTTTTAGACCATTTTGTGATTTTCGAAAAAACTTGTTAACATAAAAACACCAAATTGCTTAGAATAGCTTCAAATCGCATTTGGAGACGTTTTACACCATTTTGTAATTTTCTAAAAAAGTTGTTAACATAAAAACATCAAAGTGCTTAAAATCACATTAGAAACCGTTTTAGACCATTTTGAGCATTTCGATAAAACTTTTCACACAAAAACATCAAAGAGCACAAAATAGCTTAATATCGTATTTAAAAACGTTTTTGACCATTTTGAGCATTTCGACAAAAATTATTCACACAAAACAGCAAAGTGTACAGAATAGCTTCAAATCGCATTTGGAGACGTTTTAGACCATTTTGTGATTTTCGAAAAAACTTGTTAACATAAAAACACCAAAGTGCTTAGAAAAGCTTCAAATCGCATTTGGAGACATTTTAGACCATTTTGTGATATTCAAAAAAACTCGTTACCATAAAAACACCAAAGTGCTTAGAATTGCTTCAAATCGCATTTGGAGACGTTTTAGACCATTTTGTGATTTTCTAAAAAAGTTGTTAACATAAAAACATCAAAGTGCTTAAAATCACATTAGAAACCGTTTTAGACCATTTTGAGCATTTCGATAAAACTTTTCACACAAAAACATCAAAGAGCACAAAATAGCTTAATATCGTATTTAAAAACGTTTTTGACCATTTTGAGCATTTCGACAAAAATTATTCACACAAAACAGCAAAGTGCTTAGAATAGCTTCAAATCGCATTTGGAGACGTTTTAGACCATTTTGTGACTTTCGAAAAAACTTGTTAACAAAAAAACATCAAAGTGTACAGAATAGCTTCAAATCGCATTTTGAGACATTTTAGACCCTTTTGTGATTTTCGAAAAAACTTGGTTACACAAAAACACCAAAGTGCTTAAAATAGCTTCAAATCGCATTTGGAGACGTTTTAGACCAATTTGTGATTTTCGAAAAAACTTGTTAACATAAAAACACCAAAGTGTTTAGAATAGCTTCAAATCACATTTGGAGACGTTTTAGACCACTTTGTGATTTTCGAAAAAACTTGTTAACATAAAAACACCAAAGTGCTTAAAATCACATTAGAAACCGTTTTAGACCATTTTGAGCATTTCGATAAAACTTTTCACACAAAAACATCAAAGAGCACAAAATAGCTTAATATCGTATTTAAAAACGTTTTTGACCATTTTGAGCATTTCGACAAAAAATATTCTCACAAAACAGCAAAGTGTACAGAATAGCTACAAATCGCATTTGGAGACGTTTTAGACCATTTTGTGATTTTCGAAAAAACTTGTTAACATAAAAAAACACCAAATTGCTTAGAATAGCTTAAAATCGCATTTGGAGACGTTTTACACCATTTTGTGATTTTCGAAAAAACTTGTTAACATAAAAACACCAAATTGCTTAGAATAGCTTCAAATCGCATTTGGAGACGTTTTACACCATTTTGTGATTTTCGAAAAAACTTGTTAACATAAAAACACCAAAGTGCTTAGAATAGCTTCAAATCGCATTTGGAGACGTTTTAGACCATTTTGTGACTTTCGAAAAAACTTGTTAACAAAAAAAACATCAAAGTGTACAGAATAGCTTCAAATCGCATTTTGAGACATTTTAGACCCTTTTGTGATTTTCGAAAAAACTTGGTTACACAAAAACACCAAAGTGCTTAAACTAGCTTCAAATCGCATTTGGAGACGTTTTAGACCAATTTGTGATTTTCGAAAAAACTTGTTAACATAAAAACACCAAAGTGTTTAGAATAGCTTCAAATCACATTTGGAGACGTTTTAGACCATTTTGTGATTTTCGAAAAAACTTGTTAACATAAAAACACCAAAGTGCTTAGAAAAGCTTCAAATCGCATTTGGAGACATTTTAGACCATTTTGTGATATTCAAAAAAACTCGTTACCATAAAAACACCAAAGTGCTTAGAATAGCTTCAAATCGCATTTGGAGACGTTTTAGACCATTTTGTGATTTTCTAAAAAAGTTGTTAACATAAAAACATCAAAGTGCTTAAAATCACATTAGAAACCGTTTTAGACCATTTTGAGCATTTCGATAAAACTTTTCACACAAAAACATCAAAGAACACAAAATAGCTTAATATAGTATTTAAAAACGTTTTTGACCATTTTGAGCATTTCAACAAAAATTATTCACACAAAACAGCAAAGTGTACAGAATAGCTTCAAATCGCATTTGGAGACGTTTTAGACCATTTTGTGATTTTCGAAAAAACTTGTTAACATAAAAACACCAAATTGCTTAGAATAGCTTAAAATCGTATTTGGAGAAGTTTTACACCATTTTGTGATTTTCGAAAAAACTTGTTAACATAAAAACACCAAAGTGCTTAGAATAGCTTCAAATCGCATTTGGAGACGTTTTACACCATTTTGTGATTTTCGAAAAAACTTGTTAACATAAAAACACCAAAGTGCTTAGAATAGCTTCAAATCGCATTTGGAGACGTTTTAGACCATTTTGTGACTTTCGAAAAAACTTGTTAACAAAAAAACATCAAAGTGTACAGATTAGCTTCAAATCGCATTTGGAGACATTTTAGACCATTTTGTGATATTCAAAAAAACTCGTTACCATAAAAACACCAAAGTGCTTAGAATTGCTTCAAATCGCATTTGGAGACGTTTTAGACCATTTTGTGATTTTCTAAAAAAGTTGTTAACATAAAAACATCAAAGTGCTTAAAATCACATTAGAAACCGTTTTAGACCATTTTGAGCATTTCGATAAAACTTTTCACACAAAAACATCAAAGAGCACAAAATAGCTTAATATCGTATTTAAAAACGTTTTTGACCATTTTGAGCATTTCGACAAAAATTATTCACACAAAACAGCAAAGTGTACAGAATAGCTTCAAATCGCATTTGGAGACGTTTTAGACCATTTTGTGATTTTCGAAAAAACTTGTTAACATAAAAACACCAAAGTGCTTAGAATACCTTAAAATCGCATTTGGAGACGTTTTATACCATTTTGTGATTTTCGAAAAAACTTGTTAACATAAAAACACCAAAGTGCTTAGAATTGCTTCAAATCGCATTTGGAGACGTTTTATACCATTTTGTGATTTTCGAAAAAACTTGTTAACATAAAAACACCAAAGTGCTTAGAATTGCTTCAAATCGCATTTGGAGACGTTTTAGACCATTTTGTGATTTTCTAAAAAAGTTGTTAACATAAAAACATCAAAGTGCTTAAAATCACATTAGAAACTGTTTTAGACCATTTTGAGCATTTCGATAAAACTTTTCACACAAAAACATCAAAGAACACAAAATAGCTTAATATAGTATTTAAAAACGTTTTTGACCATTTTGAGCATTTCAACAAAAATTATTCACACAAAACAGCAAAGTGTACAGAATAGCTTCAAATCGCATTTGGAGACGTTTTAGACCATTTTGTGATTTTCGAAAAAACTTGTTAACATAAAAACACCAAAGTGCTTAGAATACCTTAAAATCTCATTTGGAGACGTTTTATACCATTTTGTGATTTTCGAAAAAACTTGTTAACATAAAAACACCAAAGTGCTTAGAATAGCTTCAAATCGCATTTGTAGACGTTTTAGACCATTTTGTGATTTTCGAAAAAACTTGTTAACATAAAAACACCAAAGTGCTTAGAATACCTTAAAATCGCATTTGGAGAGGTTTTATACCATTTTGTGATTTTCGAAAAAACTTGTTAACATAAAAACACCAAAGTGCTTAGAATTGCTTCAAATCGCATTTGGAGACGTTTTAGACCATTTTGTGATTTTCTAAAAAAGTTGTTAACATAAAAACATCAAAGTTCTTATAATCATTTCATTAGAAACCGTTTTAGACCATTTTGAGCATTTCGATAAAACTTTTCACACAAAAACATCAAAGAACACAAAATAGCTTAATATAGTATTTAAAAACGTTTTTGACCATTTTGAGCATTTTGACAAAATTATTCACACAAAACAGCAAAGTGTACAGAATAGCTTCAAATCGCATTTGGAGACGTTTTAGACCATTTTGTGATTTTCGAAAAAACTTGTAAACATAAAAACACCAAAGTCCTTAGAAAATCTTCAAATCGCATTTGGAGACGTTTTATACCATTTTGTAATTTTCGAAAAAACTTGTTAACATAAAAACACCAAAGTGCTTAGAATAGCTTCAAATCGCATTTGTAGACGTTTTAGACCATTTTGTGATTTTCGAAAAAACTTGTTAACATAAAAACACCAAAGTGCTTAGAATACCTTAAAATCGCATTTGGAGACATTTTAGACCATTTTGTGATTTTCGAAAAAACTTGTTAACATAAAAACACAAAAGTGCTTAGAATAGCTTCAAATCGCATTTGGAGACGTTTTAGACCATTTTGTGATTTTCGAAAAAACTTGTTAACATAAAAACACGAAATTGCTTAGAATAGCTTCAAATCGCATTTGGAGACGTTTTACACCATTTTGTAATTTTCTAAAAAAGTTGTTAACATAAAAACATCAAAGTGCTTAAAATCACATTAGAAACCGTTTTAGACCATTTTGAGCATTTCGATAAAACTTTTCACACAAAAACATCAAAGAGCACAAAATAGCTTATTATCGTATTTAAAAACGTTTTTGACCATTTTGAGCATTTCAACAAAAATTATTCACACAAAACAGCAAAGTGTACAGAATAGCTTCAAATCGCATTTGGAGACGTTTTAGACCATTTTGTGATTTTCGAAAAAACTTGTTAACATAAAAACACCAAATTGCTTAGAATAGCTTAAAATCGTATTTGGAGAAGTTTTACACCATTTTGTGATTTTCGAAAAAACTTGTTAACATAAAAACACCAAAGTGCTTAGAATAGCTTCAAATCGCATTTGGAGACGTTTTACACCATTTTGTGATTTTCGAAAAAACTTGTTAACATATAAACACCAAAGTGCTTAGAATAGCTTCAAATCGCATTTGGAGACGTTTTAGACCATTTTGTGACTTTCGAAAAAACTTGTTAACAAAAAAACATCAAAGTGTACAGAATAGCTTCAAATCGCATTTGGAGACATTTTAGACCATTTTGTGATATTCAAAAAAACTCGTTACCATAAAAACACCAAAGTGCTTAGAATTGCTTCAAATCGCATTTGGAGACGTTTTAGACCATTTTGTGATTTTCTAAAAAAGTTAACATAAAAACATCAAAGTGCTTAAAATCACATTAGAAACCGTTTTAGACCATTTTGAGCATTTCGATAAAACTTTTCACACAAAAACATCAAAGAGCACAAAATAGCTTAATATTGTATTTAAAAACGTTTTTGACCATTTTGAGCATTTCGACAAAAATTATTCACACAAAACAGCAAAGTGTACAGAATAGCTTCAAATCGCATTTGGAGACGTTTTAGACCATTTTGTGATTTTCGAAAAAACTTGTTAACATAAAAACACCAAAGTGCTTAGAATAGCTTCAAATCGCATTTGTAGACGTTTTAGACCATTTTGTGATTTTCGAAAAAACTTGTTAACATAAAAACACCAAAGTGCTTAGAATACCTTAAAATCTCATTTGGAGACGTTTTATACCATTTTGTGATTTTCGAAAAAACTTGTTAACATAAAAACACCAAAGTGCTTAGAATAGCTTCAAATCGCATTTGTAGACGTTTTAGACCATTTTGTGATTTTCTAAAAAAGTTGTTAACATAAAAACATCAAAGTTCTTAAAATCATTTCATTAGAAACCGTTTTAGACCATTTTGAGCATTTCGATAAAACTTTTCACACAAAAACATCAAAGAACACAAAATAGCTTAATATAGTATTTAAAAACGTTTTTGACCATTTTGAGCATTTTGACAAAATTATTCACACAAAACAGCAAAGTGTACAGAATAGCTTCAAATCGCATTTGGAGACGTTTTAGACCATTTTGTGATTTTCGAAAAAACTTGTAAACATAAAAACACCAAAGTGCTTAGAAAATCTTCAAATCGCATTTGGAGACGTTTTATACCATTTTGTAATTTTCGAAAAAACTTGTTAACATAAAAACATCAAAGTGCTTAAAATCACATTAGAAACCGTTTTAGACCATTTTGAGCATTTCGATAAAACTTTTCACACAAAAACATCAAAGAGCACAAAATAGCTTAATATCGTATTTAAAAACGTTTTTGACCATTTTGAGCATTTCGACAAAAATTATTCACACAAAACAGCAAAGTGTACAGAATAGCTTCAAATCGCATTTGGAGACGTTTTAGACCATTTTGTGATTTTCGAAAAAACTTGTTAACATAAAAACACCAAAGTGCTTAGAATACCTTAAAATCGCATTTGGAGACGTTTTATACCATTTTGTGATTTTCGAAAAAACTTGTTAACATAAAAACACCAAAGTGCTTAGAATTGCTTCAAATCGTATTTGGAGACGTTTTATACCATTTTGTGATTTTCGAAAAAACTTGTTAACATAAAAACACCAAATTGCTTAGAATAGCTTAAAATCGTATTTGGAGAAGTTTTACACCATTTTGTGATTTTCGAAAAAACTTGTTAACATAAAAACACCAAAGTGCTTAGAATAGCTTCAAATCGCATTTGGAGACGTTTTAGACCATTTTGTGATTTTCGAAAAAACTTGTTAACATAAAAACACCAAAGTGCTTAGAATACCTTAAAATCGCATTTGGAGACATTTTAGACCATTTTGTGATTTTCGAAAAAACTTGTTAACATAAAAACACAAAAGTGCTTAGAATAGCTTCAAATCGCATTTGCAGACGTTTTAGACCATTTTGTGATTTTCGAAAAAACTTGTTAACATAAAAACACGAAATTGCTTAGAATAGCTTCAAATCGCATTTGGAGACGTTTTACACCATTTTGTAATTTTCTAAAAAAGTTGTTAACATAGAAACATCAAAGTGCTTAAAATCACATTAGAAACCGTTTTAGACCATTTTGAGCATTTCGATAAAACTTTTCACACAAAAACATCAAAGAGCACAAAATAGCTTAATATCGTATTTAAAAACGTTTTTGACCATTTTGAGCATTTCGACAAAAATTATTCTCACAAAACAGCAAAGTGTACAGAATAGCTTCAAATCGCATTTGGAGACGTTTTAGACCATTTTGTGATTTTCGAAAAAACTTGTTAACATAAAAACACCAAATTGCTTAGAATAGCTTAAAATCGCATTTGGAGACGTTTTACACCATTTTGTGATTTTCGAAAAAACTTGTTAACATAAAAACACCAAAGTGCTTAGAATAGCTTCAAATCGCATTTGGAGACGTTTTACACCATTTTGTGATTTTCGATAAAACTTGTTAACATAAAAACACCAAAGTGCTTAGAATAGCTTCAAATCGCATTTGGAGACTTTTTAGACCATTTTGTGACTTTCGAAAAAACTTGTTAACAAAAAAACATCAAAGTGTACAGAATAGCTTCAAATCGCATTTTGAGACATTTTAGACCCTTTTGTGATTTTCGAAAAAACTTGGTTACACAAAAACACCAAAGTGCTTAAAATAGCTTCAAATCGCATTTGGAGACGTTTTAGACCAATTTGTGATTTTCGAAAAAACTTGTTAACATAAAAACACCAAAGTGTTTAGAATAGCTTCAAATCACATTTGGAGACGTTTTAGACCATTTTGTGATTTTCGAAAAAACTTGTTAACATAAAAACACCAAAGTGCTTAAAATCACATTAGAAACCGTTTTAGACCATTTTGAGCATTTCGATAAAACTTTTCACACAAAAACATCAAAGAGCACAAAATAGCTTAATATCGTATTTAAAAACGTTTTTGACCATTTTGAGCATTTCGACAAAAATTATTCTCACAAAACAGCAAAGTGTACAGAATAGCTTCAAATCGCATTTGGAGACGTTTTAGACCATTTTGTGATTTTCGAAAAAACTTGTTAACATAAAAACACCAAATTGCTTAGAATAGCTTAAAATCGCATTTGGAGACGTTTTACACCATTTTGTGATTTTCGAAAAAACTTGTTAACATAAAAACACCAAAGTGCTTAGAATAGCTTCAAATCGCATTTGGAGACGTTTTACACCATTTTGTGATTTTCGATAAAACTTGTTAACATAAAAACACCAAAGTGCTTAGAATAGCTTCAAATCGCATTTGGAGACTTTTTAGACCATTTTGTGACTTTCGAAAAAACTTGTTAACAAAAAAACATCAAAGTGTACAGAATAGCTTCAAATCGCATTTTGAGACATTTTAGACCCTTTTGTGATTTTCGAAAAAACTTGGTTACACAAAAACACCAAAGTGCTTAAAATAGCTTCAAATCGCATTTGGAGACGTTTTAGACCAATTTGTGATTTTCGAAAAAACTTGTTAACATAAAAACACCAAAGTGTTTAGAATAGCTTCAAATCACATTTGGAGACGTTTTAGACCATTTTGTGATTTTCGAAAAAACTTGTTAACATAAAAACACCAAAGTGCTTAAAATCACATTAGAAACCGTTTTAGACCATTTTGAGCATTTCGATAAAACTTTTCACACAAAAACATCAAAGAGCACAAAATAGCTTAATATCGTATTTAAAAACGTTTTTGACCATTTTGAGCATTTCAACAAAAATTATTCACACAAAACAGCAAAGTGTACAGAATAGCTTCAAATCGCATTTGGAGACGTTTTAGACCATTTTGTGATTTTCGAAAAAACTTGTTAACATAAAAACACCAAAGTGCTTAGAATTGCTTCAAATCGCATTTGGAGACGTTTTAGACCATTTTGTAATTTTCTAAAAAAGTTGTTAACATAAAAACATCAAAGTGCTTAAAATCACATTAGAAACCGTTTTAGACCATTTTGAGCATTTCGAAAAAACTTTTCACACAAAAACATCAAAGAACACAAAATAGCTTAATATAGTATTTAAAAACGTTTTTGACCATTTTGAGCATTTTGACAAAAATTATTCACACAAAACAGCAAAGTGTACAGAATAGCTTCAAATCGCATTTTGAGACATTTTAGACCATTTTGTGATTTTCGAAAAAACTTGTTAACATAAAAAAACAAAAGTGCTTAGAATAGCTTCAAATCGCATTTGGAGACGTTTTAGACCATTTTGTGATTTTCGAAAAAACTTGTTAACATAAAAACACAAAATTGCTTAGAATAGCTTCAAATCGCATTTGGAGACGTTTTACACCATTTTGTGATTTTCGAAAAAACTTGTTAACATAAAAACACCAAAGTGCTTAGAATAGCTTCAAATCGCATTTGGAGACGTTTTAGACCATTTTGTGATTTTCGAAAAAACTTGTTAACATAAAAACACCAAAGTGCTTAGAATAGCTTCAAATCGTATTTGGAGCCGTTTTAGACCATTTTGTGATTTTCGAAAAAACTTGTAAACATAAAAACACCAAAGTGCTTAGAAAAGCTTCAAATCGCATTTGGAGACGTTTTAGACCATTTTGTGATATTCAAAAAAACTCGTTAGTTACCATAAAAACACCAAAGTGCTTAGAAAAGCTTCAAATCGCATTTGGAGACATTTTAGACCATTTTGTGATATTCAAAAAAACTCGTTACCATAAAAACACCAAAGTGCTTAGAATTGCTTCAAATCGCATTTGGAGACGTTTTAGACCATTTTGTGATTTTCTAAAAAAGTTGTTAACATAAAAACATCAAAGTGCTTAAAATCACATTAGAAACCGTTTTAGACCATTTTGAGCATTTCGATAAAACTTTTCACACAAAAACATAAAAGAGCACAAAATAGCTTAATATCGTATTTAAAAACGTTTTTGACCATTTTGAGCATTTCGACAAAAATTATTCACACAAAACAGCAAAGTGTACAGAATAGCTTCAAATCGCATTTGGAGACGTTTTAGACCATTTTGTGATTTTCGAAAAAACTTGTTAACATAAAAACACCAAAGTGCTTAGAAAAGCTTCAAATCGCATTTGGAGACATTTTAGACCATTTTGTGATATTCAAAAAAACTCGTTACCATAAAAACACCAAAGTGCTTAGAATTGCTTCAAATCGCATTTGGAGACGTTTTAGACCATTTTGTGATTTTCTAAAAAAGTTGTTAACATAAAAACATCAAAGTGCTTAAAATCACATTAGAAACCGTTTTAGACCATTTTGAGCATTTCGATAAAACTTTTCACACAAAAACATCAAAGAGCACAAAATAGCTTAATATCGTATTTAAAAACGTTTTTGACCATTTTGAGCATTTCGACAAAAATTATTCACACAAAACAGCAAAGTGCTTAGAATAGCTTCAAATCGCATTTGGAGACGTTTTAGACCATTTTGTGACTTTCGAAAAAACTTGTTAACAAAAAAACATCAAAGTGTACAGAATAGCTTCAAATCGCATTTTGAGACATTTTAGACCCTTTTGTGATTTTCGAAAAAACTTGGTTACACAAAAACACCAAAGTGCTTAAAATAGCTTCAAATCGCATTTGGAGACGTTTTAGACCAATTTGTGATTTTCGAAAAAACTTGTTAACATAAAAACACCAAAGTGTTTTGAATAGCTTCAAATCACATTTGGAGACGTTTTAGACCATTTTGTGATTTTCGAAAAAACTTGTTAACATAAAAACACCAAAGTGCTTAAAATCACATTAGAAACCGTTTTAGACCATTTTGAGCATTTCGATAAAACTTTTCACACAAAAACATCAAAGAGCACAAAATAGCTTAATATCGTATTTAAAAACGTTTTTGACCATTTTGAGCATTTCGACAAAAATTACTCTCACAAAACAGCAAAGTGTACAGAATAGCTTCAAATCGCATTTGGAGACGTTTTAGACCATTTTGTGATTTTCGAAAAAACTTGTTAACATAAAAAAACACCAAATTGCTTAGAATAGCTTAAAATCGCATTTAGAGACGTTTTACACCATTTTGTGATTTTCGAAAAAACTTGTTAACATAAAAACACCAAATTGCTTAGAATAGCTTCAAATCGCATTTGGAGACGTTTTACACCATTTTGTGATTTTCGAAAAAACTTGTTAACATAAAAACACCAAAGTGCTTAGAATAGCTTCAAATCGCATTTGGAGACGTTTTAGACCATTTTGTGACTTTCGAAAAAACTTGTTAACAAAAAAAACATCAAAGTGTACAGAATAGCTTCAAATCGCATTTTGAGACATTTTAGACCCTTTTGTGATTTTCGAAAAAACTTGGTTACACAAAAACACCAAAGTGCTTAAACTAGCTTCAAATCGCATTTGGAGACGTTTTAGACCAATTTGTGATTTTCGAAAAAACTTGTTAACATAAAAACACCAAAGTGTTTAGAATAGCTTCAAATCACATTTGGAGACGTTTTAGACCATTTTGTGATTTTCGAAAAAACTTGTTAACATAAAAACACCAAAGTGCTTAGAAAAGCTTCAAATCGCATTTGGAGACATTTTAGACCATTTTGTGATATTCAAAAAAACTCGTTACCATAAAAACACCAAAGTGCTTAGAATAGCTTCAAATCGCATTTGGAGACGTTTTACACCATTTTGTAATTTTCTAAAAAAGTTGTTAACATAAAAACATCAAAGTGCTTAAAATCACATTAGAAACCGTTTTAGACCATTTTGAGCATTTCGATAAAACTTTTCACACAAAAACATCAAAGAGCACAAAATAGCTTAATATAGTATTAAAAAACGTTTTTGACCATTTTGAGCATTTTGACAAAAATTATTCACACAAAACAGCAAAGTGTACAGAATAGCTTCAAATCGCATTTGGAGACGTTTTAGACCATTTTGTGATTTTCGAAATAACTCGTTACCATAAAAACACCAAAGTGCTTAGAATTGCTTCAAATCGCATTTGGAGACGTTTTAGACCATTTTGTGATTTTCTAAAAAAGTTGTTAACATAAAAACATCAAAGTGCTTAAAATCACATTAGAAACCGTTTTAGACCATTTTGAGCATTTCGATAAAACTTTTCACACAAAAACATCAAAGAGCACAAAATAGCTTAATATCGTATTTAAAAACGTTTTTGACCATTTTGAGCATTTCGACAAAAATTATTCACACAAAACAGCAAACCCAGTGGGCAAAAATTGGTTGAATTAACGTTAATTCAACGTTATCTGCAAACGTTGAAATAACGTTGAAAAAGTGGTTGAAAATGAAAGTTTGCCTCAACGTAAATGTCAACGTTGAATCAACATAGAAATTATCAACGTTGAAACAACGTTAAAATAAGTAACGTTGAAATAACGTTGAAAAGATGGTTGAAAATGAAAGTTTGCCTCAACGTAAATGTCAACGTTGAATCAACATAGAAATTATCAACGTTGAAACAACGTTAAAATAAGTAACGTTGAAATAACGTTGAAAAAATGGTTGAAAATGAAAGTTTGCCTCAACTTAAATGTCAACGTTGAATCAACATAGAAATTATCAACGTTGAAACAACGTTAAAACAGGTAACGTTGAAATAACGTTGAAAAAATGGTTGAAAATGAAAGTTTGCCTCAACGTAAATGTCAACGTTGAATCAACATAGAAATTATCAACGTTGAAACAACGTTAAAATAGGTAACGTTGAAATAACGTTGAAAAAATGGTTGAAAATGAAAGTTTGCCTCAACGTAAATGTCAACGTTGAATCAACATAGAAATTATCAACGTTGAAACAACGGTAAAATAAGTAACGTTGAAATAACGTTGAAAAAATGGTTGAAAATGAAAGTTTGCCTCAACAAAAATGTCAACGTTGATTCAACATAGATTATCAACGTTGAAACAACGTAAAAATGTCTACGTTGAAATTATCAATGTTGATTCAATGTTGAAATTATTAACGTTGAAACAACGTAATAATTAAGTTGAAATGAAAATTTGCATCAACGTAAATTTAAACATAGATTTAAAATTTGATTTGTTGAATTACTATATCCAATTTGAATCAACGGTTTTAAAGTAGTTAGTAGTAAAGTTACTGTTACGTCGCAGAATCCATCAATAGAGACATTTTATAAATACTGTATATCTTACTAATCTTTAATTTCTATAAAAACATAAAATAACATTTAATCAGGTGTTATCAAATCATCAGGCAAAATCCAAGCAACAATCAAATAATGTACATCCTCACTGACAGTTCTCAGGTACCAATGTTAAGTATAAAAAATATACAAATAACCAGTTTGTAATATGTTTGCCAACTAACATGATTGAATAACTATAAATATTGGCTGATTACAGTAAAACACAATAAATACAACACACGTCACAGGTGCCTTGTGCTAATGTTGCAGAAGTCCAAATGATGGCAATAACACAATACTGTACTGTAATTGCATTGTTCCGATTAGTCAATAAACAGTTGCCTCGATTCCTGTGTTGACATTGTCCTATGCTTTCCAAAAGTGTGGCAATATTATTTTTCCAAACCTGAAACAAATTCAATCAAGTTACTGTAGTTTTAAACAAAAATAATACAGTAAAAAATTAATTGTTGAAAGATTTATTGTCCCCAAAAAACATGAACAATGAAGATTAATACAATCATACTTTGAATACCTTGCCATTTTGCAATTTTAACAATTTAGATATTCACTTGCCGTAGAAAATAAATAAAAAACAATAAAGATTTCACTTAACAAAAATACAAAATAAACAGTACATTTAACCAAAAACCAATTGTTTGTTTAAATTGTCCCCCTTTTAAGGTACAAATGCATTTTAAAAATCTAATTTTTGGTCAAAGTGAACAACTCTATAGTGACGGCATAGTCAACAAAACATTTAAAAAAAAATTGTTCAGTTCAATTATATCTTTAACACATTGTTCAAAAATCATACTGTACATAAACAAAAATTCAATTCAGAACATCATTTCACACATACACGTAAACTATGCAATCAATTCAATTTATGTAAATAATATTGCAACACTGTATTAATATTTACGCCGTGGTTAGGATTCCGGCACCGAAACTCAACTGCCCAGCGTTAGGGAATCCGACACGCTATTGCGCATGCCCAGAGCAAGGTAATCGGCGACTCTATTTTTGTCTACAACAGACCAAAGCGTGGTTCCCACTAGGGACGCAACACAAGGACGTAACGCAACGCAAGTAAATTGACCAATCACAAGTGATGGCTTATTCGCTTGTGATTGCTAACTGTCTATAACTTCGCTTGTCATTGGTTAAAACGCTTGCGTTGCGTTTACGTCCTTGCGTTACGTTCTAGTGGGAACCAAGCTTTACAGCGATGGATCATTTTAATAGCTGCGCCACGGCGAACTAGCCGGCCTACATGCCTACTAATACTAGTAGGCCTACCAGCTAGATGTGACCATTGGGCCTATTTATTTCGTAATTAAATTTGCTTCATTCATATATAAACTTTATATATTTATGAATTATAATTGCATGACTAGTTTTATTTTTTATGATTTTTCAAGTACAAAATAAAAGATTTCATATAACGCATTTATACTGTACATAACATCATGCAATAGTATACAAGTTGATTTGTTGACAGCAGCCGCCGTGCGGATGTGAAAAAAAAAAAACAGAACTGTTCGGGAGAAGTCGGTGTCGCAACGCTACGCTATTCATTTTCGTACATTTCTTGAAATACGCAAGCTGATTCTTATCAATATCATAATAATTATTTTAACGCGTGGCGTAATTATTAATTCATGTATGGCCTAGGCCAAGTTTCATCCATCGCTCTCTCCCCCGCGCGCCGACTAACTAGGCCACAGCAAAGATATCTTTGGCTACACAGTACATCCCTAGTTAACACTCCGACTCTCGGGTAATGTGGTGCGCGGTCTGTGGCACTAGTGCAAGCTATAATTACTTCGCTCTGGGCATGCGCAATAGCGTGTCGGATTCCCTAAACGATGGGAAGTTGAGTTGCGGTGCCGGAATCCTAACCACGGCGTAATATTTATTCAATTCAATATTAAAGTTAAGAACTATAAATACCAACCTTTTGTATATAAAAATATTGATCATCCATTAGATTGTTCTCGTTTGATTCACATAGAAAAGATTATAGGCCTACATGTACTTCATTATTTTGTACTCTAGCTAGGCATAGGCCAGGGCCTTAGCTAGGCCTACAATCTGAAATAAAGAAAGCGAGTAAGTTTAACAAATAGCCGTCCTAGGCTAGCAGCATGTGTTTGTATATTAATGTTATGCGCGATTTGAACGATTTGCGCAATTTGAAATTGCGCAAAAAAATCCTTGCGCAATTTGAAATTGCGCAAAGAATTCTTGCGCAATTTTAAATTGCGCAAGGATTTTTTTGCGCAATTTCAAATTGCGCAATCAACTTGCGCAATTTCAAATTGCGCAAGAAAATCTTTGCGCAATTTTAAATTGCGCTGCACAATTTGTAAATTGCGCAAGATAGTTCTTGCGCAATATGACACCTTTGCGCAATTTGAAAACGAACTGTAAATTTTCCAATACATGGCTAGGCTAGGCCTAGGCAGAGGAGTTTAAAATTTAGTATTTTATTATATAAATAAGACCATTTCAATGAAGATAATGTTTAATACTCACTTTTTAAGTTTTTAATGTTAGTTTAAGCTAGGCCATGTAACCTAGTCAGTATCAGTAGTCCAGACCCTAGCTAGGCTAGAGTAGTATAGCCGGCCGCCCGCGCCGCGCCCGCCTGGTGGAACACCACCGCTTCGTTTTCCTTCGTCGGTTCTTCGACGGTATGCTAACTTATAACAATATTTGCACTACTAAAATAATGAAATGCGATATTTATCTTTAATTTTGAATCATTCTTAGAAATTACTATAAAAATATGGGTGTGCATGATTTCACAATCTGTCGAAAAACCTTGCGCAATTTGCAGATTACTTGCGCAATTTAATACGTTGCTTGCGCAATTTGAAACACATGTTTCAATTCAAATTGCGCAAGGATTTTTTTTGCGCAATTTCAAATTGCGCAAATCGTTCAAATCGCGCATAACATTAACACTAATATTAATAGCATTAGCAGCTACTGTAGACAGCCTAGCAGAAAGCTAGCTAGGCCAACTAATTATATATTATAATGTTATATTTATGTATACTTTTGGATAAATAAAGAAAGTATTGAACTAAATAAAAGGCCTAATACATACCATTTTATAACCATATAAGTACAGTACTGTAGTTATCCTTGGCCAGGCAAATGTTTGCCCTTGACATGCATAATACTAAATGCTTCCACTAGGCCTAGTGAGTGAATTCAGTTCATCAGTTTGGCAGCCTGCCTAGCCTCTAGGCCTAGCCTACCAGGCTATAGCCTAGCTATGCATGTGTGGCCTACTAGACTAGAGGCTAGCTATTGATAAGGGTAAAATAGTCAAGCTCAAAGCTTATAAATTAGTAGATTACAAATAAAAAGGATTGTTTTCCTACCTCAAAACATACTTATTTGACAATTTCAATGATGAGCCTTTTTTTTCTACACACACACCACTACTGCTGTAGGCCTAGCCTACGTCGAAGTAACTGAAATTACTGACACCAGTTTCAAAATTGTATCAAAACGAAACTAAACCAATGACAAGCTCGTATCTTATGAAATTTGATCTTGCATGAAAGGATCATTCAATTTTCAACACAACTTCTAGAACATTTTTGTATTATACAGAGACAATAATATTTGCCAATCTAAAATTCCTAAATAACCAATAATCATTTGTTTTACAATAAAGGATGATAACATAAACCGCCAACTGAAATCTAATGTTAATTTAACGTTGAAACATCAATGGCAACGCACTTAGTATTAAAAAATGTAAGAGAATTTATCTTTAATTTAACGTTTAATTAACATTGAAAAACAAAAATAATAATTGTTTGAAAAAACAACATAATTTCAAGAGTTTTTCAACGTTGAAAACATGTCATTTGAAAATGGCAACTGGATTTCAACGTTAAAATAACGTTGGAATAACATTGAAAAACAAAAATAATAATTGTTTGAAAAAAATTATTAGTTAGAAATACAATGTTATTTCAACGTTGGATCAACATTGATAAATTAACGTCAATTACTAGTTAGAAAGACAATGTTATTTCAACGTTGGAGCAACATTGATAAATTAACGTAAATTTCTTGTTAAAAATACAATGTTATTTCAACGTTGGATCAACATTGATAAATTAACGTAAATTACTAGTTAAAAATACAATGTTATTTCAACGTTGGATCAACATTGATAAATTAACGTAAATTTCTAGTTAGAAATACAATGTTATTTCAACGTTGGATCAACATTGATAAATTAACGTAAATTTCTAGTTAGAAATACAATGTTATTTCAACGTTGGATCAACATTGATAAATTAACGTAAATTTCTAGTTAAAAATACAATGTTATTGCAACGTTGGATCAACATTGATAAATTAATGTAAATTTCTTGTTAAAAATACAATGTTATTTCAACGTTGGATCAACATTGATAAATTAACGTAAATTTCTAGATATAAAGACAATGTTATTTCAACGTTGTATCAACATTGATAAATTAACGTAAATTACTAGTTAGAAAGACAATGTTATTTCAACGTTGGATCAACATTAATAAATTAACGTAAATTTCTAGTTAAAAATACAATGTTATTTCAACGTTGGATCAACATTGATAAATTAACGTAAATTACTAGTTAGAAATACAATGTTATTTCAACGTTGGATCAACATTGATAAATTAACGTAAATTACTAGTTAAAAATACAATGTTATTTCAACGTTGGATCAACATTGATAAATTAACGTAAATTTCTAGTTAAAAATACTATGTGATTTTAACGTTGGATCAACATTGATAAATTAACGTAAATTACTAGTTAAAAATACAATGTTATTTCAACGTTGGATCAACATTGATAAATTAACGTAAATTTCTAGTTAAAAATACTATGTGATTTTAACGTTGGATCAACATTGATAAATTAACGTAAATTACTAGTTAGAAAGACAATGTTATTTCAACGTTGGATCAACAATGATAAATTAACTTAAATTACTAGTTAAAAAGACAATGTTATTTCAACGTTGGATTAACATTAATAAATTAACGTAAATTTCTAGTTAAAAATACAATGTTATTTCAACGTTGGATCAACATTAATAAATTAACGTAAATTTCTAGTTAAAAATACATTGTTATTTCAACGTTGGATCAACATTGATAAATTAACGTAAATTACTAGTTAAAAATACAATGTTATTTCAACGTTGGATCAACATTGATAATAAAACGAAAATTTCTAGTTAGAAATACAATGTTATTTCAACGTTGGATCAACATTGATAAATTAACGTAAATTTCTAGTTAGAAAGACAATGTTATTTCAACGTTAAATCAACATTGATAAATTAACGTAAATTACTAGTTAGAAAGACAATGTTATTTCAACGTTGGATCAACATTGATAATAAAACGTAAATTTCTAGTTAGAAATACAATGTTATTTCAACGTTGGATCAACATTGATAAATTAACGTAAATTTCTAGTTAAAAATACAATGTTATTTCAACGTTGGATCAACATTGACAAATTAACGTAAATTACTAGTTAGAAAAACAATGTTATTTCAAAGTTAAATCAACATTGATAAATTAACGTAAATTACTAGTTAGAAGGACAATGTTATTTTAACGTTGGATCAACATTGATAAATTAACGTAAATTTCTAGTTAAAAATACAATGTTATTTCAACGTTGGATCAACATTGATAATAAAACGAAAATTTCTAGTTAGAAATACAATGTTATTTCAACGTTGGATCAACATTGATAAATTAACGTAAATTTCTAGTTAAAAATACAATGTTATTTCAACGTTGGATCAACATTCACAAATTAACGTAAATTACTAGTTAGAAAGACAATGTTATTTCAACGTTAAATCAACATTGATAAATTAACGTAAATTACTAGTTAGAAGGACAATGTTATTTTAACGTTGGATCAACATTGATAAATTAACGTAAATTTCTAGTTAAAAATACAATGTTATTTCAACGTTGAATCAACATTTATAAATTAACGTAAAACATTTGTTTGAAAAACAATGTTTTTTCAACGTTAAATCAACCTTTATTAATTAACATAAATTACTAGTTAAAAAGAAAATGTTATTTCAACGTTGATTCAATGTTTAGTACTAAACGTAAAAAAAATAGTTAGGGAAAAAATGTTATTTCAACGTTGATTCAACGTTTGAAATACGCTGACAACATGATTTCAACAAATCAACTATATTTCAACGTTGATTCAACGTTGAAATTATGTTCTGTGCCCACTGGGAAGTGCTTAGAATAGCTTCAAATCGCATTTGGAGACGTTTTACACCATTTTGTGATTTTCGAAAAAACTTGGTTACACAAAAACACCAAAGTGCTTAAAATAGCTTCAAATCGCATTTGGAGACGTTTTAGACCAATTTGTGATTTTCGAAAAAACTTGTTAACATAATAACACCAAAGTGCTTAGAATAGCTTCAAATCGCATTTTGTGACATTTTCGACCATTTTGTGATTTTCGAAAAAACTTGTTAACATAAAAACACCAAATTGCTTAGAATAGCTTAAAATCGCATTTGGAGACGTTTTATACCATTTTGTGATTTTCGAAAAAACTTGTTAACATAAAAACACCAAAGTGCTTAGAATAGCTTCAAATCGCATTTGTAGACGTTTTAGACCATTTTGTGATTTTCGAAATAACTTGTTAACATAAAAACACCAAAGTGCTTAGAATACCTTAAAATCTCATTTGGAGACGTTTTATACCATTTTGTGATTTTCGAAAAAACTTGTTAACATAAAAACACCAAAGTGCTTAGAATAGCTTCAAATCGCATTTGTAGACGTTTTAGACCATTTTGTGATTTTCGAAAAAACTTGTTAACATAAAAACACCAAAGTGCTTAGAATACCTTAAAATCGCATTTGGAGAGGTTTTATACCATTTTGTGATTTTCGAAAAAACTTGTTAACATAAAAACACCAAAGTGCTTAGAATTGCTTCAAATCGCATTTGGAGACGTTTTAGACCATTTTGTGATTTTCTAAAAAAGTTGTTAACATAAAAACATCAAAGTTCTTAAAATCATTTCATTAGAAACCGTTTTAGACCATTTTGAGCATTTCGATAAAACTTTTCACACAAAAACATCAAAGAACACAAAATAGCTTAATATAGTATTTAAAAACGTTTTTGACCATTTTGAGCATTTTGACAAAATTATTCACACAAAACAGCAAAGTGTACAGAATAGCTTCAAATCGCATTTGGAGACGTTTTAGACCATTTTGTGATTTTCGAAAAAACTTGTAAACATAAAAACACCAAAGTGCTTAGAAAATCTTCAAATCGCATTTGGAGACGTTTTATACCATTTTGTAATTTTCGAAAAAACTTGTTAACATAAAAACACCAAAGTGCTTAGAATAGCTTCAAATCGCATTTGTAGACGTTTTAGACCATTTTGTGATTTTCGAAAAAACTTGTTAACATAAAAACACCAAAGTGCTTAGAATACCTTAAAATCGCATTTGGAGACATTTTAGACCATTTTGTGATTTTCGAAAAAACTTGTTAACATAAAAACACAAAAGTGCTTAGAATAGCTTCAAATCGCATTTGGAGACGTTTTAGACCATTTTGTGATTTTCGAAAAAACTTGTTAACATAAAAACACGAAATTGCTTAGAATAGCTTCAAATCGCATTTGGAGACGTTTTACACCATTTTGTAATTTTCTAAAAAAGTTGTTAACATAAAAACATCAAAGTGCTTAAAATCACATTAGAAACCGTTTTAGACCATTTTGAGCATTTCGATAAAACTTTTTACACAAAAACATCAAAGAGCACAAAATAGCTTAATATCGTATTTAAAAACGTTTTTGACCATTTTGAGCATTTCGACAAAAATTATTCTCACAAAACAGCAAAGTGTACAGAATAGCTTCAAATCGCATTTGGAGACGTTTTAGACCATTTTGTGATTTTCGAAAAAACTTGTTAACATAAAAACACCAAATTGCTTAGAATAGCTTAAAATCGCATTTGGAGACGTTTTACACCATTTTGTGATTTTCGAAAAAAACTTGTTAACATAAAAACACCAAAGTGCTTAGAATAGCTTCAAATCGCATTTGTAGACATTTTAGACCATTTTGTGATTTTCAAAAAAACTTGTTAACATAACAACACCAAAGTGCTTAGAATACCTTAAAATCGCATTTGGAGACATTTTAGACCATTTTGTGATTTTCGAAAAAACTTGTTAACATAAAAACACAAAAGTGCTTAGAATAGCTTCAAATCGCATTTGGAGACGTTTTAGACCATTTTGTGATTTTCGAAAAAACGTGTTAACATAAAAACACCAAAGTGCTTAGAATTGCTTCAAATCGCATTTGGAGACGTTTTAGACCATTTTGTGATTTTCTAAAAAAGTTTTTAACATAAAAACATCAAAGTTCTTAAAATCACATTAGAAACCGTTTTAGACCATTTTGAGCATTTCGATAAAACTTTTCACATAAAAACATCAAAGAACACAAAATAGCTTAATATAGTATTTAAAAACGTTTTTGACCATTTTGAGCATTTTGACAAAAATTATTCACACAAAACAGCAAAGTGTACAGAATAGCTTCAAATCGCATTTGGAGACGTTTTAGACCATTTTGTGATTTTCGAAAAAACTTGTAAACATAAAAACACAAAAGTGCTTAGAAAAGCTTCAAATCGCATTTGGAGACATTTTAGACCATTTTGTGATTTTCGAAAAAACTTGTTAACATAAAAACACAAAAGTGCTTAGAATAGCTTCAAATCGCATTTGGAGACGTTTTAGACCATTTTGTGATTTTCGAAAAAACTTGTTAACATAAAAACACCAAATTGCTTAGAATAGCTTCAAATCGCATTTGGAGACGTTTTACACCATTTTGTAATTTTCTAAAAAAGTTGTTAACATAAAAACATCAAAGTGCTTAAAATCACATTAGAAACCGTTTTAGACCATTTTGAGCATTTCGATAAAACTTTTCACACAAAAACATCAAAGAGCACAAAATAGCTTAATATAGTATTTAAAAACGTTTTTGACCATTTTGAGCATTTTGACAAAAATTATTCACACAAAACAGCAAAGTGTACAGAATAGCTTCAAATCGCATTTGGAGACGTTTTAGACCATTTTGTGATTTTCGAAATAACTCGTTACCATAAAAACACCAAAGTGCTTAGAAAAGCTTAAAATCGCATTTGGAGACATTTTAGACCATTTTGTGATATTCAAAAAAACTCGTTACCATAAAAACACCAAAGTGCTTAGAATTGCTTCAAATCGCATTTGGAGACGTTTTAGACCATTTTGTGATTTTCTAAAAAAGTTGTTAACATAAAAACATCAAAGGGCTTAAAATCACATTAGAAACCGTTTTAGACCATTTTGAGCATTTCGATAAAACTTTTCACACAAAAACATAAAAGAGCACAAAATAGCTTAATATCGTATTTAAAAACGTTTTTGACCATTTTGAGCATTTCGACAAAAATTATTCACACAAAACAGCAAAGTGTACAGAATAGCTTCAAATCGCATTTGGAGACGTTTTAGACCATTTTGTGATTTTCGAAAAAACTTGTTAACATAAAAACACCAAAGTGCTTAGAAAAGCTTCAAATCGCATTTGGAGACATTTTAGACCATTTTGTGATATTCAAAAAAACTCGTTACCATAAAAACACCAAAGTGCTTAGAATTGCTTCAAATCGCATTTGGAGACGTTTTAGACCATTTTGTGATTTTCTAAAAAAGTTGTTAACATAAAAACATCAAAGTGCTTAAAATCACATTAGAAACCGTTTTAGACCATTTTGAGCATTTCGATAAAACTTTTCACACAAAAACATCAAAGAGCACAAAATAGCTTAATATCGTATTTAAAAACGTTTTTGACCATTTTGAGCATTTCGACAAAAATTATTCACACAATACAGCAAAGTGCTTAGAATAGCTTCAAATCGCATTTGGAGACGTTTTAGACCATTTTGTGACTTTCGAAAAAACTTGTTAACAAAAAAACATCAAAGTGTACAGAATAGCTTCAAATCGCATTTTGAGACATTTTAGACCCTTTTGTGATTTTCGAAAAAACTTGGTTACACAAAAACACCAAAGTGCTTAAAATAACTTCAAATCGCATTTGGAGACGTTTTAGACCAATTTGTGATTTTCGAAAAAACCTGTTAACATAAAAACACCAAAGTGTTTTGAATAGCTTCAAATCACATTTGGAGACGTTTTAGACCATTTTGTAATTTTCGAAAAAACTTGTTAACATAAAAACACCAAAGTGCTTAAAATCACATTAGAAACCGTTTTAGACCATTTTGAGCATTTCGATAAAACTTTTCACACAAAAACATCAAAGAGCACAAAATAGCTTAATATCGTATTTAAAAACGTTTTTGACCATTTTGAGCATTTCGACAAAAATTATTCTCACAAAACAGCAAAGTGTACAGAATAGCTTCAAATCGTATTTGGAGACGTTTTAGACCATTTTGTGATTTTCGAAAAAACTTGTTAACATAAAAAAACACCAAATTGCTTAGAATAGCTTAAAATCGCATTTGGAGACGTTTTACACCATTTTGTGATTTTCGAAAAAACTTGTTAACATAAAAACACCAAATTGCTTAGAATAGCTTCAAATCGCATTTAGAGACGTTTTACACCATTTTGTGATTTTCGAAAAAACTTGTTAACATAAAAACACCAAAGTGCTTAGAATAGCTTCAAATCGCATTTGGAGACGTTTTAGACCATTTTGTGACTTTCGAAAAAACTTGTTAACAAAAAAAACATCAAAGTGTACAGAATAGCTTCAAATCGCATTTTGAGACATTTTAGACCCTTTTGTGATTTTCGAAAAAACTTGGTTACACAAAAACACCAAAGTGCTTAAACTAGCTTCAAATCGCATTTAGAGACGTTTTAGACCAATTTGTGATTTTCGAAAAAACTTGTTAACATAAAAACACCAAAGTGTTTAGAATAGCTTCAAATCACATTTGGAGACGTTTTAGACCATTTTGTGATTTTCGAAAAAACTTGTTAACATAAAAACACCAAAGTGCTTAGAAAAGCTTCAAATCGCATTTGGAGACATTTTAGACCATTTTGTGATATTCAAAAAAACTCGTTACCATAAAAACACCAAAGTGCTTAGAATAGCTTCAAATCGCATTTGGAGACGTTTTACACCATTTTGTGACTTTCGAAAAAACTTGTTAACAAAAAAACATCAAAGTGTACAGAATAGCTTCAAATCGCATTTGGAGACATTTTAGACCATTTTGTGATATTCAAAAAAACTCGTTACCATAAAAACACCAAAGTGCTTAGAATTGCTTCAAATCGCATTTGGAGACGTTTTAGACCATTTTGTGATTTTCTAAAAAAGTTGTTAACATAAAAACATCAAAGTGCTTAAAATCACATTAGAAACCGTTTTAGACCATTTTGAGCATTTCGATAAAACTTTTCACACAAAAACATCAAAGAGCACAAAATAGCTTAATATCGTATTTAAAAACGTTTTTGACCATTTTGAGCATTTCGACAAAAATTATTCACACAAAACAGCAAAGTGTACAGAATAGCTTCAAATCGCATTTGGAGACGTTTTAGACCATTTTGTGATTTTCGAAAAAACTTGTTAACATAAAAACACCAAAGTGCTTAGAATAGCTTCAAATCGCATTTGTAGACGTTTTAGACCATTTTGTGATTTTCGAAAAAACTTGTTAACATAAAAACACCAAAGTGCTTAGAATACCTTAAAATCTCATTTGGAGACGTTTTATACCATTTTGTGATTTTCGAAAAAACTTGTTAACATAAAAACACCAAAGTGCTTAGAATAGCTTCAAATCGCATTTGTAGACGTTTTAGACCATTTTGTGATTTTCTAAAAAAGTTGTTAACATAAAAACATCAAAGTTCTTAAAATCATTTCATTAGAAACCGTTTTAGACCATTTTGAGCATTTCGATAAAACTTTTCACACAAAAACATCAAAGAACACAAAATAGCTTAATATAGTATTTAAAAACGTTTTTGACCATTTTGAGCATTTTGACAAAATTATTCACACAAAACAGCAAAGTGTACAGAATAGCTTCAAATCGCATTTGGAGACGTTTTAGACCATTTTGTGATTTTCGAAAAAACTTGTAAACATAAAAACACCAAAGTGCTTAGAAAATCTTCAAATCGCATTTGGAGACGTTTTATACCATTTTGTAATTTTCGAAAAAACTTGTTAACATAAAAACATCAAAGTGCTTAAAATCACATTAGAAACCGTTTTAGACCATTTTGAGCATTTCGATAAAACTTTTCACACAAAAACATCAAAGAGCACAAAATAGCTTAATATCGTATTTAAAAACGTTTTTGACCATTTTGAGCATTTCGACAAAAATTATTCACACAAAACAGCAAAGTGTACAGAATAGCTTCAAATCGCATTTGGAGACGTTTTAGACCATTTTGTGATTTTCGAAAAAACTTGTTAACATAAAAACACCAAAGTGCTTAGAAAATCTTCAAATCGCATTTGGAGACGTTTTATACCATTTTGTAATTTTCGAAAAAACTTGTTAACATAAAAACACCAAAGTGCTTAGAATGGCTTAAAATCGTATTTGGAGAAGTTTTACACCATTTTGTGATTTTCGAAAAAACTTGTTAACATAAAAACACCAAAGTGCTTAGAATAGCTTCAAATCGCATTTGGAGACGTTTTAGACCATTTTGTGATTTTCGAAAAAACTTGTTAACATAAAAACACCAAAGTGCTTAGAATACCTTAAAATCGCATTTGGAGACATTTTAGACCATTTTGTGATTTTCGAAAAAACTTGTTAACATAAAAACACAAAAGTGCTTAGAATAGCTTCAAATCGCATTTGGAGACGTTTTAGACCATTTTGTGATTTTCGAAAAAACTTGTTAACATAAAAACACGAAATTGCTTAGAATAGCTTCAAATCGCATTTGGAGACGTTTTACACCATTTTGTAATTTTCTAAAAAAGTTGTTAACATAAAAACATCAAAGTGCTTAAAATCACATTAGAAACCGTTTTAGACCATTTTGAGCATTTCGATAAAACTTTTCACACAAAAACATCAAAGAGCACAAAATAGCTTAATATCGTATTTAAAAACGTTTTTGACCATTTTGAGCATTTCGACAAAAATTATTCTCACAAAACAGCAAAGTGTACAGAATAGCTTCAAATCGCATTTGGAGACGTTTTAGACCATTTTGTGATTTTCGAAAAAACTTGTTAACATAAAAACACCAAATTGCTTAGAATAGCTTAAAATCGCATTTGGAGACGTTTTACACCATTTTGTGATTTTCGAAAAAACTTGTTAACATAAAAACACCAAAGTGCTTAGAATAGCTTCAAATCGCATTTGGAGACGTTTTACACCATTTTGTGATTTTCGATAAAACTTGTTAACATAAAAACACCAAAGTGCTTAGAATAGCTTCAAATCGCATTTGGAGACTTTTTAGACCATTTTGTGACTTTCGAAAAAACTTGTTAACAAAAAAACATCAAAGTGTACAGAATAGCTTCAAATCGCATTTTGAGACATTTTAGACCCTTTTGTGATTTTCGAAAAAACTTGGTTACACAAAAACACCAAAGTGCTTAAAATAGCTTCAAATCGCATTTGGAGACGTTTTAGACCAATTTGTGATTTTCGAAAAAACATGTTAACATAAAAACACCAAAGTGTTTAGAATAGCTTCAAATCACATTTGGAGACGTTTTAGACCATTTTGTGATTTTCGAAAAAACTTGTTAACATAAAAACACCAAAGTGCTTAAAATCACATTAGAAACCGTTTTAGACCATTTTGAGCATTTCGATAAAACTTTTCACACAAAAACATCAAAGAGCACAAAATAGCTTAATATCGTATTTAAAAACGTTTTTGACCATTTTGAGCATTTCAACAAAAATTATTCACACAAAACAGCAAAGTGTACAGAATAGCTTCAAATCGCATTTGGAGACGTTTTAGACCATTTTGTGATTTTCGAAAAAACTTGTTAACATAAAAACACCAAAGTGCTTAGAATTGCTTCAAATCGCATTTGGAGACGTTTTAGACCATTTTGTAATTTTCTAAAAAAGTTGTTAACATAAAAACATCAAAGTGCTTAAAATCACATTAGAAACCGTTTTAGACCATTTTGAGCATTTCGAAAAAACTTTTCACACAAAAACATCAAAGAACACAAAATAGCTTAATATAGTATTTAAAAACGTTTTTGACCATTTTGAGCATTTTGACAAAAATTATTCACACAAAACAGCAAAGTGTACAGAATAGCTTCAAATCGCATTTTGAGACATTTTAGACCATTTTGTGATTTTCGAAAAAACTTGTTAACATAAAAACACAAAAGTGCTTAGAATAGCTTCAAATCGCATTTGGAGACGTTTTAGACCATTTTGTGATTTTCGAAAAAACTTGTTAACATAAAAACACAAAATTGCTTAGAATAGCTTCAAATCGCATTTGGAGACGTTTTACACCATTTTGTGATTTTCGAAAAAACTTGTTAACATAAAAACACCAAAGTGCTTAGAATAGCTTCAAATCGCATTTGGAGACGTTTTAGACCATTTTGTGATTTTCGAAAAAACTTGTTAACATAAAAACACCAAAGTGCTTAGAATAGCTTCAAATCGTATTTGGAGCCGTTTTAGACCATTTTGTGATTTTCGAAAAAACTTGTAAACATAAAAACACCAAAGTGCTTAGAAAAGCTTCAAATCGCATTTGGAGACGTTTTAGACCATTTTGTGATATTCAAAAAAACTCGTTACCATAAAAACACCAAAGTGCTTAGAATTGCTTCAAATCGCATTTGGAGACGTTTTAGACCATTTTGTGATTTTCTAAAAAAGTTGTTAACATAAAAACATCAAAGTGCTTAAAATCACATTAGAAACCGTTTTAGACCATTTTGAGCATTTCGATAAAACTTTTCACACAAAAACATCAAAGAGCACAAAATAGCTTAATATCGTATTTAAAAACGTTTTTGACCATTTTGAGCATTTCGACAAAAAATTATTCACACAAAACAGCAAAGTGTACAGAATAGCTTCAAATCGCATTTGGAGACGTTTTAGACCATTTTGTGATTTTCGAAAAAACTTGTTAACATAAAAACACAAAAGTGCTTAGAATAGCTTCAAATCGCATTTGGAGACGTTTTAGACCATTTTGTGATTTTCGAAAAAACTTGTTAACATAAAAACACGAAATTGCTTAGAATAGCTTCAAATCGCATTTGGAGACGTTTTACACCATTTTGTAATTTTCTAAAAAAGTTGTTAACATAAAAACATCAAAGTGCTTAAAATCACATTAGAAACCGTTTTAGACCATTTTGAGCATTTCGATAAAACTTTTCACACAAAAACATCAAAGAGCACAAAATAGCTTAATATCGTATTTAAAAACGTTTTTGACCATTTTGAGCATTTCGACAAAAATTATTCTCACAAAACAGCAAAGTGTACAGAATAGCTTCAAATCGCATTTGGAGACGTTTTAGACCATTTTGTGATTTTCGAAAAAACTTGTTAACATAAAAACACCAAATTGCTTAGAATAGCTTAAAATCGCATTTGGAGACGTTTTACACCATTTTGTGATTTTCGAAAAAACTTGTTAACATAAAAACACCAAAGTGCTTAGAATAGCTTCAAATCGCATTTGGAGACGTTTTACACCATTTTGTGATTTTCGATAAAACTTGTTAACATAAAAACACCAAAGTGCTTAGAATAGCTTCAAATCGCATTTGGAGACTTTTTAGACCATTTTGTGACTTTCGAAAAAACTTGTTAACAAAAAAACATCAAAGTGTACAGAATAGCTTCAAATCGCATTTTGAGACATTTTAGACCCTTTTGTGATTTTCGAAAAAACTTGGTTACACAAAAAAACCAAAGTGCTTAAAATAGCTTCAAATCGCATTTGGAGACGTTTTAGACCAATTTGTGATTTTCGAAAAAACTTGTTAACATAAAAACACCAAAGTGTTTAGAATAGCTTCAAATCACATTTGGAGACGTTTTAGACCATTTTGTGATTTTCGAAAAAACTTGTTAACATAAAAACACCAAAGTGCTTAGAAAAGCTTCAGATCGCATTTGGAGACATTTTAGACCATTTTGTGATTTTCGAAAAAACTTGTTAACATAAAAACACCAAAGTGCTTAAAATCACATTAGAAACCGTTTTAGACCATTTTGAGCATTTCGATAAAACTTTTCACACAAAAACATCAAAGAGCACAAAATAGCTTAATATCGTATTTAAAAACGTTTTTGACCATTTTGAGCATTTCAACAAAAATTATTCACACAAAACAGCAAAGTGTACCGAATAGCTTCAAATCGCATTTGGAGACGTTTTAGACCATTTTGTGATTTTCGAAAAAACTTGTTAACATAAAAACACCAAAGTGCTTAGAATTGCTTCAAATCGCATTTGGAGACGTTTTAGACCATTTTGTAATTTTCTAAAAAAGTTGTTAACATAAAAACATCAAAGTGCTTAAAATCACATTAGAAACCGTTTTAGACCATTTTGAGCATTTCGAAAAAACTTTTCACACAAAAACATCAAAGAACACAAAATAGCTTAATATAGTATTTAAAAACGTTTTTGACCATTTTGAGCATTTTGACAAAAATTATTCACACAAAACAGCAAAGTGTACAGAATAGCTTCAAATCGCATTTTGAGACATTTTAGACCATTTTGTGATTTTCGAAAAAACTTGTTAACATAAAAACACAAAAGTGCTTAGAATAGCTTCAAATCGCATTTGGAGACGTTTTAGACCATTTTGTGATTTTCGAAAAAACTTGTTAACATAAAAACACAAAATTGCTTAGAATAGCTTCAAATCGCATTTGGAGACGTTTTACACCATTTTGTGATTTTCGAAAAAACTTGTTAACATAAAAACACCAAAGTGCTTAGAATAGCTTCAAATCGCATTTGGAGACGTTTTAGACCATTTTGTGATTTTCGAAAAAACTTGTTAACATAAAAACACCAAAGTGCTTAGAATAGCTTCAAATCGTATTTGGAGCCGTTTTAGACCATTTTGTGATTTTCGAAAAAACTTGTAAACATAAAAACACCAAAGTGCTTAGAAAAGCTTCAAATCGCATTTGGAGACGTTTTAGACCATTTTGTGATATTCAAAAAAACTCGTTACCATAAAAACACCAAAGTGCTTAGAATTGCTTCAAATCGCATTTGGAGACGTTTTAGACCATTTTGTGATTTTCTAAAAAAGTTGTTAACATAAAAACATCAAAGTGCTTAAAATCACATTAGAAACCGTTTTAGACCATTTTGAGCATTTCGATAAAACTTTTCACACAAAAACATCAAAGAGCACAAAATAGCTTAATATCGTATTTAAAAACGTTTTTGACCATTTTGAGCATTTCGACAAAAATTATTCACACAAAACAGCAAAGTGTACAGAATAGCTTCAAATCGCATTTGGAGACGTTTTAGACCATTTTGTGATTTTCGAAAAAACTTGTTAACATAAAAACACCAAAGTGCTTAGAAAAGCTTCAAATCGCATTTGGAGACATTTTAGACCATTTTGTGATATTCAAAAAAACTCGTTACCATAAAAACACCAAAGTGCTTAGAATTGCTTCAAATCGCATTTGGAGACGTTTTAGACCATTTTGTGATTTTCTAAAAAAGTTGTTAACATAAAAACTTCAAAGTGTACAGAATAGCTTCAAATCGCATTTTGAGACATTTTAGACCCTTTTGTGATTTTCGAAAAAACTTGGTTACACAAAAACACCAAAGTGCTTAAAATAGCTTCAAATCGCATTTGGAGACGTTTTAGACCAATTTGTGATTTTCGAAAAAACTTGTTAACATAAAAACACCAAAGTGTTTAGAATAGCTTCAAATCACATTTGGAGACATTTTAGACCATTTTGTGATTTTCGAAAAAACTTGTTAACATAAAAACACAAAAGTGCTTAGAATAGCTTCAAATCGCATTTGGAGACGTTTTAGACCATTTTGTGATTTTCGAAAAAACTTGTTAACATAAAAACACGAAATTGCTTAGAATAGCTTCAAATCGCATTTGGAGACGTTTTACACCATTTTGTAATTTTCTAAAAAAGTTGTTAACATAAAAACATCAAAGTGCTTAAAATCACATTAGAAACCGTTTTAGACCATTTTGAGCATTTCGATAAAACTTTTCACACAAAAACATCAAAGAGCACAAAATAGCTTAATATCGTATTTAAAAACGTTTTTGACCATTTTGAGCATTTCGACAAAAATTATTCTCACAAAACAGCAAAGTGTACAGAATAGCTTCAAATCGCATTTGGAGACGTTTTAGACCATTTTGTGATTTTCGAAAAAACTTGTTAACATAAAAACACCAAATTGCTTAGAATAGCTTAAAATCGCATTTGGAGACGTTTTACACCATTTTGTGATTTTCGAAAAAACTTGTTAACATAAAAACACCAAAGTGCTTAGAATAGCTTCAAATCGCATTTGGAGACGTTTTACACCATTTTGTGATTTTCGATAAAACTTGTTAACATAAAAACACCAAAGTGCTTAGAATAGCTTCAAATCGCATTTGGAGACTTTTTAGACCATTTTGTGACTTTCGAAAAAACTTGTTAACAAAAAAACATCAAAGTGTACAGAATAGCTTCAAATCGCATTTTGAGACATTTTAGACCCTTTTGTGATTTTCGAAAAAACTTGGTTACACAAAAACACCAAAGTGCTTAAAATAGCTTCAAATCGCATTTGGAGACGTTTTAGACCAATTTGTGATTTTCGAAAAAACTTGTTAACATAAAAACACCAAAGTGTTTAGAATAGCTTCAAATCACATTTGGAGACGTTTTAGACCATTTTGTGATTTTCGAAAAAACTTGTTAACATAAAAACACCAAAGTGCTTAAAATCACATTAGAAACCGTTTTAGACCATTTTGAGCATTTCGATAAAACTTTTCACACAAAAACATCAAAGAGCACAAAATAGCTTAATATCGTATTTAAAAACGTTTTTGACCATTTTGAGCATTTCAACAAAAATTATTCACACAAAACAGCAAAGTGTACAGAATAGCTTCAAATCGCATTTGGAGACGTTTTAGACCATTTTGTGATTTTCGAAAAAACTTGTTAACATAAAAACACCAAAGTGCTTAGAATTGCTTCAAATCGCATTTGGAGACGTTTTAGACCATTTTGTAATTTTCTAAAAAAGTTGTTAACATAAAAACATCAAAGTGCTTAAAATCACATTAGAAACCGTTTTAGACCATTTTGAGCATTTCGAAAAAACTTTTCACACAAAAACATCAAAGAACACAAAATAGCTTAATATAGTATTTAAAAACGTTTTTGACCATTTTGAGCATTTTGACAAAAATTATTCACACAAAACAGCAAAGTGTACAGAATAGCTTCAAATCGCATTTTGAGACATTTTAGACCATTTTGTGATTTTCGAAAAAACTTGTTAACATAAAAACACAAAAGTGCTTAGAATAGCTTCAAATCGCATTTGGAGACGTTTTACACCATTTTGTGATTTTCGAAAAAACTTGTTAACATAAAAACACCAAAGTGCTTAGAATAGCTTCAAATCGCATTTGGAGACGTTTTAGACCATTTTGTGATTTTCGAAAAAACTTGTTAACATAAAAACACCAAAGTGCTTAGAATAGCTTCAAATCGTATTTGGAGCCGTTTTAGACCATTTTGTGATTTTCGAAAAAACTTGTAAACATAAAAACACCAAAGTGCTTAGAAAAGCTTCAAATCGCATTTGGAGACGTTTTAGACCATTTTGTGATATTCAAAAAAACTCGTTACCATAAAAACACCAAAGTGCTTAGAATTGCTTCAAATCGCATTTGGAGACGTTTTAGACCATTTTGTGATTTTCTAAAAAAGTTGTTAACATAAAAACATCAAAGTGCTTAAAATCACATTAGAAACCGTTTTAGACCATTTTGAGCATTTCGATAAAACTTTTCACACAAAAACATCAAAGAGCACAAAATAGCTTAATATCGTATTTAAAAACGTTTTTGACCATTTTGAGCATTTCGACAAAAAATTATTCACACAAAACAGCAAAGTGTACAGAATAGCTTCAAATCGCATTTGGAGACGTTTTAGACCATTTTGTGATTTTCGAAAAAACTTGTTAACATAAAAACACAAAAGTGCTTAGAATAGCTTCAAATCGCATTTGGAGACGTTTTAGACCATTTTGTGATTTTCGAAAAAACTTGTTAACATAAAAACACGAAATTGCTTAGAATAGCTTCAAATCGCATTTGGAGACGTTTTACACCATTTTGTAATTTTCTAAAAAAGTTGTTAACATAAAAACATCAAAGTGCTTAAAATCACATTAGAAACCGTTTTAGACCATTTTGAGCATTTCGATAAAACTTTTCACACAAAAACATCAAAGAGCACAAAATAGCTTAATATCGTATTTAAAAACGTTTTTGACCATTTTGAGCATTTCGACAAAAATTATTCTCACAAAACAGCAAAGTGTACAGAATAGCTTCAAATCGCATTTGGAGACGTTTTAGACCATTTTGTGATTTTCGAAAAAACTTGTTAACATAAAAACACCAAATTGCTTAGAATAGCTTAAAATCGCATTTGGAGACGTTTTACACCATTTTGTGATTTTCGAAAAAACTTGTTAACATAAAAACACCAAAGTGCTTAGAATAGCTTCAAATCGCATTTGGAGACGTTTTACACCATTTTGTGATTTTCGATAAAACTTGTTAACATAAAAACACCAAAGTGCTTAGAATAGCTTCAAATCGCATTTGGAGACTTTTTAGACCATTTTGTGACTTTCGAAAAAACTTGTTAACAAAAAAACATCAAAGTGTACAGAATAGCTTCAAATCGCATTTTGAGACATTTTAGACCCTTTTGTGATTTTCGAAAAAACTTGGTTACACAAAAAAACCAAAGTGCTTAAAATAGCTTCAAATCGCATTTGGAGACGTTTTAGACCAATTTGTGATTTTCGAAAAAACTTGTTAACATAAAAACACCAAAGTGTTTAGAATAGCTTCAAATCACATTTGGAGACGTTTTAGACCATTTTGTGATTTTCGAAAAAACTTGTTAACATAAAAACACCAAAGTGCTTAGAAAAGCTTCAGATCGCATTTGGAGACATTTTAGACCATTTTGTGATTTTCGAAAAAACTTGTTAACATAAAAACAACAAAGTGCTTAAAATCACATTAGAAACCGTTTTAGACCATTTTGAGCATTTCGATAAAACTTTTCACACAAAAACATCAAAGAACACAAAATAGCTTAATATAGTATTTAAAAACGTTTTTGACCATTTTGAGCATTTTGACAAAAATTATTCACACAAAACAGCAAAGTGTACAGAATAGCTTCAAATCGCATTTTGAGACATTTTAGACCATTTTGTGATTTTCGAAAAAACTTGTTAACATAAAAACACAAAAGTGCTTAGAATAGCTTCAAATCGCATTTGGAGACGTTTTAGACCATTTTGTGATTTTCGAAAAAACTTGTTAACATAAAAACACAAAATTGCTTAGAATAGCTTCAAATCGCATTTGGAGACGTTTTACACCATTTTGTGATTTTCGAAAAAACTTGTTAACATAAAAACACCAAAGTGCTTAGAATAGCTTCAAATCGCATTTGGAGACGTTTTAGACCATTTTGTGATTTTCGAAAAAACTTGTTAACATAAAAACACCAAAGTGCTTAGAATAGCTTCAAATCGTATTTGGAGCCGTTTTAGACCATTTTGTGATTTTCGAAAAAACTTGTAAACATAAAAACACCAAAGTGCTTAGAAAAGCTTCAAATCGCATTTGGAGACGTTTTAGACCATTTTGTGATATTCAAAAAAACTCGTTACCATAAAAACACCAAAGTGCTTAGAATTGCTTCAAATCGCATTTGGAGACGTTTTAGACCATTTTGTGATTTTCTAAAAAAGTTGTTAACATAAAAACATCAAAGTGCTTAAAATCACATTAGAAACCGTTTTAGACCATTTTGAGCATTTCGATAAAACTTTTCACACAAAAACATCAAAGAGCACAAAATAGCTTAATATCGTATTTAAAAACGTTTTTGACCATTTTGAGCATTTCGACAAAAATTATTCACACAAAACAGCAAAGTGTACAGAATAGCTTCAAATCGCATTTGGAGACGTTTTAGACCATTTTGTGATTTTCGAAAAAACTTGTTAACATAAAAACACCAAAGTGCTTAGAAAAGCTTCAAATCGCATTTGGAGACATTTTAGACCATTTTGTGATATTCAAAAAAACTCGTTACCATAAAAACACCAAAGTGCTTAGAATTGCTTCAAATCGCATTTGGAGACGTTTTAGACCATTTTGTGATTTTCTAAAAAAGTTGTTAACATAAAAACTTCAAAGTGTACAGAATAGCTTCAAATCGCATTTTGAGACATTTTAGACCCTTTTGTGATTTTCGAAAAAACTTGGTTACACAAAAACACCAAAGTGCTTAAAATAGCTTCAAATCGCATTTGGAGACGTTTTAGACCAATTTGTGATTTTCGAAAAAACTTGTTAACATAAAAACACCAAAGTGTTTAGAATAGCTTCAAATCACATTTGGAGACATTTTAGACCATTTTGTGATTTTCGAAAAAACTTGTTAACATAAAAACACAAAAGTGCTTAGAATAGCTTCAAATCGCATTTGGAGACGTTTTAGACCATTTTGTGATTTTCGAAAAAACTTGTTAACATAAAAACACGAAATTGCTTAGAATAGCTTCAAATCGCATTTGGAGACGTTTTACACCATTTTGTAATTTTCTAAAAAAGTTGTTAACATAAAAACATCAAAGTGCTTAAAATCACATTAGAAACCGTTTTAGACCATTTTGAGCATTTCGATAAAACTTTTCACACAAAAACATCAAAGAGCACAAAATAGCTTAATATCGTATTTAAAAACGTTTTTGACCATTTTGAGCATTTCGACAAAAATTATTCTCACAAAACAGCAAAGTGTACAGAATAGCTTCAAATCGCATTTGGAGACGTTTTAGACCATTTTGTGATTTTCGAAAAAACTTGTTAACATAAAAACACCAAATTGCTTAGAATAGCTTAAAATCGCATTTGGAGACGTTTTACACCATTTTGTGATTTTCGAAAAAACTTGTTAACATAAAAACACCAAAGTGCTTAGAATAGCTTCAAATCGCATTTGGAGACGTTTTACACCATTTTGTGATTTTCGATAAAACTTGTTAACATAAAAACACCAAAGTGCTTAGAATAGCTTCAAATCGCATTTGGAGACTTTTTAGACCATTTTGTGACTTTCGAAAAAACTTGTTAACAAAAAAACATCAAAGTGTACAGAATAGCTTCAAATCGCATTTTGAGACATTTTAGACCCTTTTGTGATTTTCGAAAAAACTTGGTTACACAAAAACACCAAAGTGCTTAAAATAGCTTCAAATCGCATTTGGAGACGTTTTAGACCAATTTGTGATTTTCGAAAAAACTTGTTAACATAAAAACACCAAAGTGTTTAGAATAGCTTCAAATCACATTTGGAGACGTTTTAGACCATTTTGTGATTTTCGAAAAAACTTGTTAACATAAAAACACCAAAGTGCTTAAAATCACATTAGAAACCGTTTTAGACCATTTTGAGCATTTCGATAAAACTTTTCACACAAAAACATCAAAGAGCACAAAATAGCTTAATATCGTATTTAAAAACGTTTTTGACCATTTTGAGCATTTCAACAAAAATTATTCACACAAAACAGCAAAGTGTACAGAATAGCTTCAAATCGCATTTGGAGACGTTTTAGACCATTTTGTGATTTTCGAAAAAACTTGTTAACATAAAAACACCAAAGTGCTTAGAATTGCTTCAAATCGCATTTGGAGACGTTTTAGACCATTTTGTAATTTTCTAAAAAAGTTGTTAACATAAAAACATCAAAGTGCTTAAAATCACATTAGAAACCGTTTTAGACCATTTTGAGCATTTCGAAAAAACTTTTCACACAAAAACATCAAAGAACACAAAATAGCTTAATATAGTATTTAAAAACGTTTTTGACCATTTTGAGCATTTTGACAAAAATTATTCACACAAAACAGCAAAGTGTACAGAATAGCTTCAAATCGCATTTTGAGACATTTTAGACCATTTTGTGATTTTCGAAAAAACTTGTTAACATAAAAACACAAAAGTGCTTAGAATAGCTTCAAATCGCATTTGGAGACGTTTTACACCATTTTGTGATTTTCGAAAAAACTTGTTAACATAAAAACACCAAAGTGCTTAGAATAGCTTCAAATCGCATTTGGAGACGTTTTAGACCATTTTGTGATTTTCGAAAAAACTTGTTAACATAAAAACACCAAAGTGCTTAGAATAGCTTCAAATCGTATTTGGAGCCGTTTTAGACCATTTTGTGATTTTCGAAAAAACTTGTAAACATAAAAACACCAAAGTGCTTAGAAAAGCTTCAAATCGCATTTGGAGACGTTTTAGACCATTTTGTGATATTCAAAAAAACTCGTTACCATAAAAACACCAAAGTGCTTAGAATTGCTTCAAATCGCATTTGGAGACGTTTTAGACCATTTTGTGATTTTCTAAAAAAGTTGTTAACATAAAAACATCAAAGTGCTTAAAATCACATTAGAAACCGTTTTAGACCATTTTGAGCATTTCGATAAAACTTTTCACACAAAAACATCAAAGAGCACAAAATAGCTTAATATCGTATTTAAAAACGTTTTTGACCATTTTGAGCATTTCGACAAAAAATTATTCACACAAAACAGCAAAGTGTACAGAATAGCTTCAAATCGCATTTGGAGACGTTTTAGACCATTTTGTGATTTTCGAAAAAACTTGTTAACATAAAAACACAAAAGTGCTTAGAATAGCTTCAAATCGCATTTGGAGACGTTTTAGACCATTTTGTGATTTTCGAAAAAACTTGTTAACATAAAAACACGAAATTGCTTAGAATAGCTTCAAATCGCATTTGGAGACGTTTTACACCATTTTGTAATTTTCTAAAAAAGTTGTTAACATAAAAACATCAAAGTGCTTAAAATCACATTAGAAACCGTTTTAGACCATTTTGAGCATTTCGATAAAACTTTTCACACAAAAACATCAAAGAGCACAAAATAGCTTAATATCGTATTTAAAAACGTTTTTGACCATTTTGAGCATTTCGACAAAAATTATTCTCACAAAACAGCAAAGTGTACAGAATAGCTTCAAATCGCATTTGGAGACGTTTTAGACCATTTTGTGATTTTCGAAAAAACTTGTTAACATAAAAACACCAAATTGCTTAGAATAGCTTAAAATCGCATTTGGAGACGTTTTACACCATTTTGTGATTTTCGAAAAAACTTGTTAACATAAAAACACCAAAGTGCTTAGAATAGCTTCAAATCGCATTTGGAGACGTTTTACACCATTTTGTGATTTTCGATAAAACTTGTTAACATAAAAACACCAAAGTGCTTAGAATAGCTTCAAATCGCATTTGGAGACTTTTTAGACCATTTTGTGACTTTCGAAAAAACTTGTTAACAAAAAAACATCAAAGTGTACAGAATAGCTTCAAATCGCATTTTGAGACATTTTAGACCCTTTTGTGATTTTCGAAAAAACTTGGTTACACAAAAAAACCAAAGTGCTTAAAATAGCTTCAAATCGCATTTGGAGACGTTTTAGACCAATTTGTGATTTTCGAAAAAACTTGTTAACATAAAAACACCAAAGTGTTTAGAATAGCTTCAAATCACATTTGGAGACGTTTTAGACCATTTTGTGATTTTCGAAAAAACTTGTTAACATAAAAACACCAAAGTGCTTAGAAAAGCTTCAGATCGCATTTGGAGACATTTTAGACCATTTTGTGATTTTCGAAAAAACTTGTTAACATAAAAACAACAAAGTGCTTAAAATCACATTAGAAACCGTTTTAGACCATTTTGAGCATTTCGATAAAACTTTTCACACAAAAACATCAAAGAGCACAAAATAGCTTAATATCGTATTTAAAAACGTTTTTGACCATTTTGAGCATTTCAACAAAAATTATTCACACAAAACAGCAAAGTGTACCGAATAGCTTCAAATCGCATTTGGAGACGTTTTAGATCATTTTGTGATTTTCGAAAAAACTTGTTAACATAAAAACACCAAAGTGCTTAGAATTGCTTCAAATCGCATTTGGAGACGTTTTAGACCATTTTGTAATTTTCTAAAAAAGTTGTTAACATAAAAACATCAAAGTGCTTAAAATCACATTAGAAACCGTTTTAGACCATTTTGAGCATTTCGAAAAAACTTTTCACACAAAAACATCAAAGAACACAAAATAGCTTAATATAGTATTTAAAAACGTTTTTGACCATTTTGAGCATTTTGACAAAAATTATTCACACAAAACAGCAAAGTGTACAGAATAGCTTCAAATCGCATTTTGAGACATTTTAGACCATTTTGTGATTTTCGAAAAAACTTGTTAACATAAAAACACAAAAGTGCTTAGAATAGCTTCAAATCGCATTTGGAGACGTTTTAGACCATTTTGTGATTTTCGAAAAAACTTGTTAACATAAAAACACAAAATTGCTTAGAATAGCTTCAAATCGCATTTGGAGACGTTTTACACCATTTTGTGATTTTCGAAAAAACTTGTTAACATAAAAACACCAAAGTGTTTAGAATAGCTTCAAATCACATTTGGAGACGTTTTAGACCATTTTGTGATTTTCGAAAAAACTTGTTAACATAAAAACACCAAAGTGCTTAGAATACCTTAAAATCGCATTTGGAGACGTTTTATACCACTTTGTGATTTTCGAAAAAACTTGTTAACATAAAAACACCAAAGTGCTTAGAATATCTTCAAATCGCATTTGGAGACGTTGTAGACCATTTTGTGATTTTCGAAAAAACATGTTAACATAAAAACACCAAAGTGCTTAGAATTGCTTCAAATCGCATTTGGAGACGTTTTAGACCATTTTGTGATTTTCTAAAAAAGTTTTTAACATAAAAACATCAAAGTTCTTAAAATCACATTAGAAACCGTTTTAGACCATTTTGAGCATTTCGATAAAACTTTTCACATAAAAACATCAAAGAACACAAAATAGCTTAATATAGTATTTAAAAACGTTTTTGACCATTTTGAGCATTTTGACAAAAATTATTCACACAAAACAGCAAAGTGTACAGAATAGCTTCAAATCGCATTTGGAGACGTTTTAGACCATTTTGTGATTTTCGAAAAAACTTGTAAACATAAAAACACAAAAGTGCTTAGAAAAGCTTCAAATCGCATTTGGAGACATTTTAGACCATTTTGTGATTTTCGAAAAAACTTGTTAACATAAAAACACAAAAGTGCTTAGAATAGCTTCAAATCGCATTTGGAGACGTTTTAGACCATTTTGTGATTTTCGAAAAAACTTGTTAACATAAAAACACCAAATTGCTTAGAATAGCTTCAAATCGCATTTGGAGACGTTTTACACCATTTTGTAATTTTCTAAAAAAGTTGTTAACATAAAAACATCAAAGTGCTTAAAATCACATTAGAAACCGTTTTAGACCATTTTGAGCATTTCGATAAAACTTTTCACACAAAAACATCAAAGAGCACAAAATAGCTTAATATCGTATTTAAAAACGTTTTTGACCATTTTGAGCATTTCGACAAAAATTATTCACACAAAACAGCAAAGTGTACAGAATAGCTTCAAATCGCATTTGGAGACGTTTTAGACCATTTTGTGATTTTCGAAAAAACTTGTTAACATAAAAACACCAAAGTGCTTAGAAAAGCTTCAAATCGCATTTGGAGACATTTTAGACCATTTTGTGATATTCAAAAAAACTCGTTACCATAAAAACACCAAAGTGCTTAGAATTGCTTCAAATCGCATTTGGAGACGTTTTAGACCATTTTGTGATTTTCTAAAAAAGTTGTTAACATAAAAACATCAAAGTGCTTAAAATCACATTAGAAACCGTTTTAGACCATTTTGAGCATTTCGATAAAACTTTTCACACAAAAACATCAAAGAGCACAAAATAGCTTAATATCGTATTTAAAAACGTTTTTGACCATTTTGAGCATTTCGACAAAAATTATTCACACAAAACAGCAAAGTGCTTAGAATAGCTTCAAATCGCATTTGGAGACGTTTTAGACCATTTTGTGACTTTCGAAAAAACTTGTTAACAAAAAAACATCAAAGTGTACAGAATAGCTTCAAATCGCATTTTGAGACATTTTAGACCCTTTTGTGATTTTCGAAAAAACTTGGTTACACAAAAACACCAAAGTGCTTAAAATAGCTTCAAATCGCATTTGGAGACGTTTTAGACCAATTTGTGATTTTCGAAAAAACTTGTTAACATAAAAACACCAAAGTGTTTAGAATAGCTTCAAATCACATTTGGAGACGTTTTAGACCATTTTGTGATTTTCGAAAAAACTTGTTAACATAAAAACACCAAAGTGCTTAAAATCACATTAGAAACCGTTTTAGACCATTTTGAGCATTTCGATAAAACTTTTCACACAAAAACATCAAAGAGCACAAAATAGCTTAATATCGTATTTAAAAACGTTTTTGACCATTTTGAGCATTTCAACAAAAATTATTCACACAAAACAGCAAAGTGTACAGAATAGCTTCAAATCGCATTTGGAGACGTTTTAGACCATTTTGTGATTTTCGAAAAAACTTGTTAACATAAAAACACCAAAGTGCTTAGAATTGCTTCAAATCGCATTTGGAGACGTTTTAGACCATTTTGTAATTTTCTAAAAAAGTTGTTAACATAAAAACATCAAAGTGCTTAAAATCACATTAGAAACCGTTTTAGACCATTTTGAGCATTTCGAAAAAACTTTTCACACAAAAACATCAAAGAACACAAAATAGCTTAATATAGTATTTAAAAACGTTTTTGACCATTTTGAGCATTTTGACAAAAATTATTCACACAAAACAGCAAAGTGTACAGAATAGCTTCAAATCGCATTTTGAGACATTTTAGACCATTTTGTGATTTTCGAAAAAACTTGTTAACATAAAAACACAAAAGTGCTTAGAATAGCTTCAAATCGCATTTGGAGACGTTTTAGACCATTTTGTGATTTTCGAAAAAACTTGTTAACATAAAAACACAAAATTGCTTAGAATAGCTTCAAATCGCATTTGGAGACGTTTTACACCATTTTGTGATTTTCGAAAAAACTTGTTAACATAAAAACACCAAAGTGCTTAGAATAGCTTCAAATCGCATTTGGAGACGTTTTAGACCATTTTGTGATTTTCGAAAAAACTTGTTAACATAAAAACACCAAAGTGCTTAGAATAGCTTCAAATCGTATTTGGAGCCGTTTTAGACCATTTTGTGATATTCAAAAAAACTCGTTACCATAAAAACACCAAAGTGCTTAGAATTGCTTCAAATCGCATTTGGAGACGTTTTAGACCATTTTGTGATTTTCTAAAAAAGTTGTTAACATAAAAACATCAAAGTGCTTAAAATCACATTAGAAACCGTTTTAGACCATTTTGAGCATTTCGATAAAACTTTTCACACAAAAACATCAAAGAGCACAAAATAGCTTAATATCGTATTTAAAAACGTTTTTGACCATTTTGAGCATTTCGACAAAAAATTATTCACACAAAACAGCAAAGTGTACAGAATAGCTTCAAATCGCATTTGGAGACGTTTTAGACCATTTTGTGATTTTCGAAAAAACTTGTTAACATAAAAACACAAAAGTGCTTAGAATAGCTTCAAATCGCATTTGGAGACGTTTTAGACCATTTTGTGATTTTCGAAAAAACTTGTTAACATAAAAACACGAAATTGCTTAGAATAGCTTCAAATCGCATTTGGAGACGTTTTACACCATTTTGTAATTTTCTAAAAAAGTTAACATAAAAACATCAAAGTGCTTAAAATCACATTAGAAACCGTTTTAGACCATTTTGAGCATTTCGATAAAACTTTTCACACAAAAACATCAAAGAGCACAAAATAGCTTAATATCGTATTTAAAAACGTTTTTGACCATTTTGAGCATTTCGACAAAAATTATTCTCACAAAACAGCAAAGTGTACAGAATAGCTTCAAATCGCATTTGGAGACGTTTTAGACCATTTTGTGATTTTCGAAAAAACTTGTTAACCAAATTGCTTAGAATAGCTTAAAATCGCATTTGGAGACGTTTTACACCATTTTGTGATTTTCGAAAAAACTTGTTAACATAAAAACACCAAAGTGCTTAGAATAGCTTCAAATCGCATTTGGAGACGTTTTACACCATTTTGTGATTTTCGATAAAACTTGTTAACATAAAAACACCAAAGTGCTTAGAATAGCTTCAAATCGCATTTGGAGACTTTTTAGACCATTTTGTGACTTTCGAAAAAACTTGTTAACAAAAAAACATCAAAGTGTACAGAATAGCTTCAAATCGCATTTTGAGACACTTTAGACCCTTTTGTGATTTTCGAAAAAACTTGGTTACACAAAAAAACCAAAGTGCTTAAAATAGCTTCAAATCGCATTTGGAGACGTTTTAGACCAATTTGTGATTTTCGAAAAAACTTGTTAACATAAAAACACCAAAGTGTTTAGAATAGCTTCAAATCACATTTGGAGACGTTTTAGACCATTTTGTGATTTTCGAAAAAACTTGTTAACATAAAAACACCAAAGTGCTTAGAAAAGCTTCAGATCGCATTTGGAGACATTTTAGACCATTTTGTGATTTTCGAAAAAACTTGTTAACATAAAAACACCAAAGTGCTTAAAATCACATTAGAAACCGTTTTAGACCATTTTGAGCATTTCGATAAAACTTTTCACACAAAAACATCAAAGAGCACAAAATAGCTTAATATCGTATTTAAAAACGTTTTTGACCATTTTGAGCATTTCAACAAAAATTATTCACACAAAACAGCAAAGTGTACCGAATAGCTTCAAATCGCATTTGGAGACGTTTTAGACCATTTTGTGATTTTCGAAAAAACTTGTTAACATAAAAACACCAAAGTGCTTAGAATTGCTTCAAATCGCATTTGGAGACGTTTTAGACCATTTTGTAATTTTCTAAAAAAGTTGTTAACATAAAAACATCAAAGTGCTTAAAATCACATTAGAAACCGTTTTAGACCATTTTGAGCATTTCGAAAAAACTTTTCACACAAAAACATCAAAGAACACAAAATAGCTTAATATAGTATTTAAAAACGTTTTTGACCATTTTGAGCATTTTGACAAAAATTATTCACACAAAACAGCAAAGTGTACAGAATAGCTTCAAATCGCATTTTGAGACATTTTAGACCATTTTGTGATTTTCGAAAAAACTTGTTAACATAAAAACACAAAAGTGCTTAGAATAGCTTCAAATCGCATTTGGAGACGTTTTAGACCATTTTGTGATTTTCGAAAAAACTTGTTAACATAAAAACACAAAATTGCTTAGAATAGCTTCAAATCGCATTTGGAGACGTTTTACACCATTTTGTGATTTTCGAAAAAACTTGTTAACATAAAAACACCAAAGTGCTTAGAATAGCTTCAAATCGCATTTGGAGACGTTTTAGACCATTTTGTGATTTTCGAAAAAAGTTGTTAACATAAAAACATCAAAGTGCTTAAAATCACATTAGAAACCGTTTTAGACCATTTTGAGCATTTCGATAAAACTTTTCACACAAAAACATCAAAGAGCACAAAATAGCTTAATATCGTATTTAAAAACGTTTTTGACCATTTTGAGCATTTCGACAAAAATTATTCACACAAAACAGCAAAGTGTACAGAATAGCTTCAAATCGCATTTGGAGACGTTTTAGACCATTTTGTGATTTTCGAAAAAACTTGTTAACATAAAAACACCAAAGTGCTTAGAAAAGCTTCAAATCGCATTTGGAGACATTTTAGACCATTTTGTGATATTCAAAAAAACTCGTTACCATAAAAACACCAAAGTGCTTAGAATTGCTTCAAATCGCATTTGGAGACGTTTTAGACCATTTTGTGATTTTCTAAAAAAGTTGTTAACATAAAAACATCAAAGTGCTTAAAATCACATTAGAAACCGTTTTAGACCATTTTGAGCATTTCGATAAAACTTTTCACACAAAAACATCAAAGAGCACAAAATAGCTTAAAATCGTATTTAAAAACGTTTTTGACCATTTTGAGCATTTCGACAAAAATTATTCACACAAAACAGCAAAGTGCTTAGAATAGCTTCAAATCGCATTTGGAGACGTTTTAGACCATTTTGTGACTTTCGAAAAAACTTGTTAACAAAAAAACATCAAAGTGTACAGAATAGCTTCAAATCGCATTTTGAGACATTTTAGACCCTTTTGTGATTTTCGAAAAAACTTGGTTACACAAAAACACCAAAGTGCTTAAAATAGCTTCAAATCGCATTTGGAGACGTTTTAGACCAATTTGTGATTTTCGAAAAAACTTGTTAACATAAAAACACCAAAGTGTTTAGAATAGCTTCAAATCACATTTGGAGACGTTTTAGACCATTTTGTGATTTTCGAAAAAACTTGTTAACATAAAAACACCAAAGTGCTTAAAATCACATTAGAAACCGTTTTAGACCATTTTGAGCATTTCGATAAAACTTTTCACACAAAAACATCAAAGAGCACAAAATAGCTTAATATCGTATTTAAAAACGTTTTTGACCATTTTGAGCATTTCGACAAAAAATATTCTCACAAAACAGCAAAGTGTACAGAATAGCTACAAATCGCATTTGGAGACGTTTTAGACCATTTTGTGATTTTCGAAAAAACTTGTTAACATAAAAAAACACCAAATTGCTTAGAATAGCTTAAAATCGCATTTGGAGACGTTTTACACCATTTTGTGATTTTCGAAAAAACTTGTTAACATAAAAACACCAAATTGCTTAGAATAGCTTCAAATCGCATTTGGAGACGTTTTACACCATTTTGTGATTTTCGAAAAAACTTGTTAACATAAAAACACCAAAGTGCTTAGAATAGCTTCAAATCGCATTTGGAGACGTTTTAGACCATTTTGTGACTTTCGAAAAAACTTGTTAACAAAAAAAACATCAAAGTGTACAGAATAGCTTCAAATCGCATTTTGAGACATTTTAGACCCTTTTGTGATTTTCGAAAAAACTTGGTTACACAAAAACACCAAAGTGCTTAAACTAGCTTCAAATCGCATTTGGAGACGTTTTAGACCAATTTGTGATTTTCGAAAAAACTTGTTAACATAAAAACACCAAAGTGTTTAGAATAGCTTCAAATCACATTTGGAGACGTTTTAGACCATTTTGTGACTTTCGAAAAAACTTGTTAACAAAAAAACATCAAAGTGTACAGATTAGCTTCAAATCGCATTTGGAGACATTTTAGACCATTTTGTGATATTCAAAAAAACTCGTTACCATAAAAACACCAAAGTGCTTAGAATTGCTTCAAATCGCATTTGGAGACGTTTTAGACCATTTTGTGATTTTCTAAAAAAGTTGTTAACATAAAAACATCAAAGTGCTTAAAATCACATTAGAAACCGTTTTAGACCATTTTGAGCATTTCGATAAAACTTTTCACACAAAAACATCAAAGAGCACAAAATAGCTTAATATCGTATTTAAAAACGTTTTTGACCATTTTGAGCATTTCGACAAAAATTATTCACACAAAACAGCAAAGTGTACAGAATAGCTTCAAATCGCATTTGGAGACGTTTTAGACCATTTTGTGATTTTCGAAAAAACTTGTTAACATAAAAACACCAAAGTGCTTAGAATACCTTAAAATCGCATTTGGAGACGTTTTATACCATTTTGTGATTTTCGAAAAAACTTGTTAACATAAAAACACCAAAGTGCTTAGAATTGCTTCAAATCGCATTTGGAGACGTTTTATACCATTTTGTGATTTTCGAAAAAACTTGTTAACATAAAAACACCAAAGTGCTTAGAATTGCTTCAAATCGCATTTGGAGACGTTTTAGACCATTTTGTGATTTTCTAAAAAAGTTGTTAACATAAAAACATCAAAGTGCTTAAAATCACATTAGAAACTGTTTTAGACCATTTTGAGCATTTCGATAAAACTTTTCACACAAAAACATCAAAGAACACAAAATAGCTTAATATAGTATTTAAAAACGTTTTTGACCATTTTGAGCATTTCAACAAAAATTATTCACACAAAACAGCAAAGTGTACAGAATAGCTTCAAATCGCATTTGGAGACGTTTTAGACCATTTTGTGATTTTCGAAAAAACTTGTTAACATAAAAACACCAAATTGCTTAGAATAGCTTAAAATCGTATTTGGAGAAGTTTTACACCATTTTGTGATTTTCGAAAAAACTTGTTAACATAAAAACACCAAAGTGCTTAGAATAGCTTCAAATCGCATTTGGAGACGTTTTACACCATTTTGTGATTTTCGAAAAAACTTGTTAACATAAAAACACCAAAGTGCTTAGAATAGTTTCAAATCGCATTTGGAGACGTTTTAGACCATTTTGTGACTTTCGAAAAAACTTGTTAACAAAAAAACATCAAAGTGTACAGAATAGCTTCAAATCGCATTTTGAGACATTTTAGACCCTTTTGTGATTTTCGAAAAAACTTGGTTACACAAAAACACCAAAGTGCTTAAAATAGCTTCAAATCGCATTTGGAGACGTTTTAGACCAATTTGTGATTTTCGAAAAAACTTGTTAACATAATAACACCAAAGTGCTTAGAATAGCTTCAAATCGCATTTGGAGACGTTTTACACCATTTTGTGATTTTCGAAAAAACTTGTTAACATAAAAACACCAAAGTGCTTAGAATAGCTTCAAATCGCATTTGGAGACGTTTTAGACCATTTTGTGATATTCAAAAAAACTCGTTACCATAAAAACACCAAAGTGCTTAGAATTGCTTCAAATCGCATTTGGAGACGTTTTAGACCATTTTGTGATTTTCTAAAAAAGTTGTTAACATAAAAACATCAAAGTGCTTAAAATCACATTAGAAACCGTTTTAGACCATTTTGAGCATTTCGATAAAACTTTTCACACAAAAACATCAAAGAGCACAAAATAGCTTAATATCGTATTTAAAAACGTTTTTGACCATTTTGAGCATTTCGACAAAAATTATTCACACAAAACAGCAAAGTGTACAGAATAGCTTCAAATCGCATTTGGAGACGTTTTAGACCATTTTGTGATTTTCGAAAAAACTTGTTAACATAAAAACACCAAAGTGCTTAGAATACCTTAAAATCGCATTTGGAGACGTTTTATACCATTTTGTGATTTTCGAAAAAACTTGTTAACATAAAAACACCAAAGTGCTTAGAATTGCTTCAAATCGTATTTGGAGACGTTTTATACCATTTTGTGATTTTCGAAAAAACTTGTTAACATAAAAACACCAAATTGCTTAGAATAGCTTAAAATCGTATTTGGAGAAGTTTTACACCATTTTGTGATTTTCGAAAAAACTTGTTAACATAAAAACACCAAAGTGCTTAGAATAGCTTCAAATCGCATTTGGAGACGTTTTACACAATTTTGTGATTTTCGAAAAAACTTGTTAACATAAAAACACCAAAGTGCTTAGAATAGCTTCAAATCGCATTTGGAGACGTTTTAGACCATTTTGTGACTTTCGAAAAAACTGGTTAACAAAAAAACATCAAAGTGTACAGATTAGCTTTAAATCGCATTTGGAGACATTTTAGACCATTTTGTGATATTCAAAAAAACTCGTTACCATAAAAACACCAAAGTGCTTAGAATTGCTTCAAATCGCATTTGGAGACGTTTTAGACCATTTTGTGATTTTCTAAAAAAGTTGTTAACATAAAAACATCAAAGTGCTTAAAATCACATTAGAAACCGTTTTAGACCATTTTGAGCATTTCGATAAAACTTTTCACACAAAAACATCAAAGAGCACAAAATAGCTTAATATCGTATTTAAAAACGTTTTTGACCATTTTGAGCATTTCGACAAAAATTATTCACACAAAACAGCAAAGTGTACAGAATAGCTTCAAATCGCATTTGGAGACGTTTTAGACCATTTTGTGATTTTCGAAAAAACTTGTTAACATAAAAACACCAAAGTGCTTAGAATACCTTAAAATCGCATTTGGAGACATTTTAGACCATTTTGTGATTTTCGAAAAAACTTGTTAACATAAAAACACAAAAGTGCTTAGAATAGCTTCAAATCGCATTTGGAGACGTTTTAGACCATTTTGTGATTTTCGAAAAAACTTGTTAACATAAAAACACGAAATTGCTTAGAATAGCTTCAAATCGCATTTGGAGACGTTTTACACCATTTTGTAATTTTCTAAAAAAGTTGTTAACATAAAAACATCAAAGTGCTTAAAATCACATTAGAAACCGTTTTAGACCATTTTGAGCATTTCGATAAAACTTTTTACACAAAAACATCAAAGAGCACAAAATAGCTTAATATCGTATTTAAAAACGTTTTTGACCATTTTGAGCATTTCGACAAAAATTATTCTCACAAAACAGCAAAGTGTACAGAATAGCTTCAAATCGCATTTGGAGACGTTTTAGACCATTTTGTGATTTTCGAAAAAACTTGTTAACATAAAAACACAAAAGTGCTTAGAATAGCTTCAAATCGCATTTGGAGACGTTTTAGACCATTTTGTGATTTTCGAAAAAAAGTGTTAACATAAAAACACCAAAGTGCTTAGAATTGCTTCAAATCGCAATTGGAGACGTTTTAGACCATTTTGTGATTTTCTAAAAAAGTTTTTAACATAAAAACATCAAAGTTCTTAAAATCACATTAGAAACCGTTTTAGACCATTTTGAGCATTTCGATAAAACTTTTCACATAAAAACATCAAAGAACACAAAATAGCTTAATATAGTATTTAAAAACGTTTTTGACCATTTTGAGCATTTTGACAAAAATTATTCACACAAAACAGCAAAGTGTACAGAATAGCTTCAAATCGCATTTGGAGACGTTTTAGACCATTTTGTGATTTTCGAAAAAACTTGTAAACATAAAAACACAAAAGTGCTTAGAAAAGCTTCAAATCGCATTTGGAGACATTTTAGACCATTTTGTGATTTTCGAAAAAACTTGTTAACATAAAAACACAAAAGTGCTTAGAATAGCTTCAAATCGCATTTGGAGACGTTTTAGACCATTTTGTGATTTTCGAAAAAACTTGTTAACATAAAAACACCAAATTGCTTAGAATAGCTTCAAATCGCATTTGGAGACGTTTTACACCATTTTGTAATTTTCTAAAAAAGTTGTTAACATAAAAACATCAAAGTGCTTAAAATCACATTAGAAACCGTTTTAGACCATTTTGAGCATTTCGATAAAACTTTTCACACAAAAACATCAAAGAGCACAAAATAGCTTAATATAGTATTTAAAAACGTTTTTGACCATTTTGAGCATTTTGACAAAAATTATTCACACAAAACAGCAAAGTGTACAGAATAGCTTCAAATCGCATTTGGAGACGTTTTAGACCATTTTGTGATTTTCGAAATAACTCGTTACCATAAAAACACCAAAGTGCTTAGAAAAGCTTCAAATCGCATTTGGAGACATTTTAGACCATTTTGTGATATTCAAAAAAACTCGTTACCATAAAAACACCAAAGTGCTTAGAATTGCTTCAAATCGCATTTGGAGACGTTTTAGACCATTTTGTGATTTTCTAAAAAAGTTGTTAACATAAAAACATCAAAGTGCTTAAAATCACATTAGAAACCGTTTTAGACCATTTTGAGCATTTCGATAAAACTTTTCACACAAAAACATAAAAGAGCACAAAATAGCTTAATATCGTATTTAAAAACGTTTTTGACCATTTTGAGCATTTCGACAAAAATTATTCACACAAAACAGCAAAGTGTACAGAATAGCTTCAAATCGCATTTGGAGACGTTTTAGACCATTTTGTGATTTTCGAAAAAACTTGTTAACATAAAAACACCAAAGTGCTTAGAAAAGCTTCAAATCGCATTTGGAGACATTTTAGACCATTTTGTGATATTCAAAAAAACTCGTTACCATAAAAACACCAAAGTGCTTAGAATTGCTTCAAATCGCATTTGGAGACGTTTTAGACCATTTTGTGATTTTCTAAAAAAGTTGTTAACATAAAAACATCAAAGTGCTTAAAATCACATTAGAAACCGTTTTAGACCATTTTGAGCATTTCGATAAAACTTTTCACACAAAAACATCAAAGAGCACAAAATAGCTTAATATCGTATTTAAAAACGTTTTTGACCATTTTGAGCATTTCGACAAAAATTATTCACACAATACAGCAAAGTGCTTAGAATAGCTTCAAATCGCATTTGGAGACGTTTTAGACCATTTTGTGACTTTCGAAAAAACTTGTTAACAAAAAAACATCAAAGTGTACAGAATAGCTTCAAATCGCATTTTGAGACATTTTAGACCCTTTTGTGATTTTCGAAAAAACTTGGTTACACAAAAACACCAAAGTGCTTAAAATAACTTCAAATCGCATTTGGAGACGTTTTAGACCAATTTGTGATTTTCGAAAAAACTTGTTAACATAAAAACACCAAAGTGTTTTGAATAGCTTCAAATCACATTTGGAGACGTTTTAGACCATTTTGTAATTTTCGAAAAAACTTGTTAACATAAAAACACCAAAGTGCTTAAAATCACATTAGAAACCGTTTTAGACCATTTTGAGCATTTCGATAAAACTTTTCACACAAAAACATCAAAGAGCACAAAATAGCTTAATATCGTATTTAAAAACGTTTTTGACCATTTTGAGCATTTCGACAAAAATTATTCTCACAAAACAGCAAAGTGTACAGAATAGCTTCAAATCGTATTTGGAGACGTTTTAGACCATTTTGTGATTTTCGAAAAAACTTGTTAACATAAAAAAACACCAAATTGCTTAGAATAGCTTAAAATCGCATTTGGAGACGTTTTACACCATTTTGTGATTTTCGAAAAAACTTGTTAACATAAAAACACCAAATTGCTTAGAATAGCTTCAAATCGCATTTAGAGACGTTTTACACCATTTTGTGATTTTCGAAAAAACTTGTTAACATAAAAACACCAAAGTGCTTAGAATAGCTTCAAATCGCATTTGGAGACGTTTTAGACCATTTTGTGACTTTCGAAAAAACTTGTTAACAAAAAAAACATCAAAGTGTACAGAATAGCTTCAAATCGCATTTTGAGACATTTTAGACCCTTTTGTGATTTTCGAAAAAACTTGGTTACACAAAAACACCAAAGTGCTTAAACTAGCTTCAAATCGCATTTGGAGACGTTTTAGACCAATTTGTGATTTTCGAAAAAACTTGTTAACATAAAAACACCAAAGTGTTTAGAATAGCTTCAAATCACATTTGGAGACGTTTTAGACCATTTTGTGATTTTCGAAAAAACTTGTTAACATAAAAACACCAAAGTGCTTAGAAAAGCTTCAAATCGCATTTGGAGACATTTTAGACCATTTTGTGATATTCAAAAAAACTCGTTACCATAAAAACACCAAAGTGCTTAGAATAGCTTCAAATCGCATTTGGAGACGTTTTACACCATTTTGTGACTTTCGAAAAAACTTGTTAACAAAAAAACATCAAAGTGTACAGAATAGCTTCAAATCGCATTTGGAGACATTTTAGACCATTTTGTGATATTCAAAAAAACTCGTTACCATAAAAACACCAAAGTGCTTAGAATTGCTTCAAATCGCATTTGGAGACGTTTTAGACCATTTTGTGATTTTCTAAAAAAGTTGTTAACATAAAAACATCAAAGTGCTTAAAATCACATTAGAAACCGTTTTAGACCATTTTGAGCATTTCGATAAAACTTTTCACACAAAAACATCAAAGAGCACAAAATAGCTTAATATCGTATTTAAAAACGTTTTTGACCATTTTGAGCATTTCGACAAAAATTATTCACACAAAACAGCAAAGTGTACAGAATAGCTTCAAATCGCATTTGGAGACGTTTTAGACCATTTTGTGATTTTCGAAAAAACTTGTTAACATAAAAACACCAAAGTGCTTAGAATAGCTTCAAATCGCATTTGTAGACGTTTTAGACCATTTTGTGATTTTCGAAAAAACTTGTTAACATAAAAACACCAAAGTGCTTAGAATACCTTAAAATCTCATTTGGAGACGTTTTATACCATTTTGTGATTTTCGAAAAAACTTGTTAACATAAAAACACCAAAGTGCTTAGAATAGCTTCAAATCGCATTTGTAGACGTTTTAGACCATTTTGTGATTTTCTAAAAAAGTTGTTAACATAAAAACATCAAAGTTCTTAAAATCATTTCATTAGAAACCGTTTTAGACCATTTTGAGCATTTCGATAAAACTTTTCACACAAAAACATCAAAGAACACAAAATAGCTTAATATAGTATTTAAAAACGTTTTTGACCATTTTGAGCATTTTGACAAAATTATTCACACAAAACAGCAAAGTGTACAGAATAGCTTCAAATCGCATTTGGAGACGTTTTAGACCATTTTGTGATTTTCGAAAAAACTTGTAAACATAAAAACACCAAAGTGCTTAGAAAATCTTCAAATCGCATTTGGAGACGTTTTATACCATTTTGTAATTTTCGAAAAAACTTGTTAACATAAAAACATCAAAGTGCTTAAAATCACATTAGAAACCGTTTTAGACCATTTTGAGCATTTCGATAAAACTTTTCACACAAAAACATCAAAGAGCACAAAATAGCTTAATATCGTATTTAAAAACGTTTTTGACCATTTTGAGCATTTCGACAAAAATTATTCACACAAAACAGCAAAGTGTACAGAATAGCTTCAAATCGCATTTGGAGACGTTTTAGACCATTTTGTGATTTTCGAAAAAACTTGTTAACATAAAAACACCAAAGTGCTTAGAAAATCTTCAAATCGCATTTGGAGACGTTTTATACCATTTTGTAATTTTCTAAAAAAGTTGTTAACATAAAAACACCAAAGTGCTTAGAATAGCTTCAAATCGCATTTGGAGACGTTTTACACCATTTTGTGATTTTCGATAAAACTTGTTAACATAAAAACACCAAAGTGCTTAGAATAGCTTCAAATCGCATTTGGAGACTTTTTAGACCATTTTGTGACTTTCGAAAAAACTTGTTAACAAAAAAACATCAAAGTGTACAGAATAGCTTCAAATCGCATTTTGAGACATTTTAGACCCTTTTGTGATTTTCGAAAAAACTTGGTTACACAAAAAAACCAAAGTGCTTAAAATAGCTTCAAATCGCATTTGGAGACGTTTTAGACCAATTTGTGATTTTCGAAAAAACTTGTTAACATAAAAACACCAAAGTGTTTAGAATAGCTTCAAATCACATTTGGAGACGTTTTAGACCATTTTGTGATTTTCGAAAAAACTTGTTAACATAAAAACACCAAAGTGCTTAGAAAAGCTTCAGATCGCATTTGGAGACATTTTAGACCATTTTGTGATTTTCAAAAAAACTTGTTAACATAAAAACACCAAAGTGCTTAAAATCACATTAGAAACCGTTTTAGACCATTTTGAGCATTTCGATAAAACTTTTCACACAAAAACATCAAAGAGCACAAAATAGCTTAATATCGTATTTAAAAACGTTTTTGACCATTTTGAGCATTTCAACAAAAATTATTCACACAAAACAGCAAAGTGTACCGAATAGCTTCAAATCGCATTTGGAGACGTTTTAGACCATTTTGTGATTTTCGAAAAAACTTGTTAACATAAAAACACCAAAGTGCTTAGAATTGCTTCAAATCGCATTTGGAGACGTTTTAGACCATTTTGTAATTTTCTAAAAAAGTTGTTAACATAAAAACATCAAAGTGCTTAAAATCACATTAGAAACCGTTTTAGACCATTTTGAGCATTTCGAAAAAACTTTTCACACAAAAACATCAAAGAACACAAAATAGCTTAATATAGTATTTAAAAACGTTTTTGACCATTTTGAGCATTTTGACAAAAATTATTCACACAAAACAGCAAAGTGTACAGAATAGCTTCAAATCGCATTTTGAGACATTTTAGACCATTTTGTGATTTTCGAAAAAACTTGTTAACATAAAAACACAAAAGTGCTTAGAATAGCTTCAAATCGCATTTGGAGACGTTTTAGACCATTTTGTGATTTTCGAAAAAACTTGTTAACATAAAAACACAAAATTGCTTAGAATAGCTTCAAATCGCATTTGGAGACGTTTTACACCATTTTGTGATTTTCGAAAAAACTTGTTAACATAAAAACACCAAAGTGCTTAGAATAGCTTCAAATCGCATTTGGAGACGTTTTAGACCATTTTGTGATTTTCGAAAAAACTTGTTAACATAAAAACACCAAAGTGCTTAGAATAGCTTCAAATCGTATTTGGAGCCGTTTTAGACCATTTTGTGATTTTCGAAAAAACTTGTAAACATAAAAACACCAAAGTGCTTAGAAAAGCTTCAAATCGCATTTGGAGACGTTTTAGACCATTTTGTGATATTCAAAAAAACTCGTTACCATAAAAACACCAAAGTGCTTAGAATTGCTTCAAATCGCATTTGGAGACGTTTTAGACCATTTTGTGATTTTCTAAAAAAGTTGTTAACATAAAAACATCAAAGTGCTTAAAATCACATTAGAAACCGTTTTAGACCATTTTGAGCATTTCGATAAAACTTTTCACACAAAAACATCAAAGAGCACAAAATAGCTTAATATCGTATTTAAAAACGTTTTTGACCATTTTGAGCATTTCGACAAAAAATTATTCACACAAAACAGCAAAGTGTACAGAATAGCTTCAAATCGCATTTGGAGACGTTTTAGACCATTTTGTGATTTTCGAAAAAACTTGTTAACATAAAAACACAAAAGTGCTTAGAATAGCTTCAAATCGCATTTGGAGACGTTTTAGACCATTTTGTGATTTTCGAAAAAACTTGTTAACATAAAAACACGAAATTGCTTAGAATAGCTTCAAATCGCATTTGGAGACGTTTTACACCATTTTGTAATTTTCTAAAAAAGTTGTTAACATAAAAACATCAAAGTGCTTAAAATCACATTAGAAACCGTTTTAGACCATTTTGAGCATTTCGATAAAACTTTTCACACAAAAACATCAAAGAGCACAAAATAGCTTAATATCGTATTTAAAAACGTTTTTGACCATTTTGAGCATTTCGACAAAAATTATTCTCACAAAACAGCAAAGTGTACAGAATAGCTTCAAATCGCATTTGGAGACGTTTTAGACCATTTTGTGATTTTCGAAAAAACTTGTTAACATAAAAACACCAAATTGCTTAGAATAGCTTAAAATCGCATTTGGAGACGTTTTACACCATTTTGTGATTTTCGAAAAAACTTGTTAACATAAAAACACCAAAGTGCTTAGAATAGCTTCAAATCGCATTTGGAGACGTTTTACACCATTTTGTGATTTTCGATAAAACTTGTTAACATAAAAACACCAAAGTGCTTAGAATAGCTTCAAATCGCATTTGGAGACTTTTTAGACCATTTTGTGACTTTCGAAAAAACTTGTTAACAAAAAAACATCAAAGTGTACAGAATAGCTTCAAATCGCATTTTGAGACATTTTAGACCCTTTTGTGATTTTCGAAAAAACTTGGTTACACAAAAACACCAAAGTGCTTAAAATAGCTTCAAATCGCATTTGGAGACGTTTTAGACCAATTTGTGATTTTCGAAAAAACTTGTTAACATAAAAACACCAAAGTGTTTAGAATAGCTTCAAATCACATTTGGAGACGTTTTAGACCATTTTGTGATTTTCGAAAAAACTTGTTAACATAAAAACAACAAAGTGCTTAGAAAAGCTTCAGATCGCATTTGGAGACATTTTAGACCATTTTGTGATTTTCGAAAAAACTTGTTAACATAAAAACACCAAAGTGCTTAAAATCACATTAGAAACCGTTTTAGACCATTTTGAGCATTTCGATAAAACTTTTCACACAAAAACATCAAAGAGCACAAAATAGCTTAATATCGTATTTAAAAACGTTTTTGACCATTTTGAGCATTTCAACAAAAATTATTCACACAAAACAGCAAAGTGTACCGAATAGCTTCAAATCGCATTTGGAGACGTTTTAGACCATTTTGTGATTTTCGAAAAAACTTGTTAACATAAAAACACCAAAGTGCTTAGAATTGCTTCAAATCGCATTTGGAGACGTTTTAGACCATTTTGTAATTTTCTAAAAAAGTTGTTAACATAAAAACATCAAAGTGCTTAAAATCACATTAGAAACCGTTTTAGACCATTTTGAGCATTTCGAAAAAACTTTTCACACAAAAACATCAAAGAACACAAAATAGCTTAATATAGTATTTAAAAACGTTTTTGACCATTTTGAGCATTTTGACAAAAATTATTCACACAAAACAGCAAAGTGTACAGAATAGCTTCAAATCGCATTTTGAGACATTTTAGACCATTTTGTGATTTTCGAAAAAACTTGTTAACATAAAAACACAAAAGTGCTTAGAATAGCTTCAAATCGCATTTGGAGACGTTTTAGACCATTTTGTGATTTTCGAAAAAACTTGTTAACATAAAAACACAAAATTGCTTAGAATAGCTTCAAATCGCATTTGGAGACGTTTTACACCATTTTGTGATTTTCGAAAAAACTTGTTAACATAAAAACACCAAAGTGCTTAGAATAGCTTCAAATCGCATTTGGAGACGTTTTAGACCATTTTGTGATTTTCGAAAAAACTTGTTAACATAAAAACACCAAAGTGCTTAGAATAGCTTCAAATCGTATTTGGAGCCGTTTTAGACCATTTTGTGATTTTCGAAAAAACTTGTAAACATAAAAACACCAAAGTGCTTAGAAAAGCTTCAAATCGCATTTGGAGACGTTTTAGACCATTTTGTGATATTCAAAAAAACTCGTTACCATAAAAACACCAAAGTGCTTAGAATTGCTTCAAATCGCATTTGGAGACGTTTTAGACCATTTTGTGATTTTCTAAAAAAGTTGTTAACATAAAAACATCAAAGTGCTTAAAATCACATTAGAAACCGTTTTAGACCATTTTGAGCATTTCGATAAAACTTTTCACACAAAAACATCAAAGAGCACAAAATAGCTTAATATCGTATTTAAAAACGTTTTTGACCATTTTGAGCATTTCGACAAAAATTATTCACACAAAACAGCAAAGTGTACAGAATAGCTTCAAATCGCATTTGGAGACGTTTTAGACCATTTTGTGATTTTCGAAAAAACTTGTTAACATAAAAACACCAAAGTGCTTAGAAAAGCTTCAAATCGCATTTGGAGACATTTTAGACCATTTTGTGATATTCAAAAAAACTCGTTACCATAAAAACACCAAAGTGCTTAGAATTGCTTCAAATCGCATTTGGAGACGTTTTAGACCATTTTGTGATTTTCTAAAAAAGTTGTTAACATAAAAACTTCAAAGTGTACAGAATAGCTTCAAATCGCATTTTGAGACATTTTAGACCCTTTTGTGATTTTCGAAAAAACTTGGTTACACAAAAACACCAAAGTGCTTAAAATAGCTTCAAATCGCATTTGGAGACGTTTTAGACCAATTTGTGATTTTCGAAAAAACTTGTTAACATAAAAACACCAAAGTGTTTAGAATAGCTTCAAATCACATTTGGAGACGTTTTAGACCATTTTGTGATTTTCGAAAAAACTTGTTAACATAAAAACACCAAAGTGCTTAGAATACCTTAAAATCGCATTTGGAGACGTTTTATACCACTTTGTGATTTTCGAAAAAACTTGTTAACATAAAAACACCAAAGTGCTTAGAATATCTTCAAATCGCATTTGGAGACGTTGTAGACCATTTTGTGATTTTCGAAAAAACGTGTTAACATAAAAACACCAAAGTGCTTAGAATTGCTTCAAATCGCATTTGGAGACGTTTTAGACCATTTTGTGATTTTCTAAAAAAGTTTTTAACATAAAAACATCAAAGTTCTTAAAATCACATTAGAAACCGTTTTAGACCATTTTGAGCATTTCGATAAAACTTTTCACATAAAAACATCAAAGAACACAAAATAGCTTAATATAGTATTTAAAAACGTTTTTGACCATTTTGAGCAGTTTGACAAAAATTATTCACACAAAACAGCAAAGTGTACAGAATAGCTTCAAATCGCATTTGGAGACGTTTTAGACCATTTTGTGATTTTCGAAAAAACTTGTAAACATAAAAACACAAAAGTGCTTAGAAAAGCTTCAAATCGCATTTGGAGACATTTTAGACCATTTTGTGATTTTCGAAAAAACTTGTTAACATAAAAACACAAAAGTGCTTAGAATAGCTTCAAATCGCATTTGGAGACGTTTTAGACCATTTTGTGATTTTCGAAAAAACTTGTTAACATAAAAACACCAAATTGCTTAGAATAGCTTCAAATCGCATTTGGAGACGTTTTACACCATTTTGTAATTTTCTAAAAAAGTTGTTAACATAAAAACATCAAAGTGCTTAAAATCACATTAGAAACCGTTTTAGACCATTTTGAGCATTTCGATAAAACTTTTCACACAAAAACATCAAAGAGCACAAAATAGCTTAATATAGTATTTAAAAACGTTTTTGACCATTTTGAGCATTTTGACAAAAATTATTCACACAAAACAGCAAAGTGTACAGAATAGCTTCAAATCGCATTTGGAGACGTTTTAGACCATTTTGTGATTTTCGAAATAACTCGTTACCATAAAAACACCAAAGTGCTTAGAAAAGCTTCAAATCGCATTTGGAGACATTTTAGACCATTTTGTGATATTCAAAAAAACTCGTTACCATAAAAACACCAAAGTGCTTAGAATTGCTTCAAATCGCATTTGGAGACGTTTTAGACCATTTTGTGATTTTCTAAAAAAGTTGTTAACATAAAAACATCAAAGTGCTTAAAATCACATTAGAAACCGTTTTAGACCATTTTGAGCATTTCGATAAAACTTTTCACACAAAAACATAAAAGAGCACAAAATAGCTTAATATCGTATTTAAAAACGTTTTTGACCATTTTGAGCATTTCGACAAAAATTATTCACACAAAACAGCAAAGTGTACAGAATAGCTTCAAATCGCATTTGGAGACGTTTTAGACCATTTTGTGATTTTCGAAAAAACTTGTTAACATAAAAACACCAAAGTGCTTAGAAAAGCTTCAAATCGCATTTGGAGACATTTTAGACCATTTTGTGATATTCAAAAAAACTCGTTACCATAAAAACACCAAAGTGCTTAGAATTGCTTCAAATCGCATTTGGAGACGTTTTAGACCATTTTGTGATTTTCTAAAAAAGTTGTTAACATAAAAACATCAAAGTGCTTAAAATCACATTAGAAACCGTTTTAGACCATTTTGAGCATTTCGATAAAACTTTTCACACAAAAACATCAAAGAGCACAAAATAGCTTAATATCGTATTTAAAAACGTTTTTGACCATTTTGAGCATTTCGACAAAAATTATTCACACAAAACAGCAAAGTGCTTAGAATAGCTTCAAATCGCATTTGGAGACGTTTTAGACCATTTTGTGACTTTCGAAAAAACTTGTTAACAAAAAAACATCAAAGTGTACAGAATAGCTTCAAATCGCATTTTGAGACATTTTAGACCCTTTTGTGATTTTCGAAAAAACTTGGTTACACAAAAAAACCAAAGTGCTTAAAATAGCTTCAAATCGCATTTGGAGACGTTTTAGACCAATTTGTGATTTTCGAAAAAACTTGTTAACATAAAAACACCAAAGTGTTTTGAATAGCTTCAAATCACATTTGGAGACGTTTTAGACCATTTTGTGATTTTCGAAAAAACTTGTTAACATAAAAACACCAAAGTGCTTAAAATCACATTAGAAACCGTTTTAGACCATTTTGAGCATTTCGATAAAACTTTTCACACAAAAACATCAAAGAGCACAAAATAGCTTAATATCGTATTTAAAAACGTTTTTGACCATTTTGAGCATTTCGACAAAAATTATTCTCACAAAACAGCAAAGTGTACAGAATAGCTTCAAATCGCATTTGGAGACGTTTTAGACCATTTTGTGATTTTCGAAAAAACTTGTTAACATAAAAAAACACCAAATTGCTTAGAATAGCTTAAAATCGCATTTAGAGACGTTTTACACCATTTTGTGATTTTCGAAAAAACTTGTTAACATAAAAACACCAAATTGCTTAGAATAGCTTCAAATCGCATTTGGAGACGTTTTACACCATTTTGTGATTTTCGAAAAAACTTGTTAACATAAAAACACCAAAGTGCTTAGAATAGCTTCAAATCGCATTTGGAGACGTTTTAGACCATTTTGTGACTTTCGAAAAAACTTGTTAACAAAAAAAACATCAAAGTGTACAGAATAGCTTCAAATCGCATTTTGAGACATTTTAGACCCTTTTGTGATTTTCGAAAAAACTTGGTTACACAAAAACACAAAAGTGCTTAAACTAGCTTCAAATCGCATTTGGAGACGTTTTAGACCAATTTGTGATTTTCGAAAAAACTTGTTAACATAAAAACACCAAAGTGTTTAGAATAGCTTCAAATCACATTTGGAGACGTTTTAGACCATTTTGTGATTTACGAAAAAACTTGTTAACATAAAAACACCAAAGTGCTTAGAAAAGCTTCAAATCGCATTTGGAGACATTTTAGACCATTTTGTGATATTCAAAAAAACTCGTTACCATAAAAACACCAAAGTGCTTAGAATAGCTTCAAATCGCATTTGGAGACGTTTTACACCATTTTGTAATTTTCTAAAAAAGTTGTTAACATAAAAACATCAAAGTGCTTAAAATCACATTAGAAACCGTTTTAGACCATTTTGAGCATTTCGATAAAACTTTTCACACAAAAACATCAAAGAGCACAAAATAGCTTAATATAGTATTAAAAAACGTTTTTGACCATTTTGAGCATTTTGACAAAAATTATTCACACAAAACAGCAAAGTGTACAGAATAGCTTCAAATCGCATTTGGAGACGTTTTAGACCATTTTGTGATTTTCGAAATAACTCGTTACCATAAAAACACCAAAGTGCTTAGAATTGCTTCAAATCGCATTTGGAGACGTTTTAGACCATTTTGTGATTTTCTAAAAAAGTTGTTAACATAAAAACATCAAAGTGCTTAAAATCACATTAGAAACCGTTTTAGACCATTTTGAGCATTTCGATAAAACTTTTCACACAAAAACATCAAAGAGCACAAAATAGCTTAATATCGTATTTAAAAACGTTTTTGACCATTTTGAGCATTTCGACAAAAATTATTCACACAAAACAGCAAAGTGCTTAGAATAGCTTCAAATCGCATTTGGAGACGTTTTACACCATTTTGTGATTTTCGAAAAAACTTGGTTACACAAAAACACCAAAGTGCTTAAAATAGCTTCAAATCGCATTTGGAGACGTTTTAGACCAATTTGTGATTTTCGAAAAAACTTGTTAACATAATAACACCAAAGTGCTTAGAATAGCTTCAAATCGCATTTTGTGACATTTTCGACCATTTTGTGATTTTCGAAAAAACTTGTTAACATAAAAACACCAAATTGCTTAGAATAGCTTAAAATCGCATTTGGAGACGTTTTATACCATTTTGTGATTTTCGAAAAAACTTGTTAACATAAAAACACCAAAGTGCTTAGAATAGCTTCAAATCGCATTTGTAGACGTTTTAGACCATTTTGTGATTTTCGAAAAAACTTGTTAACATAAAAACACCAAAGTGCTTAGAATACCTTAAAATCTCATTTGGAGACGTTTTATACCATTTTGTGATTTTCGAAAAAACTTGTTAACATAAAAACACCAAAGTGCTTAGAATAGCTTCAAATCGCATTTGTAGACGTTTTAGACCATTTTGTGATTTTCGAAAAAACTTGTTAACATAAAAACACCAAAGTGCTTAGAATACCTTAAAATCGCATTTGGAGAGGTTTTATACCATTTTGTGATTTTCGAAAAAACTTGTTAACATAAAAACACCAAAGTGCTTAGAATTGCTTCAAATCGCATTTGGAGACGTTTTAGACCATTTTGTGATTTTCTAAAAAAGTTGTTAACATAAAAACATCAAAGTTCTTAAAATCATTTCATTAGAAACCGTTTTAGACCATTTTGAGCATTTCGATAAAACTTTTCACACAAAAACATCAAAGAACACAAAATAGCTTAATATAGTATTTAAAAACGTTTTTGACCATTTTGAGCATTTTGACAAAATTATTCACACAAAACAGCAAAGTGTACAGAATAGCTTCAAATCGCATTTGGAGACGTTTTAGACCATTTTGTGATTTTCGAAAAAACTTGTAAACATAAAAACACCAAAGTGCTTAGAAAATCTTCAAATCGCATTTGGAGACGTTTTATACCATTTTGTAATTTTCGAAAAAACTTGTTAACATAAAAACACCAAAGTGCTTAGAATAGCTTCAAACCGCATTTGTAGACGTTTTAGACCATTTTGTGATTTTCGAAAAAACTTGTTAACATAAAAACACCAAAGTGCTTAGAATACCTTAAAATCGCATTTGGAGACATTTTAGACCATTTTGTGATTTTCGAAAAAACTTGTTAACATAAAAACACAAAAGTGCTTAGAATAGCTTCAAATCGCATTTGGAGACGTTTTAGACCATTTTGTGATTTTCGAAAAAACTTGTTAACATAAAAACACGAAATTGCTTAGAATAGCTTCAAATCGCATTTGGAGACGTTTTACACCATTTTGTAATTTTCTAAAAAAGTTGTTAACATAAAAACATCAAAGTGCTTAAAATCACATTAGAAACCGTTTTAGACCATTTTGAGCATTTCGATAAAACTTTTCACACAAAAACATCAAAGAGCACAAAATAGCTTAATATCGTATTTAAAAACGTTTTTGACCATTTTGAGCATTTCGACAAAAATTATTCTCACAAAACAGCAAAGTGTACAGAATAGCTTCAAATCGCATTTGGAGACGTTTTAGACCATTTTGTGATTTTCGAAAAAACTTGTTAACATAAAAACACCAAATTGCTTAGAATAGCTTAAAATCGCATTTGGAGACGTTTTACACCATTTTGTGATTTTCGAAAAAAACTTGTTAACATAAAAACACCAAAGTGCTTAGAATAGCTTCAAATCGCATTTGGAGACGTTTTACACCATTTTGTGATTTTCGATAAAACTTGTTAACATAAAAACACCAAAGTGCTTAGAATAGCTTCAAATCGCATTTGGAGACTTTTTAGACCATTTTGTGACTTTCGAAAAAACTTGTTAACAAAAAAACATCAAAGTGTACAGAATAGCTTCAAATCGCATTTTGAGACATTTTAGACCCTTTTGTGATTTTCGAAAAAACTTGGTTACACAAAAACACCAAAGTGCTTAAAATAGCTTCAAATCGCATTTGGAGACGTTTTAGACCAATTTGTGATTTTCGAAAAAACTTGTTAACATAAAAACACCAAAGTGCTTAGAATAGCTTCAAATCACATTTGGAGACGTTTTAGACCATTTTGTGATTTTCGAAAAAACTTGTTAACATAAAAACACCAAAGTGCTTAAAATCACATTAGAAACCGTTTTAGACCATTTTGAGCATTTCGATAAAACTTTTCACACAAAAACATCAAAGAACACAAAATAGCTTAATATAGTATTTAAAAACGTTTTTGACCATTTTGAGCATTTCAACAAAAATTATTCACACAAAACAGCAAAGTGTACAGAATAGCTTCAAATCGCATTTGGAGACGTTTTAGACCATTTTGTGATTTTCGAAAAAACTTGTTAACATAAAAACACCAAATTGCTTAGAATAGCTTAAAATCGTATTTGGAGAAGTTTTACACCATTTTGTGATTTTCGAAAAAACTTGTTAACATAAAAACACCAAAGTGCTTAGAATAGCTTCAAATCGCATTTGGAGACGTTTTACACCATTTTGTGATTTTCGAAAAAACTTGTTAACATAAAAACACCAAAGTGCTTAGAATAGCTTCAAATCGCATTTGGAGACGTTTTAGACCATTTTGTGACTTTCGAAAAAACTTGTTAACAAAAAAACATCAAAGTGTACAGAATAGCTTCAAATCGCATTTATAGACATTTTAGACCCTTTTGTGATTTTCGAAAAAACTTGGTTACACAAAAACACCAAAGTGCTTAAAATAGCTTCAAATCGCATTTGGAGACGTTTTAGACCAATTTGTGATTTTCGAAAAAACTTGTTAACATAAAAACACCAAAGTGCTTAGAATAGCTTCAAATCGCATTTGTAGACGTTTTAGACCATTTTGTGATTTTCGAAAAAACTTGTTAACATAAAAACACCAAAGTGCTTAGAATACCTTAAAATCTCATTTGGAGACGTTTTATACCATTTTGTGATTTTCGAAAAAACTTGTTAACATAAAAACACCAAAGTGCTTAGAATAGCTTCAAATCGCATTTGTAGACGTTTTAGACCATTTTGTGATTTTCGAACAAACTTGTTAACATAAAAACACCAAAGTGCTTAGAATACCTTAAAATCGTATTTGGAGAGGTTTTATACCATTTTGTGATTTTCGAAAAAACTTGTTAACATAAAAACACCAAAGTGCTTAGAATTGCTTCAAATCGCATTTGGAGACGTTTTAGACCATTTTGTGATTTTCTAAAAAAGTTGTTAACATAAAAACATCAAAGTTCTTAAAATCATTTCATTAGAAACCGTTTTAGACCATTTTGAGCATTTCGATAAAACTTTTCACACAAAAACATCAAAGAACACAAAATAGCTTAATATAGTATTTAAAAACGTTTTTGACCATTTTGAGCATTTTGACAAAATTATTCACACAAAACAGCAAAGTGTACAGAATAGCTTCAAATCGCATTTGGAGACGTTTTAGACCATTTTGTGATTTTCGAAAAAACTTGTAAACATAAAAACACCAAAGTGCTTAGAAAATCTTCAAATCGCATTTGGAGACGTTTTATACCATTTTGTGATTTTCGAAAAAACTTGTTAACATAAAAACACCAAAGTGCTTAGAATAGCTTCAAATCGCATTTGTAGACGTTTTAGACCATTTTGTGATTTTCAAAAAAACTTGTTAACATAAAAACACCAAAGTGCTTAGAATACCTTAAAATCGCATTTGGAGACATTTTAGACCATTTTGTGATTTTCGAAAAAACTTGTTAACATAAAAACACAAAAGTGCTTAGAATAGCTTCAAATCGCATTTGGAGACGTTTTAGACCATTTTGTGATTTTCGAAAAAACGTGTTAACATAAAAACACCAAAGTGCTTAGAATTGCTTCAAATCGCATTTGGAGACGTTTTAGACCATTTTGTGATTTTCTAAAAAAGTTTTTAACATAAAAACATCAAAGTTCTTAAAATCACATTAGAAACCGTTTTAGACCATTTTGAGCATTTCGATAAAACTTTTCACATAAAAACATCAAAGAACACAAAATAGCTTAATATAGTATTTAAAAACGTTTTTGACCATTTTGAGCATTTTGACAAAAATTATTCACACAAAACAGCAAAGTGTACAGAATAGCTTCAAATCGCATTTGGAGACGTTTTAGACCATTTTGTGATTTTCGAAAAAACTTGTAAACATAAAAACACAAAAGTGCTTAGAAAAGCTTCAAATCGCATTTGGAGACATTTTAGACCATTTTGTGATTTTCGAAAAAACTTGTTAACATAAAAACACAAAAGTGCTTAGAATAGCTTCAAATCGCATTTGGAGACGTTTTAGACCATTTTGTGATTTTCGAAAAAACTTGTTAACATAAAAACACCAAATTGCTTAGAATAGCTTCAAATCGCATTTGGAGACGTTTTACACCATTTTGTAATTTTCTAAAAAAGTTGTTAACATAAAAACATCAAAGTGCTTAAAATCACATTAGAAACCGTTTTAGACCATTTTGAGCATTTCGATAAAACTTTTCACACAAAAACATCAAAGAGCACAAAATAGCTTAATATAGTATTTAAAAACGTTTTTGACCATTTTGAGCATTTTGACAAAAATTATTCACACAAAACAGCAAAGTGTACAGAATAGCTTCAAATCGCATTTGGAGACGTTTTAGACCATTTTGTGATTTTCAAAATAACTCGTTACCATAAAAACACCAAAGTGCTTAGAATACCTTAAAATCGCATTTGGAGACATTTTAGACCATTTTGTGATTTTCGAAAAAACTTGTTAACATAAAAACACCAAAGTGCTTAGAATTGCTTCAAATCGTATTTGGAGACGTTTTATACCATTTTGTGATTTTCTAAAAAAGTTGTTAACATAAAAACACCAAATTGCTTAGAATAGCTTAAAATCGTATTTGGAGAAGTTTTACACCATTTTGTGATTTTCGAAAAAACTTGTTAACATAAAAACACCAAAGTGCTTAGAATAGCTTCAAATCGCATTTGGAGACGTTTTAGACCATTTTGTGATTTTCGAAAAAACTTGTTAACATAAAAACACCAAAGTGCTTAGAATACCTTAAAATCGCATTTGGAGACATTTTAGACCATTTTGTGATTTTCGAAAAAACTTGTTAACATAAAAACACAAAAGTGCTTAGAATAGCTTCAAATCGCATTTGGAGACGTTTTAGACCATTTTGTGATTTTCGAAAAAACTTGTTAACATAAAAACACGAAATTGCTTAGAATAGCTTCAAATCGCATTTGGAGACGTTTTACACCATTTTGTAATTTTCTAAAAAAGTTGTTAACATAAAAACATCAAAGTGCTTAAAATCACATTAGAAACCGTTTTAGACCATTTTGAGCATTTCGATAAAACTTTTCACACAAAAACATCAAAGAGCACAAAATAGCTTAATATCGTATTTAAAAACGTTTTTGACCATTTTGAGCATTTCGACAAAAATTATTCTCACAAAACAGCAAAGTGTACAGAATAGCTTCAAATCGCATTTGGAGACGTTTTAGACCATTTTGTGATTTTCGAAAAAACTTGTTAACATAAAAACACCAAATTGCTTAGAATAGCTTAAAATCGCATTTGGAGACGTTTTACACCATTTTGTGATTTTCGAAAAAACTTGTTAACATAAAAACACCAAAGTGCTTAGAATAGCTTCAAATCGCATTTGGAGACGTTTTACACCATTTTGTGATTTTCGATAAAACTTGTTAACATAAAAACACCAAAGTGCTTAGAATAGCTTCAAATCGCATTTGGAGACTTTTTAGACCATTTTGTGACTTTCGAAAAAACTTGTTAACAAAAAAACATCAAAGTGTACAGAATAGCTTCAAATCGCATTTTGAGACATTTTAGACCCTTTTGTGATTTTCGAAAAAACTTGGTTACACAAAAACACCAAAGTGCTTAAAATAGCTTCAAATCGCATTTGGAGACGTTTTAGACCATTTTGTGATTTTCGAAAAAACTTGTTAACATAAAAACACCAAAGTGCTTAGAATACCTTAAAATCGCATTTGGAGACATTTTAGACCATTTTGTGATTTTCGAAAAAACTTGTTAACATAAAAACACAAAAGTGCTTAGAATAGCTTCAAATCGCATTTGGAGACGTTTTAGACCATTTTGTGATTTTCGAAAAAACTTGTTAACATAAAAACACGAAATTGCTTAGAATAGCTTCAAATCGCATTTGGAGACGTTTTACACCATTTTGTAATTTTCTAAAAAAGTTGTTAACATAAAAACATCAAAGTGCTTAAAATCACATTAGAAACCGTTTTAGACCATTTTGAGCATTTCGATAAAACTTTTCACACAAAAACATCAAAGAGCACAAAATAGCTTAATATCGTATTTAAAAACGTTTTTGACCATTTTGAGCATTTCGACAAAAATTATTCTCACAAAACAGCAAAGTGTACAGAATAGCTTCAAATCGCATTTGGAGACGTTTTAGACCATTTTGTGATTTTCGAAAAAACTTGTTAACATAAAAACACCAAATTGCTTAGAATAGCTTAAAATCGCATTTGGAGACGTTTTACACCATTTTGTGATTTTCGAAAAAACTTGTTAACATAAAAACACCAAAGTGCTTAGAATAGCTTCAAATCGCATTTGGAGACGTTTTACACCATTTTGTGATTTTCGATAAAACTTGTTAACATAAAAACACCAAAGTGCTTAGAATAGCTTCAAATCGCATTTGGAGACTTTTTAGACCATTTTGTGACTTTCGAAAAAACTTGTTAACAAAAAAACATCAAAGTGTACAGAATAGCTTCAAATCGCATTTTGAGACATTTTAGACCCTTTTGTGATTTTCGAAAAAACTTGGTTACACAAAAACACCAAAGTGCTTAAAATAGCTTCAAATCGCATTTGGAGACGTTTTAGACCAATTTGTGATTTTCGAAAAAACTTGTTAACATAAAAACACCAAAGTGTTTAGAATAGCTTCAAATCACATTTGGAGACGTTTTAGACCATTTTGTGATTTTCGAAAAAACTTGTTAACATAAAAACACCAAAGTGCTTAAAATCACATTAGAAACCGTTTTAGACCATTTTGAGCATTTCGATAAAACTTTTCACACAAAAACATCAAAGAGCACAAAATAGCTTAATATCGTATTTAAAAACGTTTTTGACCATTTTGAGCATTTCAACAAAAATTATTCACACAAAACAGCAAAGTGTACAGAATAGCTTCAAATCGCATTTGGAGACGTTTTAGACCATTTTGTGATTTTCGAAAAAACTTGTTAACATAAAAACACCAAAGTGCTTAGAATTGCTTCAAATCGCATTTGGAGACGTTTTAGACCATTTTGTAATTTTCTAAAAAAGTTGTTAACATAAAAACATCAAAGTGCTTAAAATCACATTAGAAACCGTTTTAGACCATTTTGAGCATTTCGAAAAAACTTTTCACACAAAAACATCAAAGAACACAAAATAGCTTAATATAGTATTTAAAAACGTTTTTGACCATTTTGAGCATTTTGACAAAAATTATTCACACAAAACAGCAAAGTGTACAGAATAGCTTCAAATCGCAATTTGAGACATTTTAGACCATTTTGTGATTTTCGAAAAAACTTGTTAACATTAAAACACAAAAGTGCTTAGAATAGCTTCAAATCGCATTTGGAGACGTTTTACACCATTTTGTGATTTTCGAAAAAACTTGTTAACATAAAAACACCAAAGTGCTTAGAATAGCTTCAAATCGCATTTGGAGACGTTTTAGACCATTTTGTGATTTTCGAAAAAACTTGTTAACATAAAAACACCAAAGTGCTTAGAATAGCTTCAAATCGTATTTGGAGCCGTTTTAGACCATTTTGTGATTTTCGAAAAAACTTGTAAACATAAAAACACCAAAGTGCTTAGAAAAGCTTCAAATCGCATTTGGAGACGTTTTAGACCATTTTGTGATATTCAAAAAAACTCGTTACCATAAAAACACCAAAGTGCTTAGAATTGCTTCAAATCGCATTTGGAGACGTTTTAGACCATTTTGTGATTTTCTAAAAAAGTTGTTAACATAAAAACATCAAAGTGCTTAAAATCACATAAGAAACCGTTTTAGACCATTTTGAGCATTTCGATAAAACTTTTCACACAAAAACATCAAAGAGCACAAAATAGCTTAATATCGTATTTAAAAACGTTTTTGACCATTTTGAGCATTTCGACAAAAAATTATTCACACAAAACAGCAAAGTGTACAGAATAGCTTCAAATCGCATTTGGAGACGTTTTAGACCATTTTGTGATTTTCGAAAAAACTTGTTAACATAAAAACACAAAAGTGCTTAGAATAGCTTCAAATCGCATTTGGAGACGTTTTAGACCATTTTGTGATTTTCGAAAAAACTTGTTAACATAAAAACACGAAATTGCTTAGAATAGCTTCAAATCGCATTTGGAGACGTTTTACACCATTTTGTAATTTTCTAAAAAAGTTGTTAACATAAAAACATCAAAGTGCTTAAAATCACATTAGAAACCGTTTTAGACCATTTTGAGCATTTCGATAAAACTTTTCACACAAAAACATCAAAGAGCACAAAATAGCTTAATATCGTATTTAAAAACGTTTTTGACCATTTTGAGCATTTCGATAAAAATTATTCTCACAAAACAGCAAAGTGTACAGAATAGCTTCAAATCGCATTTGGAGACGTTTTACACCATTTTGTGATTTTCGATAAAACTTGTTAACATAAAAACACAAAATTGCTTAGAATAGCTTCAAATCGCATTTGGAGACGTTTTACACCATTTTGTGATTTTCGAAAAAACTTGTTAACATAAAAACACCAAAGTGCTTAGAATAGCTTCAAATCGCATTTGGAGACGTTTTAGACCATTTTGTGATTTTCGAAAAAAGTTGTTAACATAAAAACATCAAAGTGCTTAAAATCACATTAGAAACCGTTTTAGACCATTTTGAGCATTTCGATAAAACTTTTCACACAAAAACATCAAAGAGCACAAAATAGCTTAATATCGTATTTAAAAACGTTTTTGACCATTTTGAGCATTTCGACAAAAATTATTCACACAAAACAGCAAAGTGTACAGAATAGCTTCAAATCGCATTTGGAGACGTTTTAGACCATTTTGTGATTTTCGAAAAAACTTGTTAACATAAAAACACCAAAGTGCTTAGAAAAGCTTCAAATCGCATTTGGAGACATTTTAGACCATTTTGTGATATTCAAAAAAACTCGTTACCATAAAAACACCAAAGTGCTTAGAATTGCTTCAAATCGCATTTGGAGACGTTTTAGACCATTTTGTGATTTTCTAAAAAAGTTGTTAACATAAAAACATCAAAGTGTACAGAATAGCTTCAAATCGCATTTTGAGACATTTTAGACCCTTTTGTGATTTTCGAAAAAACTTGGTTACACAAAAACACCAAAGTGCTTAAAATAGCTTCAAATCGCATTTGGAGACGTTTTAGACCAATTTGTGATTTTCAAAAAAACTTGTTAACATAAAAACACCAAAGTGTTTAGAATAGCTTCAAATCACATTTGGAGACGTTTTAGACCATTTTGTGATTTTCGAAAAAACTTGTTAACATAAAAACACCAAAGTGCTTAGAATACCTTAAAATCGCATTTGGAGACGTTTTATACCACTTTGTGATTTTCGAAAAAACTTGTTAACATAAAAACACCAAAGTGCTTAGAATATCTTCAAATCGCATTTGGAGACGTTGTAGACCATTTTGTGATTTTCGAAAAAACATGTTAACATAAAAACACCAAAGTGCTTAGAATTGCTTCAAATCGCATTTGGAGACGTTTTAGACCATTTTGTGATTTTCTAAAAAAGTTTTTAACATAAAAACATCAAAGTTCTTAAAATCACATTAGAAACCGTTTTAGACCATTTTGAGCATTTCGATAAAACTTTTCACATAAAAACATCAAAGAACACAAAATAGCTTAATATAGTATTTAAAAACGTTTTTGACCATTTTGAGCATTTTGACAAAAATTATTCACACAAAACAGCAAAGTGTACAGAATAGCTTCAAATCGCATTTGGAGACGTTTTAGACCATTTTGTGATTTTCGAAAAAACTTGTAAACATAAAAACACAAAAGTGCTTAGAAAAGCTTCAAATCGCATTTGGAGACATTTTAGACCATTTTGTGATTTTCGAAAAAACTTGTTAACATAAAAACACAAAAGTGCTTAGAATAGCTTCAAATCGCATTCGGAGACGTTTTAGACCATTTTGTGATTTTCGAAAAAACTTGTTAACATAAAAACACCAAATTGCTTAGAATAGCTTCAAATCGCATTTGGAGACGTTTTACACCATTTTGTAATTTTCTAAAAAAGTTGTTAACATAAAAACATCAAAGTGCTTAAAATCACATTAGAAACCGTTTTAGACCATTTTGAGCATTTCGATAAAGCTTTTCACACAAAAACATCAAAGAGCACAAAATAGCTTAATATCGTATTTAAAAACGTTTTTGACCATTTTGAGCATTTCGACAAAAATTATTCACACAAAACAGCAAAGTGTACAGAATAGCTTCAAATCGCATTTGGAGACGTTTTAGACCATTTTGTGATTTTCGAAAAAACTTGTTAACATAAAAACACCAAAGTGCTTAGAAAAGCTTCAAATCGCATTTGGAGACATTTTAGACCATTTTGTGATATTCAAAAAAACTCGTTACCATAAAAACACCAAAGTGCTTAGAATTGCTTCAAATCGCATTTGGAGACGTTTTAGACCATTTTGTGATTTTCTAAAAAAGTTGTTAACATAAAAACATCAAAGTGCTTAAAATCACATTAGAAACCGTTTTAGACCATTTTGAGCATTTCGATAAAACTTTTCACACAAAAACATCAAAGAGCACAAAATAGCTTAAAATCGTATTTAAAAACGTTTTTGACCATTTTGAGCATTTCGACAAAAATTATTCACACAAAACAGCAAAGTGCTTAGAATAGCTTCAAATCGCATTTGGAGACGTTTTAGACCATTTTGTGATATTCAAAAAAACTCGTTACCATAAAAACACCAAAGTGCTTAGAATTGCTTCAAATCGCATTTGGAGACGTTTTAGACCATTTTGTGATTTTCTAAAAAACTTGTTAACATAAAAACACCAAAGTGCTTAGAAAAGCTTCAAATCGCATTTGGAGACATTTTAGACCATTTTGTGATATTCAAAAAAACTCGTTACCATAAAAACACCAAAGTGCTTAGAATTGCTTCAAATCGCATTTGGAGACGTTTTAGACCATTTTGTGATTTTCTAAAAAAGTTGTTAACATAAAAACATCAAAGTGTACAGAATAGCTTCAAATCGCATTTTGAGACATTTTAGACCCTTTTGTGATTTTCGAAAAAACTTGGTTACACAAAAACACCAAAGTGCTTAAAATAGCTTCAAATCGCATTTGGAGACGTTTTAGACCAATTTGTGATTTTCGAAAAAACTTGTTAACATAAAAACACCAAAGTGTTTAGAATAGCTTCAAATCACATTTGGAGACGTTTTAGACCATTTTGTGATTTTCGAAAAAACTTGTTAACATAAAAACACCAAAGTGCTTAGAATACCTTAAAATCGCATTTGGAGACGTTTTATACCACTTTGTGATTTTCGAAAAAACTTGTTAACATAAAAACACCAAAGTGCTTAGAATATCTTCAAATCGCATTTGGAGACGTTGTAGACCATTTTGTGATTTTCGAAAAAACTTGTTAACATAAAAACACAAAAGTGCTTAGAATAGCTTCAAATCGCATTTGGAGACGTTTTAGACCATTTTGTGATTTTCGAAAAAACTTGTTAACATAAAAACACCAAATTGCTTAGAATAGCTTCAAATCGCATTTGGAGACGTTTTACACCATTTTGTAATTTTCTAAAAAAGTTGTTAACATAAAAACATCAAAGTGCTTAAAATCACATTAGAAACCGTTTTAGACCATTTTGAGCATTTCGATAAAACTTTTCACACAAAAACATCAAAGAGCACAAAATAGCTTAATATAGTATTTAAAAACGTTTTTGACCATTTTGAGCATTTTGACAAAAATTATTCACACAAAACAGCAAAGTGTACAGAATAGCTTCAAATCGCATTTGGAGACGTTTTAGACCATTTTGTGATTTTCGAAATAACTCGTTACCATAAAAACACCAAATTGCTTAGAAAAGCTTCAAATCGCATTTGGAGACATTTTAGACCATTTTGTGATATTCAAAAAAACTCGTTACCATAAAAACACCAAAGTGCTTAGAATTGCTTCAAATCGCATTTGGAGACGTTTTAGACCATTTTGTGATTTTCTAAAAAAGTTGTTAACATAAAAACATCAAAGTGCTTAAAATCACATTAGAAACCGTTTTAGACCATTTTGAGCATTTCGATAAAACTTTTCACACAAAAACATAAAAGAGCACAAAATAGCTTAATATCGTACTTAAAAACGTTTTTGACCATTTTGAGCATTTCGACAAAAATTATTCACACAAAACAGCAAAGTGTACAGAATAGCTTCAAATCGCATTTGGAGACGTTTTAGACCATTTTGTGATTTTCGAAAAAACTTGTTAACATAAAAACACCAAAGTGCTTAGAAAAGCTTCAAATCGCATTTGGAGACATTTTAGACCATTTTGTGATATTCAAAAAAACTCGTTACCATAAAAACACCAAAGTGCTTAGAATTGCTTCAAATCGCATTTGGAGACGTTTTAGACCATTTTGTGATTTTCTAAAAAAGTTGTTAACATAAAAACATCAAAGTGCTTAAAATCACATTAGAAACCGTTTTAGACCATTTTGAGCATTTCGATAAAACTTTTCACACAAAAACATCAAAGAGCACAAAATAGCTTAATATCGTATTTAAAAACGTTTTTGACCATTTTGAGCATTTCGACAAAAATTATTCACACAAAACAGCAAAGTGCTTAGAATAGCTTCAAATCGCATTTGGAGACGTTTTAGACCATTTTGTGACTTTCGAAAAAACTTGTTAACAAAAAAACATCAAAGTGTACAGAATAGCTTCAAATCGCATTTTGAGACATTTTAGACCCTTTTGTGATTTTCGAAAAAACTTGGTTACACAAAAACACCAAAGTGCTTAAAATAGCTTCAAATCGCATTTGGAGACGTTTTAGACCAATTTGTGATTTTCGAAAAAACTTGTTAACATAAAAACACCAAAGTGTTTAGAATAGCTTCAAATCACATTTGGAGACGTTTTAGACCATTTTGTGATTTTCGAAAAAACTTGTTAACATAAAAACACCAAAGTGCTTAGAAAAGCTTCAAATCGCATTTGGAGACATTTTAGACCATTTTGTGATTTTCGAAAAAACTTGTTAACATAAAAACACCAAAGTGCTTAAAATCACATTAGAAACCGTTTTAGACCATTTTGAGCATTTCGATAAAACTTTTCACACAAAAACATCAAAGAACACAAAATAGCTTAATATAGTATTTAAAAACGTTTTTGACCATTTTGAGCATTTCAACAAAAATTATTCACACAAAACAGCAAAGTGTACAGAATAGCTTCAAATCGCATTTGGAGACGTTTTAGACCATTTTGTGATTTTCGAAATAACTCGTTACCATAAAAACACCAAATTGCTTAGAAAAGCTTCAAATCGCATTTGGAGACATTTTAGACCATTTTGTGATATTCAAAAAAACTCGTTACCATAAAAACACCAAAGTGCTTAGAATTGCTTCAAATCGCATTTGGAGACGTTTTAGACCATTTTGTGATTTTCTAAAAAAGTTGTTAACATAAAAACATCAAAGTGCTTAAAATCACATTAGAAACCGTTTTAGACCATTTTGAGCATTTCGATAAAACTTTTCACACAAAAACATAAAAGAGCACAAAATAGCTTAATATCGTACTTAAAAACGTTTTTGACCATTTTGAGCATTTCGACAAAAATTATTCACACAAAACAGCAAAGTGTACAGAATAGCTTCAAATCGCATTTGGAGACGTTTTAGACCATTTTGTGATTTTCGAAAAAACTTGTTAACATAAAAACACCAAAGTGCTTAGAAAAGCTTCAAATCGCATTTGGAGACATTTTAGACCATTTTGTGATATTCAAAAAAACTCGTTACCATAAAAACACCAAAGTGCTTAGAATTGCTTCAAATCGCATTTGGAGACGTTTTAGACCATTTTGTGATTTTCTAAAAAAGTTGTTAACATAAAAACATCAAAGTGCTTAAAATCACATTAGAAACCGTTTTAGACCATTTTGAGCATTTCGATAAAACTTTTCACACAAAAACATCAAAGAGCACAAAATAGCTTAATATCGTATTTAAAAACGTTTTTGACCATTTTGAGCATTTCGACAAAAATTATTCACACAAAACAGCAAAGTGCTTAGAATAGCTTCAAATCGCATTTGGAGACGTTTTAGACCATTTTGTGACTTTCGAAAAAACTTGTTAACAAAAAAACATCAAAGTGTACAGAATAGCTTCAAATCGCATTTTGAGACATTTTAGACCCTTTTGTGATTTTCGAAAAAACTTGGTTACACAAAAACACCAAAGTGCTTAAAATAGCTTCAAATCGCATTTGGAGACGTTTTAGACCAATTTGTGATTTTCGAAAAAACTTGTTAACATAAAAACACCAAAGTGTTTAGAATAGCTTCAAATCACATTTGGAGACGTTTTAGACCATTTTGTGATTTTCGAAAAAACTTGTTAACATAAAAACACCAAAGTGCTTAGAAAAGCTTCAAATCGCATTTGGAGACATTTTAGACCATTTTGTGATTTTCGAAAAAACTTGTTAACATAAAAACACCAAAGTGCTTAAAATCACATTAGAAACCGTTTTAGACCATTTTGAGCATTTCGATAAAACTTTTCACACAAAAACATCAAAGAACACAAAATAGCTTAATATAGTATTTAAAAACGTTTTTGACCATTTTGAGCATTTCAACAAAAATTATTCACACAAAACAGCAAAGTGTACAGAATAGCTTCAAATCGCATTTGGAGACGTTTTAGACCATTTTGTGATTTTCGAAAAAACTTGTTAACATAAAAACACCAAATTGCTTAGAATAGCTTAAAATCGTATTTGGAGAAGTTTTACACCATTTTGTGATTTTCGAAAAAACTTGTTAACATAAAAACACCAAAGTGCTTAGAATAGCTTCAAATCGCATTTGGAGACGTTTTACACCATTTTGTGATTTTCGAAAAAACTTGTTAACATAAAAACACCAAAGTGCTTAGAATAGCTTCAAATCGCATTTGGAGACGTTTTAGACCATTTTGTGACTTTCGAAAAAACTTGTTAACAAAAAAACATCAAAGTGTACAGAATAGCTTCAAATCGCATTTATAGACATTTTAGACCCTTTTGTGATTTTCGAAAAAACTTGGTTACACAAAAACACCAAAGTGCTTAAAATAGCTTCAAATCGCATTTGGAGACGTTTTAGACCAATTTGTGATTTTCGAAAAAACTTGTTAACATAATAACACCAAAGTGCTTAGAATAGCTTCAAATCGCATTTTGTGACATTTTCGACCATTTTGTGATTTTCGAAAAAACTTGTTAACATAAAAACACCAAATTGCTTAGAATAGCTTAAAATCGCATTTGGAGACGTTTTATACCATTTTGTGATTTTCGAAAAAACTTGTTAACATAAAAACACCAAAGTGCTTAGAATAGCTTCAAATCGCATTTGTAGACGTTTTAGACCATTTTGTGATTTTCGAAAAAACTTGTTAACATAAAAACACCAAAGTGCTTAGAATACCTTAAAATCTCATTTGGAGACGTTTTATACCATTTTGTGATTTTCGAAAAAACTTGTTAACATAAAAACACCAAAGTGCTTAGAATAGCTTCAAATCGCATTTGTAGACGTTTTAGACCATTTTGTGATTTTCGAACAAACTTGTTAACATAAAAACACCAAAGTGCTTAGAATACCTTAAAATCGTATTTGGAGAGGTTTTATACCATTTTGTGATTTTCGAAAAAACTTGTTAACATAAAAACACCAAAGTGCTTAGAATTGCTTCAAATCGCATTTGGAGACGTTTTAGACCATTTTGTGATTTTCTAAAAAAGTTGTTAACATAAAAACATCAAAGTTCTTAAAATCATTTCATTAGAAACCGTTTTAGACCATTTTGAGCATTTCGATAAAACTTTTCACACAAAAACATCAAAGAACACAAAATAGCTTAATATAGTATTTAAAAACGTTTTTGACCATTTTGAGCATTTTGACAAAATTATTCACACAAAACAGCAAAGTGTACAGAATAGCTTCAAATCGCATTTGGAGACGTTTTAGACCATTTTGTGATTTTCGAAAAAACTTGTAAACATAAAAACACCAAAGTGCTTAGAAAATCTTCAAATCGCATTTGGAGACGTTTTATACCATTTTGTGATTTTCGAAAAAACTTGTTAACATAAAAACACCAAAGTGCTTAGAATAGCTTCAAATCGCATTTGTAGACGTTTTAGACCATTTTGTGATTTTCAAAAAAACTTGTTAACATAAAAACACCAAAGTGCTTAGAATACCTTAAAATCGCATTTGGAGACATTTTAGACCATTTTGTGATTTTCGAAAAAACTTGTTAACATAAAAACACAAAAGTGCTTAGAATAGCTTCAAATCGCATTTGGAGACGTTTTAGACCATTTTGTGATTTTCGAAAAAACGTGTTAACATAAAAACACCAAAGTGCTTAGAATTGCTTCAAATCGCATTTGGAGACGTTTTAGACCATTTTGTGATTTTCTAAAAAAGTTTTTAACATAAAAACATCAAAGTTCTTAAAATCACATTAGAAACCGTTTTAGACCATTTTGAGCATTTCGATAAAACTTTTCACATAAAAACATCAAAGAACACAAAATAGCTTAATATAGTATTTAAAAACGTTTTTGACCATTTTGAGCATTTTGACAAAAATTATTCACACAAAACAGCAAAGTGTACAGAATAGCTTCAAATCGCATTTGGAGACGTTTTAGACCATTTTGTGATTTTCGAAAAAACTTGTAAACATAAAAACACAAAAGTGCTTAGAAAAGCTTCAAATCGCATTTGGAGACATTTTAGACCATTTTGTGATTTTCGAAAAAACTTGTTAACATAAAAACACAAAAGTGCTTAGAATAGCTTCAAATCGCATTTGGAGACGTTTTAGACCATTTTGTGATTTTCGAAAAAACTTGTTAACATAAAAACACCAAATTGCTTAGAATAGCTTCAAATCGCATTTGGAGACGTTTTACACCATTTTGTAATTTTCTAAAAAAGTTGTTAACATAAAAACATCAAAGTGCTTAAAATCACATTAGAAACCGTTTTAGACCATTTTGAGCATTTCGATAAAACTTTTCACACAAAAACATCAAAGAGCACAAAATAGCTTAATATAGTATTTAAAAACGTTTTTGACCATTTTGAGCATTTTGACAAAAATTATTCACACAAAACAGCAAAGTGTACAGAATAGCTTCAAATCGCATTTGGAGACGTTTTAGACCATTTTGTGATTTTCAAAATAACTCGTTACCATAAAAACACCAAAGTGCTTAGAATACCTTAAAATCGCATTTGGAGACATTTTAGACCATTTTGTGATTTTCGAAAAAACTTGTTAACATAAAAACACCAAAGTGCTTAGAATTGCTTCAAATCGTATTTGGAGACGTTTTATACCATTTTGTGATTTTCTAAAAAAGTTGTTAACATAAAAACACCAAATTGCTTAGAATAGCTTAAAATCGTATTTGGAGAAGTTTTACACCATTTTGTGATTTTCGAAAAAACTTGTTAACATAAAAACACCAAAGTGCTTAGAATAGCTTCAAATCGCATTTGGAGACGTTTTAGACCATTTTGTGATTTTCGAAAAAACTTGTTAACATAAAAACACCAAAGTGCTTAGAATACCTTAAAATCGCATTTGGAGACATTTTAGATCATTTTGTGATTTTCGAAAAAACTTGTTAACATAAAAACACAAAAGTGCTTAGAATAGCTTCAAATCGCATTTGGAGACGTTTTAGACCATTTTGTGATTTTCGAAAAAACTTGTTAACATAAAAACACGAAATTGCTTAGAATAGCTTCAAATCGCATTTGGAGACGTTTTACACCATTTTGTAATTTTCTAAAAAAGTTGTTAACATAAAAACATCAAAGTGCTTAAAATCACATTAGAAACCGTTTTAGACCATTTTGAGCATTTCGATAAAACTTTTCACACAAAAACATCAAAGAGCACAAAATAGCTTAATATCGTATTTAAAAACGTTTTTGACCATTTTGAGCATTTCGACAAAAATTATTCTCACAAAACAGCAAAGTGTACAGAATAGCTTCAAATCGCATTTGGAGACGTTTTAGACCATTTTGTGATTTTCGAAAAAACTTGTTAACATAAAAACACCAAATTGCTTAGAATAGCTTAAAATCGCATTTGGAGACGTTTTACACCATTTTGTGATTTTCGAAAAAACTTGTTAACATAAAAACACCAAAGTGCTTAGAATAGCTTCAAATCGCATTTGGAGACGTTTTACACCATTTTGTGATTTTCGATAAAACTTGTTAACATAAAAACACCAAAGTGCTTAGAATAGCTTCAAATCGCATTTGGAGACTTTTTAGACCATTTTGTGACTTTCGAAAAAACTTGTTAACAAAAAAACATCAAAGTGTACAGAATAGCTTCAAATCGCATTTTGAGACATTTTAGACCCTTTTGTGATTTTCGAAAAAACTTGGTTACACAAAAACACCAAAGTGCTTAAAATAGCTTCAAATCGCATTTGGAGACGTTTTAGACCATTTTGTGATTTTCGAAAAAACTTGTTAACATAAAAACACCAAAGTGCTTAGAATACCTTAAAATCGCATTTGGAGACATTTTAGACCATTTTGTGATTTTCGAAAAAACTTGTTAACATAAAAACACAAAAGTGCTTAGAATAGCTTCAAATCGCATTTGGAGACGTTTTAGACCATTTTGTGATTTTCGAAAAAACTTGTTAACATAAAAACACGAAATTGCTTAGAATAGCTTCAAATCGCATTTGGAGACGTTTTACACCATTTTGTAATTTTCTAAAAAAGTTGTTAACATAAAAACATCAAAGTGCTTAAAATCACATTAGAAACCGTTTTAGACCATTTTGAGCATTTCGATAAAACTTTTCACACAAAAACATCAAAGAGCACAAAATAGCTTAATATCGTATTTAAAAACGTTTTTGACCATTTTGAGCATTTCGACAAAAATTATTCTCACAAAACAGCAAAGTGTACAGAATAGCTTCAAATCGCATTTGGAGACGTTTTAGACCATTTTGTGATTTTCGAAAAAACTTGTTAACATAAAAACACCAAATTGCTTAGAATAGCTTAAAATCGCATTTGGAGACGTTTTACACCATTTTGTGATTTTCGAAAAAACTTGTTAACATAAAAACACCAAAGTGCTTAGAATAGCTTCAAATCGCATTTGGAGACGTTTTACACCATTTTGTGATTTTCGATAAAACTTGTTAACATAAAAACACCAAAGTGCTTAGAATAGCTTCAAATCGCATTTGGAGACTTTTTAGACCATTTTGTGACTTTCGAAAAAACTTGTTAACAAAAAAACATCAAAGTGTACAGAATAGCTTCAAATCGCATTTTGAGACATTTTAGACCCTTTTGTGATTTTCGAAAAAACTTGGTTACACAAAAACACCAAAGTGCTTAAAATAGCTTCAAATCGCATTTGGAGACGTTTTAGACCAATTTGTGATTTTCGAAAAAACTTGTTAACATAAAAACACCAAAGTGTTTAGAATAGCTTCAAATCACATTTGGAGACGTTTTAGACCATTTTGTGATTTTCGAAAAAACTTGTTAACATAAAAACACCAAAGTGCTTAAAATCACATTAGAAACCGTTTTAGACCATTTTGAGCATTTCGATAAAACTTTTCACACAAAAACATCAAAGAGCACAAAATAGCTTAATATCGTATTTAAAAACGTTTTTGACCATTTTGAGCATTTCAACAAAAATTATTCACACAAAACAGCAAAGTGTACAGAATAGCTTCAAATCGCATTTGGAGACGTTTTAGACCATTTTGTGATTTTCGAAAAAACTTGTTAACATAAAAACACCAAAGTGCTTAGAATTGCTTCAAATCGCATTTGGAGACGTTTTAGACCATTTTGTAATTTTCTAAAAAAGTTGTTAACATAAAAACATCAAAGTGCTTAAAATCACATTAGAAACCGTTTTAGACCATTTTGAGCATTTCGAAAAAACTTTTCACACAAAAACATCAAAGAACACAAAATAGCTTAATATAGTATTTAAAAACGTTTTTGACCATTTTGAGCATTTTGACAAAAATTATTCACACAAAACAGCAAAGTGTACAGAATAGCTTCAAATCGCAATTTGAGACATTTTAGACCATTTTGTGATTTTCGAAAAAACTTGTTAACATAAAAACACAAAAGTGCTTAGAATAGCTTCAAATCGCATTTGGAGACGTTTTACACCATTTTGTGATTTTCGAAAAAACTTGTTAACATAAAAACACCAAAGTGCTTAGAATAGCTTCAAATCGCATTTGGAGACGTTTTAGACCATTTTGTGATTTTCGAAAAAACTTGTTAACATAAAAACACCAAAGTGCTTAGAATAGCTTCAAATCGTATTTGGAGCCGTTTTAGACCATTTTGTGATTTTCGAAAAAACTTGTAAACATAAAAACACCAAAGTGCTTAGAAAAGCTTCAAATCGCATTTGGAGACGTTTTAGACCATTTTGTGATATTCAAAAAAACTCGTTACCATAAAAACACCAAAGTGCTTAGAATTGCTTCAAATCGCATTTGGAGACGTTTTAGACCATTTTGTGATTTTCTAAAAAAGTTGTTAACATAAAAACATCAAAGTGCTTAAAATCACATTAGAAACCGTTTTAGACCATTTTGAGCATTTCGATAAAACTTTTCACACAAAAACATCAAAGAGCACAAAATAGCTTAATATCGTATTTAAAAACGTTTTTGACCATTTTGAGCATTTCGACAAAAAATTATTCACACAAAACAGCAAAGTGTACAGAATAGCTTCAAATCGCATTTGGAGACGTTTTAGACCATTTTGTGATTTTCGAAAAAACTTGTTAACATAAAAACACAAAAGTGCTTAGAATAGCTTCAAATCGCATTTGGAGACGTTTTAGACCATTTTGTGATTTTCGAAAAAACTTGTTAACATAAAAACACGAAATTGCTTAGAATAGCTTCAAATCGCATTTGGAGACGTTTTACACCATTTTGTAATTTTCTAAAAAAGTTGTTAACATAAAAACATCAAAGTGCTTAAAATCACATTAGAAACCGTTTTAGACCATTTTGAGCATTTCGATAAAACTTTTCACACAAAAACATCAAAGAGCACAAAATAGCTTAATATCGTATTTAAAAACGTTTTTGACCATTTTGAGCATTTCGATAAAAATTATTCTCACAAAACAGCAAAGTGTACAGAATAGCTTCAAATCGCATTTGGAGACGTTTTACACCATTTTGTGATTTTCGATAAAACTTGTTAACATAAAAACACAAAATTGCTTAGAATAGCTTCAAATCGCATTTGGAGACGTTTTACACCATTTTGTGATTTTCGAAAAAACTTGTTAACATAAAAACACCAAAGTGCTTAGAATAGCTTCAAATCGCATTTGGAGACGTTTTAGACCATTTTGTGATTTTCGAAAAAAGTTGTTAACATAAAAACATCAAAGTGCTTAAAATCACATTAGAAACCGTTTTAGACCATTTTGAGCATTTCGATAAAACTTTTCACACAAAAACATCAAAGAGCACAAAATAGCTTAATATCGTATTTAAAAACGTTTTTGACCATTTTGAGCATTTCGACAAAAATTATTCACACAAAACAGCAAAGTGTACAGAATAGCTTCAAATCGCATTTGGAGACGTTTTAGACCATTTTGTGATTTTCGAAAAAACTTGTTAACATAAAAACACCAAAGTGCTTAGAAAAGCTTCAAATCGCATTTGGAGACATTTTAGACCATTTTGTGATATTCAAAAAAACTCGTTACCATAAAAACACCAAAGTGCTTAGAATTGCTTCAAATCGCATTTGGAGACGTTTTAGACCATTTTGTGATTTTCTAAAAAAGTTGTTAACATAAAAACATCAAAGTGTACAGAATAGCTTCAAATCGCATTTTGAGACATTTTAGACCCTTTTGTGATTTTCGAAAAAACTTGGTTACACAAAAACACCAAAGTGCTTAAAATAGCTTCAAATCGCATTTGGAGACGTTTTAGACCAATTTGTGATTTTCAAAAAAACTTGTTAACATAAAAACACCAAAGTGTTTAGAATAGCTTCAAATCACATTTGGAGACGTTTTAGACCATTTTGTGATTTTCGAAAAAACTTGTTAACATAAAAACACCAAAGTGCTTAGAATACCTTAAAATCGCATTTGGAGACGTTTTATACCACTTTGTGATTTTCGAAAAAACTTGTTAACATAAAAACACCAAAGTGCTTAGAATATCTTCAAATCGCATTTGGAGACGTTGTAGACCATTTTGTGATTTTCGAAAAAACATGTTAACATAAAAACACCAAAGTGCTTAGAATTGCTTCAAATCGCATTTGGAGACGTTTTAGACCATTTTGTGATTTTCTAAAAAAGTTTTTAACATAAAAACATCAAAGTTCTTAAAATCACATTAGAAACCGTTTTAGACCATTTTGAGCATTTCGATAAAACTTTTCACATAAAAACATCAAAGAACACAAAATAGCTTAATATAGTATTTAAAAACGTTTTTGACCATTTTGAGCATTTTGACAAAAATTATTCACACAAAACAGCAAAGTGTACAGAATAGCTTCAAATCGCATTTGGAGACGTTTTAGACCATTTTGTGATTTTCGAAAAAACTTGTAAACATAAAAACACAAAAGTGCTTAGAAAAGCTTCAAATCGCATTTGGAGACATTTTAGACCATTTTGTGATTTTCGAAAAAACTTGTTAACATAAAAACACAAAAGTGCTTAGAATAGCTTCAAATCGCATTCGGAGACGTTTTAGACCATTTTGTGATTTTCGAAAAAACTTGTTAACATAAAAACACCAAATTGCTTAGAATAGCTTCAAATCGCATTTGGAGACGTTTTACACCATTTTGTAATTTTCTAAAAAAGTTGTTAACATAAAAACATCAAAGTGCTTAAAATCACATTAGAAACCGTTTTAGACCATTTTGAGCATTTCGATAAAGCTTTTCACACAAAAACATCAAAGAGCACAAAATAGCTTAATATCGTATTTAAAAACGTTTTTGACCATTTTGAGCATTTCGACAAAAATTATTCACACAAAACAGCAAAGTGTACAGAATAGCTTCAAATCGCATTTGGAGACGTTTTAGACCATTTTGTGATTTTCGAAAAAACTTGTTAACATAAAAACACCAAAGTGCTTAGAAAAGCTTCAAATCGCATTTGGAGACATTTTAGACCATTTTGTGATATTCAAAAAAACTCGTTACCATAAAAACACCAAAGTGCTTAGAATTGCTTCAAATCGCATTTGGAGACGTTTTAGACCATTTTGTGATTTTCTAAAAAAGTTGTTAACATAAAAACATCAAAGTGCTTAAAATCACATTAGAAACCGTTTTAGACCATTTTGAGCATTTCGATAAAACTTTTCACACAAAAACATCAAAGAGCACAAAATAGCTTAAAATCGTATTTAAAAACGTTTTTGACCATTTTGAGCATTTCGACAAAAATTATTCACACAAAACAGCAAAGTGCTTAGAATAGCTTCAAATCGCATTTGGAGACGTTTTAGACCATTTTGTGATATTCAAAAAAACTCGTTACCATAAAAACACCAAAGTGCTTAGAATTGCTTCAAATCGCATTTGGAGACGTTTTAGACCATTTTGTGATTTTCTAAAAAACTTGTTAACATAAAAACACCAAAGTGCTTAGAAAAGCTTCAAATCGCATTTGGAGACATTTTAGACCATTTTGTGATATTCAAAAAAACTCGTTACCATAAAAACACCAAAGTGCTTAGAATTGCTTCAAATCGCATTTGGAGACGTTTTAGACCATTTTGTGATTTTCTAAAAAAGTTGTTAACATAAAAACATCAAAGTGTACAGAATAGCTTCAAATCGCATTTTGAGACATTTTAGACCCTTTTGTGATTTTCGAAAAAACTTGGTTACACAAAAACACCAAAGTGCTTAAAATAGCTTCAAATCGCATTTGGAGACGTTTTAGACCAATTTGTGATTTTCGAAAAAACTTGTTAACATAAAAACACCAAAGTGTTTAGAATAGCTTCAAATCACATTTGGAGACGTTTTAGACCATTTTGTGATTTTCGAAAAAACTTGTTAACATAAAAACACCAAAGTGCTTAGAATACCTTAAAATCGCATTTGGAGACGTTTTATACCACTTTGTGATTTTCGAAAAAACTTGTTAACATAAAAACACCAAAGTGCTTAGAATATCTTCAAATCGCATTTGGAGACGTTGTAGACCATTTTGTGATTTTCGAAAAAACTTGTTAACATAAAAACACAAAAGTGCTTAGAATAGCTTCAAATCGCATTTGGAGACGTTTTAGACCATTTTGTGATTTTCGAAAAAACTTGTTAACATAAAAACACCAAATTGCTTAGAATAGCTTCAAATCGCATTTGGAGACGTTTTACACCATTTTGTAATTTTCTAAAAAAGTTGTTAACATAAAAACATCAAAGTGCTTAAAATCACATTAGAAACCGTTTTAGACCATTTTGAGCATTTCGATAAAACTTTTCACACAAAAACATCAAAGAGCACAAAATAGCTTAATATAGTATTTAAAAACGTTTTTGACCATTTTGAGCATTTTGACAAAAATTATTCACACAAAACAGCAAAGTGTACAGAATAGCTTCAAATCGCATTTGGAGACGTTTTAGACCATTTTGTGATTTTCGAAATAACTCGTTACCATAAAAACACCAAATTGCTTAGAAAAGCTTCAAATCGCATTTGGAGACATTTTAGACCATTTTGTGATATTCAAAAAAACTCGTTACCATAAAAACACCAAAGTGCTTAGAATTGCTTCAAATCGCATTTGGAGACGTTTTAGACCATTTTGTGATTTTCTAAAAAAGTTGTTAACATAAAAACATCAAAGTGCTTAAAATCACATTAGAAACCGTTTTAGACCATTTTGAGCATTTCGATAAAACTTTTCACACAAAAACATAAAAGAGCACAAAATAGCTTAATATCGTACTTAAAAACGTTTTTGACCATTTTGAGCATTTCGACAAAAATTATTCACACAAAACAGCAAAGTGTACAGAATAGCTTCAAATCGCATTTGGAGACGTTTTAGACCATTTTGTGATTTTCGAAAAAACTTGTTAACATAAAAACACCAAAGTGCTTAGAAAAGCTTCAAATCGCATTTGGAGACATTTTAGACCATTTTGTGATATTCAAAAAAACTCGTTACCATAAAAACACCAAAGTGCTTAGAATTGCTTCAAATCGCATTTGGAGACGTTTTAGACCATTTTGTGATTTTCTAAAAAAGTTGTTAACATAAAAACATCAAAGTGCTTAAAATCACATTAGAAACCGTTTTAGACCATTTTGAGCATTTCGATAAAACTTTTCACACAAAAACATCAAAGAGCACAAAATAGCTTAATATCGTATTTAAAAACGTTTTTGACCATTTTGAGCATTTCGACAAAAATTATTCACACAAAACAGCAAAGTGCTTAGAATAGCTTCAAATCGCATTTGGAGACGTTTTAGACCATTTTGTGACTTTCGAAAAAACTTGTTAACAAAAAAACATCAAAGTGTACAGAATAGCTTCAAATCGCATTTTGAGACATTTTAGACCCTTTTGTGATTTTCGAAAAAACTTCGTTACACAAAAACACCAAAGTGCTTAAAATAGCTTCAAATCGCATTTGGAGACGTTTTAGACCAATTTGTGATTTTCGAAAAAACTTGTTAACATAAAAACACCAAAGTGTTTTGAATAGCTTCAAATCACATTTGGAGACGTTTTAGACCATTTTGTGATTTTCGAAAAAACTTGTTAACATAAAAACACCAAAGTGCTTAAAATCACATTAGAAACCGTTTTAGACCATTTTGAGCATTTCGATAAAACTTTTCACACAAAAACATCAAAGAGCACAAAATAGCTTAATATCGTATTTAAAAACGTTTTTGACCATTTTGAGCATTTCGACAAAAATTATTCTCACAAAACAGCAAAGTGTACAGAATAGCTTCAAATCGCATTTGGAGACGTTTTAGACCATTTTGTGATTTTCGAAAAAACTTGTTAACATAAAAAAACACCAAATTGCTTAGAATAGCTTAAAATCGCATTTAGAGACGTTTTACACCATTTTGTGATTTTCGAAAAAACTTGTTAACATAAAAACACCAAATTGCTTAGAATAGCTTCAAATCGCATTTGGAGACGTTTTACACCATTTTGTGATTTTCGAAAAAACTTGTTAACATAAAAACACCAAAGTGCTTAGAATAGCTTCAAATCGCATTTGGAGACGTTTTAGACCATTTTGTGACTTTCGAAAAAACTTGTTAACAAAAAAAACATCAAAGTGTACAGAATAGCTTCAAATCGCATTTTGAGACATTTTAGACCCTTTTGTGATTTTCGAAAAAACTTGGTTACACAAAAACACAAAAGTGCTTAAACTAGCTTCAAATCGCATTTGGAGACGTTTTAGACCAATTTGTGATTTTCGAAAAAACTTGTTAACATAAAAACACCAAAGTGTTTAGAATAGCTTCAAATCACATTTGGAGACGTTTTAGACCATTTTGTGATTTACGAAAAAACTTGTTAACATAAAAACACCAAAGTGCTTAGAAAAGCTTCAAATCGCATTTGGAGACATTTTAGACCATTTTGTGATATTCAAAAAAACTCGTTACCATAAAAACACCAAAGTGCTTAGAATAGCTTCAAATCGCATTTGGAGACGTTTTACACCATTTTGTAATTTTCTAAAAAAGTTGTTAACATAAAAACATCAAAGTGCTTAAAATCACATTAGAAACCGTTTTAGACCATTTTGAGCATTTCGATAAAACTTTTCACACAAAAACATCAAAGAGCACAAAATAGCTTAATATAGTATTAAAAAACGTTTTTGACCATTTTGAGCATTTTGACAAAAATTATTCACACAAAACAGCAAAGTGTACAGAATAGCTTCAAATCGCATTTGGAGACGTTTTAGACCATTTTGTGATTTTCGAAATAACTCGTTACCATAAAAACACCAAAGTGCTTAGAATTGCTTCAAATCGCATTTGGAGACGTTTTAGACCATTTTGTGATTTTCTAAAAAAGTTGTTAACATAAAAACATCAAAGTGCTTAAAATCACATTAGAAACCGTTTTAGACCATTTTGAGCATTTCGATAAAACTTTTCACACAAAAACATCAAAGAGCACAAAATAGCTTAATATCGTATTTAAAAACGTTTTTGACCATTTTGAGCATTTCGACAAAAATTATTCACACAAAACAGCAAAGTGCTTAGAATAGCTTCAAATCGCATTTGGAGACGTTTCACACCATTTTGTGATTTTCGAAAAAACTTGGTTACACAAAAACACCAAAGTGCTTAAAATAGCTTCAAATCGCATTTGGAGACGTTTTAGACCAATTTGTGATTTTCGAAAAAACTTGTTAACATAATAACACCAAAGTGCTTAGAATAGCTTCAAATCGCATTTTGTGACATTTTCGACCATTTTGTGATTTTCGAAAAAACTTGTTAACATAAAAACACCAAATTGCTTAGAATAGCTTAAAATCGCATTTGGAGACGTTTTATACCATTTTGTGATTTTCGAAAAAACTTGTTAACATAAAAACACCAAAGTGCTTAGAATAGCTTCAAATCGCATTTGTAGACGTTTTAGACCATTTTGTGATTTTCGAAAAAACTTGTTAACATAAAAACACCAAAGTGCTTAGAATACCTTAAAATCTCATTTGGAGACGTTTTATACCATTTTGTGATTTTCGAAAAAACTTGTTAACATAAAAACACCAAAGTGCTTAGAATAGCTTCAAATCGCATTTGTAGACGTTTTAGACCATTTTGTGATTTTCGAAAAAACTTGTTAACATAAAAACACCAAAGTGCTTAGAATACCTTAAAATCGCATTTGGAGAGGTTTTATACCATTTTGTGATTTTCGAAAAAACTTGTTAACATAAAAACACCAAAGTGCTTAGAATTGCTTCAAATCGCATTTGGAGACGTTTTAGACCATTTTGTGATTTTCTAAAAAAGTTGTTAACATAAAAACATCAAAGTTCTTAAAATCATTTCATTAGAAACCGTTTTAGACCATTTTGAGCATTTCGATAAAACTTTTCACACAAAAACATCAAAGAACACAAAATAGCTTAATATAGTATTTAAAAACGTTTTTGACCATTTTGAGCATTTTGACAAAATTATTCACACAAAACAGCAAAGTGTACAGAATAGCTTCAAATCGCATTTGGAGACGTTTTAGACCATTTTGTGATTTTCGAAAAAACTTGTAAACATAAAAACACCAAAGTGCTTAGAAAATCTTCAAATCGCATTTGGAGACGTTTTATACCATTTTGTAATTTTCGAAAAAACTTGTTAACATAAAAACACCAAAGTGCTTAGAATAGCTTCAAATCGCATTTGTAGACGTTTTAGACCATTTTGTGATTTTCGAAAAAACTTGTTAACATAAAAACACCAAAGTGCTTAGAATACCTTAAAATCGCATTTGGAGACATTTTAGACCATTTTGTGATTTTCGAAAAAACTTGTTAACATAAAAACACAAAAGTGCTTAGAATAGCTTCAAATCGCATTTGGAGACGTTTTAGACCATTTTGTGATTTTCGAAAAAACTTGTTAACATAAAAACACGAAATTGCTTAGAATAGCTTCAAATCGCATTTGGAGACGTTTTACACCATTTTGTAATTTTCTAAAAAAGTTGTTAACATAAAAACATCAAAGTGCTTAAAATCACATTAGAAACCGTTTTAGACCATTTTGAGCATTTCGATAAAACTTTTCACACAAAAACATCAAAGAGCACAAAATAGCTTAATATCGTATTTAAAAACGTTTTTGACCATTTTGAGCATTTCGACAAAAATTATTCTCACAAAACAGCAAAGTGTACAGAATAGCTTCAAATCGCATTTGGAGACGTTTTAGACCATTTTGTGATTTTCGAAAAAACTTGTTAACATAAAAACACCAAATTGCTTAGAATAGCTTAAAATCGCATTTGGAGACGTTTTACACCATTTTGTGATTTTCGAAAAAAACTTGTTAACATAAAAACACCAAAGTGCTTAGAATAGCTTCAAATCGCATTTTGAGACATTTTAGACCCTTTTGTGATTTTCGAAAAAACTTGGTTACACAAAAACACCAAAGTGCTTAAAATAGCTTCAAATCGCATTTGGAGACGTTTTAGACCAATTTGTGATTTTCGAAAAAACTTTTTAACATAAAAACACCAAAGTGTTTAGAATAGCTTCAAATCACATTTGGAGACGTTTTAGACCATTTTGTGATTTTCGAAAAAACTTGTTAACATAAAAACACCAAAGTGCTTAGAAAAGCTTCAAATCGCATTTGGAGACATTTTAGACCATTTTGTGATTTTCGAAAAAACTTGTTAACATAAAAACACCAAAGTGCTTAGAATTGCTTCAAATCGCATTTGGAGACGTTTTAGACCATTTTGTGATTTTCTAAAAAAGTTGTTAACATAAAAACATCAAAGTGCTTAAAATCACATTAGAAACCGTTTTAGACCATTTTGAGCATTTCGATAAAACTTTTCACACAAAAACATCAAAGTGCTTAAAATCACATTAGAAACCGTTTTAGACCATTTTGAGCATTTCGATAAAACTTTTCACACAAAAACATCAAAGAACACAAAATAGCTTAATATAGTATTTAAAAACGTTTTTGACCATTTTGAGCATTTCAACAAAAATTATTCACACAAAACAGCAAAGTGTACAGAATAGCTTCAAATCGCATTTGGAGACGTTTTAGACCATTTTGTGATTTTCGAAAAAACTTGTTAACATAAAAACACCAAATTGCTTAGAATAGCTTAAAATCGTATTTGGAGAAGTTTTACACCATTTTGTGATTTTCGAAAAAACTTGTTAACATAAAAACACCAAAGTGCTTAGAATAGCTTCAAATCGCATTTGGAGACGTTTTACACCATTTTGTGATTTTCGAAAAAACTTGTTAACATAAAAACACCAAAGTGCTTAGAATAGCTTCAAATCGCATTTGGAGACGTTTTAGACCATTTTGTGACTTTCGAAAAAACTTGTTAACAAAAAAACATCAAAGTGTACAGAATAGCTTCAAATCGCATTTATAGACATTTTAGACCCTTTTGTGATTTTCGAAAAAACTTGGTTACACAAAAACACCAAAGTGCTTAAAATACCTTAAAATCGCATTTGGAGACATTTTAGACCATTTTGTGATTTTCGAAAAAACTTGTTAACATAAAAACACAAAAGTGCTTAGAATAGCTTCAAATCGCATTTGGAGACGTTTTAGACCATTTTGTGATTTTCGAAAAAACTTGTTAACATAAAAACACGAAATTGCTTAGAATAGCTTCAAATCGCATTTGGAGACGTTTTACACCATTTTGTAATTTTCTAAAAAAGTTGTTAACATAAAAACATCAAAGTGCTTAAAATCACATTAGAAACCGTTTTAGACCATTTTGAGCATTTCGATAAAACTTTTCACACAAAAACATCAAAGAGCACAAAATAGCTTAATATCGTATTTAAAAACGTTTTTGACCATTTTGAGCATTTCGACAAAAATTATTCTCACAAAACAGCAAAGTGTACAGAATAGCTTCAAATCGCATTTGGAGACGTTTTAGACCATTTTGTGATTTTCGAAAAAACTTGTTAACATAAAAACACCAAATTGCTTAGAATAGCTTAAAATCGCATTTGGAGACGTTTTACACCATTTTGTGATTTTCGAAAAAACTTGTTAACATAAAAACACCAAAGTGCTTAGAATAGCTTCAAATCGCATTTGGAGACGTTTTACACCATTTTGTGATTTTCGATAAAACTTGTTAACATAAAAACACCAAAGTGCTTAGAATAGCTTCAAATCGCATTTGGAGACTTTTTAGACCATTTTGTGACTTTCGAAAAAACTTGTTAACAAAAAAACATCAAAGTGTACAGAATAGCTTCAAATCGCATTTTGAGACATTTTAGACCCTTTTGTGATTTTCGAAAAAACTTGGTTACACAAAAACACCAAAGTGCTTAAAATAGCTTCAAATCGCATTTGGAGACGTTTTAGACCAATTTGTGATTTTCGAAAAAACTTGTTAACATAAAAACACCAAAGTGTTTAGAATAGCTTCAAATCACATTTGGAGACGTTTTAGACCATTTTGTGATTTTCGAAAAAACTTGTTAACATAAAAACACCAAAGTGCTTAAAATCACATTAGAAACCGTTTTAGACCATTTTGAGCATTTCGATAAAACTTTTCACACAAAAACATCAAAGAGCACAAAATAGCTTAATATCGTATTTAAAAACGTTTTTGACCATTTTGAGCATTTCAACAAAAATTATTCACACAAAACAGCAAAGTGTACAGAATAGCTTCAAATCGCATTTGGAGACGTTTTAGACCATTTTGTGATTTTCGAAAAAACTTGTTAACATAAAAACACCAAAGTGCTTAGAATTGCTTCAAATCGCATTTGGAGACGTTTTAGACCATTTTGTAATTTTCTAAAAAAGTTGTTAACATAAAAACATCAAAGTGCTTAAAATCACATTAGAAACCGTTTTAGACCATTTTGAGCATTTCGAAAAAACTTTTCACACAAAAACATCAAAGAACACAAAATAGCTTAATATAGTATTTAAAAACGTTTTTGACCATTTTGAGCATTTTGACAAAAATTATTCACACAAAACAGCAAAGTGTACAGAATAGCTTCAAATCGCATTTTGAGACATTTTAGACCATTTTGTGATTTTCGAAAAAACTTGTTAACATAAAAACACAAAAGTGCTTAGAATAGCTTCAAATCGCATTTGGAGACGTTTTACACCATTTTGTGATTTTCGAAAAAACTTGTTAACATAAAAACACCAAAGTGCTTAGAATAGCTTCAAATCGCATTTGGAGACGTTTTAGACCATTTTGTGATTTTCGAAAAAACTTGTTAACATAAAAACACCAAAGTGCTTAGAATAGCTTCAAATCGTATTTGGAGCCGTTTTAGACCATTTTGTGATTTTCGAAAAAACTTGTAAACATAAAAACACCAAAGTGCTTAGAAAAGCTTCAAATCGCATTTGGAGACGTTTTAGACCATTTTGTGATATTCAAAAAAACTCGTTACCATAAAAACACCAAAGTGCTTAGAATTGCTTCAAATCGCATTTGGAGACGTTTTAGACCATTTTGTGATTTTCTAAAAAAGTTGTTAACATAAAAACATCAAAGTGCTTAAAATCACATTAGAAACCGTTTTAGACCATTTTGAGCATTTCGATAAAACTTTTCACACAAAAACATCAAAGAGCACAAAATAGCTTAATATCGTATTTAAAAACGTTTTTGACCATTTTGAGCATTTCGACAAAAAATTATTCACACAAAACAGCAAAGTGTACAGAATAGCTTCAAATCGCATTTGGAGACGTTTTAGACCATTTTGTGATTTTCGAAAAAACTTGTTAACATAAAAACACAAAAGTGCTTAGAATAGCTTCAAATCGCATTTGGAGACGTTTTAGACCATTTTGTGATTTTCGAAAAAACTTGTTAACATAAAAACACGAAATTGCTTAGAATAGCTTCAAATCGCATTTGGAGACGTTTTACACCATTTTGTAATTTTCTAAAAAAGTTGTTAACATAAAAACATCAAAGTGCTTAAAATCACATTAGAAACCGTTTTAGACCATTTTGAGCATTTCGATAAAACTTTTCACACAAAAACATCAAAGAGCACAAAATAGCTTAATATCGTATTTAAAAACGTTTTTGACCATTTTGAGCATTTCGACAAAAATTATTCTCACAAAACAGCAAAGTGTACAGAATAGCTTCAAATCGCATTTGGAGACGTTTTAGACCATTTTGTGATTTTCGAAAAAACTTGTTAACATAAAAACACCAAATTGCTTAGAATAGCTTAAAATCGCATTTGGAGACGTTTTACACCATTTTGTGATTTTCGAAAAAACTTGTTAACATAAAAACACCAAAGTGCTTAGAATAGCTTCAAATCGCATTTGGAGACGTTTTACACCATTTTGTGATTTTCGATAGAACTTGTTAACATAAAAACACCAAAGTGCTTAGAATAGCTTCAAATCGCATTTGGAGACTTTTTAGACCATTTTGTGACTTTCGAAAAAACTTGTTAACAAAAAAACATCAAAGTGTACAGAATAGCTTCAAATCGCATTTTGAGACATTTTAGACCCTTTTGTGATTTTCGAAAAAACTTGGTTACACAAAAAAACCAAAGTGCTTAAAATAGCTTCAAATCGCATTTGGAGACGTTTTAGACCAATTTGTGATTTTCGAAAAAACTTGTTAACATAAAAACACCAAAGTGTTTAGAATAGCTTCAAATCACATTTGGAGACGTTTTAGACCATTTTGTGATTTTCGAAAAAACTTGTTAACATAAAAACACCAAAGTGCTTAGAAAAGCTTCAGATCGCATTTGGAGACATTTTAGACCATTTTGTGATTTTCGAAAAAACTTGTTAACATAAAAACACCAAAGTGCTTAAAATCACATTAGAAACCGTTTTAGACCATTTTGAGCATTTCGATAAAACTTTTCACACAAAAACATCAAAGAGCACAAAATAGCTTAATATCGTATTTAAAAACGTTTTTGACCATTTTGAGCATTTCAACAAAAATTATTCACACAAAACAGCAAAGTGTACCGAATAGCTTCAAATCGCATTTGGAGACGTTTTAGACCATTTTGTGATTTTCGAAAAAACTTGTTAACATAAAAACACCAAAGTGCTTAGAATTGCTTCAAATCGCATTTGGAGACGTTTTAGACCATTTTGTAATTTTCTAAAAAAGTTGTTAACATAAAAACATCAAAGTGCTTAAAATCACATTAGAAACCGTTTTAGACCATTTTGAGCATTTCGAAAAAACTTTTCACACAAAAACATCAAAGAACACAAAATAGCTTAATATAGTATTTAAAAACGTTTTTGACCATTTTGAGCATTTTGACAAAAATTATTCACACAAAACAGCAAAGTGTACAGAATAGCTTCAAATCGCATTTTGAGACATTTTAGACCATTTTGTGATTTTCGAAAAAACTTGTTAACATAAAAACACAAAAGTGCTTAGAATAGCTTCAAATCGCATTTGGAGACGTTTTAGACCATTTTGTGATTTTCGAAAAAACTTGTTAACATAAAAACACAAAATTGCTTAGAATAGCTTCAAATCGCATTTGGAGACGTTTTACACCATTTTGTGATTTTCGAAAAAACTTGTTAACATAAAAACACCAAAGTGCTTAGAATAGCTTCAAATCGCATTTGGAGACGTTTTAGACCATTTTGTGATTTTCGAAAAAAGTTGTTAACATAAAAACATCAAAGTGCTTAAAATCACATTAGAAACCGTTTTAGACCATTTTGAGCATTTCGATAAAACTTTTCACACAAAAACATCAAAGAGCACAAAATAGCTTAATATCGTATTTAAAAACGTTTTTGACCATTTTGAGCATTTCGACAAAAATTATTCACACAAAACAGCAAAGTGTACAGAATAGCTTCAAATCGCATTTGGAGACGTTTTAGACCATTTTGTGATTTTCGAAAAAACTTGTTAACATAAAAACACCAAAGTGCTTAGAAAAGCTTCAAATCGCATTTGGAGACATTTTAGACCATTTTGTGATATTCAAAAAAACTCGTTACCATAAAAACACCAAAGTGCTTAGAATTGCTTCAAATCGCATTTGGAGACGTTTTAGACCATTTTGTGATTTTCTAAAAAAGTTGTTAACATAAAAACATCAAAGTGTACAGAATAGCTTCAAATCGCATTTTGAGACATTTTAGACCCTTTTGTGATTTTCGAAAAAACTTGGTTACACAAAAACACCAAAGTGCTTAAAATAGCTTCAAATCGCATTTGGAGACGTTTTAGACCAATTTGTGATTTTCAAAAAAACTTGTTAACATAAAAACACCAAAGTGTTTAGAATAGCTTCAAATCACATTTGGAGACGTTTTAGACCATTTTGTGATTTTCGAAAAAACTTGTTAACATAAAAACACCAAAGTGCTTAGAATACCTTAAAATCGCATTTGGAGACGTTTTATACCACTTTGTGATTTTCGAAAAAACTTGTTAACATAAAAACACCAAAGTGCTTAGAATATCTTCAAATCGCATTTGGAGACGTTGTAGACCATTTTGTGATTTTCGAAAAAACATGTTAACATAAAAACACCAAAGTGCTTAGAATTGCTTCAAATCGCATTTGGAGACGTTTTAGACCATTTTGTGATTTTCTAAAAAAGTTTTTAACATAAAAACATCAAAGTTCTTAAAATCACATTAGAAACCGTTTTAGACCATTTTGAGCATTTCGATAAAACTTTTCACATAAAAACATCAAAGAACACAAAATAGCTTAATATAGTATTTAAAAACGTTTTTGACCATTTTGAGCATTTTGACAAAAATTATTCACACAAAACAGCAAAGTGTACAGAATAGCTTCAAATCGCATTTGGAGACGTTTTAGACCATTTTGTGATTTTCGAAAAAACTTGTAAACATAAAAACACAAAAGTGCTTAGAAAAGCTTCAAATCGCATTTGGAGACATTTTAGACCATTTTGTGATTTTCGAAAAAACTTGTTAACATAAAAACACAAAAGTGCTTAGAATAGCTTCAAATCGCATTTGGAGACGTTTTAGACCATTTTGTGATTTTCGAAAAAACTTGTTAACATAAAAACACCAAATTGCTTAGAATAGCTTCAAATCGCATTTGGAGACGTTTTACACCATTTTGTAATTTTCTAAAAAAGTTGTTAACATAAAAACATCAAAGTGCTTAAAATCACATTAGAAACCGTTTTAGACCATTTTGAGCATTTCGATAAAACTTTTCACACAAAAACATCAAAGAGCACAAAATAGCTTAATATCGTATTTAAAAACGTTTTTGACCATTTTGAGCATTTCGACAAAAATTATTCACACAAAACAGCAAAGTGTACAGAATAGCTTCAAATCGCATTTGGAGACGTTTTAGACCATTTTGTGATTTTCGAAAAAACTTGTTAACATAAAAACACCAAAGTGCTTAGAAAAGCTTCAAATCGCATTTGGAGACATTTTAGACCATTTTGTGATATTCAAAAAAACTCGTTACCATAAAAACACCAAAGTGCTTAGAATTGCTTCAAATCGCATTTGGAGACGTTTTAGACCATTTTGTGATTTTCTAAAAAAGTTGTTAACATAAAAACATCAAAGTGCTTAAAATCACATTAGAAACCGTTTTAGACCATTTTGAGCATTTCGATAAAACTTTTCACACAAAAACATCAAAGAGCACAAAATAGCTTAAAATCGTATTTAAAAACGTTTTTGACCATTTTGAGCATTTCGACAAAAATTATTCACACAAAACAGCAAAGTGCTTAGAATAGCTTCAAATCGCATTTGGAGACGTTTTAGACCATTTTGTGACTTTCGAAAAAACTTGTTAACAAAAAAACATCAAAGTGTACAGAATAGCTTCAAATCGCATTTTGAGACATTTTAGACCCTTTTGTGATTTTCGAAAAAACTTGGTTACACAAAAACACCAAAGTGCTTAAAATAGCTTCAAATCGCATTTGGAGACGTTTTAGACCAATTTGTGATTTTCGAAAAAACTTGTTAACATAAAAACACCAAAGTGTTTAGAATAGCTTCAAATCACATTTGGAGACGTTTTAGACCATTTTGTGATTTTCGAAAAAACTTGTTAACATAAAAACACCAAAGTGCTTAAAATCACATTAGAAACCGTTTTAGACCATTTTGAGCATTTCGATAAAACTTTTCACACAAAAACATCAAAGAGCACAAAATAGCTTAATATCGTATTTAAAAACGTTTTTGACCATTTTGAGCATTTCGACAAAAAATATTCTCACAAAACAGCAAAGTGTACAGAATAGCTACAAATCGCATTTGGAGACGTTTTAGACCATTTTGTGATTTTCGAAAAAACTTGTTAACATAAAAAAACACCAAATTGCTTAGAATAGCTTAAAATCGCATTTGGAGACGTTTTACACCATTTTGTGATTTTCGAAAAAACTTATTAACATAAAAACACCAAATTGCTTAGAATAGCTTCAAATCGCATTTGGAGACGTTTTACACCATTTTGTGATTTTCGAAAAAACTTGTTAACATAAAAACACCAAAGTGCTTAGAATAGCTTCAAATCGCATTTGGAGACGTTTTAGACCATTTTGTGACTTTCGAAAAAACTTGTTAACAAAAAAAACATCAAAGTGTACAGAATAGCTTCAAATCGCATTTTGAGACATTTTAGACCCTTTTGTGATTTTCGAAAAAACTTGGTTACACAAAAACACCAAAGTGCTTAAACTAGCTTCAAATCGCATTTGGAGACGTTTTAGACCAATTTGTGATTTTCGAAAAAACTTGTTAACATAAAAACACCAAAGTGTTTAGAATAGCTTCAAATCACATTTGGAGACGTTTTAGACCATTTTGTGACTTTCGAAAAAACTTGTTAACAAAAAAACATCAAAGTGTACAGATTAGCTTCAAATCGCATTTGGAGACATTTTAGACCATTTTGTGATATTCAAAAAAACTCGTTACCATAAAAACACCAAAGTGCTTAGAATTGCTTCAAATCGCATTTGGAGACGTTTTAGACCATTTTGTGATTTTCTAAAAAAGTTGTTAACATAAAAACATCAAAGTGCTTAAAATCACATTAGAAACCGTTTTAGACCATTTTGAGCATTTCGATAAAACTTTTCACACAAAAACATCAAAGAGCACAAAATAGCTTAATATCGTATTTAAAAACGTTTTTGACCATTTTGAGCATTTCGACAAAAATTATTCACACAAAACAGCAAAGTGTACAGAATAGCTTCAAATCGCATTTGGAGACGTTTTAGACCATTTTGTGATTTTCGAAAAAACTTGTTAACATAAAAACACCAAAGTGCTTAGAATACCTTAAAATCGCATTTGGAGACGTTTTATACCATTTTGTGATTTTCGAAAAAACTTGTTAACATAAAAACACCAAAGTGCTTAGAATTGCTTCAAATCGCATTTGGAGACGTTTTATACCATTTTGTGATTTTCGAAAAAACTTGTTAACATAAAAACACCAAAGTGCTTAGAATTGCTTCAAATCGCATTTGGAGACGTTTTAGACCATTTTGTGATTTTCTAAAAAAGTTGTTAACATAAAAACATCAAAGTGCTTAAAATCACATTAGAAACTGTTTTAGACCATTTTGAGCATTTCGATAAAACTTTTCACACAAAAACATCAAAGAACACAAAATAGCTTAATATAGTATTTAAAAACGTTTTTGACCATTTTGAGCATTTCAACAAAAATTATTCACACAAAACAGCAAAGTGTACAGAATAGCTTCAAATCGCATTTGGAGACGTTTTAGACCATTTTGTGATTTTCGAAAAAACTTGTTAACATAAAAACACCAAATTGCTTAGAATAGCTTAAAATCGTATTTGGAGAAGTTTTACACCATTTTGTGATTTTCGAAAAAACTTGTTAACATAAAAACACCAAAGTGCTTAGAATAGCTTCAAATCGCATTTGGAGACGTTTTACACCATTTTGTGATTTTCGAAAAAACTTGTTAACATAAAAACACCAAAGTGCTTAGAATAGCTTCAAATCGCATTTGGAGACGTTTTAGACCATTTTGTGACTTTCGAAAAAACTTGTTAACAAAAAAACATCAAAGTGTACAGAATAGCTTCAAATCGCAATTTGAGACATTTTAGACCCTTTTGTGATTTTCGAAAAAACTTGGTTACACAAAAACACCAAAGTGCTTAAAATAGCTTCAAATCGCATTTGGAGACGTTTTAGACCAATTTGTGATTTTCGAAAAAACTTGTTAACATAATAACACCAAAGTGCTTAGAATAGCTTCAAATCGCATTTGGAGACGTTTTACACCATTTTGTGATTTTCGAAAAAACTTGTTAACATAAAAACACCAAAGTGCTTAGAATAGCTTCAAATCGCATTTGGAGACGTTTTAGACCATTTTGTGATATTCAAAAAAACTCGTTACCATAAAAACACCAAAGTGCTTAGAATTGCTTCAAATCGCATTTGGAGACGTTTTAGACCATTTTGTGATTTTCTAAAAAAGTTGTTAACATAAAAACATCAAAGTGCTTAAAATCACATTAGAAACCGTTTTAGACCATTTTGAGCATTTCGATAAAACTTTTCACACAAAAACATCAAAGAGCACAAAATAGCTTAATATCGTATTTAAAAACGTTTTTGACCATTTTGAGCATTTCGACAAAAATTATTCACACAAAACAGCAAAGTGTACAGAATAGCTTCAAATCGCATTTGGAGACGTTTTAGACCATTTTGTGATTTTCGAAAAAACTTGTTAACATAAAAACACCAAAGTGCTTAGAATACCTTAAAATCGCATTTGGAGACGTTTTATACCATTTTGTGATTTTCGAAAAAACTTGTTAACATAAAAACACCAAAGTGCTTAGAATTGCTTCAAATCGTATTTGGAGACGTTTTATACCATTTTGTGATTTTCGAAAAAACTTGTTAACATAAAAACACCAAATTGCTTAGAATAGCTTAAAATCGTATTTGGAGAAGTTTTACACCATTTTGTGATTTTCGAAAAAACTTGTTAACATAAAAACACCAAAGTGCTTAGAATAGCTTCAAATCGCATTTGGAGACGTTTTACACCATTTTGTGATTTTCGAAAAAACTTGTTAACATAAAAACACCAAAGTGCTTAGAATAGCTTCAAATCGCATTTGGAGACGTTTTAGACCATTTTGTGACTTTCGAAAAAACTGGTTAACAAAAAAACATCAAAGTGTACAGATTAGCTTTAAATCGCATTTGGAGACATTTTAGACCATTTTGTGATATTCAAAAAAACTCGTTACCATAAAAACACCAAAGTGCTTAGAATTGCTTCAAATCGCATTTGGAGACGTTTTAGACCATTTTGTGATTTTCTAAAAAAGTTGTTAACATAAAAACATCAAAGTGCTTAAAATCACATTAGAAACCGTTTTAGACCATTTTGAGCATTTCGATAAAACTTTTCACACAAAAACATCAAAGAGCACAAAATAGCTTAATATCGTATTTAAAAACGTTTTTGACCATTTTGAGCATTTCGACAAAAATTATTCACACAAAACAGCAAAGTGTACAGAATAGCTTCAAATCGCATTTGGAGACGTTTTAGACCATTTTGTGATTTTCGAAAAAACTTGTTAACATAAAAACACCAAAGTGCTTAGAATACCTTAAAATCGCATTTGGAGACATTTTAGACCATTTTGTGATTTTCGAAAAAACTTGTTAACATAAAAACACAAAAGTGCTTAGAATAGCTTCAAATCGCATTTGGAGACGTTTTAGACCATTTTGTGATTTTCGAAAAAACTTGTTAACATAAAAACACGAAATTGCTTAGAATAGCTTCAAATCGCATTTGGAGACGTTTTACACCATTTTGTAATTTTCTAAAAAAGTTGTTAACATAAAAACATCAAAGTGCTTAAAATCACATTAGAAACCGTTTTAGACCATTTTGAGCATTTCGATAAAACTTTTTACACAAAAACATCAAAGAGCACAAAATAGCTTAATATCGTATTTAAAAACGTTTTTGACCATTTTGAGCATTTCGACAAAAATTATTCTCACAAAACAGCAAAGTGTACAGAATAGCTTCAAATCGCATTTGGAGACGTTTTAGACCATTTTGTGATTTTCGAAAAAACTTGTTAACATAAAAACACCAAATTGCTTAGAATAGCTTAAAATCGCATTTGGAGACGTTTTACACCATTTTGTGATTTTCGAAAAAAACTTGTTAACATAAAAACACCAAAGTGCTTAGAATAGCTTCAAATCGCATTTGTAGACGTTTTAGACCATTTTGTGATTTTCAAAAAAACTTGTTAACATAACAACACCAAAGTGCTTAGAATACCTTAAAATCGCATTTGGAGACATTTTAGACCATTTTGTGATTTTCGAAAAAACTTGTTAACATAAAAACACAAAAGTGCTTAGAATAGCTTCAAATCGCATTTGGAGACGTTTTAGACCATTTTGTGATTTTCGAAAAAACGTGTTAACATAAAAACACCAAAGTGCTTAGAATTGCTTCAAATCGCATTTGGAGACGTTTTAGACCATTTTGTGATTTTCTAAAAAAGTTTTTAACATAAAAACATCAAAGTTCTTAAAATCACATTAGAAACCGTTTTAGACCATTTTGAGCATTTCGATAAAACTTTTCACATAAAAACATCAAAGAACACAAAATAGCTTAATATAGTATTTAAAAACGTTTTTGACCATTTTGAGCATTTTGACAAAAATTATTCACACAAAACAGCAAAGTGTACAGAATAGCTTCAAATCGCATTTGGAGACGTTTTAGACCATTTTGTGATTTTCGAAAAAACTTGTAAACATAAAAACACAAAAGTGCTTAGAAAAGCTTCAAATCGCATTTGGAGACATTTTAGACCATTTTGTGATTTTCGAAAAAACTTGTTAACATAAAAACACAAAAGTGCTTAGAATAGCTTCAAATCGCATTTGGAGACGTTTTAGACCATTTTGTGATTTTCGAAAAAACTTGTTAACATAAAAACACCAAATTGCTTAGAATAGCTTCAAATCGCATTTGGAGACGTTTTACACCATTTTGTAATTTTCTAAAAAAGTTGTTAACATAAAAACATCAAAGTGCTTAAAATCACATTAGAAACCGTTTTAGACCATTTTGAGCATTTCGATAAAACTTTTCACACAAAAACATCAAAGAGCACAAAATAGCTTAATATAGTATTTAAAAACGTTTTTGACCATTTTGAGCATTTTGACAAAAATTATTCACACAAAACAGCAAAGTGTACAGAATAGCTTCAAATCGCATTTGGAGACGTTTTAGACCATTTTGTGATTTTCAAAATAACTCGTTACCATAAAAACACCAAAGTGCTTAGAATACCTTAAAATCGCATTTGGAGACATTTTAGACCATTTTGTGATTTTCGAAAAAACTTGTTAACATAAAAACACCAAAGTGCTTAGAATTGCTTCAAATCGTATTTGGAGACGTTTTATACCATTTTGTGATTTTCTAAAAAAGTTGTTAACATAAAAACACCAAATTGCTTAGAATAGCTTAAAATCGTATTTGGAGAAGTTTTACACCATTTTGTGATTTTCGAAAAAACTTGTTAACATAAAAACACCAAAGTGCTTAGAATAGCTTCAAATCGCATTTGGAGACGTTTTAGACCATTTTGTGATTTTCGAAAACATAAAAACACCAAAGTGCTTAGAATACCTTAAAATCGCATTTGGAGACATTTTAGACCATTTTGTGATTTTCGAAAAAACTTGTTAACATAAAAACACAAAAGTGCTTAGAATAGCTTCAAATCGCATTTGGAGACGTTTTAGACCATTTTGTGATTTTCGAAAAAACTTGTTAACATAAAAACACGAAATTGCTTAGAATAGCTTCAAATCGCATTTGGAGACGTTTTACACCATTTTGTAATTTTCTAAAAAAGTTGTTAACATAAAAACATCAAAGTGCTTAAAATCACATTAGAAACCGTTTTAGACCATTTTGAGCATTTCGATAAAACTTTTCACACAAAAACATCAAAGAGCACAAAATAGCTTAATATCGTATTTAAAAACGTTTTTGACCATTTTGAGCATTTCGACAAAAATTATTCTCACAAAACAGCAAAGTGTACAGAATAGCTTCAAATCGCATTTGGAGACGTTTTAGACCATTTTGTGATTTTCGAAAAAACTTGTTAACATAAAAACACCAAATTGCTTAGAATAGCTTAAAATCGCATTTGGAGACGTTTTACACCATTTTGTGATTTTCGAAAAAACTTGTTAACATAAAAACACCAAAGTGCTTAGAATAGCTTCAAATCGCATTTGGAGACGTTTTACACCATTTTGTGATTTTCGATAAAACTTGTTAACATAAAAACACCAAAGTGCTTAGAATAGCTTCAAATCGCATTTGGAGACTTTTTAGACCATTTTGTGACTTTCGAAAAAACTTGTTAACAAAAAAACATCAAAGTGTACAGAATAGCTTCAAATCGCATTTTGAGACATTTTAGACCCTTTTGTGATTTTCGAAAAAACTTGGTTACACAAAAACACCAAAGTGCTTAAAATAGCTTCAAATCGCATTTGGAGACGTTTTAGACCAATTTGTGATTTTCGAAAAAACTTGTTAACATAAAAACACCAAAGTGTTTAGAATAGCTTCAAATCACATTTGGAGACGTTTTAGACCATTTTGTGATTTTCGAAAAAACTTGTTAACATAAAAACACCAAAGTGCTTAAAATCACATTAGAAACCGTTTTAGACCATTTTGAGCATTTCGATAAAACTTTTCACACAAAAACATCAAAGAGCACAAAATAGCTTAATATCGTATTTAAAAACGTTTTTGACCATTTTGAGCATTTCAACAAAAATTATTCACACAAAACAGCAAAGTGTACAGAATAGCTTCAAATCGCATTTGGAGACGTTTTAGACCATTTTGTGATTTTCGAAAAAACTTGTTAACATAAAAACACCAAAGTGCTTAGAATTGCTTCAAATCGCATTTGGAGACGTTTTAGACCATTTTGTAATTTTCTAAAAAAGTTGTTAACATAAAAACATCAAAGTGCTTAAAATCACATTAGAAACCGTTTTAGACCATTTTGAGCATTTCGAAAAAACTTTTCACACAAAAACATCAAAGAACACAAAATAGCTTAATATAGTATTTAAAAACGTTTTTGACCATTTTGAGCATTTTGACAAAAATTATTCACACAAAACAGCAAAGTGTACAGAATAGCTTCAAATCGCATTTTGAGACATTTTAGACCATTTTGTGATTTTCGAAAAAACTTGTTAACATAAAAACACAAAAGTGCTTAGAATAGCTTCAAATCGCATTTGGAGACGTTTTACACCATTTTGTGATTTTCGAAAAAACTTGTTAACATAAAAACACCAAAGTGCTTAGAATAGCTTCAAATCGCATTTGGAGACGTTTTAGACCATTTTGTGATTTTCGAAAAAACTTGTTAACATAAAAACACCAAAGTGCTTAGAATAGCTTCAAATCGTATTTGGAGCCGTTTTAGACCATTTTGTGATTTTCGAAAAAACTTGTAAACATAAAAACACCAAAGTGCTTAGAAAAGCTTCAAATCGCATTTGGAGACGTTTTAGACCATTTTGTGATATTCAAAAAAACTCGTTACCATAAAAACACCAAAGTGCTTAGAATTGCTTCAAATCGCATTTGGAGACGTTTTAGACCATTTTGTGATTTTCTAAAAAAGTTGTTAACATAAAAACATCAAAGTGCTTAAAATCACATTAGAAACCGTTTTAGACCATTTTGAGCATTTCGATAAAACTTTTCACACAAAAACATCAAAGAGCACAAAATAGCTTAATATCGTATTTAAAAACGTTTTTGACCATTTTGAGCATTTCGACAAAAAATTATTCACACAAAACAGCAAAGTGTACAGAATAGCTTCAAATCGCATTTGGAGACGTTTTAGACCATTTTGTGATTTTCGAAAAAACTTGTTAACATAAAAACACAAAAGTGCTTAGAATAGCTTCAAATCGCATTTGGAGACGTTTTAGACCATTTTGTGATTTTCGAAAAAACTTGTTAACATAAAAACACGAAATTGCTTAGAATAGCTTCAAATCGCATTTGGAGACGTTTTACACCATTTTGTAATTTTCTAAAAAAGTTGTTAACATAAAAACATCAAAGTGCTTAAAATCACATTAGAAACCGTTTTAGACCATTTTGAGCATTTCGATAAAACTTTTCACACAAAAACATCAAAGAGCACAAAATAGCTTAATATCGTATTTAAAAACGTTTTTGACCATTTTGAGCATTTCGACAAAAATTATTCTCACAAAACAGCAAAGTGTACAGAATAGCTTCAAATCGCATTTGGAGACGTTTTAGACCATTTTGTGATTTTCGAAAAAACTTGTTAACATAAAAACACCAAATTGCTTAGAATAGCTTAAAATCGCATTTGGAGACGTTTTACACCATTTTGTGATTTTCGAAAAAACTTGTTAACATAAAAACACCAAAGTGCTTAGAATAGCTTCAAATCGCATTTGGAGACGTTTTACACCATTTTGTGATTTTCGATAAAACTTGTTAACATAAAAACACCAAAGTGCTTAGAATAGCTTCAAATCGCATTTGGAGACTTTTTAGACCATTTTGTGACTTTCGAAAAAACTTGTTAACAAAAAAACATCAAAGTGTACAGAATAGCTTCAAATCGCATTTTGAGACATTTTAGACCCTTTTGTGATTTTCGAAAAAACTTGGTTACACAAAAAAACCAAAGTGCTTAAAATAGCTTCAAATCGCATTTGGAGACGTTTTAGACCAATTTGTGATTTTCGAAAAAACTTGTTAACATAAAAACACCAAAGTGTTTAGAATAGCTTCAAATCACATTTGGAGACGTTTTAGACCATTTTGTGATTTTCGAAAAAACTTGTTAACATAAAAACACCAAAGTGCTTAGAAAAGCTTCAGATCGCATTTGGAGACATTTTAGACCATTTTGTGATTTTCGAAAAAACTTGTTAACATAAAAACACCAAAGTGCTTAAAATCACATTAGAAACCGTTTTAGACCATTTTGAGCATTTCGATAAAACTTTTCACACAAATACATCAAAGAGCACAAAATAGCTTAATATCGTATTTAAAAACGTTTTTGACCATTTTGAGCATTTCAACAAAAATTATTCACACAAAACAGCAAAGTGTACCGAATAGCTTCAAATCGCATTTGGAGACGTTTTAGACCATTTTGTGATTTTCGAAAAAACTTGTTAACATAAAAACACCAAAGTGCTTAGAATTGCTTCAAATCGCATTTGGAGACGTTTTAGACCATTTTGTAATTTTCTAAAAAAGTTGTTAACATAAAAACATCAAAGTGCTTAAAATCACATTAGAAACCGTTTTAGACCATTTTGAGCATTTCAAAAAAACTTTTCACACAAAAACATCAAAGAACACAAAATAGCTTAATATAGTATTTAAAAACGTTTTTGACCATTTTGAGCATTTTGACAAAAATTATTCACACAAAACAGCAAAGTGTACAGAATAGCTTCAAATCGCATTTTGAGACATTTTAGACCATTTTGTGATTTTCGAAAAAACTTGTTAACATAAAAACACAAAAGTGCTTAGAATAGCTTCAAATCGCATTTGGAGACGTTTTAGACCATTTTGTGATTTTCGAAAAAACTTGTTAACATAAAAACACAAAATTGCTTAGAATAGCTTCAAATCGCATTTGGAGACGTTTTACACCATTTTGTGATTTTCGAAAAAACTTGTTAACATAAAAACACCAAAGTGCTTAGAATAGCTTCAAATCGCATTTGGAGACGTTTTAGACCATTTTGTGATTTTCGAAAAAAGTTGTTAACATAAAAACATCAAAGTGCTTAAAATCACATTAGAAACCGTTTTAGACCATTTTGAGCATTTCGATAAAACTTTTCACACAAAAACATCAAAGAGCACAAAATAGCTTAATATCGTATTTAAAAACGTTTTTGACCATTTTGAGCATTTCGACAAAAATTATTCACACAAAACAGCAAAGTGTACAGAATAGCTTCAAATCGCATTTGGAGACGTTTTAGACCATTTTGTGATTTTCGAAAAAACTTGTTAACATAAAAACACCAAAGTGCTTAGAAAAGCTTCAAATCGCATTTGGAGACATTTTAGACCATTTTGTGATATTCAAAAAAACTCGTTACCATAAAAACACCAAAGTGCTTAGAATTGCTTCAAATCGCATTTGGAGACGTTTTAGACCATTTTGTGATTTTCTAAAAAAGTTGTTAACATAAAAACATCAAAGTGTACAGAATAGCTTCAAATCGCATTTTGAGACATTTTAGACCCTTTTGTGATTTTCGAAAAAACTTGGTTACACAAAAACACCAAAGTGCTTAAAATAGCTTCAAATCGCATTTGGAGACGTTTTAGACCAATTTGTGATTTTCAAAAAAACTTGTTAACATAAAAACACCAAAGTGTTTAGAATAGCTTCAAATCACATTTGGAGACGTTTTAGACCATTTTGTGATTTTCGAAAAAACTTGTTAACATAAAAACACCAAAGTGCTTAGAATACCTTAAAATCGCATTTGGAGACGTTTTATACCACTTTGTGATTTTCGAAAAAACTTGTTAACATAAAAACACCAAAGTGCTTAGAATATCTTCAAATCGCATTTGGAGACGTTGTAGACCATTTTGTGATTTTCGAAAAAACATGTTAACATAAAAACACCAAAGTGCTTAGAATTGCTTCAAATCGCATTTGGAGACGTTTTAGACCATTTTGTGATTTTCTAAAAAAGTTTTTAACATAAAAACATCAAAGTTCTTAAAATCACATTAGAAACCGTTTTAGACCATTTTGAGCATTTCGATAAAACTTTTCACATAAAAACATCAAAGAACACAAAATAGCTTAATATAGTATTTAAAAACGTTTTTGACCATTTTGAGCATTTTGACAAAAATTATTCACACAAAACAGCAAAGTGTACAGAATAGCTTCAAATCGCATTTGGAGACGTTTTAGACCATTTTGTGATTTTCGAAAAAACTTGTAAACATAAAAACACAAAAGTGCTTAGAAAAGCTTCAAATCGCATTTGGAGACATTTTAGACCATTTTGTGATTTTCGAAAAAACTTGTTAACATAAAAACACAAAAGTGCTTAGAATAGCTTCAAATCGCATTTGGAGACGTTTTAGACCATTTTGTGATTTTCGAAAAAACATGTTAACATAAAAACACCAAATTGCTTAGAATAGCTTCAAATCGCATTTGGAGACGTTTTACACCATTTTGTAATTTTCTAAAAAAGTTGTTAACATAAAAACATCAAAGTGCTTAAAATCACATTAGAAACCGTTTTAGACCATTTTGAGCATTTCGATAAAACTTTTCACACAAAAACATCAAAGAGCACAAAATAGCTTAATATCGTATTTAAAAACGTTTTTGACCATTTTGAGCATTTCGACAAAAATTATTCACACAAAACAGCAAAGTGTACAGAATAGCTTCAAATCGCATTTGGAGACGTTTTAGACCATTTTGTGATTTTCGAAAAAACTTGTTAACATAAAAACACCAAAGTGCTTAGAAAAGCTTCAAATCGCATTTGGAGACATTTTAGACCATTTTGTGATATTCAAAAAAACTCGTTACCATAAAAACACCAAAGTGCTTAGAATTGCTTCAAATCGCATTTGGAGACGTTTTAGACCATTTTGTGATTTTCTAAAAAAGTTGTTAACATAAAAACATCAAAGTGCTTAAAATCACATTAGAAACCGTTTTAGACCATTTTGAGCATTTCGATAAAACTTTTCACACAAAAACATCAAAGAGCAAAAAATAGCTTAAAATCGTATTTAAAAACGTTTTTGACCATTTTGAGCATTTCGACAAAAATTATTCACACAAAACAGCAAAGTGCTTAGAATAGCTTCAAATCGCATTTGGAGACGTTTTAGACCATTTTGTGACTTTCGAAAAAACTTGTTAACAAAAAAACATCAAAGTGTACAGAATAGCTTCAAATCGCATTTTGAGACATTTTAGACCCTTTTGTGATTTTCGAAAAAACTTGGTTACACAAAAACACCAAAGTGCTTAAAATAGCTTCAAATCGCATTTGGAGACGTTTTAGACCAATTTGTGATTTTCGAAAAAACTTGTTAACATAAAAACACCAAAGTGTTTAGAATAGCTTCAAATCACATTTGGAGACGTTTTAGACCATTTTGTGATTTTCGAAAAAACTTGTTAACATAAAAACACCAAAGTGCTTAAAATCACATTAGAAACCGTTTTAGACCATTTTGAGCATTTCGATAAAACTTTTCACACAAAAACATCAAAGAGCACAAAATAGCTTAATATCGTATTTAAAAACGTTTTTGACCATTTTGAGCATTTCGACAAAAAATATTCTCACAAAACAGCAAAGTGTACAGAATAGCTACAAATCGCATTTGGAGACGTTTTAGACCATTTTGTGATTTTCGAAAAAACTTGTTAACATAAAAAAACACCAAATTGCTTAGAATAGCTTAAAATCGCATTTGGAGACGTTTTACACCATTTTGTGATTTTCGAAAAAACTTGTTAACATAAAAACACCAAATTGCTTAGAATAGCTTCAAATCGCATTTGGAGACGTTTTACACCATTTTGTGATTTTCGAAAAAACTTGTTAACATAAAAACACCAAAGTGCTTAGAATAGCTTCAAATCGCATTTGGAGACGTTTTAGACCATTTTGTGACTTTCGAAAAAACTTGTTAACAAAAAAAACATCAAAGTGTACAGAATAGCTTCAAATCGCATTTTGAGACATTTTAGACCCTTTTGTGATTTTCGAAAAAACTTGGTTACACAAAAACACCAAAGTGCTTAAACTAGCTTCAAATCGCATTTGGAGACGTTTTAGACCAATTTGTGATTTTCGAAAAAACTTGTTAACATAAAAACACCAAAGTGTTTAGAATAGCTTCAAATCACATTTGGAGACGTTTTAGACCATTTTGTGACTTTCGAAAAAACTTGTTAACAAAAAAACATCAAAGTGTACAGATTAGCTTCAAATCGCATTTGGAGACATTTTAGACCATTTTGTGATATTCAAAAAAACTCGTTACCATAAAAACACCAAAGTGCTTAGAATTGCTTCAAATCGCATTTGGAGACGTTTTAGACCATTTTGTGATTTTCTAAAAAAGTTGTTAACATAAAAACATCAAAGTGCTTAAAATCACATTAGAAACCGTTTTAGACCATTTTGAGCATTTCGATAAAACTTTTCACACAAAAACATCAAAGAGCACAAAATAGCTTAATATCGTATTTAAAAACGTTTTTGACCATTTTGAGCATTTCGACAAAAATTATTCACACAAAACAGCAAAGTGTACAGAATAGCTTCAAATCGCATTTGGAGACGTTTTAGACCATTTTGTGATTTTCGAAAAAACTTGTTAACATAAAAACACCAAAGTGCTTAGAATACCTTAAAATCGCATTTGGAGACGTTTTATACCATTTTGTGATTTTCGAAAAAACTTGGTTACACAAAAACACCAAAGTGCTTAAAATAGCTTCAAATCGCATTTGGAGACGTTTTAGACCAATTTGTGATTTTCGAAAAAACTTGTTAACATAATAACACCAAAGTGCTTAGAATAGCTTCAAATCGCATTTGGAGACGTTTTAGACCCTTTTGTGATTTTCGAAAAAACTTGTTAACATAAAAACACCAAAGTGCTTAGAAAAGCTTCAAATCGCATTTGGAGACATTTTAGACCATTTTGTGATATTCAAAAAAACTCGTTACCATAAAAACACCAAAGTGCTTAGAATTGCTTCAAATCGCATTTGGAGACGTTTTAGACCATTTTGTGATTTTCTAAAAAAGTTGTTAACATAAAAACATCAAAGTGCTTAAAATCACATTAGAAACCGTTTTAGACCATTTTGAGCATTTCGATAAAACTTTTCACACAAAAACATCAAAGAGCACAAAATAGCTTAATATCGTATTTAAAAACGTTTTTGACCATTTTGAGCATTTCGACAAAAATTATTCACACAAAACAGAAAAGTGCTTAGAATAGCTTCAAATCGCATTTGGAGACGTTTTAGACCATTTTGTGACTTTCGAAAAAACTTGTTAACAAAAAAACATCAAAGTGTACAGAATAGCTTCAAATCGCATTTTGAGACATTTTAGACCCTTTTGTGATTTTCGAAAAAACTTGGTTACACAAAAACACCAAAGTGCTTAAAATAGCTTCAAATCGCATTTGGAGACGTTTTAGACCAATTTGTGATTTTCGAAAAAACTTGTTAACATAAAAACACCAAAGTGTTTAGAATAGCTTCAAATCACAATTGGAGACGTTTTAGACCATTTTGTGATTTTCGAAAAAACTTGTTAACATAAAAACACCAAAGTGCTTAAAATCACATTAGAAACCGTTTTAGACCATTTTGAGCATTTCGATAAAACTTTTCACACAAAAACATCAAAGAGCACAAAATAGCTTAATATCGTATTTAAAAACGTTTTTGACCATTTTGAGCATTTCGACAAAAAATATTCTCACAAAACAGCAAAGTGTACAGAATAGCTACAAATCGCATTTGGAGACGTTTTAGACCATTTTGTGATTTTCGAAAAAACTTGTTAACATAAAAAAACACCAAATTGCTTAGAATAGCTTAAAATCGCATTTGGAGACGTTTTACACCATTTTGTGATTTTCGAAAAAACTTGTTAACATAAAAACACCAAATTGCTTAGAATAGCTTCAAATCGCATTTGGAGACGTTTTACACCATTTTGTGATTTTCGAAAAAACTTGTTAACATAAAAACACCAAAGTGCTTAGAATAGCTTCAAATCGCATTTGGAGACGTTTTAGACCATTTTGTGACTTTCGAAAAAACTTGTTAACAAAAAAAACATCAAAGTGTACAGAATAGCTTCAAATCGCATTTTGAGACATTTTAGACCCTTTTGTGATTTTCGAAAAAACTTGGTTACACAAAAACACCAAAGTGCTTAAACTAGCTTCAAATCGCATTTGGAGACGTTTTAGACCAATTTGTGATTTTCGAAAAAACTTGTTAACATAAAAACACCAAAGTGTTTAGAATAGCTTCAAATCACATTTGGAGACGTTTTAGACCATTTTGTGACTTTCGAAAAAACTTGTTAACAAAAAAACATCAAAGTGTACAGATTAGCTTCAAATCGCATTTGGAGACATTTTAGACCATTTTGTGATATTCAAAAAAACTCGTTACCATAAAAACACCAAAGTGCTTAGAATTGCTTCAAATCGCATTTGGAGACGTTTTAGACCATTTTGTGATTTTCTAAAAAAGTTGTTAACATAAAAACATCAAAGTGCTTAAAATCACATTAGAAACCGTTTTAGACCATTTTGAGCATTTCGATAAAACTTTTCACACAAAAACATCAAAGAGCACAAAATAGCTTAATATCGTATTTAAAAACGTTTTTGACCATTTTGAGCATTTCGACAAAAATTATTCACACAAAACAGCAAAGTGTACAGAATAGCTTCAAATCGCATTTGGAGACGTTTTAGACCATTTTGTGATTTTCGAAAAAACTTGTTAACATAAAAACACCAAAGTGCTTAGAATACCTTAAAATCGCATTTGGAGACGTTTTATACCATTTTGTGATTTTCGAAAAAACTTGGTTACACAAAAACACCAAAGTGCTTAAAATAGCTTCAAATCGCATTTGGAGACGTTTTAGACCAATTTGTGATTTTCGAAAAAACTTGTTAACATAATAACACCAAAGTGCTTAGAATAGCTTCAAATCGCATTTGGAGACGTTTTAGACCCTTTTGTGATTTTCGAAAAAACTTGTTAACATAAAAACACCAAAGTGCTTAGAAAAGCTTCAAATCGCATTTGGAGACATTTTAGACCATTTTGTGATATTCAAAAAAACTCGTTACCATAAAAACACCAAAGTGCTTAGAATTGCTTCAAATCGCATTTGGAGACGTTTTAGACCATTTTGTGATTTTCTAAAAAAGTTGTTAACATAAAAACATCAAAGTGCTTAAAATCACATTAGAAACCGTTTTAGACCATTTTGAGCATTTCGATAAAACTTTTCACACAAAAACATCAAAGAGCACAAAATAGCTTAATATCGTATTTAAAAACGTTTTTGACCATTTTGAGCATTTCGACAAAAATTATTCACACAAAACAGAAAAGTGCTTAGAATAGCTTCAAATCGCATTTGGAGACGTTTTAGACCATTTTGTGACTTTCGAAAAAACTTGTTAACAAAAAAACATCAAAGTGTACAGAATAGCTTCAAATCGCATTTTGAGACATTTTAGACCCTTTTGTGATTTTCGAAAAAACTTGGTTACACAAAAACACCAAAGTGCTTAAAATAGCTTCAAATCGCATTTGGAGACGTTTTAGACCAATTTGTGATTTTCGAAAAAACTTGTTAACATAAAAACACCAAAGTGTTTAGAATAGCTTCAAATCACAATTGGAGACGTTTTAGACCATTTTGTGATTTTCGAAAAAACTTGTTAACATAAAAACACCAAAGTGCTTAAAATCACATTAGAAACCGTTTTAGACCATTTTGAGCATTTCGATAAAACTTTTCACACAAAAACATCAAAGAGCACAAAATAGCTTAATATCGTATTTAAAAACGTTTTTGACCATTTTGAGCATTTCGACAAAAATTATTCTCACAAAACAGCAAAGTGTACAGAATAGCTTCAAATCGCATTTGGAGACGTTTTAGACCATTTTGTGATTTTCGAAAAAACTTGTTAACATAAAAAAACACCAAATTGCTTAGAATAGCTTAAAATCGCATTTGGAGACGTTTTACACCATTTTGTGATTTTCGAAAAAACTTGTTAACATAAAAACACCAAATTGCTTAGAATAGCTTCAAATCGCATTTGGAGACGTTTTACACCATTTTGTGATTTTCGAAAAAACTTGTTAACATAAAAACACCAAAGTGCTTAGAATAGCTTCAAATCGCATTTGGAGACGTTTTAGACCATTTTGTGACTTTCGAAAAAACTTGTTAACAAAAAAAACATCAAAGTGTACAGAATAGCTTCAAATCGCATTTTGAGACATTTTAGACCCTTTTGTGATTTTCGAAAAAACTTGGTTACACAAAAACACCAAAGTGCTTAAACTAGCTTCAAATCGCATTTAGAGACGTTTTAGACCAATTTGTGATTTTCGAAAAAACTTGTTAACATAAAAACACCAAAGTGTTTAGAATAGCTTCAAATCACATTTGGAGACGTTTTAGACCATTTTGTGATTTTCGAAAAAACTTGTTAACATAAAAACACCAAAGTGCTTAGAAAAGCTTCAAATCGCATTTGGAGACATTTTAGACCATTTTGTGATATTCAAAAAAACTCGTTACCATAAAAACACCAAAGTGCTTAGAATAGCTTCAAATCGCATTTGGAGACGTTTTACACCATTTTGTAATTTTCTAAAAAAGTTGTTAACATAAAAACATCAAAGTGCTTAAAATCACATTAGAAACCGTTTTAGACCATTTTTAGCATTTCGATAAAACTTTTCACACAAAAACATCAAAGAGCACAAAATAGCTTAATATAGTATTAAAAAACGTTTTTGACCATTTTGAGCATTTTGACAAAAATTATTCACACAAAACAGCAAAGTGTACAGAATAGCTTCAAATCGCATTTGGAGACCTTTTAGACCATTTTGTGATTTTCGAAATAACTCGTTACCATAAAAACACCAAAGTGCTTAGAATTGCTTAAAATCGCATTTGGAGACGTTTTAGACCATTTTGTGATTTTCTAAAAAAGTTGTTAACATAAAAACATCAAAGTGCTTAAAATCACATTAGAAACCGTTTTAGACCATTTTGAGCATTTCGATAAAACTTTTCACACAAAAACATCAAAGAACACAAAATAGCTTAATATAGTATTTAAAAACGTTTTTGACCATTTTGAGCATTTCAACAAAAATTATTCACACAAAACAGCAAAGTGTACAGAATAGCTTCAAATCGCATTTGGAGACGTTTTAGACCATTTTGTGATTTTCGAAAAAACTTGTTAACATAAAAACACCAAATTGCTTAGAATAGCTTAAAATCGTATTTGGAGAAGTTTTACACCATTTTGTGATTTTCGAAAAAACTTGTTAACATAAAAACACCAAAGTGCTTAGAATAGCTTCAAATCGCATTTGGAGACGTTTTACACCATTTTGTGATTTTCGAAAAAACTTGTTAACATAAAAACACCAAAGTGCTTAGAATAGCTTCAAATCGCATTTGGAGACGTTTTAGACCATTTTGTGACTTTCGAAAAAACTTGTTAACAAAAAAACATCAAAGTGTACAGAATAGCTTCAAATCGCATTTGGAGACATTTTAGACCATTTTGTGATATTCAAAAAAACTCGTTACCATAAAAACACCAAAGTGCTTAGAATTGCTTCAAATCGCATTTGGAGACGTTTTAGACCATTTTGTGATTTTCTAAAAAAGTTGTTAACATAAAAACATCAAAGTGCTTAAAATCACATTAGAAACCGTTTTAGACCATTTTGAGCATTTCGATAAAACTTTTCACACAAAAACATCAAAGAGCACAAAATAGCTTAATATCGTATTTAAAAACGTTTTTGACCATTTTGAGCATTTCGACAAAAATTATTCACACAAAACAGCAAAGTGTACAGAATAGCTTCAAATCGCATTTGGAGACGTTTTAGACCATTTTGTGATTTTCGAAAAAACTTGTTAACATAAAAACACCAAAGTGCTTAGAATAGCTTCAAATCGCATTTGTAGACGTTTTAGACCATTTTGTGATTTTCGAAAAAACTTGTTAACATAAAAACACCAAAGTGCTTAGAATACCTTAAAATCGCATTTGGAGACGTTTTATACCATTTTGTGATTTTCGAAAAAACTTCTTAACATAAAAACACCAAAGTGCTTAGAATCACATTAGAAACCGTTTTAGACCATTTTGAGCATTTCGATAAAACTTTTCACACAAAAACATCAAAGAACACAAAATAGCATAATATAGTATTTAAAAACGTTTTTGACCATTTTGAGCATTTCAACAAAAATTATTCACACAAAACAGCAAAGTGTACAGAATAGCTTCAAATCGCATTTGGAGACGTTTTAGACCATTTTGTGATTTTCGAAAAAACTTGTTAACATAAAAACACCAAATTGCTTAGAATAGCTTAAAATCGTATTTGGAGAAGTTTTACACCATTTTGTGATTTTCGAAAAAACTTGTTAACATAAAAACACCAAAGTGCTTAGAATAGCTTCAAATCGCATTTGGAGACGTTTTACACCATTTTGTGATTTTCGAAAAAACTTGTTAACATAAAAACACCAAAGTGCTTAGAATAGCTTCAAATCGCATTTGGAGACGTTTTAGACCATTTTGTGACTTTCGAAAAAACTTGTTAACAAAAAAACATCAAAGTGTACAGAATAGCTTCAAATCGCATTTTGAGACATTTTAGACCCTTTTGTGATTTTCGAAAAAACTTGGTTACACAAAAACACCAAAGTGCTTAAAATAGCTTCAAATCGCATTTGGAGACGTTTTAGACCAATTTGTGATTTTCGAAAAAACTTGTTAACATAAAAACACCAAAGTGTTTAGAATAGCTTCAAATCACATTTGGAGACGTTTTAGACCATTTTGTGATTTTCAAAAAAACTTGTTAACATAAAAACACCAAAGTGCTTAAAATCACATTAGAAACCGTTTTAGACCATTTTGAGCATTTCGATAAAACTTTTCACACAAAAACATCAAAGAGCACAAAATAGCTTAATATCGTATTTAAAAACGTTTTTGACCATTTTGAGCATTTCGACAAAAATTATTCTCACAAAACAGCAAAGTGTACAGAATAACTTCAAATCGCATTTGGAGACGTTTTAGACCATTTTGTGATTTTCGAAAAAACTTGTTAACATAAAAACACCAAATTGCTTAGAATAGCTTAAAATCGTATTTGGAGAAGTTTTACACCATTTTGTGATTTTCGAAAAAACTTGTTAACATAAAAACACCAAAGTGCTTAGAATAGCTTCAAATCGCATTTGGAGACGTTTTACACCATTTTGTGATTTTCGAAAAAACTTGTTAACATAAAAACACCAAAGTGCTTAGAATAGCTTCAAATCGCATTTGGAGACGTTTTAGACCATTTTGTGACTTTCGAAAAAACTTGTTAACAAAAAAACATCAAAGTGTACAGAATAGCTTCAAATCGCATTTTGAGACATTTTAGACCCTTTTGTGATTTTCGAAAAAACTTGGTTACACAAAAACACCAAAGTGCTTAAAATAGCTTCAAATCGCATTTGGAGACGTTTTAGACCAATTTGTGATTTTCGAAAAAACTTGTTAACATAATAACACCAAAGTGCTTAGAATAGCTTCAAATCGCATTTTGTGACATTTTCGACCATTTTGTGATTTTCGAAAAAACTTGTTAACATAAAAACACCAAATTGCTTAGAATAGCTTAAAATCGCATTTGGAGACGTTTTATACCATTTTGTGATTTTCGAAAAAACTTGTTAACATAAAAACACCAAAGTGCTTAGAATAGCTTCAAATCGCATTTGTAGACGTTTTAGACCATTTTGTGATTTTCGAAAAAACTTGTTAACATAAAAACACCAAAGTGCTTAGAATACCTTAAAATCGCATTTGGAGAGGTTTTATACCATTTTGTGATTTTCGAAAAAACTTGTTAACATAAAAACACCAAAGTGCTTAGAATTGCTTCAAATCGCATTTGGAGACGTTTTAGACCATTTTGTGATTTTCTAAAAAAGTTGTTAACATAAAAACATCAAAGTTCTTAAAATCATTTCATTAGAAACCGTTTTAGACCATTTTGAGCATTTCGATAAAACTTTTCACACAAAAACATCAAAGAACACAAAATAGCTTAATATAGTATTTAAAAACGTTTTTGACCATTTTGAGCATTTTGACAAAATTATTCACACAAAACAGCAAAGTGTACAGAATAGCTTCAAATCGCATTTGGAGACGTTTTAGACCATTTTGTGATTTTCGAAAAAACTTGTTAACATAAAAACACCAAATTGCTTAGAATAGCTTCAAATCGCATTTGGAGACGTTTTACACCATTTTGTGATTTTCGATAAAACTTGTTAACATAAAAACACCAAAGTGCTTAGAATAGCTTCAAATCGCATTTTGAGACATTTTAGACCCTTTTGTGATTTTCGAAAAAACTTGGTTACACAAAAACACCAAAGTGCTTAAAATAGCTTCAAATCGCATTTGGAGACGTTTTAGACCAATTTGTGATTTTCGAAAAAACTTGTTAACATAAAAACACCAAAGTGTTTAGAATAGCTTCAAATCACATTTGGAGACGTTTTAGACCATTTTGTGATTTTCGAAAAAACTTGTTAACATAAAAACACCAAAGTGCTTAGAAAAGCTTCAAATCGCATTTGGAGACATTTTAGACCATTTTGTGATTTTCGAAAAAACTTGTTAACATAAAAACACCAAAGTGCTTAAAATCACATTAGAAACCGTTTTAGACCATTTTGAGCATTTCGATAAAACTTTTCACACAAAAACATCAAAGAGCACAAAATAGCTTAATATCGTATTTAAAAACGTTTTTGACCATTTTGAGCATTTCAACAAAAATTATTCACACAAAACAGCAAAGTGTACAGAATAGCTTCAAATCGCATTTGGAGACGTTTTAGACCATTTTGTGATTTTCGAAAAAACTTGTTAACATAAAAACACCAAAGTGCTTAGAATAGCTTCAAATCGCATTTGGAGACGTTTTACACCATTTTGTGATTTTCGAAAAAACTTGTTAACATAAAAACACCAAAGTGCTTAGAATAGCTTCAAATCGCATTTGGAGACGTTTTAGACCATTTTGTGACTTTCGAAAAAACTTGTTAACAAAAAAACATCAAAGTGTACAGAATAGCTTCAAATCGCATTTTGAGACATTTTAGACCATTTTGTGATTTTCGAAAAAACTTGTTAACATAAAAACACAAAAGTGCTTAGAATAGCTTCAAATCGCATTTGGAGACGTTTTAGACCATTTTGTGATTTTCGAAAAAACTTGTTAACATAAAAACACCAAAGTGCTTAGAATAGCTTCAAATCGTATTTGGAGCCGTTTTAGACCATTTTGTGATTTTCGAAAAAACTTGTAAACATAAAAACACCAAAGTGCTTAGAAAAGCTTCAAATCGCATTTGGAGACGTTTTAGACCATTTTGTGATATTCAAAAAAACTCGTTACCATAAAAACACCAAAGTGCTTAGAATTGCTTCAAATCGCATTTGGAGACGTTTTAGACCATTTTATGATTTTCTAAAAAAGTTGTTAACATAAAAACATCAAAGTGCTTAAAATCACATTAGAAACCGTTTTAGACCATTTTGAGCATTTCGATAAAACTTTTCACAGAAAAACATCAAAGAGCACAAAATAGCTTAATATCGTATTTAAAAACGTTTTTGACCATTTTGAGCATTTCGACAAAAATTATTCACACAAAACAGCAAAGTGTACAGAATAGCTTCAAATCGCATTTGGAGACGTTTTAGACCATTTTGTGATTTTCGAAAAAACTTGTTAACATAAAAACACCAAAGTGCTTAGAAAAGCTTCAAATCGCATTTGGAGACATTTTAGACCATTTTGTGATATTCAAAAAAACTCGTTACCATAAAAACACCAAAGTGCTTAGAATTGCTTCAAATCGCATTTGGAGACGTTTTAGACCATTTTGTGATTTTCTAAAAAAGTTGTTAACATAAAAACATCAAAGTGTACAGAATAGCTTCAAATCGCATTTTGAGACATTTTAGACCCTTTTGTGATTTTCGAAAAAACTTGGTTACACAAAAACACCAAAGTGCTTAAAATAGCTTCAAATCGCATTTGGAGACGTTTTAGACCAATTTGTGATTTTCGAAAAAACTTGTTAACATAAAAACACCAAAGTGTTTAGAATAGCTTCAAATCACATTTGGAGACGTTTTAGACCATTTTGTGATTTTCGAAAAAACTTGTTAACATAAAAACACCAAAGTGCTTAGAATACCTTAAAATCGCATTTGGAGACGTTTTATACCACTTTGTGATTTTCGAAAAAACTTGTTAACATAAAAACACCAAAGTGCTTAGAATATCTTCAAATCGCATTTGGAGACGTTGTAGACCATTTTGTGATTTTCGAAAAAACTTGTTAACATAAAAACACAAAAGTGCTTAGAATAGCTTCAAATCGCATTTGGAGACGTTTTAGACCATTTTGTGATTTTCGAAAAAACTTGTTAACATAAAAACACCAAATTGCTTAGAATAGCTTCAAATCGCATTTGGAGACGTTTTACACCATTTTGTAATTTTCTAAAAAAGTTGTTAACATAAAAACATCAAAGTGCTTAAAATCACATTAGAAACCGTTTTAGACCATTTTGAGCATTTCGATAAAACTTTTCACACAAAAACATCAAAGAGCACAAAATAGCTTAATATAGTATTTAAAAACGTTTTTGACCATTTTGAGCATTTTGACAAAAATTATTCACACAAAACAGCAAAGTGTACAGAATAGCTTCAAATCGCATTTGGAGACGTTTTAGACCATTTTGTGATTTTCGAAATAACTCGTTACCATAAAAACACCAAATTGCTTAGAAAAGCTTCAAATCGCATTTGGAGACATTTTAGACCATTTTGTGATATTCAAAAAAACTCGTTACCATAAAAACACCAAAGTGCTTAGAATTGCTTCAAATCGCATTTGGAGACGTTTTAGACCATTTTGTGATTTTCTAAAAAAGTTGTTAACATAAAAACATCAAAGTGCTTAAAATCACATTAGAAACCGTTTTAGACCATTTTGAGCATTTCGATAAAACTTTTCACACAAAAACATAAAAGAGCACAAAATAGCTTAATATCGTATTTAAAAACGTTTTTGACCATTTTGAGCATTTCGACAAAAATTATTCACACAAAACAGCAAAGTGTACAGAATAGCTTCAAATCGCATTTGGAGACGTTTTAGACCATTTTGTGATTTTCGAAAAAACTTGTTAACATAAAAACACCAAAGTGCTTAGAAAAGCTTCAAATCGCATTTGGAGACATTTTAGACCATTTTGTGATATTCAAAAAAACTCGTTACCATAAAAACACCAAAGTGCTTAGAATTGCTTCAAATCGCATTTGGAGACGTTTTAGACCATTTTGTGATTTTCTAAAAAAGTTGTTAACATAAAAACATCAAAGTGCTTAAAATCACATTAGAAACCGTTTTAGACCATTTTGAGCATTTCGATAAAACTTTTCACACAAAAACATCAAAGAGCACAAAATAGCTTAATATCGTATTTAAAAACGTTTTTGACCATTTTGAGCATTTCGACAAAAATTATTCACACAAAACAGCAAAGTGCTTAGAATAGCTTCAAATCGCATTTGGAGACGTTTTAGACCATTTTGTGACTTTCGAAAAAACTTGTTAACAAAAAAACATCAAAGTGTACAGAATAGCTTCAAATCGCATTTTGAGACATTTTAGACCCTTTTGTGATTTTCGAAAAAACTTGGTTACACAAAAACACCAAAGTGCTTAAAATAGCTTCAAATCGCATTTGGAGACGTTTTAGACCAATTTGTGATTTTCGAAAAAACTTGTTAACATAAAAACACCAAAGTGTTTTGAATAGCTTCAAATCACATTTGGAGACGTTTTAGACCATTTTGTGATTTTCGAAAAAACTTGTTAACATAAAAACACCAAAGTGCTTAAAATCACATTAGAAACCGTTTTAGACCATTTTGAGCATTTCGATAAAACTTTTCACACAAAAACATCAAAGAGCACAAAATAGCTTAATATCGTATTTAAAAACGTTTTTGACCATTTTGAGCATTTCGACAAAAATTATTCTCACAAAACAGCAAAGTGTACAGAATAGCTTCAAATCGCATTTGGAGACGTTTTAGACCATTTTGTGATTTTCGAAAAAACTTGTTAACATAAAAAAACACCAAATTGCTTAGAATAGCTTAAAATCGCATTTAGAGACGTTTTACACCATTTTGTGATTTTCGAAAAAACTTGTTAACATAAAAACACCAAATTGCTTAGAATAGCTTCAAATCGCATTTGGAGACGTTTTACACCATTTTGTGATTTTCGAAAAAACTTGTTAACATAAAAACACCAAAGTGCTTAGAATAGCTTCAAATCGCATTTGGAGACGTTTTAGACCATTTTGTGACTTTCGAAAAAACTTGTTAACAAAAAAAACATCAAAGTGTACAGAATAGCTTCAAATCGCATTTTGAGACATTTTAGACCCTTTTGTGATTTTCGAAAAAACTTGGTTACACAAAAACACAAAAGTGCTTAAACTAGCTTCAAATCGCATTTGGAGACGTTTTAGACCAATTTGTGATTTTCGAAAAAACTTGTTAACATAAAAACACCAAAGTGTTTAGAATAGCTTCAAATCACATTTGGAGACGTTTTAGACCATTTTGTGATTTACGAAAAAACTTGTTAACATAAAAACACCAAAGTGCTTAGAAAAGCTTCAAATCGCATTTGGAGACATTTTAGACCATTTTGTGATATTCAAAAAAACTCGTTACCATAAAAACACCAAAGTGCTTAGAATAGCTTCAAATCGCATTTGGAGACGTTTTACACCATTTTGTAATTTTCTAAAAAAGTTGTTAACATAAAAACATCAAAGTGCTTAAAATCACATTAGAAACCGTTTTAGACCATTTTGAGCATTTCGATAAAACTTTTCACACAAAAACATCAAAGAGCACAAAATAGCTTAATATAGTATTAAAAAACGTTTTTGACCATTTTGAGCATTTTGACAAAAATTATTCACACAAAACAGCAAAGTGTACAGAATAGCTTCAAATCGCATTTGGAGACGTTTTAGACCATTTTGTGATTTTCGAAATAACTCGTTACCATAAAAACACCAAAGTGCTTAGAATTGCTTCAAATCGCATTTGGAGACGTTTTAGACCATTTTGTGATTTTCTAAAAAAGTTGTTAACATAAAAACATCAAAGTGCTTAAAATCACATTAGAAACCGTTTTAGACCATTTTGAGCATTTCGATAAAACTTTTCACACAAAAACATCAAAGAGCACAAAATAGCTTAATATCGTATTTAAAAACGTTTTTGACCATTTTGAGCATTTCGACAAAAATTATTCACACAAAACAGCAAAGTGCTTAGAATAGCTTCAAATCGCATTTGGAGACGTTTTACACCATTTTGTGATTTTCGAAAAAACTTGGTTACACAAAAACACCAAAGTGCTTAAAATAGCTTCAAATCGCATTTGGAGACGTTTTAGACCAATTTGTGATTTTCGAAAAAACTTGTTAACATAATAACACCAAAGTGCTTAGAATAGCTTCAAATCGCATTTTGTGACATTTTCGACCATTTTGTGATTTTCGAAAAAACTTGTTAACATAAAAACACCAAATTGCTTAGAATAGCTTAAAATCGCATTTGGAGACGTTTTATACCATTTTGTGATTTTCGAAAAAACTTGTTAACATAAAAACACCAAAGTGCTTAGAATAGCTTCAAATCGCATTTGTAGACGTTTTAGACCATTTTGTGATTTTCGAAAAAACTTGTTAACATAAAAACACCAAAGTGCTTAGAATACCTTAAAATCTCATTTGGAGACGTTTTATACCATTTTGTGATTTTCGAAAAAACTTGTTAACATAAAAACACCAAAGTGCTTAGAATAGCTTCAAATCGCATTTGTAGACGTTTTAGACCATTTTGTGATTTTCGAAAAAACTTGTTAACATAAAAACACCAAAGTGCTTAGAATACCTTAAAATCGCATTTGGAGAGGTTTTATACCATTTTGTGATTTTCGAAAAAACTTGTTAACATAAAAACACCAAAGTGCTTAGAATTGCTTCAAATCGCATTTGGAGACGTTTTAGACCATTTTGTGATTTTCTAAAAAAGTTGTTAACATAAAAACATCAAAGTTCTTAAAATCATTTCATTAGAAACCGTTTTAGACCATTTTGAGCATTTCGATAAAACTTTTCACACAAAAACATCAAAGAACACAAAATAGCTTAATATAGTATTTAAAAACGTTTTTGACCATTTTGAGCATTTTGACAAAATTATTCACACAAAACAGCAAAGTGTACAGAATAGCTTCAAATCGCATTTGGAGACGTTTTAGACCATTTTGTGATTTTCGAAAAAACTTGTAAACATAAAAACACCAAAGTGCTTAGAAAATCTTCAAATCGCATTTGGAGACGTTTTATACCATTTTGTAATTTTCGAAAAAACTTGTTAACATAAAAACACCAAAGTGCTTAGAATAGCTTCAAATCGCATTTGTAGACGTTTTAGACCATTTTGTGATTTTCGAAAAAACTTGTTAACATAAAAACACCAAAGTGCTTAGAATACCTTAAAATCGCATTTGGAGACATTTTAGACCATTTTGTGATTTTCGAAAAAACTTGTTAACATAAAAACACAAAAGTGCTTAGAATAGCTTCAAATCGCATTTGGAGACGTTTTAGACCATTTTGTGATTTTCGAAAAAACTTGTTAACATAAAAACACGAAATTGCTTAGAATAGCTTCAAATCGCATTTGGAGACGTTTTACACCATTTTGTAATTTTCTAAAAAAGTTGTTAACATAAAAACATCAAAGTGCTTAAAATCACATTAGAAACCGTTTTAGACCATTTTGAGCATTTCGATAAAACTTTTCACACAAAAACATCAAAGAGCACAAAATAGCTTAATATCGTATTTAAAAACGTTTTTGACCATTTTGAGCATTTCGACAAAAATTATTCTCACAAAACAGCAAAGTGTACAGAATAGCTTCAAATCGCATTTGGAGACGTTTTAGACCATTTTGTGATTTTCGAAAAAACTTGTTAACATAAAAACACCAAATTGCTTAGAATAGCTTAAAATCGCATTTGGAGACGTTTTACACCATTTTGTGATTTTCGAAAAAAACTTGTTAACATAAAAACACCAAAGTGCTTAGAATAGCTTCAAATCGCATTTGGAGACGTTTTACACCATTTTGTGATTTTCGATAAAACCTGTTAACATAAAAACACCAAAGTGCTTAGAATAGCTTCAAATCGCATTTGGAGACTTTTTAGACCATTTTGTGACTTTCGAAAAAACTTGTTAACAAAAAAACATCAAAGTGTACAGAATAGCTTCAAATCGCATTTTGAGACATTTTAGACCCTTTTGTGATTTTCGAAAAAACTTGGTTACACAAAAACACCAAAGTGCTTAAAATAGCTTCAAATCGCATTTGGAGACGTTTTAGACCAATTTGTGATTTTCGAAAAAACTTGTTAACATAAAAACACCAAAGTGTTTAGAATAGCTTCAAATCACATTTGGAGACGTTTTAGACCATTTTGTGATTTTCGAAAAAACTTGTTAACATAAAAACACCAAAGTGCTTAGAAAAGCTTCAAATCGCATTTGGAGACATTTTAGACCATTTTGTGATTTTCGAAAAAACTTGTTAACATAAAAACACCAAAGTGCTTAAAATCACATTAGAAACCGTTTTAGACCATTTTGAGCATTTCGATAAAACTTTTCACACAAAAACATCAAAGAACACAAAATAGCTTAATATAGTATTTAAAAACGTTTTTGACCATTTTGAGCATTTCAACAAAAATTATTCACACAAAACAGCAAAGTGTACAGAATAGCTTCAAATCGCATTTGGAGACGTTTTAGACCATTTTGTGATTTTCGAAAAAACTTGTTAACATAAAAACACCAAATTGCTTAGAATAGCTTAAAATCGTATTTGGAGAAGTTTTACACCATTTTGTGATTTTCGAAAAAACTTGTTAACATAAAAACACCAAAGTGCTTAGAATAGCTTCAAATCGCATTTGGAGACGTTTTACACCATTTTGTGATTTTCGAAAAAACTTGTTAACATAAAAACACCAAAGTGCTTAGAATAGCTTCAAATCGCATTTAGAGACGTTTTAGACCATTTTGTGACTTTCGAAAAAACTTGTTAACAAAAAAACATCAAAGTGTACAGAATAGCTTCAAATCGCATTTATAGACATTTTAGACCCTTTTGTGATTTTCGAAAAAACTTGGTTACACAAAAACACCAAAGTGCTTAAAATAGCTTCAAATCGCATTTGGAGACGTTTTAGACCAATTTGTGATTTTCGAAAAAACTTGTTAACATAATAACACCAAAGTGCTTAGAATAGCTTCAAATCGCATTTTGTGACATTTTCGACCATTTTGTGATTTTCGAAAAAACTTGTTAACATAAAAACACCAAATTGCTTAGAATAGCTTAAAATCGCATTTGGAGACGTTTTATACCATTTTGTGATTTTCGAAAAAACTTGTTAACATAAAAACACCAAAGTGCTTAGAATAGCTTCAAATCGCATTTGTAGACGTTTTAGACCATTTTGTGATTTTCGAAAAAACTTGTTAACATAAAAACACCAAAGTGCTTAGAATACCTTAAAATCTCATTTGGAGACGTTTTATACCATTTTGTGATTTTCGAAAAAACTTGTTAACATAAAAACACCAAAGTGCTTAGAATAGCTTCAAATCGCATTTGTAGACGTTTTAGACCATTTTGTGATTTTCGAACAAACTTGTTAACATAAAAACACCAAAGTGCTTAGAATACCTTAAAATCGTATTTGGAGAGGTTTTATACCATTTTGTGATTTTCGAAAAAACTTGTTAACATAAAAACACCAAAGTGCTTAGAATTGCTTCAAATCGCATTTGGAGACGTTTTAGACCATTTTGTGATTTTCTAAAAAAGTTGTTAACATAAAAACATCAAAGTTCTTAAAATCATTTCATTAGAAACCGTTTTAGACCATTTTGAGCATTTCGATAAAACTTTTCACACAAAAACATCAAAGAACACAAAATAGCTTAATATAGTATTTAAAAACGTTTTTGACCATTTTGAGCATTTTGACAAAATTATTCACACAAAACAGCAAAGTGTACAGAATAGCTTCAAATCGCATTTGGAGACGTTTTAGACCATTTTGTGATTTTCGAAAAAACTTGTAAACATAAAAACACCAAAGTGCTTAGAAAATCTTCAAATCGCATTTGGAGACGTTTTATACCATTTTGTGATTTTCGAAAAAACTTGTTAACATAAAAACACCAAAGTGCTTAGAATAGCTTCAAATCGCATTTGTAGACGTTTTAGACCATTTTGTGATTTTCAAAAAAACTTGTTAACATAAAAACACCAAAGTGCTTAGAATACCTTAAAATCGCATTTGGAGACATTTTAGACCATTTTGTGATTTTCGAAAAAACTTGTTAACATAAAAACACAAAAGTGCTTAGAATAGCTTCAAATCGCATTTGGAGACGTTTTAGACCATTTTGTGATTTTCGAAAAAACGTGTTAACATAAAAACACCAAAGTGCTTAGAATTGCTTCAAATCGCATTTGGAGACGTTTTAGACCATTTTGTGATTTTCTAAAAAAGTTTTTAACATAAAAACATCAAAGTTCTTAAAATCACATTAGAAACCGTTTTAGACCATTTTGAGCATTTCGATAAAACTTTTCACATAAAAACATCAAAGAACACAAAATAGCTTAATATAGTATTTAAAAACGTTTTTGACCATTTTGAGCATTTTGACAAAAATTATTCACACAAAACAGCAAAGTGTACAGAATAGCTTCAAATCGCATTTGGAGACGTTTTAGACCATTTTGTGATTTTCGAAAAAACTTGTAAACATAAAAACACAAAAGTGCTTAGAAAAGCTTCAAATCGCATTTGGAGACATTTTAGACCATTTTGTGATTTTCGAAAAAACTTGTTAACATAAAAACACAAAAGTGCTTAGAATAGCTTCAAATCGCATTTGGAGACGTTTTAGACCATTTTGTGATTTTCGAAAAAACTTGTTAACATAAAAACACCAAATTGCTTAGAATAGCTTCAAATCGCATTTGGAGACGTTTTACACCATTTTGTAATTTTCTAAAAAAGTTGTTAACATAAAAACATCAAAGTGCTTAAAATCACATTAGAAACCGTTTTAGACCATTTTGAGCATTTCGATAAAACTTTTCACACAAAAACATCAAAGAGCACAAAATAGCTTAATATAGTATTTAAAAACGTTTTTGACCATTTTGAGCATTTTGACAAAAATTATTCACACAAAACAGCAAAGTGTACAGAATAGCTTCAAATCGCATTTGGAGACGTTTTAGACCATTTTGTGATTTTCAAAATAACTCGTTACCATAAAAACACCAAAGTGCTTAGAATACCTTAAAATCGCATTTGGAGACATTTTAGACCATTTTGTGATTTTCGAAAAAACTTGTTAACATAAAAACACCAAAGTGCTTAGAATTGCTTCAAATCGTATTTGGAGACGTTTTATACCATTTTGTGATTTTCTAAAAAAGTTGTTAACATAAAAACACCAAATTGCTTAGAATAGCTTAAAATCGTATTTGGAGAAGTTTTACACCATTTTGTGATTTTCGAAAAAACTTGTTAACATAAAAACACCAAAGTGCTTAGAATAGCTTCAAATCGCATTTGGAGACGTTTTAGACCATTTTGTGATTTTCGAAAACATAAAAACACCAAAGTGCTTAGAATACCTTAAAATCGCATTTGGAGACATTTTAGACCATTTTGTGATTTTCGAAAAAACTTGTTAACATAAAAACACAAAAGTGCTTAGAATAGCTTCAAATCGCATTTGGAGACGTTTTAGACCATTTTGTGATTTTCGAAAAAACTTGTTAACATAAAAACACCAAAGTGCTTAGAATAGCTTCAAATCGCATTTGGAGACGTTTTACACCATTTTGTGATTTTCGATAAAACTTGTTAACATAAAAACACCAAAGTGCTTAGAATAGCTTCAAATCGCATTTGGAGACTTTTTAGACCATTTTGTGACTTTCGAAAAAACTTGTTAACAAAAAAACATCAAAGTGTACAGAATAGCTTCAAATCGCATTTTGAGACATTTTAGACCCTTTTGTGATTTTCGAAAAAACTTGGTTACACAAAAACACCAAAGTGCTTAAAATAGCTTCAAATCGCATTTGGAGACGTTTTAGACCAATTTGTGATTTTCGAAAAAACTTGTTAACATAAAAACACCAAAGTGTTTAGAATAGCTTCAAATCACATTTGGAGACGTTTTAGACCATTTTGTGATTTTCGAAAAAACTTGTTAACATAAAAACACCAAAGTGCTTAAAATCACATTAGAAACCGTTTTAGACCATTTTGAGCATTTCGATAAAACTTTTCACACAAAAACATCAAAGAGCACAAAATAGCTTAATATCGTATTTAAAAACGTTTTTGACCATTTTGAGCATTTCAACAAAAATTATTCACACAAAACAGCAAAGTGTACAGAATAGCTTCAAATCGCATTTGGAGACGTTTTAGACCATTTTGTGATTTTCGAAAAAACTTGTTAACATAAAAACACCAAAGTGCTTAGAATTGCTTCAAATCGCATTTGGAGACGTTTTAGACCATTTTGTAATTTTCTAAAAAAGTTGTTAACATAAAAACATCAAAGTGCTTAAAATCACATTAGAAACCGTTTTAGACCATTTTGAGCATTTCGAAAAAACTTTTCACACAAAAACATCAAAGAACACAAAATAGCTTAATATAGTATTTAAAAACGTTTTTGACCATTTTGAGCATTTTGACAAAAATTATTCACACAAAACAGCAAAGTGTACAGAATAGCTTCAAATCGCATTTTGAGACATTTTAGACCATTTTGTGATTTTCGAAAAAACTTGTTAACATAAAAACACAAAAGTGCTTAGAATAGCTTCAAATCGCATTTGGAGACGTTTTACACCATTTTGTGATTTTCGAAAAAACTTGTTAACATAAAAACACCAAAGTGCTTAGAATAGCTTCAAATCGCATTTGGAGACGTTTTAGACCATTTTGTGATTTTCGAAAAAACTTGTTAACATAAAAACACCAAAGTGCTTAGAATAGCTTCAAATCGTATTTGGAGCCGTTTTAGACCATTTTGTGATTTTCGAAAAAACTTGTAAACATAAAAACACCAAAGTGCTTAGAAAAGCTTCAAATCGCATTTGGAGACGTTTTAGACCATTTTGTGATATTCAAAAAAACTCGTTACCATAAAAACACCAAAGTGCTTAGAATTGCTTCAAATCGCATTTGGAGACGTTTTAGACCATTTTGTGATTTTCTAAAAAAGTTGTTAACATAAAAACATCAAAGTGCTTAAAATCACATTAGAAACCGTTTTAGACCATTTTGAGCATTTCGATAAAACTTTTCACACAAAAACATCAAAGAGCACAAAATAGCTTAATATCGTATTTAAAAACGTTTTTGACCATTTTGAGCATTTCGACAAAAAATTATTCACACAAAACAGCAAAGTGTACAGAATAGCTTCAAATCGCATTTGGAGACGTTTTAGACCATTTTGTGATTTTCGAAAAAACTTGTTAACATAAAAACACAAAAGTGCTTAGAATAGCTTCAAATCGCATTTGGAGACGTTTTAGACCATTTTGTGATTTTCGAAAAAACTTGTTAACATAAAAACACGAAATTGCTTAGAATAGCTTCAAATCGCATTTGGAGACGTTTTACACCATTTTGTAATTTTCTAAAAAAGTTGTTAACATAAAAACATCAAAGTGCTTAAAATCACATTAGAAACCGTTTTAGACCATTTTGAGCATTTCGATAAAACTTTTCACACAAAAACATCAAAGAGCACAAAATAGCTTAATATCGTATTTAAAAACGTTTTTGACCATTTTGAGCATTTCGACAAAAATTATTCTCACAAAACAGCAAAGTGTACAGAATAGCTTCAAATCGCATTTGGAGACGTTTTAGACCATTTTGTGATTTTCGAAAAAACTTGTTAACATAAAAACACCAAATTGCTTAGAATAGCTTAAAATCGCATTTGGAGACGTTTTACACCATTTTGTGATTTTCGAAAAAACTTGTTAACATAAAAACACCAAAGTGCTTAGAATAGCTTCAAATCGCATTTGGAGACGTTTTACACCATTTTGTGATTTTCGATAAAACTTGTTAACATAAAAACACCAAAGTGCTTAGAATAGCTTCAAATCGCATTTGGAGACTTTTTAGACCATTTTGTGACTTTCGAAAAAACTTGTTAACAAAAAAACATCAAAGTGTACAGAATAGCTTCAAATCGCATTTTGAGACATTTTAGACCCTTTTGTGATTTTCGAAAAAACTTGGTTACACAAAAAAACCAAAGTGCTTAAAATAGCTTCAAATCGCATTTGGAGACGTTTTAGACCAATTTGTGATTTTCGAAAAAACTTGTTAACATAAAAACACCAAAGTGTTTAGAATAGCTTCAAATCACATTTGGAGACGTTTTAGACCATTTTGTGATTTTCGAAAAAACTTGTTAACATAAAAACACCAAAGTGCTTAGAAAAGCTTCAGATCGCATTTGGAGACATTTTAGACCATTTTGTGATTTTCGAAAAAACTTGTTAACATAAAAACACCAAAGTGCTTAAAATCACATTAGAAACCGTTTTAGACCATTTTGAGCATTTCGATAAAACTTTTCACACAAAAACATCAAAGAGCACAAAATAGCTTAATATCGTATTTAAAAACGTTTTTGACCATTTTGAGCATTTCAACAAAAATTATTCACACAAAACAGCAAAGTGTACCGAATAGCTTCAAATCGCATTTGGAGACGTTTTAGACCATTTTGTGATTTTCGAAAAAACTTGTTAACATAAAAACACCAAAGTGCTTAGAATTGCTTCAAATCGCATTTGGAGACGTTTTAGACCATTTTGTAATTTTCTAAAAAAGTTGTTAACATAAAAACATCAAAGTGCTTAAAATCACATTAGAAACCGTTTTAGACCATTTTGAGCATTTCGAAAAAACTTTTCACACAAAAACATCAAAGAACACAAAATAGCTTAATATAGTATTTAAAAACGTTTTTGACCATTTTGAGCATTTTGACAAAAATTATTCACACAAAACAGCAAAGTGTACAGAATAGCTTCAAATCGCATTTTGAGACATTTTAGACCATTTTGTGATTTTCGAAAAAACTTGTTAACATAAAAACACAAAAGTGCTTAGAATAGCTTCAAATCGCATTTGGAGACGTTTTAGACCATTTTGTGATTTTCGAAAAAACTTGTTAACATAAAAACACAAAATTGCTTAGAATAGCTTCAAATCGCATTTGGAGACGTTTTACACCATTTTGTGATTTTCGAAAAAACTTGTTAACATAAAAACACCAAAGTGCTTAGAATAGCTTCAAATCGCATTTGGAGACGTTTTAGACCATTTTGTGATTTTCGAAAAAAGTTGTTAACATAAAAACATCAAAGTGCTTAAAATCACATTAGAAACCGTTTTAGACCATTTTGAGCATTTCGATAAAACTTTTCACACAAAAACATCAAAGAGCACAAAATAGTTTAATATCGTATTTAAAAACGTTTTTGACCATTTTGAGCATTTCGACAAAAATTATTCACACAAAACAGCAAAGTGTACAGAATAGCTTCAAATCGCATTTGGAGACGTTTTAGACCATTTTGTGATTTTCGAAAAAACTTGTTAACATAAAAACACCAAAGTGCTTAGAAAAGCTTCAAATCGCATTTGGAGACATTTTAGACCATTTTGTGATATTCAAAAAAACTCGTTACCATAAAAACACCAAAGTGCTTAGAATTGCTTCAAATCGCATTTGGAGACGTTTTAGACCATTTTGTGATTTTCTAAAAAAGTTGTTAACATAAAAACATCAAAGTGTACAGAATAGCTTCAAATCGCATTTTGAGACATTTTAGACCCTTTTGTGATTTTCGAAAAAACTTGGTTACACAAAAACACCAAAGTGCTTAAAATAGCTTCAAATCGCATTTGGAGACGTTTTAGACCAATTTGTGATTTTCAAAAAAACTTGTTAACATAAAAACACCAAAGTGTTTAGAATAGCTTCAAATCACATTTGGAGACGTTTTAGACCATTTTGTGATTTTCGAAAAAACTTGTTAACATAAAAACACCAAAGTGCTTAGAATACCTTAAAATCGCATTTGGAGACGTTTTATACCACTTTGTGATTTTCGAAAAAACTTGTTAACATAAAAACACCAAAGTGCTTAGAATATCTTCAAATCGCATTTGGAGACGTTGTAGACCATTTTGTGATTTTCGAAAAAACATGTTAACATAAAAACACCAAAGTGCTTAGAATTGCTTCAAATCGCATTTGGAGACGTTTTAGACCATTTTGTGATTTTCTAAAAAAGTTTTTAACATAAAAACATCAAAGTTCTTAAAATCACATTAGAAACCGTTTTAGACCATTTTGAGCATTTCGATAAAACTTTTCACATAAAAACATCAAAGAACACAAAATAGCTTAATATAGTATTTAAAAACGTTTTTGACCATTTTGAGCATTTTGACAAAAATTATTCACACAAAACAGCAAAGTGTACAGAATAGCTTCAAATCGCATTTGGAGACGTTTTAGACCATTTTGTGATTTTCGAAAAAACTTGTAAACATAAAAACACAAAAGTGCTTAGAAAAGCTTCAAATCGCATTTGGAGACATTTTAGACCATTTTGTGATTTTCGAAAAAACTTGTTAACATAAAAACACAAAAGTGCTTAGAATAGCTTCAAATCGCATTTGGAGACGTTTTAGACCATTTTGTGATTTTCGAAAAAACTTGTTAACATAAAAACACCAAATTGCTTAGAATAGCTTCAAATCGCATTTGGAGACGTTTTACACCATTTTGTAATTTTCTAAAAAAGTTGTTAACATAAAAACATCAAAGTGCTTAAAATCACATTAGAAACCGTTTTAGACCATTTTGAGCATTTCGATAAAACTTTTCACACAAAAACATCAAAGAGCACAAAATAGCTTAATATCGTATTTAAAAACGTTTTTGACCATTTTGAGCATTTCGACAAAAATTATTCACACAAAACAGCAAAGTGTACAGAATAGCTTCAAATCGCATTTGGAGACGTTTTAGACCATTTTGTGATTTTCGAAAAAACTTGTTAACATAAAAACACCAAAGTGCTTAGAAAAGCTTCAAATCGCATTTGGAGACATTTTAGACCATTTTGTGATATTCAAAAAAACTCGTTACCATAAAAACACCAAAGTGCTTAGAATTGCTTCAAATCGCATTTGGAGACGTTTTAGACCATTTTGTGATTTTCTAAAAAAGTTGTTAACATAAAAACATCAAAGTGCTTAAAATCACATTAGAAACCGTTTTAGACCATTTTGAGCATTTCGATAAAACTTTTCACACAAAAACATCAAAGAGCACAAAATAGCTTAAAATCGTATTTAAAAACGTTTTTGACCATTTTGAGCATTTCGACAAAAATTATTCACACAAAACAGCAAAGTGCTTAGAATAGCTTCAAATCGCATTTGGAGACGTTTTAGACCATTTTGTGACTTTCGAAAAAACTTGTTAACAAAAAAACATCAAAGTGTACAGAATAGCTTCAAATCGCATTTTGAGACATTTTAGACCCTTTTGTGATTTTCGAAAAAACTTGGTTACACAAAAACACCAAAGTGCTTAAAATAGCTTCAAATCGCATTTGGAGACGTTTTAGACCAATTTGTGATTTTCGAAAAAACTTGTTAACATAAAAACACCAAAGTGTTTAGAATAGCTTCAAATCACATTTGGAGACGTTTTAGACCCCATTTTGTGATTTTCGAAAAAACTTGTTAACATAAAAACACCAAAGTGCTTAAAATCACATTAGAAACCGTTTTAGACCATTTTGAGCATTTCGATAAAACTTTTCACACAAAAACATCAAAGAGCACAAAATAGCTTAATATCGTATTTAAAAACGTTTTTGACCATTTTGAGCATTTCGACAAAAAATATTCTCACAAAACAGCAAAGTGTACAGAATAGCTACAAATCGCATTTGGAGACGTTTTAGACCATTTTGTGATTTTCGAAAAAACTTGTTAACATAAAAAAACACCAAATTGCTTAGAATAGCTTAAAATCGCATTTGGAGACGTTTTACACCATTTTGTGATTTTCGAAAAAACTTGTTAACATAAAAACACCAAATTGCTTAGAATAGCTTCAAATCGCATTTGGAGACGTTTTACACCATTTTGTGATTTTCGAAAAAACTTGTTAACATAAAAACACCAAAGTGCTTAGAATAGCTTCAAATCGCATTTGGGGACGTTTTAGACCATTTTGTGACTTTCGAAAAAACTTGTTAACAAAAAAAACATCAAAGTGTACAGAATAGCTTCAAATCGCATTTTGAGACATTTTAGACCCTTTTGTGATTTTCGAAAAAACTTGGTTACACAAAAACACCAAAGTGCTTAAACTAGCTTCAAATCGCATTTGGAGACGTTTTAGACCAATTTGTGATTTTCGAAAAAACTTGTTAACATAAAAACACCAAAGTGTTTAGAATAGCTTCAAATCACATTTGGAGACGTTTTAGACCATTTTGTGACTTTCGAAAAAACTTGTTAACAAAAAAACATCAAAGTGTACAGATTAGCTTCAAATCGCATTTGGAGACATTTTAGACCATTTTGTGATATTCAAAAAAACTCGTTACCATAAAAACACCAAAGTGCTTAGAATTGCTTCAAATCGCATTTGGAGACGTTTTAGACCATTTTGTGATTTTCTAAAAAAGTTGTTAACATAAAAACATCAAAGTGCTTAAAATCACATTAGAAACCGTTTTAGACCATTTTGAGCATTTCGATAAAACTTTTCACACAAAAACATCAAAGAGCACAAAATAGCTTAATATCGTATTTAAAAACGTTTTTGACCATTTTGAGCATTTCGACAAAAATTATTCACACAAAACAGCAAAGTGTACAGAATAGCTTCAAATCGCATTTGGAGACGTTTTAGACCATTTTGTGATTTTCGAAAAAACTTGTTAACATAAAAACACCAAAGTGCTTAGAATACCTTAAAATCGCATTTGGAGACGTTTTATACCATTTTGTGATTTTCGAAAAAACTTGTTAACATAAAAACACCAAAGTGCTTAGAATTGCTTCAAATCGCATTTGGAGACGTTTTATACCATTTTGTGATTTTCGAAAAAACTTGTTAACATAAAAACACCAAAGTGCTTAGAATTGCTTCAAATCGCATTTGGAGACGTTTTAGACCATTTTGTGATTTTCTAAAAAAGTTGTTAACATAAAAACATCAAAGTGCTTAAAATCACATTAGAAACTGTTTTAGACCATTTTGAGCATTTCGATAAAACTTTTCACACAAAAACATCAAAGAACACAAAATAGCTTAATATAGTATTTAAAAACGTTTTTGACCATTTTGAGCATTTCAACAAAAATTATTCACACAAAACAGCAAAGTGTACAGAATAGCTTCAAATCGCATTTGGAGACGTTTTAGACCATTTTGTGATTTTCGAAAAAACTTGTTAACATAAAAAAACACCAAATTGCTTAGAATAGCTTAAAATCGCATTTGGAGACGTTTTACACCATTTTGTGATTTTCGAAAAAACTTGTTAACATAAAAACACCAAATTGCTTAGAATAGCTTCAAATCGCATTTAGAGACGTTTTACACCATTTTGTGATTTTCGAAAAAACTTGTTAACATAAAAACACCAAAGTGCTTAGAATAGCTTCAAATCGCATTTGGAGACGTTTTAGACCATTTTGTGACTTTCGAAAAAACTTGTTAACAAAAAAAACATCAAAGTGTACAGAATAGCTTCAAATCGCATTTTGAGACATTTTAGACCCTTTTGTGATTTTCGAAAAAACTTGGTTACACAAAAACACCAAAGTGCTTAAACTAGCTTCAAATCGCATTTGGAGACGTTTTAGACCAATTTGTGATTTTCGAAAAAACTTGTTAACATAAAAACACCAAAGTGTTTAGAATAGCTTCAAATCGCATTTGGAGACATTTTAGACCATTTTGTGATATTCAAAAAAATTCGTTACCATAAAAACACCAAAGTGCTTAGAATAGCTTCAAATCGCATTTGGAGACGTTTTACACCATTTTGTGACTTTCGAAAAAACTTGTTAACAAAAAAACATCAAAGTGTACAGAATAGCTTCAAATCGCATTTGGAGACATTTTAGACCATTTTGTGATATTCAAAAAAACTCGTTACCATAAAAACACCAAAGTGCTTAGAATTGCTTCAAATCGCATTTGGAGACGTTTTAGACCATTTTGTGATTTTCTAAAAAAGTTGTTAACATAAAAACATCAAAGTGCTTAAAATCACATTAGAAACCGTTTTAGACCATTTTGAGCATTTCGATAAAACTTTTCACACAAAAACATCAAAGAGCACAAAATAGCTTAATATCGTATTTAAAAACGTTTTTGACCATTTTGAGCATTTCGACAAAAATTATTCACACAAAACAGCAAAGTGTACAGAATAGCTTCAAATCGCATTTGGAGACGTTTTAGACCATTTTGTGATTTTCGAAAAAACTTGTTAACATAAAAACACCAAAGTGCTTAGAATAGCTTCAAATCGCATTTGTAGACGTTTTAGACCATTTTGTGATTTTCGAAAAAACTTGTTAACATAAAAACACCAAAGTGCTTAGAATACCTTAAAATCTCATTTGGAGACGTTTTATACCATTTTGTGATTTTCGAAAAAACTTGTTAACATAAAAACACCAAAGTGCTTAGAATAGCTTCAAATCGCATTTGTAGACGTTTTAGACCATTTTGTGATTTTCTAAAAAAGTTGTTAACATAAAAACATCAAAGTTCTTAAAATCATTTCATTAGAAACCGTTTTAGACCATTTTGAGCATTTCGATAAAACTTTTCACACAAAAACATCAAAGAACACAAAATAGCTTAATATAGTATTTAAAAACGTTTTTGACCATTTTGAGCATTTTGACCAAATTATTCACACAAAACAGCAAAGTGTACAGAATAGCTTCAAATCGCATTTGGAGACGTTTTAGACCATTTTGTGATTTTCGAAAAAACTTGTAAACATAAAAACACCAAAGTGCTTAGAAAATCTTCAAATCGCATTTGGAGACGTTTTATACCATTTTGTAATTTTCGAAAAAACTTGTTAACATAAAAACATCAAAGTGCTTAAAATCACATTAGAAACCGTTTTAGACCATTTTGAGCATTTCGATAAAACTTTTCACACAAAAACATCAAAGAGCACAAAATAGCTTAATATCGTATTTAAAAACGTTTTTGACCATTTTGAGCATTTCGACAAAAATTATTCACACAAAACAGCAAAGTGTACAGAATAGCTTCAAATCGCATTTGGAGACGTTTTAGACCATTTTGTGATTTTCGAAAAAACTTGTTAACATAAAAACACCAAAGTGCTTAGAAAATCTTCAAATCGCATTTGGAGACGTTTTATACCATTTTGTAATTTTCGAAAAAACTTGTTAACATAAAAACACCAAAGTGCTTAGAATAGCTTAAAATCGTATTTGGAGAAGTTTTACACCATTTTGTGATTTTCGAAAAAACTTGTTAACATAAAAACACCAAAGTGCTTAGAATAGCTTCAAATCGCATTTGGAGACGTTTTAGACCATTTTGTGATTTTCGAAAAAACTTGTTAACATAAAAACACCAAAGTGCTTAGAATACCTTAAAATCGCATTTGGAGACATTTTAGACCATTTTGTGATTTTCGAAAAAACTTGTTAACATAAAAACACAAAAGTGCTTAGAATAGCTTCAAATCGCATTTGGAGACGTTTTAGACCATTTTGTGATTTTCGAAAAAACTTGTTAACATAAAAACACGAAATTGCTTAGAATAGCTTCAAATCGCATTTGGAGACGTTTTACACCATTTTGTAATTTTCTAAAAAAGTTGTTAACATAAAAACATCAAAGTGCTTAAAATCACATTAGAAACCGTTTTAGACCATTTTGAGCATTTCGATAAAACTTTTCACACAAAAACATCAAAGAGCACAAAATAGCTTAATATCGTATTTAAAAACGTTTTTGACCATTTTGAGCATTTCGACAAAAATTATTCTCACAAAACAGCAAAGTGTACAGAATAGCTTCAAATCGCATTTGGAGACGTTTTAGACCATTTTGTGATTTTCGAAAAAACTTGTTGACATAAAAACACCAAATTGCTTAGAATAGCTTAAAATCGCATTTGGAGACGTTTTACACCATTTTGTGATTTTCGAAAAAACTTGTTAACATAAAAACACCAAAGTGCTTAGAATAGCTTCAAATCGCATTTGGAGACGTTTTACACCATTTTGTGATTTTCGATAAAACTTGTTAACATAAAAACACCAAAGTGCTTAGAATAGCTTCAAATCGCATTTGGAGACTTTTTAGACCATTTTGTGACTTTCGAAAAAACTTGTTAACAAAAAAACATCAAAGTGTACAGAATAGCTTCAAATCGCATTTTGAGACATTTTAGACCCTTTTGTGATTTTCGAAAAAACTTGGTTACACAAAAAAACCAAAGTGCTTAAAATAGCTTCAAATCGCATTTGGAGACGTTTTAGACCAATTTGTGATTTTCGAAAAAACTTGTTAACATAAAAACACCAAAGTGTTTAGAATAGCTTCAAATCACATTTGGAGACGTTTTAGACCATTTTGTGATTTTCGAAAAAACTTGTTAACATAAAAACACCAAAGTGCTTAGAAAAGCTTCAGATCGCATTTGGAGACATTTTAGACCATTTTGTGATTTTCGAAAAAACTTGTTAACATAAAAACACCAAAGTGCTTAAAATCACATTAGAAACCGTTTTAGACCATTTTGAGCATTTCGATAAAACTTTTCACACAAAAACATCAAAGAGCACAAAATAGCTTAATATCGTATTTAAAAACGTTTTTGACCATTTTGAGCATTTCAACAAAAATTATTCACACAAAACAGCAAAGTGTACCGAATAGCTTCAAATCGCATTTGGAGACGTTTTAGACCATTTTGTGATTTTCGAAAAAACTTGTTAACATAAAAACACCAAAGTGCTTAGAATTGCTTCAAATCGCATTTGGAGACGTTTTAGACCATTTTGTAATTTTCTAAAAAAGTTGTTAACATAAAAACATCAAAGTGCTTAAAATCACATTAGAAACCGTTTTAGACCATTTTGAGCATTTCGAAAAAACTTTTCACACAAAAACATCAAAGAACACAAAATAGCTTAATATAGTATTTAAAAACGTTTTTGACCATTTTGAGCATTTTGACAAAAATTATTCACACAAAACAGCAAAGTGTACAGAATAGCTTCAAATCGCATTTTGAGACATTTTAGACCATTTTGTGATTTTCGAAAAAACTTGTTAACATAAAAACACAAAAGTGCTTAGAATAGCTTCAAATCGCATTTGGAGACGTTTTAGACCATTTTGTGATTTTCGAAAAAACTTGTTAACATAAAAACACAAAATTGCTTAGAATAGCTTCAAATCGCATTTGGAGACGTTTTACACCATTTTGTGATTTTCGAAAAAACTTGTTAACATAAAAACACCAAAGTGCTTAGAATAGCTTCAAATCGCATTTGGAGACGTTTTAGACCATTTTGTGATTTTCGAAAAAAGTTGTTAACATAAAAACATCAAAGTGCTTAAAATCACATTAGAAACCGTTTTAGACCATTTTGAGCATTTCGATAAAACTTTTCACACAAAAACATCAAAGAGCACAAAATAGTTTAATATCGTATTTAAAAACGTTTTTGACCATTTTGAGCATTTCGACAAAAATTATTCACACAAAACAGCAAAGTGTACAGAATAGCTTCAAATCGCATTTGGAGACGTTTTAGACCATTTTGTGATTTTCGAAAAAACTTGTTAACATAAAAACACCAAAGTGCTTAGAAAAGCTTCAAATCGCATTTGGAGACATTTTAGACCATTTTGTGATATTCAAAAAAACTCGTTACCATAAAAACACCAAAGTGCTTAGAATTGCTTCAAATCGCATTTGGAGACGTTTTAGACCATTTTGTGATTTTCTAAAAAAGTTGTTAACATAAAAACATCAAAGTGTACAGAATAGCTTCAAATCGCATTTTGAGACATTTTAGACCCTTTTGTGATTTTCGAAAAAACTTGGTTACACAAAAACACCAAAGTGCTTAAAATAGCTTCAAATCGCATTTGGAGACGTTTTAGACCAATTTGTGATTTTCAAAAAAACTTGTTAACATAAAAACACCAAAGTGTTTAGAATAGCTTCAAATCACATTTGGAGACGTTTTAGACCATTTTGTGATTTTCGAAAAAACTTGTTAACATAAAAACACCAAAGTGCTTAGAATACCTTAAAATCGCATTTGGAGACGTTTTATACCACTTTGTGATTTTCGAAAAAACTTGTTAACATAAAAACACCAAAGTGCTTAGAATATCTTCAAATCGCATTTGGAGACGTTGTAGACCATTTTGTGATTTTCGAAAAAACATGTTAACATAAAAACACCAAAGTGCTTAGAATTGCTTCAAATCGCATTTGGAGACGTTTTAGACCATTTTGTGATTTTCTAAAAAAGTTTTTAACATAAAAACATCAAAGTTCTTAAAATCACATTAGAAACCGTTTTAGACCATTTTGAGCATTTCGATAAAACTTTTCACATAAAAACATCAAAGAACACAAAATAGCTTAATATAGTATTTAAAAACGTTTTTGACCATTTTGAGCATTTTGACAAAAATTATTCACACAAAACAGCAAAGTGTACAGAATAGCTTCAAATCGCATTTGGAGACGTTTTAGACCATTTTGTGATTTTCGAAAAAACTTGTAAACATAAAAACACAAAAGTGCTTAGAAAAGCTTCAAATCGCATTTGGAGACATTTTAGACCATTTTGTGATTTTCGAAAAAACTTGTTAACATAAAAACACAAAAGTGCTTAGAATAGCTTCAAATCGCATTTGGAGACGTTTTAGACCATTTTGTGATTTTCGAAAAAACTTGTTAACATAAAAACACCAAATTGCTTAGAATAGCTTCAAATCGCATTTGGAGACGTTTTACACCATTTTGTAATTTTCTAAAAAAGTTGTTAACATAAAAACATCAAAGTGCTTAAAATCACATTAGAAACCGTTTTAGACCATTTTGAGCATTTCGATAAAACTTTTCACACAAAAACATCAAAGAGCACAAAATAGCTTAATATCGTATTTAAAAACGTTTTTGACCATTTTGAGCATTTCGACAAAAATTATTCACACAAAACAGCAAAGTGTACAGAATAGCTTCAAATCGCATTTGGAGACGTTTTAGACCATTTTGTGATTTTCGAAAAAACTTGTTAACATAAAAACACCAAAGTGCTTAGAAAAGCTTCAAATCGCATTTGGAGACATTTTAGACCATTTTGTGATATTCAAAAAAACTCGTTACCATAAAAACACCAAAGTGCTTAGAATTGCTTCAAATCGCATTTGGAGACGTTTTAGACCATTTTGTGATTTTCTAAAAAAGTTGTTAACATAAAAACATCAAAGTGCTTAAAATCACATTAGAAACCGTTTTAGACCATTTTGAGCATTTCGATAAAACTTTTCACACAAAAACATCAAAGAGCACAAAATAGCTTAAAATCGTATTTAAAAACGTTTTTGACCATTTTGAGCATTTCGACAAAAATTATTCACACAAAACAGCAAAGTGCTTAGAATAGCTTCAAATCGCATTTGGAGACGTTTTAGACCATTTTGTGACTTTCGAAAAAACTTGTTAACAAAAAAACATCAAAGTGTACAGAATAGCTTCAAATCGCATTTTGAGACATTTTAGACCCTTTTGTGATTTTCGAAAAAACTTGGTTACACAAAAACACCAAAGTGCTTAAAATAGCTTCAAATCGCATTTGGAGACGTTTTAGACCAATTTGTGATTTTCGAAAAAACTTGTTAACATAAAAACACCAAAGTGTTTAGAATAGCTTCAAATCACATTTGGAGACGTTTTAGACCCCATTTTGTGATTTTCGAAAAAACTTGTTAACATAAAAACACCAAAGTGCTTAAAATCACATTAGAAACCGTTTTAGACCATTTTGAGCATTTCGATAAAACTTTTCACACAAAAACATCAAAGAGCACAAAATAGCTTAATATCGTATTTAAAAACGTTTTTGACCATTTTGAGCATTTCGACAAAAAATATTCTCACAAAACAGCAAAGTGTACAGAATAGCTACAAATCGCATTTGGAGACGTTTTAGACCATTTTGTGATTTTCGAAAAAACTTGTTAACATAAAAAAACACCAAATTGCTTAGAATAGCTTAAAATCGCATTTGGAGACGTTTTACACCATTTTGTGATTTTCGAAAAAACTTGTTAACATAAAAACACCAAATTGCTTAGAATAGCTTCAAATCGCATTTGGAGACGTTTTACACCATTTTGTGATTTTCGAAAAAACTTGTTAACATAAAAACACCAAAGTGCTTAGAATAGCTTCAAATCGCATTTGGGGACGTTTTAGACCATTTTGTGACTTTCGAAAAAACTTGTTAACAAAAAAAACATCAAAGTGTACAGAATAGCTTCAAATCGCATTTTGAGACATTTTAGACCCTTTTGTGATTTTCGAAAAAACTTGGTTACACAAAAACACCAAAGTGCTTAAACTAGCTTCAAATCGCATTTGGAGACGTTTTAGACCAATTTGTGATTTTCGAAAAAACTTGTTAACATAAAAACACCAAAGTGTTTAGAATAGCTTCAAATCACATTTGGAGACGTTTTAGACCATTTTGTGACTTTCGAAAAAACTTGTTAACAAAAAAACATCAAAGTGTACAGATTAGCTTCAAATCGCATTTGGAGACATTTTAGACCATTTTGTGATATTCAAAAAAACTCGTTACCATAAAAACACCAAAGTGCTTAGAATTGCTTCAAATCGCATTTGGAGACGTTTTAGACCATTTTGTGATTTTCTAAAAAAGTTGTTAACATAAAAACATCAAAGTGCTTAAAATCACATTAGAAACCGTTTTAGACCATTTTGAGCATTTCGATAAAACTTTTCACACAAAAACATCAAAGAGCACAAAATAGCTTAATATCGTATTTAAAAACGTTTTTGACCATTTTGAGCATTTCGACAAAAATTATTCACACAAAACAGCAAAGTGTACAGAATAGCTTCAAATCGCATTTGGAGACGTTTTAGACCATTTTGTGATTTTCGAAAAAACTTGTTAACATAAAAACACCAAAGTGCTTAGAATACCTTAAAATCGCATTTGGAGACGTTTTATACCATTTTGTGATTTTCGAAAAAACTTGTTAACATAAAAACACCAAAGTGCTTAGAATTGCTTCAAATCGCATTTGGAGACGTTTTATACCATTTTGTGATTTTCGAAAAAACTTGTTAACATAAAAACACCAAAGTGCTTAGAATTGCTTCAAATCGCATTTGGAGACGTTTTAGACCATTTTGTGATTTTCTAAAAAAGTTGTTAACATAAAAACATCAAAGTGCTTAAAATCACATTAGAAACTGTTTTAGACCATTTTGAGCATTTCGATAAAACTTTTCACACAAAAACATCAAAGAACACAAAATAGCTTAATATAGTATTTAAAAACGTTTTTGACCATTTTGAGCATTTCAACAAAAATTATTCACACAAAACAGCAAAGTGTACAGAATAGCTTCAAATCGCATTTGGAGACGTTTTAGACCATTTTGTGATTTTCGAAAAAACTTGTTAACATAAAAAAACACCAAATTGCTTAGAATAGCTTAAAATCGCATTTGGAGACGTTTTACACCATTTTGTGATTTTCGAAAAAACTTGTTAACATAAAAACACCAAATTGCTTAGAATAGCTTCAAATCGCATTTAGAGACGTTTTACACCATTTTGTGATTTTCGAAAAAACTTGTTAACATAAAAACACCAAAGTGCTTAGAATAGCTTCAAATCGCATTTGGAGACGTTTTAGACCATTTTGTGACTTTCGAAAAAACTTGTTAACAAAAAAAACATCAAAGTGTACAGAATAGCTTCAAATCGCATTTTGAGACATTTTAGACCCTTTTGTGATTTTCGAAAAAACTTGGTTACACAAAAACACCAAAGTGCTTAAACTAGCTTCAAATCGCATTTGGAGACGTTTTAGACCAATTTGTGATTTTCGAAAAAACTTGTTAACATAAAAACACCAAAGTGTTTAGAATAGCTTCAAATCGCATTTGGAGACATTTTAGACCATTTTGTGATATTCAAAAAAATTCGTTACCATAAAAACACCAAAGTGCTTAGAATAGCTTCAAATCGCATTTGGAGACGTTTTACACCATTTTGTGACTTTCGAAAAAACTTGTTAACAAAAAAACATCAAAGTGTACAGAATAGCTTCAAATCGCATTTGGAGACATTTTAGACCATTTTGTGATATTCAAAAAAACTCGTTACCATAAAAACACCAAAGTGCTTAGAATTGCTTCAAATCGCATTTGGAGACGTTTTAGACCATTTTGTGATTTTCTAAAAAAGTTGTTAACATAAAAACATCAAAGTGCTTAAAATCACATTAGAAACCGTTTTAGACCATTTTGAGCATTTCGATAAAACTTTTCACACAAAAACATCAAAGAGCACAAAATAGCTTAATATCGTATTTAAAAACGTTTTTGACCATTTTGAGCATTTCGACAAAAATTATTCACACAAAACAGCAAAGTGTACAGAATAGCTTCAAATCGCATTTGGAGACGTTTTAGACCATTTTGTGATTTTCGAAAAAACTTGTTAACATAAAAACACCAAAGTGCTTAGAATAGCTTCAAATCGCATTTGTAGACGTTTTAGACCATTTTGTGATTTTCGAAAAAACTTGTTAACATAAAAACACCAAAGTGCTTAGAATACCTTAAAATCTCATTTGGAGACGTTTTATACCATTTTGTGATTTTCGAAAAAACTTGTTAACATAAAAACACCAAAGTGCTTAGAATAGCTTCAAATCGCATTTGTAGACGTTTTAGACCATTTTGTGATTTTCTAAAAAAGTTGTTAACATAAAAACATCAAAGTTCTTAAAATCATTTCATTAGAAACCGTTTTAGACCATTTTGAGCATTTCGATAAAACTTTTCACACAAAAACATCAAAGAACACAAAATAGCTTAATATAGTATTTAAAAACGTTTTTGACCATTTTGAGCATTTTGACCAAATTATTCACACAAAACAGCAAAGTGTACAGAATAGCTTCAAATCGCATTTGGAGACGTTTTAGACCATTTTGTGATTTTCGAAAAAACTTGTAAACATAAAAACACCAAAGTGCTTAGAAAATCTTCAAATCGCATTTGGAGACGTTTTATACCATTTTGTAATTTTCGAAAAAACTTGTTAACATAAAAACATCAAAGTGCTTAAAATCACATTAGAAACCGTTTTAGACCATTTTGAGCATTTCGATAAAACTTTTCACACAAAAACATCAAAGAGCACAAAATAGCTTAATATCGTATTTAAAAACGTTTTTGACCATTTTGAGCATTTCGACAAAAATTATTCACACAAAACAGCAAAGTGTACAGAATAGCTTCAAATCGCATTTGGAGACGTTTTAGACCATTTTGTGATTTTCGAAAAAACTTGTTAACATAAAAACACCAAAGTGCTTAGAAAATCTTCAAATCGCATTTGGAGACGTTTTATACCATTTTGTAATTTTCGAAAAAACTTGTTAACATAAAAACACCAAAGTGCTTAGAATAGCTTAAAATCGTATTTGGAGAAGTTTTACACCATTTTGTGATTTTCGAAAAAACTTGTTAACATAAAAACACCAAAGTGCTTAGAATAGCTTCAAATCGCATTTGGAGACGTTTTAGACCATTTTGTGATTTTCGAAAAAACTTGTTAACATAAAAACACCAAAGTGCTTAGAATACCTTAAAATCGCATTTGGAGACATTTTAGACCATTTTGTGATTTTCGAAAAAACTTGTTAACATAAAAACACAAAAGTGCTTAGAATAGCTTCAAATCGCATTTGGAGACGTTTTAGACCATTTTGTGATTTTCGAAAAAACTTGTTAACATAAAAACACGAAATTGCTTAGAATAGCTTCAAATCGCATTTGGAGACGTTTTACACCATTTTGTAATTTTCTAAAAAAGTTGTTAACATAAAAACATCAAAGTGCTTAAAATCACATTAGAAACCGTTTTAGACCATTTTGAGCATTTCGATAAAACTTTTCACACAAAAACATCAAAGAGCACAAAATAGCTTAATATCGTATTTAAAAACGTTTTTGACCATTTTGAGCATTTCGACAAAAATTATTCTCACAAAACAGCAAAGTGTACAGAATAGCTTCAAATCGCATTTGGAGACGTTTTAGACCATTTTGTGATTTTCGAAAAAACTTGTTGACATAAAAACACCAAATTGCTTAGAATAGCTTAAAATCGCATTTGGAGACGTTTTACACCATTTTGTGATTTTCGAAAAAACTTGTTAACATAAAAACACCAAAGTGCTTAGAATAGCTTCAAATCGCATTTGGAGACGTTTTACACCATTTTGTGATTTTCGATAAAACTTGTTAACATAAAAACACCAAAGTGCTTAGAATAGCTTCAAATCGCATTTGGAGACTTTTTAGACCATTTTGTGACTTTCGAAAAAACTTGTTAACAAAAAAACATCAAAGTGTACAGAATAGCTTCAAATCGCATTTTGAGACATTTTAGACCCTTTTGTGATTTTCGAAAAAACTTGGTTACACAAAAACACCAAAGTGCTTAAAATAGCTTCAAATCGCATTTGGAGACGTTTTAGACCAATTTGTGATTTTCGAAAAAACATGTTAACATAAAAACACCAAAGTGTTTAGAATAGCTTCAAATCACATTTGGAGACGTTTTAGACCATTTTGTGATTTTCGAAAAAACTTGTTAACATAAAAACACCAAAGTGCTTAAAATCACATTAGAAACCGTTTTAGACCATTTTGAGCATTTCGATAAAACTTTTCACACAAAAACATCAAAGAGCACAAAATAGCTTAATATCGTATTTAAAAACGTTTTTGACCATTTTGAGCATTTCAACAAAAATTATTCACACAAAACAGCAAAGTGTACAGAATAGCTTCAAATCGCATTTGGAGACGTTTTAGACCATTTTGTGATTTTCGAAAAAACTTGTTAACATAAAAACACCAAAGTGCTTAGAATTGCTTCAAATCGCATTTGGAGACGTTTTAGACCATTTTGTAATTTTCTAAAAAAGTTGTTAACATAAAAACATCAAAGTGCTTAAAATCACATTAGAAACCGTTTTAGACCATTTTGAGCATTTCGAAAAAACTTTTCACACAAAAACATCAAAGAACACAAAATAGCTTAATATAGTATTTAAAAACGTTTTTGACCATTTTGAGCATTTTGACAAAAATTATTCACACAAAACAGCAAAGTGTACAGAATAGCTTCAAATCGCATTTTGAGACATTTTAGACCATTTTGTGATTTTCGAAAAAACTTGTTAACATAAAAACACAAAAGTGCTTAGAATAGCTTCAAATCGCATTTGGAGACGTTTTAGACCATTTTGTGATTTTCGAAAAAACTTGTTAACATAAAAACACAAAATTGCTTAGAATAGCTTCAAATCGCATTTGGAGACGTTTTACACCATTTTGTGATTTTCGAAAAAACTTGTTAACATAAAAACACCAAAGTGCTTAGAATAGCTTCAAATCGCATTTGGAGACGTTTTAGACCATTTTGTGATTTTCGAAAAAACTTGTTAACATAAAAACACCAAAGTGCTTAGAATAGCTTCAAATCGTATTTGGAGCCGTTTTAGACCATTTTGTGATTTTCGAAAAAACTTGTAAACATAAAAACACCAAAGTGCTTAGAAAAGCTTCAAATCGCATTTGGAGACGTTTTAGACCATTTTGTGATATTCAAAAAAACTCGTTACCATAAAAACACCAAAGTGCTTAGAATTGCTTCAAATCGCATTTGGAGACGTTTTAGACCATTTTGTGATTTTCTAAAAAAGTTGTTAACATAAAAACATCAAAGTGCTTAAAATCACATTAGAAACCGTTTTAGACCATTTTGAGCATTTCGATAAAACTTTTCACACAAAAACATCAAAGAGCACAAAATAGCTTAATATCGTATTTAAAAACGTTTTTGACCATTTTGAGCATTTCGACAAAAAATTATTCACACAAAACAGCAAAGTGTACAGAATAGCTTCAAATCGCATTTGGAGACGTTTTAGACCATTTTGTGATTTTCGAAAAAACTTGTTAACATAAAAACACAAAAGTGCTTAGAATAGCTTCAAATCGCATTTGGAGACGTTTTAGACCATTTTGTGATTTTCGAAAAAACTTGTTAACATAAAAACACGAAATTGCTTAGAATAGCTTCAAATCGCATTTGGAGACGTTTTACACCATTTTGTAATTTTCTAAAAAAGTTGTTAACATAAAAACATCAAAGTGCTTAAAATCACATTAGAAACCGTTTTAGACCATTTTGAGCATTTCGATAAAACTTTTCACACAAAAACATCAAAGAGCACAAAATAGCTTAATATCGTATTTAAAAACGTTTTTGACCATTTTGAGCATTTCGACAAAAATTATTCTCACAAAACAGCAAAGTGTACAGAATAGCTTCAAATCGCATTTGGAGACGTTTTAGACCATTTTGTGATTTTCGAAAAAACTTGTTAACATAAAAACACCAAATTGCTTAGAATAGCTTAAAATCGCATTTGGAGACGTTTTACACCATTTTGTGATTTTCGAAAAAACTTGTTAACATAAAAACACCAAAGTGCTTAGAATAGCTTCAAATCGCATTTGGAGACGTTTTACACCATTTTGTGATTTTCGATAAAACTTGTTAACATAAAAACACCAAAGTGCTTAGAATAGCTTCAAATCGCATTTGGAGACTTTTTAGACCATTTTGTGACTTTCGAAAAAACTTGTTAACAAAAAAACATCAAAGTGTACAGAATAGCTTCAAATCGCATTTTGAGACATTTTAGACCCTTTTGTGATTTTCGAAAAAACTTGGTTACACAAAAAAACCAAAGTGCTTAAAATAGCTTCAAATCGCATTTGGAGACGTTTTAGACCAATTTGTGATTTTCGAAAAAACTTGTTAACATAAAAACACCAAAGTGTTTAGAATAGCTTCAAATCACATTTGGAGACGTTTTAGACCATTTTGTGATTTTCGAAAAAACTTGTTAACATAAAAACACCAAAGTGCTTAGAAAAGCTTCAGATCGCATTTGGAGACATTTTAGACCATTTTGTGATTTTCGAAAAAACTTGTTAACATAAAAACACCAAAGTGCTTAAAATCACATTAGAAACCGTTTTAGACCATTTTGAGCATTTCGATAAAACTTTTCACACAAAAACATCAAAGAGCACAAAATAGCTTAATATAGTATTTAAAAACGTTTTTGACCATTTTGAGCATTTTGACAAAAATTATTCACACAAAACAGCAAAGTGTACAGAATAGCTTCAAATCGCATTTTGAGACATTTTAGACCATTTTGTGATTTTCGAAAAAACTTGTTAACATAAAAACACAAAAGTGCTTAGAATAGCTTCAAATCGCATTTGGAGACGTTTTAGACCATTTTGTGATTTTCGAAAAAACTTGTTAACATAAAAACACAAAATTGCTTAGAATAGCTTCAAATCGCATTTGGAGACGTTTTACACCATTTTGTGATTTTCGAAAAAACTTGTTAACATAAAAACACCAAAGTGCTTAGAATAGCTTCAAATCGCATTTGGAGACGTTTTAGACCATTTTGTGATTTTCGAAAAAACTTGTTAACATAAAAACACCAAAGTGCTTAGAATAGCTTCAAATCGTATTTGGAGCCGTTTTAGACCATTTTGTGATTTTCGAAAAAACTTGTAAACATAAAAACACCAAAGTGCTTAGAAAAGCTTCAAATCGCATTTGGAGACGTTTTAGACCATTTTGTGATATTCAAAAAAACTCGTTACCATAAAAACACCAAAGTGCTTAGAATTGCTTCAAATCGCATTTGGAGACGTTTTAGACCATTTTGTGATTTTCTAAAAAAGTTGTTAACATAAAAACATCAAAGTGCTTAAAATCACATTAGAAACCGTTTTAGACCATTTTGAGCATTTCGATAAAACTTTTCACACAAAAACATCAAAGAGCACAAAATAGCTTAATATCGTATTTAAAAACGTTTTTGACCATTTTGAGCATTTCGACAAAAATTATTCACACAAAACAGCAAAGTGTACAGAATAGCTTCAAATCGCATTTGGAGACGTTTTAGACCATTTTGTGATTTTCGAAAAAACTTGTTAACATAAAAACACCAAAGTGCTTAGAAAAGCTTCAAATCGCATTTGGAGACATTTTAGACCATTTTGTGATATTCAAAAAAACTCGTTACCATAAAAACACCAAAGTGCTTAGAATTGCTTCAAATCGCATTTGGAGACGTTTTAGACCATTTTGTGATTTTCTAAAAAAGTTGTTAACATAAAAACTTCAAAGTGTACAGAATAGCTTCAAATCGCATTTTGAGACATTTTAGACCCTTTTGTGATTTTCGAAAAAACTTGGTTACACAAAAACACCAAAGTGCTTAAAATAGCTTCAAATCGCATTTGGAGACGTTTTAGACCAATTTGTGATTTTCGAAAAAACTTGTTAACATAAAAACACCAAAGTGTTTAGAATAGCTTCAAATCACATTTGGAGACGTTTTAGACCATTTTGTGATTTTCGAAAAAACTTGTTAACATAAAAACACCAAAGTGCTTAGAATACCTTAAAATCGCATTTGGAGACGTTTTATACCACTTTGTGATTTTCGAAAAAACTTGTTAACATAAAAACACCAAAGTGCTTAGAATATCTTCAAATCGCATTTGGAGACGTTGTAGACCATTTTGTGATTTTCGAAAAAATGTGTTAACATAAAAACACCAAAGTGCTTAGAATTGCTTCAAATCGCATTTGGAGACGTTTTAGACCATTTTGTGATTTTCTAAAAAAGTTTTTAACATAAAAACATCAAAGTTCTTAAAATCACATTAGAAACCGTTTTAGACCATTTTGAGCATTTCGATAAAACTTTTCACATAAAAACATCAAAGAACACAAAATAGCTTAATATAGTATTTAAAAACGTTTTTGACCATTTTGAGCAGTTTGACAAAAATTATTCACACAAAACAGCAAAGTGTACAGAATAGCTTCAAATCGCATTTGGAGACGTTTTAGACCATTTTGTGATTTTCGAAAAAACTTGTAAACATAAAAACACAAAAGTGCTTAGAAAAGCTTCAAATCGCATTTGGAGACATTTTAGACCATTTTGTGATTTTCGAAAAAACTTGTTAACATAAAAACACAAAAGTGCTTAGAATAGCTTCAAATCGCATTTGGAGACGTTTTAGACCATTTTGTGATTTTCGAAAAAACTTGTTAACATAAAAACACCAAATTGCTTAGAATAGCTTCAAATCGCATTTGGAGACGTTTTACACCATTTTGTAATTTTCTAAAAAAGTTGTTAACATAAAAACATCAAAGTGCTTAAAATCACATTAGAAACCGTTTTAGACCATTTTGAGCATTTCGATAAAACTTTTCACACAAAAACATCAAGAGCACAAAATAGCTTAATATAGTATTTAAAAACGTTTTTGACCATTTTGAGCATTTTGACAAAAATTATTCACACAAAACAGCAAAGTGTACAGAATAGCTTCAAATCGCATTTGGAGACGTTTTAGACCATTTTGTGATTTTCGAAATAACTCGTTACCATAAAAACACCAAAGTGCTTAGAAAAGCTTCAAATCGCATTTGGAGACATTTTAGACCATTTTGTGATATTCAAAAAAACTCGTTACCATAAAAACACCAAAGTGCTTAGAATTGCTTCAAATCGCATTTGGAGACGTTTTAGACCATTTTGTGATTTTCTAAAAAAGTTGTTAACATAAAAACATCAAAGTGCTTAAAATCACATTAGAAACCGTTTTAGACCATTTTGAGCATTTCGATAAAACTTTTCACACAAAAACATCAAAGAGCACAAAATAGCTTAAAATCGTATTTAAAAACGTTTTTGACCATTTTGAGCATTTCGACAAAAATTATTCACACAAAACAGCAAAGTGCTTAGAATAGCTTCAAATCGCATTTGGAGACGTTTTAGACCATTTTGTGACTTTCGAAAAAACTTGTTAACAAAAAAACATCAAAGTGTACAGAATAGCTTCAAATCGCATTTTGAGACATTTTAGACCCTTTTGTGATTTTCGAAAAAACTTGGTTACACAAAAACACCAAAGTGCTTAAAATAGCTTCAAAATCGCATTTGGAGACGTTTTAGACCAATTTGTGATTTTCGAAAAAACTTGTTAACATAAAAACACCAAAGTGTTTAGAATAGCTTCAAATCACATTTGGAGACGTTTTAGACCCCATTTTGTGATTTTCGAAAAAACTTGTTAACATAAAAACACCAAAGTGCTTAAAATCACATTAGAAACCGTTTTAGACCATTTTGAGCATTTCGATAAAACTTTTCACACAAAAACATCAAAGAGCACAAAATAGCTTAATATCGTATTTAAAAACGGTTTTTGACCATTTTGAGCATTTCGACAAAAAATATTCTCAAAACAGCAAAGTGTACAGAATAGCTACAAATCGCATTTGGAGACGTTTTAGACCATTTTGTGATTTTCGAAAAAACTTGTTAACATAAAAAAACACCAAATTGCTTAGAATAGCTTAAAATCGCATTTGGAGACGTTTTACACCATTTTGTGATTTTCGAAAAAACTTGTTAACATAAAAACACCAAATTGCTTAGAATAGCTTCAAATCGCATTTGGAGACGTTTTACACCATTTTGTGATTTTCGAAAAAACTTGTTAACATAAAAACACCAAAGTGCTTAGAATAGCTTCAAATCGCATTTGGGGACGTTTTAGACCATTTTGTGACTTTCGAAAAAACTTGTTAACAAAAAAAACATCAAAGTGTACAGAATAGCTTCAAATCGCATTTTGAGACATTTTAGACCCTTTTGTGATTTTCGAAAAAACTTGGTTACACAAAAACACCAAAGTGCTTAAACTAGCTTCAAATCGCATTTGGAGACGTTTTAGACCAATTTGTGATTTTCGAAAAAACTTGTTAACATAAAAACACCAAAGTGTTTAGAATAGCTTCAAATCACATTTGGAGACGTTTTAGACCATTTTGTGACTTTCGAAAAAACTTGTTAACAAAAAAACATCAAAGTGTACAGATTAGCTTCAAATCGCATTTGGAGACATTTTAGACCATTTTGTGATATTCAAAAAAACTCGTTACCATAAAAACACCAAAGTGCTTAGAATTGCTTCAAATCGCATTTGGAGACGTTTTAGACCATTTTGTGATTTTCTAAAAAAGTTGTTAACATAAAAACATCAAAGTGCTTAAAATCACATTAGAAACCGTTTTAGACCATTTTGAGCATTTCGATAAAACTTTTCACACAAAAACATCAAAGAGCACAAAATAGCTTAATATCGTATTTAAAAACGTTTTTGACCATTTTGAGCATTTCGACAAAAATTATTCACACAAAACAGCAAAGTGTACAGAATAGCTTCAAATCGCATTTGGAGACGTTTTAGACCATTTTGTGATTTTCGAAAAAACTTGTTAACATAAAAACACCAAAGTGCTTAGAATACCTTAAAATCGCATTTGGAGACGTTTTATACCATTTTGTGATTTTCGAAAAAACTTGTTAACATAAAAACACCAAAGTGCTTAGAATTGCTTCAAATCGCATTTGGAGACGTTTTATACCATTTTGTGATTTTCGAAAAAACTTGTTAACATAAAAACACCAAAGTGCTTAGAATTGCTTCAAATCGCATTTGGAGACGTTTTAGACCATTTTGTGATTTTCTAAAAAAGTTGTTAACATAAAAACATCAAAGTGCTTAAAATCACATTAGAAACTGTTTTAGACCATTTTGAGCATTTCGATAAAACTTTTCACACAAAAACATCAAAGAACACAAAATAGCTTAATATAGTATTTAAAAACGTTTTTGACCATTTTGAGCATTTCAACAAAAATTATTCACACAAAACAGCAAAGTGTACAGAATAGCTTCAAATCGCATTTGGAGACGTTTTAGACCATTTTGTGATTTTCGAAAAAACTTGTTAACATAAAAAAACACCAAATTGCTTAGAATAGCTTAAAATCGCATTTGGAGACGTTTTACACCATTTTGTGATTTTCGAAAAAACTTGTTAACATAAAAACACCAAATTGCTTAGAATAGCTTCAAATCGCATTTAGAGACGTTTTACACCATTTTGTGATTTTCGAAAAAACTTGTTAACATAAAAACACCAAAGTGCTTAGAATAGCTTCAAATCGCATTTGGAGACGTTTTAGACCATTTTGTGACTTTCGAAAAAACTTGTTAACAAAAAAAACATCAAAGTGTACAGAATAGCTTCAAATCGCATTTTGAGACATTTTAGACCCTTTTGTGATTTTCGAAAAAACTTGGTTACACAAAAACACCAAAGTGCTTAAACTAGCTTCAAATCGCATTTGGAGACGTTTTAGACCAATTTGTGATTTTCGAAAAAACTTGTTAACATAAAAACACCAAAGTGTTTAGAATAGCTTCAAATCGCATTTGGAGACATTTTAGACCATTTTGTGATATTCAAAAAAATTCGTTACCATAAAAACACCAAAGTGCTTAGAATAGCTTCAAATCGCATTTGGAGACGTTTTACACCATTTTGTGACTTTCGAAAAAACTTGTTAACAAAAAAACATCAAAGTGTACAGAATAGCTTCAAATCGCATTTGGAGACATTTTAGACCATTTTGTGATATTCAAAAAAACTCGTTACCATAAAAACACCAAAGTGCTTAGAATTGCTTCAAATCGCATTTGGAGACGTTTTAGACCATTTTGTGATTTTCTAAAAAAGTTGTTAACATAAAAACATCAAAGTGCTTAAAATCACATTAGAAACCGTTTTAGACCATTTTGAGCATTTCGATAAAACTTTTCACACAAAAACATCAAAGAGCACAAAATAGCTTAATATCGTATTTAAAAACGTTTTTGACCATTTTGAGCATTTCGACAAAAATTATTCACACAAAACAGCAAAGTGTACAGAATAGCTTCAAATCGCATTTGGAGACGTTTTAGACCATTTTGTGATTTTCGAAAAAACTTGTTAACATAAAAACACCAAAGTGCTTAGAATAGCTTCAAATCGCATTTGTAGACGTTTTAGACCATTTTGTGATTTTCGAAAAAACTTGTTAACATAAAAACACCAAAGTGCTTAGAATACCTTAAAATCTCATTTGGAGACGTTTTATACCATTTTGTGATTTTCGAAAAAACTTGTTAACATAAAAACACCAAAGTGCTTAGAATAGCTTCAAATCGCATTTGTAGACGTTTTAGACCATTTTGTGATTTTCTAAAAAAGTTGTTAACATAAAAACATCAAAGTTCTTAAAATCATTTCATTAGAAACCGTTTTAGACCATTTTGAGCATTTCGATAAAACTTTTCACACAAAAACATCAAAGAACACAAAATAGCTTAATATAGTATTTAAAAACGTTTTTGACCATTTTGAGCATTTTGACCAAATTATTCACACAAAACAGCAAAGTGTACAGAATAGCTTCAAATCGCATTTGGAGACGTTTTAGACCATTTTGTGATTTTCGAAAAAACTTGTAAACATAAAAACACCAAAGTGCTTAGAAAATCTTCAAATCGCATTTGGAGACGTTTTATACCATTTTGTAATTTTCGAAAAAACTTGTTAACATAAAAACATCAAAGTGCTTAAAATCACATTAGAAACCGTTTTAGACCATTTTGAGCATTTCGATAAAACTTTTCACACAAAAACATCAAAGAGCACAAAATAGCTTAATATCGTATTTAAAAACGTTTTTGACCATTTTGAGCATTTCGACAAAAATTATTCACACAAAACAGCAAAGTGTACAGAATAGCTTCAAATCGCATTTGGAGACGTTTTAGACCATTTTGTGATTTTCGAAAAAACTTGTTAACATAAAAACACCAAAGTGCTTAGAAAATCTTCAAATCGCATTTGGAGACGTTTTATACCATTTTGTAATTTTCGAAAAAACTTGTTAACATAAAAACACCAAAGTGCTTAGAATAGCTTAAAATCGTATTTGGAGAAGTTTTACACCATTTTGTGATTTTCGAAAAAACTTGTTAACATAAAAACACCAAAGTGCTTAGAATAGCTTCAAATCGCATTTGGAGACGTTTTAGACCATTTTGTGATTTTCGAAAAAACTTGTTAACATAAAAACACCAAAGTGCTTAGAATACCTTAAAATCGCATTTGGAGACATTTTAGACCATTTTGTGATTTTCGAAAAAACTTGTTAACATAAAAACACAAAAGTGCTTAGAATAGCTTCAAATCGCATTTGGAGACGTTTTAGACCATTTTGTGATTTTCGAAAAAACTTGTTAACATAAAAACACGAAATTGCTTAGAATAGCTTCAAATCGCATTTGGAGACGTTTTACACCATTTTGTAATTTTCTAAAAAAGTTGTTAACATAAAAACATCAAAGTGCTTAAAATCACATTAGAAACCGTTTTAGACCATTTTGAGCATTTCGATAAAACTTTTCACACAAAAACATCAAAGAGCACAAAATAGCTTAATATCGTATTTAAAAACGTTTTTGACCATTTTGAGCATTTCGACAAAAATTATTCTCACAAAACAGCAAAGTGTACAGAATAGCTTCAAATCGCATTTGGAGACGTTTTAGACCATTTTGTGATTTTCGAAAAAACTTGTTGACATAAAAACACCAAATTGCTTAGAATAGCTTAAAATCGCATTTGGAGACGTTTTACACCATTTTGTGATTTTCGAAAAAACTTGTTAACATAAAAACACCAAAGTGCTTAGAATAGCTTCAAATCGCATTTGGAGACGTTTTACACCATTTTGTGATTTTCGATAAAACTTGTTAACATAAAAACACCAAAGTGCTTAGAATAGCTTCAAATCGCATTTGGAGACTTTTTAGACCATTTTGTGACTTTCGAAAAAACTTGTTAACAAAAAAACATCAAAGTGTACAGAATAGCTTCAAATCGCATTTTGAGACATTTTAGACCCTTTTGTGATTTTCGAAAAAACTTGGTTACACAAAAACACCAAAGTGCTTAAAATAGCTTCAAATCGCATTTGGAGACGTTTTAGACCAATTTGTGATTTTCGAAAAAACATGTTAACATAAAAACACCAAAGTGTTTAGAATAGCTTCAAATCACATTTGGAGACGTTTTAGACCATTTTGTGATTTTCGAAAAAACTTGTTAACATAAAAACACCAAAGTGCTTAAAATCACATTAGAAACCGTTTTAGACCATTTTGAGCATTTCGATAAAACTTTTCACACAAAAACATCAAAGAGCACAAAATAGCTTAATATCGTATTTAAAAACGTTTTTGACCATTTTGAGCATTTCAACAAAAATTATTCACACAAAACAGCAAAGTGTACAGAATAGCTTCAAATCGCATTTGGAGACGTTTTAGACCATTTTGTGATTTTCGAAAAAACTTGTTAACATAAAAACACCAAAGTGCTTAGAATTGCTTCAAATCGCATTTGGAGACGTTTTAGACCATTTTGTAATTTTCTAAAAAAGTTGTTAACATAAAAACATCAAAGTGCTTAAAATCACATTAGAAACCGTTTTAGACCATTTTGAGCATTTCGAAAAAACTTTTCACACAAAAACATCAAAGAACACAAAATAGCTTAATATAGTATTTAAAAACGTTTTTGACCATTTTGAGCATTTTGACAAAAATTATTCACACAAAACAGCAAAGTGTACAGAATAGCTTCAAATCGCATTTTGAGACATTTTAGACCATTTTGTGATTTTCGAAAAAACTTGTTAACATAAAAACACAAAAGTGCTTAGAATAGCTTCAAATCGCATTTGGAGACGTTTTAGACCATTTTGTGATTTTCGAAAAAACTTGTTAACATAAAAACACAAAATTGCTTAGAATAGCTTCAAATCGCATTTGGAGACGTTTTACACCATTTTGTGATTTTCGAAAAAACTTGTTAACATAAAAACACCAAAGTGCTTAGAATAGCTTCAAATCGCATTTGGAGACGTTTTAGACCATTTTGTGATTTTCGAAAAAACTTGTTAACATAAAAACACCAAAGTGCTTAGAATAGCTTCAAATCGTATTTGGAGCCGTTTTAGACCATTTTGTGATTTTCGAAAAAACTTGTAAACATAAAAACACCAAAGTGCTTAGAAAAGCTTCAAATCGCATTTGGAGACGTTTTAGACCATTTTGTGATATTCAAAAAAACTCGTTACCATAAAAACACCAAAGTGCTTAGAATTGCTTCAAATCGCATTTGGAGACGTTTTAGACCATTTTGTGATTTTCTAAAAAAGTTGTTAACATAAAAACATCAAAGTGCTTAAAATCACATTAGAAACCGTTTTAGACCATTTTGAGCATTTCGATAAAACTTTTCACACAAAAACATCAAAGAGCACAAAATAGCTTAATATCGTATTTAAAAACGTTTTTGACCATTTTGAGCATTTCGACAAAAAATTATTCACACAAAACAGCAAAGTGTACAGAATAGCTTCAAATCGCATTTGGAGACGTTTTAGACCATTTTGTGATTTTCGAAAAAACTTGTTAACATAAAAACACAAAAGTGCTTAGAATAGCTTCAAATCGCATTTGGAGACGTTTTAGACCATTTTGTGATTTTCGAAAAAACTTGTTAACATAAAAACACGAAATTGCTTAGAATAGCTTCAAATCGCATTTGGAGACGTTTTACACCATTTTGTAATTTTCTAAAAAAGTTGTTAACATAAAAACATCAAAGTGCTTAAAATCACATTAGAAACCGTTTTAGACCATTTTGAGCATTTCGATAAAACTTTTCACACAAAAACATCAAAGAGCACAAAATAGCTTAATATCGTATTTAAAAACGTTTTTGACCATTTTGAGCATTTCGACAAAAATTATTCTCACAAAACAGCAAAGTGTACAGAATAGCTTCAAATCGCATTTGGAGACGTTTTAGACCATTTTGTGATTTTCGAAAAAACTTGTTAACATAAAAACACCAAATTGCTTAGAATAGCTTAAAATCGCATTTGGAGACGTTTTACACCATTTTGTGATTTTCGAAAAAACTTGTTAACATAAAAACACCAAAGTGCTTAGAATAGCTTCAAATCGCATTTGGAGACGTTTTACACCATTTTGTGATTTTCGATAAAACTTGTTAACATAAAAACACCAAAGTGCTTAGAATAGCTTCAAATCGCATTTGGAGACTTTTTAGACCATTTTGTGACTTTCGAAAAAACTTGTTAACAAAAAAACATCAAAGTGTACAGAATAGCTTCAAATCGCATTTTGAGACATTTTAGACCCTTTTGTGATTTTCGAAAAAACTTGGTTACACAAAAAAACCAAAGTGCTTAAAATAGCTTCAAATCGCATTTGGAGACGTTTTAGACCAATTTGTGATTTTCGAAAAAACTTGTTAACATAAAAACACCAAAGTGTTTAGAATAGCTTCAAATCACATTTGGAGACGTTTTAGACCATTTTGTGATTTTCGAAAAAACTTGTTAACATAAAAACACCAAAGTGCTTAGAAAAGCTTCAGATCGCATTTGGAGACATTTTAGACCATTTTGTGATTTTCGAAAAAACTTGTTAACATAAAAACACCAAAGTGCTTAAAATCACATTAGAAACCGTTTTAGACCATTTTGAGCATTTCGATAAAACTTTTCACACAAAAACATCAAAGAGCACAAAATAGCTTAATATAGTATTTAAAAACGTTTTTGACCATTTTGAGCATTTTGACAAAAATTATTCACACAAAACAGCAAAGTGTACAGAATAGCTTCAAATCGCATTTTGAGACATTTTAGACCATTTTGTGATTTTCGAAAAAACTTGTTAACATAAAAACACAAAAGTGCTTAGAATAGCTTCAAATCGCATTTGGAGACGTTTTAGACCATTTTGTGATTTTCGAAAAAACTTGTTAACATAAAAACACAAAATTGCTTAGAATAGCTTCAAATCGCATTTGGAGACGTTTTACACCATTTTGTGATTTTCGAAAAAACTTGTTAACATAAAAACACCAAAGTGCTTAGAATAGCTTCAAATCGCATTTGGAGACGTTTTAGACCATTTTGTGATTTTCGAAAAAACTTGTTAACATAAAAACACCAAAGTGCTTAGAATAGCTTCAAATCGTATTTGGAGCCGTTTTAGACCATTTTGTGATTTTCGAAAAAACTTGTAAACATAAAAACACCAAAGTGCTTAGAAAAGCTTCAAATCGCATTTGGAGACGTTTTAGACCATTTTGTGATATTCAAAAAAACTCGTTACCATAAAAACACCAAAGTGCTTAGAATTGCTTCAAATCGCATTTGGAGACGTTTTAGACCATTTTGTGATTTTCTAAAAAAGTTGTTAACATAAAAACATCAAAGTGCTTAAAATCACATTAGAAACCGTTTTAGACCATTTTGAGCATTTCGATAAAACTTTTCACACAAAAACATCAAAGAGCACAAAATAGCTTAATATCGTATTTAAAAACGTTTTTGACCATTTTGAGCATTTCGACAAAAATTATTCACACAAAACAGCAAAGTGTACAGAATAGCTTCAAATCGCATTTGGAGACGTTTTAGACCATTTTGTGATTTTCGAAAAAACTTGTTAACATAAAAACACCAAAGTGCTTAGAAAAGCTTCAAATCGCATTTGGAGACATTTTAGACCATTTTGTGATATTCAAAAAAACTCGTTACCATAAAAACACCAAAGTGCTTAGAATTGCTTCAAATCGCATTTGGAGACGTTTTAGACCATTTTGTGATTTTCTAAAAAAGTTGTTAACATAAAAACTTCAAAGTGTACAGAATAGCTTCAAATCGCATTTTGAGACATTTTAGACCCTTTTGTGATTTTCGAAAAAACTTGGTTACACAAAAACACCAAAGTGCTTAAAATAGCTTCAAATCGCATTTGGAGACGTTTTAGACCAATTTGTGATTTTCGAAAAAACTTGTTAACATAAAAACACCAAAGTGTTTAGAATAGCTTCAAATCACATTTGGAGACGTTTTAGACCATTTTGTGATTTTCGAAAAAACTTGTTAACATAAAAACACCAAAGTGCTTAGAATACCTTAAAATCGCATTTGGAGACGTTTTATACCACTTTGTGATTTTCGAAAAAACTTGTTAACATAAAAACACCAAAGTGCTTAGAATATCTTCAAATCGCATTTGGAGACGTTGTAGACCATTTTGTGATTTTCGAAAAAATGTGTTAACATAAAAACACCAAAGTGCTTAGAATTGCTTCAAATCGCATTTGGAGACGTTTTAGACCATTTTGTGATTTTCTAAAAAAGTTTTTAACATAAAAACATCAAAGTTCTTAAAATCACATTAGAAACCGTTTTAGACCATTTTGAGCATTTCGATAAAACTTTTCACATAAAAACATCAAAGAACACAAAATAGCTTAATATAGTATTTAAAAACGTTTTTGACCATTTTGAGCAGTTTGACAAAAATTATTCACACAAAACAGCAAAGTGTACAGAATAGCTTCAAATCGCATTTGGAGACGTTTTAGACCATTTTGTGATTTTCGAAAAAACTTGTAAACATAAAAACACAAAAGTGCTTAGAAAAGCTTCAAATCGCATTTGGAGACATTTTAGACCATTTTGTGATTTTCGAAAAAACTTGTTAACATAAAAACACAAAAGTGCTTAGAATAGCTTCAAATCGCATTTGGAGACGTTTTAGACCATTTTGTGATTTTCGAAAAAACTTGTTAACATAAAAACACCAAATTGCTTAGAATAGCTTCAAATCGCATTTGGAGACGTTTTACACCATTTTGTAATTTTCTAAAAAAGTTGTTAACATAAAAACATCAAAGTGCTTAAAATCACATTAGAAACCGTTTTAGACCATTTTGAGCATTTCGATAAAACTTTTCACACAAAAACATCAAAGAGCACAAAATAGCTTAATATAGTATTTAAAAACGTTTTTGACCATTTTGAGCATTTTGACAAAAATTATTCACACAAAACAGCAAAGTGTACAGAATAGCTTCAAATCGCATTTGGAGACGTTTTAGACCATTTTGTGATTTTCGAAATAACTCGTTACCATAAAAACACCAAAGTGCTTAGAAAAGCTTCAAATCGCATTTGGAGACATTTTAGACCATTTTGTGATATTCAAAAAAACTCGTTACCATAAAAACACCAAAGTGCTTAGAATTGCTTCAAATCGCATTTGGAGACGTTTTAGACCATTTTGTGATTTTCTAAAAAAGTTGTTAACATAAAAACATCAAAGTGCTTAAAATCACATTAGAAACCGTTTTAGACCATTTTGAGCATTTCGATAAAACTTTTCACACAAAAACATAAAAGAGCACAAAATAGCTTAATATCGTATTTAAAAACGTTTTTGACCATTTTGAGCATTTCGACAAAAATTATTCACACAAAACAGCAAAGTGTACAGAATAGCTTCAAATCGCATTTGGAGACGTTTTAGACCATTTTGTGATTTTCGAAAAAACTTGTTAACATAAAAACACCAAAGTGCTTAGAAAAGCTTCAAATCGCATTTGGAGACATTTTAGACCATTTTGTGATATTCAAAAAAACTCGTTACCATAAAAACACCAAAGTGCTTAGAATTGCTTCAAATCGCATTTGGAGACGTTTTAGACCATTTTGTGATTTTCTAAAAAAGTTGTTAACATAAAAACATCAAAGTGCTTAAAATCACATTAGAAACCGTTTTAGACCATTTTGAGCATTTCGATAAAACTTTTCACACAAAAACATCAAAGAGCACAAAATAGCTTAATATCGTATTTAAAAACGTTTTTGACCATTTTGAGCATTTCGACAAAAATTATTCACACAAAACAGCAAAGTGCTTAGAATACCTTAAAATCGCATTTGGAGACGTTTTATACCATTTTGTGATTTTCGAAAAAACTTGTTAACATAAAAACACCAAAGTGCTTAGAATAGCTTCAAATCGCATTTGTAGACGTTTTAGACCATTTTGTGATTTTCGAAAAAACTTGTTAACATAAAAACACCAAAGTGCTTAGAATACCTTAAAATCTCATTTGGAGACGTTTTATACCATTTTGTGATTTTCGAAAAAACTTGTTAACATAAAAACACCAAAGTGCTTAGAATAGCTTCAAATCGCATTTGTAGACGTTTTAGACCATTTTGTGATTTTCTAAAAAAGTTGTTAACATAAAAACATCAAAGTTCTTAAAATCATTTCATTAGAAACCGTTTTAGACCATTTTGAGCATTTCGATAAAACTTTTCACACAAAAACATCAAAGAACACAAAATAGCTTAATATAGTATTTAAAAACGTTTTTGACCATTTTGAGCATTTTGACAAAATTATTCACACAAAACAGCAAAGTGTACAGAATAGCTTCAAATCGCATTTGGAGACGTTTTAGACCATTTTGTGATTTTCGAAAAAACTTGTAAACATAAAAACACCAAAGTGCTTAGAAAATCTTCAAATCGCATTTGGAGACGTTTTATACCATTTTGTAATTTTCGAAAAAACTTGTTAACATAAAAACATCAAAGTGCTTAAAATCACATTAGAAACCGTTTTAGACCATTTTGAGCATTTCGATAAAACTTTTCACACAAAAACATCAAAGAGCACAAAATAGCTTAATATCGTATTTAAAAACGTTTTTGACCATTTTGAGCATTTCGACAAAAATTATTCACACAAAACAGCAAAGTGTACAGAATAGCTTCAAATCGCATTTGGAGACGTTTTAGACCATTTTGTGATTTTCGAAAAAACTTGTTAACATAAAAACACCAAAGTGCTTAGAAAATCTTCAAATCGCATTTGGAGACGTTTTATACCATTTTGTAATTTTCGAAAAAACTTGTTAACATAAAAACACCAAAGTGCTTAGAATAGCTTAAAATCGTATTTGGAGAAGTTTTACACCATTTTGTGATTTTCGAAAAAACTTGTTAACATAAAAACACCAAAGTGCTTAGAATAGCTTCAAATCGCATTTGGAGACGTTTTAGACCATTTTGTGATTTTCGAAAAAACTTGTTAACATAAAAACACCAAAGTGCTTAGAATACCTTAAAATCGCATTTGGAGACATTTTAGACCATTTTGTGATTTTCGAAAAAACTTGTTAACATAAAAACACAAAAGTGCTTAGAATAGCTTCAAATCGCATTTGGAGACGTTTTAGACCATTTTGTGATTTTCGAAAAAACTTGTTAACATAAAAACACGAAATTGCTTAGAATAGCTTCAAATCGCATTTGGAGACGTTTTACACCATTTTGTAATTTTCTAAAAAAGTTGTTAACATAAAAACATCAAAGTGCTTAAAATCACATTAGAAACCGTTTTAGACCATTTTGAGCATTTCGATAAAACTTTTCACACAAAAACATCAAAGAGCACAAAATAGCTTAATATCGTATTTAAAAACGTTTTTGACCATTTTGAGCATTTCGACAAAAATTATTCTCACAAAACAGCAAAGTGTACAGAATAGCTTCAAATCGCATTTGGAGACGTTTTAGACCATTTTGTGATTTTCGAAAAAACTTGTTGACATAAAAACACCAAATTGCTTAGAATAGCTTAAAATCGCATTTGGAGACGTTTAACACCATTTTGTGATTTTCGAAAAAACTTGTTAACATAAAAACACCAAAGTGCTTAGAATAGCTTCAAATCGCATTTGGAGACGTTTTACACCATTTTGTGATTTTCGATAAAACTTGTTAACATAAAAACACCAAAGTGCTTAGAATAGCTTCAAATCGCATTTGGAGACTTTTTAGACCATTTTGTGACTTTCGAAAAAACTTGTTAACAAAAAAACATCAAAGTGTACAGAATAGCTTCAAATCGCATTTTGAGACATTTTAGACCCTTTTGTGATTTTCGAAAAAACTTGGTTACACAAAAACACCAAAGTGCTTAAAATAGCTTCAAATCGCATTTGGAGACGTTTTAGACCAATTTGTGATTTTCGAAAAAACATGTTAACATAAAAACACCAAAGTGTTTAGAATAGCTTCAAATCACATTTGGAGACGTTTTAGACCATTTTGTGATTTTCGAAAAAACTTGTTAACATAAAAACACCAAAGTGCTTAAAATCACATTAGAAACCGTTTTAGACCATTTTGAGCATTTCGATAAAACTTTTCACACAAAAACATCAAAGAGCACAAAATAGCTTAATATCGTATTTAAAAACGTTTTTGACCATTTTGAGCATTTCAACAAAAATTATTCACACAAAACAGCAAAGTGTACAGAATAGCTTCAAATCGCATTTGGAGACGTTTTAGACCATTTTGTGATTTTCGAAAAAACTTGTTAACATAAAAACACCAAAGTGCTTAGAATTGCTTCAAATCGCATTTGGAGACGTTTTAGACCATTTTGTAATTTTCTAAAAAAGTTGTTAACATAAAAACATCAAAGTGCTTAAAATCACATTAGAAACCGTTTTAGACCATTTTGAGCATTTCGAAAAAACTTTTCACACAAAAACATCAAAGAACACAAAATAGCTTAATATAGTATTTAAAAACGTTTTTGACCATTTTGAGCATTTTGACAAAAATTATTCACACAAAACAGCAAAGTGTACAGAATAGCTTCAAATCGCATTTTGAGACATTTTAGACCATTTTGTGATTTTCGAAAAAACTTGTTAACATAAAAACACAAAAGTGCTTAGAATAGCTTCAAATCGCATTTGGAGACGTTTTAGACCATTTTGTGATTTTCGAAAAAACTTGTTAACATAAAAACACAAAATTGCTTAGAATAGCTTCAAATCGCATTTGGAGACGTTTTACACCATTTTGTGATTTTCGAAAAAACTTGTTAACATAAAAACACCAAAGTGCTTAGAATAGCTTCAAATCGCATTTGGAGACGTTTTAGACCATTTTGTGATTTTCGAAAAAACTTGTTAACATAAAAACACCAAAGTGCTTAGAATAGCTTCAAATCGTATTTGGAGCCGTTTTAGACCATTTTGTGATTTTCGAAAAAACTTGTAAACATAAAAACACCAAAGTGCTTAGAAAAGCTTCAAATCGCATTTGGAGACGTTTTAGACCATTTTGTGATATTCAAAAAAACTCGTTACCATAAAAACACCAAAGTGCTTAGAATTGCTTCAAATCGCATTTGGAGACGTTTTAGACCATTTTGTGATTTTCTAAAAAAGTTGTTAACATAAAAACATCAAAGTGCTTAAAATCACATTAGAAACCGTTTTAGACCATTTTGAGCATTTCGATAAAACTTTTCACACAAAAACATCAAAGAGCACAAAATAGCTTAATATCGTATTTAAAAACGTTTTTGACCATTTTGAGCATTTCGACAAAAATTATTCTCACAAAACAGCAAAGTGTACAGAATAGCTTCAAATCGCATTTGGAGACGTTTTAGACCATTTTGTGATTTTCGAAAAAACTTGTTGACATAAAAACACCAAATTGCTTAGAATAGCTTAAAATCGCATTTGGAGACGTTTTACACCATTTTGTGATTTTCGAAAAAACTTGTTAACATAAAAACACCAAAGTGCTTAGAATAGCTTCAAATCGCATTTGGAGACGTTTTACACCATTTTGTGATTTTCGATAAAACTTGTTAACATAAAAACACCAAAGTGCTTAGAATAGCTTCAAATCGCATTTGGAGACTTTTTAGACCATTTTGTGACTTTCGAAAAAACTTGTTAACAAAAAAACATCAAAGTGTACAGAATAGCTTCAAATCGCATTTTGAGACATTTTAGACCCTTTTGTGATTTTCGAAAAAACTTGGTTACACAAAAACACCAAAGTGCTTAAAATAGCTTCAAATCGCATTTGGAGACGTTTTAGACCAATTTGTGATTTTCGAAAAAACATGTTAACATAAAAACACCAAAGTGTTTAGAATAGCTTCAAATCACATTTGGAGACGTTTTAGACCATTTTGTGATTTTCGAAAAAACTTGTTAACATAAAAACACCAAAGTGCTTAAAATCACATTAGAAACCGTTTTAGACCATTTTGAGCATTTCGATAAAACTTTTCACACAAAAACATCAAAGAGCACAAAATAGCTTAATATCGTATTTAAAAACGTTTTTGACCATTTTGAGCATTTCAACAAAAATTATTCACACAAAACAGCAAAGTGTACAGAATAGCTTCAAATCGCATTTGGAGACGTTTTAGACCATTTTGTGATTTTCGAAAAAACTTGTTAACATAAAAACACCAAAGTGCTTAGAATTGCTTCAAATCGCATTTGGAGACGTTTTAGACCATTTTGTAATTTTCTAAAAAAGTTGTTAACATAAAAACATCAAAGTGCTTAAAATCACATTAGAAACCGTTTTAGACCATTTTGAGCATTTCGAAAAAACTTTTCACACAAAAACATCAAAGAACACAAAATAGCTTAATATAGTATTTAAAAACGTTTTTGACCATTTTGAGCATTTTGACAAAAATTATTCACACAAAACAGCAAAGTGTACAGAATAGCTTCAAATCGCATTTTGAGACATTTTAGACCATTTTGTGATTTTCGAAAAAACTTGTTAACATAAAAACACAAAAGTGCTTAGAATAGCTTCAAATCGCATTTGGAGACGTTTTAGACCATTTTGTGATTTTCGAAAAAACTTGTTAACATAAAAACACAAAATTGCTTAGAATAGCTTCAAATCGCATTTGGAGACGTTTTACACCATTTTGTGATTTTCGAAAAAACTTGTTAACATAAAAACACCAAAGTGCTTAGAATAGCTTCAAATCGCATTTGGAGACGTTTTAGACCATTTTGTGATTTTCGAAAAAACTTGTTAACATAAAAACACCAAAGTGCTTAGAATAGCTTCAAATCGTATTTGGAGCCGTTTTAGACCATTTTGTGATTTTCGAAAAAACTTGTAAACATAAAAACACCAAAGTGCTTAGAAAAGCTTCAAATCGCATTTGGAGACGTTTTAGACCATTTTGTGATATTCAAAAAAACTCGTTACCATAAAAACACCAAAGTGCTTAGAATTGCTTCAAATCGCATTTGGAGACGTTTTAGACCATTTTGTGATTTTCTAAAAAAGTTGTTAACATAAAAACATCAAAGTGCTTAAAATCACATTAGAAACCGTTTTAGACCATTTTGAGCATTTCGATAAAACTTTTCACACAAAAACATCAAAGAGCACAAAATAGCTTAATATCGTATTTAAAAACGTTTTTGACCATTTTGAGCATTTCGACAAAAAATTATTCACACAAAACAGCAAAGTGTACAGAATAGCTTCAAATCGCATTTGGAGACGTTTTAGACCATTTTGTGATTTTCGAAAAAACTTGTTAACATAAAAACACAAAAGTGCTTAGAATAGCTTCAAATCGCATTTGGAGACGTTTTAGACCATTTTGTGATTTTCGAAAAAACTTGTTAACATAAAAACACGAAATTGCTTAGAATAGCTTCAAATCGCATTTGGAGACGTTTTACACCATTTTGTAATTTTCTAAAAAAGTTGTTAACATAAAAACATCAAAGTGCTTAAAATCACATTAGAAACCGTTTTAGACCATTTTGAGCATTTCGATAAAACTTTTCACACAAAAACATCAAAGAGCACAAAATAGCTTAATATCGTATTTAAAAACGTTTTTGACCATTTTGAGCATTTCGACAAAAATTATTCTCACAAAACAGCAAAGTGTACAGAATAGCTTCAAATCGCATTTGGAGACGTTTTAGACCATTTTGTGATTTTCGAAAAAACTTGTTAACATAAAAACACCAAATTGCTTAGAATAGCTTAAAATCGCATTTGGAGACGTTTTACACCATTTTGTGATTTTCGAAAAAACTTGTTAACATAAAAACACCAAAGTGCTTAGAATAGCTTCAAATCGCATTTGGAGACGTTTTACACCATTTTGTGATTTTCGATAAAACTTGTTAACATAAAAACACCAAAGTGCTTAGAATAGCTTCAAATCGCATTTGGAGACTTTTTAGACCATTTTGTGACTTTCGAAAAAACTTGTTAACAAAAAAACATCAAAGTGTACAGAATAGCTTCAAATCGCATTTTGAGACATTTTAGACCCTTTTGTGATTTTCGAAAAAACTTGGTTACACAAAAAAACCAAAGTGCTTAAAATAGCTTCAAATCGCATTTGGAGACGTTTTAGACCAATTTGTGATTTTCGAAAAAACTTGTTAACATAAAAACACCAAAGTGTTTAGAATAGCTTCAAATCACATTTGGAGACGTTTTAGACCATTTTGTGATTTTCGAAAAAACTTGTTAACATAAAAACACCAAAGTGCTTAGAAAAGCTTCAGATCGCATTTGGAGACATTTTAGACCATTTTGTGATTTTCGAAAAAACTTGTTAACATAAAAACACCAAAGTGCTTAAAATCACATTAGAAACCGTTTTAGACCATTTTGAGCATTTCGATAAAACTTTTCACACAAAAACATCAAAGAGCACAAAATAGCTTAATATAGTATTTAAAAACGTTTTTGACCATTTTGAGCATTTTGACAAAAATTATTCACACAAAACAGCAAAGTGTACAGAATAGCTTCAAATCGCATTTTGAGACATTTTAGACCATTTTGTGATTTTCGAAAAAACTTGTTAACATAAAAACACAAAAGTGCTTAGAATAGCTTCAAATCGCATTTGGAGACGTTTTAGACCATTTTGTGATTTTCGAAAAAACTTGTTAACATAAAAACACAAAATTGCTTAGAATAGCTTCAAATCGCATTTGGAGACGTTTTACACCATTTTGTGATTTTCGAAAAAACTTGTTAACATAAAAACACCAAAGTGCTTAGAATAGCTTCAAATCGCATTTGGAGACGTTTTAGACCATTTTGTGATTTTCGAAAAAACTTGTTAACATAAAAACACCAAAGTGCTTAGAATAGCTTCAAATCGTATTTGGAGCCGTTTTAGACCATTTTGTGATTTTCGAAAAAACTTGTAAACATAAAAACACCAAAGTGCTTAGAAAAGCTTCAAATCGCATTTGGAGACGTTTTAGACCATTTTGTGATATTCAAAAAAACTCGTTACCATAAAAACACCAAAGTGCTTAGAATTGCTTCAAATCGCATTTGGAGACGTTTTAGACCATTTTGTGATTTTCTAAAAAAGTTGTTAACATAAAAACATCAAAGTGCTTAAAATCACATTAGAAACCGTTTTAGACCATTTTGAGCATTTCGATAAAACTTTTCACACAAAAACATCAAAGAGCACAAAATAGCTTAATATCGTATTTAAAAACGTTTTTGACCATTTTGAGCATTTCGACAAAAATTATTCACACAAAACAGCAAAGTGTACAGAATAGCTTCAAATCGCATTTGGAGACGTTTTAGACCATTTTGTGATTTTCGAAAAAACTTGTTAACATAAAAACACCAAAGTGCTTAGAAAAGCTTCAAATCGCATTTGGAGACATTTTAGACCATTTTGTGATATTCAAAAAAACTCGTTACCATAAAAACACCAAAGTGCTTAGAATTGCTTCAAATCGCATTTGGAGACGTTTTAGACCATTTTGTGATTTTCTAAAAAAGTTGTTAACATAAAAACTTCAAAGTGTACAGAATAGCTTCAAATCGCATTTTGAGACATTTTAGACCCTTTTGTGATTTTCGAAAAAACTTGGTTACACAAAAACACCAAAGTGCTTAAAATAGCTTCAAATCGCATTTGGAGACGTTTTAGACCAATTTGTGATTTTCGAAAAAACTTGTTAACATAAAAACACCAAAGTGTTTAGAATAGCTTCAAATCACATTTGGAGACGTTTTAGACCATTTTGTGATTTTCGAAAAAACTTGTTAACATAAAAACACCAAAGTGCTTAGAATACCTTAAAATCGCATTTGGAGACGTTTTATACCACTTTGTGATTTTCGAAAAAACTTGTTAACATAAAAACACCAAAGTGCTTAGAATATCTTCAAATCGCATTTGGAGACGTTGTAGACCATTTTGTGATTTTCGAAAAAACGTGTTAACATAAAAACACCAAAGTGCTTAGAATTGCTTCAAATCGCATTTGGAGACGTTTTAGACCATTTTGTGATTTTCTAAAAAAGTTTTTAACATAAAAACATCAAAGTTCTTAAAATCACATTAGAAACCGTTTTAGACCATTTTGAGCATTTCGATAAAACTTTTCACATAAAAACATCAAAGAACACAAAATAGCTTAATATAGTATTTAAAAACGTTTTTGACCATTTTGAGCAGTTTGACAAAAATTATTCACACAAAACAGCAAAGTGTACAGAATAGCTTCAAATCGCATTTGGAGACGTTTTAGACCATTTTGTGATTTTCGAAAAAACTTGTAAACATAAAAACACAAAAGTGCTTAGAAAAGCTTCAAATCGCATTTGGAGACATTTTAGACCATTTTGTGATTTTCGAAAAAACTTGTTAACATAAAAACACAAAAGTGCTTAGAATAGCTTCAAATCGCATTTGGAGACGTTTTAGACCATTTTGTGATTTTCGAAAAAACTTGTTAACATAAAAACACCAAATTGCTTAGAATAGCTTCAAATCGCATTTGGAGACGTTTTACACCATTTTGTAATTTTCTAAAAAAGTTGTTAACATAAAAACATCAAAGTGCTTAAAATCACATTAGAAACCGTTTTAGACCATTTTGAGCATTTCGATAAAACTTTTCACACAAAAACATCAAAGAGCACAAAATAGCTTAATATAGTATTTAAAAACGTTTTTGACCATTTTGAGCATTTTGACAAAAATTATTCACACAAAACAGCAAAGTGTACAGAATAGCTTCAAATCGCATTTGGAGACGTTTTAGACCATTTTGTGATTTTCGAAATAACTCGTTACCATAAAAACACCAAAGTGCTTAGAAAAGCTTCAAATCGCATTTGGAGACATTTTAGACCATTTTGTGATATTCAAAAAAACTCGTTACCATAAAAACACCAAAGTGCTTAGAATTGCTTCAAATCGCATTTGGAGACGTTTTAGACCATTTTGTGATTTTCTAAAAAAGTTGTTAACATAAAAACATCAAAGTGCTTAAAATCACATTAGAAACCGTTTTAGACCATTTTGAGCATTTCGATAAAACTTTTCACACAAAAACATAAAAGAGCACAAAATAGCTTAATATCGTATTTAAAAACGTTTTTGACCATTTTGAGCATTTCGACAAAAATTATTCACACAAAACAGCAAAGTGTACAGAATAGCTTCAAATCGCATTTGGAGACGTTTTAGACCATTTTGTGATTTTCGAAAAAACTTGTTAACATAAAAACACCAAAGTGCTTAGAAAAGCTTCAAATCGCATTTGGAGACATTTTAGACCATTTTGTGATATTCAAAAAAACTCGTTACCATAAAAACACCAAAGTGCTTAGAATTGCTTCAAATCGCATTTGGAGACGTTTTAGACCATTTTGTGATTTTCTAAAAAAGTTGTTAACATAAAAACATCAAAGTGCTTAAAATCACATTAGAAACCGTTTTAGACCATTTTGAGCATTTCGATAAAACTTTTCACACAAAAACATCAAAGAGCACAAAATAGCTTAATATCGTATTTAAAAACGTTTTTGACCATTTTGAGCATTTCGACAAAAATTATTCACACAAAACAGCAAAGTGCTTAGAATACCTTAAAATCGCATTTGGAGACGTTTTATACCATTTTGTGATTTTCGAAAAAACTTGTTAACATAAAAACACCAAAGTGCTTAGAATAGCTTCAAATCGCATTTGTAGACGTTTTAGACCATTTTGTGATTTTCGAAAAAACTTGTTAACATAAAAACACCAAAGTGCTTAGAATACCTTAAAATCTCATTTGGAGAGGTTTTATACCATTTTGTGATTTTCGAAAAAACTTGTTAACATAAAAACACCAAAGTGCTTAGAATAGCTTCAAATCGCATTTGTAGACGTTTTAGACCATTTTGTGATTTTCTAAAAAAGTTGTTAACATAAAAACATCAAAGTTCTTAAAATCATTTCATTAGAAACCGTTTTAGACCATTTTGAGCATTTCGATAAAACTTTTCACACAAAAACATCAAAGAACACAAAATAGCTTAATATAGTATTTAAAAACGTTTTTGACCATTTTGAGCATTTTGACAAAATTATTCACACAAAACAGCAAAGTGTACAGAATAGCTTCAAATCGCATTTGGAGACGTTTTAGACCATTTTGTGATTTTCGAAAAAACTTGTAAACATAAAAACACCAAAGTGCTTAGAAAATCTTCAAATCGCATTTGGAGACGTTTTATACCATTTTGTAATTTTCGAAAAAACTTGTTAACATAAAAACATCAAAGTGCTTAAAATCACATTAGAAACCGTTTTAGACCATTTTGAGCATTTCGATAAAACTTTTCACACAAAAACATCAAAGAGCACAAAATAGCTTAATATCGTATTTAAAAACGTTTTTGACCATTTTGAGCATTTCGACAAAAATTATTCACACAAAACAGCAAAGTGTACAGAATAGCTTCAAATCGCATTTGGAGACGTTTTAGACCATTTTGTGATTTTCGAAAAAACTTGTTAACATAAAAACACCAAAGTGCTTAGAAAATCTTCAAATCGCATTTGGAGACGTTTTATACCATTTTGTAATTTTCGAAAAAACTTGTTAACATAAAAACACCAAAGTGCTTAGAATAGCTTAAAATCGTATTTGGAGAAGTTTTACACCATTTTGTGATTTTCGAAAAAACTTGTTAACATAAAAACACCAAAGTGCTTAGAATAGCTTCAAATCGCATTTGGAGACGTTTTAGACCATTTTGTGATTTTCGAAAAAACTTGTTAACATAAAAACACCAAAGTGCTTAGAATACCTTAAAATCGCATTTGGAGACATTTTAGACCATTTTGTGATTTTCGAAAAAACTTGTTAACATAAAAACACAAAAGTGCTTAGAATAGCTTCAAATCGCATTTGGAGACGTTTTAGACCATTTTGTGATTTTCGAAAAAACTTGTTAACATAAAAACACGAAATTGCTTAGAATAGCTTCAAATCGCATTTGGAGACGTTTTACACCATTTTGTAATTTTCTAAAAAAGTTGTTAACATAAAAACATCAAAGTGCTTAAAATCACATTAGAAACCGTTTTAGACCATTTTGAGCATTTCGATAAAACTTTTCACACAAAAACATCAAAGAGCACAAAATAGCTTAATATCGTATTTAAAAACGTTTTTGACCATTTTGAGCATTTCGACAAAAATTATTCTCACAAAACAGCAAAGTGTACAGAATAGCTTCAAATCGCATTTGGAGACGTTTTAGACCATTTTGTGATTTTCGAAAAAACTTGTTGACATAAAAACACCAAATTGCTTAGAATAGCTTAAAATCGCATTTGGAGACGTTTTACACCATTTTGTGATTTTCGAAAAAACTTGTTAACATAAAAACACCAAAGTGCTTAGAATAGCTTCAAATCGCATTTGGAGACGTTTTACACCATTTTGTGATTTTCGATAAAACTTGTTAACATAAAAACACCAAAGTGCTTAGAATAGCTTCAAATCGCATTTGGAGACTTTTTAGACCATTTTGTGACTTTCGAAAAAACTTGTTAACAAAAAAACATCAAAGTGTACAGAATAGCTTCAAATCGCATTTTGAGACATTTTAGACCCTTTTGTGATTTTCGAAAAAACTTGGTTACACAAAAACACCAAAGTGCTTAAAATAGCTTCAAATCGCATTTGGAGACGTTTTAGACCAATTTGTGATTTTCGAAAAAACATGTTAACATAAAAACACCAAAGTGTTTAGAATAGCTTCAAATCACATTTGGAGACGTTTTAGACCATTTTGTGATTTTCGAAAAAACTTGTTAACATAAAAACACCAAAGTGCTTAAAATCACATTAGAAACCGTTTTAGACCATTTTGAGCATTTCGATAAAACTTTTCACACAAAAACATCAAAGAGCACAAAATAGCTTAATATCGTATTTAAAAACGTTTTTGACCATTTTGAGCATTTCAACAAAAATTATTCACACAAAACAGCAAAGTGTACAGAATAGCTTCAAATCGCATTTGGAGACGTTTTAGACCATTTTGTGATTTTCGAAAAAACTTGTTAACATAAAAACACCAAAGTGCTTAGAATTGCTTCAAATCGCATTTGGAGACGTTTTAGACCATTTTGTAATTTTCTAAAAAAGTTGTTAACATAAAAACATCAAAGTGCTTAAAATCACATTAGAAACCGTTTTAGACCATTTTGAGCATTTCGAAAAAACTTTTCACACAAAAACATCAAAGAACACAAAATAGCTTAATATAGTATTTAAAAACGTTTTTGACCATTTTGAGCATTTTGACAAAAATTATTCACACAAAACAGCAAAGTGTACAGAATAGCTTCAAATCGCATTTTGAGACATTTTAGACCATTTTGTGATTTTCGAAAAAACTTGTTAACATAAAAACACAAAAGTGCTTAGAATAGCTTCAAATCGCATTTGGAGACGTTTTAGACCATTTTGTGATTTTCGAAAAAACTTGTTAACATAAAAACACAAAATTGCTTAGAATAGCTTCAAATCGCATTTGGAGACGTTTTACACCATTTTGTGATTTTCGAAAAAACTTGTTAACATAAAAACACCAAAGTGCTTAGAATAGCTTCAAATCGCATTTGGAGACGTTTTAGACCATTTTGTGATTTTCGAAAAAACTTGTTAACATAAAAACACCAAAGTGCTTAGAATAGCTTCAAATCGTATTTGGAGCCGTTTTAGACCATTTTGTGATTTTCGAAAAAACTTGTAAACATAAAAACACCAAAGTGCTTAGAAAAGCTTCAAATCGCATTTGGAGACGTTTTAGACCATTTTGTGATATTCAAAAAAACTCGTTACCATAAAAACACCAAAGTGCTTAGAATTGCTTCAAATCGCATTTGGAGACGTTTTAGACCATTTTGTGATTTTCTAAAAAAGTTGTTAACATAAAAACATCAAAGTGCTTAAAATCACATTAGAAACCGTTTTAGACCATTTTGAGCATTTCGATAAAACTTTTCACACAAAAACATCAAAGAGCACAAAATAGCTTAATATCGTATTTAAAAACGTTTTTGACCATTTTGAGCATTTCGACAAAAAATTATTCACACAAAACAGCAAAGTGTACAGAATAGCTTCAAATCGCATTTGGAGACGTTTTAGACCATTTTGTGATTTTCGAAAAAACTTGTTAACATAAAAACACAAAAGTGCTTAGAATAGCTTCAAATCGCATTTGGAGACGTTTTAGACCATTTTGTGATTTTCGAAAAAACTTGTTAACATAAAAACACGAAATTGCTTAGAATAGCTTCAAATCGCATTTGGAGACGTTTTACACCATTTTGTAATTTTCTAAAAAAGTTGTTAACATAAAAACATCAAAGTGCTTAAAATCACATTAGAAACCGTTTTAGACCATTTTGAGCATTTCGATAAAACTTTTCACACAAAAACATCAAAGAGCACAAAATAGCTTAATATCGTATTTAAAAACGTTTTTGACCATTTTGAGCATTTCGACAAAAATTATTCTCACAAAACAGCAAAGTGTACAGAATAGCTTCAAATCGCATTTGGAGACGTTTTAGACCATTTTGTGATTTTCGAAAAAACTTGTTAACATAAAAACACCAAATTGCTTAGAATAGCTTAAAATCGCATTTGGAGACGTTTTACACCATTTTGTGATTTTCGAAAAAACTTGTTAACATAAAAACACCAAAGTGCTTAGAATAGCTTCAAATCGCATTTGGAGACGTTTTACACCATTTTGTGATTTTCGATAAAACTTGTTAACATAAAAACACCAAAGTGCTTAGAATAGCTTCAAATCGCATTTGGAGACTTTTTAGACCATTTTGTGACTTTCGAAAAAACTTGTTAACAAAAAAACATCAAAGTGTACAGAATAGCTTCAAATCGCATTTTGAGACATTTTAGACCCTTTTGTGATTTTCGAAAAAACTTGGTTACACAAAAAAACCAAAGTGCTTAAAATAGCTTCAAATCGCATTTGGAGACGTTTTAGACCAATTTGTGATTTTCGAAAAAACTTGTTAACATAAAAACACCAAAGTGTTTAGAATAGCTTCAAATCACATTTGGAGACGTTTTAGACCATTTTGTGATTTTCGAAAAAACTTGTTAACATAAAAACACCAAAGTGCTTAGAAAAGCTTCAGATCGCATTTGGAGACATTTTAGACCATTTTGTGATTTTCGAAAAAACTTGTTAACATAAAAACACCAAAGTGCTTAAAATCACATTAGAAACCGTTTTAGACCATTTTGAGCATTTCGATAAAACTTTTCACACAAAAACATCAAAGAGCACAAAATAGCTTAATATAGTATTTAAAAACGTTTTTGACCATTTTGAGCATTTTGACAAAAATTATTCACACAAAACAGCAAAGTGTACAGAATAGCTTCAAATCGCATTTTGAGACATTTTAGACCATTTTGTGATTTTCGAAAAAACTTGTTAACATAAAAACACAAAAGTGCTTAGAATAGCTTCAAATCGCATTTGGAGACGTTTTAGACCATTTTGTGATTTTCGAAAAAACTTGTTAACATAAAAACACAAAATTGCTTAGAATAGCTTCAAATCGCATTTGGAGACGTTTTACACCATTTTGTGATTTTCGAAAAAACTTGTTAACATAAAAACACCAAAGTGCTTAGAATAGCTTCAAATCGCATTTGGAGACGTTTTAGACCATTTTGTGATTTTCGAAAAAACTTGTTAACATAAAAACACCAAAGTGCTTAGAATAGCTTCAAATCGTATTTGGAGCCGTTTTAGACCATTTTGTGATTTTCGAAAAAACTTGTAAACATAAAAACACCAAAGTGCTTAGAAAAGCTTCAAATCGCATTTGGAGACGTTTTAGACCATTTTGTGATATTCAAAAAAACTCGTTACCATAAAAACACCAAAGTGCTTAGAATTGCTTCAAATCGCATTTGGAGACGTTTTAGACCATTTTGTGATTTTCTAAAAAAGTTGTTAACATAAAAACATCAAAGTGCTTAAAATCACATTAGAAACCGTTTTAGACCATTTTGAGCATTTCGATAAAACTTTTCACACAAAAACATCAAAGAGCACAAAATAGCTTAATATCGTATTTAAAAACGTTTTTGACCATTTTGAGCATTTCGACAAAAATTATTCACACAAAACAGCAAAGTGTACAGAATAGCTTCAAATCGCATTTGGAGACGTTTTAGACCATTTTGTGATTTTCGAAAAAACTTGTTAACATAAAAACACCAAAGTGCTTAGAAAAGCTTCAAATCGCATTTGGAGACATTTTAGACCATTTTGTGATATTCAAAAAAACTCGTTACCATAAAAACACCAAAGTGCTTAGAATTGCTTCAAATCGCATTTGGAGACGTTTTAGACCATTTTGTGATTTTCTAAAAAAGTTGTTAACATAAAAACTTCAAAGTGTACAGAATAGCTTCAAATCGCATTTTGAGACATTTTAGACCCTTTTGTGATTTTCGAAAAAACTTGGTTACACAAAAACACCAAAGTGCTTAAAATAGCTTCAAATCGCATTTGGAGACGTTTTAGACCAATTTGTGATTTTCGAAAAAACTTGTTAACATAAAAACACCAAAGTGTTTAGAATAGCTTCAAATCACATTTGGAGACGTTTTAGACCATTTTGTGATTTTCGAAAAAACTTGTTAACATAAAAACACCAAAGTGCTTAGAATACCTTAAAATCGCATTTGGAGACGTTTTATACCACTTTGTGATTTTCGAAAAAACTTGTTAACATAAAAACACCAAAGTGCTTAGAATATCTTCAAATCGCATTTGGAGACGTTGTAGACCATTTTGTGATTTTCGAAAAAACGTGTTAACATAAAAACACCAAAGTGCTTAGAATTGCTTCAAATCGCATTTGGAGACGTTTTAGACCATTTTGTGATTTTCTAAAAAAGTTTTTAACATAAAAACATCAAAGTTCTTAAAATCACATTAGAAACCGTTTTAGACCATTTTGAGCATTTCGATAAAACTTTTCACATAAAAACATCAAAGAACACAAAATAGCTTAATATCGTATTTAAAAACGTTTTTGACCATTTTGAGCATTTCAACAAAAATTATTCACACAAAACAGCAAAGTGTACAGAATAGCTTCAAATCGCATTTGGAGACGTTTTAGACCATTTTGTGATTTTCGAAAAAACTTGTTAACATAAAAACACCAAAGTGCTTAGAATACCTTAAAATCGCATTTGGAGACATTTTAGACCATTTTGTGACTTTCGAAAAAACTTGTTAACAAAAAAACATCAAAGTGTACAGAATAGCTTCAAATCGCATTTTGAGACATTTTAGACCCTTTTGTGATTTTCGAAAAAACTTGGTTACACAAAAAAACCAAAGTGCTTAAAATAGCTTCAAATCGCATTTGGAGACGTTTTAGACCAATTTGTGATTTTCGAAAAAACTTGTTAACATAAAAACACCAAAGTGTTTTGAATAGCTTCAAATCACATTTGGAGACGTTTTAGACCATTTTGTGATTTTCGAAAAAACTTGTTAACATAAAAACACCAAAGTGCTTAAAATCACATTAGAAACCGTTTTAGACCATTTTGAGCATTTCGATAAAACTTTTCACACAAAAACATCAAAGAGCACAAAATAGCTTAATATCGTATTTAAAAACGTTTTTGACCATTTTGAGCATTTCGACAAAAATTATTCTCACAAAACAGCAAAGTGTACAGAATAGCTTCAAATCGCATTTGGAGACGTTTTAGACCATTTTGTGATTTTCGAAAAAACTTGTTAACATAAAAAAACACCAAATTGCTTAGAATAGCTTAAAATCGCATTTAGAGACGTTTTACACCATTTTGTGATTTTCGAAAAAACTTGTTAACATAAAAACACCAAATTGCTTAGAATAGCTTCAAATCGCATTTGGAGACGTTTTACACCATTTTGTGATTTTCGAAAAAACTTGTTAACATAAAAACACCAAAGTGCTTAGAATAGCTTCAAATCGCATTTGGAGACGTTTTAGACCATTTTGTGACTTTCGAAAAAACTTGTTAACAAAAAAAACATCAAAGTGTACAGAATAGCTTCAAATCGCATTTTGAGACATTTTAGACCCTTTTGTGATTTTCGAAAAAACTTGGTTACACAAAAACACAAAAGTGCTTAAACTAGCTTCAAATCGCATTTGGAGACGTTTTAGACCAATTTGTGATTTTCGAAAAAACTTGTTAACATAAAAACACCAAAGTGTTTAGAATAGCTTCAAATCACATTTGGAGACGTTTTAGACCATTTTGTGATTTACGAAAAAACTTGTTAACATAAAAACACCAAAGTGCTTAGAAAAGCTTCAAATCGCATTTGGAGACATTTTAGACCATTTTGTGATATTCAAAAAAACTCGTTACCATAAAAACACCAAAGTGCTTAGAATAGCTCCAAATCGCATTTGGAGACGTTTTACACCATTTTGTAATTTTCTAAAAAAGTTGTTAACATAAAAACATCAAAGTGCTTAAAATCACATTAGAAACCGTTTTAGACCATTTTGAGCATTTCGATAAAACTTTTCACACAAAAACATCAAAGAGCACAAAATAGCTTAATATAGTATTAAAAAACGTTTTTGACCATTTTGAGCATTTTGACAAAAATTATTCACACAAAACAGCAAAGTGTACAGAATAGCTTCAAATCGCATTTGGAGACGTTTTAGACCATTTTGTGATTTTCGAAATAACTCGTTACCATAAAAACACCAAAGTGCTTAGAATTGCTTCAAATCGCATTTGGAGACGTTTTAGACCATTTTGTGATTTTCTAAAAAAGTTGTTAACATAAAAACATCAAAGTGCTTAAAATCACATTAGAAACCGTTTTAGACCATTTTGAGCATTTCGATAAAACTTTTCACACAAAAACATCAAAGTGCACAAAATAGCTTAATATCGTATTTAAAAACGTTTTTGACCATTTTGAGCATTTCGACAAAAATTATTCACACAAAACAGCAAAGTGCTTAGAATAGCTTCAAATCGCATTTGGAGACGTTTTACACCATTTTGTGATTTTCGAAAAAACTTGGTTACACAAAAACACCAAAGTGCTTAAAATAGCTTCAAATCGCATTTGGAGACGTTTTAGACCAATTTGTGATTTTCGAAAAAACTTGTTAACATAATAACACCAAAGTGCTTAGAATAGCTTCAAATCGCATTTTGTGACATTTTCGACCATTTTGTGATTTTCGAAAAAACTTGTTAACATAAAAACACCAAATTGCTTAGAATAGCTTAAAATCGCATTTGGAGACGTTTTATACCATTTTGTGATTTTCGAAAAAACTTGTTAACATAAAAACACCAAAGTGCTTAGAATAGCTTCAAATCGCATTTGTAGACGTTTTAGACCATTTTGTGATTTTCGAAAAAACTTGTTAACATAAAAACACCAAAGTGCTTAGAATACCTTAAAATCTCATTTGGAGACGTTTTATACCATTTTGTGATTTTCGAAAAAACTTGTTAACATAAAAACACCAAAGTGCTTAGAATAGCTTCAAATCGCATTTGTAGACGTTTTAGACCATTTTGTGATTTTCGAACAAACTTGTTAACATAAAAACACCAAAGTGCTTAGAATACCTTAAAATCGTATTTGGAGAGGTTTTATACCATTTTGTGATTTTCGAAAAAACTTGTTAACATAAAAACACCAAAGTGCTTAGAATTGCTTCAAATCGCATTTGGAGACGTTTTAGACCATTTTGTGATTTTCTAAAAAAGTTGTTAACATAAAAACATCAAAGTTCTTAAAATCATTTCATTAGAAACCGTTTTAGACCATTTTGAGCATTTCGATAAAACTTTTCACACAAAAACATCAAAGAACACAAAATAGCTTAATATAGTATTTAAAAACGTTTTTGACCATTTTGAGCATTTTGACAAAATTATTCACACAAAACAGCAAAGTGTACAGAATAGCTTCAAATCGCATTTGGAGACGTTTTAGACCATTTTGTGATTTTCGAAAAAACTTGTAAACATAAAAACACCAAAGTGCTTAGAAAATCTTCAAATCGCATTTGGAGACGTTTTATACCATTTTGTGATTTTCGAAAAAACTTGTTAACATAAAAACACCAAAGTGCTTAGAATAGCTTCAAATCGCATTTGTAGACGTTTTAGACCATTTTGTGATTTTCAAAAAAACTTGTTAACATAAAAACACCAAAGTGCTTAGAATACCTTAAAATCGCATTTGGAGACATTTTAGACCATTTTGTGATTTTCGAAAAAACTTGTTAACATAAAAACACAAAAGTGCTTAGAATAGCTTCAAATCGCATTTGGAGACGTTTTAGACCATTTTGTGATTTTCGAAAAAACGTGTTAACATAAAAACACCAAAGTGCTTAGAATTGCTTCAAATCGCATTTGGAGACGTTTTAGACCATTTTGTGATTTTCTAAAAAAGTTTTTAACATAAAAACATCAAAGTTCTTAAAATCACATTAGAAACCGTTTTAGACCATTTTGAGCATTTCGATAAAACTTTTCACATAAAAACATCAAAGAACACAAAATAGCTTAATATAGTATTTAAAAACGTTTTTGACCATTTTGAGCATTTTGACAAAAATTATTCACACAAAACAGCAAAGTGTACAGAATAGCTTCAAATCGCATTTGGAGACGTTTTAGACCATTTTGTGATTTTCGAAAAAACTTGTAAACATAAAAACACAAAAGTGCTTAGAAAAGCTTCAAATCGCATTTGGAGACATTTTAGACCATTTTGTGATTTTCGAAAAAACTTGTTAACATAAAAACACAAAAGTGCTTAGAATAGCTTCAAATCGCATTTGGAGACGTTTTAGACCATTTTGTGATTTTCGAAAAAACTTGTTAACATAAAAACACGAAATTGCTTAGAATAGCTTCAAATCGCATTTGGAGACGTTTTACACCATTTTGTAATTTTCTAAAAAAGTTGTTAACATAAAAACATCAAAGTGCTTAAAATCACATTAGAAACCGTTTTAGACCATTTTGAGCATTTCGATAAAACTTTTCACACAAAAACATCAAAGAGCACAAAATAGCTTAATATAGTATTTAAAAACGTTTTTGACCATTTTGAGCATTTTGACAAAAATTATTCACACAAAACAGCAAAGTGTACAGAATAGCTTCAAATCGCATTTGGAGACGTTTTAGACCATTTTGTGATTTTCAAAATAACTCGTTACCATAAAAACACCAAAGTGCTTAGAATACCTTAAAATCGCATTTGGAGACATTTTAGACCATTTTGTGATTTTCGAAAAAACTTGTTAACATAAAAACACCAAAGTGCTTAGAATTGCTTCAAATCGTATTTGGAGACGTTTTATACCATTTTGTGATTTTCTAAAAAAGTTGTTAACATAAAAACACCAAATTGCTTAGAATAGCTTAAAATCGTATTTGGAGAAGTTTTACACCATTTTGTGATTTTCGAAAAAACTTGTTAACATAAAAACACCAAAGTGCTTAGAATAGCTTCAAATCGCATTTGGAGACGTTTTAGACCATTTTGTGATTTTCGAAAAAACTTGTTAACATAAAAACACCAAAGTGCTTAGAATACCTTAAAATCGCATTTGGAGACATTTTAGACCATTTTGTGATTTTCGAAAAAACTTGTTAACATAAAAACACAAAAGTGCTTAGAATAGCTTCAAATCGCATTTGGAGACGTTTTAGACCATTTTGTGATTTTCGAAAAAACTTGTTAACATAAAAACACGAAATTGCTTAGAATAGCTTCAAATCGCATTTGGAGACGTTTTACACCATTTTGTAATTTTCTAAAAAAGTTGTTAACATAAAAACATCAAAGTGCTTAAAATCACATTAGAAACCGTTTTAGACCATTTTGAGCATTTCGATAAAACTTTTCACACAAAAACATCAAAGAGCACAAAATAGCTTAATATCGTATTTAAAAACGTTTTTGACCATTTTGAGCATTTCGACAAAAATTATTCTCACAAAACAGCAAAGTGTACAGAATAGCTTCAAATCGCATTTGGAGACGTTTTAGACCATTTTGTGATTTTCGAAAAAACTTGTTAACATAAAAACACCAAATTGCTTAGAATAGCTTAAAATCGCATTTGGAGACGTTTTACACCATTTTGTGATTTTCGAAAAAACTTGTTAACATAAAAACACCAAAGTGCTTAGAATAGCTTCAAATCGCATTTGGAGACGTTTTACACCATTTTGTGATTTTCGATAAAACTTGTTAACATAAAAACACCAAAGTGCTTAGAATAGCTTCAAATCGCATTTGGAGACTTTTTAGACCATTTTGTGACTTTCGAAAAAACTTGTTAACAAAAAAACATCAAAGTGTACAGAATAGCTTCAAATCGCATTTTGAGACATTTTAGACCCTTTTGTGATTTTCGAAAAAACTTGGTTACACAAAAACACCAAAGTGCTTAAAATAGCTTCAAATCGCATTTGGAGACGTTTTAGACCAATTTGTGATTTTCGAAAAAACTTGTTAACATAAAAACACCAAAGTGTTTAGAATAGCTTCAAATCACATTTGGAGACGTTTTAGACCATTTTGTGATTTTCGAAAAAACTTGTTAACATAAAAACACCAAAGTGCTTAAAATCACATTAGAAACCGTTTTAGACCATTTTGAGCATTTCGATAAAACTTTTCACACAAAAACATCAAAGAGCACAAAATAGCTTAATATCGTATTTAAAAACGTTTTTGACCATTTTGAGCATTTCAACAAAAATTATTCACACAAAACAGCAAAGTGTACAGAATAGCTTCAAATCGCATTTGGAGACGTTTTAGACCATTTTGTGATTTTCGAAAAAACTTGTTAACATAAAAACACCAAAGTGCTTAGAATTGCTTCAAATCGCATTTGGAGACGTTTTAGACCATTTTGTAATTTTCTAAAAAAGTTGTTAACATAAAAACATCAAAGTGCTTAAAATCACATTAGAAACCGTTTTAGACCATTTTGAGCATTTCGAAAAAACTTTTCACACAAAAACATCAAAGAACACAAAATAGCTTAATATAGTATTTAAAAACGTTTTTGACCATTTTGAGCATTTTGACAAAAATTATTCACACAAAACAGCAAAGTGTACAGAATAGCTTCAAATCGCATTTTGAGACATTTTAGACCATTTTGTGATTTTCGAAAAAACTTGTTAACATAAAAACACAAAAGTGCTTAGAATAGCTTCAAATCGCATTTGGAGACGTTTTACACCATTTTGTGATTTTCGAAAAAACTTGTTAACATAAAAACACCAAAGTGCTTAGAATAGCTTCAAATCGCATTTGGAGACGTTTTAGACCATTTTGTGATTTTCGAAAAAACTTGTTAACATAAAAACACCAAAGTGCTTAGAATAGCTTCAAATCGTATTTGGAGCCGTTTTAGACCATTTTGTGATTTTCGAAAAAACTTGTAAACATAAAAACACCAAAGTGCTTAGAAAAGCTTCAAATCGCATTTGGAGACGTTTTAGACCATTTTGTGATATTCAAAAAAACTCGTTACCATAAAAACACCAAAGTGCTTAGAATTGCTTCAAATCGCATTTGGAGACGTTTTAGACCATTTTGTGATTTTCTAAAAAAGTTGTTAACATAAAAACATCAAAGTGCTTAAAATCACATTAGAAACCGTTTTAGACCATTTTGAGCATTTCGATAAAACTTTTCACACAAAAACATCAAAGAGCACAAAATAGCTTAATATCGTATTTAAAAACGTTTTTGACCATTTTGAGCATTTCGACAAAAAATTATTCACACAAAACAGCAAAGTGTACAGAATAGCTTCAAATCGCATTTGGAGACGTTTTAGACCATTTTGTGATTTTCGAAAAAACTTGTTAACATAAAAACACAAAAGTGCTTAGAATAGCTTCAAATCGCATTTGGAGACGTTTTAGACCATTTTGTGATTTTCGAAAAAACTTGTTAACATAAAAACACGAAATTGCTTAGAATAGCTTCAAATCGCATTTGGAGACGTTTTACACCATTTTGTAATTTTCTAAAAAAGTTGTTAACATAAAAACATCAAAGTGCTTAAAATCACATTAGAAACCGTTTTAGACCATTTTGAGCATTTCGATAAAACTTTTCACACAAAAACATCAAAGAGCACAAAATAGCTTAATATCGTATTTAAAAACGTTTTTGACCATTTTGAGCATTTCGACAAAAATTATTCTCACAAAACAGCAAAGTGTACAGAATAGCTTCAAATCGCATTTGGAGACGTTTTAGACCATTTTGTGATTTTCGAAAAAACTTGTTAACATAAAAACACCAAATTGCTTAGAATAGCTTAAAATCGCATTTGGAGACGTTTTACACCATTTTGTGATTTTCGAAAAAACTTGTTAACATAAAAACACCAAAGTGCTTAGAATAGCTTCAAATCGCATTTGGAGACGTTTTACACCATTTTGTGATTTTCGATAAAACTTGTTAACATAAAAACACCAAAGTGCTTAGAATAGCTTCAAATCGCATTTGGAGACTTTTTAGACCATTTTGTGACTTTCGAAAAAACTTGTTAACAAAAAAACATCAAAGTGTACAGAATAGCTTCAAATCGCATTTTGAGACATTTTAGACCCTTTTGTGATTTTCGAAAAAACTTGGTTACACAAAAAAACCAAAGTGCTTAAAATAGCTTCAAATCGCATTTGGAGACGTTTTAGACCAATTTGTGATTTTCGAAAAAACTTGTTAACATAAAAACATCAAAGTGTTTAGAATAGCTTCAAATCACATTTGGAGACGTTTTAGACCATTTTGTGATTTTCGAAAAAACTTGTTAACATAAAAACACCAAAGTGCTTAGAAAAGCTTCAGATCGCATTTGGAGACATTTTAGACCATTTTGTGATTTTCGAAAAAACTTGTTAACATAAAAACACCAAAGTGCTTAAAATCACATTAGAAACCGTTTTAGACCATTTTGAGCATTTCGATAAAACTTTTCACACAAAAACATCAAAGAGCACAAAATAGCTTAATATCGTATTTAAAAACGTTTTTGACCATTTTGAGCATTTCAACAAAAATTATTCACACAAAACAGCAAAGTGTACCGAATAGCTTCAAATCGCATTTGGAGACGTTTTAGACCATTTTGTGATTTTCGAAAAAACTTGTTAACATAAAAACACCAAAGTGCTTAGAATTGCTTCAAATCGCATTTGGAGACGTTTTAGACCATTTTGTAATTTTCTAAAAAAGTTGTTAACATAAAAACATCAAAGTGCTTAAAATCACATTAGAAACCGTTTTAGACCATTTTGAGCATTTCGAAAAAACTTTTCACACAAAAACATCAAAGAACACAAAATAGCTTAATATAGTATTTAAAAACGTTTTTGACCATTTTGAGCATTTTGACAAAAATTATTCACACAAAACAGCAAAGTGTACAGAATAGCTTCAAATCGCATTTTGAGACATTTTAGACCATTTTGTGATTTTCGAAAAAACTTGTTAACATAAAAACACAAAAGTGCTTAGAATAGCTTCAAATCGCATTTGGAGACGTTTTAGACCATTTTGTGATTTTCGAAAAAACTTGTTAACATAAAAACACAAAATTGCTTAGAATAGCTTCAAATCGCATTTGGAGACGTTTTACACCATTTTGTGATTTTCGAAAAAACTTGTTAACATAAAAACACCAAAGTGCTTAGAATAGCTTCAAATCGCATTTGGAGACGTTTTAGACCATTTTGTGATTTTCGAAAAAAGTTGTTAACATAAAAACATCAAAGTGCTTAAAATCACATTAGAAACCGTTTTAGACCATTTTGAGCATTTCGATAAAACTTTTCACACAAAAACATCAAAGAGCACAAAATAGCTTAATATCGTATTTAAAAACGTTTTTGACCATTTTGAGCATTTCGACAAAAATTATTCACACAAAACAGCAAAGTGTACAGAATAGCTTCAAATCGCATTTGGAGACGTTTTAGACCATTTTGTGATTTTCGAAAAAACTTGTTAACATAAAAACACCAAAGTGCTTAGAAAAGCTTCAAATCGCATTTGGAGACGTTTTAGACCATTTTGTGATTTTCTAAAAAAGTTTTTAACATAAAAACATCAAAGTTCTTAAAATCACATTAGAAACCGTTTTAGACCATTTTGAGCATTTCGATAAAACTTTTCACATAAAAACATCAAAGAACACAAAATAGCTTAATATAGTATTTAAAAACGTTTTTGACCATTTTGAGCATTTTGACAAAAATTATTCACACAAAACAGCAAAGTGTACAGAATAGCTTCAAATCGCATTTGGAGACGTTTTAGACCATTTTGTGATTTTCGAAAAAACTTGTAAACATAAAAACACAAAAGTGCTTAGAAAAGCTTCAAATCGCATTTGGAGACATTTTAGACCATTTTGTGATTTTCGAAAAAACTTGTTAACATAAAAACACAAAAGTGCTTAGAATAGCTTCAAATCGCATTTGGAGACGTTTTAGACCATTTTGTGATTTTCGAAAAAACTTGTTAACATAAAAACACCAAATTGCTTAGAATAGCTTCAAATCGCATTTGGAGACGTTTTACACCATTTTGTAATTTTCTAAAAAAGTTGTTAACATAAAAACATCAAAGTGCTTAAAATCACATTAGAAACCGTTTTAGACCATTTTGAGCATTTCGATAAAGCTTTTCACACAAAAACATCAAAGAGCACAAAATAGCTTAATATCGTATTTAAAAACGTTTTTGACCATTTTGAGCATTTCGACAAAAATTATTCACACAAAACAGCAAAGTGTACAGAATAGCTTCAAATCGCATTTGGAGACGTTTTAGACCATTTTGTGATTTTCGAAAAAACTTGTTAACATAAAAACACCAAAGTGCTTAGAAAAGCTTCAAATCGCATTTGGAGACATTTTAGACCATTTTGTGATATTCAAAAAAACTCGTTACCATAAAAACACCAAAGTGCTTAGAATTGCTTCAAATCGCATTTGGAGACGTTTTAGACCATTTTGTGATTTTCTAAAAAAGTTGTTAACATAAAAACATCAAAGTGCTTAAAATCACATTAGAAACCGTTTTAGACCATTTTGAGCATTTCGATAAAACTTTTCACACAAAAACATCAAAGAGCACAAAATAGCTTAAAATCGTATTTAAAAACGTTTTTGACCATTTTGAGCATTTCGACAAAAATTATTCACACAAAACAGCAAAGTGCTTAGAATAGCTTCAAATCGCATTTGGAGACGTTTTAGACCATTTTGTGACTTTCGAAAAAACTTGTTAACAAAAAAACATCAAAGTGTACAGAATAGCTTCAAATCGCATTTTGAGACATTTTAGACCCTTTTGTGATTTTCGAAAAAACTTGGTTACACAAAAACACCAAAGTGCTTAAAATAGCTTCAAATCGCATTTGGAGACGTTTTAGACCAATTTGTGATTTTCGAAAAAACTTGTTAACATAAAAACACCAAAGTGTTTAGAATAGCTTCAAATCACATTTGGAGACGTTTTAGACCATTTTGTGATTTTCGAAAAAACTTGTTAACATAAAAACACCAAAGTGCTTAAAATCACATTAGAAACCGTTTTAGACCATTTTGAGCATTTCGATAAAACTTTTCACACAAAAACATCAAAGAGCACAAAATAGCTTAATATCGTATTTAAAAACGTTTTTGACCATTTTGAGCATTTCGACAAAAAATATTCTCACAAAACAGCAAAGTGTACAGAATAGCTACAAATCGCATTTGGAGACGTTTTAGACCATTTTGTGATTTTCGAAAAAACTTGTTAACATAAAAAAACACCAAATTGCTTAGAATAGCTTAAAATCGCATTTGGAGACGTTTTACACCATTTTGTGATTTTCGAAAAAACTTGTTAACATAAAAACACCAAATTGCTTAGAATAGCTTCAAATCGCATTTGGAGACGTTTTACACCATTTTGTGATTTTCGAAAAAACTTGTTAACATAAAAACACCAAAGTGCTTAGAATAGCTTCAAATCGCATTTGGAGACGTTTTAGACCATTTTGTGACTTTCGAAAAAACTTGTTAACAAAAAAAACATCAAAGTGTACAGAATAGCTTCAAATCGCATTTTGAGACATTTTAGACCCTTTTGTGATTTTCGAAAAAACTTGGTTACACAAAAACACCAAAGTGCTTAAACTAGCTTCAAATCGCATTTGGAGACGTTTTAGACCAATTTGTGATTTTCGAAAAAACTTGTTAACATAAAAACACCAAAGTGTTTAGAATAGCTTCAAATCACATTTGGAGACGTTTTAGACCATTTTGTGACTTTCGAAAAAACTTGTTAACAAAAAAACATCAAAGTGTACAGATTAGCTTCAAATCGCATTTGGAGACATTTTAGACCATTTTGTGATATTCAAAAAAACTCGTTACCATAAAAACACCAAAGTGCTTAGAATTGCTTCAAATCGCATTTGGAGACGTTTTAGACCATTTTGTGATTTTCTAAAAAAGTTGTTAACATAAAAACATCAAAGTGCTTAAAATCACATTAGAAACCGTTTTAGACCATTTTGAGCATTTCGATAAAACTTTTCACACAAAAACATCAAAGAGCACAAAATAGCTTAATATCGTATTTAAAAACGTTTTTGACCATTTTGAGCATTTCGACAAAAATTATTCACACAAAACAGCAAAGTGTACAGAATAGCTTCAAATCGCATTTGGAGACGTTTTAGACCATTTTGTGATTTTCGAAAAAACTTGTTAACATAAAAACACCAAAGTGCTTAGAATACCTTAAAATCGCATTTGGAGACGTTTTATACCATTTTGTGATTTTCGAAAAAACTTGTTAACATAAAAACACCAAAGTGCTTAGAATTGCTTCAAATCGCATTTGGAGACGTTTTATACCATTTTGTGATTTTCGAAAAAACTTGTTAACATAAAAACACCAAAGTGCTTAGAATTGCTTCAAATCGCATTTGGAGACGTTTTAGACCATTTTGTGATTTTCTAAAAAAGTTGTTAACATAAAAACATCAAAGTGCTTAAAATCACATTAGAAACTGTTTTAGACCATTTTGAGCATTTCGATAAAACTTTTCACACAAAAACATCAAAGAACACAAAATAGCTTAATATAGTATTTAAAAACGTTTTTGACCATTTTGAGCATTTCAACAAAAATTATTCACACAAAACAGCAAAGTTTACAGAATAGCTTCAAATCGCATTTGGAGACGTTTTAGACCATTTTGTGATTTTCGAAAAAACTTGTTAACATAAAAACACCAAATTGCTTAGAATAGCTTAAAATCGTATTTGGAGAAGTTTTACACCATTTTGTGATTTTCGAAAAAACTTGTTAACATAAAAACACCAAAGTGCTTAGAATAGCTTCAAATCGCATTTGGAGACGTTTTACACCATTTTGTGATTTTCGAAAAAACTTGTTAACATAAAAACACCAAAGTGCTTAGAATAGCTTCAAATCGCATTTGGAGACGTTTTAGACCATTTTGTGACTTTCGAAAAAACTTGTTAACATAAAAACATCAAAGTGTACAGAATAGCTTCAAATCGCATTTTGAGACATTTTAGACCCTTTTGTGATTTTCGAAAAAACTTGGTTACACAAAAACACCAAAGTGCTTAAAATAGCTTCAAATCGCATTTGGAGACGTTTTAGACCAATTTGTGATTTTCGAAAAAACTTGTTAACATAATAACACCAAAGTGCTTAGAATAGCTTCAAATCGCATTTGGAGACGTTTTACACCATTTTGTGATTTTCGAAAAAACTTGTTAACATAAAAACACCAAAGTGCTTAGAATAGCTTCAAATCGCATTTGGAGACTTTTTAGACCATTTTGTGATATTCAAAAAAACTCGTTACCATAAAAACACCAAAGTGCTTAGAATTGCTTCAAATCGCATTTGGAGACGTTTTAGACCATTTTGTGATTTTCTAAAAAAGTTGTTAACATAAAAACATCAAAGTGCTTAAAATCACATTAGAAACCGTTTTAGACCATTTTGAGCATTTCGATAAAACTTTTCACACAAAAACATCAAAGAGCACAAAATAGCTTAATATCGTATTTAAAAACGTTTTTGACCATTTTGAGCATTTCGACAAAAATTATTCACACAAAACAGCAAAGTGTACAGAATAGCTTCAAATCGCATTTGGAGACGTTTTAGACCATTTTGTGATTTTCGAAAAAACTTGTTAACATAAAAACACAAAAGTGCTTAGAATACCTTAAAATCGCATTTGGAGACGTTTTATACCATTTTGTGATTTTCGAAAAAACTTGTTAACATAAAAACACCAAAGTGCTTAGAATTGCTTCAAATCGTATTTGGAGACGTTTTATACCATTTTGTGATTTTCGAAAAAACTTGTTAACATAAAAACACCAAATTGCTTAGAATAGCTTAAAATCGTATTTGGAGAAGTTTTACACCATTTTGTGATTTTCGAAAAAACTTGTTAACATAAAAACACCAAAGTGCTTAGAATAGCTTCAAATCGCATTTGGAGACGTTTTACACCATTTTGTGATTTTCGAAAAAACTTGTTAACATAAAAACACCAAAGTGCTTAGAATAGCTTCAAATCGCATTTGGAGACGTTTTAGACCATTTTGTGACTTTCGAAAAAACTGGTTAACAAAAAAACATCAAAGTGTACAGATTAGCTTTAAATCGCATTTGGAGACATTTTAGACCATTTTGTGATATTCAAAAAAACTCGTTACCATAAAAACACCAAAGTGCTTAGAATTGCTTCAAATCGCATTTGGAGACGTTTTAGACCATTTTGTGATTTTCTAAAAAAGTTGTTAACATAAAAACATCAAAGTGCTTAAAATCACATTAGAAACCGTTTTAGACCATTTTGAGCATTTCGATAAAACTTTTCACACAAAAACATCAAAGAGCACAAAATAGCTTAATATCGTATTTAAAAACGTTTTTGACCATTTTGAGCATTTCGACAAAAATTATTCACACAAAACAGCAAAGTGTACAGAATAGCTTCAAATCGCATTTGGAGACGTTTTAGACCATTTTGTGATTTTCGAAAAAACTTGTTAACAAAAAAAAAACACCAAAGTGCTTAGAATACCTTAAAATCGCATTTGGAGACGTTTTATACCATTTTGTGATTTTCGAAAAAACTTGTTAACATAAAAACACCAAAGTGCTTAGAATTGCTTCAAATCGCATTTGGAGACGTTTTATACCATTTTGTGATTTTCGAAAAAACTTGTTAATCTAAAAACACCAAAGTGCTTAGAATTGCTTCAAATCGCATTTGGAGACGTTTTAGACCATTTTGTGATTTTCTAAAAAAGTTGTTAACATAAAAACATCAAAGTGCTTAAAATCACATTAGAAACTGTTTTAGACCATTTTGAGCATTTCGATAAAACTTTTCACACAAAAACATCAAAGAACACAAAATAGCTTAATATAGTATTTAAAAACGTTTTTGACCATTTTGAGCATTTCAACAAAAATTATTCACACAAAACAGCAAAGTGTACAGAATAGCTTCAAATCGCATTTGGAGACGTTTTAGACCATTTTGTGATTTTCGAAAAAACTTGTTAACATAAAAACACCAAATTGCTTAGAATAGCTTAAAATCGTATTTGGAGAAGTTTTACACCATTTTGTGATTTTCGAAAAAACTTGTGAACATAAAAACACCAAAGTGCTTAGAATAGCTTCAAATCGCATTTGGAGACGTTTTACACCATTTTGTGATTTTCGAAAAAACTTGTTAACATAAAAACACCAAAGTGCTTAGAATAGCTTCAAATCGCATTTGGAGACGTTTTAGACCATTTTGTGACTTTCGAAAAAACTTGTTAACAAAAAAACATCAAAATGTACAGAATAGCTTCAAATCGCATTTTGAGACATTTTAGACCCTTTTGTGATTTTCGAAAAAACTTGGTTACACAAAAACACCAAAGTGCTTAAAATAGCTTCAAATCGCATTTGGAGACGTTTTAGACCAATTTGTGATTTTCGAAAAAACTTGTTAACATAATAACACCAAAGTGCTTAGAATAGCTTCAAATCGCATTTGGAGACGTTTTAGACCCTTTTGTGATTTTCGAAAAAACTTGTTAACATAAAAACACCAAAGTGCTTAGAAAAGCTTCAAATCGCATTTGGAGACATTTTAGACCATTTTGTGATATTCAAAAAAACTCGTTACCATAAAAACACCAAAGTGCTTAGAATTGCTTCAAATCGCATTTGGAGACGTTTTAGACCATTTTGTGATTTTCTAAAAAAGTTGTTAACATAAAAACATCAAAGTGCTTAAAATCACATTAGAAACCGTTTTAGACCATTTTGAGCATTTCGATAAAACTTTTCACACAAAAACATCAAAGAGCACAAAATAGCTTAATATCGTATTTAAAAACGTTTTTGACCATTTTGAGCATTTCGACAAAAATTATTCACACAAAACAGCAAAGTGCTTAGAATAGCTTCAAATCGCATTTGGAGACGTTTTAGACCATTTTGTGACTTTCGAAAAAAATTGTTAACAAAAAAACATCAAAGTGTACAGAATAGCTTCAAATCGCATTTTGAGACATTTTAGACCCTTTTGTGATTTTCGAAAAAACTTGGTTACACAAAAACACCAAAGTGCTTAAAATAGCTTCAAATCGCATTTGGAGACGTTTTAGACCAATTTGTGATTTTCGAAAAAACTTGTTAACATAAAAACACCAAAGTGTTTAGAATAGCTTCAAATCACAATTGGAGACGTTTTAGACCATTTTGTGATTTTCGAAAAAACTTGTTAACATAAAAACACCAAAGTGCTTAAAATCACATTAGAAACCGTTTTAGACCATTTTGAGCATTTCGATAAAACTTTTCACACAAAAACATCAAAGAGCACAAAATAGCTTAATATCGTATTTAAAAACGTTTTTGACCATTTTGAGCATTTCGACAAAAAATATTCTCACAAAACAGCAAAGTGTACAGAATAGCTACAAATCGCATTTGGAGACGTTTTAGACCATTTTGTGATTTTCGAAAAAACTTGTTAACATAAAAAAACACCAAATTGCTTAGAATAGCTTAAAATCGCATTTGGAGACGTTTTACACCATTTTGTGATTTTCGAAAAAACTTGTTAACATAAAAACACCAAATTGCTTAGAATAGCTTCAAATCGCATTTGGAGACGTTTTACACCATTTTGTGATTTTCGAAAAAACTTGTTAACATAAAAACACCAAAGTGCTTAGAATAGCTTCAAATCGCATTTGGAGACGTTTTAGACCATTTTGTGACTTTCGAAAAAACTTGTTAACAAAAAAAACATCAAAGTGTACAGAATAGCTTCAAATCGCATTTTGAGACATTTTAGACCCTTTTGTGATTTTCGAAAAAACTTGGTTACACAAAAACACCAAAGTGCTTAAACTAGCTTCAAATCGCATTTGGAGACGTTTTAGACCAATTTGTGATTTTCGAAAAAACTTGTTAACATAAAAACACCAAAGTGTTTAGAATAGCTTCAAATCACATTTGGAGACGTTTTAGACCATTTTGTGACTTTCGAAAAAACTTGTTAACAAAAAAACATCAAAGTGTACAGATTAGCTTCAAATCGCATTTGGAGACATTTTAGACCATTTTGTGATATTCAAAAAAACTCGTTACCATAAAAACACCAAAGTGCTTAGAATTGCTTCAAATCGCATTTGGAGACGTTTTAGACCATTTTGTGATTTTCTAAAAAAGTTGTTAACATAAAAACATCAAAGTGCTTAAAATCACATTAGAAACCGTTTTAGACCATTTTGAGCATTTCGATAAAACTTTTCACACAAAAACATCAAAGAGCACAAAATAGCTTAATATCGTATTTAAAAACGTTTTTGACCATTTTGAGCATTTCGACAAAAATTATTCACACAAAACAGCAAAGTGTACAGAATAGCTTCAAATCGCATTTGGAGACGTTTTAGACCATTTTGTGATTTTCGAAAAAACTTGTTAACATAAAAACACCAAAGTGCTTAGAATACCTTAAAATCGCATTTGGAGACGTTTTATACCATTTTGTGATTTTCGAAAAAACTTGTTAACATAAAAACACCAAAGTGCTTAGAATTGCTTCAAATCGCATTTGGAGACGTTTTATACCATTTTGTGATTTTCGAAAAAACTTGTTAACATAAAAACACCAAAGTGCTTAGAATTGCTTCAAATCGCATTTGGAGACGTTTTAGACCATTTTGTGATTTTCTAAAAAAGTTGTTAACATAAAAACATCAAAGTGCTTAAAATCACATTAGAAACTGTTTTAGACCATTTTGAGCATTTCGATAAAACTTTTCACACAAAAACATCAAAGAACACAAAATAGCTTAATATAGTATTTAAAAACGTTTTTGACCATTTTGAGCATTTCAACAAAAATTATTCACACAAAACAGCAAAGTGTACAGAATAGCTTCAAATCGCATTTGGAGACGTTTTAGACCATTTTGTGATTTTCGAAAAAACTTGTTAACATAAAAACACCAAATTGCTTAGAATAGCTTAAAATCGTATTTGGAGAAGTTTTACACCATTTTGTGATTTTCGAAAAAACTTGTTAACATAAAAACACCAAAGTGCTTAGAATAGCTTCAAATCGCATTTGGAGACGTTTTACACCATTTTGTGATTTTCGAAAAAACTTGTTAACATAAAAACACCAAAGTGCTTAGAATAGCTTCAAATCGCATTTGGAGACGTTTTAGACCATTTTGTGACTTTCGAAAAAACTTGTTAACATAAAAACATCAAAGTGTACAGAATAGCTTCAAATCGCATTTTGAGACATTTTAGACCCTTTTGTGATTTTCGAAAAAACTTGGTTACACAAAAACACCAAAGTGCTTAAAATAGCTTCAAATCGCATTTGGAGACGTTTTAGACCAATTTGTGATTTTCGAAAAAACTTGTTAACATAATAACACCAAAGTGCTTAGAATAGCTTCAAATCGCATTTGGAGACGTTTTACACCATTTTGTGATTTTCGAAAAAACTTGTTAACATAAAAACACCAAAGTGCTTAGAATAGCTTCAAATCGCATTTGGAGACGTTTTAGACCATTTTGTGATATTCAAAAAAACTCGTTACCATAAAAACACCAAAGTGCTTAGAATTGCTTCAAATCGCATTTGGAGACGTTTTAGACCATTTTGTGATTTTCTAAAAAAGTTGTTAACATAAAAACATCAAAGTGCTTAAAATCACATTAGAAACCGTTTTAGACCATTTTGAGCATTTCGATAAAACTTTTCACACAAAAACATCAAAGAGCACAAAATAGCTTAATATCGTATTTAAAAACGTTTTTGACCATTTTGAGCATTTCGACAAAAATTATTCACACAAAACAGCAAAGTGTACAGAATAGCTTCAAATCGCATTTGGAGACGTTTTAGACCATTTTGTGATTTTCGAAAAAACTTGTTAACATAAAAACACCAAAGTGCTTAGAATACCTTAAAATCGCATTTGGAGACGTTTTATACCATTTTGTGATTTTCGAAAAAACTTGTTAACATAAAAACACCAAAGTGCTTAGAATTGCTTCAAATCGTATTTGGAGACGTTTTATACCATTTTGTGATTTTCGAAAAAACTTGTTAACATAAAAACACCAAATTGCTTAGAATAGCTTAAAATCGTATTTGGAGAAGTTTTACACCATTTTGTGATTTTCGAAAAAACTTGTTAACATAAAAACACCAAAGTGCTTAGAATAGCTTCAAATCGCATTTGGAGACGTTTTACACCATTTTGTGATTTTCGAAAAAACTTGTTAACATAAAAACACCAAAGTGCTTAGAATAGCTTCAAATCGCATTTGGAGACGTTTTAGACCATTTTGTGACTTTCGAAAAAACTGGTTAACAAAAAAACATCAAAGTGTACAGATTAGCTTTAAATCGCATTTGGAGACATTTTAGACCATTTTGTGATATTCAAAAAAACTCGTTACCATAAAAACACCAAAGTGCTTAGAATTGCTTCAAATCGCATTTGGAGACGTTTTAGACCATTTTGTGATTTTCTAAAAAAGTTGTTAACATAAAAACATCAAAGTGCTTAAAATCACATTAGAAACCGTTTTAGACCATTTTGAGCATTTCGATAAAACTTTTCACACAAAAACATCAAAGAGCACAAAATAGCTTAATATCGTATTTAAAAACGTTTTTGACCATTTTGAGCATTTCGACAAAAATTATTCACACAAAACAGCAAAGTGTACAGAATAGCTTCAAATCGCATTTGGAGACGTTTTAGACCATTTTGTGATTTTCGAAAAAACTTGTTAACAAAAAAAAAACACCAAAGTGCTTAGAATACCTTAAAATCGCATTTGGAGACGTTTTATACCATTTTGTGATTTTCGAAAAAACTTGTTAACATAAAAACACCAAAGTGCTTAGAATTGCTTCAAATCGCATTTGGAGACGTTTTATACCATTTTGTGATTTTCGAAAAAACTTATTAACATAAAAACACCAAAGTGCTTAGAATTGCTTCAAATCGCATTTGGAGACGTTTTAGACCATTTTGTGATTTTCTAAAAAAGTTGTTAACATAAAAACATCAAAGTGCTTAAAATCACATTAGAAACTGTTTTAGACCATTTTGAGCATTTCGATAAAACTTTTCACACAAAAACATCAAAGAACACAAAATAGCTTAATATAGTATTTAAAAACGTTTTTGACCATTTTGAGCATTTCAACAAAAATTATTCACACAAAACAGCAAAGTGTACAGAATAGCTTCAAATCGCATTTGGAGACGTTTTAGACCATTTTGTGATTTTCGAAAAAACTTGTTAACATAAAAACACCAAATTGCTTAGAATAGCTTAAAATCGTATTTGGAGAAGTTTTACACCATTTTGTGATTTTCGAAAAAACTTGTGAACATAAAAACACCAAAGTGCTTAGAATAGCTTCAAATCGCATTTGGAGACGTTTTACACCATTTTGTGATTTTCGAAAAAACTTGTTAACATAAAAACACCAAAGTGCTTAGAATAGCTTCAAATCGCATTTGGAGACGTTTTAGACCATTTTGTGACTTTCGAAAAAACTTGTTAACAAAAAAACATCAAAATGTACAGAATAGCTTCAAATCGCATTTTGAGACATTTTAGACCCTTTTGTGATTTTCGAAAAAACTTGGTTACACAAAAACACCAAAGTGCTTAAAATAGCTTCAAATCGCATTTGGAGACGTTTTAGACCAATTTGTGATTTTCGAAAAGACTTGTTAACATAATAACACCAAAGTGCTTAGAATAGCTTCAAATCGCATTTGGAGACGTTTTAGACCCTTTTGTGATTTTCGAAAAAACTTGTTAACATAAAAACACCAAAGTGCTTAGAAAAGCTTCAAATCGCATTTGGAGACATTTTAGACCATTTTGTGATATTCAAAAAAACTCGTTACCATAAAAACACCAAAGTGCTTAGAATTGCTTCAAATCGCATTTGGAGACGTTTTAGACCATTTTGTGATTTTCTAAAAAAGTTGTTAACATAAAAACATCAAAGTGCTTAAAATCACATTAGAAACCGTTTTAGACCATTTTGAGCATTTCGATAAAACTTTTCACACAAAAACATCAAAGAGCACAAAATAGCTTAATATCGTATTTAAAAACGTTTTTGACCATTTTGAGCATTTCGACAAAAATTATTCACACAAAACAGCAAAGTGCTTAGAATAGCTTCAAATCGCATTTGGAGACGTTTTAGACCATTTTGTGACTTTCGAAAAAACTTGTTAACAAAAAAACATCAAAGTGTACAGAATAGCTTCAAATCGCATTTTGAGACATTTTAGACCCTTTTGTGATTTTCGAAAAAACTTGGTTACACAAAAACACCAAAGTGCTTAAAATAGCTTCAAATCGCATTTGGAGACGTTTTAGACCAATTTGTGATTTTCGAAAAAACTTGTTAACATAAAAACACCAAAGTGTTTAGAATAGCTTCAAATCACAATTGGAGACGTTTTAGACCATTTTGTGATTTTCGAAAAAACTTGTTAACATAAAAACACCAAAGTGCTTAAAATCACATTAGAAACCGTTTTAGACCATTTTGAGCATTTCGATAAAACTTTTCACACAAAAACATCAAAGAGCACAAAATAGCTTAATATCGTATTTAAAAACGTTTTTGACCATTTTGAGCATTTCGACAAAAATTATTCTCACAAAACAGCAAAGTGTACAGAATAGCTTCAAATCGCATTTGGAGACGTTTTAGACCATTTTGTGATTTTCGAAAAAACTTGTTAACATAAAAAAACACCAAATTGCTTAGAATAGCTTAAAATCGCATTTGGAGACGTTTTACACCATTTTGTGATTTTCGAAAAAACTTGTTAACATAAAAACACCAAATTGCTTAGAATAGCTTCAAATCGCATTTGGAGACGTTTTACACCATTTTGTGATTTTCGAAAAAACTTGTTAACATAAAAACACCAAAGTGCTTAGAATAGCTTCAAATCGCATTTGGAGACGTTTTAGACCATTTTGTGACTTTCGAAAAAACTTGTTAACAAAAAAAACATCAAAGTGTACAGAATAGCTTCAAATCGCATTTTGAGACATTTTAGACCCTTTTGTGATTTTCGAAAAAACTTGGTTACACAAAAACACCAAAGTGCTTAAACTAGCTTCAAATCGCATTTAGAGACGTTTTAGACCAATTTGTGATTTTCGAAAAAACTTGTTAACATAAAAACACCAAAGTGTTTAGAATAGCTTCAAATCACATTTGGAGACGTTTTAGACCATTTTGTGATTTTCGAAAAAACTTGTTAACATAAAAACACCAAAGTGCTTAGAAAAGCTTCAAATCGCATTTGGAGACATTTTAGACCATTTTGTGATATTCAAAAAAAACTCGTTACCATAAAAACACCAAAGTGCTTAGAATAGCTTCAAATCGCATTTGGAGACGTTTTACACCATTTTGTAATTTTCTAAAAAAGTTGTTAACATAAAAACATCAAAGTGCTTAAAATCACATTAGAAACCGTTTTAGACCATTTTTAGCATTTCGATAAAACTTTTCACACAAAAACATCAAAGAGCACAAAATAGCTTAATATAGTATTAAAAAACGTTTTTGACCATTTTGAGCATTTTGACAAAAATTATTCACACAAAACAGCAAAGTGTACAGAATAGCTTCAAATCGCATTTGGAGACCTTTTAGACCATTTTGTGATTTTCGAAATAACTCGTTACCATAAAAACACCAAAGTGCTTAGAATTGCTTAAAATCGCATTTGGAGACGTTTTAGACCATTTTGTGATTTTCTAAAAAAGTTGTTAACATAAAAACATCAAAGTGCTTAAAATCACATTAGAAACCGTTTTAGACCATTTTGAGCATTTCGATAAAACTTTTCACACAAAAACATCAAAGAACACAAAATAGCTTAATATAGTATTTAAAAACGTTTTTGACCATTTTGAGCATTTCAACAAAAATTATTCACACAAAACAGCAAAGTGTACAGAATAGCTTCAAATCGCATTTGGAGACGTTTTAGACCATTTTGTGATTTTCGAAAAAACTTGTTAACATAAAAACACCAAATTGCTTAGAATAGCTTAAAATCGTATTTGGAGAAGTTTTACACCATTTTGTGATTTTCGAAAAAACTTGTTAACATAAAAACACCAAAGTGCTTAGAATAGCTTCAAATCGCATTTGGAGACGTTTTACACCATTTTGTGATTTTCGAAAAAACTTGTTAACATAAAAACACCAAAGTGCTTAGAATAGCTTCAAATCGCATTTGGAGACGTTTTAGACCATTTTGTGACTTTCGAAAAAACTTGTTAACAAAAAAACATCAAAGTGTACAGAATAGCTTCAAATCGCATTTGGAGACATTTTAGACCATTTTGTGATATTCAAAAAAACTCGTTACCATAAAAACACCAAAGTGCTTAGAATTGCTTCAAATCGCATTTGGAGACGTTTTAGACCATTTTGTGATTTTCTAAAAAAGTTGTTAACATAAAAACATCAAAGTGCTTAAAATCACATTAGAAACCGTTTTAGACCATTTTGAGCATTTCGATAAAACTTTTCACACAAAAACATCAAAGAGCACAAAATAGCTTAATATCGTATTTAAAAACGTTTTTGACCATTTTGAGCATTTCGACAAAAATTATTCACACAAAACAGCAAAGTGTACAGAATAGCTTCAAATCGCATTTGGAGACGTTTTAGACCATTTTGTGATTTTCGAAAAAACTTGTTAACATAAAAACACCAAAGTGCTTAGAATAGCTTCAAATCGCATTTGTAGACGTTTTAGACCATTTTGTGATTTTCGAAAAAACTTGTTAACATAAAAACACCAAAGTGCTTAGAATACCTTAAAATCGCATTTGGAGACGTTTTATACCATTTTGTGATTTTCGAAAAAACTTCTTAACATAAAAACACCAAAGTGCTTAGAATCACATTAGAAACCGTTTTAGACCATTTTGAGCATTTCGATAAAACTTTTCACACAAAAACATCAAAGAACACAAAATAGCATAATATAGTATTTAAAAACGTTTTTGACCATTTTGAGCATTTCAACAAAAATTATTCACACAAAACAGCAAAGTGTACAGAATAGCTTCAAATCGCATTTGGAGACGTTTTAGACCATTTTGTGATTTTCGAAAAAACTTGTTAACATAAAAACACCAAATTGCTTAGAATAGCTTAAAATCGTATTTGGAGAAGTTTTACACCATTTTGTGATTTTCGAAAAAACTTGTTAACATAAAAACACCAAAGTGCTTAGAATAGCTTCAAATCGCATTTGGAGACGTTTTACACCATTTTGTGATTTTCGAAAAAACTTGTTAACATAAAAACACCAAAGTGCTTAGAATAGCTTCAAATCGCATTTGGAGACGTTTTAGACCATTTTGTGACTTTCGAAAAAACTTGTTAACAAAAAAACATCAAAGTGTACAGAATAGCTTCAAATCGCATTTTGAGACATTTTAGACCCTTTTGTGATTTTCGAAAAAACTTGGTTACACAAAAACACCAAAGTGCTTAAAATAGCTTCAAATCGCATTTGGAGACGTTTTAGACCAATTTGTGATTTTCGAAAAAACTTGTTAACATAAAAACACCAAAGTGTTTAGAATAGCTTCAAATCACATTTGGAGACGTTTTAGACCATTTTGTGATTTTCGAAAAAACTTGTTAACATAAAAACACCAAAGTGCTTAAAATCACATTAGAAACCGTTTTAGACCATTTTGAGCATTTCGATAAAACTTTTCACACAAAAACATCAAAGAGCACAAAATAGCTTAATATCGTATTTAAAAATGTTTTTGACCATTTTGAGCATTTCGACAAAAATTATTCTCACAAAACAGCAAAGTGTACAGAATAACTTCAAATCGCATTTGGAGACGTTTTAGACCATTTTGTGATTTTCGAAAAAACTTGTTAACATAAAAACACCAAATTGCTTAGAATAGCTTAAAATCGTATTTGGAGAAGTTTTACACCATTTTGTGATTTTCGAAAAAACTTGTTAACATAAAAACACCAAAGTGCTTAGAATAGCTTCAAATCGCATTTGGAGACGTTTTACACCATTTTGTAATTTTCGAAAAAACTTGTTAACATAAAAACACCAAAGTGCTTAGAATAGCTTCAAATCGCATTTGGAGACGTTTTAGACCATTTTGTGACTTTCGAAAAAACTTGTTAACAAAAAAACATCAAAGTGTACAGAATAGCTTCAAATCGCATTTTGAGACATTTTAGACCCTTTTGTGATTTTCGAAAAAACTTGGTTACACAAAAACACCAAAGTGCTTAAAATAGCTTCAAATCGCATTTGGAGACGTTTTAGACCAATTTGTGATTTTCGAAAAAACTTGTTAACATAATAACACCAAAGTGCTTAGAATAGCTTCAAATCGCATTTTGTGACATTTTCGACCATTTTGTGATTTTCGAAAAAACTTGTTAACATAAAAACACCAAATTGCTTAGAATAGCTTAAAATCGCATTTGGAGACGTTTTATACCATTTTGTGATTTTCGAAAAAACTTGTTAACATAAAAACACCAAAGTGCTTAGAATAGCTTCAAATCGCATTTGTAGACGTTTTAGACCATTTTGTGATTTTCGAAAAAACTTGTTAACATAAAAACACCAAAGTGCTTAGAATACCTTAAAATCGCATTTGGAGAGGTTTTATACCATTTTGTGATTTTCGAAAAAACTTGTTAACATAAAAACACCAAAGTGCTTAGAATTGCTTCAAATCGCATTTGGAGACGTTTTAGACCATTTTGTGATTTTCTAAAAAAGTTGTTAACATAAAAACATCAAAGTTCTTAAAATCATTTCATTAGAAACCGTTTTAGACCATTTTGAGCATTTCGATAAAACTTTTCACACAAAAACATCAAAGAACACAAAATAGCTTAATATAGTATTTAAAAACGTTTTTGACCATTTTGAGCATTTTGACAAAATTATTCACACAAAACAGCAAAGTGTACAGAATAGCTTCAAATCGCATTTGGAGACGTTTTAGACCATTTTGTGATTTTCGAAAAAACTTGTAAACATAAAAACACCAAAGTGCTTAGAAAATCTTCAAATCGCATTTGGAGACGTTTTATACCATTTTGTGATTTTCGAAAAAACTTGTTAACATAAAAACACCAAAGTGCTTAGAATAGCTTCAAATCGCATTTGTAGACGTTTTAGACCATTTTGTGATTTTCGAAAAAACTTGTTAACATAAAAACACCAAAGTGCTTAGAATACCTTAAAATCGCATTTGGAGACATTTTAGACCATTTTGTGATTTTCGAAAAAACTTGTTAACATAAAAACACAAAAGTGCTTAGAATAGCTTCAAATCGCATTTGGAGACGTTTTAGACCATTTTGTGATTTTCGAAAAAACTTGTTAACATAAAAACACGAAATTGCTTAGAATAGCTTCAAATCGCATTTGGAGACGTTTTACACCATTTTGTAATTTTCTAAAAAAGTTGTTAACATAAAAACATCAAAGTGCTTAAAATCACATTAGAAACCGTTTTAGACCATTTTGAGCATTTCGATAAAACTTTTCACACAAAAACATCAAAGAGCACAAAATAGCTTAATATCGTATTTAAAAACGTTTTTGACCATTTTGAGCATTTCGACAAAAATTATTCTCACAAAACAGCAAAGTGTACAGAATAGCTTCAAATCGCATTTGGAGACGTTTTAGACCATTTTGTGATTTTCGAAAAAACTTGTTAACATAAAAACACCAAATTGCTTAGAATAGCTTCAAATCGCATTTGGAGACGTTTTACACCATTTTGTGATTTTCGATAAAACTTGTTAACATAAAAACACCAAAGTGCTTAGAATAGCTTCAAATCGCATTTTGAGACATTTTAGACCCTTTTGTGATTTTCGAAAAAACTTGGTTACACAAAAACACCAAAGTGCTTAAAATAGCTTCAAATCGCATTTGGAGACGTTTTAGACCAATTTGTGATTTTCGAAAAAACTTGTTAACATAAAAACACCAAAGTGTTTAGAATAGCTTCAAATCACATTTGGAGACGTTTTAGACCATTTTGTGATTTTCGAAAAAACTTGTTAACATAAAAACACCAAAGTGCTTAGAAAAGCTTCAAATCGCATTTGGAGACATTTTAGACCATTTTGTGATTTTCGAAAAAACTTGTTAACATAAAAACACCAAAGTGCTTAAAATCACATTAGAAACCGTTTTAGACCATTTTGAGCATTTCGATAAAACTTTTCACACAAAAACATCAAAGAGCACAAAATAGCTTAATATCGTATTTAAAAACGTTTTTGACCATTTTGAGCATTTCAACAAAAATTATTCACACAAAACAGCAAAGTGTACAGAATAGCTTCAAATCGCATTTGGAGACGTTTTAGACCATTTTGTGATTTTCGAAAAAACTTGTTAACATAAAAACACCAAAGTGCTTAGAATAGCTTCAAATCGCATTTGGAGACGTTTTACACCATTTTGTGATTTTCGAAAAAACTTGTTAACATAAAAACACCAAAGTGCTTAGAATAGCTTCAAATCGCATTTGGAGACGTTTTAGACCATTTTGTGACTTTCGAAAAAACTTGTTAACAAAAAAACATCAAAGTGTACAGAATAGCTTCAAATCGCATTTTGAGACATTTTAGACCATTTTGTGATTTTCGAAAAAACTTGTTAACATAAAAACACAAAAGTGCTTAGAATAGCTTCAAATCGCATTTGGAGACGTTTTAGACCATTTTGTGATTTTCGAAAAAACTTGTTAACATAAAAACACCAAAGTGCTTAGAATAGCTTCAAATCGTATTTGGAGCCGTTTTAGACCATTTTGTGATTTTCGAAAAAACTTGTAAACATAAAAACACCAAAGTGCTTAGAAAAGCTTCAAATCGCATTTGGAGACGTTTTAGACCATTTTGTGATATTCAAAAAAACTCGTTACCATAAAAACACCAAAGTGCTTAGAATTGCTTCAAATCGCATTTGGAGACGTTTTAGACCATTTTATGATTTTCTAAAAAAGTTGTTAACATAAAAACATCAAAGTGCTTAAAATCACATTAGAAACCGTTTTAGACCATTTTGAGCATTTCGATAAAACTTTTCACAGAAAAACATCAAAGAGCACAAAATAGCTTAATATCGTATTTAAAAACGTTTTTGACCATTTTGAGCATTTCGACAAAAATTATTCACACAAAACAGCAAAGTGTACAGAATAGCTTCAAATCGCATTTGGAGACGTTTTAGACCATTTTGTGATTTTCGAAAAAACTTGTTAACATAAAAACACCAAAGTGCTTAGAAAAGCTTCAAATCGCATTTGGAGACATTTTAGACCATTTTGTGATATTCAAAAAAACTCGTTACCATAAAAACACCAAAGTGCTTAGAATTGCTTCAAATCGCATTTGGAGACGTTTTAGACCATTTTGTGATTTTCTAAAAAAGTTGTTAACATAAAAACATCAAAGTGTACAGAATAGCTTCAAATCGCATTTTGAGACATTTTAGACCCTTTTGTGATTTTCGAAAAAACTTGGTTACACAAAAACACCAAAGTGCTTAAAATAGCTTCAAATCGCATTTGGAGACGTTTTAGACCAATTTGTGATTTTCGAAAAAACTTGTTAACATAAAAACACCAAAGTGTTTAGAATAGCTTCAAATCACATTTGGAGACGTTTTAGACCATTTTGTGATTTTCGAAAAAACTTGTTAACATAAAAACACCAAAGTGCTTAGAATACCTTAAAATCGCATTTGGAGACGTTTTATACCACTTTGTGATTTTCGAAAAAACTTGTTAACATAAAAACACCAAAGTGCTTAGAATATCTTCAAATCGCATTTGGAGACGTTGTAGACCATTTTGTGATTTTCGAAAAAACTTGTTAACATAAAAACACAAAAGTGCTTAGAATAGCTTCAAATCGCATTTGGAGACGTTTTAGACCATTTTGTGATTTTCGAAAAAACTTGTTAACATAAAAACACCAAATTGCTTAGAATAGCTTCAAATCGCATTTGGAGACGTTTTACACCATTTTGTAATTTTCTAAAAAAGTTGTTAACATAAAAACATCAAAGTGCTTAAAATCACATTAGAAACCGTTTTAGACCATTTTGAGCATTTCGATAAAACTTTTCACACAAAAACATCAAAGAGCACAAAATAGCTTAATATAGTATTTAAAAACGTTTTTGACCATTTTGAGCATTTTGACAAAAATTATTCACACAAAACAGCAAAGTGTACAGAATAGCTTCAAATCGCATTTGGAGACGTTTTAGACCATTTTGTGATTTTCGAAATAACTCGTTACCATAAAAACACCAAATTGCTTAGAAAAGCTTCAAATCGCATTTGGAGACATTTTAGACCATTTTGTGATATTCAAAAAAACTCGTTACCATAAAAACACCAAAGTGCTTAGAATTGCTTCAAATCGCATTTGGAGACGTTTTAGACCATTTTGTGATTTTCTAAAAAAGTTGTTAACATAAAAACATCAAAGTGCTTAAAATCACATTAGAAACCGTTTTAGACCATTTTGAGCATTTCGATAAAACTTTTCACACAAAAACATAAAAGAGCACAAAATAGCTTAATATCGTATTTAAAAACGTTTTTGACCATTTTGAGCATTTCGACAAAAATTATTCACACAAAACAGCAAAGTGTACAGAATAGCTTCAAATCGCATTTGGAGACGTTTTAGACCATTTTGTGATTTTCGAAAAAACTTGTTAACATAAAAACACCAAAGTGCTTAGAAAAGCTTCAAATCGCATTTGGAGACATTTTAGACCATTTTGTGATATTCAAAAAAACTCGTTACCATAAAAACACCAAAGTGCTTAGAATTGCTTCAAATCGCATTTGGAGACGTTTTAGACCATTTTGTGATTTTCTAAAAAAGTTGTTAACATAAAAACATCAAAGTGCTTAAAATCACATTAGAAACCGTTTTAGACCATTTTGAGCATTTCGATAAAACTTTTCACACAAAAACATCAAAGAGCACAAAATAGCTTAATATCGTATTTAAAAACGTTTTTGACCATTTTGAGCATTTCGACAAAAATTATTCACACAAAACAGCAAAGTGCTTAGAATAGCTTCAAATCGCATTTGGAGACGTTTTAGACCATTTTGTGACTTTCGAAAAAACTTGTTAACAAAAAAACATCAAAGTGTACAGAATAGCTTCAAATCGCATTTTGAGACATTTTAGACCCTTTTGTGATTTTCGAAAAAACTTGGTTACACAAAAACACCAAAGTGCTTAAAATAGCTTCAAATCGCATTTGGAGACGTTTTAGACCAATTTGTGATTTTCGAAAAAACTTGTTAACATAAAAACACCAAAGTGTTTTGAATAGCTTCAAATCACATTTGGAGACGTTTTAGACCATTTTGTGATTTTCGAAAAAACTTGTTAACATAAAAACACCAAAGTGCTTAAAATCACATTAGAAACCGTTTTAGACCATTTTGAGCATTTCGATAAAACTTTTCACACAAAAACATCAAAGAGCACAAAATAGCTTAATATCGTATTTAAAAACGTTTTTGACCATTTTGAGCATTTCGACAAAAATTATTCTCACAAAACAGCAAAGTGTACAGAATAGCTTCAAATCGCATTTGGAGACGTTTTAGACCATTTTGTGATTTTCGAAAAAACTTGTTAACATAAAAAAACACCAAATTGCTTAGAATAGCTTAAAATCGCATTTGGAGACGTTTTACACCATTTTGTGATTTTCGAAAAAACTTGTTAACATAAAAACACCAAATTGCTTAGAATAGCTTCAAATCGCATTTGGAGACGTTTTACACCATTTTGTGATTTTCGAAAAAACTTGTTAACATAAAAACACCAAAGTGCTTAGAATAGCTTCAAATCGCATTTGGAGACGTTTTAGACCATTTTGTGACTTTCGAAAAAACTTGTTAACAAAAAAAACATCAAAGTGTACAGAATAGCTTCAAATCGCATTTTGAGACATTTTAGACCCTTTTGTGATTTTCGAAAAAACTTGGTTACACAAAAACACCAAAGTGCTTAAACTAGCTTCAAATCGCATTTAGAGACGTTTTAGACCAATTTGTGATTTTCGAAAAAACTTGTTAACATAAAAACACCAAAGTGTTTAGAATAGCTTCAAATCACATTTGGAGACGTTTTAGACCATTTTGTGATTTTCGAAAAAACTTGTTAACATAAAAACACCAAAGTGCTTAGAAAAGCTTCAAATCGCATTTGGAGACATTTTAGACCATTTTGTGATATTCAAAAAAACTCGTTACCATAAAAACACCAAAGTGCTTAGAATAGCTTCAAATCGCATTTGGAGACGTTTTACACCATTTTGTGATTTTCGATAAAACTTGTTAACATAAAAACACCAAAGTGCTTAGAATAGCTTCAAATCGCATTTGGAGACTTTTTAGACCATTTTGTGACTTTCGAAAAAACTTGTTAACAAAAAAACATCAAAGTGTACAGAATAGCTTCAAATCGCATTTTGAGACATTTTAGACCCTTTTGTGATTTTCGAAAAAACTTGGTTACACAAAAACACAAAATTGCTTAGAATAGCTTCAAATCGCATTTGGAGACGTTTTACACCATTTTGTGATTTTCGAAAAAACTTGTTAACATAAAAACACCAAAGTGCTTAGAATAGCTTCAAATCGCATTTGGAGACGTTTTAGACCATTTTGTGATTTTCGAAAAAACTTGTTAACATAAAAACACCAAAGTGCTTAGAATAGCTTCAAATCGTATTTGGAGCCGTTTTAGACCATTTTGTGATTTTCGAAAAAACTTGTAAACATAAAAACACCAAAGTGCTTAGAAAAGCTTCAAATCGCATTTGGAGACGTTTTAGACCATTTTGTGATATTCAAAAAAACTCGTTACCATAAAAACACCAAAGTGCTTAGAATTGCTTCAAATCGCATTTGGAGACGTTTTAGACCATTTTATGATTTTCTAAAAAAGTTGTTAACATAAAAACATCAAAGTGCTTAAAATCACATTAGAAACCGTTTTAGACCATTTTGAGCATTTCGATAAAACTTTTCACAGAAAAACATCAAAGAGCACAAAATAGCTTAATATCGTATTTAAAAACGTTTTTGACCATTTTGAGCATTTCGACAAAAATTATTCACACAAAACAGCAAAGTGTACAGAATAGCTTCAAATCGCATTTGGAGACGTTTTAGACCATTTTGTGATTTTCGAAAAAACTTGTTAACATAAAAACACCAAAGTGCTTAGAAAAGCTTCAAATCGCATTTGGAGACATTTTAGACCATTTTGTGATATTCAAAAAAACTCGTTACCATAAAAACACCAAAGTGCTTAGAATTGCTTCAAATCGCATTTGGAGACGTTTTAGACCATTTTGTGATTTTCTAAAAAAGTTGTTAACATAAAAACATCAAAGTGTACAGAATAGCTTCAAATCGCATTTTGAGACATTTTAGACCCTTTTGTGATTTTCGAAAAAACTTGGTTACACAAAAACACCAAAGTGCTTAAAATAGCTTCAAATCGCATTTGGAGACGTTTTAGACCAATTTGTGATTTTCGAAAAAACTTGTTAACATAAAAACACCAAAGTGTTTAGAATAGCTTCAAATCACATTTGGAGACGTTTTAGACCATTTTGTGATTTTCGAAAAAACTTGTTAACATAAAAACACCAAAGTGCTTAGAATACCTTAAAATCGCATTTGGAGACGTTTTATACCACTTTGTGATTTTCGAAAAAACTTGTTAACATAAAAACACCAAAGTGCTTAGAATATCTTCAAATCGCATTTGGAGACGTTGTAGACCATTTTGTGATTTTCGAAAAAACTTGTTAACATAAAAACACAAAAGTGCTTAGAATAGCTTCAAATCGCATTTGGAGACGTTTTAGACCATTTTGTGATTTTCGAAAAAACTTGTTAACATAAAAACACGAAATTGCTTAGAATAGCTTCAAATCGCATTTGGAGACGTTTTACACCATTTTGTAATTTTCTAAAAAAGTTGTTAACATAAAAACATCAAAGTGCTTAAAATCACATTAGAAACCGTTTTAGACCATTTTGAGCATTTCGATAAAACTTTTCACACAAAAACATCAAAGAGCACAAAATAGCTTAATATAGTATTTAAAAACGTTTTTGACCATTTTGAGCATTTTGACAAAAATTATTCACACAAAACAGCAAAGTGTACAGAATAGCTTCAAATCGCATTTGGAGACGTTTTAGACCATTTTGTGATTTTCGAAATAACTCGTTACCATAAAAACACCAAAGTGCTTAGAAAAGCTTCAAATCGCATTTGGAGACATTTTAGACCATTTTGTGATATTCAAAAAAACTCGTTACCATAAAAACACCAAAGTGCTTAGAATTGCTTCAAATCGCATTTGGAGACGTTTTAGACCATTTTGTGATTTTCTAAAAAAGTTGTTAACATAAAAACATCAAAGTGCTTAAAATCACATTAGAAACCGTTTTAGACCATTTTGAGCATTTCGATAAAACTTTTCACACAAAAACATAAAAGAGCACAAAATAGCTTAATATCGTATTTAAAAACGTTTTTGACCATTTTGAGCATTTCGACAAAAATTATTCACACAAAACAGCAAAGTGTACAGAATAGCTTCAAATCGCATTTGGAGACGTTTTAGACCATTTTGTGATTTTCGAAAAAACTTGTTAACATAAAAACACCAAAGTGCTTAGAAAAGCTTCAAATCGCATTTGGAGACATTTTAGACCATTTTGTGATATTCAAAAAAACTCGTTACCATAAAAACACCAAAGTGCTTAGAATTGCTTCAAATCGCATTTGGAGACGTTTTAGACCATTTTGTGATTTTCTAAAAAAGTTGTTAACATAAAAACATCAAAGTGCTTAAAATCACATTAGAAACCGTTTTAGACCATTTTGAGCATTTCGATAAAACTTTTCACACAAAAACATCAAAGAGCACAAAATAGCTTAATATCGTATTTAAAAACGTTTTTGACCATTTTGAGCATTTCGACAAAAATTATTCACACAAAACAGCAAAGTGCTTAGAATAGCTTCAAATCGCATTTGGAGACGTTTTAGACCATTTTGTGACTTTCGAAAAAACTTGTTAACAAAAAAACATCAAAGTGTACAGAATAGCTTCAAATCGCATTTTGAGACATTTTAGACCCTTTTGTGATTTTCGAAAAAACTTGGTTACACAAAAACACCAAAGTGCTTAAAATAGCTTCAAATCGCATTTGGAGACGTTTTAGACCAATTTGTGATTTTCGAAAAAACTTGTTAACATAAAAACACCAAAGTGTTTTGAATAGCTTCAAATCACATTTGGAGACGTTTTAGACCATTTTGTGATTTTCGAAAAAACTTGTTAACATAAAAACACCAAAGTGCTTAAAATCACATTAGAAACCGTTTTAGACCATTTTGAGCATTTCGATAAAACTTTTCACACAAAAACATCAAAGAGCACAAAATAGCTTAATATCGTATTTAAAAACGTTTTTGACCATTTTGAGCATTTCGACAAAAATTATTCTCACAAAACAGCAAAGTGTACAGAATAGCTTCAAATCGCATTTGGAGACGTTTTAGACCATTTTGTGATTTTCGAAAAAACTTGTTAACATAAAAACACCAAATTGCTTAGAATAGCTTAAAATCGCATTTGGAGACGTTTTACACCATTTTGTGATTTTCGAAAAAACTTGTTAACATAAAAACACCAAAGTGCTTAGAATAGCTTCAAATCGCATTTGGAGACGTTTTACACCATTTTGTGATTTTCGATAAAACTTGTTAACATAAAAACACCAAAGTGCTTAGAATAGCTTCAAATCGCATTTGGAGACTTTTTAGACCATTTTGTGACTTTCGAAAAAACTTGTTAACAAAAAAACATCAAAGTGTACAGAATAACTTCAAATCGCATTTTGAGACATTTTAGACCCTTTTGTGATTTTCGAAAAAACTTGGTTACACAAAAACACCAAAGTGCTTAAAATAGCTTCAAATCGCATTTGGAGACGTTTTAGACCAATTTGTGATTTTCGAAAAAACTTGTTAACATAAAAACACCAAAGTGTTTAGAATAGCTTCAAATCACATTTGGAGACGTTTTAGACCATTTTGTGATTTTCGAAAAAACTTGTTAACATAAAAACACCAAAGTGCTTAGAAAAGCTTCAGATCGCATTTGGAGACATTTTAGACCATTTTGTGATTTTCGAAAAAACTTGTTAACATAAAAACACCAAAGTGCTTAAAATCACATTAGAAACCTTTTTAGACCATTTTGAGCATTTCGATAAAACTTTTCACACAAAAACATCAAAGAGCACAAAATAGCTTAATATCGTATTTAAAAACGTTTTTGACCATTTTGAGCATTTCAACAAAAATTATTCACACAAAACAGCAAAGTGTACAGAATAGCTTCAAATCGCATTTGGAGACGTTTTAGACCATTTTGTGATTTTCGAAAAAACTTGTTAACATAAAAACACCAAAGTGCTTAGAATTGCTTCAAATCGCATTTGGAGACGTTTTAGACCATTTTGTAATTTTCTAAAAAAGTTGTTAACATAAAAACATCAAAGTGCTTAAAATCACATTAGAAACCGTTTTAGACCATTTTGAGCATTTCGAAAAAACTTTTCACACAAAAACATCAAAGAACACAAAATAGCTTAATATAGTATTTAAAAACGTTTTTGACCATTTTGAGCATTTTGACAAAAATTATTCACACAAAACAGCAAAGTGTACAGAATAGCTTCAAATCGCATTTTGAGACATTTTAGACCATTTTGTGATTTTCGAAAAAACTTGTTAACATAAAAACACAAAATTGCTTAGAATAGCTTCAAATCGCATTTGGAGACGTTTTACACCATTTTGTGATTTTCGAAAAAACTTGTTAACATAAAAACACCAAAGTGCTTAGAATAGCTTCAAATCGCATTTGGAGACGTTTTAGACCATTTTGTGATTTTCGAAAAAAGTTGTTAACATAAAAACATCAAAGTGCTTAAAATCACATTAGAAACCGTTTTAGACCATTTTGAGCATTTCGATAAAACTTTTCACACAAAAACATCAAAGAGCACAAAATAGCTTAATATCGTATTTAAAAACGTTTTTGACCATTTTGAGCATTTCGACAAAAATTATTCACACAAAACAGCAAAGTGTACAGAATAGCTTCAAATCGCATTTGGAGACGTTTTAGACCATTTTGTGATTTTCGAAAAAACTTGTTAACATAAAAACACCAAAGTGCTTAGAAAAGCTTCAAATTGCATTTGGAGACATTTTAGACCATTTTGTGATATTCAAAAAAACTCGTTACCATAAAAACACCAAAGTGCTTAGAATTGCTTCAAATCGCATTTGGAGACGTTTTAGACCATTTTGTGATTTTCTAAAAAAGTTGTTAACATAAAAACATCAAAGTGTACAGAATAGCTTCAAATCGCATTTTGAGACATTTTAGACCCTTTTGTGATTTTCGAAAAAACTTGGTTACACAAAAACACCAAAGTGCTTAAAATAGCTTCAAATCGCATTTGGAGACGTTTTAGACCAATTTGTGATTTTCGAAAAAACTTGTTAACATAAAAACACCAAAGTGTTTAGAATAGCTTCAAATCACATTTGGAGACGTTTTAGACCATTTTGTGATTTTCGAAAAAACTTGTTAACATAAAAACACCAAAGTGCTTAGAATACCTTAAAATCGCATTTGGAGACGTTTTATACCACTTTGTGATTTTCGAAAAAACTTGTTAACATAAAAACACCAAAGTGCTTAGAATATCTTCAAATCGCATTTGGAGACGTTGTAGACCATTTTGTGATTTTCGAAAAAACATGTTAACATAAAAACACCAAAGTGCTTAGAATTGCTTCAAATCGCATTTGGAGACGTTTTAGACCATTTTGTGATTTTCTAAAAAAGGTTTTTAACATAAAAACATCAAAGTTCTTAAAATCACATTAGAAACCGTTTTAGACCATTTTGAGCATTTCGATAAAACTTTTCACATAAAAACATCAAAGAACACAAAATAGCTTAATATAGTATTTAAAAACGTTTTTGACCATTTTGAGCATTTTGACAAAAATTATTCACACAAAACAGCAAAGTGTACAGAATAGCTTCAAATCGCATTTGGAGACGTTTTAGACCATTTTGTGATTTTCGAAAAAACTTGTAAACATAAAAACACAAAAGTGCTTAGAAAAGCTTCAAATCGCATTTGGAGACATTTTAGACCATTTTGTGATTTTCGAAAAAACTTGTTAACATAAAAACACAAAAGTGCTTAGAATAGCTTCAAATCGCATTTGGAGACGTTTTAGACCATTTTGTGATTTTCGAAAAAACTTGTTAACATAAAAACACCAAATTGCTTAGAATAGCTTCAAATCGCATTTGGAGACGTTTTACACCATTTTGTAATTTTCTAAAAAAGTTGTTAACATAAAAACATCAAAGTGCTTAAAATCACATTAGAAACCGTTTTAGACCATTTTGAGCATTTCGATAAAACTTTTCACACAAAAACATCAAAGAGCACAAAATAGCTTAATATAGTATTTAAAAACGTTTTTGACCATTTTGAGCATTTCGACAAAAATTATTCACACAAAACAGCAAAGTGTACAGAATAGCTTCAAATCGCATTTGGAGACGTTTTAGACCATTTTGTGATTTTCGAAAAAACTTGTTAACATAAAAACACCAAAGTGCTTAGAATACCTTAAAATCGCATTTGGAGACGTTTTATACCATTTTGTGATTTTCGAAAAAACTTGTTAACATAAAAACACCAAAGTGCTTAGAATTGCTTCAAATCGCATTTGGAGACGTTTTAGACCATTTTGTGATTTTCGAAAAAACTTGTTAACATAAAAACACCAAATTGCTTAGAATAGCTTAAAATCGTATTTGGAGAAGTTTTACACCATTTTGTGATTTTCGAAAAAACTTGTTAACATAAAAACACCAAAGTGCTTAGAATAGCTTCAAATCGCATTTGGAGACGTTTTACACCATTTTGTGATTTTCGAAAAAACTTGTTAAAATAAAAACACCAAAGTGCTTAGAATAGCTTCAAATCGCATTTGGAGACGTTTTAGACCATTTTGTGACTTTCGAAAAAACTTGTTAATAAAAAAACATCAAAGTGTACAGATTAGCTTCAAATCGCATTTGGAGACATTTTAGACCATTTTGTGATATTCAAAAAAACTCGTTACCATAAAAACACCAAAGTGCTTAGAATTGCTTCAAATCGCATTTGGAGACGTTTTAGACCATTTTGTGATTTTCTAAAAAAGTTGTTAACATAAAAACATCAAAGTGCTTAAAATCACATTAGAAACCGTTTTAGACCATTTTGAGCATTTCGATAAAACTTTTCACACAAAAACATCAAAGAGCACAAAATAGCTTAATATCGTATTTAAAAACGTTTTTGACCATTTTGAGCATTTCGACAAAAATTATTCACACAAAACAGCAAAGTGTACAGAATAGCTTCAAATCGCATTTGGAGACGTTTTAGACCATTTTGTGATTTTCGAAAAAACTTGTTAACATAAAAACACCAAAGTGCTTAGAATACCTTAAAATCGCATTTGGAGACGTTTTATACCATTTTGTGATTTTCGAAAAAACTTGTTAACATAAAAACACCAAAGTGCTTAGAATTGCTTCAAATCGCATTTGGAGACGTTTTATACCATTTTGTGATTTTCGAAAAAACTTGTTAACATAAAAACACCAAAGTGCTTAGAATTGCTTCAAATCGCATTTGGAGACGTTTTAGACCATTTTGTGATTTTCTAAAAAAGTTGTTAACATAAAAACATCAAAGTGCTTAAAATCACATTAGAAACTGTTTTAGACCATTTTGAGCATTTCGATAAAACTTTTCACACAAAAACATCAAAGAACACAAAATAGCTTAATATAGTATTTAAAAACGTTTTTGACCATTTTGAGCATTTCAACAAAAATTATTCACACAAAACAGCAAAGTGTACAGAATAGCTTCAAATCGCATTTGGAGACGTTTTAGACCATTTTGTGATTTTCGAAAAAACTTGTTAACATAAAAACACCAAATTGCTTAGAATAGCTTAAAATCGTATTTGGAGAAGTTTTACACCATTTTGTGATTTTCGAAAAAACTTGTTAACATAAAAACACCAAAGTGCTTAGAATAGCTTCAAATCGCATTTGGAGACGTTTTACACCATTTTGTGATTTTCGAAAAAACTTGTTAAAATAAAAACACCAAAGTGCTTAGAATAGCTTCAAATCGCATTTGGAGACGTTTTAGACCATTTTGTGACTTTCGAAAAAACTTGTTAACAAAAAAACATCAAAGTGTACAGATTAGCTTCAAATCGCATTTGGAGACATTTTAGACCATTTTGTGATATTCAAAAAAACTCGTTACCATAAAAACACCAAAGTGCTTAGAATTGCTTCAAATCGCATTTGGAGACGTTTTAGACCATTTTGTGATTTTCTAAAAAAGTTGTTAACATAAAAACATCAAAGTGCTTAAAATCACATTAGAAACCGTTTTAGACCATTTTGAGCATTTCGATAAAACTTTTCACACAAAAACATCAAAGAGCACAAAATAGCTTAATATCGTATTTAAAAACGTTTTTGACCATTTTGAGCATTTCGACAAAAATTATTCACACAAAACAGCAAAGTGTACAGAATAGCTTCAAATCGCATTTGGAGACGTTTTAGACCATTTTGTGATTTTCGAAAAAACTTGTTAACATAAAAACACCAAAGTGCTTAGAATACCTTAAAATCGCATTTGGAGACGTTTTATACCATTTTGTGATTTTCGAAAAAACTTGTTAACATAAAAACACCAAAGTGCTTAGAATTGCTTCAAATCGCATTTGGAGACGTTTTATACCATTTTGTGATTTTCGAAAAAACTTGTTAACATAAAAACACCAAAGTGCTTAGAATTGCTTCAAATCGCATTTGGAGACGTTTTAGACCATTTTGTGATTTTCTAAAAAAGTTGTTAACATAAAAACATCAAAGTGCTTAAAATCACATTAGAAACAGTTTTAGACCATTTTGAGCATTTCGATAAAACTTTTCACACAAAAACATCAAAGAACACAAAATAGCTTAATATAGTATTTAAAAACGTTTTTGACCATTTTGAGCATTTCAACAAAAATTATTCACACAAAACAGCAAAGTGTACAGAATAGCTTCAAATCGCATTTGGAGACGTTTTAGACCATTTTGTGATTTTCGAAAAAACTTGTTAACATAAAAACACCAAATTGCTTAGAATAGCTTAAAATCGTATTTGGAGAAGTTTTACACCATTTTGTGATTTTCGAAAAAACTTGTTAACATAAAAACACCAAAGTGCTTAGAATAGCTTCAAATCGCATTTGGAGACGTTTTACACCATTTTGTGATTTTCGAAAAAACTTGTTAACATAAAAACACCAAAGTGCTTAGAATAGCTTCAAATCGCATTTGGAGACGTTTTAGACCATTTTGTGACTTTCGAAAAAACTTGTTAACAAAAAAACATCAAAGTGTACAGAATAGCTTCAAATCGCATTTTGAGACATTTTAGACCCTTTTGTGATTTTCGAAAAAACTTGGTTACACAAAAACACCAAAGTGCTTAAAATAGCTTCAAATCGCATTTGGAGACGTTTTAGACCAATTTGTGATTTTCGAAAAAACTTGTTAACATAATAACACCAAAGTGCTTAGAATAGCTTCAAATCGCATTTTGTGACATTTTCGACCATTTTGTGATTTTCGAAAAAACTTGTTAACATAAAAACACCAAATTGCTTAGAATAGCTTAAAATCGCATTTGGAGACGTTTTATACCATTTTGTGATTTTCGAAAAAACTTGTTAACATAAAAACACCAAAGTGCTTAGAATAGCTTCAAATCGCATTTGTAGACGTTTTAGACCATTTTGTGATTTTCGAAAAAACTTGTTAACATAAAAACACCAAAGTGCTTAGAATACCTTAAAATCGCATTTGGAGACGTTTTATACCATTTTGTGATTTTTGAAAAAACTTGTTAACATAAAAACACCAAAGTGCTTAGAATTGCTTCAAATCGCATTTGGAGACGTTTTAGACCATTTTGTGATTTTCTAAAAAAGTTGTTAACATAAAAACATCAAAGTTCTTAAAATCATTTCATTAGAAACCGTTTTAGACCATTTTGAGCATTTCGATAAAACTTTTCACACAAAAACATCAAAGAACACAAAATAGCTTAATATAGTATTTAAAAACGTTTTTGACCATTTTGAGCATTTTGACAAAATTATTCACACAAAACAGCAAAGTGTACAGAATAGCTTCAAATCGCATTTGGAGACGTTTTAGACCATTTTGTGATTTTCGAAAAAACTTGTAAACATAAAAACACCAAAGTGCTTAGAAAATCTTCAAATCGCATTTGGAGACGTTTTATACCATTTTGTGATTTTCGAAAAAACTTGTTAACATAAAAACACCAAAGTGCTTAGAATAGCTTCAAATCGCATTTGTAGACGTTTTAGACCATTTTGTGATTTTCGAAAAAACTTGTTAACATAAAAACACCAAAGTGCTTAGAATACCTTAAAATCGCATTTGGAGACATTTTAGACCATTTTGTGATTTTCGAAAAAACTTGTTAACATAAAAACACAAAAGTGCTTAGAATAGCTTCAAATCGCATTTGGAGACGTTTTAGACCATTTTGTGATTTTCGAAAAAACTTGTTAACATAAAAACACGAAATTGCTTAGAATAGCTTCAAATCGCATTTGGAGACGTTTTACACCATTTTGTAATTTTCTAAAAAAGTTGTTAACATAAAAACATCAAAGTGCTTAAAATCACATTAGAAACCGTTTTAGACCATTTTGAGCATTTCGATAAAACTTTTCACACAAAAACATCAAAGAGCACAAAATAGCTTAATATCGTATTTAAAAACGTTTTTGACCATTTTGAGCATTTCGACAAAAATTATTCTCACAAAACAGCAAAGTGTACAGAATAGCTTCAAATCGCATTTGGAGACGTTTTAGACCATTTTGTGATTTTCGAAAAAACTTGTTAACATAAAAACACCAAATTGCTTAGAATAGCTTAAAATCGCATTTGGAGACGTTTTACACCATTTTGTGATTTTCGAAAAAACTTGTTAACATAAAAACACCAAAGTGCTTAGAATAGCTTCAAATCGCATTTGGAGACGTTTTACACCATTTTGTGATTTTCGATAAAACTTGTTAACATAAAAACACCAAAGTGCTTAGAATAGCTTCAAATCGCATTTGGAGACTTTTTAGACCATTTTGTGACTTTCGAAAAAACTTGTTAACAAAAAAACATCAAAGTGTACAGAATAGCTTCAAATCGCATTTTGAGACATTTTAGACCCTTTTGTGATTTTCGAAAAAACTTGGTTACACAAAAACACCAAAGTGCTTAAAATAGCTTCAAATCGCATTTGGAGACGTTTTAGACCAATTTGTGATTTTCGAAAAAACTTGTTAACATAAAAACACCAAAGTGTTTAGAATAGCTTCAAATCACATTTGGAGACGTTTTAGACCATTTTGTGATTTTCGAAAAAACTTGTTAACATAAAAACACCAAAGTGCTTAGAAAAGCTTCAAATCGCATTTGGAGACATTTTAGACCATTTTGTGATTTTCGAAAAAAATTTTTAACATAAAAACACCAAAGTGCTTAAAATCACATTAGAAACCGTTTTAGACCATTTTGAGCATTTCGATAAAACTTTTCACACAAAAACATCAAAGAGCAAAAAATAGCTTAATATCGTATTTAAAAACGTTTTTGACCATTTTAAGCATTTCAACAAAAATTATTCACACAAAACAGCAAAGTGTACAGAATAGCTTCAAATCGCATTTGGAGACGTTTTAGACCATTTTGTGATTTTCGAAAAAACTTGTTAACATAAAAACACCAAAGTGCTTAGAATTGCTTCAAATCGCATTTGGAGACGTTTTAGACCATTTTGTAATTTTCTAAAAAAGTTGTTAACATAAAAACATCAAAGTGCTTAAAATCACATTAGAAACCGTTTTAGACCATTTTGAGCATTTCGAAAAAACTTTTCACACAAAAACATCAAAGAACACAAAATGGCTTAATATAGTATTTAAAAACGTTTTTGACCATTTTGAGCATTTTGACAAAAATTATTCACACAAAACAGCAAAGTGTACAGAATAGCTTCAAATCGCATTTTGAGACATTTTAGACCATTTTGTGATTTTCGAAAAAACTTGTTAACATAAAAACACAAAAGTGCTTAGAATAGCTTCAAATCGCATTTGGAGACGTTTTAGACCATTTTGTGATTTTCGAAAAAACTTGTTAACATAAAAACACAAAATTGCTTAGAATAGCTTCAAATCGCATTTGGAGACGTTTTACACCATTTTGTGATTTTCGAAAAAACTTGTTAACATAAAAACACCAAAGTGCTTAGAATAGCTTCAAATCGCATTTGGAGACGTTTTAGACCATTTTGTGATTTTCGAAAAAACTTGTTAACATAAAAACACCAAAGTGCTTAGAATAGCTTCAAATCGTATTTGGAGCCGTTTTAGACCATTTTGTGATTTTCGAAAAAACTTGTAAACATAAAAACACCAAAGTGCTTAGAAAAGCTTCAAATCGCATTTGGAGACGTTTTAGACCATTTTGTGATTTTCTAAAAAAGTTGTTAACATAAAAACATCAAAGTGCTTAAAATCACATTAGAAACCGTTTTAGACCATTTTGAGCATTTCGATAAAACTTTTCACACAAAAACATCAAAGAGCACAAAATAGCTTAATATCGTATTTAAAAACGTTTTTGACCATTTTGAGCATTTCGACAAAAATTATTCACACAAAACAGCAAAGTGTACAGAATAGCTTCAAATCGCATTTGGAGACGTTTTAGACCATTTTGTGATTTTCGAAAAAACTTGTTAACATAAAAACACCAAAGTGCTTAGAATTGCTTCAAATCGCATTTGGAAACGTTTTAGACCATTTTGTAATTTTCTAAAAAAGTTGTTAACATAAAAACATCAAAGTGCTTAAAATCACATTAGAAACCGTTTTAGACCATTTTGAGCATTTCGAAAAAACTTTTCACACAAAAACATCAAAGAACACAAAATAGCTTAATATAGTATTTAAAAACGTTTTTGACCATTTTGAGCATTTTGACAAAAATTATTCACACAAAACAGCAAAGTGTACAGAATAGCTTCAAATCGCATTTTGAGACATTTTAGACCATTTTGTGATTTTCGAAAAAACTTGTTAACATAAAAACACAAAAGTGCTTAGAATAGCTTCAAATCGCATTTGGAGACGTTTTAGACCATTTTGTGATTTTCGAAAAAACTTGTTAACATAAAAACACAAAATTGCTTAGAATAGCTTCAAATCGCATTTGGAGACGTTTTACACCATTTTGTGATTTTCGAAAAAACTTGTTAACATAAAAACACCAAAGTGCTTAGAATAGCTTCAAATCGCATTTGGAGACGTTTTAGACCATTTTGTGATTTTCGAAAAAACTTGTTAACATAAAAACACCAAAGTGCTTAGAATAGCTTCAAATCGTATTTGGAGCCGTTTTAGACCATTTTGTGATTTTCGAAAAAACTTGTAAACATAAAAACACCAAAGTGCTTAGAAAAGCTTCAAATCGCATTTGGAGACATTTTAGACCATTTTGTGATATTCAAAAAAACTCGTTACCATAAAAACACCAAAGTGCTTAGAATTGCTTCAAATCGCATTTGGAGACGTTTTAGACCATTTTGTTATTTTCTAAAAAAGTTGTTAACATAAAAACATCAAAGTGTACAGAATAGCTTCAAATCGCATTTTGAGACATTTTAGACCCTTTTGTGATTTTCGAAAAAACTTGGTTACACAAAAACACCAAAGTGCTTAAAATAGCTTCAAATCGCATTTGGAGACGTTTTAGACCAATTTGTGATTTTCGAAAAAACTTGTTAACATAAAAACACCAAAGTGTTTAGAATAGCTTCAAATCACATTTGGAGACGTTTTAGACCATTTTGTGATTTTCGAAAAAACTTGTTAACATAAAAACACCAAAGTGCTTAGAATACATTAAAATCGCATTTGGAGACGTTTTATACCACTTTGTGATTTTCGAAAAAACTTGTTAACATAAAAACACCAAAGTGCTTAGAATAGCTTCAAATCGCATTTGGAGACGTTGTAGACCATTTTGTGATTTTCGAAAAAACGTGTTAACATAAAAACACCAAAGTGCTTAGAATTGCTTCAAATCGCATTTGGAGACGTTTTAGACCATTTTGTGATTTTCTAAAAAAGTTTTTAACATAAAAACATCAAAGTTCTTAAAATCACATTAGAAACCGTTTTAGACCATTTTGAGCATTTCGATAAAACTTTTCACATAAAAACATCAAAGAACACAAAATAGATTAATATAGTATTTAAAAACGTTTTTGACCATTTTGAGCATTTTGACAAAAATTATTCACACAAAACAGCAAAGTGTACAGAATAGCTTCAAATCGCATTTGGAGACGTTTTAGACCATTTTGTGATTTTCGAAAAAACTTGTAAACATAAAAACACAAAAGTGCTTAGAAAAGCTTCAAATCGCATTTGGAGACATTTTAGACCATTTTGTGATTTTCGAAAAAACTTGTTAACATAAAAACACAAAAGTGCTTAGAATAGCTTCAAATCGCATTTGGAGACGTTTTAGACCATTTTGTGATTTTCGAAAAAACTTGTTAACATAAAAACACCAAATTGCTTAGAATAGCTTCAAATCGCATTTGGAGACGTTTTACACCATTTTGTAATTTTCTAAAAAAGTTGTTAACATAAAAACATCAAAGTGCTTAAAATCACATTAGAAACCGTTTTAGACCATTTTGAGCATTTCGATAAAACTTTTCACACAAAAACATCAAAGAGCACAAAATAGCTTAATATAGTATTTAAAAACGTTTTTGACCATTTTGAGCATTTTGACAAAAATTATTCACACAAAACAGCAAAGTGTACAGAATAGCTTCAAATCGCATTTGGAGACGTTTTAGACCATTTTGTGATTTTCGAAATAACTCGTTACCATAAAAACACCAAAGTGCTTAGAAAAGCTTCAAATCGCATTTGGAGACATTTTAGACCATTTTGTGATATTCAAAAAAACTCGTTACCATAAAAACACCAAAGTGCTTAGAATTGCTTCAAATCGCATTTGGAGACGTTTTAGACCATTTTGTGATTTTCTAAAAAAGTTGTTAACATAAAAACATCAAAGTGCTTAAAATCACATTAGAAACCGTTTTAGACCATTTTGAGCATTTCGATAAAACTTTTCACACAAAAACATAAAAGAGCACAAAATAGCTTAATATCGTATTTAAAAACGTTTTTGACCATTTTGAGCATTTCGACAAAAATTATTCACACAAAACAGCAAAGTGTACAGAATAGCTTCAAATCGCATTTGGAGACGTTTTAGACCATTTTGTGATTTTCGAAAAAACTTGTTAACATAAAAACACCAAAGTGCTTAGAAAAGCTTCAAATCGCATTTGGAGACATTTTAGACCATTTTGTGATATTCAAAAAAACTCGTTACCATAAAAACACCAAAGTGCTTAGAATTGCTTCAAATCGCATTTGGAGACGTTTTAGACCATTTTGTGATTTTCTAAAAAAGTTGTTAACATAAAAACATCAAAGTGCTTAAAATCACATTAGAAACCGTTTTAGACCATTTTGAGCATTTCGATAAAACTTTTCACACAAAAACATCAAAGAGCACAAAATAGCTTAATATCGTATTTAAAAACGTTTTTGACCATTTTGAGCATTTCGACAAAAATTATTCACACAAAACAGCAAAGTGCTTAGAATAGCTTCAAATCGCATTTGGAGACGTTTTAGACCATTTTGTGACTTTCGAAAAAACTTGTTAACAAAAAAACATCAAAGTGTACAGAATAGCTTCAAATCGCATTTTGAGACATTTTAGACCCTTTTGTGATTTTCGAAAAAACTTGGTTACACAAAAACACCAAAGTGCTTAAAATAGCTTCAAATCGCATTTGGAGACGTTTTAGACCAATTTGTGATTTTCGAAAAAACTTGTTAACATAATAACACCAAAGTGCTTAGAATAGCTTCAATTCGCATTTTGTGACATTTTCGACCATTTTGTGATTTTCGAAAAAACTTGTTAACATAAAAACACCAAATTGCTTAGAATAGCTTAAAATCGCATTTGGAGACGTTTTATACCATTTTGTGATTTTCGAAAAAACTTGTTAACATAAAAACACCAAAGTGCTTAGAATAGCTTCAAATCGCATTTGTAGACGTTTTAGACCATTTTGTGATTTTCGAAAAAACTTGTTAACATAAAAACACCAAAGTGCTTAGAATACCTTAAAATCGCATTTGGAGACGTTTTATACCATTTTGTGATTTTCGAAAAAACTTGTTAACATAAAAACACCAAAGTGCTTAGAATTGCTTCAAATCGCATTTGGAGACGTTTTAGACCATTTTGTGATTTTCTAAAAAAGTTGTTAACATAAAAACATCAAAGTTCTTAAAATCATTTCATTAGAAACCGTTTTAGACCATTTTGAGCATTTCGATAAAACTTTTCACACAAAAACATCAAAGAACACAAAATAGCTTAATATAGTATTTAAAAACGTTTTTGACCATTTTGAGCATTTTGACAAAATTATTCACACAAAACAGCAAAGTGTACAGAATAGCTTCAAATCGCATTTGGAGACGTTTTAGACCATTTTGTGATTTTCGAAAAAACTTGTAAACATAAAAACACAAAAGTGCTTAGAAAATCTTCAAATCGCATTTGGAGACGTTTTATACCATTTTGTGATTTTCGAAAAAACTTGTTAACATAAAAACACCAAAGTGCTTAGAATAGCTTCAAATCGCATTTGTAGACGTTTTAGACCATTTTGTGATTTTCGAAAAAACTTGTTAACATAAAAACACCAAAGTGCTTAGAATACCTTAAAATCGCATTTGGAGACATTTTAGACCATTTTGTGATTTTCGAAAAAACTTGTTAACATAAAAACACAAAAGTGCTTAGAATAGCTTCAAATCGCATTTGGAGACGTTTTAGACCATTTTGTGATTTTCGAAAAAACTTGTTAACATAAAAACACGAAATTGCTTAGAATAGCTTCAAATCGCATTGGGAGACGTTTTACACCATTTTGTAATTTTCTAAAAAAGTTGTTAACATAAAAACATCAAAGTGCTTAAAATCACATTAGAAACCGTTTTAGACCATTTTGAGCATTTCGATAAAACTTTTCACACAAAAACATCAAAGAGCACAAAATAGCTTAATATCGTATTTAAAAACGTTTTTGACCATTTTGAGCATTTCGACAAAAATTATTCTCACAAAACAGCAAAGTGTACAGAATAGCTTCAAATCGCATTTGGAGACGTTTTAGACCATTTTGTGATTTTCGAAAAAACTTGTTAACATAAAAACACCAAATTGCTTAGAATAGCTTAAAATCGCATTTGGAGACGTTTTACACCATTTTGTGATTTTCGAAAAAACTTGTTAACATAAAAACACCAAAGTGCTTAGAATAGCTTCAAATCGCATTTGGAGACGTTTTACACCATTTTGTGATTTTCGATAAAACTTGTTAACATAAAAACACCAAAGTGCTTAGAATAGCTTCAAATCGCATTTGGAGACTTTTTAGACCATTTTGTGACTTTCGAAAAAACTTGTTAACAAAAAAACATCAAAGTGTACAGAATAGCTTCAAATCGCATTTTGAGACATTTTAGACCCTTTTGTGATTTTCGAAAAAACTTGGTTACACAAAAACACCAAAGTGCTTAAAATAGCTTCAAATCGCATTTGGAGACGTTTTAGACCAATTTGTGATTTTCGAAAAAACTTGTTAACATAAAAACACCAAAGTGCTTAGAAAAGCTTCAAATCGCATTTGGAGACATTTTAGACCATTTTGTGATTTTCGAAAAAACTTGTTAACATAAAAACACCAAAGTGCTTAAAATCACATTAGAAACCGTTTTAGACCATTTTGAGCATTTCGATAAAACTTTTCACACAAAAACATCAAAGAGCACAAAATAGCTTAATATCGTATTTAAAAACGTTTTTGACCATTTTGAGCATTTCAACAAAAATTATTCACACAAAACAGCAAAGTGTACAGAATAGCTTCAAATCGCATTTGGAGACGTTTTAGACCATTTTGTGATTTTCGAAAAAACTTGTTAACATAAAAACACCAAAGTGCTTAGAAAAGCTTCAAATCGCATTTGGAGACATTTTAGACCAATTTGTGATATTCAAAAAAACTCGTTAACATAAAAACACCAAAGTGCTTAGAATAGCTTCAAATCGCATTTGGAGACGTTTTACACCATTTTGTAATTTTCTAAAAAAGTTGTTAACATAAAAACATCAAAGTGCTTAAAATCACATTAGAAACCGTTTTAGACCATTTTGAGCATTTCGATAAAACTTTTCACACAAAAACATCAAAGAGCACAAAATAGCTTAATATAGTATTAAAAAACGTTTTTGACCATTTTGAGCATTTTGACAAAAATTATTCACACAAAACAGCAAAGTGTACAGAATAGCTTCAAATCGCATTTGGAGACGTTTTAGACCATTTTGTGATTTTCGAAATAACTCGTTACCATAAAAACACTAAAGTGCTTAGAAAAGCTTCAAATCGCATTTGGAGACATTTTAGACCATTTTGTGATATTCAAAAAAACTCGTTACCATAAAAACACCAAAGTGCTTAGAATTACTTCAAATCGCATTTGGAGACGTTTTAGACCATTTTGTGATTTTCTAAAAAAGTTGTTAACATAAAAACATCAAAGTGCTTAAAATCACATTAGAAACCGTTTTAGACCATTTTGAGCATTTCGATAAAACTTTTCACACAAAAACATCAAAGAGCACAAAATAGCTTAATATTGTATTTAAAAACGTTTTTGACCATTTTGAGCATTTCGACAAAAATTATTCACACAAAACAGCAAAGTGTACAGAATAGCTTCAAATCGCATTTGGAGACGTTTTAGACCATTTTGTGATTTTCGAAAAAACTTGTTAACATAAAAACACCAAAGTGCTTAGAATAGCTTCAAATCGCATTTGTAGACGTTTTAGACCATTTTGTGATTTTCGAAAAAACTTGTTAACATAAAAACACCAAAGTGCTTAGAATACCTTAAAATCTCATTTGGAGACGTTTTATACCATTTTGTGATTTTCGAAAAAACTTGTTAACATAAAAACACCAAAGTGCTTAGAATAGCTTCAAATCGCATTTGGAGACGTTTTACACCATTTTGTGATTTTCGATAAAACTTGTTAACATAAAAACACCAAAGTGCTTAGAATAGCTTCAAATCGCATTTGGAGACTTTTTAGACCATTTTGTGACTTTCGAAAAAACTTGTTAACAAAAAAACATCAAAGTGTACAGAATAGCTTCAAATCGCATTTTGAGACATTTTAGACCCTTTTGTGATTTTCGAAAAAACTTGGTTACACAAAAACACCAAAGTGCTTAAAATAGCTTCAAATCGCATTTGGAGACGTTTTAGACCAATTTGTGATTTTCGAAAAAACTTGTTAACATAAAAACACCAAAGTGTTTAGAATAGCTTCAAATCACATTTGGAGACGTTTTAGACCATTTTGTGATTTTCGAAAAAACTTGTTAACATAAAAACACCAAAGTGCTTAGAAAAGCTTCAAATCGCATTTGGAGACATTTTAGACCATTTTGTGATTTTCGAAAAAACTTGTTAACATAAAAACACCAAAGTGCTTAAAATCACATTAGAAACCGTTTTAGACCATTTTGAGCATTTCGATAAAACTTTTCACACAAAAACATCAAAGAACACAAAATAGCTTAATATAGTATTTAAAAACGTTTTTGACCATTTTGAGCATTTCAACAAAAATTATTCACACAAAACAGCAAAGTGTACAGAATAGCTTCAAATCGCATTTGGAGACGTTTTAGACCATTTTGTGATTTTCGAAAAAACTTGTTAACATAAAAACACCAAATTGCTTAGAATAGCTTAAAATCGTATTTGGAGGAGTTTTACACCATTTTGTGATTTTCGAAAAAACTTGTTAACATAAAAACACCAAAGTGCTTAGAATAGCTTCAAATCGCATTTGGAGACGTTTTACACCATTTTGTGATTTTCGAAAAAACTTGTTAACATAAAAACACCAAAGTGCTTAGAATAGCTTCAAATCGCATTTGGAGACGTTTTAGACCATTTTGTGACTTTCGAAAAAACTTGTTAACAAAAAAACATCAAAGTGTACAGAATAGCTTCAAATCGCATTTTGAGACATTTTAGACCCTTTTGTGATTTTCGAAAAAACTTGGTTACACAAAAACACCAAAGTGCTTAAAATAGCTTCAAATCGCATTTGGAGACGTTTTAGACCAATTTGTGATTTTCGAAAAAACTTGTTAACATAAAAACACCAAAGTGTTTAGAATAGCTTCAAATCACATTTGGAGACGTTTTAGACCATTTTGTGATTTTCGAAAAAACTTGTTAACATAAAAACACCAAAGTGCTTAAAATCACATTAGAAACCGTTTTAGACCATTTTGAGCATTTCGATAAAACTTTTCACACAAAAACATCAAAGAGCACAAAATAGCTTAATATCGTATTTAAAAACGTTTTTGACCATTTTGAGCATTTCGACAAAAATTATTCTCACAAAACAGCAAAGTGTACAGAATAACTTCAAATCGCATTTGGAGACGTTTTAGACCATTTTGTGATTTTCGAAAAAACTTGTTAACATAAAAACACCAAATTGCTTAGAATAGCTTAAAATCGTATTTGGAGAAGTTTTACACCATTTTGTGATTTTCGAAAAAACTTGTTAACATAAAAACACCAAAGTGCTTAGAATAGCTTCAAATCGCATTTGGAGACGTTTTACACCATTTTGTGATTTTCGAAAAAACTTGTTAACATAAAAACACCAAAGTGCTTAGAATAGCTTCAAATCGCATTTGGAGACGTTTTAGACCATTTTGTGACTTTCGAAAAAACTTGTTAACAAAAAAACATCAAAGTGTACAGAATAGCTTCAAATCGAATTTTGAGACATTTTAGACCCTTTTGTGATTTTCGAAAAAACTTGGTTACACAAAAACACCAAAGTGCTTAAAATAGCTTCAAATCGCATTTGGAGACGTTTTAGACCAATTTGTGATTTTCGAAAAAACTTGTTAACATAATAACACCAAAGTGCTTAGAATAGCTTCAAATCGCATTTTGTGACATTTTCGACCATTTTGTGATTTTCGAAAAAACTTGTTAACATAAAAACACCAAATTGCTTAGAATAGCTTAAAATCGCATTTGGAGACGTTTTATACCATTTTGTAATTTTCGAAAAAACTTGTTAACATAAAAACACCAAAGTGCTTAGAATAGCTTCAAATCGCATTTGGAGACGTTTTACACCATTTTGTGATTTTCGATAAAACTTGTTAACATAAAAACACCAAAGTGCTTAGAATAGCTTCAAATCGCATTTGGAGACTTTTTAGACCATTTTGTGACTTTCGAAAAAACTTGTTAACAAAAAAACATCAAAGTGTACAGAATAGCTTCAAATCGCATTTTGAGACATTTTAGACCCTTTTGTGATTTTCGAAAAAACTTGGTTACACAAAAACACCAAAGTGCTTAAAATAGCTTCAAATCGCATTTGGAGACGTTTTAGACCAATTTGTGATTTTCGAAAAAACTTGTTAACATAAAAACACCAAAGTGTTTAGAATAGCTTCAAATCACATTTGGAGACGTTTTAGACCATTTTGTGATTTTCGAAAAAACTTGTTAACATAAAAACACCAAAGTGCTTAGAAAAGCTTCAAATCGCATTTGGAGACATTTTAGACCATTTTGTGATTTTCGAAAAAACTTGTTAACATAAAAACACCAAAGTGCTTAAAATCACATTAGAAACCGTTTTAGACCATTTTGAGCATTTCGATAAAACTTTTCACACAAAAACATCAAAGAGCACAAAATAGCTTAATATCGTATTTAAAAACGTTTTTGACCATTTTGAGCATTTCAACAAAAATTATTCACACAAAACAGCAAAGTGTACAGAATAGCTTCAAATCGCATTTGGAGACGTTTTAGACCATTTTGTGATTTTCGAAAAAACTTGTTAACATAAAAACACCAAAGTGCTTAGAATTGCTTCAAATCGCATTTGGAGACGTTTTAGACCATTTTGTAATTTTCTAAAAAAGTTGTTAACATAAAAACATCAAAGTGCTTAAAATCACATTAGAAACCGTTTTAGACCATTTTGAGCATTTCGAAAAAACTTTTCACACAAAAACATCAAAGAACACAAAATAGCTTAATATAGTATTTAAAAACGTTTTTGACCATTTTGAGCATTTTGACAAAAATTATTCACACAAAACAGCAAAGTGAACAGAATAGCTTCAAATCGCATTTTGAGACATTTTAGACCATTTTGTGATTTTCGAAAAAACTTGTTAACATAAAAACACAAAAGTGCTTAGAATAGCTTCAAATCGCATTTGGAGACGTTTTAGACCATTTTGTGATTTTCGAAAAAACTTGTTAACATAAAAACACAAAATTGCTTAGAATAGCTTCAAATCGCATTTGGAGACGTTTTACACCATTTTGTGATTTTCGAAAAAACTTGTTAACATAAAAACACCAAAGTGCTTAGAATAGCTTCAAATCGCATTTGGAGACGTTTTAGACCATTTTGTGATTTTCGAAAAAACTTGTTAACATAAAAACACCAAAGTGCTTAGAATAGCTTCAAATCGTATTTGGAGCCGTTTTAGACCATTTTGTGATTTTCGAAAAAACTTGTAAACATAAAAACACCAAAGTGCTTAGAAAAGCTTCAAATCGCATTTGGAGACGTTTTAGACCATTTTGTGATATTCAAAAAAACTCGTTACCATAAAAACACCAAAGTGCTTAGAATTGCTTCAAATCGCATTTGGAGACGTTTTAGACCATTTTGTGATTTTCTAAAAAAGTTGTTAACATAAAAACATCAAAGTGCTTAAAATCACATTAGAAACCGTTTTAGACCATTTTGAGCATTTCGATAAAACTTTTCACACAAAAACATCAAAGAGCACAAAATAGCTTAATATCGTATTTAAAAACGTTTTTGACCATTTTGAGCATTTCGACAAAAAATTATTCACACAAAACAGCAAAGTGTACAGAATAGCTTCAAATCGCATTTGGAGACGTTTTAGACCATTTTGTGATTTTCGAAAAAACTTGTTAACATAAAAACACAAAAGTGCTTAGAATAGCTTCAAATCGCATTTGGAGACGTTTTAGACCATTTTGTGATTTTCGAAAAAACTTGTTAACATAAAAACACGAAATTGCTTAGAATAGCTTCAAATCGCATTTGGAGACGTTTTACACCATTTTGTAATTTTCTAAAAAAGTTGTTAACATAAAAACATCAAAGTGCTTAAAATCACATTAGAAACCGTTTTAGACCATTTTGAGCATTTCGATAAAACTTTTCACACAAAAACATCAAAGAGCACAAAATAGCTTAATATCGTATTTAAAAACGTTTTTGACCATTTTGAGCATTTCAACAAAAATTATTCACACAAAACAGCAAAGTGTACAGAATAGCTTCAAATCGCATTTGGAGACGTTTTAGACCATTTTGTGATTTTCGAAAAAACTTGTTAACATAAAAACACCAAAGTGCTTAGAATTGCTTCAAATCGCATTTGGAGACGTTTTAGACCATTTTGTAATTTTCTAAAAAAGTTGTTAACATAAAAACATCAAAGTGCTTAAAATCACATTAGAAACCGTTTTAGACCATTTTGAGCATTTCGAAAAAACTTTTCACACAAAAACATCAAAGAACACAAAATAGCTTAATATAGTATTTAAAAACGTTTTTGACCATTTTGAGCATTTTGACAAAAATTATTCACACAAAACAGCAAAGTGAACAGAATAGCTTCAAATCGCATTTTGAGACATTTTAGACCATTTTGTGATTTTCGAAAAAACTTGTTAACATAAAAACACAAAAGTGCTTAGAATAGCTTCAAATCGCATTTGGAGACGTTTTAGACCATTTTGTGATTTTCGAAAAAACTTGTTAACATAAAAACACAAAATTGCTTAGAATAGCTTCAAATCGCATTTGGAGACGTTTTACACCATTTTGTGATTTTCGAAAAAACTTGTTAACATAAAAACACCAAAGTGCTTAGAATAGCTTCAAATCGCATTTGGAAACGTTTTAGACCATTTTGTGATTTTCGAAAAAACTTGTTAACATAAAAACACCAAAGTGCTTAGAATAGCTTAAAATCGTATTTGGAGCCGTTTTAGACCATTTTGTGATTTTCGAAAAAACTTGTAAACATAAAAACACCAAAGTGCTTAGAAAAGCTTCAAATCGCATTTGGAGACGTTTTAGACCATTTTGTGATATTCAAAAAAACTCGTTACCATAAAAACACCAAAGTGCTTAGAATTGCTTCAAATCGCATTTGGAGACGTTTTAGACCATTTTGTGATTTTCTAAAAAAGTTGTTAACATAAAAACATCAAAGTGCTTAAAATCACATTAGAAACCGTTTTAGACCATTTTGAGCATTTCGATAAAACTTTTCACACAAAAACATCAAAGAGCACAAAATAGCTTAATATCGTATTTAAAAACGTTTTTGACCATTTTGAGCATTTCGACAAAAAATTATTCACACAAAACAGCAAAGTGTACAGAATAGCTTCAAATCGCATTTGGAGACGTTTTAGACCATTTTGTGATTTTCGAAAAAACTTGTTAACATAAAAACACAAAAGTGCTTAGAATAGCTTCAAATCGCATTTGGAGACGTTTTAGACCATTTTGTGATTTTCGAAAAAACTTGTTAACATAAAAACACGAAATTGCTTAGAATAGCTTCAAATCGCATTTGGAGACGTTTTACACCATTTTGTAATTTTCTAAAAAAGTTGTTAACATAAAAACATCAAAGTGCTTAAAATCACATTAGAAACCGTTTTAGACCATTTTGAGCATTTCGATAAAACTTTTCACACAAAAACATCAAAGAGCACAAAATAGCTTAATATCGTATTTAAAAACGTTTTTGACCATTTTGAGCATTTCGACAAAAATTATTCTCACAAAACAGCAAAGTGTACAGAATAGCTTCAAATCGCATTTGGAGACGTTTTAGACCATTTTGTGATTTTCGAAAAAACTTGTTAACATAAAAACACCAAATTGCTTAGAATAGCTTAAAATCGCATTTGGAGACGTTTTACACCATTTTGTGATTTTCGAAAAAACTTGTTAACATAAAAACACCAAAGTGCTTAGAATAGCTTCAAATCGCATTTGGAGACGTTTTACACCATTTTGTGATTTTCGATAAAACTTGTTAACATAAAAACACCAAAGTGCTTAGAATAGCTTCAAATCGCATTTGGAGACTTTTTAGACCATTTTGTGACTTTCGAAAAAACTTGTTAACAAAAAAACATCAAAGTGTACAGAATAACTTCAAATCGCATTTTGAGACATTTTAGACCCTTTTGTGATTTTCGAAAAAACTTGGTTACACAAAAACACCAAAGTGCTTAAAATAGCTTCAAATCGCATTTGGAGACGTTTTAGACCAATTTGTGATTTTCGAAAAAACTTGTTAACATAAAAACACCAAAGTGTTTAGAATAGCTTCAAATCACATTTGGAGACGTTTTAGACCATTTTGTGATTTTCGAAAAAACTTGTTAACATAAAAACACCAAAGTGCTTAGAAAAGCTTCAGATCGCATTTGGAGACATTTTAGACCATTTTGTGATTTTCGAAAAAACTTGTTAACATAAAAACACCAAAGTGCTTAGAATTGCTTCAAATCGCATTTGGAGACGTTTTAGACCATTTTGTAATTTTCTAAAAAAGTTGTTAACATAAAAACATCAAAGTGCTTAAAATCACATTAGAAACCGTTTTAGACCATTTTGAGCATTTCGAAAAAACTTTTCACACAAAAACATCAAAGAACACAAAATAGCTTAATATAGTATTTAAAAACGTTTTTGACCATTTTGAGCATTTTGACAAAAATTATTCACACAAAACAGCAAAGTGTACAGAATAGCTTCAAATCGCATTTTGAGACATTTTAGACCATTTTGTGATTTTCGAAAAAACTTGTTAACATAAAAACACAAAAGTGCTTAGAATAGCTTCAAATCGCATTTGGAGACGTTTTAGACCATTTTGTGATTTTCGAAAAAACTTGTTAACATAAAAACACAAAATTGCTTAGAATAGCTTCAAATCGCATTTGGAGACGTTTTACACCATTTTGTGATTTTCGAAAAAACTTGTCAACATAAAAACACCAAAGTGCTTAGAATAGCTTCAAATCGCATTTGGAGACGTTTTAGACCATTTTGTGATTTTCGAAAAAAGTTGTTAACATAAAAACATCAAAGTGCTTAAAATCACATTAGAAACCGTTTTAGACCATTTTGAGCATTTCGATAAAACTTTTCACACAAAAACATCAAAGAGCACAAAATAGCTTAATATCGTATTTAAAAACGTTTTTGACCATTTTGAGCATTTCGACAAAAATTATTCACACAAAACAGCAAAGTGTACAGAATAGCTTCAAATCGCATTTGGAGACGTTTTAGACCATTTTGTGATTTTCGAAAAAACTTGTTAACATAAAAACACCAAAGTGCTTAGAAAAGCTTCAAATCGCATTTGGAGACATTTTAGACCATTTTGTGATATTCAAAAAAACTCGTTACCATAAAAACACCAAAGTGCTTAGAATTGCTTCAAATCGCATTTGGAGACGTTTTAGACCATTTTGTGATTTTCTAAAAAAGTTGTTAACATAAAAACATCAAAGTGTACAGAATAGCTTCAAATCGCATTTTGAGACATTTTAGACCCTTTTGTGATTTTCGAAAAAACTTGGTTACACAAAAACACCAAAGTGCTTAAAATAGCTTCAAATCGCATTTGGAGACGTTTTAGACCAATTTGTGATTTTCGAAAAAACTTGTTAACATAAAAACACCAAAGTGTTTAGAATAGCTTCAAATCACATTTGGAGACGTTTTAGACCATTTTGTGATTTTCGAAAAAACTTGTTAACATAAAAACACCAAAGTGCTTAGAATACCTTAAAATCGCATTTGGAGACGTTTTATACCACTTTGTGATTTTCGAAAAAACTTGTTAACATAAAAACACCAAAGTGCTTAGAATATCTTCAAATCGCATTTGGAGACGTTGTAGACCATTTTGTGATTTTCGAAAAAACATGTTAACATAAAAACACCAAAGTGCTTAGAATTGCTTCAAATCGCATTTGGAGACGTTTTAGACCATTTTGTGATTTTCTAAAAAAGGTTTTTAACATAAAAACATCAAAGTTCTTAAAATCACATTAGAAACCGTTTTAGACCATTTTGAGCATTTCGATAAAACTTTTCACATAAAAACATCAAAGAACACAAAATAGCTTAATATAGTATTTAAAAACGTTTTTGACCATTTTGAGCATTTTGACAAAAATTATTCACACAAAACAGCAAAGTGTACAGAATAGCTTCAAATCGCATTTGGAGACGTTTTAGACCATTTTGTGATTTTCGAAAAAACTTGTAAACATAAAAACACAAAAGTGCTTAGAAAAGCTTCAAATCGCATTTGGAGATATTTTAGACCATTTTGTGATTTTCGAAAAAACTTGTTAACATAAAAACACAAAAGTGCTTAGAATAGCTTCAAATCGCATTTGGAGACGTTTTAGACCATTTTGTGATTTTCGAAAAAACTTGTTAACATAAAAACACCAAATTGCTTAGAATAGCTTCAAATCGCATTTGGAGACGTTTTACACCATTTTGTAATTTTCTAAAAAAGTTGTTAACATAAAAACATCAAAGTGCTTAAAATCACATTAGAAACCGTTTTAGACCATTTTGAGCATTTCGATAAAACTTTTCACACAAAAACATCAAAGAGCACAAAATAGCTTAATATAGTATTTAAAAACGTTTTTGACCATTTTGAGCATTTCGACAAAAATTATTCACACAAAACAGCAAAGTGTACAGAATAGCTTCAAATCGCATTTGGAGACGTTTTAGACCATTTTGTGATTTTCGAAAAAACTTGTTAACATAAAAACACCAAAGTGCTTAGAATACCTTAAAATCGCATTTGGAGACGTTTTATACCATTTTGTGATTTTCGAAAAAACTTGTTAACATAAAAACACCAAAGTGCTTAGAATTGCTTCAAATCGCATTTGGAGACGTTTTAGACCATTTTGTGATTTTCGAAAAAACTTGTTAACATAAAAACACCAAATTGCTTAGAATAGCTTAAAATCGTATTTGGAGAAGTTTTACACCATTTTGTGATTTTCGAAAAAACTTGTTAACATAAAAACACCAAAGTGCTTAGAATAGCTTCAAATCGCATTTGGAGACGTTTTACACCATTTTGTGATTTTCGAAAAAACTTGTTAAAATAAAAACACCAAAGTGCTTAGAATAGCTTCAAATCGCATTTGGAGACGTTTTAGACCATTTTGTGACTTTCGAAAAAACTTGTTAACAAAAAAACATCAAAGTGTACAGATTAGCTTCAAATCGCATTTGGAGACATTTTAGACCATTTTGTGATATTCAAAAAAACTCGTTACCATAAAAACACCAAAGTGCTTAGAATTGCTTCAAATCGCATTTGGAGACGTTTTAGACCATTTTGTGATTTTCTAAAAAAGTTGTTAACATAAAAACATCAAAGTGCTTAAAATCACATTAGAAACCGTTTTAGACCATTTTGAGCATTTCGATAAAACTTTTCACACAAAAACATCAAAGAGCACAAAATAGCTTAATATCGTATTTAAAAACGTTTTTGACCATTTTGAGCATTTCGACAAAAATTATTCACACAAAACAGCAAAGTGTACAGAATAGCTTCAAATCGCATTTGGAGACGTTTTAGACCATTTTGTGATTTTCGAAAAAACTTGTTAACATAAAAACACCAAAGTGCTTAGAATACCTTAAAATCGCATTTGGAGACGTTTTATACCATTTTGTGATTTTCGAAAAAACTTGTTAACATAAAAACACCAAAGTGCTTAGAATTGCTTCAAATCGCATTTGGAGACGTTTTATACCATTTTGTGATTTTCGAAAAAACTTGTTAACATAAAAACACCAAAGTGCTTAGAATTGCTTCAAATCGCATTTGGAGACGTTTTAGACCATTTTGTGATTTTCTAAAAAAGTTGTTAACATAAAAACATCAAAGTGCTTAAAATCACATTAGAAACTGTTTTAGACCATTTTGAGCATTTCGATAAAACTTTTCACACAAAAACATCAAAGAACACAAAATAGCTTAATATAGTATTTAAAAACGTTTTTGACCATTTTGAGCATTTCAACAAAAATTATTCACACAAAACAGCAAAGTGTACAGAATAGCTTCAAATCGCATTTGGAGACGTTTTAGACCATTTTGTGATTTTCGAAAAAACTTGTTAACATAAAAACACCAAATTGCTTAGAATAGCTTAAAATCGTATTTGGAGAAGTTTTACACCATTTTGTGATTTTCGAAAAAACTTGTTAACATAAAAACACCAAAGTGCTTAGAATAGCTTCAAATCGCATTTGGAGACGTTTTACACCATTTTGTGATTTTCGAAAAAACTTGTTAAAATAAAAACACCAAAGTGCTTAGAATAGCTTCAAATCGCATTTGGAGACGTTTTAGACCATTTTGTGACTTTCGAAAAAACTTGTTAACAAAAAAACATCAAAGTGTACAGATTAGCTTCAAATCGCATTTGGAGACATTTTAGACCATTTTGTGATATTCAAAAAAACTCGTTACCATAAAAACACCAAAGTGCTTAGAATTGCTTCAAATCGCATTTGGAGACGTTTTAGACCATTTTGTGATTTTCTAAAAAAGTTGTTAACATAAAAACATCAAAGTGCTTAAAATCACATTAGAAACCGTTTTAGACCATTTTGAGCATTTCGATAAAACTTTTCACACAAAAACATCAAAGAGCACAAAATAGCTTAATATCGTATTTAAAAACGTTTTTGACCATTTTGAGCATTTCGACAAAAATTATTCACACAAAACAGCAAAGTGTACAGAATAGCTTCAAATCGCATTTGGAGACGTTTTAGACCATTTTGTGATTTTCGAAAAAACTTGTTAACATAAAAACACCAAAGTGCTTAGAATACCTTAAAATCGCATTTGGAGACGTTTTATACCATTTTGTGATTTTCGAAAAAACTTGTTAACATAAAAACACCAAAGTGCTTAGAATTGCTTCAAATCGCATTTGGAGACGTTTTAGACCATTTTGTGATTTTCTAAAAAAGTTGTTAACATAAAAACATCAAAGTGCTTAAAATCACATTAGAAACTGTTTTAGACCATTTTGAGCATTTCGATAAAACTTTTCACACAAAAACATCAAAGAACACAAAATAGCTTAATATAGTATTTAAAAACGTTTTTGACCATTTTGAGCATTTCAACAAAAATTATTCACACAAAACAGCAAAGTGTACAGAATAGCTTCAAATCGCATTTGGAGACGTTTTAGACCATTTTGTGATTTTCGAAAAAACTTGTTAACATAAAAACACCAAATTGCTTAGAATAGCTTAAAATCGTATTTGGAGAAGTTTTACACCATTTTGTGATTTTCGAAAAAACTTGTTAACATAAAAACACCAAAGTGCTTAGAATAGCTTCAAATCGCATTTGGAGACGTTTTACACCATTTTGTGATTTTCGAAAAAACTTGTTAACATAAAAACACCAAAGTGCTTAGAATAGCTTCAAATCGCATTTGGAGACGTTTTAGACCATTTTGTGACTTTCGAAAAAACTTGTTAACAAAAAAACATCAAAGTGTACAGAATAGCTTCAAATCGCATTTTGAGACATTTTAGACCCTTTTGTGATTTTCGAAAAAACTTGGTTACACAAAAACACCAAAGTGCTTAAAATAGCTTCAAATCGCATTTGGAGACGTTTTAGACCAATTTGTGATTTTCGAAAAAACTTGTTAACATAATAACACCAAAGTGCTTAGAATAGCTTCAAATCGCATTTTGTGACATTTTCGACCATTTTGTGATTTTCGAAAAAACTTGTTAACATAAAAACACCAAATTGCTTAGAATAGCTTAAAATCGCATTTGGAGACGTTTTATACCATTTTGTGATTTTCGAAAAAACTTGTTAACATAAAAACACCAAAGTGCTTAGAATAGCTTCAAATCGCATTTGTAGACGTTTTAGACCATTTTGTGATTTTCGAAAAAACTTGTTAACATAAAAACACCAAAGTGCTTAGAATACCTTAAAATCGCATTTGGAGACGTTTTATACCATTTTGTGATTTTTGAAAAAACTTGTTAACATAAAAACACCAAAGTGCTTAGAATTGCTTCAAATCGCATTTGGAGACGTTTTAGACCATTTTGTGATTTTCTAAAAAAGTTGTTAACATAAAAACATCAAAGTTCTTAAAATCATTTCATTAGAAACCGTTTTAGACCATTTTGAGCATTTCGATAAAACTTTTCACACAAAAACATCAAAGAACACAAAATAGCTTAATATAGTATTTAAAAACGTTTTTGACCATTTTGAGCATTTTGACAAAATTATTCACACAAAACAGCAAAGTGTACAGAATAGCTTCAAATCGCATTTGGAGACGTTTTAGACCATTTTGTGATTTTCGAAAAAACTTGTAAACATAAAAACACCAAAGTGCTTAGAAAATCTTCAAATCGCATTTGGAGACGTTTTATACCATTTTGTGATTTTCGAAAAAACTTGTTAACATAAAAACACCAAAGTGCTTAGAATAGCTTCAAATCGCATTTGTAGACGTTTTAGACCATTTTGTGATTTTCGAAAAAACTTGTTAACATAAAAACACCAAAGTGCTTAGAATACCTTAAAATCGCATTTGGAGACATTTTAGACCATTTTGTGATTTTCGAAAAAACTTGTTAACATAAAAACACAAAAGTGCTTAGAATAGCTTCAAATCGCATTTGGAGACGTTTTAGACCATTTTGTGATTTTCGAAAAAACTTGTTAACATAAAAACACGAAATTGCTTAGAATAGCTTCAAATCGCATTTGGAGACGTTTTACACCATTTTGTAATTTTCTAAAAAAGTTGTTAACATAAAAACATCAAAGTGCTTAAAATCACATTAGAAACCGTTTTAGACCATTTTGAGCATTTCGATAAAACTTTTCACACAAAAACATCAAAGAGCACAAAATAGCTTAATATCGTATTTAAAAACGTTTTTGACCATTTTGAGCATTTCGACAAAAATTATTCTCACAAAACAGCAAAGTGTACAGAATAGCTTCAAATCGCATTTGGAGACGTTTTAGACCATTTTGTGATTTTCGAAAAAACTTGTTAACATAAAAACACCAAATTGCTTAGAATAGCTTAAAATCGCATTTGGAGACGTTTTACACCATTTTGTGATTTTCGAAAAAACTTGTTAACATAAAAACACCAAAGTGCTTAGAATAGCTTCAAATCGCATTTGGAGACGTTTTACACCATTTTGTGATTTTCGATAAAACTTGTTAACATAAAAACACCAAAGTGCTTAGAATAGCTTCAAATCGCATTTGGAGACTTTTTAGACCATTTTGTGACTTTCGAAAAAACTTGTTAACAAAAAAACATCAAAGTGTACAGAATAGCTTCAAATCGCATTTTGAGACATTTTAGACCCTTTTGTGATTTTCGAAAAAACTTGGTTACACAAAAACACCAAAGTGCTTAAAATAGCTTCAAATCGCATTTGGAGACGTTTTAGACCAATTTGTGATTTTCGAAAAAACTTGTTAACATAAAAACACCAAAGTGTTTAGAATAGCTTCAAATCACATTTGGAGACGTTTTAGACCATTTTGTGATTTTCGAAAAAACTTGTTAACATAAAAACACCAAAGTGCTTAGAAAAGCTTCAAATCGCATTTGGAGACATTTTAGACCATTTTGTGATTTTCGAAAAAAATTGTTAACATAAAAACACCAAAGTGCTTAAAATCACATTAGAAACCGTTTTAGACCATTTTGAGCATTTCGATAAAACTTTTCACACAAAAACATCAAAGAGCAAAAAATAGCTTAATATCGTATTTAAAAACGTTTTTGACCATTTTAAGCATTTCAACAAAAATTATTCACACAAAACAGCAAAGTGTACAGAATAGCTTCAAATCGCATTTGGAGACGTTTTAGACCATTTTGTGATTTTCGAAAAAACTTGTTAACATAAAAACACCAAAGTGCTTAGAATTGCTTCAAATCGCATTTGGAGACGTTTTAGACCATTTTGTAATTTTCTAAAAAAGTTGTTAACATAAAAACATCAAAGTGCTTAAAATCACATTAGAAACCGTTTTAGACCATTTTGAGCATTTCGAAAAAACTTTTCACACAAAAACATCAAAGAACACAAAATAGCTTAATATAGTATTTAAAAACGTTTTTGACCATTTTGAGCATTTTGACAAAAATTATTCACACAAAACAGCAAAGTGTACAGAATAGCTTCAAATCGCATTTTGAGACATTTTAGACCATTTTGTGATTTTCGAAAAAACTTGTTAACATAAAAACACAAAAGTGCTTAGAATAGCTTCAAATCGCATTTGGAGACGTTTTAGACCATTTTGTGATTTTCGAAAAAACTTGTTAACATAAAAACACAAAATTGCTTAGAATAGCTTCAAATCGCATTTGGAGACGTTTTACACCATTTTGTGATTTTCGAAAAAACTTGTTAACATAAAAACACCAAAGTGCTTAGAATAGCTTCAAATCGCATTTGGAGACGTTTTAGACCATTTTGTGATTTTCGAAAAAACTTGTTAACATAAAAACACCAAAGTGCTTAGAATAGCTTCAAATCGTATTTGGAGCCGTTTTAGACCATTTTGTGATTTTCGAAAAAACTTGTAAATTAAAAAACGTTTTTGACCATTTTGAGCATTTTGACAAAAATTATTCACACAAAACAGCAAAGTGTACAGAATAGCTTCAAATCGCATTTGGAGACGTTTTAGACCATTTTGTGATTTTCGAAATAACTCGTTACCATAAAAACACTAAAGTGCTTAGAAAAGCTTCAAATCGCATTTGGAGACATTTTAGACCATTTTGTGATATTCAAAAAAACTCGTTACCATAAAAACACCAAAGTGCTTAGAATTACTTCAAATCGCATTTGGAGACGTTTTAGACCATTTTGTGATTTTCTAAAAAAGTTGTTAACATAAAAACATCAAAGTGCTTAAAATCACATTAGAAACCGTTTTAGACCATTTTGAGCATTTCGATAAAACTTTTCACACAAAAACATCAAAGAGCACAAAATAGCTTAATATCGTATTTAAAAACGTTTTTGACCATTTTGAGCATTTCGACAAAAATTATTCACACAAAACAGCAAAGTGTACAGAATAGCTTCAAATCGCATTTGGAGACGTTTTAGACGATTTTGTGATTTTCAAAAAAACTTGTTAACATAAAAACACCAAATTGCTTAGAATAGCTTAAAATCGCATTTGGAGACGTTTTATACCATTTTGTGATTTTCGAAAAAACTTGTTAACATAAAAACACCAAAGTGCTTAGAAAAGCTTCAAATCGCATTTGTAGACGTTTTAGACCATTTTGTGATTTTCGAAAAAACTTGTTAACATAAAAACACCAAAGTGCTTAGAATACCTTAAAATCGCATTTGGAGACGTTTTATACCATTTTGTGATTTTCGAAAAAACTTGTTAACATAAAAACACCAAAGTGCTTAGAATTGCTTCAAATCGCATTTGGAGACGTTTTAGACCATTTTGTGATTTTCTAAAAAAGTTGTTAACATAAAAACATCAAAGTTCTTAAAATCATTTCATTAGAAACCGTTTTAGACCATTTTGAGCATTTCGATAAAACTTTTCACACAAAAACATCAAAGAACACAAAATAGCTTAATATAGTATTTAAAAACGTTTTTGACCATTTTGAGCATTTTGACAAAATTATTCACACAAAACAGCAAAGTGTACAGAATAGCTTCAAATCGCATTTGGAGACGTTTTAGACCATTTTGTGATTTTCGAAAAAACTTGTAAACATAAAAACACCAAAGTGCTTAGAAAATCTTCAAATCGCATTTGGAGACGTTTTATACCATTTTGTGATTTTCGAAAAAACTTGTTAACATAAAAACACCAAAGTGCTTAGAATAGCTTCAAATCGCATTTGTAGACGTTTTAGACCATTTTGTGATTTTCGAAAAAACTTGTTAACATAAAAACACCAAAGTGCTTAGAATACCTTAAAATCGCATTTGGAGACGTTTTAGACCATTTTGTAATTTTCTAAAAAAGTTGTTAACATAAAAACATCAAAGTGCTTAAAATCACATTAGAAACCGTTTTAGACCATTTTGAGCATTTCGAAAAAACTTTTCACACAAAAACATCAAAGAACACAAAATAGCTTAATATAGTATTTAAAAACGTTTTTGACCATTTTGAGCATTTTGACAAAAATTATTCACACAAAACAGCAAAGTGTACAGAATAGCTTCAAATCGCATTTTGAGACATTTTAGACCATTTTGTGATTTTCGAAAAAACTTGTTAACATAAAAACACAAAAGTGCTTAGAATAGCTTCAAATCGCATTTGGAGACGTTTTAGACCATTTTGTGATTTTCGAAAAAACTTGTTAACATAAAAACACAAAATTGCTTAGAATAGCTTCAAATCGCATTTGGAGACGTTTTACACCATTTTGTGATTTTCGAAAAAACTTGTTAACATAAAAACACCAAAGTGCTTAGAATAGCTTCAAATCGCATTTGGAGACGTTTTAGACCATTTTGTGATTTTCGAAAAAACTTGTTAACATAAAAACACCAAAGTGCTTAGAATAGCTTCAAATCGTATTTGGAGCCGTTTTAGACCATTTTGTGATTTTCGAAAAAACTTGTAAACATAAAAACACCAAAGTGCTTAGAAAAGCTTTAAATCGCATTTGGAGACATTTTAGACCATTTTGTGATATTCAAAAAAACTCGTTACCATAAAAACACCAAAGTGCTTAGAATTGCTTCAAATCGCATTTGGAGACGTTTTAGACCATTTTGTGATTTTCTAAAAAAGTTGTTAACATAAAAACATTAAAGTGCTTAAAATCACATTAGAAACCGTTTTAGACCATTTTGAGCATTTCGATAAAACTTTTCACACAAAAAGAGCACAAAATAGCTTAATATCGTATTTAAAAACGTTTTTGACCATTTTGAGCATTTCGACAAAAATTATTCACACAAAACAGCAAAGTGTACAGAATAGCTTCAAATCGCATTTGGAGACGTTTTAGACCATTTTGTGATTTTCGAAAAAACTTGTTAACATAAAAACACCAAAGTGCTTAGAAAAGCTTCAAATCGCATTTGGAGACATTTTAGACCATTTTGTGATATTCAAAAAAACTCGTTACCATAAAAACACCAAAGTGCTTAGAATTGCTTCAAATCGCATTTGGAGACGTTTTAGACCATTTTGTGATTTTCTAAAAAAGTTGTTAACATAAAAACATCAAAGTGTACAGAATAGCTTCAAATCGCATTTTGAGACATTTTAGACCCTTTTGTGATTTTCGAAAAAACTTGGTTACACAAAAACACCAAAGTGCTTAAAATAGCTTCAAATCGCATTTGGAGACGTTTTAGACCAATTTGTGATTTTCGAAAAAACTTGTTAACATAAAAACACCAAAGTGTTTAGAATAGCTTCAAATCACATTTGGAGACGTTTTAGACCATTTTGTGATTTTCGAAAAAACTTGTTAACATAAAAACACCAAAGTGCTTAGAATACCTTAAAGTCGCATTTGGAGACGTTTTATACCACTTTGTGATTTTCGAAAAAACTTGTTAACATAAAAACACCAAAGTGCTTAGAATAGCTTCAAATCGCATTTGGAGACGTTGTAGACCATTTTGTGATTTTCGAAAAAACGTGTTAACATAAAAACACCAAAGTGCTTAGAATTGCTTCAAATCGCATTTGGAGACGTTTTAGACCATTTTGTGATTTTCTAAAAAAGTTTTTAACATAAAAACATCAAAGTTCTTAAAATCACATTAGAAACCGTTTTAGACCATTTTGAGCATTTCGATAAAACTTTTCACATAAAAACATCAAAGAACACAAAATAGCTTAATATAGTATTTAAAAACGTTTTTGACCATTTTGAGCATTTTGACAAAAATTATTCACACAAAACAGCAAAGTGTACAGAATAGCTTCAAATCGCATTTGGAGACGTTTTAGACCATTTTGTGATTTTCGAAAAAACTTGTAAACATAAAAACACAAAAGTGCTTAGAAAAGCTTCAAATCGCATTTGGAGACATTTTAGACCATTTTGTGATTTTCGAAAAAACTTGTTAACATAAAAACACAAAAGTGCTTAGAATAGCTTCAAATCGCATTTGGAGACGTTTTAGACCATTTTGTGATTTTCGAAAAAACTTGTTAACATAAAAACACGAAATTGCTTAGAATAGCTTCAAATCGCATTTGGAGACGTTTTACACCATTTTGTAATTTTCTAAAAAAGTTGTTAACATAAAAACATCAAAGTGCTTAAAATCACATTAGAAACCGTTTTAGACCATTTTGAGCATTTCGATAAAACTTTTCACACAAAAACATCAAAGAGCACAAAATAGCTTAATATAGTATTTAAAAACGTTTTTGACCATTTTGAGCATTTTGACAAAAATTATTCACACAAAACAGCAAAGTGTACAGAATAGCTTCAAATCGCATTTGGAGACGTTTTAGACCATTTTGTGATTTTCGAAATAATTCGTTACCATAAAAACACCAAAGTGCTTAGAAAAGCTTCAAATCGCATTTTGAGACATTTTAGACCCTTTTGTGATTTTCGAAATAACTCGTTACCATAAAAACACCAAAGTGCTTAGAAAAGCTTCAAATCGCATTTTGAGACATTTTAGACCCTTTTGTGATTTTCTAAAAAAGTTGTTAACATAAAAACATTAAAGTGCTTAAAATCACATTAGAAACCGTTTTAGACCATTTTGAGCATTTCGATAAAACTTTTCACACAAAAACATCAAAGAGCACAAAATAGCTTAATATCGTATTTAAAAACGTTTTTGACCATTTTGAGCATTTCGACAAAAATTATTCACACAAAACAGCAAAGTGTACAGAATAGCTTCAAATCGCATTTGGAGACGTTTTAGACCATTTTGTGATTTTCGAAAAAACTTGTTAACATAAAAACACCAAAGTGCTTAGAAAAGCTTCAAATCGCATTTGGAGACATTTTAGACCATTTTGTGATATTCAAAAAAACTCGTTACCATAAAAACACCAAAGTGCTTAGAATTGCTTCAAATCGCATTTGGAGACGTTTTAGACCATTTTGTGATTTTCTAAAAAAGTTGTTAACATAAAAACATCAAAGTGTACAGAATAGCTTCAAATCGCATTTTGAGACATTTTAGACCCTTTTGTGATTTTCGAAAAAACTTGGTTACACAAAAACACCAAAGTGCTTAAAATAGCTTCAAATCGCATTTGGAGACGTTTTAGACCAATTTGTGATTTTCGAAAAAACTTGTTAACATAAAAACACCAAAGTGTTTAGAATAGCTTCAAATCACATTTGGAGACGTTTTAGACCATTTTGTGATTTTCGAAAAAACTTGTTAACATAAAAACACCAAAGTGCTTAGAATACCTTAAAATCGCATTTGGAGACGTTTTATACCACTTTGTGATTTTCGAAAAAACTTGTTAACATAAAAACACCAAAGTGCTTAGAATAGCTTCAAATCGCATTTGGAGACGTTGTAGACCATTTTGTGATTTTCGAAAAAACGTGTTAACATAAAAACACCAAAGTGCTTAGATTTGCTTCAAATCGCATTTGGAGACGTTTTAGACCATTTTGTGATTTTCTAAAAAAGTTTTTAACATAAAAACATCAAAGTTCTTAAAATCACATTAGAAACCGTTTTAGACCATTTTGAGCATTACGATAAAACTTTTCACATAAAAACATCAAAGAACACAAAATAGCTTAATATAGTATTTAAAAACGTTTTTGACCATTTTGAGCATTTTGACAAAAATTATTCACACAAAACAGCAAAGTGTACAGAATAGCTTCAAATCGCATTTGGAGACGTTTTAGACCATTTTGTGATTTTCGAAAAAACTTGTAAACATAAAAACACAAAAGTGCTTAGAAAAGCTTCAAATCGCATTTGGAGACATTTTAGACCATTTTGTGATTTTCGAAAAAACTTGTTAACATAAAAACACAAAAGTGCTTAGAATAGCTTCAAATCGCATTTGGAGACGTTTTAGACAATTTTGTGATTTTCGAAAAAACTTGTTAACATAAAAACACCAAATTGCTTAGAATAGCTTCAAATCGCATTTGGAGACGTTTTACACCATTTTGTAATTTTCTAAAAAAGTTGTTAACATAAAAACATCAAAGTGCTTAAAATCACATTAGAAACCGTTTGAGACCATTTTGAGCATTTCGATAAAACTTTTCACACAAAAACATCAAAGAGCACAAAATAGCTTAATATAGTATTTAAAAACGTTTTTGACCATTTTGAGCATTTTGACAAAAATTATTCACACAAAACAGCAAAGTGTACAGAATAGCTTCAAATCGCATTTGGAGACGTTTTAGACCATTTTGTGATTTTCGAAATAACTCGTTACCATAAAAACACCAAAGTGCTTAGAAAAGCTTCAAATCGCATTTGGAGACATTTTAGACCATTTTGTGATATTCAAAAAAACTCGTTACCATAAAAACACCAAAGTGCTTAGAATTGCTTCAAATCGCATTTGGAGACGTTTTAGACCATTTTGTGATTTTCTAAAAAAGTTGTTAACATAAAAACATCAAAGTGCTTAAAATCACATTAGAAACCGTTTTAGACCATTTTGAGCATTTCGATAAAACTTTTCACACAAAAACATCAAAGAGCACAAAATAGCTTAATATCGTATTTAAAAACGTTTTTGACCATTTTGAGCATTTCGACAAAAATTATTCACACAAAACAGCAAAGTGTACAGAATAGCTTCAAATCGCATTTGGAGACGTTTTAGACCATTTTGTGATTTTCGAAAAAACTTGTTAACATAAAAACACCAAAGTGCTTAGAAAAGCTTCAAATCGCATTTGGAGACATTTTAGACCATTTTGTGATATTCAAAAAAACTCGTTACCATAAAAACACCAAAGTGCTTAGAATTGCTTCAAATCGCATTTGGAGACGTTTTAGACCATTTTGTGATTTTCTAAAAAAGTTGTTAACATAAAAACATCAAAGTGCTTAAAATCACATTAGAAACCGTTTTAGACCATTTTGAGCATTTCGATAAAACTTTTCACACAAAAACATCAAAGAGCACAAAATAGCTTAATATCGTATTTAAAAACGTTTTTGACCATTTTGAGCATTTCGACAAAAATTATTCACACAAAACAGCAAAGTGCTTAGAATAGCTTCAAATCGCATTTGGAGACGTTTTAGACCATTTTGTGACTTTCGAAAAAACTTGTTAACAAAAAAACATCAAAGTGTACAGAATAGCTTCAAATCGCATTTTGAGACATTTTAGACCCTTTTGTGATTTTCGAAAAAACTTGGTTACACAAAAACACCAAAGTGCTTAAAATAGCTTCAAATCGCATTTGGAGACGTTTTAGACCAATTTGTGATTTTCGAAAAAACTTGTTAACATAAAAACACCAAAGTGTTTAGAATAGCTTCAAATCACATTTGGAGACGTTTTAGACCATTTTGTGATTTTCGAAAAAACTTGTTAACATAAAAACACCAAAGTGCTTAAAATCACATTAGAAACCGTTTTAGACCATTTTGAGCATTTCGATAAAACTTTTCACACAAAAACATCAAAGAGCACAAAATAGCTTAATATCGTATTTAAAAACGTTTTTGACCATTTTGAGCATTTCGACAAAAATTATTCACACAAAAAAGCAAAGTGTACAGAATAGCTTCAAATCGCATTTGGAGAGGTTTTAGACCATTTTGTGATTTTCGAAAAAAACTTGTTAACATAAAAACACCAAAGTGCTTAGAATTGCTTCAAATCGCATTTGGAGACGTTTTAGACCAATTTGTGATTTTCGAAAAAACTTGTTAACATAAAAACACCAAAGTGTTTAGAATAGCTTCAAATCACATTTGGAGACGTTTTAGACCATTTTGTGATTTTCGAAAAAACTTGTTAACATAAAAACACCAAAGTGCTTAGAAAAGCTTCAAATCGCATTTGGAGACATTTTAGACCATTTTGTGATTTTCGAAAAAACTTGTTAACATAAAAACACCAAAGTGCTTAAAATCACATGAGAAACCGTTTTAGACCATTTTGAGCATTTAGATAAAACTTTTCACACAAAAACATCAAAGAGCACAAAATAGCTTAATATCGTATTTAAAAACGTTTTTGACCATTTTGAGCATTTCAACAAAAATTATTCACACAAAACAGCAAAGTGTACAGAATAGCTTCAAATAGCATTTGGAGACGTTTTAGACCATTTTGTGATTTTCGAAAAAACTTGTTAACATAAAAACACCAAAGTGCTTAGAATTGCTTCAAATCGCATTTGGAGACGTTTTAGACCATTTTGTAATTTTCTAAAAAAGTTGTTAACATAAAAACATCAAAGTGCTTAAAATCACATTAGAAACCGTTTTAGACCATTTTGAGCATTTCAAAAAAACTTTTCACACAAAAACATCAAAGAACACAAAATAGCTTAATATAGTATTTAAAAACGTTTTTGACCATTTTGAGCATTTTGACAAAAATTATTCACACAAAACAGCAAAGTGTACAGAATAGCTTCAAATCGCATTTTGAGACATTTTAGACCATTTTGTGATTTTCGAAAAAACTTGTTAACATAAAAACACAAAAGTGCTTAGAATAGCTTCAAATCGCATTTGGAGACGTTTTAGACCATTTTGTGATTTTCGAAAAAACTTGTTAACATAAAAACACAAAATTGCTTAGAATAGCTTCAAATCGCATTTGGAGACGTTTTACACCATTTTGTGATTTTCGAAAAAACTTGTTAACATAAAAACACCAAAGTGCTTAGAATAGCTTCAAATCGCATTTGGAGACTTTTTAGACCATTTTGTGATTTTCGAAAAAACTTGTTAACATAAAAACACCAAGTGCTTAGAATAGCTTCAAATCGTATTTGGAGCCGTTTTAGACCATTTTGTGATTTTCGAAAAAACTTGTAAACATAAAAACACCAAAGTGCTTAGAAAAGCTTCAAATCGCATTTGGAGACATTTTAGACCATTTTGTGATATTCAAAAAAACTCGTTACCATAAAAACACCAAATTGCTTAGAATTGCTTCAAATCGCATTTGGAGACGTTTTAGACCATTTTGTGATTTTCTAAAAAAGTTGTTAACATAAAAACATCAAAGTGCTTAAAATCACATTAGAAACCGTTTTAGACCATTTTGAGCATTTCGATAAAACTTTTCACACAAAAACATCAAAGAGCACAAAATAGCTTAATATCGTATTTAAAAACGTTTTTGACCATTTTGAGCATTTCGACAAAAATTATTCACACAAAACAGCAAAGTGTACAGAATAGCTTCAAATCGCATTTGGAGACGTTTTAGACCATTTTGTGATTTTCGAAAAAACTTGTTAACATAAAAACACCAAAGTGCTTAGAAAAGCTTCAAATCGCATTTGGAGACATTTTAGACCATTTTGTGATATTCAAAAAAACTCGTTACCATAAAAACACCAAAGTGCTTAGAATTGCTTCAAATTGCATTTGGAGACGTTTTAGACCATTTTGTGATTTTCTAAAAAAGTTGTTAACATAAAAACATCAAAGTGTACAGAATAGCTTCAAATCGCATTTTGAGACATTTTAGACCCTTTTGTGATTTTCGAAAAAACTTGGTTACACAAAAACACCAAAGTGCTTAAAATAGCTTCAAATCGCATTTGGAGACGTTTTAGACCAATTTGTGATTTTCGAAAAAACTTGTTAACATAAAAACACCAAAGTGTTTAGAATAGCTTCAAATCACATTTGGAGACGTTTTAGACCATTTTGTGATTTTCGAAAAAACTTGTTAACATAAAAACACCAAAGTGCTTAGAATACCTTAAAATCGCATTTGGAGACGTTTTATACCACTTTGTGATTTTCGAAAAAACTTGTTAACATAAAAACACCAAAGTGCTTAGAATAGCTTCAAATCGCATTTGGAGACGTTGTAGACCATTTTGTGATTTTCGAAAAAACGTGTTAACATAAAAACACCAAAGTGCTTAGAATTGCTTCAAATCGCATTTGGAGACGTTTTAGACCATTTTGTGATTTTCTAAAAAAGTTTTTAACATAAAAACATCAAAGTTCTTAAAATCACATTAGAAACCGTTTTAGACCATTTTGAGCATTTCGATAAAACTTTTCACATAAAAACATCAAAGAACACAAAATAGCTTAATATAGTATTTAAAAACGTTTTTGACCATTTTGAGCATTTTGACAAAAATTATTCACACAAAACAGCAAAGTGTACAGAATAGCTTCAAATTGCATTTGGAGACGTTTTAGACCATTTTGTGATTTTCGAAAAAACTTGTAAACATAAAAACACAAAAGTGCTTAGAAAAGCTTCAAATCGCATTTGGAGACATTTTAGACCATTTTGTGATTTTTGAAAAAACTTGTTAACATAAAAACACAAAAGTGCTTAGAATAGCTTCAAATCGCATTTGGAGACGTTTTATACCATTTTGTGATTTTCGAAAAAACTTGTTAACATAAAAACACCAAATTGCTTAGAATAGCTTCAAATCGCATTTGGAGACGTTTTACACCATTTTGTAATTTTCTAAAAAAGTTGTTAACATAAAAACATCAAAGTGCTTAAAATCACATTAGAAACCGTTTTAGACCATTTTGAGCATTTCGATAAAACTTTTCACACAAAAACATCAAAGAGCACAAAATAGCTTAATATAGTATTTAAAAACGTTTTTGACCATTTTGAGCATTTTGACAAAAATTATTCACACAAAACAGCAAAGTGTACAGAATAGCTTCAAATCGCATTTGGAGACGTTTTAGACCATTTTGTGATTTTCGAAATAACTCGTTACCATAAAAACACCAAAGTGCTTAGAAAAGCTTCAAATCGCATTTGGAGACATTTTAGACCATTTTGTGATATTCAAAAAAACTCGTTACCATAAAAACACCAAAGTGCTTAGAATTGCTTCAAATCGCATTTGGAGACGTTTTAGACCATTTTGTGATTTTCTAAAAAAGTTGTTAACATAAAAACATCAAAGTGCTTAAAATCACATTAGAAACCGTTTTAGACCATTTTGAGCATTTCGATAAAACTTTTCACACAAAAACATCAAAGAGCACAAAATAGCTTAATATCGTATTTAAAAACGTTTTTGACCATTTTGAGCATTTCGACAAAAATTATTCACACAAAACAGCAAAGTGTACAGAATAGCTTCAAATCGCATTTGGAGACGTTTTAGACCATTTTGTGATTTTCGAAAAAACTTGTTAACATAAAAACACCAAAGTGCTTAGAAAAGCTTCAAATCGCATTTGGAGACATTTTAGACCATTTTGTGATATTCAAAAAAACTCGTTACCATAAAAACACCAAAGTGCTTAGAATTGCTTCAAATCGCATTTGGAGACGTTTTAGACCATTTTGTGATTTTCTAAAAAAGTTGTTAACATAAAAACATCAAAGTGCTTAAAATCACATTAGAAACCGTTTTAGACCATTTTGAGCATTTCGATAAAACTTTTCACACAAAAACATCAAAGAGCACAAAATAGCTTAATATCGTATTTAAAAACGTTTTTGACCATTTTGAGCATTTCGACAAAAATTATTCACACAAAACAGCAAAGTGCTTAGAATAGCTTCAAATCGGATTTGGAGACGTTTTAGACCATTTTGTGAGTTTCGAAAAAACTTGTTAACAAAAAAACATCAAAGTGTACAGAATAGCTTCAAATCGCATTTTGAGACATTTTAGACCCTTTTGTGATTTTCGAAAAAACTTGGTTACACAAAAACACCAAAGTGCTTAAAATAGCTTCAAATCGCATTTGGAGACGTTTTAGACCAATTTGTGATTTTCGAAAAAACTTGTTAACATAAAAACACCAAAGTGTTTAGAATAGCTTCAAATCACATTTGGAGACGTTTTAGACCATTTTGTGATTTTCGAAAAAACTTGTTAACATAAAAACACCAAAGTGCTTAAAATCACATTAGAAACCGTTTTAGACCATTTTGAGCATTTCGATAAAACTTTTCACACAAAAACATCAAAGAGCACAAAATAGCTTAATATCGTATTTAAAAACGTTTTTGACCATTTTGAGCATTTCGACAAAAATTATTCACACAAAACAGCAAAGTGTACAGAATAGCTTCAAATCGCATTTGGAGACGTTTTAGACCATTTTGTGATTTTCGAAAAAACTTGTTAACATAAAAACACCAAAGTGCTTAGAATTGCTTCAAATCGCATTTGGAGACGTTTTAGACCATTTTGTATTTTTCTAAAAAAGTTGTTAACATAAAAACATCAAAGTGCTTAAAATCACATTAGAAACCGTTTTAGACCATTTTGAGCATTTCGAAAAAACTTTTCACACAAAAACATCAAAGAACACAAAATAGCTTAATATAGTATTTAAAAACGTTTTTGACCATTTTGAGCATTTTGACAAAAATTATTCACACAAAACAGCAAAGTGTACAGAATAGCTTCAAATCGCATTTTGAGACATTTTAGACCATTTTGTGATTTTCGAAAAAACTTGTTAACATAAAAACACAAAAGTGCTTAGAATAGCTTCAAATCGCATTTGGAGACGTTTTAGACCATTTTGTGATTTTCGAAAAAACTTTTTAACATAAAAACACAAAATTGCTTAGAATAGCTTCAAATCGCATTTGGAGACGTTTTACACCATTTTGTGATTTTCGAAAAAACTTGTTAACATAAAAACACCAAAGTGCTTAGAATAGCTTCAAATCGCATTTGGAGACGTTTTAGACCATTTTGTGATTTTCGAAAAAACTTGTTAACATAAAAACACCAAAGTGCTTAGAATAGCTTCAAATCGTATTTGGAGCCGTTTTAGACCATTTTGTGATTTTCGAAAAAACTTGTAAACATAAAAACACCAAAGTGCTTAGAAAAGCTTCAAATCGCATTTGGAGACATTTTAGACCATTTTGTGATATTCAAAAAAACTCGTTACCATAAAAACACCAAAGTGCTTAGAATTGCTTCAAATCGCATTTGGAGACGTTTTAGACCATTTTGTGATTTTCTAAAAAAGTTGTTAACATAAAAACATCAAAGTGCTTAAAATCACATTAGAAACCGTTTTAGACCATTTTGAGCATTTCGATAAAACTTTTCACACAAAAACATCAAAGAGCACAAAATAGCTTAATATCGTATTTAAAAACGTTTTTGACCATTTTGAGCATTTCGACAAAAATTATTCACACAAAACAGCAAAGTGTACAGAATAGCTTCAAATCGCATTTGGAGACGTTTTAGACCATTTTGTGATTTTCGAAAAAACTTGTTAACATAAAAACACCAAAGTGCTTAGAAAAGCTTCAAATCGCATTTGGAGACATTTTAGACCATTTTGTGATATTCAAAAAAACTCGTTACCATAAAAACACCAAAGTGCTTAGAATTGCTTCAAATCGCATTTGGAGACGTTTTAGACCATTTTGTTATTTTCTAAAAAAGTTGTTAACATAAAAACATCAAAGTGTACAGAATAGCTTCAAATCGCATTTTGAGACATTTTAGACCCTTTTGTGATTTTCGAAAAAACTTGGTTACAAAAAAACACCAAAGTGCTTAAAATAGCTTCAAATCGCATTTGGAGACGTTTTAGACCAATTTGTGATTTTCGAAAAAACTTGTTAACATAAAAACACCAAAGTGTTTAGAATAGCTTCAAATCACATTTGGAGACGTTTTAGACCATTTTGTGATTTTCGAAAAAACTTGTTAACATAAAAACACCAAAGTGCTTAGAATACCTTAAAATCGCATTTGGAGACGTTTTATACCACTTTGTGATTTTCGAAAAAACTTATTAACATAAAAACACCAAAGTGCTTAGAATAGCTTCAAATCGCATTTGGAGACGTTGTAGACCATTTTGTGATTTTCGAAAAAACGTGTTAACATAAAAACACCAAAGTGCTTAGAATTGCTTCAAATCGCATTTGGAGACGTTTTAGACCATTTTGTGATTTTCTAAAAAAGTTTTTAACATAAAAACAACAAAGTTCTTAAAATCACATTAGAAACCGTTTTAGACCATTTTGAGCATTTCGATAAAACTTTTCACATAAAAACATCAAAGAACACAAAATAGCTTAATATAGTATTTAAAAACGTTTTTGACCATTTTGAGCATTTTGACAAAAATTATTCACACAAAACAGCAAAGTGTACAGAATAGCTTCAAATCGCATTTGGAGACGTTTTAGACCATTTTGTGATTTTCGAAAAAACTTGTAAACATAAAAACACAAAAGTGCTTAGAAAAGCTTCAAATCGCATTTGGAGACATTTTAGACCATTTTGTGATTTTCGAAAAAACTTGTTAACATAAAAACACAAAAGTGCTTAGAATTGCTTCAAATCGCATTTGGAGACGTTTTAGACCATTTTGTGATTTTCGAAAAAACTTGTTAACATAAAAACACCAAATTGCTTAGAATAGCTTCAAATCGCATTTGGAGACGTTTTACACCATTTTGTAATTTTCTAAAAAAGTTGTTAACATAAAAACATCAAAGTGCTTAAAATCACATTAGAAACCGTTTTAGACCATTTTGAGCATTTCGATAAAACTTTTCACACAAAAACATCAAAGAGCACAAAATAGCTTAATATAGTATTTAAAAACGTTTTTGACCATTTTGAGCATTTTGACAAAAATTATTCACACAAAACAGCAAAGTGTACAGAATAGCTTCAAATCGCATTTGGAGACGTTTTAGACCATTTTGTGATTTTCGAAATAACTCGTTACCATAAAAACACCAAAGTGCTTAGAAAAGCTTCAAATCGCATTTGGAGACATTTTAGACCATTTTGTGATATTCAAAAAAACTCGTTACCATAAAAACACCAAAGTGCTAAGAATTGCTTCAAATCGCATTTGGAGACGTTTTAGACCATTTTGTGATTTTCTAAAAAAGTTGTTAACATAAAAACATCAAAGTGCTTAAAATCACATTAGAAACCGTTTTAGACCATTTTGAGCATTTCGATAAAACTTTTCACACAAAAACATCAAAGAGCACAAAATAGCTTAATATCGTATTTAAAAACGTTTTTGACCATTTTGAGCATTTCGACAAAAATTATTCACACAAAACAGCAAAGTGTACAGAATAGCTTCAAATCGCATTTGGAGACGTTTTAGACCATTTTGTGATTTTCGAAAAAACTTGTTAACATAAAAACACCAAAGTGCTTAGAAAAGCTTCAAATCGCATTTGGAGACATTTTAGACCATTTTGTGATTTTCGAAAAAACTTGTTAACATAAAAACACCAAATTGCTTAGAATAGCTTCAAATCGCATTTGGAGACGTTTTAGACCATTTTGTGATTTTCGAAAAAACTTGTTAACATAAAAACACCAAAGTGCTTAGAATAGCTTCAAATCGCATTTGGAGACGTTTTAGACCATTTTGTGACTTTCGAAAAAACTTGTTAACAAAAAAAACATCAAAGTGTACAGAATAGCTTCAAATCGCATTTTGAGACATTTTAGACCCTTTTGTGATTTTCGAAAAAACTTGGTTACACAAAAACACCAAAGTGCTTAAAATAGCTTCAAATCGCATTTGGAGACGTTTTAGACCAATTTGTGATTTTCGAAAAAACTTGTTAACATAAAAACACCAAAGTGTTTAGAATAGCTTCAAATCACATTTGGAGACGTTTTAGACCATTTTGTGATTTTCGAAAAAACTTGTTAACATAAAAACACCAAAGTGCTTAGAAAAGCTTCAAATCGCATTTGGAGACATTTTAGACCATTTTGTGATATTCAAAAAAACTCGTTACCATAAAAACACCAAAGTGCTTAGAATAGCTTCAAATCGCATTTGGAGACGTTTTAGACCATTTTGTGATTTTCTAAAAAAGTTGTTAACATAAAAACATCAAAGTGCTTAAAATCACATTAGAAACCGTTTTAGACCATTTTGAGCATTTCGATAAAACTTTTCACACAAAAACATCAAAGAGCACAAAATAGCTTAATATAGTATTAAAAAACGTTTTTGACCATTTTGAGCATTTTGACAAAAATTATTCACACAAAACAGCAAAGTGTACAGAATAGCTTCAAATCGCATTTGGAGACGTTTTAGACCATTTTGTGATTTTCGAAATAACTCGTTACCATAAAAACACTAAAGTGCTTAGAAAAGCTTCAAATCGCATTTGGAGACATTTTAGACCATTTTGTGATATTCAAAAAAACTCGTTACCATAAAAACACCAAAGTGCTTAGAATTACTTCAAATCGCATTTGGAGACGTTTTAGACCATTTTGTGATTTTCTAAAAAAGTTGTTAACATAAAAACATCAAAGTGCTTAAAATCACATTAGAAACCGTTTTAGACCATTTTGAGCATTTCGATAAAACTTTTCACACAAAAACATCAAAGAACACAAAATAGCTTAATATAGTATTTAAAAACGTTTTTGACCATTTTGAGCATTTTGACAAAAATTATTCAAACAAAACAGCAAAGTGTACAGAATAGCTTCAAATCGCATTTGGAGACGTTTTAGACCATTTTGTGATTTTCGAAAAAACTTGTAAACATAAAAACACCAAAGTGCTTAGAAAATCTTCAAATCGCATTTGGAGACGTTTTATACCATTTTGTGATTTTCGAAAAAAACTTGTTAACATAAAAACACCAAAGTGCTTAGAATAGCTTCAAATCGCATTTGTAGACGTTTTAGACCATTTTGTGATTTTCGAAAAAACTTGTTAACATAAAAACACAAAAGTGCTTAGAATAGCTTCAAATCGCATTTGGAGACTTTTGTGAATTTCGAAAAAACTTGTTAACATAAAAACACCAAATTGCTTAGAATAGCTTCAAATCGCATTTGGAGACGTTTTACACCATTTTGTAATTTTCTAAAAAAGTTGTTAACATAAAAACATCAAAGTGCTTAAAATCACATTAGAAACCGTTTTAGACCATTTTGAGCATTTCGATAAAACTTTTCACACAAAAACATCAAAGAGCACAAAATAGCTTAATATCGTATTTAAAAACGTTTTTGACCATTTTGAGCATTTCGACAAAAATTATTCTCACAAAACAGCAAAGTGTACAGAATAACTTCAAATCGCATTTGGAGACGTTTTAGACCATTTTGTGATTTTCGAAAAAACTTGTTAACATAAAAACACCAAATTGCTTAGAATAGCTTAAAATCGTATTTGGAGAAGTTTTACACCATTTTGTGATTTTCGAAAAAACTTGTTAACATAAAAACACCAAAGTGCTTAGAATACCTTCAAATCGCATTTGGAGACGTTTTACACCATTTTGTGATTTTCGAAAAAACTTGTTAACATAAAAACACCAAAGTGCTTAGAATAGCTTCAAATCGCATTTGGAGACGTTTTAGACCATTTTGTGACTTTCGAAAAAACTTGTTAACAAAAAAACATCAAAGTGTACAGAATAGCTTCAAATCGCATTTTGAGACATTTTAGACCCTTTTGTGATTTTCGAAAAAACTTGGTTACACAAAAACACCAAAGTGCTTAAAATAGCTTCAAATCGCATTTGGAGACGTTTTAGACCAATTTGTGATTTTCGAAAAAACTTGTTAACATAATAACACCAAATTGCTTAGAATAGCTTAAAATCGCATTTGGAGACGTTTTATACCATTTTGAGCATTTTGACAAAAATTATTCACACAAAACAGCAAAGTGTACAGAATAGCTTCAAATCGCATTTGGAGACGTTTTAGACCATTTTGTGATTTTCGAAATAACTTGTTACCATAAAAACACCAAAGTGCTTAGAATACCTTAAAATCGCATTTGGAGAGGTTTTATACCATTTTGTGATTTTCGAAAAAACTTGTTAACATAAAAACACCAAAGTGCTTAGAATTGCTTCAAATCGCATTTGGAGACGTTTTAGACCATTTTGTGATTTTCTAAAAAAGTTGTTAACATAAAAACATCAAAGTTCTTAAAATCATTTCATTAGAAACCGTTTTAGACCATTTTGAGCATTTCGATAAAACTTTTCACACAAAAACATCAAAGAACACAAAATAGCTTAATATAGTATTTAAAAACGTTTTTGACCATTTTGAGCATTTTGACAAAATTATTCACACAAAACAGCAAAGTGTACAGAAAAGCTTCAAATCGCATTTGGAGACGTTTTGGACCATTTTGTGATTTTCGAAAAAACTTGTAAACATAAAAACACCAAAGTGCTTAGAAAATCTTCAAATCGCATTTGGAGACGTTTTAGACCATTTTGTGATATTCAAAAAAACTCGTTACCATAAAAACACCAAAGTGCTTAGAATTGCTTCAAATCGCATTTGGAGACGTTTTTGACCATTTTGTGATTTTCTAAAAAAGTTGTTAACATAAAAACATCAAAGTGCTTAAAATCACATTAGAAACCGTTTTAGACCATTTTGAGCATTTCGATAAAACTTTTCACACAAAAACATCAAAGAGCACAAAATAGCTTAATATCGTATTTAAAAACGTTTTTGACCATTTTGAGCATTTCGACAAAAATTATTCACACAAAACAGCAAAGTGCTTAGAATAGCTTCAAATCGCATTTGGAGACGTTTTAGACCATTTTGTGACTTTCGAAAAAACTTGTTAACAAAAAAACATCAAAGTGTACAGAATAGCTTCAAATCGCATTTTGAGACATTTTAGACCCTTTTGTGATTTTCGAAAAAACTTGGTTACACAAAAACACCAAAGTGCTTAAAATAGCTTCAAATCGCATTTGGAGACGTTTTAGACCAATTTGTGATTTTCGAAAAAACTTGTTAACATAAAAACACCAAAGTGTTTAGAATAGCTTCAAATCACATTTGGAGACGTTTTAGACCATTTTGTGATTTTCGAAAAAACTTGTTAACATAAAAACACCAAAGTGCTTAAAATCACATTAGAAACCGTTTTAGACCATTTTGAGCATTTCGATAAATCTTTTCACACAAAAACATCAAAGAGCACAAAATAGCTTAATATCGTATTTAAAAACGTTTTTGACCATTTTGAGCATTTCGACAAAAATTATTCACACAAAACAGCAAAGTGTACAGAATAGCTTCAAATCGCATTTGGAGATGTTTTAGACCATTTTGTGATTTTCGAAAAAAACTTGTTAACATAAAAACAACAAAGTGCTTAGAATAGCTTAAAATCGCATTTTGTGACATTTTCGACCATTTTGTGATTTTCGAAAAAACTTGTTAACATAAAAACACCAAATTGCTTAGAATAGCTTCAAATCGCATTTGTAGACGTTTTAGACCATTTTGTGATTTTCGAAAAAACTTGTTAACATAAAAACAGCAAAGTGCTTAGAATACCTTAAAATCGCATTTGGAGACGTTTTAGACCATTTTGTGATTTTCGAAAAAACTTGTAAACATAAAAACACCAAAGTGCTTAGAAAATCTTCAAATCGCATTTGGAGACGTTTTATACCATTTTGTGATTTTCGAAAAAACTTGTTAACATAAAAACACCAAAGTGCTTAGAATAGCTTCAAATCGCATTTGTAGACGTTTTAGACAATTTTGTTATTTTCTAAAAAAGTTGTTAACATAAAAACATCAAAGTGTACAGAATAGCTTCAAATCGCATTTTGAGACATTTTATACCATTTTGTGATTTTCGAAAAAACTTGTTAACATAAAAACACCAAAGTGCTTAGAATAGCTTCAAATCGCATTTGTAGACGTTTTAGACCATTTTGTGATTTTCGAAAAAACTTGTTAACATAAAAACACCAAAGTGCTTAGAATACCTTAAAATCGCATTTGGAGACATTTTAGACCATTTTGTGATTTTCGAAAAAACTTGTTAACATAAAAACACGAAATTGCTTAGAATAGCTTCAAATCGCATTTGGAGACGTTTTACACCATTTTGTAATTTTCTAAAAAAGTTGTTAACATAAAAACATCAAAGTGCTTAAAATCACATTAGAAACCGTTTTAGACCCTTTTGAGCATTTCGATAAAACTTTTCACACAAAAACATCAAAGAGCACAAAATAGCTTAATATCGTATTTAAAAACGTTTTTGACCATTTTGAGCATTTCGACAAAAATTATTCTCACAAAACAGCAAAGTGTACAGAATAATTTCAAATCGCATTTGGAGACGTTTTAGACCATTTTGTGATTTTCGAAAAAACTTGTTAACATAAAAACACGAAATTGCTTAGAATAGCTTCAAATCGCATTTGGAGACGTTTTACACCATTTTGTAATTTTCTAAAAAAGTTGTTAACATAAAAACATCAAAGTGCTTAAAATCACATTAGAAACCGTTTTAGACCATTTTGAGCATTTCGATAAAACTTTTCACACAAAAACATCAAAGAGCACAAAATAGCTTAATATCGTATTTAAAAACGTTTTTGACCATTTTGAGCATTTCGACAAAAATTATTCTCACAAAACAGCAAAGTGTACAGAATAGCTTCAAATCGCATTTGGAGACGTTTTAGACCATTTTGTGATTTTCGAAAAAACTTGTTAACATAAAAAAACACCAAATTGCTTAGAATAGCTTAAAATCGCATTTGGAGACGTTTTACACCATTTTGTGATTTTCGAAAAAACTTGTTAACATAAAAACACCAAAGTGCTTAGAATAGCTTCAAATCGCATTTGGAGACGTTTTAGACCATTTTGTGATTTTCGAAAAAACTTGTTAACATAAAAACACCAAAGTGCTTAGAATAGCTTCAAATCGCATTTGGAGACGTTTTAGACCATTTTGTGACTTTCGAAAAAACTTGTTAACATAAAAACACCAAAGTGCTTAGAATAGCTTCAAATCGCATTTGGAGACGTTTTAGACCATTTTGTGACTTTCGAAAAAACTTGTTAATAAAAAAAACATCAAAGTGTACAGAATAGCTTCAAATCGCTTTTTGAGACATTTTAGACCCTTTTGTGATTTTCGAAAAAACTTGGTTACACAAAAACACCAAAGTGCTTAAAATAGCTTCAAATCGCATTTGGAGACGTTTTAGACCAATTTGTGATTTTCGAAAAAACTTGTTAACATAAAAACACCAAAGTGTTTAGAATAGCTTCAAATCACATTTGGAGACGTTTTAGACCATTTTGTGATTTTCGAAAAAACTTGTTAACATAAAAACACCAAAGTGCTTAGAAAAGCTTCAAATCGCATTTGGAGACATTTTAGACCATTTTGTGATATTCAAAAAAACTCGTTACCATAAAAACACCAAAGTGCTTAGAATAGCTTCAAATCGCATTTGGAGACGTTTTCCACCATTTTGTAATTTTCTAAAAAAGTTGTTAACATAAAAACATCAAAGTGCTTAAAATCACATTAGAAACCGTTTTAGACCATTTTGAGCATTTCGATAAAACTTTTCACACAAAAACATCAAAGAGCACAAAATAGCTTAATATAGTATTAAAAAACGTTTTTGACCATTTTGAGCATTTTGACAAAAATTATTCACACAAAACAGCAAAGTGTACAGAATAGCTTCAAATCGCATTTGGAGACGTTTTAGACCATTTTGTGATTTTCGAAATAACTCGTTACCATAAAAACACTAAAGTGCTTAGAAAAGCTTCAAATCGCATTTGGAGACATTTTAGACCATTTTGTGATATTCAAAAAAACTCGTTACCATAAAAACACCAAAGTGCTTAGAATTACTTCAAATCGCATTTGGAGACGTTTTAGACCATTTTGTGATTTTCTAAAAAAGTTGTTAACATAAAAACATCAAAGTGCTTAAAATCACATTAGAAACCGTTTTAGACCATTTTGAGCATTTCGATAAAACTTTTCACACAAAAACATCAAAGAGCACAAAATAGCTTAATATCGTATTTAAAAACGTTTTTGACCATTTTGAGCATTTCGACAAAAATTATTCACACAAAACAGCAAAGTGTACAGAATAGCTTCAAATCGCATTTGGAGACGTTTTAGACCATTTTGTGATTTTCGAAAAAACTTGTTAACATAAAAACACCAAAGTGCTTAGAATAGCTTCAAATCGCATTTGTAGACGTTTTAGACCATTTTGTGATTTTCGAAAAAACTTGTTAACATAAAAACACCAAAGTGCTTAGAATACCTTAAAATCGCATTTGGAGACGTTTTATACCATTTTGTGATTTTCGAAAAAACTTGTTAACATAAAAACACCAAAGTGCTTAGAATTGCTTCAAATCGCATTTGGAGACGTTTTAGACCATTTTGTGATTTTCTAAAAAAGTTGTTAACATAAAAACATCAAAGTGCTTAAAATCACATTAGAAACCGTTTTAGACCATTTTGAGCATTTCGATAAAACTTTTCACACAAAAACATCAAAGAACACAAAATAGCTTAATATAGTATTTAAAAACGTTTTTGACCATTTTGAGCATTTTGACAAAAATTATTCAAACAAAACAGCAAAGTGTACAGAATAGCTTCAAATCGCATTTGGAGACGTTTTAGACCATTTTGTGATTTTCGAAAAAACTTGTAAACATAAAAACACCAAAGTGCTTAGAAAATCTTCAAATCGCATTTGGAGACGTTTTATACCATTTTGTGATTTTCGAAAAAAACTTGTTAACATAAAAACACCAAAGTGCTTAGAATAGCTTCAAATCGCATTTGTAGACGTTTTAGACCATTTTGTGATTTTCGAAAAAACTTGTTAACATAAAAACACAAAAGTGCTTAGAATAGCTTCAAATCGCATTTGGAGACTTTTGTGAATTTCGAAAAAACTTGTTAACATAAAAACACCAAATTGCTTAGAATAGCTTCAAATCGCATTTGGAGACGTTTTAGACCATTTTGTGATTTTCGAAATAACTCGTTACCATAAAAACACTAAAGTGCTTAGAAAAGCTTCAAATCGCATTTGGAGACATTTTAGACCATTTTGTGATATTCAAAAAAACTCGTTACCATAAAAACACCAAAGTGCTTAGAATTACTTCAAATCGCATTTGGAGACGTTTTAGACCATTTTGTGATTTTCTAAAAAAGTTGTTAACATAAAAACATCAAAGTGCTTAAAATCACATTAGAAACCGTTTTAGACCATTTTGAGCATTTCGATAAAACTTTTCACACAAAAACATCAAAGAGCACAAAATAGCTTAATATCGTATTTAAAAACGTTTTTGACCATTTTGAGCATTTCGACAAAAATTATTCACACAAAACAGCAAAGTGTACAGAATAGCTTCAAATCGCATTTGGAGACGTTTTAGACCATTTTGTGATTTTCGAAAAAACTTGTTAACATAAAAACACCAAAGTGCTTAGAATAGCTTCAAATCGCATTTGTAGACGTTTTAGACCATTTTGTGATTTTCGAAAAAACTTGTTAACATAAAAACACCAAAGTGCTTAGAATACCTTAAAATCGCATTTGGAGACGTTTTATACCATTTTGTGATTTTCGAAAAAACTTGTTAACATAAAAACACCAAAGTGCTTAGAATTGCTTCAAATCGCATTTGGAGACGTTTTAGACCATTTTGTGATTTTCTAAAAAAGTTGTTAACATAAAAACATCAAAGTGCTTAAAATCACATTAGAAACCGTTTTAGACCATTTTGAGCATTTCGATAAAACTTTTCACACAAAAACATCAAAGAACACAAAATAGCTTAATATAGTATTTAAAAACGTTTTTGACCATTTTGAGCATTTTGACAAAAATTATTCAAACAAAACAGCAAAGTGTACAGAATAGCTTCAAATCGCATTTGGAGACGTTTTAGACCATTTTGTGATTTTCGAAAAAACTTGTAAACATAAAAACACCAAAGTGCTTAGAAAATCTTCAAATCGCATTTGGAGACGTTTTATACCATTTTGTGATTTTCGAAAAAAACTTGTTAACATAAAAACACCAAAGTGCTTAGAATAGCTTCAAATCGCATTTGTAGACGTTTTAGACCATTTTGTGATTTTCGAAAAAACTTGTTAACATAAAAACACAAAAGTGCTTAGAATAGCTTCAAATCGCATTTGGAGACTTTTGTGAATTTCGAAAAAACTTGTTAACATAAAAACACCAAATTGCTTAGAATAGCTTCAAATCGCATTTGGAGACGTTTTACACCATTTTGTAATTTTCTAAAAAAGTTGTTAACATAAAAACATCAAAGTGCTTAAAATCACATTAGAAACCGTTTTAGACCATTTTGAGCATTTCGATAAAACTTTTCACACAAAAACATCAAAGAGCACAAAATAGCTTAATATCGTATTTAAAAACGTTTTTGACCATTTTGAGCATTTCGACAAAAATTATTCTCACAAAACAGCAAAGTGTACAGAATAACTTCAAATCGCATTTGGAGACGTTTTAGACCATTTTGTGATTTTCGAAAAAACTTGTTAACATAAAAACACCAAATTGCTTAGAATAGCTTAAAATCGTATTTGGAGAAGTTTTACACCATTTTGTGATTTTCGAAAAAACTTGTTAACATAAAAACACCAAAGTGCTTAGAATACCTTCAAATCGCATTTGGAGACGTTTTACACCATTTTGTGATTTTCGAAAAAACTTGTTAACATAAAAACACCAAAGTGTTTAGAATAGCTTCAAATCGCATTTGGAGACGTTTTAGACCATTTTGTGACTTTCGAAAAAACTTGTTAACAAAAAAACATCAAAGTGTACAGAATAGCTTCAAATCGCATTTTGAGACATTTTAGACCCTTTTGTGATTTTCGAAAAAACTTGGTTACACAAAAACACCAAAGTGCTTAAAATAGCTTCAAATCGCATTTGGAGACGTTTTAGACCAATTTGTGATTTTCGAAAAAACTTGTTAACATAATAACACCAAATTGCTTAGAATAGCTTAAAATCGCATTTGGAGACGTTTTATACCATTTTGAGCATTTTGACAAAAATTATTCACACAAAACAGCAAAGTGTACAGAATAGCTTCAAATCGCATTTGGAGACGTTTTAGACCATTTTGTGATTTTCGAAATAACTTGTTACCATAAAAACACCAAAGTGCTTAGAATACCTTAAAATCGCATTTGGAGAGGTTTTATACCATTTTGTGATTTTCGAAAAAACTTGTTAACATAAAAACACCAAAGTGCTTAGAATTGCTTCAAATCGCATTTGGAGACGTTTTAGACCATTTTGTGATTTTCTAAAAAAGTTGTTAACATAAAAACATCAAAGTTCTTAAAATCATTTCATTAGAAACCGTTTTAGACCATTTTGAGCATTTCGATAAAACTTTTCACACAAAAACATCAAAGAACACAAAATAGCTTAATATAGTATTTAAAAACGTTTTTGACCATTTTGAGCATTTTGACAAAATTATTCACACAAAACAGCAAAGTGTACAGAAAAGCTTCAAATCGCATTTGGAGACGTTTTGGACCATTTTGTGATTTTCGAAAAAACTTGTAAACATAAAAACACCAAAGTGCTTAGAAAATCTTCAAATCGCATTTGGAGACGTTTTAGACCATTTTGTGATATTCAAAAAAACTCGTTACCATAAAAACACCAAAGTGCTTAGAATTGCTTCAAATCGCATTTGGAGACGTTTTTGACCATTTTGTGATTTTCTAAAAAAGTTGTTAACATAAAAACATCAAAGTGCTTAAAATCACATTAGAAACCGTTTTAGACCATTTTGAGCATTTCGATAAAACTTTTCACACAAAAACATCAAAGAGCACAAAATAGCTTAATATCGTATTTAAAAACGTTTTTGACCATTTTGAGCATTTCGACAAAAATTATTCACACAAAACAGCAAAGTGCTTAGAATAGCTTCAAATCGCATTTGGAGACGTTTTAGACCATTTTGTGACTTTCGAAAAAACTTGTTAACAAAAAAACATCAAAGTGTACAGAATAGCTTCAAATCGCATTTTGAGACATTTTAGACCCTTTTGTGATTTTCGAAAAAACTTGGTTACACAAAAACACCAAAGTGCTTAAAATAGCTTCAAATCGCATTTGGAGACGTTTTAGACCAATTTGTGATTTTCGAAAAAACTTGTTAACATAAAAACACCAAAGTGTTTAGAATAGCTTCAAATCACATTTGGAGACGTTTTAGACCATTTTGTGATTTTCGAAAAAACTTGTTAACATAAAAACACCAAAGTGCTTAAAATCACATTAGAAACCGTTTTAGACCATTTTGAGCATTTCGATAAATCTTTTCACACAAAAACATCAAAGAGCACAAAATAGCTTAATATCGTATTTAAAAACGTTTTTGACCATTTTGAGCATTTCGACAAAAATTATTCACACAAAACAGCAAAGTGTACAGAATAGCTTCAAATCGCATTTGGAGAGGTTTTAGACCATTTTGTGATTTTCGAAAAAAACTTGTTAACATAAAAACAACAAAGTGCTTAGAATAGCTTAAAATCGCATTTTGTGACATTTTCGACCATTTTGTGATTTTCGAAAAAACTTGTTAACATAAAAACACCAAATTGCTTAGAATAGCTTCAAATCGCATTTGTAGACGTTTTAGACCATTTTGTGATTTTCGAAAAAACTTGTTAACATAAAAACAGCAAAGTGCTTAGAATACCTTAAAATCGCATTTGGAGACGTTTTAGACCATTTTGTGATTTTCGAAAAAACTTGTAAACATAAAAACACCAAAGTGCTTAGAAAATCTTCAAATCGCATTTGGAGACGTTTTATACCATTTTGTGATTTTCGAAAAAACTTGTTAACATAAAAACACCAAAGTGCTTAGAATAGCTTCAAATCGCATTTGTAGACGTTTTAGACAATTTTGTTATTTTCTAAAAAAGTTGTTAACATAAAAACATCAAAGTGTACAGAATAGCTTCAAATCGCATTTTGAGACATTTTATACCATTTTGTGATTTTCGAAAAAACTTGTTAACATAAAAACACCAAAGTGCTTAGAATAGCTTCAAATCGCATTTGTAGACGTTTTAGACCATTTTGTGATTTTCGAAAAAACTTGTTAACATAAAAACACCAAAGTGCTTAGAATACCTTAAAATCGCATTTGGAGACATTTTAGACCATTTTGTGATTTTCGAAAAAACTTGTTAACATAAAAACACGAAATTGCTTAGAATAGCTTCAAATCGCATTTGGAGACGTTTTACACCATTTTGTAATTTTCTAAAAAAGTTGTTAACATAAAAACATCAAAGTGCTTAAAATCACATTAGAAACCGTTTTAGACCCTTTTGAGCATTTCGATAAAACTTTTCACACAAAAACATCAAAGAGCACAAAATAGCTTAATATCGTATTTAAAAACGTTTTTGACCATTTTGAGCATTTCGACAAAAATTATTCTCACAAAACAGCAAAGTGTACAGAATAATTTCAAATCGCATTTGGAGACGTTTTAGACCATTTTGTGATTTTCGAAAAAACTTGTTAACATTAAAACACGAAATTGCTTAGAATAGCTTCAAATCGCATTTGGAGACGTTTTACACCATTTTGTAATTTTCTAAAAAAGTTGTTAACATAAAAACATCAAAGTGCTTAAAATCACATTAGAAACCGTTTTAGACCATTTTGAGCATTTCGATAAAACTTTTCACACAAAAACATCAAAGAGCACAAAATAGCTTAATATCGTATTTAAAAACGTTTTTGACCATTTTGAGCATTTCGACAAAAATTATTCTCACAAAACAGCAAAGTGTACAGAATAGCTTCAAATCGCATTTGGAGACGTTTTAGACCATTTTGTGATTTTCGAAAAAACTTGTTAACATAAAAAAACACCAAATTGCTTAGAATAGCTTAAAATCGCATTTGGAGACGTTTTACACCATTTTGTGATTTTCGAAAAAACTTGTTAACATAAAAACACCAAAGTGCTTAGAATAGCTTCAAATCGCATTTGGAGACGTTTTAGACCATTTTGTGATTTTCGAAAAAACTTGTTAACATAAAAACACCAAAGTGCTTAGAAAAGCTTCAAATCGCATTTGGAGACGTTTTAGACCATTTTGTGACTTTCGAAAAAACTTGTTAACATAAAAACACCAAAGTGCTTAGAATAGCTTCAAATCGCATTTGGAGACGTTTTAGACCATTTTGTGACTTTCGAAAAAACTTGTTAATAAAAAAAACATCAAAGTGTACAGAATAGCTTCAAATCGCTTTTTGAGACATTTTAGACCCTTTTGTGATTTTCGAAAAAACTTGGTTACACAAAAACACCAAAGTGCTTAAAATAGCTTCAAATCGCATTTGGAGACGTTTTAGACCAATTTGTGATTTTCGAAAAAACTTGTTAACATAAAAACACCAAAGTGTTTAGAATAGCTTCAAATCACATTTGGAGACGTTTTAGACCATTTTGTGATTTTCGAAAAAACTTGTTAACATAAAAACACCAAAGTGCTTAGAAAAGCTTCAAATCGCATTTGGAGACATTTTAGACCATTTTGTGATATTCAAAAAAACTCGTTACCATAAAAACACCAAAGTGCTTAGAATAGCTTCAAATCGCATTTGGAGACGTTTTCCACCATTTTGTAATTTTCTAAAAAAGTTGTTAACATAAAAACATCAAAGTGCTTAAAATCACATTAGAAACCGTTTTAGACCATTTTGAGCATTTCGATAAAACTTTTCACACAAAAACATCAAAGAGCACAAAATAGCTTAATATAGTATTAAAAAACGTTTTTGACCATTTTGAGCATTTTGACAAAAATTATTCACACAAAACAGCAAAGTGTACAGAATAGCTTCAAATCGCATTTGGAGACGTTTTAGACCATTTTGTGATTTTCGAAATAACTCGTTACCATAAAAACACTAAAGTGCTTAGAAAAGCTTCAAATCGCATTTGGAGACATTTTAGACCATTTTGTGATATTCAAAAAAACTCGTTACCATAAAAACACCAAAGTGCTTAGAATTACTTCAAATCGCATTTGGAGACGTTTTAGACCATTTTGTGATTTTCTAAAAAAGTTGTTAACATAAAAACATCAAAGTGCTTAAAATCACATTAGAAACCGTTTTAGACCATTTTGAGCATTTCGATAAAACTTTTCACACAAAAACATCAAAGAGCACAAAATAGCTTAATATCGTATTTAAAAACGTTTTTGACCATTTTGAGCATTTCGACAAAAATTATTCACACAAAACAGCAAAGTGTACAGAATAGCTTCAAATCGCATTTGGAGACGTTTTAGACCATTTTGTGATTTTCGAAAAAACTTGTTAACATAAAAACACCAAAGTGCTTAGAATAGCTTCAAATCGCATTTGTACACGTTTTATACCATTTTGTGATTTTCGAAAAAACTTGTTAACATAAAAACACCAAAGTGCTTAGAATAGCTTCAAATCGCATTTGTAGACGTTTTAGACCATTTTGTGATTTTCGAAAAAACTTGTTAACATAAAAACACCAAAGTGCTTAGAATACCTTAAAATCGCATTTGGAGACATTTTAGACCATTTTGTGATTTTCGAAAAAACTTGTTAACATAAAAACACAAAAGTGCTTAGAATAGCTTCAAATCGCATTTGGAGACGTTTTAGACCATTTTGTGATTTTCGAAAAAACTTGTTAACATAAAAACACGAAATTGCTTAGAATAGCTTCAAATCGCATTTGGAGACGTTTTACACCATTTTGTAATTTTCTAAAAAAGTTGTTAACATAAAAACATCAAAGTGCTTAAAATCACATTAGAAACCGTTTTAGACCATTTTGAGCATTTCGATAAAACTTTTCACACAAAAACATCAAAGAGCACAAAATAGCTTAATATCGTATTTAAAAACGTTTTTGACCATTTTGAGCATTTCGACAAAAATTATTCACACAAAACAGCAAAGTGTACAGAATAGCTTCAAATCGCATTTGGAGACGTTTTAGACCATTTTGTGATTTTCGAAAAAACTTGTTAACATAAAAACACCAAATTGCTTAGAATAGCTTAAAATCGCATTTGGAGACGTTTTACACCATTTTGTGATTTTCGAAAAAACTTGTTAACATAAAAACACCAAAGTGCTTAGAATAGCTTCAAATCGCATTTGGAGACGTTTTACACCATTTTGTGATTTTCGATAAAACTTGTTAACATAAAAACACCAAAGTGCTTAGAATAGCTTCAAATCGCATTTGGAGACTTTTTAGACCATTTTGTGACTTTCGAAAAAACTTGTTAACAAAAAAACATCAAAGTGTACAGAATAGCTTCAAATCGCATTTTGAGACATTTTAGACCCTTTTGTGATTTTCGAAAAAACTTGGTTACACAAAAACACCAAAGTGCTTAAAATAGCTTCAAATCGCATTTGGAGACGTTTTAGACCAATTTGTGATTTTCGAAAAAACTTGTTAACATAAAAACACCAAAGTGTTTAGAATAGCTTCAAATCACATTTGGAGACGTTTTAGGCCATTTTGTGATTTTCGAAAAAACTTGTTAACATAAAAACACCAAAGTGCTTAGAAAAGCTTCAAATCGCATTTGGAGACATTTTAGACCATTTTGTGATTTTCGAAAAAACTTGTTAACATAAAAACACCAAAGTGCTTAAAATCACATTAGAAACAGTTTTAGACCATTTTGAGCATTTCGATAAAACCTTTCACACAAAAACATCAAAGAGCACAAAATAGCTTAATATAGTATTTAAAAACGTTTTTGACCATTTTGAGCATTTCAACAAAAATTATTCACACAAAACAGCAAAGTGTACAGAATAGCTTCAAATCGCATTTTGAGACATTTTAAACCATTTTGTGATTTTCGAAAAAACTTGTTAACATAAAAACACAAAAGTGCTTAGAATTGCTTCAAATCGCATTTGGAGACGTTTTAGACCATTTTGTAATTTTCTAAAAAAGTTGTTAACATAAAAACATCAAAGTGCTTAAAATCACATTAGAAACCGTTTTAGACCATTTTGAGCATTTCGAAAAAACTTTTCACACAAAAACATCAAAGAACACAAAATAGCTTAATATAGTATTTAAAAACGTTTTTGACCATTTTGAGCATTTTGACAAAAATTATTCACACAAAACAGCAAAGTGTACAGAATAGCTTCAAATCGCATTTTGAGACATTTTAGACCATTTTGTGATTTTCGAAAAAACTTGTTAACATAAAAACACAAAAGTGCTTAGAATAGCTTCAAATCGCATTTGGAGACGTTTTAGACCATTTTGTGATTTTCGAAAAAACTTGTAAACATAAAAACACAAAATTGCTTAGAATAGCTTCAAATCGCATTTGGAGACGTTTTACACCATTTTGTGATTTTCGAAAAAACTTGTTAACATAAAAACACCAAAGTGCTTAGAATAGCTTCAAATCGCATTTGGAGACGTTTTAGACCATTTTGTGATTTTCGAAAAAACTTGTTAACATAAAAACACCAAAGTGCTTAGAATAGCTTCAAATCGTATTTGGAGCCGTTTTAGACCATTTTGTGACTTTCGAAAAAACTTGTTAACAAAAAAACATCAAAGTGTACAGAATAGCTTCAAATCGCATTTTGAGACATTTTAGACCCTTTTGTGATTTTCGAAAAAACTTGGTTACACAAAAACACCAAAGTGCTTAAAATAGCTTCAAATCGCATTTGGAGACGTTTTAGACCAATTTGTGATTTTCGAAAAAACTTGTTAACATAAAAACACCAAAGTGTTTAGAATAGCTTCAAATCACATTTGGAGACGTTTTAGGCCATTTTGTGATTTTCGAAAAAACTTGTTAACATAAAAACACCAAAGTGCTTAGAAAAGCTTCAAATCGCATTTGGAGACATTTTAGACCATTTTGTGATTTTCGAAAAAACTTGTTAACATAAAAACACCAAAGTGCTTAAAATCACATTAGAAACAGTTTTAGACCATTTTGAGCATTTCGATAAAACTTTTCACACAAAAACAACAAAGAGCACAAAATAGCTTAATATAGTATTTAAAAACGTTTTTGACCATTTTGAGCATTTCAACAAAAATTATTCACACAAAACAGCAAAGTGTACAGAATAGCTTCAAATCGCATTTTGAGACATTTTAGACCATTTTGTGATTTTCGAAAAAACTTGTTAACATAAAAACACAAAAGTGCTTAGAATTGCTTCAAATCGCATTTGGAGACGTTTTAGACCATTTTGTAATTTTCTAAAAAAGTTGTTAACATAAAAACATCAAAGTGCTTAAAATCACATTAGAAACCGTTTTAGACCATTTTGAGCATTTCGAAAAAACTTTTCACACAAAAACATCAAAGAACACAAAATAGCTTAATATAGTATTTAAAAACGTTTTTGACCATTTTGAGCATTTTGACAAAAATTATTCACACAAAACAGCAAAGTGTACAGAATAGCTTCAAATCGCATTTTGAGACATTTTAGACCATTTTGTGATTTTCGAAAAAACTTGTTAACATAAAAACACAAAAGTGCTTAGAATAGCTTCAAATCGCATTTGGAGACGTTTTAGACCATTTTGTGATTTTCGAAAAAACTTGTTAACATAAAAACACAAAATTGCTTAGAATAGCTTCAAATCGCATTTGGAGACGTTTTACACCATTTTGTGATTTTCGAAAAAACTTGTTAACATAAAAACACCAAAGTGCTTAGAATAGCTTCAAATCGCATTTGGAGACGTTTTAGACCATTTTGTGATTTTCGAAAAAACTTGTTAACATAAAAACACCAAAGTGCTTAGAATAGCTTCAAATCGTATTTGGAACCGTTTTAGACCATTTTGTGATTTTCGAAAAAACTTGTAAACATAAAAACACCAAAGTGCTTAGAAAAGCTTCAAATCGCATTTGGAGACATTTTAGACCATTTTGTGATATTCAAAAAAACTCGTTACCATAAAAACACCAAAGTGCTTAGAATTGCTTCAAATCGCATTTGGAGACGTTTTAGACCATTTTGTGATTTTCTAAAAAAGTTGTTAACATAAAAACATCAAAGTGCTTAAAATCACATTAGAAACCGTTTTAGACCATTTTGAGCATTTCGATAAAACTTTTCACACAAAAACATCAAAGAGCACAAAATAGCTTAATATCGTATTTAAAAACGTTTTTGACCATTTTGAGCATTTCGACAAAAATTATTCACACAAAACAGCAAAGTGTACAGAATAGCTTCAAATCGCATTTGGAGACGTTTTAGACCATTTTGTGATTTTCGAAAAAACTTGTTAACATAAAAACACCAAAGTGCTTAGAAAAGCTTCAAATCGCATTTGGAGACATTTTAGACCATTTTGTGATATTCAAAAAAACTCGTTACCATAAAAACACCAAAGTGCTTAGAATTGCTTCAAATCGCATTTGGAGACGTTTTAGACCATTTTGTGATTTTCTAAAAAAGTTGTTAACATAAAAACATCAAAGTGTACAGAATAGCTTCAAATCGCATTTTGAGACATTTTAGACCCTTTTGTGATTTTCGAAAAAACTTGGTTACACAAAAACACCAAAGTGCTTAAAATAGCTTCAAATCGCATTTGGAGACGTTTTAGACAAATTTGTGATTTTCGAAAAAACTTGTTAACATAAAAACACCAAAGTGTTTAGAATAGCTTCAAATCACATTTGGAGACGTTTTAGACCATTTTGTGATTTTCGAAAAAACTTGTTAACATAAAAACACCAAAGTGCTTAGAATACCTTAAAATCGCATTTGGAGACGTTTTATACCACTTTGTGATTTTCGAAAAAACTTGTTAACATAAAAACACCAAAGTGCTTAGAATAGCTTCAAATCGCATTTGGAGACGTTGTAGACCATTTTGTGATTTTCGAAAAAACGTGTTAACATAAAAACACCAAAGTGCTTAGAATTGCTTCAAATCGCATTTGGAGACGTTTTAGACCATTTTGTGATTTTCTAAAAAAGTTTTTAACATAAAAACATCAAAGTTCTTAAAATCACATTAGAAACCGTTTTAGACCATTTTGAGCATTTCGATAAAACTTTTCACATAAAAACATCAAAGAACACAAAATAGCTTAATATAGTATTTAAAAACGTTTTTGACCATTTTGAGCATTTTGACAAAAATTATTCACACAAAACAGCAAAGTGTACAGAATAGCTTCAAATCGCATTTGGAGACGTTTTAGACCATTTTGTGATTTTCGAAAAAACTTGTAAACATAAAAACACAAAAGTGCTTAGAAAAGCTTCAAATCGCATTTGGAGACATTTTAGACCATTTTGTGATTTTCGAAAAAACTTGTTAACATAAAAACACAAAAGTGCTTAGAATAGCTTCAAATCGCATTTGGAGACGTTTTAGACCATTTTGTGATTTTCGAAAAAACTTGTTAACATAAAAACACCAAATTGCTTAGAATAGCTTCAAATCGCATTTGGAGACGTTTTACACCATTTTGTAATTTTCTAAAAAAGTTGTTAACATAAAAACATCAAAGTGCTTAAAATCACATTAGAAACCGTTTTAGACCATTTTGAGCATTTCGATAAAACTTTTCACACAAAAACATCAAAGAGCACAAAATAGCTTAATATAGTATTTAAAAACGTTTTTGACCATTTTGAGCATTTTGACAAAAATTATTCACACAAAACAGCAAAGTGTACAGAATAGCTTCAAATCGCATTTGGAGACGTTTTAGACCATTTTGTGATTTTCGAAATAACTCGTTACCATAAAAAAACCAAAGTGCTTAGAAAAGCTTCAAATCGCATTTGGAGACATTTTAGACCATTTTGTGATATTCAAAAAAACTCGTTACCATAAAAACACCAAAGTGCTTAGAATTGCTTCAAATCGCATTTGGAGACGTTTTAGACCATTTTGTGATTTTCTAAAAAAGTTGTTAACATAAAAACATCAAAGTGCTTAAAATCACATTAGAAACCGTTTTAGACCATTTTGAGCATTTCGATAAAACTTTTCACACAAAAACATCAAAGAGCACAAAATAGCTTAATATAGTATTTAAAAACGTTTTTGACCATTTTGAGCATTTTGACAAAAATTATTCACACAAAACAGCAAAGTGTACAGAATAGCTTCAAATCGCATTTGGAGACGTTTTAGACCATTTTGTGATATTCAAAAAAACTCGTTACCATAAAAACACCAAAGTGCTTAGAATTGCTTCAAATCGCATTTGGAGACGTTTTAGACCATTTTGTGATTTTCTAAAAAAGTTGTTAACATAAAAACATCAAAGTGCTTAAAATCACATTAGAAACCGTTTTAGACCATTTTGAGCATTTCGATAAAACTTTTCACACAAAAACATCAAAGAGCACAAAATAGCTTAATATCGTATTTAAAAACGTTTTTGACCATTTTGAGCATTTCGACAAAAATTATTCACACAAAACAGCAAAGTGTACAGAATAGCTTCAAATCGCATTTGGAGACGTTTTAGACCATTTTGTGATTTTCGAAAAAACTTGTTAACATAAAAACACCAAAGTGCTTAGAAAAGCTTCAAATCGCATTTGGAGACATTTTAGACCATTTTGTGATATTCAAAAAAACTCGTTACCATAAAAACACCAAAGTGCTTAGAATTGCTTCAAATCGCATTTGGAGACGTTTTAGACCATTTTGTGATTTTCTAAAAAAGTTGTTAACATAAAAACATCAAAGTTCTTAAAATCACATTAGAAACCGTTTTAGACCATTTTGAGCATTTCGAAAAAACTTTTCACACAAAAACATCAAAGAACACAAAATAGCTTAATATAGTATTTAAAAACGTTTTTGACCATTTTGAGCATTTTGACAAAAATTATTCACACAAAACAGCAAAGTGTACAGAATAGCTTCAAATCGCATTTTGAGACATTTTAGACCATTTTGTGATTTTCGAAAAAACTTGTTAACATAAAAACACAAAAGTGCTTAGAATAGCTTCAAATCGCATTTGGAGACGTTTTAGACCATTTTGTGATTTTCGAAAAAACTTGTTAACATAAAAACACAAAATTGCTTAGAATAGCTTCAAATCGCATTTGGAGACGTTTTACACCATTTTGTGATTTTCGAAAAAACTTGTTAACATAAAAACACCAAAGTGCTTAGAATAGCTTCAAATCGCATTTGGAGACGTTTTAGACCATTTTGTGATTTTCGAAAAAACTTGTTAACATAAAAACACCAAAGTGCTTAGAATAGCTTCAAATCGTATTTGGAGCCGTTTTAGACCATTTTGTGATTTTCGAAAAAACTTGTAAACATAAAAACACCAAAGTGCTTAGAAAAGCTTCAAATCGCATTTGGAGACATTTTAGACCATTTTGTGATATTCAAAAAAACTCGTTACCATAAAAACACCAAAGTGCTTAGAATTGCTTCAAATCGCATTTGGAGACGTTTTAGACCATTTTGTGATTTTCTAAAAAAGTTGTTAACATAAAAACATCAAAGTGCTTAAAATCACATTAGAAACCGTTTTAGACCATTTTGAGCATTTCGATAAAACTTTTCACACAAAAACATCAAAGAGCACAAAATAGCTTAATATCGTATTTAAAAACGTTTTTGACCATTTTGAGCATTTCGACAAAAATTATTCACACAAAACAGCAAAGTGTACAGAATAGCTTCAAATCGCATTTGGAGACGTTTTAGACCATTTTGTGATTTTCGAAAAAACTTGTTAACATAAAAACACCAAAGTGCTTAGAAAAGCTTCAAATCGCATTTGGAGACATTTTAGACCATTTTGTGATATTCAAAAAAACTCGTTACCATAAAAACACCAAAGTGCTTAGAATTGCTTCAAATCGCATTTGGAGACGTTTTAGACCATTTTGTGATTTTCTAAAAAAGTTGTTAACATAAAAACATCAAAGTGTACAGAATAGCTTCAAATCGCATTTTGAGACATTTTAGACCCTTTTGTGATTTTCGAAAAAACTTGGTTACACAAAAACACCAAAGTGCTTAAAATAGCTTCAAATCGCATTTGGAGACGTTTTAGACAAATTTGTGATTTTCGAAAAAACTTGTTAACATAAAAACACCAAAGTGTTTAGAATAGCTTCAAATCACATTTGGAGACGTTTTAGACCATTTTGTGATTTTCGAAAAAACTTGTTAACATAAAAACACCAAAGTGCTTAGAATACCTTAAAATCGCATTTGGAGACGTTTTATACCACTTTGTGATTTTCGAAAAAACTTGTTAACATAAAAACACCAAAGTGCTTAGAATAGCTTCAAATCGCATTTGGAGACGTTGTAGACCATTTTGTGATTTTCGAAAAAACGTGTTAACATAAAAACACCAAAGTGCTTAGAATTGCTTCAAATCGCATTTGGAGACGTTTTAGACCATTTTGTGATTTTCTAAAAAAGTTTTTAACATAAAAACATCAAAGTTCTTAAAATCACATTAGAAACCGTTTTAGACCATTTTGAGCATTTCGATAAAACTTTTCACATAAAAACATCAAAGAACACAAAATAGCTTAATATAGTATTTAAAAACGTTTTTGACCATTTTGAGCATTTTGACAAAAATTATTCACACAAAACAGCAAAGTGTACAGAATAGCTTCAAATCGCATTTGGAGACGTTTTAGACCATTTTGTGATTTTCGAAAAAACTTGTAAACATAAAAACACAAAAGTGCTTAGAAAAGCTTCAAATCGCATTTGGAGACATTTTAGACCATTTTGTGATTTTCGAAAAAACTTGTTAACATAAAAACACAAAAGTGCTTAGAATAGCTTCAAATCGCATTTGGAGACGTTTTAGACCATTTTGTGATTTTCGAAAAAACTTGTTAACATAAAAACACCAAATTGCTTAGAATAGCTTCAAATCGCATTTGGAGACGTTTTACACCATTTTGTAATTTTCTAAAAAAGTTGTTAACATAAAAACATCAAAGTGCTTAAAATCACATTAGAAACCGTTTTAGACCATTTTGAGCATTTCGATAAAACTTTTCACACAAAAACATCAAAGAGCACAAAATAGCTTAATATAGTATTTAAAAACGTTTTTGACCATTTTGAGCATTTTGACAAAAATTATTCACACAAAACAGCAAAGTGTACAGAATAGCTTCAAATCGCATTTGGAGACGTTTTAGACCATTTTGTGATTTTCGAAATAACTCGTTACCATAAAAAAACCAAAGTGCTTAGAAAAGCTTCAAATCGCATTTGGAGACATTTTAGACCATTTTGTGATATTCAAAAAAACTCGTTACCATAAAAACACCAAAGTGCTTAGAATTGCTTCAAATCGCATTTGGAGACGTTTTAGACCATTTTGTGATTTTCTAAAAAAGTTGTTAACATAAAAACATCAAAGTGCTTAAAATCACATTAGAAACCGTTTTAGACCATTTTGAGCATTTCGATAAAACTTTTCACACAAAAACATCAAAGAGCACAAAATAGCTTAATATAGTATTTAAAAACGTTTTTGACCATTTTGAGCATTTTGACAAAAATTATTCACACAAAACAGCAAAGTGTACAGAATAGCTTCAAATCGCATTTGGAGACGTTTTAGACCATTTTGTGATATTCAAAAAAACTCGTTACCATAAAAACACCAAAGTGCTTAGAATTGCTTCAAATCGCATTTGGAGACGTTTTAGACCATTTTGTGATTTTCTAAAAAAGTTGTTAACATAAAAACATCAAAGTGCTTAAAATCACATTAGAAACCGTTTTAGACCATTTTGAGCATTTCGATAAAACTTTTCACACAAAAACATCAAAGAGCACAAAATAGCTTAATATCGTATTTAAAAACGTTTTTGACCATTTTGAGCATTTCGACAAAAATTATTCACACAAAATAGCAAAGTGTACAGAATAGCTTCAAATCGCATTTGGAGACGTTTTAGACCATTTTGTGATTTTCGAAAAAACTTGTTAACATAAAAACACCAAAGTGCTTAGAAAAGCTTCAAATCGCATTTGGAGACATTTTAGACCATTTTGTGATATTCAAAAAAACTCGTTACCATAAAAACACCAAAGTGCTTAGAATTGCTTCAAATCGCATTTGGAGACGTTTTAGACCATTTTGTGATTTTCTAAAAAAGTTGTTAACATAAAAACATCAAAGTGTACAGAATAGCTTCAAATCGCATTTTGAGACATTTTAGACCATTTTGTGATTTTCGAAAAAACTTGTTAACATAAAAACACCAAAGTGCTTAAAATCACATTAGAAACCGTTTTAGACCATTTTGTGATTTTCGAAAAAACTTGTAAACATAAAAACACCAAAGTGCTTAGAAAAGCTTCAAATCGCATTTGGAGACATTTTAGACCATTTTGTGATATTCAAAAAAACTCGTTACCATAAAAACACCAAAGTGCTTAGAATTGCTTCAAATCGCATTTGGAGACGTTTTAGACCATTTTGTGATTTTCTAAAAAAGTTGTTAACATAAAAACATCAAAGTGCTTAAAATCACATTAGAAACCGTTTTAGACCATTTTGAGCATTTCGATAAAACTTTTCACACAAAAACATCAAAGAGCACAAAATAGCTTAATATCGTATTTAAAAACGTTTTTGACCATTTTGAGCATTTCGACAAAAATTATTCACACAAAACAGCAAAGTGTACAGAATAGCTTCAAATCGCATTTGGAGACGTTTTAGACCATTTTGTGATTTTCGAAAAAACTTGTTAACATAAAAACACCAAAGTGCTTAGAAAAGCTTCAAATCGCATTTGGAGACATTTTAGACCATTTTGTGATATTCAAAAAAACTCGTTACCATAAAAACACCAAAGTGCTTAGAATTGCTTCAAATCGCATTTGGAGACGTTTTAGACCATTTTGTGATTTTCTAAAAAAGTTGTTAACATAAAAACATCAAAGTGTACAGAATAGCTTCAAATCGCATTTTGAGACATTTTAGACCCTTTTGTGATTTTCGAAAAAACTTGGTTACACAAAAACACCAAAGTGCTTAAAATAGCTTCAAATCGCATATGGAGACGTTTTAGACCAATTTGTGATTTTCGAAAAAACTTGTTAACATAAAAACACCAAAGTGTTTAGAATAGCTTCAAATCACATTTGGAGACGTTTTAGACCATTTTGTGATTTTCGAAAAAACTTGTTAACATAAAAACACCAAAGTGCTTAGAATAGCTTCAAATCGCATTTGGAGACGTTTTAGACCATTTTGTGATTTTCGAAAAAACTTGTAAACATAAAAACACAAAAGTGCTTAGAAAAGCTTCAAATCGCAATTGGAGACATTTTAGACCATTTTGTGATTTTCGAAAAAACTTGTTAACATAAAAACACAAAAGTGCTTAGAATAGCTTCAAATCGCATTTGGAGACGTTTTAGACCATTTTGTGATTTTCGAAAAAACTTGTTAACATAAAAACACCAAATTGCTTAGAATAGCTTCAAATCGCATTTGGAGACGTTTTACACCATTTTGTAATTTTCTAAAAAAGTTGTTAACATAAAAACATCAAAGTGCTTAAAATCACATTAGAAACCGTTTTAGACCATTTTGAGCATTTCGATAAAACTTTTCACACAAAAACATCAAAGAGCACAAAATAGCTTAATATAGTATTTAAAAACGTTTTTGACCATTTTGAGCATTTTGACAAAAATTATTCACACAAAACAGCAAAGTGTACAGAATAGCTTCAAATCGCATTTGGAGACGTTTTAGACCATTTTGTGATTTTCGAAATAACTCGTTACCATAAAAACACCAAAGTGCTTAGAAAAGCTTCAAATCGCATTTGGAGACATTTTAGACCATTTTGTGATATTCAAAAAAACTCGTTACCATAAAAACACCAAAGTGCTTAGAATTGCTTCAAATCGCATTTGGAGACGTTTTAGACCATTTTGTGATTTTCTAAAAAAGTTGTTAACATAAAAACATCAAAGTGCTTAAAATCACATTAGAAACCGTTTTAGACCATTTTGAGCATTTCGATAAAACTTTTCACACAAAAACATCAAAGAGCACAAAATAGCTTAATATCGTATTTAAAAACGTTTTTGACCATTTTGAGCATTTCGACAAAAATTATTCACACAAAACAGCAAAGTGTACAGAATAGCTTCAAATCGCATTTGGAGACGTTTTAGACCATTTTGTGATATTCAAAAAAACTCGTTACCATAAAAACACCAAAGTGCTTAGAATTGCTTCAAATCGCATTTGGAGACGTTTTAGACCATTTTGTGATTTTCTAAAAAAGTTGTTAACATAAAAACATCAAAGTGCTTAAAATCACATTAGAAACCGTTTTAGACCATTTTGAGCATTTCGATAAAACTTTTCACACAAAAACATCAAAGAGCACAAAATAGCTTAATATCGTATTTAAAAACGTTTTTGACCATTTTGAGCATTTCGACAAAAATTATTCACACAAAACAGCAAAGTGTACAGAATAGCTTCAAATCGCATTTGGAGACGTTTTAGACCATTTTGTGATTTTCGAAAAAACTTGTTAACATAAAAACACCAAAGTGCTTAGAAAAGCTTCAAATCGCATTTGGAGACATTTTAGACCATTTTGTGATATTCAAAAAAACTCGTTACCATAAAAACACCAAAGTGCTTAGAATTGCTTCAAATCGCATTTGGAGACGTTTTAGACCATTTTGTGATTTTCTAAAAAAGTTGTTAACATAAAAACATCAAAGTGTACAGAATAGCTTCAAATCGCATTTTGAGACATTTTAGACCCTTTTGTGATTTTCGAAAAAACTTGGTTACACAAAAACACCAAAGTGCTTAAAATAGCTTCAAATCGCATATGGAGACGTTTTAGACCAATTTGTGATTTTCGAAAAAACTTGTTAACATAAAAACACCAAAGTGTTTAGAATAGCTTCAAATCACATTTGGAGACGTTTTAGACCATTTTGTGATTTTCGAAAAAACTTGTTAACATAAAAACACCAAAGTGCTTAGAATAGCTTCAAATCGCATTTGGAGACGTTTTAGACCATTTTGTGATTTTCGAAAAAACTTGTAAACATAAAAACACAAAAGTGCTTAGAAAAGCTTCAAATCGCAATTGGAGACATTTTAGACCATTTTGTGATTTTCGAAAAAACTTGTTAACATAAAAACACAAAAGTGCTTAGAATAGCTTCAAATCGCATTTGGAGACGTTTTAGACCATTTTGTGATTTTCGAAAAAACTTGTTAACATAAAAACACCAAATTGCTTAGAATAGCTTCAAATCGCATTTGGAGACGTTTTACACCATTTTGTAATTTTCTAAAAAAGTTGTTAACATAAAAATATCAAAGTGCTTAAAATCACATTAGAAACCGTTTTAGACCATTTTGAGCATTTCGATAAAACTTTTCACACAAAAACATCAAAGAGCACAAAATAGCTTAATATAGTATTTAAAAACGTTTTTGACCATTTTGAGCATTTTGACAAAAATTATTCACACAAAACAGCAAAGTGTACAGAATAGCTTCAAATCGCATTTGGAGACGTTTTAGACCATTTTGTGATTTTCGAAATAACTCGTTACCATAAAAACACCAAAGTGCTTAGAAAAGCTTCAAATCGCATTTGGAGACATTTTAGACCATTTTGTGATATTCAAAAAAACTCGTTACCATAAAAACACCAAAGTGCTTAGAATTGCTTCAAATCGCATTTGGAGACGTTTTAGACCATTTTGTGATTTTCTAAAAAAGTTGTTAACATAAAAACATCAAAGTGCTTAAAATCACATTAGAAACCGTTTTAGACCATTTTGAGCATTTCGATAAAACTTTTCACACAAAAACATCAAAGAGCACAAAATAGCTTAATATCGTATTTAAAAACGTTTTTGACCATTTTGAGCATTTCGACAAAAATTATTCACACAAAACAGCAAAGTGTACAGAATAGCTTCAAATCGCATTTGGAGACGTTTTAGACCATTTTGTGATTTTCGAAAAAACTTGTTAACATAAAAACACCAAAGTGCTTAGAAAAGCTTCAAATCGCATTTGGAGACGTTTTAGACCATTTTGTGGTTTTCGAAAAAACTTGTTAACATAAAAACACCAAAGTGCTTAGAAAAGCTTCAAATCGCATTTGGAGACATTTTAGACCATTTTGTGATATTCAAAAAAACTCGTTACCATAAAAACACCAAAGTGCTTAGAATTGCTTCAAATCGCATTTGGAGACGTTTTAGACCATTTTGTGATTTTCTAAAAAAGTTGTTAACATAAAAACATCAAAGTGCTTAAAATCACATTAGAAACCGTTTTAGACCATTTTGAGCATTTCGATAAAACTTTTCACACAAAAACATCAAAGAGCACAAAATAGCTTAATATCGTATTTAAAAACGTTTTTGACCATTTTGAGCATTTCGACAAAAATTATTCACACAAAACAGCAAAGTGCTTAGAATAGCTTCAAATCGCATATGGAGACGTTTTAGACCAATTTGTGATTTTCGAAAAAACTTGTTAACATAAAAACACCAAAGTGTTTAGAATAGCTTCAAATCACATTTGGAGACGTTTTAGACCATTTTGTGATTTTCGAAAAAACTTGTTAACATAAAAACACCAAAGTGCTTAGAATAGCTTCAAATCGCATTTGGAGACGTTTTAGACCATTTTGTGATTTTCGAAAAAACTTGTAAACATAAAAACACAAAAGTGCTTAGAAAAGCTTCAAATCGCAATTGGAGACATTTTAGACCATTTTGTGATTTTCGAAAAAACTTGTTAACATAAAAACACAAAAGTGCTTAGAATAGCTTCAAATCGCATTTGGAGACGTTTTAGACCATTTTGTGATTTTCGAAAAAACTTGTTAACATAAAAACACCAAATTGCTTAGAATAGCTTCAAATCGCATTTGGAGACGTTTTACACCATTTTGTAATTTTCTAAAAAAGTTGTTAACATAAAAACATCAAAGTGCTTAAAATCACATTAGAAACCGTTTTAGACCATTTTGAGCATTTCGATAAAACTTTTCACACAAAAACATCAAAGAGCACAAAATAGCTTAATATAGTATTTAAAAACGTTTTTGACCATTTTGAGCATTTTGACAAAAATTATTCACACAAAACAGCAAAGTGTACAGAATAGCTTCAAATCGCATTTGGAGACGTTTTAGACCATTTTGTGATTTTCGAAATAACTCGTTACCATAAAAACACCAAAGTGCTTAGAAAAGCTTCAAATCGCATTTGGAGACATTTTAGACCATTTTGTGATATTCAAAAAAACTCGTTACCATAAAAACACCAAAGTGCTTAGAATTGCTTCAAATCGCATTTGGAGACGTTTTAGACCATTTTGTGATTTTCTAAAAAAGTTGTTAACATAAAAACATCAAAGTGCTTAAAATCACATTAGAAACCGTTTTAGACCATTTTGAGCATTTCGATAAAACTTTTCACACAAAAACATCAAAGAGCACAAAATAGCTTAATATCGTATTTAAAAACGTTTTTGACCATTTTGAGCATTTCGACAAAAATTATTCACACAAAACAGCAAAGTGTACAGAATAGCTTCAAATCGCATTTGGAGACGTTTTAGACCATTTTGTGATTTTCGAAAAAACTTGTTAACATAAAAACACCAAAGTGCTTAGAAAAGCTTCAAATCGCATTTGGAGACGTTTTAGACCATTTTGTGGTTTTCGAAAAAACTTGTTAACATAAAAACACCAAAGTGCTTAGAAAAGCTTCAAATCGCATTTGGAGACATTTTAGACCATTTTGTGATATTCAAAAAAACTCGTTACCATAAAAACACCAAAGTGCTTAGAATTGCTTCAAATCGCATTTGGAGACGTTTTAGACCATTTTGTGATTTTCTAAAAAAGTTGTTAACATAAAAACATCAAAGTGCTTAAAATCACATTAGAAACCGTTTTAGACCATTTTGAGTATTTCGATAAAACTTTTCACACAAAAACATCAAAGAGCACAAAATAGCTTAATATCGTATTTAAAAACGTTTTTGACCATTTTGAGCATTTCGACAAAAATTATTCACACAAAACAGCAAAGTGCTTAGAATAGCTTCAAATCGCATATGGAGACGTTTTAGACCAATTTGTGATTTTCGAAAAAACTTGTTAACATAAAAACACCAAAGTGTTTAGAATAGCTTCAAATCACATTTGGAGACGTTTTAGACCATTTTGTGATTTTCGAAAAAACTTGTTAACATAAAAACACCAAAGTGCTTAGAATAGCTTCAAATCGCATTTGGAGACGTTTTAGACCATTTTGTGATTTTCGAAAAAACTTGTAAACATAAAAACACAAAAGTGCTTAGAAAAGCTTCAAATCGCAATTGGAGACATTTTAGACCATTTTGTGATTTTCGAAAAAACTTGTTAACATAAAAACACAAAAGTGCTTAGAATAGCTTCAAATCGCATTTGGAGACGTTTTAGACCATTTTGTGATTTTCGAAAAAACTTGTTAACATAAAAACACCAAATTGCTTAGAATAGCTTCAAATCGCATTTGGAGACGTTTTACACCATTTTGTAATTTTCTAAAAAAGTTGTTAACATAAAAACATCAAAGTGCTTAAAATCACATTAGAAACCGTTTTAGACCATTTTGAGCATTTCGATAAAACTTTTCACACAAAAACATCAAAGAGCACAAAATAGCTTAATATAGTATTTAAAAACGTTTTTGACCATTTTGAGCATTTTGACAAAAATTATTCACACAAAACAGCAAAGTGTACAGAATAGCTTCAAATCGCATTTGGAGACGTTTTAGACCATTTTGTGATTTTCGAAATAACTCGTTACCATAAAAACACCAAAGTGCTTAGAAAAGCTTCAAATCGCATTTGGAGACATTTTAGACCATTTTGTGATATTCAAAAAAACTCGTTACCATAAAAACACCAAAGTGCTTAGAATTGCTTCAAATCGCATTTGGAGACGTTTTAGACCATTTTGTGATTTTCTAAAAAAGTTGTTAACATAAAAACATCAAAGTGCTTAAAATCACATTAGAAACCGTTTTAGACCATTTTGAGCATTTCGATAAAACTTTTCACACAAAAACATCAAAGAGCACAAAATAGCTTAATATCGTATTTAAAAACGTTTTTGACCATTTTGAGCATTTCGACAAAAATTATTCACACAAAACAGCAAAGTGTACAGAATAGCTTCAAATCGCATTTGGAGACGTTTTAGACCATTTTGTGATTTTCGAAAAAACTTGTTAACATAAAAACACCAAAGTGCTTAGAAAAGCTTCAAATCGCATTTGGAGACGTTTTAGACCATTTTGTGGTTTTCGAAAAAACTTGTTAACATAAAAACACCAAAGTGCTTAGAAAAGCTTCAAATCGCATTTGGAGACATTTTAGACCATTTTGTGATATTCAAAAAAACTCGTTACCATAAAAACACCAAAGTGCTTAGAATTGCTTCAAATCGCATTTGGAGACGTTTTAGACCATTTTGTGATTTTCTAAAAAAGTTGTTAACATAAAAACATCAAAGTGCTTAAAATCACATTAGAAACCGTTTTAGACCATTTTGAGCATTTCGGTAAAACTTTTCACACAAAAACATCAAAGAGCACAAAATAGCTTAATATCGTATTTAAAAACGTTTTTGACCATTTTGAGCATTTCGACAAAAATTATTCACACAAAACAGCAAAGTGCTTAGAATAGCTTCAAATCGCATTTGGAGACGTTTTAGACCATTTTGTGACTTTCGAAAAAACTTGTTAACAAAAAAACATCAAAGTGTACAGAATAGCTTCAAATCGCATTTTGAGACATTTTAGACCCTTTTGTGATTTTCGAAAAAACTTGGTTACACAAAAACACCAAAGTGCTTAAAATAGCTTCAAATCGCATTTGGAGACGTTTTAGACCAATTTGTGATTTTCGAAAAAACTTGTTAACATAAAAACACCAAAGTGTTTAGAATAGCTTCAAATCACATTTGGAGACGTTTTAGACCATTTTGTGATTTTCGAAAAAAACTTGTTAACATAAAAACACCAAAGTGCTTAAAATCACATTAGAAACCGTTTTAGACCATTTTGAGCATTTCGATAAAACTTTTCACACAAAAACATCAAAGAGCACAAAATAGCTTAATATCGTATTTAAAAACGTTTTTGACCATTTTGAGCATTTCGACAAAAATTATTCACACAAAACAGCAAAGTGTACAGAATAGCTTCAAATCGCATTTGGAGAGGTTTTAGACCATTTTGTGATTTTCGAAAAAAACTTGTTAACATAAAAACAACAAAGTGCTTAGAATAGCTTAAAATCGCATTTTGTGACATTTTCGACCATTTTGTGATTTTCGAAAAAACTTGTTAACATTAGAAACCGTTTTAGACCATTTTGAGCATTTCGATAAAACTTTTCACACAAAAACATCAAAGAGCACAAAATAGCTTAATATCGTATTTAAAAACGTTTTTGACCATTTTGAGCATTTCGACAAAAATTATTCACACAAAACAGCAAAGTGTACAGAATAGCTTCAAATCGCATTTGGAGACGTTTTAGACCATTTTGTGATTTTCGAAAAAACTTGTTAACATAAAAACACCAAAGTGCTTAGAATAGCTTCAAATCGCATTTGTAGACGTTTTAGACCATTTTGTGATTTTCGAAAAAACTTGTTAACATAAAAACACCAAAGTGCTTAGAATACCTTAAAATCGCATTTGGAGACGTTTTATACCATTTTGTGATTTTCGAAAAAACTTGTTAACATAAAAACACCAAAGTGCTTAGAATTGCTTCAAATCGCATTTGGAGACGTTTTAGACCATTTTGTGATTTTCTAAAAAAGTTGTTAACATAAAAACATCAAAGTTCTTAAAATCATTTCATTAGAAACCGTTTTAGACCATTTTGAGCATTTCGATAAAACTTTTCACACAAAAACATCAAAGAACACAAAATAGCTTAATATAGTATTTAAAAACGTTTTTGACCATTTTGAGCATTTTGACAAAAATTATTAACATAAAAACACCAAAGTGCTTAGAATACCTTAAAATCGCATTTGGAGACATTTTAGACCATTTTGTGATTTTCGAAAAAACTTGTTAACATAAAAACACAAAAGTGCTTAGAATAGCTTCAAATCGCATTTGGAGACGTTTTAGACCCTTTTGTGAATTTCGAAAAAACTTGTTAACATAAAAACACCAAATTGCATAGAATAGCTTCAAATCGCATTTGGAGACGTTTTACACCATTTTGTAATTTTCTAAAAAAGTTGTTAACATAAAAACATCAAAGTGCTTAAAATCACATTAGAAACCGTTTTAGACCATTTTGAGCATTTCGATAAAACTTTTCACACAAAAACATCAAAGAGCACAAAATAGCTTAATATCGTATTTAAAAACGTTTTTGACCATTTTGAGCATTTCGACAAAAATTATTCTCACAAAACAGCAAAGTGTACAGAATAACTTCAAATCGCATTTGGAGACGTTTTAGACCATTTGTGATTTTCGAAAAAAACTTGTTAACATAAAAACACCAAATTGCTTAGAATAGCTTAAAATCGTATTTGGAGAAGTTTTACACCATTTTGTGATTTTCGAAAAAACTTGTTAACATAAAAACACCAAAGTGCTTAGAATAGCTTCAAATCGCATTTGGAGACGTTTTACACCATTTTGTGATTTTCGAAAAAACTTGTTAACATAAAAACACCAAAGTGCTTAGAATAGCTTCAAATCGCATTTGGAGACGTTTTAGTCCATTTTGTAACTTTCGAAAAAACTTGTTAACAAAAAAACATCAAAGTGTACAGAATAGCTTCAAATCGCATTTTGAGACATTTTAGACCCTTTTGTGATTTTCGAAAAAACTTGGTTACACAAAAACACCAAAGTGCTTAAAATAGCTTCAAATCGCATTTGGAGACGTTTTAGACCAATTTGTGATTTTCGAAAAAACTTGTTAACATAATAACACCAAAGTGCTTAGAATAGCTTCAAATCGCATTTTGTGACATTTTCGACCATTTTGTGATTTTCGAAAAAACTTGTTAACATAAAAACACCAAAGTGCTTAGAATACCTTAAAATCGCATTTGGAGACGTTTTATACCATTTTGTGATTTTCGAAAAAACTTGTTAACATAAAAACACCAAAGTGCTTAGAATAGCTTCAAATCGCATTTGTAGACGTTTTAGACCATTTTGTGATTTTCGAAAAAACTTGTTAACATAAAAACACCAAAGTGCTTAGAATACCTTAAAATCGCATTTGGAGAGGTTTTATACCATTTTGTGATTTTCGAAAAAACTTGTTAACATAAAAACACCAAAGTGCTTAGAATTGCTTCAAATCGCATTTGGAGACGTTTTAGACCATTTTGTGATTTTCTAAAAAAGTTGTTAACATAAAAACATCAAAGTTCTTAAAATCATTTCATTAGAAACCGTTTTAGACCATTTTGAGCATTTCGATAAAACTTTTCACACAAAAACATCAAAGAACACAAAATAGCTTAATATAGTATTTAAAAACGTTTTTGACCATTTTGAGCATTTTGACAAAATTATTCAAACAAAACAGCAAAGTGTACAGAATAGCTTCAAATCGCATTTGGAGACGTTTTAGACCATTTTGTGATTTTCGAAAAAACTTGTAAACATAAAAACACCAAAGTGCTTAGAAAATCTTCAAATCGCATTTGGAGACGTTTTATACCATTTTGTGATTTTCGAAAAAACTTGTTAACATAAAAACACCAAAGTGCTTAGAATAGCTTCAAATCGCATTTGTAGACGTTTTAGACCATTTTGTGATTTTCAAAAAAACTTGTTAACATAAAAACACCAAAGTGCTTAGAATAGCTTCAAATCGCATTTGGAGACTTTTTAGACCATTTTGTGACTTTCGAAAAAACTTGTTAACAAAAAAACATCAAAGTGTACAGAATAGCTTCAAATCGCATTTTGAGACATTTTAGACCCTTTTGTGATTTTCGAAAAAACTTGGTTACACAAAAACACCAAAGTGCTTAAAATAGCTTCAAATCGCATTTGGAGACGTTTTAGACCAATTTGTGATTTTCGAAAAAACTTGTTAACATAAAAACACCAAAGTGTTTAGAATAGCTTCAAATCACATTTGGAGACGTTTTAGACCATTTTGTGATTTTCGAAAAAACTTGTTAACATAAAAACACCAAAGTGCTTAGAAAAGCTTCAAATCGCATTTGGAGACATTTTAGACCATTTTGTGATTTTCGAAAAAACTTGTTAACATAAAAACACCAAAGTGCTTAAAATCACATTAGAAACCGTTTTAGACCATTTTTAGCATTTCGATAAAACTTTTCACACAAAAACATCAAAGAGCACAAAATAGCTTAATATCGTATTTAAAAACGTTTTTGACCATTTTGAGCATTTCAACAAAAATTATTCACACAAAACAGCAAAGTGTACAGAATAGCTTCAAATCGCATTTGGAGACGTTTTAGACCATTTTGTGATTTTCGAAAAAACTTGTTAACATAAAAACACCAAAGTGCTTAGAATTGCTTCAAATCGCATTTGGAGACGTTTTAGACCATTTTGTAATTTTCTAAAAAAGTTGTTAACATAAAAACATCAAAGTGCTTAAAATCACATTAGAAACCGTTTTAGACCATTTTGAGCATTTCGAAAAAACTTTTCACACAAAAACATCAAAGAACACAAAATAGCTTAATAAAGTATTTAAAAACGTTTTTGACCATTTTGAGCATTTTGACAAAAATTATTCACACAAAACAGCAAAGTGTACAGAATAGCTTCAAATCGCATTTTGAGACATTTTAGACCATTTTGTGATTTTCGAAAAAACTTGTTAACATAAAAACACAAAAGTGCTTAGAATAGCTTCAAATCGCATTTGGAGACGTTTTAGACTATTTTGTGATTTTCGAAAAAACTTGTTAACATAAAAACACAAAATTACTTAGAATAGCTTCAAATCGCATTTGGAGACGTTTTACACCATTTTGTGATTTTCGAAAAAACTTGTTAACATAAAAACACCAAAGTGCTTAGAATAGCTTCAAATCGCATTTGGAAACGTTTTAGACCATTTTGTGATTTTCGAAAAAACTTGTTAACATAAAAACACCAAAGTGCTTAGAATAGCTTCAAATCGTATTTGGAGCCGTTTTAGACCATTTTGTGATTTTCGAAAAAACTTGTAAACATAAAAACACCAAAGTGCTTAGAAAAGCTTCAAATCGCATTTGGAGACATTTTAGACCATTTTGTGATATTCAAAAAAACTCGTTACCATAAAAACACCAAAGTGCTTAGAATTGCTTCAAATCGCATTTGGAGACGTTTTAGACCATTTTGTGATTTTCTAAAAAAGTTGTTAACATAAAAACATCAAAGTGCTTAAAATCACATTAGAAACCGTTTTAGACCATTTTGAGCATTTCGATAAAACTTTTCACACAAAAACATCAAAGAGCACAAAATAGCTTAATATCGTATTTAAAAACGTTTTTGACCATTTTGAGCATTTCGACAAAAATTATTCACACAAAACAGCAAAGTGTACAGAATAGCTTCAAATCGCATTTGGAGACGTTTTAGACCATTTTGTGATTTTCGAAAAAACTTGTTAACATAAAAACACCAAAGTGCTTAGAAAAGCTTCAAATCGCATTTGGAGACATTTTAGACCATTTTGTGATATTCAAAAAAACTCGTTACCATAAAAACACCAAAGTGCTTAGAATTGCTTCAAATCGCATTTGGAGACGTTTTAGACCATTTTGTGATTTTCTAAAAAAGTTGTTAACATAAAAACATCAAAGTGCTTAAAATCACATTAGAAACCGTTTTAGACCATTTTGAGCATTTCGATAAAACTTTTCACACAAAAACATCAAAGAGCACAAAATAGCTTAATATCGTATTTAAAAACGTTTTTGACCATTTTGAGCATTTCGACAAAAATTATTCACACAAAACAGCAAAGTGTACAGAATAGCTTCAAATCGCATTTGGAGACGTTTTAGACCATTTTGTGATTTTCGAAAAAACTTGTTAACATAAAAACACCAAAGTGCTTAGAAAAGCTTCAAATCGCATTTGGAGACGTTTTAGACCATTTTGTGATTTTCGAAAAAACTTGTTAACATAAAAACACCAAAGTGCTTAGAAAAGCTTCAAATCGCATTTGGAGATATTTTAGACCATTTTGTGATATTCAAAAAAACTCGTTACCATAAAAACACCAAAGTGCTTAGAATTGCTTCAAATCGCATTTGGAGACGTTTTAGACCATTTTGTGATTTTCTAAAAAAGTTGTTAACATAAAAACATCAAAGTGCTTAAAATCACATTAGAAACCGTTTTAGACCATTTTGAGCATTTCGATAAAACTTTTCACACAAAAACATCAAAGAGCACAAAATAGCTTAATATCGTATTTAAAAACGTTTTTGACCATTTTGAGCATTTCGACAAAAATTATTCACACAAAACAGCAAAGTGCTTAGAATAGCTTCAAATCGCATTTGGAGACGTTTTAGAGCATTTTGTGACTTTCGAAAAAACTTGTTAACAAAAAAACATCAAAGTGTACAGAATAGCTTCAAATCGCATTTTGAGACATTTTAGACCCTTTTGTGATTTTCGAAAAAACTTGGTTACACAAAAACACCAAAGTGCTTAAAATAGCTTCAAATCGCATTTGGAGACGTTTTAGACCAATTTGTGATTTTCGAAAAAACTTGTTAACATAAAAACACCAAAGTGTTTAGAATAGCTTCAAATCACATTTGGAGACGTTTTAGACCATTTTGTGATTTTCGAAAAAACTTGTTAACATAAAAACACCAAAGTGCTTAAAATCACATTAGAAACCGTTTTAGACCATTTTGAGCATTTCGATAAAACTTTTCACACAAAAACATCAAAGAGCACAAAATAGCTTAATATCGTATTTAAAAACGTTTTTGACCATTTTGAGCATTTCGACAAAAATTATTCACACAAAACAGCAAAGTGTACAGAATAGCTTCAAATCGCATTTGGAGAGGTTTTAGACCATTTTGTGATTTTCGAAAAAAACTTGTTAACATAAAAACAACAAAGTGCTTACAATAGCTTAAAATCGCATTTTGTGACATTTTCGACCATTTTGTGATTTTCGAAAAAACTTGTTAACATAAAAACACCAAATTGCTTAGAATAGCTTCAAATCGCATTTGTAGACGTTTTAGACCATTTTGTGATTTTCGAAAAAACTTGTTAACATAAAAACACCAAAGTGCTTAGAATACCTTAAAATCGCATTTGGAGACGTTTTAGACCATTTTGTGATTTTCGAAAAAACTTGTAAACATAAAAACACCAAAGTGCTTAGAAAATCTTCAAATCGCATTTGGAGACGTTTTATACCATTTTGTGATTTTCGAAAAAACTTGTTAACATAAAAACACCAAAGTGCTTAGAATAGCTTCAAATCGCATTTGTAGACGTTTTAGACCATTTTGTGATTTTCGAAAAAACTTGTTAACATAAAAACACCAAAGTGCTTAGAATACCTTAAAATCGCATTTGGAGACATTTTAGACCATTTTGTGATTTTCGAAAAAACTTGTTAACATAAAAACACAAAAGTGCTTAGAATAGCTTCAAATCGCATTTGGAGACGTTTTAGACCATTTTGTGATTTTCGAAAAAACTTGTTAACATAAAAACACGAAATTGCTTAGAATAGCTTCAAATCGCATTTGGAGACGTTTTACACCATTTTGTAATTTTCTAAAAAAGTTGTTAACATAAAAACATCAAAGTGCTTAAAATCACATTAGAAACCGTTTTAGACCATTTTGAGCATTTCGATAAAACTTTTCACACAAAAACATCAAAGAGCACAAAATAGCTTAATATCGTATTTAAAAACGTTTTTGACCATTTTGAGCATTTCGACAAAAATTATTCTCACAAAACAGCAAAGTGTACAGAATAACTTCAAATCGCATTTGGAGACGTTTTAGACCATTTTGTGATTTTTGAAAAAACTTGTTAACATAAAAATACGAAATTGCTTAGAATAGCTTAAAATCGTATTCTGAGAAGTTTTACACCATTTTGTGATTTTCGAAAAAACTTGTTAACATAAAAACACCAAAGTGCTTAGAATAGCTTCAAATCGCATTTGGAGACGTTTTACACCATTTTGTGATTTTCGAAAAAACTTGTTAACATAAAAACACCAAAGTGCTTAGAATAGCTTCAAATCGCATTTGGAGACGTTTTAGACCATTTTGTGACTTTCGAAAAAACTTGTTAACAAAAAAACATCAAAGTGTACAGAATAGCTTCAAATCGCATTTTGAGACATTTTAGACCCTTTTGTGATTTTCGAAAAAACTTGGTTACACAAAAACACCAAAGTGCTTAAAATAGCTTCAAATCGCATTTGGAGACGTTTTAGACCAATTTGTGATTTTCGAAAAAACTTGTTAACATAATAACACCAAAGTGCTTAGAATAGCTTCAAATCGCATTTTGTGACATTTTCGACCATTTTGTGATTTTCGAAAAAACTTGTTAACATAAAAACACCAAATTGCTTAGAATAGCTTAAAATCGCATTTGGAGACGTTTTATACCATTTTGTGATTTTCGAAAAAACTTGTTAACATAAAAACACCAAAGTGCTTAGAATAGCTTCAAATCGCATTTGTAGACGTTTTAGACCATTTTGTGATTTTCGAAAAAACTTGTTAACATAAAAACACCAAAGTGCTTAGAATACCTTAAAATCGCATTTGGAGAGGTTTTATACCATTTTGTGATTTTCGAAAAAACTTGTTAACATAAAAACACCAAAGTGCTTAGAATTGCTTCAAATCGCATTTGGAGACGTTTTAGACCATTTTGTGATTTTCTAAAAAAGTTGTTAACATAAAAACATCAAAGTTCTTAAAATCATTTCATTAGAAACCGTTTTAGACCATTTTGAGCATTTCGATAAAACTTTTCACACAAAAACATCAAAGAACACAAAATAGCTTAATATAGTATTTAAAAACGTTTTTGACGATTTTGAGCATTTTGACAAAATTATTCACACAAAACAGCAAAGTGTACAGAATAGCTTCAAATCGCATTTGGAGACGTTTTAGACCATTTTGTGATTTTCGAAAAAACTTGTAAACATAAAAAAACCAAAGTGCTTAGAAAATCTTCAAATCGCATTTGGAGACGTTTTATACCATTTTGTGATTTTCGAAAAAACTTGTTAACATAAAAACACCAAAGTGCTTAGAATAGCTTCAAATCGCATTTGTAGACGTTTTAGACCATTTTGTGATTTTCGAAAAAACTTGTTAACATAAAAACACCAAAGTGCTTAGAATACCTTAAAATCGCATTTGGAGACATTTTAGACCATTTTGTGATTTTCGAAAAAACTTGTTAACATAAAAACACAAACGTGCTTAGAATAGCTTCAAATCGCATTTGGAGACGTTTTAGACCATTTTGTGATTTTCGAAAAAACTTGTTAACATAAAAACACGAAATTGCTTAGAATAGCTTCAAATCGCATTTGGAGACGTTTTACACCATTTTGTAAATTTCTAAAAAAGTTGTTAACATAAAAACATCAAAGTGCTTAAAATCACATTAGAAACCGTTTTAGACCATTTTGAGCATTTCGATAAAACTTTTCACACAAAAACATCAAAGAGCACAAAATAGCTTAATATCGTATTTAAAAACGTTTTTGACCATTTTGAGCATTTCGACAAAAATTATTCTCACAAAACAGCAAAGTGTACAGAATAGCTTCAAATCGCATTTGGAGACGTTTTAGACCATTTTGTGATTTTCGAAAAAACTTGTTAACATAAAAACACCAAATTGCTTAGAATAGCTTAAAATCGCATTTGGAGACGTTTTACACCATTTTGTGATTTTCGAAAAAACTTGTTAACATAAAAACACCAAAGTGCTTAGAATAGCTTCAAATCGCATTTGGAGACGTTTTACACCATTTTGTAATTTTCGATAAAACTTGTTAACATAAAAACACCAAAGTGCTTAGAATACCTTAAAATCGCATTTGGAGACTTTTTAGACCATTTTGTGACTTTCGAAAAAACTTGTTAACAAAAAGACATCAAAGTGTACAGAATAGCTTCAAATCGCATTTGGAGACGTTTTAGACCATTTTGTGATTTTCGAAAAAACTTGTTAACATAAAAACACCAAAGTGCTTAGAATAGCTTCAAATCGCATTTGGAGCTGTTTTAGACCATTTTGTGATTTTCTAAAAAAGTTGTTAACATAAACAACGTTTTAGACCATTTTGTGATTTTCGAAAAAACTAGTTAACATAAAACACCAAAGTGCTCAGAATAGCTTAAAATCGCATTTGTAGACATTTTAGACCATTTTGTGATTTTCGAAAAAATTCGTTAACATAAAAACACAAAATAGCTTAATATCGTATTTGAAAACGTTTTTGACAAATTTTGAGCATTTCGACAAAAATTATTCACAAAAAACAGTAAAGTGTACAGAATAGCTTCAAATCGCATTTGGAGACGTTTTAGACCATTTTGTGATTTTCGAAAAAACTTGTTAACATAAAAACACCAAATTGCTTAGAATAGCTTAAAATCGCATTTGGAGCCGTTTTAGACCATTTTGTGATTTTCGAAAAAACTTGTAAACATAAAAACACCAAAGTGCTTAGAAAAGCTTCAAATCGCATTTGGAGACATTTTAGACCATTTTGTGATATTCAAAAAAACTCGTTACCATAAAAACACCAAAGTGCTTAGAATTGCTTCAAATCGCATTTGGAGACGTTTTAGACCATTTTGTGATTTTCTAAAAAAGTTGTTAACATAAAAACATCAAAGTGCTTAAAATCACATTAGAAACCGTTTTAGACCATTTTGTGATTTTTTCTAAAAAAGTTGTTAACATAAAAACACCAAAGTGCTTAGAATAGCTTCAAATCGCATTTGGAGACGTTTTAGACCATTTTGTGATTTTCGAAAAAACTTGTAAACATAAAAACACCAAAGTGCTTAGAAAAGCTTCAAATCGCATTTGGAGACATTTTAGACCATTTTGTGATTTTCGAAAAAACTTGTTAACATAAAAACACCAAAGTGCTTAGAATAGCTTAAAATCGCATTTGGAGATGTTTTAGACAATTTTGTGATTTTCGAAATAAATTACCATAAAAACACCAAAGTGCTTAGAATAGCTTCAAATCGCATTTGGAGACGTTTTAGACCATTTTGTGATTTTCGAAAAAACTTGTTAACATAAAAACACCAAATTGCTTAGAATAGCTTCAAATCGCATTTGGAGACGTTTTAGACCATTTTGTGATTTTCGAAAAAACTAGTTAACATAAAACACCAAAGTGCTCAGAATAGCTTGAAATCGCATTTGGAGACATTTTAGACCATTTTGTGATTTTCGAAAAAATTCGTTAACATAAAAACATCAAAGTGCTTAAAATCACATTAGAAACCGTTTTAGAACATTTTAAGCATTTCGATAAAACTTTTCACACAAAAACATCAAAGAGCACAAAATAGCTTAATATCGTATTTGAAAACGTTTTTGACCATTTTGAGCATTTCGACAAAAATTTATCACAAAAAACAGTAAAGTGTACAGAATAGCTTCAAATCGCATTTGGAGACGTTTTAGACCATTTTGTGATTTTCGAAAAAACTTGTTAACATAAAAACACCAAATTGCTTAGAATAGCTTAAAATCGCATTTGGAGACGTTTTACACCATTTTGTGATTTTCGAAAAAACTTGTTAACATAAAAACACCAAAGTGCTTACAATAGCTTCAAATCGCATTTGGAGACGTTTTACACCATTTTGTGATTTTCGAAAAAACTTGTTAACATAAAAAACACCAAAGTGCTTAGAATAGCTTCAAATCGCATTTGGAGACGTTTTACACCATTTTGTGATTTTCGAAAAAACTTGTTAACATAAAAACACCAAAGTGCTTAGAATAGCTTCAAATCGCATTTGGAGACGTTTTACACCATTTTGTGATTTTCGAAAAAACTTGTTAACATAAAAACACCAAAGTGCTTAGAATAGCTTCAAATCGCATTTGGAGACGTTTTAGACCATTTTGTGACTTTCGTAAAAACTTGTCAACATAAAAACATCAAAGTGTACAGAATAGCTTCAAATCGCATTTTGAGACATTTTAGACCCTTTTGTGATTTTCGAAAAAACTTGTTAACATAAAAACACCAAATTGCTTAGAATAGCTTAAAATCGCATTTGGAGACGTTTTACACCATTTTGTGATTTTCGAAAAAACTTGTTAACATAAAAACACCAAAGTGCTTAGAATAGCTTCAAATCGCATTTGGAGACGTTTTACACCATTTTGTGATTTTCGAAAAAACTTGTTAACATAAAAACACAAAAGTGCTTAGAATAGCTTCTAATCGCAATTGGATACGTTTTAGACCATTTTGTGACTTTCGAAAAAACTTGTTAACATAAAAACATCAAAGTGTACAGAATAGCTTCAAATCGCATTTTGAGACATTTTAGACCCTTTTGTGATTTTCGAAAAAACTTGGTTACACAAAAACACCAAATTGCTTAGAATAGCTTCAAATCGCATTTGGAGACGTTTTAGACGCTTTTGTGATTTTCGAAAAAACTTGTTAACATAAAAACACCAAAGTGCTTAGAATAGCTTCAAATCGCATTTGGAGACGTTTTAGACCATTTTGTGATTTTCGAAAAAACTTGTTAACATAAAAACACCAAAGTGCTTAGAATAGCTTCAAATCGCATTTGGAGACGTTTTAGACCATTTTGTGATTTTCGAAAAAACTTGTAAACATAAAAACACCAAAGTGCTTAGAAAAGCTTCAAATCGCATTTGGAGACATTTTAGACTATTTTGTGATTTTCGAAAAAACTTGTTAACATAAAAACACCAAAGTGCTAAGAATAGCTTGAAATCGCATTTGGAGACATTTTAGACCATTTTGTGATTTTCGAAAAAACTCGTTAACATAAAAACATCAAAGTGCTTAAAATCACATTAGAAACCGTTTTAGACCATTTTGAGCATTTCGATAAAACTTTTCACACAAAAACATCAAAGCGCACAAAATAGCTTAATATCGTATTTAAAAACGTTTTTGACCATTTTGAGCATTTCGACAAAAATTATTCACACAAAACAGCAAAGTGTACAGAATAGCTTCAAATCGCATTTGGAGACGTTTTAGACCATTTTGTGATTTTCGAAAAAACTTGTTAACATAAAAACACCAAAGTGCTTAGAATAGCTTCAAATCGCATTTGGAGCCGTTTTAGACCATTTTGTGATTTTCGAAAAAACTTGTAAACATAAAAACACCAAAGTGCTTAGAAAAGCTTCAAATCGCATTTGGAGACATTTTAGACCATTTTGTGATATTCAAAAAAACTCGTTACCATAAAAACACCAAAGTGCTTAGAATTGCTTCAAATCGCATTTGGAGACGTTTTAGACCATTTTGTGATTTTCTAAAAAAGTTGTTAACATAAAAACATCAAAGTGCTTAAAATCACATTAGAAACCGTTTTAGACCATTTTGAGCATTTCGATAAAACTTTTCAAACAAAAACATCAAAGAGCACAAAATAGCTTAATATAGTATTTAAAAACGTTTTTGACCATTTTGAGCATTTTGACAAAAATTATTCACACTAAACAACAAAGTGTACAGAATAGCTTCAAATCGCATTTGGAGACGTTTTAGACCATTTTGTGATTTTCGAAAAAACTTGTTAACATAAAAACATCAAAGTGTACAGAATAGCTTCAAATCGCTTTTTGAGACATTATAGACCCTTTTGTGATTTTCGAAAAAACTTGGTTCCACAAAAACACCAAAGTGCTTAAAATAGCTTCAAATCGCATTTGGAGACGTTTTAGACCCTTTTGTGATTTTCGAAAAAACTTGTTAACATAAAAACACCAAAGTGCTTAGAATAGCTTCAAATCGCATTTGGAGACGTTTTAGACCATTTTGTGACTTTCGAAAAACTTGTTAACATAAAAACATCAAAGTGTACAGAATAGCTTCAAATCGCATTTGGAGACATTTTAGACCCTTTTGTGATTTTCGAAAAAACTTGTTAACATAAAAACACCAAAGTGCTTAGAATAGCTTCAAATCGCATTTGGAGACGTTTTAGACCATTTTGTGACTTTCGAAAAACTTGTTAACATAAAAACATCAAAGTGTACAGAATAGCTTCAAATCGCATTTGGAGACATTTTAGACCCTTTTGTGATTTTCGAAAAAACTTGGTTACACAAAAACACCAAAGTCCTTAAAATAGCTTCAAATCGCATTTGGAGACGTTTTAGACCATTTTGTGATTTTCGAAAAAACTTGTAAACATAAAAACACCAAAGTGCTTAGAAAAGCTTCAAATCGCATTTGGAGACATTTTAGACCATTTTGTGATATTCAAAAAAACTTGTTACCATAAAAACACCAAAGTGCTTAGAATTGCTTCAAATCGCATTTGGAGACGTTTTAGACCATTTTGTGATTTTCTAAAAAAGTTGTTAACATAAAAACATCAAAGTGCTTAAAATAACATTAGAAACCGTTTTAGACCATTTTGTGATTTTCTAAAAAAGTTGTTGACATAAAAACACCAAAGTGCTTAGAATAGCTTCAAATCGCATTTGGAGACGTTTTAGACCATTTTGTGATTTTCGAAAAAACTTGTTAACATAAAAACACCAAATTGCTTAGAATAGCTTCAAATCGCATTTGGAGACGTTTTAGACCATTTTGTGATTTTCGAAAAAACTTGTTAACATAAAAACATCAAAGTGTACAGAATAGCTTCAAATCGCATTTTGAGACATTTTAGACCATTTTGTGATTTTCGAAAAAACTTGTTAACATAAAAACACAAAAGTGCTTAGAATAGCTTAAAATCGCATTTGGAGACGTTTTATACCATTTTGTGATTTTCGAAAAAACTTGTTAACATAAAAACACCAAATTGCTAAGAATAGCTTGAAATCGCATTTGGAGACATTTTAGACCATTTTGTGATTTTCGAAAAAATTCGTTAACATAAAAACATCAAAGTGCTTAAAATCACATTAGAAACCGTTTTAGAACATTTTAAGCATTTCGATAAAACTTTTCACACAAAAACATCAAAGAGCACAAAATAGCTTAATATCGTATTTAAAAACGTTTTTGACCATTTTGAGCATTTCGACAAAAATTATTCACAAAAAACAGCAAAGTGTACAGAATAGCTTCAAATCGCATTTGGAGACGTTTTAGACCATTTTGTGATTTTCGAAAAAACTTGTTAACATAAAAACACCAAATTGCTTAGAATAGCTTAAAATCGCATTTGGAGACGTTTTATACCATTTTGTGATTTTCGAAAAAACTTGTTAACATAAAAACACCAAAGTGCTTAGAATAGCTTCAAATCGCATTTGGAGACGTTTTAGACCATTTTGTGACTTTCGAAAAAACTTGTTAACATAAAAACATCAAAGTGTACAGAATAGCTTCAAATCGCATTTTGAGACATTTTAGACCCTTTTGTGATTATCGAAAAAACTTGGTTACACAAAAACACCAAAGTGCTTAAAATAGCTTCAAATCGCATTTGGAGACGTTTTAGACCATTTTGTGATTTTCGAAAAAACTTGTTAACATAAAAACACCAAAGTGCTTAGAATATCTTAAAATCGCATTTGGAGACGTTTAAGACCATTTTGTGATTTTCGAAATAACTCGTTACCATAAAAACACCAAAGTGCTTAGAAAAGCTTCAAATCGCATTTGGAGACATTTTAGACCATTTTGTGATATTCAAAAAAACTCGTTACCATAAAAACACCAAAGTGCTTAGAATTGCTTCAAATCGCATTTGGAGACGTTTTAGACCATTTTGTGATTTTCTAAAAAAGTTGTTAACATAAAAACATCAAAGTGCTTAAAATCACATTAGAAACCGTTTTAGACCATTTTGAGCATTTCGATAAAACTTTTCACACAAAAACATCAAAGAGCACAAAATAGCTTAATATCGTATTTAAAAACGTTTTTGACCATTTTGAGCATTTCGACAAAAATTATTCACACAAAACAGCAAAGTGTACAGAATAGCTTCAAATCGCATTTGGAGACGTTTTAGACCATTTTGTGATTTTCGAAAAAACTTGTTAACATAAAAACACCAAAGTGCTTAGAAAAGCTTCAAATCGCATTTGGAGACATTTTAGACCATTTTGTGATATTCAAAAAAACTCGTTACCATAAAAACACCAAAGTGCTTAGAATTGCTTCAAATCGCATTTGGAGACGTTTTAGACCATTTTGTGATTTTCTAAAAAAGTTGTTAACATAAAAACATCAAAGTGCTTAAAATCACATTAGAAACCGTTTTAGACCATTTTGAGCATTTCGATAAAACTTTTCACACAAAAACATCAAAGAGCACAAAATAGCTTAATATCGTATTTAAAAACGTTTTTGACCATTTTGAGCATTTCGACAAAAATTATTCACACAAAACAGCAAAGTGCTTAGAATAGCTTCAAATCGCATTTGGAGACGTTTTAGACCATTTTGTGAGTTTCGAAAAAACTTGTTAACAAAAAAACATCAAAGTGTACAGAATAGCTTCAAATCGCATTTTGAGACATTTTAGACCCTTTTGTGATTTTCGAAAAAACTTGGTTACACAAAAACACCAAAGTGCTTAAAATAGCTTCAAATCGCATTTGGAGACGTTTTAGACCAATTTGTGATTTTCGAAAAAACTTGTTAACATAAAAACACCAAAGTGTTTAGAATAGCTTCAAATCACATTTGGAGACGTTTTAGACCATTTTGTGATTTTCGAAAAAACTTGTTAACATAAAAACACCAAAGTGCTTAAAATCACATTAGAAACCGTTTTAGACCATTTTGAGCATTTCGATAAAACTTTTCACACAAAAACATCAAAGAGCACAAAATAGCTTAATATCGTATTTAAAAACGTTTTTGACCATTTTGAGCATTTCGACAAAAATTATTCACACAAAACAGCAAAGTGTACAGAATAGCTTCAAATCGCATTTGGAGACGTTTTAGACCATTTTGTGATTTTCGAAAAAACTTGTTAACATAAAAACACCAAAGTGCTTAGAATTGCTTCAAATCGCATTTGGAGACGTTTTAGACCATTTTGTATTTTTCTAAAAAAGTTGTTAACATAAAAACATCAAAGTGCTTAAAATCACATTAGAAACCGTTTTAGACCATTTTGAGCATTTCGAAAAAACTTTTCACACAAAAACATCAAAGAACACAAAATAGCTTAATATAGTATTTAAAAACGTTTTTGACCATTTTGAGCATTTTGACAAAAATTATTCACACAAAACAGCAAAGTGTACAGAATAGCTTCAAATCGCATTTTGAGACATTTTAGACCATTTTGTGATTTTCAAAAAAAACTTGTTAACATAAAAACACAAAAGTGCTTAGAATAGCTTCAAATCGCATTTGGAGACGTTCTAGACCATTTTGTGATTTTCGAAAAAACTGTTTAACATAAAAACACAAAATTGCTTAGAATAGCTTCAAATCGCATTTGGAGACGTTTTACACCATTTTGTGATTTTCGAAAAAACTTGTTAACATAAAAACACCAAAGTGCTTAGAATAGCTTCAAATCGCATTTGGAGACGTTTTAGACCATTTTGTGATTTTCGAAAAAACTTGTTAACATAAAAACACCAAAGTGCTTAGAATAGCTTCAAATCGTATTTGGAGCCGTTTTAGACCATTTTGTGATTTTCGAAAAAACTTGTAAACATAAAAACACCAAAGTGCTTAGAAAAGCTTCAAATCGCATTTGGAGACATTTTAGACCATTTTGTGATATTCAAAAAAACTCGTTACCATAAAAACACCAAAGTGCTTAGAATTGCTTCAAATCGCATTTGGAGACGTTTTAGACCATTTTGTGATTTTCTAAACAAGTTGTTAACATAAAAACATCAAAGTGCTTAAAATCACATTAGAAACCGTTTTAGACCATTTTGAGCATTTCGATAAAACTTTTCACACAAAAACATCAAAGAGCACAAAATAGCTTAATATCGTATTTAAAAACGTTTTTGACCATTTTGAGCATTTCGACAAAAATTATTCACACAAAACAGCAAAGTGTACAGAATAGCTTCAAATCGCATTTGGAGACGTTTTAGACCATTTTGTGATTTTCGAAAAAACTTGTTAACATAAAAACACCAAAGTGCTTAGAAAAGCTTCAAATCGCATTTGGAGACATTTTAGACCATTTTGTGATATTCAAAAAAACTCGTTACCATAAAAACACCAAAGTGCTTAGAATTGCTTCAAATCGCATTTGGAGACGTTTTAGACCATTTTGTGATTTTCTAAAAAAGTTGTTAACATAAAAACATCAAAGTGTACAGAATAGCTTCAAATCGCATTTTGAGACATTTTAGACCATTTTGTGATTTTCGAAAAAACTTGTTAACATAAAAACACCAAAGTGCTTAAAATCACATTAGAAACCGTTTTAGACCATTTTGTGATTTTCGAAAAAACTTGTAAACATAAAAACACCAAAGTGCTTAGAAAAGCTTCAAATCGCATTTGGAGACATTTTAGACCATTTTGTGATATTCAAAAAAACTCGTTACCATAAAAACACCAAAGTGCTTAGAATTGCTTCAAATCGCATTTGGAGACGTTTTAGACCATTTTGTGATTTTCTAAAAAAGTTGTTAACATAAAAACATCAAAGTGCTTAAAATCACATTAGAAACCGTTTTAGACCATTTTGAGCATTTCGATAAAACTTTTCACACAAAAACATCAAAGAGCACAAAATAGCTTAATATCGTATTTAAAAACGTTTTTGACCATTTTGAGCATTTCGACAAAAATTATTCACACAAAACAGCAAAGTGTACAGAATAGCTTCAAATCGCATTTGGAGACGTTTTAGACCATTTTGTGATTTTCGAAAAAACTTGTTAACATAAAAACACCAAAGTGCTTAGAAAAGCTTCAAATCGCATTTGGAGACATTTTAGACCATTTTGTGATATTCAAAAAAACTCGTTACCATAAAAACACCAAAGTGCTTAGAATTGCTTCAAATCGCATTTGGAGACGTTTTAGACCATTTTGTGATTTTCTAAAAAAGTTGTTAACATAAAAACATCAAAGTGTACAGAATAGCTTCAAATCGCATTTTGAGACATTTTAGACCCTTTTGTGATTTTCGAAAAAACTTGGTTACACAAAAACACCAAAGTGCTTAAAATAGCTTCAAATCGCATATGGAGACGTTTTAGACCAATTTGTGATTTTCGAAAAAACTTGTTAACATAAAAACACCAAAGTGTTTAGAATAGCTTCAAATCACATTTGGAGACGTTTTAGACCATTTTGTGATTTTCGAAAAAACTTGTTAACATAAAAACACCAAAGTGCTTAGAATAGCTTCAAATCGCATTTGGAGACGTTTTAGACCATTTTGTGATTTTCGAAAAAACTTGTAAACATAAAAACACAAAAGTGCTTAGAAAAGCTTCAAATCGCAATTGGAGACATTTTAGACCATTTTGTGATTTTCGAAAAAACTTGTTAACATAAAAACACAAAAGTGCTTAGAATAGCTTCAAATCGCATTTGGAGACGTTTTAGACCATTTTGTGATTTTCGAAAAAACTTGTTAACATAAAAACACCAAATTGCTTAGAATAGCTTCAAATCGCATTTGGAGACGTTTTACACCATTTTGTAATTTTCTAAAAAAGTTGTTAACATAAAAACATCAAAGTGCTTAAAATCACATTAGAAACCGTTTTAGACCATTTTGAGCATTTCGATAAAACTTTTCACACAAAAACATCAAAGAGCACAAAATAGCTTAATATAGTATTTAAAAACGTTTTTGACCATTTTGAGCATTTTGACAAAAATTATTCACACAAAACAGCAAAGTGTACAGAATAGCTTCAAATCGCATTTGGAGACGTTTTAGACCATTTTGTGATTTTCGAAATAACTCGTTACCATAAAAACAGCAAAGTGCTTAGAAAAGCTTCAAATCGCATTTGGAGACATTTTAGACCATTTTGTGATATTCAAAAAAACTCGTTACCATAAAAACACCAAAGTGCTTAGAATTGCTTCAAATCGCATTTGGAGACGTTTTAGACCATTTTGTGATTTTCTAAAAAAGTTGTTAACATAAAAACATCAAAGTGCTTAAAATCACATTAGAAACCGTTTTAGACCATTTTGAGCATTTCGATAAAACTTTTCACACAAAAACATCAAAGAGCACAAAATAGCTTAATATCGTATTTAAAAACGTTTTTGACCATTTTGAGCATTTCGACAAAAATTATTCACACAAAACAGCAAAGTGTACAGAATAGCTTCAAATCGCATTTGGAGACGTTTTAGACCATTTTGTGATTTTCGAAAAAACTTGTTAACATAAAAACACCAAAGTGCTTAGAAAAGCTTCAAATCGCATTTGGAGACGTTTTAGACCATTTTGTGGTTTTCGAAAAAACTTGTTAACATAAAAACACCAAAGTGCTTAGAAAAGCTTCAAATCGCATTTGGAGACATTTTAGACCATTTTGTGATATTCAAAAAAACTCGTTACCATAAAAACACCAAAGTGCTTAGAATTGCTTCAAATCGCATTTGGAGACGTTTTAGACCATTTTGTGATTTTCTAAAAAAGTTGTTAACATAAAAACATCAAAGTGCTTAAAATCACATTAGAAACCGTTTTAGACCATTTTGAGCATTTCGATAAAACTTTTCACACAAAAACATCAAAGAGCACAAAATAGCTTAATATCGTATTTAAAAACGTTTTTGACCATTTTGAGCATTTCGACAAAAATTATTCACACAAAACAGCAAAGTGCTTAGAATAGCTTCAAATCGCATTTGGAGACGTTTTAGACCATTTTGTGACTTTCGAAAAAACTTGTTAACAAAAAAACATCAAAGTGTACAGAATAGCTTCAAATCGCATTTTGAGACATTTTAGACCCTTTTGTGATTTTCGAAAAAACTTGGTTACACAAAAACACCAAAGTGCTTAAAATAGCTTCAAATCGCATTTGGAGACGTTTTAGACCAATTTGTGATTTTCGAAAAAACTTGTTAACATAAAAACACCAAAGGGTTTAGAATAGCTTCAAATCACATTTGGAGACGTTTTAGACCATTTTGTGATTTTCGAAAAAAACTTGTTAACATAAAAACACCAAAGTGCTTAAAATCACATTAGAAACCGTTTTAGACCATTTTGAGCATTTCGATAAAACTTTTCACACAAAAACATCAAAGAGCACAAAATAGCTTAATATCGTATTTAAAAACGTTTTTGACCATTTTGAGCATTTCGACAAAAATTATTCACACAAAACAGCAAAGTGTACAGAATAGCTTCAAATCGCATTTGGAGAGGTTTTAGACCATTTTGTGATTTTCGAAAAAAACTTGTTAACATAAAAACAACAAAGTGCTTAGAATAGCTTAAAATCGCATTTTGTGACATTTTCGACCATTTTGTGATTTTCGAAAAAACTTGTTAACATTAGAAACCGTTTTAGACCATTTTGAGCATTTCGATAAAACTTTTCACACAAAAACATCAAAGAACACAAAATAGCTTAATATAGTATTTAAAAACGTTTTTGACCATTTTGAGCATTTTGACAAAAATTATTCACACAAAACAGCAAAGTGTACAGAATAGCTTCAAATCGCATTTGGAGACGTTTTAGACCATTTTGTGATTTTCGAAAAAACTTGTAAACATAAAAACACCAAAGTGCTTAGAAAATCTTCAAATCGCATTTGGAGACGTTTTATACCATTTTGTGATTTTCGAAAAAAACTTGTTAACATAAAAACACCAAAGTGCTTAGAATAGCTTCAAATCGCATTTGTAGACGTTTTAGACCATTTTGTGATTTTCGAAAAAACTTGTTAACATAAAAACACCAAAGTGCTTAGAATACCTTAAAATCGCATTTGGAGACATTTTAGACCATTTTGTGATTTTCGAAAAAACTTGTTAACATAAAAACACAAAAGTGCTTAGAATAGCTTCAAATCGCATTTGGAGACGTTTTAGACCCTTTTGTGAATTTCGAAAAAACTTGTTAACATAAAAACACCAAATTGCTTAGAATAGCTTCAAATCGCATTTGGAGACGTTTTACACCATTTTGTAATTTTCTAAAAAAGTTGTTAACATAAAAACATCAAAGTGCTTAAAATCACATTAGAAACCGTTTTAGAACATTTTGAGCATTTCGATAAAACTTTTCACACAAAAACATCAAAGAGCACAAAATAGCTTAATATCGTATTTAAAAACGTTTTTGACCATTTTGAGCATTTCGACAAAAATTATTCTCACAAAACAGCAAAGTGTACAGAATAACTTCAAATCGCATTTGGAGACGTTTTAGACCATTTGTGATTTTCGAAAAAACTTGTTAACATAAAAACACCAAATTGCTTAGAATAGCTTAAAATCGTATTTGGAGAAGTTTTACACCATTTTGTGATTTTCGAAAAAACTTGTTAACATAAAAACACCAAAGTGCTTAGAATAGCTTCAAATCGCATTTGGAGACGTTTTACACCATTTTGTGATTTTCGAAAAAACTTGTTAACATAAAAACACCAAAGTGCTTAGAATAGCTTCAAATCGCATTTGGAGACGTTTTAGTCCATTTTGTAACTTTCGAAAAAACTTGTTAACAAAAAAACATCAAAGTGTACAGAATAGCTTCAAATCGCATTTTGAGACATTTTAGACCCTTTTGTGATTTTCGAAAAAACTTGGTTACACAAAAACACCAAAGTGCTTAAAATAGCTTCAAATCGCATTTGGAGACGTTTTAGACCAATTTGTGATTTTCGAAAAAACTTGTTAACATAATAACACCAAAGTGCTTAGAATAGCTTCAAATCGCATTTTGTGACATTTTCGACCATTTTGTGATTTTCGAAAAAACTTGTTAACATAAAAACACCAAAGTGCTTAGAATACCTTAAAATCGCATTTGGAGACGTTTTATACCATTTTGTGATTTTCGAAAAAACTTGTTAACATAAAAACACCAAAGTGCTTAGAATAGCTTCAAATCGCATTTGTAGACGTTTTAGACCATTTTGTGATTTTCGAAAAAACTTGTTAACATAAAAACACCAAAGTGCTTAGAATACCTTAAAATCGCATTTGGAGAGGTTTTATACCATTTTGTGATTTTCGAAAAAACTTGTTAACATAAAAACACCAAAGTGCTTAGAATTGCTTCAAATCGCATTTGGAGACGTTTTAGACCATTTTGTGATTTTCTAAAAAAGTTGTTAACATAAAAACATCAAAGTTCTTAAAATCATTTCATTAGAAACCGTTTTAGACCATTTTGAGCATTTCGATAAAACTTTTCACACAAAAACATCAAAGAACACAAAATAGCTTAATATAGTATTTAAAAACGTTTTTGACCATTTTGAGCATTTTGACAAAATTATTCAAACAAAACAGCAAAGTGTACAGAATAGCTTCAAATCGCATTTGGAGACGTTTTAGACCATTTTGTGATTTTCGAAAAAACTTGTAAACATAAAAACACCAAAGTGCTTAGAAAATCTTCAAATCGCATTTGGAGACGTTTTATACCATTTTGTGATTTTCGAAAAAACTTGTTAACATAAAAACACCAAAGTGCTTAGAATAGCTTCAAATCGCATTTGTAGACGTTTTAGACCATTTTGTGATTTTCAAAAAAACTTGTTAACATAAAAACACCAAAGTGCTTAGAATAGCTTCAAATCGCATTTGGAGACTTTTTAGACCATTTTGTGACTTTCGAAAAAACTTGTTAACAAAAAAACATCAAAGTGTACAGAATAGCTTCAAATCGCATTTTGAGACATTTTAGACCCTTTTGTGATTTTCGAAAAAACTTGGTTACACAAAAACACCAAAGTGCTTAAAATAGCTTCAAATCGCATTTGGAGACGTTTTAGACCAATTTGTGATTTTCGAAAAAACTTGTTAACATAAAAACACCAAAGTGTTTAGAATAGCTTCAAATCACATTTGGAGACGTTTTAGACCATTTTGTGATTTTCGAAAAAACTTGTTAACATAAAAACACCAAAGTGCTTAGAAAAGCTTCAAATCGCATTTGGAGACATTTTAGACCATTTTGTGATTTTCGAAAAAACTTGTTAACATAAAAACACCAAAGTGCTTAAAATCACATTAGAAACCGTTTTAGACCATTTTGAGCATTTCGATAAAACTTTTCACACAAAAACATCAAAGAGCACAAAATAGCTTAATATCGTATTTAAAAACGTTTTTGACCATTTTGAGCATTTCAACAAAAATTATTCACACAAAACAGCAAAGTGTACAGAATAGCTTCAAATCGCATTTGGAGACGTTTTAGACCATTTTGTGATTTTCGAAAAAACTTGTTAACATAAAAACACCAAAGTGCTTAGAATTGCTTCAAATCGCATTTGGAGACGTTTTAGACCATTTTGTAATTTTCTAAAAAAGTTGTTAACATAAAAACATCAAAGTGCTTAAAATCACATTAGAAACCGTTTTAGACCATTTTGAGCATTTCGAAAAAACTTTTCACACAAAAACATCAAAGAACACAAAATAGCTTAATAAAGTATTTAAAAACGTTTTTGACCATTTTGAGCATTTTGACAAAAATTATTCACACAAAACAGCAAAGTGTACAGAATAGCTTCAAATCGCATTTTGAGACATTTTAGACCATTTTGTGATTTTCGAAAAAACTTGTTAACATAAAAACACAAAAGTGCTTAGAATAGCTTCAAATCGCATTTGGAGACGTTTTAGACTATTTTGTGATTTTCGAAAAAACTTGTTAACATAAAAACACAAAATTACTTAGAATAGCTTCAAATCGCATTTGGAGACGTTTTACACCATTTTGTGATTTTCGAAAAAACTTGTTAACATAAAAACACCAAAGTGCTTAGAATAGCTTCAAATCGCATTTGGAAACGTTTTAGACCATTTTGTGATTTTCGAAAAAACTTGTTAACATAAAAACACCAAAGTGCTTAGAATAGCTTCAAATCGTATTTGGAGCCGTTTTAGACCATTTTGTGATTTTCGAAAAAACTTGTAAACATAAAAACACCAAAGTGCTTAGAAAAGCTTCAAATCGCATTTGGAGACATTTTAGACCATTTTGTGATATTCAAAAAAACTCGTTACCATAAAAACACCAAAGTGCTTAGAATTGCTTCAAATCGCATTTGGAGACGTTTTAGACCATTTTGTGATTTTCTAAAAAAGTTGTTAACATAAAAACATCAAAGTGCTTAAAATCACATTAGAAACCGTTTTAGACCATTTTGAGCATTTCGATAAAACTTTTCACACAAAAACATCAAAGAGCACAAAATAGCTTAATATCGTATTTAAAAACGTTTTTGACCATTTTGAGCATTTCGACAAAAATTATTCACACAAAACAGCAAAGTGTACAGAATAGCTTCAAATCGCATTTGGAGACGTTTTAGACCATTTTGTGATTTTCGAAAAAACTTGTTAACATAAAAACACCAAAGTGCTTAGAAAAGCTTCAAATCGCATTTGGAGACATTTTAGACCATTTTGTGATATTCAAAAAAACTCGTTACCATAAAAACACCAAAGTGCTTAGAATTGCTTCAAATCGCATTTGGAGACGTTTTAGACCATTTTGTGATTTTCTAAAAAAGTTGTTAACATAAAAACATCAAAGTGTACAGAATAGCTTCAAATCGCATTTTGAGACATTTTAGACCATTTTGTGATTTTCGAAAAAACTTGTTAACATAAAAACACCAAAGTGCTTAAAATCACATTAGAAACCGTTTTAGACCATTTTGTGATTTTCGAAAAAACTTGTAAACATAAAAACACCAAAGTGCTTAGAAAAGCTTCAAATCGCATTTGGAGACATTTTAGACCATTTTGTGATATTCAAAAAAACTCGTTACCATAAAAACACCAAAGTGCTTAGAATTGCTTCAAATCGCATTTGGAGACGTTTTAGACCATTTTGTGATTTTCTAAAAAAGTTGTTAACATAAAAACATCAAAGTGCTTAAAATCACATTAGAAACCGTTTTAGACCATTTTGAGCATTTCGATAAAACTTTTCACACAAAAACATCAAAGAGCACAAAATAGCTTAATATCGTATTTAAAAACGTTTTTGACCATTTTGAGCATTTCGACAAAAATTATTCACACAAAACAGCAAAGTGTACAGAATAGCTTCAAATCGCATTTGGAGACGTTTTAGACCATTTTGTGATTTTCGAAAAAACTTGTTAACATAAAAACACCAAAGTGCTTAGAAAAGCTTCAAATCGCATTTGGAGACATTTTAGACCATTTTGTGATATTCAAAAAAACTCGTTACCATAAAAACACCAAAGTGCTTAGAATTGCTTCAAATCGCATTTGGAGACGTTTTAGACCATTTTGTGATTTTCTAAAAAAGTTGTTAACATAAAAACATCAAAGTGTACAGAATAGCTTCAAATCGCATTTTGAGACATTTTAGACCCTTTTGTGATTTTCGAAAAAACTTGGTTACACAAAAACACCAAAGTGCTTAAAATAGCTTCAAATCGCATATGGAGACGTTTTAGACCAATTTGTGATTTTCGAAAAAACTTGTTAACATAAAAACACCAAAGTGTTTAGAATAGCTTCAAATCACATTTGGAGACGTTTTAGACCATTTTGTGATTTTCGAAAAAACTTGTTAACATAAAAACACCAAAGTGCTTAGAATAGCTTCAAATCGCATTTGGAGACGTTTTAGACCATTTTGTGATTTTCGAAAAAACTTGTAAACATAAAAACACAAAAGTGCTTAGAAAAGCTTCAAATCGCAATTGGAGACATTTTAGACCATTTTGTGATTTTCGAAAAAACTTGTTAACATAAAAACACAAAAGTGCTTAGAATAGCTTCAAATCGCATTTGGAGACGTTTTAGACCATTTTATGATTTTCGAAAAAACTTGTTAACATAAAAACACCAAATTGCTTAGAATAGCTTCAAATCGCATTTGGAGACGTTTTACACCATTTTGTAATTTTCTAAAAAAGTTGTTAACATAAAAACATCAAAGTGCTTAAAATCACATTAGAAACCGTTTTAGACCATTTTGAGCATTTCGATAAAACTTTTCACACAAAAACATCAAAGAGCACAAAATAGCTTAATATAGTATTTAAAAACGTTTTTGACCATTTTGAGCATTTTGACAAAAATTATTCACACAAAACAGCAAAGTGTACAGAATAGCTTCAAATCGCATTTGGAGACGTTTTAGACCATTTTGTGATTTTCGAAATAACTCGTTACCATAAAAACACCAAAGTGCTTAGAAAAGCTTCAAATCGCATTTGGAGACATTTTAGACCATTTTGTGATATTCAAAAAAACTCGTTACCATAAAAACACCAAAGTGCTTAGAATTGCTTCAAATCGCATTTGGAGACGTTTTAGACCATTTTGTGATTTTCTAAAAAAGTTGTTAACATAAAAACATCAAAGTGCTTAAAATCACATTAGAAACCGTTTTAGACCATTTTGAGCATTTCGATAAAACTTTTCACACAAAAACATCAAAGAGCACAAAATAGCTTAATATCGTATTTAAAAACGTTTTTGACCATTTTGAGCATTTCGACAAAAATTATTCACACAAAACAGCAAAGTGTACAGAATAGCTTCAAATCGCATTTGGAGACGTTTTAGACCATTTTGTGATTTTCGAAAAAACTTGTTAACATAAAAACACCAAAGTGCTTAGAAAAGCTTCAAATCGCATTTGGAGACGTTTTAGACCATTTTGTGGTTTTCGAAAAAACTTGTTAACATAAAAACACCAAAGTGCTTAGAAAAGCTTCAAATCGCATTTGGAGACATTTTAGACCATTTTGTGATATTCAAAAAAACTCGTTACCATAAAAACACCAAAGTGCTTAGAATTGCTTCAAATCGCATTTGGAGACGTTTTAGACCATTTTGTGATTTTCTAAAAAAGTTGTTAACATAAAAACATCAAAGTGCTTAAAATCACATTAGAAACCGTTTTAGACCATTTTGAGCATTTCGATAAAACTTTTCACACAAAAACATCAAAGAGCACAAAATAGCTTAATATCGTATTTAAAAACGTTTTTGACCATTTTGAGCATTTCGACAAAAATTATTCACACAAAACAGCAAAGTTCTTAGAATAGCTTCAAATCGCATTTGGAGACGTTTTAGACCATTTTGTGACTTTCGAAAAAACTTGTTAACAAAAAAACATCAAAGTGTACAGAATAGCTTCAAATCGCATTTTGAGACATTTTAGACCCTTTTGTGATTTTCGAAAAAACTTGGTTACACAAAAACACCAAAGTGCTTAAAATAGCTTCAAATCGCATTTGGAGACGTTTTAGACCAATTTGTGATTTTCGAAAAAACTTGTTAACATAAAAACACCAAAGTGTTTAGAATAGCTTCAAATCACATTTGGAGACGTTTTAGACCATTTTGTGATTTTCGAAAAAAACTTGTTAACATAAAAACACCAAAGTGCTTAAAATCACATTAGAAACCGTTTTAGACCATTTTGAGCATTTCGATAAAACTTTTCACACAAAAACATCAAAGAGCACAAAATAGCTTAATATCGTATTTAAAAACGTTTTTGACCATTTTGAGCATTTCGACAAAAATTATTCACACAAAACAGCAAAGTGTACAGAATAGCTTCAAATCGCATTTGGAGAGGTTTTAGACCATTTTGTGATTTTCGAAAAAAACTTGTTAACATAAAAACAACAAAGTGCTTAGAATAGCTTAAAATCGCATTTTGTGACATTTTCGACCATTTTGTGATTTTCGAAAAAACTTGTTAACATTAGAAACCGTTTTAGACCATTTTGAGCATTTCGATAAAACTTTTCACACAAAAACATCAAAGAGCACAAAATAGCTTAATATCGTATTTAAAAACGTTTTTGACCATTTTGAGCATTTCGACAAAAATTATTCACACAAAACAGCAAAGTGTACAGAATAGCTTCAAATCGCATTTGGAGACGTTTTAGACCATTTTGTGATTTTCGAAAAAACTTGTTAACATAAAAACACCAAAGTGCTTAGAATAGCTTCAAATCGCATTTGTAGACGTTTTAGACCATTTTGTGATTTTCGAAAAAACTTGTTAACATAAAAACACCAAAGTGCTTAGAATACCTTAAAATCGCATTTGGAGACGTTTTATACCATTTTGTGATTTTCGAAAAAACTTGTTAACATAAAAACACCAAAGTGCTTAGAATTGCTTCAAATCGCATTTGGAGACGTTTTAGACCATTTTGTGATTTTCTAAAAAAGTTGTTAACATAAAAACATCAAAGTTCTTAAAATCATTTCATTAGAAACCGTTTTAGACCATTTTGAGCATTTCGATAAAACTTTTCACACAAAAACATCAAAGAACACAAAATAGCTTAATATAGTATTTAAAAACGTTTTTGACCATTTTGAGCATTTTGACAAAAATTATTCACACAAAACAGCAAAGTGTACAGAATAGCTTCAAATCGCATTTGGAGACGTTTTAGACCATTTTGTGATTTTCGAAAAAACTTGTAAACATAAAAACACCAAAGTGCTTAGAAAATCTTCAAATCGCATTTGGAGACGTTTTATACCATTTTGTGATTTTCGAAAAAAACTTGTTAACATAAAAACACCAAAGTGCTTAGAATAGCTTCAAATCGCATTTGTAGACGTTTTAGACCATTTTGTGATTTTCGAAAAAACTTGTTAACATAAAAACACCAAAGTGCTTAGAATACCTTAAAATCGCATTTGGAGACATTTTAGACCATTTTGTGATTTTCGAAAAAACTTGTTAACATAAAAACACAAAAGTGCTTAGAATAGCTTCAAATCGCATTTGGAGACGTTTTAGACCCTTTTGTGAATTTCGAAAAAACTTGTTAACATAAAAACACCAAATTGCTTAGATAAGCTTCAAATCGCATTTGGAGACGTTTTACACCATTTTGTAATTTTCTAAAAAAGTTGTTAACATAAAAACATCAAAGTGCTTAAAATCACATTAGAAACCGTTTTAGACCATTTTGAGCATTTCGATAAAACTTTTCACACAAAAACATCAAAGAGCACAAAATAGCTTAATATCGTATTTAAAAACGTTTTTGACCATTTTGAGCATTTCGACAAAAATTATTCTCACAAAACAGCAAAGTGTACAGAATAACTTCAAATCGCATTTGGAGACGTTTTAGACCATTTGTGATTTTCGAAAAAACTTGTTAACATAAAAACACCAAATTGCTTAGAATAGCTTAAAATCGTATTTGGAGAAGTTTTACACCATTTTGTGATTTTCGAAAAAACTTGTTAACATAAAAACACCAAAGTGCTTAGAATAGCTTCAAATCGCATTTGGAGACGTTTTACACCATTTTGTGATTTTCGAAAAAACTTGTTAACATAAAAACACCAAAGTGCTTAGAATAGCTTCAAATCGCATTTGGAGACGTTTTAGTCCATTTTGTAACTTTCGAAAAAACTTGTTAACAAAAAAACATCAAAGTGTACAGAATAGCTTCAAATCGCATTTTGAGACATTTTAGACCCTTTTGTGATTTTCGAAAAAACTTGGTTACACAAAAACACCAAAGTGCTTAAAATAGCTTCAAATCGCATTTGGAGACGTTTTAGACCAATTTGTGATTTTCGAAAAAACTTGTTAACATAATAACACCAAAGTGCTTAGAATAGCTTCAAATCGCATTTTGTGACATTTTCGACCATTTTGTGATTTTCGAAAAAACTTGTTAACATAAAAACACCAAAGTGCTTAGAATACCTTAAAATCGCATTTGGAGACGTTTTATACCATTTTGTGATTTTCGAAAAAACTTGTTAACATAAAAACACCAAAGTGCTTAGAATAGCTTCAAATCGCATTTGTAGACGTTTTAGACCATTTTGTGATTTTCGAAAAAACTTGTTAACATAAAAACACCAAAGTGCTTAGAATACCTTAAAATCGCATTTGGAGAGGTTTTATACCATTTTGTGATTTTCGAAAAAACTTGTTAACATAAAAACACCAAAGTGCTTAGAATTGCTTCAAATCGCATTTGGAGACGTTTTAGACCATTTTGTGATTTTCTAAAAAAGTTGTTAACATAAAAACATCAAAGTTCTTAAAATCATTTCATTAGAAACCGTTTTAGACCATTTTGAGCATTTCGATAAAACTTTTCACACAAAAACATCAAAGAACACAAAATAGCTTAATATAGTATTTAAAAACGTTTTTGACCATTTTGAGCATTTTGACAAAATTATTCAAACAAAACAGCAAAGTGTACAGAATAGCTTCAAATCGCATTTGGAGACGTTTTAGACCATTTTGTGATTTTCGAAAAAACTTGTAAACAACACCAAATTGCTTAGAATAGCTTAAAATCGTATTTGGAGAAGTTTTACACCATTTTGTGATTTTCGAAAAAACTTGTTAACATAAAAACACCAAAGTGCTTAGAATAGCTTCAAATCGCATTTGGAGACGTTTTACACCATTTTGTGATTTTCGAAAAAACTTGTTAACATAAAAACACCAAAGTGCTTAGAATAGCTTCAAATCGCATTTGGAGACGTTTTAGTCCATTTTGTAACTTTCGAAAAAACTTGTTAACAAAAAAACATCAAAGTGTACAGAATAGCTTCAAATCGCATTTTGAGACATTTTAGACCCTTTTGTGATTTTCGAAAAAACTTGGTTACACAAAAACACCAAAGTGCTTAAAATAGCTTCAAATCGCATTTGGAGACGTTTTAGACCAATTTGTGATTTTCGAAAAAACTTGTTAACATAATAACACCAAAGTGCTTAGAATAGCTTCAAATCGCATTTTGTGACATTTTCGACCATTTTGTGATTTTCGAAAAAACTTGTTAACATAAAAACACCAAAGTGCTTAGAATACCTTAAAATCGCATTTGGAGACGTTTTATACCATTTTGTGATTTTCGAAAAAACTTGTTAACATAAAAACACCAAAGTGCTTAGAATAGCTTCAAATCGCATTTGTAGACGTTTTAGACCATTTTGTGATTTTCGAAAAAACTTGTTAACATAAAAACACCAAAGTGCTTAGAATTGCTTCAAATCGCATTTGGAGACGTTTTAGACCATTTTGTGATTTTCTAAAAAAGTTGTTAACATAAAAACATCAAAGTTCTTAAAATCATTTCATTAGAAACCGTTTTAGACCATTTTGAGCATTTCGATAAAACTTTTCACACAAAAACATCAAAGAACACAAAATAGCTTAATATAGTATTTAAAAACGTTTTTGACCATTTTGAGCATTTTGACAAAATTATTCAAACAAAACAGCAAAGTGTACAGAATAGCTTCAAATCGCATTTGGAGACGTTTTAGACCATTTTGTGATTTTCGAAAAAACTTGTAAACATAAAAACACCAAAGTGCTTAGAAAATCTTCAAATCGCATTTGGAGACGTTTTATACCATTTTGTGATTTTCGAAAAAACTTGTTAACATAAAAACACCAAAGTGCTTAGAATAGCTTCAAATCGCATTTGTAGACGTTTTAGACCATTTTGTGATTTTCAAAAAAACTTGTTAACATAAAAACACCAAAGTGCTTAGAATAGCTTCAAATCGCATTTGGAGACTTTTTAGACCATTTTGTGACTTTCGAAAAAACTTGTTAACAAAAAAACATCAAAGTGTACAGAATAGCTTCAAATCGCATTTTGAGACATTTTAGACCCTTTTGTGATTTTCGAAAAAACTTGGTTACACAAAAACACCAAAGTGCTTAAAATAGCTTCAAATCGCATTTGGAGACGTTTTAGACCAATTTGTGATTTTCGAAAAAACTTGTTAACATAAAAACACCAAAGTGTTTAGAATAGCTTCAAATCACATTTGGAGACGTTTTAGACCATTTTGTGATTTTCGAAAAAACTTGTTAACATAAAAACACCAAAGTGCTTAGAAAAGCTTCAAATCGCATTTGGAGACATTTTAGACCATTTTGTGATTTTCGAAAAAACTTGTTAACATAAAAACACCAAAGTGCTTAAAATCACATTAGAAACCGTTTTAGACCATTTTGAGCATTTCGATAAAACTTTTCACACAAAAACATCAAAGAGCACAAAATAGCTTAATATCGTATTTAAAAACGTTTTTGACCATTTTGAGCATTTCAACAAAAATTATTCACACAAAACAGCAAAGTGTACAGAATAGCTTCAAATCGCATTTGGAGACGTTTTAGACCATTTTGTGATTTTCGAAAAAACTTGTTAACATAAAAACACCAAAGTGCTTAGAATTGCTTCAAATCGCATTTGGAGACCTTTTAGACCATTTTGTAATTTTCTAAAAAAGTTGTTAACATAAAAACATCAAAGTGCTTAAAATCACATTAGAAACCGTTTTAGACCATTTTGAGCATTTCGAAAAAACTTTTCACACAAAAACATCAAAGAACACAAAATAGCTTAATAAAGTATTTAAAAACGTTTTTGACCATTTTGAGCATTTTGACAAAAATTATTCACACAAAACAGCAAAGTGTACAGAATAGCTTCAAATCGCATTTTGAGACATTTTAGACCATTTTGTGATTTTCGAAAAAACTTGTTAACATAAAAACACAAAAGTGCTTAGAATAGCTTCAAATCGCATTTGGAGACGTTTTAGACTATTTTGTGATTTTCGAAAAAACTTGTTAACATAAAAACACAAAATTACTTAGAATAGCTTCAAATCGCATTTGGAGACGTTTTACACCATTTTGTGATTTTCGAAAAAACTTGTTAACATAAAAACACCAAAGTGCTTAGAATAGCTTCAAATCGCATTTGGAAACGTTTTAGACCATTTTGTGATTTTCGAAAAAACTTGTTAACATAAAAACACCAAAGTGCTTAGAATAGCTTCAAATCGTATTTGGAGCCGTTTTAGACCATTTTGTGATTTTCGAAAAAACTTGTAAACATAAAAACACCAAAGTGCTTAGAAAAGCTTCAAATCGCATTTGGAGACATTTTAGACCATTTTGTGATATTCAAAAAAACTCGTTACCATAAAAACACCAAAGTGCTTAGAATTGCTTCAAATCGCATTTGGAGACGTTTTAGACCATTTTGTGATTTTCTAAAAAAGTTGTTAACATAAAAACATCAAAGTGCTTAAAATCACATTAGAAACCGTTTTAGACCATTTTGAGCATTTCGATAAAACTTTTCACACAAAAACATCAAAGAGCACAAAATAGCTTAATATCGTATTTAAAAACGTTTTTGACCATTTTGAGCATTTCGACAAAAATTATTCACACAAAACAGCAAAGTGTACAGAATAGCTTCAAATCGCATTTGGAGACGTTTTAGACCATTTTGTGATTTTCGAAAAAACTTGTTAACATAAAAACACCAAAGTGCTTAGAAAAGCTTCAAATCGCATTTGGAGACATTTTAGACCATTTTGTGATATTCAAAAAAACTCGTTACCATAAAAACACCAAAGTGCTTAGAATTGCTTCAAATCGCATTTGGAGACGTTTTAGACCATTTTGTGATTTTCTAAAAAAGTTGTTAACATAAAAACATCAAAGTGCTTAAAATCACATTAGAAACCGTTTTAGACCATTTTGAGCATTTCGATAAAACTTTTCACACAAAAACATCAAAGAGCACAAAATAGCTTAATATCGTATTTAAAAACGTTTTTGACCATTTTGAGCATTTCGACAAAAATTATTCACACAAAACAGCAAAGTGTACAGAATAGCTTCAAATCGCATTTGGAGACGTTTTAGACCATTTTGTGATTTTCGAAAAAACTTGTTAACATAAAAACACCAAAGTGCTTAGAAAAGCTTCAAATCGCATTTGGAGACGTTTTAGACCATTTTGTGATTTTCGAAAAAACTTGTTAACATAAAAACACCAAAGTGCTTAGAAAAGCTTCAAATCGCATTTGGAGACATTTTAGACCATTTTGTGATATTCAAAAAAACTCGTTACCATAAAAACACCAAAGTGCTTAGAATTGCTTCAAATCGCATTTGGAGACGTTTTAGACCATTTTGTGATTTTCTAAAAAAGTTGTTAACATAAAAACATCAAAGTGCTTAAAATCACATTAGAAACCGTTTTAGACCATTTTGAGCATTTCGATAAAACTTTTCACACAAAAACATCAAAGAGCACAAAATAGCTTAATATCGTATTTAAAAACGTTTTTGACCATTTTGAGCATTTCGACAAAAATTATTCACACAAAACAGCAAAGTGCTTAGAATAGCTTCAAATCGCATTTGGAGACGTTTTAGAGCATTTTGTGACTTTCGAAAAAACTTGTTAACAAAAAAACATCAAAGTGTACAGAATAGCTTCAAATCGCATTTTGAGACATTTTAGACCCTTTTGTGATTTTCGAAAAAACTTGGTTACACAAAAACACCAAAGTGCTTAAAATAGCTTCAAATCGCATTTGGAGACGTTTTAGACCAATTTGTGATTTTCGAAAAAACTTGTTAACATAAAAACACCAAAGTGTTTAGAATAGCTTCAAATCACATTTGGAGACGTTTTAGACCATTTTGTGATTTTCGAAAAAACTTGTTAACATAAAAACACCAAAGTGCTTAAAATCACATTAGAAACCGTTTTAGACCATTTTGAGCATTTCGATAAAACTTTTCACACAAAAACATCAAAGAGCACAAAATAGCTTAATATCGTATTTAAAAACGTTTTTGACCATTTTGAGCATTTCGACAAAAATTATTCACACAAAACAGCAAAGTGTACAGAATAGCTTCAAATCGCATTTGGAGAGGTTTTAGACCATTTTGTGATTTTCGAAAAAAACTTGTTAACATAAAAACAACAAAGTGCTTACAATAGCTTAAAATCGCATTTTGTGACATTTTCGACCATTTTGTGATTTTCGAAAAAACTTGTTAACATAAAAACACCAAATTGCTTAGAATAGCTTCAAATCGCATTTGTAGACGTTTTAGACCATTTTGTGATTTTCGAAAAAACTTGTTAACATAAAAACACCAAAGTGCTTAGAATACCTTAAAATCGCATTTGGAGACGTTTTAGACCATTTTGTGATTTTCGAAAAAACTTGTAAACATAAAAACACCAAAGTGCTTAGAAAATCTTCAAATCGCATTTGGAGACGTTTTATACCATTTTGTGATTTTCGAAAAAACTTGTTAACATAAAAACACCAAAGTGCTTAGAATAGCTTCAAATCGCATTTGTAGACGTTTTAGACCATTTTGTGATTTTCGAAAAAACTTGTTAACATAAAAACACCAAAGTGCTTAGAATACCTTAAAATCGCATTTGGAGACATTTTAGACCATTTTGTGATTTTCGAAAAAACTTGTTAACATAAAAACACAAAAGTGCTTAGAATAGCTTCAAATCGCATTTGGAGACGTTTTAGACCATTTTGTGATTTTCGAAAAAACTTGTTAACATAAAAACACGAAATTGCTTAGAATAGCTTCAAATCGCATTTGGAGACGTTTTACACCATTTTGTAATTTTCTAAAAAAGTTGTTAACATAAAAACATCAAAGTGCTTAAAATCACATTAGAAACCGTTTTAGACCATTTTGAGCATTTCGATAAAACTTTTCACACAAAAACATCAAAGAGCACAAAATAGCTTAATATCGTATTTAAAAACGTTTTTGACCATTTTGAGCATTTCGACAAAAATTATTCTCACAAAACAGCAAAGTGTACAGAATAACTTCAAATCGCATTTGGAGACGTTTTAGACCATTTTGTGATTTTCGAAAAAACTTGTTAACATAAAAATACGAAATTGCTTAGAATAGCTTAAAATCGTATTCTGAGAAGTTTTACACCATTTTGTGATTTTCGAAAAAACTTGTTAACATAAAAACACCAAAGTGCTTAGAATAGCTTCAAATCGCATTTGGAGACGTTTTACACCATTTTGTGATTTTCGAAAAAACTTGTTAACATAAAAACACCAAAGTGCTTAGAATAGCTTCAAATCGCATTTGGAGACGTTTTAGACCATTTTGTGACTTTCGAAAAAACTTGTTAACAAAAAAACATCAAAGTGTACAGAATAGCTTCAAATCGCATTTTGAGACATTTTAGACCCTTTTGTGATTTTCGAAAAAACTTGGTTACACAAAAACACCAAAGTGCTTAAAATAGCTTCAAATCGCATTTGGAGACGTTTTAGACCAATTTGTGATTTTCGAAAAAACTTGTTAACATAATAACACCAAAGTGCTTAGAATAGCTTCAAATCGCATTTTGTGACATTTTCGACCATTTTGTGATTTTCGAAAAAACTTGTTAACATAAAAACACCAAATTGCTTAGAATAGCTTAAAATCGCATTTGGAGACGTTTTATACCATTTTGTGATTTTCGAAAAAACTTGTTAACATAAAAACACCAAAGTGCTTAGAATAGCTTCAAATCGCATTTGTAGACGTTTTAGACCATTTTGTGATTTTCGAAAAAACTTGTTAACATAAAAACACCAAAGTGCTTAGAATACCTTAAAATCGCATTTGGAGAGGTTTTATACCATTTTGTGATTTTCGAAAAAACTTGTTAACATAAAAACACCAAAGTGCTTAGAATTGCTTCAAATCGCATTTGGAGACGTTTTAGACCATTTTGTGATTTTCTAAAAAAGTTGTTAACATAAAAACATCAAAGTTCTTAAAATCATTTCATTAGAAACCGTTTTAGACCATTTTGAGCATTTCGATAAAACTTTTCACACAAAAACATCAAAGAACACAAAATAGCTTAATATAGTATTTAAAAACGTTTTTGACGATTTTGAGCATTTTGACAAAATTATTCACACAAAACAGCAAAGTGTACAGAATAGCTTCAAATCGCATTTGGAGACGTTTTAGACCATTTTGTGATTTTCGAAAAAACTTGTAAACATAAAAAAACCAAAGTGCTTAGAAAATCTTCAAATCGCATTTGGAGACGTTTTATACCATTTTGTGATTTTCGAAAAAACTTGTTAACATAAAAACACCAAAGTGCTTAGAATAGCTTCAAATCGCATTTGTAGACGTTTTAGACCATTTTGTGATTTTCGAAAAAACTTGTTAACATAAAAACACCAAAGTGCTTAGAATACCTTAAAATCGCATTTGGAGACATTTTAGACCATTTTGTGATTTTCGAAAAAACTTGTTAACATAAAAACACAAACGTGCTTAGAATAGCTTCAAATCGCATTTGGAGACGTTTTAGACCATTTTGTGATTTTCGAAAAAACTTGTTAACATAAAAACACGAAATTGCTTAGAATAGCTTCAAATCGCATTTGGAGACGTTTTACACCATTTTGTAAATTTCTAAAAAAGTTGTTAACATAAAAACATCAAAGTGCTTAAAATCACATTAGAAACCGTTTTAGACCATTTTGAGCATTTCGATAAAACTTTTCACACAAAAACATCAAAGAGCACAAAATAGCTTAATATCGTATTTAAAAACGTTTTTGACCATTTTGAGCATTTCGACAAAAATTATTCTCACAAAACAGCAAAGTGTACAGAATAGCTTCAAATCGCATTTGGAGACGTTTTAGACCATTTTGTGATTTTCGAAAAAACTTGTTAACATAAAAACACCAAATTGCTTAGAATAGCTTAAAATCGCATTTGGAGACGTTTTACACCATTTTGTGATTTTCGAAAAAACTTGTTAACATAAAAACACCAAAGTGCTTAGAATAGCTTCAAATCGCATTTGGAGACGTTTTACACCATTTTGTAATTTTCGATAAAACTTGTTAACATAAAAACACCAAAGTGCTTAGAATACCTTAAAATCACATTTGGAGAATTTTTAGACCATTTTGTGACTTTCGAAAAAACTTGTTAACAAAAAGACATCAAAGTGTACAGAATAGCTTCAAATCGCATTTGGAGACGTTTTAGACCTTTTTGTGATTTTCGAAAAAACTTGTTAACATAAAAACACCAAAGTGCTTAGAATAGCTTCAAATCGCATTTGGAGCTGTTTTAGACCATTTTGTGATTTTCTAAAAAAGTTGTTAACATAAACAACGTTTTAGACCATTTTGTGATTTTCGAAAAAACTAGTTAACATAAAACACCAAAGTGCTCAGAATAGCTTAAAATCGCATTTGTAGACATTTTAGACCATTTTGTGATTTTCGAAAAAATTCGTTAACATAAAAACACAAAATAGCTTAATATCGTATTTGAAAACGTTTTTGACCATTTTGAGCATTTCGACAAAAATTATTCACAAAAAACAGTAAAGTGTACAGAATAGCTTCAAATCGCATTTGGAGACGTTTTAGACCATTTTGTGATTTTCGAAAAAACTTGTTAACATAAAAACACCAAATTGCTTAGAATAGCTTAAAATCGCATTTGGAGCCGTTTTAGACCATTTTGTGATTTTCGAAAAAACTTGTAAACATAAAAACACCAAAGTGCTTAGAAAAGCTTCAAATCGCATTTGGAGACATTTTAGACCATTTTGTGATATTCAAAAAAACTCGTTACCATAAAAACACCAAAGTGCTTAGAATTGCTTCAAATCGCATTTGGAGACGTTTTAGACCATTTTGTGATTTTCTAAAAAAGTTGTTAACATAAAAACATCAAAGTGCTTAAAATCACATTAGAAACCGTTTTAGACCATTTTGTGATTTTTTCTAAAAAAGTTGTTAACATAAAAACACCAAAGTGCTTAGAATAGCTTCAAATCGCATTTGGAGACGTTTTAGACCATTTTGTGATTTTCGAAAAAACTTGTAAACATAAAAACACCAAAGTGCTTAGAAAAGCTTCAAATCGCATTTGGAGACATTTTAGACCATTTTGTGATTTTCGAAAAAACTTGTTAACATAAAAACACCAAAGTGCTTAGAATAGCTTAAAATCGCATTTGGAGATGTTTTAGACAATTTTGTGATTTTCGAAATAAATTACCATAAAAACACCAAAGTGCTTAGAATAGCTTCAAATCGCATTTGGAGACGTTTTAGACCATTTTGTGATTTTCGAAAAAACTTGTTAACATAAAAACACCAAATTGCTTAGAATAGCTTCAAATCGCATTTGGAGACGTTTTAGACCATTTTGTGATTTTCGAAAAAACTAGTTAACATAAAACACCAAAGTGCTCAGAATAGCTTGAAATCGCATTTGGAGACATTTTAGACCATTTTGTGATTTTCGAAAAAATTCGTTAACATAAAAACATCAAAGTGCTTAAAATCACATTAGAAACCGTTTTAGAACATTTTAAGCATTTCGATAAAACTTTTCACACAAAAACATCAAAGAGCACAAAATAGCTTAATATCGTATTTGAAAACGTTTTTGACCATTTTGAGCATTTCGACAAAAATTATTCACAAAAAACAGTAAAGTGTACAGAATAGCTTCAAATCGCATTTGGAGACGTTTTAGACCATTTTGTGATTTTCGAAAAAACTTGTTAACATAAAAACACCAAATTGCTTAGAATAGCTTAAAATCGCATTTGGAGACGTTTTACACCATTTTGTGATTTTCGAAAAAACTTGTTAACATAAAAACACCAAAGTGCTTAGAATAGCTTCAAATCGCATTTGGAGACGTTTTACACCATTTTGTAACTTTCGAAAAAACTTGTTAACAAAAAAACATCAAAGTGTACAGAATAGCTTCAAATCGCATTTTGAGACATTTTAGACCCTTTTGTGATTTTCGAAAAAACTTGGTTACACAAAAACACCAAAGTGCTTAAAATAGCTTCAAATCGCATTTGGAGACGTTTTAGACCAATTTGTGATTTTCGAAAAAACTTGTTAACATAATAACACCAAAGTGCTTAGAATAGCTTCAAATCGCATTTTGTGACATTTTCGACCATTTTGTGATTTTCGAAAAAACTTGTTAACATAAAAACACCAAAGTGCTTAGAATACCTTAAAATCGCATTTGGAGACGTTTTATACCATTTTGTGATTTTCGAAAAAACTTGTTAACATAAAAACACCAAAGTGCTTAGAATAGCTTCAAATCGCATTTGTAGACGTTTTAGACCATTTTGTGATTTTCGAAAAAACTTGTTAACATAAAAACACCAAAGTGCTTAGAATACCTTAAAATCGCATTTGGAGAGGTTTTATACCATTTTGTGATTTTCGAAAAAACTTGTTAACATAAAAACACCAAAGTGCTTAGAATTGCTTCAAATCGCATTTGGAGACGTTTTAGACCATTTTGTGATTTTCTAAAAAAGTTGTTAACATAAAAACATCAAAGTTCTTAAAATCATTTCATTAGAAACCGTTTTAGACCATTTTGAGCATTTCGATAAAACTTTTCACACAAAAACATCAAAGAACACAAAATAGCTTAATATAGTATTTAAAAACGTTTTTGACCATTTTGAGCATTTTGACAAAATTATTCAAACAAAACAGCAAAGTGTACAGAATAGCTTCAAATCGCATTTGGAGACGTTTTAGACCATTTTGTGATTTTCGAAAAAACTTGTAAACATAAAAACACCAAAGTGCTTAGAAAATCTTCAAATCGCATTTGGAGACGTTTTATACCATTTTGTGATTTTCGAAAAAACTTGTTAACATAAAAACACCAAAGTGCTTAGAATAGCTTCAAATCGCATTTGTAGACGTTTTAGACCATTTTGTGATTTTCAAAAAAACTTGTTAACATAAAAACACCAAAGTGCTTAGAATAGCTTCAAATCGCATTTGGAGACTTTTTAGACCATTTTGTGACTTTCGAAAAAACTTGTTAACAAAAAAACATCAAAGTGTACAGAATAGCTTCAAATCGCATTTTGAGACATTTTAGACCCTTTTGTGATTTTCGAAAAAACTTGGTTACACAAAAACACCAAAGTGCTTAAAATAGCTTCAAATCGCATTTGGAGACGTTTTAGACCAATTTGTGATTTTCGAAAAAACTTGTTAACATAAAAACACCAAAGTGTTTAGAATAGCTTCAAATCACATTTGGAGACGTTTTAGACCATTTTGTGATTTTCGAAAAAACTTGTTAACATAAAAACACCAAAGTGCTTAGAAAAGCTTCAAATCGCATTTGGAGACATTTTAGACCATTTTGTGATTTTCGAAAAAACTTGTTAACATAAAAACACCAAAGTGCTTAAAATCACATTAGAAACCGTTTTAGACCATTTTGAGCATTTCGATAAAACTTTTCACACAAAAACATCAAAGAGCACAAAATAGCTTAATATCGTATTTAAAAACGTTTTTGACCATTTTGAGCATTTCAACAAAAATTATTCACACAAAACAGCAAAGTGTACAGAATAGCTTCAAATCGCATTTGGAGACGTTTTAGACCATTTTGTGATTTTCGAAAAAACTTGTTAACATAAAAACACCAAAGTGCTTAGAATTGCTTCAAATCGCATTTGGAGACGTTTTAGACCATTTTGTAATTTTCTAAAAAAGTTGTTAACATAAAAACATCAAAGTGCTTAAAATCACATTAGAAACCGTTTTAGACCATTTTGAGCATTTCGAAAAAACTTTTCACACAAAAACATCAAAGAACACAAAATAGCTTAATAAAGTATTTAAAAACGTTTTTGACCATTTTGAGCATTTTGACAAAAATTATTCACACAAAACAGCAAAGTGTACAGAATAGCTTCAAATCGCATTTTGAGACATTTTAGACCATTTTGTGATTTTCGAAAAAACTTGTTAACATAAAAACACAAAAGTGCTTAGAATAGCTTCAAATCGCATTTGGAGACGTTTTAGACTATTTTGTGATTTTCGAAAAAACTTGTTAACATAAAAACACAAAATTACTTAGAATAGCTTCAAATCGCATTTGGAGACGTTTTACACCATTTTGTGATTTTCGAAAAAACTTGTTAACATAAAAACACCAAAGTGCTTAGAATAGCTTCAAATCGCATTTGGAAACGTTTTAGACCATTTTGTGATTTTCGAAAAAACTTGTTAACATAAAAACACCAAAGTGCTTAGAATAGCTTCAAATCGTATTTGGAGCCGTTTTAGACCATTTTGTGATTTTCGAAAAAACTTGTAAACATAAAAACACCAAAGTGCTTAGAAAAGCTTCAAATCGCATTTGGAGACATTTTAGACCATTTTGTGATATTCAAAAAAACTCGTTACCATAAAAACACCAAAGTGCTTAGAATTGCTTCAAATCGCATTTGGAGACGTTTTAGACCATTTTGTGATTTTCTAAAAAAGTTGTTAACATAAAAACATCAAAGTGCTTAAAATCACATTAGAAACCGTTTTAGACCATTTTGAGCATTTCGATAAAACTTTTCACACAAAAACATCAAAGAGCACAAAATAGCTTAATATCGTATTTAAAAACGTTTTTGACCATTTTGAGCATTTCGACAAAAATTATTCACACAAAACAGCAAAGTGTACAGAATAGCTTCAAATCGCATTTGGAGACGTTTTAGACCATTTTGTGATTTTCGAAAAAACTTGTTAACATAAAAACACCAAAGTGCTTAGAAAAGCTTCAAATCGCATTTGGAGACATTTTAGACCATTTTGTGATATTCAAAAAAACTCGTTACCATAAAAACACCAAAGTGCTTAGAATTGCTTCAAATCGCATTTGGAGACGTTTTAGACCATTTTGTGATTTTCTAAAAAAGTTGTTAACATAAAAACATCAAAGTGCTTAAAATCACATTAGAAACCGTTTTAGACCATTTTGAGCATTTCGATAAAACTTTTCACACAAAAACATCAAAGAGCACAAAATAGCTTAATATCGTATTTAAAAACGTTTTTGACCATTTTGAGCATTTCGACAAAAATTATTCACACAAAACAGCAAAGTGTACAGAATAGCTTCAAATCGCATTTGGAGACGTTTTAGACCATTTTGTGATTTTCGAAAAAACTTGTTAACATAAAAACACCAAAGTGCTTAGAAAAGCTTCAAATCGCATTTGGAGACGTTTTAGACCATTTTGTGATTTTCGAAAAAACTTGTTAACATAAAAACACCAAAGTGCTTAGAAAAGCTTCAAATCGCATTTGGAGACATTTTAGACCATTTTGTGATATTCAAAAAAACTCGTTACCATAAAAACACCAAAGTGCTTAGAATTGCTTCAAATCGCATTTGGAGACGTTTTAGACCATTTTGTGATTTTCTAAAAAAGTTGTTAACATAAAAACATCAAAGTGCTTAAAATCACATTAGAAACCGTTTTAGACCATTTTGAGCATTTCGATAAAACTTTTCACACAAAAACATCAAAGAGCACAAAATAGCTTAATATCGTATTTAAAAACGTTTTTGACCATTTTGAGCATTTCGACAAAAATTATTCACACAAAACAGCAAAGTGCTTAGAATAGCTTCAAATCGCATTTGGAGACGTTTTAGAGCATTTTGTGACTTTCGAAAAAACTTGTTAACAAAAAAACATCAAAGTGTACAGAATAGCTTCAAATCGCATTTTGAGACATTTTAGACCCTTTTGTGATTTTCGAAAAAACTTGGTTACACAAAAACACCAAAGTGCTTAAAATAGCTTCAAATCGCATTTGGAGACGTTTTAGACCAATTTGTGATTTTCGAAAAAACTTGTTAACATAAAAACACCAAAGTGTTTAGAATAGCTTCAAATCACATTTGGAGACGTTTTAGACCATTTTGTGATTTTCGAAAAAACTTGTTAACATAAAAACACCAAAGTGCTTAAAATCACATTAGAAACCGTTTTAGACCATTTTGAGCATTTCGATAAAACTTTTCACACAAAAACATCAAAGAGCACAAAATAGCTTAATATCGTATTTAAAAACGTTTTTGACCATTTTGAGCATTTCGACAAAAATTATTCACACAAAACAGCAAAGTGTACAGAATAGCTTCAAATCGCATTTGGAGAGGTTTTAGACCATTTTGTGATTTTCGAAAAAAACTTGTTAACATAAAAACAACAAAGTGCTTACAATAGCTTAAAATCGCATTTTGTGACATTTTCGACCATTTTGTGATTTTCGAAAAAACTTGTTAACATAAAAACACCAAATTGCTTAGAATAGCTTCAAATCGCATTTGTAGACGTTTTAGACCATTTTGTGATTTTCGAAAAAACTTGTTAACATAAAAACACCAAAGTGCTTAGAATACCTTAAAATCGCATTTGGAGACGTTTTAGACCATTTTGTGATTTTCGAAAAAACTTGTAAACATAAAAACACCAAAGTGCTTAGAAAATCTTCAAATCGCATTTGGAGACGTTTTATACCATTTTGTGATTTTCGAAAAAACTTGTTAACATAAAAACACCAAAGTGCTTAGAATAGCTTCAAATCGCATTTGTAGACGTTTTAGACCATTTTGTGATTTTCGAAAAAACTTGTTAACATAAAAACACCAAAGTGCTTAGAATACCTTAAAATCGCATTTGGAGACATTTTAGACCATTTTGTGATTTTCGAAAAAACTTGTTAACATAAAAACACAAAAGTGCTTAGAATAGCTTCAAATCGCATTTGGAGACGTTTTAGACCATTTTGTGATTTTCGAAAAAACTTGTTAACATAAAAACACGAAATTGCTTAGAATAGCTTCAAATCGCATTTGGAGACGTTTTACACCATTTTGTAATTTTCTAAAAAAGTTGTTAACATAAAAACATCAAAGTGCTTAAAATCACATTAGAAACCGTTTTAGACCATTTTGAGCATTTCGATAAAACTTTTCACACAAAAACATCAAAGAGCACAAAATAGCTTAATATCGTATTTAAAAACGTTTTTGACCATTTTGAGCATTTCGACAAAAATTATTCTCACAAAACAGCAAAGTGTACAGAATAACTTCAAATCGCATTTGGAGACGTTTTAGACCATTTTGTGATTTTCGAAAAAACTTGTTAACATAAAAATACGAAATTGCTTAGAATAGCTTAAAATCGTATTCTGAGAAGTTTTACACCATTTTGTGATTTTCGAAAAAACTTGTTAACATAAAAACCCCAAAGTGCTTAGAATAGCTTCAAATCGCATTTGGAGACGTTTTACACCATTTTGTGATTTTCGAAAAAACTTGTTAACATAAAAACACCAAAGTGCTTAGAATAGCTTCAAATCGCATTTGGAGACGTTTTAGACCATTTTGTGACTTTCGAAAAAACTTGTTAACAAAAAAACATCAAAGTGTACAGAATAGCTTCAAATCGCATTTTGAGACATTTTAGACCCTTTTGTGATTTTCGAAAAAACTTGGTTACACAAAAACACCAAAGTGCTTAAAATAGCTTCAAATCGCATTTGGAGACGTTTTAGACCAATTTGTGATTTTCGAAAAAACTTGTTAACATAATAACACCAAAGTGCTTAGAATAGCTTCAAATCGCATTTTGTGACATTTTCGACCATTTTGTGATTTTCGAAAAAACTTGTTAACATAAAAACACCAAATTGCTTAGAATAGCTTAAAATCGCATTTGGAGACGTTTTATACCATTTTGTGATTTTCGAAAAAACTTGTTAACATAAAAACACCAAAGTGCTTAGAATAGCTTCAAATCGCATTTGTAGACGTTTTAGACCATTTTGTGATTTTCGAAAAAACTTGTTAACATAAAAACACCAAAGTGCTTAGAATACCTTAAAATCGCATTTGGAGAGGTTTTATACCATTTTGTGATTTTCGAAAAAACTTGTTAACATAAAAACACCAAAGTGCTTAGAATTGCTTCAAATCGCATTTGGAGACGTTTTAGACCATTTTGTGATTTTCTAAAAAAGTTGTTAACATAAAAACATCAAAGTTCTTAAAATCATTTCATTAGAAACCGTTTTAGACCATTTTGAGCATTTCGATAAAACTTTTCACACAAAAACATCAAAGAACACAAAATAGCTTAATATAGTATTTAAAAACGTTTTTGACGATTTTGAGCATTTTGACAAAATTATTCACACAAAACAGCAAAGTGTACAGAATAGCTTCAAATCGCATTTGGAGACGTTTTAGACCATTTTGTGATTTTCGAAAAAACTTGTAAACATAAAAAAACCAAAGTGCTTAGAAAATCTTCAAATCGCATTTGGAGACGTTTTATACCATTTTGTGATTTTCGAAAAAACTTGTTAACATAAAAACACCAAAGTGCTTAGAATAGCTTCAAATCGCATTTGTAGACGTTTTAGACCATTTTGTGATTTTCGAAAAAACTTGTTAACATAAAAACACCAAAGTGCTTAGAATACCTTAAAATCGCATTTGGAGACATTTTAGACCATTTTGTGATTTTCGAAAAAACTTGTTAACATAAAAACACAAACGTGCTTAGAATAGCTTCAAATCGCATTTGGAGACGTTTTAGACCATTTTGTGATTTTCGAAAAAACTTGTTAACATAAAAACACGAAATTGCTTAGAATAGCTTCAAATCGCATTTGGAGACGTTTTACACCATTTTGTAAATTTCTAAAAAAGTTGTTAACATAAAAACATCAAAGTGCTTAAAATCACATTAGAAACCGTTTTAGACCATTTTGAGCATTTCGATAAAACTTTTCACACAAAAACATCAAAGAGCACAAAATAGCTTAATATCGTATTTAAAAACGTTTTTGACCATTTTGAGCATTTCGACAAAAATTATTCTCACAAAACAGCAAAGTGTACAGAATAGCTTCAAATCGCATTTGGAGACGTTTTAGACCATTTTGTGATTTTCGAAAAAAATTGTTAACATAAAAACACCAAATTGCTTAGAATAGCTTAAAATCGCATTTGGAGACGTTTTACACCATTTTGTGATTTTCGAAAAAACTTGTTAACATAAAAACACCAAAGTGCTTAGAATAGCTTCAAATCGCATTTGGAGACGTTTTACACCATTTTGTAATTTTCGATAAAACTTGTTAACATAAAAACACCAAAGTGCTTAGAATACCTTAAAATCGCATTTGGAGACTTTTTAGACCATTTTGTGACTTTCGAAAAAACTTGTTAACAAAAAGACATCAAAGTGTACAGAATAGCTTCAAATCGCATTTGGAGACGTTTTAGACCATTTTGTGATTTTCGAAAAAACTTGTTAACATAAAAACACCAAAGTGCTTAGAATAGCTTCAAATCGCATTTGGAGCTGTTTTAGACCATTTTGTGATTTTCTAAAAAAGTTGTTAACATAAACAACGTTTTAGACCATTTTGTGATTTTCGAAAAAAACTAGTTAACATAAAACACCAAAGTGCTCAGAATAGCTTAAAATCGCATTTGTAGACATTTTAGACCATTTTGTGATTTTCGAAAAAATTCGTTAACATAAAAACACAAAATAGCTTAATATCGTATTTGAAAACGTTTTTGACCATTTTGAGCATTTCGACAAAAATTATTCACAAAAAACAGTAAAGTGTACAGAATAGCTTCAAATCGCATTTGGAGACGTTTTAGACCATTTTGTGATTTTCGAAAAAACTTGTTAACATAAAAACACCAAATTGCTTAGAATAGCTTAAAATCGCATTTGGAGCCGTTTTAGACCATTTTGTGATTTTCGAAAAAACTTGTAAACATAAAAACACCAAAGTGCTTAGAAAAGCTTCAAATCGCATTTGGAGACATTTTAGACCATTTTGTGATATTCAAAAAAACTCGTTACCATAAAAACACCAAAGTGCTTAGAATTGCTTCAAATCGCATTTGGAGACGTTTTAGACCATTTTGTGATTTTCTAAAAAAGTTGTTAACATAAAAACATCAAAGTGCTTAAAATCACATTAGAAACCGTTTTAGACCATTTTGTGATTTTTTCTAAAAAAGTTGTTAACATAAAAACACCAAAGTGCTTAGAATAGCTTCAAATCGCATTTGGAGACGTTTTAGACCATTTTGTGATTTTCGAAAAAACTTGTAAACATAAAAACACCAAAGTGCTTAGAAAAGCTTCAAATCGCATTTGGAGACATTTTAGACCATTTTGTGATTTTCGAAAAAACTTGTTAACATAAAAACACCAAAGTGCTTAGAATAGCTTAAAATCGCATTTGGAGATGTTTTAGACAATTTTGTGATTTTCGAAATAAATTACCATAAAAACACCAAAGTGCTTAGAATAGCTTCAAATCGCATTTGGAGACGTTTTAGACCATTTTGTGATTTTCGAAAAAACTTGTTAACATAAAAACACCAAATTGCTTAGAATAGCTTCAAATCGCATTTGGAGACGTTTTAGACCATTTTGTGATTTTCGAAAAAACTAGTTAACATAAAACACCAAAGTGCTCAGAATAGCTTGAAATCGCATTTGGAGACATTTTAGACCATTTTGTGATTTTCGAAAAAATTCGTTAACATAAAAACATCAAAGTGCTTAAAATCACATTAGAAACCGTTTTAGAACATTTTAAGCATTTCAAAATTATTCACAAAAAACAGTAAAGTGTACAGAATAGCTTCAAATCGCATTTGGAGACGTTTTAGACCATTTTGTGATTTTCGAAAAAACTTGTTAACATAAAAACACCAAATTGCTTAGAATAGCTTAAAATCGCATTTGGAGACGTTTTACACCATTTTGTGATTTTCGAAAAAACTTGTTAACATAAAAACACCAAAGTGCTTACAATAGCTTCAAATCGCATTTGGAGACGTTTTACACCATTTTGTGATTTTCGAAAAAACTTGTTAACATAAAAAACACCAAAGTGCTTAGAATAGCTTCAAATCGCATTTGGAGACGTTTTACACCATTTTGTGATTTTCGAAAAAACTTGTTAACATAAAAACACCAAAGTGCTTAGAATAGCTTCAAATCGCATTTGGAGACGTTTTACACCATTTTGTGATTTTCGAAAAAACTTGTTAACATAAAAACACCAAAGTGCTTAGAATAGCTTCAAATCGCATTTGGAGACGTTTTAGACCATTTTGTGACTTTCGTAAAAACTTGTCAACATAAAAACATCAAAGTGTACAGAATAGCTTCAAATCGCATTTTGAGACATTTTAGACCCTTTTGTGATTTTCGAAAAAACTTGTTAACATAAAAACACCAAATTGCTTAGAATAGCTTAAAATCGCATTTGGAGACGTTTTACACCATTTTGTGATTTTCGAAAAAACTTGTTAACATAAAAACACCAAAGTGCTTAGAATAGCTTCAAATCGCATTTGGAGACGTTTTACACCATTTTGTGATTTTCGAAAAAACTTGTTAACATAAAAACACAAAAGTGCTTAGAATAGCTTCTAATCGCAATTGGATACGTTTTAGACCATTTTGTGACTTTCGAAAAAACTTGTTAACATAAAAACATCAAAGTGTACAGAATAGCTTCAAATCGCATTTTGAGACATTTTAGACCCTTTTGTGATTTTCGAAAAAACTTGGTTACACAAAAACACCAAATTGCTTAGAATAGCTTCAAATCGCATTTGGAGACGTTTTAGACGCTTTTGTGATTTTCGAAAAAACTTGTTAACATAAAAACACCAAAGTGCTTAGAATAGCTTCAAATCGCATTTGGAGACGTTTTAGACCATTTTGTGATTTTCGAAAAAACTTGTTAACATAAAAACACCAAAGTGCTTAGAATAGCTTCAAATCGCATTTGGAGACGTTTTAGACCATTTTGTGATTTTCGAAAAAACTTGTAAACATAAAAACACCAAAGTGCTTAGAAAAGCTTCAAATCGCATTTGGAGACATTTTAGACTATTTTGTGATTTTCGAAAAAACTTGTTAACATAAAAACACCAAAGTGCTAAGAATAGCTTGAAATCGCATTTGGAGACATTTTAGACCATTTTGTGATTTTCGAAAAAACTCGTTAACATAAAAACATCAAAGTGCTTAAAATCACATTAGAAACCGTTTTAGACCATTTTGAGCATTTCGATAAAACTTTTCACACAAAAACATCAAAGCGCACAAAATAGCTTAATATCGTATTTAAAAACGTTTTTGACCATTTTGAGCATTTCGACAAAAATTATTCACACAAAACAGCAAAGTGTACAGAATAGCTTCAAATCGCATTTGGAGACGTTTTAGACCATTTTGTGATTTTCGAAAAAACTTGTTAACATAAAAAAACACCAAATTGCTTAGAATAGCTTAAAATCGCATTTGGAGACGTTTTAGACCATTTTGTGATTTTCGAAAAAACTTGTAAACATAAAAACACCAAAGTGCTTAGAAAAGCTTCAAATCGCATTTGGAGACATTTTAGACCATTTTGTGATATTCAAAAAAACTCGTTACCATAAAAACACCAAAGTGCTTAGAATTGCTTCAAATCGCATTTGGAGACGTTTTAGACCATTTTGTGATTTTCTAAAAAAGTTGTTAACATAAAAACATCAAAGTGCTTAAAATCACATTAGAAACCGTTTTAGACCATTTTGAGCATTTCGATAAAACTTTTCAAACAAAAACATCAAAGAGCACAAAATAGCTTAATATAGTATTTAAAAACGTTTTTGACCATTTTGAGCATTTTGACAAAAATTATTCACACTAAACAACAAAGTGTACAGAATAGCTTCAAATCGCATTTGGAGACGTTTTAGACCATTTTGTGATTTTCGAAAAAACTTGTTAACATAAAAACATCAAAGTGTACAGAATAGCTTCAAATCGCTTTTTGAGACATTATAGACCCTTTTGTGATTTTCGAAAAAACTTGGTTCCACAAAAACACCAAAGTGCTTAAAATAGCTTCAAATCGCATTTGGAGACGTTTTAGACCCTTTTGTGATTTTCGAAAAAACTTGTTAACATAAAAACACCAAAGTGCTTAGAATAGCTTCAAATCGCATTTGGAGACGTTTTAGACCATTTTGTGACTTTCGAAAAACTTGTTAACATAAAAACATCAAAGTGTACAGAATAGCTTCAAATCGCATTTGGAGACATTTTAGACCCTTTTGTGATTTTCGAAAAAACTTGTTAACATAAAAACACCAAAGTGCTTAGAATAGCTTCAAATCGCATTTGGAGACATTTTAGACCCTTTTGTGATTTTCGAAAAAACTTGTTAACATAAAAACACCAAAGTGCTTAGAATAGCTTCAAATCGCATTTGGAGACGTTTTAGACCATTTTGTGACTTTCGAAAAACTTGTTAACATAAAAACATCAAAGTGTACAGAATAGCTTCAAATCGCATTTGGAGACATTTTAGACCCTTTTGTGATTTTCGAAAAAACTTGGTTACACAAAAACACCAAAGTCCTTAAAATAGCTTCAAATCGCATTTGGAGACGTTTTAGACCATTTTGTGATTTTCGAAAAAACTTGTAAACATAAAAACACCAAAGTGCTTAGAAAAGCTTCAAATCGCATTTGGAGACATTTTAGACCATTTTGTGATATTCAAAAAAACTTGTTACCATAAAAACACCAAAGTGCTTAGAATTGCTTCAAATCGCATTTGGAGACGTTTTAGACCATTTTGTGATTTTCTAAAAAAGTTGTTAACATAAAAACATCAAAGTGCTTAAAATAACATTAGAAACCGTTTTAGACCATTTTGTGATTTTCTAAAAAAGTTGTTAACATAAAAACACCAAAGTGCTTAGAATAGCTTCAAATCGCATTTGGAGACGTTTTAGACCATTTTGTGATTTTCGAAAAAACTTGTTAACATAAAAACACCAAATTGCTTAGAATAGCTTCAAATCGCATTTGGAGACGTTTTAGACCATTTTGTGATTTTCGAAAAAACTTGTTAACATAAAAACATCAAAGTGTACAGAATAGCTTCAAATCGCATTTTGAGACATTTTAGACCATTTTGTGATTTTCGAAAAAACTTGTTAACATAAAAACACAAAAGTGCTTAGAATAGCTTAAAATCGCATTTGGAGACGTTTTATACCATTTTGTGATTTTCGAAAAAACTTGTTAACATAAAAACACCAAATTGCTAAGAATAGCTTGAAATCGCATTTGGAGACATTTTAGACCATTTTGTGATTTTCGACAAAATTCGTTAACATAAAAACATCAAAGTGCTTAAAATCACATTAGAAACCGTTTTAGAACATTTTAAGCATTTCGATAAAACTTTTCACACAAAAACATCAAAGAGCACAAAATAGCTTAATATCGTATTTAAAAACGTTTTTGACCATTTTGAGCATTTCGACAAAAATTATTCACAAAAAACAGCAAAGTGTACAGAATAGCTTCAAATCGCATTTGGAGACGTTTTAGACCATTTTGTGATTTTTGAAAAAACTTGTTAACATAAAAACACCAAATTGCTTAGAATAGCTTAAAATCGCATTTGGAGACGTTTTATACCATTTTGTGATTTTCGAAAAAACTTGTTAACATAAAAACACCAAAGTGCTTAGAATAGCTTCAAATCGCATTTGGAGACGTTTTAGACCATTTTGTGACTTTCGAAAAAACTTGTTAACATAAAAACATCAAAGTGTACAGAATAGCTTCAAATCGCATTTTGAGACATTTTAGACCCTTTTGTGATTATCGAAAAAACTTGGTTACACAAAAACACCAAAGTGCTTAAAATAGCTTCAAATCGCATTTGGAGACGTTTTAGACCATTTTGTGATTTTCGAAAAAACTTGTTAACATAAAAACACCAAAGTGCTTAGAATATCTTAAAATCGCATTTGGAGACGTTTTAGACCATTTTGTGATTTTCGAAATAACTCGTTACCATAAAAACACCAAAGTGCTTATAATTGCTTCAAATCGCATTTGGAGACGTTTTAGACCATTTTGTGATTTTCTAAAAAAATTGTTAACATAAAAACATCAAAGTGCTTAAAATCACATTAGAAACCGTTTTAGACCATTTTGAGCATTTCGATAAAACTTTTCACACAAAAACATCAAAGAGCACAAAATAGCTTAATATCGTATTTAAAAACGTTTTTGACCATTTTGAGCATTTCGACAAAAATTATTCACAAAAAACAGTAAAGTGTACAGAATAGCTTCAAATCGCATTTGGAGACGTTTTAGACCATTTTGTGATTTTCGAAAAAACTTGTTAACATAAAAACACCAAATTGCTTAGAATAGCTTAAAATCGCATTTGGAGACGTTTTACACCATTTTGTGATTTTCGAAAAAACTTGTTAACATAAAAACACAAAAGTGCTTACAATAGCTTCAAATCGCATTTGGAGACGTTTTACACCATTTTGTGATTTTCGAAAAAACTTGTTAACATAAAAACACCAAAGTGCTTAGAATAGCTTCAAATCGCATTTGGAGACGTTTTAGACTATTTTTGTGATTTTCGAAAAAACTTGTTAACATAAAAACACCAAAGTGCTTAGAATAGCTTAAAATCGCATTTGGAGATGTTTTAGACCATTTTGTGATTTTCGAAATAAATTACCATAAAAACACCAAAGTGCTTAGAATAGCTTCAAATCGCATTTGGAGACGTTTTAGACCATTTTGTGACTTTCGAAAAAACTTGTTAACATAAAAACATCAAAGTGCTAAGAATAGCTTCAAATCGCATTTTGAGACATTTTAGACCCTTTTGTGATTTTCGAAAAAACTTGGTTACACAAAAACACCAAAGTGCTTAAAATAGCTTCAAATCGCATTTGGAGACGTTTTAGACCATTTTGTAATTTTCGAAAAAACTCGTTAACATAAAAACATCAAAGTGCTTAAAATACCTTAAAATCGCATTTGGAGACGTTTTATACCATTTTGTGATTTTCGAAAAAACTTGTTAACATACAAACACCAAAGTGCTTAGAATAGCTTCAAATCGCATTTTGGAGACATTTTAGACCATTTTGTGATTTTCGAAAAAACCTGTTAACATAAAAAACACCAAAGTGCTTAGAATTGCTTCAAATCGCATTTGGAGACGTTTTAGACCATTTTGTAATTTTCTAAAAAAGTTGTTAACATAAAAACATCAAAGTGCTTAAAATCACATTAGAAACCGTTTTAGACCATTTTGAGCATTTCGAAAAAACTTTTCACACAAAAACATCAAAGAACACAAAATAGCTTAATATAGTAATTAAAAACGTTTTTGACCATTTTGAGCATTTTGACAAAAATTATTCACACAAAACAGCAAAGTGTACAGAATAGCTTCAAATCGCATTTGGAGACGTTTTAGACCATTTTGTGATTTTCGAAAAAAACTTGTAAACATAAAAACACCAAAGTGCTTAGAAAAGCTTCAAATCGCATTTGGAGACATTTTAGACCATTTTGTGATTTTCGAAAAAACTTGTTAACATAAAAACACAAAAGTGCTTAGAATAGCTTCAGATCGCATTTGGAGACGTTTTAGACCATTTTGTGATTTTCGAAAAAACTTGTTAACATAAAAACACCAAATTGCTTAGAATAGCTTCAAATCGCATTTGGAGACGTTTTACACCATTTTGTAATTTTCTAAAAAAGTTGTTAACATAAAAACATCAAAGTGCTTAAAATCACATTAGAAACCGTTTTAGACCATTTTGAGCATTTCGATAAAACTTTTCACACAAAAACATCAAAGAGCACAAAATAGCTTAATATAGTATTTAAAAACGTTTTTGACCATTTTGAGCATTTTGACAAAAATTATTCACACAAAACAGCAAAGTGCTTAAAATAGCTTCAAATCGCATTTGGAGCCGTTTTAGACCATTTTGTGATTTTCGAAAAAACTTGTAAACATAAAAACACCAAAGTGCTTAGAAAAGCTTCAAATCGCATTTGGAGACATTTTAGACCATTTTGTGATATTCAAAAAAACTCGTTACCATAAAAACACCAAAGTGCTTAGAATTGCTTCAAATCGCATTTGGAGACGTTTTAGACCATTTTGTGATTTTCTAAAAAAGTTGTTAACATAAAAACATCAAAGTGCTTAAAATCACATTAGAAACCGTTTTAGACCATTTTGTGATTTTCTAAAAAAGTTGTTAACATAAAAACACCAAAGTGCTTAGAATAGCTTCAAATCGCATTTGGAGACGTTTTAGACCATTTTGTGATTTTCGAAAAAACTTGTTAACATAAAAACACCAAATTGCTTAGAATAGCTTCAAATCGCATTTGGAGACGTTTTAGACCATTTTGTGATTTTCGAAAAAACTTGTTAACATAAAAACACCAAAGTGCTTAGAATAGCTTCAAATCGCATTTGGAGCCGTTTTAGACCATTTTGTGATTTTTGAAAAAAACTTGTAAACATAAAAACACCAAAGTGCTTAGAAAAGCTTCAAATCGCATTTGGAGACATTTTAGACCATTTTGTGATATTCAAAAAAACTCGTTACCATAAAAACACCAAAGTGCTTAGAATTGCTTCAAATCGCATTTGGAGACGTTTTAGACCATTTTGTGATTTTCTAAAGAAGTTGTTAACATAAAAACATCAAAGTGCTTAAAATCACATTAGAAACCGTTTTAGACCATTTTGTGATTTTCTAAAAAAGTTGTTAACATAAAAACACCAAAGTGCTAAGAATAGCTTGAAATCGCATTTGGAAACGTTTTAGACCATTTTGTGATTTTCGGAAAAACTCCTAAACATAAAAACACCAAAGTAAGCTTAGAAAAGCTTCAAATCGCATTTGGAGACGTTTTAGACCATTTTGTGATTTTCGAAAAAACTTGTTAACATAAAAACACCAAATTGCTTAGAAGAGCTTAAAATCGCATTTGGAGACGTTTTAGACCATTTTGTGATTTTCGAAAAAACTTGTTACATAAAAACACCAAAGTGCTAAGAATAGCTTGAAATCGCATTTGGAGACATTTTAGACCATTTTGTGATTTTCGAAAAAAATCGTTAACATAAAAACATCAAAGTGCTTAAAATCACATTAGAAACCGTTTTAGAACATTTTGAGCATTTCGATAAAACTTTTCACACAAAAACATCAAAGAGCACAAAATAGCTTAATATCGTATTTAAAAACGTTTTTGACCATTTTGAGCATTTCGACAAAAATTATTCACAAAAAACAGTAAAGTGTACAGAATAGCTTCAAATCGCATTTGGAGACGTTTTAGAGCATTTTGTGATTTTCGAAAAAACTTGTTAACATAAAAACACCAAAGTGCTTAGAATAGCTTCAAATCGCATTTGGAGACGTTTTAGACCATTTTGTGACTTTCGAAAAACTTGTTAACATAAAAACATCAAAGTGTACAGAATAGCTTCAAATCGCATTTTGAGACATTTTAGACCCTTTTGTGATTTTCGAAAAAACTTGGTTACACAAAAACACCAAAGTGCTTAAAATAGCGTCAAATCGCATTTGGAGCCGTTTTAGACCATTTTGTGATTTTCGAAAAAACTTGTAAACATAAAAACACCAAAGTGCTTAGAAAAGCTTCAAATCGCATTTGGAGACATTTTAGACCATTTTGTGATATTCAAAAAAACTCGTTACCATAAAAACACCAAAGTGCTTAGAATTGCTTCAAATCGCATTTGGAGACGTTTTAGACCATTTTGTGATTTTCTAAAAAAGTTGTTAACATAAAAACATCAAAGTGCTTAAAATCACATTAGAAACCGTTTTAGACCATTTTGTGATTTTCTAAAAAAGTTGTTAACATAAAAACACCAAAGTGCTTAGAATAGTTTCAAATCGCATTTGGAGACGTTTTAGAGCATTTTGTGATTTTCGAAAAAACTTGTTAACATAAAAACACCAAAGTGCTTAGAATAGCTTCAAATCGCATTTGGAGACGTTTTAGACCATTTTGTGACTTTCGAAAAACTTGTTAACATAAAAACATCAAAGTGTACAGAATAGCTTCAAATCGCATTTTGAGACATTTTAGACCCTTTTGTGATTTTCGAAAAAACTTGGTTACACAAAAACACCAAAGTGCTTAAAATAGCGTCAAATCGCATTTGGAGCCGTTTTAGACCATTTTGTGATTTTCGAAAAAACTTGTAAACATAAAAACACCAAAGTGCTTAGAAAAGCTTCAAATCGCATTTGGAGACATTTTAGACCATTTTGTGATATTCAAAAAAACTCGTTACCATAAAAACACCAAAGTGCTTAGAATTGCTTCAAATCGCATTTGGAGACGTTTTAGACCATTTTGTGATTTTCTAAAAAAGTTGTTAACATAAAAACATCAAAGTGCTTAAAATCACATTAGAAACCGTTTTAGACCATTTTGTGATTTTCTAAAAAAGTTGTTAACATAAAAACACCAAAGTGCTTAGAATAGCTTCAAATCGCATTTGGAGACGTTTTAGACCATTTTGTGATTTTCGAAAAAACTTGTAAACATAAAAACACCAAAGTGCTTAGAAAAGCTTCAAATCGCATTTGGAGACATTTTAGACCATTTTGTGATTTTCGAAAAAACTTGTTAACATAAAAACACCAAAGTGCTTAGAATAGCTTAAAATCGCATTTGGAGATGTTTTAGACAATTTTGTGATTTTCGAAATAAATTACCATAAAAACACCAAAGTGCTTAGAATAGCTTCAAATCGCATTTGGAGACGTTTTAGACCATTTTGTGATTTTCGAAAAAACTTGTTAACATAAAAACACCAAATTGCTTAGAATAGCTTCAAATCGCATTTGGAGACGTTTTAGACCATTTTGTGATTTTCGAAAAAACTAGTTAACATAAAACACCAAAGTGCTCAGAATAGCTTGAAATCGCATTTGGAGACATTTTAGACCATTTTGTGATTTTCGAAAAAATTCGTTAACATAAAAACATCAAAGTGCTTAAAATCACATTAGAAACCGTTTTAGAACATTTTAAGCATTTCGATAAAACTTTTCACACAAAAACATCAAAGAGCACAAAATAGCTTAATATCGTATTTGAAAACGTTTTTGACCATTTTGAGCATTTCGACAAAAATTATTCACAAAAAACAGTAAAGTGTACAGAATAGCTTCAAATCGCATTTGGAGACGTTTTAGACCATTTTGTGATTTTCGAAAAAACTTGTTAACATAAAAACACCAAATTGCTTAGAATAGCTTAAAATCGCATTTGGAGCCGTTTTAGACCATTTTGTGATTTTCGAAAAAACTTGTAAACATAAAAACACCAAAGTGCTTAGAAAAGCTTCAAATCGCATTTGGAGACATTTTAGACCATTTTGTGATATTCAAAAAAACTCGTTACCATAAAAACACCAAAGTGCTTAGAATTGCTTCAAATCGCATTTGGAGACGTTTTAGACCATTTTGTGATTTTCTAAAAAAAATGTTAACATAAAAACATCAAAGTGCTTAAAATCACATTAGAAACCGTTTTAGACCATTTTGTGATTTTTTCTAAAAAAGTTGTTAACATAAAAACACCAAAGTGCTTAGAATAGCTTCAAATCGCATTTGGAGACGTTTTAGACCATTTTGTGATTTTCGAAAAAACTTGTAAACATAAAAACACCAAAGTGCTTAGAAAAGCTTCAAATCGCATTTGGAAACATTTTAGACCATTTTGTGATTTTCGAAAAAACTTGTTAACATAAAAACACCAAAGTGCTTAGAATAGCTTAAAATCGCATTTGGAGATGTTTTAGACAATTTTGTGATTTTCGAAATAAATTACCATAAAAACACCAAAGTGCTTAGAATAGCTTCAAATCGCATTTGGAGACGTTTTAGACCATTTTGTGATTTTCGAAAAAACTTGTTAACATAAAAACACCAAATTGCTTAGAATAGCTTCAAATCGCATTTGGAGACGTTTTAGACCATTTTGTGATTTTCGAAAAAACTAGTTAACATAAAACACCAAAGTGCTCAGAATAGCTTGAAATCGCATTTGGAGACATTTTAGACCATTTTGTGATTTTCGAAAAAATTCGTTAACATAAAAACATCAAAGTGCTTAAAATCACATTAGAAACCGTTTTAGAACATTTTAAGCATTTCGATAAAACTTTTCACACAAAAACATCAAAGAGCACAAAATAGCTTAATATCGTATTTGAAAACGTTTTTGACCATTTTGAGCATTTCGACAAAAATTATTCACAAAAAACAGTAAAGTGTACAGAATAGCTTCAAATCGCATTTGGAGACGTTTTAGACCATTTTGTGATTTTCGAAAAAACTTGTTAACATAAAAACACCAAATTGCTTAGAATAGCTTAAAATCGCATTTGGAGACGTTTTACACCATTTTGTGATTTTCGAAAAAACTTGTTAACATAAAAACACCAAAGTGCTTACAATAGCTTCAAATCGCATTTGGAGACGTTTTACACCATTTTGTGATTTTCGAAAAAACTTGTTAACATAAAAAACACCAAAGTGCTTAGAATAGCTTCAAATCGCATTTGGAGACGTTTTAGACTATTTTTGTGATTTTCGAAAAAACTTGTTAACATAAAAACACCAAAGTGCTTAGAATAGCTTAAAATCGCATTTGGAGATGTTTTAGACAATTTTGTGATTTTCGAAATAAATTACCATAAAAACACCAAAGTGCTTAGAATAGCTTCAAATCGCATTTGGAGACGTTTTAGACCATTTTGTGACTTTCGAAAAAACTTGTTAACATAAAAACATCAAAGTGTACAGAATAGCTTCAAATCGCATTTGGAGACGTTTTAGACCATTTTGTGATTTTCGAAAAAACTTGTTAACATAAAAACACCAAAGTGCTTAAAATAGCTTCAAATCGCATTTGGAGACGTTTTAGACCATTTTGTGATTTTCGAAAAAACTTGTTAACATAAAAACACCAAAGTGCTTAGAATTGCTTCAAATCGCATTTGGATACGTCTTAGACCATTTTGTGACTTTCGAAAAAACTTGTTAACATAAAAACATCAAAGTGTCCAGAATAGCTTCAAATCGCATTTTGAGACATTTAGACCCTTTTGTGATTTTCGAAAAAACTTGGTTACACAAAAACACCAAAGTGCTTAAAATAGCTTCAAATCGCATTTGGAGACGTTTTAGACCATTTTGTGACTTTCGAAAAACTTGTTAACATAAAAACATCAAAGTGTACAGAATAGCTTCAAATCGCATTTTGAGACATTTTAGACCATTTTGTAATTTTCGAAAAAACTTGTTAACATAAAAACACAAAAGTGCTTAGAATATCTTAAAATCGCATTTGGAGACGTTTTATACCATTTTGTGATTTTCGAAAAAACTTGTTAACATAAAAACACCAAAGTGCTTAGAATAGCTTCAAATCGCATTTGGAGACGTTTTAGACCATTTTGTGATTTTCGAAAAAACTTGTTAACATAAAAACACCAAAGTGATTAGAATAGCTTCAAATCGCATTTGGAGACGTTTTAGACCATTTTGTGATTTTCGAAAAAACTCGTTAACATAAAAACATCAAAGTGCTTAAAATACCTTCAAATCGCATTTGGAGACGTTTTATACCATTTTGTGATTTTCGAAAAAACTTGTTAACATAAAAACACCAAAGTGCTTAGAATAGCTTCAAATCGCATTTGGAGACGTTTTAGACCATTTTGTGATTTTCGAAAAAACTTGTTAACATAAAAACACCAAATTGCTTAGAATAGCTTCAAATCGCATTTTGAGACATTTTAGACCCTTTTGTGATTTTCGAAAAAAATTGGTTACACAAAAACACCAAAGTGCTTAAAATAGCTTCAAATCGTATTTGGAGACGTTTTAGACCAATTTGTGATTTTCGAAAAAACTTGTTAACATAAAAACACCAAAGTGTTTAGAATAGCTTCAAATCACATTTGGAGACGTTTTAGACCATTTTGTGATTTTCGAAAAAACTTGTTAACATAAAAACACCAAAGTGCTTAAAATCACATTAGAAACCGTTTTAGACCATTTTGAGCATTTCGATAAAACTTTTCACACAAAAACATCAAAGAGCACAAAATAGCTTAATATCGTATTTAAAACGTTTTTGACAATTTTGAGCATTTCGACAAAAATTATTCACACAAAACAGCAAAGTGTACAGAATAGCTTCAAATCGAATTTGGAGACGTTTTAGACCATTTTGTGATTTTCGAAAAAACTTGGTTACACAAAAACACAAAAGTGCTTAAAATAGCTTCAAATCGCATTTGGGGACGTTTTAGACCATTTTGTGATTTTCGAAAAAACTTGTTAACATAAAAACACCAAAGTGCTTAGAATATCTTAAAATCGCATTTGGAGACGTTTTAGACCATTTTGTGATTTTCGAAATAACTCGTTACCATAAAAACACCAAAGTGCTTATAATTGCTTCAAATCGCATTTGGAGACGTTTTAGACCATTTTGTGATTTTCTAAAAAAGTTGTTAACATAAAAACATCAAAGTGCTTACAATCACATTAGAAACCGTTTTAAGCATTTCGATAAAACTTTTCACACAAAAACATCAAAGAGCACAAAATAGCTTAATATAGTATTTACAAACGTTTTTGACCATTTTGAGCATTTTGACAAAAATTATTCACACTAAACAGCAAAGTGTACAGAATAGCTTCAAATCGCATTTGGAGACGTTTTAGACCATTTTGTGATTTTCGAAAAAACTTGTTAACATAAAAACATCAAAGTGTACAGAATAGCTTCAAATCGCTTTTTGAGACATTATAGACCCTTTTGTGATTTTCGAAAAAACTTGGTTCCACAAAAACACCAAAGTGCTTAAAATAGCTTCAAATCGCATTTGGAGACGTTTTAGACCATTTTGTGACTTTCGAAAAACTTGTTAACATAAAAACATCAAAGTGTACAGAATAGCTTCAAATCGCATTTTGAGACATTTTAGACCATTTTGTGATTTTCGAAAAAACTTGTTAACATAAAAACACAAAAGTGCTTAGAATAGCTTAAAATCGCATTTGGAGACGTTTTATACCATTTTGTGATTTTCGAAAAAACTTGTTAACATAAAAACACCAAAGTGCTTAGAATAGTTTCAAATCGCATTTGGAGACGTTTTAGACCATTTTGTGATTTTCGAAAAAACTCGTTAACATAAAAACATCAAAGTGCTTAAAATACCTTAAAATCGCATTTGGAGACGTTTTATACCATTTTGTGATTTTCGAAAAAACTTGTTAACATAAAAACACCAAAGTGCTTAGAATAGCTTCAAATCGCATTTTGGAGACGTTTTAGACCATTTTGTGATTTTCGAAAAAATTGTTAACATAAAAAACACCAAAGTGCTTAGAATTGCTTCAAATCGCATTTGGAGACGTTTTAGACCATTTTGTAATTTTCTAAAAAAGTTGTTAACATAAAAACACCAAAGTGCTAAGAATAGCTTCAAATCGCATTTGGAGACGTTTTAGACCATTTTGTGACTATAGAAAAAACTTGTTAACATAAAAACATCAAAGTGCTAAGAATAGCTTCAAATCGCATTTTGAGACATTTTAGACCCTTTTGTGATTTTCGAAAAAACTTGGTTACACAAAAACACCAAAGTGCTTAAAATAGCTTCAAATCGCATTTGGAGACGTTTTAGACCATTTTGTAATTTTCGAAAAAACTCGTTAACATAAAAACATCAAAGTGCTTAAAATACCTTAAAATCGCATTTGGAGACGTTTTATACCATTTTGTGATTTTCGAAAAAACTTGTTAACATAAAAACACCAAAGTGCTTCGAATAGCTTCAAATCGCATTTTGGAGACGTTTTAGACCATTTTGTGATTTTCGAAAAAACCTGTTAACATAAAAAACACCAAAGTGCTTAGAATTGCTTCAAATCGCATTTGGAGACGTTTTAGACCATTTTGTAATTTTCTAAAAAAGTTGTTAACATAAAAACATCAAAGTGCTTAAAATCACATTAGAAACCGTTTTAGACCATTTTGAGCATTTCGAAAAAACTTTTCACACAAAAACATCAAAGAACACAAAATAGCTTAATATAGTATTTAAAAACGTTTTTGACCATTTTGAGAATTTTGACAAAAATTATTCACACAAAACAGCAAAGTGTACAGAATAGCTTCAAATCGCATTTGGAGACGTTTTAGACCATTTTGTGATTTTCGAAAAAAACTTGTAAACATAAAAACACCAAAGTGCTTAGAAAAGCTTCAAATCGCATTTGGAGACATTTTAGACCATTTTGTGATTTTCGAAAAAACTTGTTAACATAAAAACACAAAAGTGCTTAGAATAGCTTCAGATCGCATTTGGAGACGTTTTAGACCATTTTGTGATTTTCGAAAAAACTTGTTAACATAAAAACACCAAATTGCTTAGAATAGCTTCAAATCGCATTTGGAGACGTTTTACACCATTTTGTAATTTTAATTTTCTAAAAAAGTTGTTAACATAAAAACATCAAAGTGCTTAAAATCACATTAGAAACCGTTTTAGACCATTTTGAGCATTTCGATAAAACTTTTCACACAAAAACATCAAAGAGCACAAAATAGCTTAATATAGTATTAAAAACGTTTTTGACCATTTTGAGCATTTTGACAAAAATTATTCACAGAAAACAGCAAAGTGCTTAAAATAGCTTCAAATCGCATTTGGAGCCGTTTTAGACCATTTTGTGATTTTCGAAAAAACTTGTAAACATAAAAACACCAAAGTGCTTAGAAAAGCTTCAAATCGCATTTGGAGACATTTTAGACCATTTTGTGATATTCAAAAAAACTCGTTACCATAAAAACACCAAAGTGCTTAGAATTGCTTCAAATCGCATTTGGAGACGTTTTAGACCATTTTGTGATTTTCTAAAAAAGTTGTTAACATAAAAACATCAAAGTGCTTAAAATCACATTAGAAACCGTTTTAGACCATTTTGTGATTTTCTAAAAAAGTTGTTAACATAAAAACACCAAAGTGCTTAGAATAGCTTCAAATCGCATTTGGAGACGTTTTAGACAATTTTGTGATTTTCGAAAAAAGTTGTTAACATAAAAACACCAAATTGCTTAGAATAGCTTCAAATCGCATTTGGAGACGTTTTAGACCATTTTGTGATTTTCGAAAAAACTTTTTAACATAAAAACACCAAAGTGCTAAGAATAGCTTGAAATCGCATTTGGAGACATTTTAGACCATTTTGTGATTTTCTAAAAAAGTTGTTAACATAAAAACATCAAAGTGCTTAAAATCACATTAGAAACCGTTTTAGACCATTTTGAGCATTTCGATAAAACTTTTCACACAAAAACATCAAAGAGCACAAAATAGCTTAATATCGTATTTAAAAACGTTTTTGACCATTTTGAGCATTTCGACAAAAATTATTCACAAAAAACAGTAAAGTGTACAGAATAGCTTCAAATCGCATTTGGAGACGTTTTAGACCATTTTGTGATTTTCGAAAAAACTTGTTAACATAAAAACACCAAAGTGCTTAGAATTGCTTCAAATCGCATTTGGATACGTTTTAGACCATTTTGTGACTTTCGAAAAAACTTGTTAACATAAAAACATCAAAGTGTACAGAATAGCTTCAAATCGCATTTTGAGACATTTAGACCCTTTTGTGATTTTCGAAAAAACTTGGTTACACAAAAACACCAAAGTGCTTAAAATAGCTTCAAATCGCATTTGGAGACGTTTTAGACCATTTTGTGACTTTCGAAAAACTTGTTAACATAAAAACATCAAAGTGTACAGAATAGCTTCAAATCGCATTTTGAGACATTTTAGACCATTTTGTGATTTTCGAAAAAACTTGTTAACATAAAAACACAAAAGTGCTTAGAATAGCTTAAAATCGCATTTGGAGACGTTTTATACCATTTTGTGATTTTCGAAAAAACTTGTTAACATAAAAACACCAAAGTGCTTAGAATAGTTTCAAATCGCATTTGGAGACGTTTTAGACCATTTTGTGATTTTCGAAAAAACTCGTTAACATAAAAACATCAAAGTGCTTAAAATACCTTAAAATCGCATTTGGAGACGTTTTATACCATTTTGTGATTTTCGAAAAAACTTGTTAACATAAAAACACCAAAGTGCTTAGAATAGCTTCAAATCGCATTTTGGAGACGTTTTAGACCATTTTGTGATTTTCGAAAAAATTGTTAACATAAAAAACACCAAAGTGCTTAGAATTGCTTCAAATCGCATTTGGAGACGTTTTAGACCATTTTGTAATTTTCTAAAAAAGTTGTTAACATAAAAACACCAAAGTGCTAAGAATAGCTTGAAATCGCATTTGGAGACATTTTAGACCATTTTGTGATTTTCGAAAAAACTCGTTAACATAAAAACATCAAAGTGCTTAAAATCACATTAGAAACCGTTTTAGACCATTTTGAGCATTTCGATAAAACTTTTCACACAAAAACATCAAAGAGCACAAAATAGCTTAATATCGTATTTAAAAACGTTTTTGACCATTTTGAGCATTTCGACAAAAATTATTCTCACAAAACAGCAAAGTGTACAGAATAGCTTCAAATCGCATTTGGAGACGTTTTAGACCATTTTGTGATTTTCGAAAAAACTTGTTAACATAAAAACACCAAATTGCTTAGAATAGCTTAAAATCGCATTTGGAGACGTTTTACACCATTTTGTGATTTTCGAAAAAACTTGTTAACATAAAAACACCAAAGTGCTTAGAATAGCTTCAAATCACATTTGGAGACGTTTTACACCATTTTGTGATTTTCGATAAAACTTGTTAACATAAAAACACCAAAGTGCTTAGAAAAGCTTCAAATCGCATTTGGAGACTTTTTAGACCATTTTGTGACTTTCGAAAAAACTTGTTAACATAAAAACACCAAAGTGCTTAAAATCACATTAGAAACCGTTTTAGACCATTTTGAGCATTTCGATAAAACTTTTCACACAAAAACATCAAAGAGCACAAAATAGCTTAATATCGTATTTAAAAACGTTTTTGACCATTTTGAGCATTTCAACAAAAATTATTCACACAAAACAGCAAAGTGTACAGAATAGATTCAAATCGCATTTGGAGACGTTTTAGACCATTTTGTGATTTTCGAAAAAACTTGTTAACATAAAAACACCAAAGTGCTTAGAATAGCTTCAAATCGCATTTTGGAGACGTTTTAGACCATTTTGTGATTTTCGAAAAAACTTGTAAACATAAAAACACCAAAGTGCTTAAAATCACATTAGAAACCGTTTTAGACCATTTTGTGATTTTCTAAAAAAGTTGTTAACATAAAAACACCAAAGTGCTTAGAATAGCTTCAAATCGCATTTGGAGACGTTTTAGACCATTTTGTGATTTTCGAAAAAACTTGTTAACATAAAAACACCAAATTGCTTAGAATAGCTTCAAATCGCATTTGGAGACGTTTTAGACCATTTTGTGATTTTCGAAAAAACTTGTTAACATAAAAACACCAAAGTGCTAAGAATAGCTTGAAATCGCATTTGGAGACATTTTAGACCATTTTTGTGATTTTCTAAAAAAGTTGTTAACATAAAAACATCAAAGTGCTTAAAATCACATTAGAAACCGTTTTAGACCATTTTGAGCATTTCGATAAAACTTTTCACACAAAAACATCAAAGAGCACAAAATAGCTTAATATCGTATTTAAAAACGTTTTTGACCATTTTGAGCATTTCGACAAAAATTATTCACAAAAAACAGTAAAGTGTACAGAATAGCTTCAAATCGCATTTGGAGACGTTTTAGACCATTTTGTGATTTTCGAAAAAACTTGTTAACATAAAAACACCAAAGTGCTTAAAATAGCTTCAAATCGCATTTGGAGACGTTTTAGACCATTTTGTGATTTTCGAAAAAACTTGTTAACATAAAAACACCAAAGTGCTTAGAATTGCTTCAAATCGCATTTGGATACGTTTTAGACCATTTTGTGACTTTCGAAAAAACTTGTTAACATAAAAACATCAAAGTGTACAGAATAGCTTCAAATCGCATTTTGAGACATTTAGATCCTTTTGTGATTTTCGAAAAAACTTGGTTACACAAAAACACCAAAGTGCTTAAAATAGCTTCAAATCGCATTTGGAGACGTTTTAGACCATTTTGTGACTTTCGAAAAACTTGTTAACATAAAAACATCAAAGTCTACAGAATAGCTTCAAATCGCATTTTGAGACATTTTAGACCATTTTGTAATTTTCGAAAAAACTTGTTAACATAAAAACACAAAAGTGCTTAGAATATCTTAAAATCGCATTTGGAGACGTTTTATACCATTTTGTGATTTTCGAAAAAACTCGTTAACATAAAAACATCAAAGTGCTTAAAATACCTTAAAATCGCATTTGGAGACGTTTTATACCATTTTGTGATTTTCGAAAAAACTTGTTAACATAAAAACACCAAAGTGCTTAGAATAGCTTCAAATCGCATTTGGAGACGTTTTAGACCATTTTGTGATTTTCGAAAAAACTTGTTAACATAAAAACACCAAATTGCTTAGAATAGCTTCAAATCGCATTTGGAGACGTTTTACACCATTTTGTAATTTTCTAAAAAAGTTGTTAACATAAAAACATCAAAGTGCTTAAAATCACATTAGAAAACGTTTTAGACTATTTTGAGCATTTCGATAAAACTTTTCACACAAAAACAACAAAGAGCACAAAATAGCTTAATATAGTATTTAAAAACGTTTTTGACCATTTTGAGCATTTTGACAAAAATTATTCACACAAAACAGCAAAGTGTACAGAATAGCTTCAAATCGCATTTGGAGACGTTTTAGAACATTTTGTGATTTTCGAAATAACTCGTTACCATAAAAACACCAAAGTGCTTAGAAAAGCTTCAAATCGCATTTGGAGACATTTTAGACCATTTTGTGATATTCAAAAAAACTCGTTACCATAAAAACACCAAAGTGCTTAGAATTGCTTCAAATCGCATTTGGAGACGTTTTAGACCATTTTGTGATTTTCTAAAAAAGTTGTTAACATAAAAACATCAAAGTGCTTAAAATCACATTAGAAACCGTTTTAGACCATTTTGAGCATTTCGATAAAACTTACCACACAAAAACATCAAAGAGCACAAAATAGCTTAATATCGTATTTAAAAACGTTTTTGACCATTTTGAGCATTTCGACAAAAATTATTCACACAAAACAGCAAACTGTACAGAATAGCTTCAAATCGCATTTGGAGACGTTTTAGACCATTTTGTGATTTTCGAAAAAACTTGTTAACATAAAAACACCAAATTGCTTAGAATAGCTTAAAATCGCATTTGGAGACGTTTTACACCATTTTGTGATTTTCGAAAAAACTTGTTAACATAAAAACACCAAAGTGCTTAGAATAGCTTCAAATCGCATTTGGAGACGTTTTACACCATTTTGTGATTTTCGAAAAAACTTGTTAACATAAAAACACCAAAGTGCTTAGAATAGCTTCTAATCGCATTTGGATACGTTTTAGACCATTTTGTGACTTTCGAAAAAACTTGTTAACATAAAAACATCAAAGTGTACAGAATAGCTTCAAATCGCATTTTGAGACATTTTAGACCCTTTTGTGATTTTCGAAAAAACTTGGTTACACAAAAATACCAAAGTGCTTAAAATAGCTTCAAATCGCATTTGGAGACGTTTTAGACCAATTTGTGATTTTCGAAAAAACTTTTTAACATAAAAACACCAAAGTGTTTAGAATAGCTTCAAATCACATTTGGAGACGTTTTAGCCCATTTTGTGATTTTCGAAAAAACTTGTTAACATAAAAACACCAAAGTGCTTAAAATCACATTAGAAACCGTTTTAGACCATTTTGAGCATTTCGATAAAACTTTTCACACAAAAACATCAAAGAGCACAAAATAGCTTAATATCGTATTTAAAAACGTTTTTGACCATTTTGAGCATTTCAACAAAAATTATTCACACAAAACAGCAAAGTGTACAGAACAGCTTCAAATCGCATTTGGAGACGTTTTAGACCATTTTGTGATTTTCGAAAAAACTTGTTAACATAAAAACACCAAAGTGCTTAGAATAGCTTAAAATCGCATTTTGTGACATTTTCGACCATTTTGTGATTTTCGAAATAAATTACCATAAAAACAGCAAAGTGTACAGAATAGCTTCAAATCGCATTTGGAGACATTTTAGACCCTTTTGTGATTTTCGAAAAAACTTGGTTACACAAAAACACCAAAGTGCTTAAAATAGTTTCAAATCGCATTTGGAGACGTTTTAGACCATTTTGTGATTTTCGAAAAAACTCGTTAACATAAAAACATCAAAGTGCTTAAAATACCTTAAAATCGCATTTGGAGACGTTTTAGACCATTTTGTGATTTTCGAAAAAACTTGTAAACATAAAAACACCAAAGTGCTTAGAAAAGCTTCAAATCGCATTTGGAGACATTTTAGACCATTTTGTGATTTTCGAAAAAAACTTGTTAACATAAAAACACCAAAGTGCTTAGAATAGCTTCAAATCGCATTTGGAGACGTTTTACACCATTTTGTAATTTTCTAAAAAAGTTGTTAACATAAAAACATCAAAGTGCTTAAAATCACATTAGAAAACGTTTTAGACTATTTTGAGCATTTCGATAAAACTTTTCACACAAAAACAACAAAGAGCACAAAATAGCTTAATATAGTATTTAAAAACGTTTTTGACCATTTTGAGCATTTTGACAAAAATTATTCACACAAAACAGCAAAGTGTACAGAATAGCTTCAAATCGCATTTGGAGACGTTTTAGAACATTTTGTGATTTTCGAAATAACTCGTTACCATAAAAACACCAAAGTGCTTAGAAAAGCTTCAAATCGCATTTGGAGACATTTTAGACCATTTTGTGATATTCAAAAAAACTCGTTACCATAAAAACACCAAAGTGCTTAGAATTGCTTCAAATCGCATTTGGAGACGTTTTAGACCATTTTGTGATTTTCTAAAAAAGTTGTTAACATAAAAACATCAAAGTGCTTAAAATCACATTAGAAACCGTTTTAGACCATTTTGAGCATTTCGATAAAACTTACCACACAAAAACATCAAAGAGCACAAAATAGCTTAATATCGTATTTAAAAACGTTTTTGACCATTTTGAGCATTTCGACAAAAATTATTCACACAAAACAGCAAACTGTACAGAATAGCTTCAAATCGCATTTGGAGACGTTTTAGACCATTTTGTGATTTTCGAAAAAACTTGTTAACATAAAAACACCAAATTGCTTAGAATAGCTTAAAATCGCATTTGGAGACGTTTTACACCATTTTGTGATTTTCGAAAAAACTTGTTAACATAAAAACACCAAAGTGCTTAGAATAGCTTCAAATCGCATTTGGAGACGTTTTACACCATTTTGTGATTTTCGAAAAAACTTGTTAACATAAAAACACCAAAGTGCTTAGAATAGCTTCTAATCGCATTTGGATACGTTTTAGACCATTTTGTGACTTTCGAAAAAACTTGTTAACATAAAAACATCAAAGTGTACAGAATAGCTTCAAATCGCATTTTGAGACATTTTAGACCCTTTTGTGATTTTCGAAAAAACTTGGTTACACAAAAATACCAAAGTGCTTAAAATAGCTTCAAATCGCATTTGGAGACGTTTTAGACCAATTTGTGATTTTCGAAAAAACTTTTTAACATAAAAACACCAAAGTGTTTAGAATAGCTTCAAATCACATTTGGAGACGTTTTAGCCCATTTTGTGATTTTCGAAAAAACTTGTTAACATAAAAACACCAAAGTGCTTAAAATCACATTAGAAACCGTTTTAGACCATTTTGAGCATTTCGATAAAACTTTTCACACAAAAACATCAAAGAGCACAAAATAGCTTAATATCGTATTTAAAAACGTTTTTGACCATTTTGAGCATTTCAACAAAAATTATTCACACAAAACAGCAAAGTGTACAGAACAGCTTCAAATCGCATTTGGAGACGTTTTAGACCATTTTGTGATTTTCGAAAAAACTTGTTAACATAAAAACACCAAAGTGCTTAGAATAGCTTAAAATCGCATTTTGTGACATTTTCGACCATTTTGTGATTTTCGAAATAAATTACCATAAAAACAGCAAAGTGTACAGAATAGCTTCAAATCGCATTTGGAGACATTTTAGACCCTTTTGTGATTTTCGAAAAAACTTGGTTACACAAAAACACCAAAGTGCTTAAAATAGTTTCAAATCGCATTTGGAGACGTTTTAGACCATTTTGTGATTTTCGAAAAAACTCGTTAACATAAAAACATCAAAGTGCTTAAAATACCTTAAAATCGCATTTGGAGACGTTTTAGACCATTTTGTGATTTTCGAAAAAACTTGTAAACATAAAAACACCAAAGTGCTTAGAAAAGCTTCAAATCGCATTTGGAGACATTTTAGACCATTTTGTGATTTTCGAAAAAAACTTGTTAACATAAAAACACCAAAGTGCTTAGAATAGCTTCAAATCGCATTTGGAGACGTTTTAGACCATTTTGTGACTTTCGAAAAAATTCGCTAACATAAAAACATCAAAGTGTTTAAAATCACATTAGAAACCGTTTTAGACCATTTTGAGCATTTCGATAAAACTTTTCACACAAAAACATCAAAGAGCACAAAATAGCTTAATATTGTATTTAAAAACGTTTTTGACCATTTTGAGCATTTTGACAAAAATTATTCACACTAAACAGCAAAGTGTACAGAATAGCTTCAAATCGCATTTGGAGACGTTTTAGACCATTTTGTGATTTTCGAAAAAACTTGTTAACATAAAAACATCAAAGTGTACAGAATAGCTTCAAATCGCTTTTTGAGACATTATAGACCCTTTTGTGAATTTCGAAAAAACTTGGTTCCACAAAAACACCAAAGTGCTTAAAATAGCTTCAAATCGCATTTGGAGACGTTTTAGACCATTTTGTGATTTTCGAAAAAACTTGTTAACATAAAAACACCAAAGTGCTTAGAATAGCTTCAAATCGCATTTGGAGACGTTTTACACCATTTTGTGATTTTCGAAAAAACTTGTTAACATAAAAACACCAAAGTGCTTAGAATAGCTTCAAATCGCATTTGGAGACGTTTTAGACCATTTTGTGACTTTCGTAAAAACTTGTTAACATAAAAACATCAAAGTGTACAGAATAGCTTCAAATCGCATTTTGAGACATTTCAGACCCTTTTGTGATTTTCGAAAAAACTTGGTTACACAAAAACACCAAATTGCTTAGAATAGCTTCAAATCGCATTTGGAGACGTTTTAGACCCTTTTGTGATTTTCGAAAAAACTTGTTAACATAAAAACACCAAAGTGCTTAGAATAGCTTCAAATCGCATTTGGAGACGTTTTAGACCATTTTGTGATTTTCGAAAAAACTTGTTAACATAAAAACACCAAAGTGCTTAGAATAGCTTCAAATCGCATTTGGAGACGTTTTAGACCATTTTGTGATTTTCGAAAAAACTTGTAAACATAAAAACACCAAAGTGCTTAGAAAAGCTTCAAATCGCATTTGGAGACATTTTAGACTATTTTGTGATTTTCGAAAAAACTTGTTAACATAAAAACACCAAAGTGCTAAGAATAGCTTGAAATCGCATTTGGAGACATTTTAGACCATTTTGTGATTTTCGAAAAAACTCGTTAACATAAAAACATCAAAGTGCTTAAAATCACATTAGAAACCGTTTTAGACCATTTTGTGATTTTCTAAAAAAGTTGTTAACATAAAAACATCAAAGTGCTTAAAATCACATTAGAAACCGTTTTAGACCATTTTGTGATTTTCTAAAAAAGTTGTTAACATAAAAACACCAAAGTGCTTAGAATAGCTTCAAATCGAATTTGGAGACGTTTTAGACCATTTTGTGATTTTCGAAAAAAACTCCTAAACATAAAAACACCAAAGTAAGCTTAGAAAAGCTTCAAATCGCATTTGGAGACGTTTTAGACCATTTTGTGATTCTCGAAAAAACTTGTTAACATAAAAACACCAAATTGCTTAGAATAGCTTAAAATCGCATTTGGAGACGTTTTAGACCATTTTGTGATTTTCGAAAAAACTTGTTAACATAAAAACACCAAAGTGCTAAGAATAGCTTGAAATCGCATTTGGAGACATTTTAGACCATTTTGTGATTTTCGAAAAAATTCGTTAACATAAAAACATCAAAGTGCTTAAAATCACATTAGAAACCGTTTTAGAACATTTTGAGCAGTTCGATAAAACTTTTCACACAAAAACATCAAAGAGCACAAAATAGCTTAATATCGTTTTTAAAAACGTTTTTGACCATTTTGAGCATTTCGACAAAAATTATTCACACAAAACAGCAAAGTGTACAGAATAGCTTCAAATCGCATTTGGAGACGTTTTAGACCATTTGGTGATTTTCGAAAAAACTTGTTAACATAAAAACACCAAAGTGCTTAGAATAGCTTCAAATCGCATTTGGAGCCGTTTTAGACCATTTTGTGATTTTCGAAAAAAACTTGTAAACATAAAAACACCAAAGTGCTTAGAAAAGCTTCAAATCGCATTTGGAGATATTTTAGACCATTTTGTGATATTCAAAAAAACTCGTTACCATAAAAACACCAAAGTGCTTAGAATTGCTTCAAATCGCATTTGGAGACGTTTTAGACCATTTTGTGATTTTCTAAAGAAGTTGTTAACATAAAAACATCAAAGTGCTTAAAATCACATTAGAAACCGTTTTAGACCATTTTGTGATTTTCTAAAAAAGTTGTTAACATAAAAACACCAAAGTGCTTAGAATAGCTTCAAATCGAATTTGGAGACGTTTTAGACCATTTTGTGATTTTCGAAAAAACTCCTAAACATAAAAACACCAAAGTAAGCTTAGAAAAGCTTCAAATCGCATTTGGAGACGTTTTAGACCATTTTGTGATTTTCGAAAAAACTTGTTAACATAAAAACACCAAATTGCTTAGAATAGCTTAAAATCGCATTTGGAGACGTTTTAGACCATTTTGTGATTTTCGAAAAAACTTGTTAACATAAAAACACCAAAGTGCTAAGAATAGCTTGAAATCGCATTTGGAGACATTTTAGACCATTTTGTGATTTTCGAAAAAATTCGTTAACATAAAAACATCAAAGTGCTTAAAATCACATTAGAAACCGTTTTAGAACATTTTGAGCATTTCGATAAAACTTTTCACACAAAAACATCAAAGAGCACAAAATAGCTTAATATCGTATTTAAAAACGTTTTTGACCATTTTGAGCATTTCGACAAAAATTATTCACAAAAAACAGTAAAGTGTACAGAATAGCTTCAAATCGCATTTGGAGACGTTTTAGAGCATTTTGTGATTTTCGAAAAAACTTGTTAACATAAAAACACCAAAGTGCTTAGAATAGCTTCAAATCGCATTTGGAGACGTTTTAGACCATTTTGTGACTTTCAAAAAACTTGTTAACATAAAAACATCAAAGTGTACAGAATAGCTTCAAATCGCATTTTGAGACATTTTAGACCCTTTTGTGATTTTCGAAAAAACTTGGTTACACAAAAACACCAAAGTGCTTAGAATTGCTTCAAATCGCATTTGGAGACGTTTTAGACCATTTTGTGATTTTCTAAAAAAGTTGTTAACATAAAAACATCAAAGTGCTTAAAATCACATTAGAAACCGTTTTAGACCATTTTGTGATTTTCTAAAAAAGTTGTTAACATAAAAACACCAAAGTGCTTAGAATTTCTTAAAATCGCATTTGGAGACGTTTTAGACCATTTTGTGATTTTCGAAATAACTCGTTACCATAAAAACACCAAAGTGCTTATAATTGCTTCAAATCGCATTTGGAGACGTTTTAGACCATTTTGTGATTTTCGAAAAAACTTGTTAACATAAAAACACCAAATTGCTTAGAATAGCTTCAAATCGCATTTGGAGACGTTTTAGACCATTTTGTGATTTTCGAAAAAACTTGTAAACATAAAAACACCAAAGTGCTTAGAAAAGCTTCAAATCGCATTTGGAGACATTTTAGACCATTTTGTGAATTTCGAAAAAACTTGTTAACATAAAAACACCAAAGTGCTTAGAATAGCTTCAAATCGCATTTGGAGACGTTTTAGACCATTTTGTGATTTTCGAAAAAACTTGTTAACATAAAAACACCAAAGTGCTTAGAATACCTTAAAATCGCATTTGGAGACGTTTTATACCATTTTGGGATTTTCGAAAAAACTTGTTAACATAAAAACACAAAAGTGCTTAGAATAGCTTCAAATCGCATTTGGAGACGTTTTAGACAATTTTGTGATTTTCGAAAAAACTTGTTAACATAAAAACACCAAAGTGCTTAGAATTGCTTCAAATCGCATTTGGAGACGTTTTAGACCATTTTGTGATTTTCTAAAAAAGTTGTTAACATAAAAACATCAAAGTTCTTAAAATCACATTAGAAACCGTTTTAGACTATTTTGAGCATTTCGATAAAACTTTTCACACAAAAACATCAAAGAACACAAAATAGCTTAATATAGTATTTAAAAACGTTTTTGACCATTTTGAGCATTTTGACAAAAATTATTCACACAAAACAGCAAAGTGTACAGAATAGCTTCAAATCGCATTTGGAGACATTATAGACATTTTGTGATTTTCAAAAAAACTTGTAAATATAAAAACACCAAATTGCTTAGAATAGCTTAAAATCGCATTTCGAGACGTTTTACACCATTTTGTGATTTTCGAAAAAACTTGTTAACATAAAAACACCAAAGTGCTTAGAATAGCTTCAAATCGCATTTGGAGACGTTTTAGACCATTTTGTGACTTTCGAAAAAACTTGTTAACATAAAAACATCAAAGTGTACAGAATAGCTTCAAATCGCATTTTGAGACATTTTAGACCCTTTTGTGATTTTCGAAAAAACTTGGTTACACAAAAACACCAAAGTGCTTAAAATAGCTTCAAATCGCATTTGGAGACGTTTTAGACCAATTTGTGATTTTCGAAAAAACTTGTTAACATAAAAACACCAAAGTGTTTAGAATAGCTTCAAATCACATTTGGAGACGTTTTAGACCATTTTGTGATTTTCGAAAAAACTTGTTACCATAAAAACACCAAAGTGCTTAAAATCACATTAGAAACCGTTTTAGACCATTTTGAGCATTTCGATAAAACTTTTCACACAAAAACATCAAAGAGCACAAAATAGCTTAATATCGTATTTAAAAACGTTTTTGACCATTTTGAGCATTTCGACAAAAATTATTCACACAAAACAGCAAAGTGTACAGAATAGCTTCAAATCACATTTGGAGACGTTTTAGACGATTTTGTGATTTTCAAAAAAACTTGTTAACATAAAAACACCAAATTGCTTAGAATAGCTTAAAATCGCATTTGGAGACGTTTTATACCATTTTGTGATTTTCGAAAAAACTTGTTAACATAAAAACACCAAAGTGCTTAGAATACCTTAAAATCGCATTTGGAGACGTTTTATACCATTTTGTGATTTTCGAAAAAACTTGTTAACATAAAAACACCAAAGTGCTTAGAATAGCTTCAAATCGCATTTGGAGTCGTTTTAGACCATTTTGTGATTTTCGAAAAAACTTGTTAACATAAAAAACACCAAAGTGCTTAGAATTGCTTCAAATCGCATTTTGTGACATTTTCGACCATTTTGTGATTTTCGAAAAAACTTATTAACATAAAAACACCAAAGTGCTTAAAATCGCATTTGGAGACGTTTTATACCATTTTGTGATTTTCGATAAAACTTTTCACACAAAATCATCAAAGAGCACAAAATAGCTAAATATCGTATTTAAAAACGTTTTTGACCATTTTGAGCATTTCGACAAAAATTATTCACACAAAACAGCAAAGTGTACAGAATAGCTTCAAATCGCATTTGGAGACGTTTTAGACCATTTTGTGATTTTCGAAAAAACTTGTTAACATAAAAACACCAAATTGCTTAGAATAGCTTAAAATCGCATTTGGAGACGTTTTACACCATTTTGTGATTTTCGAAAAAACTTGTTAACATAAAAACACGAAAGTGCTTAGAATAGCTTCAAAACGCATTTGGAGACGTTTTACACCATTTTGTGATTTTCGAAAAAACTTGTTAACATAAAAACACCAAAGTGCTTAGAATAGCTTCAAATCGCATTTGGAGACGTTTTAGACCATTTTGTGACTTTCGAAAAAACTTGTTAACATAAAAACATCAAAGTGTACAGAATAGCTTCAAATCGCATTTTGAGACATTTTAGACCCTTTTGTGATTTTCGAAAAAACTTGGTTACACAAAAACACCAAAGTGCTTAAAATAGCTTCAAATCGCATTTGGAGACGTTTTAGACCAATTTGTGATTTTCGAAAAAACTTGTTAACATAAAAACACCAAAGTGTTTAGAATAGCTTCAAATCACATTTGGAGACGTTTTAGACCATTTTGTGATTTTCGAAAAAACTTGTTAACATAAAAACACCAAAGTGCTTAAAATCACATTAGAAACCGTTTTAGACCATTTTGAGCATTTCGATAAAACTTTTCACACAAAAACATCAAAGAGCACAAAATAGCTTAATATCGTATTTAAAAACGTTTTTGACCATTTTGAGCATTTCGACAAAAATTATTCACACAAAACAGCAAAGTGTACAGAATAGCTTCAAATCGCATTTGGAGACGTTTTAGACCATTTTGTGATTTTCAAAAAAACCTGTTAACATAAAAACACCAAATTGCTTAGAATAGCTTAAAATCGCATTTGGAGACGTTTTATACCATTTTGTGATTTTCGAAAAAACTTGTTAACATAAAAACACCAAAGTGCTTAGAATACCTTAAAATCGCATTTGGAGACGTTTTATACCATTTTGTGATTTTCGAAAAAACTTGTTAACATAAAAACACCAAAGTGCTTAGAATAGCTTCAAATCGCATTTGGAGACGTTTTAGACCATTTTGTGATTTTCGAAAAAACTTGTTAACATAAAAACACCAAAGTGCTTAGAATTGATTCAAATCGCATTTGGAGACGTTTTAGACCATTTTGTGATTTTCTAAAAAAGTTGTTAACATAAAAACATCAAGGTTCTTAAAATCACATTAGAAACCGTTTTAGACCATTTTGAGCATTTCGATAAAACTTTTCACACAAAAACATCAAAGAACACAAAATAGCTTAATATAGTATTTAAAAACGTTTTTGACCATTTTGAGCATTTTGACAAAAATTATTCACACAAAACAGCAAAGTGTACAGAATAGCTTCAAATCGCATTTGGAGACGTTTTAGACCATTTTGTGATTTTCGAAAAAACTTTTTAACATAAAAACATCAAAGTGTACAGAATAGCTTCAAATCGCATTTTGAGACATTATAGACATTTTGTGATTTTCGAAAAAACTTGTAAACATAAAAACACCAAAGTGCTTAGAAAAGCTTCAAATCGCATTTGGAGACATTTTAGACCATTTTGTGATTTTCGAAAAAACTTGTTAACATAAAAACACAAAAGTGCTTAGCATAGCTTCAAATCGCATTTGGAGACGTTTTAGACCATTTTGTGATTTTCGAAAAAACTTGTTAACATAAAAACACCAAATTGCTGAGAATAGCTTCAAATCGCATTTGGAGACGTTTTACACCATTTTGTGATTTTCGAAAAAACTTGTAAACATAAAAACACCAAATTGCTTAGAATAGCTTCAAATCGCATTTGGAGACGTTTTACACCATTTTGTGATTTTCGAAAAAACTTGTTAACATAAAAACACCAAAGTGCTTAGAATAGCTTAATATCGCATTTGGAGACGTTTTATACCATTTTGTGATTTTCGAAAAAACTTGTTAACATAAAAACACCAAAGTGCTTAGAATACCTTCAAATCGCATTTGGAGACGTTTTAGACCATTTTGTGATTTTCGAAAAAACTTGTTAACATAAAAACACCAAATTGCTTAGAATAGCTTCAAATCGCATTTGGAGACGTTTTACAACATTTTGTGATTTTCGAAAAAACTTGTTAACATAAAAACACCAAAGTGCTTAGAATAGCTTAAAATCGCATTTGGAGACGTTTTATACCATTTTGTGATTTTCGAAAAAACTTGTTAACATAAAAACACCAAAGTGCTTAGAATAGCTTCAAATCGCATTTGGAGACGTTTTATACCATTTTGTGATTTTCGAAAAAACTTGTTAACATAAAAACACCAAAGTGCTTAGAATACCTTAAAATCGCATTTGGAGACGTTTTATACCATTTTGTGATTTTCGAAAAAACTTGTTAACATAAAAACACCAAATTGCTTAGAATAGCTTAAAATCGCATTTGGAGACGTTTTACACCATTTTGTGATTTTCGAAAAAACTTGTTAACATAAAAACACGAAAGTGCTTAGAATAGCTTCAAAACGCATTTGGAGACGTTTTACACCATTTTGTGATTTTCGAAAAAACTTGTTAACATAAAAACACCAAAGTGCTTAGAATAGCTTCAAATCGCATTTGGAGACGTTTTAGACCATTTTGTGACTTTCGAAAAAACTTGTTAACATAAAAACATCAAAGTGTACAGAATAGCTTCAAATCGCATTTTGAGACATTTTAGACCCTTTTGTGATTTTCGAAAAAACTTGGTTACACAAAAACACCAAAGTGCTTAAAATAGCTTCAAATCGCATTTGGAGACGTTTTAGACCAATTTGTGATTTTCGAAAAAACTTGTTAACATAAAAACACCAAAGTGTTTAGAATAGCTTCAAATCACATTTGGAGACGTTTTAGACCATTTTGTGATTTTCGAAAAAACTTGTTAACATAAAAACACCAAAGTGCTTAAAATCACATTAGAAACCGTTTTAGACCATTTTGAGCATTTCGATAAAACTTTTCACACAAAAACATCAAAGAGCACAAAATAGCTTAATATCGTATTTAAAAACGTTTTTGACCATTTTGAGCATTTCGACAAAAATTATTCACACAAAACAGCAAAGTGTACAGAATAGCTTCAAATCGCATTTGGAGACGTTTTAGACCATTTTGTGATTTTCAAAAAAACCTGTTAACATAAAAACACCAAATTGCTTAGAATAGCTTAAAATCGCATTTGGAGACGTTTTATACCATTTTGTGATTTTCGAAAAAACTTGTTAACATAAAAACACCAAAGTGCTTAGAATACCTTAAAATCGCATTTGGAGACGTTTTATACCATTTTGTGATTTTCGAAAAAACTTGTTAACATAAAAACACCAAAGTGCTTAGAATAGCTTCAAATCGCATTTGGAGACGTTTTAGACCATTTTTTGATTTTCGAAAAAACTTGTTAACATAAAAACATCAAAGTGTACAGAATAGCTTCAAATCGCATTTTGAGACATTTTAGACCATTTTGTGATTTTCGAAAAAACTTGGTTACACAAAAACACCAAAGTGCTTAGAATAGCTTCAAATCGAATTTTGTGACATTTTAGACCATTTTGTGATTTTCGAAAAAACTTGTTAACATAAAAACACCAAAGTGCTTAGAATAGCTTCAAATCGCATTTGGAGACGTTTTAGACCATTTTGTGATTTTCGAAAAAACTTGTTAACATAAAAACACCAAAGTGCTTAGAATACCTTAAAATCGCATTTGGAGACGTTTTATACCATTTTGTGATTTTCAAAAAAACTTGGTTACACAAAAACACCAAAGTGCTTAGAATAGCTTCAAATCGCATTTTGTGACATTTTAGACCATTTTGTGATTTTCGAAAAAACTTGTTAACATAAAAACACCAAAGTGCTTAGAATAGCTTCAAATCGCATTTGGAGACGTTTTAGACCATTTTTTGATTTTCGAAAAAACTTGTTAACATAAAAACATCAAAGTGTACAGAATAGCTTCAAATCGCATTTTGAGACATTATTGACCTTTTTGTGATTTTCGAAAAAACTTGGTTACACAAAAACACCAAAGTGCTTAAAATAGCTTCAAATCGCATATGGAGACGTTTTAGACCATTTTGTGATTTTTGAAAAAACTTGTTAACATAAAAACACCAAAGTGCTTAGAATAGCTTAAAATCGCATTTGGAGACGTTTTAGACCATTTTGTGATTTTCAAATTAACTCGTTACCATAAAAACACCAAAGTGCTTATAATTGCTTCAAATCGCATTTGGAGACGTTTTAGACCATTTTGTGATTTTCTAAAAAAGTTGTTAACATAAAAACATCAAAGTGCTTAAAATCACATTAGAAACCGTTTTAGACCATTTTGTGATTTTCTAAAAAAGTTGTTAACATAAAAAAGTTTTATCGAAATGCTCAAAATGGTCTAAAACGGTTTCTAATGTGATTTTAAGCACTTTGATGTTTTTATGTTAACGAGTTTTTTCGAAAATCACAAAATGGTCTAAAACGTCTCCAAATGCGATTTGAAGCTATTCTAAGCAATTTGGTGTTTTTATGTTAACAAGTTTTTTCGAAAATCACAAAATGGTCTAAAACGGTCTCCAAATGCGATTTGAAGCTATTCTAAGCACTTTGGTGTTTTTATGTTAACAAGTTTTTTCGAAAATCACAAAATGCTCTAAAACGTCTCCAAATGCGATTTTAAGCACTTTGATGTTTTTATGTTAACAACTTTTTTAGAAAATCACAAAATGGTCTAAAATGTCTCCAAATGCGATTTGAAGCTTTTCTAAGCACTTTGGTGTTTTTATTTTTACAAGTTTTTTCGAAAATCACAAAATGGTCTAAAATGGCTCCAAATGCGATTTGAAGCTATTCTAAGCACTTTGGTGTTTTTATGTTAACAAGTTTTTTCGAAAATAACAAAATGGTCTAAAACGTCTCCAAATGCGATTTGAAGCTATTCTGTACACTTTGCTGTTTTGTGTGAATAATTTTTGTCGAAATGCTCAAAATGGTCAAAAACGTTTTTAAATACGATATTAAGCTATTTTGTGCTCTTTGATGTTTTTGTGTGAAAAGTTTTATCGAAATGCTCGAAATGGTCTAAAACGGTTTCTAATGTGATTTTAAGCACTTTGATGTTTTTATGTTAACAAGTTTTTTCGAAAATCACAAAATGGTCTAAAATGTCTTCAAATGCGATTTCAAGCTATTCTAAGCACTTTTGTGTTTTTATGTTAACAGGTTTTTTGAAAATCACAAAATGGTCTAAAACGTCTCCAAATGCGATTTGAAGCTATTCTGTACACTTTGATGTTTTTATGTTAACGAGTTTTTTCGAAAATAAAAAATGGTCTAAAATGTCTCCAAATGCGAATTCAAGCTATTCTTAGCACTTTGGTGTTTTTATGTTAACAAGTTTTTTCGAAAATCACAAAATGGTCTAAAACGTCTCCAAATGCGATTTGAAGATATTCTAAGCAATTTGGTGTTTTTATGTTAACAATTTTTTTCGAAAATCACAAAATGGTCTAAAACGTCTCCAAATGCGATTTGAAGCTATTCTAAGCACTTTTGTGTTTTTATGTTAACAAGTTTTTTCGAAAATCACAAAATGGTCTAAAACGTCTCCAAATGCGATTTGAAGCTATTCTAAGCACTTTTGTGTTTTTATGTTAACAGGTTTTTTTGAAAATCACAAAATGGTCTAAAACGTCTCCAAATGCGATTTGAAGCTATTCTGTACACTTTGATGTTTTTATGTTAACAAGTTTTTTCGAAAATCACAAAATGGTCTAAACGTCTCCAATTGCGATTTGAAGCTTTTTTAAGCACTTTGGTGTTTTTATGTTAACAAGTTTTTTAGAAAATCACAACATTTTATAAAACGTCTCCAAATGCGATTTGAAGCTATTCTAAGCACTTTGGTGTTTTTATGTTAACAAGTTTTTTCGAAAATCACAAAAAGGTCTAAAATGTCTCCAAATGCGATTTGAAGCTATTCCTAGCACTTTGGTGTTTTTATGTTAACAAGTTTTTTCGAAAATCACAAAATGGTCTAAAACGTCTCCAAATGCGATTTGAAGCTATTCTGTACACTTTGCTGTTTTGTGTGAAAATTTTTTTTCGAAATGCTCAAAATGGTCAAAAACGTTTTTAAATACGATATTAAGCTATTTTGTGCTCTTTGATGTTTTTGTGTGAAAAGTTTTAGCGAAATGCTCAGAATGGTCTAAAACGGTGTTTAATGTGATTTTAAGCACTTTGATGTTTTATGTTAACAAGTTTTTTTCGAAAATCACAAAATGGTCTAAAACGTCTCCAAATGCGATTTGAAGCTATTCTAAGCACTTTTGTGTTTTTATGTTAACAAGTTTTTTCGAAAATCACAAAATGCTCTAAAACGTCTCCAAATGCGATTTTAAGCACTTTGATGTTTTTATGTTGACAACTTTTTTAGAAAATCACAAAATGGTCTAAAATGTCTCCAAATGCGATTTGAAGCTTTTCTAAGCACTTTGGTGTTTTTATTTTTACAAGTTTTTTCGAAAATCACAAAATGGTCTAAAATGGCTCCAAATGCGATTTGAAGCTATTCTAAGCACTTTGGTGTTTTTATGTTAACAAGTTTTTTCGAAAATAACAAAATGGTCTAAAACGTCTCCAAATGCGATTTGAAGTTATTCTGTACACTTTGCTGTTTTGTGTGAATAATTTTTGTCGAAATGCTCAAAATGGTCAAAAACGTTTTTAAATACCATATTAAGCTATTTTGTGCTCTTTGATGTTTTTGTGTGAAAAGTTTTATCGAAGTGCTCGAAATGGTCTAAAACGGTTTCTAGTGTGATTTTAAGCACTTTGATGTTTTTATGTTAACGAGTTTTTTCGAAAATCACAAAATGGTCTAAAATGTCTCCAAATGCGATTTCAAGCTATTCTAAGCACTTTTGTGTTTTTATGTTAACAGGTTTTTTGAAAATCACAAAATGGTCTAAA